>NC_090449.1:754040234-759040234 GCF_031143425.1 Pleurodeles waltl | reverse complement strand
GGACAGTGAAGAAGAGGAAGCAGAAAAAGATGTAGACAACCGTAACAACATCATCATGCAATACTTCCAGTGAGACACAGGTAAGAGGATGGAACTGCTTCCCACATCTCATACTATTGTAGGACCTAGCATAAATCTGCCTTTTTACCTCTGTGTATGGACCCTGACTTGTCACTTTGGCTTTCCATTTCACAGATCTGGGTCCCGCTTTGTGCCCTCTGCTATGGTTACTGCTGGCATACAACTGTGTAACATTGGTATGTGAACAAGTACATTGACATTGCTATATTTCGGAGAGGTTGTAATTGCACATTTGTGAAAGCACAGACTGACTCCAGATTGTTTTGTGATTCAAGGGTGTTTATTTCTGTGCTAATAAGTGGAGGCGGTGTGAAATGGGCTGGGGTGATGGTGGAGGAATGTCCATGGTAGGGTCCAGTCTCTTGGTCTCACAGGTGCATTGTCCAATGGGGCATAGGAAGGGGAGCAATGGCAGTTTAAGGTGGACAGGGTGACAAAGTGGGACAGAAGGGTGACATTCAGGAGGGTCTTATTTCCTGGCAGGGGTCTTGGCAATGTTCTCTGTCTTGTTCCTGGATCTCAGGGACCGTTTGCGGGGTGGTTCTCCTTCTGCGGGGGGTGGGGTGCTGGTGGCCTGTTGGTCCTGTGGTGGTGCCTCCTGTCCACTAGCGCCGGCGGAGGTGGAGGGCTGTTCATCGTCCAGGCTAGTGTCAGGGGCCTGTTTGTGTGCCACTGTGTCCCTCATGGTGTTGACAAGGTCTGCGAGCACCCCTGCAATGGTGACCAGGGTGTTGTTAATGGACTTCAAGTCCTCCCTGATCCCAAGGTAGTGTTCCCCCTGCAGCTGCTGAGTCTCCTGAAACTTTGCCAGTAATGTGCCCATGGTCACCTGGGAATGGTGGTATGCTCCCATGAAGTTGGAGAGTGCCTCGTGGAGTGTCGGTTCCCTGGGCCAGTCCTCCCAGCTTCCCTGTTATCCTGTGCCTCTGTCCCCTGCACCATGTGCCCACTGCCACTGACCCCAGGTCCCTGATTGTCTTGGGTTATAGGGTTGCCTGGGGTCCCTGTAGTGGTGGACACACTACTGATTGACGTGTCCTGGGGACAGTGGCATTAGCCTGCTTGGTGGGTGTGGTGGGGGTGTTTTCTGAGGGGGGAGGTTCTGTGGTTGTTTGTGACAGTGGCAGGGGAACCGACTGTCCCGAGGTCGCAGATGGGCTGGTCATCTTGATCTAGGCATGCAGTGCTGCTGTTGTCACTGTGGGCCCCTTCTGTGGGGGGACTGGATATGTCTGGCACCTCCTGTCCGGTGACGTTGGGTAGGGGTCCTGTTTGGGGGTAAGTGCATAGTTATTGTATCTGTGTGTGCCCTCTTGTCCAAAGTGGGAGTTACCCTCTACTCCTGTGCTTGGCTTATTGTCTTTGGCCTTCTGTAATTGTTAAGTTTGGGGCCTGGGTGAGTATCTGTACTGGACATGCTTTGGTGATGGGGGTCCATGCATTGGTGTGACATGCAGGCCTTGGAATTGGGATGTGTGGGTTGTGTTAGTGGGGTATCAGTGGGGTGTTGGGGTGATGGGTGTGAGGGTAGGGGTAGGAGTTTGTGATGGCATGCAGATAGGGTGGGGGGATAAAGTAGTAAAGGGTTGACTTACCAGAGTCCAGTCCTCCTGCTACTCCTGCGAGGCCCTCAGGATGCAGTATTGCCAAGACTTGCTCCTCCCATGTTGTTAGTTGTGGAGGAGGAGGTGGGGGTCTACCGCCAGTCCTCTGTACAGCAATCTGGTGTCTGGATACCACTGAACGCACCTTCCCCCGTAGGTCATTCCACCTCTTCCTGATGTCATCCGGTGTTCTTGGATGCTGTCCCACTGCGTTGACCCTGTCGACGATTCTCCGCCATAGCTCCATCTTCCTAGCAATGGGGGTGTGCTGTGGAGGAGGCTGGCTTGGCTTATAGTGGGTACCTTGTGGTACTTACACCCTGTGCCAGGTCCAGTTATCCCTTATTAGTAGAACAGAGGTGTTTCTAGCAGCTTAGGCTGATAGAAGGTAGCTATAGCAAAGCAGCTTAGGCTGAACTAGGAGACATGCAAAGCTCCCACTGTACCACTTATATCATATAGCACAATATCATAAGAAAACACAATACTCAGAGTTACTAAAAATAAAGGTACTTTATTTTTATGACAATATGCCACAAGTATCTCAGTGAGTGCCCTCAGTAAGAAGGTAAGTAATATACACAAGTTATATGTAGAAAGAGGTAGAATTACAATAGGATGCAATAGGCAAACATAGGTCTAGGGGCAACACAAACCATATACTCCAAAAGTGGAATGCGAATCACGAATGGGCCCCAGACCTATGGGAGCTTGTAGAGGGTCGCTGGGACTGTAAGAAAACAGTCAGGGTGTCCAAGATACCCCACCCCAAGACCCTGAAAAGTAGGAGTAAAGTACACCTTTTACCGCTAAAGAACACAATAGTCGTGATAGGGGGATTCTGCAAGAACCACAAACACCAGCAAAGCACTGAAGACGGATTCCTGGACATGAGGACCTGCAAGGCAAGGGGACCAAGTCCAAGAGTCGCAATAGTGTCCGGGGGGCAGGAGCCCAGGAAACCCCAGAGTAAGGTGCAAGGAAACTGCCTCCGGATGTAAGAAGCTTAGGATTCTGCAACAACGAAGAGAGCTAGGAACTTCTCCTTTGTATGGAAGATGTCCCACGGCATGCTGAAGGTTGCAGAAGTGTTCCCGTGCAGAAATACCGCAAACAAGGCTTGCTAGCTGCAAGGGTCGCAGTAGAGGTTTTTGGGTGCTGCTGGGGACCAGTAAGGACCAGGATGTCGCATCTTGGAGGAGAAGACAGAGGGGGCACTCAGTAACTCAGAGAGCCCCCACAGAAGCAGGCAGCACCTGCACAAGTACCAGAACAGGCACTTAGAAGATTTGTGCACAGAAGCCGGAGCAGCTGCAAATCACACAGTACACAGGTTTGCAGTCTAGCGTGGGGAGGCAAGGACTTACCTCCACCGAACTTGGACTGAAGGATCACTGGACTGTGGGAGTCACTTGGATGGAGTTCCTGTGTTCCAGGGACCACGCTCGTCAGGATGAGAGGGGACCCAGAGGAACGGTGATGCAGTCTTTTGGTGCCTGCGTTAGCAGGGGGAAGATTCCGTCGACCCACAGGAGATTTCTTCTTGGCTTCCAGTGCAAGGTGAAGGCAGATGACCCCCAGAGCATACACCACCAGGAAACAGTCAAGAAAGCCGGCAGGATGAGGCGCTACAATGTTGCTGGTAGTCGTCATGCTACTTTTTTGCGGTTTTGCAGGTGTCCTGGAGCAGTCAGCAGTCGATCCTTGGCAGACGTTGAAGAGGGAAGTGCAGAGGAACTCTGGTGAGCTCTTGCATTCGTTATCTGAAGAATTCCCCAGAGGAGAGACCCTAAATAGCCAGAAAAGGAGGTTTGGCTACCAAGAAAGGAGGATTCGTACCAAGAGAGGTAAGAGCCTATCAGAGGGGGTTTCTGACGTCACCTGCTGGCACTGGCCACTCAGAGCAGTCCAGTGTGCCCCCAACACCTCTGTTTCCAAGATGGCAGAGGGCTGGGACACACTGGAGGAGCTCTGGGCACCTCCCGTGGGAGGTACTGGTCAGGGGAGTGGTCACTCCCCTTTCCTTTGTCCAGTTTCGCGCCAGAGCAGGGCTGGGGGATCCCTGAACCGATGTAGACTGGCTTATGCAGAGATGGGCACCATCTGTGCCCATCAAAGCATTTCCAGAGGTTGGGGGAGGCTACTCCTCCCCAGCCCTTCACACCTATTTCCAAGGGAGAGTGTGTAACACCCACTCTCAGAGAAAATCCTTTTTTTTTACCTTCCTGGGCTGGGGCTGCCCAGACCCCTGGAGGGCAGAATCCTCTCTGAGGGGTTGGCAGCAGCAGCAGCTTCAGTGGAAACCCCGGAAAGGCAGTTAGGCAGCACCCGGGTTCTGTGCTAGAGTCATGGAATTGTCTGGGGTGACAATTCCATGATCTTAGACATGTTACATGGCCATGTTCGGAGTTACCATTGTGATGCTATACATAGGTAGTGACCTATGTATAGTGCACAAGTGTAATAGTGTCCCGCACTCACAAAGTTTGGGGAAGTTGCCCTGAATGATGTGGGGGCACCTTGGCTAGTGCCAGGGTGCCCACACACTAAGTAACGTGACACCCAACCTTCACCAGGAGAAGGTTAGACATGTAGGTGACTTATAAGTTACTTATGTGCAGTGAAAAATGGCTGTGAAATAACGTGGGCATTATTTCACTCAGGCTGCAGTGGCAGGCTTGTGTAAGAATTGTCTGAGCTCCCTATGGGTGGCAAAAGAAATGCTGCAGCTCATAGGGATCTCCTGGAACCCAAATACCCTGGGTACCTAAGTACCATATACCAGGGAAATATATGGGTGTACCAGTGTGCCAATGAGAATTGGTAAATTTAGTCACTAGCCTGCAGTGACAAATTTAGAAAGAAGAGAGAGCATAAACACTGAGGTTCTGGTTAGCACCACACAGGGAATACATACAGGGAACATACTATGAGCACTGGGGTCCTGCCTAGCAGGATCCCAGTGACACAGGGGCTACAACATACATACATACAATGAAAATGGGGGTAACATGCCAGGCAAGATGGTACTTTCCTTCATGCTGCACCCGTGATCCGAAAAGTTGTGGCTCTTCCCGGATGATTTCCTCCACCATGACCCTGAGCTCCTCCTCTGAAAACCTGGGGTGTCTTTGAGGTGTTGTGTGGGTGATGTGTGAGGTGCTGTATATTGTGCTGTGTGATGTGTTGTGTTGGTGTGTGTTGTTTGAGGTGCGTGGATGTTGTATGAGTGATGGTGTTGTGTGCCTGTGGATGCTGGTTTTGTGTTTGGTATTCTCTCTCTCACAGCTTTTTCAAAAAATGTCATTGTAAGGGTTTGTGGGTAATGTGTGCGTGTGTTTTATAGTGGTGTGAGTGTGTGGGTGTGGTGTGTGTATGTGTATGTGTATCATGTGTGTGTATTTTGAATTGTCAAATGTGGTTGTGTTTTGTAGATGTGTGTGTATTTTGAGTGTGGCGGTGTGTACCTTCCAAAGGATTACTGCGGTTGTAAGACCGCTGCATTGATTCCTGGGTTGTGATAGTGTGGGCGTATTCTTGTTGGCGTGACAGTGTAGGTTTTGGTATCGCCAGTTTATCACTGACCTTTGGTGTGGCAGACTTGTGTGGGTGTCTGTATTGTGGCGGATTCTGAGATGTGGGTCGTAATACCTGTAGTGGAATTCCGCCGCTGCAACGGTATCTTGGCGGTCTTCAGCACGGCGGAAAGCGGGATTTACCACCAGGGTTGTAATGAGGGCCTTTGTCTTCTCACTAGTGGTTCTTCTTTTGCACCTTCATACTGGTTAGCAAGGGCTCCTGTTCTCCCTGGACACTACAGTGCTTCTTGGACTTGGTCCAATACTTCCACTGGTCTTCAGGTCAAGGAATCAATTGTTGGTGTCTTGCAGTCTCTTCTGGTTCTTGCATAATCTTCTATCACAACTTCTTGTATGTTTCAGGAAACTTACTGTGATTTACTCCTGTTTTCCTGGGCTCTAGGGTGGGTTCCATTACTTACGTTTGGTGTTTTCTTACAATCCCAATGCCCCTCTACACACTACACTTGCTTAGGTGGGAAACCGACTTTCGCATTCCAAAATTTTAGTATATGGTTTTTGTTCCCCTAGTCCCATTGCAACCTATTGTGATTTTCACTATTTGCACTGTTTTCTTACTATTTGTACAGCTATTTCTGCATTCTAGTGAATATACTGTGTATATTTCTTACCTCCTAAGGAAGTATAGTCTCTGAGGTGTTTTTGGCATTGTGTCACTAAAAATAAAGTAGCATTGTGTCACTAAAAATAAAGTACCTTTATTTTTGTAACACTGAGTATTTCCTTTCATGTTTGTGAGTACTGTGTGACTACAGTGGTATTGCAAGAGCTTAGCATGTCCCCTAGATCAGCCTTGGCTGCTCAGCTACAGCTACCCCCAGACAGCCTGGCTGCTAGACACTGACTACATTTCACTAATAAGGGATAACTGGACCTAGTATAAGGTGTAAGTACCTTTGGTACCCACTACAAACTAGGCCAGCCCCCTTCAAGATGTGACCATTGGAGGTGCATTTTGTGGAAGCCCGGAGTCGTATGGTAACCACATGTAGGAAAGTCACTTGTTTAGGCATGGATACCCCCACTTTTTGCCTGTTGTCAGTGTGCTTAGACTGTTTTCACTGGGATCCTGTTACCGGGGACCACAGTTAGGATGCTCTCTATCCTCTAAATTTGATTGCCTTGGTACACTTTACACCCCACAATTGGCATACTGGTGTCCCTAGTATATGGTAGTTAGGTACCCATGGCATTGGTACACCAGGGGCTGCAGCATGTATTATGCCACCCATGGGAGCCCATGCAAACTGTGTCTGGGGGTCTGCCATTTGCTGCCTGTGTGAAAAGCTGCATGCACCATTTCACTGCTAGTCACTACACCAGGTCACTGTGAGTTACCCCTATGGTAGGCCCTTCCAGCCCTACGGGAAGGGTGCAGGTCCCTGTGTGTGTGGGCACCCCAGCATGAGCAGAGGTGACCCTACAAACTCCACTTCCAATTCACTAAACTTTGTAAGTGTGGGGAAGCCATTTTAGCAATGTTCTGGCCAGAGATCACTACCTATGGTCCAGCTACATAATGGTAACTCCGTACCTAGACATGTTTGGTATCATATATGTCTGATGCCAGTATTGGTGGCATGATTCCATGCACTCTGGGGGATCCTTAGAGGACCCCCCCAGTATTGTTCCTACCAGTCTTCCAGGGTCTGCAAGCCGCCCAAGCTGCTGCAGCCCCCAGACAGATTCTGCCCTCCTGCTGCTTGACCAGTTCAACCAGGGGAAGGCAGAACAAAGGATTTTTAATGTGCGAGAGGTGCAACCTCCTCTCCCTTGGAAATAGGTGCTACAAGGCTGGGGATGGGTGGCTTCCCCAAGCCAAAGGCTTGCTTTGAAGGGAACATTTGGTGCCCTTCTTGCATATTTGAGTTGGCACCAGTCCAGGGACCCCCAGTCCCTGCTCTGGCACGAAACTACACAAAGGAAAGGGGAGTGACAAATCCCCTGTCCATCACCACCCCAGGGGTGGTGCCCAGAGCTCCCCCAGGTGGCCACTTGATTCTGCCATCTTGAAACTAAGATGGGCAGAGGCCCCTGGGAGCATCTGAGTGGTCAGGTTAGGCAGGTGATGTCAATAATCCCCTCTAACAGGTGGTCACCTCGCAAAGTGACTAAGCCCCTTTTTGGGCTGTTTAGGGACTCCCTTCTGAGTGGGCCTCCAGATTTGGCATGCAAGACTCCATCAGGATTCTTCTGCAATGACCTCTTCTGCTCCTAGCCACCGGAACCACTGCTAGACTCTACAGGAACCGAAGAAGACTGCAACACTGAGATGACCTCGCTTTGCAACATTGTTTCCGCAGCTCCTGTTAGCATTTAGCAAAATTTCCACAGCTGTGCATCCTCTGGGGTCAGCAAGACTTCAGCTGCACCAAAGAAGCAAGAAGGAATCTGCCTTGGAGTGAAGGAGTCACTCCCCTGAATCTGCAGGCACCTAAGGCAACAACGTCCAGCTGCTGAGATCTACTGTACTGTGGATCTGCGAAGAGTCTCGAATACAGGTGGTAGTTCTTAGGGGTCTTCCAGGTCCACTTTGTCTTCTATCCAACTTGGGAGATGGTGAGCCTTTGCCTCTTCCTCCAGGACGAAATCCATGTGCACCAAAACTGTAGCAGCAACCAAGGCTTGTTGATTCCTGCTGCAAGGTACCTTCAGGCTCCAAGTAGCCCCATCCTCCAGCACTCTAGCTCTTCAAGGACAGTCTCCTCTCTGCTGCTCTAGTGACTCCTCTTCAGGTGTGCTGCCTGAGCCTCACTGGCCTTCATGTGCATGCTGCCAGTGGGTAGCTCGTAGGGGCTTTGACTGCTTCTGCTGGCTCGGCTGTCTTCCTAGGGTCAGCCTGGACTCTCTTCCAAGTGTCGAGTCCATAGGACCTTGCTGGTCTTCTCCAGCCCTGCCTATCTTCTTCAGCTCCAACTTGCATTTGCTTGTGCTTGTTGGTGGTCCTCCTGACCACTGACCCGTCTGCAATCCGGCGATCATCAAAGGACAGCTCCTAGATTACTTCAGTGACTCCTCTGTAGCTCCTGGGCTCCGCAGCTGGCCTTCACTTATCACTGTCATCCCGTATCTTCCCCCCCAGAAGGGTGACATTGCCTCCTGCCCCGCCTGGACACTTCTGTGTGGGCTGGACTCTGTCCCCTTCTTTTACAGGTCCTTTTCATCTGGAATCCACCATTGGGTTCCACCGGTCTGGTACTGTTCTTGCATTGTTCCAATCCTAAATCCTCATGTTAGCCTATGTGATGACCAGGTACCTTACCTCTGCTCTCCTGGTCACTGGGGGTCTTCTAGATACTCACCTCTTGGGATTCCATACTGTCTCAGCCCTTGGCTAACAACTCCATATCCTCTGGAAGGGGACCATTCTCACATTCCACTATTTTAGTATACGGTTTGGCCTCCCAATAGGGCCCTTGCTATTTCTTGCGATTTCTAATGTCTCTATGCTAATTCCTAGTACTTACCATATATGTTTTGTGGGAACTTATCTCCAGAGTGCGGGGATTGCATATAGTATTCTAGTACAGTGTTACTATAATAAAGTACCTTTATTTTTGCAACACTGTGTGGTTCCTTTCATGTGTAATAAGCTACTGTGTGACTACTGTAGTATTGCAAGTGCTTCACACTCCTCCTAGATACCACAGTACCACTAGAGAGCCCTGGCTTCCTAGATATTGTAACACTTACTAATAAGGGTTGCCTGGACCTGGTATAATGTGCCAACATCATAGGTGTCCACCACACACCAGGCCAGCCTCCTACACCACCCAAACGTAATATTGGCTCTGGCATTATCAAGATAATACTTAGCATATCATGGACATCCAAGCCATTATGATCCCACCCGTTAAGTTTCTAAAATCATTCTTTATTCTGTTTTCAGCATGTTAACAGTGATACAGTAAATGTTGGCTTTAGACATAGCCATTAATCAGTAGCAGTGTAACAATTGTATACTATATCCACTTGACATCTGAGGTGACTCTGACGCAGTCAAACATCCCACCCTCATACTCACCCAGGAGTCTCCAGTGGGATTTACCAGCAATGTTCTTCCCTTGTTGTTACTGATTCTTTACCTACCTTTCCTACTGATGCCAGTTTGTGCACATGGGCACCTCTGGATCCACAAAATCCCTGTCAAGATTGTAGTCCCCTCATGTTCTATACTGTACCCCTGTCATCCTTAACCTCTAGATGCAGCTGCTTGATGCTCTAATCATAGACAACAGCTGATTCACCAACACGTCTATGATATACAATTCTGCTTGAAAGTCTCCTCTGAGTCTGACATCCAATACCTCAAACACTGCCTTCACATCACCCAGACCTGAGTTCTCTTCCAGCCCATGTCCATGGGAAAGTAAGCTTGCATAACACAGGAAATATTAGACAACCAACAATAAGAAAAACAATCAACCCCTTAACTCAACAACTACCTGGATAATCCTCTCCCCCGCCGTCTAAAGAGAACCTAAATGCCAGCATTCCAAAAGGAGAGTCTATACCCACATGCCGCTGTGCTGAACCTGTGTATATCATTCTGCATCACATCTTACTTATTTGCTCGAGCAATTACATTCCTAATTATTCTTGATTCCACCAGATTTATAATGTTGATGAGGACATAATTGTGGTATACATAAGACATTGTGAGAAAGCATCAATGGCAAGATTAGGCCCATCATTGGTAATTTGCTTCCTGTGGCATAAAGATGGGCATTCACAGTATATTGTGGGTGATGTAAACCTTTGAAATAATGAAGGTAGTACTTGACATTTTAAGAATATACATTACACAACCCTGCCTAACCTTGGTAAAAATCTGACCATGAAGTATCCATGGGAATTACTGACTATGATGGCCATCAGTAGTGCAAGATCGTGGCGCATGGGCATGCAGGGAGACTCTGTATGTAGGAGGCTGGCCTGGTTTGTAGTGGGTACCTTGGGTACTTACACATTATACCAAGTCCAGTTATCCCTTATTAGTGAAATGTAGTGGTGTTCTAGCAGCTTAGGTTGATAGAGGTAACTATAGCAGAGCAGCTTAGGCTGACCTAGGAGACATGCAAAGCTCCTGATTTACCACTTATATTTACACAGTACCTATACACAAGTAAAGACAATACTCAGTGTTACCAAAAATAAAGGTATTTATTTGGGTGTCACAGTGCCAAAAATATCTTAGAGACAATACTCCTTCTAGAGGTAAGTATTATACACAATATATATACTAGATACCAAAATTAGACAAGTAAATAGTCATAGAACAATGCAAGCAATAGGAAATGCTATAGTTTGCAATGGGAGAAAATAGGTCTAGGGGCAACACAAACCATATACTAAGAAAGTGCACTGTGAATCACAAATTCCCCCCTAGATAAGTGTAGTGTGTGCAGAATTGCTGGGAGAGTAAGGACACAGTAAAGGTAAGTAAATTACCCCATCCCAGAGACCACAAAAGCAGGAGTAAAGTACTGCAAGTTTCCTTAGTACACACTACACCTCGTGATTGGGATTTTACAGCAGCCAACCAATTCTGCAAAAAACAACTGCTGGATTCCTGGACCTGAAGACCTGCAAAGGAAGGGGACCAAGTCCAGAAGTCGAAAGAAGTTCCAGGAAGGACAGGAGCCCTTGCCAACCCAGAAGACAATGCAAAAGAGGAGTCCACTGTTAGTCGAAGACTGCAGAAATGCACCCTAGGAAGATGCCAGCAGGTTCCTGCATCTTGCAAAGGATGTCCCACAAAGTGAAGATCATTGCAGATGTGATTCGTGTTGGAAGTCGCCAACAAGCCTTGGCTACGACAAAAGTGCATTTTGCGTCAAAACGGTGCTGGATAGACCCAGGAGGGACCTGGGGGTCTCAGCTCTGTGTGAGGAAGATAGGGCTCTCAGCACTTTAGAGAGCCCTAAGGATGCCAGCCAGCACCCCCGGAGGTCCCAGGACACGGGGACAAAGGAGGTGCAAAATGTGGGTGATGCAGCACAACAAAGGAAGGTCCCATGGTGCCGGAGAACAGCTCAGCGAGTTGAGCGTCGCAGGATGGGGTGCTGGGGAACTGGGCCAGGCTGTTCACAAAGGAATTTTGAAAATAGTGCACAGAGGCCTCAGGAGGTGAAGAAGACGCAGTACACAGGGGTACCGTCGCTCTCTGGGAAGGCAAGGTCTTACCTCCTCTAAATTGTGTCAGCAGGACCTCAGGACAGCCTATGTCGATGATGTCCACCCTCTGTGTCCTTAGGAGCATGCTCGGCACTGTGAGATGAGTCCAAGTGTACCGGTTGTCATCTTGGAAGGTGCCTGCTGGAGCAGGGGAGTGACTCCGTCACCCCACAGGAGATTTCTTCGGTCCTTCTGGTGCAGGATGAAAACAGGTAGTCCTCAGAGCATGCACACTGTGGAAACTGTTGTAGTTGCTAACTTGGAGCTGAGGGTGCTGAAGAAAAGTATCTCTTGTGGATACTTTGTTGCAGTTACAGCGTTTCTTGGAGCAGGCTGCGGTTGATCCGAGGTCAGAGGAAACTGAACTTGTTGCAGAGGATTCCTGAAGGAAACTTGCAAGCGGAATCTGAAGAGAACCCATAGGAGAGACCCTAAATATACCTGAGAGGGAGATTGGCTACCTTATCAGGTATGGACCTATCAGTAGGGGTATCTGATGTCACCTGCTGGCACTGGCCACTCAGAGGCCTCCAGAGTCCACCCACACCTTGCAAAGCAAGATGGCTGAAGTCTGGGACACACTGGAGGAGCTCTAGGCACCACCCCAAGGGTAGTGATAGATAGGGGAGTGGGGACTCCCATTTCCTTTGTCCAGTTTTGTGCCAGAGCAGGGGAGAAGGGGTCCCTGAACTGGTGTAGACTGCCTTATGCAAGAAGGGCACCATCTGTGCCCTTCAAAGCATTTCCAGAGGCTGGGGGAGGCTACCCCTCCACAGCCTGTAACACCTATTTCCAAAGGGAGAGGTGTAACACCCTGTTCTCAGGGGAAATGCTTTGTTCTGCCTTCCTGGGACTGGGCTGCCCAGACCCCAGGAGGGCAGAACCCCGTCTGTGATGTGGCAGCAGCTATAGCTGCAGTGCAAGCATCAGAGAGCTAGTTTGGCAGTACTGGGGGTCCATGGTGGAGCAGATATGTGTGCAGGGAACAGAGAAGAAAGCTTTGCTCCAGCATCCAGGCAGGTGCTGTTAAAGGTTGCTGCCTGCTTGCTGGAACAAGTGGACCACGAGGGAGGCTTTGAGGGTCCCTCCCATGGTAACAGATAGCCCATAAAGGGCTTAGTATTAAATAAAATGTTTTCTAAAATAGCCAAGGACTGGGGGGTGGCCTTGAGGCTCCCCCAGCGTTCCAAGATAGCCCATAAAGGGCTAAAAAAATATTTTTAAAAACAATAGTATCTATAACTTGCGCGCTCGCTATGCACTGCTAATTACTCCACAAATTACAGCACTCATTACATCTTTGATTACATCATTGATAAAGGCACTGTAAAATCTGCAGTAAAATTATTGATCACATACCTCTGCATGGCGGAGGTTCGAATTATAGTTATCT
Source organism: Pleurodeles waltl (assembly GCF_031143425.1). NCBI lineage: Eukaryota > Metazoa > Chordata > Amphibia > Caudata > Salamandridae > Pleurodeles > Pleurodeles waltl. Next base: position 759,027,380 of record NC_090449.1, on the reverse strand, counting down.
TAGGGCACGAGTTATAGTTGCTTTAGATAACTAACTATAACAGGTGAATTTCTATGATTTTGTACGAGTAAATTCAGAACTTAACTAGAACGTCCCTGTAACATTTGTTTTTTCAGTGAACTTCTAAGGTTTTTTTAATTCTATTGCCTAACTAGAATGTTTCTGTAACCTTTGTTTTTGTTTTTATATATATTTTTTACAACATGACATCCTTCTCTCAATATCCAATATTCCAGTATAGATTGTGATTAATTAATATTCTTATTGATACTGTGGGAACTCAGTGATAACCAACCATATTGAATATATGTACTGTGTTGTATGCGTCAGGTATTGTCTGTCTACTAGAACTGTTCATTTGCTCAGCAACATCTAAGTACTAGTATTTAGCGTTCCACATGAAAAGCTGAAAAATCATGCAGATCTGTTTTTTTCTGGTCAATTGTGGATGATTTACCTCTCCCATTTACTCCCTGTTGATGTGGGGTGGATGGAGGGGATGGGGTCTGGACTGCCTGTGTGTGTACTGGCCACATTTTGTATGCGGAAGAATCAGGCCTTGTGTTTCAAAGAAAAAAATCCACCAGCAAGAACATAAGGCCATTTGTAATTGGGCAGAGTGGTATCCCACCCAGATTACCACTCTCTCCACCTGTAATCACACCATAATGCAGATTGAATATATATAGCCCTATAATTTAAACTGACAAAGAAACAGGTTAACCTAAAACCACATGAATTTGATAAATAATAGTAGATGAGGGCACATACAGCAATATTTTCTAACACAAATCATTTAAAAAAGATAAAAAACAATTAAGGAAAGTGTACCATATTTGGGAGCAATGGCTCTTCAATGTCCTCAGAGCAACCAGCTGCTTGTCCTCCTTCAGCACCAGCCAAAGGAGCTGTATCAAACATCTGAAAGGTGACAAGGTGAAAACATTAATGAATTTACAAATTGCTAAGGGTAAATGTATTTTTAAATTACATTTGTGTACTTAATATATTATACTACGATGAAGGTGTATAGCTAGAGATCACTGAAAGGTCTTTGTCAACTCTACAGTAACTTTTACTTATATTGCACATTTTTGTTTATGGATCATTCCACACTCCTCTTAGATACCACAGTACCACTAGAGAGCCCTTTCTTCCTAGATACTGTAACACTTACTAACAAGGGTTGCCTGGACCTGGTATAATGTGCCAACATTATAGGTGTCCACCACACACCAGGCCAGCCTCCTACACCACCCAAACGTAATATTGGCTCTGGCAAAATCAAGATAATACTTAGGATATCATGGGCATTCAAGCCATTATGATTCCACCCGTTAAGTTTCTAAAATCATTCTTTAGTCTGTTTCAGCATGTCAACTGTGATACAGTAAACGTTGGCTTTAGACATAGCCATTAATCAGTAGCAGTGTAACAATTGTATACTATATCCACTCGACATCTGAGGTGACTCTGACACAGTCAACCATCCCACCCTCATACTCACCCAGGAGTCTCCAGTGGGATTTACCAGCAATGTTCTTCCCTTGTTGTTACTGATTCTTTACCTACCTTTCCTACTGATGCCAGTTTGTGCACATGGGCACCTCTGGATCCACAGAATCCCTGTCACCATTGTAGTTCCCTCATGTTCTATACTGTACCCTGTCATCCTTAACCTCTAGATGCAGCTGCTTGATACTCTAATCATGGACAACAGCTGATTCACCAACACGTCTATGATATACAATTCTGCTTGAAAGTCTCCTCTGAGTCTGACATCCAATACCTCAAACACTGCCTTCACATCACCCAGACCTGGGTTCTCTTCCAGCCCATGTCCATGGGAAAGTAAGCTTGCATAACACAGGAAATATTAGACAACCAACAATAAGAAAAACAATCAACCCCTTAACCCAACAACTACCTGGATAATCCTGTCCCCCCGCCGTCTAAAGAGCACCTAAATGCCAGCATTCCAGTCTATACCCACATGCCGCTGTGCTGAACCTGTGTATATCATTCTGCATCACATCTTACTCATTTGCTTGAGCAATTACCTTCCTAATTATTCTTGATTCCACCAGATTTATAATGTTGATGCAGGCATAATGGTGTTATACATAGGACATTGTGAGAATGCATCAATGGCAAGATTAGGCCCATTATTGGTATATTGCTTCCTGTGGCATAAAGATGGGCATTCACAGTATATTGTGGGTGATTTAAACCTTTGAAATAATGAAGTTAGTACTTGACATTTTAAGAATATACATTGCACAACTCTGCCTAACCTTGGTAAAAATCTGACCATGAAGTATCCATGGGAATTATTGACTATGATGGCCATCAGTAGTACAAGATTGTGGCGCATGGGCATGCAAGAGAGACTCTGGCGTTCATTACAACATTGGCGGTAAAAGCCGCATACCGCCGTACAGTAGAACGCCAACACACCGCCGCGGCCGCGGAAAACCGCCACAGCTATTATGACCCACAGCACGGAATCTATGAAAATTCAGACACCCACACAAGTCCGCCACACCAAAGTTCAGTGATAAACTGGCGAAAACAAAACCTCCACCGTCATGCCAACAGAAATACGCCCACACTATCACGGTACACAAATCCACATGGCGGTCTTTCAACCGCGGTATTCCATTGGTGGTACACACTGCCGCGCTCAAAATACACACACATATACAAAACGCATCAACATTGGACAATTGCAAATACACACCTGATACACATACACACACCACTCCCACACACCCAATACAATATTTAACACACACCCACATCACCCACAAACCACTATGACCAAAAATCACGAACGAAGGCCAGAGAGAGACACCACCATCAACAATACTAGCATCCACAGGCACACAACACCATCACCCACAGAACTTCAGCGCACCTCACACTACACACCACTACATATCAGCACACTTATCACCCCACACACCACCCCACACATCACCTACACCACCCCATGGCACGGCAAAGACACCCCAGGTTCTCGGAGGAGGAGCTCAGGGTCATGGTGGAGGAAATTGTCCGGGTAGAGCCACAGCTATTCGGAGCACAGGTGCAGCACACCTCCATTGCAAGGAAGATGGAGCTATGGCGATGATTAGTGGACAGGGTCAACGCAGTGGGACAGCACCCAAGAAATCGTGAGGATATCAGGAAGAGGTGAAACGACCTACGGGGGAAGGTGCGTTCTGTGGTCTCAAGACACCACCTTGCGGTTCAGCAGATTGGCGGCGGACCTCCACCTCCTCCCTCACAACTAACCACATGAGAGGAGCAGGTCTTGGCGATTCTGCATCCTGAGGGCCTCGCAGGAGTAGGTGGAGGAATGGACTCTGCTAAGTTAAATCTTAACTATTACATCCCCCACCCTACCTGCATGCCAGCACATACCCCCACCCTCACCCTCACCCCCATCACTCTAACTCCTCACAAATGTCCCAACATCACAAACCACACATCCTAACACCAAGCCCTGCATGCAACAACAAAGCATGGACACCCATCACCAAAGCATGGCCTCTGCACATACCCATACACCCCCCTAAACCATCATCACACAAGGTCCCACATAGGAATGCAAGCACTGGGGTACACGGTCACCCACCCATTGCACACCATGGCACACACAGATGTAATAAACATCCGTTTATACCCCTGCAGGACCCCTACCCAACGTCACCGGACAGGAGGGTCCACACATGTCCACACCACCAACATAAGAGGCCCACAGTGATGACAGCACCTCTGTCCAACTGGATCTAGATGACCAGCCCGGCCCATCAAGGGACCTCGGGACAGTCGGTTCACCTCACCCAGTCACAGGCCACCACAGAGCTTCCCCCCTCTGGAAACAGCAGCACAGCACCCACCCAGCGGGCCCATACACGTCAATCAGCAGTGTGTCCACCACTACAGGGAACCCAGATTAACCCACCACCCCAATAACAACAGGGACCTGGGGGCAGTGGTAGTGGGCACACGGTCCAGGGGTCGGAGGCCCAGGAACACAGGGGAACTGGGAGGGCTGCTCTGCGATAGGGTGCGGACAGGCCCAGGGAACCCACTCTCCACGAGGCCCTCTCCAACATCATGGGAGCATACCACCACTCCCAGGAGACGATGGCAACGGTACTAGCCAAGTTTCAGGAGACCCAGCGCCTGCAGGAGGAACAGTATTTGGGCTTCAGGGAAGAACTCAGAACCATCAATTCCACCCTGGGCACCATCGTAGGGGTGCTGAAGGAAGTACTCAACACGAGGAGGGACACTGTAGCACTACAAGGGGCCCCTGACACTAGCCTGGACGATGATCTGCCCACGACCTCCGCCGGCGCTAGTGGACAGGATGCACCGCCACAGGACCACCACACCAGCACCCCACCCCCTGCAGAGGGAGAACCACATTGCAAACGGTCCCTGAGATCCAGGACAAAGACAGAGAACAATGCCAAGACCTCCGCCAGAAGTTAGACCACCCTGAATGTCATCCTTCTGTCCCACTTTGTCACCCTGTCCATCCTTAAACTTCCCCAGCTCCACTTCCTATGCCCATTTGGGCAATGCACCTGTGAGACTAATAGACTGGACTCTGCCATGGACATTCCTCCGCCATCACCCCTCACCATTTTGCTACCCCTTCCAATTTTGAGCACTAAAATGAACACCATTAAAGCACAAAACAATCTGGAGTCAGTCTGTGATTTTGAAATAGTGTATTAGCAATTACAGTGTCAAAATGCTCTTTCAAATGTAATGTCAACATACCTATGTCACACAGCTCTAGTCCATGAGGAAACAAAGCAGATGTCACACTGTAGGACCCACATCTGTGAAATCGTAAGAGAAAGTGACAACTCAGTGACCATACACTGGGTGAAAACGACAGATAGTAGAGAGGTAGTAGTGTTTAAGTACATGTAGTAGGCAGGTTTGTATTCCTACCTGTGTTTCACTGGAAATATTGCTGGATCACTGAGTCCCTGTTGTCCATGTCTTCTTCTTCTGCTTCCTCGTCTTCACTGTATACAGGCTCCACAGCTGCAACAACACCACCATCTAGACCATCCTCCTGCAGAAAAGGCACCTGTCGTCGCAAAGCCAAGTTGTGAAGCATACAGCAGGCCACGATGATCTGGCACACCTTCTTTGCTGAGTAGAATAGGGATCCACCTGTCATATGGAGGCACCGGAACCTGGCCTTCAGGAGGCCGAAGGTCCGCTCGATCACCCTCCTAGTTCGCTCATGGGCCTCATTGTAGCGTTCCTCTGCCCTTGTCCTGTGATTCCTGACTGGGGTCAGTAGCCATGACAGGTTGGGGTAACCAGAGTCACCTGCAAATGGCGAGGGACAACTGTTAGACACACACTAACCTGTAGGGATAACCCCAGACCCAGACAACCGTTACCACTGTCTTGCTTCCAGGTGCTCACCTAATAGCCACACAAGGTGCCTCTGGAGTTGACCCATCACATAAGGGATGTTGCTATTCCGCAGGATGTAGGCGTCATGCACTGAGCCAGGGAACTTGGCATTCACATGGGAGATGTACTGGTCTGCCAAACATACCATCTGTACATTCATCGAAAGATAACTCTTCCGGTTTCTGTACACCTGTTCACTCCTGTAGGGGGGTACCAAAGCCACATGTGTCCCATCAATGGCACCTATGATGTTGGGGATGTGTCCCAGGGCATAGAAATCACCTTTCACTGTAGGCAAATCCTCCACCTGAGGGAAAACGATGTAGCTCCGCATGTGTTTCAGCAGGGCAGACAACACTCTGGACAACACGTTGGAAAACATAGGCTGGGTCATCCCTGATGCTATGGCCACTGTTGTTTGAAATGACCCTCTTGCAAGCAAATGGAGCACTGACAGCACCTGCACTTGAGGGGTGATTCCTGTGGGATGGCGGATAGCTGACATCAGGTCTGGCTCCAACTGGGTACACAGTTCCTGGATTGTGGCACGGTCAAGCCTGTATGTGATGATCACATGTCTTTCCTCCATTGTCGATAGGCCAACCAACGGTCGGTACACCGGAGGATGCCGCCATCTCCTAACATGTCCCAGCGGACGGTGCCTATGAAGGACAACAGCGAGGACAGAGTCAACCAACTCAGCTTACACAGAACACCAATCATAATCTAAAAAGTGGCCTGTATGTGTGTTGAGCCTAGGCCTAGGTATGTGTGACGCAGTTGAAAATGAAGCCATGTGGGTCCCTGAAATGGCGGCTGCCTGACCTCTAAAGTGGGACAATGGGATGTGAGGTAACTGCGCTGGCGTTGTACACTGTCGCGGTAGGTGGTCGAAGACCGTGGCACAATGCTGCATTGGTTAACATTGGACCCTATGGGTCCCAGGAGCCAATGACGATGTACGCCGGCGGTGACGGTACGCACCGCTGCGGACGTGACCGCCATTTTCTAGCACTTCAATCACTCGATACCTGATCTTTGACAGGAGAGGGCCTACAATGCAAGTGCTGATGTGACCTCGGTCTGGAAGAGACAATGGCTCAAGTGTCTGAGGAAAGGGCCCCTGCCTTCACATCGGAGGAGTTGGAGAAACTCATGGATGGGGTACTCCCCCAGTACACGCTACTCTACGGTCCTCCAGGCAAACAGGTAAGTACACTGGGAGCATGCTGTATGGGCTATGACTGTGTGGAGAGGGGTGGATGTAAGAAGGAAAGGGGGACAGTGTGGCGTGCATGAAACGACGGGGAGTGCATGTGCCAAATGACAAGGGTAGGGATGGGGGCCAATGACTGTGACGGTGCAGTTGGTTATAAGTTTCTCTTCCCCCTGTACAAATCATGTAGGTCAGTTCCCACCAGAAAAAATATATTTGGCGTGCCATCGCCAAGGACGTCCAGACCCTGGGGGTCTACCACAGACGGAGCACCTACTGCCGGAAAGGATAGGAGGACATTCGCCGCTGGAGCAAGAAGACGGCGGAGGCTCAGCTGGGGATGGCCTCCCAACGTGGGAGGGGTGCCCGTCGCACCATGACCCCCCTGATGTTCAGGATCCTGGTGGTGGCATACCCGGAGTTGGATGGGCGCTTGAGGGCATCACAGCAGCCACAAGGGGGTGAGTACACTCTCATTCTGCTGATTTTGCACGCAGTGGAGGGGTCTGGGTGGGGTAGGTGGGCTGTGGGTTTCCCTAGGCCAGGGCGAGTTCTGTAGGCAAGGTCTCTCCGTAAGGCAGGTCATGTGGCACCCCACCCCACCTCTGTAGAGTGCCAAGTACACCTAGTCATGCCCCTGTATCATCCATGTGTGCAGATGTCGTCCATAGCCTAGTAGGCCATTTCCCAGGAATTGAACAGTGGAGCCCAAGAGCGCGGCGTAGTGCAGGGGGCTTCTGTGTCTGTCGTGTCCACCAACGGTAGCGGTAATGCATGCACTCAACATGTCTTTCTTCTGCCCCCCCCCCCCTTTTTGTGGTCTCCCTGTTCTTGTGTGCATTAGCATCATCAGGCGGAGGAGCAGTGGCCCCGGAGCACGAGGGGGCTGCATCTCACATGGCCATGGAGGGCCACACTACGGAATCAGACTTCACCAGTGGGATGGAGGGCTAGGGGAGCTCCACGGCAGGGACAGGAGCTGAGACCAGTGACACGGAGCTCCCTTGTGGTGGCGGCAACATCTGTGCCCCCCATCTACAGGTATAGCCGCCACCCCCCCTTCCAGCACCACCCTCCCAGCAGCCCCTCAGCCTTTGCCCCGTGCCCGCTCACCCAGGAAGGTGGGCATTACCTTCGCCCCAGGCACCTCAGGCCCTGCCCCAGGCACCCCTACTGCCCTCAGTGAGGAGGCCATTGACCTCCTCAGGTCCCTCAGTGTTGGGCAGTCTACCATGACTCAATCCCCTGTACCCCAGCCTATCCTAAGCACACCTCTAGACCAGCATGCACACACGTCAACACACAAGGGAAGCTCAGGCAAACATAAGCACCACACATCCCACAGGCACTCACGCAAGCATCACACACATGCAGACACACCAACATCCACTGCCTCGACTGTGTCCCTCTCCTCCTCGTCTCCCTCCCAGTCTCGTCTACACCTGCATGCACTACCTCTACAGCCACTACTGCCATCACCAGCACACCCACCACCACACCCCGCTCACGTGCAGTCACCACCCCCACTACCATTCACACGTCCCCTGTGTCCTCTCCCAGTGTGTCTGTGACGCCCCTTCCGAAGATACACAAACGCAGGCACACACCCACCCAACAGCCATCCACCTCACGACAGCCTCCAGTCCATGAACTTTCACCCAAAGTCAGCAAACGAACACCTCCTACAACCACAACCTCTTCCCCACTCCCAAACCCCCTCCAGCTACCCGTCCCAGTGTCTCCAAAAAACGTTTCCTGTCCAACCTTGACCTCTTTCCCACACCTCCCCCACCCCGTCCGTCTCCTAGATCCCGAACTAGCACCTCAGCCACAATATCTCCGGGACCAGTGGTGCCTGTAGTCACCGGAATCTGGAGTGCACCGGCCACCAGGGCAGCCAGTGTGGCACGGAGCCACATCACAGACAGTCCCCCACCTGTCAAGCATCAGAAGTTGGCCAGTGCCCGGCGGGAGAGGGGGAAGACTCCAGCCACCAAAGCCGCTTCCAGGGCTACAGGTGTGAGTGTGGAGTCAGCTGCGACACCTTCCAAGGTGGGGAAGGGGCACAAGAAACTCAGCAAGTCTGGGAAGAGCAGCACGGCGGAGAAGACCGCCATCATCCCCGCTGCCCAGGACCAGGAGGCCACCGCCACCAGCCCTGCTGCCCAGGAGGCCACCGCCGGCACCAGCCCAGCTGCCCAGGAGGCCACTGCCAGCACCAGCCCAGCTGCCCAGGAGGCCACCGTCAGCACCAGCCCTGCTGCCTAGGATGCCACCGTCAGCACCAGCCCAGCTGCCCAGGAGGCCACCGCCATCATCCCAGCTGCCCAGGAGGCCACAGCCGTCATCCCCGCTGGGACAGAGAGGACCGCCAGCACAAGACCCGTTGGGCCATGAAGGACCGCCAGCACAAGGCCCGCTGGACTAGAGAGGACTGCCAGCACAAGCCCCGCTGGGCTATGAAGGACCGCCAGCACAAGCCCCGCTGGGCTAGAGAGGACCGCCAGCAAAAGCCCGGCTGGGACAGAGAGGACCGCCAGCACAAGCCCCGCTGGGCCATGAAGGACAGCCAGCAGCTGAGTCACTGCAAAGGAGCCTGCCGCTCCAAGCACCGCTGAACAGAGCACCGCCGTCTCAAGCACCGCTGAACAGGGCACCGCCGTCTCAAACAATGCTGGCCCATGAGCGCCATGGGCACTGACGCTACTGAGTCCGTCACAGGCAGAATGAAGCACTCTGGGCACCATGCCCCCTCCAGAACCAGCAGAGGGATACATCCACTACCTCTGTCCTTAACAGGATGAAGCACTCTGGGCACAAAGCCCCCTCCAGAACCAGTGGAGAGATCCATCCACTACTTCTGTCCTTAGCAGGATGAAGCACTCTGGGCACCATGCCCCCTCCAGAACCAGTGGAGAGATCCATCCACTACCTCTGTCCTTGGCAGGATGAATCACTCTGGGCACAATGCCCCCTCCAGAACCAGTGGAGACTGTTATCCACTTGAGAGACTGTGGCTTTGCACTCCCCAGGATTGAACAGTGGGCAACCCACCCACTGTAGAGACTTGAGAAACTGTGGCTTTGCACTCCCCAGGATTGAACAGTGGGCAAACCACCCACTGGAGAGACTTGAGAGACTGTGGCTTTGCACTCCCCAGGATAAAGCAGTGGGCAACCCACCCACTGTAGAGACTTGAGAGACTGTGGCTTTGCACTCCCCAGGATTGAACAGTGGGCAAACCACCCACTGGAGAGACTTGAGAGACTGTGAATTTGCATTCCCCAGGATAAAGCAGTGAGAAACCCACCCACTGTAGAGACTTGAGAAACTGTGGCTTTTCACTCCCCAGGATTGAACAGTGGGCAAACCACCCACTGTAGAGACTTGAAAGACTGTGGCTTTGCACTCCCCAGCATAAAGCCGTGGGCAAACCACCCACTGTAGAGACTTGTGAGACTGTGGCTTTGCACTCCCCAGGATTGAACAGTGGGCAACCCACCCACTGTAGAGACTTGAGAGACTGTGGCTTTGCACTCCCTAGGATTGAACAGTGGGCAAACCACCCACTGGAGAGACTTGAGAGACTGTGGCTTTGCACTCCCCAGGATAAAGCAGTGGGCAACCCACCCACTGTAGAGACTTGTGAGACTGTGGCTTTGCACTCCCCAGGATTGAACAGTGGGGAAACCACCCACTGGAGAGACTTGAGAGACTGTGAATTTGCATTCCTCAGGATAAAGCAGTGAGCAACCCACCCACTGTAGAGACTTGAGAGACTGTGGCTTTTCACTCCCCAGGATTGAACAGTGGGCAAACCACCCACTGTAGTGACTTGAAAGACTGTGGCTTTGCACTCCCCAGGATAAAGCAGTGGGCAACCCACCCACTGGAGAGACTTGAGAGACTGTGGCTTTGCACTCCCCAGCATAAAGCCGTGGGCAAACCACCCACTGTAGAGACTTGTGAGACTGTGGCTTTGCACTCCCCAGGATTGAACAGTGGGCAACCCACCCACTGTAGAGACTTGAGAGACTGTGGCTTTGCACTCCCCAGGATTGAACAGGGGGCAACCCACCCACTGTAGAGTCTTGAGAGACTGTGGCTTTTCACTCTCCAGGATTGAACAGTGGGTATATGGCCCTCTCGTGGATTTGGTGTTGTGCACTCAACCAGCTGAGGTGCCCCCCCCTTTCCCTTCCTCTGAGGTGCCTGTTTTCTTGCTCTCTGATGCCCCTGCAGTGTTCTCTCCGTCATGGTCTGGGATCTTGTGTGGGCCTCGCCCATTCCGTGTGGTCCCAGTGTTCCACGGACTTTATTGGAGCACTACCTGGACTACTATGCTTTGTGTATATTTTGTTAATGGTATATATATATATATATATATATATTGTTTTTTTTTCCTACTTGATTTTAATATATTACAATGGTTACACTCATTTTCTTTTGTCTTTGCATTCTTCCGGGGGGGGGTTGGGGGGGTGTAACTGTGATGTATCAATATGTATTAGTGTGTGTGTGTTGTAGTGGGTGAGGGTGGGGGTGTTGCGTTTTGCGTGTCCCTGTCTTTTCCCTCCCCCCTCCCCTGTGTCGTAGGTGCAGTACTCACCGTGGTCTTCGCCACTGGCGTTCATGCTCCTGGTAGAGGAGCAGGAAGATTATCGCAGGGAGAATTTGGAGTTCCGGAACCATGGTGTCCTAGTTCCTCGTGGGGCGTGTAGAGGTGAGCGTTTTCCCTTTGCAATCCTGTTTCCGCTGTGTTTTTATCTGCGGTGAATCCACCCCGGAAAAGGTGTCGGATTGGGAGGTTGTAATACAGTGGGCGGTACTTTGTCCTCCGCCTGTCTGTTGGCGGTGACCGCCCCGCTGTTTGTTTGTACCGCCGTGGCGGTCAGAGTGTTAAAGTGGCTGTCTTTTTTGGCGGTTTCCGCCACGGTCGTAATTTCAAAATTGTTACTGCCGGCCTGTTGGTGGTCTTACCGCCGCTTTAACACCGACCGCCAGGGTTGTAATGACCACCTCTGTCTGTAGGAGGCTGGCCTGGTTTGTAGTGGGTACCTTGGGTACTTACACCTTATACCAAGTCCAGTAATCCCTTATTAGTGAAATGTAGTAGTGTTCTAGCAGCTTAGGCTGATAGAGGTAACTATAGCAGAGCAGCTTAGGCTGAACTAGGAGACATGCAAAGCTCCTGCAATACCACTTATAGTTACACAGTACTTATACACAAGTAAAGACAATACTGAGGGGCATATTTATACTCCGTCTGCGCCGAATGTGCGTCAAACATTTTGACGCATATTCAGCGCAAACCTTGCCGCATATTTAAACTTTGACGCCCGAGCCCGCAGACATTAAACTCCCGCCGTGTGCATCATTTTTTTGATGCGGCAACCCGCTTTGGGTTAATCATATGCAAGGTAGGCATTCCCGTCCAAAAAATTACTTAAACGCCCGTGCGTCGTATTTATGCTTTTGGGCAAAAATGACGCACGTCCGGGAGCCGGAGCCAGAAAATGACGCACAGCCGATTTGCGTAAAAAATTAACGCCTGGGTCAGGGCAGGCGTTAAAATGGGGCAAACACACCTGTATTTAATCAGAACACACAGAAGCAACAGTAGAGAAGCAGAGCAGCAAAAGGGGGACATGGAGGTGCTTCTCATCCAGCGTGCATGTAGACGCCGAGCCCAGCAGCAACAACAGCAGCTACCACAACACCAGCAGGGACTCCAAAGGCAGCGCAGAAGGCAGAACAGCCCTTCATGGCTTCAGGGAACATGACATCGTCCAGAGGTACAGGTTGACCTGGCAGGCCATTCAGCAGCTGCTGCGAAACATTGAGCCACAGTTGGCACCCACCTTGCTGACACCCCGCACCATCCCAACAGAAACCAAGCTGCTTGCCGTACTTCACATGCTGGCAAGTGGCTCTTTTCAAACAACTGGTGCCGTGGTTGCCGGAATATCACAGCCATCATTCTCTGCCTTTTTGCCCAAAGTACTGGATGCCATCATTGGACTCACACCCCACCACATCTGCTTCCCTAACACACTGCGGAAGCAGCAGGAAACAAAACAGGGGTTCTACCTCATTAGTGGCTTCCCACATGTCCTTGGTGCAATCGACTGCACACATGTACGCCTTGTGCCACCTGCTGCAACTGAACACCTCTACCGCAATAGGAAGCACACACATTTCATCAATGTGCAGGCCATTGTCGATCATCAAGTATTGATCACCAACATCGTGGTAAAATATCCTGGGAGTGTCTATGACTCATTCATCTTCCGTCACAGCACCATCAATCAACACTTCCAGGATGGATGGTGTGGCAATGGACTACTTGTTGGTAAGTACAAAAACCTACTTATATACACACTGCACAGCAACCCTCTAGGACACACAACACATACACCACAACAGCAACATGTTGACAGGAACACACTGAGGTCGTGACATCGCTAGCCATGTTTCATAGGTCACCATTGAACCTGTCACACATCTGAAATTAGTGTACAGTCTAACGTTAAGACGTCAATGATCACAACGTTTGGAGTGGGTTGCCTAATTGTCACCTTGCAAAATGTAAGCGTCTCAATTATGTTTACATTAATCCATTGCATATTTCTAAGGGTATGGGATGTCCAGGGTACATTGATATGAATGTGTTAACAACACTGTCAAATTGAACCTGTGTATGGAATTATCATCTCACCCCCAGTGAAGACACAGGGACACCTGTATCACAACTCACAATGCTAGGGAGGGCACACTGTACTTCAAATCCCAAAACATACTACTGACAACCGGTCAGCAGCCAAACACTGGTTCAGACAAGGAAACACCACAATGCAGATGGTACATCCTACAAGCCTAAGATGCAACACAATAACACAAAAGAGTCACAGACAACACAAGACAACTACTGCCATGCAAGGTGATTTCAATGGGGCAAGCTACATCAACATGATCCCATTCATGTTCTCTTTCAGCTGATCAGGGGTATGGGATCCAGCCATGGTTTATGACACCATTTGGCAACCCAAGCACTGCAGCAGAGCGTGCCTACAATGACGCACATAGGAGGACACGCAGCATAGTCGAGAGGACCTTTGGCATCCTCAAGTCCAGATTCAGGTGCCTCGACATCACTGGTGGTAGCCTCCTATATTCCCCTGAAATGGTCTGTAAGATCATTCTAACATGTGCCATCCTGCACAACATTTGCATAAGAAGGAACATTCCCCTCTTGGAACCAGAGCCACACATGCCTGAAGAGGAGGAAGAGGAGGATGGTGGCCTGCAAAATGAGGGGGAACAACTAAACACGGCTGCTGGATTGCGTAGGCGCCAACATATCATGAACAATTTGTTTTAAAAATAATCACCATCACCGCTGCATTAACTAATGTAAACAAACCCCGATAATAATCACCATAGCATGGTCTGGCTAATCATTTGTGCTCACCTTTATCTCTAACTATCAGAATAAGAGTGCAGCCTCATGGAGCATTGCTGATATACCGATCAGGACACAGAAAATCCCAGAGCAATTGTGATGCGTATCATGCAACGGTCACATACACACACACTGTAAATGACATATATCCTGTACATTTCACCTTTGAAGGGCAATAGCAGGGGACCACACCTATTTCACACATACATGTTGGAAACATGGTTCATCGCAGCATATGGCACACAACTAAGACACCATCACTCAATAAGAGGAAAACACGCCTCACACATGAGGCAGTTTGATGTGCTATTGCATCGGTAACAGGAATGTATGACCAGACCCTTGACAGCAGTAAATCCAACTGCATCCAATCTTTGCAAGGACTATCTGTGACTAGAGTTCCATATAAGCAGAACATAGACAGCACAAGTGCCACACATATGACAAGCATTGGGCACATGACATACCATGTACATGTCAACCCTATTCCTAACTCCTGACACACCCATGCTCCATGTCACAACCCACCTGTCTGAAGAGGTCCCTGGAATAGTAATATGTGTACCCAGATATTCCCTCCTCTACACACACAGACTAACAATAGTAATCCAGTGTGCTTTCCTATGGTATACCATTGCCATAGTACATCTGACTGCATGGACTCAGGTCAATTAATACACTGGCTTGTAGTTTCTAAGCCCTGTTATCACCTGTAGATTGCTTCCCGTGTGAAAGGTACTGTTGGCCATTTGAATGCAAATCTCACCTACAGGACTTGTGATAAACTGATGCAACACACACCTGTGATCACCTCCATGCACACCACCCATCTGAACATGCACTGCCCCTGATGATGCCTGGAACAGCATAGATGTTGTCATTTTGTCAAATACACTGTTATGCATTGCAAGTAATTAAGCTGTGTAACACAGCCCTTGGGTTCATGTGTCACCTTCAAAAACACAGGACGTACACAGTTTTACATGTCAACTGTCTTGTTCCTCCTCCAACAAGTCTTAGTCAGACCACTGACCACTGATTATGTAACTTGTGAAATTGCTGGATCCTGATTGACCCTGAATCCTGTCAGCCTGACTGGCACCTGTCTGTGCGTTACCCTAAAGATTCCTTGTGGCTACATATGTACCACACTTGTTTTACCAAACCTCTCAGTCCTCAGAGGGTATTTTGTCATGTGCTTCATCAATGCATACCCAAATACATTGTATAGCATCATCTGCCTTTTAATTGTACCATATTTGTTAAATTGTCTTTGAATACCAAAATCATGGCCCATCCCTTGTCTGGGGCTCATGTATGCATGAACGACAAAGTGTGACAGTCTCCCAGGGCCGTATGCAGGGATTGGGTACAGTGCCTCCAGCAGAACCAGCAACCTCTGATAATGTCCATGAAAAGTCCACACATGTTAGGACCCTGACAGATCACACGCTGAATCACATTGCTCACAACATATTGATGGGCAGTGCGTGGTGAATAGCTGCAAGAATAATCAGCACAGAGGCTATGATGTTCCCAGATGTAGTGAGAATTTTAGAGGCCAACCTGTGTACAAATGTTGTAATGACAACTCCCGAAACATGACACCTGAGACATTATCTCAGCATACCAAGGTTGCCCTGTTGACAGTCTCATTACACGTCTTCAGTGACAGGGTACGACAATCCCCATTTAGGTTCTTGTGTCCTCATTGACTTTACTCACATTGATCTCCAAAGGATACTCAGTAGATAGGAATAGCTGCCACTGACTCATGATGAGACCTGGACGTAACTGTGACAACATACACCCGTAAAAATATACAGGATCAACATTGGACCACACACATGAACAAGACACCTCTGTGCAATTGATCACTGGAAAAATGTGGACACGTGCTGCATCGTCTGCTGGTCCACCACAGCCACTGGATTGTTGTGGCTCAATTATGTGACCTCAACTGTGGCGTCATAATACATTGGTGGTTCACCTTTGGCTGTCTGGGCCAATTACATGGTACCGACTTCGTCTATGCATGTGCCTGACTCACTGTGGGATTCACCAACAAGTGTCTAGGAGACAGTTACCAAAAATCTAAGACATGGATGGCCAAATTGTGGACCATTGACATGAACAAGCGTCTGCCATCTATCTGGTGCATGCTTTTCCATTTGTGGTGTCTATGTCACCCAAAATCTTGGAAGTGCACACAACGGATGTTGCTACATGTATGACTAACCCATGTCCTCTCTCATTTCCACAATGACTTGCATCTAAGGTTTGGACACATTGACTTCACATTCATACAAGCATATTTGCAATAATACATCTTGTGATGCACACACACTGGGTCAACAACTACATTAGTAAACACTGCACACACATTTAGCCATAAGAATTGAGGTACTCATGTGCGTCACCTTGCTATCCTGTCCTGATGCCAAACATGCCCAAATTGTGCAATACATATATGTAGGCCACACAAATGGCCATCTAGTGCGTCAGCCAAGCGTCAAAATCCTGTTAAGGAAGTAGCGGGTCATGGTCCGTTGCAGTATGATGTCTCACATGTGAACATACACCATCAACACCAAAGTGGGTGCAATCAGCCTATCTCAGTTGTGTCCCAAATGTAACATAACATTAAAATGGAAAAAATCCCCAAAACCAGTTCATGCCCTGAAATTCTGATGTTTTTAGCGTAATGCGTCATATTTTTTTCACCCATACAGATTGTGCATCATATTTTTTGACGCACAGGAGTGAAAATTAGGCCGCATCCAAAGAATTGTAAAGACTATTTACTTTTATTTGGATGCGGCCTAATTTTCCCTCCTGTGCGTCGAAAAATATGACGCATAACGATAAAAACGGCGGCCATTTTATGCAGGAAGTGATGCAATAGGATATCCTGTTTACAGCATATGTGCAGTGGGTGTACTTTCACTTTCACTTTGCAGTCTGTGAATCTTCTAGACTGTGTGGCTGTGTTCAGAGTGTTGTCCATTGATTTTGTGCTTTGGTGTCCTGTGTGCTATCTTACTTGTTACTTTGTGTAATAAATATTGTTGTTGTATACTGTCTGAGTGTGTTTTGTTTACAATTGTCCGGTATTGTATTGTATTTGTTGTTTGTGGGAGTCTGTTGTGGGTAGTGCTAGTTTGGGGATAGTTGGGCTCTTTTAGTTATTAAGTTTACATCTTTTTTTGTACTTCTACTTTCCCCCTTTTCTCCTTTCTTCTTCTTTATCCCCTATTCCCCTTTTCAGTGCTGAGATGATGGGTAGGCCACGTCTTGGCAGGATGGGTGAGGAGGAGCTTGGGGGGTTTATATGGCTGGTGTGCCATTTCCTCCCACTCATGATTGAGGCAGGGGGCAGGGTGATACAGGGGTATCACACTGAGGCGCAAAGAATCCGGTGGGGAAAGGTGCTGCATCACTTGCAGCGCGTGTATGGGAGCCAGAGGAATGACCACCAGCTGAAGCACCGCTGGGCTGACCTCGTCACCAGGGAACAAGATCTGCTGGACCACCTGGGAATAGTGATTGGTGGCCCTGTTGGTGAGTACAAATCATGTAAATGTGCACAATTAAAAGCTCTGTAGTGATATCAGATGATTTGTACAATATCTGCCGGCTAGGTTGCTGACTGTGTGGAATGCTGCGGAAACATACAGGGTCATTGATGGACTATGTGAAGGACCACAATTGCTAGCTGTCAGGAAGCACGTGCTCTGCAAACTTACAGAATACTTTTGCTTAATGTAATTTGGTGCCGCCTTTGTGTCAGACAGCAACACAAAATAGGAGCCAATCATGTCTATATAGGTTACATTTGCCAGTGAAGTATAGATTTACTAAAATATTGGCAACCTTTGTTGACGCAATAGCTAGACTGACTTTAGAAACACTACATGATGCAGAAAATGAGTGCTGGCTTCACGTCAATTGATGATAGCAATGTGGCCCAGACATATGTCTCATGTGTGTCTGGTGAGGGTGCAAGGACAGCGTTTTTGGAAGTTCTATGAATGTTAGGGATTATTGTGGTCCTTCATCTTTTTGGATACATATCAGATCTGGATTTGAAAACATCGGGAAAAGGTGTAAGGTGCCCTCAGCTAACATCTTAGACTGGTATTTGGAGTTTGTTGTGCCACATTCCAATTATGGATGGCAGTCCAAAGGTATGCACATGGGTTCATATCTCTATGTTTGGTGCAAATCACCATTGCTGGGCCACATCAAATGAAGAAACTTTAACAACATGAGGGCTTGCAAAAGTCCCTGTCCCTCTGTACATTGTACCTATGTGTCATAAATGTGTCATGGCCACATAGGCTGTTTGACTGGTAATGCAGTCCTCAAGTAACCAGGCTTTGGATGTCTCTCTTGGATGCACATGATGAGACGATTACACACCATTATTATTTCTGCTCACTAATGAAGGAGCATGTTTGCCACCACATGATAGTTAGGGCCACTGCATGTGTGCAGATATGTGTGTAATTGTCACAGGAGACCCATGCTATGTACATGTTAGCCGTGATATATCAGATGCAGTATCATCATGTCTGAATGGCTTTCATTACTTATGTCATCTTACACATTGTTTTTGTCTTTGGAATTGTTGGTCATTGCACAGATTCTGAGCACATTTCTTCTTTCCACGCCTTACAGGTGGACCGGCACCCTACACTGTGGGAGAGGTGGCTACATTTGAGGACCCCGACCACTCCAGTAAGTGTGGATATGTCTGTTATGTGGTGTGTTTGCTGG
This sequence comes from Pleurodeles waltl, assembly GCF_031143425.1. NCBI lineage: Eukaryota > Metazoa > Chordata > Amphibia > Caudata > Salamandridae > Pleurodeles > Pleurodeles waltl. The sequence continues at coordinate 759,008,466 of NC_090449.1, read as the reverse complement.
TGATGTGTGATGGGCTCCTGTGTGTTGAACACATAGCAAGGTGTGATGCGCTGGCCAATCATTTATCTTGTTCCATGAGTCGGATTTCAGTTTCTTACCATTTTTGGGGTGGCCAATGCTAATCCTATTGTATTATCTAGGGATTGTAGGTCATTCCTGTAGGCCCGCAATGAGAACTGGGGTGAGTCATGTGGATAACACTTGTATCAACAAGAGTCACACTGGAACTCATCTCAGATTTAGTCTGCCTGTCAGACCCACATTCTCCCAGATTGGGACTGCAAATCGCTTTCCAACAGACTTCTGCTTCCCTATTCACCAAAGTACTTATTAAAATGTAGGTAGAACTTCCTAGCAGCATGTAGTTCCACATGTAGTGCTACAAGTATGTGGCACTTGAGTGCAATGGCCTAGGTGTGCATGCAAATCATGATCATGGGTGTTCTTGCAATTCTGTGTCTGTTGTAAGTCATGCCTTACTGGAAGTATATGATGTGGACAAAGGTCTGCATTTCATAACATGTGTGGCGCTAGGATTGGTCAAGGGTTTGCTGTCTCCTATTTGTTGATAGACCTTACTTGTGGTGTGTGTGTAGAGCCAAACACATGTTGAGCTTTCTATAGACTCCTGGGTGTCCATGTTGTTTGGAATTGTTCGTTGTTTCTCCACCCCCACCCTCAAACAAAGGCATGGGTTTGTGAATAGGGTACCTAGGACTGATGCTACCAGTATGTTACACAGACATGTGAATAAGTACATGTTTGTTCGGAACCTAGTATACACACTCAGGTATGGCACATGAGTACTATACTAGCAAGTCCAATTACAACTTGCAGACCATGTGGCTTTAGATTTCCATCCCGTACACTGACATCTATAGCCCAGGCATTGGCGGAGGATGTGCAGCATGATTGTTAGCTGACAACTGGCAGAACTCAGATGCCAAGTTAATGCCAGTTGTTACCCATCTTGTAGGGTTTGGATGTGCTATGTGTGATATGACCTTTGTAGGCTGGCTAGCCATGTACTTCCTCAGGGACATTCAATGATCTGTATGGTGATATGAGCTGTTACAAGTACAGTAGATATACTGTCTGATTTACTTCTTGTGCCATTTCACACAATGCAGTTCCAAATGTAAATTGTTTGCCTTTGTCTTCACAGCTGCGAACATGACACCCATCCAGGTCCGTGAGTTCCAGAGGCGGGCTATGAGGTACCAACATATCCTGCTGGAAGAGTCAGGGTTCAGACGGATGGCCCGAAGATAACGGAATGTATGGGCCTGTGGAGCATGGAGGGCTTTCTCACAGGGTGGCCCTACTTTGCCCACCACAGCCACCACCAGCACAACCACCACTTCCACCCAGGTGTCACCACCCACAGCTGGGACTGTTGTCCCAACGTCTGCACTTTCCCCAGGCTCCAGCAGTGGAACACCTTCAGGGCAGCCCACAGGCATTGGCTCTACACGTCCACACACATCCTCCGCCGGTACCTAGACTACCCCAGCTGCTACAGTTGACCCTGCAGCTTTTCAGGCAATGGAACGTAAAATGGACCGCGTGCTACGGAAAATCAGTCACCTGCAGCGGTATGTTCGACATATGAACAAGCGTGTGCGGTCCATAAAACAGACCCTCCGGAGGGCCAACCTCTAGACTTTTTGATATGGACATGATTCCCTCCCCTCCCTCCTCTTTCCTTGTTCTCATACTTAGTGGGCTTAGGGGGCTTAGTGTTAGGTCAGTATAGGCTGTTAGCTTGGTTAGTGTTAGTGGGTGGGGGGTCCTGATTCTTTCTATTTGTACTGTTCAAGTGTGTGTTGGCAATGTTGGGGTTCTTGTGAGTTTATAAAAAAAAAAAGAAAAATCCAAACATTTTTTAAAAAATATCAAAAAAATACAAAAAATATATATTGGTTTAGGATAGTATAGTATGTGTTTAGGTTAGTATCTGTTGTCTTCCATGTGTCCCGTCTCATAAGGGGGGTGGGGGATTGGTGTTTAGAACGTTTCGTTACATGTGATGAGTAAGTTTAGGCTAGGTTAGTTAGGGACAGTTGTGGGTAATGAGTAGTTAGGGTAGATTAGGGTAGGTAAGACTTTTCCCTGAGTTTCCTCTTTTGTGATTACCATTTAATAAATATATAGTGAACCCTTTACAGTATGTGTTAAATGCTTGTTGATCAGGGCCTTGGCATTAGTGTACATTAATTTTGTTCTATTACATTTGTGTCCTGTGCTACGAACAAATCCCAACTGAGCTGTAAGATTAGCAGCTACCCCAGAGCTACCTTGCAAAGATTCCATCATTCGTTGCAACCACCAATCACAGTTAATATGGATTCCAACGTGTTTTTTTCAATAAGTATGTTTTCAAAGTCACAAACAGTGCTCCCAGATTTGGTATTGGGGAACTGTTTTAGGTCTGACTGCAGTGTGATCTTCAAGGACACCCTTAGAAGGTGAGTGGTCAGAAGCACTCTTGTAGTATCGTCTTCATGACTCACATAGATCATTTGTGACACTGTTCTGCATGATTACCTATTTGGATATAAACTCAGACACCTTCATTCATGCAGGTTTGGAGTGTTTGCTTAGATTTGTATGCACTGTTATATGTGTTAGTATTGCATGGTGACAACATTTTGCTGCCACTATTTGATGACTTAGATTTCCCTGAGGAAGCATTATTCTGTCCAACACAGCATGATGGTGCATGGTTTCTCACTTCATCAGATATTACGCTTAGGAAGGGCAGAGTATGATGCAATCCTGGCCAGTATGCAAATTTATCTGACTACATAATTTCAGGACAGTTGTATTGACAAGCTACGTAATTTGACAGGAGGCACATTTCAGTTATCTACTGCTCAGTTCATGTGTCACATTACACAGAGACAAATATGTTGTGTAAGTGCTATTTATTGAAAAGTGCTGTAGTGCTATATGTACATTGTCCATGATTGTGAGTCCATTATAGTGACATCTTCCATTGTGATCGAACACAAGTGGTAAAGGAAAATGCTTTTGACATGCTGGGGTGATGTGTCAGACAGTGCAGAGGGACAGGATTTGCCAATGAGTAAGAGAGAGTCAAGCACTGGGCAGGTTGACAAGATATACAGTGGTTTGCAGAACAGTCATTGAGTACAGTTGTTGTAAGACTGGCATGTTACAAAGCACTGGACCTTGGTAATAGTTGGCCATGTGGCAGGGACTAGTGCTTCCGGGTACTTTTCCGTGTGAAGGTGATCCGTTCCATGTCTTCTTCTTCTGATGTGTGTGTTGCCTCCTCTGTCCTTGGTGGTGGTGGTTGTGAAGGGACAACACACATCTCAGTGTTAGAAGACGTGGAGTCAGACATCCCGGTTACTGCTACCTGTGAAGGTCTTAAGGGCAGTACTTAAGAATAGCAGCCACATCACGATGGTAGGCAGCCAGGTCGGCCCTGAGGGGGTCATGATTGTATTTGTGCACGCAGTGGAAGGTTTGGGGTGCGAGGTGTTGTGGCAACTCCCTTACTGCAGTGGTGAATTTCTTGACAGTTTCTTGTAGTCATTGCAGGATGGATGTTAGGGCTTGCATAGCTGCTGCCTGATCTGCAGATGACATCATGCACGAATGCACCCCCTCTAGGTTGGCTGCCATAGTTTGCATCCCCACCCGCACCTCATTGGCCAGCTCCCGCTGTACCCCATCTACAGTTCTCTCAAAGCTGGTGCCTGTGTCGTCTGAGTCCTTAGCTGTATTGGAGCTGGCAGGTCTTACAATTGGGGGGGTGGTTGGATCCTCTGCGATGGCTGCTTGTTCTGTGCTCCTCCTTGTGACTGAAGGTGGGGTCTGGAGGGTTCCAAGGACATCTTGGATGGCGGCTGGGGAATGTTTGTCAGCTCATCATCCATGTCATCAGGGTATTCCGGGCCTATGGCCCACCTGCATGTCACATGTATAGTATTAAGTTATTGGACTTCTCAGAATCATCTCCTCTAGTCTTGTTTTAGGCCAAATAGTGATTTGCCACATTCTTGTCCTACTCAACCCTCTGTCTACATCCATTCTCATGGTGAGACCTTTCACTGGCCGTGGGTGTTCTGATGGCACTGGCACCACACTTAACAATCTGGACCTGCCCCAGTCTCTGATCTTTCACATCCACTTATATGTAGTTGACATGTAGCGTATCCTATGCATAGCATTGTTATGGCACAATATGGATGTTGGCATTGGTAATGTGTACAGCTGATGTTAGGGAATGTGTGGTACATTGGATTGCCCTGATAGTCATAGCAGTGTCCTATTTCCTCCTCTGACTGTGCAGGTGTATTTCAGTGACCAGTTACATGTGTCCTCCCCCTCAATGCTGTTGTCTGAGCAGTATGACATTTGGGATGTTGCATTGTGACCCAGGCACAGGATGGACCCTGACATATGCAGCATGGGTGTCACCTTAGTGCTGTGTAGCTCCTAATTTGGATGACATTGGCTGATTGTAGGAGGCTGGACTGGCTTGTAGTGAGTACCAAGGGGTACTTGCACCTTGCACCAGGCCCAGTTATCCCTTTTTAGTGTATAGGGTGTCTAGCAGCTTAGGCTGATAGATAATGGTAGCTTAGCAGAGCAGCTTAGGCTGAACTAGGAGACGTGTGAAGCTACTACAGTACCACTTAGTGTCATATGCACAATATCATAAGAAAACACAATACACAGTTATACTAAAAATAAAGGTACTTTATTTTTATGACAATATGCCAAAGTATCTTAGAGTGTACCCTCAGTGAGAGGATAGGAAATATACACAAGATATATATACACAATAGCAAAAATATGCAGTATAGTCTTAGAAAACAGTGCAAACAATGTATAGTTACAATAGGATGCAATGGGGAAACATAGGGATAGGGGCAACACAAACCATATACTCCAAAAGTGGAATGCGAACCACGAATGGACCCCAAACCTATGTGACCTTGTAGAGGGTCGCTGGGACTATTAGAAAATAGTGAGAGTTAGCAAAATAACCCTCCCCAAGACCCTGAAAAGTGAGTGCAAAGTGCACTAAAGTTCCCCTAAGGACAAAGTAGTCGTGTTAGAGGAATAATGCAGGAAAGACACAAACCAGCAATGCAACAACTGTGGATTTCCAATCTAGGATACCTGTGGAACAAGGGGACCAAGTCCAAATGTCACAAGCAAGTCGGAGATGGGCAGATGCCCAGGAAATGCCAGCTGCGGGTGCAAAGAAGCTTCGACTGGACAGAAGAAGCTGAGGTTTTTGCAGGAACGAAAAGGGCTAGAGACTTCCCCTTTGGTGGACGGATCCCCCTCGCCTTGGAGAGTCGTACAGAAGTGTTTTACCGCCGTAAGGACGCCAACAAGCCTTGCTACACGCAAATCGTGCGTTTGGCGTTTTTGGACGCTGCTGGGGCCCAGGAGGGACCAGGAGGTCGCAAATTGGACCTGAAGAGAGAGGGGACGTCGAGCAAGACAAAGAGCCCTCACTGAAGCAGGTAGCACCCGGAGAAGTGCCAGAAACAGGCACTACGAGGATGCGTGAAACAGTGCTCGCCGAAGTTGCACAAAGGAGTCCCACGTCGCCGGAGACCAACTTAGAAAGTCGTGCAATGCAGGTTAGAGTGCCGTGGACCCAGGCTTGGCTGTGCACAAAGGATTTCCGCCGGAAATGCACAGGGGCCGGAGTAGCTGCAAAGTCGCGGTTCCCAGCAATGCAGCCCAGCGAGGTGAGGCAAGGACTTACCTCCACCAAACTTGGGCTGAAGAGTCACTGGACTGTGGGGGTCACTTGGACAGCGTCGCTGGATTCGAGGGACCTCGCTCGTCGTGCTGAGAGGAGACCCAAGGGACCGGTAATGCAGCTTTTTGGTGCCTGCGGTTGCAGGGGGAAGATTCTGTCGACCCACGGGAGATTTCTTCGGAGCTTCTGGTGCAGAGAGGAGGCAGGCTACCCCCACAGCATGCACAAGCAGGAAAACAGTCGAGAAGGCGGCAGGATCAGCGTTACAGAGTTGCAGTAGTCGTCTTTGCTACTATGTTGCAGGTTTGCAGGCTTCCAGCGCGGTCAGCGGTCGTTTCCTTATCAGAAGGTGAAGAGAGAGATGCAGAGGAACTCGGCTGAGCTCATGCATTCGTTATCTAAAGTTTCCCCAGAGACAGAGACCCTAAATAGCCAGAAAAGAGGGTTTGGCTACCTAGGAGAGAGGAAAGGCTACTAACACCTGAAGGAGCCTATCACAAGGAGTCTCTGACGTCACCTGGTGGCACTGACCACTCAGAGCAGTCCAGTGTGCCAGCAGCACCTCTGTTTCCAAGATGGCAGAGGTCTGGAGCACACTGGAGGAGCTCTGGACACCTCCCAGGGGAGGTGCAGGTCAGGGGAGTGGTGACTCCCCTTTCCTTTGTCCAGTTTCGCGCCAGAGCAGGGGCTAAAGGGTCCCTGAACCGGTGTAGACTGGCTTATGCAGAATTGGGCACATCTGTGCCCAACAAAGCATTTCCAGAGGCTGGGGGAGGCTACTCCTCCCCTGCCTTCACACCATTTTCCAAAGGGAGAGGGTGTCACACCCTCTCTCAGAGGAAGTTCTTTGTTCTGCCATCCTGGGCCAGGCCTGGCTGGACCCCAGGAGGGCAGCTGCCTGTCTGAGGGGTTGGCAGCAGCAGCAGCTGCAGTGAAACCCCAGGAAGGGCAGTTTGGCAGTACCAGGGTCTGTGCTACAGACCACTGGGATCATGGGATTGTGCCAACTATGCCAGGATGGTATAGAGGGGGCAATTCCATGATCATAGACATGTTACATGGCCATATTCGGAGTTACCATTGTGAAGCTACATATAGGTAGTGACCTATATGTAGTGCACGCGTGTAATGGTGTCCCCGCACTCACAAAGTTCAGGGAATTGGCTCTGAACAATGTGGGGGCACCTTGGCTAGTGCCAGGGTGCCCTCACACTAAGTAACTTTGCACCTAACCTTTACCAGGTAAAGGTTAGACATATAGGTGACTTATAAGTTACTTAAGTGCAGTGTAAAATGGCTGTGAAATAACGTGGACGTTATTTCACTCAGGCTGCAGTGGCAGGCCTGTGTAAGAATTGTCAGAGCTCCCTATGGGTGGCAAAAGAAATGCTGCAGCCCATAGGGATCTCCTGGAACCCCAATACCCTGGGTACCTCAGTACCATATACTAGGGAATTATAAGGGTGTTCCAGTAAGCCAATGTAAATTGGTAAAAATGGTCACTAGCCTGTTAGTGACAATTTTGAAGTAATGAGAGAGCATAACCACTGAGGTTCTGGTTAGCAGAGCCTCAGTGAGACAGTTAGGCACCACACAGGGAACATATACATGCACACCTATGAGCACTGGGGCCCTGTGTGACAGGGTCCCAGTGACACATACATATAGGCCACAAACCTATGAGTACTGGGGTCCTGACCAGCAGGATCCCAGTGACACATAACAACCATACTGAAAACATAGTGTTTTCACTATGAGCACTGAGGCCTGGCTATCAGGATCCCAGTGAGACAGTGAAAACAGTGACAAACACCCTGACATACACTCACAAACAGGCCAAAAGTGGGGGTAACAAGGCTAGAAAGAGGCTACCTTCTCACACAACCCCCCCCAAACGAAGGACAATAAGGCTAACCTTGGCCAGTTGAGACTTTATTGTCTAAGTGGTGATAAGTAGAGAGTAGCTCTGCAATAGACTGGTTACTCCCTTTATCATCCACTATATGGTTACTTCCCTGTGGGGATGTAAACCACCCTGTTTGAAGTTTTTTAGCTAAGCAACAATGTGAAGATGTATTTTCAGAGTTTCTATCAGTAAGTTTTAGTTTAGAGCAGTGGGAATTGTCCACTGAACCTATTTGTAGTGATGGAAATGCCAGACAGGGATGCTGTCTCAGAAAAGCCATAGCTGGGCAAAAACTTTGTCCATCTGGCTGGAAGAGAGAACAGGGATGCTGTTTCTCTTGAGTTGGAGCAGGGCAGGGATGCTGTCCTATGAGCTCCACACTAGGGCAGGGATGCTGTCCTAAGTGTTGTGAGGTAGTGCAGGGTTTCTGCTCTAAAGTTTCTCTGGGAGGGTTGGAGGGATGCTCCATGTTAACTAAAATGGTGCTGTTTTTCTCACCAATGTTAGTTATCCCACAGAGAGGTACTTCCACCTCAGGGAGTCCAGCTTTGCCAGCTGATGATTCCCTTGGAACAGGTGCCACCCCAGGAGAGGTTTCTCCCACCACAGGAATAGTATCCTGAATGGTAGGGTGGTTAGGGGATACTGTGATACCCTTTTTACCTGTTGACGGAGAGGGATCCTGAGTTTTCAGGCCTTCTCTCCTTTGCTTTTTCATTTCACTTGAAATGAGAGGGAACAATTCCTCAGGGATGCCTAGCATGGCTGCATGGGCATAAAACTCTACATCAGCCCAACCTGAGGCCTCTAGGTCATTACCTAAGAGACAGTCTACAGGTAAGCTAGGTGATACCACCACCTGCTTAGGGCCAGTAACTCCACCCCAACTAAACTGAATTATAGCTAAGGGAAGAAACTTAGTGGAGTTATGGACATCAATAATCTTATACTGTTGTCCAATGATGTGTTGATCAGGGTGCACTAGGTTTTCAGTCACCAAAGTAAAACTGGCACCTGTGTCCCTGTAGGCCAAGGCCTCAACACCATTTATTGAAACTGTCTGCCTGTACTTATCCATTGTAAGGGGACAAGCAGCCAGTGTGGCAAGGCCAATGCCACTAGGTGTGACAGAAACTGTCTTGGGACTGATTACATCAGTTTCCACTATGGACCCATAAGTGAACCCAACTACACCCTTTGCTTGACTGTTGCCAGCAGTCCCACCACTAGTACCACTACTGCTAGGGGCACTAGAGCTTGATGTATTAGTGGTGGTAGGCTCAGGGGGTTTACCTGGACAGGACTTATCCCCTGGCCTATGGCCTCTATTTTTACACACAAAGCACCAGGGCTTTTTAATGTGTGCAGGTTGGGAAGAAGAGGAAGAATTTGTTTTATCCCCACCCTCTGAAGAGTGTTTAAGATTTGAAGTGGGATCTTTGGTTTTACCCTTATCCCCATGCTTATCTTGAGATTTTTCACCATCTTTCTTCTTATTGCCATCTTTGTCACCCCCTGTGTGAACTTTTCTGTTCACCCTTGTTCTGACCCATTTGTCTGCCTTCTTTCCCAATTCTTGGGGAGAGGTCAGATCAGAGTCTACCAGGTACTGGTGCAACAAATCAGACACACAATTATTAAGTATATGCTCTCTCAGGATTGTGTTATACAGGCTTTCATAATCAGTAACTTTACTGCCATGTAACCACCCCTCCAAGGCCTTCACTGAATGGTCAATGAAATCAACCCAGTCTTGTGAAGACTCCTTTTTGGTCTCTCTGAACTTTATCCTGTACTGTTCAGTGGTTAAGCCATAACCATCCAGGAGTGCATTCTTAAGAACTGTAAAATTATTGGCATCATTTTCTTTCACAGTAAGGAGCCTATCCCTACCTTTTCCACTAAATGATAGCCATAGGATAGCAGCCCACTGCCTTTGAGGGACATCCTGTACAACACAGGCCCTCTCAAGTGCAGCAAACCACTTGTTAATGTCATCCCCCTCCTTATAAGGGGGAACTATCTTGTGCAGATTCCTGGAATCATGCTCTTTTGCAGGATGACTATGGGGAATACTGCTGCTGCCACCATGGGTATCTAAACCCAACTTCTGTCTTTCCTTCTCTAATTCAAAAGACTGTCTATCCAAATCCAGCTGTTGCTTTTTAAGCTTCAGTCTGGTTTGTTCCACCCTCAACTTATTGAGTTCCCTCTCTAACATTCTGTCATCAGGGTTGGTGGGAGGGACATTTCTAGAAACAGAGCTATGATGGGAATGAACAGAAGGAGACCTGTCCCTTACAGAAGCCAACTTAACAGCTTGGTTTACAGAAACATTACTACCAGTATGGTGAGAATAAATGCTTTTGCTATGATGTGAGACAACACTATTTCTTTGGTGTGGCTCATCATCATTACCATCTATGCTAGATTGTCTAGTAATGGGCAGGCTAGAAAGTTTCTTTCCTGAATCTTTTCCTGGGGGAGTCCCTGAATCAGATTGGGAACTATTAGGTACTTTTTCAACAGATGGGCCACCTCTGGCCTTATCCTGTTCTCTAAGCATGTTAATTAACAGTTCCAAGGCAGGATTCTTCCCTACACTCAAACCTCTCTCTATACAGAGACTCCTTGCTCTCTTCCAGCTAAGGTTGTCATATGCAAGTTTGGACAGATCAACACTTTGGCCTGTGCCAGACATTTTTTAGAGAGAGTTAAAGTGATAGAGAAAGAGACAAAAGTTTTCAGAACTTTTTGGAAAGACAGAAAAAAAACTTTTTAAACTTTTAAGAACTTTTTGAAAGTTTAGAAGTACTTTTCAGCACTTAGAAAAGAGTGAAAAGAGGAAATGCAAAACTTTTTGGCTATGTGTATATACACTGACCTTGTTTTGTATATTTTTCTCTTATGAAAAGTACAATGACAAGAGTGGTAAGTAGTCTCAAGCACTTATCCCACCACTGCACAACCAATGTAGGAGGCTGGACTGGCTTGTAGTGAGTACCAAGGGGTACTTGCACCTTGCACCAGGCCCAGTTATCCCTTTTTAGTGTATAGGGTGTCTAGCAGCTTAGGCTGATAGATAATGGTAGCTTAGCAGAGCAGCTTAGGCTGAACTAGGAGACGTGTGAAGCTACTACAGTACCACTTAGTGTCATATGCACAATATCATAAGAAAACACAATACACAGTTATACTAAAAATAAAGGTACTTTATTTTTATGACAATATGCCAAAGTATCTTAGATTGTACCCTCAGTGAGAGGATAGGAAATATACACAAGATATATATACACAATAGCAAAAATATGCAGTATAGTCTTAGAAAACAGTGCAAACAATGTATAGTTACAATAGGATGCAATGGGGAAACATAGGGATAGGGGCAACACAAACCATATACTCCAAAAGTGGAATGCGAACCACGAATGGACCCCAAACCTATGTGACCTTGTAGAGGGTCGCTGGGACTATTAGAAAATAGTGAGATTTAGCAAAATAACCCTCCCCAAGACCCTGAAAAGTGAGTGCAAAGTGCACTAAAGTTCCCCTAAGGACAAAGTAGTCGTGTTAGAGGAATAATGCAGGAAAGACACAAACCAGCAATGCAACAACTGTGGATTTCCAATCTAGGATACCTGTGGAACAAGGGGACCAAGTCCAAAAGTCACAAGCAAGTCGGAGATGGGCAGATGCCCAGGAAATGCCAGCTGCGGGTGCAAAGAAGCTTCGACTGGACAGAAGAAGCTGAGGTTTCTGCAGGAACGAAAAGGGCTAGAGACTTTCCCTTTGGTGGACGGATCCCCCTCGCCTTGGAGAGTCGTACAGAAGTGTTTTCCCGCCGGAAGGACGCCAACAAGCCTTGCTACACGCAAATCGTGCGTTTGGCGTTTTTGGACGCTGCTGGGGCCCAGGAGGGACCAGGAGGTCGCAAATTGGACCTGAAGAGAGAGGGGACGTCGAGGAAGAAAAAGAGCCCTCACTGAAGCAGGTAGCACCCGAAGAAGTGCCAGAAACAGGCACTACGAGGATGCGTGAAACGGTGCTCGCCGAAGTTGCACAAAGGAGTCCCACGTCGCCGGAGACCAACTTAGAAAGTCGTGCAATGCAGGTTAGAGTGCCGTGGACCCAGGCTTGGCTGTGCACAAAGGATTTCCGCCGGAAGTGCACAGGGGCCGGAGTAGCTGCAAAGTCGCGGTTCCCAGCAATGCAGCCCAGCGAGGTGAGGCAAGGACTTACCTCCACCAAACTTGGGCTGAAGAGTCACTGGACTGTGGGGGTCACTTGGACAGCGTTGCTGGATTCGAGGGACCTCGCTCGTCGTGCTGAGAGGAGACCCAAGGGACCGGTAATGCAGCTTTTTGGTGCCTGCGGTTGCAGGGGGAAGATTCCGTCGACCCACGGGAGATTTCTTCGGAGCTTCTGGTGCAGAGAGGAGGCAGGCTACCCCCACAGCATGCACAAGCAGGAAAACAGTCGAGAAGGCGGCAGGATCAGCGTTACAGAGTTGCAGTAGTCGTCTTTGCTACTATGTTGCAGGTTTGCAGGCTTCCAGCGCGGTCAGCGGTCGTTTCCTTATCAGAAGGTGAAGAGAGAGATGCAGAGGAACTCGGCTGAGCTCATGCATTCGTTATCTAAAGTTTCCCCAGAGACAGAGACCCTAAATAGCCAGAAAAGAGGGTTTGGCTACCTAGGAGAGAGGAAAGGCTACTAACACCTGAAGGAGCCTATCACAAGGAGTCTCTGACGTCACCTGGTGGCACTGACCACTCAGAGCAGTCCAGTGTGCCAGCAGCACCTCTGTTTCCAAGATGGCAGAGGTCTGGAGCACACTGGAGGAGCTCTGGACACCTCCCAGGCGAGGTGCAGGTCAGGGGAGTGGTCACTCCCCTTTCCTTTGTCCAGTTTCGCGCCAGAGCAGGGGCTAAAGGGTCCCTGAACCGGTGTAGACTGGCTTATGCAGAATTGGGCACATCTGTGCCCAACAAAGCATTTCCAGAGGCTGGGGGAGGCTACTCCTCCCCTGCCTTCACACCATTTTCCAAAGGGAGAGGGTGTCACACCCTCTCTCAGAGGAAGTTCTTTGTTCTGCCATCCTTGGCCAGGCCTGGCTGGACCCCAGGAGGGCAGCTGCCTGTCTGAGGGGTTGGCAGCAGCAGCAGCTGCAGTGAAACCCCAGGAAGGGCAGTTTGGCAGTACCAGGGTCTGTGCTACAGACCACTGGGATCATGGGATTGTGCCAACTATGCCAGGATGGTATAGAGGGGGCAATTCCATGATCATAGACATGTTACATGGCCATATTCGGAGTTACCATTGTGAAGCTACATATAGGTAGTGACCTATATGTAGTGCACGCGTGTAATGGTGTCCCCGCACTCACAAAGTTCAGGGAATTGGCTCTGAACAATGTGGGGGCACCTTGGCTAGTGCCAGGGTGCCCTCACACTAAGTAACTTTGCACCTAACCTTTACCAGGTAAAGGTTAGACATATAGGTGACTTATAAGTTACTTAAGTGCAGTGTAAAATGGCTGTGAAATAACGTGGACGTTATTTCACTCAGGCTGCAGTGGCAGGCCTGTGTAAGAATTGTCAGAGCTCCCTATGGGTGGCAAAAGAAATGCTGCAGCCCATAGGGATCTCCTGGAACCCCAATACCCTGGGTACCTCAGTACCATATACTAGGGAATTATAAGGGTGTTCCAGTAAGCCAATGTAAATTGGTAAAAATGGTCACTAGCCTGTTAGTGACAATTTTGAAGTAATGAGAGAGCATAACCACTGAGGTTCTGGTTAGCAGAGCCTCAGTGAGACAGTTAGGCACCACACAGGGAACATATACATGCACACCTATGAGCACTGGGGCCCTGTGTGACAGGGTCCCAGTGACACATACATATAGGCCACAAACCTATGAGTACTGGGGTCCTGACCAGCAGGATCCCAGTGACACATAACAACCATACTGAAAACATAGTGTTTTCACTATGAGCACTGAGGCCTGGCTATCAGGATCCCAGTGAGACAGTGAAAACAGTGACAAACACCCTGACATACACTCACAAACAGGCCAAAAGTGGGGGTAACAAGGCTAGAAAGAGGCTACCTTCTCACACTGATGTTTGTGACAACTATGGGCATTCACATTTGACAGGACTGGAGCCTTTGTCTTGTTTCAGGGGATTATTGAAGTTGTCATCCTCAACCCTCTAATTTAGGTGTATGATCCATGGGGACATTACTGCCATTGGCTACTTGAGCTGCACACAGAGCTGAGGTGGTAGTGGCAACTGTTGTCACTGTTACATTCCAGTTGTTGGTATGACTAGAGGTTGTTAATTGGGCTCTACTTAATGTAGGGGTAAAGAGGCTGACGTGTGACGGGATGTCAGTTTGAGGTTGTGCCCTTCCCTCCTGGCGTGGCTTTACCTTTGCTCCATCGTTGGCATGGCAACATGCCCCCATGGGACTGTTGTTGGTGTAGTGTAATGGTGTGCCCCAGCTTCTCTCTGTGCAGGCCATGCCCCCATGCCATACCCATTTACCCATGCCACTCCATGTATATGATGACTTCCATGCATTTTGTGGTCGGTATCCCCCCCCTGCTTACATTTGACATTAGTGCATTTTAATTCCCCATGCGACTTACCCTGCATGTGTGTTGTCTCCTGGTAGTCTGCGCTGTCCTGTCCTTGAATCCCTGTGACGATCTCCTCAGGGATGATGGCTGCGACCATCTCCTCCATGTGGTCCAGGGCCTCCTGTTGTGCTGGACTCCCACCTCCAGTCTGCAGTGCTGCCTTCCTGTTCCTGGCCATCTTTTCCTTGGTCCTGCGCTTGCAGTCATGCCAGTGTTTCTTGCACTCGATGACTGTTCACCGTACTTCTGCCACACTGTAATCTTGTCAACAATTTGTTGCCATATTGCCTCTCTTCTACTGATTGGCAATTTTGAGATGACAAACAGTTGGTGCTGGTGTTCCGTCACCTCTTTAATCAGAATTTCCTGCTCCTCTGCACTGAAGCGACACTTTCTTTTCTTCTCAAAAGTGTCATGGTTCTTGTGTGGGTCCTCCTGACTGGTTCCTGGTCTGTTGTCATCTTCCTGGGGTCTGTACAGTCATCTGGGATCCATTTTGGCTCTCCTCTGCTGAAATGGCTGTGTTCGCGGGGAATTTTGACGCTATTGTGTCCAAAAACGTTGCATATCCTGTTTGGGGTGTCATAAATCGAACCACAGTCATTTCCGCTGCGTTAACGTTGTTTTGCTTTACGACTTGACGCTGCGTTGTGCGTAAAAAAAAAAGACTTACACCTGTGGATTGTCCCGCCGTGCGTCAAAGTATAAATTTGACGCCCGCACGGCACACCGAAATGGCATTAGCCGGCGGTAATATTTTTGACGCAAAACTGTATAAATATAGGCCTTAGTGTTACCAAAAATTAAGGTATTTATTTGGGTGACACAGTGCCAAAAATATCTTAGAGACAATACTCCTTCTGGAGGTAAGTATTATACACAATATATACACTAGATACCAAAATTAGACAAGTAAATAGTCATAGAACAATGCAAGCAATAGGAAATGCTCTAGATTGCAATGGGAGAAAATGGGTCTAGGGGCAACACAAACCATATACTAGGAAAGTGGAATGCGAATCACAAATTCCCCCCTAGATAAGTGTAGTGTGTGCAGAATCGCTGGGAGAGTAAGGACACAGTAAAGGTAAGTAAATTGCCCCACCCCAGAGCCCAGAAAAGCAGGAGTAAAGTACTGCAAGGTTCCTTAGTACACACTACACCTCGTGATTGGGATTTTACAGCAGCCAACCAAGTCAGCAAAAAACAACTGCTGGATTCCTGGACCTGAAGACCTGCAAAGGAAGGGGACCAAGTCAGAAGTCAGAAGAAGTTCCAGGAAGGACAGGAGCCCTTGCCAACCCAGAAGAGGGTGCAAAAGAGGAGTCCACTGTTAGTCGAAGACTGCAGAAATGCACCCTAGGAAGATGCCAGCAGGTTCCTGCATCTTGCAAAGGATGTCCCACAACATGAAGATCATTCCAGATGTGATTTCGTGTTGGAAGTCACCAACAAGCCTTGGCTACGACAAAAGTGCATTTTGCATCAAAATGGTGCTGGATGGACCCAGGAGGGACCTGGCGGCCTCAGCTCTGTGTGAGGAGGAAGAGGGGGCTCTCAGAACTTTAGAGAGCCCTAAGGATGCCATACAGCACCCCCTGAGGTCCCAGGAGACGGGGACAAAGGAGGACAAAGGAGGTGCAAAATGTGGGTGATGCAGCACAATAAAGGAAGGT
Organism: Pleurodeles waltl; assembly: GCF_031143425.1. NCBI lineage: Eukaryota > Metazoa > Chordata > Amphibia > Caudata > Salamandridae > Pleurodeles > Pleurodeles waltl. The sequence continues at coordinate 758,992,484 of NC_090449.1, read as the reverse complement.
CCCATGCCGCCTGAAAACATCTCAGCGAGTTGAGCGTCGCAGTAAGGAGTGCTGGGGAACTGGGCCAGGCTGTGCACAAAGGAATTTTGCAAATAGTGCACAGAGGCCTCAGGAGGTGAAGAAGACGCAGTACACAGGGGTACCGTTGCTCTCTGGTAAGGCAAGGTCTTACCTCCTCCAAATTGTGTCAGCAGGACCTCAGGACAGCCTATGTCGATGATGTCCACCCTCTGTGTCCTTATGAGCACACTCGTCACTGAGATGAGTCCAAGGGTACCGGTCGTCATCTTTGAAGGTACCTGCTGGAGCAGGGGAGTGACTCCGTCACCCCACAATAGATTTCTTCGGTCCTTCTGGTGCAGGATGAAGACAGGGTGTCCTCAGAGCATGCACACCATGGAAACTATTGCAGTTGCTGACTTGGAGCTGAGGGTGCTGAAGGAAAGTATCTCTTGTGAATACTTTGTTGCAGTTACAGCATTTCTTGGAGCAGGCTGTGGTTGATCCGAGGTCAGAGGAAACTGAAGTTGTTGCAGAGGATTTCTGAAGGAAACTTGCAAGCAGAATCTAAAGAGAACCCATAGGAGAGACCCTAAATAGCCCTGAGAGGGAGATTGGCTACCTTATCATGTATGGACCTATCAGGAGGGGTATCTGACATCACCTGCTGGCACTGGCCACTCAGAGGCCTCCAGAGTCCCCCCACACTTTGCAAAGCAAGATGGCTAAAGTCTGGGACACACTGGAGGAGCTCTGGGCACCACCCCTAGGGTGGTGATGGATATGGGAGTGGGCACTCCCCTTTCCTTTGACCATTTGAGCAGGGGAGAAGGAGTCCCTGAACTGGTGTAGACTGGCTTATGCAAGGAGGGCACCATCTGTGCCCTTCAAAGCATTTCCAGAGGCAGGGAGAGGCTTCCCCTCCCCAGCCTGTAATACCAATATCCAAACGGAGAGGGTGTAATGCCCTGCTCTCAGGGGAAATGCTTTGTTCTACCTTCCTTGGACTGGGCTGCCAGAACCCCAGGAGGGCAGAACCCTGTCTGTGATGTGGCAGCAGCTGTAGCTGCAGTGCAAGCCTCAGAGAGCTAGTTTGGCAGTACTGGGGGTCCATGGTGGAGCAGATATGTGTTCAGGGAACAGAGAAGAAAGCTTTGCTCCAGCATCCAGGCAGCTGCTGTTAAAAGTTGCTGCCTGCTTGCTGGAACAAGTGGACCATGAGGGAGGCTTTGAGGGTCCCTCCCGTGGTCACAGATAGCCAATAAAGGGCTTAGTATTTAAAAAAAAATAATTAAATAGCGAAAGACTGGGGGAGGCCTTGAGGCTCCCCCCGTGTTCCAAGATAGCCCTTAAAGGGCTAAAAAAAATATTTTTAAAAACAATTGTATCTATAACTTGCACACTCGCTATACACTGCTAATTACTCCACAAATTACAGCACTCATTACATCTTTGATGACAACATTGATAAAGTCACTGTAAAATCTACAGTAAAATTATTGATCACATACCTCTGCATGGCAGAGGCGCGAATTATAGTTATCTTAGGGCACGAGTTATAGTTGCTTTACATAACTAACTATAACAGGTGAATTTCTATGATTTTGTACGAGTAAATTCAGACCTTAAGTAGAACGTCCCTGTAACCTTTGTTTTTTCAGTGAACATCTAGTTTCTTTTAAAATTCTATTTCCTAACTATAACGTCTCTGTAACCTTAGTTTTTTTCAGTGAATTTCTAAGTTTCTTTAAATTCTATTACCTAACTAGAATGTTCCTGTAACCTTTGTTTTTGTTTTTGTCAGTATATATATATATATAAATATATATATATAGATCTCAATTTGATTGAGCTACCTTTTAGCAGTATGTCTGTTCTGTGTCTCGGGGGCAAAACCTTAGCGCTGGGACACTTCTTTAGAAGTACCTATGCATTCTATAAATTACTTTCTTCTTCTTGTTATATATAATATATATATATATATATATGTAATTATATATATTTTTTGCAACATGACATCCTTCTCTCAATATCCAATATTCCAGTATAGATTGTGATTAATTACTATTCTTATTGATACTGTAGGAACTCCGTGATAACCAACCATACTGAATATATGTACTATGTTGTATGCGTCAGGTATTGCCTGTCTACTAGAACTGTTTATTTGCTCAGCAACATCTAAGTACTAGTATTTAGCTTTCCACATGAAAAGCTGGAAAATCATGCAGATCTGTTTTTTTCTGGTCAATTGTGGATGATTTACCTCTCCCATTTACTCCCTGTTGTTGTGGGGTGGATGGAGGGGATGGGGTCTGGATTGCCTGTGTGTTTACTGGCCACATTTTGTATGCGGAAGAATCAGGCCTTGTGTTTCAAAGAAAAAATCCACCAGCGAGAACATTAGGCGATTTGTAATTGGGCAGAGTGGTATCCCACCCAAATTACCACTCTCTCCACCCGTAATCACACCATAATGCAGATTGAATATATACAGCCCTATCATTTAAACTGACAAAGAAACCGGTTAACCTAAAACCACATGAATTTGATAAATAATAGTAGATGAGGGCACATACAGCAATATTTTCTAACACAAATCATTTAAAAAAGATTAAAAACAATTAAGGAAAGTGTACCATATTTGGGAGCAATGGCTTTTCAATGTCCTCAGAGAAACCAGCTGCTTGTCCTCCTTCAGCACCAGCCAAAGGAGCTGTCTCAGACATCTGAAAGGTGACAAGGTGAAAATGGTAATACATTTACAAATTACTAAGGGTACATTTATTTTTAAATTACATTTGTGTACTTAATATATTGTACTAAGATGAAGGTGTATAGCTAGAGATGACTGAAAGGTCTTTGTCAACTCTACAGTAACTTTTACTTATATTGCACATTTTTGTTTGTGGATCATCCCACAGATTAACCCCTTGGATGCGGGCGTTGGCCACTGGCTGACACCCGCACTACCTCCCTGGTGCGGGTCACGACCAGTGGCCGGCACCAGGGAGGGGGTTAATAAATCCTCGGGTGCGTTGCAAGAACAACTAAAAAAAAATATATATATATATATATATATATATATATATATATATATATATATATAGATAGATAGATAGATCTATATATATAGATATATCTATGTAGATATATCTATCTACATGGATATATCTATAGATAGATCTATAGATATATATAGATATATATCCGAGTAGGAGGGAGTGGGAGCACCAATAATGATTGTTGGACTGGGCGCTGGAGGTGCTAAAGACTGTGACGAATGATATGTGACAAGGTGTTTTTTGAGTGTCTTGAAAGAACGTGCTGATTGAGGGAAGAAGCGCAGGTAAGGTGGCCTCTACTGTTGCATGTATCTCACACACACCATCGATTTTGTGACTGTCTACGTAGGCTAGTGTTTTAGAGCAACAGTTTAGCCAATAGCAGAGATGGCATCTTGGTGGATGACTGCTGCTGTCACTCGGGTTATAGAGGACAGCTCTGACATAGGATCAGAGACTGAGACTTCAGATAGTGAGACAGCATCTGAGGGATAGGACAATAGCGCAGACTCTGGGAGTCCCATTCGATAACTCCTCTTCCAGTAAATTATGAGGGAGGTGATGAGGACAGTCCTGCTGTCCCTTCGCAAGCAGTCTGTGCAACGGGGTAATAGTGGGTTAGCCCAATCCAGAGAGCAGGTGAATGCGGCGGCAAGCAGAGAGAGAGAGAGTGCTCTCTTGGGAGCTCCCGAATTTAGTTCAGCCCCAAATTTCCACAGCCCAAATCGTATTGTGGAGACATCAGAATTATCTATCGCAAAACAAACTGGTTTTGTAAGGCAGGCACCTGTGTTTTTGGTCCTGGGTTCTGCGGCCATATAGAGAAACACACTAAACCCAAACATTTCTGGAAACCAGACATTTGGGGGAGTCCACAGAGGTGTGACTTGTGTGGATTCCCCAAAGTTTTCTTACCCAGAAAACCCTGCAAAGCTGAAATGTTGAATAAAAACTCTATTTTTCTCGCATTTCTGTCACACAAACTGCAGGAATATGCTGGGATCCACAAAATTCCTACCACCCAGTGATTCCTCACCTGTCCTGATAAAAACACTACCCCTACACCTAGTGCCTGCGTCAGGAATGGATCACACCAGGGTCAACAGCTGCCTCATGGAAGGACCAACATTGACCGTTGTGTGATCTATTCCTGTTGCGGGCACCAGGCCTACCCACACAAGTGAGGTACCATTTTTATCGGGAGACTTGGGGGAACGCTGGGTGGAAGGAAATTTGTGGCTCCTCTCAGATTCCAGAACTTTCTGTCACCGAAGTGTGAGGAAAATGTGTTTTTTTAGCCAAATTTTGAGGTTTGCAAAGGATTCTGGGTAACAGAACCTGGTCAGAGCCCCACAAGTCACCCCATCTTGGATTCCTCTAGGTCTCTAGTTTTTAAAAATGCACAGGTTTGGTGGGTTTCCCTATGTGCCGGCTGAGCTAGAGGCCAAAATCTACAGGTAGGCACTTTGCAAAAAACACCTCTGTTTTCTGTGAAAAAATTTGATGTGTCCACGTTGTGTTTTGGGCCATTTCCATTTGTGGGCGCTAGGCCTACCCCCGCAAGTGAGGTACCATTTTTATCGGGAGACTTGGGGGAACACTGGGTGGAAAGAAATTTGTAGATCCTCTCAGATTCCAGAACTTTCTGTCACTAAAATGTGAGGAAAGTGTGTTTTTTTAGCCAAATTTTGAGGTTTGCAAAGGATTCTGGGTAACAGAACCTGGTCAGAGCCCCACAAGTCACCCCATCCTGGATTCCTCTAGGTCTCTAGTTTTCAAAAATGCACAGGTTTGGTAGGTTTCCCTATGTGCCGGCTGAGCTAGAGGCCAAAATCTACAGGTAGGCACTTTGCAAAAAACACCTCTGTTTTCTGTGAAAACATTTGATGTGTCCACGTTGTATTTTGGGCCATTTCCATTCGTGGGCGCTAGGCCTACCCACGCAAGTGAGGTACCATTTTTATCAGGAGACTTGGGGGAATGCTGGGTGGAAAGAGATTTTTGCATCCTCTCAGATTCCAGAACTTTTTGTCACTGAAATGTGAGGGAAATGTGGTTTTTTAGCCAACTTTTGAGGTTTACAAAGGATTCTGGGTAATAGAACCTGGTCAGAGCCCCACAAGTTACACCATCTTGGATTCCTCTAGGTCTCTAGTTTTAAAAAATGCACAGGTTTGGTAGGTTTCCCTATGTGCCGGCTGAGCTAGAGGCCAAAATCTACAGGTAGGCACTTTGGAAAAAACACCTCTGTTTTCTGTGAAAAGATTTGATGTGTCCACGTTGTGTTTTGGGCCATTTCCATTCGTGGGCGCTAGGCATACCCACGCAAGTGAGGCACCATTTTTATCGGGAGACTTGGGGGAACGCTGGGTGGAAAGAAATTTGTGCATCCTCTCAGATTCCAGAACTTTCTGTCACTGAAATGTGAGGAAAATGTGTTTTTTTAGCCAAATTTTGAGGTTTGCAAAGGATTCTGGGTAACAGAACCTGGTCAGAGCCCCACAAGTCACCCCATCTTGGATTCCTCTAGGTCTCTAGTTTTCAAAAATGCACAGGTTTGGTAGGTTTCCCTATGTGCCGGCTGAACTAGAGGCCAAAATCCACAGGTAGGCACTTTGTAAAAAACACCTCTGTTTTCTGTGAAAAATGTGATGTGTCCACGTTGTGTTTTGGGCCATTTCCATTCATGGGCGCTAGGCCTACCCACGCAAGTGAGGTACCATTTTTATCGGGAGACTTCGGAGAAAGCTGGGTGGAAGGAAATTTGTGAGTCCTGTCAGATTCCAGAACTTTCTGTCGCCGAAATGTGAGAAAAAGTGTTTTTTTGGCCAAATTTTGAGGTTTGCAAAGGATTCTGGGTAACAGAACCTAGTCACCTCATTATACATTCCCCTAGGTCTCTAGTTTTAAAAAATGCACAGGTTTGGTATGTTTCCCTAGGTGCCGGCTGAGCTAGCGGCCAAAATCTACAGGTAGGCACTCTGCAAAAAACACCTCTGTTTTCTGTCAAAAAATAGGATGTGTCCACGTTGTGTTTTGGGGCATTTCCTGTTGTGGGCGCTAGGCCTACCCACACAAGTGAGGTATCAATTTTATTGGGAGACTTGGGGGAACGCTGGGTGGAAGGAAATTTGTGGCTTCTCTCAGATTCCAGAACTTCCTGTCACCGAAATGTGAGGAAAATCTGTTTTTTTAGCCAAATATTGAGGTTTGCAAATGATTCTGGGTAACAGAACCTGGTCAGAGCACCACAAGTCACCTCATCTTCCCCTAGGTGTCTAGTTTTCAAAAATGACAAGGTTTGATAGGTTTCCCTAGGTGCCGGCTGAGCTAGAGGCCAAAATCTACAGCTAGGCACACTTTGCAAAAAACACGTCAGATTTCAATGTAAAAATGTGATGTGCCCATGTTGGGTTTCCTGTCGGGAGCATTAGGCCTACCCATGCAAGTGAGGTACCATTTTTATTGGGAGACTTGGGGGAACACAGAATAGCAAAACAAGTGTTATTGCCCCTTGTCTTTCTCTACATTTTTTCCTTCCAAATGTAAGACAGTGTGTAAAAAAGACGTCTATTTGAGAAATGGCCTGTAATTCACATGCTAGTATGGGCACCCCCGGAATTCAGAGATGTGCAAATAACCACTGGTTCTCAACACCTTATCTTATGCCTATTTTGGAAATACAAAGGTTTGCTTGATACCTATTTTTCACTCTTTATATTTCAGCAAATGAATTGCTGTATACCCGGTATAGAACAAAAACCCATTGCAAGGTGCAGCTCATTTATTGGCTCTGGGTACCTAGGGATGTTGATGAACCCAGAGTCCAGCACACGTAACGGTATATTGCTTTAAAATATCTGACATTGCAGGAAAAAGTTACAGAGTAAAACGTGCAGATTTGGATTGCAAGACTCCAGCCGGAATCCTCTGCATCCTTTATTTTACCTTCTTACCAAAGAAACTGCATCTGGACCCTCCAGGAACTCTACAAACTGCAACAAAGAAGCAAAGAAAACTTCTGCAACATTGTATATTCAGCTCCTGCCAGCAACTGCAACTGTTTCCTGGTCGTACATCCACAGAGGACAGACTGTCTTCAGCCTGCACCCGAAGAACGAAGGAATCTCCCTTGGAGTGAAGGGTTCACTCCCCTGCTTCAGCAGGCACCTCTCTGCAATGATGACTGGCAGCGTGGACTCCCTCTCCTGACGAACTGCGTGGATCCTGCCTCACAGGTGGTGGACTGAAGTGGTCCCGATGGTCCTCACATCCAACTTTCCAACTTTGGTGGTGTTAAGATATTGCCTTCCCACGCAAGACAGTACCCCTGTGCACCATATGTTTTGCAGTTGCCAAGGCTTGTTGGCATTATTCGTGCACCATGTAGCTCCGGCCCCCAGCACTCTATTCTGCAATGCATAGCTTCCTGCGTGGTTCTCTGGAAGCAGAGGACCCTTTTTTGTAGTGCTGCGTGGGCCTCCTTTTGCACCTTCTTTGTCCCCATGCTGTAGTACTCCTGTGCATGCTGTCTGGTCTTCTGAGGGCTCTCTGAGTTGCTGAGAGCCCCCTCTGACTCTCCCTCCTGGGTAGAGTCCACCAGGTCCCTTCTGGTCGTGGGCAGTGCCATTTTCCACTAACCGTGAGCTTTGCCTGTGCCCAGGCTTGTTGGCGAAATCCAGCGATGCAAACCAGACTGCAATCATCCATCTGGTGTGGAACATCTTTTGCACCAACCAGGAACCCGCATACGTCTCCTTGCGTGCAGTACTGACTGTTGTTCTTCGTTAGTGGTTCTTCTTTTGCCCCTTCATCCAGGTTAGGAGGGGCTCCCGTTCTCCCTGGACTCTTCTGTGCTTCTTGGACTTGGTCCCCTCCTTCCACAGCTTTTCAAGTCCAGGAATCCACTGTTGGTGTCCTGCAGCCTCTTCTGGTTCTTGTATAATCTCCTTTCTTGTGTTATTTTGTGTTAGGACTCATACTCACACATGCACGCTTCTTGCTGCACCCTCAAAAAATAAATCAGCAGGTATGGAAAAAGATGAAACATGTCACAAATGTGTTTACAGCACAGCACTTCCCTGCAACTTGTGAGGAAAACGATCTTCTGTCTGAAGACCAAATATTACATTGCATGTTTATTTATACTGATAAAAGCAAGTGTTGTCCCATTTGTGAACTGTGTGCCAAGCAGTTTATGGAGACATCAAATTCTTTCATATAAATCATCATAAGTGTTTGATGACTCATCACCAGCATTTGTCTGATGACTCATCACCAGCACAGCATCCACACCCCTCATGTTGCACACCAGTGTATAAATATAACTGCCAAGGTTTTTCCTGTGCTTGGCTTCAAGTCTCCCTTCGCTTGCACACTCTCGGTTCAGCTGGAGTTCCGTGATTCTTTCAGGTGTCGTCTTTTCAGTGCGAGGCTTCATCGGAGCTTCCCTCTCTGGAGCAGATTACTTTCGCAGCGGCTGGAGAATATACGAGCAGTATTCCATCTTCCTCAAATAATCAAAACATTCCAGGAGAATTTGGTTTGTAAGTAATTCCCCTCTTGTCTCCCTGTTTTCAGCCTTCTTGAGGTTAGTGACCTTTTGGGGCATTATGAAAGACATTTGTTGATGCTGTGTGACCCGTGATACAAGACTATTTTCCAAAGACAGCTTGAGAAGTATTTTTTAAAGCAGAATTGAAGTTAAGTGTTGTGAACTCCTCAAAGCATCGCTCGATATCAATGCGAACTTAGACATTTATTCTGATTGTTTTGGATAAGTTTGAATTTATAACGATTTTGTTGCGAGTTACAAAAGCTTGCTTAATAGCTGAGCTATTGAGCGCTTATAATTATTGTGATTTTGATGAAAGACTTGGTGATTGCTCAATCGAATGATAATAATTATTGTTATTTTGCTGAAAGAGTCTGTGATATTTGTAGTTCTTTTGTTTTTGATTTGTTTTTGGTCTTAGAAATTCCTCCACCAAACCCTGAGGCAACTCTCTTAGAACAATAGTGTTGCTCCTTTGTGAACCAGTGTTGTTTCTCTTCCCTTCCCAAATCCCTGTTCCCTATGCCTTTCCCCCGTAGGCTATTCTCTCGTTCACTGTTCATTTCAGATACAATAGTGTTTAGGGGTGAGGGTTTTATTCTCTTCGCTCCTGAGAAACCTGGAATTCAGGTGAGTGGACATGGTCTTGTCATATTGTGTTCTAGGAAAGTTACTGTGATTCACTTCTGCTTTACTGGGCTCTGGGGTGGGTTCTATTGCTTACTTTAGGTGTTTTCTAATACTCCCACCACCCCTCTACACACTACACTTGCCTAGAGAAACCAACTTTCGCATTCCACTTTATTAGTCTATGGTTTCTGTTCCCCCATTTCTACCTATTGTGATTTTCACTATTTGCACTGTTTTCTAACTGTTTTTACAGCTATTTCTGCAGACTCATGTATATAATTTGTGTATTACTTGTCTCCTCTGGAAGTATAGTCTCTATGGTATTTTTGACATTTGTATCAACAAAATAAAGTACCTTTATTTTTGTAACACTGAGTATTTTCTTTTGTGTGTGAGTATTGTGTGACTGCAGTGGTATTGTATGAGCTTTGCATGTTTCCTAGATAAGCCTTGGCTGCTCAGCTACAGCTACCCCTAGAGAGCCTGGCTTCTAGACACTGCCTACATTTCGCTAATAAGGGATAACTGGACCTGTTATAAGGTGTAAGTGTAGGAAGGTAGCCTCTTTCTAGCCTTGTTACCCCCACTTTTGGCCTGTTTCTGAGTATATGTCAGGGTGTTTTTACTGTCTCACTGGGATCCTGCTAGCCAGGGCCCAGTGCTCCTAGTGAAAACCCTATGTTGTCCGTGTGTGTGATATGTGTCACTGGGATCCTGCTAGTCAGAACCCCAGTGCTCATACGTTTGTGGCCTATATGTGTTCCCTGTGTGGTGCCTAACTGTATCACTGAGGCTCTACTAACCAGAACCTCAGTGTTTATGCTCTCTCTGCTTTTAAAATTGTCACTGTAGGCTAGGGACTAATTTTACCAATTCTGATTGGCACACTGGAACACCCTTATAATGCCCTAGTATATGGTAGCTAGGTACCCAGGGTTTTGGGGTTTCAGGAGATCCCTATGGGCTGCAGCATTTATTTTTCCACCCATAGGGAGCTCAGATGATTCTTACACAGGACTGCCACTGCAGCCTGAATGAAATAACATCCACGTTATTTCACTGCCATTTTACACTGCACTTAAGTAACTTATAAGTCACCTATATGTCTAACCCTCACTTAGTGAAGGTTGGGTGCAAAGTAACTTAGTGTGTGGGCACCCTGGCACTAGCTAAGGTGCCCCCACATTGTTCAGGGCAAATTCCCTGGACTTTGTGAGTGCGGGACACCATTACACGCGTGCACTACATACAGGTCAATACCTATATGTAGCGTCACACTGGTAACTCCGAACATGGCCATGTAACATGTCTAGGATCATGGAATTGTCCCCCCAATACCATTCTGGTATTGGGGGGACAATTCCATGCATCCCCGGGTCTCCAGCATAGAGCCCGGATACTGCAAAACTAACTTTCCAGGGTTTTCTCTGCAGCTACAGCTGCTGCCAACCCTCAGACAGGTTTCTGCCCCTCTGGGGCCTAGGCAGCCCAGTTCCCGGAAGGCAGAACAAAGGATTTCCTCTGAGAGAGGGTTTTACACCCTCTCCCTTTGGAAATAGGTGTGAAGGGCCTGGGAGGAGTAGCCTCTCCTGGCCTCTGGAAATGCTTTGAAGGGCACCGATGGGGCCCTCCTTGCATAAGCCAGCCTACACTGGTTCAGGGATCCCCCCAGCCCTGCTCTGGTGCGAAACTGGACAAAGGAAGGGGGAGTGACCCCTCCCCTGACCAGCACCTCCCAGGGGAGGTGCCCAGAGCTCCTCCAGTGTGTCCCAGTCCTCTGCCATTTTGGATGCAGAGGTGTGAGGACACAATGGACACCTCTGAGTGGCCTGTGCCAGCAGGTGACGTCAGAGACCCTTCCTGATAGGTGCTTACCTTTCTCTGTAGCCAATCCTCCTCTGAGGGCTATTTAGGGTCTCTCCTGTGGGTATCTCACCAGATAACGAATGCAAGAGCTCACCAGATTCCTCTGCACTTCCCTCTTCGACTTCTGGCAAGGATCGACCCCTGACTGCTCCAGGACGCCTGCATAACCGCAACAAAGTAGCAAGAAGACTACAGCAACATTGTAGCGACTCATCCTGCCAGCTTTCTCAACTGTTTCCTGGTGGTGCATGCTCTGAGGGCTGTCTGCCTTCACCCTGCACTGGAAGCCAAGAAGAAATCTCCTGTGGGTCGACCGAATCTTCCCCCTGCTAACGCAGGCACCAAACTTCTGCATCATAGGTCCTCTGGGTCCCCTCTCATCTTGACGAGCGTGGTCCCTGGAACACAGGAGCTGGATCCAAGTGTCCCCGACAGTCCAGTGGCCCTTCTGTCCAAATTTGGTGGAGGTAAGTCCTTGCCTCCCCACGCCAGAAAGTAATCCTGTGTACTGCGTGAACTACAGCTGCTCGGGCTTCTGTGCACTTTTGCAAGACTTCCTTTGTGCACAGCCTAGCCCAGGTCCCCAGCACTCCGTCCTGCATTGCCCAACTCGCTGAGTTGGACTCTGACGTCGTGGGACCCTCTTTTGTTGTTCTGAGTTGACCATTGTCCTCAGATCTTCTGAACACCTGTTCAGGTGCTTCTGCGGGTGCTGTCTGCTTCTGCGTGGGCTCTCTGTGTTGCTGAGTGCCTCCTCTGTCTCTGTCTCTTCCTCCAAGGGGGGACCTCCTGGTCCTTCCTGGGCCCTGACAGCACCCAAAATCCTCAACCGCAACTCTTGCAGCTAGCAAGGCTTGTTTGCAGTCTTTCTGTGTGGAAACAACTCTGCATCCTCCGGCACACCGTTGGGCATCTTCTGACCAAAGGAGAAGTTCCTGGCACCTTCCGTTGTTGCAGAATCTCTGGCTTCTTTTACCCGGAGGCAGCCCTTTTGCACCTTCATCCGGGGTTTAGTGGGCTCCTGCCCCCCCAGACACTTGCGTGACTCTTGGACTTTGTCCCCTTCCTTTGCAGGTCCTTAGGTCCAGGAATCCGTCTTCAGTGTTTTGCAGTCAGTTGTTGTCCTTGCAGAATCCCCTATCTCGACTTTTCTGTCTTTCTGGGGTAGTAGGGCAACTTTACTCCTACTTTTCAGGGTCTTGGGGTGGGGTATCTTGGACACCATTAGTGTTTTCTTACACTCCCAGCGACCCGCTACACACTACACTAGGCCTGGGGTTCATTCGTGGTTTGCATTCCACTTTTGGAGTGTATGGTTTGTGTTGCCCCTAGGCCTATTGTCTCCTATTGCATTCTATTGTGTTCTACAGTGTTTGCACTACTTCTCTAACTGTTTACTTACCTGATTTGGTGTGTGTGTATATTTGGTGTATATTACTTATCTCCTAATGGAGTATATCCTCTGAGATACTTTGGGCATATTGTCACTAAAATAAAGTACCTTTATTTTTAGTAACTCTGAGTATTGTGTTTTCTTGTGATAAAGTGCTACATGATATAAGTGGTATAGTAGGAGCTTTGTATGTCTCCTAGTTCAGCCTAAGCTGCTCTGCTATAGCTACCTCTATCAGCCTAAGCTGCTAGAACACCTCTAATCTACTAATAAGGGATAATTGGACCTGGCATAAGGTGTAAATACATCAAGGTACCTGCTATAAGCCAGGCCAGGCTCCTACAGTAAGTACCATAAGTACCCACTACAAACTAGGCCAGCCTCCTACACACATGTGGTGGCCAGTCCACTAATGGAGTCATTTTCCCAAAGAAGGTTGTGTCTGACAGGGCCACCAATTTCATGCCTCCCCACATGAAAGCCATGAGGTAACCTACAACATCTCCACACCACACCAGCCCCAAACATAGGGGCTTGTTTAGAGGTTCAACAAGACCCTGAAAGGCATGATTATGGGCCTGTCAGAGCATCTGAGACAGAAATGGGACGCTGTGTTGCTAAGCCTCCTTTTTGCCCACAGTAATGTACCCCAGAAGGGAGTCAGCCCCTTTGATCATCTGTTTGGTCACCCTGTTACAGGACTTCTCAGTCTTGTATATGACGGGTGGGAGTATTCTGTCAAGAAGCCCCTACAAAATGTTGTACACTACAAGTTAGCCCTCAGATCTTAGATGAGGTGCATTATGAAGCTACTGAAAATTTAGTGGACAGCCAGGAAATGTTAATAGAGTAGTACAACTAGAAGGCCATTCTTTAAGCATGCAAACCAAGTTATGGAGCTTGCATAAACCCAAGCCTTTCAGGAACAGTGCAGAGGTCCCTACAAGTTAAAGGAGAAAACGATTTAGGTCACTTACCTAGTGGATTGCCAGACTGTTCGACAATGAGCAGGATGGGTCATTGGAAGTTACTGTCCTCTCCCATACACTGACCACAGAGCAGCAGAGGGACTGCCACCAGTAACTGGGACAGTGTTCCTTTCTTTTTTCCTTTACACCTGGACTTGATGACTGATGTACCCATGATATTGACACACGGGACAGCAAGGCTGCCAAAAACAAGATTTACAGGCTGCCTAATAAGGTGAGAACCAGCAATAAGATTGAGGTTTCCAAGATGCTGGAACTGGGGGCAACTGAGAACTCCTCTAGTCCCTGGTCCAACCCAGTAGTTCTGTGAGAAAGGCTGCTTTCACTGGGCACCACCCCAGAACTGAGATTGTGTGTGCACTACAGAGGCTTTAATTCAGTCTCCAAGACTGATACTTATCCCATACCTAGAGTGGATGGGCTCATTGACCTTTTAGGGGCTGTCATGTTACTCCGCACCTTTAATTTGACATGAGGGTAATGGCAGATTTCTCTAAACAAATGAGCCAAGAAGGTGTAAGCATTCCCCACACCAGAGGAGCATTTCTAGTTTAGAGTTATGCAATTGGGGTTGAAGAATGCTCCTGCTGCATTTCAGAGATTGGTCTATCAGGTCTTAGCTGGGTTGGAAAACTTCAGTGCAGCCTACCTGTATGACATTGCTGTCTTCACCTCCAGCTGGGATTACCAGCTGTACCACTGTGAGAAAGTAGCCTCTTTCTAGCCTTGTTACCCCCACTTTTGGCCTGTTTGTGAGTGTATGGCAGGGTGTTTTCACTGTCTCACTGGTATCCTGCTAGCCAGGGCCCAGTGCTCATAGTGAAAACCCTATGTTTTCAGTATGTTTGTTATGTGTCACTGGGACCCTGCTAGTCAGGACCCCAGTGCTCATAAGTTTGTGACCTATAGGTATGTGTTCCCTGTGTGATGCCTAACTGTCTCACTGAGGCTCTGCTAACCAGAACCTCAGTGGTTATGCTCTCTCTATACAAATTGTCACTAACAGGCTAGTGACCAATTTTACCAATTTACATTGGCTTACTGGAACACCCTTATAATTCCCTAGTATATGGTACAGAGGTACCCAGGGTATTGGGGTTCCAGGAGATCCCTATGGGCTGCAGCATTTCTTTTGCCACCCATAGGGAGCTCTGACAATTCTTACACAGGCCTGCCACTGCAGCCTGAGTAAAATAACATCCATGTTATTTCACAGCCATTTTACACTGCACTTAAGTAACTTATAAGTCACCTATATGTCTAACCTTTACCTGGTAAAGGTTAGGTGCAAAGTTACTTAGTGTGAGGGCACCCTGGCACTAGCCAAGGTGCCCCCACATTGTTCAGAGCCAATTCCCTGAACTTTGTGAGAGCGGGGACACCATTACACGCGTGCACTACATATAGGTCACTACCTATATGTAGCTTCACAATGGTAACTCCGAATATGGCCATGTAACATGTCTAAGATCATGGAATTGCCCCCTCTATGCCATCCTGGCATTGTTGGCACAATTCGATGATCCCAGTGGTCTGTAGCACAGACCCTGGTACTGCCAAACTGCCTTTCCTGGGGTTTCACTGCAGCTGCTGCTGCTGCCAACCCCTCAGACAGGTTTCTGCCCTCCTGGGGTCAAGCCAGGCTTGTCCCAGGATGGCAGAACAAAGGACTTCCTCTGAGAGAGGGTGTTACACCCTCTCCCTTTGGAAAATGGTGTGAAGGCAGGGGAGGAGTAGCCTCCCCCAGCCTCTGGAAATGCTTTCTTGGGCACAGATGTGCCCAATTCTGCATAAGCCAGTCTACACCGGTTCAGGGGACCCCTTAGCCCTGCTCTGGCGCAAAACTGGACAAAGGAAAGGGGAGTGACCACTCCCCTGACCTGCACCTCCCCTGGGAGGTGTCCAGAGCTCCTCCAGTGTGCTCCAGACCTCTGCCATCTTGGAAACAGAGGTGCTGCTGGCACACTGGACTGCTCTGAGTGGCCAGTGCCATCAGGTGACGTCAGAGACTCCTTGTGATAGGCTCCTTCAGGTGTTGCTAGCCTATCCTCTCTCCTAAGTAGCCAAAACCTCTTTTCTGGCTATTTAGGGTCTCTGTCTCTGGGGAAACTTTAGATAACGAATGCAAGAGCTCAGCCGAGTTCCTCTGCATCTCTCTCTTCACCTTCTGCCAAGGAATCGACTGCTGACCGCGCTGGAAGCCTGCAAAACTGCAACATAGTAGCAAAGACGACTACTGCAACTCTGTAACGCTGATCCTGCCGCCTTCTCGACTGTTTTCCTGGTGGTGCATGCTGTGGGGGTAGTCTGCCTCCTCTCTGCACTAGAAGCTCCGAAGAAATCTCCCGTGGGTCGACGGAATCTTCCCCCTGCAACCGCAGGCACCAAAAAGCTGCATTACCGGTCCCTTGGGTCTCCTCTCAGCACGACGAGCGAGGTCCCTCGAATCCAGCAGCTCTGTCCAAGTGGCCCCCACAGTCCAGTGACTCTTCAGTCCAAGTTTGGTGGAGGTAAGTCCTTGCCTCACCTCGCTAGACTGCATTGCTGGGAACCGTGACTTTTGCAGCTACTCCGGCCTCCGTGCACTTCCGGCGGAAATCCTTTGTGCACAGTCCAGCCTGGGTCCACGGCACTCTAACCTGCATTGCACGACCTCCTAAGTTGTTCTCTGGCGACGTAGGACTTCTTTGTGCGACTTCGGGTGAGCACTGTTTCACGCATCCTCGTAGTGCCTATTTCTGGCACTTCTCCGGGTGCTACCTGCTACTAAGAGGGCTCCTTGTTTTGCTCGACGTCCCCTCTACCTCCTGGTCCAATTTGCGACCTCCTGGTCCCTCCTGGGCCACAGCAGCATCCAAAAACGCTAACCGCACGATTTGCAGCTAGCAAGGCTTGTTGGCGTTTTTTCGGCGGGAAAATACTTCTGCACGACTCTACAAGGCGAGTGGGATCCGTCCTCCAAAGGGGAAGTCTCTAGCCCTTTGCGTTCCTGCAGACACCGCAGCTTCTTCAGTCCAGTAGAAGCTTCCTTGCACCCACAGCTGGCATTTCCTGGGCATCTGCCCATCTCCGACTTGCTTGTGACTTTTGGACTTGGTCCCCTTGTTCCACAGGTACCCTAGATTGGAAATCCACAGTTGTTGCATTGTTGGTTTGTGTCTTTCCTGCATTATTCCTCTAACACGACTTCTTTGTCCTTAGGGGAACTTTAGTGCACTTTGCACTCACTTTTCAGGGTCTTGGGGAGGGTTATTTTTCTAACTCTCACTATTTTCTAATAGTCCCAGCGACCCTCTACAAGGTCACATAGGTTTGGGGTCCATTCGTGGTTCGCATTCCACTTTTGGAGTATATGGTTTGTGTTGCCCCTATCCCTATGTTTCCCCATTGCATCCTATTGTAACTATACATTGTTTGCACTGTTTTCTAAGACTATACTGCATATTTTTGCTATTGTGTATATATATCTTGTGTATATTTCCTATCCTCTCACTGAGGGTACACTCTAAGATACTTTGGCATATTGTCATAAAAATAAAGTACCTTTATTTTTAGTATAACTGTGTATTGTGTTTTCTTATGATATTGTGCATATGACACTAAGTGGTACTGTAGTAGCTTCACACGTCTCCTAGTTCAGCCTAAGCTGCTCCGCTAAGCTACCATTATCTATCAGCCTAAGCTGCTAGACACCCTATACACTAATAAGGGATAACTGGGCCTGGTGCAAGGTGCAAGTACCCCTAGGTACTCACTACAAGCCAGTCCAGCCTCCTACAACCACCTCAAAAAAGTACTTCAGACCCTGAAACAGGCAGGTCTGACTATCAAATCCAGCAAGTGCCAGATAGGGCGGCGGATTTATCAAGGTGTATTGCACCATTGTTACCCTCTTGACTGAGCTGACTTCCACCAAGAAGCCAAAGAAGGTAATTGTGACAAAGTTGTGACAAAAAGCCTTTGACATCCTGAAGGAAGCCATGTGTTCAGGACCAGGACTTAAGGCACCTGACTTCAGTAAGGAATTATTTGTGGAGACAGATGGTTCAGAGCACAGTATTGGAGCTGGCATGTCACAACTAAACAATGAGGGCCTGGACCAACCCGTAGCCTTCAACTGCAGGCAGCAACTACCCAATAAACAAAGGTGGAGTGCAATTGACAGGCAATCATCTGCGGTGTATTGGGCTCTGAACAAATTGAGACCATACATACTTGGGACTCATTTTTGAGTTCAGTCATACACAGATCCCTCAGCCAGCTGATATAAATGCAGGCTGGGAATCCTAAACGGTTGAGGTAGCCCGTCTCCCTACCGGGTATGGACTTGATGGTGGAACATCATCCTGAGACTGACCATCCCACAGCTGATGGTTTTTCTAGGTTTTTCCACATTAGTGATGAGAACTCCCACAGGGGTGGGTAGTTCTCCCCACCTTTCTCTGGGTGGTAACCGTGTTGGAAATGATCATCTTTTTCAAGGTATACCCCAAGATTTTTGCCTTTAACTGTTTCAGTGGCTATAGAACTCTGTGGAGAACTTTACTCCTACTTACCACTGTTAAAGTGCCTGTGCTCACCCATTTAACATGGTGAAGTTGGCATCCCACTAATTGGCAGATTTAACTTCCCCATAAATCCTGAATATAGGGTACAAAGTATATGCAGAAAAATGAAGTTTTGCTTTGTGTTGTGGCATGAAGATTTCTAGAGTGCACTATTACCCTAGAGGGTATCCTGGCGCTGAGCAGATGTGAGCCTAACCAAACCTAGGGCCTAAGCAACCCACTGCGGTGACAGTGCAAATATGACTGCAAGCCCGCCTTTTGTAGTCTGGCTATGCAGTTTTAAACTGCAAATGTGACCCATCAAAATAACCCATTTTAAAAGACTAAGGCCCTCATTACGACCCTGGTGGACAGCGGTAATTTGGGGAAAGGTACTGCCAATGGGCTGGCGGTACCTTTTCCCAAATTATGACATTGGCGGTTTGGCTCAAGTCAAACCGCCAATGTACCACCCCATCCGCCAGGGTGGTAACAGCCTCCGGGCTGGGGAGTTAAGTCTCCAGCAAGGCGGCTGTCACAATCCCACCCTCGGGATTATGACCCCGCCTACTGCCATGGTTTTCGTGGCATGCGAACTGCCATGAAAACCATGGCGGTAGGCACCATCAGTACTAGGGAATTCCTTCTCTATCATTGATAGGGGTCTCCCCCACCCTTCTCCCCCTCCCCACAGTCCTCTCCCACCTTCCCCTCCCCCTCCTGACCCCCTGATATCCACACACCCACACATACACACTCATACACACATGCATACCCACATCCACCCACTCATGCATACCCACACCCCGCAACACACACTAACATACATTGTAGCATTCACAACACATAACATACATGTACTCACATTCATTCATTCACAAAAGCATTCCATGCGACTCACACCCGCATGCACGCATACAAAAACAGACACCCCCACACACAACACCCCACACATGCACACAACGCCCCCATCCCTTCTCCTGTCAGAGAACCGTACTTACCTGCCTGCAGGGGGTCCTCGGGCAGAAGACGAGACACAGCGTCACAGCGGCAAAACACCACCAGGCTGTATCATGGCTCATGATACGGTAGATGGTGTTTTGCTGGCGTTGCGCTGCTGCTGGCAACAGTGCCACCTTACCGCCGTCTGCTGCCATGATCGTCGATGGAATACTGCCAGCCTTCTGGCGGTATTCCGTCTATGCGCATAATGCGGTTGGCTGCTGGTAGCCATGGCGACGGTATGTTGACAGCCGTTGCCGTCAAGGTAGGTGGCATTTACCGCCAATGTCATAATGAGGGCCTAAGTCTCCCTTTTAAACATGAATAAGTCACCCCTAATTAAGTTTTACTGCCAATAAGGTAGGGTGCATGCACTTAAAAGACATGTAAAACATCAAAGGTAAACACGCCCTTACAGTGAAAAAACGATTTACACTGTAGCAGGGTTTGGCTATTATAGAGGGAGGCATAGGGGTACAATACTAAATGTAATAGTGCTATCTCCGGCTAGGAAAGAGATCCAAATGTCATTTTAGGACTGTTGGAAATATTTCTTACAAGCCCAATTCACTGGTGAAGTAAGATGTGTAATACAGCTTTTGTAAAGGGTACTTTTAGGAAGTTACCTTTTCCCTGCATAAAGCCTCTGAATGATAGGGAGGCCTGATTCAACAGGAGCGAGAACCCTCAAGCATCACACTGGATGTCTAGTTTCATCATTGGGAAAGCTCCTTGTTAGGCCGGTGCTGCAACGCCTAACGGGCTCCCCGAGGGGGGCTCTTAACCGTATTGCAGATGGAATCAGATCGTGTAAATGGAGTAACGAAAGTCAAGTACTCAAGCAATAGTGGAGAGAAAGATAATAAAATTGGTTAACCATCCTATAATATTTATCATGAATTTTAATCAGTGTTAATAAGATGGAGACCAAGGTTAAAAACAGGGTGAGAGTTAAGAGGTGAGTGATAATGCTCACGTGCTCTCAACAATTACGCAAGAGGAACAGACCCATTATGGTGCCTCTAGACATCAGGTCTACATGTTTCGCGTCTGCTGGTCCAATCGGATCCATTGACGCTTCATCAGGACCAAAAATACTTATATGACTTCTCCAAAAATAAACTAATTTAACCCTACTCGGGAGAGGAATACAAAAGCAGTCACTTACTTTTATGTACTTGCTATGTCAAATAAGGTCGCCCATCCCCGGTCTCAGGATAGAGCTCCTAGGAATTGCATGTCAGAGGCTGGAACTGACATTAACAGAAACGTCGTTCGGAGGTCATTGAACCTACCCGGCTGACAGCCGGCTAACTGTTATCGGGACGCTGTCAGCCTGTCCAAGGAAATTGCTTTCTGTGATACTTATTCATAAGAATAACAGCTATTTCTATAGTATTTAATTCAACCTTTGTCATTTCTAGGCATTGTAAAAAAACAACTACTATCCAACTCAATGGATACAGAAAAGAACAATTGTCCAACTCAATGGCATTCAGTTTAAACACAGTTTAAGAATACAAGGTTGAGTTAGCTTTCATGAGGTTTGAAATTAAGAACAGAAGTTCACAACACATCATCAGTGAGCAATTATTTCATAGAGCTTTCTTGCTGACTCAGTGAGCTATTTGAGAGTTGTTCTAATTGCTGTGATCTACTGGACACCAGTATGAATCCTACTAATTCTTACTCTGTCTTTGACCCACATTCTGTACATTGATAACCATCATTTTGGCTAGTAAAAATTATTAACACATTTTTTTATAGGACTTAGAAATTACAGAGGTCTGGGGAAGCGCACTGTATAATATATCTATACTAATACTGTTGCTTTTGGTGTTGCTGTAGTACTATTTTCGTGCACAAATGTGAGGTGCTGTGCATCCAGTGATTGATCGGAAACAGTTTATCCCCAGACTGAGCTGTGATGTTTTCTGTGGCTAGGAGTTGGCCTGCAAACCAATAATTTGAATTGTAATAAAAAGGCAGGTCATGTACTTTTACAAGTCTTGGTAGTGAAAAACTCCAAAAGTCGTTTTTGACTGCAGCAAGGCCCATTTCTCCCATTGGATAAAATCAGAATTACCTTATTACATCTTATAAGTATAATTCCCAATCTGGAAAAGATAGTGTAGGAAAGTACCATCTTGCCTGGCATGTTACCCCCAAATTTCACTGTATACATGTTGTTTTAGTCTATGTGTCACTGGGACCCTGCCAGGCAGGGCCCCAGTGCTCATAAGTATGTGCCCTGTATGTGTTCCCTGTGTGATGCCTAACTGTCTCACTGAGGCTCTGCTAACCAGAACCTCAGTGGTTATGCTCTCTCTGCTTTCCAAATTGTCACTAACATGCTAGTGACAAAATTTACCAATTCACATTGGCTTACTGGTACACCCATATAATTCCCTTGTATATGGTACTGAGGTACCCAGGGTATTTGGGGTTCCAGGAGATCCCTATGGGCTGCAGTATTTCTTTTGCCAGCCATAGGGAGCTCTGACAATTCTTACACAGGCCTGCCACTGCAGCCTGCATGAAATAACGTCCACGCTATTTCACAGCCATTTACCACTGCACTTAAGTAACATATAAGTCAACTATATGTCTAACCTTCACCTGGTGAAGGTTGGGTGCAAAGTTACTTAGTGTGTGGACACCCTGGCACTAGCCAAGGTGCCCCCACATCGTTCAGGGCAAATTCCCCGGTCTTTGTGAGTGCGGGGACACCATTACACGTGTGCACTGTACATAGGTCACTACCTATGTACATCGTCACAATGTAACTCCGAACATGGCCATGTAACATGTCTAAGATCATGGAATTATCACCTCAATGCCATTCTGGCATTGGGGGGACAATTCCATGATCCCCCGGGTCTCTAGCATACTACCCGGGTACTGCCAAACTGCCTTTCCGGGGTCTCCACTGCAGCTGCTGCTGCTGCCAACCCCTCAGACAGGTTTCTGCCCTCCTGGGGTCCAGGCAGCCCTGGTCCAGGAAGGCAGAACAAAGTATTTCCTCTGAGAGAGGGTGTAACACCCTCTCCCTTTGGAAATAGGTGTCAGGGCTGGGGAGGAGTAGCCTCCCCCGGCCTCTGGAAATGCTTTGATGGGCACAGATGATGCCCATCTCTGCATAAGCCAGTCTACACCGGTTTAGGGATCCCCCACCCCTGCTCTGGCGCGAAACTGGACAAAGGAAAAGGGAGTGACCACTCCCCTGACCTGCACCTCCCAGGGGAGGTGCCCAGAGCTCCTCCAGTGTGTCCCAGATCTCTGCCATCTTGGAAACAGAGGTGTTTGTGGCACACTGGACTGCTCTGAGTGGCCAGTGGCAACAGGTGATGTCAGAGGCTCCTTCTGATAGTCTCTTAGCTCTCTTGGTAGCCAATCCTCCTTCCTTGGTAGCCAAACCTCCTTTTCTGGCTATTTAGGGTATCTGCTTTGGGGAATTTTTTAGAGAACGAATGCAAGAGCTCACCAGAGTTCCTCTGCATCTCCCTCTTCATCTTCTGCCAAAGGATCGACCGCTGACTGCTCAGAACGCCTGCAAAACCACAACAAAGTAGCAAGACGATTACTAGCAAGCTTGAATCGCCTCATCCTGCCGGCTTTCTCGACTGTTTCCAGGTGGTGCATGCTCTGGGGGTAGCCTGCCTCCTCCCAGCCCCAGGAGCTCTGAAGAAATCTCCCGTGGGTCGACGGAATCTTCCCCCTGCAACCGCAGGCACCTAAAGACAGCATCACTGGTCCTCTGCGTCCCCTCTCAGCCCGATGAGCGTGGTCCCTGGAACTCAGCAACTCTGTCCTAGTGACTCCCACAGTCCAGTGACTCTTCAGTCCAAGTTTGGTGGAAGTAAGTCCTTGCCTCCCCACACTAGACTGCATTGCTGGGTACCGCGTGATTTGCAGCTGATCCGACTCCTGTGCACTCTTCCAGGATTTCCTTTATGCACAGCCAAGCCTGTGTCCCCAACACTCCTTCCTGCAGTGCACAACCTTCTGTGTTGTACTCCGGCGTCGTGGGACTCCCTTTTGTGACTTCGGGTGGACTCTGGTTCACTTTCCTTCCAAGTGCCTGTTTAGGTACTTCTGCGGGTGCTGCCTGCTTCTGTGAAGGCTCCCTGAGTTGCTGGGTGCCCCCTTTGTCTCTTCCTCCAAGTGGCAACATCCTGGTCCCTCCTGAGCCACAGCAGCACCCAAAAACCTCTACCACAACCCTTACAGTTAGCAAGGCTTGTTTGCAGTCTTTCTGCGTGGGAACACCTCTGCAAGCTTCATCGCGACGTGGGACATTTGTCTTCCAAAGGGGAAGCCCCTAGCTCTCTTCTTTCTTGCAGAACTCCAAGCTTCTTCCATCTGGTGGCAGCTTCCTTGCACCCTCAGCTGGCATTTCCTGGGCTCCTGCCCACTCTCGACACTTTTGCGACTATTGGACTTGGTCCCCTTGTCTTACAGGTACTCAGGTCCAGAAATCCACTGTTATTGCATTGCTGGTGCAGAATCCCCCTATCACGTCTTCTGTGTTCTCTGGGGGTAGTAGGTGCACTTTACACCTACCTTTCAGGGTCTTGGGGTGGGCTATTTTTCTAACCCTCACTGTTTTCTTACAGTCCCAGTGACCCTCTACAAGCTCACGTAGGTCTGGGGTCCATTCATGGTTCGCATTACACTTTTGGAGTATATGGTTTGTGTTGCCCCTATACCTATGTGATCCTATTGCAATCTACTGTAATTCTACACTGCTTGCATTACTTTTCTTGCTATTACTTACCTTATTTTGGTTTGTGTAGATATATCTTGTGTATAACTTATCCTCATACTGAGGGTACTCACTGAGATACTTTTAGCGTATTGTCATAAAAATAAAGTACCTTTATTTTTAGTAACTCTGTGTATTGTGTTTTCTTATGATATTGTGCATATGACACCAGTGGTATAGTAGTAGCTTTACATGTCTCATATTTCAACCTTACCTGCTTTGCCATGGCTACCTTCTATCAGCCTAAGCTGCTAGAAACACCTCTTCTACACTAATAAGGGATAACTGGACCTGGCACAAGGTGTAAGTACCTCTGGTACCCACTACAAGCCAGGAAAGCCTCGTACGGATAGGATTGCTGTGGTTAGTGTCTCTTGGCTCACAATTTAAAATCACAACTTATGGTGAAGTCGGACTTTAAATGCAGTTCTGAAAATGCCACTTTTAGGAAGTTATCTGAAGGGTGACTGGTGGGCCATCCACACCATGATTGCACTTCTGGACCTGTGTATACTCTGCCAGGAAGGAGAACTGCTGATATGCTACGAAGACAACCAGTCTGCTGAGCTGCTATTTTGCGGGGCTCTTTCTTTGCTGTGCTAACCTGCTGCCTTTTGGCCTGTTGCCAGGGACATAGAAGGACTAGAACTGCATCTCTCCATCCTAGAATCATACTGAATCCAAGGGCTTGCTGGCTTGCATCCTGTTTTCTGAAATTTCAGGAACACAAAAGAGTTCCATTTTACCCTGCAACAGCAACTGGACATTGCCTGCTGCAAAAACTGCCCTGCCAAGTGGCGCCAAGCCAGTCCTGGACGCTTGGAAGTGGGTATAAAGTGTTGCTTCAACCAGAACCCACACATCCTCATTGGAACCACCACACCTTCGTCCTTGCATGAGTTGGAACCAAAACATCCTCATTGTCACCTTTGGAACCAGCGCATAGCCTTCGGAATCAACATATCACCTACTGTGGCAGCAGCAGCCTCGCAACACATTCTAAACCAGCGCATTGCACGTGGTACCGACACATTGCCACACTTGCATTGGGAAAACAAATGCATCTCATCCACTGGAATGACCTTCCATCCTCGTCGATGGTAACGCATTCTGGATCAAGGTACTTTGGCTCAGCGGGCCCAAGTGGGTACCGGTATCCAGCCTGCACTCCATTGCGGTTTGCCTGAACTTTTGACTCTGCCCCAGTCCAGTGCAACTAGATTTCCCGTTTACATGCCTATTGTTGCTAAGCACTATTTTACATTTATTATTTAAAATTCATATCTCAACTTCTTATTGGATTTTTGTCGTTTTAGTCTTGTTTTATTTAATAAATTAAGTTATATTTTTCTAACCTGCTGTAAATGATTTTGTGTGGTGTTTTCACAGCTGTACTTTTTTTAAGTGTTGCACAAATACTTTACACATTGCCTCTTAGGTTAAGCCGGACTGCTCTGCGCCAAGCTACCTGAGGGTGAGCCCAGGTTAACCTTGGGTGTGCTTGTGACTTACCCTGACAAATATTTGGTTCCTGCTTGGACAGGTTGCATACCTCTGCCAACCAGAAACCCAATTTCTAACAAAAGTGTATTAGAAACTTTTTCATGAACAGTCAATGTGTCAACCAGAAATGTGTCCTGAGTAACAGGGCCAAGTCTTGACCCCTCAGCACTTGACTGTCATTGGAAGCAAGTTTTGCGCAGTCCACAGCTATAAAAAGGAGATATGTGATAGGTATACACACGCTCACAACTCAGTATACAAACACTTGCAGGAATATGAAGATTGTACAGTCAAATACAAACAAGGGAGTATATAATGTAAACACACAAAGCATGTACAGCACACTAAATAACCACTTAACCTCAGCACGCTCCAGTTATCCCGGCTGGAATCCCAGATTTCCTCTGTCCCTTCTAGTCGGGGTGATTATTTCCCATTTGGATCGTGGAGGTGACTCCCAGTTGCAGTCCACGCTATTCCCACACACACCAAAGTCTATGCTTTGCCTTAGGAGTTCACAGTTATCTCTGTCCAAATTTTGGTACCTAGTGTCCCTAGAGTTCCAGAACAGTCTTACCTGACCGGTTGGCAGCCAGTGATCCCAGGAGCACTAAGGCATCCCTCAGAAGTCCCAGTGTCCCTTCTCCGAAGGTCTGTGACCTTTTGCGGCCTTGTCTTGATTGATACACTGGGCCTCCTCAAGCTCAGGACAGCCCTCATTAGTGTCAGGCGTCCTCTTGCAGATCCACTAGCAATAGGCAAGTGTTCGCTACTACATCCTTGGGACGACAACCCACTGCAACCGGCCTTTCTCCAGAATAGCCCTCCTGTCACATGCAGTTCAGCAATTTGAGCTTCCTTATTGTCCTCACAGTGGTCAATTCTGAACATACAGGGGTTACCGAGTACAGAGCGCACATGGCTGACAGCCCAAAGTTCACAGTGGCCCCTCCAGAACACTGGAGTCATCGACTACAGCAGATATAAGGGAAACAGTCTGAATTTCACTGTGATCCCCTCCTGACATAGAGGGGTCACTGACTATTGAGTTCACACTGGCGATAGCACAAACTTCACGTGGCCTTCTTCTGACACATAAGGTGGCAGGGATCACTGACTACAGAGCACACATCAAGGAAACACCCCTAGCTAATTCAGGATTGAGAAAACGGCCTGCACTCCACCAGGTCAGGCATCTCACACTACACTCAACAGATTCCACTATGAAGGATCCCCATTGGGTCTTGCTCCCTTCAGGTGTTCTCCATCTCCATACATGGCTCTCTGGTCTTGGCAGGCAAGTAAACTCAAGGCACTCTACTCCTCACAGGATGCTCTGGTCTTTGCAGACAGGCAAGAGGCTGGTTCCCCAGACTCAGGGTAAGTGGTCTTCACATCCTGGGTGATAGCCCCACACCCAGCAGAGTGACTGGCATACTTTGGTCTCAGCCCTGGTTCCAACAGCAAGATGTCTTGGTGATCTTCCCTTTACTGATGAGATTTTGCTGTTCAGTCAGATATGGGCCTCTTGCTCCCACCTGTATAGTCCAAATACAGACACATATATGATTTGGTGACTGGCCTCTGAAATTCCTGTTGGTGGTGTCAGCTTCTTTGAAATGTTCTCTCCTTGCACTGTCCTTTGTCAAAGGGACAGCCTGCCACAGCAAGAATGTCTCAAATTCTGACTGACCCCCAACACAGCCCAAGAGAATAATTAGGGATCACACCTGGCTGTCATACTTCAATGAAATATGACCTATAAAGGTTCAAATGACTAAGCCTTTCTCTCTATCAGGGTTCTCTGATAGTGAAACAGTACCAGTCTCTTCATCTCCCTGACTATGAGTCCAGGTCCCGCTGACCAGTAACTTTCCTTGGAATCAAAGAGCCCTTTGACAAGTATAGAGGATGTCCTGTTCCTCTCTCTTCAGAATGTGTGTCCTAATTCCAGCCCTCAGCAATGTCATCAATTCACATCTCCTGTCTAGGAGTTGCAGTGCTCATCTCTCCATCCTCTCCAAGTCCTGAGTTTATAAACCCACAGGACTCCACGTTATGCATCCTCCACAGGCACACACATGCAACTGAGCATGCACATGCAAGTATCACATGCTGTCCGGTGCTACATGCAATCCGTGCAGCCCAGGGGCGACTTAAGCACACAGCATTAGAACTCTATGGTAGTACTTGGTGTATTCTTCCTGGTCTAAGTAGACGGCATAACCATGAAACAGGCCTAGTTCATGGGGCAAACAAACACATGATCTGCATTCGCCCATGAAAAAAATCTTTAACAGGGATTCAGATAGCCATGCAGATGGGGCAATCATGGGAGGGATGCATGTCTGTCACCATTCAGAGGACGTTTCCATCCCAACAGCTATGAGTTTTTTTCCCCAATTATTGTTATTCTTACCTCTGCTGGTATGATATAGTTTTAGAAAGAGTGAGTGAAAGTTTGACAGATTTTTACATCCAAGTCAAAGGGCCACAGGACAAAACAGCACCCTCATTTAAGGGGAATCACACATCACTGTGGTGGAGCAGCTATTTAGGGTGAAGATGTCATATCAAGGGCGCTGAAGTCATGAAATGAATTTGACATAAATTGGGCATGTCCTACACATGTGTGACTCCACACTGCTCAACTAATTTCCTGGAAAGAGTGCCCCCTTTTTCATCTTACTGGCACACAGTTTAAGTCAACTATTACAGCACATAGGGCAAGTCCCATTCTGTGGTCACACAGGAAGCTGGTTGCTCTCACACACTGAGGTATTTGTTTCCTACAAATATATCTTTCTAAACATGTTTTGTTTTCAAACATTCTCTACTAACCAGTATCTGCCCCCTGCGATTTTCGGACAGAGGGGGACAAGTATGAAAGCCAGTTCTGTAAGTAAGCTAGAGCAAAGTAACATACACAATTATGGTAGGAGACTGGAGTGACAATTTGACTGGTTAGGTTCAGTGGGACAACAGTGCATAAACCAGGAACCATAAATGCACTCACTTATCAGCACTATTAGTCACATTCAGTTTGATATTTGTAATCTAATTGTCTTACATTATGATTTTATGCCTAACTCATTTAGGGGTGGTTCTTTTTCAAATACAATTCCTCAGCTGTTGTGCAAATCTTGTTTTCATTTGAGTACTGTTCTCCTTAAAATCAAGGATAGATTAATATTTGAAAATATTATTAATGGTATTGATCAGCTGAATGCTTCAAATGGTACAAGAAGAGTTCGCCATGTCACACATACACTGCATAACCTGTCTAAAGCATTTGTTTAACTCGTTAGGGAGTTCTTCTTTGAGATTCAAAGACTTAGGGGGTCATTCTAACTTTGGCGGGCGGCGGAGGCCGCCCGCCAAAGTAACCCTGTCGAAAGACCGACCGCGGGGGTCGTTTCGACTTTCCCGCTGGGCCGGCGGGCGACCGCCAAAAGGGCGCCCGCCGGCCCAGCGGGAAAGACCCTGCAACAATGAAGCCGGCTCCGAATGGAGCCGGCGGAGTTGCAGGGGTGCGACGGGTGCAGTAGCACCCGTCGCGATTAGACAGTGAAAATCTTAATGGGGCCCTGTTAGGGGGCCCCTGCACTGCCCATGCCAGTGCAGGGGCCCCCAGGGGCCCCACGACACCCGTTCCCGCCAGCCTGGTTCTAGCGGTGTAAACCGCCAGAAACAGGCTGGCGGGAAGGGGGTCGGAATCCCCATGGCGGCGCTGCAAGCAGCGCCGCCATGGAGGATTCTCCGGGCCAGGGGAAATCCGGCGGGAAACCACCGGATCCCCTTTTCTGACTGCGGCTTTACCGGCGCGGTCAGAATGGCCCTGGAAGCACCGCCAGCCTGTTGGCGGTGCTTCCGTTGACCTCCACCCTGGCGGTCATAGACCGCCAGGGTTGGAATGAGGGCCTTAGTTCAGTGTAGTTAAGCAAACTGGACTAGGCTTTCTCAGTGATCTAACCATTTGCTGCTAACATCTGGTATGATCTGCAGGCCACAGGTTATGTTTCTGCCAAGATCAACTCACAATGATTTACCTTCAGGAAGGAAAAGTGCAAGTAAGTAGAGAAAGAGCCTGCCTGGGACCCAATATTTATTTATCTGTAGTTTTGCAGTGCAACACTTTCTTAAATAATGTGGTCTTTAGCCGCAGCTCCTGCAGGCTGGTAGGTTTAAAAGCTGGTGCTTCAACAACCAAAAATAAGTTTGCAGATGGAATGCACCAGAGAAACTCCCTATCAAACTGTATTGTAGTTTAATTTGTATTGCACTTCCTATCCCTAACAAAGTAGCAATTTACTCTATTGGTTGTGCTTGTTGGGCTTGTTTGGAAAGGTCTGTGTTTGAAGTGTGGCTTGGGTAGTATTTCAGTTGTCATGCAGTATTACCAGAGTTGTGTCTATAATGTCAGTGAGAAGATGTGTAATGCTTGAGGCTGCCCAAATCATGTAGGAGTGAATGTGTATTTGGAATTGTAAATGAGTGGAGGGTGAGATATTGCTTTGTGTATGGTGTGTGTAGACCACCCTTGAGGCAGATTGGTTCCTGGTATTGGATGGCTGTCAAACTGTGTTCTATGGCACCCATGCACACCTTGTTGTGATAGTAAATAATTCTGCCTGCTGTCTGGCAGACCAATTTACCATATCTTATAGAAAAGCCAGATCCTTGAAGAAGTATTAAAACTTGTGTCTTGGGGGCCTGGCCTGAACGCCCATGAGTTAGGACATAGTCTCTTTGAGTTCCCTGCTTCATAGCACCAGGGACCCCAAAATCCTGACTAAAAAGTGTAGCTGAAACTTGAAAATCTACACTGCTGACGGGTGGAACACTGGGGAGGCCACAGGCTGTGGGCAAAGGGATGGGACCCTGCGATCGTCGAAAATAACAGGCGGAAAGGTAGATGCGCCTGACCCCAAGATGGTGCTGCAACGATAACATGCTGAAGTGCCAGAGGATATGCCTATAAACACGCTGAGCGATCCGACCAGACTCCTGGAGGGCGCCCACGGTGGAGGTGGCTCTGGAGACCTGACAGAGGCATGGGGGGCCGCTCTAGAGACACGTGAGAGCTGAACGGAGAGCTCTTGGCTGCCCCTCTCAAAAAAATCCTGACTATAAACTGTAGGTGATCCCGCCAAATCTACGCTGCCGACGGGTGGAACACTGGGGAGCCCACAGGCTGTGGGCAAAGGGACGGGACGCTGCGATCATCAAGAATAACAGGCGAAAGGGTCGTGCGCCTGACCCCAAGATGGCGCTGCAACGATAACATGCTGAAGTGCCAGACGATACACCCGTAAACAGGTTGAGAGATCCGACCAGACTCCTGGAGGGTGCACGCGGTGGAGGTGGCTCTGTGGACCTGACAGAGGGATGGGGGGCGCTCTAGAGACACGTGAGAGCTGACTGGCGAGCGCCTGGCTGCCCCCCAAAACCTGCCTAAAAACTAAAGCTGAACCCGCCAAATCTACAGTGCTGATGGGTGGAACACCAGGGAGCCATCAGGCTGTGTGCAAAGGGACTGGATATGCAACTGTCGAGAATAAGAGGCAAAAGGTTTGACGTGCCTGACCCCAAGATGGTGCTGCAACAATAACACGCTGAAGTGCCGGAGGATACATCCGTAAACATGGCTAGAGACCCGACCAGACTCCTGGAGGGTGCCTGCAGTGGAGACAGCTCTGGGGGCCCAACAGAGGGTTGGGGAGCCACATAGGAGCTATGCGGAGGGCGCCTAGCTGACCCCCGCTGTCCTCCTCCCACCCACATCCGAACAGAGGAGCAAAACGAGGAGAGGACCATACATCAAGACATGAAGATTTTGCTCACTGAGGGCTACCCAGAACTAAACCACTACAAGCGGGGAGGCAAAGGTCATTCAGCCCACCCAGGTGGAGGGGGAGGGGGAGGCCAGACTGCAGCCAGTCATGGGAGTCACCCACAGGCTCTAAAATTAGGGTCGTGACAGGCAGTTAACTGGCCACAAACGGGGGGCACTTGGGTGCGAGAGACTCCTGCCCAGAGCCAGGAGGGACAGGCCTAGACAAATCAAATGGAGCAGACGACAACAGGCAGCTAGTGGCGCACACCACTACTATCTTACAGACCATTAGGGACACCAAGTTTTCCCTGGAAAGCCAAATAGCAGCAGTAGTGAACGAAGAGGGGCTACTAAGAGATGACCAGCGGAAGCTGACAGACAGAGTCAAAGAATCGGAGAATCAACTTAGCAATATCACACCACAAGTGGCAGAGCTCACAAAACAATTTAAAGCCATTGAAAAAGAACTGCAATGATTAGCGGGGAAATATCGAAGATGCGGAAGGCAGGTCTCGGCACCACAATGTGAGACTGTTCAGAGTGCCAGAGAAGGCCGAGGGGCCCAACGTCGAGCTGTTTGCGGAGGATTGGCTGGCGCAAATGGTACTACAAGGTAAACCCTCCCCCTTCTTGTCGGTGGAATGCGCACATAGGATTCCCATATACCCCCCGAAACCGGGAGGACCCCCACAACCTATCATGATCAGGCTTATGAACTTTTGGAACAGAGATGTCATTCTACAAGCAGCCAGGAAATACGGCCCCTGGCACATGGGGAGTCAAAACGTGCACATATATCCGGACTTTACCAACTTGGTGCAGTCCCAACGTGGCGCATTCGTACCAGTTAAAAAAAGACTACAGCAAGTAGGCCTCAAGTACTACCTACTCTTCCCAGCCAAACTACCAGTCGAACATGAAGGAAAAACATACTTCTTTACAGACATACAGGATGTATGGATATGGCTAGACAACCAAGGGGTGGAAGGCACAGATATGAAGAGCGTCGAAAACAACTGGAAGCTGGTATCACAAAAGAGATGGAGGAGCAGGAGTGAAGGGGTGGGGACACAACACCCCCCTCGACCGAAGCACAGATTAAAGCAGCGCAACAGCAGGCGGTTCAAGAACTGCACCACCACACAAATGCCCTCAGCACCAATAAATGGAAACTCCTGGAAACAGAAGATCCGGAAAGCGACCAAGAACGGACAGAGACGGACACGGACCTGGAGGAGGACAGACTGGTGGTTACATCCATGACAGCAGACCAACTAGGATGAAGCCCTCTTTGCCATACAGCAGGGTCAGAACAGACACTATAGGGTCCGTGTGCACGAGAAGGGAGAAAACAAACCGCCCTCTTCCGAAGAAGATACAGAAAGAGGAGCAGGGCTAAAGTAACCCCCTAACCAGTGTGGCAAACAGCTGCCTCCAGCGCTGAGTGCATAGCAGAGTTAACTGTTTTACCTTATATGGGAATGGATGCATGCCGTGAATTGGGGACGTGGTTAGTTCGAAAACCACAGCACGGTGAGGTAGGGAGGGGGGAAGGTTGAGGGGATAGGGGATTTTGTTACGACACTACACCTCACCTGACACACAACAGAGCATGGAGAATGCCTCGACATTTGGGATCAAATGTAGGGATGAACAGTTATAATCTCCCACCATGACACACACAACGTCCATACTGCTGACATCATGAAATGTCAACGAGTTATGGAAGAAAGTAAAAAGGGGACTAGTCAAACAGGCCATTAATAGGCTCCAACCGGACATTGTATACCTCCCATAGACTCACTTAATGGGCACACAGCACCGGAGCATGGGGCACTGCAGGTTCAGAGTGGCTGGCGCTGCGCAATATACACTGGGATTACGTGAGGTCATGATTTTGATAAGGAAATAACTCCCATTTCACATAACACATACATGGAAAGACGCAAGCGGTTGTTACATCACACTCCTGGGAGAAATGGAGGGGAAAAGATACTGCTGTTTAATGTCTACGTCCCAAGGGGTTACAACTGGGGACACAGAGAAAGGTGGGAGCAGTGCTTAATTTGTGCTTGTTGATTCCGGTGCTGAGCACCGGCACTTATTTGTGAGGGCCGGGGCTTATTCTTATGTCTCAAACATTTGCTACGAGCAAAAGACACATCTGTGAAAGACGGAAGAAGGAAAAGCTAAAAAGGGTCATAAAGGGAGAAAGTAGAAAGTTGCAGGATGAGCTGAAGGGGCAGGGGTGGCCGTAAATGGATTGAAGAGGCCTGACATTGCTTCAGTATTACGCTGCCTCAGTATTCAGTGCTGGCAGATTTAATTCCAGCAGCCTCGTGTTTAAGAGAAGGGCTTTGAGCACCGGCACCTCTCAATTTACAAATTCAGCACTGGGTGGGAGGTGTGTTGGCAGACGCCGGCCTGGATCTGGTCCTGCTGGGGGTAGACTTTAATCTAGTAATGGACACCATTTAGGACAAAGGGAGTGAGAAATTGGAGGGAGACTCCACGAGAGGAAAGCTAGACAGTTTCACCCAGGCACTGGGGCTGTGTGACGTGTGGAGATCTTTACATCCCAGGGATAGAGGGTAATCATACTACTCGTGGCACACAATATGCATTCCAGGATAGATTACCTCTTCATTACTGGAGACGCTCAATCTAGATATTTGTCAGTGGAATATCAGGCAAGAGGTATCAGTGATCACTCCCCATTGGTAGCAGTAATGTATACTAAGACTCCCAGAGGGCACTGGCGAATGGAGAAGTGGCATCTCGCCAATAATGAGGTGGTTACACACCTGGACACAGAGACACAACACTATTTCACAGTAAATCAACATTTAGTGGACAGCCCAATGTTAGTGTGGGAGGCCTATAAAGTGACGCTATGCGGGGCAATAATCACTGCAAAAAAGACGGCAAAAACGGGAAAGAATAACTAACCTAAAGGAACAGCTCCAAGGCCTAGAAAGGGACTATGCACAAAAACCAACACCCACACGCAAAGATGACATGGATCTTAAGCGTGTAGAATACCAGGCAGTGGCTAAGAATTAGGTGAAAATGGCGTACTTGGTGAACAAAAACGTATTTATGAAGGGGGAAACAAAACTAGAAAGCTACTTGCCTGGATAGGTAGCAAAGAAAGAGAACACATGGCGATCATGGAAGTGAAATCAATGATCAGAGATGTGGTGAAAGACAGCAGTGGCATTGCAGAGATATTTGCAGACCACTTAGAGAAGTTCTATACTTCCAACTGCTAGTCGTACACCTAGAAGTAATGGACTTTATAACAGACTGCCCTGTAGAAAGTCTGGGGAAACAGGAAGCAAGGGACCTGGACCTGGCGATCTTAGTGGAGGAAATAGCCTCCAACCAGGGACAGCTGCAGTCTGAGAAGGCCCTGGGCCCAAATGGGCTCCCCCTCGAAATATTTAAGGCACTAAGCCACAGATTGGCAGCCCGCTCCATGCGGCCTATCCTCGGGTATTTCAAGTTGGGCGGTTGCCTGAGGACATGTGTACTGCCACAATAATATTGATTCCAAAAAAAAGCAAAACTCTGGACCAGTGGGACTCCTACAGACCCATATAGTTATTAAACACAGACATTAAGATATTAACCAAAGTACTGGCCAACAGGCTGAGAGAGATAATACACCACATGATACAGCTGGATCAAGCCGGATTCATTCCGGGTAGATCCACAAAACTGAACCTGCACAGACTCTATAACAAATTAGCTTTGGTAGAGACTCACCAGAGGGCAGAACCTTAGTGTCACTATATGCTAACTAGGCCTTTGATTCAGTCGAATGGCCCTACCTCTTCAGAATACTGACCAAAATGGGCTTCAGTTCCAAGTATTTAGGGTGGGTCAAACTGTTATATGACCACCCGACAGCAAGAGTCAAAGTCAACGGACACCTGTTGAGGCCAATTCATATCCACAGAGGCCCAAGGCAGGGGTGCCCGCTCTCCCCTATGCTGTTCACGCTTGCTATATAGGCACTTGCATCCTGGGTGCGGGTAGACCCATTGTTGTGGGGATGGCCTGGCAGACGGGGTGTAGAGGAACATATTTCCCTATATGGGGACAATATACTGCTATATCTATCAAAGGTATCACGGTCCACAGCCAAGCTAGAAGTCATTTTTATAATATCTGGGGAACACTCTGGCCTCGCCATAAACTAGGACAAATCACTGTTTTTCCCAATGGGGATGGGGACAGGGCAGTGTGACCCAAGACTCCCACTGCAGGCAGAGAAGCAGCAGTTCAAATACCGCAGCATGTGGATCACACAAGAACCAATCACGCTTTACAACCCAACTTAAAAAACTAGATCAAAAGATGGGGCACTGGCAGACACTCCCACTTTAGCTGCTAGGTCAAGCAGCAATGATTAAGACGATAGCACCACCGCACCTGTTGTATGTCCTACAGAACACCCCCTATAGGGTCCCAGATCATTACTTCAACAAGGTGAACTCCCTGTTGTGCAAACTACTGTGGGCAGGGGGATGGATTGCCCTGAGAGTTTTACAGAGATCCAAATATGAGGGAGGCATTGCCCTGCCGAACATTAAAAAATACTATGAGGCGGCACATGTCAGTGAGGTAAACGAATGGGCACACGCAGAATGGAACAACCGGGCATATAGACAGGAAAGGGCGAATTTTAGGGTCTATAGTTACTTGCAGATCCTCTTTGGTGGCAAAACGCCACTGAATGCATGCCCAACAACTGAAACAGTAGTGACAGCGTGGCAGAGGTTAACTCGGAAATGGGCTGGAAGGGCAGACTTACGCCCAAAACACTCCTGTGGGAGGGCTAAAGGCTGAAGCCCATTACAATACTGAAGGGGTTTTCCGGTTGGGATACCATTGGGCTTTCTAGCCTGGCTGATGTGTGGGATGTTAATGGGGTGGTACCATTTACACACCTGAAGCTAACATACAAGATACCAGAGACACAATGGCTTCAATATGCTACACTCAACCACACACTCAGAGCATGTATTTCACCGAACACGGAAACACAAGAAGAATTCCCTTTGGAAACCAGGCTACTTGGTGGGGACATCAGTAGAAAACTCACCTTGCTGACGTATAGCACCCTCATGGGGAAGAAACAAAAGGCTCTCTTGGGCTTGCAGTCTAAATGGGAACAGGACCTTGGGGAACTGGATGAGGAGCACTGGCAGGAAGTGCTGGTGCACCCTGCTGGAGTGACCATTAAAGACAACTTCCGCTTGATTCAATTGAAGGTCCTCCATAGAGTGTATTATAGCCATACCTTCCTCCATAAGATCGGCAAAACAACAGACGCACAGTGCCTCAGAGATTGCAGTGAGGAGGGCACTTTCTTCCATACACTGTGGACATGCCCCCACGTCCGTCCTTTCTGGGAAGGAGTGGGAAGAACTTTGGAAGCTGCCACAGGCAGAAAAACTGGATTTGACACTAAAGATGGCACTCCTGAGAGTGTGGGAAGGTACTGATCACACACGTTATTAGAAATGCCTAATCAACTTGGGATGTATGGTGGTTAAATGGGATATTGCACCTAAGTGGGGAACCAGAACCCCCCCCACACACACACACAAAGGAAATGGGAATTGGGCATGGAGCATTACAGAGTGCTGGAAAATGAGGTCTGTAAGGGATGGGGATGCGCAAACAAATTTATGAAAATATGGGGAAATTGGGGATCCTAGGGTGGACACGCAGCAGGTCCTGTGAATGCTGTTGAGAATATCAGCAATTATATGGACTTAGTGGACAAGGGAAGCATGGAAATGAGAATCGGTGTATCCCGATCTGTGAACTAGGCGTAGGGAGGAGGGCAGGGAAGGGAGCAGTAGTGTCATGAGGTGTCTAGGTCTGCTTGAGGATGATTTGACGTTGTATAGGTTTAGGTAAAAGAAGTCCATATTGTTGGATAGTGAACTGAGAAGATGATCAAGCTTTGAAGTACACCAGGATTGTGTCTTAAAGGAGGCAGTATAAACAGAGGGACCAAGACAATGTAAGACAATGAAGAGGCAGTAGGATATTAGTCTAGGATTATTCATTTTGTGCCAGATGCATGACCATTTCCTTTTGCAACTTGCACTTTCCTAATTTTAGTGACTCACAATTTACAAGTCACAAAAGGAAATGTACTAATGTGTCCCAGACACATTTAGCGATTTGCAATAGGACTGCAATTCTCCTGCCTTATCAATATTTATGAGGCAGGTCGCAATTTGCAACCTGTTGGGAATGGGCAATAACACAGGGATGGTGACCTGCTGGGAACAGCAGTCCACCATGTCTGTGTTTGCTTTTAACTAAAGCTACTTTTTTTTTTTTCATGCAACCCGTTTTCTTTAAAGGAAAATGATTTGTGTTTCAAAAAGAAAAATGAAACCTTTCTGTTTCATTTTTTAAGGGTAGGCAGTGGTCCATGGGACCACTGCCTGATCTTAAGAAACATTTTCACTACCATTCACAAGAGGGAAGGGGTTTCCTGAGGACCCCTTCCTGTTTACGACTGGCTTACCACCTACTTGAAGTAGGTGGTAAACTGTGATTGTTTTGCAACAGTATTCCAGTCGCAAAACAAACATACATCCCTCTGCGGCTCGCTATCAGGAAGGGAAATCACTATTTAGGAAATGGAAAACCAGGGATGGCTAAGGGCAAAAGGCCCCCCTGGGTGCACCTCAAAAATAGGGGTGCACCTGTAAAGC
Source organism: Pleurodeles waltl (assembly GCF_031143425.1). Lineage (NCBI taxonomy): Eukaryota > Metazoa > Chordata > Amphibia > Caudata > Salamandridae > Pleurodeles > Pleurodeles waltl. Next base: position 758,954,588 of record NC_090449.1, on the reverse strand, counting down.
ACACGTATGCCTAATGGGCATGTGTGTGCTCTATTATAATTTTAAAAAATGCACTTTGGGGTGCTTTTATAAAAAATTGCACCTGATTACCACCATCTTCAAGTCGGTGGTAATTGCATCTCCTAAATGCCTAAACTGCATTTAGGAAATGCTTTGTACATCAGAATAGGAATTGCAGATAAGGGCTCCCTATGTGCGATTTCCTGTTCTGGGAATCACAATTTGCGATTTCTACAAGGTAAGAGGCATGTGTGTGCAAAAGGGCTTTCCACATCTGGCCCATAGTTATTACAGTCTCTGCAGGAGAGAGTTGGGGGACTGTGTCAAAAGTGATGGACAAGAAAAATGTTAATCCCATTTCTGTTCACCGTAGTTTTTGGTAGGCCTGGATGGAATTTCAATTACGCCTGAGTAATAAGAGTAATTTGGTAATTCCATGTTTGTCTTTGACACAGAATTAACAATAAATTATGCATTTACTACTGTTTGCGTAATTTGGGGGGAAAATACATGAGGTTGATTTGTGTGGGAGAAAAATAGCACTAAATGTCAGGAGTCAGCTGGGGGGAAAACCTAGCACAGGGGCACATTTAGCAAGCATTGGGCCTGTCGCACTCACTATTCATGTTTTGTTGAATTAACGCTATTTCTTAGTGCAAAATGCATATTCATGCCCATTTTTGATGTGGCATTTTTAAGCTAAGAAATAAACACAGAATTACGTTTTTTGAGTAATTCTCCATAATCATACTGAATTCATAGGTAATTCCTCATGATTATGCTATGCAGAATTATGTAGTTATGCCCACCCCTAGTCTTCAGGTCATCCTAGATGGAAATCAATGTGGGTTCAGTTCTTTTTCTTAGGGAGAAAATATCTTTCAAAGTCTGAGAGTGGAATGTTTCTGTCAGAAAGTCACAGATCTACTTAACGATGACTCTTTTAGACAGTTCTCTGTAGAAGCGGCCCTCTGGAATTCGTCAGGAGAGGGAAGGAACTGCTGCACTGAGACTCATCTTAAGAGGTTGGAAGTCTTGATATCAGAAGTTTAGGTACCTGATTTTAGAAAGTTGATGAGGAAGGTTTTACTGATATGGTAGTAATGGTTTTCCAACTTTTAAGTGAAATTGCAGGGCCACTTGCTTTGACATTTCTTTCAGGTTGGGAAACAGAGTTGAATGAAGGAGGCCACGATGGAAAGTCTTAATGTTGTTTGAGTGTCTGGATTGTATAGAGTCTTGTTCCTGAAGTGGTGTTCCAGCATCTTTGCTTTTGAAAGGAGGTGATGTTTGATGGTACTACAGAACGTTTGAGAGAGGTGTATCCTCGATATGGTGCACCATGAGTTGTGGATCTTCTGAGGATCCGAAGAAGTTTTTGGTAGGGCATTTATTGTTGGTTATTGAGAGGAGCTAGAGGGGCCATTTGCCTTTTTGATAATTTAGATGATAATTTGGATGATTGCAACTAGGAGGCATATTTGGGTATTTTTTTGATTTTGTCAAAGCCTTGGCAAAGTAGGTAACCAAACTGTACCCTGCTTTTATTCAGTTTGGAGGTGAGAAGGATGAGAAATGTGCAGAGCGGACCAAACCATTGAGATTGTTCCATTGTCTGTAGGTGGTCTTGTTGGTCACTGTTGCTGTAGTGGTTGTTCTTGTTGCAAAGTTGACTAGAAAAGAGATCAACTTCGGGTCGCTTGCTAATGATGATAGGGATGTTTCCTACTATCATGACTGGACTAGGTGGAGATAAATGTGCATCCAGGTTGCAGTCCGCCATATGTACAGATCGAGAAGCAAGTTATGAGAAGTGAAGAGCCTCTAGATTTGTCCAGATGGATCTTTATGGGGAAAGTTAGGCAATCTACAAATGAAGGTCATGCAGAATATAGAATTTGTCATGGATTAACGGGACCTTCGATATTGTATCTCGGAAAGCATCTACAAAGGCTTGTTTGTATTGTGGAGGTCTTTGCTGCGGGAGGCATGAGCAAAAGAACGTAGTTGGGGGCAGGCAGAGGAATAGGAGTCCATCGTACATGGTCATGATGAAGTTCTGAAAGCTTTTGGTCTGTAATGAGTACTTGAAAATGACTGCTGGTCCTCTTTTGGTCTACTTGAGCAGTTATTTTGGTAAGGATTCCCATATATATGTGTGTGGTGCATGTGTGTGTGTGTGTTTGTGTGTGTGGGTGTGTGTGTGGAGGGCGTTGTTAAGGGATATGTCTTGTGGAGGACTTGTGATATGATGTCCTATAACCAGGTGATTTAAATGAAAGGATTCATAGCAAGTCTACTGAAAACATTTAACTCAGACAAGGGAACCTCACCTTGACAATGGTAAAGGTTACTCTAACTTAATGTGAGATTAACTGTTTAATTATGTGAGTCAGAAATTACCCTGATGAGTTAGTGGAATAATTCTCCATGTCAATTGCAGCTACAAATCAATCAAATATGCAAACACAGCTAAGTGTTTTTGGTAGAACAAACCCCATTAGTCTCCAAAATGGAGGTATGGACACCCTATACCCCACAGCGCGGAAATGAGAACACTGTTGGAGGGCGCTGCAGCATGACTAGAGATCCCAGGCACCAATGCGGGAGGCTGCCGTTACACTACCAGTACCCTGAGGCACTTGTACTAAAGGACGCCCTGTGCCCCTCAGCACGGGCAGTAGAACGCTGTTGGAGAAGGCCGCAGGCTCACTACAGATCCCAGGCACCAGTGCAGGAGGCTGCCTTCACACTACCAGCACCCAAAGGCACTCATACTAAAGGACGCCCTGTGCCCCCCAGCGCCAGACATGCACCGGACATGCCCGGGTGAGTGCCTGGGCGAAGACCTGGCCAAGACTGGGCCTGTCTTCACCTGCCAGTGGCTAGCAGCAGCTGGGCTGGGCCTCATCTCTTGTTTTGTTGCCCCAGTAGGTACAAACTTTCTTTGTTGGCATTCTCTATTTTAAGCACCTAACTGTGTTAAACGTGAATACTGTGAGCTTTGTAGGATTGATCCACCTTCGCTGTCCTATAAAACTCAGCTCAATTAAACTATCTATAACATGGAAAACAAGAAATAGCAAGTAGCGGTCATGTTCCTAAATCTTGAGCTAAAGGCACTTCAGTTTACTGAATGCTCGAGCAAGCTGTGAGTGCCATAAATACTGAAATTGCTCTTACAGAAAGGAGGATGTCCCTTGGCTTTGGGCCTGGGCCTAGTCAAGGGTCGGGGCCAACGTTATCTACTTTGTCTTTTGAGGCCCAGACTCATACACACGATTGCTGCCCCTAACAGTTCACCTTGTCAAACCAGTGCTTCCTAACCTTTGGAACTCTCCCCACTCCTTGTTTCGGGAAGCGGTGCCCCTATACCCAGAGCCTTCTAGAAAGTCTAAACGAGGCACTTGCTCTAAGCAGGCTAGCAACAGTGTCGCTAATGCACTGCAGGTGCCTTAACAGGCTTCCTTAGTAGGTGAAGAATTTGGTGCCTGGTGCTGTATTTCAAGCTTGCCTCCTTTTGGAGTGGAGAGTACTTGCTATCTGACCCAGGATAGCTTGGCACATCTAATCGAGGACCAATTGGAGCAATTCAGGACATGGCAAAAAGCTGAACTTTCTCCTATAAATTTGTTCCTAAATGCCTTGAAAACCAAACTAGCTTCACCTTTGTTGTGTTCTTGTTGATCTCTTCCAACCTGCGATAGCAACGCTAGTCAACCAACAGGTCTCCTACATATGGTCACCAATCAGCCTCATATAACGTCATCAATTCAATCCACCAGTTCTTCTGCACTTGTGGCTCTAGCTCCCTCTACGGAGACCTTACCGGGGAAACAGATTAATTTGAATCATTCTTTAAGCAAAGAACAGGGAGGGATTACTCGGGTGGGTCTTTCAGGAGAAGACTTGTTGTAGGGACATTCAGGCCCTCATTACAAGTTTGGCGTTTTTCGGGCAAGACCACCGTACGAAATGACAGCACTATACTGCCAGTGGTGGCGGTATAGCGACCGCCGCATTACGAGTCACAAAGCACAAACCGCCCAAAAACAGACACAAAACCAACACCACCAGGCCAAACCAAAGACGAAAGAGTGACTGACCAACCGGCGACCCTCCACGCCGAGACCATTCCAATCGCAAAATTTAGAGACAACCTCCAGCACAGCGGAACATGCACGGCAGAAACTGTTGGTGTTCTGCACCATGGAGGAACAACAAGGCATTGCTGAAAGAAGTCAACACCACATTGGCCAGTTCGAATATCCCATACCTGAAACTCATACACACATCACGCACACCTGCACACACCACCGTATAACACTTCCACACACCCACAATCCCTTGTGACAACTACGAGCAGCCACAGACAGACTTGATGCAAAGCACACCCGAAACACAGCAAAAACATATATCACACAGCACACATTGCACAAATCAACAGCAGCACAACAGCCAAACACCCCCACATCACCACACATCCCCACTGCACCTGACACGCACACCACATACCCACCTCACAAAATGTCACGTCAGAAGCACCCATGGTTCATTGACAATGAGTTGCGGGTCATGGTGGACGAGATCATTAGAGTAGAGCCACAGCTCATGGGAGTCCTGGTACAGAAGACATTGATAGCCTAGAATATGGAGTTATGGCAGAGATTGTCAACAGAGTCAACATAGTCGGCACCTACCCACGCAGAAGGGAGGATTTCAGGAAGAGGTAGAATGACCTCAAGAGGAAGGCTATTCATGGCATCGAGGCACCAGATCGCCCAGAACAAGATCCGCAGTGCACCCCTACCTCCTCCCCTTCAGTTGACATCCTGGGAAGGAAAGGTACTGGACTTCATGCAACGCAAGGGCCTGACTGGCACCAGCGGAGGGCTCCACCCTAATAAGTCATCAATACCCCCCCAAGTACCAACCACCCGTGCCCAGCATGCCTCCCCACTACCCACCACTCCCCAACCCACCACATCGCACCCCACTGCGCCCATCACAAACACCCCACACCCTTCCTCTGCATGCCACACCATCCCACTCCCACCATCCCTACTCACACATTCCTAATCCACGGATGACAACCACAATGTAAAGAACCACAACTCCCACAATCCAGCACAACCCACACAGCAACACACCACAGACCCACTGCCCCATGGAACTGCTGCATGGACAACTATACCACAGCCCACACCTACTGGCTGCCACAACTTCCTCCCAATATATGGCAATGACAGCAATGCCAACCACCATCCACAACCCCCATGCCACATGGAAACCATGCTACAAACCGCTACACAAATCAATGTCTGCAGTGCAGCAGCTGTCAATGCCATCACTGGGAAGCAAGTTGAGCCACTGCATGCATCACAACAGGGACATAACAACCTCAGTTACACTACTAATATCTACAGTTTCCATCCACAGGTACCCCTGCCACTGCCACCCTGCAGAGGATGCCAGGTGCAGACAGCCCCCCTCCAGATGAAGGCCCCACTGGTTGTCTGGATGGGGACGATTTGCCTGGGCCATCAAGGGCCACTGGACAGTCCACTGACAGCAGATCCACCCTGGACACACTGGATGCCCCTACCCATGTGGCAACAACACCACAGCCAGCCCCTGAACCCCAAATCTGTGCCCCAGGGACATCACAATCAGAGGTGAGCCCCATAGTACAGGGGTCAGAGTCAAGGGCACACACCCCAGACAATGAAGGCCCGGATGCTACTAGGAGTGGGCATAGGGGGTCAGGGGTAGTGGGAGAGGAACCATGGTCCAAGTGGACTAGGGTCCTGTACACCAGTGCATTCCTCATCCTCAACCTTCCATCGTACCTGGGAACAGGAGAGAGTTGGAATGATGTTGTGCACTAAAGACTGTGTTGATGTGGCCACAGTTCAAATATCACCTATGACGCACATACTTACACACACATTAAACATTGTGCATGTAAAATGGCAGCTGCCTGTCTGCATGCATGGGACAGGTGGAAGTGAGATTATCCCACTGGCGTAACACGCCATGGCGGTAGGCGGTCATGACCGCCACACACCTCACCATTGGTTAACACTGTTGCCTATGGAAGGCATGATCCAATAGTGATCGCCGCCGGCGGTGAAGCTGATGTCCATGGCGGCCGTGACAGCCATTTCATGTGCTCATGCTCACTTGACTCCTGAACCTCATGCACTGAAGACCTCCACTGCGTGTGCTGCTGTGTTTTGACTCTGGTAGCCAAGATGCCATGTCCTGCAGGAGATAGGGCCCCAGCCTTCACCCAGGAAGAGTTGGAGCAGCTTGTGGACGGGGTCCTGCACCTGAACGGACAGTTATATGGGGCACCAGAGCAGCAGGTGAGCCCAACATTATTGTCCTGTATGTGAGTTGGGTGCATAGGGATGGGGACCTTGGTAGGTGGCAGTGTGTCTGGAGCATGGGTGGGGGCCCTAAAGCTACATTGGGTAACGATGTGTGGGTGTGGAAGTGTGATGTGTGCTGTCCACTGCTCTCCCAGGGATGCCACTCTACATGACTGTGTCCTTCTGTCTGTGTCACCCATGCAGGTCAGCGCCCTTCAGAAGAAGGGGATTTGGTGTGCCATCGCCAAGTAAGTGTGGTCCCTGGGGGTCCATGCCCTGCAGAGCACCCACTGCAGAAAGTGGTAGGGGGACCTCTGATGCTGGGCCCAGAAGACCACAGAGGCCCAGCTGGGGACATCCTCCCAACGAGGGAGGAGTGCCCGTTGGACCCTGACCCCCCTAATGGCCAGCATATTGGCAGTGGCCTACCCTGAGATGGATGGACACTTGAGGGCAGCACAGCAGCCACATGTGGGTAAGTACTCACTCTCACTTGCAACAGGTGTTGTCACGGTGCCTCTGGGGGGGCACCATTGGGTAGCTGTGACATGGGTTCTTAGTACAATGATATCCACTATGGGTAGTGTCCATCTGGGCAGGATTGGCATCATAGGTTGTGGGTTATGCCATGCAGTCAGTGGTAGCGGGCAGACTCATCCATTGTTAGAACTGTGTGCCCAGCTACTAGCTAGATGTGCTTGCCAGCTCATGGCAACATGATGTTTGGACCTGAGGTGTCAGGCCATTGTGATTAGTTCTTACCAACCACTGTGCCAGGGGTGGATCCAGGGACCTCAATCATCTCGCAGGCACTGCATGTGTAGTGGGGTGGGTGCGCCAAGTGATCACAGTGCTACTTGACAATAACCAATTCGGCCGGCCAACTAGGCATTCAGGATTCTGTTAGGTGCGCTGTCCTGTACATGCTTGTCTCAACGGCCATGGGTAATGGGCAGGTACTGGACAGGTGTGGTGGGTATGTCACTCTTCATGTACATGTTTGCATCAGTCAGAACATAAGCGGTTGACATGTGCATTGGTGTGGTTCCCCCCCTGGTGTTCCCTATTTGTCGGATATGCAGGGGTAGGCATGGCATCAAATGCTGATGTTCTACCCTGTGTCACCGATTGCACCCTGTCTCTCTCTCTCTCTTTCCCTCTCTCCCTCCTTGTCCTCCTCTGTCTTTGTGTGCATCAGCATCATCTGGTGAAGGCGAAGGGGCACAGGCCAGTGGGGAAGCCCACGGGACCCAGGAGGCTGACACAAGTGGATCCGAGGGGAACAGTGGGGAAGAGGGTGAGGGAGTGCCATCGGGGAGATCAGATCGACCACTACATCTTCTGATTCCTCCTCCGATGGATGCTCCCTGGTGGTGGCGGAGCCATCTGGGATCATCCCACTGATGGCAGCCAGTGTCCCTTCTACTTTCGTCCTCCCTCCAGCTACCTGTAACCATGCCCACATCCCTCTCCCCTCACCCATCCAAGGCACACCTACTGACACACATGCATCAACATTAACAGGCACGGTATGCAAGGACAGACATAAGCACTACAAATGCCACCATCACCATGCACACACGCAACAAACAAATGCAGGCATGACAACATCCACACCCTGCACCGACTTCCCCACCACCTCCCCCATCACAGTTAGTACACCACTCGCACCTGCGGTCAGCACCACATCTGTCACTGATCCAGCCACATGTGCCCTTACTGCCACTGTCACCGCATTATCTGACCCCCATTCAAGCACCCCATACACCACTGGTGCAGACACCACGACTGTCAACACCCCCACATGCAACACGTCCCCCCTACCTGCAGACACCACAGCAACATACACTCACACGTTACCCCTGCATCTCCCTGCATCTCCCTGCATCTCCTCTCCACCTCCTCCCAGTACATCTAAACGCCCGCACTCACCCACCCAACAGTTCCCCAGCGCACACATTTCATGCACCGATGCACCTGCACCCAAGGCACCTACACGTACACACCTCACATCCATACCCACTACCTCCACTCCCAAACACTTCTTGACTTCCCTTGTGTTCCCAAATAACATTTCCTCTGAGAGTTTTCCCTGTTCCCCACCACTGACCCATTCCCTGTTCACCCCAAGCGCCCTTCTACTCTTCCGAAACCCCTGCCTTTCACCTTCCTTCCAGTCCACCTCTGCCCCAGGCCATGCCCCTCCAACACCTGCCACTTGGGCCCCTGTCACATCCACTGCTCCTCCTGCGAGACCTAAGCCCATGCCCGCTCCCTCCACTTCCAAGGCCAAGCCCACTCCCTCGACTCCCAAGGCCAAGCCCACTGTATCCACTTTCAAGGCCAAGCCCACTCCATCCAGTTCCAAGGCCACGCCCAAATCCGCCCCCGGCTAATCCCCGCCTCCAAGGGCAAGCCCAAGGACCCCCCCCAAGCCTAGACCAAAGGAACTCCCCTTGAAACCCGAAGTCCTCTTGCCCCACCCTGGAGGTGCCTGCATACCCCATTGGTGCCCGTGCCCTGCGGAGGCCTGCACTTTGCAGTCAGGAGTCAAGTTGGGGTTTCACCTTGTGCCCGGAGTACTCGGGACACTGTGGAAATTTGGAATGACCCTTGGGCCTGTGTGTTTATTGTTTATTTGACTTTAAACTTTTTTAATATATTAGCGGCACAACACCGTTGGTGTTGATGTTACTTACCTAGTCCTGCCTTTCCTTCCACATGTATGTATGGTGGTTGTGGGTATTAGCGTGTATGCATGTGTGTGTTGATATGGGTGTTTGTTTGCGTGTGTGTGGGGGCATGGCTTCCAGTGTCGTGTGTGTGTTTTGTGTGTTTGTGTGTGTGTACTAACGCCGTTCCCTCCAGTCTGTGCTAGGCTGGTGTACTTACCTTTGGTATCTTGATTGCCGTCACTGGTCTGGGAGTTGCATGGCCTCGTAGAGTATTGGGAGGAGTTGCAATTCATGTGCCATGGTGCCCACAGACTGTGTTCCTGAAGGTAGGTATTTCCTTTAATATTGTTCGTTTCACCAGGCTATTTGTGGCGGTGGGACTGCCCCGGATATTCTGGCAGTGTGCAACCTCGTCATATAGTCGTGGGATACTGCCTGACCGCCAGCCTGAAGATGGCTGCTGCCTGTCACGCCAGCCCATCCAATGTGGGGGTACGAACAGTAACTTGGCTGTGTTCTGCAGGTGCCTTCCCTGTACTTGTGATATTGTGGTCTTCACCGCTGGGCCCGCGGCCTTGCGTCCTCCAACTCCACCACAGCGGTACACCGCCATACTCGTAATGAGGGGCTTAGTCTTTGTATATGACAAAGTATCAGTAACTCTTCCCCCAGCTGCCTGTCCTTACTTAGCGGTGCTTATGGGGGTCCATCCCCTATGTAGATTGAATTTTATGAGGACTTATTAATAAGGTTTTGGATTGGCTGTTGTGGCATAAAGGATTTTCATTCTGCCTTGCCTAAGACATTTTAATGGTGCGAAGATGTGCTTGGATAGGCCCTAGTACTGCTGACCCTTCAGGTGATTGTATAATTGTGAATTTCAGGTCTCCTAAATTACTCGCTAGATCGTATATCTTTCTTGCTGTGAGGAGTAATATTACTCTGGCTTCCCTTGAGGTTTTCTATAATCCTTTGAGTTGCCATGCCAAGGAAACCAGCCACTCTTTAAATCGACTGTTAATTCAACTTAATGTTCCCTCTGGTCCCCAATGTTTGTTTCGAATCCATGTGCCGAACCCCCACCTGGAGTTGCGCACGAGGTTCCCATGCCAGGTTCAGCAGACTCCTGACAAAGGCCCTTTGTTCCCTGTTCTATTCCTAGAGCTAATAGAATTGATGTTCTTGCTAGGGACTGACTCCCGACAGAGGCAAATCGACCCATTGCCCTCAATGTAAACCACTTTAAGACAGATCTGAAAGGCTCTAATGTTGGTAGAATATTTTTTGTGCTTAACTGGAACATTGCAGTGTAGGAGGCTGGCCTGGCTTGTAGTGGGTACCAAGGGGTATTTACACTCTGTACCAGGTCCAGTTATCCCTTATCAGTGTAGAAGAGGTGTTTCTAGCAGCTTAGGCTGATAGAAGGTAGCTATAGCAGAGCAGCTTAGGCTGAACTAGGAGACATGCAAAGCTCCTACTATACCACTGGTGTCATATGCACAATAACATAAGAAAACACAATACACAGATATACTAAAAATAAAGGTACTTTATTTTTATGACAATATGCCAAAAGTATCTCAGTGAGAACCCTCAGTATGAGGAAGCCAAATATACACAAGATATATGTACACAATACCAAAAATATGATGTAATAGCAAAATGAAGTAATGCAAGCAATGTAAAGTTACAGTAGATTGCAATAGGAGCACATAGGTATAGGGGCAACACAAACCATATACTCCAAAAGTGGAATGGACCCCAAACCTATGTGAGCTTGTAGAGGGTCGCTGGGACTGTAAGAAAACAGTGAGGGTTAGAAAAATAGCCCACCCCAAGACCCTGAAAAGTAGGTGTAAAGTGCACCTATATTGCCCAGAGAGCACAGAAGTCGTGATAGGGGAATTCTGCAAGGAAGACCAACACCAGCAATGCAACCAAAGTGGATTTCCGGACAAGAGTACCTGTGGAACAAGGGGACCAAGTCCAAGAGTCGCGACAAAGTCGAGATTGGGCAGATGCCCAGGAAATGCCAGCTGAGGGTGCAAAGAAGCTGCCACCGGATGGTAGAAGCTGTGGATTCTGCAAGAACGAAGAGGACTAGGAACTTCCCTTTTGGAGGATGGATGTCCCACGTCAAGAACTATGGCTCCATTGCAGCCCCTCTTAATGACCTCACTTCTAAGAAAATGCCTAAAAAGGTATTGTGGACAGCTAGCTGTCAGAAAGCTTTTGAGGATCTGAAACAGGCCATGTGCACTGCACCTGTCCTAAAAAGCCCATGTTACTCCAAGAAATTCATTGTTCAAACTGATGCATCTGAATTAGGGGTAGGGGCAGTCCTATCACAACTCAATTCTGAGGGCCAGGATCAACCTGTTGCTTTTATCAGCACGAGGTCTCACTGAGGCTCTGCTAACCAGAACCTCAGTGGTTATGCTCCCTCTGCTTTCCAAATTGTCACTAACAGGCTAGTGACCAATTTCACCAATTCACATTGGCATACTGGAACACCCTTATAATTCCCTAGTATATGGTACTGAGGTACCCAGGGTATTGGGGTTCCAGGAGATCCCTATGGGCTGCAGCATTTCTTTTGCCACCCATAGGGAGCTCTGACAATTCTTACACAGGCCTGCCACTGCAGCCTGACTGAAATAACGTCCACGTTATTTCACAGCCATTTACCACTGCACTTAAGTAACTTATAAGTCACCTATATGTCTAACCTTTACCTGGTAAAGGTTAGGTGCAAAGTTACTTAGTGTGAGGGCACCCTGGCACTAGCCAAGGTGCCCCCACATTGTTCAGGGCAAATTCCCCGGACTTTGTGAGTGCGGGGACACCATTACACGCGTGCACTACATATAGGTTACTACCTATCTGTAGCTTCACAATGGTAACTCCGAATATGGCCATATAATATGTCTATGATCATGGAATTGCCCCCTCTATACCATCCTGGCGTAGTTGGCACAATCCCATGATCCCAGTGGTCTGTAGCACAGACCCTGGTAATGCCAAACTGCCTTTCCCGGGGTTTCACTGCAGCTGCTGCTGCTGCCAACCCCTCAGACAGGCATCTGCCCTCCTGGGGTCCAGCCAGGCCTGGCCCAGGATGGCAGAACAAAGGACTTTCTCTGAGAGAGGGTGTTACACCCTCTCCCTTTGGAAAATGGTGTGAAGGCAGGGGAGGAGTAGCCTCCCCCAGCCTCTGGAAATGCTTTCAAGGGCACATTTGGTGCCCATTTTTTCATAAGCCAGTCTACACCGGTTCAGGGACCCCTTAGCCCTGCTCTGGCGCAAAACTGGACAAAGGAAAGGGGAGTGACCACTCCCCTGACCTGTACCTCCCCTGGGAGGTGCCCAGAGCTCCTCCAGTGTGCTCCAGACCTCTGCATCTTGGAAACAGAGGTGCTGCTGGCACACTGGACTGCTCTGAGTGGCCAGTGCCATCAGGTGACGTCAGAGACTCCTCCTGATAGGCTCCTTCAGGTGTTACTAGCCTATCCTCTCTCCTAGGTAGCCAAACCCTCTTTTCTGGCTATTTAGGGTCTCTGTCTCTTGGGATTCCTTAGATAACGAATGCAAGAGCTCATCTGAGTTCCTCTGCATCTCTCTCTTCACCTTCTGCCAAGGAATCGACTTCTGACCGCGCTGGAAGCCTGCAAAACTGTAACATAGTAGCAAAGACGACTACTGCAACTCTGTAACGCTGATCCTGCCGCCTTCTCGACTGTTTTCCTGGTGGTGCATGCTGTGGGGGTAGTCTGCCTCCTCTCTGCACTAGAAGCTCCGAAGAAATCTCCCGTGGGTCGACGGAATCATCCCCCTGCAACCGCAGGCACCAAAGAACTGCATCACCGGTACCTTGGGTCTCCTCTCAGCACGACGAGCGAGGTCCCTTGAATCCAGCAACTCTGTCCAAGTGACTCCCACAGTCCAGTGACTCTTCAGTCCAAGTTTGGTGGAGGTAAGTCCTTGCCTCCCCACGCCAGACTGCATTGTTGGAAACCACGACTTTTGCAGCTACTCCGGCCTCCGTGCACTTCCGGCGGAAATCCTTTGTGCACAGTCCAGCCTGGGTCCACAGCACTCTAACCTGCATTGCACGACCTCCTAAGTTGTTCTCCGGCGACGTGGGACTCTTTTGTGCGACTTCGGGTGAGCACCGTTTCACGCATCCTCGTAGTGCCTGTTTCTGGCACTTCTCCAGGTGCTGCCTGCTGCTGAGAGGGCTCCTTGTCTTGCTCTATGTCCCCTCTGTCCCCTGACGCAATTTGCGACATCCTGGTCCCTCCTGGGCCACAGCAGCATCCAAAAACCCTTACTGCACGATTTGCAGCTAGCAAGGGTTGTTGGTGGTCTTTCGGTGGGAAAACACTTCTGCACGACTCTCCACGGCGTGCGGGATCCGTCCTCCAAAGGGGAAGTCTCTAGCCCTTGTTGTTCTTGCAGAAACCTATACTTCTACTGTCCAGTAGCAGCTCCTTTGCACCCACAGCTGGCATTTCCTGGGCATCTGCCCATCTCCGACTTGCTTGTGACTTTTGGACTTGGTCCTCTTGTTCCACAGGTACACTCGACTGGAAATCCATCGTTGTTGCATTGTTGGTTTGTGTCTTTCCTGCAGAATTCCCCTATCACGACTTCTATGTCATTTGGGGAACTTTAGTGCACTTTGCACTCACTTTTCAGGGTCTTGGGGTGGGCTATTTTTCTAACCCTGACTATTTTCTAATAGTCCCAGCGACCCTCTACAAGGTCACATAGGTTTGGGGTCCATTCGTGGTTCGCATTCCACTTTTGGAGTATATGGTTTGTGTTGCCCCTATCCCTATGTGTCTCCATTGCATCCTATTGTAACTATACATTGTTTGCACTGTTTTCTAATACTATTACTGCATATTTTGGTATTGTGTACATATATCTTGTGTATATTTGCTATCCTCATACTGAGGGTACTCACTGAGATACTTTTGGCATATTGTCATAAAAATAAAGTACCTTTATTTTTAGTATATCTGTGTATTGTGTTTTCTTATGATATTGTGCATATGACACTAAGTGGTACTGTAGGAGCTTCACTCGTCTCCTAGTTCAGCCTAAGCTGCTCTGCTAAGCTACCATTATCTATCAGCCTATGCTGCTAGACACCCTATACACTAATAAGGGATAACTGGGCCTGGTGCAAGGTGCAAGTACCCCTAGGTACTCACTACAAGCCAGTCCAGCCTCCTACATTGGTTGTACAGCGGTGGGATAAGTGCTTTGAGACTACTTACTACTCTTGTCATTGTACTTTTCATAAGAGAAAAATATACAAAACAAGTTCAGTGTATATACACATAACCAAAAAGTTTTGCATTTCCTCTTTTCACTCTTTTCTAAGTGCTGAAAAGTACTTCTAACTTTCTAAAAAGTTCTAAAAAGTTTTAAACGTTTTTTTCCTGTCTTTCTAAAAGCTCTGGAAAACTTTTTACTCTTTTTCTATCACTTTAACTCTCTCTAAAAATGTCTGGCACAGGCCAAAATGTTGATCTGTCCAAACTTGCATATGATCACCTTAGCTGGAAAGGAGCAAGGAGTCTCTGCATAGAGAGAGGTTTGAGTGTAGGGAAGAATCCTTCCTTGGAACTGTTACTTAACATGCTTAGAGAACAAGATAAGGCTAAAAGTGCCCCATCTGTTGAAAAAGTAGCTAATGGTTCCCAATCTGATCCAGGGACTCCCCCAGGAAAAGATTCAGGAAAGAAACTTCTTAGCCTGCCCATTACTAGACATTCTAGCATAGTTGGTACTGAGGTGGAGTCACATCATACAGATGGTGTGCTCTCACATTACACTGTCAGCCAAGCTGTTAGGGTGCCCTCTGTAAGGGACAGGTCTCCTTCTGTTCATTCTCATCATACTTCTGTGTCTAGGAATGTCCCTCCCACCCACCCTGATGACAGATTGTTAGAAAGGGAGCTCAATAGATTGAGAGTGGAACAAACCAGACTGAAGCTCAAGAAGCAACAGCTGGATTTGGATAGACAGTCCTTAGAAGTAGAGAAGGAGAGACAGAAACTGGGTTTGGAAACCCATGGTGGCAGCAGCAGTATTCCCAATAGTCATCCTGCAAAAGAGCATGATTCTAGGAATCTGCACAAGATAGTTCCCCCTTTTAAGGAGGGGGATGACATTAACAAGTGGTTTGCTGCACTTGAGAGGGCCTGTGTTGTACAGGATGTCCCTCAAAGGCAGTGGGCTGCTATCCTATGGCTATCATTTAGTGGAAAGGGTAGGGATAGGCTCCTTACTGTGAAAGAAAGTGATGCCAATAATTTTACAGTTCTTAAGAATGCACTCCTGGATGGTTATGGCTTAACCACTGAACAATACAGGATAAAGTTCAGAGAGACCAAAAAGGAGTCTTCACAAGACTGGGTTGATTTCATTGACCATTCAGTGAAGGCCTTGGAGGGGTGGTTACATGGCAGTAAAGTTACTGATTATGACAGCCTGTATAACTTGATCCTGAGAGAGCATATTCTTAATAATTGTGTGTCTGATTTGTTGCACCAATACTTGCTGGACTCTGATCTGACCTCTCCCCAAGAATTGGGAAAGAAGGCAGACAAATGGGTCAGAACAAGGGTGAACAGAAAAGTTCATACAGGGGGTGACAAAGATGGCAACAAGAAGAAGGATGGTAAGTCTTCTGACAAGGGTGGGGACAAATCTAAAAATGAGTCTTCATCAGGCCCACAAAAACACTCTGGTGGGGGTGGTGGGCCCAAATCCTCTTCTAATCAAACAAAAGAAAAGAAACCATGGTGCTATTTATGTAAAATAAAAGGCCATTGGACAACAGATCCCAGTTGTCCAAAGAAAAGCACCAAGCCTACTACCACTACAACCCCTACTGCTACACCTAGTGTCCCTACTAATAGCAGTGGTGGTGGGAGCAAACCTACTAATAGCCAATCCAAGGGAGTAGCTGGGCTCACTTTTGGTAATTTAGTTGGGGTTGGTCTGTTTAGGGAGACCACAGAGGCTGTGTTAGTCTCTGAGGGGGCTATTGATTTAGCCACCTTGGTTGCTTGTCCCCTTAACATGGATAAGTACAAGCAACTACCCCTAATAAATGGTGTTGAGGTTCAGGCCTACAGGGACACTGGGGCCAGTGTGACTATGGTCATAGAGAAACTGGTCCACCCTGAACAACACCTACTTGGTCACCAGTACCAAGTAACCGATGCTCACAACAACACACTTAGCCACCCCATGGCTGTTGTAAATCTCAACTGGGGGGGTTTCTGGTCCAAAGAAAGTTGTGGTAGCTTCAGATTTACCTGTAGACTGTCTATTAGGGAATGATTTGGAGACATCAGCTTGGTCAGATGTGGAGTTGGAGGCCCATGCAGCAATGCTGGGCATCCCAGGGCATATTTTTGCTTTAACAAGGGCTCAGGCCAAAAAGCAAAAAGGACAGGGAAGCTTGGATCCTGGAACAATGGACCAAGTGCTCCCTAAAGCTAGGGCTAGTAGAAGTAAAGCACTTCCTACTATCCCTCCCTCTACAGTGGATTCTACTTCTGAGGAAGAAGATTTTCCACCCTGTGCAGAACCTACACCAGAGGAGCTTGAAGCAGACACTGCTGAGCTTTTGGGTGAAGGGGGGCCTGCCAGGGAGGAGCTGAGTATGGCACAGCATACCTGTCCCACACTAGAGGGTCTAAGACAGCAAGCTGTCAAACAGGATAATGGGGATGTCAGTGACTCTCACAGAGTTTACTGGGAGGACAACCTCTTGTACACTGAAGCAAGGGATCCTAAACCTGGAAATGCCAGGCGGTTAGTGATTCCTCAGGAGTACAGAAAGTTCCTCCTAACTCTAGCCCACGACATTCCCCTAGCTGGACATCTGGGACAAATGAAAACTTGGGACAGGCTTGTTCCCTTGTTTCATTGGCCTAGAATGTCTGAGGACACAAAAGAATTTTGTAAGTCCTGTGAAACCTGTCAAGCCAGTGGCAAGACAGGTGGCACCCCAAAGGCACCCCTTATTCCACTGCCTGTGGTTGGGGTTCCCTTTGAAATGGTAGGGGTTGACATAGTTGGCCCCCTTGACCCTCCTACTGCTTCAGGCAATAGGTTTATCTTGGTGGTAGTGGACCATGCCACAAGATATCTTGAAGCAATTCCTTTAAGGACCACTACAGCACCTGCAGTGGCAAATGCCCCCCTGGGGATATTTTCTAGGGTGGGCTTCCCAAAGGAAGTAGTATCAGACAGAGGAAGCAATTTCATGTCTGCTTACATAAAGGCCATGTGGAAGGAGTGTGGTGTGACTTACAAGTTCACTACACCCTATCATCCACAAACAAATGGACTGGTGGAGAGATTTAACAAAACTCTCAAAGGCATGATTATGGGACTCCCTGAAAAACTCCGCAGGAGATGGGATATCCTCTTACCATGCCTCCTTTTTGCCTACAGGGAGGTACCCCAGAAAGGAGAGGGCTTCAGCCCCTTTGAACTCCTCTTTGGACACCCTGTTAGGGGTCCACTAACACTTGTCAAGGAGGGTTGGGAACAACCTTTAAAAGCTCCAAAGCAAGATATTGTGGATTATGTACTTGGCCTCAGATCAAGGATGGCTGAGTATATGAAAAAGGCCAGTAAAAACCTTCAGGCCAGCCAAGAGCTCCAGAAGCAATGGCATGATCAGAAGGCTGTTTTGGTTCAGTACCAACCAGGGCAGAAAGTGTGGGTCTTGGAGCCTGTGGCCCCAAGAGCACTCCAAGATAAATGGAGTGGACCCCACATAATTGTTGAAAAGAAGGGTGAAGTCACCTACTTAGTTGACTTAGGCACTGCCAGGAGTCCCCTTAGGGTGCTCCATGTCAATCGCCTGAAACCCTACTATGACAGGGCTGATCTCACCCTGCTCATGGCAACTGATGAGGGACAGGAAGAAGACAGTGATCCTCTACCTGATCTCTTCTCTTCCACAGAACAAGATGCTCTTGTGGAAGGTGTAGTTTTGGCTGATTGTCTTACTGCTGAGCAGAAAGACTATTGCATAAATCTCCTGGGTCAGTTTTCTGAACTCTTCTCTACTGTGCCAGGTACCACTTCTTGGTGTGAGCACACTATAGATACTGGAGACAGCTTGCCTGTCAAAAGTAAGATCTATAGGCAGCCTGACCATGTCAGAGACTGCATAAAGCAAGAGGTGCAGAAAATGTTAGAACTAGGAGTGGTTGAGCACTCTGAAAGTCCATGGGCTTCTCCTGTGGTACTTGTACCAAAACCTCATTCCAAGGATGGAAAGAAGGAAATGCGGTTTTGTGTAGATTATAGAGGTCTCAACCAGGTAACCAAAACTGATGCTCACCCTATACCCAGGGCAGATGAGCTCATAGATACACTGGCATCTGCCAAGTATCTAAGCACTTTTGATTTGACTGCAGGGTATTGGCAGATCAAATTATCAGAAGATGCTAAACCTAAAACTGCATTTTCAACCATTGGAGGACATTACCAATTCACAGTAATGCCTTTTGGATTGAAAAATGCACCTGCCACTTTTCAGAGGTTGGTGAACACAGTCCTGCAAGGGCTGGAAGCTTTTAGTGCAGCATATTTGGACGATATAGCTGTCTTTAGCTCCAGTTGGGATGATCACCTGGTCCACCTATGGAAAGTTCTAGAGGCCCTGCAAAAGGCAGGCCTCACTATCAAGGCTTCAAAGTGCCAGATAGGGCAGGGGAAGGTGGTTTATCTGGGACACCTTGTTGGTGGGGAACAGATTGCACCACTTCAGGGGAAAATCCAAACTATTATAGATTGGGTTCCCCCTACTACTCAGACTCAGATGAGAGCCTTCCTAGGCCTCACTGGGTATTACAGGAGGTTCATTAAGAACTATGGCTCCATTGCAGCCCCTCTTAATGACCTCACATCCAAAAAGATGCCTAAAAAGGTATTGTGGACAGCTAGCTGTCAGAAAGCTTTTGAGGAGCTGAAGCAGGCCATGTGCTCTGCACCTGTCCTGAAAAGCCCTTGTTACTCTAAAAAATTCTATGTCCAAACTGATGCATCTGAATTAGGAGTAGGGGCAGTCCTATCACAACTTAATTCTGAGGGCCAGGATCAACCTGTTGCTTTTATTAGTAGGAGGTTGACCCCTAGAGAAAAGCGTTGGTCTGCCATTGAGAGGGAGGCCTTTGCTGTGGTCTGGGCACTGAAGAAGTTGAGGCCATACTTGTTTGGCACTCACTTCATTGTTCAGACAGACCACAAACCTCTACTTTGGCTAAAACAAATGAAAGGTGAAAATCCTAAATTATTGAGGTGGTCCATATCCCTACAGGGAATGGACTATACAGTGGAACATAGACCTGGGAGTAGCCACTCCAATGCAGATGGACTCTCCAGATATTTACACTTAGACAATGAAGAATCATCAGGTCATGGCTAGCCTTATTGTCCTTCGTTTGGGGGGGGGGGTTGTGTAGGAAAGTACCATCTTGCCTGGCATGTTACCCCCATTTTTCACTGTATATATGTTGTTTTAGTTGTATGTGTCACTGGGACCATGCCAGCCAGGGCCCCAGTGCTCATAAGTGTGCCTGAATGTGTTACCTGTGTAGTGACTAACTGTCTCACTAAGGCTCTGCTATCCAGAACCTCAGTGGTTATGCTCTCTCATTTCTTTCAAATTGTCACTAACAGGCTAGTGACCAATTTTAACAATTTACATTGGCTTACTGGAACACCGTTATAATTCCCTAGTATATGGTACTGAGGTACCCAGGGTATTGGGGTTCCAGGAGATCCCTATGGGCTGCAGCATTTCTTTTGCCACCCATAGGGAGCTCTGACAATTCTTACACAGGCCTGCCACTGCAGCCTGAGTGAAATAACGTCCACGTTATTTCACAGCCATTTACCACTGCACTTAAGTAACTTATAAGTCACCTATATGTCTAACCTTTACCTGGTAAAGGTTAGGTGCAAAGTTACTTAGTGTGAGGGCACCCTGGCACTAGCCAAGGTGCCCCCACATTGTTCAGGGCAAATTCCCCGGACTTTGTGAGTGCGGGGACACCATTACACGCGTGCACTACATATAGGTCACTACCTATATGTAGCTTCACAATGGTAACTCCGAATATGGCCATGTAATATGTCTATGATCATGGAATTGCCCCCTCTATACCATCCTGGCGTAGTTGGCACAATCCCATGATCCCAGTGGTCTGTAGCACAGACCCTGGTAATGCCAAACTGCCTTTCCCGGGGTTTCACTGCAGCTGCTGCTGCTGCCAACCCCTCAGACAGGCATCTGCCCTCCTGGGGTCCAGCCAGGCCTGGCCCAGGATGGCAGAACAAAGGACTTCCTCTGAGAGAGGGTGTTACACCCTCTCCCTTTGGAAAATGGTGTGAAGGCAGGGGAGGAGTAGCCTCCCCCAGCCTCTGGAAATGCTTTCATGGGCACATTTGGTGCCCATTTCTGCATAAGCCAGTCTACACCGGTTCAGGGACCCCTTAGCCCTGCTCTGGCGCGAAACTGGACAAAGGAAAGGGGAGTGACCACTCCCCTGACCTGTACCTCCCCTGGGAGGTGCCCAGAGCTCCTCCAGTGTGCTCCAGACCTCTGCCATCTTGGAAACAGAGGTGCTGCTGGCACAATGGACTGCTCTGAGTGGCCAGTGCCATCAGGTGATGTCAGAGACTCCTCCTGATAGGCTCCTTCCGGTGTTACTAGCCTATCCTCTCTCCTAGGTAGCCAAACCCTCTTTTCTGGCTATTTAGGGTCTCTGTCTCTTGGGATTCCTTAGATAACGAAGGCAAGAGCTCATCCGAGTTCCTCTGCATCTCTCTCTTCACCTTCTGCCAAGGAATCGACTGCTGACCACGCTGGAAGCCTGCAAAACTGCAACATAGTAGCAAAGACGACTACTGCAACTCTGTAACGCTGATCCTGCCGCCTTCTCGACTGTTTTCCTGGTGGTACATGCTGTGGGGGTAGTCTGCCTCCTCTCTGCACTAGAAGCTCCGAAGAAATCTCCCGTGGGTCGACGGAATCGTCCCCCTGCAACCGCAGGCACCAAAGAACTGCATCACCGGTACCTTGGGTCTCCTCTCAGCACGACGAGCGAGGTCCCTTGAATCCAGCAACTCTGTCCAAGTGACTCCCACAGTCCAGTGACTCTTCAGTCCAAGTTTGGTGGAGGTAAGTCATTGCCTCCCCACGCCAGACTGCATTGTTGGAAACCACGACTTTTGCAGCTACTCCGGCCTCCGTGCACTTCCGGTGGAAATCCTTTGTGCACAGTCCAGCCTGGGTCCACGGCACTCTAACCTGCATTGCACGACCTCCTAAGTTGTTCTCCGGCGACGTGGGACTCCTTTGTGCGACTTCAGGTGAGCACCATTTCACGCATCCTCGTAGTGCCTGTTTCTGGCACTTCTCCGGGTGCTGCCTGCTGCTGAGAGGGCTCCTTGTCTTGCTCTACGTCCCCTCTGTCCCCTGACGCAATTTGCGACATCCTGGTCCCTCCTGGGCCACAGCAGCATCCAAAAACCCTTACCGCACAATTTGCAGCTAGCAAGGCTTGTTGGTGGTCTTTCGGCGGGAAAACACTTCTGCACGACTCTCCATGGCGTGTGGGATCCGTCCTCCAAAGGGGAAGTCTCTAGCCCCTTTGCACCCACAGCTGGCATTTCCTGGGCATCTGCCCATCTCCGACTTGTTTGTGACTTTTGGACTTGGTCCCCTTGTTCCACAGGTACCCTCGACTGGAAATCCATTGTTGTTGCATTGTTGGTTTGTGTCTTTCCTGCAGAATTCCCCTATCACGACTTCTATGTCCTTTGGGGAACTTTAGTGCACTTTGCACTCACTTTTCAGGGTCTTGGGGTGGGCTATTTTTCTAACCCTGACTATTTTCTAATAGTCCCAGCGACCCTCTACAAGGTCACATAGGTTTGGGGTCCGTTCGCATTCCACTTTTGGAGTATATGGTTTGTGTTGCCCCTATCCCTATGTGTCTCCATTGCATCCTATTGTAACTATACATTGTTTGCACTGTTTTCGAATACTATTACTGCATATTTTGGTATTGTGTACATATATCTTGTGTATATTTGCTATCATCATACTGAGGGTACTCACTGAGATACTTTTGGTATATTGTCATAAAAATAAAGTACCTTTATTTTTAGTATATCTGTGTATTGTGTTTTCTTATGATAGTGTGCATATGACACTAAGTGGTACTGTAGGAGCTTCACTCGTCTCCTAGTTCAGCCTAAGCTGCTCTGCTAAGCTACCATTATCTATCAGCCTATGCTGCTAGACACCCTATACACTAATAAGGGATAACTGGGCCTCGTGCAAGGTGCAAGTACCCCTAGGTACTCACTACAAGCCAGTCCAGCCTCCTACACCCAGTCTTGTGAGGACTCTTTTCTGGTTTCTCTGAACTTAATCCTGTATTGTTCAGTGGTTAAGCCAAATCCATCCAAGAGTGCATTCTTCAAAACTGTAAAATTATTGGCATCACTTTCCTTCACAGTAAGGAGCCTATCCCTACCCTTTCCACTGAAAGATAGCCATAGGATAGCAGCCCACTGCCTTTGAGGGACCCCCTGTACAACACAGGCCCTCTCAAGTGCAACAAACCACTTGTTAATGTCATCCCCTTCCTTGTAAGGGGAAACTATCTTATGCAGATTCCTAGAATCATGCTCTTTCACAGGATTACTATCTGGAATACTGCTGCTGCCACCATGGCATCCAAACCCCAACCTCTGTCTTTCTTTTTCTATTTCTAAAGATTCCCTGTCTAGAGCCAGCTGTTGCTGTTTAAGCTTCAGCCTGGACTCTTCCACTCTCAATATATCGAGTTCCCTTTCTAACATTCTGTCATCAGGGTGGATGGGTTGGGCATGCTTTGACACAGAAGAATGATGTGAATGAACAGAGGGAGACCTATCCCTAACAGTTGGCACCCTAACAACCTGGCCTGCAGGAATAACATCCCTACTGTGATGAGAGCTCACATTAGTACCAGCTATGCTAGGTGGTCTGCTAAGGGGCAGGTTGGGAAGGTCACCATCTAACACTCTTACTAGGGGTGCCCCAGAGTCAGAGTGTGAACCATCTCCTAACTTCTCAATGGATGTGCCTGCTAAGGCCTTATCATTCTCAATAAGCATGTTAGATAACAATTCTCTAGAGGGATTCTTCCCTACCCCTAAACCTCTATCAATGCAGAGACTACTCAAACCCTTCTAGTTAAGGTGGTCAGAAGCTGAGCTAACCAGATCAAGAGAAGGTCCTACATCAGACATGATAGAAAAAGGTTTAGGGACAGATAAAAAAAAGAAAACGTTTCAGGACTTTTTAAGGAAACAGAAAAAAAACTTTTTCAACTTTTTAGAAACTTTTAGACAGTTTAGGAGTACTTTTCAGCACTTAGCAGATAGTGTAAGAGAAGAAAAGCAAAACATTTTGGTTAGGTGTACATACACTGAACTTGTTTTGTATATTTTTCTATTATGAAAAGTACAATATGACAAAGTGGTAAGTAGTTTCAAGTACTTATCCCACCGCTGCACAACCAATGTAGGAGGCTGGCCTGGCTTGTAGTGGGTACCAAGGGGTATTTACACTCTGTACCAGGTCCAGTTATCCCTTATCAGTGTAGAAGAGGTGTTTCTAGCAGCATAGGCTGATAGAAGGTAGCTATAGCAGAGCAGCTTAGGCTGAACTAGGAGACATGCAAAGCTCCTACTATGCCACTGGTGTCATATGCACAATAACATAAGAAAACACAATACACAGATATACTAAAAATAAAGGTACTTTATTTTTATGACAATATGCCAAAAGTACCTCAGTGAGTACCCTCAGTATGAGGATTACAAATATACCCAAGATATATGTACACAATACCAAAAATATGCAGTAATAGCAAAAGGAAGTAATGCAAGCAATGTAAAGTTACAGTAGATTGCAATAGGAGCACATAGGTATAGGGGCAACACAAACCATATACTCCAAAATTGGAATGCGAATCACGAAAGGACCCCAAACCTATGTGAGCTTGTAGAGGGTCGCTGGGACTGTAAGAAAACAGTGAGGGTTAGAAAAATAGCCCACCCCACGACCCTGAAAAGTAGGTGTAAAGTGCACCTATATTCCCCAGAGAGCACAGAAGTCGTGATAGGGGAATTCTGCAAGGAAGACCAACACCAGCAATGCAACCAAAGTGGATTTCCAGACGAGAGTACCTGTGGAACAAGGGAACCAAGTCCAAGAGTCGCGACAAAGTCGAGATTGGGCAGATGCCCAGGAAATGCCAGCTGAGGCTGCAAAGAAGCTGCCACCGGATGGTAGAAGCTGTGGATTCTGCAAGAACGAAGAGGACTAGGAACTTCCCCTTTGGAGGATGGATGTCCCATGTTGTGAAGAAGCTTGTAGAAGTGTTCCCACGCAGAAAGACCGCAAACAAGCCTTGCTAGCTGCAAGGGTCGCGGTTGGGGTTTTTGGATGCTGCTGTGGCCCAGGAGGGACCAGGATGTCGCCACCTGGATGAGGAGACAGAGGGGTTGCCCAGCAAGTCAGGGAGCCCTCACAGAAGCAGGCAGCACCCGCAGAAGTACTGGAACAGGCACTTGGAAGAGTGGTGAACCGGAGCTCACCCGAAGACAAAAAAGGGAGTCCCACGACGCCAGAGGACAACTCAGGAGGTTGTTCACTGCAGGTTAGAGTGTCAGGGACCCAGGCTTGGCGGTGCAGAAAGGAAATCCTGGAAGAGTGCACAGGAGCCGGAGCAGCTGCAAATCATGTGGTACCCAGCAATGCAGTCTAGCGTGGGGAGGCAAATACTTACCTCCACCAAACTTGGACTGAAGAGTCACTGGACTGTGCGAGTCACTTGGACAGAGTTGCTGAGTTCCAGGGACCACGCTCGTCGTGCTGAGAGGCGACCCAGAGGACCGGTGATGCAGTTTTTTGTTGCCTGCGGTTGCAGGGGGAGGATTCCGTCATCCCACGGGAGATATCTTCAGAGCTCCTGTTGCAAGAAGGAGGCAGGCTACCCCCTGTAAGAGGCTGGACTCGTTTGTGGTGAGTACCAAGGGGTACTTATACCTTGCACCAGGCCCAGGTATCCCTTATTAGTGTAGAGGGGTGTCTACCAGCTTAGGCTGATAGAAAAGGTAGCTTAGCAGAGCAGCTTAGGCTGAACTAGGAGACGAGTGAAGCTCCTACAGTACCACTAGTGTCATATGCACAATATCATAAGAAAACACAATACACAGATATACTAAAAATAAAGGTACTTTATTTTTATGACAATATGCCAAAGTATCTCAGTGAGTACCCTCAGTATGAGGATAGCAAATATACACAAGATATATGTACACAATACCAAAATATGCAGTAATAGCAATAGAAAACAGTGCAAACAATGTATAGTCACAATAGAATGCAATGGGGGCACATAGGGATAGGGGCAACACAAACCATATACTCTAGAAGTGGAATGCGAACCACGATTGGACCCCAAACCTATGTGACCTCGTAGAGGTTCGCTGGGACTGTAAGAAAACAGTGAGGGTTAGAAAAATAGCCCACCCCAAGACCCTGAAAAGAGGGTGCAAAGTGCACCTAAGTTCCCCAAAGAGCATAGAAGTCGTGATAGGGGAATTCTGCAGGAAAGACCAACACCAGCAATGCAACCAAAGTGGATTTCCGGACGAGAGTACCTGTGGAACAAGGGGACCAAGTTCAAAAGTCACGATCAAGTCGGGAGTGGGCAGATGCCCAGGAAAGCCAGCTGTGGATGCAAAGAAGGTGCCACTGGATGGTAGAAGCTGATGATTCTGCATGAACGACAAGGGCTAGAAACTATGGATGTCCCACGTCGTGAAGAGTCGTGCAGAAGTGTTTTCCCGCAGAAAGACCGCCAACAAGCCTCGCTAGCTGCAAGGGTTGCAGTTAGGGTTTTTGGATGCTGCTGTGGCCCAGGAGGGACCAGGATGTCACCAATTGCCTGAGGGGACAGAGGGGGCGTCCAGCAAGAGAAGGAGCCCACTCAGAAGCAAGCAGCACCCGCAGAAGTGCCGGAACAGGCACTACAAAGTGGAATGAATTGGTGCTCACCCGAAGTTGCACAGGAGAGTCCCACGCCGCCGGAGGACAACTCAGGAGGTCGTGCAATGCAGGTTAGAGTGCCGGGGACCCAGGCTTGGCTGTGCATGAAGGAAATCCTCAGTGAGTGCACAGGAGCCGGAGTAGCTACAAAACACGCGGTTCCCAGCAATGCAGTCTAGCGTGGGGAGGCAAGGACTTACCTCCACCAAACTTGGACTGAAGAGTCACTGGACTGTGGGAGTCACTTGGACAGAGTTGCTGAGTTCAAGGGACCTCGCTCGTCGTGCTGAGAGGAGACCCAGAGGACCAGTGATGCAGTTCTTTGGTGCCTGCGGTTGCAGGGGGAAGATTCCGTCGACCCACGGGAGATTTCTTCTCAGCTTCTAGTGCAGAGAGGAGGCAGACTACCCTCACAGCATGCACCACCAGGAAAACAGTCGAGAAGGCGGCAGGATCAGCGTTACAGTGTCGCAGTAGTCGTCTTTGCTCCTTTGTTGCAGTTTTGCAGGCTTCCAGCACGGTCAGCAGTCGATTCCTTGGCAGAAGGTGAAGAGAGAGATGCAGAGGAACTCTGATGAGCTCTTGCATTCGTTATCTAAGGAATTCTCCAAAGCAGAGACCCTAAATAGCCAGAAAAGGAGGTTTGGCTACTTAGGAGAGAGGATAGGCTAGCAACACCTGAAGGAGCCTATCAGAAGGAGTCTCTGATGTCACCTGCTGGCCCTGGCCACTCAGAGCAGTCCAGTGTGCCAGCAGCACCTCTGTTTCCAAGATGGCAGAGGTCTGGAGAACACTGGAGGAGCTCTGGGCACCTCCCAGGGGAGGTGCAGGTCAGGGGAGTGGTCACTCCCCTTTCCTTTGTCCAGTTTCGCGCCAGAGCAGGGCTGAGGGATCCCTGAACCGGTGTAGACTGGCTTATGCAGAGATGGGCACCATCTGTGCCCATCAAAGCATTTCCAGAGGCTGGGGGAGGCTACTCCTCCCCAGCCCTGACACCTTATTCCAAAGGGAGAGGGTGTAACACCCTCTCTCTGAGGAAGTCCTTTGTTCTGCCTTCCTGGGCCAAGCCTGGCTGGACCCCAGGAGGGCAGAAACCTGTCTGAGGGTTTGGCAGCAGCAGCAGCTGCAGTGAAACCCCGGGAAAGGCAGTTTGGCAGTACCCGGGTCTGTGCTAGAGACCCGGGGAATCATGGGATTGTCTCCCCAATACCAGGATGGCATTGGTGGGGCAATTCCATGATCTTAGACATGTTACATGGCCATATTCGGAGTTACCATTGTGAAGCTATACATAGGTAGTGACCTATGTATAGTGCACACGTGTAATGGTGTCCCCGCACTCACAAAGTCCGGGGAATTGGCCCTGAACAATGTGGGGGCACCTTGGCTAGTGCCAGGGTGCCCACACACTAAGTAGCTTGGCACCCAAACTTCACTAGGTGAAGGTTAGACATAGAGGTGACTTATAAGTTACTTATGTGCAGTGAAAAATGGCTGTGAAATAACGTGGACGTTATTTCACTCAGGCTGCAGTGGCAGGCCTGTGTAAGAATTGTCTGAGCTCCCTATGGGTGGCAAAAGAAATGCTGCAGCCCATAGGGATCTCCTGGAACCCCAATACCCTGGGTACCTCAGTACCATATACTAGGGAATTATAAGGGTGTTCCAGTATGCCAATGTAAATTGGTAAAATTGGTCACTAGCCTGTTAGTGACAATTTGGAAAGAAGTGAGAGAGCATAACCACTGAGGTTCTGATTAGCAGAGCCTCAGTGAGACAGTTAGTCATAACACAGGTAACACATACAGGACACACTTATGAGCACTGGGGCCCTGGCTGGTAGGGTCCCAGTGACACATACAACTAAAACAACATATATACAGTGAAATACGGGGGTAACATGCCAGGCAAGATGGTACTTTCCTACATCCGCCACCATCAGGGAGCACCAACAGAGGAGGAATCAGAGTCAGTGCTATCAGCTCCTGTCCCCACCGTGGTACTCCCCTCGCGCTACGTCCCACTGGTCCCCTCGGCGTCGGTGGACTATGCCTCCTGGGTCTCGTGGGCAGCAGCTCCCTCACTCAACGATGCCCCTGCTCCTTCACCAGATGATGCTTATTCACACATGGAAAGGCTGACAAAAGGAGAGGGGGAGAAAGAAAGGGAGCACAGGATCATTCACAGCACCAACAGCACAGATAGCATACACATCACTGTCACACACTGAGACTGAGAATGGGCAGTATGGACCACACTGGCATACCATTGGGTAAGTACCACAGCAGGTAGGAGCCAAACACTGCCATCTGCACACAACTGGGACCAACTAAGCCCTGTCTGCAATGGAAAGCCAGCTACCTAGCTATCAAAAACATGCATTTCACCCAATTAACCTAAGCTGGACCACAGAGCAATGTCTAAACTGGCATATTGGGGCATCCACTGACTAGCACCCTGCACCCAAATCCCATGCCAAGCAACAGAGATGGTTGTCAAACACACTGTACTTACCCCCTTGTGGCTGCTGTGATGCCCTGAAGCGCCCATCCAGCTCTGCGTAGGCCACCGCCAATATGCATGTCATCAGGGGAGATCAGGTTCCAACGGGAACCCCACCCTCATGGGGAGGCTGTCCCCAACTGGGCTTTGCAGTGGGTGCTCTGCCTGCTATAGACCCCCAGGGTCTGCACGTCCTTGGCAATGGCATGCCACAACCCCTTTTTCTGATGGGCGCTGACCTGCAGAGGAAACACAAATAGAGGGACACCATGAACCAGACAATCCGGCCTGTCACACATATGGCCTACAAACTGCATTTGCCCCTCATCAGGCACACATATGACCTGTATCTCTGCATTAACACTGCCACCAGCCATACCCCCCAAATGACACACTGCCAGCCCACAAACACATCTCCATGAAGCCATGTTGCATGCAATGTACCCATGGTGAACTCACCTTGGTCTGAAGGCCCATACAACTGCCCATACGAGTCTCTCCAACTCCTTCGACATGAAGGATGGAGTCCTTTCCACGGTTGCACGGGCCATTGAAGGTTCCAGACACAGGTCACAGCAGCACACTCAGTGGAGATGTTGTCCTTTGGAAAGTCAGGAATCAAGTGAAGTAATAGAAATAAAATGGCAGTCATGTTCGTGACGGTGAATACCGTCACCGCTGGCGTTGATCATCATTGTTTCCCATACTCTATAGAGGGTCATGTTAGCCATTGAAGAATTGCATGCGGTGCAGAACGCCTCCCGCCATGACTCGAACGTCGCCAGAGTGAGGTCACTTCCACCTGTCCCTGCATACAGGTCAGGTGGTTGTCATTTTCTACTGCTTGTACACATGTACAGATCTGAAAGTGCATCATTGTAGTCAAATGTACACACCTAGACAATTCCAGTGTTCAACATACAAGAATGCTCTGTGTACACTGCTGTGGTGTGTTCATAGTTCCTGTTGTCACTCCCTTCTTACTTTTGGGTGTTTTAGGTACCAACCATTGCGGAGGAATGGGAGGAGGAGGAGGCAAGCACCCGGGTACAGACCCCTTGTAGACTTGGCTATACTGGAGGACTGGCACATCATACTTACCTATCGTCTGGACAGGGTCACAATCACAGAGCTGTGTGCACAACTGGAGCCTGATCTGCTACCTGCTATCCGTTGCACAACAGTAATACCCCCTCTTGTGTGGATACTCTTAGTGCTCCATTTCCTGGCAACAGGCTCTTTCCAGGTGACAGTGGGTTTGGTTGCAGGAATGTCACAGCCAGTGTTGTCCACTGTGCTTGCAAGGGTTTTGACAGCCTTGCTCAAACACATGTGCAGCTACATCACATTCCCCCAGGTAGATGAATTACCCACTGTGAAGGCTGGATTCTATGCAATGGGACATATACCACATGTTATTGGGGCCATTGACTGGACCCATATTACCTCAGTTCCCCCCTTCCCCCAGGGCCAATGAACAAGTGTACGGGAATAGGAAGTTTCTACTCACTCAATGTCCAGATGGTGTGCCTTGCTGACCAGTACATCTCCCACGTCACTGCCAAGTATCCTGGGTCAGTGCATGATGCCTTTGTCTTGAGGAATAGAAGTGTCCCACAGCTGATGGCACAACCACAGAGGCACAGAGTGTGGTTTATTGGTGAGCCTGAGTCCCCATCCAATGTATGTCAGTGTATGCCTTCAGGAGTAATACCCCATGCCATTGTGCAAGGCTAATGTGTGTCTCTCACTTCTTGTAGGTGATTCCGGCTACCCAAACCTGTCCTGGCTCCTGACCCCTGTTAGGAATCTGAGAACAAGGGATAAGAATAGGTACAGTGATGCTCATAGGCATACCAAGAGGATTGTTGAAAGGACCTTCGGTCTCCTAAAGGCCTGGTTCAGGTGCCTCCATCTGACTGGTGGGTCCCTATGCAACTCCCCTGAGAAGGTCTGCAGGATTGTTGTTGTGTGCTGCATGTTGCACAACTTGGCCCTCAGATGCCATGTGCCCTATCTGTAGGAGGAGGGGGTGACAATGCAGATGTGGCAGCAGTGGACACTGAGGACAGTTAGGAACAAGAGGAGGAGGATGTGGACAACAGGACACATGATTCCAATGGCACTCAGGTAAGACTGTTAAACTAAACATTTCTCCAGTTCAGTGTTGTGCTGTGTGGCTGTAGCATGATGGTAGTCATTACCTTTGAATCCCAACTGAATGTCACCTATGCCTTCCCTTATTGCAGATGTTGGTGTGGTTACAACAGTGTAATGCTGTGATGTGTACAGACTGCTGAGACACATTTGTAGGATGGATCAACATATTACTGGACATTTTCACATGATCATGCAGTTCATTACAGTTCAATACATTGCACATTGCCTTCAGATAAAGCTCAAGTTACTCAAGTTGTGTCCAAGGGTGTTTATTAAAAATTGGTATACAATGCAAAGTCCAATAGAGTGCGGTGATAGTTGGGAAAAGTCCAGTGTAGTGGGCCAGTCTGATTTTTGCACAGTTCCAGTGTCCAAGGGCCTATTGGAAGGGGAGCAATGGCCGTTCTAAGTGGACAAGGTGCCACAGTGTGACACAAGGTGGACAATCAGGAGGAGCTCATTTCATGGCGGTAGTTTTGGTCTTGGCAACTGTCTATGGTGTCTGTCTGGGTTGCAGGGACCATTTGTGGGGTGGTTCACCTTCTGCAGGGGGAGGGGTGATGGTGGCCTGTGGGTCC
Organism: Pleurodeles waltl; assembly: GCF_031143425.1. Taxonomy (NCBI): domain Eukaryota; kingdom Metazoa; phylum Chordata; class Amphibia; order Caudata; family Salamandridae; genus Pleurodeles; species Pleurodeles waltl. Next base: position 758,923,138 of record NC_090449.1, on the reverse strand, counting down.
TCTGGCAGGACCTCCTGTCCACTAGCTGCAGCAAATGTGGAAGGCTGGTCAGTACACTAGCTAGTGGAATGGGCCCGCTGGTGTGCTGTGTAGTCACTCATGATGTTGGCCATGTCACCTAGCACCCCTGTAATGGAGACCATGGTGGTATTCAGGGCCTGCAATTCTTGCTTGATCTCCTGAAGGGTGTTCCCCCTGCAGCCGCTGGTTCTCCTGCATGATGTTTAACACCTGACCCATCTTGTCCTGGGATTGTTGGTAAGCCCCCAGGATATTAGTGAGTGCCTCCTGGGTAGTTGTTTTCCTAGTCCTATCCTCTCCATGGTGCACAGCTGTCCTCTGACCATCCCTGGCCCCCTGAATGGTGTCCCCTGAATGGTGTGCCCACTCCCACTGACCTCAGGACCCTCATTGTCTTGCCTGTGAGGTGTGCACTGGGGTCCCTGTACAGGTGGGCACACTACTGATTAATGAATCCTGGGGACAAAGGTCTAGGAACATTGGGTGGCTGCTGTGGTGTTAGATTCTGAGGGGGGAGGCTCTGTAGTGGACTCAGTGTGGGATGGGCCAGGGTGTTCATCCAGATCCAGAGCTCCAGAGTTGCTGTTCTCACTGGGGGCAACTTGTGATGGGGGACTGGGTAGCTGTGGTACCTCCTCGCTGATGAGAACGGCTCGGGCACCTGTGGGGATGTAAGTGATGTATTATGCTACATGTTTGTGACATATTCTGCATCAATAGCTTCCCCTATATTATTGCTGTTGCCCTGCCACCTTTGGTTGTGTATGGTGATGGATTGTGGGATTGCTAGTTCTCCATGCTGTGCATGCATTGGTGGTGGGTGTACATGCAGGGCTGGAAGGGATGTGCATGTAGTGGGTATGGCATGCAGACATTTCAGTTTGGTCATTGTGATGGTGCACTGTATGGGATGGAGTAGGGTGATGGGTGTCAGGGTGAGGGGTCGTGTTGGCATGCAGGTATGGTAGGTGATAGGTAGTAAATGTAGACTCACCAGTGTCCGGTCCACTGGCTACTCCAGCGAGTCCCTTAGGATTGCCAAGACTCGCTCCTTCCATGCTGTCAGCTGTGGGGGAGGAGGTGGGGGTCCACCACCAGTCCTCCTGATGGCGAGCTGGTGCCTTGCTGCAATGGAACACACCTTCCCCTGGAACACACTTTCCACCTCTTCCTTGTACGTGGATGTATTCCCATGGCGTTCACACTGTCCACGATTCTCCGCCATAGCTCCATCTTCCTGGCAATTGATATCTGCTGTACCTGTGCTCCAAACAGCTGTGGCTCTACCCTGACTATTTTCTTAACCATGACCTGCAACTCCTCATCAGTGAAACAGGGGTGCCTTTGTGGGGACATGGGTGTTGTGTGGTGTATGTATGTTGTGCAGAGGGCGATGTGTGATGTGGGGTGAGTGTGTAGTGCGTGTCAGAAGAATTGGCAGTTGTGATATGTGTGTGCAGTTCTCTTTTGGATTGGTGTTACAAAGTGTAGCCATCTTGTTTTGTTAGCAAAGGATTGTGGGTGATGTGTTTTTTTTTTATAGTGCTGTTGGTGGGTTTGTGGGGTGTGTGTATTTGTGTCAGGTGTGGGTTTTTTGTTCTGGCCAATTTTGTCTTGTTTTGTATTTGGGTGGCCATTTCCGCCGCAGCGATGTTCACCGCCAATGGTTTACCGCCGTTGAATGTCCACTGTAGTGATTTGTGGGTCATTATTTGGAGGGCGTAGTATTGGGGGTGTAACGGTATGGGTGGTACTACAGACAGTTTATCACGTTCAGTGGGTCTGGCGGATTTTTGTTTGTGGCTGTTTTCTGTCGGTTTTGTATGTATCTGTCATAATTTGGCAAACGGATGTCCGCCTCCGCGGTGGAATGCTGGCGGCCCTCAGTGCGGCGGTATTCAGTATTTACTGCCAAGGTCATAATGAGGGCCAGAGTGTGCACAGAGTCCAGGGGTTCCTAAGAGGTTTAACAGAGGCTAAAGTAGATAATACTAATGCTCTCTTTTGTGGTAGTGTGGTCGAGCAGTTAGGCTTATCAGAGGGTAGTTCCAAGCATTTAATGTACACACACAGACAATAGAAGAAACACACACTCAATGACTTAACTCCAGACCAATGTTTTTTTTTTTGTAGCAAAATATATTTTCTTAATTTATTTTTAGAACCACAAAATTCAAGTTTCAGGTAAGTACTTAATTTTTTTTATTTTTTATAATTTTTATTCATGTTCTGACATATCAAAAATACGTACAATACATTTACGAAGAGAGAGCATAAAGAAAAGGCAAAAAATAAAAGAAGAAGGAAGGAGAGAACAAAGATCCATCAAAACAACCATAACTATATATCTTGGTTATCCAGCCAATTAATCAATGGTGCCCAAATTCATTCCCCCCTCTGTCTCTTCTTGTGTCCTTTAAGTTTGTATAAACTCAGTTCAATATTGTAGGTTATTAATAATCTTGATCGCCATACCTCAAACGTGGGGGGTTCTTCTTTAATCCAATCCGTTGTAATACAGAGTCTAAATATTGCCATTGCGACATATAAAAAAAGTCTTATTTTTTCCAATGGCGGCTCTATGCCTCCAGTTGAATCAATAACTCCTAATAATACCAATATAGCAGACAACTGCACGTTCCAACCCGTAATCTTCTTGAGGAATACCTCTATTTTAAAAAGCAATAATCTCAATTTTGGGCAAAGAAAAAACATATGCTTCATCTCGGCTTTCTCCTCTCTACAACGATTACAAAACCCATCTGATTTCCCCGATTGTTTCAGTTTTGCTGGTGTATAGTATAGATCAAACAATGTTTTATAATGCTGCGCCTTCAAGTTAGCTCAAAGAAAGATTGTATGCGCCATCTCTGAAGATTGACCCACCCACTCCCCGGCCTTACCCAACCGTTTAGCCCATCTTTCATTCTGCTGTACCATATCATCTGGTTGAAGGTCAACTAATATAGTATAAATCATACCAATCTTATCACCACGGCTGATGGCCTCTACTAATGGAATCTTATCCATAGACAACATATCATTCCTATGACGATAAAGAAAATCCCGTATCTGCAGAAACTTAAAAAATGGGTTCTAGGTAGGCCATATTGTGACTACAACTCCATAAAAGATTTACACCCTAACTTTCCAAATATCTCCCCGACACTCCTTATTCCGTGGCATCGCCAAAAGGCTAAAATGGAGACTTTGAAAATAATACTGGGGATGAGGGAATAATCCAATGGCGTATAGGCAGTAATCTTACCCAGTCCCAAACTCCGTTTTACATGAGCCCAAACCTTATAGGCTGCTAGGAGAGGTTTGAATCTTACTTTTTTAAAGTAGCTTGGTTCCTCACATTTCGACAACCATCCTTTTGCTTCCACATCCACCATCATTGCATATAAGGAGGGTTGATTTACTTCGATATCTCGGCTGAGGTTTCCCCTTATAAGTTCATCCATATGTTGGAGGCAACAAGCATAATAATACAGTGTAAAATTAGGAACCGACCAACCTCCACAACACTTGGGAAGCATCATATATTTAATTGCCCTCCTTGGTTTAGCATATCCCCACAAGAAGTTATTGCCTATTTTTTCCAGTTTTTTCAGCCAATTTTTAGTAATATCGAGGGGAATGGCCCGAAATAGATATAATACTTTTGGCAGAATAATCATTTTTAGAACATTACAGCGGCCTTCAAGTGATAGATACAAATAGTGCATTCTATCTAAATCCCTTTTTATTTTACTTAATAACGGAGCAAAATTAAGTTCTACCAATTTCCTTGATGGCACTCTCCGGATCACTTGTTACTATGGCTACGTCATCTGCATAAGTGAACACCTTATACTCTTCACCGTAGTAAATTAGTGACTTAACACTTATACATTCCTCCAATTTAGATAAGAAGGGGTCAATATACAAGGCAAAAAGCAAGGGGGAGCATGGACACCCCTGTCTAGTTCCCCTTGAAATTTATATAATAACAGATTCCAAGCCCCCAACACAGACTCTAGCTTTAGGGGCTTCATGTAGAGCTTTTATAGCTGTTGTATACCCTGTCCCTATCCCCTTCCACTTCAAATTCCAAGACACACGATCAAATGCTTTTTCAGCATCTAATAATAGTAATCCTAAAGATCTTCGATACGACTCTGCAAGATCAAACAGGGAGATTATTCTCCTTATGTGATCAACCGTGTCTCTACCGGGGATGAATCCATGCTGCGTTCTACCAACTAAACTAGCTATAACTTTTGCCAGTCTATTGGCTAGCACCTTTGCATAGATCTTCCCATCTACATTCAGCAGCGAGATTGGCCTATATGAGCCGGGGAGGCCTGCTGGCTTATCCTTTTTTTTAACACTGTGATATTAGCATATTCCCATGATGAAGGTGCCTGACCTTCTTGTGCGTTACAGAAAGTGATGTGTACATCCCTCTTTATTTCTGTAAGGAAAGCCTTATAAAATTCCAGTGGTAAAACATCTGGTCCTGCAGCCTTCCCTGCTGCCAGGGAGCTCACGGCTTCAATTATCTCCTCAATTTGTATCGGTGTATCCAATATACTTTGTTCCTCTAGAGGAAGTCTTGCAGTTCTTAATTCTCCTAAATATCCTCTAATCTCCCTTTGCAATTGTTCGGAATATACTATATCTTCTCTGTATAGGTCTTGATAATAGTCCTTAAAGACCTCTATAATTTCCTCTGGTTTTACATGTTTCTGACCATTAGCGTCAAAAATATCTGGGATAATTTTGTTAACTGACTTTTGCCTTATACGCCTAGCTAAAACTTTACCGGTTGTCTCACCATATTCATAGTACTCAATCTTATGGTTTGATAGTCAGCTGCAGCTGTCTTATTCAAATATGCATAAATTTTGGCTTTTAATATCACAATATGGGTCTGTGTGGGAGTATAATCTTCCTTGTTAATAATTTTTATAGCTAGCTCCCTCTCCCTTGCTATGAGTCTTTCCTGAAGCTCTTTAACCTCCTTCCCCCTTGCCTTCTGCATTCGCAAGCTGTAACTTAAGGTTTCACCCCTAACGGTAGCTTTAAATGTGTCCCACACCACTCCACTCTTTGCCGTATTTCTATTAATATAAAAAAATTGATAAATCCAAGCTTTCATGTGAGATATATATCCTGGATCGACCAGGAGTTTCCAATCAAATGTCCAGACACGGCGTGGACTTAATAGTCCTTTACCAATATAGTCAAAATTAGCAGATTATGGTCTGCCAAAAATCAAGGCTTACATTCTATTCTAGCCCCTTGGACCAAGCTACGCGAGATAAAGAAATAATCCAACCGTACTAATTTCGCGTGAGGGGAGGAGTAATAAGTATAGCCCGGGGCTGGAGCCATAATGTTCTCCCATACATCAATTAAGCCATGATCCACCACCAACCTACTCAAAGCCTTCCATACTTTAGGTTTCCGTCCCTTATATTGGCTCTGGATACCCATACTGTTATTGCCGACTTCTATATGAATATTCAATTCACCACATACTATTAATGGAACTGGCCACCCTATTAGTTCTGCATTTAAAATATCTAAAACCTCAACCTCATTAAAAATCGACCCATAAATAGTGCAAAGAGTAAATTTATGTGTGCTCACAGAGACTTCAACAAGAGCCCACCGCCCATCATTACTTGCATAAGAACGGCAAATATGAAAGCTACCTATTCTAGCTAATATCGCCACACCCCGTGTCGCCACCATCTGCAGAGTGCAAGCTAAAAGCGCTAACCCAAGTTCCTTTAACACCTCCCATCTATCCCATGGAATATGTGTCTATTGTACATAATATAAATCTGCTTGAGTTAATTTAAGACCAGCTGCAACTCTTTTCCTTTTTTGGGGATTGTTAAAACCACAAATATTAACCGTGCAAATCCTTAATCTGCCTGCCATTCTTCCTTATCTGAATATACATCCTCTTGCACCTTCACCACCTCGTCTCTATTCCTTCCTCCACTAAAGTCTGCACATAGTCTTTGCTTAAATCTCTCCTTAACCCTGTACACCAACCGCCGGTATGTCTTAACTAGGTTATTCCGTACGCTACTGTCAGAACACTCCCCCAGCCCCTCCCACCCAAACTCACCCATCCACCACCCCAATCCCTCACCTCCCTACCCCCCTACTACCCTACCCCCACTCCCCCACCACCCCCGCTGCCCTTACATCCCGCTCTTGGAAAGTATGGGACCCCACTGTCCCTAATGATGGATCCGTGACCGCTCTAACCGTCCCGCCCATGACCATTTGTACTTAAAATATTAAGGCCTCAGAAGACTCGTTACAATCACCATAATACCCTTTACCTTATCCCCCAGTGCCGTATTTCACAAAATTAATTCATGTCATTAATGTCATTAAACGGAGGGGGGAAGGAGAAGAAACGAAGAAGCCAAGCTAACACCTCCTTTCCCTCCTACTTCTCATTTCTTTTCCCATTCTCCTCTCTTTCATTCCCCCCCTCCATTTCTCACCCGGTCCCACAATCAAACACCCAGGCTGCCCAAAAAATCCCTTACTTTAGGCTCAGACGTAAAATGCTGAATCTTGCTGTCCACTACCACCTTTAATTTAGCAGGGTTTATCAAAAAGGCCTGTGCACCCTTATTTTGAAGAGGCTGAATCAGTTGACGGAGCCACTATCTTTTTTCAACTGTCGTATGGCAAAAATCTGGCCTCACAAAAAACTCACACCCCCTGGCCTTACGTCTAGAGTTGGGTCGGGCACGGTCTTAGACAGCCTGTCTTGCCTGAAAGTTAAGGAGGGAAATTAGCATTGCCCTTGGCCTGCCGCCTCCTTCTGTAGATGATATCCCTACCCTATTAAAGGGGAACCGGTGAGCTCTTTGAATCTCTCTGTCCCATTCCCATTGATGTAGACCCGGAAAGGCTTCTTTAAACAATGCTATCATAAACCCATGTGGGTCAGATTCTTCATCTCCTTCAGGTATACCCAGTACTCGCAAATTATTGCGTCTCAGTCTGTCCTCTAATTCCGTCAATTTCCACTGCGTGTCTTCAAGTTGTTTCTCCATGGTTTCACGAGTCATTCTCTGGGATCCAACATCATCTTCCAAATGGGAAATCCGAGTTTCGGCCTCCTCCATACGCGTAGTAAACTCCGAGCATGTTTTAGCTACCCAGCGGATTTGAGTTTGCATCTTACGCCAGGCTAATTGGGTTCTGTGACTCTCAATCTTTGACTCCTCTCGGTGCTCCATAATACTTTGATATATAGTCTCTAACGAGACAGAGTTACATTGCTTCTCAGTATTATCATACAGAGTCAAGTCGCCTTTGGAGTAGTCCCACTGAAGACCCTTAGTATCCTGAGGTTTGGGTAAATGTTTAATAGAGCCTGAATGTTCGCTCCTCTTCCTATGTTTCTTCCTTACAATGGCACTCTTGCCACTCTCATGTAGCTCTTTGTCCGATGTTAAAGAGGACATTTCAGAATCTGGTTCAGAGGAAATTTTATCTGTCTCAAGGTCCAATTGCTCATAACTTGACCAACTTGAGTGATCTGATAAAGAAAAAAATGTATCACTCTGTATCACTTCCTTGTCTCGGGGTGTGACTAACTGTGCTGTTTCCATTTTACTATCATTTACTAAAATCAAATTAACCAGGTTTACCAAATCCTCTGTTGGGCTACCTCCATTGCTGCCTTCATTACGACCGGGGGACCGCTGTTGTAATTGTATTAATGTCGTGTCAGTTCGACAATTATTCGCTAGGTCCACCTGATTTTCCGCAGCATAGTTCTTTGATTGTAATGCGTCTAATTTATCGTCTCTTGAACCCCCCTCCTTCCTGCAAGGGGGGTCCTGCCACAAGCCCAGTCTCAATGAGCATCGATTATTCTGCCCGAGCCACGCTTTACCTCAATCGCTGCACTCTGCCGGGTGGTCGCGCTAATCCTCAGCGGTTTTCCAAGTCCTGCAGAGAGCGCCGCTTTCGCTCCTTTAGGCGGCATTCGTCTCCTGTTGAACCTCCAACAAGTATGTACGCCGCAACAATGTAGCCAGTGAAGCAGGCGTCAGAGGAAACAAAGTATCCTCGTGTTTCCGACGGTCCGCGCCGACAAAATTACACATTTGCCGAAATCAACGCACATTCCTCACGGCAGTCTCGCAGGTAGCACCAGGCACAGGGAAATCGTTACATTCAGATGGGAGCAGGTTAGAGCAGACACTCACGACCGATTCACGCAGCCGCCATCTTGCTTTCCTTTGAGAGCGTCTTCACTTTGAGTGTACTTCAATAGATTCATATTTCACACGTGTATCAACAGTTTGAAATTGATAAATTCGAATTATTGGCAATAATCTTTTAAAAATGGACAGTGCAATTATCAGAAACAGTTCCTGGGAGGAAGAAATGTTAGTTTGATTTGCAGGTAAGTACAACACTTACAGGTTCATTCTTCAGGTTTTAGGAAGTCCACCGGTTGGGTTTCAAGCTAACCCCTAACACCCACCACCAGCAACACGGGGCCAGCCAGATGCAGAGGTCAAAGATGAGAAAAATGTAACGTCAGCTTCTATGAAGACAGGGGGTACTCGGAATCAGGCCTGTCTGAAGATAATTACCCGCGGCTCGGGGAGCACACCAGAGGGGATTGAAGAAGCACTGGGAGGGCCACAAGTAGGCACCAAACTCACACCCTCAGCGGCCCGGGCGGCCGGGTGGAGGGTGCAGACAGGATGTCGGGCTTCCAATGCTGGCCTATGAGGGGACCCTAGGGTCATTCAGAGGCTGCAGGTGAGGTCCAGGGGGGTGCCTTGGGCACACCACCAGTTGCACAGGGAGGAGGGCTGCCTGCTGAACATGGCTGCAATGGGTGTCAGTGTCTCCAAGGCCTGGAGCTTTCGTGGTCATAGGGGTCCACAGGATTCCCTCTGTAGGTGTCTTGGGGGGTGGAGAGATCAACCCAGGGTGGGCACTTGCTCGCAATCACCTGGGGATCCTCTCTAGCTGGGTGGACCACCTGGACACCGGTCCTGGGCGGCATGGGCACAGAGTGGTCAGGACTCACACGTTCGGAGTGGAGCTGCAGTCCTTGGTGTAGGAAAGTACCATCTTGCCTGGCATGTTACCCCCATATTTCACAGTATATATGTTGTTTTAGTCTATGTGTCACTGGGACCCTGCAAGCATGGGCCCCAGTGCTCATAAGTGTGTGCCCTGTATGTGTTCCCTGTGTGATGCCTAACTGTCTCACTGAGGCTCTGCTAACCAGAACCTCAGTGGTTATGCTCTCTCTGCTTTCCAAATGTGTCACGAACAGGCTAGTGACTAAATTTACCAATTCACATTGGCATACTGGTACACCCATATCATTCCCTGGTATATGGTACTGAGGTACCCAGGGTATTGGGGTTCCAGGAGATCCCTATGGGCTGCAGCATTTCTTTTGCCACCTATAGGGAGCTCTGACAATTCTTACACAGGCCTGCCAGTGCAGCCTGCATGAAATAACGTCCACGTTATTTCACAGCCATTTACCACTGCACTTAAGTAACTTATAGGTCACCTATATGTCTAACCTTCACCTGGTGGAGGTTGGGTGCAAAGTTACTTAGTGTGTGGGCACCCTGGCACTAGCCAAGGTGCCCCCACATCGTTCAGGGCAAATCCCCCAGACGTTGTGAGTACGGGGACACCATTACACGCGTGCACTATACATAAGTCAGTACCTATGTATAGTGTCTAATGGTAACTCCGAACATGGCCATGTAACATGTCTAAGATCATGGAATAGTCACCTCAATACCATTCTGGTATTGGGGGGACAATTCCATGATCACCGGGTCTCTAGCACAGAGCCCGGGTACTGCCAAACTGCCTTTCCGGGGTCTCCACTGTAGCTGCTGCTGCTGCCAACCCCTCAGACAGGTTTCTGCCCTCCTGGGGTCCAGGCAGTCCTGGCCCAGGAAGGCAGAGCAAAGGATTTCCTCTGAGAGAGGGTGTTACATCCTCTCCCTTTGGAAATAGGTGTGAAGGGCTGGGGAGGAGTAGCCTCCCCCAGCCTCTGAAAATGCTTTGATGGGCACAGATGGTGCCCATCTCTGCATAAGCCAGTCTACACCGGTTCAGAGATCCCTCAGCCCTGCTCTGGCGCGAAACTGGACAAAGGAAAGGGGAGTGACCACTCCCCTGACCTGCACCTCCCAGGGGAGGTGCCCAGAGCTCCTCCAGTGTGTCCCAGACCTCTGCCATCTTGGAAACAGAGGTGTTGGGGGCACACTGGACTGCTCTGAGTGGCCAGTGCCAGTAGGTGACCTCAGAGGCTCCTTCTGATAGGCTCTTACCTCTCTTGGTAGCCAATCCTCCTAACCTGGTAACCAAACCTCCTTTTCTGGCTGTTTAGGGTCTCTGCTTTGGGGAATTCTCCAGATAACGAATGCAAGAGCTCACCAGAGTTTCTCTGCATCTCCCTCTTCACCTTCTACCAAAGTATCGACCGCTGACTGCTCAGGACGCCTGCAAAACCGCAACAAAGTAGCAAGACGACTACCAGCAACATTGTAGCGCCTCATCCTGCCGGCTTTCTCGACTGTTTCCAGGTGGTGCATGCACTGGGGGTAGCCTGCCTTCACCTTGCACCAGAAGCTCTGAAGAAATCTCCCGTGGGTCGACGGAATCTTCCCCCTGCTAACGCAGGCACCAAAAGACTGCAACACTGGTCCTCTGGGTCCCCTCTCATCCTGACAAGCGTGGTCCCTGGAACACAGCAACTCTGTCCAAGTGACTCCCACAGTCCAGTGACTCTTCAGTCCAAGTTTGGTGGAGGTAAGTCCTTGCCTCCCCACGCTAGACTGCAAAGCTGTGTACCGCGTGATTTGCAGCTGCTCCAGCTCCTGTGCACTCTTCCAGGATTTCCTTTGTGCACAGCAAGCCTGGGTCCCCAGTACTCCATCCTGCAGTGCACAACCTTCTGAGTTGTCCTCCGGCATCGTGGGACTCCCTTTTGTGAAATCACGTGGACTCCAGTTCACTTTTCTTCTAAGTGCCTGTTGGGGTACTTCTGCGGGTGCTGCCTGCTTCTGTGAGGGCTCCCTGAGTTGCTGGGTGCCCCCTCTGTCTCCTCCTCTGAAAGGCGACATTCTGGTCCCTCCTGGGCCACAGCAGCACCCAAAAACCTCTACCACAACCCTTGCAGCTAGCAAGGCTTGTTTGTGGTCTTTCTGCGTGGGAACACCTCTGCAAGCTTCAACGCAACGTGGGACAACCATCTTCCAAAGGAGAAGTTCCTAGTCCACTTCTTTCTTGCAGAACTCCAAGCTTCTTCCAACCAGTGGCAGCTTCCTTGCACCTTCTGCTGGCATTTCCTGGGCTCCTGCCCACTCTCGACACTGTCGTGACTATTGGACTTGGTCCCCTTGTATTACAGGTACTCAGGTCCGGAAATCCACTGTTGCTGCATTGCTGGTGTTTGTTCTTCCTGCAGAATCCTCCTATCACGACTTCTGTGCTCTCTGGGGGTAGTAGGTGCACTTTACACCTACTTTTCAGGATCTTTGGGTGGGGTATTTTTCTAACCCTCACTGTTTTCTTACAGACCCAGCGACCCTCTACAAGCTCACATAGGTTTGGGGTCCATTTGTGGGTCGCATTCCACTTTTGGAGTATATGGTTTGTGTTGACCCTATACCTATGTGCTCCTATTGCAATCTATTGTAATTCTACACTGTTTGCATTACTTTTCTTGCTATTACTTACCTAATTTTGGTTTGTGTACATATAACTTGTGTATATATCTTATCCTCTTACTGAGGGTACTCACTGAGATACTTTTGGCATATTGTCATAAAAATAAAGTACCTTTATTTTTAGTAACTCTGTGTATTGTGTTTTCTTATGATATTATGCATATGATATAAGTGGTATAGTAGGAGCTTTACATGTCTCCTAGTTCAGCCTAAACTGCTTTGCCATAGCTACCTTCTATCAGCCTAAGCTGCTAGAAACACCTCTTCTACACTAATAAGGGATAACTGGATCTGGCACAAGGTGTAAGTACCTCTGGTACCTACTACAAGCCAGGCCAGCCTCCTACACTTGGTTGTTGGTTTTTCTTTGACGGGGCCACTGTCCTCAGTAGTTCTTGGTCCTTTTGGGTGCAGGACAGTCCTCTGGAGCTGGGCAGAGGTCGCTGGTCCCACTGGATACATCGTTGTTCTTTTGCAAGGTGTTTGAAGCAGAAGACAGGCCGGTATGGCTGGGGCCAAAGCAGCTGTCGTCTTTCTTCTTCTCTGCTGGGGGCTTCAGCTAAGCAGTCCTTCTTCTTACTGTCTTACATCCCATATTTTGGGGCGTTTTAGGGGTCAGAGGGCAGTAGCCAATGGCTAATGTCCCTGAGGGTAGCTACACCCTCCCTGTGCCCATTCCCTTCGGAGAGGGGGGCACAAACTTACTCCTTTTTGTCCCTGTCCTCCAAACCAAGATGGAGGATTCTGTAGGGAGGGGGGGGTCACCTCAGCTCTGGACACCTTAGTGGTGGTTGTGGCTGGAGTTCTCACTCCTCCCTTATTTCCCTAATTTGTCCGCCAGACTTGCTGCCAAAAGTGGGGTTTTGTCCGGGGCAGGCAACTCCTCTACCTGGAGCGCTCTGGGGGTTTTCCTCAGCTCTGGACACCTTAGGGGTGGTCGTGGCTGGAGTTGTCACTCCTCCCTTTTTTTCCCTAATTTTCCCACCGGACTTGCTACCAAAAGTGGGGCTTTGTCCGGGGGCTGGCAAATCCACTACCTGGAGCGCTCTGGGGCACTGTAATCCGAGACTTGAGCCTTTGAGGCTCACCGCCAGGTGTTTCAGTTCCTGTAGGAGGGGAGGTGTGGAGCACCTCCACTCAGGACAGGCTTTATTTCTGACCACAGAGTGCACAAAGGCACTCACTCCTGTGGTCAGAAACTTGTCTGAAAGTGGCAGGCTGACACAGTCTGGTCAGTCCAACACTAGCAGCTTGGCGAACATGCAGGGGGCATCTCTAAGCTGCAACCCTTAGAGACCTTCCCTGGTCACAGGGCCCCTGGTACCATGGGTACCTTTTACAAGGGTCTTAACTGTGTGCCAGCGTTGTTCCAATTGTGGAACAAAGGTACAGATTTTGGGAAAGTACACTGGTGCTGGGGCCTGGTTTGCAGGATCCCAGCACACTTTCAATCAAAGTTGGCATCAACACTAGACAAAAAGTGAGGGGGGTAACCATGCCAACAGTGGCACCTTTCTACACCATCCATCTGCTCTTCCCTGATGCAGGGGATTGCTCTGTAATATATTGTCCCGGTGCAGAATATGTAGGTAGTATTAATCAGTAGAAAACGTTATTTACATGCTGTGACAATCGTTCTGTGCCTACTCTATTATTCTGCAGATTCCTCACTGACCCCCTGCCTCCCTGTTTGATGGATGGATTACTAGGAAAAATAATAAGATCCCAAATTGCAATATTTGGTTCTGTATTCCTTCATCAATGTCACTCTATCCTCTCAGCTTGAAGGCTTGGAAATAACTGAGAGGGGAAAAGACATTGATGCGCCAGGATGAGCTTTTTATGGGCTTTGTGGCCTCACCTGGCATCACTTTCAGGGCTGACTGAGACCAGCTTCGTCCACCAGTGACCTTGTTGCTTTGTAGTTTTCCAGATTCAGTTTGACACTTGGGGGATGTTCTACAGGCAAAGAATCTGCAAGTAGAAAGAGTATTCACCAGAAAGATTGTTATCGCAGGTAAGTAACCTTTTCTTTCTTGTCTGATGGGCATGGTGGGGCAACAAAATGATGGACTAGATTGCATCCCAAAATAATTACCTCTGGCTGAGATTAGTTTACGAAATCAACCTATCATTTGTTTTCCCATTGCAATGCCTTAAAAGAGATAGGTATACCTTTCCGTTTATTCTGTGCTCACTGTTCAATAGGAATCAAGCTACCCTCCAATCACATGGCACAAATAAATTAAAGCTGGCCTGGGAATGCTCTTTCTTTTTGCTCAGAGGGGACCTGTTTTTCAAGAAGTAGGACTAAGGCCTATTTGCATATGGCTGGTTTCTGTCTGAGTTGGCATAATGTGCAAACATGTTGAAAGACTCGATTGCTGCCCAGAGTGGCTGAGATTATTTGAAGCAATTCACCCATTACTTTGTTTTCTTCAGTGTGTCCATCTAAGTGCAAGAGGTATGCACAGATGTTTTTTTGTCCTCATTTTGATATAGGACTCAAGCTCCTCCCTACTGGCGGGTCCCAGATATGTCAATATCCATCTGCTGTTTTTTTGGTCCCAGTCACAGGGGACCTAATCTGGCAGTTTGGACTGAACTGTTCTGAGTGAAGCAGAACCAAAGTTCAATGGAATGGAGATGTTACTACTTGAGAGGGCATGACGCCCCAAAAAACTAATGGTTGTGGTCCAGATAGAAAAAAATGTGGCTGGGTTTAATTTAAGCAATCCATCCTTCATTTTGTTTTTTTCAGTACAACTCCCTCAATGTGACATGGTATGCTAAGACCCGGGTCCTGTGCCATAGGACTCAATCTATCCCCCAGGTGGCTCAAACACTTTGAAATTGGTGTGGAGTTCCTTGTGTTCATATCTGGAGGCAGCATGGCCTGGTCTGGCAGTTTGGGCTGCCTACTCCAATACAAGCAGGACCAGGACCGATTTGCATATGTATAGTTTCTATCTGAGTTGACATGGCAGGAGAAAAATTATGAAATGTGTCATTGGCAGAGGCTCAGATTAATTCAATCAATCCATCCATCACTTTATTATCTTCCTTCGTGCAAAGCCATACGAGAGACAGGTATGTTCAGACTTGACTACCATGCTCACTATGCCATTGGACCAAAGCTACATCCTGCTGACTAAGACAAAAGAGGACAAAATCAGTCTGGCATTGCTTGCGTTCTCAGATATGCTGTGATCTAGCAATAGTGGCTCGACTGTCCATACTGGAACAAGCTGATTCGCATGTAGCTGGCCTCTGAGGTGATTTGCATGTTGCTGACATCTGAGGTGGCCTGGTGGTCAAAAAAACGATGGGCTGAATTGTAGCCCTTTATAATTACCTGTGTTGGAGATCAATTCAAACAATCTAGCCATCACTTTATTGTCCTCAATGTAGCATACTAAAAGTGATGCACATATCCATTTTGGGTCCTGTGCTCACTGTGCCATATGACCTAAACTGCACCCCACTGGTGAGGCACAAACAAATTAAATTTGGTCCATGTATGCCTGCGTTCCTGTTGAGAGGAAGCCTGGCAAGTTCAGGATGGACTACTTCCATTGGAGCAGTACCAAAGCAAATTTGCATATGCCTAGAGATGATTTCAAGCAATCCACCCATCACTGTGTTTCTCTCAGTGCACAACTTCAATACAACAAGGATGCCGTGGCATGGGTCCAGTTGACACTGTGCAACAGTGATCAAGCTGCACCCCACTGCTGCTGAAATAGGTCTAAACTAGTTTGAGGTGCTATTCAAGTTGCCTAGCAGCTTGAGCTGAACTCTTCCTATGAGAGAAGCACCAAGGTAGATTTGCAGATAACTGATTTTCTCTTTGAGATGGCCAGTAAAAAGCACAATGGCCAAAATTGCAGCCTGGGGCAATCACTAGTAGAAACCCGCCTATCACTTTTTTTGTTTTGGAGGAGGGATGCCCTATGTGTGTTGGGTATGCCCAACCATGGTCCTTTGCTAACTATGCCATGGGAGACAAGTTCATGAGTCACTAGTAGTCTGACTCCTGTCCAGTCGTGTCGCTGTAAAGTGGCAGGACCACCTGTGGTGACAGGGGGGATTTGGAGGAACAATGACAAATCCAACAAAAAAATAATAAATACAAAACAATAAACCAACCTGACTCCCCGCTGCATCGCCAGTCTTCAGGCTGCAGACTGCACTAAAGGGACAGGCTCCCAGCCTGCCCTGAGGCGAATCCTAATGCTGCTCTCATGCTGCTGGCAGCATGAGAGCAGCACTAGGATTGGCCTGGGCGCTCTGGATTTTCCCTCCCAGGCAGACTGGGAGCCTGTGCCTGCTCTCTCCAACCCAGCAATACAGTGCCGGGTTGGAGAGAGTTTGGTGCGCATATGAGATTGGCCAACCTGAGACAGCCAGCCTAATACACATGCGGACTGCAGAGAGTACACACCAGTCCCCCTCCGTCCCTGTCATCCCCCATGGCCTGCCCCTTTAAAAATAAAATTATACTAAACATAGTGGAAGAGCCACTACTGTCTCTCTCTGGTTTCCTTATGACCATGTTTAGTCGGTACTGGGTCTGGCAACTGAAACTGTATTGTTCCTATTGGAGAAGGTCCTAACCTGAATTGCATATGACTGATTTGTATTTAAGGCTGAATGGTGATCAACAAAAAAATTATAGACAGCACTGCGGCCCCAACTAATTACTAGTGGGCGAGATTAACTACAGCAATTTACCCCTCCGTTTTTTATCTTTTATTTCCTTTGTACTGTATATGCCTTCTCAGTGATTACAGCTCAGGTCTGGAAAAACTCACCAATGAGTGAAGTCCTGAATCTAATCTTTTAAAATACTGCAGGTCTTTAAATGCACACGTATTTCAATAATCCGCAGTGCATTGATGTAGGAGGCTGGCCTGGCTTGTAGTGGGTACCAGAGGTACTTACACCTTGTGCCAGGTCCAATTATCCCTTATTAGTGTAGAAGAGGTGTCTCTAGCAACTTAGGCTGATAGAAGGTAGTTATGGCAAAGCAGCTTAGGCTGAACTAGGAGACATGTAAAGCTCCTACTATACCACTGGTGTCATATGCACAATATCATAAGAAAACACAATACACAGAAGTACTAAAAATAAAGGTACTTTATTTTTATGACAATATGCCAAAAGTATCTCAGTGAGTACCCTCAGTATGAGGATAAGATATATATATATACACAAGATATATGTACACAAACTAAAATTATGCAGGTAATAGCAAGAAAAGTAATGCAAGCAGTGTAAAGTTACAGTAGATTGCAATAGGAGCACATAGGTATAGGGGCAACACAAACCATATACTCCAAAAGAGGAATGTGAACCACGAATGGACCCCAAACCTATGTTAGCTTGTAAAGAGTCGCTGGGACTGTAAGAAAACAGTGAGGGTTAGAAAAATAGCCCACCCCAAGACCCTGAAAGGTAGGTGTAAAGTGCAGCTACTAACCCCTGAGAGCACAGAAGTCGTGACAGGGGGATTCTGCAGGAAGAACAAACACCAGCAAAGCAACAACAGTGGATTTCCGGACCTGAGTACCTGTAAGACAAGGGGACCAAGTCCAATAGTCGCGACAGTGTCGAGAGTGGGCAGGAGCCCAGGAAATGCCAGCTGAGGCTGGAAGGAAGCTGCCACCTGTTGGAAGAAGCTTGTAGTTCCGCAAGAAAAAAGAGGACTAGGAACTTCTCCTTTGGAGGATGGATGTTGCACGTCGCAATGAAGCTTGCAGAGGTGTTCCCACGCAGAAAGACCGCAAACAACCCTTGCTAGCTGCAAGAGTTGCGATAGAGGTTTTTGGTTGCTGCTGTGGCCCAGGAGGGACCAGGATGTCGCCGCTTGGAGGAGGAGCCCAGCAACTTAGGGAGCCCTCACAGAAGCAGGCAGCACCCACAGAAGTACCTGAACTGGCACTTGGAAGAAGAGTGAACTGGAGTCCACGTGAAGTAACAAAAGGGAGTCCCACGACGGCGGAGGACAACTCAGAAGGTTGTGCACTGCAGGTTACAGTGTCGGGGACGCAGGTTTGGCTGTGCATGAAGGAAATCCTGGAAGAGTGCACAGGAGACGGAGCAGCTGCAAATCACACGGTGCCCAACAATGCAGTCTATCGTGGGGAGTCAAGGACTTACCTCCACCAAACTTGGACTGAAGAGTCACTGGACTGTGGGAGTCACTTGGACAGAGTTGCTGAGTTCCAGGGACCACGCTCGTCATGCTGAGAGGGGACCCAGAGGACCAGTGATGCAGTCTTTTGGTACCTGCGGTTGCAGGGGGAAGATTCCCTCGACCCACAGGAGATTTCTTCAGAGCTCCTGGTGCAGAGAGGAGGCAGGCTACCCCCATAGCATGCACCACCTGGAAACAGTCGAGAAAGCCGGCAGGATGAAGCAATACAAGGTTGCTAGTAGTCGTCTTGCTACTTTGTTGCGGTTTTTCAGGCGTCCTGAGCAGTCAGCAGTCGATCCTTTGGCAGAAGGTGAAGAGGGAGATGCAGAGGAACTCTGATGAGCTCTTGCATTCGTTATCTGGTGAGATCCCCAAAGCAGAGACCCTAAATAGCCAGAAAAAGAGGTTTGGCTACCTAGGAAGGAGGATTGGCTACCAAGAGAGGTAAGAGCCTATCAGAAGGAGCCTCTGACGTCACCTGCTGGCACTGGACACTCAGAGCAGTCCAGTGTGCCACAGACACCTCTGTTTCCAAGATGGCAGAGGTCTGGGACACACTGGAGGATCTCTGGGCACCTCCCTTTTCCTTTTTCCAGTTTCGCGCCAGAGCAGGGCTGGGGGATCCCTAAACCGGTGCAGACTGGCTTATGCAGAAATGGGCACCATCTGTGTCCATCAAAGCATTTCCAGAGGCCGGGGGAGGCTACTCCTCCCCAGCCCTCACACCTATTTCCAAAGGGAGAGGGTGTTACGCCCTCTCTCAGAGGGAATCCTTTGTTCTGCCTTCCTGGGTCAGGGCTGCCTGGACCCCAGGAGGGCAGACACCTGTCTGAGGGGTTGGCAGCAGCAGCAGCTGCAGTGGAGACCCCGGAAAGGCAGTTTGGCAGTACCGGGGTTCTGTGCTAGAGACCCGGGATATCATGGAATTGTCCCCCCAATGCCAGAATGGCATTGGGGTGACAATTCCATGATCTTAGACATGTTACATGGCCATGTTCGGAGTTACCATTGTGACGCTGTACATAGGTAGTGACCTATGTACAGTTTGCTCGTGTAATGGTGTCCCCGCAATCACAAAGTCCGGGGAATTTGCCCTGGACGAAGTGTGGGCACCTTGGCTAGTGCCAGGGTGCCCACACACTAAGTAACTGTGCACCCAACCTTCACTAGGTGAAGGTTAGACATATAGGTGACTTATAAGTTACTTATGTGCAGTGGTAAATGGCTGTGAAATAACGTGGCCGTTATTTCACTCAGGCTGCACTGGCAGGCCTGTGTAAGAATTGTCAGAGCTCCCTATGGGTGGCAAAATAAATGCTGCAGCCCATAGGGATCTCCTGGAACCCCAATACCCTGGGTACCTCAGTACCATATACTAGGGGATTATATGTGTGTACCAGTATGCCAATGTGAATTGATAATATTAGTCACTAGCCTGTTAGTGACAAATTTGGAAAGCAGAGAGAGCATAACCACTGAGGTTCTGGTTAGCAGAGCCTCAGTGAGACAGTTAGGCATCACACAGGGAGCACATACAGGGCACATACTTATGAGCACTGGGGCCCTGCCTGGCAGGGGCCCAGTGACACATAGACTAAAACAACATATATACAGTGAAATATGGGCTAACATGCCAGGCAAGATGGTACTTTCCTACAATTGATGCCTCATTTGTTAGTGTCAGGACACCTTTAGGTAGGCACATGCTCTATAAACTAATAACTAAATAAACAAATATGCCTGTGCATAGATTCCTCTTGCTCACTGTACTATAGGAATGAAGATGAACCCTACTGATGAGGCATAAAGACACTGAAAACAGTAAGGAGTAGCAAGTGTTTTAATTCAAAGGGTATCTCACCTGGCAGTTTCAACTTGATTGTCTCTTGTAGCATAACTGAAACATTTGCTGAATATTTGTTGCTGTCTGAGGTGCCATGGAACAAAAAGATTGACTGGATTGTGGCCCAGAGTAATAATTAGTGGCCCAGACTAACTCAAGCAATCCTCACATACAATAAATTGTTTTTCTCAGTGCAACACCCTAGGGATGGCAATTTTGCCTAGACATAGGCCCTGTGCTTCAGGTTTCACCTTATAGATGAGGTCCAAATAGGCTGAGATCGTTCTGGAATTTTGGACTGGAGTGTTGTTATTGAGACAGGTCAGAGGCTGATTTACACGTGGCTGGTTTCTGTCTGAGTTGGTATGCAGGGCAAAAAAGAGCAATCCACTCTATATGCCCCAGAGTAATTACAAGTGACTGAGACTAGTTCAAATAATCCATTCATCAATTCTATGTGTTCCACAGAGCAATGCTCTAAGTATTATTAGTATGACTAGACATGGTATCCACCCTCACTGCACCAAAGGACTCAAGCTTTGCCCTATTGAGGAGGCATTAAGAGGGTAAAACTATTCTGGGGTTGCCTTTGTTCCTGGGCAGAGGGGACCTGGTCTGGCCGTTCGGGCTTGGTTGTTCCAGTTAGAGCAGGACCAAGGCTTCTTCATATATTGCTGATTTCTGTCTAGGTTGGGCTGGTGTGCACAAAGCAATGGACTGATTGCATCCCAGAACAATTACCCATGGCTAAGATTAACTCAAGCAATTATCCATCTCTTTATTTTCCTCACAGTAACATTCTAAATGTGACTTGCATGCCCAACATGGGGACTGTGCCCACCGTTACATAAGACACAAACTGCACCCTACTGATGAGGTTCAAATAGGCTGAAATTGGTCTAGCAGTGCTTGTGGTCCCAATCAGAGGGTGCAAGGTCTGATAGTTCAGTCTGGAATAGTCTTATTTGAGGAGGACCAAGACTGATTTGCATAAGGCTGGCTTCAGTCAGAGGGTGCATGACAGCCAAAAAAAAATAGGAGTGCATTGATGTTCACAGTTTTACCAGTGTCTGAAATTATTTCAAATAATTTATCCATCAGTTTTTTTCCTTCTTTTCCTCGGTGTGGCAGGCTTGCACGGATGAATAGTCCGTTATGTTAGTTATGCCAAATGGTTCAAGCTGCACTATGCTGATAAGCTGAAAAAGGTTGAAACTAGCCTGGTATTACCCGGGTTCCCATTTCAAGGTGACCTTGTCTAGCAGTTTAGTCATGAATGTCACTTTTAGAGCAGCACGAAGGCTGATATGGTTGATTCTGTATCAATCAAACATTGACAACTCACCTGTGAGGGTCTCGAGGTGCTGGAGCTGTTGCAGCTGCGTGGAGGTATGAACGTTTGAACATAAAGGTCTTTCGTTCTCTTCTGAATAGCTGGAGTGATAGTGCGGTCCTGAGGTGCAGGGGGAGGTTGTTCCAAAACTTGGCTGCCAGGAGCGAGATGGAGCATCCTCTGCTGTTGGCTTGACGGATCTGTATGGTGTTTGCGAGGGAGAGGGAAGCTGATTGGTGGTGTCTAGTTGGTTGGTGAGAGGCCAGGCATTTGTTGATGTATGCTGGTCCTTCTTTTGCAGGGCCTTGTATGTGTGGGTCAGCATCTTGAACAGGCATCTCTTCTAATCCGGGAACCAGTGTAGTTTCTTGAGATGGGGTGTGATGTGGGTCTTTCTAGGAAGGTTGAGTACGAGTCTTACCAATGAGTTCTGTATTGTCTAGAGTCTCTTCAGGAGACGTGCTGTGATTCCTACGTAGAGCATTTTTCTGTAGTTCACTCTGCTGGTGATGAGGGCTTGTGTGATGGTCCTTCTGGTGTTTGCTGGCAGCCACTCGAAGATCTTGTGGAGCATTTGAAGGGTGTGGAAGCAGGCATATGAGACGGCATTGACTTGTTTCTTCATGGATAGCTTGCCATGCAGAATGATACTGAGGTTGTGAGTGTGGTCTGTTGGGGCGGAGGGTGCCAAGCTCTGCTGGCCACCATGTGTTAGTCAATGGCGAGGTGTTGTTCGCTTAGATGAGGACTTCTGTTTTTTCTAGTTTTGAGTTTGAGACAGTTGTCCTTCATCGAGTCCACTACTTTCATCAAGCATCTATGGAAGTTAGCTTTTGTGGTGGAGTGATTTTCGGACAGTGAGAGGATAAGCAGTGTGTTGTCAGCATAGATGATGCTGAGCTTATGTGATCTGACAATGAAGGCCAGGGGGTCAGGCTGAAGGATGATCCTTGGGGGACTCCACAGATGATCTTCTTGGGGTCTGAGGTGAACAGTGGGAGACAAATGATTGGGGTTCTGCCTGAATGCCAATGAGGTGGAGTCTGTTGATCGGGATGCAGTGGCACGGCAGACAGGTTTGGAAGGATGAGGGCTGCTGTTTCCCTGTGGTCCAGGAGGGCTCTGATGTCATCTGTGGCTGCAAGCAGGGCTGTCTCGGTGCTGTGGTTAGCTCAGATCCGGACTGGAGGGGTCTGTGAGGTTGTGGTCTTCTAGGTGTTGGTTGAGTTGCTGATTTATCGTATTCTTGAGGACTTTTGATGGATAGAGGAGCAGAGAGCTGGGCCGGTAGTTCTTCAGTTCGGCTGGGTCAATGGAAGTGTTTCAGGAGGGGCCTCACTTCAGCCTGTTTCCAGACCTCAGGGAAAGAGGCTGCGGTGATAGAGATATTCAGGACCTTCCTGAGCTCAGCGTCAATTGTCTTGCTTCCGAAGCTGAAGACGTGGTGGGGGCAAGGGTCTGTGGATGCTCCAGAGTGTATGGAATCCATGACGGAGTTTTGCATGATGTGAAGTTCCCAATGGGTAAGAAGGTGTTCGGGGTTTGGGTTTGTGCATGTGAGTTGGTTGGTGCTGTCTGTGGCACAGGGTTGACGTTCAAAGTTTTCATAGATGGCCGAGATCTTGTCGTGGAAGAAGTCTGCAAGGTTGTAGCACAGTTCCTAGGAGGGAGTGATGTCGTTCTCTGTGGCTGCGGGATTGGTGAACTCCTTCATCATGGTGAAGAGCTCTTTGCTGTGGTGTGTTCTGGCTTTGATGTGGTCTGCTAGTGTGTTTTTCTTGTTTTTTTTCAGGAAGCGGTTGTACTGGTTGAGAGCAGTCCTCAAGGTGGTGTGGTCTCTGTTTTTTTACTGATGCGCCACTTCTTTTCAAGTTGTCAGCATGTATGCGGTGGCGTGTTGGACAAAAATAAAAATAGACCAGATTGTGGTCAAAATGAATTACCAATGACAGCGATAGAAACAAGCATTTGCAATGCAATGGGCCTCACGTTTGCTCGAGTTAGAGCTGTTAGCATGTGAAACTCCTAACCAGACTTTTCTTGCCACATATACTGAAAATAAAAATATAAACAGTTTCACATAAGCGAGCCCACGGCTGCGAAGCAAACACACAAAAGGAAATAGAAGTTAGGTCACAGTGAAAAGTATCGGCAAAAGTGCAATTATCCATGTATTCAGCAAAAGTCAATTATCTATGTAACAGGATCTGCCCAGCGAGATAGCACTACCTACGAAACAATGAGAAAAAGTAGTCCGGAAAACATCAAGCCTTATATGTTTTCAGTAGTTGGCCGGTGAGCTTGTGGAGGGCTAAACACCGGAAAAGGCATGATGTATGCACACCTTTCACTAATTAAATCAAGCGAATTGTGAAAGGCAAGCCCACGAACCAGCCAAACTCATGGGCGTGACATGGGCGTCGTCACAAGCCTGTAGAGAGATAACAACAGGGACGTAGCACTTTGCGCTCAACCCTAAAAAGTTATTAATCCATCACTTTCTTTTTTTTCATTTTTAGTGGGGGACACAGTGAGTGCGATGAGGATGCTTAGAGAAAAGTTCCCCTTCTGACTGTGTCATAATACTCAAGCAGCACTTTACTGACAGAGCCCAAAGAGGCCCAAGCCAGTCTGTGGTTGCTTTTGTTCCTGTTCAGATGAAATCTGGTTTGGCAGTTTGGGGTGAACTGTTTCTTTTGGAGCAAGATCAAGGCTGTATATGGCTGGTATCTGTCTGAGTTGGCTTAAAAACAATGGACTGAGTGGGGCCCAGAGTAATTATAAGTGTCTCAGTTTAATCAGTTAAGTAATTGCAGTCTATACTAATTACCAATGGCTGAGATTGATTCAAACATCACATCCATTGCCATTTGGATTTCCTTAGTTGCAATGCACTAGGTTTGATGGGTATGCCGAGATGGGACTCAACTGCTCCCAAAGGATGAGGCCCAAATCAGCCAAACTGATCTAAGGTCTTTTGTGTTCTCATTCAGTAGGCACTGGCTTGGCGGTTTGATTTGGACTGTTTCTATGGGGGAAGCACCAAGGATGATTTGCAAATAGCTGATTTCTATTTGAGGTGGTACTGTGAGCAAAAATAAATGATACACTTGATTGTGGACCAGAATAATTAACTTTAGCTTACATTAATTCAAGCAATCCAACAAACACTTCGTTTGCATCAGTGCAATAACCTAAAAATTGCTGGTATTTCAAAATGTAGGTACTCTGTTCACAGTGCCATGGGTGCCATAGCACGCTAGCGTCCTCAAATGACGAAGTCAAAAAAGCCCAAATTAGTCTGGGATTGTTAGGGTTCCCATTCTGAGGTCACATGATCAGGCAATTCCAGCAGGACTTTTTTGTTGAAGTGTTGCCCTCCAAAGAAAATACTTTATGAAAACTGGAGCTAGACAGTAATACTTTTGCAAGACTTTGCCCTGCTTTTCATCATTTGCGTGATTTTGTTCTGGCACAAATCTTTTGAAAATCTGTGTCAGTAATTTGTGCCAGTGTAAGGACTTCAGAAAAGTTGCTTGTTTTTAGGGCTGAGTGCGTGCAAGCGCTCTGGCCCATGTTGCAATATCTCTGTGGGCTTTTAACCACGCCCATGTCATGCCCATCAGTTTGGTTGGTTTGTTTAAAATTCACTTGATTTCATTAGTGAAAGGCATGCATATGTCATGCCTTTTCCAGTGTTTAGTCCTCTACAGCACCGGTAAACTGTTGAAAACAAACGAGGCTCTGTGTTTTCTGAATGGCTTCTGCACTACTTTTTCTTTTTATTTCCTATGCAGTGCGATCTCGCGGGGTAGTAGTCGAGTGCTTTGCATGAAATCGACCATGTTACAAGGATAATTCTACCAGTTTCCAATCAGGTCGAGTGCCACTTCCATCACCTACACACAAGCATATGCCAGTACCAGGCATTACCATGACATACGGTAGTAATGGGCCTCCATTTGTCTGTATCTGCAATATGCAGAGGATGCTCCAGCACACGTGTGCAATGTGTTTTGGGTAGGGGTGGGTGTAACTCGCATAATTTGTCGTAGCGTTACTGCACTAAGTTACAGCAAATTTTCATGAGATTTGGCAGAATAACGCTAGGAGAGTATCCCTACTTTAGTGCTATTTTTTCTTAGGACAAAATGTTCCCTTGCATCTAAAATAAACCAGAGGATGCTTTTTATATTAGGAAAATAGTGATAAATGCAGCAGAACACGAACAGTACCAGCTGCTTGCTCTCGGCTCCCCTGCTCCTTTGGTAGTCATTTTCCCACAAATTACACTAATACACTAACTGCGAACAGGCGTAGTTGCATAATGTTTGACAATTTTGCATTATAAGAGAAATGCAAAATTAACAAGATTACTCACATTACTCCAGTGTCATTAAAATTTCCAACACATTCTGTGCCAAAAATTGAAACCCCTGTTGTCCGCCATCCTCTGAAACGTGCGGAGTCTACCCTGATCATATAAATCCACCAGCACTAGCACGTCTGCCTCCACCCATGGTCTGCCATTGTATATAATGGCACCTTCCTTGGGAACTGCAAAGGACAATAACAGCGGATTTGGGGTATATGACAGGAAACTTCTCTTTGTATGTATTTATGCCAACAAAAACTTGCTATTGTGGCTAGTTTGTCTAGTTTTGGAGATGTCTCTACTGGAGCCGTTAGCATAGCCAGAATTGACTCCCTCTCCAAAGCACTTAGCAGCTCTGCTTTCTCTGGTGTGTCCACTGAAGACAGCAATTGCCACTACAATTGAGCTGCCTTTTCACATCTAGGAACTCTCTGACCACCCTGCAACATAAGACGTTTGGCCTCAAATCAAATCTGACACTATAGTATGGGGCTCTGCAAAGAATTACTTTTTGAAGATCACTGTGTGAGAACAGAAAACTGGTACAGCACCCATGACAAAAGCATCATCTTGACAATTGCCATCTGAGACAGCGGGAGGGTGATCCAGAAAGACATTAACTGTCACTTTTCAGCCAGGACCTCACACAGATTGCACTAAATCGAGCTTTCTTCTGCATGCTATAT
The DNA here is from genome assembly GCF_031143425.1 of Pleurodeles waltl. Lineage (NCBI taxonomy): Eukaryota > Metazoa > Chordata > Amphibia > Caudata > Salamandridae > Pleurodeles > Pleurodeles waltl. The sequence continues at coordinate 758,896,922 of NC_090449.1, read as the reverse complement.
GTGGAGTCCTAGATACTTGAACGTGGCCCATCATCATTCCAGTTTTGTGGGTGATATATTTCCCCCTGCCCCTCATAGTCCTATATTTGAGAGGGAAAAGGCAAGCCCAATTTACTTTTATCCCTTACATTTCCCTAAACTCATCCTGGACCTTCATCTATGTTAGAAGTGACCCACTGGGCCTTCATAGACAGATTAATACATTGTCTGCATAGTGGTACTATGTCACCTATCAGTCACCCTCATTCCTCATTGAGCATCCTCTGCAGCACAAACAATTCCAGTGGTTTGGAGGCCATGACGAAAATGAGAAGTTATAAAAGACATCCCCGGTGGATGCGTCTGGTGATGTTGCAGTGGTCTAAAATAACCTGACCCATACCCACTTGTTGGTCGTTGGTTGTTGGTTTTGAGTAAAGCAGCTGCACCTAGAAACCCAGGACTCAGTCCCATCTTCTTAAAAACCAGCAGAAAATAAGGCCAGCTCAGCAGTAAGAGCAGCACAGCTTAACAGACAAAACAGGTGCTGAAGATTAAGAAAGGGTTCCTGGTCGGGATGAGCCCATTTTGGTTTGGGTGCATCCACGTTTGAAGCACTGGCAAAAGTCTACCAGCTAATGTATGACTCAAAATATTATAGGCTGGTTTAATAAAGGTAACAGTCTACAGGAGTGTACAGTCAGTGGAACAACGATCAGTGCTTCCCTCATCCACTCTGCCAATTTCCAAATTTACTTTGCCTGGTACATTGCTAGTAAGTGGTTTTCATTGGTAGCTTAAAAGATCACATAGAACTCTATGGGTAATCCATCTGTGCCCAGAGTCTTATTCTGTGCCACCTGGGATATGGGCACACTAAGGGGGTCATTACAACCTCAGCGGTCTTTTAACAAGACCGCAGAGGGACCGCTGTGTGGAAGACCGCCAGCATTGGCGGTTTGTCGCTCGGCGTATTATGACCGTTGGCTGCCCTCCGTCGTTTTTCTGATGGAGAGCCGCCAACAGCCATACTTGCGGGCGGCGGGGAAGTGGAGGTTGCTCCACCTCCACCGCCACGCCAACAGAACACCGCCCAGCTAATCACATCCTGTGATTCTGCGCAGCGGTGTTCTGTTGGCGGTGTGGTGTCGGCGGAGCTGCCCCCATGGCTCCCGTCCCCTCCCGGCGGATCGACGGAACAGGTAAGTTGATCGTCCGTTAGGAGAGGGGGGTGGGGGGGGTGTTGTGTGTTGTGTGGGTGCATGGGGGTGTGTGTCTGTGTATGTAGGGGGGGTGTGAGTGCGTGTATGCTTGCGGGGGTGTTGCGTGTTTTGGGAATGAGTGTGTGTATATCTGTAGGTATGTCTGTGTGGATGTGTGCATGAATGTGTGAATGTGGGTGTACGTGTCTGACTGTGTGTGTGGATGTTGGCATGTGTGTCGGTGTGTGTGCGTGTATGTGTGTTGGTGGTGCCTGCGTGCGTGTCGGGTGTGTGTGTGTAAGGTAATGTCGGGGGTCGGGGTGGGGAGGGGGGCCCTGCCACCTTTGGGGGGTGGCAGGGGTGGTGGGGGGTGTAGGGGAGGGAGTCGGGGTGGGGGTGGGGGAGACCCCTATCAGTGCCAGGGAAGGAATTCCCTGGCACTGATAGTGCTTACCGCCATGGATTTCATGGCGGTTCCTACTGCTGGAAATCCATGGCGGTAAGGTGGGTCAAAATACCGGCGGCGGTATTGTCACGGCCGCCGGGCTGGAGACCCAGGTCTCCAGCCCAGCGGTCATCTCTGCCCTGGTGGGCGGAACGGAGAACCGGCGGATGACAATGGCAGTAACCGCCATGGTCATAATTAAAAAAATACGACCGCCAGCCTGTTGGCGGTCTTACCGCCGCTTTAACACCATCCGCCAGGGTTGTAATGACCCCCTAAATATCTCTAACTGGATGGGCTTCTTCAGAATGTGATACTGTAGTGGGTCTATTTGTATTAATGAGATTTGACTGAGACAATTTATGTGTATCTGCCCCATTTCCAGATGTATATAACATTCTATAGTAATCAGTGAAGGCACCTGAGTGTTAACAATATCCCCATATGCGGATTTGATAGGCCTGACATTTCTTTTGGTAGCCAAGTAAGTAGTCTACCCCATCTGTCCCCATCTGCACGTTGTCTTGCTACTTATTCCCTTTATTCTATTTTCCAAAGTCTATCCAATATTTTGGTGTGTTTCTGCTTCTGTGCTCTAAGTTTAGGCCTTGCATGTGGCTGGACAGCCACTTGATTCTTGGCATCCCTATTATTATGTTCTACGGACTACAACTTTCTGATCTGTGTTTGTCTTATGCCCCACATAGCTTTTGTCAGAAATGTAGTCTCTAGTTCACAGAGTTATGCACCCTTTCCAAGTACTGACCATAATCCTTGTCAGGACAAGTCACATATTGTTGTGGATCCATTTTGGTGTTTAGCTTAGCTTTGGCTTGCAGGCCGTTGCTTTTTTTATCTAGATTAACATGCTCTATTTTATTATTCTGTTTAATTCATTTTAGCATTGCTTGCAGTTTTTCCATTTTAGGAGAAATTGTTTAATTTCTTAATCAGTTGCCATTCTGTGTAAGCATTATTATCAGTAATGTATGTATTGGATTGTCATCATGTCCCTTTGCTTCACAATAGACAAGATCAGAATGTGAAAGTCAGGCATTTTGTTATGTTATTGCCGACCCAAGTTTGTTCACACAATCTAACGTTTAGGTACATACCCATGTCAGGATGTCTTCACGGACAATAACATATGGCTTATAAAAACACTCTGTGAGACCAAAGTCATTAGAAGGGGTTCCACCTAGGATACATCATCCATACTGCACGTCACTTTGCAGCAGACCTCAACCTTTGTGTCTCACCACCTGATCGGGAGACCGGAGGCCAATCTTCTTCCAAGGTAACAGGGGTTGGGGCACCTTTCATGAACATGGCTTGGGCAGAGTAGGTTTATCATGCCTTGCTCTTTTAGGGTAGAAATATGCTTTAGACAGGAATTTGCATATTCATGTGTTTTGCAAAAGTTTGGGATTGCTCACATTCATATCATTTACTCTCACAATTCAGATTTTGTTTCTTGTCACTATCCTAAGCATTGCAGCCCATGCATTTTATCATATATGACAGTCTTTTCAATAAATGTATTGAAAACTGCCCTGCATCTTCTTTCTTGCCTGTGTGTATAAGAGACTCATTTCTAACAAGAGAAAAGGGTAAGACGTGTTGCACCGCAATTTCCCTGAGAGGATTTCAGAGTCCATGTGCTAAGCTGCCAGAAATCACCTTTACTGTTTGTGTTTTGGTGAGTTGCTGATAGAAAGCAGGAAGAATGGGACTGAGAGCTGCCAATTGGTATAGGGATTACTCAGTCATCTATAATCAGAGGTGCTGCCATCTCTAATTAAGCAACCTTATAGAGATACAAGGGTTCTTACGACATGACGCCACCAACGATGGTGTAGGCACTAATTTACAAGTCTCCTGAGCATCTGTCTTACACACACTAAAGTACCCTAAGTACCAATATATGGAGGCGTCTGTGGTCTTGGGGACAACCCTCCTCAGCTAAATAGGGAGTACCTATTGTAGGAAAGTACCATCTTGCCTGGCATGTTACCCCCATTTTCACTGTATGTATGTTTGTTTTTGCCCATATGTCACTGGGATCCTGCCAGGCAGGACCCCAGTGCTCATAATGTATGCCCTGTATGTGTTCCCTGTGGGGTGCCTAACTGTATCACTGAGGCTCTGCTAACCAGAACCTCAGTGTTTATGCTTTCTCTGCTTTTCACAATTGTCACTGCAGGCTAGTGACTATCTTCACCAATTCTCATTGGCACACTGGAACACCCTTATAATTCCCTTGTAGATGGTACCTAGGTACCCAGGGTATTGGGGTTCCAGGAGATCCCTATGGGCTGCAGCATTTCTTTTGCCACCCATAGGGAGCTCAGAGAATTCTTACACAGGACTGCCACTGCAACCTGAGTGAAATAACGTCCACGTTATTTCACAGCCATTTTTCACTGCACATAAGTAAATTATAGGTCACCTATATGTCTAACCCTCACTTGGTGAAGGTTAGGTGTCAAGTTACTTAGTGTGTGGGCACCCTGGCACTAACCAAGGTGCCCCCACATTGTTCAGGGCAAATTCCCCAGACTTTGTGCGTGCGGGGACACCATAACACGCGTGCACTACACATAGGTCACTACCTATGTATAGCGTCACAATGGTAACTCCGAACATGGCCATGTAACATGTCTAACATCATGGAATTGTCACCCCAATACCATTCTGGTATTGGGGGGACAATTCCATGATCCCCATGGTCTCTAGCACAGAACCCGGTTACTGCCAAACGGCCTTTCCGGGGTTTCCACTGCCGCTGTTGCTGCTGCCAACCCCTCAGACAGGTTTCTGCCCCCCTGGGGTCTGGGCAGCCCGGTCCCAGGAAGGCAGAACAAAGGATTTCCTGTGAGAGAGGGTGTTACACCCTCTCCCTTTGGAAATAGGTGTGAAGGGCTGGGGAGGAGTAGCCTCCCCCAGCCTCTGGAAATGCTTTGATGGGCACAGATGATGCCCATCTCTGCATAAGCCAGTCTACACCGGTTCAGGGATCCCCCAGCCCTGCTCTGGCGCGAAACTGGACAAAGGAAAGGGGAGTGATCACTCCCCTGACCAGTACCTCCGAGGGGAGATGCCCAGAGCTCCTCCAGTGTGTCCAAGACCTCTGCCATCTTGGATTCAGAGGTGTTGGGGCACAATGGACTGCTCTGAGTGGCCAGTGCCAGCATGTGACATCAGAGACCCCTCCTGATAGGTGCTTACCTCTTTCAGTAGCCAAGCCTTCTTTCTTAGTAGCCAAACCTCCTTTTCTGGCTATTTAGGATCTCTCCTCTGGGCTATTCCTCAGATAACGAATGCAAGAGCTCACCAGAGTTCCTCTGCACTTCCCTCTTCGACTTCTGCCAAGGATAGACCGCTGACTGCTCCAGGATGCCTGCAAAACCGCAACAAAGTAGCAAGAACACTACCAGCAACATTGTAGCGCCTCATCCTGCCGCTCCCCCTTGCCGCTGCCTCCTTGCGGCCCGCCCCCCTCGCGCCCCCATTCGCCGCTCCCTCACGCCCTCCGCACCCTGTGCCTTCGATACTCGGCCAGCAAACTCCTCGCCCTCAACCCTGGTCCCTCCCCAGAGTGCTTCCAGGCCACCCCAAAGCACACCAAAGGACCTTTTTCCTGCCGCATCTGCAACTTCACCTGCAACAAAACAACGAAGCCAGCAACAACCAACACAAACCACCTGCACTGCATCCTCCTCAACACACGCTCTGCACGAAAGCACGCCATCGAGCTCTGGGACCTGCTCGACACCACCGCCCCAGACGTAGCCTTCCTGACCGAAACCTGGTGGAACGACTCCTCGGCCCCTGACATCGCCATCGCCATCCCTGACGGCTACAAAATCACCAGAAGAGATCGCACCAACGGAATCGGGGGAGGAATAGCCATCGCCCACAAATCTACCCTCAAGATCCACACCCACACGGACGACACCCTCAAGACAGCCGAACACCTCCACTTCCAGATTCACACGAACCCCAACACTCCCCTCAGAGGAACCCTCATATACCGTCCTCCAGGACCAAGAGCCCTCTTCAGCGACACCGTCTCCGACCTTGCAAGCACCCACGCCCTCGCCTCTTCAGACTACATCCTCCTGGGAGACCTTAACTTCCACCTGGAGAACAACAATGACGTCAACACCGCATCACTGACCACCAACCTCTCCAACCTCGGACTCCATCAACTGGTCAACACTCCCACCCACATCGCCGGCCACACCCTTGACCCACTCTTCACTTCAAGCAACCACATCTCTTTCAGCCACACCTCCGAACTCCACTGGACCGACCATCACTGCGTCCATTTCTCCTTCAAGAAAAACACCGAACACCACCGCACCCCTCTACCGCCTCACCGCCGCTGGGGAAAAGTCACCGAAGATCGACTAACCAACACCCTCGCCAAAAACCCACCACCCGACCCCACCGACCCGAACTCCGCCGCCATCAACCTCCAACAATGGATCCTCGACTGCGCCAACATCCTAGCCCCACTCAAGAGACCCACCGCCAACCAAGAAAAGAAAAAACCAGCATGGTTCACAGACGAACTGACCACCTCCAAATGCACCTGCCAGAAACTCAAGAAAAAATGGATCCTTGAGCGCACACCCGAGAACCTGGCTACCCTCAAGGAAGCCAACCGTGAACACCACCAACTGATCCGACTCGCCAAGCGCTCCCACTTCACAGAACGCCTTAACAACAACGCTCACGACTGCAAGGAACTCTTCGGCATCGTGAAGGAACTCTCCAACCCCAACGCCAACGTCAACGACATCCCTCCATCCCAGAAACTCTGCGACGATCTCTCCACCTTCTTCTACCAGAAAATCGCAGCCATCCACGACAGCTTCAACACCTCACCTCTGCCAGACCCCACCCCCAACAACTCCTCCCACGCCGACCACATCACCACCTGGACCAAAGTAGACGACGCCGAAACCCTAAAGACCATGAACTCCATCCACTCAGGATCTCCCTCTGACCCCTGCCCACATCACGTTTTCAACAAAGCCGACGTCACCATCGCCCCCAAACTCCGCAAGATCATCAACCTTTCCTTCAACACCGCTACCTTCCCGGACAGCTGGAAGCACGCAGAAATCCAACTCCTCCTCAAGAAACCCAAGGCCGACCTCAACGATCTCAAAAACTTCCGACCGATCTCCCTCCTCCCTTTCCCAGCGAAAGTAATCGAGAAGATCGTCAACGCACAGCTCGCCCACTACCTAGAAGACAACTCCATCCTAGACCCCTCCCAATCCAGCTTCAGACGAAACCACAGCACAGAGACTGCACTCCTCGCCGCCACAGATGACATCAGACTACAAATGGACAACGGCGAAACCTCTGCCCTGATCCTCTTAGACCTATCAGCCGCCTTCGATACAGTCAGCCACCGCACCCTACTTACCTGTTTACACGAAGCCGGCATCCAAGACAAAGCCCTCAACTGGATCTTCTCCTTTCTCTCCGGCAGAACTCAGAGGGTCCGACTCTCACCTTTCCACTCCAAAGCCACCAACCTCATCTGCGGCGTCCCCCTAGGCTCCTTACTAAGCCCAATGCTGTTCAACGTCTACATGGCCCCCCTCGCACAACTGGCCCGCCAGCACGACCTCAGCATCCTCTCCTACGCCGACGACACCCAGCTCGTCCTCTCCCTGACCAAAGATCCTCTCACCGCCAAAGCCAACCTTCACGAGGGACTGAAATCCATCGCCGAGTGGATGAGCAACAGCCGCCTGAAACTTAACTCCGAAAAGACGGAAGTCCTCATCCTCGGGCGCACCCCCTCGGCCTGGAACGACTCGTGGTGGCCCTCCGCCCTGGGTCCTCCACCCACCCCAGCCAGCCACACACGAAATCTCGGCTTCATCCTCGACTCCGCCCTCACCATGTCCAAACAGGTCAACGCAGTCTCATCCTCCTGTTTTAACACCCTCCGAATGCTCCGCAGAATCTTCAAGTGGATTCCAACAGGAACCAGAAAGACGGTGACCCAAGCCCTCGTCAGTAGCAAACTCAACTACGGCAACGCACTCTACACAGGCATCCCAACAAAAGACATCAAACGACTCCAACGCATCCAGAACGCATCCGCCCGCCTGATCCTCGACATACCCCGCCGATGTCACATCTCCCCTCACCTGAAGGACCTCCATTGGCTCCCCGTGGACAAGAGGATCACCTTTAAACTCCTCACCCACGCACACAAGGCACTACACGACACCGGACCTACCTACCTGAACACCAGACTCAACTTCTACGTTCCCTCACGTCAACTACGATCTGCCAACCTTGCCCTCGCCATCGTCCCCCGTTCCAGCGCAAGACTTCTGGCGGCAGATCCTTCTCCTACCTCGCCGCCAAGACCTGGAACTCACTCCCGACCTCACTACGCCAGACCCAGGACCTCCTCACTTTCAGGAGACTCCTCAAGACATGGCTCTTCGAACGATAGCAGCACCCCCCCCCCTAGCACCTCGAAACCGTAACGGGTACATAGCGCGCTTTATAAATTGATTGATTGATTGATTGATTGATTGATCCTGCCGGCTTTCTCGACTGTTTCCTGGCGGTGCATGCTCTGAGTGCTGTCTGCCTTCACCCTGCACTGGAAGCCAAGAAGAAATCTCCTGTGGGTCAACGGAATCTTCCCCCTGCTAACACAGGCACCAAACATTTGCATCACCGGTCCTCTGGGTCCCCTCTCATCCTGACAAGCGTGGTCCCTGGAACACAGGAGCTGGGTCAAAGTGTCTCCCAAAGTCTAGTGGCCCTTCTATCCAAATTTGGTGGAGGTAAGTCCTTGCCTCCCCACGCCAGACAGTAAACCTGTGTACTGCGTGATTTGCAGCTGCTCCGGCTTCTGTGCACTTCTCCAAGGATTCATTTGTGCAGAGCCTAGCCTGGGTCCCCAGCACGCCGTCCTGCACTGCCCAACTCGCTGAGTGGTCCCTTCTTTGTGGCTCTGAGTCGACCGCTGTCCTCAGATCTTCTAAGTGCCTGCTCCGATACTTCTGCGGGTGCTGCCTGCTTCTGAGGAGGCTCTCTGAGTTCCTGAGCGCCTCCCTGTCTCCTCCTCCAAGGGGCGACATCCTGGTCCTTCCTGGTCCCCAGCAGCACCCAAAATCCTCATCCGCAACTCTTGCAGCTAGCAAGGCTTGTTTGCAGTATTTCTGCGGGGAAACACTTTTCCATCCTCCAGCACGCCATGGGACATCTTCCATCCAAAACAGCAGTTCCTAGCCTTTTTCGTTGTTGGAGAATCTTTGGCTTCTTCCACCCAGAGGCAGCCCTTTTGCACCTTTATCCGGGGTTTGGTGGGCTCCCTCCCCCCTGGACACTTTTGTGACTCTTGGACTTGGTCCCCTTCCTTTACAGGTCCTTAGGTCCAGGAATCCATCTTCAGTGTTTTGTTGGTGCTTGTGGTTCTTGCAGAATCCTCTATCACGACTATTCTGTCTTTCTGGGGTAGTAGGGTAACTTTACTCCTACTTTTCAGGGTCTTGGGGTGGGGTATCTTGGACACCCTTACTGTTTTCTTATAGTCCCAGCGACCCTCTACAGCCTACCATAGGCCTGGGGCCCATTCGTGATTCACATTCCACTTTTGGAGTATATGGTTTGTGTTGCCCCTACGCCTATTTCTACCTATTGCATCCTATTGTGATTCTACATTGTTTGCACTACTTTTCTTACTGTTACTTACCTATTTTGGGTTTGTGTACATATAATTTGTGTATATTACTTACCTCCTAAGTGAGGTTATCATCTGAGATACTTTTGGCATATTGCACTAAAATAAAGTACCTTTATTTTTATTAACTCTGAGTATTGTGTTTTCTTATGATATTGTGCTACAGGATATAAGTGGTATAGTAGGAGCTTTGCATGTCTCCGAGTTCAGCCGAAGCTGCTTTGCCATAGCTACCTTCTATCAGCCTAAGCTGCTAGAAACACTTCTATTCTACAAAGAAGGGATAACTGGACCTGGCACGAGGTGTAAGTACCACAAGGTACCCACTATAAGCCAGGCCAGCCTCCTACACCTATCTAGAGTGTAGGTTGTTCAAGCTTGAAACTTAAAAAGGATTAATTCCCCCATTGGTGTTCCCAACTCTGATACTCTCTCCTTAACATGGTAAACGTCATAAACATCCCAGAGAACTGGAGACAAGCACTTACGCAGTTTCTTCTAGCCAATGGCTTAACAGACGATGGTGGGGAAGTCACATTAGTAGTAGAAGCTCATGACGCATATCAAACAGAAACATTTTATTCTTGGCTCACCTTTCCTGAAGTAAATGACAATTCACACACATTTCACACTTACAGAATAACGAACGTACCACACCGGTACCGAGCTTTTCTACGCTTAAAAGTACCACTTTCTGATTAAGAACACCAAAACTGGTTTAATGGCACCCTTCCACATGTAATACAACCCGTGAGATTAGGTCCCTTAAGTACTGAAGGACCAACGTGGCCCACTTTTGCCACGTACACACCACATCCCGAAGTGTAGGCTATGCAGGTAGCTGATGTAGAATGAGCTAGTAGCAATATACAGTCAATTAATACAGTTCATAATGCGGCCTCTGAACACCGCCCTAGGGAGGGCTGCTCCAGCTATCCACCAATTGGCAGTTACATAAATGAATCCTCTAACCGTAGACTCAATAATAGGCAAAGCCCCAACGGAACGTGAGAAGATTCCATCCTTGATAGCACAAAAGACAAATAAGCTGGGAGCACTGTTTCCCCATATGGGACCCCAAGATAAACAGAACTCTCGCAATGTGCTTGCCATTTGGAATGGCTCCCTCAGTAAAGGACTGTGCCACATGGGGCACAGTCTTCTCAGCAATTTACACAACCACACATGGTACCCCAACACTTGACAATTTGCCAGAAGGGTTAAAACAAATTCAAAATGAACATGGGGCTGCCTCAGCCCTGGACGTGGGGATGAAACTGATGTGTAACTTCGACACAGTCTCCTCAATAATATTAAAAGGAGAAGCAGCAGCTTTGGCCATTCAACAATGGTTCCAGGAGATTCCTCAACAGAACCAGAAGCGTGACTTTCCAAAGATTACCTCCGAGACTTATATTAGTGTAGGCAGTGATAGTCTGGGGGACAGACAAACTAAGCCACAAATTCAGAGTGCCACTCAAAAGGAAGGTACTAAACAAGCACAAGAGGGTTCTAAAAATCTCTGGGATAAACAAAAACAAAAACAAAATAAAGACAACAAATTTCAGATAGCTGATTCGCCTCATCCAGGGACCTCTGAAAGGAGATATAGGTGGTCATTACAACCTCGGCGGTCTTCTTAAAAGATATCTCCTTTTTTAAGAAGACCGCCGAGGGACCGCCGTGCGGAAGAACGCCAGTAGTGGCGGTTTGCCGCGGGGCGTATTATGACCGTTGGCTGCCCTCTGTCGTTTTTCCGATGGAGAGCCGCCAACAGCCATACTTGCGGGCGGCGGGGAAGTGGTGGTTGCTCCACCTCCACCGCCACGCCAACAGAACACCGCCGAGATAATCACGTCCTGTGATTCTGCGCGGTGGTGTTCTGTTGGCGGTGTGGTGTTGGCGGAGGTGCCCCCATGGCTCCCGTCCCCTCCCGGAGGATCGACGGAAAAGGTAAGTCGATCGTCCGTTAGGGGAGGGGGGCGTGGGGTGATGTATGTTATGTGGATGCATGGGGGTGTGCGTCTGCGTATGTAGGGGTGTGTGTGAGTGCGTGTATGCTTGCGGGGGTGATGCGTGTTTCAGAAATGTGTGCGTGTCTGTCTGTATGTATGTCTGTATGGATGTGTGCGTCAATGTGGGTGTACGTGCCTGAGTGTGTGTGTGGATGTTGGCATGTATGTCGGTGTGTGTGCGTGTATGTGTGTCAGTGGTGCCTGTGTGTCAGGTGTGTGTCAGTAATGTTATGTTGGGGGTCGGGGTGGGGAGGGGGGCCCTGCCACCTTTGGGGGGTGGCAGGGGTGGTGGGGGGTGTGGGTGAGGGAGTCTGGGTGGGGGTGGGGGGTGGGGGAGACCCCTATCAGTGCCAGGGAAGGAATTCCCTGGCACTGATAGTGCTTACCGCCATGGATTTCATGGCGGGTCCTACCGCTGGAAATCCACGGCGGTAAGCCGGGTCGCAATACCGGTGGCCGTATTGTTACGGCCGCCGGGCTGGAGACCCAGGTCTCCAGCCCAGCGGTCGTCTACAGCCCAGCGGTCGTCTCCGCCCTGGCGGGCGGAACGGGAAAGCGGCGGATGACCATGGCGGTAACCGCCATGGTCATAATACAAAAAAAAAGACCGCCAGCCTGTTGGCGGTCTTACTGCCGCTTTAACACCATCTGCCAGGGTTGTAATGACCCTCATAATCTCCGGAATAGAGAAACTTTAAAACCACCTGATAGATATCAGTATACTGATACACGCCCCTCTCGTCCCTTTTAGGACACGCCAGATAAACAGAGTGTTAGAGTGTGGTAATCTGACCACTGCAGTGACTCCAAGAAGCCGAAGAATAACTCACACCATTCCTCAGAAGTATAAAAAGGAGGATACATTTCCCCCAAAAAGCCCCAATTTAAAAAGAAAATGGTGACAGCATTTTCCATTAAACATGCCTACAATATTGAAAACATTGCTGAAGAACAAGAGGTGGGCTGCGACTCTGCTGGTCAGCACAGCAGAAGTCACGATTTGTCGCAAGAGTCTTGTAGATCATCTGGATGTGACAGAAACAAATTACTTTCTTGTCAATCGAGACAGTGGACAGGCACCTCTCCGCATCGACATGGTATATGAATTAAACATCCAAATTGAGGGGGACATAGAGCACACTATTGAAGTTATCTTCTAGGAATCATTTAAGTGTGATATTTGATTGGCAGGAAAAGACTGGCCACCTGACTTTGGGGAAGATGTAATTTTGCCTTCTTTCTAAATCCTAGTTCCAGATGCTGTAAAGGAAGCCTATGCGGCTTCTCCGCTGCACTGTTACCATATGGGATGGGATAAAGAATCCCCGAACCATGTAATACCTCTTAGGTCCACACACCATCTTCAACCTCAATACCCCATTAAATATGAGGCTAAAGATGCAGTGAAAGAAATTGTCACACAACTCGAGTACCAGGGAGTAATTAAACACTGTGGCCCTCATCATGACTTCGGCGGTCAAAACAGTTGACTGCCAAAGTCCCACGGCCAAGAGACCGCAAGTGATGGTGGTCTTGAGACTGCCATATTATGACTCCTGGCAGCTCGCCGACAAAAATTGGGTGGAGAGCTGCCAGCAGCCTTACTGGCGTTCGGTGGTCTAGTGGAGGTTGCTCCGCTGTCACCGACACGTCATTACAACACCACCCGCCGTATTACAAATTTGTAATCGGTGTGGCGGTGTTGTGGTGACAGGGTGGTGCCAGCAGAGCTGGCCCCATGGACCCCATTCCCTCATGGACGACCACCACGAGCAGGTAATATGATCGTCCAACAGGGGAGGGGGAGTGTGGGGGGGTTGTTGAGCTTTTTGTGCTAGAATGGGGGTGTGAATGTGTGCGAATGGAGAGGAGGGTGTTTGTGTGTGTGCATGTATCTGTGTGAATGTGTGAATGTGGGGGGTGTCGTTGATGCTTGTATGTGTATGATTGTCTGTGCTTGAATGTTTGAGTGTGTGCATGTGTGGATGGGGGGCAGGGGTATCCATGGGGTTTGGAGCGGGCAGGGTGGTGTCTACAGAATTTGGGGGGTAGGAAGGGCGCCGTGGCTGTTTCAGAGGGGTGTGGGGGAGTCGCATACTGGCAACAGGAATGTTTATTTATGTCGTCAGTATCCTTTCCGCAAGGGATTTCCTGGCAGAAAGGAGACTTATAATACCGTCGGTGGTATAAAGTGGACCACCGGGCCGAAGGTGGTACAACTTTGGCCCGGTGGTCCCACCACCCTGGCAGTACAGGCGGTGAACTGGCTGCTTTGCTTTGCCGTGGTCATAATTTGGTGGTCCTGCTCTGCCACACTGTCGGTGGTGTTACCGCCACCGCCGGCGTGGCAGAGCAGGACCGCCAAACTCACAATGACCACCTATGTCTCTGCAATGAATAACCCAATATTCCCTGTATCACAACCAGAGCATTCCTATAGAATAATTTTAGATTACAGGCATTTAAATGGTCGCAAAAGTACATATGCAAGACAAAATGCACACAGCATGGCACTAATTAGCAATATAGTTTGTAAAAACATCCAACAATCTTTGATATTTCAAATGTTTTTTTCAGCCAAAAACTAGCACCTGAAAGTCAGGATCTTGGCTGTTTTAGTGCATTAGGCTCACAGCAGCACTTTTGTCAATTGCCTCAGGGGTATAAGAACATCCCAGGGTTGTTTTCAGCCTGTGTAACATCAATATTACACAATATTGACCCCAAGGCATTGTCCTATGTGGATCATATTTATCTCACAGACAACAACCTCAACTTCATCTTGTCAGGGTCGATCGGATCATGCTTCCCAGAGCTATAAATTCAATTACAAAAATTGCTCTACTCAGTGTTCTATTCCTGGGATACGAGTTATAAGATGAAGGCACGAGTCTGGCCGGCACTTTTAAAAAAAAATGCGTGCAATTTCAAGCACCAAATACAATCAAGAAACTACAGTCATTGTTTGGTTTCTTCAACTGTAGCAGAACATATACCTGACTATGCACAATGCATAAAACCTCTTTATGACTTAATTTAGCCAGATTTTTCAAGCTTTGGACACTTGAACATACACACATCCTCAGAGAGCTTCAGCAGGACATGCTAGAAGCAAAATTGTGGCACACATGCAACAACAAAACAAACCTGGTCATCAGAATAATTGCTGGTGCAATTGAGTTCACCTATGTCACTTTCAATGAGGGTGACACAGTACCCATAGCATACAAATCCCATTTGTCCATTTGAATCCAAATGCAGAACTACCTTTTGCACTCAGAGAAAAGATACTGACTGCAGTACAGATGGCTGTAATTACTGAGAGGCCACTAGCCAAAGGAAAACGCATCATTGTCGTTACCCCGGTACTAGCCTTAGAGGCTTTGACCAAAGAAAGCATTCTTAATGCTAAAGCGTTACGTCCATGCTGGATTCAATAGGCAACCTCCCTGACTGCCACTGATGTTGATTACATTTTTGATCCCAAATTACACATACAAGAATTTCTCCAATATGAGCAGGACTATTCCACACCTACCAACATACTACCATTAGATCAATATCAAACTGTAATTTACACTGATGGTTCAGAACAACCAGTCACTAAAAATTAATATTCAGCCACTTGTGCAGCTGTAAGCGGGGTAGTGAGAGATGGTGCATTCCACCCTCATAATACCTACACGCAGACCCTAGGGGACTGCACTGCACAGCTGCCAGAAGTTAAGGCTCTAATTTTGGCACTGGAACATATGGATTCGGAACAGCCCACACTAATTGTGTGTGATTTGTATTACTGTGTCCTGTCTTACAATGATTATTTAATCAATGGCCTTTGAACGGGTTCAGAGTTTCTAAAGGGAGCATCATTAAACACAGAACACTGTGGGGAAAGGTAGCTGATCTTAAGGACAGACTACTTGATGCTCATGTAGTGCATACATTGAGCCATCAACATGTATGTAGGAAAGTACCATCTTGCCTGGCATGTTACCCCCATATTTCACTGTATATATGTTGTTTTAGTGTATGTGTCACTGGGACCCTGCCACCCAGGTGCTCCAGTGCTCATAAGTGTGCCCTGTATGTGTTCCCTGTGTGATGACTAACTGTCTCACTGAGGCTCTGCTAACCAGAACCTCAGTGGTTATGCTCTCTCTGCTTTCTAAATTGTCACTAACAGGCTAGTGACCAATTTCACCAATTCACATTGGCATACTGGAACACCCTCATAATTCCCTAGTATATGGTACTGAGGTACCCAGGGTATTTGGGTTCCAGGAGATCCCTATGGGCTGCAGCATTTCTTTTGCAACCCATAGGGAGCTCTGACAATTCTTACACAGGCCTGCCACTGCAGTCTGAGTGAAATAACGTCCACGTTATTTCACAGCCATTTACCACTTAAGTAACTTATAAGTCACCTATATGTCTAACCTTCACCTGGTAAAGGTTGGGTGCTAAGTTACTTAGTGTGTGGGCACCATGGCACTAGCCAAGGTGCCCCCACATCGTTCAGGGCAAATTCCCCGGACTTTGTGAGTGCGTAGACACCATTTCACGCGTGCACTATACATAGGTCACTACCTAGTTATAGCGTCACAATGGTAACTCCGAACATGGCCATGTAACATGTGTAAGATCATGGAATTGTCACCCCAATGCCATTCTGGCATTGGGGAGACAATTCCATGATCCCCAGAGTCTCTAGCACAGACCCAGGTACTGGCAAACTACCTTTCCCGGGGTTTCACTGCAGCTGCTGCTGCTGCCAACCCCTCAGACAGGTTTCTGCCCTCCTGGGGTCCAGCCAGGCCTGGCCCAGGAAGGCAGAACAAAGGACTTCCTCAGAGAGAGGGTGTTACACCCTCTCCCTTTCGAAAAAGGTGTCAGGGCTGGGGAGGAGTAGCCTCCCCCAGCCTCTGGAAATGCTTTGATGGGCACAGATGGTGCCCATCTCTGCATAAGCCAGTCTACACCGGTTCAGGGATCCATAGCCCTGCTCTGGCGTGAAACTGGACAAAGGAAAGGGCAGTAACCACTCCCCTGACCTGCACCTCCCAGGGGAGGTGCCCAGAGCTCCTCCAGTGTGCTCCAGACCTCTGCCATCTTGGAAACAGAGGAGTTGCTGGCACACTGGACTGCTCTGAGTGGCCAGTGCCATCAGGTGACGTCAGAGACTCCTTCTGATAGGCTCTTACCTGTGTTACTAGCCTATCCTCCTTCCTAGGTAGCCAAACCTCCTTTTCTGGCTATTTAGGGTCTCTGCTTTTGGGAATTCTTCAGATACCGAATGCAAGAGCTCACCAGAGTTCCTCTGCATCTCTATTTTCACCTTCTGCCAAAGGATCGACCGCTGACTGCTCAGGACGCCTGCAAAACCGCAACAAAATAGCAAAGACGACTACTGCAACCTTGTATCGCTTATCCTGCTGCCTTCTCGACTGTTTCCTGGTGGTGCATGCTCTGGGGGTAGCCTGTCTCCTCTCTGCACCAGGAGCTCTGAAGAAATCTCCAGTGGAATGATGGAATCTTCCCCCTGCAACCGCAGGCAACAAAAGACTGCATCACCGGTCCTCTTGGTCCCCTCTCAGCACGACGAGCGTGGTCCCTGGAACTCAGCAATACTGTCCAAGTGACTTCCACAGTCCAGTGACTCTTCAGTCCAAGTTTGGTGGAGGTAAGTCCTTGCCTCCCCACGCTAGACTGCATTGCTGGGTACAGCGTGATTTGCAGCTGCTCCGGCTCCTGTGCACTCTTCCAGGATTTCCTTTGTGCACAGCCAAGCCTGGGTCCCTGACACTCTAACCTGCAGTGCACAACCTTCTGAGTTGTCCTCCGGCGTCGTGGGACTCCCTTTTGTGTCTTCGGGTGGACTCCGGTTCACTCCTCTTCCAAGTGCCTGTTCCAGTACTCCTGCAGGTGCTGCCTGCTTCTGTGAGGGCTCCCTGACTTGCTGGGCACCCCCTCTGTCTCCTCATCCAAGTGGCGATATCCTGGTCCCTCCTGGGCCATAGCAGCATACAAAAACCCTTATCGGGACCCTTGCAGCTAGCAAGGCTTGTTTGTGGTCTTTCAGCGTGGGAACACCTCTGCAAGCTTCTTCACAACGTGGGACATCCATCCTCCAAAGGGGAAGTTTCTAGCCCTCTTCGTTCTTGCAGAATCCACAGCTTCTACCATCTGGTGGCAGCTTCTTTGCACCCTCAGCTGGCATTTCCTGGGCATCTGCCCACTCTCGACATTGTCGTGACTCTTGGACTTGGTCCGCTTGTTCCACAGGTACTCAGGTCCGGAAATCCACTTTGCTTGCTTTGCTGGTGTTGGTCTTCCTTGCAGAAACCCCCTATCACGACTTCTGTGCTCTCTAGGGGTTATAGGTGCACTTTACACCTACTTTTCAGGGTCTTGGGGTGGGCTATTTTTCTAACCCTCGCTGTTTTCTTACAGTCCCAGCGACCCTCTACAAGCTCACATAGGTTTGGGGTCCATTCGTGATTCGCATTCCACTTTTGGAGTATATGGTCTGTGTTGCCCCTATACCTATGTGCTCCTATTGCAATCTACTGTAACTTTACATTGCTTGCATTACCTCCTTTTGCTATTACTGCATATTTTGGGTATTGTGTACATATATCTTGTGTATATTTGGCATCCTCAGACTGAGGGTACTCACTGAGATACTTTTGACATATTGTCATAAAAATAAAGTACCTTTATTTTTAATATATCTGTGTATTGTGTTTTCTTATGATATTGTGCATATGGCACCAGTGGTATAGTAGGAGCTTTGCATGTCTCCTAGTTCAGCCTAAGCTGCTCTGCTATAGCTACCTTCTATCAGCCTAAGCTGATAGAAACACCTCTTCTACACTAATAAGGGGTAACTGGACCTGGTACAGAGTGTAAGTACCCCTTGGTACCCACTACAAGCCAGGCCAGCCTCCTACATTGGTTGTGCAGCGGTGGGATAAGTACTTGTAACTACTTACCACTTTGCCATTTTGTACTTTTCATAAGAGAATAATATACAAAACAAGTTTAGTGTATGTACACCTAACCAAAAAGTTTTGCTTTTCTTCTCTTACACTATCTGCTAAGTGCTGAAAAGTACTCCTAAACTTTCAAAAAGTTGAAAAAGGTTTTTTTCCGGTTCTTTAAAAATTCCTAAAACTTTTTCTATCCTTTATCTGTCTCTAAACCTTTTTCTATCATGTCTGGTGTAGGAACTCCCCTTAATTTGGTCAGTACTATTTATGACGACCTTAACTTTAAGAGCCTAAGGAGTCTCTGCATTGATAGAGGTTTAGTGGTAGGTAAGAACCCTTCTACAGAGTTACTGTCTAAGATGCTTATTGAGAATGATAAGGCCCAGGGTGGCACCTCATCTGAAAGGTTGATAGATAGCTCACACTCTGACTCAGGGGAGCCCCTTGAGAGAGTGTTACAGGGTTCCCTTCTTAATCTGCCCCTTAGCAGACCACCTAGCAATGCTGGTAGTAATAGAAGCTCCCATCACAGTAGGGATGTTTTTGTTCCTGGAGGCCAGGTTGTTAGAGTGCCAACTGTAAGGGACAAGTCTCCCTCTGCTCATTCAAATCTTTCTTCTGTGTCAAAACATTCCCAACCCACCCACCCTGATGACAAGATGTTAGAAAGGGAGCACAATAAGTTGAGAGTGGAAGAGTCCAGGCTGAAGCTTAAACAGCAACAGCTGGCTCTAGACAGGGAATCCCTAGACTTAGAAAAAGAGAGACAGAGGTTGGGGTTAGGACCCCATGGTGGCAGCAGCAGTATTCCTGATAGCAATCCTGTGAGAGAGCATGATTCTAGGAATCTGCACAAGATAGTGCCCCCTTACAAGGAGGGGGGTGACATTAACAAGTGGTTTGCTGCACTTGAGAGGGCCTGTATGGTACAGGGGGTCCCTCAAAGGCAGTGGGCTGCTTTTCTATGGCTATCTTTCAGTGGAAAGAGTAGGGATAGGCTCCTTACTATGAAGGAAAGTGATGCCAATAATTTTACAGTTTTGAAGAATGCACTCTTGGATAGATTTGGCTTAATCACTGAACAATACAGGATTAAGTTCAGAGAAACCAGAAAAGAGTCTTCACAAGACTGGGTAGACTTTGTTGACTATTCTGTGAAGGCCTTGGAGGGGTGGTTACATGGCAGTAAAGTTTCTGACTATGAAAGCCTGTACAATCTAATCTTGAGAGAGCATATTCTGAATAACTGTGTGTCTGATTTGTTACACCAATATCTAGTGGACTCAGATCTGACCTCTCCCTAAGAATTGGGAAAGAAGGCAGACAAATTGGTCAGAACAAGAGTGAACAGAAAAGTTCATACAGGGGGTGACAAGGATGGCAAGAAGAAGGATGGTAAGTCTTCTGACAAGGGTGGGGACAAAAGTAAAATCCTCTGGTGAGGGTGGTGGGTCCAAATCCTCTTCCAATAATCAAGTTAAAAAGCCTTGGTGTTATTTGTGTAAAGTCAAAGGCCATTGGACAACTCATGCCAGTTGTCCAATGAAAAACACCAAACCTCCCACTACCATAACCCCTACTGCAAATTCTAGTGCCCCTAGTAATAGCAGTGGTGGTGGGAGCAAACCTACTAATAGCCAATCCAAGGGAGTAGCTGGGCTCACTTTTGGTAATTTAGTTGGGGTTGGTCTTGTTAGGGAGACCACAGAGGCTGTGTTAGTCTCTGAAGGTGCCATTGATTTGGCCACCTTGGTTGCTTGTCCCCTTAATATGGATAAGTACAAGCAACTTCCCCTAATCAATGGTGTTGAGGTTCAGGCCTACAGGGACACAGGTGCCAGTGTTACCATGGTAATAGAGAAACTGGTACACCCTGAACTACACCTGCTTGGTCACCAGTACCAAGTGACAGACGCTCATAACAACACTCTTAGCCACCCCATGGCTGTTGTGAATCTCAACTGGGGGGGGGTTACTGGCCCAAAGAAAGTTGTGGTTGCCTCAGATTTACCTGTAGACTGTCTACTAGGGAACGATTTAGAGACATCAGCTTGGGCAGAAGTGGAGTTGGAGGCTCATGCAGCAATGCTGGGCATTCCTGGGCATATTTTTGCTTTGACAAGGGCTCAGGCCAAAAAGCAAAAAGGACAGGGTGACTTGGATCCTGGAACAATAGACCAAGTGCTCCCTAAATCTAGGGCTAGTAAGGGTAAATCCCTACCCACTATCCCTCCCTCTACAGATGATTCTACTTCTGAGGAAGAAGAATTTCCCCCTGTGCAGAACCTTCACCAGAGGAGCTGGCAGCAGACACTGCCGAGCTTTTGGGTGGAGGGGGGCCTGCCAGGACGCAGCTGAGTGTGGCACAGCAAACCTGTCCCACATTAGAGGGTCTAAGACAGCAAGCTGTCAAACAGCAAAATTGGGATGTCATTGACTCACATAGAGTTTACTGGGAGGACAACCTCTTGTACACAGAGTCAAGGGACCCAAAACTTGGAGCAGCCAGGAGATTGGCCATTCCCCTGCAGTACAGAGAGTTCCTCCTAACTCTGGCACACGACATTCCCTTGGCTGGACATTTGGGTCAGATTAAAACATGGGAAATGCTTGTCCCCCTGTTTCACTGGCCTAGGATGTCAGAGGACACAAAGGTTTTTTGTAAGTCCTGTGTGACCTGCCAAGCCAGTGGCAAGACTGGTGGCACCCCAAAGGCTCCTCTTATTCCACTGCCTGTGGTTGGGGTTCCCTTTGAAAGGGTAGGGGTTGACATAGTTGGCCCCCTTGACCCTCCTACTGCTTCAGGCAATAGGTTTATCTTGGTGGTAGTGGACCATGCCACAAGATATCCTGAAGCAGTTCCTAAGATCCAGAATGGCTGAGTACATGAAAAAGGCCAGTAAAAACCTTCAGGCCAGCCAAGAGCTCCAAAAGTAATGGCATGACCAGAAGGCTGTTCTGATTCAGTACCAACCAGGACAGAAGGTGTGGGTATTGGAGCCTGTGGCCCCAAGAGCACTCCAAGACAAATGGAGTGGACCCCATCTCATTGTTGAAAAGAAGGGCGAGGTCACCTACTTGGTTGACCTGGGCACTGCCAGGAGTCCCCTTAGGGTGCTCCATGTTAATCGCCTGAAACCCTACTATGACAGGGCTGGTCTCACCCTGCTCATGGCAACAGATGAGGGACAGGAAGAAGAGAGTGACCCTCTCCCTGATCTCTTCTCTTCCACAGAAGAGGATACTCTAGTGGAAGGTGTAGTTTTGGCAGACTGTCTTACTGCTGAGCAGAAACACAACTGCATAAATCTCCAAGGTCAGTTTTCTGAACTCTTTTCAACTGAGCCAGGCACCACAATTTGGTGTGAACACACAATTGATACTGGAGACAGTTTGCATGTCAAAAGTAAAATCTATAGGCAGCCTGACCATGTCAGGGACTGCATAAAGCAAGAAGTTCAGAAAATGTTTGAACTGGGAGTGGTTGAACACTCTGAAAGCCCATGGGCCTCTCCTGTGGTGTTTGTACCAAAGCCTCACTCAAAAGATGGAAAAAGGGAGATGAGGTTTTGTGTAGACTACAGAGGTCTCAATCAGGTAACAAAAACTGATGCTCACCCTATACCCAGGGCAGATGAGCTCATAGATACACTGACATCTGGCAAGTATCTAAGCACCTTTGATTTGACTGCAGGGTATTGGCAGATCAAATTGGCTGAGGATGCTAAACCTAAAACTGCATTTACAACTATAGGAGGGCACTACCAATTTACAGTGATGCCCTTTGGTTTGAAGAATGCACCTGCCACTTTTCAGAGGTTGATGAACACAGTCCTGCAAGGGTTGGAGGCTTTTAGTGCAGCATATCTTGATGATATAGCTGTCTTTAGCTCCACCTGGGATGAGCACCTGGTCCACCTTTGGAAAGTTTTGGCGGCCCTGCAAAAGGCAGGCCTCACTATCAAGGCCTCAAAGTGCCAGATAGGGCAGGGAAAGGTGATTTATCTGGGACACCTGGTAGGTAGAGAACAGATTGCACCACTTCAGGGGAAAATCAAAACAATCATGGATTGGGTTCCCCCTACAACACAGACCTTCCTAGGCCTCACTGGGTTTTACAGGAGATTCATTAAAAACTATGGCTCCATAGCAGCCCCTCTTAATGATCTCACAAGTAAGAAGATTCCTAAAAAGGTATTATGGACAGCTAGCTGTCAGAAAGCATTTGAGGAGCTCAAACAGGCCATGTGCTCTGCACCTGTCCTAAAAACCCCATGTTACTCCAGGAAATTCATTGTTCAAACTGATGCATACAGGGAATGGACTATACAGAGGAACATAGACCTGGGAGTACCCACTCCAATGCAGATGGACTCTCCAGATAGTTCCACTTAGACAATGAAGACTCATCAGGTCATGGCTAGTCTTATTGTCGTTCGTTTAGCTTTATTTCGTTAAAAATAAATACCATAAATGCACATCACAATTCACAGTTTCATAGTTTTACAAAACAACAAGCTATATGAAAAATATTTCGAACATGAAGGAATGAGCTAGATAAAAAATGCTAGGCATAAGCGTTTTCCTACTGGAAATTCATATCATATTATAGAGTCGTATAAAAATGCAAGATTTTGCATAATAGGTATTAGAAGTCAAATACGAACCTAACCAAACATATCACATAAGATAAAACATTTCTGTTAAAAAATATAAAAGTATCTAAGCATAAAAAAGAAAGAATGCATTAGGCAATGTAAAGTGATAAGTGTATACATTAAATTTACAAATGGGTTCATCAATGACCGCTCCCCACATCCATTGTTAAGTTTTCCTCTATTTTTTTAAGCGTATTCAGTCTATTATGCCAGATAGAATCTAGATATTTTGCCAGGCAGCAGGCCACTAAAACAGATGAGTCAGATTTAAGAATTCTCAAAGCCAGTGAGCAGTTTTTAAAACCCATTTTCCTACATAAAGGAATAATCCAACGGACTCTCTGTTTGTGGTATGCAGGGCATTGAAAG
This sequence comes from Pleurodeles waltl, assembly GCF_031143425.1. Classification (NCBI taxonomy): domain Eukaryota; kingdom Metazoa; phylum Chordata; class Amphibia; order Caudata; family Salamandridae; genus Pleurodeles; species Pleurodeles waltl. Next base: position 758,873,533 of record NC_090449.1, on the reverse strand, counting down.
AGGATATGGGTTATGTATTCTTCTCTGGCACAACCCATCGGGCACATCTTGGAAGTGCAACTAGTGTTAGACCATTTATATGTTAGGGTGCGCAGAGGAAGAGAGCCTATCCTGAATCTAATATACAATGCACGTGCACGTGGAGAAAGTACTATGTCCATATATTGCACAGATTCGTAGTGGCATTTGAATTGTAGAAAGTTGCCCGTTATGGAAGATGGCGAAACAGCAGACAATTGTGAAAGTTGGACATAGAGCCAAAATGCATCCTTCAATGTCTGTATTGCATTTTTTGGGATAGATGGCGGGTCCTTCCAGTAAGACCCCAGACCAAGTAGTGAGAAGGTCCGTTCTACGTATACACACCACTTGATTTTTGAACTGGTGGTATTGGCCATCAGATTGACTAGCCCACATCTATAGGGAGCAAGAGAGTCTAGTGACCATAGGCGAATCCAAAACAACAAAGGCCTGAGTGCGGCGATCTGGCTAATGGGGGGCAGGTTTAAATCCATTCGAATAGGGAGCATTGGAGTGCTGGAAGGAACTCTTAGCAACGACCTTAAGAAAGAGTTTTCCACCTTTGTCAGATCGTCTAAATTACAGTGGCCCCACAATTCGGCTCCATAGAGGGCCCCCCCTCTTGCTTGTGATTTGTAAATTTCGACAGCGGGCGTCATGGCAAAGCTAGGAGATCTAGCTGCGAATCTTACAATACCACTCGCCCGTTGTTTCAGTCGGAAATTAGCCTTCTGAATATGACAATGCCACTTGTGCGAGTCTTCTAATTTCAGGCCTAGGTAATCAAAATCGCCGACTCTTTCCAGCACGGCGCCCTCTAAATAAATGGGTTGTCGCATCCTGCCTTTTTTATCCCCAAACACCATACACTTGGTTTTTAGTCGATTAATTTCTAGGCCATGGTCATTACAGAAGTCCATGAACCTTGAAAGAAGGGTTGAAAGACCTGTAGCTGTTTGGGATATCAACAAGGTGTCATCAGCAAATAGGAGGCAGGGGATCTTCTGCCCTCCTAGTTTGGGGGCATCATTGGAACATTCCATAAGATAAGGAATACATGCATTTATGAAAAGAAGAAATAAGGTGGGGGCAAGCACACAGCCTTGTCTTACTCCGCGAGCAGTAGGACATTTTTCAGTTAGTTCACCTTGACGACCCCATCTGATTCTTCCATAATTGCCAGTATAGAGATCTCTGGTAATATTTAGAATAGAGCAAGGAACTCCAATTTTAGACAAAACCTCCCACAGTTTGTGGCGGGGTACTAAATCGAAAGCTGATTTTAGGTCAACAAATGCTACAAATAGATGACCTAAATCCACATCAACAACTTTCCATTTGATGGAAATAAAACTGAATATCTGATCTATTGTACTGATTTTTTCTCTAAAACCCGCTTGGAGGTGATTTAGGATTTGGTTTTCCACTATCCATTTGCTCAGCCTGCTCAACAATTGATGACAAAATATTTTTGGGAGATTGTCGAGAAGGCTGATGGGTCTGTAATTTCCCGGGGAATTCCTCTCTCCTTTCTTGTAGATGGGCACAATAATTGCCTCTTTCCATGAGTCAGGATAAGATCTGGTAATCAAAATGGCGTTGGAGAGCCTGTTAATGTATGGACTCCAGGTATTCTGGTCCGCTTTAAACATATCAGAGGGAATCCCATCCGACCCTGGGGCCTTCGCTGCTTTCTGAGCAGCGATGGCCAGCACAGTTTCATTCAATGTGAAGGGAGGCAAGGAGGACGTAGGCTCGCCCAAGGTTGTCAACTCTCCCAAGCTTGATGCATCACTGGCCAGTGGGGGGCCATACAGATCCTTGAAATGAGAAAGCCAGGCATCAGGAGTAATATGAGACTCCAGATAGGGTACTCGGTTCTGGTCACTGCGAGAGACCAGAAACCAGAACCGTTTGGAGTTGTGGTCCATAGCTGCCTCAAATAAGTCTCTCCAAAGCCCCTCTTCATACTCAAGTTTGCTAGTCTTATTGTCCTTTGTTTGGGGGGGGTTGTGTAGGAAAGTACCATCTTGCCTGGCATGTTACCCCCATATTTCACTGTATATATGTTGTTTTAGTCTATGTGTCACTGGGACCCTGCCAGGCAGGGCCCCAGTGCTCATAAGTATGTGCCCTGTATGTGTTCCCTGTGTGATGCCTAACTGTCTCACGGAGGCTCTGCTTACCAGAACCTCAGTGGTTATGCTCTCTCTGCTTTCCAAATTTGTCACTAACAGGCTAGTGACTACATTTACCAATTCACATTGGCATACTGGTACACCCATATAATTCCCTAGTATATGGTACTGAGGTACCCAGGGTATTGGGGTTGCAGGAGATCCCTATGGGCTGCAGCATTTCTTTTGCCACCCATAGGGAGTTCTGACAATTCTTACACAGGCCTGCCAGTGCAGCCTGAGTGAAATAACGTCCACATTATTTCACAGCCATTTACCACTGCACTTAAGTAACTTATAAGTCACCTATATGTCTAACCTTCACCTAGTGAAGGTTGGGTGTAAAGTTACTTAGTGTGTGGGCACCCTGGCACTAGCCAAGGTGCCCCCACATCGTTAAGGCCAAATTCCCCGGACTTTGTGAGTGCTGGGACACCATTACACGAGCGCACTATACATAGGTCACTATCTATGTACAGCGTCACAATGGTAACTCCGAACATGGCCATGTAACATGTCTAAGATCATGGAATTGTCACCCCAATGCCAGTCTGGCATTGGGGTGACAATTCGATGATCCTCCGGGTCTCTAGCACAGAACCCGGGTACTGCCAAACTGCCTTTCCGGGGTCTCCACTGCAGCTGCTGCTGCTGCCAACCCCTCATACAGGTTTCCGCCCTCCTGAAGTCCAGGCAGCCCTGGCCCAGGAAGGCAGAACAAAGGACTTACTCTGAGTCGCTATGATTTCCCTTTGGAAATAGGTGTTGTTGCGGTCTTTCTGCATGGGAACACCTCTGCAAGGTTCATCGCGACGTGGGACTTCCATCCTCCAAAGGAGAAGTTCCTAGTTCTCTTCTTTCTTGCAGAACTCAAAGCTTCTTCCAACAGGTGGCAGCTTCCTTGCACCATCAGCTGGCATTTCCTGGGCTCCTGCCCACTCTCGACACTGTCGCGACTATTGGACTTGGTCCCCTTGTATTACAGGTACTCAGGTCCGGAAATCCACTGTTGTTGCATTGCTGGTATTTGTGCTTCCTGCAGAATCCCCTTATCACGACTTCTGTGCTCTCTGGGGTTAATAGGTGCACTTTACACCTACTTTTCAGGGTCTTGGGGTGGGCTATTTTTCTAACCCTCACTGTTTTCTTACAGTCCCAGTGACCCTCTACAAGCTCACATAGGTTTGGGGTCTATTCATGGTTCGCATTCCACTTTTGGAGTATATGGTTTGTGTTGCCCCTCTACCTATGTGCTCCTATTGCAATCTACTGTAATTCTACACTGCTTGCATTACTTCTCTTGCTATTACCTGCATCATTTTGGTTTGTGTACATATATCTTGTGTATATATCTTATCCTCATACTGAGGGTACTCACTGAGATACTTTTGGCATATTGTCATAAAAATAAAGTACCTTTATTTTTAGTATATCTGTGTATTGTGTTTTCTTATGATATTGTGCATCTGACACCAGTGGTATAGTAGGAGCTTTACATGTCTCCTAGTTCAGCCTAAGCTGCTTTGCCATAGCTACCTTCTATCACTCTAAGCTGCTAGAAACACCTTTTCTACGGTAATAAGGGATGACTGGACCTGGCACAAGGTGGAAGTACCTCTGGTACCCACTACAAGCCAGGCCAGCCTCCTACACAATTCAAAAAAGGGGGGGAGAGAGACAAAGGATACACCTGGTGAATGAGTGCATCAACACCACTGTTGGCATACACAACACCCTCACACATAGGGAACAGGCCTACTCACTATGCATTGCACTACCAGTGATATTGCCAGCCACCAAGGCATGAGGAGGAGCACACACCGCCAACTGCAGCACACCTGAGACCCATGCAGCCCTGACCAGTAGTGGATGCTAACAAGGTAGGTAGGCAGTATTTTCCCTTCAGTCTGGCCTGGCCTAGGGGCACCCACTGACACACACCCACCACCCAGATACCACCCCTCTAGCTGTTTCCTTCAATGATGGCCACTGTACTCACCCCCTTGTGGCTGCTGTGATGCCCTCAAGCATCCAGCTCTAGATAGGCCACTGCCAGTATGCAGGCCATCAGCGGGGTCAGGGTTCGAAGGGCACCCCTTCCTCGTTGGGAGGCCATCCCCAGCTGGGCCTCCGCGGTCTTCCGGGCCCAGCCTCTCAGGTTGTCTTATTGTTTCCGAAAGTGGGTGCTCGGCTGCCTTTTATCCCCAGGATCCGCACCTCCTTGGTATATGGCACGCCATATATCCTTCTTTTGATGGGCGCTGACCTGCAGAGGCAATACAGACAGGTGAACACCATTAGCCAAACAGTCCAGTCTGTAGGACGAATGACCCACCATACCCGTTTCCATCACTATTGGAACACACATAGCCCAGCACTCAATGTGTACCTAGCCAAGAGGACATCCCTCCCCCCTTACACAATGCCTTCATACTCACCTGTTGGTCTGGAGGCCCATACAGCAGTCTGTACTGGGGTAGGACCCCATCCACCAGTCTCTCCAATTCCTCTGAAGAGAAGGCTGGGTCCTGTTCCCCGGTCACACGGGCCATGGAAGGTTCCAGACACAGGTCACAGCAGCACATGCAATAAAGGTCCTCTCCTATGAAAGGTCAGGAAACAAGTGAGGAATCAGATAGAAAATGGTGGTCACATCCCTGGTGGTGCATACCGTCACCACCGGCGTACATCACCATTGGCCACTGTACTCCATAGGGCCCAATATTAACCAATGAGGAATTGCACGGTGGTTACCAACAGCTTCCCGCCATGGCGCACAACATCAGCGGCACTACCTCACTTCCACCTGTCCCTCCACACAGGAAAGGCGGACCAGATTTCGGAGGGGGGGGCAGGCCTATAGAATAATGCTGCGTCACAGGATAAAGAGGCACACACTTGATAAATCACACTGTCCCATAACATGTTAACAGATTGCAGACTTCTGTTGTGGCTCCATTGTTCAGTTTTTGACAGCCTCCTCACTCTTTTGTCCCTTAAATTCCTACCGCTGCAGATGAATAGGAGACATACCCCCTTGTACAGACCCCTGGTGGACTTGGCTACACTGGAGGACAGGCACATAATGCTCACCTATAGTCTGGACAGGGCCACAATCACAGAGCTATGTGCCCAATTGGAGCCTGAACTGATATCTGCTATCCGTCATCCCACTGGGATCCCCCCTCTTGTGCAAGTGCTATCAGTTCTCCATTTCCTGGCAACTGGTTCTTTCCAAGTGACAGTGGGCTTGGCAGCAGGAATGTCACAGACAATGTTCTCAATAGTGCTGACAAGAGTGTTGTCTGCCCTGATAAAACACATGTGCAGCTACATTGCATTCCCTCATGTTGAGAATTTAACCACTGTGAAGGCCAAGTATTATGCAATGGGACAAATCCCCAATATAATTGGGGGGATTGACGGAACACATATTGCATTTATCCCCCCCGCCAGAATAAACAGGTGTTCAGGAATCATAAGAGTTTCCACTCTATGAATGTGCAGATTGTGGTTCTAAAAATTCTGGACCTATGTAATTTACTTTGCCACAGCAGTACGATTTTAGTATCAAAAGACCGATAATGACTAGTACACTAAGCATGAGCATTTTCGCTCAATTCCAGCAGCGTTTTCACCTCGAAATCGCCATTTTCGTCCTGCACTCGTGGCTCCCATTTTATACACGGCAGCCATTTTTAAAAGTTGCCCTCACATAGGCTTATAATACAGTCAGATTTGATTCCAAGGACACGTACACCTTGATTGACTTTTCTCTGACCTGGGCAAGCTGGAACCATTGCCTCAGGCCAAACCTGTTTGGTCAGTCCCTCTCCCAGTGGCCGAATCAGATAGCATCAAGGCACACCATGCCATAAAACCCTTATTATCGCTCACACACCCTGCCTAATCTTGCTCACACCTGCACCTGCTCTTTTCTTCTTCTTACTTTACGAGGGGGAGGTGCCCGTTTTTATTGGGGGTCCACACTTATCTGATGTAAAATACTAGGCCTTGCCGGGTAATTTATTATGGGTTGGATGACATGAAATATGAGGTTTCATCATGACACTGTTTTTTCCTTTGTAGTGAAAACATGTGAATGACCAACCAAAATGTCAAGAATGTTTGCCAGAAGCTTAAAAAACTGTATATAAGGAAACCTGACTTTGCATTGACACACAGTCTCCTGAGAACATACAAAACGTGCTGTTGTACTTCTAGGACGCTTGTTACTTGGTTGCAGCCAATAAATTCGATCTTTGAGTTTCTGTGGTCTGAATCAGGAAAGTACCCGAGGTCTTTGGGTGTACCCTGGCACCACTGGGTTACCGGATCAGTACCGGTTCTGAAAAACCCAGTACCTCAGTTGGCGCCCAACGTGGGGCGATACCAGCGGTACCGGTCGAAGCCTGAGGTCCGTGAGGAGCTTCGTGTGAAAATTCTGGAGGAAGGCCGCCACTTCATCGACCCCTGCATGTCGACGTGGTCCGAAAGTCTTTGCTGCGAGGTTCCCCGCTTCCCAACGGCTACGAAGGACTGCTGCCCTGGCTATCACCCTGATTTGGACCCTTGATGTTTGGTAGAGCGAAACGATAAGACGAGTCTTCTGGTGACGTCATCGATATTTTCAGTTAAGTATAAGTGGAGCGTCTCCCAGTTCTTAGTTGGACACTTGGTTTGGTCCTTAGTTGGGCATTTGGTTTGGTATCACTTTGATTTGGAACTTGCAAGTACCAAAGCCGAAGGACTCGTGTATTCACGAGACTATCGTAAACGATAATCCTTTGAAGTTTGAAGCTAGACTAGTGAGCGAAGATGCCTGGTCTTAGCAGACTTGGAAATTTGTTTTGTCTTGGTTGTAAAAGGGACTCCCGGTTGGAGGACTCATGTCCGGTTCCTCCGATTGGAACTCCAACCTATGAACTATATGTGAAGCACGGAGTAGGCCCCATCACATATAATGAAGTATGGATCCGTTACACCAGAAAAGATGGTGTTTTAAAATGGCCCCAAAATGGTAGCTTTGACACAGAAATCTTAGATAACCTCGAAGTTAGACTTTTTAAGAAGAAAGCCCGGCCGGCAATGTTTGATTCTTTCCGCTTATGGCGTAAGGAAGCCAAGCAAAAGGAAATTAAATTAGCTAAGAAAAATAAGAGAGAAAAAGGTATTTCGATTATGCAAGCTGCTATACAGTTTAAAGATAACGAAGTAGAACAGTTGAATGAGCAGTTGCATAGGCGACATAAAATGACAGTAGATAAATGCTATCCAGTTTTGCCGCCTCTTCAGCAAGATGCAGCAAAAGACTCTGAAAAAGATCCCCTAATGTCGCATTTGCTAAGTTCGCCACCACCCTATGCGCAGAATGCCACGGCACCTCCGCAACCTCTAGTTGCACAACCAGTGGTTGCATTGCCTCCTGCTCCTCCACAGCACCCACCAGCTATTCTTCAGTTGGTTCCTATTCCTCCGGTGCAGCCTCCTCAAGGGCCACCGGCTTTGACATCTGCTCTGCCTTTACTTCCTACAACTTTGACTACTATAGCGACTACCGCTCCTGGTATTGTTTCTGACACTGCTTCTGTCTCTGCCTTGTCTCATTCTGTTTTTCCTCCTGTTCATTTGTCAACCTCTCCCTCTATCCGTCAGAGAATGACAAACACTGTGACTAGTCTTTTATCCCCTCTCTTTGGGTCATTAGCTACGACCCCAGTTTCAGAGCGTAAACAATTGCGTAGCCAATTGCCTGATGGTAGGGAGAAAGAGACACTGAATTATTTGGCGCATAAATGGGTTACTGAACCAGCGAGATATGAACTAGAGTCTGTTATGGATGTCTTCCATCAGTGGGAAGAACCGAAACAGAGATACGTTTTTGAGAAAATGTGTACTTTTCTTTCTGAGGATTTAGAGGAAAATGGTTTGGAGTCCAATCCGCCTAAGTTGTGTCGTGTACGGTTCGATTTTGCGACAGGTTTGATTGTGGGTTCAGATGTCGAGAAAGTAGTTGCAATGTTATTGTCGTTTAGGACTGAAGGTGTTTCCAGGTTATTGTTTAAATATGATTCTTCTGCTAAAAAGAAAGGGAAACAGTACCCCATGAGAGAAGTTCCCCCACAATGGAGGGAAGGGGACCCAAATGCTAATCCACCTGTCCTGCCTCATTTCCAGCGTGTATGGGTACACGTTCCATGGAAGCGAGCTGAAGTTTTAGCCCTTAAGCAGACATTGCCTGATCCCCGTAAGAATCCTACAGGGTATTACAAGGAATTGTCACAGACTGCGGGGTCTTGCATTATGAATTTAGCTGACATAGACATGTTGTTTGGGAATGTTGTTCCACAGCCTTTATGGGGAAAGATTCGCCATACAGACCATGCTCAAGAGTTAGGTGACACATGGGCTAATATTGCTGCTGCAGATGCCCGACAAATTGGTGGTGCTAAACCTGAGCCTTTAGTGACAGAGCTTCCTGGTAGGATTATTGATTACATGAAAACTATAATGCCTGCGATGCGTGTAAACTGGGATAAATTGTCTGCATGTAAGCAAAAGAAAGAAGAAACGGTATCAGATTTCTTCACCAGGTTTGAAGAAACGTTTGTGGACCACAGTGGTCAAGATATGAGCACGGAAGGTGGTCAACGTTTGTTCGTCGATAAATTTGTGCATAATCTGCTTCCTGAGTTGTGTAAAAAGTTAAAAGATTCAGAAAGTTCTTGGGCAGTTTCCTCTTCAGCGAAGATATTAGCTACTGCACAGTACTACGAAAATAGAGATAAAGATGAGAGAGATAGAGTAGAGAAGAAAACTAAAGAATTGAAAACGAAGGTCCTGTTACAACAAGCGTACCCGCCACGTGGTGGTCAAAATAGTGGTGCACAGAGTAACTATCAGAACAACTATCAGAATAACTATCAGCCCCAACCGTTTCAGAGAAACTCGCAAAGAGCCGAGTATGCTCAACCACGTATCCCAGTAGGATCCAATCAGTGTTCATATTGCAAGGAAGAGGGTCATTTCAAGTATAGTTGCCCTGCTTTGCTACAGCGCGCAAATGGTACTTCTGGTTTAAGAGGTCGAGGTGTTCCACAAGCACCTAGAGGAAGAGGACGTGGATATGTTCCCCAGAGCGCGTGCCCATTCCTCCCTCAAAACTCAATGAACAGATTTGATCAACAGGTTAATGCATCTGGTAGGACGGCTCAGTACTATACTGATGATTACTATACAGAGGATGAGCATTTGGACAGTAATGATTGCTAGGACAGCCATAGACAAAGAGAGGGAGTTGTTTCAGTTCCAGTAGATCAGAGTGGGCCTTATGTTAAGGTGATTGCATCAGGTGTGTCAGAACCTTTTCTGTTGGATACTGGTGCTACCAAGAGTTCTATTATGCACTCAAAACTCCCTGGCGCACCTTTGTCTGGCGAAACAAATGTATCAGTAGGGTTTTCCAGTGCCCCAGTTAGAAATCCGATTTCTAACCCTATATCTCTTTCTGTTGGACCTTGTAAATTTGAAACACCCCTTATTTTGACAACAGGTTGTGGCAAGAACTTGTTAGGATTAGATCTGTTAAAGAGATTGTATGCGACATTGTATTGCTCTCCTTCTGGAGTGCAACTCACATTGGGTAAGAAAGTGGTTTCACCAATGTATTTGTCAAAGGACAGATTTCCACCAGAATTGTCGTCTCTTCCTAATACTCTTTGGGCTACTGGACCTAATGATGTAGGTCTTTTGGAAATTCAGCCATATGTGATAACATTAAAAGCCAATGTTAAAATGCCACGTATTCCCCAATACAAGATCTCTAGTGAAGGGGAAAAAGCATTGTTAGCAATTATTTGTGACCTGATTGAGAAGGATGTAATTGAAGAGACAAGAGGCAACGTTTGCAATAGTCCTGTTTTGCCTGTCTTGAAGCATACTGACCCTACTCAGCCACATGTTTATAGGTTTGTAATTGATCTTAGAGAGGTGAACAAAATAGTTGTGCCACAGTTTCCAGTCGTCCCCGATATCACTGCATTGTTGACAATGATTCCAGCTTTAGCCACTTGGTTTTCAGTGATAGACCTGAAAAATGCTTTCTTCAGCATCCCTATTACAGAAGAGAGCAGGGACATTTTTGGCTTCAATTTGGGAGGACGAAGCTTCAGATTTAAGAGAGCTCCTCAAGGCTATTGTGAAAGTCCATCTATCTATAGTCATGCTTTGAAAGCACAACTTGACACTCTTATGTTACCTGATGGCGCCACTCTCATTCAATATGTCGATGATTTGCTAGTTGCTGCAGATACTAAGGAGATCTGCAAAGAAGCAACATTGTCATTATTGCGTCATTTGTCTGATTTACACCACAAAGTGTCCCTTTCAAAGTTACAGTATTGTCAAAAAGAAGTGACCTATTTAGGTCATCTCTTTTCGAAGGAGGGAAGGCAACTGACCCCAGAGAGAATCAGGGCTGTTGCAGCAATGAGTGTGCCAAGAACACAGAGAGAAGTGCGTGCTTTCTTGGGTATTACATCATATTGCAGACAATGGATACCTAATTTTTCGTTAATAGCCAAACCCTTGGTGGCATTAACTTGTAAAGATACACCAAATCCCGTCCCATGGTCTGAAGATTGTCAGAAAAGTTTTGTCGAATTACGTGATGCATTATGTTCAGCTCCTGTGTTGGGTACCCCCAACTACGGCAAGCCTTTTACATTGTATGTCCATGAGAAAGAAGGTTGTGCGTTAGCAGTTTTGAGACAACAGTTTGGAGACAGGGAGCGTCCATGCGCCTATTTCTCTTCAACCTTAGACCCAGTAGCTAAGGCACTACCAAGCTGCTTAAGAGCGGCAGCGGCAACTGCTGTTTCTATCCGACAGTCTGCTGGTTTAGGGATGAATAACACATTAATCGTAATGGTTCCACATGCAGTGGACACGTTGTTAAACAGAACCAAGACACAGCATTTAATTAGTGCTCGATTGTCAGGTTACGAGTTGACATTGTTAGCAAGCCATGTACATATAAAAAGATGCACTACACTTAATCCAGCTACGTTATTGCCAATTGTGACGGAGTTAGATACTTCTGAACAACATGATTGTCTCCATAGAACAGAAGAAGAAACGAAAGGGAGAATAGACCTTCTGGACACTCCCCTTGCAAAGAGTGATGGTACTTTGTGGGTGGATGGTTCATGCTTTAAGCTCACGAATGGTGACACGACTGCGGCGTATGCTGTGACAACTTTGTGTACGATTGTTGAAGCTGCACGTATCCCACACAATTCAGCCCAAGCAGCTGAGTTAATAGCCCTAACAAGAGCATGTACAGTATCAAAAGGAATGAAAGTGACTATCTATACCGATAGCCAATATGTGTTTGGTGTGGCCCATAGTTTTGGGCGTTTGTGGAAGGAACGTGGGTTCCTGACCTCGCATGGAACTAAAATACAGCATGGTCAGTTGGTAAATGAGCTCCTTGATTCACTTACTTTACCGTTGCAAGTTGCGATTGTGAAGTGTAGCGCACATAAAAAGGTGACTGATGATGTTGGTCGTGGGAATGCATTTGCTGACGAGGTCGCAAAAGAAACGGCAAGGAATGTGATGAGCCGAATGTATGTCGCGGGCCCTGCAAGATGGATTGGTGATGTTGGAATGTGTGAAGACACGATAGAAAGCGTGAAATCGATTCAAGCTGAAGCCACAGAGAGAGAATTGAGTGTGTGGAGAGAAAGTACGGGTAAATTGGATGCGAATGGTTGTTGGGTCGAGTTGTCAGAACATCAAAGATGGTTGCTACCCGATGCGTATGTGCTTGCAGTAGTTACAATGGCTCATGGAATGGCTCACATCAGTGTGAAAGGGATTTGTAAGTTGTTGGCCCCAGTATGGCAAAATGCAGGAATTCCCAAGTGCGCAGAAAATATGGTTAAAAATTGCATGGTATGCCTGAAACACAACCCTGGTAGAGGAACCCCAACTCCAGCTGGTCATTTTGCACCTCCTACGTATCCGTTTGAGGTTTTGCAGCTAGATTTCATCCACATGGAGAGGTGCAACAACTTAAAATACGTACTCGTTGTTGTTTGTGCCTTTTCAAGATGGGTGGAAGCCTATCCCCTAAAAGACAATACTGCGCTATCCACAGCCAAAGCCCTTGTGAAAGAGTTCTTCCCTAGATTCGGAATGCCGAGAATGATCTGGAGTGACAATGGAAGTGAATTTGTGGGTCAAGTGATGAAGAAAGTATGCGAAGGGCTAGGCATAAACCAAAAGTTTCACGCTGCAAATCACCCCCAATCAGCTGGATTAGTGGAGTGCTATAATGGCACTCTAAAGCTAAAATTGGCCAAGATACAAGCGAGCTCTGGTCTTAAATGGCCTGACGATCTACCCTTAGCACTCCTATCAACCAGAATGACTGTGCATTCACGAGTGAAACTTAGTCCTTATGAAATAGTCTTTGGCCGCCCAGACAATATATGGGGAGTGCCCAGGCCCAAGAAGTTTAGGGAGCTAGAGCATCCTGTTTTGCTTGACTATCTGTATGAATTGACGGCTAAATTGCGTGTTTTACATCAACAGGTCCACGACACCCTGCCTCCGGTCTCTGAATCTCCAGGTCATCCCATTGAGCCTGGATCCTGGGTTTTAATAAAGAACTTTCAGCGAACCAAAAACGAGCAGCCCAGGTGGACCGGACCGCACCTCGTTCTTCTCTCCACAAGATCAGCTGTTCGAGTAGAAGGGAAGAAACACTGGATCCATGGGACCCATTGCAAAAGGGTACCCCTACCTCTGCCATATGACCGGTGGGTTCAGGAAGGTGTCGCCGACTCAGAGACTGAAACCGTGCCACGTTTTCAGCCTTTCAGTGATGCACGAATAAAAGGAACACTCACTGAGAAAGAAAGTGATGACATTTTACAATCAGCAGTATCACCGTCAGTTCGATTGGACACTACAGAACCTGAACTCCTTTTTCAGGACCACACGATACCTGGGACTAACCGTTATAATCTACGACCAAGAATAAAGGACAAATAAAACAGTTTACTTTTCTTCCCTTTAGCAAAGTTCTCCAATATGGAAAATTATTTTTGAATGACTTTTTGTTTTTTTTGTGTTTTTCGAACCTCCATCCGGGTTCAGCTGTAGGATCGTGGCAGAAAAGACTTAGGGGGGTAGCCTGTGGACACAAGGTCTACAGGTCTGGTTTGTTCTAGGGCGGCCTGGAACATTCAGAACACTCCTAAGTGAAGTAAACCAACCGCCACGAACGGCAACGGTTAGAGGATGGAATCTTTCCAAAATGGAGAACATGTTGAAAGACTGAGTTTCAAGAAGAGAATATGTGAAACGATAACCAGGAAACGGTTTTTGCTGCTGTGCATTCTTATGTTATTTAGTATACTTATGTTTTTTATAGGATATGTTTTATTCTGTTTTAACGTGATATTGGCACCCACTACCTCGTCTACACCTCCTCCTTCCACTGTTTCCCCACATTCTTTTCAACTCCTCCCTAAACATGAATCTGCTAGGAGACTAGAGTTCATTAATAACTCCTTCATCCAGCTTTTGCACCAACACCAACTAGTGATAAATACAAATAACTGTTGGGTGTGTGGCCTTATGCCTCACACAGCAGATAAAGGTATCCCTTATCTGATCCTGCCTTTCAGCCACAATGGTTCCGTGTGGGCATTCAGAACGATATTCATCTATGCACACTACCCCCTACGTTTTGCGGAAGACAACCCTAAGAAAAATGCTTTAGTTAAAGGTATCATAGACATTATGAAGGACAATATCTTCTACGAGACTATCCCCAGAGATGAGTCAATAGCATATATAGGATGGAACATGACCGGATATGAAGCCACAATGAGTGAGAAACAGCAAGCTAAGATATCTTCCCTGATTTGGGTTGTACCCCATCAGGGTCACCTGTGTCTGCAAGGTACTGGCAAGAATCCCAGAGCTCAGCTAGGGGAAAGCGTCTGCACTGAGACATATGTCTTCGCATCTCAGACCTCCCCTCCGCTCTTGGCAGCTAAGGGTACCTATTTCATCTGCCATGATAGAGCCTTTACATGGTTGCCCCCTGACTTTTCGGGCACATGCTTCGTTTCGTTCCTGTTGCCCCCTACCTACACAGCAGCGGCAGATTACCACAAGACAAGGATAGTTAGAGGCGTCTTCAGTGAAGAAGACACTGCAGGACAAGAATTTGGGGACTTCGTAAAGGGTTTTCTGCCGTTCTGGGGACAAATAGGTAACAGCAGGAGCATAAGGCAATTGATAAGAGTGGTTGAATCCACCGTGGCTGAAACCGCTGGTGCCCTTGGTAACTTGACTGCTGAGCTCCAGTCGGATCGTCTTATGACCCTTCAGAACAGGGTCGCATTAGATGTCATACTTGCAGACCGGGGTGGAGTATGTACATTGATCCAATCGAGTTGCTGTGTTTTTGTCCCAGATAACGCTCCAACAGTATACCAGGCCATCTCCAAACTGCATAGAATTTCCGAATCTATTCATTTAGATAGAGGAGATTGGTCATTAATGGGATGGTTCTGGGAACTGATATCAGCATGGGGATGGAAGATACTGATGGTCATTGGGATGATCTTGGCCATTCTTTTCCTGTTCTGTCTATGCGTGCAGTGTGCTCCTGCGATATGTGGCCTCTGTGTTACATCATGCATAAGGAAACCTGCACCAAGAGACGAGCTAAATACTAGGATGATGTTACAGCAACATCTCAACGACTTTAGAAACATAGACCTGGACTCAGATTAGCATGAGAATAGGTTTATTGCCTATGTAAGGGCAAAAGGAGGGTTTGTGGTTCTAAAAATTCTGGACCCATGTAATTTACTTTGCCACAGCAGTACGATTTTAGTATCAAAAGACCGATAATGACTAGTACACTAAGCATGAGCATTTTCGCTCAATTCCAGCAGCGTTTTCACCTCGAAATCGCCATTTTCGTCCTGCACTCGTGGCTCCCATTTTATACACGGCAGCCATTTTTAAAAGTTGCCCTCACATAGGCTTATAATACAGTCAGATTTGATTCCATGGACACGTACACCTTGATTGACTTTTCTCTGACCTGGGCAAGCTGGAACCATTGCCTCAGGCCAAACCTGTTTGGTCAGTCCCTCTCCCAGTGGCCGAATCAGATAGCATCAAGGTACACCATGCCATAAAACCCTTATTATCGCTCACACACCCTGCCTAATCTTGCTCACACCTGCACCTGCTCTTTTCTTCTTCTTACTTTACGAGGGGGAGGTGCCCGTTTTTATTGGGGGTCCACACTTATCTGATGTAAAATACTAGGCCTTGCCGAGTAATTTATTATGGGTTGGATGACATGAAATATGAGGTTTCATCATGACACTGTTTTTTCCTTTGTAGTGAAAACATGTGAATGACCAACCAAAATGTCAAGAATGTTTGCCTGAAGCTTAAAAAACTGTATATAAGGAAACCTGACTTTGCATTGAAACACAGTCTCCTGAGAACATACAAACCGTGCTGTTGTACTTCTAGGACGCTTGTTACTTGGTTGCAGCCAATAAATTCGATCTTTGACTTCACCTAGAAGACTCTGAGTTTCTGTGGTCTGAATCAGGAAAGTACCCGAGGTCTTTGGGTGTACCCTGGCACCACTGGGTTACCGGATCAGTACCGGTTCTGAAAAACCCAGTACCTCAAGATGCTGTGCTTGGCGGACCAGAACATCTCTTACGTCAATGCTAAGTTATCCTGGGTCGGTGCATGATGCCTTTGTCCTAAGGAACAGCAGCATCCCAAATGTGATAGCCCAACTGCAGAGGGACAGGGTGTGGCTAATAGGTGAGCCCTTGTTCCCACCCAGTATATGTTGGTGTATGGCTATGGTGCTGGCCATATGGGATAATGTCTGGCTAAATATTGTCCCTCAATATTTGCAGGTGACTCTGGTTACCCAAACCTATCATGGCTGCTGACCTCTGTGAGGAATGTCAGGACAAGGGCAGAAGAACGTTATAATGTGGTACATGGGTGAACCAGAAGGATCATTGAAAGGACCTTTGGCCTCCTGAAGGCCAGGTTCTGGTGCCTCCATCTATCAAGTGGATCCCTGTGCTACTCACCCAAGAAGGTCTGCCAAATAGTGGTGGCATGCTGCATGTTGCACAACCTGGCCCTCAGAAGCCAGGTGCCTTTTCTGCAGAAGGAGGAGACTGGAGATGCCCCTGTGGCAGCAGTGGACCCCGTGGACTGTGAGGATGAGGACACAGAGGATGAGGATGTGGATAACAGAACATCTGTAATCCATCTGTACTTCCAATGACACACATGTGAGATAGTGAAACTTTACATTTCAATGACTTTGGTTGTATTCTGTATGGCATTGGCATGCTGGTATTTCCCACTTCTATGCCCACTTACTCTTCCCCCTGGCTATTCATTTTGCAGATGTTGGTGATTTGACAAATTCTCCTGGTGTGATCCCAACAGCCAGCTACAGGTCATTAATTCTATGTTCATTCTATGTACAGTTCATTTGCAATGGTTGCACCTGTTTCAATCAATACATATTTGAAATACATGACATACTCAAAATCGATTTTTAGCAAAGGGTGTTTATTATATTGCTAATATATAGAGGTGAAAGTGCAATGGGATGGGGTGATGATGGAGGAAAGTCCAGGGTATTGTTCCAGTCTGTTTGTAGCTCAGGTGCATTGTCCCCATGGACAAAGGAAGGGGAGCAATGGTAGTTCCAGTTGGACAGGGTGACTGAGTGGGACACAAGGGGGACAATCAGAAGAGTCTCACTTCCTGGCGGGGGTCTTGGCAAGTATCTCTGGCTTCTGTCTGGATCACAGGGAACGTTTGTGAGGTGGCTCACCTTCTGCAGGGGGAGGGGTGCTGGTGGCCTGTGATTCCTGTGGCCTGAAGTGGAAGGCTGTTCAGATGATTGGCTATTGGCTAGTGGCAGTGGAAGTGGAGGGCTGTTCAGATGACTGGCTAGTAGCAGGGGCCCACTGGTGTGACACTGCTTCCCTCATTGTGTTGGCCATGTCTGCCAGCACCCATGCTATGGTGATCAGGGTGTTGTTGATGGCCTGCAAGTAATCCCTGATCCCCTGATACTGTCCCTCCTGCAGCTGCCTGTTCTCCTGCACGTTGTCTAGGATGTGGCCCATCGTGTCCTGGAAATGTTGATAGGCTCCCAGGATCTCGGACAGTGCCTCCTGGAGAGTCGATTCCCTGGTCTTGTCCTCCCCCTGGCTCACAGCAGTCCTCCCAGTGTCCCTGTTGGCCTGTGCCTCTGTCCCCTGAATGGTGTGCCCACTGCCACTGACCCCAGGTCCCTGATTGTCTTGTGTGCGAGGTGTGGCCTGGGGTCCCTGTACAGGTGGGCACACTGCTGATTGACATGTCCTGGGGACAGAGGTTTGGGGACGCTGGGTGGGTGCTGTGATGTTGTTTCCTGATGGGGGAGGCTCTGTGGTGGTCTGTGACTGGGCTTGGGTAACCGGCTGTCCAGTGGTCCCTGGTGGGCCAGGTAGATTGTCCATATCCTGAAGACTAGAGTTACTGTCATCACTGTGGGCCTGTTCAGTTGGGGGACTGGATAGTGCTGACACCTCCTCTCCGGTGACATTGGCTGGGGTACCTGTGGGGATGTAAATGATGTGTTATGGTTAATGTGTATGATATATTGTACATCCCAAGCTTCCCCTCTATGGTTGGTGTTGCCCTGCCAGCTTTTACTTGTGTATGTTGGTGTATGGTGGGATTGTTAGTTCTCTGTGCTGTGCATGCTTTAGTGATGAGTGTCCATGCAGGGCTGTGAGGGGTGTCCATGCATTGGTACAGCATGCATGGTTCAGCATTGGGATGGTGTAGTGTGTGGGATGTAGTGGAGTGATGGAAGTGAGGGTGAGGGGATGTGTTTGGAATGCAGGTAGGGGGTGATAGTAGAGTTGACTTACCAGAGTCCAGTCCTCCTCCGACTCCAGCCAGGCCCTCATGATACAGTATTGACAAGACTTGCTCCTCCCATGCTGTGAGGTGTGTGGGAGGAGGTGGGGGTCTATCGCCAGTCCTCTGGATAGCGAGCTGGTGTCTTGCTGCTATGGAACGTACCTTCCTCCGTAGGTCATTCTACCTGTTCCTAATGTTGTCCCTTGTTCTGGGGTGCTGTCCTACGGCGTTGACCCTGTCCACGATTCTCCGCCATAGCTCCATCTTCCTGGCTATTGATATCTGCTGCACCTGTGCTCCAAATAGCTGTGGCTCTACCCTGACAATTTCCTCCATCATGACCTTTAACTCCTCCTTAGTGAAAATGAGATGCCTTTGTGGTGCCATAGGTGTTATGTGATGTGTGGTGGTGAGGGTGTGTTGGGTAATGTGTTGGGGTGTGTGAAGTGGGGTGCGTGAGGGATGGATGGGTGTATGTGGTCTCTGTATGTAGTTGTGTCAATGGTCTTGGTGTCAGTCTTGTGTCAATGATTTGTATTCGTAAGGGGTTGTGGGTAATGTGGGTGTGTCTGATAGTGGTGTGGATGTTTGGGTGTGGTGTGTGTATGGGTGTCAGGTGTGTGTTGTTTAAATTGTCCAATGTGGTGTTGTTTTGTCTGTTGGTGTCCAATGTGAGCGCAGCGGTATCTACCGCCAATGGTTTACCGCTGTTGAATGTCCGCCGTAGTGATTTGTGGGTCATAATGTGGTGGGCTTTGTTCTGTTGGCGTAACGGTGTGGGTTTTGATACCGCCACTTTATCACTGGCCTTTGGTCTGGAGGATTTGTATCTATGGCTTAATTCTGTCGGATTGGTGTGTGTGTGTCATAATATGGTGAACGGATATCTGACGCCACCGCGGTAAGTTGGCGGCCGTCAGTGTGGTGGTTAGCGGGATTTACCGCCACTTGTTTTGACAATAGGGCAGGGTGTTATGGATCCATTTTAGTTTGTCTGGGCACAGGAATTTAGCTTAGCTTTGGCTTGCAGGCCTGTGCCCTTTTACATAAATAAACATGCTCTGTTTTATTTTTCATTTTTATTCATTTTAGCATTGGTTGCAGTTTTTGCATTTTAAGATAAATTAATTTTTTTCTTAATCAGTTGCGAGTCCGTGAAAGCGTCATTATCAGTAATGTACATGTTGGATTGTCAACATGTCGCTTTGCTTCATGTTAGACAAGATCAGAACATTGACATGTCAGGCATTTTGTTATGATATTGCAGATCCAAGTTTGCGCACACAATCTAATGTTGAGGTACATACCCACATCAGGATCGCTACACAGACAATAACATGGGCCTTATAAAAGCATTCTGTGAGACCACGGTCATAACAGGGGGTTTCACCCTGCATCCACCATCCATACTGCACGTCATTTTGCAGCAGACCTCAGCCTTTGTATCTCTACACCGCCACCCTTGTTCTAAGGTAACGAGTTGGGGCACCTTTCATGGACACAGCTTGGGCAGATTAGGTTTATCATGACTTGCTCTGTTTAGGGTTGAAAATACTCTTTCAGGAGGAATTTGCATATTCATGTGTTTTGCAAAATGTTGGGATTGTTCATATTCAGCTCATTTATTCTCACAATCCTGATTTATTTTCTTGTCATTATCCTAATCGTTGCAGCCCATGCATTTTAGTGTAGATTGCAGTCTTTTCAATAATATATTGAAAGCTGTCCTGCATCTTCTTTCTTGCTTGTGTATGTGTCAGAGACTCATTTCTAATGGGAGAAAAGGGTCAGACTTGTTGCATTGTGATTTCCCTGAGAGGATTTCAAAGTCTATGTGCTAGGTTGCCAGAAATCACCATTGCTGTTTGTGTTTTGGTGAGGTGCAGCTACAATGCCAGAAGGACTGGGCCAACAGCTGTCAACTAGTGTAGGAATGAGTCGCCTATAATAAAGGTGCTGCGATTCATAATCCAACAGTCTTGTAGTGATACAAGAGTCCTTATGACAATACACACCCTAAAATAACCTGTGCTCTCCCTCTGGTAGGTTGGCACAGAGTAGTCAGGCTTGACTTAAGAGGCAATGTGTAAAGTATTTGTGCAAAACCTAGCTACAGTAACACAGTGAAAGACACCACACTAGTTTTGAAACATAAAGAAAATTTATCATAGTAAAACAATCAAAAGGATAGAGGGGCATATTTATACCTGTTTTGCCCCGAATTTGCGTCATTTGTTTTTAAGCAAATTCAGTGCAAAACTAACTCCATATTTATAGTTTGGCACCAGATCCGTCTAGCGCCAAATTTATGGAATTAAAGTAATTTTTGGGACTTGGAAACCTACCTTGCGTTAATGAGATGCAAGGTAGGTGTTCCAGTGCAAAAAGTGACTCTATGGCCTTAGTGCCATATTTATCCTCCTATGCTAAAATCAGGCATGGGGCGGAGGAGGGGTCAAATCATGGTGCAAAGCTTGCTTTGCAACATTTTTTAATGCCTGGGTCAGGGCAGGGGTTAGGGGACCTGTGGGCCTATTTCCATGGTGGAACACCATGGAATAAGCCCACAGGTGCCCTCCATAGGCCCCAGGGACAACCCCACCCACACCAGAGGGACAGCAGAGGATGGGGGACCGCATCCCAGGTAAGTATAGGTAAGTACAGGTAAGTATTTTTTTTTTAAGTGCCATTGGGGGCCCTGAAATGGCCCCCCCTACATGGCACTGGGTGCAATGGCCATGCCCAGGAGACGCTGGTCCCCTGTGCTGGCCATTGGGGTGGTGGGCATGACTCCTGACTTTTCTAAGACAGAAGTCATGTGGTATGGATGGTTTTGAGTCAGAAAATGACTCTAGGCAGGTTAGAGTCAATTTTTTACTCATGTTATTTTACTCTTACCTGCCTAACGTCATTTTTTGGTGCAAAACCCCCTTCTTCCATACCACCAGCCCCACCTGACTAACTTCAGTTTTTTTAACACTAGACTACACTTGGCACCGGCTTGCACCATTCCATAAATATGGTGCCCGGCTGGTGCACAGAAATAGTGAAAGCCAGTGCTAAACATTTTGGTGCAAAACTGCATTAGTGCAGTTTTACACCTAAAAGTATAAATCAGGGGCAAAAGTTCAATAAGTAGAACTCAAGATATTATTTTTTAATTAAGGGCTACGTTTACAAGGAGCTTGCACCGCCACTGCATTTCTTTTTGATGCAGCAATGCTCAATCAGTGCACCACTCTGCCCCATATTTACAAACTGAAGCATTGGGCCCAATACGTCAGTTTGTAGAGGCCTGCATCACATTATACCTGCACCATGTCTTACGTACGAAGGGTAGGTGCTCCTATTTGAAAACTCACGCAGAACTGATGCAGTGAAATTTACAAATTTTAACTGCGTCAATCTATGACTTTACTACGTAAAAATCCCTATGCCACCTCAAATCCGGCATAAGGATAGACGCAGGTCTTTTAAGAAAGGACTTGCCTCTGTCTTCTAATAAATTGTTGGAGTTGCGTCAGTTTTACGACACACCTCCAGCAATCCATCACTTTAGTGCCAACAGATGAGTCAGAATTTCTGACACATCTGTGAAAACTTGGACCATGGAGCTCTGTATTATAAATATAGCGCATCCATGGTGCTGTTAGCGCATTTGTGGCTGGCATAAGAAATCAGATGCCTCAATGCCGATGCATCAGATTCTTGTAAATATGCCCCCAAATGTGAAAACTGTGCTCAGAAGTCACTAGTGGTCAAAAGGTTACTTCAGATCGCGAGGGACCAGTGCAAATCCAAAATCCATGCTGACAGCAATAAAGGGTAGACTGGCTACAGGACCCAGACAGGTACCGCTGAAACAGAACTATAGATGGAGCTTTTCTCTATTTTGGGAGTCTGCTGTGTCCCCATCAAGCCACGCAAAGGGGATCCTGCATAGTCGTTAAACTCCATTGAGGTGAGTGGAAAAGCGTAGTTGTTGAGCTGTGCGGAGCTTTGCAATCGAGCTGCATCAAATGTCGTCGTTGAGCAGTATAGACCATTGATTCGATGTCCAGTGGCGCCAAACTGTGTTGAGCATTGATGCAATGTCATCAAGCAGCTGCTGCTTCAGCATCAAAGGGGAGAAGTTCCATTCAGTGCTAAGTACCTGATACACCGAAGTCAAGAAGGAAAAGGCTCCTAAAACCCACTTTTGATGTCTAGGACTGGAGAGGGGCACCTCAAGTAAGGGTAGGACTTCCAAATGGCAGCTTCCAGCAGCACCAGAAGAGTTGCAGGCAGTCTTTGATGTGCCTGAGACTCCAGGGGAACAGGGGCAAGCCCGAAAACTGTTGAAGACTCTTGGATTTAAGGGTGTAGAGAGCAAGAACAGACCTTCTCGTTGCAGGCAAGAAGCAGCAGGCAGCAAGCCACACAGCAAAGCAAGTAGCAAAGTGGCAGCCTCTCCTACAGCATAGCACACAGCAAGCAGTAGGCCAACACAGCAATGCAGTTACAGAGTGGCAGTCCCTCCTGGCAGCACAGCAGTCCTTCTTCCTCACAGAGTGTCCTTGGTTCTAGTGGAGGTCTGATTTGCTGGAGTTTGGGTTCCAGTACTTACACCCAAATGTTCCTTTGTAGTGAGGGAGACTTCAAAGAGGCCTTTGAAGATCACACAATCCCTGCCCTTACTTTCCTGGCTCCTGACAACCTACAGGGGGGTACGCAACTATTTGTGTGAGGAGAAGACAACTCCTCCCACCCATCTAGCCCAGGAAGAATAATCAAACTGGTGATGGGCCATCAGGATGCAAATGTGACACCAAGCTCACTTTGTGTGTGACTGTCTAGAGGGAATGTACAAAGCCCAATTGTCAACAACCCCAGGCATGTATTTAGAGATAAGGAGAGGCACAGAATAGTTAAAGTAAGAAAATGCCAGCTTTCTAAAAGCGGATAATCAGACTTACAATGTAAAACCTGACTTCACCATAAGTTATGTTTTAAAATTGTGGGCCTAGGGACATCAAGCTACATATTTCTATATTTTCGGAATTGGAGATTACATTTAAAAGATGTTTTAAAGCAATCCTAAAGTTATCCTATCGGACAGGTAGGCTTTCCAATTGTGAAAAATGAATTTAACTGTTTTTCACTACCTGGACATGTTAGCCTTAAAAGTACATGTCCAACTTTTTAAATACACTGAACCCTGCCATTGGAGCTAGCTAGGGCCTACCTTAGTGGTGACATCTGTGTAATAAAAAGAAAGGTTTGGGCCTGCAAAGGGGATGGCCTTTGTAGGTCGAAATGACAGTTTAAAACTGAACACACAGGCTCTGCAATGGTAGGCCTGAGATATGTTCACAGGGCTACACTAGTGGGTGGCACAATCTGTGCTGCAGGCCCACTAGTAACATTTAATGTACAAGCCTTGGGCATATATATTGCACTCTACTAGTGACTTACAAGTAAATTAATTATGCTGATTATGGATATGCCATTTATACCATGTTTAAAGTACAGAGCATGTGCACTGTAGCACTCGTGAGAAGTGGTAAAGTGCCCAGAATCCTAAAAGTCAGCAAAAATGATTCAGAAAAACAGGTCAGAGAGCAACAAGTTATGGGAAACCACACCAAGGATGCCAGGTCTAACAGTTTTGATGGAATGTCCTTGAACGTCCATCTTAAAAGTGCCTCATTGACAGTACTGTCCATAGGGGAAACCTAGCTTTCTGTGAAATATTGCAGTATGTGAGCATATCCCTAAAAGGGTCATCCATTAACTCCTCTGATCACAATCTTCAAGTTGGTATTTGAACACAGCCCCTCCCCTAGAATACAACCACTTTCTACTGCCTAATATCTGATAAAGTGTGCACTATGTATGCAGTATTCAACACCTTCGACCACATTGCTTCATTACATACCTTCATGTTGATTCTGGTATGCATTTGGTAAACTGGGGAATAAATAGATTATTTGATGACCTCAGAGTGCATAAGTCTCCACGCTTCATAAAACAGCCTTGGCTCTACCCATTTCTGAAAGTGTTTTTCCTGCAGTATTGGGCAGAGGTGAACTAGGTTGGGCCAGGTCAGTGTTACAGATGCAATTAAAATTGTTCCCTCCCTCCCCCCATATATTGGGGGCCTGCCAATCATGTACCAAAGAGGGCTACAAAGTATACCGGAAGGATGCCTGGTTTATATTTGGGGCATAAACTGCCAGTAATTCCTTTTATTCTCCATCCAGGAGCCTGACCATCACGTATCTGACCACAGGGTCAATGCAGCTGCCATTCACTGCAAACGGAAACCCTGAAGATATCCAAACCAGAGTGCTCCTAGTGAAGGTTAAGTATGAAATGCTGTACCTATGTGTGCTTCCACAGTAGGGATCACAATAACTAGATACAACAACCACAACTCCAACTCCCAGGGTAAAAAAAAACAGAGACCTAGCCATTGCAACAGTACCACCCTTGTTTCTTAGGAAGCTATTTGTGTTTTCCATGTGTATCAGGAGCCTGGGGTGCTATTTGAAGTGCTGCCTCTGGCCCACTCATTTTATGTTCATTTCCAATAGGTGTTTCCATGTATACTTGCAGTCAGCTTTGCACTATATTTTCCGCTGCTCCCGGCATCATGGCAGGCCCAAGAATTCATTCTGAGTTACCCATATCACCATCTCTTGATGTAGCCTCCGCCTCTTGTTCCAATAATTGTGCTGTGTACTGAGCTACACTGTGGGACAGTACAACCACCCTAACCTGTGCCCTTTGTCTGGTCACCTGTGCCTCCATAGGCCGCCCTTGAGGTTTCCTAGGCCACCTTCTCTTGGCTTCAGTGACTTGCAATCAGTGGTTTCTGCTCTCTTATCCACTGGTATCCTAATCCTTTTTGTTTGCATCCACGTGTGTGCATTCTGTAATGTCTGAGAAAAGAGTTGGTGCTCAGCATCAATCAATGATAGCTTAGCGGAGTATGTAAGGCAATATTGCAAGACCAGCACAGCCAGCAAGGCTGTTACACCGCTAGCACCCTCCGTGCACTCAACACCGGACAGCACACGCCTGCTTCCTGGCCTCCCCTAAGCACACCCAGGGACCCTTCACCTTCCGGAACTGCAGCCTCACCAGCCTCCAATTCATCGAACCTCCTGCCGAGCCTGATCACAACTACCTCCGATGCATCCTACTTAACACCCGCTCCGCACGCAAACACGCAGTTGAACTCTGGGACCTGCTCGACACCTCCATCCCAGACGTCGCCTTCCTGACGGAGACCTGGATGAACGTCTCCTCGGCCACAGACATCACCATAGCCATTCCGGAAGGCTATAAGATCACCCGCAGGGATCGCACCAACGGAGTCGGAGGCAGAATTGCCATCGTTCACAAGAACACCATCAGGTTCACGACCTATTCCGATGACACCCTCAGCGCCGCTGAACACCTGCACTTCCAGAACCACACCAACCCCAACACCACCCTCAAAGGAATCCTCATCTACAGAACCCCCGGACCTCGGCCACAGTTCTGCAATGCCATCGCCGACCTTGTCAGCAGGCACGCCCTAGCCTCCGCCGACTACGTCCTCCTCGGCGACCTGAACTTTCACCTGGAGAATGACAATGATCCCAACACCACCACCCTAATCGACAGCCTTGCCACCCTTGGACTCAGACAATTCGTCACTATCACAACACACTCCGCTGGCCACACGCTGGACCCCGTCTTCTCCGCTAGCCCACACGTCACCTTTAGCCACACCACCGAACTCCCATGGACTGACCACCGTTGCATCCATTTCACTTTCCAGAAACCCACCACGCACCACCGCACCCAACAGATTTCCTGCTGCAACTGGAGCAAAATCAGCCAAGACCAGCTGAACACCAGCCTCGCCCGAAAACCACCCATCGAACCCACCAACCCCGACCTCACAGCCTGCAACCTCTGGCACTGGATCGATGACTGTGCCAACATCCTCGCCCCGCTCAATAAACCTTCCAACAGAGGTGCCAACAAGAGAGCCAGCTGGTTCACCTCGGCCCTTCAAGTCTCCAAGAAAACCTGTCGGAAACTGGAGAGAAAGTGGCTCCTTGAACAGACTCCGGACAACCGCGCCACCTTCAAGAACGCCATCCGCAATCACCTCATCAGATCTGCCAAGAAAACCTCCTTCAAAGACCGCCCGGACAACAACGCACACAACAGCAGGGAGCTCTTCAACATCGTGAATGAACTCTCCAACCCCAGCTCCAGCACAAACAACATCCCACCTTCAAAAGACCTGTGCAACTCCCTCGCCAGCTTCTTCCACCACAAGATCACAGACATGCATGACAGCTTCAACAGCCAGACAACCACGCCAATCTCTGACTCCTCAGACTCTCCTCCCACTTTCAACTACGACCCCCTGCTCATCTGGGCCAACGTGAACGAAGACAACACAATCAAAACCATGGTCTCCATCCACTCTGGATCTCCGTCAGACCCATGCCCGCACCATATCTTTAACAAAGCAAGCGCCACCATCGCACCCCACCTCTGCAAAGTCATCAACATCTCCTTCGAGACCGCGACCTACCCCGAGAGCTGGAAGCATGCTGAGATCAAACCCCATCTCAAGAAACCCAAGGCGGACCCGAGAGCCCTCAAGAACTTCCGCCCCATTTCCCTGCTCCCATTCCCGGCCAAGGTCATGGAGAAGATTGTCAACAGACAACTGACCCACTACCTCGAAGAAAACAACATCCTGGACCCATCCCAATTAGGGTTCCGCAGCATTCACAGTACGAAAACCGCCCTCATCGCTGCCACCGAAGACATCAGGGCCCTGCTTGACAATGGTGAAACCGCGGCCCTCATCCTCCTGGAACTCTCGGCCGCCTTCAACACCGTCTGCCACCGTATCCTACGCACACACCTTCACAACGCAGGGATCCGGGGCAAGGCTCTGGAGTGGACCACTTCCTTCCTCTCCGGCAGAACCCAGAGAACGTCCGCCTCCCCACTTTCCGCTCCGAAGCCTCCAAGATCATCTGCGGTGTTCCCCAAGGTTCGTCCCTCAGCCCTACACTTTTCAACATCTACATGGCCCCGCTCGCCCGCATTGACCGGCTGCACAACCTCAGCATCATCTCCTATGCCACCCAACTGATCCTCTCCCTCACCAAGGACCCCCTCACCGCCAAATCCAACCTCCACAAAGGAATGAAGGCCGTCGCCGAATGGATGAGGAACAGCAAACTGAAGTTGAAGTCAGATAAGACTGAGGTCCTCATCTTCGGTGCCAACCCCTCAGCCTGGGATGACACCTGGTGGCGGACCGCTCTGGGAGCAGCCCTAACACCCACCAACCACGCACGCAACCTGGGCATCATCCTCGACTCAACACTCTCCCTGACCAAGGAAGTCAGCGATGTCTCCTCAACCTGCTTTAACACCCTCTGCATGCTCCGCAAGATCTACAGATGGATCCCCACAGAAACAAGAAGAACAGTCACCCAAGCCCTCGTCAGCAGCAAACTTGACTACGGAAACACCCTCTACACAAGAGCCACGGCCAAACTCCTCAAACGACTGCAACGCATACAAAACACCTCCGCACGCCTGATCCTCGATGCCCACCGCCACAGCCACATCACCCCCCTTCTGAGAGACCTACACTGACTCCCTGTCAACAAAAGGATAACCTTCAAGCTCCTCACCGACGCACACAAGGTGCTCCACAACACAGGTCCAGCCTACCTCAACAGACGACTCACCTTCTACACCCCGTTCCGCCAACTCTGCTCAGCTGACTTGGCCCTCGCCACCGCCCCCCGCATCCGAAGAGCGACTACCGGATGCAGATCCTTCTCCCACCTCGCCACCAAGACCTGGAACACCATTCCCTTGCCCCTACGACAGATCGAAGACCTGCTGACTTTCAGGAAACGGCTCAAAACCTGGCTATTTGAGCAGTAGCAGCACCCTTCCCCCCCTCAGCGCCTTGAGACCCGCACGGGTGATAGTGCGCTCTACAAATACACTGATTGATTGATTGATTGATTGACTTGTTTCTGGATCTCAACGAACTTACTGCATCTGCTCTGGGCCTTGCTGGTGTAATCTGGGTGCAGATAAATGTTTACTGAATTTCCATCTATGACGCAGAGTCCTCTAGTATAGGCCATCTGTTGGATTACATCTCGGTCTCCAAAATTCAACAGTCTAGCCACTAAGGGCTTGGGCACAAGGCCAGGTTTAGGAGAATGGCTGGGCACTCAATGGTCTTTCTGAAATTAAAAAAAATTGGGATTTTGCCTTGCATCAGAACGGTGCCCTGACACTCCCCTATATAACACTCCATATTTGGGTCCTCTGCCTTCTCAGTTATACCAATAATACTGATGTTATTGCACCAGGAGCAGCCTTCAGCATCCTCATCTCTGACCCTGTCCATCAGTGTTTTCATTTCCTGCTGTAGGACTTCTATTTGTGGCTGCATTTCATCCACTCTTTCAAGTAAGACTATATATATGAATTAATTTTGCTTGACCCTTTCACTAACTTTCGATGAACAGCTCTCAACAACTCAATCTCTGTTACTGCCAAGTCAATTTTACTTTCAAGATTGGATTTAGTGTAGAGAATAGCTTGCCATATCTTATCAAATGTCCCAGTGTGCCCAAGTGTTGACTCAACATGACTCAAGGACTCAGAAAGCTAGGGATACTAGTTTAACAGCTCTATCTTGATACTAGTGGGGAGCAACCATGGGTTTGACTATTATTGTTAAGAGATCCCTAACCTCTATGATCCATGGTGGTGGGATACCTATAGCTCCAGCAACATTTCAAGGTATAATTCCAAACCTAGACCCTGTCCTGTAGTAAAGATGGATCTGCCATTGTGTTGAGCAGCACCACTGCTCTGCAGGTGAGTCCTCCTTTAAGTCAGCAGCTATGTTGCTTCATAGATGGTCCTGTGTGCACTTAATATTCCTTGTAGTAAGCCTGGTGCCCCAAGCATTGGCTGCAAAGCTGTCCTCCAGTGATGTGCGGCCAAGGTCATATGCAGCCCCCCAGGTTATGTGTTAAGAAATATTTTATTAGTTAATCAAAACCATAAAAACATCTGATCATAGTACATCATTCAGAGAAAAGGTAGACCTCCTTAACAATACCATGAGTATTCTTGCCCATTCGCCTGCCCATAAGCATCTTTAAATCCTCACAATTGACATACAAAACTATTGTGCTAGATAAAGTGCAATGCAAAAGTGTCAAGCAAATGCCCCTGCAGGTGCTCATCGTGAGCAATGTTGTATTTAACAATGCTGGGCTGTAGGTATTAGAACATGGTACATGGTCATTCCATTAATGGATCTCGGTCTCAACCCAAGCAGTATTCGCAGCTAATAATATCAGTCACTACTGCAGCAATGTACAAGAGAGGGAGTGGGGGAGAATTGAATCATTCCTGCTACATCCCACATTGCATGTGTAGCAACCTCCTTGTTGGGATAAGGCAACTTTCTGCCACAGCTAATGTGTTACCAGCAGCCGAAGGAGTCAGAAAGTTTCTACCTCTACGTTCAGAACTCAGAGTGGCCACAGGGCCCTCAGGATGTCAGTTGGCGCCACCAGCCCAGCCATGCCCGAGAGTTCTTGGCTGACTGCCACTCTGCCTCTTCTGTCACTTCATTGCTTGTAGGCTCACAGCTGCCTGGGATTGATTATCTGGCCCTAGAAATGTTAAATCAGCACTGGCACCCCCACCAAGGCCTGCACTATGTGCTGTTGTATCAGGTGGGGCTCTCCCACTACCGTAAGGACCCTTAGCTGTTAGCTGGTGACACAAGTCCAGCAGCAGCTGTACGCTTCTGGCCGGCTGCTGGGATCCACCCCACCTCTTCTGGTGCTACTTTGTTCATGGGCTCGCTGCAGAATGGGATTGATTCTCTGGTGCCAGGAGCATTGATTCAGTGCCAGAGCCCCCATCAAGCCTCACAACAGGGTCCGCCAAACCAGCTGGGGATCCACCACCCTCGGAGAGGACCAATGCTAATTTTCAATGCCTTATTCTTGCAAGATCAGGTGAAGTCACACACAGAGCTCACAGCCATGCAACTTTCTTGGTCGCAGTATTGGCCTTGCCCCCATGCACTTGCCTTATAACCAGTGCAGTCTTACAAAATCAGGGAATCTGGTTACCTTACTCATTTGATGACACAATACAAAGATGTAAGAGAATAAAGGTAGAGCAGCAAGCATGAGGTGCAGCTATTACTATTAAGAAGGAAAGCACAACCTGATTGGAACACCATCACTGGCTACAAGTTAGGGTCTGGAGTAAGTTCACAGCACTAAACAAAATGATTAAACAACAAAAGCTGCTCTACATCAGTCTGTGAACACCAGGATAACATCCATACCTCTTTTCTCTTGCCCTGGATTCATAGAAAAGGCTACTTGCAACTAGTAAAACTCTTTATAATATAACTCTATCTAAACACATATTCCTCATCTTTTGAATAATTCCCAGACATTAGACTGTATCTGGAAACTTTAAAAGCTACCTCGTATGCCAAAAGATGGTGCTCCGCATTTATGTCATTCCACTCTAGAAATGACGCGTAGGCCCCATTTAAGTGCCACTCCCACACTCTGATGTCAGTTGCTTTTGAGGCTGTTCATGCCCCCAGATGCAAAGCCCAAACGGCAGTCCTAGACTTAGAATCTTGTTAGTGAATGAAGCTCAATGCATAGAACACAGGAGCATTAGCCACAGATAGAGACTACCAGAAAGCATTACTAAATGTAAGTTACTTATTTTCCTGATAGAGACTTCTCTGGGCAGATTTCTCCCCTTTTGAATAGATACCAGAGCAGTACCCATTATGATGTCTATGAATTGACTGAGACCATAAGGTCCTGAAAAACCCAGTGGGCAGAATGCCCCTTTCCACGAACCTGGTCGTTCAGACAGTAGTACTTCATGAACACATAGAGTGACACCCACATAGCTGCCTGACAGATGTCCAGAACAGTAACTCCACATGCCAAATGCAGTGGCAGCAGATTTGGCCCTGTTTGAAATGAGCTTGCAGTACTTCTGGAAGATGCTTTTTGGCCTGCGCTTAGCAGATCTTGATGCACTGTATGATCCAGCAAGAGATGCTCGTTTTCTGCATGGCCTTGCCTTTGTTCACTCTAGGGAACATCACAAAGAGCTAACTGTCCAACCAGTGTTCTTCCGTATGATTGACGTAAAAGCTCAGCGCTGTTTAGGGATCCCAAGTGATAGAGCATCTCCTCCTACATAGAGGGGTGACATGGAGCATAGAACACTGAAATGGTGATAGTTTGACCTGCATGAAACAATGTCACAACTTTTGGCAAGAAGGAAGCTTGCATCCAAAGAATCAGTTTGTCTGGAAAAAAGGCGGTGATTGGCAAATTGACTCAGAGAGCCTGTAGGTCACTCACTCGCGCCACCAATGCTACTGAGATGAGGAACACTGTCTTGAGAGTAAGAAGCCACAAAAAGGATAGCTACAA
The DNA here is from genome assembly GCF_031143425.1 of Pleurodeles waltl. Classification (NCBI taxonomy): domain Eukaryota; kingdom Metazoa; phylum Chordata; class Amphibia; order Caudata; family Salamandridae; genus Pleurodeles; species Pleurodeles waltl. Next base: position 758,841,786 of record NC_090449.1, on the reverse strand, counting down.
AGAGGCACAAAGAGACTGTGGGGAGCAGGGTCAAGAATGATTTGCATATTTGTCAAACTGTTAATAAAAAGATAAGTAAGTAAAAAACAAAGACATAGCTGGGTCCAAACTGAGGTGGCATGGTGGGCAAAAAAACAATGGATTGGGATGCAGCTCAAGCAGTTGCCAGTGGTTGAGATTAATTCCAGCATTCCATCAATCACCTTGTTGTTTTTGCATTTGCTGCCCTAAGTGCTCCAGGTATGCCCAGACATGGTTCCCGGGCTCACTGTGCCACTGGATTCAAGCTTGCCTGGCTGATAAGGGCTGAAACCCAGAAAATGGTCCCAGGATGCTTCTTTCTGGCCCAGGGAGGGCCTGACCTACCAGTTCGGGATGGACTGTTCCTATGGGGAACAGGGTGAAGACTGATTTGCAAATGAATAAATTCAAGCATTCCATCTATCATCTTGTGTTTGCGGCTCAAAGGGAGTGCACATTGTGTATGTCAGGACCAAGTTAAGGTCCCACAGTGGCATTACAAAAGGAGAGGGAGGAAAAAAGTGTTGTAGCCCTTTCAAAAAAATCATTGCAACTGGTAATTTAAACAATGAGGGCTGGTTCAGCAACTGTAAAAAAGGCTGAAAGAGCTGAAAGATACTTCATCTGTGTCCAAATCAAAGCCCTGACAAAACAAATAACAGAATGTTTTATAACTTTAACAGGGGGGAGTCAACCTGGTGTGTGTTGCCCCACATCCCAAATGTGTTGCATCAATAGGTTTATAAAGTTTTTGTCAAGGGATTCCTGGCTGCCAAGATGACATAAACCACTTCTGGAGGAAGGTCAAAGGTGTTCAACTGTCACCACTCAATCTCAGTGCATGGAAGTGGAGATTGCCAAGGGCTGGGTGCAGAAATTTGCCATTTTGTTGTGAAAGCAGATTGTCTTGGAATGGCAGCCTGATCGGATGACAAGTGCTCAAGCCCAGGAGGTCTGCATAGCATACTCTCCATGCCCCATCCAGGGCTACTTGCATGACTTTGACTGGGTTGGACCTGATCTTCCTCAGAACTCAAGGCAGAAGACGTATCAGCAGGAAGGCATACAGGAGTCCCGAAATACACAGTGTAGGAAGACTGTTTCTCACAGTGAGACATATCTCGGAAACTCCAACATGCAGAATTGCTGACATTACACGGTCTTGGTGGTGGTGAATGGATCGAGCAAAGGTTCGCTCCATTCGTAGAAGAGAAGTGGTGCCAGAGGTAACTGCCACTCATGATCCACTAGGCTTCACTAGCTGAACTCATCTGCTCTGACATTCAAAGATCTTCCTAGTGGTTGAACACCAGAAAAACACCAGAAAAATCCCTTGATGAGCCAACCATTTCCAGAAGTGCAGTGCCTCCTGTCACAGGGCCCAGAACCCCACTGTGCTTTGCTTGTTTTAATATGACATGGCAGTTGTGTGCTCTGGAAGCACCTTTACTTGCCTCCCCTTGCTAGATGGACTCAAAGCTTTGTACGCCTTGTCGATAGCCTGCAATTCCAGGAGCTTGATATGGAGCAGGGCCTCGGCCAGGGACCAAAGACCGCTGATATCCTCCTCTCCCTGATGGCTGCTGCAACCTAGAAATGAGGTATAGATCACCACTGTCGGTTCTGGGTGGGGTAGGGAGAGCTGTCTGCCACTGACTCTTTCACAGTACAGTAACCACCACTGAAGATCTTTTGCAGTCTGTTCCGAAATCTGGATGTGGTTGGAAAGGTCATCTTGATGTTGGACCCACTGAGTTTTCAGATCCCGCTGAGAGCTTGCATATGGAACATGGCATGCTTGACCAGCAGGATACTGAAGCCTTAGAGTCAATCTCAGTGAAATCCATGACAGCCTGAAAGTTCAAGGGCATAGCCTGAATGTCCTGAACTCCCCATAGCAGGGGCAATTCTCAAAACCAAAGTCAATCAGGCTCATCCCCTCAGAGGCATGTCCGTAAGTGACTGGATTTTTCCTGAAAAGCCTGTTCAATGCACCCAGGTGTGATGGTGAATGGCAACGCTGGTGCCATGGCTTATCCGATGGTTTGAGTGGGACCCAGCACACAATGAATTGCGAACCTGACCACATCGCAAGCATAATGTGTAGCTTGGGTTAGGACAGGTCATAGTTCATCCAGGACACTTGAGAGGAACAGAGCACCCATGTCCCAAAGAGCGTGGGAACAACAGCCCAGCAGGCAACTGGCATTAATGGAACTGAGGGCCAAACTGGAGGAAGAAAACACCCTCTTCACAAAGGTTTTTACCCTTTTAGACTGGCTGTGGGGGAAGTGGTTGGGAAAGTGTTCTGATTAGTCAGGCCAGTAGTTTCCTGCATCACTAAGCTTTCAGGAGAGGGGAGGGGAGAAAAAAATTCAGGTTTGCCCAGGGCAGGTCAGCGATGGTTTACTGGGGTTGCCAGAGCAAGATTTAGGCCAGTTCCTGAAAAGCATATCAGTGAGAGCCTTGTTAAAAGGGTAATAGGGGATTGGTCACCATTTGCCCTGGCTGAAGAACTTCAGTAAAGACATTGGCTTTGACCTAAAGTGGGGAGCTAGAAGCCGAGAACTTCTGCTGTCTTGTGCCTGACTACTGTAAAAGAAGCACTCTCTTAAGTGTCTGGACCTGGGGGGGTAAAGAGGCCAGAGTCATGAGAGGTATTGAGGATATTGGCTTCTTGTAGGTTAACATACCAGTTATCTTCATGGTAGGGTTTGCCATTCACATCACCTGAGTCATAATCATTGTCAGAATCTGTGCCAGACAATGAATGTAATGTGTGGAATCTTCCTTTGAAGATGGAATGTCAAGTGGTGTAGGTTGTGATTCAAAAGGAACTAAACACGGTCTTGGTGGAGGTCGTAGTGGCTTAGGGCCATATGTACGAAAGCTTTTTCCCATAGACACAGAATGGGTAAAATCCTTTCGTACATCTGGCCCTTAGTCTCTGAGTCAAAGAGCATAATGGGTACCTCTTCCCCAGGCATCAATTAAGTCAGCATCTATGGACTATTACAAACATTTTGGGAAATTACTGGGAGGTGAGATAACAATACCGTACATCTCTCCTTGATATTCCTTAATAGCTGTTGCAGCCTTTTGCTGTCCACGTGATTTTCAATAATGTTCCTACCAGTTAATTCTGAAAATCTAAAGATGTTGCTCAAATGACTGTTGGTAACGTCAGCACGAGACCACCATTTCCCACAGTATTTTATGGCATGCCTTATATTGGTGACTATGACTGTTTTTCAAATGACTGAGTCTGCGAGCCCTTTACTCAGAGACCTATTAACTGTGGCACATATGTCCTGTGGCGCTGTGTAAAATATGACACTGGAAGGCTAGGTAGGCTGCTATCTGTGGCCCATGCAAATACAACTAGAAGGCAATATCTCAGGTGCAGTGTGGATTGTTCCAACATGGAAAGGTAACTGCTTTCATGCTAGAACCTGGACAGACAGAAACCTTGCATTCTTATGCAGAGCTCTATCGGATTTGTGCTATGCTAAAAACTGTACATTATTCAAGCAGGAAAACAGAATGTATCAAGGGTCACATTAAAAGTCTATTTAAACCTTGTAAGAGATTGGGTTACAGGTTGACTGGACCTACAGCAAACACAGCTCTTGTCAGGATAAGACACAAGCAAATCCCAAATGAACCTGTCCTCAAACCCCTGGTAGCTTAGCATAGAGCAGTCATACTTAACTTAGAGGATGTGGCTGTAAAGTAAGTACGCAACACTTTGAACAGTTAACCAGTCCCTAAAAGGCACCCATAAAGGAGTTAGGATAACTAGTGGCAAAAAGCAGAAAGTGCTTTTGGGGAAATCTGGTAGCTCCAGACAGGGACAAAGTCACAAGTTCGGGCTGACTGCGAAGGAGTACCGGCTGGCTACATCATACCGTAGATAGCCAATCAAGTCACATCTAAGCATTCATTGTGTGTGGCTGTTTGGGAGGAATACACAAAGCCCAACTGCCAACTACTCCCAGTCATGTGATCAGAAACAGTCTGCAGGCACCAAATAGCTAAGGCAAAATTTACAACTTTTTAAAAGTGGCATTTTCAGAGTTGCAGTTCAAAAAATGATTCCATTATACGCAATGATTTTAAATTGTGATTTCAAAGACACCAAACTTGAAGGAATTATCTCTTCCCATTTGGAAATTACAGTTATAGAATGTAATAAGTCAACTTCAATATTATCCTGTGGGCGAGAAAGACCTTGCAGTAGTGAAAAAATGTAAGTGTTTTTTAACTAATAGGGCATGGAAAACCTAAAAGTACATGTCCTACTTTTGAAATACATTACACCCAAGGGGTAACTTGTATATATAAAAAGTAAGGTTTAGGCCTGGCTAGAGCATTACTTAACCAGGTAAACTGGCTATTTAAAACTGCACACACACGCTCTACAATGGCAGGCCTGAGACATGTTTAAAGTGCTACTTAAGTGGGTGGTACAATCAGTCATGCAGGTCCATTAGTAGTTTAATTTACAAGCTCTGGAAACATGAGTGCACTTTTTGTGGGACTTAAAAGTAAAGTAAATGTCAATTGCGGATAAGCCAATATTACCATGTTTGGAATAGAGATCACAAGCACTTAAGCACTGTTTAGCAACGGTAAAGAGCACAGAGTCCTAATACCTGAAAACCAATGTTAGAAAAATTGTGGAAGGTACAAGATCAGGGGTGGGCAGAGGGGGAGAGTTGCGGGGGGGCATTGGAGAGGGGGTTGTAGGAGATCAAGTTACCGAATCGCAAAATAGGAATGGTACATGGCCAGAAGACTTTTACTAGTTGCAAACGGCCTGGCAGAATTGCTTCATACATCTGGCCCAAGGTTTCACCAACATTATCTAAATCATGATCTCCCTTGGGTCATATCGTTATTCTGGTTACAGCTAGTGCAGTACAGTATATGCACGGGGTGTGCTCTGAAGGGCTTATTATCCATTAATGTATTTATTAGTTTAATTATTCATCCTGTCAGTGCAATCATTCATCTACTCAGTTGTCTATTCATCCATCAATTCATTCCCTTATGCATGCATTCATCCATTTATTTGCTTATTCATTCTTTAGTTTTTGATACTCGATTTAATATTACTGTTTGCAAAGCAAAAGACTGACAACTAAGCCTAGGTTTACTAAGGATCGTGTGGACGCAAGGTCATCGTTTTACGATTTTGCTCTGAGCATGTGGACTTTTATAATGTAGGTAAGTTGATGTAAAGCTTTGTATCGCAAGGTGCCGAAAATATACCTGCACAAAAACACTCTAACTAACTGTATTCTGACATTTAGAATATGTTCAACTGTTCCTACTAATTGCAGTAACTTCATGTAGCATATGGTAACCTTTCTTGATTCGAGTCCACATTGAAAATCCTGTTACCACTTCTTTAGGTGTATTGATGTACAACTGTTTATGTTAAAAACCAATAAAATACTTTAAAACACTTATAATAAATAAAACAACAGTAAATGACATCAATAGCATATATTGCTCGCACACCATTTTTGACTCAGCATATTTTCTTTCAGATGTTCATGAATGAAGAATGTGCACATTGCTGTTTGTAGGTATTGCAGTTAGAATAATGAACTCAGTAAATCATTCTCTCAGAAGGGAAAAGTGAGTGTAAACTATTAAAAGTTGATTTCATTTTAGAGCAACAAGGTAAGTGGCAGACTGATGAGAAATGTGCATCATTCTGTGCACTATTGGTTATTCAAAATATGAATAAGAATGAAAAGTGTACCTTGTTCTGTTCTGCCGGCTCATTGGTTGTATCCTGTACAGTAAATGATTTTTCTGCGTCAAGAAAATCGCCAAATTCGATTTGTCTCTCCAATCTTGCTTCAAATCCATAAGAGGTAAGAGCAGTCTGAAAATAACAAGAGGGCAGTGTTCATAATCTTTCAAGAAAAGCAGCTTTTTTTTAAAAAAGGTTGTGAAAACATCATGATGCAGTTTGTTCTGGTAATGAGATAACTGAAATAGCAACTAAGAAAAAATCTAAAAGTCTCAAACGTTTTGGGTTATATGTAAACAAAGCTTTCAGACTGTGAGTAAAGTTGTGCATCATTGGGTGAAGACATCGTCCGTAATCCCTTAGAAGAAATAGCATCGAGTGTTCTTCCTGCCCGAAAAACTACACAGATTAGCATTATCTCTCTGTCTCTCTATAAATAAGGCCCTTAAAATGATAAATTGCTGTTTTAGGGTTTGGGGGACAGGGTATTTCACCACAAAGGTATAAGAGTACCATGCCCCTCATACTCTTGGTTCTCCTATTTTATTTATGCTCGGGGAACAGCCATGTGTATGTCGGTGGAGCATCCGCTGGCTCTTCTGTTGGAAAACTCTTACCTTCCAACTTCTTTTCCTGGTCAGGACTGCTAAGTGAAGCCTGGAAGTCCCGAACAGCAAAACACATAAATGACCCCCACATGCTGAGAGAAACATTCCATTGTACAATAGGCATTAATTCTTCAAAAACAAACTTCAGGCTTGTTTTAGAACATTGCTGTGTGTCTAGGCTGAAGACTGAAGGTAACACCTACACAGCAAAGTTTCAGTACCTTCAGCAGAGCCCTCAGCATTACAAGTAGAATCCTGAATACGTCAGGCCGTAGTAATCCAATGCAGCAGAGCACATCTCTCCACTGACCTGGTGAAAGGGAGCATTGTCTGCCAAACTCCTTTCTATTCCTTTAATTACTTTCAGGATAGTTTTGCCCGAAATGTGTGATCACGTTTGCCCTGCACACAGCTGTAGCTTTCTCAGCAGGCTCATGATTTTTTTAAAAGAGAAAATCACATGTATGTAGATATACACATACATATTGGCGCTTTAGGTCCACCTTGTTCTTTCATTAATCTCTTAAATTATCGTTCACGTTTTGCTTCGCTCAGCAAAGCATACAGCATGGGACAAAAGGTTAACCCACTTCAGCCACTGGCTCTCCTCGCACTGAATGAGGCATTTTTCCCGTGTACATACAAAGGTACGCTAATAAAATAGTGCATTTCAGTGCCAAGGCTCATTGGCCATTCTCTCCTTAAACTTATTTTTTCTTCTAATTTTGGCTTTGGTATTTCCTTTTGGCTTTGACTGTGTTTTTGCTTTTTGGTGACAGGCCAGGAGCCCCCTCACATTGCGGCCAGACCACTCCCTCCCTGCTGCCATTTTCAGGAATGGAAGGCCATCGTTGATGGTTTACCTATAGCTTAACATAGGTTTATCTTTCCTGAATGGTCACCTACTGCTTTGCAATGCGTTGCTCATCTTGGAAGCACAAAACAATAATTAAAAATGCCATTTGAAAGAGGTTGGTTACCAATGCTTCTTCTTTAAATTTTAATAACAATGTTGTATTTCTTCAAGTTTTGCAAAATGTAGCTCTGATTTCTAGGACTATTGTTCTTGCATTTGATTTGCTTCTGTTTTTTCTTTGCTTTCCTTATATTATAGTTTACTTATTTACCATTACGTCAAAGATGACACTTTGTTGTTCAAAGTGTCTGACATCTGCCAATGATAAAGAATGACAATACCATTGAAATGTGGTTGCACGTGCCTGGATTAGCTTTGAAACTATCTTTCAATGGTTTAAAGTACAGTATCATTGTTTTAGGGCTCCAACGTGGCAGACAGATTAAATAGAATATATTCTGTTTGTCTTGTAATGATAAATCAATAATGTATGCCAAACCGTTCCAAGATCGTGCCCCACGCTTTCCGTAGCAGTGTCAATGACAATAGCTGGCCCAGGTGTTAACACACACTAAAGGCCAGATCTTTTGGATTTGCTGATGTCTATTCCTATTTATAACCTTAAGTGAGTTTGCAGCATATACTCTTTCTATGGTTTGAATCAGACAGTACAGAAAAATAAATGAAAGTTTTAAATCTCTTAGGAATAAAAACAATGTATGTAACAGTGCCCTGTGATTGCATTGAAGCACTGCAGAAATAAATGTTTGTGATTAAGTCTAACCAAGCCTCCTCTGTAGTCTGAGCCCCAACCACATCACCCTCACATGCAGCAGGTCTATCATATTGTTATTTAAACTCTGCTAGCTACGGAGGGCTCAGTATTTCTCTAATTCACCAGAATACATTATATGTATGTCAATTATGCCAAGGATTATTGTCCACTCTGGCCTTCTTTGTGGTATGATTATCAGTTACTTAGTGGTAGTTGTGTCGGTAAGTGCAGAATTAATCACCAACTAATTATTCAGCGGGTTAGCAAAGTGCAGGCCTTTCTGTCTTTCACAGCTGCTTTCTCATAGATGGTAGAGCCAGCCTCTTTTGCAGTTTGCCCTCAGCTCAAGCAGGTGGACTGCCAAGGACATGAAGTGAATTCAGTCGCAGAGTCAGATGTGGACTGAGACACAGTGAGTTGTTGGGAACACAGATTTCAAAGTATCACCACACATGCATGTTGTAAGAAAATTACAGACATTGAACCTTTTAGTTACAACCCTAGAAAAACAAATTGTGCTACAACACAAAAGAGGTCCACTTTCTCAGATCATAACATATTTTACCTTTGGTTGCTATAAGTAGTTTGAAGATTCACATGTAAAACACTTCTTGAAATCTTTCCTGGTAAGGATTGTAGACTGGTTGCAACGAATCAAGCTCTGCATCAAAGCTTCAAAGTTTGAGATTCTTCTTGTGTGACCAACTTACCTATCTAGAATCTGGTTCAGCTGGCCGTCCTCCTTGGAATGAACTCATTTATTTTTCTTTGCCCTAGGTGTCATGTTTCTTCCAGATCCATCCTTCATCCCTCTGGTTAATGGTGTGGTGCAAACCTTTGGCAATATATATAACTATGCCTATAAAGGAGTACTGCACTCTTGACAACAACAGCACAAATGGATATTTCTAAACTGGATTCATTCTCTAAATTGACCTACCAGCTAGTGCCATCAACTAACTAGAACGAGTTCAGAATCTATTTGAAAAACATGCTTTATCTGAAACTGTGTCAATCAGATCACCCATGTGGCCTTAGCATCACACCGCCTGCCAAGACAACAGAACAAATGTGTATTAATCACAAGTTCTCTACATAATCCCAGAATACCTTACAAAGCTATTCTGAAAACATCAACTGACCATACAACTAACGTCAGCTTTACTGAACTACATGACATAGTTGATTTTATTTACCTATCAAATTCAAGAAATTCGGTGAGATAACTCTGAAACTTCAAGGTTGACTCTGGATTTCCCGCCCACTTCAATTTACACTTGACTATGACTGACAGAGATTCAGTGAAGGTTTTAAATAATTTTTGTTTGTGCACTCCCTTCATTACTTTCATAGCAAATGTATCGGATTATGCTTGCATTGCCACTGGCAGGTCTATTATACGTTCAAATCAAATCAAATAACCAATCTTAGTCATACAAACCCAGATACACTCTGCATGTTGAGGAACTAATGGCCAAGTCTACAAAGGGTTTTTGCATTCGCAAATGGTCCGATTGGCAGAATCAGGTCGTTTGTGAATGCAAAAAAGCATTTTTGCCTGTACAGACCTCATTTTGCGCTATGGTAATCTATTACAGAATAGCAAAATGTTTTTGCGAGTCGCTATTAGAATGGGGCATGCCACAAAAGTTCCTTCCTAATAGCGAGTCGCACTTGTATGTGTGAATGTTTCGCAAGTGGAAAGTTGTCGCAAAATATTCCCTAGATTACCACCAACTTCAAATTAGTGGTAATCATTCTCAAATGGGAAGGGGTCCCTTGGGAACCCCTTCCCCTCTGTGAATGGGGATGCAAAAAATGTTCAGACTATGAACAAATACAAATAAAATGTTTCATTTTTTTTTGTAATGCATCCTGTTTTCCTTTAAGGAAAATGGGCTGCATTGGAAAAACAACTGCTTTATTTAAAAAGCAGTCACAGACATGGTGTTCTGCTGTCCCCAGCAGGCCACCATCCCTGTGAGAATGGCCATTCCCAATGTGGTCGCAAATTGTGACCTACCTCATTAACATTGATGAGGTAAGTCTTTGCGACCCCATTGGGAATCGTTAACAGTGTGCTTAACACTGTTGTACGTTTTGTTTTGCGATTCACAATTTGCAACTCTCATTGGGAATCGTTAATAGTGAGCCTAACACTGTTGCACATTTTTTTTTGTGACTCGCAATTTGCCTTACTGGAAAGGATCGCAAATTGCGAGTCGCAAAACAAAAATTTGTACATCTGGCCCTAGCCTTTCTTTCACTGCAGAAGAGTAAAAATATAGAAAAAAGATGCATGCCCACAGGACCAAGCAACTTACCTCCAATTGTATGTATGCTTGTAGGTCTGCCTCTCCTGTACATAAGGCAAACGCACCCTGTTTGTTTCTACAATGCTCTGCTGCGCTGAGGGCCTAAAGTAGCACCTTATGAAATCTCCTCCCATGCATTATTTTGGAACAGGTTTTTTACCCTGCAGTACAGTACAGGCTTGCCTGCTGAATAGGAATTCATGAACAGCAGTTCCTGTTTTCAGGCATATTGCCTATTTTTCCCTTGCAGACCTCCTATCCCCTCCTCAGCTAAAATAGGAATTGGCTTGTGGCGTTTTTTTTCATTACAGGTGCATGGCCAGTTGCTACCCATGTGTTCATAATTAATGGAAACCAATTCTAAAGCTGCAGCAGTGTAGGAAAATATCCCCTGCTGCTTTCAATATAAATAAAGTGCCCATGAAGGGTTGCAGGTGTGCATTGTTCTTGCACTTATTTCTGTGTGGTAGTTTAGCTGTAAAATAGCCTGCAGTAGTTCATTTAATTGAAATGCAACTATTGAAATGTAAGTCTGGGGCACAGCTTACTATCAGTTTCACCTACAATAAATACACAGCTTTACAGGAAACAAAACAAGGTTGTTATTCTTTGAGATTTAACACAAATATAAGACATGGTTGTAGAATCTGTACCTTGTTCAATTCTGAGGCCTCCTTAACTAGGATCAGAGTGGAAGGTCTGGTATTGGCTGTGTCCCTTGTGGTAACTTCAATCATCCGGTCCATTCGACGCCTGGTAGTGTGTGTTCGGGGATAATCCAACAGATCTGGATGAAACCTTTCAGGCTAAACACATTCATACAGTTTAAAATTCAATACGTTTCTATTATCCAAAGTTACTTTACAAATACTATTCACATTGTAAATGGTGGAGTCCTATGAAAAAGCTTTACTGATAAAATACAAATAGATGTCTACCTAACCATTTAGAGTTGTTCCATGAGTCATACTTATTCCTTACTTCCAAAGATCTAGAAAAATGGTTTAGGTAAATCTTTGCAATTCCTGAAATGGTCAAACTTAAAATTCACAAAGTATAACTACTGATACGACAAGTCTTAACCTTACAAACATCCTCCTAAAAGCCTCCTCAACAGCATATTTACTTGATTCATTACTGTGGCACTAACATAAAATGATGGCAATGGGCAGCAAAGGAGAACTCCACAGCCCCTTCCAAGTAGGCAGGTGTCACCTTAGAACAGGTATACAGTCTGCTATTGTTTTCTAATGTACATCACAGGACAATATGATTCTTATTTGTGCAAAGGAAAGTTACTACTGGCAGTGAATGATTGTTACCTGAAGACATTGTTTGAACTACTATAATATTGATTAAAAAAATAACAAAAATGGCAAGTTCAACAGCAATCAATGCAGTGGGGTCAGTGTAAAAATATACAAGTGTGAAAGTGCCATTTTGTCAAGCAGGATGTGATGTGTGAAGTGCTATGTGACTAGAGCAATTGAAGGCAATGTATTTGTGCATGTATGATGGTAATGAATAGGATTTTGTCAGTGTGAAAGCAGAATGACGAATGGGATGGCACGTGGTGGTAAGCAGTGCAACAGTGTAAGAATGTAATGAGTCTATAATATGCTAAGAATGATGGCTTAGAGCATGACAGTGTGATGTTAGAATGTAATAGTGAGGGTGATGTGCTGAGCAAGTGGCTGAAAACTCTGTCCAGTACCACATTAAATAGTTTTGGACAGACATGGAATCTGCTTGGTGCAATACTGGATACCATTCCAGTATTCCTTACCTTAATTCTTTATCACCACTCTGGTACCACCAGCTGTTTATTTTCTGACATATCTCAGACAGAAGAGCAAATGATTAGTTTCCCGTCAATACTCCATTTATATTTATGGCCTGATGAAGTCATTGAGGTACTACCATGTGACAAAACTTGTGTTAGCTGGACATGGTCCACAAGAGAATTTGTGAATAAAAGAAGAACTGTTTTGAGGACCAGTGTAGACTCTCTGATGCTATGTCTGAGTTTGCCTGGAAATGCAATGGATACTTCTATTACATCAGAGGAATTTTATTCTCAATAAACAAACTTCGGGCTAGTGTTGTGTACTGAATACAGGTTGACAATCAAGCATTTTCCTAAAACTTAGAAATGTCTGATTTGGGAAACCTTTGGAGGGACCACACCATAGGTGCCTAACAATACTTCCAACTGCACCTGCGAGTTACCCAAGGGAACGACGATGACACCCAGTCCATTACACTCAAGTAAAGCAACATGTAAAAGTAAGCAACTAGAAACTTTCTACTTGCTAAGATTGTCTGAAAAATGATACTAAAGAGATTCAAGATTTGTCCCCATCAAATTCTATAGGTTCAGACCCTGTGCTTCCTGTGTTGTTACTCAGCATATATCTATTATAAATCTATTGAGCTGGACACCTAGGTACTTAATTCTTCAAGTGAGGCAAAGAGAGTTACACTTCCTGTCACACTTTCAGCATTCCGCTGGATAGAATAACTTGTTTTTGTTCCAGCTGAGCTCTGGCACCTCAGATCCAGGGAGTGGCCACCTATCTATTGTATGACCAGGTATTCAGGGTTTGTTGGCCCACCCTTTAGAAAAAGGCCAAGAGGCTACTCTCTGGGCAAAATATCCCTGGAATACCTTTATAGATAAACCCTTTTTTACCCTAAAACTGGACCTCAGCCTTGTTTCTGTCCTATTGAGATCTGGCATAGGACAAAAGAAGGGTATACACAGCACTAAGATGCACCCATGTCCCTCTAGTTCTTCTTCTAGATATGTTGAAGCAAGCTGCTTCCTTACCAGACCTCTCTGCCCAACCCACAGTGCAAGGCTGGGTGCAAAGATTCCAGGGCTTTTAGGGAGATACCAATGCCACAATCATTACAGATGCTGCAAACCTGTCCTCATGTAGATGGACTGTAAAAGTGCTCATGTGTTGCCCTCGGTTCAGTTGGGCTCCCCTGGAGGCTTCTTTTTGAGGTTTGTTTCTTGAAGAAAGTCACCAAATGAACCAGAATGTCCTATGCCTTTTACAAGTGGTGTAATTTTGTCGTGTTGGCAAAGGAGGAGGGCAAATTATTAGAAAGGAAGGTCCTCCATGTTGTAGTTGCATCTGTGGCTGCGGTCAGTGTGGCAGAACTCTGAGTAACCAGCATTACTTCATTTCTCCAAGTAAAAGGGCAACAGCTGTGAAGGCCAAGGCATCTTCGTGGTAGCCTTCCAGACTACTCAATCAAGTAAGCCTTTCTCTTCCTTTCTATTTTTTATTATGATTTTTTTTTATTCTGAGTTTTTAAATTTTAAAAGGTGCACTGAAAGTACATATGAGCCAGCTCTTTGTTAACATTGAAAAACATTCATGACACTGAAACATATAATACAATCAGTATGTTATAGGGGTTTTCACATTCATTTCATACAGCTGATTACCACCTACATTCTACTTAGCCATAATACATAGAAAATATACGAGTCAACCACTAATTATTGTTGGAGGTTTGGGTGTTAGCCAGTTTGAAGCAATACACCTCCACATTATTGCCATAGCCAAAACCACAAAACATTGAGACTGACCTGTGGATACCTCTTCACCAATCCCTAGTAATACAAGTTGAGGCGTTAAACCAATTTCCTGGTGTGTTATCATTGTCAAAAACGTTGTTATATAAAGTGTTTCAAGCCTGTCACAGCTAAAAAACATATGGACTAAGTCCGCTCCTGTGCTGTTACACCAGGTGCAAGAGACCCTAGTTGGCTTTCCCCATTTAGATATTGTAGCAGGGTGTAATATAAATTAAATAATGTCTTGTAATGTTGAGCTTGTGGTCCAGCTGATAAGTAATATATGTTGAGCCAATTCCAGAGAAGCTAGGAACAATATTTCCGAGGCCCCTATGCGTCGCCGCCATATCTCTATATGTTTCCCCAAATCATCTTGCGTATTATCCGATAGGAGCGAGTAGAGCATTCTTATACTACAGTCCACTGCCTTCTTAGTACCTCGATCACTGCTGTCCTCTCCCCGAGTGAGCCTTCCTTAGATGAGGTCAGCAAAAAGTCTCTAATCTGCAAGAATTAAAAAAAAGTCTTTACTCTCAAGAGAAAACTCCTCCTTTAAGTCACTAAAAGATTTTATCTGCTTGCCATTATAAAAATCACCTATTTTTCGAACACCCCTCTGTACTCATTTATTGCACCATTTATCTCTAAAAATCCCAAGGAGGATTGACGTGTTCTGAACTGGAGTATACTAGCTCAATCAATCAATTCCTATTCTACCCTTAATCTGACACCATACTTTAAATGCAGCCCGTACTATTTTAAATTTAACTTTTTTAAACTAGCTTGGTTCCACTACTCTCATAAAAGCAGCATCAGCTGTACTACCCCGTATCATTCTGTATATTGATGGACATATTTCCCCTAGTGATTTCCTAAAGTCATCAGGTAAGATTAAAGGTTGAATGTTTTGCAAGGCAGCTGGCCAATAATATAGGTTAGGGACTGCCCATCCTCCCCTTTCCCTTGGTATTGCTAAATACTTGAAAGCTTTGCGAGGTCTAGAAAAGGACCATACGAAGTTGCTGGATATTTCTTCCATTCGTTTAAATCAGTTCTTCCCTAATTCCAGTGGAATGGTCCTGAAAAAATACAAAACCCGGGTAAGGAAGAGCATTTTATTGACATTACATATCCTACCATCGAGAGGTGTAAGTTATTCATACTATGGAGTTCTTTTTTTAGTCTTAGCTAACACTCGAGTGAGATTATTATCAACAATGGTGTCATGATTAGCGGACAGTATTTCACTTGCACGGCCTTCCGCTCATCCACTAGACTTACCCATTTGTTAATCATTACCTGACACTTAGTATTATTTAATAGATGACCCGACATCTCACCAAATTTAGACATTTCTTTCTCTATTTTTATTAGTGATTGGAACAATTAACTGATTATCTAGAAGTGTTCTCAAGAGTGGGACGATGTAAAGTGCAAAGAGCAGATGTAAGCAAGGGTACTCCTGCCTTGTGCACCTTGAGATGGAAATAGCCTTGGAATCTACCCCCGCTATGTGTAATTGTGCGGGGGGTTCTGATAGAAGCCCTGGAGAGCCCTGATAAAGCCAGGATCTATGTTATATTTGAGGATTGCTACCCATAGATATTCCAAGTTCACCAGATCAAAGGCTTTCTCTGCGTCTAGTAAGATCAATGACATAGGAGCCCATGCAGCCTGAGTTGCATCTAGCATAGCTATGACCCACCTAACATGATCAGTAGTCCCCCTCCTGGTGACGAAGCTGTGCTGGCAAGGGAAAACCAGTTTACTAATCAACAGGCTCAATCTAGTGTCAAGGACTTTCACATAGAGTTTAGTGTCCCAATTTATTAAAGAAATGTGAAGGTAGGAAGCCGGTAATAAAGGGTCTTTTTCTTTTAAAAAAACCTATAATATTCCCTGCCAGCCACGATTCTGGGGCTTGTATTCCATCTTGCACTGACTTAAATAATGTGAGTTCATCGCTTAGTTCTGCATAAAACACTTGATAAAACTCTAAGGGGATCATATCTGGACCTGGGGCCTTTCCACTAGACAAAAAACTCAATGCTGCTATAATCTCATTAGCTGTCATTGGAGTCGCAAGCTGGTGCCTTTCATCCTCATGCAACTGCCCCCTAGGGGCTTTGCCCAGATATTGGTTAATCTATTATTATGATATATGGGCATCCTGGACGTCCTGCTGATATTATGTCTGATAAAATTCTCTAAACACCCTGCACAGTTTCCTTTCACTATCCATTCATCGTTATCTTTGGCTGCGCTAATGAGGCCCCGCACCATCTTTTGTCTTCTTCTAAAGGCCAGTCATTTCCTGACCTTTTCACTGAATTCATAGCATTCCTGTTGACGCATTTGGGGCTTTCCTGCATCTCGCGCTAAATAAAATTGAGAGATTCTAGACCTTACCGCAGCAATTTTGTGGAGAGTCTCTTGGAAGGGTAGATTATTTCTAGACGCCTCCACTTTCTAGGATTCCAGTGTCACCAGATTTCTCCCTATTTAAGCTGTAACTTAGGGTCTAACTTCGAATTCCTGCCTTAAAGGTGTCCAAAACCACCCCAAGGGGGGCAGACCCTCGATTATTAGCCAAGAAATCTGGCATTCTTTTCTTCATGTGTTTAATACATTCCTGATCCAACAACAACCCCCTGTCAAATGATCATGTCTTTGAATATTGTTCCCTACATAATGCCGATGTTTCTGTTATCAGGGGGTTATGATCAGACATTATTCTTGGGTACTTTTCAATTATTAACCCCTCACAAAGTGAAGCTGATAGTAGGAAGTTGTCTGGCCTCACAAATTTCTTGTGGGGACAGGGAAAAAAAGTGCATCCAGGATCGGGAGCCTTTCACTGCTGCCAGACATCAACCAATCCATAACGCAACACAAGAGTTTGCATGGGCTGAAACACTTTAGGTTTCCCTCCCGCATACCGTCCCCAATTCTAAAAGGGGACGGTATGCAGGGAGGTTACTGTCAATGTGAATATTCAAATCCTCAAATATAATAATCAGTAATAAAGTCAATTACTTCCGGATCATCAAGATTGGATCCATAAATGGGGCATAAGGTGACATGGTTACTCATTCTAAGATAACACAGCAGCCCAGTTTATCTGTTAATTTCGTGATGACTTCTATCGCTCTGTTACTTACCAATACTGCTACTACCTTTGCTGTCGTTCCCTGTGTAGTGTAAGCCAGTAATTGATACCCAGGAAATTCCAGCAGATAATTTTTTGGAACCTGTAATATGTGTCTCCTGCATACAGATAATATCCGCCCTAAGTGTTTTTAGTCCTTCAATCACAAAACACCTTTTCCTACCATGGTTTAGCCCACTAATATTTATTGTGGCAAAGTGCAGGTTACTACCACACCTCATATAAATATGTGTTTGCACACAGCTGTTCCACATCAACCACCATTGTAAAAATACTGAATTTGAGCCATTGACCTTTTGTGCGCCTGCTCCCTACCCTGCCCACCACACTTCCCCCATAGCACCCCCAGACCCAAACCCTACCCAGCTATCCTCTCTGGACCTAACCCTCCCCCCAATCCTACCGCTTAAGACAGGCAGACTGCTAGGTCTCTAAGATGGATAGGTTGCACCCCCAACCTGGTAACTACATCCAACCCTAGAGTCCTTATTCCTGTTAGCTTTCAATATAATCGCTGGGGAGTAAAGAATAACACTATGGTATAATATCAACCCTCCTCCCTTATCCTGTGAGTGAGTGCCATTGAACCGTTAATGCTCTATAATTTGTCAGCTTTTCCATATACTTTTTTACCTTAATTTCTGATGAAAACACCCGTACAGTACCCTTGTACACAGTCTTTAAGTGGGCAGGATTCAGTAAATATGCTTCCGCCCCTCTCTCCTGAAAGGGGTTAATCATTTGCCTCAACACCTTTCGATGGTAGCGTGATAGGAATCAAGGCGAGTAAAAATGGACACACCCTCAAAATGTATCTTTGAGTCAGGGCAGGCTTTCTCAAAAAACACCTGCATTGGTAAATAATTACCAAAGTAAACAATTACAGCCCTGGGTTGTGACTGATTGTCCATGGACTCTTCTCTTTGTTTTTTGCGCAGAAGTGGAAACCGATGGGCTCTCTGTATCTCTGGCTCCTGCTCCCAATCCCAGCTTTCTGATTCAGGAAATGCGCCTCTAAGTAGCTCAATAATAAAAGTTCACATGTCTTGGACTTCCACCCCTTCTTTAATCCCTAGAATTCATAGATTATTACGGCGTTGCCGATTTTCAAAATCTTCCATCTTCCACTGAATGTCGGTGATCTGTGATTCATGCATAGCTGACTGTTGCACAACTGGACCAATGTCGGTTTCTAGTACACTAGTGCATGTCTCCATTGTGCCGATACATTCTCCAATCTCCGAGCAGGTCTTCGCAATCCTTCTTACTGACACTTGCAGCTGCTTACTGGCAACCCTAGCCTTCATGTTATTGATCTGAGTCTCTTTATGTTGTAGCATCATTGTCCAGTAGATAAAATTCAGAGAGGGGGTTTCTAGGGATTCTGCAGGTCCATGGGGGAGCTCAGTAGAGCCTAAGAGAGAAACATCCGGGTTATCATGAAGTTGCTGGGTTGCTGCTTTATCCCATGACATCCCTCTTGTTCCCCTTGCTGGCTTTTTCTTCTTCTTCTCCACTTTTCCCATGCCTTTTTTTCTAAAGACGGCCTTCTTAGTCCTTTTTTGGGGATACTGTCTCACTTAATCCTGACGTGGAGGTGGGACAGCTACTATTGGAAAACGGTTTTGATAAAGAGTTGAGGTCGTCCCTGGATTGATCTGAAAAAAAGTTCTCCACAGCTTCACCGTGTCCAGGAGTTTTTTTTAATCTGTCTGGTGCCAGTGGTAGCCTCGTATTTGCCCACATATTTCCTGAGGTCTTTGCCATCATGCAGCTGTAGAGAAGCTGCCTTGCCTTTATAGCTTGTGCCCTCTATGCTCTGATGTGACAGTGTACTTTCACTTAGAGCATGAACATGCACATGGGGGGTTTGTGTCTCTCCTTCTTTGGTCAGTGCTGGTGTAGCCACTAAATTAGGTTTTGGGGTTAAGTCATTTGTACCAGCCGCTAGAGACTCCTCTAGGAATGCAAACATATTATCACAAATATTAACATTAACCTGAGAAGGGCTGGTGCCGATATCAGGCTACACTGCTGCATCCGCACAAACTCCTACTATAGGGTTAGTTTAATCTGCTTCCAAAAGTTCCAATGACCGAACCCTCTGTAGAGATGTAGTTGAGCTGAGCACCCCCTTCCCAGCTGGCACCACTGCACATTTCACCTGGTGTGTGTAGGAGGCTGGCCTGGCTTGTAGTGGGTACCAGAGGTACTTACACCTTGTGCCAGGTCCAGTTATCCCTTATTAGTGTAGAAGAGGTGTTTCTAGCAGCTAAGGCTGATAGAAGGTAGCTATGGCAAAGCAGCTTAGGCTGAACTAGGAGACATGTAAAGCTCCTACTATACCACTGGTGTCATATGCACAATATCATAAGAAAACACAATACACAGATATACTAAAAATAAAGGTACTTTATTTTTATGACAATATGCCAAAAGTATCTCAGTGAGTACCCTCAGTATGAGGATGAGAAATATACACAAGATATATGTACACAATACCAAAATTATGCAGTATAGCAAAAGGAAGTAATGCAAGCAGTGTAAAGTTACAATAGATTGCAATAGGAGCACATAGGTTTAGGGGCAGCACAAACCATATACTCCAAAAGTGGAATGCGAACCACGAATGGACCCCAAACCTATGTGAGCTTGTAGAGGGTTGCTGGGGCTGTAAGAAAACAGTGAGGGTTAGAAAAATAGCCCACCCCAAGACCCTGAAAGGTAGGTGTAAAGTGTACCTACAACCCCCAGAGAGCACAGAAGTCGTGATAGGGGGATTCTGCAAGGAAGACCAACACCAGCAATGCAACAACAGTGGATTTCTGGACCTGAGTACCTGCAAGACAAGGGGACCAAGTCGAAGAATCGCGACAGTGTCGAGAGTGGGCAGGAGCCCAGGAAATGGCAGCTGAGGGTGCAAGGAAGCTGCTACTGGATAGAAGAAGCTTGGTGTTTTGCAAGAATGAAGAGGACTAGAAACTTCCCCTTTGGAGGATGGATGTCCCACGTCGTGCAGAAGCTTGCAGAGGTGTTCCCATGCAGAAAGATCCCAAACAACCCTTGCTAGCTGCAAGGGTCGCAGTTAGGGTTTTTGGGTGCTGCTGTGGCCCAGGAGGGACCAGGATGTCGCCACTTGGATGAGGAGACAGAGGGGGTGCCCAGCAAGTCAGGGAGCCCTCACAAAAGCAGGCAGCACCCACAGAAGTACCAGAACAGGCACTTAGAAGAGGAGTGAACCGGAGTCCATGCGAAGTCACAAAAGGGAGTCCCACAATGCCAGAGGACAACTCAGAAGGTTGTGCACTGCAGGTTAGAGTGTCGGGGACCCAGGCTTGGCTGTGCATGAAGGAAATCCTGGAAGAGTGCACAGGAGCCGGAGCAGCTGCAAATCACCTGGTATCCAGCAATGCAGTCTAGCGTGGGGAGGCAAGGACTTACCTCCACCAAACTTGGACTGAAGAGTCACTGGACTGTGGGAGTCACTTGGACAGAGTTGCTGAGTTCCAGGGACCATGCTCGTTGTGCTGAGAGGGGACCCAGAGGACCAGTGATGCAGTCTTTTGTTGCCTGCGGTTGCAGGGGGAAGATTCCGTCGACCCACGGGAGATTTCTTCAGAGCTCCTGGTGCAAGAAGGAGGCAGGCTACCCCCAGAGCATGCACCACCTGGAAACAGTCGAGAAAGCCGGCAGGATGAAGTGATACAAGGTTGCTAGTAGTCGTCTTGCTACTTTGTTGCAGTTTTGCAGGCGTCCTGAGCAGTCAGCGGTCGATCCTTTGGCAGAAGGTAAAGAGGGAGATGCAGAGGAACTTTGGTGAGCTCTTGCATTCGTTATCTCAAGAATTCCCCAAAGCAGAGACCCTAAATAGCCAGAAAAGGAGGTTTGGCTACCTAGGAAGGAGGATTGGCTACTAAGAGAGGTAACAGCCTATCAGAAGGAGTCTCTGACGTCACCTGCTGGCACTGACCACTCAGAACAGTCCAGTGTGCCAGCAACACCTCTGTTTCCAAGATGGTAGAGGTCTGGGACACACTGGAGGACCTCTGGGCACCTCCCCTGGGAGGTGCAGGTCAGGGGAGTGGTCACTCCCCTTTCCTTTGTCCAGTTCCGCGCCAGAGCAGGGCTGGGGGATCCCTGAACCGGTGTAGACTGGCTTATGCAGAGATGGGCAGCATCTGTGACCATCAAAGCATTTCCAGAGGCTGGGGGAGGCTACTCCTCCCCAGCCATCACACCTATTTCCAAATGGGGAGGACGTTACACCCTCTCTCAGAGGAAATCCTTTGTTCTGCCTTCCTGGGCCAGGGCTGCCTGGACCCCAGGAGGGCAGAAACCTGTCTGAGGGGTTGGCAGCAGCAGCAGTGGAGACCCCGGAAAGGCAGTTTGGCAGTACCTGGGTTCTGTGCTAGAGACCCGGGGGATAATGGAATTGTCTTCCCAATTCCGGAATGGCATTGGGGTGACAATTCCATGATCTTAGACATGTTACATGGCCATGTTCGGAGTTACCATTGTGACGCTATACATAGGTAGTGACCTATGTATAGTGCACATGTGAAATGGTGTCCCCGCACTCACAAAGTCCAGGGAATTTGCCCTGAACAATGTGGGGGCACCTTGGCTAGTGCCAGGGTGCCCACACACTAAGTAACTTTGCACCTAACTTTCACCAGGTGAAGGTTAGACATATAGGTGACTTATAAGTTACTTAAGTGCAGTGTTAAATGGCTGTGAAATAACGTGGACGTTATTTCACTCAGGCTGCACTGGCAGGCCTGTGTAAGAATTGTCAGATCGCCCTATGGGTGGCAAAAGAAATGCTGCAGCCCATAGGGATCTCCTGGAACCCCAATACCCTGGGTACCTCAGTACCATATATTAGGGAATTAAATGGGTGTTCCAGTATTCCAATGTGAATTGGTGAAATTGGTCACTAGCCTGTTAGTGACAACTTGGAAAGCAGAGAGAGCATAACCACTGAGGTTCTGGTTAGCAGAGCCTCAGTGAGACAGTTAGGCATCACACAGGGAACACATACATATAGGCCACAAACTTATGAGCACTGGGGTCCTGGCTAGCAGGGTCCCAGTGACACATAACAAACATAGTGACAACATAGCGTTTTAACTATGAGCACTGGGCCTTGGCTAGCAGGATCCCAGTGAGACAGTGAAAACACCCTGACATGCATTCACAAACAGGCCAAAAGTGGGGGTAACAAGGCTAGAAAGAGGCTACTTTCTCACAGTGTGGTACTTTGAAAATGTCAGGAATAATCAGACCACCGCCGAGTTATCCTTCAGTCTGGTCTCCATGCTGACGTCCCCTGGCTGGGTCAGTCCCTTGCTGAGATGAAGCCCCTTGGGTTTAGGGGTCAGCTTCTGCCCAGCATTAGAGGCAGCCCCTAGTGACGGAGACTGCCTCAGTTTGTTTATGCCAGCACCAGGCTTCCCCCCAGTACTGCAGTATATCTCCGATGCCTTGCTGGCAGGCGTGCTTGCTGACGCCTGCTTCCCAGTGTGCATCAGCCACTGCTCGGCGGGTCCCTCCCCATGTCAATGCGTCTTCTCTCTGGTGCTCCGGCACAGCCTCGCGGTCCACAGCGGTCGCCGCACGTCCAATACCGCACAACAACGAGGCCAACAACCACATCCATGGCAGGATCGTGTATTCCAGATGAGGTGAAACCTACTCTCAAGCCATCTGGGTTGAAACGAGAGGAGGCTCCCTGCAGCCACTCACTCTCACATTTTGTCTCTTTAATCCTGAATAAGCCTTTCTATTCGTGTGGTAAAAGACAGCAGTCACATTTCTTTATCCCTTCAGGAATGGGAGTTCTTCGTTAACAGGCTCGTGCACAGATTTTTTAGTCATCCCTTTTTAACATAGAGGAACTTTTGCTATATTTTCTCTACTGAGGAGAATGCTCTGGTGGATTTGGCAGTGGTAGAAATAATAATAAAAAAGACTATCATCCTACCTCCTCTTTAGGAGGGTTCCTCACCTGAACTATTCTTGTGGCAAGAAGCTTAAAGACCTGGGATATTTTATTAACCTCAGGTATTTAAAAAAATACCTCATTAACCAGCATTCAGGATTGGGGGGCATCCATCTTCTATGGGACACGTTTTTATGGCCATGATGGCCCGCCAAGACTGGGAGAATGTCCAGTTTTCTATTCCCATTTGTAAAATACATTTGCACTACCTGAAACTCCAGTACAACATCAAATTCTGCCTAGTGGTTTACCTCAGTGACACCATTCTATAATGCCCTCCAAGAATACCTGCAAAATGTCATCTCTCTTCCCCTGCTCCTAAGCTTCCTAGCAAACTTTGAGAAATGTGCTTGTTCTCCCTCCCAGGGGACATTCCTCTGTGGCTTTGTTGTAGACACACCCCTGTGTCATCTCTAGATTCTGTGCAATCACTTGTGGCATCTAAATAAGGAGCTAAAACAGACATTGGACCACTTGTCCCACTTTAAAGAGGGTATTTAAAATAGCCCACAGTTGTGTGGAATATTGGGAATATGAAGCAAAAGTATGCACAAATAGTGCCAAATACACCTTTTACTCATCAAACTGAATGCAAGGGAATACCTTGCATTCACAATTTCCTTGAGATACTGATGATGGAACTGATTCAATGTTTCCTGCAAGACATTTTCTGTTTGAATCAGTCCTTTGCCAAAACAATATGTGCAGTTTCAAGAGGAAATCACAGAATGGCAGGTTGGCCAGCGGAATGCTTGGGATGTAGATATTTGAAGCAATTCCAAGACACTTATTTGAGTATTATGGACAGTGTCATAGCATATATTTAATTGAAATGAATATACCATTGCACATTTTACTGATAGCCTGATTGTCTTTTGCAGTTTTCCATTCCTTTCCAAATGCTATCCAGTGAGCAGTCTGATAAATATCCAAGTGTAGCTAATAGGTCTAATTAGCTCAATAAGATCTACTTTGCTTAAGCAACGAAATAGGCCACAGTTATGAACCCATTTTAACATCACACGTGGCAAAGAAGAAAATCTGGGAACCCAATCGTATTACGTGTATATTCACATAAATAAATGGGATCAAAAGCAATTTTAAAATATATAAAATTAAGCTGATCTTACTGTAGTCAGTTTAGATGCCTCCATTTTCACAGGTGGAGATTTTTCTGCCTCGACCACTTTGATTACAGTATCAACTAATTCTGTTACAGCAAGGGGGGAAGACATCTTTTCTCGATCAGTCTGAAAATTACAAACACAATACAGCGCATAAATAAAATCTCGCTTTCTATTTTTGTTTGTGTATTTTATCCAAACAACATATTTTTATTTATCAAAATAAACAAACATGTACAAAGTCAATGTTGACAAAAATGTTTTTCCTCAAATGTTCAGCCCCTCAAATAGGGGAAATAAATAGCTCTCCAGCTCATCATTTTTCTCCTCCCCTACTGATGCTTTTCCCATTCCACCTTGGAACATCTTCCCAGCTGTCATTCCTACCCCCTTTACCTGGTAATAACCATACAAAGTATAACGTTTATTATGTGAATCATGTCCCTGCCTATTCTATGGTCGTCCTTGTAATACTATATTGAGAGGGTACAAGTCGTGATGTGATCATTATTTCCAGCTACCCCAATACAGGCTATCAGATTGGCAGGAAACTATACTCATTATTGACCACTTGACTAAATGCCAAGAAAGTCTTTGAGGAGGCATAGTATCCAAACACTTGCCATACACGTGTTTGCCTCCAGTTTCTTGCTATCACCACTTTGGCTACTGAAGCAAGTAGCTGTTGGTTTTTGGTCCTTTCCTTGCAATTGTGTAGTATCTGCCCAAATGCATTGGCCTATTCCTTGACATGAATGTGGTCTTGGATCTCACTTCTGGACCAGGAAGGGAACACCAAGTGTATCCTCATTTAAGTGAATGGAGAATACTGCCCCTGTTATGGGTTTAGCACAGACAGTGGTGGTGCAGCATACAGTGTTGCCCATGCCTTGTGTAAAAGATGGCATTGGGGTTGTTTTCCCAGACAGCGGAAGCTTAATGCTAACATTTCTGAAGCTAGATGGGGGAGTTGTAAACACCAAAGTGAGGAGAAAAGAATCAAGAAATTCCTACCATGAAGGGAGAGCAGCCTAGACCAAACGATGGGGAACAGGATTGAAGCAAAGCAAGCAAAGCACTCAGTTCAATAACTTGTATCAGTTCATTTATTACTTTTGTAACATTTAGTTTTGGTGTGTAATAAAGTGCCTTTAAAACACTGAGATGGACAATCAGTTTTTGTGTAACTGTATGATTGTTACACCCTGAGGGCGAAAACCCACATACATTTCCTGAAGAAGCCTGTAACTACTCGCAATCACTACCACTGAGAATCAAGTGCAGAAAGAGTTCCACTTGGTCAGTTTCAACTGCCATAGTAGTACGGACCCCGGACATCAGAGGAAAACTACCTCAATCCCCATGGTTGAGGCTCAGTAGCTCCTGCTTGCCTGTGACCCATTCCCCCAAACGGCATTTAACAGTGCAAATGGTGTATGTATGCTAGGGGATCTGATACATACCATCTCTTTATACACTTCAATGTTGAATTCTAGAATAGTGGTATATTTGTCCTAGTGATATATGTGTCCCAGGCAACCAATATAGCACTTAGTGATAGAACTGTATTCCTAATTACTGAAGTATGCCTATGTGTAAATTTCTTATAGAACTTACTGTTAATCCCATCTAGACCAGGAGTTTTAAATGAGTATAAAGTATTGGTTGGCAAGGAAATTTCCAATGCTGCTATCAGGACTCCCAATTGCTCTCTATGAGCCTTAGAGGATTGGGAATTTAGGAGTTCAGGGCCCTCATCAAAAACCTGAGCTTTTCCCCTACCTTGTATCATTAGTAGGGGTGGGTGGGGAGCTCTCCTCCTCAGGCCGGTGCACAAGAGGCCTGGCAGCTTTTGATGTCAACGGCCCTGGCCTGAATTCAATCCAGGGCCATAGACAGTGAAAGAAAGCTGCCATTTCAGGCCTCATGTGAACCGGCCTGCCCTGTGTGCACTGCACTGCACACAGGACATGGCAGTGCACAAAATGCCTGAAACGCCAGCTTTTACTGCCTGTGGCCCTCTCCTGAATGCTCCTGATCTCAGAGGCGCTAAGCAGGGTTGGGCCTGGCTAACCAGGCCTGACCCGATTAGTGCTTCTGAGATCGGGTGCATTAAGGACTCCGTAGGTCATGGACCTCCGCCTCTGTGGAATTTCATAGAGTTTTTAATCACCTCTGCAGACCTACGTGGAGTGAAACTCTGTGAACTCCGCCTAGGCCTAATTATTAGGTGTCTCCCAGGTCAACCATGCTCAAGATATGATCCTCATTTACCTTTGCCTAATGCCCTCTGAGTCTTTGGTTTGGTAAACTTTACTCCAGAGGGTCAGCAAAACTTTGCAACTGTTGTAAAGTTCCTATGATGTGGAGGCTTTACATCATTTCTCCCCTTAGTTTCATTTCAGCCTCACCCCTAATTTGATCTGGAGAATATTTTTTGCCAATTCACACATCTGCTGCAATTGTGATTGTTCTACACTACCCACTGCCTTCAGTGCAAACATCAAAATATGAAGACTGGTCTCCAGGTTATTGTTACTGTTAGACTTGGCATCCTTGGTGTGGTCTCCCCTAACTTTTTTCCTCTGTTTCCCAGGTTGTTGATGTGTGCTAGACTCTGTTTTTGCTATTTTTGTTACTCTGGGCACTTTACCACTGCTAACCAGTGCTAAAGTCCAAGTGCTCCTATATAAAATGTGTCTGTGATAGGCATTCCATGATTGGCATATTTGATTTACTAGTAAGTCCCTAGTACAGTGCACTAGAGGTGCCCAGGGCCTGTAAATCAAATGCTACTAGTGGGCCTGCAGCACTGGCTGTGCCACCCACATTAGTAGCCCTGTAAACACGGCTTAGACCTGCCACTGCAGTGTCTGTGAGTCCTGTTTTAAACTGCCAATTCGACTTGGCAAGTGCACCCACTTGCCAGGCCTAAACCTTCCCTTTTCATAAATGTAAGGCACCCCTGAGGTAGGCCCTAGGTAGCCCCAGGGGTAGGGTGCAGTGTTTGTTAAAGGTGGTACATGTACTTATGTGTTTTATTTGCCCTAACAGTGAAATACTGCTAAATTCGTTTTTCACTATTGCAAGGCCTATCTCTCTCATAGGTTAAAAAGGGGGCTACCTTTAAATATGATTAAAGCGTAGATTCCCTTTGGGAGCAGAGAGACACTTAGAGTTTAGGGTCTCTGAACTCACAATTTAAAATTACATCTTTTGGTAAAGTTGGTTTTTAGATTGTGTGTTTGAAAATGCCACTTTTAGAAATTAGGTATTTTCTTGCTTAAACCATTCTGTGACTCTGTGTGTTTTGTGGATTCCCTATCTGAGTCAGTTTGACAGTTGGGCTGCTTGCACCCATCCCTAGACAGTGACAAAAAGGAGGGTGGGATGTAACCTGCATATTCTGATGAGCCATTTGTGCTAGAGGGGAAGGGAGGAGTGGGCATTCACACCTAGCTGGGCTGTGCCTGCCCTCTCACAATGCAGTCTCCGACCTCCTGGTGTGTGGCTGGGGCCTGGCCTGGACAAGAAAGTATCTCACATACACTTGAGACTTTACTTTGAAGTAGGTCTACTTCAAAGGCAGAAAGGGGTATAAGAAGAGCACCCCAAACCCCAGACTTTAGATTACCTCAAAAATTCAAGAGGAACCTCTGCCTGGAGAAGAGCTGAAGAGCTGAGGAGAAGTGCTGCCCTGGCTTGTGACTGTGCTGTGTTGGGCTATCCTGCAGTTGCTTCTTCTGCCTGTGCAAGGGGACAGAGATTGGACTTTGTGGCATTCCTGATTGAGAAGTGACTCCAAGGGCTTGGAGTAGAGCTTGCCTCCTGTTTTGAAGCCTCAGGGACAGCAAAGGCGTCACCAACCAGACTCTAGCTTGCCAGAGGATGCCATTCTAGTTCCTGGACTTCTGAAAGTGAATTCCTGCCGAAAAAACAGTCTGCCCATGCCGGACGACGTCATGCTACTTCGTAAAGGACGCCACTGCCCAGAACAGTGGCGCCGCTTGCCCTGAGGCCATGGATCTCACTGAGTGCGAATCGGACGACCCTGTGGGCTGATATCGCAACCCATGAACCGCGACACTGCCTGCCCCGTGGACCTTGTAGAAGTCCGATGACCCTGTCGGCCTTGCGTCGCTGCAACCGCTGATCCTGCCTGAATTCGCTCACACCGGAGTGTCATAAGTCCAACGTCCGTGACGATCCGATGTCATTGCAGCGCCTGCGGCTCTGTGACGTCATCGCAACCCCGTGAGGTCCCCCTGAAGCATGTTAACCCCGACACACTTCACATCTGCTGGAACCAAAGGACCGACTTCACATCTGACGCCGCTTCACCTCCACCGCCCTGTAGAGAGGACCCGATACCGCTGCGGGACGCTGCAGTTTTCCTGCCCCGTGGCACCGGAACCAACGCCGCATCGGATCCAGCGAAGCCGCTCTCCCTGACTCCGTGTACAGGCCTGTTTTCAGCCTGTTCTAAAGCTACTGTACCTGGGGGTCTACTGACTCCGTGAACGACTTTGTTACGATGGCAAGTTTTACCAAATTGCAGTGTTTTAACCTCAGATCACTGTTTTCTTGCTTTTAAGTGCTACATTCGTATTTTTTACTGTATATTGTGGATTGTTATCATATTTGGTCTTGTTTATTTAGATAAAATATTTAATATGTTTCTAAACCTGTGTTGTGTCATTTGGTAGTGGTTCACTGTATTACTGTGTGTGTTGGTACAAATACTTTACACCTAGACTCTGAAGCTAAGCCTACCTGCTCATGCCAAGCTACCAAGAGGTGAGTGGGGGTTAACTGGGTGTGATTCTCCTTTACCCTGAATAGATTGAGGGTCCTTGCTTGGACATGGAGTAACCTGACTGCCAACCAAAGACCCCATTTCTAACAGTTAGATTCTAGGTCTGTGAATTTGTGTAAATGGCAACAATGATGGCTGCCCCTTGAAGCATATACATTCCTGTTCTTCCTCTCGTATCTGTCTAACCCTCAGAGGTCAAAAATGACACGACCACTTACTGATTTGTGTCTGTTCTGTTGTTCATTAAAAAAAACATTCTGCACAAAGATATGATAGACCGCTGATTTACAGGGTTTCCTTAAATTTCCTAGAAGCAAGATGTTGAGCTCTCAGCCATATCACTTTCAAGGACCATAACCTAATTAACATCACCTGCAAAAATCAAAGAAAGCAGCAGAATGGCTATCTTTCTCTGTGATTGCAACAAAGTAGTTTAAGATTTGCCTTTGATTAAATGCACATATTGCCCTTGTGGTGAGTATTTCTCTTCCAAAAGGCTCATTTACCAAACAGTATCTCTCCTTCTTGTGAATCAGATGTTCTTGGAAGATAATCAGATTGAATCATATGTCACATATCCTAATGGTGCATTATCCACTCTAGTGTGATAATGTGTGTGCTAAGTCCAGTGGTCGAAGTGCCTTAAAAAAAGTATAGGAACACTGATGTTGCATGCAATGAGGGCAGAGTCAGTAAGCGTGGGGCTGGGTCATAGGTGTACATAAAAAATTAAAATACTCTGTACTTCTTTTGGTCTTTCACCTTAACATAGCTACATAGCTACATATAAAATATTGCACAGCGTAAGTAATACATAAAAAGAAAAGTTATGGGAATCAGTAGCAAATGCACTATAATACATTATGAAGCCTCTACGAGTTAATGCACTGCAGGGATCTGGATGTAACTACAGAGACACAGACTTAAATTTTGGTTGGTGCAGTGGAGAACAGTAACTTGTGTATTTTTAGTGCTACGAGGTCCCAGCCTGTGACAGAAAGTACTGTGAATATGTAAGTCATTATTCTAAGCGTGCATTACACAAAGATACACTGCTGCAAAATGAGCAGAAAGATAAAATGGTGGTTCTGAAATATTGTTTTTAGTAATACCCAGACTGCAGATGATGCATTTTTTTACTTATCTGTTCAAACAAGCACTTCACAACTCAGCTGGTATCTTCCTTGCACTACCATGCAAAAAGAATAAATCTTTGTCATCCCAAAGCTTCAAGTGATTCCACCAATTAAACCTAGCACTGACTCTATAGCAGCCTTTACATTTGCAGAATAATCAGTTGCACACATCTGCATTTATTCAGGCACAAGCAGGCAACTTTCCAAGAAGCCTTATTTATTGTTAAGCTGTCTGCCTGCCTTTGTTTCACAGCACAGGATTCTCCAAGAATGACACTTTAGCAGAAGCATTTAATATCAGAATTATCCATCCTGGGGTGACTGTCTTTTAAAAAAAGAAGTAGGGGAACGTTTTTTCATAATTTAAAAAAAAGTAGGACCCCATCCTGCCCCTCCAATCCCACCCACTTCGGCCACTTGGTAAATCCTCAAAGTTTTCATATCATGTAGCATATCGCCATTTGCGTGACAGTAGCTGCAGATGTTTTTGTAACCCTATGACATTTCCCCCAAATCCCTAGCTAAATGCCAATAGCCTTCCTATCCAGATCGCAGATGCCCTTCACATTTACTTCTCAGCTTAATGCATGCACCATCACTCCAGTTATCAGAAGCTTGGTACTGCTAAAGAAGTACACATTTTTTAGGCAAGGCATCGACAGGCCTCACTATTCACATGATCCATCAGCTCCTGCATGGACAAGTCAAATTTCCCTACTGTC
This sequence comes from Pleurodeles waltl, assembly GCF_031143425.1. Classification (NCBI taxonomy): domain Eukaryota; kingdom Metazoa; phylum Chordata; class Amphibia; order Caudata; family Salamandridae; genus Pleurodeles; species Pleurodeles waltl. Next base: position 758,810,884 of record NC_090449.1, on the reverse strand, counting down.
ATCAGTCAAGTCACCTTAACAGCTGAGCATACTATTTAAAAAGAAACCCCTCTGTGGCAGATTCAGATACTAGCCCCTGTGTCAGCTAGATTCCTCAAATAGGACCCCTCAAACTCTTCTAGAAAAAGCTTTCACTTGGCCCACTCTCTGGTCCACACAGATTCCTTGAATGACATGGGTCACTTTATGTTTTGCCCTCTACCCGGTCTCTGAACTAGCTGAGGAAAGGGTGGGGGGAAGCCCCTTTGCATCTAGGGATATACCTCCATCCCGACCGCTCCCAGCACATCAGCCACCTTTACTCCTCGCACTGCACGCCAGCCAGCAGCAGCCTCACTGATTAGCTGCTGCTTTGCCAATTGACCACAACATGTTGTGTGGGTTTACTTCCAGCTGCCAAGTCTATACATAATATCCTTTGTATCTACCTGTGCTATGGGGCCTATGCTCCTGTTGCGACCATAGACTGTTGGCCGTCGATAGTAAGGGGCAAAGCATTTCATAGGATATTGCACTGCTGTAATCTTGTAAGCTCCACTTCACCTAGGAAACCAGGGAGTAACAGGAAATCATGTTTAGAAGAGGTCTAATTGCTGTAATTCAACCAGACTCCTCACACATTGTGTTGATGGAAAGAAAGATGGCATACACCAGCACATTGATTACTGGAGTAATTGGAGAAATAAGGTGATAATTGTTGGCTGAAGAGTAAATAGAGTTGATCTTTTCTGGAAATGACCGTTGCCTGCATGTTTTTTTAATAAAACAACTGCCGTTTGGGATCGGCAGAAGACCCTGCTTCTCAGCAGTCAAGTGAGCCCTACCCAGAAATGTTAAACCCCTTGTTAATCCAATTAAAATAACTATTTAAACTCATTGACAGCAGTATCCTGCCTTCAAACCATCCACAATACCACCATCTTCTAAATTATTATCATCTTGAATGTCTGTCAAAGCTGGGCCCCAATCTCTGTCATAAAGCTCGTCGCTGGAAAGTTGTGAAAGCCTAAATAAGTACTAATAATTATTTCAACGAGTAATAGATACAAATTAACATGCACGTAGAATCAAAATGTATGTTTGGTTTATAATAACAATAATTAATTAAATGTTTTTCATAAAAAATAAACAGGACTAAACAACTGTGAAATAAGGGGCTACTCGAGAAGGCCTCATGTCAAGCTTTATTCATTATAAAATGTTTTATTTGGGTTTTTTTCTGTCTCAGCAGAATCCACATGTGTTCATTGTTCACACAGTGCTGACCCAACATATAATTTGCAATGATTTACTCTTCGAGTTTTCCTATGGGAACCATGTATTATATTGCTGTGTTCTAACCATTGCTCCAAATGTATCTTTCAACCATGAGAAGCTGCTGTTCCCAGGACATGACAATGGGCCTACTGAACTGAGTTATGTTTTGCAATGAAAATGTCACCGGACAGAACTGGTGAAGGGAGCAAAGGAAGAAGATCCAATCATGAATGTGTGAAAGACTGTCGAACTTTATCACATGTGGAGAGTTTGAACCTATTGGTTCTGACATGAGCACCCCATGAGACTAACCAATGAAAAATGCTCAAGTTACTTTTGGGATTTCAAGATATCAATATATATGTTGTAGATTTTTGTCCTTTTCTTTTTAGGTACCAACCACTAATTTTCTTAGAGCCTTAGCCAGATGTTTTTCCAAATTAGATTTTGTCTGTTTTTCTTGTTGCATGAAGGCCAAACATGCTTTTCGAATTAGTGGGTTAGTATGAATGTTCACTGACGAAATTAGATGTCATTAACTAAGGTTTGGGTTTTCATTCATTTGTTATTCTAAATGTATAGCATTTTTATGGTTCAGTTATTGTTGCCATTGCATTGTAGCTATTGAATGCTTAATGATTAATGCTTTAGTGAAATTGAGATTTTTCTACTGTTTTGGTCAGCCTGTGTTGTTTGTCTACGTGTATCATTTGGTTTTGAGAATAACTCAGGTGACATTAGCATTGTTATTATAGAGAAATAACATTTTGATCTTTGCTAAAAAGGTGTGGTTATTCATGGCCAAATGGGTCATCGTGTGTTAAACTTTAGTGACTCCAAAATAACAAAGGTGAATTTGATGATATTATTGAGTGTTTAGAAACTGGGTTATGTTTACACTTGGTGATCATGGTAAATCACTCTTAAAAGAGTCCAAACATCCATCAGACCTCTTATGCATCCCCTAATAAATACATTATAAAACCAAATAAGGTCAGACACACTCACACAGGCTACCAAACTAACTAATGGGCAGAAAACACAAAACATGTGACACAGAAAGGGATTATTGCGACCCTATGTCAAGCAAAAAACACACACTTAAATGTTCTAAGGTAATAAAAATGTATTTTTCTGCTGTGAATCTTTAATATGTTAAAATTTAAATTATTGTTAAAGTATCAGATAAAGATGAATTAAATTGTGCTTACTGTGTTCAGTTCTGCAAGGTCTTTGATAATCTCAACTGACGAAGCTGTAACTTCACCTTCATTTTTCACCACTTTGATGGCATTCTCCACTAGGGCTTCACAAGAGAGGAAGAATGGGTGTTCTGCTTCAGCAGTCTGAAATTTAAGAAAGCAAATGCTCATAAATGTACAAATAATCAGCTTTTCTGTTTTTCTATACATTTTAATGACCATTATGATAATTGGTTTGTTTTTAGTGTAAAAGAAGGCCTCATCAAAGAGGGGTTCAGTGTGGCTTATAACGCATGGTGCAGATACATTTAATTGAAAAAAATTAAAGTATCAAACATTTTTGTCAGGAAAGCCAAATGGAAGTGGTAGACTTTGCACCATGACTAAATTATCACAGGCCCTGTGTATTGTTAACTAAGAGCCAAATGTACAAAGGTTTTTTGAGGTCGCACACTGCCCGATTTGCAGAATTAGTCCGTTTGCAACCCCCAAAAATGCTTATTTAAATTACAAATAGCAAAATGCTACAGGGTAACTTGTTAGCAAATTGCAATATGCATTAGCTATTCAGTATTTGGAAGATGTGTGTTTACAGTGTCCCTTCTAAATACCTATTCACAGTAGTATTTAATAAAGTTTTTCGACCAAATTCCATTTGAAAAATATTGGTACCTTACCATCAATTGAAAGGTTTTGGTACCCACTCACAAATAGGAAATTTGCAAACCGAATGCTGCAAATGCATTGAGACTCACAAATACAGTATTAAAAATGAGCCAGTTTTCAACCCATGGCTAGTCCACACCAAATGCAGGACTATCTTTGAACCAACAATCACCAAATTAGAAAGCATGTGCCAAGACAAGATAAAACCTGAAAGAGAACAATTCGCCCTTAAGCCACTCCAGAATAATGGGGACCTAGTGATCCAACTTGCTGATAAAGACACAGAGACTGTGGTCATAGACTGGACCCTATACAACACTGAATGCCTCTGACTACTCTCAGACTCTGTTAGTTACAAAATCCTCCCACAAGACCCTAGCACTCCAAAAATGGTTGGGGAGTCTCGCACCCATGATTAGATAATCCAAAATGAGGAGGATGTCCTAGTGGCATACCTCCCCTCCACACCTCCAATCCCTTTATTCTACATTCTCCCCGAGATCCAAAAACCCAGCTTCCGTCCACTAGGATGATTCATTTTTATCAACATCGACTTGCTTCTTGAACCATAATCGCAGTTTTTTGATTGGGTCTTAAGACCATTGGTTTGTAAAATGCCTTCTTACTTAAAGGAAACAAAGGGCGTATTGAGCCATTCACAGAATCTCAGAATCAACACCAACAATTACCTTCTAATACTAATACTGTGGATGTAGAAACTCTGTAAACCAGTAGTCCCCAAATCAGAACACTCAAAGTTATCGAGAACATCCTCAGGGATACGGAATGGGAATACATATCTCCTAGCAATTATGTGATAGAACGGGCCCAGTTGGCCTGCATGTAGAATTTCTTTTGAGTATATTGGAAGCCTATACTATCAGATACAGGACACAATGATGGGCCATCAGTGTTGCCTTTCTCTATGTTCACCAATTTCAGACTCATTCTATCGACTCAGACAAGAAACCTTGCAAGGATCATATTAAAACCTTCGCTGCTAGGCCTTTTCTCCCCAATGCTAAACCTGTTTTTTTATTATTTGGTGTAGTTTGTGCCTAGGCACCCATAACTTTTTATACACATATGGTTTCCATGCCAAATATGCATCTTTTTTCAACATCATGAGATTCTTAAGTGTAGGAGGCTGGCCTGGCTTATAGTGGGTATCTTGTGGTACTTACACCCTGTGCCAGGTCCAGTTATCCCTTATTAGTAGAATAGAGGTGTTTCTAGCAGCTTAGGCTGATAGAAGGTAGCTATGGCAAAGCACCTTAGGCTGAACTAGGAGACATGCAAAGCTCCTACTATACCACTTATGTCATATAGCACAATATTATAAGAAAACACAATACTCAAAGTTACTTAAAATAAAGGTACTTTATTTTAGTGACAATATGCCAAAAGTATCTCAGAGGATACCCTCACTTAGGAGGTAAGTAATATACACAAATTATATGTACACAAACCAAAACAGGTAAGTAACAGTAAGAAAAGTAGTGCAAACAATGTGGAATCACAATAGGATGCAATAGGTAGACATAGGTCTAGGGGCAACACAAACCATATAAGTGGAATGCGAATCACGAATGGACCCCAGACCTATGGGAGATTGTAGAGGGTTGCTAGGGCTGTGAGAAAACAATAAGGGTGTCCAAAATACCCCACCCCAAGACCCTGAAAATTAGGAGTAAAGTTACCCTACTACCCCAGAAAGACACAATAGTCATGATAGGGGATTCTGCAAGAACCACAAGCACCAGCAAAACACTAAAGATGGATTCCTGGACCTGAGGACCTGTAAAGGAAGGGGACCAAGTCCAAGAGTCGTGATAGTGTCCGGGGGGGGGGCAGGAGCCCAGGAAACCCCGGATGAAGGTGCAAAAGGGCTGCCTCCAGGTGGAAGAAGCCAAAGATTCTGCAACAACGAAAAAGGCTAGGAACCTGTCCTTTGGATGGAAGATGTCATACGTCGTGCTGGATGTTGCAGAAGTGTTTCCAGGCAGAAATACCACAAACAATCCTTGCTAGCTGCAAGAGTCGCAGTGAAGGTTTTTGGGTGCTGCTGGGGACCAGGAAGGACCAGGATATCGCCCCTTGGAGGATGAGACAGGGGGGTGCTCAGCAACTCAGAGAGCCCCCGCAGAAGCAGGCAGCACCCGCAGAAGTACCAGAGCAGGCACTTAGAAGATCTGTGAACTCAGAGTCACAAAAGGAGGGTCCCATGACGTCAGAGTCCAACTCAGTGGGTTGAGCACTGCAGGACAGAGTACTGGGGACCCAGGCTAGGCTGTGCACAAAGGAATCCTTGGAGAAGTGCACAGAAGCCGGAGCAGCTGCAAATCACGCAGTACACAGGTTTGCTGTCTGGCGTGGGGAGGCAAGAACTTACCTCCACCAAATTTGGACAGAAGGGCCACTGGACTGTGGGAGACACTTGGACCCAGGTTCTGTGTTCCAGGGACCACGCTCGTCGGGATGAGAGAGGACCCAGAGGACCGGTGATGCAGAAGTTTGGTGCCTGCGTTAGCAGGGGGAATATTCAGTCGACACACAGGAGATTTCTTCTTGGCTTCCAGTGCAGGGTGAAGGCAGACAGCCCTCAGAGCATGCACCACCAGGAAACAGTTGAGAAAGCCGGCAGGATGAGGCACTACAATGTTGCTGGTAGTCGTCTTGCTACTTTGTTGCGGTTTTGCAGGTGTCCTGGAGCAGTCAGGCGTCGATCCTTGGCAGAAGTCGAAGAGGGAAGTGCAGAGGAACTCTGGTGAGCTCTTGCATTCGTTATCTGAGGAATAGCCCAGTGGAGAGACCCTAAAAAGCCAGAAAAGGAGGTTTGGCTACCAAGAAAGGAGGTTTGGCTGCAAAGAGAGGTAAGCACCTATCAGGAGGGGTCTCTGATGTCACCTGCTGGCACTGGCCACTCAGAGCAGTCCATTGTGCCCCAACACCTCTGAATCCAAGATAGAAGAGGTCTGGGACACACTGGAGGAGCTCTGGGCACCTCCCCTGGGAGGTACTGGTCAGAGTAATGGTCACTCCCCTTCCCTTTGTCCAGTTTCGCGCCAGAGCAGGGCTGAGGATCCCTGAACTGGTGTAGACTGGCTTATGCAGAGATAGGCACAATCTGTGCCCATCAAAGCATTTCCAGACGCAGGGGGAGGCTACTCCTCCCCAGCCTTTCACACCTATTTCCAAAGGGAGAGGGTGTAACACCCTCTCTCAGAGGAAATCCTTTGTTCTGCCTTCCTGGGACTGGGCTGCCCATATCCCAGGAGGGCAGAATCCTGTCTGAGGGGTTGGCAGCAGCTGCATTAGAAACCCTGGAAAGGCAGTTTGGCAGTACCCGGGTTCTGTGCTAGAGACCCAGGGGATCATGGAATTGTCCCCCCAATACCAGAATTGTACTGGGGTGACAATTCCATGATCTTAGACATGTTACAGGGCCATGTTTGCAGTTACCATTGTGACGCTATACATAGGTAGTGACCTATGTGCAGTGCACATGGGTAATGGTGTCCCCGCACTCACAAAGTTCAGGGAATTTGCCCTGAATGATGTGGGGGCACCTTGGCTAGTGCCAGGGTGCCCACACACTAAGTAACTTGGCACCTAACCTTCACCAAGTGAGGGTTAGACATATAGGTGACTTATAAGTTACTTATGTGCAGTGAAAATGGCTGTGAAATAACGTGGACGTTATTTCACCCAGGCTGCAGTGGCAGTCCTGTGTAAGAATTGTCAGAGCTCCCTATGGGTGGCAAAACAAATGCTGCAGCCCATAGGGATCTCCTGGAACCCCAATACACTGGGTACCTAGGTACCATATACAAGGGAATTATATGGGTGTTCCAGTGTGCCAATGAGAATTGGTCAAATTAGTCACCAGCCTGCAGTGACAATTTTAGAAAGCAGAGAGAGCATAAACACTGAGTTTCTGGTTAGCAGAGCCTCAGTGATAGAGTTAGGCACCACACAGGGAACACATACAGGGCATACATTATGAGCACTGGGGTCCTGCCTAGCAGGATCCCAGAGACATATGGGCAAAAACAAACATACATACAGTGAAAATGGGGGTAACATGCCAGGCAAGATGGTACTTTCCTACATAAAGGTACCCAAGATTTGTGGATTCCCTGGAGGGGACCGAGAAATTAGCCAAAATACAGCTAAATTTGGGGGGTTAGGAAAAAATGGGAAAAAGTGCTGCAGAAGAAGACGTCTGTTTTTTTCCCTGCAAACGTCATCAACAAAGGGTTTGTGGTGCTAAAATCACCATCTTCCTAGCTTTCAGGAACAGGCAGGCTTGAATCAGAAAAGCACATTTTTCAAGACAGTTTTGCGATTTTACTGGAAGCTAGCCCATTTTCCCTTGGTCTTTGTTTACAACCTCCATCCAGTAAGTGGTAGAAATGGGTATCAAACCAATGATGGATCCAAGAAAACTATACATTTCTGAAAAGTAGGCACAATTCTGAATTTAGCAAGGGGTCATTTGTGTAGATCCTTCAAGGTTTTTCTATGGAAAGTGACAGTTGAAATAAAAAAAGTATTGAAATTTAGTTGAAAAAACAGCCATTTGTCCCTACATTTTCATCTGTAATTTCTTCCAAATATGGCAGATTTTCAAAAGCAATATACTGTTATGTCTGCTGGACCCTTTTGGTAATTGGGATATATAGGGCTTATAGCTTTACCAAGACCCCTAGGTATCCAGAGCCAATAACTGAGCTGCACCTTGCAATGGTTTTTCATTTCGTACTGGATATACAGAAATTAATTTGGTAAAATGCAAAGAGTGAAAAATAGGTATCAAAATGTCCGCTATAAATCAAACATGCACCTTTTTCATATCTTATGTTAATTTTCTGTTAAGCTTTTAAATGTAATTCCTAAGTCACCAAATGCTCACTTCTATGCCACTGATATATCAATAAAATGTGATCTTTATCAGCTCCGTGACCCACTTTTTTACGACTGCTTCTTTATCTCGGTCCTGGGACCCCAGTATAGGCTTCAGGTGGGATCTGGGGGGGGGTCTGTTGGGCAATGTGCAGCACTCCAACCACTTTCGTACGGGATCCTAATCTGAACAAAGCCTAAGCTCAGTAAAAACCTGGAAATCTAGCTTTGGCTTAGTGTGGAAGCAACCACAATACAATAGTACAACTACCTAGCTATCACCCTGAATTACATAGACTGCTCAGAGTTTTGGTCCAACCTGGAAAGCATGCAACCACCAAGTGAGCAGCTGGTGAGAGAGAGGTTTCATGACTATAGTATCGCCAGGCAAGGAGGAAACCTTGTAGCACATTTTCAAATCTGTAAACCTTCTCCATCATATGATCTGTACTTGGAGCATCTCTAACCAAAAATAAAAAGAGCTTTGAACATCAGATTTAGACTAGGACCACTACCAGTAAAACACTACACTAGCACCTGGGGAAGAGATGGAAGGAGAGCAGCTGCTCTGGGCTATAAGACAATACCTCGTTCTCTGTTCATAAGTAACAACAGTAGGCACTGCAGGGATGCTTTCGTTTTTTGTATGTGTACCGACTCTACCTCACTTTTCAATCAGGTTTCACTGTATATTTATGCTGCCTAGAAAGTCACTGCACATAGCATGGCAACTAACTTCACTTACAATGTCAAGTGATATTAAAATGGTTTTCTATGCACGTGCACTTTTGATCATGCCCTAATCATCAATCTGTTTTTTCGTGATATCGAGGCTGTGTGGAAAGATACTACATTGAGAGCAGCATTCAAATGCATCAACATGGATATGTGATACTAAAGTGCTGTTATTGCATTACTGAGTTGTCACTATGAGCTTCTTGTATTGGCAGATAGCATTTGCTAGTATATTCATTAATGATACATTTTAAGTTGTACATATTTTGATAGTGTTTATCTTCAGCATTTACTGATTTTTTTAATAGGAGTTCTACCTTGTTGGCCTAACAGTGCTAGTAAACTTGCATCTTTGTCCCCAGGTACCACATAAATTAAAAGTAGGTACTCTGGTGCCCATCCAGAGCATCCACCATGCACAATGTTGGGGACATTGGGCGGAGCCCCAAGGCCCCTGTGGCCTCCTTGATTCCCCACTTGCAGTAGGAGCCAACATTGCTCCTGCCCACAGGCAGCAACTATCTATTCTACCCCCATTGGGTAGGAGCAATCTGTTGAATGTTTTCTCTGCCCACACTTATGCAGACAAGGAAACAGATCACAAGTCTGCTCTTACGTAAAGCTCAGAATTTGCACGTGTTTAGCATGAGAATCATAAATGCTCCTGTCAGGCGGTAGCAAACAGAAGGCTGTTGCAGGCAGAGAAACCAATGTGACTGGGGTTGGGTTTCTGAGACACTGTATGTGAGCTGGCCCCAGGGGACAGGGTCCCTGAAGCCATTATTACCTCAGGGAGGCCCCTTCCCATATTTATTAAATAAGGTCCCAGGGATGAGATCCCCGGGCTGAATGGGGCTCGGAGAAGGGGCCACTTGGTCCAACTCCCCTTATTAAATATATCGAGCCCCTGTGCATGAGGCCCAAAAATGGCTTGGGGAGGTGGGTCCACATACCCTCCTCTCCTTAATTAAAGAATGTGGCCCTGTGTCACCATTTTTTTACTTTTTTCAATCCCATGTGAGTGTTATGGCAGCACAGCGAAAATTGCTGTTACCGAATTGCAAAACTGGGTTTGTCCATCGCGAAGTGCTTTTTACACATCGCAAAAACAGCGGAATTCGCTGTTTGCAACGTGCAAAAAGCTACCCACATGTGGCCTTTAGTTCCTGACTCCTGTGATTTGAAAGTGTTACATATATGGGGCGCATATGATTATGTAGGGTACTGCAGGTAAATTTAGTAAGCATGTGTTGAGTTACAAGGTTTTTACTTAGTGAACTTAGTGATATCTTATAGCACAATATTGAGCCAGGAAGTCCAAAACATAGAGGTGTTTCTAGCAGCTTAGGCTGATAGAAGGTAGCTATGGCAAAGCACCTTAGGCTGAACTAGGAGACATGCAAAGCTCCTACTATACCACTTATGTCATATAGCACAATATTATAAGAAAACACAATACTCAAAGTTACTTAAAATAAAGGTACTTTATTTTAGTGACAATATGCCAAAAGTATCTCAGAGGATACCCTCACTTAGGAGGTAAGTAATATACACAAATTATATGTACACAAACCAAAACAGGTAAGTAACAGTAAGAAAAGTAGTGCAAACAATGTGGAATCACAATAGGATGCAATAGGTAGACATAGGTCTAGGGGCAACACAAACCATATAAGTGGAATGCGAATCACGAATGGACCCCAGACCTATGGGAGATTGTAGAGGGTTGCTAGGGCTGTGAGAAAACAATAAGGGTGTCCAAAATACCCCACCCCAAGACCCTGAAAATTAGGAGTAAAGTTACCCTACTACCCCAGAAAGACACAATAGTCATGATAGGGGATTCTGCAAGAACCACAAGCACCAGCAAAACACTGAAGATGGATTCCTGGACCTGAGGACCTGTAAAGGAAGGGGACCAAGTCCAAGAGTCGTGATAGTGTCCGGGGGGGGGGGTGGTGCAGGAGCCCAGGAAACCCCGGATGAAGGTGCAAAAGGGCTGCCTCCAGGTGGAAGAAGCCAAAGATTCTGCAACAACGAAAAAGGCTAGGAACCTGTCCTTTGGATGGAAGATGTCATACGTCGTGCTGGATGTTGCAGAAGTGTTTCCAGGCAGAAATACCTCCTTTCATACAATCCTTGCTAGCTGCAAGAGTCGCAGTGAAGGTTTTTGGGTGCTGCTGGGGACCAGGAAGGGCCAGGATATCGCCCCTTGGAGGATGAGACAGGGGGGTGCTCAGCAACTCAGAGAGCCCCCGCAGAAGCAGGCAGCACCCGCAGAAGTACCAGAGCAGGCACTTAGAAGATCTGTGAACTCAGAGTCACAAAAGGAGGGTCCCATGACGTCAGAGTCCAACTCAGTGGGTTGAGCACTGCAGGACAGAGTACTGGGGACCCAGGCTAGGCTGTGCACAAAGGAATCCTTGGAGAAGTGCACAGAAGCCGGAGCAGCTGCAAATCACGCAGTACACAGGTTTGCTGTCTGGCGTGGGGAGGCAAGAACTTACCTCCACCAAATTTGGACAGAAGGGCCACTGGACTGTGGGAGACACTTGGACCCAGGTTCTGTGTTCCAGGGACCACGCTCGTCGGGATGAGAGAGGACCCAGAGGACCGGTGATGCAGAAGTTTGGTGCCTGCGTTAGCAGGGGGAATATTCAGTCGACACACAGGAGATTTCTTCTTGGCTTCCAGTGCAGGGTGAAGGCAGACAGCCCTCACAGCATGCACCACCAGGAAACAGTTGAGAAAGCCGGCAGGATGAGGCACTACAATGTTGCTGGTAGTCGTCTTGCTACTTTGTTGCGGTTTTGCAGGTGTCCTGGAGCAGTCAGGCGTCGATCCTTGGCAAAAGTCGAAGAGGGAAGTGCAGAGGAACTCTGGTGAGCTCTTGCGTTCGTTATCTGAGGAATAGCCCAGTGGAGAGACCCTAAAAAGCCAGAAAAGGAGGTTTGGCTACCAAGAAAGGAGGTTTGGCTGCAAAGAGAGGTAAGCACCTATCAGGAGGGGTCTCTGATGTCACCTGCTGGCACTGGCCACTCAGAGCAGTCCATTGTGCCCCAACACCTCTGAATCCAAGATAGAAGAGGTCTGGGACACACTGGAGGAGCTCTGGGCACCTCCCCTGGGAGGTACTGGTCAGAGTAATGGTCACTCCCCTTCCCTTTGTCCAGTTTCGCGCCAGAGCAGGGCTGAGGATCCCTGAACTGGTGTAGACTGGCTTATGCAGAGATAGGCACAATCTGTGCCCATCAAAGCATTTCCAGACGCAGGGGGAGGCTACTCCTCCCCAGCCTTTCACACCTATTTCCAAAGGGAGAGGGTGTAACACCCTCTCTCAGAGGAAATCCTTTGTTCTGCCTTCCTGGGACTGGGCTGCCCATATCCCAGGAGGGCAGAATCCTGTCTGAGGGGTTGGCAGCAGCTGCATTAGAAACCCTGGAAAGGCAGTTTGGCAGTACCCGGGTTCTGTGCTAGAGACCCAGGGGATCATGGAATTGTCCCCCCAATACCAGAATTGTACTGGGGTGACAATTCCATGATCTTAGACATGTTACAGGGCCATGTTTGCAGTTACCATTGTGACGCTATACATAGGTAGTGACCTATGTGCAGTGCACATGGGTAATGGTGTCCCCGCACTCACAAAGTTCAGGGAATTTGCCCTGAATGATGTGGGGGCACCTTGGCTAGTGCCAGGGTGCCCACACACTAAGTAACTTGGCACCTAACCTTCACCAAGTGAGGGTTAGACATATAGGTGACTTATAAGTTACTTATGTGCAGTGAAAATGGCTGTGAAATAACGTGGACGTTATTTCACCCAGGCTGCAGTGGCAGTCCTGTGTAAGAATTGTCAGAGCTCCCTATGGGTGGCAAAACAAATGCTGCAGCCCATAGGGATCTCCTGGAACCCCAATACACTGGGTACCTAGGTACCATATACAAGGGAATTATATGGGTGTTCCAGTGTGCCAATGAGAATTGGTCAAATTAGTCACCAGCCTGCAGTGACAATTTTAGAAAGCAGAGAGAGCATAAACACTGAGTTTCTGGTTAGCAGAGCCTCAGTGATAGAGTTAGGCACCACACAGGGAACACATACAGGGCATACATTATGAGCACTGGGGTCCTGCCTAGCAGGATCCCAGAGACATATGGGCAAAAACAAACATACATACAGTGAAAATGGGGGTAACATGCCAGGCAAGATGGTACTTTCCTACATAAAGGTACCCAAGATTTGTGGATTCCCTGGAGGGGACCGAGAAATTAGCCAAAATACAGCTAAATTTGGGGGGTTAGGAAAAAATGGGAAAAAGTGCTGCAGAAGAAGACGTCTGTTTTTTTCCCTGCAAACGTCATCAACAAAGGGTTTGTGGTGCTAAAATCACCATCTTCCTAGCTTTCAGGAACAGGCAGGCTTGAATCAGAAAAGCACATTTTTCAAGACAGTTTTGCGATTTTACTGGAAGCTAGCCCATTTTCCCTTGGTCTTTGTTTACAACCTCCATCCAGTAAGTGGTAGAAATGGGTATCAAACCAATGATGGATCCAAGAAAACTATACATTTCTGAAAAGTAGGCACAATTCTGAATTTAGCAAGGGGTCATTTGTGTAGATCCTTCAAGGTTTTTCTATGGAAAGTGACAGTTGAAATAAAAAAAGTATTGAAATTTAGTTGAAAAAACAGCCATTTGTCCCTACATTTTCATCTGTAATTTCTTCCAAATATGGCAGATTTTCAAAAGCAATATACTGTTATGTCTGCTGGACCCTTTTGGTAATTGGGATATATAGGGCTTATAGCTTTACCAAGACCCCTAGGTATCCAGAGCCAATAACTGAGCTGCACCTTGCAATGGTTTTTCATTTCGTACTGGATATACAGAAATTAATTTGGTAAAATGCAAAGAGTGAAAAATAGGTATCAAAATGTCCGCTATAAATCAAACATGCACCTTTTTCATATCTTATGTTAATTTTCTGTTAAGCTTTTAAATGTAATTCCTAAGTCACCAAATGCTCACTTCTATGCCACTGATATATCAATAAAATGTGATCTTTATCAGCTCCGTGACCCACTTTTTTACGACTGCTTCTTTATCTCGGTCCTGGGACCCCAGTATAGGCTTCAGGTGGGATCTGGGGGGGGGTCTGTTGGGCAATGTGCAGCACTCCAACCACTTTCGTACGGGATCCTAATCTGAACAAAGCCTAAGCTCAGTAAAAACCTGGAAATCTAGCTTTGGCTTAGTGTGGAAGCAACCACAATACAATAGTACAACTACCTAGCTATCACCCTGAATTACATAGACTGCTCAGAGTTTTGGTCCAACCTGGAAAGCATGCAACCACCAAGTGAGCAGCTGGTGAGAGAGAGGTTTCATGACTATAGTATCGCCAGGCAAGGAGGAAACCTTGTAGCACATTTTCAAATCTGTAAACCTTCTCCATCATATGATCTGTACTTGGAGCATCTCTAACCAAAAATAAAAAGAGCTTTGAACATCAGATTTAGACTAGGACCACTACCAGTAAAACACTACACTAGCACCTGGGGAAGAGATGGAAGGAGAGCAGCTGCTCTGGGCTATAAGACAATACCTCGTTCTCTGTTCATAAGTAACAACAGTAGGCACTGCAGGGATGCTTTCGTTTTTTGTATGTGTACCGACTCTACCTCACTTTTCAATCAGGTTTCACTGTATATTTATGCTGCCTAGAAAGTCACTGCACATAGCATGGCAACTAACTTCACTTACAATGTCAAGTGATATTAAAATGGTTTTCTATGCACGTGCACTTTTGATCATGCCCTAATCATCAATCTGTTTTTTCGTGATATCGAGGCTGTGTGGAAAGATACTACATTGAGAGCAGCATTCAAATGCATCAACATGGATATGTGATACTAAAGTGCTGTTATTGCATTACTGAGTTGTCACTATGAGCTTCTTGTATTGGCAGATAGCATTTGCTAGTATATTCATTAATGATACATTTTAAGTTGTACATATTTTGATAGTGTTTATCTTCAGCATTTACTGATTTTTTTAATAGGAGTTCTACCTTGTTGGCCTAACAGTGCTAGTAAACTTGCATCTTTGTCCCCAGGTACCACATAAATTAAAAGTAGGTACTCTGGTGCCCATCCAGAGCATCCACCATGCACAATGTTGGGGACATTGGGCGGAGCCCCAAGGCCCCTGTGGCCTCCTTGATTCCCCACTTGCAGTAGGAGCCAACATTGCTCCTGCCCACAGGCAGCAACTATCTATTCTACCCCCATTGGGTAGGAGCAATCTGTTGAATGTTTTCTCTGCCCACACTTATGCAGACAAGGAAACAGATCACAAGTCTGCTCTTACGTAAAGCTCAGAATTTGCACGTGTTTAGCATGAGAATCATAAATGCTCCTGTCAGGCGGTAGCAAACAGAAGGCTGTTGCAGGCAGAGAAACCAATGTGACTGGGGTTGGGTTTCTGAGACACTGTATGTGAGCTGGCCCCAGGGGACAGGGTCCCTGAAGCCATTATTACCTCAGGGAGGCCCCTTCCCATATTTATTAAATAAGGTCCCAGGGATGAGATCCCCGGGCTGAATGGGGCTCGGAGAAGGGGCCACTTGGTCCAACTCCCCTTATTAAATATATCGAGCCCCTGTGCATGAGGCCCAAAAATGGCTTGGGGAGGTGGGTCCACATACCCTCCTCTCCTTAATTAAAGAATGTGGCCCTGTGTCACCATTTTTTTACTTTTTTCAATCCCATGTGAGTGTTATGGCAGCACAGCGAAAATTGCTGTTACCGAATTGCAAAACTGGGTTTGTCCATCGCGAAGTGCTTTTTACACATCGCAAAAACAGCGGAATTCGCTGTTTGCAACGTGCAAAAAGCTACCCACATGTGGCCTTTAGTTCCTGACTCCTGTGATTTGAAAGTGTTACATATATGGGGCGCATATGATTATGTAGGGTACTGCAGGTAAATTTAGTAAGCATGTGTTGAGTTACAAGGTTTTTACTTAGTGAACTTAGTGATATCTTATAGCACAATATTGAGCCAGGAAGTCCAAAACATAGAGGTGTTTCTAGCAGCTTAGGCTGATAGAAGGTAGCTATGGCAAAGCACCTTAGGCTGAACTAGGAGACATGCAAAGCTCCTACTATACCACTTATGTCATATAGCACAATATTATAAGAAAACACAATACTCAAAGTTACTTAAAATAAAGGTACTTTATTTTAGTGACAATATGCCAAAAGTATCTCAGAGGATACCCTCACTTAGGAGGTAAGTAATATACACAAATTATATGTACACAAACCAAAACAGGTAAGTAACAGTAAGAAAAGTAGTGCAAACAATGTGGAATCACAATAGGATGCAATAGGTAGACATAGGTCTAGGGGCAACACAAACCATATAAGTGGAATGCGAATCACGAATGGACCCCAGACCTATGGGAGATTGTAGAGGGTTGCTAGGGCTGTGAGAAAACAATAAGGGTGTCCAAAATACCCCACCCCAAGACCCTGAAAATTAGGAGTAAAGTTACCCTACTACCCCAGAAAGACACAATAGTCATGATAGGGGATTCTGCAAGAACCACAAGCACCAGCAAAACACTGAAGATGGATTCCTGGACCTGAGGACCTGTAAAGGAAGGGGACCAAGTCCAAGAGTCGTGATAGTGTCCGGGGGGGGGGGTGGTGCAGGAGCCCAGGAAACCCCGGATGAAGGTGCAAAAGGGCTGCCTCCAGGTGGAAGAAGCCAAAGATTCTGCAACAACGAAAAAGGCTAGGAACCTGTCCTTTGGATGGAAGATGTCATACGTCGTGCTGGATGTTGCAGAAGTGTTTCCAGGCAGAAATACCTCCTTTCATACAATCCTTGCTAGCTGCAAGAGTCGCAGTGAAGGTTTTTGGGTGCTGCTGGGGACCAGGAAGGACCAGGATATCGCCCCTTGGAGGATGAGACAGGGGGGTGCTCAGCAACTCAGAGAGCCCCCGCAGAAGCAGGCAGCACCCGCAGAAGTACCAGAGCAGGCACTTAGAAGATCTGTGAACTCAGAGTCACAAAAGGAGGGTCCCATGACGTCAGAGTCCAACTCAGTGGGTTGAGCACTGCAGGACAGAGTACTGGGGACCCAGGCTAGGCTGTGCACAAAGGAATCCTTGGAGAAGTGCACAGAAGCCGGAGCAGCTGCAAATCACGCAGTACACAGGTTTGCTGTCTGGCGTGGGGAGGCAAGAACTTACCTCCACCAAATTTGGACAGAAGGGCCACTGGACTGTGGGAGACACTTGGACCCAGGTTCTGTGTTCCAGGGACCACGCTCGTCGGGATGAGAGAGGACCCAGAGGACCGGTGATGCAGAAGTTTGGTGCCTGCGTTAGCAGGGGGAATATTCAGTCGACACACAGGAGATTTCTTCTTGGCTTCCAGTGCAGGGTGAAGGCAGACAGCCCTCACAGCATGCACCACCAGGAAACAGTTGAGAAAGCCGGCAGGATGAGGCACTACAATGTTGCTGGTAGTCGTCTTGCTACTTTGTTGCGGTTTTGCAGGTGTCCTGGAGCAGTCAGGCGTCGATCCTTGGCAAAAGTCGAAGAGGGAAGTGCAGAGGAACTCTGGTGAGCTCTTGCGTTCGTTATCTGAGGAATAGCCCAGTGGAGAGACCCTAAAAAGCCAGAAAAGGAGGTTTGGCTACCAAGAAAGGAGGTTTGGCTGCAAAGAGAGGTAAGCACCTATCAGGAGGGGTCTCTGATGTCACCTGCTGGCACTGGCCACTCAGAGCAGTCCATTGTGCCCCAACACCTCTGAATCCAAGATAGAAGAGGTCTGGGACACACTGGAGGAGCTCTGGGCACCTCCCCTGGGAGGTACTGGTCAGAGTAATGGTCACTCCCCTTCCCTTTGTCCAGTTTCGCGCCAGAGCAGGGCTGAGGATCCCTGAACTGGTGTAGACTGGCTTATGCAGAGATAGGCACAATCTGTGCCCATCAAAGCATTTCCAGACGCAGGGGGAGGCTACTCCTCCCCAGCCTTTCACACCTATTTCCAAAGGGAGAGGGTGTAACACCCTCTCTCAGAGGAAATCCTTTGTTCTGCCTTCCTGGGACTGGGCTGCCCATATCCCAGGAGGGCAGAATCCTGTCTGAGGGGTTGGCAGCAGCTGCATTAGAAACCCTGGAAAGGCAGTTTGGCAGTACCCGGGTTCTGTGCTAGAGACCCAGGGGATCATGGAATTGTCCCCCCAATACCAGAATTGTACTGGGGTGACAATTCCATGATCTTAGACATGTTACAGGGCCATGTTTGCAGTTACCATTGTGACGCTATACATAGGTAGTGACCTATGTGCAGTGCACATGGGTAATGGTGTCCCCGCACTCACAAAGTTCAGGGAATTTGCCCTGAATGATGTGGGGGCACCTTGGCTAGTGCCAGGGTGCCCACACACTAAGTAACTTGGCACCTAACCTTCACCAAGTGAGGGTTAGACATATAGGTGACTTATAAGTTACTTATGTGCAGTGAAAATGGCTGTGAAATAACGTGGACGTTATTTCACCCAGGCTGCAGTGGCAGTCCTGTGTAAGAATTGTCAGAGCTCCCTATGGGTGGCAAAACAAATGCTGCAGCCCATAGGGATCTCCTGGAACCCCAATACCCTGGGTACCTAGGTACCATATACAAGGGAATTATATGGGTGTTCCAGTGTGCCAATGAGAATTGGTAAAATTAGTCACCAGCCTGCAGTGACAATTTTAGAAAGCAGAGAGAGCATAAACACTGAGTTTCTGGTTAGCAGAGCCTCAGTGATAGAGTTAGGCACCACACAGGGAACACATACAGGGCATACATTATGAGCACTGGG
The DNA here is from genome assembly GCF_031143425.1 of Pleurodeles waltl. Lineage (NCBI taxonomy): Eukaryota > Metazoa > Chordata > Amphibia > Caudata > Salamandridae > Pleurodeles > Pleurodeles waltl. The sequence goes on along the minus strand of NC_090449.1, from coordinate 758,792,235 downwards.
GTCCTGCCTAGCAGGATCCCAGAGACATATGGGCAAAAACAAACATACATACAGTGAAAATGGGGGTAACATGCCAGGCAAGATGGTACTTTCCTACATAAAGGTACCCAAAATTTGTGGATTCCCTGGAGGGGACCGAGAAATTAGCCAAAATACAGCTAAATTTGGGGGGTTAGGAAAAAATGGGAAAAAGTGCTGCAGAAGAAGACGTCTGTTTTTTTCCCTGCAAACGTCATCAACAAAGGGTTTGTGGTGCTAAAATCACCATCTTCCTAGCTTTCAGGAACAGGCAGGCTTGAATCAGAAAAGCACATTTTTCAAGACAGTTTTGCGATTTTACTGGAAGCTAGCCCATTTTCCCTTGGTCTTTGTTTACAACCTCCATCCAGTAAGTGGTAGAAATGGGTATCTACCCAATGATGGATCCAAGAAAACTATACATTTCTGAAAAGTAGGCACAATTCTGAATTTAGCAAGGGGTCATTTGTGTAGATCCTTCAAGGTTTTTCTATGGAAAGTGACAGTTGAAATAAAAAAAGTATTGAAATTTAGTTGAAAAAACAGCCATTTGTCCCTACATTTTCATCTGTAATTTCTTCCAAATATGGCAGATTTTCAAAAGCAATATACTGTTATGTCTGCTGGACCCTTTTGGTAATTGGGATATATAGGGCTTATAGCTTTACCAAGACCCCTAGGTATCCAGAGCCAATAACTGAGCTGCACCTTGCAATGGTTTTTCATTTCGTACTGGATATACAGAAATTAATTTGGTAAAATGCAAAGAGTGAAAAATAGGTATCAAAATGTCCGCTATAAATCAAACATGCACCTTTTTCATATCTTATGTTAATTTTCTGTTAAGCTTTTAAATGTAATTCCTAAGTCACCAAATGCTCACTTCTATGCCACTGATATATCAATAAAATGTGATCTTTATCAGCTCCGTGACCCACTTTTTTACGACTGCTTCTTTATCTCGGTCCTGGGACCCCAGTATAGGCTTCAGGTGGGATCTGGGGGGGGTCTGTTGGGCAATGTGCAGCACTCCAACCACTTTCGTACGGGATCCTAATCTGAACAAAGCCTAAGCTCAGTAAAAACCTGGAAATCTAGCTTTGGCTTAGTGTGGAAGCAACCACAATACAATAGTACAACTACCTAGCTATCACCCTGAATTACATAGACTGCTCAGAGTTTTGGTCCAACCTGGAAAGCATGCAACCACCAAGTGAGCAGCTGGTGAGAGAGAGGTTTCATGACTATAGTATCGCCAGGCAAGGAGGAAACCTTGTAGCACATTTTCAAATCTGTAAACCTTCTCCATCATATGATCTGTACTTGGAGCATCTCTAACCAAAAATAAAAAGAGCTTTGAACATCAGATTTAGACTAGGACCACTACCAGTAAAACACTACACTAGCACCTGGGGAAGAGATGGAAGGAGAGCAGCTGCTCTGGGCTATAAGACAATACCTCGTTCTCTGTTCATAAGTAACAACAGTAGGCACTGCAGGGATGCTTTCGTTTTTTGTATGTGTACCGACTCTACCTCACTTTTCAATCAGGTTTCACTGTATATTTATGCTGCCTAGAAAGTCACTGCACATAGCATGGCAACTAACTTCACTTACAATGTCAAGTGATATTAAAATGGTTTTCTTTGCACGTGCACTTTTGATCATGCCCTAATCATCAATCTGTTTTTTCGTGATATCAAGGCTGTGTGGAAAGATACTACATTGAGAGCAGCATTCAAATGCATCAACATGGATATGTGATACTAAAGTGCTGTTATTGCATTACTGAGTTGTCACTATGAGCTTCTTGTATTGGCAGATAGCATTTGCTAGTATATTCATTAATGATACATTTTAAGTTGTACATATTTTGATAGTGTTTATCTTCAGCATTTACTGATTTTTTTAATAGGAGTTCTACCTTGTTGGCCTAACAGTGCTAGTAAACTTGCATCTTTGTCCCCAGGTACCACAAAATTAAAAGTAGGTACTCTGGTGCCCATCCAGAGCATCCACCATGCACAATGTTGGGGACATTGGGCGGAGCCCCAAGGCCCCTGTGGCCTCCTTGATTCCCCACTTGCAGTAGGAGCCAACATTGCTCCTGCCCACAGGCAGCAACTATCTATTCTACCCCCATTGGGTAGGAGCAATCTGTTGAATGTTTTCTCTGCCCACACTTATGCAGACAAGGAAACAGATCACAAGTCTGCTCTTACGTAAAGCTCAGAATTTGCACGTGTTTAGCATGAGAATCATAAATGCTCCTGTCAGGCGGTAGCAAACAGAAGGCTGTTGCAGGCAGAGAAACCAATGTGACTGGGGTTGGGTTTCTGAGACACTGTATGTGAGCTGGCCCCAGGGGACAGGGTCCCTGAAGCCATTATTACCTCAGGGAGGCCCCTTCCCATATTTATTAAATAAGGTCCCAGGGATGAGATCCCCGGGCTGAATGGGGCTCGGAGAAGGGGCCACTTGGTCCAACTCCCCTTATTAAATATATCGAGCCCCTGTGCATGAGGCCCAAAAATGGCTTGGGGAGGTGGGTCCACATACCCTCCTCCCCTTAATTAAAGAATGTGGCCCTGTGTCACCATTTTTTTACTTTTTTCAATCCCATTTGAGTGTTATGGCAGCACAGCGAAAATTGCTGTTACCGAATTGCAAAACTGGGTTTGTCCATCGCGAAGTGCTTTTTACACATCGCAAAAACAGCGGAATTCGCTGTTTGCAACGTGCAAAAAGCTACCCACATGTGGCCTTTAGTTCCTGACTCCTGTGATTTGAAAGTGTTACATATATGGGGCGCATATGATTATGTAGGGTACTGCAGGTAAATTTAGTAAGCATGTGTTGAGTTACAAGGTTTTTACTTAGTGAACTTAGTGATATCTTATAGCACAATATTGAGCCAGGAAGTCCAAAACATAAACTAGACTACATACATAAAGTTTCAGATTTACTACATAAACAACTGAAAGACCCCTTTGTGGTCACATGTTATAAGCAAGTACATAACAAATAGAGTATATCTTATTCTAGATAAGTATTTTTTGCATGCTGTCAGGCTCACAAAATAAATATGTGCCCAACAAACCAAACAGAAACCATCTTTCTTTTGTACTTCTGTGCATTACATGGAAAAGTGACTTAGCACATGATAATTGTCCATTAGGAAAACAAATGATAATCTTAATTCTATAACAGGGCTGGAGGCTCTGAGTATTCTTTTCTTTCTTTACTGAAATCTCAAAGCAGCAAAATTAAAACTACAACACCCAAGAGCATTTATGAACATGTCATCTATCTTGTGACCCCCTAGAACCCATTTATAATGTCCCTAATCATATAACATTGTGTGACACTTGTCCTCTTTCTTTGCTGTTCATAGTATCCTCATTAAAGTGCTCCTGCCTTTTCTTAACGTAATAAAGCGGAAGGTTCTTCATAATTGTTTATGACTGTGCATTTTAGATCAGAAGGCTTTCTTTATCTGTATTATTTTCCTCTATTGTGCACTGACAACTTTCATGGTTATGTACGCTTGACAGTGGCGTAGCGTGGAGGGTGCAGGGGGGGGGCGGCAGCACCGGGCGCAACATCTGGGGGGGGGGGCGCGCTCGCGAGTGCTAAAATCCACGGGTTAGGGGGCGCAAATTACTTGCCTTGCCCCGGGTCCTGACAACCCACGCTACGCCACTGACGCTTGATCTCCGATTTCACTCATGCCAACCTGACTGGACAGTGCCAGACGAGTCAATCAGTGCTCATTATGGCTGTGGTTTATTTCTCCTTGCATTTTCCCGCTAGATGTCATTTGTCAGAGCAGGAACTTGAACAGCAGGGGTTGCTGAGGCAACCACGCTTCTCTCCTCATCGCAGGTGGTTGTATCAGATTTCGGGGGCCATCATTTGGGATTCAACTATGAGGTCTGTGAGAGGCACAGACCATTTTGTGGCTTGACTGGCAAGTTTATGAAATCCTTTTGGTCGGATTCCAGAGCGGAGTGCTCTCTCGCATTAACACACTGTCAGGCATGTTATAACACCAGTTTACCTTTCTCAACACGTTTGTTTGGGTGACATAGCTTTAGCGAATTTGCCCCACTTATCACGTGGTGTGTAGCTAGTTAGGTATTTCTGTTTTATTGTTATTTCAGTCTCATCTACTTTTTCAAAATGGCAGGAGATCATGGCTATGTGAGGCACGAGGAAGTGCAGGATGCTTACAATATTGATCCAGAGTTTAAATGATTGATTTTGCAGTGTCAAAATCAGTGGGGACTGCCGTGTCCATGGCATTGCATAAGTGGCAAAGTTCAGCCGCCAACATCCCTAAGGGTTCTAGTGGAACTTCACCACAAATGCAACGTAATGATGCCAGTAGCGCCCCCAGTGGGGGTCTGGATGATAAAACCTCCTTCAGGAGTTTTCGGCCCTAGTAGCTTCCTCCTACCTGCCACAAGCCCAAATCGTGGAAAGGGTCTTACGAAGACCAAGAATACTGATTGTCCGCAGTTGAATGATTCAGCTCAGGAGTCTAAACGCTCTAGAGAATGGCACCCATCAGGTGGGACCAAGACGAGAATGAAATCAGATCCTTCTAAAGATTTCAGTGACTGGGATTTAGACAAAGACCTATTCAATCCCAGACACATCAGACACCCTCACTCCTCGGAGTGATAACTTTTAGAGAAGGTGGCATTTTATCTTAAACAGCGATTACAATAGCCACTGGACAAAGAAGGGCAAATAGGCCTTGGGTAGAGGGGAAAGTGGTTGTGACTACAAAATTGAACATCGCTATGGTGACCTTAATGGGTAAATTGATGCAAGATCCCAAGAGATGCATTGATTGGTCTTGGCAGTCATCTCAAGACAAGCTGTAAGACATCACATGGACCTTAACTAAGATTATAGAGGTATCAAAAGATGCTAAAAAGACTGGCCCCATTATTGACCTAGGAGTGTTATTGGATTGGGCCCAACAGGCCAGCTGTCTGCTTGGGAGTGCAGATTGTGCACTCTCAGTTGAACGTAGATGTTCATTACTGTTGCGCCTGCACCCCAAATGAAAGAAACTGGCTTCCACAGAAGCAGGCTAGACACTAAGGATAATCTATTTGGAGATGCCTTTGTGATGGACTTGGCTAAATTGGTTCAGGCCTTCACTTTCTTGGATAAAGTCCAAACCACCCTAAAAAGGTTTTCAGCCCTCATGTTTTTGGCTGAGCCAGATGAAACAGGAGTTGCTCATCTGGCCATTTTCTTTACAAGATGCCTGAGACAACAAAGACCCCAAACATGCAGTCTGGTTGGACTCAGATGATTATCTCCTTTCTTTCCCTCCTGGAATAAAGTTCAGGGAGGCCATAACAAAAAAAGCACCAGAAAAAAAATATTCCACTGCACATGAGGTTTCTGTTTTCTTCCCTACTAAAACTTGGGTGCCGGACATCAGAGTGCCTCAGCAAGTGGGAACAAATATACTCAGATGCATGGGTGCTTCAAATGGTGCAGAACTTCCATATCGAGTTTTGGGGGTTCCCCCATACAGCCAATAAGATCGCAACCTCTCAGTTTCTCAAATAAGTTCTGTGTATTATAGAGAAAGAGACACAAGACTTAGAAAGCAAAGAAGCCACTGAGCGCTCCTGTTTACACCTGAGGAGTTTCTTAAGCAACATCTTTATTGTAAAGAAAAAAGACAAAGGAGTGAGAACGGTCATCAATCTAAAAGAACTCAATGGTTGGTTGTTAACCGACACTTCAAGATAGAGGGCGTCCATCTTTTGAGAGACTTGCTGCGACAGGGAGATTAGATGATTAGGTTGGACCTAAAGGATGCCTGTCAGTTAATACCAATCTTTTCTCCTCATTGTGCTTTCTACAAGTCCTTGGCGAGATCAGGTATGGGAATTCAAGGTACCTCTCTTTGACCTTTGGTCCACCCCATGTTGATTTCACAAAGCTTCTCAAACTGGTTGTGGCATGACTGCAGATGCAGGGTCATTGTCTTATCCAAACCAACTCGGATTTGAATCCCAACAACAGAATGGCATTTTTGGGGTTGATGATCGACTTGGTCAAGGCAACATTGAAGCTTCCAACTCACATGCTGAAGATCAATGATGAATTGAAAAGCATGATATCAGCAAATACAGTTACACTGAGACAGCTGGCATCAATAGTGGGTCTTCTGGCAATGTAAATTCAAGCAAACGTCCGGGGCCACTTCACTGCAGGGCCCTGCAACGTCTGAAGATCAGACACCTCGAGCAGAGACTAAATACCTTTAATGGACCAGTCTCAAATGAAATTGAATTTGTGACTGACCCGAATGGAAGTGTGGAATGGTTAGGCAATCTTCAGCTTGTACCAGTAAATCATTATAGAGTCGAATGCCATCCGTTGGAGCTGAAGAGCCATGCGCGGAGAGATTTGCCTGAGAGAAATGGTCGCCAGAGGAGCTGAAGTTGCACATCAGTTTTCTTGAGTTGCTGGCTGGTTTGTTTGCCATCTGCAGCCTGGGAAAGGCCAGGGTAGAATATTCCATTTTGCCAAAGATGAACAATGTATCAGCAGTTCAGTACATCAAAAAGTTAGGGGTAGCAAAGTTAAACCACTGGCAGAGATTGCCAAGGACTTCTGGCACTATTGTCTGAAGAACAAGATATCTTTGTCAGTGATTTACCTGCTGGGGCCCTGATGGATACCAGTTATTACAAACTGAATCCTCAGGTGTTCCTGCTTCTTTGTCAGAGATGGGGGATGCCTCATATGAACCTGCTTGCATCGAAGTTGAATGCACATTTTTACAGCTGGAGTCCAGATCTGGAAGTGGTTCAATTAAATGTTTTTCTACAGAATTGGGACACAGTTTTCAATTAAGCTTTTTCCCCATTCATCACACTCTCCAGAATAGCTTCACAGACTGGGAAGCAACTGTCGGGGACCTCTTTGGAGGTCAAAACCCTGGTCCCCCATGCTTCTGGAGATGTCATGCAACTTCTGATACTTCTGCAATTCCCTACCATAATCCGGGGAAAAAAGTGAATTCAATGATTCGAGACAAGACTCTACACCTCATGGCTTGGAGAATCTCAGGTTCTAATGGCAAGTGCCAGGCCTTTCAGAATCAGCTTCAGCTTATGTGGAAAAAGCATGAATGTTAGTTACCCATAAGATATATTGATCTGCCTGGACAGTTTGGCATTGTTGGTGTCTGGAAAAGGACATGGATACCATGGTGGCTGACTTTGTCCTCATTCCAAATGTTCTTGCACACATGGAAAAGGCAGGTAAGGCTTTCTCCACTGTATCTTCTTTCCATTTCAGCAGGGCATCTGATTGTGATCGGGAAAACCAGTGGTGTCTCGTCCCTTAGTATACAAATTGGTGAAGGGTATTAGGTTCTCAAATTCACCAAGACCTAAACACATGTTCACTTGGGATGTGAATAAGGTTTTAACCCTATTCACTGATTGGCTAAATAATGCTGTGCTTTCAAGGAAACAATTATTTGCAAAGTTGATTATGTTACTTTGTCTAATTTCCTGTACAAGGGTCTCAGATGGGAGGGTTTTAGACATATCTGGGGGCTCTTATGTCCCAGAATATGTGCTATTTACCATTTTTTGGACTCTTAGATCGACTACACCGGATTTGCATCACAGATGATGCGCTCAGATTGATGGCCTCCTTCCTCACAGGCTGCACTCAGAGAGTCCGCTGCCCCCCTTTACTTCACAAGCCAAGCACACCATTTGTGGCATCCCCCAAGGCTGATCCCTCAGCTCAATCCACTTCAACATCTACATGACACCCCTCAGTGACATTGTCAAATCGCATGTCATCAACATCATCTACTATGCTGATGGCACATAGCTCATCCTCTCGCTCTCAGCAGACCCCACCCTGAAAAAGATCAACTTCCATAACTGTATGAAGAAGTACCTCCACTGGCTTCCGATCCAGAAGAGATGCCATTTCAAGCTTCTGACCCACACCTACAAAGCTCTCCACGACCAAGGACCCGCCTACCTGAACCACCACTGTGGCATCCCCCAAGGCTGATCCCTCAGCTCAATCCACTTCAACATCTACATGACACCCCTCAGTGACATTGTCAAATCGCATGTCATCAACATCTTCTACTATGCTGATGGCACATAGCTCATCCTCTCGCTCTCAGCAGACCCCACCCTGAAAAAGATCAACTTCCATAACTGTATGAAGAAGTACCTCCACTGGCTTCCGATCCAGAAGAGATGCCATTTCAAGCTTCTGACCCACACCTACAAAGCTCTCCACGACCAAGGACCCGCCTACCTGAACCACCACCTGTACTTCCACCAACCTCCTAGGAACCTCAACTCTACACACCATGCCCTTGAAAAGATACTGTGCATACGCTGCTGCTGTGCCAGAGGACTCTCCTCCCACCTTGCCGAAAAGCCTGGAACACCCTCCACCTCCGCACCACACCCTCTCTGATCCACTTCAGGAAGGGGCTTAAGACCTGGCTTTTCAACTAACACCACCAGCATGTGCCCGGATACTCACTCGGGTGATGCTATACAAATAACACCTGATTGATTGATTGACCTATTGATACAAATACTACATAAACTAAAAGACACTTTTATGGTCACATGATTATGTAAAGCAATAAACAAAAGAATAACAAATACAATAGAAAAAAGAAATCCCATTTAATCTGATTGCCACTCTCTAGTTATGGTGAGTATTCCCAAAGATTTGAATTCTTCAGATATTACCTCCCTACTAACTTTCCACCAATTTGATGAATCGCCAAAAAACCTCACAGACCTAGCGTTTTCTACATTTTGTGAATATGTAAATTTTTGTGGTAAGTTATTAGAGGGCTGCAAAGATAAAAGGGGGTCCCAAAACACATTTTCTCATCAATGCATTTTCCATCAACTATTGTATTTGATGTAGTGTGAAATGGATTTGAATGGCAGAGAGATGATGCTTTTTGGGTACTGCAGTTAAGTATGGTAAGTATTTTTTAAGTGATAAGGCACTTAAACTTAGTGAGATCCGTTACTGCAGTACTTTTTCAGAATTTAACTAAACTTTGTGAAACTACAGTGGTACATGCCATAAACCTATTTAGAAATATCTAAATACATTTCCCTACCTATTACCATTTTACAGTTGTAATAGATTGGTACCTATTACTTCTAACACTGAACACAGCCAAAGTGTAATAAAACAATATGGTTGCTTTTTCATTCTTAAAAACAGCCATTATCCAATTATATGCTGGCTTGTCATCACCATGTACCATGGTATACTGTATAGTTATCAAGTTATACTGTAGTGTGGTTAGTTTTACGTATTCATTGCGCTTTAGCTTCAGGCTTTAGGCCTTTGTGCACTCTGCCCTGAATATATTTTATTCATTTGCTGACAGCTTAGAGCCTCTGTGCACTTTGCTCTACATGCTTTTTATTAGGCTTCGTACTGTTATTTTTCAAATAGCCAGTTCTACGGTGTTGTTTTTTTATTCATATCACACTGTTTTGCCTACTTCAGCACTGGAGTTCTCCATAACATATTTACTCTGTGCTTCAGTCAAGGATACAGTCTGGTACATTGCCGATAGACGTGGTAAGAGTTTAGACTTGGCATTCCTGCATAGGGACATTTTGTGATCACGATGACATGTTAGTTATAAAATCACTTCCTTGTCCCAATACACGCAAGAGGGAGATTCCGACCAGGGAACCACAACTAGACGCTGACTGCCTCGTTGCAGATGCTGAACCAAGATCACAGGTCTTGCTCAGGTATGAGGGCTGATGTCTCCACAGTGATTCTAATAGGCAAGCTAGAAGCTTAACATGCTGTGCTCTAAATAGAACAAGCAGAGGGAGAGTAGAAACTGTTAGACAATATGATAGCTTTGTTCTTATGTTTTACTCTCCTGGTGACTATGTCAATCCTACTGTGTTGTATCGTTCTGGTTATTGCGGCTCACGCCTTAATATCTAAAATGCAGTTGTTTTATTAAAAACATTATATAAAACTTATACTGTCTTTGTCATTTGTGTATGAGATCATATTGGAAATAAGAGAGTTGGTTTGGATCTGAGTAACCACGACTTCCCTGAGAAGTTCCAAAGATGTCATGCGCTCGGCTGCCAAATCATTTCTTCCACATGGGAGAAATGAGGCACTGCTAGTTAGCCGGAGCAAAAACCGGATTTAGGGTGACAGAGTTTTTTACACGTGGGTCAGACTCAGTCCCCCACACCGTTATAGATCCTGCTACCTAGAAATCCAGTAGTCTCATTTAGAATAATGAGAGCCCACGCGACAATACCATGGCCCAAAATATAACTAAGACCTAGATGTATTATTGGAGTCTGGTACCTTTGCTTCACTCATTGTGTTGCATGAGCAATTCAATCTGTAAGTCCAATTTACAAAGAAATACAAGGACACTGTGGCCCCTTATGGCACTGTAGGAAAGTACCATCTTGCCTGGCATGTAACCCCCATATTTCACTGTATATATGTTGTTTTAGTCTATGTGTCTCTGGGACCCTGCCAGGCAGGGCCCCAGTGCTCATAAGTATGTGCCCTGTATGTATTCCCTGTGTGATGCCTAACTGTCTCACAGAGGCTCTGCTAACCAGAACTGAGGTACCCAGGGTATTGGGGTTCCAGGAGATCCATATGGGCTGCAGCATTTCTTTTGCCACCCATAGGGAGCTCTGACAATTCTTACACAGGCCTGCCACTGCAGCATGGGTGACATAACGTCCACGTTATTACACAGCCATTTACTACTGCACATAAGTAACTTATAAATCACCTATATGTCTAATCTTCACCTGGTGAAGATTGGGTGCAAAGTTACTTAGTGTTTGGGCACCCTGGCACTAGCCAAGGTGCCCCCACATCGTTCAGGGCAAATTCCCCGGACTTTGTGAGTGCGGGGACACCATTACACGCGTGCACTATACATAGGTCACTACCTATGTACAGCGTCACAATGGTAACTCCGAACATGGCCATGTAACATGTCTAAGATCATGGAATTGTCACCCCAATACCATTTTGGTATTGGCGGGACAATTCCATGATCCCCCGGGTCTCTAGCACAGAACCCGGGTACTGTCAAACTGCCTTTCCGGGGTCTCCACTGCAGCTGCTGCTGCTGCCAACCCCTCAGGCAGGTTTCTGCCCTCCTGGGGTCCAGGCAGCCCTGGGCCAGGAAGGCAGAACAAAGGATTTCCTCTGAGAGAGGGTGTTACACCCTCTTCCTTTGGAAATAGGTGTGAAGGGCTGGTGAGGAGTAGCTCCCCCAGCCTCTGGAAATGCTTTGATGGGCACAGATGGTGCCCATCTCTGCATAAGCCAGTCTACACCGGTTCAGGGATCCCCCAGCCCTGCTCTGGTGCGAAACTGGACAAAGGAAAGGGGAGTGACCACTCCCCTGACCAGTACCTCCCAGGGGAGGTGCCCATAGTTCCTCCAGTGTGTCCCAGACCTCTGCCATCTTGGAAACAGAGGTGCTGGGGGCACACTGGACTGCTCTGAGTGGCCAGTGCCAGCAGGAGACATCAGAGGCTCCTTCTGATAGGCTCTTACCTCTTTGGTAGCCAATCCTCCTAACCTGGTAGCCAAACCTCCTTTTCTGGCTATTTAGGGTCTCTGCTTTGGGTAATTCTTCAGATAACGAATGCAAGAGCTCACCAGAGTTCCTCTGCATCTCCCTCTTCACCTTCTACCAAAGGATCGACCGCTGACTGCTCCAGGACGCCTGCAAAACTGGAACAAAGTAGCAAGACGACTACCAGCAACATTGTAGCTCCTAATGCTGCCGGGTTTCTCGACTGTTTTCAGGTGGTGCCTGCTCTGGGGGTAGCCTGCCTTCACCCTGCACCAGAAGCTCCGAGGAAATCTCCAGTGGGTCGACGGAATCTTCCCCCTGCTAACGCAGGCACCAAAAGACTGCATCACTGGTCCTCTGGGTCCCCTCTCACCCTGACGAGCATGGTCCCTGGAACACAGCAACTCTGTCCAAGTGACTCCCACAGTCCAGTGACTCTTCAGTCCAGGTTTGGTGGAGGTAAGCCCTTGCCTCCCCACGCTAGACTGCAAAGCTGTGTAATGCGTGATTTGCAGCTGCTCCGGCTCTTGTGCACTCTTCCAGGATTTCCTTAGTGCACAGCCAAGCCTGGGTCCCCAGCACTCTGTCCTGCAGTGCACAACCTTCTGAGTTGTCCTCCGACGTCGTGGGACCCCCTTTTGTAACTTTGCGTGGACTCCAGTTCACTCTTCTTCCAAGTGCCTGTTGGGGTACTTCTGCAGGTGCTGCCTGCTTCTGTGAGGGCTCTCTGAGTTGTTGAGCGCCCCCTCTGTCTCCTCCTCCAAAAGGCGACATCCTGGTCCCTCCCGGTCCTCAGCAGCACCCAAAAGCCTCTACCGCGACCCTTGCAGCTAGTAAGGCTTGTTTGCAGTCTCTCTACGTGGGAACACATCTGCAAGCTTCATCGCAACGTGGGACCTCTGTCTTTTAAAGGAGAAGTTCCTAGTCCTCTTCTTTCTTGCAGAACTCCAAGCTTCTTCCAACTGGAGGCAGCTTCCTTGCACCTTCATCCGGGGTTTCCTGGGCTCCTGCCCACCTGGACACTGTCACGACTATTGGACTTTGTCCCCTTGTCTTACAGGTACTCAGGTCCGGAAATCCATTGTCAGTGCACTGCTGGTGTTTGTTCTCCCTGCAGAATCCCCCTATCACGACTTCTGTGCTCTCTGGGGGCACTAGAATTTGCAGCAGGGGTTGTGGTAGTGGGATATTTTTCTAACCCTCCCTGTTTTCTTACAGTCCCAGCGACCCTCTACAAGCTCACATAGGTTTGGTGTCCATTCGTGGTTCGCATTCCGCTTTTGGATTATATGGTTTGTGTTGCCTCTATACCTATGTGCTCCTATTGCAACCTATTGTAATTCTACACTGTATGCATTACTTTTCTTGCTCTTACTTACCTGATTTGGGTTTGTGTACATATAACTTGTGTATAGTACTTACCTTCTTACCGAGGGTACTCACTGAGATACTTTTGGCATATTGTCATAAAAATAAAGTACCTTTATTTTTAGTAACTCTGTGTATTGTGTATTCTTATGATATGGTGCATATGATATAAGTGGTATAGTAGGAGCTTTGCATGTCTCCTAGTTTAGCCTAAGCTGCTTTGCCATAGCTACCTTCTATCAGTCTAAGCTGCTAGAAACACCTCTTCTACACTAATAAGGGATAACTGGACCTGGCACAAGGTGTAAGTACCTCTGGTACCCAGTACAAGTCAGGCCAGCCTCCTACATTGGTTGGGCAGCGGTGGGATAAGTACTTGTAACTACTTACCACTTTGTCATTTTGTACTTTTCATAAGAGAATCATATACCAAACAGTTCAGTGTGTGTACACTTAACCAAAAAATTTGCTTTTCTTCTCTAAAACGTTTTACAAAGTTCTGAAAAGTTTCCTAAAACTTCTAAACGTTTTCTCAAAGTTAGAAAAAGGTTTTTTCTCTGTGCTTTAAAAAGTTCTGAAACTTTTTCTCTCTCCTCACTATCTCTAAACCTTTTGCTATCATGTCTCTGGTAGATTCTGCTCCCAAAACTGTCACTGCTACTTATGACATTTTGAATTACAAGAGCTTAAGGGGTCTCTGCTTAGATAGAGGTTTAGTTATAGGAAAGAACCCTACAAAAGAGTTTCTGTTTAACATGCTTATGGTGAATGACCAGAACCAGTCTGGTCCATCCAATGAGAGGTTAATAGAAGCTCCCAGTCTGATTCACAGGAACCCCCTGAGGAAGCTGGGGAGGGTTCTGAACAGGGTCTGCCCCCTAGCAGGACACCCAGTAATGTTGGTAGTAATGGAGGTTCCCATCACAGCAGGGCATCCTTTATTCCTAGAGGCCAAGTTACCAGGGTCCAGACAGTTAGGGACAGGCCCCCCTCTGAGGTTTCCAATTTGTCTTCTGTGTCAAAGCATTACCAACCCACCCACCGTGAGGTTAACTTGTTAGAAAGGGAACTAAAAAAGATGAGGGTTGAAGAGACCAGACTGAAGCTGAAACAGCAACAGCTGGCCTTAGATAGGGAATCCCTAGACATTGAGAAGAAAAGACAGAGGTTGAGGTTAGGATCCCATGGTGGCAGCAGCAGTATTCCTGATAGTAATCCTGTTAAAGAGCATGATTCCAGGAATCTGCACAAGATAGTCCCCCCTTACAAGGAGAGGGATGGCATCAACAAGTGGTTTGCTGCACTTGAGAGGGCCTGTATGGTACAGGGGGTCCCTCAAAGGCAGTGGGCTGCTATTTTGTGGCTATCTTTCACTGGAAATGGTAGGGATAGGCTCCTTACTGTTAGAGAAAGTGAAGCTAACAATTTCACAGTATTGAAGGATGCACTCTTGGATGGATTTGGCTTAACCACTGAACAATGCAGGATTAAGTTGAGAGACACCAGAAAAGAGCCCTCTCAAGACTGGGCAGACTTTGTAGACTGTTCAGTGAAGGCCTTGGAGGGTTGGTTAAATGGCAGTAAGGTGACTGACTATGAAAGCCTGTATAATCTAATCCTGAGAGAGCATATTTTGAATTGTGTGTCTGATTTGTTGCACCAGTACTTGGTAGACTCAGATCTGACCTCTCCCCAAGAAATGGGAAAGAAGGCAGACAAATGAGTCCGAACTAAAGTGAACAGAAAAGTTCATACGGGGGTGACAAGGATGGCAAGAAGAAAGATGGTGAGAAATCTCAGGATAAGCATGGGGATAAGGGTAAAACTAAAGATCCTTCTTCAAATCCTAAACACTCTTCAGGGGGTGGGGATAAATTAACTTCTTCCTCTTCTTCACAACCCACACACATTAAAAAGCCTTGGTGCTATGTGTGTAAAAATAAAGGCCATAGGCCAGGGAATAAGTCCTGCCCAGGTAAACCCCCTGAGCCTACCACTACTAATACATCAAACTCTAGTGCCCCTAGCAGTAGTGGTAATAGTGGTGGGACTGGTGGCAACAGTCACACTAAGGGTGTAGTTGGGTTCACTTATGGGTCCATCATAGAAACTTGGGTAGTCAGTCCCAGGACAGTTTCTGTCACACCTGGTGGCATTGGCCTTGCCACACTGGCTGCTTGTCCCCTTACAATGGATAAGTACAGGCAGACTGTTTCAATAAATGGTTTTGAGGTTCAGGCCCACAGGGATACAGGTGCCAGTATCAATTTGGTGACTGAAAACCTAGTGTCTCCTGCACACCACATCATTGGACAACAGTACAAGATTATTGATGTCCATAACTCCACTAAGTTCCTGCCCTTAGCTATAAATCAGTTTAGTTGGGGTGGAATTACTGGCCCTAAGTAGGCGGTAGTATCACCTAGCTTACCTGTAGGCTGTCTCTTAGGTAATGACCTAGAGGCCTCAGATTGGACTGAGGAAGAGTTTAATACACATGCAGCCATGCTTGGTATCCCTGAGGATTTCCTTCCTCTCATTTCAGCTGAAATGAAAAAGCAAAGGAGAGAAAAGGCCTGAAAACTCAGGATCCTTCTCCAACAACAGGTGAATAGGGCATCAAAGTATCCCCTACCCACCCTGCCATTCAGGATACCATCCCTGTGGTGGGAGAAACCTCTCCTGGGGTGGCACCTGTACCAAGGGAACCATCAGCTGGCACAGCTGTACTCCCTGAGGTAGAAGTACCTCTCTGGGGGATAACTAATATTGGTGAGAATAAGTGCACCACTTTAGTTAACATGGAACATCCCTCCAACCCTCCCAGAGAAACTTTAGTGCAGCAACCCTGCACTGCCTCACAACACTTACGACAGCAGCCCTGCCCTAGTGTGGAGCTCAGAGGACAGCATCCCTGCCCTGCTCCAACTCAAGAGAAACAGCAACCCTGTTCTCTTTTACAGCCATATGGACAACGTTTTTGCCCAGCTATGGCCTTACTGAGACAGCATCCCTGTCTGGCATTCTCATCACTTGATATAGGTCCAGTGGACAATTGCCACTGCTCTAAACTTAAACATACTGATAGGAACTATGGGAATATAACTTCACATTGTTGGCTAGCTAAAAAACTTCAAACAGGGTGGTTTACATCCCCACATGGAAGTAACCATATTGTGGATGATAAAGGGAGGAACAATCTATTGCAGAGCTACTCTCCAATTATCACCACTTAGACAATAAAGACTCAACTGGCCACGGTTAGCCTTATTGTCCTTCGTTTGGGGGGGGGGGAGGGTTGTGTAGGAAGGTAGCCTCTTTCTAGCCTTGTTATCCCCACTTCTGGCCTGTTTGTGAGTATACGTCAGGGTGTTTTTACTGTCTCACTGGGATCCTGCTAGCCAGGGCCCAGTGCTCATAGTGAAAACTCTACATTGTCAGTATATTTGATATGTGTCACTGGGATCCTGCTAGCCAGGACCCTAGTGCTCATAGGTTTGTGGCCTATATGTGTTCCCTGTGTGGTGCCTAACTGTATCACTGAGGCTCTGCTAATCAGAACCTCAGTGTTTATGCTCTCTCTGTTTCAAAATTGTCACTGCAGGCTAGTGACTAATTTTACCAATTCTCATTGGCACACTGGAACACCCTTATAATTCGCTAGTATATGGTACCTAGGTACCCAGAGTATTGGGGTTCCAGGAGATCCCTATGGGCTGCAGCATTTCTTTTGCCACCCATATGGAGCTCAGACAATTCTTACACAGGACTGCCACTGCAGCCTGAGTGAAATAACGTCCACGTTATTTCACAGCCATTTTATACTGCACTTAAGTAACTTCTAAGTCACCTATATGTCTAACCTTCACTTAGTGAAGGTTAGGTGCAAAGTTACTTAGTGTGAGGGCACCCTGCCACTAGCCAAGGTGCCCCCACATTGTTCAGGGCAATTTCCCCAGACTTTGTGAGTGCGGGAACACCATTACACGCGTGAACTACATATAGGTCAATACCTATATGTAGCGTCACCATGGTAACTCCAAACATGGCCATGTAACATGTCTAGGATCATGGACTTGTCACCCCAATACCACTCTGGTATTGGGGGGTCAATTCCATGCATCCCCTGGGCTCAAGCATAGAGCCCAGGTACTGCCAAACAAACTTTCCGGGGTTTTCTCTGCAGCTACCGTTGCTGCCAACCTTCAGACAGGTTTCTAACCCTTGGGGCCTGGGCAGCCCAGTCCCAGGAAGGCAGAACAAAGGATTTCCTCTGAAAGAGGGTGTTACACCCTCTCTCTTTGGAAATAGGTGTGAAGGGCCTGGGAGGAGTAGCCTCTCCTGTCCTCTTGAACTGCTTTGAAGGGCACAGATGGTGCCCTCCTTGCATAATCCAGCCTACACAGGTTCAGGGATCCCCCCAGTCCTGCTCTGGTGTGAAACTGGACAAAGGAAAGGGGAGTGACTACTCCCCTGACCAGCACCTCCCAGGGGAGGTGCCCAGAGCTCCTCCAGTGTGTCGCAGACCTCTGCTATCTTGAATGCTGAGGTGTGAGGGCAAAATTGACACCTCTGAGTGGCCAGTGTCAACAGGTGACGTCAGAGACCCCTCCTGATAGGTGCTTACCTTTCTCTGTTGCCAATCTTCCTCTGAGGGCTAATTAGGGTCTGTCCTGTGGGTATCTCACCAGATAACGAATTGAAGAGCTCACCAGAGTTCCTCTGCACTTCCCTCTTCGACTTCTGCCAAGGATCGATCGCTGATTGCTCCAGGACGCCAGCAGCACCACAACAAAGTAGCAAGAAGACTACCAGCAACATTGTAGCGCCTCATCCTTCTGGCTTTCTCGACTGTTTCCTGGTGGTGCCTGCTCTGAGGGCTATCTGCCTTCACCCTGCACTGGAAGCCAAGAAGAAATCTCCCGTGGGTTGACAGAATCTTCCCCCTGCCAACGCAGGCACCAAACTTCTGCATCACCGGTCCTCTGGGTCCCCTCTCATCTTGACGAGCATGGTCCGTGGAACAAAGGTGCTGGATCCAAGTGTCCCCGACAGTCCAGTGGCCCTTCTGTCCAAATTTGGGGGAGGTAAGTCCTTGCCTCCCCACCCCGGACAGTAATCCTGTGCGTGAACTGCAGCTGCTAGGGCTTCTGTTCACTTTTGCAAGACTTCCTTTGTGCACATGCTAGCCCAGGTCCCCAGCACTCCGTCCTGCATTGTCCAACTCACTGATTTGGACTCCGACTTCATGGGACCCTCTTTTGTTGTGCTGAGTCGACCGTCGTGCAAAGATCTTCTGATCCCCTGTTCAGGTGCTTCTGCGGGTGCTGACTGCTTCTGCGTGGACTCTCCGTGTTGCTGAGCGCCCCCTCTGTCTTTCCTCCAAGGGGCGACATCCTGGTCCTTCTTGGGCCCTGGCAGCACCCAAAACCTTCCACTGCGACTCTTGCAGCAAGCAAGGCTTGTTTGCGGTCTTTCTGCATGGAAACAACTCTGCATCCTTCACCACGCCGTGGGACATCTTCTGACCAAAGGAGAAGTTCCTGGCACC
The DNA here is from genome assembly GCF_031143425.1 of Pleurodeles waltl. Classification (NCBI taxonomy): domain Eukaryota; kingdom Metazoa; phylum Chordata; class Amphibia; order Caudata; family Salamandridae; genus Pleurodeles; species Pleurodeles waltl. The sequence goes on along the minus strand of NC_090449.1, from coordinate 758,773,645 downwards.
TTCTGTTGTTGCCCAATCTTTTGCTTCTTCCACCCGGAGGCAGCCCTTTTGCACCTTCCTCTGGGGTTTAGTGGGCTCATACCCCCCGTGGACACCTGCGTGACTCTTGGACTTATTCCCCTTCCTTTACAGGTCCTCAGGTCCAGGAATCCGTCTTCAGTGCTTTGCAGTCAGTTGTTGCCTTTGCAGAATTCCCTATCTCGACTTTACTATCTTTCTGGGGTAGTAGGGTATCTTCTCTTCTACTTTTCAGGGTCTTGGGGTGGGGTATCTTGGACACCCTTAGTGTTTTCTTACACTCCCAGCGACCCTCTACACACTACACTAGGCCTGGGGTCTATTCGTGGTTCGCATTCCACTTTTGGCGTATATTGTTTGTGTTGCCCCTAGGCCTATTGTCTCCTATTGCATTCTATTGTGTCCTACAGTGTTTGCACTACTTTTCTGTTTACTTACCTGATTTTGGTTTGTGTGTATATTTTGTGTATATTACTTACCTCCTAAGGGAGTATATCCTCTGAGATACTTTTGGCATATTGACACTAAAATAAAGTACCTTTATTTTTAGTAACTCTGAGTGTTGTGTTTCTTATGATATAGTGCTAAGTGATATAAGTGGTATAGTAGGAGCTTTGCATGGCTCCTAGTTCAGCCTAAGCTGCTCTGATATGGCTACCTCTATCAGCCTAAACTGCTAGAACACTTCTAATCTACTAATAAGGGATAACTGGTCCTGGCACAAGGTGTAAGTACCACTAGGTACCCACTATAAGCCAGGCCAGCCCCCTACAGTGACCCAGTATTTTTAACCACAATTGGCATACTGGTGCCCCCGTATAAGTCCCTAGTATATGGTACTTAGGTACCCAGGGCATTGGTATTCCAGGGGAGCCCTATGGGCTTCAGCATAATTTTTGCCACCCATAGGGAGCCCATGCACAGGCTTCTACAGGACTGCCATTGCAGCCTGCGTGAATAGGTGCATGCACACTTTCATAGCCATTTACACTGCACCAGGTCACTTATAAGTCACCCCAATAACAGGCCCTCCAACCCTGAGGGCAGGGTGCAGAGTACCTGTGTGTGAGTACACCTCTGCTAATGCAGGGGTGCCCCAGTGACCTCCAGGACAATTTTCCCGGATTTTGTGATTACGGGATGCCATTTTACGCGTGTACTGGACATAGGTCACTACATATGTGCAGCTATATAATGGTAACTCCAAACATAGCCATGTTTGGTATCAAACATGTTGGAATCATACCCCAAGGCTTTTGCAAGCATTGATTGTATGATTCCATGCTCTCTGTGGGGCTCCTTAGAGGACCCCCTGTATTGCCATTCCAGCCTTCTGAGGTTTTCCAGGCAGCCCCAGCGGCCGCCACCTTTCAGACAGGTTTCTGCCCTCCTGTTGCCTGAAAAGCTCAAACCCAGGAAGGCAGAACAAAGGGTTTCCTTTGGAAGAGGGGTGTTACACCCTTTCCCCTTGGAAATAGGTGTTACAGGCATGAGAGGGGTCGCCTTCCAGAGCCTCTGGAAATGCTTTGAAGGGCACAGATGGTGCCCTCCTTGCATAATCCAGTCTACACCAGTTCAGTGACCCCCAGTCCCTGCTCTTGTGTGAAACTGGGCAAAGGAAAGGGGAGTGACCACTCTCCTGTCCATCACCACCCCAGGGGTGGTGCTGAGAGCTCCTCCACAGGCTCCCTGGGTTTTATCATCTTGAATTACACGTTTGCAGGGAACACTGGTGGCCAGTGCCAGCAGGTGAGTTCAGAGCCCTCCCCTGAGAGGTGCTTACCTGTGTAGCTGACCAGTCCCCCTTTCAGGGCTATTTAGGGTTTCTCTCTTGGGTGATTCTTTAGATTCGGATTGCAAGACTCCAGCAGGAATCCTCTGCATCCTATACTTCACCTTCTTACCGAAGAAACTGCATCTGGACCCTCCAGGAGCTCTACAACTGCAACAAAGAAGCAAAGACAACTTCTGCCACATTGTATCTTCAGTTCCTGCCAGCAACTGCAACTGTTTCCAGGTCATACATCCTCAGAGGACAGCCAGTCTTCAGCCTGCACCAGAAGAATCAAGGAATCTCCCTTGAAGTGAGGGAGTGAAGGAGTCTCTTTCCTGCTTCAGCAGGCACTCCTCTGCAGCAATGACTGCCCAATTGTATCCCCTCTCCTGATGAAGTGCGTGGATCCAGCATCACATGTTGTAGACTGAGGTGGTTACGATGGTCCCGATGTCCAACTGACCAACTTTAACGGAGGTAAGAGCGTGCCCCCCAAGCAAGACACTACCCCCATGCAACGCATGTTTTGCAGTTGCCAAGGCTTGTTGGCATCTTTCCACAAAGTTCTTCCTGCACCGTGCAGCTCTGGCCCCCAGTACCCCTTCCTGTGATGCACAGCACCCTGCATGGTTCTCCAGCGACATGGGATCCCTTTGTGTAATGCCGCATGGGCCTCCTTTTGCACCTTCTTTGTGCCAAATCTTTGGGACTCCTGTGCATGCCGCCTGGTCTTCTGAGGGCTCTCTGAGTTGCTGAGAGCCCCCTCTGTCTTCCCCTCTTGGGTAGAGTCCACCAGGTCCCTCCTGATCCCAGGCAGCACCATTTTCCATTAACCGCAAACTTTGCTTGTGCCAAGGCTTGTTGGCAGAATCCAGCGACGCACATCAGACTGCAATCATTCATTCGGCGTGGGGCATCATCTGCACCAACCTGGAACCCACATCCATCTTCTTGGGAACAGTATTGACTGTTGTTCTTCACCGATGGTTCTTCTTTTGTACCTTCATCCAGGTTAGCATGGGATCCTATTCTCCCTGAATTCTTCAATGTTTCTTGGACTTGGTCCCCTTCTTCCAGGGGTCTTCAGGTCCAGGAATCCATCGTTGGTGTCTTGCAGTCTCTTCTGGTTCTTTCATAATCTTCTTTCTCATGTTCTTGTGTGTTTTAGGAAAGTGACTGTGATTTACTCCTGCTTTCCTGGGCTCTGAGGTGGGTTCTATTTTTTACCTTTGGTGTTTTCTAATACTCCCAACACATCTCTACACACTACACTTGCCTAGGTGGGAAACCGACATTCGCATTCCACTTTCTTAGTATATGTATTTGTGTTCTCTCTGAGCCCATTTCTAACTATTGTGATTTTCACTATTTGCACTGTTTTCTAATTGTTTTCAGCTATTTCTGCATACTAGTGTATATAATGTGTTTATTACTTACCTCCTAAGGGAGTATAGTCTCTATGGTATTTTTGGCATTTGTGTCACCAAAATAAAAGTACCTTTAGTTTTGTAACACTGAGTATTTTCTTTCATGTGTGTGAGTACTGTGTGACTAAAGTGGTTTTGCATGAGCTTTTCATGTCTCCTAGTTAGGCCTTGGGGCTGCTCATCCACACTACCCCTAGAGAGCCAGGCTTCTAGACACTAACTACATTTCATTAATAAAAGATAAGTGGACCTGGTATAAGGTGTAAGTACCTGTGGTACCCACTACAAACCAAGCCAGCCTCCTACGTTGGTGGTGCAGCTGTGGGATAAGTACTTGCAATTGCCTTATCACTTTGTCAGCTGTGCTTTCCACAGGAAAGAATTGTCTTTACTTAGAGCTATACGTAAGTATACCTAGGGGGTGATTACACATTGGCGGTAAAAGCTGCTTACAGAAGACCGCCAACACACTGCCGCGGCTGTGGAAATCCGCCACAGCTATTATGACCCACAGCACGGAATCCGCCAAAATTCTGACACCCACACAAGTCCGCCACACCAAAGGTCAGTGATAAACTGGCGAAAACAAAACCTCCACCATCACGCCAACAGAAATACGCCCACACTATCACGACCCACGAATCCACCCGGCAGTCTTTCAACCGCGGTTTTCCATTGGCGGTACACACTGCTGCGCTCAAAATACACACACACATACAAAACATAGCCACATTGGACAAATCAAAATACACATACACACACCACTCCCACACACCCAAAACAATATAAAACACACACCCACATCACCCACAAACCCCTATGACCACAATTGAGAAAGAAGCACACAGAGAGACACCACCATCAACAATACTAGCATCCACAGGCACCAACACCATCACCCACATAACTTCTACCCACCTCACACTACACACCACTACATATCAGCACACTTATCACCCCACACACCACACCACCCCATGGCACGGCAAAGACACCCCAGGTTCTCGGAGGAGGAGCTCAGTGTCATGGTGGAGGAAATCATCCGGGTAGAGCCACAGCTATTCGGATCACAGGTGCAGCACACTTCCATTGCAAGGAAGATGGAGCTATGGCGAAGAATAGTGGACAGGGTCAATGCAGTGGGACTGCACCCAAGAAATCGGGAGGACATCAGGAAGAGGTGGAACGACCTGCGTTCTGTGGTCTCAAGACACCACCTTGCGGTTCAGCGGACTGGCGGCGGACCCCCACCTCCTCCCCCACCACTAACAACATGGGAGGAGCAGGTCTTGGCAATTCTGCTTCGTGAGGGCCTCACAGGAGTAGGTGGAGCAATGGACTCTGGTAAGTTACATCTTAACTATTACATCCCCCACCCTACCTGCATGCCAGCACATACCCCCACCCTCACCCTCACCCTCACCCCCATCACTCTAACTCCTCACAAATGTCCCAACATCACAAACCACACATCCTAACACCAAGCCCTGCATGCAACAACAAAGCATGGACACCCATCACTAAAGCATGGCCACTGCATATACCCATACACCCCCGTAAACCATCATCACACAAGGTCTCACACAGGAATGCAAGCACTGGCGTACATGGTCACCCACCCATTGCACACCATGGCACACACAGATGTAATAAACATCCTTTTATACCCCTACCCAACGTCACCAGACAGGAGGTTCCACACATGTCCACACCACCAACAGAAGAGGCCCACAGTGATGACAGCACCTCTGTCCAACTGGATCTAGATGACCAGCCTGGCCCATCGGGGACCTCGGGACAGTCGGTTCCCCTCACCCAGTCACAGGCCACCACAGAGCTTCCCCCCTCTGGAAACACCAGCACAGCACCCACCCAGCTGGCCCATACCTCCGTCCCCGGGACATATCAATCAGCAGTGTGTCCACCACTACAGGGAACCCAGGCTAACCCACCACCCCAACAGCAACAGGGGCCTGGGGGCAGTGGTAGTGGGCACACGGTCCAGGGGACGGAGGCCCAGGAACACAGGGGAACTGGGAGGGCTGCTGTGCGACAGGGGGCAGACAGGCCCAGGGAACCCACTCTCCACGAGGCCCTCTCCAACATCATGGGAGCCTACCACCACACCCAGGAGACGATGGCAACGGTACTGGCCAAGTTTCAGGAGACCCAGCACCTGCAGGAGGAACAGTATTTGAGCTTCAGGGAGGAACTCAGAGCCATCAATTCCACCCTGGGCACCATCGTAGGGGTGCTGAAGGAAGTACTCAACACCAGGAGGGACACTGTGGCACTACAAGGGCCCCCTGACACTAGCCTGGACGATGAACTGCCCACCACCTCTGCCGGCGCTAGTGGACAGGAGGCACCGCCACAGGACCTCCACACCAGCACCCCACCCCCTGCAGAGGGAGAACCACCTCGCAAACGGTCCCGGAGATCCAGGACAAAGGCAGAGAATGATGCCAAGACCCCGCCAAGAAATTAGACCACCCTGAATGTCATCCTACTGTTCCACTTTGTCACCCTGTCCATCCTGAAACTGCCCCAGCTCCACTTCCTATGCCCATTTGGGCAATGCACCTGTGAGACTAATAGACTGGACTCTGCCATGGACATTCCTCCGCCATCACCCCTCACCATTTTGCTACCCCCTCCAATATTGAACACTAAAATAAACACCCTTAAAGCACAAAATAATCTGGAGTCAGTCTGTGATTTCGGAATACTGTATTAGCAATTACTGTGGCAAAAAGCTCTTTCATTTGTAATGTCAACATACCTATGTCACACAGCTCTAGTCCATGAGGAATCAAAGCAGATGTCACACATTGGGACCCACATCTGTGAAATCGTAAGGGAAAGTGACAACTCAGTGACCATACACTGGGTGAAAATGACAGACAGTAGAGAGGTAGTAGTGTTTAAGTACATGTAGTAGGCAGGTTTGTATTCTTACCTGTGTTTCACTGGAAATATTGCTGGATCACTGAGTCCCTGTTGTCCATGTCTTCTTCTTCTGCTTCCTCGTCTTCACTGTCCACAGGCTCCACAACTACAAAAACACCGCGTTCTGGACCATCCTCCTGCAGAAAAGGCACCTGTCATCGCAAAGCCAAGTTGTGAAGCATACAGCAGGCCACGATGATCTGACACACCTTCTTTGGTGAGTGGAATAGGGATCCACCTGTCATATGGAGGCATCTGATCGTGGCCTTCAGGAGGCCGAAGTTCCGTTTGATCAACCTCCTAGTTCGCCCAAGAGCCTCATTGTAGCGTTCCTCTTGCCCTTGTCCTGGGATTCCTCACTGGGGTCAGTAGCCATGACAGGTTGGGGTAACCAGAGTCACCTGCAAATGGCGAGGGACAACTGTTAGATACACACTAACCTGAAGGGATATCCCCAGACCCAGAAAACCATTCCCACTGTCTTGCTTCCAGGTGCTCACCTAATAGCCACACATGGTGCCTCTGGAGTTGACCCATCACATAAGGGATGCTGCTATTACGCAGGATGTAGGCGTCATGCACTGAGCCAGGGAACTTTGCATTCACATGGGAGATATACTGGTCGGCCAAACATACCATCTGTACATTCATTGAATGATAACTCTTCCGGTTTCTGTACACCTGTTCACTCCTGTGGGGGGGACCAAAGCCACATGTGTCCCATCAATGGCACCTATGATGTTGGGGATATGTCCCAGGGCATAGAAATCACCTTTCACTGTAGGCAAATCCTCCACCTGAGGGAAAATGATGTAGCTCTGCATGTGTTTCAGCAGGGCAGACAACACTCTGGAAAGTTGGAAAACATAGGCTGGGACCTCCCTGATGCTCTGGCCACTGTTGTTTGAAATGACTCACTTGCAAGGAAATGGAGCACTGACAGCACCTGCACTTGAGGGGGGATTCCTGTGGGATGGCGGATAGCTGACATCAGGTCTGGCTCCAGCTGGGTACACAGTTCCTGGATTGTGACACGGTCAAGCCTGTAGGTGATGATCACATGTCTTTCCTCCACTGTCGACAGGTCCACCAACGGTTGGTACACCTGAGGATGCAGCCATCTCTTCACATGTCCCAGCGGACGGTGCCTATGAAGGACAACAGCGAGCACAGAGTCAAACAACTCAGAGGTACGTACCCACAGCTTACACAGAACACGATTCTTAATCCAAAATGTGGCCTGTATGTGTGTTGAGTGTAGGCCTAGGTATGTGTGACGCAGTTAAAAATGAAGCCATATGGGCCCCTGAAATGGCGGATGCCTGACCTGTAAAGTGGGACAATTGGATGTAAGGTAACTGTGCTGGCGTTGTACACCGTCGCGGTAGGCGGTCGAAGACCGCGGCGCAATGCTGCATTGGTTAACATTGGACCCAATGGGTCCCAGAAGCCAATGACAATGTACGCCGGCGGTGAGGCTACGCACCGCCGCGGACGTGACCGCCATTTTCTATCTGTTCAATCACTCAATACCTGATCCTTGACAGGAGAAGACCTACACTGCAAGTGCTGCTGTGACCTCGGTCTGGAAGAGACAATGGCTCGAGTGTCTGGGGAAAGGGCCCCTGCCTTCACAATGGAGAAGTTGGAGAAACTCGTGGATGGGGTCCTCCCCAGTACACGCTACTCTACGGTCCTCCAGACAAACAGTTAAGTACACTTGGAGCATGCTGTATGGGCTATGCCTGTGTGGAGAGGGGTGGATGTAAGAAGGAAGGGGGGAGAGTGCGGCGTGCATGAAACAACTGTGAGTGCATGTGCCACATGCCAAGCGTAGGGATGGGGGCCAATGACTGTGATGGTGCAGTTGGTAATAAGTTTTCTCTTCCCCCTGTACAAATCATGTAGGTCAGCACCAACCAGAAAAAATATATTTGGCGTGCCATCCCCAAGGACGTCCGGACCCTGGGGTCTACCACAGACGAAGCACCCACTGCCGGAAAAGATGGGAGGACATTCGCCGCTGGAGCAAGAAGACGGCGGAGGCTCAGCTGGGGATGGCCTCCCAACGTGGGAGGGGTGCCCGTAGCACCTTGACCCCCCTGATGTTCAGGATCCTGGCGGTGGCGTACCCGGAGTTGGATGGGCGCTTGAGGGCATCACAGCAGCCACAAGGGAGTGAGTACACTCTCATCCTGCTGATTTTGCACGCAGTGGAGGTGTCTGGGTGGGGGAGGTGGGCTGTGGGTTTCCCTTGGCCAGGGCAATTTTAGTAGGCAAGGTCCCTCCGTAAGGCAGGCCATGTGGCACCCCACCCCACCTCTGTAGAGTGCCAAGTACACCTAGTCATGCCCCTGTGTCATCCATGTGTGCAGATGTCGTCTATAGCCTAGTAGGCCATTTCCCATGAATTGAACAGTGGAGCCCAAGAGCGTGGCGTAGTGCAGGGGGCTTCTGTGTGTGGCATGTCTGCCAACGGTAGCAGTAATGCATGCACTCAACATGTCTTTCTTCTGTCGTTCCCCCCCCCCCCCCCTTTTTGTGGTCTCCCTGTTCTTGTGTGCATTAGCATAATCAGGCAGAGGAGCAGTGGCACCGGAGCACGAGGTAGCTGCATCCCACATGGCCCTGGAGGGAGAAACTACGGACTCGGAGTTCACCAGTGGGACGGAGGGCGAGGGGAGCTCCACTCCCTTGTGGTGGCGGTAACATCTGTGCCCCACGCATCTACAGGTACAGCCGCCAACCCCCTACCAGCACCACCCTCCCAGCAGCCCCTCAGCCTTTGGTCCGTGCCCGCTCACCCAGGAGGGTGGGCATCACCTTCGCACCAGGCACCTCAGGCCCTGCCTCAGTCACCCCAGCTGCCCTCAGTGAGGAGGCCATTGACCTCCTCAGGTCCCTCACTGTTGGGCAGTCTACCATTTTGAATGCCATCCAGGGTGTAGAAAGGCAGTTGCAACAAACTAATGCATTCCTGGAGGGCATTCATTCTGGTCAGGCGGCGGTAACATCTGTGCCCCCCGCATCTACAGGTACAGCCGCCACCCCCCTACCAGCACCGCCCTCCCAGCAGCCCCTCAGCCTTTGGCCCGTGCCCGCTCACCCTGGAGGGTGGGCATCACCTTCGCACCAGGCACCTCAGGCCCTGCCCCAGTCACCCCAGTTGCCCTCAGTGAGGAGGCCATTGACCTCCTCAGGTCCCTCACTGTTGGGCAGTCTACCATTTTGAATGCCATCCAGGGTGTAGAAAGGCAGTTACAACAAACTAATGCATTCCTGGAGGGCATTCATTCTGGTCAGGCAGCCCTTCAGCGAGCTTTTCAGACTCTGGCCTCAGCACTGATGGCAGCCATTGTCCCCGTCTCTAGCCTCCTCCCTCCAACTTCCTCCACCCAGATCCAATCCCCTGTACCCCAGCCTATCCCAAGCACACCTTCAGAACAGTATGCACACACCTCAACACACAGGGGAAGCTCTGGCAAACATAAGCACCACACATCCCACAGGCACTCACGCAAGCATCACACACATGCAGACAAACCAACATCCACTGCCTCCACTGTGTCGCCCTCCTCCTTGTCTCCCTCCTCCCTCCCAGTCTCGTCTACACTCACACCTGCATGCACTACATCTACAGCCACTACTGCCATCACCAGCACACCCAACACCACCCCCCCGCTCACGTGCAGTCACCACCCCCACTACCACTGTCCTCTCCCAGTGTGTCTGTGACGCCACCTCCCAAGATACACAAACGCAGGCACACACCCACCCAACAGCCATCCACCTCACAACAGCCTCCAGCGCATGCACCTTCACCCAAAGTCACCAAACGAACACCTCCTACAACCACAACCTCTTCCTCCACTCCGCAAACCCCCTCCAGCTACCAGTGTCTCCCAAAAACTTTCCCACACCTCGCCCACCCCGTCCGTCTCCTAGGTCCCGAACTAGCACCTCAGCCACAACATCTCCGGGACCAGTGATGCCTGTAGTCACCGGAATCTGGAGTGCCCCGGCCACCGGGGCAGCCAGTGTGGCACGGAGCCACAGCACAGAAAGTCCCCCACCTGTGAATCATCAGAAGTTGGCCAGTGCCCGGTGGGAAAGGGGGAAGACTCCAGCCACCAAAGCCGCTACCAGGGGTCTCGGTGGGAGTGTGGAGTCAGCTGCAACACCTTCCAAGGTGGGGAAGGGCCACAAGAAAGCAGGAAAGTCTGGGAAGATTAGCACAGCGGAGGAGGCCGCCATCATCCCCGCTGCCCAGGAGGCCACAGCCATCATCCCCGCTGGGACAGAGAGGACCACCAGCACAAGCTCCGCTGAACCGGAGAGGACCGCCAGCACAAGCCCCGCTGGGCTAGAGAGGACCACCAGCACAAGTCCCGCTGGGCTAGAGAGGACCGCCAGCACAAGCCCCGCTGGGACAGAGAGGACCGCCAGCACAAGCCCAGCTGGGCTAGAGAGGACCGCCAGCACAAGCCCCGCTGGGCTAGAGAGGACCGCCAGCACAAGCCCCGCTGGGACAGAGAGGACTGCCAGCACAAGCCCCGCTGGGCTAGAGAGGACCGCCAGCACAAGCCCCGCCGGGACAGAGAGGACCGCCAGCACAAGCCCCGCTGGGCCAGAGAGGACCGCCAGCACAAGCCCCACTGGGCTAGAGGGGACCACCAGCAGCTGAGTCACTGCAAAGGAGCCCGCCGCTCCAAGCACCGCTGAACAGGGCATCGCCGCTCCAAGCACCGCTGAACAGGGCACCGCCATCTCAAGCACCTCTGAACAGGGCACCGCCGCTCCAAGCACCGCTGAACAGGGCACCGCCGCTCCAAGCACTGCTGAACAGGGCACCACCGCTCCAAGCATCGCTGAACAGGGCACCGCCGCTCCAAGCACCGCTGAACAGGGCATCACCTTCTCAAGCACCGCTGAACAGGGCACCGCCGCTCCAAGCACTGCTGAACAGGGCACCGCCCTCTCAAGCACCGCTGAACAGGGAACCCCTGCTCTAAGCACAGCTGAACAGAGCACCGCCGCTCCAAGTACCACTGAACAGGGCACCGCCGTCTCAAGCACCGCTGAACAGGGCACTGCCATCTCAAGCACCGCTGAACAGGGCACCGCCGCTCCAAGCACCGCTGACCAGGGCACCGCCGCTCCAAGCAATACTGAACAGGGCACCGCTGCTCCAAGCACCGCCGAACAGGGCACCGCCGTCTTAAGCACCGCTGAACAGGGCACCGCCGCTCCAAGCAATGCTGAACAGGGCACCGCCGCTCCAAGCACCGCTGAACAGGGCACTGCCGCCTCAAGCACCGCTGGCCCATGAGCGGCAACGGCACTGACGCTAGTGAGTCCGTCACAGGCAGAATGAAGAACTCTGGGCACAAGGCCCCCTCCAGAACCAGTGGAGAGATCCTTAGCAGGATGAAGCACTCTGGGCACAAAGTTCCCTCCAGAACCAGTGGAGAGATACTTCAACTACCTCTGTCCTTAGCAGGATGAAGCACTCTGGGAACAAAGCCCCCTCCAGAACCAGTGGAGAGATACATCCACTACCTCTGTCCTTAGCAGGATGAAGCACTCTGGGCACAATGCCTCCTCCAGAACCAGTGGAGACTGTCATCCACTTGAGAGACTGTGGCTTTGCACTCCCCAGGATATGGCAGTGGGCAAACCACCCACTGTAGAGACTTGAGAGACTGTGGCTTTGCACTCCCCAGGATATGCCAGTGGGCAACCCACCCACTGTAGAGACTTGAGAGACTGTGGCTTTGCACTCCCCAGGATATGGCAGTGGGCAACCCACCCACTGTAGAGACTTGAGAGACTGTGGCTTTGCACTCCCCAGGATTGAACAGTGGGCATGTGGCCCTCTCGTGGATTTGGCGTCGTGCACTCAACCGGCTGAGGTGCCCCGCCTTTCCCTCCCCCTGAGGTGCCTGTTTTCTTGCTGTCTGATGTGCCTGCAGTGTTCTCTCCGTCATGGTCGGGGATCTTGTGTGGGCCTCGCCCATATCGTGTGGGCCCAGTGTTCCACGGACTTAATTGGAGCACTACCTAGGCTACTATGCTTGGTGTATATTTTGTTTATGGTATATATATATATATATATTTTTGCATACTTGATTTTAATATATTTCTATGGTTACACTCATTTCCTTTTGTCTTTGCATTCTTCCGGGAGGGTTGGGGGGTGTAACTATCATGTATAAATATGTATTAGTGTGTGTGTTGTAGTGGGTGAGAGTGGGGGTGGGGGTGTTGCGTATGTGTGTCCCTGTTTTTCACTCCCCCCTCCCCTGTGTCGTAGGTGCAGTACTCAACATGGTCTTCGGCGCCGGCGTTCGTGCTCCTGGTAGAGGAGCAGGAAGACTATCGCAGGGAGAATTTGGAGTTCCGGCTCCATGGTGTCCTAGTTCCTCGTATGGTGTGTAGAGGTGAGCATTTTCCCTTCGGAATCCTGTTTCCGCTGTGTTTTTATCCGCGGTGAATCTGCCCCGGAAAAGGTGGCGGATTGGCCTGTTGTGATACTGTGGGCGGTACTTTGTCCTCCGCCTGTCTGTTGGCGGTGTCCGCCGTGCTGTTTGTACCACCGTGGCAGCCGGTGTGTTGAAGTGGCTGTCTTTGTTGGCGGTTTCCGCCACGGTCGTAGTTGCAAATTTTTTACCGCCGGCCTGTTGGCGGTCTTACCGCTGCTTGAACACCGACCGCCAGGGTTGTAATGACCACCCTAGTCTTTTCACTTTCTTTCTAAAAGGCTAAATGTTAAGTAAAGTACGTTTTTTTCTTTCCTTTCACTTTACTCTAACTTTCTATCACTATGTCATCCTCTGTGGCCACCCCTAGGGTTATCAAAACCACTTATGAGAACATAACTTTTAACGTTTTGAGGGGGTTCCTCTCAGAGAGAAGCCTAGAGATAGTATAGAACCCTAACAAGAATTTCCTTTTAAATCTCCTTCTCCAGGATGACTAGCAGCAGTCTGGTAACAAGGAAGAGGAGAGAGAGGGGGATTCTAACCCATTAGAGGGGAGCAGCCTGACGATTCAGCGGAGGGCCCTTCACAAATCTTCCCCTAGCAAACCGTCTAGTGTAGCTGGCAGTGGGAGGGGTTCACACACAGGTAGAACTCCCTTCACACCTAGAGGTCAGGTTACTAGGGTTACAATAGCTAGGGAAAGATCTGCCTCTGCTCATTCCCATGTCACTTCAGTCTCTGAGGTGTCCCACACATCTAATCCTGAGGATTACTCCCTAGATAGGGAACTCAGAAAGCTGAGATTTGAGGAGGCTAGACTGAGGCTGCAACAGCAACAGTTGGCCCTTGATAGGGAAGCCTCGGCTTTGGAAAGGGAAAGACAGGGGTTGGGGTTAATTCCCCATGGTGGCAGCAGCAATTGCAGTTTCAGGAATTATAGTGTTAGGGAGAACACCTTTTATTCTAGAAACTTGCACAAGATCGTTCTCCCTCACAAGGAGGGGGATAACATCTACAAATGCTTTGCTGCACTTGAGATGGCCTATAAAGTTCAGAGGGTCCCTCAGATGCATTGGGCTCTCTTCTGTGGTTGTCCTTTTCTGGCAAGGGGAGAGACAGACTCCTTACTGTCAGAGGAGAAGATTCAGATAATTACAATGTTGTGAAGACAGCATCCTTGGATGGATTTGGTTTAACCACCGAACAATACAGGATTGAGTTCAGAGAAACCAGAAAAGAGTCTTCACAAGAATTGGATAGACTTTGTGGACTGTTCAGTGAAGGCTTTAGAAAGTTGGTTAAATGGCAGCAAAGAGTCTGATTATGAGGGTCTATATAATATAATTCTGAGAGAGCATATTCTTAACAATTGTGTGTCTGACTTGTTGTACCAGTACCTAGTGGACTCAGATCTGACCTCTCCCCAAGATTTCGGAAAGAAGGCAGACAAATGTGTCCGGACGAGGGTGAGAAGAAGAGCTCATGGAGGGGGTGACAAGGACAAGAAGAAGGATGGTAAGTCACATGATAAGGGTGGGGACAAAGATAAAAAGTCAGAGTCTTCATCAGGCCCACAAAAAACTTCTGGGGGTGGGCCCATATCCTCTTCAAACCATCAGAAAAAGCCTTGGTGTTACCTGTGTAAAAACAAAGGCCATTGGACAAGTGACCCCGCTTGTCCCAAGAAGAACACAGAGCGTCCCAATATGCCAACCCCCTCTTCATCCACTAGTGCCCCTAGTAATAGCAGTGGTGGGGGGAAGAACACTACTAATAGACAATCTAAGGGTGTAGCTGGGCTCACTTTTGCTAATGTAGTGGGGGTTGGTCTAGTTAGGGAGACCGCTGAGGCTGTTTTAGTCTCAGATGGTGGCATTGACCTTGCCATCCTTGTTACTTATCCCCTTAATATGGTTACGTACAAGCAGCATCCCCTAATAAATGGTGTTCAGGTTGAGACCTACAGGGACACAGGTGCCAGTGTAACTATGGCGATTTAAAAACTGGTAGCCCCTCAGCAATACCAACTTGGTCAAGTGACTGACACCCATCATAACACTGTTAGACACCCCATGGCTGTTGTGAATCTCAGCTGGGGGGGGTTTACTGGTCCAAAGAAAGTTTGGTATCCACTGACCTACATGCAGAATGTCTACTGGCAATGATTTGGAGACTTCAGCTTGGGTTGAAGTGGAATTTGAGGTTCATGCAGCAATGCTGGGCATTCCAGGGCACATCTTTGCTCTCACCAGAGCATAGGCCAGAAAGCAAAGAGGACAGGGAAACTTGGATAGTGGAACAATGGACCATGTGCTCCCAAAAACTAGGGGTAGAAAGGGCCATCTCTTGTCCACTATCCCTCCCTCTCCAGAAGATTCCCCTTTTGATGAGGAGGAGTCAACTCCGTGTTGTAGGAGGCAGGCCTGGCTTCTAGTGGGTACCTTGTGGTACTTACACCTTGTGCCAGGTCCACTTATCCCTTATTAGTAGATTAGTAGTGTTTAGCTTAGGCTGATAGAGGTAGCTATAGCAGAGCAGCTTAGGCTGAACTAGGAGACATGCAAAGCTCATCTTGGGTTTCCTGGGCTCCTGCCCCCCTGGACACTATTACGACTCTTGGACTTGGTCCCCTTGCCTTGCAGGTTCTCAGGTCCAGGAATCCGTCTTCAGTGCTTTGCTGGTGTTTGTGGTTCTTGCAGAATCCCCCTATCACGACTATTGTGTTCTATTGGGGTAGCATGGGAACTTTACTCCTACTTTTCAAGGTCTTGGGGTGGGGTATCTTGGACACCCCTACTGTTTTCTTACAGTCCCAGCGACCCTCTACAACCTCCCATAGGTCTGGGGTCCATTCGTGATTCACATTCCACTTTTGGAGTATATGGTTTGTGTTCACCCTAGACCTATGTTTACCTATTGCATCCTATTGTTTTTCTACATTGCACTACTTTGCTTACTGTTACTTACCTGTTTTGTGTTTGTGTACATATAATTTGTGTATATTAGTTACCTCCTAAGTGAGGGTATCCTCTAAGATACTTTTGGCATATTGTCACTAAAATAAAGTACCTTTATTTTTAGTACCTCTGAGTATTGTGTTTTCTTGTGATATTGTGCTGTATGATATGAGTGGTACAGTAGAAGCTTTGCATGTCTCCTAGTTCAGCCTAAGCTGCTTTGCCATAGCTACGTCTATCAGCCTAAGCTGCTAGAAACACCTATATTCTACTAATAAGGGATAACTGGACCTGGCACAAGGTGTAAGTACCACACGGTACCCACTACAAGCCAGGCCAGCCTCCTACATTCGTGGTGCAGCGATGGGATAAGTACTTGTAACTGCTTTACCGCTTTGTCATTTGGTGCTTTTCATAAGAAAAACATATACCAAATAGTTCAATATATGTACGTTGAACCAAAACAGTTTACTTTTCTGCTCTAAAACATTTTACTAAGTTTCTGAAAAGTTCTGAAAACTTTTAAAAGTTTTCAAAAAGTTTGAAAAAGGCTTTTCTCTGTGCTTTCTAAAGTTCTAAAACTTTTTCTCTCTCTGTCTTAAAGTAAACCTTTTGTATCATGTCTTCAGTAGAGCTCACTCCCAAAGTTGTTCAGGCAACCTATGAGAGTTTAAACTACAAAAGTTTGAGGGGTCTCTGCTTAGAAAGAGGTTTAGGCATTGGTAAAAATCCTACAAAAGAGTTTCTCTTTAACCTGCTCTTAGAGGGTGACCAGAACCAGTCTGGCCCATCTCAGAAAGGAGAGGTAGGAGGGGAAGCTGTCCAGTCAGACTCAGAGGAGTTCCCTGAAGAGGCTGGGTAGGGTTCTTACAAAGACCTGCCATCCAGCAGACCACCTCGTGACAATGGTAGTGTTAGAAGATCAAACATTAGTAGGGCATCTTTCCCTCCTAGAGGACAGGTTACTAGGGTCCAGCCAGTTAGGGACAGGTCTCCCTCTGCCAATTCCCAAATCTCCTCTGTGTCCAAACATTCCCAAGCCTCCCACCCCGAGGATAACTTACTGGAAAGGGAACTCAGAAAGCTGAGGTTGGAAGAGACCAGACTGAAGCTTAAACAGCAGCAGCTGGCCTTAGACAGTGAATCCCTGTATATAGAGGGAAAGATAGAGATTGGGGTTAGGTCCCCATGGTGGCAGCAGCAGTGTTTCAGATAGTAATCCTGTTAGACACCAAGATTCCAGAAACCTGCATAAGATAGTCCCCCCTTACAAGGAGGGGGGGTGACATTAATAAGTGGTTTGCTGCACTTGAGAGGGCCTGTATGGCACAGTTAGTCCCTCAAAGGCAGTGGGCTGCTATCTTGTGGCTATCTTTCAGTGGAAAGGGTAGGGATAGGATCTTTACCATCAGAGAAAGTGATGCCAATAATTACAAAGTTTTGAAGGATGCACTTTTGGATGGATTTGGCTAAACCACTGAACAATACAGGATTAAGTTCAGAGACACCAGAAAAGATTGTGTTGACTGTTCAGTGAAGGCCTTGGAGGGTTGGTTGCATGGCAGTAAAGTATCTGACTATGAAAGCCTGTATAATCCAATCCTGAGAGAGCATATTCTTAACAATTGTGTGTCTGATTTGTTGCACCAGTACTTGGTAGACTCAGATCTGACCTCTCCCCAAGAATTGGGAAAGAAGGCAGACAAATGGCTCAGAACAAGAGTGAACAGACAAGTTCATACAGGGGGTGACAAGGATGGCAAGAAGAAGGATGGTAAGTCTTGTGACAAGGGTGGGGACAAAATTAAGCATTGTGAGTCTTCATCAGGCCCACACAAATCCTCTGGGGTGGTGGGCCCAAATCCTCTTCAAACAATCAGAAAAAGCCTTGGTGTTATTTATGTAAAGTAAAAGGCCATTGGGCAAGTGATTCCACTTGTCCAAAGAAAAACACAAACCACCCACCACCACAACCCCAACTGCAACCTCTAGTGCCCCTAGTAATAGCAGTGGTGGTGGGAAGTTTACTACTAATATCCAATCAGAGGGTGTAGCTGGGCTCACTATTGGCAATGTAATTGGAGTTGGTCTTGTTAGGGATACCACAGAGGCTGTTTTAGTCTCTGATGGTAGTATTGACTTTGCCACCTTGGTAGCTTGTCCCCTTAATATGGATAAGTACAAGCAACTACCCCTAATCAACGGTGTTGAGGTTGAGGCCTACAGGGACACAGGAGCCAGTGTAACTATGGTGATAGAAAAACTGGTCCACCCTGATTAACACCTACTTGGTCAGCAGTACCAAGTGACTGATGCTCATAACAACACTCTTAGCCACCCCATGGCTGTTGTGAGTCTCAACTGGGGGGGGGGGGGTTACTGGTCCAAAGAAAGTTGTGATAGCCACTGAATTACCTGTAGATTGCTTACTGGGCAATGGTTTGGAAACATAAGCTTGGGCAGAAGTGGAGTTAGAGGCTCATGCAGCAATGCTGGGCATTCCTGGGCATATTTTTGCATTGACAAGGGCTCAAGCCAAGAAGCAAAAAGGACAGGGAAACTTGGATCCTGGAACAATGGACCAAGTGTTCCCAAAAGCTAGGGGTAGAAAGGGTAAATCCCTGCCCTCTATCCCTCCCTCTACAGAAGATTCCCCTTTTGAGGAAGAGGAATCCTCTCCCTGTGCAGAACCTACACCAGAGGAGCTGGCAGAAGACACTGCTGAGCTTTTGGGTGCAGGGTGACCTGCAAGGGAAGAGCTGAGTGTGACACAGCAGACCTGTCCCACGTTAGAGGGTTTAGGACAGCAAGCTGTCAAACAGCAGAATGGGGATGTCAGTGATAACCATCGGGTGTATTGGGAAGACAACCTCCTGTACACAGAGTCAAGGGACCCTAAACCTGGAGCTGCCAGGAGATTGGCCATTCCCTTGCAATACAGAGACTTTCTTCTTACCCTGCCACATGACATTCCTTTGGTTGGGCATTTGGGCCAGACGAAAACGTGGGAGAGACTTGTCCCCCTATTTCACTGGCCTCATATGTCAGAGGACACAAAATAGTTTTGTCGCTCTTGTGTGACCTGCTAAGCCAGTGGCAAGACTGGTGGCATGCCAAAGACCCCCTTAATCCCACTTCCAGTGGTTGGGGTGCCCTTTGAAAGGGTAGGGATTGACATAGTTGGCCCCCTTGACCCTCCAACAGCTTCAGGCAATAGGTTTATCCTGGTGGTAGTGGACCATGCCACTAGGTGTCCTGAAGCCATCCCCTTAAGGACCACTACAGCTCCTGCAGTGGCAAAAGCCCTCCTGGGAATCTTTTCCAGAGTGGGTTTTCCTAAGGAAGTGGTGTCAGACAAAGGTAGTAACTTCATGTCTGCAAACCTAAAAGCAATGTGTAAGGAGTGTGGTGTAACTTACAAGTTCACAACCCCTTATCATCCACAAACAAATGGTCTAGGTGACAGGTTTAAGGAAACTCTCAAAGGTATGATAATGGGACTCCCTGAAAAACTCAGAAGGAGATGGGATGTCCTGTTACCTTGCCTCCTTTTTGCTTACAGGGAGGTACCCCAAAAAGGAGTGGGCTTCAGCTTTTCTCCTCTTACACTTTCTACTAAGTGCTGAAATGTACTCTAAAACTTCTAAAAGTTTCCAAAAAGTTAGAAAAAGTTTTTTTCTCTGTTCTTTAAAAAGTTCTGAAACTTTTTCATCTCACTGTCTCTAAACCTTCTTCTATCATGTCTGATGTAGAGTCTCCTCTTAAAATGGTCAATACTTCCTATGACAATTTGAATTACAAGAGCCTAAGGAGTCTCTGCTTAGATAGAGGTTTAGTGATAGGAAAGAACCCCACAAAAGAATTTCTATATAACATGCTTATTGTGAATGATGAGTCTCTAGGAGGCACTTCAAATGAGAGGTTAATAGATGGCTCCCATTCTGACTCAGGGGCCACCTTTAGGGAGGTCGGGAGGGTTCTGCTCCAAATCTGTCCCTTAGCAGACCATCTAGTAATGCTGGTAGTAAAAGAGACTCCCATCATAGTAGGGGTGTTTTTCTTCCTGGAGGCCAGGTTGTTAGGGTCCAGTCAGTTAGGGTCAGATCTCCCTCTGTTGTTTCCAATTTATCTTCTGTGTCCAAGCATTCCCAACCCACCCACCCTGAAGACAACATGTTAGAAAGGGAACTCAAAAAGTTGACAGTTGAAGAGACCAGACTGAAGCTTAAACAGCAACAGCTGGCTCTAGATAGGGAATCCCTAGACCTGGAGAAGGAGAGACAGAGATTGGGGTTAGGACCCCATGGTGGCAGCAATGGCAGTATTCCTGATAGTAATCCTGTTAGAAAGCATGATTCCAGGAATCTGCACAAGATAGTCCCCCCTTACAAGGAGGGGGATGACATCAACAAGTGGTTTGCTGCACTTGAGACGGCCTGTATGGTACAGGGGGTCCCTCAAAGGCAGTGGGTTGCTATATTGTGGCTATCTTTCAATAGAAAGGGTAGGGATAGGCTCCTTACTGTTAGAGAAAGTGATGCTAACAATTTTGCAGTTTTGAAGGATGCACTCTTGGATGGATTTGGCTTAACCACTGAACAATACAGGATTAAATTCAGAGACACCAGAAAAGAGTCCTCACAGTACTGGATAGACTTTGTTGACTGTTCAGTGAAGGCCTTGGAGGGGTGGTTACATGGCAGTAAAGTTTCTGACTATGAAAGCCTATATAATCATATTCTGAGAGAGCATATTCTGAATACCTGTGTGTCTGACTTGTTACACCAATATCTAGTGGACTCAGATCTGACCTCTCCCCAAGAATTGGGAAAGAAGGCAGACAAATGGGTCAGACCAAGAGTGAACAGAAAAGTTCATACAGAGGTTGACAAGGATGGCAAGAAGAAGGATGGTAAGTCTTCTGACAAAGTTGGGGACAAAAGTAAAATTGAGTCTTCATCAGGCCCACAAAAATCCTCTGCTGGGGGTGGTGGGTCCAAATCCTCTTCAAATCAAGTTAAAAAGCATTGGTGTTATTTGTGTAAAGTCAAAGGTCATTGGACAACTGATGCCAGTTGTCCAATGAAAAACACCAAACCTCCCACTACCACAACCCCTACCTCAAATTCTAGTGCCCCTAGTAATAGCAGTGGTGGTGGGAGCAAACCTACTAATAGCCAATCCAAGGGAGTAGCTGGGCTCACTTTTGGTAATTTAGTTGGGGTTGGTCTTGTTAGGGAGACCACAGAGGCTGTGTTAGTCTCTGAAGGTGCCATTGATTTGGCAACCTTAGTTGCTTGTCCCCTTAATATGGATAAGTACAAACAACTTCCCCTAATAAATGGTGTTGAGGTTCAGGCCTACAGGGACACAGGTGTACAGGGACCATGGTAATAGAGAAACTGGTGCACCCTGAACAACACCTACTTGGTCAGCAGTAACAAGTGACAGACACTCATAACAACACTCTTAGCCACCCCATGGCTGTTGTGAATCTCAACTGGGGGGAGGGGGTTACTGGTCCAAAGAAAGTTGTGGTTTCCTCAGATTTACCTGTAGACTGTCTACTAGGGAACGATTTAGAGACATCAGCTTGGGCAGAAGTGGAGTTGGAGGCTCATGCAGCAATGCTGGGCATTCCTGGGCATATTTTTGCTTTGACAAGGGCTCAGGCCAAAAAGCAAAAAGGACAGGGTAACTTGGATCCTGGAACAATGGACCAAGTGCTCCCTAAAGCTAGGGGTAGCAAGGGTAAATCCCTACCTACTATCTCCCCTCTACAGATGATTCTCCTTCTGAGGAAGAAGAATTTCCTCCCTGTGCAGAACCCTCACTGTGAGAAAGTAGCCTCTTTCTACCCTTGTTACCCCCACTTTGGGCCTGTTTGTGAGAGTATGTCAGGGTGTTTTCACTGTATCACTGGCATCCTGCTTGCCAGGGCCCAGTGCTCATAGTGAAAACCCTATGTTTTCAGTATGTTTGTTATGTGTCACTGGGACCCTGCTAGTCAGGACCCCAGTGCTCATAAGTTTGTGGCCTATATGTGTGTGTTCCCTGTGTAGTGCCTAACTGTCTCACTGAGGCTCTGCTAATCAGAACCTCAGTGGTTATGCTCTCTCATTTCTTTCCAAATTGTCACTAACAGGCTAGTGACCATTTTTACCAATTTACATTGGCTTACTGGAACACCCTTATAATTCCCTAGTATATGGTACTGAGGTACCCAGGGTATTGGGGTTCCAGGAGATCCCTATGGGCTGCAGCATTTCTTTTGCCACCCATAGGGAGCTCTGACAATTCTTACACAGGCCTGCCACTGCAGCCTGAGTGAAATAACGTCCACGTTATTTCACAGCCATTTTACACTGCACTTAAGTAACTTATAAGTCACCTATATGTCTAACCTTTACCTGGTAAAGGTTAGGTGCAAAGTTACTTAGTGTGAGGGCACCCTGGCACTAGCCAAGGTGCCCCCACATTGTTTAGAGCCAATTCCCTGAACTTTGTGAGTGCGGGGACACCATTACATGCGTGCACTACATATAGGTCACTACCTATATGTAGCTTCACAATGGTAACTCCGAATATGGCCATGTAACATGTCTATGATCATGGAATTGCCCCCTCTATGCCATCCTGGCATAGTTGGCACAATCCCATGATCCCAGTGGTCTGTAGCACAGACCATGGTACTGCCAAACTGCCCTTCCTGGGGTTTCACTGCAGCTGCTGCTGCTGCCAACCCCTCAGACAGGCATCTGCCCTCCTGGGATCCAGCCAGGCCTGGCCCAGGATGGCAGAACAAAGAACTTCCTCTGAGAGAGGGTGTGACACCCTCTCCCTTTGGAAAATGGTGTGAAGGCAGGGGAGGAGTAGCCTCCCCCAGCCTCTGGAAATGCTTTCTTGGGCACAGATGTGCCCAATTCTGCATAAGCCAGTCTACACCGGTTCAGGGGACCCCTTAGCCCTGCTCTGGCCAGACCCCAGGAGGGCAGAATCCTGTCTGAGGTGTTGGCAGCAGCAGCAGCTGCAGTGGAAACCCCAGAAAGGCAGTTTGGCAGTACCCGGGTTCTAATTCCATGATCTTAGACATGTTACATGGCCATGTTCGGAGTTACCATTGTGACGCTATACATAGGTAGTGACCTATGTATAGTGCATGCGTGTAATCGTGTCCCCGCACTCACAAAGTCCCGGGAATTTGCCGTGAACGATGTGGGGGCACCTTGGCTAGTGCCAGGGTGCCCACACACTAAGTAACTTGGCACCCAACCTTCACCAGGTGGAGGTTAGACATATAGGTGACTTATAAGTTACTTAAGTGCAGTGAAAAATGGCTGTGAAATAACGTGGACGTTATTTCACTCAGGCTGCATTGGCAGGCCTGTGTAAGAATTGTCTGAGCTCCCTATGGGTGGCAAAAGAAATGCTGCAGCCCATAGGGATCTCCTGGAACCCCAATACCCTAGGTACCTAAGTACTATATACAAGGGAATTATATAGTTGTGCCAGTGTGCCAATGAGAATTGGTAAATGTAGTCACTAGCCTGCAGTGACAAATTTAGAAAGCAGAGAGAGCATAAACACTGAGGTTCTGGTAAGAAGGGCCTCAGTGATACAGTTAGGCTCCACACAGGGAACACATACAGGGCACATTCTATGAGCACTGGGGTCCTGCCTAGCAGGATCCCAGTGACAAAGGGGCTAAAACATACATACATACAGTGAAAATGGGAGTAACATGCCAGGCAAGATGGTACTTTCCTACACTGGCCCAACTAACCTCTTCCTCGAGGCTGCAGACATGCCTCCCTCTGCTGATTCTTATTGTTAATCGTGCAACATCAGACAAAGCATAGACCTCCAATATACTGCAACCCTCACCATGAGCCTTAGCACGGGGCCCAGCAAGGTTACCCCAAACCAGCAATTGTGATGGCACTTGATAAGTGTCATGTCCACTCAGGCAGTTTGAGGGGGGGCATCCTGAACCTGTCTTAAGCCCAACACCTAGGTTTTGGGCCAGCCACTTATGGGAACAAGTTCAGAGTAATTATTCATAAACAAATCTGGTGTTATTTCCTTCATTTCCACCTCCATTTCCACAACACCCAGCTCTTTATTACCACCTTGAATAGGCACCCATGGATCAGTTACCCCTTCTACTGAGTCAGAGGGACCACATGGTAGAGCAGACTTTAACAATACAGGAGTAATTTGACCAGCTTTGGCACCATTGCACATATGAGTACATTGTAAAGGAAGGGGGGTCATAAGAGGCCCAACAACTGTTTCCCTTTCAGTACCCATCACCTTTCTTTCCTCCACTTTATCTTTACATTTATCACTTATTAATAGGAAACTTGAGATGGAAGGGAAAAACTTCAAAGAGGACAGCTGGGGCTTCCTTCGGCAAATAGAGTTTTTGAGCTTTTATAGATTATTAGATGAATTAGATGCAGCAAGCAGACAACCAGATCAGAGTTTCCTCAGTGTCACTGTATAACTGCGATACAATTTTTCTTCTCTTCTCTCTTCTCTCTTCTCTCTTCTCCTCACCTCTCCCCTCCTCTCCTTTTCTCACCTCTCCTCTCCCAAACCCCTCTTCCCAAACCCCAGTTGTCCAGGCCACCAAACAGCTGACTGATACCAGACTGCCAACTTCCCCAACTGCTGACGCAATGCCAAACCCAGCCCCCCACTACAACACACCCACCCTAACCCAACTCAACTCCCGGACATGAGGGAGGCCACTGAGGCGAAGGGACAAAGAATGTCAAAGCAACAGTGCAAAGACATGGTACAGCACAGCGATACAGCAGCAATATGGTGGCACACAATGGTCAACAGGAGGTCTTAAAATGGGGAGAAATGGAGAGAGAGAACTGCAACAGGACTGAGGGGCTGGGGTGTGCGCACACTGGCTACTTCCGTGGGATCTGTGAGACCTTAATGCATGGTGTGTGGGACTACGCGCAGGCCCGTGCTCCTGTCACAGTTATTATCACAAAGGTTGCTATAATGCCAAGTACAGTTCTTACATTACCAAGTAATGGAGAATTGCCAAAGAAATACCAAATTGCTGTCCCATGCTCAGCTGAACATGGGATCCACACCCAGATGCAGCACAGCCCGCACGGCCATGACCTAATTGAAGACAAGGCACTACTAACTCTTTGAGTCTCCACTTCTTTCCTTGGCTTTTCTCAGCTCCTTGGCTTTAGCCTGTAAGCTAGGCAAGCTCTGGCCTTGAGTGTGACCCACTGAGAACCCCCTCAGCCGGGCTTGACCTAGCTGGTGCAGGCTACGATGCTTGTCTCCTTGCATTTGTGCTCGGTCGCTCAAGCATCTCAGCATCTTGGCTTTGCTGCATTGCATTGCGATGCATGTCATACCTCACGCCAGAATGCAAAACAAAAACCTAAATATTTCCACTGCTTAGACATGCAATATGCCTAGGCTTTTTACAAAAATGATGGACAGTGGTTCAGGTTGTTATGGGATATCACTTATCATCAATATATAACTGTTATACAATTTTACTGTAGCACACGTAGAGTTGCATTAAAATATTTCTAAATATAAGAAACAATAGAAAGTCAAAGCAAGCACATTGGGCAGGACTTTGGGCAACTTCCTTATCAGAAACCACTTATTTGCTACTGACCTCATTCTTTTCCTTCTCTTCTTTCTCCTCATCCTCCTCCTCACTGATATGAGTGAGGGCTGTCCCCAATTTCATGCGCAACCAGGGAATGGTGTTGGAAGGCTTATTTTTTCTGGTCAAGAATTTCTCTGCTGGTATGATTTTAAGCTTTTTCTGCTTCTTATGTGGTGTTTTTTCAGACTTCTGTTGAATAAATACAATTCAAGGGAGTGATTACTGCGGTTTAGTTGAAACAGTATGACCTTTAAATGTGGACTTTTACCTTCTATCATTTTTTATGTATTTTTGTGTCCACCACAAAAACCTGGGCATGCATTTAGCTTGGCCAAAGGTACATTACACATTCCTCTTTGACAGACCCAGCCCTGCATGATGTCTAGTGAATTGTGTCTTTACAGCTTGACTGATAACAGTGATTTAAAAAACTGAAACCAGTAGTCTCACACTGCAGTTAATCTTGTTCAGTGATTTGCATTTAAATACATAGCATCCCCGCTAACATTGAATAAGCAGTGCAAACTTTAACAGTAGTTAAAAAGTACTCAACAACTCTTGTATCAAAAGCAGCTCTATTAGATTGGATGTTGTTTCAGTCATAAACACCATTGGCCAAGTAAGCTCAAGAGCAAGGCAATATTATGTCCTAATATTTTTGTAGACAAAATGTTGTCATACTACAGTTAAAATAGAAGTGTAGTTGTAAGAAAGCAAAAGAATCTCTGTTGCTCTATAAGCATGATGTAAAACTACATCCGATTCATCTCTTGTCTGTTTACCTATATCTGATCATTGTCTAATAGCTTTTTCAAAGTCAAATCACTGTCCTGTGTTTATGATGCTAGCCTTCATGCATAACATGACAAACAAGGCAAAACAGAACAAATATACAATTTTCAATAGATGAAAATGGAGGGTATGTGTGATTATGAAGACCTATTTGGGTTCTGGCTCTTAGCATATCAATCAGTAGTGTCTTTTTACCCGTCCGCTGGTAAATAGTGATTCTTTGTTTGCTATTTACTCAACCACTGGCTAAATATTAGAAATTATTTAATATTTGACTTGAAAATAGCAGAGAAACTTCACTATTTCCTCAGCCACCAGCTAAATAATAGAAATTCTGCACTGTTTGGCACATTGTTGCGCACATAGCAGAAACATTTCATTATTTTTGTGCACTGTTTGACCCGTGGGCATGCAAACAGCAGAAAAACTTCAATATTTGCATGGCTACTAGCTACATAGTAGTGGTTCTGACTGGATTGGCTGGTGGCCATGCAATTAGCAGAAAAACCTTACTATTTACCCGGCCACTGGCTAAATAGTTGAAACTCTGTATGCTCCATCTGGCGACTCTACAAATAGGAGAAAAGCCTAAATATTTATCTGGCTACTGACTAAATAGTAGAGATTTTGCACTGTCTGGCTAGCAGCTGTGCAAATAGCAGAAAAACTTGACTATTTGCCCAGCCACTGGCTAAATAGTAGAAATTCTGCACTGTTCACCTTGTAGCTGTGCAAATAGCAAGAAAACTTGAATATTTAGCTGGCTGAATATTAGAGATCCCTGGCTGTTTGGCTGGCAGTTGCACAAATAGCTGAAAAACTCACTATTTACCCTGCCACTCGCTAAATATTTACCCACTTGCTGTCTAATTAGTAGATATTCGGCGCAGTTTGGACAACAATTTTTGAAAAGGTTTTCCCCTGCTGAGGCTGTCAACATCCGGTCCCAAGTGGGTCACTTCCCCTTTGCAAATGAATTATCACCCCAACTATGAATTCTCAAGCTCATCAATGATTTGCGAAAGTAATTGCAGTCACAAAGTATCAATAAATTCCTTTCTGAACTGCAAAGGGAAGGGAGGAAACCGATTTCATGAAACCCCCTATTTGCATTTCATAACCAATAGCAAAAATCCTTGTACTAGTCTAAAGATATTTCCAACTCATAAAAAGGGTTTTGTACATAATGCTAAATACTTTTGTTGTCACCAACCTTGTGATTTAGGGACATGAGGCTTTTAGTGCTAAAACTGGCTTAGATGTAGGCACTAACGTATAAGTCTAAAGGTCCCAAATGTTTGAATGTTTCCAAGTTATTTTGACAGACATGGCATGCAGAGAATACCACCTCATTACACTGTGGGCCAAGACATAGCGACTTAAGAGCCCTTTATGCAGCTGTCTCGTACTCCACAACTGCTCCTACTCCTTCACATTACCTGCTTATGTGACTAATGATGAAGGTGATTTGAACCTTTTCGAGACTAGTTAAAGCTGTATACTCTTATTAAACTATATACCTGCTCTTACTCACAATGACATAGGAAAATACAAAGGCCAGATATAGGATTACCAAAATGCTTTACGTTATGAATACACCCCTTTTTTGCAACAAATCAGATCAGTGTATTCTGGAATTATTAATGCTGGCTCAGTTCAATTAAACAAATAAGACTAAAACTCTTGTAAACAATGATTTGCAAAAGCAAAAACCAGAAATGGAAATGTTGTACCCCAATAACATATAGTCATCTAATATTTAGGGTGAGTTTATCAAAATAGAAACAATTGCATATGGCCATTATGAAGTTACCCATACAATATATTTGAGAGGCTTCATTCCCATTTCTTGATAGAAGTAAGAAAAGCTATGAGCCTGATTTATAGTTTGAAGAATGGAGCTAACTTCACCAGTAACGCAGAGGACAATACCTCTAACATCCTGAAGGACATCATCCCACAAAACTTAGAGTTGTCCACTGACCCTGAGGACATCTCTTTACATTGCAGAAACTGCTGTCATGGTGGATCCTATCTACGTATGAAATATTTGAAGGTCAATACAGTCAGACATGATGACAGGCTAGCAAACTTTTAGGGCCATTTTTTTTTTCAAAAACAAATTCGCAAAGCAGGAGTTAGATTTTTTAAATGGTCTCACATACTAGGAGTTTTCTCCCAGTGTTATGTGGTTATTATGTTTTTTCCGGTCGCTTATGGCCAGATTTTACTCTAAATAGGGTACATGGTATAAAGTCCTTCCTTTGACGACCCTTATATTGTCAGGCCAGCAGAATAAACATTCTGTTGAGGAGCTACAAGCAAAGGAATGGGACTATAATAATTGAACTGAATGTCACTGGAATACAAATTAATTGTCCAATTAAATCAGAAAGAACATGTTAGGTATTGATGACATAAAAGGAAAAAAAACTCACAGAGATGTTTATTAATTGACTTTAGTAGAAATATTGTAAAAATAAGACACTTAATAGAGATATTTTATTTCCTCCATTTCTTGTGATCAATCTTTCCATAGTTCTACTTTAATACTTATTTTTCAGACAGGGAACATGGATGCAATATTGAGGTTTCAGAACTCAGGAGCTTTTTTACTAGTTTTTGCAGCAGGGCAGTGCAGCAAGCCACTTTGCTGTGTTGCCCTTTGTCATGCCTGCACTGGAGCACAAATTGGTGCCTAGCACAAATGCCAGCACCATGATGCAAGGGTGTATGCATTGTTGGTATAATTGTTTTTGTGCAGGAAGGGATACATTCCTGCACAAAAACAATCAATGGAGGTGTTTTCCTCTTTCTATGTGTGAATGAAGCACACATAGAAAGAGAAAAAACAAGGAGAAACAAAGTTATATCCCCTTGTTACGCCTGGGGAGGAGCACAGTTTTGACGTATTGCCAGGTTTACAGATCCTTGTAAATCTAGAAAAGGGTCAAAACCCATGGGTGTTGCGTAGGAAACCCCACTGCAACTCTAATGGAACGCCTCCTTAATGGAGAGTAAGGCAAGGCAATGCTTTTCTCTGCCTTACCTTACTCCCATCTATGAGGCCATGCAAAGACGTGCAGGGTGGCTTGGTGTCGCCTCATAGATATGATTGAGAGGCCTGCGCCATTGAAGCATCATAAAAAGGAATGCTCCAGCTGCGCAGGCCTCATGTAAATGGGGCCCCATGTTTGACTGTTTCACTTTCAAATATAATTTTCTGGCTGTGGCTCAGACACAGTCTTTGTGCTAGGTGATGAGTCTCACAGCAGCAGCAATAGTGCTTGCTCCACACAGAAATATTCAAAACAAAGATTCAATGACGCATGGGATATCAGCACCTCGCTGTCATCAGCCTTTTTCAGGAGTCATCGAGCACAGACAAAGCACAGCCCTGCTTAGAAACTTTGACACCTTTAACAAGAGAAGCCTATGACTTATCCTTTACTTTTACCTTCACCCCTATGGAGTCACTCAGGAAGAACTAAACAGCAGTCCTTTGATGAAAAGGACCTCCCAGAATTCTTTGGGTAGCCTTTTCTCCATTCTTTCTCATTTCGGTTCTGGGTCTTCACCCTCTTTCCACAGGGAAGCCATCAAATAAACGCCCACTGTAAAGGGAACCTGTTTCTACTCTTATGTCATTTCATGCAAAATGCATCCCACTTCTCCATACACTAAGACTTTCATCACATAAGGAATCTTACTAGTATGCACTTGGGGGTATATTTACTATGGGCTGACATTGCTCTTGGAACATGCAAGGAGACGCAAGGCAACACAAGCCCTCAAATAGGAAGAGATATGTGCTCTGTCCAAATAGAGACCTCAATCCTAGTTAGGATAAGTCAGATACACTCCCTAAATTAACCTGTGCTCACTTCCTGGTAGCTGGGCACAGAGCAGTCAGGCTTCACTTAAGAGACACTACAAAAAGACAGTTGATTATATTTTTTATGAGTAAAACATGACCAAAACAACAAAAATTGTCAACACCAGGGCAGTGCGCGCTCTACGGGCGACTAGAATGCAAAAACCCAGCACTCTCAAGATAACGTAATTTATGCATTGTGCTGATATGTTGTTGTTTAACCTTTTGCATTGCAGAGTTCAATCCTGAAGACTTATTTTTAAGGTGCTTATAAATACTGTTCATTTGTAATGTATTACTGCAGGCTTTCACAGTGTGTCAGGGTGTGGTCCCTTTCCAGGGCCTTCTAGAAGCTTTCCCTGCAGCATGCCTGGGTGTGGTTGTGGGCTGGGCCAAGACTCTATAAAAGGGAGCCAGCCCAGCTCCACGTGCTCACTATTCAGAGGTCCCGGTGCAGAGCAGCAGCAACTTCCTGAGCTCCTGTTCCGGTGGCCTACTTTGATTTTTCAGGCGTCGCCCTTTCACTCGGCTGGGTGTTTCTTGATCAGGGCGGTAAGGCAGAGGTTGGGCTGGGTCCCCGACTCCGTTATCGATGATGCTTGAGTTCTTGGGCCTAATCTTTGCATGATAAGTAACGGTACTCTAGCGCGTGTGAATGTGCGTTTGGACTTTTCTTGGCATTTGCATGTGGTTCTTCGAAACGGCAAGATGCACAATTCACTTCATGGTGATTTAACCCTTGATATTCATTGTACGCTACCATTTACTTGGCAGTTACATGGTGGCCTTCGAATCGGCAAGACGCGCGATTCGGTTCATGGTGATTTAACCGTTGATATTCATTGTACGCTACCATTTCCTTGGCAGTTACATGGTGGCCTTCAAATCGGGTGATTTAACCCTTGATATTCATTGTACGCTACCATTCCTTGGCAGTTTCATGGTGGCATTCGTATCTGCAAGACGCGCAATTCTTTCCTTGTGTTTAATTCGTAATATTCATTGTGCGCTTCCATTCATTGGCAGTTTTCATGGTGGCATTTGAATCGGCAAGACGCGCAATTCTTTCCTTGTGTTTAATTCGTGATATTCATTGTGCACTACCATTCCTTGGCAGTTTTCATGGTGGCATTCGAATCGGCAAGACGCGCAATTCTTTCCCTGTGTTTAATTCGTGATATTCATTGTGCGCTACCATTCCTTGACAGTTTTCATGGCGGCATTCAAATCGGCAAGATGCGCTATTCGACCTTGTGTTTAATTTGTGATATTCATTGCGCGCTACCATTCCATGGGAGTTTCATGGTGGCATTTGAATCGGCAAGACGCACGATTCTTTCCTTGTGTTTTCATTCATGTTATTCATTGTGCGATACCATTTTAAGGCATTTACTTGGAAGTATTCGAGTTGACAAGTCGCGTGATTTATTCCTTGAATCTACGTTGTGTTATTCATGGTGCACAATCCTTCTATGAGATTTTTATACCTATGTGAAAATCTACAATGTGTGCAATTCATGTTCTAACATTTTGCAAGAACAAAAAGGCCAGAGTTCTAGATGAAATGTTGTGTGTTCCTGATATGTATTCTTAAAATAAGATTCATGTATTGGTTCAGAACTTATTCAGATTATTTCCTGATGCTCATGCTAAAGAAAGTACTTGAATTTGAAAGTTTCATTTAACATCTCTTGATTCCTTCACAGGTATTCAGTCATCTTGAAGCCTAGTCATTTTAAGTCTATTCTTAGGTTGTTCATGTTTTCAGAATGACGATGCTTAGAGTCATAGCCTAGTACAGATTTTCTTGAAATGTAATTTTGATGATGTGTGTTTTAACCCTGTCTTGTGGTGGAAGTGTTAGGGACGTGCACAGACCCCGAGGATCTGGTGACTCTGACAGAATAGTGAGCCCACAAATTTATTATCCTCCTGGTTTGTGTATGTTCTCAGCATGGCCACAATGGACGAGCTAGTCAAGCCTATCACCCAGCTCCAGGCAGAAGTGGTATTATCAAAAGATTTGGCAACTAGCCTAGCTAAGAGAGTGATTCAGTTACAGGTTAAGGTAGAGAAGAAGGATCAAAGTCCCACAGGTGTGTCTTGGCCAGGTACTTCTTCTCAGACTTCTGGAGGAAATCCGACAAACATTTCCCTCAATGTTCCTTCAGCCATTCCTTTAGCTCCCCCAGAACGTTTCTCAGGTGACCCCTTGAAAGGGCAATCTTTCCTGGTTCAAGTGGAACTACATTTCACCTGCAGACCACATACTTTCCCCGATGCCCAGTCCAAAGTAGCTTTCTTGTTATCATATCTGTCTGGAGATGCAGCTACCTGGGCTATTCCTCTTGTGCGTAAAGATAGTCCCCTGTTGTACAACTGGAGAAACTTTGTTCGTGAGTTTGAGCGAGTTTTTGATCATTGAACTGTAACACTGTCTGCAGATCGTGAATTATTAGACTTACGCCAGGGGAATCAGGACTTAGTGTCATATTTAGCCAACTTTAATCGGCTGGCCGCTGAGACATCCTGGCCAGAAGAAAAACAAGCGGCCTTGTTTTACAAGGGACTCAAAGAGGAGCTAAAATATATCTTAGCGCAAATCGACCCGCAACCTACAGACTGTCAAGAATTAATAAACCTTGTCTTGAGGCTTGATCATCGTTTAACAGAACGAAAAGAAACGTGCAAAAAGACTGAAAAATATTCCTGGCGTGTTCACGATAACAGAGACTCAAGAACTCCGAAAGAAAGAACGCCGGAACCGATGGAAATTGGAACCATCAGGAGACCTTTGACCAAAGAAGAAAAGGACCTACGCAGAAAAAATGGACAATGTCTCTATTGTGGGGGGAAGGGTAATTTTGCCAAAGATTCTCCAATCAAACCAAAGAGCAAGCGAGGTCCAGTTCAGAATGTTGCAGCCAATCCACCAGTCAAGTCAGAAAAACTAAAGCACCCAAGATGCAGAGAAGGGTTGCTTTTGGGTGTCACTGTGGACTTTTCACAATCTAGACATCTCAAACTGGGAATAAGAGTTCAGGTTAAGAAAAAGACCTATCTCAAGAAGGCTGTAGTCGGTTCTGGGGCTACCAGGAACTTTGTTGATGCCCAATTGGTTTGTGCATGGGGGATCCCATGTACTGAAAAGAAGACCCCAGAAATCATCCAGGCAGTCAATGGAAAACTCTTGACTGGAGGTCCGGTAACTCTTCAGGCTGTTCCCTTGTCGGTGATTTGTGAAGATAAAAATCAAAGAAAGAAACATTTAAAAAAACTTATCCTTGACGTGATCCATGCTCCCCAGTATGGGATTATCCTTGGTTTACCATGGTTAACTCATCATAATCCAGAGATTAATTGGGCAGAACGAAAGGTCGTGCTCTCATCTGCACTATGTAAAGAACAATGTCTCCAAAAGGTTCAAGTATCAAAAGTTTGCAACTCTTTCATAGCTACTGCCGCAGAGAAAGAAGTTCTGTTGCCCAAACAGTATTCATCTTATGAAGATGTATTTGATGAGAAAGAAGAATTGACCTCGTCATATATTTTATGACTGTCAAATTGATCTAGTCCCAGGTGCAATACTTCCCAACTGTCGTGTGTATGCCTTGTCAGAACATGAAAATCAACATTTACGAAAATATCTAGATCAATTCTTGGAGAATGGTTTCATTCACCCCTCTAAGTCTCCCACAGCTTCTCCTTTGTTTTTTGTTCTGAAGGCGAATGGAGAACTTCGAACCTGTATCGACTATAGGGGATTGAACAAAGTCACCATCAAGAATAAATATCCTTTGCCCCTAATTCCGGCATTACTGGAACAAGTAAAGAAAGCAAAGATCTACACGAAGCTTGACCTTCGAGGTGCTTATCATTTGGTCAGAATGAGAGAGGGTGACGAATGGAAAACAGCGTTCAAGACAAGATTTGGCCTTTTTTAATACACTGTCATGCCTTCTGGTCTGTGCAATGCTCCAGCAGCATTTCAATTTTTCTTGAATGACGTTCTTAGAGAGTACCTCAATATATTTGCCATAGTCTACATCAATGACATTTTGATCTACTCAGACAATGAAAATGAACATGTCCAACATGTCAAGAAAATTGTGGCAGCCCTTTGAAAGCACCATTTATATTGCAAGCTAACCAAGTGCAAGTTTCGTGTTACCACAGTTGAGTTTTTAGGGGTTATCCTTACCCCTCAAGGTATGGTGATGGCAGAAAAGAAAGTAAAAGCCGTAGCTGATTGGCCCACCCCAAAGACTGTTCATGATGTACAATGTTTCCTGGGGTTTGCAAATTTTTACCGAAGGTTCATAAATCATTTCTCCCAGACAGTGGCTCCAATCACTAAGCTATTAAGAAAGAAAAAAAAATTTGTATTGTCCCCAGAAGCTGACCAAGCCTTTTCAACTTTGAAAGAAGCTTTCTCCACTTCCCCAGTCTTGACTCATCCTGATGTGGATCGACCTTTCATAGTGGAAGCTGATGCTTCAGATGTGGCAATAGGAGCAGTCTTGTTGCAACGAAACAAAGACACTGGTCAACTTCATTCTGTAGCTTACATGTCTCTGAAGTTGAACGAAGCCGAACAGAACTATGTCATTGCTGAAAAAGAGCTTCTGGCGATTTCTGACGCCTTTAAAGAATGGAGACATCATTTGTTGGGTGCCAAATACACTGTCACAGTATATACTGTTCATCGCAATCTTCAATTCATGAGTTCCGCCAGACTTTTGACTCCTCGGCAATTACACTGGATGCTGTTTCTTGCCGAATTTGATTTTGTGATAACCTTCCAGCCCGGTAAAGATAATCACAAAGCTGACGCCTTGTCCCGCCAAGAGTCTACCACGTTGCCTGCAGTTCAAACCACCAGAGCTATCATTGCTCCTGACAAGGTCTTATGTATCATAAAAACTGAAGATTTCTTTGAAGACATCTGCAATTCTTTCACTGTTGAGAAATGGCAGACGTGGGCACAAGCTGATCCCAAAAGGTCAATGAAGCAAGGACTACCCTTTCATGACGCTCGTTTGTTCATGCCCACTACCAAACTTCGCAAGATAGTGTTTCATTGGTTGCATGTTATACCTACGGCAGGTCACCCAGGTACTCCTAAAACTCTTGAATTAATCCAACGCTAGTTTTGGTAGCCTACCCTAACAAAAGATGTAAAAGCAATGGTAAACAACTGCGAAGTCTGTGCTTGCACTAAAACAAGTCATTCAAAACCGAAAGGGTTGTTACACCCACTCCCAACCCCAAGTCGTCCGTGGGAGCACATTTCTTAAGACTTTATTACCGGTCTACCAGTGGTTCAACAGCATTCAGTAATTCTGGTGGTAGTAGATAGTCTCACAAAATATGGATGTTTCATTGCCTGCAAGAAATTGCCCACCTCTAGTGAACTGGCAACTATTTTACTGAATAGAGTGGTTCGTTATCATGGACTGCCAAAAGTGATCCTCTCCGATCGGGGGTCGCAATTTGCCTCTAATTTCTGGAAGACATGCTGTAAAACACTCCAAGTGACGTCTACACTATCTATTAGCCACCATCCTCAAACAGATGGTCAAACAGAGAGACTAAATCAGACTTTGAAGCAATACCTACGTGCTTATGCTGAAAAAGCACTTCATTCTTGGACATCAATGCTCTGGTTAGCTGAGTTAGCCTATAATAACTCATTCCACACTTCTACTGGCGTTACACCCTTTTTTGGTTTGTTTGGCTATCATCCTGACACCTTGCCCATCACAATCCCTCAAGAAAGTTCTCTTACTCCAGCTGTGTCAGAAACTATTCAACATTTGCATCAAACCCAGAAACTGATTCAACAGCATTTAGAAAAAGCCAAACAAAAATACAAAAAGCATTATGACAGGAAACATTGTGAAGGACCGAAGTATCAACCAGGTGACAAAGTGTGGCTTTCCACAAAAAATATAGACTTCAAGAAGAAGCACATGTTCAACCCCAAATTTATAGGTCCTTACACTGTCCTTCAGCAAATCAGTCCTGTGACCTATAAACTGCAATTGCCAAGATCATTACGGATTCATCCAGTGTTCCACACTTCCCTCTTGAAAAGGGCAATCCAGAAGGTCCGTCCTCATCCAGCTCCTGTTCTAGTACAGGGGGAAGAAGAATACGAAGTCAAGAAAGTGTTGGATTCTAAACTGAGAGGGCGTAACCTATGGTACTTAATCTCATGGAAAGGTTATGGCCCTGAAAGTAACTCATGGGTTTCCGCATCTGATATTCATGCTCCAATACTTATGAGACACTTTCATTGTCTCAATCCAGACAAACCAGGCCCTAAGCGCTTCTGGAAGAGGGGAGTACTGTCAACACCAGGGCAGTGCGTGCTCTACGGGCGACTAGAATGCAAAAACCCAGCACTCTCAAGATTACGTAATTTTTGCATTGTGCTGATATGTTGTTGTTTAACCTTTTGCATTGCAGAGTTCAATCCTGAAGACTTATTTTTAAGGTGCTTATAAATACTGTTCATTTGCAATGTATTGCTGCAGGCTTTCAGAGTATGTCAGGGTGTGGTCCCTTTCCAGGGCTTTCTAGAAGCTTTCCCTACAGCATGCCTGGGTGTGGTTGTGGGCTGGGCCAAGATTCTATAAAAGGGAGCCAGCCCAGCTCCACGTGCTCACTATTCGGAGGTCCCGGTGCAGAGCAGCAGCAACTTCCTGAGCACCTTTTCCGGTGGCCTACTTTGATTTTCCAGACCTCGCCCTTTCACTTGGCTGGGTGATTCTTGATCAGGGTGGTAAGACGGAGGTCGGGCTGGGCCCCCCACTCCGTTATCGATGACACTCGAGTTCTTGGGCCTAATCTTTGCATGATAAGTAACGGTACTCTAGCGCGTGTGAATGTGCGTTTGGACTTTTCTTGGCATTTGCATGCGGTTCTTCGAATCGGCAAGACCCGCGATTCGCTTCATGGTGATTTAACCCTTGATATTCATTGTACGCTACCATTTCCTTGGCAGTTACATGGTGGCCTTCAAATCGGCAAGACGCGCGATTCGCTTCATGGTGATTTAACCCTTGATATTCATTGTACGCTACCATTCCTTGGCAGTTTCATGGTGGCATTCAAATCGCCAAGACGCGCAATTCTTTCCTTGTGTTTAATTAGTGATATTCATTGTGCGCTACCATTCCATGGCAGTTTCATGGTTGCATTCGAATCGGCAAGACGCGCGATTCTGTCCTTGTGTTTTAATTCATGTTATTCATTGCGCGCTACCATTTTAAGGCATTTACTTGGAAGTATTCGAGTTGACAAGTCGTGTGATTTATTCCTTGAATCTACATTGTGTTATTCCTGGTGCACAATCCTTCTATGAGGTTTTTATACCTATGTGAAAATCTACAATGTGCGCAATTCATGTTCTAACATTTTGCGAGAACAAAAAGGCCAGAGTTCTAGATGAAATGTTGTGTGTTCCTGATATGTATTCTTAAAATAAGATTCATGTGATGGTTTAGAACTTATTCAGATTGTTTCCTGATGCTCATGCTAAAGAAAGTACTTGAATTTGAAAGTTTCATTTAACCTCTCTTGATTCCTTCACAGGTATTCAGTCATCTTGAAGCCTAGTCATTTTAAGTCTATTCTTAGGTTGTTCATGTTTTTAGAATGACGATGCTTAGAGTCATAGCCTAGTACAGATTTTCTTGAAACGTAATTTTGATGATGTGTGTTTTAACCTTTTGCTTCCTACAGGTCTCCTTCCCAGCTGTTCCCTTCCGAATCCCCTTTTCCCCACTTGGACTCTCTTAGACTCTGTGACAAATCTAATCAGCGTATTGGAGCTGTCTTGTGGTAAAAGTGTTGGGAACATGCACAGACCCGAGGATCTGGTTACTCTGACAAAACTACGATAAGTAGAAGTCGAGATATGAATTTTTAAAGCATAGCTGCAATTGTAGTACTTAGAAAGTTAAAGAGCTAACTGGGACCATCTGGTTGCGCTAGACTGGGCTAAATCCAAAGTTCAGGCCAACCTTGTCCTGCTGAAACAGTAGCTTGGGTGTAGGTTTGCGTCATCATCAAGGATTCAATGTGAGAAGCAGAGGAGGTGATGTTAAGGAGATGCGTCAGTTTTGATTTGTGCACTCAGAAGGGTGTGTCATCGCCGAGCAGAGCAGTCATCGATCCTCTAGAAGTGGTACCATGTCAAACCCTTTTGCGATAAAGGCAATGTGGCATTGGCAAGCCGTGCCGCTGGTGATGTAAAGGTAATGTGGCGGAGGCCGATGGTGATGCGTCGATCCCATTTTTTTGTAAACAGACAGATAAATATTTAAGTTTTCCTGCTATTTGTAGAGCCTCCAGCTGGACAATGCAGAAGCTCTACTATTTAACAAGTGGGTCAGTAAATAGTGATTTTGTTCTGCTACTTGCACAGGCGCCTTACAAAATAGCTCATAATCTCTACTGTGCAGCCAACGGCCACTTAAATAGTGAAATGTTTTTCCTATTTGTACAGTAGCTGGCAAAACAGTGAAGAATCTCTACTATTCAACCAGTGGCCAGGTAACTAATGTAGTTTTTCTGCCATTTGCACAAACTCTGGCCAGAAAATGCAGCATCTCTTCAATATAGCCAGTGGCCAGATGAATATTGACGTTTTTCTGCTAATACATGGCTGCCGACCAAACAGTGCAGAGTTTCTATTATTTAGCCAGAAGTTGGGTAAATAGTGAAGTTTCTCTGCGATGTTCATGGCTGCTGGTCAGAGAGTAAATCATTGCTACTATTTAGCCACCAGCTGAGTAAATAGCAGAAACAATTCACTATTCACTTGGCGGCCGGGTAAATAGCTTCTACTTTGTGATAAGCATTACCAAAAATGTAAAATGATATCAATGGTAGCTAAACATTTAAAAAATATTGTTGTGTCATTGTGTGAACTGGTTATAGAAAAATAGGGCCGTAAGAAGATAAATGTCAAATACGAGAAAAAAAGTTTGTGTTTTTTACCATGATAAAATTGGTTGCTCACATTAAGGAGAAAGTACTGTAGTTGTAATGGCTTGGGCGACCTGTATGTATGGAAGCTTGCTAGAGAATTAATATCCATCAAAAAGGAGAGGGAAAGAATAGTAAATAAGCATTTGCAATGCAACGGGTCTCGCGTTTGCTTGAGCTAGAGCAATTAGCACTGTAAACTCCTAACTGGACTTTTCTTGCCACATAAATTGTAAATGAAAATAAAACAGTTTGACATAACTAACTGGTCTTTTCTTGCCATGTAAACTGAAAAGTAAACATTTCACATAAACGAGCTGACGGCCGTCATCAGTGCAAAGAAGGCACACAAAGGGAAATAAAAGTTCACTCGTAGTGAAACCTATCGGCAAAAGTGCAATTATCCATGTAACTGGCAAAAGTGCAATTATCTACGTAACAGGCAAAAGTGCAATTAACTATGTAACAGGGTCGATGTCATGCAAAGCGCTCAACTTCTTTCCTGCAAGATCGCGCTGCGAAAAAAGACAAAAAAGTAGTCCAGAAACCGGATGGAAAACGTGTTTTCAGTACTTGGTTGCTGCGCTCGGGGACAGCTAAACATGGAAAAGGCATGACTTTTGCGTGCCTTTCACTAATGAAAGCAAGCAGATTTTAAAAGGCAAGCTCACAAACCAATGAAAGAGACGGATGTGACATGGGCGTGGTTCGAAGCCCAAATAGAGATTACAACACAGGCGGAGCACTTTGCGCTTGCCCCTAAAAATGTAACAAAAGCAAAGGGATAGTGGCAACCAAGGAGGTTTGTACAAGGTCATAATGTGATCTGAAATAGTGTTTTTGTAAAGCAAGCTAGCATGCCAAGGGAACTTTTGATCGTACAAATCATAGTACTTTAATAACACCTCAGACCCACATTTTGTCTGAGCTACAACACTCAAGAGATTAAAATATAGGAAGGACCTTTGTCACTCACTTTAAACTCAGCTGCATACATACAAATAACACCCTCATATTAATTATAGACAGATAACCGAATGTTCACTGTCAGAAATTGGATTTTGTGTTGAGGGTATGAACCCTTCTCAAGCAACAACCTTAGTCCCTTTCACGGTGAACCACAAAATCACTAATATCTGATAGCTTGACACGAAAGTAGTCAGGCTAAACAGAGGCAAGTGTAACGGATACAAGCAGCACACAAACCTTTGTAATGAGAAATCACAAAACAAGAAAAATCCCACACCAATTTAGAATAACAGAGTCAGTTATAACA
Organism: Pleurodeles waltl; assembly: GCF_031143425.1. NCBI lineage: Eukaryota > Metazoa > Chordata > Amphibia > Caudata > Salamandridae > Pleurodeles > Pleurodeles waltl. Next base: position 758,733,438 of record NC_090449.1, on the reverse strand, counting down.
AAAAAATGTAGACCAAAACAACATAAATCGAATCAGTAAAACGGGAGACATGCAATTTTAAAGATTTAGGTAAACATAGCATCCAAAAGCACAAAGTGCCATTTGCAGCTATCTGGTTGTGCTAGACTCTAGGTAAGTCACAAGTTCAGGCTGGCCTTGATGGTGTGCGAGCCGGGTACAGAGACTAGGCTAGTCCTGCTAAAAAGATGACCTTCTCAAAGTCCAGGAAATAGTCCAGATCATGGTGGAGAGGGCCACTAGGAGCAGGGAAAGCATTTCCATTTGTCATTTCTATAGCACAAAAAGCATGCCAGGCATGGCACAAGTTCGTCACTAGCTCTGTACCATGAAAATCCTGATGAGCGTCTCGGACGGTCATTACTGGAGCTTCCAGTTGGCAGTTCCTGCAGGCTGTTGACACTGTAGCATGAAGTGTAGCTCTGATGTTGCCAGTCGTTGCTGGCAGTCGCTGTAGTGAAAAGAGAAACCTGCACCGGAGCTTCACATTGGCGATCATCAAGGTTGGCAAGATCTCAACGCAAACTGGCTAGTTCGTGGTAGCGAAAAGCCACAAACTTCAAGATTTCTCCTTTTCTTCTCAGAAGGAGCTCAACTTATACTAGCCAAGGTTGCAGGGCTTGGGAAGGCACTTCTTGGGACTCAGGAACTCACTACAGCAGACGCCAACAGGCCTCAGGCACATCCAGTTGCAGGACCAGGCACGTCCGGTGCAGCAAGCTGGCTGGGCAGTTACAGGAGAGTTCTGGAAGTTGCTGTATTCCCGTAGCTCAGAACAGGAGGTCGGACTCAGCCCCTTGGAGTCATTCTGCCATGGATGAAGGGCGCAGTTCCAGTCTTACTTCTCAGAGAGATGGGCAGGCCTCAAGTGACAGGGCAGTCCTCTGGCAACAGGATAGTCCTTCTTCTGTAGTATCTACAGGTCCAGAAGTGTCCTGAAGAGTTGGTCTGACGTTCCAATATTTTTACCAGGGTGCCAGCTTTGAATTGGGAGAAACTTCTAGACTTCCAACCCTGGCAAAGCACGTTAAGGCCCACGTAGAAACTGCACTTTAAAATACACATTTTAACTTAGCATTTCCTTTCTGTTTGTAACTTTTTTACATGGCTTTCGGTTACGTGATAATGTATTGATAAATAATATTACATGTTGCTTCTTCTAGTAAGCTTTGTTGTCATCTTGTCTGTACACTCTGTCTAAGACTAAGCACAAAGAATACGATTCCCTAAGTATTTTGATTGTCCATGGAGGCAACTTTGCATTTGCAGACATACCATGGTGTCGAGCATGCACCTCTGACACAGTGTGCATGCGCGGTGCTTATGTAATTTTAAACTCTCTCATATTCAGGCAGAGGAGCACTTCCACTGAGATTGTTCTTGAACGTGGCACTCAGTGCCTGAGATGCAGTTTGGCTGTCTCTGATGCTCGTTCTGAATCTGACCTCTGTCATCCAAAGAACTCATAGCCTGCATTTAACAAGATCAGCTTCCTGGTTTCCCTGTACATCATATCCAGGTATGTAGGGTCGGGTTGTTCCAATAGATCTGGCGGAGGATGCTCACACTACGTCCTGAGTAGTATAGGTAGTTACAGATAGGAGTATACCCACACAATCACAAAACCATTGTTAAACTGGTTATCTTTTTCGCCATCTTTGTAATGCTGGTTACCATGCTTAGTCTCATGTGCCTAATAATCGCAGGTCATGTTTTTTGTGAAAGAATAAGATTGCTGAAATAAATGCTTCAAACAACATTTTGATCTCTTTCTTTTGTCTTATCTTGGGTACTCTAGGTGACAACAAAAGGGTAGAACTGTTTCCACAATTACCTTGGGGATCTGAGTAGTCATGTTCGAGGTTGTGAAACCCATCTGATACTCTGGTGTGTTTGTGGGTTGAGATGGGGGCACTGTAAGCTAGCTAGGAACTGTGTCAACATTTCCTGATGGTATATGGTGAATGAATCCCTATACTCTGATGCTTATCTTGCCCAGATGCACAATCCTACTTAATTCGTAGGAACTATGGGCCAGATGTAGCAAGGTCCGAGATTGCGACTCGGAAATTGCGTCTGCGACTCGCTATGGGGTCGCAAAGACCCACCTCATCAATATTCATGAGGTGGGTCGCATTTTGCGACCCCATAGCGAGTCCCTGCCCTCACAGGGATGGTGGCCTGCTGGAGACAGCAGACCTCCATGTCTGTGACTGCTTTTTTAATAAAGCAGGTTTTTTTTTTTTGTATTGCAGCACTTTTTCCTTAAAGCAAAACGAGTTGCAATACAAAAAAATAATGAAACCATTTGGCTTCATTTTTTCAGAGTAGGCAGTGGTCCATTGGACCACTGCCTGCTCTGAAAAAATATTTTTAGCGACATTCACAAAGGGGAAGGGTTCCCATTTTTTAGCCTGTAGGTTGTTCAAGCTTGAATCTTTAAAAGGATTACCACACTATAATGTTTAATTTCAAATCCTATTCCTAATATGGCAAATGCATTTAAAATTCCGATTTATTGCAGACATGTTCTTATAGCATATTAGGCATAACAGGGGCTTCCTTTAACCTGAGGTGAAGTCACCTTCGTGATGGAGGCCCACAAAGCATATAAATGCAAAGTTTTTTATTCATGGATTGATTTTCTCGCAGTAGATGCAAACACATGAACATTTCATGTGGCAACACCTAATCAATACATATCTTACCAACAATTAGAAAGGCCACTAACATTTTCAGGAACATCAAAATTGGTTGCAAGATGCCCTCTCACATGCATTACAGCACTTATTACTTGGTCCCCTCAGTAATGGTGGGGAGACTTGACCGGTCCTAGCCGGCTACACACCATATCCCAATATAGCAGTACAGTATTGAATGCTAATGGTAAGTAATAACATTTTATTTCATGATTAATCAAAATCTTTACAAAGGGACATGCTCCCCAATAAAAGCAAGTAATCAGTAGCTCATAAAAATCAAATTTGATAAAAACATCGATAAAAATGGTACAACTCAACGATCTATAAATATCTACCCCTTAAGAAGAAAATAAAGTGCAAGAGAGGGGCGAACAAGAAAAATAGATTTAATGCACTAAATGTACTAAAGAACCTCTGTTATAACCACCTCCCAGTGAATCACATGCATACTGTAAAAAGACCCACCCATAAGCACATGTATTCAGTGTAGTGGAGGCAAGATACCAACATAAACAAGGAAAGAAAATAGCTAGGTGGAAATAGTATTGCATATGGTTGTTTTTCTAAAAAAGAGGACGGATACAGGCAAAATCTCCTGTAATAAAGTGACGTGCTGAAGGACTTTGTTTTGACTGCTGGGCGGCAGTCACATCTGTGCCCTGGCAAAACTGTCAAAAAGGCAGGTATAAACAAAATTATTCGAGAGACTTGCCAGACTTGGTACTTTCATTCAGCAATTTTCGTAACTGGAAGGTGAACTTTCTAAAGTTTGTTAGATCGCTTGGTTCCTTCAATGTAAAGACCATGGCTCATATTTATACTTTTTTTGCGCCGCATTTGCGTGGCTTATTGACGCAAAAGCGTAGCAAACTTACACAATACAATTGTATTTTGTAACAAAAAATGACACAAATGCAAAGCTAAAAAAGTATAAATATGGGCCCAAGTTCATGGCTTGGGCACAGGTTCTTATACCGTGTCTTAAGAAGAGAGGTTTCAGCAAAGTGCAACGTGCATTCCTCAGTGCTGCTTATTTTGGCAAAGTCTGTTGTCATAGAGATCGTTCTAACCTGCCTTTTTAGAACCTTTTTAAAGGCCGATTGTGTGAGGGGCAGTGAGTCTAAAACCATCGGATCCATTTGGAGGGACTGGATTGCTGTGGCAAGAAAGTGTGACCAGGGATTCATTTTTAATTTAAAAATAGGATTACTTGCTGTTTTCATGGTGTTAAGTGGTGCTATGGCAACCCGGTAGTACTATTTTAAGGAGGTGCCCATATGAGCACACTTCTGGGCTTCTAGCCCAAATTCTAATCTTATTAGGCAACCTCTGAAGTACTGGGGCAATTTAAACACTCTCTTGTAAGCTTTAAGTTGAAATTGGCCCACTGATTTAATAAGCTGCCCTAGAAAAGCTTCATGGCCATAATTCAGCGCTAGCATAAGAGTGGCTCGAAGCACATGCCAAATGGGAATTGAGGGAGGACTTTCTATCAAGTTACATAGCTGGCATACTCTTGCAGTGATCAATTCAGCCTTTGTTTTAAGATGGCAGAGGTGAACTTTAGCACTCCTGTTCACTGCAAGCCACACCCATAAGTATTTATATGATTTAGCCCCAGTAATCTTCAGGGGTCCCATAGTCCAAGAGTTGCTCAGTGTTTTTGATGTCCTCCCAAAAGTTACTAGCTTAGTCTTCGAAACATTCACCCTTATCTTGTTTGCCTCATTGTACTTATGGAGAGCGGATAGTGGTTTTTGGAACCCTATTCTAGAATGGTCAATATCTTCCACATACTGGAGCAAAGTAATTTTACAATACCCGATTTAGGGGTGGGGGGATCGGATTGGCACCTTTTGAGGTTGAGACCATGTCAGCTGTATACAAATTAAAGAGAGGCAGGGCAAGAACGCTGCCTTGCTTCAACTCATTATCCATGGAAATCTTCCTGAGGGGGCTACTGTCTTGCGTGGGGACGCAAGATATTTCCTCCAACAAAGTTGTACAGTAGGACATCAGGACCGTCTGGACCACTTCAGTCCACCACCTGTGATGCAGGATCCACGCAGGTCGTCAGGAGAGGGGATCCACATAGCCGGTCGTCATTGCAGTAGGTGTCTGCTGAAGTAGGGGAGTGACTCCTTCACGCCAAGAGAGATTCCTTCGCTCTTCTGGTGCACGCTGAAGACAGGCAGTCCTCTGAGGATGCACGACCGGGAAACAGTTGCAGTTGCTGGCAGGAGCCGAAGATACCATGTTGCAGAAGTCGTCTTTGCTTCTTTGTTGCAATGTGTAGAGTTCCTTGAGGGTCCAGATGCAGTTTCTCCAATGAGAAGTTGAAGTGGAGGATGCAGAGGAATCCTGCTGGAGTCTTGCAATCTGAATCTGAAGAATCACCCAAAGGAGAGACCCTAAATAGCCCCGAAAGGGGAATTGGTCACATAAACAGAACAGGAAAGCACCTATCGGGGGCCTCTGACATCACCTTCTGGCACTGGCCATTCAGATGCTCCCAGAGTTCCCTGCCAACTTGGAATCCAAGTTGGCAAAACCCAGGGAGCCTCTGGAGGCGCTCTGAGCACCACCCCTGGGGTGGTGATGGACAGAGGAGTGGTCACTCCCCTTTTCTTTGTCCAGTTTCGGCTCAGAGCAAGGACTGGGGGTCCCTGAACTGGTGTAGACTGTATTATGAAAGGAAGGCACCAAATGTGCCCTTCAAAGCATTTCCAGTGGCTTGGAAGGGTGCCCCTATTTCCAAAAGGAGAGGGTGTAGCACCCCTCTCCCAAATGAAATCCTTTGATCTGCCTTCCTGGGCTTGTGCTTTTCAAGCAACAGGAAGGCAGAAACCTGTCTGTGAAGTGGCAGCAGCTGGGATTGCCTGGAAAACCTCAGAAGGCTGGAATGGCAATACTGGGGGTCCTCTAAGGAGCCCCCACAGTGCATTGAATCATACAACCACTGCTTGCAAAAGCCTTGGGGTATGATTCAAACATGTTAGATACCAAACATGCCTATGTTTGGAGTTACCATTATGTAGCTGAACACAGGTAGTGACCTATGTCCAGTACATGCGTAAAATGGTGACCTCACACTCATGAAGTCTGGGAAAATGGTCCTGAGGTCATGGGGGCACCTTTGCTAGTGCAGGGGTGCCCTCACACACAGGTACTCTGAACCCTGCCCTCAGGGCTGGAGGGCCTGCTATAGGGGTGACCTATAAGTGACCTTGTGCTGTGTAAATGGCAGTGAAAGGGTGCATGCACCTTTTCACGCAGTCGGCAATGGCAGTTCTGCAGAAGCCTTTGCATGGGCTTCCCATGGGTGGCAAAAGATATGCTGCAGCCCATAAGAATCCCCTGGAAACCCAATGCCCTGGGTACCTAGGTACCATATACAAGGGACTTATAAGGGGAGTCCAGTATGCCAATTGTGGGTGAAATACTGTGTTACCAGTATGCAATAACCAAATTTAGAGGAGATAGAGCATAATCACTGGGGTCCTGGTTAGCAGGAACACAATAAAGCACACTGACATCAGGCAGAAAATGGGGGTAAACATGGGAAAAAGAGGGTACTTTCCTACAATGGCTTGCCTAAAACTCTGGACCGTGCCAGGCTGTGAGAGATAAGTAGTTTGCCCCTATGTTCTACTCTCAGTTTTGTAGTGTTGTGTCATTTGCCACTCTGTACTACCCTCAGTTTTGTGGCTTTGGCATTGAGTCGCCACTTGCTTGTTGAAAGCCCTGGACTTCTGGTCATTAGTGTAGATTGTCAGCGCACCGAACATAAGCAGAATATCCTCCACTCTGCTGCTCAAAGGTGTTGAGGCCTTGCAATGTTTAATACCGATGATGCCTTTCTTGTCTGGTGTTTTTGGGAGCTAATATTACTAATGACGCAGGTGAGCCCAGGCCATGAATAGGCCTAGTAGGCCGGGGAGACCCGGAAATCACAGTGAGCATCCGTTGGTGTTCTATGGCCGGCATCGGAGAGTGGGCAGTTAAACAAAGTTGAATTTAATTAGGTTAGATTGAGTTAGATTGAATATTGAAAATTGGATCCAAGTCGGGCTCTAAGGCGGATGCCAGCAAGTTCTACAAGTTCAGCAAATATGGTTTAATATGGTATGATGGGGTGCCAGGCAGAGTGTAGCAGATGAATTCAGGTGGATTCAGGAAGCTTGGACTGGGTGGAAGCTAGGTAGCAATGATTTGTGGTGGGCAAGGCAACAACAATCAGGACAGAGACCAAGATCAAGATCAGGGTCAGGAGCCTGTGTGAGCACAGGAAGAGCTAGCAGGAATCTGAACTGTTCAGTTCAGTTTGGCTCAGCTTCGGCTCAGCGGGTCCCGCTCCATGTCAGCCACTCAGCTTCATGCCCCTCTGTCAGGGGAGCAAGCCACCACTTTTAGTTGTGCCTCTTTGCCATCGAGGCCGTCACCGGGGGCTGAGCTAGGCTGCTGTGAAGACCACCAATGCTGGTTGAATACCGGTAAATTAAGACACCAGCAGATTAATCCGCTCTGCTTGGATCGTGACTGCTCCGCCCCGGCCTCACACAGCAGCTCACTCTGTTTGCCACGCTTTGCTCTCTACCCTCCATACTGGTAGTGCTCCAGGTCCAACAAATGCATGCTAATATGTGAATGATAACAGATGTCCCACCTCAGGCTGTTCAAGCTGTTTAGCCACAGTTAGCTGTTCCTGCAATTAGTCCTGTCCACCAGATGGGAAGAGATTCCTTTCTGGATTGCTCAACAAACAATAAGGACCCCAAGATAAATATAAGATTCTTATTATTTGCCTACCACTTTGTATGGTCCCCCTATTGAAGATTATGCCACCTGGGGCACTGCCTTTGCTGCTTTATATACCATAACCCATGGTACAACATCAATAGCTGTTTTACCAGAGGTGCTAAAACACATTCAAAATGAATACAGGGCTGCCCCTTACCTGGACTTGGGGATGAAATCATTGGAAATTTTGAACTGTTTCCTCAGTTGTACTAGGTGATACTAAAGGAGAGCAACAGTGCTGGTAGTACACCAACGACACACAAGTTGCTGTACAAGATCAGGACTGCAAGTTGCCAAAAATTATTGGGGACACCTATACATCTATAGGTCGAGATAATTTAAGAGTCAGGCCTAACAAACCACAGCTTAAAGGCAAATCTGACCAAGAATGTTCTAAACAGGCTCCTCAGTCTTCTAAGAAATGCTAGAACAAACTAAAAAAAAAGATAAAGAGAGTTACAGGGTGGATCTCTGCAATCGGAGCCCACTAAAAAGCGTTAGAAATTTTGTAACTGTGATGCACTTAAACAGCATGATAGGTATCAGCATACTGATGCACATCCTTCTTGTTCCTTTCAGGACTCACCAGAGAAACCCTCTGAGAGAGTAGGATGGTCCAAATGCAGGCATGAAGAGTGTGAGAAACCGAAAACAGACTCACAATGATCATGCGACATCATAATAAAAAAGGAAGAGAAAGTTCTACAATTGGAAAAGGCAATATTAAAAGATTTAGGTGGCTGATATTTCTGTTAAATATGCCACACATACCGAGAACACTCCTTCTGAACCAGACATGGGCATTGACACTGCTAGACAGCACAGCAGAGGTTATGATAGTTCGCTGGACTCTTTAAGAGTTTCTGGTTTCGAGAGCAACCAGTAAATTTGTACAAGTTGAAACACCAAATCGGTGGATGAGCCCTCCCAGCAGACTATCTGAACTGGACATTCAAATTAAGGATGACATAACACAAAAGTGATTTTGTGGGATAAACACACACACATTTAAGACATTCTCCTTGCTGAGGTAGATCAGCATCCAGAGTTTGTTAGGAAAGTCCCACAAAGAAAAGATGTAATATAACCGGCCTTCTCAGTTCTTGTTCCCCAAGCAATCAAGCAAACGCATGCTAAAGATTGGGCCCTTGCACAAGCCCCAGCATTATACTACAATCATGTATGGTGAGATAAGGGTTCCCCCTACCAAATAATACCTACACAGAGGCTGACAAGTGCAACTAAAATCCCCCATTAAACATGAAGCAAAAGATCTAGTAAGGGATATTGGGCCAGATGTAGGAAAGGATTTTACCCATTCTGTGTCTACGGGAAAAAGCGTTCGTACATATGGCCCATTCTCTCACAAATTGAGGACCAGGGAGTAACTGAACCCTGTGTTTCACCTATAAACAATCCTCTCTCACCCATAATGAAGCCTGATCACATAGCCTTAGACTATAGACATTTAAACAGTCACACACGCATGTTTGCAATTTAAAACTCACACAGTACGGCTCTAGTGAACAACTTCACCCATAAAAAATAAAAAACAATATTGGACATTTCCAATGTTTTTGCAGTAAAATTATAGCGTCTGAAAGCAGAGACTTAACGGCATTTGCCACGCTCTGTGGTTTTATTGACACCCTCAGGGGTATAAGATTGCCCTATGTCAATGACATCTGTCTGATGGACAATGATTTAAACAGACACATAGCATGAGTAGATCACGTAGTGCTGGGATTTGCCAAATACACATTCATTTCTATTCAATTCATACAAATTTAGCCCAGATAAACCACTTTCCCCTGCCCTATCTGGCACTTTGAGGACTTGATAGTGAGGCCTGCCTTTGGCAGGGCCTCCAAAACTTTCCATAGGTGGACCAGGTGATCATCCCAGGTTGAGCTAAAGACAGCAATATCATCTACATATGCTGCACTGAAAGTTTCTAACCGTTGCAGGACTGTGTTCACCAACCTCTGAAAAGTGGCAGGTGCATTTTTCAAACCAAAGGGCATTAGTGTAAATTGGTAGTGCCCTCCAATGGTAAAAAATGCAGTCTTACGTTCAGCATCTTCTGATAGTCTAATCTGCCAATACCCTGCAGTTAGATCAAAAGTGCTTAGATACGTGGCAGAAGCCAGTGTATCAATGATCTCATCTGCTATGGGTATAGGGTGAGCATCTGTCTTGGTTACCTGATTGAGCCCTCTGTAATCTACACAAAACCTCATCTCTCTCTTTCCATCTTTGGTGTGAGGTTTTGGTAGAAGCACAACTGGGCTAGGCCAGGGGCTTTCTGATGGCTCAATCACCCCTAAGTCCAACATTTTCTGCACCACTTGTTTAATGCAGTCCCTGACATGGTCAGGCTGCCTATACATTTTACTTTTGACAGGCAGGCTGTCTCCAGTATCAATTGTATGTTCACACCAGGATGTTGTACCTGGCACAAATGAAAAGAGGTCTGAAAACTGACTTAAGAGATTGATACAGTTGTCTTTCTGTTCTGTAGTCAGACAATCTGCTAAGACTACTCCCTCCACTAAGCCATCAGCTTCAGTGGTGGAGAAGAGATCAGGGAGAGGGTGTAGGAGGCTGGCCTTGCTTGTAGTGGATACCAAAGGTACTTACACCTTGTGCCAGGTCCAGTTATCCCTTATTAGTAGAATAGAGGTGTTTCTAGCAGCTTAGGCTGATAGAAGGTAGCTTTGACAAAGCAGCTTAGGCTGAACTAGGAGACATGCAAAGCTCCTACTATACCACTTATATCATATGCACAATATCATAAGAAAACACAATAAACAGAGTTACTGTAGGAAAGTACCATCTTGCCTGGCATGTTACCCCCATATTTCACTGTATATATGTTGTTTTAGTGTATGTGTCACTGGGACCCTGCCAGCCAGGGCCCCAGTGCTCATAAGTTTGCCTGTATGTGTTCCCTGTGTGATGACTAACTGTCTCACTGAGGCTCTGCTAACCAGAACCTCAGTGGTTATGCTCTCTCTGCTTTCTAAATTGTCACTAACAGGCTAGTGACCAATTTCACCAATTCACATTGGCATACTGGAACACCCTTATAATTCCCTAGCATATGGTACTGAGGTACCCAGGGTATTGGGGTTCCAGGAGATCCCTATGGGCTGCAGCATTTCTTTGGACACCCATAGGGAGCTCTGACAATTCTTACACAGGCCTGCCACTGCAGCCTGAGTGAAATAACATCCACGTTATTTCACAGCCATTTACCACTGCACTTAAGTAACTTATAAGTCACCTATATGTCTAACCTTCACCTGGTGAAGGTTGGGTGCAAAGTTACTTAGTGTGTGGGCACCCTGGCACTAGCCAAGGTGCCCCCACATCGTTCAGGGCAAATTCCCAGGATGTTGTGAGTCCGGGGACTCCATTACACGCGTGCACTATACATAGGTCACTACCGATGTATAGCATCAGAATAGTAACTCCGAACATGGCCATGTAACATGTCTAAGATCATGGAATTGTCACCCCAATGCCAGAACCCCCGAGTCTCTAGCCAAGACCCGGGTACTGCCAAACTGCCTTTCCCGGGGTTTCACTGCAGCTGCTGCTGCTGCCAACCCCTCAGACAGGTTTCTGCCCTCCTGGGGTCCAGCCAGGCTTGGCCCAGGAAGGCAGAACAAAGGACTTCCTCAGAGAGAGGGTGTTACACCCTCTCCCTTTGGAAAAAGGTGTCAGGGTTGGGGAGGAGTAGCCTCCCCCAGCCTCTGGAAATGCTTTGATGGGCCCAGGGGAGGTGCCCAGAGCTCCTCCAGCGTGCCCCAGACCTCTGCCATCTTGGATTCAGAGGTGTGCTGGCACACTGGACTGCTCTGAGTGGCCAGGGCCAGCAGGTGACGTCAGATACTCCTTCTGATAGGCTCTTACCTGTGTTACTAGCCTATCCTCCTTCCTAGGTAGCCAAACCTCCTTTTCTGGCTATTTAGGGTCTCTGCTTTGGGGAATTTTTCAGATACCGAATGCAAGAGCTCACCAGAGTTCCTCTGCATCTCTCTCTTCACCTTCTGCCAAAGGATCGACCGCTGACTGGTCAGGACACCTGTAAAACCGCAACAGAGTAGCAAAGACGACCACTGCAACCTTGTATCGCTGATCCTGCCGCCTTCTCGGCTGTTTCCTGGTGGTGCATGCTCTGGGGGTAGCCTGCCTCCTTCTTCCACCAGGAGCTCTGAAGAAATCTCCTGTAGACCCCAAGACGGAATCTTCCCCCTGCAACAACAGCCAACAAAAGACTACATCACCGGTCCTCTGGGTCCCCTCTCAGCACAACGAGCGTGGTCCCTAGAACTCAGCAACTCTGTCCAAGTGACTCACACAGTCCAGTGACTCTTCAGTCCAAGTTTGGTGGAGGTAAGTCCTTGCCTCCCCACGCTAGACTGCATTGCTGGGTACCGTGTGATTTGCAGCTGCTCCGGCTCCTGTTCACTCTTCCAGGATTTCCTTCATGCACAGCCAAGCTTGGGTCCCTGACACTCTAACCTGCAGTGCACAACCTTCTGAGTTGTCCTCCGGCATAGTGGGACTCCCTTTTGTGACTTCGGGTGGACTCCGGTTCACTCCTCTTCCAAGTGCCTGTTCCGGTACTTCTGCGGGTGCTGCCTGCTTCTGTGAGGGCTCCCTGACTTGCTGGTTGCCCCCTCTGTCTCCTCATCCAAGTGGCGATATCCTGGTCCCTCCTGGGCCACAGCAGCACCCAAAAACCCTAACCGTGACCCTTGCAGCTAGCAAGGCTTGTTTGCGGTCTTTCTGCGTGGGAATACCTCTGTAAGCTTCTTCACGACGTGGAACATCCATCCTCCAAAGGGGAAGTTTCTAGCCCTCTTCGTTCTTGCAGAATCCACAGCTTCTACCATCCAGTGGCAGCTTCTTTGCACCCTCAGCTGGCATTTCCTGGGCATCTGCCCTCTCTCGACATTGTCGCGACTCTTGGACTTGGTCCCCTTGTTCCACAGGTACTCAGGTCCGGAAATCCACTTTGGTTGCATTGCTGGTGTTGGTCTTCCTTGCAGAATTCCCCTATCACGACTTCTGTGCTCTCTGGGGAATATAGGTGCACTTTACACCTACTTTTCAGGGTCTTGGGGTGGGCTATTTTTCTACCCCTCACTGTTTTCTTACAGTCCCAGCGACCCTCTACAAGCTCACATAAGTTTGGGGTCCATTCATGGTTCTCATTCCACTTTTGGAGTATATGGTTTGTGTTGCCCCTATTCCTATGTGCTCCTATTGCAATCTACTGTAACTTTACATTGCTTGCATTACTTCCTTTTGCTATTACTGAATATTTTTGGTATTGTGTACATATATCTTGTGTATATTTGGCATCCTCATACTGAGGGTACTCACTGAGATACTTTTGGCATATTGTCATAAAAATAAAGTACCTTTATTTTTAGTATATATGTGTATTGTGTTTTCTTATGATATTGTGCATGTGACACCAGTGGTATAGTAGGAGCTTTGCATGTCTCTTAGTTCAACCTAAGCTGCTCTGCTATAGCTACCTTCTATCAGACTAAGCTGCTAGAAACACCTCTTCTACACTAATAAGGGATAACTGTAACTGGTACAGAGTGTAAGTACCCCTTGGTACCCACTACAAGCCAGGCCAGCCTCCTACAGTTACTAAAAATAAAGGTACTTTTATGACAATATGCCACAAGTATCTCAGTGAGTACCCTCAGTAAGAAGGTAAGTAATATACACAAGTTATATGTACACAAACCAAAATCAGGTAAGTAAGAGAAAGAAAAGTAATGCAAACAGTGTAGAATTACAATGGGCTGCAATGGGAGAACATAGGTCTAGGGGCAACACAAACCATATACTCCAAAAGTGGAATGCAAATCACGAATGGACCCCAGACCTATGGGAGCTTGTACATGGTCGCTGGGACTGTAAGAAAACAGTCAGGGTGTCCAAGATACCCCACCCCAAGACCCTGAAAAGTAGGAGTAAAGTACACCTACTACCCCAAGAGAGCACAATAGTCGTGATAGGGGGATTCTGCAAGAACAACAAACACCAGCAGTGCACTGGACCTCAAGACATGCAAGGCAAGGGGACCAAGTGCAATAGTCGCGACAGTGTCCAGGGGGGGCAGGAGCCCAGGAAACCCCGGATGAAGGTGCAAAGAAGCTGCCTCTGGATGGAAGAAGCTTGGAGTTCTGCAAGAAAGAAGAGGACTAGGAACCTCTCCTTTGGAAGACAGATGTTCTACATCTCGATGAAGCTTGCAGATGTGTTCCCACGCAGAAATACTGCAAACAAGCCTTGCTAGCTGCAAGGGTTGCAGTACAGGTTTTTGGGTGCTGTTGAGGACCAGGAAGGACCAGAATGTCGCCTTCTGGAGGAGGCGACAGAGGTGCTGCTCAGCAACTCAGAGAGCCCTCACAAAAGCAGGCAGCACCCGCAGAAGTACCCCAACAGGCACTCAGAAGAAGAGTGAACCGGAGTCCACGCGAAGTTACAAAAGAGGGTCCCACTACGTCGGAGGCCAACTCAGAGGGTTGTGCACTGTAGGACGGGGTGCTGGGGACCTAGACTAGGCTGTGCATGAAGGAAATCCTGGAAGAGTGCACAGGAGCCGAAGCAGCTGCAAATCACGCAGTACACAGCTTTGCAGTCTAGCGTGGGAAGGCAAGGACTTACCTCCACGAAACTTGGACTGAAGAGTCATTGGACTGTGGGAGTCACATGGACAGAGTTGCTGTGTTCCAGGGACCACGGCCATCAGGATGGGAGGGGATTCAGAGGACAGGTGATGCAGTCTTTTGGTGCCTGCGTTAGCAGGGGAAGATTCCGTCGACCCACGGGAGATTTCTTCAGAGCTTCTGGTTCAGGGTGAAGGCAAACAACCCCCAGAGCATGCACCACTTGGAAACAGTTGAGAAAGCCGGCAGGATTAGGCACCACAATGTTGCTGGTGGTCGTCTTGCTACTTTGTTGCGGTTTTGCAGGCGTCCTGGAGCAGTCAACGGTCGATCCTTGGTAGAAGGTGAAGAGGGAGATACAGAGGAACTCTGGTGAGCTCTTGCATTCGTTATCTGAAGAATTCCCCAAAGCACAGACCCTAAATAGCCAGAAAAGGAGGTTTGGCTACCAAGATAGGACAATTGGCTACCAAGAGCGGTAAGAGCCTATCACAAGGAGCCTCTGACGTCACTTGCTGGCACTGGCCACTCAGAGCAGTCCAGTGTGCCCTCAAACCTCTGTTTCCAAGATGGCAGAGGTCTTGGACACACTGGGGGAGCTCTGGGCACCTCCCCTTGGAGGTACTGGTCAGGGGAGTGGTCACTTCCCTGTCCTTTGTCCAGTTTCGTGCCAGAGCAGGGCTGGGAGATCCTTGAACCGGTTCAGACTGGCTTATGCAGAGATGGGCACCATCTGTGCCCATCAAAGCATTTCCAGAGGCTGGGGGAGGCTACTCCTCCCCAGCCCTTCACACCTATTTCCAAAGGGAGAGGGTGTAACACCCTCTCTCAGAGGAAATCCTTTGTTCTGCCTTCCTGGGCCAGGGCTGCCTGGACCCCAGGAGGGCAGAAACCTGTCTGATGGGTTGGCAGCAGCAGCAGCTGCAGTGGAAACCCCGGAAAGGCAGTTTGGCAGTACCCGGGTTCTGTGCTAAAGACCTGGGGGATCATGGAATTGTCCCCAATTCCATGATCTTAGACATGTTACATGGCCATGTTCGGAGTTACCATTGTGACGCTATACATAGGTAGTGACCTATGTATAGTGCACGCGTGTAAAGGTGTCCCCGCACTCACAAAGTCCGGGGAATTTGCCCTGAACGATGTGGGGGCACCTTGGCTAGTGCCAGGGTGCCCACACACTAAGTAACTAGGCACCTAACCTTCACCAAGTGAGGGTTAGACATATAGGTGACTTATAAGTCACTTTTGTGCAATGAAAAATGACTGTGAAATAACGTGGACATTATTTCACTCAGGATGCAGTGGCAGGCCTGTGTAAGAATTGTCTGAGCTCCCTATGGGTGGCAAAAGAAATGCTGCAGGACACAGGGATCTCCTGGAACCCCAATACCATGGGTACCTAGGTACCATATACAAGGGAATTATATGGGTGTACCAGTATGCCAATGTGAATTGGTAATTTTAGTCACCAGCCTGTTAGTGACAAATTTGGAAAGCAGAGGGAGCATAACCACTGAGGTTCTGGTTAGCAGAGCCTCAGTGAGACAGTTAGGCATCACACAGGGAACACATTTAGGCCACAAATGTATGAGCACTGGGGTCCTGGCTAGCAGGGTCCCAGTGACACTTAACAAACATACTGACAACATAGGGTTTTCACTATGAGCACTGGGCCCTGGCTAGCAGGATCCCAGTGAGATTGTGAAAACACCCTGACATATACTCACAAACAGGCCAAAAGTGGGGGTAACAAGGCTAGAAAGAGGCTACTGTCTCACAAAGATAGCCACAAGATGGCAGCCCACTGCCTTTGAGGGACCAACTGTACCATAGAGGCCCTATCAAGTGCAGCAAACCACTTATTAATGTCATCCCCCTCCTTGTAAGGGGGGACTATCTTCTGCAGATTCCTGGAATCTTGCTCTCTAACAGGATTGCTATCAGAAATACTGCTGCTGCCACCATGGAGAACTAACCCCAATCTCTGTCTTTCCCTCTCTATGTCTAGGGATTCCCTGTCTAAGGCCAGCTGCTGCTCTTTAATCTTCAGTCTGGTCTCTTCCATCCTCAGCTTTCTGAATTACCTTTCCATTAAGTTATCCTTAGGGTGGCAGGCTTGGCAATGTTTGGACACAGAGGGGATTTGGGAATTGGCAGAGAGAGACCTGTCCCTAACTGTCTGGACCCTAGTAACCTGGCCTCTTGGAGTGAAAGATGCCCTACTGATGGGAGACCCTCTAACACTACCAGTGTCACTAGGTGGCCTGCTAGGGGGCAGGACTTTGTAAGAACCCTCCCCAGCATCTTCAGGGAACTCCTCTGAGTCTGACTGGGAAGCCTCCTCTTTTTCTACCCTCTCCTGGGATGGGCCAGACTGGTTCTGGTCATCTTGTAGGAGCAAATTAAAGAGAAACTCTTTTGTTGGATTCTTACCTGTGCTTAAACCTCTATCCAGGCAGAGACCCCTCATACTCTTATAGTTTAAACTTTCATAAGTTGCCTGAACAACTTTGGAAGTAGCCTCTACTGTAGACATGATAGAAAAAGGTTTAAGACAGAGAGAGAAAAAGTTTTAGAACGTTTGAAAGTACAGAGAAAAAACCTTTTCAAACTTTTGGAAAACTCTTGAAAGTTTTCAGAACTTTTCAGAAACTTAGTTAAAAGTTTTAGAGTAAAAAAGTAAACAGTTTTGGTTAAGTGTACATATACTGAACTATTTGGTATAAGATGTTCTCATGAAAAGCACCAAATGACAAAGTGGTAAAGCAGTTACCAGTACTCATCCCACCGCTGCACCACCAATTTAGGAGGCTGGAATGGCTTATAGTGGGTACCTTGTGGTACTTCCACCCTGTGCCAGGTCCAGTTATCCCTTATTATTAGAATAGAGGTGTTTCTAGCAGCTTAGGCTGATAGAAGGTAGCTATGGCAAAGCAGCTTAGGTTGAACTAGGAGACATGCAAAGCTCCTACTATACCACTTATGTCATATAGCACAATATCATAAGAAAATACAATACTCAGAGTTACTAAAAATGAAGGTACTTTATTTTAGTGACAATATGCCAAAAGTATCTCAGAGGATACCCTCACTTAGGAGGTAAGTAATATACACAAATTATATGTACACAAACCCAAAACAGGTAAGTAACAGTAGGAAAAGCAGTGCAAACAATGTAGAATCACAATAGGATGTAATAGGTAGATATAGGCCTAGGGGCAACACACATGATATACTCCAAAAGTGGAATGCAAATCACGAATGGACCCCAGGCCTATGGGAGGTTGTAGAGGGTTGCTGGGACTGTGACAAAACAGTAAGGGTGTCCAAAATACCCCACCCCAAGACCCTGGAAAGTAGGAGTAAAGTTACCCTACTACCCTAGAAAGACAGAATAGTTGTGACAGGGGATTCTGCAAGAACCACAAGCACGATCAAAACACTAAAGACGGATTCCTAGACCTGAGGACCTGTAAAGGAAGGGCACCAAGTCCAAGAGTCACGAAAGTGTCCAGGGGGGGCAGGAGCCCACCAAACCCCGGATGGAGGTACAAAAGGACTGTCTCCGGGTAGAAGAAGCCGAAGATTCTGCAACAACGAAAAGGGCTAGGAACTTCTCCTTTGGATGGAAGTTGTCCCACGGGGAGCCGGAGGTTGCAATTGTGTTTCCAGGAAGAAATACCACAAACGAGCCTTGCTAGCTGCAAGAGCTGCGGTTGAGGATTTTGGGTGCTGCTGGGGCCCAGAAAGGACCAGGATGTCGCCCCTTTGAGGAGCAGACAGAGGTGGCACTCAGCAACTCAGAGAGTCCCCACAGAAGCAGGCAGCACCCGCAGAAGTATCGGAGCAAGCACTTAGAAGATCTGAAGACAGCGGTCAACTCAGAGTCACAAAGGAGGGTTCCACGACGTTGGACTCCAACTCAGTGGGTTGAGCACTGCAGGATGGAGTGCTGGGGACCCAGGCTAGGCTGTGCTCAAAGGAATCCTTGGAAAAGTGCACAGAAGCCAGAGCAGCTGCAAATCACGCAGTACACAGGTTTGCTGTCTGGCGTGGGGAAGCAAGGACTTACCTCCACCAACTTTGGACAGAAGGGCCACTGGACTGTGGGAGACACTTAGACCCAGCTCCTGTGTTCCAGGGACCACGCTCGTCAGGATGAGAGGGGTCCCTGAGGACCGGTGATGCAGAAGTTTGGTGGCTGCGTTAGCAGGGGGAAGATTCCGTCGACCCACTGGATATTTCTTCTTGGCTTCCAGTGCAGGGTGAATGCAGACAGCCCTCAGAGCATGCACCACCAGGAAACAGTCGAGAGAGACGGCACGATGAGGCGCTACAATGTTGCTGGTAGTCGTCTTGCTACTTTGTTGCGGTTTTGCAGGTGTCCTGGAGCAGTCAGCGGTCGATCCTTGGAAGAAGTCAAAGAGGGAAGTGCAGAGGAACTCTGGTGAGCTCTTGCATTCGTTATCTGAGGAATAGCCCAGAGGAGAGACCCTAAATAGCCAGAAAAGGAGGTTTGGCTACTAAGAAAGGAGGCTTGGCTAGTGAAAGAGGTAAGCACCTATCAGGAGGGGTCTCCGACGTCACCTGCTGGCACTGGCCACTCAGAGCAGTCCATTGTGCCCCAACATCTCTGAATCCCAGATGGTAGAGGTCTGGGACACACTGGAGGAGCTCTGGACACCTCCCCTGGGAGATACTGGTCAGGGGAGTGGTCACTTCCCTTTCCTTTGTCCAGTTTCGTGCCAGAGCAGGGCTGGTGGATCCCTGAACTGGTGTAGACTGGCTTATGCAGAGATGGGCACCATCTGTGCCCATCAAAGCATTTCCAGAGGCTGGGGGACGCTACTCCTCCCCAGCCCTTCACACCTATTTCCAAAGCGAGAGGGTGTAACAACCTCTCTCAGAGGAAATCCTTTGTTCTGCCTTCCCTATGACTGGGCTGCCCAGACCCCAGGAGGGCAGAATCCTGTCTGAGGGGTTGGCAGCAGCAGCTGCAGTGGAAACCCCGGAAAGGCAGTTTGGCAGTACCTGGGTTCTGTGCTAGAGACCCGGGGGATCATGGAATTGTCCTCCCAATACCAGAATGGTATTGGGGTCATAATTCCATGATCTTAGACATGTTACATGGCCATGTTCGGAGTTATCATTGTGACGCTACACATAGGTAGTGACCTAGGTGTAGTGCACGCGTGTAATGGTGTCCCCGTACTCACAAAGTCCGGGGAATTTGCCCTGAACAATATGGGGGCACCTTGGCTAGTGCCAGGGTGCCCACACACTAAGTAACTAGGCACCTAACCTTCCCCAAGTGAGGGTTAGACATATAAGTGACTTATAAGTCACTTTTGTGCAATGAAAAATGACTGTGAAATAACATGGAGGTTATTTCACTCAGGATGCAGTGGCAGGCCTGTGTAAGAATTGTCTGAGCTCCCTATGGGTGGCAAAAGAAATGCTGCAGCCCACAGGGATCTCCTGGAACCCCAATACCATGGGTACCTAGGTACCATATACAAGGGAATTTTATGGGTGTTCCAGTGTGCCAATGAGAATTGGTAACATTAGTCACTAGCCTGCAGGGCCAATTTTAGAAAGCAGAGAGAGCATAAACACTGAGGTTCTGGTTAGCAGAGCCTCAGTGATACAGTTAGGCACCAAACAGTGAACACATACAGGGCATACATTATGAGCACTGGGGTGCTGCCTGGCAGGATCCCAGTGACAGATGGGCAAAAACAAACATACATACAGTGAAAATGGGGGTAACATGCCAGGCAAGATGGTACTTTCCTACACCATTGGGTAGCCAGACCCACTAGGAGGTCCCTTTTAGCATCCAGATGTAGGTTCCAGATCTCAATAATCATGGCACTTTGGTAGCAGACATGCATTTGTACATAAATGAACGTTTTGCTGTCTTATTGGAACTACAAGACTTCTGTGACGAGTACCCAAATAAAATTACCAAACATTCTGCCACTGATCAATTGAAGTAGCAACCAGCATCTCCCAGCAAGATTCCAAAGGTTGGGGATCTAGTCCACAAGAACATTGTCAACAAGAATGATTTTGAACCATCATACCGAGCACTTTGTATCAGTCCTAGGCATTCAAGGTACAAGAACTTTGATTTTGCCTACGCTTGCTGATTGTAAAAGTAATTGCTTTGTCTCAGTAGATCAGATACAGCTACACAGTGTGGGCAGTCCCACACAGTAGGGCTCGAGGGCTTCTGAGTAGTTACCTGCCTCCTCTCCCTACTTTCCATGAGATCCTATACAAGAATTAAGTAACACAAGTAATGCTGCTCCCTTGTTGGGGACTACAGTTGTTGATTTTCCATTGGTTCTTGTTACAACTGCTAATATAGGACAAGCTCCATATGTGGATTTACAATCTTCAAAGGCTGTTTCTAACAGTGAAACTGTGCACTGTCAATCACCTTTGGAAGAGACTACCAGTTCTCTTTCGCCCCGTGGGTGCACTGTTTTCACAGAGACTGCCTCTGGTAACTTTATCGCCACTGATGATTTTACTTCAAATTCTTCTTTGCAGGGACTGCATACCTTTCTTGCCTGACAAAAAAAGACTTATCTGATTCCTCCAAGCTACTACATTTGGAGTGTCATTTTACAGTTTTTTCTCCTCATTTAGATGTGCTTTGTCTCAGTATTCTTCTTGACTTTAAATGGACACTACCTTATAGAAAGCACTGCTCCTGAACTGGAGGCTGAGGTGTTGAAGCCTCATTTTCCTTGTTTAGGGTGTGAAGAGACCTGTCCCTAGTGAACATTTCTGCATCCCCTGTCTCTGATGGAATTGTGTGGAATAAGGTCCCATTTGTTATTTTTGGCCCGACAGAAACTTTAGAGATAACATATGTTTTTAAGATTTCAATGGACGATGTTACTTTTCCTGGTGCTATCGCTAATGAATGGGATGTGATGACAGTGAAAAATATGCTGTCCAAATTGGAAAACTATTGTGTATTTGAAACTGAGGATTTCTATTTGAGTTGTGCTAATTATGGTGAAATGTTTTGCTACCCATCATTATAGTCACCATTATTTACACAGGGTTAGTTCTCACAGTGCAGGTTTTAATTACATACAATAGGAACATTGCCAGACACAACCAGTAGTTAGTTCCAAAACATGCATGAGAAAGTTTGCATATTTTGCAGGACACAGTCGCATGGACCTGACTTACTATTATTATACACTTACCCCTTTTCCCAGCAAAGAACATACTTACACAAATTAAATGTATTAATTCAGATGAATTCCTACATGAATTAACTCTACAGGGTTATGAATATCAGAAAGATAACTTTGATTTGAAATCAATTTGAGGAACACGTAATTGGCAAGTACAGGGAATGGATGCTTTATTTAGAGCCTGCCTAATACCACAGTAAATGATTTTCCTGAACAAAAGTGCAGCAAACAACTTGCATGGGTCTGGCTAAAATGAAATACATGACCACACCTAACTTTCCTTCTACTGCACATTTTGAAAATTGGCAACATTTGGCAAACTACAAAGAAGAGTATTTAAATGACTTGATACAGATTACCACATACAACTCTTCAGTTTAAGCTCCAGATGAGTGGTTAGTGTAGTCAGTGGACACTAATGATTGTCATTCATGTTTTTAAACTCTACTTTAGGTTTTAAATCTAGCAGAGGAGACCCCCCCTATACTTGCGGTCACAACATTCAGGGCAGTGGTAGTGACCATTTATAGGGGGTCATTACGACCCTGGCGGCCGGTGGTATGTTGGCGGTAACACCGCCAACAGGCTGGTGGTGTTCCGCCAGCAATTATGACCGTGACGGAAAAGCCAGGGCCATACCGCTAGCCCCTCCACTTTGCCGCCAGGATTCCGCCTGGCGGTCATAATCCCCAGGGCAGCGGTGCATGCACCGCTGCCATGGGGATTATGAGTCCCCGACCGCCGGCCTGTCCATGGCGGTACACACCGCCATGGAAAGGCCGGCGGTAAGGGGACTTGGGGTGCCCCTGGGGGCCCCTGCACTGCCCATGCACTTGGCATGGGCAGTGCAGGGGCCCCCAGGCATAGCCCCGTCGCGCATTTCACTGCCCAAATTTCGCTGCACATCAGCATTGCCGCCGGCTCTATTATGAGCCGGCTGCAATGTTGATGTGACATTTCCGCTGGGCCAGCGGATGGTAACACTGTTACCGTCCGCTGGCCCAGCTGAAATGTCATAATAGGGAGACAGAAATACCGCCAGCAATGACGGTATTCTGTCTCCCGCGGCCTCGGCGGTCTTTTGAAATGACTGCCGAGGTCGTAATGACCCCCATAGTGTGGGGAAATTGTGCCAACAAAGGTTATTAGCTACAGTGAAAGAATACCTATCTCACCTTTCTGGTGACATCGATTTACACAATTTCTTGTTGGGTCCTAGTACACCACATCGGGAGCGCTTCCCCTATGCTCTAGATAATGAGGTTTGGAAAACTTAACAGGAAGATGCTGCCAAACGATTGAGATAAATTGATGGACAGAATTTAGAAAAGCCTTTGGTTGTTGTGGACAATGATATGACTATGCTGTCAACTCACATTTATCCTTTGAATAAGATTGTGTCATCTGCATTCAATTTTGTGGGAAAGTAGCCTCCTTCTAGCATGGTTACCCCCACTTTTTGCCTGTTTTTTACTGTGTATCAATGTGTTTTTACTGTGTCACTGGGATCCTGCTAGCCAGGACCCCAGTGCTCATAGATAGAAACCTATATGTCAGTGTGTTTTGCCTGTCTCACTGGGATCCCACTAGCCAGGACCCCACTGCTCATAGTTTGTGGCCTAATGTGTGTGTTGGGCTTGACTGTGTCACTGAGGCTCTGCTAACCAGAACCTCAGTGCTTATGCTCTCTCTGCTTTTAACTTTGTCACTGTAGGCTAGTGACTTCATATACCAATTTTAATTGGCACACTGGACCCCCCTTGTAAGTCCCTAGTATATGGTACCTAGGTACCCAGGGCATTGGGGTTCCAGGAGATACTTATGGGCTGCAGCATTTCTTTTGCCACCCATAAGGAGCTCAGAAAAACCCTTCCACAGGATGGCCGTTGCAGCCTGCGTGAAATAGTGCACACACTATTTCACAGCCATTTTCACTGCACTTAAGTAACTTATAAGTCACCTATATCTCTAACCTTCACTTGCTGAAGGTTAGGTGCAAAGTTACTAAGGGGGTTATTACAACTTTGGAGGAGGTGATAATCCGTCCCAAAAGTGACAGTAAAGTGACGGATATACCACCAGCCGTATTACGAGTCCATTATATCCTATGGAACTCGTAATACGGCTGGTGGTATATCCGTCACTTTACCGTCACTTTTGGGACGGATTAACACCTCCTCCAAAGTTGTAATAACCCCCTAAGTGTGAGGGCACCCTTGCACTAGCAAAGATGCCCCCTCATAGTTCAGGGCCATTTCCCAGGACTTTGTGAGTGCAGGGGACGCCATTACACATGTGCACTGCATATAGGTCAATACCTATATGTAGCTTCACAATGGTAACTCTGAATACGGCCATGTAAGGTGTCTAAGATCTTGGAATTGTCCCCCCATTCCAAACCTGGTATTGGAGAGCCAATTCCATGCATCCTGGGGACTCCACCATGGACCCCCAGTACTGCAAAACCAGCTCTCTTTAGCTTGCACTGCAGCTCCAGCTGCTGCCACCTCACAGACCGGGTTCTGCCCTCCTGGGGTCTGAGCAGCTCAGTCCCAGGAAGGTAGAACAAAGCATATCCTCTGAGAGCAGGGTGTTACACCCTCTCTCTTTGGAAATAGGTGTTACAAGCTGGGGAGGGGTAGCCTCCCCAGCCTCTGGAAATGCTTTGAAGGGCACAGATGGTGCCCTCCTTGCATAAGCCAGTCTGCACCGGTTCAGGGACCCCTTGTCCTGTGCTCTGGTGTGAAACTGGACCAAGGAAAGGGGAGTGACCACTCCCCTGTCATCACAACCCTAGGGGTGGTGCCCAGAGCTCCTCCACTGTGTCCCAGACTTCAGCCTTCTTGCTTTGCAAGGTGTGGGGGCACTCTGGAGGGCTCTGAGTGGCCAGTGCCAGGAGGTGACGTCAGAGACCCCTCCTGATAGGTTCTTACCTGAAAAGGTAGCCAATCCCCCTCTCAGGGCTATTTAGGGTCTCTCTTGTGGGTTCTCTTCAGATTCTGCTTGCATGTTTCCTTCAGGAATCCTCTGAAACTACTACTTCATCCTCTGACCTTGGATCAACCGCAGCCTGTTCCAGGAACCGCTGTAACAACAACAAAGTATCCACAAGGGATTATTTTCCTCTGCAACTTCAGCTCCAGCCAGCAACTGCAACAGTTTCCACAGTGTGCACGCTCTGGGGACTCCCTGTCTTCACCCTGCACCAGAAGGACCGAAGAAATCTCCTGTGGGGTGACGGAGTCTCTCCCCTGCTCACGAAGGCACTTTCCATGACCACGACCACTACCCTTGGACTCCTCTCACAAGAACAAGCATGCTCCTAAGGACACAGAGGGTAGACCCCATCAACATAGACTGTCCTGCTGATGCAATTTGGAGGAGGTAAGACCTTGCCTTCCCTGAGAGCAACAGTACCCCTGTGTACTGCATCTTCTTCACCTCCTGAGGCCTCTGTGCACTATTTGCAAAATTCCTTTGTGCACAGCCTGGCCCAGGTCCCAAGCACTCCATCCTGTGACGCTCAACTCACTGAGTTGTTCTTCGGCGGAATGGAACCTTCCTTTGTTGTACTGCACCTACTGTGTTTTGCACCTCCTTTGTCCCCGTGTCCTGGGACTCCCGTGGGTGCTGTCTGGCATCCTGGGGGCTCTCTAAAGTGCTGAGATCCCCCTCTTCCTCCTCCAGAGTTGATGCCCCGAGTGCCCTTTGATGCAAAACGCATATTTGTCGTAACAAAGGCTTGTTGGTGACTTCCAACACAAAATCATGTCTGCATCCATCTTCACGTCATGCGACGTCTTCTGCATTATGCAGGAAACCGCTGGCATCTTCCTAGGGTGCATTCCTGTAGTCTTCATCCAACCAGGGACTCTTCTTTTGCACCCTCTTCTGGGTTGGCAGGGTCTCTTTCCCTTCTTGGAACTTCTTTCGACTTCTGGACTTGGTCCCCTTCTTTTGCAGGTCTACAGGTCCAGGAATCCAGCAGTTGTTGTTTGCAGACTTGGTTGGTTACTGCAAAATCCCAATCACAAGGTGTAGTGTGCACTAAAGAAAGTTGCAGTACTTTACTCCTGCTTTTCTGGGGTGGGGTAATTTACTTACCTTTACTGTAGTTGTACTCTCACAGCGATTCTGCACACACTACACTTGTCAAGGGGAGGAATTTGTGATTCGTATTCCACTTTCTTAGTATATGGTTTATGTTGCCCCTAGACCTATTTTCTCCCACTGCATTCTATAGCATTTCCTATTGTTTACACTGTCCTATGACTAATTACTTGTCTGATTTTGGTGTCTAGTGTATATATTGAGTATAATACTTACCTCCAGAAGGAGTATTGCCGCTAAGATTTTTTTGGTAAATACTTTTATTTTTGGTAACACTGAGTATTGTCTTTACTTGTGTTTAAGTACTGTGTAACTATAAGTGGTATTGCAGGAGCTTTGCATGTCTCCTAGTTCAACCTAAGCTGCTCTGTTATAGCTACCTCTATCAGCCTAAGCTTCTAGATCACTACTACTTCACTAATCAGAGATAACTGGACCTGGTATAGGGTGTAAGTACACAAGGTACCCACTACAAATCAGGCCAGCCTCCTACAAATATCATACAAAATACGTCTTTACTACAGCATGGACAGAACCAGCTGAGATAATTTATGCAATTGATTTAGACATTAAGGCCCTCATTACGACCCTGGCTGTCGGCGGTAATATGGCTGAAAGCACTGTCAACAGGCTGGCAGTACTTTCCATCATGTTATGACATTGGCGGTTTGGCTGAAGTCATACCGCCATTGTACCACACCGACTGCCACGGCGGTAACAGCCGCCAAGCTGGAGATATAAATCTCCAGCCAGGCCGCCATCACTGTCCCGCCTGCAGGATTATGACCCAGCCTACCAACATGGTTTCCGTGGCTTCCTTACTGCCACAAAAACCATGGCGGTAGGCACTATCAGTGACAGGGAATCCCTAGAGGTCTTCCCCACACTCCTCTCCAGATAGACCCCACACGCCTTCCTCTCCAAATCCCTCCGTACATTCACGCCCCCCTTTCACATACACCCAGATACACACTCCCATTCCCACATGCAACCACGCATGCATACTGTCAGGGAGACCAGATTCTCAGGTCCTGCGCACGTTCCCAACATGTCCACCACAAGACAGCTTCAAAACTCTTATAGAAATATCACAGAGCCTAAGAGAGTCCAAGTGGGGAAAACGGGATTAGGTTGGGAACAGCTGGGAAGGAGACCTGTAGGAAGCAAAAGGTTAAACAACACAGTATCGGAATATTGTAATTGTATTGTATTGTAATCGTATTTATATAGCGCTTACTACCCTTGATGAGGCGTCGAAGCGCTTTTCGATGAGTAGCACGCTACTCCGGAACCCAACAAGAATTAGTGATGGACTAGTATCGTTTAATAATGAGTACAGTTTTAGTATTATTATAAGTTCATTTGAGCCGCGGATATGAGAGTTTGTATGTTAGATTGACTGGAGTAATGGAGGGGTGGAGGAGGAAAGAAATCCAGAAGTGTTAATTGGGAGTATATCCTTCTTTTACTCAACCCAAAGGCTTGGGATGAATAAAGGGGGGCGGAGGGGGAAGAGTATGTGGAAGGGTTAGGGAGAGCATAGTAGCAGGGTGAGATGAATGCAGGAGAATTTAGTAGGGTTGTGTGGGGGGTCACAGAGGTAGAGTGAGGTTTGGTGAGTTAGATGTGGAGGTGGAGGGAAGAGCTTAGGCAGAGATATTTAGGAGATGAAAGTGGTAGAAGGGATTTGGGATGAGTCAGAGTGAGAATGGAGGATAGTTTGATAGAGACATGACATAAGAGTGATGAGTAGATAAGTGTGATAAGATGAGAGCAGGAATTCATAGATATCTAGTATAACAACCCAAAACCAGGAGCCATGCAATGATCCACGAACATGGCAAGCACAGAAACAACATATACAAATATATATATATATATACACACACACATGAATACACACACATATGCACATACAATACATAATTAGAATCATGGGTAAAAAACACTTATAAAGGTTTAAAGAGTGTGTGTGTATTTTATTGTTATGACAGTAGCAATACATATTTTCCAAAGAAACTATAAATAAATAGAAATATACATATAATCTGAAAAAAATATTTATCCACATAGGCAGATGCAGTTCATAGTTGTTTGAAAAAGGTGGTTATGAAGGAAAGAGCCAACTCTTGAGTAGTTTTCTGAAGACAAGAAAGTTATCTGTGGCTCTTATAGTTGGGGTAATGAATTCCATAGTTTGGCTGCTTGGACGGAGAAGGATGTACCACCTACAGTCTTTTTCTTGTATGGTGGTGTTCTAAGGCGGGGTGCCAGTCTTGAGCGGAGGGTTCTTCCTTGGATGTATTTGGTAATTTTCTTTCTGATAAAAAGCGGTCCTGTTCCATGTATAGCTTTGTGGGTGATACAAAGCAGCTTGAAAGTGCATCTTCTGGCAACGGGTAACCAGTGTAGTGCTCTCAAGGCAGGGGAGATGTGGGCTTGCGGCTTTATATGTAGTAGTAGCCTGGCTGCGGTATTCTGGATACGTTGTAGTTTTTTCATAACAGATAGAGATGATCCATGGTAGAGGCTATTGGCATAATCCAGTTTGGATAGTACAAGTGAGATAGTAGCTTGCACCTTGTGTGGAAATCCGAGGTGGGGGAAGATGCGTCGTAAAGTCTTTAAGGTGATGAAGCTTGTGCGTGCTAATTTGTTTACTTGGGCATTCATAGTTAGCTTGGAATCCATGGTGATTCCTAGGTTTTTAACTTCCTTGGATAATTGAGGAGGTGGTCCGAGATCGTCAGGTCAGACGCACAGAGGGTCATAATTTTTCCAGTCACCACATATGAGTATTTCTGTTTTGGAGGTATTTAGTTTGAGATGGCTCCAGGTCATCCACTGATCAACGGCTCTGAGGCAACTGAAGATTTGTGAGTTTTCAATGTTTTTGGGGTCTTCTAATTTAAGTGGTATTTGTGTGTCATCTGCATAGTTGTAGCATGTGAGATAGAAATCATTGATCAGTTCTGGTAAAGATATCATGTAGATGTTGAAAAGCAAAGGTGAGATGATTGACCCTTGGGGGACCCCTGCTTTTGTGAGGTAGGGTTCGGACGAGAAGGGGGGCGAGTGGATGATATTTGCTCTTTTTTGGAGATAGGAAGTAATCCAGTCGAGAGCAATCCCTTGTATGCCGGCTTCGTGGAGTCTTTGAGTTAGGGTGTCATGGTCAACCGTATCAAAGGCAGCTGAGAGGTCCAAGAGAAGTAGTGCAGCAACTCCATTTCGGTCGGCTGTGTTTTTAAGATCGTCCCAGATTGCCATAAGTGCTGATTCAGTGCTTCTTCCTGGGCGGAATCCAGTTTGGAAGTCTGAAAGTATAGAATTGTCTTCAATGAATTGTGACATCTGGGCGAATGCTGCTCTTTCTATCAATTTACCCAGGAAAGGTCCATTTGTGATAGGTCTGTAGTTGTTGGGGTCTTGCGGGTCTAGGTTTGTTTTCTTTAATAATGGTCGTATGTATGCCTTTTTCAGGTCTGCAGGAAAAGTTCCTGAAGTTAAAGAGTTGTTGATGATTCTTCTTACAGGTGTGGCAGCAGAAGTAGATAGTAGGATGTTCTTGAAGATTTGTGGTGGGCAAGGGTCAGAAGGGCAACCAGGAGGTCTGCTTGCTTTGACCAAATCCATAAATTCATCCTGGGATATTTGTTTGAAGGACTGTAGAGGTTGGGATGGTTTATTCTTAAAGGGTATTTTAGTAAAGGGGTTGGTGCTGATGGTTTTCTTCTGTTTTAAATAGGAGTCCAATGTGTCTGCCTTGGTTGTGTAGTGAGTTGCCAATTTGTTTGTGAAATCTTGAGTGGTGGTATGACTTCCTTCCATGCATGTAGGTTTTCGAAATTCATTGAGAATTTTATAAAATTCCTTGGTTGTAGATTGAGCATTTAGAATTCTGTCTGAGTAGTATCTTTTTTTAGCTTTTTTGATTGATGATTTGTATATCCTGTGAAGTTTGTGCAGCTGCAGTTTGTCTTGACTGTTGTTTGTTTTGAGCCAGGTCCGCTGCAACTTTCTGATTTGTTGCTTTATCGTGTTAAGTTCTGTGTTTCTCCAAGGTGTTGGTTTTCTTTTGTCGTGTTTAGTTTTTCTGAGTGGTATTAGGACATTAAAAGCTTCCTGTAGCCACTCATAAAATTCTGGTACAGAATTAATTGTATCTAGATCTGTGTTTGCTGTTAGTTGTGTTTCTAAGTGATCCAAATTGAGTTTGCTCCATGGTCGATAGGTGTATGTATGTAAGTGGTTGTGGGGTGGGTGTGTTGATTTGTGGAGTTGTCTGTCGGAAAGTTATCAGATGGTGGTCTGACCAGGTGGTTGGTGTGATGCTATGAATAGTAACGAGTTCAGGCTTAGCAAAAATGACATCTAGGATGTGACCAGCGATGTGTGTGGGACTGTGTACAATCTGATGTAGGTTCAATGCGAGTAGGCCAGTGGTGATAGCTTTTGGATGGGGCATATTGGGTTTGTCAAACCAAATGTTGAGATCCCCATGAATGCATAGATTGGAGTATAGTGTAATAAGGTTTGAGACTGTGTCAAGAAAAGCATCTGGGAAAGTGGAGTTGTTAGGTGGAGGTCTGTAAAGGAGAAGAAAGTTACAGGAGGAAGTTGGAGTAGGGTGGCATCTGGTAAGGAGGGCTTCACAACCTTGTATGGAGATGTTGTCTGTTTTACTGAGGTTTATTGCCTGTTTGAATATAATAGCTAGTCCACCTCCTCTCTTGCCTCTACGGTTTTGTGTGATGGTTTGATAGCCCGGAGGAAGGGCTTCGTGCAACACTGGTGCCATGTCATTTCCCAACCAGGATTCCGTAATGAATAGTAAGTCAGGTTGTGTGTCTGTGAGCAGGTCGTAGATGTGGTGCTTGTTTTTTGAGAGTGATCGAGCATTTATGAGCTGGCAGTTTAGATAAGGTGTGTTAGTGGTAGTGTTGTTTTGTTTAGTAGAAGGGTAAGTAGTGTAATGTGAGCTTGAAGCAGGAGTGTTGCTAGTTGTGATAACTGTTTGAGGCTCACAATAGTCTTGCTTTTCAATATAGTGTTCCTCTTCCAGCAGGTTAAGGAGGCATTTTGTTGGGTCTGTGTGTGTGGGTGGTGGACTTGGTGGCTGAGAGAGCCATGAGGAGTGCAGTGTTTTTTGTAGGGTAGTTTTATTATGTAACAGACAAGGGGATGCGAGGTTGCTATGAGTGGCATGTTTTTTATTTTGTTTGCATTTGTTTAGTGTGGATGGAGTATGGGTTAGGGGTGGTGGAGGAGCATGTGGATCATGATGTAAGGCTCTAAATTGTGCAATGGAGGAGAGGCGAGTGAATGAAAGTTGCTGGGTTGGGGTGCTTGAGGTAGGTGTTTGTGAAGGTTGGGGGGGTAGGGTTGGAGATAGGATGGAATTTGTATCCTTTGTGTAGTCCTGGGGGTGGGAGTGGGTATGACGATGAGTGTAATGTAAGTTTGTGTTGCTTTGATGTGTTGATGTTTGTGGTCGGTATTTTTTTTGTGGAATAATGAGAGGGGATATTAGTGTAGTTGTTTTTGGTGAGGGATTTGTATGTGAGTTAGTGCTGCTAAGTGGAATTTGAGTGTTAGATGGGGTGTTGCTGTGTTTTGAAGATGAATGTACGAGGTGTGTAAGAGGTGATGGGTGTGTATAATCACATTGACTTTAACTAAACTATAGTTCTAAGCATTGTCTTACTTTAACCATGGATAATCTAAGAAGTGACTTTAACTAGACCTCAAGAACTCTGGGTACCTGGAACAAATAAAGAATGATTAATGCAATGTTTCATATGAGCTTTTCATAAAATGTCACAAAAATGTCTAGAAATACAAGAACCTTCTAGAATACTGTTTCAGAACAAACACTGCATTTTTAACATGAGGACAAGACAATCTGAAACATTCCCTGGAAAACAATTGGAATTGTACTAGGGACTTAATATGCACAAAGAACGTCACATTTTGAATTTATCATCTTCACAGGAAATCCATAGGCTCAGGATAAATGTGTGCACCTCAACAAACCTTACTTGCCATGAAATGATCGCACACACTGTTGCCGATCTGAACACCAAGTTTTACATGCGGGAAATGAATCGCGCACACTGCCGATTCTTACAAGAATATGTAAATGCCATGAAATTATTGCGCAAGCCTTTGCCGATCTGAACACCAAGTTTTACGTGCGGGAAATGAATCGCGCACACTGCCAATTCTAACAAGAATATGTAAATGCCATGAAATGATCGCGCAAGCTGTTGCTGATCTGAACACCAAGATTTACATCAGAGCAATGATTTGCGTACTATGAAAGTTTCACGAGTAGACCCAAAACTCAAGAGACTTTTAGAACGGGGTTGGGGGCCCAGCCCGACCTCCGTCTTACCACCCTGCTCAAGAATCACCAAGATAATGCGGGGCAGGCCTGGAACGTCAAGGTAGGCCTCAGGAACAGGATCTCAGGATGTTGCTGCTGCTCTGCACCGGGACCTCTGAATAGTGAGCACGTGGAGCTGGGCTGGCTCCCTTATATAGAGTCTGGCCCAGCCCACAAACCACACCCAGTCATGCTGCAGAGAAAGCTTGTAGAAGGTCCTAGAAAGGGACCACACCCTAACACTCTCAGTCAGTCTGCAGCAATACCTTACAAATGAACAGTTATTGCAAACATCATTAGTAGTGTTTTTCAAGGTTAAAGTCTGCAATGCAAAAGGTTAACATACTGCATATGAACACAATGCATGAATTATGCTCTAGCATAAAGGCTGGGGGTTTGCATTTTTGTCGCCTGTAGAGCGCGCACTGTCCTGATGTTGACACAGACATCCATTCACACACACATCCGCACACACTTTCATACACATACACAGACACGCATTCACAGAACACAACATACATGCACTCACACCTCCATGTCTGCACACACACATTCAACACGAAACACACACCTGCATACAAGCACGCACAAACATTCACACACACACACCCCCCATACACCCCACCGCCCTCCCCTGTCGGAGCACCCACTTACCTGTGTTCAGGGGGTCCTCCGGCAGGAGACGGGACGGGGCGCTGCTGCCACCAGTAGCGTCTGCCAGCAGAACACCACCAGGCCGTATTATGGGTCATAATATGGCTGGTGGCAGTCTACAGGCATGGCGCTGCTTGTGGCAGCAGCGCCACCGTACCGCCATCTGCCGGCATGGCCGCAGCCGGATTTCCACCACCCTTCTGGCGGAAATCCGGCTGTGGTTATATTACGGCGGACGACTGGTAGCCATGGTGACGGTCTTTTGGCGGCCATTGCTGCGGCGATAGGCGGTTTTTACCGCATGTATTATAATGTTGGCCTAAGTACTTTAAAATTGAACCGTGTACCATTTAAATACCTGAACACAACAGAGTTGTTTTTGCCCTTTAATAACATGTATTCAGAGAGTTATGGCAAAAAAGATGCAACTTACTCATGATGAACATTGTTTAGAAAAAGTACCCTTTTCCATAACCAAAACACCCCTAGGTGTCTGGTAAATACATGGCTTTATATTGTTACCAATTTCTACATTTCAATTTAAATCCTGTTTGAAACATTGTCAAGTAGAAAGGTATGAAGTTTTGGGTGATAGTTTTGTTCACAAGTCCTGGGTTCTGTCTTTTGATTAGAAGTGTGTGCATAGAGAAACTGAAGTCTTCCTTTGTGGCAATTAATATGAAACTTCATTTGGCCAATGATTACTTTGTAAAGCGTCTAAGATGAATTTAGAGTGTTCTCTGAAAGGTGCAGCATTCTCTTTGATTCACCCTGTGTTCTGATTGCTCTTGAATGAGAGATATTTGGTTCCACTCAAAACTGTAGCAATCTGTTATTTCCACTCATGCATGTCATTAGGGAGAATACTCTATGGTCCTCCACCCCTAACTTTAGGGTGAATTTCAATACACTATGTTGACTAAAAGCCTTATGGTTTCAGAAGGACTATACTTTAACATCTGCTAGAGAGACCTTTGATCTCCAAGTTGCAAGGTCGTCTGCTGAAGTTCAATATCTGTTACATACCAACTTGCCCCCAGCATTTGGGTGAACTGGTTCACCAGATATTTCCTGCTTCAAATACTGCGGGGATGGTGCACTTTTTCAGAGTGAATGGGTGTGGGTTTTCTGAGCACATTCCAGACTCTATTTGAAGTGATACCATCCTTTTTGCACTCTCTGGTTTCCAGTGTTTTCGGACGTATACGGTTTGTACTATTCCTGGTCATGGCTATTTTGGTTTTGTTCTTTCTGCTCCTCAATGTATGCTCCACTGCCATGAGGCCAAATAGTGATAAATCTGCCACATGTCCTGCTGTGTCATGAACACATGATAGAGTCCTTTAGTGTGTCCCTACTCCACGAATTGAACATGAACTGGTCTTTGTCGATTAGACCTGTGCAGTTACAATATGTATAGCCTGTGTTCCACTGTATGCTGTGCCCTTTCAAGACTGCACTGGACCTGCGTCTGACTACGCAATTGATTGAATATGTGGATATTAATCTGCACATGAGTTCATTGTGGACCCCCCTTCTGTGTTGTCCCGTCAGGCTGCCATTGCTGCTGGATGAGTATTATGAGACGTATCTTCCGGCTTATATGGATGCTTCGGCTCCTGTATTTCTGAAATCTGGCTCTAACCTAGCGGTAACACCGTTGGCTGTCTTTTCTTCAGCACTGGCTGAGTTGGCTGGATTTGACAGTTTCTGATCTTTAGAACCTGTTTCTCAGACCTTGATGGATGTGCCGTCTGCTGTTGCGAGTTCGTTCCTGGACACCATAGACTTTTCACATGAAAGCATGTTGGGAACCTCCTAGAGCCAACATTTTAAAATGCGCATTTTAACTTATAATTTCCTTTCTGTCAGTAACCTTTTTACATGGATTTTCATTTATGCGATAAAGTACTGAGAAATCATTGTACATGTTGCCTGTTCTAGTGAGCATTGATGACATCTTGTCTCTATACTGTGTCCAAGGCTAGGCACACAGAACATGATACCCTAAGTATTTTGACTCTCCATAGAGACAGATCCATGTTTGCAGACATATCATGGTTTGGCAGGCATGGTGTTTGCATTATATAAACTTCTCTCTGCGCCATATTCAGGCAGAGGAGTACTTCTACTGCGATTGTCCTTGAACATGGCACACAGTGCCCGAGATGCAGGTTGACTGACTCTGATGCTTATCCTGAATTCGAGCTCTACCCTCCAAAGTACTAAAAACCTGCACTACATCAGACCAGCTTCCTGGTTTCCCGGTGCGTCATGTCCAGGTATGGCGAGTCAGGTTGTTCCAATATATCTTACTAAGCTCTCAGTAGTATAGGAAGTTACAAATAGGAATGTACAAACACAATCACAAAATCATAGTTGAACTCAAGGGGCTGACGGGGGACGTGGGTCAGATGAAGAGCCAGGTCTTGAAGTCCTTCCTGAACTGAACCAGTGACTGCCTGAGGTGAAGCATCAGTGTGTTCCAGGTCTGAACAGCAAGGCAGGAGAATGATCTTCTTCCAGCCGTGTTCTTCCAGATCCTAGGGACAGTGGTGAGGGGCAGTTGAGCACAGCGGAGGTTCCTGCAGGGTGCATAGAAGGAGAGGCTGTGGTTGAGGTAGGCAGGTCCAATATTGTGAAGAGCCTTGTAAGTGTTTGTCAGGAGTTTGAAAGTGATGCGTTTGTTGATGGGGAGCAGGAGTAGGTCTCCCAGGTGGGCAGTGATGTGGCCGTGGTGGGGGATGTCCAGGATGAGTCCGGCCGCAGTGTTCTGTATTCTCTTAAATGGAGTTTCTTGCTGATGCTGGCAAAGAGTACATTGCCATAGTCAAGTTTACTGCTGATGAGTCCATGGGTAACTCTTCTTCTCACGTCGATGGGGAGCCACTTGAAAATCTTCCGGAGCAGGTAGAGTGTAGGGGAGCACAAGGATGAGAAGGCGTTGACTTGGCGAGCCATAGAGAGCTAGGAGTCAAGAATGACGCCAAGGTTGCATGTGTGGTCAGTGGGAGATGGGGCAGTTCCAAGGGCAGTGGGTCACCAGGAATCTTCCCAGGCAGAGGGGGTGGGGCCCAGGATGAGGATCTCCATCTTATCCGAGTCGAGCTAGAGGTTGCTGTCTTTCATTCAATCAGCAACTGCCTTCATTCCGTTGTGAAATTTGCTTTTGGATGTTGATGGTTCGTCAGTAAGGGAGGGGATTAGCTGTGTGTCAATGGTGTATGTGACAATGTTGAGTCCATGGCATCTGACGATCTTGGCGAGCGGGGTCATGTAGACATTGAAGAGGGTAGGACTCATAGAGGAGCCCTGGGGTACACCATAGCTGGTTTCCATTGGTTTCAAGGTGAAACGTAGGAGCCTGAATTTCTGGGTTTGGCCGGTGAGGAAGAACCAGATCCACTCCAGGGCTTTGCCGCGGATGTCGGTGTTGTGAGTCTGGTGCACAAAGTGGTATGGGAGACGTGTCAAAAGCAGTGGATAGGTAGAGGAGGATGAGGGCAGCTGTTTTACTGTGGTCCAGTGAAGCGCGGATGTCATGCGTGGCTGCTAGGAGCCAAAGCTGGTTACCATGCATTGTCTTGTTTGCCTAATAATAGCAGCTCATATTTTTTATACAAGAATAAGATGGTTGCAATAAATGCTCTAACCGACATTTTCGCATCTTTCTTGTGTCCTATGGGGGTCTGAATATTCATGTTCCAGGTTGTGGAACCCATCTTGTACCCCGGTGTGCTTAGGGGTTCAGACTGGGCATTGTGAGATAGCTAGGAACCATGTCATTATTTTCTGATGATGTATGCAGAATGAGTCCCTATACTCTGATGCTTATGTTGACCAGATAGATACACACTCCTAGTTGACTCATAGGAACCGTGTAACACCCCACATCTGGTTCTGGAATTTCCTTCTCTCGCTTGCTTAGGCTCCTAGGTTTCTCATGTGACAATGGGCTGGTGTGAAACTCTTTGTGAGTGTGCTAAGGCTGTTCCTTTGAAATGTAAGTGGGGCAGGGGACATCACTGCCCACACATCCTAGCAGGATGTCCCATCCTGCCAACGTATAAGTCAGTTTGTCTTATTGTCTGAGAGGAATACATAAAGGTCAGCTTCCACCACTAAACCTCTATCTAGGCAGACACTCCTTAAGCTCTTGTAATTCAAAATGTCATAAGTAGCATTGATAGTTTTGGGAGCAGAATCTACCACAGACATGATAGCAAAAGGTTTAGAGATAGTGAGAAGATGGAAAAAGTTTCAGAACTTTAGAAAGCACAGAGAAAAAACTTTTTCTAACTTTTAGAAAACTTTTAGAAGTTTCAATAAACTTTTCAGAACTTTGTAAAAAGTTTTAGAGAATAAAAGCAAACTTTTTTGGTTAAGTGTAAATACACTGAACTGTTTTGTATATTATTCTCTTATGAAAAGTACATAATGACAAAGTGGTAAGTAGTTACAAGTACTTATCCCACCGCTGCACAACCAATGTAGGAGGCTGGCCTGGCTTGTAGTGGGCACCAGAGTACTTACACTTTGTGCCAGGTCCAGTTATCCCTTATTAGTGTAGAAGAGTTGTTTCTAGCAGCTTAGGCTGATAGAAGGTAGCTATGGCAAAGCAGCTTAGGCTGAACTAGGAGACATGCAAAGGTCCTACTATACCACTTATATCATATGCACAATATCATAAGAAAACACAATACACAGAGTTACTAAACATAAAGGTACTTTATTTTTATGACAATATGCCAAAAGTATCTCAGTGAGTACCCTCAGTATGAGGATAAGTTATATACACAAGATATATGTACACAAACCAAAATTAGGTACGTAAGATCAAGAAAAGTAATGTAAACAGTATAGAATCACAATAGGTTGCAATAGGAACACATAGGTATAGGGGCAACACAAACCATATACTCCAAAAGTGGAATGCGAACCACGAATGGACCCCAGACCTATGTGAGATTGTAGAGGGTCACTGGGCCTGTAAGAAAACAGTGAGGGTTAGAAAAATAGCCCACCCCAAGACCCTGAAAGATAGGTGTAAAGTGCACCTACTACCCCCAGAGAACACAGAAGTCGTGATTCGGGGATTTTGCAGGAAGAACAAACACCAGCAATGCAACAACAGTGGATTTCCGGACCTGAGTACCTGTAAGACAAGGGGACCAAGTCCCATAGTCGTGACAGTGTCGAGAGTGGGCAGGAGCCCAAGAAATGCCAGCTGAGGGTGCAAGGAAGCTGCCACCTGTTGGAAGAAGCTTGGAGTTCTGCAAGAAAGAAGAGGACAAGGAACTTCTCTTTTGGAGGATGGATGTCCCACGTCGCGATGAAACTTGCAGAGGTGTTCCCACGCAGAAAGACCGCAAACAAGCCTTGCTAGCTGCAAGGGTCGCGGTAGAGGTTTTTGGGTGCTGCTGTGGCCCAGGAGGGACCAGGATGTCCAGAGCGGACACATTGGAGGAGGAGACAGAGGGGGCACCCAGCAACTCAGGGAGCCCTCACAGAAACAGGTAGCACCCACAGAGGTACCTGAACAGGCACTTGGAAGGAAAGTGAACCGGAGTCCACGCGAAGTCACAAAAGGGAGTCCCACGACGCCGGAGGACAACTCAGAAGGTTGTGCACTGCAGGAAGGACTGTCGGGTACCCAGGCTTGGCTGTGTACGTGGTACTCAGCAATGCAGTCTAGCTTGGGGAGGCAAGGACTTACCTCCACCAAACTTCGACTGAAGAGTCACTGGACTGTGGGAGTCACTTGAACAGAGTTGCTGAGTTCCAGAGACCACGCTCGTCAGGATGAGAGGGGACCTAGAGGACCAGTGTTGCAGTCTTTTGGTGCCTGTGTTAGCAGGGGGATCATTCCGTCGACCCACGGGAGATTTCTTCGGAGCTTCTGGTGCAGGGTGAAGGCAGGCTACCCCCAGAGCATGCACCACCTGGAAACAGTTGAGAAAGCCGGCAGGATGAGGTGCTACAATGTTGCTGGTAGTCGTCTTGCTACTTTGTTGCAGTTTTGTAGGCGTCCTGGAGCAGTCAACGGTCGATCCTTTGGTAGAAGGTGAAGAGGGAGATGCAGAGGAACTCTGGTGAGCTCTTGCATTCGTTATCTGAAGAATTCCCCAAAGCAGAGACCCTAAATAGCCAGAAAAGGAGGTTTGGCTACCAGGTTAGGAGGATTGGCTACCAAGAGAGGTAAGAGCCTATCAGAAGGAGCCTCTGACGTCACCTGCTGGCACTGGCCACTCAGAGCAGTCCAGTGTGCCCCCAACACCTCTGTTTCCAAGATGGCAGAGGTCTGGGACACACTGGAGGAGCACTGGGCACCTCCCCTGGGAGGTACTGGTCAGGGTAGTGGTCACTCCCCTTTCCTTTGTCCAGTTTCGCGCCAGAGCAGGGCTGGGGGATCCCTGAATTGGTGTAGACTGGTATATGCAGAGATGGGCACCATCTGTGCCCATCAAAGCATTTCCAGAGGCTGGGGGAGGCTACTCCTCCCCAGCCCTTCACACCTATTTCCAAAGGGAGAGGGCGTAACACTCTCAGAGGAAATCCTTTGTTCTGCCTTCCTGGGCCCGGGCTGCCTGGACCCCAGGAGGGCAGAAACCTGTCTGAGGGGTTGGCAGCAGCTGCAGTGGAGACCCTGGAAAGGCAGTTTGGCAGTACCCTGGTTCTGTGCTAGAGACCCGGGGGATCATGGAATTGTCCCCCCAATACCATTCTGATATTGGGGGACAATTCCATGATCTTAAACATGTTACATGGCCATGTTCGAGTTACCATTGTGACGCTATACATAGGTAGTGACCTATGTATAGTGCACGCGTGTAATGGTGTCCCCGCACTCACAAAGTCTGGGGAATTTGCCCTGAAGGATGTGGGGGCACCTTGCCTAATGCCAGGGTGCCCACACACTAAGTAACTTTGCACCCAACCTTCACCAGGTGAAGGTTAGACATAAAGATTACTTTTAAGTTACTTAAGTGCAGTGTAAAATGGCTGTGAAATAACGTGGACGTTATTTCACTCAGGCTGCAGTGGCAGTCCTGTGTAAGAATTGTTTGAGCTCCCTATGGGTGTTAAAAGAAATGCTGCAACCTATAGGGATCTCCTGGAACCCCAATACCCTGGGTACCTAGGGAATTATAAGGGTGTTCCAGAGTGCCAATTAGAATTGGTAGAAATGGTCACTAACCTTCAGTGAACATTTTGAAAGCAGAGAGAGCATAAACACTGAGGTTCTGGTTATCAGACCCTCAGTGATACAGTTTGGCACCACACAGGGAACAAATATAGACCACAAACTATCTAGCAGGATCCCAGTGACACAGGCAAAAACAAACTAACACACAAGTAAAAATGGGGGTAACATGCCAGGCAAGATGGTACTTTCCTACAGTACCCACTTCCTCTACCTCCTGATCCTGGGATGGGCCAGACTGGTTCTGGTCACTTTGTAGGAGAAGTCTAAGGAGAAGATCTTTGGTAGGGTTCTTACCAATGCTTAAACCCCTTTCTATGTAGAGACCCTTCAAACGTTTAAAGTTTAAACTGCCATAGGTTGCCTGAACAACCGTGGGAGTGAGCTCTACTGCACACATAGTTGTAAGAAAGAGTTTAAGATAGAGAGAAAAAAGCTTTAGAAACCTTTAAGGAAAAGAGAAAAACTTTTCAAAACTTCTTAGAAACTTTTTAGAAAGAGAGTTAAACTGTTTAGGTTAACTGTGCATATTTTTAAGTATTTGGAATATGTTTTTCTTATGAAAAGCACCAATGACAAAGTGGTAAAACAGTTACAAGTACCTATCCCACCCCTGCACCACCAATGTAGGAGGCTGGCCTGGCTTATAGTGGCTACCTGATGGTAGTTACACCTTGTGCCAGGTCCAATTATCCCTTATTAGTAAATTAGTAGTGTTCTAGTAGTTTAGGCTGATAGAGGTAGCTATAGCAGAGCAGCTTAGGCTGAACTAGGAGACATGCAAAGCTCCTACTATACCACTTATATCATATAGCACTATATCATAAGAATCACAATACTCAGAGTTACTAAAAATAAAGGTACTTTATTTTAGTGACAATGTGCCAAAAATAACTCAGAGGATATACTCCCTTAGGAGGTTGTAGGAGGCTGGACTGGCTTGTAGTGAGTACCAAGGGGTACTTGCACCTTGCACCAGGCCCAGTTATCCCTTATTAGTGTATAGGGTGTCTAGCAGCTTAGGCTGATAGATAATGGTAGCTTAGCAGAGCAGCTTAGGCTGAACTAGGAGACGTGTGAAGCTACTACAGTACCACTTAGTGTCATATGCACAATATCATAAGAAAACACAATACACAGTTATACTAAAAATAAAGGTACTTTATTTTTATGACAATATGCCAAAGTATCTTAGAGTGTACCCTCAGTGAGAGGATAGGAAATATACACAAGATATATATACACAATAGCAAAAATATGCAGTATAGTCTTAGAAAACAGTGCAAACAATGTATAGTTACAATAGGATGCAATGGGGAAACATAGGGATAGGGGCAACACAAACCATATACTCCAGAAGTGGAATGCGAACCACGAATGGACCCCAAACCTATGTGACCTTGTAGAGGGTCGCTGGGACTATTAGAAAATAGTGAGAGTTAGAAAAATAACCCTCCCCAAGACCCTGAAAAGTGAGTGCAAAGTGCACTAAAGTTCCCCTAAGGACAAAAGAGTCGTGTTAGAGGAATAATGCAGGAAAGACACAAACCAGCAATGCAACAACTGTGGATTTCCAATCTAGGGTACCTGTGGAACAAGGGGACCAAGTCCAAAAGTCACAAGCAAGTCAGAGATGGGCAGATGCCCAGGAAATGCCAGCTGCGGGTGCAAAGAAGCTTCGACTGGACAGAAGAAGCTCAGGTTTCTGCAGGAACAAAAAGGGCTAGAGACTTCCCCTTTGGTGGACGGATCTCTCTCGCCTTGGAGAGTCGTGCAGAAGTGTTTTCCCGCCGGAAGGACGCCAACAAGCCTTGCTACACGCAAATCGTGCGTTTGACGTTTTTGGACGCTGCTGGGGCCCAGGAGGGACCAGGAGGTCGCAAATTGGACCTGCAGAGAGAGGGAACATCGAGCAAGACAAAGAGCCCTCAGTAAAGCAGGTAGCACCCGGAGAAGTGCCAGAAACAGGCACTACGAGGATGCGTGAAACGGTGCTCACCGAAGTTGCACAAAGGAGTCCCACGTCGCCGGAGACCAACTTAGAAAGTTGTGCAATGCAGGTTAGAGTGCCGTGGACCCAGGCTTGGCTGTGCATGAAGGATTTCCGCCGGAAGTGCACAGGGGCCGGAGTAGCTGCAAAGTCGCGGTTCCCAGTAATGCAGCCCAGCGAGGTGAGGCAAGGACTTACCTCCACCAAACTTGGGCTGAAGAGTCACTGGACTGTGGGGGTCACTTGGACAGCGTCGCTGGATTCGAGGGACCTCGCTCGTTGTGCTGAGAGGAGACCCAAGGGACCGGTAATGCAGCTTTTTGGTGCCTGCGGTTGCAGGGGGAAGATTCCGTCGACCCACGGGAGATTTCTTCGGAGCTTCTGGTGCAGAGAGGAGGCAGACTACCCCCACAGCATGCACAAGCAGGAAAACAGTCGAGAAGGCGGCAGGATCAGCGTTACAGAGTTGCAGTAGTCGTCTTTGCTACTATGTTGCAGGTTTGCAGGCTTCCAGCGCGGTCAGCGGTCGATTCCTTATCAGAAGGTGAAGAGGGAGATGCAGAGGAACTCGGCTGAGCTCATGCATTCGTTATCTAAAGTTTCCCCAGAGACAGAGACCCTAAATAGCCAGAAAAGAGGGTTTGGCTACCTAGGAGAGAGGAAAGGCTACTAACACCTGAAGGAGCCTATCAGCAGGAGTCTCTGACGTCACCTGGTGGCACTGGCCACTCAGAGCAGTCCAGTGTGCCAGCAGCACCTGATGAAGCAGAAAATGAAAGTTTTGATTTATTAACGCATAAACGTAGTGCTGACATAATCATGTGTGACATTAACCGAATTAATAAAGATTGTACGGGGACAAAATGTGCCCTCAGAGTAGTTTGCCATCATTTATACGCGTGCTTTATATAACGTGGTGTATTAGAATTGCACTAATCCGACATAATCATAAACATGTGCTACGATTTGCTTGTTTGAAATGTTTTAGCTTAGCATTACTTTAGCGGAGGCTTTGGCCTAGTTGCCTGGTCTCACGGTTTAGATGTTCGTATTTTTCCATTGTGCTGTTAAACGTGTATTTCTGCTTGAAGCTGTATTTTTCCACAGAAACTGTTCACGTGCTTATCTTAAAGTTGGTGCCAGCCTGGCATATTTTCTCTTAAATTCAAGGTCGACTTGCAGGTGCGGACAATGGAGGCTCTGAGAGTAAGCTAATCGAGAGACAATGTTGCAAATTACGTACCCATCTCCAAGGATAATGTATGCTTAAGTAAAAGCTTGAGAACTGTCGTTTTTGATTGGTCAATTTGAAGCTAACCTATGAACCCACCAATGGAGACCCTACTGGACTTGAACTGTTGTCTATAAAACCCAGGTGCACGAGAGGAAAGCTCTCTATATCTTCGGACATCCCGCCATTTTGACTTCGTAGCTACTATGGCCCATTTTGCTGCGACGCCATTTTGAGAAACTTTGATGCTTTCTCTAGTCGGGAGAAAGAGACTTTAATGATTCTTGCCCTAGAGACTTTAACTTTGATTTGCCCCTTTTGCATGAAGTAGTAATATTATCTTACTGCCGTGAGGCAATTGCCCCGTTCACCCCTGCCCCTTTGTCCCGGCCCTATGCTGATCGAGAAACGATACCTGTGAGACGAAGAATTCATTGATTGCTGATCGGAATTGGTAATTATGAAAGGAAATTGTAAAATTGCATTGTGTTTCTTTTAGGTAACCAACTGCTGATTTTGATAAGGACCCTAGCTAGGAGTTTTCTAAATTAATGTTGCTAAATTGCTTTTGCATGAAGTCCCACATGCCGATGCTAATTTGAGGTTAGACGAGGATTCCATATGTCGCACGATGCAATTTGAGATCTTGTTATGCTGACTAAATGTACGCAATTAGCCCATTACAGATTATCGTATTAGTGCTTTGCATTGCCACCATCGAATGCCTTGTGATTCAAATGCTACATAGATTACACTTGTTTCGACGATATGGACAGCTATTAATGTTCATTTATGTTTATCATTTGGTGTTGAGACACATCTATATCGTGCTAGCTTTGTTAATATAGGGAAATAAATTC
This sequence comes from Pleurodeles waltl, assembly GCF_031143425.1. NCBI lineage: Eukaryota > Metazoa > Chordata > Amphibia > Caudata > Salamandridae > Pleurodeles > Pleurodeles waltl. The sequence goes on along the minus strand of NC_090449.1, from coordinate 758,689,554 downwards.
ACTAACTTTGCAATAAACTGGTGTGGTTATTCCTGGCTGAAAGGTCAGGGTTCGCCGAAATGTATTCTGGATTAATTGTTAAGTGTTATGTTGTTCAAGGTGTTGCTTATGTTCGTTATTGATTATCGATATAAGGTGATTGATCGATTAAGAGTACAGAGAGTTCCCACTTAGTCAAAAGATTCATCGACCTAAAGAGCGTCCGAACGCAGGTAAATTGTTACCACGTTCCGCTCTATCAGTAGATGGTAGCAGAGGACGGTTTCGTCTTTTGGGACCCTGTACCATTAGAGTACATGGTGTCGAATTAACGGTTATGCATTTGAGGCCTCATTCGAAAAGTTGAATTAGATTTTTGGATGAAAATAATTGACAAGATGATGATGGGCTAGGTCCACCGCGACTTTCCCGGGATCTCGGAGCTTGCGAATGGAAAGAACGGAGATGTGGAAACAGCGTTGGCGGTACTAGTGATGGTATGAGTGAAGTTAGGGTTTTGCGCTTGCACAGCTTACTGCCGCAGAGTGTGTGAAAAGGTTGTGAGGGTTTTCTTTTAAGGATAGCGGAGGTGCGACTCCGAGTGTAGAACTAAGAAGTCGTCGAACTTCATAGAGATAGCGGAGGTGCGGCTCCGACTGTGAGAGTAGAGAAGTCGTCGAACTTCATGTGCGTCTGGCGCTTTGTGCATAAAAAGGTCCACGTGGTTGTTGTTGTTGAGACGGGCCCTGCGAGGTCAAGAGACTCCGGAGTATGTTGATCCATGTTGTGGTCTGGGCGGTTTAGTAGGTTGATCGGGCGTGGTCAACGAGTGGGTACGTGTGTTAGGGAGTGAAAGAAACTTCGACTTCGGGCTTTGACAAGATTCTAAGTGCACTAGAACGGATCATTGACAAGTTGAGAGTAGGTCTGCGGGTCAGATTTGCTTGCGAATGTGGGGACTGAGAAAGACCGAATAGCGGCCAAGGCTGGTGAAAGAGATCGAATAGTGGCCGAGGTTAGTGAAAAGTCCCTAAGGTCCTGAAGCGATTACGTTACCCTTCCTGTAGTAAACCAACAGATCTGTTTTAGTTTTAGTAGCTCGCAAGACATGCAAAAAGTTGTTACGGGAGGAACTGAGTGAAGGAGGACTAGCCGCGAGGCTTTGTCAGCCGCAGTGTGTGTGAGTGTGACGTCACTAGGAGCCGCGCTGGGATAGGTTGGACGGGTCGCGCACGGATTGGACGCAGTCCGTGGCACTCGATTGGAAGGGGAAAGGCAGGTGAAGAGTATTCCGGGAATTAAAGTCACCTATTGATTACAAATTTTGTGAAATAACAGTGACCTATTGATTATAAACTTTGTGAATTAAAAGACGAGAAAATGAAATTCCTTAAAGCATTCAGGAGCGCGATGAAGGGAGAGTCTTACATCAAAGCGAGCGTAGGAGAGGAGACGCCGCCCGAGGGCACACCAGCTTACATTGTAATGGAGGAAAAAGGGGTAGCTCCGTGTCTTTGGCTAAAGCAATGGCACAAGTGGACAGAGAAACATGGGAGCGTAGCATTCCCGATACATGGGACATTCAATATAAGGGTCCTAGAGAATTTGAGATTCACGATGTATGACATGAAGGTACCTCCAAGGCCAGCACAGTTTGAGGCTCTAGCAATATGGGAACTCATGGCTAGACAGCAACAGAAGAACAAGTTTGAAACAAGGATGAGGAAGGTAGAAAAGACACTAGCGGATGCTAGGTGGGATAATGCGCAGAAGGTGTGGAGGTCAGATGTATTGCAGGGAATAAAATTGTTCCCCGCAATTACTAAAGATGAAGAGGAGACAGGTAAGAAAGCTACCTGTAAGACAGACAGGAAGTGTTCCAAGGACAAAGAGGATGAGGAAAAGTTGAGAAGAGAAGAGGAGTTAGAGGACGAGGAGTTGATAATGCAATTGCTGAACGACCGTCCACCGCCTTATGCAGAAAATGGACAAGGTCCAAGTACCAGTTCTGCCCCTCCGGCATCGGTACAGAACAGTGAAACGCAGAATACAGGAGTACCATCGGGATCCAAGGATCCGAGCTTACTGCTCACCCCACAGATACCGCAGGTCAGGAGAATGTATCCAGATGTGCCCGTGTTGAAACCAGCAGAACATTATCAGCTGCAGATGCCAGGGTACTACAGCAGTGATAATAGTGGAGGAATGATTCTAGATCCAACCGTAAGGGGCGTACAGAATGGTTACAACCCAACAATGGCACAAGCTGAATCAACTCAGTTTATGATGCCTCAAAAGCAGATGCAGGGAGGAAACGCTCATGCTCAAATGACGGGGAGTCAGATGGGCATGCCGGCAATGATGACCCATAATATGGGGATGAACATGCCTCAGAATATGGGGAATGGACAGAATCCAGATGCAATATCACTGCCCATTGCTGTAGGTCCAGTGGTACCTTTGTATAGTCAGCCTAACTTAGGTATGAGCAGTCAGGGACAAATGCTGCAGAATGGGACAGAAAGAAGGTGCATAGAAAATACTCCAGGGATAACCCCGATAGCGACTCAGCCAACTGGGTCCGGGTCCTTGATGGAGTTTAGTCCCGTATGCGCTCAATCAACACTGGTGAGGTCGAGCCCCCCACTGATAATACCATTAACATCGAACACTGAAAAGTTGCCGCAACCATCGATGGCAGTCGATGTGAATGCTACACTGATGGGGGTAAATGCGCAACAGCTGTCACAGTGGTTCAACAGTTTAAATTCCACACAAAGTTCAGACAGTGGGAAAGGAGACGATTACTTGAGCAGGATGAGGCTGAACATGGAAGCACAAGAATTGGTGGAAGGGAATATGGGTGTGAACAGGTTAGAATCCTACACGGAAGAGGAGTTGAGGTATCTATGTCCAAAGATCACGAAAGAAGTAAACAAGGTGCATAAAAGTTTACAGGAAGTAGCAGACAGGAACGGGATTGACATAGGCAAGATGAAACACTTGAGCAGGAGCTATAGGTTGGATTTTGGGACCACAGATTTTGAACACATGAGATCAGCAGGCATGAAGGCACACCTTAGAGAATTGTTGCAGAGTGCCCAAGTGTGGAGGTGCTTAGACAAGTGGGAAAGCAGATGGGTAAAGAGGAAGGATAAGAGGAGGGACAGTGTTACAGAGCATAATGAGAAAAGACCGCAGAGCAGCGAAACAGTAACCATGTTACCAATGAGGGAGACAGCAGGGGGAAAATTAGTACATGTACCATGGCACAGGAGTGATATTCAGTCTTTTACGAACGATTTTCCCAAACTGAGGGAGAAGCCGATTGAATGGTATCAGCAGACTGATAGGTTTGTGAAGCTTGCAAAATGTCTCTGGGAAGACCTGAACACTCTATTCGAGATTGTGGTTCCGGCAGATTTGTGGGAGGATTGCAAAAGAGCTGTAGGTTGGCCGACAAGTGAACCAGAGAGAGACAGAGAGACGGGTGCACCATCACCTATGGTGATGTGTCTGTACTATAAGGTGATTGAGCATTTGAAGACGAAGGTTGCCGCGAAAAATGTGGATTGGCAGAAGATTGATCGAACTGCCCAAGAGGCTAAAGAATCGATTCATAGTTACTATGAGAGGTTGTTGAAGGCGTTCAAGAATTACAGTGGCACGGAAGCAATAGAGGCGAAAGATATGCTTCATTTTGTGTTCAGATTTGTGGAAGGGCTGAGACCAGAGATAAGTCAGATGATAAAATCGCATTTGATCTGCTGGCAGTCGAAACCGATTGATGAAGTCTTGACTTATGCGAAATACTGTAGCGACGAAATTGAGGTAAAACAGAAAAAGCTGAAAGAGAAGGTGATGATGATGCAGCTTAAGGCGGCTCAGACAGGCTTGCAAGGTCTGCAAGGACTGCAAGGGTTGCCAGGGATGCAAGGGTTCCAACAGCAGATGCCGCAACCGCAGCCGCAGTTGCAGGGAAACATGGCGTTTCAGCAACAGCAGCCGCAGTTGCAAGGAAACATGGCGTTTCAGCCACAGGCCAGAGGCAGAGGCAGAGGAGGTTTTGTGAATAATGGTCCGGATTTGAACACTGTTGTGACGGGTGTGCAGGCAATGAAGAAGGTGATGCCGTGTCATGCGTGCGGAAACGTAGGTCATTGGAAACGCGAGTGCCCGATGGTGGTGCAGGAAGGTGCAGGTGCAGGTGTAGGTGTTGGTCAGCAAAACAATGACGTCAATGCATTTCAGACAATGAGAGGACCGAAAATGAGAGGTCCAAACCCAAATTTTCAGACCATAAATCAATTGCAGGGATTACAACCTATGCAGCCGCAGCAGATGCAGATGCCCCGTGTGCAGATGACGCAAATGCAGCCGATGCAGCAGCAGTTACCTTTGGTACCTAATCAGCAAATGCAAATACCTTTGGCACCAATGAGTCAGCAGCAAATGATGGTTCCTCCACAGGTAACGGGTCAGGTAATGAGCACAAACGGCACAGTACAACAGTTCCCATTACACAGTGAGAGTGGAATAAACAATGTATGGGAGAGTGAAAGCTCAGAAGAGGAAGGAGATTGTGTGCTTGCGGCATCTCTAGAAGTTGATCAAAGGGGTCCGTACGTAGAGGGAAGAGTAATGGGTCATCGTGTCTCATTCTTGGTCGACACAGGAGCCACACGTTCAACTGTTAAGAGCAGTGAAGTACCAAATTTGCCACTCTCAGGGAGGACAGTTCAAGTGGTGGGAGTAGCAAACAGGCATCTGACGAACCCCATAACAGATCCGATACCAGTTAACATTGGTAACTATCAAGGGGTACATCAGTTTGTGGTATGTGACTCAAGCCCAATTGCACTGTTAGGAAGAGACCTATTGTGCAAATTGGGTTGTTCGATAATGTGTTCGAACGAGGGTATAACAATACAGACGAGCAGTGATGGGGAAGAAGGAGACAGTGAAGGGGGTGATGAGATAGAAACAGTTGACGAAGAGTATCCTCTGATCTGTCTTTTACCAATGATAACTGAAGAAGATATCCCAGCAGAATTACGGGAAACAGTCGGAAAGGAAGTGTGGGACATGACAGGGAAAGAGGTGGGATTGATGAAAGGAGTAGAACCAGTAAAAGTGATGGTAAAGCCCAATGCGATCTTTCCCCAGACCCCACAATACCACATGCCACAAGATACCCTCATGAAAGTTGCCCAACTTATTGACGAATTCGTGAAGCAGGGAGTACTGAAAGAAGTATTAAGCAGCCCATGTAATTCACCGATAATGGGACTAATAAAGCCAAGTGGGAAAGTCCGACTTGTACAGGATTTGAGGAAAATAAATGACATCATAATAAAGTGCTGCCCTGTCGTACCGAATCCGGCTGTGATAATGTTTCAGATCCCTTGCGAAGCTGAGTGGTTCTCAGTCATCGATTTGTCACAAGCATTCTTTTCTGTGCCTCTTCATGAGGATAGCCAATTCCTCTTTTGTTTCAAATTCCTAGACAGAGTATACAGTTGGTGTCGAATTCCTCAAGGGTTCTCTGAGTCACCGTCGATATTCAATCAGGTTCTAAAGAAAGACTTGGAAGAGTTAGAGTTGCCATTCGAGTCAACTTTAGTACAGTACATTGACGACTTACTGGTTGCATCAAAGACAGAAAGTGGCTGCACAGCCGATACCATTGCTCTGTTGAACCATTTGGGAGGGAATGGACACAAGGTGTCTCCTTCCAAACTGCAGTTCTGTCTGAAGAAAGTGAAATACTTGGGTCACCAGATAGAGAAAGGATCGCGGAGAATAATGAAGGAAAGAATTACAAGTGTACTTCAAATGAGTCCACCAAAGACAAGGAAGGAGGTGAGGAAGTTTTTGGGAATGGTGGGATATTGTCGCCAGTGGATTCCCAACTTCTCGTCTCTAGCGAAGCCTTTGCTGAAATTGACCCAGAAGGATGCCTTGGATCAGATCGAACTGAAAGGGGATGAGATGGATGCTTTTGTTGAATTAAAGGAGTGCATGTGTAGGGCTCCAGCTTTAGGTATGCCTGATTACACGAAGCCTTTCACATTGTTTTGTCATGAACGTGATGCATGTTCTTTGTCTGTCTTGACCCAAGCCCATGGTGGCGTAAACAGACCAGTAGCGTATTTTTCAGCTACTCTGGATCCGGTTGCAGCAGCACTCCCAGGGTGTTTGCGCGCCGTAGCAGCAGTTGGTATCAGCCTCACTCAGAGTGAAGGAATAGTGATGGGACACCCAGTAACAGTCATGGTCCCTCACTCAGTTGAGATACTTTTGACCCGCTCCCGAACGCAGCACATGACTGGAGCAAGACTCACAAGGTATGAAACGACTATTCTGGGCTCACCGAATGTGCAGCTGAAAAGGTGCACTACGTTGAATCCAGCTACCTTGCTTCCTGGAGAAAATGCTGAAATTGAGAACGCTGAAGACGTCGAGCATGACTGCCTTCAGGTGACTGAATTTTGCACAAAACCCCGACCGGACATTAGGGATACAAAACTTGATGAAAATGACCAAATTCTTTTTGTTGATGGTTCATGTCTAAGAGATGGGGTGGGAATTTTGAAAGCAGGATATGCTGTATGTACTGTGACAGGGGTCTTGGAAGCGGGATGGCTCCAAGGAGTCTATTCTGCACAAGTAGCAGAACTTGTAGCCCTTACTAGAGCATGTCAATTGTCTGCATTGATGAAAGTCACCATTTACACTGATAGCCAATATGGGTTTGGGATTGTGCATGACTTTGGACAACTGTGGTCACAGAGAGGTTTCCTGACTTCTTCAGGATCCCCAGTGAAAAATGGGGAGAGAATAAGGGAGTTATTACATGCCATTCAAGTGCCAGCTGAAGTTGCAGTGGTAAAGTGCAGTGCTCACACGAAAGGACAGGATTATGTGTCTCTGGGAAATGCCTATGCAGATCAAGTCGCAAGATTTTGCGCTTTGAATTGTATATTGCTAAGGGATGATTGGAATACAATAAGTAAACCAGAACTCGAACCAGCTGAAGCATTTGCCTTGAAGGTCGTAGATACAATAGAAGAACTAAAAGCACTACAGAATAATGTCAGAGAGGATGAAAGAGATTCCTGGATTAAATCACAATGTATAAAGAGACAAGACGAGCTATGGGTTTCACATGAGGGAAAATTTGTTCTGCCAAATAGTCTCTTATCACAGCTTGCGCAGTTCTATCATGGGCAAGCTCACCTAGGGAGAGATGCCATGATAAGATTGTTCAAAACTGATTGGTTTAACCCCAGATTTCGTCAAGCTGCAGAAGCAGTTTGCCATCGATGTGTCACTTGCCAACAGATGAACCCAGGAAAGGGGACGGTTGTGAACGCGAGTCACATTGGTAGGGCAAGCGGTCCTTTTAGTCGTATGCAGATGGACTTCATTGAGATGCCTGTGCATGGGGGTTTAAGATATGTGTTGGTGATTGTGTGCATTTTTAGTCATTGGATTGAGGCATACCCCACACGTAGAAATGACAGTCTTACAGTTGCCAAGCTATTATTGAGGGAGTTAATACCACGTTTCGGATTCCCGATCTCTTTAGAATCAGATAGGGGAAGTCACTTCAATAACGAGGTGATGAAGTTACTTTGCGAAGCACTGAACATTGAGCAAAAGCTGCACTGTAGCTATCGCCCTGAGGCATCAGGACTGGTGGAGCAGATGAATGGTACGCTGAAATCGAGAATGGCAAAAATATGTGCATCAACAAATTTGAAATGGCCTGACGCATTGCCCTTAGTGCTAATGTCAATGAGAAACACTCCGGATAGAAAAACTGGATTGTCTCCGCATGAAATTCTCATGGGCAGGGCTATGAGACTTCCTGCAGTTCCCACAAACATGCTTTTGAATATTACAGATGATATGGTGTTAGACTACTGCAAAGGTCTGGCTGACGTGGTTCGCTCTTTCTCTCACCAGGTGGAAGCGACCACCTTGCCACCGATCCAAGGTCCAGGACACGCACTGAAAGCAGGTGACTGGGTCGTGATAAAGAAGCACGTGAGGAAGTCGTGCCTGGAACCCCGTTGGAAAGGCCCTTTCCAAGTGATCCTAACGACAACTACCGCTGTGAAGTGCGCGGGGGTTCCCAACTGGATTCACGCCAGTCATACAAAGAAGGTGCTGTGTCCCACAGATGAGGAAGTTGAAGCACTGTGCCTGATAAAACAGTGCCGAGTGTTGAGACAGAACAAAAGCGAACTGAAAGCGAACAAGCAACAGCAGGAGAAAAAGAGATATTATTGGAGAACGAAGAGTCCGACTCACTTGGGGAAGACCAAGGAGAAAGTTCAGACAGCGACGACGAAGCTGCAGGTGACAAAGAACCTGAGGCAGCTGAGGGTAGCAAAAAGCCTGAAGCAGCTGAAGGTGACAAGGAACCTGAAGCAGCTGAAAGTGATACAGAGCCTGAAGAAAGTAACGGTGACGAAGGGCTCGAAGAAAGTGAGAAAGCAGGAGAGCCTGAGCAGAAGGGGGCTTTCCCAGAAACAGACGATACAGAAAAAGAAAAGGAAAACGTGATTGATTCCCCTGAAGGTGGGGACAAAGAAGAGCAGAACGGAAAAGCTCAAACCTCTACAGAAAAGATCGCAGGTCCATCAAATGGACACGGTGCAAAAAGAAGATTAAGTATCTCACCGATAAAAGAAAAGGGCAAAGAAGGTTTGAACGAGGGAGGAAGGCCAAAAGTGAAAGAGAAAAGAAAGGAAGTAACTGTCGTGGAACAATCGTCAAGTGAAGAAAAGGACTTGGCGAAGGAGGAGAGTGCCAGCGAAGCAGAATCGAAAAGAGAAGCAAAATTGAAAAGGAAAAGGATACCAAACAGGAGGTATTCCGGTCCTGAATGGGCATATGCAGTAAACGATGATTGGACTGATGAGTTTGTATCTCTAAGCATCGAGAACGAAGAAGAAGAAGAGATACCAATAGAAAAGAAAAGTTTCATAGACTCTGTTGATTGAAACGGAAGTAAATGGTATTGCTTGCTAACGTGAGACAAACAACCAGCTGAGACATTGCTAAACCGAATTGAGACAAATGCTGCTAACCGATAAGTGACTGGCCTTTTGAAGAAGATGGTGTGAACATTGTGCCCGTTCAGCTTTGTAACTGAATTGCTAAGTAGTTTCATTTATAAGTGCTTCTAGCTCTCTGATTCTATACAGATCATGCCTAGGTACGCTATGCAAAACAATAGAAAGAAATATTGTAAATACGTGTGTATAGGCTTGGTACTAACATGTGTACTAATAATAATGGCAATTGTGTTTGGAATGCATGGAAAGGGTGAGAATGAGACTATTGCTGCTTCTACTATTGCTCCTGTTACTGTTACTGAACTAACACCATTGAAAAGACTAGCACTGGATGAGAGGCTCTTGCACGATAAGAAGGAGCTTTCGTATAACGTTTTCTATCGCTTATTAACAGAGTATGTTGAGACTATGGATGCGAAAGATTGTTATGTGTGTACCCAGATACCAACATCAGTAAAGGAAGGGGTGACTTATCACCACATGCCTCTTACATATGGGATTACATGTAGTATAGTAATGTCTAGGTTTTATGGTCAATCTAACATACAGTATTTTTTCTCGAATTATGATGTTACCTTTGCTTATGTTCCTATAATAGCGCAGCTAAGCGAGACTGCAAAATATTGGGATTACAAAATTATGAGGGACTTTTTCGAGCCAATGCAACCTTTTGAAACGGCTCATGCTCATAGGGAGAACCTTACTTGCTCCGTTTCTGCTGTAGAAATAAGCTTTTTAGATCGCACAGATGATAGAAGGGCTCAAATGAAGGCGAAATTAGAAAAAGAACTACATAAGAGGACTTCAGTAGATAATTATGACTTTGCTGCTATAAAGACACAAGGGAAAATTGCTTTAGATGCTTGGCATGTAGGGAAATTTTGTATATATCGAGGTGAATCTTATTATGACAATATTTTTGTAGGAGCGAGTGAATGCAAACATACGTTTATCTTTAAGGCCAAATGGACATTCATGATGGACGGACTTGACCCTGTCATTCCAGGGGTGTATTACATTTGTGGGCATAATGCCTATTATCGTCTTCCAAAGGGATGGTGGGGAAGGTGTTATTTGGGTATAGTGTTTCCAAAGGTTTATCAACTGGATGACATATCGATGATTGAAAAGACACCTGGATCCCATCGTATCCAGAAAAGAGAGACCGCAGCTGCTGTGGTAGGTGACATATTTGGAGCCATGATTCCTTCATTGGGAGTTGTGCTGAATTCCATCAAAATAAGAAAGCTGTCTACTATAGTGGATAATATGTTGACAAAATTTTCAGGTGCTATAATCCTGATGGATGCTGAACTTGCAGCGGAAAGAGCTATGACTCTTCAAAATAGGCTTGCTTTAGACATTCTTTTAGCAAAGGATGGAGGCGTTTGCAAAATGATTGGTGCACGTCACTGCTGCACCTATATACCTGATATTAGTGTGAAAATTAAAACTATGCTTGCTAATCTAACCAAAGAAAGTGCAGATTTGAAAGAACTGAAAGAACCAGGAGTGTGGGAAAAGGTTGGGAAGGGACTTGCTTCAGTGGGACATTGGATTGGGGGAATTTGGAATGGAATATTATTGAAAATAATAGAAGGAATATTAATAGTGATAATTTGTGTATTTGGAATTTGGGGAATAAAAAGGGGAATAATAATGATTATGGAAAGAATTAAAAGAAGAAAGGAGGAGAAAATTATGAAAAGAATGGCAGAAGAATACAAAGCGCAAACTAGGGGAACTAAAAGGAAAAGGGAGCTGACAGAATTTTAATGGGATAAAATTTGTGGGCTAAATTTCTGTGATGACAAGTGGTCATCAGAGGAGGGATTGATGAAGCAGAAAATGAAAGTTTTGATTTATTAACGCATAAACGTAGTGCTGACATAATCATGTGTGACATTTACCGAATTAATAAAGATTGTACGGGGACAAAATGTGCCCTCAGAGTAGTTTGCCATCATTTATACGCGTGCTTTATATAACGTGGTGTATTAGAATTGCACTAATCCGACATAATCATAAACATGTGCTACGATTTGCTTGTTTGAAATGTTTTAGCTTAGCATTACTTTAGCGGAGGCTTTGGCCTAGTTGCCTGGTCTCACGGTTTAGATGTTCGTATTTTTCCATTGTGCTGTTAAACGTGTATTTCTGCTTGAAGCTGTATTTTTCCACAGAAACTGTTCACGTGCTTATCTTAAAGTTGGTGCCAGCCTGGCATATTTTCTCTTAAATTCAAGGTCGACTTGCAGGTGCGGACAATGGAGGCTCTGAGAGTAAGCTAATCGAGAGACAATGTTGCAAATTACGTACCCATCTCCAAGGATAATGTATGCTTAAGTAAAAGCTTGAGAACTGTCGTTTTTGATTGGTCAATTTGAAGCTAACCTATGAACCCACCAATGGAGACCCTACTGGACTTGAACTGTTGTCTATAAAACCCAGGTGCACGAGAGGAAAGCTCTCTATATCTTCGGACATCCCGCCATTTTGACTTCGTAGCTACTATGGCCCATTTTGCTGCGACGCCATTTTGAGAAACTTTGATGCTTTCTCTAGTCGGGAGAAAGAGACTTTAATGATTCTTGCCCTAGAGACTTTAACTTTGATTTGCCCCTTTTGCATGAAGTAGTAATATTATCTTACCGCCGTGAGGCAATTGCCCCGTTCACCCCTGCCCCTTTGTCCCGGCCCTATGCTGATCGAGAAACGATACCTGTGAGACGAAGAATTCATTGATTGCTGATCGGAATTGGTAATTATGAAAGGAAATTGTAAAATTGCATTGTGTTTCTTTTAGGTAACCAACTGCTGATTTTGATAAGGACCCTAGCTAGGAGTTTTCTAAATTAATGTTGCTAAATTGCTTTTGCATGAAGTCCCACATGCCGATGCTAATTTGAGGTTAGACGAGGATTCCATATGTCGCACGATGCAATTTGAGATCTTGTTATGCTGACTAAATGTACGCAATTAGCCCATTACAGATTATCGTATTAGTGCTTTGCATTGCCACCATCGAATGCCTTGTGATTCAAATGCTACATAGATTACACTTGTTTCGACGATATGGACAGCTATTAATGTTCATTTATGTTCATCATTTGGTGTTGAGACACATCTATATCGTGCTAGCTTTGTTAATATAGGGAAATAAATTCACTAACTTTGCAATAAACTGGTGTGGTTATTCCTGGCTGAAAGGTCAGGGTTCGCCGAAATGTATTCTGGATTAATTGTTAAGTGTTATGTTGTTCAAGGTGTTGCTTATGTTCGTTATTGATTATCGATATAAGGTGATTGATCGATTAAGAGTACAGAGAGTTCCCACTTAGTCAAAAGATTCATCGACCTAAAGAGCGTCCGAACGCAGGTAAATTGTTACCACGTTCCGCTCTATCACACCTCTGTTTCCAAGATGGCAGAGGTCTGGAGCACACTGGAGGAGCTCTGGACACCTCCCAGGGGAGGTGCAGGTCAGGGGAGTGGTCACTCCCCTTTCCTTTGTCCAGTTTCGCGCCAGAGCAGGGGCTAAGGGGTCCCTGAACCGGTGTAGACTGGCTTATGCAGAATTGGGCACATCTGTGCCCAACAAAGCATTTCCAGAGGCTGGGGGAGGCTACTCCTCCCCTGCCTTCACACCATTTTCCAAAGGGAGAGGGTGTCACACCCTCTCTCAGAGGAAGTTCTTTGTTCTGCCATCCTGGGCCAGGCCTGGCTGGACCCCAGGAGGGCAGCTGCCTGTCTGAGGGGTTGGCAGCAGCAGCAGCTGCAGTGAAACCCCAGGAAGGGCAGTCTGGCAGTACCAGGGTCTGTGCTACAGACCACTGGGATCATGGAATTGTACCAACAATGCCAGGATGGCATAGAGGGGGCAATTCCATGATCATAGACATGTTACATGGCCATATTCGGAGTTACCATGGTGAAGCTACATATAGGTAGTGACCTATATGTAGTGCACGCGTGTAATGGTGTCCCCGCACTCACAAAGTTCAGTGAATTGGCTCTGAACAATGTGGGGGCACCTTGGCTAGTGCCAGGGTGCCCTCACACTAAGTAACTTTGCACCTAACCTTTACCAGGTAAAGGTTAGACATATAGGTGACTTATAAGTTACTTAAGTGCAGTGTAAAATGGCTGTGAAATAACGTGGACGTTATTTCACTCAGGCTGCAGTGGCAGGCCTGTGTAAGAATTGTCAGAGCCCCCTATGGGTGGCAAAAGAAATGCTGCAGCCCATAGGGATCTCCTGGAACCCCAATACCCTGGGTACCTCAGTACCATATACTAGGGAATTATAAGGGTGTTCCAGTAAGCCAATGTAAATTGGTAAAAATGGTCACTAGCCTGTCAGTGACAATTTGGAAGTAATGAGAGAGCATAACCACTGAGGTTCTGGTTAGCAGAGCCTCAGTGAGACAGTTAGGCACCACACAGGGAACATATACATGCACACCTATGAGCACTGGGGCCCTGTGTGACAGGGTCCCAGTGACACATACATATAGGCCACAAACTTATGAGCACTGGGGTCCTGACCAGCAGGATCCCAGTGACACATAACAAACATACTGAAAACATAGTCTTTTCACTATGAGCACTGAGGCCTGGCTATCAGGATCCCAGTGAGACAGTGAAAACAGTGACAAACACCCTGACATACACTCACAAACAGGCCAAAAGTGGGGGTAACAAGGCTAGAAAGAGGCTACCTTCTCACACAACCCCCCCCCAAACGAAGGACAATAAGGCTAACCTTGGCCAGTTGAGACTTTATTGTCTAAGTGGTGATAAGTAGAGAGTAGCTCTGCAATAGACTGGTTACTCCCTTTATCATCCACTATATGGTTACTTCCCTGTGGGGATGTAAACCACCCTGTTTGAAGTTTTTTAGCTAAGCAACAATGTGAAGATGTATTTTCAGAGTTTCTATCAGTAAGTTTTAGTTTACAGCAGTGGGAATTGTCCACTGAACCTATTTGTAGTGATGGAAATGCCAGACAGGGATGCTGTCTCAGAAAAGCCATAGCTGGGCAAAAACTTTGTCCATTTGGCTGGAAGAGAGAACAGGGATGCTGTTTCTCTTGAGTTGGAGCAGGGCAGGGATGCTGTCCTATGAGCTCCACACTAGGGCAGGGATGCTGTCCTAAGTGTTGTGAGGCAGTACAGGGTTTCTGCACTAAAGTTTCTCTGGGAGGGTTGGAGGGATGCTCCATGTTAACTAAAATGGTGCTCTTTTTGTCACCAATGTTAGTTATCCCACAGAGAGGTACTTCTACTTCAGGGAGTCCAGCTATGCCAGCTGATGATTCCCTTGGAACAGGTGCCACCCCAGGAGAGGTTTCTCCCACCACAGGAATGGTATCCTGAATGGTAGGGTGGTTAGGGGATACTGTGATACCCTTTTTACCTGTTGATGGAGAGGGATCCTGAGTTTTCAGGCCTTCTCTCCTTTGCTTTTTCATTTCAGTAGAAATGAGAGGGAACAATTCCTCAGGGATGCCCAGCATGGCTGCATGGGCATAAAACTCTACATCAGCCCAACCTGAGGCCTCTAGGTCATTACCTAAGAGACAGTCTACAGGTAAGCTAGGTGATACCACCACCTGCTTAGGGCCAGTAACTCCACCCCAACTAAACTGAATTATAGCTAAGGGAAGAAACTTAGTGGAGTTATGGACTTCAATAATCTTATACTGTTGTCCAATGATGTGTTGTTCAGGAGGCACTAGGTTTTCAGTCACCAAAGTGAAACTGGCACCTGTGTCCCTGTAGGCCAAGGCCTCAACACCATTTATTGAAACTGTCTGCCTGTACTTATCCATTGTAAGGGGACAAGCAGCCAGTGTGGCAAGGCCAATGCCACTAGGTGTGACAGAAACTGTCTTGGGACTGATTACATCAGTTTCCACTATGGACCCATAAGTGAACCCAACTACACCCTTTGCTTGACTGTTGCCAGCAGTCCCACCACTAGTACCACTACTGCTAGGGGCACTAGAGCTTGATGTATTAGTGGTGGTAGGCTCAGGGGGTTTACCTGGACAGGACTTATCCCCTGGCCTATGGCCTCTATTTTTACACACAAAGCACCAAGGCTTTTTAATGTGTGCAGGTTGGGAAGAAGAGGAAGAATGTGTTTTATCCCCACCCTCTGAAGAGTGTTTAAGATTTGAAGTGGGATCTTTGGTTTTACCCTTATCCCCATGCTTATTTTGAGATTTTTCACCATCTTTCTTCTTATTGCCATCTTTGTCACCCCCTGTATGAACTTTTCTGTTCACCCTTGTTCTGCCCCATTTGTCTGCCTTCTTTCCCAATTCTTGGGGAGAGGTCAGATCAGAGTCTACCAGGTACTGGTGCAACAAATCAGACACACAATTATTAAGTATATGCTCTCTCAGGATTGTGTTATACAGGCTTTCATAATCAGTAACTTTACTGCCATGTAACCACCCCTCCAAGGCCTTCACTGCCTGGTCAATGAAATCAACCCAGTCTTGTGAAGACTCCTTTTTGGTCTCTCTGAACTTTATCCTGTACTGTTCAGTGGTTAAGCCATAACCATCCAGGAGTGCATTCTTAAGAACTGTAAAATTATTGGCATCATTTTCTTTCACAGTAAGGAGTCTATCCCTACCTTTTCCACTAAATGATAGCCATAGGATAGCAGCCCACTGCTTTTGAGGGACATCCTGTACAGCACAGGCCCTCTCAAGTGCAGCAAACCACTTGTTAATGTCATCCCCCTCCTTATAAGGGGGAACTATCTTGTGCAGATTCCTGGAATCATGCTCTTTTGCAGGATGACTATGGGGAATACTGCTGCTGCCACCATGGGTATCTAAACCCAACTTCTGTCTTTCCTTCTCTAATTCTAAAGACTGTCTATCCAAATCCAGCTGTTGCTTCTTGAGCTTCAGTCTGGTTTGTTCCACTCTCAATCTATTGAGCTCCCTTTCTAACAATCTGTCATCAGGGTGGGTGGGAGGGACATTTCTAGATACAGAGGTATGATGGGAATGAACAGAAGGAGACCTGTCCCTTACAGAGGGCACCCTAACAGCTTGGCTACCAGTATAATGTGAGAGCACACCATCAGAATGGTGTGATTCAACCTCTGTACCAACTATGCTAGACTGTCTAGTAATGGGCAGGCTGAGAAGTTTCTTTCCTGAACCTTTTCCTGGGGGAGTCCCTGGATCAGATTGAGAACCATTAGCTACTTTTTCACCAGATTGGGCACTTATGGCCTTATCCTGTACTCTAAGCATATTAATTAACAGTTCTAAGGAAGGATTCTTCCCTACACTCAAACCTCTCTCTATGCAGAGACTCCTTGCTCCTTTCCAGCTAAGGTGATCATATGCAAGTTTGGACAGTTCAACATTTTTTCCTGTGCCAGACATTTTTTAGAGAGAGTTAAAGTGATAGAAAAAGAGAAAAAAGTTTTCAGAACTTTTTGGAAAGACAGAAAAAAACTTTTTAAACTTTTAAGAACTTTTTGAAAGTTTAGAAGTACTTTTCAGCACTTAGAAAAGAGTGAAAAGAGGAAATGCAAAACTTTTTGGCTTTGTGTATATACACTGACCTTGTTTTGTATATTTTTCTCATATGAAAAGTACAATGACAAGAGTGGTAAGTAGTCTCAAGCACTTATCCCACCACTGCACAACCAATGTAGGAGGCTGGACTGGCATGTAGTGAGTACCAAGGGGTACTTGCACCTTGCACCAGGCCCAGTTATCCCTTATTAGTGTATAGGGTGTCTAGCAGCTTAGGCTGATAGATAATGGTAGCTTAGCAGAGCAGCTTAGGCTGAACTAGGAGACGTGTGAAGCTACTACAGTACCACTTAGTGTCATATGCACAATATCATAAGAAAACACAATACACAGTTATACTAAAAATAAAGGTACTTTATTTTTATGACAATATGCCAAAGTATCTTAGAGTGTACCCTCAGTGAGAGGATAGGAAATATACACAAGATATATATACACAATAGCAAAAATATGCAGTATAGTCTTAGAAAACAGTGCAAACAATGTATAGTTACAATAGGATGCAATGGGGAAACATAGGGATAGGGGCAACACAAACCATATACTCCAGAAGTGGAATGCGAACCACGAATGGACCCCAAACCTATGTGGCCTTGTAGAGGGTCGCTGGGACTATTAGAAAATAGTGAGAGTTAGAAAAATAACCCTCCCCAAGACCCTGAAAAGTGAGTGCAAAGTGCACTAAAGTTCCCCTAAGGACAAAAGAGTTGTGTTAGAGGAATAATGCAGGAAAGACACAAACCAGCAATGCAACAACTGTGGATTTCCAATCTAGGGTACCTGTGGAACAAGGGGACCAAGTCCAAAAGTCACAAGCAAGTCGGAGATGGGCAGATGCCCAGGAAATGCCAGCTGCGGGAGCAAAGAAGCTTCGACTGGACAGAAGAAGCTGAGGTTTCTGCAGGAACGAAAAGGGCTAGAGACTTCCCCTTTGGTGGAAGGATCCCTCTTGCCTTGGAGAGTCGTGCAGAAGTGTTTTCCCGCCGGAAGAACGCCAACAAGCCTTGCTACACGCAAATCGTGCGTTTGGCGTTTTTGGACGCTGCTGGGGCCCAGGAGGGACCAGGAGGTCGCAAATTGGACCTGCAGAGAGAGGGAACGTCGAGCAAGACAAAGAGCCCTCAGTGAAGCAGGTAGCACCCAGAGAAGTGCCAGAAACAGGCACTACGAGGATGCGTGAAACAGTGCTCGCCGAAGTTGCACAAAGGAGTCCCACGTCGCCGGAGACCAACTTAGAAAGTCGTGCAATGCAGGTTAGAGTGCCGTGGACCCAGGCTTGGCTGTGCACGAAGGATTTCCACCGGAAGTACACAGGGGCCGGAGTAGCTGCAAAGTCGCGGTTCCCAGCAATGCAGCTCAGCGAGGTGAGGCAAGGACTTACCTCCACCAAACTTGGGCTGAAGAGTCACTGGACTGTGGGGGTCACTTGGACAGCATCGCTGGATTCGAGGGACCTCGCTCGTCGTGCTGAGAGGAGACCCAAGGGACCGGTAATGCAGCTTTTTGGTGCCTGCGGTTGCAGGGGGAAGATTCCGTCGACCCACGGGAGATTTCTTCGGAGCTTCTGGTGCAGAGAGGAGGCAGACTACCCCCACAGCATGCACAAGCAGGAAAACAGTCGAGAAGGCGGCAGGATCAGCGTTACAGAGTTGCAGTAGTCGTCTTTGCTACTATGTTGCAGGTTTGCAGGCTTCCAGCGCGGTCAGCGGTCGATTCCTTATCAGAAGGTGAAGAGGGAGATGCAGAGGAACTCGGCTGAGCTCATGCATTCGTTATCTAAAGTTTCCCCAGAGACAGAGACCCTAAATAGCCAGAAAAGAGGGTTTGGCTACCTAGGAGAGAGGAAAGGCTACTAACACCTGAAGGAGCCTATCAGCAGGAGTCTCTGACGTCACCTGGTGGCACTGGCCACTCAGAGCAGTCCAGTGTGCCAGCAGCACCTCTGTTTCCAAGATGGCAGAGGTCTGGAGCACACTGGAGGAGCTCTGGACACCTCCCAGGGGAGGTGCAGGTCAGGGGAGTGGTCACTCCCCTTTCCTTTGTCCAGTTTCGCACCAGAGCAGGGGCTAAGGGGTCCCTGAACCGGTGTAGACTGGCTTATGCAGAATTGGGCACATCTGTGCCCAACAAAGCATTTCCAGAGGCTGGGGGAGGCTACTCCTCCCCTGCCTTCACACCATTTTCCAAAGGGAGAGGGTGTCACACCCTCTCTCAGAGGAAGTTCTTTGTTCTGCCATCCTGGGCCAGGCCTGGCTGGACCCCAGGAGGGCAGCTGCCTGTCTGAGGGGTTGGCAGCAGCAGCAGCTGCAGTGAAACCCCAGGAAGGGCAGTCTGGCAGTACCAGGGTCTGTGCTACAGACCACTGGGATCATGGAATTGTACCAACAATGCCAGGATGGCATAGAGGGGGCAATTCCATGATCATAGACATGTTACATGGCCATATTCGGAGTTACCATGGTGAAGCTACATATAGGTAGTGACCTATATGTAGTGCACGCGTGTAATGGTGTCCCCGCACTCACAAAGTTCAGTGAATTGGCTCTGAACAATGTGGGGGCACCTTGGCTAGTGCCAGGGTGCCCTCACACTAAGTAACTTTGCACCTAACCTTTACCAGGTAAAGGTTAGACATATAGGTGACTTATAAGTTACTTAAGTGCAGTGTAAAATGGCTGTGAAATAACGTGGACGTTATTTCACTCAGGCTGCAGTGGCAGGCCTGTGTAAGAATTGTCAGAGCTCCCTATGGGTGGCAAAAGAAATGCTGCAGCCAATAGGGATCTCCTGGAACCCCAATACCCTGGGTACCTCAGTACCATATACTAGGGAATTATAAGGGTGTTCCAGTAAGCCAATGTAAATTGGTAAAAATGGTCACTAGCCTGTCAGTGACAATTTGGAAGTAATGAGAGAGCATAACCACTGAGGTTCTGGTTAGCAGAGCCTCAGTGAGACAGTTAGGCACCACACAGGGAACATATACATGCACACCTATGAGCACTGGGGCCCTGTGTGACAGGGTCCCAGTGACACATACATATAGGCCACAAACTTATGAGCACTGGGGTCCTGACCAGCAGGATCCCAGTGACACATAACAAACATACTGAAAACATAGTGTTTTCACTATGAGCACTGAGGCCTGGCTATCAGGATCCCAGTGAGACAGTGAAAACAGTGACAAACACCCTGACATACACTCACAAACAGGCCAAAAGTGGGGGTAACAAGGCTAGAAAGAGGCTACCTTCTCACACAGGTAAGTAAAATACACAAAATATACACATAAACCAAAATCAGGTAAGTAAACAGAAAAGTAGTGCAAACACTGTAGAATACAATAGGATGCAATAGGCCTAGGGGCAACACAAATCATATACTAAGAAAGTGGAATGCGAACCACTTAGGGACCCCAGACCTAGTGTAGTGTGTAGAGGGTAGCTGGGAGTGTAGGAAAACACTAAGGGTGCCCAAGACACCCCACCCCAAGACCCTGAAAAGTAGAAGTAAAGTTACCCTACTTCCCCAGAAACACACGAAAATTGTGATAGGAGATTCTGCAAAGACCACAACTGACTGCAAAGCACTGAAGATGGATTCCTGGACCTGAGGACCTGTAAAGGAAGGGGACCATGTCCAAGAGTCACGAAAGTGTCCAGGGGGGGCTGGAGCCCACTAAACCCCGGATGAAGGTGCAAAAGGACTGCCTTTGCGTGGAAGAAGCTGAAGATTCTGCAACAACGGAAGATGCCTGGAACTTCTCTTTTGCACAGAAGATGTCCCACGGAATGCTGGAGGATGCAGAGTTGTTTCTATGCAGAAAGACCGCAAACAAGCCTTGCTAGCTGCAAAGGTCGCGGTTGAAAAAAATGGGTGCTGCCCAGGCCCAGGAAGGACCAGGAGGTCGCCACTTGGAAAAGGAGACAGTGTGGGCCCTCAGCAGCACAGAGAGACAATACAGAAGAAGGCAGCACCCGCAGAAGTACTTGAACATGGGTTCAAGAAAACTGAGCACAGCGGTTGTCTCAACAATACAAAAGAGGGTCCCACGAAGCCCAAGGTCAACTCAGCAAGTTGAGCAATGCAGGACGAAGTGCTGGGGACCTTGGCTGTGCTGTGTAGGAAGGATTCCTTGTAAAAGTGCACAGAAGACCTAGCAGCTGCAGTTCAAGCACCACACAGGATTACTGTCTGGCGGGGAGGCAAGGACTTACCGCTGTCAAATATGGACAGATGGAGCACTGGACTGCCGGGGTCACTTGTTCCACCATCTGTGTTCCAGGGACCACGCTCGTCACGATGAGAGGAGACCCAGAGGACCGGTGAAGCTGAAGTTTGGTGCCTGCATTAGCAGGGGGAAGATTCCGTCGACCCATGGGAGATTTCTTCTCTGCTTCTAGTGCAGGGTGAAGGCAGACAGCCCCCAGAGCATACACCACCAGGAAAAAGTCGAGAAAGCCGTCAGAATTAGTTGCTACAATGTCGCTGGTAGTCTTCTTGCTACTTTGTTGCAGTTTTGCAGGCGTCCTGGAGCAGTCAGCGGTCCATCCTTGGCAGAAGTCGAGGAACGAGATGCAGAGGAACTCTGGTGAGCTCTTGCATTCGTTATCTGAGGAAAAGCCTACAGGAGAGACTCTAAATAGCCCTCAGAGGAGGATTGGCCACCTAGTCAGGTAAGCACCTATCAAGAGGGGTCTCTGACGTCACCTGCTGGCACTGGCCACTATTAGGCCTCCATTGTGCCCTCACACCTCTGGATTCAAGATTGCAGAGGTCTGGGACACACTGGAGGAGCTCTGGGCACTACCCCTATGGTGGTGATGGACAGGGGAGTGGCCACTCCCCTTTCCTTTGTCCAGTTTCGTGCCAGAGCAGGGCTGGGGTTCCCTGAACCGGTGTAGACTGGTTTATGCAAGGAGGGCACCATCTGTGCCCTTCAAAGCATTCCCAGAGGCCAGGAGAGGCTACTCCTCTCAGGGCCTTAACACCTATTTCCAAAGGGAGAGGGTGTAACACTCTCTCTCAGTGGAAATCCTTTGTTCTGCCTTCCTGGGACTGGGCTGCCCAGACCCCAGGAGGGCAGAAGCCTGTCTGTGGGTTGGCAGCAGCGGTAGCTGCAGTGAAAACCCCAGAGAGCTGGTTTGGCAGTACCCGGGGTCCATGCTGGAGCCCCGGGGATGCATGGGTTTGGCACCCCAATACCAGATTTGGCATGGGGGTACAATTCCATGATCTTAGACATGTTACATGTCCATATTCGGAATTACCATTGTGAAGCTACATATAGGTATTGACCTATTTGTAGTGCACGCGTGTAATGGTGTCCCCGCTAGTGCCAGGGTGCCCTCACACTTAGTAACTTTGCACCTGACCCTTCACCAAGTGAGGGTTAGAGATATAGGTGACTTATAAGTTACTTAAGTGCAGTGAAAAATGGCTGTGAAATAACATGGACGTTATTTCACTCAGGCTGCAGTGGCAGTCCTGTGTAATATTGGTCTGAGCTCCCTATGGGTGGCAAAAGAAATGCTGCAGCCCATAGGGATCTCCTGGAACCCCTGGAACCCCAATACCCTGGGTACCTAGGTACCATATACTAGGAACTTATAAGGGTGTTCCAGTGTGCCAATTAGAATTGGTAAAAATGATCACTAGCCTGCAGTGACAATTTTAAATGCAGAGAGAGCGTAAGCACTCGGAAGAGTACCTTTCAAGCATCTTATGCTTTGATACATTTTAACACTTTGCCACTGTTTATGTGTTCTGTACGGTGCAGCACACATGGAAAGCTAGAAAGGTTAAAATAAAGCTTTAATCTACCTTTACGCCTGCCTCAAAGAGGTATAATTTTTCTGATGTCATTCCCTTTGCATCAAAGTTAGCAGACAGGGAAGAGTGTCACAATACATGAATAAATGCATGGAACGTACATGTACCACCTATGAAATGCCTCCTTGGTGTAAAGTACTGCATAATGCTACTTTCTGTCACTCTAGGGGGACTGTCCAATGAAATGTAGGATTTGCACTGGAAAGTACGTTCCAAAACATTTTATACCATGGAAACCTGGCTCAAAATGTTAGTAAATCTACCCAATAAATGTAACACAACAATTGTCAAAGGAGCTCTTTTCAGCAACCTTGGAATACCAACAGATTGATGGTATTAAACAATAAAGTTCTACACCTATGCCTTTCAACTTGCATTTAGTGTGCTATGCTAGGATTGTTAATTGTGATATCCAAGAAACAAAAGTAGCCAAAATAACACGTTGAGCTAGCTACATACAATTATTTATCTGTGATCTGCTTGTACCAGGTTGTGCTTTGCAGCTGTCTATGCTACTATATGAGCATGAGTCAAAATTGTGACTTAACAAATTACAGATCTCACTTCCAGTGCATTAACCAATAAAGTTATCATGCTGCTGTAATTCCCCCCTGAGAAACGCCACGCACACAAAGATCTCTGCAGACTGCTATCTTGGTTCAGCTTGTCATGCACAGTGCACCCCTTTGACCTTGGCACCTGCTGTTACAGCACCAGTCACACTGCCCTGAAGCTGGTACTGCCTGGAGGTACCCCATGAAGTGATGGCAGCGGCGTACTTTGTTTTGTGAATTGCTACTCTTAACTAATCTTTTTTTCTGTATCAAAAAAGGAGTGCAGGATACTGGCCTTACTAGCATAAAGTTCTGCTTCAGTTTGACACGCATACCCTGGCATTCAATGTATGTGTCTAGTGAATGTATATATGATAGATGTGTAGCAGGTGACACTCCATGTGTGGTGAAAGTCTGAGTGCTGTGACCAGTGGGAGGCATTTTGGATGGCACTGGTTTAGCATCACACATGATGGAGAGTAGGAACAACTTTCCCCAAACAGTGGAAATGTATTGACTGCATACCTGTGGCTGGAGGAAGAAGCCCTAGACACTGAACTGAGGGAGGATGGGGATACGGAATTTTAACAAAGTCCTTGTAAGCAATGGGCTGCTGATTAGCTCTTTCTGAGCAATGCCATTTGATAGATGGTGGGAGCTAGGGGTTGGTCAGCGGTTAAAGGTGATGATGTTTGTAAGTATGGACTGTCCTTTTATCTGTGCTTGATGGCTGCTTGAGGAAGGCTGATGACTGACAAGTACAGAGATCCCACACTTCGTTTGAACTGTTTGGCCATTTCAAAATGCTTTACACATTTGCTCTATGTTAAGCCCTTCTACTCCGTGCCGTAGCTATCAGGAGTTGAGCGTAAGTTTGAAATATTGAAACTGTTGTCTGGACCAACACGTTAAGTGACTTCATTAGTTGTAGTGGACCATCACCCACCTCCATTATCCATTCTCTTTCCTACACCTATATTTTCAGTAGAGTGTCTTTCACAGTCCACATAAGACTCAACAGTAGGATTTAATGTTGAACTATAGAACATGGCATCCTTTACTGTCTTAACTTGCTGAACTATACTGTGTTTGACCTGTCTCAAACATATTTGATTTAACCAAAAAAGGGAAGGTGATGTGAACATCAGACACATTCATTCCACATTATAAAAATGATCTTTGGAAAAGCATTGTTTGCCAAATATATCAATGTAAAAGTATCTGTTTCGTAAGAATATTTGAACTAAAATATATGCTAAACATATATCATTGATTTTGCACATAAAAGGATTGCATGTTGTTAGGGTTCTCAGGAAATGACTCAGGCGTGAACAACTAATTTATGCAACATATATTAAGCCTCTCTACAAGCTTTTGAGGTGTCTTCCCTTTTACTGCACACCAAACTTGCAGGGGGCTCTGGGAGGTGCCTTTGTAGGTGTATTTTTGTACCTTGTAATTGTAACTTTCCAATAAGGTGACATTCTCTGATCTTAACATTTTGACA
The DNA here is from genome assembly GCF_031143425.1 of Pleurodeles waltl. Taxonomy (NCBI): domain Eukaryota; kingdom Metazoa; phylum Chordata; class Amphibia; order Caudata; family Salamandridae; genus Pleurodeles; species Pleurodeles waltl. The sequence continues at coordinate 758,665,019 of NC_090449.1, read as the reverse complement.
CATGCTTTTATGCAACAAATACCGAAAACTTAAATTACCTAGGTGGTTTGGCAAATATGGGGTTGGTGATTGGAGAGTCAGATAGTGGATGGCAACCTCACAGCCCTGTCTATTTGGGGAGCAGCAGAGAAATTCTTATAGAATTTCATGGGGCTTTGAAGGTAACAGTTGCTTTAGACAATCATCCTCATTGTAGCTCCCCGATACGCAACCAAAATCATTACACATCTTCCCATCCCTATAATAGTGTGAGCCAACACACACTTTGCCAGATTATGATATATATATAGATGGTCCATGTTAAAGCATGAAATGTATACAGTTTTAACAATTATCCAGATCGCAATACTGTAATTAACAATTAATCACAGTAATGATAAACAAGAGACATAAGGCGACTTGAACATTATGCCCTAGTAAAAACATTTCTGGTTCATAGTAATTACATAAACCACTCTATGTGAAGTAGCATGCACTATACTCTCTGGTAAGAATGATATGTACATACCATTTTCTGTTTTACGAATTCTTCAGTATTTTTGTTTGTGGGCGAAGATGAATCTTCTTTTGCAATGTTTTTAAAACTGGTTCCTGGGAGGGATTCTTCCAGGAATGGCTGTTGGATAAGAAGACAAAAACGTTAAGAACTGCACACATATTGAAGTTTATTTTTGATAGACTCACACTAGTATAATTATCATACACATATTATAAACTTAACCATATTCACATATTGTGAGAAGGTAGCCTCTTTCTAGCCTTGTTACCCCCACTTTTGGCCTGTTTGTGAGTGTATGTCAGGGTGTTTGTCACTGTTTTCACTGTCTCACTGGGATCCTGATAGCCAGACCTCAGTGCTCATAGTGAAAACACTATGGTTTCAGTATGTTTGTTATGTGTCACTGGGATCCTGCTGGTCAGGACCCCAGTGCTCATAGGTTTGTGGCCTATATGTATGTGTCACTGGGACCCTGTCACACAGGGCCCCAGTGCTCATAGGTGTGCATGTATATGTTCCCTGTGTGGTGCCTAACTGTCTCACTGAGGCTCTGCTAACCAGAACCTCAGTGGTTATGCTCTCTCATTACTTTCAAATTGTCACTAACAGGCTAGTGACCATTTTTACCAATTTACATTGGCTTACTGGAACACCCTTATAATTCCATAGTATATGGTACTGAGGTACCCAGGGTATTGGGGTTCCAGGAGATCCCTATGGGCTGCAGCATTTCTTTTGCCACCCATAGGGAGCTCTGACAATTCTTACACAGGCCTGCCACTGCAGCCTGAGTGAAATAACGTCCACGTTATTTCACAGCCATTTTACACTGCACTTAAGTAACTTATAAGTCACCTATATGTCTAACCTTTACCTGGTAAAGGTTAGGTGCAAAGTTACTTAGTGTGAGGGCACCCTGGCACTAGCCAAGGTGCCCCCACATTGTTCAGAGCCAATTCCCTGAACTTTGTGAGTGCGGGGACACCATTACACGCGTGCACTACATATAGGTCACTACCTATATGTAGCTTCACAATGGTAACTCCGAATATGGCCATGTAACATGTCTATGATCATGGAATTGCCCCCTCTATGCCATCCTAGCATAGTTGGCACAATCCCATGATCCCAGTGGTCTGTAGCACAGACCCTGGTACTGCCAAACTGCCCTTCCTGGGGTTTCACTGCAGCTGCTGCTGCTGCCAACCCCTCAGACAGGCATCTGCCCTCCTGGGGTCCAGCCAGGCCTGGCCCAGGATGGCAGAACAAAGAACTTCCTCTGAGAGAGGGTGTGACACCCTCTCCCTTTGGAAAATGGTGTGAAGGCAGGGGAGGAGTAGCCTCCCCCAGCCTCTGGAAATGCTTTCTTGGGCACAGATGTGCCCAATTCTGCATAAGCCAGTCTACACCGGTTCAGGGACCCCTTAGCCCCTGCTCTGGCGCGAAACTGGACAAAGGAAAGGGGAGTGACCACTCCCCTGACCTGCACCTCCCCTGGGAGGTGTCCAGAGCTCCTCCAGTGTGCTCCAGACCTCTGCCATCTTGGAAACAGAGGTGCTGCTGGCACACTGGACTGCTCTGAGTGGCCAGTGCCACCAGGTGACGTCAGAGACTCCTGCTGATAGGCTCCTTCAGGTGTTAGTAGCCTATCCTCTCTCCTAGGTAGCCAAACCCTCTTTTCTGGCTATTTAGGGTCTCTGTCTCTGGGGAAACTTTAGATAACGAATGCATGAGCTCAGCTGAGTTCCTCTGCATCTCCCTCTTCACCTTCTGATAAGGAATCGACCGCTGACCGCGCTGGAAGCCTGCAAACCTGCAACATAGTAGCAAAGACGACTACTGCAACTCTGTAACGCTGATCCTGCCGCCTTCTCGACTGTTTTCCTGCTTGTGCATGCTGTGGGGGTAGTCTGCCTCCTCTCTGCACCAGAAGCTCCGAAGAAATCTCCCGTGGGTCGACGGAATCTTCCCCCTGCAACCGCAGGCACCAAAAAGCTGCATTTCCGGTCCCTTGGGTCTCCTCTCAGCACGACGAGCGAGGTCCCTCGAATCCAGCGACACCGTCCAAGTGACCCCCACAGTCCAGTGACTCTTCAGCCCAAGTTTGGTGGAGGTAAGTCCTTGCCTCACCTCGCTGGGCTGCATTGCTGGGAACCGCGACTTTGCAAGCTACTCCGGCCCCTGTGCACTTCCGGCGGAAATCCTTCGTGCACAGCCAAGCCTGGGTCCACGGCACTCTAACCTGCATTGCACGACTTTCTAAGTTGGTCTCCGGCGACGTGGGACTCCTTTGTGCAACTTCGGTGAGCACCGTTTCACGCATCCTCATAGTGCCTGTTTCTGGCATTTCTCCGGGTGCTACCTGCTTCAGTGAGGGCTCTTTTTCTTGCTCGACGTCCCCTCTCTCTGCAGGTCCAATTTGCGACCTCCTGGTCCCTCCTGGGCCCCAGCAGCGTCCAAAAACGCCAAACGCACGATTTGCGTGTAGCAAGGCTTGTTGGCGTCCATCTTGCGGGAAAACACTTCTGCACGACTCTCCAAGGCGTGGTGGATCCATCCTCCAAAGGGGAAGTCTCTAGCCCTTGTCGTTCCTGCAGTATTCACAGTTCTTCAGCCTAGTAAGAGCTTCTTTGCACCAACCGCTGGCATTTCTTGGGCATCTGCCCATCTCCGAGCTGCTTGTGACTTTTGGACTTGGTCCCCTTGTTCCACAGGTACCCTCAGTCAGGAATCCATCGTTGTTGCATTGCTGATTTGTGTTTTCCTTGCATTTTCCCTCTAACACGACTATTTTGTCCTTAGGGGAACTTTGGTGCACTTTGCACTCACTTTTCAGGGTCTTGGGGAGGGTTATTTTTCTAACTCTCACTATTTTCTGATAGTCCCAGCGACCCTCTACAAGGTCACATAGGTTTGGGGTCCATTCGTGGTTCACATTCCACTTTTGGAGTATATGGTTTGTGTTGCCCCTATGTTTCCCCATTGCATCCTATTGTAACTATACATTGTTTGCACTGTTTTCTAAGACTATACTGCATATTTTTGCTATTGTGTATATATATCTTGTGTATATTTCCTATCCTCTCACTGAGGGTACACTCTAAGATACTTTGGCATATTGTCATAAAAATAAAGTACCTTTATATTTAGTATAACTGTGTATTGTGTTTTCTTATGATATTGTGCATATGACACTAAGTGGTACTGTAGTAGCTTCACACGTCTCCTAGTTCAGCCTAAGCTGCTCTGCTAAGCTACCATTATCTATCAGCCTAAGCTGCTAGACACCCTATACACTAATAAGGGATAACTGGGCCTGGTGCAAGGTGCAAGTACCCCTTGGTACTCACTACAAGCCAGTCCAGCCTCCTACATTGGTTGTGCAGCGGTGGGATAAGTGCTTTGAGACTACTTACCACTCTTGTCATTGTACTTTTCATAAGAGAAAAATATACAAAACAAGGTCAGTGTATATACACATAGCCAAAAAGTTTTGCATTTCCTCTTTTCACTCTTTTCTAAGTGCTGAAAAGTACTTCTAAACTTTCAAAAAGTTCTTAAAAGTTTAAAAAATTTTTTCTGTCTTTCCAAAAAGTTCTGAAAACTTTTTTCTCTTTGTCTATCACTTTAACTCTCTCTAAAAAATGTCTGGCATAGGCCAAAAAGTTGAACTGTCCAAACTTGCATATGATCACCTTAGCTGGAAAGGAGCAAGGAGTCTCTGCATAGAGAGAGGTTTGAGTGTAGGGAAGAATCCTTCCTTAGAACTGTTAATTAATATGCTTAGAGTACAGGATAAGGCCATAAGTGCCCAATCTGTAGAAAAAGTAGCTAATGGTTCTCAATCTGATCCAGGGACTCCCCCAGGAAAAGGTTCAGGAAAGAAACTTCTCAGCCTGCCCATTACTAGACAGTCTAGCATAGTTGGTACAGAGGTTGAATCACATCATACTGATGATGTGCTCTCACATTATGCTGGTAGCCAAGCTGTTAGGGTGCCCTTGGTAAGGGACAGGTCTCCTTCTGTTCATTCCCATCATACCTCTGTATCTAGAAATGTCCCTCCCACCCACCCTGATGACAGATTGTTAGAAAGGGAGCTCAATAGATTGAGAGTGGAGCAAACCAGACTGAAGCTCAAGAAGCAACAGCTGGATTTGGATAGACAGTCTTTAGAAGTAGAGAGGGAAAGACAGAAGTTGGGTTTAGAAACCCATGGTGGCAGCAGCAGTATTCCCCATAGTCATCCTGCAAAAGAGCATGATTCCAGGAATCTGCATAAGATAGTTCCCCCTTACAAGGAGGGGGATGACATTAACAAGTGGTTTGCTGCACTTGAGAGGGCCTGTGCTGTACAGGATGTCCCTCAAAAGCAGTGGGCTGCTATCCTATGGCTATCATTTACTGGAAAAGGTAGGGATAGGCTCCTTACTGTAAAAGAAAATGATGCTAACAATTTCCAAGTTCTTAAGAATGCACTCCTGGATGGTTATGGCTTAACCACTGAACAGTACAGGATAAAGTTCAGAGATACCAAAAAGGAGTCTTCACAAGACTGGGTTGATTTCATTGACCAGGCAGTGAAGGCCTTGGAGGGGTGGTTACATGGCAGTAAAGTTACTGATTATGAAAGCCTGTATAACACAATCCTGAGAGAGCATATACTTAATAATTGTGTGTCTGATTTGTTGCACCAGTACCTGGTAGACTCTGATCTGACCTCTCCCCAAGAATTGGGAAAGAAGGCAGACAAATGGGTCAGAACAAGGGTGAACAGAAAAGTTCATACAGGGGGTGACAAAGATGGCAATAAGAAGAAAGATGGTGAAAAATCTCAAGATAAGCATGGGGATAAGGGTAAAACCAAAGATCCCACTTCAAATCTTAAACACTCTTCAGAGGGTGGGGATAAAACAAATTCTTCCTCTTCTTCCCAACCTGCACACATTAAAAAGCCTTGGTGCTTTGTGTGTAAAAATAGAGGCCGTAGGCCAGGGGATAAGTCCTGTCCAGGTAAACCCCCTGAGCCTACCACCACTAATACATCAAGCTCTAGTGCCCCTAGCAGTAGTGGTACTAGTGGTGGGACTGCTGGCAACAGTCAAGCAAAGGGTGTAGTTGGGTTCACTTATGGGTCCATAGTGGAAACTGATGTCATCAGTCCCAAGACAGTTTCTGTCACACCTAGTGGCATTGGCCTTGCCACACTGGCTGCTTGTCCCCTTACAATGGATAAGTACAGGCAGACAGTTTCAATAAATGGTGTTGAGGCCTTGGCCTACAGGGACACAGGTGCCAGTTTCACTTTGGTGACTGACAACCTAGTGCACCCTGATCAACACATCATTGGACAACAGTATAAGATTATTGATGTCCATAACTCCACTAAGTTTCTTCCCTTAGCTATAATTCAGTTTAGTTGGGGTGGAGTTACTGGCCCTAAGCAGGTGGTGGTATCACCTAGCTTACCTGTAGACTGTCTCTTAGGTAATGACCTAGAGGCCTCAGGTTGGGCTGATGTAGAGTTTTATGCCCATGCAGCCATGCTGGGCATCCCTGAGGAATTGTTCCCTCTCATTTCAAGTGAAATGAAAAAGCAAAGGAGAGAAGGCCTGAAAACTCAGGATCCCTCTCCATCAACAGGTAAAAAGGGTATCACAGTATCCCCTAACCACCCTACCATTCAGGATACCATTCCTGTGGTGGGAGAAACCTCTCCTGGGGTGGCACCTGTTCCAAGGAAATCATCAGTTGGCAAAACTGTACTCCCTGAGGTGGAAGTACCTCTCTGTGGGATAACTAACTTTGGTGAGAAAAAGAGCACCATTTTAGTTAACATGGAGCATCCCTCCAACCCTCCCAGAGAAACTTTAGTGCAGAAACTCTGCACTGCCTCACAACACTTAGGACAGCATCCCTGCCCTAGTGTGGAGCTGATAGGACAGCATCCCTGCCCTGCTCCAACTCAAGAGAAACAGCATCCCTGTTCTCTCTTCCAGCCAAATGGACAAAGTTGTTGCCCAGCTATGGCTTTACTGAGACAGCATCCCTGTCTGGCATTTCCATCATTACAAATAGGTTCAGTGGATAATTCCCACTGCTCTAAACTAAAACTTACTGATAGAAACTCTGAAAATACATCTTCACATTGTTGGCTAGCTAAAAAACTTCAAACAGGGTGGTTTACATCCCCACAGGGAAGTAACCATATAGTGGATGATAAAGGGAGTAACCAGTCTATTGCAGAGCTACTCTCTACTTATCACCACTTAGACAATAAAGTCTCAACTGGCCAAGGTTAGCCTTATTGTCCTTCGTTTGGGGGGGGGGGTTGTGTGAGAAGGTAGCCTCTTTCTAGCCTTGTTACCCCCACTTTTGGCCTGTTTGTGAGTGTATGTCAGGGTGTTTGTCACTGTTTTCACTGTCTCACTGGGATCCTGATAGCCAGACCTCAGTGCTCATAGTGAAAACACTATGGTTTCAGTATGTTTGTTATGTGTCACTGGGATCCTGCTGGTCAGGACCCCAGTGCTCATAGGTTTGTGGCCTATATGTATGTGTCACTGGGACCCTGTCACACAGGGCCCCAGTGCTCATAGGTGTGCATGTATATGTTCCCTGTGTGGTGCCTAACTGTCTCACTGAGGCTCTGCTAACCAGAACCTCAGTGGTTATGCTCTCTCATTACTTTCAAATTGTCACTAACAGGCTAGTGACCATTTTTACCAATTTACATTGGCTTACTGGAACACCCTTATAATTCCATAGTATATGGTACTGAGGTACCCAGGGTATTGGGGTTCCAGGAGATCCCTATGGGCTGCAGCATTTCTTTTGCCACCCATAGGGAGCTCTGACAATTCTTACACAGGCCTGCCACTGCAGCCTGAGTGAAATAACGTCCACGTTATTTCACAGCCATTTTACACTGCACTTAAGTAACTTATAAGTCACCTATATGTCTAACCTTTACCTGGTAAAGGTTAGGTGCAAAGTTACTTAGTGTGAGGGCACCCTGGCACTAGCCAAGGTGCCCCCACATTGTTCAGAGCCAATTCCCTGAACTTTGTGAGTGCGGGGACACCATTACACGCGTGCACTACATATAGGTCACTACCTATATGTAGCTTCACAATGGTAACTCCGAATATGGCCATGTAACATGTCTATGATCATGGAATTGCCCCCTCTATGCCATCCTAGCATAGTTGGCACAATCCCATGATCCCAGTGGTCTGTAGCACAGACCCTGGTACTGCCAAACTGCCCTTCCAGGGGTTTCACTGCAGCTGCTGCTGCTGCCAACCCCTCAGACAGGCATCTGCCCTCCTGGGGTCCAGCCAGGCCTGGCCCAGGATGGCAGAACAAAGAACTTCCTCTGAGAGAGGGTGTGACACCCTCTCCCTTTGGAAAATGGTGTGAAGGCAGGGGAGGAGTAGCCTCCCCCAGCCTCTGGAAATGCTTTCTTGGGCACAGATGTGCCCAATTCTGCATAAGCCAGTCTACACCGGTTCAGGGACCCCTTAGCCCCTGCTCTGGCGCGAAACTGGACAAAGGAAAGGGGAGTGACCACTCCCCTGACCTGCACCTCCCCTGGGAGGTGTCCAGAGCTCCTCCAGTGTGCTCCAGACCTCTGCCATCTTGGAAACAGAGGTGCTGCTGGCACACTGGACTGCTCTGAGTGGCCAGTGCCACCAGGTGACGTCAGAGACTCCTGCTGATAGGCTCCTTCAGGTGTTAGTAGCCTATCCTCTCTCCTAGGTAGCCAAACCCTCTTTTCTGGCTATTTAGGGTCTCTGTCTCTGGGGAAACTTTAGATAACGAATGCATGAGCTCAGCCGAGTTCCTCTGCATCTCCCTCTTCACCTTCTGATAAGGAATCGACCGCTGACCGCGCTGGAAGCCTGCAAACCTGCAACATAGTAGCAAAGACGACTACTGCAACTCTGTAACGCTGATCCTGCCGCCTTCTCGACTGTTTTCCTGCTTGTGCATGCTGTGGGGGTAGTCTGCCTCCTCTCTGCACCAGAAGCTCCGAAGAAATCTCCCGTGGGTCGACGCAATCTTCCCCCTGCTACCGCAGGCACCAAAAAGCTGCATTTCCGGTCCCTTGGGTCTCCTCTCAGCACGACGAGCGAGGTCCCTCGAATCCAGCGACACCGTCCAAGTGACCCCCACAGTCCAGTGACTCTTCAGCCCAAGTTTGGTGAAGGTAAGTCCTTGCCTCACCTCGCTGGACTGCATTGCTGGGAACCGCGACTTTGCAAGCTACTCCGGCCCCTGTGCACTTCCGGCGGAAATCCTTCGTGCACAGCCAAGCCTGGGTCCACGGCACTCTAACCTGCATTGCACGACTTTCTAAGTTGGTCTCCGGCGACGTGGGACTCCTTTGTGCAACTTCGGCGAGCACCGTTTCACGCATCCTCATAGTGCCTGTTTCTGGCACTTCTCCGGGTGCTACCTGCTTCAGTGAGGGCTCTTTGTCTTCCTCGACGTCCCCTCTCTCTGCAGGTCCAATTTGCTACCTCCTGGTCCCTCCTGGGCCCCAGCAGCGTCCAAAAACGCCAAACGCACGATTTGCGTGTAGCAAGGCTTGTTAGCGTCCATCCGGCGGGAAAACACTTCTGCACGACTCTCCAAGGCGTGGTGGATCCATCCTCCAAAGGGGAAGTCTCTAGCCCTTGTCGTTCCTGCAGTATTCACAGTTCTTCAGCCTAGTAAGAGCTTCTTTGCACCAACCGCTGGCATTTCTTGGGCATCTGCCCATCTCCGAGCTGCTTGTGACTTTTGGACTTGGTCCCCTTGTTCCACAGGTACCCTCAGTCAGGAATCCATCGTTGTTGCATTGCTGATTTGTGTTTTCCTTGCATTTTCCCTCTAACACGACTATTTTGTCCTTAGGGGAACTTTGGTGCACTTTGCACTCACTTTTCAGGGTCTTGGGGAGGGTTATTTTTCTAACTCTCACTATTTTCTGATAGTCCCAGCGACCCTCTACAAGGTCACATAGGTTTGGGGTCCATTCGTGGTTCACATTCCACTTTTGGAGTATATGGTTTGTGTTGCCCCTATCCCTATGTTTCCCCATTGCATCCTATTGTAACTATACATTGTTTGCACTGTTTTCTAAGACTATACTGCATATTTTTGCTATTGTGTATATTTCCTATCCTCTCACTGAGGGTACACTCTAAGATACTTTGGCATATTGTCATAAAAATAAAGTACCTTTATTTTTAGTATAACTGTGTATTGTGTTTTCTTATGATATTGTGCATATGACACTAAGTGGTACTGTAGTAGCTTCACACGTCTCCTAGTTCAGCCTAAGCTGCTCTGCTAAGCTACCATTATCTATCAGCCTAAGCTGCTAGACACCCTATACACTAATAAGGGATAACTGGGCCTGGTGCAAGGTGCAAGTACCCCTTGGTACTCACTACAAGCCAGTCCAGCCTCCTACACATATAAGAGGGTGTGTGAAGATGTAGATCTGATAAATGCAATGAGAATACTTACACAGCTTCCCATCTCTATAAAAGCGTGAGATTACTTACCATATTATGATATATATCTAGGGGCTCCTGTTCTATCATGTAATGTACACTGAAATGTACACTGTTTTAAGAATTATTCAGACCATAATGCTGTAATTAAGAATTAATTACAGCAACTAAAAGAAGAGACATACGGGGACCTGAATAATATGCCGACATAGAAACATCTCAACTACACGTTCACAGAAATGAGATAAACCACTCTATGTGAAGTAACATACACTATACTATATAGTAGGATTCACTCAATATCAGAAAAAAAACTGATATGTGCATACCATATTTGTGGGAAAGTACCATCTTCCTTGGCATGGTACCCCCATTTTTCCCTGTATGTCAGTATGTTTTTGCTTGTCTCACAGGGATCCTGCTGGTCAGGACCCCAGTGCTCATAGTTTATGGCCTAATGTGTGTGTCTGTATAGTGCTTGACTGTGTCAATGAGGCTCTGCTAACCAGATTCTCAGTGATTATGCTCCCTCTGCTTTTAGATGTCACTATAGGCTAGTGACTTCATTTACCAACTTCTATTGGCACACTGGATCCCCCTTATATGTCCCTAGTATATGGTACCTACGTACCCAGGGCATTGGGGTTCCAGGAGATCCTTATGTGCTGCAGCATTTCTTTTGCCACCTATAAGGAGCTCAGCCAAAGCCTTCCACAGGCCTGCCATTGCAGCCTGCTTGAAATAGTGCACACACTATTGCACAGCCATTTTCACTGCACTTAAGTAACTCATAAGTCACCTATATGTCTAACCTTCACTTACTGAAGGTTAGGTGCAAAGTTACTAAGTGTGAGGGCACCCGTGCACTAGCAAAGGTGCCCCCACAGAGTTCAGGGCATTTCCCGGGACTTTGTGAGTGCAGGGACGCCATTACACATATGCACTACACATAGATCAATCCTCTATGTAGCTTCACAATGGAAACTCCGAATATGGCCATGAAAGGTGTCTAAGATCCTGGAATCATCCCCCCATTCCAAATCTGGTATTGGGGAGCCAAATCCATGCGTCCTGGGGGCTCCACCATGGACCCTCAATACAGCCAAACCAGCTCTCTGAGGTTTGCACTGCAGCTACTGCTGCTGCCACCTCATAGACAGGGTTCTGCCCTCCTGGGGTCTGAACAGCTCAGTCCCAGGAAGGCAGAACAAAGCATTTCCTCTGAAAGCAGGGTGTTACATGCTCTCCCTTTGGAAATAGGTGTTACAGGCTGGGGAGGGGTAGCCTCCCCCAGCCTCCGGAAATAATTTGAAGGGCACAGATGGTGCCCTTCTTGCATAAGCCAGTCTACACCAGTTCAGGGACCTTTTGTCCTCTGCTCCGGCGCAAAACTGGACAAAGGAAAGGGGAGTGACCATTCCCCTGTCCATCACCACCCTAGAGGTGGTGCCCAGAGCTCCTCCAGTGTGTCCCAGACTTCAGCCATCTTGCTTTGCAAGGTGTGTGGGCACTCTGAAGGGCTCTGAGTGGCCAGTGCCAGCAGGTGACATCAGAGACCCCTCCTGACAGGTCTTTACCTGAAAAGGTAGCCAATTCCCCTCTCAGGGTTATTTAGGGTCTCTCCTGTGGGTTTCCTTCATATTCTAGTTGCGAGTTTTCAGCAGGAATTGTCTGCAACTACTACTTCATCCTCTGACCTCAGATCAACCGCAGCCTGCTCCAGGAACTGCTGTAACAGCAACAAAGTATCCACAAGGGATAATTTTCTTCTGCAACTTCAGCTCCAGCCAGCAACAGTTTCCACGGTGTGCACGCTCTGAGGACTCCCTGTTTTCATCCTGCATTAGAAAGACCAAAGAAATCTCCCATGTGGTGACAGAGCCACTCCCCTGCTCACGGCACTCCTGGACTCCTCTCACAGCGACGAGCGTGTTCCTAGAAACACAGAAGGTGGACCCCATTGACACAGACTGTCCTGAGGTCCTGCTGTCGCAATTTGGAGGAGGTAAGACCCTGCCCTCCCTGAGAGCGACAGTATCCCTGTGCACCCCGTCTTCTTCACCTCCTGAAACCTCTGTGCACTATTTGCTAAATTACTTCATGCACAGCCTGGCCCAGGTTCCCAGCACTCTATCCTGCAATGCTCAACTGAGTTGACCTCCGGCGGCGTGGGACCATTCATTGTAGTGCTGCACCAACCGCGATTTGCACCTCCTTTGTCCCTGTGTCCTGGGACTCCTGTGGGTGCTGTCTGGCATCCTGAGGGCTCTCTAAAGTGCTGAGAGCCCCCTCTTCCTCCTCACACAGAGTTGAGACCCCCAGGTCCCTCCTGGGTCCAGCCAGCACCATTTTGACTAAAAATGCAACTTTGTCGTAACCAAGGCTTGTTGGTGACTTCCAACACGAAATCACATCTGCGTCTATTTTCATGTTGTGGGACATCCTTTGCATCATGCAGGAACCCGACGGCATTTTCCTAGGGTGCATTCCTGCAGTGTTCGTCCAACCAGATACTTTTCTTTTGCACCCTTTTCTGGGTTGGCAGGGGCTCCTGTCTTTCCTGGAACTTTTTTCGACTTCTGGACATGGTCCCCTTCTTTTGCAGGTCTTCAGGTCCAGGAATCCAGCAGTTGTTGTTTGCAGACTTGGTTGGTTACTGCAATAATCCATATCACGAGGTACAGTGTGTCCTAAGGGAACTTGCAATACTTTACTCCTGCTTTTCTGGGCTCTGGGGTGGGGTCATGTACTTACCTTTACTGTAATCTTACTCCCCCAGCGATTCTGCACACACTACACTTGCCTAGAGGGGAATTTGTTATTCACATTCCACTTTCATAGTATATGGTTTGTGTTGCCCCAGACCTATTTTCTCCCATTGCATTCTATAGCATTTCCTATTGCTTGCACTATCCTATGTCCAATTACTCACCTTACTTTGGTGTCTAGTGTATATATTGTGTATAATACTTACCTCCAGAAAGAGTATTGTCTCTAAGATATTTTCAGTACTGTGTCACCAAAATAAATACCTTTATTTTTGGTAACACTGAATATTGTCTTTACTTGTGTATAAGTACTGTGTAACTTTAAATGGTATTGCATGAGCTTTGCATGTCTCCTAGCTCAGCCTAAGCTGCTCTGCTATAGCTTTCTCTATCAACCTAAGCTGCTAGAACACTACTACATTTCACTAATAAAAGATAACTGGACCTCGTATAAGGTGTAAGTACCTAAGGTACCCACTACAAACCAGGCCAGCCTCCTACAATATTTTGTTTTACTGATTTCTCTGTAGTTTTGCTAGTGGGTGAAGAAGAATCTTCCTTTACAATTTAATCAACACTGGGTACTGGAAGGCATTCTTCCAGGCATGGCTGAATAAGAAGAAGACAAAAAGGTTAAACAATTGACACTTATTAGAGTTTATATTTTGATAGCTTTACCATATCATTATCATAAACTAATTTTAAACTGAATCAAAACCACACACCCGATAAAGTACCCCTGCTATACATTCTAAGTCACAAAGGAGTTTCAGACTGAAGGGTGAGGTCATTTATATGGTCATGGAACTCCGAAGTGACCTGAAATGTAATTTAAACACAGGACAGAGTACATTCTATTCCTATAATACATAGTCTTTCATGTTGAGGTCTCTCCCTGTGTTAGACCTGGAATCCTTTGTGCAGTTTTCCTCTACCCTTTTGCCTTCGGACATCCTGTTTTTGCTGACTTAGTTTTTTCTGGCCTTAGGACTGTGCGTGCTTTTCCACTGCCAATGAGTGTGAAAATGCAAAAGTGCTTGTGCTCTTTCCCTAAAATATCATAGCATTGGCTTATACCCACATGTCATCTTTAATTCACTTGTACATCCCTGTTAAAGTGGATTTACCTGCACCCAGGGCCTGCAAATTAAATGCTACTAGTGGGCTTGGAGCACTGATTGTGCCACCCACTTAAGTAGCACTCTAAACGTGTTGTAGGCCTGCCATCTAGAGTCTCAAATTTGCCTGGCCAAAACCTTTCCTTTTAATACATTTAAGTCACTTGTAAGGTGGACCCTGGACACGCCTAGGACAGGGTCCAGTGTATTTGGAAAGCAGGACATGTACTTCTAAGTTTTACATGTCCCAATAATGAAAAACATTTAATTTGTGTTTCAAGACTGCAAGGCTTACCTCTCCTGTACAATAACATTGGAATTATCTTATATTTTATGAGCATTTTCCGAATGGTAGCAGCTAACCCCTTCACGTTTGGTGTCTTTGTAATCAAAATTTAAAATCCTAACTCATGGTGAAGTCAGATTTTAAATTACAGTTCTGAAAATGCCACTTTTATAAAGTTATCATTTACCTGTCCTTGCCTTATGGTGCCTGTAGCCTGTCTCTGAGTCACGTTTCGGTGTGGGTGAAAGTTGGGCTTGGTGTATTCCTCCTAGGCTGTCACACACAATGGGCAGCTAAGGTGTGACTGGATGGGCCATCACTGGCAGGATAGGAGGGAGGAGCTGGACCCAGCCCATCTTAAACTTGAATATGCTGTGGACTGCCTCCACACAAAGGGCTTCATACCCCTTGTAGTTAGTCTGGAGCCAGTGCCAGTAACGCAGGGCACATGTTCACTTCAAAGTCATGCCTCTAGAAGCTTCTTCCCACTTCAGAGGCAGAAATGGGTACATATCCTTGACCTCAGACACCACCACTTCAGTACATTTCTGAACTTGTGGATACTCTTCCAGGAAGCAGTACAGCTGCACTACTAAAAGGACTGCCACTCTGCTGAACTGCTGCTCTGAAGGAACTGTTGCCCTGCTGTACTGACCTGCTGCCTCCTGCCCTCGTGAGAAGGATTGGATCTGCATCTCTTGAAACTAGAACACAGAGCAACTCCAACATCTAGTTGGCTGGCCTCCAGATCTGAAGCCTCAGTGACACAACAGACTTCCAACAACTTTTCACCTGCACCTGGACTCTGCCATCTGTGATCCTATTCTGTCAATTGGTGTCACTCCAGTCCTCGACACTAGGAAGCAGGCAGATGCTCTGCCAGTCTCTGCGGATTCAGTGGAACCCACACATCTCTGGTATGTGGCACAACCCCGAGCATAACCAATGCATTTCTGCTGCTGCATGGATTGCACCCATCACAAAGACCTACATGGCCATTGCAGCCAGTATCACCTTTGGAACCACCGCTGTGTGACACATCCTTGGCTCAGGCCATCCCATTTCTCGATGGCAGCTGCAATGACGCTGCCAGACTCCACATCGCAGCCTCACCACTCCTCTGAACTTTGAATCACAAGCCCCATTGGCGGGGTCCTCAACAATAATGCAGGCCCTCAAATTGCAGTCTTGCTGTATCTGGGAACCGCTGGATCATCTCGGTCTCGCAACACACCCACTTTTATTGGCCTCAAACAAGGAAGGCCTCAGATGCTTTCTGCAGGTCCAGACCTACTTGCAAGACAAGTGGCATGTCAGGAGGGCAGTGCAAGGCTCCCCTGCAACCTTTTCCTGTCATTGGCACCCTCTTTGAAAGGGTGAACATCATCATTTATGTGCCTCCGGACATCAAGACAGCCATTGGCAACAGGCTTGTCCTGATCTTGGTGGACCATGCCACCTGGTACCCAGAGACTACCCCTCTGAGGATGATGATTGTGCCTGCAGCATCCAGAACACTGATGGGGATATTCACCCATGCAGGGTTCCCCAAGGAGGTGGTGTTAGACTGTGGTACCAATCTCATGTTGGCGTACATGAAGGACATGTGAAAGACGTGTTGGATAACCCATAGGTTCTCCTCTCCTTACCAAACCCCAAACCAATGGGATAGTTGAGAGGTTCACCAAGACCCTTGAAGGCATGATCATAGGCCTGTCAGAGTGCATGAAGCAGAGGTGGGATGTCTTCTTGCCATGCCTGTTGTTTCTGTACTGGGATGTGCCACAGAAGGAGGAAAGCTTCAGCCCCTTTGAGCTTCTGTATGGACACCTGGTGAAAGCATCTCTCAGTCTGATCAAGGTGGGGTGGGAGCAAGCCGCCAGGAAAACTCACAGAATGTGGTCAGCTATGTAGTGGCAATCTGTACTCAAATGTAGTGCATCTGGAAGAAAGTTAAGGCACATCTAGAAGCCAGCAAGGAGGTCATGAAACAGTGGTATAACCAGAAGGCCTCTCTGGTCGAGTTTTATTCTGGTCAAGAATTGTGGATGATGGAACCTGTAAAGCCCAGGGCTCTACAAGACCAAGAGTGAGGTCATCTACCTGTTGGATCTCAAGACCCCCAGGGACCCTGTAAGGGTCTTCCACATCAACTGTCTCAAGCCCCACTTCGAGGGATCTGAGTTAACCATCCTCCTGGTCATGGATGATGAGATGGAGGAGAGTGAACCTCTCCCCACCCTCCTTTCTTCCAAGGAGCAGGATGGGTCATTGGAGGGTGTCAGACTCTCCCCTACGCTGACCCTAGAGCATCAGATATACTGCCACCAGCTGTTAGGTTGGTTTGCCTCTCTATCCTCCCATTCCTCTTGACTCACTACATGGTGTTCCCATGATATTGACACTTAGGAGAGTACACATGTGAAAAACAAAATGTACAGGTTGTCTGGTAAGATGGTTCAGGAGAAAGTCTCCTAGATGCTGGAATTGGGGGTATTGAGCCTTTAAACAGCCTTTGGTCTAGCCCCTCGGTGTTGGACTCCAAGGCAGCCCCTCCAAGTGCCACCCCTGAACTTAGGTTCTTAGTGGATTGTTGGTAGCTCAATGCAGTCACCAAACGTGATGCACACCCCGTCCTGGGAGCTGCCAAGTTTCTCAGCATGCTTGACATAACATTGCGGTACTGGCAGATTGCCTTAACTGAGGGAATAAAGAGAGGTCTGCATTCCCTACACTGAAAGGGCAATTCCAGCTCTGAGTAATGCCTTTTGGGTTGAAGAAGGCCCCAGACACTTTCAAGACACTTTCCAGAGGTTGGTCAACCAGGTTCTGGCCAGGTTGGAGAAACTCAGTGCGTCCATCTAGACGACATTGCAGCCTTTAGGGCCAGCTTGGAGGACCATTTGTGCCATCTCAGGGATGTGCTTCAGGCTCTGTAGAGGGAAGGCCTGGCTATCATGGGCAGTAAATGTACATCTCAAGTATTAGTTAACCGTAGAAACATCTCAAGTACTGGTTCACAGTAAAGAAATAAATTGCTCTATGTGAAGTAACATAAACCATACTGTCTTGTAAACTTCATTTAAAATATCAGAAACAATGATAAATGCATACCATATTTAGTTTTACTGATTCTTCAAAAGTATTGCTGGGTGCTGAGTGGCATTCTCCCAGGTGTGCCTGAAGGATAGGAAGACATAAAGGTTATTAAATGCATACATATTCGAGTTTATTTTCCATACTCTTCCAATACTATCATTATCATAAATTAATTTTAAATTAAACAATCTACATATAAAAGTGAGTTGGAAAATGGTAGATCTCATGTTTGCAACGAAAATCCTTACACAGCTTCCTATGCCTATAATGGAATGAGTTAAAATGCACTTTGCCAGATTATGATATCTGTTCTGGGCAGCCATGTTCTATCATGAAATCTATACTATTCCATACTGTAGTACTGTAATGAAAAATTAATCACATGAATGTTAAACAAGAGACATATGGGGACTTGAATATTATGCCCTCATAGAAACATCTCAAGTTCAGGTTCACAGCAATTAGATAAGGTACTCTATGTGAAGTAACATAATGTTAATGTTAATTGAATTTATAAAGCACAAAACACCCTGGGCTGTCTAGGGTATATACACTCTTCCTGTCTAATAAGATTCATTTAAAGTATCAAATTAGACTGATTTGTGCATACCATGTTCTGTTTTATTGACTCCTCAGTATTTGCGTTAGTGGGGGAAGAGAAATTTCCTTCTACAATGTCTTTAGCTGTGTGTTCTGGGCGGCAGTCTTCCAGGAGTAGCTGCAGGATAGGAAGCAAAAAAGATTAATCAATGCACACATATTGGAGTTTATTTGTTCATGGTCTAACAATACAATCGTTGTCATAAATTAATAGTCAGAAAAGGAGGTTTGGCTGCCAAGAAAGGAGGTTTGGCTACCAAGAGAGGTAAGAGCCTATCAGAGGGGGTCTCTGACGTCACCTGCTGGCACTGGCCACTCAGAGCAGTCCTTTGTGCCACCAACACCTCTGTTTCCAAGATGGCAGAGGTCTGGGACACACTGGAGGAGCTCTGGGCACCTCCCCTGGGAGGTACTGGTCAGGGGAGTGGTCACTCCCCTTTCCTTTGTCCAGTTTTGCGCCAGAGCAGGGCTGGGGGATCACTGAACCGGTGTATACAGGCGTATGGAGATATGGGCACCCTCTGTGCCCATCAAATCATTTCCAGAGGCTGGGGGAGGCTACTCCTCCCCCGCCCTTCACACCTATTTCCAAAGGGAGAGGGTGTAACACCCTCTCTCAGAGGAAATCCTTTGTTCTGCCTTCCTGGGCCGGGGCTGCCCAGACCCCAGGAGGGCAGAATCCTGTCTGAGGGGTTGGCAGCAGCAGCAGCTGCGGTGGAAACCCCGGGAAGGCAGTTTGGCAGTACCCGGGTTCTGCGCTAGAGACCCGGGGATTCATGGAATTGCCCCCCCCAATACCAGAATGGTGTTGGGGTGACAATTCCATGATCTTAGACATGTTACATGGCCATGTTCGGAGTTACCATTGTGACGCTACACATAGGTAGTGACCTATGTGCAGTGTAAGCGTGTAATGGTGTCCCTGCACTCACAAAGTTCGGGAAATTTGCCCTGAATGATGTGGAGGCACCCTGGCTAGTGCCAGGGTGCCCACACACTAAGTAACTTGGCACCCAACCTTCACCAAGTGAGGGTTAGACATATAGGTGACTTGTAAGTTACTTATGTGCAGTGAAAAATGGCTGTGAAATAACGTGGATGTTATTTCTCTCAGGCTGCAGTGGCAGGCCTGTGTAAGAATTGCCTGAGCTCCTTTTGGGTGGCAAAAGAAATGCTGCAGCCCATAGGGATCTCCTGGAACCCCAATACCCTGGGTACATAAGTACCATATACAAGGGAATTATATGGGTGTACCAGTGTGCCAATGAGAATTGGTAAATTTAGTTACTAGCCTGCAGTGACAAATTTAGAAAGCAGAGCGAGCATAAACACTGAGGTTTTGGTTAGCAGAGCCTCAGTGATACAGTGAGGCACCACACAGGGAACACATACAGGGCATACACTATGAGCACTGGGGTCCTGCCAGCAGGATGCCAGTGACACAAGGGCAAAAACCAACATACATACAGTGAAAATAGGGGTAACATGCCAGGCAAGATGGTACTTTCCTACAATAATGATCCCATTACATTCAGTGGAGATTGTAATACGGCGGACGGGATATTCGTCACATTTTTGATGGAGGAAACCCCTCTGTCAAGGTCGTAATAAGGCCCTTTATTCATTATAATACATGATGTTCCATGTTTATGTCTTGTTCCTTAATATGAAAGTGTGGTTACAGAGAAGAATAAAAGTGGAATCTACAGTGTGAATTAAAAGTAATAAAAAGTAGTTAATAATATTTCACAAAAACATACGCAAAGTAGTTTACTTTAAACCTGATTAAAGCCAATCTTTAGCTCAGAATTAGTAGTAACTTGCGGCATGATAATGTCGGTCCTCTCATGAAGTATTTACCAGAATTATCATGTTACTATACATCTCATCTCTCTGCTGATAGCTATTCATTATCGCAAAAACATTTAAGACGAGTGAAGTGCCATTTTCTGTTTTCATTGTTTAAACCACAGCTAATTGTGTCCTGCCTTTCGGCTTGGCTGCTGGCTTTGGCAGAATGTATTGTGCCATCACATCCTAAATGTAATTAATGATTACAGTTGAACAGCTACACTCTTTATTTATTTATTGACCATCCTGCAATAAAGAAATTAAAGGCAGCTTTTATCCAAGGTTTACAGGTTCCTTTTTTAACAAATAACAGTAAAAACAGTTCTGGGCTGATGTGCCAAACATAAGCAGAACTAGAATATTCACTCTGCTGGAAAGGATTGGTAAGGACATGTTTGGGGATTAGTAAACTCCCACAGGCTGGTGTTAAAACATTCTTTTCTGCAAAGTGGCAAAAGAAACTCAGAGTCTCAGGTACACTAGTAAATTTACTATGGCACTTGTCTAAAACTAAAATGGTACTGCAACAAAGTCATGTAGGATGTAGATTTGGGCCCTCATTACAACCCTGACGGTCGGTGTTAAAGCGGCGGTAATACCGCCAACAGGCCGGCGGTAAAAAAAACGGGATCACGACCTCTGTGGAAACCGCCATCATAGACAGCCACTTTAACACTCCGACCGCCACCGCGGTAGCAACAAACACCACGGCGGTCACCCCCAACAGACAGGCGGAAGACAATGCACCGCCCACCCTATCACAACCCGCCAATCCGCCAGCTTTTCTGGGGCAGTACCAATGCCATCAAAAGCACAGTGGAAACAGTGTTCGTAAGGGAAACTACTCACCTTCCGACATTCAACGAAGAACCAGGACGCCATGGAGCCCGAGCTGCAAGTCCTGCCGATGCTGGTGTATCTGCTAATACACTAGGAGCACCAAAGACGGCGGCAGCAACAACCACGGTGAGTACTGCACCTAGCACACAGGGGGGAGGAAAAAGAGAGTGACACACACACGCAACACAAAACACACCCACCCCCACCCTCACCCCCAACACCATACACACAAACACATGCAGCAACAGTACATTTACACCCATAACCCCCTGGAAGAACGCAATGACAAAAGGAATTGAGTGCAAATAGTGACATTTTAGAAATAAGCAGATAAAGTTAACGATTGGAAAAAACAGTATATACAAATATTTACAACATGTACAGAGGGCCATACACTGTCCTTTGCAAATGTTTATGACCCAGTGGACAAAAGAATCATTGGCGAAGCCCACACTTGACTCCTGCCTCAAAACGGAGAGAACACTGCAGGGGCATCAGGTCAAAAACACACAGACACCTCAGGGGGAAGGGGTGGGGGGCACCTCAGCCGGAAGATGGCACTACGCCACTGCTCCTGGAGGGGGAAACATGCCCACAGCAGTGTCCTGGGGAGTTGAAAGCCACAATCTCTCAATTTGGTGGTTTGCCCAATGCTTGGTCCTGGAGAGTGCAAAGCCACAGTCTTTCAAGTGGGGGGTTTGCCCACTGGTTTTTGAGGGGGCCTTGTGCCCAGTCTACTTCATCCTGCCAAGGATAGGGTGAGTGGGTGCATTTCTCCACTGGTCTGGAGGGGGCCTTGTGCCCAGTCTGCTTCATCCTGACAAGGAAAGTGATAGTGGATGCATATCTCCACTGGTTCTAGAGGGGGGCTTGTGCCCAGTCTGCTTCATCCTGCCTAGGAAAGTTATAGTGGATACATTTCTCCACTGGTTCTGGAGGGGGCCTTGTGCCCAGTCTGCTTCATCCTGCCAAGGAAAGTGATAGTGGGTGCATATCTCCACTGGTTCTGGAGGGGGCCTTGTGCCCAGTGATGCTGCACCTGGGGTGTGGCAGTTCGCATTCCCTCACCTGGGTGTCTGAGGCACCAGATGTGCAGGGAACAGGTAGCATGATACTCCATGGAGGCAGAGCCAGACTCCATCCTGCGGCAACTAAGGCTGCGAACTGCTGGTAGTGCCGGTGCTGGTGGAGGTGCTTCAAGTGGTGGGGGGAGGGTCCAGGCTGCCTCCTGCATCCCTAGATGGCTGCCCACTGGGATGCTGCTGCTGACAGATGCAGTGGCACCGGCTGGGCATGTGCCGGTGCAGATGGCGGTGCAGGTGGCGGTGCTGCGGCGGTGTTTGCGGTGGAGATGGTGCTGGCCGTGGTGCAGGTGCTGGTAGGGGTGGAGGGAGACACCAGGCCGTCTCCTGAAGCCTCGGACCACTGCCCACTGGGGATGATGCTGCTGACAGTTGTTGTGGCAGCAGCGGTGCAGGTTGCGGGGCAGATGGCGGTGCAGGTGGCGGTGCCTGCGGCGGTGCTTTCCGCGGTACAGGTTGCGTGGCTGTTGGTACTCATGGTGGGCACCAGTCCCTCACCTGGAGGCTCCGAGGCCTGAAGTGCCTTGCCTTGGGTTTTCTTTCCCTTCCACACCTTGGCAGACGCTGCTGGGACCTTGGCACTGGCAGCTTGAGGTTTGGAGGACGCCTTGCTGGGTGGGTCGTGCTTCTTGGCTGTGCTGCATGCTGGCCCCTTCTTCACCTTGGCAGGTGGCAGAATGGGTTGGTCCTTTGCAGGGGTCGGTGGCACACTGGCAGCCTTGACAGGTGCCCCCTTCGATCCCCTGGGACTTGCAGGTACCACAGCGGACGCCAACTTGGTGGCTAAGGTACTGGCCTGGGATCTTGACACCCTGGCCTGAGGGGAAGGACGGGGGTGGGGGGAGGCATAGGGAAGATGTCAAAGTTTGCCAGGAAAAGTTTTGTAGATACACTGGGACAGGAAGATGGAGAGGGTTTGGGAGTGGAGGAAGAGGGAGTGGTTGTAGGAGGTGTACGTCTGCTAAGTTTGGGTGAAGGTGCATGGGCTGGATGCTGTTGTGAGGTCGATGGCTGTTGGGTGGGTGGGTGCTTGCGTTTGTGTACTTTGGGAGGAGGGGTCACAGACACACTGGGAGAGGACACAGGGGACGTGTGCATGGTTGTGGGGGTGGTGACTGCCAGTGAGGGGTGAGTAGTTATGGGCATGCTGGTGATGAAGCTAGTGGATGAAGATGTAGTGCATGCAGGTGTGAGTGGAGACGATACTGGGAGGGAGGTAGTGGATGAGGAGGGGGACACAGTGGAGGCAGTGGAAGTCGGTGTGCATGCATGGGTATGGTGTTTGTGTGAGTGCCTGTGGGATGATGTGTGGTGCTTGTGTTTGCCTGAGCCACTTTTGTGTGTTGATTTCGGTGCATGCTGGTCTGAAGGTGTGCTGGGATAGGGTGAGGTTGAGGGGATTGGGTCTGGGTAGTGGAAGTTGGAGGGGGGAGGCTGGACACAGGGACAATGGCTGCCATCAGTGCTGAGGCCAGAGCCTGAAATGCTCTCTGTTGGTCCGCCACACCAGAAAGAATGCCCTCCAGGTATGTATTTGTTTTTTGCAAATGCCTCTCAACACCTTGGATGGCATTCAGAATGGTTGACTACCCAACAGTGAGGGGTCTCAGGAGGTCAATAGCCTCCTCACTGAGGGCAGCAGGGCTGACTGGGGCAGGGCCTGAGGTGCCTGGGGCGAAGGAGATGCCCACCCTCCTGGGTGAGCGGGCACGGGAAACACGCTGAGGGGCTGCTGGGAGGGCAGTGCTGGTAGGGGGTGGCAGCTGTACCTGTTGTTGGGGTGGGCACAGAGGTGTACGCCACCGCCAGGGAGCTTCCATCAGAGGAAGAGTTGCTGTGACTAGTCTCCCCTCCTCTCCCTGTCGTGGAGCTCCCCTCACTCTCTGGCCCACTGGTGCCTTAACCCTCGGTGGATTCAGACTCCAGGCCCATGTGGGATGCAGCTCCCTCCGTCGCCAGTGCCTCTGCTCCTCCACCAGATGATGCTAATGCACACAAGGACAGGGTGACAAAACAAAAAGGGGGGGAGAGGCAGAGGATACACTTGGTCAATGCCAGCAACAACACTTCCGTTGGCGTACACAGCACACAGGGAGCTACCCTATGCACTAGGCCATGCCAAGCCAGGCACTAAGGTAGTCACCAGCCCATGGGGTACAATGACTAACACCAGCATCTGCACACCTGACACCCACAGGACCCTGCCCAGTAAGTGTTGCCCACTTGTACCATTGGGGTAGGAGTGCTTCAGAGCCTGCATACAAGGGACCTACCCTGCCATGATCGCCCTGGCCTAGGGGCACTCACAGCTCACATCTCCCACCCAGCTAGCTCCTAAAGCGTGCAAAGTCAAGATTCAGAATCTGTACTCACCCCCTTGTGGCTGCTGTGATGCCCTCAAGCGCCCATCCAACTCTGGATAGGCCTCCACCAGGATGCGGAACATCAGGGGGATCATGGTGCGACGGCCACCCCTTCCACGTTGGGAGGCCAGCCCCAGCTGGGCCTCTGCCATTTTCTTGGTCCAGCGGCGCAGGTCCTCCCATCTCTTGCGGCAGTGGGTGTTCCACCTGTGATAGCCCTCCAGGGTCCGCACCTCCTTGGCGATGGCACGCCAAATACCCTTTTTCTGGTGGGCGCTGACCTAGAGGGAAAAGACAGCAGAAAAGGAAATCACTCACCCGTCCGGACCGGCATACTCATTGCCCACCAGTTCCCACCCATGCCCTGATGCACATACACTGACCACCTCTCATGCAGCTCTCAGGCCACGACGACTCAGAACCCCCCAACATGTGGCTTACATCAACACCACTCCAAACATGCATTGCCCACACATCATGCTCATAGTGTACTCACCTTCTTTGTCTGGAGGACTGTAGAGTAATGTGCACTGGGGTAGGACCCCATCCACCAGTTTCTCCAACTCCTCCGCAGTGAAGGCAAGGGCCCTTTCCCCAGACACTCTAGCCATTGTCGCTCAGACTCAGGTCACAGCAGCACTTGCAGTGTAGGTCCTCTTCTGTTGATGGTCAGGTAGCAAGTGAGTGAATAGTTAGAAAATGGCGGTGACGTCCACAGTGGTGCGTACCGTCACCGCCAGCGTGCATCACCATTGGCTTCTGGAACTCATAGGGCCCAATGATAACCAATGCGAAGTTGCGCGGCGGTCATCGACCGCCTACCACGACGGAGCACAACGCCAGCACACTTACTTCATTTCCACTTGTCCCTACTCACAGGTCAGGCAGCCACCGTTTCAGGGGGGCACATGGCATGGCACCTAACTGCGTCACAGCAGACATTGGCCCATCAACTGACTCTCGATTTCACAAACTGCTTCTGTGACCTAAATTCAGCAACAGTTGTGCATTCTATGTGGAAATATGACCTTCTGCTCACTGTCCTCCTCCATAGGCTACAACTGCTGAGGCAGATGATGAGATGGCGGCATCCTCCGGTGTACAGACCCCTGGTGCGCCTGTCGACAATGAAGGGCAGACACATTATCATCACATACAGGCTTGATCATGCCACAATCCAAGAACTGTGTGCCCAATTGGAGCCAGACCTTGTGTCAGCTATCCGCCAGCCCACAGGAATACCCCCTCTAGTGCAGGTTCTGTCAGTGCTGCATTTCCTGGCAAGTGGTTCCTTTCAAACTACAGTGGCCATGGCATCAGGAATGTCTCAGCCAATGTTCTCCAACGTGTTGTCCAGAGTGTTGTCTGCCCAGTTGAAGCACATGCGCAGCTACATCTTGTTCCCCCAGGTGGATGATTTGGCGACAGTGAAAGCTGACTTTTATGCCCTGGGACATATCCCCAACATCATTGGTGCCACTGATGGTACACATGTGGCATTTGTCCACCCCCCTCCCCCCCCGGAGAAATGAACAGGTTTACAGGAATAGAAAAAGCTATCACTCGATGAATGTGCAGAGGGTGTGTATGGTGGACCTGTACATCTCCCATGTGAATGCCAAATATCCTGGCTCTGTGCATGACGCTTATATCTTGAGGAATAGCAGCATCCCTCATGTGATGGGCCAACTCCAGAGGCACTGGGTGTGGCAAATAGGTGAGCCAAAGGTCCCCACACAGTATAAGTAGGTGTCTGGGTATGGGGTTGTCCCTAAGGATTGGTGTGTGTCTAACAGTTGTCCCTCGATATTTACAGGTGACTGGTTATCTCAACCTCTCATGGCTACTGACCCCAGTGAGGAATCCCAGGAGAAGGGCAGAGGAATATTACAGTGAGGCACATGGGCGTACACGGAGGATTATTGAGAGAACCTTTGGCATCCTGAAGGCCAGGTTCGGGTGCCTTCATCTGACAGGTGGATCCCTGTACTACTCACCGAAGAAGGTGTGCCAGATCATCGTGGCATGCTGTATGTTGCACAACCTGGCCTTGAGATGTCAGGTGCCTTTTCTGCAGGAGGATGAGCCTGGAGATGGTCTTGTGGCAGCGTGGAGCCTGTGGACAGTGAAGAAGAGGAGGCAGATGAAGAAGATGTGAACAGAACATTATACAGCAGTACTTCCAGTGACATACAGGTAAGAGACTGTAACTCAACTTTACATTTCAGTAATCTTTTTGACATTGTACATGGCAGCCTCTTACCCTCTGTCTATGGACACTGACTGTACCCTTTGGATTCTCTATTTTCAGATCTGTGTGCCCCATTCTGGCTCCCGCTATATGTACTGCTGCCCACCAAAGGTCATCCTGTAGTATATTTCACTCAACATATACATTGCAATGCTTTGATAATGTGTTACTAATACATTTTTCGATTCATTACATTGACTCCAGTATGGTATTTGTTTCAAGGGTGTTTACTTTTGTGCCAATAAGTATGGGGGTATGTGCAAGGGGCTGGGGTGATGGTGGAAGAATGTCCAGTTAGAGTCCAGACTCTTTGTATCACAGGTGCATTGTCCAAGGGGGCATGGGAAGTGGAGCAATGGCAGTTCAAGGTGGACAGGGTGACAGAGTGGGACAGAAAGGTGACAATAAGGAGAGTCTTATTTCCTGGTGGGGGTCTTGGCTATGTTCTCTGTCATCTGCCTGGATTGCAGGGACCGTTTGCGGGGTGGTTCGCATTCTGCAGGGGGTGGGGTGCTGGTGGCCTATTGGTCCTGTGGCGGGGCCTCCTGTCCACTAGCGCCGGCAGAGGTGGAAGGCTGTTCCTCGGTTTGGCAAGTGTCAGACGCCCTTTGTTGTGCCACTGCCTCCCTCATGGTCTTGCCCATGTCGGCCAGCACCCCTGCAATGGTGACCAGGATGTTGTAGATTTTTGTTAGGTCCTCCCTGATCCCCAGGTACTGTCCCTCCTGCAGCCGCTGGGTCTCCTGTAACTTGGCCAGTACCTGGCCCATGGTCTCCTGGGAATGGTGGTATGCTTCCATGAGGTTTGAGAGTGCCTTGTGGAGGGTCGGTTCCCTGGGCCTGTCTTCCCCCTGTCGCACAGCAGCCCTCCCAGCTTCCCTGTTGTCCTGTGCCTCTGTCACCTGAACTGTGTGCCCACTGCCACTGACCCCAGGTCCCTGATCATCCTGTGTTTGTTTTGGTTGCCTGGGGTCCCTGTAGTGATGGACACACTGCTGATTGACGTGTCCTGGGGACAGAGGGATGGGCCTGCTGTTTGGGTGCTGTGCTGGTGTTTTCAGAGAAGGAAGTCTCTGTGGTGGGTTGGGACTGTGGCAGGGTAACCGACTGTCCAGAGGTCCAGAGGTCCCTGATGGGCCAGGTTGGTCATCGTAATCCAGACGTGCAGAGCTGCTGTCATCTTCTGGGGGAGGACTGGATGTAGCTGGCATTTTCTCTCCGGTGACTTTGGGTAGGGGTCCTGATGGGATGCAAATGCCTGGTTAATGTATCTGCGTGTGCCATCTTGTGCATGGCTGTGTTTCCCTCTATGATTGTGATTTCCCTGTCGGCTTGGCCTTGTGTGAGTGGTGATTTTGTGGGCTGGGTGAGTCTCTCTATTGGGTATGTGTAGGAAGGTAGCCTCTTTCTAGCCTTGTCACCCCCACTTTTGGCCTGTTTGTGAGTATATGTCACAGTGTTTTTACTGTCTCACAGGGATCCTGCTAGCCAGGGCCCAGTGCTCATAGTGAAAACCCTATGTTGTAAGTGTGTTTGATATGTGTCACTGGGATCCTGCTAGCCAGGACCCAGTGCTCATAGGTTTGTAGCCTATATGTGTTTTCTGTGTGGTGCCTAACTGTATCACTGAGGCTCTGCTAACCAGAACATCAGTGTTTATGCTCTCTCTGCTTTTACAATTGTCACTGCAGGCTAGTGACTAATTTTACCAATTCTCATTGGCACACTGGAACACCCTTATAATTCCCTTGTATATGGTACTTAGGTATTGGGGTTCCAGGAGATCCCTATGGTCTGCAGCATTTCTTGTGCCACCCATAGGGAGCTCAGACAATTCTTACCTATATGTAGCGTCACTCCGAACATGGCCATGTAACATGTCTAGGATCATGGAATTGTCACCCCAATACCATTCTGGTATTGGGGGACAATTCCATGCATCCCTGGGTCTCTAGCACAGAACCCGGGTACTGCCAAACTAACTTTCCGGGGTCTCCACTGCAGCTGCTGCTGCTGCCAAACCCTCAGACAGGTTTCTGCCTCCCTGGGGCCTGGGCAGCCCAGCAAGGCAGAACAAAGGATTTCCTCTGAGAGAGGGTGTTACACCCTCTACCTTTGGAAATAGGTGTGAAGGGCTGGGGAGGAGTAGCTTCCCCCAGCCTCTGGAAATGCTTTGATGGGCACAGATGGTCCCCATCTCTGCATAAGCCAGTCTACACTGGCTGAGGGATCCCCCAGCCCTGCTCTGGTGCAAAACTGGACTAAGGAAAGGGGAGTGACCACTCCCCTGACCTGCACCTCCCAAGGGAGGTGCCCAGAGCTCCTCCAGTGTGTCCCAGACCTCTGCAATCGTGGATTCAGAGGTGTTGGGGCACAATGGACTGCTCTGAGTGGCCAGTGCCAGCAAGTGACGTCAGAGACCCCTCCTGATAGGTGCTTACCTCTTTCAGTAGTCAAGCCTCCTTTCTTGGTAGCCAAACCTCCTTTTCTGGCTATTTAGGGTCTCTCCTGTGGGCTATTCATCAGACAATGAATGCAAGAGCTCACCAGAGTTCCTCTACACTTCCCTCTTTGACTTCTGCCAAGGATCGACCGCTGACTGCTCCAGGACGCCTGCAAAACCGCAACAGAGTAGCAAGATGACTACCAGCAACATTGTAGCGCCTCATCCTGCCGGCTTTCTCGACTGTTTCCTGGTGGTGCATGCTCTGAGGGCTGTCTGCCTTCACCCTGCACTAGAAGCCAAGAAGAAATCTCCTGTGGGTCGATGGAAGCTTCCCCCTGCTAACGCAGGCACCAAACTTCTGCATCACCAGTTCTCTGGGTCCCCTCTCATCCTGACGAGCGTGGTCCCTGGAACACAGGAGCTGGTTTCAAGTGTCTCCCACAGTTCAGTGTCCCTTCTGTCTAAAGTTGGTGGAGGTAAGTCCTTGCCTCCCCACGCCAGACAGCAAACCTGTGTACTGCGTCATTTGCAGCTGCTCTGGCTTCTGTGCCCTTCACCAAGGATTCCTTTGTGCACAGACTAGCCTGGGTCCCCAGCACTCCGTCCTGCATTGCCCAACTTGCTGAGTTGGACTCCAAGGTCGTGGGACCCTCCTTTGTGACTCTGAATCAAACGCTGTCCTCAGATATTCCAAGTGCCTGCTCTGGTACTTCTGCAGGTGCTGCCTGCTTTGGCAGGGGCTCTCTGAGTTGCTGAGTGGCCCCTCTTTCTCCTCCTCCAAGGGGCGACATCCTGGTCCTTTCTGGTCCCCAGCAGCACCCAAAACCATCAACTGCGACTCTTGCAGCTAGCAAGGCTTGTTTGCGGTATTTCGGCCTGGAAACACTTCTGCAACCTCCAGCACGCCGTAGGACATCTTTCATCCAAAGGAGAATTTCCTAGCCCTTTTTGTTGTTGCAGAATATTTGGCTTCTTCCACCTGGAGGCAGCCCTTTTGCACCTTCATCCGGGGTTTAGTGGGCTCCTGCCCCCCCAGGACACTTTTATGACTCTGTACTTGGTCCCCTTCCTTTACAGGTCCTCAGGTCCAGGAATCCGTCTTCAGTGTTTTGCTGCTGCTTGTGGTTCTTGCAGAATCCCCTATCACGACTATTCTGTCTTTCTGTGGTAGTAGGGTAACTTTACTCCTACTTTTCAGGGTCTTGGGGTGGGGTATTTTGGACACGCTTACTGTTTTCTCACAGTCCCAGCGACCCTCTACAACCTCCCATAGGCCTGGGGCCCATTTGTGATTCGCATTCAACTTTTGGAGTATATGGTTTGTGTTGCCCCTAGGCCTATGTCTACCTATTGCATCCTATCGTGATTCTACATAGTTTGCACTACTTTTCTTACTGTTACTTACTAAGGGTGTTCCCTTCCTATATGCGACTCGCATCGCAATTCGCAGTTACCACCAGTGTCACACTGGTGGTAACTCATTCGCAAAAGGGAAGGGGTCCCCATGTGAATGTTGCCCAAAAGGTTTTTTCAGAGCAGGTCCAATGCCTACACTGAAAAAACAAAACCAAATGGTTTTGCTATTTTTTTTATTTTGCAACTCGTTTTCCTTTAAGGAAAACGGGCTGCAAAATTAAAAAAACAAAACTGCTTTATTGAAAAAGTAGTCACAGACATGGAGGTCTGCTGACTTCAGCAGGCCACCATCCCTGTGAGTGGAGGGACTCGCTATGGGGGTCGCAAAATGCGACCCACCTCATTATTAATATTTATGAGGTGGGTCTTTGCGACCCCATAGCGAGTCGCAGACGGTGTCTGAGACACCGTTCTGCATCAGGATTTGCGATTCTGAAATTGCGAGTCGCACCGACTCGCAATTTCAGAATCGCAAATTCTGACCCTGCTACATCTGGCCCTTTGTCCCCCCTAAAGGGATTGTGACTGTTGCTTGACCAGAGTTCACACCCCAGTCAACCAACAACCCAATTTCTCACAGGGGCACTGTGAAAAAACAGAACATACAAGTTGTGCATGCTGCCTGTGGGAACTGATGAACATGGAAAAGATCTCAATGGAACTGCATCAGAACGACAGTTACTCTGAGGATAGTTCTGTGGCATGTACACCTTTTTAGGAAAGTTGTTTTTTAGAGAGCTGTCTTGCCCCAAGCATTTAAGAGTCATACCAAAGTTACATTAGAACCAAAATGTCAGAGTTAGTAAGAATCAGTGTATGACCTTAATGAGGTGGGAAAACTGGTGCCAAAGCAAAAACAATGACTAAGTGCTCATGGCTGGATGAACTGGGGTAAGGAGCATGATACATAGCAGCCCAAAAAGAGCAACTGGGGAGATTCCAATAACTTCACTAAATGGAAAGGGACAGAGGTGAAGCCTGCTCATTCATCAATTAGCATAAGCAGAGTCCTTAGAAAGGAACATCCTTTGCAGTTTTACTAGAAGGTAGCAATTTGGGAGCCAGCCCAGTGAAAGGGGAACTGGTGCCAGATTCAGTGTTGACGTAACTTAGGAGGAGGGGATTCTCAATTTCTTAGAAATATCTCTGACTGCCACACAAGCTACCTCCAAGGGCAGAAGTCCTGTGCCATTTTTTATTTCCCCTAGAATAGTGCACTTTGGGATAGTTAGCAATGATTCAAACAGGATAGCTGGAAAAGTGGGCACACTATCCATGTTGGACAAGGACCGCAGTGCATTGGCTGGTAAGCATACAAAGCTAACACATTCTCCACAAGAACAATTCCTGGACATGTGGGAAAACTACAGACTGCATTTGCTGTTTAGGACCTGTGCCAGGACCTGAAGGGTTATACCTACTCCCAGTTGTTCTCAGGACAAAGAAGTGGACTCAGGCTCATTTGGCTGCCCTAATTTGTAGCTACACAGATACAAGAAGTTGCAGGGTTTTTTTCCTAGAAAGACCTGTTACAACAAGAAAAGGATGGGACCCTAATGGTGTCCTCTGCTAGAATGAGCTCTGACGCTGTGTGCTGGCCTTGAGGCCCAGATACACATTTCTGAAATATCTGAAAAATTAAAATGTTTAAAAATATTGGATTTATAAACCTCTGGAGTACCAGGACCAACCACCCAAGTCAATTCACTCAAGGCATGACCTCACTGGGGAAGAAAATCAAGTTGGTCACGCTCTGCACTTCTGCCACTTTAAAAATTGGTTCAGCAAACCATTGTGATAAGCTTATCTGACTTCAGGGCAATCTTCCAAGATAAAGCCTGCATCCTTGTCTTGCCGGAGGATTTGGAACTTAAAAAAAGAGACTAAGGGCTTCATTACGACTTTGGCGGTTGGAATGAGCTGAACACCAAAGCCATGGAGAGGAGTCTGCAGTCATACTGATGACCTCCCCCAGTCGTGTTATAATGTTTCCACTGGGCTGACCAGTGGAAACATCATATTACAAAGTTTCCACCAGTCAGACGAACTAAAACAGTGCCATTGAAGGGAGCCAAGGTCAATGCTGTGGCAAAACAGCACCCTTGGAATGCACACTGTCTGCAGTGCAGACAGTGTCCTTTCCAAGGGTGCTGGCAGGGGGGACCCTTATTGCCCATGCCATAGGCCCTGTGGCTCCCAGCGGGCGGGGACCACATCATGAAAAGGCTGGTGCAAAGAGGACTTGTCATCAGCATTGTGGCTCTAAAATCAGCCCCGCCATGGCTGACCATGACTCTGACTGCCGCCACCCTGTTATGATCCATGATCCTGGTGGTGGCAGCGGTCACCTGGCAGTTCAACCGCCAGGGCCATAATTTGGCGGTTGGACCACCAGGTTTGGCAGTCCTTGGACTACCAAATTCATAGTTTGACAGTCCTCGGACTGCCAAACTCATAATAACTCCCTAAGTCTGAACAAAATTATCTTGACTGGGTGAAGGTGCAAAGGGAAGAGTCAATAAGCTGTCTCCACTGGGTGTGAAATTTGAACTGGTTCCACCCTGCCCTCTTTCAGCGAAAGCCAACAGCTTCAGTGGGATCTCATCCAATGGCTATCTGACTTTGATAGAACTTTCTCAGCTATACTCTGCAGTCTTGTCCTTTCAAATAAATTTGTTTTCCCTTTTAGAGACTAAGGACCCAATTTATATATTAGCAGTAAGCATGCTCTGTTGCAGCAGTGACAGAGAGTATGCTTACCGCCACGAAAATGGTCCCTCTACCCGATTTAGATTGGGCGGCCCATATGTTTAATCACTGCAGTGATTGTTCCATCTCTGCTGTGAATAAAACCCCTCTGAAGGCTCAGTCGAGGAAGGGCCATTGGAGGCAGACTGTAATTCTGCCCACCTGATTTAGATGGGCAGAATTACAGGTCAGTTTTCATTGCCCTTCATCGTCTTGAAAACTAAGGGTAAGGGCCATAGAAAACTGGTAAATGCTCCCCCTACCATGAGAGAGGAGTCCCATGTCAAGGGGAGCACAGTTTATTTTTTTGTTTTCAGATAGAAAATCCCATTTTAGGATTTCGTCTTTAATCCCTCGGGCGTCCTGGACGTAACGGTTACATCCTAGGCAGCACAGCTCGGGTGCCCAGGACGTAACCGTAATGTCAGGATAGGGGCCTTCGGGGGATGCGCTAGCGTTCCCCGCAGGGGCCTCGCACCCCACTTCCCTGGGCAGGGATGCAAGGGGAATTGCTTCCCCTTCCACCCACTTTTACCTCCCCCTGTGGTGACTGATGACATCAGCGCTCGAACCTCATCAGAGGCCTACCCCTCCGCGCTGGAAGCTCAGCTTCCAGCACGCATCAGAAGACAAGTGCAAAAGCATTTCTCTTCCAATCACATGGAGGGGGCGAGAGAGGCATGAAAGGAGAGGAAAGGCCTTTCTTCTCCTTTCATGTCTCTCTCAGCATTTCTGCTGCCCAATCATGATGCGATCGGGCAGCAGAAATGCCTATTAGACACCAGGGAGTTTTTTTTTTTTTGTATTTCTTCATAAGGGGAGCCGCCGCTTGGGCAAGGGCCACTCCCCAGGGGGCAAAATTAACTCCAGGCCATTTCTGCCCCAGTTGGGGGCAGATCAGCCTATTGTAATTAGGATGATCTGCACACAGGGGGCAGAAACCCTTAGGCACCAGGGATTTTTTTTTTGCTCATTTTATTTTTTATATGTGGGGGCAACCCCTTAGGCAAGGGTTGATCCCCTGGTGGACAAATTGTCTTTAGGCCACTTCTGCCCCCCCTTGGGGGCAGATTGGCCTATTTTTATTATGCCAATCTGCCACCAAGGGGGACAGAAACCACTAGACACCAAGGATTTGTATTTCCTTGTGTCAATTTCACACAAGGGGAGTAACCCCTTAAGCAAGGGTCGTTCCCCTGGGGAGCCAATTTATTTTAGGCCATTTCTGCGCCCTTGGGGGCAGATCGGCCTATTTTTATTAGGTCGATCTGCCCCGAGGAGGGCAGAAACCACTGGGCCCCAGGGATTTCTTTTTTAGAGCCGTTTTCATGCAAGGGGATCCCTTAGGCATGGGTCACTCCCCTGGGAGGGCAAATTTCTTTTCGGCTATTTCTGCTCTCCGTGGGGGCAGATCAGCCTATTTCTATTAGGCCGATCTGCCCCGGGGGGGGCAGAAACCACTTAGGCACCAGGGATTGGTGTGTGTGTATGTGTGTGTTTTGTTTGGGGCAGATCAGCCTTTTTTTGGCAGGCCCATCTGCCCCCAGGGGGGCAGAAAGCCCACCAAAGACCAGGGAAGATTTTTTTTTTTCAAAATAAGAGGGAGGGGGTATGGCCACCCCCCCACCCCAAATAAATGGGGCCAAAGTTGTTCTGCCCACCAGATGGGGCAATTACCCCCGATCCACACCCCATTGGGGTAGAAAGTCTACTAGATGCCAGGGAATAAAAACAAAGAAAAATAGTGGGGTGGTGGCTACCAACCAGCACGGGCATGGTTATGCCCCCACCCCAACTGAAGGGGGTAACATTCTTTGAGCTCTCCCCCCGCGCACTAAAACATCTTATCCCACGGCAACCAAGAGGATATTTGATTATTTTGGGTTTTGGTTTTACATTTGGGCCAAGAGAGCTTGGCTAACTCTCAAAATAGTCCCACTTGGAATGGTGAGGGCTGCATTTCTTGGACTTTGGGACGCTGCCATGTAGAAAAATCCACAAGACCTAGACACATCTTAAAACTAAACATCTGGGTAAGTCCATGGTGGTGTGCTTCACATGCACCCCGCACCATTTTCATACCCGCAATACCCTGCAAACCTCCAACTTTGTTGGAAATCACACATTTTTTCCACATTTTTGTGAGGGAACCTACCAGAATCTGCAGGAATCCACAAAATTCCCACCACTCAGCATTGTCTCATCTATACCGATAAAAATTCTGCCCCACTTGTCACCCTAAAAATGTTTTTTATCAAACTGCCCTTTTGGACCTGCTTTAGTTCCCCATGAATGTCAACATGCTTTTGGCTCTTCCCTGCCACAGGCACTTGGCCCACCTACACAAGTGAGGTATCATTTTTACTGGTAGACTGAGGGGAACTTTGGGTGGTAGGAAATTTGTCCCGGTGTGCTGATCCCACACAGAAATTAGGGATTTATTTTATTTTTTAGCTAAATATGAGGTTTGGTGAGGACTCTGGGTAATAAAACACTGGGGGATCCATGCAAGTCTAGTTTTCAGCAATGTCTAGATTTGATAGGTTTCCCTGTATTACTGCTGAGCTAGGACCAAAAACGCAGGTACCCGCAACCCCCCAAAAACAGGTAGTTTTGTATTTGATAATTATGATGAGTTCATGTAGTGTTTTGGGGCATTTCCTTTCGCGGGCACTATGCCTACCCACACAAGTGAGGTACCATTTTTATCGAAGACTTGGGGCGACGCTGGGTGGAAGGAAATTTGTGGCTTCTCTCACATTCCAGAACTTTCTGTCACCGAAATGTGAGAAAAAAGTGTTTTTTTGGCCCCATTTTGAGGTTTGCAAAGGATTCTGGGTAACAAGTCTCCCCATCCTGGGTTCCCCTAAGTGTCTATTTTTCACAAATGAACAGGTTTGATAGGTTTCCCTAGGTGCCGGCTGAGCTAGAGGCCAAAATCCACAGCTTGGCACTTTACTAAAAAAACAGCTCTGTGTTCTTTGGGAAAATGTGATGTGTCCATGTTGTGGTTTGGGACATTTCCTGTCGCGAGCACTAGGCCTACCCACACAAGTAAGGTACCATGTTTATCGGAAGACTTGGGGGAACGCTGGGTGGAAGAACATTTGTGGCTCCTCTCAGATTCCAGAACTATCCGTCTCCAAAATGTGAAGAAAAAGTTTTTGGGCCAAATGTTGAGGTTTGCATAGGATTCTGGGTAACAAAAGCTGGTGAGAGCCCCACAAATTACCCCATCTTGGATTCCCCTAGGTGTCTAGTTTAAAAAAATGCACAGGTTTGGTAGGCTTCCCTAGGTGCCGGCTGAGGTAGAGATCAAAATCCACAGCTAAGCACTTTCCAAAAACCACATCAGTTTTCTTTGGGAAAATTTGATGTGTCCACGTTGTATTTTGGGGCATTTCCTGTTGTGGGCAATATGCCTATCCACACAAATGAGGTACCATTTTTATTGAGAGCCTTACTAGACGCTAGGTGGAAGGAAATGTGTTGCTCCTCTCAGATTCCAGAATTATCTGTCACCGAAATGTGAGGAAAAAGTGTTTTTTTGGCCACATTATTTTTTAATTTCAGCTGTTATTTTCTGTAAGAAAACCTTGTAGGATATACACAAATGACCCCTTGCGGAATTCAGAATTTTGTCTACTTTTTATGAATGTTTAGCTCTCCGTGATGCAGCATTGGTTTCACACCCATTTCTGTCACTAACTGGAAGGAGGCTAAAAGCACAAAAAATAGTAAAAAATGGGGTATGTCCCAGTAAAATGCCAAAATTGTGTTGACAAATGTGGTTTTCTGATTCAAGTCTGCCTGTTCCTGAAAGCTGGAACAATGGTGATTTTAGCACCACAAACCCTTTGGTGATGGCATTTTCAGGGGAAAAACCACAAGCCTTGTTCTGCAGCCCTTATTTCCCTTTTTTTTTTTTTAAACAAAAGCTTCGCTGTCTTTTGGCAAATTTCTTAGTCTCCTTCAGTGGAGCCCACAAACTCTGGGTACCTCTAGAATCCCTAGGATGTTGGAAAAAAAGGACGCACATTTGGCATGGGTAGGTTATGTGGACGAAAAGTTATGAGGGCCTTTAAGGAAATGGCTCCCTGTTGCAATTACCCCCCATTTTTTGCCTGATACTGATGCTGACTTGACTGAGAAGTGTGCTGGGACCCTGCTAACCAGGCCCCAGCACCAGTGTTCTTTCACCTAAAATGTACTGTTGTCTCCACAATTGGCACAACCCTGGCACCCAGGTAAGTCCCTTGTAACTGGTACCCCTGGTACCAAGGGCCCTGATGCCAGGGAAGGTCTCTAAGGGCTGCAGCATGTCTTATGCCACCCTAGGGTCCCCTCACTCAGCACAGACACACTGCTTGCCAGCTTGTGTGTGCTGGTGGGGAGAAAATGACTAAGTCGACATGGCACTCCCCTCAGGGTGCCATGCCAACCTCACACTGCCTATGGCATAGGTAAGTCACCCCTCTAGCAGGCCTTACAGCCCTAAGGCAGGGTGCACTATACCACAGGTGAGGGCATAGGTGCATGAGCACTATGCCCCTACAGTGTCTAAACAAAACCTTAGACATTGTAAGTGCAGGGAAGCCATAAGAATATATGGTCTGGAAGTCTGTCAAAAACGAACTCCACAGCTCCATAATGGCTACACTGAATACTGGGAAGTTTGGTATCACACTTCTCAGAATAATAAACCCACACTGATGCCAGTGTTCGATTTATTAATAAAATGCACACAGAGTGCATCTTAGAGATGCCCCCTATATTTTACCCAATTGTTCAGTGCAGGACTGACTGGTCTGTGCCAGCCTGCTGCTGAGAGACGAGTTTCTGACCCCATGTGGTGAGGGCCTTTGTGCTCTCTGAGGACAGAAACAAAAGCCTGCTCTGGGTGGAGGTGCTTCACACCTCCCCCCTGCAGGAACTGTAACACCTAACAGTGAGCCTCAAAGGCTCAGGCTTCGTGTTACAATGCCCCAGGGCACTCCAGCTAGTGGAGATGCCCGCCCCCTGGACACAGCCCCCACTTTTGGCGGCAAGTCCAGGGGAGATAATGAGAAAAACAAGGAGGAGTCACTGGCCAGTCAGGACAGCCCCTAAGGTGTCCTGAGCTGAGCTGACTCTGACTTTTGGAAACCCTCCATCTTGCAGATAGGATTAGGGATGTGCCCCCCTCCCCTCAGGGAGGAGGCACAAAGAGGGTGTAGCCACCCTCAGGGCTAGTAGCCATTGGCTACAAACCCCCCAGACCTAAACACACCCCTAAATCGAGTATTTTGGGGCTCCCAGAACACAGCAAGATAGATTCCTGCAACCTAAGAAGAAGAGGACTGCTGAACTGAAAAACTTGCAGAGAAGACGGAGACACCAACTGCTTTGGCCCCAGCTCTACCGGCCTGTCTCCCCACTTCCAAAGACACTGCTCCAGCGACGCGTTCCCAGGGTCCAGCAACCTCTGAAGCCTCAGAGGACTACCCTGCATCTAGAAGGACCAAGAACTCCCGAGGACAGCGGCTCTGTTCCCCAAATACTGCGACTTTGCAACAAAGAAGCAACTTTAAAACAACACACGTTTCCCGCCGGAAGCGTGAGACTTTGCACTCTGCACCCAACGCCCCCGGCTCGACTTGTGGAGAACAAACACCACAGGGAGGACTCCCCGGCGACTACGAGGCCGTGAGTAGCCAGAGTTGACCCCCCTGAGCCCCCACAGCGACGCCTGCTTCAAAGACCCGACGCCTGGGAAAGACACTGCACCCGCAGACCCCAGGACCTGAAGGATCCGACCTCCAGTGCAGGAGCGACCCCCAGGTGGCCCTCTCCCTTGCCCAGGTGGTGGCTATCCCAAGGAGCCACCCCCCCTTGCCTGCCTGCATCGCTGAAGAGACCCCTTGGTCTCCCATTGAATCCCATTGCAAACCCGATGCCTGTTTGCACACTGCACCCGGCCGCCCCTGTGCTGCTGAGGGTGTACTTTTTGTGTTGACTTGTTTCCCCCCCGGTGCCCTACAAAACCCCTCCTGGTCTGCCCTCCGAAGACGCAGGTACTTACCTGCTGGCAGACTGGAACCAGGGCACCCCCTTCTCCATTGAAGCCTATGTGTTTTAGGCACCACTTTGACCTCTGCACATGACCGGCCTTGAGCTGCTGGTGTGGTAACTTTGGGGTTGCTCTGAACCCCCAACGGTGGGCTACCTTGGACCCAAACTTGGACCCCGAAGGTGGTTTACTTACCTGCAAAAACTAACAAACACTTACCTCTCCCAGGAACTGTTGAAAATTGCACTGTCTAATTTTAAAATAGCTATATGTCATTTATGTGAAAACTATATATGCCATTTTGCTAATTCAAAGTTCCTAAAGTTCCTACATGAAATACCTTTCATTTGAAGTATTACTTGTAAATCTTGAACCTGTGGTTCTTAAAATAAACTAAGAAAATATATTTTTCTATACAAAAACCTATTGGCCTGGAATTGTCTCTGAGTGTGTGTTCCTCATTTATTGCCTGTGTGTATGTACAACAAATGCTTAACACTACCCTCTGATAAGCCTACTGCTCGACCACACTACCACAAAATAGAGCATTAGAATTATCTCTTTTTGCCACTATCTTACCTCTAAGGGGAACCCTCGGACTCTGTGCATGCTATTTCTTACTTTGAAATAGTACATACAGAGCCAACTTCCTACAGGGCCTAAGCGCGAACTGCACCAAATAGCCAAAAAAGGCCTGGCACGTCATGGGGAAAAGGCATGGCAGCGAAGGGGTTAAATCAAAAAAGAAAACTGTTTGGTGCAGGGCACTATCAAGAACCTCTGTGATGGTGGTTCCTGTAAAAGCTTTATAAATGATCTTCAGGTTGGTGGTCATATATAAACCTGGTGGGAGGTCCCTCCTCATTGGTGACATAGGCGGTCATTCGAACCTCGGCGGGCGGCGGTAGCCGCCCGCCTGGCAGGAACCGCCGAATGACCGCACCGCGGTCAAAAGACCGTGGCGGTCATTCTGGCTTTCCCGCTGGGCCGGCGGGCGAACACCAAAAGGCCGCCCAGCGGGAAAGACCCAGCAACGATGAAGCCAGCTCCGAATGGAGCCGGCGGAGTTGCTGGGGTGCGACGGGTGCAGTGGCACCCGTCGCGGTTTTCAGTGTCTGCAAAGCAGACACTGAAAATCATTATGGGGCCCTGTTAGGGGGCCCCTGCACTGCCCATGCTAGTGGCATGGGCAGTGCAGGGGCCCCCAGGGGCCCCACAACACCCGTTCCCGCCATCCTGTTCCTGGCGGTAAAAACCGCCAGGAACGGGATGGCGGGAAGGGGGTCGGAATCCCCATGGCGGCGCTGCAAGCAGAGCCGCCATGGAGGATTCCCTGGGCCAGGGGAAAACCGTCGGGAAACCGGCGGTTCCCCTTTTCTGACCGCGGCTTTACCGCTGCGGTCAGAATGGCCCAGGAAGCACCGCCAGCCTGTTGGCGGTGCTTCCGCGGTCCCCGGCCCTGCCCCCTTAGTAATTTACTCCATCGCCCTAGAGGAACAATGGCTGTGGCCCCTAAGTCAGAAGGTGTAGGAGGCTGGCCTGGGTTGTATTGGGTACCTTGGGTACTTATACCTTACATCAGGTCCAGTTATCCCTTATTAGTGAAGTAGTAGTGTCCTAGCAGGATCCCAGTGACATAAGGGCAAAAACAAACATACATACAGTGAAAAATGGGGGTAACATGCCAGGCAAGATGGTACTTTCCTACACAACCCCCTGCCAAACGAAGTACAATAAGGCTAACCTTGCCCAGATGAGTCTTCATTGTCTAAGTGGAAATATCTGGAGAGTCCATCTGCATTGGAGTGGGTACTCCCAGGTCTATGTTCCACTATATAGTCCATTCCCTGTAGGGATATGGACCACCTCAACAATTTAGGGTTTTCACCTTTCATTTGTTTTAGCCAAAGTAGAGGTTTGTGGTCTGTCTGAACAATAAAGTGAGTACCAAACAGGAATGGTCTCAACTTTTTCAGTGCCCAGGCCACAGCAAAGGCCTCCCTCCCCATGGCAGACCAACGCTTTTCTCTAGGGGTCTTCCTTCTGCTGATAAAAGCAACTGGTTGATCCTGGCCTTCAGAATTCAGTTGTGATAGTACTGCCCCCAACCCTAATTCAGATGCATCAGTTTGAACAATGAATGTTTTGGAGTAACAGGGACTTTTTAGGACAGGTGCAGAGCACATGGCCTGTTTGAGCTCCTCAAAAGCTTTCTGACAGCTGGCTGTCCATAATACCTTCTTAGGCATCTTGCTAGTGAGATCATTAAGAGGGTCTGCTATGGAGCCGTAATTCTTGATGAATCTCCTATAGTACCATGTGAGGCCTAAAAGTCTCTTATCTGGGTCTGAGTTGTATGGGGAAACCAATCCATAATAGTTTGGATTTTCCCCTGTAGTGGTGCAATTCGTTCTCCACCAACCAGGTAGCCCAGATAAACCACTTTCCCCTGCCCTATCTGGCACTTTGAGGCCTTGATAGTGAGGCCTGCCTTTTGCAGGGCATCCAAAACTTTCCATAGGTGGACCAGGTGATCATCCCAGGTTGAGCTAAAGACAGCAATAACATCTAGATATCCTGCACTGAAAGCTTCCAACCCTTGCAGGACTGTGTTCACCAACCTCTGAAAAGTAGCAGGTGCATTTTTCAAACCAAAGGGCATTATTGTGAATTGGTAGTGCCCTCCAATGGTAGAAAATGCAGTCTTGGGTTTAGCATCTTCTGATAGTCTAATCTGCCAAAACCCTGCAGTTAGATCAAAAGTGCTAAGATACTTGGCAGAAGCCAGTGTATCTATGAGCTCATCTGCATTGGGTATAGGGTGAGCATCTGTCTTGGTTACCTGATTGAGCCCTCTATAGTCTACACAAAACCTCATCTCCCTCTTTACATCTTTGGTGTGAGGTTTTGGTACAAGCACAACTGGGCTAGCTCAGGGGCTTTCAGATGGCTCAATCACCCCTAGGTCCAACATTTTCTGCACCTCTTTTTTAATGCAGTCCCTGACATGGCCAGGCTGCCTATACATTTTACTTTTGATAGGCAGGCTGTCTCCAGTATCAATTGTGTGTTCACACCAGGAAGTTGTACCTGGTACAAGTGAAAAGAGGTCTGAAAACGGACTTAAGAGATTGATACAGTTGTCTTTCTGTTCTGCAGTAAGACAATCTGCTAAGACTACTCCCTCCACTAGGCCATCAGCTTCAGGGGTAGAGAAGAGATCGGGGAGAAGGTCACTCTCTTCTTCCTGTCCCTCATCAGTTGCCATGAGCAGGGTGAGATCAGCGATGTCATAGTAGGGTTTTAGGCGGTTGACATGAATCACCCTAAGGGGACTCCTGGCAGTGCCCAGGTCTACCAAATAGGTAACCTCACCCTTCTTGTCAACAAGTAGATGGGGTCCACTCCATTTGTCCTGAAGTGCTCTTGGGGCCACAGGCTCCAATTCCCACACCTTCTGTCCTGGGTGGTACTGAGCCAGGACAGCTTTCTGGCCATGCCCTTGCTTTTGCAGCTCCTGGCTGTCCTGAAGGTTTTTACTGGCCTTTTTCATGTACTCAGCCATTCTGGATCTTAGGCCAAGTACATAGTCCACTATGTCCTGTTTAGGAGCTTTTAAAGGTTGTTCCCAACCCTCCTTCACAAGAGCAAGTGGACCTTTTACAGGGTGCCCAAAGAGGAGTTCAAAGGGGCTGAAGCCCACTCCTTTTTGGAGTACCTCAAGGTACCAGGTAACAGGACATCCCATCTCCTTCTGAGTTTTTCATGGAGTCCCATTATCATACCTTTGAGAGTTTTATTAAACCTCTCAACCAGACCATTTGTTTGTGGATGGTAAGGGGTGGTGAACTTGTAGGTTACACCACACTCCTTCCACATTGCTTTTAGGTATGCTGACATGAAGTTGCTACCTCTGTCTGACACCACTTCCTTAGGAAAACCCACCCTGGAAAAGATACCCAGGAGGGCCTTTGCCACTGCAGGAGCTGTAGTGGTCCTTAAGGTTATGGCTTCAGGGTATCTTGTGGCATGTTCCGCCACCATCAAGATAACTCTTTTGCCTGAAGCTGTTGGAGGGTCAAGGGGGCCAACTATGTCAACCCCTACCCTTTCAAAGGGCACCCCAACCACTGGAAGTGGAATTAGAGGGGCCTTGGGAGTGCCACCAGTCTTGCCACTGGCTTGGCAGGTCACACAAGAGCGACAAAACTCTTTTGTATCCTCTGACATAGGAGGCCAGTGAAACAAGGGTACAATTCTTTCCAAAGTTTTCGTCTGGCCCAAATGCCCAGCCAAAGGAATGTCATGTGCTAGGGTGAGAAGAAACTCTCTGTACTGCAAGGGAATTACCAATCTCCTGGCAGCTCCAGGTTTAGGGTCCCTTGACTCTGTGTACAAGAGGTTGTCTTCAAAGTACACCCTATCACTATCACTGACATCCCCATTCTGCTGTTTGACAGCTTGCTGTCTCAAACCCTCTATTGTGGGACAGGTTTGCAGTGCAACACTCAGCTCTTCCCGGGCAGGACCCCCTGCACCCAAAAGCTC
The DNA here is from genome assembly GCF_031143425.1 of Pleurodeles waltl. Taxonomy (NCBI): domain Eukaryota; kingdom Metazoa; phylum Chordata; class Amphibia; order Caudata; family Salamandridae; genus Pleurodeles; species Pleurodeles waltl. Next base: position 758,621,549 of record NC_090449.1, on the reverse strand, counting down.
ACCAGTGTCTTCTGCCAGCTTCTCTGGTTTAGGTTCTGCACAGGTAGAGGATTCCTCTTCCTCAAAAGGGGAATCTTCTGTAGAGGGAGGAATAGTGGGCAGGGATTTACCCTTTCTACCCCTAGCTTTTGGGAGCACTTGGTCTATTGTTCCAGGACCCAAGTTTCCCTGTCCTTTTTGCTTCTTGGCCTGAGCCCTTGTCAAAGCAAAAATATGCCCAGGAATGCCCAGCATTGCTGCATGAGCCTCCAACTCCACTTCTGCCCAAGCTGATGTTTCCAAATCATTCCCTAGTAGGCAATCTACAGGTAATTCAGTGGCTACCACAACTTTCTTTGGACCAGTAACCCCCTCCCCCCAGTTGAGATTCACAACAGCCATGGGGTGGTTATGAGTGTTGTTATGAGCATCAGTCACTTTGTACTGCTGACCAAGTAGGTGTTGATCAGGGTGGACCAGTTTTTCTATCACCATAGTTACACTGGCTCCTGTGTCCCTGTAGGCCTCAACCTCAACACCATTGATTAGGGGTAGTTGCTTGTACTTACCCATATTAAGGGTACAAACAACCAAAGTGGCAAAGTCAATGCCACCATCAGAGACTAAAACTGCCTCTGTGGTCTCCCTAACTAGACCAACCCCAACTACATTGCCAATAGTGAGCCCAGCTACACCCTTGGATTGGCTATTAGTAGTAGATTTCCCACCACCACTGCTATTACTAGGGGCACTAGAGGTTGCAGTTGGGGTTGTGGTGGTGGGAGGTTTGGTGTTTTTCTTTGGACAAGTGGAATCACTTGCCCAATGGCCTTTGACTTTACACAAATAACACCAAGGCTTTTTCTGATTGTTTGAAGAGGATTTGGACCCATCACCCCCAGAGGATTTTTGTGGGCCTGATGAAGACTCAGAATGTTTTGTCCCCACCCTTGACAGAAGACTTGCCATCCTTCTTCTTGCCATCCTTGTCACCCCCTGTATGAACTTTTCTGTTCACCCTTGTTCTGACCCATTTGTCTGACTTCTTTCCCAATTCTTGGGGAGAGGTGAGATCAGAGTCTACTAGGTGTTGGTGCAACAAGTCAGACACACAATTGTTAAGAATATGCTCTCTCAGAATAAGATTATACAGGCTTTCATGGTCAGATACCTTACTGCCATGTAACCCCCCCCCCCCCTTCAAGGCCTTCACTGAACAGTCCACAAAGGGTGTCCAGTCTTGAGAGGACTTTTTTCTGGTGTCTCTGAACTTAATCCTGTATTGTTCAGTGGTTAAGCCAAATCCATCCAAGAGTGCATCCTTCAAAACTTTGTAATTATTGGCATCACTTTCTCTGACAGTAAGGAGCCTATCCCTACCCTTTCCAATGAAAGATAGCCACAAGATAGAAGCCCACTGCCTTTGAGGGACCAACTGTACCATACAGGCCTTCTCAAGTGCAGCAAACCACTTGTTAATGTCATCCCCCTCCTTGTAAGGGGGGAATATCTTATGCAGGTTTCTGGAATCTTGCTCTCTAACAAGATTACTATCTGAAACACTGCTGCTGCCACCATGGGGAATTAACCCTAATCTCTGTCTTTCCCTCTCTATGTCTAGGAATTCCCTGTCTAAGGCCAGCTGCTGCTGTTTAAGCCTCAGTCTGGTCTCTTCCAACCTCAGCGTTCTGAGTTCCCTTTCCATTAAGTTATACTCAGGGTGGGAGGCTTGGGAATGTTTGGACACAGAGGAGATTTGGGAATTGGCAGAGAGAGACCTGTCCCTAACTGGCTGGACCCTAGTAACCTGGCCTCTCGGAGTGAAAGATGCCCTGCTAATGTGTGACGCTATAACACTACCAGTGTCACTAGGTGGCCTGGAAGGGGGCACGACTTTGTAAGAACCCTCCCCAGCATCTTCAGGGAACTCCTCTGAGCCTGACTGGGAAGCCTCTCCTCTTTCTACCCTCTCTTGAGATGGGCCAGACTGGTTCTGGTCACCCTCTATGAGTAGGTTAAAGAGAAACACTTTTGTTGGATTCTTACCTATACTTAAACCTCCATCCAGGCAGAGACCCCTCAAACTTTTAGAGTTGAAACTCTCATTTGTTTCATTAACAGTTTTGGGAGTGGGCTCTACTGAAGACTGTCGGAGGCTGGCCTGGCTTATAGTGGTTACCTTGTGGTACTTACATCGTGTGCCAGGTCCAATTATCCCTTATTGGTAGAATAGAGGTGTTTCTAGCAGCTTAGGCTGATAGAAGGTAGCTATGGCAAAGCAGCTTAGGCTGAACTAGGAGACATGCAAAGCTCCTACTATACCACTTATTCCATATAGCACAATATCATAAGAAAACACAATACTCAGAGTTACTAAAAATAAAGATGCTTTATTTTAGTGACAATATGCCAAAAATTTAGCTCAGATAATACCCTCATTTAGGAGGTAAGTAATATACACAAGTTATATGTACACAAACCCAAAACAGGTAAGTAACAGTAAGAAAAGTAGTGCAAACAATGTAGAATCACAAGAAGATGCAATAGGTAGACATAGGCCTAGTTCCTCTGCACTTCCCTCTTAGACTTCTGCCAAGGATCGACCGCTGACTGCTCCAGGACGCCTGCAAAACAACAACAAAGTAACAAGACAACTACCAGCAACATTGTAGCGCCTCATCCTGCCAGCTTTCTCGACTGCTTCCTGGTGGTGCATGCTCTGAGGGCTGTCTGCCTTCACCCTGCACTGGAAGCCAAAAAGAAATCTCCCATGGGTCGACGGAATCTTCACCCTGCTAACGCAGGCACCAAAAGACTGAGGGGGTCATTCAGACCCTGGCGGGCGGCGGGAACCGCCGAATGACCGCACTGCGGTCAAAAGTCCGCGGCGGCCATTCTGTGTTTCCCGCTGGGCTGGCGGGCGACCGCCAGAAGGCCGCCCGCCAGCCCAGCGGGAAACCCCTTCCCACGAGGACGGCGGCTCCGAATGGAGCCGGCGTAGTGGGAAGGGTGCGACGGGTGCAGTTGCACCCGTCGCGAATTTCAGTGTCTGCAATGCAGACACTGAAATTCTATGTGGGGCCCGCTTACGGGGGCCCCTGCAGTGCCCATGCCATTGGCATGGGCACTGCAGGGGTCCCCAGGGGCCCCACGACACCCCTCACCGCCATCCTGTTCCTGGCGGTCGGAACCGCCAGGAACAGGATGGCGGTGAGGGGGTCGGAATCCCCCATGGCGGCGCAGCAAGCTGCGCCGCCATGGGGGATTCCTCAGGGCATCGGAAAACCGGCGGGACACCGCCGGTTTTCCTGTTCTGACCGCGGCCAAACTGCCGCGGTCAGAATGCCCTGTTGGGCACCGCCAGCCTGTTGGCGGTGCTCCCGCCAACCCCGGCCCCGGCGGTCCTTGACCGCCGGGGTCGGAATGACCCCCTGAATCTTTTGTTCTCTGGGTCCCCTCTCATCCTGACGAGCGTGGTCCCTGGAACACAGGAGCTGGATCCAAGTGACCCCCAAAGTCCAGTGGTCCTTCATTCCAAGTTTGGTGGAGGTAAGTCCTTGCCTCCCCACACCAGACAGCAAACCTGTGTACTGCGTGATTTGCAGCTGCTCCGGCTTCTGTGCACTTTTCCAGGACTTCCTTTGTGCACAACCTAGCCTGGGTCCCCAGCACTCCGTCCTGCAGTGCCCAACTCCCTGTGTTGGACTCCGACGTCGTGGGACCCTCCTTTGTGACTCTGAGTCAACCACTGTCCTCAGATCTTCTAAGTGCCTGCTCCAGTACTTCTGTGGGTGGTGCCTGCTTCTGTGGGTGCTCTCTGAGTTGCTGAGCGCTCCTCCCCGTCTCCTCCTCCAAGGGGCGACATCCTTCCTGGTCCCCAGCAACATCCAAAAACCTCTACTGTGAACCTTGCAGCTAGCAGGGCTTGTTTGCAGTCTTTCTGCGTGGAAACAACTATGCGTCCTCCAGCACGCCGTGGGACATCTTCTGACCAAAGGAGAAGTTCCTGGCACTTTCTGTTGTTGCAGAATCTTCGGCTTCTTCCACCCGGAGGCAGCCCTTTTGCACCTTCATCCAGGGTTTAGTGGGCTCCTGTCCCCCATGGACAGTTGGGTGACTCTTGGACTTGGTCCCCTTCCTTTACACGTACTCAGGTCCAGGAATCCGTCTTCAGTGTTTTGCTGGTGCTTGTTGTCCTAGCAGAATCCCCTATCTCGACTTTCTGGGGTAGTAGGGTAACTTTACTCCTACTTTTCAGGGTCTTGGGGTGGGGTATCTTGGACACCCTTAGTGTTTTCTGACACTCCCAGCGCCCCTCTACAACCTACACTAGGCCTGGGGTCCATTCATGGTTTGCATTCCACTTTTGGAGTATATGGTTTGTGTTGCCTCTAGGCCTATTTCTACCAATTGCATTCTATTATGATTCTACATTGTTTGCACTATTTTTCTAACTGTTAATTACCTGATTTTGGTTTGTGTACATGTAATTTGTGTGTATTAGTTACCACCGAAGGGATTGTATCCTCTGAGATACTTTTGGCATATTGTCACTAAAATAAAGTACCTTTATTTTTAGTAACTGTGAGTATTGTGTTTTCTTGTGATATAGTGCTATGAGATATAAGTAGTATAGTATGAGCTTTGCATGTCTCCTAGTTCTGCCTAAGCTTCTCTTCTATAGCTACCTCTATCAGCCTAAGCTGCTAGAACACCTCTATTCTACTAATACGGGATAACTGGACCTGGCACAAGGTGTAAGTACCACAAGGTACCCACTATAAGCCAGGCCAGCCTCCTACAATAGAGAAATCATCTTCTTGGACGACAACCACCTTTTATACCATACCCAGTTTGTTTTCAGAAGAGGGCATAGATAGTACAAAAACTGCTCTGATTGTCTCCTCAGAAAAAGTAGGAACTAGCAGTGATCGGGGAGGTAAAGCTGCCCTGATCTTTTTGGACCTATCCGTGGCATTTAATACAGTAAACCATAAGGTCTTACTCAACTACCAGTACGATATAGCATAAGAGGTACGGCACTGGCAACACATACATCAATCCGCTTCGACAGAGAACAGTCTGTTTCCATGAATGGGTTTGTTTCCACCCTTTTCTCTCTGCCATGTAGGATTCCACAAGGGTAAACCTTAAGCCCAAATGTCTTTAACATGTCACACTGCTGGCTAATGTGATCACATCTTTTGTTTTTTCCCTAGTGTCATATGACAATGACACATAAATCTTTGTTTCTGTTTCCAGTAACGTGCCTGTAACAGTGGTGAGATTTCACAAATGCATGGAAGAGGTTGGAAGAGGGATGAAACAAAATAGTTTAAAGTCGAACTCAGTTAAGACTGAGGTCCTTCTTCCTGGTAACAATCCTGCATTTTAGTCCCCTATTTGGTGGCTGCAAAGTTGGGAACCAGGCTGATTGTAGTAAAAAAGGTCAGGAACTTGGGCGTCCTATTCAATGACAAACTGACTTTTGAAGCACATGTGAATGTGCTCACTTTCTCCACCTTTAATACTTTAGGAACAATGAAAAAAATCTTCCCCTTTTTTCCCCACAAAATTAAAAAAATGTGGTCAACATTTTCATTTGATCAAAAATCGATTACTGCAATTCTCTCTATAATAATATGCATCAAAGACTGCTAATGACGCAGCAGACATTGCAGCATTCAGCTGTTCAGCTGCTGCTTAAGATTCCAAAGTTTTAGTCAGTGTCCGAGGGTATGCACTAACTTCACTGGCTTCCTATAACGTAACAAATCACCTTCAAGGCTTTATGTATCACTCATAAAGCCCTATATGGCTTTGGACCTGAATATTTTAAAGAGAAATTTCAATGGTACACTCCTACAAGAGCACTTCAATCCGTCTCAGCCAAGAATGTTATCATTTCTCAGTGGACGTTGGTGAGATGGGGAGGCAGGTGTTTTCATAGGCGGTACTGGGAAACTCTGGAATAGCCTCCCTCTGTACCTTAAATCTCAAACTACCCTGCTTAGGCTCAGAAAAGATCTTAATACTTGGCTTTTTTACTACTCAGTCCTAGTTTAACTTCTTTTCAACTTTCTTTTACACATTGTAAACCCCATGATTTCCTAGTGCCAAGGTGCCCATGGGCATTCCCATGCTCTAAAACTAACATTAACATAAACATTACTCTGCAGCAAACTGGCAGTTGTGCTGTGAAGAGGTGCCTCCGTAGGTGTATGTTTTGCCTGCAACATCATGAACCTTTCAAATAAGGTGTCATTCTCTGACCTTACATTTTGGTACATGCTTTTGTGTGACATGTACAGAAAGACTTAAATTAAGTGGGTATTGTGTCAAGTATGGGCTTGGAGATTCGAGGAGCAGTAGACAAATTCCTTAGGATTTTATGTGACTTTGAAGATAACAATTACTTTTACTTTTACAGTTTTGCCAGATAATGCTATATGTTCAGGCGGTCGATTTTATTTCATGAAATGTATAATGCAATAATACGTTTTCAGACCTTAGTATTGTACTTAAGGATTAATCACATCAATGCTAAGCAAGAGACCGGGGTGGGGGGTGGGATTACCTGAATATCATACCGGCAAAGAAACATCTCAAGAACAGGTTCACAGTAAAGCGATGCCACTCTATGTAAAGTAACATGAACTACACTATCTAGTCAAATTAATATCAGAAAAAGATGATATGTGCATACCTTAATCAGTTTTAAAGATTCCACAAAGGTTTTGCCAGTCGGTGAAGAGGAATCCCCTTTTGAAATTTCTGCAGCACTCGGTACTGGTTCTTCCAGGTGTGCCTGAAGGACAGGAAGACATAAAGCTTACCAAATGCACACATATTTGAGTTTATTTTTGAATACTCTTGTAATACTATTATCGTCATAAATTAAAAAATAATCACATGTATGATCAACAAGCAACATATGGTGCCTTGAATATTATGCCCTTGTATAAACATCTCAAGTCCATTCCCACAATAATTACAAAACGCACTCTGTGAAGTGACATACACTATACTCTCTAGAAGGATTCGTTTAAAATATCAAAATAGACTGATATGTCCATACCATATTCAGTTTTACTGAGTCTCCAAAAGTTTTGCTCGTCGGTGAAGAGGAACCTCCTTTTGGAATTTCTTCAGCACTTTGTGCTGTGGGGCATTCTTCCAAGAGTGCCTGAAGGACAGGAATACAGAAAGACTATTAAATGCACACATATTGGAGATTCTAATAATCTTTCAATACTATAATTATCATATTTTAATTTTAAAATGAAACAAATCCACATTTAAGAGGGTGTGTGAAAATGTAGATCTCATATATGCAACCAAACTCTTTACACAGCTTCCCATCCCTATAACAGTGTGAGGCAACACACACTTTGCCAGATTGACATACATATTTAAGGGGTACATGTAATATCATTAAATCTATACTGTTCATACCATATTACTGTAATTAAGGATCAGTCACAGTAATAATAAACAGGAGACATAAGTGTACTTAAATATTACCCCCTTGTAGAAACATCCCAAGTTCAAGATCAAATGAATTAGAAAAAACACTCTGTAAAGAAGCAAACTGTAGAAGGCAGGCCTGGTTTGTAGTGGGTACCTTAGGTACTTACACCTTATATCAGTTCCAGTTATCCCTTATTAGTATAATGTAGGCAGTGTTCTAGCAGCTTAGGCTATCTAGAGGTAGCTGTAACAGAGTAGCTTAGGCTGAACTAGGAGACATGCAAAGCTCCTGCAATGCAACTATAGTTACACAGTATTTATACACAATAAAAGACAATACTTAGTGTTACCAAAAATAAAGGTACTTTATTTTAGTGACACAAGGCCAAAAATATCTAAAAGGCAATACTCCTTCTGGAGGTAAGTATTATACACAGTATATACACTAGAGACCAAAATCAGGTCACAGAATAGTGCAAACAGTGAAACATACAATAGAATGCAATAGGATGCAATAGGCCTGGGGCAACACAAACCATATACTAAGAAAGTGGAATGCAAATCACGAATTCCCCCCTAGGCAAGTGAAGTGTGTAGAGGGGCGCTGGGAGTGTAAGAAAACCACAAAGGTGAGTAAAATACCCCACCTCAGAGCCCAGGAAAGTAGGAGTAAAGTACTGCAAGTTTCCTAAGGACATACTACACCTTGTGATAAGAGTTAATGAAAGAACCAAGCAAGACTGCAAGCAACAAATAATGGATTCCTGGACCTGAAGACTTGTGAAGAGAGGAGATCAAGTACAGAAGTCGCAGAAGATTCCAGGAAGGATATGAGCCCTTGTCAACCTAGAAGAAGGTGCAAAATAGGATTCTTCAGTTAGAAGACGTCTGCAGAAGAGCACCAAAGAAGATGGCTGAGGGTTCCTGCATGATGCAAGAGATGTCCCACGTCTAGAAGTTGAATGCAGGCAGTTTGCATAGCTTAATTAGTTCAACAAGCCTTGGTTCAAGCAAGACATGGTTTGCATCAAAATGGCACTGTCTGGACCCAGGAGGGACCTGGGGGCCTCAACTAAGACTGAGAAGACAGTGGGGTCTCCCAACACCGGAGGCAACCCACATGTGACCAGGCAGCACCCACAGGAGTCCCAGGACCCGGGGATAAAGAAGGTGCAAATTGTGGTTGGTGCTGCACAACAAAAGAAAGTCCCACGCCGCCGGAGAACAACTCAGCGAGTTGTGCGTCACAGGATGGAGTGCTGGGGACCTGGGCCACACTGTGCAGGAAGGATTCTTGCAAAAAGTGCACATAGGCCCCAGGAGCTAGAGGTGACACGGTGCACAGGGGGACTGTCGCAAACCAGGAAGGCAAGCTCTTATCTTCACCAAATTTGGACAGCTGGACCTTAGGGCAGTCTGGGTCGAAGGGGTCCAGCGCCTATGTTCCAGGGAGCATGCTCGTTGTCAGGAGAGGAGTCCCAGAGAACTGGTTTATTTCTTGGAAGGTGTCTGCTGGAGCAGGGAAGTGACTCCGTCACTCCACGGGAGATTCCTCCAGTTCTTCTGGTGCAGGGTGAAGACAGGGAGTCCTCAGAGCGTACACACCTTGGGAAATGTTGCAGTTGCTGGCTGGAGCTGAAGTTGCAGGGTCACAGTAGCCTTTGTGGATACTTTGTTGCAGTTACAGCAGTTCCTGGAGCAGTCTGCGGTTGATCCGAGGTCAGAAGCTGAAGCAGAGGTTGTAGGAGGCTGGACTGATTTGTAGTGGGTACCTTGGGTACTTACACCTTATACCAGCTCCAGTTATCCCTTAGTGAAATGTAGTAGTGTTCCAGCATCTTAGGCTGATAGAGGTAACTATAGCAGAGCAGCTTAGACTGAACTAGGAGACATGCAAAGCTCCTGCAATACCACTTATAGTTACACAGTACTTATACACAAGTAAAGACAATACTCAGTGTTACCAAACATAAAGATATTTATTTGGGTGACACAGTGCCAAAAATATCTTAGAGACAATACGCCTTCTGGAGGTAAGTAGTATATACAATATATACACTAGACACCAAAATAGTCCAAGAACAATGCAAGTAATAGAAAATGCTTTAGATTGCAATGGGAGAAAATAGGTCTAGGTGCAACACAAACCATATACTAAGAAAGTGGAATGCAAATCATGAATTCCCCGCTAGACAAATGTAGTGTGTGCAGAATCGCTGGGAGAGTAAGAATACAGTAAAGGTAAGTAAATTACCCCACCCCAGAGCCCAGGTACTGCAAGTTTCCTTAGGACACACTACACTTCGTGATTGGGACTTTGCAGTAACCAACCAAGTCTGCAAAGAACAACTACTGGATTCCTGGACCTGAAGATCTGCAAAGGAAGGGGACCAAGTCCAGAAGTCAAAAGAAGTTCCAGGAAGGACAGGAGCCCCTGCCAACCCAGACGAGGGTGCAAAAGAAGAGTCCACTGTTAGTCGAAGACTGAAGAAATGCACCCTAGGAAGATGCCAGCGGGTTCCTGCATGATGCAAAGGATGTCGCACAACTTGAATATCGTTGTAGATGTGATTTCATGTTGGAAGTCGCCAACAAGCCTTGGCTACGACAAAAGTGTGTTTTGCATGAAAATGGCCCTGGATGGATCCAGGAGGGACCTGGGGGCCTCAACTCTCTGTGAGGAGGAAGAGATGGCTCTCAGCACTTTAGAGAGCCCTCAGGATGCCAGCCAGCACCCCTGGAGGTCCCAGGACACGGGGACAAAGGAGGTGCAAAATGCGGTTGATGCAGCACAACAAAAGAAGGTCCCACGCCGTCGGAGAAAAACTCAGCGAGTTGAGCGTCGCAGGATGGAGTGCTGGGGACCTGGACCAGGCTGTGCACAAAGGAATTTTGCAAATAGTGCACAGAGGCCTCAGGAGGTGAAGAAGACACAGTACACAGTGGTATCGTCGTTATCTGAGAAGGCAAGGTCTTACCTACTTCAAATTGCGTCAGCAGGACCTCTGGACAGTCTATGTTGATGATGTCCACCCTCTGTGTCCTTAGGAGCACGCTCGTCGCTGTGAGAGGAGTCCAAGGGTACCGGTCGTCATCTTGGAAGGTGCCTGCTGGAGCAGGGGAGTGACTCTGTCACCCCATGTAGGAAAGTACCATCTTGCCTGGCATGTTACCCCCATTTTCACTGTATGTATGTTTGTTTTTGCCCATGTGTCACTAGGATCCTGATAGGCAGGACCCCAGTGCTCATAATGTATACCCTGTATGTGTTCCCTGTGTGGTGCCTAACTGTATCACTGAGGCTCTGGTAACCAGAACATCAGTGTTTATGCTCTCTCTGCTTTCTAAAATTGTCACTGCAGGCTAGTGACTAATTTTACCAATTCTCTTTGGCACACTGGAACACCCTTATAATTCCCTTGTATATGGTACCTGGGTACTCAGGGTATTGGGGTTCCAGGAGATCCCTATGGGCTGCAGCATTTCTTTTGCCACCCATAGGGAGCTCAGACAATTCTTACACAGGACTGCCACTGCAGCCTGAGTGAAATAACGTCCACGCTATTTCACAGCCATTTTCACTGCACATAAGTAACTTATAAGTCACCTACATGTCTAACCCTCACTTGGTGAAGGTTAGGTGCCAAGTTACTTAGTGTGTGGGCACCCTGGCACTAGCCAAGGTGCCCCCACATTGTTCAGGGCAAATTCCCCGGACTTTGTGAGTGCGGGGACACCATTACACGTGCACTACATATAGGTCACTACCTATATGTGTAGCGTCACAATGGTAACTCCGAACATGGCCATGTAACATGTCTAGGATCATGGAATTGTCACCCCAATACCATTTTGGTAATGGGGGACAATTCCATGCATCCCCGGGTCTCTAGCACAGAACCCGGGTACTGCCAAACTGCCTTTCGGGGTCTCCACTGCAGCTGCTGCTGCTGCCAACCCCTCAGACAGGTTTCTGCCCCCCGGGGCCTGGGCAGTCCAGTCCCAGGAAGGCAGGACAAAGGATTTCCTCTGAGAGAGGGTGTTACACCCTCTCCCTTTGGAAATAGGTGTAAAGGGCTGGGGAGGAGTAGCCTCCCCCAGCCTCTGGAAATGCTTTGATGGGCACAGATGGTGCCTCTCTCTGCATAAGCCAGTCTACACCGGTTCAGGGATCCCCCAGCCCTGCTCTGACGCGAAACTGGACAAAGGAAAGGGGAGTGACCACTCCCCTGACCAGTACTTCCCAGGGGAGGTGTCCAGAGCTCCTCCAGTGTGTCCCAGACCTCTGCCATCTTGGATTCAGAGGTGTTGGGGCACAATTGACTGCTCTGAGTGGCCAGTGCCAGCAGGTGATGAAAGAGTTCCCTCCTGATAGGTGATGACCTCTTTCAGTAGCCAAGCCTCCTTTCTCAGTAGCCAAACCTACTTTTCTGGCTATTTAGGATCTCTGCTCTAGCTATTCCTCAGATAATGAATGCAAGAGCTCACCAGAGTTCCTCTGCACTTCCCTCTTCGACTTCTGCCAAGGGTCGACCGCTGACTGCTCCAGGACGCCTGTAAAACTGAAACATAGTAGCAAGACGACTACCAGCAACATTGCAGCACCTCATTCTGTCGGCTTTCCCGACTGTTTCCTGGTGGTGCATGCTCTGAGGTCTGTCTGCTTTCACCCTGCACTGGAAGCCAAGAAGAAATCTCCAGTGGGTTAACGGAATCTTCCCCCTGCTTGCGCAGGTACCAAACTTCTGCATCACTGGTCCTCTGGGTCCCCTCTCATCCTGATGAGCATGGTCCCTGGAACACAGGAGCTGGGTCCAAGTGTCTCCCACAGTCCAGTGGCCCTTCTGTTCAAATTTGGTGGAGGTAAGTCCTTGCCTGCCCACGCCAGACAGTAATCCTGTGTACTGCGTGATCTGCAGCTGCTCCGGCTTCTGTGCACTTTTCCAAGGATTCCTTTGTGAACAGCCTAGCCTGGGTCCCCAGCACTCTGTCCTGCATTGCCCAACTCGCTGAGTTGGACTCTGACGTCATGGGACCCTCCTTTGTGACTCTGATTCAACTGCTATCCTCAGATCTTCTAAGTTCCTGTTCCGGTACTTCTGCGGGTGCTGCCTGCTTCTGCGGGGGCTCTCTGAGTTGCTGAGCACCCCCTCTGTCTTCTCCTGCATGGGGAACATCCTGGTCCTTCCTGGTCCCCAGCAGCACCCAAATTCCTCAACCATGACTCTTGCAGCTAGCAAGGCTTGTTTTTGGTATTTCTGCATGAAACACTTCTGCAACCTCCAGCACGCCATGGGACATCTTCTCACCAAAGGGAAAGTTCCTGGCACCTTCCGTTTGTGCAGAATCTTTGGCTTCTTCCACCCAGAGGCAGCCCTTTTGCACCTTCATCTGGGGTTTTGTGGGCTCCTGCCACCCCTGGTCACTTGCGTGACTCTTGGACTTGGTCTCTTTCCTTTACAGGTCCTCAGGTCCAGGAATCCGTCTTCAGTGTTTTGCTGGTGCTTGTGGTTCTTGCAGAATCCCCTATCTTGACTTCACTGTCTTTCTGGGATAGTAGGGTAACTTTACTCCTACTTTTCAGGGTCTTGGGGTGTGGTATCTTGGACACCCTTACTGTTTTCTTACAGTCCCAGCGACCTTCTACAACCTCCCATAGGTCTGGGGTCCATTAGTGATTCGCATTCCACTTTTGGAGTATATGGTTTGTGTTGCCCCTAGACCTATGTCTACTGATTGCATCCTATTGTAATTCTACATTTTTTGCACTACTTTTCTTACAGTTACTTGCCTGTTTTGGGTTTGTGTACATATAATTTGTGAATATTACTTACCTCCTAAGTGAGGGTATCCTCTGAGATACTTTTGGCATAATGTCACTAAAATAAATTACCTTTATTTTTTAGTAACTCTGAGTATTGTGTTTTCTTATGATATTGTGCTATATGATATAAGTGGTATAGTAGGAGCTTTGCATGTCTCCTAGTTCAGCCTAAGCTGCTTTGCCATAGCTACCTTCTATCAGCCTAAGCTGCTAGAAACACCTCTATTCTACTAATAAGGGATAACTGGACCGGGCACAAGGTGTAAGTACCGCAAGGTACCCACTATAAGCCAGGCCAGCATCTTACACCCCACGGGAGATTTCTTCGGTCCTTCTGGTGCAGGATGAAGACAGGGAGTCCTCAGAGCGTGCACACCGTGGAAACTGTTGCAGTTGCTGACTTGGAGCTGAGGTTGCTGAAGAAAAGTATCTCTTGTGGATATTTTGTTGCAGTTACAGCATTTCTTGGAGCAGGCTGCAGTTGATCCGAGGTCAGAGGATGCTGAAGTTGTTGCAGAGGATTCCTGAAGGAATCTTCAAAGCAGGATCTGATGAGAACCCACAGGAGAGACCCTAACTAGCCCTGAGAGGGGGATTGGCTACCTTATCAGGTATGGACCTATCAGGAGGGTTCTCTGACGTCACCAGCTGGCACTGACCACTCAGAGCCCTCCGGAGTGCCCCCACACCTTGCAAAGCAAGATGGCTGAAGTCTGGAACACACTGGAGGAGCTCTGGGCACCACCCCTAGGGTGGTGATGGACATGGGAGGGATCAATTCCCTTTCGTTTGTCCAGTTTTGCACTAGAGCAGGGGACAAAGGGTCCCTGAACCAGTGTAGACTGGCTTATGCAAGGAGGGCACCTTTTGTCCCTTTCAAAGCATTTCCAGAGGCTGGGGGATGCTACCCCTCCCCAGCCTGTAACACCTATTTCCAAAGGGAGAGGGTGTAACACCCTGCTCTCAGAGGAAATGCTTTGTTCTGCCTTCCTGTGGCTGGGCTGCCCAGACCCCAGGAGGGCAGAACCCTGTCTGTGAGGTGGCAACAGCTGTAGCTGCAGTGCAAACCTCAGAGAGGTGGTTTGGCGGTACTGGGGGTCCATGGTGGAGCCCCCAGGATGCATGGAATTGGCACCCCAATACCAGATTTGGAATGGGGGGACAAGTCCATGATCTTAGACATGTTACATGGCCATATTCGGAGTTACCATTGTGAAGCTACATATAGGTATTGACCTATATGTAGTGCACATGTGTCATTGGTGTCCCTGCACTCACAAAGTCCGGGGAAATGGCCCTGAACTATGTGGGGGCACCTTTGCTAGTGCAAGGGTGCCCTCACACTTAGTAACTTTGCACCTAACCTTCAGCAAGTGAAGGTTAGACATATAGGTGACTTATAAGTTACTTAAGTGCAATGGAAATGGCTGTGAAATAACATGTGTGTTATTTCACGCAGGGTGCAATGGCAGGCCTGTGGAAGGGTTTGTTTGAGCTCCCTATGGGTGGCAAAAGAAATGCTGCTGCCCATATGGAACTCCTGGAACCCCAATGCCCTGGGTACCTAGGTACCATATACTACAGACTTATAAGGGAGGGTCCAGTGTGCCAACTGAAATTGGTAAATGAAGTCACTCGCCTACGGAGACAAATTTAAACGCAGAGAAAGCATAAGCACTGAGGTTCTGATTAGCAGAGCCTCAGTGACATAGTTAAGCTCTACAAAGACAACACATACATTAGGCCACAAACTATGAGCACTGGGGCCCTGGCTAGCAGGATCCCAATGAGACAGGCAAAACACACTGACATATAGGTTTTTATCTATGAGCACTGGGTTGCTGACTAGCAGGATCCCAGCGACACAGTAAAAACACACTGACACACACTCACAAACAGGCCAAAAGTGGGGGTAACCATGCTAGAAAGAGGCTACTTTCTCACACAACCTCCCCCACCAAACGAAGGACAATAAGGCTAACTTTGGTCAGTTGAGACTTTATTGTCTAAGTGATGATAAGTGGAGAGTAGATCTGCAATAGAGTGGTTACTCCCTTTATCATCCACTATATGGTTACTTCCCTGTGGGGTTGTAAACCACCATGTTTTGGAGATTTTTATCTAACCAACAGTGTGAGTGTAAATTCTCAGAGGAGTTCCTATTAATAGGTTGTAAAGTTGGGCAGTGGGATTGGTCCACTAGGCCTGTCAAATGCAGGAAATGCTAGGCACTATATGGTTACTTCCCTGTTGGGATGTAAACCACCCTGTCTGGAGATGTTTACGTAACCAACAGTGTGAGTGTAAATTCGCAGAGTTCCTTTGAGTATGTTTTAAAGTTGGGCAGTAGGCTTGGTCCAATGGGTCTATGTCAAATGCAGGAAATGCTAGACAGGGATGCTGTCTCAATAAAGCCATAGCTGGGCAAAAACTTCATCCCTATGGCTGTAAGAGAGAACAGGGTTGCTGTTTCTCTTGAGTTGGAGCAGGGCAGGGCTGCTGTCCTACAACCTCCACACTAAGACAGGGCTGCTGTCCTAAGTGTTTAGAGGCAGTGCAGGGCTGCTGCACTAAAGTTTCTTTGGGAGGGCTGGAGGGATGCCCCATATTTACTAAAATGGTGCAATTTTGCACATCTGGCTTAGTAGTTCTATAGAGAGATACGTTTACCTCTGGGATTCCAACTGTGGTAGCTGATTGCTCCCTTGGAACAGGTTCCACCCCATGAGAGGTTTCTCCCACCACAGGAATGGTATCCTTAGTGGCAGGGTGGGGAAGGGATACTTTGATAACCTTTATACCTGTTGGTGGAGAGGGATCCTGAGATTTCAGGCCTTTTTCTCTCCTTTGCTTTTTCATTTCACCAGAAATGAGAGGAAGCAATTCCTCAGGGATACCCAGCATGGATGCATGGGTCCTAAACTCTACCTCAGCCCAACATGAGGTCTCTAGGTCATTCCCTAAGAGACAATCTACAGGTAAGCTGGGTGATACAACCACCTGCTTAGGGCCTGTAACTCCACCCCACCTAAGTTGAATTATATAGCTAAGGGGGGAGACTGAGTGGAGTTATTGAAATCAGTAACTTGGTACTTCTGTTCAAGGCAAGGAGGTGCTGTGCAGGTGACACCAAGTTTTCAGTCACCATAGTGATACTGGCACCTGTGCCCCTGTAGGCCTGGGCCTCAACACCATTTATTAAGATTGACTGCCTGTACTTATCCATGTTAAGGGGACAAGCAGCCAAGGTGGAAAGGCCAATGCCACCAGGTGTGACAGAAACTGTCTTGGGACTGTCTACCCCAGTTTCTATTATGGTCCCAAAAGTGAACCCTTTAGTTTGACTATTGCCAGTAGTCCCACCACTATTACCACTACTGCTAGGGGCACTAGAGTTTGATGTGTTAGTGGTGGTAGGCTCAGGGGCTTTACCTGTGCAAGGCTTATCAACCTGGCCAATGGCCTTTATTTCTACACACATAGCACCAAGGATTTTCTGATTGTGTAGAAGATGAAGAAGTTTTATCCCCACCCCCAGAGGAGTATTTTGGACCTGAAGAATGATCTTTATGTTTACTTTTATCCCCATGCTTGTCCTGAGATTTTTCACCATCTTTCTTCTTGCCATCATTGTCTTCCCCTGTATGAGCTTTTCTGCTCACCCTTGTTCTGACCCATTTGTCTGCCTTCTTTCCCAATTCTTGGGGAGAGGTCAGATCTAAGTCTACAGGATACTGATGTAACAAGTCAGACACAATTATTTAAGATATGCTCTCTCGGAATCAAGTTATATAGGCTTTCATACACAGTCACCTTACTGCCATGAAACCAGCCTTCTGGGGCCTTCACAGAACAATCCACAAAGTCTGTCCAGTCCTGTGATGACTCCTTTCTGGTCTCTCTGAACTTAAGTCTGTACTGTTCAGTGGTTAAGCCCAGACCACCTAAGAGTGCATTTTTAAGAACCTGATAATTATCTGCATCATCCTGTCTGACAATAAGAAGTCTATCTCTACCTTTGCCAGAGAAAGATAACCAAATGATAGCAGCCCACTTTACATGAGGGACCCTCTGAACTTTACAGGCCCTCTCAAGTGCAGCATGCCACTTGTTGTTGTCATCACCATCCTTGTAAGGAGGGACATGTTTGTGCAGATTTCTAAAATCAAATGAAGGTTCCCTAACATTTGTATTTCTAAAACTGCTGCTGCCACCAAGGGGAACTAACCCCAAACCCTGCCTCTCTTTCTCCACAGCCAGGGATTTCCTGTCTAAGGCCAACTTCTGCTGCATTAGCTTCAGTCTGGCCTCCTCTAACCCCAGCTTTCTGAATTCCCTATCTAGGGACTGGTCCTCAGGGTTAGAATTATGTGAAACCTCTGAAACAGAAGTAAGATGAGAGTGTACAGAGACAGACCTATCTCTAACAGGGGCCACTCTAGTGACCTGGCCTCTAGGGGTAAAGGGAGCCCTACTTGAGTGGGAACCCTTACTACTACCAGTTATACTAGGGGGCTTGTTGCCAGATATGTCTGTAGAAGCACCCTCCCCAGGATAGTCATCTTGCTCCTCTGAGCTTTCCTAGTTGGAGTTAACCTCACACCTCTTCCTCAGTGCTGATTCCCTGGTCATCCTAGAGGATGAGATTTAAGAGGAACTTCTAATTGGGGTTCTTCCAAATCCCTAAATTTCTATTACTTCTAATTGGGTTCTTCCCAATCCCTAAATTTCTATCAGTGCAGAGCCCCTTCAAGCTTTTATAGTTTACATTGTCATAGGTAGTCTGGACAGCTCTAGGGGTGGCTTCTACAGAAGTCATATTGAAAGTAAAATGTTTAGGAAAGTGAGTAAAAAGTTAGTAGAATAGCAAAGCTAACTTTTTAGAGAAAAGAAGAAAACTTTTCAGAACTTTGTAAAAACCTTTGCAAAGTTTAAAGAACTTTTTAGAAAGTTAGAAATGACTTCTAGGTATGGATTATATATGCTCTAAGTATTCGAGCAAGCTTTTCTTGTGAAAAGCACAGGTAACAAAGTGGTAAAGAAATTGCAAGTACTTCTCCCACTGCTGCACCACCAGTGTAGGAGGCTGGCCTGGTTTGTAGTGGGTACCGTGTGTACTTACACCTTATACCAGGTCCAGTTATCCCTTATTAGTGAAGTAGTAGTGTTCTAGCAGCTTAGGCTGATAGAGGTAGCTATAGTAGAGCAGCTTAGGCTGAACTAGGAGACATGCAAAGCTCATGCAATACCACTTATAGTTACACAGTACTCATACACAAGTAAAGACAATACTCAGTGTTACCAAAAATAAAGGTCTTTATTTGGGTGGCACAGAACCAAAAATATCTTAGAGGTAATACTCCTTCTGAAGGTAAGTATTATACACAATATATATACTAGACACCAAAATTAGACAAGTAAAGAGTCAGAACAATGCAAACAGTAGGAAATCATATAGAATGCAATGGGAGAAAATAGGTCTAGGGGCAACACAAACCATATAATAAAAAAGTGGAATGTGAATCATGAATTCCCCCCTAGACAAGTGTAGTGTGTGCGGAATCACTGGGAGAGTAAGAATACAGTAAAGGTAAGTAAATTACTCCACCCCAGAGTCCAGAAAAGCAGGAGTAAAGTACTGCAAGTTTTCTTAGGACACACTACACATCGTTATTTAGGCGGTCTAGAGGTAGCTGTAGTAGAGCAGCTTAGGCTGAACAGTGAGACATGCAAAGCTCCTGCAATACCACAATAGTTACACAGTACTCATACACAATACAATCAATAATCAGTGTTACCAAAAATAAAGGTATTTTATTTTAGTGACACGCGGCCAAAAATATCTTAGAGGCAATACTCCTTCTGGAGGTAAGTATTATACACAATATATACACTAGAGACAAAAATCAGGTAAGTAAATAGTCACAGAATAGTGCAAACGGTAGAAAATCCAATAGAATGTAATAGGATGCCATAGGCCTAGGGGCAACACAAAACCATATACTGAGAAAGTGGAATGAGAATCACAAATTCCCCCCTAGGCAAGTGTAGTGTGTAGAGGGCCACTGGGAGTGTAAGAAAACCACAAAGGTGAGTAAAATACCCCACCCCAGAGCCCAGGAAAGTAGGAGTAAAGTACTGCAAGTTTCCTCAGGACACACTACAATTTGTGATAAGAGTAATTGCAAGAACCAAGCAAGACTGCAAGCAAACAAATGATGGCTTCCTGGACCTGAAGACCTGTGAGGAGAGGAGACCAAGTCCAGAAGCCGCAGAAGATTCCAGGAAGGACAGGAGCCCCTGCCAACCTAGAAGATGGTGCAAAAGAGGATTCTCCGGTTAGAAGTCTGCAGAAGAGCACCAAAGAAGATGGCTGTGGGTTCCTGTGTGTTGCAAGATATGTCCCACATCGAGAAGTTGTATGCAAGCAGTTTGCGTTCCTGGAATCGTCCAACAAGCCTTGGTTCAAGCAAGGTCATGGACTGGGTCAAAATGGTGCTGCCTGGACCCAGGAGGGACCTGGGGTCCTCAACTCTGACTGAGGAGGCAGAGAGGGCTCCCAACAATGGATGGAACCCACAGATGACCAGGCAGCACCCACGGCAGACCCAGGACATGGGGACAAAGAAGGTACAAATTGCTGTTGGTGCAGCACAACAAAAGAAGGTCCCACGCCGCTAAAGAACAACTCAGTGAGTTGTGCATCGCAGGATGGAGTGCTGGGAACGTGGGCTGTTAGAAATGGGGTCTTTGGTTGGCAGTCAGGTTACCCCCTGTCCAAGCAAGGACCCTCACTCTAGTCAGGGTAAGTCACACACAGTCCAAATTATCCTGTGTCCACCCTCTGGTAGCTTGGCACTGAGCAGTCAGGCTTAAGTTAGATGGCAATGTGTAAAGTATTTGTGCAATAAACCATACAATAACACAATATAGCACCACAAAAATACACCACACAGTGTTTGTAAAAATATAGAATATTTATCTTGGTAAATACAGGTCCAAACGATTAGAATGCAATAAGTAAATGTTGAGATATCACTGTAAAAGTAATATAAAGTGTCTTAAGTCTTTGAAAAGCAAGTAAAGTTCTCTTAAAAACAATAAAAGTCTCTTGCAAGCACAAAGTAACTGGTTTGCGTTAAAAATCTCCGCAAGGGACCGCAGAGGAGGTGATGCGTGGAAAACGGGGAGGTGTGCGTCGGTTTCACATCTTCGCACACCGACTTGCACCGTTATTTTCCTCGCAGGGGAAGGCTTTGCTTCGTTTTCCGGCGCGCGGACTTGGTTCCCTGTTCGGGTTGTGGAGTTTTCTGGCACCTTGGCGTCTGTGCATAGAATCCTGGGCTTGCGGAGTGTTCACAAGCGCTGCGTCGATCCAGTGGGCGTTGCGTGGAATTTTCTCCCTCATGGCAGACGCTGCGTCAATTCCTCTCTGGAAGTCGGGCTGCGTCGTCCCAGGTCGGCTATGTGTCGATCCGGTGGGCCGTGCGTCGAAATTCCGGTCGCAACGCAAGCGCTGTGTCGATCTTCTCCTTGTGCAGTCGTGCTGCGTCGTTCTGGTTCGGCATGTGGTGAAGTTTTTACCGCAATGCAGACTGTGAGTCGTTTTTTGCAGGCTGAGCGTTGAATTTCGCCGCAAAAGGAGTCCAGCTGCAGGAGTGAAGTCTTTTTGGTCCTGAGACTTCAGGGAACAGGAGGCAAGCTCTATCCAAACCCTTGGAGAGCACTTCTTCACCACAGCCAGAGAGCAGCAAGGGAGCAGGCCAACAGCAAGGCAGCAGTCCTTCACAGAAAGCAGTCAGGTGAGTCCTTTAGGCAGCCAGGCAGTTCTTCTTGGCAGGATGCAGGTTCTGGTTACAAGTTTCTTCTCCAGGAAGTGTCTAAGTTGGAAGGGGCAGAGGCCCTGTTTGTATACCCAAATGTGCCTTTGAAGTGCGGGGGACTTCAAAGAGTGGCATAGAAGTGCACCAGGTCCCCTTTCAGTTCAATCCTGTCTGCCAGGGTCCCAGTAGGGGGGTGTGGCAGTCCTTTGTGTGAGAGCAGGTCCTCCACCCTCCCAGCCCAGGAAGACCCATTCAAAATGCAGATGTATGCAAGTGAGGCTGAGTATCCTGTGTTTGGGGTGTGTCTGAGTGAATGCACAAGGAGCTGTCAACTAAACCCATCCAGACGTGGATTGTAAGGCATAGAAAGATTTAAGTGCAGAGAAATGCTCACTTTCTAAAAGTGGCATTTCTAAAATAGTAATATTAAATCCAACTTCACCAGTCAGCCGGATTTTATATCACCATTCTGGCCCTACTAAATATGACATTCCTACTCCTTTCAGATCAGCAGCTACCACTCAAACAATGTATGAGGGCAGCCCTAATGTTAGACTATGAAGGGAGCAGGCCTCACAGCAGTGTAAAAACGAATTTGGGAGTTTTACAATACCAGGACATGTAAACTACATAGATACATGTCCTGCCTTTTGCCTACACAGCACCCTGCCCTGTGGGTTACCTAGGGCATACCTTAGGGGTGTCTTATATGTAGAAAAAGGGGAGTTTTGGGCTTGGCAAGTACGTTTAAATGGCAAGTCGAATTGGCAGTGAAACTGCACACACAGGCCTTGCAAAGGCAGGCCCGAGACAAGGTTAAGGGGCTACTTAAGTGGGTGGCACAATCAGTGCTGCAGGCCCACTAGTAGCATTTAATCTAAAGGCACTGGGCACATATAGTGCATTCTACTAGGCACTTATAAGTAAATTAAATAGTCCAATTGGGTATGATCCAATGTTGCCATGTTTAAAGGGAGAGAGCATATGCACTTTAGTACTGGTTAGCAATGATAAAGTGCGCAGAATCTAAAAACCAGCAAAAACAGTGTCCAAAAAGTGGAGGGAGGCAGGCAAAAAGTTAGGGGTGACCACCCTAAGGCTGTCAGGTCTAACATGTGTCCCCTCCCAGCTGAAAGTTGGGAGAGCTACCCAATCTCCTGGGAGCTCTCATCGCTAAGGCGGAAGTATCTAGAGAGACCATCAGCATTGACATGGTCAACCCCTGGGCGATTCTCCACCGTAAAGTCCATCCCCCGTAGGGAAATGGACCACCTCAAGAGTTTTGGATTTTCACCCCTCATCTGCATGAGCCATCTGAGGGGCCTGTGGTCTGTCTGAACCCGGAAGTGAGTCCCAAACAGATATGGTCTCAGCTTCTTCAGTGCCCAGACCACAGCAAAAGCTTCTCTTTCAATAGCACTCCACCTCTGTTCCTGTGGTAATAGTCTTCTGCTAATAAAGACTACTGGTTGGTCTAGGCCCTCCTCGTTTAGCTGTGCTAGGACCGCCCCTATGTCATGCTCTGAAGCGTCTGTTTGCACGATAAATTCCTTGGAGTAGTCAGGGGCCTTGAGCACGGGGGCAGTGCACATAGCTTCCTTCAGGGAGTTAAAGGCTTTCTGACAAGCCTCTGTCCCATTCACCAAACTAGGTTGTTTCTTGGAAGTGAGTTCTGTCAATGGTGACACAATGGTACCATAGCCCTTGTCGAATCTGCGGTAGTATCCGGTGAGGCCTAAAAAGGCTCTCACCTCAGTCTGCGTTCTAGGTGGTTGCCAAGGCTTTGATAGTTTCAATCTTGGTCTGGAGTGGCTGCACCTTGCCACCACCTACTAGGTGTCCCAAGTACACCACGGAACCCTGCCCAATCTGGCACTTACTAGCCTTGATGTTCAGGCCTGCCTGTCGCAGAGCCTGAAGTACCTCCTTGAGCTGGAGCAGGTGTTCCTCCCGGCTGGAACTGTAGACAGCTATGTCGTCCAGTTAGGCTGCACAGTAGGCATCCTTGCCAGCTAGGACCCCGTTAACCAACCGTTGGAAGGTAGCGGGGGCATTTTTCAACCCAAATGGCATCACCCGGAACTGGTAATGGCCATTGTAGGAGGCTGGCCTGGCTTGTAGTGGGTACCAAGGGGTAGTTACACTCTGTACCAGGTCCAGTTATCCCTTATTAGTGTAGAAGAGGTGTTTCTAGCAGCTTAGGCTGATAGAAGGTAGCTATAGCAGAGCAGCTTAGGCTGAACTAGGAGACATGCAAAGGTCCTACTATACCACTGGTGTCATATGCACAATATCATAAGAAAACACAATACACAGATATACTAGAAATAAAGGTACTTTATTTTTGTGACAATATGCCAAAAGTATCTCAGTGAGTACCCTCAGTATGAGGATGCCAAATATACACAAGATATATGTACACAATACCAAAAATATGCAGTAATAGCAAAAGGAAGTAATGCAAGCAGTGTAAAGTTACAATAGATTGCAATAGGAGCACATAGGTATAGGGGCAACGCAAACCATATACTCTAAAAGTGGAATGCGAACCACGAATGGACCCCAAACCTATGTGAGCTTGTAGAGGGTCGCTGGGACTGTAAGAAAACAGTGAGGGTTAGAAAAATAGCCCACCCCAAGACCCTGTAAGGTTGGTGTAAAGTGCACCTACAACCCCCAGAGAGCACAGAAGTCGTGATAGGGGATTCTGCAAGGAAAACCAACACCAGCAAAGCAACAACAGTGGATTTCTGGACCTGAGTACCTGTAAGACAAGGGGACCAAGTCCAAGAGTCGCAACAGTGTCGAGAGTGAGAAGATGCCCAGGAAATGCCAGCTGAGGGTGCAAAGAAGCTGCCACCGGATGGAAGAAGCTTTGTGTTCTGCAAGAACGAAGAGGACTAGGAACTTTCCCTTTGGAGGATGGATGTCCCACGTCGTGAAAAAGCTTGCAGAGGTGTTCCCACGTAGAAGGACTGCAAACAAGCCTTGCTAGCTGCAAGGGTCGCGGTTAGGGTTTTTGGACGCTGTTGTGGCCCAGGAGGGACCAGGATGTCGCCACTTGGATGAGGAGACAGAGGGGGCGCCCAGCAAGTCAGGGAGTCCTCACAGAAGCAGGCAGCATGCGCAGAAGTACCAGATCAGGAACTTAGAAGAGGAGTGAATCGGAGTCCAACCAAAGTCAGAAAAGGGAGTCCCACGACGCCGGAGGACAACTCAGAAGGTTGTGCACTGCAGGTTAGAGTGTCGGGGACCCAGGCTTGGCTGTGCACAAAGGAAATCCTGGAAGAGTGCACAGGAGCCAGAGCAGCTGCAAATCATGCAGTACCCAGCAATGCAGTCTAGCATGGGGAGGCAAGGACTTACCTCCACCAAACTTGGACTGAAGAGTCACTGGACTGTGGGAGTCACTTGGACAGAGTTGCTGAGTTCCAGGGACCATGCTTGTTGTGCTGAGAGGGGACCCAGAGGACCGGTGATGCAGTCTTTTGTTGCCTGCGGTTGCAGGGGGAAGATTCCGTCGACCCACGGGAGATTTCTTCAGAGCTCCTGGTACAAGAAGGAGGCAGGCTACCCCCAGAGCATGCACCACCAGGAAACAGGCGAGAAAGCCGGCAGGATGAAGCGATACAAGGTTGCAGTAGTCGTCTTTGCTACTTTGTTGCTGTTTTGCAGGCATCCTTAGCAGTCAGCGGTCGATCCTTTGGCAGAAGGTGAAGAGGGAGATGCAGAGGAACTCTGGTGAGCTCTTGCATTCGGTATCTGAAGAATTCCCCAAAGCAGAGACCATAAATAGCCAGAAAAGGAGGTTTGGCTACCTAGGAAGGAGGATAGGCTAGTAAGAAAGGTAAGAGCCTATCAGAAGGAGTCTCTGACGTCACCTGATGGCACTGGCCACTCGGAGCAGTCCAGTGTGCCAGCAACACCTCTGTTTCCAAGATGGCAGAGGTCTGGGGCACACTGGAGGAGCTCTGGGCACCTCCCCTGGGAGGAGCAGGTCAGGGGAGTGGTCACTCCCCTTTCCTTTGTCCAGTTTTGCGCCAGAGCAGGGCTGGGGGATCCCTGAACCGGTGTTGACTGGCTTATGCAGAGATGGGCAGCATCTGTGCCCATCAAAGCATTTCCAGAGGCTGGGGGAGGCTACTCCTCCCCAGCCATCACACCTATTTCCAAAGGGAGAGGGTGTCACACCCTCTCTCAGATGAAATCCTTTGTTCTGCCTTCCTGGGCCAGGGCTGCCTGGACCCCAGGGGGGCAGAATCCTGTCTGAGGGGTTGGCAGCAGCAGCAGCTGCAGTGCAAATCCTGAAAAGGTAGTTTGGCAGTACCCGAGTTCTGTGCTAGGGACCCGGGGGGATCATGGAATTGTCTCCCCAATGCCATTGTGACAATTCCATGATCTTAGACATGTTCCATGGCCATGTTCGGAGTTACCATTGTGACGCTATTCATAGGTAGTGACCTATGTATAGTGCACGTGTGTAATGGTGTCCCCGCACTCACAAAGTCCGGGGAATCTGCCCTGAACGATGTGGGGGCACCTTGGCTAGTGCCAGGGTATCCACACACTAAGTTACTGGCTCCCAACCTTCACCAGGTGAAGGTTAGACATATAGGTGACTTATAAGTTACTTAAGTGCAGTGGTAAATGGCTGTGAAATAACGTGGACGTTATTTCACTCAGGCTGCACTGGCAGGCCTGTGTAAGAATTGTGAGATCTCCCTATGAGTGGAAAAGAAATGCTGCAGCCCATAGGGATCTCCTGGAACCCAAATACCCTGGGTACCTCAGTACCATATACTAGGGAATTATATGGGTGTTCCAGTATGCCAAGGTGAATTGGTGAAATTGGTCACTAGCCTGTTTAGTGACAATTTGTAAAGCAGAGAGAGCATAACCACTGAGGTTCTGGTTAGCAGAGCTCAGTGAGACAGTTAGGCATCACACAGGGAACACATACATATAGGCCACAAGCTTATGAGCACTGGGGCCCTGGCTAGCAGGGTCCCAGTGACACATAGCAAACATACTGACAACATAGGGTTTTCACTATGAGCACTGGGCCCTGCCTAGCAGGATCCCAGTGAGACAGCGAAAACGCCCTGACAAATACTCACAAACAGGCCAAAAGTGGGGGTAACAAGGCTAGAAAGAGGCTACTTTCTCACAGCCATCAGGTGTGGAAAATGCTGATCTCTCTTTAGCCCCCTCAGTCAAGTCGATCTGCCAGTATCCTGAAGTATGATCAAACGTACTCAGGAACTTGGCAGCGCCTAGTCTGTCAATGAGCTCATCAGCTCGGGGGATGGGGTGAGCATCAGTCCATGTGACTGAGTTGAGACCCCAGTAGTCCACACAGAACCTGAGTTCTGGCTTTGCACCGGGGGCAGCAGTCTTAGAGACCAGCACCACAAGGCTGGCCCAGGGACTACTGGATTTCTCAATAACCCCTAAAGTCAACATCTTGTAGACCTCCTCCTTGATGCCGGCCTTCACCTTATCCGATAACCTGTACATTTTGTTCTTGACAGGGGGACTGTCACCTGTGTCAATGTCATGAACACATAAGTGGGTCAGTGCAGTAGTAAGGGAGAACAGGGAAGAGAACTGCTCTAACAGCTCATAGCAGTCTCCTCTCTGATTCAGAGTCAGAGAGCACGATACCCTCCACTGACCCATCACCTTCTTTGGCAGAGAGGAGGTCTGGGAGAGGTTCACTCTCCTCTTCCATGCCCTCATCTGTGACCAGGAGCATACTGATCTCAGACCTCTTAAAGTGAGGTTTGAGCTGGTTGTGATGGAGGACCCTTAGGGGTGCCTACGGGTCTTGATGTCCACTAGGTAAGTGGCCTCCCCTTTACACTCCTTGATCTTAAATGGGCCAGTCCAGCGGTCCTGGAGAGCCCTGGGCTCTACTGGCTCCATCACCCAAACCTTGTCTTCAGGGGAGAACTCAACCAGAGTGGTCTTCCGGTCATACCACTCCTTCATCACTTCTTGACTGGCCTCGAGGTTACTCTTGGCCTACTTCCAGAAGCGTTGGGTTTGGTAGTGGAGGGCCAACATGTAGCTGACCACATCCTGGGGAGGTGTCTTGGGAGCTTTCTCCCAGCCCTCTTTAACAATGCTTAGAGGTCCCCTGACAGGGTGACCATAGAGAAGTTCAAAGGGGCTGAACCCCAACCCTTTCTGGGCCATCTCCCTATAAGCAAACAACAGGCATGGTAAGAGGATGTCCCACTTACACCTCATGGCTTCAGTCAGGCCACCAATCATGCCTTTCGGGGTCTTGTTGAATCTCTCAACAAGCCCATTGGATTGAGGATGATAAGGGGTGGTAAACCGGTAGGTCACCCCACCCTCATTACACATGGACTTCATGTACGCAGACATGAAGTTTGTGCCCCTGTCAGACACAACTTCCTTAGGGAATCCCACACGGGTAAATATTCCCAACAGGGCTCTGGTCACCACCGGTGCAGTCACTGTTCTCAGAGGGATTGCCTCTGGATAGCGGGAGGCATGGGCCACCAAAACCAGGATAAACCTGTTGCCTAAGGCAGTTTTGGGGACCAAGGGACCAAGAATGTCGATGCCCACCCTTTCAAAGTGGGTGCCATCAACGGGGAGTGGGAGCAGGGGAGCCTTACGCTTTTTCCCTGCCTTCCCACTAGCCTGGCAGGTGGGGCAAGCTCTGCAGAAATTATCAGAGGCTAACCTCATTCGGGGCCAATGGAAGTGGGTGACAAGCCTGTCAAAGGTCTTGTCTTGGCCCAGATGTCCTGCCAGGGGAATGTCATGAGCCAGACCAAGTAGGAAGGCCCGGTAACACTGGGGAACCACCAGCACACATGCTTCCCCAGGACCTGGAACCTTAGGCTCAATGTAAAGGAGATCATTCTCCCAGTAAATGTGGTGAGTGCCAGAGGCGTCACCTGCTGCTTGGGCTGTGGCCTGTCGCCTCAGATCCTCAAGGGTGGGGCATTCCTTCTGCTCCTTGCAGAATTCTGCCCTAGTCGGCCCACCCTCTACTTGCCAGACAGCAAGGTCAGGTAGATTACCCAGGTCAGCTATGTCCTCTCCAGTTGGCTCAGGGCCTCCTCCTCCTCAGAGGCCCCGTCCACCACTGCGGGAACATCTGAGGCGGGTTTCCTGCGCCTCTTGCTCTTCCTCTTGGCAGCTGTCTGGGCCATTGTTCTAGGCTCCAGACGCCCTTGACTCCCTTCTTGGGCAGCCATGGACCGTGTGGTCATGCAGACCCACTCCGGCAAACCTAACATCTCCAGGTGGGATCTGAGCTCTATCTCTTTTCAGGCAGTATGCTCAAGATCATTGCCTAACAGACAATCTACAGGCATGGCAGGACTCACAGCTACTTTCAGAGTACCAGAGACCCCCCCACTCAAAGGAAACCAGAGCTACCAGTAGTTGACTCTCGCGATTGTCAGCCGACTATGACCTGGTGGAATGTATTTGCGACTATCTGCTCTGATGACACCAGCTGACTCTTGACAGTAGTCATACTGGCTCCTGTGTCACGCAGAGCCTCCACACTTTGCCCATCAATGGTGACCCACTGCCTATACTTTGAAGTATTTTCTAGCATGTAGACTTTAGGCACCATCTCTCTTTCTCTCAGGGACACTAGGGAAACCTCTGCCTGCCCCCCAAAGCTAACTGGTACTGTCTCCCCCCCCTCGGAGCGCTACACTAGCCAACCCAGGTGTCTGTCCAGTGGTGGACTGTGCCCCCTTGAGGCACTGGGAATCGCCCTTAGAGTGTCCGTGCTTGTAGCACTCTAAGAATTTGGGGATGAATTTCCCTAATGTTTTATCAAAGTACCCTGGCTTCTTTGCAAACCTAGAAGAGGAATGGTATCCACCCCCCTGGGAATTCTTTTGGGGGCCTTTTGAGAACTACTTTTCTTTAAGTTTTTTTCCCCCCTCTTTCTTCTGTTGGGAACCCTGACCACCTTTGTGGGAGTCCCCCCCCAGATGCCTTTTTGGACACTCTGGTGCTAACCCAGAGGTCCGCCTCCTCAGCAAGCTTCCTGAGGTCAGTCAGCTTAATATCTACCAAGTGCTGGCGCAACTCTGTAAAAGAAATATTGAGTATAAGCTTGCTCAGAATTAAGTCATATAACCCTTTATAATCATCTACTTTTCTGCCCCGCACCCATCCACTCAGTGCCTTACTGGAAAAGTCGAAGAAATCTACCCATGTTTGTGTGGACTGTTTGGTGCTGTCCATGAACCTCTGACGGTAATTCTCAGGGGTCAACCCAAACTTGGCAAGTAAAATGGCTTTCTGAAGTGGGTATGTGCTCTGATC
The DNA here is from genome assembly GCF_031143425.1 of Pleurodeles waltl. Classification (NCBI taxonomy): domain Eukaryota; kingdom Metazoa; phylum Chordata; class Amphibia; order Caudata; family Salamandridae; genus Pleurodeles; species Pleurodeles waltl. The sequence continues at coordinate 758,592,122 of NC_090449.1, read as the reverse complement.
CTTTGGGTCCAGTATGAGAAGTGTGTCCCTTCCCAGTGCTGGGACATAACCCCACATAGCTGTACCCCATTGCCCTTCAGGAACCTCATGAGCATATAGTGCAACTTCATAAGCAGCTAACCATTTATCTATGTCATCTCCCACCACAAAACTGGGCACCACATTTTTGGGTATACAAACCTTCTTTTCTCCAGCAGGTCCTGCCTGTATGCTGCCACCATTACTGCTGGACTCAGACTGACTCACCTTGATCTCCAGCTCCTTGAGACTCAGTTCATGAGCCAACAATAGTTTTTTCTCAGCCAAGGCTCTCTCAGCTGCAGCTTCAGCTCTTTCAGCTTCAATCTGTTCGGCCACTCTTTCAGACTCAGATTGCTTGGCTTCTGTCTCTGCTCTCCTTCCCTCCTGTTGTGCCATTTGCAACTGAAACTCTCTCTCCTCTCTCCTTTCCTCTGCGGTCAGGCTTTGATCCGAGACACTGCTCCCTGGTTTGGCAGGGCGCACAGTTGCAGTGGTAACATCCTCTGATGGCAAAAAATCCTCTGTGGGGCCATCTTCTGGCACCTCCTCCTCAGCATCCTCCTCTGAATGGGCTTCTGCCCAGGCCCTCAGCGCCTTTTGAAATTCCTCCTTTCTGGAGGCACCTTGGGTGGGTACTCCCATATCCCTGCAGAACCCTTTCAGCTGTTTGACAGTGTATGTCTCTACCAGGGCTAGGTCAAAATCTCCTGCTTGAGACCCAGCCTGAGACATGATGAGTGAGGATTTTGGTCAAAAAATTTACAGGAAAAACAAAATTCCAGAAAAAAAAAAAAAAATCAAGTTGACCTTCAACTGTGGGTAGGTAGTGAAGTACTTAGCCACTATATGTCACTGCACAAATACAAGTCCATCCTCACCACTGATCACCAATGTTAGAAATGGGGTCTTTGGTTGGCAGTCAGGTTAACCCCCGTCCAAGCAAGGACCCTCACTCTAGTCAGGGTAAGTCACACACAATCCAAATTATCCTGTGCCCACCCACTGGTAGCTTGGCACTGAGGAGTCAGGCTTAATTTAGAAGGTAATGTGTAAAGTATTTGTGCAATAAACCATACAATAACACAATATAGCACCACACAGTGTTTGTAATAATACAGAATATTTATCTTGGTAAATGCAGGTCAAAATGATTAGAATGCAATAAGTAAATGTTGAGATATCACTGTAAAAGTGATATAAAGTGTCTTTAGTCTTGGAAAAGCAAGTAAAGGTCTCTTAAAAACAATAAAAGTCTCTTGCAAGCACAAAGTACCTGGTTTGCGTTAAAAATCTCCACAAAGGACCGCAGAGGAGGCGATGCGTGGAAAACGGGGAGGTGTGCGTTGGTTTCACCACTTCGCACACCGACTTGCGTCATTATTTTCCTCGCAGGGGAAGGCTTTGCATCGTCTTCCGGCACGCGGACTTGGATCCTCTTCGGGTTGCGGGGTTTTCTGGCGCCCCGGGGTCTGTGCGTGGAATCCTAGGCTTGCAGAGCGGTCACAAGCGATGCGTCAATCCAGTGGCCGTTGCATGGAATTTTCTCCCTCACGGCAGGAGCTGCGTCAATTCCTCACTGAAAGTCGGGCTGCGTCACCCCAGGTCGGCTGTGTGTCAATCCGGTGGGCTGTACGCCGAAGTTCTGGTTGCAGCGCAGGCGCTGCTTTGATCTCCTTGTGAAGTCACGCTGCGTCGGTATGGTTCAGTGTGCGGTGAATTTTTCACCACGATGCAGGCTGTGCTTTGTTTTTGGCAGGCTGTGCGTCGAATTTCGCCGCACAAGGAGTCCAGCTGCAGGAGTGAAGTCTTCTTGGTCCTTAGACTTCAGGGAACAGGAGGCAAGCTCTATCCGAGCCCTTGGAGAGGACTCCTTCACCACAGCCAGAGAGCAGCAAAGCAGCAGACCAACAGCAAGTCAGCAGTCCTTCACAGAAAGCAGTCAGGTGAGTCCTTTGGGCAGCCAGTCAGTTCTTCTTGGCAGGATGTGGGTTCTGGTTACAAGTTTCTTTTCCAGGAAGTGTCTAAGTTGGAAGGGGCAGAGGCCCTGTTTATATACCCAAATGTGCCTTTGAAGTGCGGGGGACTTCAAAGAGTGGCATAGAAGTGCACCAGGTCCCCTTTCAGTTCAATCCTGTCTGCCAGGGTCCCAGTAGGGGGTGTGGCAGTCCTTTGTGTGAGAGCAGGTCCTCCACCCTCCCAGCCCAGGAAGACCCATTCAAAATGCAGATGTACGCAAGTGAGGCTGAGTATCCTGTGTTTGTGGTGTATCTCAGTGAATGCACAAGGAGCTGTCAACTAAACCCAGCCAGACATGGATTGTAAGTCACAGAAATATTTAAGTGCAGAGAAATCGTCACTTTCTAAAAGTGGCATTTCTAAAATAGTAATATTAAATCCAACTTCACCAGTCAGCAGGATTTTAAATATGACCTTCCTACTCCTTTCAGATCAGCAGCTACCATTCAAACAATGTTTGAGGGCAGCCCCAATGTTAGCCTATGAAGGGAGCAGGCCTCACAGCACTGTAAAAACAAATATATGAGTTTTACTCTACCAGGACATGTAAACTACACAGGTACATCTCCTGCCTTTTGCCTACACAGCACCCTGCCCTATGGGTTATCTAAGGCATACCTTAGGGGTGTCTTATATGTAGAAAAAGGGGAGGTTTAGGCTTGGAAAGTACTTTTAAATGCCAAGTCGAATTGGCAGTGAAACTGCACACACAGGCCTTGCAATGGCAGGTCTGAGACAAGGTTAAGGGGCTACTTAAGTGGGTGGCACAATCAGTGCTGCAGGCCCACTAGTAGCATTTAATCTACAGGCCCTGGGCACATATAGTGCATTCAACTAGGGACTTATAAGTAAATTAAATAGTCCAATTGGGTATGATCCAATGTTAGCATGTTTAAAGGGAGAGAGCATATGCACTTTAGTACTGGTTAGCAATGGTAAAGAGAGCAGAGTCTGAAAACCAGCAAAAACAGTGTCCAAAAAGTGGAGGGAGGCAGGCAAAAAGTAAGGCTGTCAGGTCTAAGATGGGCCAAACTGTGCACGAAGGAGTCTTGCAAAAAGTGCACAGATGCCCCAGGAGCTAGAGATGACGCAGTGCATAGGGGTACCTTTGCAAACTGGGAAGGCAAGCTCTTACCTCCGCCAAATATGGACAGCTGGACCTTAGGAAAGTCTGGGTCGAAGGGGTCCACCACCTGTGTTCCAGGGAGCACGCTCGTCGTCAGGAGATGAGTCCCAGAGAACTGGTTGTCATCTTGGAAGGTGCCTGCTGGAGCAGGGAAGTGACTCCGTCACTCCACAGGAGATTCCTCCAGTTCTTCTGGTGCAGGGTGAAGACAGGGAGTCCTCAGAGCGTGCACACCTTGGGAACTGTTGCAATTGCTGGTTGGAGCTGAAGTTGCAGGGTCACAGTAGCCTTTCTGGTTACTTTGTTGCAGTTACAGCTGTTCCTGGAGCAGTCTGCGGTTGATCCGACAGTTAGAAGCGGAAGCAGAGGTTGCAGAGTATTCCTGGTGGAAACTTGCAAGCTGAATCTGAAGAGGAACCCACAGGAGAGACCCCAAATAGCCCTGAGAGGGTGATTCACTGCCCAACCAGGTATGCACCTATCAGGAGTGGTTTCTGACGTCACCTGCTGGCACTTGCCACTCAGAGATCTCCAGAGTGTCCCCACACCTTGGAAAACAAGATGACTAACACCAGGGACACACTGGAGGAGCTCTGAGCACCACCCCTGGGGTGGTGATGGACAGAGGAGTGGTCACCACTTTCCTTTGTCCAGTTTCGTGCCATAGCAGGGACTGGGGGTCCCTGAACCGGTGTATACTGGCTTATGCAAGGAGGGCACCATCTGTGCCCTTCAAAGCATTTCCAGAGGCTATGGGAGGCTACCCCTCCCAAGCCTGTAACACCTATTTACAAAGGGAGAAGGTGTAACACCCTCCTCCCAAAGGAAATGCTTAGTTCTGCCTTCCTGGGACTGAGCTGCTCAGACCCCGGGAAGGCAAGAACCCTGTCTGTGAGGTGGCAGAAGCTGTAGCTGCAGTGCAAGCCTCAGAGAGATGGTTTGGCAGTACGGGGGGTCCAATGTGGAGCTCCCAGGATGCATGGGATTGGCCCCCCAATACCAGATTTGGAATGGGAGGACAAATCCATGATCTTAGACACCTTACATAGCCATATTCGGAGTTACTATTGTGAAGCTACATATAGGCATTGACCTATATGTAGTGCACATGTGTATCCATGCACTCACGAAGTCCGGAGAATTGGCCCTGGACAGCGTGTAGGCACCTTTGCTAGTGGAAGGGTGCCCTCACACTTAGTAACTTTGCAACTAGCCTTCAGTAAATGAAGGTTAGACATATAGGTGACTTATAAGTTACTTAAGTGCAGTGAAAATAGCTGTGAAATAGTGTGTGCACTATTTCACGCAGGCTGCAGTGGCAGTCCTTTGAAAGGGTTTGTCTGGGCTCCTTATGGGTGCCAAGAGAAATGCTACAGCCCATAAGGATCTCCTGGAACCCCAATGCCCTGGGTACCTAGATGCCATATACTAGGGACTTATAAGGGGGGTCCAGTGTGCCAATTGGAATTGGAATATGAAGTCACTAAACTGTAGTGACTAATTTGGAAGCAGAAAGAGCAAAAGCACTGAAGTTCTGGTTAGCAGAACTTCAGTGACACAGTTAAGCACTAATGACAACACACACATTAGGCCACAAACTATGAGCACTGGGGTCCTGACCAGCAGAAACCCAGTGAGACAGGCAAAACATAACGACAAACAGGTAGAAATTGGGGGTAACATGCCAAGACACATGGTACTTTCCTACACATACACTATGCTATCTAGTAAGATTAATTTAAAATATCAAAATAGAATGATATGTGCATACCATATTCAGTTTAGCTGATTCTTCACATGTTTTGCTAGTTGGCGAAGGTGAATCTCCTTTTGCAATCTGTGCAGCACCAGGTCCTGGGAGGCTTTCTTCCAGGAGATTCTGAAATATAGGAAGACATAAAGGTCAATGAAAGCACAAATATTGGAGTTTATTTTTGAGCACTCTTGCAATGCAATCATTATAAAAAATAATTTGAAACTAAACCAAATCCATTTATGAGAGGGTTTGTGAAAAGGTAGATCTCATAAATGCAACCAAACTCCTTACACAACTTCCCATCTGTGTAATATATGAGCCAACTCGCACTTTTCCACATTATGATATATATATTCAAGGGTTCCACGGTATATCATGAAATCTATACTGTTCCATATCATAGTACTGTTTTTAAGAATTAATCTCAGTACTAAAAAGCAGGAGACATCAGGGTACACTGAGCATTATTTCCTTGTAGAAACTTCTCAAGATCACATTTACAGTAATTGGATAAACCTCTCTATATGAAGTAAAACACACAATACTCTCCAAAAAAACAATTAAAATATGAAAATAGATTGATATGTGCATACCATATTCAGTTTTACTGATTTTTCAAAGGTTTTGCTAGTCGGTGAAGAGGAATCTCCTTTTGCAATATCTGTAGCACTGGGTCTTGGGGGATATTCTTCCAGGATTGCCTGAAAGATAGGAACAGAGAAAGGTTATTAAATGCACACATTTTGGAGTCTATTTTTAATCCTTTTGCTACACTATCAGTATCATAAATTACTTTCAGACTCAAACAAATAATCATTTAAGAGGGTGTGTGAAAATGTAGATCTCATATATGCAACCAAAATCCTTACAGAGCTTCCCATCTCTATAATAGTGTAAACCAACATGCACTGTGCCATCTTATGATATATGTTCAACTTATCCACGTTATAGTATTCCATCTCTACTGTTCCATACCATAGTTTTGTAATTAAGAATTGTAGGAGGCTGGCCTGGCTTATAGTAAGTACCTTGTGGTTACACCCTGTGCCAGGTCCAGTTATCCCTTATTAGTAGAATAGAGGTGTTTCGAGGAGCTTAGGCTGATAGAAGGTAGCTATGGAAAAGCAGCTTAGAAAACTCAATACTCAGAATTACTAAAAATAAAGGTACTTTATTTTAGTGACAATATGCCAAAAGTATCTCAGAGAATACCCTTGCTTAGGAGGTTAGTAATATACACAAGTTATATGTACACAAACCCAAAACAGGGAAGTAACAGCAAGAAAAGTAGTGCAAACAATGTAGAATCACAATAGGATGCAATAGGTAAACATAGGTCTAGGGGCAACACAAACCATATACTCCAAAAGTGGAATGCAAATCACGAATGGACCCCAGACCTATGGGAGATTGTGGAGGGTCGCTGGGACTGTGAGAAAACAGTAAGGGTGTCCAAAATACCCCACCCGAAGACCTTAGAAAGTAGGAGTAAAGTTACACTACTACCCCAGAAAGACACAATAGTCGTTATAGGGGGATTCTGCAAGGTCACTACTTATGTATAGCGTCACAATGGTAAATTCGAACATGGCCATGTAACATGTCTAAGATCATGGAATTGTCACCCCAATACCATTCTGGTATTGGGGAGACAATTCTATGATCCCCCGGGTCTCTAGCACAGAACCCGGGTACTGCCAAACTGCCTTTCTGGGGTTTCCACTGCAGCTGCTGCCAACCCCTCAGACAGGATTCTGCCCTCCTGGGGTCCAGGCAGCCCTGGCCCAGGAAGGCAGAACAAAGGATTTCCTCTGAGAGAGGGTGTTACACCCTCTGTCTTTGGAAATAGGTGTGAAGGGCTGGGGAGGAGTAGCCTCCCCGAGCCTCTGGAAATGCTTTGATGCATAAGCCATTCTACACCGGTTCAGGAATCCACCAGCCCTGCTCTGGGGCGAAACTGGACAAAGGAAAGGGGAGTAACCACTCCCCTGACCAGCACCTCCCAGGGGAGGTGCCCAGAGCTCCTCAAGTGTGTCTGAGACCTCTGCCATCTTGGAAACAGAGGTGTTGGGGGCACACTGGACTGATCTGAGTGGCCAGTGCCAGCAGGTGACGTCAGAGACCCCCTCTGACAGGCTCTTACCTCTGGAAATGCTTTGATGCATAAGCCATTCTACACCGGTTCAGGAATCCACCAGCCCTGCTCTGGGGCGAAACTGGACAAAGGAAAGGGGAGTAACCACTCCCCTGACCAGCACCTCCCAGGGGAGGTGCCCAGAGCTCCTCAAGTGTGTCTGAGACCTCTGCCATCTTGGAAACAGAGGTGTTGGGGGCACACTGGACTGATCTGAGTGGCCAGTGCCAGCAGGTGACGTCAGAGACCCCCTCTGACAGGCTCTTACCTCTCTTAGTGGCCAATCCTTCTTTCTTGGTATCCAAACCTCAGTTTCTGGCTATTTAGGGTCTCTCCTCTGGGGAATTCTTCAGATAACGAATGCAAGAGCTCACCAGAGTTCCTCTGCACTTCCCTCTTCGACTTCTGCCAAGGATCGACCGCTGACTGCTCCAGAACGCCTGCAAAACCACAACAAAGTAGCAAGACGACTACCAGCAACATTGTAGCGCCTCATCCTGCCGGCTTTCTCGACTGTTTCCTGGCGGTGCATGCTCTGGGGGTCATCTGCCTTCACCCTGAACTGGAAGCCAGGAAGAAATCTCTTGTGGGTCGACGGAATCTTCCCCCTGCTAATGCAGGCACCAAAAGACTGCATCAGCGGTCCTCTGGGTCCCCTCTCATCCTGACAAGCGTGGTCCCTGGAACGCAGGAACTCTATCCAAGTGACTCCCACAGTTCAGTGATCCTTCAGTCCAAGTTTGGTGAAGGTAAGTCCTTGCCTCCCCACGCTAGACTGCAAACCTGTGTACTGCGTGATTTGCAGCTGCTCCGGCTCCTGTGCACTCTTCCTGGATTTCTTTCATGTACAGCCTAGCCTGGGTCCCCAGCACTCCGTCCTGCAGTGCTCAACCCTCTGAGTTGGCCTCCGGCGTCTTGGTGACTCTGAGCCAGCTCCGGTTCACAAATCTTCTAAGTGCCTGCTCCAGTACTTCTGTGGGTGCTGCCTGCTTCTGGGGGGGCTCACTGAGTTTCTGAGCGCCCCCTGTGTCTCCTCCTCCAATGGGCGGCATCTTGGTCCTTCCTGGTCCCCAGTAGCACCCACAAACCTCTACTGTGACCCTTGCAGCTAGCAAGGCTTGTTTGTGGTATTTCTGCGTGGGAACACTTCTGCAACCTTCAGCATGACGTGGGAAATCTTCCATCCAAAGGAGAAGTTCCTAGTCCTCTTCGTTGCTGCAGAATTCAAAGCTTCTTCCATCCAGAGGCAGCTTCCTTGCACCTTCATCCGATGTTTCCTGGGCTCCTGCCCCCCCCCGGACACTATCGCGACTCTTGGACTTGGTCCCCTTGCTTTGCAGGTCCTCAGGTCCAGGAATCCATCTTCAGTGCTTTGCTGGTGTTTGTGGTTCTTGCAGAATCCCCCTATCACGACTATTGTGTCCTTTTGGGGCAGTAGGTGTACTTTACTCCTACTTTTCAGGGTCTTGGGGTGGAGTATCTTGGACACCCTGACTGTTTTCTTACAGTCTCAGTGACCCTCTACAAGCTCCCATAGGTCTGGGGTCCATTCGTGATCCGCATTCCACTTTTGGAGTATATGGTTTGTGTTGCCCCTAGACCTATGTTCAACTATTGCAACCTATTGCAATTCTACACTGTTTGCATTACTTTTCTTGCCCTTACTTACCTGTTTTGGGTTTGTGTACACATAACCTGTGTATATTACTTACCTTCTTACTGAGGGTACTCACTGAGATACTTGTGGAATATTGTCATAAAAATAAAGTACCTTTATTTTTAGTAACTCTGAGTATTGTGTTTCCTTATGATATTGTGCATATGATATAAGTGGTATAGTAGGAGCTTTCATGTCTCTTAGTTCAGCCTAAGCTGCTTTGCCATAGCTACCTTCTATCAGCCTAAGCTGCTAGAAACACCTCTGTTCTTCTAATAAGGGATAACTGGACCTGGCACAGGGTGTAAGTAACACAAGGTGCCCACTATAAGCCAGGCCAGCCTCCCACAATTGGTTACTCCCTTTATCATCCACTGTATGGTCACTTCCCTGTGGGGATGTAAACCACCCTGTTTGAAGTATTTTAGCTAGCCAACAATGTGAAGTTATATTCTCAGAGTTCCTATTAATATGTTTTAGTATAGAGCAGTGGAAATTGTCCACTGGACCTAAATCAAAGGATGAGAATGCCAGACAGGGATGCTGTCTCAGTAAAGCCATAGCTGTGCAAAAACGTCCATATGGCTGTAAGAGAGAACAGGTTTGCTGTTTCTCTTGAGTTGGAGCAGGACAGGGATGCTGTCCTATAAGCTCCACACTAGGGCAGGGCTGCTGGCCTAAGTGTTGTGAGGCAGTACAGGGTTGCTGCACTAAAGTGTCTCTGGGAGAATTGGATGGATGCTCCATGTTGGCTAAAATGGTGCACTTTTTTCACCAATATTAGTTATCCCACAGAGAGGTACTTCTACCTCAGGGAGTTCAGCTGTGCTAGCTGATGGTTTCCTTTGTACAAGTGCCACCCCAGGAGAGGTTTCTCCCACCACAGGAATGGTATCCTGAATGGCAGGGTGGGAAGGGAATACTTTGATGCCCTTTTTACCTGTTGTTGGAGAAGGATACTGAGTTTTCAGGCCTTTTTCTCTCTTTTGCTTTTTCATTTCAGCTGAAATGAGAGGAAGCAATTCCTCTGGGATACCCAGCATGGCTGCATGGGTATTAAACTCTACCTCAGCCTAACCTGAGGCCTGTAGGTCATTACCTAAGAGACAGTCTACAGGTAAGCTAGGTGATGCTACCACCTGCTTAGGGCCAGTAACTCCACCACAACTAAACTGAATTATAGCTAAGGGAAGAAATTTAGTGGAGTTATGGACATCAATAATCTTATACTGTTGTCCAATGATGTGTTGTTCAGGAGACACTAGGTTTTCAGTCACCAAAGTGATACTGGCACCTGTGTCCCTGTAGGCCTGAGACTCAAAACCATTTATTGAAACTTCCTGCCTGTACTTATCCATTGTAAGGGGAAGAGCAGCCAGTGTGGCAAGGCCAGTGCCACCAGGTGTGACAGAAACTGTCTTGGGACTGACTACCCCAGTTTCTATGATGGACCCATAAGTGAACCCAACTACACCCTTATTTTGACTGTTGCCAGCAGTCCCACCACTATTACCACTACTGCTGGGGGCACTAGAGTTTGATGTATTAGTGGTGGTAGGCTCAGGGGGTTTACCTGGACAGGACTTATCCACTGGCCTATGGCCTTTATTTTTACACACATAGCACCAAGGCTTTTTAATGTGTGTGGGTTGTGAAGAAGAAGAAGATGATTTATCCCCATCCCCTGAAGAGTGTTTAGGATTTGAAGAAGGATCTTTAGTTTTACCCCTATCCCCATGCTTATCCTGAGATTTCTCACCATCTTTCTTCTTGCCATCCTTGTCACCTCCTGTATGAACTTTTCTGTTCACTCTTGTTCGGACCCATTTGTCTGCCTTCTTTCCCAATTCTTGGGGAGAGGTCAGTCTACCAAGTACTGGTGCAACAAATCAGATACACAATTGGTAAGAATATGCTCTCTCAGGATCAGATTATACAGGCTTTCATAGTCAGAAACTTTACTGACATGTAACCAACCCTCCAAGGCCTTCACTGAACAGTCAACAAAATCTGTCCAGTCTTGAGAGGACTCTTTAATGGTGTCTCTGAACTTAATCCTGTATTGTTCAGTGGTTAAGCCAAATCCATCCAAGAGTGCATCCTTCAAAACTTTGTAGTTATTGGCATCACTTTCTCTGACAGTAAGGAGCCTATCCCTACCTTTTCCAGTGAAAGATAGCCACAAGATAGCAGCCCACTGCCTTTGAGGGGCCAACTGTACCATACAGGCCCTCTCAAGTGCAACAAACCACTTATTAATATCACCCCCCTCCTTGTAAGGGAGGGGGGACTATCTTGTGCAGATTCCTGGAATCTTGCTCTTTAACAGGATTGCTATTAGAAATACTGCTGCTGCCACCTTGGGAAACTAACCCCAATCTCTGTATTTCCCTCTCTATGTCTAGGGATTCCCTATATAAGGCCAGCTGCTGCTGTTTAAGCTTTTTAAGGTCTCTTCTACCCTCAGCTTTCTGAGTTCCCTTTCCATTCAGTTATCATCAGGGTGGGTGGGTTGGGAATGTTTAGACACAGAGGAAATGGGGGAATTTTCAGAGAGAGACCTGTCCCTAACTGGCTGGACCCTAGTAACCTGGCCTCAAGGAGTTAAAGATGCCCTACTGATGTGAGACCCTCTAACACTACCAGTGTCACTAGGTGCCCTGCTAGGGGGCAGGACTTTGTAAAAACCCTCCCCAGCTTCTTCAGGGAACTCCTCTGAGTCTGACTTTGAAGCTTCCCCTTTTTCTAACCTCTCCTGAGATGGGCCAGACTGGTTCTGGTAATCTTCAATGAGCATGTTAAAGAGAAACTCTTGTAGGATTCTTCCCTATCTCAAAACTCTATCCAGGCAGAGACCCCTTAAACGTTCATAGTTCAAACTCTCATATGTTGCATTAACAGTTTTGGGAGTGGGCTCTACTGAAGACATGATAGTAAAGGTTTAAGGATAGTGAGAGAAAAAGTTTTAGAACTTTAGAAAGCACAGTGAAAATGTTTTTCAAACTTTGGGAAAACTTTTTAGAAGTTTTCAAAACTTTTCAGAAACTTTGTTAAACGTTTTAGGGCCAGATGTACCAAAGGATTTGACCCAATCTGTGTCTATGGGAAAAAGTTTTCGTACATATGGCCCTTAGAGTAGAAAAGTAAACAGTTTTGGTTAAGTGTACATATACTGAACTATTTGGTATATGATTTTCTTATGAAAAGTACCAAATTACAAAGTGGTAAAGCAGTTACAAGTACTTATCTCACCGCTGCCCCACCAATGTAGGAGGCTGGCCTGGCTTATAGTGGGTACCTTGTGGTGCTTACACCCTGTGCCAGGTCCAGTTATCCCTTATTGGTAGAATAGAGGTGTTTCTAGCAGCTTAGGCTGATAGAAGGTAGCTATGGCAAAGCAGCTTAGGCTGAACTAGGAGAGATGCAAAGCTCCTTCTATAGCACTTATATCATATAGCATGATATCATAAGAAAACACAATACTCAGAGTTACTAAAAATAAAGGTACTTTATTTTAGTGACAATATGCCAAGAGTATCTTAGAGAATACCCTCACTTAGGAGGTAAGTAATATGCACAAGTTATATGTACACAAACCCAAAACAGGTAAGTAACAGTAAGAAAAGCAGTGAAAACAATGTAGAATCACAATGGGATACAATAGGTAAATATAGGTCTAGGGGCAACACAAACCATATACTCCAAAAGTGGAATGAGTAACAGTAAGAAAAGCAGTGAAAACAATGTAGAAACACAATGGGATACAATAGGTAAATATAGGTCTAGGGGCAACACAAACCATATACTCCAAAAGTGGAATGTGAATCACGAATGGACCTCAGACCTATGGGAGATTGTAGAGGGTCGCTGGCACAGTGTGAAAACAGTAAGGGTGTCTAAAATACCTCACCCCAAGACCCTAGAAAGTAGGAGTAAAGTTACCCTACTACCCCAGAAAGACACAATAGTCGTTATAGGGGGATTCTGCAAGAACCACAAGCACCAGCAAAACACTGAAGACGGATTCCTGGACCTGAGGATCTGAAGAGGAAGGGGACCAAGTCCAAGAGTCGTGATAGTGTCCGGGGGGGCAGGAGCCCAGAAAACCCCAGATGAAGGTGCAAAAGTGCTGGTTCTGGGTGGAAGAAGCCAAAGATTAGGCAACAACAAAAAGGGCTAGGAACTTCTCCTTTGGACAGAAGATGTCCCACGGCGTGCTGGATGTTGCAGAAGTGTGTCCACGCAGAAATACCGCAAACAAGCCTTGCTAGCTGCAAGAGTCACAGTAGAGGTTTTTGGGTGCTGCTGGGAACCAGGAAGGACCAGGATGTCGCCCCTTGGAGGAGGAGACAGAGGGGGCACTCAGCAACTCAGACAGCCCCAACAGAAGCAGGCAGCACCCGCAGAAGTACCAGAACAGGCACTTAGAAGATTTGTGAACCAGAGATCGCTCAGAGTCACAAAGGAGGGTCCCACGACGCCAGAGGCCAACTCAGAGGGTTGAGCACTGCAGGACAGAGTGCTGGGGACCCAGGCTAGGCTGCGCACAAAGGAATCCTTGGAGAAGTGCCCAGAAGCCGGAGCAGCTGCAAATCACGCAGTACATAGGTCTGCTGTCTGGCGTGGGGAGGCAAGGACTTACCTCCACCAAATTTGGACAGAAGGGCCACTGAACTGTGGGAGACACTTGGACCCAGCTCCTGTGTTCCTGGGACCACGCTCGTCAGGATGAGAGGGGACCCAGAGGACCGGTGATGCAGTCTTCTGGTGCCTGCGTTAGCAGGGGGAAGATTCCATTGACCCACAGGAGATTTCCTCTTGGCTTCCAGTGCAGGGTGAAGGCAGACAGCCCTCAGAGCATGCACCACCAGGAAACAGTCGAGAAAGCCGGCAGGATAAGGCGCTACAATGTTGCTGGTAGTTGTCTTGCTACTTTGTTGCGGTTTTGCAGGCGTCCTGCAGCAGTCAGCAGTCGATCCTTGGCAGAAGTCAAAGAGGGAAGTGCGGAGGAACTCTGGTGAGCTCTTGCATTTATTATCTGAGGAATAGCCCAGAGGAGAGACCCTAAATAGCCAGAAAAGTAGGTTTGGCTACCAAGAAAGGAGGTTTGGCTACCAAGAGAGGTAAGAACCTATCAGAAGGGGTCTCTGACGTCACCTGCTGGCACTGGCAACTCAGAGCAGTCCAGTGTGCCCCCAACACCTCTGAATCCAAGATGGCAGAGGTCCGGGACACACTGGAGGAGCTCTGGGCACCTCCCCTGGGAGGTACTGGTCAGGGGAGTGGTCACTCCCCTTTCCTTTGTCCAGTTTCGTGCCAGAGCAGGGCTGGGGGATGCCTGAACTGGTGTAGACTGGCTTATGCAGAGATGGGCACCATCTGTGCCAATCAAAGCATTTCCAGAGGCTGGGGGAGGCTACTCCTCCCCAGCACTTCACACCTATTTCCAAAGGCAGAGGGTGTAACACCCTCTCTCAGAGAAAATCCTTTGTTCTGCCTTCCTGGGCCGGGGCTACCCAGACCCCAGGAGGGCAGAATCCTGTCTCAGTGGTTGGCAGCAGCTGCAGTGGAAACCCCGGAAAGGCAGATCGGCAGTACCCGGGTTCTGTGCTAGAGACCCGGGGGATCATGGAAGTATCCCCCAATACCAGAATGGTATTGAGGTGACAATTCCATGATCTTATACATGTTACATGGCCATGTTCGGAGTTACCATTGTGACGCTACACATAGGTAGTGACCTATGTGCAGTGCACACGTGTAATGGTGTCCCCGCACTCACAAAGTCCGGGGAATTTGCCCTGAACGATGTGGTGGCACCTTGGCTAGTGCCAGGGTACCCACACACTAAGTAACTTGGCACTTAACCTTCACCAAGTGAGGGTTAGACATATAGGTGACTTATAAGTTACTTATGTGCAGTGAAAAATGGCTGTGAAATAACGTGGACGTTATTTCACTCAGGCTGCAGTGGCAGGCCTGTGTAAAAATTGTCTGAGCTCCCTATGGGTGGAAAAAGAAATGTTGCAGCCCATAGGGATCTCCTGGAACCCCAATACCCTGGGTACCTAAGTACCATATACAAGGGAATTACATGGGTGTACCAGTATGCCAATGAGAATTGGTAAAATTAGACACTAGCCTGCAGTGACAAATTTAGAAAACAGAAAGAGCATAAACACTGAGGTTCTGGTTAGCAGAGCCTCAGTGATACAGTTAGGCACCACACAGGGAACACATATAGGCCACAAACCGATGAGCACTGGCGTCCTGGCTAGCAGGATCCCAGTGACACATATCAAACACACTGACAACATAGGGTTTTCACTATGAGCACTGGGCCCTGGCTAGCAGGATCCCAGTGAGACAGTAAAAACACCCTGACATATACTCACACACAGGCCAAAAGTGGGGGTAACAAGGCTAGAAAGAGGCTTTCTTCCTACAAGAATTAACCACATGAATGTTAAACAACAGACATTTGGGGACGTGAAAATTAGTCCCTCATAGAAACATCTCAAAGACAGGTTCAGAATAGTTATATAAACTACTCTATGTAAAGTAGCATACACTATACTGTCCAGTTAGATTCATTTAAAATATCACATTAGACTGATATGTGCATACCATATCCTGTTTTACCGACTCCTCAGTATTTTCTCTAGTGGGTGAAAATAACTCTTCTGCCTTCTTTTCAGCTCTGGGTCCTGGGGAGCCTTTTTCCAGTAGTAGCTGAAGGATTGAAAGGCAAAAAGATTAATCAATGCACACATATTAGAGTTTGTGTACAAATAGTAGATCTAAAAAATATGCCACTGATTTTGCACAAAAACGAACTGCAGGGCATTAGGATTCTGCATAAATGTTGAGGTATGAGTAATGAGCTTTTGTGTGACACGTATGAAGCATTGTTCAAGCTATTGCTGTATCTCCCTTAGTACTACGCATCAAACTGCCAGCTGTGCTCTAAGGATGCACCATTGGAGGTGTATGTTTTACCTGTAACTTGGTGAATCTTTCTAATAAGGTGCTATTCTCTGACCTTGAAATTGCACTGCCTGCTTTTGTGCTACACGTACTGAAAGACCTAAATCAAGTGGGTAGTCTGGCAAGTGTGGGGTTGGTGATTAGACAGTCAAATAGTGGATGCAAACCTCACAGCCGGTGTCTATTCGGTGACCGGTAGACTAAGGGCCTCATCACAACGTTGGCAGTCCTGAAAGCGGACTGCCAAAGCTGTGGGGAGGACACCACTGTAATAACCTTGGCGTCCCCCCGAGCATATTACAATATTCCTGCCGGGATAATCAGTGGGAACAGTGTAATACGCATTCCCGCCGGGCTGACCGGTGGGAACAGTGCTAGCCTATTGGCCTCGCCTCCTTTAAGGAGGCCAAGGCCAACATAGCACTCCAGCACCCTCATAATGCACACTTTCTGCAGTGCAGACAGTGCGCATTCAGACGGTGCTAGGCACTTCACTCCCCATGATGTGAGCATGGGCAGTTCAGGGGAAGCTGAGTTGCCCTCAGCCCTTGCTTTACACCAGCCTTTTCATGGTGGGGTCATGAATGATAAACAAGCGACATATGGGGACTTAATTATTTTGCCCCTGTAGAAACATTTAAGTTCATGCCCAGAGTAATTTGAAAAATCACTCTGTGTAGTACCATACACTATACTATCTATTGAGATTCTTTTAAAATATTGTGACAGACTGATATGTGCATACCATAATAGGTTTTACAGATTCTTCAAAGGTTTTGCTAGTCGGTGAAGAGCAATCTCTTTTTGTAATTTCTTCAGCACTTGGTCCTGTGGGGCATTCTTCCAGGAGTGCCTAAAGGATAGGAATACATAAAGGCTATTAAATGCGCACATATAGGAGTTTATTTCCAAAAACCCATGCAATACTATCATTATCATAATTAAATTTTATACTGAAACAAATCCACATATAAGGGGGAGTGTAAAAATGTAGATCTCATATATGCAACCAAAATCTATACACAGCTTCCCATCACAATAACAGTGTGAGGCAACACACTGTTTCAGATTAAAATACATGTTGAAGGGGCCCATGTCATATCATTAAATATATACTGTTCATAGCATAGTTCTATAATTAGGACTCAATCACAGTAATGAGAAACAGGAGACATAAGGGTACTTGAATATTGCAACCTCGTTGAAACAGCCCAAGTACAGGATAACAGTCATTAGATAAATCACTCTGTAAAGTAACACACACTGTACTGTCTAGAAAATGCACTTAAAATGTCAAAATAGAATGATATGTGCTAACCATATTCAATTTCACTGATTCTTCAAATGTTTTGCTGGTTGGTGACAAGGAATCTCCTTTTGCAATCTGTTCAGCACAAGATCCTGGGAGGCATTCTTCCAGGAGTGCCTTAAAGATAGGGAGACATAAAGGTTAATGAATGCACACACATTGGAGTTTTTTTTCAGTACCCATGCAATTCAATCATTATAAAAAAATAATTTTAAACTCAACCGAACCCAAATGTAAGAGGGTGTGTACAAATGTACATCTCAAAAATTCACTCAAACCCCTTACAAAGCTTCCCAACTCTGTAAAATATGAGCCAACATTCACTTTCTGAGTTTACGATATATATTTAGGGGTTCCATGGTATATCATGAAATCTATACTGTTACATATTGTAGTACTGTGCTTGAGAATTAATCTCAGTAATGATAAGCACGAGACATGAGGCTACTCTGAATATTATTCCCTCATTGAAACATCTCAAGTTCAGGTTCACAGTGATTAGATAAGCAACTCTATGTGAAGTTAAATACACAATACTATCTAGAAAGAATCATTTAACATTTGAACATAGACTGTTATGTGTATACCATATTCAGTTTTACTGATTCTTCAAACGTTTTGCTAGTTGGTGAAGAGGAATCTCCTTTTGCTATTTCTGTAGCAGTGGGTCTTGGGGGATATTCTTCCAGAAGTGTCTGAACGATAGGAAGACATAAAGGTTATTAAATGCATTTACTTTTCAACAATCATGCTGAATGTAGAGCTCAGATATGTAACCACAGTTGATACAGAGCTTCACATCTCTATAATAGTGTGAGCCAACATGCACTTTGCCAGATTATGATATATGTTCAGATGGTCCATGTTGTACCATAACATTTTTAATGTAATAACTTTTCAGACCTTTGTACTGTAATTAAGATTTGTTCATGGTAATGCTAAACAAGAGACATGGGAGTATCTGAATATTATGCCGGTATAGAAACATCTCAAGAACAGGTTCACTTTAATGAGATACATCACTTTATGTAAAGTGACATCACCTATACTACCTAGTAAAATTCATTTAAAATATCAAACAAAGATAAGTGCATACCATATTCAGTTTTACTGATTCCTCAAAAGTTTTGCTAATCAGTGAAGAGGAACCTCCTTTTACGATTTCTGCAGCACTGGCGGCTGGGGGTTTTTCTTCCAGGATTGCCTGAAGGATAGGAAGACATAAAGGTGTACACATCTTGGAATTCATGGTTAAATACTCTTTCAATGTTATTACAAATTCTTTTTAAACTGAACGAAATACACATAAAAGAGAGGTAGTGAAAATGTAGATCTCATATATGCAACCAAAACCTTTACACAGATTTCCATCCCTGTAATAGTGTGAGGCAAACACACACTTTGCCAAATTATGATACATTTTCAAGGGGTCCATATTATATAATTAAATCCATACTGGTCAAACTGTAGCACTGTAATTAAGAATCAATCACAGTACCGATGGACAACAGACATAAGGGTAATTGAATATTATGCCCTCATAGGAACATCCTAAATTCAGGATCACAGTAATTAGATAACTCACTGTGAAAAGTTACATAAACTATGTAGGACATTTTTTTTTTTTTTTTTTTAAATAGATTGATATGTGCATACCATATCCAGTTTCACTGATTCTTCAAAAGGTTTTCTAGTTGGTGAAGAGGAATCTCCTTTTGTAATTTGTTCAGCATTGGGGCCTGGGGAGCATTCATCCAGGAGTGCCTAAGGGATAGGAATACATTAAAGCTGTTAAATGTGCACATATAGGAGTTTATTTTCAAAACTCTTGCAATACTATCATTATCATAATTTAATTTTAAACTGAAACAAATCCACAAATAAAAGTGTGTGTAAAAATGTAGATCTCATATATGCAACCAAAATCGTTACATAG
The DNA here is from genome assembly GCF_031143425.1 of Pleurodeles waltl. NCBI lineage: Eukaryota > Metazoa > Chordata > Amphibia > Caudata > Salamandridae > Pleurodeles > Pleurodeles waltl. Next base: position 758,573,180 of record NC_090449.1, on the reverse strand, counting down.
CTTCCCATCACAATAACAGTGTGAGGCAACGCACACTTTGCCAGATTAAAATACATGCGGAATGGGTCTGTGTTATATCATTAAATCTATACTCTTCACAACATTGTACTGTAATTAAGACTTACTCACAGTAAGGAGAAACAGGAGACATAAGGGTACTTAAATATTATACCCTCATAGAAACATCCCAAGTCCAGGCTCACAGTAATGAGATAAATCACTCTGTTACAGTAAGATACACTATACTGTCTAAAAAATTCATTTAAAATATCAAAATAGAATAATGCGTGCTAACCATATTCATTTTCACGGATTCTTCAAAAATGTTGCTAGTTGGTGACGAGGAATCTCCTTTTGCAATCTGTTCAGCACTAGATCCTGGGAGGCATTCTTCCAGGCGTGCCTGAAAGATAGGAAGACATAAAGGTTAATGAATGCACACATATTGGAGTTTATTTTTTTAGTACCCTTGCAATTCAATCATTGTAAAAAAATAATTTTAAACTAAACCAAATCCAAATGTAAGAGGGTGTTGTAGGAGGCTGGACTGGCTTGTAGTGAGTACCAAGGGGTACTTGCACCTTGCACCAGGCCCAGTTATCCCTTATTAGTGTATAGGGTGTCTAGCAGCTTAGGCTGATAGATAATGGTAGCTTAGCAAAGCAGCTCAGGCTGAACTAGGAGACGTGTGAAGCTACTACAGTACCACTTAGTGTCATATGCACAATATCATAAGAAAACACAATACACAGTTATACTAAAAATAAAGGTACTTTATTTTTATGACAATATGCCAAAGTATCTTAGAGTGTACCCTCAGTGAGAGGATAGGAAATATACACAAGATATATATACACAATAGCAAAAATATGCAGTATAGTCTTAGAAAACAGTGCAAACAATGTATAGTTACAATAGGATGCAATGGGGAAACATAGGGATAGGGGCAACACAAACCATATACTCCAGAAGTGGAATGCGAACCACGAATGGACCCCAAACCTATGTGACCTTGTAGAGGGTCGCTGGGACTATTAGAAAATAGTGAGAGTTAGAAAAATAACCCTCCCCAAGACCCTGAAAAGTGAGTGCAAAGTGCACCAAAGTTCCCCTAAGGACAAAATAGTCGTGTTAGAGGGAGAATGCAAGGAAAACACAAATCAGCAATGCAACAACGATGGATTCCTGTCTGAAGGTACCTGTGGAACAAGGGGACCAAGTCCAAAAGTCACAAGCAGCTCGGAGATGGGCAGATGCCCAAGAAATGCCAGCGGTTGGTGCAAAGAAGCTCTTACTAGGCTGAAGAACTGTGAATACTGCAGGAACGACAAGGGCTAGAGACTTCCCCTTTGGAGGATGGATCCCCCACGCATTGGAGAGTCGTGCAGAAGGGTTTTCCCGCCGGATGGACGCCAACAAGCCTTGCTACACGCAAATCGTGCGTTTGGCGTTTTTGGACGCTGCTGGGGCCCAGGAGGGACCAGGAGGTCGCAAATTGGACCTGCAGAGAGAGGGGACGTCGAGCAAGACAAAGAGCCCTCACTGAAGCAGGTAGCACCCAGAGAAGTGCCAGAAACAGGCACTACGAGGATGCGTGAAACAGTGCTCGCCGAAGTTGCACAAAGGAGTCCCACGTCGCCGGAGACCAACTTAGAAAGTCATGCAATGCAGGTTAGAGTGCCGTGGACCCAGGCTTGGCTGTGCACGAAGGATTTCCGCCGGAAGTGCACAGGGGCCGGAGAAGCTTGCAAAGTCGCGGTTCCCAGCAATGCAGCCCAGCGAGGTGAGGCAAGGACTTACCTCCACCAAACTTGGGCTGAAGAGTCACTGGACTGTGGGGGTCACTTGGACGGTGTCGCTGGATTCGAGGGACCTCGCTCGTCGTGCTGAGAGGAGACCCAAGGGACCGGAGATGCAGCTTTTTGGTGCCTGCGGTTGCAGGGGGACGATTCCGTCGACCCACGGGAGATTTCTTCGGAGCTTCTGGTGCAGAGAGGAGGCAGGCTACCCCCACAGCATGCACAAGCAGGAAAACAGTCGAGAAGGCGGCAGGATCAGCGTTACAGAGTTGCAGTAGTCGTCTTTGCTACTATGTTGCAGGTTTGCAGGCTTCCAGCGCGGTCAGCGGTCGATTCCTTATCAGAAGGTGAAGAGGGAGATGCAGAGGAACTCGGCTGAGCTCATGCATTCGTTATCTAAAGTTTCCCCAGAGACAGAGACCCTAAATAGCCAGAAAAGAGGGTTTGGCTACCTAGGAGAGAGGAAAGGCTACTAACACCTGAAGGAGCCTATCACAAGGAGTCTCTGACGTCACCTGGTGGCACTGGCCACTCAGAGCAGTCCAGTGTGCCAGCAGCACCTCTGTTTCCAAGATGGCAGAGGTCTGGAGCACACTGGAGGAGCTCTGGACACCTCCCAGGGGAGGTGCAGGTCAGGGGAGTGGTCACTCCCCTTTCCTTTGTCCAGTTTCGCGCCAGAGCAGGGGCTAAGGGGTCCCTGAACCGGTGTAGACTGGCTTATGCAGAATTGGGCACATCTGTGCCCAACAAAGCATTTCCAGAGGCTGGGGGAGGCTACTCCTCCCCTGCCTTCACACCATTTTCCAAAGGGAGAGGGTGTCACACCCTCTCTCAGAGGAAGTTCTTTGTTCTGCCATCCTGGGCCAGGCCTGGCTGGACCCCAGGAGGGCAGCTGCCTGTCTGAGGGGTTGGCAGCAGCAGCAGCTGCAGAGAAACCCCAGGAAGGGCAGTATGGCAGTACCAGGGTCTGTGCTACAGACCACTGGGATCATGGAATTGTACCAACAATGCCAGGATGGCATAGAGGGGGCAATTCCATGATCATAGACATGTTACATGGCCATATTCGGAGTTACCATGGTGAAGCTACATATAGGTAGTGACCTATATGTAGTGCACGCGTGTAATGGTGTCCCCGCACTCACAAAGTTCAGTGAATTGGCTCTGAACAATGTGGGGGCACCTTGGCTAGTGCCAGGGTGCCCTCACACTAAGTAACTTTGCACCTAACCTTTACCAGGTAAAGGTTAGACATATAGGTGACTTATAAGTTACTTAAGTGCAGTGTAAAATGGCTGTGAAATAACGTGGACGTTATTTCACTCAGGCTGCAGTGGCAGGCCTGTGTAAGATTTGTCAGAGCTCCCTATGGGTGGCAAAAGAAATGCTGCAGCCCCTAGGGATCTCCTGGAACCCCAATACCCTGGGTACCTCAGTACCATATACTAGGGAATTATAAGGGTGTTCCAGTAAGCCAATGTAAATTGGTAAAAATGGTCACTAGCCTGTCAGTGACAATTTGGAAAGAAATGAGAGAGCATAACCACTGAGGTTCTGATTAGCAGAGCCTCAGTGAGACAGTTAGTCACTACACAGGTAACACATTCAGGCACACTTATGAGCACTGGGGCCCTGGGTTACCAGGGTCCCAGTGACACATACAACTAAAACAACATATATACAGTGAAAAATGGGGGTAACATGCCAGGCAAGATGGTACTTTCCTACACAACCCCCCCCCAAACGAAGGACAATAAGACTAGCCATTACCTGATGAGTCTTCATTGTCTAAGTGGAAATATCTGGAGAGTCCATCTGCATTGGAGTGGCTACTCCCAGGTCTATGTTCCACTGTATAGTCCATTCCCTGTAGGGATATGGACCACCTCAACAATTTAGGATTTTCACCTTTCATTTGTTTTAGCCAAAGTAGAGGTTTGTGGTCTGTCTGAACAATGAAGTGAGTGCCAAACAGGTATGGCCTCAACTTCTTCAGAGCCCAGACCACAGCAAAGGCCTCCCTCTCAATGGCAGACCAACGCTTTTCTCTAGGGGTCAACCTTCTACTAATAAAAGCAACAGGTTGATCCTGGCCCTCAGAATTAAGTTGTGATAGGACTGCCCCTACTCCTAATTCAGATGCATCAGTTTGGACATAGAATTTTTTAGAGTAACAAGGGCTTTTCAGGACAGGTGCAGAGCACATGGCCTGCTTCAGCTCCTCAAAAGCTTTCTGACAGTTTGCTGTCCATAATACCTTTTTAGGCATTTTCTTGGATGTGAGGTCATTAAGAGGGGCTGCAATGGAGCCATAGTTCTTAATGAACCTCCTGTAATACCCAGTGAGGCCTAGGAAGGCTCTCACCTGAGTCTGAGTGGTAGGGGGAACCCAATCAATAATAGTTTGGATTTTCCCCTGAAGTGGTGCAATCTGTTCCCCACCAACAAGGTGTCCCAGATAAACCACCTTACCCTGCCCTATCTGGCACTTTGAAGCCTTGATAGTGAGGCCTGCCTTTTGCAGGGCCTCCAAAACTTTCCATAGGTGGACCAGGTGATCATCCCAGCTGGAGCTAAAGACAGCTATATCATCCAAATATGCTGCACTGAAAGCTTCCAGCCCTTGCAGGACTGTGTTCACCAACCTCTGAAAAGTGGCAGGTGCATTTTTCAAACCAAAAGGCATTACAGTAAACTGGTAATGTCCTCCAATGGTAGAAAATGCAGTCTTAGGTTTAGCATCTTCTGACATTTTGATCTGCCAATACCCTGCAGTCAAATCAAAAGTGCTTAGATACTTGGCAGATGCCAGTGTATCTATTAGCTCATCTGCCCTGGGTATAGGGTGAGCATCAGTTTTGGTTACTAAATTGAGACCTCTATAGTCTACACAAAACCTCATTTCCTTCTTTCCATCTTTAGAATTGGGTTTTGGTACCAGTACCACAGGAGAAGCCCATGGACTGTCAGAGTGCTCAACCACTCCTAGTTCCAACATTTTCTGAACCTCTTGCTTTATGCAGTCCCTGACATGGTCAGGCTGCCTATAGATCTTACTTTTGACAGGTAAACTGTCTCCAGTATCTATAGTGTGCTCACACCAAGAAGTGGTGCCTGGCACAATGGAGAAGAGTTCTGAAAATTGTCCTAGTAGATTTATGCAATTATCTTTCTGCTCAGCAGTAAGACAATCAGCCAAAACTACACCTTCGACAAGAGCATCTTGTTCTGTGGAAGAGAAGAGATCAGGTAGAGGATCACTGTCTTCTTCCTGTCCCTCATCTGTTGCCATGAGCAGGGTGAGATCAGCCCTGTCATAGTAGGGTTTCAGGCGGTTGACATGGAGCACCCTAAGGGGACTCCTGGCAGTGCCTAAGTCAACCAAGTAGGTGACTTCCCCCTTTTTTTCAACAATTGTGTGGGGTCCACTCCATTTATCTTGGAGTGCTCTTGGGGCCACAGGCTCCAAGACCCACACTTTCTGCCCTGGTTGGTACTGAACCAAAACAGCCTTCTGATCATGCCATTGCTTCTGGAGCTCTTGGCTGGCCTGAAGGTTTTTACTGGCCTTTTTCATGTACTCAGCCATCCTTGATCTGAGGCCAAGTACATAATCCACAATATCCTGCTTAGGAGCTTTTAAAGGTTGTTCCCAACCCTCCTTTACAAGTGTGAGTGGACCCCTAACAGGGTGTCCAAAAAGAAGTTCAAAGGGGCTGAAGCCCACTCCTTTCTGGGGTACCTCCCTGTAGGCAAAAAGGAGGCATGGTAGAAGGATATCCCATCTCCTGCGGAGTTTTTCAGGGAGTCCCATAATCATGCCTTTGAGAGTTTTATTAAATCTCTCCACCAGTCCATTTGTTTGTGGATGATAGGGTGTTGTGAACTTGTAAGTTACACCACACTCCTTCCACATGGCCTTTAAGTATGCAGACATGAAATTGCTTCCTCTGTCTGATACTACTTCCTTTGGGAAGCCCACCCTGGAAAATATTCCCAGGAGGGCCTTTGCTACTGCAGGAGCTGTAGTGGTCCTTAAAGGAATAGCTTCAGGGTATCTTGTGGCATGGTCCACTACCACCAAGATAAACCTATTGCCTGAAGCAGTAGGAGGGTCAAGGGGGCCAACTATGTCAACCCCTACCCTTTCAAAGGGAACCCCAACCACAGGCAGTGGGATAAGGGGTGCCTTTGGAGTGCCACCTGTCTTGCCACTGGCTTGACAGGTTTCACAGGACTTACAAAATTCTTTTGTGTCCTCGGACATCCTAGGCCAATGAAACAGTGGTACCAATCTGTCCCAAGTTTTCATTTGACCCAGGTGCCCAGCTAAGGGAATGTCATGTGCCAGTGTTAGGAGGAACTTTCTGTACTCTTGAGGGATCACTAATCTCCTGGCAGCTCCAGGTTTAGGATCCCTATGCTCAGTGTACAAGAGGTTGTCCTCCCAGTAAACTCTGTGTGAGTCACTGACATCCCCATTAGCCTGTTTGACAGCTTGCTGTCTGAGACCCTCTAATGTGGGACAGGTTTGCTGTGCCACACTCAGCTCCTCTCTGGCAGGCCCCCCTTCACCCAAAAGCTCAGCAGTGTCTGCTTCCAGCTCCTCTGGTGTAGGTTCTGCACAGGGAGGGAATTCTTCTTCCTCAGAAGTAGAATCCACTGTAGAGGGAGGGATAGTAGGAAGTGGTTTGCTTCTACTAGCCCTAGCTTTAGGGAGCACTTGGTCCATTGTTCCAGGATCCAAGCTTCCCTGTCCTTTTTGCTTTTTGGCCTGAGCCCTTGTCAAAGCAAAAATATGCCCTGGGATGCCCAGCATTGCTGCATGGGCCTCCAATTCCACATCTGACCAAGCTGATGTCTCCAAATCGTTCCCTAATAGACAGTCTACAGGTAAATCTGAAGCTACCGCAACTTTCTTTGGACCAGATACCCCCCCCCAGTTGAGATTTACAACAGCCATGGGGTGGCTTTGTGTTATGTTGTGAGCATCGGTTACTTGGTACTGGTGTCCAAGTATGTGTTGTTCAGGGTGCACCAGTTTCTCAATCACCATTGTGACACTGGCACCTGTGTCCCTGTAGGCCTGGACCTCAACACCATTTATTAGGGTTAGTTGCTTGTACTTCTCCAAGTTATGGGGGCAAGCAACCAAAGTGGCTAAGTCAATAGCCCCTTCAGAGACTAAAGTAGCCTCTGTGGTCTCCCTAATCAGACCAACCCCAACTAAATTACCAAAAGTGAGCCCAGCTACTCCCTTGGATTGGCTATTAGTAGGTTTGCTCCCACCACCACTGCTATTAGTAGGGACACTAGGTGTAGCAGTAGGGGTTGTAGTGGTAGGAGCTGTGGTGCCTTTCTTTGGACAACTGGGATCTGTTGTCCAATGGCCTTTTATCTTACATAAATAGCACCATGGTTTCTTTTCCTTGTTCTGATTAAAGGAGGATTTGGGCCCACCACCCCCACCAGAGTGTTTTTGTGGGCCTGATGAAGACTCATTTTTAGATTTGTCCCCACCCTTGTCAGAAGACTTACCATCCTTCTTTTTGTTGCCATCTTTGTCACCCCCTGTATGAACTTTTCTGTTCACTCTTGTTCTGACCCATTTGTCTGCCTTCTTTCCCAATTCTTGGGGAGAGGTCAGATCAGAGTCCACCAAGTACTGGTGCAACAAATCAGACACACAATTATTAAGAATATGCTCTCTCAGGATCAAGTTATACAGGCTGTCATAATCAGTAACTTTACTGCCATGTAACCACCCCTCCAAGGCCTTCACTGCCTGGTCAATGAAATCAACCCAGTCTTGTGAAGACTCCTTTTTGGTATCTCTGAACTTTATCCTGTACTGTTCAGTGGTTAAGCCATAACCATCCAGGAGTGCATTCTTAAGAACTTGGAAATTGTTAGCATCATTTTCTTTTACAGTAAGGAGCCTATCCCTACCTTTTCCAGTAAATGATAGCCATAGGATAGCAGCCCACTGCTTTTGAGGGACATCCTGTACAGCACAGGCCCTCTCAAGTGCAGCAAACCACTTGTTAATGTCATCCCCCTCCTTGTAAGGGGGAACTATCTTATGCAGATTCCTGGAATCATGCTCTTTTGCAGGATGACTATGGGGAATACTGCTGCTGCCACCATGGGTATTTAAACCCATTTTCTGTCTTTCCCTCTCTATTTCTAAAGACTGTCTATCCAAATCCAGCTGTTGCTTCTTGAGCTTCAGTCTGGTTTGCTCCACTCTCAATCTATTGAGCTCCCTTTCCAACAATCTGTCATCAGGGTGGGTGGGAGGGACATTTCTAGATACAGAGGTATGATGGGAATGAACAGAAGGAGACCTGTCCCTTACAGAGGGCACCCTAACAGCTTGGCTACCAGTATAATGTGAGAGCACATCATCAGTATGATGTGATTCAACCTCTGTACCAACTATGCTAGACTGTCTAGTAATGGGCAGGCTGAGAAGTTTCTTTCCTGAACCTTTTCCTGGGGGAGTCCCTGGATCAGATTGAGAACCATTAGCTACTTTTTCAACAGATTGGGCACTTATGGCCTTATCCTGTACTCTAAGCATATTAATTAACAGTTCTAAAGAAGGATTCTTCCCTACACTCAAACCTCTCTCTATGCAGAGACTCCTTGCTCCTTTCCAGCTAAGGTGATCATATGCAAGTTTGGACAGTTCAACTTTTTGGCCTGTGCCAGACATTTTTAGAGAGAGTTAAAGTGGTAGACAAAGAGAAAAAAGTTTTCAGAACTTTTTGGAAAGACAGAAAAAACTTTTTAAACTTTTAAGAACTTTTTGAAAGTTTAGAAGTACTTTTCAGCACTTAGAAAAGAGTGAAAAGAGGAAATGCAAAACTTTTTGGCTATGTGTATATACACTGACCTTGTTTTGTATATTTTTCTCTTATGAAAAGTACAATGACAAGAGTGGTAAGTAGTCTCAAGCACTTATCCCACCACTGCACAACCAATGTAGGAGGCTGGACTGGCTTGTAGTGAGTACCAAGGGGTACTTGCACCTTGCACCAGGCCCAGTTATCCCTTATTAGTGTATAGGGTGTCTAGCAGCTTAGGCTGATAGATAATGGTAGCTTAGCAAAGCAGCTCAGGCTGAACTAGGAGACGTGTGAAGCTACTACAGTACCACTTAGTGTCATATGCACAATATCATAAGAAAACACAATACACAGTTATACTAAAAATAAAGGTACTTTATTTTTATGACAATATGCCAAAGTATCTTAGAGTGTACCCTCAGTGAGAGGATAGGAAATATACACAAGATATATATACACAATAGCAAAAATATGCAGTATAGTCTTAGAAAACAGTGCAAACAATGTATAGTTACAATAGGATGCAATGGGGAAACATAGGGATAGGGGCAACACAAACCATATACTCCAGAAGTGGAATGCGAACCACGAATGGACCCCAAACCTATGTGACCTTGTAGAGGGTCGCTGGGACTATTAGAAAATAGTGAGAGTTAGAAAAATAACCCTCCCCAAGACCCTGAAAAGTGAGTGCAAAGTGCACCAAAGTTCCCCTAAGGACAAAATAGTCGTGTTAGAGGGAGAATGCAAGGAAAACACAAATCAGCAATGCAACAACGATGGATTCCTGTCTGAAGGTACCTGTGGAACAAGGGGACCAAGTCCAAAAGTCACAAGCAGCTCGGAGATGGGCAGATGCCCAAGAAATGCCAGCGGTTGGTGCAAAGAAGCTCTTACTAGGCTGAAGAACTGTGAATACTGCAGGAACGACAAGGGCTAGAGACTTCCCCTTTGGAGGATGGATCCCCCACGCCTTGGAGAGTCGTGCAGAAGTGTTTTCCCGCCGGATGGACGCCAACAAGCCTTGCTACACGCAAATCGTGCGTTTGGCGTTTTTGGACGCTGCTGGGGCCCAGGAGGGACCAGGAGGTCGCAAATTGGACCTGCAGAGAGAGGGGACGTCGAGCAAGACAAAGAGCCCTCACTGAAGCAGGTAGCACCCGGAGAAGTGCCAGAAACAGGCACTACGAGGATGCGTGAAACGGTGCTCGCCGAAGTTGCACAAAGGAGTCCCACATCGCCGGAGACCAACTTAGAAAGTCATGCAATGCAGGTTAGAGTGCCGTGGACCCAGGCTTGGCTGTGCACGAAGGATTTCCGCCGGAAGTGCACAGGGGCCGGAGAAGCTTGCAAAGTCGCGGTTCCCAGCAATGCAGCCCAGCGAGGTGAGGCAAGGACTTACCTCCACCAAACTTGGGCTGAAGAGTCACTGGACTGTGGGGGTCACTTGGACGGTGTCGCTGGATTCGAGGGACCTCGCTCGTCGTGCTGAGAGGAGACCCAAGGGACCGGAGATGCAGCTTTTTGGTGCCTGCGGTTGCAGGGGGACGATTCCGTCGACCCACGGGAGATTTCTTCGGAGCTTCTGGTGCAGAGAGGAGGCAGGCTACCCCCACAGCATGCACAAGCAGGAAAACAGTCGAGAAGGCGGCAGGATCAGCGTTACAGAGTTGCAGTAGTCGTCTTTGCTACTATGTTGCAGGTTTGCAGGCTTCCAGCGCGGTCAGCGGTCGATTCCTTATCAGAAGGTGAAGAGGGAGATGCAGAGGAACTCGGCTGAGCTCATGCATTCGTTATCTAAAGTTTCCCCAGAGACAGAGACCCTAAATAGCCAGAAAAGAGGGTTTGGCTACCTAGGAGAGAGGAAAGGCTACTAACACCTGAAGGAGCCTATCACAAGGAGTCTCTGACGTCACCTGGTGGCACTGGCCACTCAGAGCAGTCCAGTGTGCCAGCAGCACCTCTGTTTCCAAGATGGCAGAGGTCTGGAGCACACTGGAGGAGCTCTGGACACCTCCCAGGGGAGGTGCAGGTCAGGGGAGTGGTCACTCCCCTTTCCTTTGTCCAGTTTCGCGCCAGAGCAGGGGCTAAGGGGTCCCTGAACCGGTGTAGACTGGCTTATGCAGAATTGGGCACATCTGTGCCCAACAAAGCATTTCCAGAGGCTGGGGGAGGCTACTCCTCCCCTGCCTTCACACCATTTTCCAAAGGGAGAGGGTGTCACACCCTCTCTCAGAGGAAGTTCTTTGTTCTGCCATCCTGGGCCAGGCCTGGCTGGACCCCAGGAGGGCAGCTGCCTGTCTGAGGGGTTGGCAGCAGCAGCAGCTGCAGAGAAACCCCAGGAAGGGCAGTATGGCAGTACCAGGGTCTGTGCTACAGACCACTGGGATCATGGAATTGTACCAACAATGCCAGGATGGCATAGAGGGGGCAATTCCATGATCATAGACATGTTACATGGCCATATTCGGAGTTACCATGGTGAAGCTACATATAGGTAGTGACCTATATGTAGTGCACGCGTGTAATGGTGTCCCCGCACTCACAAAGTTCAGTGAATTGGCTCTGAACAATGTGGGGGCACCTTGGCTAGTGCCAGGGTGCCCTCACACTAAGTAACTTTGCACCTAACCTTTACCAGGTAAAGGTTAGACATATAGGTGACTTATAAGTTACTTAAGTGCAGTGTAAAATGGCTGTGAAATAACGTGGACGTTATTTCACTCAGGCTGCAGTGGCAGGCCTGTGTAAGATTTGTCAGAGCTCCCTATGGGTGGCAAAAGAAATGCTGCAGCCCCTAGGGATCTCCTGGAACCCCAATACCCTGGGTACCTCAGTACCATATACTAGGGAATTATAAGGGTGTTCCAGTAAGCCAATGTAAATTGGTAAAAATGGTCACTAGCCTGTCAGTGACAATTTGGAAAGAAATGAGAGAGCATAACCACTGAGGTTCTGATTAGCAGAGCCTCAGTGAGACAGTTAGTCACTACACAGGTAACACATTCAGGCACACTTATGAGCACTGGGGCCCTGGGTTACCAGGGTCCCAGTGACACATACAACTAAAACAACATATATACAGTGAAAAATGGGGGTAACATGCCAGGCAAGATGGTACTTTCCTACAGGTGTGTCAAAATGAACATTTGAAAACCTGCACTCAAACCCCTTACAAAGCTTCTCAACTCTGTAATATATGAGCCAACATGCACTTTTCAAGATTAGGATATATATTTAGGGGTTCCGTGGTACATCATGAAATCTGTACTGTTAAATATTGTAGAACTGTATTTGAGAATTAATATCAGTAATGATAAACACGAGACACAAGGCTACTCTGAACCTTTTTCCCTTATAGAAACATCTTCAGTTCAGGTTCATAGTAATTAGGTAAGCAACTCTATGTGAAGTAAAATACACAATACTATCTAGAAAGAATCATTTAACATATGAACATAGATTATTATGTGTATACCATGTTAAGTTTTACTGATTCTTCAAATGTTTTGCTAGTCGATGAAGAGGAATCTCCTTTTGCAATTTTTGTACCAGTGGGTCTTGGGGGATATTCTTCCAGAAGTGTCTGAAAAATAGAAAGACATAAAGGTTATTAAATGCATTTAGCTTTCCACAATCATCCTGAATGTAGAGCTCAGAAATGTAACCAAAGTTGATACAGAGCTTCAGATCTCTATAATAGTGTGAGCCAACATGCACTTTGCCAGAGTATGATATATATTCAGATGGTCCATGTTATATCATAACATTTTTAATGTAATATCTTTTCAGACCTTTGTACTGTAATTAAAATTTGTTCATGGTAATGCTGAACAAGAGACATGGGGTATCTGATTATTATGCCGGTATAGAAACATTTCAAGAACAGGTTCACAGTAATGAGTTAAAACGCTTTATGTAAAGTGACAGGTCCAGGAATCCACCATTTGTTGCTTGTAGTCTTGCTTGGTTCTTGCAAAAACTCTAATCACAACTTGTAGTGTGTCCTACTGAAACTTGCAGTACTTTACTCCTACTTTCCTGGGCTCTGGGGTGGGGTATTTTACTCAACTTTGTGGTTTTCTTACTCTCCTAGCAATTCTACACACATTACACTTGCCTAGGGGGGGCAATTCGTGATTCACATTCCTCTTTCTTAGTATATGGTTTATGTTGCCCCTAGACCTATTCCTGCCTATTGCATTTTATGGTATTTTCTATAGTTTGCACTATCCTATGACTATTTATTCACCTTATTTTGGTGTCTTCTGTGTATATTGTGTATAATATTTACCTCCAGAAGGAGTATTGCCTCTGAGATATTTTTGGCCTTGTGTCACTAAAATAAATCACCTTTATTTTTGGTAACACTGAGTATTGTCTTTTATTGTGTATAAGTACTGTGTAAATATAGTGGTATTGCAGGAGCTTTGCATGTCTCCTAGTTCAGCCTAAGCTGCTCTGCTACAGCTACCTCTATCAGCCTAAGCTGCTATAATACTATTACATTTGACTAATAAGGGATAACTGGATGTGGCATAAGGTGTAAATACCTAAGGTACCCACCACAAACCAGGCCAGCTTCCTACATTTTTGGTGCAGCAGTGGGATAAATACTCGCAATTGCTTAATCACTTTGTTACTAGTGCTTTTCACAAGAAAAGCTTGCTCCAATACTTTGAGCTATACATAATTGTACCTAGAAGTCATTTCTAACATTCTAAAAAGTTCTTTTAAACTTTGCAAATGTTTTTCAAAGTTTCTGAAAAGTTTTTTTTTCTTTTCTCTAAAAAGTTAGGCCTGCTAGACTACTAACTTTTTAATCTTTTTCTTAAACTCTTTCTTTCAACATGTCTGGTGTAGAAGCTACCCCTAGAGTTGTGAAGACAACATGACAATCTAATCTTTAAAAGTTTCAGGGGTCTCTGCATTGAAAGACGTTTAGGGATTGGGAAGGCCCCCAATAAGGAATTCCTCTTCAATCTTTTCCTGAAGGATGACTAGGGACTTAGCATTGGCCAGGAACAGACAAAGGGGGAGGTAGAGGAAGAGTCCAACCAGGCAGGCTCAGAGTAGCAGTCTGATAATCCTGGGGAGGGTCCTTCCACTGATCTTTCTGTCAACAAATCCCCTAGTGTACCTGGGAGTGGGAAGGGATCACACACCAGTAGGGCTCCCTTCACACCTACAGGCCAGGTCACTAGAGTGGCCCAAGTTAGGGAAAGATCAGCCTTTGCCAATTCCCATGTTACTTCTGTTTCAGAAGCATCCTACACTTCTAACCCTGAGGACCAGTCCCTAGATAGGGAACTTAGAAAGCGGAGGTTAGAAGAGGCCAGACTGAGGCTACAGCAGCAGCAGTTGGCCTTAGACAGGGAATCCCTGGCTGTGGAAAGGGAAAGGCAGGGGTTGGAGTTAGTTCCCCATGGTGGCAGCAGCGGTGGCAGGAATTCCACTGTTAGGGAACCTATATTTGATTCCAGAAATCTGCACAAAGTTGTTCCCTCTTACATAAATGGGGATGACATCTATAAGTGGTTAGCTGCACTTGAGAGGGCCTGTAAAGTTCAGAGGGTCCCTCAAGTTCAGTGGGCTGCTATCCTGTAGCTATCTTTCACTGGCAAGGGGAGAGACAGACTACTTGTTGTCAGGGAGGATGATGCAGATAACTACCACATACTCAAATCTACACTCTTAGATGGTCTGGGCTTAACCACTGAACAATATAGAATACAGTTCAGAGAGACCAGAAAGGAGTCATCACAGGATTGGACAGATTTTGTAGACTGTTCAGTGAGGGCCCTAGAAGGTTGGTTAAATGTTAGTAAGGTGACTTACTATGAAAGCCTGTATAACTTAATTCTGAGAGAGCATATATTGAACAATTGTGTGTCTGATTTGTTGCATCAGTATCTTGTGGACTCAGATCTGACCTCTCCCTAAGAATTGGGTAAGAAGGCGGACAAATAGATCAGAACAAGGGTGAGCAGAAAAGCTCATACAGCGAGTGACAAAGACAGCAAAAAGAAAGATGGTGAAAAATCTCAGGACAAGCATGGGATAAAAGTAAGCACAAAGATCCTTCTTCAGGTCCAAAACACTCCTCTGGGGGTGGGGATAAATCACCTTAATCTTCTTCTCACTCTTTACTCCATCAGAAAAAGCCTTGGTGCTATGTGTGCAGAGGTAAAAGCCATTGGCCAGGTGATAAGTCCTGCCCAGGTAAAGCCCCGAGCCTACCACGACTAATACATCAAACTCTAGTCCCCCTAGCAGTAGTGGTAATAGTGGTGGGACTACTGGCAATACTCAAGTTAAAGATGTAGTTGGTTTCACTTTTGGGACCATAATAGAAACTGAGGTAGACAGACCCAGGACAGTTTCTGTCACACCTGTTGGCATTGGCCTTGCCACCTTGGCTGCTTGTCCCCTTAACACGGATAAATACAGGCAGTCAATCTTAATAAATGGTGTTGAGGCCCAGGCCTACAGGGACACAGGTGCCAGTATCACTTTGGTGACTGAAAACGGGGTGTTACCTGCACAACACCTCCTTGGACAGAAGTACCAAGTTACTGATGTCAATAACTCCACTCAGTCTCTCCCCTTAGCTGTAGTTAAAATTAGTTGTGGTGTATAGGAAGGTAGCCTTGTTATCCCCACTTTTGGCCTGTTTGTGAGTATGTGTCAGGGTGTTTTTACTGTCTCACTGGGATCCTCCTAGCCAGGACCCCAGTGCTCATAGTGGACACCTTATGTTGTCAGTGTGTTTGATATGTGTCACTGGGATCCTGCTAGCCAGGACGCCAGTGCTCATAAAGTGTGCCCTATATGTGTTCCCTGTGTGGTGCTTAACTGTATCACTGAGGATCTGCTAACCAGAACCTCAGTGTTTATGCTCTCTCTGCTTTTTAAAATTGTCACTGCTGGCTAGTGACTAATTTTACCAATTCTCATTGGCACACTGGAACACCCTTATAATTCTCTTGTATATGGTACCTAGGTACCCAGGGTATTGGGGTTCCAGGAGATAGCTATGGGCTGCAGCATTTATTTTGCCACCCATAGGGAGCTCAGAAAATCCTTACACAGGACTGCCACTGCAGCATGAGTGAAATAACGTACACGTTATTTCACAGCCATTTTCACTGCACATAAGTAACTTATAAGTCACCTATATGTCTAACCCTCACTTGATGAAGGTTAGGTGCCAAGTTACTTAGTGTGTGGGCACCCTGGCACTAGCCAAGGTGCCCCCACATTGTTCAGGGCAAATTCCCCGGACTTTGTGAGTGCAGGGACACCATTACACGTGTGCACTACATATAGGTCAATACCTATATGTAGCGTCACAATGGTAACTCCGAACATGGCCATGTAAGATGTCTAGGATCATGGAATTGTCACCCCAATACCATTCTGGTATTGGGGGGACAATTCCATGCATTCCCGGGTCTCTAGCACAGAACCTGGGTACTGCCAAACTCCCTTTCCGGGGTCTCCACTGCAGCTGCTGCTGCTGCCAACCCCTCAGACAGGTTTCGGCCCCCCTGGGGCCTGGGCAGCCCAGTCCCAGGAAGGCAGAACAAAGGATTTCCTCTGAGAGAGGGTGTCACACCCTCTCCCTTTGGAAATAGGTGTGAAGGGCTGGGGAGGAGTAGCCTCCCCCAGCCTCTGGAAATGCTTTGATGGGCACAGATAGTGCCCATCTCTGCTTAAGCCAGTCTACACCGGTTCAGGGATCCCCCAGCCCTGCTCTGGCTCGAAACTGGACAAATGAAAGGGGAGTGACCACTCCCCTAACCAGTACTTCCCAGGGGTGGTGCCCAGAGCTCCTCCAGTGTGTCCAACACCTCTGCCATCTTGGATTCAGAGGTGTTGGGGCACAATGGACAGCTCTGAGTGGCCAGTGCCAGCAGGTGACGTCAGAGACCCCTCCTGACCTCTTTCAGTAGCCAAACCTCCTTTCTCAGTAGCCAAACCTCCTTTGTTGGCTATTTAGGGTCTCTCCTCTGGGCTTTTCCTCAGATAATAAATGCAAGAGCTCACCAGAGTTCCTCTGCACTTCCCTCTTTGAGTTCTGCCAAGGATCGACCGCTGACTGCTCCAGGACACCTGCAAAACCGCAACAAAGTAGCAAGACGACTACCAGCAACATTGTAGTGCCTCATCCTGCCTGCTTTCTCAACTATTTCCTGGTGGTGCATGCTCTGAGGGCTGTCTGCCTTCACCCTGCACTGGAAGCCAAGAAGAAATCTCCTGTGGGTCGACGGAATCTTCCCCCGGCCAACGCAGGCACCAAACTTCTGCATCACCGGTCCTCTGGGTCCCCTCTCATCCTGACAAGCGTGGTCCCTGGAACACAGGAGCTGGGTCCAAGTGTCTCCCACAGTCTAGTGGCCCTTCTGTCCAAATTTGGTGGAGGTAAGTCCTTGCCTCCCCACGCCAGACAGTAATCCTGTGTACTGCGTGATCTGCAGCTGCTCCAGCTTCTGTGCACTTCTCCAAGGATTCCTTTGTGCACAGACTAGCCTGGGTCCCCAGCACTCCATCCTCCAGTTCCTAACTCGCTGAGTTGGACTCCGACGTCGTGGGACCCTCCTTTGTGACTCTGAGATGACTGCTGTCCTCAGATCTTCTAAGTGCCTGTTCCAGTACTTCTGCTGGTGCTGCCTGCTTCTGCGGGGGCTCTCTGAGTTGCTGAGTGCTCACTCTGTCTCCTCCTCCAAGGGGCGACATCCTGGTCCTTCCTAGTCCCAGCAGCACCCAAAATCCTCAACCGCGACTCTTGCTGCTAGCAAGTCTTTTCCCCTATCACGACTATTCTGTCTTTCTGGGGTAGTAGGGTAACTTTACTCCTACTTTTCAGGGTCTTGGGGTGGGATATCTTGGACACCCTTACTGTTTTCTTACAGTCCCAGCGACCTTCTACAACCTACACTAGGCCTGGGGTCCATTTGTGGTTCGCATTCCACTTTTGGAGTATATGGTTTGTGTTGCCCCTAGGCCTATGTCTACCTATTGCATCCTATTGTGATTCTACATTGTTTGCACTACTTTTCTTACTGTTACTTACCTGTTTTGGGTTTGTGTACATATAATTTGTGTATATTACTTACCTCTTAAGTGAGGGTATCCTCTGAGATACTTTTGGCATATTGTCAGTAAAATAAAGTACCTTTATTTTTAGTAACTCTGAGTATTGTGTTTTCTTATGGTATTGTGCTATATGATATAAGTGGTATGGTAGGAGCTTTGCATGTCTCCTAGTTCAGCCTAAGCTGCTTTGCCATAGCTACCTCTAACAGCCTAAGCTGCTAGAAACACCTCTATTCTACTAATAAGGGATAAATGGACCTGGCACAATGTGTAAGTACCACAAGGTACCCACTATAAGCCAGGCCAGCCTCTTACAATGAGGGAGGGCCTTTTTAATGCCAGGCGCGATGGTGGGCTTATATCCTCCAAAAGGAATACCTTAGATGACTGGTTTGTCGCGGATGTGTTGGGCCAATGGCTTTATACATAGAGCAAAAAGAAGGGGTGATGGAAGGCACCCCTGGCGAGGTCCTCTACAGTTAAGAAATGTGGTTGACATTTTCCCATTGATGCGAATGGTTTCGATCACATGGCCGTAGTTACTAAGGATCTAGGAACCAAAGCGTTCCCCCAGGCCATAATGTTTTACAGTGGCCTCAAGGTATGTTCGGTGAACCCGGTCAAACGCCTTCTCGGTGTCCACTGCCAACAGCAGGCGATCCTGCCCCGAGCTGCAAGCTTTATCGATTAAATGCATGATCCACTTCATTTTGTTGCCAAACTGGCGATGGGGCACACAGCTGGCCTGATCGGTGGGCACAGGGCCTGGTAGAAAAACATCTAGGCGGTCAACTAGATTGCTAGTGAATAGCTTAAGATCAATGTTGAGAAGTGATATTGGTCGATAGGATGTGCAGTGTTGCTTATCGTTGCCTGGCTTTGCTGTAATGATGATGAAGGCTGCTAGCACAGAAGACAGGATTGAGGCTGGGTCTTTGGTAGCATTAAATATTCTACTGAGAAGGTGAGCCAAGGTCGTGCAGACAGTTTTATAGAAAAGTGCAGGACACCCATCCGGGCCTGGCGACATAAGAGGAGACTGTCTGACAATGAGCGCTATAACTTCCTCGACCCGAATAAGGTGACCAAGGTGAGATGCCTGTTCCAATGTTAACTTCAGTGTGCAGGGTCACTCCCCTTTCTTTTGTCCAGTTTCACGCCAGTGCATGGGGGTCCCTGGACTGGTGAAGACTGGCTTATGCAAGGAGGGCATTA
This sequence comes from Pleurodeles waltl, assembly GCF_031143425.1. Lineage (NCBI taxonomy): Eukaryota > Metazoa > Chordata > Amphibia > Caudata > Salamandridae > Pleurodeles > Pleurodeles waltl. The sequence goes on along the minus strand of NC_090449.1, from coordinate 758,554,216 downwards.
TCTGCGCCCTTCAAAGCATTTCCAGAGGCTTTGGGAGGCTACCCCTCCCCAGCCTGTAACACCAATTTCCAAAGGGAGAGGGTGTAACACCTTCCTCCCAAAGGAAATGCTTTGATCTACCTTCCTGGGACTGAGCTGCTCAGACCCCAGGAAGGCAGAACCCTGTCTGTGAGGTAGCAGCAGCTGTAGCTGCAGTGCAAGCCTCGGAGAGCTGGTTTGGCAGTACTGGGGAGCCATGGTAGAGCCCCCAGGATGCATGGATTTGGCTCCCTAATACCAGACTTGGAATGGGGGGTCAATTCCATGATCTTAGACACCTTTCATGGCCATATTCAGAGTTACCATTGTGAAGCTGCATATAGGTATTGACCTATATGTAGTGCATGTGTGTAATTACGTCCCCGCACTCACGAAGTCCGAGGTATGGCCCTGGACAGCGTGGGAGTAGCTTTTTTAGTGCAAGGGTGCCCTCACACTTATTAACTTTGCACTTAGCCTTCCCTGGACTGGAAAACAAGCATTCTGAGACCAGTTTCAGAGCATCACCTGTCATCATCCAGGACCCACATCTGGGCATACCTTTCCCACTTACGGTGACAAATGCAAAAAGAACAGTCGATAGACAGAATGCTGAACAATGTCAAACATTAACCCCTAGTCAAATACCTGGTCCTTAATCCATTGTTTGTTTGCTCACCACCCATTCTAGTTTGGATCCAGTCATGTGCAAATCAGTCATGACCCTGCACCCCATGGGAACAGTCTAGCCCGAAGAACTGTCAGTCCAGGTCCTCGATGACTGGAAAACAAGTATCCTGAGACCAGTTTGGGGGTATCACCCCTCATCAGCCAGGCTTGCTTGAATCCGGTTTCATTGCGAGCACAGAACCCACAGCTGGGCATACCCTTCAAACTGGAATGGCAGGCCCAGATCTGTGACTGGGGGTGAATGTTTGACATTATTCAGCATTCCGTCCGTCATCTGTTCTTTTTCATGGGTCCCAGTTACATGCAAACAATACTTTCTATAGGCACTTTATATTTTCTGGGAGTTTTTTGCCTTAAATTTTTTCTAATTAAAATGTCCAGTTCCCATGCCAAAATGTTGTTGCTTTGGTGCCATTGTGTTCAATTAATTTAACTCTAGTGCCTATTTGGTTGAATTGTTGACTTTTTACTCTTTTGGTACTTCTAACTATTTTAATATTTTGCTCTAGGTTAAGCCTGCCTGCTGTCTACCATAGCTACTAGAGACTGAGATCAGGTTTATGTTTTCGAAACCTATGTCTGGGGCTAACACATTAAGCAACTTCATTAGTTGTGGTGAACTACCACACACCCCACTTGTTCATTTTATTTCCTACAACGGTATCTTCAGTGGAGTGTCTTTAACAGTCAACATAACACTCAACAGTGTGCCTTAATGCTATACTATAAAATACATTATTCCTTACTATCTTACCATTGTAAATTATTCTGATTTTGACCTGACTCAAACTGAGTTGATTTCACCCAAAAGGGTAATGTAATCTAAACTTCAGAAATGCTCTTTCTGCATTAGTAAAATTATGTTTGGAAAAGCATCCTTTGCCAAATATGCCTTCGTAGATATATTTTTTTTGCTGAACCTTTCGAATAAGGTGCTATTCTCTGACCTTGAAATTTTGGTACCTGCTCTTGTGCGACTCATACTAAAAGGCTTAAATTCAGTAGGTTGTTCGGCAAATATTGGCTTAGTGATTAGAAAGTCGGATAGTGGATGCAAAATATCACAGCACGATGTCTATTCGGGAAGCAGTAGACAAGTGTTACACAATTGTATGTGACTTTGATGATAACATTTTATTTTACACAATCATGCAGAACGTAGATCTGAGCTACACAACCAAAATCCTTACAGAGCTTTCCTTTTTCATAAAAATGTGACCCAGCATGCACTTTGCCAGATTATGATATGTGCTCAAGGGGTCTATAAAATATCATCAAATGTATACTGTTTTAATCATTATTCCTACCTTAATAATGTAATAAAGAATCAATCACAGTAATGATAAACAACAGACAGAAGAGTACTTGAATATTTTGCCGGTGTAGAAACATCTCAAGTACAGATTCACCTGTAATGGCATAAATCTCTCTATGTGAAGTAACATACATTATACTCTATTAAAAGTGATTTAAACTATCAGATAAAAATGATATATGCATACCATATTCAGTTTTATAAATCTCTCTATGTGAAGTAACATACATTATACTCTATTAAAAGTGATTTAAACTATCAGATAAAAATGATATATGCATACCATATTCAGTTTTATTGATTCCTCAAAAGGCTTGTTAGACGGAGAAGAGGAATCTCCTTTTGCAACTTCTTCAGCACTCAATGCTGGGTTGCATTCATCTAGGAGTGCCTGAAGGATATGAAGACATAAAGGTTATTAAATGGACACTTATTGGAGTTTATTTTTAATAGTCCTGCAATGTTATCATTATCATCAATTAACATTTAAACAGAACCAAAACAAGATTTATGAGGGTGTGTGAAAATGTGGATCTTATCTATGCAACCATAATCCTTACACCGCTTCCCATCTCTATAGTAGCGGGAGCCAACACACACTTTGCGAGCTTATGATAGACGAACTGGGTGGGGCACGTTATATCATGATTTCTATACTGTTTATTCAGTAGTGATGTAATTAAGAATGTGTCACTGTAATAATAAACAAGATCCATATGAGGACTTGAATATTATGCCCTCGTAGAAAACTCTCAAGTTGAGGTTCCCACTAATTAGATAAAACACTCTATGTGAAGAAACATACACTATAATATCTAGTAATATTCATTCAAAATATCAGAATAGAATGAAATGTGTATACCATATTCTGTTTTACTGATTCCTCAGTATTTTCGCTAGTGAGAGAAGAGGAATCTTCTTTTGAATTTTCTTCAGCCCTGGGACCGGCAGAGCATTCTTCCAAGAGTGTCTGAAGTATAGGAAAACATAAAGGTAATTAAATGCACACATGTTGGAGTTTACTTTTAATACTCTTGATATAGTATTGTTATCATAATTAATTTTAAACGGAATCAAATCCACATGTAAGAGGGAGCTTGAAAATTCCTAGATGGCTTTATGTGGATTCAATACATGGAATAAAATACCCATTCTATATATTCTAAGTCACCAAGGAGTTCCAGAATCGACAGAAGAACAAGTCCGAAGGCTAAGATCATTTACAATGTCATGAACTCTGAGGTGACTTGCAACTTCCTTGTAACACAGGAAAGAGGATATTTTATTCTTTATAATACATGTTCTTCCATGTTGGAGTCTTGTTCCTTTATATGGAAGTGTGGTTACAGACACGAAATATAAAAGTGGAATCTGCACTTTGAAATTCAAGAAAAAGTAGTTAGTAAGTGTTTGCAAAAACATATGCAAACTAGTTTTATGTAGGGGGGAGCAGCTCCCTGGGCAGGAGGTTCCACTAGGTGGCTAGGTTTAAAAAATTTGCAGGTTGGCTAGGTTTCCCAATGTGTCAGCTGAACTAGGGTTCAATATCAAGATCTATGCACGTCGGAAAAAGGTCAGTTTTCATTGGAAAACTGTGCTGCATCCATGTTGCATTTTGGGCCACTTCTTGCCACGGGCACCAGGTCTACCCACACAAGTGGGGTACCATTTTTATTGAGAGACTTGGGGGAATGCCAGGTGAAAGGAAGTTAGTGGCTCCCACAATTTCCAGCTCTTTCCATCACGGTAATTGTGTTTTTTTAGTCAAAGATTGAGGTTTGCATGGAATTCTGGGTAAAAAGATGTGGTGAGAGCCACGTAAGTCAGCCCACCCTGGATACCCCTAGGTGCATAGTTTAAAAAAATGTACAGGTTGGCTCAGTTTCCCTAGGAGCCAACTGAGCTAGGGTCCAAAGCCTAGACTTACCCACATCGGAAAAAGAGGGCCAATGTTTGTTGGAAAAATGTGTTGCATCCATGTTGTGTTTTCAGCCATTTCCTGTCACAGCACTAGGTCTACCCACACAAGTGAGGTACCATTTTTATCAAGAGACATGGGGGAATGCCAGGTTGGAGGACGTCTGTGGTTCCCTTCAGATTCCAGAAATTTCCATAACAGAAATGTGAGGAAAATCTGTTTTTTAGTTAAAGTTTGAGGTTTGTAAGGGAATCTTGGTAAATAAAATGAGGTGAGAGCCACGCAAGTCAGCCCACCTTGGATAATCCCATGTGTTTAGTTTTCAGAAATGTGCAGGTTGGCTAGGTTTCCCTAGGTGCCTGCTGAGCTACGGTCCAAAATCTAGAGCTATCCACATCGGAAAAAGGAGGTCAGATTTCATTGGAAAAATGTGCTGCATCCATGTTGCAGCATTTTGAGCTGTATCCTTTTGTGAGCACTAGTCCTACCCACACAAGTGAGGTACCATTTTTGTTGAACATAGAATAGTAGAACATTTGTTACCGTTATTACCAATTGGATTTCACTGATTTGTGCCTTTCAAATGTAAGCCAGTCTATAAGAAAGATGATATTTTGAAAAATACCCTCCAAATTATACACTAGTACGGGTACCTACAAATGCAGATAAGTAGAAATAACCACTGCTCTCAAGCTCTAGATTTTGTGCTAATTTCAGAAATACATGTTTCCTTGATACCCATGTTTTACTCTGCCCATTTTGCTATAAGAGTTGGTCTGTACTTAGTTCTCAATGAAAATCATTTGTGTGCTAAGTTGTTGGCACTGGGTAGCTTGGGTTCTTTTGTCAATCGACCACTGTACAGATTCACCTGTAATGGCATAAATGTCTCTATGTGAAGTTACCTACACTATACTCTATTAAAAGTGATTTAAACTATCAGAAAAAATATATATGCATACCATATTCAGTTTTACTGATTCCTCAAAAGGTTTGTTAGTCGGAGAAGAGGAATCTCCTTTTGCAACTTCTTCAGCACTCAATGCTGGGTTGCATTCTTCCAGGAGTGCCTGAAGCATATGAAGACATAAAGGATATTAAATGGACACTTATTGGAGTTTATGTTTAATAGTCCTTTAATGTTATCATTATCATAAATTAACATTTAAACAGAACGTAAACAAGATATATGAGGGTGTGTGAAAATTAATCCTTACACCGCTTCCCATCTCTATATTAGTGTGAGCCAACACACGCTTTGCGAGGTTATGATAGACGAACTGGGTGTGGGCACGTTATATCATGATTTCTATACTGTTTATTCAGTAGTGACGTAATTAAGAATGTGTCACTGTAATAATAAACAAGATCCATATGAGGATTTGAATATTATGCCCTCGTAGAAAACTCTCAAGTTGAGGTTCCCACTAATTAGATAAACCACTCTATGTGAAGAAACATACACTATAATATCTAGTAATATTCATTCAAAATATCAGAATAGAATGAAATGTGTATACCATATTCTGTTTTACTGATTCCTCAGTATTTTCGCTAATGAGAGGCGAGGAATCTTCTTTTGAATTTTCTTCAGCCCTGGGACCAGCAGAGCATTCTTCCAAGAGTGTCTGAAGTATAGGAAAACATAAAAGTTATTAAATGCACACATGTTGGAGTTTATTTTTAATACTCTTGATATAGTATTGTTATCATAATTAATTTTAAACGGAATCAAATCCACATGTAAGAGGGAGCTTGAAAATTCCTAGATGGCATTATGTGGATTCAATACATGGAATAAAGTGCCCAATCTATATATTCTAAGTCACCAGAATCGACAGAAGAACAAGTCCGAAGGCTAAGATAATTTACAAAGTCATGAACTCTGAGGTGACTTGCAACTTCCTAGTAACACAGGAAAGAGGATATTTTATTCTTTATAATACATGTTCTTCCATGTTGGAATCTTGTTCCTTTATATGGAAGTGTGGTTACAGACACGAAATATAAAAGTGGAATCTGCATTTTGAAATTCAAGAAAAAGTAGTTAGTAAGTGTTCGCAAAAACATATGCAAACTAGTTTTATGTAGGGGGGAGCAGCTCCCTGGGCAGGAGGTTCCACTAGGTGGCTAGGTTTAAAAAATGTGCAGGTTGGCTAGGTTTCCCAATGGGTCAGTTGAACTAGGGTTCAATATCAAGATCTATAAAAAAAAAGGTCAGAAAAAGGTCAGTTTTCATTGGAAAACTGTGCTGCATCCATGTTGCATTTTGGGTGACTTCCTGTCATGGGCACAAGGTCTTCCACACAAGTGGGGTACCATTTTTATTGAGAGACTTGGGGGTATGCTAGGTGAAAGGAAGTTAGTGGCTCCCACAATTTCCAGCTCTTTCCATCACGGTAATTGTGTTTTTTTAGTCAAAGATTGAGGTTTGCATGGAATTCTGGGTAAAAAGATGTGGTGAGAGCTACGTAAGTCAGCCCACCCTGGATACCCCTAGGTACAGGTTGGCTCAGTTTCCCTAGGAGCCAACTGAGCTAGGGTCCAAAGCCTAGACTTACCCACATCGGAAAAAGAGGGCCAATGTTTGTTGGAAAAATGTGCTGCATCCATGTTGTGTTTTCAGCCATTTCCTGTCACAGCACTAGGTTTACCCACACAAGTGAGGTACCATTTTTATCAAGAGACATGGGGGAATGCCAGGTTGTAGGATGTCTGTGGTTCCCTTCAGATTCCAGAAATTTCCATAACAGAAATGTGAAGAAAATCTGTTTTTTAGTCAAAGTTTGAGGTTTGTAAGGGAATCTTGGTAAATAAAATGAGGTGAGAGCCACGCAAGTCAGCCCACCTTGGATAATCCCATGTGTTTAGTTTTCAGAAATGTGCAGGTTGGCTAGGTTTCCCTAGGTGCCTGCTGAGCTACGGTCCAAAATCTAGAGCTATCCACATCGGAAAAAGGAGGTCAGATTTCATTGGAAAAATGTGCTGCATCCATGTTGCAGCATTTTGAGCTGTATCCTTTTGTGAGCACTAGTCCTACCCACACAAGTGAGGTACCATTTTTGTTGAACATAGAATAGTAGAACATTTGTTACCGTTATTACCAATTGGATTTCACTGATTTGTGCCTTTCAAATGTAAGCCAGTCTATAAGAAAGATGATATTTTGAAAAATACCCTCCAAATTATACACTAGTACGGGTACCTACAAATGCAGATAAGTAGAAATAACCACTGCTCTCAAGCTCTAGATTTTGTGCTAATTTCAGAAATACATGTTTCCTTGATACCCATGTTTTACTCTGCCCATTTTGCTATAAGAGTTGGTCTGTACTTAGTTCTCAATGAAAATCATTTGTGTGCTAAGTTGTTGGCACTGGGTAGCCTGGGTTCTTTTGTCAATCGACCACTGTACAGATTCACCTGTAATGGCATAAATGTCTCTATGTGAAGTAACATACACTATACTCTATTAAAAGTGATTTAAACTATCAGAAAAAAATATATATGCATACCATATTCAGTTTTACTGATTCCTCAAAAGGTTTGTTAGTCGGAGAAGAGGAATCTCCTTTTGCAACTTCTTCAGCACTCAATGCTGGGTTGCATTCTTCCAGGAGTGCCTGAAGCATATGAAGACATAAAGGTTATTAAATGGACACTTATTGGAGTTTATGTTTAATAGTCCTTTAATGTTATCATTATCATAAATTAACATTTAAACAGAACGTAAACAAGATATATGAGGGTGTGTGAAAATTAATCCTTACACCGCTTCCCATCTCTATATTAGTGTGAGCCAACACACGCTTTGCGAGGTTATGATAGACGAACTGGGTGTGGGCACGTTATATCATGATTTCTATACAGTTTATTCAGTAGTGATGTAATTAAGAATGTGTCACTGTAATAATAAACAAGATACATATGAGGACTTGAATATTATGCCCTCGTAGAAAACTCTCAAGTTGAGGTTCCCACTAATTAGATAAACCACTCTATGTGAAGAAACATACACTATAATATCTAGTAATATTTATTCAAAATATCAGAATAGAATGAAATATGTATACCATATTCTGTTTTACTGATTCCTTAGTATTTTCGCTAGTGAGAGAAGAGGAATCTTCTTTTGAATTTTCTTCAGCCCTGGGACCAGCAGAGCATTCTTCCAAGAGTGTCTGAAGTATAGGAAAACATAAAGGTTATTAAATGCACACATGTTGGAGTTTATTTTTAATACTCTTGATATAGTATTGTTATCATAATTAATTTTAAACGGAATCAAATCCACAAGTAAGAGGGAGCTTGAAAATTCATAGAGGCATTGTGTGGATTCAATACATGGAATAAAGTGCCCATTCTATATATTCTAAGTCACCAAGGAGTTCCAGAATCGATAGAAGAACAAGTCCGAAGGCTAAGATCATTTACAAAGTCATGAACTCTGAGGTGACTTGCAACTTCCTAGTAACACAGGAAAGAGGATATTTTATTCTTTATAATACATGTTCTTCCATGTTGGAATCTTGTTCCTTTATATGGAAGTGTGGTTACAGACACGAAATATAAAAGTGGAATCTGCATTTTGAAATTCAAGAAAAAGTAGTTAGTAAGTGTTCGCAAAAACATATGCAAACTAGTTTTATGTAGGGGGGAGCAGCTCCCTGGGCAGGAGGTTCCACTAGGTGGCTAGGTTTAAAAAATGTGCAGGTTGGCTAGGTTTCCCAATGGGTCAGTTAAACTAGGGTTCAATATCAAGATCTATCAAAAAAAAGGTCAGAAAAAGGTCAGTTTTCATTGGAAAACTGTGCTGCATCCATGTTGCATTTTGGGTGACTTCCTGTCACGGGCACAAGGTCTTCCACACAAGTGGGGTACCATTTTTATTGAGAGACTTGGGGGTATGCTAGGTGAAAGGAAGTTAGTGACTCCCACAATTTCCAGCTCTTTCCATCACGGTAATTGTGTTTTTTTAGTCAAAGATTGAGGTTTGCATGGAATTCTGGGTAAAAAGATGTGGTGAGAGCCACGTAAGTCAGCCCACCCTGGATACCCCTAGGTACAGGTTGGCTCAGTTTCCCTAGGAGCCAACTGAGCTAGGGTCCAAAGCCTAGACTTACCCACATCGGAAAAAGAGGGCCAATGTTTGTTGGAAAAATGTGCTGCATCCATGTTGTGTTTTCAGCCATTTCCTGTCACAGCACTAGGTTTACCCACACAAGTGAGGTACCATTTTTATCAAGAGACATGGGGGAATGCCAGGTTGGAGGATGTCTGTGGTTCCCTTCAGATTCCAGAAATTTCCATAACAGAAATGTGAAGAAAATCTGTTTTTTAGTCAAAGTTTGAGGTTTGTAAGGGAATCTTGGTAAATAAAATGAGGTGAGAGCCACGCAAGTCAGCCCACCTTGGATAATCCCATGTGTTTAGTTTTCAGAAATGTGCAGGTTGGCTAGGTTTCCCTAGGTGCCTGCTGAGCTACGGTCCAAAATCTAGAGCTATCCACATCGGAAAAAGGAGGTCAGATTTCATTGGAAAAATGTGCTGCATCCATGTTGCAGCATTTTGAGCTGTATCCTTTTGTGAGCACTAGTCCTACCCACACAAGTGAGGTACCATTTTTGTTGAACATAGAATAGTAGAACATTTGTTACCGTTATTACCAATTGGATTTCACTGATTTGTGCCTTTCAAATGTTAGCCAGTCTATAAGAAAGATGATATTTTGAAAAATACCCTCCAAATTATACACTAGTACGGGTACCTACAAATGCAGATAAGTAGAAATAACCACTGCTCTCAAGCTCTAGATTTTGTGCTAATTTCAGAAATACATGTTTCCTTGATACCCATGTTTTACTCTGCCCATTTTGCTATAAGAGTTGGTCTGTACTTAGTTCTCAATGAAAATCATTTGTGTGCTAAGTTGTTGGCACTGGGTAGCTTGGGTTCTTTTGTCAATCGACCACTGTACAGATTCACCTGTAATGGCATAAATGTCTCTATGTGAAGTAACATACACTATACTCTATTAAAAGTGATTTAAACTATCAGAAAAAAATATATATGCATACCATATTCAGTTTTACTGATTCCTCAAAAGGTTTGTTTGTCGGAGAAGAGGAATCTCCTTTTGCAACTTCTTCAGCACTCAGTGCTGGGTTGCATTCTTCCAGGAGTGCCTGAAGCATATGAAGACATAAAGGTTATTAAATGGACACTTATTGGAGTTTATGTTTAATAGTCCTTTAATGTTATCATTATCATAAATTAACATTTAAACAGAACGTAAACAAGATATATGAGGGTGTGTGAAAATTAATCCTTACACCGCTTCCCATCTCTATATTAGTGTGAGCCAACACACGCTTTGCGAGGTTATGATAGACGAACTGGGTGTGGGCACGTTATATCATGATTTCTATACAGTTTATTCAGTAGTGATGTAATTAAGAATGTGTCACTGTAATAATAAACAAGATACATATGAGGACTTGAATATTATGCCCTCGTAGAAAACTCTCAAGTTGAGGTTCCCACTAATTAGATAAACCACTCTATGTGAAGAAACATACACTATAATATCTAGTAATATTTATTCAAAATATCAGAATAGAATGAAATATGTATACCATATTCTGTTTTACTGATTCCTTAGTATTTTCGCTAGTGAGAGAAGAGGAATCTTCTTTTGAATTTTCTTCAGCCCTGGGACCAGCAGAGCATTCTTCCAAGAGTGTCTGAAGTATAGGAAAACATAAAGGTTATTAAATGCACACATGTTGGAGTTTATTTTTAATACTCTTGATATAGTATTGTTATCATAATTAATTTTAAACGGAATCAAATCCACAAGTAAGAGGGAGCTTGAAAATTCATAGATGGCATTGTGTGGATTCAATACATGGAATAAAGTGCCCATTCTATATATTCTAAGTCACCAAGGAGTTCCAGAATCGATAGAAGAACAAGTCCGAAGGCTAAGATCATTTACAAAGTCATGAACTCTGAGGTGACTTGCAACTTCCTAGTAACACAGGAAAGAGGATATTTTATTCTTTATAATACATGTTCTTCCATGTTGGAATCTTGTTCCTTTATATGGAAGTGTGGTTACAGACACGAAATATAAAAGTGGAATCTGCATTTTGAAATTCAAGAAAAAGTAGTTAGTAAGTGTTCGCAAAAACATATGCAAACTAGTTTTATGTAGGGGGGAGCAGCTCCCTGGGCAGGAGGTTCCACTAGGTGGCTAGGTTTAAAAAATGTGCAGGTTGGCTAGGTTTCCCAATGGGTCAGTTGAACTAGGGTTCAATATCAAGATCTATCAAAAAAAAGGTCAGAAAAAGGTCAGTTTTCATTGGAAAACTGTGCTGCATCCATGTTGCATTTTGGGTGACTTCCTGTCACGGGCACAAGGTCTTCCACACAAGTGGGGTACCATTTTTATTGAGAGACTTGGGGGTATGCTAGGTGAAAGGAAGTTAGTGACTCCCACAATTTCCAGCTCTTTCCATCACGGTAATTGTGTTTTTTTAGTCAAAGATTGAGGTTTGCATGGAATTCTGGGTAAAAAGATGTGGTGAGAGCCACGTAAGTCAGCCCACCCTGGATACCCCTAGGTACAGGTTGGCTCAGTTTCCCTAGGAGCCAACTGAGCTAGGGTCCAAAGCCTAGACTTACCCACATCGGAAAAAGAGGGCCAATGTTTGTTGGAAAAATGTGCTGCATCCATGTTGTGTTTTCAGCCATTTCCTGTCACAGCACTAGGTTTACCCACACAAGTGAGGTACCATTTTTATCAAGAGACATGGGGGAATGCCAGGTTGGAGGATGTCTGTGGTTCCCTTCAGATTCCAGAAATTTCCATAACAGAAATGTGAAGAAAATCTGTTTTTTAGTCAAAGTTTGAGGTTTGTAAGGGAATCTTGGTAAATAAAATGAGGTGAGAGCCACGCAAGTCAGCCCACCTTGGATAATCCCATGTGTTTAGTTTTCAGAAATGTGCAGGTTGGCTAGGTTTCCCTAGGTGCCTGCTGAGCTACGGTCCAAAATCTAGAGCTATCCACATCGGAAAAAGGAGGTCAGATTTCATTGGAAAAATGTGCTGCATCCATGTTGCAGCATTTTGAGCTGTATCCTTTTGTGAGCACTAGTCCTACCCACACAAGTGAGGTACCATTTTTGTTGAACATAGAATAGTAGAACATTTGTTACCGTTATTACCAATTGGATTTCACTGATTTGTGCCTTTCAAATGTTAGCCAGTCTATAAGAAAGATGATATTTTGAAAAATACCCTCCAAATTATACACTAGTACGGGTACCTACAAATGCAGATAAGTAGAAATAACCACTGCTCTCAAGCTCTAGATTTTGTGCTAATTTCAGAAATACATGTTTCCTTGATACCCATGTTTTACTCTGCCCATTTTGCTATAAGAGTTGGTCTGTACTTAGTTCTCAATGAAAATCATTTGTGTGCTAAGTTGTTGGCACTGGGTAGCTTGGGTTCTTTTGTCAATCGACCACTGTACAGATTCACCTGTAATGGCATAAATGTCTCTATGTGAAGTAACATACACTATACTCTATTAAAAGTGATTTAAACTATCAGAAAAAAATATATATGCATACCATATTCAGTTTTACTGATTCCTCAAAAGGTTTGTTAGTCGGAGAAGAGGAATCTCCTTTTGCAACTTCTTCAGCACTCAATGCTGGGTTGCATTCTTCCAGGAGTGCCTGAAGCATATGAAGACATAAAGGTTATTAAATGGACACTTATTGGAGTTTATGTTTAATAGTCCTTTAATGTTATCATTATCATAAATTAACATTTAAACAGAACGTAAACAAGATATATGAGGGTGTGTGAAAATTAATCCTTACACCGCTTCCCATCTCTATATTAGTGTGAGCCAACACACGCTTTGCGAGGTTATGATAGACGAACTGGGTGTGGGCACGTTATATCATGATTTCTAAACTGTTTATTCAGTAGTGATGTAATTAAGAATGTGTCACTGTAATAATAAACAAGATACATATGAGGACTTGAATATTATGCCCTCGTAGAAAACTCTCAAGTTGAGGTTCCTACTAATTAGATAAACCACTCTATGTGAAGAAACATACACTATAATATCTAGTAATATTTATTCAAAATATCAGAATAGAATGAAATATGTATACCATATTCTGTTTTACTGATTCCTTAGTATTTTCGCTAGTGAGAGAAGAGGAATCTTCTTTTGAATTTTCTTCAGCCCTGGGACCAGCAGAGCATTCTTCCAAGAGTGTCTGAAGTATAGGAAAACATAAAGGTTATTAAATGCACACATGTTGGAGTTTATTTTTAATACTCTTGATATAGTATTGTTATCATAATTAATTTTAAACGGAATCAAATCCATTTTCTTCAGCCCTGGGACCAGCAGAGCATTCTTCCAAGAGTGTCTGAAGTATAGGAAAACATAAAGGTTATTAAATGCACACATGTTGGAGTTTATTTTTAATACTCTTGATATAGTATTGTTATCATAATTAATTTTAAACGGAATCAAATCCACAAGTAAGAGGGAGCTTGAAAATTCATAGATGGCATTGTGTGGATTCAATACATGGAATAAAGTGCCCATTCTATATATTCTAAGTCACCAAGGAGTTCCAGAATCGATAGAAGAACAAGTCCGAAGGCTAAGATAATTTACAAAGTCATGAACTCTGAGGTGACTTGCAACTTCCTAGTAACACAGGAAAGAGGATATTTTATTCTTTATAATACATGTTCTTCCATGTTGGAATCTTGTTCCTTTATATGGAAGTGTGGTTACAGACACGAAATATAAAAGTGGAATCTGCATTTTGAAATTCAAGAAAAAGTAGTTAGTAAGTGTTCGCAAAAACATATGCAAACTAGTTTTATGTAGGGGGGAGCAGCTCCCTGGGCAGGAGGTTCCACTAGGTGGCTAGGTTTAAAAAATGTGCAGGTTGGCTAGGTTTCCCAATGGGTCAGTTGAACTAGGGTTCAATATCAAGATCTATCAAAAAAAGGTCAGAAAAAGGTCAGTTTTCATTGGAAAACTGTGCTGCATCCATGTTGCATTTTGGGTGACTTCCTGTCACGGGCACAAGGTCTTCCACACAAGTGGGGTACCATTTTTATTGAGAGACTTGGGGGAATGCCAGGTGAAAGGAAATTAGTGGCTCCCACAATTTCCAGCTCTTTCCATCACGGTAATTGTCTTTTTTTAGTCAAAGATTGAGGTTTGCATGGAATTCTGGGTAAAAAAATGTGGTGAGAGCCACGTAAGTCAGCCCACCCTGGATACCCCTAGGTACAGGTTGGCTCAGTTTCCCTAGGAGCCAACTGAGCTAGGGTCCAAAGCCTAGACTTACCCACATCGGAAAAAGAGGGCCAATGTTTGTTGGAAAAATGTGCTGCATCCATGTTGTGTTTTCAGCCATTTCCTGTCACAGCACTAGGTTTACCCACACAAGTGAGGTACCATTTTTATCAAGAGACATGGGGGAATGCCAGGTTGGAGGATGTCTGTGGTTCCCTTCAGATTCCAGAAATTTCCATAACAGAAATGTGAAGAAAATCTGTTTTTTAGTCAAAGTTTGAGGTTTGTAAGGGAATCTTGGTAAATAAAATGAGGTGAGAGCCACGCAAGTCAGCCCACCTTGGATAATCCCATGTGTTTAGTTTTCAGAAATGTGCAGGTTGGCTAGGTTTCCCTAGGTGCCTGCTGAGCTACGGTCCAAAATCTAGAGCTATCCACATCGGAAAAAGGAGGTCAGATTTCATTGGAAAAATGTGCTGCATCATGTTGCAGCATTTTGAGCTGTATCCTTTTGTGAGCACTAGTCCTACCCACACAAGTGAGGTACCATTTTTGTTGAACATAGAATAGTAGAACATTTGTTACCGTTATTACCAATTGGATTTCACTGATTTGTGCCTTTCAAATGTAAGCCAGTCTATAAGAAAGATGATATTTTGAAAAATACCCTCCAAATTATACACTAGTACGGGTACCTACAAATGCAGATAAGTAGAAATAACCACTGCTCTCAAGCTCTAGATTTTGTGCTAATTTCAGAAATACATGTTTCCTTGATACCCATGTTTTACTCTGCCCATTTTGCTATAAGAGTTGGTCTGTACTTAGTTCTCAATGAAAATCATTTGTGTGCTAAGTTGTTGGCACTGGGTAGCTTGGGTTCTTTTGTCAATCGACCACTGTACAGATTCACCTGTAATGGCATAAATGTCTCTATGTGAAGTAACATACACTATACTCTATTAAAAGTGATTTAAACTATCAGAAAAAAATATATATGCATACCATATTCAGTTTTACTGATTCCTCAAAAGGTTTGTTAGTCGGAGAAGAGGAATCTCCTTTTGCAACTTCTTCAGCACTCAATGCTGGGTTGCATTCTTCCAGGAGTGCCTGAAGCATATGAAGACATAAAGGTTATTAAATGGACACTTATTGGAGTTTATGTTTAATAGTCCTTTAATGTTATCATTATCATAAATTAACATTTAAACAGAACGTAAACAAGATATATGAGGGTGTGTGAAAATTAATCCTTACACCGCTTCCCATCTCTATATTAGTGTGAGCCAACACACGCTTTGCGAGGTTATGATAGACGAACTGGGTGTGGGCACGTTATATCATGATTTCTATACAGTTTATTCAGTAGTGATGTAGTTAAGAATGTGTCACTGTAATAATAAACAAGATACATATGAGGACTTGAATATTATGCCCTCGTAGAAAACTCTCAAGTTGAGGTTCCCACTAATTAGATAAACCACTCTATGTGAAGAAACATACACTATAATATCTAGTAATATTTATTCAAAATATCAGAATAGAATGAAATATGTATACCATATTCTGTTTTACTGATTCCTTAGTATTTTCGCTAGTGAGAGAAGAGGAATCTTCTTTTGAATTTTCTTCAGCCCTGGGACCAGCAGAGCATTCTTCCAAGAGTGTCTGAAGTATAGGAAAACATAAAGGTTATTAAATGCACACATGTTGGAGTTTATTTTTAATACTCTTGATATAGTATTGTTATCATAATTAATTTTAAACGGAATCAAATCCTCAAGTAAGAGGGAGCTTGAAAATTCATAGATGGCATTGTGTGGATTCAATACATGGAATAAAGTGCCCATTCTATATATTCTAAGTCACCAAGGAGTTCCAGAATCGATAGAAGAACAAGTCCGAAGGCTAAGATCATTTACAAAGTCATGAACTCTGAGGTGACTTGCAACTTCCTAGTAACACAGGAAAGAGGATATTTTATTCTTTATAATACATGTTCTTCCATGTTGGAATCTTGTTCCTTTATATGGAAGTGTGGTTACAGACACGAAATATAAAAGTGGAATCTGCATTTTGAAATTCAAGAAAAAGTAGTTAGTAAGTGTTCGCAAAAACATATGCAAACTAGTTTTATGTAGGGGGGAGCAGCTCCCTGGGCAGGAGGTTCCACTAGGTGGCTAGGTTTAAAAAATGTGCAGGTTGGCTAGGTTTCCCAATGGGTCAGTTGAACTAGGGTTCAATATCAAGATCTATCAAAAAAAAGGTCAGAAAAAGGTCAGTTTTCATTGGAAAACTGTGCTGCATCCATGTTGCATTTTGGGTGACTTCCTGTCACGGGCACAAGGTCTTCCACACAAGTGGGGTACCATTTTTATTGAGAGACTTGGGGGTATGCTAGGTGAAAGGAAGTTAGTGACTCCCACAATTTCCAGCTCTTTCCATCACGGTAATTGTGTTTTTTTAGTCAAAGATTGAGGTTTGCATGGAATTCTGGGTAAAAAGATGTGGTGAGAGCCACGTAAGTCAGCCCACCCTGGATACCCCTAGGTACAGGTTGGCTCAGTTTCCCTAGGAGCCAACTGAGCTAGGGTCCAAAGCCTAGACTTACCCACATCGGAAAAAGAGGGCCAATGTTTGTTGGAAAAATGTGCTGCATCCATGTTGTGTTTTGAGCCATTTCCTGTCACAGCACTAGGTTTACCCACACAAGTGAGGTACCATTTTTATCAAGAGACATGGGGGAATGCCAGGTTGGAGGATGTCTGTGGTTCCCTTCAGATTCCAGAAATTTCCATAACAGAAATGTGAAGAAAATCTGTTTTTTAGTCAAAGTTTGAGGTTTGTAAGGGAATCTTGGTAAATAAAATGAGGTGAGAGCCACGCAAGTCAGCCCACCTTGGATAATCCCATGTGTTTAGTTTTCAGAAATGTGCAGGTTGGCTAGGTTTCCCTAGGTGCCTGCTGAGCTACGGTCCAAAATCTAGAGCTATCCACATCGGAAAAAGGAGGTCAGATTTCATTGGAAAAATGTGCTGCATCCATGTTGCAGCATTTTGAGCTGTATCCTTTTGTGAGCACTAGTCCTACCCACACAAGTGAGGTACCATTTTTGTTGAACATAGAATAGTAGAACATTTGTTACCGTTATTACCAATTGGATTTCACTGATTTGTGCCTTTCAAATGTTAGCCAGTCTATAAGAAAGATGATATTTTGAAAAATACCCTCCAAATTATACACTAGTACGGGTACCTACAAATGCAGATAAGTAGAAATAACCACTGCTCTCAAGCTCTAGATTTTGTGCTAATTTCAGAAATACATGTTTCCTTGATACCCATGTTTTACTCTGCCCATTTTGCTATAAGAGTTGGTCTGTACTTAGTTCTCAATGAAAATCATTTGTGTGCTAAGTTGTTGGCACTGGGTAGCTTGGGTTCTTTTGTCAATCGACCACTGTACAGATTCACCTGTAATGGCATAAATGTCTCTATGTGAAGTAACATACACTATACTCTATTAAAAGTGATTTAAACTATCAGAAAAAAATATATATGCATACCATATTCAGTTTTACTGATTCCTCAAAAGGTTTGTTAGTCGGAGAAGAGGAATCTCCTTTTGCAACTTCTTCAGCACTCAATGCTGGGTTGCATTCTTCCAGGAGTGCCTGAAGCATATGAAGACATAAAGGTTATTAAATGGACACTTATTGGAGTTTATGTTTAATAGTCCTTTAATGTTATCATTATCATAAATTAACATTTAAACAGAACGTAAACAAGATATATGAGGGTGTGTGAAAATTAATCCTTACACCGCTTCCCATCTCTATATTAGTGTGAGCCAACACACGCTTTGCGAGGTTATGATAGACGAACTGGGTGTGGGCACGTTATATCATGATTTCTAAACTGTTTATTCAGTAGTGATGTAATTAAGAATGTGTCACTGTAATAATAAACAAGATACATATGAGGACTTGAATATTATGCCCTCGTAGAAAACTCTCAAGTTGAGGTTCCCACTAATTAGATAAACCACTCTATGTGAAGAAACATACACTATAATATCTAGTAATATTTATTCAAAATATCAGAATAGAATGAAATATGTATACCATATTCTGTTTTACTGATTCCTTAGTATTTTCGCTAGTGAGAGAAGAGGAATCTTCTTTTGAATTTTCTTCAGCCCTGGGACCAGCAGAGCATTCTTCCAAGAGTGTCTGAAGTATAGGAAAACATAAAGGTTATTAAATGCACACATGTTGGAGTTTATTTTTAATACTCTTGATATAGTATTGTTATCATAATTAATTTTAAACGGAATCAAATCCACAAGTAAGAGGGAGCTTGAAAATTCATAGATGGCATTGTGTGGATTCAATACATGGAATAAAGTGCCCATTCTATATATTCTAAGTCACCAAGGAGTTCCAGAATCGATAGAAGAACAAGTCCGAAGGCTAAGATCATTTACAAAGTCATGAACTCTGAGGTGACTTGCAACTTCCTAGTAACACAGGAAAGAGGATATTTTATTCTTTATAATACATGTTCTTCCATGTTGGAATCTTGTTCCTTTATATGGAAGTGTGGTTACAGACACGAAATATAAAAGTGGAATCTGCATTTTGAAATTCAAGAAAAAGTAGTTAGTAAGTGTTCGCAAAAACATATGCAAACTAGTTTTATGTAGGGGGGAGCAGCTCCCTGGGCAGGAGGTTCCACTAGGTGGCTAGGTTTAAAAAATGTGCAGGTTGGCTAGGTTTCCCAATGGGTCAGTTGAACTAGGGTTCAATATCAAGATCTATCAAAAAAAGGTCAGAAAAAGGTCAGTTTTCATTGGAAAACTGTGCTGCATCCATGTTGCATTTTGGGTGACTTCCTGTCACGGGCACAAGGTCTTCCACACAAGTGGGGTACCATTTTTATTGAGAGACTTGGGGGAATGCCAGGTGAAAGGAAATTAGTGGCTCCCACAATTTCCAGCTCTTTCCATCACGGTAATTGTCTTTTTTTAGTCAAAGATTGAGGTTTGCATGGAATTCTGGGTAAAAAAATGTGGTGAGAGCCACGTAAGTCAGCCCACCCTGGATACCCCTAGGTACAGGTTGGCTCAGTTTCCCTAGGAGCCAACTGAGCTAGGGTCCAAAGCCTAGACTTACCCACATCGGAAAAAGAGGGCCAATGTTTGTTGGAAAAATGTGCTGCATCCATGTTGTGTTTTCAGCCATTTCCTGTCACAGCACTAGGTTTACCCACACAAGTGAGGTACCATTTTTATCAAGAGACATGGGGGAATGCCAGGTTGGAGGATGTCTGTGGTTCCCTTCAGATTCCAGAAATTTCCATAACAGAAATGTGAAGAAAATCGGTTTTTTAGTCAAAGTTTGAGGTTTGTAAGGGAATCTTGGTAAATAAAATGAGGTGAGAGCCACGCAAGTCAGCCCACCTTGGATAATCCCATGTGTTTAGTTTTCAGAAATGTGCAGGTTGGCTAGGTTTCCCTAGGTGCCTGCTGAGCTACGGTCCAAAATCTAGAGCTATCCACATCGGAAAAAGGAGGTCAGATTTCATTGGAAAAATGTGCTGCATCCATGTTGCAGCATTTTGAGCTGTATCCTTTTGTGAGCACTAGTCCTACCCACACAAGTGAGGTACCATTTTTGTTGAACATAGAATAGTAGAACATTTGTTACCGTTATTACCAATTGGATTTCACTGATTTGTGCCTTTCAAATGTAAGCCAGTCTATAAGAAAGATGATATTTTGAAAAATACCCTCCAAATTATACACTAGTACGGGTACCTACAAATGCAGATAAGTAGAAATAACCACTGCTCTCAAGCTCTAGATTTTGTGCTAATTTCAGAAATACATGTTTCCTTGATACCCATGTTTTACTCTGCCCATTTTGCTATAAGAGTTGGTCTGTACTTAGTTCTCAATGAAAATCATTTGTGTGCTAAGTTGTTGGCACTGGGTAGCTTGGGTTCTTTTGTCAATCGACCACTGTACAGATTCACCTGTAATGGCATAAATGTCTCTATGTGAAGTAACATACACTATACTCTATTAAAAGTGATTTAAACTATCAGAAAAAAATATATATGCATACCATATTCAGTTTTACTGATTCCTCAAAAGGTTTGTTAGTCGGAGAAGAGGAATCTCCTTTTGCAACTTCTTCAGCACTCAATGCTGGGTTGCATTCTTCCAGGAGTGCCTGAAGCATATGAAGACATAAAGGTTATTAAATGGACACTTATTGGAGTTTATGTTTAATAGTCCTTTAATGTTATCATTATCATAAATTAACATTTAAACAGAACGTAAACAAGATATATGAGGGTGTGTGAAAATTAATCCTTACACCGCTTCCCATCTCTATATTAGTGTGAGCCAACACACGCTTTGCGAGGTTATGATAGACGAACTGGGTGTGGGCACGTTATATCATGATTTCTATACAGTTTATTCAGTAGTGATGTAATTAAGAATGTGTCACTGTAATAATAAACAAGATACATATGAGGACTTGAATATTATGCCCTCGTAGAAAACTCTCAAGTTGAGGTTCCCACTAATTAGATAAACCACTCTATGTGAAGAAACATACACTATAATATCTAGTAATATTTATTCAAAATATCAGAATAGAATGAAATATGTATACCATATTCTGTTTTACTGATTCCTTAGTATTTTCGCTAGTGAGAGAAGAGGAATCTTCTTTTGAATTTTCTTCAGCCCTGGGACCAGCAGAGCATTCTTCCAAGAGTGTCTGAAGTATAGGAAAACATAAAGGTTATTAAATGCACACATGTTGGAGTTTATTTTTAATACTCTTGATATAGTATTGTTATCATAATTAATTTTAAACGGAATCAAATCCACAAGTAAGAGGGAGCTTGAAAATTCATAGATGGCATTGTGTGGATTCAATACATGGAATAAAGTGCCCATTCTATATATTCTAAGTCACCAAGGAGTTCCAGAATCGATAGAAGAACAAGTCCGAAGGCTAAGATCATTTACAAAGTCATGAACTCTGAGGTGACTTGCAACTTCCTAGTAACACAGGAAAGAGGATATTTTATTCTTTATAATACATGTTCTTCCATGTTGGAGTCTTGTTCCTTTATATGAAAGTGTGGTTATAGACATGCAATATAAAAGTGGAATCTGCATTTTGAAATTCAATAAAAAGTAGTTAGTAAGTGTTCGCAAAAACATATGCAAACTAGTTTTATGTAGGGGGGAGCAGCTCCTTGGGCAGGGTGTTCCGCTAGGTGGCTAGGTTTAAAAAATGGATAGGTTGGCTAGGTTTCCCAAGGTGACAGCTGAACTAGGGTTCAATATCAAGATCTATGCACTTCAGAAAAAGGTCAGTTTTCATTGGAAAACTGTGCTGCATCCATGTTGCATTTTGGGCCACTTCCTGTCACGGGCACAAGGTCTACCCACACAAGTGGGGTACCATTTTATTTTAGAGACTTAGGAGAATGCCAGGTAAAAGGAAGTTAGTGGCTCCCACAATTTCCAGCTCTTTCCATCATGGTAATTGTATCTTTTTAGTCAAAGATTGAGGTTTGCATGGAATTCTGGGTAAAAAGATGTGGTGAGAGCCAGGTAAGTTAGCCCACCCTGGATACCCCTAGGTGTATAGTTTGAAAAAATGTACAGGTTGGCTCAGTTTCCCTAGGAGCCAATTGAGCTAAGGTCCAAAGCCTAGAGTTACCCACATCGGAAAAAGAGGGCCAATGTTTGTTGGAAAAATGTGCTGCGTCCATGTTGTGTTTTCAGCCGTTTCCTGTCACGGCACTAGGTCTACCCACACAAGTGAGGTACCATTTTTATCAAGAGACATGGGGGAATGCCAGATTGGAGGACATCTGTGGTTCCCTTCAGATTCCAGAAATTTTCATAACAGAAATGTCAGGAAAATGTGTTTTTTAGTCAAAGTTTGAGGTTTGTAAGGGAATCTTGGTAAATAAAATGAGGTGAGAGCCACGCAAGTCAGCCCAGCTTTGATACTCCCATGTGTTTAGTTTTCAGAAATGTGCAGGTTGGATAGGTTTCCCTAGGTGCCTGCTGAGCTAGGGTCCAAAATCTAGCGCTATCCACATCGGAAAAAGGGGGTCAGATTTAATTGGAAAAATGTGCTGCATCCATGTTGCAGCATTTTGAGCTGTATCCTTTCGTGAGCACTAGGCCTACCCACACAAGTGAGGTACCATTTTTGTTGAACATAAAATAGTAGAGCATTTGTTACCGTTATTACCAATTGGATTTCACTGATTTGTGCCTTTCAAATGTAAGCCAGTCTATAAGAAAGATGATATTTTGAAAAATACCCTCCAAATCATACACTAGTACGGGTACCTACAAATTCAGATAAGTAGAAATAACCACTGCTCCCAAGCTCTAGATCTCGTACCAATTTCAGAAATACATGTTTCCTTGATACCCATTTTTTACTCTGCTCATTTTGCTATAAGAGTTGGTCTGTACTTAGTTCTCAATGAAAATCATTTGTGTGCTAAGTTGTTGGCACTCGGTAGCTTGTGTTCTCTTGTCAAACGGCCACTGTGACAAAAAGGTACAGATGAAAATGTTGTCACAAAGGCCTGTTTTTTCCTACTCATTTTCAATATTTTCATTGTTATTTTCCTTGAAAAAACCTTGAAGGTTCTATATGTATGACCCCTTGATGAATTTGGAATTTTGAATCCTTTTGGGAAATCTATAGCTTTTCCAGATCACCCATGGGTTTTACACTGGTTTCTACCACAAGCTGGAAGTAGGTTGTGAGCAGAAAAATAAGGAAAATAGGCCACCTCTTGGAAAAATGCCAAAACTGTGGTGCAATGTTAGGTTTTCTGATTCAGTTTTGCATGTTTGTCTGGAGCACCTTTTCCCTATTTATTTTCTTTTTTTGAACTTACAAACACTTGGCCTATTTCCATTGGCCCCTCCAAGGAATTTCACAGACCCTTGACATCTTTAGAATACCCACTATGTTTGGAAAAAAGGACGTAAGTTTGCCCTGGATAGCTTATGTGGACAAAAAGCTATGGAGCCCTAAATGCAAACTACTCCAAATAGCTAAAAAAGGGCTCAGCACTTAGGCCTAGCAGCCAAAGGGTTAAACAAACAAACACACTACGATCCCCAAGGGAGAAAATGATATCAGTTGTCCTATGTGCAGGAAATGAAACATTTATTGTATTGAGGGGCACAGCCAAAAAACAGAACATACGAGGTGGGTATGTTGCCTGTGGTAACTGATAAACATGGAAAAGATCTTAATGACACTGAATCAGAGTGATGGTTACTCTGAGATAGTTGGGTCCCATGTAAACATTTTCTAGGAAAGTCATTTTCCAGGAAAATCCTGCCCCAAGTCTCTAAGAGTCCTACCAAAATGGATTGTGAGTCACATTAGAACCAAGTCACCAAAGTTAGTTAGAGTCATGTGAAACGTTTTCAGAAAAGTTATTTGTTAGAGATCTCTCCTGCATCAAGCATCTAAGAGTCCTACCAAAATGGATTGTGAGGCACTTTAGAACCAAGACATCAGAGTCAGATTTTGACCCTAATGAGGTGGGAAAACTGCTGCCAGAGCAGAGACAATGGCTAAGGGCTCATGACTGATGAACTGGCGATAGGGAGTGATTTACACCAGCCCAAGAAGACCAGCTGGAGAAATTCCAAGGACTTTATTAAATGGAAAGGGGCAGAGGTGAAGCCTCCCCATTCATAGGTTAGTTTAATCAGAGGCCTTGGGAAGGAATAGCTTTTTTTCTTTCCAACTCTTTATTTTACTCCAAGGTACGCAGTTGGGAGCCAGCCCAGTGAAAGGGGAGCTGGTGCCAGATTCTATTGGGTACTGCTTAGGAGGATGGGATTTTCATTTTCTTAAACCCACCCTTTGAATGATACACAATCTCCCTCCAAGGGCAGAAGGCCTGTTCCATCTTCATTCCCCTTAGAGTAGTGCACTCCGGGATAGATAGCAGTAATGCAAACAGGATGAGTTGAAAAAATGATTAGATTGGTCCTTGGGAACATTTTCCACATTGGTTAAGAACTGTTCAGCAGTAGCTGGTAAAGATACAAAGCTGGCTCCTAAGTCATAGATCATAGGAAACTTTTTCTTGGTCTGTGGAAAAAGAAGACAGACTGCACGTGCTGTTTCGGAGCTGCAACAAGACCAGACAGACTGGACCGGTTCCTACTTGTTCCAAGGGCAAAGAAGTGGGCTCAAAGGCTCAGATGGCTGCCCTGCCTTTGTAGCTACACAGACACAAGAAGCTGCAAGAAGCCTTTTTCCTGGAGTGACCAGTTACAACAAGAAAGGGGCTGGGCCCAACTGGTGTCCTCTACTAGAGTAAGTTTGGACCCTATGTGCTGTACTGGAGGTACATCTTCATTTTCATGGCAGCTCCAGTTTTCCACAGTAAATGACGGCCATTTCTAACATTCTAACAGCCAGCTATCTTCTTTGGTGCATTTCTGTACTTTTCTTCCAACTGGAGAATCCACTTTTGCACCTTCTTCCAGGTTGGCAAGGGCTCCTGTACTTCCTGGACTCTTCCTTGACTTCTGGACTTGGTCACTTCTCTCCACAGGGCTTCAGAAATCCATTGGTTGTTGCGTGCAGTCTTGTGGGAAAGTACCATCTTTCTTGGCATGTTACCCCCAATTTTACATGTATGTCAGTATGTTTTTGCCTGTCTCACTGGGATCCTGATAGCCAGGACCCCAGTGCTCATAGTTTGTGGCCTAAATGCGTATGCCTGTGTAGTGCCTAACTGTGTCACTGAGGCTCTACTAATCAGAACCTCAGTGCTCATGCTCTCCCTGCCTTTAAATTTGTCACTATAGGCTAGTGACTACATGTAGGAGGGTGCCCTGGCTTATAGTGGGTACCTGATGGTACTTACACCTTGTGCCAAGTCCAGTTATCGCTTGTTAGTAGATTAGTAGTGTTCTAGCAGTTTAGGCTGATAGAGGTAGCTATAGCATAGCAGCTTAGGCTGAACTAGGAGACATGGAAAGCTCCTGCTATACCACTTATATCATATAGGTACTATATCATAAGAAACACAATACTCAGGGTTACTGAAAATAAAGGTACTTTCTTTTAGTGACAATGTGCCAAAAATATCTCAGAGGATATACTCCCTTAAGAGGTAAGTAAAATACACAAAATATACACACAAACCAAAATCAGGTAAGTAAACAGTTAGAAAAGTAGCGTAAACACTGTAGAATACAATAGGATGCAATAGGAAATAATAGGCCTAGGGGCAACACAAACCATATACTCCAAAAGTGGAATGCGAACCACAAATGGACCCAAGGCCTAGTGTAGTGTGTAGAGGGTTGCTGGGAGTGTAAGAAAACACTAAGGGTGTCCAAGATACCCTAACCCAAGACCCTGAAAAGTAGGAATAAAGTTACCCTACTACCTCAGAAAAACAGTAAAGACGAGATAGGGGATTCTGCAAAGCACTGAAGACGGATTCCTGGACCTAAGGACCTGCAAAGGAAGGGGACCAAGTCCAAGAGTCACGCAAGTGTCCGGGGGGGGGGTCATGACCCCACTAAACCCCAGATTAAGGTGCAAAAAGGCTGCCCCCCAGGTGGAAATAGCTGAAGATTCTGCAACAATGGAAGAAGCCAGGAACTTCTCCTTTGCACAGAAGATGTCCCACGGTGTGTTGGAGGATGTAGAGTTGTTTCCACGCAAAAAGACAGCAAACAAGCCTTGCTAACTGCAAAGGTCACAGTTGAAGAAAATGGGTGCTGCCCGGGCCCAGGAAGGACGAGGTGGTCGTCTTTTGGAGGAGGAGACAGAGTGGGTGCTCAGCAGCACAGAGAGCACAGCAGAAACAGGTAGCACCCCCAGAGGGACTTGAACAGGTGTTCAAGAAATCTGAGCACGGCGGTCATCTCAACACAACAAAAGAGGGTAACACGAAGTCGGTGGTCAACTCAGGGAGTTGAGCAATGCAGGACAGGGTGCTCGGGACCTGGGCCATGCTGTGCATGAAGGATTCATTGCAAAAGTGCAAGAAGCCCTAGCAGCTGCAGATCACGCAGTACACAGGAATATTGTCTGGCGTGGGGAGGCAAGGACTTACCTCCACCAAATTTGTATAGAAGGACCACTGGACTGTCAGGGTCACTTGGATCCAGCTCCTGTGTTCCAGGGACCACGCTCGTCAAGATGAGAGGGGACCCAGAGGACCGGTGATGCAAAAGTTTGGTGCCTGCGTTAGCAGGGGGAAGATTCCGTCGACCCACAGGAGATTTCTCCTTGGCTTCCAGTGCAGGGTGAAGGCAGACAGCCCTCAGATTATGCACCACCAGGAAACAGTCGAGAAATCCAGCAGGATTAGGCGCCACAATGTTGCTGGTAGTCTTCTTGCTACTTTGTTGCGGTTTTGCAGGCATCCTGGAGCAGTGAGCGGTCGATCCTTGGCAGAAGTTGAAGACAGCGATGCAGAGGAAATCTGGTGAGCTCTTGCATTCATTATCTGATGAGAAACCCACAGGAGAGACCCTAAATAGCCCTCAGAGGAGGATTGGCCACCTAACCAGGTAAGCACCTATCAGGAGGGGTCTCTGACGTCAATTGTAAGTGATGGCCACTCAGAGGCCTCCACTGTGCCCTCACACCTCTGCATTCAAGATGGCAGAGGTCTGGGACACACTGGAGGAGCTCCGGGCACCACCTCTGGGGTGGTGATCGACAGGGGAGTGGTCACTCCCCTTTCCTTTGTCCAGTTTCGTGCCAGAGCAGGGGCTGGGGTATCCCTGAACCGATGTAGACAGGCTTATGCAAGGAGGGCACCATCTGTGTCCTTCAACGCATTTCCAGAGGCTTGGGGGAGGCTACTCCTCCCAAGCCCTTAACACATATTTCCAAAGGGAGAGGGTGTAACACCCTCTCTCAGAGGAAATCCTTAGTTCTGCCTTCCTGGGACTGGGCTGCCCAGACCCCAGGAGAGCAGAAACCTGTCTGAGGGTTGGCAGCAGCGGTTGCTGCAGAGAAAACCCTAGAGAGCTTCAGATTTGGCATGGGGGGACAATTCCATGATCTTAGACATGTTACATGGCCATATTCGGAGTTAATATTGTGAAGCTACATAAAGGTATTGACCTATATGTATTTAACGCGTGTAATGGTGTCCCCGCACTCAGAAAGTCTGGGGAAATTGCCCTGAACAAAGTAGATGCACCTTGGCTAGTGCCAGGGTGCCTTAACATTTAGTAACTTTGCACCTAACCTTCACTAGGTGAGGGTGAGACATATAGGTGACTTATAAGTTACTTAGGTGCAGTGTGAAATGGCTGTGAAATAACGTGGATGTTATTTCACTCAGGCTGCGGTGGCAGTCCTGTGTAAGAATTGTCCTGGCTGCTATATTGTGGCTATCTTTCACTGGAAAGGGTAGGGATAGGCTCCTTACTGTTAGAGAAAGTGAAGCTAACAATTTTACAGTTTTAAAGGATGCACTCTTGGATGGATTTGGCTTAACCACTGAACAATGCAGGATTAAGTTCAGAGACACCAGAAAAGAGTCCTCTCAAGACTGGACAGACTTTTTAGACTGTTCAGTGAAGGCCTTGGAGGGGTGGTTACATGGCAGTAAAGTATCTGACTATGAAAGCCTGTATAATATTATTCTGAGAGAGCATATTATTAAAAATTGTGTGTCTGATTTACTACACCAGTACTTGATAGACTCAGATCTGACCTCTCCCCAAGAATTGGGAAAGAAGGCAGACAAATGGGTCAGAACAAGAGTGAACAGAAAAGTTCATACATGAGGTGACAAGGATGGCAAGAAGAAAGATGGTGAGAAATCTCAGGATAAGCATAGGGATAAGGGTAATACCAAAGATCCTTCTTCAAATCCTAAACACTCTTCAGGGGGTGGGGATAAATCAAATTCTTCCTCTTCTTCACAACATACACACATTAAAAAGCCTTGCTGCTATGTATGTAACAATAAAGGCTATTGGCAAGGGGGTAAGTCCTGTCCAGGTAAACCCCCTGAGCCAACCACCACTAACACATCAAACTCTAGTGCCCCTAGCAGTAGTGGTAATAGTGGTGGGACTGCTGGCAACAGTCAAAGTAAGGGTGTAGTTGGGTTCACTTATGGGTCCATCATAGAAACTGGGGTAGTCAATCCCAAGACAGTTTCTGTCACACCTAGTGGCATTGGCCTTGCCACACTGGCTGCTTGTCCCCTTACAATGGATAAGTACAGGCAGACAGTTTCAATAAATGGTTTTGAAGCCCAGGCCTACAGGGACACAGGTGCCAGTCTCACTTTGTTGACTGAAAACCTAGTGTCTCCTGAACAACACATCATTGAACAACAGTACAAGATTATTGATGTCCATAACTCCACTAAGTTTCTTCCCTTAGCTATCGTTCAGCTTAGTTGGGGTGGAGTTACTGGCCCTAAGCAGGTGGTAGTGTCACCTAGCTCACCTGTAGACTGTCTCTTAGGTAATGACCTAGAGACCTCAGGTTAGGCTGAGGTAGAGTTTTATACCCATGTAGCCATGCTAGGTATCCCTGAGGAATTGCTTCCTCTCATTTCTACTGAAATGAAAAAGCAAAGGAGAGAAAAAGGCCTGAAAACTCAGAATCCTTCTCCAAAAACAGGTAAAAAGGGCATCACAGTATCCCCTACCCACCCTGCCATTCAGGATACCATTCCTGTGGTAGGAGAAACCTCTCCTAGTGTGGCACCTTTACCAAGGGAACCATCAGCTGGCACAGCTGAACTCCATGAGGTAAAAGTACCTCTCTGTGGGATAACTAATATTGGTGAGGAAAAGGGCTCCATTTTAGTTAACATGGAGCATCCCTCCAACCCTCCCAGAGAAACTTTAGTGCAGAAACCCTGCACTGCCTCACAACACTTAGGACAGCAGCCCTGCCCTAGTGTGGAGCTCATAGGACAGCATCCCTGCCCTGCTCCAACTCAAGAGAAGCAGCATCCCTGTTATCTCTTACAGCCATATGGGCAAAGTTTTTGGCCAGCTATGGCTTTACTGAGACAGCATCCATGTCTGGCATTCTCATCACTGAAAATAGGTCAAGTGGACAATACCCACTTTTCTAAACTAAAACTTCCTGATAGGAACTCTGATAATATATCTTCACATTGTTGGCTAGCTAAAAAACTTCAAACAGGGTGGTTTACATCCCCACAGGGATGTAGCCATATAGTGGATGATAAAGGGAGTAACTGGTCTATTGCAGAGCTACTCTCCACTTATCATCACTTAGACAATAAAGACTCAACTGGCAAAGGTTAGCCTTATTGTCCTTCGTTTGGGGGGGGGGGGTTGTGTAGGAAAGTAGCCTCTTTCTAGCCTTGCTACCCCCACTTTTGGCCTGTTTGTCAGCATATGTTAGGGTGTTTTCACTGTCTCACTGGGATCCTGCTAGCCAGGGCCCAGTGCTCATAGTGAAAACCCTATGTTGTCAGTGTGGTATTGGGGTGACATTTCCATGATCTTAGACATGTTACATGGCCATGTTCGGAGTTACCTTTGTGACGCTATACATAGGTAGTGACCTATGTATAGTGCACGGGTTTAATGGTGTCCCCGCACTCAAAAAGTCTGGGGAATTTGCCCTGAACGATGTGGGGGCACCTTGGCTTTCTTTGCACTCAACCTTCACCAGGTGAAGGTTAGACATATAGGTGACTTATAAGTTACTTATGTGCAGTGGTTAAATGGCTGTGAAATAACGTGGACGTTATTTCACTCAGGCTGAAATGGCAGGCCTGTGTAAGAATTGTCAGAGCTCCCTATGGGTGGCAGAAGAAATGCTGCAGCCCATAGGGATCTCCTGGAACCCCAATACCCTGGGTACCTCAGTACCATATACTAGGGAATTATATGGGTGTACCAGTATGACAATGTGAATAGGTAAATTTAGTCCCTAGCCTGCAGTGACAATTGTAAAAGCAGAGAGAGCATAAACACTGAGGTTCTGGTTAGCAGAGCCTCAGTGACACAGTTAGGCACCACACAGGGAACACATATAGGCCACAAACTATGAGCACTGGGGTCCTGTCTAGCAGGGTCCCAGTGACACAAGCAAAAACAAACTAACACACAAGTAAAAATTGGGGTAACATGCCAGGCAAGATGGTACTTTTCTACACCTCTCTCAGAGGAAATCCTTTGTTCTGCCTTCCTGGGACTGGGCTGCCCAGACCCCAGGAGGGCAGAACCCTGTCTGTGGGGTGGCAGCAGCGGTAGCTGCAGAGAAAACCCTAGAAAGCTGGTTTGACAGTATCCGGGGTCCATAGTGGAACCCCGGGGATGCATGAGATTGGGACCCCAATACCAGATTTGTCATGGGGGACAATTCCATGATCCTAGACATGTTACATGGCCATATTCGGAGTTACCATTGTGAAGCTAGATATAGGTATTGACCTATATGTAGTGCACTTGTGTAATGTTGTCCCCAAACTCACAAAGTCCGGGGAAGTTGCCCTGAACAATGTGGGGGCACCTTGGCTAGTGCCAGGGTTCCCTCACACTTAGTAACTTTGCTCCTAACCTTCACCAAGTGAGGGTTAGGCATATAGGTGACTCATAAGTTACCTAAATGCAGTGTTAAATGGCTGTGAAATAACGTGCATTATTTCACTCAGGCTGCAGTGACAGTCTTGTGCAAGAATTGTCTGAGCTCCCTATGGGTGGCAAAAGACATGCTGCAGCCCATAGGGATCTCCTGGAACCCCAATTCCCTGGGTACCTAGGTACCATATACTACGGAATTATAAGGGTATTCCAGTGTGCCAATTAGAATTGGTAAAAATGGTCACTAGCCTTTAGTGACAATTTTAAAGGCAGAGAGAGCATGAGCACTGAGGTCCTGGTTAGCAGAGCGTCATTGATACAGTTAGGCACCAACCAGGGAGCACATATAGGCCACAAACTATGAGCACTGGGGTCCTGGCTAGCAGGATCCCAGTGACACAGTCTAAAACAAATTGACACACAAGTAAAAATGGGGGTAACATGCCAGGCAAGATGGTACTTTCCTACATCCTCCTTCCTGCTTCCCCATCTGTTGAGGGGAGATCTCCTCCCTCAGGCACATCTCTTTGTGTAGAGCCAGGCCACTTCATACCTCATCAAGCAGCCTGGCCAGGCTGCCAGAGGCTGGCCAATCAGAGCAAAGCAGCAAAAACACTGCAGGGCTGAAGTTGGCAACTTTTCAGGTAAAGTTTAAAACTCTTTACAGGAATTAATTTTATACCACACTTCTGGTATGTGTAACTTAAGGGGATTTTTAAAATTAAAATAAAGTCTCCCCATTCTAGCTTATGAGGGGCATTCACTACTGCTGCTGCTGCCACCCTGGGGAACTAACCCCAACCCCTGTCTTTCCATTCCCACAGCTAGGGATTCCCTATCTAAGGCCAACTATTGCTGCTGTAGCCTCAGTCGGGCCTCCTCCAACCTCATCTTCCAGTTCCCTATCTTGGGACTGGTCCTCAGGGTTGGATGTTTGGGACAATTCTGACACAGAAGTGACATGGTAATGAGCAGAGGTTGACCTTTCCCTAACATGTGTTACTCTAGTGATGTGGCCTGTAGGTGTGAAGGGTGCCCTACCTGTGTGTGACCCCTTCCCACTACCAGCAACACTAAGAGGTTTGTTAAGGGAAAGATCTGGACCCTCCCCTGGATCTTTAGGACCCTCTCCTGAATCTACCTGGGTAAACCTCCCTCTACCTCCCCTTCTGGTTGTACCTGACCGTTAGGATGCTCCTGGTCATCTTGTACAAGGAGATTAAAAAGGAAATCCTTGTTGGGGTTCTTCCCAATCCCTAAGCTTCTTTCTAAACAGAGACCCCTCAGACTTTTGAAATTAAGATTTTCATAAGTGGTCTTGACAACCCTGAGGTTAGCCTCTACAAAAGAAATAGGCCCTCATTACAACATTGGCGGTAAATCCCGCTTATCGCCGTGCAGAAGACCGCCAACACACCGCCGCGGCCGCGGAATTCCGCCACAGCTATTGACCCACAGCACGGAATCTTCCAAAATCTAGACACTCACACAACTCCGCCACATCAAAGGTCAGTGATAAACTGGCGAAAACAAAACCTCCACTGCCACGCCGCCAACAGAAATATGCCCACGCTATCACAACCCACGAATCCACGCGGAGATCTTTCAACCGCAGTATTCCATTGGCGGTACACACCGCCGCCCTCAAAATACACACATATATACAAAACACTACCACATTGGACAATTCCAAATACACACACCTGATACACATACACACACCACTCCCACACACCCAATAGAATATAAAACACACACCCACATCACCCACAAACCCTTACGACAACAATTCACAAACGAAAGCCAGAGAGAGACAGCACCAGCAAGAACACTAGCATCACCAGGCACACAACACCATCACCCACATAACTTCCACACACCTCAAACAACACCCCACTACATATCAGCACACTTATCACCCCACACACCACCCCACACATCACCTACACCACCCCATGGCACTGCAAAGACACCCCAGGTTCTCGGAGGAGGAGCTCAGGGTCATGGTGGAGGAAATCGTCCGGGTAGAGCCACAGCTATTCGGATCACAGGTGCAGCACACCTCAATTGCAAGGAAGATGGAGCTATGGCGAAGAATAGTGGACAGGGTCAACGCAGTGGGACAACACCCAAGAAATCGGGAGGACATCAGGAAGAGGTGGAATGACCTACGGGGGAAGGTGCGTTCCGTGGTCTCAAGACACCACATGGCGGTTCAGCGGACTGGCGGCGGACCCCACCTCCTCCCCAACAACTAACAACATGGGAGGAGCAGGTCTTGGCGATTCTGCATCCTGAGGGCCTCGCAGGAGTAGGTGGAGGAATGGACTCTGGTAAGTCAAATCTTAACTATTACATCACCCACCCTACCTGTATGCCAGCACATACCCCCACCCTCACCCCAAGCAATCCAACTCCTCACAAATGTCCCAACATCACAAACCACCATCCCAACACCAAGCCCTGCATGCAACACCAAAGCATGGACACCCATCACCAATGCATGGCCACTGCACATACCCATACACCCCCCTAAACCATCATCACACAAGGTCCCACACAGGAATGCAAGCACTGGGGTACACTGTCACCCACCCATTGCACACCATGACACACACAGATGTAATAACCATCCTTTTATACCCCTGCAGGACCCCTACCCAACGTCACCGGACAGGAGGGTCCACACATGTCCACACCACCAACAGAAGAGGCCCACAGTGATGACAGCACCTCTGTCCAACTGGATCTAGATGACCAGCCCGGCCCATCGGGGACCTCTGGACAGTCGGTTCCCCTCACACAGTCACAGGCCACTACAGAGCTTCCCCCCTCTGGAAACACCAGCACAGCACCTGTGAGAAAGTAGCCTCTTTCTAGCCTTGTTACCCCCACTTTTGGCCTGTTTGTGAGTATATGTCAGGGTGTTTTCACTGTCTCACGGGGATCCTGCTAGCCAGGGCCCAGTGCTCATAGTGAAAACCCTATGTTTTCAGTATGTTTGTTATGTGTCACTGTGACCCTGCTAGCCAGGACCCCAGTGCTCATAAGTTTGTGACCTATATGTATGTGTTCCCTGTGTGATGCCTAACTGTCTCACTGAGGCTCTGCTAACCAGAACCTCAGTGGTTATGCTCTCTCTTTACAAATTGTCACTAACAGACTAGTGACCAATTTCACCAATTCACATTGGCATACTGGAACACCCTTATAATTCCCTAGTATATGGTGCTGAGGTACCCAGGGTATTGGGGTTCCAGGAGATCCCTATGGGCTGCATCATTTATTTTGCCACCCATAGGGAGCTCTGACAATTCTTACACAGGCCTGCCACTGCAGCCTGAGTGAAATAACGTCCACGTTATTTCACAGCCATTTACCACTGCACTTAAGTAACTTATAAGTCACCTATATGTCTAACCTTTACCTGGTAAAGGTTGGGTGCTAAGTTACTTAGTGTGTGGGCACCCTGGCACTAGGCAAGGTGCCCCCACATCGTTCAGGGCAAATTCCCCGGACTTTGTGAGTGCGTGGACACCATTACACGCATGCACTATACATAGGTCACTACCTATGTATAGTGTCACAATGGTAACTCCGAACATGGCCATGTAACATGTCTAAGATCATGGAATTGTGGGGAGACAATTCCATGATCCCCCGAGTCTCTAGCACAGACCCGGGTACTGCCAAACTGCCTTTCCCGGGGTTTCACTGCAGCTGCTGCTGCTGCCAACCCCTCAGACAGGTTTCTGCCCTCCTGGGGTCCAGCCAGGCTTGGCCCGGGAAGGCAGAACAAAGGACTTCCTCAGAGAGAGGGTGTTACACCCTCTCCCTTTGGAAAAAGGTGTCAGGGCTGGGGAGGAGTAGCCTCCCCCAGCCTCTGGAAATGCTTTGATGGGCACAGATGGTGCCCATCTCTGCATAAGCCAGTCTACACCGGTTCAGGGATCCCCCAGCCCTGCTCTGGCGCGAAACTGGACAAAGGAAAGGGGAGTGACCACTCCCCTGACCTGCACCTCCCAGGGGAGGTGCCCAGAGCTCCTCCAGTGTGCTCCAGACCTCTGCCATCTTGGAAACAGAGGTGCTGCTGGCACACTGGACTGCTCTGAGTGGCCAGTGCCAGCAGGTGACATCAGAGACTCCTTCTGATAGGCTCTTACCTGTGTTGCTAGCCTATCCTCCTTCCTAAGTAGCCAAACCTCCTTTTCTGGCTATTTAGGGTCTCTGCTTTGGGGAATTCTTTAGATCACTAATGCAAGAGCTCATCAGAGTTCCTCTGCATCTCTCTTCACCTTCTGCTGAGGAATTGACCGCTGACTGCTCAGGACGCCTGCAAAACCGCAACAAAGTAGCAAAGACGACTACTGCAACCTTGTATCACTGATCCTGCCGCCTTCTCTACTGTTTTCCTGGTGGTGCATGCTGTGGGCACAGTCTGCCTCCTCTCTGCACTAGAAGCTCCAAAGAAATCTCCTGTGGGACGACGGAATCCTCCCCCTGCAACCGCAGGCACCAAAAGAACTGCATCACCGTTCCTCTGGGTCCCCTCTCAGCACGACGAGCGTGGTCCCTGGAACTCAGCAACTCTGTCCAAGTGACTCCCACAGTCCAGTGACTCTTCAGTCCAAGTTTGGTGGAGGTAAGTCCTTGCCTCCCCACGCTAGACTGCATTGCTGGGTACCGCGTGATTTGCAGCTGCTCCTGCTCCTGTGCACTCTTCCAGAATTTCCTTTGTGCACAGCCAAGCCTGGGTCCCCAACATTCTAACCTGCAGTGCACAACCTCCTGAGTTGTCCTCCAGCATAGTGGGACCTTCTTGTGTGACTTCGGGTGAGCTCTGGTTCACTCTTCTTCATAGTGCCTGTTCCGGCACTTCTGCGGGTGCTGCTTGCTTCTGAGTGGGCTCCTTGTCTTGCTGGATGCCCCCTCTGTCTCCTCACGCAATTGGCGACATCCTGGTCCCTCCTGGGCCACAGCAGCATCCAAAAACCCTAACTGCGACCCTTGCAGCTAGCAAGGCTTGTTTGCAGTCTTTCTGCGTGGGAACACATCTGCAAGCTTCTTCATGACGTGGGATATCCATCCTCCAAAGGGGAAGTTCCTAGTCCTTTTCGTCTTGCAGAATCCACAGCTTCTACCATCCGGTGGCAGCTTCTTTGCAACCTCAGCTGGCATTTCTTGGGCATGTGCCCACTCCCGACTTTGTCGTGACTCTTGGACTTGGTCCCCTTGTTCCACAGGTACCCTCGTTCGGAAATCCATCGTTGTTGCATTGCTGGTGTTGGTCTTCCTTGCAAAATTCCCCTATCACGACTTCTGTGCTCTCTGGGGAACTTAGGTGCACTTTACACCTACTTTTCAGGGTCTTGGGTGGGCTATTTTTCTAACCCTCACTGTTTTCTTACAGTCCCAGCGACCCTCTACAAGCTCACATAGGTTTGGGGTCCATTCGTGGTTCGCATTCCACTTCTAGAGTATATGGTTTGTGTTGCCCCTATACCTATGTGCTCTCATTGCAATCTATTGTGACTGTACATTGCTTGCATTGCTTTCTATTGCCATTACTGCATAATTATATATCTTGTGTATAATTGCTATCCTCATACTGTGGGTACTCACTGAGATACTTTTGACATATTGTCATAAAAATAAAGTACCTTTATTTATAGTATATCTGTGCATTGTGTTTTCTTATGATATTGTGCATATGACACCATTGGTATAGTGGGAGCTTTGCATGTCTCTTAGTTCAGCCTAAGCTGCTCTGTTAAGCTACCCTTTTCTATCAGCCAAAGCTGCTAGACACCTCTTCTACACTAATAAGGGATACCTGGACCTGGTGCAGAGTGTAAGTACCCCTTGGTACTCACTACAAACCAGGCCAGCCTCCTTCAGCACCCACCCAGCGGGCACATACCTCCGTCCCCAGGACACGTCAATCAGCTGTGTGTCCACCACTACAGGGAACCCAGGCTAACCTACCACCCCAACAACAACAGGGACCTGGGGGCAGTGGTAGTGGGCACACGGTCCAGGGGACGGAGGCCCAGGAACACAGGGGAACTGGGAGGGCTGCTGTGCGAAAGGGGGCGGACAGGCCAAGGGAACCCACTCTCCATGAGGCCCTCTCACTCCATCATGGGAGCCTACCACCAATCCCAGGAGATGATGGCAACGGTACTCGCCAACTTTCAGGAGACACAGCGCCTGCAGGAGGAACAGTATATGGGCTTCAGGGAGGAACTCAGAACCATCAACTCCACCCTGGGCACCATCGTAGGGGTGCTGAAGTAACTTGTGAACATCAGGAGGGACACTGTGGCACTACAAGGGGCCGCTGACACTAGCCTGGACGATGAACTGCCCACCACCTCCGCCGGCGCTAGTGGACAGGACGCACCACCACAGGACCACCACACCAGCACCCCATCCCCTGCAGAGGGAGAACCACCTCGCAAGCGGTCTCTGAGATCCAGGAACAAGACAGAGAACGATGCCAAGAACCCCGCCAAGAAATGAGACCACCCTGATTGTCATCCTACTGTCCCACTTTGTCACCCTGTCCATCCTTAAACTGCCCCAGCTCCACTTCCTATGCCCATATGGGCAATGTACCTGTGAGACTAATAGACTGGACTCTGCCATGGACATTCCTCCACCATCACCCCTCACCATTTTACTACCCCCTCCAATATTGAGCACCTAAATAAACACCCTCAAAGCACAAAACAATCTGGAGTCTGTCTGTGATTTCGGAATACTGTATTAGCAATAACTGTGTCAAAATGTTTTTTCATTGGTAATGTCAACATACCTATGTCACACAGCTCATTCCATGAGGAATCAAAGCAGATGTCACACAGTGGGACCCACATCTGTGAAATCGTAAGGGAAAGTGACAACTCAGTGACCATACACTGGGTGAAAATGACAGACAGTAGAGAGGCAGTAGTGTTTAAGTACATGTAGTAGGCAGGTCTGTACTCTTGAAACAAAAAAGAGGGACTGGTAGAGTTCTGGTCCAGTGTACGGTCTCCCAAGACCTAAACTTATAGAAAAAGGAGTACACTGTTCCAATATACATATAGAGAGAAATATATATATATATAAAAATATATGTGCAGGGTGGATAGAGTCAGTAATTTCAGGAGAGCCCTCAACCATCCATTAGGATGCCAAGTTTCATCACTGGGCAATCTCCTCGTCAGACCGGTGCTGCAATGTCTGGCGGGCCACCCTGAAATTGGTGGTGGTGCTCAACCAAAATTTTGTGTTGCAAAGTGGGGTCTGAAATGGATACTGACTGTGAAAAAACAAAAGGAGAGAAAAGTGGGTTAAAATTGGCTTTGAACCTCAAGCATCATAATTTTAATAGATCAGGAAAAAGGTTCAAGTCAAGATTAAAAAATAGAGGAAGGGAGATACGGGGGATAACTTAAGGTCTACTTAAGGTCTACTTAAGACTAATAATTGTCCTTTTCTCCGTCTAGTGTGACCATGGATAATTTCCAAGGTCTCAGCTACGACGATGAGATTGTTTCGGCCATATTACAGACCCCCTCTATTCTTGCAAATGATGGCTCTGGTCCCACGGGAAGCCTCAAGGAGGATTGGGACAAACTATCCTCTTTGAAGCGTGAGTTGATTAAGACCATAATGCATGGGACGATCATGACGGAATACCTCAGAGCCAACATTGCCCCAAACGGTCTACTTGTTTCCAATATGCCTAGGATTTTTCTACAGGACTGAGCCTTTAGAAAAGACTGGGCTCAGATCGCGTGGAAGTGCACCAGGGATTGGCTGGTTTTGATCATCAACACTTCTAAACGTTTAGCAGAGTCCATTACTGTACAAATCAATTGTGTAGAGAGCACGATTAAGACCACTGTCACTCTGGTGGCATTCAAAAGCCGCCTACTTAAGATTAATTCAGAACTCAACGACATCAAAGAGTTCTTGACCCAACAAAAAATATCCAAACTACAAAATGATATCAAAAAGTTCGAACAAGAGAAGGTCTATCCCTATATCAGGGAGGACTTTGAGGCAGATACACAATCTCGCTCATCAGATGAGTCCATAGTATCCAACAAAAAAACTCAGAACTACAGCAGTAGCTCCTCATCTGATGGATGGAGCACTGATGAGAGTATGCCACAACCTTTTTTTAACCACCCCAATACCCTACCAACCAGCCTTTCTTCTGGCAACCTCCATATCCATTTTTTCAACCTCTCCCCATGTTACCTTATGGGCCTTTTTTAGGCCGCGGCCAGGGCAGAGGAAGAGGCAGAAGGAGAGGAAGAGGCAGGAGAGTACACTGGGGCAGAGAGGAACCACAAATGGTGACCCGGAGCCAGGGCAAGATTCCCCCACCAAGGACTTAGTAGTCAACCTATCGACCAGACAACTTTTGGTACACAAATCAAAAGCCCTCAACAGGGGTTTAGGTTTTGTACCTACACCATCTGAGGATTTCTTTCGCTTGCATTGTGAACCCTCCCAATTTTTTAGAAAGATCCGCCTACATTTCTTTTTCAAGGATCAAACAAAACCTCCCACAGTTGAGGTTACAGGTTTAAGAAAGCCTTCCTCTTTTTGTGCCACCATCAAATTCCCTCCCACATGAGGTTCTGGCTTTTGAAAAAGCCGTCCTATTAGACCTTGAGAACATCCATCCCAAACAACCATTTGTCAACTTACCCACTCTTGAAAGGGAGGCTCTTAGAACGCTGTCTACCGATCAATCTATAGTGATAAAACCAGCAGATAATGGAGGGGCTATAGTCATCATGGATACTTCTGATTACAGGCATGAATGTCTCCGCCTACTAAGTGACACAACATATTATGCACCATTAACTTGTGATCCAACTAATGAGTTACAGACCCAGATTAAGAGTATGATTGAAGAGGCCCGTAACAATTCTTGGATTTTCCCCAAAGAAGTGGAATTCCTTGATACCGCGTATCCTCGTACCCCATACTTCTATTGTTTACCTAAGATTCACAAGGGTATCTCACCTCCACCAGGCCGCCCTATTGTATCGGGCATTGGCTTGGTTTTAGAACCCTTGTCCACCTTTTGTGATTTCTTTCTCCAACCTTTGGTGAGAAATTCTAGTACTTACCTCAAAGATACCAAGGATGTCCTTAATCTGATTGAGACTGTCAACTGCACTTTGCACGTCCAGGCCTTAATCACCTTGGATGTAGAGGCCCTCTATACTAATATCCCCCAGGAGGTCACTCTACAAGTTGTGGAGACTGCCCTACTCCAGAGTTCCTGGTCTTCACCCACTCCAGTTCAATTCATGATGCAATGTGCTGAATTAGCCATGACAAAGAATTTCTTTCAGTATGAGGAATCACTCTTTCACCAGATTCGAGGTACTTCCATGGGCAGTACATTCACGCCTAGCCTGGCCTGCCTTTACATGCATCATTTTGAGAAATTGTTCATCTTGCCCACATCTAACCCATTCTTTGATAACATCAAGTTGTGGCGGAGGTACATAGATGATATCCTTATTATTTGGCAAAGGCCCGCTTCAGGACGTTGAACTATTCACGAATTGGGTCAATAACTTGGACCCCTTTTTGAGATTCACGGTTCACACTTCAGTCACGCAAGTCTCTTTTTTAGACTTGGTAATCAGGATTGTTAATGGTAAACTTGTAACCGACACATATCACAAGAGCACCACCCGTAATAGTTGGTTATTATACGACAGCCATCATCCGAAGGCCCTACTTGACAATCTTCCTGTAGGCCAATTTCTGAGGCTATGTCGTAATTGTAGCACGATCGAATTATTTGACATCCAGGCTCTCGATTTGAAGTGCAAATTTGCGCATTCCTATGATGTCTATCCTTCACTATGGGATGGTAAGCCTTTTTGTGTATTATGTCCGTCTGTACCACACTTTTGGACCGGGGTTTTAATGAATATATCACCGTTTGCACTACTCAAACTTTGATGTTTAGTCTATGTTTTCGTTTTCATGCAGGGTGACTGATTGACCAAATTGACGTTGACGAATAGTCCTCATGCAGTAAGGGACCTCCCAGCACTTATAAATACACAATTAAATAGGAGAAGTAGTTTTAGGGTCCTGATGAAGCGTCATAGGATCATTTTTATGACCGTGAAGACGCAAAACATGTTGACCAGAATACGTTAGGACTAGGTATACTACCTTTTTCCTTTGTACGGAGTGTAGTGGGAGATTATCCCCCGTATCTCACTCCCTCTATTTTATTATCTTGACTTGAACCTTTTTCCTGATCTATCAAAATTATGATGCTTGATGTTCAAAGCCGATTTTTACCCACTTTTCTCTCCTTTTGTTTTTTCACAGTCAGTATCCATTTCAGACCCCACTTTGCAACACAAAATTTCGGTTGAGCACCACCACCGATTTCGGGCTGGCCCGCCAGACATTGCAGCACCGGTCTGACGAGGAGATTGCCCAGTGATGAAACTTGGCATCCTAATGGATGGTTGAGGGCTCTCCTGAAATTACTGACTCTATCCACCCTGCACATATATTTTTATATATATATATATTTCTCTCTATATATATATATAATAGAACAGTGTACTCCTTTTTCTATACGTTTAGGTCTGTACTCTTACCTGTGTCTCACTGGAAATATTGCTGGATCACTGAGTCCCTGTTGTTCATGTCTTCTTCCTCTGCTTCCTCGTCTTCACTGTCCACAGGCTCCACAGCTGCCACAACACCTCCATCTGGACCATCCTCCTGCAGAAAAGGCACCTGTCGTCGCAAAGTCAAGTTGTGACGCATACAGCAGGCCACGATGATCTGGCACACCTTCTTTGGTGAGTAGAATAGGGATCCACCTGTCATATGGAGGCACCGGAACCTGGCCTTCAGGAGGACGATGTTCCCCTCGATCACCCTCCTAGTTCGCCCATGGGCCTCATTGTAGGGTTCCTCTGCCCTTGTCCTGGGATTCCTCACTTGGGTCAGTAGCCATGACAGGTTGGGGTAACCAGAGTCACCTGCAAATGGCGAGGGACAACTGTTAGACAGACACTAACCTGTAGGGATATCCCCAGACCCAGACAACCATTCTCACTGACTGGCTTCCAGGTGCTCACCTAATAGCCACACACGGTGCCTCTGGAGTTGACCCATCACATAAGGGATGCTGCTATTCCACAGGATGTGGGCGTCATGCACTGAGCCAGGGAACATGGCATTCACATGGGAGATGTACTGGTCTGCCAAACATACCATCTGTACATTCATCGAATGATAACTCTTCCGGTTTCTGTACACCTGTTCACTCCTGTGGGGGGGGGGACCAAAGCCACATGTGTCCCATCAATGGCACCTATGATGTTGGGGATATGTCCCGGGGCATAGAAATCACCTTTCACTGTAGGCAAATCCTCTACCTGAGGGAAAACGATGTAGCTCCGCATGTGTTTCAGCAGGGCAGACAACACTCTGGACAACACGTTGGAAAACATAGGCTGGGACATCGCTGATGCTATGGCCACTGTTGTTTGAAATGACCCACTTTCAAGGAAATGGAACACTGAAAGCACCTGCACTTGAGGGGGGATTCCTGTGGGATGGCGGATAGCTGACATCAGGTCTGGCTCCAACTGGGTACACAGTTCCTGGATTGTGGCATGGTCAAGCCTGTATGTGATTATCACATGTCTTTCCTCCATTGTCGACAGGTCCACCAACGGTCGGTACACCAGAGGATGCCGCCATCTCCTCACATGTCCCAGCGGACGGTGCCTATGAAGGACAACAGCGAGCACAGAGTCAAACAACTCAGAGGTACGTACCCACAGCTTACACAGAACACCATTCATACTCAAAAAGTGGCCTGTATGTGTGTTGAGTCTAGGCCTAGGTATGTGTGATGCAGTTGAAAATGAAGCCATGTGGGCCCCTGAAATGGCAGCTGCCTGACCTCTAAAGTGGGACAATGGGATGTGAGGTAACTGCGCTGGCGTTGTACACCGTCGCAGTAGGCGGTCGAAGACCGCGGCGCAATGATGCATTGGTTAACATTGGACCCTATGGATCCCAGGAGCCAATGATGGTACGTACCACCGCAGACGTGACCGCCATTTTCTATCTGTTCAATCACTCGATACCTGATCTTCGACGGGAGAGGACCTACACTGCAAGTGCTGCTGTGACCTCGGTCTGGAAGAGACAATGGCTCGAGTGTGTGGGGAAAGGGCCCCTGCATTCACATCGGAGGAGTTGGAGAAACTCGTGGACAGAGTCCTCCCCCAGTACACGCTACTCTACGGTCCTCCAGACAAACAGGTAAGTACACAGGGAGCATGATGTATGGGCTATGCCTGTGTGGAGAGGGCTGAATGTAAGAAGGAAGGGGGGGGGTGCGGCGTGCATGAAACAACGGTGAATGCACGTGCCACATGGCAAGGGTAGGGATGGGGGCTAATCACTTTGAAGGTGCAATTGGTAATAACTTTCTCTTCCCCCTGTACAATTCATGTAGGTCAGCGCCCACCAGAAAAAACATATTTGGCGTGCCATCGCCAAGGACTTCCAGACCCTGGGGGTCTACCACAGACGGAGCACCCACTGCCGGAAAAGATGGGCGGACATTTGTCGCTGGAGCAAGAAGATGGCAGAGGGGATGGCCTCCCAATGTGGGAGGGGTGCCCGTCGCACCATGACCCCCCTGATCTTCAGGATCCTGGCGGTGGCGTACCCGGAGTTGGATGGGTGCCTGAGGGCATCACGGCAGACACAAGGGGGTGAGTACACTCTCATTCTGCTGACTTTGCGCGCAGTGGAGCGGTCTGGGTGGGGGAGGTGGGCTGTGGGTTTCCCTAGGCCAGGGCTAGTTCCGTAGGCAAGGTCCCTCCGTAAGGCAGGCCATGTGGCACCCCACCCCACCTCTGTAGAATGCCAAGTACACCTAGTCATGCCCTTGTGTCATCTATGTGTGCAGATTTCGTCCATAGCCTTGTAGGCCATTTCCCAGAAATTGAACAGTAGAGCCCAAGAGCGCAGTGTAGTGCATGGGGCTTCTGTGTCTGTCGTATCCGCTAACGGTGGCGGTAATGCATGCATTCAACATGTCTTTCTTCTGTCATCCCCCCCTTTTTGTGGTCTCCCTGTTCTTGTGTGCATTAGCATCATCAGGCGGAGGAGCAGTGACACCAGCTTACAAGGGGGCTGCATCCCACATG
Organism: Pleurodeles waltl; assembly: GCF_031143425.1. Lineage (NCBI taxonomy): Eukaryota > Metazoa > Chordata > Amphibia > Caudata > Salamandridae > Pleurodeles > Pleurodeles waltl. The sequence goes on along the minus strand of NC_090449.1, from coordinate 758,510,041 downwards.
GCCATGGAGGGCCACACTACGGACTCAGAGTTCACCAGTGGGACGGAGGGCAAGGGGAGCTCCAAGGCAGGGACAGGAGCTGAGACCGGTGACACGGACTCGTCCTCTGATGGGAGCTCCCTTGTGGTGGCGGCAACATCTGTGCCACCCCCATCTACAGGTACAGCCGCCACCCCCCCTTCCAGCACCGCCCTCCCAGCAGCCCCTCAGCCTTCGCCCCGTGCCCGGTCACCCGGGAGGGTAGGCATCACCTTCGCCCCAGGCACCTCAGGCCCTGCCCCAGTCACCCCTGCTGCCCTCAGTGAGGAGGCAATTGACCTCCTCAGGTCCCTCACTGTTGGGCAGTCTACCAGTTTGAATGCCATCCAGGGTGTAGAAAGGCAGTTGCAACAAACCAATGCATTCCTGGAGGGGATTCATTCTGGTCAGGCGGCCCATCAGCGAGCTTTTCAGACTCTGGCCTCAGCACTGATGGCAGCCATTGTCCCTTTGTCTAGCCTCCCCCTCCAACTTCCTCCACCCAGACCCAATCCCCTCTACCTCAGCCTATCCCAAGCACACCTACAGACCAGCATGCACAGACGTCAACACACAAGGGAAGCTCAGGCAAACATAAGCACCACACATCCAACAGGCACTCACGCAAGCATCACACACATGCAGACATGCCAACATCCACTGCCTCCACTGTGTCCCCCTCCTCTTTGTCTCCCTCCTCCGTCCCTGTCTCGTCTATACTCACACCTGCATGCACTACCTCTACAGCCACTACGTCCCTCTCCAGCACACCCACCACCTCACCCCGCTCACGTCCAGTCACCAACCCCACTACCATTCACACATCCCCTGTGTCCTCTCCCAGTGTGTCTGTGACGCCCCCTCCCAAGATACACAAACGCAGGCACACACCCACCCAACAGCCATCCACCTCACAACAGCCTCCAGCGCATGCACCTTCACCCAAAGTCAGCAAACGAACACCTCCTACAACCACCACCTCTTCCTCCACTCCCAAACCCCCTCCAGCTACCAGTCCCAGTGTCTCCAAAAAACGTTTCCTGTCCAACCTTGACCTCTTTCCCACACCTCACCCACCCTGTCTGTGTCCTAGGTCCCGAACTAGTACCTCAGCCACAACATATCCGGGACCAGTGGTGCCTGTAGTAACCGGAATCTGGAGTGCACCGGCCACCAGGGCAGCCAGTGTGGCACGGAGCCACAGCACAGACAGTCCCCCACCTGTCAAGCATCAGAAGTTGGCCAGTGCCTGGCGGGAGAGGGGGAAGACTCCAGCCACCAAAGCCGCTCCCAGGGGTCCCCGTGGGAGTGTGGAGTCAGCTGTGACACCTTCCAAGGTGGGGAAGTGCCTCAAGAAACCCGGCAAGTCTGGGAAGAGCAGCACAGTGGAGAAGACCGTCATCATCCCACAAGCCCAGCTGCCCAGGAGGCCACCGCCAGCACAGCCCTGCTGCCCAGGAGGCTACCGCCAGCACAAGCCCAGCTGCCCAGGAGGCCACTGCCAGCAAAAGTCCAGCTGGGCCATGAAGGACCGCCAGCAAAAGCCCCGCTGGGCCACGAAGGACAGCCAGCAAAAACCCCGCTGGGCCATGAAGGACCGCCAGCAAATGCCCTGCTGGGCCATGAACGACCGCCAGCAAAAGCCCTGCTGGGCCATGAAGGACCGGCAGCAAAAGCCCCGCTGGGCCATGAAGGACCGCGAGCAGCTGCGTCCCTGCAATGGAGACCGCGGCCTCAAGCACCGCTGAAAAGGGCACCTCCGTCTCATGCACCGCTGAACAGGGCACCACCCTCTCATGCACCGCTGAACAGGGCACCGCCGTCTCAAGCACCGCTGAACAGGGCGCCGCCGTCTCAAGCACCGCTGAACAGGGCTCCGCCGTCTCAAGCTCGCTGGCCCATGAGCGGCAAGGGCACTGGCCATACTGAGTCCGTCACGGGGTGAATGAAGCACAATGCCCCCTCCAGAACCAGTGGAGAGATCCATCCACTACCTCTGTCCTTGACAGGATGAAGCACTCTGGGCACAAGGCCCCCTCCAGAACCAGTGGAGACTGTTATCCACTACTTCTGTCCTTAGCAGGATGAAGCACTCTGGGCACCATGCCCCCTCCAGAACCAGTGGAGACTGTCATCCACTACCTCTGTCCTTAGCATGATGAAGCACTCTGGGCACAAGGCCCCCTCCAGAACCAGTGGAGACTGTTATCCACTTGAGAGACTGTGGCTTTGCACTCCCCAGGATGGAACAGTGGGAAACCCACCCACTGTTATCCACTTGAGAGACTGTGGCTTTGCACTCCCCAGGATGGAACAGTGGGCAAACCACCCACTGGAGAGACTTGAGAGACTGTGGCTTTGCACTCCCCAGGATGGAACAGTGGGCAAACCACCCACTGTAGAGACTTGAGAGACTGTGGCTTTGCACTCCCAAGGATGGAACAGTGGGCAACCCACCCACTGTAGAGACTTGAGAGACTGTGGCTTTGCACTCCCCAGGATTGAACAGTGGGCAACCCACCCACTGTAGAGACTTGAGAGACTGTGGCTTTGCACTCCCCAGGATTGAACAGTGGGCTACCCACCCACTGAAGAGACTTGAGAGACTGTGGCTTTGCACTCCCCAGGATTGAACAGTGGGCATGTGGCCCCCTCGTGGATTTGGCGTTGTGCACTTAACCGGCTGAGGTGCCCCCCCTTTACCTCCCCCTGAGGTGTGAGAAAGTAGCCTCTTTCTAGCCTTGTTACCCCCACTTTTGGCCTGTTTGTGAGTATGTGTCAGGGTGTTTTCACTGCCTCACTGGGATCCTGCTAGCCAGGGCCCAGTGCTCATAGTGAAAACCCTATGTAGTCAGTATGTTTGTTATGTGTCACTGGGACCCTGCTAGCCAGGACCCCAGTGCTCATACGTTTGTGGCCTATATGTATGTGTTCCCTGTGTGATGCCTAACTGTCTCACTGAGGCTCTGCTAACCAGAACCTCAGTGGTTATGCTCTCTCTGCTTTCCAAATTGTCACTAACAGGCTAGTGACCAATTTCACCAATTCACATTGGCATACTGGAACACCCTTATAATTCCCTAGTATATGGTACTGAGGTACCCAGGGTATTGGGGTTCCAGGAAATCCCTATGGGCTGCAGCATTTCTTTTGCCACCCATAGGGAGATCTGACAATTCTTACACAGGCCTGCCAGTGCAGCCTGAGTGAAATAACGTCCACGTTATTTCACAGCCATTTACCACTGCACTTAAGTAACTTATAAGTCACCTATATGTCTAACCTTCATCCGGTGAAGGTTGGGTACAAAGTTACTTAGTGTGTGGGCACCCTGGCACTAGCCAAGGTGCCCCCACATTGTTCAGGGCAAATTCCCCGGACTTTGTAAGTGTGGGGGCACCATTACACGTGTGCACTATACATAGGTCACTACCTATGTATAACGTCACAATGGTAACTCCGAACATGGCCATGTAACATGTCTAAGATCATGGAATTGTCACCCAATGCCATTCTGGCAATTCCATGATCCCCCGGGTCTCTAGCACAGAACCCGGGTACTGCCGAACTGCCTTTTCAGGGTTTGCACTGCAGCTGCTGCTGCTGCCAACCCCTCAGACAGGTTTCTGCCCCCCCTGGGGTCCAGGCAGCCCTGGCCCAGGATGGCAGAACAAAGGATTTCCTCCGAGAGAGGGTGTGACACTCTCTCCCTTTGGAAATAGGTGTGAAGGCTGGGGAGGAGTAGCCTCCCCCAGCCTCTGGAAATGCTTTGATGGGCACAGATGCTGCCCATCTCTGCATAAGACAGTCCACACCGGTTTAGGGATCCCCCAGCCCTGCTCTGGCGCGAAACTGGACAAAGGAAAGGGGAGTGGCCACTCCCCTGACCTGCACCTCCCAGGGGAGATGCCCAGAGCTCCTCCAGTGTGCCCCAGACCTCTGCCATCTTGGAAACAGAGGTGTTGCTGGCACACTGGACTGCTCTGAGTGGCCAGTGCCAGCAGGTGACATCAGAGACTCCTTCTGATAGGCTCTTACCTGTCTTACTAGCCTATCCTCCTTCCTAGGTAGCCAAACCTCCTTTTCTGGCTATTTAGGGTCTCTGCTTTGGGGAATTCTTCAGATACCGAATACAAGAGCTCACCAGAGTTCCTCTGCATTTCCCTCTTCACCTTCTGCCAAAGGATCGACCGCTGACTGCTCAGGACACCTGCAAAACCGCAACAAAGTAGCAAAGACGACTACTGCAACCTTGTATCGCTTCATCCTGCCGGCTTTCTCGCCTGTTCCCTGGTGGTGCATGCTCTGGGGGTAGCCTGCCTCCTTCTTGCACCAGGAGCTCTGAAGAAATCTCCTGTGGGTCGACGGAATCTTCCCCCTGCAACCGCAGGCAACGAAAGACTGCATCACCGGTGTAGGAAAGTACCATCTTGCCTGGCATGTTACCCCCATTTTTCACTGTATATATGTTGTTTTAGTTGTATGTGTCACTGGGACCCTGGTAACCCAGGGCCCCAGTGCTCATAAGAGTGCCTGAATGTGTTACCTGTGTAGTGACTAACTGTCTCACTGAGGCTCTGCTAATCAGAACCTCAGTGGTTATGCTCTCTCATTTCTTTCCAAATTGTCACTAACAGGCTAGTGACCTTTTTTACCAATTTACATTGGCTTACTGGAACACCCTTATAATTCCCTAGTATATGGTACTGAGGTACCCAGGGTATTGGGGTTCCAGGAGATCCCTATGGGCTGCAGCATTTCTTTTGCCACCCATAGGGAGCTCTGACAATTCTTACACAGGCCTGCCACTGCAGCCTGAGTGAAATAACGTCCACGTTATTTCACAGCCATTTTACACTGCACTTAAGTAACTTATAAGTCACCTATATGTCAAACCTTTACCTGGTAAAGGTTAGGTGCAAAGTTACTTAGTGTGAGGGCACCCTGGCACTAGCCAAGGTGCCCCCACATTGTTCAGGGCCAATTTCCCTGACTTTGTGAGTGCGGGGACACCATTACACGCGTGCACTACATATAGGTCACTACCTATATGTAGCTTCACAATGGTAACTCCGAATATGGCCATGTAACATGTCTATGATCATGGAATTGCCCCCCTATGCCATCCTGGCATAGTTGGCACAATCCCATGATCCCAGTGGTCTGTAGCACAGACCCTGGTACTGCCAAACTGCCCTTCCTGGGGTTTCACTGCAGCTGCTGCTGCTGCCAACCCCTCAGACAGGCATCTGCCCTCCTGGGGTCCAGCCAGGCCTGGCCCAGGATGGCAGAACAAAGAACTTCCTCTGAGAGAGGGTGTGACACCCTCTCCCTTTGGAAAATGGTGTGAAGGCAGGGGAGGAGTAGCCTCCCCCAGCCTCTGGAAATGCTTTCTTGGGCACAGATGTGCCCAATTCTGCATAAGCCAGTCTACACCGGTTCAGGGGACCCCTTAGCCCTGCTCTGGCGCGAAACTGGACAAAGGAAAGGGGAGTGACCACTCCCCTGACCTGCACCTCCCCTGGGAGGTGTCCAGAGCTCCTCCAGTGTGCTCCAGACCTCTGCCATCTTGGAAACAGAGGTGCTGCTGGCACACTGGACTGCTCTGAGTGGCCAGTGCCACCAGGTGACGTCAGAGACTCCTTCTGATAGGCTCCTTCAGGTGTTAGTAGCCTATCCTCTCTCCTAAGTAGCCAAACCCTCTTTTCTGACTATTTAGGGTCTCTGTCTCTGGGGAAACTTTAGATAACGAATGCAAGAGCTCATCCGAGTTCCTCTGCATCTCTCTCTTCACCTTCTGCCAAGGAATCGACTGCTGACCACGCTGGAAGCCTGCAACACTGCAACAAAGTAGCAAAGACGACTACTGCAACTCTGTAACGCTGATCCTGCCGCCTTCTCAACTGTTTTCCTGGTGGTGCATTCTGTGGGGGTAGTCTGCCTCCTCTCTGCACTAGAAGCTCTGAAGAAATCTCCCGTGGGTCGACGGAATCTTCCCCCTGCAACCGCAGGCACCAAAAAGCTGCATTACCGGTCTCTTGGGTCTCCTCTCAGCACGACGAGCGAGGTCCCTCGAATCCAGAACCTCTGTCCAAGTGGCCCCCACAGTCCAGTGACTCTTCAGTCCAAGTTTGGTGGAGGTAAGTCCTTGCCTCACCTCGCTAGACTGCATTGCTGGGAACCGCGACTTTTGCAGCTACTCCGGCCTCCGTGCACTTCCGGCGGAAATCCTTTGTGCACAGCCAAGCCTGGGTCCACGGCACTCTAACCTGTATTGCACGACTTTCTAAGTTGGTCTCCGGCGACGTGGGACTCCTTTGTGTAACTTCGGGTGAGCACCATTTCACGCATCCTTGTAGTGCCTGTTTCTGGCACTTCTCCGGGTGCTACTTGCTGCTAAGAGGGCTCCTTGTCTTGCTCGACGTCCCCTCTACCTCCTGGTCCAATTTGCGACTTCCTGGTCCCTCCTGGGCTACGGCAGCATCCAAAAACGCTAACTGCATGATTTGCAGCTAGCAAGGCTTATTGGCGTTTTTTCGGCAGGAAAACACTTCTGCACGACTCTACAAGGCGAGAGGGATCCGTCCTCCAAAGGGGAAGTCTCTAGCCCTTTGCGTTCCTGCAGAAACCGCAGCTTCTTCTGTCCAGTAGAAGCTTCTTTGCACCCGCAGCTGGCATTTCCTGGGCATCTGCCCATCTCCGACTTGCTTGTGACTTTTGGACTTGGTCCCCTTGTTCCACAGGTACCCCAGATTGGAAATCCAGCATTGTTGCATTGTTGGTTTGTGTCTTTCCTGCATTATTCCTCTAACACGACTTCTTTATCCTTAGGGGAACTTTAGTGCACTTTGCACTCACTTTTCAGGGTCTTGGGGAGGGTTATTTTTCTAACTCTCACTATTTTCTAATAGTCCCAGCGACCCTCTACAAGGTCACATAGGTTGGGGGTCCATTCGTGGTTCGCATTCCACTTTTGGAGTATATGGTTTGTGTTGCCCCTATCCCTATGTTTCCCCATTGCATCCTATTGTAACTATACATTGTTTGCACTGTTTTCTAAGACTATACTGCATATTTTTGCTATTGTGTATATATATCTTGTGTATATTTCCTATCCTCTCACTGAGGGTACACTCTGAGATACTTTGGCATATTGTCATAAAAATAAAGTACCTTTATTTTTAGTATAACTGTGTATTGTGTTTTCTTATGATATTGTGCATATGACACTAAGTGGTACTGTAGTAGCTTCACACGTCTCCTAGTTCAGCCTAAGCTGCTCTGCTAAGCTACCATTATCTATCAGCCTAAGCTGCTACACACCCTATACACTAATAAGGGATAACTGGGCCTGGTGCAAGGTGCAAGTACCCCTTGGTACTCACTACAAGCCAGTCCAGCCTCCTACATTGGTTGTGCAGTGGTGGGATAAGTGCTTTGAGACTACTTACCACTCTTGTCATTGTACTTTTCATAAGAGAAAAATATACAAAACAAGTTCAGTGTATATACACATAGCCAAAAAGTTTTGCATTTCCTCTTTTCACTCTTTTCTAAGTGCTGAAAAGTACTTCTAAACTTTCTAAAAAGTTCTAAAAAGTATTAAAAGTTTTTTTCTCTGTCTTTCTAAAAGCTCTGACAAACTTTTTTCTCTTTTTCTATCACTTTAACTCTCTCTAAAAATGTCTGGCACAGGCCAAAATGTTGACCTGTCTAAGATTGCATATGATCACCTTAGCTGGAAAGGAGCAAGGAGTCTCTGCATAGAGAGAGGTTTGAGTGTAGGGAAGAATCCTTCCTTGGAACTGTTACTTAACATGCTTAGAGAACAAGATAAGGCTAAAAGTGCCCCATCTGTTGAAAAAGTAGCTAATGGTTCTCAATCTGATCCAGGCACTCCCCCAGGTAAAGGTTCAGGAAAGAAACTTCTTAGCCTTCGCATTACAAGACAGTCTAGCATAGTTGGTAATGATGAAGAGCCACACCATACAAATAGTGTTGTCTCACATCATAGCAAAAGCATTTATTCACACCACAGTGGTACTGATGTTTCTGTTAGCCAAGCTGTTAGGGTGCCCTCTGTAAGGGACAGGTCTCCTTCTGTTCATTCCCTTCATACCTCTGTATCTAGAAATGTCCCTCCCACCAACCCTGATGACAGATTGTTAGAAAGGGAACTCAATAAGTTGAGGGTGGAACAAAGCAGACTGAAGCTTAAAAAGCAACAGCTGGATTTGGATAGACAGTCTTTAGAATTAGAGAAGGAAAGACAGAAGTTGGGTTTAGAAACCCATGGTGGCAGCAGCAGTATTCCCCATAGTCATCCTGCAAAAGAGCATGATTCCAGGAATCTGCACAAGATAGTTCCCCCTTATAAGGAGGGGGATGACATTAACAAGTGGTTTGCAGCACTTGAGAGGGCCTGTGTTGTACAGGATGTCCCTCAAAGGCAGTGGGCTGCTATCCTATGGCTATCATTTAGTGGAAAAGATAGGGATAGGCTCCTTACTGTGAAAGAAAGTGATGCCAATAATTTTACAGTTCTTAAGAATGCACTCCTGGATGGTTATGGCTTAACCACTGAACAATACAGGATAAAGTTCAGAGAGACCAAAAAGGAGTCTTCACAAGACTGGGTTGATTTCATTGACCATTCAGTGAAGGCCTTGGAGGGGTGGTTACATGGCAGTAAAGTTACTGATTATGACAGCCTGTATAACTTGATCCTGAGAGAGCATGTTCTTAATAATTGTGTGTCTGATTTGTTGCACCAGTACTTGGTGGACTCTGATCTGACCTCTCCCCAAGAATTGGGAAAGAAGGCAGACAAATGGGTCAGAACAAGGGTGAACAGAAAAGTTCATACAGGGGGTGACAAAGATGGCAACAAAAAGAAGGATGGTAAGTCTTCTGACAAGGGTGGGGACAAATCTAAAAATGAGTCTTCATCAGGCCCACAAAAACACTCTGGTGTGGGTGGTGGGTCCAAATCCTCCTTTAATCAAAACAAAGAAAAGAAACCATGGTGCTATTTATGTAAAGTAAAAGGCCATTGGACAACAGATCCCAGTTGTCCAAAGAAAAGCACCAAGCCTCCTACCACTACAACCCCTACTGCTACACCTAGTGTCCCTACTAATAGCAGTGGTGGTGGGAGCAAACCTACTAATAGCCAATCCAAGGGAGTAGATGGGCTCACTATTGGTAACTTAGTTGGGGTTGGCCTTGTTAGGGAGGCCACAGAGGCTGTGTTAGTCTCTGAGGGGGCTATTGATTTAGCCACCTTAGTTGCTTGTCCCCTTAATATGGATAAGTACAAGCAGCTACCCCTAATAAATGGTGTTGAGGTTCAGGCCTACAGGGACACTGGAGCCAGTGTGACTATGGTCATAGAGAAACTGGTCCACCCTGAACAACACCTACTTGGTCACCAGTACCAAGTAACCGATGCTCACAACAGCACACTTAGCCACCCCATGGCTGTTGTTAATCTCAACTGGGGGGGGGTTACTGGTCCAAAGAAAGTTGTGGTAGCCTCAGATTTACCTGTAGACTGTCTACTAGGAAATGATTTGGAGACATCAGCTTGGTCAGATGTGGAGTTGGAGGCCCATGCAGCAATGCTGGGCATCCCAGGGCATATTTTTGCGTGGACAAGGGCTCAGGCCAAAAAGCAAAAAGGACAGGGAAGCTTGAATCCTGAAACAATGGACCAAGTGCTCCCTAAAGCTAGGGCTAGTAGAAGCAAACCACTTCCTACTATCCCTCCCTCTACAGTGGATTCAACTTCTGAGGAAGAAGAATTCCCTCCCTGTGCAGAACCTACACCAGAGGAGCTGGAAGCAGACACTGCTGAGCTTTTGGGTGAAGGGGGGCCTGCCAGGGAGGAGCTGAGTGTGGCACAGCAAACCTGTCCCACATTAGAGGGTCTAAGACAGCAAGCTGTCAAACAGGCTAATGGGGATGTCAGTGACTCTCACAGAGTTTACTGGGAGGACAACCTCTTGTACACTGAGCATAGGGATCCTAAACCTGGAGCTGCCAGGAGATTAGTGATTCCTCAGGAGTCCAGAAAGTTCCTCCTAACTCTTGCCCACGACATTCCCCTAGCTGGGCACCTGGGTCAAATGAAAACTTGGGACAGACTTGTTCCCTTGTTTCATTGGCCTAGGATGTCTGAGGACACAAAAGATTTTTGTAAGTCCTGTGAAACCTGTCAAGCCAGTGGCAAGACAGGTGGCACCCCAAAGGCACCCCTTATTCCACTGCCTGTGGTTGGGGTTCCCTTTGAAAGGGTAGGGGTTGACATAGTTGGCCCCCTTGACCCTCCTACTGATTCAGGCAATAGGTTTATCTTGGTGGTAGTGGACCATGCCAAAAGATACCCTGAAGCAATTCCTTTAAGGACCACTACAGCACCTGCAGTGGCAAAGGCCCTCCTGGGAATATTTTCCAGAGTGGGCTTCCCAAAGGAAGTAGTATCAGACAGGGGAAGCAATTTCATGTCTGCATACTTAAAGGCCATGTGGAAGGAGTGTGGTGTAACTTACAAGTTCACTACACCCTATCATCCACAAACAAATGGACTGGTGGAGAGATTTAATAAAACTCTCAAAGGCATGATTATGGGTCTCCCTGAAAAACTCCGCAGGAGATGGGATATCCTTCTACCATGCCTCCTTTCTGCCTACAGGGAGGTACCCCAGAAAGGAGTGGGCTTCAGCCCCTTTGAACTTCTTTTTGGACACCCTGTTAGGGGTCCACTCACACTTGTAAAGGAGGGTTGGGAACAACCTTTAAAAGCTCCTAAGCAGGATATTGTGGATTATGTACTTGGCCTCAGATCAAGGATGGCTGAGTACATGAAAAAGGCCAGCAAAAACCTTCAGGCCAGCCAAGAGCTCCAGAAGCAATGGCATGATCAGAAGGCTGTTTTGGTTCAGTACCAACCAGGGCAGAAAGTGTGGGTCTTGGAGCCTGTGGCCCCAAGAGCACTCCAAGATAAATGGAGTGGACCCCACACAATTGTTGAAAAGAAGGGAGAAGTCACCTATTTAGTTGACTTAGGCACTGCCAGGAGTCCCCTTAGGGTGCTCCATGTCAACCGCCTGAAACCCTACTATGACAGGGCTGATCTCACCCTGCTCATGGCAACTGATGAGGGACAGGAAGAAGACAGTGATCCTCTACCTGATCTCTTCTCTTCCACAGAACAAGATGCTCTTGTGGAAGGTGTAGTTTTGGCTGATTGTCTTACTGCTGAGCAGAAAGACCATTGCATAAATCTCCTAGATCAATTCTCTGAACTCTTCTCTACTGTGCCAGGTACCACTTCTTGATGTGAGCACACTATAGATACTGGAGACAGTTTACCTGTCAAAAGTAAGATCTATAGGCAGCCTGACCATGTCAGGGACTGCATAAAGCAAGAGGTGCAGAAAATGTTAGAACTAGGAGTGGTTGAGCACTCTGAAAGTCCATGGGCTTCTCCTGTGGTACTTGTACCAAAACCCCATTCCAAAGATGGAAAGAAGGAAATGCAGTTTTGTGTAGACTATAGAGGTCTCAACCTGGTAACCAAAACTGATGCTCACCCTATACCCAGGGCAGATGAGCTCATAGATACACTGGCATCTGCCAAGTATCTAAGCACTTTTGATTTGACTGCAGGGTATTGGCAGATCAAATTGTCAGAAGATGCTAAACCTAAAACTGCATTTTCAACCATTGGAGGACATTACCAGTTTACTGTAATGCCTTTTGGTTTGAAAAATGCACCTGCCACTTTTCAAAGGTTGGTGAACACAGTCCTGCAAGGGCTGGAAGCTTTCAGTGCAGCATATTTGGACGATATAGCTGTCTTTAGCTCCAGCTGGGATGATCACCTGGTCCACCTATGGAAAGTTTTGGAGGCCCTGCAGAAGGCAGGCCTCACTATCAAGGCTTCAAAGTGCCAGATAGGGCAGGGGAAGGTGGTTTATCTGGGACACCTTGTTGGTGGGGAACAGATTGCACCACTTCAGGGGAAAATCCAAACAATTATTGATTGGGTTCCCCCTACCACTCAGACTCAGGTGAGAGCCTTCCTAGGCCTCCCTGGGTATTACAGGAGGTTCATTAAGAACTATGGCTCCATTGCAGCCCCTCTTAATGACCTCACATCCAAGAAAATGCCTAAAAAGGTATTATGGACAGCAAACTGTCAGAAAGCTTTTGAGGAGCTGAAGCAGGCCATGTGCTCTGCACCTGTCCTGAAAAGCCCTTGTTACTCTAAAAAATTCTATGTCCAAACTGATGCATCTGAATTAGGAGTAGGGGCAGTCCTATCACAACTTAATTCTGAGGGCCAGGATCAACCTGTTGCTTTTATTAGTAGGAGGTTGACCCCTAGAGAAAATCGCTGGTCTGCCATAGAGAGGGAGGCCTTTGCTGTGGTCTGGGCTCTGAAGAAGTTGAGGCCATACCTGTTTGGCACTCACTTCATTGTTCAGACAGACCACAAACCTCTACTTTGGCTAAAACAAATGAAAGGTGAAAATCCTAAATTGTTGAGGTGGTCCATATCCCTACAGGGAATGGACTATACAGTTGAACATAGACCTGGGAGTAGCCACTCCAATGCAGATGGACTCTCCAGATATTTCCACTTAGACAATGAAGACTCATCAGGTCATGGCTAGTCTTATTGTCCTTCGTTTGGGGGGGGGTTGTGTAGGAAAGTACCATCTTGCCTGGCATGTTACCCCCATTTTTCACTGTATATATGTTGTTTTAGTTGTATGTGTCACTGGGACCCTGGTAACCCAGGGCCCCAGTGCTCATAAGTGTGCCTGAATGTGTTACCTGTGTAGTGACTAACTGTCTCACTGAGGCTCTGCTAATCAGAACCTCAGTGGTTATGCTCTCTCATTTCTTTCCAAATTGTCACTAACAGGCTAGTGACCATTTTTACCAATTTACATTGGCTTACTGGAACACCCTTATAATTCCCTAGTATATGGTACTGAGGTACCCAGGGTATTGGGGTTCCAGGAGATCCCTATGGGCTGCAGCATTTCTTTTGCCACCCATAGGGAGCTCTGACAATTCTTACACAGGCCTGCCACTGCAGCCTGAGTGAAATAACGTCCACGTTATTTCACAGCCATTTTACACTGCACTTAAGTAACTTATAAGTCACCTATATGTCTAACCTTTACCTGGTAAAGGTTAGGTGCAAAGTTACTTAGTGTGAGGGCACCCTGGCACTAGCCAAGGTGCCCCCACATTGTTCAGGGCATATTTCCCTGACTTTGTGAGTGCGGGGACACCATTACACGCGTGCACTACATATAGGTCACTACCTATATGTAGCTTCACAATGGTAACTCCGAATATGGCCATGTAACATGTCTATGATCATGGAATTGCCCCCTCTATGCCATCCTGGCATAGTTGGCACAATCCCATGATCCCAGTGGTCTGTAGCACAGACCCTGGTACTGCCAAACTGCCCTTCCTGGGGTTTCACTGCAGCTGCTGCTGCTGCCAACCCCTCAGACAGGCATCTGCCCTCCTGGGGTCCAGCCAGGCCTGGCCCAGGATGGCAGAACAAAGAACTTCCTCTGAGAGAGGGTGTGACACCCTCTCCCTTTGGAAAATGGTGTGAAGGCAGGGGAGGAGTAGCCTCCCCCAGCCTCTGGAAATGCTTTCTTGGGCACAGATGTGCCCAATTCTGCATAAGCCAGTCTACACCGGTTCAGGGGACCCCTTAGCCCTGCTCTGGCGCGAAACTGGACAAAGGAAAGGGGAGTGACCACTCCCCTGACCTGCACCTCCCCTGGGAGGTGTCCAGAGCTCCTCCAGTGTGCTCCAGACCTCTGCCATCTTGGAAACAGAGGTGCTGCTGGCACACTGGACTGCTCTGAGTGGCCAGTGCCACCAGGTGACGTCAGAGACTCCTTCTGATAGGCTTCTTCAGGTGTTAGTAGCCTATCCTCTCTCCTAAGTAGCCAAACCCTCTTTTCTGGCTATTTAGGGTCTCTGTCTCTGGGGAAACTTTAGATAACGAATGCAAGAGCTCATCCGAGTTCCTCTGCATCTCTCTCTTCACCTTCTGCTAAGGAATCGACTGCTGACCGTGCTGGAAGCCTGCAACACTGCAACAAAGTAGCAAAGATGACTACTGCAACTCTGTAACGCTGATCCTGCCGCCTTCTCAACTGTTTTCATGGTGGTGCATGCTGTGGGGGTAGTCTGCCTCCTCTCTGCGCTAGAAGCTCTGAAGAAATCTCCCGTGGGTCGACGGAATCTTCCCCCTGCAACCGCAGGCACCAAAAAGCTGCATTACCGGTCTCTTGGGTCTCCTCTCAGCACGACGAGCGAGGTCCCTCGAATCCAGCAACTCTGTCCAAGTGGCCCCCACAGTCCAGTGACTCTTCAGTCCAAGTTTGGTGGAGGTAAGTCCTTGCCTCACCTCGCTAGACTGCATTACTGGGAACCGCGACTTTTGCAGCTACTCCGGCCTCCGTGCACTTCCGGTGGAAATCCTTTGTGCACAGCCAAGCCTGGGTCCATGGCACTCTAACCTGCATTGCACGACTTTCTAAGTTGGTCTCCGGCGTGCGTAACTTCAGGTGAGCACCGTTTCACGCATCCTCATAGTGCCTGTTTCTGGCACTTCTCCGGGTGCTACCTGCTGCTAAGAGAGCTCCTTGTCTTTCTCGACGTCCCCTCTACCTCCTGGTCCAATTTGCGACCTCCTGGTCCCTCCTGGGCCACAGCAGCATCCAAAAACGCTAACCGCATGATTCGCAGCTAGCAAGGCTTGTTGGCATTCTTTCGGCGGGAAAACACTTCTGCACGACTCTACAAGGCGAGAGGGATCCGTCCTCCAAAGGGGAAGTCTCTAGCCCTTTGCGTTCCTGCAGAAACCGCAGCTTCTTCTGTCCAGTAGAAGCTTCTTTGCACCCGCAGCTGGCATTTCCTGGGCATCTGCCCATCTCCGACTTGCTTGTGACTTTTGGACTTGGTCCCCTTGTTCCACAGGTACCCCAGATTGGAAATCCAGCATTGTTGCATTGTTGGTTTGTGTCTTTCCTGCATTATTCCTCTAACACGACTTCTTTATCCTTAGGGGAACTTTAGTGCACTTTGCACTCACTTTTCAGGGTCTTGGGAGGGTTATTTTTCTAACTCTCACTATTTTCTAATAGTCCCAGCGACCCTCTACAAGGTCACATAGGTTTGGGGTCCATTTGTGGTTCGCATTCCACTTTTGGAGTATATGGTTTGTGTTGCCCCTATCCCTATGTTTCCCCATTGCATCCTATTGTAACTATACATTGTTTGCACTGTTTTCCAAGACTATACTGCATATTTTTGCTATTGTGTATATATATCTTGTGTATATTTCCTATCCTCTCACTGAGGGTACACTCTGAGATACTTTGGCATATTGTCATAAAAATAAAGTACCTTTATTTTTATTATAACTGTGTATTGTGTTTTCTTATGATATTGTGCATATGACAATAAGTGGTACTATAGTAGCTTCACACGTCTCCTAGTTCAGCCTAAGCTGCTCTGCTAAGCTACCATTATCTATCAGCCTAAGCTGCTAGACACCCTATACACTAATAAGGGATAACTGGGCCTGGTGCAAGGTGCAAGTACCCCTTGGTACTCACTACAAGCCAGGCCAGCCTCCTACAACCGGTCCTCTGGGTCCCCTCTCAGCACAACGAGCGTGGTCCCTGGAACTCAGCAACTCTGTCCAAGTGACTCCCACAGTCCAGTGACTCTTCAGTTCAAGTTTGGTGGAGGTAAGTCCTTGCCTCCCCACGCTAGACTGCATTGCTGGGTACCGCGTGATTTGCAGCTGCTCCGGCTCCTGTGCACTCTTCCAGGATTTCCTTCATGCACAGCCAAGCCTGGGTCCCCGACACTCTAACCTGCAGTGCACAACCTTCTGAGTTGTCCTCCGGCGTCGTGGGACTCCGTTTTCTGACTTCGGGTGGACTCCAGTTGACTCCTCTTCTAAGTGCCTGATCCGGTACGTCTGTGGGTGCTGCCTGCTTCTGTGAGGGCTCCCTGACTTGCTGGGCACCCCCTCTGTCTCCTCATCAAAGTGGCGACATCCTGGTCCCTCCTGGGCCACAGCAGCATCTAAAAACCCTAACCAATACCCTTGCAGCTAGCAAGGCTTGTTTGTGGTCTTTCTGCGTGGGAACACCTCTGCACGCTTCCTCACGATGTGGGACATCCATCCTCCAAAGGGGAAGTTCCTAGTCCTCTTCGTTCTTGCAAAACACCAAGCTTCTTCCTTCCGGTGGCAGCTTCCTTGCACCCTCAGCTGGCATTTCCTGGGATCCTGCCCACCCTCGACACTGTTGCGACTCTTGAACTTGGTCCCCTTGTCTTACAGGTACTCAGGTCTGGAAATCCACTGTTGTTGCATTGCTGGTGTTGGTTTTCCTTGCAGAATCCCCCTATCACGACTTCTGTGCTCTCTGGGGGTTGTAGGTGCACTTTACATCTACCTTACAGGGTCTTGGTGTGGGCTATTTTTCTAACCCTCACTGTTTTCTTACAGCCCCAGCGACCCTCTACAAGCTCACCTAGGTTTGGGGCCCATTTGTGGTTCGCATTCCACTTTTGGAGTATATGGTTTGTGTTGCCCCTATACCTATGTGCTCCTACTGCAATCTATTGTAATTCTTCATTGTTTTCATCACTTTTCTTGCTATTACTTACCTAATTTAGGTTTGTGTACATATATATTGTGTATATAACTTATCCTCACACAGAGGATACTCACTGAGATACTTTTGGCATATTGTCATAAAAATAAAGTACCTTTATTTTTAGTATATCTGTGTATTGTGTTTTCTTATGATATTGTGCATATGACACCAGTGGTATAGTAGGAGCTTTGCATGTCTCCTAGTTCAGCCTAAGCTGCTCTGCTATAGCTACCTTCTATCAGCCTAAGCTGCTAGAAACACCTCTTCTACACTAATAAGGGATAACTGGACCTGGCACAAGGTGTAAGTACCTTTGGTACCCAGTACAAGCCAGGCCAGCCTCCTACATGAGGTGCCTGTTTTCTTGCTCTCTGATGCCCCTGCAGTGTTCTCTCCGTCATGGTCGGGGATCGAGTGTGGGCCTCGCCCATACCGTGTGGTCCCAGTGTTCCACGGACTTAATTGGCGCACTACCTGGACTACTATGCTTGGTATATATTTTGCTAATGGTGTATAGATATATATATATATATATGTATATATATATACATATTTCTGCCTACTTGATTTTAATATATTACAATGGTTACACTTATTTTCTATTGTCTTTTCATTCTTCCGGGGGGTTTGGGTGGTGTAACTGTGATGTATTAATATGCATTAGTGTGTGTGTTGAAGTGGGTGGGAGTGGGGGTGTTGTGTGTTGCGTGTGTGTGTCCCTGTTTTTTCCCTCCCCCCTCCCCTGTGTCGAGGGTGCAGTACTCCCCATGGTCTTCGCCGCCGGCGTTCATGCTCCTGGTAGAGGAGCAGGAAGACCATCGCAGGTAGAATTTGGAGTTCTGGGTCCATGGTGTCCTCGTTCCACGTGGGGTGTGTAGAGGTGAGTGTTTTTCCTTCGGAATTCCTGTTTCCGCCATGTTTTTATTCGCGGTGAATCCGCCCCGGAAAAGGTGGCGGATTGGCCTGTCATAATAGTGTGAGCGGTACTTTGTCCTCCGCCTGTCTGTTGGCGGTGACCGCTAAGCTGTTTGTTTGTCCCGCCGTGGCAGTCGGAGTGTTAAAGTGGCTGTCTTTGTTGGCGGTTTCCGCCACGGTGGTAATTGCAATTTTATTTACGCCGGCCTGTTGGCGGTCTTACCGGCGCTTTATCACCGTCCGCCAGGGTTGTAATGACCACCATAGTGATAGAAAAAGTTAGAGAGAAGAATAACAAGCAAACTATTTCACCTAACGTTTTAGATGAAAAGAAAAACTTTTAAGAACTTCGTAAAACTTTTAAAAAGTTTCAAATAACTTTTTGGAAGTGAAAAAAATGACTGTTAGGTATAATTGTATATAGCTCTAAGTATTGGAGTACACGTTTCTTGTGAAAAGCACCAGTAACAAAGTGGTAAAGCAATTGCAAGTACTTATCCCACCCCTGCACGGCCAATGTAGGAGGCTGGCCTGGTTTGTAGTGGGTACCTAAGGTACTTACACCTTATATCAGGTCCAGTTATCCATTATTAGTGAAATGTAGGCAGTGTTCTAGCAGCTTAGGTTGTCTAGGGGTAGCTGTAGCAGAGCAGCCAAGGCAGAACTAGGAGACATGTAAAGCTTCTGCAATACCACTATTGTTACACAGTTCTTATACACAATACATGACAATACTTAGTGTTACCAAAAATAAAGGTACTTTATTTTAGTGACACAAGACCTCCTTCTAGAGGTAAGTATTATACACAATATATACAGTAGTAACCAAAATCAGGTAAATAAACAGTCATAGAATAGTGCAAACTGTAGAAAATACAATAGATTGCAATGGGCCTAGGGGCAACACAAACCATATACTAAAATAGTGGAATGCGAATGTCGAATTCCCCTCTAGGCAAGTGTAGTGTGTAGAGGGGCCCTGGGAGTGTAGTAAAACATAAAAGGTAAGTAACGTACCCCATCCCAGAGCCCAGGAAAGTAGGAGTATAATACAGCAAGTTTCCTCAGAACACACTACAAGTCGTGATGAAGAATTATGCAAGAACCAAGCAAGACTTGTAGGAGGCTGGCCTGGTTTGTAGTGGGTACCAATGGTACTTACACCTTATACCAGGTCCAGTTATCCCTTATTAGTAGAGTGTAGAACTGTTCTAGCAGCTTAGGCTGATAGAGGTAGCTATAGCAGAGCAGCCAAGGCTGAACTAGGAGACATGCACAGCTTATGCAATACTACTTATATCATATAGGTACTATATCATAAGTGTGAGAAAGTAGCCTCTTTCTAGCCTTGTTACCCCCACTTTTGGCCTGTTTGTGAGTGTATGTCAGGGTGTTTTCACTGTCTCACTGGGATCCTGCTAGCCAGGGCCCAGTGCTCATAGTGAAAACCCTATGTTTTCAGTATGTTTATTATGTGTCACTGGGACCCTGCTAGTCAGGACCCCAGTGCTCATAAGTTTGTGACCTATAGGTATGTGTTCCCTGTGTGATGCCTAACTGTCTCACTGAGGCTCTGCTAATCAGAACCTCAGTGGTTATGCTCTCTCTGTACAAATTGTCACTAACAGGCTAGTGACCAATTTAACCAATTATATTGGCTTACTGGAACACCCTTATAATTCCCTAGTATATGGTACTGAGGTACCCAGGGTATTGGGGTTCCAGGAGATCCCTATGGGCTGCAGCATTTCTTTTGCCACCCATAGGGAGCTCTGACAATTCTTACACAGGCCCCCACTGCAGCCTGAGTGAAATAACATCCACGTTATTTCACAGCCATTTTACACTGCACTTAAGTAACTTATAAGTCACCTATATGTCTAACCTTTACCTGGTAAAGGTTAGGTGCAAAGTTACTTAGTGTGAGGGCACCCTGGCACTAGCCAAGGTGCCCCCACATCGTTCAGGGCCAATTCCCCGGACTTTGTGAGTGCGGGGACACCATTACACGCGTGTACTACATATAGGTCACTACCTATATGTAGCTTCACAATGGTAACTCCGAATATGGCCATGTAACATGTCTATGATCATGGAATTGCCCCCTCTATACCATCCTGGCATAGTTGGCACAATCCCATGATCCCAGTGGTCTGTAGCACAGACCCTGGTACTGCCAAACTGCCTTTTCAGGGGTTTCACTGCAGCTGCGGCTGCTGCCAACCCCTCAGACAGGCTTCTGCCCTCCCGGGGTCCAGCCAGGCCTGGCCCAGGATGGCAGAACAAAGGACTTTGTCTGAGAGAGGGTGTTACACCCTCTCCCTTTGGAAAATGGTGTGAAGGTAGGGGAGGAGTAGCCTCCCCCAGCCTCTGGAAATTCTTTCATGGGCACATTTGGTGCCCATTTCTGCATAAGCCAGTCTACACCGGTTCAGGGACCCCTTAGCCCTGCTCTGGCGCAAAACTGGACAAAGGAAAGGGGAGTGACCACTCCCCTGACCTGTACCTCCCCTGGGAGGTGCCCAGAGCTCCTCCAGTGTGCTCCAGACCTCTGCCATCTTGGAAACAGAGGTTCTGCTGGCACACTGGACTGCTCTGAGTGGCCAGTGCCACCAGGTGACATCAGAGACTCCTTCTGATAGGCTCCTTCAGGTGTTGCTAGCCTATCCTCTCTCCTAGGTAGCCAAACCCTCTTTTCTGGCTATTTAGGGTCTCTGTCTCTGGGGAAACTTTAGATAACGAATGCAAGAGCTCATCCGAGTTCCTCTGCATCTCTCTCTTCACCTTCTGCCAAGGAATCGACTGCTGACCGCACTGGAAGCCTGCAAAACTGCAACATAGTAGCAAAGACGACTACTGCAACTCTGTAACGCTGATCCTGCCGCCTTCTCAACTGTTTTCCTGGTGGGGCATGCTGTGGGGGTAGTCTGCCTCCTCTCTGCACTAGAAGCTCTGAAGAAATCTCCTGTGGGTCGACGGAATCGTCCCCCTGCAACCGCAGGCACCAAAGAACTGCATCACCAGTCCCCTGGGCCTCCTCTCAGCACGACGAGCGAGGTCCCTTGAATCCAGCAATTCTGTCCAAGTGACTCCCACAGTCCAGTGACTCTTCAGTTCAAGTTTGGTGGAGGTAAGTCCTTGCCTCCCCACGCCAGACTGCATTGCTGGGAACCGCGACTTTTGCAGCTACTCCGGCCTCCGTGCACTTCCGGCGGAAATCCTTTGTGCACAGTCCAGCCTGGGTCCACAGCACTCTAACCTGCATTGCACGACCTCCTAAGTTGTTCTCCGGCGACGTGGGACTCCTTTGTGCAACTTCGGGTGAGCACCATTTCACGCATCCTCGTAGTGCCTGTTTCTGGCACTTCTTTGGAAGCTACCTGCTGCTGAGAGACCTCCTTGTCTTGCTCGACGTCCCCTCTGTCTCCTGACGCAATTTGCGACATCCTGATCCCTCCTGGGCCACAGCAGCATCCAAAAACCCTTACCGCATGATTTGCAGCTAGCAAGGCTTGTTGGCGGTCTTTTGGCGGGAAAAAACTTCTGCACGACTCTCCACAGCGAGATGGATCCGTCCTCCAAAGGGGAAGTCTCTAGCCCTTTTCGTTCCTGCAGAAACCTAAGCTTCTACAGCCCAGTAGCAGCTTCTTTGCACCCGCAGCTGGCATTTCCTGGGCATCTGCCCATCTCCGACTTGCTTGTGACTTTTGGACTTGGTCCCCTTGTTCCACAGGTACCCTTGACTGGAAATCCACTGTTGTTGCATTGCTGGTTTGTGTCTTTCCTGCAGAATTCCCCTATCACGACTTCTATGTCCTTTGGGGAACTTTAGTGCACTTTGCACTCACTTTTCAGGGTCTTGGGGTGGGTTATTTTTCTAACCCTTACTATTTTCTAATAGTCCCAGCGACCCTCTACAAGGTCACATAGGTTTGGGGTCCATTTGTGGTTCGCATTCCACTTTTGGAGTATATGGTTTGTGTTGCCCCTATCCCTATGTGTCCCCATTGCATCCTATTGTAACTATACATTGTTTGCACTGTTTTCTAAGACTATTACTGCATATTTTGGTATTGTGTATATATATCTTGTGTATATTTCCTATCCTCTCACTGAGGGTACACTCTGAGATACTTTGGCATATTGTCATAAAAATAAAGTACCTTTATTTTTAGTATAACTGTGTATTGTGTTTTCTTATGATATTGTGCATATGACACTAAGTGGTACTGTAGTAGCTTCACACGTCTCCTAGTTCAGCCTAAGCTGCTCTGCTAAGCTACCATTATCTATCAGCCTATGCTGCTAGACACCCTATACACTAATAAGGGATAACTGGGCCTGGTGCAAGGTGCAAGTACCCCTAGGTACTCACTACAAGCCAGTCCAGCCTCCTACAATAAGGAAGACAATACTCATAGTTACTAAAAATAAAGGCACTTTATTTTAGTGACAATGTGCCAAAAATATCTCAGAGGATATATGTAGGAGGCTGGACTGGCTTGTAGTGAGGACCTAGGGGTACTTGCACCTTGCACCAGGCCCAGTTATCCCTTATTAGTCTATAGGGTGTCTAGCAGCATAGGCTGATAGATAATGGTAGCTTAGCAGAGCAGCTTAGGCTGAAATAGGAGACGAGCGAAGCTCCTACAGTACCACTTAGTGTCATATGCACAATATCATAAGAAAACACAATACACAGTTATACTAAAAATAAAGGTACTTTATTTTTATGACAATATGCCAAAGTATCTCAGAGTGTACCCTCAGTGAGAGGATAGGAAATATACACAAGATATATATACACAATACCAAAATATGCAGTAATAGTCATAGAAAACAGTGCAAACAATGTATAGTTACAATAGGATGCAATGGGGACACATAGGGATAGGGGCAACACAAACCATGTACTCCAAAAGTGGAATGCGAACCACGAATGGACCCCAAACCTATGTGACCTTGTAGAGGGTCGCTGGGACTATTAGAAAATAGTGAGGGTTAGAAAAATAGCCCACCCCAAGACCCTGAAAAGTGAGTGCAAAGTGCACTAAAGTTCCCCAAGGGACATAGAAGTCTTGATAGGGGAATTCTGCAGGAAAGACACAAACCAGCAATGCAACAACGATGGATTTCCAGTCGAGGGTACCTTTGGAACAAGGGGACCAAGTCCAAAAGTCACAAGCAAGTCGGAGATGGGCAGATGCCCAGGAAATGCCAGCTGCGGGTGCAAAGAAGCTGCTATTGGTCTGTAGAAGCTTAGGTTTCTGCAAGAACGACAAGGGTTAGAGACTTCCCCTTTGGAGGACAGATCCCTAACGTCGTGGTGAGTCGTGCAGAAGTGTTTTCCCGCCGAAAGACCGCCAACAAGCCTTGCTAGCTGCAAATCGTGCCGTAAGGGTTTTTTGGACGCTGGTGTGGCCCAGGAGGGACCAGGATGTCGCAAATTACGTCAGGAGACAGAGGGGACGTGGAGCAAGACAAGGAGCCCTCTCAGCAGCAGGTAGCACCCGGAGAAGTGCCAGAAACAGGCACTATGAGGATGCGTGAAATGGTGCTCACCCGAAGTCGCACAAAGGAGTCCCACCTCGCCGGAGAACAACTTAGGAGGTCGTGCAATGCAGGTTAGAGTGCCGTGGACCCAGGCTGGACTGTGCACAAAGGATTTCCGCCGGAAGTGCAGGGAGGCCGGAGTAGCTGCAAAAGTCGCGGTTCCCAGCAATGCAGTCTGGCGTGGGGAGGCAAGGACTTACCTCCACCAAACTTGGACTGAAGAGTCACTGGACTGTGGGAGTCACTTGGACAGAGTTGCTGGATTGAAGGGACCTCGCTCGTCGTGCTGAGAGGAGACCCAGGGGACCGGTGATGCAGTTCTTTGGAGCCTGCGGTTGCAGGGGGACGATTCCGTCGACCCACGGGAGATTTCTTCAGAGCTTCTAGTGCAGAGAGGAGGCAGACTACCCCCACAGCATGCACCACCAGGAAAACAGTCGAGAAGGCGGCAGGATCAGCGTTACAGAGTTGCAGTAGTCGTGTTTACTACTATGTTGCAGTTTTGCAGGCTTCCAGCGCGGTCAGCAGTCGATTCCTTGGCAGAAGGTGAAGAGAGAGATGCAGAGGAACTCGGATGAGCTCTTGCATTCGTTATCTAAGGAATCCCAAGAGACAGAGACCCTAAATAGCCAGAAAAGAGGGTTTGGCTACCTAGGAGAGAGGATAGGCTAGCAACACCTGAAGGAGCCTATCAGGAGGAGTCTCTGACGTCACCTGATGGCACTGGCCACTCAGAGCAGTCCAGTGTGCCAGCAGCACCTCTGTTTCCAAGATGGCAGAGGTCTGGAGCACACTGGAGGAGCTCTGGGCACCTCCCAGGGGAGGTACAGGTCAGGGGAGTGGTCACTCCCCTTTCCTTTGTCCAGTTTCGCGCCAGAGCAGGGCTAAGGGGTCCCTGAACCGGTGTAGACTGGCTTATGCAGAAATGGGCACCAAATGTGCCCATGAAAGCATTTCCAGAGGCTGGGGGAGGCTACTCCTCCCATGCCTTCACACCATTTTCCAAAGGGAGAGGGTGTAACACCCTCTCTCAGAGGAAGTCCTTTGTTCTGCCATCCTGGGCCAGGCCTGGCTGGACCCCAGGAGGGCAGATGCCTGTCTGAGGGGTTGGCAGCAGCGGCAGCTGCAGTGAAACCCCGGGAAAGGCAGTTTGGCAGTACCATGGTCTGTGCTACAGACCACTGGGATCATGGGATTGTGCCAACCATGCCAGGATGGTATAGAGGGGGCAATTCCGTGATCATAGACATGTTACATGGTCATATTCGGAGTTACCATTGTGAAGCTACATATAGGTAGTGACCTATATGTAGTGCACGTGTGTAATGGTGTCCCCGCACTCACAAAGTCCGGGGAATTGGCCCTGAACAATGTGGGGGCACCTTGGCTAGTGCCAGGGTGCCCTCACACTAAGTAACTTTGCACCTAACCTTTACCAGGTAAAGGTTAGACATATAGGTGACTTATAAGTTACTTAAGTGCAGTGTAAAATGGCTGTGAAATAACGTGTGCGTTATTTCACTCAGGCTGCAGTGGCAGGCCTGTGTAAGAATTGTCTGAGCTCCCTATGGGTGGCAAAAGAAATGCTGCAGCCCATAGGGATCTCCTGGAACCCCAATACCCTGGGTACCTCAGTACCATATACTAGGGAATTATAAGGGTGTTCCAGTAAGCCAATGTAAATTGGTAAAATTGGTCACTAGCCTGTTAGTGACAATTTGGAAAGAAATGAGAGAGCATAACCACTGAGGTTCTGATTAGCAGAGCCTCAGTGAGACAGTTAGTCACTACACAGGTAACACATTCAGGCACACTTATGAGCACTGGGGCCCTGGATGACAGGGTCCCAGTGACACATACAACTAAAACAACGTATGTACAGTGAAAAATGGGGGTAACATGCCAGGCAAGATGGTACTTTCCTACACAACCCCCCCCCCCCCCAAACGAAGGACAATAAGGCTAGCCATGACCTGATGAGTCTTCATTGTCTAAGTGGAAATATCTGGAGAGTCCATCTGCATTGGAGTGGCTACTCCCAGGTCTATGTTCCACTGTATAGTCCATTCCCTGTAGGGATATGGACCACCTCAACAATTTAGGATTTTCACCTTTCATTTGTTTTAGCCAAAGTAGAGGTTTGTGGTCTGTCTGAACAATGAAGTGAGTGCCAAACAGGTATGGCCTCAACTTCTTCAGAGCCCAGACCACAGCAAAGGCCTCCCTCTCTATGGCAGACCAACACTTTTCTCTAGGGGTCAACCTCCTACTAATAAAAGCAACAGGTTGATCCTGGCCCCGAGAATTAAGTTGTGATATGACTGCCCCTACTCCTAATTCAGATGCATCAGTTTGGACATAGAATTTTTTAGAGTAACAAGGGCTTTTCAGGACAGGTGCACAGCACATGGCCTGCTTCAGCTCCTCAAAAGCTTTCTGACAGTTTGCTGTCCATAATACCTTTTAGGCATTTTCTTGGATGTGAGGTCATTAAGAGGGGCTGCAATGGAGCCATAGTTCTTAATGAACCTCCTGTAATACCCAGTGAGGCCTAGGAAGGCTCTCACCTGAGTCTGAGTAGTAGGGGGAACCCAATCAATAATTGTTTGGATTTTCCCCTGAAGTGGTGCAATCTGTTCCCCACCAACAAGGTGTCCCAGATAAACCACCTTCCCCTGCCCTATCTGGCACTTTGAAGCCTTGATAGTGAGGCCTGCCTTTTGCAGGGCCTCCAAAACTTTCCATAGGTGGACCAGGTGATCATCCCAGCTGGAGCTAAAGACAGCTATATCGTCCAAATATGCTGCACTGAAAGCTTCCAGCCCTTGCAGGACTGTGTTCACCAACCTCTGAAAAGTGGCAGGTGCATTTTTCAATCCAAAAGGCATTACAGTGAACTGGTAATGTCCTCCAATGGTTGAAAATGCAGTTTTAGGTTTAGCATCTTCTGATAATTTGATCTGCCAATACCCTGCAGTCAAATCAAAGTGCTTAGATACTTGGCAGATGCCAGTGTATCTATGAGCTCATCTGCCCTGGGTATAGGGTGAGCATCAGTTTTGGTTACCTGGTTGAGACCTCTGTAGTCTACACAAAACCGCATTTCCTTCTTTCCATCCTTGGAATGAGGTTTTGGTACAAGTACCACAGGAGAAGCCCATGGACTTTCAGAGTGCTCAACCACTCCCAGTTCTAGCATTTTCTGCACCTCTTGCTTTATGCAGTCCTTGACATGGTCAGGGGACCGGTGATGCAGTTCTTTGGTGCCTGCGGTTGCAGGGGGACGATTCCGTCGACCCACGGGAGATTTCTTCAGAGCTTCTAGTGCAGAGAGGAGGCAGACTACCCCCACAGCATGCACCACCAGGAAAACAGTCGAGAAGGCGGCAGGATCAGCGTTACAGAGTTGCAGTAGTCGTCTTTGCTACTATATTGCAGTTTTGCAGGCTTACAGCGCGGTCAGCAGTCGATTCCTTGGCAGAAGGTGAAGAGAGAGATGCAGAGGAACTCGGATGAGCTCTTGCATTCGTTATCTAAGGAATCCCAAGAGACAGAGACCCTAAATAGCCAGAAAAGAGGGTTTGGCTACCTAGGAGAGAGGATAGGCTAGCAACACCTGAAGGAGCCTATCAGGAGGAGTCTCTGACGTCACCTGATGGCACTGGCCACTCAGAGCAGTCCAGTGTGCCAGCAGCACCTCTGTTTCCAAGATGGCAGAGGTCTGGAGCACACTGGAGGAGCTCTGGGCACCTCCCAGGGGAGGTACAGGTCAGGGGAGTGGTCACTCCCCTTTCCTTTGTCCAGTTTCGCGCCAGAGCAGGGCTAAGGGGTCCCTGAACCGGTGTAGACTGGCTTATGCAGAGATGGGCACCAAATGTGCCCATGAAAGCATTTCCAGAGGCTGGGGGAGGCTACTCCTCCCATGCCTTCACACCATTTTCCAAAGGGAGAGGGTGTAACACCCTCTCTCAGAGGAAGTCCTTTGTTCTGCCATCCTGGGCCAGGCCTGGCTGGACCCCAGGAGGGCAGATGCCTGTCTGAGGGGTTGGCAGCAGCGGCAGCTGCAGTGAAACCCCGGGAAAGGCAGTTTGGCAGTACCATGGTCTGTGCTACAGACCACTGGGATCATGGGATTGTGCCAACCATGCCAGGATGGTATAGAGGGGGCAATTCCGTGATCATAGACATGTTACATGGTCATATTCGGAGTTACCATTGTGAAGCTACATATAGGTAGTGACCTATATGTAGTGCACATGTGTAATGGTGTCCCCGCACTCACAAAGTCCGGGGAATTGGCCCTGAACAATGTGGGGGCACCTTGGCTAGTGCCAGGGTGCCCTCACACTAAGTAACTTTGCACCTAACCTTTACCAGGTAAAGGTTAGACATATAGGTGACTTATAAGTTACTTAAGTGCAGTGTAAAATGGCTGTGAAATAACGTGTGCGTTATTTCACTCAGGCTGCAGTGGCAGGCCTGTGTAAGAATTGTCTGAGCTCCCTATGGGTGGCAAAAGAAATGCTGCAGCCCATAGGGATCTCCTGGAACCCCAATACCCTGGGTACCTCAGTACCATATACTAGGGAATTATAAGGGTGTTCCAGTAAGCCAATGTAAATTGGTAAAATTGGTCACTAGCCTGTTAGTGACAATTTGGAAAGAAATGAGAGAGCATAACCACTGAGGTTCTGATTAGCAGAGCCTCAGTGAGACAGTTAGTCACTACACAGGTAACACATTCAGGCACACTTATGAGCACTGGGGCCCTGGATGACAGGGTCCCAGTGACACATACAACTAAAACAACGTATGTACAGTGAAAAATGGGGGTAACATGCCAGGCAAGATGGTACTTTCCTACACAACCCCCCCCCCCAAACGAAGGACAATAAGGCTAGCCATGACCTGATGAGTCTTCATTGTCTAAGTGGAAATATCTGGAGAGTCCATCTGCATTGGAGTGGCTACTCCCAGGTCTATGTTCCACTGTATAGTCCATTCCCTGTAGGGATATGGACCACCTCAACAATTTAGGATTTTCACCTTTCATTTGTTTTAGCCAAAGTAGAGGTTTGTGGTCTGTCTGAACAATGAAGTGAGTGCCAAACAGGTATGGCCTCAACTTCTTCAGAGCCCAGACCACAGCAAAGGCCTCCCTCTCTATGGCAGACCAACACTTTTCTCTAGGGGTCAACCTCCTACTAATAAAAGCAACAGGTTGATCCTGGCCCTCAGAATTAAGTTGTGATATGACTGCCCCTACTCCTAATTCAGATGCATCAGTTTGGACATAGAATTTTTTAGAGTAACAAGGGCTTTTCAGGACAGGTGCACAGCACATGGCCTGCTTCAGCTCCTCAAAAGCTTTCTGACAGTTTGCTGTCCATAATACCTTTTAGGCATTTTCTTGGATGTGAGGTCATTAAGAGGGGCTGCAATGGAGCCATAGTTCTTAATGAACCTCCTGTAATACCCAGTGAGGCTTAGGAAGGCTCTCACCTGAGTCTGAGTAGTAGGGGGAACCCAATCAATAATTGTTTGGATTTTCCCCTGAAGTGGTGCAATCTGTTCCCCACCAACAAGGTGTCCCAGATAAACCACCTTCCCCTGCCCTATCTGGCACTTTGAAGCCTTGATAGTGAGGCCTGCCTTTTGCAGGGCCTCCAAAACTTTCCATAGGTGGACCAGGTGATCATCCCAGCTGGAGCTAAAGACAGCTATATCGTCCAAATATGCTGCACTGAAAGCTTCCAGCCCTTGCAGGACTGTGTTCACCAACCTCTGAAAAGTGGCAGGTGCATTTTTCAATCCAAAAGGCATTACAGTGAACTGGTAATGTCCTCCAATGGTTGAAAATGCAGTTTTAGGTTTAGCATCTTCTGATAATTTGATCTGCCAATACCCTGCAGTCAAATCAAAGTGCTTAGATACTTGGCAGATGCCAGTGTATCTATGAGCTCATCTGCCCTGGGTATAGGGTGAGCATCAGTTTTGGTTACCTGGTTGAGACCTCTGTAGTCTACACAAAACCGCATTTCCTTCTTTCCATCCTTGGAATGAGGTTTTGGTACAAGTACCACAGGAGAAGCCCATGGACTTTCAGAGTGCTCAACCACTCCCAGTTCTAGCATTTTCTGCACCTCTTGCTTTATGCAGTCCTTGACATGGTCAGGGGACCGGTGATGCAGTTCTTTGGTGCCTGCGGTTGCATGGGGACGATTCCGTCGACCCACGGGAGATTTCTTCAGAGCTTCTAGTGCAGAGAGGAGGCAGACTACCCCCACAGCATGCACCACCAGGAAAACAGTCGAGAAGGCGGCAGGATCAGCGTTACAGAGTTGCAGTAGTTGTCTTTGCTACTATATTGCAGTTTTGCAGGCTTCCAGCGCGGTCAGCAGTCGATTCCTTGGCAGAAGGTGAAGAGAGAGATGCAGAGGAACTCGGATGAGCTCTTGCATTCGTTATCTAAGGAATCCCAAGAGACAGAGACCCTAAATAGCCAGAAAAGAGGGTTTGGCTACCTAGGAGAGAGGATAGGCTAGCAACACCTGAAGGAGCCTATCAGGAGGAGTCTCTGACGTCACCTGATGGCACTGGCCACTCAGAGCAGTCCAGTGTGCCAGCAGCACCTCTGTTTCCAAGATGGCAGAGGTCTGGAGCACACTGGAGGAGCTCTGGGCACCTCCCAGGGGAGGTACAGGTCAGGGGAGTGGTCACTCCCCTTTCCTTTGTCCAGTTTCACGCCAGAGAAGGGCTAAGGGGTCCCTGAACCGGTGTAGACTGGCTTATGCAGAAATGGGCACCAAATGTGCCCATGAAAGCATTTCCAGAGGCTGGGGGAGGCTACTACTCCCCTGCCTTCACACCATTTTCCAAAGGGAGAGGGTGTAACACCCTCTCTCAGAGGAAGTCCTTTGTTCTGCCCTCCTGGGCCAGGCCTGGCTGGACCCCAGGAGGGCAGATGCCTGTCTGAGGGGTTGGCAGCAGTGGCAGCTGCAGTGAAACCCCTGGAAAGGCAGTTTGGCAGTACCATGGTCTGTGCTACAGACCACTGGGATCATGGGATTGTGCCAACCATGCCAGTATGGTATAGAGGGGGCAATTCCATGATCATAGACATGTTACATGGCCATATTCGGAGTTACCATTGTGAAGCTACATATAGGTAGTGACCTATATGTAGTGCACGCATGTAATGGTGTCCCCGCACTCACAAAGTCCGGGGAATTGGCCCTGAACAATGTGGGGGCACCTTGGCTAGTGACAGGGTGCCCTCACACTAAGTAACTTTGCACCAACCTTTACCAGGTAAAGGTTAGACATATAGGTGACTTATAAGTTACTTAAGTGCAGTGTAAAATGGCTGTGAAATAACGTGTGCGTTATTTCACTCAGGCTGCAGTGGCAGGCCTGTGTAAGAATTGTCAGAGCTCCCTATGGGTGGCAAAAGAAATGCTGCAGCCCATAGGTATCTCCTGGAACCCCAATACCCTGGGTACCTCAGTACCATATACTAGGGAATTATAAGGGTGTTCCAGTAAGCCAATGTAAATTGGTAAAATTGGTCACTAGCCTGTTAGTGACAATTTGGAAAGAAATGAGAGAGCATAACCACTGAGGTTCTGATTAGCAGAGCCTCAGTGAGACAGTTAGTCACTACACAGGTAACATATTCAGGCACACTTATGAGCACTGGGGCCCTGGATGACAGGGTCCCAGTGACACATACAACTAAAACAACATATATACAGTGAAAAATGGGGGTAACATGCCAGGCAAGATGGTACTTTCCTACAATATACTCAATTAGGAGGTAAGTAGAATACACAAAATATACACAACTAACCAAATCAGGTAAGTAAAACAGTCAGAAAGTAGTGCAAATCCTGTAGAACACAATAGGATGCAATAGGCCTAGGGGCAACACAAACCACATACTAAGTAAGTCGAACGTGTAGGAGGCTGCCCTGGCTTGTAGTGGGTACCCAACACCTTGTGCCAGGTCCAGTTATCTCTTATTAGTAGAATAGAGGTGTTTCTAGCAGCTTAGACTGATAGAAGGTAGCTATGGCAAAGCAGCTTAGGCTGAACTAGGAGACATGCAAAGCTCCTACTATACCATTTATATCATATCCACAATATCATAAGAAAACACAATACAAAGAGTTACTAAAAATAAAGGTACTTTATTTTTATGACAATATGCCACAAGTATCTCAGTGAGTACCCTCAGTAAGAAGGTAAGTAATATACACAAGTTATATGTACACAGACCAAAATCAGGTAAGTAAGAGCAAGAAAAGTAATGCAAACAGTGTATAATTACAATAGGTTGCAATAGGAGAAAATAGGTCTAGGGGCAACACAAACCATATACTCCAAAAGTGGAATGCGAATCACGAATGGACCCCAGACCTATGGTAGCTTGTAGAGGGTCGCTTGGACTGTAAGAAAACAGTCAGGGTGTCCAAGATACCCCACCCCAAGATCCTGAAAAGTAGGAGTAAAGTACACCTCTACCCCAAAAGAGCACAATAGTCGTGATGGGGGGATTCTGCAAGAACAGCAAACACCAGCGGTGAAATGACAATGGATTTCCGGACCTGAGGACCTGCAAGGTAAGGGGACCAAGTCCAATACTTGTGACAGTGTCCAGGGGGGGCAGGAGCCCAGGAAACCCCAGATGAAGGTGCAACGAAGCTGCCTCTGGATGGAAGAAGCTCAGAGTTCTGCAAGAAAGAAGAGGACTAGAAAATTCTCCTTTGGAAGAGAGATGTCCCACGTCGCGATGAAGCTTGCAGAGGTATTCCCACGCAGAAATACCGCAAACAAGCCTTGCTAGCTGCAAGGGTTGTGGTGGAGGTTTTTGGGTGCTGCTGAGGACCAGGAAGGACCAGGATATTGCGTTTTGGAGGAGGAGACAGAGGGGACACTCAGAAACTCAGAGAGCTCTCACAGATGCAGGCAGGACCCGCAGAAGTACCCCAACAGGCACTTAGAAGAAGAGTGAAATGGAGTCCACGCGAAGTTACAAAAGAGGATCCCACGGCGTTGGAGGCCAACTCAGAGGGTTGTGCACTGCAGGACGGAGTGCTGGGGAGCCACGCTAGGCTGTGCACAAAGGAAATCCTGAAAGACTGAACAGGAGCCGGAGCAGCTGCAAATCATGCTGTCCACAGCTTTGCAATCTAGCTTGGGTAGGCAAGGACTTACCTCCACCAAACTTGGACTGAAGAGTCACTGGACTGTGGGAGTCACTTGGACAGAGTTGCTCTGCTCCAGGGACCACGCCCATCAGGATGAGAGGGGACCCAGAGGACCGGTGTTGCAGTCTTTTGGTGCCTGCGTTAGCAGGGGGAAGATTCTGTTGACCCACGGGAGATTTCTTCAGAGCTTCTGGTGCAGGGTGAAGGCAAGCTACCCCCAGAGCATGCACCACCTGGAAACAGTCGAGAAAGCCAGCAGGATTAGTCGCTACAATGTTGCTGGTAGTCGTCTTGCTACTTTGTTGTGGTTTTGCAGGTGTCCTGGAGCAGTCAGCGGTCGATCCTTGGTAGAAGGTGAAGAGGGAGATGCAGAGGAACTCTGGTGAGCTCTTGCATTCGTTATCTGAAGAATT
Organism: Pleurodeles waltl; assembly: GCF_031143425.1. Classification (NCBI taxonomy): domain Eukaryota; kingdom Metazoa; phylum Chordata; class Amphibia; order Caudata; family Salamandridae; genus Pleurodeles; species Pleurodeles waltl. The sequence continues at coordinate 758,477,209 of NC_090449.1, read as the reverse complement.
CCTCAAAGCAGAGACCCTAAATAGCCAGAAAAGGAGGTTTGGCTACCAAGATAGGAGGATTGGCTACCAAGAGAGGTAAGAGCCCATCATAAGGAGCCTCTGACGTCACCTGCTGGCACTGGCCACTCAGAGCAGTCCAGTGTGTCCCCAACACCTCTGTTTCCAAGATGGCAGAGGTCTGGGACACACTGGATGAACTCTGGGCACCTCCCCTGGGAGATACTGGTCAGTGGAGTGGTCACTCCCCTTTCCTTTGTCCAGTTTCACGCCAGAGCAGGGCTGGGGGATCCCTGAACCGGTGTAGACTGGCTTATGCAGGGATGGGCAACATCTGTGCCCATCAAAGCATTTCCAGAGGCTGGGGAAGGCTACTCCTCCCCAGCCCTTCATACCTATTTCCAAAGGGAGAGGGTGTAATACCCTATCTCAGAGGAAATCCTTTGTTCTGCCTTCCTGGGCCAGGGCTGCCTGGACCCCAGGAGGGCAGAAACCTGTCTGAGGTGTTGGCAGCAGCAGCAGCTGCAGTGGAGACCCCGGAAAGGCAGTTTGACAGTACCCGGGTTCTGTGCTAGAGAGCCGAGGGATCATGGAATTGTCCCCCCCAACTTCAGAATGGTATTGAGGTGACAATTCCATGATTTTAGGTATGTTACATGGCCATGTTCAGAGTTACCATTGTGACGCCATACATAGGTAGTGACCTATGTATAGTGCACACGTGTAATGGTGTCCCCGCACTCACAAAGTCCGGGGAATTTGCCCTGAACGATGTGGGGGCACCTTGGCTATTGCCAGGGTGCCCACACACTAAGTAACTTGCTACCCAACCTTCACTAAGTGAAGGTTAGACATATAGGTGACTAATAAGTTACTTATGTGCAGTGGTAAATGGCTGTGACAGAACGTGGATGTTATTTCACGCAGGCTGCAGTGGCAGGCCTGTGTAAGAATTGTCAGAGATCCCTATGGGTGGCAAAAGAAATGCTGCAGCCCATAGGGATCTCCTGGAACCCCAATACCCTGGGTACCTCAGTACCATTTACAAGGGAATTATATGGGTGTACCAGTATGCCAATGTGAATTGGTAAATTTAGTCACTAGCCTGTAGTGACAAATTTGGAAAGCAGACAGAGCATAACCACTGAGGTTCTGGTTAGCAGAGCCTCAGTGAGACAGTTAGGCACCACACAGGGAACACATACAGGGCACATACTATGAGCACTGGGGCCCTGCCTGGCAGGGTCCCAGTGACACAAGGACTAAAACAACATACATACAGTGAAATATGGGGGTAACATGCCAGGCAAGATGGTACTTTCCTACAGTATGCGAACCACAAATGCACCCCTAGGCAAGTGTAGTGTGTAGAGGGTTGCTTGGAGTGTGAGAAAACACTAAGGGTGTAAAGGAGACCCCACCCCAGGACCCAGGATAGCAGGAGTAAAGTACTATTATTTCCACCAAAACACACTAAAGTCATGATGAAGGATTTTGCAAAGACCACAACAGACTTCAAAGCACTGAAGACGGATTCCTGGACCTGAAAACCTGTAAAGGATGGGGAACAAGTCCAAGAGTCACTAAACCTCAAATGAAGGTCCAAAATGACTGCCTCCGGTTGGAAGAAGATGCTGCTTTTGCACCAACGCAATGAGGTAGGAGGTTCTGCTTTCTGCAGAAGGTGTCCCACGGCGTGCTGGTGGGCGCAGAGTTGTTTCCTCTGCAAAATACTGCAAACAAGCCTTGCTACCTGCAAGAGTCACAGTTGAAGAAAAAGGGTGCTAACCAGGCCCAGGAAGGACCAGGATGTCACCCCTCAGGAGGGGAGACAGAGGGAGCCCTCAGCAACGTAGAGAGTCCACTGGATGGAGGGAAGCACCTGTGGGAGTCCTTGAGCACGGGTTCAAGAAGACTGAACACTGCGGTCATCTCAACACTGCAAAGAGAGGTCCCACGACACTGGAGGTCAACTCAGTGAGCTGAGCATCACAGAACGGAGTGGTGGGGACCTAGGCTCAGCTGTGCAGGCAGGATTTCTTGGAAACGTGCACATAAGCCCTTGTAGCTGCAGATCATACGGTTCACAGGATTACTGTCTGGGGAGGGGAGGCAAAGACTTATCTCCTCCAAATTGGGACAGTTGGACCTCTGGACAGTCTGGGTCCCTTTGGTCTACCACCTGTGTTCCAGGTACCAAGCTCGTCAGGATGAGAGGGGACCCTGAGTAGCGGTGAAGCTGTCATTTGGTGCCTGCTGAAGCAGGGGGAAGACTCCATCAACCCAATGGGAGATTTCTTCATAGCTTCCTGTGCAGATTGAAGGCAGGCAGCTGGATCTGGCGTGAAACTGGACATAGGAAAGGGGAGTGACCACTCCCCTGTCCACCACCCCAGGGGTGGTGCCCAGAGCTCCTCCAGTGTGTTCCAGACCTCTACCATCTTGAATGCAGAAGTGTGAGGGCACAATGGAGAACTCTAAGTGGCCAGGGCCAGCAGGTGACGTCAAAGGCCCCTCCTGATAGGCTCTTACCTGGTTAGGTAGCCAATCCTCCTCTAAGGGCTATATAGGGTCTCTCCTGTGGGTTTCTCTTCAGTTAACAAATGCAAGAGCTCACCAGAGTTCCTCTGCATCTGTCTCTTCAACTTCTGCCAAGGATCGACCGCTGACTGCTCCCAGACGCCTGAAAAACCGCAACAAAGTAGCAAGACGACTACCAGCAACATTGTAGCGCCTAATCCTGCCAGCTTTCTCGACTGTTTCCTGGTGGTGCATGCTCTGAGGGCTGTCTGCCTTCAGCCTGCACTGGAAGCCAAGAAGAAATCTCCTGTGGGTCAATGGAATCTTCCCCCTGCTACTGCACGCACCAAACGTCCGCATCACCAGTCCTCTGGGTCGCCTCTCATCTTGACGAGCGTGGTCCCTGGAACACAGGAGATGGATCCTTCTGTCCAAATTTGGTGGAGGTATGTCCTTGCCCCCCCCCACGCCAGACAGTAATCCTGTGACTGCGAGATCTGCAGCTGCTAGGGCCTCTGTGCACTTTTGCTAGGATTCCTTCATGCACAGCACAGCCCAGGTCCTCAGCACTCCGTCCTGCATTGCTCAACTCACTGAGTTGACCACCAGCTTCGTGGGACCCTCTTTTGTTGTGTTGAGATGACCGCCATGCTCAGATTTCTTTAATGCCTGTTCAAGTGCTTCTGCAGGTGCTGCCTGCTTCTGTGGGGGCTCCCTCTGTTGCTGAGCGCACCCTCTGTATCCTCCTCCAAGGGGCGACCTCCTAGTCCTTTCTGAGCCCGGGCAGCACCCTTTATCTTCAAATGCAACTCTTGCAGATATCAAGGCTTGTTTGTGGTCTTTCAGTGTAGAAACAACTCTGCACCCTCCAGCACACCGTGGGACATCTTCTGACCAAAGGAGAAGTTCCTGGCACCTTCCGTTGTTGCAGAATCTTTGGCTTCTTCCACCCAGAGGTAGCCCTTTTGTACCTTCACCTGGGGTTTAGTGGGCTCCTTCCCCCCCGGACACTTGCGTGACTCTTGGACTTGGTCTCCTTCCTTTGCAGGTCCTCAGGTCCAGGAATCCATCTTCAGTGCTTTGCAGTCAGTTGTTGCCTTTGCAGTATCCCCTATCTCAACATTACTGTCTTTCTGAGGTAGTAGGGTAACTTTACTCCTACTTTTCAGTGTCTTGGGGTGGGGTATCTTGGACACCCTTAGTGTTTTCTTACACTTCCAGTGACCCTCTACACACTACACTAGGCCTGGGGTCCATTCGTGGTTCTCATTCCACTTTTGGAGTATATGGTTTGTGTTGCCCCTAGGCCTATTGTGTCCTACAGTGTTTGCCCTACTTTTCTAACTGTTTACTTACCTGATTTTGGTTTGTGTGTATATTTTGTGTTTATTACTTACCTCTGAAGGGAGTATATCCTCTGAGATACCTTTGGCATATTGTCACAAAAATAAAATACCTTTATTTTTAGTAACTCTGCGTACTGTGTTTTCTTATGATATAGTGCTAAGTGATATAAGTGGTATAGTAGGAGCTTTGCATGTCTACTAGTTCATACACTAGCTATAGCTACCTCTATCAGCCTAAGCTGCTAGAACACCTCTAATCTAATAATAAGGAAGGGATAACTGGACCTGGCACAAGGTGTAAGTACCACAAGGTACCCACTATTAGCCTGGCCAGCCTCCTACAGTGTCTTTGTGTTTTTATTGTGTCAATGGGATCCTGCTAGCCAGGACCCCAGTGCTCATAGTGAAAACCCTATATGTCAGTGTGTTTTGCCTGTCTCACTGGGATCCTGCTAGCCAGGACCCCAGTGCTCATAGTTTGTGGCCTAATGTTTGTGTTGTCAGTAGTGCCTAACTGTGTCACTGAGGCTCTGCTAACCAGAGTCCCCTGCACCAACTCCTGAAGAAACCAACCAGCTGACCACTGTCCAGTGGCCAAAAAGGAGTTTGCACCAGGTGCATTCTGGGAGTTGAACTCCGCACCCTCAAGGAGCATCTCAGAGCTTCTGGAACATTGGGGTGGACTGTGGATCTCAAAAGAACCTTAAAAGAACATCTGGAAGAAGATCCAGAAGTTTGGAGAACTTTTGAAAAAAAAGCTCCATAGAGGGACCGACTTGCCACAGCAACTCTAGGCGGCTTGCCTCAACCGCGATCTGGCCTGACATGCAGGTTCGTTCCACTGAAGAGAATCTCCAAAAAAGAGACTAAGTCCAAACGTAGGAAGTTGACCGGGATCTCCCAGCCGGTGTATCCGAGGAGGGCTCTAGGGACGTCGGATCAATGATTCAGGTTTGTCCCGGTCAAAGGATTTTCACCTCGAAAAAACGACTAAGTCTAAAGGTAAAAATCTCCACGAGGGCTCCCGCGACACGTATCCGAGGAAGAGTTCCAGGAGGTCAGATTGGACTGGCAGGTTCGTCCCGCTGAAGATAATCTTGAGAAAAATGACTAAGGTCCTCATTACAACTTTGGCGGGCGGCAGAGGCCGCCCGCCAATGTTGGACCACCGAGCGGCCGCCTATGCAGCCGCAAACCCGCCGGCCGAATTACAACATCCCTGCTGGGCCGGCGGGTGGAAACACAGTTTCTGCCCGCCGGCCCAGCGGGGATGTCGACCGTAACATTGCAGCCGGCTCCTAATGGAGCCGGCGGTGTTGTGCCCGTACGTCGGGTGAAGCTGCACCCGTCGCGATTTTCACTGTCTGCTGTGCAGACAGTGAAAAGCAGGGTGGGACTTTGCCTGGGGACCCTTGCACTGCCCATGCCAAGTGCATGGGCATTGCAGGGGCCCCCAATGGCCCCGCAAATCCTCTTCCTGCCAGCCTTTCCATGGCGGTCTCTACCGCCATGGACAGGCTGGCGGGAAGGGGAGTCATAATCCCCACGGCAGCGCTGCCCTGGCGGATTATAACCACCGGGACAACGATGGCGGGAAAGCGCCGGTCCCAGCGGTGCGACCGCGGCGCTATCGCCACGGTCATAATATGGCTTTTGTACCACCAGCCTGTTGGCGGTACAATCGCCAAAACAACCTTGGCGGTGTTTGACCGCCAGGGTTGTAATGAGGGCCTAAGTCCTAAGGTAAACTTTTGACCGAGGCCTCCCGCGGGCTGTAGTTGAGCCAGGCTCCATCGCGGTCAGCTTTAAACTTTGACTTTGCCCCGGTCGAGTTGCGACTAGATGACCAGATTGGCGATTTTGTTTCTATGCGCTAGAAAGCAATACTTCTTTAAAAATTCATATCTCCGGTTCCCCTTCTCCGATTATATTCGTTTTGGTGTCATTTTAAAGCTAAAAACATTTCCTATTTTTATAAATTGATTTTGGATTTTTAAACTGTTTCCTATGTTTCATTTAATTACTGTTTTGTGATATTTGAATTTGTTTTTCGCTTTGTCTCCTAAGTTAAGCTTTGTTGCTCGTTGCCAAGCTACCAAGGATTGAGCTAGGTTTAATTTACTGAGACCTGACTGCACCTTAGTGGAGGTTAGTGGCCTATTGCTAAGTGTAGGTACTTACCTGCCCTTACCAATAACCCATTTTCCAACAGTAGTAAAGTGTCTGATTACCAGGGCCTGTATACTCTGATTTTGAGAGAGCCTAGATTGAATAGTTGTGTGTCTGAATTGTTATACCAGTATCTTGTGGACTCAGATCTGACCTCTCCCCAAGAATTGTGAAAGAAGGCAGACAAATGGGTCAGAACAAGGGTGAGCAGAAAAGCTCATGCAGGGGGTCACAAAGAAAAGAAGAAAGATGGTGAAAAGTCTCAGGATACGCATGGGGATAAAAGTAAACACAAAGATCCTTCTTCAGGTCCACAACACTCCTCTTGGGGTAGGGATTAATCGACTTCCTCTTCTTCTCACTCTACAAACAATAAAAAACCCTGGTACTATGTGTGCCGAGGTAAAGGCCATAGGCCAGGGGATAAGTCCTGCCAAGGTAAAGCCCCTGAGCCTCCCACCATTAATATATCAAACTCTAGAACCCCTAGCAGTAGTGGTAATAGTGGTGGGACTACTGGCAATAGTCAAACAAAGGGTGTAGTTGGGTTCACTTTTGGGTCCATCATAGAAACTATGGTAGAAACTACCAAGAAAGTTTCTATCACACCTGGTGGCATTGGCCTTGCCACCTTGGCTGCTTGTCCCCTTAACATGGACAAGTACAAGCAGTAAATTCTAATAAAAGGTGTTGCGGCCCAGGCCTACAGGGACACAGGTGCCAACTACCATTAATATATCAAACTCTAGAACCCCTAGCAGTAGTGGTAATAGTGGTGGGACTACTGGCAATAGTCAAACAAAGGGTGTAGTTGGGTTAACTTTTGGGTCCATCATAGAAACTATGGTAGAAACTACCAAGAAAGTTTCTATCACACCTGATGGCATTGGCCTTGCCACCTTGGCTGCTTGTCCCCTTAACATGGACAAGTACAAGCAGTAAATTCTAATAAAAGGTGTTGCGGCCCAGGCCTACAGGGACACAGGTGCCAGTATCACTTTGGTGACTGGAAACCTGGTGTCACCTGCACAACACCTCCTTGGACAGAAGTACCAGGTTACTGATGTCAATAACTCCACTCAGTCTCTCCCCTTAGCTGTAGTGCAGCTTGGGGTAGAGTTACTGGCCCAAAGCAGGTGGTGGTATCACCTAGCTTACCTGTAGACTGCCTCTTAGGTAATGGCCTAGAGGCCTCAGGCTGGGCTGAGGTAGAGTTTAGGACCCATGCATCCATGCTGGGTATCCCTGAGGAATTGCTTCCTCTCATTTCAGGTGAAATTAAAAAGCAAAGAAGAGAAAGAGGCCTGAAGTCTCAGGATCCTTCTCAACCAACAGATATAAAGGGCATCAAAATATCCATTCCCCACCCTACCACTAAGGATACCGTTCCTGTGGTGGGAGAAACCTCTCTGTGGAACTACTAAAGCAAATGTGCAAAATTGGACCGTTGTAGGAAATTTGGAGCAACCCTCCAGCCCTCCCAGAGAACCTTTAGTGCAGCAGCCCTGAATTACCTCTGAACATATAGGACAGCATCCCTGTCCTAGAGTGGAGCTTATAGAACAACAGCCCTGCCCTACTCCAACCCAAGAGAAACAGCAACCCTGTTCTTTCAGCCATATGGACAAACGTTTTGCCCAGCTATGGCCTTACTGAGACAGCAGCCCTGTCTTGACATAGGCTCAGTGGGAAAATGCACTGTTTTCTAGGTAAAAATCTCCAAACAGGGTGGTTTACATCCACACAGGGAAAGAACCATACAGTGGATGATAACGGAAGTAACCACTCTATTGCAGATCTACTCTCCACTTATCCCCGCTTAGACAATAAAGTCTCAACTGGCCAAGGTTAGTCTTATTGTCCTTCGTTTGGTGGGGGTTATGTAAGAAAGTAGCCTCTTTTTAGCATGGTTACCCCCATTTTTGGCCTGTTTGCCAGTGTGTTTTTACTGTCTCACTGGGATCCTGCTAGCCAGGACCCCAGTGCTCCTAGTTTCAGACCTATTTGTCAGGGTGTTTTCACTATCTCACTGGGATCCTGCTAGCCAGGACCCCAGTGCTCATAGTTTGTGGCATATATGTGTTGTCAGTATGCTTGACTCTGTCACTGGAGCTCTGCTAACCAGAACTCCAGTGATTATGCTCGCTCTGTGTACCAAATTTGTCACTATAGTTTAGTGACTACATATTCCAATTCTGATTGGCACACTGGACCCCCCCTTATAAGTCCCTAGTATATGGTACCTAGGCACCCAGGGCTTTGGGGTTCCAGGAGATCCTTATGGGCTGCATCATTTCTTTTGCCACCCATAAGGAGCTCATACAAACCTTTAATCAGGACTGACACTGCAGCCTGAGTGAAATAGTGGACACACTATTTCACAACAATTGTCCACTGCACAAGGTAACTTATAAGTCACTTATATGTCTAACCTTAATTTACTGAAGGCTAGGTGCAAAGTTACTGTGTGTGATGGCACCCTTGCACTTGCAAAGGTGCCCCCACATTGTCCAGGGCCAATTCCCCGAACTTTGTGAGTGCGGGGACACCATTATAAGCGTGCACTACAAATGTCAACACATATATGTAGCTTTACAATGGCAACTCTGAATATAGCCATGTGAGGTGTCCAAGATCATGGAATTGACCCATAAATCCAACTCTGGAATTGGGGGGCCAATCCCATGCACCCTGTGGGATCAACCATGGACCCCCAGTACTGCCAAACCTGCACTCTGAGGTTTCCACTGCAGCCACAGCTGCTGCCACCTCACAGGCAAGTTTCTGCCCTCCTGGGGATTAAGCAGCTCAATCCCAGGAAGGCGGAACAATGCATTTCATTTGGGACAGGGGTGTTACACCCTCTCCCTTGGGAAATAGGTGTTACAGGCAAGGGAGGGGTATCCTCCCAGAGCCTCTAAAAGTGGTTTGAAGGGCACAAACGGTACCCTCCTTGCATAATCCAGTCTATGCCGGTTCAAGGACCCCCAGTCCCTCCTATGGCACGAAACTGGACAAAGGAAAGGGGAGTGACCACTCCCCTGTCCATCACCACCCCAGGGATGGTGCCCAGAGCTCCTCCAGTGTGTCCCTGGGTTCTGCCATCTTGTTTTCAGGATGGTCAGGGAACTCTGGGAGCATCTGAGTGCCAGTGCTAGCAGGTGACGTCAGAGACCCCTCCTGATAGGTCCATACCTGGTTAGGTGACCAATCCCCCTCTGAGGGCTATTTAGGGTCTCTCCTGTGGGTGTTTCCCCAGATTTGGTTTTGTAAGACTCCTCTTCAACCTCTGCTTCACCTTCTACCATCGGATCAACCACAGAACTGCTCCAGGAACATCATTTCAGAGAACACACTGCATGGTAAAGTGGTGAGTTATTGTTAATGCAGTGCGGCAAGTTCTGTGGGAAGACTGTGTACAGAGGTGTGTGAGTGTAGGAAATGGAAGGTGGTTTGTTAAACAGAAACTGAAGTTATAACTAATATTTAAGAATTTAGAATGTTTGTATAGTTATGTTGAGTTTGGAAAGAAATAATATATTATTTTCCTTACTATTATCCTTAACCTTTGTTTACCTTGCTGAATATCTATCTATCTATCTATCTATCTATCTATCTATCTATCTATCTATCTATCTATCTATCTATCTATCTATCTATCTATCTATCTATCTATCTATCTATCTATCTATCTATCTATCTATCTATCTATCTATCTATCCATGTGAATATATATATATTTGTATGGGTTTGTATGGGAAAATGTCAACCTAACTAAAACATTCTTGTATCCTTTCTTTTTATTTAGTGAATTTCTGTGTTTTTTGCCATGCACATGTTACATAATAATATTTCTATAATGTTGCAGCTTGGCAATCAGGGCCTCACTTTTCCCCTGGATTCGAGGAGGACTTGAGGATCCACAGACCACCTAAAAAAAGGGCAATTTTTGCCCATTAGGAGTCCCTAAGGGGCCCACCATCTGTCCTATGGGGTCAGGATACCTGTATCCTGAACCCTTATGTGTTTTTACACATTTGTTTCTCCCACCACCCCCAGGCAATGCGAGAATTGAAATGGCTGCCACAATGTTTCTATCAGGTTGTGGCTAGCCAATTAGGGCCTTGCTTTTCCTCCAAATCCACAGAGGATGCGAGGAGGCTCTGCGTCCCTCTATATACAAATTTGATTTTCACTTAATAATAATAATAATAATTAGAAAACTACTGAACAGATTTACACCAAATCACAAAAGGGGTGTTTTCTGGACCAAGAGCTGCTTTCCGTCTGTAGGAGGCTGGCCTGGTTTGTAGTGGGTACCAAAGGTACTTACACCTTGTACCAGGTCCAGTTATCCCTTTTTAGTGAAATGTAGTCAGGCTGTCTAGAGGTAGCTGCAGGCAGAGCAGCCAAGGCTGAACTAGGAGACATGCAAAGCTCTTGCAATACCACTGTAGTCACACAGTACTCACACACATGAAAGACAATACTCAGTGTTACCATAAATAAAGGTATTTTATTTCAGTGACACAATGCCAAGTATATCTTAGAGACTATACTCCCTTAGGAGATAAGTATTATACACAATATATACACTAGTAACCAAAATCAGGTAAGTAATTAGTCAGAAAACAGTGCAAACTGTGAAAATCACTATAGGTTGCAATTGGCCTAGGGGGAACACAATCCATATACTAATGTAGTGGAATGCGAAAGTCACTTTCCCACCTAGGCAAGTTTAGTGTGTAGAGGGGCACTGGGAGTGTGAGAAAACACCAAAGATAAGTAAAATAAACCACCACAGAGCCCAGGAAAGCAGGAGTAAAGTATAGCAAGTTTCCTAAAGCACACTAGAAGTCCTGATAGAAGCTTATGCAAAAACCAGAAGAGGCTGCAAGACACCAACAATGGATTCCTGGACCTGAAGATCTATGGAAGAAGGGGGGCAAGCCCAAGAACCGGTGAAGAGTCAAGAGAGAACAGGAGCCCCTGCTAACCGGGATGAAGGGACAAAAGTGTAACCTCCAGTTAGAAGATAAAGTCAGAAATGCACCAAAGAAGACAGCTGCGGGGTCCTGGTTGGTGCAGGAGATGTCCCACGTTGAATGGATGAATGCAGACTGGTTTGTGTCAATGGATTCCACCAACAAGCCTTGTCTCACACAAAACACACGATCGGCAGAAAATGGCACTGTCTGAGCCCACGAGGGACCTGGTGGTCTCAACTCAGGAGGAGGAGAGGGGGCTCTCAGCAACTGAGAGAGCTCACAGAAGACTAGGCAGCACACACAGGAGTCCCACAGCATGGGGCAAAGGAGGTGCAAATGAAGGTCCATGCAGCAGTACACAAAGGACGTCCAAGCCACCACAGAACCACTCAGGGAGCTGTGCATCGTAGGATAGAGTGCTAGGGACCTGGGCTGTGCTGGGCACAAAGCAATTCTTGGAAAGTCACACACAAGCCGTAGCAGCTGCAAAACATGTGGTGCATGGGGCTACTGTCTTGCGTGGGGAGGCAAGCTCTTACCTCCAACAAATTTGAACAACTGGACCTTTGGACAGTCAGAGTCGCTTTAGTCTACCACCCGTATTCCAGGATCCACGCTCATCGTCAGGACAGGGGACCCACAGCACCTGTCGTCACTGCAGAGAGGTGCCTGCTGAAACAGGGAAGTGACTCCGTCACTCCACAGGAGAATCCTTCAGTTCTTCTGGTGCAGGCAGAAGACAGGCAGTCCTCTGTGGATTCACGACCTGGAAATGGTGGCAGTTGCTAGGAGGAGCTGGAGTTACAGTGTTGCAAGTCGTCTCTGTCTCTTTGTTACAAGTTGTAGAGTTCCTGGAGCAGTTCTGTGGTTGATCGGTCGGTAGAAGGTGAAGTAAAGAATGCAGGCCAGTCCTGATAGAGTCTTGCAATCCGAATCTGATGAAACACCCACAGGAGAGGCCCCATATTGTGATTGGTCACCTAACCAGGTAAGGACCTATCAAGAGGGGTCTTTGACGTCACCTGCTGGCCACTCAGATGCTACAAGAGTGCCCCACCACCATGGAATCCAAGATGGCAAAACCCAGGGACACTCTGGGGGAGCTCTGGGCACCACCTCTAGGGTGGTGATGGACAGGGGAGTGGTCACTACCCTTTCCTTTGTTCAGGTTCGTGCCAGAGCAGGGACTGGGGGTCCCTGAACCAATGCACACTGGATTATGCATGGAGGGCACCATCTGTGCCCTTCAAAGTACTTCCAGAGGCTCTGGGGGGATACCCCTCCCCTGCCTGTAACACCTATTTTCAAAGGGAGTAGGTGTAACACCCCTCTCCTAAAGGAAATGCATTGTTCTGCTTTCCTTGGATTGAGCTGCTCAAGCCCCAGGAGGGCAGACGTCTGTCTGTGAGGTGGCAGCAGCTAGGGCTGCAGTGAAAACCTCAGAATGCTGGTATGGCAGGACTGGGGGTCCACTGTGGAGCCCCCAGAGAACATGGGATTGTGCAAGCAATACTGGAATCAGTATTGGGTACAATGGTACAATTCCCAGTTGTTAGACACCTTACATGGCCATATTCGGGGTTACCATTGTGAAGCTGGACATAGGTGTTGACCTATGTAAAGTGCACACTCATAATGGCGTCCCCGCTCTCACAAAGTCTTGGAAAATGGGACTGGACGACGTGGTGGCATCTCTGCTAGTGCAGGGGTGCCCTCACACACAGTTACTTTGCACCCAACCTTCAGGGTCTGAAGGCCTGACATATAGGTGACTTATAAGTGACCTGGTGCAGTGAAAATGGCTGTGAAATAGTGCTTGCACTATTTCACACAGTCTGGAATGGCAGTCCTGAAGAAGTCTTTGTATGGGCTCTCTATTGGTGGCAAAAGAAAAGCTTCAGCCCAAATGGATCCCCTTGAACCCCAATGCCCTAGTTACCTAGGTACCATATACTAGGGACTTATAAAGGGGGTCCAGTATGCCAATTTTTTTTAACCATTCCCTCTCCATTCCTGATTGGGAAAGTTTGGCCTTCTAATTGGGAAGGGATGCCACTTTCACCCTCTCTGGGATTTTAATATACCGACCTCCTGGTCCCGACGGGAGATTCCTTCAGGCTCTACCAGAGAGTGTAGCAATCTTCGCCTGCAAACACTCCAACTGTACTATCCTGGAGGACATTAACATACATGCCGAGGATCTTCACAATAACTCTGTTAGAGCGCTACTTGGGGATCTAGCAGCTTTAGACCTCCCTCCATTTATATCTGGCAGAAGTACCCCAACAGGCACTTAGAAGAAGAGTGAAATGGAGTCCACGCGAAGTTACAAAAGAGGATCCCACGACGTTGGAGGCCAACTCAGAGGGTTGTGCACTGCAGGACGGAGTGCTGGGGACCCACACTAGGCTGTGCACAAAAGGAAATCCTGAAAGACTGCACAGGAGCCGGAGCAGCTGCAAATCACGCTGTCCACAGCTTTGCAATCTAGCTTGGGTAGGCAAGGACTTACCTCCACCAAACTTGGACTGAAGAGTCACTGGACTGTGGGAGTCACTTGGACAGAGTTGCTGTGCTCCAGAGACCACGCCCGTCAGGATGAGAGGGGACCCAGAGGACCGGTGTTGCAGTCTTTTGGTGCCTGCGTTAGCAGGGGGAAGATTCTGTTGACCCACTGGAGATTTCTTCAGAGCTTCTGGTGCAGGGTGAAGGCAAGCTACCCCCAGAGCATGCACCACCTGGAAACAGTCGAGAAAACAGTCGAGAAAGCCAGCAGGATTAGTCGCTACAATGTTGCTGGTAGTCGTCTTGCTACTTTGTTGCGCTTTTGCAGGTGTCCTGGAGCAGTCAGCGGTCGATCCTTGGTAGAAGGTGAAGAGGGTGAGCTCTTGCATTCGTTATCTGAAGAATTCCTCAAAGCAGAGACCCTAAATAGTCAGAAAAGGAGGTTTGGCTACCAAGATAGGAGGATTGGCTACCAAGAGAGGTAAGAGCCCATCATAAGGAGCCTCTGACGTCACCTGCTGGCACTGGCCACTCAGAGCAGTCCAGTGTGTCCCCAACACCTCTGTTTCCAAGATCGCAGAGGTCTGGGACACACTGGAGGAACTCTGGGCACCTCCCCTGGGAGATACTGGTCAGGGGAGTGGTCACTCCCCTTTCCTTTGTCCAGTTTCACACCAGAGCAGGGCTGGGGGATCCCTGAACCGGTGTAGACTGGCTTATGCAGGGAGGGGCAACATCTGTGCCCATCAAAGCATTTCCAGAGGCTGGAGGAGGCTACTCCTCCCCAGCCCTTCATACCTATTTCCAAAGGGAGAGGGTGTAACACCCTATCTCAGAGGAAATCCTTTGTTCTGCCTTCCTGGGCCAGGGCTGCCTGGACCCCAGGAGGGCAGAAACCTGTCTGAGGTGTTGGCAGCAGTAGCAGCTGCAGTGGAGACCCCGGAAAGGCAGTTTGACAGTACCCGGGTTCTGTGCTAGAGAGCCGGGGGATCATGGAATTGTCCCCCCCAACTTCAGAATGGTATTGAGGTGACAATTCCATGATTTTAGGCATGTTACATGGCCATGTTCAGAGTTACCATTGTGACGCCATACATAGGTAGTGACCTATGTATAGTGCACGTGTGTAATGGTGTCCCCGCACTCACAAAGTCCAGGGAATTTGCCCTGAACGATGTGGGGGCACCTTGGCTATTGCCAGGGTGCCCACACACTAAGTAACTTGCTACCCAACCTTCACTAAGTGGAGGTTAGACATATAGGTGACTAATAAGTTACTTATGTGCAGTGGTAAATGGCTGTGACAGAACGTGGATGTTATTTCACTCAGGCTGCAGTGGCAGGCCTGTGTAAGAATTGTCAGAGATCCCTATGGGTGGCAAAAGAAATGCTGCAGCCCATAGGGATCTCCTGGAACCCCAATACCCTGGGTAGCTCAGTACCATATACAAGGGAATTATATGGGTGTACCAGTATGCCAATGTGAATTGGTAAATTTAGTCACTAGCCTGTAGTGACAAATTTGGAAAGCAGACAGAGCATAACCACTGAGGTTCTGGTTAGCAGAGCCTCAGTGAGACAGTTAGGCACCACACAGGGAACACATACAGGGCACATACTATGAGCACTGGGGCCCTGCCTGGCAGGGTCCCAGTGACACAAGGACTAAAACAACATACATACAGTGAAATATGGGGGTAACATGCCAGGCAAGATGGTACTTTCCTACAGTATGCGAACCACAAATGCACCCCTAGGCAAGTGTAGTGTGTAGAGGGTTGCTTGGAGTATGAGAAAACACTAAGGCCCTCATTCCAACCGCGGCGGTCAATGACCGCCGGGTTGGTGGACCGCGGGAGCACCGCCGACAAGCCGGCGGTGCTCCAATGGGCATTCCGACCGCGGCGGTAAAGCCGCGGTCGGACCGGCAACACTGGCGGTCTCCCGCCAGTGTACCGCCGCCCATTGGAATCCTCCAAGGCGGCACAGCTAGCTGCGCCGCCGAGGGGATTCCGACCCCCCCTACCGCCATCCAGTTCCCGGCGGTTCTCCCGCCGGGAACCGGATGGCGGTAGGGGGGGTCGCAGGGGCCCCCGTAAGAGGGCCCCTAAATGTATTTCACTGTCTGCTGCGCAGACAGTGAAATACGCGACGGGTGCAACTGCACCCGTCGCACAGCTTCCACTCCGCCGGCTCGATTCCGAGCCGGCTTCATCGTGGAAGCCTCTTTCCCGCTGGGCTGGCGGGCGGCCTGAAGGCGGCCGCCCGCCAGCCCAGCGGGAAAGTCAGAATCACCGCCGCGGTCTTTCGACCGCGGAACGGTATTCTGGCGGCTCCCGCCGGCCGCGCGGTGACCGCGGCGGGCGGGAGTCGGAATGACCCCCTAAGGGTGTAAAGGAGACCCCACCCCAGGACCCAGGATAGCAGGAGTAAAGTACTAATATTTCCACCAAAACACACTAAAGTCATGATGAAGGATTTTGCAAAGACCACAACAGACTTCAAAGCACTGAAGACGGATTCCTGGACCTGAAAACCTGTAAAGGATGGGGAACAAGTCCAAGAGTCACTAAAGTTTCCAGGGGGGCAGGAGCCCACTAAACCTCAGATGAAGGTCCAAAATGACTGCCTCCGGTTGGAAGAAGATGCTGCTTTTGCACCAACGCAATGAGGTAGGAGGTTCTGCTTTCTGCAGAAGGTGTCCCACGGCGTGCTGGTGGGCGCAGAGTTGTTTCCTCTGCAAAATACTGCAAACAAGCCTTGCTACCTGCAAGAGTCACAGTTGAAGAAAAAGGGTGCTGCCCAGGCCCAGGAAGGACCAGGATGTCACCCCTCAGGAGGGGAGACAGAGGGAGCCCTCAGCAACGTAGAGAGTCCACTGGATGGAGGGAAGCACCCGTAGGAGTCCTTGAGCACGGGTTCAAGAAGACTGAACACTGCGGTCATCTCAACACTGCAAAGAGAGGTCCCACGACACTGGAGGTCAACTCAGGGAGCTGAGCATCACAGAACGGAGTGGTGGGGACCTAGGCTCAGCTGTGCAGGCAGGATTTCTTGGAAACGTGCACATAAGCCCTTGTAGCTGCAGATCATACAGTTCACAGGATTACTGTCTGGGGAGGGGAGGCAAAGACTTATCTCCTCCAAGTTGGGACAGTTGGACCTCTGGACAGTCTGGGTCCCTTTGGTCTACCACCTGTGTTCCAGGTACCAACTCGTCAGGATGAGAGGGGACCCTGAGTAGCGGTGAAGCTGTCATTTGGTGCCTGCTGAAGCAGGGGGAAGACTCCATCATCCCAATGGGAGATTTCTTCATAGCTTCCTGTGCAGATTGCCAGGGTGCCCACACACTAAGTAACTTGCTACCCAACCTTCACTAAGTGGAGGTTAGACATATAGGTGACTAATAAGTTACTTATGTGCAGTGGTAAATGGCTGTGACAGAACGTGGATGTTATTTCACACAGGCTGCAGTGGCAGGCCTGTGTAAGAATTGTCAGAGATCCCTATGGGTGGCAAAAGAAATGCTGCAGCCCATAGGGATCTCCTGGAACCCCAATACCCTGGGTAGCTCAGTACCATATACAAGGGAATTATATGGGTGTACCAGTATGCCAATGTGAATTGGTAAATTTAGTCACTAGCCTGTAGTGACAAATTTGGAAAGCAGACAGAGCATAACCACTGAGGTTCTGGTTAGCAGAGCCTCAGTGAGACAGTTAGGCACCACACAGGGAACACATACAGGGCACATACTATGAGCACTGGGGCCCTGCCTGGCAGGGTCCCAGTGACACAAGGACTAAAACAACATACATACAGTGAAATATGGGGGTAACATGCCAGGCAAGATGGTACTTTCCTACAGTATGCGAACCACAAATGCACCCCTAGGCAAGTGTAGTGTGTAGAGGGTTGCTTGGAGTATGAGAAAACACTAAGGCCCTCATTCCAACCGCGGCGGTCAATGACCGCCGGGTTGGTGGACCGCGGGAGCACCGCCGACAAGCCGGCGGTGCTCCAATGGGCATTCCGACCGCGGCGGTAAAGCCGCGGTCGGACCGGCAACACTGGCGGTCTCCCGCCAGTGTACCGCCGCCCATTGGAATCCTCCAAGGCGGCGCAGCTAGCTGCGCCGCCGAGGGGATTCCGACCCCCCCTACCGCCATCCAGTTCCCGGCGGTTCTCCCGCCGGGAACCGGATGGCGGTAGGGGGGGTCACGGGGCCCCTGGGGGCCCCTGCAGTGCCCATGCCAATGGCATGGGCACTGCAGGGGCCCCCGTAAGAGGGCCCCTAAATGTATTTCACTGTCTGCTGCGCAGACAGTGAAATACGCGACGGGTGCAACTGCACCCGTCGCACAGCTTCCACTCCGCCGGCTCGATTCCGAGCCGGCTTCATCGTGGAAGCCTCTTTCCCGCTGGGCTGGCGGGCGGCCTGAAGGCGGCCGCCCGCCAGCCCAGCGGGAAAGTCAGAATCACCGCCGCGGTCTTTCGACCGCGGAACGGTATTCTGGCGGCTCCCGCCGGCCGCGCGGTGACCGCGGCGGGCGGGAGTCGGAATGACCCCCTAAGGGTGTAAAGGAGACCCCACCCCAGGACCCAGGATAGCAGGAGTAAAGTACTAATATTTCCACCAAAACACACTAAAGTCATGATGAAGGATTTTGCAAAGACCACAACAGACTTCAAAGCACTGAAGACGGATTCCTGGACCTGAAAACCTGTAAAGGATGGGGAACAAGTCCAAGAGTCACTAAAGTTTCCAGGGGGGCAGGAGCCCACTAAACCTCAGATGAAGGTCCAAAATGACTGCCTCCGGTTGGAAGAAGATGCTGCTTTTGCACCAACGCAATGAGGTAGGAGGTTCTGCTTTCTGCAGAAGGTGTCCCACGGCGTGCTGGTGGGCGCAGAGTTGTTTCCTCTGCAAAATACTGCAAACAAGCCTTGCTACCTGCAAGAGTCACAGTTGAAGAAAAAGGGTGCTGCCCAGGCCCAGGAAGGACCAGGATGTCACCCCTCAGGAGGGGAGACAGAGGGAGCCCTCAGCAACGTAGAGAGTCCACTGGATGGAGGGAAGCACCCGTAGGAGTCCTTGAGCACGGGTTCAAGAAGACTGAACACTGCGGTCATCTCAACACTGCAAAGAGAGGTCCCACGACACTGGAGGTCAACTCAGGGAGCTGAGCATCACAGAACGGAGTGGTGGGGACCTAGGCTCAGCTGTGCAGGCAGGATTTCTTGGAAACGTGCACATAAGCCCTTGTAGCTGCAGATCATACAGTTCACAGGATTACTGTCTGGGGAGGGGAGGCAAAGACTTATCTCCTCCAAGTTGGGACAGTTGGACCTCTGGACAGTCTGGGTCCCTTTGGTCTACCACCTGTGTTCCAGGTACCAACTCGTCAGGATGAGAGGGGACCCTGAGTAGCGGTGAAGCTGTCATTTGGTGCCTGCTGAAGCAGGGGGAAGACTCCATCAACCCAATGGGAGATTTCTTCATAGCTTCCTGTGCAGATTGAAGGCAGGCAGCTGGATCTGGTGTGAAACTGGATAAAGGAAAGGGGAGTGACCACTCCCCTGTCTATCACCACCCCAGGGGTGGTGCCCAGAGCTCCTCCAGTGTGTTCCAGACCTCTACCATCTTGAATGCAGAAGTGTGAGGGCACAATGGAGAACTCTAAGTGGCCAGGGCCAGCAGGTGATGTCAAAGACCCCTCCTGATAGGCTCTTACCTGATTAGGTAGCCAATCCTCCTCTAAGGGCTATATAGGGACTCTCCTGTGGGTTTCTCTTCAGTTAACAAATGCAAGAGCTCACCAGAGTTCCTCTGCATCTCTCTCTTCAACTTCTGCCAAGGATCGACCACTGACTGCTCCCGGACGCCTGAAAAACCGCAACAAAGTAGCAAGACGACTACCAGCAACATTGTAGCGCCTAATCCTGCCAGCTTTCTCGACTGTTTCCTGGTGGTGCATGCTCTGACGGCTGTCTGCCTTCAGCCTGCACTGGAAGCCAAGAAGAAATCTCCTGTGGGTCAATGGAATCTTCCCCCTGCTACTGCAGGCACCAAATGTCTGCATCACCAGTCCTCTGGGTCGCCTCTCATCTTGACGAGCGTGGTCCCTGGAACACAGGAGCTGGATCCAAGTGACCCCGACAGTCCAGTGGTCCTTCTGTCCAAATTTGGTGGAGGTAAGTCCTTGCCCCCCCCCACGCCAGACAGTAATCCTGTGACTGCGAGATCTGCAGCTGCTAGGGCTTCTGTGCACTTTTGCTAGGATTCCTTCATGCACAGCACAGCCCAGGTCCTCAGCACTCCGTCCTGCATTGCTCAACTCACTGAGTTGACCACCAGCTTCGTGGGACCCTCTTTTGTTGTGTTGAGATGACCGCCATGCTCAGATTTCTTGAATGCCTGTTCAAGTGCTTCTGCAAGTGCTGCCTGCTTCTGTGGGGGCTCCCTCTGTTGCTGAGCGCACCCACTGTATCCTCCTCCAAGGGGGGACCTCCTGGTCCTTTCTGAGCCCAGGCAGCACCCTTTATCTTCAAATGCAACTCTTGCAGATATCAAGGCTTGTTTGTGGTCTTTCTGTGTAGAAACAACTCTGCACCCTCCAGCACACCGTGGGACATCTTCTGACCAAAGGAGAAGTTCCTGGCACCTTCCGTTGTTGCAGAATCTTTGGCTTCTTCCACCCAGAGGCAGCCCTTTTGTACCTTCACCTGGGGTTTAGTGGGCTCCTGCCCCCCCCGGACACTTGCTTGACTCTTGGACTTGGTCTCCTTCCTTTGCAGGTCCTCAGGTCCAGGAATCCATCTTCAGTGCTTTGCAGTCAGTTGTTGCCTTTGCAGTATCCCCTATCTCAACATTACTGTCTTTCTGAGGTAGTAGGGTAACTTTACTCCTACTTTTCAGTGTCTTGGGGTGGGGTATCTTGGACACCCTTAGTGTTTTCTTACACTCCCAGTGACCCTCTACACACTACACTAGGCCTGGGGTCCATTCGTGGTTCTCATTCCACTTTTGGAGTATATGGCTTGTGTTGCCCCTAGGCCTATTGTGTCCTACAGTGTTTGCCCTACTTTTCTAACTGTTTACTTACCTGATTTTGGTTTGTGTGTATATTTTGTGTTTATTACTTACCTCTTAAGGGAGTATATCCTCTGAGATACCTTTGGCATATTGTCACAAAAATAAAATACCTTTATTTTTAGTAACTCTGCGTACTGTGTTTTCTTATGATATAGTGCTAAGTGATATAAGTGGTATAGTAGGAGCTTTGCATGTCTACTAGTTCATATACTAGCTATAGCTACCTCTATCAGCCTAAGCTGCTAGAACACCTCTAATCTAATAATAAGGGATAACTGGACCTGGCACAAGGTGTAAGTACCACAAGGTACCCACTATTAGCCTGGCCAGCCTCCTACAGTGTCAGTGTGTTTTTATTGTGTCAATGGGATCCTGCTAGCCAGGACTCCAGGGCTCATAGTGAAAACCCTATATGTCAGTGTGTTTTGCCTGTCTCACTGGGATCCTGCTAGCCAGGACCCCAGTGCTCATAGTTTGTGGCCTAATGTTTGTGTTGTCAGTAGTGCCTAACTGTGTCACTGAGGCTCTGCTAACCAGAGTCCCCTGCACCAACTCCTGAAGAAACCAACCAGCTGACCACTGTCCAGTGGCCAAAAAAGAGTTTGCACCAGGTGCATTCTGGGAGTTGAACTCCGCTCCCTCAAGGAGCATCTCAGAGCTTCTGGAACCTTGGGGTGGACTGTGGACCTCAAAAGAACCTTAAAAGAACATCTGGAAGAAGATCCAGAAGTTTGGAGAACTTTTGAAAAAAAAGCTCCATAGAGGGACCGACTTGCCACAGCAACTCTAGGCGGCTTGCCTCAACCGCGATCTGGCCTGACATGCAGGTTCGTTCCACTGAAGAGAATCTCCAAAAAAGAGACTAAGTCCAAACGTAGGAAGTTAACCGGGATCTCCCAGCCGGCGTATCCGAGGAGGGCTCTAGGGACGTCGGATCAATGAGTCAGGTTTGTCCCAGTCAAAGGATTTTCACCTCAAAAAAACGACTAAGTCTAAAGGTAAAAATCTCCACGAGGGCTCCCGCGACACGTATCCGAGGAAGAGTTCCAGGAGGTCAGATTGGACTGGCAGGTTCGTCCCGCTGAAGATAATCCTGAGAAAAATGACTAAGGTCCTCATTACATCTTTGGCGGGTGGCAGAGGCCGCCCGCCAATGTTGGACCACCGAGCGGCCGCCTATGCAGCCGCAAACCCGCCGGCCGAATTACAACATCCCTGCTGGGCCGGCAGATGGAAACACAGTTTCTGCCCGCCGGCCCAGCGGGGATGTCAACTGTAACATTGCAGCCGGCTCCTAATGGAGCCGGCGGTGTTGCGGCCGTACGTCGGGTGAAGCTGCACCCGTCGCGATTTTCACTGTCTGCTGTGCAGACAGTGAAAAGCAGGGTGGGACTGTGCCTGGGGACCCCTGCACTGCCCATGCCAAGTGCATGGGCATTGCAGGGGCCCCCAATGGCCCCTGCAAATCCTCTTCCTGCCAGCCTTTCCATGGCGGTCTCTACCGCCATGGACAGGCTGGCCGGAAGGGGAGTCATAATCCCCACGGCAGTGCTGCCCTGGCGGATTATAACCACCGGGACAACGATGGCGGGAAAGCGCCGGTCCCAGCGGTGTGACCGCGGCGCTACCGCCACGGTCATAATATGGCGTCCGTACCACCAGCCTGTTGGCGGTACAATCGCCAAAACAACCCTGGCGGTGTTTGACCGCCAGGGTTGTAATGAGGGCCTAAGTCCTAAGGTAAACTTTTGACCGAGGCCTCCCGCGGGCTGTAGTTGAGCCAGGCTCCATCACGGTCAGCTTTAAACGTTGACTTTGCCCCGGTCGAGTTGCGACTAGATGACCAGATTGGCGATTTTGTTTCTATGTGCTAGAAAGCAATACTTCTTTAAAAATTCATATCTCCGGTTCCCCTTCTCCGATTTTATTCGTTTTGGTGTCATTTTAAAGCTAAAAACATTTCCTATTTTTATAAATTGATTTTGGATTTTTAAACTGTTTCCTATGTTTTATTTAATTACTGTTTTGTGATATTTGATATTTTTTTCGCTTTGTCTCCTAAGTTAAGCTTTGTTGCTCGTTGCCAAGCTACCAAGGGTTGAGCTAGGTTTAATTTACTGAGACCTGACTGCACCTTAGTGGAGGTTAGTGGCCTATTGCTAGGTGTAGGTACTTACCTGCCCTTACCAGTAACCCATTTTCCAACAGTAGTAAAGTGTCTGATTACCAGGGCCTGTATACTCTGATTTTGAGAGAGCATAGATTGAATAGTTGTGTGTCTGAATTGTTATACCAGTATCTTGTGGACTCAGATCTGACCTCTCCCCAAGAATTGTGAAAGAAGGCAGACAAATGGGTCAGAACAAGGGTGAGCAGAAAAGCTCATGCAGGGGGTCACAAATAAAAGAAGAAAGATGGTGAAAAGTCTCAGGATACGCATGGGGAAAAAAGTAAACACAAAGATCCTTCTTCAGGTCCACAACACTCCTCTTGGGGTAGGGATTAATTGACTTCCTCTTCTTCTCACTCTACAAACAATAAAAAACCCTGGTACTATGTGTGCCGAGGTAAAGGCCATAGGCCAGGGGATGGGTCCTGCCCAGGTAAAGCCCCTGAGCCTACCACCATTAATATATCAAACTCTAGAGCCCCTAGCAGTAGTGGTAATAGTGGTGGGACTACTGGCAATAGTCAAACAAAGGGTGTAGTTGGGTTCACTTTTGGGTCCATCATAGAAACTATGGTGGAAACTACCAAGAAAGTTTCTATCACACCTGGTGGCATTGGCCTTGCCACCTTGGCTGCTTGTCCCCTTAACATGGACAAGTACAAGCAGTAAATTCTAATAAAAGGTGTTGCGGCCCAGGCCTACAGGGACACAGGTGCTAGTATCACTTTGGTGACTGGAAACCTGGTGTCACCTGCACAACACCTCCTTGGACAGAAGTACCAGGTTACTGATGTCAATAACTCCACTCAGTCTCTCCCCTTAGCTGTAGTGCAGCTTGGGGTAGAGTTACTGGCCCAAAGCAGGTGGTGGTATCACCTAGCTTACCTGTAGACTGTCTCTTAGGTAATGGCCTAGAGGCCTCAGGCTGGGCTGAGGTAGAGTTTAGGACCCATGCATCCATGCTGAGTATCCCTGAGGAATTGCTTCCTCTCATTTCAGGTGAAATGAAAAAGCAAAGAAGAGAAAGAGGCCTGAAGTCTCAGGATCCTTCTCAACCAACAGATAAAAAGGGCATCAAAATATCCATTCCACACCCTACCACTAAGGATACCGTTTCTGTGGTGGGAGAAACCTCTCTGTGGAACTACTAAAGCAAATGTGCAAAATTGGACTGTTGTAGGAAATTTGGAGCAACCCTCCATCCCTCCCAGAGAACCTATAGTGCAGCAGCCCTGAATTACCTCTGAACATATAGGACAGCATCCCTGTCCTAGAGTGGAGCTTATAGAACAACAGCCCTGCCCTACTCCAACCCAAGAGAAACAGCAACCCTGTTCTTTCAGCCATATGGACAAACGTTTTGCCCAGCTATGGCCTTACTGAGACAGCAGCCCTGTCTTGACATAGGCTCAGTGGGAAAATGCACTGTTTTCTAGGTAGAAATCTCCAAACAGGGTGGTTTACATCCACACAGGGAAAGAACCATACAGTGGATGATAACGGAAGTAACCACTCTATTGCAGATCTACTCTCCACTTATCCCCGCTTAGACAATAAAGTCTCAACTGGCCAAGGTTAGTCTTATTGTCCTTTGTTTGGTGGGGGTTATGTAAGAAAGTAGCCTCTTTTTAGCATGGTTACCCCCATTTTTGGCCTGTTTGCCAGTGTTTGTCAGTGTGTTTTTACTGTCTCACTGGGATCCTGCTAGCCAGGACCCCAGTGCTCCTAGTTTCAGACCTATTTGTCAGGGTGTTTTTACTATCTCACTGGGATCCTGCTAGCCAGGACCCCGGTGCTCATAGTTTGTGGCATATATGTGTTGTCAGTATGCTTGACTCTGTCACTGGAGCTCTGCTAACCAGAACTCCAGTGATTATGCTCGCTCTGTGTACCAAATTTGTCACTATAGTTTAGTGACTACATATTCCAATTCTGATTGGCACACTGGACCCCCCCCCTTATAAGTCCCTAGTATATGGTACCTAGGCACCCAGGGCTTTGGGGTTCCAGGAGATCCTTATGGGCTGCATCATTTCTTTTGCCACCCATAAGGAGCTCATACAAACCTTTAATCAGGACTGACACTGCAGCCTGAGTGAAATAGTGCACACACTATTTCACAACAATTGTCCACTGCACAAGGTAACTTATAAGTCACTTATATGTCTAACCTTAATTTACTGAAGGCTAGGTGCAAAGTTACTGTGTGTGATGGCACCCTTGCACTAGCAAAGGTGCCCCCACATTGTCCAGGGCCAATTCCCCGAACTTTGTGAGTGCGGGGACACCATTATAAGCGTGCACTACAAATGTCAACACATATATGTAGCTTTACAATGGCAACTCTGAATATAGCCATGTGAGGTGTCCAAGATCATGGAATTGACCCCTAAATCCAAATCTGGTATTGGGGGGCCAATCCCATGCACCCTGTGGGATCAACCATGGACCCCCAGTACTGCCAAACCTGCACTCTGAGGTTTCCACTGCAGCCACAGCTGCTGCCACCTCACAGGCAGGTTTCTGCCCTCCTGGGGATTAAGCAGCTCAATCCCAGGAAGGCGGAACAATGCATTTCATTTGGGACAGGGGTGTTACACCCTCTCCCTTGGGAAATAGGTGTTACAGGCAAGGGAGGGGTATCCTCCCAGAGCCTCTAAAAGTGGTTTGAAGGGCACAAACGGTACCCTCCTTGCATAATCCAGTCTATGCCGGTTCAAGGACCCCAGTCCCTCCTATGGCACGAAACTGGACAAAGGAAAGGAGAGTGACCACTCCCCTGTCCATCACCACCCCAGGGATGGTGCCCAGAGCTCCTCCAGTGTGTTCCTGGGTTCTGCCATCTTGTTTTCAGGATGGTCAGGGAACTCTGGGAGCATCTGAGTGGCCAGTGCCAGCAGGTGACATCAGAGACCCCTCCTGATAGGTCCATATCTGGTTAGGTGACCAATCCCCCTCTGAGGGCTATTTAGTGTCTCTCCTGTGGGTGTTTCCCCAGATTTGGTTTTGCAAGACTCCTCTTCAACCTCTGCTTCACCTTCTGTGCCAGCAGGTGACGTCAGAGACCCCTCCTGAAAGGTCCATATCTGGTTAGGTGACCAATCCCCCTCTGAGGGCTATTTAGTGTCTCTCCTGTGGGTGTTTCCCCAGATTTGGTTTTGCAAGACTCCTCTTCAACCTCTGCTTCACCTTCTACCATCGGATCAACCGCAGAACTGCTCCAGGAACATCATTTCAGAGAACACACTGCATGGTAAAGTGGTGAGTTATTGTTAATGCAGTGCGGCAAGTTCTGTGGGAAGACTGTGTACAGAGGTGTGTGACTTGTAGGAAATGGAAGGTGGTTTGTTAAACAGAAACTGAAGTTATAACTAATATTTAAGAATTTCGAATGTTTGTATAGTTATGTTGAGTTTGGAAAGAAATAATATATTGTTTTCCTTACTATTATCCTTAACCTTTGTTTACCTTGCTGAATATCTATCTATCTATCTATCTATCTATCTATCTATCTATCTATCTATCTATCTATCTATCTATCTATCTATCTATCTATCTATCTATCTATCTATCTATCTATCTATCTATCTATCTATCTATCTATCTATCTATCTATCAATCTATCTATCTATCTATCTATCTCTCTATCTATCTATCCATGTGAATATATATATATTTGTATGGGTTTGTATGGGAAAATGTCAACCTAACTAAAACATTCTTGTATCCTTTCTTTTTATTTAGTGAATTTCTGTGTTTTTTGCCATGCACATGTTACATAATAATATTTCTATAATGTTGCAGCTTGGCAATCAGGGCCTCACTTTTCCCCTGGATTCGAGGAGGACTTGAGGATCCACAGACCACCTAAAAAAAGGGCAATTTTTGCCCATTATGAGTCCCTAAGGGGCCCACCATCTGTCCTATGGGGTCAGAATACCTGTATCCTGAACCCTTATGTGTTTTTACACATTTGTTTCTCCCACCACCCCCAGGCAATGCGAGAATTGAAATGGCTGCCACAATGTTTCTATCAGGTTGTGGCTAGCCAATTAGGGCCTTGCTTTTCCTCCAAATCCACAGAGGATGCGAGGAGGCTCTGAGTCCCTCTATATACAAATTTGATTTTCACTTAATAATAATAATAACTAGAAAACTACTGAACAGATTTACACCAAATCACAAAAGGGGTGTTTTCTGGACCAAGAGCTGCTTTCCATCTGTAGGAGGCTGGCCTGGTTTGTAGTGGGCACCAAAGGTACTTGCACCTTGTACCAGGTCCAGTTATCCCTTTTTAGTGAAATGTAGTCAGGCTGTCTAGAGGTAGCTGCAGGCAGAGCAGCCAAGGCTGAACTAGGAGACATGCAAAGCTCTTGCAATACCACTGTAGTCACACAGTACTCACACACATGAAAGACAATACTCAGTGTTACCATAAATAAAGGTATTTTATTTCAGTGACACAATGCCAAATATATCTTAGAGACTATACTCCCTTAGGAGATAAGTATTATACACAATATATACACTAGTAACCAAAATCAGGTAAGTAATTAGTCAGAAAACAGTGCAAACTGTGAAAATCACTATAGGTTGCAATTGGCCTAGGGGGAACACAATCCATATACTAATGTAGTGGAATGCGAAAGTCACTTTCCCACCTAGGCAAGTTTAGTGTGTAGAGGGGCACTGGGAGTGTGAGAAAACACCAAAGATAAGTAAAATAAACCACCACAGAGCCCAGGAAAGCAGGAGTAAAGTATAGCAAGTTTCCTAAAGCACACAAGAAGTCCTGATAGAAGCTTATGCAAAAACTAGAAGAGGCTGCAAGACACCAACAATGGATTCCTGGACCTGAAGATCTATGGAAGAAGGGGAGCAAGCCCAAGAACCGGTGAAGAGTCAAGAGAGAACAGGAGCCCCTGCTAACCGGGATGAAGGGACAAAAGTGTAACCTCCAGTTAGAAGATAAAGTCAGAAATGCACCAAAGAAGACAGCTGCGGGGTCCTGGTTGGTGCAGGAGATGTCCCACGTTGAATGGATGAATGCAGACTGGTTTGTGTCAATGGATTCCACCAACAAGCCTTGTCTCACACAAAACACACAATCGGCAGAAAATGGCACTGTCTGAGCCCACGAGGGACCTGGTGGTCTCAACTCAGGAGGAGGAGAGGGGGCTCTCAGCAACTGAGAGAGCTCACAGAAGACTAGGCAGCACACACAGGAGTCCCACAGCATGGGGCAAAGGAGGTGCAAATGAAGGTCCATGCAGCAGTACACAAAGGATGTCCAAGCCACCAGAGAACCACTCAGGGAGCTGTGCATCGTAGGATAGAGTGCTAGGGACCTGGGCTGTGCTGGGCACAAAGCAATTCTTGGAAAGTCACACACAAGCCGTAGCAGCTGCAAAACATGTGGTGCATGGGGCTACTGTCTTGCGTGGGGAGGCAAGCTCTTACCTCCACCAAATTTGAACAACTGGACCTTTGGACAGTCAGGGTCGCTTTAGTCTACCACCCATATTTCAGGATCCACGCTCATCGTCAGGACAGGGGACCCACAGCACCTGTCGTCACTGCAGAGAGGTGCCTGCTGAAACAGGGAAGTGACTTCGTCACTCCACAGGAGAATCCTTCAGTTCTTCTGGTGCAGGCTGAAGACAGGCAGTCCTCTGTGGATTCACGACCTGGAAATGGTGGCAGTTGCTAGGAGGAGCTGGAGTTACAGTGTTGCAAGTCGTCTCTGTCTCTTTGTTACAAGTTGTAGAGTTCCTGGAGCAGTTCTGTGGTTGATCGGTCGGTAGAAGGTGAAGTAAAGGATGCAGGCCAGTCCTGATAGAGTCTTGCAATCCGAATCTGATGAAACACCCACAGGAGAGGCCCCATATTGGGATTGGTCACCCAACCAGGTAAGGACCTATCAAGAGGGGTCTTTGACGTCACCTGCTGGCCACTCAGATGCTACAAGAGTGCTCCACCACCATGGAATCCAAGATTGCAAAACCCAGGGACACTCTGGGGGAGCTCTGGGCACCACCCCTAGGGTGGTGATGGACAGGGGAGTGGTCACTCCCCTTTCCTTTGTCCAGGTTCGTGCCAGAGCAGGAACTGGGGGTCCCTGAACCAATGCACACTGGATTATGCATGGAGGGCACCATCTGTGCCCTTCAAAGTACTTCCAGAGGCTCTGAGGGGATACCCCTCCCCTGCCTGTAACACCTATTTTCGAAGGGAGTAGGTGTAACACCCCTCTCCTAAAGGAAATGCATTGTTCTGCTTTCCTTGGATTGAGCTGCTCAAGCCCCAGGAGGGCAGACGTCTGTCTGTGAGGTGGCAGCAGCTGGGGCTGCAGTGAAAACCTCAGAATGCTGGTATGGCAGTACTGGGGGTCCACTGTGGAGCCCCCAGAGTGCATGGGATTGTGCAAGCAATACTGGAATCGGTATTGGATACAATGGTACAATTCCCAGTTGTTAGACACCTTACATGGCCATATTCGGGGTTACCATTGTGAAGCTGGACATAGGTGTTGACCTATGTAAAGTGCACACTCATAATGGCATCCCTGCTCTCACAAAGTCTTGGAAAATGGGCCTGGACGACGTGGTGGCATCTCTGCTAGTGCAGGGGTGCCCTCACACACAGTTACTTTGCACCCAACCTTCAGGGTCTGAAGGCCTGACATATAGGTGACTTATAAGTGACCTGGTGCAGTGAAAATGGCTGTGAAATAGTGCTTGCACTATTTCACACAGTCTGGAATGGCAGTCCTAAAGAAGTCTTTGTATGGGCTCTCTATTGGTGGCAAAAGAAATGCTTCAGCCCAAATGGATCCCCTTGAACCCCAATGCCCTAGTTACCTAGGTACCATATACTAGGGACTTATAAAGGGGGTCCAGTATGCCAATTTTTTTTAACCATTCCCTCTCCATTCCTGATTGGGAAAGTTTGGCCTTCTAATTGGGAATAGATGCCACTTTCACCCTCTCTGGGATTTTAATATACCGACCTCCTGGTCCCGACGGGAGATTCCTTCAGGCTCTACCAGAGAGTGTAGCAATCTTCGCCTGCAAACACTCCAACTGTACTATCCTGGAGGACATTAACATACATGCCGAGGATCTTCACAATAACTCTGTTAGAACGCTACTTGGGGATCTAGCAGCTTTAGACCTCCCACAATTTATATCTGGCCCCACACATTCTAGAGGACATACACTTGATTTAGTCTTCAGCAACCTTTCCAATATAGTGGCTGAGGCCCCCCTCCCCCTGACTTGGACCGACC
Organism: Pleurodeles waltl; assembly: GCF_031143425.1. NCBI lineage: Eukaryota > Metazoa > Chordata > Amphibia > Caudata > Salamandridae > Pleurodeles > Pleurodeles waltl. The sequence goes on along the minus strand of NC_090449.1, from coordinate 758,447,130 downwards.
ACTTTTTAATCACACTAATTTTCAGACTAACTTTCCCTCAGTACTTTAGCCCTATGGCCACCTAACTATTCAACAGTGGTCAACGCGGAACAAAAAAGATTGGATAAATATTCTCACGCACCTGCAGGCTATATCATTCCCTGATCTATCCTACACCACCGATACCTTTGATGAATGGATTTCCCATTCCTTAGATATTGTACTACCTACTAAGATCATTTCTAACACTAAGCACCAAAAGAAATCTCCCTGGTTTTCCCTTCATCTGTTGCTTTTAAAAAAAGAATGCAAGCAGATGCAGAGGAAATGGAGGAAATCATACGACCCTGGCCTAAAAAAAGTTTATAGAGACCTGACTCGTTCTTTCCATTCAGAAATCAAAGCGGCGCAGGCATCCTACTATACCGTTATGATTGAATAGTCCTCCCATTCCCCCAAAGAGATCTATTCAATTGTCAAGGAAATGACTCAGCTTCTTCTGCCAAAAATGTGACAGAAGCCTCCAGGGAACATAGTAATAACCTAGCCTGCTTCTTTCAAAAGAAAATATCTGACATTCTGACAACTCTTCCTAATAATTTTATCAATGTGGATAAAGTGGTCTCGTCCACTGAAGATCAAGGTTCTTGAGTCCTACTTTCAACTTTCCAGCCGATTAATGAAGAGGTTGTGGATAAGCATCTCAGCTCTATAAAATCTGGGTCCCCTTTGGACCCATCCTCTCCTTCTACCCTAGCCTTAGGATCAGAAGTCGTAACACCGGTTCTAACTAAGATTCTTAATGACTGTCCTCTGGGCACATTCCCCATCACTGGAAACATGCTGTGGTCAAGCCTCTGCTAAAAAAAACTAACCTTAACACAACTGCACCCGGCAATTATAGACCAATTGCTCTTCTCCCAATTGCATCTAAAATTATGGAGAAACACGTCAACTCCCAGGTGTCAGGTTTTCTTGAGAAACGCAATCTTCTTCACAACACCCAAATGGGTTTTAGACCACTCCACAGCACTGAATCTGCCCTTTTGGCTGTTACCGAAGACACTAGACTCCACTTAGATGCTGGTGGACATGCAGCTATCATTCTTCTTGATTTGAGTGCTGCGTTTGATACTGTGGACCATAAGACCCCTTTACGCAGAATCACTCAAATGTGAATTGAAGGCATTTGCCTTAAATGGCTTTCGTCATTTCTTGATCAGAGGACGTTTCAAGTCCTGGATCAGACATACTACTCAGACATTTTCTCCCTGACATGCGGTGTTCCACAGGACTCGTCCCTGAGTCCCACACTTTTTAACATTTGTATGGCCTCGTTGGCAAAGACCGTGGAACCCTACGGGTTATCACTTATCTCCTATGCTGATCATACTCAATTGGTCATTCCTGTTTTTACCGACAGTAACTCGGAATCTGACGTCCTTTCGTCATGCCTGGCGACATTGCTGGTTGGATGGCTGATAGCAAATCAAAATTTAATGATGAAAAAACAGAGGTTATGCGTGGCTTCAGTCCCCTATGTTAGCCCTAGCAGGACTAAACAACCTCCCCTCGCCTAAACACACTATTAAAAGGTTGGGCTTTTGGTTGGACACACAATTTACAATGGAATGCCATGCAAAGAAACTAGCCGCCTCTTGTTTTCATGTCTTGAGGACCTGTAGGAAAATGTTCACATTTCTCCCTTTTTTAGCCAAACGGCTCATTGCTCAGGCCCTAATTTTAGCTCGTCTGGACTATGGGAATATTTTATTTATTAGTTCTCCTAAATATGTTGTAAAGAGGCTGCAGATGGTAAGGAATGCCGCTGCCCGTCTTTTGATGGGGACTCCTAGACATCTTTCAGCAAAATCCACCCTAGCCTCCCTTCATTGGCTACCCATTGAACAGCACATTAACTTTAAAGCTGCCTGCTTTGTTTACCGAGCTCTTCATACCAGAGGTCCGGCCTTTCTTAGACAGACTATAACCCCATATATTCCCCAACGTTTACTCAGATCCTCTTCTGCATGCCTGATTAACATACCTCGGGTTAAGAAAGGGAGATGGGGAGGCAGATCTTTCGCCTTTAGGGCAGCCGAACTATGGAATTCTTTTCCAGCTGAGCTTAGCTTAGAAGACTCTGAATGCTCTTTTCGCAAACTGCTGAAGACTTTCCTCTTTCCTATATAGTGTGCCAGATTTGTTTGTTTAATCTGGTCTTGCACTAGTGCTGGGAGGCCTTCGGGTAGCCATGCGCTTTTTCGCAAACTGCTGAAGACTTTCCTCTTTCCTATATAGTGTGCCAGATTTGTTTGTTTAATCTGGTCTTGCACTAGTGCTGGCAGGCCTTCGGGTAGCCATGCGCTCTATAAATTACTAAATTGAAATAAATAGAAAATAGAATACTGGGATACCAGTATGTAAGTACAAATTTGGAACCAGAGAGAGCATAAGCACTGGAGTTCTGATTAGCAGGACTCCAGTGACACAGTCAAGGATACTGACAAAAACAGAGAAACATACTGACTAATAGGGCACAAACCATAAGCACTGGGGTCCTGATTAGCAGGATCCCAGAGTCACAGTCAAAACACACTCACAAACAGGCCAAAAATAGGGGTAACCATGCTAGAAAGAGGCTACTTTTTCAAATCATCCAGCAGTTTGGGCTGTAAAATGTGTTTTGGGACCCCCCTTTTTCTCCGCCCCGCTTGACAGATCACCCCAAAACATTCCAGACAGCAGCTGACGTAAGCATCAAAGTTTTTTGGGAAAATTTTGTGAAGATTCACCAACCAACGCTAAAGGTATAGGCAAGTCAAAAATGCTTTTCCAATGGAAACTAGGTCCTAACTATAACTACCTACTGGTGACTACCAGTAGATAATATATGTGTATATATTTAAAAATACATTACTTTCAAGTAACTATAACATTTGATCTATGTTAACTATAACTCTCTCCCCTGATATGTACAGTTTTTTCATCCATAATTTGACTGCTAATGTTTCATTGATTTTTTTATTGACGTTATAAAGGTTTACATGAGTGCTGTAATATCTGGGATGATTAGCAGTGCAAAGCGAAGGCGCAAATTATAGTTACCTTAGGCCGTGAGTAATAGTTACTTGGAGTAACTCAAACTATAATTGCTGAATTTCTCTGGTTTTATGTGAGCAAATTCAGAGCCTAACTATAATGTCTCTGTACCCTTCTTTCTAGCAAGGTTAGCATGGTTAACCCCACTTTTGGCCTGTTTGCGAGTGTGTGTCAGTGTGTTTTTACTGTGTCACTAGGATCCTGCTAGCCAGGGCCCCAGTGCTCATAGTGAACACCCTATATGTCAGTGTGTTTTGCCTGTCTCACTATAGTTTGTGGCATCATGTGTGTGTTGTCAGTAGTGCTTACCTGTGTCACTGAGGCTCTGCTAATCAGAACCTCAGTGCTTATGCTCTCTCTGCTTTTAAATTTGTCACTATAGGCTAGTGCCTTTATTTACTTATTTACTAATTTCAATTGGCCCCCTTATAAGTCCCTTGTATATGGTACCTAGGTGCCAAGGGTATTGGGGTTCCAGGAGATCCTTATGGGCTGCAGCATTTATTTTGCCACCCATAGGGAGCTCAGACAAACCCTTGCACAGGCCTGCCATTGCAGCCTGCGTGAAATAACACATACGTTATTTCACAGCCATTTCCACTGCACTTAAGTAACTTATAAGTCACCTATATGTCTAATCTTCATTTACTGAAGGTTAGGTGCAAAGTTACAAAGTGTGAGGGCACCCTTGCACTAGCAAAGGTGCCCCTACATAGTTCAGGGCAAACTCCCGGGACTTTGTGAGTGCGGGGACGCCATTACACGGGTGCACTACATATAGGTCAATACCTATATGTAGTTTCACAATGGTAACTCCGAACATGGCCATGTAAGGTGTTTAAGATCATGGAATTGTCCCCCCATTCCAAATCTGGTATTGGGGAGCCAATTCCGTGCACCCGGGGGGGCTCCACCATGGACTCCCAGGACTGCCAAACCAGCTCTCTAAGGTTTGCAATGCAGCTACAGCTGCTGCCACCTCACAGACAGGGTTCTGCCCTGCTTGGGTGTGAGAAGCTCAGCCCCAGGAAGGCAGAACAAAGCATTTCCTTTGGGAGGATGGTGTTACACCCTCTCCCTTTGGAAATAGGTGTTACAGGCTGGGGAGGGGTAGCCTCCCCCAGACTCTGGAAATGCTTTGAAGGACATAGATGGTGCCTTCCTTGCATAAACCAGTCCTCAAGGTTCAGGGACCCTCAGCCCCTGCTCTGGCACGAAACTGGACAAAGGAAAGAAGAGTGGCCAGTCCTCTGTCCATCACCACCCCAGGGGTGGTGCCAGAGCTCCTCCAGTGTGTCCCAGACTTCAGCCATCTTGTTTTCCAAGGTGTGGGGACACTCTGGAGGCCTCTGAGTGGCCAGTGCCAGCAGGTGACATCAGAGACCCCTCCTGATGGGTCCATACCTGATAAGGTAGCCAATCCCCCTCTCAGGGCTATATAGGGTCTCTCCTGTGGGTTTCTCTTCAGATTCTACTTGCAAGTTTCAAGCAGGAATCCTCTGCAACTACTACTTCATCCTCTGACCTCGGATCGACCGTAGACTTCTACAGGAAACCCTGTAACAGCTACAAAATATCCAGAAGGGCTACTTTTCCGCTGCAACTTCAGCTTCAGCCAGCAACTGTTTCCACGGTGTGCACGCTCTGGGGACTCCCTATCTTCACCCTGCACCAGAAGGACCAAAGAAATCTCCTGTGGAGTGACAGAGTCACTTCCCTGGTCATGTAGGCACCTTCTAAGTCCACAACCGGTTCTCTTGGACTCCTCTTATCGAGACGAGCGTGCTCCTTGGAACACAGGTGGTGGACACCTTTGAAACAGACTGTCCTGAGGTCCTGCTGTCCCAATTTGGAGGAGGTAAGAACATGCCTTCCCCAAGTACGACAGCACCCCTGTGCACCACGTCTTCTTCACCTCCTGAGGCCTCTGTGCACTATTTACTAGATTTCTTTGTGCATAGCCTGACCCACGTCACCAGCACTCTATCCTGCGAGGCTCAACTGGCTGAGTTGTCCTCTGGCGGCTTGGGACCTTCCTTTCAAGTGCTTCACCAACCACATTTTGCACTTCCTTTGTCCCTGTGTCCTGGGACTCCCGTGGGCGTTGTCTGGTCAACTGAGGGCTCTCTGAGAAGCTGAGAGCCCCCTCTTTCATCTCACGCAGAGTTGAGGCCCCCAGGTCTCTCCTGGGTCCAGACAGCACCACTTTGATGCAAAATGTGACTTTGCCGGAACCAAGGCTTGTTGGACGAATCCAGCACCAAAACTCATCTGCATCCAAAATCTGTTCATGGACATCCATTGCATCATGCAGGAACCCGCTGACATCTTCCTTGGGTGCATTTCTGTAGTCTTCGTCCAACCGGGGACTCTTCTTTTTTACCATCTTCTGGGATGGCAGGAGCTCCTGTCCTTCCTGGAACTTCTGACTTCTGGACTTGGTCTCCTTCCTTTGCAGGTCTTCAGGTGCAGGAATCCACCATTTGTTGTTTGCAGTCTTGCTTGGTTCTTGCAATAACTCTAATCACGACTTGTAGTGTGTCTTAAGGAAACTTGCAGTACTTTACACCTACTTTGCTGGGCTGTGGGGTGGGGTGGGGTAATTTACTTACCTTTGCTGTATTCTTACTCTCCCAGTGATTCTCTACACACTACACTTGTCTAGGGGGAATTTGTGATTCGCATTTCACTTTCTTAGTATATGGTTTGTGTTGATCCCTAGATGTATTTTCTCCCATTGCATTCTATAGCATTTCCTATTGGTTGCACTATCCTATGTTTCATTTCTCACCTTATTTTGGTGTCTACTGTATATATTGTGTATAATACGTACCTCCGGAAGGAGTATTGCCTCTAAGATATTTTTGGCCTTGTGTCACCCAAATAAACTACCTTTACTTTAGGTAACACTGAGTATTATCTTTATTTGTGTATAAGTATGGTGTAACTATAAGTGGTATTACAGGAGCTTTGCATGTCTCCTAGTTCAGCCTAAGCTGCTAGAACACTACTACTGTTCACTACTAAGGGATAACTGGACCTGGTGTAAGTACCCAAGGTACCCAGTACAAACCAGGCCAGCCTCCTACAATGTAAAGTAGTTTTCATTACTATACGTCAATCCAGCCACTGTCTGCAGCAATCCCCCCTAACCACCAAATCCCAAAATGCGGCCTTTGGCAGTGCACAGTGGAGTTGGGGGGGCGCCTGTCTCTGCGTATAAGAATGCGTGGCTGTGAGAGTGTCTGTCTGGGTGTGAGAGGGTCTATGTGGGTGTGAGAGTGGATGTGAGAATGTTTGATTGCACTCCAATTAATGAAAGATGGATTTCAGATAATTTTTCAATATGAAATCATGAAGTAAACACACCTCAATTGCCTTCGCAAAGCCCAGGAGTTAGGATTATTTGTCCTTTCCAGAAGTGGAGCTTCAACTGGGGCATGTGCTACATTTATATTTGTAAGTGCTTCCTGTTGAGGTATAATTTCTGTGAAATGAGCATCATGGCCAGAATGGAAGCTCACCTGCTTGTTTATTCACAATAATTCACATTTCTGCACAAAATGTCTATCCAACTGGAGTACTTTCTACTGGTTAGTTAGTAAGTGCTACCTCATTGTGAGTGCTACATTGTTGGGTGCAGGAGGTGGGGTCGCTTGGCCCAGCCGTCTGTCCTAGGTGCCCTCAAGGGTACCAAGTGTGCACTGGGATCGGCGGGGAACCTGAAAGCCCTTGCAGTCCCAGCCGGTTTGCCACCTCCTGCGGGACCTGTCATTGCTGTCACAGACAGGGAGCAATCATTTCCTCTGTTTCCCTGCCCGCATGTTTGCGGGCAGGGAAGAAGAGGAAACATCTGCTCCCAGCAAGCAAGAGCTCTAGGAGCAGAGTTGTTTCAAAGCTCCTGTCAAGTCAGAGCAAACAGCTATGTCCCGAGGGTGCATACCCCGGAACATAGCAGGAGCCGGCCCTGATGGGTGATGGTCCCCAAGGCCATTATTGGCTCCTTGAGAGGGGCAATCGGCCCCCCCTCCAACCTTTAACTTTGCCCTGGGAAGGTGGTGGTTCCCAGGGCCAGGCATCTGCAACGGACCCCCTTTATTATCTTATTTACACCTCAGGGAGGTGGCAGTCCCTGAAGCTGGGTGAGGGCCACTCGCCCCCCCCTTATTTGCAACAACTTGCCCTGGGGAGCTGGTGGTCCCTAGGCCTGGGGGTCTGCATCAAACCTCCTACATCATTTTCATTCAGAGCCAGGAGGTAGCAGACCTTTAGCTTTTCAGTGAATTCCTATAAGTAATTTTAATGACTAATCATTAATGCAACCACCAGGCCCTGCAGCCAACCCCGTTAAACAACCCAACCCTGCACCACTCACTGCAGCCACCCAACCCCACAATGCACAATCTTCGGCTGTGCATGCTGCAGGGTTGGCCTCAGGGCCTGGCCTGCGGCCATCCCCCTATAAACACCCAGCCCAGCACCACACACGACAAACACCCAACACCTCGCTATGCATGACCTTTGGCCATGTATGGTGGGGGATGGCTGCAGGACTTCACCCAACCCCCTTATAGGCACTCAGCCCCGCACTACACACAGCTACTGCCCAACCCACCGGCCACATACCTCCTTTGGCCAGGCCCTGTGGCCAACCCACTTATTACTACATAACTGAACATAAATTACACTTTCCTCTGAAACTGGCTCAACATTTTCCAGACACTCTTTTCCAGATTCAATGAGCTCCTTTATACGATCTAAATCAGAGACTTTCAAACTTTATTGGACATGTTTGGCTCTTGATGATAAATCATCCATTTCCTCTCACTTTCCATACATAATTTAATTAACTTAATTTGTGAATAAACTTGAAAATGTCAGCCCGGGTCTGACTATAATTTAATGTACTCTCCGGACAAAGGATGAACAAGCCAAAAGTCATCTGATGTCTTGTTTACTGTGATTAAACAAATGCCTTACACTTCTCCAAGATTGGCCTAACAGCTCGACTAAGCTACCATGTAGGCTAGAGCATTAGGTGGTCTAGTATTTACCACTGCAAACCAACATGTGGTTGCCTGGACCTTCCGCACAGTGTGCCTAGTTTTGCACACTACATAGAGGGCCAGCCTCCTAAAATTGGGAGGTGGCGGTCCCTGGGGTTGTGGGGAGCAGGCGCCCCCTGCATTTAATTTAATTACAGTTACATGGAGGTGGCGGCCCCTGGAGCTGCAGTTGGGGGGCCTTCCAGCCCCCTCATTACATACAATGGGAGCCCCAAGGAGGTGGCCCTGAGCATTGCCAGCCACTCCTGCAAGATCTTGAAACCCTGCCATGCTTAGGTAGAACTCACCCTGGGAGTCCAGTTACTCAGGAAATCTCTTGAAAAAGAACTCAGCACAATCACTCCTCGCGTATTTTTAGAGTGGAAAGCTATGATAGCAGCCTATGGCGAAAGTGAGCAGAACCTCACCAATTCTACCCCGGGCTCACCCAAGTTAGCCTTTGGGGACTCTAAGGAGGGGGCCAGTGGGCATTCTAATGTTCCTATAGAGACAATTTTAGCTGAGATTTTGCGAGCTGTACAAAACACCCTCCAGTTGACTGTTGAAGCCATTAACTATCAGTCTGCACTCAAATTAAGCTGCTGAACACGCTGGCAATTTTCACATCAGGGATTGACACAAAAATCACAAACCTTAACAGATTAATTACCAAAGCCCAAAAGACAGTTGAGGCTTGGACACCTGCAGGCCCTTGTGTCTGTTCACTAATTTTGCGCAAGTTAGTGACTCTTCCAGGAATATTAAGCAATCTCATTGATGATCTGAGATGCACCCTGATGCAGTATGTCTCAGCAAGCACTAAGGCTACTGAAGCTGCCAGTAACACGCACATCCCGACATCTCAAGTCGAGCCGTTTCATATCCTCTCAAGGAGTATGCCAGATGCTCTCCAAGCAGGTAATTCCAGCAGCATAGTGGCCAGGGACGAGATAGCAGTTGTCAGAACTCATTGAAGTATTGCTGCAACGAAATTGCCATCAGGACTGCAAGCATTCACACCTAGATGTCGACTCCAATCGCAATTCTCCGGGCGCAGAACATGTCCCAACCGTAGCCCAACCACCGGCACAGCCATGAAAGAAAAACCAGTGCAATGGGCGAAAACACAGAGTAAAGGCCACAGGGAGGAAAACCATGTACTCCTTCTATAGCAGCCAAAAAGAACGACCCAAATCATTGTCCAGATTCAATGCAGGAGAGCAAGAGGGAGGTCCAGAGGTGCAGAGCAACATCTCCCTGAGTTCTTCCCAGGTACACTCAAGCAGCAGCCCCAGGATGCTACTCTAGCATGCCTTACAAAACAGGCATCAACGGCCCTCCAAGGGGGGGTCATCAGGCTCCGCAAAATCAATCATCCACCTAAGCACAGGCCCTCCAACAAAAAAAAACGTCTTGATAACAGGGAGAACTCCTTGTTAGCTTTCCCATAGCCAGTGAGGGCACACTGCTTATTGTGTCCATTGACTATGCAACACACACACACTCAAGGTGGCCCAGGATTCGCTCCCCCCGTGAACTGTCAACTTGAAGACTCAGGCCTCCAGCAGCTACTCACGGCCCATATTAGTTACTCAAGCATCCACTCGCCCTCAACTAGCTACGGGCGATGCGAAGTTCAAAGCTCTGGAAGCTCCTCCATTACAACTGCCAGCACTTCCCTATGGTTGCGCTAGTACAAGCACAATCCTAATGTACCCTGAATACCAGTCAAGGGAGCATTTGATCTGTTTAACCGGAGCAACATCCTTCATCTTTTCAGCCAAATACCTGCCACCATGAACTTAACTCCTGCCGACATAGTGTTGGTGGAATTTTTACCATCTTGCTGAACTCACAGAATCAAAATCACCAAGGTGACCGGATCCTCCAGCGAAGCTGCTAACTTGGTTTTGGGGGCAGCAGGACACTTTAGGAACTAGGGCATTCAGGTTACTCCTGCTGCCGAACCGCATATCCACACCTTATACTCATGAGAAGAGATAACTTGGGCTTCATAGCATCAAAAAAGACCCGGGTGGAATCCTAAGGAGCATACAAAGTAAGTCATCATCGCTTCCCGCTCCACAAGGTGCTTCTAGAACACCGCAACATCTTAAAGTACACACTGATTGTCAAAATTAGAGCTGGCTCCCAGCAACCCTGACTTCAACAGCAAAGCAATTATCAATAAGCAGACCAATTGTTAGAGCCCTAGAGTCAAAAGAAGCACTCATTTTATGCTCATGGAACATCAATAGTCTACTTGACAAGCTAGGTGAAAAACAGACATTGAAGTATCTATCCTCCTTTCAAAAAATCATGCGCAAGAGACTTGGGCCGAAATCACTCCAGCAATCCCAGGATATGTGAATTATTACATTCGAGCTACAAAAAGTGACTGTTATGGTCGTCCAAGCAGAGGTTTTGCTATTTACATCCACCCTGACATACAAGGAAGCCACCTTATTCACTCAACTAACTGCAAAAATATACAAACTGCCCTGCTTTCTCTGAACCAAGGCTGCCTAAACCTCAGCTTAGCTCTTATCAATATCTGCATCCTTCCAAAAAAAGGACTACAAATTGGCAATTAAAACACATCTTGTCAAGGAAATAGTGGAGCTGCAGGACAGCCCCTCCCACTTTGAGTTAATAATCTAATTAGATTTTAATATGATCCTTCTGGGTATGGAATGCTCTGACAAAGTAATCGTGACTCAGAATATTTCATGGCAGGGTCAGGATCAAATCTCAAGTGGAGTCTTTAAGACTGACAGATTCTGGAGGTTGTTTATAAACAACCTGGAATTCATGAACTTACAAGTTGTCAATGGTCGCTTCAACAGAGATCAGCCTCCCTCCTTTACTTTTCACACTCTGAAGGCGCACACATTAATCGACTTCACGATTCTTTCATCTTATTAGTTCCATCAAGTTTCAAAGTTCCAGATCGCAGTGAGAAATGAAAGAAATCACCCACCACAAGAACTGTTTGTAACCACAGACATAGACCACCATGATCCAACAGACGCATCGCAGTGCATGACATATACAAATAACCGTAAAAAGCTTAAGTAGTCATTGTAGGAAAGTACCATCTTGCCTGGCATGTTACCCCCATTTTTACTTGTCTATCAGTTTGTTTTTGCCTGTGTCACTGGGATCCTGCTAGGCAGGACCCCAGTGCTCATAGTTTGTGGCCTATATGTGTTCCCTGTGTGGTGCCTGTAGGAAAGTACCATCTTGCCTGGCATGTTACCCCCATATTTCACTGTATATATGTTGTTTTAGTGTATGTGTCACTGGGACCCTGCCAGCCAGGGCCCCAGTGCTCAAAAGTGTGCCCTGTATGTGTTCCCTGTGTGATGACTAACTGTCTCACTGAGGCTCTGCTAACCAGAACCTCAGTGGTTATGCTCTCTCTTTGCTTTCCAAATTGTCACTAACAGGCTAGTGACCAATTTCACCAATTCACATTGACATACTGTAGCACCCTTATAATTCCCTAGTATATGGTACTGAGGTACCCAGGGTATTGGGGTTCCAGGAGATCCCTATGGGCTGCAGCATTTCTTTTGCCACCCATAGGGAGCTCTGACAATTCTTACACAGGCCTGGCACTGCAGCCTGAGTGAAATAACGTCCACGTTATTTCACAGCCATTTACCACTGCACTTAAGTAACTTATAAGTCACCTATATGTCTAACCTTTACTTGGTGAAGGTTGGGTGCTAAGTTACGTAGTGTGTGTGCACCCTGGCACTAGCCAAGGTGCCCCCACATCGTTCAGGGCAAATTCCCCGGACTTTGTGAGTGCGGGGACACCATTACACGTGTGCACTATACATAGGTCACTACCTATGTATAGCGTCACAATGGTAACTCCGAACATGGCCATGTAACATGTCTAAGATCATGGAATTGTCACCCCAAATGACATTCTAGCACAGAGCCGGGTACTGCCAAACTACCTTCCCCGGGGTTTCACTGCAGCTGCTGCCAACCCCTCAGACAGGTTTCTGCCCTCCTGGGGTCCAGCCAGGCTTGGCCCAGGAAGGCAGAACAAAGGACTTCCTCAGAGAGAGGGTGTTACACCATGGGCCTCCCCCAGCCTCTGGAAATGCTTTGATGGGCACAGATGGTGCCCATCTCTGCATAAGCCAGTCTACACCGGTTCAGGGATCCCCCAGCCCTGCTCTGGCGCGAAACTGGACAAAGGAAAGGGGAGTGACCACTCCCCTGACCTGCACCTACCAGAGGAGGTGCCCAGAGCTCCTCCAGTGTGCTCCAGACCTCTGCCATCTTGGAAACAGAGGTTCTGCTGGCACACTGGACTGCTCTGAGTGGCCAGTGCCTGCAGGTGACGTCAGAGACACCTTCTGATAGGCTCTTATCTGTGTTGCTAGCCTATCCTCCTTCCTAGGTAGCCAAACCTCCTTTTCTGGCTATTTAGAGTCTCTGCTTTGGGGAATTCTTTAGCTAACGAATGCAAGAGCTCATCAGAGTTCCTCTGCATCTCTCTCTTCACCTTCTGCCAAGGAATCGACCGCTGACTGCTCAGGACGCCTGCAAAACTGCAACAAAGTAGCAAAGACTACTACTGCAACCTTGTATCACTGATCCTGACGCCTTCTCAACTGTTTTCCTGGTGGTGCATGCTGTGGGGGTAGTCTGCCTCCTCTCTGCACAAGAAGCTCCGAAAAAATCTCCAGTGGGACGACGGACTCCTACCCCTGCAACCGCAGGCACCAAAAGAACTGCATCACCGGTCCTCTGGGTCCCCTCTCAGCACGATGAGCGTGGTCCCTGGAACTCAGCAACTCTGTCCAAGTGACTCCCACAGTCCAGTGACTCTTCAGTCCAAGTTTGGTGGAGGTAAGTCCTTGCCTCCCCACGCTAGACTGCATTGCTGGGTACCACGTGATTTGCAGCTGCTCCGGCTCCTGTGCACTCTTCCAGGATTTCCTTTGTGCACAGCCAAGCCTGGGTCCTCGACACTCTAACCTGCGGTGCACAACCTCCTGAGTTGTCCTCCGGCGTCGTGGGGTCTCCTTTTGTGACTTCGGGTGAGCTCCGGTTCACTCCTCTTCGTAGTGCCTGTTTCTGGCACTTCTGCGGGTGCTGCCTGCTTCTGTGAGGGCTCCCTGTCTTGCTGGGCGCCCCCTCTGTCTCCTCACGCAATTGGTTACATCCTGGTCCCTCCTGGGCCACAGCAGCATCCAAAAACCCTAACCGCGACCCTTGCAGCTAGCAAGGCTTGTTGGCGGTCTTTCTGCGTGGGAACACCTCTGCAAGCTTCACGACGTGGGACATCCATCCTCCAAAGGGGAAGTTTCTAGCCCTCTTCGTTCTTGCAGAAACCACAGCTTCTACCATCCGGTGGCAGCTTCTTTGCACCCTCGGCTGACATTTCCCGGGCATCTGCCCAATCTCGACTTTGTCGCGACTCTTGGACTTGGTCCCCTTGTTCCACAGGTACTCTCGTCCGGAAATCCACTTTGGTAGCATTGCTGGTGTTGGTCTTCCTTGCATAATTCCCCTATCACGACTTCTGTGCTCTCTGGGGAATATAAGTGCACTTTACACCTACTTTTCAGGGTCTTGGGGTGGGCTATTTTTCTAACCCTCACTGTTTTCTTACAGTCCCAGCGACCTTCTACAAGCTCACATAGGTTTGGGGTCCATACGTTATTCGCATTCCACTTTTGGAGTATATGGTTTGCGTTGCCCCTATACCTATGTGCTCCTATTGCAATCAATTGTGACTGTACATTGCTTGCATTACTTCCTTTTGCTATTACTGCATATTTTTGGTTTGTGTACATATATCTTGTGTATATTTGGCATCCTCATACTGAGGGTACTCACTGAGATACTTTTGGCATATTGTCATAAAAATAAAGTACCTTTATTTTTAGTATATCATTGTATTGTGTTTTCTTATGATATTGTGCATATGACACCAATGGTATAGTAGGAGATTTGCATGTCTCCTGGTTCAGCCTAAGCGGCTTTGCCATAGCTACCTTCTATCAGCCTAAGCTGCTAGAAACACCTCTATTCTACTAATAAGGGATAACTGGACCTGGCACAGGGTGTAAGTACCACAAGGTACCCACTATAAGCCAAGCCAGCCTCCTACATTGGTGACTGCGGTGGGTTAAGTCCTTGCAACTGCTTTACCACTTTGTCATTTGCTGCTTTTCATAAAAACAACATGTACCAAATAGTTCAGTATATGTACACTTAACCAAAACTGTTTACTTTTCTACTCTAAAACGTTTAACAAAGATTCTGAAAACTTTTGAAAACTTCTACAAGTTTTCCCAAAGTTTGAAAAAGTTTTTTCTCTGTGCTTTCTAAAGTTCTAAAACGTTTTCTCTCACTATCCTTAAACCTATTCTATCATGTCTGTGATAGAGCCCACTCCCAAAACTGTTAACACAACATATGAGAGTTTGAACTATAAAACTTTGAGGGGTCTCTGCCTGGATAGTGGTTAGAGTATAGGTAAGAATCCTACAAAAGAGTTTCTCTTTAACATGCTTATTGTAAATGACCAGAACCAGTCTGGCCCATCTCAGGAGAGGATAGAAAATGGGGAAGCTTCCCAGTCATACTCAGAGGAGTTCCCTGAAGAAGCTGGGGAGGGTTCTTACAAGGTCCTACCCACTAGCAGGGCACCTAGTGACACTGGGGTGGTCATTACAACATTGGCGGTAAAAGCCGCTTACCCCCGTGCAGAAGACCAACATTTCGCCGCGGCTGCGGAATTCCGCCACAGCTATTATGACCCACATCTCGAAATCCGACAAAATTCAGACACCCACACAAGTCCGCCACACCAAAGGTCAGTGATAAACTGGCGAAAACAAAACCTCCACCGTCACGCCAACAAAAATATGCCCACACTATCATGACCCACGAATCCACGCGACGGTCTTTCAACCGCAGTATTCCATTGGCGGTACACATCGCTGCACTCAAAATACACACACATACAAAACACCGCCACATTGGACAATTCCAAATACACACACCTGAGACACATACACACACCACTCCCACACACCCATTACAATATAAAACACACCCACATCACCCACATCACCCACAAACCCCTACGACCACTATTACAGAGAGAAGGCCAGAGAGAGACACCACCATCCACAAACTAGCAGCCACAGGCACTCAACACCATCACCCACACAACTTCCACACACAAAACACCATGCACCACTACATATCATCACAACTATCACCATACACACCACCCCACACATCACCTACACCACCCCATGGCACGGCAAAGACACCCCAGGTTCTCGGAGGAGGAGCTCAGGGTCATGCTGGAGGAAATCGTCCGGGTAGAGCCACAGCTATTTGGAGCACAGGTGCAGCACACCTCAATTGCAAAGAAGATGGAGCTATGAAGAAGAATAGTCGACAGGGTCAACGCAGTGGGACAACACCCAAGAAATCGGGACGACATCAGGAAGAGGTGGAACGACCTACGGGGGAAGGTGCGTTCCGTGGTCTCAAGACACCACTTGGCGGTTCAGCGGACTGCTGGCGGACCCCCACCTCCTCCCCAACAACTAACAACATGGGAGGAGCAGGTCTTGGTGATTCTGCATCCTGAGGGCCTCGCAGGAGTCGGTGGAGGAATGGACTCTGGTAAGTCAAACCTTTACTAATATATCCACCACCCTTCCTGCATGCCACCATACACTCCTACCCGTACCCTCACCCTCAGCACTCCACCAACTCACATATACCCCACTATCACAAACCACCCATCCCAACACCAAGCCCTGCATGCAACCCCAACTCATGGACACCCATCACTAAAGCATGCCCACTGCACATACCCATACAACCCCCAACCCATCATCACACAAGTCCCCACATAGGAATGCAAGCACTGGGGTACACCGGTCACCCACCCATTGCCCACCATGACACACACAGATGCAATAATTAAGCTTTTACACCCCTGCAGGACCACCACCCAACGTCACCAGACAGGAGGGTCCAGACACCTCCACCCCACCCACAGAGGAGGCCCACAGTGATGACAGCAACTCTGTCCAACTAGATCCAGATGACCAGCACGGACCTCGGGACAGTCGGTTCCCCTCGCACAGGCACAGGCCACCACAGACCTTCCAGCCTCTGGTAACACCAGCACAGCACCCACCCAGCGGGCCCATACCTCCGTACCCAGGACACGTCAATCAGCTGTGTGTCCACCATTACAGGGAACCCAGGATAACCCACCACCCCAACAACAGGGACCTGGGGGCAGTGGCAGTGGGCACACGGTCCAGGGGACGGAGGCCCAGGAACACAGGGGAACTGAGAGGGCTGCTGTGCAACAGCGGGCGGACAGGCCAAGGGAACCCACTCTCCACGAGGCCCTCTCCTCCATCATGGGAGCATACCACCACTCCCAGGAAACAATGGCAACGGTCCTGGCCAGGTTTCAGGACACCCAGCGCATGCAGGCGGAACAGTATCTGGGCTTCAGGGAGGAACTCAGAGCCATCAGCACCGCCCTGGGCACCATCGTAGGGATGCTGAAGGAAATACTAAACACCAGGAGGGACACTGTGGCACTCCAAGGGGCCCCTGACACTAGCATGGACGATGAACTGCCCACCACCTCCGCCGGCGCTAGTGGACAGGAGGCACCATCACAGGGCCACCACACCAGCACCCCACCCCCTGCAGATGGAGAACCACCCCGCAAGCGTTCCCTGAGATCCAGGAACAAGACAGAGCACGATGCCAAGACCCCCGCCAAGAAATGAGACCACCCTGATTGTCAACCACTGTCCCGCTTTGTCACCCTGTCCATATTGGAACTGCCCCAGCTCCACTTCCTATGCCCATATGGGCAATGCACCTATGAGACAAATAGACTGGACTCTGCCATGGACACTCCTCCGCTGTCACCCCTCACCATTCAACTCCCCCCTCCAATATTTTGCATTTAAATAAACACACCTAAAGCACCAAGATCTGGAGTCTGTCTGTGATTTTGTGATAGTGTATTTGCAATTACATTGACAACATTTCCAGGAATTAGTAATGTCAACATACCTATGTCACACAGCTCTAGTCCATGAGGAATCTAAGCAGATGACACATGTTGGGACCCACACCTGTGAAACTGTAAGGGAAAGTGACAACTCAGTGACCATACACTGGGTGAAATCGACAGACAGGATAGAGGTAGAAGTGCAAAAGTACTTGTAGTAGGCAGGAATGTATTCTCACCTGTGTTTCACTGGAATTATTGCTGGATGACTGAGTCCCTGTTGTCAATGTCTTCTTCCTCTGCTTCTTCCTCATCACTGTCCACAGGCTCCACAGCTGCCACAACAGCGCCATCTGGACCATCCTCCTGCAGAAAAGGCACCTGTCGTCGCAAAGCCAAATTATGAAGCATACAGCAGGCCACGATGATCTGACACACCTTCTTTGGTGAGTAGAATAGGGATCCACCTGTCATATGGAGGCGCCAGAACCTGGCCTTCAGGAGGCCGAAGGTGCGTTCAATCACCCTCCTAGTCCGCCCATGGGCCTCATTGTAGCGTTCCTCTGCCCTGGTCCTGGGATTCCTCACTGGGGTCATTAGCCATGACAGGTTGGGATAACCAGAGTCCCCTAATAGCCACACCCGGTGCCTCTATAGTAGACCCATCACATAAGGGATGCTGCTATTCCGCAGGATGTAGGCGTCATGCACTGAGCCAGGGAACATGGCATTCACATGGAAGATGTACTGGTCTGCGAAACATACCATCTGTACATTCATGGAATGATAACTCTTCTGGTTTCTGTACACCTGTTTACTCCTGTGGGGGGGGACCAAAGCCACATGGGTCCCATCAATGGCACCTATGATGTTGGGGATATGTCCAAGGGCATAAAAGTCACCTTTCACTGTAGGCAAATCCTCCACCTGAGGGAAAACGATGGAAAACGATGTAGCTCCGCATGTGTTTCAAAAGGTTGTACGACGGAACACCGACTTTCAAAACAACTAGTGCCTTAACAACGAAGTCGGAACACCGACCTCGTTCTTACTACTAATGATTTTACCACGAATGCCTTAACAACGATATTTCGTTGTAAAGGCATTCCTGATAAAAGCATTACTAATAGGCACCATTCACCCTACATCCCTAAAACCCCAAAACCTAAAACCCCCTGACCCCCTCAACCCCTCCCCAAAACCAAAAACGCCCCACCCCTCCAACCCCACCCCAAAACCTAAAACCCCCTGACCCCCCACCCCCTCCAATAACGGAGTCGTGGTTAAAAAAAGCGTTGTTGCGCTTTCGTTAACCACGACTTTCGTAAATAAAACGTCATAATAAAGGATGTTTCCCATTTCAGAAGGGCAGACAACACTCTGGACAACACGTTGGAAAACATCGGCTGGGACATCCCTGATGCTATGGCCACTGTTGTTTGAAAAGACCCACTTGCAAGGAAATGGAGCACTGATAGCACCTGCACTTGAGGGGGGATTCTTGTGGGATGGCGGATTGCTGACATCAGGTCTGCCTCCAACTGGCTACACAGTTCCTGGATTGTGGCACAGTCAAACCTGTAGGTGATGATCAAATGTCTTTCCTCCATTGTCGACAGGTCCACCAGCGGTCGGTACACCAGAGGATTCCGCCATCTCCTCACATGTCCCAGCGGACGGTGCCTATGAAGGACAACAGCGAGCACAGAGTCAAACAACTCAGAGGTATGTACCCACAGTATGCACAGAACACCAAACAAAATGTGGCCTCTATGTGTGTTGAGACTAGGTCTAGGTATGTGTGACGCAGTTGGTAATTAGGCCATGTGGGACCCTGAAATGGCGGCTGCCTGACCTCTAAAGCGGGACAAGGGGATGTGAGGTAACAGCGCTGGCGTTGTACACCGTCGCGGTAGGCGGGCGAAGACCGCAGCGCAATGCTGCATTGGTTAACATTGGACCCTATGGGTCCCAGGAGCCAATGACGACGTACGCCGGCGGTGATGGTACACACCGCCGTGGACGTGACCGCCGCAGACGTGACTGCCATTTTCTAACTGTTTAATCACTCGATACCTGATCTTCGACAGGAGAGGCCCTACACTGTAAGTGCTGCTGTGACCTCGGTCTGGAAGAGATAATGGCTTGTGCGTCTGGGGAAAGGGCCCCTGCCCTCACTGCAGAGGAGTTGGAGAAGCTCGCCGACGGGGTCCTCCCCCAGTACACGCTACTCTACGGTCCTCCAGAGCAACTGGTAAGTACACAGGGAGCATGTTGTATGGGCTATGCCTGTGTGGAGAGGGCTGGTTGTAAGAAGGAAGGGGGCAGAGTTCTGAGTGCATGAAAGACGGTGAATGCATGTGCCACATGGCAAGGGTAGGGATGGGGGCCACTCACTTTGACGGTACAGTTGTTAATGACTTCTCTTCTTCCCCTGTACATTTCATGTAGGTCAGCGCCCACCAGAAGAAGGATATTTGGCGTGCCATCGCCAAGGACGTCCGGACCCTGGAGGTCCACCACAGACGGAGCACCCACTGCCGGAAGAGATGGGAGGACATTCGCCGCTGGAGCAAGAAGACGGCGGAGGCTCAGCTGAGGATGGCCTCCCAACGTGGGAGGGGTGCCCGTCGAACCATGAACCCCCTGATGTTACGGATCCTGACGGTGGCCTACCCTGAGTTGGATCGGCACTTGAGGGCAACACAGCAGACACAAGGGGGCGAGTACACTATCATTCAGCTGACTTTGCGCGCAGTGAAGGTGTCTGGGTGGGGGAGGAGGGCTGTGGGTTCCCTTAGGCCAAGGCGAGTTCTGTAGGCTAGGCCCATTCATAAGGCATGGCCCTGTGTCCCCCCACCCCACCTTTGTAGAGTGCCAAGTACAGCTATTCATGCCCCAGGGTCATCTATGTGTGCAGATGTCGTCCATAGCCTTGTAGGCCATTTCCCAGGAATTGCATTGTAGAGCTCAACAGCGCGATGTAGTGCAGGGGGCTGCTGTGTCTGTATTGTCCGCCAACGGTAGCGGTAATCCATGCACTCAACCTGTCTTTCTACTGTTTCCCCCCCACTTTTTTTGCGGTCTCCCTGTTCTTGTGTGCATTAGCATCATAGGCGGAGGTACAGTGGCCCTTGAGCACGAGGGAGCTGCATCCCACATGGGCATGGAGGCCCACACTGCGGACTCAGAATACACCAGTGGGACGGAGGGCGACGGGAGCACCACGGCGGTCACAGGATCTGCAACCAGCGACACGGACTCGTCCTCCGATGGGAGCTCCCTTGTGGTTGCGGCAACATCTGTGCCCCCCACTACTACAGGTACAGCCGTCACCCCCCCTACCAGCACCGCCCTCCCAGCAGCCCCTCAGTGTGTGCCCCGTGCCCGCTCACCCAGGAGGGTGGGCATCACCTTCGCCCCAGGCACCTCAGCCCCTGCCCCTGTCACCTCTGCTGCCCTCAGTGAGGAGGCCATTGACCTCCTCAGGTCCCTCACTGTTGGGCAGTCTACCATTTTGAATGCCATCCAGGGTGTAGAAAGGGAGTTGCAACACACAAATGCATTCCTGGAGGGCATTCATTCTGGTCAGGCTGCCCTTCATCGAACCCTTCAAACTCTGGCCTCAGCACTGATGGCAGCCATTGTCCCTGTGTCTAGCCTCCTCCCTCCAAAATCCTCCACCCAGACCCAATCACCTGTACCTCTGCCTATCCCAAGCACACCATCAGACCAGCCTGCACACACCTCACCACACAAGGGAATCTCAGGCAAACATAAGCACCACAAATCCCACAGGCACTCACGCAAGCATCACACACATACAGACACACCAACATCCACTTCCTCCACTGTGTCCCCCTCCTCCTCGTCTCCCTCCTCCCTCCCAGTCTCGTCTACACACACACCTGCATGCACTACCACTACAGCCACTACGTCCCGCACCAGCACACCCACCACCACACCCTGCTCACGTGCACTCACCACCCCCACTACCATTTGCACGTCCCCTGTGTCCTCTCCCAGTGTGTCTGTGACGCCCCCTCTGAAGATACACAAACGCAGGCACACACCCACCCAACAGCCATCCACCTCACGACAGCCTCCAGCGCATGCACCTGCACCTAAATCCACAAAATGTACACCTCCTACAACCACAACCTCTTCCTCCACTCCCAAACCCCCTCCAGCTACTCGTCCCAGTGTGTCCAAAAAACTTTTCCTGTCCCCCCTTAACCTATTTCCCACCACCCCCCCCTCCAACTCATAGGTCCCGTACTAGCACCTCAGCCAAAAAATCTCAATGACCAGTGGTGCCTGTTGTTACAGGTATGTAGAGTGCACCGGCCACCAGGGCAGCCAGTGTGGCACGGAGCCACAGCACAGCCAGTCCCCCCGTGAAGCACCAGAAGTTGGACAGTGCCCGGCTGGAGAGGGGGAAGACTCCAGCCAGCCAAGCCGCTCACAGGGGTCCCGGGGGGAGTGTGGACTCAGCTGTGACTCCTCCCAAGGTGGGGAAGGGGCAGAAGAAACCTGCAAAGTCTGGGAGGAGCAGCACGGTGGAGAAGACCGCCATCGTCCCTGCTGCCCAGGAGGCCACCGCCAGCACCATCGTCACTGCCCAGGATGAGGCCACCGCCAGCCCCATCGTCACTGCCCAGGAGGCCACCGCCAGCCCCATCGTCACTGCCCAGGAAGAGGCCACCGCCAGCCCCATCGTCACTGCCCAGGAAGAGGCCACCGCCAGCCCCATTGTCACTGCCCAGTAAGAGGCCACCGCCAGCCCAATCACCGCTGCCCAGGAAGAGGCCACCGCCAGCCCCATAGTCACTGCCCAGGAAGAGGCCACCGCCAGCCCCATCGTCACTGCCCAGGAGGGCCCCGCAAGCCACAGCCCAGCTGACCCATGAAGGACTGCCAGCCACAGCCCAGCTGGGCAATAACAGACCGCCATGGCAAGCACTGCTGAACAGGGCAAGCACCGCTGAACAAGTCAGAAACTGCCAACTCAAGCACCGCTGAACAGGGCAAAGACCACTGAACAGGGCAAAGACCGCCAAGGCAAGCACCGCTGAACAGGGCAAGCACCGCTGAACAGGTCAGAAACTGCCAACTCAAGCACCGCTGAACAGGGCAAAGACCGCTGAACAGGGCAAAGACCGCCATGGCAAGCACCGCTGAACAGGGCAAGCACCGCTGAACAGGTCAGAAACTGCCAACTCAAGCACCGCTGAACAGGGCAAAGACCGCTGAACAGGGCAAAGACTGCCATGGCAAGCACCGCTGAACAGGGCAAGCACCGCTCAACAGGTCAGAAACTGCCAACTCAAGCACCGCTGAACAGGGCAAGGACCGCTGAACAGGGCAAAGACCGCCATGGCCAGCACCGCTGAACAGGGCAAGCACCGCTGAACAGGTCAGAAACTGCCAACTCAAGCACCTCTGAACAGGGCAAGCACCGCTAAACAGGTCTGAAGCTGCCAACTCAAGCACCGCTGAACAGGGCAAGCACCGCTGAACAGGTCAGAAACTGCCAACTCAAGCACCGCTGAACAGGCCAAGGACCGCTGAACAGGGCAAGCACCGCTGAACAGGGCAAAGACCGCCATGGAAAACACCGCTGGCCCATTTGCGGCAGGGGCAGTGACGCAAATGGGACCGTCACGGGGTGAGTGCTGCACTCTGGGCACCAGTCCCCCTCCAGAACCAGTGGAGACATGCATAGACTTGAGAGACTGTGGATTTGCACTCCCCAGGATGGTACAGTGGGCAAATCAACCACTGTAGAGACTTGAGAGACTGGCTTTGCACTCCCCAGGATGGTACAGTGGGCAAACCAACCACTGTAGAGACTTGAGAGACTGTGGCTTTGCACTCCCCAGGATGGTACAGTGGGCAAACCAACCACTGTAGAGACTTGAGAGACTGTGGCTTTGCAATCCCCAGGATGGTACAGTGGGCAATCCAGTGGGCAAACCAACCACTGTAGAGACTTGAGAGACTGTGGATTTGCACTCCCCAGGATGGTACAGTGGGCAAACCAACAACTGTAGAGACTTGAGAGACTGTGGCTTTGCACTCCCCAGGATGGTACAGTGGGCAAACCAACCACTGTAGAGACTTGAGAGACTGTGGCTTTGCACTCCCCAGGATACATCAATGGGCATGGAGCCCCCTCGTGGATCTGGCGTCGTGCACTCATCCGGCTAAGGTGCCCCCCTTCCCTTCCCCCTGAGGTGCCTGTTGTATTTCTATCTGATGCCCCAGCAGTGTTCTCTCCGTCATGTTCGGGTATCTTGTGTGGGCCTCGCCCATGCATTTTGGGCCCAGTGGTCCACGGACTATGAATGATGCAAAACCTGCACTTATAATCGTGGTGCATATTTTGTTTATAGTGTATATATATATATGTATATTTTTGCTTACTGATTTTTGATATATTACAATAGTTACACTAATTTCCTTTTGTCTTTGCATTCTTCCGGGGGGTTGGGGAGTGTTACTGTAATGTATAGATAAGCATTGGTGTGTGTGGTGTAGTGGGTGAGGGTCGGGGTGGGGGTTGGGGTGTTGAGTGTGTGTGTCCCTGTTTTTGCCCCCCCTCCCCTATGTTGTAGGTGCAGTACTGACCGTGCTCTTCGCCGCCAGCGTTGGTGATCCTCGTAGAAGAGCAGGAAGACTAGCGCTGGAAGAAAATGAAGTTCTGGCTCCATGCTGTCCTCCTTCCTCGTGGAGTGTATAGAGGTGAGCGTTTTTCATTCGAAATGCCTGTTTCCGCTGTGTGTTTATCCACGTTGTATCCCCCCCAGGAAAGGTGGCGGATTGGCCTGTCATAATAGTGTTGGCGGTACATTGTCTCCCGCCTGTCTATTGGCAGTGACCGCCAAGCTGTTGGTCTGTACCGCCGTGGCGCTTTGAGTGTTAAAGTGGCTGTCTTTGTTGGCGGTTTCCGCCACGGTCCTAATTGCAATAATTTTACCGCCGGCCTGTTGGTGGTCTTACCGCCACTTTAACATTGTCCGCCATGGTTGTGATGACCCCCTGGTAGTGTTAGAGGGTCCCACACCAGTAGGGCATCTTTCATCCCTAGAGGCCAGATTACCAGGGTCCAGCCAGTTAGGGACAGGTCTCTCTCTGCAAATTCCCACATTTCCTCTGTGTCAAAACATTCCCAAGCCTCCCACCCTGAGGATAACATTATGGAAAGGGAGCTCAGAAAGCTGAGGTTGGAAGAGACCAGACTGAAGCTTAAACAGCAGCAGCTGGCCTTAGACAGGGAATCCCTGGATATAGAGATGGAAAGACAGAGATTGGGGTTAGTTCCCCATGGTGGCAACAGCAGTGTTTCAGATAGTAATCCTGTTAGAGAGCAAGATTCCAGAAACCTGCATAAGATAGTCCCCCTTACAAGGAGGGGGATGACATTAATAAGTGGTTGGCTGCATTTGAGAGGTCCTGTATGGTACAGTTGGTCCCTCAAAGGCAGTGGGCTGCTATCTTGTGGCTATCTTTCACTGGAAAGGGTAGGGATAGGCTCCTTACTGTCAGAGAAATTGATGCCAATAACTACAAAGTTTTGAAGGATACACTCTTGGATGGATTTGGCTTAACCACTGAACAATACAGGATTAAGTTCAGAGACACCAAAAAAGAGTCCTCTCAAGACTGGACAGAATTTGTTGACTGTTCAGTGAAGGGCTTGGAGGGTTGGTTACATGGCAGTAAAGTATCTGACTATGAAAGCCTGTATAATGTGATACTGAGAGAGCATATTCTTAACAATTGTGTGTCTAATTTGTTACACCAGTACTTGGTAGACTCAGATCTGACCTCTCCCCAAGAATTGGGAAAGAAGGCAGACAAATGGGTCAGAACAAGAGTGAACAGAAAAGTTCATACAGGGGGTGACAAGGATGGCAAGAAGGAAGATAGTGAGAAATCTCAGGACAAGCATGGGGACAAAGGTAAAACTAAAGATCCTTCTTCAAATCCTAAACACTCTTCAGGGGGTGGGGATAAATCATCTTCTTTCTCTTCTTCACAACCCACACACATTAAAAAGCCTTGGTGCTATGTGTGTAAAAATAAAGGCCATAGACCAGGGGATAAGTCCTGTCCAGGTAAACCTGCTGAGCCTAACACCACTAATACATCAAACTCTAGTGACCCTAGCAGTAGTGGTAATAGTGGTGGGACTGCTGGCAACAGTCCAAATAAGGGTGTAGTTGGGTTCACTTATGGGACCATCATAGAAACTGGGGTAGTCAGTCCCAAGATAGTTTCTGTCACACCTGGTGGCATTGGCCTTGCCACACCGGCTGCATGTCCCCTTACAATGGATTAGTACAGGCAGACAGTTTCAATAAATGGTGTTGAGGCTCAGGCCTACAGGGACACAGGTGCCAGTATCACTTTTGTGACTGAAAACCTCGTGTCTCCTGAACAACACATCATTGGACAACAGTACAAAATTATTGATGTCCATAACTCCACTACATTTCTTCCCTTAGCTATAATTCAGTTTAGTTGGGGTGGAGTTGCTTGCCTTACGCAGGTGGTAGTATCACCTAGCTACCTGTAGACTGTCTCTTAGGTAATGACCTAGTGGCCTCAGGTTGGGCTGAGGTAGAGTTTAATACCCATGCAGCCATGCTGGGTATCCCTGAGGAATTGCTTCCTCTCATTTTAGCTGAAATGGAAAAGCAAAGGAGAGAAAAAGGCCTGAAAACTCAGGATCCTTCTCCAACAACAGGAAAAAAGGGCATCAAACTATTCCCTACCCACCCTGCAATTCAGGATACTATTCCTGTGGTGGGAGAAAGCTGTCCTGGGGTGGCACCTGTACCAAGGGAACCATCAGCTAGCACAGCTGAACTTCCTGAGGTAGAAGTACCTCTCTGGGGGATAACTAATATTGGTGAGAAAAAGTGCACCATTTCAGTTAACATGGAGCACCCCTCCAACCCTCCCAGAGAAACTTTAATGCAGCAACCCTGCACTGCCTCACGACACTTAGGACAGCAGCCCTGCCCTAGTGTGGAGATCATAGGACAGCATCCCTGCCCTGCTCCAACTCAAGAGAAACAGAAACCCTGTTCTCTCTTACAGCCATCTGGACAAAGTTTTTGCCCAACTATGACTTTACTAAGACAACATCCCTGTCTGGCATTCTCATCATTTGATATAGGTCCAGTGGACAATTCCCACTGCTCTAAACTAACACATACTAATAGGAACTCTGAGAATATAACTTCACATTGTTGGCTAGCTAAAACACTTCAAACAGGGTGGTTTACATCCCCACAGGGAAGTAACCATATAATGGATGATAAAGGGAGTAAGCCATCTATTGCAGAGCTACTCTCCACTTATCACCACTTAGACAATAAAGTCTCAACTGGCCAAGGTTAGCCTTATTGTCCTTCGTTTGGGGGGGGGGGGTTGTGTAGGAAGGTAGCCTCTTTCTAGCCTTGTTACCCCATCTTTGGCCTGTTTGTGAGTATATGTCAGGGTGTTGTTACTGTCTCACTGGGATCCTGCTAGCCAGGGCTCAGTGCTCATAGTGAAAACCCTATATTGTCATTGTATTTGCTATGTGTCACTGGGATCCTGCTAGCCAGGACCCCAGTGCTCATACGTTTGTGGCCTATGTGTGTTCCCTGTGTGGTGTCTAACTGTATCACTGAGGCTCTGCTAACCAGAACCTCAGTGTTTATGCTCTCTCTGCTTTTAAAATTGTCACTGCAGGCTAGTGACTATCTTTACAAATTCTTATTGGCACACTGGAACACCCTTATAATTCCCTTTTATGTGGTACCTCGGTACTCAGGGTATTGGGGTTCCAGGAGATCCCTATGGGCTGCAGCATTTCATTTGCCACTCATAGGGAGCTCAGACAATTCTTACACAGGACTGCCACTGCAGCCTGAGTGAAATAACGTCCACGTTATTTCATAGCCGTTTTTCACTGCACATAAGTACCTTATAAGTCACCTATATGTCTAGCCATCACTTGGTGAAGGTTAGGTGCCAAGTTACTTAGTGTATGGGCACCCTGGCACTAGCCAAGGTCCCCCCCTCATTGTTCAGGGCAAATTCCCCAGACTTTGTGAGTGCAGGGATCCCATCGCACACGTGCACTACACATAGGTCACTACCTATGTGTAGCATCACAATGGTAACTCCGAACATGGCCATGTAACATGTCGAAGATCATAGAATTGTCACAATTCCATGATCCCCCGGGTCTCTAGCACACAACCCGGGTACTGCCAAACTGCCTTTCCGGGGTTTCCATTGCAGCTGCTGCCGACCCCTCAGACAGGTTTCTGCCCCCCTGGGGTCTGGGCAGCCCAGTCCCAGGAAGGCAGAACAAAGGATTTCCTCTGAGAGAGGGTGTTACACCCTCTCCCTTTGGAAATAGGTGTGAAGGGCTGGGGAGGAGTAGCCTCCCCCAGCGTCTGGAAATGCTTTGATGGGCACAGATTGTGCCCATCTCTGCATTAGCCAGTCTACACCGGTTCAGGGATCCCCCAGCCCTGCTGTGGGGCGAAACTGGACAAAGGAAAGGGGAGTGACCACTCCCCTGACCTGCACCTCCCAGGGGAGGTGCCCAGAGCTCCCCCAGTGTGTCCCAGACCTCTGCCATCTTGGATTCAGAGGTGTTGGGGCACAATGAACTGCTCTGAGTGGCCAGTGCCAGCAGGTGACGTCAGAGACTCCTTCTGATAGGCTCTTACCTGTGTTGGTAGCCTATCCTCCTTCCTAGGTAGCCAAACCTCCTTTTCTGGCTATTTAGGGTCTCTCTTGTGGGCTATTCCTCAGATAACGAATGCAAGAGCTCACCAGAGTTCCTCTGCACTTCCCTCTTCGACTTCTGCCAAGGATCGACCACTGACTGCTCCAGGACACCTGCAAAACCACAACAAAGTAGCAAGGCGACTACCAGCAACATTGTAGCGCCTCATCCTGCCGGCTTTCTCTACTGTTTTCTGGTGGTGCATGCTCTGAGGGCTGCCTGCCTTCGCCCTGCACTGGAAGCCAAGAAGAAATCTCCCGTGGGTCGACGGAATCTTCCCCCTGCTAACGCAGGCACCAAAAGACTGCAACACCAGTCCTCTGGGTCCCCTCTCATCCTGATGAGCGTGGTCCCTGAGACACAGGAGCAGGGTCCAAGTGACCCCCACAGTCCAGTGGTCCTTCAGTCCACGTTTGGTGGAGGTAAGTCCTTGCCTCCCCACACCAGACAGCAGGTAGTAGGCAGGGTCTCAGTGACACATAGACTAAAACAACATATATACAGTGAAATATGGGGGTAACATGCCAGGCAAGATGGTACTTTCCTACACAACCCCCCCCAAACGAAGGGCAATAAGACTAGCCATGACCTGATGAGTCTTCATTGTCTAAGTGGAAAAATCTGGAGAATCCATCTGCATTGGAGTGGGTACTCCCAGGTCTATGTTCCACTGTATAGTCCATTCCCTGTAGAGATATGGACCACCTCAACAATTTAGGATTTTCACCTTTCATTTGTTTTAGCCAAAGTAGAGGTTTGTGGTCTGTCTGAACAATAAAGTGAGTGCCAAACAGGTATGGCCTCAACTTTTTCAGTGCCCAGACCACAGCAAAGGCCTCCCTCTCTATGGCAGACCAACACTTTTCTCTAGGGGGTCAGCCTTCCGCTGATAAAAGCAACTGGTTCATCCTGGCCCTCAGAATTCAGTTGTGATAAGACTGTCCCTACCCCTAATTCAGATGCATCAGTTTGAACAATGAATTTATTGGAATGACATGGGCTTTTTAGGACAGGTGCAGAGCACATGCCCTGTTTGCGCTCCTCAAAAGCTTTCTAAAAGCTAGCTGTCCATAATACCTTTTTAGGCATTTTCTTACTAGTGAGATCATTAAGAGGGGCTGCTATGGAGCCATAGTTTTTAATTAATCTCTTGTAATACCCTGTGAGGCCTAGGAACGCTCTCATCTGGGTCTGAGTTGTAGGGGGAACCCAATCCATGATTGTCTGGATTTCCCCTGAAGTGATGCAATCTGTTCTCCACCTACCAGGTGTCCCAGATAAACCACCTTTCCCTGCCCTATCTGGCACTTTGAGGCCTTGGTAGTGAGGCCTGCCTTTTGCAGGGCCTCCAAAACGTTCCAAAGGTGGACCAGGTGCTCATCCCAGGTGGAGCTAAAGACAGCAGTATCATCTAGATATGCTGCACTAAAGCTTCCAACCCTTGCAGGACTGTGTTCACCAACCTCTGAAAAGTGGCAGGTGCATTTTCAAACCAAAGTGCCCTCCTAAATTTGAAAATGCAGTCTTTGGTTTAGCATCCTAAGCCAATTTGATCTGCCAATACCCTGCAGTCAAATCGAAGATGCTAAGATATGTGACAGATGCCAGTGTATCAATGAGCAAATCTGCCCTGGGTATAGGGTAAGCATCAGTTTTTGTTACCTGATTGAGACCTCTGTAGTCTACACAAAACCTCATCTCCCTTTTTCCATCTTTTGATTGAGGCTTTGGTACAAGCACCTCAGGACTCGCCCATGGGCTTTCAGAAGGTTCAATGACTCCCAGATCAAGCATTATCTATATCTCTTGTTTTCTGCAGTCCCTGACATGGTCAGGCTGCCTATAAATCTTACTCTTGGCAGGCAAGCTGTCACCAGTATCAATTGTGTGTTCACACCAGGAAGTTGTACCTGGCACAATTGAAAAGAGGTCAGAAAATTGTCCAAGATGTAGGCAGTTGTCTTTCTCTTCTGCAGTCAGACAATGGCCCTCATTACGACCCTGGCGGTTTGTAACCGCCAGGGCCGCTGGACGCGGAGGCACCGCCGACAGGCCGGCGGTGCCCCGCGGGGCATTCTGACCGCGGCGGCTTAGCCGCGATCAGAGAAGGGAAACCGGCGGTCTCCCGCCGGTTTCCCGCTGCCCCGAAGGAATCCTCCAAGCCGGCGCAGCTTGCTGCGCCGGCTTGGGGATTCCGACTCCCCCTCCCGCCATCCAGTTCCTGGCGGTTCTCCCGCCGGGAACCGGATGGCGGGAGGGGGAGTCGCGGGGCCCCCGTAAGAGGGCCCCAAAATGTATTTCACTGTCTGCCTTGCAGACAGTGAAATACGCGACGGGTGCAACAGCACCCGTCGCACCTTCCCACTCCGCCGGCTCTATTACGAGCCGGCATCCTCGTGGGAAGGGAGTTTTTCCCTGGGCTGGCGGGCGGTCTTTTGGAGACCGCCCGCCAGCCCAGGGAAAAACTCATAATACCCTCTGCGGTCTTCTGACCGCGGAGCGGTATTACGGAGGGCGGAATTCTGGCGGGCGGCCTCCGCCGCCCGCCGGAGTCATAATGAGGGCCAATCTGCCAAAACTACTCCCTCCACTAAAGCATCAGTTTCAGTGGTGGAAAAGAGATCAGGGAGAGGGTCACTCTCTTCTTCCTGTCCCTCATCTGTTGCCATGAGCAGGGTGAGATCAGCCCTGACATAGTAGGGTTTCAGGTGGTTGACATGAATCACCCTAAGGGGGCTCCTGGCAGTCCCCAGGTCTACCAGATAGGTAACCTCACACTTTTTCTCAACAATCTGATGGGGTCCACTCCATTTGTCCTGGAGTGCTCTTGGGGCCACAGGCTCCAATACCCACACCTTCTGTCCTGGTTGTTACTGGATCAGAACAGCCTTCTGGTTATGGCATTGCTTTTGCAGCTCCTGGCTGGCCTGAAGGATTTTACTGGCCTTTTTCATGTACTCAACCATTCTGGATCTTAGGCCAAGTACATAGTCCACTATGTCCTGTTTGGGAGCTTTTAAAGGTTGTTCCCAACCCTCCTTCCCAAGAGTTAGTGGACCTCTTACAGGGTGTCCAAAGAGGCGTTCAAAGGGGCTGAAGCCCACTCCTTTCTGGGGTACCTCCCTGTAAGCAAAAAGGAGGCAAGGTAACAGGACATCCCATCTCCTCCTGAGTTTTTCAGGGAGTCCCATTATCATACCTTTGAGAGTTTTATTAAACCTCTCTACCAGTCCATTAGTCTGTGGATGATAAGGAGTGGTGAACTTGTAGGTAACACCACACTCCTTCCACATTGCTTTCAAGTATGCAGACACGAAGTTGCTACCCCTGTCTGCGACAACCTCTTTAGGGAAACCCACCCTGGAAAAGATTCCCAGGAGGGCCTTTGCCACTGCAGGAGCTGTAGTGGTCCTTGGAGGAATTGCTTCAGGATATCTTGTGGCATGGTCCACAACCACCAAGATAAACCTATTGCCTGAAGAAGTAGGAGGGTCAAGGGGGCCAACTATGTCAACCCCTACCCTTTCAAAGGGCACCCCAACCACAGGTAGTGGAATAAGGGGAGCCATTGGAGTGCCACCAGTCTTGCCACTGGCTTGGCAGGTCACACAAGACTTGCAAAAATCTTTAGTGTCCTCTGACATCCTAGGCCAGTGAAACAGGGGGACAAGCCTTTCCCATGTTTTGATCTGGCCCAAATGCCCAGCCAAAGGAATGTCATGTGCAAGAGTTAGGAGGAACTCTCTGTACTGCAGGGGAATGACCAATCTCCTGGCTGCTCCAGGTTTTGGGTCCCTTGCCTCTGTGTACAAGAGGTTGTCCTCCCAGTAAACTCTATGTGAGTCACTGACATCCCCATTTTGCTGTTTGACAGCTTGTTGTCTGAGACCCTCTAATGTGGGACAGGTTTGCTGTGCCACACTCAGCTCTTCCCTGGCAGGCCCCCCTCCACCCAAAAGCTCAGCAGTGTCTTCTGCCAGCTCATCTGGTGAAGGTTCGCACAGGGAGGAAATTCCTCTTCCATCATCTG
The DNA here is from genome assembly GCF_031143425.1 of Pleurodeles waltl. Lineage (NCBI taxonomy): Eukaryota > Metazoa > Chordata > Amphibia > Caudata > Salamandridae > Pleurodeles > Pleurodeles waltl. The sequence continues at coordinate 758,415,133 of NC_090449.1, read as the reverse complement.
TAGAGGGAGGGAAAGTGGGTAGGGATTTACCCTTGCTACCCCTAGCTTTAGGGAGCACTTGGTCCATTGTTCCAGGATCCAAGTTACCCTGTCCTTTTTGCTTTTTTGGCCTGAGCCCTTGTCAAAGCAAAAATATGCCCAGGAATGACCAGCATTGCTGCATGAGCCTCCAACTCCACTTCTGCTCAAGCTGATGTCTCTAAATCGTTCCCTAGTAGACAGTCTACAGGTAAATCTGAGGCAACCACAACTTTCTTTGAACCAGTAACCCCCCCCCAGTTGAGATTCACAACAGCCATGAGGTGGCTAAGAGTGTTGTTATGAGCGTCTGTCACTTGGTACTGTTGACCAAGTAGGTGTTGTTCAGGGTGGACCAGTTTCTCTATGACCATAGTAACACTGGCACCTGTGTCCCTGTAGGCCTCAACCTCAACACCATTTATTAGGGGAAGTTGCTTGTACTTATCCATATTAAGGGGACAAGCAACCAAGGTGGCCAAATCAATGGCACCTTCAGAGACTAACACAGCATCTGTGGCCTCCCTAACAAGATCAACCCCAACTACATTGCCAATAGTGAGCCCCACTACACCCTTGGATTGGCTATTTGTAGGTTTGCTCCCACCACCACTGCTATTACTAGGGGCACTAGAATTTGCAGCAGGGGTTGTGGTAGTGGGAGGTTTGGTGTTTTTCTTTAGACAACTGGAATCAGTTGCCCAATGGCCTTTGACTTTACACAAATAACACCAAGGCTTTTTAGGTTCATTACTGGAAGAGGATTTGAACCCACCACCCCCACCAGAGGACTTTTGTGGGCCTGATGAAGACTCAGTTTTACTTTTGTCCCCAACCTTGTCGGAAGACTTACCATCCTTATTCTTGCCATCCTTGTCATCCCTTGTATGAACTTTTCTGTTCACTCTTGTTCTGACCCACTTGTCTGCCTTCTTTCCCAATTCTTGGGGAGAGGTCTGATCCGAGTCCACTAGATATTGGTGTAACAAGTCAGACACACAGTTATTCAGAATATGCTCTCTCAGAATAAGATTAAATAGGCTTTCATAGTCAGATACTTTACTGCCTTGTAACGACCCCTCCAAGGCCTTCACTGAGCAGTCCACAAAGTCTGTCCAGTCTTGAGAGGACTCTTTTCTGGTGTCTCTGAACTTAATCCTGTATTGTTCAGTGGTTAAGCCAAATCCATCCAAGAGTGCATCCTTCAAAACTGTAACATTGTTAACTTCACTTTCTCTAACAGTAAGGAGCCTATCCCTACCTTTTCCAGTGAAAAATAGCCACAATATAGCAGCCCACTGCCTTTGAGGGACCCCCTGTACCATACAGGCCCTCTCACGTGCAGCAAACCACTTGTTGATGTCATCCCCCTCCTTGTAAGGGGGGCTATCTTGTGCAGATTCCTGGAATCATGCTCTCCAACAGGATTACTATCAGGAATACTGCTGCTGCCACCATGGGGTCCAAACCTCAGCCTCTGTCTTTCCTTCTGAAGGGTTAGGGATTCCATATCTAAGGCCAGATGTTGCTGTTTAAGCTTCAGTCTGGTCTCTTCAACCCTCAACTTTTTGAGTTTCCTTTCTAACAAGTTATCCTCAGGGTGGGTGGTTTGGGAATGCTTTGACACAGAAGACAAGTTGGAAACTACAGAGGGGGATCTGCCCCTAACTTACTGAACCCTAGAAACGTGGCCTCTAGGAATAAAGGCTTCCCTACTGTGATGGGAACCTCTATACAGGCTTTCATAGTCAGATACTTTACTGCCTTGTAACCACCCCTCCAAGGCCTTCACTGAACAGTCCACAAAATCTGTCCAGTCTTGAGAGGACTCTTTTCTGGTGTCTCTGAACTTAATCCTGTATTGTTCAGTGGTTAAGCCAAATCCATCCAAGAGTGCATCCTTCAATACTGTGTAATTGTTAACTTCACTTTCTCTAACAGTAAGGAACCTATCCCTACCCTTTCCATTGAAAGATAGCCACAATATAGCAGCCCACTGCCTTTGAGGGACCCCCTGTACCATACAGGCCCTCTCAAGTGCAGCAAACCACTTGTTGATGTCACCCCCCTCCTTGTAAGGGGGGATGCCATCCCCCTCCTTGTGAGGGGGTACTATCTTGTGCAGATTCCTGGAATCATGCTCTCTAACAGGATTACTATCAGGAATACTGCTGCTGCCACCATGGGGTCCAAACCCCAACCTCTTTCTTTCCTTCTTAAGGTCTAGGGATTCCATATCTAAGGCCAGCTGTTGCTGTTTAAGATTCAGTCTGGTCTCTTCAACCCTCAACTTTTCGAGTTCCCTTTCTAACAAGTTATCCTCAGGGTGGGTGGGTTGGGAATGCTTTGACACAGAAGACAAGTTGGAAACTACAGAGTGGGATCTGTCCCTAACTGAACCCTAGAAACTTGGCATTTAGGAAGAAAGGCTTCCCTACTGTGATGGGAACCTCCATTACTACCAACATTACTGGGTGTCCTGCAAGGGAGCAGATCCTGTTCAGAACCCTCCTCAACTTGCTCCCCTGAGTCAGAATGGGAACCTTCTATTAACCTCTCATCTGATGGGCCTGCTTGGGACTCATCATTTACAATAAGCATGTTAAACAGAAACTCTTTTGTAGGGTTCTTTCCTATCACTAAACCTTTATCTAAGCAGAGACTCCTTAGGCTCTTGTAATTCAAATTGTCATAAGTTGAATTGACAGTTTTAAGAGCTGAATCTACCACAGACATGATAGCAAAAGGTTTAGAAATAGTGAGAAGGAAGAAAATGTTTCAGAACGTTTTAAAGAACAGAGAAAAAAACTTTTTCTAACTTTTAGAAAACTTTTAGAAGTTTTAGAAAACTTTTCAGTACTTTGTAAAAAGTTTGAGAAGAAAAGCAAAACTTTTTGGTTAAGTGTACATACACTGAATTGTTTTGTATATGATTCTCTTATGAAAAGTACACAATGACAAAGTGGTAAGTAGTTACAAGTACTTATCCCACCGCTGCACAACCACTGTAGGAGGCTGGCCTAGCTTGTAGTGGGTACCAGAGGTACTTACACCTTGTGCCAGGTCCAGTTTTCCCTTATTAGTGTAGAAGAGGTGTTTCTAGCAGCTTAGGCTGATAGAAGGTAGCTATGGCAAAGCAGCTTAGGCTGAACTAGGAGACATGTAAAGCTCCTACTATACCACTTGTATCATATGCACAATATCATGAGAAAACACAATACACAGAGTTACTAAAAATAAAGATACTTTATTTTTATGACAATATGCCAAAAGTATCACAGTGAGTACCCTCAGTAAGAGGATAAGTTATATACACAAGATGTATGTACACAAATTATATGTACACAAACCAAAATTAGGTAAGTAAGAGCAAGAAAAGTAATGCAAACAGGGTAGAATTACAATAGGTTGCAATAGGAGCATATAGGGATAGGGGCAACACAAGGCATATACTCCAAAAGTGGAATGCGAACCACGAATGGACCTCAGACCTATGTGAGCTTGTAGAGGGTCGCTGGGACTGTAAGAAAACAGTGAGGGTTAGAAAAATACCCCACTCCAAGACCCTGAAAAGTAGGAGTAAAGTACACCTACTACCCCCAGAGAGCACAGAAATCGTGATAGGGGGATTCTGCAGAAAGAACAAACACCAGCAGTGCACTGACAACAGATTTCCGGACCTGAGTACCTGTAAGACAAGGGGACCAAGTCCAATAGTCGCGACAGTGTCCAGGGGGCAGGAGCCCAGGAAACCCCAGCTGAAGGTGCAAGGAAGCTGCCACCAGTTGGAAGAAGCTTGGAGTTCTGCAAGAAAGAAGAGGACTATGAACTTCTCCTTTGGAAGATAGATGTCCCACATCGCGATGAAGCTTTCAGATGTGTTCCCATGCAGAAAGACCACAAACAAGCCTTGCTAGCTGCAAGGGTCACAGTAAAGGTTTTTGGGTGCTGCTGAGGAGCAGGAAGGACCAGGATGTCGCCTTTTGCAGGAGGAGACAAAGGTGGCGCTCAGCAACTCAGAGAGCCCTCACAGAAGCAGACAGCATCCGCAGAAGTACCCCAACAGGCACTTAGAAGAAAAGTGAAGTGGAGTCCATGCAGAGTCACAAAAGGGAGTCCCACGACGCCGGAGGACAACTCAGAAGGTTGTGCACTGCAGGACGGAGTGCTGGGGACCCAGGCTAGGCTGTGCATGAAGGAAGTCCTGAAAGAGTGCACAGGAGCCGGAGCAGCTGCAAAACATGCAGTACACAGCTTTGCAGTCTAGCGTGGGGAGGCAAGGACTTACTGCCACCAAATTTGGACTGAAGAGTCACTGGACTTTAGTAGTCTCTTGGACAGAGTTGTTGTGTAACAGGGACCACGCTCATCAGGATGAGAGGGGACCCCGAGGACCAGTGTTGCAGTCTTTTGGTGCCTTCCTTAGAAGGGGGAAGATTCCGTCAACCCACTGGAGATTTCTTCAGAGCTTCTGGCGCAGGGTGAAGGCAGGCTAAATCCAGAGCATGCACCACCTGGAAACAGTCGAGAAAGCTGGAAGGATTAGGCGCTACAATGTTGCTGGTAGTCGTTGTGCTACTTTGTTGCGGTTTTGCAGGCGTCCTGGAGCAGTCAGCGGTCGATCCTTTGGTAGAAGGTGAAGAGGGAGATGCAGAGAAACTCTGGTGAGCTCTTGAATTCGTTATCCGAAGAATTCCCCAAAGCAGAGACCCTAAATAGCCAGAAAAGGAGGTTTGGCTACCAGGTTAGGAGGATTGGCTACCAAAAGAGGTAACAGAAGGAGCCTCTGATGTCACTCCCCTTTCCTTTGTCCAGTTTCGCACCAGAGCAGGGCTGGGGGATCCCTGAACCAGTGTAGACTGGCTTATGCATCTGTGCCCATCAAAGCATTTCCGGAGGCTGGGGGAGGCTACTCCTCCCCAGCCCTTCACACCTATTTCCAAAGGGAGAGGGTGTAACACCCTCTCTCAGAGGAAATCCTTTGTTCTTCCTTCCTGGGCCAGGGCTGCCTGGACCCCAGGAGGGCAGAAACCTGTCTTGAGGGGTTGACAGCAGCAGCAGCTGCAGTGGAGACCCCGGAAAGGCAGTTTAGCAGTACCTGGGTACTGTGCTAGAGACCCAGGGGATCATGGAATTGTCCCCCCAATACCAGAATGGTTTTGGGGTGACAATTCCATGATCTTAGACATGTTACATGGCCATGTTCGGAGTTACCATTGTGACGCTAAACATAGGTAGGGGCCTATGTATAGTGCACACTTGTAATGGTGTGCCTGCACTCACAAAGTCCAGGGAATTTGCCCTGAACGATGTGGGAGCATATTGGCTAGTGCCAGGGTGCCCACACACTAAGTAACTTTACACCCAACCTTCACCAGGTGAAGGTTAGACATATAGGTGACTTATATGTTACTGAGGTGCAGTGGTAAATGGCTGTGAAATACCGTGGACGTTATTTCACGCAGTCTGCACTGGCAGGCCTGTGTAAGAATTGTCAGAGCTCCCTATGGGTGGCCAATGAAATGCTGCATCCCATAGGGATCTCCAGGAACCCAATACCCTGGGTACCTCAGTACCATATACAAGGGAATGATATGGGTGTATCAGTATGCCAATGTGAATTGGTAAATTTAGTCACTAGCCTGTTAGTGACAAATTTGTAAAGCAGAGAGAGCATAACCACTGAGGTTCTGGTTAGCAGAGCCTCAGTGAGACAGTTAGGCATCACACAGGGAACACATACAGGGCACATACTTATGAGCACTGGGGCCCTGCCTAGCAGGGCCCCAGTGACACATAGACTAAAACAATATATATACAGTGAAATATGGGGGTAACATGCCAGGCAAGATGGTACTTTCCTACAATTCCTCACTGGGGTCAGTAGCCATGACAAGTTGGGGTAGCCAGAGTCGCCTGCAAATGTCGAGGGACAACTGTTGTAGGAGGCTGGACTGGCTTGTAGTGAGTACCAAGGGGTACTTGCACCTTGCACCAGGCCCAGTTATCCCTTATTAGTGTATAGGGTGTCTAGCAGCATAGGCTGATAGATAATGGTAGCTTAGCAGAGCAGCTTAGGCTGAACTAGGAGACGAGTGAAGCTCCTACAGTACCACTTAGTGTCATATGCACAATATCATAAGAAAACACAGTACACAGTTATACTAAAAATAAAGGTACTTTATTTTTATGACAATATGCCAAAGTATCTCAGAGTGTACCCTCAGTGAGAGGATAGGAAATATACACAAGATATATATACACAATACCAAAATATGCAGTAATAGTCTTAGAAAACAGTGCAAACAATGTATAGTTACAATAGGATGCAATGGGGACACATAGGGATAGGGGCAACACAAACCATATACTCCAAAAGTGGAATGCAAACCACGAATGGACCCCAAACCTATGTGACCTTGTAGAGGGTCGCTGGGACTATTAGAAAATAGTAAGGGTTAGAAAAATAGCCCACCCCAAGACCCTGAAAAGTGAGTGCAAAGTGCACTAAAGTTCCCCAAAGGACATAGAAGTCGTGATAGGGGAATTCTGCAGGAAAGACACAAACCAGCAATGCAACGACGATGGATTTCCAGTCAAGGGTACCTGTGGAACAAGGGGACCAAGTCCAAAAGTCACAAGCAAGTCGGAGATGGGCAGATGCCCAGGAAATGCCAGCTGCGGGTGCAAAGAAGCTGCTACTGGACTGTAGAAGCTTAGGTTTCTGCAGGAACGACAAGGGCTAGAGACTTCTCCTTTGGAGGATGGATCCCCCACGCAATGGAGAGTCGTGCAGAAGTGTTTTCCCGCCGAAAGACCGCCAACAAGCCTTGCTAGCTGCAAATCGTACGGTAACAGTTTTTGGAAGCTGCTGTGGCCCAGGAGGGACCAGGATATCGCAAATTGCGTCAGGGGACAGAGGGGACGTCGAGCAAGACAAAGAGCTCTCTCAGCAGCAGGTAGCACCCAGAGAAGTGCCAGAAACAGGCACTACAAGGATGCGTGAAATAGTGCTCACCCAAAGTCGCACAAAGGAGTCCCACGTCGCCGGAGAACAACTTAGGAGGTCTTGCAATGCAGGTTAGAGTGCCGTGGACCCAGGCTGGACTGTGCACAAAGGATTTCCACCGGAAGTGCACGGAGGCCGGAGTAGCTGCAAAAGTCGCAGTTTCCAACAATGCAGTCTGGCGTGGGGAGGCAAGGACTTACCTCCACCAAACTTGGACTGAAGAGTCACTGGACTGTGGGAGTCACTTGGACAGAGTTGCTGGATTCAAGGGACCTCGCTCGTCGTGCTTAGAGGAGACCCAAGGTACCGGTGATGCAGTTCTTTGGTGCCTGCGGTTGCAGGGGGACGATTCCGTCGACCCACGGGAGATTTCTTCGGAGCTTCTAGTGCAGAGAGGAGGCAGACTACCCCCACAGCATGCACCACCAGGAAAACAGTCGAGAAGGCGGCAGGATTAGCGTTACAGAGTTGCAGTAGTCGTCTTTGCTACTATGTTGCAGTTTTGCAGGATTCCAGCGCGGTCAGCAGTCGATTCCTTGGCAGAAGGTGAAGAGAGAGATGCAGAGGAACTCGGATGAGCTCTTGCATTCGTTATCTAAAGAATCCCAAGAGACAGAGACCATAAATAGCCAGAAAAGAGGGTTTGGCTACCTAGGAGAGAGGATAGGCTAGCAACACCTGAAGGAGCCTATCAGGAGGAGTCTCTGACATCACCTGGTGGCACCGGCCACTCAGAGCAGTCCAGTGTGCCAGCAGCACCTCTGTTTCCAAGATGGCAGAGGTCTGGAGCACACGGGAGGAGCTCTGGGCACCTCCCAGGGGAGGTACAGGTCAGGGGAGGGGTCACTCCCCTTTCCTTTGTCCAGTTCCGCGCCAGAGCAGGGCTAAGGGGTCCCTGAACCGGTGTAGACTGGCTTATGCAGAAATGGGCACCAAATGTGCCCATGAAAGCATTTCCAGAGGCTGGGGGAGGCTACTCCTCCCCTGCCTTCACACCATTTTCCAAAGGGAGAGGGTGTAACACCCTCTCTCAGAGGAAGTCCTTTGTTCTGCCATCCTGGGCCAGGCCTGGCTGGACCCCAGGAGGGCAGATGCCTGTCTGAGGGGTTGGCAGCAGCAGTAGCTGCAGTGAAACCCCGGAAAGGCAGTTTGGCAGTACCAGGGTCTGTGCTACAGGCCACTGGGATCATGGGATTGTGCCAACTATGCCAGGATGGTATAGAGGGGGCAATTCCATGATCATAGACATGTTACATGGCCATATTCGGAGTTACCATTGTGAAGCTACATATAGGTAGTGACCTATATGTAGTGCACGCGTGTAATGGTGTCCCCGCACTCACAAAGTCCGGGGAATTGGCCCTGAACAATGTGGGGGCACCTTGGCTAGTGCCAGGGTGCCCTCACACTAAGAAACTTTGCACCTAACCTTTACCAGGTAAAGGTTAGACATATAGGTGACTTATAAGTTACTTAAGTGCAGTGTAAAATGGCTGTGAAATAACATGTGCGTTATTTCACTCAGGCTGCAGTGGCAGGCCTGTGTAAGAATTGTCAGAGCTCCCTATGGGTGGCAAAAGAAATGCTGCAGCCCATAGGGATCTCCTGGAACCCCAATACCCTGGGTACCTCAGTACCATATACTAGGGAATTATAAGGGTGTTCCAGTAAGCCAATGTAAATTGTTAAAAATGGTCACTAGCCTGTTAGTGACAATTTGAAAGAAATGAGAGAGCATAACCACTGAGGTTCTGATTAGCAGAGCCTCAGTGAGACAGTTAGTCACTACACAGGTAACACATTCAGGCACACTTATGAGCACTGGGGCCCTGGGTGACAGGGTCCCAGTGACACATACAACTAAAACAACATATATACAGTGAAAAATGGGGGTAACATGCCAGGCAAGATGGTACTTTCCTACAACTGTTAGACACACACTAACCCTTAGGGACAACCGCAGACCCAGACAACTTTTCACACGGTATAGGGTCTATGTCCTCACCTAATAGCCATACACGGTGCCTCTGGAGTTGCCCCATCACATAAGGGATGCTACTATTCCTCAGAATGTAAGCGTCATGCACTGAGCCAGGAAACTTGGCATTCACATGGGAGATGCACTGGTCAGCCAAAAACACCATCTGCACATTCATCGAATGGTAACTCTTCCTGTTTCTGTGCACCTGTTTACTCCTGCGGGGGGACCAAGGCCACATGTGTTCCGTCAATGGCACCTATGATGTTGGGGATATGTCCCAAAGCATAGAAGTCACCTTTCACTGTAGGCAAATCCTCCACCTAAGGGAAAACGATGTAGCTGCGCATGTGTTTCAGCAGGGCAGACAACACTCTGGACAACACTTTGGAGAACATAGGCTGGGACATCCCTGATGCTATGGCCACTGCCATTTGAAAAGACCCACTTGCCAGGAAATGGAGTACTGACAGGACCTGCACTAGAGGGGGGATACCTGTGGGATGGTGGATAGCTGACATCAGGTCTGGCTCCAACTGGGCACACAGTTCATGGATTGTGGCACGGTCAAGTCTGTAGGTGACAATTACATGTCGCTCTTCCATTGTCGACAGGTCCACCAGCAGTCTGTACACAGAGGATGCCGCAATCTCCTCACCTGCCCCAGTGGACGTGCTCTATGGATGAGAACAGCGAGCAGAGGGTGAGCCAACACTGAGGTACGAAAACACAACTTTATTCCACACATTTGTCAATCCGCTATGTGCCTGTCTTAGTGTGTATGCAAGGCCTACATATGAGTGATGCATTTACAATTAATGCTGTGTGGCCCCCTGAAATGGTGGCTGCATGACCTGTAAGGTGGGACAAGGGGATATGAGGTAACAGCGCTGGCCTTGTAAACCGTCGCGGTAGGCGGTCGAAGACCGCAGCGCAATCCTGCATTGGTTAACATTGGACCCTATGGGTCCCAGGAGCCAATGATGATGTACGCCGGAGGTGACGGTACGCACCGCCGCGGACGTGACCGCCGTTTTCTCTCTGTTCACTCAACAGGAGAGGACCTACACTGCAAGTGCTGCTGTGACCTCAGTCTGGGAGCGACAATGGCTCAAGTGTCTGGGGAAAGGGCCCCTGCCTTCACATCGGAGGAGTTAGAGAAGCTAGTGGATGGGGTCCTCCCCCAGTACACGCTACTCTACAGTCCTCCAGACAAACAGGTGAGTACAGTACACTGTGAGCATGCTGTATGGGCAATGCCTGTTTGGAGTGGTGTGGATGGGAGATTGGGGGGGGGGAATGAGATGTGCATGAAACGAGTTGGATGGGCTCTTGAGGGCATCACAGCAGCCAGAAGGGGGTGAGTACAGTCACAGTCATCTGATTCAGCACGCATGGGAGGTGTCTGGGTGGGGGAGGTGGGCTCTGGGTACCCCTAGGCCAGGGCGAGTTTTGTAGGCAAGGTCCCTCCGTAAGGCAGGCCATGTGGCACCCCACCCCACCAGTGTTAAGAGCCATCTACCCCTAGTCAGGCTCCTGTGACATCCATGTGTGCAGCAATCGGGCATAGGACTTGTACCCCATGTCCCTGTGATTAATTAGGGAACTCTAAGTGCATGACGTAGTGCAGAGGGTTGCTGTGTCTGTAGTGTCCGCCAACGGTAGCGGTATTGCATGCACTGAATATGTCTTTCTACCTTCTTTCCCCCCCTTTTTGTGGTCTCCCTGTTCTTGTGTGCATTACCACCATCACGCTGAGCAGCATTGCCACTGGAGCAAGAGGGAGCTGCATCCCACATGGCCCTGGAGGGCGACACTACGGACTCCGAATTCACCAGTGTAACGGAGGGTGAGGGGAGCTCCACGGCGGGGACAGGAGCTGAGACCAGCGACTCCGACTCATCCACTGATGGGAGCTCCCTTGGGGTGGCAGGCTCCTCTGCGCCCACCACATCTACAGGTACAGCCACCACCCCCTACCAGCACTGCCCTCCCAGCAGCCCCTCAACGTGTGCCCTGTGGCCGCTCACCCAGGAGGGAGGGCATCTCCTTCGCCCCAGGCACCTCAGCCCCTGCCCCTGTCAGCCCTGCCGCCCTCAGTGAGGAGGCCATTGACCTCCTCAGATCCCTCACTGTTGGGCAGTCTACCATTCTGAATGCCATCCAGGGTGTAGAGAGGCAGTTGCAACAGACCAATGCATACCTGGAGGGCTTTCATTCTGGACAGGCAGCCCAACAGCGAGCTTTTCAGACTCTGGCCTCAGCACTGATGGCAGCCATTGTCTCTGTTTCCAGCCTCCCCCCTCCAACTTCCTCCACCCAGCCCCAATCCCCAGTACCTCAGCCTATCCCAAGCACACCATCAGACCAGCATGCACACACCTCAACACACAAGGGTAGCACTGGCAAACATAAGCACCACACATCCCACAGGCACTCACACAAGCATCATATCCTTGCACACATTCCAACATCCACTGCTTCCACTGTGTCCCCCTCCTCCTCGTCTCCCTCCTCCCTCCCTGTCACGTCTCCACTCACACCTGCATGCACTACATCTTCAGCCACTACGTCCATCACCAACACGCCCATCACACACACCGCTTAAGTGCACTCACCACCCCCACTACCATTCACACATCTCCTGTGTCCTCTACCAGTGTGTTTGTGAGCCCACCTTCCAAACTACACAAACGCAGTCACACACCCACCCAACAGCCATCCACCTCACGACAGCCTACAGCCCATGCACCTTCACCCAAAGTCAGCAAACACCTCCTACAACCACTACCTCTTCCTCCACTCCCAAACCTCCTCCATCTACCCGTCCTAGTGTGTCTAAAAAACTTTTTCTGTCAAACCTTGACCTCTTCCCTTTCCCTCCCCCACCCCTTCCGTCCCCTAGGGCACGCCTTTCCAGGTCCCAACCCAGCACCTCAGCCACCACATCAGCGGGAACAGTGGTGCCAGCAGTAACAGGCTTCTGGAGTGCGCCAAGCAGCAGGGCAGCCAGTGTGCCAAGGAGCTAGGCCAAGGACAGTCCCCCACCTCAGAAACATAAAAAGTTGGCCACAGCCTGGAGGGAGAAGGGCAAAACACCTGCCACCAAGGGCTCTCCCAGGACTACAGTTGGGAGTGGCAAGACAGCTGCGCCACCATCCAAGGTGGGGAAGGGGCATAGAAAGAAAGGGAAGTCGCCGCCATCCTGTACGGCGGACAAGACCGCCACCGGCACCGCCACATGCACCGCTGCCACCAGCACCGCTTCCCAGGACACCGCCGCCACCAACACCGCTTCCCAGGACACTGCCGCCACCGGCACCGCTGCCCAGGACACCGCCACCACCGGCACTGCTGCCCAAGACACCGCCGCCAGCAGCACGCTCACTGAGCCACCCACCAGCACCGCTGGCCGATGAGCACCGCCGCTACTGAGGCCGCCGCAAGCATTGCCAGCGGCCACGCCACATTATGTGCCAGTGGCACCACCGCAGACATGGCTGCCATCCCCAGTGGTCAGTCGTACGAAGCTGGTGGTCAGTTCCAGGGGCTTGGACAGCTTCTATGTAGCCCACCCTCAGTGGAGTGGATTGGGCACAAAGCCCCCTCCAGAACCAGTGGAGAAAGGCATCCACTACCTCAGTCCTTGGCAGGATGAAGCACTATGGGCACAAAGCCTCCTCCAGAACCAGTAGAGAAAGGCATCGACTACCTCAGTCCTTGGAAGGATGAAGCACTCTGGGCACAAAGCCTCCTCCAGAACCAGTGGAGAAAGGCATCCACTACCTCAGTCCTTGGAAGGATGAAGCACTCTGGGCACAAAGCCTCCTCCAGGACCAATGGAGAAAGGTATCCACTACCTCAGTCCTTGGCAGGATGAAGCACCCTGGGCACAAAGCCCCCTCCAGAACCAGTGGAGACTGTTATCCACTTAAGAGACTGTGGCTTTGCACTCCCCAGGATAAAGCAGTGGGCAACCCACCCACTGGAGAGACTTGTGAGACTGTGGCTTTGCACTCCCCAGGATAAAGCAGTGGGCAAACCACCCACTGGAGAGACTTGTGAGACTGTGGTTTTGCACTCCCCAGGATAAAGCAGTGGGCAAACCACCCACCGGAGAGATTTGTGAGACTGTGGCTTTGCTCTCCCCAGGATACATCAATGGGCATGGTGCCCCCTCGTGGAGGTGGCGTTGTGCACTCATCCGGCTGAGGTGCCCCCCTTTCCCTTCCCCCTGAGGTGCCTGTTTTATTTCGATCTGATGCCCCTGCAGTGTTTTGATCCATTTTGATCGGGTATCTTGTGTGGGCCTCGCCCATGCATTTTGGGCCCAGTGGTCCACGGACTATGTAGGTGCAGTACATGGACTTGAAATCTTGGTGTATATATTTGTTAATAGTGTATATATATTTTTGAGTAATATATTTTTATTGATTACAATCGTTCAACTCATTCCCTTTTGTCCTTGCGTTCTTCCAATGGGGTTTGGGGGGTGTAAATGTAATGCATCAACCTGTATTTGTGTGTAGTGGGTAAGGGTGGGGGTTTTGCGTGTTGCGTGTGTGTGTCACTCTCTTTTCCCTCCCCCCTCCCGTGTGTCGTAGGTGCAGTACTCCCTGTGGTCGTCACCGCCGGCGTTTGTGCCCCTGGTAGAGGAGCAGGAAGAGAATGGCAGGTAGAATTTGGAGTTCTGGCTCCATGACGTCCTGGTTCCTCGTGGGGTGTGTAGAGGTGAGCGTTTTCCCTTCCAAGTCCTGTTTCTGCCGTGTTTTTGTTCGCGGTGAATCCGCCCCGGAAAAGGTGACGGATTGGCCTCTTATGATACTGTGGGCGGTACATTGTCTTCTGCCTACCTGTTGGCGGTGACCGCCACGCTGTTTGTACCGCCGTGGCGGTCGGAGTGTTAAAGTGGCTGTCTATGTTGGCGGTTTCCGCCATGGTCGTGATTCCATTTTTTTTCCGCCGGCCAGTTGGCGGTTTTACCACCACTTTAACACCGACCACCAGGGTTGTAATGAGGGCCAATATGCCAAAAGTATCTCAGAGAAAACCCTCACTTAGGAGGTAAGTAATATACACAAGTTATATGTACACAAACCCAAAACAGGTAAGTAACAGTAAGAAAAGTAGTGCAAACAATGTAGAATCACAATAGGATGCAATAGGTAAACATACGTCTAGGGGCAACACAAACCATATACTCCAAAAGTGGAATGTAAATCACGAATGGACCCCTGAACTAGGGGAGATTGTAGATGGTCGCTGGGACTGTGAGAAAACAGTAAGGGTGTCCAAAATACCCCACCCCAAGACCCTAGAAAGTAGGAGTAAAGTTACACTACCACCCCAGAAAGACACAATAGTCGTCATAGGAGATTCTGCAAGAACCACAAGCACCAGCAAAACACTGAAGACGGATTCCTGGACCTGAGGACCTGAAAAGGAAGGGGACCAAGTCCAAGAGTCACGAAGTGTCCAGGATGGGGCAGGAGCCCAGGAAACCCCGGATTAAGGTGCAAAAGGGCTGCCTCTGGGTGGAAGAAGCCAAAGAATCTGCAACAACGAAAAGGGCTAGGAACTTCTCCTTTGGATGGAAGATGTCCCACGGCGTGCTGGATGTTGCAGAAGTGTTTCCAGGCAGAAATACTGAAAACAAGCCTTGCTAGCTGCAAGAGTCACAGTGGAGGTTTTTGGATGCTGCTGGGGACCAGGAAGGACCAGGATGTTGCCCCTTGGAGGAGGAGATGGGGGGGTGCTCAGCAACTCAGAGAGCCCCCACAGAAGCAGGCAGCACCCGCAGAAGTACCAGAGCAGGCACTTAGAAGATCTGTGAACTCAGAGTCACAAAAGGAGGGTCCCATGATGCCGGAGTCCAACTCAGCGGGTTGAGCACTGCAGGACGGAGTGCTGGGGACCCAGGCTAGGCTGTGCACAAAGGAACCCTTGGAGAAGTGCACAGAAGCTGGAGCAGCTGCAAATCACGCAGTACACAGGTTTGCTGTCTGGCGTGGGGAGGCAATGACTTACCTCCACCAAATTTGGACAGAAGGGCCACTGGACTGTGGGAGGCACTTGGACCCAGCTCCTGTGTTCCAGGGACCACGCTCGTCAGGATGAGAGGGGACCCAGAGGACCGGTGATGCAGTCTTTTGGTGAGGGGGAAGATTCCGTCGACCCATGGGAGATTTGTTCTTGGCTTCCAGTGCAGGGTGAAGGCAGACAGCCCTCAGAGCATGCACCACCAGGAAACAGTCGAGAAAGCCGGCAGGATGAGGCGCTACAATGTTGCTGGTAGTCTTCTTGCTACTTTGTTGCGGTTTTGCAGGCGTCCTTTAGCAGTCAGCGGTCGATCCATGGCAGAAGTTGAAGAGGGAAGTGCAGAGGAACTCTGGTGATCTCTTGCATTCGTTATCTGAAGAATAGCCCAGAGGAGAGACCCTACATAGCCAGAAAAGGAGGTTTGGCTACCAAGAAAGGAGGTTTGGCTACCAAGAGAGGTAAGAGCCTATCAGAAGGAGCCTCTGATATCACCTGCTGGCACTGGTGTAGGAGGCTGGACTGGCTTGTAGTGAGTACCAAGGGGTACTTGCACCTTGCACCAGGCCCAGTTATCCCTTATTAGTGTATAGGGTGTCTAGCAGCATAGGCTGATAGATAATGGTAGCTTAGCAGAGCAGTTTAGGCTGAACTAGGAGACGAGTGAAGCTCCTACAGTACCACTAGTGTCATATGCACAATATCATAAGAAAACACAATACACAGATATACTAAAAATAAAGGTACTTTATTTTTATGACAATATGCCAAAAGTATCTCAGTGAGTACCCTCAGTATGAGGATAGCAAATATACACAAGATATATGTACACAATACCAAAATATGCAGTAATAGTATTAGAAAACAGTGCAAACAATGTATAGTTACAATAGGATGCAATGGAGACACATAGGGATAGGGGCAACACAAACCATATACTCCAAAAGTGGAATGCGAACCACGAATGGACCCCAAACCTATGTGACCTTGAAGAGGGTCGCTGGGACTATTAGAAAATAGTTCCCCAAAGGACATAGAAGTCGTGATAGGGGAATTCTGCAGGAAAGACACAAATCAGCAATGCAACAACAATGGATTTCCAAACGAGGGTACCTGTGGAACAAGGGGACCAAGTCCAAAAGTCACAAGCAAGTCGGAGATGGGCAGATGCCCAGGAAATGCCAGCTGTGGGTGCAAAGAAGCTGCTAATGGACAGTAGAAGCTGAAGATTCTGCAGGAACGACAAGGGCTAGGAACTTCCCCTTTGGAGGACGGATCCCTCACGCCGTGGAGAGTCGTGCAGAAGTATTTTCCTGAAGAAAGACCGCCAACAAGCCTTGCTAGCTGCAAATCGTGCAGTTAGGGTTTTTGGATGCTGCTGTGGCCCAGGAGGGACCAGGATGTCGCCAATTGCGTCTGGGGACAGAGGGGGCGTCAAGCAAGACAAAGTGCCCTCTCAGCAGCAGGCAGCACCTGTAGAAGTGCCAGAAACAGGCACTACGAGGATGTGTGAAACTGTGCTCACCTGAAGTTGCACAAAGGAGTCCCACGTCACCGGAGAACAACTTAGGAGGTCGTGCAATGCAGGTAAGAGTGCCGTGGACCCAGGCTGGACTGTGCACAAAGGATTTCCGCCGGAAGTGCAAGGAGGCCGGAGTAGCTGCAAAAGTCGCAGTTCCCAGCAATGCAGTCTGGCGTGGGGAGGCAAGGACTTACCTCCACCAAACTTGGACTGAAGAGTCACTGGACTGTGGGAGTCACTTGGACAGAGTTGCTGGATTCAAGGGACCTCGCTCGTCGTGCTGAGAGGAGACCCAGGGTACCGGTGATGCAGTTCTTTGGTGCCTGCGGTTGCAGGGGGACGATTCCGTCGACCCACGGGAGATTTCTTCGGAGCTTCTAGTGCAGAGAGGAGGCAGACTACCCCCACAGCATGCACCACCAGGAAAACAATTGAGAAGGCGGCAGGATCAGCGTTACAGAGTTGCAATAGTCGTCTTCGCTACTATGTTGCAGTTTTGCAGGCTTCCAGCGCGGTCAGCAGTCGATTCCTTGGCAGAAGGTGAAGAGAGAGATGCAGAGGAACTCGGATGAGCTCTTGCATTCGTTATCTAAAGAATCCCAAGAGACAGAGACCCTAAATAGCCAGAAAAGAGGGTTTGGCTACTCCCCCAAATCCCCCCCAAACCAAGGACAATAAGACCTGATGAGTCTTCATTGTCTAAGTGGAAATATCTGAAGAGTCCATCTGCATTGGAGTGGCTGCTCCCAGGTCTATGTTCCACTGTATAGTCCATTCCCTGTAGGGATATGGACCACCTCAACAATTTAGGATTTTCACCTTTCATTTGTTTTAGCCAAAGTAGAGGTTTGTGGTCTGTCTGAACAATGAAGTGAGTGCCAAACAGGTATGGCCTCAACTTCTTCAGTGCCCAGACCACAGCAAAGGCCTCCCTCTCAATGGCAGACCAACGCTTTTCTCTAGGGGTCAACCTCCTACTAATAAAAGCAACAGGTTGATCCTGGCCCTCAGAATTAAGTTGTGATAGGACTGCCCCTACTCCTAATTCAGATGTATCAGTTTGGACATAGAATTGTTTAGAGTAACAAGGGCTTTTCAGGACAGGTGCAGAGCACATGGCCTGCTTCAGCTCCTCAAAAGCTTTCTGACAGTTTGCTGTCCATAATACCTTTTTAGGCATTTTCTTGGATGTGAGGTCATTAAGAGGGGCTGCAATGGAGCCATAGTTCTTAATGAACCTCCTGTAATACCCAGTGAGGCCTAGGAAGGCTCTCACCTGAGTCTGAGTAGTAGGGGGAACCCAATCTATAATAGTTTGGATTTTCCCCTGAAGTGGTGCAATCTGTTCCCCACCAACAAGGTGTCCCAGATAAACCACCTTCCCCTGCCCTATCTGGCACTTTGAAGCCTTGATAGTGAGGCCTGCCTTTTGCAGGGCCTCTAAAACATTCCATAGGTGGACCAGGTGATCATCCCAACTGGAGCTAAAGACAGCTATATCGTCCAGATATGCTGCACTAAAAGCTTCCAGCCCTTGCAGGACTGTGTTCACCAACCTCTGAAAAGTGGCAGGTGCATTTTTCAATCCAAAAGGCATTACTGTGAACTGGTAATGGCCTCCAATGGTTGAAAATGCAGTTTTAGGTTTGGCATCTTCTGATAATTTGATCTGCCAATACCCTGCAGTCAATTCAAAAGTGCTTAGATACTTGGCAGATGCCAGTGTATCTATGAGCTCATCTGCCCTGGGTATAGGGTGAGCATCAGTTTTGGTTACCTGGTTGAGACCTCTGTAATCAACACAAAACCGCATTTCTTTCTTTCCATCCTTGGAATGAGGTTTTGGTACAAGTACCACAGGAGAAGCCCATGGACTTTTAGAGTGCTCAACCACTCCCAGTTCTAACATTTCTGCATCTCTTGCTTTATGCAGTCCCTGACATGGTCAGGCTGCCTATAGATCTTACTTTTGACAGGCAAGCTGTCTCCAGTATCTATAGTGTGCTCACACCAAGAAGTGGTACTTGGCACAGTAGAGAAGAGTTCAGAAAACTGACCCAGGAGATTTATGCAATGGTCTTTCTGCTCAGCAGTAAGACAATCAGCCAAAACTACAACTTCCACTAGAGCATCTTGTTCTGTGGAAGAGAAGAGATCAGGTAGAGGATCACTGTCTTCTTCCTGTCCCTCATCAGTTGCCATGAGCAGGGTGAGATCAGCCCTGTCAAAGTAGGGTTTCAGGCGGTTGACATGGAGCACCCTAAGGGGACTCCTGGCAGTGCCTAAGTCAACTAAGTAGGTGACTTCACCCTTTTTTTCAACAATTGTGTGGGGTCCACTCCATTTATCTTGGAGTGCTCTTGGGGCCACAGGCTCCAAGACCCACACTTTCTGCCCTGGTTTGTACTGAACCAAAACAGCCTTCTGGTCATGCCATTGCTTTTGGAGCTCTTGGCTGGCCTGAAGGTTTTTACTGGCCTTTTTCATATACTCAGCCATCCTTGATCTGAGGCCAGGTACATAATCCACAATATCTTGCTTTGGAGCTTTTAAAGGTTGTTCCCAACCCTCCTTGACAAGTGTTAGTGGACCCCTAACAGGGTGTCCAAAGAGGAGTTCAAAGGGGCTGAAGCCCACTCCTTTCTGGGGTACCTCCCTGTAGGCAAAAAGGAGGCATGGTAACAGGATATCCCATCTCCTGCGGAGTTTTTCAGGGAGACCCATAATCATGCCTTTGAGAGTTTTGTTAAATCTCTCCACCAGTCCATTTGTTTGTGGATGATAGGGTGTAGTGAACTTGTAAGTCACACCACACTCCTTCCACATGGCCTTTAAGTAAGCAGACATGAAATTGCTTCCTCTGTCTGATACTACTTCCTTTGGGAAGCCCACCCTAGAAAATATTCCCAGGAGGGCCTTTGCCACTGCAGGTGCTGTAGTGGTCCTTAAAGGAATTGCTTCAGGATATCTTGTGGCATGGTCCACTACCACCAAGATAAACCTATTGCCTGAAGCAGTAGGAGGGTCAAGGGGGCCAACTATGTCAACCCCTACCCTTTCAAAGGGAACCCCAACCACAGGCAGTGGAATAAGGGGTGCCTTTGGGGTGCCACTTGTCTTGCCACTGGCTTGACAGGTTTCACAGGACTTACAAAATTATTTTGTGTCCTCAGACATTCTAGGCCAATGAAACAAGGGAACAAGTCTGTCCCAAGTTTTCATTTGTCCCAGATGTCCAGCTAGGGGAATGTCGTGGGCTAGAGTTAGGAGGAACTTTCTGTACTCCTGAGGAATCACTAACCTCCTGGCAGTTCCAGGTTTAGGATCCCTTGCTTCAGTGTACAAGAGGTTGTCCTCCCAGTAAACTCTGTGAGAGTCACTGACATCTCCATTAGCCTGTTTGACAGCTTGCTGTCTTAGACCCTCTAGTGTGGGACAGGTTTGCTGTGCCACACTCAGCTCCTCCCTGGCAGGCCCCCCTTCACCCAAAAGCTCAGCAGTGTCTGCTTCCAGCTCCTCTGGTGTAGGTTCTGCACAGGGTGGAAATTCTTCTTCCTCAGAACAAGAATTCACTGTAGAGGGAGGGATAGTAGGAAGTGATTTACTTCTTATAGCCCTAGCTTTAGGGAGCACTTGGTCCATTGTTCCAGGATCCAAGCTTCCCTGTCCTTTTTGCTTTTTGGCCTGAGCCCTGGTTAAAGCAAAAATATGCCCTGGGATGCCCAGCATTGTTGCATGGGCCTCCAACTCCACATCTGACCAAGCTGATGTCTCCAAATCATTTCCTAGTAGACAGTCTACAGGTAAATCTGAGGCTACCACAACTTTCTTTGGACCAGTAAACCCCCCCCCCCAGTTGAGATTTACAACAGGCATGGGGTGGCTAAGTGTGTTGTTGTGAGCATCGGTTACTTGGTACTGGTGACCAAGTAGGTGTTGTTCAGGGTAGACCAGTTTCTCTATCACCATTGTGACACTGGCACCTGTGTCCCTGTAGGCCTGAACCTCAACACCATTTATTAGGGGTAGTTGCTTGTACTTATCCATATTAAGGGGACAAGCAACTAAGGTGGCTAAATCAATAGCCTCCTCAGAGACTAACACATCCTCTGTGGTCTCCCTAACAAGACCAACCCCAACTAAGTTACCAAAAGTGAGCCCAGCTACTCCCTT
This sequence comes from Pleurodeles waltl, assembly GCF_031143425.1. Lineage (NCBI taxonomy): Eukaryota > Metazoa > Chordata > Amphibia > Caudata > Salamandridae > Pleurodeles > Pleurodeles waltl. The sequence continues at coordinate 758,394,397 of NC_090449.1, read as the reverse complement.
GGATTGGTTATTAGTAGGTTTGCTCCCACCACCACTGCTATTAGTAGGGACGCTAGGTGTAGCAGTAGGGGTTGTAGTGGAAGGAGGCTTGGTGCCTTTCTTTGGACAACTGGGATCTGTTGTCCAATGGCCTTTTATTTTACATAAATAGCACCATGGTTTCTTTTCTTTGTTTTGATTAGAAGAGGATTTGGGCCCACCACCCACACCAGAGTGTTTTTGTGGGCCTGATGAAGACTCATTTTTAGATTTGTCCCCACCCTTGTCAGAAGACTTACCATCCTTCTTCTTGTTGCCATCTTTGTCACCCCCTGTATGAACTTTTCTGTTCACCCTTCTTCTGACACATTTGTCTGCCTTCTTTCCCAATTCTTGGGGAGAGGTCAGATCAGAGACCACCAAGTACTGGTGCAACAAATCAGACACACAATTATTAAGAATATGCTCTCTCAGGATCAAGTTATACAGGCTGTCATAATCAGTAACTTTACTGCCATGTAACCACCCCTCCAAGGCCTTCACTGAATGGTCAATGAAATCAACCCAGTCTTGTGAAGACTCCTTTTTGGTCTCTCTGAACTTTATCCTGTATTGTTCAGTGGTTAAGCCATAACCATCCAGGAGTGCATTCTTAAGAACTTTGTAATCATTGGCTTCACTTTCTTTCACAGTAAGGAGCCTATCCCTACCTTTTCCACTAAATGATAGCCATAGGATAGCAGCCCACTGCCTTTGAGGGACATCCTGTACAGCACAGGCCCTCTCAAGTGCAGCAAACCACTTGTTAATGTCATCCCCCTCCTTATAAGGGGGAACTATCATGTGCAGATTCCTGGAATCATGCTCTTTTGCAGGATGACTATGGGGAATACTGCTGCTGCCGCCATGGGTTTCTAAACCCAACTTCTGTCTCTTCTTCTCTACTTCTAAGGTCTGTCTATCCAAATCCAGCTGTTGCTTCTTGAGCTTCAGTCTGGTTTGTTCCACTCTCAATCTATTGAGCTCCCTTTCTAACAATCTGTCATCAGGGTGGGTGGGAGGGACATGCCTTGAAACAGAAGTATGGTGAGAATGGACAGAAGGAGACCTGTCCCTTACAGAAGGCACCCTAACAACTTGGTTAACAGAAACATCACTTCTACTGTGGTGAGAATGAATGCTCTTGCTATGATGTGAGACAACACTATCTGTATGGTGTGACTCTACATCAGTACCAACTATGCTAGACTGTCTAGTAATAGGCAGGCTCTGAAGTTTCTTTCCTGAATCTTTTCCTAGGGGTGTCCCTGGATCAGATTGGGAACCATTAGCTACTTTTTCAACAGATGGGGCCCTTTTGGCCTTATCTTGTTCTCTAAGCATGTTAAGCAATAATTCCAAGGAGGGATTCTTCCCTACACTCAAACCTCTCTCTATGCAGAGACTCCTTGCTCCTTTCCAGCTAAGGTGATCATATGCAAGTTTGGACAGATCAACATTTTGGCCTGTGCCAGACATTTTTAGAGAGAGTTAAAGTGATAGAAAAAGAGAAAAAAGTTTTCAGAACTTTTAGAAAGACAGAAAAAAACTTTTAAAACTTTTTAAGAACTTTTTGAAAGTTTAGAAGTACTTTTCAGCACTTTAGAAAAGAGGTGAGAAAAGAAATGCAAAACTTTTTGGTTATGTGTACACACACTGAACTTGTTTTGTATATTTTTCTCTCATGAAAAGTACAATGACAAAAGTGGTAAGTAGTCTCAAAGCACTTATCCCACCGCTGCACAACCAATGTAGGAGGCTGGACTGGCTTGTAGTGAGTACCAAGGGGTACTTGCACCTTGCACCAGGCCCAGTTATCCCTTATTAGTGTATAGGGTGTCTAGCAGCATAGGCTGATAGATAATGGTAGCTTAGCAGAGCAGCTTAGGCTGAACTAGGAGACGAGTGAAGCTCCTACAGTACCACTAGTGTCATATGCACAATATCATAAGAAAACACAATACACAGATATACTAAAAATAAAGGTACTTTATTTTTATGACAATATGCCAAAAGTATCTCAGTGAGTACCCTCAGTATGAGGATAGCAAATATACACAATATATATGTACACAATACCAAAATATGCAGTAATAGTATTAGAAAACAGTGCAAACAATGTATAGTTACAATAGGATGCAATGGGGACACATAGGGATAGGGGCAACACAAACCATATACTCCAAAAGTGGAATGCGAACCACGAATGGACCCCAAACCTATGTGACCTTGTAGAGGGTCGCCAGGACTATTAGAAAATAGTAAGGGTTAGAAAAATAGCCCACCCCAAGACCCTGAAAAGTGAGTGCAAAGTGCACTAAAGTTCCCCAAAGGACATAGAAGTCGTGATAGGGGAATTCTGCAGGAAAGACACAAATCAGCGATGCAGCAACAATGGATTTCCAAACGAGGGTACCAGTGGAACAAGGGGACCAAGTCCAAAAGTCACAAGCAAGTCGGAGATGGGCAGATGCCCAAGAAATGCCAGCTGTGGGTGCAAAGAAGCTGCTACTGGACAGTAGAAGCTGAAGATTCTGCAGGAACGACAAGGGCTAGGAACTTCCCCTTTGGAAGACGGATCCCTCACGCCGTGAAGAGTTGTGCAGAAGTATTTTCCTGAAGAAAGACTGCCAACAAGCCTTGCTAGCTGCAAATTGTGCGATTAGAGTTTTTGGATACTGCTGTGGCCCAGGAGGGACCAGGATGACACCAATTGCACCTGGGAACAGAGGCGGTGTCGAGCAAGACAAGGAGCCCTCTCAGCAGCAGGCAGCACCCGCAGAAGTGCCAGAAACAGGCACTACGAGGATGCGTGAAACTGTGCTCACCCAAAGTCGCACAAAGGAGTCCCACGTTGCCGGAGAACAACTTAGGAGGTCGTGCAATGCAGGTTAGAGTGCCGTGGACCCAGGCTGGACTGTGCACAAAGGATTTTCGCCGGAAGTGCACGGAGGCCGGAGTAGCTGCAAAAGTCGCGGTTCCCAGCAATGGAGTCTGGCGTGGGGAGGCAAGGACTTACCTCCACCAAACTTGGACTGAAGAGTCACTGGACTGTGGGAGTCACTTGGACAGAGTTGCTGGATTCAAGGGACCTCGCTCGTCGTGCTGAGAGGAGACCCAGGGTACCGGTGATGCAATTCTTTGGTGCCTGCGGTTGCAGGGGGACGATTCCGTCGACCCACGGGAGATTTCTTCGGAGCTTCTAGTGCAGAGAGGAGGCAGACTACCCCCACAGCATGCACCACCAGGAAAACAGTCGAGAAGGCGGCAGGATCAGCGTTACAGAGTTGCAGTAGTCGTCTTCGCTACTATGTTGCAGTTTTGCAGGCTTCCAGCGCGGTCAGCAGTCGATTCCTTGGCAGAAAGTGAAGAGAGAGATGCAGAGGAACTCGGATGAGCTCTTGCATTCGTTATCTAAAGAATCCCAAGAGACAGAGACCCTAAATAGCCAGAAAATAGGGTTTGGCTACCTAGGAGAGAGGATAGGCTAGCAACACCTGAAGGAGCCTTTCAGAAGGAGTCTCTGATGTCACCTGATGGCACTGGCCACTCAGAGCAGTCCAGTGTGCCAGCAGTACCTCTGTTTCCAAGATGGCAGAGGTCTGGAGCACTCTGGAGGAGCTCTGGACACCTCCCAGGGGAGGTGCAGGTCAGGGGAGTGGTCACTCCCCTTTCCTTTGTCCAGTTTCGCGCCAGAGCAGGGCTAAGGGGTCCCTGAACCGGTGTAGACTGGCTTATGCAGAAATGGGCACCATGTGTGCCCATGAAAGCATTTCCAGAGGCTGGGGGAGGCTACTCCTCCCCTGCCTTCACACCCTTTTCCAAAGGGAGAGGGTGTAACACCCTCTCTCAGAGGAAGTCCTTTGTTCTGCCATCCTGGGCCATGCCTGGCTGGACCCCAGGAGGGCAGAAGCCTGTCTGAGGGGTTGGCAGCAGCAGCAGCTGCAGTGAAACCCCAGGAAAGGCAGTTTGGCAGTACCAGGGGTCTGTGCTACAGACCACTGGGATCATGGGATTGTGCCAACTATGCCAGGATGGCATAGAGGGGGCAATTCTATGATCATAGACATGTTACATGGCCATGTTCGGAGTTACCATTGTGAAGCTACATATAGGTAGTGACCTATATGTAGTGCACGTGTGTAATGGTGTCCCCGCACTCACAAAGTCCGGGGAATTGGCCCTGAACAATGTGGGGGCACCTTGGCTAGTGCCAGGGTGCCCTCACACTAAGTAACTTTGCACCTAACCTTTACCAGGTAAAGGTTAGACATATAGGTGACTTATATGTTACTTAAGTGCAGTGTAAAATGGCTATGAAATAACGTGGACGTTATTTCACTCAGGCTGCAGTGGCAGGCCTGTGTAAGAATTGTCAGAGCTCCCTATGGGTGGCAAAAGAAATGCTGCAGCCCATAGGGATCTCCTGGAACCCCAATACCCTGGGTACCTCAGTACCATATACTAGGGAATTATAAGGGTGTTCCAGTAAGCCAATGTAAATTGGTAAAATTGGTCACTAGCCTGTTAGTGACAATTTGAAAGAAATGAGAGAGCATAACCACTGAGGTTCTGATTAGCAGAGCGTCAGTGAGACAGTTAGTCACTACACAGGTAACACATTCAGGCACACTTATGAGCACTGGGGCCCTGGCTGGCAGGGTCCCAGTGACACATACAACTAAAACAACATATATACAGTGAAAAATGGGGGTAACATGCCAGGCAAGATGGTACTTTCCTACAACTGGCCACTCAGTGCAGTCCAGTGTGCCTCAAGCACCTCTGTTTCCAAGATGGCAGAGGTCTGGGACACACTGGAGGAGCTTTGGGCACCTCCCCTGGGAGGTGCAGGTCAGGGGAGTGGTCACTACCCTTTCCTTCGTTCAGTTTCACTCCAGAGCAGGGCTGGGGAATCCCTAAACCGGTGTAGACTGGCTTATGCAGAGATGGGCACCATCTGTGCCCATCAAAGCATTTCCAGAGGCTGGGGGAGGCTACATCTCCCCAGCCTTCATACCTATTTCCAAAGGGAGAGGGCGTTACACCCTCTCTCAGAGGATGTCCTTTGTTCCACCTTCCTGGGCCAGGGCTGCCTGGACCCCAGGAGGGTAGAAACCTGTCTGAGGGGTTGGCAGCAGCAGCAGCTGCAGTGGAGACCCCAGAAAGGCAGTTTGGCAGTACCCAGGTTCTGTGCTAGAGACCCGGGGGATCATGGAATTGTCCCCCCAATGCCAGAATGGCATTGGGGGGACAATTCCATGATCTTAAACATCTTACATGGCCATGTTCGGACTTACCATTGTGACGCTGTACCTATGTACAGTGCACGCGTGTAATGTGATCAGAAGGAGCCTCTGAAGTCACCTGCTGGCACTGGCCACTCAGAGCAGTCCAGTGTGCCACAAACACCTCTGTTTCCAAGATGACAGAGGTCTGGGACACACTGGAGGAGCTCTGGGCACCTCCCCTGGGAGGTGCAGGTCCGGGGAGTGGTCACTCCCCTTTCCTTTGTCCAGTTTTGCACCAGAGCAGGGCTGGGGAATCCCTGAACCAGTGTAGACTGGCTTATGCAGAGATGGGCACCATCTGTGCCAATCAAAGCATTTCCAGAGGCTGGGGAGGCTACTCTTCCCCAGCCCTTTACACCTATTTCCAAAGGGAGAAGGTGTAACACCCTCTCACTGAGGAAATCCTTTGTTCTGCCTTCCTGGGACTGGGCTACCCAGACCCCAGGAGGGCAGAATCCTGTCTGAGGGGTGGCAGCAACAGCAGCTGCAGTGGAAACCCCGAAAAGGCAGTTTGGCAGTAACCGAGTTCTCTGCTAGAGACCCGGGGATCACGGAATTGTGCCCCCAATACCAGAATGGTATTGGGGTGACAATTCCATGATCTTCGACATGTTACATGGCCATGTTCGTAGTTACCATTGTGACGCTACACATAGGTAGTGACCTATGTGAAGTGCACACGTGTAATAGTGTCCCCGCACTCACGAAGTTCGGGCAATTAGCCCTGAATAATGTGGGGGCACCTGGGCTACTGCCAGGGTGCCCACACACTAAGTAACTTGCCACCTAACCTTCACCAAGTAAGAGTTAGACATATAGGTGACTTATATGTTACTTATGTGCAGTGAAAATGGCTGTGAAATAACGTGGACGTTATTTCACTCAGGCTGCAGTGGCAGTCCTGTGCAAGAATTGTCTGAGCTCCCTATGGGTGGCAAAAGAAATGCTGCAGCCCATAGGGATCTCCTGGAACCCCAATACCCTGGGTACCTAAGTACCATATACAAGGGTATTATATGGGTATACCAGTGTGCCAATGAGAATTGGTAAAATTAGTCACTAGCCTTCAGTGACAATTTTAGAAAGCAGAGAGAGCATAAACACTGAGGTTCTGGTTAGCAGAGCATCAGTGATACAGTTAGGCACCACACAGGGAACACATACAGGGCATACACTATGAGCACTGGGGACCTGCCTAGCAGGATCCCAGTGACACAAGGGCAAAAACAAACATACATACAGTGAAAATGGGGGTAACATGCCAGGCAAGATGGTACTTTTCTACAGCCTCTTTCTAGCATTGTTACCCCCTACTTTTGGCCTGTTTGTGAATATATGTCAGTGTGTTTTTACTGTCTCACTGGGATCCTGTGAGCCAGGACCCCAGTGCTCATAGTGAAATTCCTATTTGTCAGTGTGTTTTATCTGTCTCACTCCAGTGCTCATAGTTTGTGGCCTGAATATGTATACCTATGTAGTGACTAACTGTGTCACTGAGGCTCTACTAATCAGAACCTCAGTGCTTATGTCCTCCCTGTCTTTAAATTTGTCACTATAGGCTAGTGACCAGTGTTACCAATTTCAACTGGCATACTGGAACACCCTTGTGATTCCCTAGTATATGGTACCTAGGTACCCATGGCATTGAGGTTCCAGGAGATCCCTATGGGCTGCAGCATTTCTTTTGCCACCAATAGGGAGCTCAGACAAACATTTACACAGGACTGCCATTGCAGCCTGAGTGAAATAACACACACATTATTCCACAGCCATTTTCACTGCACTTAAGTAACTTCTAGTCACCTATATGTCTAATCTTCACTTGCTGAAGGTTAGGTGCAAAGTTACTCAGTGTGAGGGCACCCTTGCACTAGCAAAGGTGCCCCCCACATAGTTCAGGGCCGTTTTCCCGGAATTTGTGAGTACAGGGACAACATTACAAGCGTGCACTACATATAGGTCCAGGAATTGGAAGAACTTCCAGGAAGGGCATGAGCCCCTGCCACTCCAGAAGAGGGGGCAAAAGAAGAGTCCCCGGTTGGACGAAGATTGCAGAAATGCACCCAAAGTAGATGTCAGCGGGTTCCTGCATGATGCACTGGATGTCCCATGGAGAGAAGTTGGATGCAGGCGAGTTTTGGTGTTGGATTCCTCCCACATGCCTTGCTTCTGGCAAAGTCGCATTTTGCGTCAAAGTGATGCTATCTGGACCCAGGGGGACCTGGGGGCCTCAACTCAGTGTGAGGAGGAAGAGGGGGTTCTCAGCACTTCAGAGAGTCCTCAGAACACCAGATAGCACCCACAGGAGTCCCAGGACACGGGGACAAAGGAGGTGCAAAATGCTGTTGGTGCAGCACCGCAAAGGAAGGTCCCACGCCACCGGAGAACAACTCAGCGAGTTGAGCGTCACAGGATAGAGTGGTGGGGACCTGGGCCAGGCTGTGCACAAAGGAATTTTGCAAATAGTGCAGAGAGGCCTCAGTAGATGAAGAAGACGTGCTGCACAGGGGTACTGTCGTTCTCAGTGAAGGTAAGGTCTTACCTCCTCCAAATTGGGACAGCAGGACCTCAGGACAGTTTGTGTTGATGGCGTCTACCCTCTGTGTTTCAAAGAGCATGCTCGTCGCCAGTAGAAGAGTCCAAGAGAACCGGTCGTCGACTTAGAAGGTGCCTGTGTGAGCAGGGGAGTGACTCCGTTACCCCATGGGAGATTTCTTCAGTCCTTCTGATGCAGGGTGAAGACAGGGAGTCCTCAGAGCGTGCACACCATGGAAACTGTTGCAGTTGCTGGCTGGAGCTGAAGTTGCAGAGGAAAAGTAGACCTTCTGGATACTTTGTTATTGTTACAGCGGTCCCTGGAGCAGTCTGCGGTTGATCAAAGGACAGCGGATGAAGTAGTAGTTGCAGAGGATTCCTGCTGGATACTTGCAAGTAGAATCTGAAGAGAACCCACAGAAGAGAACCTAAATAGCCCTGAGAGGGGGATTGGCTACCTTATCAGGTAAGGACCTATCAGAAGGGGTCTCTGATGTCACCTGCTGGCACTGGCCACTCAGAGGCCTCCAGAGTGCCCCCACACCTTGCAAAGCAAGATGGCTGAAGTCTGTGACACATCAGAGGAGCTCTGGCCACCACCCCTAGGGTGGTGATGGACAGGGGAGTGGTCACTCCCCTTTCCTTTGTCCAGTTTGGCGCTAGAGTAAGGACTGGAGGTTCCTGAACCAGTGTAGACTGGCTTATGCAAGGAGGGCACCATCTGTGCCCTTCAAAGCATTTCCAGAGGCTGGGGGAGGCTACCCCTCCCAAGCCTGTTACACCTATTACCCCTCCCAAGCCTGTTACACCTATTTCCAAAGTGAGAGGGTGTAACACTCTCCTCCCAACAGAAATGCTTTGTTCTGCCTTCCTGGGACTGAGCTGCTCAGACCCCAGGAGGGTGGAACCCTGTCTGTGAGGTGGCAGCAGCTGTAACTGCATTGCAAGCATCAGAGAGCTGGTTTTTCAGCACTGAGGTCCATAGTGGAGCCCCCAGGATGCATTGAATTGGCTCCCCAATACCAGATTTGGAATGGGGGGACAATTCCATGATCTCAGACACCTTACATGGCCATATTCGGAGTTACCATTGTGAAGCTACATATAGGTATTGACCTATATGTAGTGCAAGCGTGTAATGGCATCCTCGCACTCACAAAGTCCCGGGAAATGGCCCGAAACTGTGTGGGGGCACCTTTGCTAGTGCAAGGGTGCCCTCACACTTAGTATCTTTGCACCTAGCCTTCAGTAAATGAAGGTTAGACATATAGGTGACTTATAAGTTACTTTAGTGCAGTGAAAATGGCTGTGAAATAGTGTGTGCACTATTTCACGCAGGCTGCAATGACAGGCCTGTGGAAGGGTTTGTCTGAGCTCCTTATGGGTGGCAAAAGAAATGCTCCAGCCCATAATGATCTCCTGGAACCCCAATGCCCTGGGTACCTAGGTACCATTTTCTAGGGACTTATAAGGGGGGCCCAGTGTGCCAATTGGAATTGGAACATGAAGTCACTAAACTATAGGGACTAATTTGGAAGTAAAGAGAGCATAATCACTGGAGTTCTGGTTAGCAGAACTTCAGTGACACAGTTAAGCACTCCTGACAACACACACATTAGGCCACAAGCTATGAGCACTGGGGTCCTGGCTAGCAGGATCCCAGTGAGACAGGCAAAACATACTGACAAACAGGCAGAAATTGGGGGTAACATGCCAAGAAAGATGGTACTTTCCTACACACACCATATAAATTTCCACAAGGAGAGGAAAAACAAGGATATATATTCTCGTGAATATGCAGCCTAAACGAGGTTCTGGGTTTTTTCGATGCTGATTTGCATCAGTCTATGGGTGGATGTACAGGAAACCAATGCACCACACATAGAAAGCCCCCTTGATGCTCAGTAATGGAAGGTAGCGCTTTGCCCTGCCTTGTGTTACTTTTGCTTACAAACCAATGCACATCACTATATGCGTTGGTTGGTAAATACTAATCTGGATTTGCTCAGGTCTGCGTTATAAAAAGTAATGTAATTTCAATGCAAAATCATTGTAAAGCTGAACCTAAACATCTAATCTAGCATTACCAAAATATGTTGTAGATAAAACCTGACGGGGGATAGATAAATAGATAGCATTTACCACCTGCTCTAAACCTCAGGAATGTGGGTGAATTGAGTGAATTGTTTTCCCTAGAAGTGATTCTGGACCCAGTATCCCAAATTTCAGCATGTGTTTTCCCATTCTGGGGAAACAAATTTTAGTTCCTGTTATCTTACAGGGAGCTAATGTCTGAATTGCAAATTACACCCTAGTACCTCCCCGTGGAGATATGGGGTAACTCGCAATAGGGCCCCAGGTGATGTGATAGACTAATACATTTTGACAGCAAATATTTACTTCAAGTTATTGCTGCTAAAAGGGGTTCCAATATGTTACTGAACTCAAGGTGCACTTTTGTATATAAAGCTTCTGAACATCAGGGGCGGCTCCTCAGCTAAGGCGGAGGATCGCCGCCCCACTGGTTTTTGCAAAAAGGAAAAATAGAATGATAATAAGTACATTACGTTATTGTCATTTTATTTTTCCTTGTAGGATGTGGTCAGGCTAGGCTGGAGGGAGGGGGCCCGAGAAGGGCTATGTGCACAAAAAGTGCGCATGTCTGTTTGGCCAGCCGTTTTTCCGCCGGCTAAAAAGACACGCACACTTTGCTTGTTGTCTACCCGGCTTTATAGCAGAGCAGAGTGGAGATCATGCACAGGCTCCCACTCCCACTGCTGACAGCAGCATCATAATTGGATGAGAGCCTGTGCAGCCAGGAAAAGGAAAAGGAAAAGGAAGAGGATGGAGGGGAAACAAACACGTCTCCCCTCGATGGTAAGTGTTTTTGTTTAAAAAAAAAAATTATTTATATTTTTAAACACCCCCCCCAACCCTTTGTGCTCTGTCCCACCCTGTGATCCCTGTTCAGTGACAACCGTCACTGTTGAACATAAGCAAATTTTTTTGTTAATGAATACTGGCAAAGTGAACATTATATTATTTGTCACATAAGGTTTGATTAATTTACTCTTCTACCATCGGGATTAAGGGCCTCATTATGAGGCTGGCGGGCTCACTGTCTCCTTGCTAGCCCTGTGGGGAGAATAACTCTGAGGACCCAGAGGTCTTCTCACCGGGCCTATTACAGCTTTCCCATTGGGCTGATCGGCAGGAACCAAGGTTCCCTCCAGTCAGCCCAGTGGGAAAGGTACAACATCATTGTTCCCTGCTCATAATTGAGCAAGCGGCAATGTTGCTGCATGCAGTGTGCACCAACACCCTTGAAATGCACACTATCTGCAAAGCAGACAGTGCACATTTCAAGGGTGCCTGGCAGAGGGACCCCTGCAATGCCCATGCCCTAGGCATGGACTGTGCAGGGGACCCCTTGCGGCCCCCGCACTTGTTCTCCACCAGCCTTTTTATGGTGGTGAAACTGTCATGAAAAGGATAGCGCAGAACAAGGTTGTAATCAGCAAGGCGGTGCTGAGTTCAGCGCCGCCCTGGCTGACTACAAACAAGACTGCCGTCAGCCTGTCGGGATCTTATATCCTGGCAGAGATGGCGGTCAGTTGGCAGGTCGGCCCACCAACCTTGCAGTGCTTAATTTGTAAATAAAAACGCATCGGTGCCCAAAGTTCTCCACTGAAACACGCGGCCGTTTCATTTAAATGTGCAAGCACAGAATACTGAGGCAGCGTAATCCTAAAGCCACCTCGGGCCTCTTTAATCCATTTACAGCCACTCCCTAACTTTCAGCTCAATCTTGGTGCTTTCTGCTTTCCCATGCTTTTCCGTCTTTCGCTTCCTCCGTCTTTCCCATATGCTTCCTTTGCTTGCAATAATTGACTGATGCAGTAAAATATGTGCTAGCCCCCCAAAATAAGTGCAGGTTTCTCCCACCGGAAACCACTGTCTCAAATTAATCACTGCAACCTCGTACTGTGGAGGTCGGACTAGCACAGGTACTGCTATCTGTTCGTCCTCAATTAGGACTAGATGAAGGTCAGATAGACAAAGCTGTAGTATCTTAAGAGAGCACTTTCTTTTTCACATCACATTCACATATCTCAATGCGTATGTTTATGTACATATACATATATACGTCGCAAGGGAAGTGGAACTGAATGAACTCCACAGTACAATAGCATGTTCCTGATAATCACTAAAGTTTGGCTACCTTTTCTGCATGTGTTACTAGACGATAGAAACCTCTCCAAATAACATTACACTTGATGAAAACCATATTTACTCATGAAAAACTTCAAGACTCAACCTTTTTACCTCCATGACAGGGCTGGGCAACCATCTTCATCAATTAGTCAGGACCATTCACTCTCCCGTCTGCATACACCAACCACACCAATATGACCTGACGACAAAGCCTTCCCCCCAAAAAATATATATATTTACGGCCTTTTTACCATGCCTGTAATCCGAAACGTATAGCACTCCATAGCCCTTTGGCAGTTGACAAACTCTCTAATATAAAAAAAATAGTCATAAAAAGGACAAAAAGAATGATATAAAATGAACAGCGCATAAACTGAATGTCGAGGATCAGTTCATTTGTTTACCAATGCAGCACACACCTAAAGCTCTCATCACTCTCTTATATTGTTGGAAAAGAACAGTTGTCTTTGATGATGATGAGCTATCATTATTAATAAAAAACGAATATCATAATCATCAGGCACATGTATATATCTGCTGTCTGAATTAAAAGTGAGCATCTCCAACGTTCACTTTCTGAACATATTCACTTTACCATTTGATTCAAGTTGTAATAGGCCTCAAGAGAAAGAAAGAAGGCCCACTCTGGTCAACACATGGCTTAAGAGAGAAATGTGTAGGAGCATACACAGTGCGAGACAAATACAGGCCTAAACCAGGGTACCATGTTAAAATGGAATACAGGGGCAGAAAGGAAAACAAAGGAACAGGCCAGGTGCAGGGCAAAGCAGTTGGAGCCGGACCTGCATACCCCAGATAACTTAGAAGGCCACAAACACGAGAGCCTGAGCCACTCCCTGATACGAGTGTTAGGAGGAGGGGTCCATCATGGCAGACCTGAAAGGAAGACACAGGATTCTTGTGAGTGTCAAGGTTGGTAGAGGGAGGAGGAAAGACCATAAAACTTCAGAGTATGGGAGCAGTGTTGGGATGAAACACACATAGAATTCCAAGGGTGAGATCAAAAGGAACAATGCTCGTTAGAGGATGCATAGGTATATTGTATACTCTACAGCTGCATTTTTAGTGACAAGTAGTCAGATGTGTTTTTTGAGAATTATGGCTTGTGCCAAGAATGAAGGTAAATAACATCATATTGAGCTGCTATGTTAATTGGAAATATGATAAGAAAGCATATACAAATTAAGTCTATAAAAGAGCTGTTTGTAAAAGCTGAGTTGAGTGTGGTTTCAGTTGCAGAACTGAGCTGTGCGCCCAGCCATATTATTCTTTGATAAATACTATATTGCCACCAGCGTTGTGTCACTTCTTTATTTCTGAAAACCAGACTACACAGTCACCATGTCAGAAGCTATTGTGCAAAAGAACGTTTTTGAACACATAAGCAGCGAAGAAATATGTTGCTCTGGCGCCAGCGATGTTTTGAGAACCCTCTCTCTTAATGTGTACTTTATTCATATTTTTGGTGGGAATTTTTTAGACCAGTGGTTCCCAACCTTTTTATTTCTGTGGACCCCCACATTAACATTAATGGAACCCAGGGACCCCAACTGAATCATCATGGGAATCTGGGGACCCCCACCTAAGTCATTACTGGAAGCTGGGGACCTAATTTGTCAACATTTTTTAATATTTTTTAATTTTCTAGGCTCTCGCGGACCCCCTGGGAAGGCTTCGCAGACCCCCAGGGGTGCCAGGACCACAGGTTGGGAACCACTGTTTTAGACGATTTTATGAATGAAGCACCTTTGCTTTGTGCACAAATTAATTTAAAATAAAGGTTGGGCGCACGGTTCAGTCGTTTTGTACTTCAACGTGCTTTGCACACGATTCAAACTTAAGCTTTCAAGAAAAAAGCTCTTTCACACAAGCATGCAGCGCTTGACCACAGCCAAGTAACTGTTCGTGACGCATTACATGGGTTTTTCAGATGGGTCGCATGTTCCAGTTCAGCAACAAAAAGATAACTCTACAGTGTAGTATAATAGCCAGACATTATTGAATTACCTTAGTTCGGCAAAGCGCTAATAGAATTGGTGTTTCTTTTACCAATAAAAAACGTAACAGTGGAAAGCAAATGTCTCAGCATTATTTCCAGTGAGTTACTTAACTTATCCTAGTTAAACAAAATTAAAACGTTTTAAGGAGAACGTTTTCAAAACTACTATAAATCAGTTGCCAGAATCCATTAATCAGCAGAACTCATTTAAGAACAAATATCCATAAATAATTGGTTATTATAATTAGTACTGGTGAGATCATTATTTTTATTGTTATTTTATCATTAGTAGTACTATTAAAAGAATGACAACAATAACAATAAATGTAATGGCAAAATATCTAAGGAAGTAGTGGCATTTTTATACAGCGGCGCATATAGAATTACCACTACCTCGAAGTGCTAAAAAGCAGATAATATTTTTTCCCAACACAACACTGCTAATAATATGCACAAGAAATGTAACTAGCATTGTAAACAAAACGATCTTACCTTGGGCTCCTCCATTTTTTCTGGCCCTGGGTGCTAGATGTGTGGGCAATTCCTTGGCTTCACAATACTGTCCGCCCCATTATGGGGGCGGAGAGGAGCTGATGTTCTGAATGTGGTTTATGATATTAATCTTGCCCGAGCACAATTAAAAATTAAAAGATATACCCAAAATGATACAACAAGGTGACAGAAAGTCTGATGAAATGATCCCCCACGCGTGGAATTAAGGGGAATACTTTCTGTGTTATAAATACAGTACAGAAATGTACCTTTTGTAAACAAAAACTACTGTAAAATCGCTAAACTCCACACCACCTACTCTGCCAACACTACCATCCAGTAAATACATCAGGGGATAATGTTTCCAGAGCTGTTATCTGACATCACTCTGACAATGGCCGTCACTGCCTAGCAACCGGTATCACAATAAAGAGGCCAAAAAGTTCATGACCAGGGGCTGCATGGTGTAGTCAGCACCTGAGGATAGAGATAGTGGGATTTAAGCTAATGACCATTTGAATTTTGTGGGTGTTGGGAACCCCGAAATTCAGACTTGTGAAAGCTTACCTCAGTCAGAATGCCCTCAATCCGATGAATCAAGGTGCTAACCCCCAATTTCATGTGGCAATGTGGACCCATGCTAAGGTACTTCCTAACACATCAAAGTATTAGAATTATAGTCTGCTAAGTAAAGGGCCCACTCAGTAATGGCCTTCTATATCAGTGGAGTAATTAAAAGTTTTTATTTCAAACATTTGAAAGTAAGACAATACAGGGTCAGTGTTATAAAGGCTATCAGTGAATAAGGCAATACAAATGAATGCTAATTCAAAAATTATTCTAAGTCTCATGTGGGCAGAAAAATCAGGAGTAAAATGTACAGCATCCCAGTAGAACAGAAAAGTCTACGTCTTTCCCCCAAAATCAAGAGTTTTACATACTATTTTCGAATATGTAATTAACAGAACTGCAAAATCACTCTGCTGTGAGTAAATGTATTGTTTCATTAGCAAATCAGAGCACAGTTTTAAATAAAAAGTAATAGATTCCCTTAGCACCTAAGCACCATCCCACTACATGAATAACTATTCTGCCCCCTTTATGTTAAGGTGCTCCGGAGATGCTAGAACGAACTAAATGCATGATCAGCTGCGTGATATATTATATGAATGTACAGGGCACAATGTTCTGCCGTAAAGACCTTGAAGAAACAGTTGCAGTTTCTGAAAGAGCAGGGGAAACTCAATCAAAAGCAGCGTGACCAATGACAATGGAAATAAATAACATTCTACTTGACTAAGTGCTGTAGAACCAACAGTCAGTGTTATATGCAGGGGGGAAGACAAGAGAGGCACCATTTTGAATATCATTGTGTCTCAGACTAAATTGAGGCCTAGTTCACAGTCGTCAGGAACACACACTTTTACACATCATAGGAAATTTACTTCAAAACCAACAGTAGTATATCAGTGTGTAATTGTAATTGTTGAAATTCCATGTAAACCCTTTATAAGATGGTAATTAACATAAAAGTGTCAGAGTGTAAATAATAAACACTGAACTCACAAAACACCTTGTTTCTGAAGGGGACATGATTTGGAGCATTTCCATAAAAGTTGGTGCGAGAATCAGAAGAGTCAAAATGCTTCTATCACCAGAAAGGGTGCGAGTCTCAAAGTACATAGAGATGCTGGGGCACAATGGATCCTTTTAATGGTTGTGGCAGTAAGACACCCACACCTAGTCTTTCTTACCAATCTCCACTTTCATTCAGCATTTCAATCGCAAATCTTCTGAGCAACTCCAATGGAGTAAAGCCCTGTAAACGGAATGAATATGAATTTGTGCCTTGGTGCTATAAAGTGCTATGATGTTCAGGTCATATAAGCTGCATGGCTCCAAAGCATGCTGGAATGATTTTAGGGTGTTGGTGTTTATCTGTGAAAGGAATGGACATATCTAATCCCCCAGATTAACAGTGCTGATTCCTTGGGAGAGTTGGAAGGTTCCAAGGATCCTACAATGTGAGTGAATAATAAAATATCTGCCTTTGCCATATGCAATGGTTTCTATGTTCCTTTTCTTAGGTGTACCTTCACCGTGACCTTGCAGATCTATCTTTAGGGGTAACGTACTGTGAACCCTTCCAATGTAACTCTTGCAACCCTTTTGACTTGCAAATGTAAGGACCTGTCCTTCACGAAGTGCAACTTTATGCATACCTTCATCAGATGCTACGAAAATATTCCCATCATACATGTCACTGACACATATTTGCACCTGGGTTAGAATTCTGATTTGAGTGGTATTTACCGCACCCAGTGACTAACAGGTGTTGTAATACTTCAGCCTTTGTTACTTTTTGGCATGTCAAGCCTGTACGAATTCAACATGGAAAACTGTACAGTACCTACTTTGAAGTTGTGCTGCTAAACTCATGTTATTCTGTAAAAACATAGGGGCATAGTTATAGTTTCTTTGTGCTGAATTAGCATATTTTTTTTACGCTAATTTGGCGCAAACTTAACCCCATATTTATATTTTGACGATAGACCCGTCTAGCGTAAAAATATTGGAGTTAAAGTCATTTTTTTGATGTGCGCTAAAGTATCTGAACTGTTAAGCATTAGTATAATCTTCTTGTCAGGCTGAACATCGAGAGAGAACAATACTGAAAAGGCTGCTTTACATCATCTAGCATTTTCCTAATTAAAGTCCCAAAAGTCACTAGCTAATCTTCTGATTGGACAAGTGAGATGTGATAGAAATAAACAATGAACTTCAATTCTTCTTTGGACATTGCAACTTTTCTTCACTTTCCATAATGATTGGTTCACGTCTCCTCTCTGGAGAGCGATTTCCGACGAATATTAACACAGTAGAACAACATAAAACAACATTTTATTCACGTAACTTCCTTACTAAACCAAAAACCCATTGTTAAAACGTAGACCATTTATCACAAGGAAGTGCAGAATAGACAAGTCAAGGGAAACTGTAGATTTCCACTGCTACCTTTCAGTGAAGTAAGCACATTAAACTTTGTTTGCAAAACAATATCACTGTCATCAACAAACTACACAACGACATGGAAAACTACTAAGGATTTGGGCTCTGATTTGGACTTGGCCAGTCAATATCACTGACCGCCAAAGGCCAACCCTCCACACGACCGCTAGTGTTGGCGGTCAGCAGACCGCCATATTATGAGTGCTGGCTGCTTTCTACAATTATTGAGGCAGAAAGCATTCAGCATTCGTGCTGACGGTCGGCGTTTTCAGAGGCGGGCCCCTCTCCAGTGCCGCCACAACAGCAGGACTCTGCCCGCCGTATTACAAGCCATAATATGGCTTGGCGGAGTCCTGCTGGCGTGGTGGTGGTGGTGAGGGAAGACCACCAGGACCCATCTGTAGGAAAGTACCATCTTGCCTGGCATGTTACCCCCATTTTTCACTGTATATATGTTGTTTTAGTTGTATGTGTCACTGGGACCCTGTCACCCAGGTCCCCAGTGCTCATAAGTGTGCCTGAATGTGTTACCTGTGTAGTGACTAACTGTCTCACTGAGGCTCTGCTAATCAGAACCTCAGTGGTTATGCTCTCTCATTTCTTTCAAATTGTCACTAACAGGCTAGTGACCAATTTTACCAATTTACATTGGCTTACTGGAACACCCTTATAATTCCCTAGTATATGGTACTGAGGTACCCAGGGTATTTGGGTTCCAGGAGATCCCTATGGGCTGCAGCATTTCTTTTGCCACCCATAGGGAGCTCTGACAATTCTTACACAGGCCTGCCACTGCAGCCTGAGTGAAATAACGTCCACGTTATTTCACAGCCATTTTACACTGCACTTAAGTAACTTATAAGTCACCTATATGTCTAACCTTTACCTGGTAAAGGTTGGGTGCTAAGTTACTTAGTGTGTGGGCACCCTGGCACTAGCCAAGGTGCCCCCACATTGTTCAGGGCCAATTCCCCGGACTTTGTGAGTGCGGGGACACCATTACATGCGTGCACTACATATAGGTCACTACCTATATGTAGCTTCACAATGGTAACTCCGAATATGGCCATGTAATATGTCTATGATCATGGAATTGCCCCCTCTATACCATCCTGGCATAGTTGGCACAATCCCATGATCCCAGTGGCCTGTAGCACAGACCTTGGTACTGCCAAACTGCCTTTCCCGGGGTTTCACTGCAGCTGCTGTTGCTGCCAACCCCTCAGACAGGCATCTGCCCTCCTGGGGTCCAGCCAGGCCTGGCCCAGGATGGCAGAACAAAGGACTTCCTCTGAGAGAGGGTGTTACACCCTCTCCCTTCGGAAAATGGTGTGAAGGCAGGGGAGGAGTAGCCTCCCCCAGCCTCTGGAAATGCTTTCTTGGGCACAGATGTGCCCAATTCTGCATAAGCCAGTCTACACCGGTTCAGGGGACCCCTTAGCCCTGCTCTGGCGCGAAACTGGACAAAGGAAAGGGGAGTGACCACTCCCCTGACCTGTACCTCCCCTGGGAGGTGCCCAGAGCTCCTCCAGTGTGCTCCAGACCTCTGCCATCTTGGAAACAGAGGTGCTGCTGGCACACTGGACTGCTCTGAGTGGCCAGTGCCACCAGGTGACGTCAGAGACTCCTTCTGATAGGCTCCTTCAGGTGTTGCTAGCCTATCCTCTCTCCTAAGTAGCCAAACCCTCTTTTCTGGCTATTTAGGGTCTCTGTCTCTTGGGATCCTTAGATAACGAATGCAAGAGCTCATCAGAGTTCCTCTGCATCTCTCTCTTCACCTTCTGCCAAGGAATCGACTGCTGACCGCGCTGGAAGCCTGCAAAACTGCAACATAGTAGCAAAGACGATTACTGCAACTCTGTAACGCTGATCCTGCCGCCTTCTCGACTGTTTTCCTGGTGGTGCATGCTGTGGGGGTAGTCTGCCTCCTCTCTGCACTAGAAGCTCCAAAGAAATCTGCCGTGGGTCGACGGAATCTTCCCCTTGCAACCGCAGGCACCAAAAAGCTGCATTACCGGTCCCTTGGGTCTCCTCTCAGCACGACGAGCGAGGTCCCTCGAATCCAGCAACTCTGTCCAAGTGACTCCCACAGTCCAGTGACTCTTCAGTCCAAGTTTGGTGGAGGAAAGTTCTTACCTCCCCACGCCAGACTGCATTGCTGGGAACCGTGACTTTTGCAGCTACTCCGGCCTCCGTGCACTTCCGGTGGAAATCCTTTGTGCACAGTCCAGACTGGGTCCACGGCACCCTAACCTGTATTGCATGACCTCCTAAGTTGTTCTCCGGCGACGTGGGACTTCTTTGTGCGACTTTGGCTGAGTACTGTTTCACGCATCCTCGTAGTGCCTGTTTCTGGCACTTCTCCGGGTGCTACCTGCTGCTGAGAGGGCTCCTTGTTTTGCTCGACGTCACCTCTGTCTCCTGACACAATTTGCGACATCCTGGTCCCTCCTGGGCCACAGCAGCTTCCAAAAACCCTTACTGCACGATTTGCAGCTAGCAAGGCTTGTTGGCAGTCTTTCGGCGGGAAAAGACTTCTGCACGACTCTCCACAGCGTGAAGGATCCGTCCTCTAAAGGGTAAGTCTCTAGCCCTTGTCGTTCCTGCAGAAACCTAAGCTTCTACAGTCCAGTAGCAGCTTCTTTGCACCCACAGCTGGCATTTCCTGGGCATCTGCCCATCTCCGACTTGCTTGTGACTTTTGGACTTGGTCCCCTTGTTCCACAGGTACCCTCGACTGGAAATCCATTGTTGTTGCATTGCTGGTTTGTGTCTTTCCTGCAGAATTCCCCTATCACGACTTCTATGTCCTTTGGGGAACTTTAGTGCACTTTGCACTCACTTTTCAGGGTCTTGGGGTGGGCTATTTTTCTAACCCTTACTATTTTCTAATAGTCCCAGCGACCCTCTACAAGGTCACATAGGTTTGGGGTCCATTCGTGGTTCGCATTCCACTTTTGGAGTTTATGGTTTGTGTTGCCCCTATCCCTATGTGTCCCCATTGCATCCTATTGTAACTATACATTGTTTGCACTGTTTTCTAAGACTATACTGCATATTTTTGCTATTGTGTATATATATCTTGTGTATATTTCATATCCTCTCACTGAGGGTACGCTCTAAGATACTTTGGCATATTGTCATAAAAATAAAGTACCTTTATTTTTAGTATAACTGTGTATTGTGTTTTCTTCTGATATTGTGCATATGACACTAAGTGGTACTGTAGTAGCTTCACTCGTCTCCTAGTTCAGCCTAGGCTGCTCTGCTAAGCTACCATTATCTATCAGCCTATGCTGCTAGACACCCTATACACTAATAAGGGATAAATGGGCCTGGTGCAAGGTGCAAGTACCTCTTGGTACTCACTACAAGCCAGTCCAGCCTCCTACACCATCCCCTCCCAGACATCCCCCTCGACTGAGGAGGTAAGTGGGCATCCAATGGAGGGGGGCAGGAGGTCTGTGCGTTTGGATGCATGCCTGCATGTTTGTGAGGAGGGGTGATGAATGCGTGCGTGTATGCAAGTGAATGTGAATCTGTGTGTGCGTGTATGTGCGCGTGAATGGGGGTGCCTGTGTTGATGAATGTGAGTGAGTGGGTGTGTCTGAGTACATTCATGTGTATGCTGAATGGGTGTATATGTGTATGCATGTGTGCATGAGGGGGTGTTGGGGGTGTGTGTAAGTGTGTGGACGGATGGGAGGATGTTTGCGGACATGTGTGTATGTGTGTACCGGCGACAGGAATGAAGATTCCTGTTGCCTGGTGCGTGACCGACAGGGTTTTTGTGTCGGGGTGACTGCCACTGAAAGCCTGGCGGTTTGCAGCCTCATATTTCGGACGGCAGGTTGATGCCTAACGCCATGTTGGAGGTGCTCCCCGCCAGCCACGGCGGTGCGACCGCACCGGCGGGCCTGACAGGGTTGTGGAGGCTTAGCGTCTGCCAAGCCTCACAAGTCTTAATGTGGAGGTCCTTACCGCCGGCTCCGCAGTGGTATGACCGCCACGGCGAGGCTGGTGGTCTCATGACCACCAGCCTCGTAATGAGGGCCTAAGCCTTTTCGTGGAAAGCTAATACATGATGAAGAATAAACCGTTTTTGTATCAAACCACATAAATTCTCATGGTTAGTATTTTCGTAATTCTTGATTAGCATAATAAATTTTCAGACACATTTAGGCCCTCATTCCAACCCTGGCGGTCATAGACCACCAGGGTGGATGGCCACAGAAGCACCGCCAACAGGCTGGCGGTGCTTCATGTGGCATTCCGACCGCGGCGGTACAGCCGCGGTCGCCCAGCCGGGTCCGGCGGTTTCCCGCCGGATTTCCCCTGGCTGGGAGAATCCGCCATGGGGATTCCCACCCCCTTCCCGCCAGCCTGTTTCTGGCGGTTTTTACCGCCAGGAACAGGATGGCGGGAACAGGTGCTGTGGGGCCCCTGGGGGCCCCTGCACTGCCCATGCCACTGACATGGGCAGTGCAGGGGCCCCCTAACAGGGCCCCAGCATGATTTTCACTGTCTGCATAGCAGACAGTGAAAATCGCGACGGGTGCAACTGCACCTGTCGCACCCCTGCCCGCTGGGCCGGCGGGCGCTCCCTTGGCGGGCGCCCGCCGGCCCAGCAGGAAAGTCTGAATGGCCCCCGCGGTCTTTTGACCGCGGAGCGGTCATTTGGCGGCGTAAGTTGGCGGGCGGCGACCGCCGCCCGCCAAACTTAGAATGACCCCCTTAGTATGTAATTTAATTAATTAATGCATCAAAATGTATTTGTGTGTAGTGGGTGAGGGTGGGGGTGGGCGTTTTGCGGGTTGCGTGTGTGTGTCACTCTCTTTTCCCTCCCCCTCCCCTGTGTCGTAGGTGCAGTACTCCCTGTGGTCGTCGCCGCCGGCATTTGTGCCCCTGGTAGAGGAGCAGGAAGAGAATAGCAGGTAGAATTTGGAGTTCTGGCTCCATGGCGTCGTGGTTCCTCGTGGGGTGTGTAGAGGTGAGCGTTTTCCCTTCCAAGTCCTGTTTCCGCCGTGTTTTTGTTCGCAGTGAATCTGCCCCGGAAAAGGTGACGGATTGGCCTCTCATAATACTGTGGGCAGTACATTGTCTTCTGCCTGTCTGTTGGCGGTGACCGCCACGCTGTTTGTTTGTACCGCCGTGGTAGTCGGAGTGTTAAAGTGGCTGTCTATGTTGGCGGTTTCCGCCACGGTCGTGATTCCATTTTTTTTGCTCCTGGCCTGTTGGCGGTTTTACCGCCGCTTTAACACCGACCACCAGGGTTGTAAGAGGGCCAATATACCAAAAGTATCTCAGAGAATAACCTCACTTAGGAGTTAAGTAATATACACAAGTTATATGTGCACAAACCCAAAACAGGTAAGTAACAGTAAGAAAAGTAGTGCAAACAATGTAGAATCACAATAGGATGCAATAGGTAAACGTACGTCAAGGAGCAACACAAACCATATACTCCAAAAGTGGAATGTGAATCACGAATGGACCCCAGAACTATGGGAGATTGTAGATGGTCGCTAGGACAGTGAGAAAACAGTGAGGGTGTCCAAAATACCCCACCTCAAGATCCTGGAAAGTAGGAGTAAAGTTACCCTACCACCCCAGAATGACACAATAGTCGTCATAGGGGATTCTGCAAGAACCACAAGCACCAGCAAAACACTGAAGACGGATTCCTGGACCTGAGGACCTGAAAAGGAAGGGGACCAAGTCCAAGAGTCGTGATAGTGTCCAGGAGGGGGCAGGAGCCCAGGAAACCCCGGATGAAGGTGCAAAAGGGCTGCCTCTGGGTGGAAGAAGCCGAAGATTCTGCAACAACGAAAAGGACTAGGAACTTCAGATAGAAGATGTCCCACGGCGTGCTGGATGTTGCAGAACTGTTTCCAGGCAGAAATACTGAAAACAAGCCTTGCTAGCTGCAAGAGTCACAGAGGGGGTTTTTGGATGCTGCTGGGGACCAGGAAGGACCAGGATGTCGCCCCTTGGAGGAGGAGACAGGGGGGGGGGGGGCGCTCAGCAACTCAGAGAGCCCCCGCAGAAGCAGGCAGCATCGCAGAAGTACCGGAGCAGGCACTTAGAAAATCTGTAAACTCAGAGTCACAAAAGGAGGGTCCCATGACGCCGGAGTTCAACTCAGCAGGTTGAGCACTGCAGGACGGAGTGCTGGGGACCCAGGATAGGCTGTGCACAAAGGAATCCTTGGAGAAGTGCACAGAAGCCGGAGCAGCTGCAAATCACGTAGTACACAGGTTTGCTGTCTGGCGTGGGGAGGCAAGGACTTACCTCCACCAAATTTGGACAGAAGGGCCACTGGACTGTGGGAGACACTTGGACCCAGCTCCTGTGTTCCAGGGGCCACACTTGTCAGGATGAGAGGGGACCCAGAAGACCGGCGATGCAGTCTTTTGATGCCTGCATTAGCAGGGGGAAGATTCCGTCGACCCATGGGAGATTTCTTCTTGGCTTCCAGTGCAGGGTGAAGGCAGACAGCCCTCAGAGCATGCACCACCAGGAAACAGTCGAGAAAGCTGGCAGGATGAAGCGCTACAATGTTGCTGGTAGTCTTCTTGCTACTTTGTTGCGGTTTTGCAGGCGTCCTGTAGCAGTCAGCGGTCGATCCATGGCAGAAGTTGAAGAGGGAAGTGCAGAGGAACTCTGGTGATCTCTTGCATTCGTTATCTGAGGAATAGCCCAGAGGAGAGACCCTAAATAGCCAGAAAAGGAGGTTTGGCTACCAAGAAAGGAAGTTTGGCTACCGAAAGAGGTAAGCACCTATCAGGAGGGGTCTCTAACGTCATCTGCTGGCACTGGCCACACAGGGCAGTCCATTGTGCTCCAGCACCTCTGAATCCAAGATGGCAGAGGTCTGGGACACACTGGAGGAGCTCTGGGCACCTCCCGTGGGAGGTGCAAGTCAGGGGAGCGGTCACTCCCCTTTCCTTTGTACAGTTTCGCGCCAGAGCAGGGCTGGGGAATCCCTGAACCAGTGTAGACTGGCTTATGCAGAGATGGGCACCATCTGTGCCCATCAAAGCATTTCCAGAGGCTGGAAACCCCGAAAAGGCAGTTTGGCAGTAACCGGGTTCTCTGCTAGAGACCCGGGGGATCATGGAATCTTCCCCCAATACCAGAATGGTATTGGGGTGACAATTCCATGATCTTAGACATGTTACATGGCCATGTTCGGAGTTACCATTGTGACGCTACACATAGGTAGTGACCTATGTGCAGTGCACACGTTTAATGGTGTCCCCGCACTCACGGAGTTCGGGCAATTTGCCCTGAACAATGGGGGGGCACCTTGGCTACTGCCAGGGTGCCCACACACTAAGTAACTTGGCACCTAACCTTCACCAGGTGAGGGATAGACATATAGGTGACTTATAAGTTACTTATGTGCAGTGAAAATGGATGTGTAATAACGTGGACGTTATTTCACTCAGGCTGCAGTGGCAGTCCTGTGTAAGAATTGTCTGAGCTCCCTATGGGTGGCAAAAGAAATGCTGCAGCCCATAGGGATCTCCCGGAACCCCTATACCCTGGGTACCTAAGTACCATATACAAGGGAATTATATGGGTATACCAGTGTGCCAATGAGAATTGGTGAAATTAGTCACTAGCCTGCAGTGAACATTTTAGAAAGCAGAGAGAGCATAAACACTGAGGTTCTGGTTAGCGGAGCCTCAGTGATACAGTTAGGCACCACAGAGGGAACACATACAGGGCACATGCTTATGAGCACTGGGGCCCTGTCTGGCAGGGTCCCAGTGACACAAGGGCAAAAACAAACATACATACAGTGAAAATGGGGGAAACATGCTAGGCAAGATGGTACTTTCCTACAGCCTCTTTCTAGCATTGTTACCCCCTACTTTTGGCCTGTTTGTGAGTATATGTCAGTGTGTTTTTAATGTCTCACTGGGATCCTGCGAGCCAGGACCCCAGTGCTCATAGTGAAAACCCTATTTCTCAGTGTGTTTTATCTGTCTCACTCCAGTGCTCATAGTTTGTGGCCTGAATGTGTATACCTATGTAGTGACTAACTGTGTCACTGAGGCTCTACTAATTAGAACCTCAGTGCTTATGTCCTCCCTGCCTTTAAATTTGTCACTATAGGCTAGTGACCACTGTTACCAATTTCAATTGGCATACTGGAACACCCTTATGATTCCCTAGTATATGGTACCTAGGTACCCATGGCAGTGAGGTTACAGGAGATCCCTATGGGCTGCAGCATTTCTTTTGCCACCCATAGGGAGTTCAGACAAACCTTTACACAGGACTGCCATTGCAGCCTGAGTGAAATAACGCATGCGTTATGTCACAGCCATTTTCACTGCACTTAAGTAACATCTAAGTCACCTATATGTCTAACCTTCACTTGCTGAAGGTTAGGTGCAAAGTTACTCAGTGTGAGGGCACCCTTGCACTAGCAAAGGTGCCCCCGCATAGTTCAGGGCTGTTTTCCCGGAATTTGTGAGTACAGGGACACCATTACAAGCGTGCACTACATATAGGTCAATACCTATATGTAGCTTCACAATGGTAACTCTGAATATGGCCATGTAACATGTCTAAGATCAAGGAATTGTCCCCCCATTCCGAATCTGATATTGGGGAGCCAATTCCATGCATCCTGGGGGCTCAACCATGGACCACCCAGTACTGCCCAACCAGCTCTCTCAGGCTTGCACTGCAGCTACAGCTGCTGCCACCTCACAGACAGGGTTCTGCCCTCCTGGAGTCTGAGCAGCCCAGTCCCAGAAAGGCAGAACAAAGCATTTCCTCTGAGAGCAGGGTGTTACACCCTCTGCCTTTGGAAATAGATGTTACACGCCTGGTTTGTAGTGGGTACCTTGGGTACTTACCCCTTATACCAGGTCCAGTTATCCCTTATTAGTGAAATGTAGTAGTGTTCTAGCAGCTTAGGCTGATAGAGGTAGCTATTGCAGAGCAGCTTAGGCTGAACTAGGAATCATGCAAAGCTCCTGCAATATCACTTATAGTGACACAGTACTTATACACAAGTAAAGACAATACTCTGTGTTCCCAAAAATAAAGGTACTTTATTTGGGTGACACAAGGCTAAAAATATCTTAGAGGCAATACTCCTTCTGGAGGTAAGTATTATACACAATATATACACTAGACACCAAAAAATAAGATAAGTAATTAGACATAGGATAGTGCAAACAATAGGAAATGCTATAGCATGCAATGCGAGAAAATAGGTCTAGGGGCAACACAAACCATATACTAAGAAAGGGGAATGTGAATCACAAATCCCCTCTAGACAAGTGTAATGTGTAGAGAATCTCTAGGAGAGTTTGAATACAGTAAAGGTTAGTAAATTACCTCCACCCAGAGCCCAGAAAAGCAATAGTAAAGTACTGCAAGTTTCCTTAGGACACACTACAAGTCGTGATTAGAGTTATTGCAAGAACCAAGCAAGACTGCAAACAGCAAATTATGGATTCCTGGACCTGAGGACCTGCAAAGGAAGGAGACCAAGTCCAGGAGTTGGAAGAACTTCCAGGAAGGACATGAGCCCCTGCCACCCCAGAAGAGGGTGCAAAAGAAGAGTCCCCGGTTGGACGAAGATTGCAGAAATGCACCCAAGGAAGATGTCAGCGGGTTCCTGCATGATGCACTGGATGTCCCATGGAGAGAAGTTGGATGCAGGTGAGTTTTGGTGCTGGATTCCTCCCACATGCCTTACTTCTGGCAAAATCGCATTTTGCATCAAAGTGGTGCTATCTGCTCCTCCCAACAGAAATGCTTTGTTCTGCCTTCCTGGGACTGAGCTGCTCAGACCCCAGGAGGGCAGAACCCTGTCTGTTAGGTGGCAGAAGCTGAACTGCATTGCAAGCCTCAGAGAGCTGGTTTTTCAGTACTGGAGGTCCATAGTGGAGCCCCCAGGATGCATTGAATTCGTTCCCCAATACCAGATTTGGAATGGGGGGACACTTCCATGATCTCAGACACCTTACATGGCCATATTCGGAGTTACCATTGTGAAGCTACATATAGGTATTGACCTATATGTAGTGCAAGCGTGTAATGGCATCCTCGCACTCACAAAGTCCCGGGAAATGGCCCGAAACTATGTGGGGGCACCTTTGCTAGTGCAAGGGTGCCCTCACACTTAGTAACTTTGCACCTAGCCTTAGAAAATGAAGGTTAGACATATAGGTGACTTATAAGTTACTGTAGTGCAGTGAAAATGGCTGTGAAATAGTGTGTGCACTATTTCACGCAGACTGTAATGACAGGCCTGTGGAAGGGTTTGTCTGAGCTCCTTATGGGTGGCAAAGGAAATGCTCCAGCCCATAAGGATCTCCTAGAACCCCAATGCCCTGGGTACCTAGGTACCATATTCTAGGGACTTATAAGGGGGGCCCAGTGTGCCAATTGGAATTGGAACATGAAGTCACTAAACTATAGTGACTAATTTGGAAGTAAAGAGAGCATAATCACTGGAGTTCTGGTTAGCAGAACTTCAGTGACACAGTTAAGCACTCCTGACAACACACACATTAGGCCACAAGCTATGCGCACTGGTGTCCTGGTTTACAGGATCCCAGTGAGACAGGCAAAACATACTGACAAACAGGCAGAAATTGGGGGTAACATGCCAAGAAAGATGGTACTTTCCTACACACACCATATAAATTTCCACAAGGAGAGGGAAAACAAGGCTATATATTCTCCTGAATATGCAGCCTAAATGAGGTTCTGGGTTTTTTCGATGCTGATTTGCATCAGTCTATGGGTGGATGCACAGGAAACCAATGCACCACACATAGAAAGCCCCTTGATGCTCAGTAATGGAAGGTAGCGCTTTGCCCTGCCTTGTGTTACTTTTGCTTACAAACCAATGCACATCACTATATGCGTTGGTTGGTAAATACTAATCTGGATTTGCTCAGGTCTGCGTTATAAAAAGTAATGTAATCTCAATGCAAAATCATTGTAAACCTGAACCTAAACATCTAATCTAGCATTACCAAAATACGTTGTAGATAAAACCTGACCGGAGGATAGATAACTAGATAGCATTTACCACCTGCTCTAAACCTCAGGATTGTGGGTGAATTGAGTGAATTGTTTTCCCTAGAAGTGGTTCTGGACCCAGTATCCCAAATTTCAGCATGTGTTTTCCCATTCTAGGGAAACAAATTTTAGTTCCTGTTAATATCACAGGGAGATAATGCCTGAGTTGCAAATTACACCCTAGTACCTCCCCGTGGAGATATGGGGTAACTCGCAATAGGGCCCCAGGTGATGTGAAAGACTAATACATTTTGACAGGAAATATTTACTTCAAGTTATTGCTGCTAAAAGGGGTTCCAATATGTTACTGAACTCAAGGTGCACTTTTGTATGTAAAGCTTCTGAACATCAGGGGCGGCTCCTCAGCTAAGGCGGAAGATCGCTGCCCCACTGGTTTTTGCAAAAAGGAAAAATAGAATGATAAGTACATTACGTTATTGTCATTTTATTTTTCCTTGTAGGATGTGGTCAGGCTAGGCTGGAGGGAGGGGGCCCGAGAAGGGCTATGTGCACAAAAAGTGCGCATGTCTGTTTGGCCAGCTGTTTTCGTCCGGCTAAAAAGACATGCACACTTTGCATGTTGTCTACCCGGCTTTATAGCACAGCAGAGTGGAGATCATGCACAGGCTCCCACTCCCACTGCTGACAGCAGCATCATAATTGGATGAGAGCCTGTGCAGCCAGGAAAAGGAAAAGGAAGAGGACGGAGGGGAGACAAACACGTCTCCAATCAATGGTAAGTGTTTTTGTTTTTAAAAAAAAATTAGTTATATTTTTAAACACCCCCCAACCCTTTGTGCTCTGTCCCACCCTGTGATCCTTGTTCAGTGACAACCGCCACTGTTGAACATCAGCAAATGTTTTTGTTAATGAATATTGGCAAAGTGAACATTATGTTATTTGTCACATAAGGTTTGATTAATTTACTCTTCTAACATCAGGATTAAGGGCCTCATTATGAGGCTGGCGGGCTCACTGTCTCCCTGCTAGCCCTGTGGTGAGAATAACTCTGAGGACCCAGGGGTCTTCTCACCGGGCCTATTGCAGCTTTCCCATTGGGCTGATCGGCAGGAACCAAGGTTCCCACCAGTCAGCCCAGTGGGAAAGGTACAACATCATTGTCCCCTGCTCATAATTGAGCAAGCGGCAATGTTGCTGCATGCAGTGTGCACCAACACCCTTGAAATGCACACTATCTGCACAGCAGACAGTGTACATTTCAAGGGTGCCTGGCAGAGGGACCCCTGCAATGCCCATGCCCCTGGTGGCCCCCGCACTTGTTCTCCACCAGCCTTTTTTTATGGTGGTGAAACTGTCATGAAAAGGATAGCGCAGAACAAGGTTGTAATCAGCAGGGCGGCGCTGAGTTCAGCGCCACCCTGGCTGACTACAAACAAGACTGCCGTCAGCCTGTCGGGATCTTATATCCTGGCAGAGATGGCGGTCAGTTGGCAGGTCGCCCGCCAATCTTGCAGTGCTTAATTTGTAAATAAAAACGCTTCAGTGCCCAAAGTTCTCCACTGAAACACGCGGCTGTTACATTTAAATGTGCAAGCACAGAATACTGAGGCAGCGTAATCCTAAAGCCACCTCGGGCCTCTTTAATCCATTTACAGCCACTCCCTAAATTTCAGCTCAATCTTGGTGCTTTCTGCTTTCCCATGCTTTCCATCTTTCGCTTCCTCCGTCTTTCCCATATGCTTCCTTTGCTTGCAATAATTGACTGATGCAGTAAAATAAGTGCTAGCCCCCAAAAATAAGTGCAGGTTCCTCCCACCGGCAACCGCTGTCTCAAATTGATCACTGCAACCTCGTACTGTGGAGGTCGGACTACCACAGATACTGCTATCTGTTCGTCCTCAATTAGGACTAGATGAAGGTCAGATAGACAAAGCTGTAGTATCTTAAGAGAGTACTTTCTTTTTCACATCACATTCACATATCTCAATGCGTATGTTTATGTACATATACATATATACGTCGCAAGGGAAGTGGAACTGAATGAACTCCACAGTACAATAGCATGTTCCTGATAATCACTAAAGTTTGTCTACCTTTTCTGCATGTGTTACTAGACGATAGAAACCTCTCCAAATAACATTACACTTGATGAAAACCATATTTACTCATGAAAAACTTCAAGACTCAGCCTTTTTACCTCCATGCCAGGGCTGGGCAACCATCTTCATCAATTAGTCAGGATCATTCACTCTCCCATCTGCATACACCAACCACACCAATATGACCTGACGACAAAGCCTTCCCCCAAAAAAATATATATATTTACGGCCTTTTTACCATGCCTGTAATCTGAAACGTATAGCACTCCATAGCCTTTGGCAGTTGACAAACTCTCTAATATAAAAAAAATAGTCATAAAAAGGACAAAAAGAATGATATAAAATGAACAGCGCATAAACTGAATGTCGAGGATCAGTTCATTTGTTTACCAATGCAGCACACACCTAAAGCTCTCATCACTCTCTTATATTGTTGGAAAAGAACAGTTGTCTTTGATGATGATGAGCTATCATTATTAATAAAAAACGAATATCATAATCATCAGGCACATGTATATATCTGCTGTCTGAATTAAAAGTGAGCATCTCCAACCCGAACGTTCACCTTCTGAACATATTCACTTTACCATTTGATTCAAGTTGTAATAGGCCTCAAGAGAAAGAAAGAAGGCCCACTCTGGTCAACACATGGCTAAAGAGAGAAATGTGTGGGAGCATACACAGTGCGAGACAAATACAGGCCTAAACCAGGGTACCATGTTAAAATGGAATACAGGGGCAGAAAGGAAAACAAAGGAACAGGCCAGGTGCAGGGCAAAGCAGTTGGAGCCGGTCCTGCATACCCCAGATAATTTAGAAGGCCACAAACACGAGAGCCTGAGCCACTCCCTGATACGAGTGTTAGGAGGAGGAGTCCATCATGGCAGACCTGAAAGGAAGACACAGGATTCTTGTGAGTGTCAAGGTTGGTAGAGGGAGGAGGACAGGCCATAAAATTTCAGAGTATGGCAGCAGTGTTGGGATGAAACACACATAGAATTCCAAGGGTGAGATCAAAAGAAACAATGCTCGTTAGAGGATGCATAGGTATATTGTATACTCTACAGCTGCATTTTTAGTGACAAGTAGTCAGATGTGTTTTTTGAGAATTATTCCTTGTGCCAAGAATGAAGGTAAATAACATCATATTGAGCTGCTATGTTAATTGGAAATATGATAAGAAAGCATATACAAATTAAGTCTATAAAAGAGCTGTTTGTAAAAGCTGAGTTGAGTGTGGTTTCAGTTGCAGAACTGATCTGTGCGCCCAGCCATATTATTATTTGATAAATACTATATTGCTACCAGCGTTGTGTCACTTCTTTATTTCTGAAAACCAGACTACACAGTCACCATGTCAGAAGCTATTGTGCAAAAGAACGTTTTTGAACACATAAGCAGCGAAGAAATATGTTGCTCTGGCGCCAGCGATGTTTTGAGAACCCTCTCTCTTAATGTGTACTTTATTCATATTTTTGGTGGGAATTTTTTAGACCAGTGCTTCCTAACCTTTTTATTTCTGTGGACCCCCACATTAACATTAATGGAACCCAGGGACCCCCACTGAATCATTATGGGAATCTGGGGAACCACGCCTAAGTCATTACTGGAAGCTGGGTACCTAATTTGTCAAATTTTTTTACTATTTTTTAATTTTCTAGGCTCTCGCGGACCCCCTGGGGTTCCAGGACCACAGGTTGGGAACCACCGTTTTAGACGATTTTATGAATGAAGCACCTTTGCTTTGTGCACAAATTATTTTAAAATAAAGGTTGGGCTTTACGCACGGTTCAGTCGTTTTGTACTTCAACGTGCTTTGCACACGATTCAAACTTAAGCTTTCAAGAAAAAAGCTCTTTCACACAAGCATGCAGCGCTTGACCACAGCCAAGTAACTGTTGGTGACGCATAACATGGGTTTTTCAGATGGGTCGCATGTTCCAGTTCAACAACAAAAAGAAAACTCTACAGTGTAGTATAATAGCCAGACAGTATTGAATTACCTTAGTTCGGCAAAGCGCTAATAGAATTGGTGTTTCTTTTACCAATAAAAAACGTAACAGTG
This sequence comes from Pleurodeles waltl, assembly GCF_031143425.1. NCBI lineage: Eukaryota > Metazoa > Chordata > Amphibia > Caudata > Salamandridae > Pleurodeles > Pleurodeles waltl. The sequence goes on along the minus strand of NC_090449.1, from coordinate 758,361,631 downwards.
GAAAGCAAATGTCTCAGCATTATTTCCAGTGAGTTACTTAACTTATCCTAGTTAAACAAAATTAAAACGTTTTAAGGAGAACGTTTTCAAAACTACTATAAATCAGTTGCCAGAATCCATTAATCAGCAGAACTCATTTGAGAACAAATATCCATAAATAATTGGTTATTATAATTAGTACTGGTGAGATCATTATTTCTATTGTTATTTTATAATTAGTAGTACTATTAGAAGAATGACAACAATAGCAATAAATGTAATGTCAAAAAATCTAAGGAAGTAGTGGCATTTTTATACAGCGGCGCATATAGAATTACCACTACCTCGAAGTGCTAAAAAGCAGATAATATTTTTTCCCAACACAACACTGCTAATAATATGCACAAGAAATGTAACTAGCATTGTAAACAAAACGATCTTACCTTGGGCTCCTCCATTTTTTCTGGCCCTGGGTGCTAGATGTGTGGGCAATTCCTTGGCTTCACAATACTGTCCGCCCCATTAGGGGGGCGGAGAGGAGCTGATGTTCTGAATGTGGTTTATGATATTAATCTTGCCCGAGCACAATTAAAAATTAAAAGATATACCCAAAATGATACAACAAGGTGACAGAAAGTCTGATGAAATGATCCCCCACGCGTGGAATTAAGGGGAATACTTTCTGTGTTATAAATACGGTACAGAAATGTACCTTTTGTAAACAAAAACAACTGTAAAATCGCTAAACTCCACACCACCTACTCTGCCAACACTACCATCCAGTTAATACATCTGGGGATAATGTTTCCAGATCTGTTATCTGACATCACTCTGACAATGGCCGTCACTGCCTAGCAACCGGTATCACAATAAAGAGGCCAAAAAGTTCATGACCAGGGGTTAATGGTGTAGTCAGCACCTGAGGATAGAGATAGTGGGACTTAAGTTAATGACCATTTGAATTTTGTGGGTGCTGGGAACCCCGAAATTCAGACTTGTTAAAGCTTACCTCAGTCAGAATGCCCTCAATCCGATGAATCAAGGTGCTAACCCCCAATTTCATGTGGCAATGTGGACCCATGCTAAGGTACCTCCTGACACATCAAAGCATTAGAATTATAGTCTGCTAAGTAAAGGGCCCACTCAGTAATGGCCTTCTATAACAGCGGAGTAATTAAAAGTTTTTATGTCAAACATTTGAAAGTAAGACAATACAGGGTCAGTGTTATAAAGGCTATCAGTGAATAAGGCAATACAAATGAATGCTAATCCAAAAATTATTCTAAGTCTCATGTGGGCAGCAAAATCAGGAATAAAATGTACAGCATCCCAGTAGAACAGAAAAGTCTACGTCTTTCCCCCAAAATCGAGTTTTACATACTATTTTCGAATATGTAATTAACAGAACTGCAAAATCACTCTGCTGTGAGTAAATGTATTGTTTCATTAGCAAATCAGAGCACAGTTTTAAATAAAAAGTAAGAGATTCCCTTAGCACCTAAGCACCATCCCACTACATGAATAACTATTCTGTCCCCTTTATGTTAAGGTGCTCCGGAGATGCTAGAACAAACTAGATGCATGATCAGCTGCGTGATATATTATATGAATGTACAGGGCACAATGTTCTGCCGTAAAGACCTTGAAGAAACAGTTGCAGTTTCTGAAAGAGCCGGGGAAACTCAATCAAAAGCGGTGTGACCAATGACAATGGAAATAAATAACATTCTACTTGACTATGTGCTGCAGAACCAACAGTCAGTTTTATATGCAGAGGGGAAGACAAGGGAGGCACCATGTTGAATATCATTGTGTCTCAGACTAAATTGAGGCCTAGTTCACAGTCGTCAGGAAAACACACTTTTACACATCATATGAAATTTACTTCAAAACCAACAGTAGTATATCAGTGTGTAATTGTAATTGTTGAAATTTCCATGTAAACCCTTTATAAGATGGTAATTAACATAAAAGTGTCAGAGTGTAAATAATAAACACTGAACTCACAAAACACCTTGTTTCTGAAGGGGACATGATTTGGAGCATTTCCATAAAGTTTGGTGCGAGAATCAGAAGAGTCAAAAAGCTTCTATCACCAGGAAGGGTGCGAGTCTCAAAGTACATTGAGATGCTGGGGCACAATGGATCCTTTTAATGGTTGAGGCAGTAAGACACCCACACCTAGTCTTTCTTACCAATCTCCACTTTCATTCAGCATTTCAATCGCAAATTTTCTGAGCAAGTCCAATGGAGTAAAGCCCTGTAAACGGAATGAATATGAATTTGTGCCTTGGTGCTATAAAGTGCTATGATGTTCAGGTCATATAAGCTGCATGGCTCCAAAGCATGCTGGAATGATTTCAGGGTGTTGGTGTTTATCTGTGAAAGGAATGGACATATCTAATCCCCCAGATTAACAGTGCTGATTCCTTGGGAGAGTTGGAAGGTTCCAAGGATCCTACAATGTGAGTGAATAATAAAATATCTGCCTTTGCCATATGCAATGGTTTCTATGTTCCTTTTCTTAGGTGTACCTTCACCGTGACCTTGCAGATCTATCTTTAGGGGTAACGTACTGTGAACCCTTCCAATGTAACTCTTGCAACCCTTTTGACTTGAAAATGTAAGGACCTGTCCTTCACGAAGTGCAACTTTATGCATACCTTCATCAGATGCTACGAAAATATTCCCATCATACATGTCACTGACACATATTTGCACCTGGGTTCGAATTATGATTTGAGTGGTATTTACTGCACCCAGTGACTAACAGATGCTGTAAATACGTCAGCCTTTGTTACTTTTTGGCATGTCAAGCCTGTACGAATTCAACATGGAAAACTGTACAGTACCTACTTTGAAGGTGTGCTGCTTAACTCATGTTATTCTGTAAAAACGTAGGGGCATAGTTATAGTTTCTTTGTGCTGAATTAGCATCATTTTTTTACGCTAATTTGGCGCAAACTTAACTCCATATTTATATTTTTACGATAGACCTGTCTAGCGTAAAAATATTGGAGTTAAAGTAATTTTTTTGATGTGTGAAACCTCCTTGCGTCAATGAGATGCAAGGTAGGTGTTCCCATCCAAATTATGACTCAAAGGCCCGAGCGCCTAATTTATCCTCCCATGCAAAAATGGGGCATGGGAGGGGGAGGCAGGCCTAAATAATGGTGCTAAGCCTGCTTAATGCCATTATTTAACACCTGGGTCAGAGCAGGCGTTATGGGACCTGTGGACCCATTTCTATGGTCAAACACCATGGAAAGATCCCATAGGTGCCCACCCCAAGCCTCAGGAACAACCCACCAACCTCAGAGAGACACCAGAGGGTGGGGGGACCCCATCCCAGGTAAGTAGGGTAAGTAGAGGTAAGTATTTTACTTTTTTTAAAGTGCCATTGAGGGTATTGAAATGGATCTCCTTACATAGCACTAGGTGCAATGGCAAGCCCAGGGGACTCTTGGCTGAGTTTGGAAAAACTGGAGAATCCTTCTTTCCATCTGGATGAAAACAATCCCTTCTGCTTCCCAAATTTTCATAGTGGACAATTTCTACCCCTATAACCATCTTGATTTGGACTCTTGAATGATCAAAATAGGGGACGAACCGCTCTTATGTTGGTCAAATATATACTTTGTGTAATGTTTTGGTGAATGTTTAGGTTATTTGTTATGTAGGAAGTTTCTAGTTTTATTATCGATAAATTCCTTTGTGAATTAGTATTCTATTGCGATACGTCCAATTCAATGTTTATGACATATCTATAAAAAATCTTTTTGTTCTTTTAACCTTTTCAATTGTTATATTTTGCATTGATACCACTTCAGTGGAAAGTCATATTATGCTCTTCCTATATGTTTAAGTGTACAATGATTTTTTGAATACTGGCAATAGAGGGATATTATTACTTTTCGTGTGCTCCATTCTCACTTCTTTATTGACTGCCACAGAAAGCCTGGCGGTTTGCAGCCTCATATTTCGGACGGCAGGTTGATGTCTGCCACCATGTTGGAGGTGCTCCCCGCCAGCCACGGCGGTGCGACCGCACCGGCGGGCCTGACAGGGTTGTGGAGGCTTAGCGTCTGCCAAGCCTCACAAGTCTTAATGTGGAGGTCCTTACCGCCGGCTCCGCAGTGGTATGACCGCCATGGCGAGGCTGGTGGTCTCATGACCACCAGCCTCGTAATGAGGGCCTAAGTCTTTTCGTGGAAAGTTATACATGATGAAGAATAAACCGTTTTTGTATCTCAAACCACATAAATTCTCATGGTTAGTATTTTTGTAATTCTTGATTAGCATAATACATTTTCATACACATTTAGTATGTAATTTAATTAATCAATAACATTTCAAAACATTCAGTATTATTTATTTTCATCCGTGCAAAAGTTTCTAATTGAACAAAATAGATTTGAACGTCATTATTATTCTTTAGTCAATAATAAATATGGCAGACACCATTATGTCAAGCACATTTTAAACATGCATTTTTTACATTTTTGGTACGAATTTCTCAGTTTAGGCATTTTACTTCACAATATGTATATGTTAAATTTCACATGAATGTATTAATAATGTTTACGCTCTAACACTACCAATTCGGAATCAGGGCTATAAGTGTAGCTAAGCCCAGATTAATGTAGATTTATGATTCCACCACAAAAGGAATCCTTTCCATAATGTGTTTAACTGTGTAATCACAAATCTGTCACATAAACAACATGATATGAGGATCAGTACGTATGGGAATCAGATATGTACGTTGGAATGCAGTCTCCCAGTAGCATCCTGTTAGCAGCTTTAACTCCCAGCTGGGTGTTTCTACCTACACCACATTAAATGCTGTGGTTGAGACTCCAAGCAGTGGCACTCAAAATATAGAAGGGTTTTATCCCTCACTCATATGGAAGTATAAGAGAGATTGGCTAGATCTTGGGGTGGGTTCCCTGGTTCCCACCACAGTAATTTCATCTATCTATTGCGCTAGGTCAGTGATATCCAACCTTCTGACTCTTGAGGACCCCTACTAAATCACTGCTGGAAGCTGGGGAAACCCAAGCAATTTTTAAGATTTAAATTTCAAACATTAAAACAGTAATTCACAAAAATACAAAAAAAAGTACACACCAAATACTCAAATTACTTAAAATATAATTATTTTACATTAAAAAATATGCACAAATAGAAGAATTTGAATGGGAACTTTGATGCTGCATCTTGACGACTAACTTTTCAATGTTTGGTTTCATTTAGGAAAGCTAATCCTCAGGTCATATTCTCCATTTCTCAAGCGATTTCAGTTTTTTGGTACGTAAGATCCGAGAAAGCCTTTTCACACAAATATGTGGTGGGGAAAGGAAGTAAAACCATAAGGGCTTCTCACACCTCCATAGCCTTTCTGTCACATGTATTTCATTGGTTTTATACCACCTCTTATACTACTGTAGGGTGCAGAGAACTTTATATGGAACTACAAGGTGTAGGATTCACATATCATCCACACTGATAAGCATTTTCTAAGAGTGCTTGGTCTGGAGAAGCACAAACTCAGGATTTAAAACGTAACATAGTGCTTACCGTTGACTTTAATAATTAGAATATATTTCTACGCAAGCAAACCTTTTTTTAGCAGCATAAGTATGATGAAAGACTTGAGAAAAAACCTTTTAATTTGTGCTATGCAGTTTGCATGCAACTCCTTGATGGCAGTTCATAGCTCACTGTGCCAAATCATGATTGTAACTTATGATCTGCACAGTAACAAAATAATCTTTGTGACAAAAGCAATAACCCACTGTGCTATACACATAAAATACTTTTCTTTGCATGATACACATTCTTTGAAGCAGGCATATTAACCATGTGCTCTCCCTTAGATGAGTCAAAACTGCCACTAGACAAACTCTCTCCAGCAGGTACATTAATCACTATAGTTCTCTTGATGTTTTTATTTTTGCCGGAAAGCTGCTGGTTGTACAACGAACTTTGCAGTGCTCTTAAAACTGCTGCTCAAATGAAGTGATAAATTTGAAAAACCACACATTTCTGTCAAGAGGCCCTAGTTGGAGAAGTGCCTTTATGGCGTCCCAGGCCTGCAAACCCACTGGGAATGTGTCACGGACCCCTGGGAGACCACAAAACCCAATCTGGGAACCCCTGCTGTAGGTAGCAGCCTCATCATCTCCAGGAATTCTAAAAGCACCTGGGAAGCAACACTTGTTTAGTGAGCGACACCCATCCCATTAAGGTCTGTGGAAGTCATGTTCAAATTGGAAGGGAGTGGTCTATTACATGAAGGATCCTACCAATGTTTAATTCTATATTAACCTCACACAATTGCATTATAATATTTACATAGGTACTTTTGGGATTCATTTTTGCTATATTAGTATCAAATTCACTTGATGTACCTCCTTGCCAGCTTCAGCAACTTATCCATAAGCTGACTAAGAGCTATTCTATAAAACTCGGGGGAGAATGAGTCTTACCATTATGCATTTTCCACAAGAACCTCTTTCTGTTCTTCTTTCATAAGCAGTCCTTCAATTTCTTTCTTGCCCTCATGAGATAATTTTGAGAGTTTTACCTTTCTCATATACACTGGACTTTGACCATGATATAGGGTGTCTATCTGAGTGAACAGTTTCTGGAGATGTTTTTGAAATATACCATTTACAGCATCCCACATCTATTGTGTCTGTACATAATCACCAGTCACTGCTAGAATACATGTCCTATTTGCCTCTCTCTGCAGCAGTCATGTTAACACCTTCCCAGACTTATCACTTTCTCCAAGACAGCCAGACTCATAATCAGGCCCTAAGACCTTGAGTAAAAAGGGCATATCTCCGCTAACTTGGGCTTAGACATTTAGTTAGACTATCTCCCTACCATTCAGTTCTCTACATAACATGATTTGACACCCTTCAGGATCGCTTCATATCAATGATATATCAAGCAGAACTCTGCCATCAATTCATATGGATACTCCACATGAGCAGGAGGAGTAAGCAGCATAGTACAGCTATCCACTCCATTTCATGACCAGCTTGGTTAGTTCTTGTGGTGTAAGGTGGAAACTTCACAAAACATCTATTCTAACATTCTTTCCTCTAATTGAAGATAATGCACTGTGTATATCTTTGTATATTTTTCTTAAAAAATTAGCCCCCTAGCATTTCATGTGAGCATCATAACAACACCCATGGCGGGCACATGTCAGAAGTCAACTTCCTCAGTGCACGGTGTTTCCTCACAGTCAACGCTTTTCACTCCTAGCCCAAGACATCCAAGTTTTGCTTCAGAAATCCACTTGTCCATTCACTATATCTCTCACCATTCATATCTTGATAACCAAACAATCACCAAGCTCAGCACTGTGGTCCCACAGTTCACTTTTGCCTGCCATCAATTCCAACAATATGATCCTCATTACAACTCTGGCGGTTCGTGATAACGTGGTGGTAATACCGCCAGCAGGCTGGCGGTAAATACTGCCAAAATATGACCATGGCAGAAAGAGCTCAGACAGACAGACACTTTAACACACCGACCGCCAGAGCGGAATCAACAGGCACCATGGCAGTAACTGCCTACAGCCGGGCGGAAGCCTATGTTCCACCCACCATATTAAGACACAGGAAACGGGCACCTTTTCCGGGGTGGGACCAACAACATCAAAAGCCTGGCAGAAACAAATCTCGCAAGTCAAAAGTCTCACCTGTGGAGACTCAGCGAAGAACCACGCTGCCATGGAGCCTGAGCTGCACATATTCCTAATGTTGTTTTACGTCCTGCTCCACTACGAACACCAACGATGGCAAAGACAACCACAGTGAGTACAGCCGCCTAGCACACAGGGGAGAGAGGGAGGAAAAGGAGGGTGAGACACACACATGCAACACGCAACACCCCCAACGCCAACACCATACACACAAGCAGATACAGTAACATAACATATTGACCCTGTACCCCTCAAAAATAATGAAACGACAACTCCAATAGATCAAAGTGACTGTAATAAGATAAATATAGTAGCAATACGTGCATCCAAATAAAAAAAGTATATACAATGAAGGGACACTGCCCAGTCCTCTATGTTGGTGGGCACAGGGCCACATTACACAGTCCAAGGCCCCACTTGACTCCTGCAACAACATGGAGAGTACTCTGCAGGGGCATCATTTCGAAAATAGGCAGGCACCTCAGGGGGACTGGGAACGGGGGCACCTCAGCCGGCAGATGGAACAACACCACTGGTCCTGGAGGGGGAAACATGCCCTGTGCTTGGTCCTGGGGAGTGCAAGGCCACAGTCTCTCAAGTGGGTGACTTACCCACATGCTCTAGAGGGGGCAACATGCCCATTACTCTGTCCATGGGAGTGCAAGGCCACAGTCTCTCAAGTGGATGGCTTCTCCACTGGTTCGGGAGGGGGCATTGTGCCCAGTGAGTTTCATCCTGGTGAGGATGGGGTGAGTGGATGGCTTTTGCACTGGTTCTGGAGGGGGCATTGTGCCCAGTAAATTCATCCTGGGGAGCATGGGGTGTGTGGATGAGTTCTCCACTAGTTCTGGAGGGGGCATTGTGCCCAGTGAGCTTCATCCTGGGGAGGGTGGGGTGAGTGGACGGCTTCTCCACTGGTTCTGGTGGGGGCATTGTGCCCAGTGATGCAGATCGTGGGGAGGATGGGGTCACAGTCTCTCAGCTGGGTGTCAATCCCACAGGATTTGCAGGAGACAGGCCGGATAACAGCCCATGGAGGCAGGACTACACAATGTCTGCCGGCGGTGATGGCTGTTCAGTGGTGGTGCTGGTGGTGGTGCTGCTGCTGCTGGTAGTTGTGGGGGGAAGCTCTTGCCCATCCCCTACAGACTTGGATGGCTGTCCACTGGCGCTGCTGGTGGCTGTGCTGCTGGCAGAGCTGGTGATAGTGGTGGGGGGAAGCTCCTGCCCATCCCCTGTAGCCTCGGACAGCTGCCCACTGGTGCTGCTGGTGGTGGTGCTGCTGGCGGAGCTGGTGGTGGTGGTGAGGGAAGCTCCTGCCCATCCCCTGCAGCCTCAGATGGCTACCCACTGGTGCTGCTGCTTGTGGTGGTGCTGCTGTCAGTGCTGCTGTCAGTGCTGCTGGTGGTACTGGTGGTGGTGGTGGGAGGGAAGCCCTGCCCATCCCCTGCAGCCTCGGGCAGCTACCCACTGGTGCTGCTGGTGGCGGTGCTGCTGGCAGAGCTGGTGGTGGTGGCGGTGGGAAGCTCCTGCCCATTCCCTGCAGCCTTGGACAGCTGCCCACTGGTGCTGCTGCTGTTGGTGCTGCTGCTGTTGGTGGTGGTGCTGGTGGCTGTGCTGCTGGCGGAGCTGGTGGTGGTGGTGGGGGGAACCTCCTGCCCAACCCCTGCAGCCTCGGGCGGCTGCCCACTGCTGGTGGTGGTGGTGCTGCTGCTGTTGCTGGTGGTTGTGGGGGGAAGCTCCTGCCCAACCCATGCAGCCTCGGATGGCTGCACCACCATGGTTGGTGGTGTGGGCTCCGATGGAGTACCAGGCCCCTTGTCCTTACTGCCCTTCCTGCCAGCAGCTGGGGATGGCTCCTTGCTCCTTTTGGCAGCAGCTGGGGATGGCTCTTTGATCTTCCTTGCAGCCGCTGGGGGTGGCTCCTTGCCCTTCCTTGAAGCACTTGGGGCTGGCTCCTTGCCCTTCCTTGAAGCACTTGGGGCAGGCACCCTTTCAGTCTGGCTCCCTGGTGTCAGGGATCTTTTCCCACCTGGAGTTGCTGGGGACACCACTGTGCCCGCGGACTAGGTGGCTGAGGTGCTTGCCTGGGTTTTGAGCACCCTGGCCTGATGTGAAGGACGTGGGGAGGAGAGGTAGGGAAGAGGTCAATGGTGGAGAGGAAAAGCTTCTTAGGGACATTGGTGCGGGAAGAGGGAGAAGGTTTGGGAGTGGAGGAAGAGGGAGTAATTGTAGAAGGTGTCTGTCTGCTGTGTTTGGGTACAGGTGCATGGGCTGGATGCTGTTGTGAGTTGGATGCCTGTTGGGTGTCTGAGTGCTTGCGTTTGTGTCCTTTGGGAGGAGGGGGCACAGACACAGTGGGAGAGGACACGGGGGACGTGTGCATGGCTGTTGGGGTGGTGACTGCCAGTGAGGTGTGTGTTCTGCTAGGTGTGCTGGTGATGGAGGTAGTGGATGAGTATGTAGTGCAAGCAGGTGTGAGTGCAGACACCGTATTCCTTGCCTAGCATCTCAGGTCCTCCCACCGTTTCCAACAGTGGATGCTCCGCCTGCTGTAGACCCTCAGGGTCCGCACGTCTTTGGCAATGGCACGCCATATACCTTTCTTTTGATGTATTAGTCAGACTGTCCTGCCTGTTACACTCATGGCCCACCATGCCCCTCCCATCTCCATTTGCACACACATGGCCCAGTATACATGCTGCACGCTGCCCAGGGCCCATCCACCAACCCCCCCAACTGACCCTCTTTTTTCCAATGTAGGTTGCTTTAGATTTTGGACCCTAGAGCAGCTGGCTTGTAGGGAAACTTAGCAAACCTATACATTTTTTTAAACTAGACACCTAGGGGTGTCCATGGTGGGTGGACTTGAATGGCTGCAACCACAATTTGGTACCTAGAATCCCTGGCAAACCACAAACTTTGGCTATGAAAACACATTTTCCTTACATTTCTGTGATGAAAAGTTTGAGAGTCTGTGGGGAGCCACAAACTTCCTTCCACTCGGCATTCCCCTAAGTCTCCTAATAGAAACTGTATGTCACTTGTGTGGGTAGACAAATTGGCCATGACAGGAAACGGCCCAAAACACAACATGGGTGCAGCACAATTTTCCACCCACAACTGACCCTCTTTTTCCAGTGTGGCTAGCTCTACATTTTGGACCCTAACTCAGTTGGCACCTCGGGAACCCTAGTCAACCTGTATATTTTTAGAACTAGACACATAGGGGTATCCCGGGTGGGTGGACCTGCATGGCTTTAACCACATTTTGTTACCCTGAATCCTTTGCAAACCTCAAACTTTAGCTACAAAACACATTTTCCTCACAATTCTGTGATGGAAAGTTCTGGAATCTGCAGAGAGCCACAAACATCTTTCCACCTGGCATTCCTCAAATCTGCTCATAAAAATGATACATCACTTATGTGGCTGAGTGTAGTTCCTGCACCAGAACAAATCAAACTAAGGCCAAGGAGGGTCCCATTGTGAGGACTCCCATTGATGCTAGCTTGACCAGTTCCTGTCTAGGCTACTAGACCTAGCCAAACAAGTGGGGCAGCATTGTTACCGGGACAAGTGGGGAACGCTGGGTAGTAGGAAATTTGCGGTTCATTCTGATTCTGCAAGTATATGGCACAGAAATGCAAGGAAAAGGTGTGATTTTAGTCACATTTTGAGGTGTACAGGGCATTGTGGGTAAGAACACTTGTTGGGATCCACAAGACAAGCACCACCCTGTACTCCCCTGGGTGTTTAGTTTTTGAAAATATCTAGAGTTGGTAGATTTTCGCTAAAGACAATGTACACTCTAGCAGATAAAGACAGAAATGACAGACGTTACTTCAAAACTATCTATTCCTCAAGTACACACACATACTGATTGGACTTGGCATGTGGGTGAGTGAAAGGTTCAAAATGTAAAATGTTATCATCAAAAGATTTCACAAAAATGACATTCCCTGTTAATAATTGAAAGGTCAAAAAACTGAAGCCAGTGACTCACAGCTCATTATGGGATGGAAAAAAGAGAAAGAGAGAGACAGACAGAAAGTGAGAGAGGCAGGGAAGCTTAGAAAAAGAGATTGACAGAGATAACTTGAGAGACAGAGAGAGGGAGAGATAGGAAGAGAGGTTTTTTAGGTTTTATGAATGATTTATACAAAGTATGAGATATTTCAGGACAAACTTAAACAAAAGTGCATTTGTCATTTAAAACGAGTGAGATGACCTTTGATTATGAACTTTAAACGTTTGAAGTTTAAAAGAAATTGATGATAGGAATTGACCTTTGATACAACTGGAGTAAATCCCTCAACTTTCAATGTAAGGGAATGTTATCTTAACCATTAATCCACAGGTCAGAATTGACATACATCTGTGCTTTGTCCACATGTAACTACAACATAGGTAGCAAACATCTTGCTAGTCTGAATCTTTGAACTCATTGTATAGAGAGACCTTTGCAAAAACAATCTCTCTTTCTCGTCTATTCCATTATGGTATGAAAGAGAGAGAAAGAGAGATGGAAAGTAAGAGCTTGAAAGAGAGGCAGTGACATTTAGAAAAAGGGATTAACAGAGAGAACTTGAGAGACAGAGAGAGGGAGAGAGGCTTTTTAGGTTTTGATAAAAGAAACATAAAAAATAATTAGATAGTTTATGACAAATTAAATAGAAAAGCGTATTTGTCATTTAACATTAGTGAGTTGACCTTGAACTATGAACCTTAAACTTTAGAAGTGTAGAAGAAATGAAAGAGAGGAAATTACTTTGGACATACTTGAAGTTGAACCCTTACCTTTCAATGTGAAGGTCTGTAACTTTGCCAGTTAAGCCGCAGGTGACTACTTACTATGATGCCTCCAGACATACCTATGAATTTCAACCCACAGGTATGATGGGAACAAAATGGGAAATTTCCATCAAAAGAAAGGTTTAACACTCAAAACACTAGTGAATAAAAAAACACATTGCCAAGCAATACTAGAATTTGAAAGTTCAGCCTACTGAGTAACAGTATAAGACCTTGACTATTAGGCCAGAAGTGACACCCTTCCTCTCCACTTCCACACATAACTGCAACATTCATATCAAACATCTTGCAAGTGTGAATTTTGGAACTCGTTGTATGGAGAGAGCATTGCAAAAACAATCTCTCTCGCTCTCTCTTCCATCCCATTGTGAGAAGGACAAGAGAGAGAGAGTGAGAGATGCAAAGTGAGAGATTGAGAGAGAGGCAGGGAAATATAGAGAAAGAGTTTGTCAGAGGGAACTTGAGAAACAGAGAGAGGGAGAGACAGGGAGAGAAGGTTTTTAGGCTTTGATGAATGATACATACAAAGAATGAGATATTTTAAGACAAATGAAAAAGAAAACTGTATTTGTCATTCAAAACGAGTGACATGACCTTTAATTATGAACCTCAAACTTTTGAAGTTTAAAAGAAATTAAAGAGGGGAAATTACTTGAAATACACCTGGTGTTGAACCCTTACCTTTCAATGTGAAGGTCTGTGACCTTAACCATTAAGCCATAGGTGAGGACTCTTGGTGATACCACTAGACATACCTATTACATTCAAGCCACACATGTGATAGGGGCAAAGTGGGAATGTTCCATCAAAAGGAAGGTTTAATACTCAAAACACTAGTGAATAAACAAACGCACTGCCAAGGGATACTAGGATTTAACCCTTCAGCCTACTGAGTAACAGTACAAGACATTGACATCCTTCTGCTCTTCCTCCACACTTAACTGCAACATTCCTATCAAACATCTTGCTAGTCTGAATCTTTGAACTCATTGTATGGAGAGACAATTGCAAAAACAACCCCCCCCCTCTCTCTCTCTCTCCCTCTCTCTCTCTCTCTCTCTCTCTCTCTCTAGTCTATCCCATTATGGGATGGAAGAGTGAGAGAGAAAGAAAGTGAGCAAGTGAGAGAGGAGCAGGGAGATTTAGACAAAAGAGATCGACAGAGAGTTTTTGAGGGACAGAGAGAGGGAGAGACAGGGAGAGAGGCTTTTTAGGCTTTGATGAATGATACATACAAAGAATGAGATATTTTAGGATAAATTAAAAGGAAAATTGTATTTGTCATTTAAAAAAAGTGAAATGACCTTTGAGTATGAATGTTTGTTGGAAAATAGCCCTCTCTGAAGGGTCACCCCAAACTTTTTGCCTCCCTCCTCCTCTTTTACTGACCTAATTTTTGTTGGCTTTAGTACTCTGGGCACCAGTGCTAAAGTGAATGTGCTCTCTCTCTAAAACATGGTAACATTGGCTCATACTCAATTGGCATATCTAATTTTCCTATAGGTCCCTAGTAAAGTGTTATAGAGGTGCCCAGGGCCTGTAAATGAAATGCTGCTAGTGGACCTGCAACAATGACTGTGTCACTCATATGAGTAGGCCCTTAACCATGTCTCAGGTCTGCCATTTGCAAATCATGTGTGTGCAGTTTCCCTGCCACTTAAATTTTGCATTTAAAACAACTTGTCAAGCCTTAATGCCCCTTTTTCTACATACATCTCACCCCTAAGGTAGATTCTAGGTAACCCATAGGGCAGGGTGCTGTGTAAGTAAAAGGCAGGACATGTACTCATGTGTTTTACATGTCCTGGTAGTGAAAAACTCACAAAGTCGTTCTTCATTACTGTGAGGCCGCCTTCTCTGCTAGGCCAGCATTAGAAGTGCCCGTAGATTCTGATCTGAAAGGAGTGGCCCTTTCATGTTTAGTATGGCCAAAATGGTAATAGAAATCCTGCTCACTGGTGAAGTTGTATTTACTATTACTATTTTAGAAATGCCATTTTTAGAAAGTGGGCATTTCTTTGCACTTACTGCCAACTGTGTCTTACAGCCTGTTTCCAATCCACATCTGCTGTGTGCTAGTTGACAGCTCCCCTTGTGAATTCCACCCAGACAACCATAAACACAGGACACTCAGTCAGATCTGCATTCTTCTGCATATTGAATGGATCTCCCTGGGCAGGAAGAGTGGAGGGGCTTTCTCTTACACTTCCAAGGCCAGTAGCCTGACCCCACACAAAGAATTGATAACAACTCACAGGGATCCTTGCAGACAGGGTTGGTTTGAAAGGGGAACGTGTGCACTTGAAAAGCACTCTTTGAAGTTTCCCCCACTTCAAATGCATTTTGGGGTATATAAACTGGGTCTCTGAACCATCAAATCAGAAACATCTGGATCTGCAACTGGACTGTGTCAGAGCGACTTCCTGGCTGCCCAAAGGACTCATCTAGACTGCTTTCCTGCTTGTTGTCCTGCTGCCTGCTGCCCCTGGCTCTGCTGGAAGGACTCTACCTTCCTCCTCAAGTGCTCTCCAAGGTCTTGGATTGAGCTTGCCTCCTGTTCTGAAGTCTCAGGGCCACAAAGACTTCACCCAAGAGAAGAAAATCCGTGTGCATCCGAAGATCGACGCAACGCTTGCAGAAACTTACGCAGAACAGCACTGTGGCTGGAAACTCGCTGCACCACCGACCAGAACGACACAGTGCCGGCCTCCTGGCTAGGAATCTAAAGCAGTGCCTGCGCTGTGGCTGAAAAACCACTGCATCGCCTACTGGATTGCCGCAGCTCCTTCTCCTTTCGGCCAGGAAGTCAAATATTTTCACACAATGTCCCTGAGTGTCCAAGTATCCCCGCATTGCAGTATGGAACCAAAACTGCAATCCTGAGAACCGAGGCAACACCTGGCAGCATAGAAAGAAACAACGCATTGTCTGTGCTGCACCAGTAATTCCATCGCAACACCCTATTTTTCCACGCATCTCCTCCTCTGTGGTCCCCATGCATCATATTTTTACATATCCCAGGTAAGGCGTGTTATAAGGCCACCACCACTTTCTCTTAAGAACTGCGACTGTTTGAAACCTTTCAAAAGCGATATTTCAACTTGTGCTTATTGGATCTTAATTGTTTTGATCGTATTTTGTTTAGATAAAGATGATCTATTTTTCTAAACTGGTGTGAAGTACTTTTGTGGTGTTTTCACTGTGTTACTGCATGAGTTATTGCACAAATACTTTACACATTGTCTTCTGAGTTAAGCCTGTCTGCTCTATGCCAAGCTACCAGACGGTGAGCACAGGATATATATATATTTTTTTTGTGTTGTAATTTTTTATTACGTATGACAGCAGGTAACATACAGTATAAAGTACATTATAACACAGCCTCACAAGGCAAGTAAATAAGCCATATGAATAAGGCTAATAAACATCAATTTGTACACAATATGGTCCAAAAAAGAAATGTAAGAATATTGCCTGAGGTACGGCTGTAAAAACATGGTATGTACATCAGTATGTATAGAACCAAACAGTGTCGGGGAGAAAGAAAGGAAAGAAGGTCAAAAGGAAATAATAGTGATGGGGCGACAGGGAACAAATGGGTCAATACTAAGAAAGGGAAGGAAAATGAGAGGTGGAGGTGTGGAGGGAGGTGGGCGGAGGATGCAAACCTTTCAGAAATCTGCTGACAAAAGAGAGGGGAGGAGGGGGAGGAGAGATCGGCCCACAGATTTGGACAGTATTCCGAAGTGTATCCACCGCACATGGTTCCTACGTCTATGTGTATCATCTACTCCCTCATTTAGGATGGGTGTGAGTAAACATGCATTTGTTGCAAGCAGGATCTGTCTAGCAGCAGAGGCTATCGGACAGGGCATATGTGGGGACAGGGGAAGCCGCTCCATGATAGTTGGGCAATTCAAGGGCAAGGGTTGCAGAGGCAGGTGTGGTAGGAGTGTGGGATGTCCAGGTCTTGCAGGGTTAGTCGGGAAATGGATAGAGACAAGAGAAGAGAAGAGAAGAGAAGAGAAGAGAAGAAAAGAGAAGAGAAGAGAAGAGAAGAGAAGAGAAGAGAAGAGAAGAGAAGAGAAGAGAAGAGAAGGGCAGGGGAAAAAGGAAAGAAAGGTATCTGGTGTCGAAGAAAGGGAAAAAAGGGAGAGCATCAAATCAGAAATAAATAGGCGGGAGGGGAGGGGTGGGGGAGGAGTGAGGGGGGGTGAGAGAAACCAAAAGGTCAAGTACAGTGATCCCAGGACTTGGAGAACAAAGGTGGGAAGATATGGAAAGAGAAAAAGATGGGGGAGATGGGTGGGAAGGGGGGAGGGGAAGGGAAAAAAAGAAAAAGAAAAGGAAAATAGGAGGTGCATTAGGTTGGCTGGGGAGCAACAGTAGTGACAATGATACAGACTAGACGTCAGTAAGGAAGGGAGCTCATACCTGAGCAAAAATGGCAGCCTGGTCCTGAAGGTTGTAAATGACTCTCTCATGTGTGGCTATGCTAATCATAGCCACAATCCATTCCTCAGGCGTAGGGGGAGTTGCGGATCTCCAGTGTCGTAGAATACATATTTTCGCAGTTCCCAAGGCTGTATGCAAGAGTCTTTTTTGCCGTCGTGATGAAGCCGGGAAGGAGGCCGTGTCATGCAGCATGAGCAATGAAGGAGGTAGGGGTGTTGGAAGCAACATGGAGTCCACCAGGACATGCTCCACCGCCTTCCATAGAGGCTCTACCGACAGACAGCTACTGAGTACGTGAAGTAGATCACAGCTCGGGTCTGCGCAGCGCCAACAAGCACATGGTCATTTAGCTTGTGTGTGACTTCCCTGACTAGGATTGTCGTCTCTACTTGGACAGGGTGCATAAACAAACACACTGCCAAGCAACACTATGATCTGAACCTTAAGACTACTGAGGAACAGTACAAGACCTTGTCTATTAGGCCTTAAGTGACATCCTTCTGCTCTTCATCCACACATAACTACAACTTTCGTAACAAACATCTTGCTATTCTGAATTTTTGAACTCATTGTCTGGAGAGACCATTACGGAAATAATCTCCTTCTCTTTCCCTTCGATCCCATTTTAGGATGAAAGGGGGAGAGAGAGAGAGAGAGAGAGAGAGAGACGAAAAGTGGGAGATTGAGAAAGAGGAAGGGAAATTTTGAGAAATAGATTGACAGAGAGAACTTGAGAGATAGAGAGAGGCAGATACAGGAAGGGAGTTTTTTTTAGGCTTTGATGAATGATGCATACAGAGAATGAGATATTTTAGGAAAAAATTAAAAACAAAAATGTGTATTTATCATTTAAAACTAGTGAGATGAACACTCTACTTTCAAAGTAAAGGTCTGTGACCTTAACTATTATGCTACAGGTGCCTCCTTGCTGAGATACCTCCAGACATACCTATGACATTCAACCAATGCGTGTGATAATAACAAAATGGGATTGTTCCATCAAAAGGAAGGTTTAACACTCAAAATACTTGTGAATAAACACAAACAATTCCAAGTGTTACTAGGATTTGAACCTTCAGCCTACTGAGTAACAGTACAAGACCTTGACTATTAGTGCAGAAGTGACATCCTTCTGCTTTATGTACACACGTAACCACAAGATTCATAAAACAATATTGTTATTCTGAATCATGAACTCAATCTATTGAAAGACCATTGCAAAAACAATCTCTCTCTCTGTCTCTTTCATCCCATTATGGGATGGAAGAGAGAGAGAGAGAGAGAGACAGAGACGGTAAGTGAGAGATTTAGAGAGAGGCAGGGAAATTTAGCGAAAGAGATTGACAGAGAGAACTTGAGAGACAGAGAGAGGGAGAGACAGGAAGAGAGGTTTTTTAGGCTTTGATGAAGAATACATACAAAGACTAAAATATTATAGGACACAATAAAAAGGAAAGTGTGGGTGCTTCAGACCTTATTTGCTTTTATATTATTATGATAAGGTGACACATATAGGGTAAGTCATCTAGAACCCTCAGAGGTAGACTCAGACCTTTGGACTCAGACAGGAGTGTGAAATCATCCAATCAGACAATAGGAACCAATGAACATCAAATATAACAACACATAATTTATACACACCATGACATATGTGGCCATGAATTAGCACACCAGTTTAGTAAAGTTTAAACATTTATTGTCCTTTAGATTAACAATGCTAAAATGATGTAAATCATGTGAAAGACCAAATGATAGAAATCCAGAAACATCACAGGCTGTCCAAAACGCCTGAAGACTCTCAATCTAGTCAAAGCATTTATCATCAAACACTCCAAAAGAACAATGCTGTATAGCAACAGAATCAAATGAACGATAGAAACAGCATACATTTAGTTTGTGCAGTTGAATAAATTGTAAATAATGAATAAACAGTCAAATTTAGACATTGGAGCAGGCATCCCTAACTATTACTCTAATTAGAAAGCATGTGTGGGCTTCATGCACAAAGACAAATAAGGCAAAAATTAATTTGGAAAACATTTAACTATGGTGCTAACCAAAATAAGCTGTTGGGTTTTCTAAGGGAGAAAAACCTGGAAGAAAGAGAAATTCACATTGGTTATACCTCTCCTAAATGGATCAGCAATCAATAGTATCTTCACCAGCAGAGCACAGGAACATAAGGTCTTCAGGGAACAGCATCATGACATGAAAGGGAAAAGTTCAGTAAAGTTGGGCCTAATATATTTGGACTTTTAGAATCATAAGCAAAGACTATGCAGCATGTCTAACAATGATGAACTGACTTACATCACCTAAAACTTTGCAATATTAAAGTCCAAAAAGTTACCAACTAAGCCTCTATTGGACATAGCTATGGGGTGGTTTAGTTTTCAGCCAATACAATATCACCTGCGCTTCAGATGTATCTCTTTATGCTTTCTTCACCCATGATTGGATCACGCTGTCAGTCCTCTCTCTTCTCCTGACGTTAGCTTCCGTACAAAAAGTACATTTAAAGCTACATAAAAACATTACATGTGCTTCCTGCTAAAAAATGAAACTCGAGCAAAAACAAAATATGCAACATGAAAACACAACAATGAGCACTGAGGCCATTGTCTGAAATTAACAGTTTTTATCTCAAGGAAATATGCCAAAACCAACAATGAAAGCAGGATAGAATTTTTCACTGTGCAAGTCACACAGGATGATTCAAGAAACTTTATTTTGCAGAGTTAGCAAAACCTTTTAAACATTGTGTTTCTGGAAAATTATCAAAACCTAAGGCCTTTAAACTACTGCTAAGCGTGAAGAATAAAAGATTTAATTATAAATTTAAACCATTAATCTTTTAGTCTTTATCTGTTTCAGTACTTTTAATTATAATTAAGCAAAATATGTTTTCATTAAACATTTTTTTCACATATTTCTTTGTTTATGGTGTCCACCATATCAGCTACATGTTTAATTTTTCTAGCATATGGATTTCAGTTAGGTCTTTTAATACACGTTACTTCACATTATGTTTAAGTGACACAATTTTTGTTAATAATGTTTGCTATGTAACATTCCCTCCTCTGACAACTATATGTGTCATCACAAAGAAATACATATTATTACTTGTATTAATACTAATGAGACAATTCAAAAGCTTCTTTAGTATATCTAGTATTTTTCGGTTTTCTCCAGGTTTCAGATTTTTTCAAATCATTAAAGTATTTGCTTCTCATCATTTCCATTTTTATTTTTTCCCTTTTCTGTTCCTTTTTCATCTTTTGTCTTTGTATGAATCTATGCAATTTTTAAAATTCAATTATGCAAATGACACAGACAACCACTATTAATAATGGTTTCAGTATCATTTCCACAACAACCTGACAAAGGTTTCCCAACTAATTTTTCACCTTAGTAAAACTTTTTCAGGTCTTTTAGGTCTGAATTTAAATCCATCAAGTTCTTAATGAAATTTCTAATTTCTTTGCTGTTATCGGGGATGAATGTGCAATGGTTCTGAAGAACCATCAAATGCACCTCAATCATCTCAGTATCCATTAATATGATTGCTCCAGAGAAATCTGTTTGCCTTTATTCTTCAATGGTAGACATCTTTCTAAGTTTCATGTCATTCAGAAAAACTCCTACAGAAGGAATAATTGCTCCAAATATATCTCAAACTATTCCAGAAAAACGTAATCTTTTTGATCTTGATCTCAGGTTCTCATGTGTGTCGTCTATGTTGTCAACATGATCAATTTTAAGAAAAAACACTCCCAGGTAGCAAGTACCATACCATACCTTAGGGATACGATAATACCCACTTTTCCCACAGGATCTTGTCCATTCAACATAATTCCCATGTATTCTTAAAAAGAAATACATGTCTGCATTCACTCATTCCTACAAACTTAGAATCAGTTCTGGATTGAGGTCTGTATATTCAAGCTTCCCTGCATATTGGTAATATAAAGCAAGTTTCCCTTGTGTGTTAGATACACTATATGAATAGTCATGCTTGTAAGTGCGTTTCACTAACCCTTCTCTATCTATTCAATTATTTTCTTCTATCACCAGTCTGATCCAGGAAAGTTTTTTCAGCTTGTGAAAGTGTACATGTAAGGTTATTACGATGAGCATAGGCAGTCCCAAGTCTTAGTGTAGGTTCAAAGAAACCTCCTACAATGTCACTATTCTTAGCTCAAGCAGTACTACTCAAGTGTTGGTTAACTGGAATAAATTAATAAACACCATCCATATTCAAATAAAAATATTGGATCTATTCTTGATTATACAATCTTGTTAATAGAAGACTGCAACTAGTTCCATAAATTAGTGGTAAGCTATGATGTGTAATTCCTTCCTTCACTGATGAAGGAGTTTATGCACACACAATACTGTCTCTCACATCCCTTGGCTCTACATATTCGTACAATAAGCAATAGAAAACATTAGAGGAAAGATCTCCCCGTGAGTTGTCTAAGTATAAGTATTTCTCATTGTAGGAGGCTGGCCTGGCTTATAGTAGGTACCTGATGTTACTTACACCTTGTGCCAGGTCCAGTTATCCCTTATTAGTCCATTAGTAGTGTTCTAGCAGCTGAGGCTGATAGAGGTACCTATAGCAGAGCAGCTTAGGCTGAACTAGGAGATATGCAAAGCTCCTACTATACCACTTATACCATATAGCACAATATCATAAGAATCACAATACTCAGAGTTACTAAAAATAAAGGTACTTTATTTTAGTGACAATGTGCCAAAAATATCTCAGAGGATATACTCCCTTAGGAGGTAAGTAAAATACACAAAATATACACACAAACCAAAATCAGGTAAGTAAGCAGTTAGGAAAGTAGTGCAAACACTGTAGAATACAATAGGATGCAATAGGCCTAGGGGCAACACAAACAATATACTAAGAAAGTGGAATGCAAACCACTTAGGGACCCCAGCCTTGTGTAGTGTGTGGGTGGGTGTTAGAAAACACTGAGGGTATCCAAGATACCCCACCCCAAGACCTTGAAAAATAGAAGTAAAGTTACCCTACTTCCCCAGAAACACACTAAAGCTTAGCTCCTAACCTTCACTAAGTGAGGGTTAGACATATAGGTGACTTATAAGTTACTTAAGTGCAGTGTAAAATGGCTGTCCAACTGGTCAAGATCCTTATTCTTTTTCTTTGTCTTTGGTCTAACACTGTCCTCTTTCTCTTGTGTAATTGCAGGGTACATTCTAATACCCTGTAAGGTTTCTATTCTCCAAACTTTCTGATCATTATTCGATGTTGCATCTAGCAATGTTTTCTCAGCTTTTCTCATTTGTCTCTCAAATTACACTGGTCCCAGAGGGGGCTTTCATTCATAAAATACTCTACTCAAATTTTTGGAAATTCACATATAAACACTTCCATGAGCAGGAAACGCTAAGCTTCCTTCCTTCTCTGCAATTTTACACCATTGTTTTAACCAAAAGCATGCTGAAGGACCTTTCTCCTCAATTACAATGTATGCAGGTGTACCTTCTGGCGGGCCAATATTACTTATTCTGACTGGAATGGAAGTATTTCCTCTCATCGCACTCTTTAACGCTTTGAAAATGATCATTTTCACATTTAACTGACTTAAAACTATGAATTAAATTCAAAACAGGAAGTAATTCAATCCCAAAACCCTTTTCGCTTGCTACTGTCAACCAATAGTAAACAGCTATTGTCCACCAATCCGATCGAGGCTTATTTTCACCATCCGACTAATCCCAGCACTGACCCAATGACTTCACACTTGCACAAAGTCTCACGGACTCATCCTCCAAACTCGATTCACATGAAACTAAATGCAAAATATTGCACTAAAAAAATCAGCAAACCAACTTGTCTGCTTACTACAGATAGGGGCACAATTACTTCGGAAGCCTTACTGAATTTTCAACTGCAGCTTTTAGCTCTACTTGTTCTACTTTAGCTTTCTCTAATGTGCAAGTAAAATTTGACCTGCAAATTTCACTCTTGACTAATACCAGATCCTCTTAAAGCTCTCAGGAATCAACAATATCTGTCAAACTAGCACTCTCTTAACACGCATACTAAGAATACTATTTGTCAACCACGCACGATTAACCTAACTCAGTAAACAAGTTACAACAACAACCAAGTGTCTCATGCACTTGTACAATACTCTGGAGTCTTATACCATGCAGGGTCCATACTTCAACAACCACATGGGCAATTTTTTAGCACAAAGTGCCACAATCACTTGAAGTACAACGACTTCCCTACTCTCACCCCTTGGAGTATGCACACTCCCTAATCAACTACGTTGGAGTGCTCAGACCTCCTACTTCTCTCAAACATCCCAATTCACCTGCAATTTGCCAAACCATTGCAAGCGCAAACCCTAGTCAGAACTCAAACAATCACTGGGAGCACTGGGAACATATCAAATTTAATTTCAACAAGCATTAGGAAAACCAGATTTTATCTAAACAAGCATTGGCAAAACCAAATTTCCAAAAATCAAATTTTCAACAAGCCTTGGCAAAATCAAATCTCTCAATTCTCTCCTACTGATATAGAACCATCAGGATGTTTCCTTCCTATTGAGATGAAACCATTCTCTGTTACCAAGTTCTGTGGGCACGTCAGACCTCGTTTGCTATTATATGAATATGATAAGGCTAAGTCAGCTATTACCCTCAGAGGTCGATTTGGTCCTTTTAACTCAGAGAGTGGTGTGAAATTATTCATTCAGATAATATGAACCCTTGTACATCAAATATAATATCCAATAATCAACATAATCAATTGGAGTCAGTAATTTATACACACCATGACCTATGTGGACATGAATCACCACACCAGTTTATAAAGTTTAAATGCTTATTGTCCTTTAGATTAACAATGCTAACATGAGGTAAATCCTGTGCAAGACCAAATTATACAAATACAGAAACATCGCAGGCTGTCCAAAACGCCTGAAGAATCTCAATCTAGTCAAAGCATTTATCATTAAACACACCAAAAGAACAATGCAGAATAGCAACAGAATCAAGTGAAAAATAGAAACAGTATACATTTAGTTTGTGCAGTTGAATACATTGTAAATAAGTAATAAATAATCAAACATGGAATCAGGCATCCCTAACTATTACTCTAATTAGAAAGCATGTGTGGGATTCATGCAAAAAGAAAAATAAGGCAAAAATTAATTTGGAAAACATTTAACTATGGCTCTAACCAAAATAAGCGGCTGGGTTTTCTAAGGGGGAAAACCCTGCCAGAAAGACAAATGCACATTTGTTATATCTCTCCTGAATGGATCAGCAATCATTAGTGTCTTCATCAGTAGAAGGAAGGAACATCAGGTCGTAAGGGAATAGCATCAGGACACAAAATGGAAACAGTTCCTTAAAGTTGGGTCTAATGTAGCTGAACTGTTAGAATCATAAGCAAAGACTAAGCAGCATCTGAACGGAATCTCTAAGAATGATTGTAGGAAGGTAGCCTCTTTCTAGCCTTGTTACCCCCACTTTTGGCCTGTTTGTGAGTGTATGTCAGGGTGTTTTTACTGTCTCACTGGGATCCTGCTAGCCAGGGTCCAGTGCTCATAGTGAAAACCCTATGTTGTCAGTATGTTTGATATGTGTCACTGGGATCCTGCTAGCCAGGACCCCAGTGCTCATACGTGACCATACGTGACCAATTTTACCAATTCTGATTGGCACATTGGAACACCCATATAATTCCCTTGTATATGGTACCTAGGTACCCAGGGTATTGGAGTTCCAGGAGATCCCTATGGGTTGCAGCATTTCTTTTGCCACCCATAGGGAGCTCAGACAATTCTTACACAGGTCTGCCACTGCAGCCTGAGTGAAATAACGTCCACGTTAATTCATAGCCATTTTACACTGCACTTAAGTAACTTATAAGTCACGTATGTGTCTCGCCCTCACTATACCAGAATGCTATTTGGGTGACAATTCCATGATCCTAGACATGTTACATGGCCATGTCCGGAGTTACCATTGTGACGCTACATATAGGTATTGACCTATATGTATTGCATGCATGTAATGGTGTCCCCGCACTCACAAAGTCCGGGGAATTTTCACGGAACAATGTGGGGGCACCTTGGCTAGTGCCAGGGTGCCAACACACTAAGCAACTTGGCACCTAACCTTCACCAAGTGAGGGTTAGACATATAGGTGACTTATAATTTACTTATGTGCAGTGAAAATGGCTGTGAAATAACATGGACGTTATTTCACTCAGGCTGCAGTGGCAGTCCTGTGTAAGAATTGTCTGAGCTCCCTATGGATGGCAAAAGAAATGCTGCAGCCCATAGGGATCTCCTGGAACCCCAATACCCTGGGTACCTAGGGACCATATACAAGGGAATTATATGGGTGTTCCAGTGTGCCAATGAGAATTGGTGAGGATAGTTACTAGCCTTCAGTGACAATTGTGAAAAGCAGAGAGACCATAAACACTGAGGTTCTGGTTAGCAGAGCCTCAGTGATGCAGTTAGGCACTGTAGGAGGCTGGCCTGGCTTGTAGTGGGTACCAGAGGTACTTACACCTTGTGCCAGGTCCAGTTATCCCTTATTAGTGTAGAAGAGGTGTTTCTAGCAGCTTAGGCTGATAGAAGGTAGCTATGGCAAAGCAGCTTAGGCTGAACTAGGAGACATGTAAAGCTCCTGCTATACCACTGGTGTCATATGCACAATATCATAAGAAAACACAATACACAGAAGTACTAAAAATAAAGGTACTTTATTTTTATGACAATATGCCAAAAGTATCTCAGTGAGTACCCTCAGTATGAGGATAAGATATATACACAAGATATATGTACACAAACCAAAATTATGCTGGTAATAGCAAGAAAAGTAATGCAAGCAATGTAAAGTTACAGTAGATTGCAATAGGAGCACATAGGTATAGGGGCAACACAAACCATATAAAAAAACATATACTCCAAAAGTGGAATGCAAACCACGAATGGACCCCAAACCTATGTGAGCTTGTAGAGGGTCGCTGGGACTGTAAGAAAACAGTGAGGGTTAGAAAATTAGCCCACGCCAAGACCCTGAAAGGTAGGTGTAAAGTGCACCTACTACCCCCAGAGAGTACAGAAGTCCTGATAGGGGGATTATGTAGGAAGAACAAACACCAGCAATGCAACAACAGTGGATTTCCGGACCTGAGTACCTGTAAGACAATGAGACCAAGTCCAATAGTCGCGACAGTGTCGGGAGTGGGCAGGAGCCCAGGAAATGCCAGCTGAGGGTGCAAGGAAGCTGCCCCCTGTTGGAAGAAGCTTGGTGTTCTGCAAGAAAGAAGAGGACTAGGAACTTCTCCTTTGGAGGATGGATGTCCCACGTTGCAATGAGGCTTGCAGAGGTATTCCCATGCAGAAAGACCACAAACAAGCCTTGCTAGCTGCAAGGGTTGCAGTAGGGGTTTTTGGTTGCTGCTGTGGCCCAGGAGGGACCAGGATGTCGCCACTTGGAGGAAGAGACAGAGGGGGCACCCAGCAAGTCAGGAAGCCCTCACAGAAGCAGGAAGCACCTGCAGAAGTACCTGAACAGGCACTTGTAAGAAGAGTGAACTGGAGTCCACGCGAAGTCACAAAAGGGAGTCCCATGATGCCGGAGGACAACTCAGAAGGTTGTGCACTACAGGTTAGAGTGTCGGGGACCCAGGCTTGGCTGTGCACAAAGGAAATCCTGGAAGAGTACACAGGAGCCGGAGCAGCTGCAAATAACGCAATACCCAGCAATGCAGTCTAGCGTGAGGAGGCAAGGACTTACCTCCACCAAACTTGGACAGAAGAGTCACTGGACTGTGGGAGTCACTTGGACAGAGTTGCTGAGTTCCAGGGACCATGCTCGTCGTGCTGAGAGAGGACCCAGAGGACCAGTGATGCAGTCTTTTGGTGCCTGTGGTTGCAGGGGGAAGATTCCATCAACCCACAGAGGTTTCTGCAGAGCTCCTGCTGCAGAGAGGAGGTAGGCACCCCCAGAGCATGCACCACCTGGAAACAGTCGAGAAAGCCAGCAGGATGAAGCGATACAAGGTTGCTAGTAGTCGTCTTGCTACTTTGTTGTGGTTTTGCAGGCGTCCTGAGCAGTCAGCGGTCGATCCTTTGGTAGAAGGTGAAGAGGGAGATGCAGAGGAACTCTGATGAGCTCTTGCATTCGTTATCTTAAGAATTCCCCAAAGCAGAGACCCTAAATAGCCAGAAAAGGAGGTTTGGCTACCAAGGAAGGAGGATTGGCTACCAAGAGAGGTAAGAGCCTATCAGAAGGAGCCTCTGATATCACCTGCTGGCACTGGCCACTCAGTGCAGTCCAGTGTGCCACAAGCACCTCTGTTTCCAAGATGGCAGAGGTCTGGGACACACTGGAGGAGCTTTGGGCACCTCCCCTGGGAGGTGCAGGTCAGGGGAGTGGTCACTACCCTTTCCTTCGTTCAGTTTCACGCCAGAGCAGGGCTGGGGAATCCCTAAACCGGTGTAGACTGGCTTATGCAGAGATGGGCACCATCTGTGCCCATCAAAGCATTTCCAGAGGCTGGGGGAGGCTACATCTCCCCAGCCTTCATGCCTATTTCCAAAGGGAGAGGGTGTTACACCCTGTCTCAGGGGACGTCCTTTGTTCTACCTTCCTGGGCCAGGGCTGCCTGGACCCCAGGAGGGCAGAAACCTGTCTGAGGGGTTGGCAGCAGCAGCAGCTGCAGTGGAGACCCCAGAAAGGCAGTTTGGCAGTACCCAGGTTCTGTGCTAGAGACCCGGGGGATCATGGAATTGTCCCCCCAATGCCAGAATGGCATTGGGGGGACAATTCCATGATCTTAAACATCTTACATGGCCATGTTCGGACTTACCATTGTGACGCTGTACCTATGTACAGTGCACGCGTGTAATGGTGTCCCCGCACTCACAAAGTCCGGGGAATTGGCCCTGAACGATGTGGGGGCACCTTGGCTAGTGCCAGGGTGCCCACACACTAAGTAACTTTGCACCCAACCTTCACCAGGTGAAGGTTAGACATATAGGTGACTTATAAGTTACTTAAGTGCAGTGGTAAATGGCTGTGAAATAACGTGGACGTTATTTTATGCAGGCTGCACTGGCAGGCCTGTGTAAGAATTGTCAGAGCTCCCTATGGGTGACAAAAGAAATACTGCAGCCCATAGGGATCGCCTGGAACCCCAATACCCTGGGGACCTCAGTACCATATACTAGGGAATTATATGGGTGTACCAGTATGCCAATGTGAATTGGTAAATGTAGTCACTAGCCTGTTAGTGACAAATTTGGAAAGCAGAGAGAGCATAACCACTGAGGTTCTGCTTAGCAGAGCCTCAGTGAGACAGTTAGGCATCACACAGGGAACACATACAGGGCACATACTTATGAGCACTGGGGCCCCACTTAAAGTGAGTGCCAAACAGGTATGGCCTCAACTTCTTCACTAACCAGACCACAGCAAAGGCCTCCCTCTCTCTATGGCAGACCAACACTTTTCTCTAGGGGTCAACCTTCTGCTGATAAAAGCAACTGGTTGATCCTGGCCCTCAGAATTCAGTTGTGATAAGACTGCCCCTACCCGTAATTCA
This sequence comes from Pleurodeles waltl, assembly GCF_031143425.1. Taxonomy (NCBI): domain Eukaryota; kingdom Metazoa; phylum Chordata; class Amphibia; order Caudata; family Salamandridae; genus Pleurodeles; species Pleurodeles waltl. The sequence continues at coordinate 758,333,035 of NC_090449.1, read as the reverse complement.
GATGCATCAGTTTGAACAATGAATTTCTTGGAGTAACATGGGCTTTTTAGGACAGGTGCAGTGCACATGGCCTGTTTGAGCTCCTCAAAAGCTTTTTGACAGCTAGCTGTCCATAATACCTTTTTAGGCATCTTCTTACTGGTGAGATCATTAAGTGGGGCTGCTATGGAGCCATAGTTTGTAATGAATCTCCTGTAATACCCAGTGAGGCCTAAGAAGGCTCTCACCTGGGTCTGAGTTGTAGGGGGAACCCAATCCATGATTGTCTGGAATTTCCCCTGCAGTGGTGCAATCTGTTTTCCACCTACCAGGTGTCCCAGATAAACCACCTTTCCCTGCCCTATCTGGTACTTTGAGGCCTTGATAGAGAGGCCTGCCTTTTGAAGGGCCTCCAAAACTTTCCAAACGTGGACCAGGTGTTCATCCCAGGTGGAGCTAAAGACAGCTATATCATCTAGATATGCTGCTCTAAAAGCCTCAAACCCTTGCAGGACTGTGTTCACCAACCTCTGAAAAGTGGCAGGTGCATTTTTCAAACCAAAGGGCATCACTGTAAACTGGTAGTGCCCTCCTATAGTTGAAAATGCAGTTTTAGGTTTAGCATCCTCAGCCAATTTGATCTGCCAATACCCTGCACTCAAATCAAAGGTGCTTAGATACTTGGCAGATGCCAGTGTATCTATGAGCTCATCTGCCCTGGGTATAGGGTGAGCATCAGTTTTTGTTACATGATTGATACCTCTGTAGTCTACACAAAATCTCATCTCCCTTTTTCCATCTTTTGAGTGAGGCTTTGGTACAAGCACCACAGGACTCGCCCATGGGCTTTCAGAAGGTTCAACCACTCCTAGATCAAGCATTTTCTGAACCTCTTGTTTTATGCAGTCCCTGGCATGGTCAGGCTGCCTATAGATTTTAATTTTGACAGGCAAGCTGTCTCTAATATCAATTGTGTGTTCACACCAAGATGTGGTGCCTGGCACAGTTGAAAAGAGTTCAGAGAATTGTCCAAGGAGATTTATGCAGTTGTGCTTCTGTTCTGCAGTCAGACAATCTGCCAAAACTACTCCCTCCACTAAAGCATCATTTTCAGTGGTGGAAAATAGATCAGGGAGAGGGGCACTCTCTTCTTCCTGTCCCTCATCTGTTGCCATGAGCAGGGTGAGATAGGCCTGTTATAGTAGGGTTTTAGGTGGTTGACATGAATCACCCTAAGGGGACTCCTGGCAGTGCCCAGGTCCACCAAATAGGTGACCTCACCCTTTTTTCAACAATTAGATAGGGTCCACTCCATTTGTCCAAGAGTGCTCTTGGGGCCACAGGCTCCAATACCCACACCTTCTGTCCTGGTTGGTACTGGATCAGAACAGCCTTCTGGTCATGCCATTGCTTCTGGACTCTTGGCTGGCCTGAAGGTTTTTACTGCCCTTTTTCATGTACTCGCCATTCTCGATCTTAGGCCAAGTACATAGTCCACTATGTCCTGTTTGGGAGCTTTTAAAGGTTGTTCCCAGCTCTCCTTCACAAGTGTTAGTGGACCTCTTACAGGGTGTCTAAAGAGGAGTTCAAAGGGGCTGAAGCCCACTCCTTTCTTGGGTACCTCCCTGTAAGCAAAAAGGAGGCAAGGTAACAGGACATCCCATCTCCTCCTGAGTTTTTCAGGAAGTCCCATTATCATACCTTTGAGAGTTTTATTAAACCTCTCTACCAGTCCATTAGTCTTTGGATGATAAGGTGTGGTGAATTTGTAGGTTACACCACATTCCTTCCACATAGCTTTCAAGTATGCAGACATAAACTTGCTACCCCTGTCTGATACAACTTCTTTAGGGAAACCCACCCTGGAAAAGATTCCCAGGATGGCCTTTTCCACTGCAGGAGCTGTAGTGGTTCTTAGAGGAATTGCTTCTGGATATCTTGTGGCATGTCCACAACCACCAAGATAAACCTATTGCCTGAAGCAGTAGGAGGGTCAAGGGGGCCAACTATGTCAACCCCTACCCTTTCAAAGGGGACCCCGACCACAGGTAGTGGAATAAGGGGAGCATTTGGTGTGCCACCAGTCTTGCCACTGGCTTGGCAGGTCACACAAGACTTGCAAAAATCTTTAGTGTCCTCTGACATCCTAGGCCAGTGAAACAGGGGGACAAGCCTTTCCCATGTTTTGATCTGGCCCAAATGCCCAGCCAAAGAAATGTAATGTGCAAGAGTTAGGAGGAACTCTCTGTACTGCAGGGGAATGACCAATCTCCTGGCTGCTCCAGGTTTTGGGTCCCTTGCCTCAGTGTACAAGAGGTTGTCCTCCCAGTAAACTCTATGTGAGTCACTGACATCCCCATTTTGCTGTTTGACAGCTTGCTGTCTGAGACCCTCTAATGTGGGACAGGTTTGCTGTGCCACACTCAGCTCTTCCCAGGCAGGCCCCCCTCCACCCAAAAGCTCAGCAATGTCTTCTGCCAGCTCATCTGGTGAAGGTTCTGCACAGGGAGGAAATTCTTCTTCCACAGAAGGAGAATCATCTGTAGAGGGAGGGATTGTGGGTAGGGATTTACCCTTGCTACCCCTAGCTTTAGAAAGCACTTGGTCCATTGTTCCAGGATCCAAGTTACCCTGTCCTTTTTGCTTTTTGGCCTGAGCCCTTGTCAAAGCAAAAATATGATCAGGAATGCCCAGCATTGCTGCATGAGCCTCCAATTCCACTTATGCCCAAGCTGATGTCTCTAAGTCATTTCCTAGTAAACAGTCTACAGATAAATCTGAAACAACCACAACTTTCTTTCGACCAGTAACCCCCACCCCGATTGAGATTCACAACAGCCATGGGGTGGCTAAGAGTGTTGTTATGACCGTCTGTCACTTGGTACTGCTGACCAAGTAGGTGTTGTTCAGGGTTCACCAGTTTCTCTATCACCACGGTAACACTGGCACCTGTGTCCTTGTAGGCCTGAACCTCAACACCATTTATTAGGGGAAGTTACTTGTACTTATCCATATTAAGGGGACAAGCAACCAAGGTGGCCAAATCAATGGCACCTTCAGAGACTAACACAGCCTCTGTGGTCTCCCTAACAAGACCAACCCCAACTAAATTACCAAAAGTGAGCCCAGCTACTCCCTTGGATTGGCTAATAGTAGGTTTGCTCCCACCACCACTGCTATTACTAGGGGCACTAGAATTTGCTGTAGGGGTTGTGGTAGTGGGAGGTTTGGTGTTTTTCTTTGGACAACTGCCATCAGTTGTCCAATGGCCTTTGACTTAACCCAAATAACACCAAGGCTTTTTAGGTTGATTATTGGAAGAGGATTTGGACCCACCACCCCCACCAGAGGATTTTTGTGGGACTGATGAAGACTCAGTTTTACTTTTGTCCCCACCCTTGTCAGAAGACTTACCATCCTTTTTCTTGCCATCCTTGTCACCCTCTGTATGAACGTTTCTGTTCACTCTTGTTCTGACCCATTTGTCTGCCTTCTTTCCCAATTCTTGGGGAGAGGTCAGATCTGAGTCCACTAGATATTGGTGTAACAAGTCAGACACACAGTTATTCAGAATATGCTCTCTCAGAATAAGATTATACAGGCTTTCATAGTCAGAAACTCTACTGCCATGTAACCACCCCTCCAAGGCCTTCACTGAACAGTCAACAAAGTCTATCCAGTCTTGTGAGGACTCTTTTCTGGTGTCTCTGAACTTAATCCTGTATTGTTCAGTGGTTAAGCCAAATCCATCCAAGAGTGCATCCTTCAAAACTGCAAAATTGTTAGCATCACTTTCTCTAACAGTAAGGAGCCTATCCCTACCTTTTCCATTGAAAGATAGCCACAATATAGCAGCCCACTGCCTTTGAGGGACCCCCTGTACCACACAGGCCCTCTCAAGTGCAGGAAACCACTTGTTGATGTCATCCCCCTCCTTGTAAAGGGGGACTATCTTGTGCAGATTCCTGGAATCATGCTCTCTAACAGGATTACTATCAGGAATACTGCTGCTGCCACCATGGGGTACTAAGCCCAATCTCTGTCTCTCCTTCTCCAAGTCTAGGGATTCCCTATCTAAGGCCAGCTGTTGCTGTTTAAGCTTCAGTCTGGTCTCTTCAACCCTCAACTTTTTGAGTTCCCTTTCTAACGTGTTGTCTTCAGGGTGGGTTGGTTGGGAATGCTTGGACACAGAAGATAAATTGGAAACAACAGAGGGGGATCTGTCCCTAACTGACTGAACCCTAGCAACTTGGCCTCTGGGAATAAAGAGTCCCCTACTATGATGGGAACCTCCATTACTACCAACATTACTGGGTGTCCTGCTAGGGGGCAGATTTGGTACAGAACCTTCCCCACCTCCCTCAAGGAGATCCCCTGGGTCAGAATGGGAAACTTCTATTAACCTCTCATTTGAAGTGCCTGCTTGGGACTCATCATTCACAATGAGCATGTTAAATAGAAACTCTTTTGTACGGTTCTTTCCTATCACTAAACCTCTATCTAAGCAGAGACTCCTTAGGCTCTTGTAATTTAAATTGTCATAAGTAGTATTGGCCATTTTAAGAGTAGAGTCTTCTACAGGCATGATAGTAAAAGGTTTAGAAATAGTGAGAAGGAAGAAAAAGTTTCAGAACTTTTTAAAGAACAGAGAAAAAAACTTTTTCTAACTTTTTAGAAACTTTTAGAAGTTTTAGAATACTTTTCAGAACTTTGTAAAAAGTTTAACAGGAGAAAAAACTTTTTGGTTAGATGTACATACACTGAACCGTTTTGTATATTATTCTCTTATGAAAAGTACACAATGACAAAGTGGTAAGTGTAGGAGGCTGGACTGGCTTGTAGTGAGTACCAAGGGGTACTTACACCTTGCACCAGGCCCAGGTATCCCTTATTAGTGTAGAGGGGTGTCTAGCAGCTTAGGCTGATAGAAAAGGTAGCTTAGCAGAGCAGCTTATGCTAAACTAGGAGACGAGTGAAGCTCCTACAGTACCACTAGTGTCACATGCACAATATCATAAGAAAACACAATACACAGATATACTAAAAATAAAGGTACTTTATTTTTATGACAATATGCCAAAAGTATCTCAGTGAGTACCCTCAGTATGAAGATAGCAAATATACACAAGATATATGTACACAATACCAAAATATGCAGTAATAGCAATAGAAAACAGTGCAAACAATGTATAGTCACAATAGAATGCAATGGGGGCACATAGGGATAGGGGCAAAACAAACCATATACTCTAGAAGTGGAATGCGAACCACAAATGGACCCCAAACCTATGTGAGCTCGTAGAGGGTCGCTGGGACTGTAAAGAAACAGTGAGGGTTAGAAAAATAGCCCACCCCAAGACCCTGAAAAGTGGGTGCAAAGTGCACCTAAGTTCCCCAAAGAGCACAGAAGCCGTGATAGGGGAATTCTGCAGGAAAGACCAACACCAGCAATGCAACAACGATGGATTTCCAGACGAGAGTACCTGTGGAACAAGGGGACCAAGTCCAAAAGTCACGATCAAGTCGGGAGTGGGCAGATGCCCAGGAAATGCCAGCTTGGGTGCAAAGAAGCTGCCACCGGATGGTAGAAGCTGTGGATTCTGCAAGAACGACAAGGGCTAGAAACTTCCCCTTTGGGGGATGGATGTCCCACGTCATGAAGAGTCGTGCAGAGGTGTTTTCATGCAGAAAGACCGCCAACAAGCCTTGCTACCTGCAAGGGTTGCGGTTAGGGTTTTTGGATGCTACTGTGGCCCAGGTGGGACCAGGATGTCGCCAATTGTGTGAGGAGACAGAGGGGGAGTCCAGCAAGACAAAGAGCCCACTCAGAAGCAAGCAGCACCCGCAGAAGTGCCAGAACAGGCACTACAAAGTGGAGTGAACTGGAGCTCACCCGAAGTTGCACAAGAGGGTCCCACGAAGCCGGAGGACAACTCAGGAGGTCGTGCAATGCAGGTTAGAGTGCTGGGGACCCAGGCTTGGCTATGCACAAAGGAAATCCTGGAAGAGTGCACAGGAGCCGGAGTAGCTGCAAAACAAGCGGTTCCCAGCAATACAGTCTAGCGTGGGGAGGCAAGGACTTACCTCCACCAAACTTGGACTGAAGAGTCACTGGACTGTGGGAGTCACTTGGACAGAGTTGCTGAGTTCAAGGGACCTCGCTCGTCGTGCTAAAAGGAGACCCAAAGGACCGGTGATGAAGTTCTTTGGTGCCTGCGGTTGCAGGGGGAAGATTCCGTCGACCCACAGGAGATTTCTTCGGAGCTTCTAGTGCAGAGAGGAGGCAGACTACCCCCACAGCATGCACCACCAGGAAAACAGTCGAGAAGGCGGCAGGATCAGCGTTACAAGGTCGCAGTAGTCGTCTTTGCTACTTTGTTGAAGTTTTGCAGGCTTCCAGCGCGGTCAGCAGTCGATTCCTTGGCAGAAGGTGAAGAGAGAGATGCAGAGGAACTCTGATGAGCTCTTGCATTCGTTATCTAAGGAATTCCCCAAAGCAGAGACCCTAAATAGCCAGAAAAGGAGGTTTGGCTACTTAGGAGAGAGGATAGGCTAGTAACACCTGAAGGAACCTATCAGAAGGAGTCTCTGACGTCACCTGCTGGCACTGGCCACTCAGAGCAGTCCAGTGTGCCAGCAGCCCCTCTGTTTCCAAGATGGCAGAGGTCTGGAGCACACTGGAGGAGCTCTGGGCACCTCCCAGGGGAGGTGCAGGTCAGGGGAGTGGTCACTCCCCTTTCCTTTGTCCAGTTTCGCGCCAGAGCAGGGCTGAGGGATCCCTGAACCGGTGCAGACTGGTTTATGCAGAGATGGGCACCATCTGTGCCCATCAAAGCATTTCCAGAGGCTGGGGGAGGCTACTCCTCCCCAGACCTGACACCTTTTTCCAAAGGGAGAGGGTGTAACACCCTCTCTCTGAGGAAGTCCTTTGTTCTGCCTTCCTGAGCCAGGCCTGGCTGGACCCCAGGAGGGCAGAAACATGTCTGAGGGGTTGGCAGCAGCAGCAGCTGCAGTGAAACCCCGGGAAAGGTAGTTTGGCGTTACCCGGGTCTGAGCTAGAGACTCGGGGGATCATGGAATTGTCTCCCCAATGCCAGAATAGCATTGGGGTGACAATTCCATGATCCTAGACATGTTACATGGCCATGTTCGGAGTTACCATTGTGACGCTACAAATATGTCGTGACATATGTATAGTGCACTCGTGTAATGGTGTCCCCGCACTCGCAAAGTCCGGGGAATTTGCCCTGAACAATGTGGGAGCACCTTGGCTAGTGCCAGGGTGCCCACACACTAAGTAAATTAGCACCCAACCTTTACCAGGTAAAGGATAGACATATAGGTGACTTATAAGTTACTTAAGTGCAGTGGTAAATGGCTGTGAAATAACGTGGACGTTATTTCACTCAGGCTGCACTGGCAGGCCTGTGTAAGAATTGTCAGATCTCCCTATGGGTGCCACAAGAAATGCTGCAGCCCATAGGGATCTCCTGGAACCCCAATACCCTGGGTACCTCAGTACCATATACTAGGGAATTATAAGGGTGTTCCAGTATGCCAATGTAAATTGGTGAAATTGGTCACTAGCCTATTAGTGACAATTTGGAAAGAAATGAGAGATCAGAACCACTGAGATTCTGAATAGCAGAGCCTCAGTGAGACAGTTAGTCATAACACAGGTAACACATACAGGACACACTTATGAGCACTGGGGCCCTGACTGGCAGGGTCCCAGTGACACATACAACTAAAACAACATATACAGTGAAATATGGGGGTTACATGCCAGGCAAGATGGTACTTTCCTACAGTAAGTAGTTACAAGTAATTATCCCACTGCTGCACAACCAATGTAGGAGGCTGGCCTGGCTTGTAGTGGGTACCAGAGGTACTTACACCTTGTGCCAGGTCCAGTTATCCCTTATTAGTGTAGAAGAGGTGTTTCTAGCAGCTGAGGCTGATAGAAGGTAGCTATGGCAAAGCAGCTTAGGCTGAACTAGGAGACATGTAAAGCTCCTACTATACCACTGGTGTCCTATGCACAATATCATAAGAAAACACAATACACAGAAGTACTAAAAATAAAGGTACTTTATTTTTATGACAATATGCCAAAAGTATCTCAGTGAGTACCCTCAGTGTGAGGATAAGATATTTACACAAGATATATGTAGACAAACCAAAATTATGCAGGTAATAACAAGAAAAGTAATGTAAGCAGTGTAAAATTACAGTAGATTGCAATAGGAGCACATACGTATGGGGCAACACAAACCATATACTCCAAAAGTGGAATGCGAACCACAAATGGACCCCAAACCTATGTGAGCTTGTAGAGGGTCGCTGGGACTGCAAGAAAAAAGTGAGGGTTAGAAAAATAGCCCTCCCCAAGACCCTGAAAGGAAGGTGTTAAGTGCACCTACTACCCCCAGAGAGCACAGAAGTCGTGATAGGGGGATTCTGCAGGAAGAACACACACCAGCAATGCAACAACAGTGGATTTCCGGACCTGAGTACCTGTAAGACAAGGGGACCAAGTCCAATAGTCGAGACAGTGTCGAGAGTGGGCAGGAGCCCAGGAAATGCCAGCTGAGGGTACAAGGAAGCTGCCACCTGTTGGAAGAAGCTTGGAGTTCTGCAAGAAAGAAGAGAGCTAGGAACTTCTCCTTTGGAGGATGGATGTCCGACGTCGCGATGAGGCTTGCAGAGGTGTTCCCACGCAGAAAGACCGCAAACAAGCCTTCCTAGCTGCAAGGGTCGCGGTTAGGGTTTTTGGGTGCTGCTGTAGCCCAGGAGGGACCAGGGTGTCGCCACTTGCATGAGGAGACAGAGGGGGCACCCAGCAAGTCAGGGAGCCCTCACAGAAGCAGGCAACACCCGCAGAAGTACCTGAACAGGCACTTAGAAGAAAAGTGAACCGGAGTCCACCAGAAGTCACAAAAGGGAGTCCCACGACACCGGAGGACAACTCAGAAGGTTGTGCACTGCAGGTTAGAGTGTTGGGGATGCAGGCTCGTCTGTGCATGAAGGAAATCCTGGAACAGTGCTCAGGAGCCGGAGCAGCTGCAAATCACGTGGTACGCAGCAATGCAGTCTACCGTGGGGAGGCAAGGACTTGCCTCCACCAAAATTGGACTGCAGAGTCACTGGACTGTGGGAGTCACTTGGACAGAGTTGCTGAGTTCCAGGGACCGCGCTCGTCGTGCTGAGAGTGGACCCAGAGGACCAGTGATGCAGTCTTTTGGTGCCTCCGGTTGCAGAGGGAAGATTCTGTGGACCCACTGGAGATTTCTTCAGAGCTCCTGGTGGAGCAAGGAGGCAGGCTACCCCCAGAGCATGCACCACCTGGAAACAGTCGAGAAAGCCGGCAGGATGAAGCGATACAAGGTTGCTAGTAGTCATCTTGCTACTTTGTTGCGGTTTTGCAGGCGTCCTGAGCAGTCAGCGGTCGATCCTTTGGTAGAAGGTGAAGAGGGAGATGCAGAGGAACTCTGATGAGCTCTTGCATTCGTTATCTGGTGAGATCCCCAAAGCAGAGACCCTAAGTAGCCAGAAAAGGACATTTGGCTACCTAGGAAGGAGGATTGGCTACCAAGAGAGGTTAGAGCCTATCAGAAGAAGCCTCTGACGTCACCTGCTGGCACTGTCCACTCAGAGCAGTCCAGTGTACCACAAACACCTCCATTTCCAAGATGGCAGAGGTCTGGGACACACTGGAGGAGCTCTGGGCAGCTCCCCTGGGAGGTGCAGGTCAGGGGAATGGTCACTCCCCTTTCCTTTGTCCAGTTTCGCGCAAGAGCAGGGCTGGGGGAACCCTGAACCGGTGTAGACTGGCTTATGCAGAAATGGGCACCATCTGTGCCCATCAAAGCATTTCCAGAGGCTGGGGAGGCTACTCCTCCCCAGCCCTCACACCTATTTTCAAAGGGAGAGGGTGTTACACCCTCTCTCAGAGGAGGTCCTTTGTTCTCCCTTCCTGGGCCAGGGCTGCCTGAACCCCGGGAGGGCAGAAACCTGTCTGAGGGGTTGGCAGCAGCAGCTGCTGCAGTGGAGACCCCGGAAAGGCAGTTTGGCAGTACCAGGGTTCTGTGCTAGAGACCCGGGGGATCATGGAATTGTCCCACCAATGCCAGTATGGCATTGGGGTGACAATTCCATGATCTTAGACATGTTACATGGCCATGTTCGGAGTTACCATTGTGACACTGTACATAGGTAGTGACCTATGTGCAGTGCACGCGTGTAATGGTGTCCCCGCACTCACAAAGTCCGGGGAATTTGCCCTGAACGATGTGGGGGCACCTGGGCTAGTGCCAGGGTTCCCACACACTAAGTAACTCTGCACCTAACCTTCACCAGGTAAAGGTTAGACATATAGGTGACTTATAAGTTACTTAAGTGCAGTGGTAAATGGCTGTGAAATAACGTGGACTTTATTTCACTCAGGCTGCACTGGCAGGCCTGTGTAAGAATTGTCAGAGCTCACTATGGGTGGCAAAAGAAATGTTGCAGCCCATAGGGATTTCCTGGAACCCCAATGACCTGGGTACCTCAGTACCACATGCTAGGGAATTATATGGATGTACCAGTATGCCAATGTGAATTGGTAAATTTAGTCACTAGCCTGTTAGTGACAAATTTGAAAAGCAGAGAGAGCATAACCACTGAGGTTCTGGTTAGCCGAGCCTCAGTGAGACAGTTAGGCATCATACAGGGAACACATATAGGGCACATACTTATGAGCACTGGGGCCCTGCCTGACAGGGTCCCAGTTACACATAGACTAAAACAACATATATACAGTGAAATATGGGGGTAACATGCCAGGCAAGATGGTACTTTCCTACAATTGACATCACCGTTTTGCTGCTTGACAGCTTCCTGCCTGAGACCCTCCAATGTGGGAGAGGTTTGCTGTGCCACACTCAGCTCTTCCCTGGCAGGCCCCCTGCACCCAAAGGCTCAGCTGTATCAGCTTCCAGCTTCTCTGGTGTAGGTTCTGCACAGGGAGAGAATTCCTCTTCCTCGAAAGGGGAATCATCTGTAGAGGGAGGGATAGTGGACAAGGGTTTGCCCTTCTTACCCCTAGTTTTTGAGAGCACTTGTTCCATTATTCCAGGATCCAAGTTTCCCTGTCCTCTTTGCTTCTTAGCCTGAGCCCTGGTAAGAGCAAAGATATCCCCAGGAATGCCCAGCATTGCTGTATGGGCCTACAGCTCCACTACAGCCCAAGCTGAAGTCACCAAATCATTGCCTAGAAGACATTCTACAGGTAAATCAGTAGTACCACAACTTTCTTTGGACCAGTAATCCCCCCACCCAGTTGAGATTCACAACAGCCATGGGGTGGCTAACAGTGTTGCTGTGGGCGTCTGTCACTTGGTACTGATGACCAAGTAGGTGCTGCTCACGGGCAACCAGTTTGTCTATCACCATTGGGACACTGGCACCTGTGTACCTGTAGGCCTCAACCTGAACACCATTAATGAGGTGTAGCTGCTTGTACTCATCCATTTTAAGGGGACAAGCAACTAAAGTGGCTAGGTCAATGCCACCATCAGAGACTAAAACAGCCTCAGTGATCTCCCTAACTAGACCAAACCCAACCACATTACTAATGGTGAGCCCAGCTACACCCATTGATTGGCTATTAGTAGTGCTCTTCCCACCACCACTGCCATTATTAGGGGCACTAGTGGTTGCAGTTCGGGTTGTAGTGGTGGGAGGCTTGGTGTTTCTTTTTGGACAATGAGGATCAGTTGCCCAAAGGCCTTTGGCTTTACACATATAACACCAAGATTTCTTATCTTTGTGAGAAGAGGATTTGGACCCACCACCCCAGAGGATTTCTGTGGGCCTGATGAAGACTCTGATGATTTTTTGTCTTTGTCCCCACCCTTGTCATGTGACGTACCATCCTTCTTCTTGCTGTCCTTTTCAGCCCCTGTATGAGCTTTTTTTCTCACCCTTGTTCTGACCCATTTGTAGACAGTCTATAGGTAAATCTGAGGCAACCACAACTTTCTTTGGACCAGTAACCCCCCCCCCCAGTTGAGATTCACAACAGCCATGGGGTGGCTAAGATTGTTGTTATGAGGGTCTGTCACTTGGTACTGCTGACCAAGTACGTGTTGCTCAGGGTGGACCAGTTTTTCTATCACCATAGTTATACTGGCTCCTGTGTCCCTGTAGGCCTGAACCTCAACACCATTTATTAGGGGAAGTTGCTTGTACTTATCCATATTAAGTGGGCAAGCAACCAAGGTGGCCAAATCAATGACACCTTCAGAGACTAACACAGCCTCTGTGGCCTCCCTAACAAGACCAACCCCAGCTAAGTTACCAAAAGTGAGCTCAGCTACTCCCTTGGATTGGCTATTAGTAGGTTTCCCACCACCACTGCTATTACTAGGGGCACTAGAATTTGCAGCAGGGGTTGTGGTGGTGGGAGGTTTGGTGTTTTTCTTTGGACAACTGGAATCAGTTGACCAATGGCCTTTGACTTTACACAAATAACACCAAGGCTTTTTAGGTTGATTATTGGAAGAGGATTTGGACCCACCACCCCAGAGGATTTTTGTGGGCCTGATAAAGATTCAGTATGCTTACTTTTGTCCCCACCCTTGTCAGAAGACTTACCATCCTTCTTCTTGCCATCTTTGTCACCCCCTGTATGAACGTTTCTGTTCACCTTTGTTCTGACCCACTTGTCTGCCTTCTTTCTCAATTCTTGGGGAGAGGTCAGATCCGAGTCCACTAGGTACTGGTGCAACAAGTCAGACACACAGTTGTTCAAAATATGCTCTCTCAGAATACAGGCTTTCATAGTCAGATACCTTACTGCCATGTAACTACCCTTCCAAGGCCTTCACTGAAGAGTCCTCAAACTCTCTCCAGTCTTGAGAGGACTCATTTCTGGTGTCTCTGAACTTCATCCTGTATTGTTCAGTGGTTAAGCCAAATCCATCCAAGAGTGCATCCTTCAATACTGTGTAATTGTTAGCTTCACTTTCTCTAACAGTAAGGAGCCTATCCCTACCCTTTCCATTGAAAGATAGCCACAAAATAGCAGCCCACTGCCTTTGAGGGACCCCCTGTACCATACAGGCCCTCTCAGGTGCAGCAAGCCACTTGTTGATGTTATCCCCCTCCTTGTAAGGGGGGACTATCTTGTGCAGATTCCTGGAATCATGCTCTCTAAAAGGATTACTATCAGGAATACTGCTGATGCCACCATGGGGAACTAACCACAGCCTCTGTCTTTCCTTCTCAATGTCTAGGGATTCCCTATCTAAGGCCAGCTGTTGCTGTTTAAGCTTCAGTCTGGTCTCTTCAACCCTCAACTTTTTGAGTTACCTTTCTAACAAGTTATCCTCAGGGTGGGTGGGTTGGGAATGCTTTGACACAGATGACTAATTGGAAACTTCAGAGGGGGACCTGTCCCTAACTGTCTGGACCCTGGTAACCTGGCCTCTAGGAATAAAGGATGCCCTACTGTGATGGGAACCTCCATTACTACCAGCATTACTAGGTGCCCTGCTAGGGGGCAGACCCTTATCAGTACCCTCCCCAGCTTCCTCAAGGGGTTCCTCTGAATCAGACTGGTAAGCTTCTACTAACCTCTCATTGGATGGGCCAGACTGGTTCTGATCATGCACCATAAGCATGTTAAACAGAAACTCCTTTGTAGGGTTCTTTCCTATAACTAAACCTCTATCTCAGCAGAGACTCCTTAAGCTCTTGTAATTCAAAATTTCATAAGTAGCATTGACAGTTTTGGGAGCAGAATCTTCCACAGACATGATAGTAAAACGGTTTAGAGATAGGGAGAGGAAAGAAAAAGTTTTAGAACTTTTGAAAGTACAGAAAAAACCTTTTTCTAACTTTTAGAAAACTTTTAGAAGTTTTAAGAAACTTTTCAGAACTTTGTAAAAAGTTTTAGAGAAGAAAAGTTAACTTTTTTTGGTTAAGTGTACATACACTGAACTGTTTGGTATATGATTCTCTCATGAAAAGTACAACATGACAAAGTGGTAAGTAGTTACAAGTACTTATCCCACCGCTGCACAACCAATGTAGGAGGCTGGCCTGGCTTGTAGTGGGTACCAAACATACCTACACCTTCTGCCATGTCCAGTTATACCTTATTAGTAGAGAAGAGGTGTTTCTAGCAGCTTAGGCTGATAGAAGGTAGCTATGGCAAAGCAGCTTAGGCTGAACTAGGAGACATGCAAAGCTCCTATTATATCACTTATATCATATGCACAATATCATAAGAAAACACTATACACAGAGTTACTAAACATAAAGGTACTTCATTTTTATGACAATATACCACAAGTATCTCAGTAAGTACCCTCAGTAAGAAGGTAAGTAATATACACAAGTTATATGTACACAAACCAAAATCAGGTAAGTAAGAGCAAGAAAAGTAATGCAAACAGTGTAGAATTACAATAGGTTGCAATAGGCAAGCATAGGTATAGGGGCAACACAAACCATATACTAGAAAAGTAGAATGCGAATCACGATTGGACCCCAAACCTATGTGTGCTTATGGAGGGTCGCTGGGACTGTAAGAAAACAGTCAGGGTGTCCAAGATACCCCACCCCAAGACCCTGAAAAGTAGGAGTAAAGTACACCTACTACCCCAAAAGAGCACAATAGTCGTGATAGGGGGATTCTGCAAGAAGAACAAACACCAGCAGTGCACTGACAACGGATTTCCAGACCAGAGGACCTGCAAGGCAAGGGGACCAAGTCCAATAGTCACGACAGAGTCCAGGGGGGGCAGGAGCCCAGGAAACCCCGGATGAAGGTGCAAGGAAGCTGCCTCCGGATGGAAGAAGTTTGGAGTTCTGCAAGAGAGAAGAGGACTAGGAACTTCTCCTTTGGAAGACAGATGTCCCACATCGCGAAGAAGCTTGCAGATGTGTTCCCTCGCAGAAAGACTGCAAACAAGCCTTGCTAGCTGCAAGGGTCGCAGTAGAGGTTTATGGGTGCTGCTGAGGACCAGGAAGGACCAGGATGTCGCCTTTTTGAGGAGGAGACAGAGGGGGCACTCAGCAACTCAGAGAGTCCTCACAGAAGCAGGCAGCACCCACAGAAGTGCCCCAACAGGCACAAGAGTGAACCGGAGTCCACGCGAAGTTACAAAAGGGGTGCCCATGACGTCGGAGGACAACTCAGAAGGTTGTGCACTGCAGAACGGAGTGCTGGGGACCCAGGCTAGGCTGTGCGCAAAGGAAATCCTGGAAGAGTGCAGAGGAGCCGGAGCAGCTGCAAATCACGCAGTACACAGCTTTGCAGTCTAGCTTGGGGAGGCAAGGACGTACCTCTACCAAACTTGGACTGAAGAGTCACTGGACAGTGGGAGTCACTTGCACAGAGTTGCTGTGTTCCAGGGACCACGCTCGTCAGGATGAGAGGGGACCCAGAGGACAAGTGATGCAGTCTTTTGGTGCCTGCGTTAGCAGGGTCAAGATTCCGTCGACCCACAGGAGATTTCTTCGGAGCTTCTGGTGCAGGGTGAAGGCAGGCTACCCCCAGAGCATGCAACACCTGGAAACAGTTGAGAAAGCCAGCAGGATGAGGCGCTACAATGTTGCTGGTAGTTGTCTTGCTACTTTGTTGCAGTTTTGCAGGTGTCCTGGAGCAGTCAGTGGTCGATCCTTGGCAGAAGTTGAAGAGGGAAGTGCAGAGGAACTCTGGTGAGCTCTTGCATTCATTATCTGAAGAATACCCCAGAGGAGAGACCCTAAATAGCCAGAAAAGGAGGTTTGGCTACCAAGTAAGGAGGTTTGGCTACCAAGAGAGGTAAGAGCCTACCAGAAGGGGTCTCTGACATCACCTGCTGGTACTGGCCACCCAGAGCATTCCAGTGTGGCCCCAACACCTCTGAATCCAAGATGGCAGAGGTCTGGGACACACTGGAGGAGCTCTGGGCACTTCCCCTGGGAGGTACTGGTCAGGGGAGCGGTCACTCCCCTTTCCTTTGTCCAATTTCACGCCAGAGCAGGGCTGGGGGATCCCTGAACCGGTGTAGACTGGCTTATGCAGAGATGGGCACCATCTGTGCCCATCAAAGCATTTCCAGAGGCTGGGGGAGGTTACTCCTCCCCAGCCCTTCACACCTATTTCCAAAGGGAGAGTGCCAGCAGGTGACATCAGAGACTTCTGCCAAGGATTGACCGCTGACTGCTCCAGGATGCCTGCAAAACCGCAACAAAGAAGCAAGACGACTACCAGCAACATTGTAGCGCCTCATCCTGCCGGCTTTCTCGACTGTTTCCTGGCGGTGCATGCTCTGGGGGTCATCTGCCTTCACCCTGCACTGAAAGCCAAGCAGAAATCTCCTGTGGGTCGACGGAATGTTCCCCCTGCTAACACAGGCACCAAAAGACTGTATCACCGGTCCTCTGGGTCCCCTCTCATCCTTACGGGCGTGGTCCCTGGAACACAGGAACTCCATCCAAGTGACTCCTGCAGTCCAGTGATCCTTCAGTCCAAGTTTGGTGGAGGTAAGTCCTTGCCTCCCCACGCTAGACTGCAAACCTGTGTACTGCGTGATTTGCAGCTGCTCCGACTCCTGTGCATTCCTCCAAGGACTCCTTCATGCACAGCCTAGCCTGGGTCCCCAGCACTCTGTCCTGCAGTGCTCAACCCTCTGAGTTGACCTTCGACGTCGTGGGACCCTCCTTTGTGACTCTGCATGGACTCCGGTTCACAAATCTTCTAAGTTCCTGCTCTGGTACTTCTGCAGGTGCTGCCTGCTTCTGTGGGGGCTCTCTGAGTTGCTGAGCGCCCCCTCTGTCTCCTCCTCCATTGGGCGACATCCTGGTCCTTCCTGGTCCCAAGCAGCACCCAAAAACCTCTACTGCGACCCTTACAGCTAGCAAGGCTTGTTTGCAGTATTTCTGCGTGTGAACACTTTTGCAACCTTCAGCACGCCGTGGAACATCGTCCATCCAAAAGAGAAGTTCCTAGCTCTCTTCGTTGTTGCAGAATCCTAAGCTTCTTCCATCCAGAGGCAGCTTCCTTGTACCTTCATCCGGGGTCTCCTGGGCTCCTGCACCACCTGGACACTATCGCGACTCTTGGACTTGGTCCCCTTGCCTTGCAGGTCCTCAGGTCCTCAGGTCCAGGAATCCGACTTCAGTGCTTGGCTGGTGTTTGTGGTTCTTGCAGAATCCCCCTATCATGACTATTGTGTCCTTTTTGGGTAGTAGGTGTACTTTACTCAGGGTCTTGGGGTGGGGTATCTTGGACACCCTGACTGTTTTCTTACAGTCCCAGCGACCCTCTACAAGCTTCCATAAGTCTGGGGTCCATTCGTGATTCGCATTCCACTTTTGGAGTATATGGTTTGTGTTGCCCCTAGACCTATGTTTGCCAATTGCATCCTATTGTAATTCTACACTGTTTGCATTACTTTTCTAACTCTTACTTACCTGTTTTGGGTTTGTGTACATATAACTTGTATATATTACTTACCTTCTTACTTAGGGTACTCACTGAGATACTTGTGGCATATTGTCATAAAAATAAAGTACCTTTATTTTTAGTAACTCTGAGTATTGTGTTTTCTTATGATATTGTGCATATGATATAAGTGGTAGAATAGGAGCTTTGTATGTCTCCTAGTTCAGCATAAACTGCTTTGCCATAGCTACCTTCTATCAGCCTAAGCTGCTAGAAACACCTCTATTCTACTAATAAGGGATAACTGGACCTGGCACAGGGTGTAAATACCACAAGGTACCCACTATAAGCCAGGCCAGCCTCCTACATTGGTGGTTGTAGGAAAGTACCATCTTGCCTGGCATCTTACCCCCATTTTTCACTGTATATATGTTGTTTTAGTTGTATGTGTCACTGGGACCCTGGTAACCCAGGGCCCCAGTGCTCATAAGTGTGCCTGAATGTGTTACCTGTGTAGTGACTAACTGTCTCACTGAGGCTCTGCTAATCAGAACCTCAGTGGTTATGCTCTCTCATTTCTTTCCAAATTGTCACTGACAGGCTAGTGACCATTTTTACCAATTTACATTGGCTTACTGGAACACCCTTATAATTCCCTAGTATATGGTACTGAGGTACCCAGGGTATTGGGGTTCCAGGAGATCCCTATGGGCTGCAGCATTTCTTTTGCCACCCATAGGGAGCTCTGACAATTCTTACACAGGCCTGCCACTGCAGCCTGAGTGAAATAACGTCCACGTTATTTCACAGCCATTTTACACTGCACTTAAGTAACTTATAAGTCACCTATATGTCTAACCTTTACCTGGTAAAGGTTAGGTGCAAAGTTACTTAGTGTGAGGGCACCCTGGCACTAGCCAAGGTGCCCCCACATTGTTCAGAGCCAATTCCCTGAACTTTGTGAGTGCGGGGACACCATTACACGCGTGCACTACATATAGGTCACTACCTATATGTAGCTTCACCATGGTAACTCCGAATATGGCCATGTAACATGTCTATGATCATGGAATTGCCCCCTCTATACCATCCTGGCATAGTTGGCACAATCCCATGATCCCAGTGGTCTGTAGCACAGACCCTGGTACTGCCAAACTGCCCTTCCTGGGGTTTCACTGCAGCTGCTGCTGCTGCCAACCCCTCAGGCAGGCAGCTGCCCTCCTGGGGTCCAGCCAGGCCTGGCCCAGGATGGCAGAACAAAGAACTTCCTCTGAGAGAGGGTGTGACACCCTCTCCCTTTGGAAAATGGTGTGAAGGCAGGGGAGGAGTAGCCTCCCCCAGCCTCTGGAAATGCTTTGTTGGGCACAGAGGTGCCCAATTCTGCATAAGCCAGTCTACACCGGTTCAGGGACCCCTTAGCCCCTGCTCTGGCGCGAAACTGGACAAAGGAAAGGGGAGTGACCACTCCCCTGACCTGCACCTCCCCTGGGAGGTGTCCAGAGCTCCTCCAGTGTGCTCCAGACCTCTGCCATCTTGGAAACAGAGGTGCTGCTGGCACACTGGACTGCTCTGAGTGGCCAGTGCCACCAGGTGACGTCAGAGACTCCTGCTGATAGGCTCCTTCAGGTGTTAGTAGCCTATCCTCTCTCCTAGGTAGCCAAACCCTCTTTTCTGGCTATTTAGGGTCTCTGTCTCTGGGGAAACTTTAGATAACGAATGCATGAGCTCAGCCGAGTTCCTCTGCATCTCCCTCTTCACCTTCTGATAAGGAATCGACCGCTGACCGCGCTGGAAGCCTGCAAACCTGCAACATAGTAGCAAAGACGACTACTGCAACTCTGTAACGCTGATCCTGCCGCCTTCTCGACTGTTTTCCTGCTTGTGCATGCTGTGGGGGTAGTCTGCCTCCTCTCTGCACCAGAAGCTCCGAAGAAATCTCCCGTGGGTCGACGGAATCTTCCCCCTGCAACCGCAGGCACCAAAAAGCTGCATTACCGGTCCCTTGGGTCTCCTCTCAGCACGACGAGCGAGGTCCCTCGAATCCAGCGACGCTGTCCAAGTGACCCCCACAGTCCAGTGACTCTTCAGCCCAAGTTTGGTGGAGGTAAGTCCTTGCCTCACCTCGCTGGGCTGCATTGCTGGGAACCGCGACTTTGCAGCTACTCCGGCCCCTGTGCACTTCCGGCGGAAATCCTTTGTGCACAGCCAAGCCTGGATCCACGGCACTCTAACCTGCATTGCACGACTTTCTAAGTTGGTCTCCGGCGACGTGGGACTCCTTTGTGCAACTTCGGCGAGCACCGTTTCACGCATCCTCGTAGTGCCTGTTTCTGGCACTTCTCTGGGTGCTACTTGCTTCAGTGAGGGCTCTTTGTCTTGCTCGACGACCCTTCTCTCTGCAGGTCCAATTTGCGACCTCCTGGCCCCTCCTGGGCCCCAGCAGCGTCCAAAAACGCCAAACGCTCGTTTTGCGTGTAGCAAGGCTTGTTGGCGTCCTTTCGGCGGGAAAACACTTCTACACGACTTTCCAAGGCAAGTGGAATCCGTCCACCAAAGGGGAAGTCTCTAGCCCTTTTTGTTCCTGCAGAAACCTCAGCTTCTTCTGTCCAGTCGAAGCTTCTTTGCACCCGCAGCTGGCATTTCCTGGGCATCTGCCCATCTCCGACTTGCTTGTGACTTTTGGACTTGGTCCCCTTGTTCCACAGGTACCCTAGATTGGAAATCCACCGTTGTTGCATTGCTGGTTTGTGTCTTTCCTGCATTATTCCTCTAACACGACTCTTTTGTCCTTAGGGGAACTTTAGTGCACTTTGCACTCACTTTTCAGGGTCTTGGGGAGGGTTATTTTTCTAACTCTCACTATTTTCTAATAGTCCCAGCGACCCTCTACAAGGTCACATAGGTTTGGGGTCCATTCGTGGTTCGCATTCCACTTCTGGAGTATATGGTTTGTGTTGCCCCTATCCCTATGTTTCCCCATTGCATCCTATTGTAACTATACATTGTTTGCACTGTTTTCTAAGACTATACTGCATATTTTTGCTATTGTGTATATATATCTTGTGTATATTTCCTATCCTCTCACTGAGGGTACACTCTAAGATACTTTGGCATATTGTCATAAAAATAAAGTACCTTTATTTTTAGTATAACTGTGTATTGTGTTTTCTTATGATATTGTGCATATGACACTAAGTGGTACTGTAGTAGCTTCACACGTCTCCTAGTTCAGCCTGAGCTGCTCTGCTAAGCTACCATTATCTATCAGCCTAAGCTGCTAGACACCCTATACACTAATAAGGGATAACTGGGCCTGGTGCAAGGTGCAAGTACCCCTTGGTACTCACTACAAGCCAGTCCAGCCTCCTACATTGGTTGTGCAGTGGTGGGATAAGTGCTTGAGACTACTTACCACTCTTGTCATTGTACTTTTCATAAGAGAAAAATATACAAAACAAGGTCAGTGTATATACACATAGCCAAAAAGTTTTGCATTTCCTCTTTTCACTCTTTTCTAAGTGCTGAAAAGTACTTCTAAACTTTCAAAAAGTTCCTAAAAGTTTAAAAAGTTTTTTTCTGTCTTTCCAAAAAGTTCTGAAAACTTTTTTCTCTTTTTCTATCACTTTAACTCTCTCTAAAAAATGTCTGGAACAGAAAAAAATGTTGAACTGTCCAAACTTGCATATGATCACCTTAGCTGGAAAGGAGCAAGGAGTCTCTGCATAGAGAGAGGTTTGAGTGTAGGGAAGAATCCTTCCTTAGAACTGTTAATTAATATGCTTAGAGGACAGGATAAGGCCATGAGTGCCAAATCTGGTGAAAAAGTAGCTAATGGTTCTCAATCTGATCCAGGGACTCCCCCAGGAAAAGGTTCAGGAAAGAAACTTCTCAGCCTGCCCATTACTAGACAGTCTAGCATAGTTGGTACAGAGGTTGAATCACACCATACTGATGGTGTGCTCTCACATTATGCTGGTAGCCAAGCTGTTAGGGTGCCCTCTGTAAGGGACAGGTCTCCTTCTGTTCATTCCCATCATACCTCTGTATCTAGAAATGTCCCCCCCACCCACCCTGATGACAGATTGTTAGAAAGGGAGCTCAATAGATTGAGAGTGGAACAAACCAGACTGAAGCTCAAGAAGCAACAGCTGGATTTGGATAGACAGTCTTTAGAAATAGAGAGGGAAAGACAGAAGTTGGGTTTAGATACCCATGGTGGCAGCAGCAGTATTCCCCATAGTCATCCTGCAAAAGAGCATGATTCCAGGAATCTGCACAAGATAGTTCCCCCTTATAAGGAGGGGGATGACATTAACCAGTGGTTTGCTGCACTTGAGAGGGCCTGTGCTGTATAGGATGTCCCTCAAAAGCAGTGGGCTGCTATCCTATGGCTATCATTTAGTGGAAAAGGTAGGGATAGGCTCCTTACAGTGAAAGAAAATGATGCCAATAATTTCCAAGTTCTTAAGAATGCACTCCTGGATGGTTATGGCTTAACCACTGAACAGTACAGGATAAAGTTCAGAGAGACCAAAAAGGAGTCTTCACAAGACTGGGTTGATTTCATTGACCATTCAGTGAAGGCCTTGGAGGGGTGGTTACATGGCAGTAAAGTTACTGATTATGACAGCCTGTATAACTTAATCCTGAGAGAGCATATTCTTAATAATTGTGTGTCTGATTTGTTGCACCAGTACTTGGTGGACTCTGATCTGACCTCTCCCCAAGAATTGGGAAAGAAGGCAGACAAATGGGTCAGAACAAGAGTGAACAGAAAAGTTCATACAGGGGGTGACAAAGATGGCTACAAAAAGAAGGATGGTAAGTCTTCAGACAAGGGTGGGGACAAATCTAAAAATGAGTCTTCATCAGGCCCACAAAAACACTCTGGTGGGGGTGGTGGGCCCAAATCCTCCTTTAATCAGAACAAGGAAAAGAAACCATGGTGCTATTTATGTAAAATAAAAGGCCATTGGACAACAGATCCCAGTTGTCCAAAGAAAGGCACCACAGCTCCTACCACTACAACCCCCACTGCTACACCTAGTGTCCCTACTAATAGCAGTGGTGGTGGGAGCAAACCTACTAATAGCCAATCCAAGGGAGTAGCTGGGCTCACTTTTGGTAATTTAGTTGGGGTTGGTCTAATTAGGGAGACCACAGAGGCTACTTTAGTCTCTGAAGGGGCTATTGACTTAGCCACTTTGGTTGCTTGCCCCCATAACTTGGAGAAGTACAAGCAACTAACCCTAATAAATGGTGTTGAGGTCCAGGCCTACAGGGACACAGGTGCCAGTGTCACAATGGTGATTGAGAAACTGGTGCACCCTGAACAACACATACTTGGACACCAGTACCAAGTAACCGATGCTCACAACATAACACAAAGCCACCCCATGGCTGTTGTAAATCTCAACTGGGGGGGGGTAACTGGTCCAAAGAAAGTTGTGGTAGCTTCAGATTTACCTGTAGACTGTCTATTAGGGAATGATTTGGAGACATCAGCTTGGTCAGATGTGGAGTTGGAGGCCCATGCAGCAATGCTGGGCATCCCAGGGCATATTTTTGCTTTGACAAGGGCTCAGGCCAAAAAGCAAAAAGGACAGGGAAGCTTGGATCCTGGAACAATGGACCAAGTGCTCCCTAAAGCTAGGGCTAGTAGAAGCAAACCACTTCCTACTATCCCTCCCTCTACAGTGGATTCTACGTCTGAGGAAGAAGAATTCCCTCCCTGTGCAGAACCTACACCAGAGGAGCTGGAAGCAGACACTGCTGAGCTTTTGGGTGAAGGGGGGCCTGCCAGGGAGGAGCTGAGTGTGGCACAACAAACCTGTCCCACATTAGAGGGTCTCAGACAGCAAGCTGTCAAACAGGCTAATGGGGATGTCAGTGACTCTCACAGAGTTTACTGGGAGGACAACCTCTTGTACACTGAGCATAGGGATCCTAAACCTGGAGCTGCCAGGAGATTAGTGATTCCTCAGGAGTACAGAAAGTTCCTCCTAACACTGGCACATGACATTCCCTTAGCTGGGCACCTGGGTCAAATGAAAACTTGGGACAGATTGGTACCATTGTTTCATTGGCCTAGGATGTCTGAGGACACAATGGAATTTTGTAAGTCCTGTGAAACCTGTCAAGCCAGTGGCAAGACAGGTGGCACTCCAAAGGCACCCCTTATCCCACTGCCTGTGGTTGGGGTTCCCTTTGAAAGGGTAGGGGTTGACATAGTTGGCCCCCTTGACCCTCCTACTGCTTCAGGCAATAGGTTTATCTTGGTGGTAGTGGACCATGCCACAAGATATCCTGAAGCTATTCCTTTAAGGACCACTACAGCTCCTGCAGTGGCAAAGGCCCTCCTGGGAATATTTTCCAGAGTGGGCTTCCCAAAGGAAGTGGTATCAGACAGGTGAAGCAATTTCATGTCTGCATACTTAAAGGCCATGTGGAAGGAGTGTGGTGTAACGTACAAGTTCACAACACCCTATCATCCACAAACAAATGGACTGGTGGAGAGATTTAATAAAACTCTCAAAGGCATGATTATGGGTCTCCCTGAAAAACTCCGCAGGAGATGGGATATCCTTCTACCATGCCTCCTTTTTGCCTACAGGGAGGTACCCCAGAAAGGAGTGGGCTTCAGCCCCTTTGAACTTCTTTTTGGACACCCTGTTAGGGGTCCACTCACACTTGTAAAGGAGGGTTGGGAACAACCTTTAAAAGCTCCTAAGCAGGATATTGTGGACTATGTACTTGGCCTCAGATCAAGGATGGCTGAGTACATGAAAAAGGCCAGTAAAAACCTTCAGGCCAGCCAAGAGCTCCAGAAGCAATGGCATGATCAGAAGGCTGTTTTGGTTCAGTACCAACCAGGGCAGAAAGTGTGGGTCTTGGAGCCTGTGGCCCCAAGAGCACTCCAAGATAAATGGAGTGGACCCCACACAATTGTTGAAAAGAAGGGTGAAGTCACCTACTTGGTTGACTTAGGCACTGCCAGGAGTCCCCTTAGGGTGCTCCATGTCAACCGCCTGAAACCCTACTATGACAGGGCTGATCTCACCCTGCTCATGGCAACTGATGAGGGACAGGAAGAAGACAGTGATCCTATACCTGATCTCTTCTCTTCCACAGAACAAGATGCTCTTGTGGAAGGTGTAGTTTTGGCTGATTGTCTTACTGCTGAGCAGAAAGATAATTGCATAAATCTCCTAGGACAATTTTCAGAACTCTTCTCTACTGTGCCAGGCACCACTTCTTGGTGTGAGCACACTATAGATACTGGAGACAGTTTACCTGTCAAAAGTAAGATCTATAGGCAGCCTGACCATGTCAGGGACTGCATAAAGCAAGAAGTTCAGAAAATGTTGGAACTAGGAGTGGTTGAGCACTCTGACAGTCCATGGGCTTCTCCTGTGGTACTGGTACCAAAACCCAATTCTAAAGATGGAAAGAAGGAAATGAGGTTTTGTGTAGACTATAGAGGTCTCAACTTGGTAACCAAAACTGATGCTCACCCTATACCCAGGGCAGATGAGCTCATAGATACACTGGCATCTGCCAAGTATCTAAGCACTTTTGATTTGACTGCAGGGTATTGGCAGATCAAATTATCAGAAGATGCTAAACCTAAGACTGCATTTTCTACCATTGGAGGACATTACCAGTTTACTGTAATGCCTTTTGGTTTGAAAAATGCACCTGCCACTTTTCAGAGGTTGGTGAACACAGTCCTGCAAGGGCTGGAAGCTTTCAGTGCAGCATATTTGGACGATATAGCTCTCTTTAACTCCAGCTGGGATGATCACCTGGTCCACCTATGGAAAGTTTTGGAGGCTCTGCAAAAGGCAGGCCTCACTATCAAGGCTTCAAAGTGCCAGATAGGGCAGGGTAAGGTGGTTTATCTGGGACACCTTGTTGGTGGGGAACAGATTGCACCACTTCAGGGGAAAATCCAAACTATTATTGATTGGGTTCCCCCTACCACTCAGACTCAGGTGAGAGCCTTCCTAGGCCTCACTGGGTATTACAGGAGGTTCATTAAGAACTATGGCTCCATTGCAGCCCCTCTTAATGACCTCACATCCAAGAAAATGCCTAAAAAGGTATTATGTACAGCAAGCTGTTAGAAAGCTTTTGAGGAGCTGAAGCAGGCCATGTGCTCTGCACCTGTCCTGAAAAGCCCTTGTTACTCTAAAATATTCTATGTCCAAACTGATGCATCTGAATTAGGAGTAGGGGCAGTCCTATCACAACTTAATTCTGAGGGCCAGGATCAACCTGTTGCTTTTATTAGTAGAAGGTTGACCCCTAGAGAAAAGCGTTGGTCTGCCATTGAGAGGGAGGCCTTTGCTGTGGTCTGGGCTCTGAAGAAGTTGAGGCCATACCTGTTTGGCACTCACTTCATTGTTCAGACAGACCACAAACCTCTACTTTGGCTAAAACAAATGAAAGGTGAAAATCCTAAATTGTTGAGGTGGTCCATATCCCTACAGGGAATGGACTATACAGTGGAACATAGACCTGGGAGTAGCCACTCCAATGCAGATGGACTCTCCAGATATTTCCACTTAGACAATGAAGACTCATCAGGTCATGGCTAGTCTTATTGTCCTTCGTTTGGGGGGGGGTTGTGTAGGAAAGTACCATCTTGCCTGGCATGTTACCCCCATTTTTCACTGTATATATGTTGTTTTAGTTGTATGTGTCACTGGGACCCTGGTAACCCAGGGCCCCAGTGCTCATAAGTGTGCCTGAATGTGTTACCTGTGTAGTGACTAACTGTCTCACTGAGGCTCTGCTAATCAGAACCTCAGTGGTTATGCTCTCTCATTTCTTTCCAAATTGTCACTGACAGGCTAGTGACCATTTTTACCAATTTACATTGGCTTACTGGAACACCCTTATAATTCCCTAGTATATGGTACTGAGGTACCCAGGGTATTGGGGTTCCAGGAGATCCCTATGGGCTGCAGCATTTCTTTTGCCACCCATAGGGAGCTCTGACAATTCTTACACAGGCCTGCCACTGCAGCCTGAGTGAAATAACGTCCACGTTATTTCACAGCCATTTTACACTGCACTTAAGTAACTTATAAGTCACCTATATGTCTAACCTTTACCTGGTAAAGGTTAGGTGCAAAGTTACTTAGTGTGAGGGCACCCTGGCACTAGCCAAGGTGCCCCCACATTGTTCAGAGCCAATTCCCTGAACTTTGTGAGTGCGGGGACACCATTACACGCGTGCACTACATATAGGTCACTACCTATATGTAGCTTCACCATGGTAACTCCGAATATGGCCATGTAACATGTCTATGATCATGGAATTGCCCCCTCTATACCATCCTGGCATAGTTGGCACAATCCCATGATCCCAGTGGTCTGTAGCACAGACCCTGGTACTGCCAAACTGCCCTTCCTGGGGTTTCACTGCAGCTGCTGCTGCTGCCAACCCCTCAGACAGGCAGCTGCCCTCCTGGGGTCCAGCCAGGCCTGGCCCAGGATGGCAGAACAAAGAACTTCCTCTGAGAGAGGGTGTGACACCCTCTCCCTTTGGAAAATGGTGTGAAGGCAGGGGAGGAGTAGCCTCCCCCAGCCTCTGGAAATGCTTTGTTGGGCACAGAGGTGCCCAATTCTGCATAAGCCAGTCTACACCGGTTCAGGGACCCCTTAGCCCCTGCTCTGGCGCGAAACTGGACAAAGGAAAGGGGAGTGACCACTCCCCTGACCTGCACCTCCCCTGGGAGGTGTCCAGAGCTCCTCCAGTGTGCTCCAGACCTCTGCCATCTTGGAAACAGAGGTGCTGCTGGCACACTGGACTGCTCTGAGTGGCCAGTGCCACCAGGTGACGTCAGAGACTCCTGCTGATAGGCTCCTTCAGGTGTTAGTAGCCTATCCTATCTCCTAGGTAGCCAAACCCTCTTTTCTGGCTATTTAGGGTCTCTGTCTCTGGGGAAACTTTAGATAACGAATGCATGAGCTCAGCCGAGTTCCTCTGCATCTCCCTCTTCACCTTCTGATAAGGAATCGACCGCTGACCGCGCTGGAAGCCTGCAAACCTGCAACATAGTAGCAAAGACGACTACTGCAACTCTGTAACGCTGATCCTGCCGCCTTCTCGACTGTTTTCCTGCTTGTGCATGCTGTGGGGGTAGTCTGCCTCCTCTCTGCACCAGAAGCTCCGAAGAAATCTCCCGTGGGTCGACGGAATCTTCCCCCTGCAACCGCAGGCACCAAAAAGCTGCATTACCGGTCCCTTGGGTCTCCTCTCAGCACGACGAGCGAGGTCCCTCGAATCCAGCGACGCTGTCCAAGTGACCCCCACAGTCCAGTGACTCTTCAGCCCAAGTTTGGTGGAGGTAAGTCCTTGCCTCACCTCGCTGGGCTGCATTGCTGGGAACCGCGACTTTGCAGCTACTCCGGCCCCTGTGCACTTCCGGCGGAAATCCTTTGTGCACAGCCAAGCCTGGATCCACGGCACTCTAACCTGCATTGCACGACTTTCTAAGTTGGTCTCCGGCGACGTGGGACTCCTTTGTGCAACTTCGGCGAGCACCGTTTCACGCATCCTCGTAGTGCCTGTTTCTGGCACTTCTCTGGGTGCTACTTGCTTCAGTGAGGGCTCTTTGTCTTGCTCGACGACCCTTCTCTCTGCAGGTCCAATTTGCGACCTCCTGGCCCCTCCTGGGCCCCAGCAGCGTCCAAAAACGCCAAACGCTCGTTTTGCGTGTAGCAAGGCTTGTTGGCGTCCTTTCGGCGGGAAAACACTTCTGCACGACTTTCCAAGGCAAGTGGAATCCGTCCACCAAAGGGGAAGTCTCTAGCCCTTTTTGTTCCTGCAGAAACCTCAGCTTCTTCTGTCCAGTCGAAGCTTCTTTGCACCCGCAGCTGGCATTTCCTGGGCATCTGCCCATCTCCGACTTGCTTGTGACTTTTGGACTTGGTCCCCTTGTTCCACAGGTACCCTAGATTGGAAATCCACCGTTGTTGCATTGCTGGTTTGTGTCTTTCCTGCATTATTCCTCTAACACGACTCTTTTGTCCTTAGGGGAACTTTAGTGCACTTTGCACTCACTTTTCAGGGTCTTGGGGAGGGTTATTTTTCTAACTCTCACTATTTTCTAATAGTCCCAGCGACCCTCTACAAGGTCACATAGGTTTGGGGTCCATTCGTGGTTCGCATTCCACTTCTGGAGTATATGGTTTGTGTTGCCCCTATCCCTATGTTTCCCCATTGCATCCTATTGTAACTATACATTGTTTGCACTGTTTTCTAAGACTATACTGCATATTTTTGCTATTGTGTATATATATCTTGTGTATATTTCCTATCCTCTCACTGAGGGTACACTCTAAGATACTTTGGCATATTGTCATAAAAATAAAGTACCTTTATTTTTAGTATAACTGTGTATTGTGTTTTCTTATGATATTGTGCATATGACACTAAGTGGTACTGTAGTAGCTTCACACGTCTCCTAGTTCAGCCTGAGCTGCTCTGCTAAGCTACCATTATCTATCAGCCTAAGCTGCTAGACACCCTATACACTAATAAGGGATAACTGGGCCTGGTGCAAGGTGCAAGTACCCCTTGGTACTCACTACAAGCCAGTCCAGCCTCCTACATTGGTTGTGCAGTGGTGGGATAAGTGCTTGAGACTACTTACCACTCTTGTCATTGTACTTTTCATAAGAGAAAAATATACAAAACAAGGTCAGTGTATATACACATAGCCAAAAAGTTTTGCATTTCCTCTTTTCACTCTTTTCTAAGTGCTGAAAAGTACTTCTAAACTTTCAAAAAGTTCCTAAAAGTTTAAAAAGTTTTTTTCTGTCTTTCCAAAAAGTTCTGAAAACTTTTTTCTCTTTTTCTATCACTTTAACTCTCTCTAAAAAATGTCTGGAACAGAAAAAAATGTTGAACTGTCCAAACTTGCATATGATCACCTTAGCTGGAAAGGAGCAAGGAGTCTCTGCATAGAGAGAGGTTTGAGTGTAGGGAAGAATCCTTCCTTAGAACTGTTAATTAATATGCTTAGAGGACAGGATAAGGCCATGAGTGCCAAATCTGGTGAAAAAGTAGCTAATGGTTCTCAATCTGATCCAGGGACTCCCCCAGGAAAAGGTTCAGGAAAGAAACTTCTCAGCCTGCCCATTACTAGACAGTCTAGCATAGTTGGTACAGAGGTTGAATCACACCATACTGATGGTGTGCTCTCACATTATGCTGGTAGCCAAGCTGTTAGGGTGCCCTCTGTAAGGGACAGGTCTCCTTCTGTTCATTCCCATCATACCTCTGTATCTAGAAATGTCCCCCCCACCCACCCTGATGACAGATTGTTAGAAAGGGAGCTCAATAGATTGAGAGTGGAACAAACCAGACTGAAGCTCAAGAAGCAACAGCTGGATTTGGATAGACAGTCTTTAGAAATAGAGAGGGAAAGACAGAAGTTGGGTTTAGATACCCATGGTGGCAGCAGCAGTATTCCCCATAGTCATCCTGCAAAAGAGCATGATTCCAGGAATCTGCACAAGATAGTTCCCCCTTATAAGGAGGGGGATGACATTAACCAGTGGTTTGCTGCACTTGAGAGGGCCTGTGCTGTATAGGATGTCCCTCAAAAGCAGTGGGCTGCTATCCTATGGCTATCATTTAGTGGAAAAGGTAGGGATAGGCTCCTTACAGTGAAAGAAAATGATGCCAATAATTTCCAAGTTCTTAAGAATGCACTCCTGGATGGTTATGGCTTAACCACTGAACAGTACAGGATAAAGTTCAGAGAGACCAAAAAGGAGTCTTCACAAGACTGGGTTGATTTCATTGACCATTCAGTGAAGGCCTTGGAGGGGTGGTTACATGGCAGTAAAGTTACTGATTATGACAGCCTGTATAACTTAATCCTGAGAGAGCATATTCTTAATAATTGTGTGTCTGATTTGTTGCACCAGTACTTGGTGGACTCTGATCTGACCTCTCCCCAAGAATTGGGAAAGAAGGCAGACAAATGGGTCAGAACAAGAGTGAACAGAAAAGTTCATACAGGGGGTGACAAAGATGGCTACAAAAAGAAGGATGGTAAGTCTTCAGACAAGGGTGGGGACAAATCTAAAAATGAGTCTTCATCAGGCCCACAAAAACACTCTGGTGGGGGTGGTGGGCCCAAATCCTCCTTTAATCAGAACAAGGAAAAGAAACCATGGTGCTATTTATGTAAAATAAAAGGCCATTGGACAACAGATCCCAGTTGTCCAAAGAAAGGCACCACAGCTCCTACCACTACAACCCCCACTGCTACACCTAGTGTCCCTACTAATAGCAGTGGTGGTGGGAGCAAACCTACTAATAGCCAATCCAAGGGAGTAGCTGGGCTCACTTTTGGTAATTTAGTTGGGGTTGGTCTAATTAGGGAGACCACAGAGGCTACTTTAGTCTCTGAAGGGGCTATTGACTTAGCCACTTTGGTTGCTTGCCCCCATAACTTGGAGAAGTACAAGCAACTAACCCTAATAAATGGTGTTGAGGTCCAGGCCTACAGGGACACAGGTGCCAGTGTCACAATGGTGATTGAGAAACTGGTGCACCCTGAACAACACATACTTGGACACCAGTACCAAGTAACCGATGCTCACAACATAACACAAAGCCACCCCATGGCTGTTGTAAATCTCAACTGGGGGGGGGTAACTGGTCCAAAGAAAGTTGTGGTAGCTTCAGATTTACCTGTAGACTGTCTATTAGGGAATGATTTGGAGACATCAGCTTGGTCAGATGTGGAGTTGGAGGCCCATGCAGCAATGCTGGGCATCCCAGGGCATATTTTTGCTTTGACAAGGGCTCAGGCCAAAAAGCAAAAAGGACAGGGAAGCTTGGATCCTGGAACAATGGACCAAGTGCTCCCTAAAGCTAGGGCTAGTAGAAGCAAACCACTTCCTACTATCCCTCCCTCTACAGTGGATTCTACGTCTGAGGAAGAAGAATTCCCTCCCTGTGCAGAACCTACACCAGAGGAGCTGGAAGCAGACACTGCTGAGCTTTTGGGTGAAGGGGGGCCTGCCAGGGAGGAGCTGAGTGTGGCACAACAAACCTGTCCCACATTAGAGGGTCTCAGACAGCAAGCTGTCAAACAGGCTAATGGGGATGTCAGTGACTCTCACAGAGTTTACTGGGAGGACAACCTCTTGTACACTGAGCATAGGGATCCTAAACCTGGAGCTGCCAGGAGATTAGTGATTCCTCAGGAGTACAGAAAGTTCCTCCTAACACTGGCACATGACATTCCCTTAGCTGGGCACCTGGGTCAAATGAAAACTTGGGACAGATTGGTACCATTGTTTCATTGGCCTAGGATGTCTGAGGACACAATGGAATTTTGTAAGTCCTGTGAAACCTGTCAAGCCAGTGGCAAGACAGGTGGCACTCCAAAGGCACCCCTTATCCCACTGCCTGTGGTTGGGGTTCCCTTTGAAAGGGTAGGGGTTGACATAGTTGGCCCCCTTGACCCTCCTACTGCTTCAGGCAATAGGTTTATCTTGGTGGTAGTGGACCATGCCACAAGATATCCTGAAGCTATTCCTTTAAGGACCACTACAGCTCCTGCAGTGGCAAAGGCCCTCCTGGGAATATTTTCCAGAGTGGGCTTCCCAAAGGAAGTGGTATCAGACAGGTGAAGCAATTTCATGTCTGCATACTTAAAGGCCATGTGGAAGGAGTGTGGTGTAACGTACAAGTTCACAACACCCTATCATCCACAAACAAATGGACTGGTGGAGAGATTTAATAAAACTCTCAAAGGCATGATTATGGGTCTCCCTGAAAAACTCCGCAGGAGATGGGATATCCTTCTACCATGCCTCCTTTTTGCCTACAGGGAGGTACCCCAGAAAGGAGTGGGCTTCAGCCCCTTTGAACTTCTTTTTGGACACCCTGTTAGGGGTCCACT
Organism: Pleurodeles waltl; assembly: GCF_031143425.1. Lineage (NCBI taxonomy): Eukaryota > Metazoa > Chordata > Amphibia > Caudata > Salamandridae > Pleurodeles > Pleurodeles waltl. Next base: position 758,300,695 of record NC_090449.1, on the reverse strand, counting down.
CACACTTGTAAAGGAGGGTTGGGAACAACCTTTAAAAGCTCCTAAGCAGGATATTGTGGACTATGTACTTGGCCTCAGATCAAGGATGGCTGAGTACATGAAAAAGGCCAGTAAAAACCTTCAGGCCAGCCAAGAGCTCCAGAAGCAATGGCATGATCAGAAGGCTGTTTTGGTTCAGTACCAACCAGGGCAGAAAGTGTGGGTCTTGGAGCCTGTGGCCCCAAGAGCACTCCAAGATAAATGGAGTGGACCCCACACAATTGTTGAAAAGAAGGGTGAAGTCACCTACTTGGTTGACTTAGGCACTGCCAGGAGTCCCCTTAGGGTGCTCCATGTCAACCGCCTGAAACCCTACTATGACAGGGCTGATCTCACCCTGCTCATGGCAACTGATGAGGGACAGGAAGAAGACAGTGATCCTATACCTGATCTCTTCTCTTCCACAGAACAAGATGCTCTTGTGGAAGGTGTAGTTTTGGCTGATTGTCTTACTGCTGAGCAGAAAGATAATTGCATAAATCTCCTAGGACAATTTTCAGAACTCTTCTCTACTGTGCCAGGCACCACTTCTTGGTGTGAGCACACTATAGATACTGGAGACAGTTTACCTGTCAAAAGTAAGATCTATAGGCAGCCTGACCATGTCAGGGACTGCATAAAGCAAGAAGTTCAGAAAATGTTGGAACTAGGAGTGGTTGAGCACTCTGACAGTCCATGGGCTTCTCCTGTGGTACTGGTACCAAAACCCAATTCTAAAGATGGAAAGAAGGAAATGAGGTTTTGTGTAGACTATAGAGGTCTCAACTTGGTAACCAAAACTGATGCTCACCCTATACCCAGGGCAGATGAGCTCATAGATACACTGGCATCTGCCAAGTATCTAAGCACTTTTGATTTGACTGCAGGGTATTGGCAGATCAAATTATCAGAAGATGCTAAACCTAAGACTGCATTTTCTACCATTGGAGGACATTACCAGTTTACTGTAATGCCTTTTGGTTTGAAAAATGCACCTGCCACTTTTCAGAGGTTGGTGAACACAGTCCTGCAAGGGCTGGAAGCTTTCAGTGCAGCATATTTGGACGATATAGCTCTCTTTAACTCCAGCTGGGATGATCACCTGGTCCACCTATGGAAAGTTTTGGAGGCTCTGCAAAAGGCAGGCCTCACTATCAAGGCTTCAAAGTGCCAGATAGGGCAGGGTAAGGTGGTTTATCTGGGACACCTTGTTGGTGGGGAACAGATTGCACCACTTCAGGGGAAAATCCAAACTATTATTGATTGGGTTCCCCCTACCACTCAGACTCAGGTGAGAGCCTTCCTAGGCCTCACTGGGTATTACAGGAGGTTCATTAAGAACTATGGCTCCATTGCAGCCCCTCTTAATGACCTCACATCCAAGAAAATGCCTAAAAAGGTATTATGTACAGCAAGCTGTTAGAAAGCTTTTGAGGAGCTGAAGCAGGCCATGTGCTCTGCACCTGTCCTGAAAAGCCCTTGTTACTCTAAAATATTCTATGTCCAAACTGATGCATCTGAATTAGGAGTAGGGGCAGTCCTATCACAACTTAATTCTGAGGGCCAGGATCAACCTGTTGCTTTTATTAGTAGAAGGTTGACCCCTAGAGAAAAGCGTTGGTCTGCCATTGAGAGGGAGGCCTTTGCTGTGGTCTGGGCTCTGAAGAAGTTGAGGCCATACCTGTTTGGCACTCACTTCATTGTTCAGACAGACCACAAACCTCTACTTTGGCTAAAACAAATGAAAGGTGAAAATCCTAAATTGTTGAGGTGGTCCATATCCCTACAGGGAATGGACTATACAGTGGAACATAGACCTGGGAGTAGCCACTCCAATGCAGATGGACTCTCCAGATATTTCCACTTAGACAATGAAGACTCATCAGGTCATGGCTAGTCTTATTGTCCTTCGTTTGGGGGGGGGTTGTGTAGGAAAGTACCATCTTGCCTGGCATGTTACCCCCATTTTTCACTGTATATATGTTGTTTTAGTTGTATGTGTCACTGGGACCCTGGTAACCCAGGGCCCCAGTGCTCATAAGTGTGCCTGAATGTGTTACCTGTGTAGTGACTAACTGTCTCACTGAGGCTCTGCTAATCAGAACCTCAGTGGTTATGCTCTCTCATTTCTTTCCAAATTGTCACTGACAGGCTAGTGACCATTTTTACCAATTTACATTGGCTTACTGGAACACCCTTATAATTCCCTAGTATATGGTACTGAGGTACCCAGGGTATTGGGGTTCCAGGAGATCCCTATGGGCTGCAGCATTTCTTTTGCCACCCATAGGGAGCTCTGACAATTCTTACACAGGCCTGCCACTGCAGCCTGAGTGAAATAACGTCCACGTTATTTCACAGCCATTTTACACTGCACTTAAGTAACTTATAAGTCACCTATATGTCTAACCTTTACCTGGTAAAGGTTAGGTGCAAAGTTACTTAGTGTGAGGGCACCCTGGCACTAGCCAAGGTGCCCCCACATTGTTCAGAGCCAATTCCCTGAACTTTGTGAGTGCGGGGACACCATTACACGCGTGCACTACATATAGGTCACTACCTATATGTAGCTTCACCATGGTAACTCCGAATATGGCCATGTAACATGTCTATGATCATGGAATTGCCCCCTCTATACCATCCTGGCATAGTTGGCACAATCCCATGATCCCAGTGGTCTGTAGCACAGACCCTGGTACTGCCAAACTGCCCTTCCTGGGGTTTCACTGCAGCTGCTGCTGCTGCCAACCCCTCAGACAGGCAGCTGCCCTCCTGGGGTCCAGCCAGGCCTGGCCCAGGATGGCAGAACAAAGAACTTCCTCTGAGAGAGGGTGTGACACCCTCTCCCTTTGGAAAATGGTGTGAAGGCAGGGGAGGAGTAGCCTCCCCCAGCCTCTGGAAATGCTTTGTTGGGCACAGAGGTGCCCAATTCTGCATAAGCCAGTCTACACCGGTTCAGGGACCCCTTAGCCCCTGCTCTGGCGCGAAACTGGACAAAGGAAAGGGGAGTGACCACTCCCCTGACCTGCACCTCCCCTGGGAGGTGTCCAGAGCTCCTCCAGTGTGCTCCAGACCTCTGCCATCTTGGAAACAGAGGTGCTGCTGGCACACTGGACTGCTCTGAGTGGCCAGTGCCACCAGGTGACGTCAGAGACTCCTGCTGATAGGCTCCTTCAGGTGTTAGTAGCCTATCCTATCTCCTAGGTAGCCAAACCCTCTTTTCTGGCTATTTAGGGTCTCTGTCTCTGGGGAAACTTTAGATAACGAATGCATGAGCTCAGCCGAGTTCCTCTGCATCTCCCTCTTCACCTTCTGATAAGGAATCGACCGCTGACCGCGCTGGAAGCCTGCAAACCTGCAACATAGTAGCAAAGACGACTACTGCAACTCTGTAACGCTGATCCTGCCGCCTTCTCGACTGTTTTCCTGCTTGTGCATGCTGTGGGGGTAGTCTGCCTCCTCTCTGCACCAGAAGCTCCGAAGAAATCTCCCGTGGGTCGACGGAATCTTCCCCCTGCAACCGCAGGCACCAAAAAGCTGCATTACCGGTCCCTTGGGTCTCCTCTCAGCACGACGAGCGAGGTCCCTCGAATCCAGCGACGCTGTCCAAGTGACCCCCACAGTCCAGTGACTCTTCAGCCCAAGTTTGGTGGAGGTAAGTCCTTGCCTCACCTCGCTGGGCTGCATTGCTGGGAACCGCGACTTTGCAGCTACTCCGGCCCCTGTGCACTTCCGGCGGAAATCCTTTGTGCACAGCCAAGCCTGGGTCCACGGCACTCTAACCTGCATTGCACGACTTTCTAAGTTGGTCTCCGGCGACGTGGGACTCCTTTGTGCAACTTCGGCGAGCACCGTTTCACGCATCCTCGTAGTGCCTGTTTCTGGCACTTCTCCGGGTGCTACCTGCTTCAGTGAGGGCTCTTTGTCTTGCTCGACGACCCTTCTCTCTGCAGGTCCAATTTGCGACCTTCTGGCCCCTCCTGGGCCCCAGCAGCGTCCAAAAACGCCAAACGCTCGTTTTGCATGTAGCAAGGCTTGTTGGCGTCCTTTCGGCGGGAAAACACTTCTGCACGACTTTCCAAGGCAAGTGGAATCCGTCCACCAAAGGGGAAGTCTCTAGCCCTTTTCGTTCTTGCAGAAACCTCAGCTTCTTCTGTCCAGTTGAAGCTTCTTTGCACCCGCACCTGGCATTTCCTGGGCATCTGCCCATCTCCGACTTGCTTGTGACTTTTGGACTTGGTCCCCTTGTTCCACAGGTACCCTAGATTGGAAATCCACCGTTGTTGCATTGCTGGTTTGTGTCTTTCCTGCATTATTCCTCTAACACGACTCTTTTGTCCTTAGGGGAACTTTAGTGCACTTTGCACTCACTTTTCAGGGTCTTGGGGAGGGTTATTTTTCTAACTCTCACTATTTTCTAATAGTCCCAGCGACCCTCTACAAGGTCACATAGGTTTGGGGTCCATTCGTGGTTCGCATTCCACTTCTGGAGTATATGGTTTGTGTTGCCCCTATCCCTATGTTTCCCCATTGCATCCTATTGTAACTATACATTGTTTGCACTGTTTTCTAAGACTATACTGCATATTTTTGCTATTGTGTATATATATCTTGTGTATATTTCCTATCCTCTCACTGAGGGTACACTCTAAGATACTTTGGCATATTGTCATAAAAATAAAGTACCTTTATTTTTAGTATAACTGTGTATTGTGTTTTCTTATGATATTGTGCATATGACACTAAGTGGTACTGTAGTAGCTTCACACGTCTCCTAGTTCAGCCTGAGCTGCTCTGCTAAGCTACCATTATCTATCAGCCTAAGCTGCTAGACACCCTATACACTAATAAGGGATAACTGGGCCTGGTGCAAGGTGCAAATACCCCTTGGTACTCACTACAAGCCAGTCCAGCCTCCTACAGTGGTGCATCGGTGGGATAAGTACTTGCAACTGCTTTACCACTTTGTCATTTTGTACTTTTCATAGGAGAATCATATACCAAACAGTTCAGTGTATGTACACTTAACCCAAAAAGTTTACTTTTCTACTCTAAAACTTTGTTACAAAGTTCTGAAAAGTTTCTTAAAACTTCTAAAAGTTTTCCAAAGTTTAAAAAAGTTTTTTTTCTGTGCTTTCTCAAGTTCTAAAACTTTTTCTTTCTCACTATCCTTAAACCTTTACTATCATGTCTGTCGTAGATTCCACTCTCAAAACTGTTAATGCAACATATGAGAGTTTGAACTATAAACATTTGAGGGGTCTCTGCTTGGATAGAGCTTTAAGTACAGGAAAGAACCCTACAAAAGAGTTTCTCTTTAACATGCTTGTTGTGGATGACCAGAACCAGTTTGGACCATCAAATGAGAGGCTAGAAAATGGGGAAGCTTCCCAGTCTGACTCAGGAGAGTTCCTTGAGAAAGTAGGGGAGGGTTCTTATCAGGGCCTGCCCACTAGCATGGTACCTAGTGATGCTGGTAGTGATAGTGATTCCCATAACATTAGGGCATCCTTTATCCCTAGAGGCCAGGTTACCAGGGTCCAGACAGTTAGGGACAGGTCCCCCTCTGAAACTTCCCATATTTCATCGGTGTCAAAGCATTCCCAACCCACCCACCCTGAGGATAACTTGTTAGAAAGGGAACTCAAAAAGTTGAGAGTTGAAGAGACCAGACTGAAGCTTAAATAGCAGCAGCTGTCCTTAGATAGGTAATCCCTAGACATAGAGAAGGAAAGACAGAGGTTGGGGTTAGTTCCCCATGGTGGCATCAGCAGTATTCCTGATAGCAATCCTGTTAGAGAGCAAGATTCAAGGAATCTGCACAAGATAGTTCCCCCTTACAAGAAGGGGAATGACATTAATAAGTGGTTTGCTGCACTTGAGAGGGCCTGTATAGTACAGATGGTCCCTCAAAGGCAGTGGGCTGCTATTTTGTGGCTATCTTTCACTGGAAATGGTAGGGATAGGCTCCTTACTGTTAGAGAAAGTGAAGCCAATAACTACAAAGTGTTGAAAGATGCACTCTTGGATGGATTTGGTGTAACCACTGAACAATACAGGATTAAGTTCAGAGACACCAGAAAAGAGTCTTCTCAAGACTGGACAGATCTTGTGGACTGTTCAGCGAAGACCTTGGAAGGGTGGTTGCATGGCAGTAAAGTTTCTGACTTTGAAAGCCTGTAAAATCTTATTCTGAGATAGCATATTCTGAACAACTGTGTGCCTGACTTGTTGCACCGATACCTAGTGGACTCGGACCTGACCTCTCCCCAAGAATTGGGAAAGAAAGCAGACAAATGGGTCAGAGCAAGGGTGAACAGAAAAATTCATACAGAGGATGACAAGGATGGCAAGGTGAAGGATGGTAAGTCTTCTGACAAGGGTGGGGACAAAAGTAAGCATTCTGAGTCTTCATCAGGCCCACAAAAATCCTCTGGGGGAGGTGGGTCCAAATCCTCTTCCAATAATCAACCTAAAAAGCCTTGGTGTTATTTGTGTAAAGTCAAAGGCCATTGGGCAACTGATTCCAGTTGCCCAAAGAAAAACACCAAACCTCCCACTACCAAAACCCTTGCTGCAAATTCTAGTGGACCTAGTAATAGCAGTGGTGGTGGGAAATCTACTACTAATAGCCAAATCCAAGGGTGTAGCTGGGCTCACTATTGGCAATGTAGTTGGGGTTGGTCTTGTTAGGGAGACCACAGGGGCTGTTTTAGTCTCTGATGGTGGCATTGATTTTGCCACCCTGATTGCATGTCCCCTTAATATGGATAAGTACAAGCAACTTCCCCTAATAAATGGTGTTGAGGTTCAGGCCTACAGGGACACAGGAGCCAGTGTAACTATGGTGATAGAAAAACTGGTCCACCCTGAGCAACACGTACTTGGTCAGCAGTACCAAGTGACAGACCCTCATAACAACACTCTTAGCCACCCCATGGCTGTTATGAATCTCAACTGGGGGGGGGGTTACTGGTCCAAAGAAAGTTGTGGTTGCCTCAGATTTACCTGTAGATTGTCTACTAGGAAATGATTTGGAAACATCAGCTGGGCAGAAGTGGAGTTGGAGGCCCATGCAGCAATGCTGGGCATTCCTGGGGATATTTTTGCTTTAACCAGGGCTCAGGCCAAAAAGCAAGAAAGACAGGGTAACTTGGATCCTGGAACAATGGACCAAGTGCTCCCTAAAGCTAGGGGTAAGAAGGGTAAATCCCTACCCATTATCCCTCCCTCCACAGATGATTCCCCTTCCGAGGAAGAGGAATTTCCTCCCTGTGCAGAACCTACACCAGAGGAGCTGGCAGCAGACTCTACCGAGCTTTTGGGTGGAGGGGGGGCCTGCCAGGGAAGAGCTGAGTATGGCACAGCAAAACTGTCCCACATTAGAGGATCTCAGACAGCAAGCTGTCAAGCACCAAAATGGGGATGTCAGTGACAGTCATAGAGTATACTGGGAAGATAACCTCTTGTACACAGAGTCAAGGGACCCAAACCTGAAGCAGCCAGGAGATTGGTCATTTCCCTGCAGTACAGAGAGTTTCTTCTCACTCTAGCACATGACATTCCTTTGGCTGGGCATTTACGCCAGACAAAAACGTGGGAAAGACTTGTCCCCTTGTTTCACTGGCCTCATATGTCAGAGGACACCAAAGACTTTTGTAAGTCTTGTGTGACCTGCCAAGCCAGTGGCAAGATTGGTGGCACTCCAAAAGCCCCTCTAATTCCACTTCCAGTGATTGGGGTGCCCTTTGAAGGGATAGGGGTTCACATAGTTGGCCCCCTTGACCCTCCTACTGCTTCAGGCAATAGATTTATCTTGGTGGTAGTGGACAGTGCCACAAGATATCCTGAAGCAATACCTTTAAGGACCACTACAGCTCCTGAAGTGGCAAAGGCCCTCCTGGGAATCTTTTCCAGGATGGGTTTTCCTAAAGAGATGGTGTCAGACAGAGGTAGCAACTTCATGTCTGCATACCTAAAAGCAATGTGGAACTAGTGTGGTGTTACCTACAAGTTCAACACCCCTTACCATCCACAAACAAATGGTCTGGTTGAGAGGTTTAATAAAACTCTCAAAGGTATGGTAATGGGACTCCCTGAAAACTCAGGAGGAGATGGGATGTCATTTTACCTTGCCTCCTTTTTGCTTACAGGGAGGTACCCTAAAAAGGAGTGGGCTTCAGCCCCTTTGAACTCCTCTTTGGGCACCCTGTAAGAGGTCCAATCACTCTTGTGAAGGAGGGATGGGAACAACCTTTAAAAGCCCCTAAACAGGACATAGTGGATTATGTACTTGGCTTAAGATCCAGAATGGCTGAGTACATGAAAAAGGCCAGTAAAAACCTTCAGGCCAGAAAGGAGTTGCAAAAGCAATGGCATGACCAGAAGGCTTTTCTGATCCAGTACCAACCAGGACAGAAGGTGTCGGTATTGGAGCCTGTGGCCCCAAGAGCACTCCAAGACAAATGGAGTGGACCCCATTTAATTGTTGAGAAGAAGGGTGAGGTTACCTATTTGGTAGACCTGGGCACTGCCAGGAGTCCCCTTAGGGTGATTCATGTCAACCGCCTAAAACCCTACTATGACAGGGCTGATCTCACCCTGCTCATGGCAACAGATGAGGGACAGGAAGAAGAGAGTGACCCTCTCCCTGATCTCTAATCCACCACTGAAGAGGATGCTTTAGTGGAGGGAGTAGTTTTAGCAGATTGTCTGACTGCAGAACAGAAAGACAACTGCAATCTCCTAAGCCAATTTTCAGACCTCTTTTCACTTGTACCAGGTACAACATCCTTGTGTGAAAACACAATTGACACTGGAGACAGCGTGCCTGTCAAAAGTAAAATTTATAGGCAGCCTGACCATGTCAGAGACTGCATCAAACTAGAGGTGCAGAAAATGTTGGGTTTAGGGGTGATTGAACCTTCTGAAAGCCCATGGACTAGCCCAGTGGTGCTTGTACCAAAACCTCACACCAAAGATAGAAAGAGGGAGGTGAGGTTTTGTGTAGATTACAGAGGGCTCAATCAGGTAACAAAAACTGATGCTCATCCTATCCCCAGGGCAGATGAGCTCATTGATACACTGGCTTCTGCCAAGTATCTTAGCACTTTTGATCTAACTGCAGGGTATCGGCAGATTAGATTGGCAGAAGATGCTAAACCAAAGACTGCATTTTCTACCATAGAAGTGCACTACCGATTCACAGTGATGCCCTTTGGTTTGAAAAATGCACCTGCCACTTTTCAGAGGTTGGTGAATACAGTCCTCCAAGGGTTGGAAGCTTTCAATGCAGCATATCTAGATGATATTGCTGTCTTTAGCTCAACCTGGGATGATCACCTGGTCCACCTTTGGAAAGTTTTGGAGTCCCTGCAAAAGCAGGCCTCACTATCAAGGCCTCAAAGTGCCAGATAGGGCAGGGGAAAGTGGTTTATCTGGGCCACCTGGTAGGTGGAGAACAGATTGCACCACTACAGGGGAAAATCCAAACTATCAAGGATTGGATTCCCCCTACAACTCAGACCCAGGTGAGAGCCTTTTCAGGCCTCACAGGGTACTACATGAGATTCATCAATAATTATGGCTCCATAGCAGCCCCTCTTAATGATCTCACAAGCACCAAAATGCCTAAGAAGGTGCTATGGACAGCTATCTGTCAGAAAGCTTTTGAGGAGCTCAAACAGGCCATGTGCTCTGCACCTGTCCTAAAAAGCCCATTTTACTCCAAGAAATTCATTGTTCAAACTGATGCATCTGAATTAGGGGTAGGGGCAGTCTTATCACAACTGAATTCTGAGGGCCAGGATCAACCAGTTGCTTTTATCAGCAGAAGGTTGACCCCTAGATAAAAGTGTTGGTCTGCCATAAAGAGTGAGGCCTTTGCTGTGGTCTGGGCACTGAAAACGTTGAGGCCATACCTGTTTGGCACTCACTTTATTGTTCAGACAGACCACAAAACTCTACTTTGGCTAAAACAAATGAAAGGTGAAAACCCTAAATTGTTGAGGTGGTCCATATCTCTACAGGGAATGGACTATACAGTGGAACATAGACCTGGGAGTACCCACCCCAATGCAGATGGACTCTCCAGATATTTCCACTTAGACAATGAAGACTCATGAGGACAAGGCTAGTCTTATTGTCCTTCGTTTGGGGGGGTGGTTGTGTAGGAAAGTACCATCTTGCCTGGCATGTTACCCCCATTTTCATTGTATGTATGTATGTTTTAGCCCCTGCTAGGCAGGACCCCAGTGCTCATAGTATGTGCCTTGTATGTGTTCCCTGTGTGGTGCCTAAATGTATCACTGAGGCTCTGCTAACCAGAACCTCAGTGTTTATGCTGTCTCTGTATTCTAAATTTGTCACTGCAGGCTAGTGACTAAATTTACCAAATCTCATTGGCACACTGGTACACCCATATAATTCCTTTGTATATGGTACTTAGGTAACCAGGGTATTGGGGAGCAATGGGCGGCAAAAGAAATGCTGCAGCCCATAGGGATCTCCTGGAACGCCAAAACCCTGGGTCCAAGGACTAAAACAACATACATACAGTGAAATATGGGGGTAACATGCCAGGCAAGATGGTACTTTCCTACAGGTATCTTGGACACCCTGACTGTTTTCTTACAGTCCCAGCGACCCTCTACAAGCTCCCATAGGTCTGGGGTCCATTCGTGATTTGCATTCCACTTTTGGAGTATACGGTTTGTGTTGCCCCCAGACCTATGTTTGCCTATTTCATCCTGTTGTAATTCTACACTGTTTGCATTACTTTTCTAACTCTTACTTACCTGTTTTAGGGTTTGTGTACATATAACTTGTGTATATTACTTACCTTCTTACTGAGGGTCCTCACTGAGATACTTGTGGCATATTGTCATAAAAATAAAGTACCTTTATTTTTAGTAACTCTGAGTATTGTGTTTTCTTATGATGTTGTGCATATGATATAAGTGGTATAGTAGGAGCTTTGCATGTCTCCTAGTTCAGCCTAAGCTGCTTTGCTATAGCTACGTTCTATCAGCCTAAGCTGCTAGAAACACCTCTATTCTACTAATAAGGGGTAACTGGACCTGGCACAGGGTGTAAGTACCACAATGTACCCACTATAAGCCAGGCCAGCCTCCTACACCAGTCCATCAGTCTGTGGATGATAAGGGGTGGTGAACTTGTGTGTAACACCACACTCCTTTCACATTGCTTTTAGGTATGCAGACATGAAGTTACTATATCTGTCTGACACCACTTCCTTAGGGAAGTGCACTCTGGAAAAGATTCCCAGGAGGGCCTTTGCCATTGCAGGAGCTCTAATGGTCTTTAAGGGGATAGCTTCTGGGCACCTTGTGGCATGGTCCACCACCTAGAGGATAAACCTATTGTCAGAAGCTGTTGGAGGGCCAAGGGGCCAACAATATCAACCCCTACCCTTTCAAAGGGCACCCCAACCACTGGTAGTGGGATTAAGAGGGCCTTTGGTGTGCCACCAGTCTTGCCACTGGCTTGGCAGGTGACACAGGAGCGACAAAACTCCTATGTGTCTTCTGACATGTGGGGTCAGTTAAAATGTGGAACAAGTCTGTCCCATGTTTTACTATGGCCTAAATGCCCAGCTAAAGGGATATCATGAGCCAGAATTAGGAGGAATTCCCTGTACTGAAGGGGGATGCACAGTCTCCTGGTGGCACCAGGTTTAGGGTCCCTTGCTTCAGTATAAAGGAGATTATTCTCCTAATAATCTCTGTGTGTGTCAGTGACATCACCATTTTGCTGTTTGACAGCTTGCTCTCTGAGACCCTCCAATGTGGGACAGTTTTGCTGTGCCTCACACAGCTCTTCCCTGGCAGGCCCCCCTGCACCCAAAAGCTCAGCTTTATCAGATTCCAGCTCCTCTGGTGTAGGTTCTGAACAGGGAGAGAATTCCTCTTCCTCAAAAGGGAAATCATCTGTGGAGGGAGGCATAGTGGACAAGGGTTTGCCCTTCCTACCCCTAGTTTTTGGGAGCACTTGGTCCATTGTTCCAGGATCCAAGTTTCCCTGTCCTCTTTGCTTCTTGGCCTGAGCCCTGGTAAGAGCAAAGATATGCCCACGATTGCCCAGGATTGCTGCATGGGCCTCCAACTCCACTTCAGCCCAAGCTGAAGTCTCCAAATCATTGCCTAGCAGACATTCTACAGGTAAATCAGTGTTGCTATGGGCGTCTGTCACTTGGTACTGGTGACCAAGTAGGTGTTGCTCAGGGGCAACCAGTTTGTCCATCACCATGGTGACACTGGCACCTGTGTCCCTGTAGGCCTCAACCTGAACACCATTGATCAGGGGTAGCTGCTTGTACTTATCCAAATTAAGGGGACAAGTAACTAAAGTGGCTAGGTCAATGCCACCATCAGAGACTAAAAAAGCCTCAGTGACCTCCCTAACTAGACCAACCCCAACTACATTACCAATGGAGAGCCCGGCTACACCCTTTGACTGGCTATTAGTAGTGTTCTTCCCACCACCACTGTTATTACTAGGGGCACTAGTAGTTGCAGTTGGGGTTGTGATAGTTGGAGGTTTGGTGTTTTTCTTTGGACACTGACTGTCAGTTGCCCAATGGCCTTTGGCTTTACACATATAACACCAAGGTTTCTTATATTTGTGAGAAGAGCATTTGGACCCACCACCCCCAAGGATTTGTTTGGGCCTGATAAAGACTCTGATGATTTTTTATCTTTGTCCCCACCCTTGTCATGTGACTTACCATCCTTCTTCTTGTCATCCTTGTCACCCCCTGTATGAGCTTTTCTGCTCACCCTTGTTCTGACCCATATGTCTGCCTTCTTTCCCTATTCTTGGGGAGAGGTCAGATCTGAGTCCACAAGATATTGACACACAATTATTCAAGATATACTCTCTCAGAATCAAGTTATATAAGCTTTCATAGTCAGTCACCTTACTGTCATTTAACCAACCTTCTAGGTCCTTCAAAGAACAGTCTACAAAGTGTGTCCAGTCCTGTGATGACTTCTTTTAGGTCTCTCTGAACTTAAGTCTGTATTGTTCATTGGTTAAGCCCAGACTATCCAAGAGTGCACCTTTAAGAATTTGGTAATTATCTGCATCATCCTCGCTGACAATAAGAAGTCTGTCTCTCCCTTTGACAGAGAAGGATAACCAAAGGATAGCAGCCCACTGTACATGAGGGCTCCTCTGAACTTTACAGGCCCTCTCAAGTGCAGCAACCCCCTTTTTGATGTCATCACCATCCTTGTAAGGAGGGACAACTTTGTGCCGTTTTCTATAATAAAATGGAGGTTCCCTAACATTTGTATTCCTAAAACTGCTGCTGCCACCATGGGGAACTAACCCCAAACCCTGCCTGTCTTTCTCCACAGCCAGGGATGCCCTGTTTAAGCCCAACTTTTGCTGTATTAGCCTCAGTCTGGCCTCCTCTAACCTCAGCTTTCTGAATTCCCTATCTAGGGACCGGTCCTCAGGGTTAGAATTATGTGAAGCCTCTGAAACAGAGGTAACATGAGAGGGTGCAGAGGCAGACCTATCTCTACCAGGGCCCACTCTAGTGACCTGGCCTCTAGGGGTGAAGGGAGCCCTACTTGTGTGTGAACCCTTCCCACTGCCAGCTATACTAGAGGGCTTATTGACAGATAGGTCTGTGGAAGGACCATCTCCAGGATTGTCAACTTGCTCCTCTGAGCATTCCTGATTGGAGTCATCCTCACCTCTTCCCCTTTCTGATCTGGACCAGTGCTGAGTCCCTGGTCATCTTCAAAGAGAAGATTTAAGAGGAACTCCTTATTGGGGTTCTTCCCAATCCCTAAACTTCTTTCAGTGCAGAGACCCCTCAAACTTTAAAAGTTTAGATTCTCATAGGTAGTCTTGACAACTCTAGGGGTAGCATCTACAGAAGACATATTGAAAGAAAAAAGTTAAGGAAAGTGAGTAAAAAGTTAGTAGAATAACAGAGATAACTTTTTAGAGTAAAGAGAAAACTTTTCAGAACTTTGTAAAAACTTTTGCCAAGTTTAAAGAACTTTTAGAAAGTTAGAAAATGGTTTCTAAGTATATATTATATATATGCTCTAAGTATTGGAGCAAGCTTTTCTTGTGGAAAGCACAGGGAACAAAGTGGTGAAGCAATTGCAAGTACTTATCCCACTGCTGTACCACCAATGTAGGAGGCTGGCCTGGTTTGTTGTGTGTACCTTGGGTACTTACACCTTATACCAGGTCCAGTTATCCCTTATTAGTGAAATTTAGTAGTGTTCTAGCAGCTTAGGTTGATAGAGGTAGCTATAGCAGAGCAGCTTAGGCTGAACTCGGAGACATGCAAAGCTCCTGCAATACCACTTATAGTTACACAGTACTTATACACAAGTAAAGACAATACTCAATGTTGCCAAAAATAAAGGTATTTAATTGGGTGACACAGTACGAAAAATATCTTAGAGACAATAGTCCTTCTGGAGGTAAGTATTATACGCAATATAAACACTAGATACCAAAATTAGACAAGTAAGTGTAGGAAGGTAGCCTCTTTCTAGCATTGTTACCCCCACGTTTGGCCTGTTTGTGAGTATATGTCAGGGTGTTTATACTGTCTCACTGGGATCCTGCTAGCCAGGGGCCCTTGCTCATAGTGGAAACCCTATGTTGTCAGTGTGTTTGATATTTGTCACTGGGATCCTGCAAGCCAGGACCCCAGTGCTCATAAGTTTGTGGCCTATATGTGTTCCCTTTGTGGTGCCTAACTGTGCCACTGAGGCTCTGCTAACCAGAACCTCAGTGTTTATGCTCTCTCTGCTTTTAAAATTATCACTGCAGGCTAGTGACTAATTTGACCAATTCTCATTGGCACACTGGAACACCCCTATAATTCCCTTGTATATGGTACATAGGTTCCAAGGGTATTTGGGTTCCAGGAGACCCCTATGGGCTGCAGCATTTATTTTGCCACTCATAGGGAGCTCAGATAATTCTTACACAGGACTGCCACTGCAGCCTGAGTGAAATAACGTCCATGTAATTTCACAGCCATTTTCACTGCACATAAGTAACTTATAAGTCAACTATATGTCTAACCCTCACTTGGTGAAGGTTAGGTGCCAAGTTACTTAGTGTGTGGGCACCCTGGCACTAGCCAAGGTGCCCCCACATTGTTCAGGGCAAATTCCCCGGACTTTGTGAGTGCGGGGACACCATTACAAGCGTGCACTACATATAGGTCAATACCGATATGTAGCGTCACCATGATAACTCGGAACATGGCCATGTAACATGTCTAAGACCATTGAATTGTCACCCCAATACCATTCTGGTATTGGGGGAACAATTCCATGATCCCCCGGGTCTCTAGCACAGAACCCGGGTACTGCAAAACTGCCTTTCCGGGGTTTCCAATGCAGCTGCTGATGGTGCCAACCCCTCTGACAGGATTCTGCCCTCCTGGGGTCTGGGCAGCCACAGCCCAGGAAGACAGAACAAAGGATTTCCTCTGAGAGAGGGTGTCACACCCTCTCCCTTTGGAAATAGGTGTGAAGGGTTGGGGAGGAGTAGCCTCCCCCAGCCTCTGGAAATGCTTTGATGGGCACAGATGGGCACAGTCTACACCGGTTCAGGGATCCCCCAGCCCTGCTCTGGCGCGAAACTGGACAGAGGAAAGGGGAGTGACCACTCCCCTGACCAGTACCTCCCAGGGGTGGTGCCCAGAGCTCCTCCAGTGTGTTCCAGACCTCTGCCATCTTGGATTCAGAGGTGTTGGGGGCACACTGGACTGCTCTGAGTGGCCAGTGCCACCAGGTGACGTCAGAGACTCCTTGTGATAGGCTCCTTCAGGTGTTGCTAGCCTATCCTCTCTCCTAAGTAGCCAAACCCTCTTTTCTGGCTATTTAGGGTCTCTGTCTCTGGGGAAACTTTAGATAACGAATGCAAGAGCTCATCCGAGTTCCTCTGCATCTCTCTCTTCACCTTCTGCCAAGGAATCGACTGCTGACCGCGCTGGAAGCCTGCAAAACTGCAACATAGTAGCTAAGACGACTACTGCAACTCTGTAACGCTGATCCTGCCGCCTTCTCGACTGTTTTCCTGGTGGTGCATGCTGTGGGGGTAGTCTGCCTCCTCTCTGCGCTAGAAGCTCCGAAGAAATCTCCCGTGGGTCGACGGAATCTTCCCCCTGCAACCGCAGGCACCAAAAAGCTGCATTACCGGTCCCTTGGGTCTCCTCTCAGCACGACGAGCGAGGTCCCTCGAATCCAGCAACTCTGTCCAAGTGGCCCCCACAGTCCAGTGACTCTTCAGTCCAAGTTTGGTGGAGGTAAGTCCTTGCCTCACCTCGCTAGACTGCATTGCTGGGAACCGCGACTTTTGCAGCTACTCCGGCCTCCGTGCACTTCCGGCGGAAATCCTTTGTGCACAGTCCAGCCTGGGTCCACGGCACTCTAACCTGCATTGCACGACCTCCTAAGTTGTTCTCCGGCGACGTGGGACTTCTTTGTGCGACTTCGGGTGAGCACCGTTTCACGCATCCTCGTAGTGCCTGTTTCTGGCACTTCTCCGGGTGCTACCTGCTGCTAAGAGGGCTCCTTGTCTTGCTCTACGTCCCTTCTACCTCCTGGTCCAATTTGCGACATTCTGGTCCCTCCAGGGCCACAGCAGCATCCAAAAACGTTAACCGCACGATTTGCAGCTAGCAAGGCTTGTTGGCGTTCTTTCGGCGGGAAAACACTTCTGCACGAGTCTACAAGGCGAGCTGGATCCGTCGTCCAAAGGGGAAGTCTCTAGCCCTTTGCGTTCCTGCAGAAACCGCAGCTTCTTCTGTCCAGTAGAAGCTTCTTTGCACCCGCAGCTGGCATTTCTGGGCATCTGCCCATCTCCGACTTGCCTGTGACTTTTGGACTTGGTCCCCTTGTTCCACAGGTACCCCAGATTGGAAATCCAGTGTTGTTGCATTGTTGGTTTGTGTCTTTCCTGCATTATTCCTCTAACACGACTTCTTTGTCTCTAGGGGAACTTTAGTGCACTTTGCACTCACTTTTCAGGGTCTTGGGGAGGGTTATTTTTCTAACTCTCACTATTTTCTAATAGTCCCAGCGACCCTCTACAAGGTCACATAGGTTTGGGGTCCATTTGTGGTTCGCATTCCACTTTTGGAGTGTATGGTTTGTGTTGCCCCTATCCCTATGTTTCCCCATTGCATCCTATTGTAACTATACATTGTTTGCACTGTTTTCTAAGACTATACTGCATATTTTTGCTATTGTGTATATATATCTTGTGTATATTTCCTATCCTCTCACTGAGGGTACACTCTAAGATACTTTGGCATATTGTCATAAAAATAAAGTACCTTTATTTTTAGTATAACTGTGTGTTGTGTTTTCTTATGATATTGTGCATATGACACTAAGTGGTACTGTAGGAGCTTCACTCGTCTCCTAGTTCAGCCTAAGCTGCTCTGCTAAGCTACCATTATCTATCAGCCTAAGCTGCTAGACACCCTATACACTAATAAGGGATAACTGGGCCTGGTGCAAGGTGCAAGTACCCCTTGGTACTCACTACAAGCCAGTCCAGCCTCCTACAGAACCCCAATACACTGGGTACTTAAGTACCATATACAAGGGAATTATATGGATGTACCTGTGTGCCAATGAGAATTGGTAAATTTAGTCACTAGCCTGCAGTGACAAATTTTGAAAGCAGGGAGAGCATAAACACTGAGGTTCTGGTTAGCAGACCCTCAGTGATACAGTTAGGCACCACACAGGGAACACATACAGGGCACATACTATGAGCACTGGGGTCTTGCCTGGCAGGATCCTAGTGACACAACGACTAAAACAACATACATACAGTGAGATATGGGGGTAACATGCCAGGCAAGATGGTACTTTCCTACACCCCCCCCCCCCAACGAAGGACAATAAAACTAGCCATGACCTGATGAGTTCTCATTGTCTAAGTGGAAATATCTGGAGAGTCCATCTGCATTAGAGTGGGTACTCCCAGGTCTATGTTCAACTGTATAGTCCATTCCCTGTAGAGATATGGACCACCTCAACAATTTAGGAGTTTTACCTTTCATTTGTTTTAGCCAAAGTAGAGGTTTGTGGTCTGTCTGAACAATAAAGTGAGTGCCAAACAGGTATGACCTCAACTTTTTCAGTGCCCAGACCACAGCAAAGGCCTCCCTCTCTATGGCAGACCAACGCTTTTCTCTAGGGTCAACCTTCTCCTGATAAAAGCAACTGGTTGATCCTGGACCTCAGAATTCAGTTGTGATAGTACTGTCCCTACCCCTAATTCAGATGCATCAGTTTGAACAATGAATTTCTTCGAGTAACATGGGCTTTTTAGGACAGGTGCAGAGCACATGGCCTGTTTGAGCTCCTCAAAAGCTTTCTGACCGCTAGCTGTCCATAACATCTTCTTAGGCATTTTCTTACTTGTGAGATCATTAAGAGGGGCTGCTATGGAGCCATAATTTTTATTGAATCTCCTGTAGTACCCTGTGAGGCCTAAAAAGGCTCTCACCTGGGTGTAAGTTGTAGGGGGAACCCAATCCATGATTGTCTGGATTTTCCCCCCTGTAGTGGTGCATTCTCTTCTCCACCTACCAGGTGGCCCAGATAAACCACTTTCCCCTGCCCTATCTGTCACTTTGAGGCCTTGATAGTGAGGCCTACCTTTTGCAGGGCCTCTAAAACTTTCCAAAGGTGGACCAGGTGCTCATCCCAGGTTGAGCTGAAGACAGCAATATCATCAAGATATGCTGCACTGAAAGCTTCCAACCCTTGCAGGACTGTGTTCACCAACCTCTGAAAAGTGGCATGTGCATTTTTTCAAACCAAAGGGCATTACTGTGAATTGGTAGTGTGAAGTACTGGGTTTTTCAGAACCCAGTGGTGCCAGGGAACACACCCTAAGACTTCGAGTCTTCCTGTTTCAGACTACAGAAACACAGAGTCTTCTTGGTGAAGTCAAAGATCTTGTTTATTGGCTGCAGCCAGTAACAGGTATCCTAGAAGTACAACACGGTGTATATTCTCAGGTGACTGCTCCCCTTGCAAAGCTAACCTTCTCTTTTATACAAAATATTATGCTTTAGGCAAGCATTCCTTATTTTACA
Organism: Pleurodeles waltl; assembly: GCF_031143425.1. Taxonomy (NCBI): domain Eukaryota; kingdom Metazoa; phylum Chordata; class Amphibia; order Caudata; family Salamandridae; genus Pleurodeles; species Pleurodeles waltl. The sequence continues at coordinate 758,281,548 of NC_090449.1, read as the reverse complement.
GTTGACCATTCACATATTTTCACTACAAAGAAATAGCAGGGTTATGATGACAAGCCATATTTCAGTTTGTCCAGCCCTCAATCAATTACCCGGCAAGGCTCAGTACTTTCATCAGATATCGACGGACCCCCAATATAAACAGGCACCTCCTCCTTGTAAAGCAAGTCATAAAGAAAGAAACAGGGACAGGTGTGTGTAAGATTAGGCATGGTTTGTGTGTGATTAAAGGTTTTATGATGTGTTGTGCCTTGATACTAATCTCATTCGGCCACTGGGAAAGAAAACTGGCCGAACAGGTTTGGCTTCAGGCAGTGGAGTCAGCTTGCCCAGGTCACAGAGGAGTCAGCAAAGATGTACGTGTCCTTCAGACTCGTTTTCGGCATTAGTCATTGGCCTATGTGAGGGCAATCACAAAATGGCTGTCGTTTAAATGGAACCTCAGAGTTTCAGGACGGAAACTCTGATATTCAGGTGATTTCGTCACCTGAATATGAATACAATGCTTGTGCATACTATTCTAATCATTCTCGGTCTGCTGATACCAAAATCGTTGTGATACGACGATGTTTATAACACGGGTCCAGAATTTTCAGTACCACAGACCCTCCTTTTGCCCTTACATAGGCAATAACCTATACTCACGCTAATCTGAGTCCAGGTCTATATTCATAAAGTCGTTGAGATGTTGCTGTAGCATCATCCTATTACTTAGCTCGTCTTTTGATACAGGTTTCCTTACACACGATGTAGCACAGAGGCCACATATTGCAGGAGCACACTGTACACACAAACAGGACAGGAAAAGAATGGCTAAGATCATCCCAATGACTACCAGAGTCTTCCATCCCCAGGCGGATATCAGCTCCCAGAACCACCCCATCAATGACCAATCTCCTTTATCCACGTGAATAGATTCGGAGATCTTGTGCAGTTTGGAAATGGCCTGGTAGACTGTCGGACCGTTATCTGGGATGAAAACACAACAACTTGATTGGATCACTTTACATACCCCACCTCGGTCTGCAAGTATGACGTCTAATGCGACCCTGTTCTGAAGAGTCATAAGGCGATCCGACTGGAGCTCAGCAGTCAAATTACCAAGGGCACCGGCGGTTTCAACTACCGTGGATTCAACCACCTTTGTCAATTGCCTTATGTTCCTGCTGTTAACCATAGCACCCCAAAACGGCAGAATACCCTTTACGAAATCTCCAAATTCTTGTCCTGTAGTGTCTTCTTTACTTATGACACCTCTAACTATCCTTGTCTCATGGTAATCTGCCGCGGCCGTGTAGGTGGGAGGTAACAGGAACGAAACAAAACATGTGCCTGAGAAGTCAGGGGGCAACCATGTATAGGCTCTATTATGGCAGATGAAATAGGTACCCTTAGCTGCTAAGAACGAAGGAGAAGTCTGAGACGCAAAAACATATGTTTCAGTGCAGATACTTTTCCCTAACTGAGCTCTGGGATTTTTGCCATTACCTTGCAGACATAGGTGACCCTGATGGGGTACAATCCAAATCGGGGAGGATCTCTTTGCTCGCTGGTTCCCACTCAGAGTAACTCCATATCCTGTTATGTTCCATCCAATATATGCTAGTGTCTCATCTCTCGGGATAGTCTCATAGGAAATATCTTCCCTAATCATATCTACTATACCCTTAGCTAGAGCACTATTCTTAGGATTATCTTTCACAGAACGTAGGGGGTTGGCTTCATACGCGTATATGAACACCGTTCTATATGCCCACACAGAACCATTATGGCTGAAAGGTAGGACCAGATAAGGGATACCTTTATCAGTAGTATGAGGCATAAGACCACACACCCAACAGTTAGTTGTGTTCACTACTAATTGGTGTTGGTGTAGAAGCTGAATGAATGAATTGTTGACAAATTCTAATCTTCTGGCAGACTCGTGTTCAGGCAGGGGGTGAAAAGAATGCGAGGAAACAGTAGAAGGAGGTATGGGCTGTGTAATGGATGCAAATGTCACCTGAAAAGAGAATAAAACATATCCTATTAAAAACGTCATTACACTGGGCAACATGAAAATACATAATATCAAAAATCGTTTCTTTGTCATTATTATAGACATTCTGGCTTTAAAATCCATCTGTTTGGCAGGTCTCTCATTCTTGAAAAACTCCATCCTCTCTAATTGCTGCTCACGGTGGTAGGGTGTTCTATGCTAGGGAATGCTTCTGTCAGTCCAGGGCAACTCCCTTAGACCGACCAGAACTGTCGACCTAACGTCTTCAGCTGCACTCCAAAGACTTGGGCAACCACGACCCTACAGCTGAACCCGGATGGCGGTTCGAAAAGAAAAAAACAAAAATAAGAAAGTTTCTCAGATGAGAGAGCTGCACTTTAAAAAAAAAATAGCAAAGGAACGGGAAAAAAATTATTTGTCCTTAGTTCTTGGTCTCAAATTATAACGGCTTTTTCCAGGTACTGTCTGGTTCTGGAACAAGAGTTCAGGCTCTGTAGTGTTCAATTGAATTGACGGTGGCACAGCTTCTTGCAAATTATTGTCACTTTCTCGTTCAGAAATTGTTCCTTTTACACGTGCATCGCTAAATGGCAAAAAACAAGGCACAGTCTCAGTCTCAGAGTCAGCGATCCCCTCCTGGACCCACCGGTCGTACGGTAGAGGAAAAGGGACCCTCTTGCAGTGTACGCCGTGGATCCAGTTCTTTTTTCCTTCCACTCGAACAGCTGATCTTGTTGAGAGAAGGACTTGGTGGGGGCCGGTCCAACGGGGCTGGTCATTCTTTGTCCGCTGGAAGTTCTTGACCAGCACCCATGATCCAGGATCGATAAGATGTCCTGGAGCTTCAGAGACCTGAGGCAGAGTATCGTGAACCTGTTGGTGTAGAACACGCAATTTAGCCGTCAATTCATACAAATAATCAAGCAGTACAGGGTGTTCGATCTCACTGAATTTTGTTGGTCTTGGCACTCCCCATATGTTGGCCGGGCGGCCGAACACAATTTCATAGGGACTAAGTCCCACTCGCGAATGCACAGTCATTCTTGTTGATAGGAGTGCTAGAGGCAGAGCGTCAGGCCATTTAAGACCAGAGTTCTCTTGTATCTTTGCCAACTTCAGTTTTAGCGTGACATTATAGCACTCTACTAGTCCAGCTGATTGGGGGTGATTTGCAGCGTGGAATTTTGCTGGATACCTAGCCCCTCACAAACTTTTTTCATCACTCGACCCACAAATTCACTCCCATTATCACTCCAGACCATTCTCGGCATTCCAAACCTAGGGAAGAATTCTTTGGCAAGGGCTTTAGCTGTGGATAAGGCAGTGTTGTCTTTTAAGGGATATGCTTCTACCCATCTTGAAAAGGCACAAACAACAACGAGTACGTATTTCAGATTGTTGCACCTTTCCATGTGGATGAAATCTAGCTGCAAAACCTCGAACGGATACGTTGGAGGCGCAAAATGACCAGCTGGAGTTGGGGTTCCCCTACCAGGATTGTATTTCAGACACACCATGCAATTCTTGACCACATTCTCTGCACATTTAGGAATTCCAGCATTTTGCCATACTGGAGCCAACAACTTACAAATCCCTTTCACACTGATATGGGCCATTCCATGAGCCATTGTCACCACTGCAAGCACATACGCATCGGGTAACAACCATCGCTGATGTTCTGACAAGTCAACCCAACAACCATTTTCATCCAATTTACCTGTACTTTCTTTCCACACATTCAACTCTTTCTCTGAAGCTTCAGCTTGAAGAGACTTCACACCCTCTATCGTATCTTCACACATTCCAACGTCACCAACCCATCTTGCGGGGTCTGCAACATACATTCGATTCATCACATCTTTTGCTGTTTCTTTTGCGATTTCGTCAGCAAATGCATTGGCACGACCGGCATCATCAGTAACCTTCTTGTGTGCACTGCATTTCACAATCGCAACTTGTAATGGCAAGGTCAGTGACTCAAGAAGTTCATTCACCAACTGACCATGCTGAATTTTAGTTCCATGCGAAGTCAGGAACCCACGTTCTTTCCACAATCGTCCAAAACTATGGGGCACACCAAACGCATACTGGCTGTCGGTATATATGGTCACTTTCATTCCTTTCGATAACACACACGCTCTCGTAAGTGCAATCAGCTCTGCTGCTTGAGCTGAATTATGTGGTATACGTGCAGCTTCAACAATCGTATGCAAAGTTGTGACAGCATATGCTGCAGTCGTATCACCATTCGGAAGCTTGAAGCATGAACCATCCACCCATAAGGTACCATCACACTTTACAAGAGGAGTATCTTTAAGATCTACTCTCCCTTTCGTTTCTTCTTCTGTCCTAAGAAAACAATCATGTTGTTCAACATCATCTGTTTCTACTGAAATTGGCAATAACGTGGCTGGATTCGACGTATTGCACCTCTTTATGTGCACATGACTCGCTAACAGTGTCAACTCGTAACCTGACAATCGAGCACTAGTTAAATGCTGTGTCTTGGTCCTGTTTAACAACGTGTCCACTGCATGTGGAACCATCACAAACAACATATTATTCATCACTAACCCAGCAGACTGTCGAATAAAAACAGCTGCTGACGCTGCGGCTCTCAAGCAACTCGGCAATGCTTAAGCTACCGGATCCAAAGTCGACGAAAAATATGCGCATGGGCGCTGCTTGTCTCCAAAAGACTGTGTCAGCACTGACAATGCACAACCCTCTCTCTCATGGACATACAGTGTAAAGGGCTTACTGTAGTCGGGGGTACCCAACACAGGAGCCGAACATAATGCATTACGCAATTCGGAAACACTTTTCTGACAATCTTCAGACCATGGAACAGGATTCGGTGTATCTTTATAGGTCAATGCTACCAAAGGCTTGGCCAGCAAAGAAAAATTCGGTATCCATTGTCTGCAGTATGATGTAATGCCCAAGAAAGAACGTACTTCTCTCTGTGTCCCTGGCACACTCAATTTTGCAATTGCCTGAATTCTTTCTGAGGTCAGTTTCCTTCCCTCCTTCGATAAGAGATGACCTAAGTAGGTCACTTCTTGTCGACAATATTGCAGTTTTGAAAGGGACACTTTGTGATGTAAATCAGACAAATGACGCAACAACAACAAGGTGGCTTCTCTACAAATCTCTTCAGTATCTGTAGCGACTAGCAAATCATCAATGTACTGAATAAGGGTAGCGCCGTCAGGTAAAACAATTGCATCAAGCTGTGTTTTTAAAGCCTGACTATATATTGATGGACTTTCACAGTAGCCTTGAGGAGCGCGTTTGAAGCGGAAACTTCGGCCTCCTAAACTGAAGCCAAAAATATCCCTGCTCTCCTCGGCAATCGGGATGCTGAAGAAAGCATTCTTTAAGTCAATCACCAAGAACCAGGTGGCGGAAGCTGGAATCATAGTTAATATGGCAGTGATATCAGGAACAACTGGAAACTGTGGCACAACTATTTTATTTACCTCTCTAAGATCAATCACGAGCCTGTAAACAGGTGGCTTAGAGGGGTCAGTATGTTTCAAAACAGGCAGAACAGGACTATTACAAACGTTGCCTCTTGTCTCTTCAATTACATCTTTTTCAATTAAATCATAAATGATCGCTAACAACGCCTTTTCACCTTCACTAGAGATCTTGTATTGTTGAATGTGTGGTAATTTAACATTGGCTTTCAATGTCACAACATAAGGCGGTATTTCCAAAAGACCCACATCATTAGGACCAGTAGCCCAAATGATATCAGGAAGAAACGACAATTCGGTTGGAAGTTTATCCTTCGACAAATACATTGGAGAGACCATTTTCCTACCCAGTGTAAGTTGTACTCCCGAAGGAGAACAATATAATGTCGCATACAATCTTTTCAACAAATCCAATCCTAACAAGTTTTCACCACAACCTGTCGTCAGAATAAGGGGTGCTTCCAATTCACAAGGTCCAACAGAAAGGGACATAGGACTAGAAATCGGGTTCCTAACCGGGGCGCCAGAAAAACCTACTGAAACATTCATCTCGCCAGACAAAGGTGCGCCAGGGAGTTTTGAGTGCATAATAGAACTCTTTGTAGCACCAGTATCCAACAGAAAAGGCTCCGACACACCTGATGTAATCACCTTAACATAAGGTCCATTCTGATCTACTGGAACTAAAAAAACTCCCTCTCTCCGTCTATGGCTGTCCTAGCAATTATTACCTTCCAGATTCTCATCTTCTGCATAGTAGTCGTCAGCATAGTACTGAGCCGTCCTACCAGACGCGTTATGTTGCTGGTCAAAACTATTCATTGAGTTTTTAGACGGAAAGGAACGCGTGTTCTGGGGGAAACTTTCACGTCCTCTACCTCTAGGAGCTTGTTGAACACCTCGACCTCTTGCGCCAGAAGCATCATTCGTACGCTGTAACAAAATAGGACAACTATACTTGAAATGACCCTCTTCTTTACAATATGAACACTGATTGGGACCTACAGGAACACGTGGTTGAGAAAACTCGAACCTTTGCGAGTTTCTCTGGAACTGTTGAGGTTGCTGATAGTTACTCTGACCACCACGTGGCGGATACGCCTGTTGTAAAAGAACCTTCGTCTTTAATTCTTTAGTTGTCTTGTCTGCTCTATCCTTCTCATCTTTATCCCTATTTTCGTAGTACTGTGCAGTAGCCAATATTTGTGCTGAAGAGGAAACGGCCCAAGAAATCTCTGAATCCTTCAATTTCTTACACAGATCGGCAAGCAAATTGTGCACAAACTTGTCGACGAACAACCGTTGACCACCTTCTGTACTCATATCTTGACCACTGTGGTCGATAAACGTTTCCTCAAACCTGGTGAAGAAATCAGACACTGTTTCATCTTTCTTCTGCTTACACGCAGACAATTTATCCCAATTCACACGCATCGCAGGCATTAAAGTCTTCATGTAAGTAATGATCCTAGCAGGCAGTTCTGCTACCAAAGGCTCAGGCTTGGCACCACCAGCTTGTCTATCATTTGCAGCACTAATATTAGCCCATGAGTCACTTAACTCTTGTGCATGATCTGTATGGCGAATCAATCCCCACAAAGGCTGTGGAACAACATTCCCAAATAACATGTCTATGTCGGCTAAATTCATAATACATGAGTCTGCAGTCTGTGATAATTCCTTATAATACCCTGCAGGGTTTTTACGGGGATCAGGCAAAGTCTGCTTAAGGGCTAAAACTTCAGCCCGCTTCCACGGAACATGTACCCAAACACGCTGAAAATGAGCTGGGACAGCATCAATTTGATTAGCAACATCAGCCTCAACGGCGTCCTTCCATACCGGAGGGACTTCTCTCATTGGGTACTGTCGCACCTTTTTTTTAACAGAGGAGTCATGTTGGAACAATGACTGAGAAGGATCCTTATTCCTAAAGGACAACAACGTCGCAACTGCTGTCTCAACATCCGAACCCACAATCGTGCCCTTTGCAAACTCAAACCGTACACAGCACAAATAAGGCGGATTTGTTTCCAAATCATTATCCTCCAATTCCTCACAAAGGAAAGCACACATTTTCTCAAAAACGTATCTTTGTTTCGGTGCTTCCCATTGACGGAAGACATCCATAACAGACTCTACATTGTATCTTAAAGGGTAAACAACCCATTTACGCGCCATACGGTCAAACATTTCTCTCTCTCGAGAATTAGGCAGTTGACTACGCGACTGCTTACGCTCCGAATCTGGGGTCACACCAGATGACCCAAAGAGAGGAAATATAAGGCTGGCAACAGTATCTGTCATTCTCTGTCGGACAGAAGGAGAAGTTGATGAAACAACAGGAGGAAAAACAGAGGGAGGCAAGGCAGACGCAGAAGCAGACGAAGAGGCAGTATCAGGAAGAACACCAGAAGAGGCAGTCGATGTAGTACATAAAGTCGCAGGAGGTACAGATGGAGCAGGTAGCGAAGTCGGCGGCCCTTGAAGGGGCTGCGCCATAGTAGTAGGAGCCAACTGAAGAGGAGCTGGCGGCTGTGGAAGAGCCTGAGGCACAATAACCGGAGGTTGCACAGCTAAAGGTTGCGGGGATGCTGTAGCATTCTGGGCATAAGGGGGTGGCGAACTCAACAAGTGTGACATTAAAGGATCTTTCTCAAGTTCTTTTGCTGCATCTTGCTGAAGAAGCGGAAAAACTGGATAACATTTATCGGTCACCATTTTACGTTGCCTGTGCAACTGCTCATTCATCTGTTCTTCTTCATCATCTTTAAACTGCATGGCAGCTTGCATTATCGAGATACCCTCTTCCCTCTTATTTCTCTTTGCTAATTTAATTTCCTTCTGTTTGGCTTCCTTACGCCATAGGCGGAAAGAGTCAAACATCACCGGCCGGGCTTTCTTCTTAAAAAGTTTAACCTCCAGATTATCCAGAATCTCTGTGTCAAAACTACCATATTGGGGCCATTTTAAAACACCATCTTTCCTGGTGTATCGGATCCATACTTCATTATATATGATGGGGCCTATGCCATGTTTCACATATAGTTCATAGGTTGGAGTTCCAATCGGAGGAACCGGACACGAGTCCTCCAATCGGGAATCCCTATTATAACCAAGACAAAACAAATTTCCATGTCTGCTAAGACCAGGCATCTTCGCTCTCCAGTCTAGCTTCTAACTTCAAAGGATTATCGAATACGATAGCCTCGTGAATACACGAATCCCTCGGCTTTGGTACTTGCAAGTTCCAAATCAAAGATCCCAAGGGGATACCAAACTAAGAACCAAACTAAGGACTGGGAGACGCTCCACTTATACTTAACTGAGGTATCGATGACGTCACCAGAAGACTCGTTTATCGTTTCGCTCTACCAAATCATCAAGGGTCCAAAACAGGGCGATAGTCAGGGCAGCAGTCCTTCGTAGCCGTCGGGAAGCGGGGAACCTCGCAGCAAAGACTTTCGGACCACGTCGACATACAGGGGTCGATGAAGTGGCGGCCTCCCTCCAGAATTTTCACACGAAGCTCCTCACGAACCTCTGGCTTGGACTGGTACAGCTGAAATCGCCCCACGTTGGGCGCCAACTGAAGTACTGTTTTTTTCAGAACCCAGTGGTGCCAGGGAACACACCCTAAGACTTCGAGTCCTTCCTGTTTCAGACTACAGAAACACAGAGTCTTCTTGGTGAAGTCAAAGATCTTGTTTATTGGCTGTAGCCAGTAACAGGTATCCTAGAAGTACAACACAGTGTATATTCTCAGGAGACTGCTCCCCTTGCAAAGCTAACCTTCTCTTTTATACAAAATATTATGCTTTAGGCAAACATTCCTTATTTTACAGTTGACCATTCACATATTTTCACTACAAAGAAATAGCAGGGTTATGATGACAAGCCATATTTCAGTTTGTCCAGCCTTCAATCAATTACCCGGTAAGGCTCAGTACTTTCATCAGATATCGACGGACCCCCAATATAAACAGGCACCTCCTCCTTGTAAAGCAAGTCATAAAGAAAGAAACAGAGACAGGTGTGTGTAAGATTAGGCATGGTTTGTGTGTGATTAAAGGTTTTATGATGTGTTGTGCCTTGATACTAATCTCATTCGGCCACTGGGAAAGAAAACTGGCCGAACAGGTTTGGCTTCAGGCAGTGGAGTCAGCTTGCCCAGGTCACAGAGGAGTCAGCAAAGATGTACGTGTCCTTCAGACTCGTTTTCGGCATTAGTCATTGGCCTATTGCTGTCGTTTAAATGGAACCTCAGAGTTTCAGGACGGAAACTCTGATATTCAGGTGATTTCGTCACCTGAATATGAATACAATGCTTGTGCATACTATTCTAATCATTCTCGGTCTGCTGATACCAAAATCGTTGTGATACGACCATGTTTATAACACGGGTCCAGAATTTTCAGTACCACAAGTGCCCTCCTATAGTAGAAAATGCAGTCTTTGGTTTAGCATCTTCTGCCAATCTGATCTGCCAATACCCTGCAGTCAGATCAAAAGTGCTAAGATACTTGGCGGAAGCCAGTGTATTAATGAGCTCATCTGCCCTGGGTATAGGGTGAGCACTAGTCTTTGATACCTGATTAAGCCCTCTGTAATCTACACAAAACCTCATCTCCCTCTTTCCATCTTTGGTGTGAGGTTTTGGTACAAGCACCACTGGGCTAGCCCATGGGCTTTCAGAAGGTACAATCACCCCAAGTCCAACAGTTTCTGCACCTCTTGTTTAATGCAGTTTCTGACATGGTCAGGCTGCCTATAAATTTTACTTTTGACAGGCAGGCTTTCTCCAGTGTCAATTGTGTGTTCACACCAGGATGTTGTACCTGGTACAAGTGAAAAGAGGTCTGAAAATTGGCTTAGGAGATTGATGCAGTTGTCTTCCTGTTCTGCAGTCAGATAATCTGCTAAAACTACTCCCTCCACTAAGCCATCTGCCTCAGTGGTGGAGAAGAGATCAGGGAGAGGGTCACTCTCTTCTTCCTGTCCCTCATCTGTTGCCATGAGCAGGGTGAGATCAGCCCTGTCATAGTAGGGTTTCAGGCGGTTGACATGAATCATCCTAAGGGGACTCCTGTCAGTGCCCAGGTCTACCAAATAGGTAACCTCACCCTTTTTCTCAACATTTTGATGGGGTCCACTCCATTTGTCTTGGAGTGCTCTTGGGGCCACAGGCTCCAATACCCACACCTTCTGTCCTGGTTGGTACTGGATCAGAACAGGCTTCTGGTCATGCCATTGCATTTGCAGCTCCTGGCTGCCCTGAAGGTTTCTACTGGCCTTTTTCATGTACACAGCCATTCTGGATCTTAGGCCAAGTACATAATCCACTATGTCCTGTTTAGGAGCTTTTAAAGGTTGTTCCCAACCCTCCTTCACAAGAGTGAGTGTACCTCTTATAGGGTGCCCAAAGAGGAGTTTAAAGGGGCTGAAGCCCACTTCTTTCTGGGGTACCTCCCTGTAAGCAAAAAGGAGGCAAAGTAACAGGACATCCCATCTTCTCCTGAGTTTTTCAGGGAGTCCCACTATCATACCTTTGAGAATTTTATCAAGCCTCTCACCCAGTCCATTTGTCTGTGGATGGTAAGGGGTGGTGAACTTGTAGGTAACACCACACTCCTTCCACATTGCTTTCAAGTATCAAATCAAATCAAATCAAATCAAATCATTAACATTTATAAAGCGCGCTACTCACCCGTGCGGGTCTCAAGGCGCTAGGGGGGAAAGGGGGGGTTATCGCTGCTCGAACAGCCAAGTCTTTAGGAGTCTCCGGAAAGCGGAGTGGTCCTGGGTGGTCCTGAGGCTGGTGGGGAGGGAGTTCCAGGTCTTGGCCGCCAGGAAGGAGAAAGATCTCCCACCCGCCGTGGAGCGGCGGGTGCGAGGGACGGCAGCAAGTGCGAGGCCAGCGGAGCGGAGGGGGCGGGTGGGGACGTAGAAGCTGAGGCGTCTGTTGAGGTATTCCGGTCCCTTGTTGTGGAGGGCTTTGTGTGCGTGGGTGAGAAGACGGAAGGTGATCCTTTTGCTGACTGGGAGCCAATGCAGGTGTTTCAGGTGTGCGGAGATGTGGCTGTTGCGGGGTACGTCGAGGATGAGGCGGGCCGAGGCGTTTTGGATGCGTTGCAGGCGGTTTTGGAGTTTGGCGGTGGTCCCGGCGTAGAGGGTGTTGCCGTAGTCCAGGCGACTCGTGACAAGGGCGTGGGTCACGGTTTTTCTGGTGTCGGCGGGGATCCAGCGGAAGATCTTGCGGAGCATGCGGAGAGTGAGGAAGCAGGCGGAGGACACGGCGTTGACTTGCTTGGTCATGGTGAGAAGAGGGTCCAAGATGAAGCCGAGGTTGCGGGCGTGGTCTGCGGGGGTCGGTGCGGTGCCGAGGGCCGTGGGCCACCAGGAGTCGTCCCAGGCGGACGGGGTGTTGCCGAGGATGAGGACTTCCGTTTTTTCAGAGTTCAGCTTTAGGCGGCTGAGCCTCATCCAATCTGCGACGTCCTTCATACCCTCTTGTAGGTTGGTCTTGGCGCTGGCGGGGTCCTTGGTGAGGGAGAGTACAAGTTGGGTGTCGTCGGCGTAGGAGGTGATGATGATGTCGTGCTTGCGTACGATGTCGGCGAGGGGGCTCATGTAGACATTGAAGAGTGTCGGGCTGAGCGATGAGCCTTGAGGTACGCCGCAGATGATCTTGGTGGGTTCTGAGCGAAACGGAGGGAGGTAAACTCTTTGGGAGCGGTTAGCGAGGAAGGAGGCGATCCAGTCCAGGGCCTGGCCTTGGATCCCGGTGGAGCGTAGGCGGGTGATTAGGGTGCGGTGACAGACGGTGTCAAAGGCAGCCGAGAGGTCGAGGAGAATGAGGGCGACTGTTTCACCGTTGTCCATCAGGGTTCTGATGTCGTCTGTGACTGAGATGAGGGCGGTTTCCGTGCTGTGGTTGGTTCGGAATCCGGTTTGTGAAGGGTCGAGCAGGTTGTTGTCTTCCAGGAAGGTGGTCAGCTGTTTGTTGACGGTCTTTTCTATTACCTTGGCTGGGAAAGGTAGAAGAGAGATGGGGCGGAAGTTTTTCAGGTCGCTTGGGTCAGCCGTAGGTTTCTTTAGTAGGGCGTTGACTTCAGCGTGCTTCCAGCATTCGGGGAAGGTAGCAGAAGAAAAAGAAGAGTTGATGACGGTCTGGAGGTGCGGGGCGATGATGTCGTCGGCTTTGTTAAAGATGAAGTGCGGGCAGGGGTCCGAAGGGGCGCCGGAGTGGATAGAGTTCATGATGGATTTGGTTTCTTCCGTGTTGATGTGGGTCCAGTTGTTGAGGGTGATGTCCGGGGAAGCGGGTTCAGTGGTGTATGGTTGGGTCTGGTGTCCGAAGCTGTCGTGGAGGTCGCTGATCTTGCGATGGAAGAAAGTGGCGAGGGATTCGCACAAATCCTGTGAGGGCGTGACAGCGTTGGCGCTGGCGCTGGGGTTGGAGAACTCTTTGACGATGCTGAAGAGTTCTCTGCTGTTGTGGCTGTTTTTGTCTAGTCTGTCGGTGAAAAAGTTCCTTTTGGCAGTGCGGATCAGGTGGTGGTGTTCGCGTGTAGCGTTCTTGAGGGCGGTCATGTTGTCCGCGGTGTGGTCCTTGCGCCAGGCCTTCTCAAGGGCACGACAAGTTTTCTTTGATTCTTTGAGGGTGTCAGAGAACCAGAGAGGTTTTTTGGTGTTGGTCTGTCGATGCGTGCGTTTGAGGGGAGCAAGGTTGTCAGCGCAGTTGGAGATCCAGTTTGTGAGGTTGAGAGCTGCGTCGTTGGGGTCGGTGGTGAGGGTGGGTTGGTTGGCGGCGAGAGCGGAGAAGAGTTGCTCTTCAGGGATCTTGTTCCACTGTCGACGAGGGGTGGGTTGAGTGCGGAGGTGGGAGGTCTCGCGTCGGAATGTGAAGTGGACACAGCTGTGGTCGGTCCAGTGTAGGGCAGAGGTGTGGCTGAAGAAGACGTGTTTGCTGGCGGAGAAGATAGGGTCGAGCGTGTGTCCGGCGATGTGGGTGGCGGTGTTCACCAGTTGTTTGAGGCCGAGGTTGGCGAGGTTGTCGAGCAGGGTGGTGGTGTTGGGGTCGTTGTTTTGTTCCAGATGGAAGTTGAGGTCGCCTAGGAGGATGTAGTCCGGTGAGGCGAGGGCGTGCGGGGAGATGAAGTCGGCGATGGCGTCGCTGAAAGAGGCGCGAGGTCCGGGAGGACGGTAGACGAGGGATCCTCTGAGGGTGGTCCTTGGGTCGGTGCGAATCTGAAAATGCAGGTGTTCAGCGGCGAGGGGGGGGTCTTCGGTGGAGGTGGTGACGCTGATGGAGTCTTTGAAGATGATGGCGACACCTCCTCCTACTTGGTTGGTGCGGTCTTTTCTGGAGATCTTGTAGCCTTCGGGGATGGCGGGTAGCGATGTCTGGAGCAGAGGAGGCGTTCATCCATGTCTCCGTGATGAAGGCGACGTCCGGGGCTGTGGAGTCCAGGAGGTCCCAAAGTTCAACGGCGTGCTTGTGGACGGAACGAGCGTTGATCAGGATGCACTTGAGGTGGTTGATGGCGCGTGGGCTTGTGGTCGTGGTAGTTGCGTGGTGGAAGATGCGTTTGCAGGAGTTGCAGGCGAAGGGTCCATGGGTGCGTTTGGGGTGAGCTAGGAAGCAGGTTTTGGAGCGCCCTGGGTTGAGGGCGTGGAGGGTGGTGGGGTCGTAGCGGATCAGCGGGGCTTGGGGGAGCTGGGGACCAGGGGTCGTGGCGCTGGGCGCAGGCCAGGCGCGGACGGGCGCAGACGGGCTTGCCTCTGGCGCGCCTCCGGCGCGCCAGCGGCGTGCCCGCTGCGCAGTCGCGCAGCGGCCGCCATAAGAGGTAGGAGGGGGGGGAGGGGTCAGCTGGGGGCGAATGGGAGCTGGGGGGCGGGGGCGTGCAGGAGGTCGCGGCGGGAAAGCGCGAGGGAGGGGGGGGACAGGTAGAGTGAGAGGAGCTGGGGGAGGGGGTTTAGGGTGGAGGAGGGTGAGTGTTAGGAGGTTTGGAGATTAGGGAGAGAGATAGGAGTAGGGTTGTGAAGATAGGGGAGGGGGGGTTGTAGAGGTGGGTGAGGGAGAGAGGTAGAGTGAGAGGATAGGGAGATAGGTAGTAGAGGGGGTGGCGGGAGGGGGGGAGAGATAGAGAAATAGATAGAGAAAATAGATAGAGAAGTCGATAGATAGGGAAATAGATAGATAGACAGATAGGTAGGTAGGAGGAGGTGGATAGTGGGGGAGTTAGATAGTGAGATAGGGAGCTAGAGAGATAGGAAGATAGGAGGAGTGAGGGAGGTAGATAGCGAACGGGTTAGCTAGGGGTGAGAGAGGGGGAGGCGAGTGAGGGAGGGGGATGAGGAAGGAGCAGGAGGGCAGGCTCGGGGGAAGAAGACGGAGGAGGTAGAAGAGCCGAAGACAGGAGAACAGAAGACAGAAGAACAGAAGACAGAAGAACAGAAGACCGGAAGAGCAGAAGACCGGAAGAGCAGAAGACCAGAAGAACAGAAGACAGAAGAACAGAAGAACAGAAGAACAGAAGAACAGAAGAACAGAAGACAGAAGAACAGAAGATCGGAAGAGCAGAAGAACAGAGAAGAACAGAGAAGAACAGAGAAGAACCGAGAAGAAGAACACAGAAGCACCGAGAAGAACAGAGAAGAAGAACACAGAAGACCGGAAGAACACAGAAGAACAGAAGGGAAGAACAGAAGAACAGAAGAACACAGAAGAAGATTGCAGAGGGGGAGCGAGGAGGAAGAGACAGAGAGGAGGAAAAGAAGCAGGAGCAAGAGAGAAGGTGAGTGGCGCGGGGCAGGGCGAGGGGCTGGGAGGAGGGGGGTACTTACAGTTAGGTGGGTCTCAGGAACACAGGAACTCGGGAACTTGGAGAAGCTGCAGCGGCAGGGGGAGCGACCTACCCTTGGGTCAAGGGTCGCTACCACTGTCGCGCAGCGGCCGCCATAAGAGGTAGGAGGGGGGGGAGGGGTCAGCTGGGGGCGAATGGGAGCTGGGGGGCGGGGGCGTGCAGGAGGTCGCGGCGGGAAAGCGCGAGGGAGGGGGGGGGACAGGTAGAGTGAGAGGAGCTGGGGGAGGGGGATTAGGGTGGAGGAGGGTGAGTGTTAGGAGGTTTGGAGATTAGGGAGAGAGATAGGAGTAGGGTTGTGAAGATAGGGGAGGGGGGGTTGTAGAGGTGGGTGAGGGAGAGAGGTAGAGTGAGAGGATAGGGAGATAGGTAGTAGAGGGGGTGGCGGGAGGGGGGGAGAGATAGAGAAATAGATAGAGAAAATAGATAGAGAAGTCGATAGATAGGGAAATAGATAGATAGACAGATAGGTAGGTAGGAGGAGGTGGAGAGTGGGGGAGTTAGATAGTGAGATAGGGAGCTAGAGAGATAGGAAGATAGGAGGAGTGAGGGAGGTAGATAGCGAACGGGTTAGCTAGGGGTGAGAGAGGGGGAGGCGAGTGAGGGAGGGGGATGAGGAAGGAGCAGGAGGGCAGGCTCGGGGGAAGAAGACGGAGGAGGTAGAAGAGCCAAAGACAGGAGAACAGAAGACAGAAGAACAGAAGACAGAAGAACAGAAGACCGGAAGAGCAGAAGACCGGAAGAGCAGAAGACCAGAAGAACAGAAGACAGAAGAACAGAAGAACAGAAGAACAGAAGAACAGAAGACAGAAGAACAGAAGATCGGAAGAGCAGAAGAACAGAGAAGAACAGAGAAGAACAGAGAAGAACAGAGAAGAACCGAGAAGAAGAACACAGAAGCACCGAGAAGAACAGAGAAGAAGAACACAGAAGACCGGAAGAACACAGAAGAACAGAAGGGAAGAACAGAAGAACAGAAGAGAAGAACAGAAGAAGATTGCAGAGGGGGAGCGAGGAGGAAGAGACAGAGAGGAGGAAAAGAAGCAGGAGCAGGAGAGAAGGTGAGTGGCGCGGGGCAGGGCGAGGGGCTGGGAGGAGGGGGGTACTTACAGTTAGGTGGGTCTCAGGAACACAGGAACTCGGGAACTTGGAGGAGCTGCAGCGGCAGGGGGAGCGACCTACCCTTGGGTCAAGGGTCGCTACCACTGTCGCGCAGCGGCCGCCATAAGAGGTAGGAGGGGGGGGGAGGGGTCAGCTGGGGGCGAATGGGAGCTGGGGGGCGGGGCGTGCAGAAGGTCACGGCGGGAAAGCGCGAGGGAGGGGGGGGACAGGTAGAGTGAGAGGAGCTGGGGGAGGGGGTTTAGGGTGGAGGAGGGTGAGTGTTAGGAGGTTTGGAGATTAGGGAGAGAGATAGGAGTAGGGTTGTGAAGATAGGGGAGGGGGGGTTGTAGAGGTGGGTGAGGGAGAGAGGTAGAGTGAGAGGATAGGGAGATAGGTAGTAGAGGGGGTGGCGGGAGGGGGGGAGAGATAGAGAAATAGATAGAGAAAATAGATAGAGAAGTCGATAGATAGGGAAATAGATAGATAGACAGATAGGTAGGTAGGAGGAGGTGGAGAGTGGGGGAGTTAGATAGTGAGATAGGGAGCTAGAGAGATAGGAAGATAGGAGGAGTGAGGGAGGTAGATAGCGAACGGGTTAGCTAGGGGTGAGAGAGGGGGAGGCGAGTGAGGGAGGGGGATAAGGAAGGAGCAGGAGGGCAGGCTCGGGGGAAGAAGACGGAGGAGGTAGAAGAGCCGAAGACAGGAGAACAGAAGACAGAAGAACAGAAGACAGAAGAACAGAAGACCGGAAGAGCAGAAGACCGGAAGAGCAGAAGACCGGAAGAGCAGAAGACAGAAGAACAGAAGAACAGAAGAACAGAAGAACAGAAGACAGGAAGAGCAGAAGAATAGAGAAGAACAGAGAAGAACAGAGAAGAACAGAGAAGAACCGAGAAGAAGAACACAGAAGCACCGAGAAGAACAGAGAAGAAGAACACAGAAGACCGGAAGAACACAGAAGAACAGAAGGGAAGAACAGAAGAACAGAAGAGAAGAACAGAAGAACACAGAAGAAGATTGCAGAGGGGGAGCGAGGAGGAAGAGACAGAGAGGAGGAAAAGAAGCAGGAGCAGGAGAGAAGGTGAGTGGCGCGGGGCAGGGCGAGGGGCTGGGAGGAGGGGGGGTACTTACAGTTAGGTGGTTCTCAGGAACACAGGAACTCGGGAACTTGGAGGAGCTGCAGCGGCAGGGGGAGCGACCTACCCTTGGGTCAAGGGTCGCTACCACTGTCGCCCAGCGGGCGCCATAAGAGCTAGGAGGGGGGGAGGGGTCAGCTGGGGGCGAATGGGAGCTGGGGGGCGGGCGTGCAGGAGGTCGCGGCGGGAAAGCGCGAGGGAGGGGGGGGACAGGTAGAGTGAGAGGAGCTGGGGGAGGGGGTTTAGGGTGGAGGAGGGTGAGTGTTAGGAGGTTTGGAGATTAGGGAGAGAGATAGGAGTAGGGTTGTGAAGATAGGGGAGGGGGGGTTGTAGAGGTGGGTGAGGGAGAGAGGTAGAGTGAGAGGATAGGGAGATAGGTAGTAGAGGGGGTGGCGGGAGGGGGGGAGAGATAGAGAAATAGATAGAGAAAATAGATAGAGAAGTCGATAGATAGGGAAATAGACAGATAGGTAGGTAGGAGGAGGTGGAGAGTGGGGGAGTTAGATAGTGAGATAGGGAGCTAGAGAGATAGGAAGATAGGAGGAGTGAGGGAGGTAGATAGCGAACGGGTTAGCTAGGGGTGAGAGAGGGGGAGGCGAGTGAGGGAGGGGGATGAGGAAGGAGCAGGAGGGCAGGCTCGGGGGAAGAAGACGGAGGAGGTAGAAGAGCCGAAGACAGGAGAACAGAAGACAGAAGAACAGAAGACAGAAGAACAGAAGACCGGAAGAGCAGAAGACCGGAAGAGCAGAAGACCAGAAGAACAGAAGACAGAAGACAGAAGAACAGAAGATCGGAAGAGCAGAAGAACAGAGAAGAACAGAGAAGAACAGAGAAGAACAGAGAAGAACCGAGAAGA
The DNA here is from genome assembly GCF_031143425.1 of Pleurodeles waltl. Lineage (NCBI taxonomy): Eukaryota > Metazoa > Chordata > Amphibia > Caudata > Salamandridae > Pleurodeles > Pleurodeles waltl. The sequence continues at coordinate 758,263,111 of NC_090449.1, read as the reverse complement.
AGAACACAGAAGCACCGAGAAGAACAGAGAAGAAGAACACAGAAGACCGGAAGAACACAGAAGAACAGAAGGGAAGAACAGAAGAACAGAAGAGAAGAACAGAAGAACACAGAAGAAGATTGCAGAGGGGGAGCGAGGAGGAAGAGACAGAGAGGAGGAAAAGAAGCAGGAGCAGGAGAGAAGGTGAGTGGCGCGGGGCAGGGCGAGGGGCTGGGAGGAGGGGGGTACTTACAGTTAGGTGGGTCTCAGGAACACAGTAACTCGGGAACTTGGAGGAGCTGCAGCGGCAGGGGGAGCGACCTACCCTTGGGTCAAGGGTCGCTACCACTGTCGCGCAGCGGCCGCCATAAGAGGTAGGAGGGGGGGGGAGGGGTCAGCTGGGGGCGAATGGGAGCTGGGGGGCGGGGGCGTGCAGGAGGTCGCGGCGGGAAAGCGCGAGGGAGGGGGGGGGGACAGGTAGAGTGAGAGGAGCTGGGGGAGGGGGTTTAGGGTGGAGGAGGGTGAGTGTTAGGAGGTTTGGAGATTAGGGAGAGAGATAGGAGTAGGGTTGTGAAGATAGGGGAGGGGGGGTTGTAGAGGTGGGTGAGGGAGAGAGGTAGAGTGAGAGGATAGGGAGATAGGTAGTAGAGGGGGTGGCGGGAGGGGGGGAGAGATAGAGAAATAGATAGAGAAAATAGATAGAGAAGTCGATAGATAGGGAAATAGATAGATAGACAGATAGGTAGGTAGGAGGAGGTGGAGAGTGGGGGAGTTAGATAGTGAGATAGGGAGCTAGAGAGATAGGAAGATAGGAGGAGTGAGGGAGGTAGATAGCGAACGGGTTAGCTAGGGGTGAGAGAGGGGGAGGCGAGTGAGGGAGGGGGATGAGGAAGGAGCAGGAGGGCAGGCTCGGGGGAAGAAGACGGAGGAGGTAGAAGAGCCGAAGACAGGAGAACAGAAGACAGAAGAACAGAAGACAGAAGAACAGAAGACCGGAAGAGCAGAAGACCAGAAGAACAGAAGACAGAAGAACAGAAGAACAGAAGAACAGAAGAACAGAAGATCGGAAGAGCAGAAGAACAGAGAAGAACAGAGAAGAACAGAGAAGAACAGAGAAGAACCGAGAAGAAGAACACAGAAGCACCGAGAAGAACAGAGAAGAAGAACACAGAAGACCGGAAGAACACAGAAGAACAGAAGGGAAGAACAGAAGAACAGAAGAGAAGAACAGAAGAACACAGAAGAAGATTGCAGAGGGGGAGCGAGGAGGAAGAGACAGAGAGGAGGAAAAGAAGCAGGAGCAGGAGAGAAGGTGAGTGGCGCGGGGCAGGGCGAGGGGCTGGGAGGAGGGGGGTACTTACAGTTAGGTGGGTCTCAGGAACACAGGAACTCGGGAACTTGGAGGAGCTGCAGCGGCAGGGGGAGCGACCTACCCTTGGGTCAAGGGTCGCTACCACTGTCGCGCAGCGGCCGCCATAAGAGGTAGGAGGGGGGGGAGGGGTCAGCTGGGGGCGAATGGGAGCTGGGGGGTGGGGGCGTGCAGGAGGTCGCGGCGGGAAAGCGCGAGGGAGGGGGGGGGACAGGTAGAGTGAGAGGAGCTGGGGAAGGGGGTTTAGGGTGGAGGAGGGTGAGTGTTAGGAGGTTTGGAGATTAGGGAGAGAGATAGGAGTAGGGTTGTGAAGATAGGGGAGGGGGGGTTGTAGAGGTGGGTGAGGGAGAGAGGTAGAGTGAGAGGATAGGGAGATAGGTAGTAGAGGGGGTGGCGGGAGGGGGGGAGAGATAGAGAAATAGATAGAGAAAATAGATAGAGAAGTCGATAGATAGGGAAATAGATAGATAGACAGATAGGTAGGTAGGAGGAGGTGGAGAGTGGGGGAGTTAGATAGTGAGATAGGGAGCTAGAGAGATAGGAAGATAGGAGGAGTGAGGGAGGTAGATAGCGAACGGGTTAGCTAGGGGTGAGAGAGGGGGAGGCGAGTGAGGGAGGGGGATGAGGAAGGAGCAGGAGGGCAGGCTCAGGGGAAGAAGACGGAGGAGGTAGAGGAGCCGAAGACAGGAGAACAGAAGACAGAAGAACAGAAGACAGAAGAACAGAAGACCGGAAGAGCAGAAGACCGGAAGAGCAGAAGACCAGAAGAACAGAAGACAGAAGACAGAAGAACAGAAGATCGGAAGAGCAGAAGAACAGAGAAGAACAGAGAAGAACCGAGAAGAAGAACACAGAAGCACCGAGAAGAACAGAGAAGAAGAACACAGAAGACCGGAAGAACACAGAAGAACAGAAGGGAAGAACAGAAGAACAGAAGAGAAGAACAGAAGAACACAGAAGAAGATTGCAGAGGGGGAGCGAGGAGGAAGAGACAGAGAGGAGGAAAAGAAGCAGGAGCAGGAGAGAAGGTGAGTGGCGCGGGGCAGGGCGAGGGGCTGGGAGGAGGGGGGTACTTACAGTTAGGTGGGTCTCAGGAACACAGGAACTCGGGAACTTGGAGGAGCTGCAGCGGCAGGGGGAGCGACCTACCCTTGGGTCAAGGGTCACTACCACTGTCGCGCAGCGGCCGCCATAAGAGGTAGGAGGGGGGGGAGGGGTCAGCTGGGGGCGAATGGGAGCTGGGGGGCGTGCAGGAGGTCGCGGCGGGAAAGCGCGAGGGAGGGGGGGGACAGGTAGAGTGAGAGGAGCTGGGGGAGGGGGTTTAGGGTGGAGGAGGGTGAGTGTTAGGAGGTTTGGAGATTAGGGAGAGAGATAGGAGTAGGGTTGTGAAGATAGGGGAGGGGGGGTTGTAGAGGTGGGTGAGGGAGAGAGGTAGAGTGAGAGGATAGGGAGATAGGTAGTAGAGGGGGTGGCGGGAGGGGGGGAGAGATAGAGAAATAGATAGAGAAAATAGATAGAGAAGTCGATAGATAGGGAAATAGATAGATAGACAGATAGGTAGGTAGGAGGAGGTGGAGAGTGGGGGAGTTAGATAGTGAGATAGGGAGCTAGAGAGATAGGAAGATAGGAGGAGTGAGGGAGGTAGATAGCGAACGGGTTAGCTAGGGGTGAGAGAGGGGGAGGCGAGTGAGGGAGGGGGATGAGGAAGGAGCAGGAGGGCAGGCTCAGGGGAAGAAGACGGAGGAGGTAGAAGAGCCAAAGACAGGAGAACAGAAGACAGAAGAACAGAAGACAGAAGAACAGAAGACCGGAAGAGCAGAAGACCGGAAGAGCAGAAGACCAGAAGAACAGAAGACAGAAGACAGAAGAACAGAAGATCGGAAGAGCAGAAGAACAGAGAAGAACAGAGAAGAACCGAGAAGAAGAACACAGAAGCACCGAGAAGAACAGAGAAGAAGAACACAGAAGACCGGAAGAACACAGAAGAACAGAAGGGAAGAACAGAAGAACAGAAGAGAAGAACAGAAGAACACAGAAGAAGATTGCAGAGGGGGAGCGAGGAGGAAGAGACAGAGAGGAGGAAAAGAAGCAGGAGCAGGAGAGAAGGTGAGTGGCGCGGGGCAGGGCGAGGGGCTGGGAGGAGGGGGGTACTTACAGTTAGGTGGGTCTCAGGAACACAGGAACTCGGGAACTTGGAGGAGCTGCAGCGGCAGGGGGAGCGACCTACCCTTGGGTCAAGGGTCGCTACCACTGTCGCGCAGCGGCCGCCATAAGAGGTAGGAGGGGGGGGGAGGGGTCAGCTGGGGGCGAATGGGAGCTGGGGGGCGGGGGCGTGCAGGAGGTCGCGGCGGGAAAGCGCGAGGGAGGGGGGGTACAGGTAGAGTGAGAGGAGCTGGGGGAGGGGGTTTAGGGTGGAGGAGGGTGAGTGTTAGGAGGTTTGGAGATTAGGGAGAGAGATAGGAGTAGGGTTGTGAAGATAGGGGAGGGGGGGTTGTAGAGGTGGGTGAGGGAGAGAGGTAGAGTGAGAGGATAGGGAGATAGGTAGTAGAGGGGGTGGCGGGAGGGGGGGGAGAGATAGAGAAATAGATAGAGAAAATAGATAGAGAAGTCGATAGATAGGGAAATAGATAGATAGACAGATAGGTAGGTAGGAGGAGGTGGAGAGTGGGGGAGTTAGATAGTGAGATAGGGAGCTAGAGAGATAGGAAGATAGGAGGAGTGAGGGAGGTAGATAGCGAACGGGTTAGCTAGGGGTGAGAGAGGGGGAGGCGAGTGAGGGAGGGGGATGAGGAAGGAGCAGGAGGGCAGGCTCGGGGGAAGAAGACGGAGGAGGTAGAAGAGCCGAAGACAGGAGAACAGAAGACAGAAGAACAGAAGACAGAAGAACAGAAGACCGGAAGAGCAGAAGACCAGAAGAACAGAAGACAGAAGAACAGAAGAACAGAAGAACAGAAGAACAGAAGATCGGAAGAGCAGAAGAACAGAGAAGAACAGAGAAGAACAGAGAAGAACAGAGAAGAACCGAGAAGAAGAACACAGAAGCACCGAGAAGAACAGAGAAGAAGAACACAGAAGACCGGAAGAACACAGAAGAACAGAAGGGAAGAACAGAAGAACAGAACAGAAGAACAGAAGAACACAGAAGAAGATTGCAGAGGGGGAGCGAGGAGGAAGAGACAGAGAGGAGGAAAAGAAGCAGGAGCAGGAGAGAAGGTGAGTGGCGCGGGGCAGGGTGAGGGGCTGGGAGGAGGGGGGTACTTACAGTTAGGTGGGTCTCAGGAACACAGGAACTCGGGAACTTGGAGGAGCTGCAGCGGCAGGGGGAGCGACCTACCCTTGGGTCAAGGGTCGCTACCACTGTCGCGCAGCGGCCGCCATAAGAGGTAGGAGGGGGGGGGAGGGGTCAGCTGGGGGCGAATGGGAGCTGGGGGGCGGGGGCGTGCAGGAGGTCGCGGCGGGAAAGCGCGAGGGAGGGGGGGGGACAGGTAGAGTGAGAGGAGCTGGGGGAGGGGGTTTAGGGTGGAGGAGGGTGAGTGTTAGGAGGTTTGGAGATTAGGGAGAGAGATAGGAGTAGGGTTGTGAAGATAGGGGAGGGGGGGTTGTAGAGGTGGGTGAGGGAGAGAGGTAGAGTGAGAGGATAGGGAGATAGGTAGTAGAGGGGGTGGCGGGAGGGGGGGAGAGATAGAGAAATATATAGAGAAAATAGATAGAGAAGTCGATAGATAGGGAAATAGATAGATAGACAGATAGGTAGGTAGGAGGAGGTGGAGAGTGGGGGAGTTAGATAGTGAGATAGGGAGCTAGAGAGATAGGAAGATAGGAGGAGTGAGGGAGGTAGATAGCGAACGGGTTAGCTAGGGGTGAGAGAGGGGGAGGCAAGTGAGGGAGGGGGATGAGGAAGGAGCAGGAGGGCAGGCTCGGGGGAAGAAGACGGAGGAGGTAGAAGAGCCGAAGACAGGAGAACAGAAGACAGAAGAACAGAAGACAGAAGAACAGAAGACCGGAAGAGCAGAAGACCGGAAGAGCAGAAGACCAGAAGAACAGAAGACAGAAGACAGAAGAACAGAAGATCGGAAGAGCAGAAGAACAGAGAAGAACAGAGAAGAACAGAGAAGAACCGAGAAGAAGAACACAGAAGCACCGAGAAGAACAGAGAAGAAGAACACAGAAGACCGGAAGAACACAGAAGAACAGAAGGGAAGAACAGAAGAACAGAAGAGAAGAACAGAAGAACACAGAAGAAGATTGCAGAGGGGGAGCGAGGAGGAAGAGACAGAGAGGAGGAAAAGAAGCAGGAGCAGGAGAGAAGGTGAGTGGCGCGGGGCAGGGCGAGGGGCTGGGAGGAGGGGGGTACTTACAGTTAGGTGGGTCTCAGGAACACAGGAACTCGGGAACTTGGAGGAGCTGCAGCGGCAGGGGGAGCGACCTACCCTTGGGTCAAGGGTCGCTACCACTGTCGCGCAGCGGCCGCCATAAGAGGTAGGAGGGGGGGGAGGGGTCAGCTGGGGGCGAATGGGAGCTGGGGGGCGGGGGCGTGCAGGAGGTCGCGGCGGGAAAGCGCGAGGGAGGGGGGGACAGGTAGAGTGAGAGGAGCTGGGGGAGGGGGTTTAGGGTGGAGGAGGGTGAGTGTTAGGAGGTTTGGAGATTAGGGAGAGAGATAGGAGTAGGGTTGTGAAGATAGGGGAGGGGGGGTTGTAGAGGTGGGTGAGGGAGAGAGGTAGAGTGAGAGGATAGGGAGATAGGTAGTAGAGGGGGTGGCGGGAGGGGGGGAGAGATAGAGAAATAGATAGAGAAAATAGATAGAGAAGTCGATAGATAGGGAAATAGATAGATAGACAGATAGGTAGGTAGGAGGAGGTGGAGAGTGGGGGAGTTAGATAGTGAGATAGGGAGCTAGAGAGATAGGAAGATAGGAGGAGTGAGTATGCAGACATGAAGTTGCTACCTCTGTCTGATACTACCTCTTTAGGAAAACCCACCCTGGAAAAGATTCCCAGGAGGGCCTTTGCCACTGCAGGAGCTGTAGTGGTCCTTAAAGGTATGGCTTCAGGATGTCTTGTGGCATGGTCCACAACCACCAAGATAAATCTATTGCCTGAAGCAGTAGGAGGGTCAAGGGGGCCAACTATGTCAACCGCTACCCTTTCAAAGGGCACCCCAACCATTGGAAGTGGAATTAGAGGGGCCTTTGGAGTGCCACCAGTCTTGCCACTGGCTTGGCAGGTCACACAAGACTTGCAAAAATCTTTGGTGTCCTCTGACATACAAGGCCAGTGAAACAAGGGGACAAGTCTTTCCCAAGTTTTTATCTGGCCCAACTGCCCAACCAAAGGAATGTCATATGCTAGAGTTAGAAGAAACTCTCTGTACTGCAGGGGAATGACCAATCTCCTGGCTGCTCCGGGTTTTGGGTCCCTTGCCTCTGTGTACAAGAGGTTATCTTCCCAGTACACTCTGACATCCCCATTTTGCTGTTTGACAGCTTGCTGTCTGAGACTCTCTAATGTGGGACAGGTTTGCAGTGCCACACTCAGCTCTTCCCTGGCAGGCCCCCCTCCACCCAAAAGCTCAGCAGTGTCTGCTGCCAGCTCCTCTGGTGTAGGTTCTGCACAGGGAGGAAATTCCTCTTCCTCAGAAGGGGAATCATCTGTAGAGGGAGAGGTAATGGGTAGGGATTTACCCTTTTTACCCCTAGCTTTAGGGAGCACGTGGTCCATTGTTCCAGGATCCAAGTTACCCTGGCCTTTTTGCTTTTTGGCCTGAGCCCTGGTTAAAGCAAAAAATATGCCCAGGAATGCCCAGCATTGCTGCACGGGCCTCCAACTCCACTTCTGCCCAAGCTGATGTCTCCAAATAATTTCCTAGTTGACAGTCTACAGGTAAATCTGTGGCTACCACAACTTTCTTTGGACCAGTAACCCCCCCAGTTGAGATTCACAACAGCCATGGGGTGGCTAAGAGTGTAATGAGCATCTGTCAATTGGTACTGCTGACCAAGAAGGCATTGCTCAGGGTGGACCAGTTTTTCTATCACCATAGTTACACTGGCTCCCGTGTGCAGGAAAGTACCATCTTGCCTGGCATGTTAACCCCATATTTCAATGTATGTATGTTGTTTTAGCCCTTGTGTCACTGGGATCCTGCCAGGCAGGACCCCAGTGCTCATAGTATGTGCCCTGTATGTGTTCCCTGTGTGGTGCCTAACTGTATCACTGAGGCTCTGCTAACCAGAACCTCAGTGTTTATGCTCTCTCTGCTTTCTAAATTTGTCACTGCAGGCTTGTGACTAAATTTACCAATTCTTATTGGCACACTGGTAAACCCATATAATTCCCTTGTATATGGTACTTAGGTACCCAGGGTATTGGGGTTCCAGGAGATCCCTATGGGCTGCAGCATTTCTTTTGCCACCCATAGGGAGCTCAGACAATTCTTACACAGGCCTGCATGAAATAACGTCCATGTCATTTCACAGCCATTTGTCACTGCACATAGGTAACTTGTAAGTCACCTATATGTCTAACCTTCACCTGGTGAAGGTTGGGTGCCAAGTTACTTAGTGTGTGGGTACCCTGGCACTAGCCAAGGTGCCCCCACATCGTTCAGGGCAAATTCCCCAGACTTTGTGAGTGCGGGGACACCATTACACGCGTGCACTATACAAAGGTCACTACCTATGTATAGCATCACAATGGTAAATCCGAACATGGCCATGTAACATGTCTAAGATCATGGAATTGTCACCCCAATACCATTCTTTGTGGCACAGTAAACCTGTCCCACATTAGAGGGTCTCCGACAGCAAGCTCTCAAGCAGCAAAATGGGGATGTCAGTGACAGTCATAGAGTATACTGGGAAGACAACCTCTTGTACACAGAGTCAAGGGATCCGAAACCTGGAGCAGCTTGGACATTGGTCATTCCCCTGCAGTACAGAGAGTTTCTTCTTCTTACTCTAGCACATGACATTCCTTTGGCTGGGCACTTGGGGCAGACGAAAACTTAGGAAAGACTTGTCCCCTCGTTTCACTGGCCCCATATGTCAGAGGACACCAAAGACTTTTTTAAATCCTGTGTGACCTGCCAAGCCTGTGGCAAGACTGATGGCACTCCAAAGGCCCCTCTAATTCCACTTCCAGTGGTTGGGGTGCCCTTTGAAAGGGTAGGGGTTGACATAGTTGGCCCCATTGACCCTCCTACTGCTTCAGGCAATAGATTTATCTTGGTGGTAGTGGACCATGCCACAAGATATCCTGAAGCCATACCTTTAAGGACCACTACAGCTCCTGCAGTGGCAAAGGCCCTGCTGGGAATCTTTTCCAGGGTGGGTTTTCCTAAAGAGGTGGTGTCAGACAGAGGTAGCAACTTCATGTCAGCATACCTAAAAGCAATGTGGAAGGAGTGTGGTGTTACCTACAAGTTCACCACCCCTTACCATCCACAAACAAATGGTCTGGTTGAGAGGTTTAATAAAACTCTCAAAGGTATGATAATGGGACTCCCTGAGAAACTCAGGAGGAGATGGGATGTCCTGTTACCTTGCCTCCTTTTTGCTTATAGGGAGGTACCCCAAAAAGGAGTGGGCTTCAGCCCCTTTGAACTCCTCATTGGGCACCCTGTAAGAGGTCCACTTACTCTTGTGAAGGAGGGTTGGGAACAACCTTTAAAAGATCCTAAACAGGACATAGTGGACTATGTACTTGGCCTAAGATCCAGAATGGCTGAGTACATGAAAAAGGCCAGTAAAAATCTTCCGGGCAGCCAGGAGCTGCAAAAGCAATGGCATGACCAGAAGGCTCTTCTGATCCAGTACCAACCAGAACAGAAGGGGTGGGTATTGGAGCCTGTGGCCCCAAGAGCACTCCAAGGCAAATGGAGTGGACCCCATCTAATTGTTGAGAAGAAGGGTGAGGTTACCTATTTGGTAGACCTGGGCACTGCCAGGAGTCCCCTTAGGGTGATTCATGTCAACCGCCTAAACCCCTACTATGACAGGGCTGATCTCACTCTGCTCATGGCAACAGATGAGGGACAGGAAGAAGAGAGTGACCCTCTCCCTGATCTCTTCTCCACCACTGAAGCAGATGCCTTAGTGGAGGGAGTAGTTTTGGCAGATTGTCTGACTGCAGAACAGAAAGACAACTGCAATCTCCTAAGCCAATTTTCAGACCTCTTTTCACTTGTACCAGGTACAACATCCTTGTTTGAAAACACAATTGACACTGGAGACAGCCTGCCTGTCAAAAAAAAAAATTATAGGCAGCCTGACCATGTCAGGGACTGCATCAAACAAGAGGTGCAGAAACTGTTGGATTTAGGGGTGATTGAACCTTCTGAAAGCCCATGGGATAGCCCAGTGATGCTTGTACCAAAACCTCACACCAAAGATGGAAAGAGGGAGATGAGGTTTTGTGTAGATTACAGAGGGCTCAATCAGGTAACCAAAACTGATGCTCACCCTATACCCAGGGCAGATGAGTTCATTGATACACTGGCTTCTGCCAAGTATCTTAGCACTTTTGATCTAACTGCAGTTTATTGGTAAATTAGATTGGCAGAAGATGCTAAACCAAAGACTGCATTTTCTACCATAGGGGGGCACTACCAATTCACAATAATGCCCTTTGGTTTGAAAAATGCACCCGCCACTTTTCAGAGGTTGGTGAACACAGTCCTGCAAGGGTTGGAGGCTTTCAGTGCGGCATATCTAGATGATATTGCTATCTTTAGCTCAACCTGGGATGATCACCTGGTCCACCTTTGGAACGTTTTGGAGGCCCTGCGAAAGGCAGGCCTCACTATCAAGGCCTCATAGTGCCATATAGGGCAGGGGAAAGTGGTTTATCTGGGCCACCTGGTTCGTGGAGAACAGATTGCACCACTACAGGGGAAAATCCAAACTATCATGGCTTGGGTTCCCCCTACAACTCAGACCTAGGTGAGAGCCTTTATAGGCCTCACAGGGTACTACAGGAGATTCATCAAGAATGATGGCTCCATAGCAGCCCCTCTTAATGATCTCACAAGCAAGAAAATGCCTAAGAAGGTGTTATGGACAGCTAGCTGTCAGAAAGCTTCTGAGGAGCTCAAACAGGCCATGTGCTCTGCACCTGTCCTAAAAAGCCCATGTTACTCCAAGAAATTCATTGTTCAAACTGATGCATCTGAATTAGGGGTAGGGGCAGTCTTATCACAACTGAATTGGGAGGGCCAGAATCAACCAGTTGCTTTTATCAGCAGAAGGTTGACCCCTAGAGAAAAGTGTTGGTCTGCCATAGAGAGGGAGGCCTTTGCTGTGGTCTGGGCACTGAAAAAGTTGAGGTCATACCTGTTTGGCACTCACTTTATTGTTCAGATAGACCACAAACCGCTACTTTGGCTAAAACAAATGAAAGGTGAAAACACTAAATTGTTGAGGTGGTCCATATCTCTACAGGGAATGGACTAAACAGTGGAACATAAACCTGGGAGTACCCTCTCCGATGCAGATGGACTCTCTAGATATTTCTACTTAGACAATGAAGACTCATCTGGACAAGGCTAGTCTAATTGTCCTTCCTTTTGGGTGGGGGGTGTAGGAAAGTACCATCTTGCCTGGCATGTTACCCCTATTTTCACAGTATGTATGTATGTTTTAGCCCCTGTGTCACTGGGATTCTGCTTGGCAGGACGCCAGTGCTCATAGTATGTGCCATGTATGTGTTCCCTGTGTGGTGCCTAACTGTATCACTGAGGCTCTGCTAACCAGAACCTCAGTGTTTATGCTCTCTCTGCTTTCTAAATTTGTCACTGCAGGCTAGTGCCTACATTTTCCAATTTACATTGGCGCACTGGTGCACCCATGTAATTCCCTTGTATATGGTACTTAGGTATTGGGGTTCCAGGAGATCCCTATGGGGTGCAGCATTTCTTTTGCCACCCATAGGGAGCTCAGGCAATTCTTACACCGGCCATCCACTGCAGCCTGAGTGAAATAACGTCCACGTTATTTCACAGCCATTTTTTACTGCACATCAGCAACTTATAAGTCATCTATATGTCTAACCTTCACTTGGTGATGGTTGGGTGCCAAGTTACTTAGTGTGTGGGCAGCCTGGCACTAGCCAAGGTGCTCCCACATCGTTCAGGGCAAATTCCCCGAACTTTGTGAGTGGGGAGACACCATTACATGTGAGTACTATACATAGGTCACTACCTATGTATAGCGTCAAAATGAGAACTCCGAACATGGCCTTGTAACATGTCTAAGATCATGGAAATGTCACCCCAATACCATTCTGGTATTGGGGGGATAATTCCACGATCCCCCTGGTCTCTAGCACATAACCCGGGTACTGCCAAACTGCCTTTCCGGGGTTTCCACTGCAGCTGCTGCTGCTGCCAACCCCTCACACAGGATTCTGCCCTCATGCGGTCTGGGCAGCCACAGCCCAGGAAGGCAGAACAAAGGCAAAGGATTTCCTCTGAGAGAGGGTGTTACACCCTCTCCCTTTGGAAATAGGTGTGAAGGGCTGGGGAGGAGTAGCCTCCCCCAGCCTCTGGAAATGCTTTGATGGGCACAGATGGTGCCCATCTCTGCATAAGCCAGTCTACACCGGTTCAGGGATCCCCCAGCCCTGTTCTGGCGTGAAACTCGACAAAGGAAATGGGAGTGACCACTCCCCTGACCAGTACCTCCAAGGTTAGGTGCCCAGGGCTCCTGCAGTGTGTCCCAGACCTCTGCCATCTTGGAAACAGAGGTGTTGGGGGCACACTGGACTGCTCTGAGTGACCAGTGCAAGCAGGTGACGTCAGAGACCCCCTCTGATAGGCTCTTACCTTTCTTGGTAGCCAATCCTCCTTCTTGGTAGCCAAACCTCCTTTTCTGGCTATTTAGCGTCTCTGCTTTGGGGAATTCTTCAGATACCGAATGCAAGAGCTCACCAGAGTTCCTCAACACTTCCCTCTTCGACTTCTGCCAAGGATCGACCGCTGACTGCTCCAGGAAGCCTGCAAAACTGCAACAAAGTAGCAAGACGACTACTAGCAACATTGTAGCACCTCATCCTGCCGTCTTTCTCGACTGTTTCCTGATGGTGCATGCTCTGGGGGTCATCTGCCTTCACCCTGCACTGGAAGCCAAGAAGAAATCTCCCGTGGGTCGACAGAATCTTCCCCCTGCTAATGCAGGCACGAAAAGATTGCATCACCGGTCCTCTGGGTCCCCACTTATCCTGACGAGCGTGGTCCCAGGAACACAGGAACTCTATCCCAGTGACTCCCACAGTCCAGTGAGCCTTCAGTCCAATTTTGGTGGAGGTACGTTCTTGCCTCCCCATGGCTCCTGTGCACTCTTCCAGTATTTCCTTCATGCACAGCCTAGCCTGGGTCCCCAGCACTCCGTCCTGCAGTGCTCAACCCTCTGAGTTGGCCTCCGACGTTGTGGGAACCTCCTTTGTGACTCTGAGCCAGCTCTGGTTCACAAATCTTCCAAGTGCCTGTTCGGGTACTTCTGCGGGTGCTGCCTGCTTCTTCTGGAGCTCTCTGAGTTGCTGAGCACCCCCTCTGTCTCCTCCTCCAAGGGGCTACATCCTGGTCCTTCCTGGTCCCCAGCAGCACCCAAAAACCTCTACCGTGACCCTTGCAGCTAGCAAGGCTTGTTTGCATGGGAATACTTCTGCAATCTTCAGCACGATGTGGGACATATTCCGTCCAAAGGAGAAGTCCCCAGTCCTCTTCGTTGTTGCAGAATCCTAAGCTTCTTCCATCCGGAGGCAGCTTCCTTGTATCTTCATCCGGAGTTTCCTGGGCTCTTGCCCCCCCTGGACACTATCGCGACTCTTGGACTTGGTCCCCTTTCCTTGCACGTCCTCAGGTCCAGGAATCCGTCTTCAGTGCTTTGCTGGTGTTTGTGGTTCTTGCAGAATCCCCCTATCACGACTATTGTGTCCTTTTGGGGTAGTAGGTGTACCTTACTCCTACTTTTTAGGGTCTTGGGGCTGGGTATATTGGACACCCTGACTGTTTTCTAACAGTCCCAGTGACTCTCTACAAGCTCCCATAGGTCTGGGGTCCATTTGTGATTCGCATTCCACTTTTAAAGTATATGGTTTGTGTTGCCCCTAGACCTATGTTTGCCTATTGCATCCTATTGTAATTCTACACTGTTTGCATTACTTTTCTACTCTTACTTACCTGTTTGGGTTTGTGTACATATAACTTGTGTATATTACTTACCTTCTTACTGAGGGTACTCACTGAGATACTTGTGGCATATTGTCATTAGCAACTCTAAGTATTGTTTTCTTATGATATTGTGCATATGATATAAGTGATATAGTAGGAGCTTTGCATGTCTCCTAGTTCAGCCTAAGCTTTGCTATAGCTACCTTCTATCAGCCTAAGCTGCTAGCAACACCTCTATTCTACTAATAAGGGATAACTGTACCTGGCACAGGGTGTAAGTACCACAAGGTACCCACTATAAGCCAGGCCAGCCTCCCACAACCGCTGACTGCTCCAGGACGCCTGCAAAACCGCAACAAAGTAGCAAGACGACTACCAGCAACCTTGTAGCGCTTCATCCTGACGTCTTTTTTGACTGTTTCCTAGTGGTGCATGCTCTGAGGGCTGTCTGCCTTCACCCTGCACTGGAAGCCAAGAAGAAATCTCCAGTGGGTCGACGGAATCTTCCCCCTGCCAACGCAGGCACCAAACTTCTGCATCACCAGTCCTCTGGGTCACCTCTCATCCTGACGAGCATGGTCCCTGGAACACAGGAACTGGGTCCAAGTGTCTCCCACAGTACAGTGGCCCTTCTGTCCAAATTTGGTGGAGGTAAGTCCTTGCCTCCCCAGGCCAGACAGCAAACTTGTGTACTGCGTGATTTGTAGCTGCTCCGGCTTCTGTGTACTTTTCCAGGACTTCCTTTGTGCACAGCCTAGCCTGGGTCCCCAGCACTCTGTCCTGCATTGCCCAACTCACTGAGTTGGACTCCGACGTCATGGGACCCTCCTTTGTGACTCAACCGCTGTCCTCAGATCTTCTAAGTGCCTGTTCCAGTACTTCTGCGGATGCTAGCTGCTTCTGTCGGAGCTCTCTGAGTTGGTGAGTGCCCTCTCTTTCTCCTCCTCCAAGGGGCGACATCCTGGTCCTTCCTGGGCCCCAGCAGCACCCACAATCCTCAACTGCAACTCTTGCAGCTAGCAAGGCTTGTTTGAGGTCTTTCTGCCTGGAAACACTTCTGCTTCCTCTAGCACGCTGTGGGACATGTTCTCACCAAAGGGGAAGTTTCTGGCACCTTCCGTTATTGCAGAATCTTTGGCTTCTTCCACCTGGAGCAGCCCTTTTGCACCTTCATCCGGGGTTTAGTGGGCTCCTGCCCCCCTCGGACACTTGCGTGACTCTTGGACTTGGACCCCTTCTTATACAGGTCCTCGGGTCCAGGAATCCATCTTCAGTGCTTTGGTAGCAGTTGTGCTTCTTGCAGAACCCCCTATCATGACTATACTGTCTTTCTGGGGTAGAAGGGTAACTTTACTCCTACTTTTCAGGGTCTTGGTGTGGGGTATTTTGGACACCCTTACTGTTTTCTCACAGTCCCAGCGACCCTCTACAATCTCCCATGGGCCTGGGGTTCATTCGTGATTCGCATTCCACTTTTGGAGTATATGGTTTGTGATGCCCCTAGGCCTATGTCTACCTATTACATTCTATTGTGATTCTACATTGTTTGCACTACTTTTCTTACTGTTACTTACCTGTTTTGGGTTGTGTACATACTGTACAATTTGTGTATATTACTTACCTCCTAAGTGAGGGTATCCTCTGAGATACTTTTGGCATATTGTCACTAAAATAAAGTACCTTTATTTTTAGTAACTGAGTATTGTGTTTTCTTATGATATTGTGCTATATGATATAAGTGGTATTGTAGGAGCTTTGCATGTCTCCTAGTTCAGCCTAAGCTGCTTTGCCATAGCTACCTCTAACAGCCTAAGCTGCTAGAAACACCTCTATTCTACTAATAAGGGATAACTGGACATGGCACAAGGTGTGAGTACCACAAGGTACCCACTGTAAGCCAGGCCAGCCTCCTACAGTAAGTAGTCATAGAACAATGCAAACAATAGGAAATGCTATAGTTTGCAATGGGAGAAAATAGGTCTAGGGGCAACACAAACCATATACTAAGAAACTGGAATGTGAATCACTAATTACCCCCTAGATAAGGGTAGTGTGCGCAGAATCGCTAAGTAAATTACCCCACCCCAGAGCCAAGAAAAGCATGAGTAAAGTACTGCAAGTTTTCTTAGGACACACTACACCTCGTTATTGGGCATTTGCAGCAACCAACCAAGTGTGCAAAGAACAACTACTGGATTCCTGGACCTGAAGATCTGCAAGGGAAGGGGACACAAGTCCAGAAGTCGAAAGAAGTTCCAGGAAGGACAGGAGCCCCTGCCAACCCAGAATAGGGTGCAAAAGAAGAGTCCACGGTTAGTCAAAGACTGTAGAAATGCATCCTAGGAAGGTGCCAGATGGTTCCTGTGTGATGTAAAGGGTGTCCAACGATGTGAACATTGTTGCAGATGTGATTTCGTGTTGGAAGTCGCCAACAATCTTTCACTACGGCAAAAGTGCGTTTTGCATCAAAATGGCACTGGATTGTCCCAGGAGGGACCTGGGGGGCCTCAACTCTGTGTGAGGAGGAAGAGGGGACTCTCAGCACTTTAGAGAGCCCTCAGGATGCCAGCCAGCACCCCTGGGAGTCCCAGGACACAGGAACAAAGCAGGTGCAAAATGCGGGTGATGCAGCACAACAAAGGAAGGTCCCACACCGCCGGAGAACAACTCAGTGAGTTGAGTGTTGCAGGATGGAGTGCTGGGGACCGGGGCCAGGCTGTGCACAAAGGAATTTTGCAAATAGTGCACAGAGGCCTCCAGAGGTGAAGAAGATGCAGTTCACAGGGGTACCATCGCTCTCTGGGAAGGTAAGGTCTTACCTCCTCCAAATTGCTTTAGCAGGACCTCAGGACAGTCTATGTTGATGATGTCCACCCTCTGTGTCCTTAGGAGCATGCTCGTCGGTGTGAGAGGTGTCCAAGGGTACCGTTCGTCGTCTTGGAAGGTGCCTGCTGGAGCACGGGAGTGACTCCGTCACCCCACGGGAGATTTCTTCGGTCCTTCTGGTACAGGATGAAGATAGGGAGTCCTCAGAGCGTGCACACAGTGGAAACTGTTGCAGTTGCTGACTTGGAGCTGAGGTTGCTGAAGAAAAGTATCTCTTGTGGACACTTTGTTGCAGTTACAGCGGTTCTTGGAACAGGCTGCAGCTGATCCAAGGGCAGAGGATGATGAAGTTGTTGCACAGGATTCCTGAAGGAAACTTGCAAGCAGAATCTGAAGAGAACTCACAGGAGAAACCCTAAATAGCCCTGAGAGGGGGATTGGCTACCTTATCAGGTACGGACCTATCAGGAGGGGTCTCTGACGTCACCTGCTGGCACTGGCAAATCAGAAACCTCCAGAGTGCCTCCACACCTTGCAAAGCACAATGGCTGAAGTCTGGGACACCCTGGAGGATCTCTAGGCACCACCCCTAGGGTGGTGATGGACAGGGGAGTGGTCACTCCCCTTTCGTTTGTCCAGTTTCGTGCCAGAGCATGGGACAAGGGGTCCCTGAACCGGTGTAGATTGGCTTATGTAAGGAGGGCACCATCTGTGTACTTCAAAACATTTCCAGAGGCTGGGGGAGGCTACCCCTCCCCAGCCTGTAACACCTATTTCCAAAGGGAGAGGGTGTAACACCCTGCTCTCAAAGGAAATGCTTTGTTCTGTCTTCCTGTGACTGGTCTGCCCAGACCCCAGGAAGGCAGAACCTTGTCTGTGAGGTGGCAGCAGCTATAGCTTCAGTGCAATCCTCAGAGAGCTGGTTTGGCAGTACTGGGGGTCCATGGTGAAGCCCCCAGGATGCATGGAATTGGCTCCCTAATACCAAATTTGAAATGGGAGGGGCAAGTCCATGATCTTAGACATGTTACATGGCCATATTCGGAGTTTCCATTGTAAAGCTACATATAAGTATGACCTATATGTAGTGCATGTGTTTAATGGTGTCCCTGCACTCACAAAGTCTGGGGAAATGGCCCTGAACTATGTGGGGGCACCTTTGCTAGTGCCAGGGTGCCCTCACACTTAGTAACTTTGCACCTAACCTTCAGCAAGTGAAGGTTAGACATATAGGTGATTTATAAGTTACTTAAGTGCAGTGAAAATGGCTGTGAAATAACGTGTGTGTTTTTTCACGCAGGCTGCAATGACAGGCCTGTGACCGGGTTTGTCTGGGCTCCCTATGGGTGGCAAAAGAAATGCTGCAGCCCATATGGATCTCCTGGAAGCCCAATGCCCTGGGTACCTAGGTACCATATACAAGGGACATATAAGGGGGGTCCAGTGTGCCAATTAAAATTGGTAAATGAAGTCAGTATCCTACACTGACAAATTTAAAAGCTGAGAGACCATAAGCACTGAGTTTCTGATTAGCACAGCCTCAGTGACACATACATTAGGCCATAAACTATGAGCACTGGGGTCCTGACCAGCAGGATCCCAGTGAGGCAGGCAAAAACATACTGACATATAGGTAAAAATGCAGGTAATATGCCAAGGAAGATGGTGTTTTCCTACACCTTATACGTGCATTTACAGAATTAATGGAAGAATTAGACAGGCGACATGCTGTGATCCTTCTAGGAGTTAGTTCCTGACATCCAGACTACTAAATGGACAGTATTGCTTATAAGTAGAGTGTAGGAGGCTGGACTGGCTTGTAGTGAGTACCAAGGGGTACTTGCACCTTGCACCAGGCCCAGTTATCCCTTATTAGTGTATAGGGTGTCTAGCAGCTTAGGCTGATAGATAATGGTAGCTTAGCAAAGCAGCTCAGGCTGAACTAGGAGACGTGTGAAGCTACTACAGTACCACTTAGTGTCATATGCACAATATCATAAGAAAACACAATACACAGTTATACTAAAAATAAAGGTACTTTATTTTTATGACAATATGCCAAAGTATCTTAGAGTGTACCCTCAGTGAGAGGATAGGAAATATACACAAGATATATATACACAATAGCAAAAATATGCAGTATAGTCTTAGAAAACAGTGCAAACAATGTATAGTTACAATAGGATGCAATGGGGACACATAGGGATAGGGGCAACACCAACCATATACTCCAGAAGTGGAATGCGAACCACGAATGGACCCCAAACCTATGTGACCTTGTAGAGGGTCGCTGGGACTATTAGAAAATAGTGAGAGTTAGCAAAATAACCCTCCCCAAGACCCTGAAAAGTGAGTGCAAAGTGCACCAAAGTTCCCCTAAGGACAAAATAGTCGTGTTAGAGGGAAAATGCAAGGAAAACACAAATCAGCAATGCAACAATGATGGATTCCTGACTGAGGGTACCTGTGGAACAAGGGGACCAAGTCCAAAAGTCACAAGCAGCTCGGAGAGGGGCAGATGCCCAAGAAATGCCAGCGGTTGGTGCAAAGAAGCTCTTACTAGGCTGAAGAACTGTGAATACTGCAGGAACGACAAGGGCTAGAGACTTCCCCTTTGGAGGATGGATCCCCCACGCCTTGGAGAGTCGTGCAGAAGTGTTTTCCCGCCGGATGAACGCCAACAAGGCTTGCTACATGCAAATCGTGCGTTTGGCGTTTTTGGACGCTGCTGGGGCCCAGGAGGGACCAGAAGGTCGCAAATTGGACCTGTAGAGAGAGGGGACGTCGAGCAAGACAAAGAGCCCTCACTGAAGCAGGTAGCACCCGGAGAAGTGCCAGAAACAGGCACTACGAGGATGCGTGAAACGGTGCTCGCCGAAGTTGCACAAAGGAGTCCCACGTCGCCGGAGACCAACTTAGAAAGTCGTGCAATGCAGGTTAGAGTGCCGTGGACCCAGGCTTGGCTGTGCACGAAGGATTTCCGCCGGAAGTGCACAGGGGCCGGAGTAGCTTGCAAAGTCGCGGTTCCCAGCAATGCAGCCCAGTGAGGTGAGGCAAGGACTTACCTCCACCAAACTTGGGCTGAAGAGTCACTGGACTGTGGGGGTCACTTGGACGGTGTCGCTGGATTCGAGGGACCTCGCTCGTCGTGCTGAGAGGAGACCCAAGGGACCGGTAATGCAGCTTTTTGGTGCCTGCGGTTGCAGGGGGAAGATTCCGTCGACCCACGGGAGATTTCTTCGGAGCTTCTGGTGCAGAGAGGAGGCAGACTACCCCCACAGCATGCACAAGCAGGAAAACAGTCGAGAAGGCGGCAGGATCAGCGTTACAGAGTTGCAGTAGTCGTCTTTGCTACTATGTTGCAGGTTTGCAGGCTTCCAGCGCGGTCAGCGGTCGATTCCTTATCAGAAGGTGAAGAGGGAGATGCAGAGGAACTCGGCTGAGCTCATGCATTCGTTATCTAAAGTTTCCCCAGAGACAGAGACCCTAAATAGCCAGAAAAGAGGGTTTGGCTACCTAGGAGAGAGGAAAGGCTACTAACACCTGAAGGAGCCTATCACAAGGAGTCTCTGACGTCACCTGGTGGCACTGGCCACTCAGAGCAGTCCAGTGTGCCAGCAGCACCTCTGTTTCCAAGATGGCAGAGGTCTGGAGCACACTGGAGGAGCTCTGGACACCTCCCAGGGGAGGTGCAGGTCAGGGGATGGGTCACTCCCCTTTCCTTTGTCCAGTTTCGCGCCAGAGCAGGGGCTAAGGGGTCCCTGAACCGGTGTAGACTGGCTTATGCAGAATTGGGCACATCTGTGCCCAACAAAGCATTTCCAGAGGCTGGGGGAGGCTACTCCTCCCCTGCCTTCACACCATTTTCCAAAGGGAGAGGGTGTCACACCCTCTCTCAGAGGAAGTTCTTTGTTCTGCCATCCTGGGCCAGGCCTGGCTGGACCCCAGGAGGGCAGCTGCCTGTCTGAGGGGTTGGCAGCAGCAGCATCTGCAGAGAAACCCCAGGAAGGGCAGTCTGGCAGTACCAGGGTCTGTGCTACAGACCACTGGGATCATGGAATTGTACCAACAATGCCAGGATGGCATAGATGGGGCAATTCCATGATCATAGACATGTTACATGGCCATATTTGGAGTTACCATGGTGAAGCTACATATAGGTAGTGACCTATATGTAGTGCACGCGTGTAATGGTGTCCCCGCACTCACAAAGTTCAGTGAATTGGCTCTGAACAATGTGGGGGCACCTTGGCTAGTGCCAGGGTGCCCTCACACTAAGTAACTTTGCACCTAACCTTTACCAGGTAAAGGTTAGACATATAGGTGACTTATAAGTTACTTAAGTGCAGTGTAAAATGGCTGTGAAATAACGTGGACGTTATTTCACTCAGGCTGCAGTGGCAGGCCTGTGTAAGAATTGTCAGAGCTCCCTATGGGTGGCAAAAGAAATGCTGCAGCCCATAGGGAACTCCTGGAACCCCAATACCCTGGGTACCTCAGTACCATATACTAGGGAATTATAAGGGTGTTCCAGTAAGCCAATATAAATTGGTAAAATTGGTCACTAGCCTGTTAGTGACAATTTGAAAGTAATGAGAGAGCATAACCACTGAGGTTCTGGTTAGCAGAGCCTCAGTGAGACAGTTAGGCACCACACAGGGAACATATACATGCACACCTATGAGCACTGGGGCCCTGTGTGACAGGGTCCCAGTGACACATACATATAGGCCACAAACCTATGAGCACTGGGGTCCTGACCAGCAGGATCCCAGTGACACATAACAACCATACTGAAAACATAGTGTTTTCACTATGAGCACTGAGGCCTGGCTATCAGGATCCCAGTGAGACAGTGAAAACAGTGACAAACACCCTGACATACACTCACAAACAGGCCAAAAGTGGGGGTAACAAGGCTAGAAAGAGGCTACCTTCTCACACAACCCCCCCCCCCAAACGAAGGACAATAAGGCTAACCTTGGCCAGTTGAGACTTTATTGTCTAAGTGGTGATAAGTAGAGAGTAGCTCTGCAATAGACTGGTTACTCCCTTTATCATCCACTATATGGTTACTTCCCTGTGGGGATGTAAACCACCCTGTTTGAAGTTTTTTAGCTAACCAACAATGTGAAGATGTATTTTCAGAGTTTCTATCAGTAAGTTTTAGTTTAGAGCAGTGGGAATTATCCACTGAACCTATTTGTAATGATGGAAATGCCAGACAGGGATGCTGTCTCAGTAAAGCCATAGCTGGACAAAAACTTTGTCCATTTGGCTGGAAGAGAGAACAGGGATGCTGTTTCTCTTGAGTTGGAGCAGGGCAGGGATGCTGTCCTATGAGCTCCACACTAGGGCAGGGATGCTGTCCTAAGTGTTGTGAGGCAGTACAGGGTTTCTGCACTAAAGTTTCTCTGGGAGGGTTGGTGGGATGCTCCATGTTAACTAAAATGGTGCTCTTTTTGTCACCAATGTTAGTTATCCCACAGAGAGGTACTTCTACCTCAGGGAGTCCAGCTATGCCAGCTGATGATTCCCTTGGAACAGGTGCCACCCCAGGAGAGGTTTCTCCCACCACAGGAATAGTATCCTGAATGGTAGGGTGGTTAGGGGATACTGTGATACCCTTATTACCTGTTGATGGAGAGGGATCCTGAGTTTTCAGGCCTTCTCTCTTTTGCTTTTTCATTTCACTTGAAATGAGAGGGAACAATTCCTCAGGGATGCCCAGCATGGCTGCATGGGCATAAAACTCTACATCAGCCCAACCTGAGGCCTCTAGGTCATTACCTAAGAGACAGTCTACAGGTAAGCTAGGTGATACTACCACCTGCTTAGGGCCAGTAACTCCACCCCAACTAAACTGAATTATAGCTAAGGGAAGAAACTTAGTGGAGTTATGGACATCAATAATCTTATACTGTTGTCCAATGATGTGTTGATCAGGGTGCACTAGGTTGTCAGTCACCAAAGTGAAACTGGCACCTGTGTCCCTGTAGGCCAAGGCCTCAACACCATTTATTGAAACTGTCTGCCTGTACTTATCCATTGTAAGGGGACAAGCAGCCAGTGTGGCAAGGCCAGTGCCACTAGGTGTGACAGAAACTGTCTTGGGACTGATTACATCAGTTTCCACTATGGACCCATAAGTGAACCCAACTACACCCTTTGCTTGACTGTTGCCAGCAGTCCCACCACTAGTACCACTACTGCTAGGGGCACTAGAGCTTGATGTATTAGTGGTGGTAGGCTCAGGGGGTTTACCTGGACAGGACTTATCCCCTGGCCTATGGCCTCTGTTTTTACACACAAAGCACCAAGGCTTTTTAATGTGTGCAGGTTGGGAAGAAGAGGAAGAATTTGTTTTATCCCCACCCTCTGAAGAGTGTTTAAGATTTGAAGTGGGATCTTTGGTTTTACCCTTATCCCCATGCTTATCTTGAGATTTTTCACCATCTTTCTTCTTATTGCCATCTTTGTCACCCCCTGTATGAACTTTTCTGTTCACTCTTGTTCTGACCCATTTGTCTGCCTTCTTTCCCAATTCTTGGGGAGAGGTCAGATCAGAGTCCACCAAGTACTGGTGCAACAAATCAGACACACAATTATTAAGAATATGCTCTCTCAGGATCAAGTTATACAGGCTGTCATAATCAGTAACTTTACTGCCATGTAACCACCCCTCCAAGGCCTTCACTGCCTGGTCAATGAAATCAACCCAGTCTTGTGAAGACTCCTTTTTGGTATCTCTGAACTTTATCCTGTACTGTTCAGTGGTTAAGCCATAACCATCCAGGAGTGTATTCTTAAGAACTTGGAAATTGTTAGCATCATTTTCTTTTACAGTAAGGAGCCTATCCCTACCTTTTCCAGTAAATGATAGCCATAGGATAGCAGCCCACTGCTTTTGAGGGACATCCTGTACAGCACAGGCCCTCTCAAGTGCAGCAAACCACTTGTTAATGTCATCCCCCTCCTTGTAAGGGGGAACTATCTTATGCAGATTCCTGGAATCATGCTCTTTTGCAGGATGACTATGGGGTATACTGCTGCTGCCACCATGGGTATCTAAACCCATCTTCTGTCTTTCCCTCTCTATTTCTAAAGACTGTCTATCCAAATCCAGCTGTTGCTTCTTGAGCTTCAGTCTGGTTTGCTCCACTCTCAATCTATTGAGCTCCCTTTCTAACAATCTGTCATCAGGGTGGGTGGGAGGGACATTTCTAGATACAGAGGTATGATGGGAATGAACAGAAGGAGACCTGTCCCTTACCAAGGGCACCCTAACAGCTTGGCTACCAGCATAATGTGAGAGCACATCATCAGTATGATGTGATTCAACCTCTGTACCAACTATTCTAGACTGTCTAGTAATGGGCAGGCTGAGAAGTTTCTTTCCTGAACCTTTTCCTGGGGGAGTCCCTGGATCAGATTGAGAACCATTAGCTACTTTTTCTACAGATTGGGCACTTATGGCCTTATCCTGTACTCTAAGCATATTAATTAACAGTTCTAAGGAAGGATTCTTCCCTACACTCAAACCTCTCTCTATGCAGAGACTCCTTGCTCCTTTCCAGCTAAGGTGATCATATGCAAGTTTGGACAGTTCAACATTTTTTCCTGTGCCAGACATTTTTTAGAGAGAGTTAAAGTGATAGAAAAAGAGAAAAAAGTTTTCAGAACTTTTTGGAAAGACAGAAAAAACTTTTTAAACTTTTAAGAACTTTTTGAAAGTTTAGAAGTACTTTTCAGCACATAGAAAAGAGTGAAAAGAGGAAATGCAAAACTTTTTGGCTATGTGTATATACACTGACCTTGTTTTGTATATTTTTCTCTTATGAAAAGTACAATGACAAGAGTGGTAAGTAGTCTCAAGCACTTATCCCACCGCTGCACAACCAATGTAGGAGGCTGGACTGGCTTGTAGTGAGTACCAAGGGGTACTTGCACCTTGCACCAGGCCCAGTTATCCCTTATTAGTGTATAGGGTGTCTAGCAGCTTAGGCTGATAGATAATGGTAGCTTAGCAAAGCAGCTCAGGCTGAACTAGGAGACGTGTGAAGCTACTACAGTACCACTTAGTGTCATATGCACAATATCATAAGAAAACACAATACACAGTTATACTAAAAATAAAGGTACTTTATTTTTATGACAATATGCCAAAGTATCTTAGAGTGTACCCTCAGTGAGAGGATAGGAAATATACACAAGATATATATACACAATAGCAAAAATATGCAGTATAGTCTTAGAAAACAGTGCAAACAATGTATAGTTACAATAGGATGCAATGGGGACACATAGGGATAGGGGCAACACAAACCATATACTCCAGAAGTGGAATGCGAACCACGAATGGACCCCAAACCTATGTGACCTTGTAGAGGGTCGCTGGGACTATTAGAAAATAGTGAGAGTTAGCAAAATAACCCTCCCCAAGACCCTGAAAAGTGAGTGCAAAGTGCACCAAAGTTCCCCTAAGGACAAAATAGTCGTGTTAGAGGGAAAATGCAAGGAAAACACAAATCAGCAATGCAACAATGATGGATTCCTGACTGAGGGTACCTGTGGAACAAGGGGACCAAGTCCAAAAGTCACAAGCAGCTCGGAGAGGGGCAGATGCCCAAGAAATGCCAGCGGTTGGTGCAAAGAAGCTCTTACTAGGCTGAAGAACTGTGAATACTGCAGGAACGACAAGGGCTAGAGACTTTCCCTTTGGAGGATGGATCCCCCACGCCTTGGAGAGTCGTGCAGAAGTGTTTTCCCGCCGGATGGACGCCAACAAGCCTTGCTACACGCAAATCGTGCGTTTGGCGTTTTTGGACGCTGCTGGAGCCCAGGAGGGACCAGAAGGTCGCAAATTGGACCTGTAGAGAGAGGGGACGTCGAGCAAGACAAAGAGCCCTGACTGAAGCAGGTAGCACCCGGAGAAGTGCCAGAAACAGGCACTACGAGGATGCGTGAAACGGTGCTCGCCGAAGTTGCACAAAGGAGTCCCACGTCGCCGGAGACCAACTTAGAAAGTCGTGCAATGCAGGTTAGAGTGCCGTGGACCCAGGCTTGGCTGTGCACGAAGGATTTCCGCCAGAAGTGCACAGGGGCCGGAGTAGCTTGCAAAGTCGCGGTTCCCAGCAATGCAGCCCAGCGAGGTGAGGCAAGGACTTACCTCCACCAAACTTGGGCTGAAGAGTCACTGGACTGTGGGGGTCACTTGGACGGTGTCGCTGGATTCGAGGGACCTCGCTCGTCGTGCTGAGAGGAGACCCAAGGGACCGGTAATGCAGCTTTTTGGTGCCTGCGGTTGCAGGGGGAAGATTCCGTCGATCCACGGGAGATTTCTTCAGAGCTTCTGGTGCAGAGAGGAGGCAGACTACCCCCACAGCATGCACAAGCAGGAAAACAGTCGAGAAGGCGGCAGGATCAGCGTTACAGAGTTGCAGTAGTCGTCTTTGCTACTATGTTGCAGGTTTGCAGGCTTCCAGCGCGGTCAGCGGTCGATTCCTTATCAGAAGGTGAAGAGGGAGATGCAGAGGAACTCGGCTGAGCTCATGCATTCGTTATCTAAAGTTTCCCCAGAGACAGAGACCCTAAATAGCCAGAAAAGAGGGTTTGGCTACCTAGGAGAGAGGAAAGGCTACTAACACCTGAAGGAGCCTATCACAAGGAGTCTCTGACGTCACCTGGTGGCACTGGCCACTCAGAGCAGTCCAGTGTGCCAGCAGCACCTCTGTTTCCAAGATGGCAGAGGTCTGGAGCACACTGGAGGAGCTCTGGACACCTCCCAGGGGAGGTGCAGGTCAGGGGAGTGGTCACTCCCCTTTCCTTTGTCCAGTTTCGCGCCAGAGCAGGGGCTAAGGGGTCCCTGAACCGGTGTAGACTGGCTTATGCAGAATTGGGCACATCTGTGCCCAACAAAGCATTTCCAGAGGCTGGGGGAGGCTACTCCTCCCCTGCCTTCACACCATTTTCCAAAGGGAGGGGGTGTCACACCCTCTCTCAGAGGAAGTTCTTTGTTCTGCCATCCTGGGCCAGGCCTGGCTGGACCCCAGGAGGGCAGCTGCCTGTCTGAGGGGTTGGCAGCAGCAGCAGCTGCAGAGAAACCCCAGGAAGGGCAGTCTGGCAGTACCAGGGTCTGTGCTACAGACCACTGGGATCATGGAATTGTACCAACAATGCAAGGATGGCATAGATGGGGCAATTCCATGATCATAGACATGTTACATGGCCATATTCGGAGTTACCATGGTGAAGCTACATATAGGTAGTGACCTATATTTAGTGCACGCGCGTAATGGTGTCCCCGCACTCACAAAGTTCAGTGAATTGGCTCTGAACAATGTGGGGGCACCTTGGCTAGTGCCAGGGTGCCCTCACACTAAGTAACTTTGCACCTAACCTTTACCAGGTAAAGGTTAGACATATAGGTGACTTATAAGTTACTTAAGTGCAGTGTAAAATGGCTGTGAAATAACGTGGACGTTATTTCACTCAGGCTGCAGTGGCAGGCCTGTGTAAGAATTGTCAGAGCTCCCTATGGGTGGCAAAAGAAATGCTGCAGCCCATAGGGAACTCCTGGAACCCCAATACCCTGGGTACCTCAGTACCATATACTAGGGAATTATAAGGGTGTTCCAGTAAGCCAATATAAATTGGTAAAATTGGTCACTAGCCTGTTAGTGACAATTTGAAAGTAATGAGAGAGCATAACCACTGAGGTTCTGGTTAGCAGAGCCTCAGTGAGACAGTTAGGCACCACACAGGGAACATATACATGCACACCTATGAGCACTGGGGCCCTGTGTGACAGGGTCCCAGTGACACATACATATAGGCCACAAACCTATGAGCACTGGGGTCCTGACCAGCAGGATCCCAGTGACACATAACAACCATACTGAAAACATAGTGTTTTCACTATGAGCACTGAGGCCTGGCTATCAGGATCCCAGTGAGACAGTGAAAACAGTGACAAACACCCTGACATACACTCACAAACAGGCCAAAAGTGGGGGTAACAAGGCTAGAAAGAGGCTACCTTCTCACACAGAGTCATAGTCTATGCTACTGATGTGTAATTTGGAGAGAAATATAGAAAGGTGGATCTGCAAGATTATATCATATAAGTAATTTGTGAAAATGTAAGAAAGGAGAGAAGAACGTTGAGGTATATTGAGAAAAGAAAGAAAGACAAGCATTTGCAATGCAATAAGTCTAGCATTTTCTTGAGTTAGAGCTACTTCCATTGTAAATTCAGAACAGGACTTTTCTTGCCACATAATTTTGGTTAACCCTACCTCCTAATATTGTCTTTTCCTGCCATGTTTTGGTGGTCACTGGCAGCTACCTTCATCAGAAATCACAAGCCCTTGAAGAGAGACAAGAGGACTGCACTACCTCAAGATGTGTAAACGTCTGACCAGACATTAGAAAATAAGGCTGGAAAAGTATTTTATTTTTATGTTAACAGAATGAAGTCTTCAAAGCCTTCTTGCCTGCATTTCAACAAAGCTCTAATGAAGTTAACAATAGCAGAGCAGAGAAGATTTATGGCCCCAATAAAGGAGATAAGCAATGCCCTGTGTGCAGATGTCAGTGAGGGCTAGCAGAGAGGGGCCCTTGGAGAGGGAGAGACTGCAGATGCCAGGCTCTGCAAGTCTTACATAATTGCTTCTCAGTTTAGCTACATTCTACAAGAAACTGCATATTGTGGCTTTCCTGAGCAGTGAGCTAAATGTTTAGGTGCCAGGTGCTTTCTCTCAAGTACTGGGTTGAAGAGCAACACTGACATCACACATCTGAGTCTCACACAGGTCTGGACTTCGAAGTGATACTCACAATCACCCACCTTGCAGGTATCTATGCTGCAGTATATCATAGGCTCTCAGTATAAGCCAAAGGCTGTCAAGGTGAATACTGCATAGGCAGTATCAAAATTAATGAAGTTGGTGTATATTTGTTTCTCCTACTCTTTGCTCTATAATTTTGCGTGGAGTAAGGATCTAATCAGGTCTCTCTCAAACCCCTTTTATTGTTAAAAAGCTTATTCTACTGCCTACTCAGACATTTCACCACAGCCTGAAAGAAAACACTACATTGGTGTGAAGAACCAAATGGCAAACTAAAGATTATGATCAAGGCTCTATTTTTTCTGTTGTTATTACAGACATCAAACCATGTTTACTGTTTGTAAAACTGAAAAAAAATATAGAAATGTGTTGCTTGTGAGCGACTCTCCATGCTGTCCTTCGTGAGTTTTAGGCTAACAGCTGAGCAGATGGAGAGCACGAGGAGTTACAAACATTAGATATCCTTACGTACAGGCAAATGTTATCACATATCTGTATATAATGCTTTACCTGTGGGTGTAGCGTGTTTGTTATATTTGGCTGCTTAATGTGCAAAAACGCAAAAGGCACAGTATGACTGCATGCTTATCTGTTAAATGAGGAACTATACAATTTTACTAATGCACTTATTCCCAAAAATATAATACATTTAAATACCAATAAGAGGGTTAAAAAACATGGTTAAGTAGAGAAGGAAATGTTAAAAAAAAACAGAACCCTTAATTATGATTTGTGTAAAGGGGAGGGGACAAGTGAAATTGCTGCCAAAGGGGAAAAGATGGAGAGGATAGAGCACTGAAAAAGATACTTAGTATCAAGTGGCTTTTGATTTTGCTGCAGTGGACCAAGTGCCAGAAGGACTCACTTGAAGATTATTCAATGGCTAAGTCTACTATTGAGGCTCACCTAGACCTTCATCTGGAGGAACTAGAAATCAGAAAATGCAAAGAAAACAGGCAGCTGACCACCCGTTTAATGCAGAACATCTGGCTTCTTATTCACATGATACAGGTATAACTCAAATACGCCATGGCAATATCCATGAATATTACCTGTGCAGCACCTACCTGAAGCTTAGGGCTCTTGAACAAGCAACAACTAATTCAAACTAGTCTCGATGAAATAAAACTGGGTAGAGCCAAATGTCAACTTCCATCTAATTCCCAGTGACTATTTGAAACTGAGCACCACTCTCACCCTATACAGCACTGTGTAAGGAAATTAAAGATGCCATTGAATCACCTCGCTATTGAAGAAAGTGAAACCGTCCCTACCAGAAAGCAACATCAAAACTCACTTGCATTTGGAGCGCAGCACTGCCCTGCTCCATTGCATCCAAGAATCCATACTACCCCCCTAGACATTGCAGCACACGTCATTTATGGCCTGAGAAAATAGGACGACATGGCACACCCCAAGACAACACTCCAAGCAGACTGATGTAGTCTTCCCTTGCCGGAATGTATAATCCTCAAATCCTACAAGCTATTTCTTAACAATCCACATTCAAAGCATTTCATCATTAAACATGCCAGACCTACTGCTTTTTTTGCAACTAAATCATTTTTAAAAATGCGTACCCGGTTCAACCTTGATCGCTGAACTGGCACCATAATATCCAGTCCAGCTGTAGCATGCACTCAATCACGTTATAAATACAATACAGGCTATCCGTTTACACATAACAGCCATGCCTTGCTTGAATGTATAATCCTCAAAAGTGTCACCAGTAATTTTAAATATTTATATATTATTTTTAAGCCATCATGATAGGCAACTCAGTCTATGTAGCTGGCAAGCACACAGTGCTTAATTTGTGCTTGTTGTTTCCGGTGCTGAGCACCAGCACTTATTTTTGAGGGCCAGGGATTGTTCTTGTGCCTCAAGCATTTGTTGCAATCAAAAGACACATATGGAAAAGACGTAAGAAGTGAAAAACGAAAAAGTGTCACAAAGGGAGAAAGCAGAAAGCTGCTAGGGTGAGCTGAAGGGGCAGTGAGTGGCTTTATATGGAACGAAGAGGCCCGATATGGCTCCACGATTACGCTGCTTCAGTAGTCGTGTGTTCATTTAATTGCAGCAGCCGCGTGTTTAAGAGGAGGGCTTGAGCACCGGCAGGTTTTTATTTACAAATTAAGCACTGCAAGCACACCATCTACAGTGGCTCAGCACAACCACAGGCATGACATCAATAGACTTAAAGCAGTGTAAACGAGCACTGGCTTGTCTTTAAAGTACCTCTTCAGTCACTGTTGGGTAGCCACCCCAAGCAGCACGATAAATTCACTGTCCTTCACCCGTTGACACTCATTCATTTTCTCACTCACTCCTCCATGCAGGCAATCATTAAACTATCCACAATTAAAAAAACACACTTTAACAAGCATAAGCAAAATAAATTAGACGTAGGAAAAGAAGTCTTGACAAACAGTATGCTTGCAATAAAAAAAATGAAAAATAGCAGCCTGTAGGAAAGTACCATCTTGCCTGGCATGTTACCCCCATATTTCACTGTACTGTATATATGTTGTTTTAGTTGTATGTGTCACTGGGGCCCTGCTAGCCAGGGCCCCAGTGCTCATAAGTGTGCCCTGTGTGATGACTAACTGTCTCCCTGAGGCTCTGCTAACCAGAACCTCAGTGGTTATGTTCTCTCTTTACTTTCCAAATTGTCACTAACAGGCTAGTGACCAATTTCACCAATACACATTGGCATACTGGAACACCCTTATAATTCCCTAGTATATGGTACTGAGGTACCCAGGGTATTGGGGTTCCAGGAGATCCCTATGGGCTGCAGCATTTCGTTTGCCACCCATAGGGAGCTCTGACAATTCTTACACAGGCCTGCCACTGCAGCCTGAGTGAAATAACGTCTACGTTATTTCACAGCCATTTATCACTGCACTTAAGTAACTTATAAGTCACCTATATGTCTAACCTTTACCTGGTAAAGGTTGGGTGCTAAGTTACTTAGTGTGTGGGCACCCTGGCACTTGCCAAGGTGCCCCCACATTGTTCAGGGCAAATTCCACAGACTTTGTGAGTGCGGGGACACCATTACACACGTGCACTATACATAGATCACTACCTATGTATAGCGTCACAATGGTAACTCCGAACATGGCCATGTAACATGTCTAAGATCATGGAATTGTGGCATTGGGGAGACAATTCCATGATCCTCCGAGTCTTTAGCACAGATCTGGGTACTGCCAAACTACCTTTCTTGGGGTTTCACTGCAGCTGCTGCTGCTGCCAACCCCTCAGACAGGTTTCTGCCCTCCTGGGGTCCAGCCAGGCTTGGCCCAGGAAGGCATAACAAATGACTTCCTCAGAGAGAGGGTGTTACACCCTCTCCCTTTGGAAAAAGGTGTCGGGCTGGGGAGGAGTAGCCTCTCCCAGCCTCTGGAAATGCTTTGAGGGGCACAGATTGTGCCCATCTCTGCATAAGCCAGTCTACACCGGTTCAGGGATCCCCCAGCCCTGCTCTGGCGCGAAACTGGACAAAGGAAAGTGGAGTGACCACTCCCCTGACCTGCACCTCCCAGGGGAGGTGCCCAGAGCTCCTCCAGTGTGCTCCAGACCTCTGCCATCTTGGAAACAGAGGTACTGCTGGCACACTGGACTTCTCTGAGTGGCCAGTGCCAGCAGGTGAAGTCAGAGACTCCTTCTGATAGGCTCTTACCTGTGTTGCTAGCCTATCCTCCTTCCTAGGTAGCCAAATCTCCTTTTCTGGCTATTTAGGGTCTCTGCTTTGGGGAATTCTTTAGATAACGAATCCAAGAGCTCATCAGAGTTCCTCTGCATCTCTCTCTTCACCTTCTGCCAAGAATCGACCGCTGACTGCTCAGGACGCCTGCAAAACTGCAACAAAGTAGCAAAGACGACTACTGCAACCTTGTATCGCTGATCCTGACGCCTTCTCGACTGTTTTCCTGGTGGTGCATGCGGTGGGGGTAGTCTGCCTCCTCTCTGCACTAGAAGCTCCGAAGAAATCTCCAGTGGGACGACGGAATCCTCCCCCTGCAACCGCAGGCACCAAAAGAACTGCATCACCGGTCCTCTGGGTCCCCTCTCAGCACAACGAGCGTGGTCCCTGGAACTCAGCAACTCTGTCCAAGTGACTCCCACAGTCCAGTGACTCTTCAGTCCAAGTTTGGTGGAGGTAAGTCCTTGCCTCCCCACGCTAGACTGCATTGCTGGGTACCGCGTGATTTGCAGCTGCTCCGGCTCCTGTGCACCCTTTTCCTTTGTGCACAGCCAAGCCTGGGTCCCCGACACTCTAACCTGCAGTGCACAACCTCCTGAGTTGTCCTCCGGTGTCGTGGGATCTCCTTTTGTGACTTCAGGTGAACTCCGGTTCACTCCTCTTTGTAGTGCCCATTCTGGCACTTCTGCGGTGTGAGAAAGTAGCCTCTTTCTAGCCTTGTTACCCCCACTTTTGTCCTGTTTGTGAGTGTATGTCAGGGTGTTTTCACTGTGTCACTGGTATCCTGGTAGCCAGGACCAGTGCTCATAGTGAAAACCCTATGTTTTCAGTGTGTTTGTTATGTGTCACTGGGACCCTGCTAGTCAGGACCCCAGTGCTCATAAGTTTGTGACCTATAGGTATGTGTTCCCTGTGTGATGCCTAACTGTCTCACTGAGGCTCTGCTAACCAGAACCTCAGTGGTTATGCTCTCTCTTTACAAATTGTCACTAACAGGCTAGTGACCAATTTCACCAATTTACATTGGCTTACTGGAACACCCTTATAATTCCCTAGTACAGTGGTTCCCAAACATTTTCGACCCACGGCTCCCTTGATCTATTGGCCACTGGCTGCGGCTCCCCATTATGTTACTTTTTGTTGGCGGGTGGGGGATGTAAGCCTGGCCTAGGGAGTACATCCATTTTTCTCCCTGAAAAGAATTGGGATGACGCCAATGAAGGTATTGTAATTCTATATATAACTGTAAAAAATAAAAATGTAACAGTTGTATAGGGTTTTTTAGTAAGGGGAAAATATTGGTTGACGGTAACCCTAGTAAAATGGGCAGGTCTCATTTTTATGTAGTTATAACATAACTGTTTAAATATTGTGAAATGTAGAATCCCTTTAGTTGTGTTTAACCACCAGAGGGCGCTCAAGGACAAAATTAAAAAAGAGCTGCTACAACTGAGTAGTTTTATTTTGTACGAACTGGCCCAAGGGCTATAAATAGCTCAGTGGTTCCCAACTGTGTGCGGACCCCTGGCTAGTTTTGATGGCGCACCAGCGAGCCGCGGCGCACAGATTGGGAACCACTACCCTAGTATATGGTACCAAGGTACCCAGGGTATTGGGGTTCCAGGAGATCCCTATGGGCTGCAGCATTTCTTTTGCCACCCATAGGGAGCTCTGACAATTCTTACACAGGCCTGCCACTGCAGCCTGAGTGAAATAAGGTCCACGTTATTTCACAGCCATTTTACACTGCACTTAAGTAACTTATAAGTCACCTATATGTCTAACCTTTACCTGGTAAAGGTTGGGTGCAAAGTTACTTAGTGTGAGGGCACCCTGGCACTAGCCAAGGTGCCTCCACATTGTTCAGGGCCAATTCCCCGGACTTTGTGAGTGCGGGGACACCATTACACGCGTGCACTACATATAGGTCACTACCTATATGTAGCTTCACAATGGTAACTCCGAATATGGCCATGTAACATGTCTATGATCATGGAATTGCCCCCTCTATGCCATCCTGGCATAGTTGGCACAATCACATGATCCCAGTGGTCTGTAGCACAGACCCTGGTACTGCCAAACTGCCCTTCCTGGGGTTTCACTGCAGCTGCTGCTGCTGCCAACCCCTCAGACAGGTTTCTGCCCCCCTGGGGTCAAGCCAGGCTTGTCCCAGGATGGCAGAACAAAGGACTTCCTCTGAGAGAGGGTGTTACACCCTCTCCCTTTGGAAAATGGTGTGAAGGCAGGGGAGGAGTAGCCTCCCCCAGCCTCTGGAAATGCTTTCTTGGGTACAGATGTGCCCAATTCTGCATAAGCCAGTCTACACCGGTTCAGGGGACCCCTTAGCCCTGCTCTGGCACGAAACTGGACAAAGGAAAGGGGAGTGACCACTCCCCTGACCTGCACCTCCCCTGGGAGGTGTCCAGAGCTCCTCCAGTGTGCTCCAGACCTCTGCCATCTTGGAAACAGAGGTGCTGCTGGCACACTGGACTGCTCTGAGTGGCCAGTGCCACCAGGTGACGTCAGAGACTCCTTCTGATAGGCTCCTTCAGGTGTTGCTAGCCTATCCTCTCTCCTAGGTAGCCAAACCCTCTTTTCTGGCTATTTAGGGTCTCTGTCTCTGGGGAAACTTTAGATAACGAATGCAAGAGCTCATCCGAGTTCCTCTGCATCTCTCTCTTCACCTTCTGCCAAGGAATCGACTGCTGACCGCGCTGGAAGCCTGCAAAACTGCAACATAGTAGCAAAGACGACTACTGCAACTCTGTAACGCTGATCCTTCCGCCTTCTCGACTGTTTTCCTGGTGGTGCATGCTGTGGGGGTAGTCTGCCTCCTCTCTGCACTAGAAGCTCCGAAGAAATCTCCTGTGGGTCGACGGAATCTTCCCCCTGCAACCGCAGGCACCAAAAAGCTGCATTACCGGTCCCTTGGGTCTCCTCTCAGCACGACGAGCGACGTCCCTCGAATCCAGCAACTCTGTCCAAGTGGCCCGCACAGTCCAGTGACGCTTCAGTCCAAGTTTGGTGGAGGTAAGTCCTTGCCTCACCTCGCTAGACTGCATTGCTGGGAACCATGACTTTTGCAGCTACTCCGGCCTCCGTGCACTTCCGGCGGAAATCCATTGTGCACAGTCCAGCCTGGGTCCACGGCACTCTAACCTGCATTGCACGACCTCCTAAGTTGTTCTCCGGCGACGTGGGACTTCTTTGTGCGACTTCGGGTGAGCACTGTTTCACGCATACTTGTAGTGCCTGTTTCTGGCACTTCTCCGGGTGCTACCTGCTGCTAAGAGGGTTCCTTGTCTTGCTCGACGTCCCTTCTACCTCCGGGTCCAATTTGCGACCTCCTGGTCCCTCCTGGGCCACAGCAGCGTCCAAAAACGCTAACAGCACGATTTGCAGCTAGCAAGGCTTGTTGGTGTTCTGTCGGGGGGAAAACAGTTCTGCACGACTCTCCACGGCGAGAGGGATCCGTCCACCAAAGGGGAAGTCTCTAGCCCTTTTCGTTCCTGCAGAAACCTCAGCTTCTTCTGTCCAGTAGAAGCTTCTTTGCACCCACAGCTGGCATTTCCTGGGCATATACCCATCTCCGACTTGCTTGTGACTTTTGGACTTGGTCCCCTTGTTCCACAGGTACCCTAGATTGGAAATCCATCATTGTTGCATTGTTGGTTTGTGTCTTTCCTGCATTATTCCTCTAACACGACTTCTTTATCCTTAGGGGAACTTTAGTGCACTTTGCACTCACTTTTCAGGGTCTTGGGGAGGGTTATTTTTCTAACTCTCACTATTTTCTAATAGTGCCAGTGACCCTCTACAAGGTCACATAGGTTTGGGGTCCATTCGTGGTTCGCATTCCACTTTTGGAGTATATGGTTTGTGTTGCCCCTATCCCTATGTGTCCCCATTGCATCCTATTGTAACTATACATTGTTTGCACTGTTTTCTAAGACTATACTGCATATTTTTGCTATTGTGTATATATATCTTGTGTATATTTCCTATCCTCTCACTGAGGGTACACTCTAAGATACTTTGGCATATTGTCATAAAAATAAAGTACCTTTATTTTTAGTATAACTGTGTATTGTGTTTTCTTATGATATTGTGCATATGACACTAAGTGGTACTGTAGTAGCTTCACACGTCTCCTAGTTCAGCCTAAGCTGCTCTGCTAAGCTACCATTATCTATCAGCCTAAGCTGCTAGACACCCTATACACTAATAAGGGATAACTGGGCCTGGTGCAAGGTGCAAGTACCCCTTGGTACTCACTACAAGCCAGTCCAGCCTCCTACATTGGTTGTGCAGCGGTGGGATAAGTGCTTTGAGACTACTTACCACTCTTGTCATTGTACTTTTCATAAGAGAAAAATATACAAAACAAGTTCAGTGTATATACACATAGCCAAAAAGTTTTGCATTTCCTCTTTTCACTCTTTTCTAAGTGCTGAAAAGTACTTCTAAACTTTCTAAAAAGTTCTAAAAAGTTTTTAAAGTTTTTTTCTCTGTCTTTCTAAAAGCTCTGACAAACTTTTTTCTCTTTTTCTATCACTTTAACTCTCTCTAAAAATGTCTGGCACAGGCCAAAATGTTGATCTGTCCAAACTTGCATATGATCACCTTAGCTGGAAAGGAGCAAGGAGTCTCTGCATAGAGAGAGGTTTGAGTGTAGGGAAGAATCCTTCCTTGGAACTGTTACTTAACATGCTTAGAGAACAGGATAAGGCTCGAAGTGCCCCATCTGTTGAAAAAGTAGCTAATGGTTCCCAATCTGATCCAGGGACTCCCCCAGGAAAAGATTCAGGAAAGAAACTTCCTAGCCTTCCCATTACAAGACAGTCTAGCATAGTTGGTACTGAGGTGGAGTCACATCATACAGATGATGTGCTCTCACATTACACTGTCAGCCAAGCTGTTAGGGTGCCCTCTGTAAGGGACAGGTCTCCTTCTGTTCATTCCCATTATACCTCTGTATCTAGAAATGTCCCTCCCACCAACCCTGATGACAGATTGTTAGAAAGGGAACTCAATAAGTTGAGGGTGGAACAAACCAGACTGAAGCTTAAAAAGCAACAGCTGGATTTGGATAGACAGTCTTTAGAACTAGAGAAGGAAAGACAGAAGTTGGGTTTTGAAACCCATGGTGGCAGCAGCAGTATTCCCCATAGTCATCCTGCAAAAGAGCATGATTCCAGGAATCTGCATAAGATAGATCCCCCTTATAAGGAGGGGGATGACATTAACAAGTGGTTTGCTGCACTTGAGAGGGCCTGTGTTGTACAGGATGTCCCTCAAAGGCAGTGGGCTGCTATCCTATGGCTATCATTTAGTGGAAAAGGTAGGGATAGGCTCCTTACTGTGAAAGAAAGTGATGCCAATAATTTTACAGTTCTTAAGAATGCATTCCTGGATGGTTATGGCTTAACCACTGAACAATACAGGATAAAGTTCAGAGAAACCAAAAAGAAGTCTTCACAAGACTGGGTTGATTTCATTGACCATTCAGTGAAGGCCTTGGAGGGGTGGTTACATGGCAGTAAAGTTACTGATTTTGAAAGCCTGTATAACTTGATCCTGAGAGAGCATATTCTTAATAATTGTGTGTCTGATTTGTTGCACCAGTACTTGGTGGACTCTGATCTGACCTCTCCCCAAGAATTGGGAAAGAAGGCAGACAAATGGGTCAGAACAAGGGTGAACAGAAAAGTTCATACAGGGGGTGACAAAGAGAACAATAAGAAGAAAGATGGTGAAAAATCTGAAGATAAGCATGGGGGTAAGGGTAAAACCAAAGATCCCACTTCAAATCTTAAACACTCTTCAGGGGGTGGGGATAAAACAAATTCTTCCTCTTCTTCTCAACCTACACAATTTAAAAAGCCTTGGTGCTTTGTGTGTAAAAATAGAGGCCATGGGCCAGGGGATAAGTCCTGTCCAGGTAAATCCCCTGAGCCTACCACCACTAATACATCAAGCTCTAGTGCCCCTAGCAGTAGTGGTACTGGTGGTGGGACTGCTGGCAACAGTCAAGTTAAAGGTATAGTTGGGTTCATTTATGGGTCCATAGTAGAAACTGGGGTAGTCAGTCCCAAGACAGTTTCTGTCACACCTAGTGGCATTGGCCTTGCCACACTGGCTGCTTGTCCCCTTACAATGGATAAGTACAGGCAGACAGTTTCAATAAATGGTGTTGAGGCCTTGGCCTACAGGGACACAGGTGCCAGTATCACTTTGGTGACTGAAAACCTAGTGCACCCTGATCAACACATCATTGGACAACAGTATAAGATTATTGATGTCCATAACTCCACTAAGTTTCTTCCCTTAGCTATAATTCAGTTTAGTTGGGGTGGAGTTACTGGCCCTAAGCAGGTGGTGGTATTGCCTAGCTTACCTGTAGACTGTCTCTTAGGTAATGACCTAGAGGCCTCAGGTTGGGCTGATGTAGAGTTTTATGCCCATGCAGCCATGCTGGGCATCCCAGAGGAATTGTTCCCTCTCATTTCTACTGAAATGAAAAAGCAAAGGAGAGAAGGCCTGAAAACTCAGGATCCCTCTCCACCAACAGGTAAAAAGGGTATCACAGTATCCCCTAACCACCCTACCATTCAGGATACCATTCCTGTGGTGGGAGAAACCTCTCCTGGGGTGGCACCTGTTCCAAGGGAATCATCAGTTGGCAAAACTGTACTCCCTGAGGTGGAAGTACCTCTCTGTGGGATAACTAACATTGGTGAGAAAAAGAGCACCATTTTAGTTAACATGGAGCATCCCTCCAACCCTCCCAGAGAAACTTTAGTGCAGAAACCCTGCACTGCCTCACAACACTTAGGACAGCATCCCTGCCCTAGTGTGGAGCTCATAGGACAGCATCCCTGCCCTGCTCCAACTCAAGAGAAACAGCATCCCTGTTCTCTCTTCCAGCCATATGGACAAAGTTTTTGCCCAGCTATGGCTTTTCTGAGACAGCATCCCTGTCTGGCATTTCCATCACTACAAATAGGTTCAGTGGACAATTCCCACTGCTCTAAACTAAAACTTACTGATAGAAACTCTGAAAATACATCTTCACATTGTTGCTTAGCTAAAAAACTTCAAACAGGGTGGTTTACATCCCCACGGGGAAGTAACCATATAGTGGATGATAAAGGGAGTAACCAGTCTATTGCAGAGCTACTCTCTACTTATCACCACTTAGACAATAAAGTCTCAACTGGCCAAGGTTAGCCTTATTGTCCTTCGTTTGGGGGGGGGGGGTTGTGTGAGAAAGTAGCCTCTTTCTAGCCTTGTTACCCCCACTTTTGGCCTGTTTGTGAGTGTATGTCAAGGTGTTTTCACTGTGTCACTGGTATCCTGCTAGCCAGGGCCAGTGCTCATAGTGAAAACCCTATGTTTTCAGTGTGTTTGTTATGTGTCACTGGGACCCTGCTAGTCAGGACCCCAGTGCTCATAAGTTTGTGACCTACAGGTATGTGTTCCCTGTGTGATGCCTAACTGTCTCACTGAGGCTCTGCTAACCAGAACCTCAGTGGTTATGCTCTCTCTTTACAAATTGTCACTAACAGGCTAGTGACCAATTTCACCAATTTACATTGGCTTACTGGAACACCCTTATAATTCCCTAGTACAGTGGTTCCCAAACATTTTCGACCCACGGCTCCCTTGATCTATTGGCCACTGGCTGCGGCTCCCCATTATGTTACTTTTTGTTGGCGGGTGGGGGATGTAAGCCTGGCCTAGGGAGTACATCCATTTTTCTCCCTGAAAAGAATTGGGATGACGCCAATGAAGGTATTGTAATTCTATATATAACTGTAAAAAATAAAAATGTAACAGTTGTATAGGGTTTTTTAGTAAGGGGAAAATATTGGTTGACGGTAACCCTAGTAAAATGGGCAGGTCTCATTTTTATGTAGTTATAACATAACTGTTTAAATATTGTGAAATGTAGAATCCCTTTAGTTGTGTTTAACCACCAGAGGGCGCTCAAGGACAAAATTAAAAAAGAGCTGCTACAACTGAGTAGTTTTATTTTGTACGAACTGGCCCAAGGGCTATAAATAGCTCAGTGGTTCCCAACTGTGTGCGGACCCCTGGCTAGTTTTGATGGCGCACCAGCGAGCCGCGGCGCACAGATTGGGAACCACTACCCTAGTATATGGTACCAAGGTACCCAGGGTATTGGGGTTCCAGGAGATCCCTATGGGCTGCAGCATTTCTTTTGCCACCCATAGGGAGCTCTGACAATTCTTACACAGGCCTGCCACTGCAGCCTGAGTGAAATAAGGTCCACGTTATTTCACAGCCATTTTACACTGCACTTAAGTAACTTATAAGTCACCTATATGTCTAACCTTTACCTGGTAAAGGTTGGGTGCAAAGTTACTTAGTGTGAGGGCACCCTGGCACTAGCCAAGGTGCCTCCACATTGTTCAGGGCCAATTCCCCGGACTTTGTGAGTGCGGGGACACCATTACACGCGTGCACTACATATAGGTCACTACCTATATGTAGCTTCACAATGGTAACTCCGAATATGGCCATGTAACATGTCTATGATCATGGAATTGCCCCCTCTATGCCATCCTGGCATAGTTGGCACAATCACATGATCCCAGTGGTCTGTAGCACAGACCCTGGTACTGCCAAACTGCCCTTCCTGGGGTTTCACTGCAGCTGCTGCTGCTGCCAACCCCTCAGACAGGTTTCTGCCCCCCTGGGGTCAAGCCAGGCTTGTCCCAGGATGGCAGAACAAAGGACTTCCTCTGAGAGAGGGTGTTACACCCTCTCCCTTTGGAAAATGGTGTGAAGGCAGGGGAGGAGTAGCCTCCCCCAGCCTCTGGAAATGCTTTCTTGGGTACAGATGTGCCCAATTCTGCATAAGCCAGTCTACACCGGTTCAGGGGACCCCTTAGCCCTGCTCTGGCACGAAACTGGACAAAGGAAAGGGGAGTGACCACTCCCCTGACCTGCACCTCCCCTGGGAGGTGTCCAGAGCTCCTCCAGTGTGCTCCAGACCTCTGCCATCTTGGAAACAGAGGTGCTGCTGGCACACTGGACTGCTCTGAGTGGCCAGTGCCACCAGGTGACGTCAGAGACTCCTTCTGATAGGCTCCTTCAGGTGTTGCTAGCCTATCCTCTCTCCTAGGTAGCCAAACCCTCTTTTCTGGCTATTTAGGGTCTCTGTCTCTGGGGAAACTTTAGATAACGAATGCAAGAGCTCATCCGAGTTCCTCTGCATCTCTCTCTTCACCTTCTGCCAAGGAATCGACTGCTGACCGCGCTGGAAGCCTGCAAAACTGCAACATAGTAGCAAAGACGACTACTGCAACTCTGTAACGCTGATCCTTCCGCCTTCTCGACTGTTTTCCTGGTGGTGCATGCTGTGGGGGTAGTCTGCCTCCTCTCT
The DNA here is from genome assembly GCF_031143425.1 of Pleurodeles waltl. Classification (NCBI taxonomy): domain Eukaryota; kingdom Metazoa; phylum Chordata; class Amphibia; order Caudata; family Salamandridae; genus Pleurodeles; species Pleurodeles waltl. The sequence goes on along the minus strand of NC_090449.1, from coordinate 758,221,799 downwards.
GCACTAGAAGCTCCGAAGAAATCTCCTGTGGGTCGACGGAATCTTCCCCCTGCAACCGCAGGCACCAAAAAGCTGCATTACCGGTCCCTTGGGTCTCCTCTCAGCACGACGAGCGACGTCCCTCGAATCCAGCAACTCTGTCCAAGTGGCCCGCACAGTCCAGTGACGCTTCAGTCCAAGTTTGGTGGAGGTAAGTCCTTGCCTCACCTCGCTAGACTGCATTGCTGGGAACCATGACTTTTGCAGCTACTCCGGCCTCCGTGCACTTCCGGCGGAAATCCATTGTGCACAGTCCAGCCTGGGTCCACGGCACTCTAACCTGCATTGCACGACCTCCTAAGTTGTTCTCCGGCGACGTGGGACTTCTTTGTGCGACTTCGGGTGAGCACTGTTTCACGCATACTTGTAGTGCCTGTTTCTGGCACTTCTCCGGGTGCTACCTGCTGCTAAGAGGGTTCCTTGTCTTGCTCGACGTCCCTTCTACCTCCGGGTCCAATTTGCGACCTCCTGGTCCCTCCTGGGCCACAGCAGCGTCCAAAAACGCTAACAGCACGATTTGCAGCTAGCAAGGCTTGTTGGTGTTCTGTCGGGGGGAAAACAGTTCTGCACGACTCTCCACGGCGAGAGGGATCCGTCCACCAAAGGGGAAGTCTCTAGCCCTTTTCGTTCCTGCAGAAACCTCAGCTTCTTCTGTCCAGTAGAAGCTTCTTTGCACCCACAGCTGGCATTTCCTGGGCATATACCCATCTCCGACTTGCTTGTGACTTTTGGACTTGGTCCCCTTGTTCCACAGGTACCCTAGATTGGAAATCCATCATTGTTGCATTGTTGGTTTGTGTCTTTCCTGCATTATTCCTCTAACACGACTTCTTTATCCTTAGGGGAACTTTAGTGCACTTTGCACTCACTTTTCAGGGTCTTGGGGAGGGTTATTTTTCTAACTCTCACTATTTTCTAATAGTGCCAGTGACCCTCTACAAGGTCACATAGGTTTGGGGTCCATTCGTGGTTCGCATTCCACTTTTGGAGTATATGGTTTGTGTTGCCCCTATCCCTATGTGTCCCCATTGCATCCTATTGTAACTATACATTGTTTGCACTGTTTTCTAAGACTATACTGCATATTTTTGCTATTGTGTATATATATCTTGTGTATATTTCCTATCCTCTCACTGAGGGTACACTCTAAGATACTTTGGCATATTGTCATAAAAATAAAGTACCTTTATTTTTAGTATAACTGTGTATTGTGTTTTCTTATGATATTGTGCATATGACACTAAGTGGTACTGTAGTAGCTTCACACGTCTCCTAGTTCAGCCTAAGCTGCTCTGCTAAGCTACCATTATCTATCAGCCTAAGCTGCTAGACACCCTATACACTAATAAGGGATAACTGGGCCTGGTGCAAGGTGCAAGTACCCCTTGGTACTCACTACAAGCCAGTCCAGCCTCCTACATTGGTTGTGCAGCGGTGGGATAAGTGCTTTGAGACTACTTACCACTCTTGTCATTGTACTTTTCATAAGAGAAAAATATACAAAACAAGTTCAGTGTATATACACATAGCCAAAAAGTTTTGCATTTCCTCTTTTCACTCTTTTCTAAGTGCTGAAAAGTACTTCTAAACTTTCTAAAAAGTTCTAAAAAGTTTTTAAAGTTTTTTTCTCTGTCTTTCTAAAAGCTCTGACAAACTTTTTTCTCTTTTTCTATCACTTTAACTCTCTCTAAAAATGTCTGGCACAGGCCAAAATGTTGATCTGTCCAAACTTGCATATGATCACCTTAGCTGGAAAGGAGCAAGGAGTCTCTGCATAGAGAGAGGTTTGAGTGTAGGGAAGAATCCTTCCTTGGAACTGTTACTTAACATGCTTAGAGAACAGGATAAGGCTCGAAGTGCCCCATCTGTTGAAAAAGTAGCTAATGGTTCCCAATCTGATCCAGGGACTCCCCCAGGAAAAGATTCAGGAAAGAAACTTCCTAGCCTTCCCATTACAAGACAGTCTAGCATAGTTGGTACTGAGGTGGAGTCACATCATACAGATGATGTGCTCTCACATTACACTGTCAGCCAAGCTGTTAGGGTGCCCTCTGTAAGGGACAGGTCTCCTTCTGTTCATTCCCATTATACCTCTGTATCTAGAAATGTCCCTCCCACCAACCCTGATGACAGATTGTTAGAAAGGGAACTCAATAAGTTGAGGGTGGAACAAACCAGACTGAAGCTTAAAAAGCAACAGCTGGATTTGGATAGACAGTCTTTAGAACTAGAGAAGGAAAGACAGAAGTTGGGTTTTGAAACCCATGGTGGCAGCAGCAGTATTCCCCATAGTCATCCTGCAAAAGAGCATGATTCCAGGAATCTGCATAAGATAGATCCCCCTTATAAGGAGGGGGATGACATTAACAAGTGGTTTGCTGCACTTGAGAGGGCCTGTGTTGTACAGGATGTCCCTCAAAGGCAGTGGGCTGCTATCCTATGGCTATCATTTAGTGGAAAAGGTAGGGATAGGCTCCTTACTGTGAAAGAAAGTGATGCCAATAATTTTACAGTTCTTAAGAATGCATTCCTGGATGGTTATGGCTTAACCACTGAACAATACAGGATAAAGTTCAGAGAAACCAAAAAGAAGTCTTCACAAGACTGGGTTGATTTCATTGACCATTCAGTGAAGGCCTTGGAGGGGTGGTTACATGGCAGTAAAGTTACTGATTTTGAAAGCCTGTATAACTTGATCCTGAGAGAGCATATTCTTAATAATTGTGTGTCTGATTTGTTGCACCAGTACTTGGTGGACTCTGATCTGACCTCTCCCCAAGAATTGGGAAAGAAGGCAGACAAATGGGTCAGAACAAGGGTGAACAGAAAAGTTCATACAGGGGGTGACAAAGAGAACAATAAGAAGAAAGATGGTGAAAAATCTGAAGATAAGCATGGGGGTAAGGGTAAAACCAAAGATCCCACTTCAAATCTTAAACACTCTTCAGGGGGTGGGGATAAAACAAATTCTTCCTCTTCTTCTCAACCTACACAATTTAAAAAGCCTTGGTGCTTTGTGTGTAAAAATAGAGGCCATGGGCCAGGGGATAAGTCCTGTCCAGGTAAATCCCCTGAGCCTACCACCACTAATACATCAAGCTCTAGTGCCCCTAGCAGTAGTGGTACTGGTGGTGGGACTGCTGGCAACAGTCAAGTTAAAGGTATAGTTGGGTTCATTTATGGGTCCATAGTAGAAACTGGGGTAGTCAGTCCCAAGACAGTTTCTGTCACACCTAGTGGCATTGGCCTTGCCACACTGGCTGCTTGTCCCCTTACAATGGATAAGTACAGGCAGACAGTTTCAATAAATGGTGTTGAGGCCTTGGCCTACAGGGACACAGGTGCCAGTATCACTTTGGTGACTGAAAACCTAGTGCACCCTGATCAACACATCATTGGACAACAGTATAAGATTATTGATGTCCATAACTCCACTAAGTTTCTTCCCTTAGCTATAATTCAGTTTAGTTGGGGTGGAGTTACTGGCCCTAAGCAGGTGGTGGTATTGCCTAGCTTACCTGTAGACTGTCTCTTAGGTAATGACCTAGAGGCCTCAGGTTGGGCTGATGTAGAGTTTTATGCCCATGCAGCCATGCTGGGCATCCCAGAGGAATTGTTCCCTCTCATTTCTACTGAAATGAAAAAGCAAAGGAGAGAAGGCCTGAAAACTCAGGATCCCTCTCCACCAACAGGTAAAAAGGGTATCACAGTATCCCCTAACCACCCTACCATTCAGGATACCATTCCTGTGGTGGGAGAAACCTCTCCTGGGGTGGCACCTGTTCCAAGGGAATCATCAGTTGGCAAAACTGTACTCCCTGAGGTGGAAGTACCTCTCTGTGGGATAACTAACATTGGTGAGAAAAAGAGCACCATTTTAGTTAACATGGAGCATCCCTCCAACCCTCCCAGAGAAACTTTAGTGCAGAAACCCTGCACTGCCTCACAACACTTAGGACAGCATCCCTGCCCTAGTGTGGAGCTCATAGGACAGCATCCCTGCCCTGCTCCAACTCAAGAGAAACAGCATCCCTGTTCTCTCTTCCAGCCATATGGACAAAGTTTTTGCCCAGCTATGGCTTTTCTGAGACAGCATCCCTGTCTGGCATTTCCATCACTACAAATAGGTTCAGTGGACAATTCCCACTGCTCTAAACTAAAACTTACTGATAGAAACTCTGAAAATACATCTTCACATTGTTGCTTAGCTAAAAAACTTCAAACAGGGTGGTTTACATCCCCACGGGGAAGTAACCATATAGTGGATGATAAAGGGAGTAACCAGTCTATTGCAGAGCTACTCTCTACTTATCACCACTTAGACAATAAAGTCTCAACTGGCCAAGGTTAGCCTTATTGTCCTTCGTTTGGGGGGGGGGGGGTTGTGTGAGAAAGTAGCCTCTTTCTAGCCTTGTTACCCCCACTTTTGGCCTGTTTGTGAGTGTATGTCAAGGTGTTTTCACTGTGTCACTGGTATCCTGCTAGCCAGGGCCAGTGCTCATAGTGAAAACCCTATGTTTTCAGTGTGTTTGTTATGTGTCACTGGGACCCTGCTAGTCAGGACCCCAGTGCTCATAAGTTTATGACCTACAGGTATGTGTTCCCTGTGTGATGCCTAACTGTCTCACTGAGGCTCTGCTAACCAGAACCTCAGTGGTTATGCTCTCTCTTTACAAATTGTCACTAACATGCTAGTGACCAATTTTACCAATTTACATTGGCTTACTGGAACACCCTTATAATTCCCTAGTATATGGTACCAACGTACCCAGGGTATTGGGGTTCCAGGAGATCCCTATGGGCTGCAGCATTTCTTTTGCCACCCATAGGGAGCTCTGACAATTCTTACACAGGCCTGCCACTGCAGCCTGAGTGAAATAACGTCCACGTTATTTCACAGCCATTTTACACTGCACTTAAGTAACTTATAAGTCACCTATATGTCTAACCTTTACCTGGTAAAGGTTGGGTCCAAAGTTACTTAGTGTGAGGGCACCCTGGCACTAGCCAAGGTGCCCCCACATTGTTCAAGGCCAATTCCCCGGACTTTGTGAGTGCGGGGACACCATTACACGTGTGCACTACATATAGGTCACTACCTATATGTAGCTTCACAATGGTAACTCCGAATATGGCCATGTAACATGTCTATGATCATGGAATTGCCCCCTCTATGCCATCCTGGCATAGTTGGCACAATCCCATGATCCCAGTGGTCTGTAGCACAGACCCTGGTACTGCCAAACTGCCTTTCCTGGGGTTTCACTGCAGCTGCTGCTGCTGCCAACCCCTCAGACAGGTTTCTGCCCCCCTTGGGTCAAGCCAGGCTTGTCCCAGGATGGCAGAACAAAGGACTTCCTCTGAGAGAGGGTGTTACACCCTCTCCCTTTGGAAAATGGTGTGAAGGCAGGGTAGGAGTAGCCTCCCCCAGCCTCTGGAAATGCTTTCTTGGGCACAGATGTGCCCAATTCTGCATAAGCCAGTCTACACCGGTTCAGGGGACCCCTTAGCCCTGCTCTGGCACGAAACTGGACAAAGGAAAGGGGAGTGACCACTCCCCTGACCTGCACCTCCCCTGGGAGGTGTCCAGAGCTCCTCCAGTGTGCTCCAGACCTCTGCCATCTTGGAAACAGAGGTGCTGCTGGCACACTGGACTGCTCTGAGTGGCCAGTGCCACCAGGTGACGTCAGAGACTCCTTCTGATAGGCTCCTTCAGGTGTTGCTAGCCTATCCTCTCTCCTAGGTAGCCAAACCCTCTTTTCTGGCTATTTAGGGTCTCTGTCTCTGGGGAAACTTTAGATAACGAATGCAAGAGCTCATCCGAGTTCCTCTGCATCTCTCTCTTGACCTTCTGCCAAGGAATCGACTGCTGACCGCGCTGGAAGCCTGCAAAACTGCAACATAGTAGCAAAGACGACTACTGCAACTCTGTAACGCTGATCCTGCCGCCTTCTCGACTGTTTTCCTGGTGGTGCATGCTGTGGGGGTAGTCTGCCTCCTCTCTGCACTAGAAGCTCCGAAGAAATCTCCTGTGGGTCGACGGAATCTTCCCCCTGAAACCGCAGGCACCAAAAAGCTACATTACCGGTCCCTTGGGTCTCCTCTCAGCACAACGAGCGAGGTCCCTCAAATCCAGCAACTCTGTCCAAGTGGCCCCCACAGTCCAGTGACTCTTCAGTCCAAGTTTGGTGGAGGTAAGTCCTTGCCTCACCTCGCTAGACTGCATTGCTGGGAACCATGACTGTTGCAGCTACTCCGGCCTCCGTGCACTTCCGGCGGAAATCCTTTGTGCACAGTCCAGCCTGGGTCCACGGCACTCTAACCTGCATTGCACAACCTCCTAAGTTGTTCTCCGGCGACGTGGGACTTCTTTGTGCGACTTCGGGTGAGCACTGTTTCACGCATCCTCGTAGTGCCTATTTCTGGCACTTCTCCGGGTGCTACCTGCTGCTAAGAGGGCTTCTTGTCTTGCTCGACATCTCCTCTACCTCCGGGTCCAATTTGCGACCTCCTGGTCCGTCCTGGGCCACAGCAGCATCCAAAAACCCTAAACGTATGATTTGCAGCTAGCAAGGCTTGTTGGTGTTCTTTCGGCGGGAAAACACTTCTGCATAACTCTCCACGGCAAGCGGGATCCGTCCACCAAAGGGGAAGTCTCTAGCCCTTTTCGTTCCTGCAGAAACCTCAGCTTCTTCTGTCCAGTAGAAGCTTCTTTGCACCCACAGCTGGCATTTCCTGGGCATATGCCCATCTCCGACTTGCTTGTGACTTTTGGACTTGGTCCCCTTGTTCCACAGGTACCCAAGATTGGAAATCCATCGTTGTTGCATTGTTGGTTTGTGTCATTCCTGCATTATTCCTCTAACACGACTTCTTTATCCTTAGGGGAACTTTAGTGCACTTTGCACTCACTTTTCAGGGTCTTGGGGAAGGTTATTTTTCTAACTCTCACTATTTTCTAATAGTCCCAGCGACCCTCTACAAGGTCACATAGGTTTGGGGTCCATTCGTGGTTCGCATTCCACTTTTGGAGTATATGGTTTGTGTTGCCCCTATCCCTATGTGTCCCCATTGCATCCTATTGTAACTATACATTGTTTGCACTGTTTTCTAAGACTATACTGCATATTTTTGCTATTGTGTATATATATCTTGTGTATATTTCCTATCCTCTCACTGAGGGTACACTCTAAGATACTTTGGCATATTGTCATAAAAATAAAGTACCTTTATTTTTAGTATAACCGTGTATTGTGTTTTCTTATGATATTGTGCATATGACACTAAGTGGTACTGTAGTAGCTTCACACGTCTCCTAGTTCAGCCTAAGCTGCTCTGCTAAGCTACCATTATTTATCAGCCTAAGCTGCTAGACACCCTATACACTAATAAGGGATAACTGGGCCTGGTGCAAGGTGCAAGTACCCCTTGGTACTCACTACAAGCCAGTCCAGCCTCCTACATGCGGGTGCTGCCTGCTTCTGTGAGGGCTCCCTATCTTGCTGGGCGCCTCCTCTGTCTCCTCACGCAATTAGCGACATCCTGGTCCCTCCTGGGCCACAGCAGCATCCAAAAACCCTAACCGTGACCCTTGCAGCTAGCAAGGCTTGTTTCCGGTCTTTCTGCATGGGAACACCTCTGCAAGCTTTTTCACGACGTGTGACATCCATCCTCCAAAGGGGAAGTTCCTAGTCCTCTTCGTTCTTGCAGAATCCACAGCTTCTACCATCCGGTGGCAGCTTCTTTGCACCCTCAGCTGGCATTTCCTGGGCATCGGCCCAACCTCAACTTTGTCGCGACTCTTGGACTTGGTCCCCTTGTTCCACAGGTACTCTCGTCCGGAAATCCACCTTTGTTGCATTGCTGGTGTTGGTCTTCCCTGCAGAATTCCCCTATCACGACTTCTGTGCTCTCTGGGGAATATAGGTGCACTTTACACCTACTTTTCAGGGTCTTGGGGTGGGCTATTTTTCTAACCCTCACTATTTTCTTACAGTCCCAGCGACCCTCTACAAGCTCACATAGCTTTGGGGTCCATTCGTGGTTCGCATTCCACTTTTGGAGTATATGGTTTGTGTTGCCCCTATACCTATGTGCTCTCATTGCAATCTATTGTGACTATACATTGCTTGCATTACTTCCTTTTGCTATTACTGCATATTTTTGGTATTGTGTACATATATCTTGTGTATATTTGCTATCCTCATACTGAGGGTACTCACTGAGATACTTTTGGCATATTGTCACTAAAATAAAGTACATTTATTTTTAGTAACTGAGTATTGTGTTTTCTTATGATATTGTGTTATATGATATAGGTGGTATAGTAGGAGCTTTCATGCCTCCTAGTTCAGCATAAGCTACCTCTAACAGCCTAAGCTGCCAGAAACACTCCAATTCTACTAATAAGAAATAACTGGACCTGGCACAAGGTGTAAGTACCACATGGTACCCACTATAAGCCAGGCCAGCCTCCTACAACAGGACATCCCATCTCCTTCTGAGTTTTTCAAGGAGTCCCATTATCATACCTTTGAGAGATTTATTAAACCTCTCAACCAGACCATTTATTTGTGGATGGTAAGGAGTTGTGAACTTGTAAGTTACACCACACTCCTTCAACATTGCTTTGAGGTATGCAGACATGAAGTTACTACCTCTGTCTGACACCACTTCTTTAGGGAAACCCACTCTGGAAAAGATTCCCAGGAGGGCCTTTGTCACTGCAGGAGCTGTACTGGTCCTTAAGGGGATGGCTTCAGGGTACCTAGTGGCATGGTCCACTACCACCAGGATAAACCTATTGCCTGAAGCTGTTGAAGGGTCAAGGGGGCCAACTATGTCAACCCCTACCCTTCCGAAGGGCACCCCAACCACTGGAAGTGGAACTAAGGGGGCCTTTGGAGTGCCACCAGTCTTGCCACTGGCTTGGCAGGTCACACAAGAGCGACAAAACTCTTTAGTGTCCTCTGACATATGAGGCCAGGGGAACAAGTCTGTCCCAAGTTTTACTTTGGCCCAAATGCCCAGCCAAAGGAATGTCATGTGCCAAGGTAAGAAGAAACTCTCTGTATTGCAGGGGAATGACCAATCTCCTGGTAGCTCCAGGCTTAGGGTCCCTTGAATCAGTATACAAGAGGTTGTCTTCCCAATACACCTTATGGCTATCACTGACATCCCTATTCTGCTGCTTGACAGCTTGCTGTTTTAGACCATCTAGTGTGGGACAGGTCTGCTGTGCCACACTCAGCTCTTCCCTAGCATGCCCCCCTGCACCCAAAAGCTCAGCAGTGTCTGTTGCCAGATCATCTGGTATAGGTTCTGCACAGGGAGATGATTACTCTTCCTCACAAGGGGAATCTTCTAGAGAGGGAGGGATAGTGGGCAAGGATTTACCCTTTCTATCCCTAGCTTTTGGGAGCACTTGGTCCTTTGTTTCAGGATCCAGGTTTCCCAGTCATTTTTGCTTTTTGGCCTGAGTCCTTGTTAAAGCAAAAATATGCCCAGGAATGCCCAGCATTGCTGCATGAGCCTCCAACTCCACTTCAGCCCAAGCTGATGTCTCCAAAGCATTGCCTAGTAAGCAATCTACAGGTAATTCGGTGGCTACCACAACTTTCTTTGGACCAGTAAACACCCTTCCTCCCAGTTGAGATTCATAACAGCCATGGGGTGGCTAAGTGTGTTATTGTGAGCATCAGTCACTTGGTACTGCTGACCAAGTAGGTGTTGATCAGGGTGAACCAGATTCTCTATAACCAGAGTTACACTTTCTCCTGTGTCCCTGTAGGCCTCAACCTCAACACCGTTGATTATGGGTAGTTGCTTGTACTTACCCATATTAAGGGGACAAGCAACCAAGGTGGCAAAGTCAATGCCACCATCAGAGAGTAAAACAGCCTCTGTGGTCTCCCTAACAAGACCAACTCCAACTACACTGCCAATGGTGAGCCAAGCTAAACCCTTGGATTGGCTATTTGGAGTAGATTTCCCACCACCACTGCTATTACTAGGGGCACTAGAGGTTGCAGTTGGGGTTGTGGTGGTGTGAGGGTTGGTGGTTTTCTTACGACAAGTGGAATCACTTGCCCAATGGCCTTTTACTTTACATAAATAACACCAAGGCTTTTTCTGATTGTTAGAAGAGGATTTGGACCCACCACCCCATAGGATTTTTGTGGGCCTGATGAAGACTCAGAATGTTTTTTTATCTTTGTCCCCACCCTTCTCAGAAGACTTACCATCCTTCTTCTTGCCATCCTTGTCACCCCCTGTATGAACTTTTCTGTTCACTCTTGTTCTGACCCATTTGTCTGCCTTCTTTCCCAATTCTTGAGGAGAGGTCAGATCTGAGTCTACCAGGTACTGGTGCAACAAATCAGACACACAATTGTTCAGAATATGCTCTCTCAGGATTAGATTATACAGGCCTTCATAGTCAGTCATCTTACTGCCATGTAACCAACTCTCCAAGGCCTTCACCGAACAGTTTACAAAGTCTGTCCAGTCTTGAGAGGACTCTTTTCTGGTGTCTCTGAACTTAATCCTGTATTGTTCAGTGGTAAAGCCAAATCCATCCAAGAGTGCATCCTTCAAAACTTTGTAGTTATTAGCATCACTTTCTCTGACAGTAAGGAGCCTGCCCCTACCTTTACCAGTGAAAGATAGCCACAAGATAGCAGCCCACTGCATTTGAGGGACCAACTGTACCATACAGGCCCTCTCAAGTGCAGCAAACCACTTGTTAATGTCATCCCCCTCCTTGTAAGGGGGGACTATCTTTTGCAGGTTTCTGGAATCTTGCTCTCTAACAGGATTACTATAAAAAAAACTGCTGCTGCCACCATGGGGAACTAATCCCAATCTCTGCCTTCCCTCTCTACATCCAGAGATTCCCTGTCTAAGGCCAGCTGCAGCTGTTTAAGCTGCAGCCTGGCCTCTTCCAACCTCAGCTTTCTGAGTTCCCTTTCCATTAAGTTATCCTCAGAGTGGGAGGCTTGGGAATTGTGAGACACAGAGGAAATTTGAGAATTGGCAGAGAGAGACCTGTCCCTAACGAGCTGGACCTTAGTAACGTGGCCTCCAGGAGTGAAAGGTGCCCTACTAATGTGTGACCCCCTCCCACTACCAGTGTCACTAGGTGGCCTGCTAGCTGGCAGGTCTTTGGAAGAACCCTCCCCAGTCTCTTCAGGGGACTCTTCTGAGTCTGACTAGGTACCCTCCCCTCCTACCTCCCGTTCCTGGGATGGGCAAGACTCATTCTGGTCACTTTTTAGGAGAAGGCTGAAGGGAAAGTCTTTGGTAGGATTCTTGCCAATGCTTAAACCTCTTTCTATGCAGAGACCCCTCAAACTTTTAACGTTTAAACTCTCATAGGTTGCCTGAACAACTTTGGGAGTAAGCTCTACTGCAGACATGATAGAAAAGGTTTAGGACAGAGAGAGAAAAACGTTTTTGGAACTTTTGACAGAACAGAGAAAAATGTTTTCAAACTTTTGAAAACTTTTAAAGGTTTTCAGAAAGTTTGTAAAAAGTTTCAGAGAAGGAAATTAAACTGTTTAGTTCAATGTGTATATCTTGAAGTATTTGGTATATGTTTTCTCATGAAAAGCACCAATAGCAAAGTGGTAAAGCAGTTACAAGTGCTTATCTCACCGCTGCACCACCAATGTAAGAGGCTGGCCTGGCTTAAAGTGGGTACCTTCTGGTACTTACACCTTGTGCCAGGTCCAGTTATCCTTTATTAGTAGATTAGAGGTGTTCTAGCAGCTTAGGCTGATAGAAGTAGCTATAGCAGAACAGCTTAGGCTGAACTAGGAGACATGCAAAGCTACTACTATACCACTTATATCACTTAGCACTATATCATAAGAAAACACAATACTCAGAGTTACTACAAATAATGGTACTTTATTTTAGTGACAATATGCCAAAAGTATCCCAGAGGATATACTCCCTTAGGAGGTAAGTAATATACACAAAACATATACACACAAACCAAAATCAGGTAAGTAACAGTTAGAAACGTAGTGCAAACAATGTAGAATCATAATAGAATGCAATAAGGAGAAATAGGCCTAAGGGTAACACAAACCATATACTCCAAAAGTGGAATGCGAACCACGAATGGACCGCAGGCCTAGTGTAGTGTGTAGAGGGTCTCTGGGAGTGTAAGAAAACACTAAGGGTGTCCAAGATACCCCAACCCAAGACCCTGAAAAGTAGGAGTAAAGTTACCTTACTACCCCAGAAAGACAGTAAAGTCGAGATAGGGGATTCTGCAAGCACAACAACTGACTGCAAAACACTGAAGATGGATTCCTGAACCTGAGGACCTGTAAAGGAAGGGGACCAAGTCCAAGTGTCACGCAAGTGTCCGGGGGGGGGGGGGGGCAGGAGCCCACTAAGGCCCGGATGAAGGTGCAAAAGGGCTGCCTCTGGGTGGAAGAAGCCAAAGATTCTGAAACAACAAAAGGTGCCAGGAACTTCTCCTTTGGTCAGAAGATGTCCCATGGCGTGCTGGAGGATGCAGAGATGTTTCCATGCAGAAAGGCTGCAAACAAGCCTTGCTAGCTGCAAGAGTCACAGTTGAGGATTTTGGGTTCTGCCAGGGCCCAGGAAGGACCAGGAGATTTCCCCTTGGAGGAGGAGACAGAGGGGGCGCCCAGCAATAGAGAGAGCCCATGCAGAAGCAGGCAGCACCCGCAGAAGAACCTGAACAGGCACTTAGAAGATCTGAGGACAACGGTCAACTCAGAGCCACAAAAGAGGGTTCCACGACGTCGGAGTCCAACTCAGCAAGTTGGGCAAGGCAGGACGGACTGCTGGGGACCTGGGCTAGGCTGTGCACAAAGGAAGTCTTGCAAAAGGGCACAGAAGTCCGAGCAGCTGCTGTTCACGCAGTACACAGGATTACTGTCTGGCGTGGGGAGGCAAGGACTTACCTCCACCAAATTTGGACAGAAGGGCCACTGGACTGTCAAAGACACTTGGACCCAGCACCTGTGTTCCAGGGACCACGCTCGTCATGATGAGGGGGCACCCAGAGGACCGGTGATGCAGAAGTTTGGCGCCTGCGTTAGTAGGGGGAAGATTCCGTTGACCCACGGGAGATTTCTTCTTGGCTTCCAGTGCAGGGTGAAGGCAGACAGCCCTCAGAGCATGCACCACCAGGAAACAGTCGAGAAAGCCAGTAGGATGAGGCGCTACAATGTTGCTGGAAGTCTTCTTGCTACTTTGTTGCGGTTATGCAGGCGTCCTGGAGCAGTCAAGGGTTGATCCTTGGCAGAAGTCAAAGAGGGAAGTGCAGAGGAACTCTGGTGAGCTCTTGCATTCGTTATCTGGTGAGATACCCACAGTAGAGACCCTAAATAGCCCTCAGAGGAGGATTGGATACAGAGAAAGGTAAGCACCTATCAAGAGGGGTCTCTGACGTCACCTGCTGGCACTGGCCACTCAGAGCTGTCCATTGTGCCCTCACACTTCTGCATCCAAGATGGCAGAGGTCTGGGACACACTGGAGGAGCTCTGGCAACCTCCCCTGGGAGGTGCTGGTCAGGGGAGTGGTCACTCCCCTTTCCTTTGTCCAGTTTCACGGCAGAGCAGGGCTGGGCGATCCCTGAACCGGTGTATACTGGCTTATGCAAGGAGGGTACCATCTGTGCCCTTCAAAGCATTTCCAGAGGCCAGGAGAGGCTACTCCTCCCAGGCCCTTGACACCTATTTCCAAAGGGAGAGGGTGTAACACCCTCTGTCAGAGTAAATCCTTTGTTCTGCCTTCCTGGGACTGGTCTGCCCAGGCCCCAGGGGGCAGAAACCTGTCTGAGGGGTTGGCAGAAGCGGTAGCTGCTGTGGAGACCCCGGAAAGTTAGTTTGGCAGTACCCGGGCTCTATGCTGGAGACCCGGGGATGCATGGAATTGTCCCCCCAATACCAGAATGGTATTGGGGTGACAATTCCATGATCCTAGACATGTTACATGGCCATGTTCGGAGTTACCATTGTGACGCTACTTATAGGTGTTGACCTATATGTAGTGCACGTGTGTAATGGTGTCCCCGCACTCACAAAGTCCGGGGAATTTGCCCTGAACAATGTGGGGGCACTTTGGCTAGTGCCAGGGTGCCCTCACACTAAGTAACTTTGCACCTAACCTTCACTAAGTGAGGGTTAGACATAGAGGTGACTTATAAGTTACTTAAGTGCAGTGTAAAATGGCTGTGAAATAACGTGGATGTTATTTCACTCAGTCTGCAGTGGCAGTCCTGTGTAAGAATTGTCTGAGCTCCCTATGGGTGTCAAAAGAAATGCTGCAGCCCATAGGGATCTCCTGGAACCCCAATTCCCTGGGTACCTAGGTACCATATACTAGGGAATTATAAGGGTGTTCCAGTGTGCCAATCAGAATTGGTAAAGTTAGTCACTAGCCTGCAGTGACAATTTTAAAAGCAGAGAGAGCATAAACACTGAGGTTCTGGTTAGCAGAGCCTCAGTGATACAGTTAGGCACTACACAGGGAACACTTACAGGACATACTTCATGAGCACTGTGGTCCTGGCTAGCAAGATCCCAGTGACACATAGGCAAAAACAAACATACATACAGTAAAAATGGGGGTAACATGCCAGGCAAGATGGTACTTTCCTACACTACTGTATTGTGCATAAACTTTCCCCACAAGGAAAGAAATTCATAATTACAAATACATACAAAATTTAAATTGGCACAGAAAAATACACCCATCATAAGGGGACTTCTGAACGTTACGGTGCAAATCTACCCACAGGGTATGTCCAACAGGATTAAAACATGACCTATTATAATCTAAGATTATTGGGGAGGTTCTTTACAAACTATTTGTTAGCAATCCACATTCAAAGGCTTATTGACTTTAACCTGCCAGACCTACTGCTTTTTGGCAACTAACTAATAATTTTAAAAGATGCGAATACGGTTTAACTTTAATTAGCACCATAATATCCAGTCCAGCTGTGGCATACACTTGATCACGTTATAAATACAATACAGACTATCCTTTTACACATAACAGACATATGCTAACGGGGCAGCAACAACGTATTTAGATGCAGTCATTCAGTAACTCTCCGACCTTCTGCAAAAGTTGTATAGTTTGAAATGCTGTAGACATGGGGTACCCCAGAGGAGTGATTAAATGTGAAAAACAGAGCCGGCAAATCTAACCATCGCAGACATTAAGTGTGGGTTGACCCTGTCCACTCGAATGTGGGGCAGTAAATCTAACTGCTGAAAAATATCTACCACAATAGTTATTGCTCACATACATTAAAGTGAAAACAGACATAAAAAAACATTTTTAAATACAGTGTGCATTTCCACAAAGAACTCATGACATAGGTCATTCTGGAATGAGAAACCGAAATAAGCAATAGCCTATAATACAGCGGTTCTTAAAATGTGGTCCGGGGAAACGTTTAAAACGTTCTGAAATAGTTAGAATCTTAAATTTGAGACCAAGAATTAAGTTGGTAGCCACAGATTAATTCGTGCGAGCAGTGTAAATTCACCAGATAGAATATAGTATGAACGATGAATCAATTACCTTAATTGAATTTATAACCCAACAAAAAAAAAATCCAACCTTCCAGTTTAAAGTTTTTTTCTTTTCTACGTTTGTTCGTGAATTAAATGCATATTAGCATTTTGTATTTGTTTGATTAATGTGTCTGTATTTTCGTGGTTCAAATCATTTACACCGCTTAGGTTGGGAGTCGCCGGCTTCCAGTAATGTCTCAATGGGGTACCCAGAATCCAGTAGTAATGCTTTTGAGGGTGGTCCACATAAGTGGAACGTTTCGTTTAAGAATCGCTGTGATAATGCATCCAGTGTAACCAGTGGACTATTAAAACTTCGCAGCAAATCTGTGACCGGACAACCTTGCTATACAATCTCGTGGTTTTACATTACACACAGATTCGCTTTGGCGCAATCCCGCTAGATGCATGAATTTACACTAGCAGGAATACTATTGAGCGACCGGTATCACATTTGATACTCTACTTTAAGAACAGCCATGGGGGATTGGGGGGAGCCGAGGTTAACCCGGTCTCCCCCCGGGTTTATCGGGCGGACGGATCGGGCCAAGGGGAGATCGGGGCACAATTGGTTAAGTTAACAGGATGGGGTGGGTCTTAAGTATAGGGATATAAGGGGTGGGTTGGAGGTAGGCGGCCTCTTTTGGCCGTTGTACACACCCAGGAGGCGGTACTGTTTTTTGGGGCCACCCGCCCTCCCTTTATTTAGTGTTTGATTTTGTTTGAGTTTGAGTTTTTGCTGGTAGGTAAGGGTGGTTTATTTGTCCCTGGGGTAAACATTTTTTTTGTTTTTGTGGCTTATTTAGGCAATAATAGGACAGGTTTTTTGTTGCACGAAGTTTTTTGTTGATTATTGTTCATGGAGTATTTTGGGTAGTTTGTTCATGCCTCTGGTAGGCAGGTCTGGTGGGCGGGGTATTTACACAGAAAGGCTTTGGGGGGGAAGGGGATGATGCCAAAGATTTGAGGGCAGGGAGGTTTTAGCAAGGGGCACAAGGGAGGAAAGGCAGGGGTAACTGCAGAAGGTGGGCAGCAGGACAGATGGGGAAGGGATTGTTCAAGGGCGATTTGGGGAGTGGAAATATTGTATAGTGAGGTTGGTAGTTTTGTGAGGCAAAAGCCAAGGTTATTATTGTTTTATACCAGACCAGTTCTATTAAAGCGGCCTTTTATCCCTTACAACGAGCGTCTGTGGTTTGTTCCTCTTTTCCGCCCGATTAACACTGTACAATAAAATGTCACTGATTTGTGTCAAAGGGTCAAAATTCAGCAGGGCAGGGTTTATTGCTCTGCGTACAATTTTCCTGTCCACTACGAGTTTCATTGAATGGGTCTATTCAAACACAACTGTTAATGGTTGGTCTGCTTTCTTCATATACGGAAGACACTATGGTCCTTAAACAGCCCACAAAGCCCCCATCCCAAATAAAAATAAAAAAAACACCAGCTGAGCATTCAGAAACTGTGCGATGCTGCTCGCTTCCGATGTTCTTCTCTAGCAAAATCAAAGGTAATTGCCAATGACTGGTACATCGAGAGAGGAAAAAACGCTTCACGATAATGGCGAAAGTCTTCGCGTAATTTAGAATCTCCTAATATCTGTAGTCACCACAATTACGTCTAATGCCAAAACGTAGAACCCCTCGGCAGAATGTTGCACCACTGAGGTGGCTGCTGCACTCGTCTATCAAAAACATAACGTAGAGCCCATTTGGCACACGCAGACAATTAGTGGTCATGATGGAAAGGAGGAGTCTGGAATGGTGTCCGAGGGGCGATATGGAATCCGTAGTAAAACGTTTAATCATTATAAAGTTATTACTGTCATTTAAGAAGTACGCGCAATCTCGAACGCACCATGATGACTTCAGACAACTGCGCATCACAGGCCCAAAAAATAGCAAACGCTTCTCTGGCGGAACTAAAGTGTTAACGAGATCGAACACAATATAGGCGCATTTGAATATCGGTATTATCACTTTCAACGGTCGCCCTCAGACTTTTGTAGATGTGTTAATGGGAAGGTGCACGAACAGGCAGTACAGGGCAACTTCACGCTTCCGAGTCTTACATTCCGTTTTCCTTCACAGCGCATTACATCGAGCTTACTATTGAACTCAAAATGTGTTGCATAAAATATATTAAAAATATATATATATGTATCTGGCCACTTGTATCCTCTCTACAGCAGAAAGCCAGCAACGGAGGTGAAAAACTGCTGCGTACAGTAATTTTACATAGATGAAAACGGACGACTGACGCCACAGCGCAGTCCCCAAGAGCTTGGCAGTGAAAATCTCTGAATACTCGCATTGAGGCCACTCCCTACAGTGGCCAGACTAACAATAAGGTATGTCACTCAGTCCTACGGAACGCAGGCGGGGCATGGGTGGCACAACAAAACAAAGGCTAACAGGAAAGCGCATAGCTTCCGCCCGGAGAACATCGCCACTCCGAAATTTAGCCACAGAGCCCTAGTCCGTAGACATAGCTTACAGACAGGATTTTATACGACCAAGCGTCGGTCACCGTATCACTAAGGTTAGAGAAAGAAAAGGACCATAAATGCCACGGAAGTGTAACTTCTTGAAACTACCATAAAATAAAATGAGCTGGCCCTGGAAAAGACCTCCTCTGATGTTGATTTTTAGTTTACAGAGGGAGCTGGTGGGGAGGAGGGACTGAACTCACACCCACAGTGCAAGGCAAACAGGCCAATACTGAAAGAAAAAGTCCCCTTCAGAAGAGATAAACAGGACATAGTGTAATTAAACTGTACTTTGTGCTGCTCCCAAAATGAAAAAAGGCAGGACAAAGAGGCAGAACGGACCACTAGCAAGCAGGGATTTTTGAAGGGCACTGCAACTAACAAATAAGAACACTGGAACTCACTCTATTGTATAATTTAGTATACAGCAGGCCGAACGCTACCACTCGACCTAAAAAAACAAGTGAAAATAACATGTGAAATGTTCATAGGTTGGGATTAATAATTATAACCATAAATCCTGATCATTTTATATTAACAGATTGTGGAAATGTGAGAAATGAGAGAATGACATTTAGGAAGAGAGAGAAAAAGACATGTTTCAAGATGGTCCCCAAAACCATATTAGTGTTTGTTGTTAGTTCTTTGGTTTTAGTCCTTCATTTGTTTTTATTAATTTTGCTGTGGGTTTTGACTCACAGACCTTTATTCATGCCAAAGAACAGTGGTTTTCTTTGGATATGTGACTATATATTTCATGTCTACCAGGACCGGACTGTCATAATTTGTGAACGAGTGAGCATATGAGCAGGATACAAATTCATCCAGATATGTGCACAATAATTTGGATATTCGTGGGGGATAGGATTTATAGCTGCTGGGCAATACTTTTATCAAACAACTGAATATTAACAAGCGGAAGGTGTCACCAAGGTATATTTGTGAAATATGTGTAGAGTCCAGCACTATATGATGGAGTTTTTTTTTCCTACAATCTAATTTTGGCTTAGGCCTGCATTATTATTGTTAATTTTGTAGGTATTCAACATAAGCACTTGCTAGAGTTGGTTTCTGAATGAGAACAGTTCAATTTTAGTGATAACACTTATATTTAAAAATGGAGGCCTCCTTCTGGTTCCCTTACACACATTTTGTTTTTTGTCCTTTGTCAATGTCTATTACTATTTGAGAATGTGTTTGCTATGCCCACTTCATCCGTGATCAAAGCTACTGCTGAAACGTGTTGGAGGGGAAGCTTTCTTCCTGAGCAAACAATTTTCAGCAGAGGATGATTGTCTGATATGTATATAAATATTTTATGTATATAATATATATATTGTGGGAGGCTGGCCTGGCTTATAGTGGGTACCTTGTGGTACTTACACCTTGTGCCAGGTCCAGTTATCCCTTACTGTAGATTAGAGGTGTTCTAGCAGTTTAGGCTGATAGAGGTAGCTATAGCAGAGCAGCTTAGGTTGAACTAGGAGACATGCAAAGCTCCTACCATACCACTTATATCACTTAGCACTATAACATAAGAAAACACAATACTCAGAGTTACTAAAAATAAATTTACTTTAGTGACAATATGCAAAAAGTATCTCAGAGGATATACTCCCTTAGAAGGTAAGTAATATACACAAAATATACACACACAAACCAAATCAGTTAAGTAAACAGTTAGAAAAGTAGTGCAAACACTGTAGAACACAAGAGAATGGAATAGGGAGAAATAGGCCTAGGGGCAAGTCAAACCATATACTCCAAAAGTGGAATGCGAACCACAAATGGACCCCAGGCCTAGTGTAGTGTATAGAGGGTTGCTGTGAGTGTATGAAAACACTAAGGGTGTCCAAGATACTCCACCCCAAGACCCTGAAAAGTAGGAGTAAAGTTACCCTACTACCCCAGAAAGACAGTAAAGTCGAGATAGGGGATTTTGCAAGAACAACAACTGACTGCAAAGCACTGAAGACGGATTCCTCCTGGACCTGAGGACCTGTAAAGGAAGGGAACCAAGTCCAGGAGTCATGCAAGTGTCCAGGGGTGGGCAGGAGCCCACTAAACCCTGGATGAAGGTGCAAAAGGGCTGCCTCCGGGTGGAAGAAGCAAAAGGTTCTGCAACAACGGAAGGTGCCAGGAACTTCTCCTTTGGTCAGAAGATGCCCTACAGCGTGCTGGAGGATGCAGAGTCGTTTCCATGAAGAAAGACCACAAACAAGCCTTGCTAGCTGCAAGAATCGCGGTTGAAGATTTTGGGTGCTGCAAGGGCCCAGGAAGGACCAGGAGGTGGCCCGATGGAGGAGGAGACAGAAGGGGTGCTCAGCAACACAGAGAGCCCACGCAGAAGCAGGCTGCACCCGCAGAAGCACCTGAACAGGCATTCAGAAGATCTGAGCATGACGGTCGACTCAGCACAACAAAAGGGAGTTCCACGAAGTCGGAGTCCAACTCAGCGAGTTGGGCAATGCAGGATGGAGTGCTGGGGACCTGGGCTAGGCTGCGCATGAAGGAAGTCTTGCAAGAGTGCACAGAAGCCCTAGCAGCTGCAGTTCAGGCAGTACACAGGATTAATGTCTGGCGTAGGGAGGCAAGGACTTACCTCCACCAAATTTGGAGAGAGGGGCCACTGGACTGCCAGTGACATTTGGACCCAGCTCCTGTGTTCCAGGGACCACGCTCGTCAGGATGAGAGGGGGCCCAAAGCACAGGTGATGCAGAAGTTTGGTGCCTGTGTTGGCAGGGGGAAGATTCCATCGAACCACAGGAGATTTCTTCTTGGCTTCCAGTGCAGAGTGAAGGCAGACAGCCCTCAGAGCATGGACCACCAGGAAACAGTTGAGAAAGCCGGCAGGATGAGGCGCTACAATGTTGCTGGTAGTCTTCTTGCTACTTTGTTGCGGTTTTGCAGGTGCCCTGGAGCAGTCAGGGGTCAATCCTTGGCAGAAGTCAAAGAGGGAAGTGCAGAGGAACTCTGGTGAGCTCTTTCATTCGTTACCTGGTGAGATGCCCACAGGAGAGACCCTAAATAGCCCTCAGAGGAGGATTGGCTTCAGAGAAAGGTAAGCACCTATCAGGAGGGGTCTCTGACGTCACCTGCTGACACTGGCCCCTCAGAGCTGGCCATTGTGCCCTCACACCTCTGCATCCAAGATGGCAGAAATCTGGGACACACTGGAGGAGCTCTGGGCACCTCCCCTGGGAGGTGCTGGTCAGGGGAGTGGTCACTCCCCTTTCCTTTGTCCAGTTTCGTGCCAGAGCAGGGCTGGGGGGATCTCTGAACTGGTGTAGACTGGCTTATGCAGGGAGGGCACCATCTGTGCCCTTCAAAGCATTTCCAGAGGCCAGGAGAGGCTACTCCTCTCAGGCCCTTCACACCTATTTCCAAAGGGAGAGGGTGTAACACCCTCTCTCAGAGGAAATCCTTTGTTCTGCCTTCCTGGGACTGTGCTGCCCAGGCCCCAAGTCTGGGGAAATTGCCCTGAACAATGTGGGGGCACCTTTGGGTAGTGCCAGGGTGCCCACACACTAAGTAACTTTGCACCTAACCTTCACTAAGTAAGGGCTAGACATATAGGTGACTTATAAGTTACTTAAGTGCAATGTAAAATGGCTGTGAAATAACATGGACGTTATTTCACTCAGGCTGCAGTGGCAGTCCTGTGTAAGAATTGTCTGAGCTCCATATGGGTGGCAAAAGAAATGCTGCAGCCCATAGGGATCTCCTGGAACCCCAATACCCTGGGTACCTCAGTACCATATACAATGCAATTATATGTGTGTACCAGTATGCCAATGTGAATTGGAAAATGTAGTCACTAGCCTGTTAGTGACAAATTTGGAAAGCAGAGAGAGCATAACCACTGAGGTTCTGGATAGCAGAGCCTCAGTGAGACAGTTAGGCATCACACAGGGAACACATATTTAGGCCACAACCTTATGAGCACTGGGGTCCTGGCTAGCAGGATCCCAGTGACACATATCAAACACATGGACAACATAGGGTTTCCACTTTGAGCACTGGGGTCCTGGCTAGCAGGATCCCAGTAAGACAGTAAAAACACCCTGACACAAACAGGCCAAAAGTGGGGGTAACAAGGCTAGAAAGAGGCTACCTTCCTACACAACCCCCCCCCCCCCAAAACAAAGGACAATAAGGCTAACCTTGGCCAGTTGAGTCTTTATTGTCTAAGTGGTGATAAGTAGAGAGTAGCTCTGTAATAGATTGGTTACTCCCTTTATCATCCACTACAGGGTTACTTGCCTGTGGGGATGTGAACCACCCTGTTTGAAGTTTTTTAGCTAGACAACAATGTGAAGTTATATTCTCAGAGTTCCTATTAGTATGTTTGAGTTTAGAGCAGTGGGAATTGTCCACTGGACCTATATCAAATGATGAGAATGCCAGACAGGGATGATGTCTCAGTAAAGCCATAGCTGGGCAAACACTTTGTCCATATGGCTGTAAGATAGAACAGGGTTGCTGTTTCTCTTGAGTTGGAGCAGGGCAGGGATGCTGTCCTATGAGCTCCACACTAGGGCAGGGCTGCTGTCCTAAGTGTTGTGAGGCAGTGCAGGGTTGCTGCACTAACGTTTCTCTGGGAGGTTTGGAGGGATGCTCCATGTTAACTAAAATGGTGCATTTTTTCTCACCAATATTAGTTATCCCACAGAGAGGTACTTCTACCTCAGGGAGTACAGCTGTGCCAGCTGATGGTTCCCTTGGTACAGGTGCCACCCCAGGAGAGGTTTCTCCCACCCCAGGAATGGTATCCTGAATGGCAGGATGTGTAGGGGATACTTTGATGCCCTTTTTACCTGTTGTTTGAGAAGGATCCTGAGTTTTCAGGCCTTTTTCTCTGCTTTGCTTTTTCATTTCAGCTGAATTGAGAGGACGCAATTCCTCAAGGATACCCAGCATGGCTGCATGGGTATTAAACTCTACCACAGCCCAACTTGAGGCCTCTAGGTCATTACCTAAGAAACAGTCTACAGGTAAGCTAGGTGATACTACCACCTGCTTAGGGCCAGTAACTCCACCCCAACTAAACTGAATTAGAGCTAAGGGAAGGAACTTAGTGGAGTTGTGGACATCAATAATCTTGTACTGCTGTCCAATGATGTGTTGTGCAGGAGACACTAGGTTTTCAGTCACCAAAGTGATACTTGCACCTGTGTCCCTGTAGGCCTGAGCCTCAACACCATTTATTGAAACTGTCTGCCTGTACTTATCCATTGTAAGGGGACAAGCAGCCAGTGTGGCAAGGCCAATGCCACTAGGTGTGACAGAAACTGTCTTGGGACTGACTACCCAAGTTTCTATGACGGACCCAAAAGTCAACCTAACTACACCCTTATTTTTACTGTTGCCAGCAGTCCCACCACTATTGCCACTACTGCTAGGGGCAATAGAGCTTGATGTCTTAGTGGTGGTAAGCTCAGGGTGTTTACCTGGGCAGGACTTATCCCCTGGCCTATGGCCTTTATTTTTATACACATAGCACCAAGGCTTTTTAATGTGTGTGGGTTGTGAAGAAGAGGAAGAAGATGATTTATCCCCACCCCCTGAAGAGTGTTTAGGATTTGAAGAAGGATCTTTAGTTTTACCTTTATCCCCATTTTTATCCTGAGATTTCTCACCATGTTTCTTCTTGCCATCCTTGTCACCCCCATATGAAGTTTTCTGTTCACTCTTGTTCTGACCCATTTGTCTGCCTTCTTCCCCACTTCTTGGGGAGAGGTCAGATCTGAGTCTACCAAGTACTGGTGCAACACATCAGACACACAATTGTTCAAAATATGCTCTCTCAGGATTAGATTATGCAGGCTTTCATAGTCAGTCACCTTACTGCCTTGTAACCAACCCTCCAAGGCCTTAACTGAACAGTCTACAAAGACTGTCCAGTCTTGAGAGGACTCTTTTCTGGTGTCTCTGAACTTAGGGCTAGATGTAGCAAAATTTTGTGAGTCGCAAATGGCCCAAATCGCAATTTGCGACCCCGCAAAATCGGAGATGTGATGCAAAAACCCCATTTCCGAATCGCAAATTGCGCCGCAAGCCATTACCGACTCGCAAAAATTGCGACCTGCAAATAGGAAGTCGCAATTTGAGAGTCGCAAACCATATGAAATAGCCACTCGCAAATTGCGACTAGTCGCAAAAAGCCCATTTTGCACTTCCAATTTACCACTAACTCAGAGCAGGTGGTAACCAGAACCAAAGTATAAAAGGAGACCCAGAAGGCACCTGGGTTACTCAAGATGGCGGAGATATATGTGATAGCAAGGAGGATGAGAGCCCACCCCGCACAGCAGATGAGGAGGAGGAGCCAGAGACAGGAGAAGATATACAGAACCAGACAGACACTTTTCCAACAAACTGAGGAGGAGATCTATGATAAATACATACTCAGCAGTGCAGCAATATTAGAATTAATAGATCTACTCAATCCGCAGCTTCAACGCCAGACTGTGCGCGGCAGCGCCATCCCCACATATGTGCAAGTGCTATGCTCACTGCACCTCTTGGCCTCGGGTAGCTATCAGGGGGTCATTGCTGTGGCAGGTGGGGTATCTCAAAGTGCACTCTCACGGTTCTTCAGAGCATTCCTAGATGCCATACTCACACACGTCCAGATACATATACCTACCCAGGAATGAGGCAGAAATCAACAGCACCAAGTTGGAATTCTACAGGATTGCCAACTTCCCACATGTAATAGGGTGTGTAGACGGGACACATATACAAATATGCCCTCCTGCAAACCTGGAATATCTGTTCCGCAACTGGAAGTGTACCCACTCACTGAACATCCAGGTGGTATGTGATGCCCATTATGTTATAACTGACATGGTAGCCAAATTTCCAGGGAGTACACATGACTCGTACATTTTCAGGCACAGTGGGATACACCAATGCCTAGAACGTGGGGAGTTTGGAGACGGAAATCTCCTAGGTATAGCTGAATACACCTTGCAGACATACACACAGGTCAATGTGGAACCCATCCATGCCCAGCTAACATTGTTCATTTTTGCCAAGCAGGTGACAGTGCATATGCACTACGACCATGGATACTTACCCCGTACTTAACACCCAGCAATGAGACAGAGAGGCGATACAACAGTGTACATAGGAGGACCCGAAATGTTATAGAGAGGACCTTTGGACTGTTGAAGGCAAGATTCCGATGCCTCCACAGAAGTGGAGGTGCCCTCCAGTATGCCCCAATAACAGCATTCAAGATCGTTGGCGCATGCGCTATACTGCACAACATTGCCACCAGACGTGGGCTACATCTCACCCCTGAAGACCCAGATTCGGAGGATGGCGAGCAAGAGCTACCACATCACCATCATGGGGATAGAAGCATTGCAAATCAAGGCAGACAGAGACGGACCACATTGCAAACCAATACTTTGGAAGGTACGTGGTAACTGTCAGCACACACACGAATGTCACACACAAAGAGCCCAGGTGTGAAGTGGAACAAACAAGAACTTTAATGAAGTGAACCAAAAAACTATTGAAATGAACTATTGATCAGGGGCTGTAAAAGTCCACCTGCTATGCGGACACATTAACCTCATGTGCCTCCATTGTTTGTTAGTGCGTAGCTCACATCCTACGCCTGGGACGCCCAGCATGGCTGGTGCCTGGAGCGTCTGCAGATCCCTGCCATGCACTTCCACTACGCAAGACCCTGGTGTCTGTGGCAGATGCACTACTGATAATAGAGCCCTCCTTACTGTCTTGCGGCGTGTCTGCCACGCCCCTAGCCACCTGTTGTGCCTCCATCATGTCCACAGCGTGGCTTATCCATCCCAGGCCGCGAGCCACATCGCTGGCAAAGTGGCCCATGTCGACCTGTAGGCTGACTGTGCGGCGTGACAGCCCTGTGGTATTCACAGCCAGGCGGACGATGGAGGCAGCCATGCGGTCTAGTCGGTGGATTAGTTGGCGGTCACAGCGCCTTGCACCCTCTCTCTCCGTAACAAGTTCAGCCACTAGTTGCCTGATGGAGAGCGCAAGGACATCTGCATTACTGTTCAGGTTTTGTAGCTCTGTGTGGACCTGTGCCAGCCCTGTTGTCTGATTCCTCTCCATTCGCCGCATGGCCCCTGAAATCAGTCTCATTTGCCTTGTCTGCAGGCGCTGACCTTCGATGAGTGCTGCCTCGGCCGCGGACATGGAGGAGTCCCCTACATCTCCCTGTGACACTGCAGGGACATGGACACGTCGCCTGTGACGCGGTGGTGCATCTGTGTCCTGTTGACTGGCACTGTGACTGGGACCGGGTGCTGGGTCTAACTCCACTATGGCCACAGGTGCCTCTGGAGGGGACTGTGGTCGGGTGGTGCAGGTCCCTGTGGTGGCTGCTCCTGGGTCCTGTGCTGCCTGGTGGCTGACCTCTGCACCCTGGACGGTGTGGCTGGTGGTGGTGTCTTGTGGGAGACCTGTGGGACATAGGGAACACACTGTCAGTATCTACCATCTAGTGTATGCTTCCTAATAAACTGTTGCCTATCAGCTGCCTACTGGACTACATTGCCCATAATGCACCATTCTGGTGGTTGCTACTCTGAAATGGAGCAATGTTGGTTGTGCATGCTGCTGTGTACTAGGTGGGTGGGGTTATGGCAGATATGGGTGTACATGCATGTTTCATGGTACTCACTGGTTGATGGTCCTGGCCCTGACGTGTCCAGCTCTCCTATTCCAGACACTGGCTCCAGGGTCTCTTGCACTCTTTCCTCCATGGGTGTGGGTGGTGGGACGGTAGATGGGCCTCCTCCAGTCCCCCTCATCTCCCGGAGGCGCTCTGCCACCCTCTCCTTGGTCCTGGAGCGCAGGTCATACCATCTTTTTTTAAGTTCATCTATGCTTCTGTGTCTCACCGCCGTTGAATTCACCTTCTCCTGGATTTCCATCCAAATCCTTTTCTACAGCTCAGGCACACTGAGGGCTGCTTTTCCAAAGAGTTGATCATGGTGCTGGCAGCATTCATCCGTCCGCACCTCCAGTTCCTTTTCAGAAAATTTGATTTTCCTCTTTCTGGCTGATTCCTCCATTGTTGCTGCTGTTCCTCCTGTTGGCTGTTCAGCAGTTGGAAATGGGTGTGGTCCTCCCTCCTCCCAGGTGTATTTGTAAACTTCCTGGCTGTGATGTCATCATCAAGAGCCAGGAAGTGTTTTCCAGAGTGTTCTGCTGCAACTGCATGCAATTTGCGGCTCAGTTGCAATTTGCAACACCCACTCGCAATTTGCGTGTTTGTTTTTAGCGAGGTCGCAAAAAGCGACCTCGCAAACAGCGGACTCGCAATCTGGGGTGCGACTTCATTTGCGAGTCATAAAATGAAGTTGTTTCTTCTTGCTGGATACCTGTTTGCGAGTCGGAAATTGCGAGTTGCAAAGACTCGCCATTTCCGACTTGCAATTTTTTTTCTACCTACATCTGGCCCTTAATCCTGAATTGTTCAGTGGTTAAGCCAAATCCATCCATGAGTGCATCCTTCAAAACTTTGTAGTTATTAGCATCTCTTTCTCTGACAGTAAGGAGCCTATCCCTACCCTTACCAGTGAAAGATAGCCACAAGATAGCAGCCCGCTGCCTTTGAGGGACCAACTGTACCATACAGGCCCTCTCAAGTGCAGCAAACCACTTGTTAATGTCATCCCCCTCCTCGTGAGGGGGGACTATCTTATCCAGGTTTCTGGAATTTTGCTCTCTAACAGGATTATTATCAAAAACACTGCTGCTGCCACCATGGGGAACTAACCCCAACCTCTGCCTTTCCACATCCAGAGATTCCCTGTCTAAGGCCAGCTGCTGCTGTTTAAGCTTCAACCTGGCCTCTTCCAACCTCAGCTTTCTGAGGTCCCTTTCCATTAAGTTATCCTCAGGGTGGGAGTTTGTGAGTCACAGAAGAAATGTGGGAACTGGCAGAGTTGGACCTGTCCCTAGCTGGCTGGACTCTAGTAACCTGGCCTTTAGGAGTGAAAGGTCCCCTACTAGTGTGTGACCCCCTCCCACTACCAGTGTCACTAGATGGCCTGTTAGCTGACTGGTCCTTGGAACAACCTTCCCCGGTGATCAGTGTAGGGAAAGGTGCGGAAGACATTGTAACGCGAAGGGTTAATTAGCTTGAACAGTGTAGATGAGCGTGATGCCTGCTGAAGCCAGAACAACGTGGAAGAAATTCATGATGTTCGCTTTCAAGCTTGTTTTGTTTTGACATTCCGTAGATAAACTTATTCGCAGCTGCATGTGTGAGAAACAGGCTGTAAAGGAGAGTCAGTCTCAACCTTGAGAACGAGACCACAGTAAAAGATGGAATGAAAACAATGGCCAGGGAATGGCAAGGCAGCCAAGAGACATATACTGATAACATAGCTAGAAAATACTGGAAGGGGGTAGAATCCAAGCTTCAGGTTATTTAAACACTGAAAGGTGGGTGAGGGAATTTTAAAGCTCGCATATGGAGTTATGAAACTGTCATCTTCAGACCCAGAGCTGCCTCCCTGTTTTGCTGTTCAAGACCGTGACTCTCGAGGGGGAGAGAGGTCCAAGCGGGCGCTAGAGGGCTTCCCATCATTTGTGGACTAAGTTAAGTTCCACCCAGGGATGAAAGGCTTTTTGTTTCTCTGCTCTATTATTATGATTGATTATTATACTTGCACTGTGTTTATAATTTGAGAAATTCAGCTCATTTATAGCTTTTGTGTCTGCCTTACTGAACATAGTAGTGTGAGTCTACCACAGTAATTGAAATGTGCATTTTAGTGTGCAGTAAATCAAAGCTTATCTGAAGTGTTCAACTCGTTAATATCCTGCTCCCTGAACATCGTAGTGTATCACATATTGGTATACAGTTATTCCAAGTTTATATCTGTCAATGAACTCTTTACTCAGATGTATACATAGATACTCTTTGTAGTGTACTTATATATATCCATATATATAGATGTTTTTTTTAAATTTGCTATTCTTACTCTGTCAATGAACTCTTTGCTCATTCGTATACATAGATACTATCTGTAGTGTACATATATATGAATAGATGCTTTTCATTGCTATTCTTATTCCACTATTGTTAATGTGCTAAATGCCTGCATTTACCTGAAATTATAGTAAAGCTAAATTGTATTCATAATTGGCGTGTGGTCCTTCATTGAGCGTCCTTATTGACTTATACCGAACAGGTGTCAACCAGCCACCTGGATAAGACACCCGACATCCTCAGGGGACTCCTCTGAGTCTGGCTGGGCACCCCCCTCCTCTACCTCCTGATCCTGGAATGGGCCAGCTTGGTTCTGGTCACTTTCTAGGAGAAGGCTAAGGAGAAGATCTTTTGTAGGATTCTTACCAATTGCTAAACCTCTTTCAATGCTGAGACCCCTCAAAATGTTAAAGTTTAGATTACCATATGTTGCCTGGACAAGTGTGCGAGTAAGCTCTACTGCAGACTTGACAGAAAAGGTTTAGGACAGAGAGAGAAAAACTTTTTAAAATAACTTTTAAAAGAAAGAACAGAGAAAAACTTTTTCAAACTTTTGAAAACTTTTGAAAGTTTTCCGAAACTTTTTAGAAAGTTTTAGAGAAGGAAAGTTAAACTGTTTAGGTTACTGTGTATATTCTGAAGTGTTTGGTATATGTCTTTCTTATGAAAAGCACCAATGACAAAGTGGTAAAGCAGTTACAAGTACTTATCCCACTGCTGCACCACCAATGTAGGAGGCTGGTCTGGCTTATAGTGGGTACCTTATGGTACATACACCTTGTGCCAGGTCCAGTTATCCCTTATTAGTAGATTAGTAATGTTCTAGCAGTTTAGGCTGATAGAGGTAGCTATAGCAGAGCAGCTTAGGCTGAACTAGGAGACATGCAAAGTTCCTACTGTACCACTTATATCACTTAGCAATATACCATAAGAAACACAATACTCAGAGTTACTAAAAATAAAGGTACTTTATTTTAGTGACAATATGCCAAAAGTATCTCAGAGGATATACTCCCTTAGGAGGTAAGTAAAATACACAAAATATACACACAAACCAAAATCAGGTAAGTAAACAGTTAGAAAAGTAGTGCAAACACTGTAGAACACAATAGAATGCAATAGGACACAATAGGCCTATGGGCAACACAAACCATATACTCCAAAAGTGGAATGCGAACCACAAATGGACCCCAGGCCTAGTGTAGTGTGTAGAGGGTCGCTGGGAGTGTAAGAAAACACTAAGGGTGTACAAGATATCCCACCCCAAGACCCTGAAAAGTAGGAGTAAAGTTACCCTACTACCCCAGAAAGACAGTAAATCGAGATAGGAGATTCTGCAAATACAACAACTGACTGCAAAGCACTGAAGATGGATTCCTGGACCTGAGGACCTGTAAAGGAAGGGGACCAAGTCCAAGAGTCACGCAAGTGTCCAGGGGGTAGAGGAGCCCACTAAACCCCAGATGAAGGTGCAAAAGGTCTGCCTCAGAGTGGAAGAAGCCAAAGATTCTGAAACAACGGAAGGTGCCAGGAACTTCTCCTTTGGTGAGAAGATGTCCCACGGCATGATGGAGGATGCAGAGTTGTTTCCATGGAGAAAGAATGCAAACAAGCCTTGCTAGCTGCAAGAGTCGCGGTTAATGATTTTGGGTGCTGTCAGGGCCCAGGAAGGACTAGGAGGTCGCCCCTTGGAGGAGGAGACAGAGGGGGCGCTCAGCAATAGAGAGAGCCCACGCAGTAGCAGGCAGCATCCCCAGAAGCACCTGAACAAGTGTTCAGAAGATCTGAGCACGACAGTCGTCTCAGCCCAACAAAAGAGGGTCCCACGAAGTTGGAGTCCAACTCAGCGAGTTGGGCAATGCAGGACGGTGTGCTGGGGATCTGGGCTATTCTATGCACGAAGGAAGTCTTGCAAAAGTGCACAGAAGCCCTGGCAGCTGCAGTTCACGCAGTACACAGCAGTACTGTCTGGCGTGGGGAGGCAAGGACTTACCTCCACCAAATTCGGACAGAAGGGCCACTGGACTGTCGGGGACACTTAGATCCAGCTCCTGTGTTCCAGGGACCACGCTTGTCAAGATGAGAGGGGACCCAGAGGACCGGTGATGCAGAAGTTTGGTGCCTGCGTTAGCAGGTGGAAGATTCCGTCGACCCATGGGAGATTTCTTCTTGGCTTCCAGTGCAGGGTGAAGGCAGACAGCCCTCAGAGCATGCACCACCAGGAAACAGTTGAGAAAGCCGGCAGGATGAGGCGCTACAATGTTGCTGGTAGTCTTCTTGCTACTTTGTTGCGGTTTTGCAGGTGTCCTGGAGCAGTCAGCGGTCGATCCTTGGCAGAAGTCAAAGAGAGAAGAACAGAGGAACTCTGGTGAGCTCTTGCATTCGTTATCTGATGAGAAACGCGCAGGAGAGACCCTAAATAGCCCTCAGAGGAGGATTGGATACAGAGAGAGGTAAGCACCTATCAGGAGGGTTCTCTGACGTCACCTGCTGGCACTAGCCACTCAGAGTTCTCTATTGTGACCTCACACCTCTGCATTTAAAATGGCAGAGGTCTGGGACACACTGGGGGAGCTCTGGGCACCTCCCCTGGGGAGGTGCTGGTCAGGGGAGTGGTCACTCCCCTTTCCTTTGTCCAGTTTCACGCCAGAACAGGGCTGGGGGGATCCCTGAACCGGTGTAGACTGGCTTATGCAAGGAGGGCATTTCAAGAGGCCAGGAGAGGCTACTCCTCTCAGGCCCTTAACACCTATTTCCAAAGGGAGAGGGTGTAACACCTTTTCTCACAGGAAATCCTTTGTTCTGCCTTCCTGGGACTGGGCTGCCCAGGCTCCAGTGGGGCAGAAAACTGTCTGAGGGTTGGCAGCAGCGGTAGCTGCAGAGAAAACCCCAGAGAGTTAGTTTGGTAGTACCTGGGCTCTATCCTGGAGCCCCGGGGATGCATGGAATTGTCCCCCCAATACCAGAATGCTATTGGGGTGACAATTCCATGATCCTAGACATGTTACATGGCCATGTTCGGAGTTACCATTGTGACGCTACATATAGGTATTGGGTATATGTAGTTCACGCATGTAATGGTGTCCCGCACTCACAAAGTCTGGGGAAATTGCCCTGAACAATGTGGGGTACCTTGGGTAGTGCAAGGGTGTCCTCACACTTAGTAACTTTGCACCTAACCTTCACTAAGGGAGTGTTAGACATATAGGTGACTTATAAGTTACTTAAGGGCAGTGTAAAATGGCTGTGAAATAACCTGGACGTTATTTCACTCAGGCTACAGTGGCAGTCCTGTATAAGATTTGTCTGAGCTCCCAATGGGTGGCAAAAGAAATGCTGCAGCCCATAGGGATCTGCTGGAACCCCAATACTCTGGGTACCTAGGTACCATATACTAGGGAATTATAAGGTTGTTCCAGTGTGCCAATGAGAAATGGTAAAATTAGTCACTAGCCTGCAGTGACAATTTTAAAAGCAGAGAGATCATAAACACTGAGGTTCTGGTTAGCAGAGCCTCAGTGATACAGTTAGGCACCACACAGGGAACACATACAGGGCACACTTTATGAGCACTGGGAACCTGGCTAGCAGGATCCCAGTGACACAGGCAAAAACAAAATGCATACAGGTAAAAAATGGGGGTAACATGCCAGGCAAGATGGTACTTTCCTACACAATTGTAATTTAGTATCCTTACCAGCAACATATAAATCAATTTCTAAGTCTCTGAAATGGAAGAAAAAATCCTTCCAGCAGATTGTGGCCTACATGGGTTCCAGAAGGCCCTATAGCCGTTAGATGAAGTTCTAGTCAAGCCACTGACTGTTGGTGGGAAAGCTCAGAGCAGGAAAAATTCAAAATTCACACCCAATGAAGGTCATTCACCAGTCACATACCTCTGGCACTTTTACCTAGTGAAGATGTATACCTTCGAACTGAGTTCCTTTTTTGCAGATTGGATTCTGAAAGTGGGGCAAGGCAGAAAACATGACTCTACAAGGCTGGATACCTTCTCAGTGAAGTCAAGCTGAAATTGATTCTGCTGCAGAAAACCTCTGGGTTAGAGCACTGTGAATATTTGGACCAACACCAACACATCTTTGTTTTATTGACTTGGCAGGTGTAAACTGGTCTTCTGCAACTTCTCCAGGCAAAAGATCTGGAAACCTTTCTAAGTTCAAGGTTTAAGGCTAAGCAGGATGAGCACAAACTGACACAGGCCAGGAGTTCTGGGAATTTAGGAACAGTACTTGGGGGTCAGGACTTACACCAACAGACACAACCAGCAGGGCTCATAGCGGGTCCAGGTGGGTCTAGTCAGCTGACTCTTCCAGGAAAGTGAGCTCCTTGCAGCGTTTGTGTACCTGCAGCTTAACAGGAGAACAGACCCTTGGACTCCACTTTTTGTCCTAGGTACAAGTGGTAGCAGGTGTAGCAATTATGTTTCGCCTCACAGGTTTCAACAGCAGGGGCAGTCCTTCAGTCTTCGACAGGCCCAGTAGTGTTCTGTAAAAATTATAAAGATGTGCCACATTTATGTCTGGCATTCGCCTGTGGAGAGGGGTGACTCTTGGCCCCTCCCTAACTAAGCGGGAAGAAGGTCCCATGGGGAATCCATTCCACATTTGCAGCAGTCCCTCTGTGTTTTACCTAAAACAATCCCAGAGAGTCTCAGTCTACGTTAAAAAAAACCAAGATGACTACACCTTTGTCCCTTGTGCAGAGCTCCAGGCTCCACCAATCATAGTCAAAGCTACTGGACATTTTAAACCAAAGGGAAATAATATAATATTTCATTATAAAATTTGGATACATACTTAGGCCCTCATTATGACACTGGCAGTAAATCCAGCTTACCGCCACGCTGACGGCTGCCAACATACAGCCGTGACGGCAGATATGTGTTCACCATGTTATGACACACACACACCAATCCAACAGAATACAGCCACACACACAAATCTGCCAGACCAAAGGTCAGTGATAAACTGGCAGTATAAAAACCCACACCGTTACGCCAACAGAAACAACGCCCATCAGATTATGACCCACGAATCACCACGGCGGACATTCAATGGCGGTAACCATTGGCGTTACATACCGCCGCACTCACAATGGACACCCACATACAAAACAACACCACATTGGACAATTCAAACAACACACACCTGACACCCATACACACACCACACATACACACCCACACCACTATTAAACAAACACCCACAGTACCCACGACCCTTTACGAATACAAATCGTTGCCACCAGACTGACACCAAGACTACTACGACAACTAGACACACACACCACTCACACCCATATACCCCTCACACACTCCACATCACACACCCCAATATATTACCCAACACACCCTCACCAACACACATCACATAACACCCATGGCACGACAAAGGCACCCCTGTTTAACTGAGGAGGAGTTAAGGGTCATGGTGGAGAAAATTGTCAGGGTAGAGCCACAGATGTTTGGAGCACAGGTGAAGCAGATATCAATAGCAAGGAAGATGGAGCTACGGCAGAGAATCGTGGACAGGGTCAATGCCGTGGGACAGCACCGCAGAACAATGGACGACATCAGGAAGAGGTGGAACGACCTACGGGGGAATGTACGTTCCAAAGCAGCAAGACACAAGCCTGCTATACAGAGGACTGACGGTGGACCCCCACCTCCATCCTCACAACTCACAGCATGGGAGGAGCAAGTCTTGGTAATACTGCATCCTTAGGGGCTGGCCTGAGTTGGAGGAGGACTGGACTCTGGTAAGTCAACTTTCAACAATTATCACCCCCCATGCATGCATGTCATCACACACCCTCACCCTCACTCCCATCACTCCACTCCATCCCACACACTGCACCATCACATCACACTAATCCCAATGCCAAGCCCTGCATGCTGTACCAATGCATGGACACCCATCACAGCCCTGCATGGACACTCATCACTAAAGCATGCACAGCATAGGGAAACTAACAACCTCACCATACACCAACATACACAAGTAAATGCTGTCAGGGCAACACCAACCATAGATGGGAAGCCAGGGATGTACAAATGTCATACTGTAGGAAAGTACCATCTTTCTTGGCATGTTACCCCCATTCTTACCTGTATTCCAGTATGTTATTGCCTGTCTCCCTGGCATCCTGCTGGTCAGGACCCCAGTGCTCATATTTTATGACCTATGTGTGTGTATTCTGTAAGCTTGACTGTGTCAATGAGGCGCCGCTAACCAGAACCTCAGTGCTTATTTTCTCTCTGCTTTTAAATGTGTCACTATGGGCTAGTGACTTCATTTACCAATTTCCATTGGTACACTGGCCCCCCCTTAAAGGTCCCCAGTATATGTAACCTATGTAACCAGGGCATTGTGGTTCCAGGAGATCCTTATGGGCTGCAGCATTTCTTTTGCCATCCATAAGGAGTTCAGACAAACCCTTCCACAGGTGTGCCATTGCATCCTGCGTGAAATAGCACACACACTATTTCATAGCCATTGTCTCTGCACTTAAGTTATAAGTCATCTATATGTCTAACCTTCATTCACTGAAGGGTAGGTGCAAAGTTACTAAGTGTGAGGGCATCCTTGCACTAGAAAAGGTGCCCCCACATAGTTCAGGGGCAATTCCGGGGACTTTGTGAGAGCGGGGATGCCATTACAGATGTGCACTACATATGGGGACTTTGTGAGTGCGGGGACACCATTACACGGGTGCACTACATATAGGCCAATACCTATATGTAGCTTCACAATGTAACCTTGAATATGGCCATGTAAGGTGTCGAAAATCATGGAATTGTCCCCCCCCATTCCAAATCGGGTATTGGGGAGCCAATTCCATGCATCCTGGGGGCTCCACCATGGACCCCCAGTACTGCCAAACCAGCTCTCTGAGGCTTGCACTGCAGCTACAGCTGCTGCCACCTCACAGAGAGGGTTCTGCCCTCCTGGGGTCTGAGCAGCTCAGTCCCAGGAAGGCACAACAAAGCATTTCCGTTGGGAGGAGGGTGTTACACACTTTGGAAACAGGTGTTACAGGCTGGGGAGGGGTAGCCTCCCCCAGCCTCTGGAAATGCTTTGAAGGGCAGAGATGGTGCCCTCCTTGCATAAGCCAGTCTACACCGGTTCAGGGACCCCTTGTCCCTTGCTGTGGTGCAAAACTGGACAAAGGAAAGGGGCGTGGCCACTCCCCTTTCCATCACAACCCCAGGGGTGGTGCCCAGAGTGCCTCCAGTGTGTCCCAGTCTTCAGCCATCTTGTTTTCCAAGGTGTGGGGACACTCTGGAGGCCTCTAAGTGGCCAGTACCAGCAGAGACCACACCTGATAAGGTAGGCAATCCTCCTCTCAGGGTTATTTAGGGTCTCTCCTGTAGGTTTCTCTTCAGATTCTACTTGCAAGTTTCCAGCAGGAATCCTCTGCAACTACTACTTCATCCTCTAACCTCGGATCGACCGCGGACTGCTCCAGAAACCACTGTAACAGCAACAAAGTATCCAAAAGGGCTACTTTTCCTCTGTAACTTCAGCTCCCGCCAGCAACTGCAACAGTTTCCATGATGTGCATGCTCTGGGGACTCCCTGTCTTCACCCTGCACCAAAAGGACCAAAGAAATCTCCTGTGCAGTGACAGAGTCCCTCCCCAGCTCACGCAGGCACCTTCTAAGTCGACGACCGGTTCTCTTGGACTCCTCTCCTGGAAACGAGCGTGATCCTTGGAACACAGAGGGTGGACCCCATTGATACAGACTGTCCTGATGTCCTGCTGTCACAATTTGGAGGAGGTAAGATCTTGCTTTCCCCCAAAACAACAGCACCCCTGTGCACCACGTCTTCTTCCCACCCTGAGGTCCCTGTGCCTTATTTGCAAAATTCCTTTGTGCACATCCTGGCCCAGCTCCCCAGCACTCTATCCTGCAACCCTCAACTCACTGAGTTGTTCTCCGGCGGCATAGGAACTTCTTTTGTAGTGCTGCACCCAATTGCGTTTTGCACCTCATTTGTCCCCATGTCCTGTGACTCCCGTGGGTGCTATCTGGTGCTCTGATGGCTCTCCCAAGCACTGAGAGTCCCCTCTTCCTCCTCACACAGAGTTGAGGCTCCCAGGTCCCTCCTGGGTCCAGACAGCGCCACTTTGACTTTGACTACTACATTTCACTAATAAGGGATAACTGGACCTGGTGTAAGGTGTAAGTACCCAAGGTACCCACTATGAACCAGGCCAGCCTCCTAGACATACACATGAAGCATAATACATCATTTACATCTCCACAGGTACCCCAGTCAATGTCAGCAGAGAGGAGGTGTTCCCCAACAGAAGAGGTCCACAGTGATGACAGTAACTCTGGACTTCTGGGTCTGGATGATCTGCCTGGCCCATCAGGGACCACTGGACAGTTGGTCACCCAAGCCCAGTCACAGACTTCCACAGAGCCTCCCCCATCAGGAACCAACAGCACAGCACCCATCCAGTGTCCCCAAACCTCTGTCCCCAGGACACCTCAATCAGCAGTGTGCCCACCTGTACAGGGACCCCAGGCCACACCTCGCACACAAGACAATCAGGGACCTGGGGTCAGTGGCAGTGGGCACACTGTTCAGGGGACAGAGGCAGAGGCCAACAGGGGCACTGGGTGGACTGCTCTGCGCCGGGGGGACAGGACCCATGAACCAACTCTCTAGGAGGCACTCTCCGAAATCCTGGGAGCCCACCAACATTCTGATGGCACAATGTGCCAGATCCTAGATAACGTGCAGGAGAACAGACGGCTGCAGGTGGGACAGTATCAGGGGATCAGGGAGGACTTGCAGGCTATCAACAACACCCTGATCTCCATAGCAGAGGTGCTGGCAGACATGGCCATCATTATGAGGAAGGCAGTGTCACACCAGCGGGCCTCTGCCACTAGCCAGTCGTCTGAACAGCCCTACACTTCTGCTGCCGCTAGTGACAGGCCACCAGCACCCCTCCTCCTGCAGAAGGTGAACCACCCCGCAAACGTTCCCTGCAAACCAGACAGAAGCCAGAGACACTTGCCAAGACCACCACCAGGAAATGAGACTCTCCTGATTGTCCCCCTTGTGTCCCTTTCAGTCACTTTGTCCACCTTGAACAGCCATTGCTCCCCTTCCTATGTTGCCATGGACAATGCACCTGTGCTACAACAAACTGGAACAATACCCTGGACTTTTCCTCCATCATCACCCCATCTCATTGCACTTTCCCCTCTATATATTACCACTACAATAAACACCCTTGGATAAAATTTGACTTAGAGTATTTCATATATTTCAAATATGAATTGATTGAAACAGCTACAACCATTGCAAATAAACTGTACATAGAATGAGCATAGCATTAATGACCCGTAGCTGGCTGTTGTGATCACACCAGGAGAATTTGTCAAATCACCAACATCTGCAAAATGAATATCCAGAGGTAACAGTAAGTGGGCAAAGAAGTAGGAAATGCCAGCATGCCAATGCCACACAGAGTACAACCAAAGTCATAGAAATGTAAAGTTGCACTGTCTCACCTGTGTGTCATTGGCCATACTGACAGATCACAGATGTTCTGTTGTCCACATTCTCATCCACTGCCTCCTCATCCTCACTGTCCTCAGGGTCCACTGCTGCCACTGGGGCATCTCCAATCTCCTCCTCCTGCAGAATAGGGACATGGCGTCTGAGGGCCAGGTTGTGCAACATGTAGCATGCCACTACTATCTGGCAGACCTTCTTGGCTGAATAGCACAGGGATCCTCCTGTTAGATGGAGGCACCGGAACCTGGCCTTCAGGAGGTCAAAGGTCCTTTTAATGAACCTTCTGGTTCGCCCATGTGCTTCATTATAACATTCTTCTGCCCTTGTCCTGGCATTGCTCACAGGGATCAGAAGCTATGACAGGTTTGGGTAACCAGAGTCACCTGCAAATATTGAGGGACAACATTTAGCCACACACTATCCTGTATGGCCAACACCATAGGAGTACACCAACATATATTGGGTGGAAACCAGGGCTCACCTATTAGCCACACCCTGTGCCTCTGTAGTTGGGACATCACATTTGGGATGCTGCTATTCCTCAGGACAAAGGCATCATGCACTGACCCAGGATACTTCGAATTGACATGGTAGATGTACTGGTCCGCCAAGCACACCATCTGCACATTCATGGAGTGGAAACTCCTACGATTCCTGAACACCTGTTCATTATGGTGGGGGCACAAATGCTATATGTGTTCAGTCAATTGCACCAATTATTTTGGGGATTTGTCCCATTGCATAGAATCCGGCCTTCACAGTGGCCAAATCCTCAACCGGGGGGAATACAATGTAGCTGCACATGTGTTATATCAGGGCAGGCAACACCCTTGTTAGCACATTTGAGAACATTGGCTGTGACATTCCTTCTGCCAAGCCCACTGTCACTTGGAAAGAACCAGTTGCCAGGAAATCGAGAACTGATAGCACTTGCACAAGAGGGGGGATCCCAGTGGGGTGACAGATAGCAGATATCAGGTCAGGCTCCAATTGGGCACACAGCTCTGTAATTGTGGCCCTGTCCAGTCTACAGGTGAGTATTATGTGTCTGTCCTCCAGTCTACCCAAGTCCACCAGGGGTCTGTACATGGGGGTATGTCTCCATCTCCTATACATCCGCAGCAGTAGGTATCTAAGGGACACAAGAATGAGGAGGCTATCACAAACTGAACAATGGAGCCACGACAGCAGTCCGCAATGTGCAAACATGTTATGGGAAAGTGTAATTTGAGAAGTATGTGCCTATATATCCTGTGACTCAGAATGAATCCATAGGCCTGTCCCCCACCCTGAAATGGCGTCCGCCTGTCCTATGTGGAATGACAGGTAGAAGTGAAGTAATGCCGCTGAAGTTGTGTGCTGTGGCGGTAGGTGGTCGTGAACCGCCGTGCAATTCCTCATTGGTTATAATTAGGCCATATGGGGTACAGTGACAAATGGTGATCTACGCCGGCGGTGATGGTATGCACCGCCGCGGACGTGACTGCCATTTTCTATCAGATTACTCACTTGTTTCCTGACCTTCCATAGGAGAGGACCTATACTGCTTGTGCTGCTGTGACCTGTGTCTGGGACCTACCATGGCCCGTGTGACTGGGGAAAGGGCCTCAGCGTTCACTTCCGAGGAATTGGAGCGACTAGTGGATGGGGTCCTACCCCAGTATGGACTGCTGTATGGGCCTATAAACCAACAGGTGAGTACACTGTGGGCACAATGCATGTGGCATGAATGCATGGAGTTGTGTGTGTGAATGCCTCGTGTAAGGGGGTGGGTGGATGTCCTCTTTGCGGTGTACATGTTGTATGCTGGGCTATGTGTGTGGCAATGGTGATGGAAACGGGTTTGGTGGGCCATTTGTGTTACTGGCTGAACTGTTTGTCTAATGGTGTTCTCCTGTCCTGCATTGCCTCTGCAGGTCAGTGCCCATCAAAGAAGGGAATATGGTGTGTCATCGCCAAGGAGGTTCGGACCCTGGGGGTCTATGGCAGACGGAGCACCCACTGTCGGAAATGGTGCGAGGACCTGAGACCCTGGGCACGGAAGACCATGGAGGCCCAACTGGGGATGGCCTTCCAACGAGGAAGGGGTGCCCGTCGAACCCTGACTCCCCTGATGGCCCGCATACTGGCGGTGGCCTAACCTGAGCTGGATGGACACTTGAGGGCATCACAGCAGCCACAAGGGGGTGAGTACAGTGGCTATCATTGAAACTCATAGCTGGAAGGGTGGTATCCGGGTGGTGGTTGTGTGTCAGTGGGTGCCCCTAGGCCAGGTCAGACATAACAGCATAGGTCCTTTGGTGGCTAAGGGTTTGATTGTGAAATACTGCTTTCCTAGCTTGTTAGTATTCACTACTGAGCAGGGCTGCGTTGGTCCAGCTGTGCTACAGTTGGCGGTGTGCACCCCTCCTCATTCCTTGTTCCATAGCCATTTCACTGGTAGGGCCATGCATAGTGCGTAGGCCTGTTCCCTGTGTGTGAGGGTGCTATGTACGCCAACGGTGGTGTTGGTGCAGTCTATGACCCAGTGTATCCATTGTCTCTCTCCCTCCTTTCTTGTTTTGTCATCCTGTCCTTATGTGCATTAGCATCATCTGCCAGAGATGCAGAAGCACCGGCGACAGAAGGAGCTGCATCCCACAGGACCCTGGAGGCAGAGTCCACTGACGCTGAGTGCACCAGTGGGACGGAGGGCAAGGGGAGCACCACAGCAGAGACTCGAGGGGAAAATGCAGACTCTGATACCTCCTCCGATGGGAGCTCCCTGGTGGTGGCGGACACCTCTATGACCACCCCATCTGCAGGTACAGCTGCCACCCCCGTACCAGCATCACCCTCAGCAATCTAATGCATTCCTGGAGGGCATTCATAGTGGATTGGTGGCCCAACAGAGATTGATTCAGGCACTGGCCTCCTCTCTGGTGGCAGCCTTTGTCCCTGTTTCTACCGTCCCCCCTCCAAATACCACTTCCCAGTCCCATTCTCCTCAACCCCAACCCATCCCAAGCACACAGACAGATGAGCACGCACACAAGACAACACCCAAGAGTGTCACAGGCAAACACAAGCACCGCACTTCATCCCACAGGCACTCACACAAACAACATTCATTTGCAGACACAACAACATCCACTATTTCCACTGTCTCCCCCTCCCTTTCCATCTCCCACCCAGTTACATCCACACTCACACCTGCATGCACTACATCATCATCCACTACCAGCATCATCACCACACCAAGCAGAACACACACCTCAATGGCAGACACCTCCACAACATCCATGCACACGCCCTGTGTCCTCTCCCACCGTGTCTGTTCCCCCCTCCTAAAGTACACAAACACAAGCACTCATACACCCAACAGCAATCCACCTCACAACAGCATACAGCCCATGCACCTGCACCCACATCCAGCATATAAACACCTCCAACAACCACTCCCTCATCCTCCACTCCCATTACTCCTCTTTCTACCTGCCCCAACGTCCCTAAAAAGCTTTTCATTTCCCAGATTGACCTCTTCCCTACCCCTCCACCCCCATCCTGCACGCATGGGCAGGGTAGCAAGGACTCAGCCAAACATTCCATGGGCCTAGTGGTAGCACTACCTACTCGTGGTGGAAAGTATTCACTTTGTAAATCTGGTGCAGTGATTTTGGCCTCGTTGGCCACATTAGTCTAAAAAAAGGTAATGTGGTGCAAGGAGGCGCTATATGCCCCTCGGTGTATGTGCTAGGCTGAGGAGCCAATGGGATGTAGCTACTGCCTCTTTGATTATCACTGAATACCTCTGAGGCCTTTATCATGAGTGATGTCTTAATTTTGATGGGGGCAGAAACATCCAGGCTCATTGGAACTGAGAGCCTCAGAAACACAGATCTGTTTATTTTCAGAATGAGATAATGGTTGCTGAAAGTAGTCAGTAATCTTGTGTGAAAATCTGGGGGGAAATGGGGAATCACAAGGCAAATTAGACCCAGAATTACAGATTTCCTCAGTAATTCCTCGTTTCCAAGGGGGCCCTCAAAGTCCCATTTTACTGGTGCCCTTGGTCATGGTAAGCTTGAGCAGCCAAAGTTACGGAGATGATTAACAGCCAACTCGTAATGATAGCCCATGTGAAAATTCCCACTAAATCGTAAAGATACTATGGTAAAATGAATACTCAGTTGGCCTAGGATAGCTAGA
The DNA here is from genome assembly GCF_031143425.1 of Pleurodeles waltl. Taxonomy (NCBI): domain Eukaryota; kingdom Metazoa; phylum Chordata; class Amphibia; order Caudata; family Salamandridae; genus Pleurodeles; species Pleurodeles waltl. The sequence continues at coordinate 758,178,951 of NC_090449.1, read as the reverse complement.
CTCTGGACCGGTGCACAGAGCCACTTACTTGGGTACCTAAATAATGACTGAAGTGGCCACCTCTCTACAACACATGTTTGGGGGGCACCTGGTGCAAAATCACATGGTGCTAAGTTTTTGTCTCCATTGGTGCCTGCCCCAGCATCACCTAACTGCCAGCAGAAGGGATGTAGCCTAAGGGTGGCTAGCTCCATGTCCTTTGCTCATGTGTATTTCCCTCTCCTGCCCTACACAATGAAAACTAGATAGCCTGGCTGGACATTGGCAGAGGTGATGGGTAACAAGCCAGTCTGTGGCACTAAAGGCCTGATTATGACTTCGGCGGAAGGTATTACTCTGTCTCAAATGTGCCGAATATCCAGCCCGCCAAATTACGAGTCCATTATTTCCTATGGAAATCGTAATACAGCGGGCAGGATATCCGTCACATTTGGGACGGAGTAATCTCCTCCGCCAAAGTCGTAATCAGGCCCTAAGGCTCTTGATCTTCAGGTCAGAGCTCTAGCGTGCCTGGGCATTCTGGAAGGCAGCTCCAGCATGAATGAGCTACCTGGTCAGTGGGTGCCCTGGTCTATCTGGGCAGTGGCTGGCTGGACCCACCCGATTAGTGACAGGCCAGGGCCATCTGACGCACCAACTGGCCAGATGGCTGGCTTCCTCAGCTTTCTCCACCTTGTTGTTCCTCCCTGGTTCCAAACCCCCAGTTCATGGGGCCTTTATATTCAACGAAAACCTGATTCCTGTGTGTGATCAAAGAGGGCATGAGACTTAACCTATCTCAGCTAAGCAGATCTGGGGTCCAGGAGCATGGATAGCACACCTGGGCCCGCAATGGGCTTGCAGTCTTGAGGTCTTACAGTGAGAACTCTTTGAAGCCCATGTGAATGACTGGGCAGACAACAACCAGATCCACATTCCCTTTCCATAGCATGGTCCCAGCAGACTGCAGCCTCACGCTCCTCCAGGGCATCAAGCTCAGAAAAACACTGGAGTGGAAGCTCACTAAACACATTAAAATGCCTGATGCCTGACTCCCACCCAACTCCCTGAGTGGCTAGGACTTCAAGCACCAGTTCAAGCCACCTTCCCTACCATGGGCAAGTTCAGCAAAGATTTCATTGGGAACTCTGGGAGCCCTGCAAGAATTCCTGGAGTATAGTCCCATGAGCCATGGCTCCAGGCACTGGTCTGAGCCTCTTTCATACTGGAGAAAACAATCAGGCCTGTTGTGAAGTTTGCAAAATGTAAAAACATTCACCTGTTAAAGTTTACACAGTATATACACTAGAATACCAGTAATAGCTGTAAAAACAGTTAGAAAACAGAGCAAATAGTGAAAATCACAATAGTTAAAAATGGGCCAAGGGGGAGCACAAACCATATACTAAAGTAGTGGAGTGAGAAAGTTGGTTTCCCACCTCGTCAAGTGCTGTGTGTGGAGGGGGCTGGGAGTGTAAGAAAACAGCAAAGGTAAGTAATAGAATCAACCCCAGAGCCCCAGAAAGCAGGAGTAAATCACAGTAAGTTTCCTAGAACACACAAGAACACATGATAGAGGATTTTGCAAGAACAACCAGAAGAGACTGCAAGACACTAACGATGGATTCCGGGACCTGAAGACCTGTGGAAATAGAGGACCAAGTCCAAGAAGCACTGAAGAGTCCAGGGAGAACAAGAGCCCCTGCTAACCCAGATGAAGATGCAAAAGAAGAACATCTGGTGAAGAAGAACAGTCAGTACTGCACTCAAGAAGACAGATGCGGGTTCCTGGTTGGTGCAGATGAGGTCCCATGCTGAATGGATGATAGCAGTCTGGTTTGCGTCGCTGGATTCGGCCAACAAGCCTTGGCTCACCCAAAGCTTGCGGTTAGCGGAAAATGGCGCTGCCCAGGACCAGGAGGCACCTGGTGGCCTCAAATCAGGTGGGGGAGACAGAGGGGGCTCTCAGCGACTCAGAGAGTCCTCAGAAGACCAGGAAGCTCGCACAGGTGTCCCACAGCACGAAGACAAAGAAGGCGCAAAAGGAGGCCTATGCAGCACTACACAAAGGGATCCCACACTGCTGGAGAACCACTCAGGAAGCTGTTCATTGCAGGATAAAGTGCTGGGGGCTGGAGCTGCACGGTGCATGAAGAATTTCATGGAAGGATGCCAACAAGCCTTGGCAACTGCAAAACACTTGGTGCATGGGGTTACTGTCTTGTCTTGCAAGCTCTTACCTCCACCAAAGTTGGACAGCTGGACTTCAGGACCATCAGGACCACTTCCATCTACCACTCAGGTTGCTGGATCCACACACTTCTTCAGGAGCGGAGATCCAAGCCACCAGTGGTCGCTGCAGAGGGGTGCCTGCTAAAGCAGGGAAGTGACTCCTTCACTTCAAGGGAGATTCCTTTGTCCTTCTGGTGCAGGCAGAAGATAGGCAGTCCTTGGAAGATGCACAACATGGAAACAGTTGCAGTTGCTAGCAGGAGCTAAAGATACAATGTAGCAGAATTCTTCTTTGCTTCTTTGTTGCACTTTGTAGAGTTCCTGAAGGGTTCAAATGCAGTTTCCTCAGTAGAAGGTGAAGTAAAGGATGCAGAGGATTCCTGCTGGAGTCTTGTAATCCGAATCTGAGGAAACATCCAGGAGAGAGACCCTAAATAGCTGGATTGGTCAGCTACAGAGGTAAGCACCAATCAGGGGAGGGTTCTGATGTTACCTGCTGCCACTGGCCACACAGATGCTCACAAAGTGCCCCACCACCTTGGAATCCAAGATGGCAAAACCCAGGGACACTCTGGAGGAGCTCTGGACACCACACCTGCGGTGGTGATGAACAGGGTAGTGGTCACTCCCTTTTCCTTTGTCCAGTTTTGCGCCAGATCGGTGACTGGGGTCCCTGAACCCGTGTAGACCGGACTATGCAAGGAGGGCACATCTGTGCCCTTCAAAGCATTTCCAGAAGCTCTGGGAGGCTACATGCATGTAACTTCAGTAACTAGGTGCTTTCCTGACTAGGTGGCCAATCCTCCTCTGAGGGCGACTTAGGGTCTCTCCAGTGGGCTTTTCCTCAGATAACGACTACAATAGGATGCAATAGGCCTAGGGGCAACACAAACCATATACTAAGAAAGTATAATGCGAACCACGAATGGGCCCCTAGGCTAGTGTAGTGTGTAGAGGGTCGCTGGGAGTGTAAGAAAACACTAAAGGTGTCAAAGATACCCCACCCCAAGACCCTGGAAAGTTGGAGTAAAGTATTACTATTTCCCCAGTAACACACAAAACTCTTGATAGAGGATTTTGCAAAGACCACAACAGACTTCAAAGCACTGTAGATGGATTCCTGGACCTGAGGACTTGCAAAGGAAGGGGACCAAGTCCAAGAGTCATAAAAGTGTCCAGGGGGGGCAGGAGCCCAGTAAACCCCGGCTGAAGGTGCAAAATGGCTGCCTCCGGATGGAAGAAGCTGAAGAATCTGCAACAACTAACAATGCTTGGAACTTCTCCTTCATGCAGAAGATGTCCCACGGAGCGCTGGAGGATGTAGAGTTATTTCTTTGGCAAAAGACAGCAAACAAGCCTCGTTAGCTGCAAGAGTCATGGTTGAAGAAAAAGGCTGCTGCCTGGGCCCAGGAAGGACCAGGATGTCGCCACTTGGGAGAAGAGACAGAGAGGGCCCTCATCGACTTAGAGAGCCCATGCACAAGAAGGAAGCACCCACAGAAGCACTTGAACATGGGTTCAAGAAGTCTGAACATGGCAGTTATCTCAACACTGCAAAAAAGGGTCCCACGAAGCAGGAGATCAACTTAGGGAGCTGAGCATTGCAGGACAGAGTGCTGGGGACCTGGGCCTGGATGTGCACAAAGGATTTCTTGGAAATGAGCACAGAAGCTCTAGTATCTGCAGTTCACACGGTGCACAGGATTACTGTCTGGAGAGGGGAGGCAAGGACTCACCTCCACCAAATTTGGACAATTGGACCACTGGACAGTCTGGGTCCCTTGGGTCCACCACCTGTGTTCCTGGGGCCACGCTCATCAGGGTGAGAGGGGTCCCACTGTACTGGTGACACTGAAGTTTGGTGCCTGCTGAAGCAGGGGGAAGATTCCGTCGACCCGTTTGAGATTTCTTCGTGGCTTACAGTGTAGGATGATGGCAGGCAGCCCCCAAAGCATGCACCACCAGGAAACAGTTGAGAAAGCCAGCAGGATTAGGCGCTACAATGTCGCTGGTAGTCTTCTTGCTACTTTGTTGCAGTTTTGCAGGCATCCTGGAGCAGTCAGCAGTAGATCCTTGGCAGAAGTCGAAGAGAGAGGTGCAGAGGAGCTCTGGTGAGCTCTTGCATTCTTTATCTAAAGAATTCCCCAAAGCAGAGACCCTAAATAGCCAGGAGGTTTGGCTACCAAGTTAGGAGGATTGGCTACCAAGAGAGGTAAGAGCCTATCAGAAGGAGCCTCTGACGTCACCTGCTGGCACTGGCCATTCAGAGCAGTCCAGTGTGCCCCCAACACCTCTGTTTCCAAGATGGCAGAGGTCTGGGACACACTGGAGGAGCTCTGGGCACCTCCCCTGGGAGGTACTGGTCAGGGGAGTGGTCACTCCCCTTTCCTTTGTCCAGTTTCACGCCAGAGCAGGGCTGGGAGATCCCTGAACTGCTGTAGACTGGCTTATGCAGAGATGGGCACCATCTGTGCCAATCAAAGCATTTCCAGAGGCTGGGGAGGCTACTCCTCCCCAGTCCTTCACACCTATTTCCAACGGGAGAGGGTGTAACACCCTCTCTCAGAGGAAATCCTTTGTTCTGCCTTCCTGGGCCAGGGCTGCCTGGACCCCAGGAGGGCAGAAACCTGTCTGAGGGGTTGGCAGCAGCAGCAGTTGCAGTGAAAACCCCAGAAAGGCAGTTTGGCAGTACCCGGGTTCTGTGCTAGAGACCCGGGGGATCATGGAATTGTCCCCCCACTACCAGAATAGTATTGGGGTGACAATTCCATGATCTTAGACATGTTACATGGCCATGTTCGGAGTTACCATTGTGACGCCATACATAGGTAGTGACCTATGTATAGTGCACATGTGTAATGGTGTCCCCGCACTCACAAAGTCCGGGGAATTTGCCCTGAATGATGTGGGGGCACTTTGGCTAGTGCTAGGGTGCCCACACACTAAGTAACTTTGCACCCAACCTTCACCAGGTGAAGGTTAGACATATAGGTGACTTATAAGTTACTTATGTGCAGTGGTAAATGGCTGTGAAATAACGTGGACATTATTTCACGCAGGCTGCACTGGCAGGCCTGTGTAAGAATTGTCAGAGCTCCCTATGGGTGGCAAAATAAATGCTGCAGCCCATAGGGATCTCATGGAACCCCAATACCCTGGGACCTCAGTACCATATACAAGGGAATTATATGGGTGTACCAGTATACCAATGTGAATTGGTAAATTTAGTCACTAGCCTGTTAGTGACAAATTTGGAAAGCAGAGAGAGCATAACCACTGAGGTTCTGGATAGCAGAGCCTCAGTGAGACAGTTAGGCATCACACAGGGAACACATATAAGTTTTTTAGCTAGCCAACGATGTGAAGTTATATGTTCAGAGTTCCTATTAGTATGTTTTAGTTTAGAGCAGTGGGAATTGTCCACTGGACCTATATCTAATGATGAGAATGCCAGACAGGGATGCTGTCTCAATAAAGCCATAGCTGGGCAAAAACCCTGTCCATATGGCTGTAAGAGAGAACAAGGTTGTTGTTTCTCTTGAACAACATGTTGGAGCAGGGCAGGGATGCTGTCCTGTGAGGTCCACACTAGGGAAGGGCTGCTATCCGAAGTGTTCTGAGGCAGTGCAGGGTTTCTGCACTAAGGTTTCTCTGGGAGGGTTTGAGGGATGCTCCATGTTAACCAAATGGTGCCCTTTTCCTCACCAAAATTAGTTATCCCACAGAGAGGTACTTTTACCTCAGGGAGTTCAGCTGTGCCAGCTGCTACTTCCCTTGGTACAGGTGCCACCCCAGGACAGATTTCTCCTACTACAGAAATGGTATCCTGAATAGCAGGGAGGTAGGGGATACTTTGATGCCCTTTTTACCTGTTGTTGGGGAAGGATCCTGAGTTTTCAGGCTTTTTCTCTCCCTTGCTTTTTCATTTCAGTAGAAATGAGAGGAAGCAATTCCTCAGGGATACCCAGCATGGCTGCATGGGTATGAAACTCTACCTCAGCCCAACCTGAGGTCTCTAGGTCATTACCTAAGAGACAGTCTAGAGGTAAGCTAGGTGACACTACCACCTGCTTAGGGCCAGTAACTCCTCCCCAACTAAGCTGAACTATAGCTAAGGGAAGAAACTTAGTGGAGTTATGGACATCAATAATCTTGTACTGTTGTCCAATGATGTGTTGTTCAGGAGACACTAGGTTTTCAGTCACCAAAGTGATACTGGCACCTGTGTCCCTGCAGGCCTGGGCCACAACACCATTTATTGAAACTGTCTGCCTGTACTTATCCATTGTAAGGGGACAAGCAGCCTGTGTGGCAAGGCCAATGCCACTATTTGTGACAGAAACTGTCTAGGGACCGACTACCCCAGTTTCTATGATGGACCCATAAGTGAACCCAACTACACCCTTTCCTTGACTGTTGCCAGCAGTCCCACCACTATGACCACTATTGCTAGGGGCACTAGAGTTTGATGTATTAGTGGTGGTTGGCTCAGGGGGTTTCCCTGGACAGGACTTATCCCCTTGCCAATGGCCTTTATTTTTACCCACATAGCACCAAGGCTTTTTAATGTGTGTATGTTGTGAAGAAGAGAAAGAATTTGATTTATCCCCACCCCCTGAAGAGTGTTTAGGATTTAAAGAAGGATCTTTGGTTTTACCCTTATCCCCATGCTTAACCTGAGATTTCTCACCATCTTTCTTCTTGCCATCCTTGTCACCTCATGTATGAACTTTTCTGTTCAAACTTGTTCTGACCCATTTGTCGGCCTTCTTTCCCAATTCATGGGGAGAGGTCAGATCTGAGTCTATCAAGTACTGTTGTAACAAATCAGACACTCAATTGTTAAGAATATTATCTCTCAGAATAAGAATGTACAGGTTTTCATAGTCAGATACCTGACTGCCATGCAACCAACCTTCCAAGGCCTTCACTGAACAGTCCACAAAATCTGTCCAGTCTTGAGAGGACTCTTTTCTGGTGTCTCTGAACTTAATCCTGTATTGTTCAGTGGTTAAGCCAAATCCATCCAAGAGTGCATCCTTCAATACTGTGTAATTGTTAACTTCACTTTCTGTAACAGTAAGGAGCCTATCCCTACCCTTTCCATTTAAAGATAGTCACAATATAGCAGCCCACTGCCTTTGAGGGACCCCCTGTACCATACAGGCCCTCTTAAGTGCAGCAAACCACTTGTTGATGTCATCCCCCTCCTTGTAAGGGGGGACTATCTTGTGCAGATTCCTGGAATCGTGCTCTCTAACAGGATCACTATCAAGAATACTGCTGCTGCCACCATGGGGTCCTCACCCAAACCTCTGTCTTGCCTTCTCAATGTCTAGGGATTCCCTATCTAAGGCCAGCTCTTGCTGTTTAAGCTTCAGTCTGGTCTCTTCAACCCACAACTTTTTGAGTTCCCTTTCTAACAAGTTATCCTCAGGGTGGGTGGGTGGGTTTGGAATGCTTTGACACAGAAGACATGTTGGACACTACAGAGGGGGATCTGTCCCTAACTGTCTGGACCCTGGTATTTTGGCCTCTAGGAATAAAGACTGCCCTACTGTGATGGGAGCCTCCATTACTACCGACATTACTGGGTGTCCTGCTAAGGGGCAGACCTTGTGCAGAACCCTCCCCACCTTCCTCATGGTGTTCCTCTGAGTCAGACTGGGAAGCTGTATTAACCTCTCATCTGATGGGCCTGCTTGGGACTCATCATTTACAATAAGCATGTTAAACAGAAACTCTTTTGTAGGGTTCTTTCTTATCACTAAACCTCTATCTAAGCAGAGACTACTTAGGCTCTTCTAATTCAAATTGTCATAAGTTGTATTGACAGTTTTAAGAGATGAATCTACCACAGACATGATAGCAAAAGGTTAATGTAGGAGGCTGGACTGGCTTGTAGTGAGTACCAAGGGGTACTTGCACCTTGCACCAGGCCCAGTTATCCCTTATTAGTGTATAGGGTGTCTAGCAGCTTAGGCTGATAGATAATGGTAGCTTAGCAGAGCAGCTTAGGCTGAACTAGGAGACGTGTGAAGCTACTACAGTACCACTTAGTGTCATATGCACAATATCATAAGAAAACACAATACACAGTTATACTAAAAATAAAGGTACTTTATTTTTATGACAATATGCCAAAGTATCTTAGAGTGTACCCTCAGTGAGAGGATAGGAAATATACACAAGATATATATACACAATAGCAAAAATATGCAGTATAGTCTTAGAAAACAGTGCAAACAATGTATAGTTACAATAGGATGCAATGGGGAAACATAGGGATAGGGGCAACACAAACCATATACTCCAAAAGTGGAATGCGAACCACGAATGGACCCCAAACCTATGTGACCTGGTAGAGGGTCGCTGGGACTATTAGAAAATAGTGAGAGTTAGAAAAATAACCCTCCCCAAGACACTGAAAAGTGAGTGCAAAGTGCACTAAAGTTCCCCTAAGGACAAAATAGTCGTGTTAGAGGGAGAATGCAAGGAAAACACAAATCAGCAATGCAACAACGATGGATTCCTGTCTGAGGGTACCTGTGGAACAAGGGGACCAAGTCCAAAAGTCACAAGCAGCTCGGAGGTGGGCAGATGCCCAAGAAATGCCAGCGGTTGGTGCAAAGAAGCTCTTACTAGGCTGAAGAACTGTGAATACTGCAGGAACGACAAGGGCTAGAGACTTCCCCTTTGGAGGATGGATCCCCCACGCCTTGGAGAGTCGTACAGAAGTGTTTTCCCGCCGGATGGACGCCAACAAGCCTTGCTACACGCAAATCGTGCGTTTGGCGTTTTTGGACGCTGCTGGGGCCCAGGAGGGACCAGGAGGTCGCAAATTGGACCTGCAGAGAGAGGGGACGTCGAGCAAGACAAAGAGCCCTCACTGAAGCAGGTAGCACCCGGAGAAGTGCCAGAAACAGGCACTACGAGGATGCGTGAAACGGTGCTCGCCGAAGTTGCACAAAGGAGTCCCACGTCGCCGGAGACCAACTTAGAAAGTCGTGCAATGCAGGTTAGAGTGCCGTGGACCCAGGCTTGGCTGTGCACACAGGATTTCCGCCGGAAGTGCACAGGGGCCGGAGAAGCTTGCAAAGTCGCGGTTCCCAGCAATGCAGCCCAGCGAGGTGAGGCAAGGACTTACCTCCACCAAACTCGGGCTGAAGAGTCACTGGACTGTGGGAGTCACTTGGACGGTGTCGCTGGATTCGAGGGACCTCGCTCGTCGTGCTGAGAGGAGACCCAAGGGACCGGAGATGCAGCTTTTTGGTGCCTGCGGTTGCAGGGGGAAGATTCCGTCGACCCACGGGAGATTTCTTCGGAGCTTCTGGTGCAGAGAGGAGGCAGACTACCCCCACAGCATGCACAAGCAGGAAAACAGTCGAGAAGGCGGCAGGATCAGCGTTACAGAGTTGCAGTAGTCGTCTTTGCTACTATGTTGCAGGTTTGCAGGCTTCCAGCGCGGTCAGCGGTCGATTCCTTATCAGAAGGTGAAGAGGGAGATGCAGAGGAACTCGGCTGAGCTCATGCATTCGTTATCTGAAGTTTCCCCAGAGACAGAGACCCTAAATAGCCAGAAAAGAGGGTTTGGCTACTTAGGAGAGAGGATAGGCTACTAACACCTGAAGGAGCCTATCAGCAGGAGTCTCTGACGTCACCTGGTGGCACTGGCCACTCAGAGCAGTCCAGTGTGCCAGCAGCACCTCTGTTTCCAAGATGGCAGAGGTCTGGAGCACACTGGAGGAGCTCTGGACACCTCCCAGGGGAGGTGCAGGTCAGGGGAGTGGTCACTCCCCTTTCCTTTGTCCAGTTTCGCGCCAGAGCAGGGGCTAAGGGGTCCCTGAACCGGTGTAGACTGGCTTATGCAGAATTGGGCACCTCTGTGCCCAACAAAGCATTTCCAGAGGCTGGGGGAGGCTACTCCTCCCCTGCCTTCACACCATTTTCCAAAGGGAGCGGGTGTCACACCCTCTCTCAGAGGAAGTTCTTTGTTCTGCCATCCTGGGCCAGGCCTGGCTGGACCCCAGGAGGGCAGATGCCTGTCTGAGGGGTTGGCAGCAGCAGCAGCTGCAGTGAAACCCCAGGAAGGGCAGTTTGGCAGTACCAGGGTCTGTGCTACAGACCACTGGGATCATGGGATTGTGCCAACTATGCTAGGATGGCATATAGGGGGCAATTCCATGATCATAGACATGTTACATGGCCATATTCGGAGTTACCATTGTGAAGCTACATATAGGTAGTGACCTATATGTAGTGCACGCGTGTAATGGTGTCCCCGCACTCACAAAGTTCAGTGAATTGGCTCTGAACAAGGTGGGGGCACCTTGGCTAGTGCCAGGGTGCCCACACACTAAGTAACTTTGCACCTAACCTTTACCAGGTAAAGGTTAGACATATAGGTGACTTATAAGTTACTTAAGTGCAGTGTAAAATGGCTGTGAAATAACGTGGACGTTATTTCACTCAGGCTGCAGTGGCAGGCCTGTGTAAGAATTGTCAGAGCTCCCTATGGGTGGCAAAAGAAATGCTGCAGCCCATAGGGATCTCCTGGAACCCCAATACCCTGGGTACCTCAGTACCATATACTAGGGAATTATAAGGGTGTTCCAGTAAGCCAATGTAAATTGGTAAAAATGGTCACTAGCCTGTTAGTGACAATTTGAAAGTAATGAGAGAGCATAACCACTGAGGTTCTGGTTAGCAGAGCCTCAGTGAGACAGTTAGGCACCACACAGGGAACACATACATGCACACCTATGAGCACTGGGGTCCTGTGTGACAGGGTCCCAGTGACACATACATATAGGCCACAACCTTATGAGCACTGGGGTCCTGACTAGCAGGATCCCAGTGACACATAACAAACATACTGAAAACATAGTGTTTTCACTATGAGCACTGAGGCCTGGCTATCAGGATCCCAGTGAGACAGTGAAAACAGTGACAAACACCCTGACATACACTCACAAACAGGCCAAAAGTGGGGGTAACAAGGCTAGAAAGAGGCTACCTTCTCACACAAACCCCCCCAAACGAAGGACAATAAGGCTAACCTTGGCCAGTTGAGACTTTATTGTCTAAGTGGTGATAAGTAGAGAGGAGCTCTGCAATAGACTGGTTACTCCCTTTATCATCCACTATATGGTTACTTCCCTGTAGGGATGTAAACCACCCTGTTTGAAGTTTTTTAGCTAAGCAACAATGTGAAGATGTATTTTCAGAGTTTCTATCAGTAAGTTTTAGTTTAGAGCAGTGGGAATTGTCCACTGAACCTATTTGTAGTGATGGAAATGCCAGACAGGGATGCTGTCTCAGAAAAGCCATAGCTGGGCAAAAACTTTGTCCATCTGGCTGGAAGAGAGAACAGGGATGCTGTTTCTCTTGAGTTGGAGCAGGGCAGGGATGCTGTCCTATGAGCTCCATACTAGGGCAGGGATGCTGTCCTAAGTGTTGTGAGGTAGTGCAGGGTTTCTGCACTAAAGTTTCTCTGGGAGGGTTGGAGGGATGCTCCATGTTAACTAAAATGGTGCTGTTTTTCTCACCAATGTTAGTTATCCCACAGAGAGGTACTTCCACCTCAGGGAGTCCAGCTTTGCCAGCTGATGATTCCCTTGGAACAGGTGCCACCCCAGGAGAGGTTTCTCCCACCACAGGAATAGTATCCTGAATGGTAGGGTGGTTAGGGGATACTGTGATACCCTTTTTACCTGTTGATGGAGAGGGATCCTGAGTTTTCAGGCCTTCTCTCCTTTGCTTTTTCATTTCACTTGAAATGAGAGGGAACAATTCCTCAGGGATGCCCAGCATGGCTGCATGGGCATAAAACTCTACATCAGCCCAACCTGAGGCCTCTAGGTCATTACCTAAGAGACAGTCTACAGGTAAGCTAGGTGATACCACCACCTGCTTAGGGCCAGTAACCCCACCCCAACTAAACTGAATTATAGCTAAGGGAAGAAACTTAGTGGAGTTATGGACATCAATAATCTTATACTGTTGTCCAATGATGTGTTGTTCAGGAGGCACTAGGTTTTCAGTCACCAAAGTGAAACTGGCACCTGTGTCCCTGTAGGCCAAGGCCTCAACACCATTTATTGAAACTGTCTGCCTGTACTTATCCATTGTAAGGGGACAAGCAGCCAGTGTGGCAAGGCCAATGCCACTAGGTGTGACAGAATCTGTCTTGGGACTGATTACATCAGTTTCCACTATGGACCCATAAGTGAACCCAACTACAACCTTTGCTTGACTGTTGCCAGCAGTCCCACCACTAGTACCACTACTGCTAGGGGCACTAGAGCTTGATGTATTAGTGGTGGTAGGCTCAGGGGGTTTACCTGGACAGGACTTATCCCCTGGCCTATGGCCTCTATTTTTACACACAAAGCACCAAGGCTTTTTAATGTGTGCAGGTTGGGAAGAAGAGGAAGAATTTATTTTATCCCCACCCTCTGAAGAGTGTTTAAGATTTGAAGTGGGATCTTTGGTTTTACCCTTATCCCCATGCTTATCTTGAGATTTTTCACCATCTTTCTTCTTATTGCCATCTTTGTCACCCCCTGTATGAACTTTTCTGTTCACCCTTGTTCTGACCCATTTGTCTGCCTTCTTTCCCAATTCTTGGGGAGAGGTCAGATCAGAGTCTACCAGGTACTGGTGCAACAAATCAGACACACAATTATTAAGTATATGCTCTCTCAGGATTGTGTTATACAGGCTTTCATAATCAGTAACTTTACTGCCATGTAACCACCCCTCCAAGGCCTTCACTGCCTGGTCAATGAAATCAACCCAGTCTTGTGAAGGCTCCTTTTTGGTATCTCTGAACTTTATCCTGTACTGTTCAGTGGTTAAGCCATAACCATCCAGGAGTGCATTCTTAAGAACTTGGAAATTGTTAGCATCATTTTCTTTTACAGTAAGGAGCCTATCCCTACCTTTTCCAGTAAATGATAGCCATAGGATAGCAGCCCACTGCTTTTGAGGGACATCCTGTACAGCACAGGCCCTCTCAAGTGCAGCAAACCACTTGTTAATGTCATCCCCCTCCTTGTAAGGGGGAACTATCTTATGCAGATTCCTGGAATCATGCTCTTTTGCAGGATGACTATGGGGAATACTGCTGCTGCCACCATGAGTATCTAAACCCATTTTCTGTCTTTCCCTCTCTATTTCTAAAGACTGTCTATCCAAATCCAGCTGTTGCTTCTTGAGCTTCAGTCTGGTTTGCTCCACTCTCAATCTATTGAGCTCCCTTTCCAACAATCTGTCATCAGGGTGGGTGGGAGGGACATTTCTAGATACAGAGGTATGATGGGAATGAACAGAAGGAGAACTGTCCCTTACAGAGGGCACCCTAACAGCTTGGCTACCAGTATAATGTGAGAGCACACCATCAGTATGGTGTGATTCAACCTCTGTACCAACTATGCTAGACTGTCTAGTAATGGGCAGGCTGAGAAGTTTCTTTCCTGAACCTTTTCCTGGGGGAGTCCCTGGATCAGATTGAGAACCATTAGCTACTTTTTCTACAGATTGGGCACTTATGGCCTTATCCTGTACTCTAAGCATATTAATTAACAGTTCTAAGGAAGGATTCTTCCCTACACTCAAACCTCTCTCTATGCAGAGACTCCTTGCTCCTTTCCAGCTAAGGTGATCATATGCAAGTTTGGACAGTTCAACTTTTTGGCCTGTGCCAGACATTTTTAGAGAGAGTTAAAGTGATAGACAAAGAGAAAAAAGTTTTTAGAACTTTTTGGAAAGACAGAGAAAACTTTTTAAACTTTTAAGAACTTTTTGAAAGTTTAGAAGTACTTTTCAGCACTTAGAAAAGAGTGAAAAGAGGAAATGCAAAACTTTTTGGCTATGTGTATATACACTGACCTTGTTTTGTATATTTTTCTCTTATGAAAAGTACAATGACAAGAGTGGTAAGTAGTCTCAAAGCACTTATCCCACCGCTGCACAACCAATGTAGGAGGCTGGACTGGCTTGTAGTGAGTACCAAGGGGTACTTGCACCTTGCACCAGGCCCAGTTATCCCTTATTAGTGTATAGGGTGTCTAGCAGCTTAGGCTGATAGATAATGGTAGCTTAGCAGAGCAGCTTAGGCTGAACTAGGAGACGTGTGAAGCTACTACAGTACCACTTAGTGTCATATGCACAATATCATAAGAAAACACAATACACAGTTATACTAAAAATAAAGGTACTTTATTTTTATGACAATATGCCAAAGTATCTTAGAGTGTACCCTCAGTGAGAGGATAGGAAATATACACAAGATATATATACACAATAGCAAAAATATGCAGTATAGTCTTAGAAAACAGTGCAAACAATGTATAGTTACAATAGGATGCAATGGGGAAACATAGGGATAGGGGCAACACAAACCATATACTCCAAAAGTGGAATGCGAACCACGAATGGACCCCAAACCTATGTGACCTGGTAGAGGGTCGCTGGGACTATTAGAAAATAGTGAGAGTTAGAAAAATAACCCTCCCCAAGACCCTGAAAAGTGAGTGCAAAGTGCACTAAAGTTCCCCTAAGGACAAAATAGTCGTGTTAGAGGGAGAATGCAAGGAAAACACAAATCAGCAATGCAACAACGATGGATTCCTGTCTGAGGGTACCTGTGGAACAAGGGGACCAAGTCCAAAAGTCACAAGCAGCTCGGAGGTGGGCAGATGCCCAAGAAATGCCAGCGGTTGGTGCAAAGAAGCTCTTACTAGGCTGAAGAACTGTGAATACTGCAGGAACGACAAAGGCTAGAGACTTCCCCTTTGGAGGATGGATCCCCCACGCCTTGGAGAGTCGTGCAGAAGTGTTTTCCCGCCGGATGGACGCAACAAGCCTTGCTACACGCAAATCGTGCGTTTGGCGTTTTTGGACGCTGCTGGGGCCCAGGAGGGACCAGGAGGTCGCAAATTGGACCTGCAGAGAGAGGGGACGTCGAGCAAGACAAAGAGCCCTCACTGAAGCAGGTAGCACCCGGAGAAGTGCCAGAAACAGGCACTACGAGGATGCGTGAAACGGTGCTCGCCGAAGTTGCACAAAGGAGTCCCACGTCGCCGGAGACCAACTTAGAAAGTCGTGCAATGCAGGTTAGAGTGCCGTGGACCCAGGCTTGGCTGTGCACACAGGATTTCCGCCGGAAGTGCACAGGGGCCGGAGAAGCTTGCAAAGTCGCGGTTCCCAGCAATGCAGCCCAGCGAGGTGAGGCAAGGACTTACCTCCACCAAACTCGGGCTGAAGAGTCACTGGACTGTGGGAGTCACTTGGACGGTGTCGCTGGATTCGAGGGACCTCGCTCGTCGTGCTGAGAGGAGACCCAAGGGACCGGAGATGCAGCTTTTTGGTGCCTGCGGTTGCAGGGGGAAGATTCCGTCGACCCACGGGAGATTTCTTCGGAGCTTCTGGTGCAGAGAGGAGGCAGACTACCCCCACAGCATGCACAAGCAGGAAAACAGTCGAGAAGGCGGCAGGATCAGCGTTACAGAGTTGCAGTAGTCGTCTTTGCTACTATGTTGCAGGTTTGCAGGCTTCCAGCGCGGTCAGCGGTCGATTCCTTATCAGAAGGTGAAGAGGGAGATGCAGAGGAACTCGGCTGAGCTCATGCATTCGTTATCTGAAGTTTCCCCAGAGACAGAGACCCTAAATAGCCAGAAAAGAGGGTTTGGCTACTTAGGAGAGAGGATAGGCTACTAACACCTGAAGGAGCCTATCAGCAGGAGTCTCTGACGTCACCTGGTGGCACTGGCCACTCAGAGCAGTCCAGTGTGCCAGCAGCACCTCTGTTTCCAAGATGGCAGAGGTCTGGAGCACACTGGAGGAGCTCTGGACACCTCCCAGGGGAGGTGCAGGTCAGGGGAGTGGTCACTCCCCTTTCCTTTGTCCAGTTTCGCGCCAGAGCAGGGGCTAAGGGGTCCCTGAACCGGTGTAGACTGGCTTATGCAGAATTGGGCACCTCTGTGCCCAACAAAGCATTTCCAGAGGCTGGGGGAGGCTACTCCTCCCCTGCCTTCACACCATTTTCCAAAGGGAGAGGGTGTCACACCCTCTCTCAGAGGAAGTTCTTTGTTCTGCCATCCTGGGCCAGGCCTGGCTGGACCCCAGGAGGGCAGATGCCTGTCTGAGGGGTTGGCAGCAGCAGCAGCTGCAGTGAAACCCCAGGAAGGGCAGTTTGGCAGTACCAGGGTCTGTGCTACAGACCACTGGGATCATGGGATTGTGCCAACTATGCTAGGATGGCATAGAGGGGGCAATTCCATGATCATAGACATGTTACATGGCCATATTCGGAGTTACCATTGTGAAGCTACATATAGGTAGTGACCTATATGTAGTGCACGCGTGTAATGGTGTCCCCGCACTCACAAAGTTCAGTGAATTGGCTCTGAACAAGGTGGGGGCACCTTGGCTAGTGCCAGGGTGCCCACACACTAAGTAACTTTGCACCTAACCTTTACCAGGTAAAGGTTAGACATATAGGTGACTTATAAGTTACTTAAGTGCAGTGTAAAATGGCTGTGAAATAACGTGGACGTTATTTCACTCAGGCTGCAGTGGCAGGCCTGTGTAAGAATTGTCAGAGCTCCCTATGGGTGGCAAAAGAAATGCTGCAGCCCATAGGGATCTCCTGGAACCCCAATACCCTGGGTACCTCAGTACCATATACTAGGGAATTATAAGGGTGTTCCAGTAAGCCAATGTAAATTGGTAAAAATGGTCACTAGCCTGTTAGTGACAATTTGAAAGTAATGAGAGAGCATAACCACTGAGGTTCTGGTTAGCAGAGCCTCAGTGAGACAGTTAGGCACCACACAGGGAACACATACATGCACACCTATGAGCACTGGGGTCCTGTGTGACAGGGTCCCAGTGACACATACATATAGGCCACAACCTTATGAGCACTGGGGTCCTGACTAGCAGGATCCCAGTGACACATAACAAACATACTGAAAACATAGTGTTTTCACTATGAGCACTGAGGCCTGGCTATCAGGATCCCAGTGAGACAGTGAAAACAGTGACAAACACCCTGACATACACTCACAAACAGGCCAAAAGTGGGGGTAACAAGGCTAGAAAGAGGCTACCTTCTCACAGTTAAGAAATAGTGAGAAGGAAGAAAATGTTTCAGAACTCTTTAAAGAACAGAGAAAAAAAATATTTTTCTAACTTTTAGAAAACTTTTAGAAGTTTTAGGAAACTTTTCAGAACTTAGTAAAAAGTTTGAAAGAAGAAAAGCAAAACTTTTTGGTTAAGTGTACATACACTGAACTGTTTTGTATATGATTCTCCTATGAAAAGTACACAATGACAAAGTGGTAAGTAGTTACAAGTACTTATCCCACTGCTGCACAACCAATGTAGGAGGCTGGCCTGGCTTGTAGTGGGTACCAGAGGTACTTACACCTTGTTCCAGGTCCAGTTATCCCTCATTAGTGTAGAAGAGGTGTTTCTAGCAAAAAAACATAGGGAAGATATTTTAAGGGAAAAGAAGCGCTCCCAAAGTCCCCCTCCTTAGTAATGATAAATAATTACAGGCACGGTGCTCCAGGTACAGGAGGATCTTCCCTATCCTCCAAGGATGTGTCACAAAGACACAGACAATTCAAAACAGAGACCAAGGCACACGTAATTCACAAATGTAAAGTCAGTATTTCATAAGGGTAGAGATAGCAAAACAATAACAGTATTCAAATAAGACATATATGAAGACAAGATTTCAAAAGAGTCCATTAGATGGAATATTCATCTTTAATATGACACAAAACAGCCATTCCATGTATTCTAGTCATACCCGAAGAAACCCCAAAGTAATTACATCCAATTTGGAGAAGAAAACGAGAAACAAGGACAGCAAATGCGTGGGGAGAAAAAATAGAAAAAGGGGAAATGAAAGAAACCCTACAGTTTAAAGAGACCAAAGTAAAATCCAATCTCAGTGAAGAAATCCAAACACAAACTAGTGTGAATCAACCACAGAGAGAAATATCAAGCAAAACACCAAATAGCCAGAAAAACATAAAGTGTTAACCATAGTGATCTTAATACAAAGACAACATACCTCAAAAGGTATAGCGCACAAACACCATGATATCAGAGGTCTAAAATCAGAAACCATCTGAAAAATAAGGACTGTGAAGAGATAATTGTATATTAATACCCAAAATACGGAAGAAATTAAGAAAGTATACATATCACACCTCGTGTGAACCAACAACATTATAACCAAGGCACCTACCAACGAATGGCTCTGTGTACATCAGTCCATATGAAGTTTATGGTGTATGGTGTAACACCTATAATGCTGTTAATAACAAAAATGTTGTCACCATATTACCACCAAAGTAAATTATAAAGCCTTATTAGCGCACTCGGCGCATAAAACAAATTCAGACCCCCCCCCACTTACCTCCTTTATTCAAAGTAATGGGAAAATTGTTTCGGAGCCTAATGCCAAAGGCTCCGATCGGCTTTTGTCAAAAATGCCCACTTCCCCGCCATCCCTTAATACACGTGAGAAAAACTCCAATCACGCGGGACCGCATATTTTATGACGCGTATCCAGCACTCCCGAGCATCTATACACGTTCAGGGAAGTCGGGCGCCATCTTTGAATAGACAAAGAAATGCGTTTAATCCGATTCCCTAACACAATAATATACAACAAAGCCAAAGTCAAAAACAAACAGCCATACATGGCAACACTTCAAATCCAAATTATATCTACATCTATTGCAGATTCCATTTCCCCAACATCCCTTAGTAAACGGGAGAAAGAACTATAATCTCGCGGGATTACACATTATATGACGCATATCCGACCTTCCCGACCGTCTATAAACGTTCAGGGAAGTCGGGTGCCATCTTTGAATAAGCAAAGAAACACATCCAATCCTATCTAATTCTCAATCGCCTTAATATAAAAAAGAACCAAAGTCAAAACAGAAAGCCATATATGGCAACACTTCTGATCCAGATTACATCATGCATCTATTTCAATATATTACACCCGCCCCATATTTGAGATCCCTAAGTCAATGTAATTGTATAACAAACACCCGTGTAAAAACCGAATTATAAAAGAAAAATCTACAACCATATTAATAAGCCCATATATTAAGAGTCTACCCCACGTTGATGTCGTGGTCCAACAATTTCAACTCCAAGTTGCATGATACATTCAAACAACAATAAAAAACATATTTCAAAATCTTCCCACATATGATACAAGATAGAAGACACAAACAGAAAAAGATACCGCTAATATAACATTTAGTTATCTTAAACAATATATGTGTTCATATCCCAATGTTGTTGGCATCCCTATATCATCAGAGATCAAGAATATCCTCATGTCATATTAGCACTGCAATGTAGCTTAAGTGGTGTTACAGTTGGAAGAAGCTTGGAGTTCTGCAAGAAATAAGAGGACTAGGAACTTCTCCTTTGGAAGACAGATGTCCCACGCCGCGATGAAGCTTGCAGAGGTGTTCCCATGCAGAAAGACTGCAAAGAAGCCTTGCTAGCTGCAAGGGTCGCGGTAGAGGTTTTTGGGTGCTGCTGTGGCCCAGGAGGGACCAGGATGTCACCTTTTGGAGGAGGAGAAAGAGGGGGCGCTCAGCAACTCAGAGAGCCCTCACAGAAGCAGGCAGCATCCGCAGAAGTACCCCAACAGGCACTTAGAAGGAAAGTGAACCGAAGTCCATGCGAAGTCACAAAAGGGAGTCCCATGACGCCGGAGGACAACTCAGAAGGTTGTGCACTGCAGGTCGGAGTGCTGGGGACTCAGGCTTGCCTGTGCATGAAGGAAATCCTGGAAGAGTGCACAGGAGCGGGAGCAGCTGCAAATCACGCGGTACTCAGCTTTGCAGTCTAGCGTGGGGAGGCAAGGACTTACCTCCACCAAACTTGGACTGAAAAGTCACTGGACTGTGGGAGTCACTTGGACAGAGTTGCTGTGTTCCAGGGACCACGCTCGTCAGGATGAGAGGGGACCCAGAGGACCAGTGTTGTAGTCTTTTGGTGCCTGCGTTAGCAGGGGGAAGATTCCGTTGACCCACGGGAGATTTCTTTAGAGCTCCTGGTGCAGAGAGGAGGCAGGCTACCCCCGAGCATGCACCACCTGGAAACAATCGAGAAAGCCGGCAGGATGAAGCGATACAAGGTTGCTAGTAGTTGTCTTGCTACTTTGTTGTGGTTTTGCAGGCGTCCTGAGCAGTCAGCGGTCGATCCTTTGGAAGAAGGTGAAGAGGGAGATGCAGAGGAACTCTGGTGAGCTCTTGCATCCGTTATCTGAAGAATTCCCCAAAGTCGAGACCCTAAATAGCCAGAAAAGGAGGTTTGGCTTCCAAGTTAGGAGGATTGGCTACCAAGAGAGGTAAGAGCCTATCAGAAGGAGCCTCTGACGTCACCTTCTGGCACTGGCCACTCAGAGCAGTCCAGTGTGCCCCCAACACCTCTGTTTTCAAGATAGCAGAAGTCTGGGACACACTGGAGGAGCTCTGGGCACCTCCGCTGGGAGGTACTGGTCAGGGGAGTGGTCACTCCCCTTTCCTTTGTCCAGTTTCATGCCAGCGCAGGGCTGGGAGATCCCTGAACCGGTGTAGACTGGCTAAAGCATTTCCAGAGGCTGGGGGAGGCTACTCCTCCCCAGCCCTTCACACCTATTTCCAAAAGGAGAGGGTGTAACACCCTCTCTCAGAGGAAATCCTTTGTTCTGCCTTCCTGGGTCAGGGCTGCCTGGACCCCAGGAGGGCAGAAACCTGTCTGAGGGGTTGGCAGCAACAGCAGTTGCAGTGGAAACCCCGGAAAGGCAGATTGGCAGTGTAGGAAAGTACCATCTTGCCTGGCATGTTCCCCCATATTTCACTGTATATATGTTGTTTTAGTGTATGTGTCACTGGGACCCTGCCAGCCAGGGCCCCAGTGCTCATAGGTGTGCCCTGTATGTGTTCCCTGTGTAATGACTAGCTGTCTCACTGAGGCTCTGCTAACCAGAAACTCAGTGGTTATGCTCTCTCTGCTTTCTAAATTGTCACTAACAGGCTAGTGACCAATTTCACCAATTCACATTGGCATACTGGAACACCCTTATAATTCCCTAGTATATGGTAGAGAGGTACCCAGGGTATTGGGGTTCCAGGAGGTCCCTATGGGCTGCAGCATTTATTTTGCCACCCATAGGGAGCTCTGACAATTCTTACACAGGCCTGCCACTGCAGCCTGAGTGAAATAACGTCCACGTTATTTCACAGCCATTTACCACTGCACTTAAGTAACTTATAAGTCACCAATATGTCTAACCTTCACCTGGTGAAGGTTGGGTGCAAAGTTACTTAGTGTGTGGGCACCCTGGCACTAGCCAAGGTGCCCCCACATTGTTCAGGGCAAATTCCCCGGACTTTGTGAGTGCGGGGACACCATTTCACGCGTGCACTATACATAGGTCACTACCTATGTATAGCGTCACAATGGTAACTCCGAACATGGCCATGTAACATGTCTAAGATCATGGAATTGTCACCCCAATGCCATTCTGGCATTGGGGAGACAATTCCATGATTCCCTGAGTCTCTGGCACAGACCCGGGTACTACCAAACTACCTTTCCCAGGGTTTCACTGCAGCTGCTGCTGCTGCCAACCCCTCAGACAGGTTTCTGCCCTCCTGGGGTCCAGCCAGGCCTGGCCCAGGAGGGCAGAACAAAGGACTTCCTCAGAGAGAGGGTGTTACACCCTCTCCCTTTGGAAAAAGGTGTCAGGGCTGGGGAGGAGTAGCCTCCCCCAGCCTCTGGAAATGCTTTGATGGGCACAGATGGTGCCCATCTCTGCATAAGCCAGTCTACACCGGTTCAGGGATCCCCCAGCCCTGCTCTGGCGCGAAACTGGACGAATGAAAGGGGAGTGACCACTCCCCTGACCTGCACCTCCCAGGGGAGGTGCCCAGAGCTCCTCCAGCGTGCCCCAGACCTCTGCCTTCTTGGATTCAGAGGTGTGCTGCCACACAGGACTGCTCTGAGTGGCCAGGACCAGCGGGTGACGTCAGAGACTCCTTCTGGTAGGCTCTTACCTGTGTTACTAGCCTATCCTCCTTCCTAGGTAGCCAAACCTCCTTTTCTGGCTATTTAGGGTCTCTGCTTTGGGGATCTCACCAGATAACGAATGCAAGAGCTCACCAGAGTTCCTCTGCATCTCCCTCTTCACCTTCTGCCAAAGGATTGACCGCTGACTGCTCAGGACGCCTGCAAAACCACAACAAAGTAGCAAGACGACTACTAGCAACCTTGTATCGCTTCATCCTGCCGGCTTTCTCGATTGTTTCCAGGTGGTGCATGCTCGGGGGTAGCATGCCTCCTCTCTGCACCAGGAGCTGGGGACCAGGGATAGGCTGTGCACAAAGGAATTCTTGCAAAAGTGGACAGAAGCCCTAGCAGCTGCAGTTCACGCAGTACACAGGATTACTGTCTGGCGTGGGGAGGCAAGGACTTACCTCCACCAAATTTGGACAGAAGGACCACTGGACTGTCGGAGTCACTTGGATCCAGCTCCTGTGTTCCAGGGACCACACTCGTCACGATGAGAGGGGACCCAGAAGACCGGTGATACAGAAGTTTGGTACTTGCAGTAGCAGGGGGAAGATTCCGTCGACACACAGGAGATTTCTTCTTGGCTTCCAGTGCAGGGTGAAGGCAGACAGCCCTCAGAGCATGCCCCACGAGGAAACAGTCAAGAAAGCCGGCAGGATTAGGCGCTATAATGTTGCTTGTAGTCTTCTTGCTACTTTGTTGCAGTTTTGCAGGCATCCTGGAGCAGTCAGTGGTCGATCCTTAGCAGAAGTCGATGAGGGAAGTGCAGAGGAACTCTGGTGAGCTCTTGCATTCGTTACCTGAAGAGGAACCCACAGGAGAGACCCTAAATAGCCCTCAGAGGAGGATTGGCTACCTAACCAGGTAAGAACCTATCAGGAGGGGTCTCTGACATCACCTGCTGGCACTGGCCACTCAGAGGTCTCCATTGTGCCCTCACACCTCTGCATTCAAGATGGCAGAGATCTGGGACACACTGGAGGAGCTCTGGGCACCACCCCTGGGGTGGTGATGGACAGGGGAGTGGTCACTCCCCTTTTCTTTGTCCAGTTTCGTGCCAGAGCAGGGGCTGGGGGCTCCCTGAACCGGTGTAGACTGGCTTATGCAAGGAGGGCACAACCTGTGCCCTTCAAAGCATTTCCAGAGGCTGGGGGAGGCTACTCCTCCCCAGCCTTAACATCTATTTCCAAAGGGAGAGGGTGTAACACCTTCTATCAGAGGAAATCCTTTGTTCTGCCTTCCTGGGACTGGCCTGCCCAGACCTCAGGAGGGCAGAAATCTGTCTGAGGGTTGGAAGCAGCGGTTGCTGCAGAGAAAACCAGAGAGCTAGTTTGGCAGTACCCAGGATCCATGCTGGAGCCCCGTGGATGCATGGAATTGTCCCCTCAATACCAGAATGGTATTGGGGTGACAATTCCATGATCTTAGAAATGTTACATGGCCATGTTCGGAGTTACCATTGTGAAGTTATACATAGCTATTGACCGATATGTAGTTCACGCGTGTAATGGTGTCCCCGCACTCACAAAGTCCAGGGAATTTGCCCTGAACAATGTGGGGGTACCTTGGCTAGTGCCAGGGTGCCCTCACATTAAGTAACTTTGCGCCTAACCTTCACTAAGTGAGGGTTAGACATATAGGTGACTTATAAGTTACTTAAGTGCAGTGTAAAATGGCTGTGAAATAACGTGGACGTTATTTCACTCAGGCTGCAGTGGCAGTCCTGTGTAAGAATTGTCGGAGCTCCCTATGGGTGGCAAAAGAAATGCTGAAGCCCATAGGGATCTCCTGGAACCCCAATACCCTGGGTACCTAGGTACCATATACTAGGGAATTATAAGGGTGTTCCAGTGTGCCAATGAGAATTGGCAAAATTAGTCACTAGCCTGCAGTGACAATTTTAAAAGCAGAGAGAGCATAAACACTGAGGTTCTGGTTAGCAGCACCTCAGTGATACAGTTAGGCACCACACAGTGAACACATACAGGGCACACTTTGTGAGCACTGGGGTCCTGGCTAGCAGGATCCCAGTGACTAAGGCAAAAACAAACATACAGATAAGTAAAAAATGGGGGTAACATGCCAGGCAAGATGGTACTTTCCTACACCTTGGAATCCAAGATGGCAAAACCCTGGGACCCTCTGGAGGTGCTCTGAGCATCCCCCCTTGTGTGGTGATGGACAGGGGGGTGGTCACTCCCCTTTACTTTATACAGTTTTGTGCCAGAGAAGGGACTTGGGACCCTGAACTGGTGTAGACTGGATTATGCAAGGAGGGCACCATCTATGCCCTTCGAAGCATTTTCAGAGGCTCTGGGAGGCTACCCCTCCCATGCCTGTATCCCCTGTTTCCAAAGGGAGAGAGTGTAACACCCCTCTCCCAAAAGAAGAAGTGCTTTGTTCCACCTTCCTGGGCTCAAGCTGCTTGAGCAACAGGAGGGCAGAAACCTGTCTGTGAGGTGGCAGCAGCTGGGGCTGCCTGGAAACCTCAGAAGGCTGTAATGGCAGTACTGGAGGTCCTCTAAGGAGCCCACAGAGCGCATGGAATCATACAACCAATGCTTAAAAAAGCCTTGGGATATGATTTCAACATGTTTGATACCAAACATGGCCATATTCAGTTACCATTGTGAAGCTGTGCATAGGTAGTGACCTATGTCCAGTGCATGTGTAAAATGACATCCCCGCACTCACAAAGTCTGGGAAAATGGTCCTGGATGATATGGGGGTACCTCTGCTAGTGCAGGGGATCCCTCACACACAGGTACTCTGCACCCACCCATCAGGGTTGGAAGGCCTGACGTATCAGTGACTTATAAATGACCTGGTGCAGTGTAAATGGCAGTGAAAGGGTGCATGCACCATTTCACATAGGCTGCAATGGCAGTCATGTAGAAGCCTTTGCATGGGTTCCCTATGGGTGGCAAAAGAAATGCTGCAGCCCATAGGGATCCCCTAGGTACCCAATGTTCTGGGTACCTAAGTGCCATATGTTAGGGACTTATAAGGGGTGACCAGTATGCCAATTTTGGGTGAAAAACTGGGTTACTGGTATGCAGTGACAACATTTAGAGGAGAGAGAGCATAATCACCAGGGTCCTGGTTAGCAGGATCTCAGTTAACACAGTCAAACCCACTGACATTAGGCAGAAATTGGGGGTAACATGCTGAAAAGAGGGTACTTTCCTACACCTGTTAACCTTAGAAACAAGATGGCAGAACACAGGGACCCCCTGGAGGAGGTCTGGGCATCACCCCTGGGGCTTGATTAGATCATGCAGCAGGAGGGTAGAAACCTGGCTGAGGGGTGGCAGCAGCTTGGCTGCCCAGCGAACCCTGTAAGAATGGTGGTAGCAATACTGGGGGTCCTCTAAGGATCCCCCCAAAGTACATGGAAACATACTTCTAATACTTCCGACAGTATTGGGGTATGATTTCGACATGTTTGATATCAAACGTGCCCAGGTTCAGAGTTACCATTATGTATGTAGTGACCTATGTCCAGTACACACGTAAAATCGTGTCCCGCACTCATAAAAGTCTAGCAATATGGATCTGGATTTTGTGGGGGAACCACTGCTATTGCAGGGGTGTCCTCACACACAGGTGCCAGCACCCTGCCCTTTGGGCTGAGAGGGCCTGCCATATGGGTGACTTACAGTGACCTGGTGCAGTGACCTGTAGTGAAAACGGGTGCATGCACCAGTTTCACGTAGGCTGCAATGGCAGGCCTGCAGAACTCTTTGCATGGGCTCCCTATGGGTGGCAGATTAACTGCTGCAGCCCATAAGGATCCCCTGGGACCCCAATGCCCTGGGTACCTAGGTACCATAAACTAGGGACTTGCATGGGGAGACCAATGTGCCAATTGTGGGGAGAAAAGGGTTCAATTTACAGGAGAGAGCAAAACTACTGGGGTCCTGGTTAGCAGGATCCTAGTAAACACAGTCAAACACACTGACAACAGGTGGAAAATGGGGGTCACCATGCTAAGAAAGAAGGTACTTTCCTACATGAGGTAAGTACAAGACTTACAGTTCCAGTCTCTTGGGGTTAGGATGTCCACAGGTTGGGGTTCAAGTTAACCCCAAACACCCACCAACAGCAGCACGTGGCTGGCCAGGTTGTAGGAGGCTGGCCTGGCTTATAGTGGGTACCTTGTGGTAGGTCCAGTTATCCCTTATTAGTAAAATAGAGGTGTTTCTAGCATCTTAGGCTGATAGAAGGTAGCTATGGCAAAGCAGCTTAGGCTGAACTAGGAGACATGCAAAGCTCCTACTATACCACTTATATCACATAGCACAATATCAATATGCCAAAAGTATCTCAGGGAATACCCTCACTTAGAAGGTAAGTAATATACACAAGTAATATGTACACAAACCCAAAACAGGTAAGTAACAGTAAGAAAAGTAGTGCAAACAATGTAGAATCACAATAGGATGCAATAGGTGAACATAGGCCTAGGGGCAACACAAACCATATACTCCAAAAGTGGAATGTGAATCACGAATGGACCCCAGACCTATGGGAGATTGTAGAGGGTCGCAGGGACCCTGAGAAAACAGTAAGGGTGTCCAAAATACCCCACCCCAAGACCCTAGAAAGTACGAGTAAAGTTATCCTACTACCCCATAAAGACACAATAGTTGTGATAGGGGGATTCTGCAAGAACCACAAACACCAGCAAAACACTGAAGACAGATTCCTGGACCTGAGGACCTGAAAATGAAGGGGACCAAGTCCAAGAGTCGCGATAGTGTCCGGGGGGGGCAGGAGCCCAGGAAACCCCGCATGAAGGTGCAAAAGGGCTGCCTCCGGGTGGAAGAAGCAAAAGATTCTGCAACAACAAAAAGGGCTAGGATCTTCTCCTTTGGATGGAAGATGTCCCAAGGCGTGCTGGATGTTGCAGAAGTGTTTCCACGCAGAAATACCGCAAATAGGCCTTGCTACTGGCAAGGGTCGCGGTAGAGGTTTTTGGGTGCTGCTGGGGACCAGGAAGGACCAGGATGTCGCCCCTTGGAGGGGGAGACAGAGGGGCGCTCAGCAACTCAGACAGCCCCCGCTAAAGCAGGCAGCACCGGCAGAAGTACCAGAGCAGGCCCTTAAAGATTGGTGTAACCGGAGTCACAAAAGGAGGGCCCCACGACGTCGGAGTCCAACTCAGTGGGTTGAGCACTGCAGGACGGAGTGCGGGGACCCAGGCTAGGCTGTGCACAAAGGAATCCTTGGAGAAGTGCACAGAAGCCGGAGCAGCTGCAAATCACGCAGTACACAGGTTTGCTGTCTGGCGTGGGGAGGCAAGGACTTACCTCCACCAAATTTGGACAGAAGGGCCACTGGACTGTGGGAGACACTTGGACCCAGCTCCTGTGTTCCAGGGATCAGGCTCGTCAGGATGAGAGGGGATCCAGAGGACTGGTGATGTAGTCTTTTGGTGCCTCCGCTAGCAGGGGGAAGATTCCGTCGACCCACAGGAGATTTCTTCTTGGCTTCCAGTGCAGGGTGAAGGCAGACAGCCCTCAGAGCATGCACCACCAGGAAACAGTAGAGAAAGCTGTCAGGATGAGATGCTACAATGTTGCTGGTAGTCGTCTTGCTACTTTGTGGCGGTTTGGCAGGCGTCCTGGAGCAATCAGCGGTCGATCCTTGGCAGAAGTCGAAGAGAGAAGTGCAGAGGAACTTTGGTGAGCTCTTGCATTTGTTATCTGAGGAATAGCCCAGAGGAGAGACCCTAAATAGCCAGAAAAGGAGGTTTGGCTACTAAGAAAGGAGGCTTGGCTACTGAAAGAGGTAAGCACCTATCAGGAGGGGTCTCTGATGTCACCTTCTGGCACTGGCCGCTCAGAGCAGTCCAGTGTGCCCCCAACACCTCTGAATCCAAGATGGCAGAGGTCTGGGACACACTCGAGGAGCTCTGGGCATCTCCCCTGGGAGGTGCAGGTCAGGGGAGTGGTCACTCCCCTTTCCTTTGTCCAGTTTCACGCCAGAGCAGGGCTGGGGGATCCCTGAACCGGTGTAGACTGGCTTATGCAGAGATGGGCACCATCTGTGCCCATCAAAGCATTTCCAGAGGCTGAGGGAGGCTACTCCTCCCCAGCCCTTCACACCTATTTCCAAAGGGAGAGGGTGTAACACCCTCTCTCAGAGGAAATCCTTTGTTCTGCCTTCCTGGGAGTGGGCTGCCCAGACTCCAGGGAGGCAGAAACCTGTCTGAGGGGTTGGCAGCAGCAGCAGCTGCAGTGGGAACCCCGGAAAGGTAGTTTGGCTCTGGTATTGGGGGGACAATTCCATGATCTTGGACATGTTACATGGCCATGTTCGGAGTTACCATTGTGACGCTACACATAGGTAGTGACCTATGTGTAGTGCACACGTGTAATGGTGTCCCCGCACTGACAAAGTCCAGGGAATTTGCCCTGAACAATGTGGGGGCACCTTAGCTAGTGCCAGGGTGCTCACACACTAAGGAACTTGGCACCTAAACTTCACCAAGTGAGGGTTAGACATACAGGTGAGTTATAAGTTACTTATGTGCAGTGAAAAATGGCTGTGAAATAACGTGGATGTAATTTCACTCATGCTGGAGTGGCAGTCCTGTGTAAGAATTGTCTGAGCTCCCTATGGGTGGCAAAATAAATGCTGCAGCCCATAGGGATCTCCTGGAACCCCAATACCCTGGGTACCTAGGTACCATATACAAGGGAATTATATAGGTGTTCCAGTGTGCCAATGAGAATTGGTACAATCAGTCACTAGCCTGTAGTGAAAATTTTTAGAAGCAGAGAGAGCATGAACACTGAGGTTCTGGTTAGCAGAGCCTCAGTGATACAGTTAGGCACCACTCAGGGAACACATACAAACCACAAACTTATGAGCACTGTGGTCCTGGCTAGCAGGATCCCAGTGAGACATTAAAAACACCCTGACCTATACTCACAAACAGGCCAAAAGTGGGGGTAACAAGGCTAAAAAGAGGCTACCTTCTTACACAACACCCCCCAAACGAAGGACAATGAGGCTAACCTTGGCCAGTTGAGTCTTTATTGTCTAAGTGGTGATAAGATGAGAGTAGCTCTGCAATAGCTTGGTTACTCCCTTTATCATCCACTATATGGTTACTTCCTTGTGGGGATGTAAACCACCCTGTTTGACGTTTGATTGCTAGCCAACAATGTAAAGTTATATTCTCAGAGTTCCTATTAGTATCTTTTAGTTTAGAGCAGTGGAAATTGTCCACTGGACCTATATCAAGTGATGAGAATGCCAGACAGGGATGCTGTCTCAATAAATCCATAGCTGGGCAAAACCTTTGTCCATATGGCTGTAAGAGAGAACAGGGATGCTGTTTCTCTTGAGTTGGAGCAGGACAGGGATGCTGTTCTATGAGCTGCACACTAGGGAAGGGCTGCTGTCCTACGTGTTGTGAGGCAGTGCAGGGTTGCTGCACTAAAGTTTCTCTGGGAGTGTTGGAGGGATGCTCCATGTTAACTAAAATGGTGCACTTTTTCTCACCAATATCAGTTATCCCACAGAGAGGTACTTCTACCTCAGGGAGTTCAGCTGTGCCAGCTGATGATTCCCTTGGTACAGGTGCCTCCCCAGGAGAGTTTTCTCCCACCACAGGAATGGTATCCTGAATGGCGGGGTGAGTAGGGAATACTTTGATGCCCTTTTTACCTGTTGCTGGAGAAGTATCCTGGGGTTTCAGGCCTTTTTCTCTCCTTTGCTTTTTCATTTCAGCTGAAATGAGAGGAAGCAATCTTCAGGGATACCCAGCATGGCTGCATGGGTATTAAACTCTACCTCAGCCCAACCTGAGGCATCTAGGTCATTACCTAAGAGACAGTATACAGGTAAGCTAGGTGATACTACCACCTGCTTAGGGCCAGTAACTCCACCCCAACTAAACTGAATTATAGCTAAGGGCAGAAACTTAGTGGAGTTGTGGACATCAATAATCTTGTACTGTTGTCCAATGACGTGTTGTTCAGGAGACACTAGGTTTTCAGTCACCAAAGTGATACTGGCACCTGTGTCCCTGTAGGCCTGAGACTCAACACCATCTATTGAAACTGTCTGCCTGTAGTTATCCATTGTAAGGGGACAAGCACCCAGTGTGGCTAGGCCAGTGCCAGCAGGTGTGACAGAAACTGTCTTGGGACTGACTACCCCAGGGTTTATGATGGACCCATAAGTGAACCCAACTACACCCTTACTTTGTTGCCAGCAGTCCCACGACCATTACCACTACTGCTAGGGAAACTAGAGTTTGATGTATTAGTGGTGGTAGGCTCAGGGGGTTTACCTGGGCAGGACTTATCCCCTGGCCTATGGCCTTTATTTTTACACACAAAGCACCAAAGCTTTTTAATGTGGGTGGGTTGTGAAGAAGATGAAGAAGATGATTTCTCCCCACCCCCTGAAGAGTGTTTAGGATTTGAAGAAAGATCTTTAGTTTTACCCTTACCCACATGCTTATCCTGAGATTTCTCACCATCTTTCTTCTTGCCATCCTTGTCACCTCCTGTATGAACTTTTCTGTTCACCCTTGTTCTGACCCATTTGTCTGCCTTCTTGCCCAATTCTTGGGGAGAGGTCAGATCTGAGTCTACTAGGTATTGGTGCAACAAATCAGACACACAATTGTTAAGAATATGCTCTCAGAATAAGATTATACAGGCTTTCATAGTCAGAAACTTTACTGCCATGCAACCTACCTTCCAAGGCCTTCACGGAACAGTCCACAAAATCTGTCCAGTCTTGAGAGGACTCTTTTCTGGTGTCTCTGAACTTAATCCTGTATTGTTCAGTGGTTAAGCCAAATCCATCCAAGAGTGCATCTTTCAAAACTTTGTAATTATTGGCATCACTTTCTCTGACAGTAAGGAACCTATTCCTACCCTTTCCAGTGAAAGGTAGCCACAAGATAGCCGCCCACTGCCTTTGAGGGACCAACTGTGCCATACAGGCCCTCTCAAGTGCAGCAAACCACTTATTAATGTCATCCCCCTCCTTATAAGCAGGGACTATCTTAGGCAGGTTTCTGGAATCTTGCTCTCTAACAGGATTACTATCTGAAACACTGCTGCCACCATGGGGAACTAACCCCAATGTCTGTCTTTCCCTCTCTATGTCTAGTGATTCCCTGTCTAAGGCCAGCTGCTGCTGTTTAAGCTTCAGTCGGGTCTCTTCTACCCTCAGCTTTCTGAGTTCCCTTTCCATTAAGTTATTCTCAGGGTGGGTGGGTTGGAAATGTTTAGACGCAGAGGAAATGTGGGAAGTTTCAGAGGGAGACCTGTCCCTAACTGTCTGGACCCTAGTAACATGGCCTCTAGGGGTGAAAGATGCCCTACTGGTGTGGGACCCTCTAACACTACCAGTGTCACTAGGTGCCCTGCTAGGGGGCAGGACCTTGTAAGAACCCTCCCCAGCTTCTTCAGGGACCTTTTCTGAGTCTGACTGGGAAGCTTCCCCTTTTTCTAACCTCTCCTGAGATGGGCCAGACTGCCTCTGGTCATCTACAATGAGTATTTTAAAGATAAATTCTTTTGTAGGATTCTTACCTATCCTCAAACCTCTATACAGGCAGAGACCCCTCAAACTTTTATAGTTCAAACTCTCATATGTTGCATTAACAGTTTTGGGAGTGGGCTCTACCACACACTTGATAGAATAGGTTTAAGGATAGTGAGAGAAAAAGTTTTCGAACTTTAGAAAGCACAGAGAATTTTTTTTTCAAATTTTGTGAAAACTTTTTAGAAGTTTTCAAAACTTTTCAGAAACTTTGTTAAAAGTTTTAGAGTAGAAAATTAAACAGTTTTGGTTAAGTGCACATATACTGAACTATTTGGTATATGATTTTCTTATGAAAAGCACCAAATGACAATGTGGGGAAGCAGTTACAAGTACTTATTCCACCGCTGCACCACCAATGGAAGAGGCTGGCCTGGCTTATAGTGGGTACCTTGTGGTACTTACACCCTGTGCCAGGTCCAATTATCCGTTATTAGTATAATAGGGGTGTTTCTAGCAGCTTAGGCTGATAGAAGGTAGCTATGGCAAAGCAGCTTAGGTTGAACTAGGAGACATGCAAAGCTCCTACTATACCACTTATATCATATAACACAATATCATAAGAAAACACAATACTCAGAGTTACTAAAAATAAAGGTACTTTATTTTTATGACAATATGCCAAAAGTATCTCAGAGAATACCCTCACTTAGAAGGTAAGTAATATACACAAGTAATATGTACACAAACCCAAAACAGGTAAGTGACAGTAAGAAAAGTAGTGCAAACAATGTAGAATCACTTTAGGATGCAATAGGTGAACATAGGTGTAGGGGCAACACAAACCATATACTCCAAAAGTGGAATGCGAATCACGAATGGACCCCAGACCTATGGGAGATTGTAGAGAGTCACTGGGACTGTGAGAAAACAGTAAGGGTGTCCAAAATACCCCACCCCAAGACCCTAGAAAGTAGAAGTAAAGTTACCATACTACCCCAGAAAGACACAATAGTCGTGATAGGGAGATTCTGCAAGAACCACAAGCACCAGCAAAACACTGAAGATGGATTCCTGGACCTGAGGACCTGAAAAGGAAGGAGACCAAGTCCAAGAGTCCCGATAGTGTTCAGGGGGGGCAGGAGCCCAGGAAACCCCGGATGAAGGTGCAAAAGGGCTGCCTCTGGGTAGAAGAAGCTGAAGATTCTGCAACAACTAAAAGGGCTAGGAACTTCTCCTTTGGATGGATAATGTCCCACGGCGTGCTGGATGTTTCAGAAGTGTTTCTATGCAGAAATACTGCAAACAAGCCTTGCTAGCTGCAAGGGCTGCGGTAGAGGTTTTTAGGTGCTGCTGGGGACCAGGAAGGACCAGGATGTTGCTGCTTGGAGGAGGAGACAGAGGGGGCGCCCAGAAACTCACAGAGCCCCCAGAGACGCAGGCAGCACCTGCAGAAGTACCGGAGCAGGCACTTAGAAGCTTTGTGAAACCGGAGTCACAAAAGGAGGGTCCCACAATGTCGGAGTCCAACTCAGCAGGTTGAGCACTACAGTACGGAGTGCTGGGGACCCAGGCTAGGCTGAGCACAAAGGATTCTTTGGAGAAGTGCACAGAACCCGGAGCAGCTGCAAATCACGCAGTACACAGGTTTGCTGTCTGGAGTGGGGAGGCAAGGACTTACCTCCACCAAATTTGGACAGTAGTGCCACTGGACTGTGGGAGACACTTGGACCCAGCTCCTGTGTTCCAGGAACCACGCTCGTCAGGATGAGAGCGGACCCAGAGGACCGGTGATGCAGTCTTTTGGTGCCTGCGCTAGCAGGGGGAAGATTCCGTCGACCCATGGGAGATTTCTTCTTGGCTTCCAGTGCAGGATGAAGGCAGACAGCCCTCAGAGCATGCACCACCAGGAAACAGTTGAGAAAGCCAGCAGGATGAGGCGCTACAATGTTGCTGGTAGACGTCTTGCTACTTTGTTGCGGTTTTGCAGGCATCCCGGAGCAGTCATCGTCGATCCTTGGCAGAAGTCGAACAGAGAAGTGCAGAGGAACTCTGGTGAGCTCTTGCATTCGTTATCTGAGGAATAGCCCAGAAGAGAGACCCTAAATAGCCAGAAGAGGAGGTTTGGCCTCTAAGAAAGAAGGCTTGGCTACTGAAAGAGGTAAGCACCTATCAGGAGGGGTCTCTGACATCACCTGCTGGCATTGGCCACTCAGAGCGGTCCAGTGTGCCCCCAACACCTATGAATCCAAGATGGCAGAGGTCTGGGACACACTGGAGGAGCTCTGGGCACCTCCCCTGGGAGGTGCAGGTCAGGAGAGTCATCACTCCCCTTTCCTTTGTCCAGTTTCGTGCCAGAGCAGGGCTGGGGGACCCCTGAACCGGTGTAGACTGGCTTATGCAGAGATGGGCACCATCTGTGCCCTTCAAAGCATTTCCAGGGGCTGGGGAGGCTACTCCTCCCCAGCCCTTCACACCTATTTCCAAAGGGAGAGGATGTAACACCCTCTCTCAGAGGAAATCCTTTGTTCTGCCTTACTGGAACTGGGTTGCCCAGACCCCAGGGGGGTAGAAACCTGTATGAGGGGTTGACAACAGCAGCAGCTGCAGTGGAAACCCTGGAAAGGTAGTTTGGCAGTACCCGGGTTCTGTGCTAGAGACCCGGGGGATCATGGAATTGTCCCCCAGAATGGTATTGGGGTGACAATTCCATGATCTTAGACATGTTACATGGCCATGTTCGGTGTTACCATTGTGACGCTACACATAGGTAGTGACCTATGTGTAGTGCACGTGTGTAATGGTGTCCCCGCACTCACAAAGTCCGTGGAATTTGCCCTGAACAATGTGGGGGCACCTTGGCTAGTGCCAGGGTGCCCACACACTAAGTAACTTGGCACCTAACCTTCACCAAGTGACGGTTAGACATATAGGTGACTTACAAGTTACTTATGTGCAGTGAGAAATGGTTCTGAAATAACGTGGACGTTATTTCACTCAGTCTGCAGTGGCAGTCCTGTGTAAGAATTGTCTGAGCTCCCTATGGGTGGCAAAAGAAATGCTGCAGCCCATAGGGATCTCCTGGAACCCCAATACCTAGGTACCATATACTAGGGAATTATAAGGGTGTTCCAGTGTGCCAATGTGAATTGGTAAAATTAATCACGCCTGTAGTGACAATTTTTAGAAGAAGAATGACCATAAACACTGAGGTTCTGGTTAGCAGAGCCTCTGTGATACAGTTAGGCACCACACAGGGAACACGTATAGGCCACAAACTTATGAGCACTGGGGTCCTGGCAAGCAGGATCCCAGTGAAACATATCAAACACTCTGACAACATAGGGTTTTCACTGTGAGCACTGGGCCATGGCTAGCAGGATCCCAGTGAGACTGTAAAAACACCCTGGATTTGCAGCCAAAAGTGGGGTTTTGTCTGGTGGGCGGGCATCTCCACTGCTGGAGTGCCCTGGGGCACTGTAACAGGAGACCTGAGCCTTTGAGGCATAACGCAAGGGGTTACTGTTCCTGTAGAGGGGAGGTGTGAAGCACCTCCACCCAGTGCAGGCTTTGTTTCTGGCCTCAGAGAGCACAAAGGCTCTCACCCCATGAGGTCAGAAACCTGTCTGGAAGTGTCAGGCTGTCACAGACCGGTCAGTCCTGCACTAGAAGTTTAGCTAAAACACAGAGGCAGTGGTTTGTGGGCATGGCACCCTGAGAGGGGTGCCATATCGACTTTGTCTTTTTCTCTCCACCAACACACTCAAGTTGTAATAACAGTGTGCATGTGTCTGGTGAGGGGTTCCCTAGGGTGGCATTGTAGGAGGCTGGCCTGGTTTGTATTGGGTACCTTGGGTACTTACACCTTATACCAGGTCCAGTAATCTCTTATTAGTGAAATGTAGGCAGTGTTCTAACAGCTTAGGCTGTACTAGGAGATATTCAAAGCTCCTGCAATACCACTATAGTTAAACAGTACTTATGAACAATAAAAGACAATACTCAGTGTTACGAAAAAAAAAGGTACTTTATTTTAGTGACACAAGGCCAAAAATATCTTAGAGGCAATACTCCTTCATGGAGGTAAGTATTATACACAATATATACACTAGTAACCAAAATCAGGTAAGTAAACAGTCATAGAATAGTGCAAACAGTAGAAAATACAATAGATTGCAATGGGCCTAGGGCAACACAAACCATATGCTAAATTAGTGGAATGCGAATGTCGAGTTCGCCCCAGGCAAGTGTAGTGTGTATAGGGGCGCTGGGACTGTAGGAAAACACTATAGGTAATTAAAGTACCCCACCCCAGAGCTCAGGAAAGCAGGAGTAAAGTACAGCAAGTTTCCTCAGGACACACTGCAAGTCATGATGAAGGAGTTTGCAAGAACCAAGCAAAACTGTAAGCAATAAACAATGGATTCCTGGACCTGAAGACCTGTGGAGAGGGGAGACCAAATCCAGAAGTCAAAGAAGAGTACAGGAAGGACAGGAGCCCCTGCCAACCTGGAAGAAGTTGCAAAAGTGGATTTTCTGGTCAGAAGAAAAGTACAGAACAGCACTAAAGAAGATGGCTGCGGGTTCCTACTTGGTGCAGGAGATGTCCCACATAATTTTGTTGGATGCAGGCTGTTTGCATTCCTAGATTCCGCTAACAAGCCTTGGTTCAAGCAAGTACGCGGGGTGCGTCAAAAAGGAGCTGTCTGAACCCAGGAGTGACCTCGGAGTCTCAACTCAGACTGAGGAGACAGAGGGGGCTCTCAGCACTTCATAGAGTCCTCAGAAGACCATGCAGCACGGGAGTTCCAGAACACGGGGACAAAGAAGATGCATAGTGA
Source organism: Pleurodeles waltl (assembly GCF_031143425.1). Classification (NCBI taxonomy): domain Eukaryota; kingdom Metazoa; phylum Chordata; class Amphibia; order Caudata; family Salamandridae; genus Pleurodeles; species Pleurodeles waltl. Next base: position 758,142,271 of record NC_090449.1, on the reverse strand, counting down.
GGTCATCTCAGCACTACACAGGAGGGTCCCACACCACGGGAGAACAACTCAGGGAGCTGTGCATCGCAGGAAGGACTGCTGGGGACCTGGGCTACGCTGTGTATGAAGGATTCTTGGAAGAAGTGCACATAAGCCCAGGGAGCTGCAGAAGATTGGTGCACAGGGGTACTGTTGTAGGATGGGGAGGCAAGCTCTTACCTCTACCAAATTTGAACAGCTGGACTTTTGGGCAGTCTGGGTCACTGAGGTCCACCACCTGTGTTCCAGTAAGCATGCTCGTCGTCAGGAGAGGAGTCCCAGAGTACCGGTTGTCATCGCCGAATGGTGCCTGCAGAAGAAGGGAACTGACTCCATCACTCCACAGGAGATTCCTTCGGTTCTTCTGGTGCAGGGTGAGGCCAGGCAGTCCTCAGAGCGTGCACACCTTGGAAACTGTTGGAAGTGCTTGTTGGAGCTGAAGTTGTTGGTCACAGGAGTCGTCCTGGATACTTTGTTGCAGTTACAGCGATTCCTGGAGAAGTCTGCGGTTGATCGGTGGTCAGAATCTGAATCAGAGGATGCAGAGGAGTCCTGAAGGAATCTTGCAAACCTAACCTGAGGAAACACCCACAGGAGAGACCCTAAATAGCCCTGAGAGGGGGATTGGCTACTGTAGGAGGCTGGCCTGGCTTGTAGTGGGTACCAAGGGGTACGTACACTCTGTACCAGGTCCAGTTATCCCTTATTAGTGTAGAAGAGGTGTTTCTAGCAGCTTAGGCTGATAGAAGGTAGCTATAGCAGAGCAGCTTAGGCTGAACTAGGAGACATGCAAAGCTCCTACTATACCACTGGTGTCATATGCGCAATATCATAAGAAAACACAATACACAGATATACTAAAAATAAAGGTACTTTATTTTTATGACAATATGCCAAAAGTATCTCAGTGAGTACCCTCAGTATGAGGATGCCAAATATACACAAGATATATGCACCCCATACCAAAAATATGCAGTAATAGCAAAAGGAAGTAATGCAAGCAATGTAAAGTGACAGTAGATTGCAATAGGAGCACATAGGTATAGGGGCAACACAAACCATATACTCCAAAAGTGGAATGCGAACCACGAATGGACCCCAAACCTATGTGAGCTTGTAGAGGGTCACTGGGACTGTAAGAAAACAGTGAGGGTTAGAAAAATAGCCCACCCCAAGACCCTGAAAAGTAGCTGTAAAGTGCACCTATATTCCCCAGAGAGCACAGAAGTCGTGATAGGGGAATTCTGCAAGGAAGACCAACACCAGCAAAGCAACCAAAGTGGATTTCTGGACGAGTATACTGTGGAACAAGGGGACCAAGTCCAAGAGTCGCAACAAAGTCGAGAGTGGGTTGATGCCCAGGAAATGCCAGCTGAGGGTGCAAAGGAGCTGCCACTGGATGGTAGAAGCTACAGATTCTGCAAGAACGAAGAGGGCTAGAAACTTCCCCTTTGGAGGATGGATGTCCCACGTCGTGTAGAAGCTTGCAGAGTTGTTCCCACGCAGAAAGACTGCAAACAAGCCTTGCTAGCTGCAAGGATCTTGGTTAGGATTTTTGGATGCTGCTGTGGCCCAGGAGGGACCAGGATGTCGCCACTTGGATGAGGTGACAGAGGGGACGCCCAGCAAGTCAGGGAGCCCTCACAGAAGCAGGCAGCACCCGCAGAAGTACCGGAACAGGCACTTGGAAGAGGAGTGAACCAGAGCTCACCCGAAGACACAAAAGGGAGTCCCACGACGCTGGAGGACAATTCAGAAGGCTGTGCACTGCAGGTTAGAGTGTCGGGGACCCAGGCTTGGCTGTGCATGAAGGAAATCCTGGAAGAGTGCACAGGAGCCGGAGCAGCTGCAAATCACGCAGTACCCAGCAATGCAGTCTAGCTTAGGGAGGCAAGGACTTACCTCCACCAAACATGGACTGAAGAGTCACTGGACTGTGGGAGTCACTTGGACAGAGTTGCTAAGTTCCAGGGACCACGCTCGTCGTGCTGAGAGGGGACCCAGAGGACCGGTGATGCATTCTTTTGTTGCCTGCGGTTGCAGGGGGAAGATTCCGCCGTCCCACGGGAGATTTCTTCAGAGCTCCTGGTGCAGAGAGGAGGCAGGCTACCCCCAGAGCATGCACCACCAGGAAACAGTCGAGAAGGCGGCAGGATCAGCGATACAAGGTTGCAGTAGTCGTCTTTGCTACTTTGTTGCGGTTTTGCAGGCATCCTGAGCAGTCAGCGGTCGATCCTTTGGCAGAAGGTGAAGAGAGAGATGCAGAGGAACTCTGATGAGCACTTGCATTCGTCATCTAAAGAATTCCCCAAAGCAGAGACCCTAAATAGCCAGAAAAGGAGGTTTGGCTAACTAGGAAGGAGGATAGGCTAGTAAAACAGGTAAGAGCCTATCAGAAGGAGTCTCTGATGTCACCTGCTGGCACTGGCCACTCAGAGCATTCCAGTGTGCCAGCAGCACCTCTGTTTCCAAGATGGCAGAGGTCTGGAGCACACTGGAGGAGCTCTGGGCACCTCCCCTGGGAGGTGCCGGTCAGGGAAGTGGTCACTCCCCTTTCCTTTGTCCAGTTTCGCGCCAGAGCAGGGCTGGGGGATACCTGAACCGGTGTAGACTGGCTTATGCAGAGATGGGCACCATCTGTGCCCATCAAAGCATTTCCAGAGGCTGGGGGAGGCTACTCCTCCCCAGCCCTGTCACCTTTTTCCAAAGGGAGAGGGTGTAACACCCTCTCTCTGAGGAAGTCCTTTGTTCTGCCTTCCTGGGCCAGGCCTGGCTGGACCCCAGGAGGGCAGAAACCTGTCTGAGGGGTTGGCAGCAGCAGCAGCTGCAGTGAAACCCCGGGAAAGGTAGTTTGGCAGTACCCGGGTCTGTGCTAGAGACTCGGGGGATCATGGAATTGTCTCCGCAATGCCTGAATGGCATTGGGGTGACAATTCCATGATCTTAGACATGTTACATGGCCATGTTCGGAGTTACCATTGTGACGCTATACATAGGTAGTGACCTATGTATAGTGCACGCGTGAAATGGTGTCCCCGCACTCACAAAGTCCGGGGAATTTGCCCTGAACGATGTGGGGGCACCTGGGCTAGTGCCAGGGTGCCCACACACTAAGTAACTTAGCACCCAACCTTCACCAGGTGAAGGGTAGACATATAGGTGACTTATAAGTTACTTAAGTGCAGTGTAAAATGGCTGTGAAATAATGTGGGCATTATTTCACTCAGGCTGCAGTGGCAGGCCTGTGTAAGAATTATCAGAGCTCCCTATGGGTGGCAAAAGAAAAGCTGCAGACCATAGGGATCTCCTGGAACCCCAATACCCTGGGTACCTCAGTACCATATACTAGGGAATTATAAGGGTGTTCCAGTATGCCAATGTGAATTGGTGAAATTGGTCACTAGCATGTTAGTGACAATTTGTAAAGAGAGAGCATAACCACTGAGGTTCTGGTTAGCAGAGCCTCAGTGAGACAGTTAGGCATCACACAGGGAACACATACATATAGGCCACAAACTTATGAGCACTGGGGTCCTGACTAGCAGGGTCCCAGTGACACATAACAAACATACTGAAAACAAAGGGTTTTCACTATGAGCACTGGGCCATGGCTAGCAGGATCCCAGTGAGACAGTGAAAACACCCTGACATATACTCACAAACAGGCCAAAAGTGGGGGTAACAAGGCTAGAAAGAGGCTACTTTCTCACAGCTACCTAACCAGGTATGCACCTATCAGGAGCGGTCTCTGATGTCACCTGTTGATACTGGCCACTCAGAGGTCTCCAGAGGTCCCCACACCTTGGAATCCAAGATAGCTAACACCAGGGCCACTCTGGAGGAGCTCTGGGCACCACCCTGGGGTGGTGATGGACAGGGGAGTGGTCAGTCCCCTTTCCTTTGTCCAGTGTCGCGCCAGAGCAGGAACCGGGGGTCCCTGAACTGGTGTAGACTGGATTATGCAAGGAGGGCACTGTTTGTGCCCTTCAAAGCATTTCCAGAGGCTCTGGGAGGCTACCCCTCCCATGCCTCGAACACCTATTTCCAATGGGAGGGAGTGTAGCACCTTTCTCCTAAAGGAAATGCATTGTTTTGCCTTCCTGGGATTGAGCTGCTCAGTCCTCAGAAGGGCAGAAACCTGTCAGTGAGGTGGCAGCAGCTGGGGCTGCAGTGGAAACCTCAGAGAGCTGGTTTGGCAGTACTGGGGTTCACGGTGGAGCCCCCAGGGTGCATTGGATTGGCCCCCCAATACCAAATTTGGATTGGGGGGACAGTTCTGTGATCTTAGACACCTCACATGGCCATATTCAGAGTTACCATTGTGAAACTACATATATTTATTGACATATATGTAGTGCACGCTTTTATGGTAACCCCGCACTCACGAAGTCTGGAGAATTGTCCCAGGAAAACTTGGGGGCACCTTTGCTAGTGCAAGGGTGCCCTCACACACAGTAACTTTGCACCTAGCCTTTAGTAAATGAAGGTTAGACATATAGGTGACTTATAAGTTACTTTAGTGCAGTGAACATGGCTGTGAAATAGTGTATGCACTATTTCACTCAGGCTGCAGTGGCAGTCCTGATGAAAGGATTGTATGAGCTCCTTATGGGTGGCAAAAGAAATGCTGCAGCCCATAAGGATCTCCTGGAACCCCAATGCCCCGGGTACCTAGGCACCATATACTAGGGACTTGTTAGGGGGTCCAGTGTGCCAATCAGAATTGGAATATGGAGTCACTAAGGTGTAGTGACAAATGTGGTAAGTAGAGAGAGCATAAGCCCTGGAGTTCTGGTTAGCAGAACTTCAGTGACACAGTTGAGCATACTGACAACACACATAGGCCACAAACTATGAGCACTGGGGTCCTGGCTAGAAGGATTGCAGTGAGACAGGCAAAACACACTGACAAACAGGCAGAGTTTGGGGGTAATATGCTAAGAAAGATGGTACTTTCCTTCAGGCATAATACACACTGCAGCCCTTAGGGAACTTCCCTGGCCACAGGGTCCTTGGTACCATGGGTACCTCTACAAGGGACTTAGCTGTGTGCCAAGGGTGTGACAATTGTGGGAACAATGGTACCGTTTTGGGAAAGAACACTGGTGCTGGAGCCTGGTTAGCAGGATTCCAGCACACTCTTAGTCAAGTCAGCAACAATATCAGGCAAAACGTGTGTTTGTGGGGGTAACCATGCCAAAAAGGGGTACTTTCCTACAGGTGTGCAAATAGTTTCTTGTACCAAGTGCGTGTTTCACTACTCACACTGTATGGCAGAAGAACCTGGCCGTTCTTGTCCAATCCGCCTATGTACTTGTTGTAATTAAGTATACAGGTGGGCTTATGAACTTGGGCCATCTGACCCCAAACCGTGACAGGGGAAGTGCTCTCATCATGAATTGTAGTGAGAACATACACATCACGCCTATTGGAGAACTTGACTGTGAGCAGCTTGTTGGAATGCAATGCAGTGGTCTGGGATTTCTGGAGCTTCTTGCAAATAAGCTCCTGTGGTAATCTTTTGCGGCAACAACAAACTGTACCGAAGGCCACAGTGCCAGCTTTGTAGAGCTAACTGAACATCTCTAGTACTGTACAGAAATTACCCACATAAAAGTTATAACCTGTAGGAAGCTGGCCTGGTGTGTAGTTTGTACCTAAGGTACTTACACCTAATACTAGGTCCAGGTATCCCCCCTTAGTGAAGTGTAAGCAGTTTCTAGAAGCCAGTCTTTCTAGAGGTAGCTGTGGATGAGCAGCCAAGGCTTATCTAGGAGACATGCAAAGCTCATGCAATACCACTGTAGTCACACAGCACTTACACACATGAAAGAAAACACACATTTGTACAAAAATAATGGTACTTTATATTTGGAACAAATCACCACAAAATACTAGAAAGGTAACCCACCCTTAGGTAAGTAATACACTAAATATATACACTAGCAATCAGAAACAGGTATAGAAAAGGTTAGAAAACAGTGCAAATAGCAATAACCAATAGTGACCCTAGGAGGAGCACAAACCATATACTAAAAAAATGGAATGCGAATAAGGCACCCACACCTACGTAAGTACAATGTGAAGAGGGGAGCTGGGAGTGCTAGAAAACCACAGAGGTAAGTAACACAGTACTTTCCAGCAACCAGGAATGCAGGAGAAAAACACTGGATTTTCCCCAAACCACCCAAAAGGAGGAAAAGAAGAGAAAGAAGACACCCAGACAAGAAAACCAGTGGTCAATTCCTGAAGAAAGAAGACATGTGGAAAGAGGGGACCAAGTCCAAGAGTCACAGTGGAGTACAGGAGAAGTAGAAGCTACTACCCTAGCATAGCAGAGAGTCCACAAGAGCAGAGGCCGCACCCACAGGAGTCCCACAGGATGGGGGACACAGAAGTCACAGATGAAGCTCCCGCAGCACTACAAAAGGGGATCCCACACTACAGGAGAAGGCTGTGCTTTGCAGGATAGAGTGCATGTCGTCTGAAGGTCCATGGGAGATGCAAACAAACGTGGAAAGGCAAGGGCTTACCTTCACCAAAGTTGGACAGCTGGCAGAGAAGACCAGGATGACTACTCCGGACAACGACCCATGATGCAGGATCCACACAGCTCAGCAGGAGAGGGGGTCCGCCCAGCCAGTCGTCGATTGCTGTAGGTACCTGCGATTGCAGGGAAGTGATTCCTTCACTCCAAGGGAGATTCCTTCTTCCTCTTGTGCAGGCTAAAGAGTTGCAGTCTTCTGAGGATGCACGGCTGGGGAAATGTTGCATAGCTGCAGGAGACGTGGAAACAAAGTTGCTAAATAGTCTTCTTCATTGTAGCAGCGTTTTTTGGTTCCTGAACGGTTTAGTCGCAGTTCCAGTAACCGAACAGAAGTCGAAACAGAGGTTGCAGAGGAGCCCTGCTGGAATCTTGCAAGCCAAATCTGAGCCCCCCTCCCCAAGAGACAGACCCTAACTAGCCCTGAAAGGGGGACTAGTCACCTAAGCAGGTACGCACCTATCAGGAGGGGGCTCTGACGTCCCCTGCCTGGCCTGTGTGAAAGAAGAAAAAATATAGACCTATAGATTTCTACCATTATTCAAACATTAGCAATAGATTCTCAATTTTGAATTGTGCTTTTAGAATAGTTTTCAAAGACATGCTCATATTTCTGTAAAAATGACCTCATAAGATAAGATGCAAAGCTTTAGTTGTGCTGAATTATTTATAAAATGCAGCTACAAGAGTGTAGGCACACAAGGGCATCTTATCTCAACTCTGTGTATGCTTTGTAACCATGAACTCTGTGAAACCTGAGAAAATAATTGGGTGATTTGCAATTAACATCATGCAAGAGCACTCACTTGTGAGAAAAACATTTTTTAGCTAGGATAAAAGTGACGTGTTCCAAAATTACAGCTTTGTACACCATGTAACCGGAATATGACCTTTAGGGAGGCTAGGTTGATACATATGAAATGCAATTTGTCCCAAACAGGCGCCTTGAAATTGAGATAAGATGTCACTGTCCTAATTTATGCTATTGATACGCTTGTTTTTTCTTTAAAATGTAATTATTTTTTTGTCAATGATAGGCCTTGCAGATGCTCATAGATGATGAAATAGTGTTTCTAATGCAAACCAATGCGTGTTGAAACCTATTAAAGGTTCCTCCCAACTTGATAAGCTTGAAGTACTCCACAGTGGGCCTTGGGTTTAAGCAAATAAATGTTTGCTTCTCTTCATCACCATGACTGTGTGACTGTTATTTCTCTTTCTGACAAATTGTGCTTTGACACCCGGCCACTCAGATGCTACCAGAGTTCCCTGCCAACCTTGGATACAAGATGGCAGAACTCAGGGACCCTCTGGAGGAGCTCTGGGCACCACCCCTGGGGTGGTGATTTCAGGGGAGTAGTCACTCCCCTTTCCATTGCCCAGTTTCATACCAGAGCGGGTACTGGGGGTCCCTGAACCTGTGTGGACTAGTTGATGCACGGAGGGCACCATCTGTGCCCCTCAAAGCAAACCAGTGGCTTGGGAAGACTACCCTTCCCAAGCCAGTCAGACCTATTTCCAAAGGGAGAGGGTGTTACCTCCGTCTCCCATAGGAAATCCTTTGTTCTGCCTTCCTGGGCTTGATCAGATCAAGCAGCACAAGGCCAGAAACCTGTCTGAGGGGTGGCAGCAGGTGGGCTGCCCAGAAAACCCTTTAAGATTGGCGGTAGCAATGCTGGGGGTCCTCTAAGGTGCCCCAAGAGTACATGGAATCATACTTCCAATACTTGCAGCAGTATAGTGGTATGATTCTGACATGTTTGGTACCAAACATGGCCAGATTCGGAGTTACCATTATGTAGCTGGACATAGGTAGTAACTTATGTCTAGTACATCTGTAAAATGGCCTCCCCGCACTCACAAAGTCCAGGAACGTGGATCTGGAGTTTGTGGGGCACTGCTGCTAGTGCAGAGGTGCCCTCACACACAGGCACCTGCACCCTGCACTTTGGGCTGAGAGGGCCTACCTTAGCACCTTGCAGCTCTTGCCCCCAGCACTCTATCCTGAGACGTACAGCTTCTTGTGTGGTTTTCCAGCGGCGTTGGACCTTTGTTGCAGTGCTGCGTGGGCCTCCTCTTGCACCATCTTTGTCCCCGTGCTGTGGGAGTCCTGTGCACATTACCTTGTCTTCTGAGGGGTCTCAAAGTTGCTGAGAGCCCCCTCTAACTCTCCTTCTGGGTAGAGTCCTCCAGGTCCCTCCTGGTCCCTCCTGGTCCTGGGGAGCATCATTTTCAGCTAACCACGAGCTTTGCTTATGCCAAGGCTTGTTGGAGAAATCCAGTGACGCAAACCAGACTGCAATCATACATCCAGTGTGGGACATCATCTGCACTAACCAGGAACCTGCATCTGTCTTCTTGGATCTGGAGTTTGTGGGGCACCTCTGCTAGTGCAGGGGTGCCCTCACACACAGGTACCTGTACCCTGCACTTTGGGCTGAGAGGGCCTACCATAGCACCTTGTAGCTCTGGCTCCCAGCACTCTATTCTGAGACGCACAGCATGCTGTGTGGTTCTCCAGCGGAGTGGGACCTTTGTTGCAGTGCTGCGTGGGCCTCCTCTTGCACCATCTTTGTCCCCGTGCTGTGGGAGTCCTGTGCACATTACCTTGTCTTCTGAGGGCTCTCAAAGTTGCTGAGAGCCCTCTCTACCTCTCCTCCTGGATAGAGTCCACCAGGTCCCTACTGGTCCTGGGAGCACCATTTTCTGCTAACCGCGAGCTTTGTTTATGCCACGGCTTGTTGGAGGAATCCAGTGATGCAAAACCAGACTGCAATCATCAATCCGGTGTGGGACATCATCTGCACTAACCAGGAACCCGCATCTGTCTTCTTGGTTGCAGTCATGACTGCTGTTCTTCACCGGTGGTTCTTCTTTTGCACCTTCATCCTGGTTAGCAGGAGCTCCTGTTCTCCCTGGATTGTTCTGTGCTTCTTGGACTTAGTCCCCTTCTTCCAAAGGTCTTTAGGTCCAGGAATCCACTGTTGGTGCCTTGCGGTCTCTTCTGGTTCTTGCAATATCTTATTTCACATGTTCTTGTGTGTTCTAGGAAAGTTACTGTGATTTACTTATGCTTTCCTGCGCTCTAGGGCAGGCCCTATTACTTACCTTTGGTGTTGTTTTCCAAATACTCCCATTACCCCTCTATTCACTACACTTGCCTAGGTGGGAAACTGACATTTGCATTCCACTTTCTCAGTATATTGTTTGTGTTCCACCTAGGCCCATTTCTAACTACTGCGATTTTCATTATTTGCACTGTTTTTTAATTATTTTTACAGCTATGTCTGCATACTAGTGTATATAATTTGTGTATTACTTATCTCCTAAGGATATATAGACTCAATGGTATTTTTGACATTTGGACTGGACCTGGTATAAGGTGTAAGTACCTTAGGTACCCACTACAAACAAGGACAGCCTCCTACACAGGTATCCCCTCTTAGTGAAGTGTAGGCAGTGTCTAGAAGCCAGGCTCTCTAGAGGTAGCTGTGGGTGAGCAACCAAGGCTTATCCAGGAGACATGCAAAGGTCATTCAGTACCACTGTAGTCACATAGTAAAGAAATCACTCAGTTGTACCAAAATAAATGTACTTCATTTTTCGTCACACAATACCACAAGGTACTAGAAGGGCAACCCTCCAATAGGAGGTGAGTAATACACTAATTATATACACTATTAAGCAGCAATAGGCATAGAAAAGGTTAGAAGACAGAGCACTTGCAAATAACCAATTGTGACCCTAGGGGGAGCCCAAAACGTATACTAAAAAAACGGAATGTGAACACAGGTCTCCCACCTAGGTAAGTGGAATGTGTAGAGGGGAGCTGGGAGTACTAGAAAACCACAGAGGTGTCTAATACAGTACCCCCCAGTGATCAGGAAAGCAGGAGTAAATCAATGGAATTTCCCCAAACCACCCAAAAGGAATGAAAATAAGAAAATAAGACACCCATACAAAAGCTGCAAGAAACCAGTGGTGGATTCCTGGAGAGGAAGACCTGTGGAGAGAGGGGACCAAGTCCAAGAGTCCCAATGGAGTCCAGGAGGAGTAGGAGCTACTACCCACCCAGCTGTACATGCAGGAGTTGGTTGACTGTGATGAAGTAAAGGTCAGGACTCCAGCCCTGGAGCCAGAGAAGAGATCCTGGGGAATGCAGAAGATGTCCCACCCTGGAAGGAAGATTGCAGATAGGTGTTCTTGCCGGAATTCCACCAACAAGCCTTGGCAAAGGCAAATATCATGGTTGCGGAAAGTGGTGCTGCTGGGGACCCTCAAGGTCCAGGAGTACTCAACCCAGGAAGGAGAGCCAGAGGGGACCCTCAGCAACATAGAGAGTTCACAGGAGCAAAGGCAGCACCCACAGGATGGGGACACAGAAGTTGCAGAAGGAGCCCATGCAGCACACAGAAGAAGGATCGCACACCGCAGGAGAACCACGCAGAGGGCTGTGCATTGCAGGAAGGAGTGCTGGGGTCTGGTTGTGCATGTAGCCTGAAGATCCCTTGGCGGAGATGCCAACAAACCTTGGCAGCTATAAGAGACGTGGTGCATGGGGGTACTATCCTGCATGGGAGGGCAAGGGCTTACCTCCACCAAAGTTGGACAGCTGGCAGATAGGACCAAGGGGACTACTCCGAACCACCACCTATGATGCAGGATCCACACAGCTCAGGATGAGAGGAGATCCACGCAGCTGGTCATCATTGCAGTAGGTGCCTGCGGATGCAGGGGAGTGACTCCTTCACTCCAAGGGAGATTCCTTCTTCCTTCACATGCAGACTGAAGACATGTCACTCTTAGAGGATGCACAGGTGGGGAAATGTTACAGAAGCCGGAAGGAGCCCTGGAAACAATGTTGCAAGAAGAGTCTTCTTCGTGGATGCAGATTGTCAGTTCCTGGAGGGTCCAGTCGTGGTTCCAGTGGGTAGAAATTGAAGTAAGGATGCAGAGGAGTCCTGCTGGAATCTTGCAATCAGAATCTGGGGACACAAGAGAGAGACCCTTAATAGCCCTGAAAGTGGGATTGGTCACCTAGCCAGGAGACCACCTATCAGGAGGGGGCTCTGACGTCACCTGCCTGACCTGACCACTCAGATGCTCCCGGAGGTCCCTGACAACCTTGGATTCAAGATGGCAGAACCTAGGGACCCACTGGAGGAGCTCTGAGCACCACCCTTAGGGCGGTGATGGACAGGGGAGTGGTCACTCCCCTTTCCATTGTCCAGTTTCATGCCAGAACAGGGACTGGAGGTCCCTGAGCTGGTGTAGACTGATTTATTCATGGAGGGCACCAAATGTGCTTTTCAAAGAATACGGGTTGCTTGGGGAGGCTACCCCTTCCCGAGCCATGTAACACCTTTTTGCAAAGGGAGAGGGTGTTACCCCTCTCTCTCAAAGGAAATCCTTTGTTCCGCCTTCCTGGGCTTGAGCTGTTCAAGCAGCAGGAGGGCAGAAACCTGTCTGAGGAGTGGCAGCAGCTTGGGCTGCCTGGAAAACCCTGTAAGACTGGTGGGAGCAACGCTGGGCGTCCTCTAAGGAGCCACCAGAGTGCATGGAATCATGTTTCCATTACTGGCAATAGTATTGGGGTATGATTCCAACATGTTTGATACCAAACATGTCTAGGTTTGGAGTTACCATTATGTAGCTGGACATAGGTAGTGACCTATGTCCAGTAAATGCATAAAATATCATCCCGCACTCATAAAGTCCATAAAAATGGCACTGGAGTTTGTGGGGGCACCTCTGCTAGTGCAAGGGTGCCCTGACACACAGGTACTTGCACCATGCCCTCTGGGCTAGGAGGGCCTGTCATAGGGGTGAGTTATAGTGGCCTGGTGCAGTGACCTAAGGTGAAAAAGGGTGCATGCACCCATTCACACAAGCTGCAATGGCATGCCTGCAGAACACTTTGCATGGGCTCCCCCTGGTTGGCATAATACATGCTGCAGCCCATGGCGATCCCCTGGTACCCCAATGCCCTGGGTACCTTTGTACCATGTACATGGGGGCATCAGTATGCCAAAAGTGGGGTGAAAATGGCACAGGTTACCAAGTTAGAAGGGAGAGAGCATAATCACTGGGGTTCTGGTTGGCAGGATCCCAGTGAACACAGTCAAACACACTGACAACAGGCAGAAAATGGGGGTATCCATGCCAAGGGAGGGTACTTTCCCACAAATGTCAAAAGGTTGGTGAAATCATAGATGAATTGGTGGAGAAAGTCGATACACTCCTCAAACACTGCAAGTTCAATGAACTTAATGATGTAGAACCGATGTGTCATGAAGTTACTGACAGATGCTTGTCAAATTCGTTCAGACAACAAATGCTAAGAGAAACACTTAGGCCCTCATTACAACCCTGGCGGTCGGTGATAAAGCGGTGGTAATACCGCCAACAGGCCGGCGGTAACAAAAATAGAATTATGACCATGGCGGAAACCGCTCAGACAGACAGCCACTTTAACACACCGACCGCCACGGCGGTAGCACCAAGCACCACGGCGGTAACCGCCAACAGCCAGGCGGAAGACAATGACCCGCCCACTACATTATGACCAGCCTACCAGCCATCTTTTCCAGGGCAGTACCAACGACATCAAAAGCACATCAGGAACAGAACACAGAAGTCAAGGGACTCACCTCTGGAGACACAGTGAACAACCAGGACGCCATGGAGCCCGAGTTACACATATTTCCCATGCTCATCTACCTTTTCCTGCATTACGAACACCAACGCCGGTGAAGACGACCATGGTGAGTACTGTCACCTAGCACACAAGGGAGGAGGGAGGAAAAAGAGAGTGACACACACACACACAACACGCAACACCCCCACCCCTAACACCATACACACAACCAGTTGCAGTAACATTACATACTGTATGCACCCCGTACCCTTCAGGAATAATAAAAGAACAAATTGATTGGAAGAAAGTGAGTGTAATACAATTAAAGAACATGAATAAGTGCATTAAATTAAAAATGTATATACATATTTACAAATGGAGGGACAGTGTCCAGTCCTCAATTTCCGTAGGCCACAGGGCCACAACACATAGGCCAAGGCCCCACCTCACTCCTGCAACAACACAGAGAGAACACTGCAGGGTCATCAGTTTGAAAATATACAGGCACCTGAGGGGGATGGGGAATGGTGGGGAACCTCAGCCGGAAGATGGCACAACACCACTGGTCCTGGAGGGGGCTACATTCTCTGTGCGATGTCCTGGGGAGTGCAAGGCCACAGTCTCTCAAGTGGGTGGTTTGTGCACTGCTTGATCCTGGGGAGTGCAAGGCCACAGTCTCTCAAGTGGGTGGTTTGCCCACTGCTTGGTCCTGGGGAGTTCAAGGCCACAGTCTCTCAAGTGGGTGGTTTGTCCACTGCTTGGTCTTGGGGAGTGCAAGCTCACAGTCTCTATAGTGGGTGGTTTGCCCACAACTTAGTCTGGGGAATGTAAGGCCACAGTCTCTATAGTGGGTGGTTTACCCACTGCTTGGTCCTGGGGAGTGCAAGGCCACAGTCTCTCAAGTGGGTGGTTTGCCCACTGCTTGGTCCTGGGGAGTCCAAGGCCACAGTCTCTCTAGTGGATGGCTTCTCCACTGGTTATGGAGGGAGCATTGTGCCCAGTGGGCTTCATCCTGGGAAGGATGCGATGAGTGGATGGCTTCTTCCACTGGTTCTGGAGGGGGCCTTGTGCCCAGTGTGCTTCATCCTGGGAAGGATGCGGTGAGCGGATGGCTTCTCCACTGGTTCTGGAGGAGGCATTGTGCCCAATGTGCTTCATCCTGGGAAGGATGCAGTGAGTGGATGGCATCTTCCACTGGTTCTGGAGGGGCCATTGTGCCCTGTGATGCAAATCTTGGGGAGTGCAAGGTCACAGTCTCTCACCTGGGTGTCAGACCCACTGGACTTGCAGGGGCCCAGACGCACAACAGCCCATGGAGGCAGGACTACACGCTGTCCGCCGGCGGTCATGGCAGCTCAGTGGTGGCAGTGGCGGTGCTGGTGCCGGTGTTGGCAGTGGTGGGGGGAGGCTCTAACTCATCCCCTGCAACCTCGGACGGCTGCCCACTGGGGCTGCTGCTGCTGGCGGTGCTGGCAGTGGAGGGGGTAAGCTCCAGCCCATCCCCTGCAGCCTCAGATGGCTGCTCAGTGGGGCTGCTGCTGCTGGCAGTGGTGCTGGTGGCAGTGCTGGCAGTGGTGGGGGGCGGCTCCAGCCCATCTTCTGCAGCCTTGGACGGCTGCCCACTGGGACTGCTGCTGCTGCCAGCGGAGCTGCTGGTGGTGCTGGTGGCAGTGCTGGAAGTGGTGGGGGAGGCTCCATCCCCTACAGCCTTGGACGGCTGAACCACCATGGTTGGCGGGGGCTCTGAATTAGTCCCAGCACCAGGCCTCCTGTCCTTCATGCCTGCTGGTGCAGGCCCTTGTCCTTCCTGTCAGCAGCCGGAGATTGCCCCTTGCCCTTCACACCTGCAGCTGGTGGTGCCTCCTTGCCCTTCCTACTTGCAACTGGTGGTGCCTCCTTGCCCTTCCTTGATGCACCTGGTGCAGGCACCCTGTCAGTGTTGTTGCCTGGTGCCCGGGATCCTCTCCCACCTGCAGTAGCTGTGAACACTACTGTGCCCCTGGACTGGGTGGCTAAGGTGCTTGCCTGGGTTTTCTCCCCCAGCCACTGGAAATGTTTTGAAGGGCACAGATGGTGCCCTCCTTGCATAAGCCAGTCTACACCGGTTCAGGGACCCCTTGTCCCCTGCTCTGGAGGGAAACTGGACAAAGGAAACGGGAGTGACAACTCCCCTGTTCATCACCACCCTAGGGTGGTGCCCAGAGCTCCTCCAGTGTGTCCCAGACTTCAGCCACCTTGCTTTGCAAGGTGTGGGAGCACTCTGGAGGCCTCTGAGTGGCCGGTGCCAGCAGGTGACGTCAGAGACCCCTCCTGATAGGTCCATAACTGATAAGGTAGCCAGTCCTCCTCTCGGGGCTATTTAGGGTCTCTTCAGATTCTGCTTTCAAGTTTCCTTCAGGAATCCTCTGCAACAACTTCATCATCCTCTGACCTCGGATCAACAGCAGCCTGCTCCAGGTACCGCTGTAACTGCAAAAAAGTATCCACAAGGGATACTTTTCTTCTACAACCTCAGCTCCAAGTCAGCAACTGCAACAGTTTCCAGAGTGTGCACACTCTGGGGACTCCCTGTCTTCATCTTGCACCAGAAGGACCATAGAAATCTCCCATGGGGTGACGGAGTCACTCCCCTGCTCCAGCAGGCACCTTCCAAGACGACAACCGGTACCCTTGGACTCCTCTCACGGCGACGAGCAGAGTCTCAGTGACACAGTTAAGCACTACACAGACACACACATTAGGCCATAAACTATGAGCACTGGGGTCCTGACAGGCAGGATCCCAGTGAGACAGGCAAAAACATACTGACATACAGGTAAAAATGAGGGTAACATGCCAAGGAAGATGGTACTTTCCTACAGCAGGATCCCAGCAGACAGTCAAACACACTGACAACAGGCAGAAAATGGGGGTATCCATGCCAAAGGAGGGTACTTTCCCACAAATGTCAAAAGGTTGGTGAAATCATAGATGAATTGGTGGAGAAAGTCGATACACTCCTCAAACACTGCAAGTTCAATGAACTTAATGATGTAGAACCGATGTGTCATGGAGTTACTGACGGATGCTTGTCAAATTCGTTCAGACAACAAATGCTAAGAGAAACACTTAGGCCCTCATTACAACCCTGGCGGTCGGTGATAAAGCGGTGGTAATACCGCCAACAGGCCGGCGGTAACAAAAATAGAATTATGACCATGGCGGAAACCGCTCAGACAGACAGCCACTTTAACACACCGACCGCCACGGCGGTAGCAACAAGCACCACGGCGGTAACCGCCAACAGCCAGACGGAAGACAATGACCCGCCCACTACATTATGACCAGCCTACCAGCCATCTTTTCCAGGGCAGTACCAACGACATCAAAAGCACATCAGGAACAGAACACAGAAGTCAAGGGACTCACCTCTGGAGACACAGGGAACAATCAGGACGCCATGGAGCCCGAGTTACACATATTTCCCATGCTCATCTACCTTTTCCTGCATTACGAACACCAACGCCGGTGAAGACGACCATGGTGAGTACTGTCACCTAGCACACAAGGGAGGAGGGAGGAAAAAGAGAGTGACACACACACACACAACACGCAACACCCCCACCCCCAACACATACACACAACCAGTTGCAGTAACATTACATATGCACCCCGTACCCCTCAGGAATAATAAAAGAACAAATTGATTGGAAGAAAGTGAGTGTAATACAATTAAAGAACATGAATAAGTGCATTAAATTAAAAATGTATATACATATTTACAAATGGAGGGACAGTGTCCAGTCCTCAATGTCCGTAGGCCACAGGGCCACAACACATAGGCCAAGGCCCCACCTCACTCCTGCAACAACACAGAGAGAACACTGCAGGGTCATCAGTTTGAAAATACACAGGCACCTGAGGGGGATGGGGAATGGTGGGGCACCTCAGCCGGAAGATGGCAAAACACCACTGGTCCTGGAGGGGGCTACATTCTCTGTGCGATGTCCTCGGGAGTGCAAGGCCACAGTCTCTCAAGTGGGTGGTTTGTGCACTGCTTGATCCTGGGGAGTGCAAGGCCACAGTCTCTCAAGTGGGTGGTTTGCCCACTGCTTGGTCCTGGGGAGTTCAAGGCCACAGTCTCTCAAGTGGGTGGTTTGTCCACTGCTTGGTCTTGGGGAGTGCAAGCCCACAGTCTCTATAGTGGGTGGTTTGCCCACAGCTTAGTCTGGGGAATGTAAGGCCACAGTCTCTATAGTGGGTGGTTTGCCCACTGCTTGGTCCTGGGGAGTGCAAGGCCACAGTCTCTCAAGTGGGTGGTTTGCCCACTGCTTGGTCCTGGGGAGTCCAAGGCCACAGTCTCTCTAGTGGATGGCTTCTCCACTGGTTATGGAGGGAGCATTGTGCCCAGTGGGCTTCATCCTGGGAAGGATGCGATGAGTGGATGGCTTCTTCCACTGGTTCTGGAGGGGGCCTTGTGCCCAGTGTGCTTCATCCTGGGAAGGATGCGGTGAGCGGATGGCTTCTCCACTGGTTCTGGAGGGAGCATTGTGCCCAATGTGCTTCATCCTGGGAAGGATGCAGTGAGTGGATGGCATCTTCCACTGGTTCAGGAGGGGCCATTGTGCCCTGTGACGCAAATCTTGGGGAGTGCAAGGTCACAGTCTCTCACCTGGGTGTCAGACCCACTGGACTTGCAGGGGCCCAGACGCACAACAGCCCATGGAGGCAGGACTACACGCTGTCCGCCGGCGGTGATGGCAGCTCAGTGGTGGCAGTGGCGGTGCCGGTGTTGGCAGTGGTGGGGGGAGGCTCTAACTCATCCCCTGCAACCTCGGACGGCTGCCCACTGGGGCTGCTGCTGCTGGTGGTGCAGGTGGCGGTGCTGGTGGCGGTGCTGGCAGTGGAGGGGGTAAGCTCCAGCCCATCCCCTGCAGCCTCAGATGGCTGCTCAGTGGGTCTGCTGCTGCTGGCAGTGGTGCTGGTGGCAGTGCTTGCAGTGGTGGGGGGCGGCTCCAGCCCCTCTTCTGCAGCCTTGGACGGCTGCCCACTGGGACTGCTGCTGCTGGCGGTGCTGGTGGCAGTGCTGGAAGTGGTGGGGGGATGCTCCATCCCCTACAGCCTTGGACGGCTGAACCACCATGGTTGGTGGGGGCTCCGAATTAGTCCCAGCACCAGGCCTCCTGTCCTTCATGCCTGCTGGTGCAGGCCCCTTGTCCTTCCTGTCAGCAGCCGGAGATTGCCCCTTGCCCTTCACACCTGCAGCTGGTGGTGCCTCCTTGCCCTTCCTACTTGCAACTGGTGGTGCCTCCTTGCCCTTCCTTGATGCACCTGGTGCAGGCACCCTGTCAGTGTTGCTGCCTGGTGCCCGGGATCCTCTCCCACCTGCAGTATCTGTGAACACTACTATACCCCTGGACTGGGTGGCTAAGGTGCTTGCCTGGGTTTTCTCCCCCAGCCTCTGGAAATGTTTTGAAGGGCACAGATGGTGCCCTCCTTGCATAAGCCAGTCTACACCGGTTCAGGGACCCCTTGTCCCCTGCTCTGGAGGGAAACTGGACAAAGGAAACGGGAGTGACAACTCCCCTGTCCATCACCACCCTAGGGTGGTGCCCAGAGCTCCTCCAGTGTGTCCCAGACTTCAGCTACCTTGCTTTGCAAGGTGTGGGAGCACTCTGGAGGCCTCTGAGTGGCCGGTGCCAGGAGGTGACGTCAGAGACCCCTCCTGATAGGTCCATAACTGATAAGGTAGCCAGTCCTCCTCTCTGGGCTATTTAGGGTCTCTTCAGATTCTGCTTTCAAGTTTCCTTCAGGAATCCTCTGCAACAACTTCATCATCCTCTGACCTCGGATCAACAGCAGCCTGCTCCAGGTACCGCTGTAACTGCAAAAAAGTATCCACAAGGGATACTTTTCTTCTACAACCTCAGCTCCAAGTCAGCAACTGCAACAGTTTTCACAGTGTGCACACTCTGGGGACTCCCTGTCTTCATCTTGCACCAGAAGGACCATAGAAATCTCCCATGGGGTGACGGAGTCACTTCCCTGCTCCAGCAGGCACCTTCCAAGACGACAACCGGTACCCTTGGACTCCTCTCACGACGACGAGCAGAGTCTCAGTGACACAGTTAAGCACTACACATACACATACATTAGGCCATAAACTATGAGCACTGGGGTCCTGACAGGCAGGATCCCAGTGAGACAGGCAAAAACATACTGACATACAGGTAAAAATGAGGGTAACATGCCAAGGAAGATGGTACTTTCCTACAGCAGGACCCCAGCAGACAGTCAAACACACTGACAAACAACCCAAAAGTGGGGTAGCCAAGCTAGAAAGAGGCTACTTTCCTACACAACCCACCAAATGAAGGACAATAAGGCTAAGTTTGGCCAGTTGAGGCTTCTTTTTCTAAGTGGTGATAAGTGGAGAGTAGCTCTGCAATAGAGTGGCTACTCTCTTTATCATCCACAATGTATTCCCTTCCCTGTGGGGAGGTGAACCACCCTGTTTGGTTACTTTTAGCAAGTGAACAGTGAAACTGTGGACTCTGAGATTCCCTAGGTTTAAGGTTATACAAAGTTTTAAAGTGGGGCAGGATGACTGTCCCTGGGGCCCTATGTTATGGCAGGGTTGCTGTCCTAAGGATTGTAATGCCAGACAGGGATGCTGTCTTAACAAGGCTAGGCTCTTTGTGCCCATGGCTCTAGAAGGGGACATGGTTGCTCTCCCTCTTGGGGTAGAGCAGGACAGGGTTGCTGTTCCAAGGGCTCTACATAAGGACAGGGTTGCTTTCCTATGGTTTTAGAGATAGTGCAGGGGCACTGTACTAAAGTTTCTCTGGGAGGGCTGAAGGTTTGCTCCAACTTTTCTAAGACAGGGCAGGGATGCTTTTCTGTCTTAGGTTTCTCACAGAGAGGTACTTTTACCTCTGGGAGTCTAGCTGTGGTAGCTTTTGACTCCTCTAATACAGGTTCCACCCTGGGAGGGGTGGCTCCTACCACAGGAATGATATAATTAGTGGTAGGATAGGTAGGGTATACTTTAATACCCTTTTTACCTGTTGTGTGAGGAGGATCCTGAGGCTTCAGGGCTCCTTCTCTTCTTTGCTTTTTAATCTCACTTGAGATTAAAGGAAGCATTTCCTTGGATATACTCAGCATGGATGCATGGATCATAAACTCTATTTCAGCCCAACCTGAGGCCTCTAGGTCATTTCCAAGGAGACAGTCTACAGATAAGCTAGGGGACACCACCACCTGCTTAGGGCCAGTAACTCCACTCCAACTAAGTTGTACTACAGCTAAGGGAAGAGACTGAGTGGAGTTAATGACATCAGTAACTTGGTACTTCTGTCTAAGAAGGTGTTGTGTAGGTGAAACTAGGTTTTCAGTCACCAAAGTGATACTTGCACCTGTGTCCCTGTAGGCCTTGACCTCAACACCATTTATCTGAAATGGCTGTTTGTACTCATCCATGTTACGGGGACAAGGAGCCAAGGTGTCTGGGGGGTTGGCAGCAGCAGCAGCTGCAGTGAAACCCCTAAAAAGGCTGTTTGGCAGTACCCGGGTCTGTGCTAGAGACCCGTGGGATCATGGGATTGTGCCAACAATGCCAGGATGGCATTGAGGGGGCAATTCCATGATCATAGACATGTTACATGGCCATATTCGGAGTTACCATTGTGAAGCTACACATAGGTAGTGACCTATATGTAGTGCACGGTTGTAATGGTGTCCCCGCACTCACAAAGTCCGGGGAATTTGCCCTGAACCATGTGGGGGCACCTTGGCTAGTGCCAGGGTGCACACACACTAAGTAACTTAGCACCCAACCTTTACCAGGTAAAGGTTAGACATATAGGTGACTTATAAGTTACTTAAGTGCAGTGGTAAATGGCTGTGAAATAACGTGGACGTTATTTCACTCAGGCTGCAGTGGCAGGCCTGTGTAAGAATTGTCAGAGCTCCCTATGGGTGGCAAAAGAAATGCTGCAGCCCATAGGGCTCTCCTGGAACCCCAATACCCTGGGTACCTCAGTACCATATACTAGGGAATTATAAGAGTGTTCCAGTATGCCAATGTGAATTGGTGAAATTGATCACTAGCCTGTTAGTGACAAATTGGAAATGCCACCAGGTGAGACAGAAACTGTCTTGGGGGTTTCTACACCTACCCCAGTTTCTATTATGGACCCAAAAGTGAATCCAACTACACCCCTTGTCTTGACTATTTCCAGCAGTCTCACCACTATTACTACTACTGCCAAGGGCACTAGAAGTGAATGTGGTGGTGGTGAAAGGTTCAGGGGCTTTACCTGGACAGGACTTGTCCCCTGGCCTACAAACTTTACCTCTGCACACATAGCACCAAAGCTTTTTAGTGTGTACAGAGGAAGAAGAAGAGGAAAACAATTTATTCTCACCCCAGAGGAGTTTTGTGGACCTGATGAGGAGTCTTTACTTTTGTGTTTGTCCCCACCCTTGTCCTGAGACTTATCACCTTCTTTCTTCTTTTCCTTGTCACCCCAGTATAAGCTTTTCTGTTCACTTTTGTTCTGACCCATTTGTCTGTCTTCTTTCACAATTCTTGGGGAGAGGTCAGATCTGAGTCTACCAAATACTGGTACAACAAGTAAGATGCACAGTTATTCAAAATATGATTTCTCAAAAGATGATTATATAAGACCCCATAATCAGACACTGCTGCCATGTAACCCGCCTTTTAAAGCCTTAGCAGAACAGTCCACAAAGTCAACCCAATCTTATGAGCCCCCTTTTCTAGTCTCCCTGAACTTTATTCTATACTGTTTAGTGGTCAGACCAAACCCATCCAAGAATGCAGTCGTAAGATCATTGAAGTTGTCTGAGTCTTCTTCTCTGACAGTGAGAAGCCTATCCCTCCCCTTGTCAGAAAAGGACAACCACAGAATAAGAGCCTACTGCCTTTGAAGGACCCTCTTAAAGGACCCTCTTAACTTTACAGGCCCTCTCAAGTGCAGCACACCACTTGCAAATGTGAACCCCCACCTTGTATGGGGGAACAATTTTGTGTACGTTTCTGGAATCAATGGTGTCCTCCTTGACTCCATAATTCCTGAAACTGCTGCTGCTTCCACGATGGGGTACTAACCCCACCCCATGCCTTCCTCTTTCCACAGCCAAGGCTTCCCTATCAAGGGATAGCTGTTGTTGTTGGAGCCTCAACCTGGCCTGAGCTTCCTGAGCTCCTTATCTAAGGAGTCATCTCCTTGAGTTGTGCCATGGGATCCCTCAGACACTGAGGTGATATGGCAATGTGCAGAGGTAGATCTTTCCCTAACTTTCGTGACCCTAGTGACCTGACCTCTGGGTGTGAAGGTGTAGGAGGCTGGACTGGCTTGTAGTGAGTACCAAGGGGTACTTACACCTTACACCAGGCCCAGGTATCCCTTATTAGTGTATAGGGTGTCTAGCAGCTTAGGCTGATAGATAATGGTAGCTTAGCAGAGCAGCTTAGGCTGAACTAGGAGACGAGTGAAGCTCCTACAGTACCACTAGTGTCACTTGCACAATATCATAAGAAAACACAATACACAGATATACTAAAAATAAAGGTACTTTATTTTTATGACAATATGCCAAAGTATCTCAGTGAGTACCCTCAGTATGAGGATAGCAAATATACACAAGATATATGTACACAATACCAAAATATGCAGTAATAGCAATAGAAAACAGTGCAAACAATGTATAGTCACAATAGAATGCAGTGAGGCAACATAGGGATAGGGGCAACACAAACCATATACTCTAGAAGTGGAATGCGAACCACGAATGGACCCCAAACCTATGTGACCTTGTAGAGGGTCGCTGGGACTGTAAGAAAACAGTGAGGGTTAGAAAAATAGCCCACCCCAAGACCCTGAAATGTGACTGCAAAGTGCACTAAAGTTCCCCAAAGAGCACAGAAGTCGTGATAGGGGAATTCTGCAGGAAAGTCCAACACCAGCAATGCAACAACAATGGATTTCCAGACGAGAGTACCTGTGGAACAAGGGGACCAAGTCCAAAAGTCACGATCAAGTCGGGAGTGGGCAGATGCCCAGGAAATGCCAGCTGTGGGTGCAAAGAAGCTGCTACCGGATGGTAGAAGCTGAGGATTCTGCAAGAACGACACGGGCTAGAAACTTCCCCTTTGGAGGATGGATGTCCCACATCGTGAAGAGTCGTGCAGAAGTGTTTTCCTGCAGAAAGACCATAAACAAGCCTTGCTAGCTGCAAAGCTCGCGGTTAGGGTTTTTGGATGCTGCTGTGGCCCAGGAGGGACCAGGATGTCACAAATTGCGTGAGGGGACAGAGGGGGCATCCAGCAAGACAAGGAGCCCTTTCAGAAGCAAGCAGCACCTGCAGAAGTGCCGGAACAGGCACTACAAAGTGGAGTGAAATGGTGCTCACCCGAAGTTACACAAGAGAGTCCCATGCCGCCGGAGGACAACTCAGGAGGTTGTGCAATGCAGGTTAGAGTGCTGTGGACCCAGACTTGGCTGTGCACAAAGGAAATCTTCGTGGAGTGCACAGTAGCTGCAAAACACGCTGTTCCCAGCAATGCAGTCTAGCGTGGGGAGGCAATGACTTACCTCCACCAAACTTGGACTGAAGAGTCACTGGACTATGGGAGTCACTTGGACAGAGTTGCTGAGTTCAAGGGACCTCGCTCGTCATGCTGAGAGGAGACCCAGAGGACTGGTGATGCAGTTCTTTGGTGCCTGCGGTTGCAGGGGGAAGATTCCGTCGACCCACGGGAGATTTCTTCGGAGCTTCTAGTGCAGAGAGGAGGCAGACTACCCCCACAGCATGCACCACCAGGAAAACAGTCGAGAAGGCGGCTGGATGGGCGTTACAGTGTCGCAGTAGTCGTCTTCGCTACTTTGTTGCAGTTTTGCAGGCTTCCAGCGCGGTCAGAAGAAGATTCCTTGGCAGAAGGTGAAGAGAGAGATGCAGAGGAACTCTGATGAGCTCTTGCATTCGTTATCTAAGGAATTCCCCAAAGCAGAGACCCTAAATAGCCAGAAAAGAGGGTTTGGCTACTTAGGAGAGAGAATAGGCTAGCAACACCTGAAGGAGCCTATCAGAAGGAGTCTCTGACATCACCTGCTGGCCCTGGCCACTCAGAGCAGTCCAGTGTGCCAGCAGCACCTCTGTTTCCAAGATGGCAGAGGTCTGGAGCACACTGGAGGAGCTCTGGGCACCTCCCATAGGAGGTGCAGGTCAGGGGAGTGCTCACTCCTCTTTCCTTTGTCCAGTTTCGCGCCAGAGCAGGGCTGAGAGGTCCCTGAACCGGTGTAGACTGGCTTATGCAGAAATGGGCACCATCTGTGCCCATGAAAGCATTTCCAGAGGCTGGGGGAGGCTACTCCTCCCCTGCCTTAACACCTTTTTCCAAAGGGAGAGGGTGTAACACCCTCTCTCTGAGGAAGTCCTTTGTTCTGCCTTCCTGGGCCAAGCCTGGCTGGACCCCAGGAGGGCAGAAACCTGTCTGGGGGGTTGGCAGCAGCAGCAGCTGCAGTGAAACCCCTGAAAAGGCAGTTTGGCAATACCCGTGTCTGTGCTAGAGACCCGTGGGATCATGGGATTGTGCCAACAATGCCAGGATGGCCTTGAGGGGGCAATTCCATGATCATAGACATGTTACATGGCCATATTCGGAGTTACCATTGTGAAGCTACACATAGGTAGTGACCTATATGTAGTGCACGCGTGTAATGGTGTCCCCGCACTCACAAAGTCCGGGGAATTTGCCCTGAACCATGTGGGGGCACCTTGGCTAGTGCCAGGGTGCCCACACACTAAGTAACTTAGCACCCAACCTTTACCAGGTAAAGGTTAGACATATAGGTGACTTATAAGTTACTTAAGTGCAGTGCTAAATGGCTGTGAAATAACGAGGACGTTATTTCACTCAGGCTGCAGTGGCAGGCCTGTGTAAGAATTGTCAGAGCTCCCTATGGGTGGCAAAAGAAATGCTGCAGCCCATAGGGATCTCCTGGAACCCCAATACCCTGGGTACCTCAGTACCATATACTAGGGAATTATAAGGGTGTTCCAGTATCCCAATGTGAATTGGTGAAATTGGTCACTAGCCTGTTAGTGACAAATTGGAAAGAAATGAGAGAGCATAACCACTGAGGTTCTGAATAGCAGAGCCTCAGTGAGACAGTTAGTCATAACACAGGTAACACATACAGGGCACACTTATGAGCACTGGGGCCCTGACTGGCAGGGTCCCAGTGAGACATACAACTAAAACAACATATATACAGTGAGAAATGGGGGTAACATGCCAGGCAAGATGGTACTTTCCTACACAACCCCCCCCCCCCCCAAACGAAGGACAATAAGACTAGCCATGACCTGATGAGTCTTCATTGTCTAAGTGGAAATATCTGGAGAGTCCATCTGCATTGGAGTGGGTACTCCCAGGTCTATGTTCCACTGTATAGTCCATTCCCTGTAGGGATATGGACCACCTCAACAATTTAGGATTTTCACCTTTCATTTGTTTTAGCCAAAGTAGAGGTTTGTGGTCTGTCTGAACAATGAAGTGAGTGCCAAACAGGTATGGCCTCAACTTCTTCAGTGCCCAGACCACAGCAAAGGCCTCCCTCTCTATGGCAGACCAACGCTTTTCTCTAGGGGTCAACCTCCTGCTGATAAAGGCAACAGGTTGATCCTGGCCCTCAGAATTAAGTTGTGATAAGACTGCCCCTACCCCTAATTCAGATGCATCAGTTTGGACAATGCATTTTTTGGAGTAACAGGGGCTTTTCAGGACAGGTGCAGAGCTCATGGCCTGCTCCAGCTCCTCAAAAGCTTTCTGCCAGTTTGCTGTCCATAATACCTTCTTAGGCATTGTAGGAAAGTACCATCTTGCCTGGCATGTTACCCCCATTTTTCACTGTATATATGTTGTTTTAGTTGTATGTGTCACTGGGACCCTGTTCTCCAGGGCCCCAGTGCTCATAAGTGTGCCTGAATGTGTTACCTGTGTAGTGACTAACTGTCTCACTGAGGCTCTGCTAATCAGAACCTCAGTGGTTATGCTCTCTCATTTCTTTCAAATTGTCACTGACAGGCTAGTGACCAATTTTACCAATTTACATTGGCTTACTGGAACACCCTTATAATTCCCTAGTATATGGTACTGAGGTACCCAGGGTATTGGGGTTCCAGGAGATCCCTATGGGCTGCAGCAATTCTTTTGCCACCCATAGGGAGCTCTGACAATTCTTACACAGGCCTGCCACTGCAGCCTGAGTGAAATAACGTCCACATTATTTCACAGCCATTTTACACTGCACTTAAGTAACTTATAAGTCACCTATATGTCTAACCTTTTCCTGGTAAAGGTTAGGTGCAAAGTTACTTAGTGTGAGGGCACCCTGGCACTAGCCAAGGTGCCCCCACATGGTTCAGGGCAAATTCCCCGGACTTTGTGAGTGCGGGGACACCATTACACGCGTGCACTTCATATAGGTCACTACCTATATGTAGCTTCACAATGGTAACTCCGAATATGGCCATGTAACATGTCTATGATCATGGAATTGCCCCCTCTATGCCATCCTGGCATAGTTGGCACAATCCCATGATCCCAGTGGTCTGTAGCACAGACCCTGGTACTGCCAAACTGCCCTTCCTGGGGTTTCACTGCAGCTGCTGCTGCTGCCAACCCCTCAGACAGGCATCAGCCCTCCTGGGGTCCAGCCAGGCCTGGCCCAGGATGGCAGAACAAAGGACTTCCTCTGAGAGAGGGTGTTACACCCTCTCCCTTTGGTTAATGGTGTGAAGGGAGGGGAGGAGTAGCCTCCCCCAGCCTCTGGAAATGCTTTCTTGGGCACAGATGTGCCCAATTCTGCATAAGCCAGTCTACACCGGTTCAGGGGACCCCTTAGCCCTGCTCTGGCGCAAAACTGGACAAAGGAAAGGGGAGTGACCACTCCCCTGACCTGCACCTCCCCTGGGAGGTGTCCAGAGTTCCTCCAGTGTGCTCCAGACCTCTGCCATCTTGGAAACAGAGGTGCGGCTGGCCCACTGGACTGCTCTGAGTGGCCAGTGCCACCAGTTGACGTCAGAGACTCCTTGTGATAGGCTCCTTCAGGTGTTGCTAGCCTATCCTCTCTCCTAGGTAGCCAAACCCTCTTTTCTGGCTATTTAGGGTCTCTGTCTCTGGGGAAACTTTAGATAACGAATGCAAGAGCTCATCCGAGTTCCTCTGCATCTCTCTCTTCACCTTCTGACAAGGAATCGACTGCTGACCGCGCTGGAAGCCTGCAAAAGTGCAACATAGTAGCAACGACGACTACTGCAACTCTGTAACGCTGATCCTGCCGCCTTCTCGACTGTTTTCCTGGTGGTGCATGCTGTGGGGGTAGTCTGCCTCCTCTCTGCACTAGAAGCTCAGAAGAAATCTCCCGTGGGTCGACGGAATCTTCCCCCTGCAACCGCAGGCACCAAAAAGGTGCATTACCGGTCCCTTGGGTCTCCTCTCAGCACGACGAGCGAGGTCCCTCGAATCCAGCAACTCTGTCCAAGTGGCTCCCACAGTCCAGTGACTCTTCAGTCCAAGTTTGGTGGAGGTAAGTCCTTGCCTCGCTAGACTGCATTGCTGGGAACCGCGACTTTTGCAGCTACTCCGGCCCCTGTGCACTTCCGGTGGAAATCCTTTGTGCACAGCCAAGCCTGGGTCCACGGCACTCTAACCTGCATTGCGCGACTTTCTAAGTTGGTCTCTGGCGACGTGGGACTTCTTTGTGTAACTTCGGGGGAGCACCGTTTCACGCATCCTTGTAGTGCCTGTTTCTGGCACTTCTCCGGGTGCTACCTGCTGCTGAGAGGGCTCCTTGTCTTGCTTGACGTCCCCTCTACCTCCTGGCGCAATTTGCGACATCCTGGTCTTTCCTGGGCCACAGCAGCGTCCAAAAATGCTAGCCGCACGATTTGCAGCTAGCAAGGCTTGTTGGCGTTCTTTCGGCGGGAAAACACTTCTGCACGACTCACCACGGCGAGAGGGATCCGTCCACCAAAGGGGAAGTCTCTAGCCCTTTTCGTTCCTGCAGAAACCTCAGCTTCTTCTGTCCAGCAGTAGCTCCTTTGCATCCACAGCTGGCATTTCCTGGGCATATGCCCATCTCCGACTTGTTTGTGACTTTTGGACTTGGTCCCCTTGTTCCACAGGTACCCAAGATTGGAAATCCATCGTTGTTGCATTGTTGGTTTGTGTCTTTCCTGCATTATTCCTCTAACACGACTTCTTTGTCCTTAGGGGAACTTTAGAGCACTTTTCACTCACTTTTAAGGGTCTTGGGGAGGGTTATTTTTCTAACTCTCACTATTTTCTAATAGTCCCAGCGACCATCTACAAGGTCACATAGGTTTGGGGTCCATTCGTGGTTCGCATTCCACTTTTTGAGTATATGGTTTGTGTTGCCCCTATCCCTATGTGTCCCCATTGCATCCTATTGTAACTATACATTGTTTGCACTGTTTTCTAAGACTATACTGCATATTTTTGGTATTGTGTATATATATCCTGTGTATATTTCCTATCCTCTCACTGAGGGTACACTCTAAGATACTTTGGCATATTGTCATAAAAATAAAGTACCTTTATTTTTAGTATAACTGTGTATTGTGTTTTCTTATGATATTGTGCATATGACACTAAGTGGTACTGTAGTAGCTTCACACGTCTCCTAGTTCAGCCTAAGCTGCTCTGCTAAGCTACCATTATCTATCAGCCTAAGCTGCTAGACACCCTATACACTAATAAGGGATAACTGGGCCTGGTGCAAGGTGCAAGTACCCCTTGGTACTCACTACAAGCCAGTCCAGCCTCCTACATTGGTTGTGCAGCGGTGGGATAAGTGCTTTGAGACTACTTACCACTCTTGTCATTGTACTTTTCATAAGAGAAAAATATACAAAACAAGTTCAGTGTATATACACATAACCAAAAAGTTTTGCATTTCCTCTTTTCACTCTTTTCTAAGTGCTGAAAAGTACTTCTAAACTTTCTAAAAAGTTCTAAAAAGTTTTAAAAGTTTTTTTTCTGTCTTTCTAAAAGTTCTGAAAACTTTTTTCTCTTTTTCTATCACTTTAACTCTCTCTAAAAATGTCTGGCACAGGCCAAAATGTTGATCTGTCCAAACTTGCATATGATCACCTTAGCTGGAAAGGAGCAAGGATTCTCTGCATAGAGAGAGGTTTGAGTGTAGGGAAGAATCCTTTCTTGGAATTGTTACTTAATATGCTTAGAGAACAAGATAAGGCTAAAAGTGCCCCATCTGTTGAAAAAGTAGCTAATGGTTTCCAATCTGATCCAGGGACTCCCCCAGGAAAAGATTCAGGAAAGAAACTTCCAAGCCTGCCCATTACTAGACAGTCTAGCATAGTTGGTACTGATGTTGAGTCACACCATACAGATAGTGTTGTCTCACATCATAGCAAGATCATTCATTCTCATCACAGTAGAAATGATGTTTCTGTTAGCCAAGCTGTTAGGGTGTCCTCTGTAAGGGACAGGTCTCCTTCTGTTCATTCTCATCATACTTCTGTGTCTAAGAATGTCCCTCCCACCAACCCTGATTACAGAATGTTAGAGAGGGAACTCAATAAGTTGAGGGTGGAACAAACCAAACTGAAGCTTAAAAAGCAACAGCTGGATTTGGATAGACAGTCTTTAGAACTAGAGAAGGAAAGACAGAAGTTGGGTTTTGAAACCCATGGTGGCAGCAGCAGTATTCCCCATAGTCATCCTGCAAAAGAGCATGATTCCAGGAATCTGCATAAGATAGTTCCCCCTTATAAGGAGGGGGATGACATTAACAAGTGGTTTGCTGCACTTGAGAGGGCCTGTGTTGTACAGGATGTCCCTCAAAGGCAGTGGGCTGCTATCCTATGGCTATCATTTAGTGGAAAAGGTAGGGATAGGCTCCTTACTGTGAAAGAAAGTGATGCCAATAATTTTACAGTTCTTAAGAATGCACTCCTGGATGGTTATGGCTTAACCACTGAACAATACAGGATAAAGTTCAGAGAGACCAAAAAGGAGTCTTCACAAGACTGGGTTGATTTCATTGACCATTCAGTGAAGGCCTTGGAGGGGTGGTTACATGGCAGTAAAGTTACTGATTATGACAGCCTGTATAACTTGATCCTGAGAGAGCATATTCTTAATAATTGTGTGTCTGATTTGTTGCACCAGTACTTGGTGGACTCTGATCTGACCTCTCCCCAAGAATTGGGAAAGAAGGCAGACAAATGGGTCAGAACAAGGGTGAACAGAAAAGTTCATACAGGGGGTGACAAAGATGGCAACAAAAAGAAGGATGGTAAGTCTTCTGACAAGGGTGGGGACAAATCTAAAAATGAGTCTTCATCAGGCCCACAAAAACACTCTGGTGGGGGTGGTGGGTCCAAATCCTCCTTTAATCAAAACAAAGAAAAGAAACCATGGTGCTATTTATGTAAAGTAAAAGGCAATTGGACAACAGATCCCAGTTGTCCAAAGAAAAGCACCAAGCCTCCTACCACTACAACCCCTACTGCTACCCCTAGTGTCCCTACTAATAGCAGTGGTGGTGGGAGCAAACCTACTAATAGCCAATCCAAGGGAGTAGCTGGGCTCACTATTGGTAACTTAGTTGGGGTTGGCCTTGTTAGGGAGGCCACAGAGGCTGTGTTAATCTCTGAGGGGGCTATTGATTTAGCCACCTTAGTTGCTTGTCCCCTTAATATGGATAAGTACAAGCAGCTACCCCTAATAAATGGTGTTGAGGTTCAGGCCTACAGGGACACTGGTGCCAGTGTGACTATGGTCATAGAGAAACTGGTCCACCCTGAACAACACCTACTTGGTCACCAGTACCAAGTAACCGATGCTCACAACAACACAATTAGCCACCCCATGGCTGTTGTAAATCTCAACTGGGGGGGTGGTTACTGGTCCAAAGAAAGTTGTGGTAGCCACAGATTTACCTGTAGACTGTCTACTAGGAAATGATTTGGAGACATCAGCTTGGTCAGATGTGGAGTTGGAGGCCCATGCAGCAACGCTGGGCATCCCAGGGCATATTTTTGCTTTAACCAGGGCTCAGGCCAAAAAGCAAAAAGGACAGGGAAGCTTGGATCCTGGAACAATGGACCAAGTGCTCCCTAAAGCTAGGGCTAGTAGAAGCAAACCACTTCCTACTATCCCTCCCTCTACAGTGGATTCAACTTCTGAGGAAGAAGAATTCCCTCCCTGTGCAGAACCTACACCAGAGGAGCTTGAAGCAGACACTGCTGAGCTTTTGGGTGAAGAGGGCCTGCCAGAGAGGAGCTGAGTGTGGCACAGCAAACCTGTCCCACATTAGAGGGTCTAAGACAGCAAGCTGTCAAACAGGCTAATGGGGATGTCAGTGACTCTCACAGAGTTTACTGGGAGGACAACCTCTTGTACACTGAGCATAGGGATCCTAAACCTGGAGCTGCCAGGAGATTAGTGATTCCTCAGGAGTACAGAAAGTTCCTCCTAACTCTTGCCCACGACATTCCCCTAGCTGGGCATCTGGGTCAAATGAAAACTTGGGACAGGCTTGTTCCCTTGTTTCATTGGCCTAGGATGTCTGAGGACACAAAAGAGTTTTGTAAGTCCTGTGAAGCATCTTGTTCTGTGGAAGAGAAGAGATCAGGGAGAGGGTCACTCTCTTCTTCCTGTCCCTCATCAGTTGCCATGAGCAGGGTGAGATCAGCCCTGTCATAGTAGGGTTTTAGGCGATTGACATGGAGCACCCTAAGGGGACTCCTGGCAGTGCCTAAGTCAACTAAGTAGGTGACTTCACCCTTCTTTTCAACAATTATGTGGGGTCCACTCCATTTGTCTTGGAGTGCTCTTGGGGCCACAGGCTCCAAGACCCACACTTTCTGCCCTGGTTGGTACTGAACCAAAACAGCCTTCTGGTCATGCCATTGCTTTTGGAGCTCTTGGCTGGCCTGAAGGTTTTTACTGGCCTTTTTCATGTACTCAGCCATCCTAGATCTTAGGCCAAGTACATAGTCCACTATGTCTTGCTTTGGAGCTTTTAAAGGTTGTTCCCAACCCTCCTTAACAAGCGTTACAGGGTGACCAAATAGGAGTTCAAAGGGCCTGAAGCCCACTCCTTTTTTGGGGTACCTCACTGTAAGCAAAAAGGAGGCAAGGTAACAAGATATCCCATCTCCTGCGGAGTTTTTCAGGGAGTCCCATTATCATACCTTTGAGAGTTTTGTTAAATCTCTCCACCAGTCCATTTGTTTGTGGATGATAGGGTGTGGTGAACTTGTATGTCACACCACATTCCTTCCACATGGCCTTCAAGTAAGCAGACATGAAATTGCTTCCCCTGTCTGATACCACCTCTTTTGGGAAGCCCACCCTGGAAAAGATTCCCAGGAGGGCCTTTGCCACTGCAGGAGCTGTAGTGGTCCTTAGAGGAATTGCTTCAGGATATCTGGTGGCATGGTCCACTACCACCAAGATAAAACTATTGCCTGAAGCAGTAGGAGGGTCAAGGGGGCCAACTATGTCAACCCCTACCCTTTCAAAGGGAACCCCAACCACAGGCAGTTGGATAAGGGGTGCCTTTGGGGTGCCACCTGTCTTGCCACTGGCTTGACAGGTTTCACAGGACTTACAAATTTCCTTTGTGTTCTCTGACATTCTAGGCCAATGAAACAAGGGTACAAGCCTGTCCCAAGTTTTCATTTGCCCCAAATGTCCAGCTAAGGGAATGTCGTGGGCTAGAGTTAGGAGGAACTTCCTGTACTCCTGAGGAATCACCAATCTCCTGGCAGTTCCAGGTTTTGGATCCCTTGCTTCAGTGTACAAGAGGTTGTCCTCCCAGTAAACTCTGTGAGAGTCACTGACATCCCCATTTGCTTGTTTGACAGCTTGCTGCCTTAGACCCTCTAGTGTGGGACAGGTATGCTGTGCCACACTCAGCTCCTCCCTGGCAGGCCCCCCTTCACCCAAAAGCTCAGCAGTGTCTGCTTCCAGCTCCTCTGGTGTAGGTTCTGCACAGGGTGGAAATTCTTCTTCCTCAGAAGTTGAATCCACTGTACAGGGAGGGATAGCAGGTAGTGTTTTACCTTTACTAACCCTAGCTTTAGGGAGCACTTGGTCCATTCTTCCAGGATCCAAGTCACCCTGTCCTTTTTGCTTTTTGGCCTGAGCCCTGGTTAAAGCAAAAATATGCCCTGGAATGCCCAGCATTGCTGCATGAGCCTCCAACTCCACTTCTGCCCAAGCTGATGTCTCTAAATCATTCCCTAATAGACAGTCTACAGGTAAATCTGAGGCAACCACAACTTTCTTTGGGCCAGTAACCCCCCCTCAGTTGAGATTCACAACAGCCATGGGGTGGCTAAGGGTGTTGTTATGAGCATCGGTTACTTGGTACTGGTGTCCAAGTAGGTGTTGTTCAGGGTAGACCAGTTTCTCTATTACCATTGTAACACTGGCACCTGTGTCCTTGTAGGCCTGAACCTCAACACCATTTATTAGGGGTAGATGCTTGTACTTATCCATGTTAAGGGGACAAGCAACCAAGGTGGCTAAATCAATAGCCCCCTCAGAGACTAGCACAGCCTCTGTGGTCTCCCTAATCAGACCAACCCCAACTAAATTACCAAAAGTGAGCCCAGCTACTCCCTTGGATTGGCTATTAGTAGGTTTGCTCCCACCACCACTGCTATTACTAGGGGCAATAGGTGTAGCAGAAGGGGTTGTAGTGGTAGGAGGCTTGGTGCTTTTCTTTGGACAACTGGGATCTGTTGTCCAATGGCCTTTTATTTTACATAAATAGCACCATGGTTTCTTTTCTTTGTTTTGATTTGAAGAGGATTTGGGCCCACCACCCCCACCAGAGTGTTTTTGTGGGCCTGATGAAGACTAATTTTTAGATTTGTCCCCTCCTTGTCAGAAGACTTACCATCCTTCTTCTTGCCATCTTTGTCACCCCCTGTATGAACTTTTCTGTTCACCCTTGTTCTGACCCATTTGTCTGCCTTCTTTCCCAATTCTTGGGGAGAGGTCAGATCAGAGTCCACCAGGTACTGGTGTAACAAATCAGACACACAATTATTAAGGATATGCTCTCTCAGGATTAAGTTATACAGGCTTTCATAATCAGTAACTTTACTGCCATGTAACCACCCCTCCAAGGCCTTCACTGAATGGTCAACAAAATCTACCCAGTCTTGTGAAGACTCCTTTTTGGTTTCTCTGAACTTCATCCTGTACTGTTCAGTGGTTAAGCCATAACCATCCAGGAGTGCATTCTTAAGAACTGCAAAATTATTGGCATCACTTTCTTTCACAGTAAGGAGCCTATCCCTACCCTTTCCACTAAATGATAGCCATAGGATAGCAGCCCACTGCCTTTGAGGGACCTCCTGTACAACACAGGCCCTCTCAAGTGCAGCAAACCACTTGTTAATGTCATCCCCCTCCTTGTAAGGGGGAACTATCTTGTGCAGATTCCTAGAATCATGCTCTCTTGCAGGATGACTATTGGGAATACTGCTGCTGCCACCATGGGGTTCACACCCCAGTTTCTGTCTTTCTCTTTCTATCTGTAAGGACTGCCTATCTAAATCCAGCTGTTGCTTCTTGAGCTTCAGCCTGGATTCCTCCACTCTCAATCTATTGAGCTCCATTTCTAACACTCTGTCATCAGGGTCGGTGGGAGGGACATGCCTTGAAACAGAAGTATGGTGAGAATGAACAGAAGGAGACCTGGCCCTAACAGATGGCACTCTAACAACCTGGCTAACAGAAATAGCACTTCTACTATGATGAGAAGGAACGCTCTTACTGTGATGTGAGGCAACACTATTACTGTGGTGTGACTCTACATCAGTACCAGCTATGCTAGGTGGTCTGCTAATGGGCAGGCTGGGAAGTTTCCCTTCTAAATCTTTTGCTAGGGGTGCCCCAGGGTCAGATTGGGAACCATCAGCTAATTTCTCAACAGAAGTGCCAACTCTGGTCTTCTCTTGTTCAATGAGCATATTAACCAACAGTTCTCTAGAAGGATTCTTCCCTACCCCTAAACCTCTTTCAATGCAGAGACTCCTTGCTCCTTTCCAGCTAAGGTGATCATAAGCAAGTTTGGACAGATCAACAGTTTGGCCTGTACCAGACATTTTAGAAAGTGTTTACGGGATAGAAAAAGTGAGAAAACCGTTTTTCAGAACTTTTTGAAAGACAGAAAAACCTTTAAAAACTTTTTAAGAACTTTTTAGAAAGTTTAGAGGTACTTTTCAGCACTTAGTAAAGCAGTGAGAGAAGAAAAGCAAAACTTTTTGGTTAGGTGTACATACACTGAACTTGTTTTGTATATTTTTCTCTTATGAAAAGTACAATGGCAAAAGTGGTAAGTAGTTGCAAAGTACTTAACCCACCGCTGCACAACCAATGTAGGAGGCTGGACTGGCTTGTAGTGAGTACCAAGGGGTACTTACACCTTACACCAGGCCCAGGTATCCATTATTAGTGTATAGGGTGTCTAGCAGCTTCGGCTGATAAATAATGGTAGCTTAGCATAGCAGCTTAGGCTGAACTAGGAGATGAGTGAAGCTCCTACAGTACCACTAGTGTCACTTGCACAATATCATAAGAAAACACAATACACAGATATACTAAAAATAAAGGTACTTTATTTTTATGACAATATGCCAAAGTATCTCAGTGAGTACCCTCAGTATGAGGATAGCAAATATACACAAGATATATGTACACAATACCAAAATATGCAGTAATAGCAATAGAAAACAGTGCAAACAATGTATAGTCACAATAGGATGCAATGGGGGCACATAGGGATAGGGGCAACACAATCCATATACTCTAGAAGTGGAATGCGAACCACGAATGGACCCCAAACCTATGTGACCTTGTAGAGGGTCGCTGGGACTGTAAGAAAACAGTGAGGGTTAGAAAAATAGCCCACCCCAAGACCCTGAAAAGTGAGTGCAAAGTGCACTAAAGTTCCCCAAAGAGCACAGAAGTCGTGATAGGGGAATTCTGCAGGAAAGACCAACACCAGCAATGCAACAACAATGGACTTCCAGACGAGAGTACCTGTGGAACAAGGGGACCAAGTCCAAAAGTCACGATCAAGTCGGGAGTGGGCAGATGCCCAAGAAATGCCAGCTGTGGGTGCAAAGAAGCTGCCACCGGATGGTAGAAGCTGAGGATTCTGCAAGAACGACAAGGGCTAGAAACTTCCCCTTTGGAGGATGGATGTCCCACGTCGTGAAGAGTCGTGCAGAAGTGTTTTCCCGCAGAAAGACCGTAAACAAGCCTTGCTAGCTGCAAAGCTTGTGGTTAGGGTTTTTGGATGCTGCTGTGGCCCAGGAGGGACCAGGATGTCACCAATTGCGTGAGGGGACAGAGGGGGTGTCCAGCAAGACAAGGAGCCCTCTCAGAAGCAAGCAGCACCCGCAGAAGTGCCGGAACAGGCACTACAAAGTGGAGTGAAATGGTGCTCACCCGAAGTTACACAAGAGAGTCCCACGCCGCCGGAGGACAACTCAGGAGGTTGTGCAATGCAGGTTAGAGTGCCGTGGACCCAGACTTGGCTGTGCACAAAGGAAATCTTCGTGGAGTGCACAGGAGCCAGAGTAGCTGCAAAACACGCGGTTCCCAGCAATGCAGTCTAGCGTGGGGAGGCAAGGACTTACGTCCACTGTTCTGCTTTCCTTCTTATCTCGTATCAGAGCTTACAGAACATATCAAGAATGCACTTCTGAGTTCAAAGAAGACCTTTATTGTTGTTAATTCTTCCCCACCCACAAGTTCGTGAGAGACGAATTAATAGATTTCAAGCACACGTTGCAGCAATGAAAACAAAATATATCACAGTACTTCTCAGTTGCAATGTACACAGCGGGTTATATATATAAGATATTGATAAGATATTGAATGCAAAGCAAAACAAATACTTCACCGTGTGAGAAACTATTTACAGCTTTATCTTTCTGGGGTCTGCAAGTTGATGACTCCGGTCAACTGCGAGAAAGAGATTATCTACCCACACGGGAGACTGGCAACTGGCACCAAGTTCCAGCCCGAAGTCCAGCAGATTTCAATCTAATTCTCCTAAGCCCGAGCCATCCTTACAAAAGCGTGCCCCCTCCTCTCAGACTCGGGAAAACAATGCAAGCCTTTGGAGACTGGCCAGATCTCCTAGACTTCTCCTCTTCCCAAGCCTGAGCAGAAAGGAAAACACCAAATGTACTCTCTCTTATCATGTCTAGTCTGCTGTGCGAAGAAAACAGCTTGGTTCATCTTGTGGAAAAACACAGCTTGGAAAAATACAGCTTGGATTCTCAACTGCAATGTCTAACTCCACGTTAAAGGCAATAGGCAGCTAACCTAAATATCAAATGTAATGTCTAATGTCATGTCAAAGCCAATAGGCAGCTGAACTGAATACAAAATCTAATGTCTAATATCATGTCAAAGCCAATAGGCAGCTGAACTGAATACAAAATGCAATGTCTAATATCATGTCAAAGCCAATAGGCAGCTGAGCTGAATACAAAATGTAATATATAATATCATGTCAAAGCCAATAGGCAGCTAAGCTGGATACAGAATGTAATATCTAATAGTATTTCAAAGCCAATAGGCAGCTAAACTGAATACATCACGTCAAAGCCAATAGGCAGAATACAGAATGTAATGGCTAATGCAATGTCAAAGCCAGTAGGCGGCTAAACTGGATACAGAAAGTAATGGCTAATGCCATGTCAAAGCCAATAGGCGGCTAAACTGAACAAAACATATAGGTGGTCATTCTGACCTCGGCGGTAAAAGGCGCCTACCGCCGGTCAGAAATCCTCCATAATCCCGCCGCGGTCGCGGAAACCCGCCACGGTCATTCTGACCCGCAGCAGCCAAACCTCCGAAAATCCGACAGCCACAACAGACCGCCAGACCAGCGGTCGGCGGAAAAGTGGAGGTGACAAAACCTCCACCGTCACGCCAACAGAAATACGCCCATGCCATTACGACCCACGAATCCACGCGGCGGTCTTTCAAACGCGGTTTTCCATTGGCGGGACACACCGCCGCGGTCAGAATACACCCAAACGAACAAAACTCAGCCACATTGGCCGATTTGAATTCCACACACCTGATACACATACACACACCACTCCCACACACACAATACAATATAAAACACACACCCACATCACCCACAAACCCCTACGACCAAAAATTCAGAAAGAAGGCCAGAGCGAGACACCACCATCCACAAACTAGCAGCCACAGCCACTCAACACCATCACCCACACAATATCCACACACAAAACAACACACACCACCACACTCAACACACTTAACTACACATACTCCACCCCACACATCATACACACCACCCCATGGCACCCCAAAGACACCCCCGCTTCTCAGACGAAGAACTCAGGGTCATGGTGGAGGAAATCGTTCGGGTAGAGCCCCAGCTGTTCGGCACACAGATCCAATACACCAGCATTGCCCGGAGGACGGAGCTATGGCAGAGGATTGTCGACAGGGTCAACGCTGTGGGACAGCACCCCAGAAATCGGGAAGACATCAGGAAGCGATGGAACGACCTACGGGGGAAGGTGCGTTCCATGGTATCCAGGCACAACATCGCCGTGCAGAAGACTGGCGGAGGACCCCCACCTCAACCCCCACAATTTACAACATGGGAGGAGGAAGTCTTGAACATGCTGCATCCTGACGGCCTCGCAGGAGTCGGCGGAGGAATGGATACTGGTAAGTTGAAGCTTCACTACTGCTTCCCCCCCACCTGCATGCCAAATCATACCCCAACCCTCACCCCCATCCTCGAACCCCACCCTCACCCCCACCCCCATCCTCACCCCCACCCTCACCCACACCACCATCCTCACCCCCACCCCCAGCACACCTATTCCCTGCCAATGTCTCACCATCACAACCCACACATCCCAAAACCTAGGCCTGCATGCGTCCACTAAGCATGGACACCCATCACCAAAGCATGCCCAATGCATATACACATCCCCCCCTCAAGCCACCCTCACCAAAGCCCCCACACACGAATGCCAGCACTTGGGGACACGGGAACCCACAGATACACCCATATGCCACACATTGAAACTATAACCATACCTCTATACCCCTGCAGGACCCGACCGTCAACACACCGCCGCGGAGGGCCCAGAATTCTCCACACCCCCCACCCAAGAGGCCGTCAGCGATGACAGCAGCTCTGTCGACCTGGACACTGATGACCAGCCCGGACCATCGGGGACCTCTGGACAGTCGGTTCCCCTCACACAGGCACAGGCCACTACAGACCCAAACCCCTCTGGGAACACCAGCACAGCTCCCACCCAGCGGGCCCATGCCTCTGTCTCCAGGGCGCGTCAATCTGCGGTGTGTCTACCACTACAGGGCACCGAGGATAACCCACCACCCCAACAACAACAGGGACCTGGGGGCAGTGGTAGTGGGCACACCGGCCAGGGGGCAGAGGCCCAGGGAAACAGGGCAACTCGGAGGGCAGCTGTGCGACAGGGGGGGGACGGGCCCAGGGAACCCACTCTCCACGAGGCCCTCACCACCATCATGGGAGCATACAACCGCTCCCAGGAGACGATGGCGACGGTACTGGCCCGGTTCCAGGAGATCCAGGTACTGCAGGAGGAACACTATCGGGGGTACAGGGAGGACATCAGAGCCCTCACCTCCACCCTGGTTACCATGGTAGGGCTGCTGCAGGACCTCATCAACACCAGGACGGACACTCAACAACAACAAAGGGCCCCTGCCACTAGCCTGGACCAAGAACAGCCAACCACCTCTGCCGGCGCTAGTGGACAGGAGGCCCCCGCACAACAGCAGCCCACCAGACCCCCACCTCCTGCAGGAGAAGAACCACCCCGCAAGAGGGCCCTGAGATCTCGCAAGAAGACAGAGTAGGATGTCAAGACCCCCGCCAGCAAAGGATACCACCTGATGTCATCCCACTGTCCCACATTGTCACCCTGTCCATCCTTGAACTGCCCATGCTCCATCTCTCCACAGGCCTCTGGACAATGCACCTGTGTGACTGTTACTCTGGACTCTGCCATAGACATTCCTTCACCATAGCCCCCACCCACTTGAAACCACCCATCCCATTTTGAGCACTTAAATAAACACCTATTTTGCACAAAACTATCTGGAGTCTGGCTGTGATTTCAAAATATTGTAATTGACATGACAGTGCAAATATGTCCTTGTACACAGTGAAGTCAACAAACAGCTGCCACAAAGCTGTAGTCCATGGGGAAACGAAGCACAGGACTCGTAGTGGGGACCCCAGATCTGAAATAGGGAGGGAAAAGCCACAACTCAGTCATCATACACTGGGGCAAATAGACAGGCAGCAGAGATGCAGGAGAGTAGTTCACATTTACTAAATTATGTTTGAATTGTTACCTGTGTCCTATTGGAAGTACTGTTCAATGATTCTGTCCCTGTTGTCTGTTTCAGCCCCGTCGTCTTCCTCCTCGTCACTCTCCACAGGTTCCACAGCTGCCACAACACCACCGTCTCGACCATCCTCCTGCAGGAAAGGCACCTGGCGGCGCAAAGCCAGGTTGTGAAGCATGCAGCAGGCCACGATGATGTGACACACCTTCTTAGGTGAGTACATTAGGGATCCACCTGTCATATTCAGGCACCTAAACCTGGCCTTTAGGAGGCCAAAGGTGCGTTCGATCACCCTCCTAGTACGCCCATGGGCCTCATTGTACCGTTCCTCTGCCCTGGTCCGGGGATTCCTTACTGGGGTCAGTAGCCACGACAGGTTGGGGTACCCAGAGTCCCCCAATAGCCATACACGGTGTCTCTCTAGCTGTTCCATCACGTAAGGGATGCTGCTATTCCTCAGGATGTAGGCGTCATGCACTGACCCTGGGAATTTGGCATTTACATGCGAGATGTACTGGTCAGCCAAACACACCACCTGGATGTTCATGGAATGGTAACTCTTTCTGTTCCTGTACACCTGCTCCCTGTCTCTTGGGGGAACCAAAGCCACATGGGTCCCATCAATGGCACCAATGACGTTAGGAATATGTCCAAGGGTGTAGAAATCACCCTTCACTGTAACCAATTCGCCCACCTCAGGGAAAATGATGTAGCTCCTCACGTATTTCATCAGGGCAGACAACACTCTGGATAACACCTTCGAAAACATGGGCTGAGACATCCCAGAAGCAATTCCCACTGTTGTCTGAAATGACCCACTTGCCAAGAAATGGAGTACTGACAGGACCTGCACCAGAGGGGGAATCCCTGTGGGTTGGCGGATGGGGGACATCAGGTCGGGCTCCAGCTGGGCACACAGTTCATGTATAGTGGCACGGTCAAGACGGTAGGTCAGGATAATGTGGCGTTCTTCCATTGTCGACAGGTCCACCAGCGGTCGGTACACGCGAGGATTCATCCGTCTCCTCGCCAAACCCAGCGGACGGTGCCTAGGAAGGACAACATGGAGCACACAGTCAAGCAACCCACAGGTACGTACTCTCAGCTAGCACAGTAAACGATTCTCTATGCAGTGAATGGCGTGTCTGAGTGGCTATGCAAGGCCTAGGCCTGTGTGACGCAGTTGAAATTGAGCCATGTGGACCCTCGAAATGGCGGCTGCCTGACCTGTGAAGTGTGACAATGGGATGTGAGGTCAATGCGCTGGCGTGGCACACCGCGGCGGTCAGCGGTCGAAGACCGCGGCGCGAAGCCGCATTGGTTAACATTGAAGCCTATGGGTTTCAGGAGCCAATGGCGAAGGGCGCCGGCGGTGGCGCTACGCACCGCCGCGGTACGCACCGCCGCGGTACGCACCGCCGCGGACGTGACCGCCATTTTCTATCTACTTATCCACTTGCGACTTGAACTTTCACAGGAGAGGACCTATACTGCAAGTGTTGCTGTGACCTCGGTCTGGAAGGGACAATGGCTGCTGCGACTGGGGAAAGGGCCCCTGCCTTCACTGGAGAGGAGTTGGAGAAACTTGTGGATGGGGTCCTCCCCCAGTATGCGCTACTCTACGGTCCTCCAGACCAACAAGTGAGTTTAATTCAATATGGATTTGGGGCCACTGGCTGGCTTGGGGGCCTGGCGGGGGGCCTGGCGGGGATGGGGGGGCATGTTGGGCCTGGCGGGGGGCATGGCGGGGGGCCTGGTGGGGATGGGGGGCATGTTGGGGCTGGCGGGGGGCATGGCGGGGGGCCCGGCGGGGATGGGGGGCATGTTGGGGCTGGTGGGGGGCATGGCGGGGGGCCTGGCGGGGATGGGGGGCATGTTGGGCCTGGCGGGGGCCTGGCGGGGGGCATGGCGGGGATGGGGGGCATGTTGGGCCTGGCGGGGGCATGGCGGGGGGCCTGGCGGGGATGGGGGGCATGTTGGGGCTGGCGGGGGGCATGGCGGGGGGCCTGGCGGGGATGGGGGGCATGTTGGGCCTGGCGGGGGGCCTGGCGGGGGGCCTGGCGGGGATGCGGGGCATGTTGGGGCTGGCGGGGGGCATGGCGGGGGGCCTGGCGGGTATGGGGGGCATGTTGGGCCTGGCGGGGGGCCTGGCGGGGGGCCTGGCGGGGATGGGGGGCATGTTGGGGCTGGCGGGGGGCATGGCGGGGGGCCTGGCGGGGATGGGGGGCATTGGGCCACTGGCAACGAAAATGCAGACAAACTTGAACGTGGTATTTCTCCCTCCCTGTACGTGTCACATAGGTCCGCGCCCATGAGAAGATCGGGATTTGGCGTGCCATCGCCAAGGAAGTCCGGACCCTGGGGGTCCACCATCGACGGGGCACCCACTGCCGCAAGAGGTGGGAGGACATCCGCCGCGGGACCAAGAAGACGGCTGAGTCTCTGCTGGGGATGGCCTCCCAACGTAGGCGGGGTGCCTGCCGTCAACTGACCCCCCTGATGTTCCGGATCCTGGCGGTGGCCTACCCTGATTTGGATGGGCGCGTGAGGGCAGCACAGCAGACACAAGGGGGTGAGTCCAAGCATTATCTACTCTGTTGTCGCGCAGTGGAGGTGTCTGG
Source organism: Pleurodeles waltl (assembly GCF_031143425.1). Classification (NCBI taxonomy): domain Eukaryota; kingdom Metazoa; phylum Chordata; class Amphibia; order Caudata; family Salamandridae; genus Pleurodeles; species Pleurodeles waltl. The sequence continues at coordinate 758,098,952 of NC_090449.1, read as the reverse complement.
GTGGGGGAGGAGGGCTGTGGGTCCCCCTAGGCCAGGGCGATATCTGTAGGCTGGGCACCCCCGTAAGCCCCTGTGTCCCCAGCCACCACCCTCAGTAGTGTGTCAGTACAGCCATCCCTGGGCCGTGTCATCCATGGGTGCAGTTGTCAACTCTAGGCGTGTAGGGCATGTTCCACGGAATGCGTAGCGGACCCCAAGAGCGCAACTTAGTGCAGGGGGCATCTGTGTCTGTCATGTCCGCTAACTGTACCGGAGATCCATGTACTCAATATCCCTTTATTTCTCTCTCCCCCCCCCTTTTTGTTTGTCTTTCTGTGCTTGTGTGCATCAGCATCATCAGGCGGAGGAGAAGTGGCATCGGGGCAGGAGGGAGCTGCATCTCACATGGCCCAGGAGGGCCATGCCACAGAGTCTGACTGGACCAGTGAGACGGAGGGCGAGGGGAGCTCCACAACGGGGACGACTGGACCCTGCAGCGACACGGACACGTCCTCGGAAGGGAGCTCCCTTGCGGGGGTGGCACCATCCGTGCCCCCCGCCATTACAGGTACAGCCGCCACCCAGCGCACCATCTCCGCCCTCCCAGCAGCCCCTCAGCGTTCGCCCCGTGCCCGCTCTGCCAGGAAGCCGGGCATCTCCTTCGCCCCAGGCACCTCAGGCCCTGCCCCTGTTACCCCCGCTGCCCTCAGTGAGGAGGTCATTGACCTCCTCCGAACGCTCATTGTTGGGCAGACTACCCTTTTGAATGCCATCCAGGGGGTGGAGAGGGAGGTTCATCGCAGCAATGCGTACCTGGAGGGCATTCATTCGGGTCAGGCTGCCCATCAGCGATCGTTCCAGGCTCTGGCCTCAGCACTGACGGCAGCCATTGTCCCTGTCTCCTGCCTCCCTCTACTAACTCCCTCCTCCCAGTCTCCTGTTCCTCTGCCTGTCCCACCCACACCATCAGACCAGCCTGCACACACCTCAACACCCAAGAGAAGCTCATCCAAACATAAGCACCACAGATCACGCAGACATTCACACACGCAACATTCCGATGCAGACATGCCAACAGTCACTACCACCTCTGTGACCCCCACCTCCTCGTATCCCTCCTCCCTCCCTGTGACGTCTACACTCACACCTCCATTCACCTCACCATCAGCCAGTGTTTCCATCACCAGCACACCCTCCAGTCCAGTCCGCACACGTGCAGTCACCACCCCCACTGCCATTTACACGTCCCCTGTGTCCTCTCCCACTGTGTCTGTCACCCCCTCTTCCACACCACACAAACGCAGCCACCCACCCACCCAACAGCCATCCACCTCACGACAGCCTATCCCTCCTGCACCTGCACCCAAAGACAGCAAACGTGAATCACCTACAACCACATCCTCTCCCTCCACTCCCATTCCCACTGTACCTACCACTCTCCATTGTCCCAAGAAACTCTTCCTCGCCACTGCTAACTTCTTTCCTGACCCTGAGCCCCCCCCTCCTTCTCGTCGGGGTAAGAAGAGCACCTCAGCCACCACCAGCCCTGCAGCCCCCTTGACAAGGGTGCAGGGGTATTGGAGCCCACCAGCCCGCATGTCTGGATCTTCGCCCAGCAGCAAGGGGACAGCCAGCCCACCCCCTGGGAAGAGGAGCAGAAGGCAGAAGGGGCGCCGCAGGAGCCCGGCTTCTACATCCCCCCCGGACACCACCCAGACACAGTCACCAGCCACAGCTCCAAAGGGAGGAAAGGGCCACAGACTCCAGACTAAGGAGGGCAAGGGCAGCAAGTCGGAGAGGTCAGGCTGCAGGCCTGCTGCCCAGGAGAAGCCCACCACCCCCATAGCCGCTGGCCAGGGAGGACCCAGCCCAGCTGGCCAGGAGGGCCCCACCACCCACAGCCCAGGTGGGCATTGAAGGAGCACCATCCCCGCTGCCCAGGAGGGCACCACCAGGCAATGAGCAGTTGGCCATAGACCGGCCGCCGTCTCAAGAACCGCTGAACTGGGCCCCGCCGTCTCAAGAACCGCTGAACTGGGCCCCGCCGTCTCAAGCACCGCTGAACTGGGCCCCGCCGTCTCCAGCACCGCTCCGCTGGGGACCGCCGACTCAAGAACCGCTGAACTGGACCCCGCCGTCTCAAGCACCGCTGAACTGGGCCCCGCCGTCTCAAGCACCGCTGAACTGGGCCCCGCCGTCTCAAGAACCACTGAACTGGGCCCCGCCGTCTCAAGCACCGCTGAACTGGGCCCCGCCGTCTCCAGCACCGCTCCGCTGGGGACTGCCGTCTCAAGAACCGCTGAACTGGGCCCCGCCGTCTCAAGCACCGCTGAACTGGGCCCCGCCGTCTCAAGCACCGCTCCGCTGGGGACCGCCGTCTCAAGAACCGCTGAACTGGGCCCCGCCGACTCAAGCACCGCTGAACTGGGCCCCGCCGTCTCAAGCACCGCTCCGCTGGGGACCGCCGTCTCAAGAACCGCTGAACTGGGCCCTTCAAGGCAAGACCCGCTGAACTGGGCCCTTCAAGGCAAGAAGCGCTGAACTGGGCCCTTCAAGGCAAGACCCGCTGAACTGGGCCCTTCAAGGCAAGAACCGCTGGCCCTTTGGCAGACGTGGCAGGGCAGGATCTGTCTCGGGCAGGGCTGCAGGATGTCCTCTGGCCAACATGCCTCCTCCAGTGGCAGTGGAGTCTGTTATGGACTGTTTGGACTGTGGCTTTGCTCTCCCCAGGATGGCCCAGTGGGCAGGCCACCCACTGTATGGACTGTATGGACTGTGGCTTTGCTCTCCCCAGGATGGCCCAGTGGGCAGGCCACCCACTGTATGGACTGTATGGACTGTGGCTTTGCTCTCCCCAGGATGGCCCAGTGGGCAGGCCACCCACTGTATGGACTGTATGGACTGTGGCTTTGCTCTCCCCAGGATGGCCCAGTGGGCAGGCCACCCACTGTATGGACTGTATGGACTGTGGCTTTGCTCTCCCCAGGATGGCCCAGTGGGCAGGCCAACCACTGTATGGACTGTATGGACTGTGGCTTTGCTCTCCCCAGGATGGCCCAGTGGGCAGGCCACCCACTGTATGGACTGTATGGACTGTGGCTTTGCTCTCCCCAGGATGGGCCAGTGGTCATGGAGTCCCCTCGTGGATCTGGCGTCGTGTACTCAAGTGGCTGAGGTGCCCCCCCTTCCCTTCCCCCTGAGGTGCCTGTCCTATTTTCTTTCTGATGCCCCTGCAGTGTTCTCTCTGTAGAGTTCTTGTCGTGGGACTGGGCCTTGCCCCTTTGCACAGGACCCCTGTGGTCCACGGACAGTGGTTGGACTACATTTAGTAGCTGTATATATTTTGTACATATTTTATTTATTTATTGGGATTACTGGTGTCCATATTTCAATATATCTGCCCGTTTATGATCTCTTCTTTTGGTCTTTGCATTATTTCGGAGGGGGGGGTTTGTGGGTTGTGACAGTGATCTGTGGGAATGCATTGATGTGTGTGTTGTAGTGGGTGTGGGTGGGTGGGTGTGTGCCGGTACTCTTTTCCCTCCCCTGTGTCGTAGGTGCAGTACTCACCGATGTCTTCCGCGCCGCCGGGAGTGCTCCTGGTACAGGAGCAGGTATAGGAGTGCGGGGATGACCTGCAACTCGGGTTCCATACTGCCGGAATCTCGCGTGGAGTGCGTAGAGGTGAGCGTTTTCCCATTCGTAGTCTGTTTCCGCCGTGTTTTTATCGGCGGTGCTCCCGCCCCGGAAAAGGTGGCGGATTGGTGGGTCGTGATAGGGTGGGAGGTACATTGTCTGCCGCCTGGCTGTTGGCGGGGACCGTCGCGCTGTTTGTTTGTTCCGCCGTGGCGGGCGGAGTGTTAATGCGGCGGGCTGTGTTGGCGGTTCCCGCCAGGGTCAGAATTGCATATTTTGGACCGCCGGCCTGTTGGCGGCTTGGCCGCCGCATTATCACCGACCGCCAGGGTCAGAATGAGGGCCATAATGTGCTACTGGTGAACATTGAGCAACTAATATGCGCAGTGGTGAAACACAAAGTCATTGGTCAAACACAATATTACTAGCATCACACTCCACCAAACTTGGACTGAAGAGTCACTGGACTATGGGAGTCACTTGGAAAGAGTTGCTGAGTTCAAGGGACCTCACTCGTCGTGCTGAGAGGAGACCCAGAGGACCGGTGATGCAGTTCTTTGGTGCCTGCGGTTGCAGGGGGAAGATTCCGTCGACCCACGGGAGATTTCTTCGGAGCTTCTAGTGCAGAGAGGAGGCACACTACCCCCACAGCATGCACCACCAGGAAAACAGTTGAGAAGGCGGCTGGATCAGCGTTACAGTGTCACAGTAGTCGTCTTCGCTACTTTGTTGCAGTTTTGCTGGCTTCCAGCGCGGTCAGCAGTCGATTCCTTGCCAGAAGGTGAAGAGAGAGATGCAGAGGAACTCTGATGAGCTCTTGCATTCGTTATCTAAGGAATTCCCCAAAGCAGAGACCCTAAATAGCCAGAAAAGAGGGTTTGGCTACTTAGGAGAGAGGATAGGCTAGCAACACCTGAAGGAGCCTATCAGAAGGAGTCTCTGACGTCACCTGCTGGCCCTGGCCACTCAGAGCAGTCCAGTGTGCCAGCATCACCTCTGTTTCCAAGATGGCAGAGGTCTGGAGCACACTGGAGGAGCTCTGGGCACCTCCCAGGGGAGGTGCAGGTCAGGGGAGTGGTCACTCCCCTTTCCTTTGTCCAGTTTCGCGCCAGAGCAGGGCTGAGGGGTCCCTAAACCGGTGTAGACTGGCTTATGCAGAAATGGGCACCATCTGTGCCCATGAAAGCATTTCCAAAGGCTAGGGGAGGCTACTCCTCCCCTGCCTTAACACCTTTTTCCAAAGGGAGAGGGTGTAACACCCTCTCTCTGAGGAAGTCCTTTGTTCTGCCTTCCTGGGCCAAGCCTGGCTGGACCCCAGGAGGGTAGAAACCTGTCTGGGGGGTTGGCAGCAGCAGCAGCTGCAGTGAAACCCCTGAAAAGGCAGTTTGGCAGTACCAGGGTCTGTGCTAGAGACCCGTGGGATCATGGGATTGTGCTAACAATGCCAGGATGGCATTGAGGGGGCAATTCCATGATCATAGACATGTTACATGGCCATATTTGGAGTTACCATTGTGAAGCTACACATAGGTAGTGACCTATATGTAGTACACGCTTGTAATGGTGTCCCCGCACTCACAAAGTCCGGGGAATTTGCCCTGAGCCATGTGGGGGCACCTTGGCTAGTGCCAGGGTGCCCACACACTAAGTAACTTAGCACCCAACCTTTACCAGGTAAAGGTTAGACATATAGGTGACTTATAAGTTACTTAAGTGCAGTGGTAAATGGCTGTGAAATAACGTGGACGTTATTTCACTCAGGCTGCAGTGGCAGGCCTGTGTAAGAATTGTCAGAGTTCCCTATGGGTGGCAAAAGAAATGCTGCAGCCCATAGGGCTTTCCTGGAACCCCAATACCCTGGGTACCTCAGTACCATATACTAGGGAATTATAAGGGTGTTCCAGTATGCCAATGTGAATTGGTGAAATTGGTCACTAGCCTGTTAGTGACAAATTGGAAAGAAATGAGAGAGCATAACCACTGAGGTTCTGAATAGCAGAGCCTCAGTGAGACAGTTAGTCATAACACAGGTAACACATACAGGGCACACTTATGAGCACTGGGGCCCTGGCTGGCAGGGTCCCAGTGAGACATACAACTAAAACAACATATATACAGTGAAAAATGGGGGTAACATGCCAGGCAAGATGGTACTTTCCTACACAACCCCTCCCCCCCAAACGAAGGACAATAAGACTAGCCATGACCTGATGAGTCTTCATTGTCTAAGTGGAAATATCTGGCGAGTCCATCTGCGTTGGAGTGGGTACTCCCAGGTCTATGTTCCAAGGTATAGTCAATTCCCTGTAGGGATATGGACCACCTCAACAATTTAGGATTTTCACCTTTCATTTGTTTTAGCCAAAGTATAGGTTTGTGGTCTGTCTGAACAATGAAGTGAGTGCCAAACAGGTATGGCCTCAACTTCTTCAGTGCCCAGACCACAGCAAGGGCCTCCCTCTCTATGGCAGACCAACGCTTTTCTCTAGGGGTCAACCTCCTGCTGATAAAGGCAACAGGTTGATCCTGGCCCTCAGAATTAAGTTGTGATAAGACTGCCCCTACCCCTAATTCAGATGCATCAGTTTGGACAATGCATTTTTTGGAGTAACAGGGGCTTTTCAGGACAGGTGCAGAGCACATGGCCTGCTTCAGCTCCTCAAAAGCTTTCTGACAGTTTGCTGTCCATAATACCTTCTTAGGCATTTTTTTAGATCTGAGGTCATTAAGAGGGGCTGCAATGGAGCCATAGTTCTTTATGAACCTCCTATAGTACCCATTGAGGCCTAAAAAGGCTCTCACCTGAGTCTGAGTTGTAGGGGGAACCCAATCTATAATAGTTTGGATTTTCCCCTGAAGTGGTGCAATCTGTTCTCCACCTGCCAGGTGTCCCAGATAAACCACCTTCCCCTGCCCTATCTGGCACTTTGAAGCCTTGATAGTGAGGCCTGTCTTTTGCAGGGCCTCCAAAACTTTCCATAGGTGGACCAGGTGATCGTCCCAGCTGGAGCTAAAGACAGCTATATCATCTAGATATGCTGCACTAAAAGCTTCCAGCCCTTGCAGGACTGTGTTCACCAACCTCTGAAAAGTGGCAGGTGCATTTTTCAATCCAAAAGGCATTACTGTGAATTGGTAATGGCCTCCAATGGTTGAAAATGCAGTTTTTGCTTTTGCATCTTCTGATAACTTGATCTGCCAATACCCTGAAGTCAAATCAAAAGTGCTTAGATACTTGGCAGATGCCAGTGTATCTATTAGCTCATCTGCCCTGGGTATAGGGTGAGCATCAGTTTTGGTTACTTGGTTGAGACCTCTACAGTCTACGCAATACCGCATTTCCTTCTTTCCATCCTTGGAATGAGGTTTTGGTACAAGTACCACAGGAGAGGCCCATGGACTTTCAGAGTGCTCAACCACTCCTAGCTCAAGCATTTTCTGCACCTCTTGTTTTATGCAGTCTCTGACATGGTCAGGCTGCCTATAGATCTTACGTTTGACAGGCAGGCTGTCTCCAGTATCTATAGTGTGCTCACACCAAGAAGTGGTACCTGGCACAGTAGTGAAGAGTTCAGAAAACTGACCCAGGAGATTTATGCAGTGGTCTTTCTGCTCAGCAGTAAGACAATCTGCTAGTACAACACCTTCCACTAGAGCATCTTGTTCTGTGGAAGAGAAGAGATCAGGGAGAGGGTCACTCTCTTCTTCCTGTCCCTCATCAGTTGCCATGAGCAGGGTGAGATCAGCCCTGTCATAGTAGGGTTTTAGGCGATTGACATGGAGCACCCTAAGGGGACTCCTGGCAGTGCCTAAGTCAACTAAGTAGGTGACTTCACCCTTCTTTTCAACAATTATGTGGGGTCCACTCCATTTGTCTTGGAGTGCTCTTGGGGCCACAGGCTCCAAGACCCACACTTTCTGCCCTGGTTGGTACTGAACCAAAACAGCCTTCTGGTCATGCCATTGCTTTTGGAGCTCTTGGCTGGCCTGAAGGTTTTTACTGGCCTTTTTCATGTACTCAGCCATCCTAGATCTTAGGCCAAGTACATAGTCCACTATGTCTTGCTTTGGAGCTTTTAAAGGTTGTTCCCAACCCTCCTTAACAAGTGTTAGAGGACCTCTCACAGGGTGACCAAATAGGAGTTCGAATTGGCTGAAGCCCACTCCTTTTTGGGGTACCTCACTGTAAGCAAAAAGGAGGCAAGGTAACAGGATATCCCATCTCCTGCAGAGTTTTTCAGGGAGTCCCATTATCATACCTTTGAGAGTTTTGTTAAATCTCTCCACCAGTCCATTTGTTTGTGGATGATAGGGTATGGTGAACTTGTATGTCACACCGCATTCCTTCCACATGGCCTTTAAGTAAGCAGACATGAAATTGCTTCTCCTGTCTGATACCACCTCTTTTGGGAAGCCCACCCTGGAAAAGATTCCCAGGAGGGCCTTTACCACTGCAGGAGCTGTAGTGGTCCTTAGAGGAATTGCTTCAGGATATCTGGTGGCATGGTCCACTACCACCAAGATAAACCTATTGCCTGAAGCAGTAGGAGGGTCAAGGGGGCCAACTATGTCAACCCCTACCCTTTCAAAGGGAACCCCAACCACAGGCAGTGGGATAAGGGGTGCCTTTGGGGTGCCACCTGTCTTGCCACTGGCTTGCCAGGTTTCACAGGACTTACAAAATTCCTTTGTGTCCTCTGACATTCTAGGCCAATGAAACAAGGGTACAAGCCTGTCCCAAGTTTTCATTTGCCCCAAATGTCCAGCTAAGGGAATGTCGTGGGCTAGAGTTAGGAGGAACTTCCTGTACTCCTGAGGAATCACCAATCTCCTGGCAGTTCCAGGTTTTGGATCCCTTGCTTCAGTGTACAAGAGGTTGTCCTCCCAGTAACCTCTGTGAGAGTCACTGACATCCCCATTTGCTTGTTTGACAGCTTGCTGCCTTAGACCCTCTAGTGTGGGACAGGTATGCTGTGCCACACTCAGCTCCTCCCTGGCAGGCCCCCCTTCACCCAAAAGCTCAGCAGTGTCTGCTTCCAGCTCCTCTGGTGTAGGTTCTGCACAGGGTGGAAATTCTTCTTCCTCAGAAGTTGAATCCACTGTAGAGGGAGGGATAGTAGGTAGTGTTTTACCTTTGCTAACCCTAACTTTAGGGAGCACTTGGTCCATTCTTCCAGGATCCAAGTCACCCTGTCCTTTTTGCTTTTTGGCCTGAGCCCTGGTTAAAGCAAAAATATGCCCTGGAATGCCCAGCATTGCTGCATGAGCCTCCAACTCCACTTCTGCCCAAGCTGATGTCTCTAAATCATTCCCTAATAGACAGTCTACAGGTAAATCTGAGGCAACCACAACTTTCTTTGGGCTAGTAACCCCCCCCCCCCCCAGTTGAGATTCACAACAGCCATGGGGTGGCTAAGGGTGTTGTTATGAGCATCGGTTACTTGGTACTGGTGACCAAGTAGGTGTTGTTCAGGGTGGACCAGTTTCTCTATTACCATTGTAACACTGGCACCTGTGTCCCTGTAGGCCTGAACCTCAACACCATTTATTAGGGGTAGTTGCTTGTACTTATCCATGTTAAGGGGACAAGCAACCAAGGTGGCTAAATCAATAGCCCCCACAGAGACTAGCACAGCCTCTGTGGTCTCCCTAATCAGACCAACCCCAACTAAATTACCAAAAGTGAGCCCAGCTACTCCCTTGGATTGGCTATTAGTAGGTTTGCTCCCACCACCACTGCTATTACTAGGGGCACTAGGTGTAGTAGAAGGGGTTGTAGTGGTAGGAGGCTCGGTGCTTTTCTTTGGACAACTGGGATCTGTTGTCCAATGGCCTTTTATTTTACATAAATAGCACCATGGTTTCTTTTCTTTGTTTTGATTTGAAGAGGATTTGGGCCCACCACCCCCACCAGAGTGTTTTTGTGGACCTGATGAAGACTCATTTTTAGATTTGCCCCCACCCTTGTCAGAAGACTTACCATCCTTCTTCTTGCCATCTTTGTCACCCCCTGTATGAACTTTTATGTTCACCCTTGTTCTGACCCATTTGTCTGCCTTCTTTCCCAATTCTTGGGGAGAGCTCAGATCAGAGTCCACCAGGTACTGGTGTAACAAATCAGACACACAATTATTAAGAATATGCTCTCTCAGGATTAATTTAGACAGGCTTTTATAATCAGTAACTTTACTGCCATGTAACCACCCCTCCAAGGCCTTCACTGAATGGTCAACAAAGTCTACCCAGTCTTGTGAAGACTCCTTTTTGGTTTCTCTGAACTTCATCCTGTACTGTTCAGTGGTTAAGCCATAACCACCCAGGAGTGCATGCTTAAGAATTGCAAAATTATTGGCATCACTTTCTTTCACAGTAAGGAGCCTATCCCTACCCTTTCCACTAAATGATAGCCATAGGATAGCAGCCCACTGCCTTTGCGGGACCTCCTGTACAACACAGGCCATCTCAAGTGCAGCAAACCACTTGTTAATGTCATCCCCCTCCTTGTAAGGGGGAACTATCTTGTGCAGATTCCTAGAATTATGCTCTCTTACAGGATGACTATTGGGAATATTGCTGCTGCCACCATGGGGTTCACACCCCAGTTTCTGTCTTTCTAATTCTATCTCTAAGGACTGCCTATCTAAATCCAGCTGTTACTTCTTGAGCTTCAGCCTGGATTCCTCCACTCTCAATCTAGCGAGCTCCATTTCTAACACTCTGTCATCAGGGTCGGTGGGAGGGACATGCCTTGAAACAGAAGTATGGTGAGAATGAACAGAATGAGACCTGGCCCTAACAGATGGCACTCTAACAACCTGGCTAACAGAAATAGCACTTCTACTATGATGAGAAGGAACACTCTTACTGTGATGTGAGGCAACACTATTACTGTGGTGTGACTCTACATCAGTACCAGCTATGCTAGGTGGTCTGCTAATGGGCAGGCTGGGAAGTTTCCCTTCTAAATCTTTTGCTAGGGGGGCCCCAGGGTCAGATTGGGAACAATCAGCTAATTTCTCAACAGAAGTGCCAACTCTGGTCTTATCTTGTTCAATGAGCATATTAACCAACAGTTCTCTAGAGGGATTCTTCCCTACCCCTAAACCTCTTTCAATGCAGAGACTCCTTGCTCCTTTCCAGCTAAGGTGATCATAAGCAAGTTTGGACAGATCAACAGTTTGGCCTGTACCAGACATATTAGAAAGTGTTTAAGGGATAGAAAAAGTGAGAAAAAAGTTTTTCAGAACTTTTTGAAAGACAGAAAAAAACTTTTAAAACTTTTAAAGAACTTTTTAGAAAGTTTAGAGGTACTTTTCAGCAATTAGTAAAGCAGTGAGAGAAGAAAAGCAAAACTTTTTGGTTAGGTGTACATACAATGAACTTGTTTTGTAAATTTTTCTCTTATGAAAAGTACAATGGCAAAACTGGTAAGTAGTTGCAAAGTACTTATCCAACCACTGCACAACCAATGTAGGAGGCTGGACTGGCTTGTAGTGAGTACCAAGGGGTACTTACACCTTACACCAGGCCCAGGTATCCCTTATTAGTGTATAGGGTGTCTAGCAGCTTAGGCTGATAGATAATGGTAGCTTAGCAAAGCAGCTTAGGCTGAACTAGGAGACGAGTGAAGCTCCTACAGTACCACTAGTGTCACTTGCACAATATCATAAGAAAACACAATACACAGATATACTCAAAATAAAGGTACTTTATTTTTATGACAATATGCCAAAGTATCTCAGTGAGTACCCTAAGTATGAGGATAGCAAATATACACAAGATATATGTACACAATACCAAAATATGCCGTAATAGCAATAGAAAACAGTGCAAACAATGTATAGTCACAATAGAATGCAATGGGGGCACATAGGGATAGGGGCAACACAAACCATATACTCTAGAAGTGGAATGCGAACCACGAATAGACCCCAAACCTATGTGACCTTGTAGAGGGTCGCTGGGACTGTAAGAAAACAGTGAGGGTTAGAAAAATAGCCCACCCCAAGACCCTGAAAAGTGAATGCAAAGTGCACTAAAGTTCCCCAAAGAGCACAGAAGTCGTGATAGGGGAATTCTGCAGGAAAGACCAACACCAGCAATGCAAAAACGATGGATTTCCAGACGAGAGTACCTGTGGAACAAGGAGACCAAGTCCAAAAGTCACGATCAAGTCGGGAGCAGGAAATGCCAGCTGTGGGTGCAAAGAAGCTGCCACCGGATGGTAGAAGCTGAGGATTCTGCAAGAACGACAATGGCTAGAAACTTCCCCTTTAGAGGATGGATGTCCCACGTCGTGAAGAGTCATGCAGAAGTGTTTTCCCGCAGAAAGACCGTAAACAAGCCTTGCTAGCTGCAAAGCTCGCGGTTAGGGTTTTTGGATGCTGCTGTGGCCCAGGAAGGACCTGGATGTCACCAATTGCGTGAGGGGACAGAGGGGGCGTCCAGCAAGACAAGGAGCCCTCTCAGAAGCAAGCAGCAGCCGCAGAAGTGCCGGAACAGGCACTATGAAGTGAAAAGGTGCTCACCCGAAGTTACACAAGAGAGTTCCACGCCGCCGGAGGACAACTCAGGAGGTTGTGCAATGCAGGTTAGAGTGCCATGGACCCAGACTTGGCTGTGCACAAAGGAAATGTTCGTGGAGTGCACAGGAGCCGGAGTAGCTGCAAAACACGCGGTTCCCAGCAATGCAGTCTAGCTTGGGGAGGCAAGGACTTACCTCCACCAAACTTGGACTGAAGAGTCACTGGACTGTGGGAGTCACTTGGACAGAGTTGCTGAGTTCAAGGGACCTCGCTAATCGTGCTGAGAAAAGACTCAGAGGACCGGTTATGCAGTTCTTTGGTGCCTGCGGCTGCAGGGGGAAGATTCCATCGACCCACGGGAGATTTCTTCAGAGCTTCTAGTGCAGAGAGGAGGCACACTACCCCCACAGCATGCACCACCAGGAAAACAGTCGAGAAGGCGGCTGGATCAGCGTTACAGTGTCGCAGTAGTCGTCTTTGCTACTTTGTTGCAGTTTTGCTGGCTTCCAGCACGGTCAGCAGTCGATTCCTTGCCAGAAGGTGAAGAGAGAGATGCAGAGGAACTCTGATGAGCTCTTGCATTCGTTATCTAAGGAATTCCCCAAAGCAGAGACCCTAAATAGCCAGAAAAGAGGGTTTGGCTACTTAGGAGAGAGGATAGGCTAGCAACACCTGAAGGAGCCTATCAGAAGGAGTCTCTGACGTCACCTGCTGGCCCTGGCCACTCAGAGCAGTCCAGTGTGCCAGCATCACCTCTGTTTCCAAGATGGCAGAGGTCTGGAGCACACTGGAGGAGCTCTGGGCACCTCCCCTGGGAGGTGCAGGTCAGGGGAGTGGTCACTCCCCTTTCCTTTGTCCAGTTTCGCGCCAGAGCAGGGCTGAGGGGTCCCTAAACCGGTGTAGACTGGCTTATGCAGAAATGGGCACCATCCGTGCCCATGAAAGCATTTCCAGAGGCTAGGGGAGGCTACTCCTCCCCTGCCTTAACACCTTTTTCCAAAGGGAGAGGGTGTAACACCCTCTCTCTGAGGAAGTCCTTTGTTCTGCCTTCCTGGGCCAAGCCTGGCTGGACCCCAGGAGGGCAGAAACCTGTCTGGGGGGGTTGGCAGCAGCAGCAGCTGCAGTGAAACCCCTGAAAAGGCAGTTTGGCAGTACCCAGGTCTGTGCTAGAGACCCGTGGGATCATGGGATTGTGCCAACAATGCCATGATGGCATTGAGGGGGCAATTCCATGATCATAGACATGTTACATGGCCATATTCGGAGTTACCATTGTGAAGCTACACATAGGTAGTGCCCTATATGTCGTGCACGCGTGTAATGGTGTCCCCGCACTCACAAAGTCCGGGGAATTTGCCCTGAACCAGCTGGGGGCACCTTGGCTAGTGCCAGGGTGCCCACACACTAAGTAACTTAGCACCCAACCTTTACCAGGTAAAGGTTAGACATATAGGTGACTTATAAGTTACTTAAGTGCAGTGGTAAATGGCTGTGAAATAACGTGGACGTTATTTCACTCAGGCTGCAGTGGCAGGCCTGTGTAAGAATTGTCAGAGCTCCCTATGGGTGGCAAAAGAAATGCTGCAGCCCATAGGGATCTCCTGGAACCCCAATACCCTGGGTACCTCAGTACCATATACTAGGGAATTATAAGGGTGTTCCAGTAAGCAAATGTAAATTGGTAAAATTGGTCACTAGCCTGTTAGTGACAATTTGGAAAGAAATGAGAGAGCATAACCACTGAGGTTCTGATTAGCAGAGCCTCAGTGAGACAGTTAGTCACTACACAGGTAACACATTCAGGCACACTTATCAGCACTGGGACCCTGGTGAACAGGGTCCCAGTGACACATACAACTAAAACAACATATATACAGTGAAAAATGGGGGTAACATGCCAGGCAAGATGGTACTTTCCTACACAACCCCCCCCCCAAACGAAGGACAATAAGACTAGCCATGACCTGATGAGTCTTCATTGTCTAAGTGGAAATATCTGGAGAGTCCATCTGCGTTGGAGTGGCTACTCCCAGGTCTATGTTCCACTGTATAGTCCATTCCCTGTAGGGATATGGACCACCTCAACAATTTAGGATTTTCACCTTTCATTTGTTTTAGCCAAAGTAGAGGTTTGTGGTCTGTCTGAACAATGAAGTGAGTGCCAAACAGGTATGGCCTCAACTTCTTCAGAGCCCAGACCACAGCAAAGGCCTCCCTCTCTATGGCAGACCAACGCTTTTCTCTAGGGGTCAACCTCCTACTAATAAAAGCAACAGGTTGATCCTGGCCCTCAGAATTAAGTTGTGATAGGACTGCCCCTACTCCTAATTCAGATGCATCAGTTTGGACATAGAAGTTTTTAGAGTAACAAGGGCTTTTCAGGACAGGTGCAGAGCACATGGCCTGCTTCAGCTCCTCAAAAGCTTTCTGACAGTTTGCTGTCCATAATACCTTTTTAGGCATTTTCTTGGATGTGAGGTCATTAAGAGGGGCTGCAATGGAGCCATAGTTCTTAATGAACCTCCTGTAATACCCAGTGAGGCCTAGGAAGGCTCTCACCTGAGTCTGAGTGGTAGGGGGAACCCAATCAATAATTGTTTGGATTTTCCCCTGAAGTGGTGCAATCTGTTCCCCACCAACAAGGTGTCCCAGATAAACCACCTTCCCCTGCCCTATCTGGCACTTTGAAGCCTTGATAGTGAGGCCTACCTTTTGCAGGGCCTCCAAAACTTTCCATAGGTGGACCAGGTGATCATCCCAGCTGGAGCTAAAGACAGCTATATCGTCCAAATAGGCTGCACTGAACGCCTCCAGCCCTTGCAGGACTGTGTTCACCAACCTTTGAAAAGTGGCAGGTGCATTTTTCAAACCAAAAGGCATTACTGTAAATTGGTAATGGCCTCCAATGGTTGAAAATGCTGTTTTAGGTTTAGCATCTTCTGATAATTTGATCTGCCAATACCCTGCAGTCAAATCAAAAGTGCTTAGATACTTGGCAGATGCCAGTGTATCTATGAGCTCATCTGCTCTGGGTATAGGGTGAGCATCAGTTTTGGTTACCAAGTTGAGACCTCTATAGTCTTCACAAAACCGCATTTCCTTCTTTCCATCTTTGGAATGGGGTTTTGGTACAAGTACCACAGGAGAAGCCCATGGACTTTCAGAGTGCTCAACCACTCCTAGTTCTAACATTGTCTGTACCTCTTGCTTTATGCAGTCCCTGACATGGTCAGGCTGCCTATAGATCTTACTTTTGACAGGTAAACTGTCTCCAGTGCCTATAGTGTGCTCACACCAAGAAGTGGTACCTGTCACAGTAGAGAAAAGTTCAGAGAATTGATATAGGAGATTTATGCAATGGTCTTTCTGCTCAGCAGTAAGACAATCAGCCAAAACTACACCTTCCACAAGAGCATCTTGTTCTGTGGAAGAGAAGAGATCAGGTAGAGGATCACTGTCTTCTTCCTGTCCCTCATCAGTTGCCATGAGCAGGGTGAGATCAGCCCTGTCATAGTAGGGTTTCAGGCGGTTTACATGGAGTACCCTAAGGGGACTCCTTGCAGTGCCTAAGTCAACTAAATAGGTGACTTCACCCTTTTTCTCAACAATTGTGTGGGGTCCACTCCATTTATCTTCGAGTGCTCTTGGGGCCACAGGCTCCAAGACCCACACTTTCTGCCCTGGTTTGTACTGAACCAAAACAGCCTTCTGATCATGCCATTGCTTCTGGAGCTCTTGGCTGGCCTGAAGGTTTTTACTGGCCTTTTTCATATACTCAGCCATCCTTGATCTGAGGCCAAGTACATAATCCACAATATCTTGCTTTGGAGCTTTTAAAGGTTGTTCCCAACCCTCCTTGACAAGTGTTAGTGGACCCCTAACAGTGTGACTAAAGAGGAGTTCAAAGGGGCTGAAGCCCACTCCTTTCTGGGGTACCTCCCTGTAGGCAAAAAGAAGGCATGGTAACAGGATATCCCATCTCCTGCGGAGTTTTTCAGGGAGACCCATAATCATGCCTTTGAGAGTTTTATTAAATCTCTCCACCAGTCCATTTGTTTGTGGATGATAGGGTGTAGTGAACTTGTAAGTTACACCACACTCCTTCCACATGGCCTTTAAGTATGCAGACATGAAATTGCTTCCTCTGTCTGATACTACTTCCTTTGGGAAGCCCACCCTAGAAAATATTCCCAGGAGGGCTTTTGCCACTGCAGGTGCTGTAGTGGTCCTTAAAGGAATAGCTTCAGGATATCTTGTGGCATGGTCCACTACCACCAAGATAAACCTATTGCCTGAGCAGTAGGAGGGTCAAGGGGGCCAACTATGTCAACCCCTACCCTTTCAAAGGGAACCCCAACCACAGGCAGTGGAATAAGGGGTGCCTTTGGAGTGCCACCTGTCTTGCCACTGGCTTGACAGGTTTCACAGGACTTACAGAACTCTTTTGTGTCCTCAGACATCCTAGGCCAATGAAACAAGGGAACAAGCCTGTCCCAAGTTTTCATTTGACCCAGATGTCCAGCTAGGGGAGTGTCGTGGGCAAGAGTTAGGAGGAACTTTCTGTATTCCTGAGGAATCACTAACCTCCTGGCAGTTCCAGGTTTAGGATCCCTTGCTTCAATGTACAAGAGGTTGTCCTCCCAGTAAACTCTGTGAGAGTCACTGACATCCCCATTAGCCTGTTTGACAGCTTGCTGTCTTAGACCCTCTAGTGTGGGACAGGTTTGCTGTGCCACACTCAGCTCCTCCCTGGCAGGCCCCCCTTCACCCAAAAGCTCAGCAGTGTCTGCTCCCAGCTCCTCTGGTGTAGGTTCTGCACAAGGTGGAAATTCTTCTTCCTCAGAAGTCGAATCCACTGTAGAGGGAGGGATAGTAGTAAGTGGTTTGCTTCTACTAGCCCTAGCTTTAGGGAGCACTTGGTCCATTGTTCCAGGATCCAAGCTTCCCTGTCCTTTTTGCTTTTTGGACTGAGCCCTGGTTAAAGCAAAAAAATGCCCTGGGATTCCCAGCATTGCTGCATGGGCCTCCAACTCCACATCTGACCAAGCTGATGTCTCCAAATCATTTCCTAGTAGACAGTCTACAGGTAAATCTGTGGCTACCACAACTTTCTTTGGGCTAGTAACCCCCCCCCCCCCAGTTGAGATTCACAACAGCCATGGGGTGGCTAAGGGTGTTGTTATGAGCATCGGTTACTTGGTACTGGTGACCAAGTAGGTGTTGTTCAGGGTGGACCAGTTTCTCTATTACCATTGTAACACTGGCACCTGTGTCCCTGTAGGCCTGAACCTCAACACCATTTATTAGGGGTAGTTGCTTGTACTTATCCATATTAAGGGGACAAGCAACTAAGGTGGCTAAATCAATAGCCCCCTCAGAGACTAACACAGACTCTGTGGCCTCCCTAACAAGGCCAACCCCAACCCCAACTAAGTTACCAATAGTGAGCCCAGCTACTCCCTTGGATTGGCTATTAGTAGGTTTGCTCCCACCACCACTGCTATTAGTAGGGACACTAGGTGTAGCAGTAGGGGTTGTAGTGGTAGGAGGCTTGGTGCTTTTCTTTGGACAACTGGGATCTGTTGTCCAATGGCCTTTTACTTTACATAAATAGCACCATGGTTTCTTTTCTTTGTTTTCATTTAAGGAGGATTTGGTCCCACCACCCCCACCAGAGTGTTTTTGTGGGCCTGATGAAGACTCATTTTTAGATTTGTCCCCACCCTTGTCAGAAGACTTACCATCCTTCTTTTTGTTGCCATCTTTGTCACCCCCTGTATGAACTTTTCTGTTCACCCTTGTTCTGACCCATTTGTCTGCCTTCTTTCCCAATTCTTGGGGAGAGGTCAGATCAGAGTCCACCAAGTACTGGTGCAACAAATCAGACACACAATTATTAAGAATATGCTCTCTCAGGATCAAGTTATACAGGCTGTCATAATCAGTAACTTTACTGCCATGTAACCACCCCTCCAAGGCCTTCACTGAATGGTCAATGAAATCAACCCAGTCTTGTGAAGACTCCTTTTTGGTCTCTCTGAACTTTATCCTGTATTGTTCAGTGGTTAAGCCATAACCATCCAGAAGTGCATTCTTAAGAACTGTAAAATTATTGGCATCACTTTCTTTCACAGTAAGGAGCCTATCCCTACCTTTTCCACTAAATGATAGCCATAGGATAGCAGCCCACTGCCTTTGAGGGACATCCTGTACAACACAGACCCTCTCAAGTGCAGCAAACCACTTGTTAATGTCATCCCCCTCCTTATAAGGGGGAACTATCTTGTGCAGATTCCTGGAATCATGCTCTTTTGCAGGATGACTATGGGGAATACTGCTGCTGCCACCATGGGTTTCTAAACCCAACTTTTGTCTTTCCTTCTCTAATTCTAATGACTGTCTATCCAAATCCAGCTGTTGCTTTTTAAGCTTCAGTCTGGTTTGTTCCACCCTCAACTTATTGAGTTCCCTCTCTAACAATCTGTCATCAGGGTTGGTGGGAGGGACATTTCTAGATACAGAGGTATGATGGGAATGAACAGAAGGAGACCTGTCCCTTACAGAGGGCACCCTAACAGCTTGGCTAACAGAAACATCAGTACCACTGTGGTGAGAATAAATGCTTTTGCTATGATGTGAGACAACACTATTTGTATGGTGTGGCTCTTCATCATTACCAACTATGCTAGACTGTCTAGTAATGGGCAGGCTAGGAAGTTTATTTCCTGAACTTTTTCCTGGGGGAGTCCCTGGATCAGATTGTGAACCATTAGCTACTTTTTCAACAGATGGGGCACTTTTAGCCTTATCTTGTTCTCTAAGCATGTTAAGTAACAGTTGCAAGGAAGGATTCTTCCCTACACTCAAACCTCTCTCTATGCAGAGACTCCTTGCTCCTTTCCAGCTAAGGTGATCATATGCAAGTTTGGACAGATCAACATTTTGGCCTGTGCCAGACATTTTTAGAGAGAGTTAAAGTGATAGACAAAGAAAAAAAGTTTTCAGAACTTTTTAGAAAGACAGAAAAAAAAAACTTTTTTAACTTTTTAGAACTTTTTAGAAAGTTTAGGAGTACTTTTCAGCACTTAGAAAAGAGTGAAAAGAGGAAATGCAAAACTTTTTGGTTATGTATATATACACTGAACTTGTTTTGTATATTTTTCTCTTATGAAAAGTACAATGACAAGAGTGGTAAGTAGTCTCAAAGCACTTATCCCACCGCTGCACAACCAATGTAGGAGGCTGGACTGGCTTGTAGTGAGTACCAAGGGGTACTTGCACCTTGCACCAGGCCCAGTTATCCCTTATTAGTGTATAGGGTGTCTAGCAGCTTAGGCTGATAGATAATGGTAGCTTAGCAGAGCAGCTTAGGCTGAACTAGGAGACGTGTGAAGCTACTACAGTACCACTTAGTGTCATATGCACAATATCATAAGAAAACACAATACACAGTTATACTAAAAATAAAGGTACTTTATTTTTATGACAATATGCCAAAGTATCTCAGAGTGTACCCTCAGTGAGAGGATAGGAAATATACACAAGATATATATACACAATACCAAAAATATGCAGTATAGTCATAGAAAACAGTGCAGACAACGTATAGTTACAATAGGATGCAATGGGGACACATAGGGATAGGGGCAACACAAACCATATACTCCAAAAGTGGAATGCGAACCACGAATGGACCCCAAACCTATGTGACCTTGTAGAGGTTCGCTGGGACTATTAGAAAATAGTGAGAGTTTGAAAAATAACCCTCCCCCAGACCCTGAAAAGTGAGTGCAAAGTGCACTAAAGTTCCCCTAATGACAAAGAAGTCGTGTTAGAGGAATAATGCAGGAAAGACACAAACCAACAATGCAACAACGATGGATTTCCAATCTTGGGTACCTGTGGAACAAGGGGACCAAGTCCAAAAGTCACAAGCAAGTCGGAGATGGGCAGATGCCCAGGAAATGCCAGCTGTGGGTGCAAAGAAGCTTCTACTGATTAGAAGAAGCTGAGGTTTCTGCAGGAACGAAAAGGGCTAGAGACTTCCCCTTTGGTGGACGGATCCCGCTCGCCGTGGAGAGTCCTGCAGAAGTATTTTCCCGCCGAAAGAACGCCAACAAGCCTTGCTAGCTGCAAATCGTGCGGTTAGCGTTTTTGGACGCTGCTGTGGCCCAGGAGGGACCAGGAGGTTGCAAATTGGACCAGGAGGTAGAGGGAACATCGAGCAAGACAAAGAGCCCTCTTAGCAGCAGGTAGCACCCGGAGAAGTGCCAGAAACAGGCACTACGAAGATGCATGAAACAGTGCTCACCCGAAGTTACACAAAGGAGTCCAACGTCGCCGGAGACCAACT
Organism: Pleurodeles waltl; assembly: GCF_031143425.1. Classification (NCBI taxonomy): domain Eukaryota; kingdom Metazoa; phylum Chordata; class Amphibia; order Caudata; family Salamandridae; genus Pleurodeles; species Pleurodeles waltl. Next base: position 758,078,459 of record NC_090449.1, on the reverse strand, counting down.
TAGAAAGTCGTGCAATGCAGGTTAGAGTGCCGTTCACCCAGGCTTGGCTGTGAACAAAGGATTTCCGCCGGAATTGCACAGGGGCCGGAGTATCTGCAAAAGTCGCGTTTCCCAGCAATGCAGTCTAGCGAGGTGAGGCAAGGACTTACCTGCACCAAACTTGGACTGAAGAGTCACTGGACTGTGGGGGTCACTTGGACAGAGTTGCTGGATTCGAGGGACCTCGCTCGTCGTGCTGAGAGGAGACCCAAGGGACCGGTAATGCAGCTTTTTGGTGCCTGAGGTTGCAGGGGGAAGATTCCGTCGACCCACGGGAGATTTCTTCGGAGCTTCTAATGCAGAGAGGAGGCAGACTACCCCCACAGCATGCACCACCAAGAAAACAGTTGAGAAGGCGGCAGGATCAGCGTTACAGAGTTGCAGTAGTCGTCTTTGCTACTATGTTGCAGTTTTGCAGGCTTCCAGCGTGGTCAGCAGTCGATTCCTTGGCAGAAGGTGAAGAGAGAGATGCAGAGGAACTCGGATGAGCTCTTGCATTCGTTATCTAAAGTTTCCCCAGAGACAGAGACCCTAAATAGCCAGAAAAGAGGGTTTGGCTACCTAGGAGAGAGGATAGGCTACTAACACCAGAAGGAGCCTATCAGAAGGAGTCTCTGACATCACCTGGTGGCACTGGCCACTCAGAGCAGTCCAGTGTGCCAGCAGCACCTCTGTTTCCAAGATGGAAGAGGTCTGGAGCACACTGGAGGAGCTCTGGACACCTCCCAGGGGAGGTGCAGATCAGGGGAGTGGTCACTCCCCTTTCCTTTGTCCAGTTTCGTGCCAGAGGAGGGCTAAGGGGTCCCTGAACCGGTGTAGACTGGCTCATGCAGAATTGGGCACATCTGTGCCCAAGAAAGCATTTCCAGAGGCTGGGGGAGGCTACTCCTCCCCTGCCTTCACACCATTTTCCAAAGGGAGAGGGTGTAACACCCTCTCTCAGAGGAAGTTCTTTGTTCTGCCATCCTGGGCCAGGCCTGGCTGGACCCCAGGAGGGCAGATGCCTGTCTGAGGGGTTGGCAGCAGCAGCAGCTGCAGTGAAACCCCAGGAAAGGTAGTTTGGCAGTACCAGGGTCTGTGCTACAGACCACTGGGATCATGGGATTGTGCCAACTATGCCAGGATGGCATAGAGGGGGCAATTCCATGATCATAGACATGTTACATGGCCATATTCGGAGTTACCATTGTGAAGCTACATATAGGTAGTGACCTATATGTAGTGCACGCGTGTAATGGTGTCCCCGCACTCAGAAAGTCAGGGGAATTGGCCCTGAACAATCTGGGGGCACCTTGGCTAGTGCCAGGGTGCCCTCACACTAAGTAACTTTGCACCTAACCTTTACCAGGTAAAGGTTAGACATATAGGTGACTTATAAGTTACTTAAGTGCAGTGTAAAATGGCTGTGAAATAACGTGGACATTATTTCACTCAGGCTGCAGTGGCAGGCCTCTGTAAGAATTGTCAGAGCTCCCTATGGGTGGCAAAAGAAATGGTGCCGCCCATAGGGATCTCCTGGAACCCCAATACCCTGGGTACCTCAGTACCATATACAAGGGAATTATAAGGGTGTTCCAGTAAGCCAATGTAAATTGGTAAAATTGGTCACTAGCCTGTTAGTGACAATTTGGAAAGAAATGAGAGAGCATAACCACTGAGGTTCTGATTAGCAGAGCCTCAGTGAGACAGTTAGTCACTACACAGGTAACACATTCAGGCACACTTATGAGCACTGGGGCCCTGGTGAACAGGGTCCCAGTGGCACATACAACTAAAACAACATATATACAGTGAAAAATGGGGGTAACATGCCAGGCAAGATGGTACTTTCCTACACTATAGATCTTACGTTTGACAGGCAAGCTGTCTCCAGTATGTATAGTGTGCTCACACCAAGAAGTGGTACCTGGCACAGTAGAGAAGAGTTCAGAAAACTGACCCAGGAGATTTATGCAGTGGTCTTTCTGCTCAGCAGTAAGACAATCTGCTAGTACAACACCTTCCACTAGAGCATCTTGTTCTGTGGAAGAGAAGAGATCAGGGAGAGGGTCACTCTCTTCTTCCTGTCCCTCATCAGTTGCCATGAGCAGGGTGAGATCAGCCCTGTCATAGTAGGGTTTTAGGCGATTGACATGGAGCACCCTAAGGGGACTCCTGGCAGTGCCTAAGTCAACTAAGTAGGTGACTTCACCCTTCTTTTCAACAATTATGTGGGGTCCACTCCATTTGTCTTGGAGTGCTCTTGGGGCCACAGGCTCCAAGACCCACACTTTCTGCCCTGGTTGGTACTGAACCAAAACAGCCTTCTGGTCATGCCATTGCTTTTGGAGCTCTTGGCTGGCCTGAAGGTTTTTACTGGCCTTTTTCATGTACTCAGCCATCCTAGATCTTAGGCCAAGTACATAGTCCACTATGTATTGCTTTGGAGCTTTTAAAGGTTGTTCCCAACCCTCCTTAACAAGTGTTAGAGGACCTCTCACAGGGTGACCAAATAGGAGTTCGAATTGGCTGAAACCCACTCCTTTTTGGGGTACCTCACTGTAAGCAAAAAGGAGGCAAGGTAACAGGATATCCCATCTCCTGCGGAGTTTTTCAGGGAGTCCCATTATCATACCTTTGAGAGTTTTGTTAAATCTCTCCACCAGTCCATTTGTTTGTGGATGATAGGGTATGGTGAACTTGTATGTCACACCGCATTCCTTCCACATGGCCTTTAAGTAAGCAGACATGAAATTGCTTCTCCTGTCTGATACCACCTCTTTTGGGAAGCCCACCCTGGAAAAGATTCCCAGGAGGGCCTTTGCCACTGCAGGAGCTGTAGTGGTCCTTAGAGGAATTGCTTCAGGATATCTGGTGGCATGGTCCACTACCACCAAGATAAACCTATTGCCTGAAGCAGTAGGAGGGTCAAGGGGGCCAACTATGTCAACCCCTACCCTTTCAAAGGGAACCCCAACCACAGGCAGTGGGATAAGGGGTGCCTTTGGGGGGCCACCTGTCTTGCCACTGGCTTGACAGGTTTCACATGACTTACAAAATTCCTTTGTGTCCTCTGGCATTCTAGGCCAATGAAACAAGGGTACAAGCCTGTCCCAAGTTTTCATTTGCCCCAAATGTCCAGCTAAGGGAATGTCGTGGGCTAGAGTTAGGAGGAACTTCCTGTACTCCTGAGGAATCACCAATCTCCTGGCAGTTCCAGGTTTTGGATCCCTTGCTTCAGTGTCCAAGAGGTTGTCCTCCCAGTAAACTCTGTGAGAGTCACTGACATCCCCATTTGCTTGTTTAACAGCTTGCTGCCTTAGACCCTCTAGTGTGGGACAGGTATGCTGTGCCACACTCAGCTCCTCCCTGGCAGGCCCCCCTTCACCCAAAAGCTCAGCAGTGTCTGCTTCCAGCTCCTCTGGTGTAGGTTCTGCACAGGGTGGAAATTCTTCTTCCTCAGAAGTTGAATCCACTGTAGAGGGAGGGATAGTAGGTAGTGTTTTACCTTTACTAACCCTAGCTTTAGGGAGCACTTGGTCCATTGTTCCAGGATCCAAGTCACCCTGTCCTTTTTGCTTTTTGGCCTGAGCCCTGGTTAAAGCAAAAATATGCCCTGGAATGCCCAGCATTGCTGCATGAGCCTCCAACTCCACTTCTGCCCAAGCTGATGTCTCTAAATCATTCCCTAATAGACAGTCTACAGGTAAATCTGAGGCAACCACAACTTTCTTTGGGCTAGTAACCCCCCCGCCCCCCCAGTTGAGATTCACAACAGCCATGGGGTGGCTAAGGGTGTTGTTATGAGCATCGGTTACTTGGTACTGGTGACCAAGTAGGTGTTGTTCAGGGTGGACCAGTTTCTCTATTACCATTGTAACACTGGCACCTGTGTCCCTGTAGGCCTGAACCTCAACACCATTTATTAGGGGTAGTTGCTTGTACTTATCCATGTTAAGGGGACAAGCAACCAAGGTGGCTCAATCAATAGCCCCCTCAGAGACTAGCACAGCCTCTGTGGTCTCCCTAATCAGACCAACCCCAACTAAATTACCAAAAGTGAGCCCAGCTACTCCCTTGGATTGGCTATTAGTAGGTTTGCTCCCACCACCACTGCTATTACTAGGGGCACTAGGTGTAGTAGAAGGGGTTGTAGTGGTAGGAGGCTTGGTGCTTTTCTTTGGACAACTGGGATCTGTTGTCCAATGGCCTTTTATTTTACATAAATAGCACCATGGTTTCTTTTCTTTGTTTTGATTTGAAGAGGATTTGGGCCCACCACCCCCACCAGAGTGTTTTTGTGGGCCTGATGAAGACTCATTTTTAGATTTGCCCCCACCCTTGTCAGAAGACTTACCATCCTTCTTCTTGCCATCTTTGTCACCCCCTGTATGAACTTTTCTGTTCACCCTTGTTCTGACCCATTTGTCTGCCTTCTTTCCCAATTCTTGGGGAGAGCTCAGATCAGAGTCCACCAGGTACTGGTGTAACAAATCAGACACACAATTATTAAGAATATGCTCTCTCAGGATTAATTTAGACAGGCTTTCATAATCAGTAACTTTACTGCCATGTAACCACCCCTCCAAGGCCTTCACTGAATGGTCAACAAAGTCTACCCAGTCTTGTGAAGACTCCTTTTTGGTTTCTCTGAACTTCATCCTGTACTGTTCAGTGGTTAAGCCATAACCACCCAGGAGTGCATGCTTAAGAATTGCAAAATTATTGGCATCACTTTCTTTCACAGTAAGGAGCCTATCCCTACCCTTTCCACTAAATGCTAGCCATAGGATAGCAGCCCACTGCCTTTGTGGGACCTCCTGTACAACACAGGCCATCTCAAGTGCAGCAAACCACTTGTTAATGTCATCCCCCTCCTTGTAAGGGGGAACTATATTGTGCAGATTCCTAGAATCATGCTCTCTTCCAGGATGACTATTGGGAATACTGCTGCTGCCACCATGGGGTTCACACCCCAGTTTCTGTCTTTCTAATTCTATCTCTAAGGACTGCCTATCTAAATCCAGCTGTTACTTCTTGAGCTTCAGCCTGGATTCCTCCACTCTCAATCTATTGAGCTCCATTTCTAACACTCTGTCATCAGGGTCGGTGGGAGGGACATGCCTTGAAACAGAAGTATGGTGAGAATGAACAGAATGAGACCTGGCCCTAACAGATGGCACTCTAACAACCTGGCTAACAGAAATAGCACTTCTACTATGATGAGAAGGAACACTCTTACTGTGATGTGAGGCAACACTATTACTGTGGTGTGACTCTACATCAGTACCAGCTATGCTAGGTGGTCTGCTAATGGGCAGGCTGGGAAGTTTCCCTTCTAAATCTTTTGCTAGGGGTGCCCCAGGGTCAGATTGGGAACCATCAGCTAATTTCTCAACAGAAGTGCCAACTCTGGTCTTATCTTGTTCTATGAGCATATTAACCAACAGTTCTCTAGAGGGATTCTTCCCTACCCCTAAACCTCTTTCAATGCAGAGACTCCTTGCTCCTTTCCAGCTAAGGTGATCATAAGCAAGTTTGGACAGATCAACAGTTTGGCCTGTACCAGACATATTAGAAAGTGTTTAAGGGATAGAAAAAGTGAGAAAAAAGTTTTTCAGAACTTTTTGAAAGACAGAAAAAAACTTTAAAAACTTTTAAAGAACTTTTTAGAAAGTTTAGAGGTACTTTTCAGCACTTAGTAAAGCAGTGAGAGAAGAAAAGCAAAACTTTTTGGTTAGGTTTACATACACTGAACTTGTTTTGTATATTTTTCTCTTATGAAAAGTACAATGGCAAAAGTGGTAAGTAGTTGCAAAGTACTTATCCCACCGCTGCACAACCAATGTAGGAGGCTGGACTGGCTTGTTGTGAGTACCAAGGGGTACTTACACCTTACACCAGGCCCAGGTATCCCTTATTAGTGTATAGGGTGTATAGCAGCTTAGGCTGATAGATAATGGTAGCTTAGCAGAGCAGCTTAGGCTGAACTAGGAGACGAGTGAAGCTCCTACAGTACCACTAGTGTCACTTGCACAATATCATAAGAAAACACAATACACAGATATACTCAAAATAAAGGTACTTTATTTTTATGACAATATGCCAAAGTATCTCAGTGAGTACCCTAAGTATGAGGATAGCAAATATACACAAGATATATGTACACAATACCAAAATATGCCGTAATAGCAATAGAAAACAGTGCAAACAATGTATAGTCACAATAGAATGCAATGGGGGCACATAGGGATAGGGGAACACATACCATATACTCTAGAAGTGGAATGCGAACCACGAATAGACCCCAAACCTATGTGACCTTGTAGAGGGTTGCTGGGACTGTAAGAAAACAGTGAGGGTTAGAAAAATAGCCCACCCCCAAGACCCTGAAAAGTGAGTGCAAAGTGCACTAAAGTTCCCCAAAGAGCACAGAAGTCGTGATAGGGGAATTCTGCAGGAAAGACCAACACCAGCAATGCAAAAACGATGGATTTCCAGATGAGAGAACCTGTGGAACAAGGGGACCAAGTCCAAAAGTCACGATCAAGTCGGGAGCAGGAAATGCCAGCTGTGGGTGCAAAGAAGCTGCCACCGGATGGTAGAAGCTGAGGATTCTGCAAGAACGACAAGGGCTAGAAACTTCCCCTTTGGAGGATGGATGTCCCACGTCGTGAAGAGTCATGCAGAAGTGTTTTCCCGCAGAAAGACCGTAAACAAGCCTTGCTAGCTGCAAAGCTCGCGGTTAGGGTTTTTGGATGCTGCTGTGGCCCAGTAGGGACCTGGATGTCACCAATTGCGTGAGGGGACAGAGGGGGCGTCCAGCAAGACAAGGAGCCCTCTCAGAAGCAAGCAGCAGCCGCAGAAGTGCCGGAACAGGCACTACGAAGTGAAAAGGTGCTCACCCGAAGTTACACAAGAGAGTCCCATGCCGCCGGAGGACAACTCAGGAGGTTGTGCAATGCAGGTTAGAGTGCCATGGACCCAGACTTGGCTGTGCACAAAGGAAATCGTCGTGGAGTGCACAGGAGCCGGAGTAGCGGCAAAACACGCGGTTCCCAGCAATGCAGTCTAGCGTGGGGAGGCAAGGACTTACCTCCACCAAACTTGGACTGAAGAGTCACTGGACTGTGGGAGTCACTTGGACAGAGTTGATGAGTTCAAGGGACCTCGCTCGTCGTGCTGAGAGGAGACCCAGAGGACCGGTGATGCAGTTCTTTGGTGCCTGCGGTTGCAGGGGGAAGATTCCGTCGACCCACGGGAGATTTCTTCAGAGCTTCTAGTGCAGAGAGGAGGCAGACTACCCCTACAGCATGCACCACCAGGAAAACAGTCGAGAAGGCGGCTGGATCAGCGTTACAGTGTCGCAGTAGTCATCTTCGCTACTTTGTTGCAGTTTTGCAGGCTTCCAGCGCGGTCACAGTCGATTCCTTGGCAGAAGGTGAAGAGAGAGATGCAGAGGAACTCTGATGAGCTCTTGCATTCGTTATCTAAGAATTCCCCAAAGCAGAGACCCTAAATAGCCAGAAAAGAGGGTTTGGCTGCTTAGGAGAGAGGATAGGCTAGCAACACCTGAAGGAGCCTATCAGAAGGAGTCTCTGACGTCACCTGCTGGCCCTGGCCACTCAGAGCAGTCCAGTGTGCCAGCATCACCTCTGTTTCCAAGATGGCAGAGGTCTGGAGCACACTGGAGGAGCTCTGGGCACCTCCCATAGGAGGTGCAGGTCAGGGGAGTGGTCACTCCCCTTTCCTTTGTCCAGTTTCGCGCCAGAGCAGGGCTGAGGGGTCCCTGAACCGGTGTAGACTGGCTTATGCAGAAATGGGCACCATCTGTGCCCATGAAAGCATTTCCAGAGGCTAGGGGAGGCTACTCCTCCCCTGCCTTAACACTTTTTTCCAAAGGGAGAGGGTGTAACACCCTCTCTCTGAGGAAGTCCTTTGTTCTGCCTTCCTAGGCCAAGCCTGGCTGGACCCCAGGAGGGCAGAAAGCTGTCTGGGGGGGTTGGCAGCAGCAGCAGCTGCAGTGAAACCCCTGAAAAGGCAGTTTGGCAGTACCCAGGTCTGTGCTAGAGACCCGTGGGATCATGGGATTGTGCCAACAATGCCAGGATGGCATTGAGGGGGCAATTCCATGATCATAGACATGTTACATGGCCATATTCGGAGTTACCATTGTGAAGCTACACATAGGCAGTGCCCTATATGTCGTGCACGCGTGTAATGGTGTCCCCGCACTCACAAAGTCCGGGGAATTTGCCCTGAACCAGCTGGGGGCACCTTGGCTAGTGCCAGGGTGCCCACACACTAAGTAACTTAGCACCCAACCTTTACCAGGTAAAGGTTAGACATATAGGTGACTTATAAGTTACTTAAGTGCAGTGGTAAATGGCTGTGAAATAACGTGGACGGTATTTCACTCAGGCTGCAGTGGCAGGCCTGTGTAAGAATTGTCAGAGCTCCCTATGGGTGGCAAAAGAAATGCTGCAGCCCATAGGGATCTCCTGGAACCCCAATACCCTGGGTACCTCAGTACCATATACTAGGGAATTATAAGGGTGTTCCAGTATGCCAATGTGAATTGGTGAAATTGGTCACTAGCCTGTTAGTGACAAATTGTAAAGAAATGAGAGAGCATAACCACTGAGGTTCTGAATAGCAGAGCCTCAGTGAGACAGTTAGTCATAACACAGGTAACACATACAGGGCACACTTATGAGCACTGGGGCCCTGGCTGGCAGGGTCCCAGTGAGACATACAACTAAAACAACATATATACAGTGAAAAATGGGGGTAACATGCCAGGCAAGATGGTACTTTCCTACAGAAGGGACCTGAGTGACTGCCCGTCCCACTACCAGCTACACTAGTGGGTCTGCTAGGTACTAAATCTTTGGAAGAGCCCTCCCCTGAACCTAAATGATAATTATCTGATTCTAAGGGGTCATAATCTACCTCTACCTCCTCCTCCTCCTGGCTACCAGCATGCTCTTGGTCATCCTGGAGAAGGAGGCACAACAGGAAATTCTTATTGGAGTTCTTCCCCACATCTAGTTTTCTGTCTGTGCAAAGCCCCTTCAACTCCTTGAAGGTCATGCTCTCAAAGGGATTACCCATGACCTCTGAGCTCGGCCCAGCAGTAGACATGATGTGTGTTAGTGCAGTGTAGGGAAAACCTAACCTACCTAACATCTAGGGCCATATTTATACTTTTTGATGCAAAACTGCACGAACGCAGATTTGTGTCAAAAACTTTAACGCCGGCTAACTCCATTTCATTGCGCCACCCGGGAGTCAAATTTATACTTTGACACACCGTGGCACAAAGCACTGGTTAGAGTAATTTTTTTTTTACTCTAACCATTACGCCACGTCGTAAAGCAAAATGACGTGAACGCAGAGAAAATGACTCTAATCCGGTTTCCGACGTTGCAAACTGGATACACTCCATTTCCCTGCAATAGCATCAAAAAGTGGCGCAAACGCAGCAAACAGTGCTAAGGAGCCCCAAAATGGATCCCAGAAGCCAGGAGAGACCCCAGGGAAACCCCAATTGACCAAGAACCAGCCAGAAGGACATAGACAATACCCAGGAGAGGGAGAAGAAGAAAAGGAAGTGTTCTTTCCGTGCAGAGGAGTAGGAAATACTAGTCAGAGAGGTGACGGAACACCAGCATCAACCTCATAATTGCCAATTGGGAGGAGAGAGGCAATTTGGCAACAAATTGTCGACAAGATCAACAGTGTGGCAGAGGTCCGTAGAACAGTCACGGTGTGCAAGAAACGCTGGCATGACTGCAGGCGCAGGACCAAGGAAAAAATGGCAAGGAACAGGAAGGCAGCGCTGCAGACTGTAGGTGGGAGTCCAGCACCGCAGGAGGCCCTGGACCAGATTGAGGAGATGGTGGCATCTGTCATCCCAGAGGAGATCGTCACAGGAATTAAAGGACAGGACAGCTCAGACTACCAGGAAACAACACAGATGCAGGGTAAGTCGCATGGGGGACAAAAATGCCTATTTGTTAACTGCAAGCAGGGGGAGGTACATACCTACTACACAATGCATGTCAGCCATGGAAATCAGTCAGTGGAAAGGCCAAAGGGGCATGGGACAGGTGCATGGGCTGTGCAGGGGAAACCAGGGGCAGATCACAACACTACACCAACAACCTTTTCATGGGGGTACTCTGCCATGCTGTGGCTGTTGGAAAGGCAAAGCCAGTCCAGGAGGGTAGGGTAGACTATGAAACTGGGCTGCTGTCACGGGACAGCTGGTATTGTCCAACATGAACTAGGGCTCAATTTCCAGTCTCCGGCCATATCCGCAAGTGGCATTTACCATTGACAACAGTTGCCACTAACACCTGTGCTGTGTGTGATGGTCAAGTAACAAATGGCAGTTGGGTGCCCATGGATCAAACACACCCAAAATAGAGGGTTCAGGATGACAACGCTATCAATCCCCTGTAATTCCTAACAAAGTGTAAATCCTGTCAAATGCTCATGTCTATAGGCCCAAGAAACATCATGTATTGTTACTTACATTATAAAGTACACAGCAGTAATGTCATACCTATGCTGCCCATTCCAGGGTCCTCCTCGTGCCTGTGTTACAATAGCTGCAATGCCACCTTGCAACATCTCAACTGTCATACTGCTAAGACAACAGCATTGAGGGGGAGGACATATGTGTCTAGCTAGTGAAACACACCTGCACAGTCATAAGAAGAAATGGAACACTGCCAGGTGCAGCAGTGCAATGCAATGTGGCACACATTGGCAAACATCAACATGACACACTACCAATGCTGACACCTGTATCATGCCATGCCAATGCTATACATTGTATGTGCTTGGTCTCAGCAACGTATAGGTGTATGTGAAATATCATAGACTGGGTCAGTCCCATATTGTTAAGTGTGGTGCAAGTGGCATCAGAACACCCACAGCCATTGCAAGGCCTCACCATGCTAATGGAAGTAGAGGGAGGGTTGAGTAGGACAAGAAGGTGGCAACACACAATTTGGACAGAACCTACACCTAGACGATGTGACGCAGACAATTCCCCAAACTTCCCACACTACATGTGACAGGAAGGTGGGGCATAGGCCTGTGAGAATGCTAATATTAATGACAGGAACAATGAACAGGAACCAAGATTACAATGTCCCACTAATAGGAAGTCAGTGACGTCACATTACAACTGTCACAACACAGACACACTAATTGTACAATATCTCATTTTAGAGGACGATGGCTCTACTGTTGCTATGCCTGTCCTGGACTTCCCTGATGACATGGATGACGAGCTGACAACCATTAGCCAGCAAACCCTCCAAGATGTCTTTGGAACCCTCCAGACCCCACCTTCAGTCACAAGGAGGAGCACAGATGTAGCAGCCATCACAAAGGACCCACCCACCACCCCAATAGTACGACCTGCCAGCTCCAACCCAGGTGAGGACTCTGATGACACTGGTACCACCTTTGAGAGATCAGTAGTGGGAGTACAGTGGGAGCTGGCCAAGGAGGTGCGGGTGGGGATGCAAAATATGGCAGCCAGCCTTGAGGGGATGCACATGTGCATGATGTCATCTGCAGAACGGTCTGCAGCCATGCAAGTGCAACAATACCTACTGCAAGGACTACAACAGTGTCTAAGGGATTTCACCACAGCAGTTAGGGAGTTGCCACAACACCTGGCATCCCAAACATTTCACTGCATGCATGACTGCAATCATGACCCCCTCAGGGCCGACCTGGCTGCCTACCACTGTGAAGTAGCTGCTATACTCAAGAACCAGAAGCTCGCCCTTGCTGCAACAATGCCCTTAATATCCCCACAGTTGGCAGCTACCGGCAATTCTAAGTCCACTTCTTCAAACACTGAAGTGTGTGTTGCCCCTTCAAACCCACCACCACCAAGGGCAGAGGAGACGACACACACATCAGAAGATGAAGATGTGGAGCAGATCACTTTCACCCGTAGTAGTACCAGGTAGCACTAGTCCATGCCACAAGGGCACTGATTTCCTATGTCCTGTGTTTGTTAACATGCCAGTCTTGCTACAGTTGGTAACATTCACTGTTCTCCAGCACACTTTTTACCTTACCACTATGCACTGCAATTGTCTGTCACTACCTCATTGGCAATTCATGTTTCTCTGCACTGAATGACACTTCACCACAGCATGTCCAATGACATGTCCCTCACCATTAAACTTGTGTTGCATCACAATAGAAGGCGTCACACTAATGGACTTACAATCCTGGACTATGTAAATATTGCACTACAGCACTTTAAAATAAATAGCACTTACACAACCACTTTGTCTCTGTGTAATGTGACACATCAACCTTGTAGGAGATTTGTGATGCATGTAAGATGTCAATGGCCACGGAATGTCAATACACAGTGTAAAAAGAATGTGGGCTGATAACTAAGCACAAAGGTCTGGATTGTATCATCATCTGTGCTTCCTTAGGCTTATTTCTGAAGTTAAAAGATCACAAACAATAAAATGCTGTGTAGAACTGAATATGTCAGGTCCACAATATGTGCAAGATGAAACCCAATGTGGCCCACATTTCCTTCAAGACAATCATTATGTATGTGACATCTGACTCTAAACTGTAACCACACACACACACACACCATACGGCAACAATGGATGTGTACGAGTGTATGGACAATTATGTAACCTGGGAGTACAATGTAAGAGATCATAGGTGTGATTTATGTATACTGTACTTCATAAGATTATGACATCACTCAGCTTATCAGGGTTCACATGAACATCAGGCTGCATTCAGATGTCCCACAGTGCCCAAGATTCCAACACAGGACTCAAACGATGACAGATTTAAAATCACACCAACCTTTACAACACATTGGGAACCATAATTACCTTGAGTGGTGGGTGCAATGGATGGCAGATGCATACAGAAGTAGCTTTGTTGTAGCTGCCAATGTGACAGCTCATTTGGAAGTGAGAATAACCATCTCAAGAATGGGATTTGGATGATGGATGGAACACAAATGCAAATACAGATTTTACACTGTGCACACATGCAAAGGCCCTGATCCCCAAGCATATGACACATACTGTAAAGGAGTACATAAAACTTTATTATTTCAGTATGAAAGGAAACGTAATCTATGGGAAACACCTAAACTAACCTAACCTATCCTAACTATACATTACCCACAACTTGCCCTAACTACCCAAAGCTAAACTTACATACCACATGTAACTAAACACTCTAAACATCAACTCACACCCCCTTATATGACGGGACACTTGTAGGACAACATATACTAACCTAAACACATACTAACTTATCCTAAACAAATATTTATTTATTTTTATTTTTTATTTTATTATTTTTTTATTTTTATTTTTTGTACACATAAACCCCAACATCATCCCCCAACCACCCACCCACCCACAAACAAACATGGAATAATATAACACCCCCACCCCACAACCCACTTATCCTAACTAAACTAACAGCCTACTCTAACCTAACACCAAGCCCCCTAAACCCACTAAAGAAAAGAACGAGGAAATAGGAGGGAGGGGATGGAATTATGGGTGAGGATCAACAAGTCACAAATTGGCTCTACTCAGGATTTTCTTAATCCCCCGCAGTCTCCTGCTATTGAGGGCCACCTCCTGCTGCAGCCTGTCCATCCGGCGCAACATACGTTGCATGTCATGTTGTAGTGTCCTGAACTCGGTCATGTCCAATACTTCACCTAGGGTCATCTGGGTAGCCCTTGTTGAAGCTGGTGCTGGTGCCGTGGTTGGAGGGGGAGGTGCAGAAGGTGCTGCATGTGGTCTTTGGGCTGACGAGGTCAAGGGACCTGATGGAGTAGCTTTCATCCCTGGGGCCACTGTGGTCTGAGCTGTGGTGGTGGTGGCAGTTGTGGGCAATACTGGCCCCCCTTTGCTAAATGCCCTCTATGCCCATGTGGCTCTCTCTTGATGATATCTCCTTGCTATATTGCGGAACCTAGCCTCCACATTGAGTATGTGGCGGTACCGCACTGCCTGCCTCTGAAGTTCCTGTATCTCCTGGGCATTCATGTTGGCAGCTGTAAAAATAGAGACAGGTAAACATTAGTGACATAATTGTGTGATACATGTACAGATGATAGTCTAACACTTCATCAAAAATAGTACATGCAGTCCAAATCACAGTACATATGATAGAATGTCCCTGAGGAATGACATGCCAACGCAGCTTACCCATCAACTATCTAACAGCACAGCAATGCATAACAAGGTGTGTACTTAATTAAATGATCTGTTCATATTTGTACTGCTATTTGTCACACAACAAATGCTGCAAGTACTCGACATGTGCCAGGCCGACTAATCACTATCATCTGGATCAAATTCAAGGCACACAAGACCTGTGATTTGTATATGGAACTGCCAGGATGGTAAGCAGTTGGTAATCATAAGGGGGCATTATAGTTTGGAACACATGAATGCTTGAATTACATGTCTGTCATCTACACTGTGCCCATCACACCTAGCTACACATATTTTATACCCCTAAGCCTGAGCATCGGGGGGATGGATATGCAACGCATACTTTCAAACATCAAGGTCAACCACAAAGCTTTGGACAGCTGTACATGGGTTTAGTCAGTCGACCACAGGTAAGGAGGCCTGCCAACTAGGATTGAGTCAACCATTGGACAATCGCATCTACATTCATTTTTCAATTTGCTGACAATTGTCAACATCATTAGATCTCACTGACACATTTCCAAAAACAAGCACATTAATGCAAGCACCCATCTGGCCTTGATCTGCATGCACGTCTATGACATTTCACTAAAGTGGCATGTAAATGGAGTACAACATGTAGAGCTAGATGCTGCGGGACAGTCACACATTCAGTCCTACATGTTCATTACTTAACAGGGATGCGCAGGTCTGTGTGTAAAACTGATTGTAGGAGGCTGGCCTGGCTTGTAGTGGGTACCAGAGGTACTTACACCTTGTACCAGGTCCAGTTATCCCTTATTAGTGTAGAAGAGGTGTTTCTAGCAGCCTAGGCTGATAGAAGGTAGCTATGGCAAAGCAGCTTAGGCTGAACTAGGAGACATGTAAAGCTCCTACTATACCACTAGTGTCATATGCACAATATCATAAGAAAACACAATACACAGAAGTACTAAAAATAAAAGTACTTTATTTTTAAGACAATATGCCAAAAGTATATCAGTGAGTACCCTAAGTATGAGGATAAGTTATATTCACAAGATATATGTGCACAAACAAAAATGATGCATGCAATAGCAAGAAAAGTAATGCAAGCAGTGTAAAATTACAGTACATTGCAATAGGAGCACATAGGTATAGGGGCAACACAAACCATATACTCCAAAAGAGGAATGCGAACCACGAATGGACCCCAAACCTATTGGAGCTTGTAGATGGTCGCTGGGACTGTAAGAAAACAGTGAGGGTTAGAAAAATAGCCCACCCCAAGACCCTGAAAGGTAGGTGTAAAGTGCACCTGCTACCCCCAGAGAGCACAGAAGTCATGATAGGGGGATTCTGCAGGAAGAACAAACACCAGCAATGCAACAACAGTGGATTTCCGGACCTGAGTACCTGTAAGACAAGGGGACCAAGTCCAATAGTCGCGACAGTGTAGAGAGTGGGCAGGAGCCCAGGAAATGCCAGCTGAGGGTGCAAGGAAGCTGCCACCTGTTGGAAGAAGCTTAGAGTTCTGCAAGACAGAAGAGGACTAGGAACTTCCTCTTTGGAGGACGGATGTCCCACGTTGCGAAAAACCTTGCAGAGGTGTTCCCACACAGAAAGACCGCAAACAGGTCTTGCTAGCTGCAAGGGTTGCGGTAGAGGTTTTTGGGTGCTGCTGTGGGCCCAGAGGGACCAGGATGTCGCCACTTGGAGGAGGAGACAGAGGGGGCGCCCAGCAACTCAGGGAGCCCTCACAAAAGCAGGCAGCACCCGCAGAAGTACCTGAACAGGCACTTGGAAGAAGAGTGAACCGGAGTCCACGTGAAGTCACAAAAGGGAGTCCCACGACGCCAGAGGACAACTCAGAAGGTTGTGCACTGCAGGTTAGAGTGTCAGGGACCCAGGTTTGGCTGTGCACGAAGGAAATCCTGGAAGAGTGCACAGGAGCCGGAGCAGCTGAAAATCACGCCGTACCCAGCAATGCAGTCTAGAGTGGGGAGGCAAGGACTTACCTCCACCAAACTTGGACTAAAGATTCACTGGACTGTGGGAGTCACTTGGACAGAGTTGCTGAGTTCCAGGGACCACGCTCGTCGTGCTGAGAGGGGACCCAGAGGACCAGTGATGCAGTCTTTTGGTGCCTGTGGTTGCATTGGGAAGATTCTGTCGACCCACGGGAGAATTCTTCAGAGCTCCTGGTGCAGAGAGGAGGCAGGCTACCCCCAAAGCATGCACCACCTGGAAACAGTTGAGAAAGCTGGCAGGATGAAGCGATACAAGGATGCTAGTAGTCATCTTGCTACTTTGTTGCTGTTTTGCAGGCGTCCTGAGCAGTCAGCGGTCGATCCTTTGGTAGAAGGTGAAGAGGGAGATTCAGAGGAACTCTGATGAGCTCTTGCATTCGTTAACTGGTGAGATCCCCAAAGCAGAGACCCTAAATAGCCAGAAAAGGAGGTTTGGCTACCTAGGAAGGAGGATTGGCTACCAAGAGAGGTAAGAGCCTATCAGAAGGAGCCTCTGACGTCACCTGCTGGCACTTGCCACTCAGAGCAGTCCAGTGTGCCACAGACACCTCTGTTTCCAAGATGGCAGAGGTCTGGGACACACTGGAGGAGCTCTGGCCACCTCCCCTGGGAGGTGCAGGTCAGGGGAGTGGTCACTCCCCTTTCCTTTGTCCAGTTTCGCGCCAGAGCAGGGCTGGGGGATCCCTAAACCGGTGTAGACTGGCTTATGCAGAGATGGGCACCATCTGTGCCCATCAAAGCATTTCCAGAGGCTGGGGGATACTCCCCTGACCAGCACCTCCCCAGGGGAGGTGCCCAGAGCTCCTCCAGTGTGTCCCAGACCTCTGCCATCTTGAATGCGGAGGTTTGAGGGCACAATGGAGACCTCTGAGTTACCAGTGCCAGCAGGTGACGTCAGAGATCCCTCCTTAAAGGTGCTTACCTCTCTCTGTAGCCAATCCTCCTCTGAGGGCTATTTAGGGTCTCTCCTGTGGGGTTCTCACCAGATAACGAATGCAAGAGCTCACCAGAGTTCCTGCGCACTTCTCTCTTTTACTTCTGGCAAGGATCCACCGCTGACTGCTCCAGGACACCTGCAAACCCGCAACAAAGTAGCAAGAAGACTAACAGCAACATTGTAGCGCCTCATCCTGCCGGCTTCCTCGACTGTTTCCTGGTGGTGCATGCTCTGAGGGCTGTCTGCCTTCACCATGCACTGGAAGCCAATAAGAAATCTCCTGTGGGTCGACGGAATCTTCCGCCTGCTAACGCAGGCACCAAACTTCTGCATCACCGGTCCTCTGGGTACCCTCTCATCTTGACGAGCGTGGTCCCTGGAACACATGAGCTGGATCCAAGTGTCCCCGACAGTCCAGTGGCCCATCTGTCCAAACTTGGTGGAGGTAAGTCCTTGCCTCCCCACGACAGACAGTAACCCTGTGTACTGCGTGAACTGCAGCTGTTAGGGCTTCTGTACACTTTTGTAAGACTTCCTTTGTGCACAGCCTAGCCCAGGTCCCCAGCACTCTGTCCTGCATTGCCTGACTCGCTGAGTTGGACTCCGACTTCGTGGGACCTTCTTTTGTTGTGCTGAGACGACCGCCATGCTCAGATCTTCTGAATGCCTGTTCATTTACTTCTGCAGGTGCTGCCTGGTTCTTCATGGGCTCTCTGTGTTGCTGAGCGCACCCTCTTTCTTCTCCTCAAAAGGGCGACCTCCTGGTCCTTTCTGGGCCCTGGCAGCACCCAAAATGTTTACCCGCAACTCTTGCAGCTAGCAAGGCTTGTTTGCGGTCGTTCTGCGTGGAAACAACTCTGCATCCTCCAGCATGCCATGGGACATCCTCTGACCAAAGGAGAAGTTCCTGGCGCCTTCCGTTGTTGCAGAATCTTTGGCTTCTTCCACCCAGAGGCAGCCCTTTTGCACCTTCATCCGGGTTAGTGGGCTCCTGCCCCCCCGGACACTTGCGTGACTCTTGGACTTGGTCCCCTTCCTTTGCAGATCCTCAAGTCCAGGAATCCATCTTCAGTGCTTTGCAGTCAGTTGTTCTCTTTCCAGAATTCCCTATCTCGACTTTACTGTCTTTCTGGGGTGTTAGGGTAATTTTACTCCTACTTTTCAGTGTCTTGGGTTGGGGTATCTTGGACACCCTTAGTGTTTTCTTACACTCCCAGTGACCCTCTACACACTACACTAGGCTTGGGGTCCATTCGTGGTTCACATTCCACTTTTGGGGTATATGGTTTGTGTTGCCCCTAGGCTTATTGTCTCCTATTGTGTCCTACAGTGTTTGCACTACTTTTCTAACTGTTTTCTTACCTGATTTCGGTTTGTGTGTATATTTTGTATATTTTACTTACCTCCTAAGAGAGTATATCCCCTGAGATACTTTTGGCATATTGTCACTAAAATAAAGTACCTTTACTTTTAGTAACTCTGAGTATTGTGTTTCTTATGATATAGTGCTATATGATCTTAGTGGTGTAGTAGGAGCTTTGCATGTCTCCTAGTTCAGCCTAAGCTGCTCTGCTATAGCTACCTCTATCAGCCGGAGCTGCTAGAACACTACTAATCTACTAATAAGGGATAACTGGACCTGGCACAAGGTGTAAGTACCACCATGTACCCACTATAAGCCAGGCCAGCCTCCTACAGTTATATATGCCACATTGGCAGTGTACCCTGAGCCGTATATGCCCCCTATGACAACATGATGGGACAGGTCCTGCGTGTTACTTGATGACAATGTTACGCTAAACATGGATTGGCCACTTTTCTGATTCAAAACAACAAAAAGATGTATGCTGACAGTGTCTTAGTTGATCATCCTTGACAGATTGCATGGGCACAGGTATGGTCATTGCACCTGAAATGTGTTACGCTGGTCCCTGTGTACCTATATCAGGTATTGTAAATCACACTTTGGCAGAATCAGCAACTTAGAATTGCCAAGTTGGGTGATCAGTGGTGGTACAACCAAACTGACACTGTCCACTAATAAAAACATGGGTTAGCAAATGTCCTACTTCTGCAATCATGATGAGGTAGATCTCTATTTGAAAGCACCTTGGGAATGGCGGCACTCACAGAAATGCTGGCCTGCTGATCTTAGCAGACCACCATGTCTGTGACTGCCTTCATACTGAGAAGTTAACATTTGTACAAATGCTGCACTACATCAGCAGGAGTGTACCAAAATTAAAATAACAACCTATTTCATCACTAAAATAGTATAATATAAGCAGTCAGTGGTCCCTTGCACAACATCATGCTAAAAAATAGTTTGTGACCATGCATAAACAAAGAACAGGGATCCCATGATGACCCATTTACTTTCCAAAATAGTTTGGTACAAAAGTGACACAGATGGTAACTGCATTAGCTCAGTACCAGCAATTGCGCCCAAACCAAAAATGTTGTTGGGGCCTGCTACTCAATGATAGGATTTAAATGCCTACTCCAAAATGCCACAAGATTAACCTGTTTTGTGCTACTGCAATCTGATATCATCCTTGCCCATTTGGGTTTCGCCATGTGAAAGATTATCTGTCCAGACGTAAACACACAGAAACAGTGAACTTAGGACCAGATGTGTCATTTGTTTTGTGTTGCATTTGCTTTATTTGTTTACGCTACAGCTATGGAAATTAGCAAAATAAATGTGATTGTAGCAAGTGTGCTATACTTTTGTGTCCAGAAATAACGCAAATGCATCACAAACAAAGTATAAATATGGGCCTAAGATAATAGCGGAGGTCATGAAAAGCTTGGTACGTATGGCCATGAATACTGTACGGACATGGTTCCACAAAACTGGGGACTACATTGTTTCCATGTATTACCATGTGAAATACATCCCATTCCTGGTACACTCGCAGGCCTTGATTCATAATTTTATTTGTTCCGCACTAAATTACAAAATAAATTTGTCTTTTGTAAGTTTGCGCGGCTTTTGCATCAACAAATGACGGGAATGCATTGCAAACATTGTATACATTCAGGGCCACAGTTTGTTCACCTTGCATTCCACATGTCCACAAACATTGCACACAGCACGTCACAAATTCTGCTACTTTCACTCCAGAGCATTGTACTGTACACATTAGTCAATTTTGTACTCACCAAGAGGGCCACCAATCACCACACGCAGGTGGTCCAGCAGGTCCTGCTCTCAGGCCACCAGGTCAGCCCAGTGATGCTTCATCTTGTGGTCATTACGCTGGCTGTTGAATATGCGCCGCAGGTGGAACAGCACCTTTGCCCACCTGAGCCTTTTTGCCTCCTTGTGATACCCCTGTATCACCCTGCCCCCAGCCTCCAACATCAGGGGGAGGAAGTGGCACATCAGCCACACAAATTCCCCTAGCTCCTCCTCACCCATTCGCCCCAGACGTGGCCTTCCCAACATCTCCTCAAAATTAGGAAAGAAAAGGGTAAAGAGGGGAAAACAGGGAAAGGAGGTAGGAGGTAGGAACCTTAACTAACCCACAGATAGCCTAACAATACCCCAACTAACAATACCCACAAACAGACTCCCAACAGTACAAAGACAAATCTAATTACAATAAACGACAAAAACAACACTTACACAGGATACCACAGACACTTGCACAGAGATAAGACAAGACACAGCCACACAGTCTAGAATAATCACAGACTGCAAAGTGAAAGTACACTCACTGTACCATTTCTGCAAACAGGATATCCTATTACATCACTTCCTGTCTCAATTGCGGGCCGTTTTTTTGTATTGCATGTAATTTTATGACGCTTAAGGGGTTTGCGTCAATATTTTTTGACGCATATGCCTGAAAATTCCCACGCATTCAAGGATCAATACATTTTAAATGGATAACCGCATTCCTGGGGTGCGTTGTTGGAATTACCGCTAAGGACCATCTTTTTTGCATCAAACAATCTGTCTTGAACTGTGTTTGAGTTATTTTTCAATTGTTAACATGCATGCAGCCTATAACTATACAAAGATAGAATGGTATGACCTGCAGTGTGTGTTCTAGTGTTTGGGCACATGTGGCAGACCATATTACTGTGGCCCATAATACTCATGTTGTTCTGCAGGATTAGCTCTCTTAACTGACTCAACATCAACACAAACTTTGGAAAGAAAATAGGAATTTTCTAATTTGAGCAGGTGTTGCATCAATAGAGGACAGCAAGGCTACGCTACTAAACAAATAGACTAATGGCCTGTGTGTGAATTGTCTGTTCAAATTATCGTTGTGCCTCTGTGGGAACGGCATGAAATAAATGTGGCATAATGTGCATGTGTGAATGTGTTATAAATGGGTATAACAATCAAATGCCATTCATTGAGGTACATCAGTCATGATATGTGTTTGTAATATATGTTGCGTCTTATGCTGTGTGTACTTGCTTGACATTGGGGACAAAACATTTCCCATGACTAACTATACACTGGAAAGATCGAGGACGGTTGATAATGGCTATGTCAGATATGGTACCCCTCACATGTAATGAAATGTTGGATACCACTTCATGGTCACTTGTGTGTATACTACCCATGAGTTAGCCATTTTAACATGCTAGGTAGGTACAGTGTTTGTGACTCAGAGTCTCAAATCCAATACTAAAATTGTTATGTACACCACAGTTTGAGTCATGTAAATGACCTATGTTTCTCCTGTGGGTATGGAGGACCAGCAGACCATGTTGCATGTGTTCACATATTTCCAGTGGTTCATTGCACAAAGGTGTCCAGTTCAAGTGTGTGGCCATGTGTACCCTGTGTCAGTATTGGCCTCTATGTTGTCACAGTTATGTGCAGGTCTAGTGATGAGTCTGTGGAGCCAACCCTTGAATTAACAGAGTATCCTTCAAAGCAGATTTGACCAAAAGCCAAAGATCAACTAACGGCACACATGGGGATAGTCTAGCTATGGCACAGCAGAACTTTTAGAACGCTGACGACAGAGCAACCTTGGTGTGCTCAAATACGTTATGGATCAGTAATAGGAAACAGGAAGGTTTCATCACAACATTTGTACACAGGGTGGGCTCTAAAATTCCCACTGCAACAGGGAACATCAGTGCCTCTGTGCTGATTAATCTCACAGCTAGTCACCATGCAAGCCCCATCAAAAGGTGGTGGCAGAAGTGGAGGAGGCTGAACTGGCTTGTAGTGGGTACCAAGGGGTACTTACACCTTGCACCAGGCCCAGGTATCCCTTATTAGTGTATAGGGGTGTCTAGCAGCTTAGGCTGATAGAAAAGGTAGCTTAGCAGAGCAGCTTAGGCTGAACTAGGAGACGAGTGAAGCTCCTACAGTACCACTAGTGTCACTTGCACAATATCATAAAAAAACACAATACACAGATGTACTCAAAATAAAGGTACTTTATTTTTATGACAATATGCCAAAGTATCTCAGTGAGTACCCTCAGTATGAGGATAGCAAATATACACAAGATATATGTACACAATACCAAAATATGCAGTAATAGCAATAGAAAACAGTGCAGACAATGTATAGTCACAATAGAATGCAATGGGGGCACATAGGGATAGGGGCAACACAAACCATATACTGTAGAAGTGGAATGCAAACCACGAATGGACCCCAAACCTATGTGACCTTGTAGAGGGTCGCTTGGACTGTAAGAAAACAGTGAGGGTTAGAAAAATAGCCCACCCCAAGACCCTGAAAAGTGAGTGCAAAGTGCACTGAAGTTCCCCAAAGAGCACAGAAGTCGTGATAGGGGAATTCTGCAGGAAAGACCAACACCAGCAATGCAACAACGATGGATTTCCAGACGAGAGTACCTGTGGAACAAGGGGACCAAGTCCAAAAGTCACGATCAAGTCGAGAGTGGGCAGATGCCCAGGAAATGCCAGCTGTGGGTGCAAAGAAGCTGCCACCGGATGGTAGAAGCTGAGGATTCTGCAAGAATGAGGGGTCCCTGAATCGGTGTAGACTGGCTTATGCAGAAATGGGCACAATCTGTGCCCATGAAAGCATTTTCAGAGGCTGGGGGAGGCTACTCCTCCCCTGCCTTAACACCTTTTTCCAAAGGGAGAGGGTGTAACACCCTCTCTCTGAGGAAGTCCTTTGTTCTGCCTTCCTGGGCCAAGCCTGGCTGGACCCCAGGAGGGCAGAAACCTGTCTGAGGGGTTGGCAGCAGCAGCAGCTGCAGTGAAACCCCTGAAAAGGCAGTTTGGCAGTACCCGGGTCTGTGCTAGAGACCAGTGGGATCATGGGATTGTGCCAACAATGCCAGGATGGCATAGAGGGGGCAATTCCATGATCATAGAAATGTTACATGGCCATATTCGGAGTTACCATTGTGAAGCTACACATAGGTAGTGACCTATATGTAGTGCACACGTGTAATGGTGTCCCCGCACTCACAAAGTCCGGGGAATTTGCCCTGAACCATGTGGGGGCACCTTGGCTAGTGCCAGGGTGCCCACACACTAAGTAACTTAGCACCCAACCAGTGGTAAATGGCTGTGAAATAACGTGTGACAATTTGGAAAGAAATGAGAAAGCATAACCACTGAGGTTCTGAATAGCAGAGCCTCAGTGAGACAGTTAGTCATAACAAAGGGAACACATACAGGGCACACTTATGAGCACTGGGGCCTTGGCTGGCAGGGTCCCAGTGACACATACAACTAAAACAACATATATACAGTGAAAAATGGGGGTAACATGCCAGGCAAGATGGTACTTTTCTACACAACCCCCCTCCCCCAAACGAAGGACAATAAGACTAGCCATGACCTGATGAGTCTTCATTGTCTAAGTGGAAATATCTGGAGAGTCCATCTGCATTGGAGTGGGTACTCCCAGGTCTATGTTCCACTGTATAGTCCATTCCCTGTAGGGATATGGACCATCTCAACAATTTAGGATTTTCACCTTTCATTTGTTTTAGCCAAAGTAGAGGTTTGTGGTCTGTCTGAACAATGAAGTGAGTGCCAAACAGGTATGGCCTCTACTTCTTCAGTGCCCAGACCACAGCAAAGGCCTCCTGCTCTATGGCAGACCAACACTTTTCTCTAGGGGTCAACCTCCTGCTGCTGATAAAAGCAACAGGTTGATCCTGGCCCTCAGAATTAAGTTGTGATAAGACTGCCCCTACCCCTAATTCAGATGCATCAGTTTGGACAATGAATTTTTTGGAGTAACATGGGCTTTTCAGGACAGGTGCAGAGCACATGGCCTGCTTCAGCTCCTCAAAAGCTTTCTGACAGTTTGCTGTCCATAATACCTTCTTAGGCATTTTCTTAGATGTGAGGTCATTAAGAGGGGCTGCAATGGAGCCATAGTTCTTTATGAACCTCCTGTAGTACCCAGTGAGGCCTAAAAAGGCTCTCACCTGAGTCTGAGTTGTAGGGGGAACCCAATCTATAATAGTTTGGATTTTCCCCTGAAGTGGTGCAATCTGTTCTCCACCTACCAGGTGTCCCAGATAAACCACCTTCCCCTGCCCTATCTGGCACTTTGAAGCCTTGATAGTGAGGCCTGCCTTTTGCAGGGCCTCCAAAACTTTCCATAGGTGGACCAGGTGATCATCCCAGCTGGAGCTAAAGACAGCTATATCATCTAGATATGCTGCACTAAAAGCTTCCAGCCCTTGCAGGACTGTGTTCACAAACCTCTGAAAAGTGGCAGGTGCATTTTTCAATCCAAAAGGCATTACTGTGAATTGGTAATGGCCTCCAATGGTTGAAAATGCAGTTTTTGCTTTTGCATCTTCTGATAATTTGATCTGCCAATACCCTGCAGTCAAATCAAAAGTGCTCTTATACTTGGCAGATGCCTGTGTATCTATGAGCTCATCTGCCCTGGGTATAGGGTGAGCATCAGTTTTGGTTACTTGGTTGAGACCTCTATAGTCTACACAAAAACGCATTTCCTTCTTTCCATCCTTGGAATGAGGTTTTGGTACAAGTACCACAAAAGAGAGGCCCATGGACTTTCAGAGTGCTCAACCACTCCCAGTTCAAGCATTTTCTGCACTTCTTGCTTTATGCAGTCTCTGACATGGTCAGGCTGCCTATAGATCTTACTTTTGACAGGCAAGCTGTCTCCAGTATCTATAGTGTGCTCACACCAAGAAGTGGTGCCTGGCACAGTGGAGAAGAGTTCAGAAAACTGACCCAGGAGATTTATGCAGTGGTCTTTCTGGTCAGCAGTAAGACAATCTGCTAGTACTACACCTTCCACTAGAGCATCTTGTTCTGTGGAAGAGAAGAGATCAGGGAGAGGGTCACTCTCTTCTTCCTTTCCCTCATCAGTTGCCATGAGCAGGGTGAGATCAGCCCTGTCATAGTAGGGTTTCAGGCGATTGACATGGAGCACCCTAAGGGGACTCCTGGCAGTGCCTAAGTCAACTAAGTAGGTGACTTCACCCTTCTTTTCAACAATTATGTGGGGTCCACTCCATTTGTCTTGGAGTGCTCTTGGGGCCACAGGCTCCAAGACCCACACTTTCTGCCCTGGTTGGTACTGAACCAAAACAGCCTTCTGGTCATGCCATTGCTTTTGGAGCTCTTGGCTGGCCTGAAGGTTTTTACTGGCCTTTTTCATGTACTCAGCCATCCTAGATCTTAGGCCAAGTACATAGTGCACTATGTCTTGCTTTGGAGCTTTTAAAGGTTGTTCCCAACCCTCCTTAACAAGTGTTAGAGGACCTCTCACAGGGTGACCAAATAGGAGTTCAAAGGGGCTGAAGCCCACTCCTTTTTGGGGTACCTCCCTATAAGCAAAAAGGAGGCAAGGTAACAGGATATCCCATCTCCTGCGGAGTTTTTCAGGGAGTCCCATAATCATGCCTTTGAGAGTTTTGTTAAATCTCTCCACCAGTCCATTTGTTTGTGGATGATAGGGTGTAGTGAACTTGTATGTAACACCACACTCCTTCCACATGGCCTTTAAGTAAGTAGACATGAAATTGCTTCCCCTGTCTGATACCACCTCTTTTGGGAAGCCCACCCTGGAAAATATTCCCAGGAGGGCCTTTGCCACTTCAGGAGCTGTAGTGGTCCTTAGAGGAATAGCTTCAGGGTATCTGGTGGCATGGTCCACTACCACCAAGATAAACCTATTGCCTGAAGCAGTAGGAGGGTCAAGGGGGCCAACTATGTCAACCCCTACCCTTTCAAAGGGAACCCCAACCACAGGCAGTGGGATAAGGGGTGCCTTTGGGGTGCCACCTGTCTTGCCACTGGCTTGACAGGTTTCACAGGACTTACAAAATTCTGTTGTGTCCTCTGACATTCTAGGCCAATGAAACAAGGGGACAAGCCTGTCCCAAGTTTTCATTTGCCCCAAATGTCCAGCTAAGGGAATGTCGTGGGCTAGAGTTAGGAGGTACTTTCTGTACTCCTGAGGAATCACCAATCTCCTGGCAGTTCCAGGTTTTGGATCCCTTGCTTTAGTGTACAAGAGGTTGTCCTCCCAGTAAACTCTGTGAGAGTCACTGACATCCCCATTTGCTTGTTTGACAGCTTGCTGCCTTAGACCCTCTAGTGTGGGACAGGTATGCTGTGCTACACTCAGCTCCTCCCTGGCAGGCCCCCCTTCACCCAAAAGCTCAGCAGTGTCTGCTTCCAGCTCCTCTGGTGTAGGTTCTGCACGGGGTGGAAATTCTTCTTCCTCAGAAGTTCAATCCACTGTAGAGGGAGGGATAGTAGGTAGTGTTTTTCCTTTACTAACCCTAGCTTTAGGGAGCACTTGGTCCATTCTTCCAGGATCCAAGTCACCCTGTCCTTTTTGCTTTTTGGCCTGAGCCCTGGTTAAAGCACAAATATGCCCTGGAATGCCCAGCATTGCTGCATGAGCCTCCAACTCCACTTCTGCCCAAGCTGATGTCTCTAAATCATTCCCTAATAGACAGCCTACAGGTAAATCTGAGGTAACCACAACTTTCTTTGGGCCAGTAACCCCCCCCCCCAGTTGAGATTCACAACAGCCATGGGGTGGCTAAGGGTGTTGTTATGAGCATCGGTTACTTGGTACTGGTGACCAAGTAGGTGTTGTTCAGGGTGGACCAGTTTCTCTATTACCATGGTAATACTGGCACCTGTGTCCCTGTAGGCCTGAACCTCAACACCATTTATTAGGGGTAGTTGCTTGTACTTATCCATGTTAAGGGGACAAGCAACCAAGGTGGCTAAATCAATAGCCCCCTCAGAGACTAGCACAGCCTCTGTGGTCTCCCTAATCAGACCAACCCCAACTAAATTACCAAAAGTGAGCCCAGCTACTCCCTTGGATTGGCTATTAGTAGGTTTGCTCCCACCACCACTGCTATTACTAGGGGCACTAGGTGTAGCAGCAGGGGTTGTAGTGGTAGGAGGCTTGGTGCTTTTCTTTGGACAACTGGGATCTGTTGTCCAATGGCCTTTTATTTTACATAAATAGCACCATGGTTTATTTTCTTTGTTTTGATTTGAACAGGATTTGGGCCCACCACCCCCACCAGAGTGTTTTTGTGGGCCTGATGAAGACTCATTTTTAGATTTGTCCCCACCCTTGTCAGAAGACTTACCACCCTTCTTCTTGCCATCTTTGTCACCCCCTGTATGAACTTTTCTGTTCACCCTTGTTCTGACCCATTTGTCTGCCTTCTTTCCCAATTCTTGGGGAGAGGTCAGATCAGAGTCCACCAGGTACTGGTGCAACAAATCAGACACACAATTATTAAGAATATGCTCTCTCAGGATTAAGTTATACAGGCTTTCATAATCAGTAACTTTACTGCCATGTAACCACCCCTCCAAGGCCTTCACTGAATGGTCAACAAAGTCTACCCAGTCTTGTGAAGACTCCTTTTTGGTTTATCTGAACTTTATCCTGTACTGTTCAGTGGTTAAGCCATAACCATCAAGGAGTGCATTCTTAAGAACTGCAAAATTATTGGCATCACTTTCTTTCACAGTAAGGAGCCTATCCCTACCCTTTCCACTAAATGATAGCCATAGGATAGCAGCCCACTGCCTTTGAGGGACCTCCTGTACAACACAGGCCCTCTCAAGTGCAGCAAACCACTTGTTAATGTCATCCCCCTCCTTGTAAGGGGGAACTATCTTGTGCAGATTCCTAGAATCATGCTCTTTTGCAGGATGACTATTTGGAATACTGCTGCTGCCACCATGGGGTCCAAACCCCAACCTCTGCCTTTCTTTTTCTAAGTCAAATGCTTCCCTGTCTAGATCCAGCTGTTGCTTTTTAAGCTTCAGCCTGGACTCTTCCACTCTAAATCTATTGAGTTCCCTTTCTAACACTCTGTCATCAGGTTGGGTGGGTTGGGCATGCCTTGGCACAGAAGAATGGTGTGAATGAACAGAGGGAGACCTGTCCCTAACAGATGGCACTCTAACAACCTGGCCTAAAGGAGTAATCTCTACACTGTGATGAGAACTCACATAAGTACCAGCCCTGCAAGGTGGCCTGCTAAGGGGCAGGTTGGAAAGAGTCCCTCCCAAATCTTTTGCTAGGGGTGCCCCAGAATCAGAGTGGGAACCACCAGCTAATTTCTCACCAGAAGTGCCACCTAAGGTCTTATCTTGTTCAGTGAGCATATTAACTAACAGTTGTCTTGAGGGATTCTTCCCTACCCCTAAACCTCTATCAACACAGAGACTCCTTGCTTCCTTCCAGCTAAGGTTGTCATAAGCTATGCTGGCCATATCAAGAGTTTGGCCTGTACCAGACATTATAGAATAGGTGTAAGGGACAGAAAAAGAAAGAAAAAGTTTCTGAACTTTTTAAAGAACAGAAAAAAAAAACTTTTGAAACTTTTAAAGAACTTTTTGAAAGTTTTAGAGGTACATTTCAGCACTTAGTAAAGAAGTGAGAGAAGAAAAGCAAAACTTTTTGGTTAGGTGTACATACACTGAACTTGTTTTGTATATTTTTCTCTTATGAAAAGTACAATGACAAAAGTGGTAAGTAGTTGCAAAGTACTTATCCCACCGCTGCACAACCAATGTAGGAGGCTGGACTGGCTTGTAGTGGGTACCAAGGGGTACTTACACCTTGCACCAGGCCCAGGTATCCCTTATTAGTGTATAGGGGTGTCTAGCAGCTTAGGCTGATAGAAAAGGTAGCTTAGCAGAGCAGCTTAGGCTGAACTAGGAGACGAGTGAAGCTCCTACAGTACCACTAGTGTCACTTGCACAATATCATAAGAAAACACAATACACAGATATACTAAAAATAAAGGTACTTTATTTTTATGACAATATGCCAAAGTATCTCAGTGAGTACACTCAGTATGAGGATAGCAAATATATGTAGGAGGCTGGACTGGCTTGTAGTGAGTACCAAGGGGTACTTACACCTTGCACCAGGCCCAGGTATCCCTTATTAGTCTATAGGGTTTCTAGCAGCTTAGGCTGATAGATAATGGTAGCTTAGCAGAGCAGCTTAGGCTGAACTAGGAGACGAGTGAAGCTCCTACAGTACCACTAGTGTCACTTGCACAATATCATAAGAAAACACAATACACAGATATACTAAAAATAAAGGTACTTTATTTTTATTACAATATGCCAAAGTATCTCAGTGAGTACCCTCAGTTTGAGGATAGCAAATATATACAAGATATATGTACACAATACCAAAAATATGCAGTATAGTTTTAGAAAACAGTGCAAACATTGTATAGTTACAATAGGATGCAATGGGGACACACAGGGATAGGGGCAACACAAACCATATACTCCAAAAGTGGAATGCGAACCACGAATGGACCCCAAACCTATGTGACCTTGTAGAGGGTCGCTGGGACTGTAAGAAAACAGTGAGGGTTAGAAAAATAGCCCACCCCAAGACCCTGAAAAGTGAGTGCAAAGTGCACTGAAGTTCCCCAAAGAGCACAGAAGTCGTGATAGGGGAATTCTGCAGGAAAGACACAAACCAGCAATGCAACAACAATGGATTTCCAAATGAGGGTACCTGTGGAACAAGGGGACCAAGTCCAAAAGTCACAAGCAAGTCGGAGATGGGCAGATGCCCAGGAAATGCCAGCTGTGGGTGCAAAGAAGCTGCTACTAGGCAGTAGAAGCTGAGGATTCTGCAGGAACGACAAGGGCTAGAAACTTCCCCTTGGGAGGATGGATGTCCCACGTCGTGAAGAGTCGTGCAGAAGTGTTTTCCCACCGAAAGACCACCAACAAGCCTTGCTAGCTGCAAATTGTGCGGTTAGGGTTTTTGGATGCTGCTGTGGCCCAGGAGGGACCAGGATGTCGCCAATTGCGTCAGATGACAGAGGGGGCACCCAGCAAGACAAGGAGCTCTCTCAGAAGCAGGCAGCATCCACAGAAGTGCCAGAACAGGCACTACAAAGAGGAGTGAAATGGTGCTCACCCAAAGTTCCACAAAGGAGTCCCACGCCACCGGAGGACAACGTAGAAAGTCGTGCAATGCAGGTTAGAGTGCCGTGGACCCAGGCTTGGCTGTGCACAAAGGATTTCCACCGGAAGTTCACAGAGGCCGGAGTAGCTGCAAAAGACGTGGTTCCCAGCAATGCAGTCTGGCGTGGGGAGGCAAAGACTTACCTCCACCAAACTTGGAGTGAAGAGTCACTGGACTGTGGGAGTCACTTGGACAGAGTTGCTGGATTCAAAGGACCTCGCTTGTCATGCTGAGAGGTGACCCAGGGGACCGGTGATGCAGTTCTTTGGTGCCTGCGGTAGCAGGGGGAAGATTTCGTCGACCCACGGGAGATTTCTTCAGAGCTTCTAGTGCAGAGAGGAGGCAGACTACCCCCACAGCATGCACCACCAGGAAAACAGTCGAGAAGGGGGCAGGATCAGCGTTACAGAGTCGCAGTAGTCGTCTTCGCTACTTTGTTGCAGTTTTGCAGGCTTCCAGCGCGGTCAGCAGTCGATTCCTTGGCAGAAGGTGAAGGGAGAGATGCAGAGGAACTCTGATGAGCTCTTGCATTCGTTATCTAAGGAATTCCCCAAAGCAGGGACCCTAAATAGCCAGAAAAGAGGGTTTGGCTACTTAGGAGAGAGGATAGGCTAGCAACACCTGAAGGAGCCTATCAGAAGGAGTCTCTGATGTCACCTGCTGGCCCTGGCCACTCAGAGCAGTCCAGTGTGCCAGCAGCACCTCTGTTTCCAAGATGGCAGAGGTCTGGAGCACACTGGAGGAGCTCTGGGCACCTCCCAGGGGAGGTGCAGGTCAGGGGAGTGGTCACTCCCCTTTCCTTTGTCCAGTTTCGCGCCAGAGCAGGGCTGAGGGGTCCCGGAACCGGTGTAGACTGGCTTATGCAGAAATGGGCACCATCTGTGCCCATGAAAGCATCTCCAGAGGCTGGGGGAGGCTACTCCTCCCCTGCCTGAACACCTTTTTCCAAAGGGAGAGGGTGTAACACCCTCTCTCTGAGGAAGTCCTTTGTTCTGCCATCCTGGGCCAAGCCTGGCTGGACCCCAGGAGGGCAGAAACCTGTCTGAGGGGTTGGCAGCAGCAGCAGCTGCAGTGAAACCCCTGAAAAGGCAGTTTGGCAGTACCAGGGTCTGTGCTAGAGACCCGTGGGATCATGGGATTGTGCCAACCATGCCAGGATGGCATAGAGGGGGCAATCCCATGATCATAGACATGTTACATGGCCATATTCGGAGTTACCATTGTGAAGCTACACATAGGTAGTGACCTATTTGTAATGCACACGTGTAATGGTGTCCCCGCACTCACAAAGTCCGGGGAATTTGCCCTGAACAATGTGGGGGCATCTTGGCTAGTGCCAGGGTGCCCACACACTAAGTAACTTTGCACCTAACCTTTACCAGGTAAAGGATAGACATATAGGTGACTTATAAGTTACTTAAGTGCAGTGGTAAATGGCTGTGAAATAACGTGGACGTTATTTCACTCAGGCTGCAGTGGCAGGCCTGTGTAAGAATTGTCAGAGCTCCCTATGGGTGGCAAAAGAAATGCTGCAGCCCATAGGGATCTCCTGGAACCCCAATACCCTGGGTACCTCAGTACCATATACTAGGGAATTATAAGGGTGTTCCAGTATGCCAATGTGAATTGGTGAAATTGGTCACTAGCCTGTTAGTGACAATTTGGAAAGAAATGCGAGAGCATAACCACTGAGGTTCTGAATAGCAGAGCCTCAGTGAGACAGTTAGTCATAACACGGGTAACACATACAGGGCACACTTATGAGCACTGGGGCCCTGGCTGGCAGGGTCCCAGTGACACATACAACTAAAACAACATATATACAGTGAAAAATGGGGGTAACATGCCAGGCAAGATGGTACTTTCCTACAAGAAGTGAATCTGTGTCTGGACCGTCAGGGCACAAACATGTTTTGTCCTTACATACACATTAGCAACCCTTGTTTGTTGTGCTGGAGGCACAGTAGCAAATCCATGCATACAGTCATAGCACACTGTCACTGTTTGGCACTAATGAATACATGCAAAATCAAACAAGGTATGGGGGCTGGATTAGGCCATTTGAATACATGTCCCAGAACAAAATACGATAAGTAAACTGATCAAACTATACTATACAGTTGAGGATTCATCGTAGACCTACCAGACACAATACCCCAAGAGGAAACAGAGGGCATGGAAAACAACAAAGAGACAAATGTAGCCACAGGGAGCCTCTATGGTTAACGCAAAGACTGGAACCAGTCTGGCTAACAGGATGCATGCTCTGTCAGGAACAAACATGAACAAGGCAAAAACACAGTGAGCAGGCTCTGACTGGGACAAGCAGGAACAACACTGTGGGACCAAAGAACAGTTTCTGCTGTGGTCTGCACTGTTACACAATCCCCCAAGGGCTCTGGTACACAAGTGATTTGTACGCCAATACTCAACAAGGAGATTCAGAAAATGGCAGCTTCTACTCAGTTCCAGGCAGCAGCAAGGGCAGGGAAGGTTCAAATGGCTGGTCTGCATGGAAGTGCTCACAGGTGTGTGCAGCTTCAGTCTCTCACAAGTCCTGGAGTTGAGAATCAAGTTCAAAGGGCCTGTCGCGTGGGCTCTCATTATCCTAAATGAGACTACTGGATTTCTAGGCAGCAGGATCGACAACGGTGTGGGGGACTGAGTCAGACCCACGTGTAAGGAACGCTGTCACCCTAAATCCGGTTTTTGCTCCGGCTAACTAGCAGTGTCTCATTTCTCCCACGGGGAAGAGATGATTGGGCAGCCGAGCGCATGACATCTTTGGAACTTCTCAGGGAAGTCGTGGTCACTCAGATCCAAACCAACTCTCTCATTTACAATATGATCTCATATACAAATGACAAAGGCAGTATAAGTTTTATATAATATTTTAATAAAACGACTGTATTTTAGATAATAAGGCGTGAGCCGCAATAACCAGAACCATACAACACAGTAGGATTGAAATAGTCACCAGGAGAGTAAAACATAAGAACAAAGCTGTCATTGTGTCTAATTGTGGTTCCCTGGTCGGAATCTCCCTCTCGCATGGGTTGGGACAAGGAAGTGTTTTTATACATGATCACAAAATGTCCCTACACAGGAATGTCAAAGACTAAACTCCTACCAAGTCTATCGGCAATGTACCAGACTGTATCCTTCACTGAAGCACAGAGTGAACAAGAATGTGTCATGGAGATCTCCAGTGCGGAAGTAGGCTAAACAGTGTGATATGAATATAAAACAAGACCGTAGAACTGGCTATTTGAAAAATAACAGTACGAAGCCTAATAAAAAGCATTTAGAGCAAAGTGCACAGAGGCTCTAAGCTGCAAGCAAATGAATAAAATACATCCAGGGCAAAGTGCACAAAGGCCTAAAGCCTGAAGCTAATGCGCAAAGGATCGTAAAACTAACCACACTACACCCTCCCCTTGGCGGTAGCAAGTGGTTCCAATAATATAAAAGTATGCCCCAGATATAAAAATATATATTTCGACAAGGTCAGAGGACAACAAAGTCATAAATTTGGGAAGCATGTGACGATAAAGGCAAATTCAATATAATGTCAATTTTTGAGGAGAAAAAAAATTCAATTGTCAGACAGAAGCAATAGAAAGCAGGAGTTCCTCCACTTCGATATATGTCAATATCGGAAGGTCCACGACAAAAAGTACCATGGAGCAGGTGTGTTCCAAAGCCCCAAAACCATTCTGGGGGGCACTCCGTGCAGGGCCTATGAATGAGACAATACCATCTTCCTCCAGGAAGGGAATCTCATAAACTGCCTCACGAAGCAAACGCAACCGTAGTGCACAAGTCTGGGAATGAGCCCTAATCGCGAACATCAACAGATCAGCATCGACCACTGGAGGACGCTGCAGTGAGAGACAGAAAGCCAGTGCATGTTCAAACGAGCACCAAAGGCACCAAAACACGGGTTGCACACAATCCAAAAATGGTCGGAATGACAGAGAGCAGTCACACTCCAAATGTCCCAGGAGTGTCGCTCCAAAATGCTGCATCATGCGTTCACGACACAGCTGCGCTGACGGGAGCAGCAATATAGGATCTCGTCGTGGCGGGACAGCCATTGCGAAAGAATAGCAACAATAGCAAGACTCCAGCCAATAAAGCCAAAGTAATCGGCAAACCCCCAAAAATGCTTCCGAAAATAGAGTGTATAGCCAAAGGTATTAAACCGAATATGGAAGAGAAGGTGTGAGCAAAACCAACACCAACGGCTTTGAAAAAATGTGCAATTCCAGCAGTGCTGGACGCATTAAATATACGTCCCACAAGTTCACCAAAGTGACTCGGAAGGTTAGTATTCAAAAGGGACTGTACTTCCGCTGATGACCTTGCCACCTGAAGTGCGTAGGTCTTGCTAGTAGATGTAAGGGCCACATGCTTTTGAAACAATAAAGCCTTTAGTCGACTCAACTTGTCGAAATTCACCTTGGAAGTAGCAATATGAGGCCAAATGTCTGCTACCTCCCTAATTTGAGTGGGGGAAACAACACATTCCCGCAGCACGTAACGGCCTTGGTGATAACGACCACGTAAACTATTCCGGCACGCATGCCACAGCAGCGTTCGCTGTTAAGAACATTGTAACTGCCATTAGAAAGCACCTGGAAAGTGTTTTTAATAACCGGGACTGGAACTCCCTTCAGATAACAAGCTAAGTTAGCAATCAAAGCGTTACACGCCCCATGCAAGGACAGCTGTTTACAAACCATGGAATGGCTGACAGAAGTTTCGCATTCACTACCGCTAAGAAAAACCTCCCTCAAACCATTAATACACCTGTATAGAAAGGGAAGCTCCCACACCTCGTGTATGTAACTGTCTCCCAACCGTTCGTATCTACCCACCGGAATGTGTTTCAAACATGAAGTAAATTGCAGAGTGGAGATAGGCAGATTAATAACCCCATGAATCAACCACTCAGCTGATGGAATTTCAGCAACCGTAAAAGGAAGTTTCTCCAATTTTTCAATATTCAACATGACATACGTTGCTTCCTTTTTAGCCATCAGCTGTTGTTGACGAGACAAATTAAAGGAAACAAAGATCTCTCTGGCACAAATGTGCTGCCACGGAACGCGACCTGCCTTCAAGGTCTGTAGAGTCCAACCCAGCTGCATGATGGACCGCGTCTGACTCTGCCCATGATATAAAGAGGAAATATCCGATTTAATAATGTCTATAGCAGAGGAAACTATGCTGTCAATTGTGTAAACATGGTCAGAAAGGGTATGCATGCCATTATCCACAACAGATAAAGCCTGTATCAGGATTTCCTGATCAATTTGCCTCAGCCGGGCCGCTGCCTCTTGTTGCGAAAGCTTCCAAATCTCATTATATACTTCATATAAAAATAGTTTTTTCCGAGGTACCTTAGGTCCTGGCAAAAAATCTTGTAAGTCAGTATCATTAGACAGTAACGTGAGATGTGATTTAACTGCATCCAGCGTGGATGAGTTCAACCATTGTTGACAAAGCTTTCCCACGCTGTATGTAGTTATGATATCAGCATGTTCTGGTGAAATGTAGCGAGGGTCTGCCCTACTAGTCCTGAACCCCCCTGAAGAGGTGACAAAACGTTGATGACACTTATTAGTGTCTACAGGCCGAAATTACCACCTGCCCGGATGTACCAATGAAGGGTTAAGCGTACCATTCTGGACCCTGTGTGTAAACTCACTAAACGTAGCATTAACATATCGCTGCCAATCGTTCAATTTGGAAGGGACAGGTATACTAGGCAAATTTAACTCTCTAATCGTTGCCAAGCCCAAACAGCTAGTCTGTTGTACTGTGTCGTTTAGGAAAATCATCTGCACAGGGATAATACATGCTCTAAATAATATGTCCCTGCCTTGCATTTGCCAATTTTTCGTTCCCCAGACACTTTTTAAGTCAACAGTCTTAAACCAATATTCATACCCCTCAACCGAAAGTTTAGAGACAAACAAATTCGAATACAGTAATTTAGTATCTGTCAATAACATTTGCTTATTAGCATACGGAGTAACTTTAAAATAGTAAGACTTAGCATTTTGTTGCTTATGCCCAGAAAAATATGCAAATTTATCATAATACTTTTTTGAACTCCCTTGTGGAGGAGTTGAGCAATGTTCCCATTGCACATAATCAAATATGGACTTAGGGCTGCTTGCTTTATGAATAAAGTGGTGTCCATAATAGTTGTAGCAAAACATGTCACCATGATTATCTCTAAATAGGTAAGCATCTTCATCGTCATAGACAGTATAATTTTGCAAGTCTGTCAGCATAGAATCTACTGTCTTCACACCCTAATCATCAGAAACAATGCCTGGTATAACAATATCATTCATTGATAACTTGAGAACATAAGGTATTTGAATCAATTCAGTGGGACCATATATATCAAACATCACTTTATCCCACACAATCCCATCCGGAATCGGTGTCGCAGAAATGTTTACATTGGACAAGTCTCTTCGAACCATATGAGACGAAAAATGTGGTTTTAACATCGTCTCCACGTGCTCAATGTCAGATCGTTCAGGAAGAAAATGACCATGTATTACTAGAAAAAAAGTAACCACAAATCCCAACCACAAAAAAAGAGTCATTACAGCCATAAAAAGCCACAAATAGTTCCAAGGAAAAACAAAATATGTGCGTTTAAACCAACACAGCAGCTTACGTGGACCTCGGATTGAAGACAGTGAGGACGAGGAGCCTGACCCGGCATCATCAGTGTCGTTGAAGCAGCCAGAGGCAGTTTTTGCAAAAGGTGCAACTGTGAACAAAGAAGCAGATGGAGGCTCTCGCCTTGGCACACTGTAAACCACATGTTCAGAAACATCAGTAGAACGTACAGCAACTTGATCAAAAGATTCAAAATTAATCGTCGTCTGTGGAACAATCGCAAGATCATCTTCCATCCTCCCCAAGCTCGGAGAGGAAACAGCATTGGTGCAAATCACCTGCAGCGTGACTTCTTCCCCAGTAGCGAGAGGGATTCCGGAACTACTGGGTGTCCCTCTTGGTCTGCTGTGCAGAATCGGCCACATGTTGTAACTTGACATTATCAATGGAAACAAAGCAATTTACCTTGGCCCCGTGCAGCGGCGGTAAAAGTACAGTTCACGTGCCGCTAACCCCTAACACAGGGACAGGAGCTCGATAAGAAGGACCAAATTCTTTCTTTACTGCGACCTTTTCACGCACTAGATCCCCAATCCTGGGTATCCAACCAGTAGGTGTTACTGGCTCATCCTTAATTCCTGAGGAGGCAGCACTTGCAGAAGAGTTATCTTCACGGAATTGTTGTAAATCCTGCAAAACAGTGACACGATCATTTATGTCAAAAGGCGTATCCGCTGCCTCCACACCAGGACCATCTAGATCAGGAACATACATTCGTGTTCCGAACAGGCACTCATATGAAGTACGACCCCCCAGTGACCTTCTAGGCAAGTTATTAAGGGGCATATTTATACTCCGTTTGCGCCGAATTTGCGTCGTTGTTTTCGACACAAATTCGACGCAAAACTAACTCCATATTTATACTTTGGCGTTAGACGCGTCTAGCGCCAAAGTTCATGGAGTTAGCGTCATTTTTTTGCGTGAACACCTTCCTTGCGTTAATGATATGCAAGGTAGGCGTTCCCGTCTTAAAAAATGACTCCGATGCATATGCGTCGTATTTATACTCCCGGGCAAAAATGACGCCCGGGAGTGGGCGGGTCTAAAAAACCCGCATTAGCGCCGGATTTTAGCGCCTGGGTCAGGGCAGGCGTTAAGGGACCTGTGGGCTCAGAATGAGCCCAGAGGTGCCCTCCCCTGCCCCCAGGGACACCCCCTGCCACCCTTGCCCACCCCAGGAGGACACCCAAGGATGGAGGGACCCACCCCAGGGACATTAAGGTAAGTCCAGGTAAGTATTTTTTTTTAAAAAAATTGTGGCATAGGGGGGCCTGATTTGTGCCCCCCTACATGCCACTATGCCCAATGACCATGCCCAGGGGACAGAAGTCCCCTGGGCATGGCCATTGGGCAAGGGGGCATGACTCCTGTCTTTGCTAAGACAGGAGTCATTTCAATGGGGGTTGGGCGTCGTAAAAAAATGGCGCAAATCGGGTTGAGGCGATTTTTTTACCTCAGCCTGACTTGCACCATTTGTGGACGCCCATACACCATTTTCCCCCTACGCCGGCGCTGCCTGGTGTACGTCGTTTTTTTTAACGCACACCAGACAGCGCCGGCGGCTAACGCCGGCTAACTTCATTGAATAAATACGGCGCCCGCATGGCGCTTCAGAATGGCGTTAGCCGGCGCTAATTTTTTTGGCGCAAAACTGCGTTAGCGCAGTTTTGCGTCAAAAAGTATAAATATGGCCCTAAGTGCTCTCTGTACTCCATACAAGTGGGCTAGCCAACCAGGACCCGTACCTATAACTCGAGCCGTTAAGGATTGCTTTAAATTACGATTTAAACGATCCATGACAGAATTTTATCTCAAGATGAAATGGAGACGAGAACTGGAGCTGGACCCCCAACGAAGCCATGGTGTCCCTGAATGCTTTAGAGGCAAAGGCAGGGCCCTGGTACGAATGAAAAGCCGCAACTGCAAATGTATCGACAAAGATGCGCAAATCTTTAATAACAGTTCGAGCGTCAGCCGAGCGTTGTGGCCAGACCCACACAAATCTGGAGCACGAATCTACAGCAACCAGAATATATTTGTATGCACTATCTGGCGTCAGTGGACCACAATGATCCAAGTACACACACTGTAAAGATTTATTTGAAATCAGAAGGGGTGTCTGCTGCGGGCGTCTAGCCGACTAAGCTTTAATTTGTTGACAAACGTCACAACAAAGGACATACTGCTTTGTCTCCTTATAGAGACCAGGCCACCAGTAACGAGCCTGTAAAAGTGAAATCGTGGCAGCCACACCAGCATGTGCAGATGCCGCCCCCTCATGTGCTGCAGAAACTAATCGAGGTCTCTCAATTTTATTGGGCAATTCACGTACACCAATGCCTGGAATATTAACAACAGCATGTAGCGCACTACTCAAGCAGTAGCTATATTTAGAAGGAAATCCTTTAGGAAAGGGCGTGCCATCAGCCGTAGCTTTTATGGCAGCCGAAATCTCTGTGTCTGGTTTGGAACTCGAACAAGTCACTGCGGCCACAGTAGCGACAGCCACTGCCAACTTCGTGGCTTCATCAGCCAAAGTATTCCCAGCAACGTGTATTCCAACGCGCTGGTGTCCAAGTGTATGTACAACATGAACTTTAGGAAGCGTTTCTTTCAGATCCGCAACCTTACCCCACAGCAATTTGTTTTTAATGGTGTTGCTTTTAGAATCTCTGTACTCATTCAACTTCCAATAGTGTAAATACTCATTGAAAGACTGAACACAGTAGTAGGAGTCACAGACCAGCAAAGTTAAAGCCGCCGGATCCGCGTGTTCCAATGCTAACAATAGAGCTTTGAGCTCAGCCAGCTGCGCCGTGCAATCTCCCAAGGTTTGAGTATAAGTATGTCGGGGGCAGAACACTTCCCCCTCCATAATGCCGCTCACCACCGCACATGCAGCAGAATATTGTTGTTTAGTCCCAACCGCTGGCTGCGCAGAGCCATCAGTGTACATGACCACCTGATATTGGTCAATAGGCAATGTGCCAGCAGGAACTGGGTACTCCATTTCATATTGAAGAAATTCTTGAGTCTGTAGTTTAGGGTCAAATACGTAATCTACATCAGTGGCAGTCAAAGACGTAGCCCATTGTATCCATTGCGGGTGTAAAGCTTTCGAATTAGGAACACTCGCTTTTGTAACAGCCTCTAAGGCTGGAATCGGGGAAACGACAATGATGCGTTGTCCCTGGGCAAGCGGTCTTTCTTTAATCACAGCCATCTGTACTGCAGTGAGTATTTTCTCAGTTTGTGCAAATCGTTGTTCTGCAGCAGAATACAAGTGGGACTTGTATGCAATCGGGACTGTCTCAGCCTCATTAAAGGTGATATATGTAAACCCAACAGCCCCAGGTATCACCCTGATGACTAAATGCGTTTTCTTGTCCCGTGTGTGTAAATGTTGAACTGCTAAGAGATCAGCTTGCAAATGCCGAAGTATATGTGTATGCTCAATCGTCCAAAATCTACTAGAAAAATTTGGACGAATTAACACGTATAAGGGTTTTATACGTGTAGCATAATCAGGAATGTAAGTTCTGCCAAAATTCAGAAACCCCAACAATGACTGGAGCTTCCGAACCATATTAGGAGGCTGCAATTGAGCACATTTCTCCAAAAAATGTGGCGCTAAGCTCTTGCCCTCACTCGACAACTCATATCCCAGGAAAATGACGCTGAGGAAGGCAATCTTTGATTTCTTAAAATTAAACTTATAGCCAATTTCAGCAAACCCCACAACAATGCGTGCTACACGCCTTAGATGTTGCAGAATCTCATCATTTGTCAAATATATATCATCAACATATGATAACGCTTCAGGGTCCAACTCGTGAAGAATTTCAGTTACACGAGCCGAAAATAGTCCTGGGCTATTCTTATACCCCTGAGGCAAACGACAAAACTTTTTCTGAGAGCCAAACGCACTGAAACTGGTATAGTCCCGACTTTCGGGCGCTATATTTTGTCAGAAAAATCCATTCGAGATATCTAATGTTGTTTTGTATTTTTTACGCACTATATTATTCATAAGCGCTGCGCTATGTGAATTCTGTATTGCATATGTGCGTGTATGTCCATTTAAATGTCTGTAATCCACCACTATCCTATATGAATGGTCCGGTTTAGCAACTGGAAATGAGGGATTATTCATCGGCGAGACACAGGGCTCAATTACAACCTGGTACTCCAATTGTGTAAGAATTTTTCTAACCAATGCCCTTGCCTCAAATTTGATAGGATACTGCGGCTGAGGTTCGCCCTTTATTGGAATTTCATGATAAGGTGATTGTCTATTCCACCCCACATTATTTCTATAAAGAGCGGGGGCCTGTGCTAGAGCCCATGTTTTACTATAGGACTAAGCTAGTTCTCTCGGAACAAGTGGTGAAAAGGAAGGTGTAATAACCTCTTCCCCAACCGGACAGTCGCGAACAAAGTCAGACGGCCAATCTTGTTCGGCCAGCAGAACATCATATGATTTTACCACATGGTCCCAAAAGATGGCGTGTACAATGCGGTCAATGTCCCCTTCTAATCGCAGAGTTACTTTATATACGCTATTAGGATCAGAGACTCGCATATCCGCAGTCTCGACTTGTATGAAGTGATCAGTTGCTTTCACCTCCAGATGCTCTAGAAGACTCCGGCGAACTATTGTGACCTCTGCCGCGCTGTCTAACAGTGCTAACGCCCATGTCTTGTTCGTCAAGAGAACTCTCTTCTTGAGCGGCATGTCTAACTGAGACTGCTGCCTCTTTCTTCTTTTTAAATTGTTGTTTTTGTTGCAGAGGTTTCTTTTCTTGTTTAATAGAAACCTCTGTTGAGCGTTGTGAGTCCTGTCTCGGTTTCACGTACTCAGTTCTGCGCTCAGACCGCCCACCTCTCTCACTTCTCTTGTCCGAGGAGTCCAGAAACGAACGAGATTGGCGTGTATCAGTATATTGATATTGTAGGAAAGTACCATCTTGCCTGGCATGTTACCCCCATTTTTCACTGTATATATGTTGTTTTAGTTGTATGTGTCACTGGGACCCTGTTCACTAGGGCCCCAGTGCTCATAAGTGTGCCTGAATGTGTTACCTGTGTAGTGACTAACTGTCTCACTGAGGCTCTGCTAATCAGAACCTCAGTGGTTATGCTCTCTCATTTCTTTCAAATTGTCACTAACAGGCTAGTGACCAATTTTACCAATTTACATTGGCTTACTGGAACACTCTTATAATTCCCTAGTATATGGTACTGAGGTACCCAGGGTATTGGGGTTCCAGGAGATCCCTATGGGCTGCAGCATTTCTTTTGCCACCCATAGGGAGCTCTGACAATTCTTACACAGGCCTGCCACTGCAGCCTGAGTGAAATAACGTCCACGTTATTTCACAGCCATTTTACACTGCACTTAAGTAACTTATAAGTCACCTATATGTCTAACCTTTACCTGGTAAAGGTTAGGTGCAAAGTTACTAAGTGTGAGGGCACCCTGGCACTAGCAAAGGTGCCCCCACATTGTTCAGAGCCAATTCCCTGAACTTTGTGAGTGCGGGGACACCATTACACACGTGCACTACATATAGGTCACTACCTATATGTAGCTTCACAATGGTAACTCCGAATATGGCCATGTAACATGACTATGATCATGGAATTGCCCCCTCTATGCCATCCTGGCATAGTTGGCACAATCCCATGATCCCAGTGGTCTGTAGCACAGACCCTGGTACTGCCAAACTGCCCTTCCTGGGGTTTCACTGCAGCTGCTGCTGCTGCCAACCCCTCAGACAGGCATCTGTCCTCCTGGGGTCCAGCCAGGCATGGCCCAGGATGGCAGAACAAAGAACTTCCTCTGAGAGAGGGTGTGACACCCTCTCCCTTTGGAAAATGGTGTGAAGGCAGGGGAGGAGTAGCCTCCCCCAGCCTCTGGAAATGCTTTGTTGGGCACAGATGTGCCCAATTCTGCATAAGCCAGTCTACACCAGTTCAGGGGACCCCTTAGCCCTGCTCTGGCGCGAAACTGGACAAAGGAAAGGGGAGTGACCACTCCCCTGACCTGCACCTCCCCTGGGAGGTGTCCAGAGCTCCTCCAGTGTGCTCCAGACCTCTGCCATCTTGGAAACAGAGGTGCTGCTGGCACACTGGACTACTCTGAGTGGCCAGTGCCACCAGGTGATGTCAGAGACTCCTTGTGATAGGCTCCTTCAGGTGTTGCTAGCCTATCCTCTCTCCTAAGTAGCCAAACCCTCTTTTCTGGCTATTTAGGGTCTCTGTCTCTGGGGAAACTTTAGATAACGAATGCAAGAGCTCATCCGAGTTCCTCTGCATCTCTCTCTTCACCTTCTGCCAAGGAATCGACTGCTGACCGCGCTGGAAGCCTGCAAACCTGCAACATAGTAGCAAAGACGACTACTGCAACTCTGTAACGCTGATCCTGCCGCCTTCTCGACTGTTTTCCTGGTGGTGCATGCTGTGGGGGTAGTCTGCCTCCTCTCTGCACTAGAAGCTCCGAAGAAATCTCCTGTGGGTCGACGGAATCTTCCCCCTGCAACCGCAGGCACCAAAAAGCTGTATTACCGGTCCCTTGGGTCTCCTCTCAGCACGACGAGCGAGGTCCCTCGAATCCAGCAACTCTGTCCAAGTGACCCCCACAGTCCAGTGACTCTTCAGTCCAAGTTTGGTGGAGGTAAGTCCTTGCCTCACCTCGCTAGACTGCATTGCTGGGAACCACGACTTTAGCAGCTACTCCGGCCCCTGTGCACTTCCGGCGGAAATCCTTTGTGCACAGTCCAGCCTGGGTCCACGGTACTCTAACCTGCATTGCACAACTTTCTAAGTTGGTCTCCGGCGACGTGGGACTCCTTTGTGCGACTTCGGGTGAGCACCATTTCATGCATCCTTGTAGTGCCTGTTTCTGGCACTTCCCTGGGTGCTACCTGCTGCTGAGAGGGCTTCTTGTCTTGCTCGACGTCCCCTCTCTCTCCTGGTCCAATTTGCGACCTCCTGGTCCCTCCAGGGCCACAGCAGCGTCCAAAAACGCTAATCGCACGATTTGCAGCTAGCAAGGCTTGTTGGCATTCTTTTGGCAGGAAAACACTTCTGCACGACTCTACAAAGCGAGGAAGATCCGTCCTCCAATGGGGAAGTCTCTAGCCCTTTGCGTTCCTGCAGAAACCTCAGCTTCTTCTGTCCAGTGGAAGCTTCTTTGCACCCGAAGCTGGCATTTCCTGGGCATCTGCCCATCTCCGACTTGCTTGTGACTTTTAGACTTCGTCCCCTTGTTCCACAGGTACCCCAGATTGGAAATCCAGCGTTGTTGCATTGTTGGTTTGTGTCTTTCCTGCATTATTCCTCTAACACGACTTCTTTGTCCTTAGGGAAACTTTGGTGCACTTTGCACTCACTTTTCAGGGTCTTGGGGAGGGTTATTTTTCTAACTCTCACTATTTTCTAATAGTCCCAGCGACCCTCTACAAGGTCACATAGGTTTGGGGTCCATTCGTGGTTCGCATTCCACTTTTGGAGTATATGGTTTGTGTTGCCCCTATCCCTATGTTTCCCCATTGCATCCTATTGTAACTATACATTGTTTGCACTGTTTTCTAAGACTATACTGCATATTTTTGCTATTGTGTATATGTATCT
Source organism: Pleurodeles waltl (assembly GCF_031143425.1). NCBI lineage: Eukaryota > Metazoa > Chordata > Amphibia > Caudata > Salamandridae > Pleurodeles > Pleurodeles waltl. The sequence goes on along the minus strand of NC_090449.1, from coordinate 758,033,465 downwards.
TGTGTATATTTCCTATCCTCTCACTGAGGGTACACTCTAAGATACTTTGGCATATTGTCATAAAAATAAAGTACCTTTATTTTTAGTATAACTGTGTATTGTGTTTTCTTATGATATTGTGCATATGACACTAAGTGGTACTGTAGTAGCTTCACACGTCTCCTAGTTCAGCCTAAGCTGCTCTGCTAAGCTACCATTATCTATCAGCCTAAGCTGCTAGACACCCTATACACTAATAAGGGATAACTGGGCCTGGTGCAAGGTGCAAGTACCCCTTGGTACTCACTACAAGCCAGTCCAGCCTCCTACATTGGTTGTGCAGCGGTGGGATAAGTGTTTGAGACTACTTACCACTCTTGTCATTGTACTTTTCATAAGAGAAAAATATACAAAACAAGGTCAGTGTATATACACATAGCCAAAAAGTTTTGCATTTCCTCTTTTCACTCTTTTCTAAGTGCTGAAAAGTACTTCTAACTTTCTAAAAAGTTAAAAAGTTTTTTTCTCTGTCTTTCTAAAAGCTCTGACAAACTTTTTTCTCTTTTTCTATCACTTTAACTCTCTCAAAATGTCTGGCACAGGCCAAAATGTTGACCTGTCTAAGATTGCATATGACCACCTTAGCTGGAAAGGAGCAATGAGTCTCTGTATAGAGAGAGGTTTGAGTGTAGGGAAGAATCCTTCCTTGGAACTGTTACTTAACATGCTTAGAGAACAAGATAAGGCTATAGGTGCCCCATCTGTTGAAAAAGTACCTAATAGTTCCCAATCTGATTCAGGGACTCCCCCAGGAAAAGATTCAGGAAAGAAACTTCCTAGCCTGCCCATTACTAGACAGTCTAGCATAGTTGGTAATGATGATGAGCCACACCATACAAACATTGTTGTCTCACATCATAGCAAAAGCATTTATTCTCACCATACTGGTAGTAATGTTTCTGTTAGCCAAGCTGTTAGGGTGGCTTCTGTAAGGGACAGGTCTCCTTCTGTTCATTCCCATCATACCTCTGTATCTAGGAATGTCCCTCCCACCAACCCTGATGACAGAATGTTAGAGAGGGAACTCAATAAGTTGAGGGTGGAACAAACCAGACTGAAGCTTAAAAAGCAACAGCTGGATTTGGATAGACAGTCTTTTGAACTAGAGAAGGAAAGACAGAAGTTGGGTTTAGAAACCCATGGTGGCAGCAGCAGTATTCCCCATAGTCATCCTGCAAAAGAGCATGATTCCAGGAATCTGCACAAGATAGTTCCCCCTTATAAGGAGGGGGATGACATTAACAAGTGGTTTGCTGCACTTGAGAGGGCCTGTGTTGTACAGGATGTCCCTCAAAGGCAGTGGGCTGCTATCCTATGGCTATCATTTAGTGGAAAAGGTAGGGATAGGCTCCTTACTGTGAAAGAAAATGATGCTAATAATTTTCAAGTTCTTAAGAATGCACTCCTGGATGGTTATGGCTTAACCACTGAACAATACAGGATAAAGTTCAGAGAGACCAAAAAGGAGTCTTCACAAGACTGGGTTGATTTCATTGACCATTCAGTGAAGGCCTTGGTGGGGTGGTTACATGGCAGTAAAGTTACTGATTATGACAGCCTGTATAACTTGATCCTGAGAGAGCATATTCTTAATAATTGGGGGTCTGATTTGTTGCACCAGTACTTGGTGGACTCTGATCTGACCTCTCCCCAAGAATTGGGAAAGGAGGCAGACAAATGGGTCAGAACAAGGGTGAACAGAAAAGTTCATACAGGGGGTGACAAAGATGGCAACAAAAAGAAGGATGGTAAGTCTTCTGACAAGGGTGGGGAAAAATCTAAAAATGAGTTTTCATCAGGCCCACAAAAACACTCTGGTGGGGGTGGTGGGCCCAAATCCTCTTTTAATCAGAACAAGGAAAAGAAACCATGGTGCTATTTATGTAAAATAAAAGGCCATTGGACAACAGATCCCAGTTGTCCAAAGAAAAGCACCAATGCTCCTACCACTACAACCCCTACTGCTACCCCTAGTGTCCCTACTAATAGCAGTGGTGGTGGGAGCAAACCTACTAATAGCCAATCCAAGGGAGTAGCTCGGCTCACTATTGGTAACTTAGTTGGGGTTGGCCTTGTTAGGGAGGCCACAGAGGCTGTGTTAGTCTCTGAGGGGGCTATTGATTTAGCCACCTTAGTTGCTTGTCCCCTTAATATGGATAAGTACAAGCAGCTACCCCTAATAAATGGTGTTGAGGTTCAGGCCTACAGGGACACTGGTGCCAGTGTGACTATGGTCATAGAGAAACTGGTCCACCCTGAACAACACCTACTTGGTCACCAGTACCAAGTAACCGATGCTCACAACAACACACTTAGCCACCCCATGGCTGTTGTTAATCTCAACTGGGGGGGGGTTACTGGTCCAAAGAAAGTTGTGGTAGCCACAGATTTACCTGTAGACTGTCTACTAGGAAATGATTTGGAAACATCAGCTTGGTCAGATGTGGAGTTGGAGGCCCATGCAGCAATGCTGGGCATCCCAGGGCATATCTTTGCTTTGACAAGGGCTCAGGCCAAAAAGCAAAAAGGACAGGGAAGCTTGGATCCTGGAACAATGGACCAAGTGCTCCCTAAAGCTAGGGCTAGTAGAAGCAAACCACTTCCTACTATCCCTCCCTCTACAGTGGATTCAACTTCTGAGGAAGAAGAATTCCCTCCCTGTGCAGAACCTACACCAGAGGAGCTGGAAGCAGACACTGCTGAGCTTTTGGGTGAAGGGGGGCCTGCCAGAGAGGAGCTGAGTGTGGCACAGCAAACCTGTCCCACATTAGAGGGTCTCAGACAGCAAGCTGTCAAACAGGCTAATGGGGATGTCAGTGACTCTCACAGAGTTTACTGGGAGGACAACCTCTTGTACACTGAGCATAGGGATCCTAAACCTGGAGCTGCCAGGAGATTAGTGATTCCTCAGGGGTACAGAAAGTTCCTCCTAACCCTGGCTCATGACATTCCCCTAGCTGGGCATCTAGGACAAATGAAAACTTGGGACAGGCTTGTTCCCCTGTTTCATTGGCCTAGAATGTCTGAGGACACAAAAGAATTTTGTAAGTCCAGTGAAACCTGTCAAGCCAGTGGCAAGACAGGTGGCACCCCAAAGGCACCCCTTATCCCACTGCCTGTGGTTGGGGTTCCCTTTGAAAGGGTAGGGGTTGACATAGTTGGCCCCCTTGACCCTCCTACTGCTTCAGGCAATAGGTTTATCTTGGTGGTAGTGGACCATGCCACAAGATACCCTGAAGCAATTCCTTTAAGGACCACTACAGCACCTGCAGTGGCAAAGGCCCTCCTGGGAATATTTTCTAGGGTGGGCTTCCCAAAGGAAGTAGTATCAGACAGGGGAAGCAATTTCATGTCTGCATACTTAAAGGCCATGTGGAAGGAGTGTGGTGTAACTTGCAAGTTCACAACACCCTATCATCCACAAACAAATGGACTGGTGGAGAGATTTAATAAAACTCTCAAAGGCATGATTATGGGTCTCCCTGAAAAACTCCGCAGGAGATGGGATATCCTTCTACCATGCCTCCTTTTTGCCTACAGGGAGGTACCCCAGAAAGGAGTGGGCTTCAGCCCCTTTGAACTTCTTTTTGGACACCCTGTAAGGGGTCCACTCACACTTGTAAAGGAGGGTTGGGAACAACCTTTAAAAGCTCCTAAGCAGGATATTGTGGATTATGTACTTGGCCTCAGATCAAGGATGGCTGAGTACATGAAAAAGGCCAGCAAAAACCTTCAGGCCAGCCAAGAGCTCCAGAAGCAATGGCATGATCAGAAGGCTGTTTTGGTTCAGTACCAACCAGGGCAGAAAGTGTGGGTCTTGGAGCCTGTGGCCCCAAGAGCACTCCAAGATAAATGGAGTGGACCCCACACAATTGTTGAAAAGAAGGGAGAAGTCACCTATTTAGTTGACTTAGGCACTGCCAGGAGTCCCCTTAGGGTGCTCCATGTCAACCGCCTGAAACCCTACTATGACAGGGCTGATCTCACCCTGCTCATGGCAACTGATGAGGGACAGGAAGAAGACAGTGATCCTCTACCTGATCTCTTCTCTTCCACAGAACAAGATGCTCTTGTGGAAGGTGTAGTTTTGGCTGATTGTCTTACTGCTGAGCAGAAAGACCATTGCATAAATCTCCTAGATCAATTCTCTGAACTCTTCTCTACTGTGCCAGGTACCACTTCTTGGTGTGAGCACACTATAGATACTGGAGACAGTTTACCTGTCAAAAGTAAGATCTATAGTGTAGGAGGCTGGACTGGCTTGTAGTGAGTACCAAGGGGTACTTGCACCTTGCACCAGGCCCAGTTATCCCTTATTAGTGTATAGGGTGTCTAGCAGCTTAGGCTGATAGATAATGGTAGCTTAGCAGAGCAGCTTAGGCTGAACTAGGAGACGTGTGAAGCTACTACAGTACCACTTAGTGTCATATGCACAATATCATAAGAAAACACAAGACACAGTTATACTAAAAATAAAGGTACTTTATTTTTATGACAATATGCCAAAGTATCTTAGAGTGTACCCTCAGTGAGAGGATAGGAAATATACACAAGATATATATACACAATAGCAAAAATATGCAGTATAGTCTTAGAAAACAGTGCAAACAATGTATAGTTACAATAGGATGCAATGGGGAAACATAGGGATAGGGGCAACACAAACCATATACTCCAAAAGTGGAATGCGAACCACGAATGGACCCCAAACCTATGTGACCTTGTAGAGGGTCGCTGGGACTATTAGAAAATAGTGAGAGTTAGAAAAATAACCCTCCCCAAGACCCTGAAAAGTGAGTGCAAAGTGCACTAAAGTTCCCCTAAGGACAAAGAAGTCGTGTTAGAGGAATAATGCAGGAAAGACACAAACCAACAATGCAACAACTGTGGATTTCCAATCTAGGGTACCTGTGGAACAAGGGGACCAAGTCCAAAAGTCACAAGCAAGTTGGAGATGGGCAGATGCCCAGGAAATGCCAGCTGTGGGTGCAAAGAAGCTTCTACTGGACAGAAGAAGCAGAGGTTTCTGCAGGAACGAAAAGGGCTAGAGACTTCCCCTTTGGTGGACGGATCCCTCTCGCCGTGGAGAGTCGTGCAGAAGTGTTTCCCGCCGAAAGAACGCCAACAAGCCTTGCTAGCTGCAAATCGTGCGGTTAGCGTTTTTGGACGCTGCTGTGGCCCTGGAGGGACCAGGAGGTCGCAAATTGGACCAGGAGAGAGAGGGGACGTCGAGCAAGACAAGGAGCCCTCTCAGCAGCAGGTAGCACCTGTAGAAGTGCCAGAAACAGGCACAAAGAAGGCCCACGTCGCCGGAGAACAACTTAGGAGGTCGTGCAATGCAGGTTAGAGTGCCGTGGACCCAGGCTGGACTGTGCACAAAGGATTTCCGCCGGAAGTGCACGGAGGCCGGAGTAGCTGCAAAAGTCGCGGTTCCCAGCAATGCAGTCTAGCGAGGTGAGGCAAGGACTTACCTCCACCAAACTTGGACTGAAGAGTCACTGGACTGTGGGGGCCACTTGGACAGAGTTGCTGGATTCGAGGGACCTCGCTCGTCGTGCTGAGAGGAGACCCAAGGGACCGGTAATGCAGCTTTTTGATGCCTGCGGTTGCAGGGGGAAGATTCCGGCGACCCACGGGAGATTTCTTCGGAGCTTCTGGTGCAGAGAGGAGGCAGACTACCCCCACAGCATGCACAAACAGGAAAACAGTTGAGAAGGCGGCAGGATCAGCGTTACAGAGTTGCAGTAGTCGTCTTAGCTACTTTGTTGCAGTTTTGCAGGCTTCCAGCGCGGTCAGCAGTCGATTCCTTATCAGAAGGTGAAGAGAGAGATGCAGAGGAACTCGGCTGAGCTCTTGCATTCGTTATCTAAAGTTTCCCCAGAGACAGAGACCCTAAATAGCCAGAAAAGAGGGTTTGGCTACCTAGGAGAGAGGATAGGCTAGCAACACCTGAAGGAGCCTATCACAAGGAGTCTCTGACGTCACCTGGTGGCACTGGCCACTCAGAGCAGTCCAGTGTGCCAGCAGCACCTCTGTTTCCAAGATGGCAGAGGTCTGGAGCACACTGGAGGAGCTCTGGACACCTCCCAGGGGAGGTGCAGGTCAGGGGAGTGGTCACTCCCCTTTCCTTTGTCCAGTTTCGCGCCAGAGCAGGGCTAAGGGGTCCCCTGAACCGGTGTAGACTGGCTTATGCAGAATTGGGCACATCTGTGCCTAACAAAGCATTTCCAGAGGCTGGGGGAGGCTACTCCTCCCCTGGCTTCACACCATTTTCCAAAGGGAGAGGGTGTCACACCCTCTCTCAGAGGAAGTTCTTTGTTCTGCCATCCTGGGCCAGGCCTGGCTGGACCCCAGGAGGGCAGATGCCTGTCTGAGGGGTTGGCAGCAGCAGCAGCTGCAGTGAAACCCCAGGAAGGGCTGTTTGGCAGTACCAGGGTCTGTGCTACAGACCACTGGGATCATGGGATTGTGCCAACTATGCTAGGATGGCATAGAGGGGGCAATTCCATGATCATAGACATGTTACATGGCCATATTCGGAGTTACCATTGTGAAGCTACATATAGGTAGTGACCTATATGTAGTACACGCGTGTAATGGTGTCCCCGCACTCACAAAGTTCAGGGAATTGGCTCTGAACAATGTGGGGGCACCTTGGCTAGTGCCAGGGTGCCCTCACACTAAGTAACTTTGCACCTAACCTTTACCAGGTAAAGGTTAGACATATAGGTGACTTATAAGTTACTTAAGTGCAGTGTAAAATGGCTGTGAAATAACGTGGAAGTTATTTCACTCAGGCTGCAGTGGCAGGCCTGTGTAAGAATTGTCAGAGCTCCCTATGGGTGGCAAAAGAAATGCTGCAGCCCATAGGGATCTCCTGGAACCCCAATACCCTGGGTACCTCAGTACCATATACTAGGGAATTATAAGGGTGTTCCAGTAAGCCAATGTAAATTGGTAAAAATGGTCACTAGCCTGTTAGTGACAATTTGGAAAGAAATGAGAGAGCATAACCACTGAGGTTCTGATTAGCAGAGCCTCAGTGAGACAGTTAGGCACTACACAGGGAACACACACATATAGGCCACAAACTTATGAGCACTGGGGTCCTGACTAGCAGGGTCCCAGTGACACATAACAAACATACTGAAAACATAGGGTTTTCACTATGAGCACTGGACCCTGGCTAGCAGGATCCCAGTGAGACAGTGAAAACACCCTGGCATACACTCACAAACAGGCCAAAAGTGGGGGTAACAAGGCTAGAAAGAGGCTACTTTCTCACACCGGTGTAGACTGGCTTATGCAGAGATGGGCAGCATCTGTGCCCATCAAAGCATTTCCAGAGGATGGGGGAGGCTACTCCTCCCCAGCCTTCACACCTATTTCCAAAGGGAGAGGGTGTTACACCCTCTCTTAGAGGAAATCCTTTGTTCTGCCTTCCTGGGCCAGGGCTGCCTGGACCCCACGAGGGCAGAAACCTGTCTGAGGTGGTGGCAGCAACAACAGCTGCAGTGGAGACCCCGGAAAGGCAGTTTGGCAGTATCCGGGTTCTGTGCTAAGGACCCGGGGGATCATGGAATTGTCTCCCCAATGCCAGAATGGCACTGGGGTGACAATTCCATGATCTTAGACATGTTACATGGCCATGTTCGGAGTTACCATTGTGACGCTATACATAGGTAGTGACCTATGTATAGTGCACACATGAAATGGTGTCCCCGCACTCACAAAGTCTGGGGAATTTGTCCAGAACAATGTGTGGGTACCCTGGCTAGTGCCAGGGTGCCCACACACTAAGTAACTTTGCACCCAACCTTCACCAGGTGAAGGTTAGACATATAGGTGACTTATAAGTTACTTAAGTGCAGTGGCAAATGGCTGTGAAATAACGTGGACGTTATTTCACTGAGGCTGCACTGGCAGGCCTGTGTAAGAATTGTCAGATCTCCCTATGGGTGGCAAAAGAAATGCTGCAGCCCATAGGGATCTCCTGGAACCCCAATACCCTGGGTACCTCAGTGCCATATACTAGGGAATTATAAGGGTGTTCCAGTATGCCAACGTGAATTGGTGAAATTGGTCACTAGCCTGTTAGTGACAATTTTAAAAGCAGAGAGAGCATAACCACTGAGGTCCTGGTTAGCAGAGCCTCAGTGAGACAGTTAGGCATCACACAGGGAACACATACATATAGGCCACAAACTTATGAGTACTGGGGTCCTGGCTAGCAGGGTCCTAGTGACACATAACAAACACACTGACAACATAGGGTTTTCCCTATGAGCACTGGGCCCTGGCTAGCAGGATCCCAATGAGACAGTGAAAACACCCTGACATACCCTCACAAACAGGCCAAAAGTGGGGGTAACAAGGCTAGAAAGAGGCTACTTTCTCACAAGAGGGGACCCAGAGGACCGGTGATGCAGAAGTTTAGTGCCTGCATTAGCAGGGGGAAGATTCAGTCGATCCACTGGAGATTTCTTCTCGGCTTCCAGTGCAGGTGAAAGCAGACAGCCCTCAGAGCATGCACCACCAGGAAACAGTTGAGAAAGCCGGCAGGATTAGGCACAACAATGTTGCTGGTAGTCTTCTTGCTACTTTGTTGCAGTTTTGCAGGCGTCCTGGAGCAGTCAGCGGTCGATCCTTGGCAGAAGTCGAAGAGAGAAGTGCAGAGGAACTCTGGTGAGCTCTTGCATTCGTTACCTGAAGAGAAACCCACAGGAGAGACCCTAAATAGCCCTTAGAGGAGGATTGGCTTCCTAACAAGGTAAGAGCCTATCAGGAGGGGTCTATGATGTCACCTGGTGGCACTGGCCACTCAGAGGTCTCAATTGTGCCCTCACACCTCTGCATTCAAGATGGCAGAGGTCTGGGACACACTGGAGGAGCTCTGGGCACCACCCCTGGGGTGGTGATGGACAGGGGAGTGGTCACTCTCCTTTCCTTTGTCCAGTTTCACGCCAGAGCAGGGGCTGGGGGATCCCTGAACCGGTGTAGACTGGGTTATGTAAGGAGGGCCCCATCTATGCCCTTCAAAGCATTTCCAGAGGCTGGGGGAGGCTACTCCTCCCCAGCCCTTAACACCTATTTCCACAGGGAGAGGGTGTAACACCGTCTCTCAGAGGAAATCCTTTGTTCTGCCTTCCTGGGACTGGGCTGCCCAGACCCCAGGAGGGCAGAAACCTGTCTGAGGGTTGGCAGCAGCGGTAGCTGCAGGGAAAACCCCAGAGAGCTAGTTTGGCAGTTCCCGGGGTCCATGCTAGTGCCCCGGGGATGCATGGGATTGGCACCCCAATACCAGAAAGGTATTGGGGGGACAATTCCATGATCTTAGACATGTTACATGGCCATGTTCAGAGTTACCATTGTGAAGTTACACATAGGTATTGACCTATATGTAGTTCACGCGTGTAATGGTGTCTCCGCACTCACAAAGTCCGGGGAAATTGCCCTGAACAATGTGGGGGCACCTTGGCTAGTGCCAGGGTGCCCTCACACTTAGTAACTTTGCACCTAACCTTCATTAAGTGAGGATTAGACATATAGGTGACTTATAAGTTACTTAAGTGCAGTGTAAAATGGCAGTGAAATAACATGGACGTTATTTCACTCAGGCTGCAGTGGCAGTCCTGTGTAAGAATTGTCTGCGCTCCCTATGGGTGGCAAAAGAAATGCTGCAGCCCTTAGGGAGCTCCTGGAACCCCAATACCCTGGGTACCCAGGTACCATATACTAGGGAATTATAAGGATGTTCCAGTGTGCCAATCAGAATTGGTAAAATTAGTCACTAGCCTTCAGTGACAATTTTAAAAGCAGAGAGAGCATAAACACTGAGGTTCTGGTTAGCAGAGCCTCAGTGATACTGTTAGGCACCACAGAGGGAACACATACAGGACACACTTTATGAGCACTGGGGTCCTGGCTAGCAGCATCCCAGTGACACTGGCCAAAACAAATATACATACAAGTAAAACATGTGGGTAACATGCCAGGCAAGATGGTACTTTCTTACATGAATATTTTCATCTGTTACTTTCACAATTAACATATCTTTGTGGTGAAACACAATTCCAATTATATTGACTTTTACTTAGGAGTCCAACTGGTGAGCAAGCTTTTAACAAGCTTGATTTAACAAGCAAACACAGCTTGTTACATTAACCTAAAATGTACATCGAAGCTGCTTAAATGCACAGAACCTGCGTCGACTTAGAAAGCCTCTTTATGGCATTTTTCGTATTTGCAGATGTGTTAAAATCAAATTAATTTCAGTGCTGTTGACACACAGTGAGCGCTGTCTTATTATGGAACGTTAATTGTGTTTTTAAATCAGTGTAATCAATAGGTTTGATGCTAATGACGATCTGAGTATAATGTTTTAACACAATTTGGAAAAAATGCATATCTAATTCGTCAAATTCTGGCGTTTCTATCAATGGATTTGTTTCAATTGTGTGTCAAGCATTGTCCAAAAAGAGCATTTGCTTTAGATGTTAGAACCTTAACATTTTATCTGATTCACTCTTCCTTAAATGTGACCTGAAGGTAAAATTCTTTGTCGTTTGATTGTTACTTAGACTGACATCATGTTTAATGAGCCCATGCTTCTCACGCAACCAACCACTTTACATTAAGGAAATCGCACACATTGAAACTGGGAATGGATTGCGGCTTAATAGGGCCACACATATTAGCTACTCAACTTTGTGGATGCATTAAAACTCGCAGTCAAATGATTTATTTGATTTCTGGGTTAAAGGGAACATGGTACCACGATAGACACCATCTGGAGAAAAAAATCATTATTTAATGAATTATAGTATGCGAACTAAGACAGCTGGTGTTGGTGCAATTTTGGTCCCACATTTCCCTATTAAATGGGCACGATTCTCAATGATATTCGTACACTGTTGTATAAAATCAGCTTTAGTGTACAAAAAAAACCAAATTCACATTTGCAAATGGATTTACTCCTATGTAAGCTTACATCAGTATGCTGTATCTTTACATATACATACGTGTCAACTCGCCTGCATTTGTCTTGTTTCACCAGTGCTTGATTTGTAGAAAAATAAATGGCAAGGCCCAGGGTGTTTTACAGAAGGCCACTGCAGATTGCACTATCAATGTCCCTGTCAGCGCAGCCAAATATCAGCCAAATATCATCACACTTCACACGTTACCATTTGGACGATTATAGGTCACCTAAAGCAGCAAAAATATTAATTTTAGAAAGGCTGTGCTCATGTCCTGTGTTCAAAATTAGTCAGACCTTGCCAGCATGTGTTGGACTGTCATAAACAAGTGCCGGTGTTAAGGATTATGTGCTGGTGCTGAGCATCTGCAAACACAGGCACTAATTAAGCACTGGGTGTCGCCCTCATTTCATTCCTATTCACCCACACACAAAATTTCCCAGAGAAACCTTTTTCAAAACCGATATCACTCTCCAAAACCCAGGTCATTCTCCATTCATCTGATTGGGATCACCCGATTAAATTTCGAGCTTCACAATGAGTCTACATGCTGACAACTAACCATTTGAGTACATTTTCTCGAAGGGATATATAGTGGGTGTTCCAGTTTGGGGATACTTTGAGCAAACACCCTGTAGGGTCCCAAACATTTATAAAGTGCATTATAACATTGGGTAAAGTTGGAAATGTTATTTTTGTCTGTGTTGCGAGCAGTAGTAAATATGCCTACAGGATGGAAATGGGGAGGGGATACCGGAAATTTTGTAACATGTAGATAATGGGGTTTGTCATCAGGCAAGATATTTCCCAAATGAAGTGATGCACTTTCTCAATATATCTACATAGCCCTACATGAATACCTCTGTATTTACTTTGGTCCAAATTGGAAGTGCAAAATGGTATTCTTGGTTGCGGCCTTCAGTAGTTTCCATCTTCTCGCACAGCAGCACACAGGAAAGGAAACACTGTACCTGGTCTGCAAATCAAAGAACAATGTCACATGCCCCCCCCCGGCTGCATTTTGACCTAGACCAAAAATGTTGACATCGCAAAATGGATGAAGAGCAGCTGCCTCAGACTCAATTCCGACAAGACAGAAGTCCTCATCTTCGGCTCCACCCCCTCCGCATGGGATGACTCCTGATGGCATGCCACTCTCGGAGCCACTCCGACTCCCACCGACCACACACGCCACCTAGGATTCATCTTGGACTTCTCATTTTCCATGACCCAGCAAGTCCAAAGACCTCCTTACCTTCAGGAAACGTCTCAGGACCTGGCTGTTCAAGCAGTAGCAGCACCCTCCTCCCCCACTTCCTCGCCTCCTCAGCGCCTTGAGACACTCACGGGTGAGTAGTGTGCTTTACAAATTCCTGATTGATCTCTATAGGCCTGAACTACACTGTTCCAACTTCTGGATGTCAGCATGATGGAGATGAGTAAATCTTTCACGGACGTCCCTCAAGATGTCCTGCATGCGGACCTGAGCCCTGGCAGCTCCATACCATTAACAACATTGTTATTGAGACCATTCACCCTCAACAGCACCCTCCAGATGATACTAGACACTCATGAACCAATAAGATAAAAGCCAAACCCTTTGCTTTATTGCATACCCTGGAGCTCATCAATAGCAAACGCACTAACAGATGCCAGGACCTGAAGTCGAGATGCAAACAGGCACTTTGTGATAAACGCTAATGCTGTCCATAACAAGAGCACCGCTATGAGGCCTCCGATAAAAGCAGAAATTGGTGTGCACTTCAAAGCAATCACACATTGTGTGAACCCCACAACAGTCACACCAGTCCAAGGAGCAATGTTCAGTGGTCAACACTGTCTTCAAGGTCAAGTAGATAAAATCAGACAGCCATCTAATAGTACATCCTCTTCTAACATTCCCATGTCAATTCCACCAAGTAAACCATCCACTTGATGATGCATTCTCTAGGGTCCCCGTAGAATTGTAAGGGTCCGATGTCTAACCCTCCCCCAAGCACTGAGGACTTGTCAGTGTAACAACCCAAATTGAAAATACAGTTGGACTGGAATCCACAGACAACCCCCTGAGCAATATTTCATAGGACAAGTTTCCTGGTAATGATCAGTCCTGTCAGTTGAGTTCAGGGGCATCAGTGGAGATCTTTCATTTCTATTTGTATATTTCAAATTCATAGTCTAGTGCACATAAAATGTGAGTGGTAACCACACAGCATATGAACAGTAATGCAACAAAGAAAGATATGGATAATGGGAACAACAGGTAAAATTCTAGCATTGTTGTTGCGTTCTGTAATCCTAACAACTTCATCCTGTTACTTCTAGGAGTGACGCTAGCTTTAACTGAATCAGTAAACAATCAACCTATTCTGATGGTTAAATCTGGCTGCAGATTTCTCATCTGTAGTATAATCCCAGGCACCAGATTGGATCTGCAAACACAAAGCTCTCACCTCGCTTATATGGGGCTCTGGTTTTATATCAATATCAAAAGTGATGTCAGGTGACATCCCTGAAGCCATATAGCGCTCACCCTGTCACAACAACATCAGATTCCCCTTTTCTGTGTGTGCTTTTGATGCGGATCTGGAGATAACTTTCGCTGAGGAGATTTCCTCAAAGATGACAAATTTAACTGACCAGTATCATGCCCCCACGAAAGCAGTCAGAGTTCAAACTGTGTAGGGACTGTGAGAGATAGATTGCCATTGCAGACTCCTATTCTTTCTGCCTCTAGTGCCTCAGGTCAGACCATGACTGTAGGAAAGTACCATATTGCCTGGCATGTTACCCCCATTTTTACTTGTGTGTCAGTATGTTTTTGCCTGTGTCACTTGGATCCTGCTAGCCAGGACCCCAGTGCTCATAGTTTGTGGCCTATAGGTGTTCCCTGTGTGGTGCCTAACTGTATCACTGATCCTCTGCTAACCAGAACCTCAGTGTTTATGTTCTCTCTGCTTTTAAAATTGTCACTCCAGTCTAGTGACTATTTTCACCAATTCTGAGTGGCACACTGGAACACCCTTATAATTCCATGGTATATGGTACCTAGGTACCCAGGGTATTGGGGTTTCAGGAGATCCCTATGGGCTGCAGAATTTATTTTGCCACCTATAGGGAGCTCAGACAATTCTTACACAGGACTGCCACTGGAGCCTGAGTGAAATAACTTCACCGTTATTTCACAGCCATTTTACACTGCACTTAAGTAACTTATTAGTCACCTATATGTCTAACCCTTGCTTAGTGAAAGCTAGGTGCAAAGTTACTAAGTGGGAGGGCACCCTGTTCAGGGCAATTTTACTGGACTTTGTGAGTGCGGGGACCCCATTACACGCGTGAACTACATATAGGTCATTACCTATGTGTAGCTTCACAATGGTAACTCCGAACATGGCCATGTAACATGTCTAAGATCATGCAATTGTCCCCCCAAGCCAAATCTGGTATTGGGGTGCCAATCCCGTGCACCCCGGGTCTCCAGCATGGACCCCGGGTACTGCCAAACTAGCTCTCTGGGGTTTTCTCTGCAGCTACCACTGCTGCCAACCCTCAGACAGGTTTTTGCCCACCTGGGGCCTGTGCAGCCCAGTCCCACGAAGGCAGAACAAAGGATTTCAGACAGAAGGTGATACACCCTCTCCCTTTGGAAATAGGTGTGAAGGGCCTGGGAGGAGTAGCCTCCCCCAGCCTCTGGAAACACTTTGAGGGGCACAGATGGTGCCCATCTCTGCATAAGCCAGTCTACACCGGTTCAGGGATCCCCCAGTCCCTGCTCTGGCGCGAAACTGAACAAAGGAAAGGGGAGTGACCACTCCCCTGACTAGCACCTCCAGGGGAGGTGCATAGAGCTCCTCCAGTGTGTCCCAGACCTCTGCCATCTTGGATGCAGAGGTGTGAGGGCACAATGGAAAGCTCTGAGTGGCCAGTGCCAGCAGGTGACGTCAGAGACCCTTCCTGATAGGTGCTTACCTTTCTCAGTAGCCAATCCTCCTCTGTGGGCTATTTATGGTCTCTCGTGTGGGCATGTCACCAGATAACGAATGCAAGAGCTCACCAGAGTTCCTCTGCACTTCCCTCTTCGACTTCTGCCAAGGATCGACGCTGACTGCTCCAGGATGCCTGCATAACCGCAACAAAGTAGCAAGAAGACTACCAGCAACATTGTAGCGCCTCATCCTGCCGGCTTTCTCAACTGTTTCCTGGTGGTGCATACTCTGAGGGCTGTCTGCCTTCACCCTGCACTGGAAGGCAAGAAGAAATCTCCCGTGGGTCGAAGGAATCTTCCCCCTGCTAATGCAGGCACCAAACTTCTGCATCACCGGTCCTCTGGGTCCCCTCTCATCCTGACGAGTGTGGTCCCTGGAACACAGGAACTGGGTCCAAGTGTGTTTGGCAGTCCAGTGGCCCTTCTTTCCAAAGTTGGCAGAGGTAAGTCCTTGCCTCCCCACGCCAGACAGTAATCCTGTGTACTGCGTGATTTGCAGCTGCTCGGGCTTCTGTGCACTTTGGAAGACTTCCTTCATGAACAGCCTAACCCAGGCCCCCAGCACTCCGTTCTGCATTGCCCAACTCGCTGAGTTGGACTCCGACATCGTGGGACCCTCTTTTGTGACTCTGAGTCGACAGCTGTCCTCAGATCTTCTAAGTGCCTGTTCAGGTACTTCTGCGGGTGCTGCCTGCTTCTGCGTGGGCTCTCTGAGTTGCTGAGGGCCCCCTCTGTCTCCTCCTCAAAGGGGCAACCTCCTGCTCTTTCCTGGGCCCGAGCAGCACCCAAATTCCTCAACTGTAACTCTTGCGGTCTTTCTGCGTGGAAACAACCCTGCATCCTCCAGCACGCTGTGGGACATCTTCTGACCAAAGGAGAAGTTCCTGGCACCTTCCGTTGTTGCAGAATCTTTGGCTTCTTCCACCTAGAGGCAGCCCTTTTGCACCTTCATCCGGGGTTTAGTGGGCTCCTGCCCCCTCTGGACACTTTCCTGACTCTTGGACTTGGTCCGCTTCCTTTGCAGGTCCTCAGGCCCAGGAATCCATCTTCAGTGCTTTGCAGTCAATTGTTGTCCTTGCAGAATCTCCTATCTCGACTTTACTGTTTTTCAGGGGTAGTAGGGAAACTTTACTCCTACTTTTCAGGGTCTTGGGGTAGGGTATCTTGGACACCCTTAGTGTTTTCTTACACTCCGAGCAACCCTCTACACACTGCACTA
The DNA here is from genome assembly GCF_031143425.1 of Pleurodeles waltl. NCBI lineage: Eukaryota > Metazoa > Chordata > Amphibia > Caudata > Salamandridae > Pleurodeles > Pleurodeles waltl. Next base: position 758,017,240 of record NC_090449.1, on the reverse strand, counting down.
GGCCTGGGGTCCATTCGTGGTTCGAATTCCACTTTTGGAGTATATGGTTTGTATTGCCCTTAGGTCTACTTCTCCCTATTGCATTCTATTGTGTTCCACAGTGTTTGCACTACTTTTCTAACTGTTTACTTACTTGATTTTGGTTTGTGTATATATTTTGTGTATATTACTTACCTCCTAAGGGAGTATATCCTCTGAGATACTTTTGGCATATTGTCACTAAAATAAAGTACCTTTATTTTGAGTAACTCTGAGTATTGCGTTTCTTATGATATAGTGCTATATGCTATAAGTGGTTTAGTAGGAGCTTTGCATGTCTCCTAGTTCAGCTTAAGCTGCTCTGCTATAGCTACCTCTATCAGCCTAAGCTGCTAGAACACTACTAATCTACTAATAAGGGAAAACTGGACCTGGCACAATGCGTAAGTACCATCAGGTACCCACTATAAGCCAGGCCAGCCTCCTACATTGGTGGTGCAGCGGTGGGATAAGTACTTGTAACTGCTTTACCACTTTGTCATTGGTGCTTTTCATAAGAAAAACATACACCAAATACTTCAGAAGATACTCAGTTAACCTAAACAGTTTAACTTTCCTTCTTTAAACTTTCTAAAAAGTTTTAGAAAAGTTTTAAAAACATTTTCTCTTTTCTCTAAACGTTTCTAAACTTTTTTCTCTCTGTCCTAAACCCTTTCTAACAATCATGTCTGCAGTAGAACTTACTCCCACAGTTGTCCAGGCAACCTTTGGTAGTTTAAACTTTAAAAGTTTGAGAAGTCTCTGCATTGAAAGAGGTTTAAGTGTTGGTAAGAATCCTACAAAAGATCTTCTCCTTAGCTTTCACCTAGAAAGTGACCAGAACCAGTCTGGCCCATCCCAGGATCAGGAGGTAGAGGAGGGAGGTACCCAGCAAGACTCAGAGGAGTCCCCTGAGGATGCTGGGGAGGGTTCTTCCAAAGACCTGCCAGCTAACAGGCCATCTAGTGACACGAGTAGTGGGAGGGGGTCACACACTAGTAGTGCACCTTTCACTCATAAAGGCCAGGTTACTAGAGTCCAGCCAGTTAGGGACAGGTCTCACTCTGCCAATTCCCATATTTCTTCTGTCTCACAATTCCCAAGTCTCCCACCCTGAGGATAACATTATAGAAAGGCAACTCAGAAAGCTAAGGTTGAAAGAGGCCAGGCTGAAGCTAAAACAGCAGCAGCTGGCCTTAGACAGGGAATCTCTGGATGTAAAGAGGGAAAGGCAGAGGCTGGGGTTAGTTCCCCATGGTGGCAGCAGCAGTGTTTTTGATAGCAATCCTGTGACAGAACAAGATTCCAGAAACCTGCACAAGATAGTCCCCCTTTACAAGGAGGGGGATGACATTAACAAGTGGTTTGCTGCACTTGAGACGGCCTGTATGACACAGTTGGTCCCTCAAAGGCAGTGGGCTGCTATCTTGTGGCTATCTTTCACTGGTAAGGGTAGGGATAGGCTCCTTACTGTCCGAGAGAGTGATGCTAATAACTACAAAGTTTTGAAAGATGCACTCTTAGATGGATTTGGCTTAACCACTGAACAATACAGGATTATGTTCAGAGACACCAGAAAAGAGACCTCTCAAGAGTGGACAGACTTTGTAGACTGTTCAGTGAAGGCCTTGGAGGGTTGGTCACATGGCAGAATGGTGACTGACTATGAACGCCTGTATAATCTATTTCTGAGAGAGCATATTTTAAACAATTGTGTGTCTGATTTGTTGCACCAGTACTTGGAAGACTCAGATCTGACCTCTCCCCAAGAATTGGGAAAGAAGGCAGACAAGTGGGTCAGAACAAAAGTGTACAGAAAAAGTTCACACAGGGGGTGACAAGGATGGAAAGAAGAAGGATGGTAAGTCTTCCGACAAGGGTGGGAACAAAAATGAAAAACATTCATCAGGGCCACAAAAATCCTCTAGGGGTGGTGGTTCGAAATCCTCTTCTCACAATCAGAAAAAGCCATGGTTTTATTTATGTAAAGTAAAAGGCCATTGGGCAAGTGATTCCACTTGTCCAAAGAAAAACACCAAGGCTCCCACTACCACAACCCCAACTGCAACCTCTAGTGCCCCTAGTAATAGCAGTGGTGGTGGGAAGTCTACTACAAATAGCCAATCTAAGGGTGTAGCTGGGCTCACCATTGGTAGTATAGTTAGGATTGGTCTTGTTAGGGAGACCACAGAGGCTGTTGTAGTCTCTGATGATGGTATTGACTTTGCCACCATGGTTGCTTGTCCCCTTAATATGGGTAAGTACGGGCAACTTCCCCTAATAAATGGTGTTGAGGTTGAGGCCTACAGGGACACAGGAGCCAGTGTAACTATGGTTATAGAGAAACTGGTTCACCCTGATCAACACCTACTTGGTCAGCAGTACCAACTTACCGATGTTCACAATAAAACATTTAGCCACCCCATTGCTGTTGTGAATCTCAACTGGGGGGGGGGGGGGGGCGTTACTGGTCCAAAGAAAGTTGTGGTAGCCACTGAATGTAGGAAAGTACCATCTTGCCTGGCATGTTACCCCCATTTTCACTGTATGTATGTATGTTTTAGCCCCTGTGTCACTGGGATCCTGCAAGGCAGGACCCCAGTGCTCATAGTATGTGCCCTGTATGTGTTCCCTGTGTGGTGCCTAACTATATCACTGAGGCTCTGCTAACCAGAACCTCAGTGTTTATGCTCTCTCTGCTTTCTAAATTTGTCACTGCAGGCTAGTGACTAAATTGATCAATTCTCATTGGCACACTGTGTAGGAGGATGGCCTGGCTTGTAGTGGGTACCAAAGGTACTTACACCTTGTGCCAGGTCCAGTTATCCCTTATTAGTAGAAGAGAGGTGTTTCTAGCAGCTTAGGCTGCTAGAAGGTTGCAATGGCAAAGCAGCTTAGGCTGAACTAGGAGACATGCAAAGCTCCTACTATACCAATTATTTCATATGTACGATATCATAAGAAAACACAATACTCAGAGTTACTCAAAATAAAGGTACTTAATTTTTATGACAATATGGAACAAGTATCTCAGTGAGTACCCTCAGTAAGAAGGTAAGTAATATACACAAGTTCTATGTACACAGACCCAAAACAGGTAAGTAAGAGTCTGAAAAGTAATGCAAACAGTGTAGATTACAATAGGTTGAAAAGGTGAACATAGGTCTAGGGGCAACACAAACCGTATACTCCAAAAGTGGAATGCGAATCACGAATGGACCCCAGACCTATGTGAGATTGTAGAGGGTTGCTGGGACTGTAAGAAAACAGTCAGGGTGTCCAAGATACCCCACCCAAGACCCTGAAAAGTAGGAGTAAAGTACACCTACTACCCCAAAAGAACACAATAGTCGTGATAGGGGTATTCTGCAAGAACCACAAGCACCAGCAAAACACTGAAGACGGATTCCTGGACCTGAGGACCTGCAAGGCAAGGGGACCAAGTCCAAGAGTCGCGATAGTGTTCAGGGAGGGTTAGGAGCCCGGGAAACCCCGGATGAAGGTGCAAGGAAGCTGCCTCTGGATGGAAAAAGCTTGGAATTCTGCAGCAACGAAGAGGACTAGGAACTTCTCCTTTGGATGGATGATGTCCCACGTCGCGATGAAGGTTGCAGAAGTGTTCCCACGCAGAAATACCGCAAACAAGCCTTACTAGCTACAAGGGTTGCAGTAGAGGTTTTTGGGTGCTGCTGAGGACCAGGAAGGACCAGGATGTTGCCCCCTGGATGAGGAGCCGAGGGGGCGCCCTGCAACTCAGAGAACTCTCACAGAAGCAGGCAGCACCCGCAGAAGTACCTGAACAGGCACCTGGATGATTTGTGAACCGGAGTCCATGCAGAGTTACAAAAGAGGGTGCCACGACGTCGGAGGCCAACTCAGCGGGTTGAGCACTGCAGGACGGAGTGCTGGGGACCCCGGCTAGGCTGTGTACAAAGGAAATCCTGGAAGAGTGCACAGAAGCCGGAGCAGCTGCAAATCATGCAGTACACAGGTTTGCAGTCTAGCGTAGGAAGGCAAGGACTTACCTCTACCAAACTTGGACTGAAGAGTCACTGGACTGTGGGAGTCACTTGGATATAGTTCCTGTGTTCCAGGGACCACACTCGTCAGGATGAGAGGGGACCCAGAGGACCGGTGATGCAGTCTCTTGGTGCCTGCGTTAGCAGGGGGAAGATTCTGTCGACCCACTGGAGATTTCTTCTGAGCTTCTGGTGCAGGGTGAAGGCCGGCGACCCCCAGAGCATGCACCACCAGTAAACAGTTGAGAAAGCCGGCAGGATAAGGCGCTACAATGTTGCTGGGAGTCGTCTTGCTACTTTGTTGCGGTTTTGCAGGCATCCTGGAGCAGTCAGCAGTCGATCCTTGGTAGAAGTCGAAGAGGGAGATGCACAGGAACTCTGGTGAGCTCTTGCATTCGTTATCTGAAGAATTCCCCAAAGCAGAGACCATAAATAGCCAGAAGAGGGGGTCTCTGACGTCACCTGCTGGCACTGGCCACTCAGAGCAGTCCAGTGTGCCCCCAACACCTCTGTTTCCAAGATGGCTGAGGTCTGGGACACACTGGAGGAGCTCTGGGCACCTCCCTTGGGAAGTACTGGTCAGGGGAGTGGTCACTCCCCTTTCCTTTGTCCAGTTTCAAGCCAGAGCAGGGCTGGGGGATCCCTGAACCGGTATAGACTGGCGTATGCAAGGAGGGCACCATACGTGCCCTTCAAAGCATTTCCAGAGGTTGGGGGAGGTTACTCCTCCCCAGCCCTTCACACCTATTTCCAAAGGGAGAGGGTGTAACACCCTCTCTCAGAGGAAATCCTTTGTTCTGCCTTCCTGGGCCAGGGCTGCCTGGACCCCAGGAGGGCAGAAACCTGTCTGAGGGGTTGGCAGCAGCAGCAGCTGCAGTGGAAACCCCGGAAAGGCAGTTTCGCAGTACCCAGGTTCTGTGCGAGGGACCCGGGGGATCATGGAATTGTCCCCCCAATACCATAATGGTTTCCCTATGGTCTGCAGCATTTCTTTTGCCACCCATAAGGAGCTCAGACAGTTCTTACACAGGCCTGCCACTGCAGCCTGAGTGAAATAACTTCCACGTTATTTCACAGCCATTTTTCACTGCACATAAGTAACTTATAAGTCACCTATATGTCTAACCTTCAATTGGTGAAGGTTGGGTGCCAAGTTACTTAGTGTGTGGGCACCCTGGCACTAGCCAAGGTGCCCCCACATTGTTCAGGGCAAATTCCCCGGATTTTGTGAGTGGGGGAACACCATTGCACATGTGCACTATACATAGGTCACAATGGTAACTCCGAACATGGCCATGTAACATGTCTAAGATCATGGAATTGTCACCCCAATACCATGTCATTTTTCTGAACTCTTCTCACTGATACCAGGTACAACTACCTGGTGTGAGCATACAATCAATATTGGAGACAGTTTACCTGTCAAAAGTAAGATTTATAGGCAGCCTGACCATGTTAGGGATTGCATTAAACAAGACGTACAGAAGATGTTGGACGTAGGAGTAATTGAGCCTTCAGAAAGCCCATGGGCTAGCTCAGTGGTGCTTGTCCCAAAACATCACAGTAAGGATGGTAAAAGAGAGATGAGGTTTTGTGTTGACTATAGAGGTCTCAATCAAGAAACCAAGACAGATGCTCACCCTATACCCAGGGCAGATGAGATCCTAGATACACTGGCTTCTGCCAAGTATCTAAGCAGTTTTCTTTCATTTCTAGATGATATAGCTGTCTTTAGCTCCATCTGGGATGATCACCTGGTCCACCTGTGGAAAGTTTTGGAGGACCCGCAAAAGGCAGGCCTCACTATCAAGGCTTCAAAGTGCCAGATAGGGCAGGTGAAAGTGGTTTATCTGGGCCACCTGATAGGTGGGGAACAGATTGCACCACTGCAGGGGAAGATCCAAACCAATATGGAATGGGCTCCCCCTACAACTCAAACCCAGGTGAGAGCCTTTTTAGGCCTCACAGGGTACTACGGGAGGTTCATTAAGAATTATGGCTCCATTGCAGCTCCTCTTAATGACCTCACTAGTAAGAAGATGCCTAAAATGGCAATGTTGACAGCTAGCTGTCAAAAAGCTTTTGATGAGTTCAAACAGGCCATGTGCTCTACACCTGTCCTAAAAAGCCCTTGCTACTCCAAAAAGTTCATAGTCCAGACTGATGCTTCTGAATTAGGGGTTGGGGCAGTGCTATCACAGCTTAATACTGAGGGCCAGGATCAACCTGTTACTTTTATCAGCAGGAGGCTGACTCCTAGAGAAAAGCGTTGGTCTGTCATAGAGAAGGAGGCCTTTGCTGTGGTCTGGGCACTGAAAAAGTTGAGACCATACCTGTTTGGTACTCACTTTATTGTTCAGACAGACCACAAACCTCTACTATGGCTAAAACAATTGAAAGGTGAAAACCCTAAATTGTTGAGGTGGTCCATCTCCCTACAGGGAATGGACTATACAGATGAATATAGACCTGGGAGTACCAACTCCAATGCAGATGGACTCTCCAGATATTTCCACTTAGACAATGAAGACTCATCTGGGCAAGGTTAGCCTTATTGTCCCTCGTTTGGGGGGGGGGGGGCTGTGTAGGAAAGTACCATCTTGCCTGGCATGCTACCCCTATTTTTACATGTGTGTCAGTTTGTTTTTGTCTGTGTCACTGGGATCCTGCTAGCCAGGACCCCAGTGCTCATAGTTTGTGGCCTATATGTGTTCTCTGGGTGGTGCCTAACTGTATCACTGAGGCTCTGCTAACCAGAACCTCAGTGTTTATGCTCTCTCTGTTTTTAAAATTGTCACTGCAGGCTAGGGACCATTTTCTCCAACTCTGATTGGCACACTGGAACACCCTTATAATTCCCTAGTATATGGTACCTAGATAGCCAGGGTATTGGGTTTCCAGGAGATCCTATGGGCCGCAGCATTTCTTTTGCCACCCATAGGGAGATCAAGCAGTTCTTACACAGGACTGACACTGCAGCCTGAGTGAAATAACATCCACGTTATTTCACAACCATTTTACATTGCACTTAAGTAAATTATAAGTCACCTATATGTCTAACCCTTACCTGGTGAAGGTTAGGTGCAAAGTTACTAAGTGTGAAGGCACCCTGGCACTAGCCAAAGTGCTGCCACATTGTTCAGGGTAATTTCCCCAGACTTTGTGAGTGCGGGGACACCATTACAGGCATGTACTACATATAGGTCAATACCTATATGTAGCTTCACAATGGTAACTCCGAATATGGCCATGTAACATGTCTAAGATCATGGAATTGTTCCCCCATGCCAAATCTGGTATTGGGGTGCCAATCCCATGCATCCCCAGGGCTCCAGCATGGACCCCGGGTACTGCCAAACTAGCACTCTGGGGTTTTCTCTGCAGCTACCGCTGCTGCCAACCCAACAGACAGGCTTCGGCCTTCCTGGGGTCTGGGCACCCCAGTCCCAGGAAGGCAAAACAAAGGATTTCCTCTGAGAGAGGGTGTTACATACTCTCCCTTTGGAAATAGGTTTTAAGAGCTGGGGAGGAGTAGCCTCCCCAGCCTCTGGAAATGCTTTGAAGGGCACAGATGAAGCCCTCCTTGCATAAGCCAGTCTACACCGGTTCAGGGATCCCCCAGACCCCAGCTCTGGCTCGAAACTGGACAAAGGAAAGGGGAGTGACCACTCCCCTGTCCATCACCACCCCAGGGTTGGTGCCCAGAGCTCCTCCAGTGTGTCCCAGATCTCTGCCGTCTTGAATGCAGAGGTGTGAGGGCACAATGGAGGCCTCTGAGTGGCCAGTGCCAGCAGGTGACGTCAGAGACCCCTCCTGATAGGTGCTTACCTGGTTAGGTGGCCAATCCTCCTCTGAGGGCTATATAGGGTCTCTCCTGTGGGTTTCTCTTGAGATAACGAATGCAAGAGCTCACCAGAGTTCCTCTGCATCTTCCTCTTCGACTTCTGCCAAGGATCGACCGCTGACTGCTGCAGGACGCCTGCAAAACCGCAACAAAGTAGCAAGACGACTACCAGCAACATTGTAGTGCCCAATCCTGCCGGCTTTCTTGAGTATTTCTTGCTGGTGCATGCTCTGAGGGCTGTCTGCCTTCACCCTGCACTGGAAGCGAAGAAGAAATCTCCTGTGGGTCGACAGAAACGCCCCCTGCTAACGCAGTCACCAAACTTCTGCTTCACTGGTCCTCTGGGTCCCCTCTCATCTTGACGAGCATGGTCCCTGGAACACAGGAGCTGGATCCAAGTGACCCCAGCATTCCAGTGGTCCTTCTGTCCAAATTTGGTGGAGGTAAGTCCTTGCCTCCCCACGCCAGACAGTAATCCTGAGTACTGCGTGATCTGCATCTGCTAGGGCTTCTGCACACTTTTGCAAGGAATCCTTCGTGCACAGCATAGCCCAGGTCCCCAGCACTCTGTCCTGCATTACTCAACTCGCTGAGTTGACCACCGACTTTGTGGGACCCTCCTTTGTAGTGTTGAGATGACCGCCGCGCTCAGATTTCTTGAACGCCTGTTCAAGTGCTTCTGTGGGTGCTGCCTGCTTTTGCGTGGGCTCTCTGTCTTGCTGAGTGCCCCCTCTGTCTCGTCCTCCAAGGGGCGACCTCCTGGTCCTTCCTGGGCCCAGGCAACTGCGACTCTTGCAGCTAGCAAGGCCTGTTTGTGGTCTTTCTGCGTAGAAACAACTCTGCATCCTCCAGCACGCCGTGGGACATCTTCTGTGCAAAGGAGAAGTTCCTTTGCACCTTCATCCGGGGTTTGTCTGAGCTTCTTATGGGTGGCAAAAGTGATGCTTCAGCCCATAAGGATCTCCTGGAACCCCAATGCCCTGGGTACCTAGGTACCATATACTAGGGACGTTTAAGGTGGGGTCCAGTGTGCCAATTGAAATTGGTAAATGAAGTCACTAGCCTATAGTGAGAAATTTAAAAGCAGAGAGAGCATCAGAACTGAGGTTCTGGTTAGCAGAGCCTCAGTGACACAGTTAAGCACTACTGACAACATTACTGACAACACACACATTAGGCCACAAACAATGAGTACTGGGGTCCTGACAAGCAGGACCCCAGTGAGACCGGCAAAACACACTGACATATAGGGTTTTCACTATGAGCACTGGGGTCCTGGCTAGCAGGATCCCAGTGACACAGTAAAAACACACTGACACACACTCACAAACAGACCTAAAGTGGGGGTAAGCATGCTGGAAAGAGGCTACTTTCCCACATACCCCCCCAAACAAAGGACAATAAGGCTAACCTTGGACAGCTGAGACTTTATTGTCTAAGTGGTGGTAGGTGGAGAGTAGATCTGAAATAGAGTTGTTACTCCCTTTATCAACCACAGAATGGTTACTTGCCTTTGAGGATGTAAACCATCCTGTTTGGAGATTTTTACCTAACCAACATTGTGAGTGTAAATTCTCAGAGTTCCTATTAGTATGTTGTACAGTTGGGCAGTGGGATTGGTCCACTGGGCGTATGTCAAATGCAGAAAAAGCTAGACAGGGATGCTGTCTCAATGAAGCCGTTGCTGTGCAAAACGTTTGCCCATATGGCTGTAAGAGAGAACAGGGTTGCTGTTTCTCTTGAGTTGGAGCAGGGCAGGGCTGCTGTCCAATAAGCTCCACACTAGGGCAGGGCTGCTGTCCTAAGTGTTTAGAGGCAGTGCAGGGCTGCTCCACTAAAGTTTCTCTGGGAGGGCTGGAGGGATGCTCCATATTTACTAAAATGGTTCAGTTTTGCACATCTGGATAAGTAATTCCACAGAGAGGTACTTTTACTTCTGAGAGTCTACCTGTGGTAGCTAAGGGTTTCTTTGGTACAGGTTCCACCCCAGGAGAGGTTTCTCCCACCACAGGAATGGTATCCTTAGTTTCAGGGTAGGGAAGGGATACTTTGATATCCTTTTTACCTGTTGGTGGAGAGGGTTCCTGAGATTTCAGGCCTTTTTCTCTCCTTTGCTTTTTTATTTCACCAGAAATGAGAGGAAGCAATTCCTCATGGATACCTAGCATGGATGCATGGGTCCTCAACTCTACCTCAGCCCAACCTGAGGCCTCTAGGTCATTCCCTAAGAGACAATCTACAGGTAAGGTAGGTGATACTACCACCTGCTTTGGGCCAGTAACTCCACCCCAACTAAGGTGAACTACAGCTAGGGGGAGAGACTGAGTGGAGTTATTGACATCAGTAACATCAGTAACTTGGTACTTCTGTCCAAGGAGGTGTTGTGCAGGTGACACCAAGCTTTCAGTCACCAAAGTGATACTGGCACCTGTGTCCCTGTAGACCTGGGCCTCAACACCATTTATTGAGATTGACTGCCTGTACTTATCCATGTTAAGGGGACAAGCAGCCAATGTGGCACAGCCAATGCCACCAGGTCTGACAGAAACTGTCTTGGGACTCTCTACCCCAGTTTTTATTATGGTCCCAAAAGTGAACCCAACTATGCCTTTAGTTTGACTATTGCCAGTAGTCCCACCACTATTACCACTACTGCTATGGGCACTAGAGTTTGATGTATTAGTATTGGTAGGTTCAGGGGCTTTACCTAGGCAGGACTTATCCCATGGCCAACGGCCTTTACCTCTGCACACATAGCACCAAGGTTTTTTCTCATTGTGTGACGAGTGTGAAGAAGATGACGATGTTTTATTCCCACCTCCAGAGGAGTGTTTTGGACCTGAAGAAGGATCTTTGTGCTTACTTTTATCCCCATGCTCCGAATTTTCACCATCTTTCTTTTTGCTGTCTTTGTCCCGCCCTCTCTGAGCTTTTCTTCTCACCCTTGTTCTGACTTATTTGTCTGCCTTCTTTCCCAATTCTTGGGGAGAGGTCAGATCTGAGTCCACAAGATACTGATGCAACAAATCGGACACACTATTATTCTAGATATGCTCTCTCAGAATCAAGTTATATAGGCTTTCGTAGTCAGTCACCTTACTGTCATTTAACCAACCTTCTAGGGCCTACACTGAACAGTCTACAAAATCTGTCCAATCCTGTGATGACTACTTTCTGGTCTCTCTGATCTTTATCCTGCATTGCTCAGTGGTTAAAGTGGGCCCCCAACATATTGCTCCACAAAAATCAACTGGGTAATAAAACAGATTGACTTGAGAATCGATTGGCTGCTACCAATAAAGTTGGAACATCAGGTTTCATTAGGTAATAATACAGCGTTATTACTGATCAATGTATACATTCACCCAAATAAAACACAAAACAGTGAAAACATGGAAACATTGATCAGCATTATAAAAACGTTACAGAGGCAAAACAAGAATGCAACTTTTATTGTGTCCAGCGATTTCAACCTAGACTTAAGAAAGTGAAGCACAAGACATCTTAACAGAACACATGTAAACACAAAGTTTGATAAACTGGGGTTGTGCTGCCTGGCGCCTCTTTTTGAGGATGCCAAATCCTCACAAGTAACCTTCTTAAGCGGTTCCAAAAAATCTAATATTGACTTCACATTAATAAATGAAAGTGCACTGTCATCTATTTTAGCATACCGGATTCAACAACGCACAGAGAGCAATCATTTCCCACAACTCATTAAGATTAGGAACTAATGGAATCGGCTCCCCTCAGCAAAAATCATAATTTCTGCTCCAGTGACTCATGAAATAAAGAAACTGAAATGGAAGGGACACTGCTTAAGTAAAGTAATGGAAGAAGTGCACAACAATGCAGGCACACTTGTAGAGCTTAAAGAAATATTAAGAAATTGGGAACAAAAGATTATTTACCAGGAGAACGTGAGCAGCTTGGAAACAATTGAGCAATTCCTTAATTACCAATTTTCCATCAAATAACGTCCCCCAATTTCAGTCACAGAGGTAAACAACAAAGTTAAGAGTGGCGGACTAGAAAAGCCATGGTATAATAATGCACTGCGTTATCAGAAAAATCAAGTCTCAAGAGAATAAAAAAGTCAGAAAGGACAAACAATGCAGCAGGAAATCTGACAACACAAGGGTATTTGAATTAAGAGCCAAATACAAGAAAAATTGCTGGATGGCAAAACCGAAATACCAAGAGGACATGTGGACTAAGCTACTCATGTCTAACAAAGAGAAAAATAATAAAACGTTTTGGGAACTAATAAATCGATTAAATCAGAGGAAAAAACGACATATGAACGCAGGCATCGATGCTGCTACATGGGAAGCCCACATACAAACAATGTTTTCACCTTCAGAGCTCCACGAGAAGGAGGAGGCCATTAAGGCAGCTGGTAACTCAGGTAAGATGAATTTTGGCTTCAGAGTGACAACACAGGCCGATCTATATTTATCAGATAACAATCCAAAACATGCACTAATTAATATAGACATAAAAAATCTGACTAGTCTCATTAAGAAACTAAAAATGGAAGGAGCAGCTGGCCAAAATGGTATTCTAAATGCCCTTTTTAGAGGGGACCCCTCATACTGGGCTCACTATCTGGGATTGCTTTTTAACCCAGGGCGCCACAGGGCTACAGGAAGCATGTGAAGGAGGCATTAGTCATCCAATATATAAATCAGGAAATCCGTCAACTCCCTCAAATTATAGGCTAATATCCCTGATAGATGTGGAAGCAAAGCTCAATGCAGCCTGTCTACTGCAACAACTTGCAGAATGGATTAACGACAGACATCTAATGCCACAATACCAGACAGGCCTTAGAGCAGGCAGGAGAGCAATCATGAACCTGGCTGCCCTGGCCCTGCTGGGAAACAAAGCAAGACTAAAGAACAAAAGGCTATTCGCATGTTTTATTGACCTCAAGACAGCTTTTGTGTACCAAGGCACTGTCTATGGGAGAAATTGAAAGGCTGGGGTTTACCCTGCATCCTTCTTAATGCAATGATGCATTATATATGGTTACTTGGGCGCAAGTAAAAATAGGAGAGGGTAGCCACCTTACCAACAGAATATCAACAGCAAAAGGACTAAAACAAGTGCATGTACTAGCTACAACACTGTTCAATTTATATCTTGCAGACCTAGTGGAGGCTCTTGCCCCCGTGAATAGTCATCCACCAATACTGGCCAGGAAAGGACTAGCATTGTTGCAATACACAGACAACATAGTTTTACTCAGTCAAACACCAGTCGGACTACAGCATAGTATGCATGCATTTCACATATATAGAACAAAGCAAGGTCTGGAACTGAATTTGAGTAAAACAAAAGTTGTCTGCCAGGTCAACAAGAAATTGAAATCTGCTTCATGGTACTTAAACTGAACCCAGGTGGAGGTCGCCCCCACATATAAATACCTGGGATTTACTATCAATCGGCTCTTGTCTTTTAAACCACAGTTTCTTGTCGCTCAGGCCAAAGCCCACTCATTGACCTTTGGCTTCAAAGTACTAAAACAAAAATTAAACTGCCCGTCATACACTCACCTACTTTTGGTCATGGCAATAGCTAATGCCTTCCGTCACCTATGGAGCTGAAATTATGCTGGGGAAGGAGCAGTATTTTTCAATCGAGTCCAGACGAAAGTCTATAAATCGTTTTTCAGATTCCACGTTCAGCATCTCCAGCCCAGGTTTGCTTAGAATTGGGTTTAAAAAACTACGAACATCAGGGCAAATGTGCCTTTATTAAAGTAGGCTGGAGAATGCGTGCAGCAGAGACTGATACCATTAACAACCTATGTTGGACTGACATTGAGGAGCAACCGCATCATAACGACAAGGGCACCTGGGGTCACTATCTAAATAATTGCATAAATGTGCTAGGTTTGCGAGACGATTGGGAGCAGAACCTGGGTAAAGGGGAGTTATATCGGCAGGCATGTAGGAACAAAAATATTTGCGAGTCGGAAATAGCAACTCCTTGCGAATCACTATTTCCGACTCGCAAAACGAGATGCACATAAAAATCGCTATACCAAATGGCGGTTCAGTGCGGAGTCACACCACTATTTGCGAGTTCGTAATTTGCGAGGTTGCAAATTGCACAAGGGTGTGGTCTGGAGTCGCAAATTGTGACTGACTCGCAAATTGCGCACAGGTGCAAATAATATAGTGAAAAACTCACTTCCTGGTTCTGAGTGAAGACATCAGAACCAGGAAGTACACCCATGGAACAGGGAGGAGCCTACCCAGCCCAAACAGCAGAGTCACACCCAGCTAAGAGGAGCTACTTCAACAATGGCATCCCAGGACAAGGAGACACCCAGTGCTGGCAGGAAAAGAAACCTGACGTTTTCAGAGAAGGTGCCGGAGGGTCTAACAGAGGAGTGCTGCCTGCACCATGATGTATTGTTTGGAAAGGCAGCAATGAGTGTCCCTGACACCCAAAAGAGAAAAATCTGGAAGGACATCCTCACCAAGAATAATTCCATTGGAGTCAGCCACCGCACAATAGATGTGGTGCGCAAAAGGTGGTACGACCTCCGGTCCAGGACCAAGGAAAGGGTGGCTGAGCGTATGAGGGAGATGCATGACACTGGAGGAGGCCAATCTACAGTACCACCCCCTACAGCCATAGCGACCATGGTGGAGACCACTCTGGAGTGGGAGGCAGTACTTGGAATTGGCAACCTTGACAGTTCAGCTCCAGGAACATCTAAAAGTAAGTACCAAAATTAACTTATTTACACCACTCTATGTACCATGCACACAACCACAGTACACATGAGCATGCACCTCCAGATTAGCTCCATTTCTATATTGCAACCTATTTAACAGTGCATTATGGGCAATGTAGTACAGTAGTCCAAATATTGAGAAATATTTATTCTGAGACATCAAACATGTGTGAGGCACTGACAGTGCATCCTCTGTGTCACACAGTTCTCCCACAAGGACCCACCAACAGCCCTACTCTGCAGGGAGATGAACCAGCCACACACACACAAGACGAGGCAGCCACATAAACTGCTGGGGAGTGTATGACAACTCCACCCATCCAACATGCACCAGAGGACATGGATGAGCCTGATCTGGGTTTTGAAGCAGCCAATGTGACACTGGGGCCAATGATGAGGGAGAGTCAACCACATAGGTCAGCTGGCTCTGTGCGGAGACGGCAACGCCCAATGCAGTACGCGAGTGAGAAGGATGTCACCGGCAACCAATTTTTGGGACTGGAGGCATCTGTACTGCAAAGTTACCGGCTGCAAAACAGACACATGCGGATGATGAATAGGAACCTGAACAGACTGCAGCACACACTATCCCAGGGCTTTGCTAATGTGGACAACCAGTTCACTGCTATGAACACAAACATGGCAAACCTTACCAGTTCCATAAACAACTTGGTCAGGGAAATAGTGGCAGATAGGGCACATGGAAGGCGCAGGGAGCGCAACACCGCTGCCCGTTTGGACAGACTGAGTGTTTCAACTGGGCGCCTTGCAACCACAACAACCTGCCTGTTAAGGCGCACAGTAAAGCTGCAGGTTGAACTTGGCCATTTGCAGGTGATGTGGCAAGAGGATTTGGGCGCATCAGCCATGCAGTGAACCTGCTAGAGACCAGCCAGGCTGCAAGCGGCATTGGTGATACCCCTCAGGATAGCGAGGAAATCTCCAGTGTCAGCAGTGTATCTGCCACTGATGCATGAATCCTGTGGAGTAGCAGTGCCCGGCAAGGATTAGGGGAACAACCTGGATTGACACATGGTGGCCGTAGTCGCAGGAGGCTGTGAGCTACCAATCTGTGTTGTGACTGAGGCACATGAACTAAATGTGTCAGACGTTACTTTTTGCTTTCTTCCTGCAGTTTAGTTGACTATAATTTCTTCATTATATTCCTGAATTAAAGGGATAATTTGTTGTACTACACAATTGGGCTATGTGTGTCTTACATTAGTGAGTGTTGTCATGGTTGCCACGTACCTGCCAAAGTAGTGGGTTGCAATATGGTTCCGTCTCTGTCTCCCCTCCATTGCAATGCTTCCATCCCCAGGCTGTCGGTATGGTAGCTCTTGCTCCTCATCCTCCGAATCTGTGTCGTCAGGGGTGAGATTTAGCCCAAGTCTGGTGGCAATGTTGTGTAGGATGGCACAAGTAGCAACGATCTTGCATGCAGTTTCTGGGGCATACTGGAGTGCCCCTCCACTTTTGTGCAGACATCGGAATCGTGACTTCAACAAGCTGAACGTCCTCTCCATGACAGATCTGGTCCGCCGATGTCTTATGTTGTATCGCTGTAGGAGGATGGCCTGGCTTATAGTGGGTACCTACTGGTACTTACACCTTGTACCAGGTCCAGTTATCCCTTATTAATAGATTAGTAGTGTTCTAGCAGCTTAGGCTGATAGAGGTAGCTATAGCAGAGCAGCTTAGGCTGAATTAGGAGACATGCAAAGCTCCTACCATACCACTTATATCACTTAGCACTATATCATAAGAAACACAATACTCAGAGTTACAAAAAATAAAGGTACTTTATTTTAGTGACAATATGCCAAAAGTATCTCAGAGGATATATTATCTTAGGAGGTAAGTAAAATACACAAACTATACACACAAACCACAATCAGGTAAGTAAACAGTTAGAAAAGTAGTGCAAACACTGCAGAACACAATAGAATGCAATAGGAGACAATAGGCCTAGGGGCAACACAAACCATATACTCCAAAAGTGGAATGCGAACCACAAATAGACCCTAGGCCTAGTGTAGTGTGTAGAGGTCACTGGGAGTGTAAGAAAACACTAAGGGTGTCCAAGATACCCCACCCAAGACACTGAAAAGTAGGAGGAAAGTTACCCTACTACCCCACAAAGACAGTAAAGTCGAGATAGGGGATTCTGCAAAGACAACAACTGCCTGCAAAGCACTGAAGATGGATTCCTGGACCTGAGGACCTCCAAATGAAGGGGACCAAGTTCAAGAGTCACGCAAGTGTCCAGGGGGGCAGGAGCCCACTAAAGCCCAATGAAGGTGCAAAAGGGATGCCTCTGGGTAGAAGAAGCCAAAGATTCTGCAACAACAAAAGGTGCAAGGAACTTCTCCTTTGGTCAGAAGATGTCCATGGCGTGCTGGAGGATGCAGAGTTGTTTCCATGCAGAAAGACCGCAAACAGGCCTTGCTAGCTGCAAGAGTAGCTGTTGAGGATTTTGGGTACTGCCAGGGCCCAGGAAGGACCAGGAGGTCGTCCCTTGGAGGAGGAGACAGAGGGGGCGCTTAACAACACAGAGAGCCCAGGCAGAAGCAGGCAGCAACCGCAGAAACACCTGAACAGGCATTCAGAAGATCTGAGCACGGCAGTCATCTCAGCACAACAAAAGATGGTCCCTCGGAGTCCAACTCAGCAAGATGGCAATGCAAGACAGAGTGCTGGGGACCTGGGCTGTGCTGTGCACGAAGGAAGTCTTGCAAAAGTGCACAGAAGCATTAGCAGCTGCAGTTCACGCAGTACACAGGATTAATGTCTGGCGTGGGGAGGCAAGGACTTACCTCCACCAAATTTGGAAAGAAGGGCCACTGGACTGTCAGGGACACTTGGATCCAGCTCCTGTGTTCCAGGGACCACGCTCGTCAGGATGAGAGGGAACCCAGAGGACCGGTGATGCAGAAGTTTGGTGCCTGCGTTGGCAGGGGAAGATTCCGTCGACCCACAGGAGATTTCTTCTTGGCTTCCAGTGCAGGGTGAAGGCAGACAGCCCTCAGAGCATGCACAACCAGGAAACAGTCGAGAAAGCCGTCAGGATGAGGGGCTACAATGTTGCTGGTAGTCTTCGTGCTACTTTGTTGCGGTTTTGCAGGCGTCCTGGAGCAGTCAGTGGTCGATCCTTGGCAGAAGTCGAAGAGAGAAGTGCAGGGGAACTCTGGTGAGCTCTTGCATTCGTTATCTGGTGAGAAACCCACAGGACAGACCCTAAATAGCCCTCAGAGGAGGATTAGCTACAGAGAAAGGTAAGCACCTATCAGGAGGGGTCTCTGACGTCACCTGCTGGCACTGGCCACTCAGAGGTCTCCATTGTGCTCTCACACCTCTGCATTCAAGATCGCAGAGTTCTGGGACACACTGGAGGAGCTCTGGGCACCTACCCTGGGGAGGTGCTGGTCAGTGGAGTGGTCACCCCCCTTTCCTTTGTCCAGTTTTGCGCCAGAGTGAGGCTGGTGGGATCCCTGAACCAGTGTAGACTGGCTTATGCAAGGAGGGCACCATCTGTGCCCTTCAAAGCATTTCCAGAGGGCAGGAGAGGCTACTCCTCTCAGGCCGTTAACACCTCTTTCCAAAGGGAGAGGGAGTAACACCCTCTCTCAGAGAAAATCCTTTGTTCTGCCTTCCTGGGACTGGGCTGTCCAGGCCCCAGGGGTGCAGAAACCTGTCTGAGGGTTGGCAGCAGCGGTAGCTGCAGAGAAAACCCCAGAGAGTTTGTTTGGCAGTACCCGGGCTCTATGCTGGAGCCCCGGGGATGCATGGAATTGTCCCCCCAATACCAGAATGGTATTCGGGTGACAATTCCATGATCCTAGACATGTTATATGGCTATGTTCGGAGTTAGCATGGTGACGCCACATACAGGTGTTGACCTATATGTAGTTCACACGTGTAATGGTGTCCACGCACTCACAAAGTCTGGGGAATTTGCCCTGAACAATGTGGGTGCACCTTGGCTAGTGCCAGTGTGCCCTCACACTAAGTAACTTTGCACCTAACCTTCACTAAGTGAGGGTTAGACATATAGGTGACTTATAAGTTACTTAAAAGCAGTGTGAAATGGCTGTGAAATAACTTGGACGTTATTTCACTCAGGCTGCAGTGGCAGTCCTGTGAAATAATTGTCTGAGCTCCCTATGGGTGGCAAAAGAAATGCTGTACCCCATAGGGATCTCCTGGAACCCCAATACCCTGGGTACCTAGGTTCCATATACTAGGGAATTATAAGGGTGTTCCAGTGTGCCAATCAGAATTGGTAAAATTAGTCACTAGCCTGCAGTGACAATTTTAAAAGCAGAGAGAGCATAAACACTGAAGTTCTGGTTAGCAGAGCCTCAGTGATACAGTTAGGCACCATACAGGGAACACATACAGGGCACACTTTATGAGCACTGGGGTCCTGGCTATCAAGATCCCAGTGACACAGGCAAAAACAACATACATACAAGCAAAAAATGGGGGTAACATGCCAGGCAAGATGGTACTTTCCTTCAGTCGCCTCTCATTCTGATTGCTAGGTGTTAGGTATGGGGTATGGATCCATGGTCTCAGGGCATATGCACTGTCACCAGTGTGACAAAAGAGGCAAAATTAGCAGGGCATCACAGGGTTATGCACTAACATGTATTTAAGACATCAGAGTGTACTCCACAGTACCTAATAAATATCCTTCGCCAAACTCCCCATGTTCTAGGTGTTGGTGTAACCTACTGTGCCTGAATATGTATGCATCATGTGTACGCCCTGGATATTTAGCCACAATGTCAGTAATGACGTTATGGGTGTCACATCCCACCTGGATGTTTAGTGAGTGGGTACATTTCCTATTGTGGAACACATGTTCCGGATTTGCAGTTGGGCAAATTGGTATATGTGTCCCAACCACACACCCTATTACATGGGGGAAGGTGGCAATTCTGTAGAAGTCCAAATTGGTGCTGTTAATTTCCGCCTCATTCCTGGGAAGGTATATATATGTTGACATTCGTGCGAGTATGGCATCTAGGAAACATCTGAAGAATCTTGAGAGGGCACTTTGGGATAGCCCACCTGCCACTGCAATCACCCCCTGATAGCTACCTGAGGCCAAGAGGTGTAGTGAGCATAGCACTTGTGTAGGAGGCTGGCCTGGCTTGTAGTGGGTACCAGAGGTACTTACACCTTGTGCCAGGTCCAGTTATCCCTTATTAGTGTAGAAGAGGTGTTTCTAGCAGCTTAGGCTGATAGAAGGTAGCTCTGGCAAAGCAGCTTAGGCTGAACTAGGAGACATGTAAAGCTCCTACCTTACCACTGGTGTCATATGCACAATATCATAAGAAAACACAATACACAGATATACTATAAATAAAGGTACTTTATTTTTATGACAATATGCCAAAAGTATCTCAGTGAGTACCCACAGTATGAGGATAGCAATTATACACAAGATATATAATTATGCAGTAATGGCAATAGAAAGCAATGCAAGCAATGTACAGTCACAATAGATTGCAATGAGAGCACATAGGTATAGGGGCAACACAAACCATATACTCTAGAAGTGGAATGCGAACCACGAATGGACCCCAAACCTATGTGAGCTTGTAGAGGGTCGCTGGGACTGTAAGAAAACAGTGAGGGTTAGAAAAATAGCCCACCCCAAGACCCTGAAAAGTAGGTGTAAAGTGCACCTAAGTTCCCCAGAGAGCACAGAAGTCGTGATAGGGGAATTTTGCAAGGAAGACCAACACCAGCAATGCAACAATGATGGATTTCCGAACGAGGGTACCTGTGGAACAAGGGGACCAAGTCCAAGAGTCACGACAAAGTCGGGAGTGGGCACATGCCCAAGAAATGCCAGCTGAGGTTGCAAAGAAGCTGCCACTGGATGGTAGAAGCTGTGGATTCTGCAAGAACGAAAAGGACTAGGAACTTCTTCTTTGGAGGATGGATATCCCACGTCATGAAGAAGCTTTCAGAGGTGTTCCCATGCAGAAAGACCGCAAACAAGCCTTGCTAGCTGCAAGGGTCGCGGTTACGGTTTTTGGATGCTGCTGTGGCCCAGGAGGGACCAGGATGTCGCCAGTTTCGTGAGGAGACAGAGGGGGCGTCCAGCAAGACAAGGAGCCCACTCAGAAGCAAGCAGCACCTGCAGAAGTGCCAGAACAGGCACTATGAAGAAGAGTGAACCGGAGCTCACCCGAAGTCACACAAGAAGGTCCCACGACGCCGGAGGACAACTCAGGAGGTTGTGCACTGCAGGTTAGAGTGTTGGGGACCCAGGCTTGGCTGTGCACAAAGGAAATTCTGGAAGAGTGCACAGGAGCCGGAGCAGCTGCAAATCACGTGGTACCCAGCAATGCAGTCTAGCGTGGGGAGGCAAGGACTTACCTCCACCAAACTTGGACTGAAGAGTCACTGGACTGTGGGAGTCACTTGGAGAGAGTTACTGAGTTCCAGGGACCAAGCTCGTCGTGCTGAGAGGGGTCCCAGAGGACTGGTGATGCAGTCTTTTGTTGCCAGCGGTTGCTGGGGGAAGATTCCATCGACCCACGGGAGATTTCTTCAGAGCTCCTGGTGCAAGAAGGAGGCAGGCTACCCCCAGAGCATGCACCACCAGGAAACAGTCGAGAAGGCGGCAGGATCAGCGATACAAGTTTGCAGTAGTCATCTTTGCTACTTTGTTGCGGTTTTGCAGGCGTCCTGAGCAGTCAGCGGTCGATTCCTTGGCAGAAGGTGAAGAGAGAGATGCAGAGGAACTCTGATGAGCTCTTGCATTCAGTACCTGAAGAATTCCCCAAAGCAGAGACCCTAAATAGCCAGGAACAGAGGTTTGGCTACCTAGGAAGGAGGATAGGCTAGCAACACAGGTAAGAGCCTATCAGAAGGAGTCTCTGACGTCACCTGCTGGCACTGGCCAGTCCAGTGTGCCAGCAGCACCTCTGTTTCCAAGATGGCAGAGGTCTGGAGCACACTGGAGGAGCTCTGGGCACCGCCCCTGGGAGGTGCAGGTCAGGGAAGTGGTCACTCCCCTTTCCTTTGTCCAGTTTCACGCCAAAGCAGGGCTGGGGGATCCCTGAACCGGTGTAGACTGGCTTATGCAGAGATGGGCACCATCTGTGCCCATCAAAGCATTTCCAGAGGCTGGGGGAGGCTACTCCTCCCCAGCCCTGACACCTTTTTCCAAAGGGAGAGGGTGTAACACCCTCTCTCTGAGGAAGTCCTTTGTTCTGCCTTCCTGGGCCAAGCCTGGCTGGACCCCAGGAGGGCAGAAACCTGTCTGAGGGGTTGGCAGCAGCAGCAGCTGCAGTGAAACCCCGGGAAAGGTAGTTTGGCAGTACCCGGGTCTGTGCTAGAGACTCAGGGGATTATGGAATTGTCTCCCCAATGCCAGAATGGCATTGGGGAGACAATTCCATGATCTTAGACATGTTACATGGCCATGTTCGGAGTTACCATTGTGACGCTGTACAGAGGTAGAGACCTATGTACAGTGCACGCGTGTAATGGTGTCCCCGCACTCACAAAGTCCGGGGAATTTGCCCTGAACGATGTGGGGGCACCTTGTCTAGTGCCAGGGTGCCCACACACTAAGTAACTTAGCACCCAACCTTTACCAGGTAAATGTTAGACATATAAGTGACTTATAAGTTACTTAAGTGCAGTGGTAAACGGCTGTGAAATAACGTGGACGTTATTTCACTCAGGCTGCAGTGGCAGGCCTGTGTAAGAATTGTCAGAGCTCCCTATGGGTGGTAAAAGAAATGCTGCAGCCCATAGGGATCTCCTGGAACCCCAATACCCTGGGTACCTCAGTACCATATACTAGGGAATTATAAGGGTGTTCCAGTATGCCAATGTGAATTGGTGAAATTGGTCACTAGCCTGCTAGTGATAATTTGTAAAGAGAGAGCATAACCACTGAGTTTCTGGTTAGCAGAGCCTCACTGAGACAGTTAGGCATCACACAGGGAACACATACATATAGGCCACAAACTTATGAGCACTGGGGTCCTGGCTAGCAGGGTCCCAGTGACACATAACAAACATACTGAAAACATAGGGTTTTCACTATGAGCACTGGGCCCTGGCTAGCAGGATCCCAGTGAGACAGTAACAACACCCTGACATATACTCACAAACAGGCCAAAAGTGGGGGTAACAAGGCTAGAAAGAGGCTACTTTCTCACACAGCGGCACTGGGGCGGCCGGGTGCAGTGTGCAAACAGGCGTCGGGTTTGCAATAGGTTTCAATGGGAGACCCAGGGGTCTCTTCAGCGATGCAGGCAGGCAAGGGGGGGGACGCTCCTCGGGGTAGCCACCACCTGGGCTAGGAAGAGGGCCATCTGGGGGTCGCTCCTGCACTGGAGTTCAGTTCCGTCAGGTCCTGGGGGCTGCGGGTGCAGTGTCTTTATCAGGTGTCGGGTTCCTTGAAGCAGGCAGTAGCGGTCAGGGGGAGCCTCTGGATTCCCTCTGCAGGCGTCGTGGTGAGGGATCAGGGGGTCAACTCTGGCTACTCACGGGCTCGCAGTCGCCAGGGAGTCCTCCCTGTAGAATTAGTTTTCTGCAGGTCGAGCCGGGGGCGTAGGGTGCAGAGTGGAAAGTCTCACGCTTCAGGCGGGAAACGTGTGGTCTTTAAAAGTTGCTTCTTTGTTGCAAAGTTGCAGGTTTGTTGAACAGGGCCGCTGTTCTCTGGAGCTTCTTGGTCCTTTTAGATGCAGGGTAGTCCTCTGAGGCTTCAGAGGTCGCTAGACCCTGGGGGATGCGTCGCTGTTGCAGTTTTTCTTGAAGTGGGGAGACAGGACGGTAGGGCTGAGGCCAAAGCAGTTGGTGTCTCTGTCTTCTCTGCAGGGCTTCAGGTCAGCAGTCCTTCGTCTTCAGGTTGCAGGAATCTAGTTACCTAGGTTCTGGGAGCCCCTAAATACTCGATTTAGTGGTGTGTTTAGGTCTGGGGGGTTAGTAGCCAATGGCTACTAGCCCTGAGGGTGGCTACACCCTCTTTGTGCCTCCTCCCTGAGGGGAGGGGGGCACATCCCTAATCCTATTGGGGGAATCCTCCATCTGCAAGATGGAGGATTTCTAAAAGTCAAAGTCACCTCAGCACAGGACACCTTAGGGGCTGTCCTGACTGGCCAGTGACTCCTCCTTGTTTTTCTCATTATCTCCTCCGGCCTTGCCGCCAAAAGTGGGGCCGTGGCTGGAGGGGGCGGGCAACTCCACTAGGTGGAGTGCCCTTGGGTGCTGTAACAAAGGGGGTGAACCTTTGAGGCTCACCGCCAGGTGTTACAGTTCCTGCAGGGGGAGGTGAGAAGCACCTCCACCCAGTACAGGCTTTGTTACTAGCCACAGAGTGACAAAGGCACTCTCCCCATGTGGCCAGCAACATGTCTGGTGTGTGGCAGGCTGCTAAAACCAGTCATCCCACACTGGTAGTTGGGTATGGTTTCAGGGGGCATCTCTAAGATGCCCTCTGGGGTGTATTTTACAATAAAATGTACACTGGCATCAGTGTGCATGTATTGTGCTGAGAAGTTTGATACTAAACTTCCCAGTTTTCAGTGTAGCCATTATGGTGCTGTGGAGTTCGTGCATTACAGACTCCCAGACCATATACTCTTATGGCTACCCTGCACTTACAATGTCTAATGTTTTGCTTAGACACTGTAGGGGCACAGTGCTCATGCACTTATGCCCTCACTTATGGTATAGTGCACCCTGCCTTAGGGCTGTAAGGCCTGCTAGAGGGGTGACTTATCTATACCTATAGGCAGTGTGAGGTTGGCATGGAACCCTGAGGGGAGTGCCATGTCGACTTAGTCATTTTATCACCACCAGCACACACAAGCTGGCAAGCAGTGTGTCTGTGCTGAGTGAGGGGTCTCCAGGGTGGCATAAGACATGCTGCAGCCCTTAGAGACCTTCCCTGGCATCAGGGCCCTTGGTACCCGGGGTACCAGTTACAAGGGACTTACCTGGATGCCAGGGTGTGCCAATTGTGGAAACAAAAGGTACAGGTTAGGGAAAGAACACTGGTGCTGGGGCCTGGTTAGCAGGCTTCAGCACACTTTCAAATCATAACTTGGCATCAGCAAAGGCAAAACGTCAGGGGGTAACCATGCCAAGGAGGCATTTCCTTACACATCCTCAGCCAATTTGATCTGCCAATACCCTGCAGTCAAATCAAAGGTGCTTAGATACTTGGCAGATGCCAGTGTATCTATGAGCTCATATGCCCTGGGTATAGGGTGAGCATCAGTTGTTGTTACCTGATTGAGATCTCTGTAGTCTACACAAAACCTCCTCTCCCTTTTCCATCTTTTGAGTGAGGCTTTGGTACAAGCACCACAGGACTCGCCCATGGGCTTTCAGAAGGTTCAACCACTCCTAGATCAAGCATTTTCTAAACCTCTAGTTTTATGCAGTCCCTGACATGGTCAGGCTGCCTATAGATTTTACTTTTGACAGGCATGCTGCCTGCAGTATCAATTGTGTGTTCACACCAAGATGTGGTGCCAGGCACAGTTGAAAAGAGTTCAGAAAACTGTCCAAGGAGATTTATGCAGTTGTCTTTCTGTTCTGCAGTCAGACAATCTGCTAACACTACTCCCTCCACTAGAGCATCGTCTTCAGTGGAGGAGAAGAGATCAGGGAGAGGGTCACTCTCTTCTTCCTGTCCCTCATCTGTTGCCATGACCAGGGTGAGATCAGCCCTGTCATAGTAGGGTTTTAGGCGGTTGACATGAATCACCCTAAGGGTGGACTCCTGGCAGTGCCCAGGTCAACCAAGTAGGTGACCTCGCCCTTTTTTTCAACAATTAGATGGGGTCCACTCCATTTCTCCTGGAGTGCTCTTGGGGCCACAGGCTCCAGTACCCACACCTTCTGTCCTGGTTGGTATTGGATCAGAACAGCCTTCTGGTCATGCCATTGCTTCTGGACTCTTGGCTGGCCTGAAGGTTTTTACTGCCCTTTTTCATGTACTCGGCCATTCTGGATCTTAGGCCAAGTACATAGTCCACTATGTCCTGTTTGGGAGCTTTTAAAGGTTGTTCCCAACCCTCCTTCACAAGTGTTAGTGGACCTCTTGCAGGGTGTCCAAAGAGGAGTTCAAAGGGGCTGAAGCCCACTCCTTTCTGGGGTACCTCCCTGTAAGCAAAAAGGAGGCAAGGTAACAGGACATCCCATCTCCTCCTGAGTTTTTCAGGGAGTCCCATTATCATACCTTTGAGAGTTTTATTAAACCTCTCTACCAGTCCATTATTCTGTGGATACTAAGGAGTGGTGAATTTGTAGGTTACACCACATTCCTTCCACATAGCTTTCAAGTATGCAGACATAAAGCTGCTACCCCTGTCTGATACAACCTCTTTTGGGAAACCCACCCTGGAAAAGATTCCCAGGAGGGCTTTTGCCACTGCAGGAGCTGTAGTGGTCCTTAGAGGAATTGCTTCAGGATATCTTGTGGCATGGGCCACAACCACCAAGATAAACCTATTGCCTGAAGCAGTAGGAGGGTCAAGGGGGCCAACTATGTCAACCCCTACCCCTTCAAGTGGGACCCCAACCACAGGTAGTGGAATAAGGGGAGCCTTTGGTGTGCCACCAGTCTTGCCAATGGCTTGGCAGGTCACACAAGACTTACAACAATCTTTAGTGTCCTCTGACATCCTAGGCCAGAGAAACAGGGGGACAAGCCTTTCCCATGTTTTGATCTGGCCCAAATGCCCAGCCAAAGGACTGTCATGTGGCAGAGTTAGGAGGAACTCTCTGTACTGCAGGGGAATGACCAATCTCCTGGCTGCTCCAGGTTTTTGGTCCCTTGCCTCTGTGTACAAGAGGTTGTCCTCCCAGTAAACTCTATGTGAGTCACTGACATACCCATTTTGCTGCTTGACAGCTTGCTGTCTGAGACCCTCTAATGTGGGACAGGATTGCTGTGCCACACTCAGCTCTTCCCTGGCAGGCCGCCTCCACCCAAAAGCTCAGCAGTGTCTGCTGCAAGCTCATCTGGTGAAGGTTCTGCACAGGGAGGAAATTCTTCTTCCTCAGAAGGAGAATCATCTGTAGAGGGAGGGATAGTAGGTAGGGATTTACCCTTGCTACCCCTAGCTTTAGGGAGCACTTGGTGCATTGTTCCAGGGTCCAAGTTACTCTGTCCTTTTTGCTTTTTGGCCTGAGCCCTTGTCAAAGCAAAAATATGCCCAGGGATGCCCAACTCCACTTCTGCTCAAGCTGATGTCTCTAAATCATTTCCTAGTAGACAGTCTACGGGTAAATCTGAAGCAACCACAACTTTCTTTGGACCAGTAACCCCCCCCCCCCCCAGTTGAGATTCACAACAGCCATGGGGTGGCTAAGAGTGTTGTTATGAGCGTCTGTCACTTGGTACTGGTGACCAAGTAGATGTTTTTCAGGGTGTACCTGTTTCTCTATCACCACGGTAACACTGGCACCTGTGTCCCTGTAGGCCTGAACCTCAACACCATTTATTAGGGGAAGTTGCTTGTACTTATCCATATTAAGGGGACAGGCAACCAAGGTGGCCAAATCAATGGCACCTTCAGAGACTAACACAGCCTCCGTGGTCTCCCTAACAAGACCAACCCCAACTAAATTACCAAAAGTGAGCCCAGCTACTCCCTTGGATTGGCTATTAGTAGGTTTGCTTCCACCACCACTGCTATTACTAGGGGCACTAGAATTTGCAGTAGGGGCTGTGGTAGTGGGAGGTTTGGTGTTTTTCTTTGGACAACTGGCATCAGTTGTCCAATGGCCTTTGACTTTACACAAATAACACCAAAGCTTTTTAACTTGATTTGAAGAGGATTTGGACCCACCACCCCCACCAGAGGATTTTTGTGGGCCTGATCAAGACTCATTCTTACTTTTGTCCCCACCCTTTGTCAGAAGACTTACCATCCTTCTTCTTGCCATCCTTGTCACCCCCTGTATGAACTTTTCTGTTCACTCTTGTTCTGACCCATTTGTCTGCCTTCTTTCCCATTTCTTGGGGAGAGGTCAGACCTGAGTCCACTAGATATTGGTGTAACAAGTCAGACACACAGTTATTCAGAATATGCTCTCTCAGAATAAGATTATACAGGCTTCCATAGTCAGAAACTTTACTGCCATGTAACCACCCCTCCAAGGCTTTCACTGAACAGTCAGCAAAGTCTATCCAGTCTTGTGAGTACTCTTTTCTGGTGTCTCTGAACTTAATCCTGTATTGTTCAGTGGTTAAGCCAAATCCATCCAAGAGTGCATCCTTCAAAACTGCAAAATTGTTAGCATCACTTTCTCTAACAGTAAGGAGCCTATCACTACCCTTTCCATTGAAAGATAGCCACAATATAGCAGCCCACTGCCTTTGAGGGACCCCCTGTACCATACAGGCCCTCTCAAGTGCAGGAAACCATTTGTTGATGTCACCCCCCTCCTTGTAAGGGGGAACTATCTTGTGCAGATTCCTGGAATCATGCTCTCTAGCTGGATTACTATCAGGAATACTGCTAATGCTGCCACCATGGGGTCCAAACCCCAATCTCTGTCTCTCCTTCCCCAGGTCTAGGGATTCCCTATCTAGAGCCAGCTGTTGCTATTTAAGCTTCAGTCTGGTCTCTTCCACTCTCAACTTTGTGAGTTCCCTTTCTAACATGTTGTCTTCAGGGTGGGTGGGTTGGTGTAGGAAAGTACCATCTTGCCTGGCATGTTACCCCCATTTTTCACTGTATATATGTTGTTTTAGTTGTATGTGTCACTGGGACCCTGGTAACCCAGGGCCCCAGTGCTCATAAGTGTGCCTGAATGTGTTACCTGTGTAGTGACTAACTGTCTCACTGAGGCTCTGCTAATCAGAACCTCAGTGGTTATGCTCTCTCATTTCTTTCTAAATTGTCACTAACAGGCTAGTGACCACTTTTACCAATTTACATTGGCTTACTGGAACACCCTTATAATTCCCTAGTATATGGTACTGAGGTACCCAGGGTATTGGGGTTCCAGGAGATCCCTATGGGCTGCAGCATTTCTTTTGCCACCCATAGGGAGCTCTGACAATTCTTACACAGGCCTGCCACTGCAGCCTGAGTGAAATAACGTCCACGTTATTTCACAGCCATTTTACACTGCACTTAAGTAACTTATAAGTCACCTATATGTCTAACCTTTACCTGGTAAAGGTTAGGTGCAAAGTTACTTAGTGTGAGGGCACCCTGGCACTAGCCAAGGTGCCCCCACATTGTTCAGAGCCAATTCACTGAACTTTGTGAGTGCGGGGACACCATTACACGCGTGCACTACATATAGGTCACCACCTATATGTAGCTTCACCATGGTAACTCCGAATATGGCCATGTAACATGTCTATGATCATGGAATTGCCCCCTCTATGCCATCCTGGCATTGTTGGTACAATTCCATGATCCCAGTGGTCTGTAGCACAGACCCTGGTACTGCCAGACTGCCCTTCCTGGGGTTTCACTGCAGCTGCTGCTGCTGCCAACCCCTCAGACAGGCAGCTGCCCTCCTGGGGTCCAGCCAGGCCTGGCCCAGGATGGCAGAACAAAGAACTTCCTCTGAGAGAGGGTGTGACACCCTCTCCCTTTGGAAAATGGTGTGAAGGCAGGGGAGGAGTAGCCTCCCCCAGCCTCTGGAAATGCTTTGTTGGGCACAGATGTGCCCAATTCTGCATAAGCCAGTCTACACCGGTTCAGGGACCCCTTAGCCCCTGCTCTGGCGCGAAACTGGACAAAGGAAAGGGGAGTGACCACTCCCCTGACCTGCACCTCCCCTGGGAGGTGTCCAGAGCTCCTCCAGTGTGCTCCAGACCTCTGCCATCTTGGAAACAGAGGTGCTGCTGGCACACTGGACTGCTCTGAGTGGCCAGTGCCACCAGGTGACGTCAGAGACTCCTTGTGATAGGCTCCTTCAGGTGTTAGTAGCCTTTCCTCTCTCCTAGGTAGCCAAACCCTCTTTTCTGGCTATTTAGGGTCTCTGTCTCTGGGGAAACTTTAGATAACGAATGCATGAGCTCAGCCGAGTTCCTCTGCATCTCCCTCTTCACCTTCTGATAAGGAAACGACCGCTGACCGCGCTGGAAGCCTGCAAACCTGCAACATAGTAGCAAAGACGACTACTGCAACTCTGTAACACTGATCCTGCCGCCTTCTCGACTGTTTTCCTGCTTGTGCATGCTGTGGGGGTAGTCTGCCTCCTCTCTGCACCAGAAGCTCCGAAGAAATCTCCTGTGGGTCGACGGAATCTTCCCCCTGCAACCGCAGGCACCAAAAAGCTGCATTACCGGTCCCTTGGGTCTCCTCTCAGCACGACGAGCGAGGTCCCTCGAATCCAGCGACACTGTCCAAGTGACCCCCACAGTCCAGTGACTCTTCAGCCCAAGTTTGGTGGAGGTAAGTCCTTGCCTCACCTCGCTGGGCTGCATTGCTGGGAACCGCGACTTTGCAAGCTACTCCGGCCCCTGTGCACTTCCGGCGGAAATCCTTCGTGCACAGCCAAGCCTGGGTCCACGGCACTCTAACCTGCATTGCACGACTTTCTAAGTTGGTCTCCGGCGACGTGGGACTCCTTTGTGCAACTTCGGCGAGCACCGTTTCACGCATCCTTGTAGTGCCTGTTTCTGGCACTTCTCCGGGTGCTACCTGCTTTAGTGAGGGCTCTTTGTCTTGATCGACGTCCCCTCTCTCTGCAGGTCCAATTTGCGACCTCCTGGTCCCTCCTGGGCCCCAGCAGCGTCCAAAAACGCCAAACGCACGATTTACGTGTAGCAAGGCTTGTTGGCGTCCATCCGACGGGAAAACACTTCTGCACGACTCTCCAAGGTGTGGGGGATCCATCCTCCAAAGGGAAAGTCTCTAGCCCTTGTCGTTCCTGCAGTATTCACAGTTCTTCAGCCTAGTAAGAGCTTCTTTGCACCAACCGCTGGCATTTCTTGGGCATCTGCCCGTCTCCGAGTTGCTTGTGACTTTTGGACTTGGTCCCCTTGTTCCACAGGTACCCTCAGTCAGGAATCCATCGTTGTTGCATTGCTGGTTTGTGTTTTCCTTGCATTTTCCCTCTAACACGACTATTTTGTCCTTAGGGGAACTTTAGTGCACTTTGCACTCACTTTTCAGGGTCTTGGGGAGGGTTATCTTTCTAACTCTCACTATTATCTAATAGTCCCAGCGACCCTCTACAAGGTCACATAGGTTTGGGGTCCATTCGTGGTTCGCATTCCACTTTTGGAGTATATGGTTTGTGTTGCCCCTATCCCTATGTTTCCCCATTGCATCCTATTGTAACTATACATTGTTTGCACTGTTTTCTAAGACTATACTGCATATTTTTGCTATTGTGTATATATATCTTGTGTATATTTCCTATCCTCTCACTGAGGGTACACTCTAAGATACTTTGGCATATTGTCATAAAAATAAAGTACCTTTATTTTTAGTATAACTGTGTATTGTGTTTTCTTATGATATTGTGCATATGACACTAAGTGGTACTGTAGTAGCTTCACACGTCTCCTAGTTCAGCCTAAGCTGCTCTGCTAAGCTACCATTATCTATCAGCCTAAGCTGCTAGACACCCTATACACTAATAAGGGATAACTGGGCCTGGTGCAAGGTGCAAGTACCCCTTGGTACTCACTACAAGCCAGTCCAGCCTCCTACATTGGTTGTGCAGTGGTGGGATAAGTGCTTGAGACTACTTACCACTCTTGTCATTGTACTTTTCATAAGAGAAAAATATACAAAACAAGGTCAGTATATATACACATAGCCAAAAAGTTTTGCATTTCCTCTTTTCACTCTTTTCTAAGTGCTGAAAAGTACTTCTAAACTTTCAAAAAAGTTCTTAAAAGTTTTAAAAGTTTTTTTTCTGTCTTTCCAAAAAGTTCTGAAAACTTTTTTCTCTTTTTCTATCACTTTAACTCTCTCTAAAAAAAATGTCTGGCACAGGAAAAAATGTTGAACTGTCCAAACTTGCATATGATCACCTTAGCTGGAAAGGAGCAAGGAGTCTCTGCATAGAGAGAGGTTTGAGTGTAGGGAAGAATCCTTCCTTAGAACTGTTAATTAATATGCTTAGAGTACAGGATAAGGCCATAAGTGCCCAATCTGTAGAAAAAGTAGCTAATGGTTCTCAATCTGATCCAGGGACTCCCCCAGGAAAAGGTTCAGGAAAGAAACTTCTCAGCCTGCCCATTACTAGACAGTCTAGCATAGTTGGTACAGAGGTTGAATCACATCATACTGATGATGTGCTCTCACATTATGCTGGTAGCCAAGCTGTTAGGGTGCCCTCTGTAAGGGACAGGTCTCCTTCTGTTCATTCCCATCATACCTCTGTATCTAGAAATGTCCCTCCCACCCACCCTGATGACAGATTGTTAGAAAGGGAGCTCAATAGATTGAGAGTGGAACAAACCAGACTGAAGCTCAAGAAGCAACAGCTGGATTTGGATAGACAGTCTTTAGAAATAGAGAGGGAAAGACAGAAGTTGGGTTTAGATACCCATGGTGGCAGCAGCAGTATTCCCCATAGTCATCCTGCAAAAGAGCATGATTCCAGGAATCTGCACAAGATAGTTCCCCCTTATAAGGAGGGGGGTGACATTAACAAGTGGTTTGCTGCACTTGAGAGGGCCTGTGCTGTACAGGATGTCCCTCAAAAGCAGTGGGCTGCTATCCTATGGCTATCATTTAGTGGAAAAGGTAGGGATAGGCTCCTTACAGTGAAAGAAAATGATGCCAATAATTTCCAAGTTCTTAAGAATGCACTCCTGGATGGTTATGGCTTAACCACTGAACAGTACAGGATAAAGTTCAGAGAGACCAAAAAGGAGTCTTCACAAGACTGGGTTGATTTCATTGACCAGGCAGTGAAGGCCTTGGAGGGGTGGTTACATGGCAGTAAAGTTACTGATTATGACAGCCTGTATAACTTGATCCTGAGAGAGCATATTCTTAATAATTGTGTGTCTGATTTGTTGCACCAATACTTGGTGGACTCTGATCTGACCTCTCCCCAAGAATTGGGAAAGAAGGCAGACAAATGGGTCAGAACAAGAGTGAACAGAAAAGTTCATACAGGGGGTGACAAAGATGGCAACAAAAAGAAGGATGGTAAGTCTTCTGACAAGGGTGGGGACAAATCTAAAAATGAGTCTTCATCAGGCCCACAAAAACACTCTGGTGGGGGTGGTGGGTCCAAATCCTCCTTTAATCAGAACAAGGAAAAGAAACCATGGTGCTATTTATGTAAAATAAAAGGCCATTGGACAACAGATCCCAGTTGTCCAAAGAAAGGCACCACAGCTCCTACCACTACAACCCCTACTGCTACACCTAGTGTCCCTACTAATAGCAGTGGTGGTGGGAGCAAACCTACTAATAGCCAATCCAAGGGAGTAGCTGGGCTCACTTTTGGTAATTTAGTTGGGGTTGGTCTGATTAGGGAGACCACAGAGGCTACTTTAGTCTCTGAAGGGGCTATTGATTTAGCCACTTTGGTTGCTTGCCCCCATAACTTGGAGAAGTACAAGCAACTAACCCTAATAAATGGTGTTGAGGTCCAGGCCTACAGGGACACAGGTGCCAGTGTCACAATGGTGATTGAGAAACTGGTGCACCCTGAACAACACATACTTGGACACCAGTACCAAGTAACCGATGCTCACAACATAACACAAAGCCACCCCATGGCTGTTGTAAATCTCAACTGGGGGGGGGTAACTGGTCCAAAGAAAGTTGTGGTAGCTTCAGATTTACCTGTAGACTGTCTATTAGGGAATGATTTGGAGACATCAGCTTGGTCAGATGTGGAGTTGGAGGCCCATGCAGCAATGCTGGGCATCCCAGGGCATATTTTTGCTTTGACAAGGGCTCAGGCCAAAAAGCAAAAAGGACAGGGAAGCTTGGATCCTGGAACAATGGACCAAGTGCTCCCTAAAGCTAGGGCTAGTAGAAGCAAACCACTTCCTACTATCCCTCCCTCTACAGTGGATTCTAATTCTGTGGAAGAAGAATTCCCTCCCTGTGCAGAACCTACACCAGAGGAGCTGGAATCAGACACTGCTGAGCTTTTGGGTGAAGGGGGGCCTGCCAGAGAGGAGCTGAGTGTGGCACAGCAAACCTGTCCCACATTAGAGGGTCTCAGACAGCAAGCTGTCAAACAGGCTAATGGGGATGTCAGTGACTCTCACAGAGTTTACTGGGAGGACAACCTCTTGTACACTGAGCATAGGGATCCTAAACCTGGAGCTGCCAGGAGATTAGTGATTCCTCAGGAGTACAGAAAGTTCCTCCTAACACTGGCACATGACATTCCCTTAGCTGGGCATCTAGGACAAATGAAAACTTGGGACAGGCTTGTTCCCCTGTTTCATTGGCCTAGGATGTCTGAGGACACAAAAGAATTTTGCAAGTCCTGTGAAACCTGTCAAGCCAGTGGCAAGACAGGTGGCACCCCAAAGGCACCCCTTTTCCCACTGCCTGTGGTTGGGGTTCCCTTTGAAAGGGTAGGGGTTGACATAGTTGGCCCCCTTGACCCTCCTACTGCTTCAGGCAATAGGTTTATCTTGGTGGTAGTGGACCATGCCACAAGATATCCTGAAGCTATTCCTTTAAGGACCACTACAGCTCCTGCAGTGGCAAAGGCCCTCCTGGGAATATTTTCCAGGGTGGGCT
This sequence comes from Pleurodeles waltl, assembly GCF_031143425.1. Taxonomy (NCBI): domain Eukaryota; kingdom Metazoa; phylum Chordata; class Amphibia; order Caudata; family Salamandridae; genus Pleurodeles; species Pleurodeles waltl. The sequence continues at coordinate 757,982,911 of NC_090449.1, read as the reverse complement.
TCCCAAAGGAAGTAGTATCAGACAGAGGAAGCAATTTCATGTCTGCATACTTAAAGGCCATGTGGAAGGAGTGTGGTGTAACTTACAAGTTCACAACACCCTATCATCCACAAACAAATGGACTGGTGGAGAGATTTAATAAAACTCTCAAGGGCATGATTATGGGACTCCCTGAAAAACTCCGCAGGAGATGGGATATCCTTCTACCATGCCTCCTTTTTGCCTACAGGGAGGTACCCCAGAAAGGAGTGGGCTTCAGCCCCTTTGAACTTCTTTTTGGACACCCTGTTAGGGGTCCACTCACACTTGTAAAGGAGGGTTGGGAACAACCTTTAAAAGCTCCTAAGCAGGATATTGTGGATTATGTACTTGGCCTCAGATCAAGGATGGCTGAGTACATGAAAAAGGCCAGTAAAAACCTTCAGGCCAGCCAAGAGCTCCAGAAGCAATGGCATGATCAGAAGGCTGTTTTGGTTCAGTACCAACCAGGGCAGAAAGTGTGGGTCTTGGAGCCTGTGGCCCCAAGAGCACTCCAAGATAAATGGAGTGGACCCCACACAATTGTTGAAAAGAAGGGTGAAGTCACCTACTTGGTTGACTTAGGCACTGCCAGGAGTCCCCTTAGGGTGCTCCATGTCAACCGCCTGAAACCCTACTATGACAGGGCTGATCTCACCCTGCTCATGGCAACAGATGAGGGACAGGAAGAAGACAGTGATCCTCTACCTGATCTCTTCTCTTCCACAGATCAAGATGCTCTTGTGGAAGGTGTAGTTTTGACTGATTGTCTTACTGCTGAGCAGAAAGACAATTGCATAAATCTCCTAGGACAATTTTCAGAACTATTCTCTATTGTGCCAGGCACCACTTCTTGGTGTGAGCACACTATAGATACTGGAGACAGTTTACCTGTCAAAAGTAAGATCTATAGGCAGCCTGACCATGTCAGGGACTGCATAAAGGAAGAAGTTCAGAAAATGTTGGAACTAGGAGTGGTTGAGCACTCTGACAGTCCATGGGCTTCTCCTGTGGTACTGGTACCAAAACCCAATTCTAAAGATGGGAAGAAGGAAATGCGGTTTTGTGTAGACTATAGAGGTCTCAACTTGGTAACCAAAACTGATGCTCACCCTATACCCAGGGCAGATGAGCTCATAGATACACTGGCATCTGCCAAGTATCTAAGCACTTTTGATTTGACTGCAGGGTATTGGCAGATCAAATTGTCAGAAGATGCTAAACCTAAGACTGCATTTTCTACCATTGGAGGACATTACCAGTTTACTGTAATGCCTTTTGGTTTGAAAAATGCACCTGCCACTTTTCAGAGGTTGGTGAACACAGTCCTGCAAGGGCTGGAAGCTTTCAGTGCAGCATATTTGGACGATATAGCTGTCTTTAGCTCCAGCTGGGATGATCACCTGGTCCACCTATAGAAAGTTTTGGAGGCCCTGCAAAAGGCAGGCCTCACTATCAAGGCTTCAAAGTGCCAGATAGGGCAGGGTAAGGTGGTTTATCTGGGACACCTTGTTGGTGGGGAACAGATTGCACCACTTCAGGGGAAAATCCAAACTATTATTGATTGGGTTCCCCCTACCACTCAGACTCAGGTGAGAGCCTTCCTAGGCCTCACTGGGTATTACAGGAGGTTCATTAAGAACTATGGCTCCATTGCAGCCCCTCTTAATGACCTCACATCCAAGAAAATGCCTAAAAAGGTATTATGGACAGCAAACTGTCAGAAAGCTTTTGAGGTGCTGAAGCAGGCCATGTGCTCTGCACCTGTCCTGAAAAGCCCTTGTTACTCTAAAACATTCTATGTCCAAACTGATGCATCTGAATTAGGAGTAGGGGCAGTCCTATCACAACTTAATTCTGAGGGCCAGGATCAACCTGTTGCTTTTATTAGTAGAAGGTTGACCCCTAGAGAAAAGCGTTGGTCTGCCATAGAGAGGGAGGCCTTTGCTGTGGTCTGGGCTCTGAAGAAGTTGAGGCCATACCTGTTTGGCACTCACTTCATTGTTCAGACAGTCCACAAACCTCTACTTTGGCTAAAACAAATGAAAGGTGAAAATCCTAAATTGTTGAGGTGGTCCATATCCCTACAGGGAATGGACTATACAGTGGAACATAGACCTGGGAGTAGCCACTCCAATGCAGATGGACTCTCCAGATATTTCCACTTAGACAATGAAGACTCATCAGGTAATGGCTAGTCTTATTGTCCTTCGTTTGGGGGGGGGGTTGTGTAGGAAAGTACCATCTTGCCTGGCATGTTACCCCCATTTTTCACTGTATATATGTTGTTTTAGTTGTATGTGTCACTGGGACCCTGGTAACCCAGGGCCCCAGTGCTCATAAGTGTGCCTGAATGTGTTACCTGTGTAGTGACTAACTGTCTCACTGAGGCTCTGCTAATCAGAACCTCAGTGGTTATGCTCTCTCATTTCTTTCTAAATTGTCACTAACAGGCTAGTGACCACTTTTACCAATTTACATTGGCTTACTGGAACACCCTTATAATTCCCTAGTATATGGTACTGAGGTACCCAGGGTATTGGGGTTCCAGGAGATCCCTATGGGCTGCAGCATTTCTTTTGCCACCCATAGGGAGCTCTGACAATTCTTACACAGGCCTGCCACTGCAGCCTGAGTGAAATAACGTCCACGTTATTTCACAGCCATTTTACACTGCACTTAAGTAACTTATAAGTCACCTATATGTCTAACCTTTACCTGGTAAAGGTTAGGTGCAAAGTTACTTAGTGTGAGGGCACCCTGGCACTAGCCAAGGTGCCCCCACATTGTTCAGAGCCAATTCACTGAACTTTGTGAGTGCGGGGACACCATTACACGCGTGCACTACATATAGGTCACCACCTATATGTAGCTTCACCATGGTAACTCCGAATATGGCCATGTAACATGTCTATGATCATGGAATTGCCCCCTCTATGCCATCCTGGCATTGTTGGTACAATTCCATGATCCCAGTGGTCTGTAGCACAGACCCTGGTACTGCCAGACTGCCCTTCCTGGGGTTTCACTGCAGCTGCTGCTGCTGCCAACCCCTCAGACAGGCAGCTGCCCTCCTGGGGTCCAGCCAGGCCTGGCCCAGGATGGCAGAACAAAGAACTTCCTCTGAGAGAGGGTGTGACACCCTCTCCCTTTGGAAAATGGTGTGAAGGCAGGGGAGGAGTAGCCTCCCCCAGCCTCTGGAAATGCTTTGTTGGGCACAGATGTGCCCAATTCTGCATAAGCCAGTCTACACCGGTTCAGGGACCCCTTAGCCCCTGCTCTGGTGCGAAACTGGACAAAGGAAAGGGGAGTGACCACTCCCCTGACCTGCACCTCCCCTGGGAGGTGTCCAGAGCTCCTCCAGTGTGCTCCAGACCTCTGCCATCTTGGAAACAGAGGTGCTGCTGGCACACTGGACTGCTCTGAGTGGCCAGTGCCACCAGGTGACGTCAGAGACTCCTTGTGATAGGCTCCTTCAGGTGTCAGTAGCCTTTCCTCTCTCCTAGGTAGCCAAACCCTCTTTTCTGGCTATTTAGGGTCTCTGTCTCTGGGGAAACTTTAGATAACGAATGCATGAGCTCAGCCGAGTTCCTCTGCATCTCCCTCTTCACCTTCTGATAAGGAAACGACCGCTGACCGCGCAGGAAGCCTGCAAACCTGCAACATAGTAGCAAAGACGACTACTGCAACTCTGTAACGCTGATCCTGCCGCCTTCTCGACTGTTTTCCTGCTTGTGCATGCTGTGGGGGTAGTCTGCCTCCTCTCTGCACCAGAAGCTCCGAAGAAATCTCCCGTGGGTCGACGGAATCTTCCCCCTGCAACCACAGGCACCAAAAAGCTGCATTACCGGTCCCTTGGGTCTCCTCTCAGCATGACGAGCGAGGTCCCTCGAATCCAGCGACACCGTCCAAGTGACCCCCACAGTCCAGTGACTCTTCAGCCCAAGTTTGGTGGAGGTAAGTCCTTGCCTCACCTCGCTGGGCTGCATTGCTGGGAACCGCGACTTTGCAAGCTACTCCGGCCCCTGTGCACTTCCGGTGGAAATCCTTCGTGCACAGCCAAGCCTGGGTCCACGGCACTCTAACCTGCATTGCACGACTTTCTAAGTTGGTCTCCGGCGACGTGGGACTCCTTTGTGCAACTTCGGCAAGCACCGTTTCACGCATCCTTGTAGTGCCTGTTTCTGGCACTTCTCCGGGTGCTACCTGCTTCAGTGAGGGCTCTTTGTCTTGCTCGACGTCCCCTCTCTCTGCAGGTCCAATGTGCGACCTCCTGGTCCCTCCTGGGCCCCAGCAGCGTCCAAAAACGCCAAACGCACGATTTGCGTGTAGCAAGGCTTGTTGGCGTCCATCCGGCGGGAAAACACTTCTGCACGACTCTCCAAGGTGTGCGGGATCCATCCTCCAAAGGGGAAGTCTCTAGCCCTTGTCGTTCCTGCAGTATTCACAGTTCTTCAGCCTAGTAAGAGCTTCTTTGCACCAACCGCTGGCATTTCTTGGGCATCTGCCCATCTCCGAGTTGCTTGTGACTTTTGGACTTGGTCCCCTTGTTCCACAGGTACCCTCAGTCAGGAATCCATCGTTGTTGCATTGCTGGTTTGTGTTTTCCTTGCATTTTCCCTCTAACACGACTATTTTGTCCTTAGGGGAACTTTAGTGCACTTTGCACTCACTTTTCAGGGTCTTGGGGAGGGTTATCTTTCTAACTCTCACTATTATCTAATAGTCCCAGCGACCCTCTACAAGGTCACATAGGTTTGGGGTCCATTCGTGGTTCGCATTCCACTTTTGGAGTATATGGTTTGTGTTGCCCCTATCCCTATGTTTCCCCATTGCATCCTATTGTAACTATACATTGTTTGCACTGTTTTCTAAGACTATACTGCATATTTTTGCTATTGTGTATATATATCTTGTGTATATTTCCTATCCTCTCACTGAGGGTACACTCTAAGATACTTTGGCATATTGTCATAAAAATAAAGTACCTTTATTTTTAGTATAACTGTGTATTGTGTTTTCTTATGATATTGTGCATATGACACTAAATGGTACTGTAGTAGCTTCACACGTCTCCTAGTTCAGCCTAAGCTGCTCTGCTAAGCTACCATTATCTATCAGCCTAAGCTGCTAGACACCCTATACACTAATAAGGGATAACTGGGCCTGGTGCAAGGTGCAAGTACCCCTTGGTACTCACTACAAGCCAGTCCAGCCTCCTACAGTTGGGACTGCTTGGACACAGAAGATAAATTGGAAACAACAGAGGGAGATCTGTCCCTAACTGACTGGACTCTAACAACCTGGCCTCCAAGAATAAAAACATCCCTACTATGATGGGAGCTCCTATTACTACCAAAATTGCTAGGTGGTCTGCTAAGGGGCAGATTTGGAACAGAACCCTCCCCACCTCCCTCAAGGTGATCCCCTGAGTCAGAATGGGAGCCGTCTATTAACTTCTCATTTGAAGTGCCTGCTTGGGACTCATCATTCATAATCAGCATGTTATATAGAAACTATTTTGTAGGGTTCTTTCCTATCACTAAACCTCTATCTAAGCAGAGACTTCTTAGGTAGTATTGACCATTTTAAGAGCAGACTCTACATCAGACATGATAAAAGAAGGTTTAGAGACAGTGAGAAGAAAGAAAAAGTTTCAGAACTTTATTAAAGAACAGAGAAAAAAACTTTTTCTAACTTTTTGGAAACTTTTAGAAGTTTTAGAGTACTTTTCAGCACTTGGGGCCAGATGGAGCAAAGGTTTGCGACTCGCAAACGGGCAGAATCGCAATTTGCGACAGTGCAAAATCGGAAATGGGATGCAAAAAGCCCATTTCCGACTCGCAAAAAGCGATGGGACCCGTTTGCGAGTCGCATCCGTTGCGACCCCATTTTGCGACCCGCAAATAGCAAGTCGCAATTTGCGAGTCGCAAACCTTATGCAATTGCAACTCGCAAATTGCGACTAGTCGCAAAAAGCCCAGTTTGCATGTCCCATTTACCACTAACTCAGAGCAGGTGGTAACCATTACCAAAGTATAAAAGGGGACCCAGAAGCCATCTGGGTTACTCAAGATGGCGGAGATATACCTGATAGCAGTGAGGAGGAGAGTCTACGCAGCCCAGCAGAGGAGGAGGAGGGGCCACAGACAGGAGAAGATATATAGAACCAGGCAGACTCTTTTTCAGCAAACTGAAGAGGAGATCTATGACAAATACCGCCTTAGCAGCGCAGCCATTCTAGAATTAATAGATTTACTCAAACCACAGCTAGAACACCAGACTCTGCGTGGCTGCGCCATTCCTACGCATGTGCAAGTACTATGCTCACTGCACCTCTTGGCCTCAGGGAGCTATCAGGGGGTCATTGCTGTGGCAGGTGGGGTATCCCAAAGTGCAGTGTCAAGGTTCCTCAGGGCCTTCCTAGATGCCTTAGTCACGCACATGTCTCACTTCATATACTTACCAAGGAATGAGGCAGAAATGAACAGCACCAAGCTGGACTTTTACAGGATTGCCCACTTTCCCCATGTCATAGGGTGTGTAGATGGGACACACATTCAAATATGTCCCCCTGCAAATCTGGAACACATTTTCCGCAACAGAAAGTGTACCCACTCACTCAAAATACAGGTTGTTTGTGATGCCCATTATGTCATCACGGACATCGTAGCTAAGTTTCCAGGCAGTACCCATGACTCATACATTTTTAGGCATAGTGGGATACATCAACGCCTGGAACGTGGGGAATTCGGAGACGGTTACCTCCTAGGTAGAGCCATAGACACTTGCAGACATACACACAGGTCACTGTGCACGACTATCTGGACTTCCTAACAGTGTACTTTTGTGCCCAACAGGTGACAGTGCCTATGCTCTCAGGCCTTGGATCATGACTCCGTTTTTAACACCCAGCACTGAATCAGAGAGGCAATACAACAGTGCGCAGAAGAGGACCAGGAACCTGATAGAGCGCACCTTCGGACTCCTGAAGGCAAGATTTAGATGCCTCCACCGCAGTGGAGGCGCCCTCCAATACACCCCCATTACCGCTTTCAAAATTGTGGTCGCATGCGCCATCCTCCACAACATAGCCACCCGACGTGGGCTACCTCTCACCCCTGCAGACCCAGATCCGGATGATGAAGAGCAAGAACAACCACACCGCCATCATGGGGATAGGAGTATATCTAATCAAGGCAGACTGAGACGGGACCACATTGCAACACAATATTTTGGACGGTACGTGTCAACTCCCACCATACTCACCTATTGACCAAAAACTCCATTTGTTAAGTGGAACAAAAATAACTGTTTTATTACTGTAATTAAGAAACTATATACAAGTCAAAATTGTCCATGGGCAGGAAAATGCCAACCAATCATGTGGCACATTAACGCCATGTGCCACATTTAATAGTCCTGGGTGTTATCTATGATCTCCTGCCCCTCCTGCCAGCCTGGCTGGTCCCTGCTGCGTCCGTGGTGCTCTGCCTACCACTCCTGAGCACCCTGCTGTCAGTGGCAGAGACACTGCTCACTGTTGAGCCCTCCTCACTGTCTTGGGGTGTTTCCCCTGTGGCCCTCGACATTTCCCGTGTCTCCATAAGTTTGATTATGTGGGTGAGACGTCCCAGGCCCCTGGCAACATCCCCAGCAAAATGGCCCATCTCTACTTGCAGCCCAACTGTCCTCCTCGACAGGCCTGTTGTATTAATGGCGAGCCTGCCGATGGATGTGGCCATCCTGTCCAGTCGGTGCATTATCTGCCGATCTCTGCGCCGCCCAGCCTCTGCCTGGGCCAGCAGTCCTCCCGCCAGTTCCCTAATGGCAAGGGCAAGGTCCCCAGTGTTCTGGCACATCATGTCCATGTGTCTGTTGAGGTGCTGCATGCTTGCATGGTTGTTTCGCACAAAGCGTGCAGCACACCACTGATCCTGCCCAAAATTCTGTTCTGCAGGCGCTGACCACGCAGCAGATGTGCCTCACTGGTGGTTGGAGGAAGTATCCGGGATGCAGACTGCAGCCCAGATGGTCTTGTCCTGCGACGCCTGCGCAGCGGTGGCTGCCCTGTGCTCCCACCTGTGTCCTCCCTGCCTGTTGCTGGGGCAGCTTCTGGCGTGATTGTTGCAGCAGGTGTTGCTACTGCAGGGATACTGCTGACCGTGCAGGTGGGGGTGCTGGCGGGTCCTGGGGTGTCCTCCTGGGCCTGGGTGCTTGGGGTGTTGGGGGTGTCTTGCTGGAGACCTGTGGGACATGGGGAACAGACTGTCAGTGTCTACCATCTATTGCACACATCCTAATAACCATTTGCCTATGAACTGCCTATTTGACTACATTTCCCATAATGCATCATTCTGGCAATTTCTACCCTGAAATGGAGCTATTTTGGTTGTACATGCACCTGTGTACATGGTGGGTGGGGGTATGGCATTGATAGGGGTACAGGCTTATCACATGGTACTCACCGGTTGATGTGCCGGGCTCTGAGGTGTCCAGGTCCCCAAATCCACACACTGCCTCCTGGTCCAATGTTCCTTCCACCCTTTCTTCCAGGGGTGTGGGTGGTGGCACAGATGATGGTCCCCCTCCTGAGCCTCTCATCTCCCGGAGCCTTTCTGCCACCCTCTCCTTGGCCCGGGAGCGGAGGTCATACCACCTCTTCTTAATGTCCTCGATTGTCCTGTGGCTCACACCCAGGGAATTGATTTTATCCTGACTGTCCTGCCAGAGTAGTTTTTTTGTGGCCTCAGGGACATTGAGGGCTGCTCTCCCAAAAAGCTCATCATGGTGCTGACAGCATTCCTCTGTCAGCACCTCCAGCTCCCTCTCAGAAAATTTGAGCTTCCTCTGTCTTGTGGTTCCCTCCATGGCAGCTGCTGTTTGTTCTGTGTGAAGACTGGCAGTTATAAAAGGGTGTGGTCCTCCCTCCTCCCAGGTGTATTTGTAAACTTCCTGGCTGTGATGTCATCATCATGTGCCAGGAAGTGTTTCCAGAGTGTTCTGGTGTGGTTTCTGGAGTATTCTGCTGCACCTGCAAGCAATTTTCAAGGAAATCGCAATTTGCGACACCTACTCGCTAATTGCGAGTTCGTTTTTTGCACACTCGCAAAAAGCGACCTCGCAATCTCCGGACTCGCACACTGCGTTGCGAGTCCGGCTGCGAGTCGCAAAATCGGATCGTTTTGTTTTTCTGGCATTACATATTGCGACTCGCATTTTGCGAGTTGCATCAACTCGCAAAATGCGAGTCGCAATTTTTATTTTTGCTACATCTGGCCCTTAGTATAAAGTATAAGAGGAGAAAAGCAAAACTTTTTGGTTAGGTGTACATACACTGAACTTGTTTTGTATATTATTCTCTTATGAAAAGTACACAATGACAAAGTGGTAAGTAGTTACAAGTACTTATTCCACTGCTGCACAACCAATGTAGGAGGCTGGCCTGGCTTTTAGTGGGTACCAGAGGTACTTACACCTTGTGCCAGGTCCAGTTATCCCTTATTAATGTAGAAGAGGTGTTTCTAGCAGCTTAGGCTGATAGAAGGTAGCTAGGGCAAAGCAGCTTAGGCTGAACTAGGAGACATGTAAAGCTCCTACTATACCACTGGTGTCATATGCACAATATAATAAGAAAACACAATACACAGAAGTACTAAAAATAAAAGTATTTTATTTTTATGACAATATGTCAAAAGTATCTCAGTGAGTACCCTCAGTATGAGGATAAGATATATACACAAGATATATGTACACAAACCAAAATTATGCAGATAATAGCAAAAGGAAGTAATGCAAGCAATGTAAAGTTAAAGTGGATTGCAATAGGAGCACATAGGTATAGCGGCAACACATACCATATACTCCAAAAGTGGAATGCGAACCACGAATGGACCCCAAACCTATGTGAGCTTGTAAAGGGTCGCTGGGACTGTAAGAAAACAGTGAGGGTTAGAAAAATAGCCCACCTCAAGACCCTGAAAGGTAGGTGTAAAGTGCACCTACTACTCCCAGAGAGCACAGAAGCCGTGATAGGGGGATTCTGCAGGAAGAACAAACACCAGCAATGCAACAACAGTGGATTTCCGGACCTGAGTACCTGTAAGACAAGGGGACCAAGTCCAATAGTCGCGACAGTGTCAAGAGTAGGCAGAAGCCCAGGAAATGCCAGCTGAGGGTGCAAGGAAGCTGCCAGCTGATGGAAGAAGCTTGGTATTCTGCAAGAACGAAGAGGACTAGGAACTTCCCCTTTGGAGGATGGATGTCCCACATCGTGAAGAAGCTTGCAGAGGTCTTCCCACACAGAAAGACTGCAAACAAGCCTTGCTAGCTGCAAAGGTTGTGGTTAGGGTTTTTGGGTGCTGCTGTGGCCCAGGAGGGACCAGGATGTCGCCACTTAGATGAGGAGACAGAGGGGGCACCCAGCAACGTAGGGAGCCCTCTCAAAAGCAGACAGCACCTGCAGAAGTACCTGAACAGGCACTTAGAAGAAAAGTGAACCAGAGTCAACCCGAAGTCACAGAAGGGAGTCCCACGACGCCGGAGGACAACTCAGAAGGTTGAGCACTGCAGGTTAGAGTATCAGGGACCCAGGCTTGGCTGTGCACGAAGGAAATCCTGGAAGAGTGCACAGGAGCGGGAGCAGCTGCAAATCACACAGTACCCAGCAATGCAGTCCAGCGTGGGGAGCCAAGGGCTTACCTCCACCAAACTTGGAATGAAGAGTCACTGGACTGTGGGAGTCACATGGACAGAGTTGCTGAGTTCCAGGGACCACGCTTGTCATGCTGAGAGGGGACCCAGAGGACCTGTGATGCAGTCTTTTGTTGCCTGCTGTTGCAGGGGGAAGATTCCGTCGACCACTGGAGATTTCTTCAGAGCTCTCCGCCCTGCATTGCTCAACTCGCTGAGTTGACCTCCGACTTCGTGGAACCCTCTTTTGTTGTGCTGAGAGGACCGCCATGCTCAGATCTTCTGAATGCCTGTTCAGGTGCTTCTGCAGGTGCTGCCTTCTTCTGCGTGGGTTCTCTGTTTTGCTGAGTGCCCCCTCTGTCTCCTCCTCCAAAGGGCAACCTCCTGGTCCTTCCTGGGCCCTGGCAGCACCCAAAACCTTTAACCGCAACTCTTGCAGCGACAAGCCTTGTTTGCGGTCTTTCTGCGTGGAAACAACTCTGCGTCCTCCAGCATGCCGTGGGACATCTCCTGACCAAAGGAGAAGTTCCTGGCGCCTTCCGTTGTTGCAGAATCTTTGGCTTCTTCCACCCAGAGGCAGCCCTTTTGCACCTTCATCCGGGGTTTAGTGAGCTCCTGTCCCCCCTGGACACTTGCGTGACTCTTGGACTTGGTCCTCTTCCTTTACTGGTCCTCAGGTCCAGGAATCCAGCGTCTTCAGTGTTTTGCAGTCAGTTGTTGTCTTTGCAGAATCCCCCATCTCAACTTTACTGTCTTTCTGGGGTAGTAGGGTAAATTTACTCCTACTTTTCAGGGTCTTGGGGTGGGGTATCTTGGACACCCTTATTATTTTCCTACACTCCCAGCGACCCTTTGCACACTACACTAGGCCTGGGGTCCATTCGTGGTTTGCATTCCACTTTTGCAGTATATGGTTTGTGTTTCTCCTATTGCATTCTATTGTGTTCTACAGTATTTGCACTACTTTTCTAAGTGTTTTACTTACCCTATTTTGGTTTGTGTGTATATTTTGTACACAACTCCTGCCAGCTTTGCAACATTTTCCCAGCTGTGCATCGTTAGAAGACAGCAACTCTTCATCCTGCACAAGAAGAAGAAGGAATCTCCTTTGGAGTGAAGGAGTCATTCCCATGCAACCGCAGGCATCTACAGCAAGTGACGACTGGCTGCGTGGATCTCTCCTCATCTTGACCTGTGTGGATCCTGCATCATGGGTGGTGGTCCAAAGTAGTACTCTTGGTCCTCTCTGCTAGGTGTCCAGCTTTGGTGAAGGTAAGACCTTGACTTTCCATGTAGGACAGTACCCCCGTGCACTGCATCTTATGCAGATGCCAAGGCTTGTTTGCATCCCCTCCAAGGGATCTTCAGGCGACGTGTAGCTCCAGCCCCCAGCTCTCCTTCCTGCAAAACACAGCCTCCTGCGTGGTTCTCTGGAGGCGTGGGATCCTCTTCTGTAGTGCCGCGTGGGCTTCTTCTGTGACTCCTTTGTCCCCGTCCTGTGGGACTCCTGCGGGTGCAGCTTCTGCTCCTGTGGACTCTCTGTGACACTGAGGGTCCCTTGTGACACCCCTTCCTGGGTTGAGTCCTCCTGGGCCTTGCTGGTCCCCTGCAGCACCCCTTTTCCACTAACCACAAGTTTGACTTCGCCAAGGCTTGTTGGTTGAATTCCTGCACCGACACCCATCTGCAATCTTCACTTCAGCGTGGGACATAACCTGCATCCATCAGGACCTCCTCTCTGGCTCCAAGGCTGCAGTGCTGACCTGTTCTTCATCACCGTCGACCAACTCCTGCAAGTACAGCTGGGCGGGTAGTAGCTCCTACTCCTCCTGGACTCCACTATGACTCTTGGACTTGGTCCCCTCTGTACAAGTCTTCTTTCTTCAGGAATCCCAGCTGATTTCTTTGCAGTCTTGTCTGGGTGTCTTCTTTTTCTTCTTTTCCTCCTTTTGGGTGGTTTGGGGAAAATCCAGTGAATAACTCCTGCATTACTCGTCGTTGGGAGTACTGTGTTACTTACCTCTGTGGTTTTCTGGTACTCCCTGCTCCCCTCTACACAGTCTACCTACCTAGGTTGGGTTCCTGTGTTTGCATTCTATTTTTCAGTTTATGGTTTGTGCTCCCCTAAGGTCCCTATTCGTTTTTGCTATTTGCACTGTTTTCTAACCCTTTCTATATGTATTTCTGATTACTAGTGTATATATTTAGTGTATTACTTACCTCCTATTGGAGGTTTGACCTTCTAGTAATTTGTGGTATTGTGTTCCAAAAATAAAGTTCCTTTTGTACAACCAAGTGTTTTGTTTCATGTGTGTAAGTGCTTTATGACTATAGTGGTATTATTTGAGCTTTGCTTTATCCTAGATAAGACTTGACTGCTCATCCACAGCTACCTCTAGAGAGCCTGGATTCTAGACACTGCCTACACTTCACTAAGAGGGGATACCTGGACCTGGTATAAGTTGTAAGTACCTTGGATACCCACCATACACCAGGCCAGCTTCCTACACCTCAAAACTGTACTAACATTTCTTCCCACCTAGAACTGTTTGAAAATTGCAGTGTCAACTTTTAAAACAGATTATTGCTATTTATTTGAAAACCGTTTAACTTGCCTAATTGAAACAAAGCAGTGTTGATCAAAGGCTGGCTACTTACTTGAAAATATACTTACATGCAATCAGAATCTTGTAGTTCTAGAAATATAGTAACAAAATATATTTTTGCTATATAAAAACAATTGGCCTGGAGTTAGTCATTTAATGGGTGCTTCTATTATTGCCAGTGTGTATAGAACAAATGCTATGCACTACCCTCTGATAAGCCTACCTGCTCAGCCAGCAGATTCAACGCGAACAAAAACACGGTGGAAATAGGACTTGGGAGGGAAAACACTCACCTCCACACAACCCACGAGGAACCAGGCCGCCATGGAGCCAGAACTCCAAATAGGGGGCTTTGTACCCAGAGTCCCAGAGTACTTTATCCTTCCAAGGACTGAGGTAGTGGATGGTTTTCTCCACTGGTTCTGGAGGGGGCTTTGTGCCCAGAGTGCTTCATCCTGCCAAGGACTGAGGTAGAGGATGCCTTTCTCCACTGGTTCTGGAGGGGGCTTGGTGCCCAGAGTGCTTCATCCTGCCAAGGACTGAGTTAGTGGATGTGACACTCCACTGATGGTGGTGCAACATGCAAGTTGACCAGGCTCCTGGAACTGACCACCAGCCTCGTATGACTGACCACTGGGGATGCCAGCCATGTCTGCAGTGGTGCCACTGGCTCAGGATGTTGCGGGCCGCTGGCGGTGCTGGCGGCGGGGTCAGTAGCGGTGGTGCTTGCGGCGGACTCTGTGGCATCGCTGCTGGCGGCGGCCTTTGTGGCGGCGGTGCTGGTGGCAGCCTCACTGACTGCGGTGCTGGTGGTGGCCTCACTGACTGCAGTGCTGGTGGTGGTGGCCTCACTGACTGCGAAGCTGGTGGTGGCCTCACTGACTGCGGTCCTGGTGGTGGCTTCACTGACTGCGGTCCTGGCGGCGGTGTCAGTAGGGACGGTGCTGCTGGTGGGCTCACTGACTGCGGTGCTGGTGGCGGTGTAAGTAGCAGCGGTGCTGGTGGCGGGCTCACCGACTGCGTGCTGGCAGTGATGTCAGTAGCGGCGGTGCTGGTGGCGGCCTCACTGACTGCGGTGCTGGTGAAGGGCACAGTGTCTGTGGTGCTGGCGCCGGTGTCTGTGGAGGCGGTGCAGGTGGCGGTCTTGTCCGCTGTGCTAGTTGGATTCGACGTGGACCGGCCTTTGTTTTTTTGGCCCTTCCCCACCTTGGATGGTGGCGCAGATGTCTTGCACTTTCAACTTTTGTTTTTCCTGAGCCCTTGGTGGCAGGTGTTTTCGCCTTCTCCCTCTGGGATGTGGGCAACTTTTTCAGTTTTGGAGGTGGGGGAATGTCCTTGCCCTCGCTCCTTGGGAAACTGGCAGCCCTGTTCCTTGGCGCACTCCAAAATCCTGCCATAGCTGGCACCACTGTGCCCAGTGATGTGGTGGCTGAGGTGCTGGGTTGGGACCTGGAAAGGCAGGCCCTAGGGGACGGACGGGGGGTGTAGGGAAGAGGTCAACGTTTGAAAGGAAAAGCTTTTTAGACACACTGGGACGGGTAGATGGAGGGGATTTGGGAGTGGAGGAAGAGGTAGTGGATGTAGGAGGTGTAAGTTTGCTGACTTTGGGTGAAGGTGCATGGGCTGGAGGCTGTTGTGAGGTGGATGGCTGTTCGGTGGGTGTGTGACTGCGTTTGTGTACTTTGGGAGGAGGGCTCACAGGCACACTGAGAGAGGACACAGGGGATGTGTGAATGGTAGTGGGGGTGGTGAGTGCACGTGAGCGGTGTGTGGTGATGGGTGTGCTGGTGATGGAGGTAGTGGCTGAAGATGTAGTACATGCAGGTGTGAGTGGAGATGAGACTGGGAGGGAGGAGGGAGACGTGGAGGAGGGGGACACAGTGGAGGCAGTGGATGTTGGTATGGCTGCATGGGTATGATTCTTGTGTGAGTGCCTGTGGGATGTGTGGTGCTTATTTGCCTGAGCCACCCTTGTGTGATGAGGTGTGTGCATGCTGGTCTGCTAGTGTGCTTGGGATAGGCTGAGGTACAGGGGACTGGGTCTGGGTGGAGGAGGTTGGAGGGGGGAGGCTGGACACAGGAACAATGGCTGCCATCAGTGCTGAGGCCAGAGTCTGAAATGCTCGCTGTTGGGCTGCCTGGCCAGAATGAATGCCCTCCAGGTATGCATTTGTTTGTTGCAACTGCCTCTCGACACCCTGGATGGCATTCAGAATGGTAGACTGCCCAACAGTGAGGGATCTCAGGAGGTCAATAGCCTCCTCACTGAGGGCAGCAGGGCTAACTGGGGCAGGGCCTGAGGTGCCTGGGGCGAAGGAGATGCCCATCCTCCTGGGTGAGCGGCCACGGGACACATGCTGAGGGGCTGCTGGGAGGGCAGTGCTGGTACGGGGGTGGCGTCTGTACCTGTAGATGCGGTGGGCACAGAGGGGCCCGCCACCGCAAGGAATCTCCCATCAGAGGAGGAATCGGTGTCGCTGGTCTCTGCTCCTGTCCCCGCCGTGGAGCTCCCCCCGCCCTCCGTCCAACTGGTGGCTTCAGACTCCGTTGCCTCATCCTCAAGGGCCATGCGGGATACAGCTCCCTCCTGCTCCGGTGGCACTGCTCCTCCGCCTGATGATGCTAATGCACACAAGAACAGGGAGACCACAAAAAGGGGGGGGGAGAAGAAAGACATGTTCAGTGCATGCAATACCGTTACCGTTGGCGGACACAAGAGACACAGCAGCCCTCTGCACTACGCCATACACCTAGAGTTCCCTAATTAAGCACAGGGACATGGGGTACAATGCCTATGCCCAACTGCTGCACACATGGAAGTCACAGGAGCCTAACTAGGTGTTGATGGCTCTTACCACTGGTGGGGTTGGGATGCCACATAGCCTGCCTCACAAAGGGTCCTTGCCTACAAAGCTCACCCTGGCCTAGGATAACCCACTACCCACCTCCCCCACCCAGACACCTCCTAAGGCGCGCAGAGTCAGATGGATGTGACTGTACTCACCCACTTGTCCAATGTTAGCCAATGCAGGATTGCGCCACGGTCTTCGACCACCTACCGCGACGGTGTAGAAAGCCAGCGCTGTTACCTCATATCCCCTTGTCCCACCTTACAGGTCAGGCAGCCACCATTTCATGTGGCTACATGGCATTATTTGTAAATGCGTCACACATATCTAGGCCTTGCATACACACAGAGATAGGCACATAGCGGATTGACAAATGTGTGCAATGAAATCTTTTTTTACTACCTCAGTGTTGGCTGGCTGTTCTCGTCCATAGGGCACGTCCGCTGGGGCAGGTGAGGAGATGGCGGCATCCTCCGGTGTACAGACCACTGGTGTACCTGTCGACAATGGAAGAGAGACATGTAATAGTCACCTACAGGCTTGATAGTGCCACAATTCAGGAACTGTGTGCCCAGTTGGAGTCAGACCTGATTTCAGCTATCCGCCATCCCACAGGAATACTCCCTCTAGTGCAGGTCCTGTCAGTACTCCATTTCCTGGCAAGTGGGTCTTTTCAACCAACAGTGGCCATTGCATCAGGGATGTCCCAGCCTATGTTCTCAAACGTGTTGTCCAGAGTGTTGTCTGCCCTGCTGAAACACATGTGCAGCTACATCGTTTTCCCTCAGGTGGACGATTTGCCCACAGTGAAAGGTGACTTCTATGCCCTGGGACATATCCCCAACATCATAGGTGCCATTGATGGGACACATGTGGCCTTGGTACCCCACCGCAGGAGTGAGCAGGTGTACAGAAACCAGAAGAGCTACCATTCAATGAATGTGCAGATGGTGTGTTTGGCTGACCAGTACATCTCCCATGTGAACGCCAAGTTTCCTGGCTCAGTGCATGACGCTTACATTCTGAGGAATAGCAGCATCCCTTATGTGATGGAGCAACTCCAGAGGCACCGTGTATGGCTAATAGGCGAGGACAAGTACCCTTTACCGTGTGAATAGTTGTCTGGGTCTGGGGTTGTCCCTACGGGTTAGTGTGTGTCTAACAGTTGTCCCTCGACATTTGCAGGTACTCTGGCTACCCCAGTCTTTCATGGCTACTGACCCCAGTGAGAACTCCGAGGACAAGGGCAGAGGAATGGTACAATGGGGCACATGGGCGAACTAGGAGAGTGATAGAAAGGACCTTCAGTCTCCTGAAGGCCAGGTTCCGGTACCTCCATATGACAGGTGGTTCTCTCTACTACTCACCAAAGAAGGTGTGCCAGATCATCGTGGCCTGCTGTATGCTGCACAACCTGGCTTTGCAACGACAGGTGCCTTTTCTGCAGGAGGGTGGTCCAGAAGGAGGTCTTGTGGCAGCTGTGGAGCCTGTGGACAGTGAAGAAGAGGAGGCAGAAGAAGAGGATATCGACAACAGAAACAACGTGATCCACCAATACGTCCAGTGAAACACGGGTAAGAAGACGTCACAGCCTCCTACATCTCATGCAATTGTTAGACCTATCATATGTCTGTCACTTTCACCCAGTGTATGGACCCTGACCTGTCACTTTGCCTTTCCATTTCACAGATGTGGGTCCCACTGTGTGACCTCTGCTATGTCACCTCATGGACTAGAGCTGTGTGACATAGGTATGTTGACAATACAATGGACATTGCTATTTTCCTCAGTTATTGCAAATACACATGAGTGAAAACACAGACTGACTCCAGATTGTTTTGTGATTCAAGGGTGTTTATTTAAGTGCAAATTAGTGGAGGGGGTTGTAAAATGGGCAGGGGTGATGGTGGAGGAATGTCCATGGCAGAGTCCAGTCTATTTGTCTCACAGGTGCATTGTCCAAAGGGGCATAGGAAGTGGAGCTAGGGCAGTTTAAGGATGGACAGGGTGACAAAGTGGGACAGAAGGATGACATTCAGGGGGGGTCTCATTTCTTGGCGGGGGTCTTGGTATTGTTCTCTGTCTTTGTCCTGGATCTCAGGGACCGTTTGCGAGGTGGTTCTCCATCTGCAAGGGGTGGGGTGCTGGTGTCGGGGTCCTGTAGCAGTGCCTCCTGTCCACTAGCGCCGGCGGAGGTGGTGGGCTGTTTATCATCGAGGCCAGTGTCAGGGTCCCCTTGTTGTGCCACAGTGTCCCTCCTGGTGTTCACAAGGTCCTTCAGCACCCCTACAAAGGTGACCAGAGTGGTGTTAATAGACTTGAGTTCCTCCATGATCCCTAAATACTGTTCCTCCTGCAGCCGCTGGGTCTCCTGAAACTTGGCCAGTACCGTTGCCATTGTGTCCTGGGAATGATGGTACGCTCCCATGATGTTGGAGAGGGCCTGGTGGAGGGTGGGTTCCCTGGGCCTGTCCTCCCCCTGTCGCACAGCAGTCCTCCCAGTTCCCCTGTTTTCCTGTTCCTCTGTCCCCTGAACCGTGTGCCCACTGCCACTGACCCTAGGTCCCTGTTGTTCTTGGGTTTGTGGATTTGCCTGGGTTCCCTGTAGTGGTGGACACACTGCTGCTTGACGTGTCCTGGGGACAGAGGGATGGGCCCGCTGGGTGGGTGCTGTGCTGGTGTTTCCTGAGGGGGGAGGCTCTGTGGTGGCATGTGCCAGTGTGTGGGGAACCGATTGTCTGAGGGTCCCAGATGGGCCGGGCTGGTCATCTAGATCCAGTTGGACAGAGCTGCTGTCATCACTGTGGGCCTCTTCTGTGGGGGAAGGTGGACATGTCTGGAACCTCCTGTCTGATGACGTTGGGTAGGGGTCCTGCAGGGGTGTAAAGGCATGATTATTGCATCTGTGTGTGCCATGGTGTGCAATGGGTGGGTGACTCTGTACCCCAGTGCTTACATTCTTGTCTAGGACCTTGTGTGATATTTGGTTTGGGGATCTGTGTGGGTATCTGTAGTGGACATGCTTTGGTGATGTTTGTCCATGCTTTGGTGTTGCATGCAGGGCTTGGTGTTGGGATGTGTGGTTTGTGATAGTGGGACATATGTGAGGTGTTGGAGTGATGGGGGTGAGGGTGGGGGCATGTGATAGCATGCAGGTAGGGTGGGGGATGTAATAGTTAAGATTTGACTTACCAGAGTCCATTCCTCCTGCTACTCCTGCTAGGCCCTCAGGATGCAGTATAGCCAAGACCTGCTCCTCCCATGTTGTTAGTTGTGGGGGAGGAGGTGGGGGTCCACCGCCAGTCCTCTGAACTGCAATCTGGTGTCTTGAGACCACAGAACGTACCTTCCCCCGTAGGTCGTTCCACCTCTTCCTGATGTCATCCCTAGTTCTTGGATGCTGTCCCACTGCGTTGACCCTGTCGACGATTCTGCGCCATAGCTCCATCTTCCTAGCAATGGAGGTGTGCTGCACCTGTGAACCGAATAGCTGTGGCTCTACCTGGACAATTTCCTCCACCATGACCCTGAGCTCCTCCTCAGAGAACCTGGGGTGTCTTTGCGGTACCATGGTGTGGTGTGGTGTGGGTGATGTGTGAGGTGGTGTGTGTTGTGATGTGTGAGGGGATGTGTTTTTGTGTGTTGTGTGAGGAGCGTGGATGTTGTGTGAGTGATGGTGTTGTGTGCCTGTGGATGCTAGTTTGTTGATGGTGGTGTCTCTCTCTGTGTTTCATTCTCAAATTTTGTCATACGGGTATTGTGGGTGTTGTGGGTGTGTGTTATATATTGTAATGAGTGTGTGGGAGTAGTGTGTGTATGTGTATCAGATGTGTGTATTTCGAATGTTCCAATGTGGTGGTGTTTTGCAAATGTGTGTGTATTTTGAGCGTGGCGGTGTGTACCGTCATTGGAATACCGTGGTTGAAAGACCGCTTCGTGGATTCGTGGGTCGTGATAGTGTGGGCGTATTCCTGTTGGCGTGACAGTGGAGGTTTTGTTATCGCCAGTTTATCACTGACCTTTGGTGTGGCGGACTTGTGTGGGTGTCTAGATTTTGGCGGATTCGGGCCTATGAGTTGTAATAGCTGTGGCGGATTTCCGCGGCCGCAGCAGTGTGTTGGCGGGATTTACCACCAATGTTGTAATGAGGGCCTATATCTCATTTTGATATACTATATACAGAACCAGCTTCCTTCACCACCTGATCCAGATGGCAATATACAATGCATATGTCTTGCAGACTTTTACCTTTTACCTTTGTCATCAGACAAACAGAGGAAGACTCATGCCTTTCACTGACTTTCAGTAGTCTGTGATTGAAAGCCTCACTGCTCCAGAAGCAACAGCCTCCACTCCATATCATCTGGAGGACAGGGTAAGGCTGCAGGAGCGATACTTTTCTGATCGTATTCCTAAAACACCCAAAAAGGATTGACCATGTCATTGCTGTAGAGTGTGCTTGAAGAAGGAGAGTTGTGTTTACTGTCCCCAGGGCCATCTTAGCCAGGCCTGTGTTTCCCTACTTGCTTTATGTTGTATCATACGCAAGCTAAATTCTGGGAAACTGACTGAGGTGGAACTGCCTTTAAGTAAACTTTTCAATGACTGTGCATGGATACCTACTGTCCATGGGCCACTACTTCGCTACACAAGCAGCCACAGAATTTTAGTTCCTCTACTTCAGGAAATCATGGACTTTCTTATGGCCCACTCTACACCTTCATCTACCGTCAGAATGTTGTAGGTGTTCTGGTGGGTGTTCTTTTCTGTGGTAGGTGTAGGTGTTCTAGCCCCCACACTGCATGTTAAATTTGGGGTCTCTAGTTGGCAGTCGGTTTGCACCCTGTCCAAGTATGGCCTCTCACTCTAGTCAGGATAAGGGAGATACTCAGCTCAGATAACCCCTGCACACCCCCTTGGTAGCTTGGCATGAGTAGTAAGGCTTATGTCAGAAGCAATGTGAAAACATTTGCACATAACACATGGTAATACAGTGAAAACACTACAAAAGGACAGTGCACCCTTTTCAGAAGAATAGACAATATTTATCTGTGTAGAACAAGACCAAAACAAGAAAAATCCAACATGCAGTAATAAAGATATGAATTTTGCAAGAATTGACTAAAAAATACAGTTCTGTGAAGTCCATAGCAACGTCAGGGTCTATCACGATGTTGTGAACAACAAATCCAACAGTTCAGGCCAGCCGCAGCATTTCGGGAAAGCTATAGTTTTGAGAAGACCTGCAAACAGAACCTTGGAAATGCAGGGCGTTGTGATCCTTGCAATGAGATCCTGAGTGCGGCTTCACTGGTGTCCCAGGCATCGGTAGCGGAGGTCGGTGCGGGGGTCGTCAGGCCCTTGAAGTCACATGTGTTGCAGATCGAACTCCGGGCTGTTGAGGAAGTCAGGAGCGCTGTTGTTGATGGTGGTGGGGCTGCGGTGCAAAGCTAGATGATGCGACATGTGATGCCCACAGGTCACAGCGCAGGCAGCGGCTCAGTGACAGCATTTTACGGCGTGAGACCAGGGCTAAGGTGTGCAGCAGGGGGTTGCGACATGAAGTGACTCAACGTTGCGGTGCAGGCAGTTGCATCTTCGTTACTGAAGTGCTGTTGTTGGCAGGCCCAAGGCAGCTTATGATACGGGCGGGCTCTGGGCAGTGCCCACAGGTCACGGTGCAGACAGGGGCATCTGTTGACCACACTGGAGTCAATGGCACTGGTGTCAGTGGACCTAGGCTGCGGTGAGGGATGGGACCATGCTTTGTGTACCTCATGAGCGGTGTCATCAGGCCACAGTGCAGGCAGCGGCATCGGTGTCAGCGTGGAGTGTCATCGTCGTGGATGCCAAGGCTTTGTGTGAGGAAGGCGGTGCAGAGTGCGGGGCCCACAGGTCACAGTGCAAGCAGTGGCTCAGTGACAACATCAGGTGGTGGCATGGTTGAGACCAGGGTTGTAGTGCGACATGGGACACAGCTCAGTGTGGCATGATCATTTCACAGTGCAGGCAGTGGCACCGTTAATGGTGTTGTTGTGGTTTTTCTTCTGCTGCAGCAAAAACACACAGTTCCAGTGCTGTAAGTAGATGAAGATGAAGTCTTTGATGTCCCTGACACTTCGACCAGGAGGCCAGCTCTACTCCAAGCCCTTGGAGAAATGTCACAAGCAGGATACACAGAGAAGTACTCCTCCTCCAGCTCTTTGGCTCTTCTCCTTGGCAGAGGTCCTTCTTGATCAATCAATCAATCAATCATGGATTTGTGAAGCGTGGCTAATCACCCCATAGGCTCTCAAGGCACTGAATGTAGGCGTGCTGCTCAGTCAAAGATCCAGGTCTTGAGGTTTTTCCTGAACTACTTCAGTGATGTGTTCTGCCTGAGCTTGAAGGGAAGTGTGTTTCATGTCCAGGCTGCTAGGTAGGAGAAGGATCTTCCTCCTGCTGTACTTTTCCGCATGTTGGGGACGCCTGCAAGGGTGAGCTCGGAGGAACTGAGAGGTCTGTTGTGTACGTAGAAGGTGAGGCGGTGGTTGAGGTATGCTGGTCTTATGTTGTGCAGTGCCTTGACAGTGTGGATCAGGAGTTTGTATGTGATGAGCTTGTTGACTGGGAGCCAATGTAGGTATCTGAGATGGGAGGAGATTTGGCTGTGTTGGAGGATGTCCAGGATGAGTCTGGCTGCTGCATTGTGGACTCTTTGTAGTCTTGATTGAAGTTTCTTGGTAATGCCGGCATCGAGTGCATTGCCATAGTCCAGTTTGCTGGTGATGAGTGCATGAATGACTGTCTTCCTCCTGTCGGGGGGAATCCATTAGAAAATCTTCTGCAGGAAACAGAGGGTGTGGAAGCTTGATGAGGAGGGGGCGTTAACTTGGCGGGTCATCGATACAGAGGAGTCCAGGATAATGCCAAGGTTGTGTGCATAGTCAGTGAGGGCGGGGCGTTACCCAGAGCACTGGGCCACCAGGAGTCGTCCCAGGCAGAAGGAGAGAAGCCGATCACGAGGATCTCAGTCTTTTCCAAGTTGAGCTTGAGGCAGCTGGCCTCCATCCAGGTGGCGATGCTCTCATCCTGTTGTAGAAATTCCTCTTGGATTGTGCAGTCCATATACAGGGAGAGGATCAGTTGTGTGTCATTGGCTTAGGAGAATATGTTTAGCTTGTGTTGTTTGGTGTTCTTAGCTTGAGGGGCCATGTAGATGTTGAAAAGCGTTGGAGTGAGTAAGGATCCTTGGGGCACTCCATAGCAAGTGTCTTTAGGTTCTAATGTGAACGGTGGTAGTCTGACCCTCAATGTTCTTCCAGTGATGAAGGACCTGATCCAGTTCAGGGCTTTGTCTCGGATGCCGGTGTAGTCAGTCTGTTGTAGAGGGTGAAGTGGGAGACTGTGCCAAATGCAGCTGAGAGGTCGAGGAGGATGAATGCAGCAGTGCCTCCCGGGTCTGGTATGATGCGTATGTCATCAGTGGCTGCTAAGAGTGTGGTTTCGGTGCTGTGGTTGCTTCTGAATCCAGACTTGGAAGAGTCTAGGGTACGGTGTGTCTTGAGGCACTCAGTGAGCTGCTGGTTGATATCTTTCTCCATTACCTTGGCAGGGAAAGGGAGCAGAGGGATGGGTCGGTAGTTCTTCAGCTCCCTAGAGTCGGCAGTAGGTTTACTTGAGTAGTGGGCTGATTTTGGTGTGTTTCCAGTCTGAGTCGAATGTGGCGGTCTTGAAGGATAGGCTGATGGTTCAGCAGAGCTCTGGTGCTATGGAGGCACTGGCCAAGTTGAGGATGTGAAGAGGACATGGATCCAAGGATGCTCCAGAGTGGATGGAGTTCATCAGTCTTTGGGTGTTCTCTATGGTGATGGGGGTCCAGGAGTTCAGTATCTGGGGGGTGTTAGGTTCGTGGTGGTGAGGGGTACTGGTGGGCTTCAGTTCCTGAAACCTTTGTAGATGTCCTGGATCTTATGGTGAAAGAAGGTGGCAAGGTTGTTGCAGAGATCTTGGGAGGGAGGGATGAATGAGCAGTCTGCCCCGGGGTTCACAAACTCTTTGATGATGGTGAAGAGCTCTTTGCTGTTGTGAGTGCTGGTGTTGAGGCATGCTTGAAAGGTGGCTTTTTTGGAGGCTCTAATGTTCTGGTGGTGCGTGGTGACTGCATTTTTGTAGGCTGTGCTGTCTTTGGTGGATTTGCTGAGCCTCCATTTACATTCCAGTCATCTGCAGGTGCACTTTGATTCCTGTAAGTCTGGCAAAAATCACTTGGGTGTTTTGCTCTGACGATTTCCTGCTGATTTCCTGTCGGCGCAGTCTGAGAGCCAGCGGTATAGGGTGCTTGCAGCTTCTTAGCACCCGTTGCGTTCGGTGGAAGGGAGTGGTTGAGAGTGTTAGTGAGCTGGTATTCTGTGACTTTGCCCCAGTGTCTGCCAGGGGGATAGGGTGTGTGGTGGCGTACAGTGTTTTCTGTGTAGGTAAAGTGGATGCACTTGTGGTCGGTCCAATAGTGTTGGCAGGTATAGGAGATGGTGATGTTGTCCGGTGCTGAGAAGACGGGATTGAGAATGTGTCCGGCTTTGCGGTGGAAAAGTTAACGAGTTGTTGGGGCCGAGAGTTGTGAGGTTGTTGAGGAGGATTGAGGTTTTGAGGTCATCAAGGGTATGAAGGTGGAAACTGAGGTTGCTAAGTATGATGTAGTTGAAGAAGGTGAGCACTTTTAGGGGGCGACGAGGTCGGCGATATCTTCGCAGAACTGGGGGCGAGGTCCGGGTTGCCTGTAGATGAGGGTGCCATGCAGGGAGGTGTTTGCGTTGTTCTGGATCTGGAAGTGTAGGTGCTCATGCGTTGACTGAGACTGTGACTTGATGGTGGTAGTCAGGCAGAGATTGTTCTTGAAGATTATGGCAATGCCTCCTCCAGGCCGGTTGGCTCTGTCCTTGTGGATGATTTTATAGTTGTCCGGGATGGCCATGGCGATGTCTAGAGCAGCAGTGGGGGTGATCCAAATCTCTGTGAAGAAGGCGATGTCCGGAGCTGTTGAGTTGAGGAGGTCCCAGACTTCTACCGTGTGGTTGATGAGGGAGCCTATGTTGAGGAGTATGCACTTGAGGTGTCTGTCTGTGCTTGGTGCAGGATCATGGGGTAGTCTTTGGAGTGTGCTGGAGTAGGAGCAGAAAGAAAAAGGTCCATGGGTTTTCCTGGGGTAGGCTTGGTGGCAGGCTGATGATCTTCCCGGGTTGAGGGTGTGTAGAGCGCTGGCGTCAAACCGGCGGACGTGGCGAAAACCAGGGTCTGTGGTGCTGTGTGTGGTCCAGGCTTGGAGGGGCGGAGACGGGCTTGCCTTTGCCGTACCTTTGGTGTGCCAGCAGCACACCCTGCTGCTCGTGCCCACCATTAAGAAGGGGAGGGAGGCGGGGGGGCCAGTTAGCTGAGCTGCGGGAGTGCGGGAAAAGCAGTTTGCGGGGAAGAGAGGGAGACGGGGCAGCAGCGGCGCAGATAGAACAGGCAAGAGGGAAAAACGAAAAAGAGACAGAAAAATAAAAATAAAGTAAAAACAGATGAAAGGCAGTAATAATGAGAGAGGGAGAGCTGGGGTTTTCCTGAACTGGTGTAGACTGGTTTATGCAAGGACGGCACCATCTGTGCCCTTCCAAGCATTTCCAGAGGCCTGGAGAGGCTACTCCTCTCAGGCCTGTTACACTTATTTCCAAAGGGAGAGGGTGTAACATAGTCTCTCAGAGGTAATTCTTTCTTCTGCCTTCCTGGGACTGGCCTGCTCAGACCCCAGGAGGGCAGAAGCCTGTCTGTGGGTTGGCAGCAGCGGTAGCTGCAGTGAAAACCCTAGAGAGCTGGTTTGGCTGTACCCGGGGTCCATGCTGGAACCCCGGGGATGCATGGGATTGGCACCCCAATACCAGATTTGGCATGGGGGGACAATTCCATGGTCTTAGACATGTTACATGGCTATATTCTGATGTTACCATTGTGAAGCTATATAGGTATTGACCTATATGTAGTGCACACGTGTAATGGTGTCCCCGCACTCACAAAGTCTGGGGAAATTGCCCTGAACTATGTGGGGCACCTTGGCTAGTGCCAGGGTGCCCTCACACTTAGTAACTTTGCACCTAACCTTCCCTAAGTGAGGGATAGACATATAGGTGACTTATAAGTTACTTAAGTGCAGTGTAAAATGGCTGTGAAATAACGTGGACGTTATTTCACTCAGGCTGCAGTGGCAGTCCTGTGTAAGATTTGTCTGCGCTCCCTATGGGTGGCAAAAGAAATGCTGAAGCCCATAGGGATCTCCTGGAAACCCAATACCTAGGTACCATATACTAGGGAATTATAAGGGTGTTCCAGTGTGCCAATTAGAATTGGTGAAAATGGTCACTAGCCTATAGTGACAATTTTAAAGGCAGAGAGAGTATAAGCACTGAGGTTCTGATCAGCAAAGCCTCAGTGACGCAGTTAGTCACAACACAGGGACACACATTCAGGCCACAAACTATGAGCACTGGGGTCTTGGCTAGCAGGATCCCAGTGAGACAGGCAAAAACAAACTGACACACAAGTAAAAATTGGGGTAACATGCAGGCAAGATGGTACTTTCCTACAATCCAAAGCAGAGGCAGCAGTGGCAGCAGGAGGAGCTGCAGTGGGGAGGGCAGCAGACACTGACCAGGAGCTCAGAGGAGTCGCCCATCACAGTGCTGCGGCCACCATTAAAAAGGGGAGGGAGGCGGAGGGACAGGTCAGCTGGGAGGCAGAACAGTGGGAAAAGTGCTTTGCGAGGGGGGGTGGCAGGTTCGCAGGGGCAGCAGCGGCTTGGGGAGAACCCGGAAGGAAGAAGAGGCAAGAGGGAAAAAAGAAACAGAAAAACCAAAATGAAGTAAAAACAGAAGAAAGGCAGAAGTTAAAAGCAGGAGTAAAGAAGAACAGAGAGAGACATAAGATACTTACTTGCGCATGGACACTAGGCCACCATTGATGAGGTGCAGGCAGGAGCCTGCGGTTGGAGGAGGGCCTCTGAGTGAGGGTCAGGCAGGTTCTCAGATTTCCCAAAGCAGAGGCAGCAGCAGGACAAGCTGTACTGAGGAGGGCAACAGACGCTGACCAGGAGTTCAGTGGAGTCACCCTCTCACAGCGCTGCAGCCACCATTAAGAAGGTGAGGGAGGCAGGGGGTCCGCTCAGCTGCGAGTCAGAAGGGTGGGAAAAGTGATTCACAGGGGAGAGGGGCAAGGACGCAGGGGCAGCAGCAGTGCAGGGAGAACACAGGAGGGAGAAGAGGCAATAGGAAAAAAAAGAAAGAGACAAAAATAAAAACGAAGTAAAAACAGGAGAAAGGAACAAGTAAAAGGCAGGAGTAAAGAGAGACAACGAGAGACAGAAGGTACTTACTTACTGATGGCCACCAGCCCACCAGGGATGAGGCACAGGCAGGAGCCTGCGGGTGGAGGAAGGCCTTGAACTGAGAGTCAGGAAGGCTCTCAGTTCGTCCAGAGCAGAGGCAGCACTAGCAGCAGCAGGAGGAGCTGCACTGGGGAGGGCAACAGACGCTGACCAGGAGGTCAGAGGAGTCACCCTCTCACAGCACTGGGGTTGACATTAAGAAGAGGAGGGAAGCAGGGGAACCGGTCAGCTGGCAGGATGGGAAAAGTGATTCGTAGGGGAGAGGGAATGGGGGCCTCAGGGGCAACAGGGAGGACGTCTGAGGGAGAAGAGGCAAGAGGGAAAAAAAGAAAAAGAGGCAGAAAAATAAAAACAAATTAAAAACAGAAGAAAGGCAGAAGTAAAAGATAGGAGTAAAGAGAGACAAAGAGAGACAGAAGGTACTTACTTGTAGATGACCACTAGGCAACCAGAGGTGAGAAGCAGGCAGGAACCTGCAAGTGGAGGAGGGCCTCAAACTGAGGGTCTGGCAGGCTCTCACTTTGCCCAAACCAGAGGCAGCAGCAGGAGGAGCTGCACTGGGGTGGCGGGGCAACAGACACTGACCAGGAAGTCAGAGGACTCGCCCTGTCACAGCGCTGCAGCTACCATTAAGGAGGGGAGGGAGCCGGGGGGCACTGGTCAGCTGGGAGGTGGGAGGGCAGGAAAAGGGCTTCGCAGGAGGAGAGGTTGCAGGGGCAGCAGCGGCACAGGGTGAACACTGGAGGTAGAAGAGGCAAGAGGAAAAAAAGGAAAACAGACAGAAAAATAAAAATGAAGTAGAAACAGAAGAAAGACAGGAGTAAAGAGAGACAGTGAGAGACAGAAGATACTTACTTGCAGATGACCACTAGTCCACCAGGGATGAGGTGCAGGCAGAAGTCTGCAGGTTGAGGAAAGCCTTGAAATGAGAGTAAGGTAGGCTCTCAGTTCATCCAAAGAAGAGGCAGCAGTAGCAGCAGGAGGAGCTGCACTGGGAAGGGAAACAGACGCTGACCAGGAGGTCGGAAGAGTCCCGAAGTATTCTTAAAGTCTGGGGTTTTGGATCCACCACTTACACTCTTTTCTGCCTTTGAAGTAGGCAAACTTCAAAGGAAAGTCCCTGTTTTTCACAGATCC
Organism: Pleurodeles waltl; assembly: GCF_031143425.1. Lineage (NCBI taxonomy): Eukaryota > Metazoa > Chordata > Amphibia > Caudata > Salamandridae > Pleurodeles > Pleurodeles waltl. Next base: position 757,954,214 of record NC_090449.1, on the reverse strand, counting down.
TTGTCTTCTCCAGGCCTGGCCCCAGTCACACTCCAGGGGGTCGGAGACTGCATTGTGTGAGGAAAGGCGCAGCCCTTTCAGGTATAAGTGTCAGCTCCTCCCTCCCGACTCTAGCCCAGGAGACTCATCAGGATATGCAGGCTACACCCCAGCTCCCTTTGTGTCACTGTTTAGAGGGAATTCACAACAGCCCAACTGTCAGTCTGACCCAGATGAGGGATACATGAGCAGGCAGAGAATGGTTTAAGCAAGAAAATACCCACTTTCTATAAGTGGCATTTTCAAACTGACAATCTAAAAACCAACTTTATCAAAAGGTGTATTTTTAATTTGTGAATTCAGAGACTCCAAACTCCAAATCTTTATCTGCTCCCATTGGGAAACTGCACTTAAAAGATATTTAAAAACAGCCCCCAGTTTAACTAATTAGAGCGACATGCCTTGCAACAGTGAAAAACAAATATGGCAGTATTTTAATGTCAGGACATGTAGAACACATCAGTACATGTCCTACCTTTAACATACACTGCACACTGCCCATGGGGCTACCTAAGGCCTACCGTAGGGGTGCCTTACATATAGTAAAAGGGAAGGTCTGGGCCTGGCAAGTGAGTACTCTTGCCTTGTCGAATTGGCAGTAAAAGCCTGCACAAACAGACACTGCAGTGGCAGGTCTGAGATATGTTTACAGTGCTGCTCATGTAGGTGGCACAATCAGTGCTGCAGGCCCACTAGTAGCATTTGATTTACAGGCCCTGAGCACACACAGTGCACTTACAAGGGACTTATTAGTAAATTAAATATGCTAATCATGGATAAACAAATCACCAATACAGAGGGAGCACTTGCACTTTAGCACTGATCAGAAGTGGTAATGTGCACAGAGACAATGAACCAGCAAAAACAGAGTCCAGCATACCATAAAAACAGGAGGTTGGAAGGCAAAAGGACAGGGGAAACAACCCAAAAGATGCATGGTCTAACACATGTCCCCTCCAGCTGATATTAGGGAGAACTACCCAACCCTTTGGGAGTTCTCCTCACTAAGGCAGAAGAACTTGGACAGACCATCAGTGTTGGGGTGTTCTGTGCCAGGACGGTGTATAACCATAAAGTCCATCCGCTGTAGAGAAATGGACCACCTCAATAGTTTTGGGTTCTCATCCTTCATCTGCATTAACCATCTGAAGGGCTTGTGGTCACTCTGAACCCGGACGTGAGGCCCAAACAAGTAGGGTCTTAGTTTCTTCAGTGCCCAGACCACAGCAAAAGCTTCCCTTTCAACTGCACTCCACAACTGTTCCCTGGGGAGTACTCTCCTGCTAAGGAAGACTACAAGCTGGTCTAGGCCCTCTTCGTTTTGCAGTGAAAGTACCGCTCCCGCACTATGCTCTGAAGCATCTGTCTGTACCACAAACTCCTTGGAAAAGTCAGGGGCCAGCAGCATGGGTGCCGTGCACATGGCCTCTTCAACCTGAAGGGCCTGACCTGGAACTGGAAGAGCCCCTCTACCGTTGAGAACGCTGATCTCTCCTTGGCCCATCAGTTATGGCAATCTGCCAGTACCCAGATGTTAAATCAAAGGTGCTGAGGAACTTGGCAGCCCCCAACTGATCAATGAGCTCATCAGCTCTGGAGATGGGGGTAGTGTCTGTCTTGAGCCCACGGTAGTCCACACAGAACCAAAGTTCTGGTGTTACACCAGGTGCAATAACCATAGCTACCAAAACCACTGGGTTTGACCAAGGGCTGCTGGAATTCTGAACCACCTCTAAAACCAACATTTTGGATACCTCATCCTTGATGCTGGCCTTCACTCTGGCAGATAACCTGTAAACTTTGTGTTTTACAGGCAGGCTGTCCCTAGTGTCCACATCAAGCCTGCATAGATGGGTGACACCTGAAGTGATTGATATCAGAGTTGAAAATTGTCTGAGTAACTGGTGACAGTCCCTCTGCTGCTCTAGAGCTAGAGAAGGGAAGAGGACAACATCTTCTACTGACCCATCCTGCTCCCTGGCAGCCAGGAGGTCAGGCAGAGGTTTACTCTCCTCTTTCACCCCATCATCTGTAGCTAGAAGCATGGTTAACTCAGACCTCTCAAAGTGGGCTTTCAGGGGGTTCACATGCAGGACCCGCAGGGGGTACCTTGGAGTCTGCAAGTCCACCAAGTAGGTGACACTACTCTGGGGCTCCTTTACCTCAAATGACCCTGTCAACTTTTCCTGTAGAGCTCGAGGCTCTACTGGGGCCATGACCCACACTTTCTTGCTAGGCTGAAACTCACCCAGAGTGGTATTCTGGCATACCAGGGTTTTGTGTCCTCCTGGCTTGCCTCTTGGTTCTCTTGAGTGGGCTTCCTGAAGCAGACAGTTCGGTTTCTGAAGGCCAGCATGTAACTAAATGCATCCTGGGGGAAACTTCCTAGGAACTTGCTCCCAGCCCTCTTTCACCAGACTTAGAAGACCTCTGACCAGGTGCCCTTACAACAGTTCAGAGGGGATAAAGCCAACCCCCTTTTGTGGTACTTCCCGGTAGGTAAAAGGAGACATGGCAAGAGGACGTCCCACTTACACCTCATGGTGTCTGACAACCCCCAATCATGCCTTTCACTGTCCTGTTGAATCTCTCAACCAACCTGTTACTTTGGGGGTGGTAAGGATGTAGGAGGCTGGCCTGGCTTATAGTGGGTACCCTGTGGTACTAACACACTGTGCCAGGTCCCGTTATCCCTTATTAGTAGAACAGAGGTGTTTCTAGCAGCTTGGGCTGATAGAAGGTAGCTGATCAGTATAGGGAAAGGTGCAGAAGACATTGTGACGCGAAGGGTTAATTAGCTTGAGCAGTGTAGATGAGCGTGATGCCTGCTGAAACCCCCGAACAACGTGGAAAAGTTAATGATGTTATTTTCAAGCTTGTTTGTGTAGGAGACGGACTCCGTCTCAACCTTGAGAACGAGAGTACAGGGAGAAGATGGAATGAAAACAAAGGCTGGGGAAGGGCAGAGCAGCCAAGGGACAAGTGCTGATAACATAGCTAGAAAATGCCAGAAAGAGATAGAATCCAAGCTTCGAGTTATTTAAGCACTGAAGTGCGGATGAGGGATTTGAAGCTCGGAGATGGGGTTGTGAAAGCTGGCATCTCCAGACCCAGTGCTGCCTCCCTGTTTGCTGTTCAGAGACCGTGATGGTTGAGAGGGGGAGAGGTCCAAGCGGGCGGTAGAGGGCTTCCCAGCATTTCATGAACTAAGTTAAGTTCCACACAGGGATGAAAGGCCTTTGTTTCTCTGCTCTATTATTATGATTGATTATTATGCTTGCACTGTGTTTATAATCTGAAGTGTTCAGCTCGTTTATATTTTTGCTTTCTGAACATCGTAGTGTGAGGTTGCTGCAGTAATTAAAACATACATTTTGGTATGCAGCTATTCAAAGCTAATTTGAAGTATTCAGCTTGTTTATATTTTGCTTTCTGAACAGCGAGTGAGAGCCTGCTGCAGTAATTGAGACATGCATTTTGGTGTGCAGTAAATCAAAGCTTATCTGAAGTATTCAACTCATTTATATTTTGCTTCCTGAACATCGTAGTGTGATGCATTTTGGTATACAGTTAATCAAAGCTTATATCTGTCAATGAACTATGCATAGATGCTCTTTGTAGTGTACATATATATAAATAGATGCTTTTCATTGCTATTCTTATTCCACTATTGTTGATGTGCTAAAATGCATACATTTACCTGAAATTCTAGTAAAGCTAAATTGTATTAATAATTGGCGTGTGGTCCTTCATTGAGCGTCCTTATTGACTTATACCGAACAAGTGTCAACCAGTCACCTGGATAAGACATTTTGGTACCAGAAGTTGGGTATAAGTCAATAATGCCTCTTTGGGGACATAAGAAAAATGGGGCAGAGAGCGGAAGGCAGCATGTGGCAGAAGCCAGATCCATTCCCGGGTGGTTAGCAACCGACCGGTTCTCTGGTGTGGCAGGACTCCTGAACCGGTGGGCAGCGCCGGTTTTATGGGAAGCACTAGATGAGAAAGTGACTCCTCTCTTAGTGGAAGATGCGGTCGAGAGTGTGAAACTAAGAGGGGCGAAGCTGGAGCTGAAAGCGGCATGGCAAGTGGGATGGCTTTTCCTGTCTGCGCTCCATATGGTATACAGGAAGACAAAACTGCGGGATGAGGTTGCAGCCTTGCAGGAAAGGCAGTTACTTATGAAAGAGACCATAGAAAGTGCAGTGACTCAGGGTGATCAAATGGAGGCAAGGTGCACCGCATTAGCAGTACGAGTTGCAAAACAGAAGAGTAAGCAGAAGCCTAAACTGCCCTCAACTGTGTAAGTGAGGGCACTGGTATGCAAACAGAAGAGTAGGCAGAAGCCTAAAATGCCCTCAGCTATGCAAATGAGGGCACTGGTATGCAAACAGAAGAGTAGGCAGAAGGCTAAAATACCGTCAACTGTGCAAGTGAGGGCATTGGTACGCAAAGAAAATCGGGATCCATATACTTGGGATGGAACAGTCTCAGATAATGATGACTGGAACTGGGAGGATGAGGTGGAAGTACGTGTAACAGAACTAGGTGGAGTTGAAATTGGAGAAGGAAGTGTAGGTGAAGTTGAAGGTGGAAGAGGAAGTGTAATGGAGGTTCGCCCACTCGTGCAAAACAAATCAAAGGGAGTGAATGGTGGGCAAATACAGAATTCTCATTTGGTGAGAGATTATACGCAGAGTTAGTTGTTGGAGATAACCCGTATGTTTAGGCAGATGCCTGCAGAGCCTTTGTTTATATGGTTGGTGAGATTGTGGGACACTGGAGCAAAAGATGCATTACAGAATCCTTTTACGTTAGGTCCCATCACAGAAGGAGACCTGTTTGAGCTGGAAATGATAGTACAGGATGATGTAGATTATGTAGTGATGTGGAGCCTATGGCAGAGGCAGGGAAAAAAGAGGGCCCCCTTACTAGGTTGGACAAGAGAAGGAGGGGTTGGCACTAAAGTAGGCAGAGTGCAGGAGTTCACCATCGTGAAGTGGAAATGGTCTCTGCAGCAGAGGGCAAAACCGGGACCAGCAGGAGTGTCAAAGTTACAAGAAGATACGCTAGGGGCAGTGGACTTGCAGGCAATGGCCCCTGCACCAGAGCCCTCTGAAATGGAATTCTCACCATTTGAGACAGCCCCGCCTTTTGAACGACTCACTGAAGAAGAACAGCAAAATGCATGGTTCACAGATGGTATCGCCCGGTACCATCAAGGAAAAAGACAATGGCAAACAGTCGCATTCCAGCCTGCTACAGAAACGATGTTGCTGCGAGGAGGGGATAATGAATCAAGCCAGGTTGCAGAAGTGCAGGAGGTAGCAGCAGTGATCGAACAAGCCCCCATCGGAGAGAAAACATTTGTGTACACTGACAGTTGGGCCACTTACCAAGGACTAGTAAGCTGGGCCCCAACTTGGCGCAAGGATGGATGGAAAATTAAAGGCACCCCCATTTCGGGAGGCGAGCGGCTATGGGAAGAGATGTGGGAGAAAGGACAAAAATGTCAAATCTATGTGGGACATGTGGATGCCCATTGCCCATCGGATACCTCACTTGCATCTCTTTTCAACAACACCGCAGATCAAATGGCCAAAACACAAACAGTGGTTATCAAGGAGGAAGCTGAAGCTGCTTTAGCAAACAGGGCCCATGCAAAATCCGGACATCTAGGAGAGAATGGCACTTATGCATGGGCACAGAAACGACAAATTCCAGTTACTAAAGAACAAGTGCAACAAGCAGTAAAGGACCACATGCAACCCGATTAGACAAATGCCCCTGCAAAAGAAGTCTAGCGGCCATATCAGAAGAGGAACTGCAGCTGCTACGGTGTGGCAATTGGACTATATCAGGCCGCTACCAAAAGAAGGAGGAAAAAGCTACGTTTTGACCATGGTGGACACATACTCTGGCCTTATGTTGGGTATACCCTGTAAGTCTGCAGGTCAAAAGTCCACTTTGTGAGGGCTAAACTACCTGATAAAACATTATGGGGTACCTGATGAGATCCAAACAGATAGGGGCACACACTTTTCAGGGAAAACAGTGCAGGGCTGGACGCAGGAACAGAGAATTTGGTGGATTTTGCACCTTAGTTCTTATCCACAAGCTGCAGGCATGATTAAGAGATATAACGGATTGGTGAAAGAACAGCTAAAAAAGTTATCAGCACATGACAGACTTGCACAATTGATTTGTGAACAAGCGTACACCCCCCAGATTGAAGAAAGATCTTCCCCCCCGATAAGACCCAGAGAGGTGAGGGAGGATTTGGAAGCACAGGAAGAAAAGTATGGGTGAACTATCCAGGGAAAAAGCCAGAGGCGGGAAAGATATTGAGTCAAGGGGTGGGGAGTACGTATATTGTACTTTTAAAGAACTCTAATGTACCTGTATTTGTACCTGCAGTGAGACTTACCCCACGGTCATAAACAATGACATCTGCGCGAATGACGTGGCTCCTGTTTGCGGTCATTGGGTCCGACCGAATGTAGCAGAGAATGTTGTTACGGACCTTCATGTCACTTGTGCACCTCAAGCCGCTAACGTAACTGATGACCACGGAAATGTTTCACTTTGCAACGTGAAGGTACCTGGAGGCAAGTGGATGGCTGGCAAAGCTGTGACCTGGAAGGTAACTGGACAGCAAATCCAACATGCCAACGGACTGAACGAGTTGCAGAGGAAGCCAGCAACAGTACAGGCTTTGAGTTATATGCTAAACATGATATGTAAATAATGTGATACCATTGTACCTTTTACACCAGCACAGGCATACCCGTGTAAACCTTATGATTGCTCTGACAAACAAATTATTTTACCAGGACATATGGTGGTTGTTACAATGAACAATGGAACCAAAGGAGTTCGATACTCCAAATCACCAGCCTTCATGTTTTAGGTAACCGAAAGACGCATGGTCAGCAACTTAGGCAACGTTTCCATAGTTCGATATAGAATAGGATGTAAGCAAGCTCTGCATGCAAGCATAATTAATCGTGTTGTGTTACAGATAAATATTGCCAAGGGGAATGTCTCAAAGTATGATCCATTATGTGCACCATAGACACCACAGTTATGGCCCTTGCCAAAGTTACACATTAGAGGAGATCTAGGGTCCTTGATAGCTGTGGCCACCGGAATCGGGGTAGGGGCCCTGAATTCTTTTGATGTTGAAGCCATTTGGAATAAGCTACCTTCTACAGTATATAGTACAGGAGAGGCCATAAAAGTAATTTCTCAATGGGGGCCCACAAACTCACAACAAGTATGGCACTCCTGCGTGGGTTGTACCGCGATTGGCAATGGCATAATTTCACTTATGAACAATTCAGAAAAAGCTTTCAAAACACACAAACAGTATCCAAAGGCATTCAGTGCATACTATGGCAAAGCATTGTTAATCAACAGTATGTAGACTTCAAAGCGGAATGGGGACAGCTTCAGGGTGAATATTGGAGAAAACAATTACATTTGCCTGAGGAAATATGGGTAAAGCCCATACAGTTTCATTGTGAGGGAGAAATGTGTTATGCCCATTTTAATATAGCTAGAAGTGATCTTCCTCCTGAAATATGTTGCCCCTTTATATTGCTCCCTGTAGTGATAGGTATACAATGGTGGATACGTCACACTGACAAAAAGTGGATTGATCAAACAAATCACACCGTAGATGCCACTAAATGTGCAGATTGGTCTAAGGGGTGGGTATGTACCCACACTGGATGGGTGCTAGATCCATGCCTTCACCCAATACCAGGAAAATGTGAATGGTTACCTTATCCTATTAATGGCACAGACTTATAGGAGATAGGAACAGAGAGTATATGTTACATTACCAATCATCCCTTACTAATTAACAGATTTGTACAAACCACCAGAGAGCAGGTAATGTGTATGTGCAATATTACCAGCATTATTGACATAAGCACTCACATCTTGTACCGTACACTAAGTTCACCATAACCACATTACAGACGCAAATGCGAGTGCAGTTAGAGTGGAACATCTCGCTTGTTGTTAAGCTACCCAGATTAGAGGCAATCAGGCACTACGCACAAGTTACCTTTGCTAAATTTGATATGGCAGCTAAATACACCAAGGATACAGCCATACAGATGACCATAAACGCTAAACAGATTATGCACACTGCTTCACGCATCCAGCAAATAACTGAGCATCATTGGTATGACATCTTCTTAGGCTGGGCACTAGGAGCTATGAAGACGCTAAATATCGTGTTACATCCGCTAATTTTGTTATTGATTGTTTGTGTTACACTAATGACTATACTATGTAGACTATATGTATGCACAAAACAGCTTTATACTAAGATGCAGGCGCTTAGAATAACGCGGACAAGTATTCGTAGCAACCTAGCTAGCAGAATGTTAAAGTAAATGATATCTGTTTCGCATGCATCGCGCTCATCTAAGGGGTGGAGTGATCAGTATAGGGAAAGGTGCGGAAGACATTGTGACGCGAAGGGTTAATTAGCTTGAGCAGTGTAGATGAGCGTGATGCCTGCTGAAACCCCTGAACAACGTGGAAAAGTTAATGATGTTATTTTCAAGCTTGTTTGTGTAGGAGACAAACTCCGTCTCAACCTTGAGAACAAGAGAACAGGGAGAAGATGGAATAAAAACAAAGGCTGGGGAAGGGCAGAGCAGCCAAGAGACAAGTGTTGATAACATAGCTAGAAAATGCCAGAAAGAGATAGAATCCAAGCTTCTAGTTATTTAAGCACTGAAGTGCGGGTGAGGGATTAGAAGCTTGCAGATGGGGTTGTGAAAGCTGCCATCTCCAGACCCAGTGCTGCCTCACTGTTTGCTGTTCAGAGACCGTGATGCTTGAGAGAGGTAGAGGTCCAAGCGGGCGGTAGAGGGCTTCCCAGCATTTCGTGAACTAAGTTAAGTTCCACTCAGGGATGAAAGGCCTTTGTTTCTCAGCTCTATTATTATGAATGATTATTATGCGTGCACTGTGTTTATAATCTGAAGTGTTCAGCTCGTTTATATTTTTGCTTTCTGAACATCATAGTGTGAGCTTGCTGCAGTAATTAAAACATACATTTTGGTATGCAGTTAATCAAAGCTAATCTGAAGTATTCAGCTCATTTATATTTTGCTTTCTGAACATCGTAGTGTGAGCCTGCTGCAGTAATTGAAACATGCATTTTGGTGTGCAGTAAATCAAAGCTTATCTGAAGTATTCAACTCATTTATATTTTGCTTCCTGAACATCGTAGTGTGATGCATTTTGGTAAACAGTTAATCAAAGCTTATATCTGTCAGTGAACTCTGCTTATATATATGCAGAGATGCTCTTTGTAGTCTACTTATATATAAATAGATGCTTTTCATTGCTATTCTTATCCTACTATTGTTGATGTGCTAAAATGCATAAATTTACCTGAAATTCTAGTAAAGCTAATTTGTATTCATAATTGGCGTGTGGTCCTTCATTGAGCGTCCTTATTGACTTATACCAAACAGGTGTCAACCAGTCACCTGGATAAGACAGTAGCTATGGCAAAGCAGCTTAGGCTGAACTAGGAGACATGCAAAGCTCCAACTACACCACTTATATCATATGCACAATATCATAAGAAAAAACAATACTCAGAGTTACTAAAAATAAAGGTACTTTATTTTTATGACAATATGCCACAAGTATCTCATTGAGTACCCTCAGTAAGAAGAAGGTAAGTCATATACACAAGTTATATGTACACAAACCCAAAACAGGTAAGTAAGAGTCAGAAAAGTAATGCAAACAGTGGAGGATTACAATAGGTTGCAATAGGTGAAAATAGGTCTAGGGGCAACACAAACCATAATTTCCAAAAATGGAATGCGAATCACGAATGGACCCCAGACCTATGGGAGCTTGTAGAGGGTCGCTGGGACTGTAAGAAAACAGTAATGGTGTCCAAGATACCTGTAGGAGGCCGGCCTGGCTTGTAGTGGGTACCAAGGGGTACTTACACTTTCTACCAGGTCCAGTTATCCCTTATTAGTGTAGAAGAGGTGCTTCTAGCAGCTTAGGCTGATAGAAGGTAGCTATAGCAGAGCAGCTTAGGCTGAACTAGGAGACATGCAAAGCTCCTCCTATACCACTGGTGTCATATGCACAATATCATAAGAAAACACAATACACAGATATACTAAAAATAAAGGTACTTTATTTTTATGACAATATGCCAAAGTATCTCAGTGAGTACCCTCAGTATGAGGATAGCAAATATACACAAGATATATGTACACAATACCAAAAATATGCAGTAATAGCAAAAGAAAAGAGTGCAAACAATGTATAGTCACAATAGAATGCAATGGGGACACATAGGGATAGGGGCAACACAAACCATATACTCTAGAAGTGGAATACGAACCACGAATGGACCCCAAACCTATGTGACCTTGTAGAGGGTCGCTGGGACTGTAAGAAAACAGTGAGGGTTAGAAAAATAGCCAACCCCAAGACCCTGAAAAGTGGGTGCAAAGTGCACCTAAGTTCCCCAAAGAGCACAGAAGTAGTGATAGGGGAATTCTGCAAGGAAGACCAACACCAGCAATGCAACAACGATGGATTTCCTGACAAGAGTACCTGTGGAACAAGAGGACCAAGTCCAAGAGTCACGATCAAGTCGGGAGTGGGCAGATGCCCAGGAAATGCCAGCTGTGGGTGCAAAGAAGCTGCCACCGGATGGTAGAAGCTGTGGATCATAGGATGGATGTCCCACGTCGTGAAGAGTAGTGCAGAGGTGTTTCCGTGCAGAAAGACCCCAAACAAGCCTTGCTAGCTGCAAGGGTCGCGGTTAGGGTTTTTGGATGCTGCTGTGGCCCAGGAGGGACCAGGATGTCGCCAATTGCGTGAGGAGACAGAGGGGGCGTCCAGCAAGACAAAGAGCCCACTCAGAAGCAACCAGCACCCGGAGAAGTGCCGGAACAGGCACTACGAAGTGGAGTGAACTGGAGCTCACCCGAAGTCACGAAAGAGGGTCCCACGACGCCGGAGGACAACTCAGGAGGTCGTGCACTGCAGGTTAGAGTGCCGGGGACCCAGGCTTGGCTGTGCACAAAGGAAATCCTGGAAGTGTGCACAGGAGCCGGAGTAGCTGCAAAACGCACGGTTCCCAGCAATGCAGTCTAGCGTGGGGAGGCAAGGACTTACCTCCACCAAACTTGGACTGAAGAGTCACTGGACTGTGGGAGTCACTTGGACAGAGTTGCTGAGTTCAAGGGACCTCGCTCGTCGTACTGAGAGGAGACCCAGAGGACCGGTGATGCAGTTCTTTGGTGCCTACGGTTGCAGGGGGAAGATTCCGTCGACCCACGGGAGATTTCTTCAGAGTGTCTAGTGCAGAGAGGAGGCAGACTACCCCCACAGCATGCACCACCAGGAAAACAGTTGAGAAGGCGGCAGGATCAACGATACAAGGTCGCAGTAGTCGTCTTTGCTACTTTGTTGCAGTTTTGCAGGCTTTCAGCGCGGTCAGCAGTCGATTCCTTGGCAGAAGGTGAAGAGACAGATGCAGAGGAACTCTCATGAGCTCTTGCATTCGTTATCTAAGGAATTCCCAAAAGCAGAGACACTAAATAGCCAGAAAAGGAGGTTTGGCTACTTAGGAGAGAGGATAGGCTAGCAACACCTGAAGGAGCCTATCAGAAGGAGTCTCTGATGTCACCTGCTGGCACTGGCCACTCAGAGCAGTCCAGTGTGCCAGCAGCACCTCTGTTTCCAAGATGGATCACACTGGATGAGCTCTGGGCACCTCCCAGGGGAGATGCAGGTCAGGGGAGTGATCACTCCCCTTTCCTTTGTCCAGTTTCACGCCAGAGGAGGACTGGGGGATCCCTGAACCAGTGTAGACTGGCTTATGCAGAGATGGGCACCATCTGTGCCCATCAAAGCATTTCCAGAGGCTGGGGGAGGCTACTCCTCCCAAGCCCTAACACCTTTTTCCAAAGGGAGAGCGTGTAACACCCTCTCTCTGAGGAAGTCCTTTGTTCTGCCTTCCTGGGCCAAGCCTGGCTGGACCCCAGGAGGGCAGAAACTTGTCTGAGGGGTTGGCAGCAGCAGCAGCTGCAGTGAAACCCCGGGAAAGGCAGTTTGGCAGGGTCTGTGCTAGAGACTCGGGGGATCATGGAATTGTCTCCCCAATGCCAGGATGGCATTGGGGTGACAATTCCATGATCTTAGACATGTTACATGGCCATGTTCAGAGTTACCATTGTGACGCTATACATTTGTTGTGACATATGTATTGTGCACGCGTGTAATGGTGTCCCCGCACTCACAAAGTTCGGGGAATTTGCCCTGAACAATGTGGGAGCACCTTGGCTAGTGCCAGGGTGCCCATACACTAAGTAACTTAGCACCCAACCTTTACCAGGTAAAGGTTAGACATATAGGTGACTTATAAGTTACTTAAGTGCAGTGGTAAATGGCTGTGAAATAACGTGGACGTTATTTCACTCAGGCTGCACTGGCAGGCCTGTGTAAGAATTGTCAGATCTCCCTATGGGTGGCATAAGAAATGCTGCAGCCCATAGGGATCTCCTGGAACCCCAATACCTTGGGTACCTCAGTACCATATACTAGGGAATTATAAGGGTGTTCCAGTATGCCAATGTAAATTGGTAAACGTGGTCACTAGCATATAGTGACAAATTTAAAGGCAGAGAGAGCATAAGCACTGAGGTTCTGGTTAGCAGATCCTCAGTGACACAGTTTTGTCACTACACAGGTATACTCATTCAGGCCACAAGCTATGAGCACTGGGGTCCTGGATAGCAGAATTCCAGTGAGACAGGCAAAAACAAACTAACATACATGTAAAAATGGGGGTAACATGCAAGGCAAGATGGTACTTTCCTAAAACCAGGTTACCCCTAAAATGCCCACTAAATTCAGTATTTAGTGGACACTCCTAGACCATGAAATCAGATTTGAAAGGACAAAGAAGAAGACAGTCCCAAAGAAGACCACAGCAAGAACTGAGGACCTGCTGCATCAGAAGAGGAGCCAAGACCCTGCCTGCTGCATCTGTGTCCTGAAAATCACTGCTGCGGAGGAACTGACCACTGGACTGACCTCAAAAGACCCCAAGGACCTCCAGCCTTCGCAAATAGCCCGAGATCTCCCTCCTGAGTGGAGGCACCACTCAAGAAAGCAGCAAGTACCAACTAGCCGGTGATAGTCACTTCACTAACCGGCTGATATCTCTGCAACAGGATGGGTCAGCCGGAGCCGACAACAACTCAGGCGAGACCCGCAAGTGTGCCAAGTTTGGTGGCACTGCACCCTCCAGTGGCCGAGTTGTGCAAATACCCCAGGTACTGGTCAGTGGATGTCGGAAACCAAGTAAAACAGCTCCCCATGAGCTGCAAATGGACCAGGAGGAAGCCCTAGCCGAGGGGCTTCAGGAAAAACCTGGGCCTCTTGCCAGAGGGCCACCGTTGTCTTGTGAGCCGTCCTCAAAAAACCTTACCTCCAGCTCCAAAGGGCTCTATTGCGCACAGCTCCTGGATCACCAACTCCCCCAGCATCCGGCTGCCCTGCGCCTTGCAACGAGGAACCAGCTGTGTTCCACAGGTCCCTAAACACTTGCAACCTCGACAGCCCAAGGGGACCCCAAGGCACCACCTTTAAATCTGCAAAGCATCTAATTTTCCTGGTGACCTCTCCAAGTGACCCTGTGCCAAGAGACTTTCCAGCTCCGCTTCCGCCAGAACTAGGAGCCGCCTGAGGCTCTCCAGCTGGCATAGCGTGCCCACCGACTGCTTTAACCATCCTGCAAAAGAAGAGACTGGTAACCCAAATGTACGATTTTTAATACATTTTTAAAAGTGACTGCCTATTGATTGCTAAGAGGCGGAATTGTGCATAGAAAGACTACCTTTTTCAATTAACTTTAAAAAATCATAACGCAAAAGTACTTAACGTACCTTTACCATCTTGGTATTAAAAATTATATAAAAATCTGAAGTATTTTTATAAAATTGGTCTTGAGTTATTCCTTTAGTGTTTGTGGTGCATGATTGATGCTGTGAGTACAACAAATGCTCAGCACTCCTACTAGATTGGCCTAACTGCTCGACCAAGCTACCTTACAAATTTAAGCATTAGGTGATCTGATCTGCACACTGTAGGAAAGTACCATCTTGCCTGGCATGTTACCCCCATATTTCACTGTATATATGTTGTTTTAGTCGATGTGTCACTGGGACCCTGCCAGGCAGGGCCCCAGTGCTCATAAGTATGTGCCCTGTATGTATTCCCTGTATGAGGCCTAACTGTCTCACTGAGGCTCTGCTAACCAGAATCTCAGTGGTTATGCTCTCTCTGCTTTCCAAATTTGTCACTAACAGACTAGTGACTAAATTTACCAATTCACATTGGCATACTGGTACACCCATATAAATTCCATGTATATGGTACTGAGGTACCCAGGGTATTGAGGTTCCAGGAGATGCCTATGGGCTGCAGCATTTCTTTTGCCACCCATAGAGAGCTCTGACAATTCTTACACAGGCCTGCCACTGCAGCCTTAGTGAAATAACGTCCACGTTATTTCACAGCCATTTACCACTGCACATAAGTAACTTATGAGTCACCTATATGTCTAATCTTCACTTAGTGAAGGTTGGGTGCCAAGTTACTTAGTTTGTGAGTACCCTGGCACTAGCCAAGGTGCCCCCACATCTTTCAGGGCAAATTCCCCAGACTTTTTGAGTGCGGGGACACCATTACACGTGTGCACTATACATAGGTCACTACCTATGTATAGCGTCACAATGGTCACAATGGTAACTCCGAACATGGCCATGTAAATGTCTAATACCATTCTGGTATTGGGGGGACAATTCCATGATCCCCCGGGTCTCTAGCACAGAACCCGGGTACTGCCAAACTGCCTTTCCGGGGTTTCCACCGCAGCTGCTGCCAACCCCTCAGACAGGTATCTGCCCTCCTGGGGTCCAGGCAGCCCTGGCCCAGGAAGGCAGAACAAAGGATTTCCTCTGAGAGAGGGCGTTACACCCTCTCCCTTTGGAAATAGGTGTGAAGGGCTGGGGAGGAGTAGCCGCCTCCAGCCTCTGGAAATGCTTTGATGGGCACAGATGGTGGCCATCTCTGCATAAGCCAGTCTACACCGGTTCAGGGATCCCCAGCCCTGCTCTGGCGCGAAACTGGACAAAGGAAAGGGGAGTGACCACTCCCCTGACCAGTACCTCCCAGGGGAGGTGCCCAGAGCTCCTCCAGTGTGTCCCAGACCTCTGCCATCTTGGAAACAGAGGTGTTGGGGGCACACTGGACTGCTCTGAGTGGCCAGTGCCAGCAGGTGATGTCAGAGGCTCCCTCTGATAGGCTCTTACCTCTCTTGGTAGCCAATCCTCCTAACCTAGTAGCCAAACCTCCTTTTCTGGCTATTTAGGGTCTCTGCTTTGGGGAATTCTTCAGAGAACGAATGCAAGAGCTCACCAGAGTTCCTCTGCATCTCCCTCTTCACCTTCTACCAAGGATCGACTGCTGACTGCTCCAGGACGCCTGCAAAAACGCAAAAAAAGTAGCAAGACGACTACCAGCAACATTGTAGCACCTAATCCTGCCGGCTTTTTCGACTGTTTCCTGGTGGTGCATGCTCTGGGGGTGCCTGCCTGCCTTCACCCCGCACCAGAAGCTCCAAAGAAATCTCCTGTGGGTCGACGGAATCTTCCCCCTGCTAACACAGGCACCAAAAGACTGCATCACTGGTCCTCTGGGTCCCCTCTTATCCTGACGAGCGTGGGCCCTGGAACACAGCAACTCTGTCCAAGTGACTCCCACAGTCCAGTGACTCTTCAGTCCAAGTTTGGCAGAGGTAAGTCCTTGCCTCCCCACACTAGACTGCAAAGCTGTGTCTACAAGCTCACATAGGTCTGGGGTCCATTTGTGGTTCGCATTCCACTTTTGGAGTATATGGTTTTTGTTTCCCCTATACCTATGTGCTCCTATTGCAACCTATTGTAATTCTACACTGTGTGCATTATTTTTCTTGCTCTTACTTACCTAATTTTGGCTTGTGTACATATAACTTGTGTATAGTACTTACCTTCTTACTGAGGGTACTCACTGAGATACTTTTGGCATATTGTCATAAAAAGAAAGTACCTTTATTTTTAGTAACTCTGTGTATTGTGTTTTCTTATGATATTGTGCATATGATATAAGTGGTATAGTAGGAGCTTTACATGTCTCCTAGTTCAGCCTAAGCTGCTTTGCCATAGCTACCTTCTATCATTCTAAGCTGCTAGAAACACCTCTTCTACACTAATAAGGGATAACTGGACCTGGCACAAGGTGTAAGCTCTGGTATCCACTACAAGCCAGACCAGCCTCCTACACACACTACATAGAAGGTCAGCATCCTAAACCTAGCTCCCTTTGTGTCACTGTTTAAAGGTAATTCACAACAGTCCAACTGTCAGTCTGACCCACACAGAGGCACACAAACAGGCACAGAATGGTTTAAGTAAGAAAATACCCACTTTCTAAAATTGCCATTTTCAAACTGACAATCTAAAAACCAACTTTACCAGAAGGTGTATTTTTAAATTGTGATTCAGAAACCCTAAACTCAAAATCTCTTTCTGCTCCCAATGGGGCTCTGAACTTAAAAGATATTTAAAGGCAGTCCCCATGTTAACATATGAGTGAGCTAGGCCTTGCAACAGTGAAAATCAAAGTTAACAGTATTTCATTGTCAGGACATGTAAAATACATCAGAACATGCCCTATCTTTAACATACACTTCATCCTGCCCATGGGGCCACCTAGGGCCTACATTAGGGGTTCCTTACATGTAGAAATAGGGAAGGTTTGGGCCTGGCAAGTGGGTACACTTCCCAGGTCGAACTGGCAGTGCACGCCTGCACACACAGACACTGCAGTGGCATGTCCTAGACATGTTTACAGGACTACTCATGCTGGTGGAGGAATCAGTGCTGCAGGCCCACTAGTAGCATTTTATTTACAGGCCCTGGGCACATATAGTACACTTTACTAGGGACCTATTAGTAAATAAAATATTCCAATCATGGGTAAACCAATCACCAATACAATCTACATAGGGTCACTTGCACTTTAGCACTGATCAGCAGTGGTAAAGTGTGCAGAGACAATAAACCAGCAAAAACAGCATCCAGCATACCATAAAAACAGGAGGTCAGAAGGCAAAAAGAGAGGGGAAACACTTCAAAAGACGCCAGGTCCAACACTGAACATACTGGTGGACAGAACATATTCCACGTTGTCACAGAGTACACTGTGTGGCAAAACATTACGGGAGTGATTGGATTTTGAAGGGTGTTTAAAATGGCTATTTCTGCTGGGTTATCCTCACACTTTTTGTCTCTCTCCTCCTATTTTTCTAACCCTCTTTTTGTTGTCTTTAGGACTCTTGGCACTTTACCCTACTAATCAGTGCTAAAGTGCATGTCCCCTAAAACTTGGTATAATTGGCTTAGCACATTTAATTGACCTGTAAGTTTCTTTGCAAAGTGGTATACCATATACCCAGGGCCTGTAAATTAAATGCTAGTAGTGGGCCTGCAGAGTTGATTGCACCACTCACAGAAGTAGCCTTTCAAACTTGCCTCAGGCCTCCCACTGCACGGCCTGCGTGTGCAGTTTACTGCCACACTGACTTGGCAAGTCAAACTAATTGCCAAGGCCTAAACTCCATTTAACTACACTTAAGTCACTCCTAAGGTAGGCCCTAAATAGACCTATGGGAAAGGTGCTGTGTATGCTAAAGGTAGGACCTTTTCTTATATATTTTACATGTCCTAGTAGTGACAAATACCCTATTTGGTTTTTTGCCACTGTGAGGGCTTCTCCTCTCATAGGTAAGCATTGGAATTCCCTTACATATGTCTAAGTGGTAATTTCTGATCTGTGAGGAGTAGTGTGAGCATGATTGGTATGTTCGGAATGGTAGTGAGAATCCTGCTTATAGGTGTAGTTGGATTTTACATTACTATTTTAGAAATGCCACTTTTAGAAAGTAGGTATTTCTCTGTGCTTATAGTGTTTTGTAACCTGACTCCAGTTCATATTTAGGGCAGAGTGACAGCTCCACTTGGTGCATACTTTCCAGACAGCCTCAACACAGGAGGGGCTGGTGTGACAGAAGAGGCCTCTGCATACTGATAGTCATCTGGGGCTGGGGAGTGGGGGGGTGTTCACACCATACATGTCAATAGGGTGTGTCTTGCCCTCCCATAATAGGCTAATTACCCCCTTCTGATGTTTGGGGCCGCAACTGGGTTGAAAGGGGGTTGTGTTTCACTTGAAAAGGTTCCTTTGAAGACATCCCCGGAACAAATACACGTTTGAGTATAAGTAGAGGGGCTCTCACTCCATCATTTTTAGAGTACTTTTGGAACTGGGACTGAACCTCTGTCAGAAAGACTGCTGCACTGCCCCAAAGGACTTGTAGGAAAGTAGCCTCTTTTTAGCATGGTTGCCCCCACTTTTAGCCTGCTTGTCATAGTGTTTGACTGTATTCATTGGGATTCGGCTAGCCTAGATCCCAGTGATCATGCTCTCTCCCTTCTAACTTGATAACTTGTACCATTTTCACCCCACATTTGGCATACTGGTGCCCCCTTGTAAGTCCCTAGTATATGGCACCCAGGGCATTGAGGTTCCAGGGGATCCCCAAGGGCTAGAGCATGTATTATTCCACCCATGGGGAGCCCATGCAAAGTGTTCTGCAGGCTTGCCATTGCAGCCTGTGTGAAAGGGTGCATGCACCCATTTTCACCATAGCTCACTGCCCCAGGTCACTATAAGTCACCCCTATGGCAGGCCCTCCTAGCCCAGAGGCAGGGTGCAAATACCTGTGTGTGTGAGGGCACACCTGCACTAGCAGAGGTGCCCCCACGAACTCAAGCGCCATTCTCATGGACTTCCTGAGTGCAGGGACACCATTTTATACATGTACTGGACATAGGTCACTACCTATGTCCAGCTATATAATGGTAACTCCGAACCTAGGCATGTCTGGTATCAAACATGTTGGAATCATACCTCAATACTGTTGCCAATATTAGAAGTATGATTCCGTGTACTCTGGGGGCTCCTTATAGGACCCCCACCATTGCTCCTACCAGCATTCTAGGGTTTTCTAGGCAGCCCAAGCTGCTGCCACCCCTCAGACAGGTTTCTGCCCTCCTGCTGCTTGAACATCTCAAGTCCAGAAAGGCAAAAGAAAGGATGTCCTTTGGGAGGGGGTAACACCCCCTTCCTTTGGAAATAGGTGTTACATAGCTTGGGAGAGGTAGCCTCTCCAAGCCACTGGTGTGCTTTGAAGGGCACATTTGGTGCCCTCCATGCGTAAACCAGTCTACACCGGTTCAGAGACCTCCAGTCCCTCCTCTGGCACAAAACTGGACAATGGGAAGGGGGGTGACCACTTCCCTGTCCATCACCACCCCAGGGGTGGTGCCCAGAGATTCTCCAGAGGGTACCTGGGTTCTGCCATCTTGAATCCATGGTTAGCAGGGACCTCTGGGAGCATTTGAGTGGCCAGGCCGGGCAGGTGACATCAGCGCTGGCTAGGTGACCAATCCCCCTTACAGGGCTATTTAGGGTCTCCCTCTTGGGTGGGTCCTCAATTTCAGCTTGCAATATATCAGCAGGACTCCTCTGCAACCTTACTTCGACTGCTAGCCACTGGAACTGAGACTGGATCCTCCAGGAACCAACAATCTGCATCCACGACGAAGACTCTGCTTGCAATACTGCAACACTGCTCCTTCCAGCTTTTTTACAACATTTCCCCGGCTGTGCATCCTCTGAGGGTGGCAAGTCTTCAGCCTGCATAAGAAGGAAGAAGGAATCGCCCTGGGAGTGAAGAAGTCCCTTCCCCTGCATCTGCAGGGACCAACTGCAACAACGACTGGATGCATGGACCTCCTCTCATCCTGAGCTGGGTGGATCCTGCATCACGGGTGGTGGTCTGGAGCAGTCCTCCTGGTCCTCTCTGTCAGCTGTCCAACTTTGGTTGAGGTAAGCCCTTGCCTTCCCGTGCAGGACAGTACCCCGTGCACTGCGTCTCTCAGAGCTGCCAAGGCTTGTTTGCTTCTCCTTCAAGAGATCTTCAGGCTTTGTGTAGCCCCAGCCTCCAGCACTCCCTCCTGCAAAGCACATCCCTCTGTGAGCTTCTCTTGCGGCGTGGGACCCTTCTTCAGTCGTGCTGCGTGGGCTTCTTTATGATTCCTGGCTCCTCGTCCAGTGGGACTCCTGTGGTGGTTGCCTCTCCTTCTGTGGACTCTCTGCCTTGCTGAGGGCCCCCCTAGGACTTCCCCCGTAGGTTGAGCCCTCCTTGCTGGTCCCTGCAGCTCCACTTTTGCTTCACCGCGACTTTTGCCCTTGCCAAGGCTTGTTCGTGGCTTTTCCAAACCTCTGACCAACCGCAATCTTCCATCTGGCGTGGGACTTCGGCTTCATCCTCCAGGAACTCTTCACCTGCTCCATGGCTGCATTCCTGACCGTCTTCATCTTACCATTGACCAACTCCTGCATCCACAGTTGGATGGGTAGTAGATCCTTCTCCTAATGGACTCTTCTGCAACTTCTGGACTTGGTCGCCTTCTTTCACAGGTCTTCCTCTTCAGTAATCCATCTCTGGTTTCTTGCAGTCTTGTCTGCGTGTTGCAATTTCTTATTTCCCTTCCTTTTGGGTGGTTTGGGGAAAATCTAATCATTTACTCCTTTCCTCCTGGTAGATAGGGGGCACTGTGGTACTTACCTATGGGGTTTCTTAGTACCCCAACCCCCTTTTGCACATTCCACTTACTTAGGTGGGGGTCCTGTGTTTACATCCATTTTTAGTATATGGTTTGGGCTCCCCCTAGGGCTACTATTGTCTAACTGCATTTGCACTGTTTTCTATCACTTTCTATGCCTATTGCTGATAACTAGTGTACATATTTAGTGTGTTACTTACCTCCTATTGGAAGGTTGCCTCTCTAGTACTTTTTAGCATTGTGTCACTGAAATAAAGTGCCCTTACTTTTGTTTTCCTTCATGTGTGTCAGTGCTGTGTGACTACAGTGTATTGCATGAGCTTTGCATGACTCCTAGATAAGCCTTGGCTGCTCATCCACAGCTATCTCTAGAGAGTCTGGCTTCAAGACACTGCCTACGCTACACTAATTGGGGATACCTGGACTTGATATAAGGTGTAAGTACCTTAGGTACCCCTAACACACCAGGTCAGCTTCCTACAAGAGTCATCTAGGCTGCTCTTCTGTTGTTGCCCTGCTACCTGCTGCTGCTGGGTGGCATAAAGGAGTCACTGGATTGGTTTTCTACTTGTTGCCCTGCTGCCAGCTGCTCCCTGACTTTGGCTTTACAAGGCACAGGGGTATTCTCAGGAGAAACCACCCTTTGAGTTGCCTGCTTCATTAAGTCAAGTGTGCGAGCACTCTGACGTGTTGCAATCTATCTGTGGGCTTTTAACCACACCCTCCGCACGCCCATCACTATCACTCGTTCATGGACTTGCCTTTCAAAAATCCTTTACCATCACTGGTAAATGCTTTACGTTTGTCCCTCCTTTGGGCAGCTTTCTTACCGCTTTGGCCTTCCACTGTGTTACGTGGATAATTGCATGATTGCAAATACATTTGACTGCGCGCTAACTTCTTTTTCCTTTCATGTCTCTCCTTCGTGCTCATGGTGGCCAGAGCACTTTGAATTGGCTTGTTTATGTAAACTTTTTACTTTTCATTTTCAGGGTAAGAAAAGTCCAGTTAGAAATTTACTACACTAATAGCTCTAACTGTAGCAAACGTGAGACCCATTGCATTGCTAATGCTTGTTTTTTTCATCCTGGCCTGCCTACCCCATGGTGCACTCAAGGGTTTTCCCAACAGCTTAGCACGTTGGGAACACTGTGTCAGTAAGCGTTGAAACCCATTCATGGCACGTGACACGTGTTACGCTCGTGTGTGGCATATGTCACAACTCATGTAACACGTGCCACAGCATGTCACAGATTTCTGACAAGCTGCTTTATGACTAACTGCAAATAGTGCTTTTGGGTGATGCAAATATTGCTTGGGGTGATTTCCAAAGGATCCTCTTTCGTTTGGATAAAATAAAAACAAAAGAAATAGAAAAACATTGCCAGTAAAAAACCTGGAAAGGGGGGTTTGAACCTTTGCTATTGGAAAACAAGCACACAATGGCACTACCCTCTAGCCTAATCATTATGAGAAGAGTAAATGGTTTGCTAAAAGGCTTTTTATCATGGACACACCTGCTTTCCACACTTAATAAACAAATAACCCTTCCTCTCTTTCACGCTGGCACTGACCCCATGCATTTATTTTTATTATACAAGCTTCCTCTTTCTCTCATTCCACAAATTAAGGGAATTCTTTCACTGGAACCCTTGCTCCACCTTCCACATGGCATGGCATGTCACTGCCACAAATTTCTAGCATGAACAGCCATGACTAAATAGGCCACAAATTGTCCAGACAGTGCCAAGGGGTAATTTACAATGGGACCTCTTTCATTTGGCTAACATTTAAAAAAAAAAACGATTTTTCTCTAGGTGAGGTTTGAAGCCTGGTCAAAAGCAATGCTAATCCAAGCAGATAACCCCTAAACAAAGTACAATTACAGTAGCTGGATATGGCAAAAAGGCTTGTAATCAGAGAGACAGTGAGAACGTCTTTCTTTTATGTCCGTAGCGATTTTTAGGTTACATGCCACAAATTCACAGTTGCTTTTCACACTTAATAAACAAATACCCTTTACTTTCTTTCAGATGGTACTGGACCCAGGCATTTATTTTTAGTATACAAATTTCCTCTATCTCTCATTCAACAGATTAAGGGATTTCTTTCATTGTAAACATTGCTCCCCCTTCCACATGCCACACCATGTCACAAATGTCTAGCATGCACTGCCATGACTAAATAGGCCACAAACCGTCCAGGCAGTGCCAGGGAGTAATTTGCAATGGGACCTCTTTCGTTTGGCTAACATTTAAGAAAAATGAAAAACAACTTCTTTCCCTGGCGAGAACTGAATGCTGGTCAAGAGCAATACCCAAGCAGATAACCACTAAACCAAGCACTGCTACAATGGTTAGAGCTGGCAAAATGCCTTGTAATCAGAGAGACAGTCCTTCTTTTATGTCTATGTCGATTTTTATGTTACACACCACAAATTCATAGTTGCTTTTCACACTTAATGAACAAATAACCCGTACTCTCTTTCACCCTGGTACTGGCCCTCTGCATTTATTTTTAGTATACAAGCTTCCTCTGTCTCTCATTCCACAAATTAAGGGATTTATTTCATTGTAAATCTTGCTCATCCTTCCACATGCCACAAAATTTCACAAACGTCTAGCATGCACTGCCATGGCTAAATAGGCCACAAATCGTCCAGACAGTGCCAGGGTGTAATTTGCAACGGGACCTCTTTCGTTTGACTAACATTTTTAAAAAATGAAAAACAACTTCAAAAACGATTTTTCTCCAGGTGAAGTTTGAACCCTGGTCAAAAATCAATGTTAACCAAAGCAGCTAACCACTAAACAAAGCACTGATATAATAATTCAAAACGGCGTATTTGAATTGGCAAAAGGCCTTGTAATCAGAGAGACAGTGATGAAGTCCTTCTGTTATTTCCATGGTGATTTTTAGGTGACATGCCACAAATTCACAGTTGCTTTTCACACTTAATAAACAAATAACCCTTCCTCTATTTCACCCAGGCACTGGCCCCATGCATTTATTTTTATTATACAAGCCTCCTCTCTATCTCATTCCACAAACTAAAGGATTTTTTTCACAGTAAACTAGCCCCCCTTCCACATGCCACAGCATGTCACCAATTTATTGACATGCACTGCCATGAGTAAATAGGCCACAAATCTCTCAGACAGTGCTAGGGGTTGATTTACAATGGGACTTCTTTCATTTGGGCAAAATAAAAAATAAAAGAAAGACAACATAAACATGAATTTCTCCAGGTGAGGTCTGAACCCTGGTCAAAGGGGATATGTACCCTCATACTTAACCACTATACCAACAAAAGGATTGATAACATGTTGTGGCAAAATGCCTTGCAATCCTAGAAAAGGTATGGAGGTCCTTATTTAATGAACATTATGATTTTATGTTGGATGCCACAAATTGAGATTTTCCTAGCCAAGGAGTCTGAAATGTTATATTTGATTAAAGACGCAGAGGTGCATATTGTGCTTTCTTTTCTTGCTTTAATAAACACAGGAGTCAAGAAAAAACTTCATTACCCAGAAAACACTGGGAAAGAACTACTAATTTGCATCACAGTAGAAAAATACATTTTATTACACAGACCCAGAAGCTTATATTATGCCTGTTCAAAGCACTGAAATAACAGATTCAGATGGATGATCAATTGGTTCAAAACAAAAGGTTTTAAACCTATTAATGTTTGAACAATCTGAGAATGTCATGTAAACTTGCACCCCCCCTAGAAGACCGGAGAGGCCATAGCCCCTTTGACTGAATGGGTGCCAAAAGAATCGGTAGAAATGCCAGTCAAAGACATGACCACCTAACTCAATGGGCCGAAGTAGGAGCAAGCGCAGGCTTAGGTTTTTTTTGAAAGGAAATAAGGAGTTGGGAAGAGAAGGAGCTTCTGAGATATGCAGTTTATGAAACGTAAGTCTTCAAACAATTGTCAACACACAATTAACTTTGAGAGTGAAAAACAGGGTAATGCGTTGACGATAATTTAGTTTTGGAATATCTATTCACCTGAAAATAAACCCCTATGGAGGAATAATGGAAAGAGGAGACATCTATGGCCAGATTTACAAGACCCTAGTGACTCTTAGCGCCAAACTCGCATCATTTTTTTATGCTAATGTTGCATTCTGGATACCATTCTCCTTCGCCATATTTACAGAGTGGCAAAAAGCATGCATTGCACCACTTTTTAACCCCTTGTGCCACATTATGCCTGCGCAAGGTATAATGTAAGCAAGGGGGTCATCCCCATGCAGGGAGGCGTGTTAAAATGGCGCAGTGAAATTTTCATTTCACTGTGCCATTTTTAGCATCATTTTTAATGCCTGGTTAGGGAAGGCTTTAAAATGACACACCCATTACTTTCAATTGGCCTCCTTTTACTTTGCAGGGTTAGCTCCACAATTTATGGCACTAATCCTGCAAAGTACCACAATAGCATCCAAAATCTTGGATGCTATTATCCTAACATGCGCTATGGTGCACCGTATTGTCAATATGAAACAAACATTGTGTCAGTAGGGGGACAAAGGGGGGCACAAGAAAAGTGGCACGACAAAGCTGAGGCACCTCTTTCTTGTAAATATGGGCCCTTAATGCTTTAACATCAGGGAAACATTTGATAGAGACCAAACATAAAAGCATAGCTGTTAGACCTGACAGCCTTAGGAGGGTTATCCCCCAGTTAAATGCTACTAGAGGGCCTGTATCACTCATTGTACCACCCACACAAGTAGCCTCTTAACTATGTCTCTGGCCTGCCGTTGCAAGGCCTGTGTGTGCAGGTTCACTGCCATTTCGACTTGGCATTTAAAGGTAATTGCCAAACCTTAAACTCCACTTTTTCTACATATATGTCACCCCTAAGGAAGGCCCTAGGTAATCCCTAGGACATGGTGCGTTGTAGGTAAAAGGCAGGACATGTACATATGTGTTTTAAATGTGCTGGTAGCAAAAAACTCCTAAATTCATTTTTCACCACTATGAGGCCTGCTTTTTTCATGGACTAGTATTAGGGCTGCCCTCATATACTTTTTCAGTGGTAGATTCTGATCTGAAAGGGGTAACCGTGTCATATTTAGTATGGCCAGAATGGTAATAGAAAATCCTGCTTACTGGTGAGGTTGGATTTTATATTACTATTTTAGAAATTGCGCTTTTAGAAAGTGGGCATTTCTCT
The DNA here is from genome assembly GCF_031143425.1 of Pleurodeles waltl. NCBI lineage: Eukaryota > Metazoa > Chordata > Amphibia > Caudata > Salamandridae > Pleurodeles > Pleurodeles waltl. Next base: position 757,928,177 of record NC_090449.1, on the reverse strand, counting down.
GCACCTAAAACCATCTGTGCCTTACAGCCTGTCTCCAATCAACGTCTGGTCTGTGCAGGTTGACAGCTCCCTTGTGCATTTCACCCAGAGAACCACAAACACAGGACTCTCAGTCACATCTGCATTTATCTGCATACTGAGTGGGTCTTCCTGGGCTGGAAGGGTGGAGGGCCTGACACTTACATTTCAAAGGCCAGTGGCCTGCCCTCACACAAAGGACTGATAAACCCCCACAGGGACCCTGGCAGACAGGACTGGGCTGAAAGGGGAACTTGAGCACTTCAAAACCACTCTTTCAAGTTTTCCCCACTTCAAAGGAATTTTTAGGTACATAAACTGGGTCTCTGACCCCCACCAACTCAGACACTTCTGGACCTACACCTGCACCCTGTCAGAAGAGCTACCTAGGCTGCTCAAAGGACTAATCTGGACTGCTTTGTTGAGAAGGACTGCTGCAAGGTCTTGGATTGAGCTTGCCTCCTGGTTTTGAAGTCTCACGGCTGTAGGAAGGTAGCCTCTTTCTAGCCTTGTTACCCCCACTTTTGGCCTGTTTGTGAGTATATGTCAGGGTGTTGTTACTGTCTCACTGGGATCCTGCTAGCCAGGGCCCAGTGCTCATAGTGAAAACCCTAAGTTGTCAGTGTGTTTGATATGTGTCACTGGGATCCTGCTAGTCAGGACCCCAGTGCGCATAAGTTTGTGGCCTATATGTGTTCCCTGTGTGGTGCCTAACTGTATTACTGAGGCTCTGCTAACCAGAACCTCAGTGTTTATGCTCTCTCTGCTTTTAAAATTGTCACTGCAGGCTAGTGACTAATTTTACCAATTCTCATTGGCACACTGGAACACCCTTATAATTCCCTTGTATATGGTACCTAGGTACCCAGGGTGTTGGGGTTACAGGAGATCCCTATGGGCTGCAGCATTTCTTTTGCCACCCATAGGGAGCCCAGACAATTCTTACACAGGACTGCCACTGCAGCCTGAGTGAAATAACGTCCACGTTATTTCACAACCATTTTTCACTGCACATAAGTAACTTATAAGTCACCTATATGTCTAACCCTCACTGGTGAAGGTTAGGTGCCAAGTAACTTAGTGTGTGGGCACCCTAGCACTAGCCAAGGTGCCCCCACATTGTTCAGGGCACATTCCCCGGACTTTGTGAGTGCACCATTACACGTTTGCACTATACATAGGTCACTACCTATGTATAGCGTCACAATGGTAACTCCGAACATGGCCATGTAACATGTCTAAGATCATGGAATTGTCACCCAATACCATTCTGGTATTGGGGGGACAATTCCTTGATCCCCTGGATCTCTACCACAGAACCCGGGTACTGCCAAACTGCCTTTCCGGGGTTTCCACTGCAGCTGCTGCTGCTGCCAACCCCTCAGACAGGATTCTGCCCTCCTGGGGTCTGGGCAGCCCTGTCCCAGGAAGGCAGAACAAAGGATTTCCTCTTAGAGAGGGTGTTACACCCTCTACCTTTGGAAATAGGTGTGAAGGGCTGGGGAGGAGTAACCTCCCCCAGCCTCTGGAAATGCTTTGATGAGCACATATGGTGCCCATCTCTGCATAAGCCAGTCTACACCGGTTCAGGGATCCCCCAGCCCTGCTCTGGCGCGAAACTGGACAAAGGAAAGGGGAGTGAGTACTCCCCTGACCAGTACCTCCCAGTGGAGGTGCTCTGAGCTCCCCCAGTGTGTCCCAGACCTCTGCCATATTGGATTCAGGGGTGTTGGGGGCACACTGGACTGCTCTGAATGGCCAGTGCCAGCAGGTGGCGTCAGAGACCCCTTCTGATAGGCTCTTACCTCTCTTAGTAGCCAAACCTCCTTTCTTGGTAGCCAAACCTCCTTTTCTGGCTATTTAGTGTCTCTCCTCTGTGGTGTTCTTCAGATAGCGAATGCAAGAGCTCACCAGAGTTCCTCTGCACTTCCCCCTTCGACTTCTGCCAAGGATCAACCACTCACTGCTCCAGCACGCCTGCAAAACTGCAACAAAGTAGCAAGACGACTACCAGCAACATTGTAGTGCCTCATCCTGCCGGCTTTCTCAACTGTATCCTGGTGGTGCATGCTCTGAGGGCTGTCTGCCTTCACCCTGCACTGGAAACCAAGAAGAAATCTCCTGTGGGTCGACTGAATCTTCCCCCTGCTAACGCAGGCACCAAAAGATGGCATCACCGGTCCTCTAGGTCCCCTCTCATCCTGACGAGCGTCGTCCCTGGAACACAGGAGCTGGGTCCAAGTGACTCCCACAGTACAGTGGCCTTTCTGTCCAAATTTAGTGGAGGTAAGTCCTTGTCTCCCCACGCCAGACAGCAAACTTGTGTACTGTGTGATTTGCAGCTGCTCCGGCCTCTGTGCACTTCTCCAAGGATTCCTTTGTGCACAGCCTAGCCTAGGTCCGCAGCACTCCATCCTGCAGTGCTCAACCCGCTGAGTTGGACTCCAACGTCATGAGACCCTCCTTTTGTGACTCTGAGTTCACATCACTTCCAAGTGCCTGCTCCAGTACTTCTGCGCAGTGCTGCCTGCTTTGCGGGGGCTCTCTGAGTTGGTGAGTGCCCCTCTGTTGCCTCCTCCAAGGGGCGACATCCTGGTCCTTCCTGGTCCCCAGCAGCACCCAAAAACCTCTACCGCAACCCTTGCAGCTAGCAAGGCTGGTTTGTGGTATTTCTGCGTGGAAACACTTCTGCAACATCCATCACGCTGTGGGACATCATCCATCCAAAGCAGAAGTTCCTAGCCTTTTTCGTTGCTGCAGAATCTTCAGCTTCTTCCTGCCGGAGGCAGCTTTTTTGCAACTTCATCCAGGGTTTCCTGGTCTCCTGCCCCCCCTGGACACTATCGCGACTCTTGGACTTGGTCCTCTTCCATTTCAGGTCCGTAGGTCCAGGAATCCGTCTTCAGTGTTTTGCTGGTGCTTGTGGTTCTTGCAGAATCTCCCTATTACGACTATTGTGTCTTTCTGGGGTAGTAAGGTAACTTTGCTCCTACTTTCTAGGGTCTTGGGATGGGGTATTTTGGGCACACTTACTGTTTTCTCACAGTCCCAGCAACCCTCTGCAATCTCCCATAGGTCTGGAGTCCATTCGTGATTCGCATTCCACTTTTGGAGTATATGGTTTGTGTTGCCCCTAGACCTATGTTCACCTATTGCATCCTATTGTGATTCTACATTGTTTGCACTACTTTTCTTACTGTTACTTACCTGTTTTGGGTTTGTGTGCATATAACTTGTGTATATTACTTACCTCCTAAGTGAGGGTATTCTCTGAGATACTTTTGGCATATTGTCACTAAAATAAAGTACCTTTATTTTTAGTAACTCTGAGTATTGTGTTTTCCTATGATATTGTGATCTATGATATAAGTGGTATAGTAGGAGCTTTGCATGTCTCCTAGTTCAGCCTAAGCTGCTTTGCCATAGCTACCTTCTATCAGCCTAAGCTGCTAGAAACACCTCTATGCTACTAACATGGGATAACTGGACCTGGCACAAGGTGTAAGTACCACTGTGGAATCCCATTTTACAGTTCTTAGGGATGCTATGCCTAGTGGCCCCTGTGATACACAATGACAATCTCTGCACAGGCCTAGCATTAAGTAAAGAGGCCTACAAATGTAATTCGCTACTGCTAGGAACACATTATGTTGAAAGGCTTGCCCTCTGAACAGCCATCAGGAAATATCATTGTCATTGCATGCTAGCTGAAGCAATCTCCCTTCTGGAAAGTACCAGTCTGAGTAAGTGATGTTCTCAAGTTCTGTCACAAGATGGACCATGTGATATTAGGCACGTAGGCCACCTTGTGTAAAATCCTTTTCTATGCTTTTTGTTACTATATATGGTATGATAGGAAAAACGACCTCAGCCATAATGGAGAAGTAGTCATACATCAAAGCCAAAGAACCAATAAGACGTTGAATTATGTTTGTGGTTTAATACTATAAAAGATCGTGTATTACTTCCTTGTATTAGGCTGCTCGAGTGTACACTAGTACAGAGCATCCTCCATGTACATGTCTTTCTATTCTATCCCTATAAATTCATTATGTTTATCTAGAAGAGCTGGCTAACGGTCGTTTGTATCCTGAATGGGTGCTGAATAATTAGGCTTCTACACCACAAGGTACCCACTATAAACCAGGCCAGACTCCTACAACGTCCAACAAAGACTTCACCTCTTCAAGAAACTCCTTGTGCGTCGAACAATTGATGCAATGTCTGCATTGCGGCTGAGAAATCGCTGTACAGCAGACCGGAACAATGCAGCACCGACTTCCCGACTTGAAATTTGATGTAGACCCTGCCTTGCAATGGAAAATTTGACACATCACCTACTGGATCGACACAGTGCCTGCTCATTCTTCCAGTGCATCAAGTATTTTCAACTCATCGTCTCTGGGTGTCAAAATATTCCTGCTTCACAGTGAGGAACCAAGACTGCACACCGAAAAACTATGCAAGCTCTTTGCAGCGTGGAAAGAAATGACGCATTGTTTGTGCCACATCAGAAAATCGAATGCAACACCTTATTTTTCCACGCTTCTCCTCCTCACCGTGCGTCGTTATTTTTCACACATTCCAGGCACTGTGTGTAACATCGAAAGAACTGCTTATTTCTAAAGATTGAGACTTTTTTAAACCTTTTGAAAGTGATATTTCAACTTGTACTTGTTGGATTTTTGTTGTTTTTACCTTCTTTTATTCAGATAAATATTATCTATTTTTCTAAACATGTGTGGTATATTTTGTGGTGTTTTTACTGTGTTACTGTATGATTTATTGCACAAATATTTTACACATTGCCTTCTAGGTTAAGCCTGACTGCTCAGTGCCAAGCTACCAGAGGGTGGGCACAGGATAATTTTAATTTTGTTGGGCCTTACCCAGACTAGGATTGTGGTCCCTACTTGGACATGGGTGTATACTTCTGCCAACTAGAGACTCCATTTTTAACAATAGTGAATTTAGCCGATAAATGCTTGAGAGATAAGGCAACATTGTCTGAGCATGAAATAAACAAACGTAGTACCAAGTTAACATTCCACATAGCAGTACACTTGGTAACAGGATGTTTAGCAAAACATACTCCCTTTAACATGTGACAAACCAGCAGGTGTTCACAGATAGGTTTTCAATCCACTCTGATATGTTCTGCAGATATTGTTGATCTGTAAATGTTAATGGTCTGCTAAACTTTCCCTGGAAATGCCAGGGAAGCTAGAAAATTCACTCTCAGGGTTACATGTGCTGAAATGAGATCTGAATCCCTCTCCAAACACCAGCTACATCAGAGCAACCTGGCTGAACTGCAAACATTTGCAGTGCCCGGGGCCCAGGATTGTTGGCTAAATTGAACCGCCTCCTCTGAATTTCCTGTGGTTCTCCAGGATGCCTCAAAATAATCCATGCTATGAGGTAAAAGGAGCCCTGTAGAATGAAATTGGGATGAAGACCATAAGGATTGAGGAGCAAGTTGGGAAATGGAGGAATTCACAATGGATGGTCTGGCGACAGTTCCAATAATGTAAGGTACCATGGTTGGGATTGCCAATATGGGGTTATTAGAACAAGAGATGATTGTTGTCTGTATGCTTGAGAAAGGAAAAACAACAGGTGATGGATGGAATGCTGAACATTGTCAAACATTCACCCCCAGTACAGTGATCTGGGCCTAAATCCATCGTTGTTTTGCTGCCCATGCCATTCCAGTTTGGACCCAGCCATATGCAAATCAGTCTTGACCCTGTTCCCCATGGGAACAGTCCAGCCTGAACTGCTAGGAAAAGGTCTTCCCTGGACTGGAAACAAGCATCCTGGGACCGGTTTCGGGGTTTCACCCCTCATCAGCCAGGCTAGCTTGAATCCAGTGGCATGGGAAGCACGGGACCCACGTCTGGGCATACCCTTCCCACTTAGGGCGACAAAGCAAAAACAACAGGTGATGGACGAAATGCTGAACATTGTCAAACATTCACCCCCAGTACAGTGATCTGGGCCTAAATCCATCGTTTTTTTGCTGCCCATGCCATTACAGTTTGGACCCAGCCATATGCAAATCAGTCTTGACCCTGTTCCCCATGGGAACAGTCCAGCCCGAACTGCTAGGCCAGGTCTTCCCTGGACTGGAAACAAGCATCCTGGGACCGGTTTCGGGTTTCACCCCTCATCAGCCAGGCTAGCTTGAATCCAGTGGCATGGGAAGCACGGGACCATATTTGGAATGTGTAGGAAAGTACCATCTTGCCTGGCATGTTACCCCCATTTTTCACTGTATATATGTTGTTTTAGTTGTATGTGTCACTGGGACCCTGGTAACCCAGGGCCCCAGTGCTCATAAGTGTGCCTGAATGTGTTACCTGTGTAGTGACTAACTGTCTCACTGAGGCTCTGCTAATCAGAACCTCAGTGGTTATGCTCTCTCATTTCTTTCCAAATTGTCACTGACAGGCTAGTGACCATTTTTACCAATTTACATTGGCTTACTGGAACACCCTTATAATTCCCTAGTATATGGTACTGAGGTACCCAGGGTATTGGGGTTCCAGGAGATCCCTATGGGCTGCAGCATTTCTTTTGCCACCCATAGGGAGCTCTGACAATTCTTACACAGGCCTGCCACTGCAGACTGAGTGAAATAACGTCCACGTTATTTCACAGCCATTTTACACTGCACTTAAGTAACTTATAAGTCACCTATATGTCTAACCTTTACCTGGTAAAGGTTAGGTGCAAAGTTACTTAGTGTGAGGGCACCCTGGCACTAGCCAAGGTGCCCCCACATTGTTCAGAGCCAATTCACTGAACTTTGTGAGTGCGGGGACACCATTACACGCGTGCACTACATATAGGTCACTACCTATATGTAGCTTCACCATGGTAACTCCGAATATGGCCATGTAACATGTCTATGATCATGGAATTGCCCCCTCTATGCCATCCTGGCATTATTGGTACAATTCCATGATCCCAGTGGTCTGTAGCACAGACCCTGGTACTGCCAGACTGCCCTTCCTGGGGTTTCTCTGCAGCTGCTGCTGCTGCCAACCCCTCAGACAGGCAGCTGCCCTCCTGGGGTCCAGCCAGGCCTGGCCCAGGATGGCAGAACAAAGAACTTCCTCTGAGAGAGGGTGTGACACCCTCTCCCTTTGGAAAATGGTGTGAAGGCAGGGGAGGAGTAGCCTCCCCCAGCCTCTGGAAATGCTTTGTTGGGCACAGATGTGCCCAATTCTGCATAAGCCAGTCTACACCGGTTCAGGGACCCCTTAGCCCTGCTCTGGCGCGAAACTGGACAAAGGAAAGGGGAGTGACCACTCCCCTGACCTGCACCTCCCCTGGGAGGTGTCCAGAGCTCCTCCAGTGTGCTCCAGACCTCTGCCATCTTGGAAACAGAGGTGCTGCTGGCACACTGGACTGCTCTGAGTGGCCAGTGCCACCAGGTGACGTCAGAGACTCCTTGTGATAGGCTCCTTCAGGTGTTAGTAGCCTTTCCTCTCTCCTAGGTAGCCAAACCCTCTTTTCTGGCTATTTAGGGTCTCTGTCTCTGGGGAAACTTCAGATAACGAATGCATGAGCTCAGCCGAGTTCCTCTGCATCTCCCTCTTCACCTTCTGATAAGGAATCGACCGCTGACCGCGCTGGAAGCCTGCAAACCTGCAACATAGTAGCAAAGACGACTACTGCAACTCTGTAACGCTGATCCTGCCGCCTTCTCGACTGTTTTCCTGCTTGTGCATGCTGTGGGGGTAGTCTGCCTCCTCTCTGCACCAGAAGCTCCGAAGAAATCTCCCGTGGGTCGACGGAATCTTCCCCCTGCAACCGCAGGCACCAAAAAGCTGCATCTCCGGTCCCTTGGGTCTCCTCTCAGCACGACGAGCGAGGTCCCTCGAATCCAGCGACACCGTCCAAGTGACTCCCACAGTCCAGTGACTCTTCAGCCCGAGTTTGGTGGAGGTAAGTCCTTGCCTCACCTCGCTGGGCTGCATTGCTGGGAACCGTGACTTTGCAAGCTTCTCCGGCCCCTGTGCACTTCCGGCGGAAATCCTGTGTGCACAGCCAAGCCTGGGTCCACGGCACTCTAACCTGCATTGCACGACTTTCTAAGTTGGTCTCCGGCGACGTGGGACTCCTTTGTGCAACTTCGGCGAGCACCGTTTCACGCATCCTCGTAGTGCCTGTTTCTGGCACTTCTCCGGGTGCTACCTGCTTCAGTGAGGGCTCTTTGTCTTGCTCGACGTCCCCTCTCTCTGCAGGTCCAATTTGCGACCTCCTGGTCCCTCCTGGGCCCCAGCAGCGTCCAAAAACGCCAAACGCACGATTTGCGTGTAGCAAGGCTTGTTGGCGTCCATTCGGCGGGAAAACACTTCTGTACGACTCTCCAAGGCGTGGGGGATCCATCCTCCAAAGGGGAAGTCTCTAGCCCTTGTCGTTCCTGCAGTATTCACAGTTCTTCAGCCTAGTAAGAGCTTCTTTGCACCAACCGCTGGCATTTCTTGGGCATCTGCCCGTCTCCGAGCTGCTTGTGACTTTTGGACTTGGTCCCCTTGTTCCACAGGTACCCTCAGTCAGGAATCCATCGTTGTTGCATTGCTAATTTGTGTTTTCCTTGCATTTTCCCTCTAACACGACTATTTTGTCCTTAGGGGAACTTTGGTGCACTTTGCACTCACTTTTCAGGGTCTTGGGGAGGGTTATTTTTCTAACTCTCAGTATTTTCTAATAGTCCCAGCGACCCTCTACAAGGTCACATAGGTTTGGGGTCCATTCGTGGTTCACATTCCACTTTTGGAGTATATGGTTTGTGTTGCCCCTATCCCTATGTTTCCCCATTGCATCCTATTGTAACTATACATTGTTTGCACTGTTTTCTAAGACTATACTGCATATTTTTGCTATTGTGTATATATATCTTGTGTATATTTCCTATCCTCTCACTGAGGGTACACTCTAAGATACTTTGGCATATTGTCATAAAAATAAAGTACCTTTATTTTTAGTATAACTGTGTATTGTGTTTTCTTATGATATTGTGCATATGACACTAGGTGGTACTGTAGTAGCTTCACACGTCTCCTAGTTCAGCCTAAGCTGCTCTGCTAAGCTACCATTATCTATCAGCCTAAGCTGCTAGACACCCTATACACTAATAAGGGATAACTGGGCCTGGTGCAAGGTGCAAGTACCCCTTGGTACTCACTACAAGCCAGTCCAGCCTCCTACATTGGTTGTGCAGCGGTGGGATAAGTGCTTTGAGACTACTTACCACTCTTGTCATTGTACTTTTCATAAGAGAAAAATATACAAAACAAGGTCAGTGTATATACACATAGCCAAAAAGTTTTGCATTTCCTCTTTTCACTCTTTTCTAAGTGCTGAAAAGTACTTCTAAACTTTCAAAAAGTTCTTAAAAGTTTAAAAAGTTTTTTCTGTCTTTCCAAAAAGTTCTAAAAATTTTTTTTTTCTCTTTGTCTATCACTTTAACTCTCTCTAAAAAATGTCTGGCACAGGCCAAAAAGTTGAACTGTCCAAACTTGCATATGATCACCTTAGCTGGAAAGGAGCAAGGAGTCTCTGCATAGAGAGAGGTTTGAGTGTAGGGAAGAATCCTTCTTTAGAACTGTTAATTAATATGCTTAGAGTACAGGATAAGGCCATAAGTGCCCAATCTGTAGAAAAAGTAGCTAATGGTTCTCAATCTGATCCAGGGACTCCCCCAGGAAAAGGTTCAGGAAAGAAACTTCTCAGCCTGCCCATTACTAGACAGTCTAGCATAGTTGGTACAGAGGTTGAATCACATCATACTGATGATGTGCTCTCACATTATACTGGTAGCCAAGCTGTTAGGGTGCCCTCTGTAAGGGACAGGTCTCCTTCTGTTCATTCCCATCATACCTCTGTATCTAGAAATGTCCCTCCCACCCACCCTGATGACAGATTGTTGGAAAGGGAGCTCAATAGATTGAGAGTGGAGCAAACCAGACTGAAGCTCAAGAAGCAACAGCTGGATTTGGATAGACAGTCTTTAGAAATAGAGAGGGAAAGACAGAAGATGGGTTTAGATACCCATGGTGGCAGCAGCAGTATTCCCCATAGTCATCCTGCAAAAGAGCATGATTCCAGGAATCTGCATAAGATAGTTCCCCCTTACAAGGAGGTGGATGACATTAACAAGTGGTTTGCTGCACTTGAGAGGGCCTGTGCTGTACAGGATGTCCCTCAAAAGCAGTGGGCTGCTATCCTATGGCTATCATTTACTGGAAAAGGTAGGGATAGGCTCCTTACTGTAAAAGAAAATGATGCTAACAATTTCCAAGTTCTTAAGAATGCACTCCTGGATGGTTATGGCTTAACCACTGAACAGTACAGGATAAAGTTCAGAGATACCAAAAAGGAGTCTTCACAAGACTGGGTTGATTTCATTGACCAGGCAGTGAAGGCCTTGGAGGGGTGGTTACATGGCAGTAAAGTTACTGATTATGACAGCCTGTATAACTTGATCCTGAGAGAGCATATTCTTAATAATTGTGTGTCTGATTTGTTGCACCAGTACTTGGTGGACTCTGATCTGACCTCTCCCCAAGAATTGGGAAAGAAGGCAGACAAATGGGTCAGAACAAGAGTGAACAGAAAAGTTCATACAGGGGGTGACAAAGATGGCAACAAAAAGAAGGATGGTAAGTCTTCTGACAAGGGTGGGGACAAATCTAAAAATGAGTCTTCATCAGGCCCACAAAAACACTCTGGTGGGGGTGGTGGGCCCAAATCCTCTTTTAATCAGAACAAGGAAAAGAAACCATGGTGCTATTTATGTAAGATAAAAGGCCATTGGATAACAGATCCCAGTTGTCCAAAGAAAGGCACCACAGCTCCTACCACTACAACCCCTACTGCTACACCTAGTGTCCCTACTAATAGCAGTGGTGGTGGGAGCAAACCTACTAATAGCCAATCCAAGGGAGTAGCTGGGCTCACTTTTGGTAATTTAGTTGGGGTTGGTCTAATTAGGGAGACCACAGAGGCTACTTTAGTCTCTGAAGGGGCTATTGACTTAGCCACTTTGGTTGCTTGCCCCCATAACTTGGAGAAGTACAAGCAACTAACCCTAATAAATGGTGTTGAGGTCCAGGCCTACAGGGACACAGGTGCCAGTGTCACAATGGTGATTGAGAAACTGGTGCACCCTGAACAACACATACTTGGACACCAGTACCAAGTAACCGATGCTCACAACATAACACAAAGCCACCCCATGGCTGTTGTAAATCTCAACTGGGGGGGGGTATCTGGTCCAAAGAAAGTTGTGGTAGCTTCAGATTTACCTGTAGACTGTCTATTAGGGAATGATTTGGAGACATCAGCTTGGTCAGATGTGGAGTTGGAGGCCCATGCAGCAATGCTGGGCATCCCAGGGCATATTTTTGCTTTGACAAGGGCTCAGGCCAAAAAGCAAAAAGGACAGGGAAGCTTGGATCCTGGAAGAATGGACCAAGTGCTCCCTAAAGCTAGGGCTAGTAGAAGCAAACCACTTCCTACTATCCCTCCCTCTACAGTGGATTCTCCTTCTGAGGAAGAAGAATTCCCTCCCTGTGCAGAACCTACACCAGAGGAGCTGGAAGCAGACACTGCTGAGCTTTTGGGTGAAGGGGGGCCTGCCAGAGAGGAGCTGAGTGTGGCACAGCAAACCTGTCCCACATTAGAGGGTCTCAGACAGCAAGCTGTCAAACAGGCTAATGGGGATGTCAGTGACTCACACAGAGTTTACTGGGAGGACAACCTCTTGTACACTGAGCATAGGGATCCTAAACCTGGAGCTGCCAGGAGATTAGTGATTCCTCAGGAGTACAGAAAGTTCCTCCTAACACTGGCACATGACATTCCCTTAGCTGGGCACCTGGGTCAAATGAAAACTTGGGACAGATTGGTACCACTGTTTCATTGGCCTAGGATGTCTGAGGACAGAAAAGAATTTTGTAAGTCCTGTGAAACCTGTCAAGCCAGTGGCAAGACAGGTGGCACTCCAAAGGCACCCCTTATCCCACTGCCTGTGGTTGGGGTTCCCTTTGAAAGGGTAGGGGTTGACATAGTTGGCCCCCTTGACCCTCCTACTGCTTCAGGCAATAGGTTTATCTTGGTGGTAGTGGACCATGCCACAAGATATCCTGAAGCTATTCCTTTAAGGACCACTACAGCTCCTGCAGTGGCAAAGGCCCTCCTGGGAATATTTTCCAGGGTGGGCTTCCCAAAGGAAGTAGTATCAGACAGGGGAAGCAATTTCATGTCTGCATACTTAAAGGCCATGTGGAAGGAGTGTGGTGTAACTTACAAGTTCACAACACCCTATCATCCACAAACAAATGGACTGGTGGAGAGATTTAATAAAACTCTCAAAGGCATGATTATGGGACTCCCTGAAAAACTCCGCAGGAGATGGGATATCCTTCTACCATGCCTCCTTTTTGCCTACAGGGAGGTACCCCAGAAAGGAGTGGGCTTCAGCCCCTTTGAACTTCTTTTTGGACACCCTGTTAGGGGTCCACTCACACTTGTAAAGGAGGGTTGGGAACAACCTTTAAAAGCTCCTAAGCAGGATATTGTGGATTATGTACTTGGCCTCAGATCAAGGATGGCTGAGTACATGAAAAAGGCCAGTAAAAACCTTCAGGCCAGCCAAGAGCTACAGAAGCAATGGCATGATCAGAAGGCTGTTTTGGTTCAGTACCAACCAGGGCAGAAAGTGTGGGTCTTGGAGCCTGTGGCCCCAAGAGCACTCCAAGATAAATGGAGTGGACCCCACACAATTGTTGAAAAGAAGGGTGAAGTCACCTACTTGGTTGACTTAGGCACTGCCAGGAGTCCCCTTAGGGTGCTCCATGTCAACCGCCTGAAACCCTACTATGACAGGGCTGATCTCACCCTGCTCATGGCAACAGATGAGGGACAGGAAGAAGACAGTGATCCTCTACCTGATCTCTTCTCTTCCACAGAACAAGATGCTCTTGTGGAAGGTGTAGTTTTGGCTGATTGTCTTACTGCTGAGCAGAAAGATAATTGCATAAATCTCCTAGGACAATTTTCAGAACTCTTCTCCATTGTGCCAGGCACCACTTCTTGGTGTGAGCACACTATAGATACTGGAGACAGTTTACCTGTCAAAAGTAAGATCTATAGGCAGCCTGACCATGTCAGGGACTGCATAAAGCAAGAAGTTCAGAAGATGTTGGAACTAGGAGTGGTTGAGCACTCTGACAGTCCATGGGCTTCTCCTGTGGTACTGGTACCAAAACCCAATTCTAAAGATGGAAAGAAGGAAATGAGGTTTTGTGTAGACTATAGAGGTCTCAACTTGGTAACCAAAACTGATGCTCACCCTATACCCAGGGCAGATGAGCTAATAGATACACTGGCATCTGCCAAGTATCTAAGCACTTTTGATTTGACTGCAGGGTATTGGCAGATCAAAATGTCAGAAGATGCTAAACCTAAGACTGCATTTTCTACCATTGGAGGACATTACCAGTTTACTGTAATGCCTTTTGGTTTGAAAAATGCACCTGCCACTTTTCAGAGGTTGGTGAACACAGTCCTGCAAGGGCTGGAAGCTTTCAGTGCAGCATATTTGGATGATATAGCTGTCTTTAGCTCCAGCTGGGATGATCACCTGGTCCACCTATGGAAAGTTTTGGAGGCCCTGCAAAAGGCAGGCCTCACTATCAAGGCTTCAAAGTGCCAGATAGGGCAGGGTAAGGTGGTTTATCTGGGACACCTTGTTGGTGGGGAACAGATTGCACCACTTCAGGTGAAAATCCAAACTATTATTGATTGGGTTCCCCCTACCACTCAGACTCAGGTGAGAGCCTTCCTAGGCCTCACTGGGTATTACAGGAGGTTCATTAAGAACTATGGCTCCATTGCAGCCCCTCTTAATGACCTCACATCCAAGAAAATGCCTAAAAAGGTATTATGGACAGCAAACTGTCAGAAAGCTTTTGAGGAGCTGAAGCAGGCCATGTGCTCTGCACCTGTCCTGAAAAGCCCTTGTTACTCTAAAAAATTCTATGTCCAAGCTGATGCATCTGAATTAGGAGTAGGGGCAGTCCTATCACAACTTAATTCTGAGGGCCAGGATCAACCTGTTGCTTTTATTAGTAGAAGGTTGACCCCTAGAGAAAAGCGTTGGTCTGCCATTGAGAGGGAGGCCTTTGCTGTGGTCTGGGCTCTGAAGAAGTTGAGGCCATACCTGTTTGGCACTCACTTCATTGTTCAGACAGACCACAAACCTCTACTTTGGCTAAAACAAATGAAAGGTGAAAATCCTAAATTGTTGAGGTGGTCCATATCCCTACAGGGAATGGACTATACAGTGGAACATAGACCTGGGAGTAGCCACTCCAATGCAGATGGACTCTCCAGATATTTCCACTTAGACAATGAAGACTCATCAGGTAATGGCTAGTCTTATTGTCCTTCGTTTGGGGGGGGGTTGTGTAGGAAAGTACCATCTTGCCTGGCATGTTACCCCCATTTTTCACTGTATATATGTTGTTTTAGTTGTATGTGTCACTGGGACCCTGGTAACCCAGGGCCCCAGTGCTCATAAGTGTGCCTGAATGTGTTACCTGTGTAGTGACTAACTGTCTCACTGAGGCTCTGCTAATCAGAACCTCAGTGGTTATGCTCTCTCATTTCTTTCCAAATTGTCACTGACAGGCTAGTGACCATTTTTACCAATTTACATTGGCTTACTGGAACACCCTTATAATTCCCTAGTATATGGTACTGAGGTACCCAGGGTATTGGGGTTCCAGGAGATCCCTATGGGCTGCAGCATTTCTTTTGCCACCCATAGGGAGCTCTGACAATTCTTACACAGGCCTGCCACTGCAGACTGAGTGAAATAACGTCCACGTTATTTCACAGCCATTTTACACTGCACTTAAGTAACTTATAAGTCACCTATATGTCTAACCTTTACCTGGTAAAGGTTAGGTGCAAAGTTACTTAGTGTGAGGGCACCCTGGCACTAGCCAAGGTGCCCCCACATTGTTCAGAGCCAATTCACTGAACTTTGTGAGTGCGGGGACACCATTACACGCGTGCACTACATATAGGTCACTACCTATATGTAGCTTCACCATGGTAACTCCGAATATGGCCATGTAACATGTCTATGATCATGGAATTGCCCCCTCTATGCCATCCTGGCATTATTGGTACAATTCCATGATCCCAGTGGTCTGTAGCACAGACCCTGGTACTGCCAGACTGCCCTTCCTGGGGTTTCTCTGCAGCTGCTGCTGCTGCCAACCCCTCAGACAGGCAGCTGCCCTCCTGGGGTCCAGCCAGGCCTGGCCCAGGATGGCAGAACAAAGAACTTCCTCTGAGAGAGGGTGTGACACCCTCTCCCTTTGGAAAATGGTGTGAAGGCAGGGGAGGAGTAGCCTCCCCCAGCCTCTGGAAATGCTTTGTTGGGCACAGATGTGCCCAATTCTGCATAAGCCAGTCTACACCGGTTCAGGGACCCCTTAGCCCTGCTCTGGCGCGATACTGGACAAAGGAAAGGGGAGTGACCACTCCCCTGACCTGCACCTCCCCTGGGAGGTGTCCAGAGCTCCTCCAGTGTGCTCCAGACCTCTGCCATCTTGGAAACAGAGGTGCTGCTGGCACACTGGACTGCTCTGAGTGGCCAGTGCCACCAGGTGACGTCAGAGACTCCTTGTGATAGGCTCCTTCAGGTGTTAGTAGCCTTTCCTCTCTCCTAGGTAGCCAAACCCTCTTTTCTGGCTATTTAGGGTCTCTGTCTCTGGGGAAACTTCAGATAACGAATGCATGAGCTCAGCCGAGTTCCTCTGCATCTCCCTCTTCACCTTCTGATAAGGAATCGACCGCTGACCGCGCTGGAAGCCTGCAAACCTGCAACATAGTAGCAAAGACGACTACTGCAACTCTGTAACGCTGATCCTGCCGCCTTCTCGACTGTTTTCCTGCTTGTGCATGCTGTGGGGGTAGTCTGCCTCCTCTCTGCACCAGAAGCTCCGAAGAAATCTCCCGTGGGTCGACGGAATCTTCCCCCTGCAACCGCAGGCACCAAAAAGCTGCATCTCCGGTCCCTTGGGTCTCCTCTCAGCACGACGAGCGAGGTCCCTCGAATCCAGCGACACCGTCCAAGTGACTCCCACAGTCCAGTGACTCTTCAGCCCGAGTTTGGTGGAGGTAAGTCCTTGCCTCACCTCGCTGGGCTGCATTGCTGGGAACCGCGACTTTGCAAGCTTCTCCGGCCCCTGTGCACTTCCGGCGGAAATCCTGTGTGCACAGCCAAGCCTGGGTCCACGGCACTCTAACCTGCATTGCACGACTTTCTAAGTTGGTCTCCGGCGACGTGGGACTCCTTTGTGCAACTTCGGCGAGCACTGTTTCACGCATCCTCGTAGTGCCTGTTTCTGGCATTTTTCCGGGTGCTACCTGCTTCAGTGAGGGCTCTTTGTCTTGCTCGACGTCCCCTCTCTCTGCAGGTCCAATTTGCGACCTCCTGGTCCCTCCTGGGCCCCAGCAGTGTCCAAAAATGCCAAACGCACGATTTGCGTGTAGCAAGGCTTGTTGGCGTCCATTTGGCGGGAAAACACTTCTGCACGACTCTCCAAGGCGTGGGGGATCCATCCTCCAAAGGGGAAGTCTCTAGCCCTTGTCGTTCCTGCAGTATTCACAGTTCTTCAGCCTAGTAAGAGCTTCTTTGCACCAACCGCTGGCATTTCTTGGGCATCTGCCCGTCTCCGAGCTGCTTGTGACTTTTGGACTTGGTCCCCTTGTTCCACAGGTACCCTCAGTCAGGAATCCATCGTTGTTGCATTGCTGATTTGTGTTTTCCTTGCATTTTCCCTCTAACACGACTATTTTGTCCTTAGGGGAACTTTGGTGCACTTTGCACTCACTTTTCAGGGTCTTGGGGAGGGTTATTTTTCTAACTCTCACTATTTTCTAATAGTCCCAGCGACCCTCTACAAGGTCACATAGGTTTGGGGTCCATTCGTGGTTCACATTCCACTTTTGGAGTATATGGTTTGTGTTGCCCCTATCCCTATGTTTCCCCATTGCATCCTATTGTAACTATACATTGTTTGCACTGTTTTCTAAGACTATACTGCATATTTTTGCTATTGTGTATATATATCTTGTGTATATTTCCTATCCTCTCACTGAGGGTACACTCTAAGATACTTTGGCATATTGTCATAAAAATAAAGTACCTTTATTTTTAGTATAACTGTGTATTGTGTTTTCTTATGATATTGTGCATATGACACTAGGTGGTACTGTAGTAGCTTCACACGTCTCCTAGTTCAGCCTAAGCTGCTCTGCTAAGCTACCATTATCTATCAGCCTAAGCTGCTAGACACCCTATACACTAATAAGGGATAACTGGGCCTGGTGCAAGGTGCAAGTACCCCTTGGTACTCACTACAAGCCAGTCCAGCCTCCTACAGAATGGGGGGACAATTCCATAATCTTCGACATGTTACGTGGCCATATTCGGAGTTACCATTGTGAAGTTACATATAGGTATTGACCTCTATGTAGTGCACATGTGTAATGGCATCCCCGTACTCAAAAAAAGTCCCGGGAAATGGCTCTGAACTATGTGGGGGCACGTTTGCTAGTGCAAGGGTGCCCTCACACTTAGTAACTTTGCACCTAACCTTCAGCAAGTGAAGGTTAGACATATAGGTGAATTATAAGTTACTTAAGTGCAGTGCAAATGGCTGTGAAATAGTGTGTGCACTATTTCACACAGGCTGCAATGACAGTCCTGTCTAAGGGGCTGTCTGAACTCTTATGGGTGGCAAAAGAAATGCTGCAGCCCATAATGACCTCCTGGAACCCCAATGCTCTGTGTACCTAGGCACAATATACTAGGGACTTATAAGGGGGGTCCAGTATGCCAATTGAAGTTGGTAAATGAAGTCACTGGCCTACAGTGACAAATGTACAAGCAGAGAGAGTAAAAGCACTGAGGTTCTGATTAGCAGAGCCTCCGTGACAGAGTTAGGCACTACACAGGCATACACATTAGGCCACAAACTATGATCACTGGGGTCGTGGCTAGCAGGATCCCAGTGAGACAGGCAGAACACACTGACATATAGGTTTTTATCTATGAGCACTGGGGTTCTGGCTAGCAGGATCTCAATGACACAGTAAAAACACACTGACACACACTGACAAACAGGCCAAAAGTGGGGGTACACATGCTAGAAAGAGGCTACTTTCTCACACAACCCCCACCCCAAACTAAGGACAATAAGGCTAACCTTGGCCAGTTGAGACTTTATTGTCTAAGTGGTGATAAGTAGAGAATAGATCTGCAGTAGAGTGGTTACTCCCTTTATCATCCACTATATGGTTACTTCCCTGTGGGGATGTAAACCGCTCTGTTTGGAGAATTTAACCTAACCAACAGTGTGAGTGTAAATTCTCAGAGTTCCTATGAGTATGTTTTAAAGTTGGGCAGTGGGATTGGTCCACTGGGCCTATGTCAAATGCAGTAATGCTAGACAGGGAGGCTGTCTCAATAAAGCCATAGCTGGGCAAAAACTTTGCCCATACGGCTGTGAGAGAGAACAGGGTTGCTGTTTCTCTTGAGTTGGAGCAGGACAGGGCTGCTTGTCCTATAAGCTCCACACCAGGACAGGGCTGATGGCCTAAGTGTTTACAGGCAGTGCACGGTTGCTGCACTAAAGTTTCTCTAGGAGGGCTGGAGGGATGCTACATAGTTACTAAAATGGTGCAGTTTTGTACACCTGGATTTTTAGTTCCACAGAGAGGTACTTTTACCTCTGGGAGTTCAGCTGTGGTAGCTGATGGCTCCTTTGGTACAGTTTCCACCCCAGGAGAGGTTCCTCCCACCACAGGAATGGTATCCTTAGTGGCAGGGTGGGGAAGGGATACTTTGATACACTTCTTACCTGTTGGTGGAGAGGGATCCTAAGATTTCAGGCCTTTTTCTCTCCTTTGATTTTTCATTTCACCAGAAATGAGAGGAAGCAATTTCTCAGGGATACCCAGCATGGATGCATGGGTATTAAACTCTACCTCAACCCAACCTGAGGCCTCTAGGTCATTCCCTAAGAGACAATCTACAGGTAAGCTAGGTGATACCATTACCTGCTTAGGGCCAGTAACTCCACCCTAACTAAGTTGAACGAGAGCTAAGGGGAGAGACTGAGTGGAGTTACTGACATCAGTAACTTGGTACTTCTGTCCAAGGAGGTGTTGTGCAGTTGACACTAGGTTTTCAGTCACCAAAGTGATACTGGCACCTGTGTCCCTGTAGGCCTGGGCCTCAACACCATTTATTAAGATTGACTGCCTGTACTTATCCATGTTAAGGGGACAGGCAGTGTAGGAAAGTACAATCTTGTCTGGCAGGTTACCCCCATATTTCACTGCATATATGTTGTTTTAGTTGTATGTGTCACTGGGACCCTGCCAGCCAGGGCCCCAGTGCTCATAAGTGTGCCCTGTATGTGTTCCCTGTGTGATGACTAACTGTCTCACTGAGGCTCTGCTAACCAGAACCTCAGTGGTTATGCTCTCTCTTTGCTTTCCAAATTGTCACTAACAGGCTAGTGACCAATTTCACCAACTCACATTGGCATACTGGAACACCCTTATAATTCCCTAGTATATGGTACTGAGGTACCCAGGGTATTGGGGTTCCAGGAGATCCCTATGGGCTGCAGCATTTCTTTTGCCACCCATAGGGAGCTCTGACAATTCTTACACAGGCCTGCCACTGCAGCCTGAGTGAAATAACGTCCACGTTATTTCACAGCCATTTACCACTGCACTTAAGTAACTTATAAGTCATCTATATGTATGACCTTTACCTGGTAAAGGTTGGGTGCTAAGTTACTTAGTGTGTGGGCACCCTGGCACTAGCCAAGGTGGCCCCACATTGTTCAGGGCAAATTCCCCGGACTTTGTGAGTGCGGGGACACGATTACACGCGTGCACTATACATAGGTCACTACCTATGTACAGCGTCACAATGGTAACTCCGAACATGGCCATGTAACATGTCTAAGATCATGGAATTGTCACCCCAATGCCATTCTGGCATTGGGGAGACAATTCCATGATCCCCCGAGTCTCTAGCACAGACCCCGGGTACTGCCAAACTGCCTTTCCCGGGGTTTCACTGTAGCAGCTGTTGCTGCCAACCCCTCAGACAGGTTTCTGCCCTCCTGGGGTCCAGCCAGGCTTGGCCCAGGAAGGCAGAACAAAGGACTTCCTCAGAGAGAGGGTGTTACACCCTCTCCCTTTGGAAAAAGGTGTCAGGGCTGGGGAGGAGTAGCCTCCCCCAGCCTCTGGAAATGCTTTGATGGGCACAGATGGTGCCCATCTCTGCATAAGCCAGTCTACACCGGTTCAGGGATCCCTCAGCCCTGCTCTGGCGTGAAACTGGACAAAGGAAAGGGGAGTGACCACTCCCCTGACCTGCACCTCCCCTGGGAGGTGCCCAGAGCTCCTCCAGTGTGCTCCAGACCTCTGCCATCTTGGAAACAGAGGTGCTGCTGGCACACTGGACTGCTCTGAGGGGCCAGTGCCAGCAGGTGACATCAGAGACTCCTTCTGATAGGCTTTTACCTGTGTTGCTAGCCTATCCTCCTTCCTAGGTAGCCAAACCTCCTTTTCTGGCTATTTAGGGTCTCTGCTTTGGGGAATTCTTTAGATAATGAATGCAAGAGCTCATCAGAGTTCCTCTGCATCTCTCTCTTCACCTTCTGCCACGGAATCGACCGCTGACTGCTCAGGAAGCCTGCAAAACCGCAACAAAGTAGCAAAGACGACTACTGCAACCTTGTATCGCTGATCCTGCCGCCTTCTCGACTGTTTTCCTGGTGGTGCATGCTGTGGGGGTAGTCTGCCTCCTCTCTGCACTAGAAGCTCCAAAGAAATCTCCTGTGGGTCGACGGAATCTTCCCCCTGCAACCTTAGGCACCAAAAGACTGCATCACCGGTCATCTGGGTCCCCTCTCAGCACGACGAGCGTGGTCCCTGGAACTCAGCAACTCTGTCCAAGTGACTCCCATAGTCCAGTGACTCTTCAGTCCAAGTTTGGTGGAGGTAAGTCCTTGCCTCCCCACGCTAGACTGCATTGCTGGGTACCGCGTGATTTGCAGCTGCTCCGGCTCCTGTGCACTCTTCCAGGATTTCCTTTGTGCACAGCCAAGCCTGGGTCCCCGACACTCTAACCTACAGTGCACAACCTCCTGAGTTGTCCTCTGGCGTCGTGGGATCTTCTTTTGTGACTTCGGGTGAGCTCCGGTTCACTCTTCTTCGTAGTGCCTGTTTTGGCACTTCTGCGGGTGCTGCTTGCTTCTGAGAGAGCTCCTTGTCTTGCTGGGCGCCCCCTCTGTCGCCTCACGCAATTGGTGACATCCTGGTCCCTCCTGGACCACAGCAGCATCCAAAAACCCTAACTGTGACCCTTGCAGCTAGCAAGGCTTGTTTGCGGTCTTTCTGCGTGGAAATACCTCTGCAAGCTTCTTCACGATGTGGGACATCCATCCTCAAAAGGGGAAGTTCCTAGTCCTCTTTGTTCTTGCAGAATCCACAGCTTTTACCATCTGGTTGGAGCTTCTTTGCAACCTCAGCTGGCATTTCCTGGCCATCTGCCCACTCTCGACTTTGTCGTGACTCTTGGACTTGGTCCCCTTGTTCCACAGGTACTCTCGTCCGGAAATCCATCGTTGTTGCATTGCTGGTGTTGGTCTTCCTTGCAGAATTCCCCTATCATGACTTCGGTGCTCTCTGGTGAACTTAGGTGCACTTTACACCTACTTTTCAGGGTCTTGGGGTGGGCTATTTTTCTAACCCTCACTGTTTTCTTACAGTCCCAGCGACCCTCTACAAGCTCACATAGGTTTGGGGTCCATTTGTGGCTCGCATTCCACTTTTGGGGATATGGTTTGTGTTGCCCCTATACCTAGGTGCTCTCATTGCAATCTAGTGTGACTGTACATTGCTTGCATTGCTTTCTATTGCTATTACTGCATAATTTTGGTATTGTGTACATATATCTTGTGTATATTTGCTATCCTCATACTGAGGGTACTCACCGAGATACTTTTGGCATATTGTCATTAAAATAAAGTACCTTTATTTTTAGTATATCTGTGTATTGTGTTTTCTTATGATATTGTGCATATGACACCAGTGGTATAGTGGGAGCTTTGCATGTCTCCAAGTTCAGCCTAAGCTGCTCTGCTAAGCTACCCTTTTCTATCAGCCAAAGCTTCTAGACACCTCTTCTACACTAATAAGGGATAACTGGACCTGGTGCAGAGTGTAAGTACCCCTTGGTACTCGCTACAAACCAGGCCAGCCTCCTACATTGGTTGTGCAGCGGTGGGATAAGTACTTGCAACTACTTACCACTTTGTCATTTTGTACTTTTCATAAGAGAAAAGTATACTAAACAAGTTCAGTGTATGTACACCTAACCAAACAGTTTTGCTTTTCTCCTCTTACTCTATTGCTAAGTGCTGAAAAGTACCTCTAAACTTTCAAAAAGTTTCTTAGAAGTTGAAAAAAAAAAATTCTGTCCCTTAAAAAGTTCTGAAACTTTTTCTTTCTTTTTCTGTTCCTTAAACCTTTTTCTATCATGTCTGGTACAGGTCCTACTCTTGATCTGGCCAGCACTGCTTATGACAACCTTAGCTGGAAAGGTGCAAGGAGTCTCTGCATTGATAGAGGTTTAGGGGTAGGGAAGAATCCCTCTAGAGAATTGTTGGTTAATATGCTCATTGAAATTGATAAGGCCTTAGGTGGCACATCAGGTGAGAGATTAGCAGATGGTTCACATTCTGATTCTGGGGTAGCCCCAGCAAAAGTGTTAGATGGGAACCTTCCCAACCTGCCCATTAGCAGGCCACCTAGCAACCCTGGTACTAATGTGAGCTCTATGTATTGGGGTGATGGGTTTATTGCTGTTTGGTTACTTCTATGCGTCTTAGGCTTCCAGAAGCCTTGATCGCGAAGTCACAGAGACTGAACAACATAGTGGTCCATCTTGCTTGCAGCTTTTGCAACTACGACTATGTGTATAGTATTTGTCGGGTTCACAATAGGCTAGCGATAAAGCAGCATTTTCAGCCCTTTTTTCAAATGGCCTACTACTGATCTGGCTCAATTTCGATTTCTAACCTCTTAAACCTCACATTCCTGCAGGAACCCTGTAAAAGCAGCTATACTTCAAACATGTCCACTGCAGGTGTGCAGCCTTCTAGACTCTTGACCTGCAGGACAGGTTGTTAGAGTGCCAACTATTAGGGATAGGTCTCCCTCTGTTCATTCACACCATTCTTCTGTGTGTCTAAGCAAGCCCAACCCACCCACCCTGATGACAGAATGTTAGAAAGGGAACTCAATAGATTGAGAATGAAAGAGACCAGGCTGAAGCTTAAACAGCAACAGCTGGCTCTAGACAGGGAAACCTTAGACTTAGAAAAAGAAAGGCAGAGGTTGGGGTTTGGACCCCATGGTGGAAGCAGCAGTATTACAGATAGTAATCCTGTAAAAGAGCATGATTCTAGGAATCTGCACAAGATAGTTCCCCCTTACAAGGAGGGGGATGACATTAACAAGTGGTTTGCTGCACTTGAGAGGGCCTGTGTTGTACAGGGGGTCCCTCAAAGGCGTGAGCTGCTATCCTATGGCTATCTTTAAGTGGAAAGGGTAGGGATAGGCTCCTTACTGTGAAGGAAAGTGATGCCAATAATTTTACATTTTTAAAGAATGCACTCCTAGATGGTTATGGCTTAACCACTGAACAGTACAGGATCAAGTTCAGAGAAACCAAAAGGGAGTCTTCACAAGACTGGGTATAATTTGTTGACCATTCAGTGAAGGCCTTGGAGGGGTGGTTACATGGCAGTAAAGTTTCTGACTATGAAAGCCTGTATAACTTAATCCTGAGAGAGTATATTCTGAATAACTGTGTGTCTGATTTGTTACACCAATATCTAGTGGACTCAGATCTGACCTCTCCCCAAGAATTGGGAAAGAAGGCAGACAAATGGGTCAGAACAAGAGTGAACAGAAAAGTTCATACAGGGAGTGACAAGGATGGCAAGAAGAAGGATGGTAAGTCTTCAGACAAAGGTGGGGACAAATCTAAAAATGAGTCTTCATCAGGCCCACAAAAACACTCTGGTGGGGGTGGTGGGTCCAAATCCTCTTCTAATCAAGTAAAGAAACCATGGTGCTATTTATGTAAAGTAAAAGGCCATTGGACAACTGATGCCAGTTGTCCAAAGAAAAGCACCAAGCCTCCCACTACCACAACCCCTACTGCTACACCTAGTGCCCCTAGTAATAGCAGTGGTGGTGGGAGCAAACCTACTAATAGCCAATCCAAGGGAGTAGCTGGGCTCACTTTTGGTAATTTAGTTGGGGTTGGTCTTGTTAGGGAGACCACAGAGGCTGTGTTAGCCTCTGAAGGTGCCATTGATTTGGCCACCTTGGTTGCTTGTCCCCTTAATATGGATAAGTACAAGCAACTTCCCCTAATAAATGGTGTTGAGGTTCAGGCCTACAGGGACACAGGTGCCAGTGTTACCATGGTAATAGAGAAACTGGTCCACCCTGAACAACACCTACTTGGTCACAAGTACCAAGTGACTGATGCTCATAACAACACTCTTAGCCACCCCATGGCTGTTGTGAATCTCAACTGGGGGGGTGG
This sequence comes from Pleurodeles waltl, assembly GCF_031143425.1. Lineage (NCBI taxonomy): Eukaryota > Metazoa > Chordata > Amphibia > Caudata > Salamandridae > Pleurodeles > Pleurodeles waltl. Next base: position 757,903,414 of record NC_090449.1, on the reverse strand, counting down.
GTTACTGGTCCAAAGAAAATTGTGGTTGCCTCAGATTTACCTGTAGACTGTCTACTAGGGAACGATTTAGAGACATCAGCTTGGGCAGAAGTGGAGTTGGAGGCTCATGCAGCAATGCTGGGCATTCCTGGGCATATTTTTGCTTTGACAAGGGCTCAGGCCAAAAAGCAAAAAGGACAGGGTGACTTGGATCCTGGAACAATGGACCAAGTGCTCCCTAAAGCTAGGGTTAGTAAAGGTAAATCCCTATCTACTATCCCTCCCTCTACAGTGTTTTCAACTTCTGAGGAAGAAGAATTTCCACCCTGTGCAGAACCTTCATCAGAGGAGCTGGAAGCAGACACTGCTAAGCTTTTGGGTGGAGGGGGGCCTGCCAGGGAGGAGCTGAGTGTGGCACAGCAGACCTGTCCCACACTAGAGGGTCTAAGACAGTGTTAACGCGTCCGTCTATGTCAATTTATACACATCAGGACTCGTTTTAGGTCGATGAACCTTTGGACCCAGTGGTGAGTCTCCGTAAAACGAGATTACCAAGCATCAAAATATATTTCACAATAACCATTAATGAACCTTCGGTGCATTTATTAGTTCGCAGACTCAAATAACCACACCTTAAAAGGAAGATTTTGTGAATTTATTCCCTATTGATTACAATCTAATAATAAACGTATTAATCTCAAAACCAAGAAGCATAAGAGCATAATCACAAAGTGGCAACTACGATAAACTTTCAACAATGCGATGATCAGAATCATAGGATAGATACGTTATCAAAGAATAGATCATAGTGCATGATAAACCAAAGAATATCAGTTCAGCATAGCTACATGTCAGTCACGTCAGTTCCGTCCGTCAAATGAATACCTCATCTAAACTCTCATCTAAATGCTCATCTAAATTAGCATTAGCATGTTGGGCTTCATGCAAACAATTTAGAACATCAATTTGGAAAACATCTAACTAAGGGGGTCATTCTGACCCTGGCAGGGCGGGGGTTGGCGGTAGCACCGCCAACAGGCTGGCGGTGCTCCGCCGGGCATTCTGACCGCGGCGGTACAGCCGCGGCCAGAAGCGGAAAGCCGGCGGTGTACCGCCGACTTTCCGCTGCCCATGGGAATCCGCCATGGCGGCGCAGCTTGCTGCGCCGCCATGGGGATTCTGACACCCCATACCGCCATCCTGTTCCTGGCGGGTCGCCCGCCAGGAACAGGATGGCGATATGGGGTGTCGTGGGGCCCCTGGGGGCCCCTGCAGTGCCCATGCCAATGGCATGGGCACTGCAGGGGCCCCTGTAAGAGGGCCCCACAAAGAATTTCAGTGTCTGCTTTGCAGACACTGAAATTCGCGACGGGTGCAACTGCACCCGTCGCACCTTCCCACTCCGCCGGCTCCATTCGGAGCCGGCTTCCTCGTGGGAAGGGTGTTTCCCACTGGGCTGCAGGCGGACTTTTGGCGGTCGCCCGCCAGCCCAGTGGGAAACCCAGAATGACCGCCGCGGTCTTTTGACCGTGGGACTGTCTTCTGGCGGTTCCCGCTTGGCGGGCGGCTCCCGCCGCCCGCCAAGATTAGAATCAGGCCCTAAGATACCTAATTAAACATACAGCAGTTGGTACCTAGAAAGAAAGGCAAATAGATTCCGTTAGCATTAATAATTACCCTCCTCGAGATAGGTCAGCATACAGGATCAGTCTTCGTCTTCAGGACATCAGTTAGTTCACCGTCAATCTATCTAAATTAGAAGCAAGGGACACTCTCCTCATAAGGAGGAAAGTGTAATAGGGCAGTCTATGGGCTAGGATGATTTTTGTCTAAGTCTCAAATCACCAAATAGAGTGACAGAGTTTCTGGATGCAATCAATATTATTCCCTACCTAATGCCTGTCGTCTCTCGTGTCATGAGTTTTTATCCCCTTTTCGTAATACATTCCCCCACAATTATTGGTTAATAACTACACCCCACTATTGACAACCAATCAAATTATACATTAAGTAATGCATTTTTCCATTTCTCGATATTAACTCGTCTTCCAATTGGTCTTCATAATCAGCATTTTCGTAGGTGGTACGTCCGGGGTTACTTCACCATCTTGGCACACGTCTTAGGTCAAAAGTTCTCTTCCCCTCGTCTCATTGTCCTTGGAAGTGTCCATGTTTGTTTCTAATCACATAATTTTGAGCTAGAAGCTACTAGCATACGAATGAGAAAATTCCTTCATGTTTCGAACTAGTACAGAAAGAACAATAGCTGGGTCATGGTCATTTGCAAGTCCGCACACAGAAGAAGCAGAAAAATATGCTTTTAAATGAGAGTTACACAGCTAGTTCGCGACTCATGCTAACTTAAGACATACGAGTTCTAATGAATACAGTTTTGATCATAATAATACATATAATTGAAAGATTATTATTAATTCAGCATTAGTGTTCATAAATGAATAAATCTTTACGTTTATTAATACTTTTAATTATTAATTATTAATATTGCTTTGTCAAATGTAAGCATTTCACGTCTATAATATATGATATTTAAACTACGCTCTCTCAGTCCCTCCTCTGATGACGCTCGTCATCACACAATTCTTGATCTTCAATTTTTCACCTTGCGCATAATGCGCATTTCAACATCTTGCCCTTTATGTGAACTTTCCCATATTTCATTGAACATTTTCTCTCTTTCACTTTCTTCATTCCGTCTGGCTCTTTTGGACAGGTTTCTTTTAATTTTGTCATTAATTTTGCATGCCCCCCATAATCCTAATAAACAAATCAGAACAATTAATAATCCCATCATAATTTTTGCAAGTACCCCATTCCAAATGTTGGTAAACCAGTTTCCTACCCGGGCAATTCCTTTTCCAAATTTTTCCCAAACACCTGGTTCTTTTAGATCCTTCAAATCTGTACTATCTCTAGTCAGGTTAGTAAGCATGTTTCTAATTTTCTTACTATTATCAGGTACATATGAACAGCAGTGACGTTCATTAAGCATTTTGCACACACCTCCATTCTTTGCTAAAAGAATGTCTAAAGCAAGCCGATTTTGAAGAGTCATAGCTCTTTCTGCAGCAAGTTCAGTGTCCATCAGAAGTATGGCCCCTGGAAAAATTTGTCAGCATGTTATCCACAATAGTAGACAACTTTTGAATTTTCATAGAATTTAGGATAACCCCCACTGAAGGGATTATAGCTCCAAATATGTCACCAATGACAGCCGCCACTGATTCTCGTTTTTGTCTGGCATGTTGCAATTCAGACGTTTTAGGTATTTGTTTCAAGTCATCAATCTGGTATATCTTTGGGAAAACTATTCCCAAATAACATGTCCCATACCATCCCTTTGGGAGACGGTAATATGCATTTAACCCACAGATGTAATAGATTCCAGGAATCGCTGGGTCTTGTCCATTTAACATGAAGGTCCATTTGCTCTGAAACAGAAACACATGCCTACACTCACTCGTACCCACAAACAAATTGTATTGATCAGATTTCGGTCTATATATACAGAGTCTACCTACGTGTAATGCATCTATAGCTAACTTGCCTTGTGTTTTAATTGCAGTATAAGCGTAATCATTTGCATAAGTGCGTTTTTCTAAACCTTTTTCTAATCTTTCTTTTAATGCTTTGCGTCTATCATCTGTATGATCTAAAAAGCTTTTCTCCACAGGAGACAGTAAGCATGTTAAATTGTTTCGGTGTGCATAAGCAGTTCCAAATGTTAGTGTTGGCTCAAAGAATCCTCTAACGAATTTTATATCATGTTCTTTAGCTAGCTTATTTAAGAATTCAATAACAGGCATCAAAGAAAACACAACATCCAGATTTGAATAAAAGTATTGTACATGCTCTTGATTATAAAATTTTGTTAGTAGCAAGCTGCAGCTAATCCCATAAGTAAGAGGGAGACTATGATAAGTAACCCCCTCCTGCACAGATGAAGGAATTTTAGTACATACATAACAGTCTTTCGCATCCATAGTCTCCACATACTCATTTAGTAAGCGATAGAAAACATTAGTAGAAAGTTCCCCTTTTGTGTTAGTTCCCTCATGCAGATGTCTTGCGTCTTGCTCAAATTTCTCCCATGGTGATAGTTTATTAGTTGTAGTGATAGTTTCTGGTTTTGAAGTTGCATTTATAGTTTCACTCTCTCTCCATGGCATTCCCACAATCACTCCCACAATCATTATTGCGCATACAAAACCTATCATAAGTCCTAACCAACCACACACCTTACTTCCTTTGTTACTATAAGCCATGTTTGTTTAGAATCAGAATAGTAGATCGACAATCAACTCAGGATGGCAAACCCTTTCTGCGTATTTACAGCGTCTTCTCTCACTCCAGGACCCTTTTCGTCAGTTCAGGTTAGCAGCTTGTCATAATTCGATTTCTTGATGTCAAATCCAGGTTTAATTGTCTCTTTCCGGTAGGTTTATAAAGTCTCTTTCCTTTTAATATATATTTTCTCAAGGTTTTCTTTTGTTGTTTTCCTTCAGGTACCGTAATATTGGCCTGGCACTTCTCGATCAAAACAAAATGCCAAGAATTCTTGTTGCCATTCAGAGGTTGTAGCATATGCCCATTCAGGACCTGTGTACCTTCGGTTTGCTATTCTCTTTCTTTTTAATCTTCGTTCACCTTGCTGTTCCCCTTCACTCAGATCATCTGCCTGTGAGGTATCGCTTTCTTCTATTATTGTCTCGTTTGTTAATTCTCTTATTCTAAAAGGTGACTTTTCCGGCCATTTATCACCTCTATGTGTCTTGTTTCGGTATTTTCCTTCAGGACGCTGGACAGCACCCTCCTCTTGTGATATGGTGTTTTCTCCTGATAAGCTTGGAACTTGGTCAGAAAATTCTGATTCGTTCTGATTTAAGTTTACCACCTCTCCGTCTCTCCCTCCTTCCTGTTCGATACTGTATTCAGGCTCTGAATTGTATTCGTCTGCTTCTGGGAGAACCTCTCCTTGCCTTTGTTCTCCTGCTGCCTCTACTGAGATTGGCACTCCGTCACCTCTCTCGAACTCTCTGATAGTGTGAGGGACGCGGCTGTTCTCAGCGGGCTCTCCTGTAGTCTCAGATCTTTCTTGGCTGATCTCTGACTCTGAGACTTCTCCCCTCGAAGTTGCTGTACCGGAATTTTTAAGTTCCTCTTCAACAGGACACGTTACCTTTTTTGTATGGCTGGCATGTATCCAGTTGGGAACCCCGGCACACTTCACAGCAGTAGTGGTCGTCAATATCACTTGATATGGCCCTTTCCAACGCAGCTCAAGACACGATTTTCTTACGTGCTTCTTGACAACCACCCAATCTCCAGCTTGCAGAGAGTGTCCTGGTTCGCCGATTGGTGGTAACGTGTTAGCTTCCACCTGGTGAGAGAAAGAGCGTATCACGTCAGCTAAACTTTTGCAGTAATCCAACACCATATCATCTGTAATATTCACTAGGGCATTTGCAGGTACCGCTGGTAACCTCATTGCTCTACCCATGAGGATTTCATGGGGGGACAATCCTGTTTTCTTATCTGGTGTGTTTCTCATGAACATCAATACTAGGGGTAATGCATCTGGCCACTTCATGTTTGTTGCTGCACACATTTTCGCTATTCTTGATTTTAAGGTACCATTCATCTGTTCAACTAGTCCTGATGCTTCAGGGCGATAGCTACAGTGTAACTTCTGCTCGATGTTGAGTGCTGCACATAGAAGCTTGATCACCTCATTGTCGAAGTGTCTTCCCCTATCTGATTCTATAGAAACCGGGAACCCGAATCATGGTATTAATTCCCTCAGTAATAGTTTTGCAACTGTGAGACTGTCATTTCTACGTGTAGGGTATGCCTCAATCCAATGACTGAAAACACACACAATCACCAACACGTACTTCAATCCTCCACAAACAGGCATTTCAATGAAATCCATTTGTATTCTATTAAATGGACCTCCAGCTCTTCCAATGTGGCTCAAATTTACCACTGTTCCTTTTCCAGCATTCATCTGTTGACAGATGATGCACCTGTGACAAGTAATTTCTGCGGCATGTCTGAATTTTGGATTAAACCAATCAACCTTACAAGATCTAATCATGGCGTCTCTTCCTAAATGTGCTTGCCCATGATATAATCGGGCAAATTGTGACAGAAGACTATTAGGTAAGACCAACTTCCCATCATCTGAGACCCATATATCATCTGCTCTTTGTACACATTGCATTTTTTGCCAGGAACGTTTTTCTTCTTTGTTAGCACGGTTTTGTAGTGTCTTTAACTCATCTAAGGTATCAACCACTTGCAATGCTAGATTCAAAGTTGTATCATTTTCAGATTGAGGTAGCAATTCCCACTGCTCTTTGAATGATATACAATTCAATGCACAAAATCTTGCAACCTGATCTGCATAACCATTCCCCATTGACACAACGTCTTGTGATCTGGTGTGAGCACTGCACTTTACCACAGCGATTTCAAGAGGTAACTGAATTGCATGTAACAAATCTCTTATTTGTTCTCCATTTTTCACTGGTGATCCGGAGGAAGTCATAAAACCCCTTTGTGACCAGATCTGACCAAAATCATGTACAATTCCAAATCCGTACCTGCTGTCAGTATAGATTGTAACTTTCAAATTCACAGCAGCATGGCAGGCCTTTGTAAGAGCTATTAATTCTGCCACTTGTGCAGAAAATACCTTTTCAAGCCAAGAGGCCTCAACTATGCCAGATATTGTACATACTGCATAGCCGGCTCTCAATGTCCCTGTTGAATCTCTTAAACAGGACCCATCCACGAACATAATGCAATTGTTTTCTTTTAATTGGATGTCCTGTATGTCTGGGCGAGGTTTGGTACAGAGGTCAGTCACCTCAAGACAATCATGCTCAAATTCTTCCCCCTCTTTGATTTCTGTATTCTCATTGGGAAGTAGAGTTGCCGGGTTCAGTACTGTGCATCTTTTCAGTGTAACATTTGGTGATCCCAAAATAATCGTTTCATATTTGGTAAGTCGTGCATTTGTCATATGTTGTGTCTTAGTTCGTGTCAGCAGAATTTCAACAGAATGTGGAACCAAAACTGTCAAAGGGTATCCCATGACTATGCCCTCGCATTGTGAAAGGCTTTGACCAACTGCTGCAACTGCTCGCAAACAACCCGGTAGGGCTGCTGCGACAGGGTCCAAAGTAGCTGAAAAATATGCTACCGGGAGATTTGCATCTCCGTGGACCTGTGTTAAAACAGACAAAGAACAAGCATCACGTTCATGACAAAACAACAGAAAAGGTTTCTCATAATCAGGCATTCCTAATGCTGGGGCCCTGCACATGCATTCCTTCAGCTCTAAGAATGACTCAAGTTCTTCTTTTGTCAAAGTGATTGTATATGGTTCATCTTTGACATCTTTCCCTGTCAATTTTATTAGGGGCTTTGCAATGATTGAGAAATTGGGTATCCATTGACGGCAATAACCCACCATTCCCAAAAACATCCGGACATCTCTTTTTGTTGTTGGGGGATTCATTTGTATGACAGCTGTTATTCTCTCCTTTGATATCCTTCGGGATCCTTTCTCAATTAGATGCCCCAAATATTTTACTTCTTTCTGACAGTATTGCAGTTTCTTAGGTGACACCTTAAGCCCGTTCTTTCCCAAATGGTTCAACAATGCAATAGTATCATATTTACAACTGTCTCTGGTTTTGGATGCAATCAACAAGTCATCAATGTACTGCACAAGAGTTGAATTAAAAGGCAGCACAAGAGGTTCCAAATCCTTCTTTAATATCTGATTAAAGATGGATGGTGACTCAGAAAATCCTTGAGGGATTCTGCACCAACTGTACACCTTATCCAGGAATTTGAAACTGAACAAAAATTGGCTGTCCTCGTGCAGCGATATTGAGAAAAATGCCTGTGATAGGTCTACTACGGTAAACCATTCAGCATCGCAAGGAACTTGGAACATTATTACCGCTGGGTTAGGAACCACAGGGCAGCACTTTATTACAATTTCGTTTATTTTTCTCAAATCCTGCACAATTCGAACTTTCCCACAGGGCTTTCTCAAACCCATAATAGGTGAGTTACACGGACTGCTCAAAACTTCTTTCAAAACTCCTTGCCTGAGAAAATCTGCAATTATCTGTGTCACTTCAATGAGTACGTCTTGAGTCATGTGATATTGTGGTACTTGTGGGAATACTGCATTTGGTCTTATCTGCACCTTGACTGGTTTGACTCCTTTAATTAATCCAACCTCTTTTCCTGTCAAGTCCCACACTCTCTCTGTTACGGACCCTTGTAGGTCAGCAGGTAAGTCAATTAGAGTAAACACTGGGAATAAAGTAATTAGAGGGTAATCTTCGCTCTTCTCCCCTCCTTCTATGAGCTGGCCCTCATCTCCTTCATCATCACTGTTTGTCTGAACTTCTATTCCATCGTTGGAATAGGTAATTGAACATTTAGTTTTACATAGTAAGTCCCTTCCCAGTAGAGATACTGGACTTGAGTCGCATACGACAAACCTATGCAGGCCTTGGAAATTTCCAATTTCAACCTGTACTGGGTCAGTAATTGGATTTGTCAAATACTGATTAGCCACACCAACCACTCGTATAGTGCGTCCCGATAAGGGTAATCTTGTTACTTCCACACTGCGGACTGTAGAGCGTGTAGCTCCAGTGTCAACCAAAAATGAGACTTTATAGCCCATTACTTTTCCCTCTACATATGGGCCTCTCTGATCTACTTCTAATGAGGCTGCAAGCCTGCACTCTTCACTGTCTGAACTGTCATCTGACCATTCTTCATTCGTCTCATTTTCACCTCGTAATGGGAATTGTTGTACAGTATTGTTTTGACTCGTCACCTGACCTGTGACCTGCTGAGGAAGCGTCACCTGTTGCTGACCCATCGGGGCTAGGGGTAACTGCATTTGCTGTCTAGGCACCATAGGAATCTGCTGTTGCATCGATTGCATGGGCACGTTTTGAAAACGCGGCAGTAACATTTGTTGCATTGGTTGTACCCCTGGCATTTGTATCAAATTATTCTGTAAGTTCGGGTTCTGTTGTCTCATTCTTGGACCTCGCGGATTCTGTTGTGCACCGACACTCATGCCCTGCTGAACTGTACCATCATGCACCATATTTGGACAATCCCGCTTCCAATGTCCCATGCCCCCGCATGCATGGCATGGTGACATCCTCTTCACTACTTGTCCGTCATTTTGAACGACAACATTATTCATGTCCAAACTACGATTCACAAAACCTCGGCCTCTACCTCTTGGCTGTACCTGAAACCCACCGTTCATTTGCGGTTGCTGGTGCATCATCTGCTGAACACCATTTCCCTGAATTCCAGCTTGTGCAGCTCTTATCTGCATCACCATCACTTTCTCTTTCAGCTTTTTCTGTTTTAACTCAATTTCATCACTACAGTATTTCGCATACTGCAACACCTCATCAATTGGTTTAGCTTGCCAACAAATCAAATGGTTCTTAATCATCTGACCAACCTCTGGTCTCAACCCTTCAACAAATCTGAACACAAGATGATTCATGTCTTTCGGCTCAATCGTTTCAGTACCACTGTAATGTTTAAATGCTTTTAACAATCTCTCATAATAGGCATGTATTGATTCCTTAACCTCTTGCGAAGTCCGGTCGATTTTCTGCCAATCGGTCACCTTCGGTGACACATTTTGTTTCAAAAATTCAATAATTTTATGATAATATTTCATCACCTCTTCAGAAGGTGCTCCAGTCGCCTTATCCCTTGCCGGTTCCTTTGTGGGCCAATCTACCCCTCTTTTGCACTCAAGCCACAAGTCTGGCGGAACAATAATCTCGAACAAAGTATTTAATTCGTTAATTTCTGGTGTATTTTCCCTACTTCTTTGGTAATCTTAGGGCATAAGTATCTCAGTTGTGCCTCAGTGTAGGATTCCAACCTGTTCACCCCCATTGTTCCTTCCACCAATTCAGCAGCTTCTGCTCCTAGTCGTACTAGATTCAGGTATTCATCTTGTTTTTCCTTTTCAGGATTGGCTTCGGTTACTGTAGTCGCTGTTGTCTTTTGTGATGTGCAAGTTTTCTCTAACCACTCATTTAACTGTTGTACTGTAAAACCCTGCAGTGAAATGTTCCCTGTATGTATATATTGGAGTATATGAGGTATTTGTACTCATAGTTTGGGGAGTCAGGACTCCCAACCCTGCTTGTCGCATTGCCTCAAGAGGTGCCCCTATTGGACTGAGGTCCATTAAGGGTCTTGATTGTTCGCAAACCTGTCCTCCCTGGGCCATTATTTGTGGAGTTCTAATAGGCCCTCCTCTTATCATTTCATTAGTCATAACTCCCTGTTCGCATGTCCCTGTTTTCTCCTGTGCATATAATGGTACTGGGGGACCAACAGTAATAGGTAGTGATATAGCGGCAGGTGTCTGACATGATCCCAAGCTTCTAGGAGCTGCAACACCATAGGTCTGCTCTAATAATCCTGGTGCAGGTTCTTTCAAAGGACCCGCTACTGGGTTATACCCCGGTATCAGTTGTGGCGGTTGTGACACTAACTGTGGGGTTGACTCAATCTGTATTAACCTTGACTTTGTATATATCGGGTCTGGCGGCACCACCAAGTTCGTAGTAGTCTCGAGTACTGGAACATCGGGGTAAATTCTTTTTATCTGTGGTGGAGGTTGTAACTGTATCGGCGAGTCTGGTGCAGTGGGTACACTGACACCATTCTGTATCAAAGCTGTATCGCTAGTCTGCACTGTATCAGTAACACCCTTCTCCTTCGTCTGGTTCCCAGGATCCAAGCTAGTACTTGGAGCACTGTCGTTCACCGCGTATGGTGGCGGACGGTCATGTAACAATCTATCCATAAACTCCTCATCCTCTGAATCATCCTCTTCTTCCCAAGACCTTTTTTGTTCTTTAACTTTGCCTGAGTCTTTGTTAGTTTTGCAAGAAGCTTTCTTTCCCTGTGTCTCTTCTCCCTGTGTTATCGCTGGAAACAGCTTTAACCCATCCACTATTCCTCGTCTCCACATTTTGTTTTCATTATCCCACCTAGCCTCTGCATAGGATTTTTCTGCCCTTGTCAATCTTCTGTGAAATCTTTCTTGTCAATGTTTAAGAGCCATCAGGTCCCAAATTGCCACAGCCTCATATTGTGTCGGTCTCGGAGGTGGTTTCTGCGTACTTAACATCCACCTCAGATTTTCTAACACCTTTTGATTAAATGTTCCATGTTCCGGAAACGCTAGACACCCCTCTTTCTCTGTCAACTTGCGCCATTGTTTTATCCATAAACAAGGTGCAACACCCTTTTCCTCCATAACTGTATAGGCTGGAGTACCCTCGGGTGGTGTAGGTTCCCCGTCGGTTGCGACAATGTACACATCTCCCCTCAAAGCGCTTTTGAATGCCTTAACAAAATTAATTTTATTTTATATTTAATCAGGAAACGGCTTAGTTCCCAGGACACTCTTCACTTGCCCTTTGCTCACCCTATTGCCTCTCACGAACGTCAGCCAATCCGTGCGCGACCCCTCTCGACATCTGACCTATCCCAGCGCGGCACCACTGACGTCACACTCACACACTCTGCAGCTGACAAAGTCTTGCGGCTTGTCCACGCCTCACTAACTCATACAGTTCTTACAAACTAATGCGATTTATTGCAGACACTTTAAAATGACGATTCAAATCTGCCGATTTACTACAGGAAGGGTAACACATTCGCTTCAGAACTTTACAGAGATTTCACTTGAAGCCTCGGCCGCTACTCTCTCCTTCTCAGATCCCACATGTGCAAGCAGAATTCGACCCGCAAATCCTACTCTCGACTTGTCAATGACTCCCTCTAGTGCACTTTAGAGCTTGTCAAATCTCCATCGAAGGTTTCATACATACGTTGTGACTCAAACTTGACTTATCAACCACGCCCGATTGACCTATTGAACCACACAGATTACAACATAAACCAATTTAACATCATACTCCGGAGTCTTAGACCTCAATAGGCCCGTATACAACAACCAACCACGTGGATAATTTTGAACGATAAGCGCTGCATTCACATGAAGTGCGCCGACTTCCCTACTCTCATACTGTGGAGTACGCCCACTCCTGCTAAACGACACTTATTTTGGCCTAAATACATACAAATCTTCACAATCTCCTGCAAGATGCATAAGCTTTGAGCAAGCGCAAAAAACCCTAACCACATATACTATGGCGCCGAGAACATTCCCAACTCATCTAAGCAGGCTCCGAGATCCCGGGAAAGCCCATGGCGAACCTAGCCACTCATCGTTTTGCCAAATTTCATTATCACAGAAAACAAAATTTATGAAAACTCCGTCCTAGGGCCCCCAAGGGCCTAACCGTCGCTCTGCTACCAGAACTGTTAACGCGTCCGTCTATGTCAATTTATGCACATCAGGACTCGTTTTAGGTCGATGAACCTTTGGACCCAGTGGTGAGTCTCCGTAAGACGAGATTACCAAGCATCAAAATATATTTCACAATAACCATTAATGAACCTTCGGTGCATTTATTAGTTCTCAGACTCAAATAACCACACCTTAAAAGGAAGATTTTGTGAATTTATTCCCTATTGATTACAATCTAATAATAAACGTATTAATCTCAAAACCAAGAAGCATAAGAGCATAATCACAAAGTGGCAACTACGATAAACTTTCAACAATGCGATGATCAGAATCATAGGATAGATACGTTAGCAAAGAATAGATCATAGTGCATGATAAACCATAGAATATCAGTTCAGCATAGCTACATGTCAGTCACGTCAGTTCCGTCCGTCAAATGAATACCTCATCTAACCTCAAATTAGCATTAGCATGTTGGGCTTCATGCAAAACAATTTAGAACATCAATTTGGAAAACATCTAACTAAGATACCTAATTAAACATACAGCAGTTGGTACCTAGAAAGAAAGGCAAATAGATTCCGTTAGCATTAATAATTACCCTCCTTGAGAAAGGTCAGCATACAGGATCAGTTTTCGTCTTCAGGACATCAGTTAGTTCACCGTCAATCTATCTAAATTAGAAGCAAGGGACACTCTCCTCATAAGGAGGAAAGTGTAATAGGGCAGTCTATGGGCTAGGATGATTTTTGTCTAAGTCTCAAATCACCAAATAGAGTGACAGAGTTTCTGGATGCAATCGATATCATTCCCTACCTAATGCCTGTCGTCTCTCATGTCATGAGTTTTTATCCCCTTTTCGTAATACATTCCCCCACAATTCTATTGGTTAATAACTACACCCCACTATTGACAACCAATCAAATTATACATTAAGTAATGCATTTTTCCATTTCTCGATATTAACTCGTCTTCCAATTGGTCTTCATAATCAGCATTTTCGTAGGTGGTACGTCCGGGGTTACTTCACCATCTTGGCACACGTCTTAGGTCAAAAGTTCTCTTCCCCTCGTCTCATTGTCCTTGGAAGTGTCCATGTTTGTTTCTAATCACATAATTTTGAGCTAGAAGCTACTAGCATACGAATGAGAAAATTCCTTCATGTTTCGAACTAGTACAGAAAGAACAATAGCTGGGTCATGGTCATTTGCAAGTCCGCACACAGAAGAAGCAGAAAAATATGCTTTTAAATGAGAGTTACACAGCTAGTTCGCGACTCATGCTAACTTAAGACATACGAGTTCTAATGAATACAATTTTGATTATAATAATACATATAATTGAAAGATTATTATTAATTCAGCATTAGTGTTCATAAATGAATAAATCTTTACGTTTATTAATACTTTTAATTATTAATTATTAATATTGCTTTGTCAAATGTAAGCATTTCACGTCTATAATATATGATATTTAAACTACGCTCTCTCAACAGCAAGCTGTCAAACAGCAAAATGGGGATGTCAGTGACTCTCACAGAGTTTACTGGGAGGACAACCTCTTGTATACAGAGACAAGGGACCCAAAACCTGGAGCTGCCAGGAGATTGGTTATTCCCCTGCAATACAGAGAGTTCCTCCTAACTCTAGCCCACGACATTCCCTTGGCTGGACATTTGAGACAAATGAAAACTTGGGACAGGCTTGTCCCCTTGTTTCATTGGCCTAGAATGTCAGAGGAAACAAAGGAATTTTGTAAGTCCTGTGTGACCTGTCAAGCCTGTGGCAATACAGGTGGCACCCCAAAGGCACCCCTTATTCCACTGCCTGTGGTTGGAGTTCCCTTTGAAAGGGTAGGGGTTGACATAGTTGGCCCCCTTGACCCTCCTACTGCTTCAGGCAATAGGTTTATTTTGGTGGTAGTGGACCATGCCACCAGATATCCTGAAGCAATTCCTGTAAGGACCACTACAGCTCCTACAGTGGCAAAGGCCCTCCTGGGAATCTTTTCCAGGGTGGGCTTCCCAAAAGAGGTGGTATCAGACAGAGGTAGCAAATTTATGTCTGCTTACTTAAAGGCCATGTGGAAGGAATGTGGTGTAACATACAAATTCACCACACCCTATCATCCACAAACAAATGGACTGGTTGAGAGGTTTAACAAAACTCTCAAAGGAATGATAATGGGACTCCCTGAAAAACTCCAGAGGAGATGGGATGTCCTGTTACCTTACCTCCTTTTTGCATATAGGGAGGTACCCCAAAAAGGAGTGGACTTCAGCCCCTTTGAACTCCTATTTGGACACCCTGTAAGAGGTCCTCTAACACTTGTAAAGGAGGGTTGGGAACAACCTTTAAAAGCTCCTAAGCAAGACATAGTGGACTATGTGCTTGGCCTAAGATCCAGAATGGCTGACTACATGAAACAGGCCAGCAAAAACCTTCAGGCCAGCCAAGAGCTCCAAAATCAATGGCATGACCAGAAGGCTGTTCGGATTCAGTACCAACCAGGGCAGAAAGTGTGGGTCTTGGAGCCTGTGGCCCCAAGAGCACTCCAAGACAAATGGAGTGGACCCCACATTATTGTTGAAAAGAAGGGAAAAGTCACCTACTTGGGCACTGCCAGGAGTCCCCTTAGGGTGCTCCATGTCAATCGCCTAAAACCCTACTATGACAGGGCTGATCTCACCCTGCTCATGGCAACAGATGAAGGACAGGAAGAAGAGAGTGACCCTCTCCCTGATCTCTTCTCTTCCACAGAACAAGATGCTCTAGTGGAAGGTGTAGTTTTAGCAGATTGTCTTACTGCTGAGCAGAAAGACCACTGCATAAATCTCCTGGGTCAGTTTTCTGAACTCTTCTCTACTGTGCCAGGTACCACTTCTTGGTGTGAGCACACTATAGATACTGGAGACAGCTTGCCTGTCAAAAGTAAGATCTATAGGCAGCCTGACCATGTCAGAGACAGCATAAAACAAAAAGTTCAGAAAATGCTTGAACTGGTAGTGGTTGAGCACTCTGAAAGTCCATGGGCCTCTCCTGTGGTACTTGTACCAAAGTCTCATTCTAAAGATGGGAAAAGGGAAATGAGAGTTTGTGTAGACTACAGAGGTCTCAACCAGGTAACCAAAACTGATGCTCACCCTATACCCAGGCCAGATGAGCTAATAGATACACTGGCATCTGCCAAGTATCTAAGCACCTTTGATTTGACTACAGGGTATTGGCAGATCAAGTTATCAGAGGATGCTAAAGCAAAAACTGCATTTCAGACTATTGGAGGGCACTACCAATTCACAGTAATGCCCTTTGGTTTGAAAAATGCACCTGCCACTTTTCAAAGGTTGGTGAATACAGTCCTGCAAGGGGTGGAGGCTTTTAGTGCAGCATATCTAGATGATATAGCTGTCTTTAGATCCACCTGGGATGATCACCTGGTCCATCTGTGGAAAGTTTTGGAGGCCCTGCAAAAGGCAGGCCTCACTATCAAGGCTTCAAAGTGCCAGATAGGGCAGGGGAAAGTGGTTTATCTGGGACACCTTGTAGGTGGAGAAAAGATTGCACCACTTCAGGGGAAAATCCAAACTATTATAGATTGGGTTCCCCCTACAACTCCGACTTAAGTGAGAGCCTTTTTAGGCCTCACTGGGTATTACAGGAGGTTCATAAAGAACTATGGCTCCATAGCAGCCCCTCTTAATGACCTCACTTCAAAGAAAATGCCTAAAAATGTATTGTGGACAGCTAGCTGTCAGAAATCTTTTGAGGAACTGAAACAGGCCATGTGCTCTGCACCTGTCCTAAAAAGCCCCTGTTACTCCGAAAAATTCATTGTCCAAACTGATGCATCTGAATTAGGGGTAGGGGCAGTCTTATCACAACTCAATTCTGAGGGCCAGGATCAACCTGTTGCTTTTATCAGCAGGAGGTTGACCCCTAGAGAAAAGCGTTGGTCTGCCATAGAGAGGGAGGCCTTTGCTGTGGTCTGGGCACTGAAGAAGTTGAGGCCATACCTGTTTGGCACTCACTTCATTGTTCAGACAGACCAATAACCTCTACTTTGGCTAAAACAAATGAAAGGTGAAAACCATAAATTGTTGAGGTGGTCCATATCTCTACAGGGAATGGACTATACAGTGGAACATAGAGCTGGGAGTACCCACTCCAATGCAGATGGACTCTCCAGATATTTCCACTTAGACAATGAAGACTCATAAGTCATGGCTAGTCTTATTGTCCTTCGTTTGGGGGGGTTGTGTAGGAAAGTACCATCTTGCCTGGCATGTTACCCACATATTTCACTGTATATATGTTGTTTTAGTTGTATGTGTCACTGGGACCCTGCCAGCCAGGGCCCCAGTGCTCATAAGTGTGCCCTGTATGTGTTCCCTGTGTGATGACTAACTGTCTCACTGAGGCTCTGCTAACCAGAACCTCAGTGGTTATGCTCTCTCTTTGCTTTCCAAATTGTCACTAACAGGCTAGTGACCAATTTCACCAATTCACATTGGCATACTGGAACACCCTTATAATTCCCTAGTATATGGTACTGAGGTACCCAGGGTATTGGGGTTCCAGGAGATCCCTATGGGCTGCAGCATTTCTTTTGCCACCCATAGGGAGCTCTGACAATTCTTACACAGGCCTGCCACTGCAGCCTGAGTGAAATAACGTCCACGTTATTTCACAGCCATTTACCACTGCACTTAAGTAACTTATAAGTCACCTATATGTCTAACCTTTACCTGGTAAAGGTTGGGTGCTAAGTTACTTAGTGTGTGGGCACCCTGGCACTAGCCAAGGTGCCCCCACATTGTTCAGGGCAAATTCCCCGGACTTTGTGAGTGCGGGGACACCATTACACGCGTGCACTATACATAGGTCACTACCTATGTATAGCGTCACAATGGTAACTCCGAACATGGCCATGTAACATGTCTAAGATCGTGGAATTGTCACCCCAATGCAATTCTGGCATTGGGGAGACAATTCCATGATCCCCCGGGTCTCTAGCACAGACCCGGGTACTGCCAAACTGCATTTACCGGGGTTTCACTGCAGCTGCTGCTGCTGCTGCCAACCCCTCAGACAGGTTTCTGCCCTCCTGGGGTCCAGCCAGGCTTGGCCCAGGAAGGCAGAACAAAGGACTTCCTCAGAGAGAGGGTGTTACACTCTCTCCCTTTGGAAAAAGGTGTCAGGGCTGGGGAGGAGTGGCCTCCCCCAGCCTCTGGAAATGCTTTGATGGGCACAGATGGTGCCCATCTCTACATAAGCCAGTCTGCACCGGTTCAGGGATCCCCAGCCCTGCTCTGGCGCGAAACTGGACAAAGGAAAGGGGAGTGACCACTCCCCTGACCTGCACCTCCCCTGGGAGGTGCCCAGAGCTCTTCCAGTGTGCTCCAGACCTCTGCCATCTTGGAAACAGAGGTGCTGCTGGCACACTGGACTGCTCTGAGGTGACGTCAGAGACTCCTTCTGATACGCTCTTACCTGTGTTGCTAGCCTATCCTCCTTCCTAGGTAGCCAAACCTCCTTTTCTGGCTATTTAAGGTTGCTGCTTTGGGGAATTCTTTAGATAACGAATGCAAGAGCTCATCAGAGTTTCACTACATCTCTTTCTTCATATTCTGCCACGGAATCGACCGCTGACTGCTCAGGAAGCCTGCAAAATCGCAACAAAGTAGCAAAGACTACTACTGCAACCTTGTATCGCTGATCCTGCCGCCTTCTCGACTGTTTTCCTGGTGGTACATGCTGTGGGGGTAGTCTGCCTCCTCTCTGCACTAGAAGCTCTGAAGAAATCTCGTGTGGGTCGACGGAATCTTCCCCCTGCAACCGCAGGCACCAAAAGACTGCATCACCGGTCCTCTGGGTCCCCGCTCAGCACGACGAGCGTGGTCCCTGGAACTCAGCAACTCTGTCCAAGTGACTCCCACAGTCCAGTGACTCTTCAGTCCAAGTTTGGTGGAGGTAAGTCCTTGCCTCCACACGCTAGACTGCATTGTTGGGTACCACTTGATTTGCAGCTGCTCCGGCTCCTGTGCACTCTTCCAGGATTTCCTTTGTGCACAGCCAAGCCTGGGTCCCCGACACTCTAACCTGCAGTGCCAACCTCCTGAGTTGTCCTCCGGCGTCGTGGGAGCTTCTTTTGTGACTTCGGGTGAGCTCCGGTTCACTCTTCTTCGTAGTGCCTGTTCCGGCACTTCTGCGGGTTCTGAGAGGGCTCCTTGTCTTGCTGGGCGCCCTTTCTGTCTCCTCACGTAATTGGCGACATCCTGGTCACTCCTGGGCCACAGCAGCATCCAAAAACCCTAACCGCGACCCTTGCAGCTAGCAAGGCTTGTTTGCAGTCTTTCTGCGTGGGAACACCTCCGCAAGCTTCTTCACGACGTGGGACATCCATCCCCCAAAGGGGAAGTTCCTAGTCCTCTTCGTTCTTGCAGAATCCACAGCTTCTACCATCCGGTGGCAGCTTCTTGCAACCTCAGCTGGCATTTCCTGGGCATCTGCCCACTCTCGACTTTGTCGTGACTCTTGTACTTGGTCCCCTTGTTCCACAGGTACTCTCGTCCGGAAATCCATCGTTGTTGCATTGCTGGTGTTGGTCTTCCTTGCAGAATTCCCCTATCACGACTTCTGTGCTCTCTGGGGAACTTAGGTGCACTTTACACCTACTTTTCAGGGTCTTGGGGTGGGCTATTTGTCTAACCCTCACTGTTTTCTTACAGTCCCAGCGACCCTCTACAAGCTCACATAGGTTTGGGGTCCATTTGTCGTTCGCATTCCACTTCTAGAGTATATGGTTTGTGTTGCCCCTATGCCTAGGTGCTCTCATTGCAATCTATTGTGACTGTACATTGCTTGCATTGATTTCTATTGCTATTACTGCATAATTTTGGTATTGTGTACATATATCTTGTGTATATTTGCTATCCTCATACTGAGGGTACTCACTGAGATACGTTTGGCATATTGTCATAAAAATAAAGTACCTTTATTTTTAGTATATCTGTGTATTGTGTTTTCTTATGATATTGTGCATATGACACCAGTGGTATAGTGGGATAGTGGGAGCTTTGCATGTCTCCTAGTGCAGCCTAAGCTGCTCTGCTAAGCTACCCGTTTCTATCATCCAAAGCTGCTAGACACCTCTTCTACACTAATAAGGGATAACTGGACCTGGTGCAGAGTGTAAGTACCCCTTGGTACTCACTACAAACCAGGCCAGCCTCCTACAGGCAGCCAAGGTGGCAAGGCCAATGCCACCAGGTGTGACAGAAACTGTCTTGGGACTGTCTACCCTAGTTTCTATTATGGTCCCAAAAGTGAACCCAACTACACCCTTAGTTTGACTATTGCCAGTAGTCTCACCACTATTACCACTACTGCTAGGGGAACTAGAGTCTGATGTCTTAGTGGTGGTAGGCTCAGGGGCTTTACTTGTGCGGGACTCATCCCCTGGTCAATGGCCTTTATTTCTACACACATAACACCAAGACATTTTCTGATTGTGTGAAGAGTTTGAAGAAAATGAAGAGGTTTTATCCCCACCCCTAGAGGAGTGTTTTTGACCTGAAGAAGGATCTTTGGGCCTGATTCTGACCCCGGCGGTAAGGAACCGCCGGGGCCAGGGTCGGCGGGAGCACCGCCAACAGGCTGGCGGTGCCCCGCAGGGCATTCTGACCGCGGCGGTTTTGCCGCGGTCAGAAGTGGAAAACCGTTGGTCTCCCGCCGGTTTTCCGCTGCCCATTAGAATCCTCCATGGCGGCGCAGCTCGCTGCGCCGCCATGGGGATTCTGACAGCCCATGCCGCCATCCTGTTCCTGGCGGTTCTCCCGCCAGGAACAGGATGGCGGTATGGGTTGTCGTGGGGCCCCTGGGGGCCCCTGCAGTGCCCATGCCAATGGCATGGGCACTGCAGGGGCCCCCGTAAGAGGGCCCCACAAAGAATTTCACTGTCTGCATTGCAGACAGTGAAATTCGTGACGGGTGCAACTGCACCCGTCGCACCTTCCCACTGCGCCGGCTCAATTCTGAGCCTGCGTCCTCGTGGGAAGGGAGTTTTACACTGGGCTGGCGGGCGGCCTTTTGGCGGTCGCCCGCCAGCCCAGTGTAAAACACAGAATAGCCGCAGCGGTCTTCCGACTGCGGTGCGGTATTCTAGAGGGGGGAAGTCTGGCGGGCGGCCTCCACCGCCCGCCAGACTTAGAATGAGGCCCTTTGTGTTTACTTTTATCCCCATGCTCGTCCTGAGATTTTTCACCATCTTTCTTCTTGCCATCCTTGTCACCCCCTTTATGAGCTTTTCTACTCACCCCTGTTCTGACCCACTTGTCTGCCTTCTTTCCCAATTCTTGGGGAGAGGTCAGATCTGAGTCCACAAGATACTAATGTATCAAGTCAGGCACACAATTATTTAAGATATGCTCTCTCAGAATCAAGTTATATAGGCTTTCACAATCAGTCACATTACTGCCATGTAACCAACCTTCTAGGACCTTCACAGAACAGTCCACAAAGTCTATCCAGTCCTGGGATGACTCCTTTCTGGTCTCTCTTAACTTAAGTCTGTACTGTTCAGTGTTTAAGCCCAGACCATCCAAGAGTGCATTTTTAAGAATATGGTTACCATCTCAATCATCTTCTCTGACAATAAGAAGTCTGTCTCTACCTTTGCCAGAGAAGGATAACCAAAGGATAGCAGCCCACTGTACATGAGGGACCATCTGAACCTTACAGGCCCTCTCAAGTGCAGCAAACCACTTGTTGATGTCATCACCATCCTTGTAAGGAGGGACAACTTTGTGCAGATTTCTAGAACCAAATGAAGGTTCCCTAGCATTTGTTTTCCTAAAACTGCTGCTGCCACCATGGAGAACTAAGCCCAAACCCTGTCTCTCTTTCTCCACAGCCAGGGATTCCCATTCTAAGGCCAACTGCTGCTGCATTAGCTTCAGTCTGGCCTCCTCTAACCTCAGCTTTCTGAGTTCCTGATCTAGGGACTGGTCCTCAGGGTTAGAATTATGTGAAGCCTCTGAAACAGAGGTAACATGAGAGTTTGCAGAGGCAGACCTATCTCTAAAAAGCGCCACTCTAGTTACCTGGCCTCTAGGGGGGAAGGGAGCCCTACTTGTGTGTGAACCCTTCCCACTACCAGTTATACTAGGGGGCTTGTTGACAGATAAGTCTGTGGAAAGACCCTCCCCAGGATTGTCATTCTGCTCCTCTGAGATTTTCTGGTTGGAGTTATCCTCTACCTCTTCCTCAGTGCTGATTCCATGGTCATCCTGGAGGAGGAGATTTAAGAGGTTCTTCTTATTGGGGTTCTTCCCAATTCCTATATTTCTTTCAATGCAGAGCCTCTTCAAGCTTTTATAGTTTAAATTGTCATAGGTAGTCTTGACAGCTCTAGAGGTGGCTTTTACAGAAGACATTTTGAAAGATAAAAGTTTGGGAAAGTGAGTAAAACAATAGTAGAATAACAGAGCTAACTTTTTAGAGAAAAGAAGAAAACTTTGCAGAACTTTGTAAAAATGTTTGCAAAGTTAAAATAACTTTTAAGAAAGTTAGAAAATAGTTTCTAGGTATATATTATATATGCTCTAAGCATTGGAGCAAGCTTTTCTTGTGAAAAGCACAGGTAACAAAGTGGTAAAGCAATTGCAAGTACTTATCCCACCACTGCACCATCAATGTAGGAGGCTGGTCTGGTTTGTAGGGGGTACCTTGGGTACTTACCTCTTATGCCAGGTCCAGTTATCCCTTATTAGTGAAATGTAGTACTGTTATAGCAACTTTGGCTGATAGAGATAGCTATAGCAGAGCAGCTTAGGCTGACCTAGGAGACATGCAAAGCTCATGCAACACCACTTATAGTTACACAGTACTTATACACAAGTAAAGACAATACTCAGTGTTACCAAAAATAAAGTTATTTATTTGGGTGACACAGTACAAAAAATATCTTAGAGACAATACTCCTTCTGGAGGTAAGTATTATACACAATATATACACTAGACACCAAAATTAGACAAGTAAATAGTCATAGAACCATGCAAACAGTAGGAAATCCTATAGAATGCAATGGGAGAAAATAGGTCCAGGGGCAACACAAACCATATGCTAAAAAAGTGGAATGTGAATCATGCATTCCCCCCTAGACAAGTATAGTGTGTGCAGAATTGCTGGCAGAGTAAAAATATAGTAAAGGTAAGTCAATTGCCCCACCCCAGAGCCCAGAAAAGCATGAGTAAAGTACTGCAAGTTTCCTTAGGACACACTACACCTCGTTTTTGGGATTTTGCAGAAGCCAACCAAGTCTGCAAAGAACAACTGCTGGATTATTGGACCTGATGACCTGCAAAGGAAGGGGACCAAGTCCAGCAGTTGAAAGAAGTTCCAGGAAGGACAGGAGCCCCTGCCAACCCAGAAGAGGGTGCAAAAGAAGAGTCTCCGGTTAGTCGAAGACTGAAGAAATGCACCCTAGGAAGATTCCAGCGGGTTCCTGCATGATGCAAAAGATGTCCCACGGCATGAAGATTTTTGCAGCTGAGATTTTTTGTTGGAAGGCGCCAACAAGCCTTGGCCATGACAAAAGTGTGTTCTTCACCAAAATGGCGCTGGATGGACCCAGGAGGGACCTGTGGGCCTCAACTCTGTGTGAGGAGGAAGAGGGAGATCTCAGCACTATAGAAAGCCCTCAGGATCCCTAACCCTGAGTACTAGTCCCCAGATCAGGAACACAGTCAGCAGCCCCAGAAGTCGCAGGATCTGGGTTCAAAGGAGGTGCAAAACACAGTTGATGCAGCATTACAAAAGAAGGTCCCACGTGCTGGAGAACAACTCCACGAGTTGTGCGTTGCAGGGTGAAGTGCTGGGGACCTGGGCCAGGCTGTGTACAAAGGAATTTTGCAAAGATTGCACAGAGGCCTCAGGAGGCAAAGAAGACACAATACACAGGGGTACTGTCGTTCTCGGGGAAGGCAAGGTCTTACCTCCTCCAAATTGCATCAGCAGGACCTCAGAACAGTCTATGTTGACGATGTCCACCCTCTGTGTCCTTAAGAGCATGCTTGTTGCCGTGAGAGGAGCCCCAGAGTACCAGTCATCGCCTTGGAAGGTGTCTGCATGGAGCAGGGGAGTGACTTCGTCACTCCACAGGAGATTTCTTTGGTCCTTCTGGTGCAGGATGAAGACAGTGAGTCCCCAGAGCATGCACACCATGGAAACTGTTGAAGTTGCTGACTTGGAGCTGAGGTTGCTGAAGAAAAGTGTATCTTGTAAACACTTTGTTGCAGTTACAGGATTTCTTGGAGCAGGCTGCGGTTGATCCAAGGTCAGAAGATTCTGAAGTTGTTGCAGAGGATTCTTGAAGGAAACCTGCAAGCAGAATCTGAAGAGAACCCACAGGAGAGACACTAAATATCCCTGAGAGGGGGATTGGCTACCTTATCAGGTATGGACCTACCGGAACTGAGACAAAGCCTGACTCACATAGACAGTAAAATAGACTCCCTCTCCTTCAGAATGGACAGAATGATGGAGCAGATGGATATGCACTCGGAACGGCTAGACCAGTTGGAGAGGTGCATTTCAGAGGTGAAGGACAGCCAGTCAACTATGTCGTCCGGACAGGCTAAGATGAGCAAAGAGCGGGTGGCCCTGCAAGTGAAAGTGGATGACTTGGAGGCCAGATCCCACAGGAATAACCTACGTGTAGTGGATGCAGCTGAATCTACTGCTATGGATAACATGGAGGGTGATATAGAATGCCTGCTCATCCAGCTGCTGGGGTGCAACACGTTTTCCAGTCTTTGTGATCGAAAGAGCGCATTGCTCGCTGGGGGCCCAGCCGCCCCGGGTGCCCCGCCACGCCCCATTATTGCCAGATTACTAAACTACAGAGGCTGTGATGCTGCCCTGAAATGAGCTAGAGAACTCAAAACCCTTCAGCATGAGGGAATGATGACTTTGCTTTACCCAAATTTCCGACAAGTGCAAGAGGCTAAACGGCAATTTATTGCAGGGAAACAGCTGTTGCGGGATCTACGTTTGGAATACCGCATGTTATACCCGGCTAGGCTGCGAGTGATGGTGGATGGCAATCCGCTCCTCTTTAGAGACCATAAAAACCTTGCCCAATTCCTGAAGCGAAGGATGGCTGAGGGGAGAGGACGCAAAACGGTGGAAACCCTCTCACGAGATGACTGTGACTAGAATTTGTGTAACCGCAGGTGCCAGTAGGAGAGCTGTCCTGTGGACGCTGGACAAGGGTGATACAAGGCTGGAGACAAGGCATCAGAGATGGATACCGGTGGGGAGTGGAATGTTTTTAGTGGGGCACTGGCTGTCGGCAGTGGCGCTGCATAGTATGCTACAAAACAGATGGCCAGGGTTCTTAACTTGTAAGATTCAAGTACTTAGCTAATTGACCACTACAACACAGCCGGTGGCCTGCACAAGAGGGATGGTCAGCATAGCTGGGCAACATCCACCAAGCGTGTAGAACACTTGTTGGCTTCAGAGAGGGTCACTTTGGTCCATGGAAGGGTGGGGGGGGGGGATATATACCTGCAGACAGGCGGGTTGGGGCAATGCCTGTTAAGGGTGTGGGGGTGGATTCCCAGGGAGTTATATGTTCCAACGTTTTTCTTTAGCAAAGCGATTGCAGACTTACATGCGCTGCTTGGATGTCACAGGGTTCTACACATTTTGTAGCTAATGGTACATAGCAGTGCAGCAACAGATACCAATAAGGGTCTGAATATGATACACTTGGTCACGTGGAATGTACGAGGTTTAAATGATGCCAGAAAGGTGTGTAAGGTATTGGCCTATTGTGAGAAAGTAATCTCTTTCTAGCCTTGTTATCCCCACTTTTTCGCCTGTTTGTGAGTATACGTCAGGGTGTTTTCACTGTCTCACTGGGATCCTGCTAGCCAGGGCCCAGTGCTCATAGTGAAAACCCTATGTTTTCAGTATGTTTGTTATGTGTCACTGGGACCCTGCTAGCCAGGACCCCAGTGCTCATAGGTTTGTGGCCTATATGTATGTGTTCCCTGTGTGATGCCTAACTGTCTCACTGAGGCTCTGCTAACCAGAACCTCAGTGGTTATGCTCTCTCTTTGCTTTCCAAATTGTCACTAACAGGCTAGTGACCAATTTCACCAATTCACATTGGCATACTGGGACACCCTTATAATTCCCTAGTATATGGTACTGAGGTACCCAGGGTATTGGGGTTCCAGGAGATCCCTATGGGCTGCAGCATTTCTTTTGCCACCCATAGGGAGCTCTGACAATTCTTACACATGCCTGCCACTGCAGCCTGAGTGAAATAATGTCCACGTTATTTCACAGCCATTTACCACTGCACTTAAGAAACTTATAAGTCACCTATATGTCTAACCGTCACCTGGTGAAGGTTGGGTGCTAAGTTATTTAGTGTGTGGGCACCCTGGCACTAGCCAAGGTGCCCCCACTTCGTTCAGGGCAAATTCCCCGGACTTTGCGAGTGCGGGACACCATTTCACGCGTGCACTATACATAGGTCACTACCTATGTATAGCGTCATAATGGTAACTCCGAACATGGCCATGTAACATGTCTAAGATCATGGAATTATCACCCCAATGCCATTCTGGCATTGGGGAGACAATTCCATGATCCCCTGAGTCTCTAGCACAGACCCGGGTACTGCCAAACTACCTTTCCCGGGGTTTCACTGCAGCTGCTGCTGCTGCCAACCCCTCAGACAGGTTTCTGCCCTCCTGGGGTCCAGCCAGGCTTGGCCCAGCAAGGCAGAACAAAGGACGTCCTCAGAGAGAGGGTGCTACACCCTCTCCTTTTGGAAAAAGGTGTCAGGGCTGGGGAGGAGTAGCCTTCCCCAGCCTCTGGAAATGCTTTGATGCGCACAGATGGTGCCCATCTCTGCAGAAGCCAGTCTACACCGGTTCAGGGATCCCCCAGCCCTGCTCTGGAGCGAAACTGGACAAAGGAAAGGGGAGTGACCACTCCCCTGACCTGCACCTCCCAGGGGAGGTGCCCAGAGCTCCTCCAGCGTGCCCCAGACCTCTGCCATCTTGGATTCAGAGGTGTGCTGGCACACTGGACTACTCTGAGTGGCCAGGGCCAGCAGGTGACGTCAGAGACTCCTTCTGATAGGCTCTTACCTGTGTTACTAGCCTATCCTCCTTCCTAGGTAGCCAAACCTCCTTTTCTGGCTATTTAGGGTCTCTGCTTTGGGGAATTCTTCAGATACCGAATGCAAGAGCTCACCAGAGTTCCTCTGCACTTCTCTCTTCACCTTCTGCCAAAGGATCGACCGCTGACTGCTCAGGACGCCTGCAAAACCACAACAAAGTAGCAAAGACGACTACTGCAACCTTGTATTGCTTCATCCTGCTGGCTTTCTCGCCTGTTTCCAGGTGGTGCATGCTCTGGGGGTAGCCTGCCTCCTTCTTGCACCAGGAGCTCTGAAGAAATCTCCTGTGGGTCAATGGAATCTTCCCCCTGTAACCGCAGGCAACAAAAGACTGCATCACGGTCCTCTGGGTCCCCTCTCAGCACGACGAGCATGGTCCCTGGAGTGAGAAAGTAGCCTCTTTCTAGCCTTGTTACCCCCACTTTTGGCCTGTTTGTGAGTGTATGTCAGGGTGTTTTCACTGTCTCACTGGGATCCTGCTAGCCAGGGCCCAGTGCTCATAGTGAAAACCCTATGTTTTCAGTATGTTTGTTATGTGTCACTGGGACCCTGCTAGTCAGGACCCCAGTGCTCATAAGTTTGTGGCCTATATGTGGGTGTTCCCTGTGTGGTGCCTAACTGTCTCACTGAGGCTCTGCTAACCAGAACCTCAGTGGTTATGCTCTCTCTGTACAAATTGTCACTAACAGGCTAGTGACCGATTTTACCAATTCACATTGGCATACTGGAACACCCTTATAATTCCCTAGTATATGGTACTGAGGTACCCAGGGTATTGGGGTTCCAGGAGATCCCTATGGGCTGCAGCATTTCTTTTGCCACCCATAGGGAGCTCTGACAATTCTTACACAGGCCTGCCACTGCAGCCTGAGTGAAATAACGTCCACGTTATTTCACAGCCATTTTACACTGCACTTAAGTAACTTATAAGTCACCTATATGTCTAACCTTTACCTGGTAAAGGTTAGGTGCAAAGTTACTTAGTGTGAGGGCACCCTGGCACTAGCCAAGGTGCCCCCACATTGTTCAGGGCCAATTCCCCGGACTTTGTGAGTGCAGGGACACCATTACACGCGTACACTACATATAGGTCACCTATATGTAGCTTCACAATGGTAACTCCGAATATGGCCATGTAACATGTCTATGATCATGGAATTGCCCCCTCTATGCCATCCTGGCGTAGTGGGCACAATCCCATGATCCCAGTGGTCTGTAGCACAGACCCTGGTACTGCCAAACTGCCTTTTCAGGGGTTTCACAGCAGCTGCTGCTGCTGCCAACCCCTCAGACAGGCTTCTGCCCTCCTGGGGTCCAGCCAGGCCTGGCCCAGGATGGCAGAACAAAGGACTTCCTCTGAGAGAGGGTGTTACACCCTCTCCCTTTGGAAAATGGTGTGAAGGCAGGGGAGGAGTAGCCTCCCCAGCCTCTGGAAATCCTTTCATGGGCACATTTGGTGCCCATTTCTGCATAAGCCAGTCTACACCGGTTCAGGGACCCCTTAGCCCTCCTCTGGCACGAAACTGGACAAAGGAAAGGGGAGTGACCACTCCCCTGACCTGCACCTCCCCTGGGAGGTGTCCAGAGCTCCTCCAGTGTGCTCCAGACCTCTGCCATCTTGGAAACAGAGGTGCTGCTGGCACACTGGACTGCTCTGAGTGGCCAGTGCCACCAGGTGACGTCAGGGACTCCTTCTGATAGGCTCCTTCAGGTGTTGCTAGCCTATCCTCTCTCCTAGGTAGCCAAACCCTCTTTTCTGGCTATTTAGGGTCTCTGTCTCTGGGGAAACTTTAGATAACGAATGCAAGAGCTCATCCGAGTTCCTCTGCATCTCTCTCTTCACCTTCTGCCAAGGAATCGACTGCTGACCGCGCTGGAAGCCTGCAAAACTGCAACATAGTAGCAAAGACGACTACTGCAACTCTGTAACGCTGATCCTGCCGCCTTCTCGACTGTTTACCTGGTGGTGCATGCTGTGGGGGTAGTCTGCCTCCTCTCTGCACTAGAAGCTCCAAAGAAATCTCCCGTGGGTCAACGGAATCGTCCCCCTGCAACCGCAGGCACCAAAGAACTGCATCACCGGTACCCTGGGTCTCCTCTCAGCACGACGAGCGAGGTCCCTTGAATCCAACAACTCTGTCCAAGTGACTCCCACAGTCCAGTGACTCTTCAGTCCAAGTTTGGTGGAGGTAAGTCCTTGCCTCCCCACGCCAGACTGCATTGCTGGGAACCGTGACTTTTGCAGCTACTCCGGCCTCCGTGCACTTCCGGCGGAAATCCTTTGTGCACAGTCCAGCCTGGGTCCACGGCACTCTAACCTGCATTGCACGACCTCCTAAGTTGTTTTCCGGCGACGTGGGACTCCTTTGTGCGACTCCGGGTGAGCACCATTTCCTGCATCCTTGTAGTGCCTGTTTCTGGCACTTCTCCGGAAGCTACCTGCTGCTGCGAGGGTTCCTTGTCTTGCTCGACGTCCCCTCTGTCTTCTGACACAATTTGCGACATCCTGGTCCCTCCTCGGCCACAGCAGCATCCAAAAACCTTTACCGCACGATTTGCAGCTAGCAAGGCTTGTTGGCAGTCTTTCGGCGGGAAAACACTTCTGCACGAGTCTCCACGGCGTGAGGGATCCGTCCTCCAAAGGGGAAGTCTCTAGCCCTTGTCGTTCCTGCAGAAACCTAAGCTTCTACAGTCCAGTAGCAGCTTCTTTGCACCCACAGCTGGCATTTCCTGGGCATCTGCCCATCTCTGACTTGCTTGTGACTTTTGGACTCGGTCCCCTTGTTCCACAGGTACCCTCAACTGGAAATCCATCGTTGTTGCATTGCTGGTTTGTGTCTTTCCTGCAGAATTCCCCTATCACGACTTCTATGTCCTTTGGGGAACTTTAGTGCACTTTGCACTCACTTTTCAGGGTCTTGGGGTGGGCTATTTTTCTAACCCTTACTATTTTCTAATAGTCCCAGCGACCCTCTACAAGGTCACATAGGTTTGGGGTCCATTTGTGGTTCGCATTCCACTTTTGGAGTATATGGTTTGTGTTGCCCCTATTCCTATGTGTCTCCATTGCATCCTATTGTAACTATACATTGTTTGCACTGTTTTCTAAGACTATTACTGCATATTTTGGTATTGTGTATATATATCTTGTGTATATTTGCTATCCTCATACTGAGGGTACACTCTGAGATACTTTGGCATATTGTCATAAAAATAAAGTACCTTTATTTTTAGTATAACTGTGTATTGTGTTTTCTTATGATATTGTGCATATGACACTAAGTGGTACTGTAGGAGCTTCACTCGTCTCTTAGTTCAGCCTAAGCTGCTCTGCTAAGCTATCATTATCTATCAGCCTATGCTGCTAGACACCCTATACACTAATAAGGGATAACTGGGCCTGGTGCAAGGTGCAAGTACCCCTAGGTACTCACTACAAGCCAGTCCAGCCTCCTACACCTAGAACTCAGCAACTCTGTCCAAGTGACTCCCACAGTCCAGTGACTCTTCAGTCCAAGTTTGGTGGCGGTAAGTCCTTGCCTCCCCACGCTAGACTGCATTGCTGGGTACCATGTGATTTACAGCTGCTCCGGCTCCTGTGCACTCTTCCTGGATTTCCTTCGTGCACAGCCAAGCCAGGGTCCCCGACACTCTAACCTGCAGTGCACAACCTTCTGAGTTGTCCTCCGGCGTCATGGGACTCCCTTTTGTGACTTCGGGTGGACTCCGGTTCACTCCTCTTCTAAGTGCCTGTTCCAGTACTTCTGCGGGTGCTGCCTGCTTCTGTGAGGGCTCCCTGACTTGCTGGGCGCCCCCTCTGTCTCCTCATTCAAGTGGCGACATCCTGGTCCCTCCTGGGCCACAGCAGCATCCAAAAACCCTTACAGCGACCCTTGCAGCTAGCAAGGCTTGTTTGCGGTCTCTCTGTGTGGGAAAACCTCTGCAATCTTCTTCACGACGTGGGACATCCATCGTCCAAAGGGGAAGTTCCTAGTCCTCTTTGTTCTTGCAGAAACCAAAGCTTCTTCCATCCGGTGGCAGCTTCTTTGCACCCTCAGCTAGCATTTCCTGGGCATCTGCCCACTCTCAACATTGTCACGACTCTTGGACTTGGTCCCCTTGTTTCACAGGTACACAGGTCCGGAAATCCACTGTTGTTGCATTGCTGGTATTGGTCTTCCTTGCAGAAACTCCCTATCACGACTTCTGTCCTCTCTGGGGGTTATAGGTGCACTTTACACCTACTTTTCAGGGTCTTGGGGAGGGCTATCTTTCTAACCCTCACTATTTTCTTACAGTACCAGCGACCCTCTACAAGCTCACATAGGTTTGGGGTCCATTCGTGGTTCGCATTCCACTTTTGGAGTATATGGTTTGTGTTGCCCCTATACCTATGTGCTCCTATTGCAATCTACTGGAACTTTACATTGCTTGCATTACTTCCTTTTGCTATTATTGCATATTTTTGGTATTGTGTACATATATCTTGTGTATATTTGTCATCCCATCCTCATACTGAGGGTACTCACTGAGATACTTTTGGCATATTGTCATAAAAATAAAGTACCTTTATTTTTAGTATATCTGTGTATTGTGTTTTCTTATGATATTGTGCATATGACACCAGTGGTATAGTAGGCGCTTTGCATGTCTCCTAGTTCAGCCTAAGCTGCTCTGCTATAGCTACCTTCTATCAGCCTAAGCTGCTAGAAACACCTCTTCTACACTGATAAGGGATAAGTGGACCTGGTACAGAGTGTAAGTACCCCTTGGTACCTACTACAAGCCAGGCCAGCCTCCTACACCTATTTACAGCTGCACAGACTGGACCTAGCTCTTTTGCAAGAAACTCACCTGGTTCCGGGTAGCCCTATGCTTATCCCTAGAAGGATGCGGTGGCAAACTTTGGCCACAGGGTTCACATCCTATTCTCAGGGGTGATGATTTGGGCATGGAGGACTTCTTGTTTCTGCCTTCAGGAGATTGAAACGGACCCTAATGGCAGGTCTATAGTGGCGCGTTGCAGTAACAGGGCTGTCACGTTTCTCCTGATTGGGCTCTATGGGCCTAATTTTGATAACCCCCAATCTTATTATGACCTGGCAGCCAGGGCGGGCACCTGGGGTGGGCCCCACAGATTTAGGGAGGGGACTTTAATTGCACATTGGAGCCTTAACTAGACAGGTCGGGCTCACATAGGAAACCAGCTTTGGTGGCCAGAGCGGTGACCGGGGTGGCGGCAGAGTTGAGGCTGGTCGACATATGGCGATACAGACACCCTGCTGTGGGGGGATATACACACTACTCAGCAGCACATGATTTATATATACGAATCGACCTTTGCCTGGTCTCTAAAAGTATGGTAGGTAACTTGCAGGTGGAGGATCCCTGGCCCAGAACATACTCAGATCATTCCCCGGTTCCGCTGGAGATGGCCTTGAGGCCCAGGCTGATTCCCCCGTTTACATGGCGATTTCCCCCATACTTGCTGCTTGACTCAGCATTTTGCAACGAGTTGGCTGATGCCATAAAAGATTTTTTTCAGAACAAAATTGGCTCTGTAGATAGCATAGGCACCGTTCAGGAGACATTTAAAGTGTACATATGTGGGATAAACATAGCAAAGCATGCTGGGGTTCTGCGATCAATTCGGGGACGTCTGGACTTTTTGGAAAAACAGCCTGCCCAGTTAGAGCGGGAGCACCTACACACATCTGACAGTCAGACCTTGGGTCGCATACGCACCAAATTGGTGGAATTTCAGGACACGGCACTCACTGAGGTACAACATATGGGGAAATACGCAACAGCCCGCATTGTTTGGGAGGATGAGAGACTAGGGGCGATGCTGGTGAACCTGGCATGTCACAACACAGAGAAAGACTGTAGGAAAGTACCATCTTGCCTGCATGTAACCCCCATATTTCACTGTATATATGTTGTTTTCGTCTATGTGTCACTGGGACCCTGCCAGCCAGGGCCCCAGTGCTCATAAGTGTGCCCTGTATGTGTTCCCTGTGTGATGACTAACTGTCTCACTGAGGCTCTGCTAACCATAACCTCAGTGGTTATGCTCTCTCTGCTTTCCAAATTTGTCACTAACAGGCTAGTGACTAAATTTACCAATTCACATTGGCATACTGGTACACCCATATAATTCCCTAGTATATGGTACTGAGGTACCCAGGGTATTGGGGTTCCAGGAGATCCCTATGGGCTGCAGCATTTGTTTTGCCACCCATAGGGAGCTCTGACAATTCTTACACAGGCCTGCCAGTGCAGCCTGAGTGAAATAACGTCCACGTTATTTCACAGCCATTTACCACTGCAATTAAGTAACTTATAAGTCACCTATATGTCTAACCTTCACCTGGTGACGCTTGGGTGCAAAGTTACTTAGTGTGTGGGCACCCTGGCACTAGCCAAGGTGACCCCACATCGTTCAGGGCAAATTCCACGGACTTTGTGAGTGCGGGGACACCATTACACACGTGCACTGTACATAGGTCACTACCGATGTACAGCATCACAATGGTAACTCCGAACATGGCCATGTAACATGTCTAAGATCATGGAATTGTCACCCAAATGCCAATCTGGCATTGGGGGGGGGCAATTCCATGATCCCCCGGGTCTCTAGCACAGAACCCGGGTACTGCCAAACTGCCTTTCCGGGGTCTCCACTGCAGCTGTTGCTGCTGCCAACCCCTCAGACAGGTTTCTGCCCTCCTGGGGTCCAGGCAGCCCTGGCCCAGGAAGGCAGAACAAAGGACTTCCTCTGAGAGAGGGTGTAACACCCTCTCCCTTTGGAAATAGGTGTGAGGGCTGGGGAGGAGTAGCCTCCCCCAGCCTCTGGAAATGCTTTGATGGGCACAGATGGTGCCCATCTCTGCATAAGCCAGTCTACACCGGTTCAGGGATCCCCCAGCCCTGCTCTGGCGCGAAACTGGACAAAGGAAAGGGGAGTGACCACTCCCCTGACCTGCACCTCCCAGGGGAGGTGCCCAGAGCTCCTCCAGTGTGTCCCAGACCTCTGCCATCTTGGAAACCGAGGTGTTTGTGGCACACTGGACTGCTCTGAGTGGCCAGTGCCAGCAGGTGACGTCAGAGGATCCTTCTGATAGGCTCTTACCTCTCCTGGTAGCCAATCCTCCTTCCTTCGTAGCCAAACCTCCTTTTCTGGCTATTTAGGGTCTCTGCTTTGGGGAATTCTTCAGATAACGAATGCAAGAGCTCACCAGAGTGCCTCTGCATCTCCCTCTTCACCTTCTGCCAAAGGATCAACCGCTGACTGCTCAGGACGCCTGCAAAACCAAAACAAAGTAGCAAGACGACTACTAGCAACCTTGTATCGCTTCATCCAGCCAGCTTTCTCGACTGTTTCCAGGTGGTGCATGCTCTGGGGGTAGCCTGCCTCCTCTCTGCACCAGGAGCTCTGAAGAAATCTCCTTTGGGTCGACAGACTCTTCCCCCTGCAACCGCAGGCAACAAAAGACTGCAGCACCAGTCCTCTGGGTCCCCTCTCAGCATGACGAGCGTGGTCCCTGAAACTCAGCAACTCTGTCCAAGTGACTCCCACAGTCCAGTGACTCTTCAGTCCAAGTTTCGTGGAGGTAAGTCCTAGCCTCCCCACGCTAGACTGCATTGCTGGGTACCTTGTGATTTGCAGCTGCTCCGACTTCTGTGCACTCTTCCAGGATTTCCTTTGTGCACAGCCAAGCCTGGGTCCCCGACACTCTAACCTGCAATGCACAACCTTCTGAGTTGTCCTCTAACGTCGTGGGACTCCCTTTTGTGACTTCGGGTGGACTCCGGTTCACTTTTCTTCTAAGCGCCTGTTCAGGTACTTCTGCGGGTGCTGTCTGCGTCTGTCAGGTCTCCCACCTTGCTGGGCGCCCCCTCTATCTCTTTATCCAAGTGGCAACATCCTGGTCCCTCCTGGGCTACAGCAGCTTCCAAAAACCCTAACCGCGACCCTTGCAGCTAGCAAGGCTTGTTTGCAGTTTTTCTGCGTTGGAACATCTCTGCAAGCTTCTTCACAACGTGGGACATCCATCCTCCAAAGGGGAAGTTCCTAGTCCTCTTCTTTCTTGCAGAACTCCAAGCTTCTTCCAACCGGTGGCAGCTTCCTTGCACCCTCAGCTGGCATTTCCTGGGCTCCTGCCCACTCTCGACACTGTCGTGACTATTGGACTTGGTCCCCTTGTCTTACAGGTACTCAGGTCTAGAAATCCACTGTTGTTGCATTGTTGGTGTTTGTCCTTCCTGCAGAATCCCCCTATCACGACTTCTGTGCTCTCTGGGGATAGTAGGTGACCTTTACACCTACCTTTCAGGGTCTTGGGGTGGGCTATTTTTCTAACCCTCACTGTTTTCTTACAGTCTCAGCGACCCTCTACAAGCTCACATAGGTTTGGGGTCCATTTGTGGTTCGCATTCCACTTTTGGAGTATATGGTTTGTGTTGCCCCTATACCTATGTGCTCCTATTGCAATCTACTGTAACTTTACATTGCTTGCATTATTGCCTTTTGCTATTTCCTGCATAATTTTGGTTTGTGTATATATATCTTGTGTATATATCTTATCCTCATACTGAGGGTACTCACTGAGATACTTTTGGCATATTGTCATAGAAATAAAGTACCTTTATTTTTAGTACTTCTGTGTACTGTGTTTTCTTATGATATTGTGCATATTACACCAGTGGTATAGTAGGAGCTTTACATGTCTCCCAGTTCAGCCTAAGCTGCTTTGCCATAGCTACCTTCTATAAGCCGAAGCTGCTAGAAACACCTCTTCTACACTAATAAGGGATACCTGGACCTGGCACAAGGTGTAAGTACCTCTGGTACCCACTACAATCCAGGCCAGCCTCCTACAAAGACACCATTATGGTGGTTCAGGCCGAGGATGGCAGTGATATCACAGATCCAGAACACATGGCAGATAGGTTTCACGAGTATTATGGGGCACTCTACACCTCCAAGATTACCTGCTACATATAGAATTGCCATGGCTGACAGCAGCAGACAGAGAGTCCCTTATGGCGCCTTTGTCCCTAGAAGAGATGAGCAGGGCCCTGTGGGGGAGTATGTCTGAGGGAAAGGCCTCGGGCCTGACTGGATGACAGTAAGGTTCTAAATGGCTTTTAAGGACATATTATTCCCACATCTGAGGGTAGTCTACGCAGCGATGGCAGAGGCTTTGTTATGCTGCCCTCGATGTGATATGAGAGGCGATGTTGATTGCGCTTCTGAAGCCTGGCAAACTTCCAACGCAGTGCTCGTCCTACCGCCCGTTGTCATTAATAAATGTTGACACCAAAATCTATGCTAAGATCCTGGCAGACCGACTGGCCATACTCTTACCAAAATTGATTAAGCCGGAGCAATCAGGGCTTAGGGCTATACAGAATGTGAATCCAAAGACAAAAGCTGTGGCTGTTTTCTTGGATGCGGAGAAGGCCTTTGATTCAGTGGAGTGGCATTTTATGACATCAGTTCTGCGGTGGTTGGGAGTGGGGGATGTCTTTCAACAACTAATGACAACATTGTACTAGAAGCCTTTGGCCAGACTCAGAGTTAATTGGATGGTTTCAGGCGATTATTGTGGAGCCGCTGGCATGTGCGTTGCGAGAATTTCATAGTCATCGGGGTCTCCCTTTCCAGAACTATAATTTGGTGATCTCTGCATATGCGGAAGACACCTTGCTATATATCTGAGACCCACACCGTAACGTAGCACCATTATTAAGAGAGATTATACAATAAGGCACCCTTTCAGGCATAAGGATTAACTGGGATAAATCCATAGTGTTCCCCCTGACGCCGGCCACGACTCCAGTGGATGTGGATTTCCCCCTTAAGTGGAAAACGGGATTGGGTCGGTATCTAGGCATCCAAGTCCATACAGACCCTAAGATAGTAATGGCGGATAACTATGAGGTCGCGATTAAAGCACTGGCAAGAGATGTGGAGAGATGAGTCAGCCTGCCACTCTTGCTGGTGGATAGAAAGGCCCTCTTGAAAATGGTGGTGCTTCCGAGATTATTGTTCTTTTTTCAGAATCTCCCTATGTCTTTACCTAGGGCATTTTTTGCGACCTTGAGGGCTCTGCTTGTTAAGCTAGCCTGGGCAGGAAAGCAGCTGAGAGTCAAATTGCAGGCCCTTACCCTACCATACGAGGTAGGTGGGCTTAACATGCCTGATCTGGAGCTGTATTACAGAGCCGCCCATGCAATGTTTGGCCACACCTGGACACATGGCTCTCAAGACTTGCCATTTCTAAAAATAGAACGTGACCTGGCAGCCCCAGATCTGTTACCGAGTAGGGTCTTTCATTCCCCATCTTGAAGATATGGGGAATTCGCTCCTTGAACACTACCACACAGGTCTGGCATAGGCTGATGGGGCGACAGTGGTATGCGTGGTACGCGTTGTGGCGAGATAAAAGTGCGGTGGAGGCCATGCATAAGCTAAATATTACGCAAGTGGGAGATGTTTTCCAAGATGGTAGCATGTGTACATGGGACATGGCAATGGAGCGGGTGAGTGAGACGACTAAGTGCGAGAAAGTAGCCTCTTTCTAGCATGGTTACCCCCACTTTTGGCCTGTTTGTGAGTGTGTGTTAGTGTGTTTTTACTGTGTCACTGAGATCCTGCTAGCTAGAACCCCTGTGCTCATAGATAAAAAACCTAGATGTCAGTGTGTTTTGCCTGTCTCACTGGGATCCTGCTAGTCAGGACCCCAGTGCTCATAGTTTGTGGCCTAATGTGTATGCATGTGTAGTGCCTAACTGTGTCACTGAGGCTCTGCTATTCAGACCCTCTGTGCTTATGCTCTCTCTGCTTGTCAATTTGTCACTGTAGGCCAGTGACTTCATATACCAACTTCAATTGGCATACTGCACTCCCCTTATAAGTCCCTAATATATGGTACCTAGGTACCCAGGGCATTGGGGTTCCAGAAGATCCATATGGGCTGCAGTATTTCTTTTGCCACCCATAAGGAGCTCAGACAACCCCTTACACAGGACTGCCATTGCAGCCTGCGTGAAATAGTGCACACACTATTTCACAGCCATTTTCACTGCACTTAAGTAACTTATAAGTCACCTATATGTCTAACCTTCACTTGCTGAAGGTTAGGTGCAAAGTTACTAAGTTTGAGGGCACCCTTGCACTAGCAAAGGTGCCCCCACATAAGACAGGGCCATTTCCCGGTACTTTGTGAGTGTGGGGACGCCATTAAGGCGTGCACTACATATGGGTAAATACCTATATGTAACTTCACAATGGTAACACCAAATATGGCCATGTAACATGTCTAAGATCATAGAATTGTCCCCCCATTCCAAATCTGGTATTGGGGAGCCAATTCCATGCATCCTGGGGCCTCCACCATGGACTCCCAGAACTGCCAAACCAGCTCTCTGAGGCTTGCACTGCAGCTACAGCTGCTGCCACCTCACAGACAGAGTTCTGCCCTCCTGGGGTGGTCAGCCCAGTCGCAAGAAGGCAGAACAAAGCATTTCCTTTGAGAGCAGGGTGCTACACCCTCTCCCTTTGGAAATAGGTATGCAGGCTGGAGAGGGGTAGCCTCCCCCAGCCTCTGGAAATGCTTTGAAGGGCACAGATGGTGCCCTCCTTGCATAATCCAGTCTACAGCGGTTCAGGAGCCCCCAGTCCCTGCTCTGGTACGAAACTGGACAAAGGAAAGGGGAGTGACCACTCCTCTGTCCATCACCACCCCAGGGTTGGTGCTCAGAGCTCCTTCAGAAGGTCCCTGGGTTCAGCCATCTTGCTTTGCAAGGTGTGGGGGAAATCTGGGAGCACCTGAGTGGCCAGTGCCAGCAGGTGACGTCAGAGCCCTCCCCTAATAGGTGCTTATCTGTGTAGCTGACCAGTCCCCCTTTCAGGGCCATTTAGGGTCTTGCTCTTGTCTGGTTCTTCAGATTCGGATTGCAAGACTCCAGCAAGAATCTTCTGCATCCTTTACTTCACCTTCTTAAAGAAGAAACTGCATCTGGGCCCTCCAGGAACTCTACAACTGCAAGGGAAAGCAAAGACGACTTCTGCAACATTGTATCTTCAGCTCCTGCCGGCAACTGCAACTGTTTCCCAGTCATGCATCCTCAGAGGACAGCCAGTCTTCAGCCTGCACCAGAAGAATTAAGGAATCTCCCTTGAAGTGAAGGAGTCACTTCCCTGCTTCAGCAGGCACCCCTCTGCAGTGACGACCAGTGGTTTGAGTCCCCTCTCCTGACGGAGTGCGTGCATCCAGCATCACTGGTGGTAGACTGAAGTGGTCCCAATGGTCCTGATGTCCAACTGTCCAACTTCGGTGGAGGTAAGAGCTTGCCTCCCCACGCAAGACAGTACCTCCTTTGCACCGCATGTTTTTCAGTTGCCAAGGCTTTTTGGCATCTTTCCACAAACCTCTTTGTGGACTGTGTAGCTCCAGACCTCAGCACTCCTTCCTGCAACGCACAGCTTCCTGCGTGGTTCTCTGGTGGCGTGGGATCCCTTTGTGTAGTGCTGCATAGGCCTCCTTTTGCACCTTCTTTGTCCCCGTGCTGTGGGACTCCTGTGCATGTTGCCTGTTCTGTGGGCTCTCTCAGTTGATGAGAGCCCCCTCTGACTTCCCCTCCTGGGTAGAGTCCACCAGGTCCCTCCTTGTCCCGGGCAGCGCCATTTTCCGCTAACCGCAAGCTTTGCTTGTGCCGAGGCTTGTTGGCATAATCCAGCGACACAAACCAGACTGCAATCATCGATCCAGAGTGGGACATCTTCTGCATCAACCAGGAACCCGCTGTCTTCTTGGGTGCAGTACTGACTTGTTCTTCACCGGTGGTTCTCCTTTGGCACCTTCATCTGGGTTAGAAGGGGCTCCAGTTCTCCCTGGACTCTTCAGTGCTACTTGGACTTGGTCCCCTTCTTCTACAGGTCTTCAGGCCCAGGAATCCATCACTGGTGTCTTACAGTCTCTTCTTCTTCTTGCATAATCGTCTTTCTCGTGTTCTTGTGTGTTTTAGGAAAATTACTGTGATTTGATCCTGCTTTCCTGGGCTCTGAGGTGGGTTCTATTACTGACCTTCAGTGTTTTCCAATACTCCCAGCACCCCTCTACACACTACACTTGCCTAGGTGGGAATCCGACTTTTGCATTCCATTTTCTTAATATATGGTTTGTGTTCCCCCAGGCCCCTTTCTAGCCATTGTGATTTCCACTATTTCCACTGTTTTCTAACTGTTTTTCCAGCTATTTTTGCATACTAGTGTATATATCTTGTGTATTACTTACTTCCTAAGGGAGTATAGTCTCTATGGTATTTTTTGCATTTGTGGCACCAAAACAAAGTACCTTTATTTTGGTAACACTGAGTATTTTCTTTCATGTGTGTGAGTACTGTATGACTACAGTGGTATTGCATGAGCTTTGCATGTCTCCTAGTTAGGCCTTGGCTGCTCATCCACACTACCCCTAGAGAGCCTGGCTTCTAGACACTGTCTACATTTCAGTAATAAGGGATAACTGGCCTCGGTATAAGGTGTAAGTCGCTTAGGTACCCACTACAAACCAGACCAGCCTCCTAAATGAAGATATCTCTAAAAAATAAAATGTGTGATTTAACTTCAAGAAATGAAAACTTTTTGCTTTATTTAAACCCTGATTCTTGCCATATCTGTTTTTACTGGCTGTAGAAGTCTGCATATGTTACAGCCGGTAGCTAGTGGTGCAGTGCCTGTGTTCCTCCTTTAAAAATGATGACATTTCTATACTCCTAGGTGGCATGTTTAACCTTACCTCTAAGCCGCTAGTATATAAACCCAGGACATGCAAGTTAAATTTCACTATTGGTCTGTAATCCACTAAACTAATGATGTAAAACATGAATTCAGACTAACCATTAAACTGTGTAGCAGTTTAAATATTGAAATTCAGACTATCAAATTAACCCATTTTCACTGTCATAGCTTTCCTTTAAAATATTAACGTCTCCACTATGTAGGACTTTCTGCCCATAGAGCATGATGCATGTATTTAAATGAAGAACATGTCAAAATATAGGGGCAGAATTTAAAAAGGGACACACAACATATTGCAGCAAGACAAATTGCAGCGATATGTGAATGAAAGAGAGCACAACAGTGCCATATTACAGACACTTAGCACAGTTCAGCTCTCTACCTACTTTCGTGCACTTGTGGTTGGTTTGATTGCTCAAGAGAGGGTAAACCAGCAACACTAGCAGAACTAGCAAGATCAGCAATTTCAGCAGAACATCTTTTGTTATACTGACTGTTAAAGGGAGTAAAAATGTTCTAATCCTCCTTTCCCGAAATACATATAATAATATGTGCAATGTTAATTTTATTCTCAATTTGTTTTTGAGTTGGGCAGAAAATACCGCATCTCTCTCATCATTTCTGCAAAACTGACTGCTAGTCTTTGTCTGGTCTTTATGAAATATCTTTGTTATGTTAAAGCTTTGGATGTCTTTACTTTTCAGTATAGACCATCTGTGATTTGTTTTCAATTTTGCTGAAGAACTAAAGCAAATTTGCCTATTTTCTATACATATTTCACTGTTCAGCCTAAACTTTGTGTGGGTAATTGTCTAAGAGAGAAAATATAGCAAACATCAAATATTTGAGAATGTCCTCCTCTTCTCAACTCCTCAGATCGTCTAGGTTCCCTCACAAGGCAGCGT
Source organism: Pleurodeles waltl (assembly GCF_031143425.1). Lineage (NCBI taxonomy): Eukaryota > Metazoa > Chordata > Amphibia > Caudata > Salamandridae > Pleurodeles > Pleurodeles waltl. The sequence goes on along the minus strand of NC_090449.1, from coordinate 757,862,090 downwards.
CTTATCAGATAGGCAAAGCATTTGACAGGTATCCACTCCTCTGTCTGTAAAATATGGGCTATACAGACTGTGCAATATCATTCATATTCTGTAGCATTTCTAGCTATTGGTCACTGTATAAACTAGATATTTAATCATGATTTAGATATTTACTACCAACTATCGTGAAGATTTCTTGTGGACTATATAGTTTAACCAATACTTGCAGTTAACGAAAAAAATCTCTCTTTTCTATAAGACTGTGACCGGGCCGCCCCGGGCAACAGCGGGGAACCGGCAGAAACGGAACCGCTACGGCCGCGTTCCCAGGTTCCCCTGGAAACGCGTCCGCAACGAGGCCAGCGTCCTGAGGTTGCCTCGGCAACCTCCGGTGACGAGGAGGCTCCGGATTGGCCACCAGGCGGCCAAAAGACGGAAGCTCCGGTCGAGAGGGGGAGAGCCGGGAAGGAAGAGAGGAAGGAGAACGACGACGGCGGCGGCGGCGAACCGAAGGAGGAAGAGAGAGACGGCGACAAGGACATCGGAGGAGGACCCCAGTGGCCTGGAAGCGGCGGAACCCGAACCCAGAGGAACAGCGCCCGACCGGAAGCAGGGGAGACCAGCCCAGACCGACGAGAGGACCTCCACAGAGCCAGCCACGACCCTGGAGGGTCGTGGCTCTACAAGGTACGGTCCTTCTGGACAAACCGAGGGGCACAATAAAAGGGGAGAAACGCTGGGGAAGGGAGGAAGGCAGGGTGAGGGGAGGGAGGAGAGAAGGGCACTTTAGAGAGCACCGGGAGAGCACAAAAGGGTAAAGTACGGAATATACACAAGCCCTGAAGTCCTCACTGGCACCTATATCACACATAAACCCCCCCCCCTCCTTAAACCTTTTCCCAGCAAAACATATAAGTAGAAGACGTGGTATAAGGCGTCCGTTCCACTCACCAGCGGTATGTGTTCCCTTTTTCTTATATGTCACATCCGGGACCTGACGAGGACGATCCGGTACGCCACCTAGAGAAAAGGAAGAAAAGGGACACAGATTAGAAGGAAGATATTCACCACTCCAGAGAAGAAACTGGCGCTAAACGTCGTACTGACTTTTCATCAGTTCTTATTTCAAATTACTAATAAATACTTACCTCAAAAACCCAAATTTACCTCTCCTGAGTGTCTATACTGTGGGGACTGTCTACAGTGGTGTCAGAAGTGGGATCTTGTTTCTAATCCCTCTCCATAAAACAGTCCAGACAGTATACACAATGAGTGAGAGTCCATCGTTAGAGACCGTGATTAAGCAACTAGCGGAAGGGCAAAGACACTTACAACTAGTATGGGAGGCCCAACAGAGAGAGGCCAAAGAAGACCGAGAAACCTTACAATCTGCGCTGAAGAGCCAGGCGACCATACTGGCGAGCAACCAGTTAGTCCATGAAAGTGCGATGAAAAAACTAACGGAGACTATCGCCGCTAGTAAGGTACATCCGAATGTACCTAGTTCCGTATTACAGAAGTATCAGGAGGGAGAGGATCCGGAATCCTTTTTCACCAACTTTGAACGGGTAGCCTCCTCCGCCCTATGGCCAGAAGATAAATGGGGACAATATGTGGCCCCCCTGCTCACCGGTCTCTTACAATCAGCATATCAAGCCGCTAACCCAGGTGGTGTCAACCCCTATCAAGACATAAAAACAAGTATACTAGAAAGGGTGGGTCACGACACAGAATATTACAGGATGAGATTTCGTAAAGCCAAATGGGGCACCAACGAAGACCCTAGAACCTTTTATTTTCGTGTGAAGGATCTAGCATTAAAATGGTTAGGCCATATTGGAGATAGTCGGGAGGAAGTCATTAAAACCATTATACTGGAACAATATCTCGATGGTCTACCTCCATCCACAAAACACTGGATAAGACAACACCCAAAAGTGGATACTGAGACGGCCATCGATCTGGCCTGTGCTTTTCATCGATCCACCGATGTCAGAAACTGTCCCACGCGAAGTATCATTAAACCAGTTCTACCGTCCCCAAAGACATTTGTAAAAAGTCCACCCGACTATCTAGTACCACGTAGGATTCCTGAAGGCCCGCCTACCATGGGACCCCAATGTTATAGTTGTGGTGAATGGGGACACATCGCACGTATGTGTCCCCAGAAACAAGAAATGGGAGAACCCATGGAGATAGGGATGACAAGGCGAAGGGTGTTATGTACTGGGAAGGGCGCCCTAAAATTTAAAATGATGATACAAGTGGACGGGAAAAGTGTATATGCCCTGGTTGACTCCGGCTGCAGCCAATCAGTAATTAGGAAAGACTTGATAAATAATGATATAGAAGAGAAACAATGGGTATCTATATGTTGCATACACGGGGACAAGGCCCAGTATCCTATACAGGTACTCCAGATCAGGTGGGGACCCTATCAGGACTTCCTCCCAGTGGGGATAATGCCCCGGTTAATCGAGGAATGCATCATTGGGACAGACTACATCCACTTCCAAGAACTATTAGACTACGTCAGAGATAGCAAACAAACTAAGGATTGGTGGGGAGAGGCACCTTTTTCAGAGAGTGATATTGAGTGTCCGCTATATCGTAGAAAGTTGTCACGAAGAGAGAAACGACAGGGAAAAGGGGACTATCGGAAGACGAAAGGTGACAACACCTATGGAGAGATAGTGGCAGAAATTCATGAAGTTCCTAGTACTTTTGCCCAACAACAGAGAGAGGACCCCTCCCTTAACAATGCCTGGAGGTCGGCAGTAACAGAGGAGACAGAAGAGGTGGGTCCCTACTTTATAGTGCAAAAAAACTTATTATATCGGGTTACTACCACCCGACGGGGAGAACGTAAACGCCAACTTCTGGTACCTACCCACTATCGGGAACATGTTCTTACACTAGCTCATAATCACCCAGGGGGAGGACACTTTGGGAGAGAAAACACCGAGGAATATTTGCTCAGAAGGTTTTATTGGCCTGGAGTGTACGCCCACATACGTAGGTATTGCGCCCAATGTCCCCGTTGTCAGTTAACCGAACCTAGTCGGCCTAGGAAGGCGCCTCTCCTACCCCTTCCCATCATCGATATCCCGTTCAAAAGAATAGGGATGGATCTAGTGGGACCTTTGATTCCTTCGTCAAAAGGACACACCTACATCTTAGTCATTGTAGATTATGCTACACGATACCCAGAGGCCATTCCCCTGACTAGTATGACAACCAAGACAGTGGCCCAAGCTATGATTAACGTATTTTCTCGTCTTGGGTTTCCACATGAAATCCTCACGGACCAGGGGACCCCTTTTATGTCCACCTTAATGAAACAAGTGTGTAAAACATTGGGGATAGCTCAGATCAGAACCTCCGTTTACCATCCTCAAACGGACGGATTAGTCGAAAGATATAATCGAACCATTAAAACCCTGCTGAGAAAGACTATCAATGAGACAGGGAAGGATTGGGATCAAAAGTTACCCCTAGTGTTGTACGCCATACGGACACATGAGCAAGCATCCACGGGGCATAGCCCCTTTGAGTTGGTCTTCGGACGCCAACCTCGGTCCCTTTTAGACATGGCGGTAGAATCCTGGGAGGCCGAGGCTGAGGAAGCAGGGACTCCTTTGTTAGAATATGCGAAAAAATTGAGGAACCACCTACACAGCTTATGGACCGACGTACACGCAAACCTGGAACAGGCCCAACAAACACAAAAGTCCTATTATGACAAAGGAAGTAAACTACGGGTTTTCCAACCCGAGGACCAGGTCCTAATAATGAGACCCACCTCCGACCATAAACTCCTGGCCAAATGGCAGGGCCCATATCGAGTAATCAAAGCAGTTTCCCCTGTCACCTACCTTATCGAAATATCCTCCCGTCCAATAAAAACACAAATATATCATGTAAACCTGCTAAAAAAATGGGAGACCCCCGCACAACCTGAACGTTCCGTAGAAATGGGTCAGTTTGTGTGTCCCGACAAGACCCTAGATATCGAGTTCTACCCTACCAACCCCGATACTGAAAGTACCCTACCCATAGTAGACGATATTTTACCTGAAGGGCAAAAGCAACAAGCCCTTAAGGTTTTAAAACAATGGCAACCACTCTTTTCAGAGAAACCAGGAAAGACGTTTTTAATTCACCATAATATACGCACAAGCTCAGGGCAGATCACCAGAGAACGCCCGTATCGTATTCCAGAAGCTAGAAAACACATAATCGAAGAAGAAATCAAAACAATGTTATCCCTAGGGGTCATCGAACCGTCCACTAGTCCCTGGTGTTCACCGGTTGTCCTAGTACCGAAGCCTGATGGTAGCGTCAGGTTTTGCATAGATTTCCGCAAACTGAACTCAAACTCCCTATTCGACACCTATCCCATCCCTAGGGTGGACGATGTTCTCGAAAAACTAGGGAAAGCAAAATACATGTCTACTATCGACCTAACTAAAGGGTATTGGCAGATTCCCTTAGCTCCTCCAGATAGAGAAAAAACAGCTTTTTCTACCCAGTCCGGGTTATATCAATTTACAGTACTGCCTTTTGGGCTTCATGGAGCCCCTGCAACCTTTCAGAGGTTGATGGATAGGATTCTAAAACCCTATCCTGCATTCTCCGCTGCGTATCTAGATGATGTAGTCGTATTTAGTGAAACATGGGAGGACCACTTAATACACCTACAGAGAATATTCCAAGCCCTTCAAACTGCTGGTTTGACGGCCAATCCCAAGAAATGTGTGATAGGTAAAACCGACATCTCCTATTTGGGATATCGGATTAATCAGGGTACACTACAACCTCAAAATGGGAAGGTGGATGCCATTTTACATGCCCCTCTTCCACACACGAAAAAGGAATTACGCTCCTTTTTAGGATTAGTGGGCTATTATCGGCGCTTCATTCCACATTACTCCACCTTAGCAGCACCTCTTACGGACCTACTCACTAAACGATATCCCAATCGACTTTTGCCTTTTTCGGAGACGCAAAACGCGAGTTTTGAACAGTTGAGAGTTTCCTTAACCTCCGATCCCATCCTGCACTGCCCAGATTTTACGAAGCCGTTTCACCTCTACACTGACGCATCGGATGTTGGGCTTGGAGGGGTTCTGACTCAGCCAGATAGCGAGGGGCTTGACCATCCGGTGGTCTACATCAGTAGAAAACTGTTTTCCCGGGAACGTAACTATCCAATTATAGAGAGAGAGTGCTTGGCTATCAAGTGGGCCATTGACTGTTTGCAGTACTATCTCCTAGGGCGGCCGTTTATACTATTCACGGATCACGCTCCTCTTACATGGCTGGCTGCGCATAAAGATTCTAACTCCAGGATACTGCGATGGTTCCTTGAACTGCAACCATTCTCCTTTCAGGTTCGGCACGTCCCTGGATCTCACCAGGCCCCCGCTGATTATCTGTCCCGATTTCCTCTGTCTTCGCCTGTCCTGGAACAGGACAGTTCTTGGGGAAGGGTGTGTGACCGGGCCGCCCCGGGCAACAGCGGGGAACCGGCAGAAACGGAACCGCTACGGCCGCGTTCCCAGGTTCCCCTGGAAACGCGTCCGCAACGAGGCCAGCGTCCTGAGGTTGCCTCGGCAACCTCCGGTGACGAGGAGGCTCCGGATTGGCCACCAGGCGGCCAAAAGACGGAAGCTCCGGTCGAGAGGGGGAGAGCCGGGAAGGAAGAGAGGAAGGAGAACGACGACGGCGGCGGCGGCGAACCGAAGGAGGAAGAGAGAGACGGCGACAAGGACATCGGAGGAGGACCCCAGTGGCCTGGAAGCGGCGGAACCCGAACCCAGAGGAACAGCGCCCGACCGGAAGCAGGGGAGACCAGCCCAGACCGACGAGAGGACCTCCACAGAGCCAGCCACGACCCTGGAGGGTCGTGGCTCTACAAGGTACGGTCCTTCTGGACAAACCGAGGGGCACAATAAAAGGGGAGAAACGCTGGGGAAGGGAGGAAGGCAGGGTGAGGGGAGGGAGGAGAGAAGGGCACTTTAGAGAGCACCGGGAGAGCACAAAAGGGTAAAGTACGGAATATACACAAGCCCTGAAGTCCTCACTGGCACCTATATCACACATAACCCCCCCCCCCTCCTTAAACCTTTTCCCAGCAAAACATATAAGTAGAAGACGTGGTATAAGGCGTCCGTTCCACTCACCAGCGGTATGTGTTCCCTTTTTCTTATATGTCACATCCGGGACCTGACGAGGACGATCCGGTACGCCACCTAGAGAAAAGGAAGAAAAGGGACACAGATTAGAAGGAAGATATTCACCACTCCAGAGAAGAAACTGGCGCTAAACGTCGTACTGACTTTTCATCAGTTCTTATTTCAAATTACTAATAAATACTTACCTCAAAAACCCAAATTTACCTCTCCTGAGTGTCTATACTGTGGGGACTGTCTACAAAGACTTACTTTGAAAACATGACACCTTACCAGTCAGTTAAAGCCCTGAAGAAGTGTTTATGACTCAAAAGATGTGTTGGCTTTGGCTGTTATATTTTGTTGGTAGCTCTGCCATAATAAGAAAAGTAATTCCTGATAGGATAGAAAATAAAAGAATTGGGACATTTTTGACTTTTTCAGATTCTAAGGCATTTAGCGACGACAAATTGTCAATAGTAGGCTTGGCAAAGTAGTTAAGTGCATGGGTAGTATTGTCTCTGACCAGGATTCAAACCCCACCTGGTGATGTTTTTTTTAATGTTGTTTTTCACTTTTTTTTATTTTACCCAAATGAAAGAGGTCCCTTTGTAAATCAAATCACCCACAGCACTGTCTGGGAGATTTGTGGCCTATTTAGTCATGGCAGTGCATGTCAGAAATTCATGACATGCTGCAGCATGTAGAAGGAGGGACATGGTTTGCAGTGACAGAAATCCCTTAATTTGTGGAATGAGAGAAACAGGGGGATTTTATAAGATAAGGGTGTACATGGGGCCACTGCCAGGATGAAAGAGAGAAAGGGCTATTTGTTTATAAAGCATGAAAAGCAACTGTGAATTTTATTACAAGACTCAGAGGCTCATATTTTGCTTTCAGAAATTCATGACATGCTGCAGCATGTAGAAGGAGGGACATGGTTTGCAGTGACAGAAATCCCTTAATTTGTGGAATGAGAGAAACAGGAGGATTTTATAAGATAAGGGCGTACATGGGGCCACTGCCAGGATGAAAGAGAGAAAGGGCTATTTGTTTATAAAGCATGAAAAGCAACTGTGAATTTTATTACAAGACTCAGAGGCTCATATTTTGCTTTCCGTTCTTGCTTTAATAAACACATTAGCCAAGAAAAAACTTAATTACCCAGAAAACCCTGGGAAAGAACTACTGCGTTGCATCACAATAGAACAACCAATTGTATATCGAGTACAACAATAACTATCTTGACTGAGAGCAACAAGCCCTCTTTTCTTGCTGCTCACAGTCAAGATAAATATCATGCTTGCAAAATTATTTCTGTCTTATAAAAGTGAACTTTTATTTACTATAGTAAAATCATATTGTCCATTTATTATTGTTAAAAACATTCTGTTGTAGCTCGTGCATGATTGGCACTCATTTGGAATGTTGGTTTCATGTTCTTTTCCCCGCAGAGACATAAGTGCTTCTTTCATTACTGCTCTTTTATCACATAGGGGGTCATTACAACCCTGGCGGACGGTGTTAAAGCGGCAGTAAGACCGCCAACAGGCTGGCGGTCTTTTTTTGAGGATTATGACCATGGCGGTTACCGCCATGGTCATCCGCCGCTTCTCCGTTCCGCCCACTGGGCTGGAGACCTGGGTCAAGACCGCCGCCAGTATTTTGACCCGGCTTACCGCCGTGGATCTCCAGTGGTAGGAACCGCCATGAAATCCATGGCGGTAAGCACTATCAGTGCCATGGAATCCGTTCCCTGGCACTGATAGGGGTCTCCCCCACCCCTCACCCCCACCCCAACTCCCTCCCCTACCCCCCCACCACCCCTGCCACCCCCCAAAGGTGGCAGGGCCCCCCTCCCCGCCCCGACCCTCAACATCACATCACCCATACCCACACGACATGCACGCAGGCACCACCTACACACTTACACACACACACGCCGACATACATGCCTACATCCACACACACAGTCAGACACGCACACCCACAGTCAAACATACACGCACACATCCATACAGACATACCCACAGACATACACACACTCATCCCAAACACACAACACCCCCGCAAGCATACACGCACTCACACACCCCTCCACATACACCCACGCACACCCCCATGCACCCACACAACACTCACCCCACCACCCTCCCCTAACGGACGATCGACTTACCTGGTCCATCGATCCTCCGGGAGGGGACGGGAGCCATGGGGGCAGCTCCGCCGACACCACACCGCAAACAGAAAACCGCTGCGGCGAATCACAGGACATGATTCGCTGGGCGGTGTTCTGTTGGCGTGGCGGTGGAGCAACCTCCACTTCCCCGCCGCCTGTCACTATGGCTGTTGGCGGCTCTCCATCGGAAAAACAACGTAGAGCTGCCAACAGTCATAATACGCCGAGCGAAAAACCACCACCACTGGCGGTCTTCAGCATGGCGGTCCCTCAGCGGTCTTGTGAAAAGACCGCCGAGGTTGTAATGACCCTCATAGTGTTTGCCGTTGGGAGCGCAAACGTTTTGGAGATAGTCTCTGCTTCATCACTTCTGTCAGCACGCTTTCCTCAAGCTGATAAGCTTGGAGCATTTGCTCTGTGCTACTTCATGTCTCTGCATCATTGAGGCTTCCAATTCAGACTGCCCATTGACACATCTATTCCCCTTTAGGCCCTCCTGTGTAATCTTGAAGTTAATTTGTAACCCTTCATTTGTTATTTTAGTTTTCAAATGCCTGAAGCTTCGTTTTCAACAGGGTACCTCTTAGTTTTTGCTTGGTGCTGTATCCGATTTTGTATAAATGTTTATAAATGTAAATTTTCTTGGGTTTCTGTTACTATATTTATATAATAATGTCTGAGGACGAAGAAGCTCAAGCCATGCAGGAAAAGTTGAAATTCTTCCTTAAGGATTCTGATCAGCATGTGGTGTCTGTGTTCATTTTAGACACTTAAAAACATTGGGAGGCTTCTATTTCAAAAATGTTACAAGCCCTTAATAAAATTCCTTCAAAAAAAGGAAAGAAATGTACGGCATCTCATGGCATGCTTTTAAAAGGTGTTTTCATCAAGATTTGTCCTCCCACCCAAGAGGTTGGATTGTCGGGTTACCCTTCCTCACCCCTCAACATTACTAACATACAGGACACTCACTGTGATAGTGACAGTGGTGAACACTTGTCAATGAAGGTGGTGGGGATATTTAAAAAAAAACGGGAAAAAACTTACTTTATGTTGGGAGAGACGGTTCCGTCTCTCCTTCTTCCTCAGACTCTGGGAAGGATAAGGCTTACAGACTCCCCTCCAATCACAACGCTGCTGTTAACAGCATGACAGCAGCATCATGATGGGTCTGAGTGCCCTGCTTCGGCGCTCAGACAGGGAGCAGGGCCCTGTACATTTTCTCCTCCCATCTGTTCAACACAGCCGGGTGGAGAAATGCAAAGGGTGCATGACTGTTTGGCCGGCCAAACACCGCTGGCCAAAGCGTCATGCGCACTTATGTGCACTCACCACTCCGCCTCCAGCCCACCTTCTCCTCCCGCCCAGCCCACCCCCACCCCGTCCTAACCTGGCTCCCCTAGAAAAAATGAAATGATAATAACTTCACGTTAGTATCATTTTATTTTTCCCTTTCGTCCACTGCATAAAGCAGTGTGGCGACGCTCTTCCGCCTTAGCAGAGAAGCAGCCACTGGATAATGATGGCATTGTGAATTATGACATGGCTAATTGTAATGTCAACAATGATACCTCTAATAATGGGCCTCTGGAAAAAAGGCGCAAAATTTCTCCTTCAGATTTAGGGGGTTATTCTAACTTTGGAGGAGTGTTAATCCATCCCAAAAGTGACGGTAAAGTGACGGATATACCACCAGCCGTATTACGAGTTCCATAGGATATAATGGACTCGTAATACGGCTGGTGGTAAATCCGTCACTTTTCCGTCACTTTTGGGACGGATTAACACCTCCTCCAAAGTTAGAATAACCCCCTTAGTGTCCTATGATTTTGTAGATCATTAAGGGGAACCCATGTTTGACCCCATGGTAATCCATCATTCACATTCTTCCGAATGGCTCCGTTCTGATCATGTGTCATATTATGTTTCATTTTATTTAAGACACTCACTCCCTAGTCCTCCAGAAAGAAATTAAAATTGGAGTGTCCTTGTCTGTCCCTTCATACTAGGGTGGCTGATACCCCCATGATTGATCCAAACATTAACTTGTATAAGACACAAAGAAAGTCACTGCTGCTAGCATTGTTGAGATCCATGGATTTTGTACAATGTCGCCCAGCCTATGTGTTTTTACAATCTTTGCCAACTAGTTTGTAATGTTATGTCTAAGTTTGTATGGGCTATTTTAAGGCATAGAAAGATGATATATTTTTAGGAGAGAGAGAGTTAGCATATTCTAGTTGTAAATGAATTGGTGTTTTTTTTAAAAAACTATTTATTACAGTCAGGGGCGGAGCTTGCCCGGCAGCAAGTTGGCTGCGCCTTAGTGGAGCTCTGCCGGCCACCTTCCGATCCGTGCTTCAATCCTGTGGTCATACTGAATTACAACCCCCAATATTCCAAGCCGCTGATGGTTGATATGTCCCGGAACCACTAATTTCTATCAGTTGGTGCTGTGTAGGTGATCTGGAGATACGGGCCTGGTGTGAGTCTGGAGCAGCCCAGACATCAATGCAGCATGGGAGGTGGCCTGGGCCAGTAGTGGCCCCGGCCGGGGGACCACAGAGAGATTGTGGCGATGATGAGGCTTCACCTTAGCTGGCGAGACTAGAAGGGAGGACGACTGGGTGAAGTTGACCGGAGAGGTCGGGAAGTGAGCAGGCCCTGGAGGGAGGGCTGCAGCGGCCTGTGAAGTGCACAGCGCAGAGTGAGAACAAAACGGGTGCGACGCTGGTGCTCAGCACTGTGGCCGAAAAGAGCTATCCTGCAATGTGCAGCGCCACAGCTGGCAAGAGATGGAGGATGGGCCTGGAGGCCTATTGAAGTGGCCGGGCTGGTGAGAGCGGGGTGAGGCTCGCGCGGCTAGGGGTTGGAGGCGAAGTGAGACCACCCCTGGCTGTGGGACAAAGGCCTGAGCACATGTGACTGTGCACGCTCCTCGCTAAGGTGCGGTGGGAGCCATCGTGGTCCAGTGCTGGCTGAGGAGGGCCTCTAGGTAGTGAAAGGGTGGAGTGATTGGCGCTGGAACCTGGTCAAGTTGTGGAGCGTCTTGGGGTGTCCCAGCAGGCATCGGTAGGGACAGGAGGAGAACTACAGACAGTGCCAGCAGGACAGTGAGTTGCGCGGAACGGGGTCTATCCCGGGTGGTGAGTTGCAGTGGTGGTGGCTACGAATATGGCTGTGTGTTGATGGCGGGAGCCCTGTCCCAGGTTAGTGGTGCAGAGGACTTGGCATGCAACCTGATATGTATTGGAACAAAGGAGGCATTCTGAAGTGGTGCCTCTTGGGAGAGTATAACCTGTGCACTAACTAAGGCTCGAAACATGGGCAAGATGGACAAAAACCAACCCAAACTACAGTTTGACCAGCGCAAATCACAGACTTCCACAGGGGACCATGCGGTGGCTCCTCCTCCACCAGCGTCCGAAGAAGATGATATGCCATCGGGGGAGGAACCGGAACCACAATCTGTGACCTTCAAAGCATTTCCAGAGGCTCTGGGAGGCTACCTCTCCCATGCCTGTAACACCTATTTCCCTCTCCCAAAGGAAATCCTTTGTTCTGCCTTCAAGGGTTTGAGCTGCTCAAGCAACAGGAGGGCAGAAACCTGTCTGTGAGGTGGCAGCAGCTGGGGCTGCCTGGAAAACCTCAGACGGCTGTAATGGCGCTACTGGGGGTCCTCTAAGGAGCCCCTAGAGTCTCAGATTGCATGGAATCATACAACCAATGCTCACAAAAGCCTTGGGGTTTGATTCCAACATGTTTCATACAACAGATGGCCATATTTGAAGTTACCATTGTGAAGCTGTACATAGGTGGTGACCTATGTCTAGTGCACTTGTAAAATGGAGTCCCTGCATTCACAAAGTCTGGGAAATTGGTCCTGGAGGTCATGGAGGGAACTCTGCTAGTGCAGGGGTGCCCTCACACACAGGTACTCTGCACCCAGCCTTCAGGGTTGGAAGGCCTGCAATATGAGTGACTTATAAGTGACCTGGTGCAGTGTAAATGGCAGTGAAAGTGTGCATGCACCCATTTCACACATGCTGCAATAGCAGTCCTGTAGAAGCCTATGCACGGACTCCCTATGGGTGGTAAAAGCAATGCTGCAGCCCATAGGGATCCCCTAGAACCCCAATGGCCTGGGTACCTAGGTACCACATACTAGGGACTTATAAGGGGGGACCAGTATGCCAATTTTGGGTGAAATACTGGGTTACCAGTATGCAGTGACAAAATCTAGAGGAGAGAGAACATAATCACTGGGGTCTTGGTTAGCAGGATCCCAGTGAACACAGACAAACACACTGATATCAGCTAGAAATTGGGGGTAACATGCCACAAAAGGGTACTTTCCTACACTTTAATTTTACACACTTAAATTTTTCTGATCATTTATTTTCTGTTTTTCATTCCAGAAACTCCACTAAAATACCTGCCCTTTTGAATTGTTACAGACATGTTATTTTCAGCAGTTTTGCAAACGTATACACAGCAATTAAGTGCTATTAGAAATTGCTTTACTGGTTGACTGGGGTCTCAGCCCTAGTCAAGTAGCATCTACAATCCTTGTCAGGGTAAGGCATAAGCAAACTCCAAATTAATCTGTGCTCAAATCCCTACTAGCTTGGCACAGAGCACTCAGGCTTAATTTTGAGGCAATGTGTAATGTGTAAAGTATCCGTGCAACACTTTAAACAGTAAAAACACCACAAACGAGTTCCAAAACAGGTTAGAAAAATAGAGCTAAATGTAATAAATATAACTAGATCAAGATGACAAATCATCTCTCTTTTCCCATCTTTAGAGTGAGGCTTTGGTACAAGCACCACAGGAGAGGCCCAGGGCCTTTCAGAGTGCTCAACCACTCCCAGTTCAAGCATTTTCTGAACCTCTTGTTTTATGCAGTCCATGACATGGTCAGGCTGCCTATAGATCTTACTTTTGACAGGCATGCTGTCTCCAGTATCTATAGTGTTCTCACACCAAGAAGTGGTGCCTGGCTCAGTAGAAAAGAGTTCAGAAAACGGACCCAGGAGATTTATGCAGTGGTCTTTCTGCTCAGCAGTAAGACAATCTGCCAAAACTACACCTTCCACTAGAGCATCTTGTTCTGTGGAAGAGAAGAGATCAGGGAGAGGATCACTCTCTTCTTCCTGTCCTTCATCTGTTGCCATGAGCAGGGTGAGATCAGCCCTGTCATAGTAGGGTTTTAGGCGATTGACATGGAGCACCCTAAGGGGACTCCTGGCAGTGCCCAAGTCAACTAAGTAGGTGACTTCTCCCTTCTTTTCAACAATAATGTGGGGTCCACTCCATTTGTCTTGGAGTGCTCTTGGTGCCACAGGCTCCAAGACCCACACTTTCTGCCCTGGTTGGTACTGAATCAGAACAGCCTTCTGGTCATGCCATTGCTTTTGGAGCTCCTGGCTGGCCTGAAGGTTTTTACTGGCCTTTTTCATATACTCAGCCATTCTGGATCTGAGGCCAAGTACATAGTCCACTATGTCTTGCTTAGGAGCTTTTAAAGGTTGTTCCCAACCCTCCTTTACAAGTGTTAGAGGACCTCTTACAGGTGCCCAAATAGGAGTTCAAAGGGGCTGAAGCCCACTCCTTTCTGGGGTACCTCCCTGTAAGCCAAAAGGGAGCAAGGTAACAGGACATCCCATCTCCTCCTGAGTTTTTCAGGGAGTCCCATTATCATTCCTTTGAGAGTTTTGTTAAACCTCTCAACCAATACATTTGTTTGTGGATGATAAGGCGTGGTGAATTTGTATGTTACACCACATTCCTTCCACATAGCCTTTCAAGTATGCAGACATAAAGTTGCTAACCCTGTCTGATACCACCTCTTTTGGGAAACCCACCCTGGAAAAGTTTCCCAGGAGGGCTTTTGCCACTGCAGGAGCTGCAGTGGTCCTTAGAGGAATTGCTTCAGGATATCTTGTGGCATGGTCCACTACCACCAAGATAAACCTATTGCCTGAAGTAGTAGGAGGGTCAAGGGGGGCAACTATGTCAACCCCTACCCTTTCAAAGGGAACCCCAACCACAGGCAGTGGAATAAGGGGAGCCTTTGGGGTGGCACCTGTCTTGCCACTGGCTTGACAGGTGACACAGGACTTAAAAAATATTTTGTGTCCTCTGACATCCTAGGCCAATGAAACAGGGGGACAAGCCTTTCCCATGTTTTAATTTGCCCTAGATGTCCAGCCAAGGGAATGTCGTGGGCTAGAGTTAGGAGGAACTCTCTGTATTGCAGGGGAATGACCAATCTCCTGGCTGCTCCAGGTTTAGGGTCCCTTGCCTCTGTATTCAAGAGGTTGTCCTCCCAGTAAACTCTGTGAGTCACTGACATTCCCATTTTGCTGTTTGACAGCTTGCTGTCTTAGACCCTCTAATGTGGGACAGGTTTGCTGTGCCACACTCAGCTCCTCCCTGGCAGGCCCCCCTCCACCCAAAAGCTCAGCAGTATCTGCTTCCAGCTCCTCTGGTGATGGTTCTGCACAGGGGGGAAATTCTTCTTCCTCAGAAGTTGAATCATCTATAGAGGGAGGGGTAGTGGGTAGGGATTTACCTTTACTAACCCTAGCTTTAGGGAGCACTTGGTCCATTGTTCCAGGATCCAAGTCACCCTGTCCTTTATGCTTTTTGGCCTGAGCCCTGGTTAAAGCAAAAATATGCCCAGGAATGCCCAGCATTGCTGCATGAGCCTCCAACTCCACTTCTGCCCAAGCTGATGTCTCTAAATCGTTCCCTAGTAGACAGTCTACTGGAAAATCTGAGGCAACCACAACTTTCTTTGGACCAGTAACCAACCCCCCCACTCCCCCCCCCCAAGTTGAGATTCACAACAGCCATGGGGTGGCTGTTGCTATGAGCATCAGTCACCTGGTACTGGTGACCAAGTAGGTGTTGTTCAGGGTGTACCAGTTTCTCTATTACCATGGTAACACTGGCACCAGTGTCCCTATAGGCCTGAACCTCAACACCATTTATTAGGGGAAGTTGCTTGTACTTATCCATATTAAGGGGACAAGCACCCAAGGTGGCCAAATCAATGGCACCTTCAGAGACTAACACAGCCTCTGTGGTCTCCCTAACAAGACCAACCCCAACTACATTACCAAAAGTGAGCCCAGCTACTCCCTTGGATTGGCTATTAGTAGGTGTGCTCCCACCACCACTGCTATTACAAGGGGCACTAGGTGTAGCAGTAGGGGTTGTGGTAGTGGGAGGCTTGGTGCTTTTCTTTGGACAACTAGCATCAGTTGTCCAATGGCCTTTTACTTTACATAAATAGCACCATGGTTTCTTTACTTGATTAGAAGAGGATTTGGACCCACCCCCCCCACCAGAGTGTTTTTGTGGGCCTGATGAAGACTCATTTTTAGATTTGTCCTCACCCTTGACTGAAGACTTACCATCCTTCTTCTTGCCATCCTTGTCACCCCCTGTAGGAACTTTTCTTTTCACCCTTGTTTTGACCCATTTGTCTGCCGTCTTTCCCAATTCTTGGGGAGAGGTCAGATCTGAGTCCACTAGATATTGGTGTAACAAATCAGACACACAGTTATCCAGAATATGCTCTCTCAGGATCAGATTATACAGGCTTTCATAGTCAGAAACTTTACTGCCATGTAACCACCCCTCCAAGGCCTTCACTGAATAGTCAACAGTCTACCCAGTCTTGTGAGGACTCTTTTCTGGTTTCTCTAAACTTAATCCTGTATTGTTCAGTGGTTAAGCCAAATCCATCCAAGAGTGCATTCTTCGAAACTGTAAAATTATTGGCATCACTTTCCTTCACAGTAAGGAGCCTATCCCTACCCTTTCCAGTGAAAGATAGCCGCCCACTGCCTTTGAGGGACCCCCTGTACAACACAGGCCTTCTCAAGTGCAGCAAACCACTTGTTAATGTCATCCCCCTCCTTGTAAGGGGGAACTATCTTATGCAGATTCCTAGAATCATGCTCTTTCACAGGATTACCATCTGTAATTCTCTGCTGCCACCATGGGGTCCTAACCCCAACCTCTGTCTTTCTTTTTCTAAGTCTAAAGATTCCCTGCCTAAAGCCAGCTGTTGCTGTTCAAGCTTCAGCCTGGACTCTTCCACTCTCAATCTATTGAGTTCCCTTTCTAACATTCTGTCATCAGGGTGGGTGGGTTGGGCATGCTTTGACACAGAAGAATGGTGTGAATGAACAGAGGGAGAATTGTCCCTAACAGTTGGCACTCTAACAACCTGACCTGCAGGAATGACATCCCTACTGTGATGAGAGGTCACATTAGTACCAGTTATGCTAGGTGGTCTGCTAAGGGGCAAGTTGGAAAGAATACCATCTAACATTCTTGCTGGGGCTGCCCCAGAATCAGAGTGTGAACCATCTCCTAACTTCTCAACAGATGTGCCAGCTAAGGCCTTATCATTTTCAATGAGCATGTTAATCTACAATTCTCTAGAGGGATTCTTCCCTACCCCTAAACCTCTATCAATGCAGAGACTCCTTACACCTTTCCAGCTAAGGTGGTCATAAGCAGAGTTGACCAGATCAAGAGTAGGACCTGTGCCAGACATGATAGAAAAAGGTTTAAGGGACAGAAAAAGAAAGAAACAGTTTCAGAACTTTTTAAGGAAACAGAAAAAAACTTTTTCAACTTTTTAGAAACTTTTTGAAAGTTTAGAGGTACTTTTCAGCACTTAGCAATAGAGTAAGAGAAGAAAAGCAAAACTTTTTGGTTAGGTGTACATACACTGAACTTGTTTTGTATATTTTTCTCTTATGAAAAGTACAAAATGACAAAGTGGTAAGTAGTTGCAAGTACTTATCCCACTGCTGCACAACCAACGTAGGAGGCTGGCCTGGCTTGTAGTGGGTACCAAGGGGTACTTACACTCTGTACCAGGTCCAGTTATCCCTTATTAGTGTAAAAGAAGTGTTTCTAGCAGCTTAGGCTGGTAGAAGGTAGCTATAGCTGAGCAGCTTAGGCTGAACTAGGAGACATGCAAAGCTCCCACTATACCACTGGTGTCATATGCACAATATCATAAGAAAACACAATACACAGATATACTAAAAATAAAGGTACTTTATTTTTATGACAATATGCCAAAAGTATCTCAGTGAGTACCCTCAGAATAAGGATGCCAAATATACACAAGATATATGTACACAATACCAAAAATATGCAGTAATAGCAAAAGGAAGTAATGCAAGCAATGTATAGTCACATTAGATTGCAATAGGAGCACATAGGTATAGGGATAACACAAACCATATACTCCAAAAGTGGAATGCGAACCACAAATGGACCCCAAACCTATGTCAGCTTGTAGAGGGTGCTGGGACTGTAAGAAAACAGTGAGGGTTAGAAAAATAGCCCACCCCAAGACCCTGAAAGGTAGGTGTAAAGTGCAACTATATTCCCCAGAGAGCACAGAAGTCGTATTAGGGGAATTCTGCAAGGAAGACCAACACCAGCAATGCAACCAAAGTGGATTTCCAGACGAGAGTACCTGTGGAACAAGGGGACCAAGTCCAAGAGTCGCGACAAAGTCGAGATTGGGCAGATGCCCAGGAAATGCCAACTGAGAGTGCAAAGAAGCTGCCACCGGATGGTAGAAGCTGTGGATTCTGCAAGAACGAAGAGGGCTAGAAACTTCCCCTTTGGAGGATGGATGTCCCACGTCGTGAAGAAGCTTGCAGAGGTGTTCCCACGCAAAAAGACCACAAACAAGCCTTGCTAGCTGCAAGGGTTGCGGTTAGGGTTTTTGGATGCTGCTGTGGCCCAGAAGGGACCAGGATGTCTCTAATTGCGTGAGGAGACAGAGGGGGCATCCAGCAAGACAGGGAGCCCTCACAGAAGCAGGCAGCACCCGCAGAAGTGCCAGAACAGGCACTATGAAGAGGAGTGAACTGGAGCTCACCCGAAGTCACAAAAGAAGATCCCACGACGCCGGAGGACAACTCAGGAGGTTGTGCACTGCAGGTTAGAGTGTCGGGACCCAGGCTTGGCTGTGCACGAAGGAAATCCCAGAAGAGTGCACAGGAGCCGGAGCAGCTGCAAATCACGCGGTACCCAGCAATGCAGTCTAGTGTGGGGAGGCAAGGACTTACCTCCACCAAACTTGGACTGAAGAGTCACTGGACTGTGGGAGTCACTTGGACAGAGTTGCTGAGTTCCAGGGACCACGCTCGTCGTGCTGAGAGGGGACCCAGAGGACCGGTGATGCAGTCTTTTGTTGCCTGCGGTTGCAGGGGGAAGATTCCGTCGACCCACAGGAGATTTCTTCGGAGCTTCTAGTGCAGGGAGGAGGCAGACTACCCCCACAGCATGCAGCACCAGGAACATTTTCGAGAAGGCGGCAGGATCAGCGATACAAGGTTGCAGTAGTCGTCTTTGCTACTTTGGTGCGGTTTTGCAGGCGTCCTGAGCAGTCAGCAGTCGATTCCTTGGCAGAAGGTGAAGAGAGAGATGCAGAGGAACTCTGATGAGCTTTTGCATTCGTTACCTAAAGAATTCCCCAAAGCAGTGACCCTAAATAGCCAGAAAAGGAGGTTTGGCTCCCTAGGAAGGAGGATAGGCTAGCAACACAGGTAAGAGCCTATCAGAAGGAGTCTCTGACGTCACCTGCTGGCACTGGCCACTCAGAGCAGTCCAGTGTGCCAGCAGCACCTCTGGTTCCAAGATGGCAGAGGTCTGGAGCACACTGGAGGAGCTCTGGGGACCTCCCCTGGGAGGTGCAGGTCAGGAGAGTGGTCACTCCCCTTTCCTTTGTCCAGTTTCGTGCCAGAGCAGGGCTGGGGGATCCCTGAACCGGTGTAGACTGGCTTATGCAGAGATGGGCACCATCTGTGCCCATCAAAGCATTTCCAGAGGCTGGGGGAGGCTACTCCTCCCCAGCCCTGACACCTTTTTCCAAAGGGAGAGGGTGTAACACCCTCTCTCTGAGGAAGTTCTTTGTTCTGCCTTCCCGGGCCAAGCTTGGCTGGACCCCAGGAGGGCAGAAACCTGTCTGAGGGGTTGGCAGCAGCTGCAGTGAAACCCCGGGAAAGGTAGTTTGGCAGTACCCGGGTCTGTGCTAGAGACTCGGGTGATCATGGAATTGTCTCCGCAGTGCCAGAATGACATTTGGGTGACAATTCCATGATCTTAGACATGTTACATGGCCATGTTCGGAGTTACCATTGTGATGCTATACATAGGTAGTGACCTATGTATAGTTCAC
Organism: Pleurodeles waltl; assembly: GCF_031143425.1. Taxonomy (NCBI): domain Eukaryota; kingdom Metazoa; phylum Chordata; class Amphibia; order Caudata; family Salamandridae; genus Pleurodeles; species Pleurodeles waltl. The sequence goes on along the minus strand of NC_090449.1, from coordinate 757,842,529 downwards.
ACGTGTAATGGTGTCCCCGCACTCACAAAGTCTGGGGAATTTGCCCTGAACGATGTGGGGGCACCTTGGCTAGTGCCAGGGTGCCACACACTAAGTAACTTAGCACCCAACCTTTACCAGGTAAAGGTTAGACATATAGGTGACTTATAAGTTACTTAAGTGCAGTGGTAAATGGCTGTGAAATAACGTGGACGTTATTTCACTCAGGCTGCAGTGGCAGGCCTGTGTAAGAATTGTCAGAGCTCCCTATGGGTGGCAAAAGAAATGCTGCAGCCCATAGGGATCTCCTGGAACCCCAATACCCTGGTTACCTCAGTACCATAAACTAGGGAATTATAAGGGTGTTCCAGTATGCCAATCTGAATTGGTGAAATTGGTCACTAGCCTGTTAGTGACAATTTGGAAAGCAAAGAGAGAGCATAACGACTGAGGTTCTGGCTAGCAGAGCCTCATTGAGACAGTTAGTCATCACACAGGGAACACATACAGGGCACACTTATGAGCACTGGGGCCCTGGCTGGCAGGGTCCCAGTGACACATACACTAAAACAACATATATACAGTGAAATATGGGGGTAACATGCCAGACAAAATGGTACTTTCCTGCATCTAGAAATGCTGTTCTGTTTTGTGTGGTCTCCATCCCTATGTATCGGAAACAATCTCTGGTCACCAAAGCTTCCTGTGTATGGTCCCCATATTCCAGGTGTTTTTTTTTTGGCAAGTAGTTTGTTTTGGATCAGGTAACCTGAAACCTGGTGTGTTCTCTAAAGGTATGAAACATGCCAAGCAGCCAGGGAATGTTCTGAGAGGGGTTGCTACGTAAAAGAGAATATAATCTGCATAGAGCAAGATCTTATCCTCCTGCTCCATGCCAGAGCTGGATTCACTGATTCAGGTCTTCTGACTTGATCCAACATGCCAGGGTTCTACTGCCAGACCAAACAAGCTAAGAGGAGGGAGGGAGGGATGAAGCAGGAGCTACCCTGCCTCACCCCGCCTTCTCCAAGTCAGAGTTCTGAATAATACCCCTTAACCCTTCCTGCCACCAAGAGTTTCATATTGAGCAATCTAATCCAGGCCCACATGTTTGGCCCAGATCAGGATTACAGTTTAGTATTGGCAGTCAGTGGAGTCAGATGCCTTTTCACATTTGAGAGCTGGAATTGCTAATGCCTAATTTGATTCCGTCATCTTCTCTATGCAAATATATCCTAATAGGCCTTTGTGGCATAAAACCACATTGGTCCAGATTGATGAATGTTGCTATGATTCCCCATGTTCTATTCACATGTAATTTGACCAAATATGTTCATCCCACATTGAGGAGTAAAATTAGCTGATATGAGGAACACAGTCCTGGGATTTTCTCTCTTCCAAATGGGTGTGATAGTGATCTGTCAGAGGTCTACAGGAAGTTCTTCTGTCTAGATATGTCCTCAGAAATATTTGGTGTTAGTGGGATACCTATGGAGGCCAGGAGTTTCAATAATTCCCTCACACTACTGGTTTGCATCTGTTGAATGGCCCTTGTCACCTTTTCAATTGTTAAGTCATTTTTGAAGTAATTTCAACTGAGTGCTGTCAACCTTGCAAGGAGCAAATTGGTTAGAAAGACACATATTTCACAGGCTCCACCAGTCTCTTGCTCTTTACAGTACAAGTAATAATCTGTGAAGGCAAGTGCTATTCCTTAATCTGGGGCTATAGCCCTACACCCTGGTCTGTTATTTCCTACTTTCCATCGAGCCGCCTCTTCTCTCTTGCTTAGTCAGATCAGAAAGCAACCTGCTTTATCCCTATTGTCCCTTACTTTCATCTTTCTACTTGCATATCTATCCCTTGGTGTTCTTTTAACTTCATCATGATATTCAGTCTGGGCCACTTGTGTACCTGTTGATGAGGCACTCGTGGCTTTTTCCAACTCTAGCATCCTCTCTTCCAGGTACTGAATAGTCTCATTCCTAGTTTTTATTATCATGATTGAGCTGAGCCTGCGCTCTTAACCACAATACTGTTTTATAGGTTTTTCTACATTATTATGACAAATGGAGTTGATCCCACATTATCAATAAAGTTTCACTAGTGTCTGCTCATATGGTAACTACTGTCTCTTAGCCTCTAGGTTTCAATACTTTCTGCTCTATGTGACCTCCATTCACCTTTCTGCTTTTCTTGTGGCTATCAGGAGATGTGAGTGTTTGGATCTACCTCTGGCCAGGTACTCAATATCAACAACTTGTGAGGATGTGGTCATTGGGAATAAAATTCTGCACGAAAAATATGTTCAGAAATAGCAGTATCAACTGTTTGAGTCACGTTCTTACCTCCATACCATCTGTCTGCCGAGGGCTCTGAAGTAGTTTGTCAAGTGTGTGGGATTGCTTGGGTACCCTACTATCCCACTGACCTGTTGGTATTTGTTACCATTAAAGCGTTTGCATCTTCCGCTACAAAGTGTATGTCTGCTGGGTTTCCTAATAGTAGAGGGCTGTTTTTATTCAATGTGGCTGTCTGAAGTTGTGGTGGAGAGTAAACCTTAAAGAGTGCAGTCCATGTCCTATGTCACTCCCACATATTATCCACTTGGATTGAGTCATTTATTTTGGACTACAAAAGAAAGTGGGGGAGGAGTCTTTTGTTTAGTTTGATTTCTGCATGTGAATTCTTGAAGAAACCACAGTGCGCCATCGCTGCATATTCCCCTCTCCAGGAATTTGCATTCAGAGGCCATTAGATGGGTCTGTACTAGTAAAAGTGGGTCAGAGTTTCATCTTCTGAGCCTCTTGTCTTCTCGTAATCCATATCCCAAAACTCTTAACATTCTAGGTTTTCACATCAAGGGAGCTCCCTAGATCTACTACCTTTTCACCTGCTACATACCTCAGGCTACTGAGCTTACCTGTTGAGCATCTGTTCGTCCTCCGGCTTTGTGAACTAAACATGCTATGTCCTTAACTGAATTTCCCTGAACCTACACTTATGTACTGCAGATATTTTTTATAGAAGCATTTTATTGCAGTTTTGCACAATAACAACAAAACCTTTACCTGTCCCAAGCAAGTAATCACATTACAATACATCAGTATTGGGTCGCATTCCCAGTTAACTGCGATTATAACCACTTGCCACCCCAATGTAAGGAAGATCCATTGCCTTTCCTTCCTTACCCTGATTTAAAATCCAGTCTTGGTTCCTGCATACAGTGTTTTCTCTGGATTTCCCCTCAAAAATGTATAAATCAGTCACGGACAACACAAGACAGTACATTAATGTTCAATCTGTTGGCCTGCAAGTTTACATATTTCTAGTTGGTGATCTTCTCTGGTTTGTAATCGGTCTGTATTGTCACTTTCTGTGACCTTCAAGATCACGCCCCCCCTTGCATCTGCTAAGCTTAAACACAAGGGAAGCATACTGTCAATGTCTGGGTCCAAACCAAGGTGGCTTTGTGGGCAAAAGAACAATGGATTAGAATGCTACAATGATCGATTGCCAGTAGTTAGGCTTATTGCAAGCATGCATTTCTTCCATCACTTTTTGTATGTTTGAAACCCCCAAAGTGTCAAGAGTATCCGCAGACGTGCGTCTCTTGCTCACTGTGCCACTGGAACCAAGCCACACCTTACTGACTAGCCCCAGTCAGGGTGAAACCAGTCTTGGGTTGTTTTGGTTCTGGTTCAGGGAAGATTTGTCCTGTCATTTTGAAGTTGGCTGTTCCAATTGCAGCAGGGCCAGGACTGATTGGCATGTGGCTGCGTCTAAAATGAGGTGGCATGGTGGGCAAAAGAACAATAGGTCTGAATGGTACCCCAGGCGATTGCAATAGGTTAGTTTATATTACAACCATTCCTCCCATCACCTTTTGTTTGTTTTATTAGTTTTCCTCCCACTCCTCTATCTCAATCAATACTGCTGAAGTTGCATACTACCCAGGCAGCACTGATTTTGATCACCCTGTTTTAACCCAGACATTGGTGGTTTTCAGGTCCTTCTGCAGCTGTTGATAAAACCACACCAGAGACTGACATACAAATTGAGCACGGAAAAGCTTTTATCTTTGGTATCAATAAAATACAATCTCATTTTATACAAAGAAGTTATGCTATTGTAATTACTTCATCTGGCGTAGTTAAACCTGCAATTGACTTCTATCAAAGTGCATCTGACAGCAAATATTGCCCATAGGAAAGGTCCACGTCAGCCATCATTCTTAAAAAGTCCAGTAAAGACTTCTTTGACAGCATATAGAAAGATTATCTTCCAGTGAGAGTCCCACTCACAAGGCTTCATTGCAACATCTAACCTTGAATTTCACTTTTTCGAAAAGTTGGCAAAATACAGATGTATTCTGTGGCAGAACCCATTGAGGTTTCCACTCCAATGGGATGGTTACGAGAAAGCATCACGCGTGTTAACCCAAAGTGGTTTCAGATTTTCTAATAACTCAATCTATAACTCTCCCTTTATTTTTCAGTAAACCTTCCACTTTGTACTCTTGAGATGTTAGAGAAGTTTTGAGCTTCTGTCTGGAGAAATGTAAATCAATTAGACAATCTAATTAGCTTTTCATTAACTTTGGTAGAGTTTGTACAGGTTTAGCAAACTTGAAATATTCAATGTATTGATGGATTCCTGCTTGCCTCGTTTTACACTAGCAAGTGGCATACAAACTTCTACCTATTATACCCAAAGCTCATTTAACCAGTGGAAAGCAGCTACTTCATCTGATTGTGGACTATTCAGTTAGCGTAAATTTGTTGAACAGCCTCTTGGAAGTCTGTCATACATCTGCAAGCCACTGTTGTCTTGATTATGACCCACAAGCTAATTTTATTGTAGGTAAAGCCACTGCCAAGAATCTTTAGAGCTCATATTGTATTAGAATCCTGTTCAAGACTTCTGTTGTATAATGTCTCTTAAGGCTGAGAGCTGCATTTTTTTTTTGTGTAAATTAATTTTTATTGAAATTTTAGTGTGACAAAATAAACGTGCCCATGAGTGTAAGACATTAGGCTACTCACTGTAGTTCGTGTCATCTCCCAGCTCCTCCCAATCCAGAGTAAGACCAGAACTTTTCAAAGAAAAAAACACAAATTTAAGGCAACAGTGTTACCCTGCAAACGGTGGGCACGGCCATCAATTTTCAGTATTTGAAACAAATATAGAACAAACTTTAACACAACAAGTGATCCATCTCTTAAAATGTTTCTGAATTAACTAAAAGGTCAGTGGTTGGGGACTCCCATCTCTGAGCCAAAGTGAGCTATTCCATTCCCACTCATCTAATCTCGGCAGCTGGTTCCTATACATGGAAGAGGTGCAATGCTCGAAGACTGGGACCACACGCAGTAAGCACCTAGAGATAAACCTGACCGGGGCGGGGAGGAGATCAGGGAGGGGAGGTTCCCCGATACAATCAAAACTACTGCGCGAGCCATCCCCTTTGTCAGCCAGATGCACTATGGCGAGGCTCCTCCGCAACCTGGTGAACCACAGGGCTATTGGGGGTGGGTCTGCCCTTTTACAGAAGGACACTAATGTTGTCTTCGCCGCCCCTAGTGCCAACCATAGAATGGCACGGTCCCCTTGTGATTGGTGCTGCAGTTCCTGGGCTTGAAGGTCCAAAAGAATATGCTCCGGAGAGGTCGGTGCGGGATATCCTAATATCTCTTTAAGGTGTGATAGTATTTTGTTCCAATTGGGGTGAATAGTTGGGCAGTCCCACCAAATGTGTCCAAAATCCCCCAAAATGCCACAGCCTCGCCAACATCTATCGGATACCTGGGCGTATAGTTGCTTAAGCTTCTCGGGGTAGAGGTACCAATTATAGAGCAGTTTGTAGTGTACTTCCCTGGCACCCATTGAGCGGTTATGTTTGGATATGTCATGATATAGATGTCGCCAACGGTCCTCTCCCACCGACATGCCCAACACCTGTTCCCAAAAGGGGATGTGTTGAGGGGTCGGCGCCCTCTGTGCAGCGGCCAGTATAGTATACAGCGTTGCAGTACTGCCCCTCGTCACTCCTCCCCGTTGCACAAATCGCTCCATTGGGAGAAGATCCCTTGTGGCTGCCTCCCGCATGTGTGGCTGTGTGACCCAATGCACCAACTGTGTAAAATGGTAGTGTTTGGGAGCTGGAAATCTCTGCAACAATTATGAAACTTACGGAGTTGGTCCCCATGGTATAAATCTGCAATACGCAAGCACCCTCCCTCTCCATTTATCAAAGGGCCCTATAGCTTCCCCCGGGGGGGAAAGCCTTGTTAAAATGGATGGGGTTATGTGGTGAAAGAAAGGATGTGATCTCGTAGGCTCCTGTCACTTTGTCCCACACTTTAAGGGTAGTGGCAGTGGGTGTGCTAATGTATACGTTTTGTGGTTGTGCCCCCTTGGGCTTCCAGGGAACATCCCACAAAGTCTTGCCTGTGACCGCCCTATCAATATGAAGCCACAGCTTTTCTGACTCTCGGAGGGACCACTCAGCCAGTACACGCAGCTGTGCAGCTCTATAGTACTGGAGGAGGTCAGGAAGCACCAACCCACACTCTTCCTTGGAGCGCACCAGTAATTTATATGACACTGTAGCCCTTGCTCCCTGCCAAATGAACCTCGTGAACATCGTCCGGGTCTCTGCAATAAAATCTGGCAAAATTTCAACTGGGATGCTCTGAAAGAGGTAGAGGAATCGGGGGAGCAGTGTCATCTTAATGCTATTGATGCGCCCCAGCTAGAACAGCCAGAGCGGAGACCTCCTCTTAAAGTCCTCTCGTAATGACTTGAGCAAGGGGGGATAGTTAGCTTGGAACAGATCGGACACCTTGGGAACAAGTCAAATACCCAAATATGTAATTTCTTTTTTAGCCCACGTAATTGGGGTCACGAAAGCTATTTGGACCATTACAACTGCGGGCATCGACAGGTTGAGGAGATATGATTTCCCCGTGTTTACTTTAAAACCTGTCACCTGCTCAAAGAGTGATAACTCCTCTTGAATTGCCACAAGGGATGTGCGGGGTTTAGTGACGAATAATAAAATATCATCAGCAAACAAGGACATTTTATGGTGGTCGGAGCCAAACTTAATGCCCGGGAATGTAGGGCATGCTCTCACCCACACCGCCAAGGGCTCAACACTCAACGCAAAGAGCAGCTGGGAAATAGGGCATCCCTGCCTCGTACTTCCCGACAGATCAAAAAACTCCAAAATCACCCCATTTACTGAAATGCGGGATCTGGGGCATGAATAGTTGCTCATTACCTTTGTTATAATTTGTTCCCCGAATCCGAAAAGTCTCATGGTTGCCACCGAAAATGTCCACTCCACCCTATCAAATGCTTTTTCAGCATCAAGCGCCAATGAAAGAGCTGGGACCTGTTTCTTATGAACCTTGTCCATCAAATGGATGACACGTTGCAGATTATAATGCGTTTGGCGCCCCTTGATAAAGCCCGATTGGTCTGGATGTATCAGCTCTGACATAACATCCTCCATGCCAGGATTTTAGAGTATAATTTGGCATCCCTTCACATTCCATGAAAGCAGTTCCAGCATTTCCTCTCCGGAACTGAACCTCTCTCAACCAGACCTTTAACATTGTCTCCAATATGCCGCACCATGACCCCCGTCCTCCCCCATTCGGAACTCAAAGCATCTTTTAGGTTCTCCACATGACTCTTTGGATATCTAAAGGGATGGTGAGCAAAGAACAAACCAAAAGTACATCTTGAAGGAGATATAAAATCGTAAACATGAAAATATAGAACTGGAAACATCCCTACTTTATTAATTTCATGGACAGGGTCCAAATCTGCCTCCTCCTTCTCCCCCTCTCCCCAGGCCTCATCAATCCAAAGCGTATAAGAGCAAAGGAGCCCTCCCAGAGCTCCCAAATCCAGCATGAGTCGATTCATGCCCGATTGTCATGTATAGATAAGGTCCTTATTGGGCTTCTCAAAGCAAGACAGTCCTCCCAGAGGAGAAGCTTACCCCCCCCCATCCCGTCACTCCATTTCCATCGATGCCCCCACCTGGGGCTGCATCCCAGCTTTCTCTGGTGATCCACTGGAGCTCCCATCACGGCTGGACAGCCGGGCAATGTCATCTCCTGGGGGTCATCCTCCCCCTCCTCTGTTGTTTCCATTGATCCGTTGACGTGGAAGGGGTATCCTCCCTTCGCACAGCTCCAGCAGCGACGCTGGCATCTCCCCTCTCTCCTCCAGACTCTTGGGCCAGCGCAGCTGCCGCTTCATCCACAGCCGTGAAATGACATGCCCTGTTATGGAGTTCGAGTGCCATACCAAAGGGAAAAGTTCAACAATATCTTATGTTCCTCTCTCTCAGGGCCTCCGTCACCGGACGGAATTGTTGCTGTCGTACCAGGGTTGCCGGACCTATATCCTGATAAAGGGTGCATTGTATAACCTGGAAGGAGACAGAGTCTTGTTGTCGTGCCTTTAATAGAATGTGTTCCTTGACCTTGAACGAGCTCAACTTTGCCAGGATGTCTCTAGGCCTTCTCCCCTCGCCTGCGGCTCTGCCGCCCACACGATGCACTCGATCCACTCGCACCTCCGGTTGATCCTCTCCCAAAAGGGTGGAAAAAAGTCCAACCACAAAGGCCTCCAGGTCTGTCCCCTTGGCTCCCTCCTCCAGGCCCTGCACCCTGATGTTGTCTCTGCGTGCACAAAGTCCTCACACTTAAGTGTGGCGAGGTGGAGCTCCGCCTTAATACTAGTAATCTCATTCTCCACCGGGGCAACTTTCTGCTGTAAATCATGCATGTGTGTTTCAAGGTCTATGAAACGGGCCCTGACCGAGTCCACATCTGCTTGAAGTGCCGATATTTTCCCATTGACGTCTGCCCGGAAGGCATCCAACATCGCCCTGATATCAGCCGTGAGCTCCTCTTGCAGTTCGGCTTTGAAAGTGTGAAGGGAGGACAAGAGGTCCTCCTTTGTGAGTGCCATCTCTCCCCCTAGTGCCAAGTTGGCGCTCTCTGTTCTGGCTGGTGAAAAATAGCTAAAGACCCCGTTGGCCTGCACCTTCTGCCGTGGCATATGTTTCTTTCGGGGACCGGACCCCTGTGCCTGTCTCTAGGCTCTCTCTCCCCACCAGGATGTCCCTCCTTCTCACAAGGGCCCCCTTTAGGTCTCTGCCCAAGTCTCAAGAGGGAGTCAGGTGCCTCTCCTCTCTCCCCGCATCTTGCTTGCTCTTTCACGTTCCAGCCTTCTGTTGCCTATTTGCGGGTGTGGCTCCCTCTTTTAAGTGTCCCGCCGCCACACACTTGTGGACTTACCGTTGGGCCCTGTTGTCTTGCGGTCAGGCTCCACCGGGTCTCCTCACACCAGCTCCCTCCAGTATGGCCTCTTTCTCCCCGTCCCTTCTCTTCTTGCGTGGGACCACGCCGCTGCACCGCGAAGCAGGCTCCTAATTCTTCAGGCGAGACAGTCCCTTTGGGTCCCTCTTTTCACCGGTACTAATGGTGTGTGTCAGTAGGGGGCGACCTCCTTCTCCATTTCAGGCCGCACCCCCAAGCTCAGCATAGTCGGTCCTTCCTGGGCTCCGCCTCGCTGCTGTTGTGTCGCGCAGGCTCCCACCTCAATGGAGCTCTTCCCAGCTCCCGAACATTTCAGCAGTTCTCAGCGCCATCACAGGGCTCCAGCCCCTCGCCGTCCTCACTCAACTCTTCCCCGGTCGCCGCTAGACCACACCACGAGGCGAGTCGGCTGATGGGCCTGCCGCGTGCGTTACGCCGCTCCCAGCTGACACCCTCGGTGGGCTCTCCCCATCCGGGGGTTCAGAGGCACGCCACCAGGTTGGGGGGGTGGGGGGGAAGTCATTTTGCACCTCTTCACCTCGTCGTTACATATGGCCTGGGGGGGATTCAGATGGAGCTGACGGAACTCACGTCTGATCGGCCATGTTGGTTGGCCCCGCCTCGAGAGCTGCATTGGTGAGGATTTGATTGCTTCTCTATTCTAATGTGTATGATTATCAGTGAAGATCCTACGATGCGGCAGATTTGAATTCTTTGATTCCTGGTTCTGCATTAACGTTGTAAATGACCCTCCAGCCTCCCCTGCGGTTATCTCACCCATCAAAAAGAATTGACTTAGAGAGGCAAATGCTAGCTCAAGGCTTCCTAGAAATGGAAAGCTCTGTGCTTAAAGACACAGACTGCCTTTTTCTATAGCTATTTTACTGTTAATCCTATTACATCTCCTTTTCCTAAATGGTTCTCAAGTTAGGCAGCACTTTGTACTGTATGCTTTATGCTGCTTTTTGCACCCAATTTGTAATTTTAGTATATGGTTTTTGTTTCGGGCTCCCTGTATGCATGGGGGAATTATTCTAAAGTGTGTGATTTTAATAAAACGACTACTATGGAGAACCAGGGACAGAAGTAAGTAACCATTTCTTCCTTCACATCTTCTTAATGAAGTAATTGCATAGCAGATAATGTGTTTGTTCTTCATGGTTGTGTTGTGCATTTTGTTTCTAGAACTTAAGCTTCATCCACTGTTCGAAGGCCTAGACTGGAATAATCTACAAAACCAACAAATGCCCTTCGTTCCGCAACCTGACGATGAAACCGACACTACCTACTTTGATGCTAGAAACAATGCTCAGCATTTGACAGTGTCAGGTTTTAGTTTGTAATTGAAGTAATATGGCTGCAAGCTTTTCCTGATTTCTGTATACCTGTCACAGTCTGTCGTATTTCCGTGAAATGTATTGTTGTTTCTTTTTATTCTGGTAATCAGTGTGCTTTTAAATTGTAACAGAAACAGTAAATATCTGTAAAGCAGCCTGAATAATGCAAATGAAACGACCTATGCACTTTTCTTTAGACAATGGTTAGAAGTGGCTTTACTCCAGAGAATTCTTTTTATTAAGATGAACATTGTGGTATTTCAGCTAATGCACTTTATGCGAATGTCATTCATCGAGTAATTTATCCTTTTTCAAATGTCTATTATGTATTTGTGAGTACCAAAATCTGTATATATGTTAATTTTCGTAGACGTTAGTTCTTTAATAATGTTATGAAAACACTGTCTTGACTTGCTGTTTCAATTTAAGATTCTGCTGCTCTTGTGTGTATAGTTATTCACTCACAACTGTATAGATATTTTTAATATAGTAGGAAAGTAAATGTTTTGCTTTTTATTATGGTCGCTAAATCATATAAGTAATTTAATATTTTTGCGTTGCGAGAAACATCTGTGTTTGATTCATCTCGGAGTCCTTTGCCGCCATTTCTTAAAACCAGTATTCAGTCACAGATTTGTCACTGGTGTGTGCTCACATTTAAAAAACAGAAATGACTCTTTACCCAATAATTGTAACTTCATTGCTTTGTAGGCAGTTCTACTTATATCTTAAAATCACAAGCTTCAGGTTTTCCGATTTGAAGACAATGTACAAAATCACATTTTGCAATGTTGTAGTAGTCACTGGAACTCATGAAATACCAACTAATACAATAATTACAACAGCAGATTAAACTGAAGATGAAGAAATGTGTTCTGTGGCATGTTTAAATTCTGTATTTTTGGTGTCTAGACCAAGTGAAGAAAAGGTTAATTGGATACATGGGATATATTCCTTAGTTTTATGGTAGTTGTCTATAGTAGTTGGCAGTCTCAGATCCACTCTCGCCCTTTGCTGTACACTGTAAAATGTCCTGATGCCTTCGGCTTTCGAGATTGTCTGAAAAACACTTTTTACTAATAAAACAATATGTAAGGCATGTACATATCAATCATGAATTTGAGGTGCTTTCAACAGCGCCATCATGTCTCTTCTTTGCCCCTTCACTCCACATGTTCATCCAGGTGTAGCAACCAGCATACGTTCATACTCTTGAGCGTAATATACGAAATCCAGTGAGGTTATGTGGGAAAGGTTCTGTTTCACTATGGTCTGTTCAGCTTTTGCTTTTGATTTGGATGTGCTCTAACGTCTGTGCTGATTGGACTAGAGGGAATGAAATAATGAAGGCCACATGTGGTGGACATGGGGACATTGCACTGTGAAGGTGATCAGCTGGAGTTTTGCCACTTGGCGTTATTCATTGTCTTTGCCTCAGAGTTCTACTCTCTATTCATAAGCTTGCATGACAAACTCTGCTTTCAAACACTTCATAAAAAAGCAGGTGATTCTGGTATTGTTGAGCAGTAGAAAATATTTCAGAGATTTAGCCCCTGTACTCCTATGCCTAGTTTTTATCATTTGAATTTCTCCTGGTAGGTGATGTGTTCTGATCAGACATTCCACTGTGGCATATCCCTTTGCCAAAGTCCTTGTGCACGATGCTCAGGCCTTCAAATGCAAACTCTGCTGTGTCTTCAGAGCAAATAGAATATTTATAAGGCAGGTTTAATGTGATAACCATTTGTTCAGTTTGATGGCCAACCTTGCTGTCTCGGTTTGCACTCATAAATGGTACATCAGATTTTTAAGTAGGCCCGTATAAACCCTCCTGTTGTTGTCCAGTCTTGCCTTAAATGTTATGGTTGCTTCATCTATGGTTAGTTTGGAGCAGCAGCAGGAATTTGAACAATATGCTTTGTAATTTTGTCATTCTCGCAGCTGTTTTAACTTGGAAATTGAAGGAAAAGTCTAATGCCTAGATTTTTCGTGTTCTGCGTGGTGCTAAGTTTGGTGCAGGTGATAAAGGTTGTTGGAAAGTTATTGTTACATTCTTTGTGCATCCCAGTACTAGATTTAATCAACAACCCCACTGTCTGTCAAATTTGGTAAAGAGAAACAGAAATGCTTCTTCATAGTGATTAAACTCTTCTCCATGCTGTAGCTGTTCTCCAGGCAAGTAGATTAAGGTCAAGTTCGTCATTAATTTTAAACTGTTAGGAAATATACATTATGTCCTGGTTTGAAGAAAAGACCAGAATAACACTGCATTTGAATTTTTTACCTCCTCTCTTTTCTGTTTTTTTTTTTTTTTTTTTTTTTTTTTTGGTATTCAGTTTACAGATGCTAGCCATCTGTGTTACTGTTGTCAGTTTTGGTGACTACAATTTATATTTTCTATGAAAATAAAATTAAGACCACGCAAACCATAGACACCCCTTTTAATGTATCTGTGCTTTGGCTGCAACCAAGAACCTAGTTCTGCTGTTATTCTGTTTTTTGCCAATAAATAACCAAACATTTAAAAATGATGGTGTCCTCCTTTGAATATTTGAATAAGACTTGTGCTTGTTTCCGTGTACAAGTACATGAAATAAGACGTTGATTTTTTTTTTCTTTTTCCTGTTATGGGGAAATGAACAAATGGGTTGTGATTTTGATATTACCTTTTTTTCTTTTTCTTTTGTTAACATGTATGTATGCTTGTAAAATGCTGATACACTAGATACAAGCACTATGAAAAGATTAAAATGTTATGTTTGTCTCCAGGTAGTCAATGAGGATGGCTTGTAGAAAAGAGGCATCCTTTGTTGCTGAGCCCTTATGGTGAAGTGCAATCTTACAGTTTAGAGAGAAAAAAAAACTAAGTGTGCTCAGTAAGAACAACACAACTTAGGCATCTGATCACTTTTGGGCATGACATGGCAATAGTCAAGGAGCAGTAAATGAGCCTTAGCGTACAGTTATAATACGTTATAACCTCAGCAGAAGAGAAGGGTGTTGATATTTTTCCTGAATGTTAGGAAGTTCACTTTCAGTTTGAATGAGAGCGATAAGTAGTTGCAGAAAGTTGTGCATGGCATATGGCAACAACACAAAGTAAAATGATGGACGGAGTGTTGAAACTTTTCAAAAAATCACCTTCAGCCGCAGATCTGGGTTTAATCCATCGTCATTTTGCTCGGCCTGTCACTCCCGTGTGGACCCAGCTGTTTGCAAATCAGTCTTCACTCTGCTCCCCACAGGAGCAGTCCAGCCCAAACTGCCAAGCCAGGTCCTCCGTAGACTAGAAGCGAGCATCCTGGTACTGGTTTTGGGGCATCACCCCTCATCAGCCAGGCTAGCTTGAACCCAGTGGTGCAGCAAGCAAGGGACCCATGTCTGGACATACCCTAGCCACTTCGGGTGCAAATAGCAACACCACAAAATAAAGTAATGAACAGCGTTGAAAAGCCAGTTCCTCCGTGGTCTGGAATTCATGCTCTTATCTCCGAGTACTGTCCCAAGGAAGAAGGTTGGGTTTTTACCAGTAATACCATCTCCAGTCACAAACTACCGAACATTATACAGAGCTCTAAAAAAATAATTCCAAAATGTTCATGCACAGTTTGAAAACCAGCCTATCCTGCCAGTTTTCTGCAATGGTGTTTTCCTTATTGTAGCTGACATTTTTCTTAACAATCCAGGAAAAATTTGATGTTTACCCAATTATGGGCTTTTTCCACATGACAAAAGTAGTGTTGCAGTGTGCAGGAAGTTATCTCAGTGAATGTGGCATAGATGTAGATCCTATTGAAGCTGAAATCTTTGGAAGCAAAACTGCCCAGTCAGAATTCCGCAGAACTCATTATGTTAATTCGTTACAAAGTATGTTCATATCTGAAGCTATAGAAAAGTTTGTTGGAATGCTTTCTGGAACAAGAATAACAAATTAGATTTTGCATATCTTATCTCAAAAATGAACAAGGCACAGGATGCATGTCATTCAAAAGATTTAATGCAAAGCCAGGCAATGTTCAATACACTTAGTTCAAAATCAGAAAACCAAGTTAGTAGAGTTTGTCAAAGAATGTGCAGAAAAATCAAAACTTTGCAAGTACTGCGGAAATGGTTTACCTGTGATGGCTCTAGTGAAAAACTTGGTTCCTGCTGATCAGGAAGGTGATTGGGAGCTGCAGATGAAGACTGTGGAGTCACTGATTACTATGTTTCATTAATTTGACTGCATAAACTACCTGAAATATGGGTCCTGGTATTTGGAAAGAATGAAGAAGCTAGAGGTGGAAAAACATACCTCTACAGGAAATTAATTGAAATACATTTTGTGGTAAAAGGCAGAGAGGGATGGTTCAATGGTGTGGTTCCAGATATGAAACTGGAACAATCAAGAGATCACAGAAAAGCTCCAAGGGAATTGTTGGTCAGACAGGTAAAAGTGAATATGTTGCTCAATGGCAGTTAGTTTACCATGAACTCCTTTCTATTTGCAATGTTTCCCAGAAAGGTGACAAAATTAATGGACCATCGTGGAACTGTTCCTCACTACGAACTTGTGGGAAAGAGAAGGGAACGTTTAATAAAACATGTTGACAGCCTTCATTTCATGCAGCAGCAAGGGCACCTCTTTGAAATGACTGAGCCTGTGCAACTACACAACTTTGTGACCAAACAATATGTGGATAATGATTTAAAGATACGTCTACTAAATGGCCTGGAACATGGATCGAAACTATACGCAGAACTGAAACAGGAGAGATTTGCATTGAAAGAGAAAAAGCTGTTTGACATAATCACTAAAGCTAAACTTCCACACTTTAATTGCCATAGTGAGAGTTTGTCCAACCAGCCACTGCCAAACTGGTTACAGAAAAAGCAAGCACATAGAGAAATGGATGTAGCAAAAGAAAGGGATGAATTTGTCAAACACATTCTGTTGCATGTTTTGTCACAACAAACACATTATTTGTTGGAGATGCTACAACAAACCAGTGAAGCACAAACTCTTACAAGAGCTCGAAAAACAAAACCTTTCACCTGAAGAATTTTAATTCGAAAAGGTGTCCTCATTTAAAACTGCTTTTATGGACTAAATGACCCAATTTCGAATGGTTAAAATGTCATTCATACAAAACTTCGGAGAGGTCGTCGTTCTGACTGTTCTACAGATATCATAGTCAGTGTGCATCTTGCAAGAACCGCATATTGTCTTTGACAGTTATCTTGAACTATCTGTTAAAAAATGTGAGAGAGTCAGACAAAATGTCTACAAGTGGAACAAGTGACCTTTCCTGCATAAAAAACTCGATAACTGTACCTATGCAACTTGATGAATTCTGGTCATCCACATCAAACAAGATGAACTTGGAGATGTTAAATCGCCAATACATTACTGATGCTTCCGTGTACACTGAATTTCCAATTATTGCAAGTGGAATGATTGTCAATGAGGAGTTGGTGCCTGCAGAGAGAGATTCAAAAGGTACTGACCATATTGTTCAAGATTTTAACAGCACATTGGAGGAAGCGGACTATCGTATTGTGCCACATGTTGAGTGGGCTGTTCGAAATGGTTCAATTTGAGTCATTGTACTGTCAAATGACACATATGTTATTATTGTGCTACTTAGATTTGTGGCAATGTTCATAAGTTAAGGATTGTCAGAGTTATTAATATGTTATGGAACAGAGGAGAAAATACACTTAATACAATTTCATATTCTGTACAAGAAACGTGAGCCAGAGGTGCCCAGTGTTCTTATCCAGGCACATAATGTTACTGGTTAGGACACTATGAACAAAGCTTTGAGCTTGAACCACTGAACCTGTGAAGTTTTTAAAAGGATTTGTGGAGACAGAAGATGAATGTGAATTTAAAGACGTAGAAAAATACTGTGTTTGTGTGTGTTTTTGTGTATGTAAAACGAGTCCTTACTGTAACACATTTGACGATCTTTAGTACAGTGAGTTCAAGAGATCAGTCCCGCTAAGTGACCTTTCACCAACATCATATTCTGTGTGTGGACACATTAAAAGAGCATTCTACTTGATCAGAAGATGTGGATATGTTTTGGTTCATGCGTATGTAGAGAAAGATCCTGGGAGCACATTGATGGGATGCTAAAACCTTTGAAATTTCTAAAGCCTCTACCCACAGAACTTACACGTATCTTTAAGACCTGTGCTACAAAAAGATGTCCTTGTCAAAATGCGCTTCTCAAATTTTCAGCATTCAGCATATTTTCCACAAGTGATGCCGAAACATATAAAGTGAACTATGAAAATGTGTCTAAAAACAGGAGTGATAAAATCTTTTTTTCATATTCCTATCATTAACATTGTTTAGTGTATACATAAAAGGATTCAAAGCTGTTATTATTTATTTCATTTCTATATATCTCTTTTCTTTATTATTGCCACCATTTTGGAACATGGTGGAAGGGTTGCTCTGAGGAGTTGTTTTCTGTCTCTGTAACACTACTTCATCCCCACAACCTATGTTTTGACACCAAAATAAAGTATATAGGTCTCATGGTTCATAAAATATTACATCATCACTGCAACACATCCATCATTTTTAAAAATGTTGTCCAGAAAAATGCAGCTGGGATAAGCAATGTCTACCCAAGTTAAATTTCTTCTGTAATGTTTCAAAAACACAAATCCAAAATGAAAATCTTTGGACAACAATTTTTTAATGGAGGTATATCACGGGCCCAGGATTATCCAGAGCAGTGGCAGTTGAGTGATCTAACCGTGCCACTTGATCACATTTAGGGTTTCCTGTCACACTTGAAACAATGTGTTAGTGGTGGTGCAAAAGCCAGACTAAATAGCTCCACCATATAGAATGTGTAGTGGGTGCAAGTGTCACACATCTTACCCTTCAACAGCATATGTTGAATCAGAATATGGGCCATGCATTTAATCATTGACAGCCAGCAGCTGTGAAGCAAAGCAGCCTAGTTTTGGACTCTGACACAGATTGTAATAGTGCTGAAACAAAACTGTACAGAACTTTTCACATGTGCTTCCCTTCACTAAGTTGCAAAAGCAGTGTGGTGAATATAGACCTTGCATCTTTCATTAAAGTTTTTCAATCTTCATTTAACCGCTAAATACTAACCATTTTTTAATCGGATAATCTCCGTTCATGTAAACAGTCTAATTGTCACTAAGATATTGACCTGAGATCATGATGTTTGTTTCACTTCCATTTAAAACTCTTCTTTCTGATGGATACAACTACCTGTGGATTCCTCACCTAATGAATACTCCCATGGCGCCAGCATTCGACGGAAATCTTCTTACTAGTCTCTGCACGTCGACGAGGACGTCACTCTAGCCCACGCGACGCCGTCTGACGTCATCCAGGCAATAAGAGGTCCTCGACGACGTGCGGACGTCAGTTCCCTTTTTTCCGTGCATTCGAAACGGTTATCTTCGAGGGAGCAACTGTTACTTTTTTGGTTACAGTGTATTTTTGCTGCGTAGTCTTTCGCTGTGGTAATAATGTCGCAGAGAAAGTCTGGATTTAAGCCTTGTCGTGAGTGTGGAGGCAAGATGTCGGTGACGGATCCTCATTCCGATTGCCTTTGGTGTTTGAGCTCCGACCACGACGTCTCGACTTGTGATTCATGCCAGCACATGAATCCAAAGGCCCTCAAGGAACGTGAGGCGAAGCTGTTTATGGCTAAATCGAAGGAGAAGCATCACAAGAAGTCTTCTTCTCCAAGACATCGGCGTCATCGAGACTCCCGGCGCCGTAGAGAATCTCGGCATCATTCGAAGGAGACTCGTTCCAGGTCTTCGGATCGGCGCCGAAGGACATGGGAGATCAGTCCCACGGTTACGCCGCATCCTTCGACGCCGTTGCCCTCTCCGGCGTCTCCAACTTCACCTGGACAGGCGTCGGTGATTGAGGTATTGGAGCCTCAGGTGTTTTCTCCGGCGCAGACGCCGAGGCCGGCATCGGGGTCGCCTCCGAGACAGGCACCTCAGTATCCGGCTTTTCCCACCCCTGGAGCCGATAGTTCCGCATTCTTGAATGCGATGTATGCCATCTTCCAACAGATGGCTCCAGGGGGTGCTCCGGCTGGGCCTTTGGCCTTTTCTTTGGGTGATCCTGCGCCTCTTCGGCCGGCACCCTTTATGCCCTTTCTCCCTTTTGGGAACGTGGGCTCGGCGCCAGTGTTGGCGCCGGTGGCCGCTCCGGTGGCTTCAGAAGGATTGGCCCCGGGGATTTCCATCCCGTCGAAGTCGGGATTTCGGCCTGTGACTCCGGTGGGTCCATCTGCTTCAGCTGCTCTTTTGTCGGCGCCGAAGTTACCTGTGGCGCCGGACGCGGCGTCGGTGGCTTCTGAAGATCGGCGCCGATCTTCGACTTCGGCGGAGGCATTGTCGACTCCGCGTATTGAACAGCGACTTCATTCCAGGAGACGTGCTCTCCTTGTATTAGAAGAGCAGGAGTACCAACGAGCCCTGGAGGAAGGAGAGCTAGAGGACTCGGGTGATGGGCTGCGTGGACTGGAGTCGGCCAGTGGGCTGGACACTTCCCCTGAGTGGGATCTTTCGTCCCCGGGGGAATATACTGAGGAGGCTGCTTCCTTTCATGCAGTGGTACGGAAGGCAGCTAGTTTTTTGGACCTGCCTTTGCCGGTGGTGGAGGCTAAACAAAACCTTTTAACAGAGGTGCTACATCCGGCCTCAGCTGCGGCGGAGCCTCTGTTGCCATTTAATGACGCTCTGCTGGATCCGGTGATAGAGGTGTGGAAGAGGCCGGCATCTTCCCCAGCAGTTCACAGAGCCGTGGCCAGGAGGTATCGGGCGGCTCCGACTGACCCTGGGTTTCTATCTAGGCACCCTACGCCGGAGAGCTTGGTGGTGCAGGCCTCCTGTTCGTCCAAGTCAGCGCCTGGTTCTTTCCCGACGGTGCCTGGGGACAGAGATTCAAAGAAGCTAGAGGCGCAGTCGAAGAAGATTTTTTCGTCCTGCAGTCTGGCGTTAAAAGCCACCAATGCAACCTCTATCCTGGGGAGGTATATTCATGCTCTGATGGATGACATTTCCTCATCGTTTACAGAGCTTCCCCAGGGTCTTTTGGATCTTGTCTCAAACGCCCAGGCTGCTGCGACCCAGATTATCCAGACGGGACTGGATACCACCGACTCGGTAGCCAGAGCAATGGGCACAACTGTGGTGGCAAGGAGACAGGCCTGGCTCCGTAACTCGGGCTTTTCTGCAGATGTACAGTCCACATTGTTGGATCTCCCATTTGATGGGGACAAACTGTTTGGAGCCAAGGCTGATTCGGCCTTGGAACGTTTTAAGGAAAGCAGGGCCACGGCTAAGTCGTTAGGGCTCCAAGCTCCTTCTTCCACGGCCTCTTCCAGATTTTTCAGGAGGTTTCGTGGATTTGGGCGTGGCTCTTCCTCCTCTTCCTTTCGGGGAAGATATCAGCAACCTGCCTCTTCCCATCCCTATAGATCTTTCAGGGGGAGAGGTAGGGTCCGCACCAGAGGAGCCTCTCAGCAGCACTCTGCCTCTTCCTCATCCTCTGGCGGGGTGCAGCAGGGGAAGCAGCCTTAGGCTTCCACCATTTCCCACTCACTCCTCTCCTGTAGGGGGAAGATTACAGCATTTTCTCACCAAATGGAAGACTGTTACAACGGACACTTGGGTTCTCAGTATTGTGGGAAAAGGCTACACCCTTCCCTTTCGGGAGTTCCCGCCCCGCCCTTCTTATTGTTCAGAAGAACACCTCCTGTTGCTAGAACAGGAGGTACAAGCCCTCCTTTCCAAGGGCGCGGTGGAGTTGGTCCCAGAGCAGGAAAGGGGTCGAGGATGTTACTCAAGGTATTTCCTGATTCCCAAGAAGGATGGTCGTTTGAGACCAATTCTGGACCTGAGGATCTTGAATTGGTTCCTCAAGCAGGAAAAATTCAAGATGCTGACCCTAGCACAGGTGCTTTTGGTGTTGAACAAGGAAGACTGGATGGTGTCTGTCGACTTGCAGGATGCTTACTTTCATATCTCAATACTCAAGTCACACAGGAAGTATCTCCGGTTTGTGGTGGGATCGCAACACTATCAGTTTGCGGTCCTTCCGTTTGGTCTTACTTCAGCACCTCGAGTCTTCACGAAGGTGATGGCGGTGGTTGCGGCAGAACTCAGAAGGAAGGGGATAGCAGTATTCCCTTACTTGGACGACTGGTTGATCAAAGCCAAGTCCCCGGAGCTTGTGTCGCATCATCTGCAGTCAACAACCCAGTTGTTGTTCGACCTGGGTTTTTCGGTGAACGAGCCCAAATCTCACCTAGAGCCCTCTCAGCGCCTCCTGTTCATAGGGGCAGTACTGGATACAACATTGGGTCGGGCCTTTCCTCCGCCTCAGCGGATTCAAGATATTCAGGATTTGGTTCCAAAGTTTCGAAATGGAGCGGTAGTTCCAGTCCTCAAGGTCCTTCGTCTGCTCGGTCTGTTTGCCTCCTGCATTCTGTTGGTCACGCATGCTCGCTGGCACATGAGGGCTCTTCAGTGGTGCCTCCGAAGGCAGTGGTCTCAACACAAAGGGGATCTAGAGAGTACTGTCAAGATCTCCAGAGATGCTGCTGTGGATTTGAAGTGGTGGATTGCAAGCAACAATCTTTCACAAGGAAAGCCGTTCCAGCAGTCGCCACCAGTGGCCACAGTCATAACGGATGCTTCCACTCTAGGGTGGGGAGCTCATCTGGGGGATCTGGAGATCAAAGGTCTTTGGTCTCCAGAGGAACAGATGTTTCACATCAATCTGTTAGAGTTACGGGCTGTACGTCTGGCTCTCAAGGCCTTCCTCCCTTCCCTTCGTGGTCAGTCGGTACAGGTCCTAACGGACAATACTACCACGATGTGGTACATAAACAAGCAGGGAGGAGTGGGGTCGTACCTTCTCTGCAGAGAAGCTCTTCGACTATGGTCCTGGGCAAAGGACCATCAGATTTGCTTGATAGCAAACCATCTGGCCGGAGTCTTGAACGTGCGTGCGGACAGTCTCAGTCGCCAATTCTCGGCAGACCACGAGTGGCATCTCCATCCAGATCAAGTCCGTTTAATCTTCCAGAGGTGGGGGTTTCCTCGGGTAGATCTGTTTGCCACTCGAGAGAACGCGCATTGTCCGTTGTTCTGCAGCCTCCAGTATCTGATGCAGGGAGCGTTGGGGGACGCGTTTCAAATAACCTGGTGCGGCCAGTTGCTTTACGCGTTTCCTCCCATACCCTTGATTCCTCGAGTATTGAGGAAGATTCGCCAGGACCGGGCTCTAGTCATCCTAATAGCTCCGGATTGGCCAAGGAGGGTATGGTACTCCGACCTTCTCCAACTCTCAATGTGCCCTCCGCTCAGTCTCCCTTTCAGGGCAGACCTCCTCTCGCAGTCGCAGGGGCAGGTTCTACACCCCAACCTCCAGAGTCTGCACCTACATGCCTGGAGATTGAACGGGGCAACCTGAGTTCCTTCTCTCTCCCGCCTGAGGTAGTGGATGTTATATTAGCGGCCAGGCGACACTCTACTAAATCTATCTACGCTAATAGATGGTCTAAATTTGTTGCGTGGTGTGGAGAGAGGCAGATTGATCCTTTGCATTCTCATCTATCGGACGTTTTGTCTTTTGCTCTGTCTCTAGCGCAGAAAGGTTGTGCAGTGGCTACCATTAAGGGTTATTTATCGGCCTTGTCAGCCTTCATATGTCTTCCAGACCAACCATCTTTATTTAAATCCCCTATTGTTATCAGATTTCTGAAAGGTCTTCTAAATAAATATCCTCCAAAGCCATTCGTTATGCCGCAATGGGATTTGTCCTTGGTCCTGACTTTCCTTATGGGGTCCCCTTTTGAACCTATGCATTCTTGCCCCTTAAGGTATTTGGTTTTAAAAACAGTCTTCCTGATAGCTATAACATCAGCAAGGAGAGTGAGTGAGTTGCAGGCCTTATCAGTAAAGCCCCCTTATACAACTTTTTATGGGGATAAGGTGGTGTTGAGGACCAAGGCTGCTTTCCTCCCGAAGGTTGTTTCACCCTTCCATTTGGTTCAGGCAATTACTTTGTCCACGTTCTATCCTCCGCCTCATCCTTCAAAAGATGAAGAAAGACTGCACCGTCTGGACCCAAAGAGGGCGTTGAGCTTCTTTATTGATAGAACAAAGGATTTCAGGCTGGAGGATCAGCTGTTTATTGGATACGTGGGCAAGAGGAGAGGAAAGGCAGTCCACAAGAGAACACTATCCAGGTGGGTTGTTGTTTGCATTAAAATCTGTTACTCTTTGGCAAAGAAGGATCCTCCTGAGGGCATTAGAGCTCATTCCACCAGAGCTAAGTCGGCCACTTCGGCCTTGGCCAGAGGTGTTCCTGTGGTCGACATCTGCTAGGCCGCAACTTGGTCGTCCCTTCACACTTTTGCAAAACATTACTGTTTGGATTCTGAGGTTAGAAGGGACGGCCATTTTGCACGGTCAGTGCTGCAGGATTTCTTGGTTTGACCATTTAGGCACCCACCGCCGGGCGTGGTACTGCTTTGGGAATCTATTCATTAGGTGAGGAATCCACAGGTAGTTGTATCCATCAGAAGAACGAGTTACTTACCTTCGGTAACGACTTTTCTGGTGGATACATTAGCTACCTGTGGATTCCTCACGGTCCCACCCGCCTCCCCGTTGCCTTTCTGGTCTTACCAAGTAATCCTTGAGTACGCTCCTCTTGGTCTTTGAGGGTGCAATAGATGTTGTATATAATATATTTATATATATGTATATATCTTTGTGTATATACTTGATGTGTATATATATTTTAAAAAGAGAGAGTTATATATATATATATATATAAAAGATTTACAGTTATTCATGCAATGTTGTGTATTTTTACAATGTAATGGGATGTTGCCTTGCTCTTTCATTGCATTGCCTGGTTGTTCTCATGCACGTAAAAAATGATTGGTACTGACGTCCGCACGTCGTCGAGGACCTCTTATTGCCTGAATGACGTCAGACGGCGTCGCGTGGGCTAGAGTGACGTCCTCGTCGACGTGCAGAGACTAGTAAGAAGATTTCCGTCGAATGCTGGCGCCATGGGAGTATTCATTAGGTGAGGAATCCACAGGTAGCTAATGTATCCACCAGAAAAGTCGTTACCGAAGGTAAGTAACTCGTTCATTTAGCTCATCCTTTTTAAGTGGTGATGATTTTAAATGCCACAGAACAATTTATACTGTTAAATACCCATATAAATCTTACTGCAAGAGAGAAACTGCTTGGTGCATTCTACCGGTCTAAGAAGCTGCACGTTTTCAAATACAGATTGTGATAGTGCTAAAAAAAAGTAGCAAAGACCTGTTCACCATTTTTTGCTTTCAGTGAGGTCTCATAGCACTGTGATAGTCCTTGCATCAGAGCCTTGGACTTTCTAGTTTGTTTGGAGACTTCTTATGGAGCCTCTGAATAGTCCATTGTATTAAATAACCCAAATATGAAAAGTCCACAGCTAGATTTGAGACCGTTATTTAGGGTGTGAGGCAAAAGTGAGGATGGCATTAAGGGAACAGATGATCATTTCAATAACAGCATGTGACCCAGAGGTGGGGGGGGGGGGGCAAGGAGCTTACCATAGAGAGGTGAAGAACCCAATCTACAAGAGGCGGTAAGCAGAGTGCGAGATTGCTCATTGATGAGGTCCCCACTGCAGTGGGGCTTCTTGTAGTGGTGTAATCAGCAAAATAAAGTATGACGTTCCAGTCTGCCTCCTTGTTAGGTGGAAGTGTAATACCCAACGGACTTTATATGGGTCACTTTGTGCAGATCTTATATCCTACACTCAACAGCCAGCTGCCTTGATGTACTATCCCCTTCTGAAGATGTTTTTGCATCCAGATGGGTTTCCAAGATTGGGCTGAAATGTGCTAATATTATCTATGGATATTCTATGTCAAGAAATGTTATTGCCAAATGGTTATGGTATCCAAAACAAGGTTTAAAACTAGAAAGAACTGGTTGGGCATAATTATCTACAGTCCTTTATAGTGGCTTGACATGTGTTTTGCCCTTGCTGGGTCTGTAGCATTCATTAGGACCAGATGGTAGCCCTAATTTTGAGAGGAAAAGACCTACAACATATTTTGTCCAGGTTCTGATCATGCTTTGGTATTTGTGCAGAGCATTTATCTGACATGAAACATGCATTTATCTGCATGAAATCCTGTTAATGGCATAGTCCCAGTTTTTGATTCACATGCCGGGGATGGTGAAGACACAAGTTTTCCATTTCAATGTGACCAGATCCAATACCTCATGGGGCACTGAAAACCATATAAAAGGGCTACTCTATTAATAGGATTTCATGTGAGCTTCATGACAAACATATGTCCTACATGAGTATGAAAGCATAACGGGAACTGCCACAGAATAATTTTTAACGACTTTTCCTTTCTAGACTAGTGCTAGTCAGTGGTCCTGATGAATGCCACATACCCTACGGAGCCACGAAGGACAAGAAACATGTGGATAAGTACACAAACAAGTGCTTTCTTGTTTGTAACCTTCTCATTCATACCAGAACCATTTGCCAGTAAAGTTTCTTGAAATATAATATCCATAGATATTAACTCAATCAAAAATACTTAATTTGATTTTTTTTAAAAGGCCTAATTTAGAACTCCGCGCATGGTTACTCTGTCACAATGGTGGCAGATATCACATCTGCTGAAATCTAAATCCCATTGTATCCTATGAGATTTAGATTTCGGTGTACAGGATATTCCTCACCGTTTTGATGGAGTAAACTGTCCGCCGAGTTCTAAATTAGGTCCTTAATCTTAAAAGTACTGATTAAAACAATAAAAATAATGCATGACTTTTAAAAATGCATATTATTTTGACAGCGAACTATGCCTTTTAAAAAGGATCCAACTGCAAAACATATTTTAGGTTCCTTTAGCCTTTTTGTGGCCTTAGCAATTTCCCTAGCATCTCTTTTGAAAACTCCTGATTTAAAAAAAAAAAAAGAAAAAAAAAAAGGCTTGTTTGAGCTAGGATTTGGCTGCTGTAGTCACAGTGTTTGCAAAGGAAAAGAGAAATGGCTTAGCCATTTGATAAAAGCATGTTTTAATATAATAGAGGCAAGAAATGTTCATACCCGGTTATAGCTGAGGAAATCCATGGTCACTTGTTGATTTAAAGTTGCCTCTGGGTTATTCCAGATAGATAACCAAAGCATCATATGGGAAAGTTTTATGAAATCCTCAACATAAGATAACCGAAGTTGTTAATGGCAAACAAAACTTGTACAACAAGGTGGATGAGATAGGAGTTTGCCACAAGAAGACAAAAAGAAGTTTTCTTCAAGCTGGGCACTAGCAGCATTATTCATAAATTAAAATTGTTGCAGCATTTAATAACTAATATTTGTATTAAATTGCTATCAACATCAATAGGAGTAACCTCAAAATTCAAAGATGACTTCAACAACATTGAAAGACTCCCTCTAGCTCTCCCTGAACTGGAAGGTTGAGCAGCAGTGGAATAACAGAAGTATTCAAAGTGCAGAATCTGGGACATCTTCCAAATCTCCTGTAACAAAATGTCGTCTCAATGAAGGTAAGCCAAGTGCTACACTATGCTCTAGAGGCATAGCCCACGATTTTTCAGCACAGCTTCTAAACTCATTTCGGCCTTATCTTGATCGACTTAGAAAAACACCTGAATGTAAAAATAACTTTAGAAAGGAGGGAGTATAGATCAGGCCATCTGGCTGTTGAGCACAGCATAAAAATCTCCATAAAGTGTCCATGTCAGGCCTGTTGGGCATTGTATCCAAACTGCACCCCCTCCCACCCCCAAATGAACAAGGAGCTGGAGCCAATGATGAAGCATTCCACCTTGGTCCCTCCACCCTAACAATGGATACCTTCCACCTAAATAAGGACTATCCTGATGTTGTCTCGAAGTAGCTTATTAAAGCCAACTTTGTACCATAGATTTCATTTTTTTCGGAATGTCCTACTGTTGGAAATTGGGTCTTTAGTTGGACACTCTTGTCCAACTAGGGACCACAATCCATGTCAGGGTGAGTCCCACACAATCCAAATTATCCTGTGCCCACCCTCTGGTATCTTGGCACTGAGCAGTCAGGCTTAACTTAGAAGGCAATGTGTAAAGTATTTGTGCAATAAATCATACAGTAACACAGTTAAAACACCACAGAAATACACCACACAGGTTTAAAAAAAAAATATATGATATTTTTCTGGATAAAATAAGGTCAAAACGACAAGGATCCAATAAGCACAAGTTGAAATATCACTTTTGCAAACTGTAAGATCTTACTCCTTGAAAATAAACTGTTGTCTCTTTGTTACACACAGTACCTGGTATGTGTCAAAAATAACGGTGCGCAGAGACCGCTGAGGAGGAGATGCGTGGAAAAATAAAGTGTGCGTTTTCTTTCTTCAATTCAAGGGGCTTGTGTCGTTTTTCAGCGCACACTCTTGGTTCCTCACTGCGATAGTGGAGTATTTGGATGCTCAGGGATGATGCAGGGAAAATTCTTGACGTGCTGGAAGGAGGCAAGGGCACTGCATCGATCCAGTAGGCGATGTGTAGAAATTTCCGTCACAAGGCAGGCACTGCGTCGAATTCCCACTCAGGAAGTCAGGCTGCATTGTTCCGGTCGGCTGTGCTGCAATTTCTCGGTCACAATGCAGGCTTTGTGGGGATTTTCGGCGCACAAGGAGTTTCCTGAAGAGATTAAGTCTTTTTTGGCTCCGAGACTTCAGAAAACAAGAGGGAAGCTCAATCCAAGCCCCTGAAGAGCCCTTTTGGTGAAGGCAGATTCCTTCTCAGCAAAGTCAGAGGGCAGATGAGTGCAGGTGTGACTGAGTGTCCTGTGTTTGTCTGGGTGAAATGCACAAGGGAGCTGTCTACCAGCCCAGATGTGGATTGGAGACAGCATGCAAGGTACAGATGTTTTTAAGTGCAGGGAAATGCCCACTTTCTAAAGTGGCATATCTCAAATAGTAATATAAAATCCAACCTCACTAATAAGCAGGATTTTCTATTACCATTTTAGCCATGAGGGCAGTCCAAATGCTAGTCTATGAAAGGAGCAAGCCTCACAGTAGTGGAAAACGAAGATAGGGGTTTTTCACTACCAGGACTTATAAACACATTTGTACATGTCCTGCCTTTTACCTACATTGCACCTTGCCCTATGTGTTACCTCAGTCCCACTTTAGGGGTGACTTTTATGTAGAAAAAGGGCAGTTTAAGGATTGGCAAGTACTTATAAATGGCAAGTCGACGTGACAGTGAAACTGCACACACAGGCCTTGCAATGATGGGCCTGAGAAATGGTTACTTGGGTGGGGGCCACAATCAGTTCTGTAGGCCCACTAGTAGCATTTAATTTACAATCTGTGGGCACATGTGCACTTTACTAGGAACATACATACAATTAAATCAAATATGCCAATTGGGGATGAACCAATGTTACCATGTTTAAGAGAGGGAGCATATGCACTTTAGCACTGGTTAGCAGTGGTAAAGTGCGCAGAGTCCTAAAAGCGGCAAAAACAGTGTCAGAAAAGTGAAGGGGAAGCAGATAAAAAGTTGGGGGATGGCCACTCTAAGACTGTCAGGTCTAACACATGCTTTATTTAGTTGGTTTGTAGCTTTAGAGGCCATATGACAGACCAACAAACCTCCCTCCCCTCAGTGGTGTAATTGGTTTCAGGAATGAAGGTAGAGCTGGAGGTGGCCACTGGTGCACTGTAGGAAAGTGAAAGTGTCTGGAGGTAGGACATCATCTTTGTCTGTGGTGCGTTCCATTATGGGCTGCCGTCTTGGCCCTTATCTGTCAAAGGCCACTGTAGGAGGAAGTGAGACATCATGCTAGAACCACTTAGCTTAGCTATTTATAGCAATGTAATGGCTGGTTCGGTGATGTGACTGGTCAAGTCTGAACTATAAGTGCAGGAGCTCAAATATTGGCCTAAGTAAAACAACAGCTTACATTTGCACTAAACATCGTGAATATCACTGAGAGGACAGTGAAAAGTATCATCAAGGGGTATATCAAAACAAGAGAATAGAGCTCTTCTTATTGCCTTACTCATCAAAAGCTGAAGTACATTGAAGTGGAGTGGGGTAGACGGGAGTGGGGGTCAATTAGGGAAGAGAAGAAAGGGGTGGAGTGGGGTATAATGGAGTTGAGTGGGGGTAGAGTGTGGTGCGGTAGATTGCAGTAGAGTGGGGGAGATGGATGGGGTAGATTGGATTGGGGTAGGTTGGGTTGGATCTTAGAGGAATGTGGTGGAACAGATTGGTAATGGGTGGATTACGGTAGAGCTGAATATGATAGATTAAGGTACAGTGGAGTGGGGTAGATTGGGATGTAGTGGGGCAGATTGGAGTGCGGTCGATTGGGGTAGACTGGTGGATTGGAGGGGAGTGGGGTAGATTGGAGTGAGGAGGAATGGGGTAAATTTGTGGTGGAGTCGATTTAGTGGAGTGGGGTAGACTGGAGTCGCATAGTTTAGAGTGGGGTGGAGTGGGTTAGATTTGAATGTAGTGGATTGGAGAGGGATGGAGTGAAGTAGCTTGGATTGTGGTGGAGTGGACTGAGGTTGGGTGAGGTAGTTTGGTGTGGGGTATAGTGGGGTGGGGTAGATAGTGGTAGAGTGGAGTGGGGTGGAATTGGGTAGATTGGATTTGAATTGGTTTGATTAGGTTAGATTGCAGTGGGGTGGGGTAGATTCAAGTGGGTGGAGTGAGGTAGACTGGAGTGGGGTAGTCTGAGGGACTGGGGTAGAGTGAAGTGGAGAGATATCGGAGCCGAGTGGGTTAGATTGGGGAGGTGTGGATTGCAGTAGATTGTGTTAGATTGGAGTGGAGTAAATTGGATGGACTGAAGTGGGGTAGATTTGTGTAGATGAGTCGAGTGGGGTAGATTGGAGTGGAGAGGGATAGATTGGAGTGGCTTTGAATAGACTGTAGTGGGGTAAATTGGAGTGGAATGCGGCAGACTGGGGTAGAGTGGAGTACATGGTGTTGATTGGAGTGGGGGTAGATTGAGTGGTGTGGGGAAGATTGGTGTGGAGTAGATGGAGTGCAGTGGAGTAAGTGGTGTGGAGTGGAATAGAGTGGAGTGGCACAGTTTTTAGAACCATGTCTTAGAGACGAGGGATGAAAATGACATCACCTAGTGTATTGATAGTATTCAATTATTTATTTCTGCCACACTTCAGAATTACAAAAACTGCTTCATTTGTAGGTTCTTAATTCTGAAGTATCATTATAGTTCATTTTTATTGTGTGCTAGAAAAAATAATTTTCTATAGCCTCTCCTCATATGGATACCCGCAATTGGTATTTTGGGCTGTTAAGAAATGCAAAACAGCCTTTTGCCATGTACAAAGGCCTTTAAGAAATTGCAAATTGTGATTTCTACCCTGTGGAAATTGCAATTTGCGATTCCCAGAATAGGAAATCTCAAAAAGGGGTTTCCTTTTTGCGATTCCTATTATGATGTACAAAGCATTTCTTGAATGCGACTTGGGTATTGAGGAAATGCAATTAGGTGTTTTTTTAATTGCAGTAGAGCACACACATGCCCCTTAGGCATATCTGTGCTCTACAGGTTCCCCCCCTTATTTTCTGGGTGCACCAAGGGGTGCCTTTTGACCTTTGCCATCCGTGAATTTGCAATACCTAAACAGTGATTTCTTAACAAGAATTAGCTATTTTAGGAAATGCAAAACTGGCCCATTTATTAAAATGCAATGGGATCTCTTAATACTGCTTTCTTAATAGTGATTCCTACTTTGGTATTGGTATCTCTGTACATAGCATTTTGCATTTCTTAAATACCCTTTTCTAAGAAGTCACTATTTAAGAAATGCAAAATTATATTTTTGTACATCTGACCCCAAGTTCCCTCTGAAGACGGAGCCTGACGTTTGTCCTCTGTAGAGCAAATGTGACAAGAAGAAAATTTAAAAGGTTGTTAACAGAAAGCGAGTACTCTGAAGTATACAGTAAACAAGTCACAGGCTAGGGGACGGACGAACTCAAGCTGGACAACCTAAGCCAACATAAAGCCAGCAAACAGAAAGTAAGCAACGGTGAGTTACAATGTCAATAATAAGCAATGGGCGAAATGCATTCCCAGGGACTCTTTCAGAATGACCACAAGAAGTCTTTAGCAAACCAGACAGCTGCGCTATTTTGTAGGCATTGACGTAAAAAGGGATCTCATGCCTCTATAGCGGTGGAGCGACACCTCCCCCACCAGCAGCTGCAAACCTTTTACAAGAAACTGTGTTTATAATCGTTTTCTTGTGAATGGGGTGGGCACACGGGCAGTGACCAGCACTGAGAGAGTGCACAGCACTCCCCCCTTAGTGTGCATGTATGTTTGATCGGCCATCTTGGGCCAGCCAAACACACATGCGCACTGGGCTTGCGTTGCTGGGTTGGAGACAGCAGGCAGAGACTTCCACAGTGCCTCGGAGTGCCCTGGCTGGGCACTCCATCCATTCCTAACTCTGCTTTCATGCTGCCAGCAGCATGAAAGCAGTGTTAGGATTGGACGCGGGGCAGGATGAGAGCCTGTGCCTGCACTGCAACCGAGGATCGGCGCGTCACGTAAAGAAAGATAAGTTTTATTTTAGTTTTTTTTAAATTATTATTATTAAAAGTTGTTGTTTTTTTGTACATGCTTCCTCCCCGCATACCTTTTCTCTCCCGCGAGCCGAGGCTGCTCAGGTAAGTAAACTTGGAGATGGCCATCTGAAGTAAAGTGGAAACTACCAATTAAGAGAAGTCTCACAGAGCGGAAAACTTGCATAAGACAGAATCGGAGTAAAACAGTTCTAGATAATTTTCTTCCCTCCGGGTGTTAACCGTAGGGATCCACGCTGTTTCCGCATCAACTGGGGTGAGCTTTCCCTTGACATGGATGATTTAGGGATTAACTGAAATGAAAACGAGGTTGGGTTAGAGCGTGTGCGATTTTAACAGGCCAGGCCAGTATCAATTAAACTCCGAGTAAGAAGACAAAAAGATGGGCAAAAGTCAGCAGGTGGGAGTAACTTTGGAAAAAAATATTTTTGTGTCTTTGGTACAGGAGTATTGCCGTGTGCGTGGTTTTCTCCAAACAAAATGAAAGAGAAAGTTAACATTTTTGAGGCAAGGTGATGTACAGTCACTCTACAGCTTATTTGCGTAGCCCTCAAGGTTTAACATTTCGTTTATTTTCCACCACCCGGTGAAGACTGTAATCGGTGTTGTGTTTTCTCCCAACGCACCTGTACTATGGGTTATTATTATATTTATACGCACGTTGCTTTGTGCGCATTGGTGCAGATTTACCCCAAAACTTGAGTTTATGCACCAGCGAGGGTGTAGCTGCCTCACCAGCCCTGCTGCATCTGCTTATGTCTTTAGCATGCACCGAGTTCTTTCCGGGTCTTTTGTTTTGAGGCCCATCTTTCTGATGAACGTGTGGGTATGCACACTTCTCTTTCGTGTGATGTCCAACTTTACTGTTCTCTCTGCCCGTTAATGTATTATTTTTGAAAGGTTTAGTTCTATTTCATTTGTCTCCTCATCGATAATGTAAAAAAAAAATTAAGCCCACTCCTCCTTGAAGGAAGTTCCGGCAAAGGGAGTTTCTGGGGAACCTAGTGTTCTCTTACCAGGTGTCCTGCTGAAATGTATATTTGAAAACAATTGGAAGCGTTTTCTCAGTGGTATTGGTAGTTTAATTATGGTCCATCCTGCTTCCTCGGGGATTAAACCCTTCTCTCTAACGCGAGTTTATAAATGTGTGCAATGCACAGCTAACGAACCTTTGAGGCCGTTAAGAGCATGGAGTGCTCGCCTCCTCCGTGACGGAAAGCGCGCATTGGAAACGGGTAACGGGGGCAGGGCTGGCCTATAACATGGGTGAGCTGGGCGCAGGCCGCCAATGTTTAGAGCGGCGCATGCGGCTGTATACAATAAGGTTATGCTAACAACAGCGACCTTCTCATCTTGCTCCAGCCTTGTACTTGTCTGTTCGTTTAAGACTGATTTGCCAGTCTAAAGTGCTTTTAGCCCATTGTTATAATGCGGGTGATGTTTAACATTCCTTTAGCCCCCTTCCATGCCCTCCCTTCACCTCTGACTCCTGCTGACACACCCCAACAAAGCCATCATCTGTACGAGGCAGCTAAGCTATACCTGATTTAGTTGAGCTGGGAAGGTCCAGGGATGTTTATGTTCGGGGGCTATTCTCTATTCATCCAGGTACTGACCAGTGAACACAATAGGGAACTCCTGCTGCCTCATTCAATTCACTACCGTGAGCAAGGGCACCAAATTTCTTTCCTTCCATGGCGCTATCTTAGCAAAGGGTGTCTCTGGCAGGAGATGGTGGGTGAGGAAGAGCAACACAGCCATCAACTGTCGGATTCTCTCCATACAAAGCCTGACAGTGAGAAAACATCTGTTGTCCGTAGTAATAGTGTAACCCCTTCAGGCCATTGCACAAGGCCACAGGCAGTAAAGCGCCTCCTTTGCTATTCCGCAGAAGCCAGTCAAACTACTCCCTCCATCCCCCTTACGCACATGGCGCAGTAGAAAGCTGCTCTAGGCCACAGTCTAGTACAGTGGGTCCCAACCTTTTGATTTCTGTGGACCCCCACTTTAACATTAATGGAATCCAGGGACCCCCACTAAATCATCATGGGAATCCGGGGACCCCCGCCTGAGTCATTACTGGAAGCTGGGGACCTAATTTGTCAATATTTGTTAATATTTTTTAATTTTCTATGCTCCCACGGACCCCCTGAGAAGGCTTCGCGGACCCCCAGGGGTCCCTGGACCACAGGTTGGGAACCACTGGTCTAGTTTACTCGGTTGGAGTGGAATCCACCTACATGTTGCTTGCTCAGACCACAGAGGCGCTCTTTGCCCTACAACACAGGCCACATAATTAAACTCCCCCTCCATCTGCCCAATAACATGTGAGACAGACCGTAGTCGCATCCCTCTTGA
This sequence comes from Pleurodeles waltl, assembly GCF_031143425.1. Taxonomy (NCBI): domain Eukaryota; kingdom Metazoa; phylum Chordata; class Amphibia; order Caudata; family Salamandridae; genus Pleurodeles; species Pleurodeles waltl. The sequence goes on along the minus strand of NC_090449.1, from coordinate 757,808,814 downwards.
AGCACTTAATATATGGGAGACTGTGAAACACTACCAAATATACAACAGAAACACAATGGTCTCCTTATGCTTGTGTTAAGAACATTACATTGGTCTGTTTTTGACTACATTTGGTAATGAGGGAGCTAGTTGAATGACCCCCTGGCTGACTGTGTAGATGAGCCATTTAATGATTGCTGAAGGTCGAAGAGATCAAATCAAATCATTAACATTTATAAAGCGCGCTACTCACCCGTGCGGGTCTCAAGGCGCTAGGGGGAAGGGGGTTACTGCTGCTCGAAGAGCCAGGTCTTGAGGAGTCTCCGGAAGGCGGAGTGGTCCTGGGTGGTCCTGAGGCTGGTGGGGAGGGTGTTCCAGGTCTTGGCTGCCAGGTAGGAGAAAGACCTCCCACCTGCCGTGGAGCGGCGGATGCGAGGAACGGCAGCGAGCGCGAGGCCGGTGGAACGGAGGAGACGGGTGGGGGCGTAGAAGCTGAGGCGTCGGTTGAGGTATTCAGGTCCCTTGTCGTGGAGGGCTTTGTGTGCGTGGGTGAGAAGTCGGAAGGTGATCCTTTTGCTGACTGGGAGCCAATGCAGGTGTCTCAGGTGTGTGGAGATGTGGCTGTTGCGGGGTACGTCGAGGATGAGGTGGGCGGAGGCGTTTTGGATACGTTGCAGACGTTTTTGGAGTTTTGCGGTGGTCCCAGCATAAAGGGTGTTGCCGTAGTCCAGGTGGCTAGTGACTAGGGCGTGGGTCACGGTTTTTCTGGTGTCGGTGGGGATCCAGCGGAAGATCTTGCAGAGCATGCGGAGGGTGAGGAAGCAGGAGGAGGACACGGCGTTGACTTGTTTGGTCATGGTGAGAAGAGGGTCCAAGATGAAGCCGAGGTTGCGGGCGTGGTCTGAGGGGGTCGGTGCAGTGCCAAGGGCCGTGGGCCACCAGGAGTCGTCCCATGCGGTCGGGGTGTTGCTGAGGATGAGGACTTCCGTTTTGTCTGAGTTCAGTTTTAGACGGCTGAGCCTCATCCAATCTGCAACGTCCTTCATGCCGTCTTGTAGGTTGGTCTTAGCGCTGGTGGGGTCCTTGGTTAGGGAAAGTATAAGTTGAGTGTCGTCGGCGTAGGAGGTGAGGATGATGTGCTTGCGTACGATGTCGGCGAGGGGGCTCATGTAGACATTGAAGAGTGTCGGGCTGAGCGAGGAGCCTTGAGGGGCGCCGCAGATGATCTTGGTGGGGTCTGAGCGAAAAGGTGGGAGGTAGACTCTTTGAGAGCGGTTGGAGAGGAAGGAGGCGATCCAGTCCAGGGCCTGGCCTTGGATCCCGGTGGAGCGGAGGCGGGTTATTAGGGTGCGGTGACAGACGGTGTCGAAGGCAGCCGAGAGGTCGAGGAGGATGAGGGCGACTGTTTCTCCGTTGTCCATCAGGGTTCTGATGTCGTCTGTGACTGTGATGAGGGCGGTTTCAGTGCTGTGGTTGGTTCGGAATCCGGATTGTGAAGGGTCGAGAAGGTTGTTGTCTTCCAGGAAGTTGGTAAGCTGTTTGTTGACGGTCTTCTCTATTACCTTGGCAGGGAAGGGGAGGAGCGAGATGGGGCGGAAGTTCTTCAGGTCGCTTGGGTCAGCCGTGGGTTTCTTTAGTAGGGCGTTGACTTCGGCGTGTTTCCAGCTTTCGGGGAAGGTAGCAGATGAAAATGAGGAGTTGATGATGGTCTGGAGGAGCGGGGCGATGATGTCGTCGGCTTTATTGAAGATGAAGTGAGGGCAGGGGTACGAGGGGGCGCCGGAGTGGATCGAGTTCATGGTGGTTTTGGTCTCTTCAGTGTTGATGTGGGACCAGGCGTTGAGGGTGATGGCAGGGGGTGTGGGTTTGGTGTTGCTTGGCTGGGTCTGGTGTCCGAAGCTGTCGTGGAGGTCGGTGATCTTGCGATGGAAGAAGGTGGCGAGGGAGTTGCACAGGTCTTGTGATGGCGTTGGGGTTGGAGAACTCTTTAACGATGCTGAAGAGTTCTCTGCTGTTGTGGCTGTTTTCGTCCAGTCTGTCGGTGAAGAAATTCCTTTTGGCTGCGCGGATCAGGTGGTGGTGTTCGCGGGACGCGTTCTTGAGGGCGGTCATGTTGTCAGCGTTGTGGTCCTTGCGCCAGGCTTTCTCGAGGGCGCGACAGGTTTTCTTCGATTCCTTAAGGGTGTCAGAGAACCAGAGAGGTTTTTTGGTGTTGGCCTGTCGATGCGTGCGTCTGAGGGGAGCAAGGTTGTCTGCGCAGTTGGTGATCCAGTTCGTGAGGCTGAGGGCTGCGTCGTTGGGGTCGGTGGTGAGGGTAGGGTGGAAGAGATTGCTCCTTGGTTTGATCAATAGAAATTACTAGGCACCAGGGATTTTTTTTTGTGTGCCAATTTCACACAAAGGTAGCGACCCCTTAGGCAAGGGTCGCTTCCCAGGGGGGGGAAATTTATTTTAGGCCATTTCTGCCCCCCTGGGGCGAGGGGGGAGTCAGAAACCACTTAGGCGCCAGGGATTGGTATGTATGTGTTTTCTTTATGGGGGCATCCCCTTGGGTAAGGGTCGTTCCCCATGGGGCCTCATTATTGATGGCATATCTGCCTTCTTTGGGGGCAGATTGGCCTATTTTTGAAAGGCCCATTTGCCCCCAAGGGGGGTCAGAAAGCCCACCAGAGTCCAACGAAGTTTTTATTTCCAAAATAAGATGGTGGGGGTATGGCCATACCCCCACCCCAAATAAATGGGGCCAAAGTTGTTCTGCCCACCAGTGGGCGGATGGGGCAATTACCCCTGATCCAGATGCCAGGGAATTAAAAAAAAATTGTAGGGTGGTGGCTACCACCCAGCATGGGCATGGTTATGCCCCCAGCCCATTTGAAGGAGGTAACAGTCTTTCAGCTCTCCACCGCACACTAAAACATCTTATCCCACAGCAAGAAAAAGGACATTTGATTATTTGGGCCTTTGGTTTTATATTTGGGCCATGAGAGCTTAGCTAACTCTCAAAATCGTCCCACTTGGAATGGTGAGGGCTGCACTTTGTTCTTTGGGACGCTGCCATGTAGAAAAATCCACAAAACCTAGACACATCTGAAAACGAAACATCTGGGTGATTCCAGGGTGGTGTGTTTCACATGCACCCTGCACCATTTTCTTGCACCCTGCAAACCTTCAACTTTGCTGAAAATCACACATTTTTCCCACATTTTTGTGATGGAACCTTCCAGAATTTGCAGGAATTCACAAAATTCCTACCACCCAGCATTGTTTCATCTATACCGATAAAAATTCTGTTGCACTTGTAAGCCTAAAAATTTTATTTTTCAAACTGCCATTTTGGACCCGCTTTGGTTCCCCCTCAATTTCAACATGCTCTTGGCTCTTCCCTGTAACAAGCACTTGGCCCACCTACACAAATGGGGTATCATTTTTACCCTGAGACTGAGGGAAAGTTGGGTGGTATGAAATTTCTCCCGGCGCGGTGATCCCACATAGTAATGTGGGAAAAATGTGATTTGTTTAGCTAAATTTGAGGTTTGCAGAGGATTCTGGATAAGAAAACATTGGGGGATCCACGCAAGTCACACCTCCCTGGACACCCTCGGGTGTACATTTTTCCGAAATGTCTGGGTTTGGTAAGTTTCCCTAGATGTCTGCTGAGCCCAGGACTAAAAACACAGGTGCCCCCCCCCCATGCAAAAACCGGTAGTTTTGTATTTGACAGTTTTTATGTGATAGTGTTTTGGGACATTTCCTTTTGCGGGAAGTAGGCCTACCCTCAAAAGTGAGGTACCATTTTTATTGGGAGACTTGGGGGAACGCTGGGTGGATGGAAATTTGTGGCTCCTCTTTGATTCCAGAACGTTCTGTCACTGAAATGAGAGGAAAACGGGTTGTTTTGGCCAAATTGTGAGGTTTCCAAAGGATTCTCGGTAACAGAACCTGGCCAGAGCCCCACAGGTCACCCCATCTTGGATTCCCCTAGGTGTCTATTTTTCAAAACTGCAAGGGTTTGCTAGGTTTCCCTAGGTGCCGGCTGAGCTAGAGGCCAAAATCTACAGGTAGGCACTTTGCAAAGAACATGTCAGATTTCAATGTAAAAATGTGATGTATCCATTTTGTGTTTCCTGTCGCGAGCATTAGGCCGACCCAAGCAAGTGAGGTACCATTTTTATCGGGAGACTTGGGGGAACACAGAATAGCAAAACAAGTGTTATTGCCCCTTGTCTTTCTCTACATTTTTCCCTCCCAAATGTAAGACAGTGTGTAAAAAAGACGTCTATTTGAGAAATGCCCTGCAATTCACATACTAGTATGGGCACCCCGGAATTCAGAGATGTGCAAATAACCACTGCGTGTCAATACCTTATCTTGTGGCCATTTTGGAAATTCAAAGGTTTTCTTGATACATATTTTTCACTTTTTATATTTCAGCAATTAATTGTTGTATACCCGGTATAGAATGAAAACCCATTGCAAGGTGCAGCTCATTTATTGGCTCTGGGTACCTAGAGTTCTTGATGAACCTACAAGCCTTATATATCCCAGCAGCCAGAAGAGTCCAGCAGACGTAACGGTATATTGCTTTAAAAAATCTGACATCGCAGGAAAAAGTTACAGAGTAAAACGTGGAGAAAAATGGCTGTTTTTTTAAACCTCAATTTCAATATTCTTTTATTTCAGCTCTTATTTTCTGTTAGAAACACTTGCAGGATCTACACAAATGACCCCTTGCTGAATTCAGAATTTTGTCTACTTTTCAGAAATGTTTCTGGGGTCCAGCATTGGTTTCTCACCCAGATCTGTCACTAACTGGAAGGAGGCTGAAAGCACAAAAAATAGTAAAAATGGGGTAGGTCCCAGTAAAATGTCAAAATTGTGTTGAAAAATGGGGACTTCTAATTCAAGTCTGTCTGTTCCTGAAAGCTGGGAAGATGGTGAGTTTACTACCACAAACCCTTTGTTCATGCCTGTAGGAAGGTGGCCTGGCTTATAGTGGGTACTTGATGGTACTTACACCTTGTGCCAGGTCCTGTTATCCCTTATTAGTAGTGTTCTAGCAGCTTAGGCTGATAGAGGTAGCTATAGCAGAGCAGCTTAGGCTGAACTAGGAGACATGCAAAGCTCCTAATATACCACTTATATCATATAGGTACTATATCATAAGAAACACAATACTCAGAGTTGCTAAAAATAAAGGTACTTTATTTTAGTGACAATGTACCAAAAATATCTCAGAGGATATACTCCCTTAGGAGGTAAGTAAAATACACAAAATATACACACAAACCAAAATCAGGTAAGTGAAACAGTCAGAAAGTAGTGCAAACACTGTAGAATACAATAGGCCTAGGGGCAACACAAACCATATACTAAGAAAGTGGAATGCGAACCACGAATGGACCCCTAAGCTGGTGTAGTGTGTAGAGGGTCACTGGGAGTATAAGAAGACATTAAGGGTGTCCATGATACCCCCCCAATACCCTGAAAAGTAGGAATAAAGTGCTACTACTTCCCCAGAAACACACTAAACTCGTGATAAAGGATTCTGCAAAGACCACAACAGACTGCAACACACTGATGACGGATTCCTGGACCTGAGGACCTGCAAAGGAAGAGGACCAAGTCCAAGAGTCACGAAAGTGTCCGGGGGGGTAGGAGCCCACTAATCCCCGGATGAAGATGCAAAATGGCTGCCTCTGGATGGAAGAAGCTGAAGTTTCTGCAGCAGCGAAAGATGCTAGGAACTTCTCCTTTGTGCAGAAGATGTACCACGGAGTGCTGGAGGATGCAGCGTTCTTTCCTCAGAGAAAGACTGCAAACAAGCTTTGCTAGCTGCAAAGGTCATGGTTGAAGAAAAAGGGTGCTGCCCGGGCCCAGGAAGGACCAGTATGTCGCCACTTAGGAGAGGAGACAGAGGGGGCCCTCAGCAACACAGAGAGCCCATGCACAAGAAGGTAGCACCCGCAGAAGTCCTTGAACATGGGTTCAAGAAGACTGAGCACGGCGGTCGTCTCAACACCACAACATAGGGTCCCACAAAGTCTGAGGTCAGCTCAGCGAGTTGAGCAATGCAGGACAGAGTGCTTGGGACCTGGGCTAGGCTGTGCACAGGATTCCTTGCAAAAGTTCACAGAAGCCCTAGCAGCTGCAGTTCACATGGTGCACAGGATTACTGTGTGGAGAGGGGAGGCAAGGACTTACCTCCTCCAAATTTGGACAGTTGGACCACTGGACAGTCTGGGTCACTTGGGTCCACCACCTGTGTTCCAGGGGCCACGCGCGTCAGGATGAAAGGGGTCCCAGAGTACCGGTGACGCTGAAGATTGGTGCCTGCTGGAGCAGGGGGAAGATTCCGTCAACCCATGGGAGATTTCTTCGTGGCTTCCAGTGCAGGGTGAAGGCAGACAGCCCTCAAAGCATGCACCACCAGGAAACTGTTGAGAAAGCTGGCAGGATTAGGCACTACAAAGTCTCTGGTAGTCTTCTTGCTACTTTGTTGCAGTTTTGCAGGCGTCCTGGAGCAGTCAGCAGTCGATCCTTGGCAGAAGTCGGAGAGAGGTGCAGAGGAACTCTGGTGAATTCTTGCAAGTCGTTATCTGAGTTAAAGGCCACTCAGAGGCCTCCAGAGTGCCCTCACACCTGGATTCAAGATCGCAGAGGTCTGGGACACACTGAAGGAGCTCTGGGCACCACCCCTGGGGTGGTGAGGGACAGTGGAGTGGTCACTCCCCTTTCCTTTGTCCAGTTTCACGCCAGAGCAGGGACTGGGTGTTTCCTAAACCGGTGTAGACTGACTTATGCAAGGAGGGCACCATCTGCGCCATTCAAAGCATTTCCAGAGGCTGGGAGAGGCTACCCCTCCCCAGCCTTAAACACTATTTCCAAAGGGAGAAGGTGTAACACCCTCTCTCAGAGGAAATCCTTTGTTCTGCCTTCCTGGGACTGGGCTGCCCAGACCCCAGGAGGGCAGAACCTTGTCTATGGGGTGGCAGTAGCAATAGCTGCAGAGAAAACCCCAGAGAGCTGGTTTGGCAGTACCTGGGGTCGATGGTGGAGCCCCAGGGATGCATGGGATTGGCACCTCAATACCAGATTTGGCATGGGGGGGGGGACAATTCCATGATCTTAGACATGTTACTTGGCCATATTTGGAGTTACCACTGTGAAGCTACATAAAGGTATTGACCAATATGTAGTGCACGCGTGTAATGGTGTCCCCGCACTCACAAAGTCCGGGGAAATTGCCCTGGACTATGTGGGGGAACCTCTGCTAGTGCAAGGGTGCCTTCACACTTAGTAACTTTGCACCTAACCTTCACTAAGTAAAGGTTAGACATACAGGTGACTTATAAGTTACTTAGGTGCAGTGTAAAATGGCTGTGAAATAACGTGTGCTTTATTTCACTCAGGCTGCAGTAGCAGTCCTGTGTAAGATTTGACTGAGCTCCCTATGGGTGGCAAATGAAATGCTGCAGCCCTTAGGGAACTCATGGAACCCCCATACCCTGGGTACCTAGGTACCATATACTAGGGAATTATAAGGATGTTCCAGTGTTCCAGTTAAATTGCTGAAAATAGTCACTAGCCTAAAGTGACAATTTGAAAGGCAGAGAGAGCATAAGCACTGAGGTTCTAATTAGCAGAGCCTCAGTGACAGTTAGTCACTACACAGGTACACACATTCAGGCCACAAACTATGAGCACTGGGATCCTGGCTAGCAGGATCCCAGTGAGACAGGCAAAAACAAACTGACATACATGTAAAAATGGAGGGAACATGCCAGGCAAGATGGTACTTTCCTACAGTGCCATTTACTGGGAAAAAGACACAAGCCTTCTTCTGCAGCCCTTTTTCCCATTTTTTTTTTTTTTTTTTAAACAAAATTTTAGCTGTAATTTCTTGGTCTCCTTCAGGGGAACCCACAAAGTCTGGGTACCTCTAGAATCCCTAGGATGTTGGAAAAAAAGGACACAAATTTGGCATGGGTAGCTTGTGTGGAGAAAAAGTTATGAGGGCCTAAGCGTGAACTGCTCCAAATAGCCAAAAAAATCTCGGCACAGGAGGGGAAAAGCCCTGGCAACAAAGGGGTTAAACATGAGAAAATTAAAATGAAGTGTTAAATTAATGATTAACTTTTCATTTTAATTTGGTGCTATTTCAAAGTGTCACATTTACAAACCGCATATCTGTTGCTCCCAGTGGCCAGTAGATACTGTTATATTTATAGCTGAAAACTAGTCTTTTTTTTTTTTTTTTTATCGGAGAAATTTAAAGTGAAGAAAAATATTTCTAGAAATATTGAGTCAACTATGTTTCTTCACTCAAAGTTCCTCCCGTTTAAATAAATGGCTGTATTTTTCTGTTATAAATGTTGCACCCTGCCCACAGGCCACTGGGTGCAAGATGCCTGATGTGTGTAAATGCAACACTTTGATTTTTTTTTTTAACGGAAAATTTTTCGTATTATAAATCTTTTTGCAGAGCATTATTATGCACTTTAAAATTACCCATTAAAAAAAATGGCTTTATGTTTGTATTATACATGTAACGGTTCCACATATGGGTAAAGGTAGGTTCTGTGCGACAAGTACATATGACACAGGCTCTCTTTCACCTATTCACATAAATCCCATTCATACACACACAAGACCACGCTCTCACTGGAACATGTCAGCCCTGTCGTAGCGCCCCTAGTTAAAAAGTATTTTGTTCGAACCATAGTTTCTGGCTGTATGGACTTTAAAGTTAGTCAGTGAGCTGGGCGGGGAGTGTCTAACTGCGCAAGTGCCTTGGCCTTCAGTAGCTCACAATGATTTTCAATGATCATAGCTCTCACTACAGAAAAGGCTGGAGACCCCTGATCTATCCTACTCTCCTGCAATGACAGCTCATCAGTAGAGTTCAGCCACTTTTATAGCTTTTTACAGAGGTTCCAGGCCAATTTTCTGCCTTGACAGGATAATTTGGTGAGCTTTGTTGTGGGTCTGCTGAAAGAGCACCCTCTGAGTTTTCTCACAAATGATGCAGGGAAGAGGAGCTCATGCAATGCTACAAAAGAAAATCAGCCTTCGGGCCACCAGTTCTGAGGTGGGTAAATCCTTGACTTTGAAACCATCCAGACAAGACCTCTGGTTTGTCCACTGATTCCTGGACTCTTAGAAGCCCTGATGGACACCTTCACGAATACCTTCTCGGTTTCTGCAGTGAAGAGCTAACTGGAGAACAAGTTCAGAAGAGCTGACTCTGATCCTAAGTTTCTGAAGGAGTTTGTACCAGTGGATTTTTTTTAGCGGCAGAAAAGAAATTTAAATAGCTGCCATGAGTAATTTGAATCCTCTTGAAAAAGAAAGCAGAAGATGGATACTGTCGAGAGAAAGATTTGCCAAATGTAAAATGAGCTGCTTCTGCTAAACCTCTATTTCTGTTATCATGGGGATTCAATTAGATAATTTTTGAAGTATCTCCCAAGAAAAAAAGGGAAGACTTCATGGAATGTGTTAAAGGAGAGATGTTAGCCTGATAGGTGTAGCAAGGAACACTCAGCACCTAGTTAATGTGGACGTTCATTGTAGTCTGTATGAGATGGTGATCTTGGTTCAGATAGACATCTTTGGCCCCACAAGCTAGTAAAAAGATGCAAGTTATTGTTTGAAGCGTCTTCTATTTGTGAACTTTAGGCAGATGAGGCGTTCCAAAAAATTAAATTAGAAGCTGCGATCTTAAAGTCTGTTAAGCTACAGAAAAGAAAGAATGTTCCTCGTATCCAATTTAGATTCTTTGGCAAGGGTAAGCAGCACTCGCACACACATTTCTCGACAAAGCTGCAGCACTTTCAGAGATCAAAGTCTTTGGGAGGAAAAAGTGTTTAACGTCCTTATGCTGCTTTAGGGGAGCACCATCAAAACAATTCACCCCTTGTTCTGCACCATAGTTGAGAGCCCTGATAGGCAAGTGTACTTCCTCGCATGGCAGGAATTTACAAGGACATGTGAATAATCTATATTGTGCAGGATGGGTACAAAGGTAAACTATGCCAATCACATTGCACTGAATGGTTGGAATCCTGCAAGGTTGCAGGCTGGTTCTGGAAACTAAGACACTCCTTGAAAAAGGCTTAATAAAACCAGTTCAATGACACACAGCAGTGGAACAAATGAGTCAACTTACATTTTACCTTAACAAGAAGAAAGGTCCCAATCAGAATTTGTGCCCAGTGTGTATTTAAAGAAGGCAATTACATTGAAAAACAGAGACAAAACCCAGGAAGCTGGTTCCTGGGCCGTTTTTCCCCACAGTTTTTTCCACATTTTCAGCAAGGCTACAAGGTGCATGCTCTAGGTTTGTAGGACACATTTTTGTGTATCCATACACACAAGTCATCATTTTTCTCCTAAGCTCCACAAAAAGCATTACCTCTACAAAAGTCTTTGTAGACTGAAGCTGGCTTCCCGTCTTTTTGTTGTTATGGCAATGCTACCAGCATACCTCTGTAGGAAAGGGGTATTTACTTATCCATATGACTAGTTGCTCCCAATTGACCTACTTTGCAATTTAAAACTACATCTGAATACTGAGAAGTCAACATTTCATTACTACACAAACAATTCCGTACTAAAGAGTGGTGCTGGACACCGAAGTAGAAAAAAGGTCTCTTTCTCAAGAGAGATCTTTTGAATCGCCAGAAATGCATGTATCTCCGAGTAGTGCAATTTTCTTCTGTTTATCAAGTACCATCTCTTTTGGGAGCCATGACCTCGTGACTCTCTAGTCTATGATGTGAGGTTGCACATGAGACCTCTGCTGGAGTGCTTGGAGGATCAGTGGAGCCTGAGGTTAGGAACATGAAATAAGATACAGTTGTCATTTTATGCCTTCCATTCCTTGAAGAGATGGTGGAAAAAGGAAGAATCTTCTAGCTGGAGTACTATCCGTCTTTTGATTAATTCATGAACTGTGGTCTTGGGCGTTTCTTTAGAAAGTTTGTGTGGTCATATAGGCAATCTTAACCCACAAGGGCTGTGGTAACCATTAGCAAATTGCTATCACATCAACATGTTGAAGCTAGGGGGAGGACACATTGCTCTGAAAACTTTCTTGCCTATGATCAAGTTGGGCCCTCTGCTTCAGATGCACTGCATATCATTTACATAATATCTGAACAGGCAATTGGGCTATAAAGTCCAAAGTGCACTGCCAGGATGTTCAGATGATTTCACACTAGATGTTTGCAAGAGAAATTCGACTGATTGCAATGCATTTTCCAGGACTGCAAAACAAGCATTTGCAATGCAGTGTGTCTCGCATATTTCGAACATGTTAATTGTCATCTTGTGACAACAGCGTCCACAAGCAAAAAACAAAAGAAAACATTAAAAGAAATTGAGAAAAGACGACTTGGCAAAATAAAATAAAGTTAGCTTTAAAAAATACAATTTAGTAATTTTGTGCCTGTTGGAGATGTTTTTGGCAGTCACAAATCTTCTGTTTGTGTGGCACTTGAAGTTAAAAAGAACAAATAGTACCTTGATCACGTCGGGAGCAGCGGACAGGCACTAATTAAGTTGCATCAATTAGTGCTTGATACCTGCTCCACACAGAGAAACTGAAGTGATGCCAGATATAAGTTGACAAATTACGAGACTGTAAAGAAGAGTGTCACACAAACCGAAAAATGGAGAGCAACAGGCAGGCTCCAAGCCCTTTACTGAACATAGCAGAGTCTCTCAAGCGAGATGCCTGGGCTAGTGTATGCACCCTCAGGCTCGATCATAAAAAGGGACAAATCAAGTCATCAAATCCCACATAAGTGGGTTTTGAACAATGATGTGTCAGAAGACATCTTCTCCTGATGGGGGGATCCAGAAATAAACTTGTTTGCTACAGACGAAATACAAAATGTATCTCCAGGTTTTCAGAACTTCAGTCCCTAGGAAATGCATTTTTGATAAGCTGGTTGTGAGGATTTCTCTACAATCTTTCCGCTGATCCTTCTTCTGCTCAGTGTGATAAGCAAGTTCAGTCTCAGCAACCAAAAGGTGATACTCAAAGCCTTGGACTGGCCTCATCAATGGTTGTACCCAGAACCTCTTCAAAAGTCCATTCTGTCATGCTTGAGTCTTCCTGTGATGTCAGATCTGCTGTCTAAGATGTTAGGCAAAACATTCTCCTCAAGCCTTCCATCACTCAACTTGACAGGCTTGTTCTTGAAGTTCTACAGTACAGACACTTGACTGTATAGGCATTCTAAGAGAAGAAAAGTGTCCTCCTACCAGGATATGCATTCAAATGGAAAAGGTTCTGCATATGGTGTATCAACAAGCCAGCAGAACAGATAACATGCCAGCAAGAGACAATATTACTTTATCCTCTATAGCTGGAAAGGTCTGGTAGCAATCCACTTCTATCCGAAAGCATTTGGCTGTCATCACCACTTTATTGTAATTCTCCTTGGCATGCCTCCTTTTCAATATTTCAATGATTAGGAATCTCCTGAAAGGCCCTCTGAATACTTTTCTCCCAGTTAGAAGGCTTCTTACAAGCAGAGAATTGAATGTGGTACTCTCTAAATTGAGGGTCCCTTGGGGCCCATGAATAGGTCTGATTCATAGCACCTTTTGTGCAAGGTGGCTTTTTTAGTGGCTATTAAATCTGCAAGAAGGGTGAATGAACTTTGAGAGACTTCTGTAGAGTTCTAGCCTCCTCTAAGCAAAAATAGATGGTTGTTGTCTGTTATGAAAAAGCTAATACGTTCTTAGCTGGTAAGCATAGGGGCTGTTTCAGAAGGGAAAGGTCTGATTCATAGCACCTTTTGTGCAAGGTGGCTTTTTTAGTGGCTATTAAATCTGCAAGAAGGGTGAATGAACTTCGAGAGACTTCTGTAGAGTTCTAGCCTCCTCTAAGCAAAAATAGATGGTTGTTGTCTGTTATGAAAAAGCTAATACGTTCTTAGCTGGTAAGCATAGGGGCTGTTTCAGAAGGGAAAGGCTGCTACTGCAGCTCTGACAAACAATCACTCCATACCTGACAGTAACTTGGGGATCAGTCCATACCTTTGCAAAAGATTACTGTCTGCACTCTGACTCTAGGATGGGCACGTTGGTTGTGCAGGCTTTTGTTTGTAACTTATTTGTCTAAAGATTCAATTCTATTGTCCTGTTAGTGGTTCAAAGTTGGATTAGCTTGCTGATATGTTCTACTTTTTTAATACAAGAAGGAATCCCACGGTGAAGAAGGAAACGTTATTTATTTATAATTCTACTTCTTCACCTTGGGTATTCCCTCTGACAAGTATTTTTTCCTTCTGAAGAATTGAAACGTTGCTTAATTCCCTTGGCTGAACTTCTTTAAATCTTTTGTTAGTAAGGTGCAACTCCTTATTATTCTTTCATTTCTTTAATAATTTATTTAAACCTTTCATTAAATCATTTCTTCATAAGTTTAGTCCTCTGTGTGGCATGTATACTTACTGTGCGTTTCAGAATGTGTATTTGCTCCTTGATTAGAGATATCACGTTTCCTATAACGTTCTGTATTTCAAGTCTGAAGAAAATGATACATTCAGTTTAAAATATCCACTTAATATTCAAGTATACTTTGCCTAAAACATTCAACTTTACTTGATAGGAGTAATGTTTTCATTTGATTACAGAAATAACTTGTAGCTGCTTCAAAAGTAAATATAGATTATTCAACAGCGTCCTCAAAGTTCATCATTAATAGTATATAATTGTATATAATACTTCAAGTCCATGTTTACTTAGTCCATGCGCTCCCCATCAAATGCTCATAATTAAAAATCCCACTTTTTTGTTCCTATTTACATTATAGGGCTAGTGCTAACTTGTCTTCATGAACCGGATGGGTTATTCTAATGTTTCCAACGATGCCAATTCTGGGTGCCTTGTTGCCTTTGTCCTTACCATGTCATAGTAATTTTTTCCCTGAAGTATTCTTGAGCTTGTCTAGTGCAACATAACATCATTAGGACAACATCACCATTATCTGCGGGGAATTCTTAAGATCAGTCCTATGTAGTCCTTTGTTAATGTTCATTCTCCATTGAGAAAGGGTAGAATTCAGTAAAAAATATTCCTGCGATTTTGTGATAATTACATATTTAAAACATTGCTATGTCAAAAATGTACATTAAAACATTCACATTGTAATACAATGGTGATTCTTATTGAGATTTTACATTCCTTGAATTTCAAAATCATTTCTTCTTCAATGATAATGAACTGTTCATCCCTAATTTCACATTGATTTCTAAATATGAATAAAACACATGAAATTCTGAAATGCAAGTCTCTTGGGAGCCACAGATTTTACAATAATTACCCACCAGCACGTCTGGTTCGAAATTCGATCGGCACTTATATAACCTTGACACATTTTGCAGTACGTGAACCTTAGTTTGCAACATTGTATGTTTATGTACCTCAAAAAGTTTGATACCCGACTATTTCTCATGATTTATTTAACCAGTGCTCATTTAATATGTTCTTGACTGGTCTCTCTTATTGACCCTACGTTGTAGAGCCCACAGGGTCATCTAATTATAAAAATACAGTTTGAAATTAACTCTGGCTTTGATTTCCAATTCTTACTATTAATTTACTTACATTTATAAATCTTTTTTTTCATAACATTCCATTGCATGCCCAGCACCTTCCAGCCAAAGGAATTGGTTGTTACACATATATATACAGCAGCAATCAACAAAATGGGAAGAACAATTAAGGGGAAAAGAAAGCGCTCCCAACTGTCCCCTATAGTGTAAACTTAGGTGCTCCCGGCCCTAGAGGATTCTTCCCTTCCTCCAAAATCTGTGAAGACACAGCTATAACAAAATTGTAAAAGAAAGGACCTAGGCACACTATAACAATAAACTAACCATTACATTTTTAGAAATACACAATCCAACAATACATAATAAATAAAAAGACATTATAGAAAAAAGAACAACAAAGATCCCATAAGCATAATCAATCCGTCTTTAATATGGCGAAAGGCAGCGAAGAACAGCCAACACGTGTTTCGTCGAGGGGAGTGTACTCCCTTTGACTTTTTCAAGGCTATAAAACATAACAACAAGCAACATTTACCATTGAAAACAAAATAATTATAAGAAAGAACATCCATATATATGGTACAGAAAACTGAAAATAGGTATCTCCCAAATCTCAATGGTATCCAAAATTTATATCAATAGCAGTTATATATACACCACTTTGTAATTAGTTATATCTTATATGTACAAATTGATAATTAAACCTCACATCCGAAAAGTGAAAGTGATCAACCACAACACAAAAGTGCGAATGACTACAAAATGGTGAATATCAATGAGTAGTTGTCAATATTAACAAATGACTATCACCAGCAACCAAATAATGTGTGTATCCCCATATCATCACCTAAAATCAAACAATTCAAGAAGACATACCTCGCTGACATACTCAAAATTGATTCAAATACACCAACCAATAGGCGTTTAGAAGAACACTGTTGTGCAAAAAAGATGTAATTAATACCAAACTTACCATATAAAAAGTTAATCGAAATAGAAAACAAAATAGGATTATATGTGCACCACCAAAAACCCAAAGTGCAATATATTCAAATCACCTACCCGTACGTCGCAAACTACTGTAATCAAAACATATGGCCCGCAAATCTATTCAAAACCTGAAATAAACCTGAAATAATCAAATATAGCACTCAAATCACCACCACTACAGACAAAACGGGGTTTAATTGAAATAATAATGCCCCTCTCAAACTCACCCACATAAGTTTTTCAAAGACCAGGAGTCCGAATATTCGGCTCCGCGTTTGCCCGATAAGCGTTTACCGCTGCCGCCATTGGTAAATGCTATTAAAACAAGCTGGTACGCGCATGTGAATCACAGCGAGACCACAGATCAGCACTACTGCTGACCTACGGCAGTGCACGGGCGCCATCTTAGAGTAAGACGCTTATATATTAACAAATGTTATAATGCGTTACCACAATGACAATAGACAACATATTGTCCATATACAGCACAGAGAAAATTCTAATTAATGTGAGATACTATAAACGAACAGCAATTTATATTTATATATACAGCAGCATTCAGTACATCAGTGCCTGGTAGAGGAGACCATACCGGGGGTAAGAGAATGCCCCTATAGTCCTCCCAATTTTGCCAAATCTTAGAATGCTTGTATGGGTAGCCCCGTGTCTGATATATAGGTATCGCTAGACCCATACAGTGGTCCAAGAGCGTTTCCAAACATTCAATACAGGGGGCAACACTACTTTCCACGCTCTTGCAATGTCCCTCTTTGTGGTGAGGCCCAGCAGCAGTAACGCACGCTGATATTTGTTTCCCTCAACTCCCTCAGCCACGTGTACAAGTACTAATGTACGGTCAAGTGGTATGTTTAGTAACAAGACTGTGCTAAGACATCCTATAAACCCCCTTCCCAGGATGATTTCAGTGCAGGGCACTCCCACACTGAGTGTATAAATGTGCCTTCCGACCCTTGACACTGAAGGCATTGCAGTGAGGCTATCACACCCATTGCACCAAAGGCGCTGCCTTGTATAATTTGCCCTATGGAGATATTTCAATTGTATCATGCGTAAGTGTGTGGATATAGCCACCTCACGGGGTGAACGCAGTTCCTCAGCCTAGTCATCATTGTCTAAGATTATACTATCCTTCTCCCTGGACCGTTTCAGAGCATCCAGTGTGTGTGTGAGCTATTAACAATCAAAGTGTGATATATCCTGGATATCTTGTGAGCTCCCATATCTCCCTTCAAGTGCTTGTATTCCAAGGGTGTGTGAATTCAGGTTGCATCATCAAGGACCTCACATAAGGCAGTACAGCATGTCAAAACTGCAGGTATTTCTGAAACCGGGTGCAATGGAAATGGTATTCATTCTGCAGTTTTGGAAAGGATTTTAAATGGGTCCCATTAATTAAGTCTGCTAATAATGTAACCCCTATCAGGCCCCATCTCCTCAAGCCCTCCAATTGGCCCACATGCTGGAGAATCCTCCCATGCCACAAATGTGTCATTTCAGTAAGAGGGCCCCTGTAGGAGCCAGGCCTGGTTTGTAGTGGGTACCTAAGGTACTTACACCTTATACCAGGCCCAGTTATCCCTTAGTGAAATGTAGGCAGTGTTCTAGCAGCTTAGGCTGTCTAGAGGTATCTGTAGTTGAGCAGCTTAGGCTGAATTAGGAGACATGCAAAGCTCTTGCAATACCACTATAGTTACATAGTACTTATACACAATAAAAGACAATACTCAGTGTTACTAAAAATGAAGGTACTTTATTTCAGTGACACAAAGGCAAAAATATTTTAGAGGCAATACTCCTTCTGAAGGGAAGTATTATACACAATATATGCATTAGAGACCAAAATCAGGTAAGTAAATAGTCATAGAATAGTGCAAGCAGTAGAAAATACAATAGAATGCAATAGGCCTAGGGGCAACACAAACCATAAGAAAGTGGAATGCGAATCACAGATTCCCCCCTAGGCAAGTGTAGTGTGTAGAGGGGCACTGGGAGTGTAAGAAAACACCAAAGGTAAGTAAAATACCCCCCTCCAGAACCCAGAAAAGTAGGAGTAAGGTACTGCAAGTTTCCTCAGGACACACTACAAGTGGTGATTAGAGTTACTGCAAGAACCAAGCAAGACTGCAAGCAACAAATGGCGGATTCCTGGACCTGAATACCTGTGAAGAGAGGAGACCAAATACAGAAGTCTCAGAAGATTCCAGGAAGGACAGGAGACCCTCCTAACCTAGAAGATGGTGCAAAAGAGGATTCTCTGGTTAGAAGAAGTCTGCAGAAGAGCACCAAAGAAGATGGTTGCTCTTTCCTGTGTGGTGAAGGAGAAGCCCCATGTCGAGAAGTTGGATGCAGAATGTTTGTGTCGCTGGAGTCGTTCAACAAGCCTTGCTTCAAGCAAGGTCGCGGTTTGCGTCAAAATGGCGCTGCCTAGACCCAGGAGGGACCTGGCGGCCTCAACTTGAACTGAGGAGGCGGAGGGGGCTCCCAACACTGGAGAGAGCCCACAGATGACTAGGCAGCACCCACGAGAGTCCCAGGACACGGGGACAAAGAAGGTGCAAATTGCGGTTGGTGCAGCACAACAAAAGAAGGTCCCACGCTGCCGGAGAACAACTCAGCGAGTTGTTCGTCACAGGATGGAGTGCTGGGGACCTGGGATACACTGTGCACAAAGGATTCTTGGAAGAAATGCACAGAAGCCCAAGGATCTAGAAATGACACAGTGCACAGGGCTACTGTTGCAAACCAGGAAGGCAAGCTCTTACCTCCTCCAAATTTGGACAGCTGTACCTTAGGACAGTCTGGGTTGGATGGGTCCACCATCTGTGTTCCAGGGAGCATGCTTGTTGTCAGGAGAGGAGTCCAAGAGAACCGGTCATCATCTTGGAAGGTGCCTGCAGGAGCAGGGAAGTGACTCCGTCACTCCACCGGAGATTCCTTCGGTTCTTCTGGTACAGGGTGAAGACAGTCTCCTCCGAGCGTGCACACCTTGGCAACTGTTGCAAATGCTGGCTGGAGCTGAAGTTGCAGGTCACAGGAGTCATCCTGGATACTTTGTTGCAGTTACAGCGGTTCCCGGAGCCGTCTGCAGTTGATCCTACAGTCAGAAGCTGAAGCAGAGGATGCAGAGGATTTCTGGAGGAGTCTTGCAAGCCAAATGTGAAGAGGAAACCACAGAAGAGACCCTAAATAGCCCTGAGAGGGGGATTGGCTACATACCCAGGTCTTCACCTATCAGGAGGGGTCTTTGACGTCACCTTCTATCACTGGCCACTCAGAGATCTCCAGAGTGTCCCCCACACCTTGAAAAACAAGATGGCTAACACCAGGGACACAATGGAGGAGCTCTAGGCACCACCCCTGGGGTGGTGATGGACAGGGGAGTGGTCCCCCCCTTTCTTTTGTTCAGTCTCGCATCAGAGCAGGGACTTGGGGGTCCCTGAACCAGTGTAGACTGGTTTATGCAAGGAGGGTACCATCTGTGCCCTTCAACGCATTTCCAGAGGCCAAGTCTGTAACACCTATTTCCAAAGGCAGAGGATGTAACACCCTCCTCCCAAAGGAAATGCATTGTTCAGCCTTCCTGGGACTGAGCTGCTCAGACCCCAGGAGGGCAGAACCCTGTCTGTGAGGTGGCAGCAGCTGTAGCTGCAGTGCAAGCCTCGGAGAGCTGGTTTGGCAGTACTGGGGGTCCATAGTGGAGCCCCAGAATGCATGGGATTTGCCCCCCCCCAATACCAGATTAGGCAGGGGGAACAATTACATGATCTTAGACATATTACATGGCCATATTCAGAGTTACCGTTGTGAAGCTACATATAGGTATTGACCTATATGTAGTGCACACATGTAATGGCATCCCCACACTTACAAAATCCGGGGAATTGGCCCTGGACAGTGTGGGGGCACCTTTGCTAGTGCAAGGGTGCCCTCACACTTAGTAACTTTGCACCTGGCCTTCAGTAAATGAAGGTTAGACATATAGGCGACTTATAAGTTACTTAAGTGAAAATGCCTGTGAAATAGTGTGTGCAGGGCTGCTGTCCTATAAGCTCCACACTAGGACATGGCTACCTCCTAAGTGTTCAGAGGTAGTGCAAGGCTGCTGCACTAAAGTTTGTCTGGGAGGGCTGGAGGGATGCTCCATATTTACTAAAATGGTGCATTTTTGCACATCTGCTTTAGTAGTTCCACAGAGTGGTATTTTTACCTCTGGGAGTTCAGCTGTGGTAGATGAGGGCTCCTTTAGTACAGGTTCCACCCCAGAGATGTTTCTCCCACCACAGGAATGGTATCCTTAGTGGCAGGTTGGGGAAGGGATACTTTGATACCCTTTTTACCTATTGGAGGAGAGGGATCCTGAGATTTCAGGCCTTTTTCTCTCCTTTGCTTTTTAATTTCACCAAAAATGAGAGGAAGCAATTCCTCAGGGATATCCAGCATGGAAGCATGGGTCTTAAACTCTATCTCAGCCCAACCTGAGGCCTCTAGGTCATTCCCTAAGAGACAATCTACAGGTACGCTAGGTGATACCACCACCTGATTTGGGCCAGTAACTCCACCCCAACTAAGTTGAACTACAGCTAAGGTGAGAGACTGAGTGGAGTTGTTGACATCAGTAACTTGGTACTTCTGTCCAAGGAGGTGTTGTGCAGGTGACACCAAGTTTTCAGTCACCAAAGTGATACTGGTACCTGTGTCCCTGTAGGCCTGGGCCTCAACGCCATTTATTAAAATTGACTGCTTGTACTTATCCATGTTAAGGGGACAAGCAGCCAAGGTGGCAAGGCCAATGCCACCAGGTGTGACAGAAACTGTCTTGGGACTGTCTATCCCAGTTTCAATGATGGACCCAAAGGTGAACCCAACTACACCCTTAGTTTACCTATTGCCAGTAGTCCCACCACTATTACCATGACTGCTAGGTGTAGGAAAGTACCATCTTTCTTGGCATGTTACCCCCAATTTTACCTGTTTGTCAGTATGTTTTGCCTGTCTCACTGGGATCCTGCTGGTCAGTACCCCAGTGCTCATAGTTTGTGGCTTATATGTCAGTACTTTTTACTGTTTTGTCAGTATGCTTGACTGTGTCACTGACGTCCTGCTGACCAGAACTCCAGTGCTCATGCTCTCTCTGTTTCTAAATTTATCACTACATACTGGTTACTCTGTATTTCACTCTAAACTGACATATTGGTGCCCCCTTATAAGTCCCTAGTATATGGTACCTAGGTACCCAGGGCATTGGGGTTCCAGGGGATCCTTATGGGTTGCAGCATTTCTTTTGCCATCCATAGGGAGCTCATGCAAAGGCTTCTTCAGAACTGCCATTGCAGCCTGCGTAAAAAGGTGCATTCACCCTTTCACTGCCATTTACACTGCATCAGGTCACTTACAAGTCACCCCTATAGCAGGCCCTTCAGCCCTGAGGGCAGGGTGCAGAGTACCTGTGGGTGAGGGCACCCCTTCTCTAGCAGAGGTGCCCCCACGACCTCCAGGACCATTTTCCCTGACTTCGTGAGTCCAGGGACACCATTTTATGAGTGTACTGGACATAGGTAACTACCTATGTCCAGCTACATAATGGTAACTCTGAACATAGGCATGTTTGGTATCAAACATGCTGGAATCATACCCCAATGCTTTTGCAAGCATTGGTTTTATGATTCCATGCACTCTGGGGCCACTTTAGAGGACCCCCAGTATTGGCATTCTAGTCTTTTTAGGTTTTCCAGGCAGCTCCAGCTGCTGCCACCTCTCAGACAGGTTTCTGCCCTCCTGTTGCTTGAGCAGCTCAAGCCCAGAAAGGCAGAACAAAGGATTTCCTTTGGGTGATGGGTGTTACAGCCTCTCCTTTTGGAAATAGATGTTACAGGCTTTGGGGGGGGGGGGGTAGCCTCACCAAGTCACTGGAAATGCTTTGAAGGGCACAGATGGTTCCCTCCTTGCATAACCCAGTCTACAATGGTTCAGGGACCCCCAGTACGTGCTCTGGTGCAAAACTGGACTAAGGAAAGGGGAGTGATTACTCCCCTGTCCATCACCACCCCAGGGGTGTTGCTCAACGCTCCTCCAGAGGGTCCCTGAGTTTTTAAATCTTGGATTACAAGTTGGCAGGGCACGCTGGGAGCATCTGAGTAGCCAGTGCTAGCAGGTGATGTCAGAGCCCTCCCCTGATAGCTGCTTACCTGTTTAGCTGACCAATCCCCCTTTCAGGGCTATTTATTGTCCCTCTCTTGGGTAGCTCTTCGGATTCGGATTGAAAGACCCCGGCAGGAATTCTCTGCATCCCTTACTTCACCTTCTTACAGAAGAAACTGCATCTGGACCCTCCAAGAACTCTACAAACTGCAACAAAGAAGCAAAGACGACTTCTGCAACATTGTATCCTCAGCTCCTGCCAGCAACTGCAACTGTTTCCCAGGTGTACATCCTCAAAGGACAGCCTGTCTTCAGCCTGCACCAGAAGAACGAAGGAATCTCCCTTGGAGTGAAGCAGTCACTCCCTTGCTTCAGCAGGCACCTCTCTGCAATGATTACCGGCGGTGTCGGTTCCCTCTCCTGACAAGCTGCGGGGATCCTGCCTCAAGGGTGGTAGACTGAAGTGGTCACAACAATCCTGACGTCCTACTGTCCAACTTTGGTGGAGGTAAGAGCTTGCCTTCCCATGCAAGAAATTCCCCCCGTGCACCGCATGTTTTGTAGTTGCCAAGGCTTGTTGGCATTCTTCCACAAAGCTCCAGCCGCCAGCACTCCCTCCCGTGATGCACAACTTCCTGCGTGGTTCTCCGGCGGCGTGGGACCTTTTGTTGTAGTGCTGCTTGGGCCTCCTTTTGTACCTTCTTTGTCTCCTGGGCATGCTGCTTGGTCTTCTGAGGGCACTCTGAGTTGGTGAGAGCCCCCTCTGACACCCCCTTCTGGGTAGAGTCCTCCAGGTCCCTCCTTGTCCCGGGCTGTGCCATTTTTCACTAAAGCAAGCTTTGCAGGTGCCAAGGCTTTTTAGCAGAGTCCAGTGATGCAAAACAGACTGCAATCTTCCATCTGACGTGGGACATCATCTGCACCAACCAGTAACCCGAATCTGTCTTCTTGGGTGCAGTACTGACTGTTGTTCTTCACCGGTGGTTATTCTTTTGCACCTTCATCCGGGTTAGCAGGTGCTCCTGTTCTCCCTGGACTCTTCTGTGCTTCGTGGTCCCTTTCTTCCATGGGTCTTCAGGTCCAGGAATCCACTGTAGGTGTCTTGCAGTATCTTCTGGTTCTTGCATAATCTTCTTTCTTGTGTTCTTTTGTGTTCTGGGAAAGTTACTTTGATTTACTCCTGCTTTCCTGGGCTATTACTTACCTTGGGTGTTTTCTAATAGTTCCAGCACCCCTCTACACACTACACGTGCAGAGGTGGGAAACCGACATTCGCATTCCACTTTCTTAGTATATGGTTTGTGTTCCCCTTAGGCCCACTTCTAACTATAGTAATTTTCACTAATTGCACTGTTTTCTAACTATTTTATGCCTATTTCTGCATACTAGTGTATATAATTTGTGTATTACTTACATCCTAAGGGAGTATAGTCTCTATGGTATTGTTGCCATTTGTGTCACCAAAATAAAGTACCTTTGTTTTTGTAACATTTTGAGTATTTTATTTTATGTGTATGAGTACTGTGTGACTACAGTGGTATTGCATGAGCTTTGCATGTCTCCTATATAAGCCGTGGCTGCTCAGCTACAGCTACCCCTAGAGTGCCTGGGATCTATACACCGCCTACATTTTACCAATAAGGGATAACTGGACCTGGTATAAGGTGTAAGTACCATTTGTACCCACTACAAGCCTCCTACACGTTGGGGTTTCTTGCCATGGACACAGCCTCATCAGCGTTCAGTGGGGTATACTGATTCTTAACCCTAGGAATGTCCCTGCCTTGCCCTGTTGAGGGGCCTGATTCTTAACCATAGGCATGGCCCTGCCCTGTTGAGTCAGAAGTGCTTCTAATTCATTTATGCACAATACAAAAAATACTGGAGCAAAGACGCAAATCTGTCTCACAGCAGGGGAGACATCAGAGGTACTGTGCTTTCGCCATTGACGCCTATCTGGCAAACGTTTCCAAGTCACGGTGTAGGGCAAGCAGAAAATTGACAATACTGTGGTCAATCCTGAAGCTCTCCAAGATTTCCCACGGTCATGTCAAGCACACTGTCTACTATTTAGCAAGCCACCAGGTAAATTATTTTCAAGTTATTTGCAAGGTCACCATCAATACACTACATCATTTCTGCTATTTAGCCAGCTGCCGGGTAAATATTGAAAATTCCATGCTTCTTGCTGATCAAATTATATAAAATGTCATTTAAGCAGCATCCGCATAAATAATTATGTTTATTTGCTATTTTCATGGCTGCTGGTCTAATTGTACTTGTCTGCTGTTTTGCTAGCAGCCGCGTAATAAGTGATTTTTTTTGTTTGCTTAATTGCTGGCCAAATAAGACAAAACATCTACTATTTAGCCAGTACCTATTTGCAAAGCTGCCCTCCAATAGTACAGAATCTCCACTATTTACCCAGGGGCTGGGCAAATAGTGAAGTGTTTCTACTATGTGCATGTCCAACAGCTGAACAGTGCAGTATCCCTACTATTTAGTCAGCGCTTGGGTAACTGAAGAAGTTTTTCTACTATCTGTGCGGCTGCCAGCCAAGCAGTGCAAAATCTCTACTATTTAGCCAGCAGCTGGGTAAATAGTGAAGATTATATGCGATTTTCATGGCTTGTGGCCAAAGCATGCAGAATCTCTATTATTTAGCCAGCAGCCGCGTAAATACTTACGTTTCTCTGCTATTATCAAGACTGTCCGCCACATAGTAAAACATTTCTACTAGTTAGCCAGGGGCTAGATAAATAGCAGAGAAAATTCCCTAGTTACCCAGTAGTTGGGTAAATAGCCACTACCCTAGTATGTAAACTAACTGGGATTGAATACAGGGAATATTCACATAATTATATTTTTGAATATTTCCTTGCTATATGATGATGATGATAAATAATTAATGTTTCCTTGTATCATCGTTCCTCATATGCTAATAATATAATGGAATGCTGCAGACTAAAATGTCTACAAGAAGTGGAAAAATGTGTTATTGATGCCAATGGGTTATGCTTCTCAGAAACCTGACATATTGATTTTAATAAATAAAATGCATATTAACCCCATACATTCTGAGGTTTCCACCCTCCCAGCACCATTTTTTAATATTTGGGGCGGTTTGTAAGTAAGCCCTCTAAACGTTATGTTTTAAAATTATGTCTTCTGGAAACAACAGAAAAATAGCCAGATTGCCACAAAACTTTGTTCTATTTTCCTATGCTAAGAACACCGTCTTCCCATCTTGAAGAGTTGCAAACAATAGGATTCTTCCTACTTGCAGTTTATGGGAGACAGAGATGTGAAACTCATGGATTTTCCTGGAAAGTAATACCTTTCAGGAATTTAGGTGAGATACTGAATTCAGCAAGGGGACATTGGTGTACATACCTCATAGTTTTCCCAAATAAACTAATTGTTGAGATCAAAAACAAAAGCAAATAATGGGAAAAAATAAATATAATGTATATTGATTGTTTATTGTCTAATAACACACAATACCCATAGCCATGAATCTTGAATCTTTTGATACTCTCAATTTATATATTACATCTATAGCTACCGATTTCTTCTAAAAAAGGCTTGCTTGGCATTCCAAATGGACATTTTGTAGGATGACCTTAAAGTCCCAACATGTTGAACATACTGCTGCTTTGTTGAATTTACATTTCCTGTCTGTCCTAGGCAGGGCTCTCTTTTGTTGCCTCAGATTTCAATTGAGTCAACTGTTGCCATGATTTGCTGAAATACATTTTAAAACAGATGGTAAATATTAGCAAATTTAAATTCCTTAATAGCAATATTCATCCCATACACATTAGAACATCAAAGTGCAGGTGCACATACAAAACAAATCACAACCTATCAAATCTAGATACTGATAATCAATCATCAAAAAATAGCCAAATGACTCCAAGAATTGCTTTGAGGCTGGAAAGAAACCTTTCTTGCACCTGGCTAAACTGCCAATGAAATGAAACTACAGAATTAGAAATTATTTCATTGACCGTCCTAAAACAAAAAACCAGGACAGTACTGATGGGTCCAACTTCATAGTGCTTAAATAAAGGAAATAACCATCTTTTACTTTCATTAATAAATTGTGTGCAAAAAAGCAAACAGTACAAGTTATGGTCCTCCCCTCATATCTGCAAACACAGTGTTCTCTTCCTCTTTGAAGCCTTGCCCACCTAACAAGGTGATCCCTGTAGGAAAGTACCATCCTGCCTGGCATGTTACCCCCATTTTCACTGTATGTATGTATTTTGTAGCCCCTGTGTCACTGGGATCCTGTTAGGCAGGACCCCAGTGCTCATAGTATGTGCCCTGTATGTGTTCCCTGTGTGGTGCCTAACTGTATCACTGAGGCTCTGCTAACCAGAACCTCAGTGTTTATGCTTTCTAAATTTGTCACTGCAGGCTAGTGACTAAATTTACCAATTCTCATTGGCACACTGGTACACCCATATAATTCCCTTGTATATGGTACTGAGTACCCAGGGTATTGGGGTTCCAGGAGATCCCTATGTGCTGCAGCATTTCTTTTGCCACCCATAGGGAGCTCTGACAATTCTTACACAGGCCTGCCACTGCAGCCTGCGTGAAATAACGTCCACATTATTTCACAGCCATTTTTCACTGCACATAAGCAACTTATAAGTCACCTATATGTCTAACCTTCACCTGGTGAAGGTTGGGTGCCAAGTTACTTAGTGTGTGGGCACCCTGGCACTAGAAGGTGCCCCCACATCGTTCATGGCAAATTCCCCGGACTTTGTGAGTGCGGGGACACCATTACACGCGTGCACTATACATAGGTCACTACCTATGTATAGCGTCACAATGGTAACTCCGAACATGGCCATGTAACATGTCTAAGATCATGGAATTGTCACCCCAGTACCATTCTGGTATTGGGGGGACAATTCCATGATCCCCTGGGTCTCTAGCACAGAACCCGGGTACTGCCAAACTGCCTTTTCGGGGTTTCCACTGCAGCTGCTGCTGCTGCCAACCCCTCAGACAGGTTTCTGCCTTCCTGGGGTCCAGGCAGCCCTGGCCCAGGAAGGCAGAACAAATGATTTCCTCTGAGAGAGGGTGTTACACCCTCTCCCTTTGGAAATAGGTGTGAAGGGCTGGGGAGGAATAGCCTCCCCAAGCATCTGGAAATGTTTTGATGGGCACAGATGCTGCCCATCTCTACATAAACCAGTCTACACCGGTTCAGGGATCCCCCAGCCTTGCTCTGGCGCAACACTGGACAAAGGAAAGGGGAGTGACCACTCCCCTGACCAGTACCTCCCAGGGGAGGTGCCCAGAGCTCCTCCAGTGTGTCCCAGACCTCTGCCATCATGGAAACAGAGGTGTTGGGGGCACATGGGACTGCTCTGAGTGGCCAGTGCCAGCAGGTGACATCAGAGACCCCCTCTGATAGGCTCTTACCTCTCTTGGTAGCCAATCCTACTTTCTTGGTAGCAAACCTCCTTTTCTGGCTATTTAGGGTCTCTCCTCTGGGGAATTCTTCAGATAACGAATGCCATCGCTCACCAGAGTTCCTCTGCATCTCCCTCTTCGACTTCTACCAAGGATCGACCACTGACTGCTCCAGGACGCCTGCAAAACCGCAACAAAGTAGCAAGACGACTACCAGCAACATTGTAGCGCCTCATCCTGACGGCTTTCTCGACTGTTTCCTGGTGGTGCATGCTCTGGGGGTCATCTGCCTTCACCCTGCACTGAAAGCCAAGAAGAAATCTCCAGTGGGTCGACGGAATCTTCCCCCTGCTAACGCAGGCACCAAAAGACTGCATCACCGGTCCTCTGGGTCCCCTCCCATCCTGACGAGCGTGGTCCCTGGAACACAGGAACTCTATCCAAGTGACTCTCACAGTCCAGTGATCCTTCAGTCCAAGTGTGGTGGAGGTAAGTCCTTGCCTCCCCACGCTAGACTGCAAACCTGTGTACTGCGTGATTTGAAGCTGCTCCGGCTCCTGCGCACTCTTCCAGGATTTCCTTTGTGCACAGCCTAGCCTGGGTCCCCAGCACTCTGTCCTGCAGTGCTCAACCCTCTGAGTTGGCCTCCGGCGTCATGGGACCCCCCTTTGTGACTCTGAGCCAGCTCCGGTTCACAAATATTCCAAGTGCCTGTTCGGGTACTTCTGCGGGTGCTGCCTGCTTCTGTGGGGGCTCTCTGAGTTGCTGAGCACCCCCTCTTTCTCCTCTTCCAAGGGGCGACATCCTGGTCCCCTGCAGCACCCAAAAACCTCTACCGCGACCCTTGCAGGTAGCAAGGCTTGTTTGTGGTATTTCTGCGTGGGAACACTTCTGCAACCTTCTTCGCGACGTGGGACATCTTCCATCCAAAGGAGAAGTTCCTAGTCCTCTTCGTTGTGGCAGAACTCCAAGCTTCTTCCACCCGGAGGCAGCTTCCTTGCACCTTCATTCAGGGTTTTCTGGGCTCCTGCCCCCCCCCCCCTGGATACTATCGCGACTCTTGGACTTGGTCCCCTTACCTTGCAGGTCCTCAGGTCCAGGAATCCACCTTCAGTGCCTTGCTGGTGTTTGTTGTTCGTGCAGAATCCCCCTATCACGACTATTGTGCTCTTTTGGGGTAGTAGGTGTACTTTACTCCTACTTTTCAGGGTCTTGGGGTGGGGGTATCTTGGACACCCTGACTGTTTTCTTACAATCCCAGCGACCCTTTACAAGCTCCCGTAGGTGTGGGGTCCATTCGTGATTTGCATTCCACTTTTGGAGTATATGGTTTGTGTTGCCCCTAGACCTATGTCTACCTATTGCAACCTATTGTGTATATTACTTACCTTCTTACTGAGGGTACTCACTGAGATACTTGTGGCATATTGTCATAAAAATAAAGTACCTTTATTTTTAGTAACTCTGTGTATTGTGTTTTCTTATGATATTGTGCATATGATATAAGTGGTATAGTAGGAGCTTTGCATGTCTCCTAGTTCAGCCTAAGCTGCTTTGCCATAGCTACCTTCTATTAGTCTAAGCTGCTAGAAACACCACTATTCTACTAATAAGGGATAACTTGACCAGTACCCACTATAGGCCAGGCCAGCCTCCTACAAACCCTGGTAGAGAACATGCCCAAACTAAACTTCATATCTAGTGTGCACTTCAATTCTGTGTGAATCTGGTCCAGGTAGGCCTCCCATCCAGGGCCTCCTCTACCAACAAACTAGTTATTCAATATGTTGCCTGGTCTTAGCGCAAGTAGCTTTGATACCCACCTGAGCTTGTAATAGCGTTCTTTCACAAGTTCTATGATGTCACTCCCCACCTTGTTTGGATCTGTCCATAGGCCCCCTCAGTTGCAATTCTATCCTTAAGTTCCACCCATGAACCAGCCAATTCCCTTGACCTTGACAGTCACATCTATAGACCTCATTCTCCGGTGACCGTAAATATATAGGCCCCCATTATGAGTTTGGCGGTGGTGGAGGCCTCCCGCCACACTCATCCCGCCATCAGGCCACACAGGCAGCCTGAGCCCCGCCAGCCCTAATTTCAGTTCCCCGCTGGGCTGCCGAGCGGAAACAGTGTTTCCGTTCGCCGGCCCAGCGGGGAACAGGGCAATAACATTGCAGCCGGCTCCTAATGGAGCCAGCGGCAATGTGGCAGTGCAGTGGGTGTAGCAGCCCCGTCACACACTCCAGTAACTGTAATTCGGGCAGTGGAATGCATGACTGGGCTGTGCATGGGGGCCCCTGCAATGCCCATGCCAAGTGCATGGGCAGTGCAGGGGCTACCCGAGTTCCCCATTCCGACAGCCTTTCCATGGCAGTGTAAACTGCCATGGACAGGCTGGGGGATGGGGACTCGTAATCCCCAGGGCAGCGCTGCTTTCAGATTACAACCGGCAGGACCGCCAGGCTGCAGGCTGGCGATAGCCTGACGGTGTCTTCGGTTGGACTGTGGCAGCTCTGCCACGGTCATAATGTGGCAGTCAGACCGCCACGATCGTCTGGTGACCGCTAAGGTCATAATCGGGACCATAGTGGCCTTATGGTTCTTTACCAGTCTAATACAACACAGCATTGGTTTTACTGCTGCCAGATCTGAAATAGACGTTCTGCCAAGTTCCATACAAAGTGCTAAAAAAGGGGTACCATGTCTCAATCCCAGCAATGCCCTCAAAAAAATTGTTTTCTGCAACCTGCAGCTGGTCTGGGTTACCATACCCTCAAAGCTCAGCCCCATAAATCGCAGTTTGTATTGCTTTGTACTTATATATCTGGAGTATGGCACTAATACTTTGACCACCTCCATTTTTCCTGAATTTTAGTACTGCTCCTGAAGACTGTTGTGAGGTTGTTCTGGTCTTCAATATCTGGGCCTTCCAGCCAAGTTTCTCTGTAAATCGTATATGCAGATAATCATAGAATTTGACACACTTAGGCGGTCATTACAACATTGGCGGTAAAAGCCGCTTACCGCCGTGCAGAAGACCGCCAACACACCGCCGCGCCCTCGGAAATTCGCCACAGCTATTATGACCCACAGCACGGAATCCGCCAAAATTCAGACACCCACACAAGTACGCCACACCAAAGGTCAGTGATAAACTGGCAAAAACAAAACCTCCACCGTCACACCAACAGAAATACGCCCACACTATCATGACACACGAATCCACACGGCGGTCTTTCAACCGCGGTATTCCATTGGCGGTACACACCGCCGCGCTCAAAATACACACACATTTACAAAACACAGCCACATTGGACAATTCAAAATACACACACCTGATACACATACACACACCACTCCCACACACCCAATACAATATAAAACACACACCCACATCACCCACAAACCCCTACGACCACAACTGAGAAAGAAGCAGAGAGAGAGACATCACCATCAACAATACTAGCATCCACAGGCACACCAGACCATCACCCACATAACTTCCACGCACCTCACACAACACCCCACTACATATCAGCACACTTATCACCACACACACCACCCCACACATCACCCACACCACTCCATGGCACGGCAAAGACACCCCAGGTTCTTGGAGGATAAGCTCAGGGTCATTGTGGAGGAAATCATCCGGGTAGAGCCACAGCTATTCGGATCACAGGTGCAGCACACCTCCATTGCAAGGAAGATAGAGCTATGGCGAAGAATAGTGGACAGGGTCAACGCAGTGGGACAGCACCCAAGAAATCGGGATGACCTTAGGAAGAGGTGGAACGACCTACGGGGGAAGGTGCATTCTGTGGTCTCAAGACACCACCATGCGGTTCAGCGGACTGGCGGTGGACCCCCACCTCCTCCCCTCACAAATGTCCCAACGTCACAAACCACACATCCCAACACCAAGCCCTGCATGCGACACCAAAGCATGGACACCCATCACCAAAGCATGCCTACTGCACAAACCCGTACACCCCCCTAAACCATCATCAGACAAGGTCCCACACAGGAATGCAAGCACTGGGGTACACGGTCACCCACACATTGCACACCATGGCACACACAGATGTAATAAACATCCTTTTATACCCCTGCAAGACCTCTACCCAACGTCACCGGACAGGAAGGTCCACATATGTCCACACCACCAACAGAAGAGGCCCACAGTGATGACAGCAGCTCTGTCCAACTGGATCTAGATGACCAGCCCGGCCCATCGGGGACCTCGGGACAGTTGGTTCCCATCACACAGTCACAGGCCACTACAGAGCTTCACCCCTCTGGAAACACCAGCACAGCACCCACTCAGCGGGCCCATACCTCTGTCCCCAGGACATGTCAAGCAGCAGTGTGTCCACCACTACAGGGAACCCAGGCTAACCCACCACCCCAACAACAACTTGGACCTGGGGGCACTGGGCACACGGTTCAGGGGACGGAGGCCCAGGAACACAGGGGAACTTGGAGGGCTGCTGTGCGACAGGGGGAGGACAGGCCCAGGGAACCCACTCTCCACAAAGCCCTCTCCAACATCATGGGAGCCTACCACCACTCCCAGGAGATGATGGCAACAGTACTGGCCAAGTTTCAGGAGACCCAGCGCCTGCAGGAGGAACAGTATTTGGGCTTCAGGGAGGATCTCAGAGCCATCAATTCCACCCTTGGCACCATTGTAGGGGTGCTGAAGGAAGTACTCAACACCAGGAGGGACACTGTGGAACAACAAGGGGCCCCTGAAACTAGCCTGGACGATGAACTGCCCACCACCTCCGCCGGCGCTAGTGGACAGGAGGCACTGCCACAGGACCACCACACCAGCACCCCACCCCCTGCAGAGGGAGAACCACCCCGCAAACGGTCCCTGAGATCCAGGACAAAGACAGAGAACGATGCCAAGACCCCCATCAAGAAATGAGACCACCCTGAATGTCATCCTTCTGTCCCACTTTGTCACCCTGTCCATCCTTAAACTGCCCCAGCTCCACTTCCTATGCCCATTTGGGCACTGCACCTGTGAGACCAATAGACTGGACTCTGCCATGGACATGCCTCCACCATCACCCCTCCCCATTTTGCAACCCACTCCAATCTTGAGCACTTAAATAAACACCCTTGAAGCACAAAACAATCTGGAGTCAGTCTGTGATTTCGAATTAGTGTATTAGCAATTACTGTGGCAAAAAGCTCTTTCAATTGTAATGTCAACACACCTATGTCACACAGCTCTAGTCCATGAGGAATCAAAGCAGATGTCACACAGTGGGACCCACATCTGTGAAATTGTAAGGGAAAGTGACAACTCAGTGACCATACACTGTGTGAAAACGACAGACAGTAGAGAGGTAGTAGTGTTAAAGTACATGTAGTAGGCAGGTTTGTGCTTTTTCCTGTGTCTCACTGGAAATATTGCAGAATCACCAAGTCCCTGTTGTCGATGTCCCCTTCTTCTGCTTCCTTGTCTTCACTGTCCACAGCCTCCACAGCTGCAGCAACACCGCCATCTTGACCATCCTCCTGCAGAAAAGGCACCTGTCGTCGCAAAGGTAAGTTGTGAAGCATACAGCAGGCCACAATGATCTGGCACACCTTCTTTGGTGAGTAGAATAGGGATCCACCTGTCATATGGAGGCACCTGAACCTGGCCTTCAGGAGGCCGAAGGTCCGCTCGATTATCCGGCGTGTTCATCCATGGGCCTCATTGTAGCGTTCCTCTGCCCTTGTCCTGGGATTCCTCACTGGGGTCATTAGCCATGACAGGTTGGGGTAACCAGAGTCACCTTCAAATGGTGAGGGACAACTGTTAGACACACACTAACCTGTAGGGATAACCCCAGACCCAGACAACCATTCCCACTGACTTGCTTCCAGGTGCTCACCTAATAGCCACACACAGTGCCTCTGGAGTTGACCCATCACATAAGGGATGATGCTATTCCGCAGGATGTAGGCATCATGCACTGAGCCAGGGAACTTGGCATTAACATGGGAGATGTACTGGTCTGCCAAACATACCATCTGCACATTCATAGAATGATAACTCTTCTAGTTTCTGTACACCTGCTCACTCCTGCGGGGGGGATCAAAGCCACATGTGTCCCATCAATGGCACCTATTATGTTGGGGATATGTCCCAGGGCATAGAAATCACCTGTCACTGTAGGCAAATCCTCCACCTGAGGGAAAACGATGTAGCTCGCATGTGTTTCAGCAGGGCAGACAACACTCTGGACAACACGTTGGAAAACATAGGCTGGGACATCCCTGATGCTATGGCCACTGTTGTTTGAAATGACCCACTTGCAAGGAAATGGAGCACTGACAGCACCTGCACTTGAGGGGGGATTCCTATGGGATGGCGGATAGCTGACATCAGGTCTGGCTCCAGCTGGGTACACAGTTCCTGGATTGTGGCACGGTCAAGCCTGTATGTGATGATCACATGTCTTTCCTCCATTGTCGATAGGTCCACCAGCAGTCTGTACAACGGGGGATGCCGCCATCTCCTCACATGTCCCAGCAGACGGTGCCTATGAAGGACAACAGCGAGCACAG
Organism: Pleurodeles waltl; assembly: GCF_031143425.1. NCBI lineage: Eukaryota > Metazoa > Chordata > Amphibia > Caudata > Salamandridae > Pleurodeles > Pleurodeles waltl. Next base: position 757,775,107 of record NC_090449.1, on the reverse strand, counting down.
AGTCAACCAACTCAGAGGTACGTACCCACAGCTTACACAGAACACGAATCATAATCGGAAAAGTGGCCTGTATGTGTGTTGAGTCTAGGCCTAGATATGTGTGACGCAGTTAAAAATGAAGCCATGTGGGCCCCTGAAATGGCGGCTGGCTGACCTCTAAAGTGGGACAATGGGATGTGAGGTAACTGCGCTGGCGTTGTACACCGTCGCGGTAGGCGGTCGAAGACTGCGGCGCAATGCTGCATTGGTTAACATTGGACCCTATGGGTCCCAGGAGCCAATGACGATGTACGCCAGCGGTGACGGTACGCACCACCGCGGACGAGACCGCCATTTTCGTTCTGTTCAATCACTCAATACCTGATCTTCGACAGGAGAGAACCTACACTGCAAGTGCTGCTGTGACCTCGGTCTGGAAGAGACAATTGCTCGAGTGTCTGGGGAAAGGGCCCCTGCCTTCACATTGGAGGAGTTGGAGAAACTCGTGGACGGGGTCCTCCCCCAGTACACACTACTTTACAGTGCTCCAGACAAACCGGTAAGTACACTGGGAGCATGCTGTATGGGCTATGCCTGTGTGGAGTGGGGTGGATGTAAGAGGGGGGGGAGAGTGCGGCATGCATGAAATGACGGTGAGTGCATGTGCCACATGGCAAGAGTAGGGATGGGGGCCAATGACTGTGACGGTGCAGTTGGTAATACGTTTCTCTTCCCCCTGTACAATTCATGTAGGTCAGCGCCCACCAGAAAAAAGATATTTGGCGTGCCATTACCAAGGACGTCCGGACCCTGGGGGTCTTCCACAGATGGAGCACCCACTGCCGGAAAAGATGTGAGGACATTCGCTGCTTGAGCAAGAAGACGGCGGATGCTCAGCTGGGGATGGCCTCCCAACGTGGGAGGGGTGCCCGTCGCATCATGACCCCCCTGATGTTCAGGATCCTGGCGGTGACGAGAGTTGGATAGGCGCTTGAGGGCATCACAGCAGCACAAGGGGGTGAGTACACTCTCATCCTGCTGATTTTGCGCGCAGTGGAGGGGTCTGGGTGGGGGAGGTGGGCTGTTAGTTTCCCTAGGCCAGGGTGAGTTTAGTAGGCAAGGTCCCTCTGTAAGGCAGGCCATATGGCACCCCAACCCACCTCTGTAGAGTGCCAAGTACACCTAGTCATGCCCCTGTGTCATCCATGTGTGCAGATGTTGTCCATAGCCTAGTAGGCCATTTCCCAGGGATTGAACAGAGGAGCCCAAGAGCACGGCGTAGTGCAGGGGGCTTCTGTGTCTGTCATGTCCGCCAGCTGTAGTGGTAATGCATGCACTGAATATGTCTTTCTTCTGTCGTCCCCCCCCTTTTTGTGGTCTCCCTGTTCTTTTGTGTATTAGCATCATCAGGCGGAGGAGCAGTGGCACCGGAGCATGAGGGAGCTGCATCCCACATGTCCATGGAGGGCGAGACTACGGACCCGGAGTTCACCAGTGGGACGGAGGGCGAGGGGAGCTCCACGACGGAGACAGGAGCTGACACCAGCGACACGGACTTGTCCTCTGATGAGAGCTCCCTTGTGGTGGCGGCAACATCTGTGCCCCCGCATCTACAGGTACAGCCGCCACCCCCCCACAAGCTCCGCCCTCCCAGCAGCCCCTCAGCCTTTGCCCCGTGCCCGCTTACCCAGGAGGGTGGGCATCACCTTCGCCCCAGGCACCTCAGGCCGTGCCCCAGTCACCCCTGCTGCCCTCAGTGAGGAGGCCATTGACCTCCTCAGGTCCCTCACTGTTGAGCAGTCTACCATTTTGAATGCCATCCAGTGTGTCGAAAGGCAGTTGCAACAAACCAATGCATTCCTGGAGGGCATTCATTCTGGTCAGGCGGCCCTTCAGCAAGCTTTTAAGACTCTGGCCTCAGCACTGATGGCAGCCATTGTCCCTGTCTCTAGCCTCCCCCCTCCAAATTCCTCCACCCAGACCCAATCCCCTGTACCCCAGCCTATCCCAAGCACACCTTCAGACCAGCATGCACACACCTCAACACACAAGGAAAGCTCTGGCAAACATAAGCACCCCACATCCCACAGGCACTCACGCAAGCATCACACACAAGCAGACACACCAACATCTACTGCCTCCACTGTGTCCCCCTCCTCCTCGACTCCCTCCTCCCTCCCAGTGTCGTCTACACTCACACCTGCATGCACTACATCTTCAGCCACTACTGCCATCACCAGCACACCCACCACCACACCCCGCTCACGTGCAGTCACCACCCCCACTACCATTCACAAGTCCCCTGTGTCCTCTCCCAGTGTGTCTGTGACGCCACCTCCCAAGATACACAAACGCAGGCACACACCCACCCAACAGCCATCCACCTCACAACAGCCTCCAGCGCATGCACCTTCACCCAAAGTCACCAAACAAACACTTCCTACAACCACAACCTCTTCCTCCACTCCCAAACCCCCTCCAGCTACCCATCCCAGTGTCTCCCAAAAACTTTTCCTGTCCAACCTTGACCTCTTTCCCACACCTCCCCCACTCCATCTGCCTCCTAGGGCCCCACTCTCCAGGTCCCAACCTAGCACCTCAGCCACAACATCTCCGGGACCAGTGGTGCCTGTAGTCACCAGAATCTGGAGTGCACCGGCCACCAGGGCAGCCAGTGTGGCACAGAGCCACAGCACGGACAGTCCCCCACCTGTCAAGCATCAGAAGTTGGCCAGTGCCCGGCGGGAGAGGGGGAAGACTCCAGCCACCAAAGCCGCTCCCAGGGGTCCCGGTGGGAGTGTGGAGTCAGCTGCGACACCTTCCAAGGTAGGGAAGGGCCACAGGAAACCAGGAAAGTCTGGGAAGAGCAGCACGGCGGAGGCCACCGCCATCATCCCCGCTGCCCAGGAGGCCACCGCCAACACCCCCGCTGCCCAGGAGGCCACCGCCATCATCCCCGCTGCCCAGGAGGGCACCGCCATCAGCCTCGCTGCCCAGGAGGCCACCCCCATCATCCCCGCTGGGACAGAGAGGAGAGAGGACCGCCAGCACAAGCCCCGCTGGGGCAGAGAGGACCGCCAGCAGCTGAGTCACTGCAAAGGAGGACGCTGCCTCATGCACCGCTGAACAGGGCACCGCCGCCTCAAGCACCGCTGAACAGGGCACCGCCGCCTCAAGCACCGCTGAACAGGGCACCTCCGCTCCAAGCACCGCTGAACAGGGCACCTCCGCTCCAAGCACCGCTGAACAGGGCACCTCCGCTCCAAGCACCGCTGAACAGGGCACCGCCGCCACAAGCACCGCTGAACAGGGCACCGCCGCCACAAGCACCGCTGGCCCATGAGTGCCAAGGGCACTGACGCTACTGAGTCAGTCACGAGCAGGATGAAGCACTGTGGGCACAAGGCCCTCTCCAGAACCAGTGGAGAGATACATCCACTACCTCTGTCCTTAGCAGGATGAATCACTGTGGGCACAAGGCCCCCTCCAGAACCAGTGGAGAGATACATCCACTACCTCTGTCCTTAGCAGGATGAAGCACTCTGGGCACAAGGCCCCCTCCAGAACCAGTGGAGTAAGGCATCCACTTGAGAGACTGTGGCTTTGCACTCCCCAGGACAGAACAGTGGGCAACCCACCCACTGTAGAGACTTGAGAGACTGTGGCTTTGCACTCCCCTGCATGGAACAGTTGGCAACCCACCCACTGTAGAGACTTGAGAAACTGTGGCTTTGCACTCCCCAGGATGGAACAGTGGGCAACCCACCCACTGTAGAGACTTGAGAGACTGTGGCTTTGCACGCCCCAGGATTGAACAGTGGGCACGTGGCCCCCTCGTGGATTTGGCGTTGTGCACTCCACCGGCTGAGGTGTCCCCCCTTTCCCTCCCCCTGAGGTGCCTGTTTTCTTGCTCTCTGATGCCCCTGCAGTGTTCTCTCTGTCATGGTCGGGGATCTTGTGTGGGCCTCGCCCATACCGTGCGGGCCCAGTGTTCCACGGACTTCATTGGAGCACTACCTGGACTACTAAGCTTGGTGTATATTTTGTTATGGTGTATATATATATTTTTGCGTACATGATTTTAATATATTACAATGGTTACACTCATTTCCTTTTGTATTTGCATTCTTCCGGGGGGGGTTGGGGGGGTGTAACTATAATGTATGAATATGTATTAGTGTGTGTGTTGTAGTGGGTGAGGGTGGGGGTGGGGGTGTTGCGTGCGTGTGTCCCTGTTTTTTCCCCTCCCGCTCCCCTGTGTCGTAGGTGCAGTACTCACGGTTGTCTTCGCCGCCGGGGTTCGTGCTCCTGGTAGAGGAGCAAGAAGATGAGGGCTGGAAAAATTTGCAGCTCTGGTTCCATGGCGTCCGGATTCCTCGTGGGGTGCGTAGAGGTGAGTGTTTTCCCTTCGAAGTCCTGTTTCCGCCGTGTTTTTGTGAGCTTTGAATCCACCCCAGAAAAGGTGGCGGATTGGTAGGTTGTGATACTGTGGGCGGTACTTTGACTTCCGCCTGTCCGTTGGAGGTGACTGCCAAGCTATTTGTCTGTACCGCCGTGGCAGTCGGAGTGTTAAAGTGGCTGTCTTTGTTGGCGGTTTCCGCCACAGTCGTAATTCAATTTTTTTGACCGCCGGCCTGTTGCCGGTCTTACCGCCGCTTTAACACAGTCCGCCAGGGTTGTAATGACCACCTTAGTCTGGTTGTCTTTTATCAATAATTCCTTCCTTAATCCTGGGGATAATCCTGGTGCCATAATTTTAGTTTTACTGCAGTGCTGATGGTGAGGGTTTTCTTATTATTACAGTAGCCAGTAAAGCTGTTTACCACTCTGTGCATTGCAATCTCTGTTTGAGCAAATAGAACTGCATCATCTGCAAGAAGGAGAATCAGAACCTTCTGGCCAATAGAACTGCATCACCTGCAAAAAGGATAATCGGAACCTTCTGGACAGCTATTATAGGGACATCAATAGGGTTCTCCAGTAGAAGGCCAACTACATCACTTAAGAAAAAGCTAAAAAGTAGAGGCGCTAGCACACATTCGTGGCTTACAACATTTTCTACAGGGAATACGTCACTACATTCACCAGCCGGTCAATGTCTAACCTTATCCATGTTGCCAATATGAAGAGACATTATTACCCATAAAACAGAGCCCTTTATCCTTGCATAACCAGTGATTCCCATAACTTTGCTTGATCAACAATGTCAAATACTGACTTCAGATCAATGAATATTTGGTACCATGGTGCTTTCTTTGTTACAGTATATTTATAGCTTATCATGTACAGCCATATAGATTGATCAATTGTTCCTACCCTGGACCTGAAGCCAGCCTGCACCTCGGTCAGAATATTTTCTTTATCCACCAGCCTTGGAGTTGATTTAATACAATTTTCCTGAGAATTTTACCTGCTCCATTTAAAAGGGAAATAAGCTGGTAGTTGGAAGGACAGCTATGGTCTCCTTTCTGATAAATAGCTGGGGATTGGGGAATAATATTACTGGCTTTGAATATTTTAAATACTTACGTAAGTACAATAACCCACAAGTGCAGACCTTCTTCTAAGAGATCCATTGGCCCCAGGTTTTTCATACTACCAATGCCATTTCTAATTCTGGTACTGGAATTATCACACCTATATAAACTAGTAAAATGGTTGACCTAATCCTTTGGATCTATATGGAATTCTTGCTTATTTTCTGCTCTGCTCTCTACATGAGTAACAACTTCCCAAAACCTCTTAGTGTTCTTTGTATATATTGCTTCCTTCATTTGTACCCACAGAGAGTTCTGTGCTGCTTGCTTCTTTGTTCTCAGCAAATATTTATACTCTCCCCTGTGGGCTTGAAAGAACTGTTCACTGGCCATATCATGATAACATAGGACTCGAGCCTGTGAGACTTGTGTTTCATGTTAGAACACTATTATACCAGTTGGGGCAGTTATGGATACATGGACTTCCTTCCCTTTTTTAATACTGGCTTCGACCACAGGAGTTTCAATTCATTAACCTATTGATCATACATGAACACTACATCAAAGATAGGAAACAATTGGGAGCACCCTGCCTCACACTCCAGCATGCAGTCAGCCCTGTTGCATCATGGTAAATACAGTACAAGTTTGTTTTTACTTCATAAAGTAGTCTGCAGTTTTTCACCTTAGTAGGTGCAGCTAGTGCTGTGTATCTCTGGACACATGTTTCTGGGCTTAGCCCTTCATCAGCAGAGAGCAGCACGTCTATCTCTCGGGTTGCTGGAAATGTTACCAAAAGTCCTCTCATGTCTCAGTACCCCTCACTGACACGCAGGTGCTACAACCAGACCTTGTCAGCTCACTGGCTCAAGGGAACCTTTTTCAAACAGGAAACAGTTAGGAGCACCCTGCCTCACACTCCAGCATGCATTCAGCACCGTTGCATCATAGTAAATGCAGTATAAGTTTGTTTTTACTTCAGAAAGTAGTCTGTAGTTTTTCTCCTTAGTAGGCGCAGCTAGTGCTGTGTATCTCTGGACACGTTGTTCTGGGTTTAGCCCTTCATCAGCAGAGAGAAGCAGGCCTATCTCTTGGGTTGCTGAAAATGCTGCCAAAGGTTCTCTAAGGGCTCAATACCACTTGCTGGCATGCAGGTGCTACAGCCAGAGCTCATCAGCTCACTGGCTCAAAGGTCATTCAAAGATAGCACCATCTGACGCATTAAGGATGCTGCTTCCACTTCTTGCCATGATTGCACTGAATAGGTGGATTTCACTTGGACAGTTCTCTTCATTACATCTAATACTACTTCTGTTATTTCGGAGTAAAGTCTCAGGCCTGTGCTCTTGCCAACTTTTCATAATGGCTAGTGCCTGAAATATAGTAGCAGTTACTACAAGAAGATCATGGACACTTTCTATCCTCTTCACAACTACCATATCAGCTACATTTCCCCAAATGTAAAACATTTACTAGGCTGTAGTTGACCGATGATGCCTTTTTACCATGACTATAAGTTAGTGGTTCCCAACCTGTGGTCCGCGGGACCACTGGGGGTCCGCAAAGCCACTTCAGGGGGTCCGCGACTGCTTAGAAAATTAAATAATATTAACAGATTATGTCCCAAGCTTTCAGTAATGACTCAATGGGGGATCCCTGAATTCCAATAATTATTCAGAGGGGATCCCCGGGTTCCAGTAATGATAATGTGGGGGTCCACAGAAGTGAAAAGGTTGGGAACCACTGCTGTAAGTCATCTTTGCTGGACTATTCAAGGGAGTGTGTCAAAACAAGGAACCAAAGGATATAGGAAATGTTGAAAAGCGCTCCCCTTTCTTGGATGTTTTTTTTAGATGAACAGCTGGTCTAGGGACACCAATGCCAACAATCCTCTGCCAGAACCTCTTCATTAACGACATCGTCAGACCACCTTCCAAACATTGACCACAATGTGCTCTTTCTGTCTACATCATCTTTGTGTTCCCACACCATTTCAGTGGGGACTCTAAAATAATAACCCCTCCAACTATTCAATGTCTTTTAAGCTTTTTCATGGCTAGAACGTTTGTTTTATAGCTAGGAGAAGTTTTGTTTTAAAGGCCTTGTTTGTAATATCATTGTAGTAGGCATGCTAACCTTAAAAACACTCTCTCGGGGCTAAGTCTAAAATTACACTGTATTATTTCCTCCTGCTTCTTTTCATGGGGTTATGCCCTCTAAGGACTAACAATATGGTTACATGACCATGTTTCTTACAAATGATATTTTTGTTATAGTGCCCTCTAGGGGCTGTTTTGAGCATTTAGATCTAAAGTCAAAAGTGTAATTCAGATAAAGGTTTAAATGATAATTGTGTATGTTTTAATAATCTCTCCCTATTACAATTATGACTATAATTCAGGCCAAATGTCGTGGGCCTAGGTGGTCACGATCCTTATTACACTATGACTGAACATTCTTGATATGGTTGGGTGATCTTTCTAGTTTATTTCTCCTCTGTGGCTGTCTTGTGTCTTTTTGGGGGGAATTGTGTTAGCCAGCCAGCAACTCTGATGGTTGGGTGCGGAAAATGGTATTGGAATTAGCATGACAGATTTAAATTAGGATGCTAAATAGCAACATTTTCATTTTTTTTGCAGATAGCAGAAGAAGGTAAATGGAAGTGATTTAGTTATATGCAGTGCCACTGGACTTATATGGCAGGAAAAGATGAAATTATGAGGCAGAGTTGACAAATTTATGTGGCAAGAAAAGTCCAGTTATGAATTTACAATGCCAATACCTCTACATCAAGCAAATGCGAGACCTATTGCATAGCAAATGCTTGTTCAATTTTGATTTTCATTACTTTTCTCCTGTCATCTACTTGACCAGTTAACTCTTTCTCTACTGGTGTAAAAATACAGATTAAATTGTTTCTGTGAGCATATGTAGTTCCAAAATGTCAGAGTCAGTTCAAAGAAACCTCTCACAATGTCAGTGTTTTTTGCTTTAGCAACACTACTCAGATGCTGATTTATAGGCATAAAAGAAAACATTAGATACAAATACAAATAGAAATACTGTATATACTCTTGGTTATACAATTGAGTTAGTTACAGACTGCAAGAAATTCCATATGTTAATGGCAAGATGTTAGATGTGATTCTTTCCAGTATTGAAGAAGGAATCTGTGTGCAACCATAACAATCATGCACCTCAACAGTCTCGAAGTATTCATACAGTAGCCTGTAGTATACATTTGAAGACACAGCTCCCTTTGGGTCATCAAGTTGAAGTAATCTCTCATCCTCATACAGGGGATCTTGTTCTGTATGCAAATCTCCTAGCATTGATTTAATTGTGCTCTCAACTTTGTCTTTCACAGGCAGACTCAACCCAACTATCAACACAATACCCGCAATTGCACACTGTTACTAATCCAACACACACATACTTACGTTTATTCTGTTTACCTTGATCCAAACTCATGGCTTGTCTAGAGTCCGACTGTAGTAAAATGCCACTGTTGGCACGGTCACCCCCTAACTTTTTGCCTTTTGTTGATGCCAGCTTTGATTGAAAGTGTGCTGGGACCCTGCTAACCAGGCCCCAGCACCCGTGTTCTTTTCCTAAAATTGTACCTTTGTCTCCCCAATAGGCACAGCCCTGGCACACAGATAAGTCCCTTGTAAAAGGTACCCCTGGTACCAAGGACCCTGTGGCCAGGGAAGGTCTCTAAAGGCTGCAGCATGTATTATGTCACCCTGGGGACCCCTCACTCAGCACATGCACACTGCCTCACAGCCTGTGTATGCTGGTGGGGAGAAAAAGACTAAGTCGAGATGGCACTCCCCTCAGAGTGCCATGCCCACAACCTACTGCCTGTGGCATAGGTAAGTCACCCCATTAGCAGGACTTACAGGCAGGGTGCACTATACCACAGGTGGGGCATAGCTGCATGAGCACTATGCCCCTACAGTGTCTAAGCCAATTCTTAGACATTGTAAGTGCAGGGTAGCCATATAGAGTATATGGTCTGTGAGTTTGTCAAAACACAAACTCCACAGTTCCATAATGGCTACACTGAATACTGGGAAGTTTGGTATCACTGATGTGGTATTTATTGAGAAATGCATACAGAGGGCATCTTAGAGATGCCCTCTGCATGCCAGCCCAACTGCTTGTGCTAGGCTGACCGGTCTCTGCCAGCCTGCCAATTCCAGACCAGTTTCTGGCCACATTGGGTGAGTGTCTTTGTGCACTCTGTGACCAGGAACAAAGCCTGTCCTGGATGGATGTGCTTCACACCTCCCCCTGCAGGAACTCTAACACCTGGCAGTGCGCCTCAAAGCTTCAAGCCTGATGTTACAGTGCCCCAGGGCACTCCAGCTAGTAAAGATCCCTGCCCCCTGGACACAGCCCCAACTTTTGGCGGAAATTCCAGGGAGATAATGAGAAAAACAAGGAGGAGTCACCCCCTCAGCCAGGTCCCCACCCCTAAGGTGACCAGAGCTGAAATTACCCCCTTCTTATTATTTTGGAGGATTTAGCCCAATAGGAATAGGGATGTACCCCCCTCCCCAAAGGGAGGAGGCACAAGGAGGGTGTAGCCACCCTCAGGGACAGTAGTAGCTATTGGCTACTGCCCTTTAGCCCTAACACATCCCTACATTTAGTATTTAGGGGCGACCCTGAACCCAGGAAATCAGATTCTTGACGACCTACAAAGAAGAAGGTCTGCTGACCTGAAAACCCCACAGAGAAGAAGGAAGATGACAACTGCTTTGCCCCAGCCCTACCGGCCTGTTTCCAACTTCAAAGAACCTGCTCCAACGATGCATCCTGCAGGCCCAGCGACCTCTGCCGACTCAGTCTGCCCTGCAACTACAAAGGACCAAGAGACTCCTGTGGACAGCGGACCCATCCAATCAAGTAAGAAGAAACCATCTTTAAAGGGACTCTCACCTCACTCCAGAAGCGTGAGTCCCCACCACTCTGCACCTGACGCCACTGGCCCGTGTCCAGAGAAAACAACGACCCAGAGAGGATCCCCAGGCAACTCTGACGATGTGTCCACCCTGGGTTAACCTCTTTGTATCCCCAAGACGACGCCTACAGAGGGAATCCCGAGGACTCCCCTGACTGCGACTGCCCGGGAGGAAGAAACACGCCTGGAAGAAGCACTGCACCAGTCACCCCCAGACCCGTGAAGAACAGACCACTGGTGCAGCAGTGACCAGCAGGCAGCCCTCACTTTTGTCCACTTGGTGACTGGCCAGAGATCCACCCTGTGCCCTGCCTGCAACGTCTGAGTGACCCCCGGGTCCTTCCATTAAAATCTATTTCAAACCTGACGCCCTGTTTGCCCACTGCACCCAGCCACCCCTGTGCCACTGAGGGTGTGCTTTGTGTGTCTACTTGGGACCCCCCCAACCCCCAGTGCTCTACTAAACCCCCCCGGTCTGCTCCCCGAGGACGCAGATACTTACCTGCCAGCAGACTAGAACCGGAGCACTCCCTGTCTCCATAGGCGCCTATGTTATTTGGGCTCCTCTTTGACCTCTGCACCTGACTGGCCCTGTGTTGCTGGTGTTGGGTGTTTGGGATTGACTTGAACCCCCAACAGTGGGATACCTATGCCGTGGAGATTAAACTTGTAAGTGCTTTACTTACCACATTAACCTAACTGTTCTTACCTCCCCCAGGAACTGTTGAATTTTGCAGTGTCCACTTTTAAAATAGCTTATTGCCATTTTATGCCAAACTGTGTACGTTACTGTTTTGATTCAAAGTCCTATCTATACCTATGTAAAGTACCTTACATTCAATGTACTTACCTGCAATTTGAATCTTGTGGTTCTAAAATAAAATAAGAAAATTATATTTTTCTATATAAAAACCTATTGGACTGGAGTTAAGTCATTGAGTGTGTGTTCTCATTTATTGCTTGTGTGTGCACAACAAATGTTTAACACTACCCTCTGATAAGCCTAACTGCTCGACCACACTACCACAAATAGAGCATTAGTATTATCTATTATTGCCTCTGTCAAGCCTCTTGGGGAACCCCTGGACTCTGTGCACACTATCTCTCACTTTGAGATATTATATACAGAGCCAGCTTCCTACATTGGTGGATCAGCGGTGGGGTCTAAGACTTTGCATTTGCTGGACTACTCAGCCAATACCTGATCACACGACTAAATTCCCAAATTGTCCTTAGAAAATCGACTTTTGAATTTTGACTATTTTTCCAAATTTTTTAAAGTCCTGCTAGGGCCTTGTGTAAGTCCCTGTTAGCATCTCTTTTTAAGTTTAAACGTTTTGTAAATGTTAGGATTTAAGTACTAGAAGTAGTTTTTAGTTTCTTAAAAAGCAATCCCAACTTTTAGAGACCTAATGAATAGCACAGATGAGCTGGTGATGGAACTCAACCTCACCGCTTACCTCCATCTAGGGATGGCAGAGTTAAGGACTCTCTGTAAGCTAAGACAAATTAGAACTGGTTCCAATCCTACCAAGGTCAAGCTCCAGGAGCTCTTGGCAGAATACACCAGGGACCACCCTACTGAAGGGGAAGACCTCTCCTCAGATGGGGAAGAAGTTGGGAATCTGGAGGCTTCAATGATAAGTTGTATCAACATCTGGTAGACCTAGGTCCAATTTCTCCCCAAGAATTGGAAAAGAAGGCAGACCATTGGGTCAAGACAAGGGTAACCAAGACTTCCACAGGGGGTGACCAAAAGAAAGGGGTCACAAAGCCTCCCCAGGGGAAGGGTGGTGAGACATCCATGGACAAAACCTAAGAGTCTTCACAAGGGCCCCAAAAAGCTGCTCAGGAGGGTGGGCCCGAGCCTCTTCACAATCCACAAATGGGTGCAAGGGCAAAAACTTTGATCCCAAGAAGGCCTGGTGTCATACCTGTAGACAGCATGGACACCAAACTGGAGACAAGGTCTGTCCCAAGAAAAGTCCCACAACTACTACTCCAGTTATCACTGGAATAGCCAGTCTCCAGGTAGGATCAACAGTGTGCCCAGAGCAAATCAGGGTTCACACTGAAGCTACTTAAGTCTCTGAGGGTGGGGTGGATCCAGCCACACTAGTTGCCTGGCTGCCTAACATGCAAAAATACAGGCAGGAGCTCTTGATAAATGGGAACAAGGTAGAAACCCTGAGGGATACAGGTGCCAGTGTCACCATGGTGACAGACAAACTGGTTTCCCCAGGACAGTATCTGGCTGGACAGACCTATCCAGTCACCAATGCTGACAATAAAAAGTAAGTCCATCCCATGGCGATGGTGACTTTAGAATGGGGAGAGGGTTACTGGCCTGAAACAGGTAGTGGTCTCTTCTGCAATTCTATTAGAGTGTTTGCTAGGGAATGATCTGGAGTCCTCAGCATGGGGTGAGGTAGAGCTCAAGACCCATGCAGCCATGCTGGGTATCCCTGAACTGGTGTGTGTTAAGACAAGAGCGCAGAGCAGAGCACAGGGTGAAAAAGAAGTATTGGAGCCTGGAATAATGGCCCGACCTTCCAAGAGAAAAGGTAAGAGGACTGGGGGACCAGCCTCTGTATAGCAACAGAAACAGGACCACTCTTCCCATGAAGATATCCTAACCCCTGAGAGAACTGAGTCCATGGAGCTGGAGCCTTACCAGGTAGAGCTCTTGGGCCCAGGGGGACCCTCAAGGGAACAGCTGTGCCAGGGACAAAAGACATGTCCACTCTTGAAGGCCTGAGATAGCAAGCAGCTGAGGAGGAAAAAGGAAGTGTCAGTGGATCCCACAGGGTCTATTGGGAGGATGGACTCCTTTACACTGAGGCAAGAGATCCCAACCCTGGTGCCCCACTAGGAGAGTGGTATACAGAGCCAGCTTCCTACACAGACCAAGATATCATTCAAAAATCTAAATCTAAATCAAAAATTTAAATCAAAATTGAAAATGCAAAAGTGGCTTTCAATTATGTACAGTCTCATTTTCTTTTCTTTAGATGAGCAAAGCAAAACAGATATCTTCTCAAAGACGTTTTGCACCTATTTACAAAGTTCTTGATCCTCTAGATAGTTCTGCAAGTTTTCTACTTGCAAATTAAAATCACTGCTATAAGTTCAAATGCCTCTAGTAATAAACTATCTGGTAATCACTGATTAGCACTTCTAGCAAATAGTGTCTCTGTTCATCAAGCAGCAGTGAGATTTCAAAATTCAGTTCTGAAGCAATTTCAAGTTCCAACATATTCATTTGAATCCGAATTGTCAGAACAAAAGGCAACAAACTCCTTTGCCCAATCATCAACAGAATATTTTCGACGGGGCACTCGTTTTCTTTTTGACCTCCTTGCTGCACAATCTTCACTGTCACTTTGCTCAGATTCTTCAGTTACTTCAGCTATAGTTGGAGGCACGTTTGGGTGTGGATCTGGACTTTTTGTGGGCCACTGGTCTCCAAAGACAATTCCTGTTTTAGCAACAGTTGGGGTTTCAACGTTCACTGAGCTGGCAGGAGTTGACTGACTCTGACTTGACCTTTCTGCACCTTCGATTGCCTTTTACATGCTCAGATTTTCATCAGTCTGTGCATGTTCTGCAACAGCCACTTGTCTAGTCCCCACAGCAGTGGCAGTTCCTGCCTAAGAACGTTGGGCTGTTAACCCACTGGTAGTTTGGTCCCCTATTAAATGGAAATATCCTTTACATTACTTATAAAGAAATTTGTAATTAATCAGCATCATCTTTCAAAGTAGCGCGACTCGTGAGTTGTGACTCACTCAACTCAGTTGGCCTTCCAGTATTGTGAATGCTGTGGCGGCTCTGAAGAGAGTGGGTGGGGCCTCAAATTTGATAGACATAGAACAAGGCAGCCAGCACATGGCATCTAGGCCACAAGGTGCACACGTCGGGTTGGACGGCTGCCTTTCTCCAGCCTGCCTGACATGCACACTAGAGGCTTCAATCTACTGCACATTAGGGAGTGGGGGATGCCCAAAATCACAGACCCTAGTCGTCTACTGAGCGGCGAGTTTGACCACTCAAGCCAATCCTAGTGTTGGTCTCATGCTGTGCTACAGCAATAGACCAGCATCTGGATTGGCTCAGCGATGCAGTTGCTTGGCCTAGTAAGTCTAGGCCTTGGGTGCACATGGCACCACGGGGTGGAATGCTCTGCCCACGGAGGATGACCAATCATTGCATGGCTTATTTCAAGTCATACAGTGATTGGCCATTCCTGCCGTTACTGAGCTGCTCGTCCACACTTTCTCCTTCTCCCGCACCCCCCCGTGGTGCACCAGAGCCACACAGAGTCAGATGGACCACACCTGTGACCATAATTCATGCTGTTGTGGCCTTTGTGCGATGAATGATGAGGTTCCAGAGTGGACATTCAGTGGGCCAGACAGTGCCACTTTTAACCCTACCCTGAGCAAAAGTAGGTGGCAGTGGCACTATATAAATTATTGTGTAAAATTAATTATATATATATATATATATATATTGTTATTGTGTGTATAAGGGCAGTGAAGGTGACTCGGCGAGTGTTTAGTGGGAGAAGGAAAAACGGGTGGTCAGGTTGACGCCGATTGTCCCCTGAAATATGTTTTTTTTTAACACCATTGAAAGCCACTCCCTGCCTCTTCAGCTCACAGTTGCAGCTTTCTGCTTTCTCCCATTGTGACGCTTTTTCGTTTTTCTCTTCCTCCGTCTTCCCCATATGTGACTTTTAGTGGCAGCAAATGCTTGAGGCAGGAAAATAAGTGCACCAGCAACAACAAGCACAAATTAAGCACTGGTTCCAGCAATTAAGCGACTCCACAGAGCCTTCATATTATACTAAACTGTTCTGTAATCCATTTACCTACCAAAGACAGCAACGAAATTCAGGTTGCTGGAATTGGCACCTATAAGATTTACAGTTCTGTGTTCAGCTATTTTTAATCAGCAGGGAGGTAAAATATTACGCTGTAAAACCCGTTTACGAGCGTGCACAAACAATGCAGAACCATCTGATCGGTGCCGTGCTGAGGTGGGAGCACGAGGCAGACATTTGAACAAGATCTTTCAGTGGAAAAAAATAAGAAGCGCGTCTTTCATTGGCTTGCACTGGAATCAAGGATATATTTGCAGAGAGTGAAAGAAGCTTTCTTATTAAAAATGAGAGAGATTGGCTCTTCTGTGACAATATTTGGCATGTGCTTGCGAAACTTTCCCAAATGTTCTCACGCTCAGGTGCCCCAGAGGAGCCATCAATCCCTGTCATGCCTCGGTGATGTCACGAGCTCCTATGTATAAAGGGTTTTCTCATGGACACTGAGCCAACCAATAAATGGGAGAAAGGAATGCTGGCTGATAAACCATTGTGGGAAGTTATGTGTTTGGAGAATACACGCATTTGTCTCCTTAAAATCAGCTAGCTTTCATTAGTAATAAGTCAGGCCTTTTCCGGTGTTTAGCCCCCTTTAAGCGCATCGACCAACTACTGAAAACATATGAGGCTCAATGTTTTCCGTCTCGTTTCTGGACTTCTTTTTCTCTTTATTTTGCAGCATGATCTCGCTGCGCAGTAGTCGAGCGCTTTGCATTACATCGATCCTGCTACATAGGTAACTGCAGTTTTGCCGGTTACATAGACAATTGCACTTTTGCCGATACATTCCACTGCAAGCAAACTTTTATTTCCCTTTGTGTGTCTGCTTTGTGCTGATGGTGGCCGTCGGCTCTCTTATGTGAAACTTTTACTTTTCAGTTTACATGGCAAGAAAAGTCTAGTTAGTTATGTGAAACTGCTTTACTTTTCATTTTAAATTTATGTGGTAAGAAAAGTCCTGTTAGGAGTTTACAGTGGTAATAGCTCTAACTCGAGCAAATGCGAGACCCATTACATTGCACATGCTTGATTCAAATATGTCACTCCTTAGAAGGCTGTTATTTTTTGTTTGGCAATGAGCAGATTAGTACTGGCATCTCCTCTGAAGGTTGGTGTACAGGGACTAGCACCAGGGCCCCAGAAGGAGCATGGATGTTCAGGAAGAGCACACACAGAGCCGGCCCTAGGATGGTGTGAACGGTGCGGATTTTGGTTTGGGACACCCTGTTTGCAAGTATATTACATTTTTAAAAGTACCTGCTGCTGAGTTTCTTGCCACCAGAAGTGTTCAGGCGACAATAAAAATGTCAAGATAACTCAGGTGATTAATGTTCTTCCTGGAAATTGTTAATATGCTTGCTGCAGAGAACATGTACGTGCAGATCACAAAGGGCATATTAAGAGGCACTAGGGCCTTGTAAATCTGGGCCCTAGTTTCCAGGACTCCAGTCGTGGTACTGTTCTTGTGGTGGTTGAGCAGTTGCTTCTTCAACCTGGCGAGACAAAGAGGGAACCACAGCAGCTAGTCCTTTTCAATAGTCCAGCACCATGTAACTGGAAGTTAACTGCTCAGTCACCTTGTAGGAGGCTGGGCTGGCTTGTAGTGAGTACCAAGGGGTACTTGCACCTTGCACCAGGCCCAGTTATCCCTTATTAGTGTATAGGGTGTCTAGCAGCTTAGGCTGATAGATAATGGTAGCTTAGCTGAGCAGCTTAGGCTGAACTAGGAGACGTGTGAAGCTACTACAGTACCACTTAGTGTCATATGCACAATATCATAAGAAAACACAATACACAGTTATACTAAAAATAAAGGTACTTTATTTTTATGACAATATGCCAAAGTATCTTAGAGTGTACCCTCAGTGAGAGGATAGGAAATATACACAAGATATATATACACAATAGCAAAAATATGCAGTATAGTCTTAGAAAACAGTGCAAACAATGTATAGTTACAATAGGATGCAATGGGGAAACATAGGGATAGGGGCAACACAAACCATATACTCCAGAAGTGGAATGCGAACCACGAATGGACCCCAAACCTATGTGACCTTGTAGAGGGTCGCTGGGACTATTAGAAAATAGTGAGAGTTAGAAAAATAACCCTCCCCAAGACCCTGAAAAGTGAGTGCAAAGTGCACTAAAGTTCCCCTAAGGACAAAAGAGTCGTGTTAGAGGAATAATGCAGGAAAGACACAAACCAGCAATGCAACAACTGTGGATTTCCAATCTAGGGTACCTGTGGAACAAGGGGACCAAGTCCAAAAGTCACAAGCAAGTCGGAGATGGGCAGATGCCCAGGAAATGCCAGCTGCGGGTGCAAAGAAGCTTCGACTGGACAGAAGAAGCTGAGGTTTCTGCAGGAACGAAAAGGGCTAGAGACTTCCCCTTTGGTGGACTGATCCCTCTCGCCTTGGAGAGTCGTGCAGAAGTGTTTTCCCGCCGGAAGGACGCCAACAAGCCTTGCTACACGCAAATCGTGCGTTTGGCGTTTTTGGACGCTGTTGGGGCCCAGGAGGGACCAGAAGGTCGCAAATTGGACCTGCAGAGAGAGGGGACGTCGAGCAAGACAAAGAGCCCTCACTAAAGCAGGTAGCACCCGGAGAAGTGCCAGAAACAGGCACTACAAGGATGCGTGAAACGGTGCTCGCCGAAGTTGCACAAAGGAGTCCCACGTCGCCGGAGACCAACTTAGAAAGTCGTGCAATGCAGGTTAGAGTGCCGTGGACCCAGGCTTGGCTGTGCACAAAGGATTTCCGCCGGAAGTGCACAGGGGCCGGAGTAGCTGCAAAGTCGCGGTTCACAGCAATGCAGCCCAGCGAGGTGAGGCAAGGACTTACCTCCACCAAACTTGGGCTGAAGAGTCACTGGACTGTGGGGGTCACTTGGACAGAGTCGCTGGATTCGAGGGACCTCGCTCGTCGTGCTGAGAGGAGACCCAAGGGACCGGTAATGCAGCTTTTTGGTGCCTGCGGTTGCAGGGGGAAGATTCCGTCGACCCACGGGAGATTTCTTCGGAGCTTCTGGTGCAGAGAGGAGGCAGGCTACCCCCACAGCATGCACAAGCAGGAAAACAGTCGAGAAGGCGGCAGGATCAGCGTTACAGAGTTGCAGTAGTCGTCTTTGCTACTATGTTGCAGGTTTGCAGGCTTCCAGCGCGGTCAGCGGTCGTTTCCTTATCAGAAGGTGAAGAGGGAGATGCAGAGGAACTCGGATGAGCTCTTGCATTCGTTATCTAAAGTTTCCCCAGAGACAGAGACCCTAAATAGCCAGAAAAGAGGGTTTGGCTACCTAGGAGAGAGGAAAGGCTACTAACACCTGAAGGAGCCTATCAGCAGGAGTCTCTGACGTCACCTGGTAGCACTGGCCACTCAGAGCAGTCCAGTGTGCCAGCAGCACCTCTGTTTCCAAGATGGCAGAGGTCTGGAGCACACTGGAGGAGCTCTGGACACCTCCCAGGGGAGGTGCAGGTCAGGGGAGTGGTCACTCCCCTTTCCTTTGTCCAGTTTCGCGCCAGAGCAGGGGCTAAGGGGTCCCTGAACCGGTGTAGACTGGCTTATGCAGAATTGGGCACATCTGTGCCCAAGAAAGCATTTCCAGAGGCTGGGGGAGGCTACTCCTCCCCTGCCTTCACACCATTTTCCAAAGGGAGAGGGTGTCACACCCTCTCTCAGAGGAAGTTCTTTGTTCTGCCATCCTGGGCCAGGCCTGGCTGGACCCCAGGAGGGCAGCTGCCTGTCTGAGGGGTTGGCAGCAGCAGCAGCTGCAGTGAAACCCCAGGAAGGGCAGTCTGGCAGTACCAGGGTCTGTGCTACAGACCACTGGGATCATGGAATTGTACCAACAATGCCAGGATGGCATAGAGGGGGCAATTCCATGATCATAGACATGTTACATGGCCATATTCGGAGTTACCATGGTGAAGCTACATATAGGTATTGACCTATATGTAGTGCACGCGTGTAATGGTGTCCCCGCACTCACAAAGTCCGGGGAATTTGCCCTGAATGATTTGGGGGCACCTTGGCTAGTGCCAGGGTGCCCTCACACTAAGTAACTTTGCACCTAACCTTTACCAGGTAAAGGTTAGACATATAGGTGACTTATAAGTTACTTAAGTGCAGTGTAAAATGGCTGTGAAATAACGTGGACGTTATTTCACTCAGGCTGCACTGGCAGGCCTGTGTAAGAATTGTCAGAGCTCCCTATGGGTGGCAAAAGAAATGCTGCAGCCCATAGGGATCTCCTGGAACCCCAATACCCTGGGTACCTCAGTACCATATACTAGGGAATTATAAGGGTGTTCCAGTAAGCCAATGTAAATTGGTAAAAATGGTCACTAGCCTGTTAGTGACAATTTGGAAAGAAATGAGAGAGCATAACCACTGAGGTTCTGATTAGCAGAGCCTCAGTGAGACAGTTAGTCACTACACAGGTAACACATTCAGGCACACTTATGAGCACTGGGGCCCTGGGTTACCAGGGTCCCAGTGACACATACAACTAAAACAACATATATACAGTGAAAAATGGGGGTAACATTCCAGGCAAGATGGTACTTTCCTACACACCTGAATTCTATTTCCTGACAAGGGCACATTTGGTACTTCTGCGGTTCTGATAGTGGAACGTGTAGCTCCATTGTCAACCAGGAATGAAACATCGTGTGCCATAACTTTGGCATTTACATAGGAACCTTGTTGATCTACCTCTAAGGATGCTGCTAACATGCACTCCTCATCATCAGAACTATCTCTGTTACATGTTTCTGAAAACTCCTCATTACTCAAATCAATTAAGGTAGTAGTTCTCAAACTGTGTGCCGCAGGACCGTGATGCGCCACCAAACTCAGCCAGGAGCGCTGCAGTCACTACAAAAGTATTAATGCTGCACACAATATTCAGCAGTAAAGCTTTGCAGACCGTTTCAATGAGCTGCAATTCCTATAATAGCCACTAAAGGCTAGTGTAGGAGGTTGGCCTGGTTTGTAGTGGGTACCAAAGATACTTAAAATTTATACTAGGTCCAGTTATCCCTTATTAGTGAAATGTAGGCAATGTCTAGAAGCCAGGCTGTCTAGAGGTAGCTGTAGGCAGAGCAGCCAAGACTGAACTAAGAGACATGCAAAGCTCTTGCAATACCACTGTAGTCAGACAGCACTCGCACATAAGAAAGACAATACTCAGTGTTACCAAAAATAAAGGTACTTTATTTTAGTGACACAAGGCCAAAAATATCTTAGAGGCTATACTCCCTTAGGGGGTAAGTATTATATACAAAATATACACTAGTAACCAAAATCAGTTAAGTACTCAGTCATAAAATAGTGCAAACAGTGAAAATCACCATAGGCTAGAATGGGCTTAAGGGCAACAGAAACCGTATTCTAAAATAGTGGAATGCGAAAGTTAGTTTCCCCCCTAGGCAAGTGTAGTGTGTAGAGGGGCGCTGGGAGTGTAAGAAAACACCAAAGGTAAGTAAAGTACCTCACCCCTGAGCCCAGGAAAACAGGAGTAAAGTACAGCAAGTTTCCTGAGAACACACTAGGAGTCGTGGTAAAGGGTTATGCAAAAGCTAAGCAAGATTGCAAGACACCAACAATGGATTCCTGGACCTGGAGACCTGTGGAGAGAGGAGACCAGTCCAAGAACAGATGAAGAGTCCAGGAAGAACAGGAGCCCCTGCTAACTCGGATCAATGTGAAAAAGTGGATTCTCCAGTGTAGGAGGCTGGCCTGGCTTGTAGTGGGTACCAGAGGTACTTACACCTTGTGCCAGGTCCAGTTATCCCTTATTAGTGTAGAAGAGGTGTTTCTAGCAGCTTAGGCTGATAGAAGGTAGTTATGGCAAAGCAGCTTAGGCTGAACTAGGAGACATGTAAAGCTTCTACTATAACACTGGTGTCATATGCACAGTATCATAGGTACTTTATTTTTATGACAATATGCCAAAACCATCTCAGTGAGTACCTCAGTATGAGGATAAGTTATATACACAAGATATATGTACACAAACCAAAATTATGCAGGTAATAGCAAAAGGAAGTAATGCAAGCAATGTAAAGTTACAGTAGATTGCAATAGGAGCACATAGGTATAGGGGGAACACAAACCATATACTCCAAAAGTGGAATACGAACCACAAATGGACCCCAAACTTATGTGAGCTTGTAGAGGGTCGCTGGGACTGTAAGAAAACAGTGAGGGTTAGAAAAATAGCCCACCCCAAGACCCTGAAAGGTAGTTGTAAAGTGCACCTACTACCCCCAGAGAGCACAGAAGTCGTGATAGGGGGTTTCTCCAGGAAGAACAAACACCAGAAATGCAACAACAGTGGATTTCTGGACCTGAGTACCTGTAAGACAAGGGGACCAAGTCCAAGAGTCGTGACAATGTCGAGAGGGGGCAGGAGCCCAGGAAATGCCAGCTGAGGGTGCAAGGAAGCTTCCACTGGTTGGAAGAAGCTTGGAGTTCTGCAAGAAAGAAGAAGACTAGGAACTTCCCCTTTGGAGGATGGATGTCCCACGTTGCGATGAAGCTTGCAGAGGTGTTCCCACGCAGAAAGACCGCAACCAAGCCTTGCTAGCTGCAAGGGTCGGGGTTAGGGTTTTTGGATGCTGCTGTGGCCCAGGAGGGACCAGGATGTCGCCACTTGGATGAGGAGACAGAGGGGGCACACAGCAACGTAGGGAACCCTCACAGAAGCAGGCAGCACCAGCAGAAGTACCTGAAAAGGCACTTAGAAGAAAAGTGAACCGGAGTCCACCTGAATTCACAAAAGGGAGTCCCACAACGCCAGAGGACATCAGAAGGTTGTGCACTGCAGGAAGGAGTGTCGGGGACCCAGGCTTGGCTGTGCACGAAGGGAATCCTGGAACAGTGCACAGGAGCCGGAGGAGCTACATATCACGTGGTACCCAGCAATGCAGTCTAGCATGGGGAGGTAAGGACTTACCTCCACCAAACTTGGACTGAAGGGACACTGGACTGTGGGAGTCACTTGGACAGAGTTGCTGAGTTCCAGGGAACACGCTCGTCGTGCTGAGAGGGGACCCAGAGGACTGGTGATGCAGTCTTTTGTTGCCTGCAGTTGCAGGGGGAAGATTCCGTCAACCCACGGGAGATTTCTTCCTGGCAGGGTCCCAGTGACACAGAGACTAAAACAACATATATACAGTGAAATATGGGGGTAACATGCCAGGCAAGATGGTACTTTCCTACATCCAGTTGAAAGAAAAAGTCAGAAATGCACCAAAGAAGACAGCTGCAGGTTCCTGCTTGGTGCAAGAGATGTCCCACTTCGAGTCATTGGATGCAGGCTGGTTTTCGTTGTTGGATTCCGCCAAAAAGCCTTGGCTCACACAAATGTCGTGCTTGGCGGGAAAAGGCACTACCTAGGCCCAGGAGGGACCTGGGGATCTCAACTCAGACTGAGGAGACAGAGGGGACTCTCAGCACTTTAGAGAGCCCTCAGAAGACCAGGCAGTACACACAGGAGTCCCGGGACATGGGGACAAAGGAGTTGCAAATCACGGTTGTTGCAGCACTAGATGAAGGGATTCCACGCTGCTGCAGAACAACTAAGGGAGCTGAGTGTCGCAGGATAGAGTGCTGGGGACCTGGGCTACTCTCTGCATGGAGGATTTCAGGAAGAAGCACACAGAAGCCCTTGGAGCTACAAAACACACAGTGCACAGGGGTACTGTCTGGCTCGGGAAGGCAAGCACTTATCTCCACCAAATCTGGACAGCTGAACCTTTGGAAAGTCAGGATCACTTTGGTCCACCACCTGTGTTCCAGGGATCACGCTCTTCAACAGGAGAGGAGTCCTAGAGTACCAGTTGTCGCTGAAGAGAGGTGCCTGCTGAAGCAGGGAAGTGACGCTGTCACTCCATGGGAGATTTTTTCAGTCCTTCTGGTGCAGGGTGAAGACAGGCAGTCCTCAGAGTGTGCACAATCTGGAAACTGTTGCAGTTGCTGCAGGAGCTGAAGTTACAGAGTTGCAATTGCCTTCTTTGATACTTTATTGCAGGTGTAGAGTCCCTAGAGCAGTTCTGCGGTTGATCCAATGGTAGAAGGTGAAGCATAGGTTGCAGAGGAGTCTTGCTGGAGTGTTGCAAAACTGAATCTGAGGAAAAACCCAGAGGAGAGACCCTAAATAGCACTGAGAGGGGGATTGGTCACCTAACCAGGTAAGCACCTATCAGGAGGGGTCTCTGACGTCACCTGCTGGCACTGGCCACTCATATGCTCCAAGAGTTCCCTGACCATCCTGAAAACACGATGGCAGAAGCCAGGGACACTCTGGAGGAGCTCTGGACCCCACCTCTGGGGTGGTGATGGACAGGAGAGTGGTCACTCCCCTTTCCTTTGTCAAGTTTTGCACCAGAGCAAGGACTGGGGGTCCCTGAACCGGTGTAGACTGGATTATGCAGGAAGGGCACCATTTGTGCCCTTCAAAGCATTTCCAGAGGATCTGGGAGGATACCCCTCCCATGCCTGTAACACCTATTTCCAACAAGAGAGGGTGTAACACTCCTCTCCTAAAGGAAATGCATTGTTCTGCATTCCTAGAATTGAGCTGCTCAAGCCCCAGGAGGGCAGAAACCTGTTGGTGAGGCGGCAGCACCTGGGGGTGCAGTGGAAACCTCAGAGAGCTGGTTTGGCAGTACTGGGGGTCCATGGTGGAGCCCCCATGGTGCATGGAACTGGCCCCTCAATACCAGAATCGGATTGGGGGTTACAATTTCACAATCTTAGACACCTCACGTGGCCTTTCGGCGTTACCATTGTGAAGCTACATATATGTATTGAAATATATGTAGTGCACGTTTATAACGGTGTCCCCGCACTCATGAATACCTGGAAATTGGTCCTGGACAATGTGTCCCTACACACAGTAACTATGCACCTAGCCTTCAGAAACTGAAGGTTAGACATATAGGTGACTTATAATTTACCTGGTGTAGTGAAAATGGCTGTGAAATAGTGGTTACACTATTTCACACAGGCTGCAATGGCAGTCCTGAAGGAATGTTTGTATATGTTCCTTATGGGTGGCGGAAGAAATGCTGCAGCCCTTAAGGATCTCCTGGAACCCCAATGCCCTGGGTACCTAGGTACCATATACTATGGACTTATAAGGGGGTCCAGTGTGCCAATCTGGAGTGGAATATAGAGTCACTAGACTGTAGTGACAAATTTAGAAAACAGAGAGAGCATGAGCACTGGAGTTCTGGTTAGCAGAAAAACATACTGACATATAGGCCGCAAACTATGAGCACTGGGGTCCTGACTAGCAGGATCCCAGTGAGACAGTAAAAACACACTGACAAACAGCAGAAATTGGGGGTAACATGGCAAAAAAGATGGTACTTTCCTACAGCCAGTATGAGCACACACCTCCAGACTTGGGAACAGCTGCTCTAGTTGCATCATTGTGATTACTGAAGGACAGCTTTAGTTCTACTTATCCATGTTTTCCCTTTTGTAAGCCACCTCATCCGGACAAAATACTCTGTTTTTCAGAAGAATGGTAACCTGGCCCTTCACACTCAAGATGATTCAGTTTTGTTTTCACTGTTGCACTATCTCAGCTTTGCTGGAATACTGCTGATATTTTACATCAGGACCTTCTTTTGAAGTAATGAAGGATGCTGGTGTTAACATGTTTTTCTACATTCAGTCCTGTGTTCATAATAGTCAATCTGGCCTTTAAATTGGCATAGTTTCTCAGACTTACCCCTGTAACGAATCATGTGCTATAATTTTGATTCCAGAATGTATGCAGTAGGGGTTTACATGTATCCCCTTTCAGAATCTGGTGGTGTATAGGTACAACAGACTGTCTGTATTGTATTTGGCATTTTAACATATTTTCTTTCACTTTGCTGTGAACTGATGCTGTATTAGCCATCGTTATAGTTAGTCTCTGCTGCAAGGCTGATGAATGAGCATTATAGTGCACACTGTGCAAGAGCAAAGTTCCACTACTTACACCACAGTAGAATACACCACAGTAGAATAACAATGGATGAGCAGGGCTGACAGAAAGCCCCTGAAAGTATTTCTATTACATATTATTATTATTAAAAACAAAAGGTTTTGGATAACGCTTAACCTAAAATGTCCCTTGTAGTGATAAATTAAACAATGCAGTTTCTCCTTATCCAGGAGAGGTGTCCAGTGCACAGTCATATTCAGATTTAAAGACTTGTCTTGAACAAGAATATGGTCTCAAGGTAGAGACTCACCTAGCCATATAACAGCTCTTTTTTTGCAGTTTTATATAGCACAAATTCGAACCCCCCCACTCAAAACAAAAGTCATGTAATGGGGAACAGCAATCAATGGGCAATGGGCCAAGGGAGCCACGATTCGAAAAAGTTTGGGAACCACTGAATTGAGGGAAACTGTTACCAACTCATTTACATTTGCATTTGCATTTGCTCTCTGATTCATGTTTTGCTGAGGAACCGTCACTTGCTGCTTGGTCATTGGGGCTTGTGGAACTTGCATTTGTTGAGGGACTTGAATCTGTTGTGAAACTTAAATTTTCTGTAATCCTGTAGGAGCAGCAACATTTTGGATACAGGATCTCTGGATTCTCTTAAATTGAACTTGACCACTGTCAGCAGTCCGAGCAACACCACCATCCTGCACCAATTTATTCACAATTTTAAAGGGACACTCTAGTCTCTAGTGTCCGAAGTTGTGGCACGCTTGACATGGCTGTATTTTCTTCAGTGCACATCAATCACATTACCACTTTGATCTATCCGAACACTGCATGTTCTATCTCTAAACTGAGGCACATAGTTAACCTACTGTTGCACACCTCGCATTCCACTAGTGTTCACCATCATCTGCGGGCTTTGAAATCCTGTCTAAGCAGATTTAATTTTCATCACTGTTGGACCTGGCCCTTTTTACAGGGTCATTCCCCAAACGTTTTGCCTTTTTCTCCTAGTTTTTCTGATCCTTTTTGCTGACGACATGACTCTGGTCACTTTATCACTGTTGATCAGTGCTAAAGTGCATGTGCTTTCCCTTGTAAACTTGGTATGATTGGCTTATACCTGGTTGGCACATTTAATTTACATGTAAGCCCCTTGTACAGTGGGATCCCTAGACCCAGGGCCTGTAAATTAATTGCTACTAGTCGGCCTGAAGCCCTGCTTGCGCCTCTCACAGAAGTAGCCTTTCAAACCTCTCTCAGGCCTGCTAGCGCAAGGCCTGCATGCACAGTTTTACTGCCACAGGGATCTGGCATCTAAATTTACTTACCAAGCCTGACACTCCCTGTAGGAAAATGGCTCCTTCTTGCAGTTACCCCCCCACATTTTGCCTGATATTGATGCTGACTTGACTTGAGAGTGTGTGGGATCCTGCTAACCAGGACCCAACACCAGTGTTCTTCCACTAAAAATGTACCATTGTTTCTATAATTGGCACACCCATGACACACAGATAAGTCCCTTGTAAAAGGTACCAGTGGTACTAAGGGCCCTGTGACCAGGGAAGGTCCCTGAGGGCTGCAGCATTTGTTGTGCCACCCTAATGGACTCCTCACCTAACACATGCACGCTGCCATTGCAGATTGTGTGTGTTGGTGTGGAGAAAAAGGAAAAGTCACCATGGCATCCCCCTCAGGATGCCCTGCACACAAAATACTGCCTGTGGTGTAGGTAACTCACCCCTCAAGCAGGCATTAAAGCCCTAAGGCGGGGTGCACTATTCCACAGGTGAGGGAAAAGCTGCATGAGCAATATTCCCATACAGTGTCCAAGTCCATTCTTAGACATTGTAAGTACAGTGTGGCCATATTAAGTATATGGTCTGGGAGTTTGTGAAAACAAACTCCACAGTTCCTTAATGGCTACACTGAACACTGGGAAGTTTGGTATCTAACTTCTCAGAATATTAAACCCACACTGATGCCAGTGCTGGATTTATTAAACAATGCACACAAAGGGCATCTTAGAGATGCCCCCTGTATTTTACCCAATCCTTCAGTGCAGGACTGACTGATCTGTGCCAGCCTGCCACTGAGACACGAGTTTCTGACCCCCTGGGGTGAGAGCCTTTGTGCTCTCTGGGGCCAGAAAAAAAGCCTGCGCTGGGTGGAGGTGCTTCACAACACCCCCCTCCAGGAACTGTTTCACCTAGCAGTGAGCCTCAAAGGCTCAGGCTTCGTGTTACAATGCCTCAGGGCACTCCACCTAGTGGAGATGCCCGCCCCCTGGGCATAGCCCCCACTTTTGGAGGCAAGTCCAGGGAGATAATGAGAAAAACAAGGAGGAGTCACCCCCTCAGCCAGGTCCACCCCTAAGGAGACCAGAACTGAAGTGACCCCCTCCTTGGAAAATTCTCCATCTTGCTTTGGAGGATTTATCCCAATGGGGATAGGGATGTGCAGGGTGTAGCCACCCTCAAAGACAGTAGCCATTGGCTACTGCCCTGGGACCCTAACACACCCCTACATTCAGTATTTAGGGGCGACCCTGAACCCAAGATTTCAGATTCCTGACAACCTAACAAGAAGAAGGACTGCTGACCTGAAAACCCTGCAGAGAGGAAGGAGACGACAACTGCTATGGCCCCAGCCCTACCGGCCTGTCTCCAGATTCAAAGAACCTGCAACAGCGACGCATCCTGCGGGCCCAGTGACCTCTGCCGACTCAGAGGACTGCCCTGCAATTCCAAAGGACCATGAAACTCCTGTGGACAGCAGCTCTGTCCAAAACAACAAGAAGAAACCATCTTTAAAGGGACTCTCACCTCACTCCTGAAGCATGAGTCCCCACCACTCTGCACCCGACACCTCCGGCACGTGTCCAGAGAAACCAACACCGCAGAGAGGACCCCCAGGTGACTCCAATGACGTGTCCACCCTGAGACGACCTCCCTGCACCACCACCACAACGCCTGCAGAGAGAATCCAGAGGATCCCCCCCTGACAGCGACTGCCAGGGAACAAAGAACCTGACGCCTGGAAGAAGCACTGCACCCTCAGCCCCCAGGCCCGTGAGGAACCAACTACCGGTGTAGTAGTGACCAGCAGGGGGCCCTCACCTTTGCCCAGTCGGTGGCTGGCCCGAGAAGTCCCGCTGTGCTCTGCATGCATCGTCAGAGTGACCCCCTGGTCCCTCCATTGATTCCAATACAAAACCCGACGCCTTGTTTGCACACTGCACCCGGCCTCTCCTGTGTACTTTGTGTGCCTGTATGGGACCCCCACAGTGCTCTACAAAACCCCCCTGGTCTGCTCCCCGAGGACATAGGTACTTACCTGCTAGCAGGCTGGACCCAGAACGCCCCTAGCCTCTATGGGCATATATGTTATTTGGGCCCCTCTTTTGACCTCTGCACCTGACTGGCCCTGTGTTGCTGGTGCTAGATGTTTGGGGTTAACTTTGAACCCCCAATGGTGGGTAGCCTATGCCCCGGAGACTGAACTTATAAGTGCTTTATTTACCTGACAAACTAACCTTTACTTACCTCCCCCAGGAACTGCTGAATTTTGCAGTGTCCACTTTTAAAATAGCTTCTTGCGATTTTATGCTAAACTGTGTACATTACTGTTTTGATTCAAAGTTCTATAATTACCTATGCCAAGTACCTTGCAATTTATGTACTTACCTGTAATTTGAATCCTGTGGTTCTAAAATAAATTAAGAAAATAATATGTTTCTATATAAAAACCTATTGGCCTGAAGTTAAGTCTTTGAGCGTGTGTTCCCATTTATTGTCTGTGTGTGTACAACAAATGGTTAACAATACCCTCTGATAAGCCTAACTGCTCAACCACACTACCACAAATAGAGCATTAGTATTATCTATTATTGCCTCTGTCAAGCCTTTGGGGAATCCATGGACTCTGTGCACACTGCAGTACATCATCAATTGGTTTGTTCTGTCAGCAAATCAAATGCTGCTGAATCATGTTGCTAATCTCAGGTTTCAATGCTTACACGAATCTAAACACAAAATAACTAAATAACTCATGTCTATCGGCTCAATATTTTCTGAATCACTACGATGTTTAAAAGCTTGCAGCAATCTTCCATAATAGGCATTCTTCAACTACTTTGTTTCCTGTGCTGTCCTGTCAGTCTTTTGCCAATCAACATCTTTTGGGGAAACTTTTTTCTTCAGAAATTCCAATACTTTATAATGCCCTTTCATCACCTCTTCAGATGGCGCACCTGTAACGGGATCTCTAAGCGGTTCAACAGTTGGCCAATCAACACTCCGCTTGCACTCAACCCATAAATCGTCTGGAACCACAATGTCAAATAAAGGGGGTCATTACGACCCTGGTGGTCGGAAACCGCCAGGGGTAATGTGGCGTCCGTACCGCCAACAGGCTGGCGGTACGGAGACCCGTATTATGTCCGCGGCGGTAGCGCCGCGGTCGCACCGCCGGGGCCGGCGGTTTCCCGGCGTTTTAGCCCCGGCGGTGATAATCCGCCAGGGCAGCGCTGCAAGCAGCGCTGCCCTGGGGATTATGACTCCCCTACCGCCAGCCTGTTCCTGGTGGTTTGCACCGCCAGGAAAAGGCTGGTGGTAAGGGGAGTCCTGGGGCCCCTGTGGGCCCCTGCACTGCCACTGGCATGGGCAGTGGCATGGGCCCCCTAACAGGGCCCCGTGCAGCTTTTCACTGTCTGCATAGCAGACAGTGAAAAGCGCGACGGGTGCTACTGCACCCGTCGCACGGCCGCAACACCGCCGGCTCCATTAGGAGCTGGCTCCTATGTTGCGACCTCATCCCCGCTGGGCCGGCGGGCGTAAACTAGGTTTGCGCCCGCCGGCCCAGCGGGGATGTTGTAATGGGGTCCGCGGGAGTGCAGCCGCATTAGCGGCCGCACGGCGGTTACCGCCGCCCGCCAAGCTTGTAATGTAAGTGTTTAAATCTTCCCACAGGCATTTTTAAAGCTTCACAAACCTCTCTGTCTGCTTGTACTACTCTACCCGCATCTCTCTCAATCTTGACTAACCATTTGGAATGATAATACGTCACTTCTGCTCCAACGGACATGTACATAACCTCCATCTGGAAACTCCCTCATTGAGATCATTTTAATACTATCAATTCTGCTTTACTTTCTTTTGATCTCTTTTATCTGCCCATCTGCCTTCCCATTTATCTTATGATCCCCATGTTTGAATGTTATAATTAATTTCTTAATGTGCATTCTCATGTCAGATAATCTCATATTTGCAATGTCTTTGATACTGAACTCTAACCAGTAACTTCTTCTTAAGGGCTTTGAACTTTCTAAATCTACACCATATTTGTCAGCCAGTTCTTCTAATTTGTCATAAGTCCGTCCTGCACGTTGTGTAACATCTTTGCATATGAAGCACAATTCATCTTCATTGTATGTACCCAGCTCAAGTGTTCCCTCAAGTAACTCATTTAATTCTAATTTTAATCTGAGACAATTCACTGTCCTGTCTCTCTGTGGGGTCTCTTCTGTTCTGACACTACTACTTGTTGTACCCGTTGCTCCTCTTTGTCTAAACACTCAGCCAACTGCTGTTCCAAAAAACCTTGCAAACTTGTATTGCTTCTCTGGGTCATACTTTGTGGGGTATTGCAATGTGCACTGGCAATCTGATCTGGTGTGGGCATGCAAGGAAGTGGAGTTCCCTGCAGACATCTCACATCAACTATGCCTGCTTGACTAACATCTGGTTAGGATCTGCAATTCGTGTAGGGGTCAAAGTTGGAACATACAAAGCTATTTTCTCCATTTCCGAATTGCTTGAATATTTTGATCTCAGCATGTCACGTGGTGACATCCCTGCAGATACAGGAGTTGTTGTCCGGGCATTACTTCCAGTGTTACCTGAAACATACAATGGAACAACTGGACCTATTGTCACAGGAATTGTCAGTGCATCAGGTCTTGTCAAATTTTTCAGATTCTGAGGAATTGCCATTCAAGTACTTTGACCAGTTAAGACTGTACTGAAAGTCTGTCCTGATTGACTTGGGGTAATATTTGGTATTGTCGGCACTGGGGTATACATGGGAATATTCTAATGCTGACTAACATTTTGCACAGGTGCTATCTGTGAGAAAGTAGCCTCTTTCTAGCCTTGTTACCCCCACTTTTGGCCTGTTTGTGAGTATATGTCAGGGTGTTTTCACTGTCTCACTGGGATCCTGCTAGCCAGGGCCCACTTCTCATAGTGAAAACCCTATGTTGTCAGTATGTTTGTTATGTGTCACTGGGACCCTGCTAGCCATGACCCCAGTGCTCCTAAGTTTGTGGCATATATGTATGTGTTCCCTGTGTGATGCCTAACTGTGTCACTGAGGCTCTGCTAACCAGAACCTCAGTGACAATTTGGAAAGCAGAGAGAGCATAACCACTAACAGGCTAGTGACCAATTTCACCAATTCACATTGGCATACTGGTACACCCATATAATTCCCTAGTATATGGTACTGAGGTACCCAGGGTATTGGGGCTCCAGCAGATCCCTATGCACTGCAGCATTTCTTTTGCCACCCATAGGGAGATCTGACAAATCTTACACAGGCCTGCCAGTGCAGCCTGAGTGAAATAACGTCCACGTTATTTCACATCCATTTACCACTGCACTTAAGTAACTTATAAGTCACCTATATGTCTAACCTTCCCCCTGCCAACGCAGGCACCAAACTTCTGCATCACTGGTCCTCTGGGTCCCCTCTCATCCTGACGAGCGGGGTCCCTGGAACACAGGAGCTGGGTCCAAGTGTCTCCCACAGTCCAGTGGCCGTTCTGTCTAAATTTGGTGGAGGTAAGTCCTTGCCTCCCTACGCCAGACAGTAATCCTGTGTACTGCGTGAACTGCAGCTGCTCGGGCTTCTGTGCACTTTTGCAAGACTCGCTGAGTTGGACTCCGACGTCGTGGGACCCTCCTTTGTGACTCTGACTTTACCGCTGTCCTCAGATCTTCTAAGTCCCTGTTCCGGTACTTCTGTTGGTGTTGCCTGCTTCTAGGGGGGCTCTCTGAGTTGCTGAGCGCCCCCTCTGTCTCCTCCTCCTAGGGGCGACATCCTGGTCCTTCCTGGGCCCCAGCAGCACCAAAAATCCTCAACTGCGACTCTTGCAGCTAGCAAGGCTTGTTTGCGGTATTTCTGCGTGGAAATAGTTCTGTAACCTCCAGCTCGCCGTGGGACATCTTCTCACCAAAGAGGAAGTTCCTGGCACCATCCGTTGTTGCAGAATCTTCGGCTTCTTCCACCCGGAGGCAGCCCTTTTGCACCTTCATCCGGGGTTTAGTGGGCTCCTGCCCCCCCCGGATCCTTGCGTGACTCTTGGACTTGGTCCCCTTCTTTTAAAAGGTCCTCAGGTCCAGGAATCCGTTTTCAGAGCTTTGGTAGCAGTTGTGGTTCTTGCAGAATCCCCTATTTCGACTATACTGTCTCTCTGGGGTAGTAGGGTAACTTTACTCCTACTTTTCAGGGTCTTGGGGTGGGGTATCTTAGACACTCTTACTGTTTTCTCACAATCCCAGCGACCCTCTACAACCTCCCATAGGCCTGGGGTCCATTTGTGATTTGCATTCCACTTTTGGAGTATATGGTTTGTGTTGCCCCCAGGCCTATGTCTACTATTGCATCCTATTGTGATTCTACATTGTTTGCACTCCTTTTCTTACTGTTACTTACCTGTTTTGGGTTTGTGTACATATAATTTGTGTATATTACTTACCTCCTAAGTGAGGGTATCCTCTGAGATACTTTTGGCATATTGTCACTAAAATAAAGTACTTTTATTTTTAGTAACTCTGAGTATTGTGTTTTCTTATGATATTGTGCTATATGATATAAGTGGTATAGTAGGAGCTTTGCATGTCTCCTAGTTCAGACTAAGGTGCTTTGCCATAGCTACCTCTAACAGCCTAAGCTGCTAGAAACACCTCTATTCTACTAATAAGGGATAACTGGACCTGGCACAAGGTGTAAGTACCACAAGGTACCCACTATAAGCCAGGCCAGCCTCCTACACTGTCTGCTCTGCTTTCTTTGCTTCTTTTTTGTTTTAGGTTTTGTACTCCCAACACCTTCCTCTGTGATAGCTGGAACCATCCTCTCCACACTTTCTGATCTGTGTCCCATTGAGCTTCCACTAGTGTTTTAGCTGCTTTCCTCATTCTGTTCTTTGTGTCTAGCAACAAGTTCTTAAATAGCAAGGGCTTCAAATTGTGCGAGTCTTGGAGGAGGCATTAATTTGCTCAGTATGGTCCTCAAAGTTTCTAAAATTCTCAAACTAAAAGTCCAATAACAAGGAAAAGCTAATGGCCTTTCCCAGTGATCTTGCACGCTTTTTTTAACCCAAATGCATGCTGAAACTCCACTCGCCTCTGATACTTCATAAGGTGGTGTACCTGTTCACCCTCCCAAACTGGAATAAACACATCTCACTGCAGTTCTATAAGCCTTGAAAAACTTTTTTTTCACACAATTTCAATTATTAACACAAATTTCAATGAAACCAGGAAGTAAATTGAATCCCACAATCCTTTTCGCAAGCTGTTCTCAACCAATAACAACGCAACATTGTTCTCCAATACGAACACAGCTTTTCTCTCCAACTGATCAATCCCACAGCGGTACAAATAATGTCACACTCACTACATCAACACAAAAGGATGATGAACAGAGTGCTGAAACTTTTCAAACACTCACCCCCAGTCACAGATCTGGGTTTAATCCATTGTTCTTTTGTTCACCATATCATCCCACTTTGGACGCAGACATATACAAACCAGCCTTGACCCTGTTCCCCATGGGAACAGTACAGCCCCAAACACCAGGCCAGGTCTTCTCTGGACCTGAAACAAGCACACAGGGACTGGTTGCAAGGTATCACCCTTCATCAGGCAGATAAGCTTGAATCCAGTGGCACAGTGAGCACCAGACCCACGTCTGGGCAAACTCTTCCCACTTAGGGCAACCTTAGCAATACAAAAAGATGATGGACGGAGTGCTGAAACGTTTCAAACACTCACCCCCAGTCACTGATCTGTGTTTAATCCATCGTTCTTTTCATCACCATACCACCCCAGTATGGACCCAGATGTAGGAAAGTACCATCTTGCCTGGTATGTTACCCCCATATTTCACTGTATATATGTTGTTTTAGTCTATGTGTCATGGGACCCTGCCAGGCAGGGCCCCAGTGCTCATAAGTATGTGCCTTGTATGTGTTCCCTGTGTGAGGCCTAACGGTCTCACTGAGGCTCTGCTAACCAGAACCTCTGTGGTTATGCTCTCTCTGCTTTCCAAATTTGTCACTAACAGGCTAGTGACTAAATTTACCAATTCACATTGGCATACTGGTGCACCCATATAATTCCCTAGTATATGGTACTGAGGTACCCAGGGTATTGGGGTTCCCGGAGATCCCTATGGGCTGCAGCATTTCTTTTGCCACCATTAGGGAGCTATGACAATATTTACACAGGCCTGCCACTGCAGCCTGAGTGAAATAACGTCCACGTTGTTTCACAGCCATTTACCACTGCACTTAAGTAACTTATAAGTAACCTATATGTCTAACCTATACCTGGTGAAGGTTGGGTGCAAACTTACTTAGTGTGTGGGCACCCTGGCACTAGCCAAGGGGCCCCCACATCGTTCAGGGCAAATTCCCCAGACTTTGTGAGTGCGGGGACACCATTACATGCGTGCACTACACATAGGTCACTACCTATGTATAGCGTCACAATGGTAACTCCGAACATGGCCATGTAACATGTCTAAGATCAATTGCACCCCAACACAATTCCATGATCCCCCAGGTCTCTAGCACAGAACCCGGGTACTGCCAAACTGCCTTTCCGGGATCTCCACTGCTGCTGCTGCCAACCCCTCAGACAGGTTTCTGCCCTCCTGGGGTCCAGGCAGCCCTGGCCCAGGAAGGCAGAACAAAGGATTTCCTCTGAGAGAGGGTGTAACACCCTCTCCCTTTGGAAATAGGTGTGAAGGCTGGGGAGGAGTAGCCTCCCCCAGCCTCTGGAAATGCTTTGATGGGCACAGATGGTGCCCATCTCTGCATAAGCCAGTCTACACCGGTTTAGGGATCCCCCAGCCCTGCTCTGGTGCGAAACTGGACAAAGGAAAGGGGAGTGACCACCCCCCTGACCTGCACCTCCCAGGGGAGGTGCCGAGAGCTCCTTCAGTGTGTCCCAGACCTCTGCCATCTTGGAAACAGAGGTGTTTGTGGCACACTGGACTGCTCTGAGTGGCCAGTGCCAGCAGGTGACGTCAGAGGCACCTTCTGATAGGCTCTTACCTCTCTTGGTAGCCAATCCTCCTCCCTTGGTAGCCAAACTTCCTTTTCTGGCTATTTAGGGTCTCTGCTTTGGGGAATTCTTCAGATAACGAATGCAAGAGCTCACCAGAGTTCCTCTGCATCTCCCTCTTTACCTTCTACCAAAGGATCGACCGCTGACTGCTCAGGACGCATGCAAAACCGCAACAAAGCAGCAAGACGACTACTAGCAACCTTATATCGCTTCATCCTGCCGGCTTTCTCGACTGTTTCCAGGTGGTGCATGCTCTGGGGGTAGCCAGCCTCCTCTCTGCACCAGGAGCTCTGAAGAAATCTCCTGTGGGTCGACTGAATCTCCCCCCTGCAACCGCAGGCACCAAAAGACTGCATCACTGGTCCTCTGGGTCCCCTCTCAACACAACGAGTGTGGTCCCTGGAACTCAGCAACTCTGTCCAAGTGACTCCCACAGTCCAGTGACTCTTCAGTCCAAGTTTGGTGGAGGTAAGTCCTTGCCTCCCCACGCTAGACTGCATTGCTGGGTACTGCGTGATTTGCATCTGCTCCAGCTCCTGTGCACTCTTCCAGGATTTCCTTCGTGCACAGCCAAGCCTGGGTCCCCGACACACTAACCTGCAGTGCACAACCTTCGGAGTTGTCCTCCGGCGTCGTGGGACTCCCTTTTGTGACTTCGCATGGACTCTGGTTCACTCTTCTTCTAAGTGCCTTTTCAGGTACTTCTGCGGGTGCTGCCTGCTTCTGTGAGAGCTCCCTGAGTTGCTGGGCGCCCCCTCTGTCTCCTCTTCCAAGTGCTGACATCCTGGTCCCTCCTGGGCCACAGCAGCTCCCAAAAACCTCTAATGCCACCCTTGCAGCTAGCAAGGCTTGTTTGTGGTCTTTCTGCATGGGGACACCTCTGCAAGCTTCGTCGCAACGTGGGATATCCATCCTCCAAAGGAGAAGTTCCTAGTCCTCTTCTTTCTTGCAGAACTCCAAGCTTCTTCCAACAGGTGGCAGCTTCCTTGCACCCTCAGCTGGCATTTCCTGGGCTCCTGCCCACTCTCGACCCTCTATAAGCTCACATAGGTTTGGGGTCCATTCGTGGTTCGCATTCCACTTTTGGAGTATATGGTTTGTGTTGCCCCTATACCTATGTGCTCCTATTGCAAACTACTGTAATTTTACACTGCTTGCATTACTTTTCTTGCTATTACCTGCATAATTTTGGTTTGTGTACATATATCTTGTGTATATAACTTATCTTCATACTGAGGGTACTCACTGAGATACTTTGGCATGTTGTCATAAAAATAAAGTACCTTTATTTTTAGTAGTTCTGTGTATTGTGTTTTCTTATGATATTGTGCATATGACACCAGTGGTATAGTAGGAGCTTTACATGTCTCCTAGTTCAGCCTAAGCTGCTTTGCCATAGCTACCTTCTATCAGCCTAAGCTGCTAGAAACATCTCTTCTACACTAATAAGGGATAACTGGACCTGGCACAAGGTGTAAGTACCTCTGGTACCCACTACAAGCCAGGCCAGCCTCCTACATTGGTTGTGCAGCGGTGGGATAAGTTCTTGTAACTACTTACCACTTTGTCATTGTGTACTTTTTATAAGAGAATAATATAGAAAACAGTTCAGTGTATGTACATCTAACCAAAAAGTTTTGCTTTTCTCCTCTTAAACTTTTTACAAAGTGCTGAAAAGTATTCTAAAACTTTCAAACGTTTCCAAAAAGTTTGAAAATGGTTTTTTTTCTGTTCTTTAAAAAGTTCTGAAACTTGTTCTTCCTTCTCACTATTTCTAAACCTTTTACTATCATGTCTGTAGAAACCTCTACTCTTAAAAGGGTCAATACTACTTATGAGAATTTGAATTACAAGAGCCTCAGGAGTCTCTGCTTAGATAGAGGT
The DNA here is from genome assembly GCF_031143425.1 of Pleurodeles waltl. Classification (NCBI taxonomy): domain Eukaryota; kingdom Metazoa; phylum Chordata; class Amphibia; order Caudata; family Salamandridae; genus Pleurodeles; species Pleurodeles waltl. The sequence continues at coordinate 757,737,598 of NC_090449.1, read as the reverse complement.
TTAGTGATAGGAAAGAACCCTACAAATGAGTTTCTATATAACATGCTTATTGTAAATGATGAGTCCCAAGCCGGCACATCAAATGAGAGGTTAATAGAAGATTCCCATTCTGACTCAGGGGATCTCCTTGAGGGAGGTGGGGAGGGTTCAGAACCAGATCTGCCACCTAGCAGGACACCCAGTAATGTTGGTAGTAATGGAGGTTCCCATCACAGTAGAGGAGTCTTTATTCCTGGAGGCCATGTTGCTAGGGTTCAGTCAGTTAGGGACAGATCCCCCTCTGTTGTTTCCAATTACTCTTCTGTGTCCAAGCATTCCCAACCCACCCATCCTGAGGATAACTTGTTAGAAAGGGAACCCAAAACGTTGATGGTTGAAGAGACCAGACTGAAGCTTAAACAGCAACAGCTGGCCTTAGATAGGGAATCCCTTGACCTGGAGAAGGAGAGGCAGAGATTGGGGGTTGGACCCCATGGTGGCAGCAGCAGCAGTATTCCTGATCGTAATCCTGTTAGAGAGCATGATTCCAGGAATCTGCACAAGATAGTCCCCCCTTACAAGGAGGGGGATGACATCAAAAAGTGGTTTGGTGCACTTGAGAGGGCCTGTATGGTACAGGGGGTCCCTCAAAGGCAGTGGGCTACTATATTGTGGCTCTCTTTCACTGGAAAGGGTGCATCAACTGCAGAGGTGGTAATTTTCGGCATCATGCCGAAAAGCTGCTTCCCGGGAATGTAGTTAGCCGGGTCGCGGTCTATCAAGAGCAGCACACGGGTTTTGATTCACTTCTTACCGCCTCTGCAGTTGATGCATTCATGCACCTATTGTTTTAAGGCACTTATTCCATTGTCCTGAGGAGGCCGGATTCTTTAAGGCCGAAATGCGTCCACTGTTATTTCGAAGGAGTGACTGTTGGAATTCCTGAATTGTTGGACTTATAATTTGCAGACTGTATCGGACATCTCTTTAGTGATTGGTTTCTCTCACTGAGGCCAGATACTTTCCTTAGACTACGATCACTACCTTTTACTGTGACTGCTTGCCACTGGATGGCTAAACAGCCTATGCTTTATGTATTACGGTGCCCGAATGGAATTGTTGGTTATTTTTTTTTTATGTATAGGATTTGTATATATTTAGATTTTATTCTGTGTATTAGTTTTTTAGGTGCACAGGTAATTCGTTGACACTATGATTAAATTACTTTAACAATATTAAAGAAATTATTTTTCAGTGAAAAATTGAGGTTTTCGCTTGGATAGCTGGGTATTTATTTTTTCCTTCTGGATATTTTGATTGTTGTACTGTTCCTGTCCGTTCCAGTGGGGTTATAGGGACGTCCCCTCCCTCTGTCTGTTAAAAAGGTATTGTGGACAGCTAGCTGTCAGAAAGCTTTTGAGGAGCTCAAACAGGCCATGTGCTCTGCACCTTTCCTAAAAAGCCCATGTTACTCCAAGAAATTCATTGTTCAAACTGATGCATCTGAATTAGGGGTAGGGGCAGTCTTATCACAACTGAATTCTGAGGCGCAGGATCAACCAGTTGCTTTTATCAGCAGAAGGTTGACCCCTAGAGAAAAGCGTTGGTCTGCCATTGAGAGGGAGGCCTTTGCTGTGGTCTGGGCACTGAAAAAGTTGAGGCCATACCTGTTTGGCACTCACTTTATTGTTCAGACAGACCACAAACCTCTACTTTGGCTAAAACAAATGAAAGGTGAAAACCCTAAATTGTTGAGGTGGTCCATATCTCTACAGGGAATGGACTATACAGTGGAACATAGACCTGGTAGTACCCACTCCAATGCTGATGGACTCTCCAGATATTTCCACTTAAACATTGAAGACTCATCCGGTCATGGCTAGTCTTATTGTCCTTCGTTTGGGGGGGGGGGGTTGTGTAGGAAAGTACCATCTTGCCTGGCATGTTACCCCCATATTTCACTGTATATATGTTGTTTTAGTCTATGTGTCACTGGGACCCCAGTGCTCATAAGTATGTGCCCTGTATGGGTTCCCTGTGTGATGCCTAACTGACTCACTGAGGCTCTGCTAACCAGAACCTCAGTGGTTATGCTCTCTCTGCTTTCCAAACTTGTCACTAACAGGCTAGTGACTAAATTTACCAATTCACATTGGCATACTGGTACACCCATATCATTCCCTAGTATATGGTACTGAGGTACTCAGGGAATTGGGGTTCCAGGAGATCCCTATGGGCTGCAGCATTTCTTTTGCCACCCATACGGAGCTCTGACAATTCTTACACAGGCCTGCCACTGCAGCCGGAGTGAAATAACATCCACTTTATTTCACAGCCATTTACCACTGCACTTAAGTAACTTATAAGTCACCTGTATGTCTAACCTTCACCTGGTGAAGGTTGGGTGCAAAGTTACTTAGTGTGTGGGCACCCTGGCACTAGCCAAGGTGCCCCCACATTGTTCAGGGCAAATTCCACGGACTTTGTGAGTGCGGGGACACCATTACACGCGTGCACTGTACATAGGTCACTACCTATGTACAGCGTTACAAGGGTAACTCCGAACATGGCCATGTAACATGTCTAAGATCATGGAATTGTCACCCCAAGGCTATTCTGGCATTGGGGGGGACCATTCCATGATTCCCCGGGTCTCTAGCATAGTACCCGGGTACTGCCAAACTGCCTTTCCGGGGTCTCCACTGCAGCTGCTGCTACTGCTGCCAACCCCTCAGACAGGTTTCTGCCCTCCTGGGGTCCAGGCAGCCCTGGCCCAGGAAGCAGAACAAAGGATTTCCTCTGAGAGAGGGTGTAACACCCTCTCCCTTTGGAAATGGGTGTGAAGGCTGGGGAGGAGTAGCTTCCCCCAGCCTCTGGAAATGCTTTGATGGGCACGGATGGTGCCCATCTCTGCATAAGCCAGTCTACACCGGTTTAGGGATCCCCCAGCCCTGCTCTGGCTCGTAAATGGACAAAGGAAAGGGGAGTGACCACCACCCTGACCTGCACCTCCCAGGGGAGGTGCCCAGAGCTCCTCCAGTGTGTCCCAGGCCTCTGCCATCTGAGAAACAGGTGTCTGTGGCACACTGGACTGCTCTGAGTGGCCAGTGCCAGCAGGTGACATCAGAGGCTCCTTCTGATAGGCTCTTACCTCTCTTGGTAGCCAGTCCTCCTTCCTTGGTAGCCAAACTTCCTTTTCTGGCTACTTAGGGTCTCTGCTTTGGGGGAATTCTTCAGATAACGAATGGAAGAGCTCACCAGAGTTCCTCTGCATCTCGCTCTTCACCTTCTACCAAAGGATCGACCACTGACTGCTCAGAACGCCTGCAAAACCTCAACAAAGTAGCAAGACGACTACTAGCAACCTTGTATCGCTACATCCTGCCGGCTTTCTCGACTGTTTCCAGGTGGTGCATGCTCTGGGGGTAGCCAGCCTCCTCTCTGCACCAGGAGCTCTGAAGAAATCTCCCGTGGGTCGACGGAATCTTCCCCCTGCAACCGCAGGCACCAAAAGACTGCATCACTGGTCCTCTGGGTCCCCTCTCAGCATGATGAGCGTGGCCCCTGAACTCAGCAACTCTGTCCAAGTGACTCCCACAGTCCAGTGACTCTTCAGTCCAAGTTTGGTGGAGGTAAGTCCTTGCCTCCCCACGCTAGACTGCATTGCTGGGTACTGCGTGATTTGCATCTGCTCCAGCTCCTGTGCACTCTTCCAGGATTTCCTTCATGCACAGCCAAGCCTGGGTCCCCGACACTCTAACCTGCAGTGCACAACCTTCTGAGTTGTCCTCCGCCGTCGTCGGACTCCCTTTTGTGACTTCACGTGAACTCCAGTTCACTCTTCTTCCAAGTGCCTTTTCAGGTACTTCTGCGGGTGCTGCCTGCTTCTGTGAGGGCTCCCTGAGTTGCTGGGTGTCCCCTCGGTCTCCTCCTCCAAGTGGTGACATCCTGGTCCCTCCTGGGCCACAGCAGCATCCAAAAACCCTAACCGCAACCCTCTGCAAGCTTCATTGCGACGTGCCACATACATCCTCCAAAGGAAAAGTTCCTAGACCTCTTCTTTCTTGCAGAACTCCAAGCTTCTTCCAACAGGTGGCAGCTTCCTTGCACCCTCAGCTGGCATTTCCTGGGCTCCTGCCCACTCTCTACACTGTTGCGACTATTGTACTTGGTCTCCTTGCCTTACACGTACTCAGGTCTGGAAATCCACTGTTGTTGCATTGCTGGTGTTTGTTCTTCCTGCAGAATCCCCCTATCACGACTTCTGTGCTCTCTGGAGGTAGTAGGTGCACTTTACACCTACCTTTCAGGGTCTTGGGGTGGGCTATTTTTCTAACCCTCACTGTTTTCTTACAGTCCCAGCGACCCTCTACAAGCTCACATAGGTTTGGGGTCCATTTGTGGTTCGCATTCCACTTTTGGAGTATATGGTTTGTGTTGTCCCTATACATATGTGCTCCTGTTGCAATCTACTGTAATTTAACACTGCTTGCATTACTTTTCTTGCTATTACCTGCATAATTTTGGTTTGTGTACATATATCTTGTGTATATAACTTATCCTCACACTGAGGGTACTCACTGAGATACTTTGGCATATTGTCATAAAAATAAAGTACCTTTATTTTTAGTACTTCTGTGTATTGTGTTTTCTTATGATATTGTGCATATGACACCAGTGGTATAGTAGGAGCTTTACATGTCTCCTAGTTCAGCCTAAGCTGCTTTGCCATAGCTACATTCTATCAGCCTAAGCTGCTAGAAACACCTCTTCTACACTAATAAGGGATCATTGGACCTGGCACAAGGTGTAAGTACCTCTGGTACCCACTACAAGCCAGGCCAGCCTCCTACACCAGACATATGCAAATCAGCCTTGACCCTGTTCCCCATGGGAACAAGCCAGCCCCAACTGCCAGGCCAGGTCCTCCCTGGACCGGAAACATGCATACTGGGACCAGTTTCAGGGTATCACCCTTCATCAGCCAGACTAGCTTGAATCCAGTGGCACAGTGAGCATGAGACTCACATCTGGGCATGCCCTTCCCACTAAGGGCAATGTTAGCAATACAAAAGGATGATGGATGGAGTGCTGAAACTTTTCAAACACTCCCCCCCCAGCCTGTTCCCCATAGGAGCAGTACCGCCTGACCTGCGTAACCAGGTCCTCCCTGGACCGGAAACAAGCATCCTGGGACTGGTTTCAGGGTATCACCCTTCATCAGCTAAGCTAGCTTGAATCCAGTGGCACAGTGAGGACAGGACCCACATCTGGGCATACCCTTCCCACTTAGGGAAACTTTAGCAGCACAAAAAGATGATGGATGGAGTGCTGAAACTTTTCACTCAGCAGCTGCAGTCACTTCACAATTGGCTCTAACACAATGACTCACACATATATGCGAAATACAAAATATTGCGAGCACTTCAAAAACAAGAAACCTGTTTTCACACTACGCATAGGGCTCAAACACTTTTGAAAGCTGTACGGCTTCCACATCCAGCTGTGGCTTTCACAATTACACAATGAGTGAAGCTCGTCCTGGTTGATACAGATCCTTCCTGTGCAATCCGGATTTAGCTAATACAAACCAACAACTCACACACCCTCAAGGAAAAACTAATAGCACTGTCAATGGTGCCTCATGACCAGTGCTTCGCTGCAGACAATAAATTAATCAAGTGTGTTCTGCACTTGTGCGCTGCCCGAGGTCTTAGGCCTCGATGGACCCGTTAACAACAACAACAATCGCAAAGCACCACAATCACTTTGAGTACGATGACTCCATAAACACCCCACAACGTCACATTCACCGCAGTCTATAGCAAAAAGCATTGCAAGCGCAAATCCCTACTTATACTTACACTGCACCACACTTGTAAACACAATGCTGGAATTTCATCAACCTCTCAATTAACCATAGAAAAGTAGCCAGTTTTTGAACTGAACAATAACATATGTCTAATACTGAAGAACAATATGGCTTCCCATCTCATGGTAAATAACGTCACTCTGCTACCAGAGCAGTTAACGTTTTTTCAGTTCCTTCGCAGGAATCAAAATGCTTCACCAAGTTTGAGGGACCAGGTGACCCAATAAAGAGTGTGGTTAACCATGCACAATCATTTGAAACTTACCACAACAAATTTGAACACCATGACCAATGTGGCCACAGAAGGAAAACTCCAATCAGTAAAAGTTGCAAGGCTTTATTTTACATTCACAAAGCTAAAGTCTCATAAACTGTGCACAAAATCAAATTGTAAAGATAGATCAACACCATTGGTTGCCCAAAATAGCGAAACAAGTTTAATCTACTTAGCATCAGCACCATTAACCATTCAATAATAATAATACCTATCATTAAAGTTATAATTTGAGCAATGGAAACATATATCAAATCAGACTGTGTTGACATTTGACAAATCGAATTAAACAGAGATCAAGAATCAGGTTTGAACAGAAGTTATGCCTACAGGTAACTGAATTAGGACATGCATATGTGGAAACAGACTAACAAGTAAAAAAAAAGGCAAAAGGAGACAAAAATAATTTGTAAAAACAAATTATCTGAGGCTAAGATTAACGTGAAAAATAAAATAGGTATGTGTCAGTATGCTAGCTTCTATTAGGAAAAGGACATGTCAAGGAAAATAACTTTAACGGGGATATACCTCTCCTAGGGTCAGCATTCAAGGGATTTATTCGTCAGCAAAGCATGTAGATCATCAGCAAAGGCTGTTCGAAGCACCATCAGGATAGGTGCCGAACACGAGCTGCACAGAGAACAGTTCTTGGGGACAACCAGAGGACAACTAACTGAAACTTATGAAGTCCATCCCTAAAGTAATGTACACGAATGTCTCTGATTAAACAGTTCAGTGGTCCCACATCATGCAAAACAGACAATTTCCAATCAGAGTCTAAACACAAGTCTGAGTTGAAATATTGCAACGTTTTCTCAGGTTTAGTCTGAAGTCCTCTCCTTCTTCCGTGTGAATCCAACAGTCAATCACAATTTTCTATCAGTTTACAACAAGATTCATTCTTCAGAGGGTATACAATGGACTTGTCTTCCCACGTGAAAGCACATGTTGATAGAAACAGTTTGATTCATGTTCAGGCCACAGGCCTAAATGTCCCGCAACCAAGGTAATTTAGAAACAAGTCTCCTAAAGTTAAACAAAGGAATCCATTACTATTCAAGAGTACAACTAATGGAATAATTCATGTTTGAAAATAAGTTTTATTCATCACTTTTACATGACTGCCAATACAAGGTCTGCAGACCTAGTTATGCTAAAATGTAATACACGAATATATCTGTTAAGAAAACACATAAAATGAACATTTGAAAATTCAGCATTATAATATATAATCGGAAAGCATAAAACATTTAATTATGAATTGCAAACTTGTTAAGGCATCACGTTAGATATGACAGACAAATGCAGTTATTCTGTGCACACGTCTACTTAAACCCATAAATCACTCATTAAACATTACAAAATCAAATTTGTTTCACTAATAGCAGTTACTCTAAAGTTTAAAATATACTTTGGCATTAATTAAATCTTGTCAGCACATTGTTAAATCTGGTAGGCACGTTTTGAAAACATGAGCACTTTTAAAATACGTGTCAGTGCAGCTTTTCTCTGCGTTAAGCTTTTGAACATAACATTTTCTCCTGATGTTTGAGGCACTAAAAGCATTACTAAAATGTACGCTCCAACAGCTCATACCCAATTGGCTCATTTAATTTACTTTAAGTCCCTAGTAAAGTCTACTACATGTAAATTAAATGCTACTTGTGGCCCTGCAGCACTAACTGTGCCACTCGTTTAGATAGCCCTTTAATAATGTCTCAGGCCTGCCATTCCAGACCCTATGTGTGCGGTTTCGAACTGTCATGTCGACCTGACAAAATCACCCTTTTGCTTGGCCTAAAAGGTCCCTTTTTATTCATATGTCACTCCCGAGGTTCACCCTAGACAACCTAGAGGGCAGACTGCAATGTATTTAAAAGGCAGGTCATGTACTTTTAAGTTTTATATGTCCTGGTAGTGGTTAAGTCCCAAAGTAATTTTTCACCACAGCAAGATCTATCTCTCCCATAGAATGACATTGTGATTACCTTATTACATTTTATAAGTGTAATCCACGTCTTGTAAGTGCAATTCACAGTCTGGAAGAGATAAATCTTTTGGGTTTGGTGTCTCAGGGCTCACAATGAAAAATTACAACTATAGTGATATTTGATGTTAAATGGCATTTCTGAAAATGCCACTCATAAAAAGTTGGCATTTTTTTTACTTTAGCCATTTGGTGCCTGCTGCCTGACTCTGATCACTTGTCTGGGGGTAGGGGACAGCTGGGCTTTGTATATTCCCTATAGACAGACACACACAATGGGAAGATATATGTGACTTGATTGGCCATCCTGGCAAGATGTGAGGCAGGAGCTGGGCACAGCCTCACTTACACCTGGATAGACTGTGTCAGGTTCCTACACAAAAGGCTGCATAGCCCCATGTAGTGAGTCTAGAGCCATGGCAGGAAGGGCAGGACCTCTGTGCACTTCAAAGGCCTGTCTTTGAAGTCTTCCCCACTTTACAGGCCAAACTGGGGATAAGTACTGGATCCCTGACAACGCCAACTTAGTACACTTCTGGACCTGTGAATACACTGCCAGGGAAAAGGACTGCTCCACAGTGGACCCCCAGTACTGCCACACCAACCTTCTGAGGTTTTCCAGGCAGCCCCAGTTGCTGCCACCTCACAGACAGGTTTCTGCCCTCCTGTTGCTTCAGCTGTTCAAGCCCAGGAAGGCAGAACAAAGGATTTCCTTTGGGAGAGGGGTGTTACACCCTCTCCATTTGGAAATAGGTGTTACAGGCATGCGAGGGGTAGCCTCCCAGAGGCTCTGGAAATGCTATGAAGGGCACAGATAGTGCCCTCCTTTCACAATCCAGTCTACACTGGTTCAGGGACCTCCAATCCCTGCTCTGGCAGGAAACTGGACAAAGGAAAGGGGAGTGACCACTCCCCTGTCCATCACCACCCAAGGCGTGTTGCCCAGAGCTCCTTCAGAGTGTCCCTGGGTTTTGCAATCTTGGTTCCAAAGTGGGGGGGGCACTCTGAGAGCAGCTGAGTCACCAGTGCCAGCAGGTGACGTCAGAGACCCCTACTGATAGGTGCTTACCAGGTTAGGGGACCAATCCCCCTTTCAGGGCTATTTAGGGTCTCTCCTCTGGGTGTTTCTTCAGATTTGGATTGCAAGACTCCAGCAGGAATCCTCTACATCCTTTACTTCATCTTCTACTGACAGAACGAACGCTGTCCACTCAAGGAACTCCCAGGGGGACCACTTCCCATTTGCGAATGGGTTAGCACCAGTTTGAAACTGGTGCTAACTGCAATTGGTTTGTGACCGCATTCATGGTCACAAAACAATGCTACATCACGATGCGACTCGCAATTAGGAAGGGAACACCCCTTCCTAATTGCAACACGCAAACTTATTTTGCGATTTGGTAAAAATACAATACAATACAATTCTGTACATACCAAAATGTTTTTTTCCTGTCGCAAACGGTCCGATTCTGTGAATCGGGCTGTTTGCGACAGGAAAAATGGTAGGTACATATGCCCCTATGTCTTTGGCAGTAAAAACCGCCTACCGCCACAGCGACGAACGTCAAAAGACTGTTGCCGCGGCTACCATCCGTCTGCCATAATATGATCCCCGACGGATTTCCTCCACAAGAAGGGCAGAAATCCGGCTGTGGCCATACTGGCGGAAGGTGGTATGGTGGCGCTGCTACCACCTGCAGCGCCATTGCAGTAGACCGCCGCCAGCCATTTTATGAAAAATAATACGGCCTGGCGGTGTTCTGCTGGCGATAGCAGCACCCCGTCCCCTGCCGGTAGACCCTCTGGATGCAGGTAAGTCAGGTTTCCGACAGGAGAGGCTGGTGGGGGGTGTTGTGTGTGTTTGTGGGGTGTGCATGTATGTGTGTGTGTGCGTGAATGCAAGTTTGTGTAGTGTTGTTTGTGTTCGTGTATGCATGTGTGAGAATGCGTATATGCAGGGAAATGTGAATATGTGTCTGCTTGTCAGTGTGAATGTGTGTACGGATGTGTGCGTGAATGAATGGATGCATGTAGGTATGTATGCGTGTATGTCTGTGTGAATGAATGTGTGTCTGCGTGTGTGTGTGCATGGGGGGAGGTTGGAAGGGAGGGGGAGTGTGGATGAAGTGGGGAGTGGGGGTGTCTGGGGTGTGTTGGGGGGAGGAAGCCTCCTGTCAGTGACAGGGAAGGAATTCCCTGTCACTGATAGGGCCTACAGCCATGGTTTTCGTGGCGTTACAAATGCCACAAAAACCATGGTGGTAGCCAGGGTCATGATACTTCCGGCAGTACAATAGCGGCCACTGGGCTGGAGATTCCTATCTCGACCCCGGCGGCTGCTACCGCAATGGCGGTCGGAGTGGTACATTGGTGGGTTGGCTTCAGCCAACCCACCAAAGTCATAATGTGGCGGTAAGTACCGCCAGCCTGTTGGCAGTACTACTGCCACATTATCTCCGACCGCCGGGGTCATAATTACCCCCTATATCTCTTTCTGATATAGGATAACTGGAGCCAGCTTCCTACACTTAGTATTTGTTTTACGGAGCTGCACCAGTACCTTTTTGATAGTAAGCTCACTGACCCCAGGAAGCTTGCTGAGGAGGCAGACCTCTGGGCCAGTACCAGAGTTTCCAAAAAGGTACCGGGGGGGAACTCCCTCAAAGGTGGTCAGGGTTCAAACCAGAAGAAAGAGGGGCGAGAAAAACTTAAAAGTAGTGAGTCTAAGAAGAAGGGGTTCTATTAAGATACCTAAACTATTTTTTAGTTCAATTGATAAAATTCTATCCAAGTTCCTGTGGAACGGTAAACAATCTCGAATCTCTCTCTCGAAATTAAAACTTCCTAAAGTACAAGGTGGAGTTAATTTCCCTGACTTTATAACTTATCACAAATCTTTTGGCATTAAGCAAATACATCCCTATTTATCTACACTCAATGATGCCCCTCAAAAGCTATGGTTCTCTTTGGAAGAAACATTTATTTCTCCCTTTTCCCATAAACACATTATATTTATGTCTAACCCCCCAAAATTCTGGTTGCCCAGCACTATCTCCCATTCAGTCAACTTACTGAAACCTTTTTTTATTTTGCACCTTACCCCCAATAATCAATTCTTTAACAGTCCTATTTGGCACAATAGTTCTCTTAGGAAACAAGGTAAAACCTTGTGCTGGAAGGCTTGGATGACTAAAGGTATTCTTCTCATTTCTCAATTATATCATAAAGACTCTATCATCCCTTTTACTACTCTGTCAGCAATTTATAATCTCCCTATTCGCATGAAATCCCAATATATCATTCTTTCTACTCTAGTCCAAGAGGCCCTCAATAAACCTATACATCATAATCATTCTTCTCTTGCATCATCTCCACACCAGATTGTAACTTCTAATTATCCTAGGGCAGCTGAAATTTATAAACTTTTAAGAACGTCTGTTTCACCTAGACTCAAATCTCCTATTGAGACATTGTGGAAAACAGATCTTGGTGTTGTTTGGCCAACTTTTTTATGGGATAGAATATGGTATAAGATACATTCCACTGCACGCACTGCAAGCCCCACACAGACCCTATCATTTTTTTATAATAGAATTTTTTACACTTCCGTACGCCTTTACAAACGCAAACTTGCACAAAATGACAATGGTTGCGCTGCCACACTCAGCAGGGTACTGACTTTCACATGTTTTTTTCCTGTCCATCCCTATCTACTTTTTGGTCCTCAATATGGTCTCGCATTTCAGCAATAGCTCAGATCTCCTTACCAATGTCATATGAATTACTGTTTTTGGGTGGCATACACAATATCTGGAGTTCATTCAGGCCTCTTGGAAAATTGGTGGACCTTTTGCTTTCTATTGCAATCTCTATTATTACTTCTAACTGGAAATCTTCGGAGAACATTACTGTCAGACAGTGGTGGAATTCTGTATGTTATCATCATAGACTTGACAGCTACAATCTTGATTCAACAGGAACTTTCTTCAAACGTCATCAGCTATGGTTGCCATTAAGTAACTATCTCTCACGCACTGCGAAGGAAATTGGTTTTTCTCCTCCTTTAAAAAAAACTGTCAATATATAATAGAAAAATAGCCCACCCCAAGACCCTGAAAGGTAGGTGTAAAGTGCACCTACTACCCCCAGAGAGCACAGAAGTCGTGATAGGGGGATTATGCAGGAAGAACAATCACCAGCAATGCAACAACAGTGGATTTCCGGAACTGAGTACCTGTAAGACAAGGGGACCAAGTCCAATAGTTGCGACAGTGTTGAGAGTGGGCAGAAGTCCAGAAAATGATAGCTGAGGGTGCAAGGAAGCTGCCACTAGATGGAAGAAGCTTGGAGTTCTGCAAGAAAAAAGAGAGCTAGGGACTTCTCCTTTGGAAGACAGATGTCCCACGTCGCGATGAAGCTTGCAGAGGTGTTCCCACGCAGAAAGACCACAAACAAGCCTTGCTAGCTGCAAGGGTCGTGGTAGAGGTTTTTTGGCTGCTGTGGCCCAAGAGGGACCAGGATGTCGCCACTTGGAAGAGGAGACAGAGGGTGCGCCCAGCAACTCAGGGAGCCCTCACAGAAGCAGGCAGCACCCCCAGACGTACCAGAACAGGCACTTGGAAGAAAAGTGAACTGGAGTCCACCTGAAGTCACAAAAGGGAGTCTCACGACACCGGAGGACAACTCAGAAGGTTGTGCACTGCAGGAAGGAGTGTCGGGGACCCAGGCTTGGCTGTGCATGAAGGAAATCCTGGAAGAGTGCACAGGAGCCGGAGCAGTTGCAAATCACGCGGTACCCTGCAATGCAGTCTAGCGTGGGGAGGCAAGGACTTACCTCCACCAAACTTGGACTGAAGAGTCACTGGACTGTGGGAGTCACTTGGACAGAGTTGCTAAGTTCCAGGGACCACGCTCGTCTTGCTGAGAGGGGACCCAGAGGACCAGTGATGCAGTCTTTTGGTGCCTGCGGTTGCAGGGGGACGATTCCGTCGACCCACAGGAGATTTCTTCAGAGCTCCTGGTGCAGGGAGGAGGCAGGCTACCCCCAGAGCATGCACCACCTGGAAACAGTCGAGAAAGCCGGCAGGATGAAGCGATACAAGGTTGCTAGTAGTCGTCTTGCTACTTTGTTGCGGTTTTGCAGGCGTCCTGAGCAGTCAGCGGTCGATCCTTTGGCAGAAAGTGAAGAGGGAGATGCAGAGGAAGTCTGGTGAGCTCTTGCATTCGTTATCTGAAGAATTCCCCAAAGCAGAGACCGTAAATAGCCAGAAAAGGAGGTTTGGCTACCAAGGAAGGAGGATTGGCTACCAAGAGAGGTAAGAGCCTATCAGAAGGAGCCTCTGACGTGTAACCTGCTGGCACTGGCCACTCAGAGTAGTCCAGTGTGCCCCAGCACCTCTAAATCCAAGATGGAAGAGGTCTGGGACACACTGGAGGAGCTCTGGGCACCTCCCCTGGGAGGTGCAGGTCAGGGGAGTTGTCACTCCCCTTTCCTTTGTCCAGTTTCACACCAGAGCAGGGCTGGGGGATCCCTGAACCGGTGTAGACTGGCTTATGCAGAGATGGGCACCATCTGTGCCCATCAAAGCATTTCCAGAGGCTGGGGGAGGCTACTCCTCCCCAGCCTTCACACCTATTTCCAAAGGGAGAGGGTGTAACACCCTCTCTCAGAGGAAATCCTTTGTTCTGCCTTCCTGGGCCAGGGCTGCCTGGACCCCAGGAGGGCAGAAACCTTTTTGAGGGGTTGGCAGCAGCAGCAGCTGCAGTGGAGATCCCGGAAAGGCAGTTTGGCAGTACCCGGGTACTATGCTAGAGACCCGGGGGATCATGGAATTGTCCCCCCAATGCCAGTATGGCATTGGGGTGACAATTCCATGATCTTAGACATGTTACATGGCCATGTTCGGAGTTACCATTGTGACGCTGTACATAGGTAGTGACCTATGTACAGTGCATGCGTGTAATGGTGTCCCCGCACTCATAAAGTCCGGGGAATTTATACTGAACGATGTGGGGGCACCTTGGCTAGTGCCAGGGTGCCCACACACTAAGTAACTTTGCACCCAACCTTCACCAGGTGAAGGTTAGACATACAGGTGACTTATAAGTTACTTAAGTGCAGTGGTAAATGGCTATGAAATAACATGGACGCTATTTCACTCAGGCTGCAGTGTCAGGCATGTGTAAGAATTATCATAGCTCCCCATGGGTGGCAAAAGAAATGGTGCAGCCCATAGGGATCTCCTGGAACCCCAATACCCTGGGTACCTCAGTACCATAGACTAGGGAATTATATGGGTGTACCAGTATGCCAATGTGAATTGGTAACTTTGGTCACTAGCCTGTTAGTGACAAATTTGGAAGTAAAGAGAGAGCATAACCACTGAGGTTCTGATTAGCAGAGCCTCAGTGAGACAGTTAGGCATCATACAGGGAACAGATATAGGCCACAAACTTATGAGCACTGGGGTCCTGGCTAGCAGGGTCCCAGTGATACATAACAAACATACTGACAACATAGGGTTTTCACTATGACCACTGGGCCCTGGCTAGCAGGATCCCAGTGAGGCAGTGAAAACACCCTGACATATACGAAATGCGTTGGCTACAGTCTAAAAAAATATAGAAGAAAAATGTAAATTAAAAAAACTTTTTTAAATCAACTGAAGCTTCTTCATATCATGTGGCTCTGTTTTAAATAGTCTGGACTCTATTGATTGAACCTTATGTGTTTTTTTTTTACTTTGTTTATGATTTTATCTGCTTTTGTCTTGTAGGAAAGGTTAAGAGGACTGACCATCCAGATCCGTGCACCGTCAATTCTGAAATGCACACCTACTATGATACTATGATGATAGGTGCCATAAATATTGTCACAGTCTTCTTGTAAAGGTTTTATTGACCCAAACATGTTGACCATATTATTGGGCAGTTGGTAGGGTGAGAATACCCGAGACCATCTCATGGAGATTTTGTAATCCTATCAAGGAATCCCAGAATAAAATTAACTAAAAATGTAGTGGCTACCCTGAAGGTAGATAACTGTCCTTTGAATATTGGATCCCTCAAAAAATGTTGTGATCAATAGGAAAAAAGTTCATTACTCCACATGTGTTGATGATGACACAGGGTGTGTAGTAGCAGCCATATGATGAAGCATACCACTACTAGTGGGTGAGGGTACTTTTATCCCAATAGAAGGGACCCCAGAGTAGGTGACTAATTCTAAGCTATTCTTCAACGTCTAGGTGTGATAGATTTATGTTTTGTTTATGTTTTGGGAGGAGGTTTGAAGAGTAGCGCCTCTTGCCTCTTTTCAAGTTCACAGTGTCCCCTAAAGCTAACTGGGACTACCTGCTCACAAGTTTACACTTGTCAACCCTCGTGTCTGCTCTCCAGTGGGGGGCTGTGCCCTCTTGGGACATTTTTAGTGCCCATACTTATATCACTCAGTACATTGGTGTACATACTTCCTTTTCTGTTCATCAAAGAACCCTTCTTCTTATTTTTTTATTTTTTTTAAAGATGTTTTTTATTGAGCCAAATACAAGAACATTAACGTAACATTGCCAGGACAGAGATATGCAGTTGTGAATATATATGTGTGAGAAAGTAGCCTCTTTCTAGCATGGTTACCCCCACTTTTGGCCTGATTGTGAGTGTGTGTCAGTGTATTTTTACTGTGTCACTGGGATCCTGCTAGCCAGGACCCCAGTGCTCATAGATAAAAACCTATATGCTAGTGTGTTTTGCCTGTCTCTCTGGGATCCTGCTAGCCAGGACCCCAGTGCTCATATTTTGTGGCCTAATGTGAATGCCTGTGTAGTGCCTAACTGTGTCACTGAGGCTCTGCTAATCACAACCTCAGTGCTTATGCTCTCTCTGCTTTTAAATTTGTCACTGTAGGTCAGTGACTACATTTACCAATTTCAATTGGCATACTGGACCCCCTTATAAGTCTCTAGTATATGGTACCTAGGTACCCAGGGCATTGGGGATCCAGGAGATCCATATGGGCCGCAGCATTTCTTTTGCCACCCATAGGGAGCTCAGACAAACCCTTACACAGGACTACCACTGCAGCCTGTGTGAAATAGTGCACACACTATTTCACAGCCATTTTCACTGCACTTAAATAACTTTTAAGTCACCTATATGTCTAACCTTCACTTGCTGATGGTTAGGTGCAAAGTTACTAAGTGTGAGGGCACCCTTGCTCTAGCAAAGGTTCCCCCACATAGTTCAGGGCCATTTCCCTGGACTTTGTGAGTGCAGGGATCCCATTACACATGTGCACTACATATAGGTCAATACCTGTATGTAGCTTCACAATGGTAACTCCGAATATGGCCACATAACATGTCTAAGATCATGGAATTGTCCCCCCATTCCAAGTGTGGTATTGGGGAGCCAATTCCATGCATCCTGGGGGCTCCACCATGGACCCCCAGTACTGCCAAACCAGCTCTCCGAGGCTTGCACTGCAGCTACAGCTGCTGCCACCTCACAGACAGGGTTCTGCCCTCCTGGGGTCTGGGCAGCCCCCAGGAGGGCAGACTTCAGCCATCTTACTTTGCGAGGTGTAGGGGCACTCTGGAGCGCTCTGAGTTGCCAGTGCCAGCAGGTGATATCAGAGACCCCTCTTGATAGGTCCATACCTGATAAGGTACCCAATCCCCCTCTCAGGGCTATTAGGGTCCTTCCTGTGGGTTCTCTTCAGATTCTGCTTGCAAGTTTCCTACAGGGATCCTCTGCAACAACTTCAGACGCTTTTGACCTCGGATCAACCGCAGCCTGTTCCAAGAAACGCTGTAACTGCAACAAAGTGTCTACAAGAGACACGTTTCTTCAGCAACCTCAGCTTCAAGTCAGCAACTGCAACAGTTTCAATGGTGTGCATGCTCTGGGGATGCCCTGTCTTCATCCTGCACCAGAAGGACCGAAGAGATCTCCTGTGGAGTGACAGAGTCACTCCCCTGCTCCAAGCAGGCATCTTTCAAGGCGACGACCAGTACTCTGAGAGTCCTCTCACGGTGACGAGCGTGCTTCTAAGGACACAGAGGCTAGAAATGTTCAACATAGACTGTCCTGAGGTCATGCTGATGCAATTTGGGGGAGGTAAGACCTTGCTTTCCCTGAGAACGACGGTACCCCTGTGTATTCTGTCTTCTTTGTCTCCTGAGGCCTCTGTGCACTCTTTGCATAATTCCTTCATGTACAGCCTGGCCCAAGTCCCCAGCACTCCTCCCTGCGATGCTCAACTCGCTGACTTGTTATCCAGCAGTGTGGGACCTTCTTTTGTTGTGCTGCATCAACCGTGTTTTGCACCTCCTTTGAACCCGGATCCTGCAGCTTCTGGGGGTGCTGGCTGGCACCCTGAGGACTCTCTAAAGTGCTGAGAGTCGTCCCCTCTTCCTCATCACACAGTGTTGAGGCCCCCAGGTCCCTCCTGGGTCTATCCAACACCATTTTGATTAAGAACGCACTTTTGTAGTAGCCAAGGCTTGTTGCTTTTGCCGCCCTAAATGCGCCGGGTATGCCCAGACGTGGGTCCCGGGCTCACTGTGCCACTGGATTCAAGCTAGCCTGGCTGAGGAGGGGTGAAACCCCGAAACCGGTCCCAGGATGCTTGTTTCCGGTCCAGGGAGAACCTGGCCTGGCAGTTCGGGCTGGACTGTTCCCATGTGGAACAGGGTCAAGACTGATTTGCATATGGCTGGGTTCAAACTGGGGTGGCATGGTGAGCAAAATAATGGATGGATTAAACCCAGATCTGTGACTGGGGGTGAATGTTTGATTGGTTCCGCATTCCGTCCATCCAGTTACGCTATCCCACAGCGTTTGTGTTTTGCTTTGTTGGTGCCTTCCAACATGAAATCTCATCTGCAATAATCTTCACGCCGTGGGGCATCTTTTGCATCATGCAAGAACCAGCTGGCATCTTCCTAGGTGCATTTTCGCAGTCTTCTACTAACCAGGGACTCTTCTTTTGCACCCTCTTCTGGGTTGGCAGTGGCTCCTGTCCTTCCTGGAACTTCTTTCGACTTCTGAACTTGGTCCCCTTCCTTTGCCGGTTTTCGGGTCCAATAATCCAGCAGTTGTTCTTTGCAGACTTGGTTGGCTGCAGCAAAATCCCCAAAACGAGGTGTAGTGTGTCCTAAGGAAACTTGCAGCACTTTATTCCTGCTTTTCTGTGCTCTGGCGGGGTAATTTACTTACCTTTACTGTATTCTTACTCTCTCAGCGATTCTGCACACACTACACTTGTCTAGGGGGAATTCGTGATTCACATTCCACTTTCTTTTTATATGGTTGATGTTGCCCCTAGACCTATTTTCTCCCATTGCATTCTATATAATGTCCTACTGTTTGCATTGTTCTATGACTATTTACTTGTCTAATTTTGGTGTCTAGTGTATATATATTGTGTATAATACTTACTTCCAGAAGGAGTATTGCCTCTAAGATTTTTTTGGTACTGTGTCACCCAAATAAATACCTTTATTTTTGGTAACACTGAGTATTGTCTTTACTTGTGTATAAGTACTGTGTAACTATAAGTGGTATTGCATGAGCTTTGCATGTCTCCTAGTTCAGCCTAAGCTGCACTGCTATAGCTACCTCTATTAGCCTAAGCTGCTAGAACACTACTACATTCACTAACAAGGGATAACTGGACCTGATGTAAGGTGTAAGTACCCAAGGTACCCTCTACAAAGCAGGCCAGCCTCTTACAACTACTGTGAAGTGTCTCTCTACTCTGAAAATAGCTGTGAGCCCTGCCATACCTATAGATTGTTTGCTAGGCAACGACCTGGAACACACTGCCTGAAGGGAGGTACAGCTGAGGTCTCACTTGTAAATGTTGGGACCCCCATATTGGGACTGTGCTATCACACAGTCCATGACTGCCCCACAAGGGAGTTGAGGGCATCTAGCCTCTGAACAAAGGTCCAGGCAACTGCCAAGGAGAGGGGAAAGGAGCATGGAAAAACCAGCTCTGAAGTTCAGACAGTGTAGGTTGAGAGGGTCCTTGAGGAAGAGGCCCACAAGCCAACTGGGGAGAGCATTGCCGACCTAGGTGAACTACCTGAGCATGATGGTTGGCAAGTTGACGATGGGCTTACCAGGGAGGAATTCTGCAAGGTGCAGAAAGAGGGCCTCACTCTTGAGGGCTTAAAGTGGCAGACCTCAGCCCAGGGAGCTGGTGAAACCTCTGGGGTCCACCTAATCTACTGGTAGAATTACCTTCTTTATAGCAAACCTAAGGCTCCTGGTGCTGGGGCAGCTGTGTGCTGGTGAACCACCCCCCCCGGTGTTACTCCAGACTTACTGCTGGGTTTGGCTCACAACATACCCCTAGCAGAACACTTATGGAAAGACAAGACATTCTCCAGGTCCTCTCCCAGTTGCCAGGCCAGTGGAGAATCAGGGAAAAACAAAATCCTCTCCTGATCCCATTACCAGTTGTTAGCACCCCTTTGGATGAGGGGCATCAATATCCTTGGACCCTTGGACTACAAGATAGCCCTAGTCAACAGGTTCATCCTGGTCTTGGTAGACCATACCACACGCTACCCAGAGGCCATCCCTCCAAGGTCAGTGACTGTACCTGTGGTGGCTAGAGTGCTGATGGTGATCTTTACCTGTGTTGGGTTCCCCAAGGAGGTAGTGTCTGGCAGAGGCACTAAGTTCATGTCTGCGTACTGGACCCTTGACACCACCAACTCAGTACACCTCTGGATCTGTGACTACTCTGCCAGGAAGATGGACTGCTGTGCTGCTGAGGGACTGCCACTCTGTAGAACTGCTGGTTTGCTGGACTCCTGCCTTGCTGTACTGTTGCTGTTCCACTGCCTGGGAGAGAAGGACCAGACCTGCATCACTTATACCTATAGTGACTCCTAGGGCTAGCTGGCTGGCCTCCTGATCTGAAATCTCAGAAAGACTTCCAACCACCCTAGTCCTGCACCTAGACTCTGCCATCTGTGAGTTTGCCCTACCAAGTGGTGCCACCCCAGTCCACTCTTGGAAGTGGGTCTAAGATGTTTGCTGCAGCAGAACCAATCTGAATCAATACATCAGCAATGTTACGTGGAACATAACCGGTGCATTGTGTTTGGAACTGGCACTGTGATGTGTTTCCTGGCACAAGGTCTTCACATCCCTATTGACAGCAGCCTTGATGTTGAATCTCTGCATTATAGCCTCTAGGCTGATCGTAACTGACACATCACCTTGACTGCACAATGCATCCTCGACACTGGTCTTTGCAACACAAGCCCCGGAGCTTGGGTCCTTGTCATCAACACAGAAGAAACTTGCACCCTACCCCTGCCGCATTTCAGAACCAATACATCACTGCTGTTGTATGTAGAAAATTGAAGTATCACCTCTACTGCGTGGTTCAGAACTAACACAATGCTCTGCAACTAGGATTTGAGGTACTTTGGTCCAGTGGGCCTAATTGGGTCCCTGTAGCCAGCCGGTGCGCCATTGTGGTCGGTCTGAACTTTTGACTCTATCCTGGTCTGGTGTAACCAGATATCCCCAGTTGGCGCATCTTGCTTCTAAGTGCCATTTTACAGTCATTCTTTAAAAATTCATAACTCAAGTTCAACTTATTGGAATTTTTTTATTTGGTCTTATTTATTTATTAAATCAAGATCTAATTTTGTAACCAGAATATTTTTGTGTGATGTTTTCACAGTTTTACTGTTTGAAGTGCTGCACAAATACTTTGACCAAAACAAATGAGTATCCGCCTGCCAATATTCCAAGACCTCTACATCTAAATAGTTTGGTGTCTAGGAAATTCTACGGAAAAATAAAATTTGCCTTCTACAAATAACCCTGACTCACTCTAGTAGTGACATGCTTCATCATCAGGTTCATTCTGACTGCTAAAAGCCAGAATGGGCTCAATCGTATTCCAGGGAGCACTGTGTATATCTATACATACAGGGTGACCGGGAATAAATATGAAAAAAGACTCATCTATACCAAGGTGTCCCTTTGTTAGCAGGGTAGATGGGCATGACTAAAAATAATTATTTAAGTGATAATTATATACGTGCGGTACTGGAGGAATACAGTTGTCCTATGACCCTCAATTTATTGTCAAAATGTTTCTGCTCCAATCTCACTGCCACAATTGGTCCTGGGCTATTCCTTTAACAACTCACTTCACCTTCTGTTTGTTCCTGTGTAGGCTCTTTTTTAAATCTGCTACCTGTCACATGAAACAGTTGCTGTTTTACTAATTCATTAGGATGTTTTCAAAATGCATGCATAAAGAGTTACAGTTAAGACTATCAAGCTAAACTCTATAGAGATTGACAAGGATATACATGCTACTGCCCAATTGTATGATGATTCCAAAACGTCTAATAGAGTATTTTTAAAGAGATTTGTTTACGTTTTATCTTGTGATCAGCTGACCAGTTTAGAATGGATTTATATGGTTTTATGGCATAGTTAAAATGTTACATAAATACAATGTGCCCTTATGGTTTTGTCATAAAACCGAATAAAGCTGGATGATGATGATGAACATGACCAGTAGCCATGCAAATAGCAGGGGAACTGCACTATTTACATGACTGCTTTCTAAAAAAGCTTACGTTTTGCTTTAGGTAGTGGCTAGTTATCCAGCTGACTGCTAAATAGAAGAAATTATTCAATATTAGGTCAGCAGCCTTGAAGATATCAGGGAAACTTTGGACCTGACTTACAGTTTGAGTTTTAGAGTTTACTCTGTCGCAAACATGACAGATATCCAGTCTGTCTTATTGCAATTCCATTATATCCTATGGAAATTGTATTACAGCAGACATAGGGGGTTATTCTAACTGTGGAGGAGTGTTAATCCGTCCCAAAAGTGACGGTAAAGTGACGGATATACCACCAGCCGTATTACGAGTTCCATAGGATATAATGGACTCGTAATACGGCTGGTGGTAAATCCGTCACTTTTCCGTCACTTTTGGGACGGATTAACACCTCCTCCAAAGTTAGAATAACCCCCATAATATCTGTCATGTTTGTGACAGAGTAACCTGTCTGCCAAACTCTAAATCAGGGCTTTTACTATTTACCCGCCTGCTAGCTAAATAGCCAAGATTCTGCACTGTTTGACTGGTGGCTATGCAAATAGCAGAACCATGTTACTATTTACCTGGCATCTACTTAAATATTTGAGATTCTGCACTGTTTGGCTGGTGGCCTTGCAAATACTAGAACAACTTCACTATTTATCTGGTTGCTGCATAAATAGTGGGTATTCTGCACTAATACGGCTGGTGGCTATGCAAATAGCCGATAAACTTCATTATTTACTCAGCTTCTGGCTAAATAGTAGAAATTCTGCACTATTTGGCTGGCAGCCATCCAAATAATAAGGAGGCTTCAGTACTTTCCTGGCCACTGGCTAAATAGCAAAGGTTTGTCCTATTTGGACAGCAGTCAAGCATACCCCACTCATTACCCAGCTGCTGGCAAAACATCAGATATGTACAATTTGGCAAGCAGCCATGCAAATAGCAAACACAAATAATTATTTATGTGGCTGCTGGTTAAATAGAAATGTTATACTATTTAACCAGTAGCCTGGCAAAGAAATTTCAATATTTAACCATCAGCTGGCTAAATAGAAGAAATTACATATTGTATTGCTGGTGGCCTTACAAATATCTTGAAATGAAACTTCATTATTTACTTCCACTGCTTAGCCAGTAGCCGGCTAATTAGTAGACCGTGCACAGCTTAACTGGTAGCAATGCAAATAGCAGAGGAACTTTAGTAGTTACCTGACTGCTGCCTAAACAGCATACATTTTATTATGACTTATGAAGGTTTTAACAGGTACTTACACCAGTTAGAACTGTGAACAAGGAATAAACTTAATTGGCATCCAGCTCCTTATGAAAGTTAAGGTCCTGATGTATTATTATTTCGTTCACGAAAAATGGTTGCAAATTATTCACATAACTTTTGCGAACAGGAATCGGGTGGCAGAATGACCTGTCTAATTAATATATGTAAGGCAGGAGCCAATTTGTGACTGTCTGTGATTGGCTGTAACCACAGAGATGGTAGCCTGTAAGGGACCTCTATGACTGCATTCCTAGAGTGATTTAAAAAAAAAAAAAAAAAAAAAAGCAGCCCTTGTTCCGTAAAGGAATTGAGGCTCCTTAAAACAAAAAAAACTTTTTCTGTTTTGGAAAACTTCTTTCCATGAAAAGCTTCCAACATGATTCCGAAATGGAAAGGGGTCCCAAGTGGACTCCTTCCACCTTGCAAGTTAGTTATCTCCCCAACACGAGGGTCATTAGCACATCAGTGGTTCATAACAGCAGTTGCAGTCACAACCTATCAATACATTTATTTTCTGAACTGGAAATATGAGGAAGGAAAGCACTTTGATGAACCCTCCTATTTGTAATTCTGAAACAATCGTAAAAGCCATTTTACTAGTCATTTTACTAGTCAAATTTTCCAACCCATCTTGACGGATATCCCACCTGCTGTATTACGAGTCCATTATATCCTATGGAACTCGTAATACGGTGGGTGGGATATCTGTCACATTTGGGACGGATTAACCCCCTCCGCCACAGCTGTAATCAGGCCCATAGTGACTTGGGATGCCCTCTATGCAGCTGTCTTGTGCTACAGAAATGCTCCTGCTTCTTCATGTTTACCTTCAAAGGTGTCTAATGAAAACAATTATTAGAATCTTTGCAAGACTTGTTAAATCTAGATAAAACTGTTTACTCTTCTACAGCTATGTACTCACTCTTACATAGCCATGGAAATGTAGCAGGGTCAGATATGGGCTTACCAAAAAGCTCCATGTTATCAGAACACCTCTTTTTCAGCAGTAAATTCGTACATTCTGGAATGATTAACCCTGGTTCAGTTCAGTTAAGCAAATCAGACCCAATCACCTGAAACCAAAGATCTGTAAAAGGAAAAGACAGAACTGGAAATGTTGTATCCCAATAACAGAGAGCCATCTAACACTGATGGTCATGTTATCAAAATAAAAACAATTGCATAGGGCCCGTTATGTAATGATCAACACTGTAAAGGTTTCATTCCAATCTCATGCCAGAAGAAAGAAAAAATATGGGCCTGATTCAACCATCAAACCCTGTCAATCCACAGCCTTTCAGAGGATGAACACCAACCAAGTCAAATGTAATACTGATAAGGTTCTCAGTTTTGGTTACAATTTTAGCATAAACCTGCAAGCACACTGGCCCAATGATGCCCCTCTGTCCAACCTGCAAGTTGACGCGGGAAAACCTTGGGAGTCAAGTCTGATAAACAGATGACCTTACACAACCAACTTAACAGAGTGGCTGGCACATGTTTTGGTCTTTTGCGCACAGCAAAACAATTCTGCATTTCCTTTCTGTAGCTGTGAGGATAACAGAGGTCCTGGACTTGATTATGTCCAGGATGAACTACGTCAATGTCCTTTATGGAGGTCTCCCATAATCTTTGCTGAGGAAATTGCAAACGGTCCAAAATGCAGCTGCTTGTCCAGTGCTCAATCTACCCAGCTGGGTCCATGTTTCACCATATCTGAGAAACCTGCTCTGGCTCCCTGTGAGTAAGTGGATCTTATTTAAGACCCTTCTTCTAATGCACAGAGCAATAAACCACTTTGGCCTTGGCTATCAGTCACCTGGGATACACCATTACAAACCCAAGAGAAATCTGTGCCATTCTTTTGACCAACTGCCCACAATTCCTGGGGTTCATCTACGTAGAACAGGAGTCAGATCCTTTTTCTTTCTTGGACAACAAGCTTGCAATAGTCTTCGAGTAGAAGTGTGTCAAATTGAAGTTGAGGTGACTTTTTGACCTGGCTCTTTTCATCTTTGCCGCTCTGCACTCCATTCCTTTCTTACACTCCACATAGCACTGGGACACTTTTTTGAGTTGCTGTGCGCTAAACAAATTCCTTCATTCACTCATTTATTAATTCTTTGGTCCTCTTAGCCCTGTTCCTGCTTACCTTGATCTTACTGGTCCATTTAATCTTCCCCATCTGATATTTGGTCTTAGTGGCTCTAGTCCACCTGCTCCTGAACTGACTTGTTCTCTCGGACCTCCTCCAATATGTAGTGACAATCTTGGCTCTAATCTCCCTACTCAGTCATCCTGAACTAATGTGTCCACTTTGTTGTGATCCTCCTTAATCAGGTCATTCTGTTCTTAGCCACTCGATTTGGTCTTCATGGCTCCTGTCATCCTGGCCTTCTTTGTCGTGGTCCTCCTTTTCCTCTTCATCCTGAAAGGCCAGATCCTAATACTCCTGGGCCTCTGTGACTTGAGCTTCCTTTTCCCCTTGGTTGTAACCCCACTTGCCCTTCTTTCCCTAGTCCTTTTACCTCTTGTCCTGCTGGCTCTGGTTGTTTGGTCATCTCCTCTTAATTCTTCAGGCCCTGTTCTGCTAATCTTCCTCACTTTCAGTCTGGTGTGCCTAACTTGCTACTACTCCTGGTTCTCATGGTCTGTGGTCTCTTCCTGGTTCTGTGCCCACTGAACTTGATCCTTTTGTTTCTTGTCCTCCTTGTTTTAGTCCTTGTATGACTAATCCTCTTGTTTCTGGTCCTTTTGCCCATCCTGGTCCTTTCAGGTCCTCTTTCCATAGATCTCCTTTTTCTTTCCTGATCCTCTTGAGAGTCATCCTTTTAACCTGGTCCTTCTGATCCTTCTCATCTTGCTCATCTGACTCCTTGAAGATTGGTTCCTGGTCTTGCTGGACCTCTGGGTCTACCTGACCTTTTGTGCCCTGGCCCTCTTAGCCTTGTCCTCTCATCACTTGTTTTTCTTGTTTGGATCATCGTTGTTCTCATGGTCCTTCTAGCACTGCACCCAATAGTCTGGGTCCTCTTGGTTCTGGTACTTTTTGTTTGGTTCCTCTGAGCCTTGTCAGTTAGGTCCTAGAACCCCTGGACATCCAGGTCCAGTTCCCGTAGTCTCCCTGATATTGCTACCTCCAGGTCCTGGTGTTGTGCTGCACATGGCACTCTGGGCCCTGGTCCAATGGTTATGGTTCCCTTGGAACTCCTAGGAATGTTTGTGGTCCTCTAGGTGCTGATCCTTCTAATCCTCTATGCGCTGGTCCTGGTCCTCCTGGCTAAGGTCCGCATTGTATTCTTGATATTGACTCCCCTCATCTCCTTTGCTTATTCTGTCCCCCCAGTCCTATTGGGCTCGATCTCGTCTGCTAATATTGAACTGATCGATATTGATGCACACAGCAACACATTTATATACATGAACGAAGTTGCAACACCATAGTTAGGTTCCTCCATTATGAACTCTCCGTCAACCCCAGGACATAGGTACATGGTCAGACAGGTTCTGAGACCTAGATCTGGGGTTAATGACTGACAGCTCACAGGTGAGGTAACACGTAGGCAAGAGGCAAACACACAAACAAGAAAATTTTGATCAGATCCCACAGATAGGCAGCAACACCACAATGGTCCCCGGAGATTGACCCCAATAAAGCACACATGACCAGAGGGGCATGTACATTCCCAAACACACCCTAAAGTTAGATGCCCCATGTAGTTAGGCGTACATAGCTAATCAGGACACAGCACACACGCAGTGGCCACATGTCCCTCAGGCCAGACATCTGGACACATACTCGCTTGCCCACATTGTGTCAATGCCAGGTCAAGGTCCACCTGAGTTTTCTGTCTAGGATTGTGTTCATTTATTACCAAGAGGGAATGTCTTTTATGGTTTTATGACACTCAGAGAATTGTATCAAAGTCTGCTTCAATCTGATTTACAACGAGAGACAGTCCTCAGACCCTGATTGTGAGCTGTTCTCCCGACCCTACTGTTTAATTAAACGAACCGTACCTGTTTTGCCAGACGCCTCTTGCCTTTTGTTTTTAAGATGAATTCTCATTCGAGCAACATGTCTTCCTGGATCTGGAGATGATTTCTCCGGTCCTGGCCTTCCTGCTCCTTGTACTTCTACACAACTTATGATGATTTACCTTTATGTAGGCCTCCTGGGCCTGGCCATAGTGTTGCTCAAAATTCTGGCTATTTTGTTCCTAGCCCTGTGGCCTTTAACTCCAGGCTGTTATCTGGTCCTGATCGTACTTACCCTGGTCCTCCCGGTCCTGGACCACTTTGTACATAGACAGAAACTGCTGTTGTGGTGGTTCCTGTCTATGCATAAAATATATCAAGGACAAACCTTACGATTTGTTTTTCAAAAACAAATTCCCTGAGCAAGAGTTTGTTTTTGAAAAACAAAAAATGAGTGTTCCTAAATGCTGGGAGTTTTCTCTCAGTATAAAGGGGTTATTATTTATATTTCCAGCCAGGTTTTACTCTAAATAGAGTCAATGGTGCAAAGTCTTTCCTTCCTTCAACAGCCCATTGCTATGTTGAGCCTTCAGAGGAAGTATTCGATCGAGAAGCCACAAGCAAAGGAATGGGGCAATTAATTGAACTAAATGTAATTGGGATAAGAATTTATCTTCCCAGCAAATCAGAGAAAGACATCTAGGCACAAAGACACAGAAGAGAAACTCAAAGAGATTTGTTCATTTTGTATTACAAATCTTCAATTAAATAAGACACTGAGGGGGTCATTACGACCCAGGTGGTCAGTGGTATAGTGGAGGTATCACCGCCAACAGGCTGGCGGTACCTACCTCCACTATTATGACATTGGCGTTTTGGCTTTACACACCGACCGCCACAGCGGTAACGACCGCCGGGCTGGAGACCTCAGTCTCCAGCCCGGCGGCCGTCACTAGGCCGCCTATGGCATTGTGACCCCGCCCACCGCCATAGTTTCAGTGGTTTCTGTACCGCCACTGAAACCATGGTGGTAGGCACTATCAGTGCCAGGGAATTCCTTCCCTGGCACTGATAGTGGTTTCCCCTGCCCACTCCCCCCCTCTACAGAGCCCTCCCACACCTTCCCGCTCCCTCTCCCGACCCCCCCTCACATTTACACACACATACATACACACCCATACACACACGCATATACTCATTCACCCACACATTCATACATTAATACACACTCACAGCAACACTCACAAACATACATCCTGGCAGACCAGCACTCTCACGACACAACATGCACGTACACACACACCCACTCATGCACACACACATTACACACGCATGCACGCATTCACACACAGTCACACACACACACACACACTCACGCACACAATACCCCTCACCCCCCTCTCCTGTTGGAGAACCGGGCTTACCTGCTTACAGGGGATCCTCCAGCAGGAGATGGGACGCAGCGCTGCTGCCTGCAGGAGCGTCTGCCAGCAAAACACTGCCAGGCTGTATCATGGAACATGATACGATAGGCAGTGTTTTGCTGGTGTGGAGCTGCTGCTGGCAGCAGCGCCACCTTACCACTGTCCGCCGCCATGACCGTAGACTGAATTCCGCCAGCCTTCTGGCTGAATTCGGTCTACGGTCATAATGTCATGGATGGTTGATAGCCACGGCAACGGTATGTTGGCGGTCGTCGCCATGGTGGTAGGCAGCATTTGCCACCAATGTCATAATAAGGGCCTGAATAAACAGAGACAGTTTGTTACCTCAGTTCTGGTGACCTAGTGGTTAATAATTTCACAGTTTCAGTTTAATACTCATTTTCCGGACAGGGGATGTGGATCTACTATTAAGGTTTCAGAACTGATTTGGGATGTTTCTCTTTCAAATATTTTCTGGCTGTCACTCAGACATAGTTTATGTTCAAAGTGATGGCTGTAGCAATAGGGATGGCTCCAAGCAGAAGTATCCAAAACAATGACACAAAGAAGCATGATATCTCAGCATCTGGCTGTCATCAGTATTTCTGAGTAGTCATCAGGTAGAGAGAAAACAGGGCAGCCCTTGACACCTTTAACAAGAGAAACCTATGACCTACCCCTTACTTCTACCATCTACCCTAAGTCATCACTCATGAAGAGCTGATGAGCAGCCCTTTGCTAAAAAGGACCTCACAATTTTTTGGGTAGCCTTTTCTCTATTCTCTCTCACTTCAGTTCTCGGTGTCAACCCTCTATCCACAGGGATGCAATCAATACATGTTCATTGTGTAGAGTAGCTCTATCTTCCTTTATTTATGTAATGCAAAATGCATTCCACTGATCACACAAGGAGCCCTAATACTGTACAATAAGGGGAAGATTTACTAACAGCTTGTGTCGCCCTTGCATCATGAAAGGTGATGCAATGCAATGCAATGCAAGCACTTAAATGGTATTTACTAAGCCACAAAAAGCCAACTTGCATGACTCTGTGTGGCTTAGTAAATAGAGAGTAGTGCTAGGCAGCACAGAAGGCTGCCTTGCATTACCCTGTGTTGACAAGGCATTCAATGGATGGTGCATGGACATTCCCATGTATCCATCCATGTATTTTGAAGCAATCCCAGATTTACTAGGGTGAGTAAACCTAGGATTGCTTCAAAATAGTAGTCTTCCCAGTACATTCTGCAGCACCCATAGAAAGAGGAAAATGCCTTAAAGAATTATTTCTCTGCAGGAAGGTACCCGTTCCTGCACAAAAACAGGGGTGTCTGCATTGGTGCTAGGCAGTACACAGTGCTCCAGTGCAGGGAGAGAGCAGAAAATAATCATATCTTAATAGCTATGGCACATTTGTGCTCTCTCCCTGTCACACAATGCAGCACAACAATTTCTCTTGCTGTCTAATGTTGCATGACTTTGAAGTAAATCTGCCCCTTGCTACATACCCAACTCACATATACATGCATGGAATGTCAGTGCAACCCTCTGGGGGTCACACAGAATCCCTTTTTGGGCCATCTGAGACAATCTATCTGGAGCCTACATCACCCCGTTTTTTGCTCATCCGAGCATGCTCTGATTTTTCAGCAAATACTTACCAGTTCTATACATGAGCTGATGAGGTGGGGTTTCTAGGAGCTGGCAGCATAAGACACATGACTAAGAAACATTTCAAAAGGGATACCCTAGTACATGTGGCCTAGATTCACAAAGGTGTCCTCCTGGTCTTCTTCCTTCACTTTGAGGTCCTTCTGGGCCTTTAGGCATTAGTCATCCTCCTAGTTCTGTTCCACACCCTCCTTCTCTGGGTTGGAAGTGTCCTACTCGTCCTCATACCGACCCTGGCCTAACTAGTTCTAGTCCCTCTGGTACTGGTTTCCTGGATCTGGGGATCCTGGTTGTAGTTCTTCTTGACCCTGGTCTTCCTGTCCCTGCTCTTGGCTCATCCTTGTATTTGCAATTTTTGGACCTCCTTATCCTTTTACTACTGATCCTCATCTTGGTCTTGCTGCTCTGCTGGGTCATTATTCACCTAACCCTATTGCATAATTCTCCTAAGTCTGGCACTCCTCACCATTCTGGTTTGTTACTGCCCCTCTCCCTTGCCTTCCTTGCTTATTTTGGCCCCAATCTTATTGGTCCAGATATTGCCTTCCTGGATTCTGTCCCTATCCTTTTGGCCCTGATCTTCCTGCTGTTTGTCCTCATGCTGCTAAACATATGCAGGATGATCCTCCTTTATCTGGTCATCCTGGAGCTGGCCATCCTGCTGCTCATCTACCTGGCCATTCTGTTACTAGCCCTGTGGCCTGGACCTCCAGGTTGTGATCTTCCTGGTCATGATGCTCCTTTTCTTCCTCACCCTGGTCCTTCCAGGTTCTGGTCCTTTGTGCCTGATCTTGCTGGACCCCTCAGTCCTTTGTTTCCTGATCCTCTTATAACGTTTCCTTCTGACTCTGGTTGCCTGTGTTACTTGTCTCAGCTACCTGGCACTCCTGGCCTAGTCATGTTATTTTTGTTTTTCATAGTCCTTGTCCTACTGTAGAGATTCTGTGTCCACTGTCACTTATCTTCTTGGTCTTGTTCCATAGTGGACCTTCTGTGTTCTTCTGTGGAGATTCTGTACCCATTGCCCCTTATTCTCCTGGTACTGTTCCATAATGTTCAGATTCTCCTAGGCCTTGTTCTCCTGGACCTATCTAAGGGCCTAATTTAGAACTCTGCAGATGTGTTACTCGGTCATAACAATCACAGGTATCCCATCAGCCGAAATCTAAGCGCCATAGGCTATAATGGGATTTAGTCTTCGGAGTACGCAATATCTGTCACCATTGTGACAGAGTAAGACATCCGTTGAGTTCTAAATCAGGCCCTTAGTCTTGATCGTTTTGGTCCTGGTCATCCTGGTCCTTCTTGTCCTATTCTGCTTGTTATCATAAAATTTGCCTTTTGGCCATCATGGCCCTTCCTGATTCCCCAATCGTCGCTCATTTGGCCCTATTGCTTTGTGGTTCTCTTGGTCCCTTTCTCCTTTTCATGGTTCACAGTCAATCTCCTAGCTCTGGTACTGCAGGTCCTGGTCAATATTGCTTCTGGTGTCCTGACACTCTTAGTCTCTGTCATTCTGATTCAGGTTGTCTTTGTTCTCCTAGATCTGTTTCTTGTCCAGTTAGTCCCACTGGTACTGAATCCATTGATCCAGGTCCTCTTGATCCAGGTTCTCCTTGTCCGGATCCTTCTGAGTCTGGTCATTTTGGTACTCCTCCCCATTGTTGTCCATTATATTTGGTCTGTGTTGGACCTGATATCCTTGGTGAGGTTTTCCCCCAACTTTTTGCCTTCCATCCTCTTGATTTTGCTGGATTTGTTTGTTGTTGGATTTAGGGCTCTGTGAGTTTCACCACTGCTAACCAGTGCTAATGTCCTTGAGCTCTCTCCTTTAAATATGGTAAAATGTACTTACTCCCAATTGGCACATTTATTTAATTATACATCCTTAGAAAAGTGCTGCTACTGGCCTGCATTGTGCAACTCAATTAAGCAGCTCTTTAAACATGTCCAAGTCTGCCATTGTAGCCTAAATGCAATTTTAAACTACTATTTCGACCTATAAACTTCTTGCCAGTCTCAAACCTCTACTTTCATTTTTTCAATACATATTTCACCCCTACACAGCCGTGAGGGCAGGGTGCAGTTTATTTAAAAAGCTGGGCACGTACTCTTAACGTTTACACACCCTGGTAGAGAAGCCTAGTGTGAGGCCTACCTCTCCCATAGGTTAACTTATTACACTCAATAAGTGATAACATTCAGTTGGAAGCAGGTAGGAATGTTGGGTTTGTTGTCTAAAGAATTGCATTTTAAAGCCTTCTTTAATGGTAAAGTAGGATTTTAAGTCACAGTTCTGAAAATGCCACTTTTAGAAAAATGGCATTTTCTTGTCCCAACCATTTGGTACTTGCAGCTTGTAGCCTGGCTCACAAGGCTGGGTGTAGTTGGCAGTTGGTCTTTGTGTATTGCTCCCAGACAGTAAGACAAAGGGCAATAGATGTTGGCAGGATGGACTGAGAGATCACGTTTTGTTAATAAATTAGTGGTATAGAAGTTAGCAAATTAATTAACCTACATTTTAAGGCCTAACTGAAAAAATAACACAAGTTGTAAATTGTGCACATTTGAATTATGGTGAAACAATGTGACCACCATTTGTAGAGTGCATTACGTTTTAATGTGATTTTTTGCAATCATATAAATGAGGTACCAATGTGAATTAATATATATGAACATGAATTAATAATCCTTATATTGAATTAAATTAATTTAATATTGCAGTCTACACATGCAGAAAAATAAATGCACGTTTAAATTTAGTTTGAACATGTTACATATGATGTTGCACTGCTACCCAAATGGTGCCACCACAGCTCTGGAACTTTGGTAGTGGACCTGAAGGTACTCTGCAAGCCCAGTGGTGGTCATGTGGGCAGAAATGACACAGGACTTTGCATCATTAGCCCCCGTTGAAGGCATCCTTGATGGTGACACAGGACCTTGCATTGCAGCCTCATGGCTCCTTGGAACCACCGCCGTGCGACACATCCTCAAAGGAGGATAGTACAATGGTCTAAAACCAGGATTTAAGGTACTCCTTTTCAGCAGGTCTAACCTGGTCCCTGTATCCAGCCCGCACTCCATCGCGGTTGGCCTGAACTTGTAACTTTGTGGACTGGATTACCGCAGTTGGAGCTTTCTGCTTTTAGAGAAATTGCATATATACGGTGCTCCTGATTGAATTTATGTCATTTTGTTATGCTATGCTCGATTAAGTAATGCTCGATTTCTTTACTGCGTTTGTGCCAAACTACCAGAGGATTAAGTACAGGATAGTTTGGGGTTTGCTTGTATTTCACCCTGACAGAAATTGTGGCTGCTGCCTGAGTAGGGTTTCATCCCCCTCAACCAGTAACCCAATTTCCAACATTGGTGTTTAGTGGTGTGATCTGGACATGTGCCATACAGTAATTTTGTTTTATACTAAAAACCCAGTTAAATAAATTGATACCATTTTGAGTTTATTTAAATTTTCCTTGATTGTCCTTTTGCTTTTTTCTAAATTCACCCTCATGCTACTTGACTAACTATGTCTATGACCATAACTTCAAAAATGGATTTCAAGCTCTTCAGTCTGGAGAGCTACACTGTGGTTGAATTCAAACAGTTCTGTTAGGAAATGAGACTGCTAACCAAGAAAGGCACCAAGAAGTTGGAGCTTCAGACAGTTAAGAAGGCCTGAGCAGAGGTTCACCAGCTGACAACAACAGGCAATGGAAATGAGGAGGATGGAGAAGCACGGCCTGGACACTAGCCCTGAAATGCAGCACTCGAGAGAGAGGCATGGCTTGCCTCCTGAAGTGGAAATCCCTGCCAGAGCAGAGCATGTCTTCACAAGGTCTGTCCACAGAGGAGCAGGTGGGCAGAAAGACAAAGTTCACGATGGTGATGGCCAAGCTCAAGTTTGAAGCAGAGGAGAGGAAGTCTGAGACTAAGAGTGCCTTGGATTGAAATGCTTATGCTGAAAGAGCTTTGGAGTAAAAAAGACCAGGAATGCAGAAGAGGGGAATGCCACATGAGCTATGTCTCAGTGAGATGAACATCAGGGCTAAACAAATGGAGTCCAGAATTATTTTTGACAGCATACCTGCAGTGCCCTGTGGAGACAAAAGGGGCAACATTCTGGTGCTTAACTTTGCTGTGGAAGATGACACTGACAAGTTGTTTGAAGCCTATCAACTTGTTCTAGGGGTCTCTAACGAGGATTGGGGGCACTCTCTGGCAGTGCATACCAAGTGAAGGGAGTGACACCCTGCTGACCTTAGAGAAGGGGGACAGCATCTGTTATTACTGCATAAAGGACACTCTTTTCAGGAAGTTTAGCCTCAACCAAGAAAAGAATAGGCAGATGTTCAGGAACAGCCAGAAGATGCCCCTTCAGTCCTGGTTGGATTGTGTATATTTCTTTTGCAAGGTCCTGGATGGTTGGGTGAAGGGCAGTAAAGTAAAAGCTTACCAGGGGCCACACAATTGGTGGCAAGAAAGCATATGTTCAGTCTTTTTTTGCAGATCTGCACCAACACCTGATTGATAGCAAGATATCAAGTTGATAGCAACCGTCATGTGTCATCTGGTGTCCTCAGAGCAGGTAGTCCCCAATTTAGTCTAGCCCCTTGTAGTAGCTGACAACCATGAGAGTCACTATCTAGTGGCCCTAGATCCCGTTGAGGGAGGGGTGTCTCAGGTGTATTGAGGCTAGTTCTAAATTCAACTATGCCAGTGGATTATCTGCTCTCTAATGACCAGAAGCACACCATCTGGGAAGAGGCTGAGCTCAGATCCAACATGGAGATGTTGGGGTTTTCCCAGAAGGGGTGCCTGATCACATGGTCCATGGCTGTCGGAGACTTGTTTATCACCGACTTCATTCCTCAGCTCCCACTTCTGACACCACCTGTCAGAGGCTGGGGCAGAAATAAAGCTTAGGAGGCTTTGGTTTTTGCTGAATAGTTGCATTTTATTGTCTATTCACAAAGGGTTTATGGTGCAAGGCCTTATAACAAAAAAGGTTTCTTTTGTAGGGATTGAATTCCTCTGAGGATGATGTCAAGATGGTGATTTTCTTCTTGTTCTCTCTCTTTTTTTCTAGGTGTCCATATGGTCGCCTGCCAACACCCTCAGGAGAAAGAGACAGTGCTGTGAGTATTGTAGCCACTTTGTAATTTCCTTTAGGTGACCACCATATCACCCTGTGCGATAACACTCCAGGGGGAAAGAAAACCTCAGAAAGGGTTTTCGGAAAAAAGAAATCTGTCCTTTTCTTGAAAATTGTAGGCCGTTAGGAATAAGATAAAGAGGTATACAGGTGTCCCCTATTTAGCCGTCCCCTACCTCCTTTTGTGTGTCAAACATATTTTGGGCTATTACAGAACAACAAAAGCAATGTGAAGTGTTATGGAAAGAACAGGCAAACAGAGAAATTCTTCCACCCGATGGTCTGTGTAACTGAATGAACCAACAGCTCCCTATTTACTCCTCGCGTGTGCCACAACTCTTCCCGGAGTTGTGGCAGGACTTATCACTTCCTCTGTGGTCCTATCGTCCACCACTCTTCTGTCCAGGTAACTACCTCCTCCTCCTCATTGGCTGGGTCACCTTCTCTATCTTCTTCCGGCTCCGTCTCATGGCTGATTCTGCGCTACCAGAACGCGGGTCCTCCCCGGAAACACCATATCTCTCCCTCGGTTGCCTTCTACCTTCCTCCATGATGTCCATGCTCTGCTTCGCGTTATCTACTCCGGAAGTACCTCTAAGGAACCACCCTTCCTGCTTGTCTCCCCAATAAAGGTAATTTTGCTTGGAAGTGCTTCTGGGGCTTGGCTCTTGAAAGCATAAGACCCTTGTTAATGTCCTTGTAGTTTCCTCCTTTGCTTTATTATGATTGGTGGTTTAATTGTATTTTTCTAGGTGTGTCGAAGACCAGGTGACACATGGGAGCTCCATCGATACACCAGGTAAGAGGGGTTCTATATTGGAGTTCTCTTCACAGATGGCCTCAAATGCATTCTGCAGGTCATGTCCCACCTGCCATGCTTGTGGGAAGTCAGAAAGAAAATGCAAGCCTCCCCCATTTTTCCTTGCAGTCACTGGCACCCCCTTTGAGAGGGTGGACATCGCCAGGTTGAATGACCAAACAATGCATGGCATTACTATGCATGCCCTTACATCACAGTTTTTACAACACATCTACCACTATCACGCATATCATTACCACAAACAAACATACATGTACATTATAAGTACCATTACCATACACACCATTACTATGCATACCATTATAGTACTATCATTTATAACACAATTATTTTTAATATTGAAAACGTTAGTTAACTATTAAAAAAATATATTATAAACTGACGCAATACATCAAAAAACAAGGTAGAACAGTCTTTTTTTGTACACATTTTCAAAAATAAATAAATATAAAAACACATATAAACATATAGCAAACAGCTTAGTAAACAGTTACATTTTTTACATGTACACAATTGTCCCTCCTTCATGTCAACCTTTTTTATGTAACTTGTTCCCAACTAAGATGGCTGTTGTAAAATGTGAAAAAAGTCAAAAACGTGCCTTTGTACCAAACACATTAAATATGCATTTAGCCACAATATTAACTACATTAAAATACATTCCAAAACACATTTTACTATGAATTATATATTACCCCCCAAAAAATATAAATAAGCCATCCACTGTTTTGTGTTTAGTGGTACACTGACTTCTATTGTGACCACACACACCATTGAGAGCAAGAGAGGGAGAGAGAGAGAGCCATGCCCAGTTGCAAACACAGTCATCTAGCTAAAGGAGTAAGTTTAAATGTAAACATTAATGTTCTTGTCAGAAATGAGGTCTTTGGTTGGCAGTCAGGTTACCCCCTGTCCAAGCAAGGACCCTCACTCTAGTCAGGGTAAGTCACGCACAATCCAAACTATCCTGTGCCCACCCTCTGGTAGCTTGGCACTGAGCAGTCAGGCTTAACTTAGAAGGCAATGTGTAAAGTATTTGTGCAATAAATTATGCAATAACACAGGATAGCACCACAAAAATACACCACACAGTGTTTAGAGAAATATATAATATTTATCTGATAAGATGCAGGTCAAAACAATTAAAATTCAATAAGTAAATGTTGAGATGTCACTGTAAAAGTGATATAAAATGTCTAAAGTCTTTGAAAAACAAATAAATGTCTCTTAAAAACAATAAAGGTCTCTTGCAAGCACAAAGTAATTGGTTTGCGTTCAAAACCTCTGAAAGGGACCGCAGAGGAGACGATGCATGGAAAACGGGGAGGTATGCGTCGGTTTCGCCCCTTCGCACATGACTTGCTTTGTTATTTTCCACGCAGGGGAAAACCTTGCGTCGAATTCTGGTGCGCGGACTTGGTTCCTCTTTGGGTTGCGGGGTTTTCTGGCGCCCCGGGGAGGGTGCGTGGAATCCTGGGCTCGCGGAGCGAAGTCACAAGTGCTGCGTTGATCCAGCGGGCGTTGCATGGAAATTTCTCCCGCTCAGCAGGTGCAGTGTCGATTTCTCTCTGGAAGTTGGGCTGCGTCGTTCCGGGTCAGCTGTGCGTTGATCCAGTGGGCCGTGCATCGAATTTCCGGTTGCTACGCTGGCGCTGCATCGATCTTCTCATTGCGTAGTCCAGCGGCATCATTTTGGTTTGGCGTGCAGTGATTTTTTCACTGCAATGCAGGCTGTGCGTTGTTTTTAGCAGGCTGTGTGTCTACTTTTCGCCGCACAAGGAGTCCAGTTGCAGGAGTGAAGTCTTTTTGATTATGAGACTTCAGGGAACAGGAGGCAAGCTCTATTCAAGCCCTTGGAGAGCACGTCCAAGCACAGCCAGAGAGCAGCAAGGCAGCAGGGCAACAGCAAGGCAGCAGTCCCTCTCAGAAAAGCAGTCCAGGTGAGTCCTTTGGGCAGCCAGGCAGTTCCTCTTGGCAGGTCTGGTTCAGGGATTCTTCACCAGCAGGTTTTTTTGTCCAGAAGTGTCTGTGAGGTAGAGTGTCTACCCCAAAAAGTGTCTAAAGTCTCTGGTTTTGGGTGCTCTTCTTATACCCATTTTGGCCTTTAAAGTAGGCTTACTTCAAAGGAAAGTCTCACTTGTTTGTGAAATCGTGCTTTGCCAGGCAAGGCCTCAGACACACACCAGGGGGTTGGAGACTGCATTGTGTGAGGGCAGGCACAGCCCTTTCAGGTGTGAGTGACCACTCCTCCCCTCCCTCCTAGCACAGATGGCTCATCAGGATATGCAGCCTACACCCCAGCCCCCTTTCTGTCACTGTCTGGAGAGAGATGCAAACAGCCTAACTGTCAAATAACCCAGACAGGGAATCCACAAACAGGCAGAGTCACTGAATGGTTTAAGCAAGAAAATGCCCACTTTCTAAAAGTGCCATTTTCAAACACACAATCTGAAAAACAACTTTACTAAAAGATTAACTTTAAATTATGAGTTCAGAGATCCCAAACTCCACATGTTTATCTGCTCCCAAAGGGAATCTACGCTTTAATCATGTTTAAAGGCAGCCCCCAGGTTAACCTGTGAGAGAGATAGGCCTTACAACAGTGAAAACCGAATTTGGCATTATTTCACTGTCAAGACATATAAAACACATTAGTATATGTCCTACCTTAACCATACACTGCACCCTGCCCTTGGGGCTACCTAGGGCCTACCTTAGGGGTGTTTTACATGTAGGAAAATGGAAGGGCTAGGCCTGGCAAGTGGGTACACTTGCCAAGTCGAATTTACAGTTTAAAACTGCACACACAGATAATGCAGTGGCAGGTCTGAGACATGATTACAGGGCTACTTATGTGGGTGGCACAACCAGTGCTGCAGGCCACCAGTAGCATTTGATCTACAGGCCCTGGCCACCTTACTAGTAAATCAAATATGCCAATCATGGATAACCCAATCAACAGTACAATTTACACAGAGAGTATATTCACTATAGCACTGGTTAGCAGTGGTAAAGTGCTCAGAGTCCTAAAGTCAACAAAAACAGGTCAGAAAAAATAGGAGGAAGGAGGCAAAACATTTGGGGATGACCCTGCAAAAAGGGCCAGGTCCAACAGTTCTACTAACATTATCTTCCAAAGAAATATTTATTCAGATTTTTTTTACATTTTGCAGTCTTTGAGAAATTTTCTACAGTCTACTTTCCAAGTGCAGATACTAATTTTACACCATGGAAGGTAAAAAAACAACAACTTATTTTAACGAAAATAATGAATATAGTATTTATTTTTAAAAAAACGTGTCAACTGCTCAGATTTGTTGCTGGACAGTGTCTGGATGCAAAATTACTATTCTAACTCCGCTGGGTACTTACCGAAGGGGAAACTGCTGGACTGTTAATGGGGGCAAAGTCACTATTCAAATTCTACCAGGTACTTACCTCAGGAAAAGTGCTGGACAATGACTGGGGATCAAAATTAATGTTCTACCTCTGCTTGTTATTTACCTCAGGGAAAGTGCTGGACAGTGACTGGGGGCCAAAATTACTATTCTAACTCTACTGGGTACTTACCTCAGGGAAGTTGCTGGACAGTGACTGGTGGGCAAAATTACTATTTTAACTTTGCCGGTTACTTATCTCAGGGAAGGTGGACAGAGACTAGGGTGCAAAATTACTTCAGAGAAGGTGCTGGACAGAGACTGTGAGGCAAAATTACTATTCTAACTCCGCTGTGTGCTTACCACAGGATAGGTGCTGGATAGTGACGGAGGAGCAAAATTCCTATTCTAATTCTGCAGGATGCTTACCTCAGGGAAGGTGCTGGATAATGACTAGAGGGGTGAAATTATTATTCTAGCTTTG
This sequence comes from Pleurodeles waltl, assembly GCF_031143425.1. Classification (NCBI taxonomy): domain Eukaryota; kingdom Metazoa; phylum Chordata; class Amphibia; order Caudata; family Salamandridae; genus Pleurodeles; species Pleurodeles waltl. Next base: position 757,697,700 of record NC_090449.1, on the reverse strand, counting down.
CCGGGTATTTACCTCAGGGAAAGTGCTGGACAGAGACTGGGGGTCAAAATCACCATTGTAAATTTACCTCAGGGAAGGTGCTGGAAAGTGACTTGGGGTGAAAATTACTTTCCTAACTCTGTCGGGTACTTACCTCAGGGAAGGTGCTGGACAGTGACTGGGGGGCAAAATTACTATTCTTACTCCGCTGGGTACTTACTTCAGGGAAGGCACTGGACAGTGACTGAGGGAAAAATTACCATACTAACTCCAAAGGGTACTTACCTCAGGGAAGGTGATGGACAGTGATCGGGGGGAAATTACTATTCTAACTTCGCCAGGCACTTACCTCAGAGAAAGGGCAATATTTCTATTATAACTCTGCTGGGTACTTACCTCAGGGAAGGTGCTGGACAGTGAATGGGAGCAAAATTACTATTCTAACTCCAATATGTACTTACCCCAGGGAAGGTGTTGGACACTGACTAGGGGTTAAAAGAGAAGGTGCTGGACAGAGACTGTGAGGCAAAATTACTATTCTAACTCCGCTGTGTGCTTACCACAGGATAGGTGCTGGATAGTGACGGAGGAGCAAAATTCCTATTCTAATTCTGCAGGATGCTTACCTCAGGGAAGGTGCTGGATAATGACTAGAGGGGTGAAATTATTATTCTAGCTTTGCCGGGTATTTACCTCAGGGAAAGTGCTGGACAGAGACTGGGGGGCAAAATCACCATTGTAAATTTACCTCAGGGAAGGTGCTGGAAAGTGACTTGGGGTGAAAATTACTTTCCTAACTCTGTCGGGTACTTACCTCAGGGAAGGTGCTGGACAGTGACTGGGGGGCAAAATTACTATTCTTACTCCGCTGGGTACTTACTTCAGGGAAGGCACTGGACAGTGACTGAGGGCAAAATTACCATACTAACTCCAAAGGGTACTTACCTCAGGGAAGGCGATGGACAGTGATCGGGGGGAAATTACTATTCTAACTTCGCCAGGCACTTACCTCAGAGAAAGGGCAATATTTCTATTATAACTCTGCTGGGTACTTACCTCAGGGAAGGTGCTGGACAGTGAATGGGAGCAAAATTACTATTCTAACTCCAATATGTACTTACCCCAGGGAAGGTGTTGGACACTGACTAGGGGTTAAAATTACTATTCTAACTCTGCTGGGTACTTACCTTAGGGATGGTGCTGGCAAGTGACTGGGGTGGTGGCAAAATTACTATTCTAACTCCAATGGGCACTTACCTCAGTGAGGGTGATGGACAGTGACTGGGGGCAAAATTTCCAAGATTACTCCGCAAGGTATTTACCTCAGGGAAGGTGCTGAACAGTGCCTGTTGGTGGGGGGGGAGGCAACATTATTATTCTAATTCCACTCAGTGCTTACATCAAGGACGGCGCTGGTCAGTAACTGGGAGCAAAATATTCTACCTCAACAGGGTGCTTACCTTAGGATAGTTGCTGGACAGTGATTGGGGGGGAAATTACTATTCTAACTCCGCTGGGTACTTACCTCGGAGAAGGTGTTGGACAGAGACCGTGGGGGCAATAATACTATTCTTACTCTGTCGGGTACTTACCTCAGGGAAGGTGCTGGACAGTGACTGGTAGTTAAAATTACTGTTCTAACTCCGCCGGGTGCTTACAGCAGAGAAGATGCAGGACAGTGAATTAGGACAAAATTGCTATTCTAACTTTGCCAAGTACTTGCTCAGTGACGGTGCTGGACAGTGACTGGGAGGTGCAAAATTACTATTCTACTATTCTAACTCCGCCGGGTGCTTACCTCAGGGAAGGTGCTGGACAGTGACTGGGGGGGCAAAATTACTATTATAGTAATAAAAAACAAAAAATATGAATAAAAACCCTAATAAAATTATAATTGACTTAAAATTGCAAATTATTATTACTAAAGTTTACATTGAACCCCAAATTCAAGGTTGTTTTTTCAGTTTTCCCAGGCATATTGGTAAAAATTAAAAAACATCCTTAGCTGAGGATTACATGTCAAGCATACGAGTTGGAAAAATGAACAGCTTCATGTTTTGTGTCTCCTGAATGTGTGGATGAGTTCTACACATCAATTACAGAATCTGAATATTGTACACAAAACAAGAAAAAATTGGTCTCACTCCTAAATTCTTTACGGACACTTGGATTGTACAACTAAGCAGGGTGAAAGCCAAAGTTTCCCATTGACTGGTGGAACTGTTAACCGACCTGCTTAGAGGGAGGGGCAAAAACAAATAATGCCATAGAGGGATGACACTATTACTTTAACAAATCCATTGGAATATCTCACCATAACCTTCATCGTTTCTTGGAAATGTTAGTGAAAGTCAAAAAGGTTTCAAGAAATTAAAATGACGCAATCAGGTAGTCTGAACCCTTGTGTGTCCAAAAAAGTAAAGAAATGTCTGAGAGGCTATTGGCTATAATTCATCAATTTCCATCCAGACTATGTGGACAATATTGTGTATATCTTACACTTCTAACATATACTAAACAAATGTAAGGAATACTAATTATTCCTAATTGCAGTTGTCTTCTTTCTTCAACTCTTCTTCAGCTCTTTATACCACCTGTCACCAAGACTCTTGAGTATTCCAGTAATCCAAAGAAGGAAACCAACATCCTCATTAAACGCAACCCCGAGATAATTTTTGAACAAAAAAAACAACATTTCCTACCCTCGATTAATTGGCAATCCACAAAAAAGTGAAAAAAATAAAAGCAATCCCAAAAATAAACTCCAGGAAAAAAAGGTTTTTTTTTAAATTTAACAAAACCATCCAATCTCTGAACGAAACTCCCATGAAAATGACCAGTAATAGTCTATCCACAGATCCCGAGTTTCTCCAGCAATGATGTGGTCTTTGTCTGGTAAAGGTACGAAGGAGTAAAAAAAAAAAAACACAACAAAAGTTAAAAGGTTGCTTGTATTTCAAATAGGTTTAAAAAAGTAATAACCAATTTTTTCCAACATTTTTAAAACCTAATTTGAAAACAATACCCAACCGTCCTGATGTAGGCAGAGAAAAATAACCTGCATGTGGATGTAAAAGTGGTTGAAGCAACAATGAAACACAATTATGTACTATACAACAGCTATCTACCTCCCCTCTCTCTCCTTACAATAAACATAGGCACTTATATGTTTAAAAAAGTAAAGTAAATTGTTCTTACTCTTCCTTGCATTGGATCTTGACTGCAATGCCCCACCAAATGTTAAAACAAACTGAAAACTGTGTACATCATGCTTGGAAGTGGCAAGGAAAAAATAACAATTCCCCCATGAAAGGAAGGGGGTGAGATCAAGATGGCCGCAGAGTAAGATGTCTCCTGAACCCTTCCGCCATCGGGGCCCAACAAAACTGCACATTTGAGCTACAAACCATTCATTGCACACTGGCCCGGCAACCACAATAACTGCTGGACCAAGGTGGAGTCTTGTGATGCAGTGAGGGCTCCTGTATCAGTCCGACTGCCACTATGAGTACAGCCACTGGGCAAGTAGCGGTCCACGATATGGTCCACCCTACCGATGGCATTCAGAGCCACATGGCACTGAGCCTAAAACAGTGAGTGTCAGGTATATATTGCTGTGCTGGATTCTGCTGCCAGAGCAGCGTTTCCCAGAGGACTGGACCCACCACCACAATGCTGCCACACTCCGAAACAGCAGCAACCTGCACCTGGGAACCAAGTGGGCCTGAGGCCGGCTGTGTATTGGGATCCAGAGAACCATTTTGCTTGGCCATATGACTGCCTCACAGAGGGAGAGAGACACTGCCCATAATCTGGCAGTCAGCACTCAGAGGCCGCTCCGAGGGGAGCCCCCACCTACAAATCCTCCTCAAGCAAGTAACTTAAGCAACACAGAGTTCTTCTGGAGTGGCCAGGCAGGGGCTACACACTGGAGCACAGTAAGACTCCAATAAAGTCAACTGTGGGAGGCCAACCCCTACATCCGCAGCACAGCCCTTCCTAACACAGGGCAGAGCAATCAGCACACTGGCTTTCACGGCCCGAATGCCCAATATTTATGTAGGCGCGTGACCCCTTATAAGGACATAATCTAAGTGCTTTGCGCACTACCCTGAGTGCGACCAGCAGCCTACAGAAGTCCCTACCAAGGGTCCAATGATAATGGACAGGGCTTGCTTAAGGCCTGCTGGCTAGGACCCGCTGAGACCTCTGCTACGCTCGCAGGGATCCGAGAGTGGCATTTGTACTTGACAGTCTCTTCAGCAATGGGCATGTACTGTTGAGTGGCCTTTGCCCACGTGTACGTCCAAAACTCCCCTCCCTCCTAACCATCAGCCTCTTAGACACTGCCAGCACCACCCTGAAGATACACTTACTGTGATTAGGAGGGAGCCTACCTCCAACCTGTTTTGTGACAAGGAGGTTAGTCAGTGCCCATAGGCACAACGCAGACGCTCAACACCTCCCTCTCCATGCAAGTGACCCTAGGAACATGGCTTTGTCGAAGTCCAAGGGATACCTATTGGTCTGTGAAATGCTGACCCGCTACACCCCAGCCTCTGCTAAAAGACAGGCCATCCATGCCCACATCCACTTGAGAAGACCGCGAAGAGCCTACAGAAGGTGACCAGGCTCCTGTCACTAAAGACTTTCATCTCCCTCTTCGACTTCCTGAAATCAGACATTCACAACTTACATTGCGACCTAGCCCAAGAACTATGAAAAATACGCTTGCACCTCACATTGGCAGGCAAGAGGATCTACTCTCTGGAAGATAATGAGACCTCCTGCGAAGAAGAGGTCAAAATCCTGTGACAAGAAATCATACACCTACACAAGCAGCCGGATACTGTTAGAGCCCAGACAGAATTCCTGGAAAACAGGTCCCACAGAAACATATCAATCTTAGGGGGGTGCCAGTAGGAGCAGAGGGCAAAGATGTGTGCAAATACACAATAGCACTTTTCCGCCATATGCTGGGTAAAGATGACAACTCAGATTTTTTACTTGACCTTGTCCCTAGAGTTGGCTGTTTCGGAGCACCGGGAATGAGACACCCGGACAACCTTGCTTGCGTCCAGGACTATTGAATCAAAGAAGACATTCTGTTGGCCGCACAGAACAAGCAACCTGTTCACTTTCGAGATCACAATGTCGGCCTCCTTCAGGAATTTTCCCTCCTAACTCTACAGTGCCACAGGGACTTAAGCTGGTAACTGACTTCTTACGCTATCTGGAGGTGCCATAAGTGGGAAGGACAACTCCACCAGCTCAAAACTCTAAAAGACGCACAATGCGTCCTAGGCCTCTCTGAGGACCTGCCTGACTGTTCTTCTCGGTATTCCCCCGGGGTGCTCCCTCCTGGAACACGAGCTGGCAAAAGAGTGGATGTCAACAAAAACATAACCGACCCAGCCCAGGTGAACAAGTACAGGAACAGCTGGCAGTAATAGACAGTTTGACAGCTGGTAAACACGGCCCCTCAACACCTATCGCACACCTACCTATATCTTCGGTTCTCTTTTTGAACAAGTGCCCCTGGTGGAGACCACCCTCACATGACTTCCCTTGACATCCCTGCTCACCAGCCGGCTGGTACTCTACAACAGACCATCCCACAATTAGCACTCTGTTCTCACTTTGTTTTAGTTTATTTACATGTTGTGTGTTACTTGTACTAATAACCTTCCTTCTCAAAGCCCAGCCCTCATTCAGAGCAACTTGACATATCAAAAGGCCCCCACATTCCTGATCACCCCAGCATCACATCACTGCCAAGTGCTATAGGCACTCACCTAACTATCCGTCCCCTACATGATTCTCCTAGATCTTAAGATTATTAGCCTCAATGTAAGAGGCCTAAATACCCCAACTAATCATGCTGCCATCCTCTCCCTACTAGAGACCTCTGGGACTGACAACTGTCTGTTGCAGGACAGTCCCAGAATTCTCCCTGGTGGTTCCCACACCAGTTCTGGTCCTCTGGTCAGGTGAAGCGGGGTGTGGCCATCCTACTTTCCAACAAATTTAAGGGCGAGTCAGTTTCAAAAGTTGTTGAAATCAGGGGTAGAATGCTGACCCATAGGTTTCATATTGAATCCTTCCACTTCACCCTTTCCAGCCCCCAATGAGCGCCAGGAACACTTATCAATAAGGCAGTGGGGCATATCATACACACACCATACACAAATATACTCATGGGGGGATTTGAACTGAGAGATCGATACCAATGTGGACAGGTCAGGACAATGATTTGACCAAACCAGTGCCTTCATGGCCCCAGGACTGCAACGGCTGGCAGATTGTGGATTTATGGACATATGGCAAGAGGCCCACTCTCATCCACAGGATTACACTTTCTATTCAGCCAGCCCGGAAAACATATGTGCAGATATATTATTTTCTAGCCTCTCCTACACCTTATTGATAAGATGCACAGATCTTGGATGGGGGCCCTCCTTCTGTCAATAGACACTAAAAAGGCATTTGACAGAGTCCACTAGCCTTACCTCTTTGCCACCCTTCCACACCTAGGCTTTGGGAAACAATTAATACGATGGGTTCAGAAGCCATAGCATGCCATGTGCTTGGGTTTTAGTGAACAGGGTCTCCTCATCTCCTTTTTCTATACATTGTGGCACTAGACAAGGGAGTCCATTATTCCCCCTTCCATTTGCGCTATATATATATATATATATATATATATATATATATATATATATATATATAGAGAGAGAGAGAGAGAGAGAGCGAGAGAGAGAGAGTCTTTAGCACAGAAAATCTGTGAAAACCCAGCCATTTCCGGTATTATATTTGGCGGGGATCAACATCTCATCAGTCTATAAACTACTGACGTAATCTCAGTGAGTACCGACCGAATGACTTTGCTCCCAGCCTTCATCTCTGACCTCCACACCTTTGGGTCGTACACTGGCCTTAAGGTAAACATGCAGAAATCTCAAACATTGAAGATTTCAGTTTACTCCCTCTCATGAGACCAGTTTACACTCCAAGTTCCCCTTTGATGGGGCACAAGATCATATTAAATACCTAGCAATTAAGATAACATGCTCCATCTCCAGCCCTGTTGGTCTGAACTATTCTGCTGCAACTATGCACAAGAAGGCAGAATTGGACAAATAACGCCGGTTCAGTTTGTCCTGGTTCTGTCGTATAGGGGCACTTAAAATGTTGATTCTGCCCCGCATCCTCCACCTTTCCCAAGCTCTCCCACTCACTCCTCCGACAAAACTATTCACACTCTCCAATCAGCCTTTTCTAAGTTCATTTGGGAAAACAAGCCGCTCTTCCATCACCGACCCGAGAAACCAAATTAATACAGTACTTTCAAGCCTCCCAGTTGCGCTTCTTAGTAGATTGGAGTCACCCAGTTTTGGAAAAGCACTGGTGCTTCGTAGATCAAGCCATTGTAGGCTCCCACTTCTCTAAGAAGCCCTGGCCCCCCTTAAATACAGTGCATAGGGACTCTACTGTTCCCCGTCACAAATTCTGTCTTCTGGGTTTGGGGTGCTTTTGCAACTAAAAACGGGCTGACCTCGTTCCACTCCCCTATGACACTGATCTTCAATAACCCCGCTTTCCCCCCAGGAATGCAGTCCAAGCAGTTTGTGAGATGGCGGGAGGGAGGATGCAAGAAAATAGGTGTAGGAAGGTACCATCTTGCCTGGCATGTTACCCCCACATTTCACTGTATGTATGTTGTTTTAGTCTATGTGTCACTGGGACCCTGCCAGGCAGGGCCCCAGTGCTCATATGTATGTGCCCTGTATGTGTTCCCTGTGTGATGCCTAACTGTCTTACTGAGGCTCTGCTAACCAGAACCTCAGTGGTTAGGCTCTCTCTGCTTTCCAAATTTGTCACTAACAGGCTAGTGACTAACTTTACCAATTCACATTGGCATACTGGTACACCCATATAATTCCCTTGTATATGGTACTGAAGTACCCAGGGTATTGGGGTTCCAGGAGATCCCTATGGGCTGCACCATTTCTTTTGCCACCCATAGGGAGCTCAGGCAATTCTTACACAGGCCTGCCACTGCAGCCTGAGTGAAATAACGTTCACGTTATTTCACAGCCATTTACCACTGAACATAAGTAACTTATAAGTCACCTATATGTCTAATCTTTACCTGGTGAAGGTTGGGTGCAAAGTTACTTAGTGTGTGGGCACCCTGGCACTAGCCAATGTCCCCCCACATCGTCCAGGGCAAATTCCCCAGACTTTGTGAGTGCGAGGACACTATTACACACTTGCACTATACATAGGTCACTACCTATGTATAGCGTCACAATGGTAACTCTGAACATGGCCATCTAACATGTTTAAGATCATGGAAATGTCACCCTAATACCATTCTGGTATTGGGGGGACAATTCCATGATCCCCCGGGTCTCTAGCACAGAACCCGGGTACTGCCAAACTGCCTTTCCAGGGTCTCCTGCTGCTGCTGCCAACCCCTCAGACAGGTTTCTGCCCTCCTGGGGTCCAGGCAGCCCTGGCCCAGGAAGGCAGAACAAAGGATTTCCTCTGAGAGAGGGTGTTACACCCTCTCCCTTTGGAAATAGGTGTGAAGGGCTGGGGAGGAGTAGCCTCCCCCAGCCTCTGGAAATGCTTTGATGGGCACAGATGGTGCCCATCTCTGCATAAGCCAGTCTACACTGGTTCAGGGATCCCCCAGCCCTGCTCTGGCGTAAAAATGGACAAAGGAAAGGGGAGTGACCACTCCCCTGACCAGTACCTCCCAGGGGAGGTGGCCAGAGCTCCTCCAGTGTGTCCCAGACCTCTGCCATCTGGGAAAGAGAGGTGTTGGGGGCACACTGGACCGCTCTGAGTGGCCAGTGCCAGCAGGTGACGTCAGAGGCTGCTTCTGATAGGCTCTTACCTCTCTTGGTAGCCAATCCTCCTTTTCTGGCTATTTAGGGTCTCTGCTTTGGGGAATTCTACAGATAATGAATGCAAGAGCTCACCAGAGTTCCTCTGCATCTCCCTCTTCACCTTCTACCAAAGGATCGACCGCTGACTGCTCCAGGATGCCTGCAAAACCGTAACAAAGTAGCAAGACCACTACCAGCAACATTGTAGCGCCTAATCATGCCGGCTTTCTCGATTGTTTCCAGGTGGTGCATGCTCTCAGGTTAGCCTGCCTTCACCCTGCACCCGAAGCACCGAAGAAATCTCCTGTGGGTCGTCGGAATCTTCCCCCTGCTAACGCAGGCACCAAAAGACTGCATCACTGGTCCTCTGGGTCCCCTCTCATTCTGACGAGCGTGGTCCCTGGAACACAGCAACTCTGTCCAAGTGACTCTTCAGTCCAAGTTTTGTGGAGGTAAGTCCTTGTCTCCCCGCGCTAGACTGCAAAGCTGTGTACTGCGTGATTTGCAGCTGCTCCGGCTCCTGTGCACTCTTCCAGGATTTCCTTCGTGCACAGTCTAGCCTGGGTCCCCAGCACTCCGTCCTGCAGTGCACAACCTTCTGAGTTGTCCTCCAACATCGTGGGTCCCCCTTTTGTAACTTCACTTGGACTACAGTTCACTCTCCTTCCAAGTGCCTCTTTGGGTACTTCTGCGGGTGCTGCCTGCTTCTGTGAAGGCTCTCTGAGTTGCTGAGTGCCCCCTCTGTCTCCCCCTCCAAAAGGTGACATTCTGGTCCTTCCTGGTCCTCAGCAGCACCCAAAAACCTCTACCGCAACACTTGCAGCTCGCAAGGCTTGTTTGCGGTCTTTCTGCGTGGGATCACCTCTGTAAGCTTCATCGCGACGTAGTGTAGGAAAGTACCATCTTGCCTGGCATGTTACCCCCATTTTTCACTGTATATATGTTGTTTTAGTTGTATGTGTCACTGGGACCCTGGTAACCCAGGGCCCCAGTGCTCATAAGTGTGCCTGTATGTGTTACCTGTGTAGTGACTAACTGTCTCACTGAGGCTCTGCTAATCAGAACCTCGGTGGTTATGCTCTCTCATTGCTTTCCAAATTGTCACTGACAGGCTAGTGACCATTTTTACCAATTTACATTGGCTTACTGGAACACCCTTATAATCCCCTAGTATATGGTACTGAGGTACCCAGGGTATTGGGGTTCCAGGAGATCCCTATGGGCTGCAGCATTTCTTTTGCCACCCATAGGGAGCTCTGACAATTCTTACACAGGCCTGCCACTGCAGCCTGAGTGAAATAACGTCCACGTTATTTCACAGCCATTTTACACTGCACTTAAGTAACTTATAAGTCACCTATATGTCTAACCTTTACCTGGTAAAGGTTAGGTGCAAAGTTACTTAGTGTGAGGGCACCCTGGCACTAGCCAAGGTGCCCCCACATTGTTCAGAGCCAATTCACTGAACTTTGTGAGTGCGGGGACACCATTACACGCGTGCACTACATATAGGTCACTACCTATATGTAGCTTCACCATGGTAACTCCGAATATGGCCATGTAACATGTCTATGATCATGGAATTGCCCCCTCTATGCCATCCTGGCATTGTTGGTACAATTCCATGATCCCAGTGGTCTGTAGCACAGACCCTGGTACTGCCAGACTGCCCTTCCTGGGGTTTCTCTGCAGCTGCTGCTGCTGCCAACCCCTCAGACAGGCATCTGCCCTCCTGGGGTCCAGCCAGGCCTGGCCCAGGATGGCAGAACAAAGAACTTCCTCTGAGAGAGGGTGTGACACCCTCTCCCTTTGGAAAATGGTGTGAAGGCAGGGGAGGAGTAGCCTCCCCCAGCCTCTGGAAATGCTTTGTTGGGCACAGAGGTGCCCAATTCTGCATAAGCCAGTCTACACCGGTTCAGGGACCCCTTAGCCCCTGCTCTGGCGCGAAACTGGACAAAGGAAAGGGGAGTGACCACTCCCCTGACCTGCACCTCCCCTGGGAGGTGTCCAGAGCTCCTCCAGTGTGCTCCAGACCTCTGCCATCTTGGAAACAGAGGTGCTGCTGGCACACTGGACTGCTCTGAGTGGCCAGTGCCACCAGGTGACGTCAGAGACTCCTTGTGATAGGCTCCTTCAGGTGTTAGTAGCCTTTCCTCTCTCCTAGGTAGCCAAACCCTCTTTTCTGGCTATTTAGGGTCTCTGTCTCTGGGGAAACTTTAGATAACGAATGCATGAGCTCAGCCGAGTTCCTCTGCATCTCCCTCTTCACCTTCTGATAAGGAATCGACCGCTGACCGCGCTGGAAGCCTGCAAACCTGCAACATAGTAGCAAAGACGACTACTGCAACTCTGTAACGCTGATCCTGCCGCCTTCTCGACTGTTTTCCTGCTTGTGCATGCTGTGGGGGTAGTCTGCCTCCTCTCTGCACCAGAAGATCCGAAGAAATCTCCCGTGGGTCGACGGAATCTTCCCCCTGCAACCGCAGGCACCAAAAAGCTGCATCTCCGGTCCCTTGGGTCTCCTCTCAGCACGACGAGCGAGGTCCCTCGAATCCAGCGACACCGTCCAAGTGACCCCCACAGTCCAGTGACTCTTCAGCCCAAGTTTGGTGGAGGTAAGTCCTTGCCTCACCTCGCTGGGCTGCATTGCTGGGAACCGCGACTTTGCAAGCTTCTCCGGCCCCTGTGCACTTCCGGCGGAAATCCTGTGTGCACAGCCAAGCCTGGGTCCACGGCACTCTAACCTGCATTGCACGACTTTCTAAGTTGGTCTCCGGCGACGTGGGACTCCTTTGTGCAACTTCGGCGAGCACCGTTTCACGCATCCTCGTAGTGCCTGTTTCTGGCACTTCCCCGGGTGCTACCTGCTTCAGTGAGGGCTCTTTGTCTTGCTCGACGTCCCCTCTCTCTGCAGGTCCAATTTGCGACCTTCTGGTCCCTCCTGGGCCCCAGCAGCGTCCAAAAACGCCAAACGCACGATTTGCGTGTAGCAAGGCTTGTTGGCGTCCATCCGGCGGGAAAACACTTCTGCACGACTCTCCAAGGCGTGGGGGATCCATCCTCCAAAGGGGAAGTCTCTAGCCCTTGTCGTTCCTGCAGTATTCACAGTTCTTCAGCCTAGTAAGAGCTTCTTTGCACCAACCGCTGGCATTTCTTGGGCATCTGCCCATCTCCAAGCTGCTTGTGACTTTTGGACTTGGTCCCCTTGCTCCACAGGTACCTTCAGACAGGAATCCATCGTTGTTGCATTGCTGATTTGTGTTTTCCTTGCATTTTCCCTCTAACACGACTATTTTGTCCTTAGGGGAACTTTAGTGCACTTTGCACTCACTTTTCAGGGTCTTGGGGAGGGTTATTTTTCTAACTCTCACTATTTTCTAATAGTCCCAGCGACCCTCTACAAGGTCACATAGGTTTGGGGTCCATTCGTGGTTCGCATTCCACTTCTGGAGTATATGGTTTGTGTTGCCCCTATCCCTATGTTTCCCCATTGCATCCTATTGTAACTATACATTGTTTGCACTGTTTTCTAAGACTATACTGCATATTTTTGCTATTGTGTATATATATCTTGTGTATATTTCCTATCCTCTCACTGAGGGTACACTCTAAGGTACTTTGGCATATTGTCATAAAAATAAAGTACCTTTATTTTTAGTATAACTGTGTATTGTGTTTTCTTATGATATTGTGCACATGACACTAAGTGGTACTGTAGTAGCTTCACACGTCTCCTAGTTCAGCCTAAGCTGCTCTGCTAAGCTACCATTATCTATCAGCCTAAGCTGCTAGACACCCTATACACTAATAAGGGATAACTGGGCCTGGTGCAAGGTGCAAGTACCCCTTGGTACTCACTACAAGCCAGTCCAGCCTCCTACATTGGTTGTGCAGTGGTGGGATAAGTGCTTGAGACTACTTACCACTCTTGTCATTGTACTTTTCATAAGAGAAAAATATACAAAACAAGGTCAGTGTATATACACATAGCCAAAAAGTTTTGCATTTCCTCTTTTCACTCTTTTCTAAGTGCTGAAAAGTACTTCTAAACTTTCAAAAAGTTCTTAAAAGTTTAAAAAGTTTTTTTTCTGTCTTTCCAAAAAGTTCTGAAAACTTTTTTCTCTTTGGCTATCACTTTAACTCTCTCTAAAAAATGTCTGGCACAGGCCAAAAAGTTGAACTGTCCAAACTTGCATATGATCACCTTAGCTGGAAAGGAGCAAGGAGTCTCTGCATAGAGAGAGGTTTGAGTGTAGGGAAGAATCCTTCCTTAGAACTGTTAATTAATATGCTTAGAGTACAGGATAAGGCCATAAGTGCCCAATCTGTAGAAAAAGTAGCTAATGGTTCTCAATCTGATCCAGGGACTCCCCCAGGAAAAGGTTCTGGAAAGAAAATTCTCAGCCTGCCCATTACTAGACAGTCTAGCATAGTTGGTACAGAGGTTGAATCACATCATACTGATGATGTGCTCTCACATTATACTGGTAGCCAAGCTGTTAGGGTGCCCTCTGTAAGGGACAGGTCTCCTTCTGTTCATTCCCATCACACCTCTGTATCTAGAAATGTCCCTCCCACCCACCCTGATGACAGATTGTTGGAAAGGGAGCTCAATAGATTGAGAGTGGAGCAAACCAGACTGAAGCTCAAGAAGCAACAGCTGGATTTGGATAGACAATCTTTAGAAATAGAGAGGGAAAGACAGAAAATGGGTTTAGATACCCATGGTGGCAGCAGCAGTATTCCCCATAGTCATCCTGCAAAAGAGCATGATTCCAGGAATCTGCATAAGATAGTTCCCCCTTACAAGGAGGGGGATGACATTAACAAGTGGTTTGCTGCACTTGAGAGGGCCTGTGCTGTACAGGATGTCCCTCAAAGGCAGTGGGCTGCTATCCTATGGCTATCATTTACTGGAAAAGGTAGGGATAGGCTCCTTACTGTAAAAGAAAATGATGCTAACAATTTCCAAGTTCTTAAGAATGCACTCCTGGATGGTTATGGCTTAACCACTGAACAGTACAGGATCAAGTTCAGAGATACCAAAAAGGAGTCTTCACAAGACTGGGTTGATTTCATTGACCAGGCAGTGAAGGCCCTGGAGGGGTGGTTACATGGCAGTAAAGTTACTGATTATGACAGCCTGTATAACTTAATCCTGAGAGAGCATATTCTTAATAATTGTGTGTCTGATTTGTTGCACCAGTACTTGGTGGACTCTGATCTGACCTCTCCCCAAGAATTGGGAAAGAAGGCAGACAAATGGGTCAGAACAAGAGTGAACAGAAAAGTTCATACAGGGGGTGACAAAGATGGCAACAAAAAGAAGGATGGTAAGTCTTCTGACAAGGGTGGGGACAAATCTAAAAATGAGTCTTCATCAGGCCCACAAAAACACTCTGGTGGGGGTGGTGGGCCCAAACCATCCTCTAATCAGAACAAGGAAAAGAAACCATGGTGCTATTTATGTAAGATAAAAGGCCATTGGACAACAGATCCCAGTTGTCCAAAGAAAGGCACCACAGCTCCTACCACTACAACCCCTACTGCTACACCTAGTGTCCCTACTAATAGCAGTGGTGGTGGGAGCAAACCTACTAATAGCCAATCCAAGGGAGTAGCTGGGCTCACTTTTGGTAATTTAGTTGGGGTTGGTCTGATTAGGGAGACCACAGAGGCTACTTTAGTCTCTGAAGGGGCTATTGACTTAGCCACTTTGGTTGCTTGCCCCCATAACTTGGAGAAGTACAAGCAACTAACCCTAATAAATGGTGTTGAGGTCCAGGCCTACAGGGACACAGGTGCCAGTGTCACAATGGTGATTGAGAAACTGGTGCACCCTGAACAACACATACTTGGACACCAGTACCAAGTAACCGATGCTCACAACATAACACAAAGCCACCCCATGGCTGTTGTAAATCTCAACTGGGGGGGGGTATCTGGTCCAAAGAAAGTTGTGGTAGCTTCAGATTTACCTGTAGACTGTCTATTAGGGAACGATTTGGAGACATCAGCTTGGTCAGATGTGGAGTTGGAGGCCCATGCAGCAATGCTGGGCATCCCAGGGCATATTTTTGCTTTGACAAGGGCTCAGGCCAAAAAGCAAAAAGGACAGGGAAGCTTGGATCCTGGAACAATGGACCAAGTGCTCCCTAAAGCTAGGGCTAGTAGAAGCAAACCACTTCCTACTATCCCCCCCTCTACAGTGGATTCTAATTCTGAGGAAGAAGAATTCCCTCCCTGTGCAGAACCTACACCAGAGGAGCTGGAAGCAGACACTGCTGAGCTTTTGGGTGAAGGGGGGCCTGCCAGAGAGGAGCTGAGTGTGGCACAGCAAACCTGTCCCACATTAGAGGGTCTCAGACAGCAAGCTGTCAAACAGGCTAATGGGGATGTCAGTGACTCACACAGAGTTTACTGGGAGGACAACCTCTTGTACACTGAGCAAAGGGATCCTAAACCTGGAGCTGCCAGGAGATTAGTGATTCCTCAGGAGTACAGAAAGTTCCTCCTAACACTGGCACATGACATTCCCTTAGCTGGGCACCTGGGTCAAATGAAAACTTGGGACAGATTGGTACCACTGTTTCATTGGCCTAGGATGTCTGAGGACACAAAAGATTTTTGTAAGTCCTGTGAAACCTGTCAAGCCAGTGGCAAGACAGGTAGCACTCCAAAGGCACCCCTTATCCCACTGCCTGTGGTTGGGGTTCCCTTTGAAAGGGTAGGGGTTGACATAGTTGGCCCCCTTGACCCTCCTACTGCTTCAGGCAATAGGTTTATCTTAGTGGTAGTGGACCATGCCACAAGGTATCCTGAAGCTATTCCTTTAAGGACCACTACAGCTCCTGCAGTGGCAAAGGCCCTCCTGGGAATATTTTCCAGGGTGGGCTTCCCAAAGGAAGTAGTATCAGACAGAGGAAGCAATTTCATGTCTGCATACTTAAAGGCCATGTGGAAGGAGTGTGGTGTAACTTACAAGTTCACAACACCCTATCATCCACAAACAAATGGACTGGTGGAGAGATTTAATAAAACTCTCAAAGGCATGATTATGGGACTCCCTGAAAAACTCCGCAGGAGATGGGATATCCTTCTACCATGCCTCCTTTTTGCCTACAGGGAGGTACCCCAGAAAGGAGTGGGCTTCAGCCCCTTTGAACTTCTTTTTGGACACCCTGTTAGGGGTCCACTCACACTTGTAAAGGAGGGTTGGGAACAACCTTTAAAAGCTCCTAAGCAGGATATTGTGGACTATGTACTTGGCCTCAGATCAAGGATGGCTGAGTACATGAAAAAGGCCAGTAAAAACCTTCAGGCCAGCCAAGAGCTCCAGAAGCAATGGCATGATCAGAAGGCTGTTTTGGTTCAGTACCAACCAGGGCAGAAAGTGTGGGTCTTGGAGCCTGTGGCCCCAAGAGCACTCCAAGATAAATGGAGTGGTCCACACACAATTGTTGAAAAGAAGGGTGAAGTCACCTACTTGGTTGACTTAGGCACTGCCAGGAGTCCCCTTAGGGTGCTCCATGTCAACCGCCTGAAACCCTACTATGACAGGGCTGATCTCACCCTGCTCATGGCAACAGATGAGGGACAGGAAGAAGACAGTGATCCTCTACCTGATCTCTTCTCTTCCACAGAACAAGATGCTCTTGTGGAAGGGGTAGTTTTGGCTGATTGTCTTACTGCTGAGCAGAAAGATAATTGCATAAACCTCCTAGGACAATTTTCAGAACTCTTCTCCATTGTGCCAGGCACCACTTCTTGGTGTGAGCACACTATAGATACTGGAGACAGTTTACCTGTCAAAAGTAAGATCTATAGGCAGCCTGACCATGTCAGGGACTGCATAAAGCAAGAAGTTCAGAAGATGTTGGAACTAGGAGTGGTTGAGCACTCTGACAGTCCATGGGCTTCTCCTGTGGTACTGGTACCAAAACCCAATTCTAAAGATGGAAAGAAGGAAATGAGGTTTTGTGTAGACTATAGAGGTCTCAACTTGGTAACCAAAACAGATGCTCACCCTATACCCAGGGCAGATGAGCTAATAGATACACTGGCATCTGCCAAGTATCTAAGCACTTTTGATTTGACTGCAGGGTATTGGCAGATCAAAATGTCAGAAGATGCTAAACCTAAGACTGCATTTTCTACCATTGGAGGACATTACCAGTTTACTGTAATGCCTTTTGGTTTGAAAAATGCACCTGCCACTTTTCAGAGGTTGGTGAACACAGTCCTGCAAGGGCTGGAAGCTTTCAGTGCAGCATATTTGGATGATATAGCTGTCTTTAGCTCCAGCTGGGATGATCACCTGGTCCACCTTTGGAAAGTTTTGGAGGCCCTGCAAAAGGCAGGCCTCACTATCAAGGCTTCAAAGTGCCAGATAGGGCAGGGTAAGGTGGTTTATCTGGGACACCTTGTTGGTGGGGAACAGATTGCACCACTTCAGGGGAAAATCCAAACTATTATTGATTGGATTCCCCCTACCACTCAGACTCAGGTGAGAGCCTTCCTAGGCCTCACTGGGTATTACAGGAGGTTCATTAAGAACTATGGCTCCATTGCAGCCCCTCTTAATGACCTCACATCCAAGAAAATGCCTAAAAAGGTATTATGGACAGCAAACTGTCAGAAAGCTTTTGAGGAGCTGAAGCAGGCCATGTGCTCTGCACCTGTCCTGAAAAGCCCTTGTTACTCTAAAAAATTCTATGTCCAAACTGATGCATCTGAATTAGGAGTAGGGGCAGTCCTATCACAACTTAATTCTGAGGGCCAGGATCAACCTGTTGCTTTTATTAGTAGAAGGTTGACCCCTAGAGAAAAGCGTTGGTCTGCCATTGAGAGGGAGGCCTTTGCTGTGGTCTGGGCTCTGAAGAAGTTGAGGCCATACCTGTTTGGCACTCACTTCATTGTTCAGACAGACCACAAACCTCTACTTTGGCTAAAACAAATGAAAGGTGAAAATCCTAAATTGTTGAGGTGGTCCATATCCCTACAGGGAATGGACTATACAGTGGAACATAGACCTGGGAGTAGCCACTCCAATGCAGATGGACTCTCCAGATATTTCCACTTAGACAATGAAGACTCATCAGGTAATGGCTAGTCTTATTGTCCTTCGTTTGGGGGGGGGTTGTGTAGGAAAGTACCATCTTGCCTGGCATGTTACCCCCATTTTTCACTGTATATATGTTGTTTTAGTTGTATGTGTCACTGGGACCCTGGTAACCCAGGGCCCCAGTGCTCATAAGTGTGCCTGTATGTGTTACCTGTGTAGTGACTAACTGTCTCACTGAGGCTCTGCTAATCAGAACCTCGGTGGTTATGCTCTCTCATTGCTTTCCAAATTGTCACTGACAGGCTAGTGACCATTTTTACCAATTTACATTGGCTTACTGGAACACCCTTATAATCCCCTAGTATATGGTACTGAGGTACCCAGGGTATTGGGGTTCCAGGAGATCCCTATGGGCTGCAGCATTTCTTTTGCCACCCATAGGGAGCTCTGACAATTCTTACACAGGCCTGCCACTGCAGCCTGAGTGAAATAACGTCCACGTTATTTCACAGCCATTTTACACTGCACTTAAGTAACTTATAAGTCACCTATATGTCTAACCTTTACCTGGTAAAGGTTAGGTGCAAAGTTACTTAGTGTGAGGGCACCCTGGCACTAGCCAAGGTGCCCCCACATTGTTCAGAGCCAATTCACTGAACTTTGTGAGTGCGGGGACACCATTACACGCGTGCACTACATATAGGTCACTACCTATATGTAGCTTCACCATGGTAACTCCGAATATGGCCATGTAACATGTCTATGATCATGGAATTGCCCCCTCTATGCCATCCTGGCATTGTTGGTACAATTCCATGATCCCAGTGGTCTGTAGCACAGACCCTGGTACTGCCAGACTGCCCTTCCTGGGGTTTCTCTGCAGCTGCTGCTGCTGCCAACCCCTCAGACAGGCATCTGCCCTCCTGGGGTCCAGCCAGGCCTGGCCCAGGATGGCAGAACAAAGAACTTCCTCTGAGAGAGGGTGTGACACCCTCTCCCTTTGGAAAATGGTGTGAAGGCAGGGGAGGAGTAGCCTCCCCCAGCCTCTGGAAATGCTTTGTTGGGCACAGAGGTGCCCAATTCTGCATAAGCCAGTCTACACCGGTTCAGGGACCCCTTAGCCCCTGCTCTGGCGCGAAACTGGACAAAGGAAAGGGGAGTGACCACTCCCCTGACCTGCACCTCCCCTGGGAGGTGTCCAGAGCTCCTCCAGTGTGCTCCAGACCTCTGCCATCTTGGAAACAGAGGTGCTGCTGGCACACTGGACTGCTCTGAGTGGCCAGTGCCACCAGGTGACGTCAGAGACTCCTTGTGATAGGCTCCTTCAGGTGTTAGTAGCCTTTCCTCTCTCCTAGGTAGCCAAACCCTCTTTTCTGGCTATTTAGGGTCTCTGTCTCTGGGGAAACTTTAGATAACGAATGCATGAGCTCAGCCGAGTTCCTCTGCATCTCCCTCTTCACCTTCTGATAAGGAATCGACCGCTGACCGCGCTGGAAGCCTGCAAACCTGCAACATAGTAGCAAAGACGACTACTGCAACTCTGTAACGCTGATCCTGCCGCCTTCTCGACTGTTTTCCTGCTTGTGCATGCTGTGGGGGTAGTCTGCCTCCTCTCTGCACCAGAAGATCCGAAGAAATCTCCCGTGGGTCGACGGAATCTTCCCCCTGCAACCGCAGGCACCAAAAAGCTGCATCTCCGGTCCCTTGGGTCTCCTCTCAGCACGACGAGCGAGGTCCCTCAAATCCAGCGACACCGTCCAAGTGACCCCCACAGTCCAGTGACTCTTCAGCCCAAGTTTGGTGGAGGTAAGTCCTTGCCTCACCTCGCTGGGCTGCATTGCTGGGAACCGCGACTTTGCAAGCTTCTCCGGCCCCTGTGCACTTCCGGCGGAAATCCTGTGTGCACAGCCAAGCCTGGGTCCACGGCACTCTAACCTGCATTGCACGACTTTCTAAGTTGGTCTCCGGCGACGTGGGACTCCTTTGTGCAACTTCGGCGAGCACCGTTTCACGCATCCTCGTAGTGCCTGTTTCTGGCACTTCCCCGGGTGCTACCTGCTTCAGTGAGGGCTCTTTGTCTTGCTCGACGTCCCCTCTCTCTGCAGGTCCAATTTGCGACCTTCTGGTCCCTCCTGGGCCCCAGCAGCGTCCAAAAACGCCAAACGCACGATTTGCGTGTAGCAAGGCTTGTTGGCGTCCATCCGGCGGGAAAACACTTCTGCACGACTCTCCAAGGCGTGGGGGATCCATCCTCCAAAGGGGAAGTCTCTAGCCCTTGTCGTTCCTGCAGTATTCACAGTTCTTCAGCCTAGTAAGAGCTTCTTTGCACCAACCGCTGGCATTTCTTGGGCATCTGCCCATCTCCAAGCTGCTTGTGACTTTTGGACTTGGTCCCCTTGCTCCACAGGTACCTTCAGACAGGAATCCATCGTTGTTGCATTGCTGATTTGTGTTTTCCTTGCATTTTCCCTCTAACACGACTATTTTGTCCTTAGGGGAACTTTAGTGCACTTTGCACTCACTTTTCAGGGTCTTGGGGAGGGTTATTTTTCTAACTCTCACTATTTTCTAATAGTCCCAGCGACCCTCTACAAGGTCACATAGGTTTGGGGTCCATTCGTGGTTCGCATTCCACTTCTGGAGTATATGGTTTGTGTTGCCCCTATCCCTATGTTTCCCCATTGCATCCTATTGTAACTATACATTGTTTGCACTGTTTTCTAAGACTATACTGCATATTTTTGCTATTGTGTATATATATCTTGTGTATATTTCCTATCCTCTCACTGAGGGTACACTCTAAGGTACTTTGGCATATTGTCATAAAAATAAAGTACCTTTATTTTTAGTATAACTGTGTATTGTGTTTTCTTATGATATTGTGCACATGACACTAAGTGGTACTGTAGTAGCTTCACACGTCTCCTAGTTCAGCCTAAGCTGCTCTGCTAAGCTACCATTATCTATCAGCCTAAGCTGCTAGACACCCTATACACTAATAAGGGATAACTGGGCCTGGTGCAAGGTGCAAGTACCCCTTGGTACTCACTACAAGCCAGTCCAGCCTCCTACACGTAGGACATCTGTCTTCCGAAGGAGAAGTTCCTAGTCCTCTTCTTTCTTGCAGAACTCCAAGCTTCTTCCAACCAGTGGCAGCTTCCTTGCACCTTCATCTGGGGTTTCCTGGGCTCCTGCCCCCCCTGGACACTTTCGCGACTATTGGACTTGGTCCCCTTGTCTTACAGGTACTGAGGTCCGGAAATCCGTTGTCAGTGCACTGCTGGTGTTTGTTCTCCCTGCAGAATTCCCCTATCACGACTTCTGCACTCTCTGGGGGTAGTAGGTGTACTTTACTCCTACTTTTCAGGGTCTTGGGGTGGGGTATTTTTCTAACCCTCACTGTTTTCCTACAGTCCCAGCAACCCTCTACAAGCTCACATAGGTCTGGGGTCCATTCGTGGTTCGCATTCCACTTTTGGAGTACATAGTTTGTGTTGCCCCTATACCTATGGTCTATTATTGCAACCTATTGTAATTCTACACTGTTTGCATTACTTTTCTTGCTCTTACTTATCTAATTTTGGTTGTGTACATATAACTTGTGTATAGTACTTACCTTTTTACTGAGGGTACTCACTGAGATAGTTTTGGCATATTGTTATCAAAATAAAGTACCTGTATTTTTAGTAACTCTGTGTATTGTGTTTTCTTATAATATTGGACATATGATATAAGTGGTATAGTAGGAGCTTTGCATTTCTCCTAGTTCAGCCTAAGCTACTTTGCCATAGCTACCTTCTATCAGTCTAAGCTGCTAGAAACACCTCTTCTACACTAATAAGGGATAACTGGACCTGACACAAGGTGTAAGTACCTCTGGTACCCACTACAAGCCAGGCCGGCCTCCTACAATAGGCTCTCTCTTTGACATACAAGGTATCAACCAGTTTGACCTACTCAGAGCTGACTATGAGCTAATGGAGTCTGACTGACTCCAATACATGCAGATACAACACTGGGTCACACAACCGGGAGTCCTTCCGGGCCTCTCACCACTTTTGAGAAATAGGTGTTCTTGAAAAAAGACAACCAACGTCCCATGTCTGAGATTTATGTAGTGCTAGCCACCTCAGAGCGACCCTCTAAGTTGGCTGGCCAACCTGGGTGGAAAGCGGAACTTGGTAGAGCATTAATCGACAAAGAATGGGCGGACATACATTATAGGGCACACCACTCAGCAAATTGCATTGCAAGCGCTGAAACTAGATCTAAAGATTGCTGGAGGGATTGTGGGGGCACCGGCTCTTTACTCCACTTGCTTTGGCACTGCCCAAAGTTATAGCGGTTCTGGGACCTTGTTTAGAATGATATAGACTATGTTGCAAAACAAAGATCACTCGATTTCCACCTGTGCTTAACCAAGCCTCTAACGTTCCCGCTCCACTCCCCCAGAGGACAACAGATGGCCCTTGCTCTAGGAGTGGCCTATCAGGTAATTCTTTCTAAGTGGGGCACAGACAAAATCCCAGACCACACAGCCTGGCTTCACAAACTATGGTTTGTGCTGTGGATGGAGAAACAAAACTGTCTATTTTGTCGGACCAAAACGAGGAAGATTATGCCGACACTTGGGCACCACTCATAACCATACCATCCTCCAAATTAAATGAGCCTACCTGCCCTACTTATCCAAAAGTTCTGCAGTTACTCCCCCAGACTGCATCTCCTCTGATGCAAAATTGTTTGGTCAGACGCCGTGCTATATAGGGTTGAGGGGTGGTACATTGATGACTCTGAACGCACACTGGGTTTTCCAAAGATTTACCATAGAAGGGTAGGAGGGGGAGATAATGGGATTGTTACTGTTTTTGTATTGTTTCCTTACCTCTGCATCACTGCGGCCCCTGGGTTGTAGGCGAGAAGCTGTGTTTAGGATGATTGGTGATATTCCACACTGCCGGCCCCCAGGGATGTAGGCACATGGCTGTGTTATTTTATGATTGTTCACAGAGGTTCCATTGCAAATAAACATAAGAAAAATAATTAATCCATAAAGTCAATAGGAAACTATGGGAAAATACGTAATATTATATATTGTGTATAATAAGTTATGTTTTTACTATTTAACAAACGATTTTTGAAAATTTGAAAAATATATTAATATATATTTTACATAATAAACATGGTGTGGTTATTTATTGATTACATTAAAATGATCAAAAATGTTTTAATGTTTGTAGATTTTAGTTTTAATGTTTTTAAAACATTTAAAAATATTTCACATATTTGACACATTCATTTAACTCATTTTATAATTACGACACTAAATAAATAGTTAAATAATGTTAAAATATTAAGACTCAGGTATTACAATATACAAATATATCTATATCCCGTGCATCACGTCACTAACGGTTGTATTACCGCCCTAAAACACAAGTGGTATTATGATTAAATATCATATATTATATTGTTTAAAAATCAATACTCAGGTATTAAAATTAATATATATGTTTTAATACACTTCCCCATCCAATACCTGCATATCCCTTGGATCATGCCCCTAAAGGTTTGTGTCACAGACCTAAAAAATTTAAATGAATAATATTATGTTTAAATATCATATAATATGTTGTTTAAATATTAATACTTAGGTACTGGGATTAATACCTGAGTATTAATGCATTTCCCCACACAATACCCTTATAGTCTTGCATTCTGCCCTTTCAGGTTTGTATTACATTTTTCAAAATATTTAATATTCGTAATATTATTGTGAACTATCATTCATTTTTTAAAGTTTATAAAGGAATTCTCCAGTAATAGAATTAATACCTGTTAATGAATCAATTTCCCCACCCACTACCCCAACTCCCCTGGCATCCCATCATTTATGGTTTGCGTTACAATTTAAAAAATAGTTTACATAAATAACGTTATATTAAATATCATATTAATTCAAATTAATACCTGAGTATTAATAAACTTCCCCACCCAATACCCCTATATCCCATGCATCCATTCTCTAGCAGTTTGTATTAAAGTTTTACAAATATTTTATATAAATAATATTATGATTAAACAACATTCATTTTTAATGTTAATAAATTAATATTCAGATATAAGAATTAATACCTGACTATTAATAGAATTCCCTGCTCTACACCTCTATACCCCTTGCATCCCATTCCTAAAGGTTTGTGTTACAGTTTAAAATATTTTATCTAGATAATAGTATTATTAGTAATCATATATAATAATATTTAAACATTAGTACTTAGGTATTACAACTAATACCTGAATATTAATACTCCTCCCCACCCAATACCCCTATATCTCTTGCATCCCATCCTAAATGTGTTTAAATTGTACTGTTAAAATTCAATAAATAAATGTGCCATATAACTTACCTATATACTAACCTATGTACTTACCCAATAATGCATGGTAAAGGCATGGGTAGTAAGTGTATATAGGTACAATTGTTGGTAAAGGCATGCCTGGTAATAACATCCGTGGTAAAGGTATATGCGTGGTAATGGCATAGGTGGTCTAGACTTATGCCTGGTAATGATTTTGTGGTAAATGTATTGTGTTGTAAAGACAGAGTTATAATGGCTATTTCCCACATCAACATTGTTGTTTGGAACTCAAGACAGCCCTGGGCACTGACGGGATATTTTGTTTTACCAGTGTGTGGTTTCCCAAAGGGCAGTATCCGGCTGTGGTGCCAACTTTACGTCAGCATATATGAAGTCTATGTGGGATGAGTGTTGGATAACCTAAAAGTTCTCCCCATCCTACCATGCCCAAACCAATGGGTGTTTTGAGAGATTCAATAAAAAACATATGAAGGCATGATCCTGGTCCTGTCAGATCCTTTGAGGAGGAAGTGGGATGTTCTCTTGCCATGCCTTGCCATGTTCTCTTGCGATGCCTCTTGATTGCTTACAAGGAGGTACCACAGAAGGGATTGGATTCAGCTTGAATGGGCACCGTGTGAGAGGGCCTATTATCCTAATGAAAGAGGGTTGGGAGCAAGGTCCCCAAAAAGACCCTCAGGACGTGGCCAGCTTCATGCTGGCACGACGCACCCAGATGAAGTGCATCTGGAAAAAGGTGGACAATCTAAAAGCCCAGTCAGGAGGTTATGAAACAGAGGTCTGACCAGAAGGCCACTCTGGTTGAGTTTCAGCCTGGCCAGGAAGTGTAGGTGATTAAGTTTGTGGAGCCATGAGCTCTACAAGAACTGTTTGACTGGACCCTACATGGTGAAGGAGCACAAGGGGGATGTCACCTATACAGTGGACCTCAATACTGCCAGGAACCCTTTACGGGTCCTGCATGTCAATCACCTCAAGCCCCACTTTGAGAGGTCTGAGATTGGTATGCTCCTGCACATTGATGTGGGGTGGAGGAGACAAACCTCTTCTTGCCCTCCTTTCTTTCTAGGAGCAGGATGGGTCAGTGGAGGGTGTCAACCACTCTTCCACCATGACCATAGAACACCAGAGTGACTGTTACCAAGTGCTGGGAGAGTTTGCCTCTCTCTTCTACCTAACACCAGGGCTTAGTACATAGTGTACCCATGATACTAACACTGGGCTCAGTATGCCAGAGATCATCCAAAGGCTATCTGGCAGGGTGAGAGCCAGCATAAAGGAGAGGAAGTCTCCAAAATGCTGGGGGTAATTGAGCTCTTAGTCCATATCAGTGCTGCTGGTCCCCATGGCTGCCCCTCTAGGTAGCTGAACTCAGGTTCTGCATGGATTACTGGGGACTCAGTACAGTCATTGAAATTGACACTCACCCCAACCCCTGAGCGGATGCGCTCATGGATCAGTTAGGGGCTGCCAAATTCCGGAGCACATTTGATCTGATGTCTGGGTACTGGTAGATGGCCTTAACTGAGGGGGACAAAGAGAAGTCTGAGGTCTCTCCTCAAGAAGGCCACTTCCAGTTTAGAGTGATGCCTTTTGGGTTGAAGAACATGCCTTTCATCTTTTAGAGGTTGGTCAACCAGGACATGGCTTTGTTGGAGAACCCAGTGCCACCCACCTAGATTAGTTTGTGGTCTTCAGTATCATCTAGGAGGATCACATGTGCCAACCCTGAGAAGTGCTTCAGGTGCTGCAAAGAGCAGGCCTTACAATTAAGAACGGTAGGCGCCATATAGGTCAGGGTTAAGTGGTCTACTTCAGCCACCAAGTTGGAAGAAGCAAGGTACATCCCCTCCAGGCCAATATCCAGCCCACTCTGGCTTGGAGACCCCTGCCCCAAAGACCCAGACAGAGGTGAGGGTCTTCCTGGGCCTCACCAGGTACTATCAGAGATTTGTCAAGGGATATGGCAACATTGTTGCTCCTTTGACAGAGTTGACTTTGAAGTAGCAGCCCAAACAGGTGAGCTAAACAGAGGTGTGGGAGACTGATTTTGACATGTGTGCTCAAGGCCCCTTATTTCTCTCAAGAGTTCATTGTGCAGAGTGATGCATAGCTGCCATGCTCTCACAGCTAAACAAAGAGGGCTTAGATCCACCAGTACCCTTTCCAGGGAACAGAGGTAGAGTGCAATAAAAAGGGGAGCATTTGCAGTGGTCTGGGCACTGAAGACGTTGAGACCATACATGTTTAGGGCTCACTTCCAGGTTCGGACAGACCATAGACCCTCAGATGGCTAATGCAGATGATGGGTCAGAATACCAAATTGTTGAGGTTATCCATCTCCCTACAGGAAATGGATTTTACGTTGGAGCATTACCCAGGGTCAGACCACACCAATACTGATGGTCTCTCCAGGTTCTTCCGCCTTAGTGAAGGAACTCCCAAGGGGTTAGGTAGCTCTTTCCACTTTCAGCTGTGGGAGACATATGTTAGACCTGACAACCTTTGGGTGGTCTTCCTCCCAAGTTTTGCATATCTCCTCCACTTTCCTGACCTCATTTGTGCTGGCTTTAAGTCTGTACTGGTTACTCCTGCTAACCAGTGCTGACATGCCTGTACTTTTTCTCCTAAACATAGTAACATTAGCTTATGCACAACGGACATATTTAATTTACTTATAAGTCCCTAGTAAAGTGACCTACATATGCCCAGGGCATCTAAATTAAATGCTACTTGTGGGCCTCTCCAGGGTTTTCTGCCTTAGTGACAAGACCTCCCATGAGGGAGGGTAGTTCTCGCTGCTTTCAGCTGGGGGGGATACATGTTAGACCTGATGCCCTTGGTGTGGTTTCCCCCCCACCTTTGTGGTTTCCATCCTCCTGATTTTGCTGAACACATTTCTGTTGGCTTTAGGACTGCTAAGCAGTGCTAAAGTACTTG
Organism: Pleurodeles waltl; assembly: GCF_031143425.1. NCBI lineage: Eukaryota > Metazoa > Chordata > Amphibia > Caudata > Salamandridae > Pleurodeles > Pleurodeles waltl. Next base: position 757,670,437 of record NC_090449.1, on the reverse strand, counting down.
TGCTCTCTCCTTCAAACATGGTAAATGTGGCTTACAGTCAATTGGAACATTCAATTTACTTGTAAGTTCCTAGTAAAGTAGTACCACATGTACCCAAGCCCTGTAAATATAATGCTAATAGTGGGCCTGCAGCATTCATTGTGTAACCCACTTAAGTAGTTCTTTAAAAATGTCCCAGACCTGTCATGGCAGCCTGAATCCAGTTTTAAACTGCTGTTTTGACTCGGCAAGATAAACCTCTTGCCAAGCTCAAACCTTCCTTTTTTATACATATGCGTCACCCTCGATGTAGGCCCCACACAGCCCAGAAGATAGGGTGCAGTGTATTGGGCATGTACTTTTAAGTTTTATATGTACTGATAGTGAAAAACTCTTCAATGTGCTTTTCCTTACTATGAGACATATATCGCTCTCATACAATAACACTGGTTCAACTTATTACATTTAATAAGTCATAGCTTTCAATCAGGAGCAGGTAGGAATCTTGAGCTTGTTGTCCAAAGAATTGTAATTTAAAGCCCTCTTTAAGGGTGAAGTCATGTTTTAACTCACAGTTCTGAAAATTCCACTTTTAGAAAGTTGGCATTTCTTATGCCACTCATTTGGTACCTACAGTCTGTATTGTATCCTGGGTGACACAACTAGGAGTAGCTGGCCGTTGGTCTTTGTGTATTGCTCAAAGAAAGTAAGACAAAGGGCTACAGGCATTGGCAAGATTGGCAGTCTCTGACTTGATGGGGGGACGGAGCTGTCATCTACCACACCTGCAGATCTTGAGTTGCTTTTTTCACTTATTTACTATTTGAAGTTCTGCATAAATGATCTACATATTGCCTTCAAGTTAAGTCTGACTGCTTTTGTTCCATGCTACCTGAGGGATAAGCACTGGTTAATTTGGAGTTTGGTGTGTTTCACTCTGTAAGGAATTGTGGTATCTGCTTAAGTGGGATTTCACCTCTTTCAACCGGTAACCCTATTTCCAAAAGTCTTTCAGATGCTGGGTGGTCTTCTTACCTCAGACATTCCTCACCCTGGTCCTGCTACTGGTAATGCCTGCTCTGTCCCACTTGGTAATCCAAACCCTGGTCTTCTAGGTCCTGATGTTTATGACACTCTTTGCTCTGTTTCTGGTCCTTCTGTCATCATCCTTTGACTTTGCCTAGTCCTGTTTCTCTGCTCCTCCAGGTGCCTCTGGTACTGCCCCCTCAGTCTTCAAATCCCTCTCCCGCTTATGCTAGTATCCTGGACATACTGGCCATTGCTCTTCAAGTCCTGATCTTCGTAGTCCTCTTCAATCTGGTCCTGATCTTCCTGGCCCTCATCTACCTGCTCCTTGCCTGCATTGCTCTGCAGTAACTTGCCCTGTCACAGATCAGCCTAGCCTTTCCTAATTCTGATGTTCCTTGATCCTTGGTTCAGGATAGCCTAAGAACTTCCTGGCCCTGTACTTCCTGGTTTGACTAGTCATCATTCCCATGCACTCCTGCCCTAGAGTTTTGGTTCCTGGGTCTCCTGTTTTACAGGATCTCCTCCATGGACATTTTCATCCTCCTTACCCTTATTCTTGTCCATCAGTCCTATTGGTCCTGCTCCCCTGGTTTATCTATTCCCCTTGTTTGCCTGTTCCTAATCCTTCTGATTCTGGTCACCTTGGTCCATGTAGCACTGATCTTAGTTGTATTACTCCTTCGTCTGGTGCCCATGCATCAGCTCTCCTGGTGCTAGTTCCAATAGCCTTGGTTTCCAAAGCCCTCCTATTCCTCAGTGCTCCTGCTCTTACTAGTTACTACTAATTGTCCTGGTTTGCCTGTTCTACCTTGTTCCTGTCCATCTGATCACGGCCCCCTCTATCATGGCCTTCATACTAATGGTCATATTGGGCCTTGTTGTATAGCTATTTTAGCCATGTTTAAGCACACGCTGGTTTAAGCTAACTAGGCCTGCCGCCATGCACTTTAACCCTGTTACATTTTATTCAGCATTGCTTTGTTTTTCCAGCAATAGCAACATTTGCATTGCTGTTTTATTTTCTTTATCTCCTTGTACTTTCCCCTAGGAAAGCATCACATTCTTAGTAGGACATTTATTTCACTTTGTGCTTTCTCCAAGGCTACAGTCAGCTAGGGTTGCCTACAAATGTAGTATGCTGTGTCTCCAACATTCACAGAAAACACATACTCATGTGTGGGGACCATTTCTTAGAATGTGAACTGTTTTATTATAAAAACACCCCTTTGTCCCAGATATGTTATAGGGAGATTCCAGCCAGATCACCATGACTGCACGCTGATAGCTGAGTGCTTCACCTCAGCTACTTGCCTAAATGACCAGACCCCTGCTCCACATGGAGATGGTGTCTCTCTAGACCACAGGCTTCTTACTTCAGGTATGAGGGATGGTATATGTAGGAGGCTGGCCTGGTTTGTAGTGGGTACCTTGGGTAATTACAACTTACACCAGGTCCAGTTATCCCTTGTTAGTGAATGTAGTAGTGTTCTAGCAGCTTAGGCTGATAGAGGTAGCTATACCACAGCAGCTTAGGCTGAACTAGGAGACATGCAAAGCTCATGCAATACCACTTATAAGGCCAGATGTAGCAAACGTTTGCGAGTCGCAAATGGCCCGAATCGCTATTTGCGACTCCCAAAATCAGAAATGGGATGCAAAAATCCCATTTCTGACTCGCAAAAAGCGATGCGAGCCGTTACCGACTCACAAAATGTGCGACCCCATTTTGCGACCCGCAAATAGGAAGTCACAATTTGCGAGTTGCAAACCATATGCAATAGCAACTCGCAAATTGCGACTAGTCGCAAAAAGCCCAGTTTGCCTTTCCCATTTACCACTAACTCAGAGCAGGTGGTAATCATTACCAAAGTATAAAAGGAGACCCAGAAGGCATCTGGGTTACTCAAGATGGCGGAGATATACCTGATAGCAGTGAGGAGGAGAGTCCAGGCAGCCCAGCAGAGGAGGAGGAGGAGCCAGAGACAGGAGAAGATATACAGAACAAGGCAGACTCTTTTTCAGCAAACTGAGGAAGAAATCTATGACAAATACAGACTTAGCAGCGCAGCTATACTAGAATTAATTGAATTTCTCAAACCACAGCTAGAACGCCAGACTCTGCGCGGCTGCGCCATCCCTACGCATGTGCAAGTGCTATGCTTACTGCACCTCTTGGCCTCGGGGAGCTATCAGGGGGTCATTGCTGTGGCAGGTGGGGTATCCCAAAGTGCACTATCAAGGTTCCTCAGGGCTTTCCTAGATGCCATACTCACACACATGTCTCACTACATATACCTACCCAGGAATGAGGCAGAAATTAACAGCACCAAGTTGGACTTTTACCGGATTGCCAACTTTCCCCATGTAATAGGGTGTGTAGATGGGACACATATTCAAATATGCCCTCCTGCAAACCTGGAATATCTGTTCCGCAACAGAAAATGTACCCACTCACTCTATATTCAGGTTGTTTGTGATGCCCATTATGTCATCACTGACATTGTAGCAAAATTTCCAGGCAGTACTCATGACTCCTACATTTTTAGGCACAGTGGGATACTGTAGGAGGCTGGACTGGCTTGTAGTGAGTACCAAGGGGTACTTGCACCTTGCACCAGGCCCAGTTATCCCTTATTAGTGTATAGGGTGTCTAGCAGCTTAGGCTGATAAATAATGGTAGCTTAGCAGAGCAGCTTAGGCTGAACTAGGAGACGTGTGAAGCTACTACAGTACCACTTAGTGTCATATGCACAATATCATAAGAAAACACAATACACAGTTATACTAAAAATAAAGGTACTTTATTTTTATGACAATATGCCAAAGTATCTTAGAGTGTACCCTCAGTGAGAGGATAGGAAATATACACAAGATATATATACACAATAGAAAAAATATGCAGTATAGTCTTAGAAAACAGTGCAAACAATGTATAGTTACAATAGGATGCAATGGGGAAACATAGGGATAGGGGCAACACAAACCATATACTCCAAAAGTGGAATGCGAACCACGAATGGACCCCAAACCTATGTGACCTTGTAGAGGGTCGCTGGGACTATTAGAAAATAGTGAGAGTTAGAAAAATAACCCTCCCCAAGACCCTGAAAAGTGAGTGCAAAGTGCACTAAAGTTCCCCTAAGGACAAAGAAGTCGTGTTAGAGGAATAATGCAGGAAAGACACAAACCAACAATGCAACAACTGTGGATTTCCAATCTAGGGTACCTGTGGAACAAGGGGACCAAGTCCAAAAGTCACAAGCTAGTCGGAGATGGGCATATGCCCAGGAAATGCCAGCTGTGGATGCAAAGAAGCTTCTACTGGACAGAAGAAGCTGAGGTCTCTGCAGGAACGAAAAGGGCTAGAGACTTCCCCTTTGGTGGACGGATCCCTCTCGCTGCGGAGAGTCGTGCAAAAGTGTTTTCCCGCCGAAAGAACGCCAACAAGCCTTGCTAGCTGCAAATCGTGCGGTTAGCGTTTTTGGACGCTGCTGTGGCCCTGGAGGGACCAGGAGGTCGCAAATTGGACCAGGAGAGAGAGGGGATGTCAAGCAAGACAAGGAGCCCTCTCAGCAGCAGCTAGCACCCGAGAAGTGCCAGAAACAGGCACTACAAGGATGCTTGAAACGGTGCTCAAACGAAGTTACACAAAGGAGTCCCACGTCGCCGGAGACCAACTTAGAAAGTCGTGCAATGCAGGTTAGAGTGCCGTGGACCCAGGCTTGGCTGTGCACAAAGGATTTCCGCCGGAAGTGCACAGGGGCCGGAGTAGCTGCAAAAGTCGCGGTTCCCAGCAATGCAGCCCAGCGAGGTGAGGCAAGGACTTACCTCCACCAAACTTGGACTGAAGAGTCACTGGACTGTGGGGGTCACTTGGACAGAGTCGCTGGATTCGAGGGACCTCGCTCGTCGTGCTGAGAGGAGACCCAAGGGACCAGTAAAGCAGCTTTTTGGTGCCTGCGGTTGCAGGGGGAAGATTCCGTCGACCCACGGGAGATTTCTTCGGAGCTTCTGGTGCAGAGAGGAGGCAGACTACCCCCACAGCATGCACAAGCAGGAAAACAGTCGAGAAGGCGGCAGGATCAGCGTTACAGAGTTGCAGTAGTCGTCTTTGCTACTATGTTGCAGGTTTGCAGGCTTCCAGCGCGGTCAGCAGTCGATTCCTTGGCAGAAGGTGAAGAGAGAGATGCAGAGGAACTCGGATGAGCTCTTGCATTCGTTATCTAAAGTTTCCCCAGAGACAGAGACCCTAAATAGCCAGAAAAGAGGGTTTGGCTACTTAGGAGAGAGGATAGGCTACTAACACCTGAAGGAGCCTATCAGAAGGAGTCTCTGACGTCACCTGGTGGCACTGGCCACTCAGAGCAGTCCAGTGTGCCAGCAGCACCTCTGTTTCCAAGATGGCAGAGGTCTGGAGCACACTGGAGGAGCTCTGGACACCTCCCAGGGGAGGTGCAGGTCAGGGGAGTGGTCACTCCCCTTTCCTTTGTCCAGTTTCGCGCCAGAGCAGGGGCTAAGGGGTCCCTGAATCGGTGTAGACTGGCTTATGCAGAATTGGGCACATCTGTGCCCAAGAAAGCATTTCCAGAGGCTGTGGGAGGCTACTCCTCCCCTGCCTTCACACCATTTTCCAAAGGGAGAGGGTGTAACACCCTCTCTCAGAGGAAGTCCTTTGTTCTGCCATCCTGGGACAAGCCTGGCTTGACCCCAGGGGGGCAGAAACCTGTCTGAGGGGTTGGCAGCAGCAGCAGCTGCAGTGAAACCCCAGGATAGGCAGTTTGGCAGTACCAGGGTCTGTTCTACAGACCACTGGGATCATGGAATTGTACCAACAATGCCAGGATGGCATAGAGGGGGCAATTCCATGATCTTAGACATGTTACATGGCCATATTCGGAGTTACCATTGTGAAGCTACATATAGGTAGTGACCTATATGTAGTGCACGCGTGTAATGGTGTCCCCGCACTCACAAAGTCCGGGGAATTGGCCCTGAACAATGTGGGGGCACCTTGGCTAGTGCCAGGGTGCCCTCACACTAAGTAACTTTGCACCTAACCTTTACCAGGTAAAGGTTAGACATATAGGTGACTTATAAGTTACTTAAGTGCAGTGTAAAATGGCTGTGAAATAACGTGGACGTTATTTCACTCAGGCTGCAGTGGCAGGCCTGTGTAAGAATTGTCAGAGCTCCCTATGGGTGGCAAAAGAAATGCTGCAGCCCATAGGGATCTCCTGGAACCCCAATACCCTGGGTACCTCAGTACCATATACTAGGGAATTATAAGGGTGTTCCAGTAAGCCAATGTAAATTGGTAAAAATGGTCACTAGCCTGATAGTGACAATTTGGAAAGAAATGAGAGAGCATAACCACTGAGGTTCTGATTAGCAGAGCCTCAGTGAGACAGTTAGTCACTACACAGGTAACACATTCAGGCACACTTATGAGCACTGGGGCCCTGGGTTACCAGGGTCCCAGTGACACATACAACTAAAACAACATATATACAGTGAAAAATGGGGATAACATGCCAGGCAAGATGGTACTTTCCTACACAACCCCCCCCCAAACGAAGGACAATAAGACTAGCCATGACCTGATGAGTCTTCATTGTCTAAGTGGAAATATCTGGAGAGTCCATCTGCATTGGAGTGGCTACTCCCAGGTCTGTGTTCCACTGTTTAGTCCATTCCCTGTAGGGATATGGACCACCTCAACAATTTAGGATTTTCACCTTTCATTTGTTTTAGCCAAAGTAGAGGTTTGTGGTCTGTCTGAACAATGAAGTGAGTGCCAAACAGGTATGGCCTCAACTTCTTCAGTGCCCAGACCACAGCAAAGGCCTCCCTCTCAATGGCAGACCAACGCTTTTCTCTAGGGGTCAACCTCCTACTAATAAAAGCAACAGGTTGATCCTGGCCCTCAGAATTAAGTTGTGATAGGACTGCCCCTACTCCTAATTCAGATGCATCAGTTTGGACATAGAATTTTTTAGAGTAACAAGGGCTTTTCAGGACAGGTGCAGAGCACAAGGCCTGCTTCAGCTCCTCAAAAGCTTTCTGACAGTTTGCTGTCCATAATACCTTTTTAGGCATTTTCTTGGATGTGAGGTCATTAAGAGGGGCTGCAATGGAGCCATAGTTCTTAATGAACCTCCTGTAATACCCAGTGAGGCCTAGGAAGGCTCTCACTTGAGTCTGAGTGGTAGGGGGAACCCAATCAATAATTGTTTGGATTTTCCCCTGAAGTGCTGCAATCTGTTCCCCACCAACAAGGTGTCCCAGATAAACCACCTTACCCTGCCCTATCTGGCACTTTGAAGCCTTGATAGTGAGGCCTGCCTTTTGCAGGGCCTCCAAAACTTTCCATAGGTGGACCAGGTGATCATCCCAGCTGGAGCTAAAGACAGCTATATCGTCCAAATATGCTGCACTGAAAGCTTCCAGCCCTTGCAGGACTGTGTTCACCAACCTCTGAAAAGTGGCAGGTGCATTTTTCAAACCAAAAGGCATTACAGTAAACTGGTAATGTCCTCCAATGGTTGAAAATGCAGTCTTAGGTTTAGCATCTTCTGACAATTTGATCTGCCAATACCCTGCAGTCAAGTCAAAAGTGCTTAGATACTTGGCAGGTGCCAGTGTATCTATGAGCTCATCTGCCCTGGGTATAGGGTGAGCATCAGTTTTGGTTACCAAGTTGAGACCTCTATAGTCTACACAAAACCGCATTTCCTTCTTTCCATCTTTGGAATGGGGTTTTGGTACCAGTACCACAGGAGAAGCCCATGGACTGTCAGAGTGCTCAACCACTCCTAGTTCTAACATTTTCTGGACCTCTTGCTTTATGCAGTCCCTGACATGGTCAGTCTGCCTATAGATCTTACTTTTGACAGGCAAGCTGTCTCCAGTATCTATAGTGTGCTCACACCAAGAAGTGGTACCTGGCACAGTAGAGAAGAGTTCAGAGAATTGATCTAGGAGATTTATGCAATTGTCTTTTTGCTCAGCAGTAAGACAATCAGCCAAAACTACACCTTCCACCAGAGCATCTTGTTCTGTGGAAGAGAAGAGATCAGGTAGAGGATCACTGTCTTCTTCCTGTCCCTCATCAGTTGCCATGAGCAGGGTGGGATCAGCCCTGTCATAGTCGGGTTTCAGGCGGTTGACATGGAGCACCCTAAGGGTACTCCTGGCAGTGCCTAAGTCAACTAAATAGGTGACTTCTCCCTTCTTTTCAACAATTGTGTGGGGTCCACTCCATTTATCTTGGAGTGCTCTTGGGGCCACAGGCTCCAAGACCCACACTTTCTGCCCTGGTTGGTACTGAACCAAAACAGCCTTCTGATCATGCCATTGCTTCTGGAGCTCTTGGCTGGCCTGAAGGTTTTTACTGGCCTTTTTCATGTACTCAGCCATTCTTGATCTGAGGCCAAGTACATAATCCACAATATCCTGCTTAGGAGCTTTTAAAGGTTGTTCCCAACCCTCCTTTACAAGTGTGAGTGGACCCCTAACAGGGTGTCCAAAAAGAAGTTCAAAGGGGCTGAAGCCCACTCCTTTCTGGGGTACCTCCCTGTAGGCAAAAAGGAGGCATGGTAGAAGGATATCCCATCTCCTGTGGAGTTTTTCAGGGAGACCCATAATCATGCCTTTGAGAGTTTTATTAAATCTCTCCACCAGTCCATTTGTTTGTGGATGATAGGGTGTTGTGAACTTGTACGTTACACCACACTCCTTCCACATGGCCTTTAAGTATGCAGACATGAAATTGCTTCCCCTGTCTGATACTACTTCCTTTGGGAAGCCCACCCTGGAAAATATTCCTAGGAGGGCCTTTGCCACTGCAGGTGCTGTAGTGGTCCTTAAAGGAATAGCTTCAGGATATCTTGTGGCATGGTCCACTACCACTAAGATGAATCTATTGCCTGAAGCAGTAGGAGGGTCAAGGGGGCCAACTATGTCAACCCCTACCCTTTCAAAGGGAACCCCAACCACAGGCAGTGGAATAAGGGGTGCCTTTGGTGTGCCACCTGTCTTGCCACAGGCTTGACAGGTTTCACAGGACTTACAAAATTCCTTTGTGTCCTCAGACATCCTAGGCCAATGAAACAATGGAACCAATCTGTCCCAAGTTTTCATTTGACCCAGGTGTCCAGCTAGGGGAATGTCATGTGCCAGGGTTAGGAGGAACTTTCTGTACTCCTGAGGAATCACTAATCTCCTGGCAGCTCCAGGTTTAGGATCCCTATGCTCAGTGTACAAGAGGTTGTCCTCCCAGTAAACTCTGTGAGAGTCACTGACATCCCCATTAGCCTGTTTGACAGCTTGCTGTCTGAGACCCTCTAATGTGGGACAGGTTTGCTGTGCCACACTCAGCTCCTCTCTGGCAGGCCCCCCTTCACCCAAAAGCTCAGCAGTGTCTGCTTCCAGCTCCTCTGGTGTAGGTTCTGCACAGGGAGGGAATTCTTCTTCCTCAGAAGTTAAATCCACTGTAGAGGGAGGGATAGTAGGAAGTGGTTTGCTTCTACTAGCCCTAGCTTTAGGGAGCACTTGGTCCATTTTTCCAGGATCCAAGCTTCCCTGTCCTTTTTGCTTTTTGGCCTGAGCCCTTGTCAAAGCAAAAATATGCCCTGGGATGCCCAGCATTGCTGCATGGGCCTCCAACTCCACATCTGACCAAGCTGATGTCTCCAAATCATTTCCTAGTAGACAGTCTACAGGTAAATCTGTGGCTACCACAACTTTCTTTGGACCAGTAACCCCCCCCCAGTTGAGATTAACAACAGCCATGGGGTGGCTAAGTGTGTTGTTGTGAGCATCGGTTACTTGGTACTGGTGACCAAGTAGGTGTTGTTCAGGGTGGACCAGCTTCTCTATGACCATAGTCACACTGGCACCAGTGTCCCTGTAGGCCTGAACCTCAACACCATTTATTAGGGGTAGCTGCTTGTACTTATCCATATTAAGGGGACAAGCAACTAAGGTGGCTAAATCAATAGCCCCCTCAGCCTCTGTGGCCTCCCTAACAAGGCCAACCCCAACTAAGTTACCAATAGTGAGCCCAGCTACTCCCTTGGATAGGCTATTAGTAGGTTTGCTCCCACCACCACTGCTATTAGTAGGGACACTAGGTGTAGCAGTAGGGGTTGTAGTGGTAGGAGGCTTGGTGCCTTTCTTTGGACAACTGGGATCTGTTGTCCAATGGCCTTTTATTTTACATAAATAGCACCATGGTTTCTTTTCCTTGTTTTGATTAGAAGAGGATTTGGGCCCACCACCCCCACCAGAGTGTTTTTGTGGGCCTGATGAAGACTCATTTTTAGATTTGTCCCCACCCTTGTCAGAAGACTTACCATCCTTCTTCTTGTTGCCATCTTTGTCACCCCCTGTATGAACTTTTCTGTTCACCCTTGTTCTGACCCATTTGTCTGCCTTCTTTCCCAATTCTTGGGAGAGGTCAGATCAGAGTCCACCAAGTACTGGTGCAACAAATCAGACACACAAATATTAAGAATATGCTCTCTCAGGATCAAGTTATACAGGCTGTCATAATCAGTAACTTTACTGCCATGTAACCACCCCTCCAAGGCCTTCACTGAATGGTCAATGAAATCAACCCAGTCTTGTGAAGACTCCTTTTTGGTCTCTCTGAACTTTATCCTGTATTGTTCAGTGGTTAAGCCATAACCGTCCAGGAGTGCATTCTTAAGAACTTTGTAATCATTAGCTTCATTTTCTTTTACAGTAAGGAGCCTATCCCTACCTTTTCCACTAAATGATAGCCATAGGATAGCAGCCCAATGCCTTTGAGGGACATCCTGTACAGCACAGGCCCTCTCAAGTGCAGCAAACCACTTGTTAATGTCAAATGCTTTTGCTATGATGTGAGACAACACTATTTGTATGGTGTGGCTCATCATCATTACCAACTATGCTAGACTGTCTAGTAACGGGCAGGCTAGGAAGTTTCTTTCCAGAATCTTTTCCTGGGGGAGTCCCTGGATCAGATTGAGAACCATTAGCTACTTTTTCAACAGATGGGGCACTTCTTGCCTTATCTTGTTCTCTAAGCATGTTAATTAACAGTTCTAAGGAAGGATTCTTCCCTACACTCAAACCTCTCTCTATGCAGAGACTCCTTGCTCCTTTCCAGCTAAGGTGATCATATGCAAGTTTGGACAGATCAACATTTTGGCCTGTGCCAGACATTTTTAGAGAGAGTTAAAGTGATAGAAAAAGATAAAAAGTTTGTCAGAGCTTTTAGAAAGACAGAGAAAAAAACTTTTAAAACTTTTTAGAACTTTTTAGAAAGTTAGAAGTACTTTTCAGCACTTAGAAAAGAGTGAAAAGAGGAAATGCAAAACTTTTTGGCTATGTGTATATGCACTGACCTTGTTTTGTATATTTTTCTCTTATGAAAAGTACAATGACAAGAGTGGTAAGTAGTCTCAAAGCACTTATCCCACCGCTGCACAACCAATGTAGGAGGCTGGACTGGCTTGTAGTGAGTACCAAGGGGTACTTGCACCTTGCACCAGGCCCAGTTATCCCTTATTAGTGTATAGGGTGTCTAGCAGCTTAGGCTGATAGATAATGGTAGCTTAGCAGAGCAGCTTAGGCTGAACTAGGAGACGTGTGAAGCTACTACAGTACCACTTAGTGTCATATGCACAATATCATAAGAAAACACAATACACAGTTATACTAAAAATAAAGGTACTTTATTTTTATGACAATATGCCAAAGTATCTTAGAGTGTACCCTCAGTGAGAGGATAGGAAATATACACAAGATATATATACACAATAGAAAAAATATGCAGTATAGTCTTAGAAAACAGTGCAAACAATGTATAGTTACAATAGGATGCAATGGGGAAACATAGGGATAGGGGCAACACAAACCATATACTCCAAAAGTGGAATGCGAACCACGAATGGACCCGAAACCTATGTGACCTTGTAGAGGGTCGCTGGGACTATTAGAAAATAGTGAGAGTTAGAAAAATAACCCTCCCCAAGACCCTGAAAAGTGAGTGCAAAGTGCACTAAAGTTCCCCTAAGGACAAAGAAGTCGTGTTAGAGGAATAATGCAGGAAAGACACAAACCAACAATGCAACAACTGTGGATTTCCAATCTAGGGTACCTGTGGAACAAGGGGACCAAGTCCAAAAGTCACAAGCAAGTCGGAGATGGGCATATGCCCAGGAAATGCCAGCTGTGGATGCAAAGAAGCTTCTACTGGACAGAAGAAGCTGAGGTTTCTGCAGGAACGAAAAGGGCTAGAGACTTCCCCTTTGGTGGACGGATCCCTCTCGCTGTGGAGAGTCGTGCAGAAGTGTTTTCCCGCCGAAAGAATGCCAACAAGCCTTGATAGCTGCAAATCATGCGGTTAGCGTTTTTGGACGCTGCTGTGGCCCTGGAGGGACCAGGAGGTCGCAAATTGGACCAGGAGAGAGAGGGGACGTCGAGCAAGACAAGGAGCCCTCTCAGCAGCAGGTAGCACCCGGAGAAATGCCAGAAACAGGCACTATGAGGATGCGTGAAACGGTGCTCACCTGAAGTTACACAAAGGAGTCCCACGTCGCCGGAGACCAACTTAGAAAGTCGTGCAATGCAGGTTAGAGTGCCGTGGACCCAGGCTTGGCTGTGCACAAAGGATTTCCGCCGGAAGTGCACAGGGGCCGGAGTAGCTGCAAAAGTCGCAGTTCCCAGCAATGCAGCCCAGTGAGGTGAGGCAAGGACTTACCTCCACCAAACTTGGACTGAAGAGTCACTGGACTGTGGGGGTCACTTGGACAGAGTCGCTGGATTCGAGGGACCTCGCTCGTCGTGCTGAGAGGAGACCCAAGGGACCGGTAATGCAGCTTTTTGGTGCCTGCGGTTGCAGGGGGAAGATTCCGTCGACCCACGGGAGATTTCTTCGGAGCTTCTGGTGCAGAGAGGAGGCAGACTACCCCCACAGCATGCACAAGCAGGAAAACAGTCGAGAAGGCGGCAGGATCAGCGTTACAGAGTTGCAGTAGTCGTCTTTGCTACTATGTTGCAGGTTTGCAGGCTTCCAGCGCGGTCAGCAGTCGATTCCTTGGCAGAAGGTGAAGAGAGAGATGCAGAGGAACTCGGATGAGCTCTTGCATTCGTTATCTAAAGTTTCCCCAGAGACAGAGACCCTAAATAGCCAGAAAAGAGGGTTTGGCTACTTAGGAGAGAGGATAGGCTACTAACACCTGAAGGAGCCTATCAGAAGGAGTCTCTGACGTCACCTGGTGGCACTGGCCACTCAGAGCAGTCCAGTGTGCCAGCAGCACCTCTGTTTCCAAGATGGCAGAGGTCTGGAGCACACTGGAGGAGCTCTGGACACCTCCCAGGGGAGGTGCAGGTCAGGAGAGTGGTCACTCCCCTTTCCTTTGTCCAGTTTCGCGCCAGAGCAGGGGCTAAGGGGTCCCTGAACCGGTGTAGACTGGCTTATGCAGAATTGGGCATATCTGTGCCCAAGAAAGCATTTCCAGAGGCTGGGGAGGCTACTCCTCCCCTGCCTTCACACCATTTTCCAAAGGGAGAGGGTGTAACACCCTCTCTCAGAGGAAGTCCTTTGTTCTGCCATCCTGGGACAAGCCTGGCTTGACCCCAGGGTGGCAGAAACCTGTCTGAGGGGTTGGCAGCAGCTGCAGTGAAACCCCAGGAAAGGCAGTTTGGCAGTACCAGGGTCTGTGCTACAGACCACTGGGATCATGGAATTGTACCAACAATGCCAGGATGGCATAGAGGGGGCAATTCCATGATCTTAGACATGTTACATGGCCATATTCGGAGTTACCATTGTGAAGCTACATATAGGTAGTGACCTATATGAGGTGCACGCGTGTAATGGTGTCCCCGCACTCACAAAGTCCGGGGAATTGGCCCTGAACAATGTGGGGGCACCTTGGCTAGTGCCAGGGTGCCCTCACACTAAGTAACTTTGCACCTAACCTTTACCAGGTAAAGGTTAGACATATAGGTGACTTATAAGTTACTTAAGTGCAGTGTAAAATGGCTGTGAAATAACGTGGACGTTATTTCACTCAGGCTGCAGTGGCAGGCCTGTGTAAGAATTGTCAGAGCTCCCTATGGGTGGCAAAAGAAATGCTGCAGCCCATAGGGATCTCCTGGAACCCCAATACCCTGGGTACCTCAGTACCATATACTAGGGAATTATAAGGGTGTTCCAGTAAGCCAATGTAAATTGGTAAAAATGGTCACTAGCCTGTTAGTGACAATTTGGAAAGAAATGAGAGAGCATAACCACTGAGGTTCTGATTAGCACAGCCTCAGTGAGACAGTTAGTCACTACACAGGTAACACATTCAGGCACACTTATGAGCACTGGGGCCCTGGGTTACCAGGGTCCCAGTGACACATACAACTAAAACAACATATATACAGTGAAAAATGGGGGTAACATGCCAGGCAAGATGGTACTTTCCTACAGATACACCAACGCCTGGAACGTGGGGAGTTTGGAGACGGATACCTCCTAGGTGTAGCTGCATACACCTTGTAGACATACACACAGATCAGTGTGCACACCAACCAGGACTTTCTAACAGTGTACTGTTTGTGTCCAACAGGTGACAGTGCATATGCACTACGGCCATGGATAATGACTCCGTACTTAACACCCAGCAATGAATGTGAGAGACGATACAACAGTGCACATAAGAGGACCAGGAACCTGATTGAACGCACCTTTGGATTGCTGAAAGCACGGTTCAGATGCCTCCACCGAAGTGGAGGTGCCCTCCAGTATACCCCCATAACGGCATTCAAAATTGTTGTCGCATGCGCTATCCTGCACAATATTGCCACCCGACGTGGGCTACCTCTCACCCCTGCAGACCCAGATTCTGAGGATGAAGAGCAAGAGCAACCACATCGCCATCATGGGGATCGGAGCATCGCAAATCAAGGCAGACTGAGACGGGAACACATCGCAACACAATACTTTGGAAGGTACGTGTCAACTTCAACCATACTCACCTATTGACCAAAAACTCCATTTGTTAAGTGGAACAAAAAATTATTTAATATGTGCAGAAATTGAACTATTTACAATGACAAACTGTTAAGGGAGTTCAGAAAGCCAACCAGGCATGGGGCACATTGCCATCATGTGCCCCAACATCAGGGACAGTGTTTAGTTTATGGCATACAACGGCCTCTGCCAGCCTGGCTGGTCCCAGGTTGTTCAGCAGTGCTCTGCCTCGTACTCCCACTCCGGAGCACCCTGGTGTCACCAGCAGATACACTGCTCACAGTGGAGCCCTCTTCGCTGTCCTGTGAGGTGTGCCCTGTACCCCTGGACACATGCCGTGCCTCCATGAGGTCGATCACATGGGTGATCCGGCCCAGGCCTCTTGCCACATCACCTGCAAAGTGGCCCATTTCCACCTGGAGGCCGACTGTTCTTCTTGACAGCCCAGTGGTGTTGACTGCCACTCTGCAAATTGAGGAGGCCATCCTGTCCAGCCTCTGGAGCAGCTGGCGGTCCCTGCGCCGCCCACCCTCGCTCTGTGACAGCAGTCCAGCCACCAGTTCCCGCATGGACAGGGCTAGGTCCCCAGTGTTGTTGCCTATTACGTCCAGTTGTGCATGGAGCTGCTGCATGCTGTTCTCATTGCTCCTTACAAAGCGGTGCAGAACCCCACTAATTCTCCCTAACATTTGGTTCTGCAGTCGCTGACCACCTAGCAGTTGTGCCTCTGTCATGGTGGTGGATGGACGCCCGGACTCTGCCTGCAGCCCTGCTCTCCTCAACCTGCGTTGCATGCGCAGCGGTGGATGCCCTGTGAGATGTGCAGTGGCACTCCTGGCTGTTGCTGGTGCAGCCTCCGGAACCACTGTTGCAGCAGGTGTTGTCATCAAGGGGATGGTGTTGGTGGTGCAGGTGGGAGTGGTGGCAGCTCCTGTGCTTTCCTCATGGGGCTGGCTGACTGTTGGCACCTGGCTTCTGTGGCTGGTGGTGGGGTCTTGTGGGAGACCTGTGGGACATGGGGAACAGACTGTCAGTGTCTACTATCTACTATTTGCACACTTCCTAATAAACATTTGCCTATTGACTGCCTACTTGACTACATTGCCCATAATGCATCATGCTGGTATATGCTACCCTGAAATGGAGCTATCTTGGTTGTGCATGCCCCTGTGTACATGGTGGGTGGGGGTATGGCATTGACGGGGGTACAGGCATATCACATGGTACTCACCGGTTGATGTTCTGGGCTCAGAGGTGTCCAGATCTCCTAATCCTTTCACAGCCTCCTGCTCCAGGGTCTCCTCCACCCTTTCCTCCAGGGGTGTGGGTGGTGGTATGGATGATGGTCCCCCTCCTGTGCCTCTCATCTCCCGGAGCCTTTCTGCCACCCTCTCCTTGGTCCGGGAGCGGAGGTCATACCACCTCTTCTTTATCTCATCGACACTCCTGTGGCTGACCCCCAGGGAGTTCACCTTTTCCTGAATCTCCTGCCAAATTCTTTTTTTAGTATATTTATATATTGAATATTGTTGCTGATGAGATTTCGTGTTGGAAGGCGCCAACAAGCCTTGGCTACGACAAAACTGCATTTTACATCAAAATGGCGCTGGATGGACCCAGGAGGGACCTGGGGCTCTCAACTCTATTTGAGGAGGAAGAGGGGGCTCTCAGCACTATAGAGAGCCCTCAGGATGCCATCCCGCACCCCAGAAGCATCAGGATCTGCGTTCAAAAGAGGTGCAAAACATGGTTTATGCAGCACAACAAAAGAAGGTCCCACGCTGCCGGAGAGCAACTCAGCGAGTTGAGCGTCACAGGGTGGAGTGCTGGCGACCTGGGCCAGGCTGTGCATGAAGGAATTTTGCAAAGAGTGTACAGAGGCCTAAGGAGGTGGAGAAGACACAGTACACAGGGGTACCATCTTTTTCGGGGAAGGCAAGGTCTTACCACCTCCAAATTGCGCCAGCAGGACCTCCGGACAGTCTATGTCGATGATGTCCACCCTCTGTGTCCTTAAGAGCGCGCTCGTCATTTTGAGAGGAGTCCCAGGGTACCGGTCATCGTCTTGGAAGGTGCCTGCTTGGAGCGGGGAGTGACTCCGTTACTCCCCTTGAGATTTCTTCAGTTCTTCTCATGCATGATGAAGACAGGGAGTCCCCAAAGCATGCACACTGGAAACTGTTGCAGTTGCTGAGTTGGAGCTGAGGTTGCTGAAGAAAAGTGTCTCTTGTAGACACTTTGTTGCAGTCACAGCATTTTTTGGAGCAGGCTGCTGTTGATCCGAGGTCAGAAGAGTCTGAAGTTGTTGCAGAGGATTCCTGAAGGAAACTTGCAAGCAGAATCTGGTAAGGACCTATCAGGAGGGGTCTCTGACCTCATCTGCTGCACTGGCCACTCAGAGCCCTCCAGATTGCCCCCACACCTTGCAAAGCAAGATGGCTGAAGTCTGGGACACTCTGGAGGAGCTCTGGGCACCACCCCTGGGGTGGTGATGGACACGGGAGCGATCACTCCCCTTTCCTTTGTCCAGTTTGCACCAGAGCAAGGGAGAAAGGGTCCCTTAACTGGTGTAGACTGGTTTATGCAAGGAGGGCACCCACCATCTGTGTCCTTCAAAGCATTCCCAGAGGCTGGGAGAGGCTACCCCTCCCCAGCCAGTAACACCTATTTCGAAAGGGAGAGAGTGTAACATCCTGCTCTCAGAGGACATGCTTTGTTCTGCCTTCCTGGGCTGTCCAGACTCCAGGACGGCAGAACCCTGTCTGTGAGGTGGCAGCAGCTGTAGCTGCACTGCAAACCTCGGAGAGCTGGTTTGGCAGTACTGGGGGTCCATGGTGGAGCCCCCAGAATGCATGGAATTGGCTCCCCAATGCCATATTTGGAATCAGGGAACAATTCCATGATCTTAGACATGTTACATGGCCATATTTGGAGTTACCATTGTGAAGCTACATTTAGGTATTGACCTATATGTATTGCACATGTGAAATGGCGTCCCCACACTCACAAAGTCTGGGGAAATGGCCCTGAACTATGTGGGGCACCTTTTGCTATTGCAAGGGTGCCCCTCACACTTAGTAACTTTGCACCTAACCTTCAGCAAGTGAAGGTTAGACATATAGGTGAGTTATAAGTTATTTAAGTGCAGTGAAAATGGCTGTGAAATAACGTGTGCGTTATTTCACGCAGGCTGCAATGGCAGTCCTGTGTGAGGGTTTGTCTGAGCTCCCTATGGGTGGCAAAAGAAATGCTGCAGCCCATATGGATCTCCAGGAACCCCAATGCCCTGGGTACCTAGGTACCATATACTGTGGACTTATAAGGGGGGTCCAGTATGCCAATTGAAATTGGTAAATGCAGTCACTGGCCTACAGTGACAAATTTAAAAGCAGAGAGAGCATAAGCACTGAGGTTCTGGTTAGCAGAGCCTTAGTGACACAGTTAGGCACTACACAGGCATACACATTAGGCCATAAACTATGGGCACTGGGGTCCTGGGTAGCAGGATCCCAGTGAGACAGGCAAAACACACTGACATATAGGTTTTTTATCTATGAGCACTGGGGTCCTGGCTAGCAGGATCCCAGTGACACAGTAAAAACACACTGACACACACTTACAAACAGGCCAAACGTGGGGGGTAACCATGCTTGAAAGAGGCTACTTTCCTACAGTATACCCCCAGGGGGAACACCTAAAGGGCAGATTAGGCTTATTATGCTGTGCTCAGACATAGTTTAGGTTAGAGAAATATATGCATCACTCTTAGTGACAGTTTGGTAGGACTATTCTTGTGTTTCACTCTGTTAGCCACCTGTTTGCTTTTAGTGTGTTTTATCATCCTAGCTATTGCAATACATGCTTTATCTAAGATGCAGTTACTTCAATAAATCCTTATTGAACTATATTCTGCCTCTGTTGTCTTTGCCTGTGTAAGACTTTATGGTAACTGAGAGAAAGGGATGGGATCTGATTGACCACAATTCCCCTGAGGAATCTTGTAATGTGCCCAGTTGCCAGAAATCATCTCGGCCAGAGACTAGGCATTGCTAGTTAGCCGGAGAACCCGGATTAGGCCGACAGGCATCATAAGCCATGGATTTCTACTTAGTAGCCACAATCCAATCTTTCTTATGATATAGTACCTATATCATATAAGTGGTATTGCATGACCTTTGCATGTCTCCCGGTTCAGCCTTGGCTGCTCTGCTATAGCTACCTCTATCAGCCTAAGCTACTAGAACACTACTACACTCTACTAATAAGGGATAACTGGACCTGGCACAAGGTGTAAGTACCATTGGTACCCTCTACAAGCCAGGCCAGTCTCCCACACCTTGGTGCTCAGAAACAATTCTGCAGACTCCTACAGGGATACAAGAACAGCCCAGGACTGTTCTCAGCGAATGTAACATCTATTTTACACAACATTGACCCTGAGGCATTGTCATATGTGGAGGACATTCATCTCACAGACGATGATCTCATGCAACATTTAAGATGGGTATTCCGAATTGTTGTAGGATTTGCCGAAGTCGGCTACAAATTCAATTTCAATAAAACTAAAATAGCCTTCCTTAGTGTCCTGTTTCTGGGATACAAATTGTCAGATGAAGGCAGGAGCCTGGCGCCCCAATTTTCAGAAACATGCGCACAACTACAACCTCCAAACACAATAAAGAAGCTCCGGTCAGTGCTGGGCTTTTAAAAGTTTGGCAGAACATACATTCCAGATTATGCACAACCCATCAAACCATTGTCCGACATAATACGTCCTGATTTTACTGGTAAAGTTTGGACAGTCGAACACACATACATTCTTAAAGCTTTGCAAAAAGATGTGCTCAAAGTAAAACACTTGCATACAAGGGACAATAAAAAACACCTGGTCGTCAGAGTAATTGCTGGTGCCATTGGTTTCACCTATTTGACATTCAATGAGGGTGAGACCGTCCGAATTGCATATAAATCACACTTATATTCCACAGCTGAACAACACTTTCCTCACAGCTGTCCAGATGGTGGTCCTTAAAGAGAGACATCTGGCCCAGGGAAAGCGCATTATTGTTGTATCCCCCATTCCAGCCCTTGAGGCTGTTACCAAAGCAAGCATTTCAAATGCTAAAGCACTACATCCATGTTGGATCCAATGGGCAAAGTCTCTGACAGCCACTGTTGTTGACTATGTCTTTGACTCCAAATTACAGACCCAAGAATTCTTACAATATGAACTTGAGTATTCAGTTCTAGCAAATACTTTGCCTATTTAACAACATCATAAAATTATGTATACTGATGGTTCAGCCCAACCAGCGATAAGAACAAAACATCAATACTTCATTGCTTGCACAGTCATGAGTGGTTACATGAAGGATGGTAAGTTGCATCCACAAAATACCTATACGTAGACTCTGGGAGATTGCACTGCACAACTTGCACAGCTTAGGCTCTGGTGATGGCACTGGAACATTCAGTTCCTGATCAGATGACATTGATTGTCTGTGATTCGCACTATTGTGTCCAGTTCTTCAATGAATATCTGCATTACTGGCACCAAAATGGGTTCAGAGATTCAAAAGGCAACACCGTTAAACACAGACTTCTGTGGGGGAAAGTAGCGGATCTGAAGGAAACGCTACCCAATGTCCATGTTGTACATACACTAGGACATCAGCGTGTTGGAATACACGTTGAAGGCAATACTCTGGCTGATGAAGCAGCCAAATCAGCAGTAGCTATGGCTTCTGTTGCCACAGTAACTCGCTCTAAACTAAAAGTGGATGATGAAACACTGCCAGCTGTGGCAGCTTTGACTGACTGCACGTCTTTTCCTAAAGCATATCCTGCTAAATATTCCTACCGAATGGCAGGATTGTTTGATGCACAAGTAACAGTACCAGGTGTACGCACACCGCAGCGTCACATCGTAAAGGAAAACGACATTAACGCGGCAGAAATAACTGAGCCGATTTACAACACTGCAAACCGGATATGGGGCGTTTTGTGACGCAATAGTGTCAAATTTCCCCGCAAATACAGACATTTAAGCATAGGAGAACAAAAATGGATTCCAGATGCCTGTACAGACCCCAGGAAGATGACAACAGACCAGGAACCAGCCAGGAGGACCCACACAAGAACCCGGAAAGGGAGAAGAAGAAAAGAAAGTGTTGCTTCAGTTCAGAGAAGCAGGAAATTCTGGTAAAAGAGGTGACGGAACACCAGCACCAACTGTTTGTCACCTCAAAGTTGCTAATCAGTAGGAGAGAGGCAATATGGCAACAAATTGTTGATAAGATTAACAGTGTGGCAGAAGTACGCAGAACAGTCATTGAGTGCAAGAAACGCTGGCATGACTGCAAGCGCAGGACCAAGGAAAAGATGGCCAAGAACAGGAAGGCAGCACTGCAGACTGGATGTGGGAGTCCAGCACACCAGGAGGCCCTGGACTACATGGAGGAGATGGTCGCAGCCATCATCCCTGAGGAGACTGTCACAGGGATTCAAGGACAGGACAGCGCAGACTACCAGGGGACTGCACATGAAGGGTAAGTTGCATGGGAAACTAAAATGCACTAATGTTAACTGCAACCGGGGGAGGAGGGAATACCGACTACACAATGCATGTAAGTCATCATATACATGGAGTGGCATGAGTAAAGGGATACGGCACGGGGCATGGCCTGTGCAGAGAAAAGCTGGGGCACACCATAACACAACACCAACAACATTTCCATGGGGTTATGCTGCCATGCCAACGACGTTGCAAAGATAAGCCACGCCAGGAGGGAAGGGCACAACGTCAAACTGACATCCTGTCACACGTCTGCCACTATACCCCCTACATTAACTAGGGCCCAATTAACAACCTCTAGCCATACCGACAACTGGAATGTAACATTGACAACAGTTGCCACTACCACCTCCGCTGTGTGTGCTGGTCAAGTAGCCAATGGCAGTAACGTCCCCATGGATCATACACACCTAAATTAGAGGGTTTAGGATGACAACGTTAACAATCCCCTGAAACAAGACAACTGTTCCAGTCCTGTCAAATGTGAATGCCCATAATTGCTGCAAACATCAGCCAATGTCATCAACATTAGGAGCTACGCAGCACTAATGTCACACCCATGCTGCATATGTCAGGGTCCATCCTGTGCCTGGGTCACAATGCAACATCCCAAATGTCATACTGCTCAGACAACAGCATTGAGGGGGAGGACACATGTAACTGATCACTGAAATACACCTGCACAGTCAGAGGAGGAAATAGGACATTGCTACGACTATCAAGCAATCCAATGTACCACACATTCCCCTACATCAGCTGTACACATTACCAATGCTGACATCCATATCGTGCCATAACAATGCTATGCATAGTATATGCTACATTTCAACTACATATAAGTGGATGTGAAAGATCAGAGACTGGGGCTGGTCCAGATTGTTAAGTGTGCTGCTAGTGCTATCACCGCACCCACAGCCAGTGTAAGGTCTCACCATGAGAATGGAAGTAGACGGAGCGTTGAGTAGGACAAGAAGGTGGCAATTCACTTTTTGGCCAAAACCAGCATCTAGAGGATGTGATGCTGACAAGTCTACTAACTGACCACAATACATGTGACATGCAGGTGAGGCATAGGCCTGGGAGAATGCCCATCTGAAAGTCTGGATCAATGAACAGGAACCAAGATCACAATGTGAAATCATCACAAGGCAGGCATGTCACATCACAAATGCCACAACACAGACACACTAATTGTACCCTATTTCATTGGAGAGGACGATGGATCTCCTGCGGATATGCCTGTCCAGGACTACCCTGATGACATGGATGACGAGCTGACAAACATCAGCCACCAGACCCTCCAAGATGTCCTTGGAACCCTCCAGACCCCACCTTCAGTCACAAGGAGGAGCACAGAACAAGCAGCCATCACAGAGGACCCACCCACAACCCCAATTGTACAACCTGCCAGCTCTAAAACAGCTGAGGACTCAGACGACACAGGCACCAGCTTTGAGAGAACTGTAGTTGGAGTACAGCGGGAGCTGGCCAAGGAGGTGCGGGTGGGGATGTAAAATATGGCAGCCAGCCTTGAGGGGATGCGTTTGTGCATGATGTCATCTGCAGATCAGGCAGCAGCCGTGCAAGCGCTAACATCCATCCTGCAAGGACTACAACAAACTGTAAAGGAATTCACCACTGCAGTAAGAGAGTTACCACAACACCTCGCACCCCAAACCTTCCACTGCATGCACAAATGCTATCATGACCCCCTCAGGGCCGACCTGGCTGCCTACCATCGTGATGTGGCTGCTATTCTTAAGAACCAGCAGATCTTCCTGGCAGCAGTACTGCCCTTAATACCCCCACAGGTAGCAGCTACCGGGATGTCCGACTCCACGTCTACACACACTGAGAAGATGAAGACATGGAACAGATCCCCTTCACACGTAAAAGTACCCGGAAGCACTAGTCCCTGCCACATGGCCACCTATTACCAAGGTCCTGCGCTTCGTAACATGCCAATCTTGCAACAACTGTACTCAAGTACTGTTCTGCAAACCACTGTCTATCTTGTCAGCCTGCCTTGTGATTGTCTCTCACTAACTCATTGGCAAATCCTGTCCTTCTGCACTGTCTGACACTTCACCCCAGCATGTCCAATGATTTGTCCTTTAGCACTTGTGTAGGATCACAATGAAGATGTCACTACAATGGACTAACAATCATGGACAATGTACATATAGCACTACAGCACTTTTCAGTAAATAGCACTTACACAACCACTTTGTCTCAGTGTAATGTGACACATCAACCGTGCAGTAGACCAGAGAATTTTTCCTCCTGTCAAATTACATAGCTTGTCAATACAACTGTCCTGAAATAATGTAGGCTGATAACTTTGCACAGTGGCCTGGATTCTACCATACTCTGCCTTTACTGAGGGTAATATCTGAGGAAAAGATAAACTATATACCATAATGCTGTGTTGGACAGAATAATGCTTCTTCAAGGGATATCTAAACCATAAAATAGTTCCTTCAAAATGTTGCCTCAATGCAAAACTAACACATGTAACATTGCCCACAAATATAAGCGACCAGTCACCAAACTGCATGAATGGAGGTGTATGAGTTTACATTCAAATAAGTAATCATGCTGAACAGTGTAACAGTATTACAAATGATCTATGTGAGTCATCTACTCTATACTACAAGAGAGCTTACTACCACTCACCTTATAAGGGTTTCCTTGGACATCAGACTGCAGTCAGACATAACACAGTGTCCCCAATCATAAATCTGGAAGCACTGTATGTGACATTGAAAACATACTTAATGAAAAAAACACATTGGGATCCATAGTAACTGAGATTGGTGGTTGCAATGAATGGTCTAATCTTTGCAAGGTAGCTTTGGGGTAGCTGCCAATGTTACAGCTCAGTTGGGATTTGTTTGCAGCATAGGACACAAAATGTAAAACAAAAGAAATACTGTACACTCATGCCAAGTCCCTGATCTACAAGCATGTCACAAATACTGTAAAGGGTTTACTACATATTTATTAAACAGTAAAAACAGAAGTGAAAACTTGGGGAAAAGCCTTACCTACCCTAATCTACTCTAACTACTCATTACCCACAACTGTACCTAACTAACCTAAGCTAAACTTACTTATCACATTTAAGGAAACGTTCTAAACATCAACTCCCCACCCCCCTTATGAGACGGGACACATGGAGGACAAAAAAAAACATGTAAGCTTCGCACTTGTATAGCACACTACTCACCCATTAGGGTCTCAAGGCGCTGTACGCATACCACTGCGGAACCCCACCTGGCTTTTCCCTGTGAGGCACCCACTCCTGGACAGCTGCAGGGTGAAGCCAGGCATCCAACCGCTGTGAGGGCTGGTGTGGAGATTAAGCAAGCTATTGCCCCGAGTTACAGAGAGGACCCATTAATTAGATGAGGCACTGAGGCAAGAATTATCTGGTCCAAGGGAATTGAGCCCAAGAACCACCAAGGTGGGAATTGAACCCTGGCCCTGGGCCAGATCTCTGCATCAGAGTCTGCCACTCTAACCATTGTGCCACACTTCTCCACTGGGACAACAGCTACTAACCTAAACACATACTATCCTATACTAAGCAACTATATATTTTTTTGTTTAAAATGTTTTTTTTCTTCTTTTGAACACACAAGAACCCCAATATTGACCCCCACCCACCCACCAACACACTCAAAAAGAAATAGTAGAAATATTCAGGACACCCCACCCACTAACACTAACTAAACTAACATCCTTTACTAACCTAACACTAAGCCCCCTTACCCCACAAAGTATAAGGATCAGGAAAGAGGAGGGAGGGGAGGGGAGGGGAGGGAATCATGTCCGTCAGCACTGCTACAGGTTGGCCCTCCGGAGGGTCCTCTTGATTGACTGCACCCGCCGGTTGACATGTCGCACCTCCTGACGCAGTCGACTCATCTTACGCAGGACACGGTCCAATTTACGCTGCATATGTACAAAAGCAGCAGGGTCAATAGCTGCAGCTGGGGTGGTCTGGGTGCCAGCCGAGGAAGTGTGGGGCCATGTAGTGTCCATGGCTGTGGGCTGCCCTGCAGGTGGTGCTGTGGTAGGGCCTAGAGCACTTGCTGAGGTGGTTGCCGCAACGGTCCCAGCTTCTGGTGGTGCCATCTGGGTGGTAGTGGTGGTGGCTGTGGTGAGCAAAGAAGGGACGCCTTGTGGAAATGCCCTCCAGGCTCCGGAGGCCCGTTCGTGCCGGTATCTGCGGCCCATTTTTCGGTACCCAGACTCTACTTGAAGTATGTGCTGATACCTCATTGCCCGCCGTTAAAACTCCTTGACCTGGATGGGTGTCATACTTGCAGCTGTGAAGACAAATAGAAAAACGAACATTAGGAACTGCATTGTGTGAAATGCCACAAGAAGTAAATCAGACAATACATCTATTGTACTTGTAACAGCTCATATCATCATTCAGATCATTGATTGTCCCTGAGGAAGTACATGGCAAGCCAACCTACAAAGGTTCTATCACACATAGCACATCCAAACCCTACAAGATGAGTTACAACTAGCATGATTTTGGCATCTATGTTCTGCCAGTTGTCAGCTAACAATCATGCAGCACATCCTCCGCCAATGCAGGGCTACAAATGTCATTGTAGGGGATGGAAATCTAGGGCCACATGATCTGCAAGTTGTAAATGGACTTGCTAGTATAGTACTCATGTGGGAAACATGAGTGTGTATACTAGGTTCAGACAAAAGATTCACTGATTTACATGTCTGTGTACCAAACTTGTATGATCAGTCCTAGGTACACTATTCACAAACCCATGCCTGTGTTTGTCGGTGTGGGGTGGACTAACAACTAACAATTTCAAACAACAAGGACACCCAGGAAGCTTAGGAAAGCTGGACATGTGTTTGGCTCAACACACACACCACAGGTAAGGAGTATCTCCAAATAGGAGACAGCAAACCCTTGACCAATCCCAGCGCCACACCTGTCTGGAAATGCAGACCTCTGTCCACATCATTTACTACCAGTAAACCATGACTTACAACAAACACAGAGATGCAAGAACACCACTGGCGATGAGTTGCATGCACACCTAGGCCATTGCACTGAAGTGCCACATACTTGTAGCACTTCATGTGGAGCTACATGCTGCTAGGAAGTTCAACCTACAGTTTAATCAGTACATTAGTGAATTGGGAAGCAGAAGTCTGTGGGTAAGCATTTTGCAGCCCCATTGTGGGAGAATGTGGCTCTGACTGGCTGACTAAATCACAAATTAGGTCCAGTGCGACTCTTTCTGATACAAGTGTTATCCACATGACTCACCCTATTCACATTGCGGGGCCTACAGGACTGACCTAGAATCCCTAGATTGCCCATCTCAAAGATGGTGATAAAATGAAATTCCACTCATGGAACAAAAAAAAAGATTGGCCAGCGCATCACACCTTGCTAAGTGTTCTACACACAGGAGTCCATCACACATCACCAGCAAACACAACACATAACAGACATATCAACACTTACTGGAGTTGACTGGGTCCTCGAATCTAGCCACCTCGCCAACAGTGTTGGGTGCCGGTCCACCTGTAAGGCACGGAAGGCAGACATGTGCTCAATTTCTGTGCACTGTACAACAATTCCAAAGACAAATACTATGTGTAAGATTACATAAGTAAGTAAAGCCACTCAGACATGATGATACTGCATCCGATATAGCACGGCTAACATGTACATACCATGGGTGTCCAGTGAGTGTTACACACATATCTGCACACATGCAGTGGCCCTAACTATCATGTGGTGGCAAACATGCTCCTTCATTAGTGAGCAGACATAATAATGGAGTGTATTCGTCTCATCATGTGTATCCAAGAGAGACATCCAAAGCCACTTTCCTTGAGGATTGCATTACCAGTCAACCAGCCATTGTGCCCATGGCAAATTTATGACACACAGGTACAATGTACAGAGGGGCAGGGACAGTTGTTAGCCCTCATGTTGTTACAGTTTCTTCATTTGATGTGGCCCAGCTATGATGAGTTGCACCAACCATAGAGATATGAACACATGTGCATACCTTTGGCCTGCCATCCCTAAACGAAAGGTGGAACAACAAACACCAAATACCAGTCTAAGATGTTAGCTGAGGGCAGCTAGAACTTGTTCCCTATGTGTCCAAATCCAGATCTGACATGTATCCGAAATGAAGAAGGGCCACAATAATCCCTAAGATTTTTGGAATTTCCGTGATCTCTTTCCTTACACATTCACCAGACACACATGAGACATATGTTTGGGCCACATTGCTATCATCAATTGACGTGAAGCCTGGACTCATTTTCAGCCTCATGTAGTGTTTCAAAAGTCAGTCTAGCTGTTGCGTCAACAAATGTTAGTAATGAATTGGAAACTTCTATACCTCACAGGCAAATGTGACCTATATCTATATATAATTGGCTCCTGATTTGTGTTGCTGTTTGACACAAAGGCGGCACCAACTTACATAATGCAAAAGTATTCAGTAAGTTTGCAGAGCTCTTGCTTCCTAACAGCTAGCAATTGTGGTCCGTAACATAGTACATAAATGACCCTGTATGTTTCCGAAGCATTCCACACACTCAACAATATTGCCAGCAGATATTGTAAAAATCATCTGATGTCACTACAGAGCATTTAACCGTGCACATTTACATGATTTGTACTCACCAACAGGGCCACCAATCACAATCCCCAGGTGGTCCAGCAGATCTTGCTCCCTGGAGATAAGGTCAGCCCAGCGGTGCTTCAGCTGGTGGTCATTCCTTGGTGTCCGATAAATGCGTTGCAGGTGATGCAAGACCTTTGCCCACCGAAGCCTTTGTGCCTCAGTGTGATACCCCTGTATCACCCACCCACCTGCCTCAATCATAAGGTGGGAAATGGCACACCAGCCATATAAAACCACCCAGCTCCTCCTCACCCATCTTGCCAAGACGAGGCCTACCCAACATCTTAGCAGCAAAAGATAAATAGAGATAAAAAGGAACAAAGGAGAATAGGGGGAAAGTAGAATAGGAAAAACTTAAACTAAACAACTAAAACAGCCCAACTAGACCCAAACTAATACTACCCACAACAGACTCCAAACAAAACAAAGACAATACTATACAACACAATTGTACACAAAAAACACTCAGACAGGATACAACAACAATTTTTTACTCACAAAAAGACAAGAAATGGACTATAGGAAAGTACCATCTTGCCTGGCATGTTACCCCTGTTTTTCACTGTATGTATGTTGATATAGCCCTTGTGTCACTGGGATCCTGCTAGGCAGGACCCCAATGCGCATAGTATGTGCCCTGTATGTGTTCCCTGTGTGGTGCCTCACTGTATCACTGAGGCTCTGCTAACCAGAACCTCAGTGTTTATGCTCTCACTGCTTTCTAAATTTGTCACTGCAGGCTAGTGACTAAATTTACCAATTCTCATTGGCACACTGGTACACAAATATAATTCCCTTGTATATGGTACTTAGGTACCCAGGGTATTGGGGTTCTTGGAGATCCTTATGGGCTGCAGCATTTCTTTTGCCACCCATAGGGAGCTCAGACAATTCTTACACAAGCCTGCCACTGCAGCCTGAGTGAAATAACGTCAACGTTATTTCACAGCCATTTTTCACTGCACATAAGTAACTTATAAGTCACCTATATGTCTAACCTTCACCTGGTGAAGGTTGGGTGCCAAGTTACTTAGTGTGTGGGCACCCTGGCACTAGCCAAGGTGCCCCCACATCGTTCAGGGCAAATTCCCCGGACTTTGTGAGTGCGGGGACACCATTACACGCGTGCACTATACATAGGTCACTACTTATGTATAACGTCACAATGGTAACTCCGAACATGGCCATGTAACATGTCTAAGGTCATGGAATTGTCACCCCAATACCATTCTGGTATTGGGGGGACTATTCCATGATCCCCCGGGTCTCTAGCACAGAACCCGGGTACTGCCAAACTGCCTTTCCAGGGATTCCACTGCTGCTGCTGCCAACCCCTCAGACAGGATTCTGCCCTCCTGGGGTCTGGGCAGCCCCGGACCAGAAAGGCAGAACAAAGGATTTCCTGTGAGAGAGGGTGTTACACCCTCTCCCTTTGGAAATAGGTGTGAAGGGCAGGGGAGGAGTAGCTTCCCCCAGCCTCTGGAAATGCTTTGATGGGCACAGATGGTGCCCATCTCTGCATAAGCCAGTCTACACCGGTTCAGGGATCAATCAGCCCTGCTCTGGTGCAAAACTGGACAAAGGAAAGGGGAGTGACCACTCCCCTGACCAGTACCTCCCAGGGGAGGTGCCCAGAGCTCCTCCAGTGTGTCCCAGACCTCTGCCATCTTGGAAACAGAGGTTTTGGGGGCACACTGGACTGCTCTGAGTGGCCAGTGCCAGCAGGTGACATCAGAGACCCCCTCTGATAGGCTCTTACCTTTCTTGGTAGCCAATCCTCCTTTCTTGGTAGCCAATCCTCCTTTTCTGGCTATTTTAGGGTCTCTCCTCTGCGGTATTCTTCAGATAACGAATGCAAGAGCTCACCAGAGTTCCTATGCACTTCCCTCTTCAACGTCTGCAAAGGATCGACCGCTGACTGCTCCAGGATGCCTGCAACACCGCAACAAAGTAGCAAGACGACTACCAGCAACATTGTAGCGCCTAATCCTGCCGGCTTTCTCGACTGTTTCCTGGTGGTGCATACTCTGGGGGTCACCTGCCTTCACCCTGCACTGGAAGCCAAGAAGAAATCTCCCGTGGATCGACGGAATCTTCTCCCTGCTAACGAAGCCACCAAAAGACTGCATCAACGGTCCTCTGGGTCCCCTCTCATCCTGACGAGCATGGTCCCTGGAACACAGGAACTCAATCCAAGTGACTCCTACAGTCCAGTGATCCTTCAGTCCAAGTTTGGTGGAGGTAAGTCCTTGCCTCCCCACGCTAGACTGCAAACCTGTGTACTGTGTGATTTGCAGCTGCTCCGGCTTCTGTGCACTCCTCCAAGGATTCCTTCGTGCACAGCCTAGCCCGGGTCCCCAGCACTCCATCCTGCAGTGCTCAACCCTCTGAGTTGGATTCCGACGTCGTGGGACCCTCCTTTGTGACTCTGAGTCAGCTCTGGCTCACAAATCATCTAAGTGCCTGCTCTGGTACTTCTGCGGGTCCTGCCTGCTTCTGTGGGGGCTCTCTGAGTTGCTGACTGCCCCCTCTGTCTCCTCCTCCAAAGGGCCACATCCTGGTCCTTCCTGGTCTCCAGCAAAAACCTCTACCGTGACCCTTGCAGCTAGCAAGGCTTGTTTGCGGTATTTCTGTGTGGGAAAACTTCTGCAACCTTTAGCACACTGTGGGGCATCTTCCATCCAAAGGAGAAGTTCCTAGCTCTCTTCGTTGTTGCAGAATCCTAAGCTTCTTCCGTCCGGAGGCAGCTTCCTTGCACCTTTATCCGGGGTTTCCTGGGCTGCTGCCCCCCGGGACACTATCGCAACTATTGGACTTGGTCCACTTGCAGGTCCTCAGGTCCAGGAATCCGTCTTCAGTGCTTTGCTGGTGTTTGTGGTTCTTGCAGAATCCCCCTATCACGACTATTGTGTCCTTTTGGGGTAGTAGGTGTACTTTACTCCTACATTTCAGGGTCTTGGGGTGGGGTATCTTGGAGACCCTGACTGTTGTCTTACAGTCCCAGCGACCCTCTATAAGCTCCCATAGGTCTGGGGTCCATTTGTGATTCGCATTCCACTTTTGGAGTATATGGTTTGTGTTGCCCCTAGACCAATGTTCACCTATTGCATCCTATTGTAATTCTACACTGTTTACATTACTTCCCTTACTATTACTTACCTGTTTTGGGTTTGTGTACATATGACTTGTGAATATTACTTACCTTCTAACTGAGGGTACCCACTGAGATACGTTTGGCATATTATCATAAAAATAAAGTACCTTTACTTTTAGTAACTCTGAGTATTGTGTTTTCTTATGATATTGTGCTATATGATATAAGTGGTATAGTAGGAGCTTTGCATGTCTCCTAGTTCAGCCTAAGCTTTGCCATAGCTACCTTCTATCAGCCTAAGCTGCTAGAAACACCTCTATTCTACTAATAAGGGATAACTGGACCTGGCACAGGGTGTAAGTACCACAAGGTACCCACTATTAGCCAGGCCAGCCTCCTACATGGACCACACAGGAGACAAAAGCACAATTTGACCAGACAAAACTCTCAACACAGCCACACAGTCAGGAAGTATCACAGACTGCAAAGTG
This sequence comes from Pleurodeles waltl, assembly GCF_031143425.1. NCBI lineage: Eukaryota > Metazoa > Chordata > Amphibia > Caudata > Salamandridae > Pleurodeles > Pleurodeles waltl. Next base: position 757,638,555 of record NC_090449.1, on the reverse strand, counting down.
AAAGTGAAAGTACAACCCCTGTACATAATCTGTAAACAGGATATCCTATTACATCACTTCCTACCTAAAATGGGGGCCGTTTTTATCGTTATGCGTAAAAAAAATTGACGCATACAGTCTGGGCGTCATTTGTTTTAACGCACAGGAGTAGAAATGAGCCCGCATCCATATGTTTGTAAATAGTTTAGCACTTAACCAATTTTCTGAGGTACAGTGTGGAAGAGTCAATGGTGTTTTCCGGGCATTATGCGTCGTTTTTCGGGCATAAGCATAATTTGTTTTACACTTGTACGTCATTTTTTTACAAGTATGCGTCAAAATTTCAGGTCATTAACTGGGTTTGGGTAATTTTACCATTTTAATGTTATGTTACATTTGTGACACAACTGAGATAGGCTGATTGCACCCACTTTGGTCATGACAGTGGATGGGCACATGTGAGACATCATACTACTGCGGACCATGATCCGCTACTTCATTTATAGGATTTTCACTCTTGACTGAAGCACTAGATGGCCAAACGTGTGGCTTACATATCTGTATTGCACAAATTGGGCATGTTTGGCGTCAGGAGAGGACAGTAAGGTGACGCACATAAGTACAATACCTCAATGCCTATGGCTCAATGTGTGTGCATTGGCTACTAATGTAGTTGTTGACCCACTGTGTGTGCATCACAAGATGTATCATTGCAAATATGCTTGTATGAATGTGAAGTCAATGTGTCCAACCCTCAGATGCAAGTCAGTGTGGAAATGCGAGAGGACATGTGTTAGTCATACATGTAGCAACATCTGTTGTGTGCACTTCCTAGTTTTTGGGTAACGTAAACACCACAAATGACAAAGCATGCACTGGATAGATGGCAGACGCTTGTTCATGTCAATGGTCCTAAACTTGCCCATCACATTTCCTGGAATTTTGGATACTGCTTCCTAGGCACTTGTTGGTGAACCGACCGTGAGTCAGGCACATGTACAGACTAAGGGGGTCATTCCGACCCTGGCGGTCCATGACCGCCAGGGCCGTGGACCGCGGAAGCACTGCCAACAGGCTGGCGGTGCTTCCTGGGCCATTCTGACCGTGGCGGTAAAGCCGCGGTCAGAAAAGGGCAACCAGCTGTTTCCCGCCGGTTTACCCCTGGCCCAGGGAATCCTCCATGGCGGCGCTGCTTGCAGCGCCGCCAATTAGGATTCCGACCCCCTTCCCGCCATCCTGTTCCTGGCGGTTTTTACCGCTAGGAACAGGATGGCGGGAACGGGTGTCGTGGGGCCCCCTAACAGGGCCCCAAAAAGATTTTCAGTGTCTGCTTTGCAGACACTGAAAATCGCGACGGGTGCCACTGCATCCGTCGCACCCCTACAACTCCGCCGGCTCCATTCGGAGCCGGCTTCATTGTTGAGGGGGGTTTCCCGCTGGGCCGGCGGGCGGCCTTCTGGTGGTCGCCCGCCTGCCCAGCGGGAAAGCCAGAATGACCGCCGCGGTCTTTTGACTGCGGTGCGGTCTTTTGCCGGCTTCCGCCCGGCGGGTGGCGTCCGCCGCCCGCCGGGGTCGGAATGACCCCCTAAGTGGTTACCATGTTATTGACACGGAAAGCCAAAGGTGAACCACAAATGTAATATCACACCACAGTTGTGGTCATATGACTGAGCCACAACTCTCCTGTGGCAGTGGTGGACCAGCAGACGAAGCCGCACGTGGCCACATATTTCCAGTGATCAATTGCACAGAGGTGTCTGGTTCATGTGTGTGGTCCAATGTTGATCCTCTATATTTGTATGGGTCTATGTTGTCACAGTTCCGTCCAGGTCTCATCATGAGTCAGTGGCGGCTATTTCTGTGTCTACTGAGTATCCTTCGGAGATCAATGGAAGTAAAGCCAATGAGGACATAAGAACCTACATGGGGATGGTCCCACCCTCTCACTGCAGACGTGTTATGAGACTGTCAACAGGGCAACCTTGGTGTGCTGAGTGAGATCATATCTCAGGAGTCATATTCCAGCAGGTGTCATTACAACATTTGTACACAGGTTGGCCTGTAAAGTTCCCACTGCATCTGGGAACATCATAGCCTCTGTGTTGATTAATCTTGCAGCTATTCAGCATGCACAGCCCATCAATATGTTGTGAGCAATGCGATTCAGCTTGTGAACTGTCAGGGTCCTAACATGCGTGGACTTTTCATGCACATTATCAGAGGTTGCTGGTTCTGCTGGAGGCACCATACCCAATCCCTGCATACGGCCCTGGTACACTGTCACACTTTATCGCTCATGCATGCATGAGACCCAGACAAGGGATAGGCCATGATTTGGGTATTTGGAGACAAGTTCCCAACTATGGTACGATAAAAAAGCAGATTATGCTATACAATGTATTTGAGTATGCATTGATGAACCACCTGACAAAATGCCCCAGAGGAATGTGAAAGTTGAGAAAGCAAGCATGATAAGTATGTAGCCACAAGGAACCTTTAGGGTAACGCACAGACAGGTGCCAGTCAGGCTGACAGGATGCAGGGTCAATCAGGATACAGCAATTTCACAAGGTACATACTCAGTGGTCTGACTGGTCGGAGGAAGAACAAGACAGTTGACATGGAAAACTGTGTTTGTCCTGTGTTTTGGAAGGTGACACATAAACCCAAGGGCTGTGTTACACTGCTTATTATTCTAGAAATGCATAAAAGTGTAATCGACAAAATGGCAGCTTCTATGCTGTTCTAAGCATCTGCAAGGGCAGTGCATGTTCAAATGGGTGGTCTGCATGGAGGTGCTCACAGGTGTGTGCTGCATCAGTTTCTCACAAGTCCTGTAGGTGAGATTTGAGTTCAAATGGCCAACAGTACCTTTCACATGGGAAGCAAACCACAGGTGATAACAGGGCTTAGAGACTACAAGCTAGTGCATTATTTAACCTGACGTCCATGCAGACAGATGTACTATGACTAAGGCATACCATACAAAAGGGTGAAGCACACTGGATTACTATTGTTAGTCTGTGTGTGTGTAGAGGAGGTGTAGCCGGGCGTCCGCCGACGCAGGTCCCCGTACGGCTACAGGGATCGAATTGCCATACCCCCGGGGCACAAGCAAAAGCCTCGGGCGTGACATCAGACGGAGGAAGCCGCATTGAAAAACTAGAAAGGAACAACGGACTAAAGAGAGCAGGAAGTCAAGAGACGCAGGAACAAGAAGGAACGGGATGGAGAGAAAGAAAAAGCCGAGAGCCGACGAGCATGGAAACTAAGTCCGACACGGAAGGAGAACCGCGAGGGACGGACAAAAACCCCAGGGCGTCTCCCGCCCCTGACGAAGCAAAGTCGGGAGACCGCGACACAGCCAGCCGCGTCCCCGGAGGGACGTGGCCCATACAGGTACGTTCGTACCAAAACTGGGAATTCCTGCCTCAGTGGTTACGGGGGGCAGGGGCTAAAAAGGGGAATACCGGGAGGGTAGAAGGAAGGTCCTGTAAGGAAGGGGAAAGCCTGTGATCCGGGGACAGCCACAGTAATCCCCCTTCTCCCCCTCTTAACCTCACGGAAAGCCCAAAAAGAAAGGAAAAGAGAGGGCAGAGAAGACACCACTCGAAAGGAGAGAGAAACCTAGGCACCTCACGGGAAGGTGATGCACACCAATTGAATGAAAGTTACCTCACCCCAACCCCCATGTACCTACCCTCACCCCCTATTAACCCGCTAGAGACCTTACTTACCTCTACACTTACCTATTCTCCGTTCTGCTTTTATTTTGGGAGACACTCCTCTACTTCCACTCGAGACCAGACAGGAATCCCTTCAAATCAGGACCAGACCACAGCGGGACCACGAACGGAGCCTGAGAAGGAGAGAGAAGGAGAAAGGGATACTGGGTGAACATAAGAGGAAGTTAACCTGCGGAACAAACAGAGAAAAAAGAAAACCCAGCCTTGATAACAAATAAATAAATCATTCATCCCCCTCAAACTACACCTATCGAATTATTCCAATATCTTTCATACTCGGAGATAAAGAACCCGCTACAGTGGTGTCAGAAGTGGGATATTGGAATAGGCGAAAGAATCGATAGAGACCATGGAGGGTACCCCTACAATAGCTGACATGATGCAGCAATTAGCTGAGGGACAAAGACACCTGCAGATTGTGTGGGAGGAGCAGCAGAAAGAAGCAAAAGTGGAACGAGAAGCCCTACAGAATGCCCTTAAAAGTCAGGCCACAATCATGGCCAACAACCAGTTGGTACATGAGAATGCACTAAAAAGCCTCACGGATACCATTGCGGCCACTCGAGTACATCCGAACTTACCCAGCTCAGTCTTACAGAGGTATCAGGAAGGCGAAGACCCGGACGCCTTCTTTACCTACTTTGAACGCGTTGCCACTTCTGCCACCTGGCCTCAGGATCGATGGGGACAGTACATCGCTCCTTTACTGACGGGGACACTCCAAGCCGTGTACCAAGCGGTAAACCCGGGTGGCACAACACCCTATCAGGACATTAAAAAGAGTATCCTGGAGTGGGTGGGCTTTGACACAGAACATTACCGGGTCAGGTTTAGGAAAGCCAAGTGGGGACCCTCCGAGAATCCCAGGGCATTATACTTTCGGATTAAAGATTTGGGTCTCAAATGGCTAGGACCCATTGGGACTAATAGGGAAGATATCATTGAGGTTGTCCTCTTAGAGCAATATCTAGACGCCCTCCCCACCAATACCTGCAACTGGATCAAGCAACACCCGAGCCCTGATGCTAACACTACCATTGAGTTAGCCTGTGCCTTCCACCGCTCCCTCGAGCTCAAGACGCCCCTCCCACGTACACCACCTAATCCCATCCGACAGAATCCCGGACAAACCTTGTCCCTAGGGCGAAGATTGGTAGAAGACCTAGGAAAACCTCGAGCGACTGAGAGACCGTACATACAGCAACCTCAATGTTTTAGTTGCGGAGAGTGGGGTCATATCGCCCGGGTTTGTCCTCTAAAAACTGAAAAACCTGAACCTATGGAGATAGGGGTTACCAGAGGAAGGGTCTTCTTCACAGGGGGAAAAGAAACCCAGTACAAGAAAGAACTATTAATCAATGGGAGGTTAACAGTGGCCCTCATCGACTCAGGCTGCAGTCAGTCCGTAATTAGAGCCGATTTAATAGACAGTCATGCCTTCACTCCGGGACTCACTGTATCCATTTGTTGCATACATGGGGAAACAAGAGAATATCCCCTAATCTGGGCCACCCTTTCATGGGAAGAAAAAGAGACCCCCGTACGGATGGGTGTGGTTGAACGACTGGTTGAAGAAGCCATCATAGGAACAGATTTTAAGGACTTTTCGATACTTTTGGACAGTACAAGGAATAAAGAAGACATGAGTACCTGGTGGAGGAGTGCTCCCTTCTTTAACCTACCAATTCAACCTCCGGTTGTACGATACAAACCCACGAGAAGAGAAAAACGGGAAACAAGGAAATCCTATGCCCAAGGAGACTCGAGCCACGATGGGGTAATTACACGGGTCCATACCCTTACCGGTCTTCCCCCCTTCCGTAGTTGTCAAAGGGAAGATCCGAGTTTGATCAATGCCTGGAAAACTGCCAGACCCCGAAGTCCCAACGATAAGGGTCCATCTCTTACGATAGATAAAAATCTGTTATATCGAATCACTGGCCCTAACAGGCGTGAAAAGAAACAGCTACTAGTACCCGAACCTTATAGGCTGCAGGTACTACACCTGGCCCACAGTCAACCCGGGGGTGGTCACTATGGGAGGGAAAAGACGGAAGAATACCTGTTAAGAAGGTTCTACTGGCCTGGGGTCTTCTCTCAGATCAGAAAATTCTGTCAACAGTGCCCTAAATGTCAATTGATCGATCCCGGCCCAAAGAGAAGAGCCCCGTTGTAGCCCCTTCCCATTATTGACGTGCCCTTTTCAAGAATAGGAATGGACATCGTAGGTCCTCTTCTCACTTCTTCTAAAGGTTACCGTTATATACTAGTATTGGTAGACTACGCCACCAGATACCCCGAGGCCATCCCCATCACCAGTATTAACACCAAGAGTGTTGCTAATGCCATGATAGAATTCTTTTCCCGGATAGGATTTCCCCGAGAAATTTTAACCGACCAAGGTACCCAGTTCATGTCCAATTTAATGGCACAGGTTTGTCAACTGCTGGGGATTAAACAGTTGAGGACAGCGGTTTATCATCCGCAAACGGACGGGTTGGTCGAGAGATATAACCGCACCCTGAAAAATCTCTTAAAGAAATAAATTTCAGAATCAGGTAAAGATTGGGATAGGAAGCTCCCGTTAGTATTGTATGCCATCAGGACACATGAACAAGCCTCTACGGGACATAGCCCGTTCGAATTGTTGTTCGGGCGACAACCTAGGACGTTATTGGACATGGCAGCAGAGCAGTGGGAGGAGGAAGAGGACGGGGAAAAAGCCCTTTTAGAATATACCAGCGACTTAAAATCCCGGTTACAAACCGTATGGGAAAACGTTAGGGAACATATGGAGAGGGCCCAGGTTAAACAAAAGCGATATTACGATAGGAACACGCAATTGCGAACCTTTACAGAAGGGGACAGAGTATTGGTACTTCTCCCCAGTTCAGATAACAAACAGTTGGCAAAATGGCAGGGGCCCTATCAGGTGATAGGAGTGGTAACTCCTGTTACCTACAATGTCCAACTCTCGACCAATCCCAAAAGGTCACAGATCTTTCATGTCAATCTGCTAAAAAAATGGGAGGAACCTATAGTAGGCCAGATCACGGGAGGTTTAGTTAATACGGTCAAGGAACTAGAAATAGGATGGTGTCCCACTGACCGGCCCTCTAAGACCGAGGAACCCCATAGGAATACAGAAATCACGTCTCAACAGAACAGACAATGAACCCAACTCCTCAACGGTCATTCCCATTTGTTTTCACCGACCCCGGGTAAAACCACCCTAGTACAACATCAAATTATAACTCAACCTGGGAAGGTGGTTCGGTTGCGACCCTATCGTATCCCGAAGCTAGAAAGGTTCTGGTAGAAAAGGAAATAGAGAAGATGTTAGATCTGGGTATTATCGAGCCTTCCCAAAGTCCCTGGTGTTCTCCGGTGGTGTTAGTACCGAAACCGGACGGATCTATACGTTTTTGTATTGATTTCAGACAAGTCAATGCAGTATCTCAATTCAACACGTATCCCCTTCCAAGGGTAGACGAACTCCTAGAGAAATTAGGGAAGGCCAAATACATGTCTACCCTTGATTTGACTAAAGGCTACTGGCAAATTCCTTTAGCACAGGCAGATAAAGAAAAAACTGCCTTCTCTACCTCCTCAGGCCTATATCATTTTAATGTTCTCCCTTTCGGGTTACATGGGGCGCCCGCCACCTTCCAGCGACTCATAGATACCATCTTACGACCTCATACCGGATATGCAGCCGCCTATCTGGATGACATCGTCATTTATAGCGAAACTTGGAGTGACCATTTGACGCATTTAGATAAAATACTTACAGCCCTACAGAAAGCAGGACTGACAGCCAACCCATCCAAAAGCCGGCTAGCGTTTAATGAGATCTCCTACCTGGGATATCATATAGGGAGAGGTATCATTAAACCACAAATGAATAAAGTAGAGGCCATTTTACGCATAAACACCCCCACTACAAAGAAAGAGATCCGTTCGTTCCTAGGCCTAGTGGGGTACTATCGGAGATTTATACCACACTACTCCACCTTGGCAGCTCCCCTGACAGATCTATTGAAGAAAGGGCAGCCTAAAAACATCACGAGTCTCAACCCAGCGCAGTCCCATAGTTACCATACCCTACAACGGTGTCTTACTACTCAGCCTGTTTTAAAGTGTCCTGAGTTTGATCTCCCGTTTCATCTGCAAACGGATGCCTCGGACGTGGGACTGGGGGCTGTACTTTTTCAGAAAGATAAGGACGGCGTAAGTCACCCGGTAGTCTTTATTAGTCGAAAGCTTTTTCCCCGAGAACAGAAATATCCCATAATTGAACGTGAGTGTCTCGCCATCAAGTGGGCGATCGAAAGCTTACAATACTACCTTCTAGGAAGATCTTTTTTGTTATATACAGACCACGCTCCTCTTACCTGGCTCTCAAGGTATAAAGATACCAACGTTCGAATTCTGAGATGGTTCATGGAGCTTCAACCTTTCTCCTTTCAGGTTTGCCATCTCCCTGGGGAATCTTATGGGTTAGGCGGATTATTTGTCCAGGTTCCCGGGCCCTCTGGGTCTCGAACAGCGCCATTCTAGGGAGGGGATGTGTAGCCGGACATCCGCCGACGCAGGTCCCCGTACGGCTACAGGGATCGAATTGCCATACCCCCGGGGCACGAGCGAAAGCCTCGGGCGTGACATCAGATGGAGGAAGCCGCATTGAAAAACTAGAAAGGAACGACGGACTAAAGAGAGCAGGAAGTCAAGAGACGCAGGAACAAGAAGGAACGGGACAGAGAGAAAGAAAAAGCCGACAGCCGACGAGCACGGAAACGAAGTCCGACACGGAAGGAGAACCGCGAGGGATGGAGAAAAACCCCAGGGCACCTCCCGCCCCTGCCGAAGCAAAGTCGGGAGACCACGAGACAGCCGGCCGCGTCCCCGGAGGGACGTGGCCCCTACAGGTACGTTCGTACCAAAACTGGGAATTCCTACCTCAGTGGTTACGGGGGACAGGGTCTAAAAAGGGGAATACTGGGAGGGTAGAAGGAAGGTCCTGTAAGGAAGGGGAAACCCTGTGATCCGGGGACAGCCACAGTAATCCCCCTTCCTCCCCTCTTAACCACACGGAAAGCCCAAAAAGAAAGGAAAAGAGAGGGCAGAGAAGACACCACTCGAAAGGAGAGAGAAACCTAGGCACCTCACGGGAAGGTGATGCACACCAATTGAATGAAAGCTACCTCACCCCAACCCACATGTACCTACCCTCACGCCCTATTAACCCGCCAGAGACCTTACTTACCTCTACACTTACCTATTTTCCGTTCTGCTTTTATTTTGGGAGACACTCCGCTACTTCCACTCGAGACCAGACAGGAATCCCTTCAAATCAGGACCAGACCACAGCGGGACCACGAACGGAGTCTGAGAAGGAGAAAGGGATACTGGGTGAACATAAGAGGAAGTTAACCTGCGGAACAAACAGAGATAAAAGAAAACCCAACCTTGATAACGAATAAATAAATCATTCATCCCCCTCAAACTACACCTATCAAATTATTCCAATATCTTTCATACTCGGAGATAAAGAACCCGCTACAGGAGGGAATATCTGGGTACACATATTACCATTCCAGGGACCTTTTAAGACAGGTGGGGTGAGACCAGAAGCATGGGTGTGCCAGGAGTTAGAGAAGCATGGGTGTGCCAGGAGTTAGGACATGGGCTGACATGTAAATGGAATGTCAGGTGGGCAATGCTTGTCATAGGTGTGGCACTTGTGCTGTCTATGTTCTGCTTATGTGGAACTCTAGTCACAGATAGTTCTTGCAAAGATAGGTGCTATACGACTTACTGCTGTCAAGGGTCTGGTCTTACATTCCTGTTACCAATACAATAGCACATCCACTGCCTCATGTATGAGGCTTTTTTTCCCCTTATTGTCTGATGGTGTCTTAGTTGTGTGCCATATGCTGCGGTGAACCATGTGGCCAACATGTATGTGTGAAATAGGTGTGGTCTTCTGCTATTGCCCTTCAAAGGTGAAATGTACAGGATATATGTAATTTACAGTGTGTGTGAATGTGACTGTTGTATAATACGCATCACAATTGATTTGGAAATTTCAGTGTCCAGATCGGTATGTCAGCAATGCTCCATGAGGCTACACTCTTATTCTGATAGTTAGAGATAAAGGTGAGCAAAAATGATTACCCAGACCATAATATGGTGATTATTATCGGTGTTTATTTACATATGTTGATACAGTGGTGATGGTCTGTTGTTTCAAAATAAATTGTTCACAATATATTGCCGCCTACGCAATGCAGCAGCTGTGTTTTGTTGTTCCCCCTCATGTTGCAGGCCAGCATCCTCCTCTTCCTCCTCTTCAGGCATTTGTGGCTCTGGTTCTTATAGGGGAATGTTCCTTCGCACACAAATGTTGTGCAGGATGGCACATGTTCAAATTATCTTGCAGACCATTTCTGGTGAATATAGGAGGCTGCCACCAGTGATGTCAAGGCACCTGAATCTCGACTTGAGGATGCCAAAGGTCCTCTCAACCATGGTGTGTGTCCTCCTATGTGCTTCATTGTAGGCACGCTCTGCTGCAGTGCTTGGGTTACCAAATGGTGTCATAATCCATGGCTGGATCCCATACCCCTGATCAGCTGAAAGAGAAAATGATTGGGATCATGTTGATGTAGTTTGCTCCATTAATATCACCTTGCCTGGCAGTAGTTGTCTTGTGTTGTCTGTGACTCTTGTGTGATTGTGTTGATTCCTTTGCTCCTAGGATGTACCATTGGGTTGTTTCCTTGGCTGAACGAGTGTTTGCCTGCTGACCGGTTGGCAGCAGTATGCTTTGGGATTTGCAGTACAGTGTGCACTCCCTAGCATTGTGACTTGTGATACGGGTGTTCCTGTGTCTTCACTGGGGGTGAGATGATAGTTCCATACACAAATTCAATTTGACAGTGGTGGTAACACGTTACCATCTATGTAACCTGGACATCTCATACTTTTAGACATATGCAATGGATTAATGTAAACATCAGTGAAACGCTTAAATTTTGCAAGGTGACAATTAGCCAAACCTCTCCATACGTTGTGATCATTGACATCTTGACATTAGACTGTACACTATTTTCAGATGTGTGACAGGTTCACTGCAGACCTATCAAACATGCCTAGCTGTGTCACAACCTCAGTGTGTTCCTGTTCACATGTCGCTGTCGTGGTGTATGTGTTATGTGTCCTACAGGGTTGCTGTGCAGTGTGTATATAAGTAGGTTTCTGTACTTACCAACAAGTAGTCCATTGCCATATCGTCCATCCTGGAAGTGTTGATTGATAGTACAGTGACGGAAGATGAATGAGTCATTGACACTCCCAGGATACTTTGCCACGATATTGGTGATCAATCCTTGGTGATCCACAATGGCCTGCACATTGATGGAGGGTGTGTGCTTTCTGTTGCGGTATAGGTGTTCAGTTGCAGCAGGTGGCACATGGCACATGTGGCACCAAGGATGTGTGAGAATCCATTAATGAGGTAAAATCCCTGTTTTGTCTCCTGCTGCTTCTGCTGTGTGTTTTGGAAGCAGATGTGGCGGGGTGTGAGTCCGATGATGGCATCCAGTACTTTGGGCAGGAAGGCGGAGAATGATGGCTGTGATATCCCAGCAACCAGGGCGCCAGTGGTTTGAAAGGAGCCACTTGCCAACATGTGAAGTACAGCTAGCAGCTTGGTTTCTGTTGGGATGGTGCGGGGTGTCAGCAAGCTGGGTGCCAACTGTGGCTTAATGTTGCGCAGCAGCTGCTGAATGGCTTGCCAGTTCAAGCTGTACCTCTGGATGATGTCATGTTCCCTGAGGCCATGAAGGGTTGTCCTGGTGCGGAATATCCTCTCCTGCCTTCTGCGTTGCCTTTGGGGTCCCTGCTGGTGTTGTGGTTGCTGCTGTTGTTGTTGCTGTTGTTGTTGCTGTGCTTTGCGTCTGCGTGCACGCTGGAACGAGAAGCACCTCCATGTCTCCCTTTTGCTGCTCTGCTGTTGCTTCTGTGTGTTCTGATTAAATACAGGTGTGTTTGCCCCATTTTAACGCCTGCCCTGACCAAGGCGTTCTTTTTTTACTCAAATCGGGCTGTGCATAATTTTCGACTCCGCCTCCCAGCCGTGCAGCATTAATACGACACACGGGCGTTTAATTCATTTTTTGGACGGGAGCGCCTACCTTGCATATGATTAACGCAAGGCGGTTTCCCGCATCCAGAAAATGACGCACACATGGGCTCGGGCGTCAAAGTTTAAATATGGGGCAAGGTTTGCGCCGAATGTTTGACGCACATTCGGCGCAGATGGAGTATAAATATGCCCCCTAATTAGTGAAAAGATTGCTTTGAAAAAGGAATTTGGTCCTTCTTTTACACAATACCAGACTGTGATTCTACCGCCGCTGCCTGGCTCTAAAGAAAATCACTTTGTCTCTATCGACAATGTCAAGCTGCACCATGTGGCCGATCCTTCACAGCAGACCTAGAGGACTCCTGACTAGTGCCAGAATCCCTCTAACTTCTGACCAGGATGTTCCCCTACAAGTCTTCACCAGCAACGCTGATACTTCTCCGAGCTTGGGAAGGGTGGAAAATGAGTTTTCATTGGTTCCACTGACAACTACTTCTACATTGATTTCTGCTAACACGGAGCAATGTTCTACAAATTCTACACAAACGGATGTAGTAACCTACTATACCCCAACTTTGGGAATCTTCAGTAGCTTCTCCTCTTCAAAATACACCTCCAGCATTTGTTAGTACAGATGATGGTTATTTCGTCTATGCTGACAACTTTTCTTCAGACACATCTGCCCCTACTGAAAGAAAACTGTCAAGAGCACGTAAGCTGATACATTGGCTTAATATTAACTATTTTACTCATCCATGGATTTATCTATGGCTTTTATTGACTGTAGTTGCCTTTTTCCTGTGGATTGGATTTGTTATTGGCTTCTTTCTCCTTATGCATGGTCATTTTCTTCCCAAACGCTCTACAATTTAACTGGTGGACGAGGTCCTAAAACCACATTTTTCATCGCACAAAATTCACAGAGACTTGTCCCTAGTGAACATTACAGCCATACCAATTCCCGATGGAATTGTTTGGGACAAAGTAGTATTCAATATATATGGGTCTACTGAGTTCATTCAAATACAACCTGTATGCAAACTTTCCATGACAGATGTGATCACACCAGGAGTGGTTTCTGATGATTGGGATGTGAAAACTATTGATGCTATGATGTCTGATCTCAAGTATTATACAGTATTTGAAAATGTGGATCTGTACCAGTTTAAAGGAAATTATGGTGATATGTTCTGTTACAATTACTATGGACATTATTTCATTCACAGAGCAAGTACCACAAAGAGTATTTTTAAATATACACAATGGGAGCACTGCCCGACTCCACCAGTAGGCAGATCTAAAACGAATACTGAGAAATTTGCATATTTTTCTGGGCACAATTTCAAGAATGCTGAGTCATATTATTTTAGATTGCCAGAAATGGAAAGTCAACATGTTTTATTGGCAGATGCAAAACTGATATACTCTGATTCATTTGTTTCCCGATTGTCTATAAAATGCTAGGAGTACTGGTTGAAGTCAATTGACTTAAAAAGTGTGTGGGGAACAAAAAATTGGCAAATAAGTGGAAGAGAAGCTTTATTTAGACCATGTATGATTCCTGTTCAAATGATATTTTTAAATGAAACAGTACAACAAACAAGCTGTTTAGGCTTTGCAAATATTAAGGAATTGAATACACCCAGTATTTCTACCCCTGCTAAATTTTACAAATTATATAAATGCTTCTGAAGATCAGCTCAATGAATGGGTCCAGAATGGTATATTTAATGCATCATTGTGATGTCCCGGTGGGTGGTTATTGTGGCCTGTAGACACCAATGGATGCCATACGTGTTTTGTTAGCTCCTTGGGGGTGTTAGAATGAATAGGCCGGACCCTCGCTGTGTGTCCTCAGAACACTCGGGTATAGTGACAAAATATAGTGTAGGGAAACTATGCCAGCAATGGATGAAGGTCTCCTCACTAGATGCTGTCATAGAACATCTAAGTCTCCGCTCCAATAACACAGATTTCCTGTTAGGCCCCAGAACACCACACAGAAAACGCTTCTTATATGCTGCATATAATGAAATATGGAAGCTTTCCCAACAAGAGGCGGCTGCCCGGTTAAGGTAAATAGATCAGGAAAATTTACAGAAAGCATCAGCCATTGTAGAGAATGGGATTAACACCTTGTCTCACCAAATATACATCTTGAATACCATTGTATCCTCTGCAATAGATATAGTACAGAATGATTTATCATTTTTGCAACATGGACAAAGTCTACTAAGATCCATTATGCAGTTAGGTTAGACACTACAAACATTGAAAGCAGGTCGCATTCTCTGGCAATACCTGAGTTCAAGGGAGATTTTTCCTATATTTAATTTAACACAACAACAAATAATGGCAAAGAAATGAGCAACATATGTCATGTTGAATAATGAGAAGTTAGAAAAGTTGCCTTTTACTGTGGCTGAAATACCATCTGCTGAAGGTCTGATACATGGGGTTATTAATGCCCATTTCAACACTTCAATTTACATCCTGTTTGAAACACAGTCCAGTGGGCAGATATGAAAGACTGGGAGATAGTTACATACACGAGGTCTGGGAGCTTCCTTTCTTGTACAAATTTTTCAATGGCATGAAAGAAGTCTTTTTTAGTGGTAGTGAATGCAAGACTTCTGAGAGCCATTTGATGGTTTGTAAACAGCTGTCCTTGCACAGGGCGTGTAATGCCTCTGCTGCAAATTCGGCTTGTTATCTGAAGGAAGTCCCAGTCCCCTTGATTAGACCTGCATTCCAGGTGCTCTCCGATGGCAGCTATGTGCTCCTGAACAGTGAGAGCTTTTGTCGGATGTGAGCCGGAATAGCTTGCATCATTTCGGTGTCCCAAATTGTTACATGCTGCAGGAATGTCCTTTTCCCCCCTACGGGGTAGCAGACGTTGGCTTTATATTGTTACTTCTGATGTGAATTTTGACAAGTTGAGCAGACTAAAGGCTTTATTGGTTCAAAAACATGTGGTACTTACATCTGCATGCAAGACCTATGCGCTTCATGTTGCGAGGTCATCAGCGGAGATTCAGTCCCTTTTAACCACAAATTTTCCGAGACGCTTTGCTGAACTCATGGGACGAATATTCAATGCATCCAGTACTACTGGAATCAGCCACTTTTTTAAGGCTGTTGGTTCTGGTTTTGTTCACACCTTCTCTTCTATATTCGGTTTATTACCAGCTGCCATCCATTCTATATTTTCAAGTGTTTTCGGGGGATTTCTGATTACTTGGCTATAATAGGTGGCATTTTGCTGTTGCCACTTTTTCTGTGCAATGGCTGTCCCATCACAGCAAGGAATACTGAAAGCGCTACCACCAGCACGACTGTGTCGGGAACGCATGATGCAGTATTTCGGAGCACCACTCGTGAAACAACTGGAGTGTGACTGGGCTTTGTCATTCTGACTAGTTTTGGATTGTGTGCAGCCTGTGTTTCAATGCCTCTCGTGCCTCTTTGATTGTGCACTGAAAGTCTGTCTTTCTACGCAGTGCTTACTTTCATTGGACGCTGATCTGTTGATGTTCTCGATGAGGGCTCATTATCAGACATGCGCGTTGAGGGTGCATTTGCTACAGGAAGCCGTTTATGAGTTGCCTTTTATGGATGCCGCACTTCTTAACACAGAATGCTGCTGCCTTAGCTGAAGATCCGGGTTTGGAACACTAGTGCTCTGTGGTTTTCCTTGGATATGATTTGGATATTTTACCACCTGCCGAAGTAGAATGTCTCCTGGCTTCAATTGTCCGGGATGTAATTGGCGATTTCCAAAGTGACAGTGACTCTTGAATTCGGCTTTTTTAACTTGTCCTTTTCCCTGTCTCTGTGTCTCTTAACTTGTCACTACTGACAAGTTATAAGTATATATATATATATATGTATATATATATATATATATATAGATATAGATATATATATAATATTAAATAATATATATTTTGAGCATAAGAGTTATTAGATTTCTTATACCTTAAGCTTTTAAACCACCTTTGGCCGGCAAGGGGAGGGTGCTGTATAGCTATTTTAGCCATGTTTTAGACTCATTGTTTTAAGCTAACTAGGCCTGCCGCTATGTTACATTTTATCAGTATTGCTTTGTTTTTCTAGCATAGCAACATTTGCTAGTGCTGTTTTATTTTCTTTATCTCCTTGCACTTTTGCCTAGGAAAGCATCACGTTCTTAGTAGGACATTTATTTCACTTTGTGCTTTCTCCAAGGCCTCAGTCAGATAGGGTTGCTGACAAACGTGGTACGCTGTGTATCCAACATTCACAGAAAACACACACTCATACGTGGGGACTATTTCTTAGAATGTCAACTGTTTTATTATAAAAACACCCTTTTGTCCCAGACACGTTATTAGAGGGAGATTCCAGCCAGATGACCACAACTGCATGCTGATTGCTGACTGCTTTGTTGCAGCTACTTGCCTAGAAGGCCGGACCCCTGATCCACATGGGGACGGAGTCTCTCTAGACCACATGCATCTTACTCCAGGTATGAGGGATGGTTTACCCCAGGGGGAGAACCCAAGGGCAGATTAGGCTTATTACGCTGTGCTCAGACATAGTTTAGGTAGGAGAAATATATGCATCACTCCTAGTGATAGTATGGTAGGACTATTCTTGTGTTTTACTCTGTTAGTCACCTGTTTGCTTTTATTGTGTTTTATCATCCTAGGTATTACAATACATGCCTTTTTATCTAAGATGCAGTAACTTCAATAAATCTTTATTGAACTATATTCTGCCTCTGTTGTCTTTGCCTCTATGAGACTTTTTGGTAACTAAGAGAAAGGGATGGGATCTGATCGACCACAATTCCCCTGAGGAGTCCTCTTGTCATGCACCCAGTTGCGACAATCATCTCGGCCAGAGATGAGGCACTGCTAGTTAGCCGGAGAACCTGGATTAGGCCAACAGGTGTCATAAGGTGTGGATTTCTACTTAGTAGCCACAGCTCATGTGATCCTGTCTCCCAAATCCAGTAGCCTCTTTAGCACAATGAGAACCTATGCGACAGTCTGGTCTTCCTTATCCCTCTTGCAATCGTCCACCTAGTTCCTATGTTGCGTGTCACCCTGCTTCATGTGGTTCTTGTCACCCTGGTTTTGGAACCCCTTAAGTCTGATACTCTTTGATCTTCTGATCCTGGTCCCACTGGACCTATACTTACTCATCCTTTATAACTCCCCTGGTCATTCTAATCTAGGTTCTGCAAGTCCTACTAGGCCTGGTTCTTTCGGGTTATGGTCTTCCTGGTCCGTTTGCTATGGCTACTTGGTCCTCCTTGATCTGATGTCTGTGGACTTGGCCCTCCTGTCCCTTGTCCTTTTTTCCATTGGTCTCCTGGTACTCCCTCTTTGCTCTGTCTACTTGGATCATGGCCATGGTTGTCCTCGATCCTCTGGTCCTGGTAAGTGTGAATGAGCCCTCAGAGACCTTACTTGCTATTATGGTCCAGGGCCTTCTACCTCTTGTTCTTCTGTTCCTTTGGGACCTTATCAGCTGGGTCCAGATCCCCCTGTTCCACATTCTCCTGGACCTCCTGATCCTTCTCACCCTGGTCCTGTTACCCCTAGAGTAGTTTTTCATTGTCCTGTTTATCATCATCAATGTGTTCCTGGTCCCCTCTGGTATTGGTCACCCTGGTCCTCATAGATTAGGTCTTCCTGGGCATGGTCTTTCTTGTACAGGTCCTAATAACTCTGCTTGTCCTAGCCCTCATAGTGGTCCACCCCTTGGCCAATATTCTCTAACTTTTTATCCTCCTACTGCTTCCTTCCTCAGTTGCCCTCCACAGTGTCTTTTGGTGAGGTACAACCTAAAAGACTGTCACAATTGTTTTTTTTGGCTTCCAGATTTATTTTGGTGAGACAGCACTGTCAAGTATAGAAATTAGGGATCGGTAGAGACAGGTCCATGCCCAAGTAAAACACTGCTTAACAAGTTTGTATTGCTCTTGTTTGAACTAAGATGAAATGATGCCAACGAATGCAGCACTTATAGGCCCAGATTTACAAGTTAATGACAGAGAGCAATGCTGCGCCTAATTAGGCAGCGCCGCGTTCCGTCATTTTCAAAACACAGGGATGTGCCATATTAACAACATGGCACACTGTTGTGTTTCCCCCTGCGCCAGCGCTAAATTTGCTGCCGAGCGCCAACGCAGCCACCCTTTCACCATGGTTTCAAAGATGGCTGTGTTGCAGTTGAGATTGTTTTTGTGCAGGAAGGGACAGCTTTCTGCACAAAAACAATCCTTAATGGCAATTTATTTCTCTTTCTATGTGTGCTGGAGTATGCAGCACACATAGAAAGAGCAAAAAACTAAGAGTAATGAAAGCATTTCTTCTTCTTGTGCCATGCTAATGCCCCTTGTGTGGCATTAGATTTTGATGCTGCTTCAAATTTATGAAATCTTGTAAATCTGGGGCAATGTCAAAATGCAATGGGTGTTGCTGTGGCACGCCCATAGAAACACCCATTGCACGCCTCTTCCACACAAAGTGCTGCGTGTGAAGGGGCCATATTTACAAGGCGGCATTAAGCCACAAAAAGTGGCTTAGCTCCACCTTGTAATACGGCGCTGTGCAAAAGCGCCACAGGAGCGTCACTAAAAGTGATGCTCTGGTGGCGATGGGGCCTTGTAAATCTGGCCCTTAATCTGAGTAATGAATTTATTTTGGCACTTCCCAGATATCAAATAAAATCATATATATATATGAAAAACAGCATTTAACTCAAATGAAGTAGAACACATGTATAAACAAGAATAATCATAGCAGTTAAACAATCACAGACCAAAATGTGCAATGCATCAATAGTGAATATGGATGTATACTGTATATATGCTAAATATTCAAAAGTTTAAATGCATCACAATTGGTGTTAAGTCTATTATCCTTACCAGCACCAATCAACTGGGGAACCCTCAAACCGCCAAGGCGACCCTCCACATAGGATCAATAAAAATGTCCCAGTCAGCATGTCCGCTCCACAGGTGTGTCATATAGCTATTTTAGCCATGTTTTAGACACATTCTTGTATTAAACTAGGCCTGCCTTTGTGCACTTTAGCCCAGTTACATTTTATTCAGCATCACTTTATTTTTCTAGCAATAGCCACATTTGTGGTGTTGTTTTATTTTCTCTATCTATCTGCTCTTTTGTCTAGGAAAGCATCATGTTCTTAGCATTGCACTCTGAGCTTTCCTCAACGCTGCAGTGAGATAGGATTGTCGGGAAAAATTGGTACGCTGTGTCTCAGAAATTCAAAGAAACATACACATCACCCTACATGGGGACATTTTCCTAGAACATCAGTTGTTTTATTATAAAACACTTCTCTGTCTCATGCACATTAGAGGAAGATTCCAGCCAGATGACCACAACTGCATGCTGATTGCTGAACGTCTTCGCTACAGCTGCTCGTTTAGACTACTGAATCCCTGGCCCTCATGGGGATGGTATCTCTTTAGACAACAGGCTTCCTTACTGAGGTATGGTGGATGATGTCTTCTCAGGGGGGAAACCTGAAGGGAGGATTAGGGATTATCAAGTTGTGCTCATTCATAACCTAGGTAGGAAAGATAGCTATCACTCCTAGTGACAGTATAGTGGGACTGTTTTTGTGTTTCACTCTCCTTGTCACAATTTTGCTTCTATTGTGTTTTTTTATCTTAGTTATTGCAATACATGCCAATTTATCTAAGATGCAGTTACTTCAATAAAGCCTTATTGAACTCTATTCTACCTCTGTTTGTCTTTGCCTGTGTGAGACTAATGTAACAGAGAGAAAGGGGTGAGGTCTGGTCGACCACAATTCCCCTGAGGAGTCTTTCTTGTTATGCGCCCAGTTGCCACAATCATCCCTGCTCTTGCGCAGAGATGAGGTGCTGCTATTTATCCAGAAAACCCAGATTAAGCCGACAGGCATCACATGGTGTGGAATTGTACTCAAGGTGATTCTTCGCCCAAATCCAGTAGCCTCATTAGGACAATGAGAACCTACGCAACAGGTTAGTTCCTGTGTTGGCGCCAAGTCTTACCATCTTTAATACCTTAAACAAACTACATGAGCATTCTAGAACACCCACCCCTCTGTTATGAAATCAAACGCTGGCTGGCTGTACTTGGTCTGTGTTGAAAACATGCAAAAGAACTCGCCAGGCCCCAATGCGCATTACAGAGACAGAGCTGTACCTCTCTCTAATGAATACATTCTCAGCCTTGTACTCTCATACCACATATGCATCACCCATAATATGTTCCAGCATGGTAATGCCCTGTTCTGATGAGAACAGCAATAACACGCTGTGTGTGGAAAACAAGCTTTGTGTGGAAAAACCCTGCACCGCTAGTGTGATGACAACTAAAGCTGGCCAATAAATCGAGTCAATGGTGAAGATGGAGTCAGTGGTTAAAGACACATAGCAATACACTGTATCACAAGGTCTTCCATAAGAAGCCCAAATAGAGCCCATCCCTCACAAGCCTCTGTTTGGTTTCTATATGTCATATTTGAATATTAAATAATATATGTTTTTAATCTGTATACAGCCTAGCTTAATTCATGCATACTACATCTGTATGTGCACTTACTTTCACATGCTTCACACATGTTGCACCCCCATTACAAAATGGTTACCAAACTACTTCTTGCCTGGAGTCTCTTTTTCTTTATGGCCGGCTAAGTAAAGACCTCCCTCACTCTATTTTTTCAGCACCAGTCGAATTGTACATCATATATACTATTTTATCTGTGGCACAGATTATGTACTATTTTGCGGCCTCTGGATGAATAGAGATTTTGTGCTATTTAGACCTGTGGCTGCTATTAAGTTAAAGAAAGGAGTGGCTACCTTGCAAGCTCAGAGGGAAGAACTGTGAACCACAATTCAATTCCCAAACAGGAGACCTGTTGTTACTGCCTGGCCCATTCTAATCTTGTTGAAATTGCCACAAAAGTCCCCCCACTTCTCTTTATGTTTCTCCCAGAGAGGTTCTGAATGCACAGCATCACTACCTCTGTGCCTGCACCACCTGAGCTCCCACATGAAGAATCCTGTCAGCCTGTGGCACCTCCACAGCTAACTGTAAGAGTCCATGGACCCACGACTCTGCAGCCAGTCTCTGGGGCTTCTTGTGACTTGTGCAGTCTTTTCCTGGAAAGGATCAAGATTCATAATACTGTAGGTGCAGCTCATAATCTGCCTTTTGAATAATCTTTGAACTCACTATGTATGGCTGTATATACTACCTCCAGCTGGCCAAACCAGAGATTTTACTGAGGTTACTGCCTATCACATTTTGGAGACTCTTGCTAGAGCCCTGGGTGTAGTATGTGCTATTACAACTATATTTCGAAGTTGGGATGCATACATTAAGCAGTCCAAGAAACTTGAAGTAAAAAGAGCTTTTCACACACCAGCTCTGGTTTGTGTTTGGTAGGTTCAGGGCTGTAGAGAGGTGCTGTCTCTTGCTTGAATTCCAGTGCGAGTGGCATTGGCATGAAATGGTTGGTTTGGTGGTCCTCAACAGCCAAAAAACAAGAACCCGCTAATAACTCTTGATTGATGCTGCTGACCGATGAGAAGCTGCCTGACAATACACACATAATGGACATCATGGAATGTCAGCCACCTCAAAAGAAACCAGAATGACAAAACACATTTGGCACACTTAGGGGACATAATGGGATGCCTACGGCCCCCAAAGAAGGTAGAGTGACAAATCACTGTAACAGACTATGGCCATCAATTGGTACAACAGCTGCAGCATTTCACTAGAGGTTTTGTACAGGTATGCAGCAAAAGGACTGAATCAAAGGCAGAGTCACTTGGTTCTCCTGAAAGAGTAGAAAACATACTGCAAGATTTGAGAAAAAATACACTGCTTTGACCTGAAAGATAAAGGATGCAGGAAGCTGCCTTAAATCAATCTCAGAGCTAAAGACGGGGATTCTTCATGTGCTACAGTGAGGAACTTTATACCACAAAGTTTTTCTAGGGTCCTGTTGCTGCTGCCCAACTCTATGTCAATTTCATTAAATCAGAGAGGGAAATTCTCCCCCTTTCTCACCATCACCCAGAGAAAATGAAAACTACTATACCTTAGTATTTAAAATTTCCTCTTGATGACAGTCAAGACTCTGCCTGTCTGTTTATAGATTCCTTCTTGTGTACTTTAAAGTAACAGGTTAACAACCTAATACTCAAACTCATGGGTCCCTATTTTATGAGGTACAGCACCCGTCAATTTGGATCACCTTACCTGCTTATAAATTTATTGTACAGAATAGATATCTCCAACTTTGGGTGTATTTTGGCAGCCTGCTGCACTGCCATGTGCAACATTAAGACCAAATATTTCCTAAAAGATACACAACTGTCAATCAATGTAGGAAAAAAATTGTTTCATAATCATATCAAACATTTGAGTTTTCCATCACCCCTCATGAAAAAAGATATTTCTTAGACCAGACCTTTAAGGCAAGTGCAACACTATTTCCAAGTAGCACATGGACATGAAAGACATAGGACGTTGTTGATAAACAACAGAGACATCACTCAGAGAGAAACTATCTTCATAACCACCATCAATCAAGGGGCTGCCTCTACCAAGGGATTTAGATGGCCAGCATCTAGGTTTTAGAAGACCATATCAAATTAATTGATTAAGGGAATGTTGCCAAACTGATATCACTGGATCTCACGGCCTCAAAATGACTGCAGCTGTTAGGGCGAATCCAAACCACCACAACGCTGCTGATACCGCCAGGGCGGTCAGACCACTGGGCCGGAGGTGAGCACCTCTGCCCTAGTGGCGGTCGCACTACCATAAAACCCTGACGGTGACAAATGGAGATTCCTATAACCGGCACACACATCCCCTACTCATCCGCACATCTTCATACATGCACCCCCACTCATCTGCACACCTTCGTGCACCCTCCCCCCACTCATCAACACACTCCCTGACATACACCCCCACTTGCTTGCATGCACCCATACAAACAATCCTACTCGCATGCATCCCAATACACATACCCACTCACTCGCATCCCCACATCCCCCTCCCCTCTGCTTCCATTCAGACGCACACACCCTCCACACACATATACATACACACACACTTGCGCACACCGATACCGCTACACATACACACACACATGAACACAACACACACCCTGCCCTCCCTTTCAGACGGTCCACCTACATGTCTGGGCGAGGCAGTCATCCGGGAGTGGATGAGTGTTGAAGTTTCCACTGCCAGTGCAGCACTGCTGTGCCATATTACGTCTCGGCAGGCGGTGTCCTTTTGGCGTGGCGGTGCTGGTGGTGGAACTGCCTCACACCTGTGTCGGTCAGGCCAACAGTGTCAGATTTCTGTCCTTAACTGGTCGGAAATCCTTGGGTGAGTCCAACACTGGTTGTCTTTGGGCTCCAGAGACTTTGGCTGTCTTTTCAAAAGACCGCCAAAGTCGTAATAAGGGCCTCAATGTAGGATTGTACATAATACATTTCAACTAATGAGTAAACCACACTCACATTGTATTGGATAACTTACGTGAAGGTGCTAGTAAAGTGCAACTGTGGGCAAGGTTTGTTTGGCAAATGAGCCATAATAAGCAAACAAGAACATTTGCTATTAAAAGTAGTGCATGTTGGTAATACAAAAGAATGTTTATGTGAGCTCTGACCACTTTATGAGGGTCTGTGCAGCAATCTACTGTAATTTGTTTATGCTAACTGATCTACTGAAATCTGAATCAAATAATTGAGTAATAACTGTTGCAGGCACTATAAACTCAATGTCTAGATTTTTTGCACCCTAAATGTCTCACTAAATCTGATTAGATTTTATTCACCAAATAACACATCTGACCAAACTCATCTGTAATCTTAAATACCTGACAGATAGTTTGAGTAGAATCAGAAGTTCATGCCTCCAAATCATCAGCAAATACGACTACCTTTAGTATTCACAGTGCAGGTTCCTGAAAGGGATACCTCCAGAGTCTAATCTTAGTTTATAAAATGGCTCAATATATATATATATTGAATAAATCTGGTGACATTGTACACCCTATTTTGCTCTCTCAGCTGCATAACGTTCTTCTGCCAGGTGCCCTTAGATACAAATACTAGAAATAAAAATCTGATAGAGTGCCATTCTATACACTATAATTTGTTTGTTAATCACAAGACATTTAAGGGCACTCCACAAAACAAATTGTCAATTGACACCATCAAATGCTTCAATCATATCTACTGTATGTACATGCAAAAGGACTTAAAAAAACACAATTATATCCATAGTACCCATTAATCAATGAGTAAGGTACCTATGCCTTTTGAAGGAATAAAACCTTTTTGGTTTTCATGGATTAGGAGTCTACTATTATGACTGAAAAACACATGTAAT
Organism: Pleurodeles waltl; assembly: GCF_031143425.1. NCBI lineage: Eukaryota > Metazoa > Chordata > Amphibia > Caudata > Salamandridae > Pleurodeles > Pleurodeles waltl. The sequence continues at coordinate 757,614,244 of NC_090449.1, read as the reverse complement.
TGTTATTAAGGAGTGTAATATGCTGATACCCTTCAAAGCTAGCTTGTCCTTTGTCTTCTCGAACTTCAGAGTATTTTTGTGATGCACTTAGCATTCTAATAGTGACAGCAGGGTCCCTAGATTGTAAAGAGTTGCTGTAAGGTTTCAGATTACATTCTTGGAATACAAGGGCTTGTAAAATAGAAATGGATTTTCCAAAATGTAAATATTTTCAGCATGCAACCTGTACTGCTGCACTTGGGTTTTTTAAGGAATGATATATGCAGATATCTGCTACAGCTGACTGGACCTTTATATGGTTGCTTCTGAAACTCTGGATATTTGCATGATGTCCCAAGCATATTAATCCAGAAGGCAGGCTAATTGAATTGGGGGGACTTTCTTGAGGCTGGCAAGTCATGCCCTATGTATGTATTGAGTTGAAAAAGAAGTGTTTATCAACAATTACATACATTCAGTAGCCAACTTGGCCTGCTATATGTGTAGTGGAGCCCTGCAAAGGCAACTGTTTACTTATATTTAGCAATCCAGCAAGATAGATGGCAAATTGGAGCAGTTTGCAACATAATATTGCTGATCAGTATCTGAAGTAACCTGAGAATGTCTCAGATGGATGCTTCCAAGTGTCAAAGATCCAAGATATCTGTAAAATACATTTCTTCTATACAAAGTTGTGAAAGCATTGCTTCTTAGGGAGGACTTTTTATGGCCACAGACTGTATGGGACTCCTGAGAAGTTTTGGATCATCACAGAGAATTGAGGAATACCATGCATAAAGCATGATAGAACAGATGTTAATGATTTTTGTACATTTTTGCAACATCCAGCCCTGCTCGCATTCTGGAAAGCTGTACATATCAGTAACATTAGTATTCTCTGTACGACAGTAGAGTTAAGTACATCCACATATATGTGTGTGAAGTATTAAGAAGAAGCTGCTATTTTAGAGTATATTAAAGGCTAGGCAACACATTTGCAGACAATGGATAAAACACTCTTCAACTATTGTTGGATACTGGGCTCCAACAATAGTTGAACCTATGTACCATAAGGCACCAACTCAGAAAACAAGCTGTTGCTCCATATGTGGAATGATTACAATCTTATAAATATTGATAAGTAGTAGGGGTATCCTTGTCCTGAGATTATGCCTTAACTAAATATGGGTCCCAGGATTACAGGGCCCTGATAGAGATTTCTATACAAAGAGGGGGCTTAGACAATTTCTAAAGAGCATTTGAGGTCCATCTTAGTACAAACAAAAGAGAAAGAAAAGACATAGTTATCCCCATTCTTGATAGACTTTGGACACAATTGGTCTGCCCGCCCAATTTCTGAGTTGGGCAGACCTCCAGGTTTACACCTATAGAGTGAATTTAGTCCATTGGTGTAAATGTTCTTCTGTCTGCCCAAAGGAGTATGAGCCTTCGTAGGTGAGCCAACCAACCGTCTACCCTATTTAAACTGGGAAGTTAGATTTTTAGTTTTTTTTGTTTGTTTTACTATCCAGCATCACTGATAAAGTAACAATACAGGGAAAGTAAAATAAAATGAACACCCCATACAGTTAAGTTATCCAGGTTTCTGATAAATGGTTTTACCTATATCTTACTATTTGTTCATTGCATGGCTCATTGGGTAACAGCTAGATCATTTGTGATGTTGGTTATGTTTCTTTTAAAAAAAAATTCTACCTGTAACTTTGTTTTTAATGAATAGTTTAACTTTCTCATTTGGATATGGATTATAAGCTAACTTAACTTGATTGGTTGAAAAATAATTAATAATTGAAAAATCATACATTTTTATAGCAAGTAATTATGGGCATTACAAAACCACATCAAATAAATTAATAGTTAAGAAAATATCAATTTATTTTATGCTGACTCCTTTCACATTTGCTGCAAATTTCACCTGTAAGTAATCAAAACATTGGACTTATTCCACCATATACCATAACTAAATGATTATTGTTCAATATGCACCTCTTTACAAACTCTTGATACCTTTGACCTTGCCAGACTGATCAGCAGCTTCTTTACTTTACAGACTCCTGTAATGCAGTCAGGTTTGAATTTGGACACGCTCAGGGCATTTGCAAATTAGCAAATAGCAGCATGGCAGAAGAAACATTCTGTAAAGTGGTATTATTATTATCCACAACTGCTTTTTGCACCCATGGGCCAAGCTCATTGAAAAACGGAGTGAACACATCTGGGCCAGATACCCAACCCTGGTTCACAGGGAAGTGTGCAGCATATTCTTTCTTCTTGAAGGAAACATTGTCACAAAAATAGATACAACTGACAATAATTATTAATTTTATTTCTGTTTTGAATTAAATACGATAGTGACAGCAGTCTTTTGGTTTTCAGGCCCTTTCGTTCATTTTTTTCTGCAGCTGCATCGTCTGAAAAATCTAAATAGCTGTGAGAAACATGAATGTTTCACATCATCCCTACTCTCTTCGTCTTGGCAGTTTTGGACCTGGTCTGCTTGAACTGGGGCCTGAAATTAAACGTAACATGTTATTAATATATAGAAACATGCCCTGGTGTATTTCAGTAATACAGTGGTTTTCTTTTGATTTACTTTCAGGTCATAGTAACTTCTTCATTTGAGCAACCGTAAATCAATCAACTACAACCTTAATGAGCGAGTCTCTTTTTTTTACTTAGTTAATGTTGATTCTAACACAATGATTTTCACCCACTGAATAATAACATTAAATCAAAAGTTTTGTATATTCAAATTTATTAGGCATCAGAAAAATGTACTGAATATCAGAATATCTGTTTATTAGCTATCTAATCTGCAGTCATTAAGAAGATTTCGGTTTTCAGTGCCACGTCAGCCCTAGTCGTAGTTAGCTGCATTTGGGAACATGCTTAAAACTGAGCCATCTCCTTCTATATTACCTTCATCTTCATAATCTTGGATGTAAAAAGAGGAGGCTCGGTTCATAGACAATGTTATCTTGTAATGGCGTAATATAGAGTGTGAGTAAATCCTATTAAAGGGGCATGGAGAAGTTTGGTAACGTCCACAAACTAGAATTTGTAGGTGTTCTCTGACTCTTCTCTGAACCCTCCCACCATAAATATTATCCCAGAAAATCACTTTACAGAGTGTGGAGGTGAAGAATCCCAAAATAAGCTGGGTGTAATAGAAGGGAGTTCTCCAGCGGGGAATATTTTTCTTGTGGACAAAATAAAGAAATTATCATTGACAAAGCCAACAGTTCTGGGTTTACTGTGTTAAATCATGTAGCTTAAGCATACTCAAACCAGCAGGATAGGACAGAGGGGAATAGAGTTGTAAAGTGCACTCAGGTCGAGGCGAAAGGATACACAGAAAGAGCCAACAGTTTTTGGTGACAGCTGAATACTCCACTGGGCTGAGCCAAGAAAAGAATGACAAAGTTGTGGGTCAATGGTTGAAAGCTGCTAAGCAAGTAAAGCCAGTAATTAAAAGGGACGGACTCAAAACAAACTTTAAGTACATTGTAAACAATGTCTTTTTGACGGTTGTGCTGTCAAACGAAAGAACTATAAAGCAATACTGTTGTACAACAGTTACTATTATGCATGTAAAAATTAATTCTTAAACATTTGCTAAAAAACAGGAATTCCTTACGTGTTCTAGGAGCAGGCCTCAAAATCTTAGGCTATAACAGCTTTACAATTTTTTTGAATGCTAGCAAGTTGTAAATCTGCAGCCGCATAAGTTTATTAACCCAGTTGCACAGAATTTTCCTTGAATAATTGAGATAATTTTCAAAATATGAGTTTTTTGGGAAGGGTACAAAATAAATGAGTGGTGCTATCCTATTGCTCCTTTGTATGACTATTTTGCTGAATGGGTACTTAATTTTATATATGCTTATTCTTTTCTGCTGTCGTATTTCACAAAGTTAATTTGCAAAAACACAGTGTGTTTTTTACAGTATTTTAGTTTGAGAAATCTTGAAAATAAAACACTGATTTTTATGGTTTTCAATTTATTTATGTGTTGTAAAGCAGGTGTTTATAGGTACTCATTACACATTAAGGGCTAATCTAGGTGTTAATTAGAGATACAATATATGTAATGAGTGGTTTCAGTCATATTTACTCTTTTTTTGACCAGTCATTGTTTCTCACTGGTATGTACTCAAGAGTCACAGTAGAGTTTCTCTGTCCTGCTTTTTGAGAGTGCTACATACTGGGAATTACATCCCCAAAAACAATTAACTAGAACAGGCTATGTGGCAAATCCGTAAATTAACTTTCCTTTTTTAAGATCGGTTTGCAGCTTTTAAAATTGCTGTGTGTTGGAATAACAAGCACAAAATACTGTGCTCCAAAAATATCACATCCATAATATTGTGAAAGTAAGTATACACAAGTAAAAAAATGGAGGCACTTGTACGCACTAAAATAATTTGGACTTCAATTTTGAGATGATTTTCAATTGTATTAACTGCTCCATTTATTAAATGTATATAGCAAATGCAAACAAATAGGAACCCACCAAGGATATCATATATGTATGACACAAACTCCACAGTGGAATGCTAGATGGGTCCACAAATTAAAAATACAAGGATCAAATAGAACGATACAAACTTATAGCAAACAGCCAAAATCTGATTCAAAGGCAAAGTCTGTTTCTTCAAGGCAGATAAAAATAGATGGAAATGCAGAGGGAAATGATATATATATTCAATATTTTCAGGACAATCGGCATCACAAGTGAATGTAGGTACAACTAAACACTTCAAAGTTCATTATCTAATTGATATGTTCAGGGCATACATTGAGTACAGATCATGCTAAGATTAAAACCATCAAAATATGAGAGCATAAATGAATAGTAATAGAAGCAGCTACTTTCTTTCCAACACGACAAAAAAGAAACTCTGTTGGCCTAGAACTCATGCTAATCTGGTGCCTTTTCATAAACCTTTTTGGAAGCACCACCCCTCATATTTGGTCACTCAGTTGCTTCTAATCTTTGGTTTTAGCCTGGTTTAGATGTTGTGTGATCAGTGGGACTGTGTACAGTAAAGGTATGCAAACCCATATACGTTGCAAACATTATAGGAATAATTCCATTGTACAAGTAACTTCATTGATACTGTGTTGTATGTATTGGCTTACCAGCTGTTCTTAGAATCAGAATGCCCCTGCAAGATGTTGCTAGCATGCACCCCTACCCTAAGTCACTGAAATGCAAATCTCTCCTGTGTAGAACGAAAACCAGCTCATGGCTTTGATCTAGAAGGAGCATCGTGTGCCTTTTACAGCAAGAGGCACTGTAGTTCAGTTATTGTTTTACACAAGAATTGAAGTGATGTGTGTTCAGTGTCATCCATTTTGGATAGCATTGACCTTCGACGTGCACTGGGGAGAGTGAGACCGCATTACACTTATACGTTTTACTAATATCAAGGTATTAACAGCTAGAGAAGTATTTCAAAGATACATTTTTACTAGTAAGGAAAAATTCAATATAATGGTAATATTAAATTACATATAACAATAAAGGGAAACATACTTTAAAAAGATTTACCTTTCCATACCCAACGCCTCTAAGGCTGTCACCTGCCAGCTGATGGCTCCAGTGTAGAAAGGTGAGAATGCCTTCCAGGACATGGACAAGGTGTCTTGGGTATGAGTAGGTGTTGTCCATACATTGACAGGATGGCATTGTGGCGTTGCCCAGGTACTTTATTAACTTCAAAGGAGGCCTACCCTTTCACAGGCAGATGTTGAGCTGCCCAGAACGTGTTTAATATGCCCAGAGAGGAGGGGTGAAACATTTCCTTAGCTACACCTCTAAGTGGTCAGAAGGAGCTCTGACGGGGAAGAAACATTCTGCCATGTTGGAATTAGGGAGACAGTGGCACTTTGGGATAGTTTACAGTAAAACCCACAGGAAGTGCTTCATAAGTAGGAATGGTCACCTCTGGGAACTTTTACTCCATTGGTTAGGGAGAAGCCAGGAGATGCCCACATCAACTGGCTGGTGCCAGGAAGAAATGGGGGCACCAACAGTACTCTCCTTAGATCACAGCTGGACCTGAGGAATATTCAGAAGAAAACTGCCCTTCTGTCTGAAGACATAAAAAGCCTTGGCCTGCTTTGCTTATAACCAGGACCTTGGGGGTGACTCCAAGGGTCATGAGGCTGACTTCCTGTTTCATACATAGAAACACAACAAGCTCCAGGAGGTCTTATTCCTTCATTCCTAGCTGACTAAATACAAATGGATCTGCATGGGACCCTGCTGTTGGCCTCTGTTTGAGTGAGTTGTGACCACTGGAGTGTTGTCCCCAAGGTCCTGGATCCTTGGGTAAGGTCAAAGAATCCTTTTCCTCCCCAAATCTAAAAACAGGGCCTTAGAATCCTTTTGCCAACGGTATGCCTTGAGAACCATCAAATGTCCGGGACCAACCTGTCAAGCAGGTCTGACAAAATTGTTTCACTGCTGGGCCTGAGTTCACCGTAGCTCCCCCTATGTCTTTCTCCAGAGCAGCAAATCCTGTTTAGCAGAACCTCTCAATTTCAGAATCTATAAAACTCTCCACAGTTGCTGACATCAAAGGAGAGCCGATAGATGTTGAGGACTTCTTGAACGTGAAATCTGAACTTTTCTAGTTCAGAGCTTTTAAAGTTAAACCTGTCTGCTCAGTGCCAGACGTGCCAGAAGGCCGAGCTCAGGTTTATTTAGCGACTTTTGTGATTCACTCTGACAAGAATTGTGATTATCATTTGAGTTGGACTCTCACTCCTCTCAATTAATAATCCAATTTCTTTCAGCACTACTAAAAATAAATGAAGTGTGTGGCACTGCCCAAGGTGGCCAAAGCAACTGAATGACTGAAGCTGCTCTCTAGAGTGCCTTAAAAATCTCAATTTTAATACACTTCTTTTGAGCGCTAGAGTGCAGGCTATAGATCAGGCATTATTCCCCTTCAAACTCATGAGAGTGGACAGTGGGATGAAGAGGATTTGCCTTGAGCCTCAAATGCACCTCCACAACAGACCTGTTTGAACTAAGACCATCTAGAAGGCTTAACCTGTTCCGGACACCGGGTCAGTGCAAACCACAAGCTATCCATCAATGGCAGCCTTAATTCTGGTATCCTTATTTTTGGACAGCAGCTATCCCTGGCTCCCTCCCAACACGTACCGTTTTATGTGGTGGAGAACTTAACAGACTAAGGCCAATAATTACAAACACATTTTATCGGGTATGCATTACTTTACCTAACTCAACCCAGATGCAAAGTATTCAGGTGGGATTTACTATCCAATGCAACTCAGGATTTGCGTTTAATAGTAAAGCAAGGTAAAACAAAGTTGTGTAATACTTTTGCGTCAAGAGAGCATTCTATGGATAGTGCATGGGTGTTCCAGTGCAAGCACCTGCTGGTTTAGACATAAATCCCTAGCTACAAAGAATCGTGTACAGGGATTTGCACCAAAGTCCTAGCAGTCCTCGAGGCGGGTGTAATGCGAAGAAATGTTTATATTTCTCCTTGCTTTCCCAATTTGCATATGTGCTGCAATGTACAGCACACATACAAAATGGGAAACACCATAAAGCATAGATTTTGTACTGGACATTCAATACAAAACCTCTGGCTTAGGTAATGCAGATGCTCTTCCACTGTGGTGGAAGGGTGTCAGCGTTGGCGCATGGCTGACTAAAGTGCAGGGAGCGAGCCGCATCTTTGTAGATATGGTACTGTTCTGTTCTCTCCATTTCACACAAAGCAGCACAGCGCAGAAGCTTTTTCTTGCTGTGCTCCATTGTGCTGCTGCATGATAAATCTGGGCCTACATCTATGGACCATCGAGCAGCATGAAAATTGAGTCGCCCAAATTTGAGAATGCTGCTAATCTTGAATACTGTGAGCAGCCCTAGATTTCCCGTGTACAGCATAGCTCCTTCAGTCCTATTAATAGCATATGCTCCGTATCTTAGTTAAGAATTCATTAATGACATAAAATATTTTTTTCTTATCAAGTACAAGCATTTGCTGGACTTTGCATAATGGTGCAGGACTCCATCTAACCCCATTGCACCTCCTTGAGTAAGCCTTGACCTGCTGGTGTCACTACGCTGACACTCAAGTGGCAAAGAAGTATGCTTGGTGGTCAGTTATCAGTGTCTATAGTATGTCAGGGCTCAGGCTAGCAGTGGACAATGTACTCAACCATCATTGCTGAATCTCAGTTACCCCTGTGTGTACAAGAAGCCCAGATCCTTGGCTAATGATTGGTGGTAGCAGTAGACTCACTAGATACCAGTTACAATAGCCCACATAGAGCTTTATAAGTTAATTTTGGTTATACCACTGCCTACACAAAGAAACTGGTGGATACCAGATGAGAAGAATTAAACCGCACCTACCTATCACTAAATCAGTTCTTGGGATGTGTTGGGTTAAAAGGTGGAGATGCTAGCCCAAGGAGATCCTTGCAGTGTTTGTGAACAGCCAGTCAGAGATTCATTCCTGCTAACCAAAATGGGACCATTTGTTGCATATACTCTGATGTTGTGCGCTCTGACTGTTGTGTTTCCATATTGGCATGATTTCAACATGTTTTTAACCTTTTTTCTGCAGGAGATGAGGAAGAGATTCTTGTGTGAGAGGCGGTTGGTACACCCTACCCTTGTCTTTATAGAAGCTTACTGAATAACTCCTCTATTCCAAGTAATATGTATCCACTTTTTTATAAACATGTGTGAGACTGTTCTGGTGGAATGGTGTTGGTCTATAAGTTTCTAAGCATGCAAGAAAATATATATTCATTTCTCACTAGGACATGATCCTGAGATCTAATTTATCAATATTTATGATAATATCTGTATGGAATTTCTTCTGTAGATATTTCTGCTTAACCTTTTCTTTTTTCCTGATTACCCCTTTGTTATTATTATATCAATGAGATAAAAAACAAACTACTACTTTGTGACCTTTCCTCTTTCAAAATAGTGCTGCCAACCATTTGAATATATATGCATATATATATATATATATACATATATCTATATATATCTATATCTATATCTATATATATATATATATATATGTATATCTCTATCTATATATATGTATGTATATCTCTATCTATATATATGTATATATATATCCAAAAGCACACTCTTCTGTATCCCTGTAGGCAAGAAACGAGTCCACCATCCGGTATTTTTTTAACACAATTGAATATATATAGCAGCAAATGGTGCAAACATTTTTTACATTGATTTATATAATAAGATGATGATTAGTCACTGATTACCAAACATGTTTTAGAATTTATTATTGCTGACTAATCCAACTGAAGTCCTTTCTCAATGTTTATGAATTTTACATTAAAAAGGAGCACCTGTTTATCGTCTATTGGCATATGATTAAGACCAGGAGGGAGTGAAACTCGTCTGTCTGCTTGACAATGGATTGTGTTGACAGTCTTACCGGATGGTGGGCTCGTTTCTTGCCTGGATACAGGAGAGTGTGCTTTTGGATATGGTTACTGTGACGCCTGTTGACGAACCCCGACCCAAGAGGCTGGGCGTTCTATAGCATGAAATCTTATGGAAATATATATATATATATTTTCTCACTGAAACCAAAGGTTACAGGGACGTTATAGTTAGGAAATAGAATTTCCTTTTGAGTTTTCTCATCAAAACTGAAAATATTACAATGATATTATCAATGATTTTATTAAAGATGTCATGAGTGCTGTAATATGTGGGGTAATTAGCAGTACATGGCGAAAGGCGAGCATTATAACTATAACGTCCATGTAACCTATTTTTTTTAGTGAATTTCTATGGTTTTTCTAACGCATTGCAATTTTAATTACTGTACGTTAATCCAACCTGAGTCCATCCACTATCCAAACCTGTGACATGGATGGCTTTCTGCTGTTTGTGGCGGGGCTTTGCAGCCAGCCTCCTATAACCACCTAAACACAGCCCAAACGCAGGGCATTCAAACATGCGCACTGTGGATGCAAACGCTTCCATCAAGGATTACAAATACCTTTTCAAGCTCCAAATGCTGAGAAATGATGCTTGCTTTGCCTTCACCATGCGCAAGGATTTTGGATAATTAGTACTTTACAGAAGTGGAGCTTTAACTTGAGCACCTGCTTTGTTTATATGCGTAAATGCTTCCTGGTGAGATTTTATTTCAGTGAAATGAGCAATGTGCCAGAATGAATTCTGCCCTGCAAATTTATCCAAGAAGAGGCTAACATTTTGTGCAGAATGCCCACCCAACTGGAGTACTTTCTACTGGCTAATTAATAAGTGTTACTTCGTTGGATTAATGTATAGTGCATCTCCTACACTATAGCTCAGTAAAGGAAGCAGAGGTAATGTCTCCAGTAACGTTGTGTGTATGTAACTTTGCCATTCTGATTGGTTCTCCAGCGTCTTCATCAGATAACTTTACATAGTGGAACGGCATAGAAAACACACTTGAATGATTTGTACGTTATACAAGCAAGTGCTTTGATTTTTCTTTTTGAATTAAAGGACCACTGGGGGCCTCAAGGCCCCCACTGTCCCAGCCGGCTCCCCGGCTCCTTTGGGAGCCAGCATTGCTTCTGCATGCAGTGAGCTGCTGTAAATGCAGCTCCCTGCATGTGGGAGCAATATTTTCATCTCTTTCTCTGCTTGCATGTCTGCGGACAGGGAAAGAGATGAAATCTCTGCTTTGGCAAGTGGGAGCATCTTTAAAGCGCTTGCTTGCTAAAAGCAGAGTGTTTGCTTTTGCTTGGCAAGAGCTGTGACAGCTCCCGCCAAGCACAGCAAACAGCTACCTCCTGAGGGTGGGCCCCTCAGGAGGTAGCAGCGGCCGGTCCCGGAGTTTGGGGTTTCCCAGGGCATTATATAGCCTTGGATGGGGGGAGAGCTGCACCCTCATTTGATCTTCATGGGGGCCGTATATGGTGTAAGTTATAGTTAACTTAGGGCATGAGTTACAGTTACTTAAAATGACTCTAACAGCTGAATTTCTACGGGTTTGTTTGTGTAAAATCTGAAACTAAGTATAACGTCCATGTAACCTTTGTTTGTTGGTGAATTTCTAAGATTGTTTTTAATTCTATTTTCTAACTATACCATCCCTGTAACCTTTGCTTTTTCAGTGAATTTCTAGGTTTTTTAAAAATGTTGAGTAAAATGCCCATCACAATGCATGTTGGGGAGGGGAGTTATTGCAGGGCCTGTCCTGGCATAGTGCTGCACCCACCAAAGTTTATTGCTCCTGCCCCCCTTCTCCTTGCCATCCATTATCCAAGTCCATGCCCCTGCTCCCTCATTGCAGCCATATGTGGCCATTGATCTGCCACTGCCCTTCCCGCCGGCCCTGAACAGCTTGCTGCCCCATCTACCTGTTCCCTACCCTCTGTTGTCCAAGTCTATGCACCAGCCCCCTCTCTCCTGCCCCGCATGGTCCGATGTGCTGCCACTGCCCTCCATTTAGCTTGAAGTACCTTCCCACTCCTCCTGCCCTTCATTGCCCAATTCTGTACCCCATCATTGCCCTACTGCTTAGCCTATGTGCTTAGTTTGCTGCCCCTATCCTCCTCCCCCCTGCCCTTTGATGTATGTGTGCATGCCCTGGTTCCCTCCTTTTTACCCACCAAGTTCCATGGACCTGACACTCCCCCTCCTATCTACTAAGAGTGTTCTGTTGAGCTGTCGCTGCCCCTCCCACCTGCCTTGCCAAGATGACTGCTTCCTGTCCCTGGCACCTCCCCCTGCCTGTCCAAGTTCCATGCCCTTATCATCCTGCCCTCCATGGTCCATTTTGCTACCACTTCCTCCTGCCCTCCATGCTCTTTTGTGGTGCAACTGCACCTTCTGCATACCCACGTGGTCTAGCCCTTACCCATACCTTCTGTCCTCCATGGTCCTTTGTGCATGCCCCTGTCCCCTCCCTCTTTCCCACCATGGCTGTTGTGCTGCCACTAATGCTGCTGCTTGCCATGCATGGCCTTTTGTTCAGCCACAGCCCCTCCCACCTGCCCTGTATGGTCTGCTTGCTGCCCCTGACTCCCTTCCACCATCCCTCTATTGTCTGCATGTATGCCATTATAGTCTCACTGTTGCCCTCCCTGGTATGTTGTGCTTCCAGTCCCCATCCCATCTGCCTTCCATGGTCAGCTTACTGCTCCATTTTGCCCGCTTGCCCTATGCCCTCCTTTTTTCACATGCAGGCCCCTAGCCCCTCCCTTCTGCCTTGTCTGGTCCGTTGTCATTTCCCTGTCCCCTCCCTTCTGCCCTTCATGAACCGTTATGCTGCAACTGTCCCTCCTGTCTTCCCGGTATGGTCAGTTTGCTGCCCTTGCCTATTTCCCCTCTGCTCTCTGTTGTCCATGTGCATGGCCCTGTCTCTTCCCAATTGCTTTCGTGAGAGATGAACTAATCAATAATTAATTTGCATTGATAAATGAAATAAGAAACTACATGTTTTAGGTTAACATAGAGAAAAATAAATGTTTGAGGAAAATGTGCCCATAAGAGTGGCCATCATTATGTATGCAACTTACTAAAAATATAGCATTAACTGTTATAATACAGTGCCTAGAATAATTAAAATGTATAAGTGAATCATACTGATATATTAACAAAATGTATTTGCTTAATTTACTAAATGTAGAGTAAGTATGAAAATACTAGGCCCGCTCGACTAAGACTCATGCTAAGCTTCATGACATCAAATAAATGTTCAAAATTATTTTCTGATGCAAGGAGAGGAGATTTCACTGTTCATTGTTCCTTGTTCACATGAGGTTGACCAACCCGGTTGTAATGTTGCAACGTAAGCTAGCTGATGTTCTGATTTTCTCATGAGAACTGATTTCTGTAATGTCCTGTACTAGAAGTTGATGCTTTGTAGACGTGCATGAGAAGGAGAAGTTCCCAGGAACTAAAAATGACCATACTGAGGAGAGATGAAGAGTGCAACAAAAGTTACTTGGAGAAAACTGGTGACAGGAACAGGAGAAGAGGAGCCGATCATCGACGTGTGAATGACAGTCTAACTATATCACTGATTTAGTCATTAGTATTGATTGGATCTAGTGTGAACATTCAATATTCTGACCAACGACAACAAGGGAAATTATTGTGTAGTTTTGGTTTATACCCCGACTTCACTTAACAGGAGAGGTCAGAGTTCTTTAGGTATGAGTGTGCGTGAGCTCGAGAGTGTGATGAAGTGTTAGTGTGAGTAGGAGAGATGTAGATGCTGTTTCCTCAATTGATGCCCTAATTTGGTTCAGCTGACTTAGAGCCAACCGTGGCTGAGCCAGCCCCTTTCACTGTCCCCAATTGCGAATTCGGACCGGACGGGTGTTCAGCTGATGAAGAGGACTCTGCTTGTTGATCCCATAAGGAGAAGTATAACTAAATCTGAAATGTATTTGCTATAGATTTTTGGCTTTTCTTTTCTAGGTACCAGCTGCTGTATTTTGGCTTAATGCCATAGCTAGATGTTTTCCAATTTAACTTTTGTCTGTTTTTCTTTTTGCATGAAAGCCCAATCATGCCATTCAGATTAGAGGATTAGTTAGAAAGTTGATGTCCCATAAATGTTAATAATAAAGGATTGATCTTGTTTATTTGTGAATGTCTAAATGTAAGCTATTTCTTGTAGGAAAGTACCATCTTGCCTGGCATGTTACCCCCATATTTCACTGTATGTATGTTATTTTAGTCTATGTGTCACTGGAACCCTGCCAGGCAGGGCCACCGTGCTCATAAGTATGTGCCCTGTATGTGTTCCCTGTGTGATGCCTAACTGTCTCACTGAGGCTCTGCTAACCAGAACCTCAGCGGTTATGCTCTCTCTCCTTTCCAAATTTGCCACTAACAGGCTAGTGACTAAATTTACCAATTCACATTGGCATACTGGTACACCCATATAATTCCCTTGTATATGGTACTGAGGTACCCAGGGTATTGGGGTTCCAGGAGATCCCTATGGGCTGCAGCATTTATTTTGCCACCTATAGAGAGCTCTGACAATTCTTACACAGGCCTGCTACTGCAGCCTGCGTGAAATAACGTCCACGTTATTTCACAGCCATTTACAACTGCACATAAGTAACTTATAAGTCACCTATATGTCTAACCTTCATCTGGTGAAGGTTGGGTGCAAAGTTACTTAGTGTGTGGGCACCCTGGCACTAGCCAAGGTGCCCCCACATCGTTCAGGGCAAATTCCCCGGACTTTGTGAGTGCGGGGACACCATTACACGTGTGCACTATACATAGATCACTACCTATGTATAGCGTCACAATGTTAACTCCGAACATGGCCATGTAACATGTCTAAGATCATGGAATTGTCACCCCAATACCAATCTGGTATTGGGGGACAATTCTGTGATACCCAATACCATTCTGGTATTGGGGGGACAATTCCATGATCCCCCGGGTCTCTAGCACAGAACCCGAGTATTGCCAAACTGCCTTTCCGGGGTCTCCACTGCAACTGCTGTTGCTGCCAACCCCTCAGACAGATTTCTGCACTCCTGGGGTCCAGGCAGCCCTGGCCCAGGAAGGCAGAACAAAGGATTTCCTCTGAGAGAGGGTGTTACACCCTTTCCCTTTGGAAATAGGTGTGAAGGGCTGGGGAGGAGTAGCCTCTGGAAATGCTTTGATGGGCACAGATGGTGCCCATCTCCGCATAAGCCAGTCTACACCGGTTCAGGGATCCCCCAGCCCTGCTCTGGCATGAAACTGGACAAAGGAAAGGGGAGTGACCACTCCCCTGACCATTACCTCCGAGGGGAGGTGCCCAGAGCTCCTCCAGCGTGTCCCAGACCTCTGCCATCTTGGAAACAGAGGTGTTGGGGGCACACTGGACTGCTCTGAATGGCCATTGCCAGCAGGTGACGTCAGAGGCCCCCTCTGATAGGCTCTTACCTCTCTTGGTAGCCAATCCTCCTTCCTTGGTAGCCAAACCTCCTTTTCTGGCTATTTAGGGTCTCTGCTTTGGGGAATTCTTCAGATAACGAATGCAAGAGCTCACCAGAGTTCCTCTGCATCGCCCTCTTCACCTTCTACCAAAGGATCGACCGCTGACTGCTCCAGGACGCCTGCAAAACCACAACAAAGTAGCAAGATGACTACCAGCAACACTGTAGCGTCTAATCCTGCCGGCTTTCTCGACTGTTTCCAGGTGCTGCATGCTCTGGGGGTAGGCTGCCTTCACCCTGCACCAGAAGCTCCAAAGAAATCTCCCATGGGTTGACGGAATCTTCCCCCTGCTAACACATGCACCAAAAGACTGCAACACTGGTCCTCTGGGTCCCCTCTCATCCTGACGAGCGTGGTCCCTGGAACACAGCAACTCTGTCCACGTGGCTCCCACAGTCCAGTGTCTCTTCAAGTCCTTGCCTCCCCACGCTAGACTGCAAAGCTGTGTACCATGTGATTTGCTGCTGCTCCGGCTTCTGTGCACTCTTCCAGGATTTCCTTTGTGCACAGCCTAGCCTGGGTCCCCAGCACTCCATCCTGCAGCCTTCTGAGGTGTCCTCCGGCGTCGTGGACTCCTGTTCACTTTTGTTTTAAGTGCCTGTTGGGGTACTTCTGCGGGTGCTGCCTGCTTCTGTGAGAGCTCTCTGAGTTGCTGAGCGCCCCCTCTGTCTCCTCCTCCAAAAGGCGACATTCTGGTCCTTCCTGGTCGTCAGCAGCACCCAAAAACCTCTACCTTGACCCTTGCAGCTAGCAAGGCTTGTTTGCGGTCTTTCTCAAATCAAATCAAATCATTAACATTTATAAAGCGCGCTACTCACCCGTGCGGGTCTCAAGGCGCTAGGGGAAAAAGGGGGGGGTTATCGCTGCTCGAACAGCCAGGTCTTTAGGAGTCTCCGGAAAGCGGAGTGGTCCTGGGTGGTCCTGAGGCTGGTGGGGAGGGAGTTCCAGTTCTTGGCCGCCAGGAAGGAGAAAGATCTCCCACCCGCCGTGGAGCGGCGGATGCGCGGGACAGCAGCGAGTGCGAGGCCAGAGGAGCGGAGGAGGCGGTGGGGACCTAGAAGCTGAGGCGTCTGTTGAGGTATTCCGGTCCCTTGTCGTGGAGGGCTTTGTGTGCGTGGGTGAGAAGTCGGAAGGTGATCCTTTTGCTGACTGGGAGCCAGTGCAGGTGTCTCAGGTGTGCGGAGATGTGGCTGCTGCGGGGTATGTCGAGGATGAGGCGGGCCGAGGCGTTTTGAATGCGTTGCAGGCGATTTTGGAGTTTGGCTGTGGTCCCGGTGTAGAGGGTGTTGCCGTAGTCCAGGCGGCTCGTCACGAGGGCGTGGGTCACGGTTTTTCTGGTGTCGGCGGGGATCCAGCGGAAGATCTTGCGGAGCATACGGAGGGTGAGGAAGCAGGCGGAGGACACGGCGTTGACTTGCTTGGTCATGGTGAGAAGAGGGTCCAAGATGAAGCCGAGGTTGCAGGCGTGGTCTGTGGGGGTCGGTGCGGTGCCGAGGGCTGTGGGCCACCAGGAGTCGTCCCAGGCGGACGGGGTGTTGCCGAGGATGAGGACTTCCGTTTTTTCAGAGTTCAGCTTTAGGCGGCTGAGCCTCATCCAATCTGCGACGTCCTTCATACCCTCTTGTAGGTTGGTCTTGGCGCTGGCGGGGTCCTTGGTGAGGGAGAATATAAGTTGCGTGTCATCGGCGTAGGAGGTGATGATGATGTCGTGCTTGCGTACGATGTTGGCGAGGGGGCTCATGTAGACGAGGGGGCTCATTTCTGCGTGGGAATACCTCTGCAAGCTTCATCGCGACGTGGGACATCTGTCTTCCAAAGGAGAAGTTCCTAGTCTTCTTCTTTCTTGCAGAACTCCAAGCTTCTTCCAACCGGTGGCAGCTTCCTTGCACCTTTAGCTGGGGTTTCCTGGGCTCTTGCCCCCCGTGGACACTGTCACGCCTATTGGACTTGGTCCCCTTGTCTTACAGGTACTCAGGTCCGGAAATCCATTGTCAGTGCACTGCTGGTGTTTGTTCTCCCTGCAGAATCCCCCTATTACGACTTCTGTGCTCTCTGGGGGTAGTAGGTGCACTTTACTCCTACTTTTCATGGTCTTGGGGTGGGGTATTTTTCTAACCCTCACCGTTTTCTTACAGTCCCAGCGACCTTCTACAAGCTCACAAAGGTCTGGGGTCCATTCGTGGTTCACATTCCACTTTTGGAGTATGCCACTATACCTATGTGCTCCTATTGCAACCTATTGTAATTCTACACTGTTTGCATTACTTTTCTTGCTCTTGATTACCTAAGTTTGGTTTGTGTACATATAACTTGTGTATAGTACTTACCTTCTTACTGAGGGTACTCACTGAGATACTTTTGGCATATTGTCATAAAAATAAAGTACCTTTATTTTTAGTAACTCTGTGTATTGTGTTTTCTTATAAAATTGTGCATATGATATAAGTGGTATAGTAGGAGCTTTGCATGTCTCCTAGTTCAGCCTAAGCTGCTTTGCCATAGCTACCTTCTATCAGTCTAAGCTGCTAGAAACATCTCTTCTACACTAATAAGGGATAAGTGGACCTGGCACAAGGTGTAAGTACCTCTGGTACCCACTACAAGCCAGGCCAGCCTCCTACATTTCTTTAATTCAGTTTTTGTTGATATTAATCTGTCTGATTATTATTGAATGTTTAGTATTAAAAAATGCCTTGGTTAAGTTGACGATTTTCCAGTCATTTTGGTCAACCTTTGTTATTCGTCTATGTTTATCAGTTGGTTTTGAGATTGCTTTACATAACTTTAGCATTGTTAATTCAGGGAAATAAACATTTTAACTTTTATTAAAGGTGTGGTTATTCATGTTCACAGGGGCCATGGTGTGTGAAGGTTACTGACTCTAATTTGGTAAATGTTTTGTTATAATTGATTGTGTTATTGTTATGCAGGTCATTTGGAGGTATTGGGTCTGTGATAGATTACTGTTAACTGAGTCCAAAAGTCCATTGAACCTCTAACTCGTCCCCTTATCAATAAAATAATAAAAAGACAAATAAGGTCAGACGTGCTCACACTTTTAATGGTCCGTTGTGCTGCATTGCCGCCCGCTTGCCTTGTGTGGTGTATTGTGCTGCTACAACCCCTGATGCCTGCCCTGTAAGGTCATTTTGGTGCCTGTGCCCCTCTCCCTCCTGCCCTCTGTTATCTGAGTCCATATCCTGACCCCATTCCTCTGGCCCTCAGGGAGCCAATGTACCATACTTGCCAACATTTTGAACGTAGTAAGAGGGAGATTTTGAAAAGAAAACCTGAGGAAATGATTATTTCCATTTACTTACATTGAAAAAGAGATTTTAGGCAGGAAACAGATAAAAAAAAACTTTGGTCTTAAAAAACATCACGAGTCTCCTGTCTGAATCAGATCAGTTGGCATGAATGGTTTGTATTGCCACCTCCTCTTCCTTCTGCCCTCAAAGATCAGTTACATTGCCACAGCTTCTCTTGCCTGACCTGAATGGTTGGTTTGTTGCCCCTGCCCTCTTTTCCCCAGCCCTCCATGGTCCCTTGTGCTGCCACTGCCCCTCCCACCTGCCCAGCTTGGTCAACTTGTTGATTCTGCTCCCTTCTCCCTGTCCTCAATTATCTGAGTTTGTGCCCCAGATATCTGCCTCCTCACAGTATTGTAATGAACAACTAGATTCCTAATATTCTATATTTATTACAAAAGTGTGGCACGCCTAACATCTTGATGTAATCAAAACTGTACTAGCTAAAGCATTTCGAATAGAAATTATAAAAATGAGAGGGTCTTCTACTCAGAAATTATGGCCAGTGAAAAAACTAAAATGATGACATATTTTCTGAGTTCTCAAGTAGTGACAAATCACTTTTAAATTATTTGCTATATTGATTTTTTGTATCCAGTTCATCAATTGATTATATGTTGCACTTAGAGGGGAGAATGTGATGTTACGGCCAGAGCTGCAGACTTTGCACCTGGGGAACCAGGTTCGAGTTTCAGCGTCAGCTCGACATCCTGTGATTCTGGGCCAATTACGCAGGGCCAGAGCGTCTGAGACACTGTTAGCGATTCCCAGAAGGGTTGCAAGGGACCTGAAGCATTTGAGTATGGCCAGACTCACAAGGATGGTGACCTACTTGGGTCAGCAGACCACCATGTCTGTGAATGCTTAAATAAAGCTGAAATTGTTTTTGCAGCCCTTTTTCTTAAAAAAAACGGGATGCATTTCAAAAATAAAGATGAAACATTTCAGTTTCATTATTTTGGAGTAGGCAGTGGTCCATGGGACCACTGCCTGCTCTGAAAACATGTTTGCGCCCCCATTCACAAAGGGGAAGGGATCCTTTGCGGACCCCTTTCTGTTTGCGAATGGTTTAACAGTAATTTGAATTGGTGTTAACTATGATTGTTTTGCGACTGTGTTCACTGTGACAAAATAATCATACACCCCCCTGCAAGTTGCAATTAGAAAGGGACATCCTTGGGACCCCCCTTCCTAATTTGGAGTCCCAAACACTGTTTTGTGTCAGTAACTGCATACCGACTCACAAAATAGCGATTTGTACGTAGGAAACACCTTTTTTGGTCGCAAATGACCAACAACAAAGATATGTACATGTAGCCCTTAATCTCCCCATGCCTAAAGCCCAAAAAGAATATGCTCTTGTGTAATGTAAGTGATGCCCATGTAAAGCACTATAGTACCTTTGGGTCAAGTCTGCGCCATATAAAACTGCAAAACAACAACAAAGTTAATTGTTTTGCTCATTTCTGTCACTGGGCTATATCTGGGCTACATTTGGGTGATATTTGTGCTACATTTAGGCTCTTTTTTCTCTGGTGGCTATTTGAAAGACTCCTTTGTTATGAAGCTCCCTAATCTACTAATTTATTGCAGTATCCTCAGTAGAAAATGCTTTTCAGTTTTCCACTTAGATTCCATCAAGATGGTGGCAAGATGTGCCACACTTTTGGCATAAAAAGAATGTGCATGTTTCAGTCTACATGTCAGAATGTTTTAATGAAATAGAAGAGGAAGTTATTTGAGAACTCACTTAAAACGTGTCCTATTTTTTTTTTCTACAGCACTAACCATAAATTCTATGACAAAATGAAAACCATCATTTTGTTCCTTTCTAAATTGAATGTTTTAAGTTTTACCAGCTTGATTCAATCAAGATGGCTTCAGGTGCACAATGCTTTTGTCATATGTAACACTGTTAGTGCTCTAGTTGTTCTTTAGAACACTCTGGAAGACTGCAGTAGAACACAAGGGAATCAACTGACACTCCTGTTTGAAGAAAATGTTTTATTGAGAATGTCAAACTTCATTTTCATATGGCTGAGAAATAATTTATAGAAAACATGCTCTCACTTTAGCTTCTGGAGCACCTTCTATAGCCTTTATGGGAAAATCATGAGAAAACAGTTTTCTTTCAAACATGACATCTCAGCAGGGTAAAATCACTCTAAACCACACCACAATTCCTAAACTTAGTATGGTACCATCAACAAATGATTTACATTGTAAATAAAAATCTGTTATCACCCTTTATATATTCTCATTTTTGTGACCCTCAAAACCTGCCATTCACTACAATGCATTTCAATGGGTGCTCTCACGTACATTGGCCCAAAGATGGCTGCCATCAATTTCTGGTTGAATTGCTGACATCCAATCAGATCTCACCATAATATCTGTGCTCAGACTCCCTCCAAATATTCCAATCTGGATTTGTTTTAATATCTTGAAAACTACTGCACAGATTTACACCACATAAAAAGGATGATCCGTGGACCAAAATCTAACTTGTTTTGAAAATTTGTTGTAATCCCTTCCATCGGTTTGGGCTGCAGGCATGGCTAAACAATCTACGGGAATTAACATAAGAATCACACATTTTTGTCCCCCCTCCTTTTTCTCGGCTCCCACTTGCCAGACCATCCCAAAACTTTCCATCCACAAGATTCTTGGTCACACTTTTATGGGGGAAAATCTTGCAAAAAATATTTTTTCTATGGAAACGAGGTCCTAACTGGTGATCATCAGTAGATTTTATATATATATATATATATATATATATATATTACCTAGTGCCAGTTGCCACTAGGTAGTTATAGTTAGGACCATGTTTCCATAGAAAAAGCATTTTCTAATATCTTTGGCACTGTTTGAAAAAGCTTCACAAATTTTTTCCTAAAAAGTGTGCTGGTGACTCTTGTTGCTCATGGGAAGTTTCAGGTGTGATCCATCAAGCGGGGCGCAGAAAAAGGAGGGGGGTCAAAAAAAATTGTTTCCCATGTTAATTCCGATAGGAGCTTTGAACATGACTACAGACCAAACGGCTGGGCGTAAGTACACCAAATTTGTCAGAAAGGTAGCTTTTGCTACGCAGATTACACTTTCAGTTATTTGGTGTAAATCCATTCAGTATTTTTTGAGATATTAAATGGAAAATACATTTGTATATCTAGGGCACAGATCCTCATGACGACTTCGGAAATAATAAGAGCTCCTGCACGTAGCTGCATAGCTCTGATTAGCTACCAATACTTCAAACCAGGAAGTGTTGGCAGCCATTTTGGGACAAAGTGAAAAAAAAAGAAAAGGATCCAGGTTAAGGACAACCTGACTCCTGAACTCTGGTGTTGGGGTCCCAGAGAGACCCTGCCAGAGAGAAAAAAAAACAATTAAAAAAAAAAACTGTGAGCTATAGTTATCTTAGGGCACAAGTTATAGTTACTTGAGATAACGCTAAATATAACTAGGTAATTTCTATGATTTGGTAAGTTTAAAATTTGACCCTAACTATAAAGTCCCTGTAACTTTTGTTTTTTCAGTGAATATATATATATATATATATATATATATATATAATATATTTTCAGCCGTTATAGTTACAATCATCTCAATTGACTATAACGCGTGCCCTACGGTAACTATAAGTAGCGCCCCCACCATGCACAGTTTTCTCAACATTAATTTTACAGCAATTGTTGTCAAGACATTATTAATGACATCATATAAGATCTTATGAGTGTTTTAATATGCGGGTAATTAGCAGCGCATGGTGAGGGCGCAACTTATAGTTATCTTAGGGCACGAGTTATAGTTACTTGAGACAGCTGTGGTTTAGAGTGTGTAAAACATGAACTTAGCTATAACGTCCCTGTAGCCTATGTTTTTTTGTGAATTGCTAGGGTTTTTAAAATGTTATTTCCTAACCATAATGTCCCTGTAACCTTTGTTTTTTCAGTGCATTCCTATGGTATTTTTTTAATCTAAAGTAATATTTAATTATCATACATTAATTCAACCTTTGCCGCGCCTGCCAGCCACCACCCTGCGTGCAGCCAACCCCAATCCACGCACAGCACTTGGCCGTGTTCGGTAGGGAGTTGGCAGCAGGGCCTGGCCGTGAGCAGCCCCCCCACATGCAGCCAACCCTATGCAGTGCACAGCTCTTGGCCATGCGCAGCAGAGTGTTGGCTACAGGGCCTGGCCTGTGGCCATGCCCTGCAACCAATCTCCACATGCATCCAACCTGACGGATGGGGGGCTCCCAGTCCCGCTCCCCAGGACAACTTATGCCTTGGGTAACCCATCCCTCATGGCCTGCCACCTTTTTTTAGGGGAGGGGATATGTTGCCCCCATCCTCAGGCCATATTTGGCCCCAGAGACCGCATCACCCAAGCCCATCCCTTAAGTTATGCAGGAGGGGTCAAGCAGTCACCCAGGTTAGTTTTGGCCCATCTCCCGGAACCTGGCCTTATTATAAAGGAAGGGGGCATGCAGCCCCCTCCCTTGGTCAATTTGGCCCTGGGGACCCATGCCCGGGGACCTCCCCAGTAACTAAAAGGGGAGAGGCATGCAGCCCCTCTCCCAGGACCAATTTTGGTCTCAGGGATCCCATCTCCTGGGCCCTGGTATTATTCCTAAAAGGGAGGGGGCATGCAGCCTCCATCTCCTGGCACATATTGGCCCCTGGGTCCCCAGCCACTGGGGCCTGGGGAAAGGAGGCACCTGGTCCCCATCTCTAGACCAATATTGGCACCAGGGA
The DNA here is from genome assembly GCF_031143425.1 of Pleurodeles waltl. Taxonomy (NCBI): domain Eukaryota; kingdom Metazoa; phylum Chordata; class Amphibia; order Caudata; family Salamandridae; genus Pleurodeles; species Pleurodeles waltl. The sequence goes on along the minus strand of NC_090449.1, from coordinate 757,591,178 downwards.
CTCCATCCCTGTGGCCAGGCCAGACTTTAAATGGGGTGTATGCACCCCACCCCCTCCCTGGTACTTTATTGGCCCTGGGACCCATGCCCCAGGACCGGGCCAGTTAGTAAAGGGCAAGGGGGGCATGGAGCCCCCCACCCGGGCCAATATGTTCCCCAGATACCACATCCACTAGTACCTGGCCAGACACTACAGGGGGAGGGGGGAACAGAGCCCCCTCCCCAGGCCAATATTGGCCCTAGAGACCCCATCCCCTGGGAGCTTGGCAATATAGTAAAGAGGGATACAGCACACAGCCCTTCTCCCCCAGGCCAATATTGGCCCCGGTGATCCCATTCCAATGGGTCTGGCCATTAGATGGTGGGTGCCCACCCAGGACACCCATTTCTTGATGTTGGAGGCCACTGTCTCAGCTGGCTCCCCACCTCCAACAGAAGCCAGCATCGCTCCCTCATACAGGAGAATCAAAAATGCTGCTTCCTGCATGAGGGAGCCATTTAGGAGTGTTGCAAGTGGTTTGAAAAATAAATCCTGTTGGACTCCGAGGTCTTGGGGTCTGAACCCCTTTGATAAATTTTTTGACTTGGTCTGCCATGATTTTGATAAACATTTGATGAAGTGCTTTCTACTGGCTAATTAGTAAGCACTACCCGGCTGGGTATATGTATAGTGCATCTCCTACACTACAGCTCTGTAAAGGATGCCGAGGTAATGTCTCCAGTGACCTTGTGTGTCTGAAACTTTCCCAATGTGATTGTTCTTTGAGCGGCTTCATCAGATATCTTTTCACATCTGGGGCCGTGATGGTAGCCTCAAGGCCCCTTTAGTCCCAGCCGGCTCCAGGCCTCCTGTGGGAGTCAACATTAGTCCCACACGCAGGGAGCTGCTGAAAATGCAGCTCCCTGTATGTGGGAGTAATAATTTCCTCTCTTTCCCTGCCCGCAGACTCTGCTCCAAGCAAGAGGGAGCATGTTGCTGGAAGCGGAGTTAGTGTTTGATTTTGCTCGACAGGAGCTGTCACAGCTCCCGCCAAGCAAAACCAAATAGCTATCTCCCGACGGTGGGCACTTCAGGAGATAGCAGGAGATAGCCCTGGGGTATGGCAGTCCCCAGGCCCATAAATGCCTCCAGGAGGGGGCTGTGCGGCTCCCCTCCTTCTTTTAAAAATACTTATTGGCCCTGGAGATTATAATTATTTATATCCAGCCCCTTGGGGAGGTGGTGGTTTCCAGGGCATTAAATGTCCTTGGAGGGGGGCCGGTGTGCCCTCATCAATTTGAATTATATATTTGAATGCCCCTGGGACCTGGATCACCTGGGGACTAAGTTAAGAACAAGCGCAGAGATCACACTTGTTTTTTTAAAACAATTTAGTCGGATCCATGGATGCTCTGTGGATTTTGCCAAAAATTCAACAAAAATAATGCTTTTTTTTAAGGGGTCAGGGTACTTGTATCCTGCCCCTTTTCCTTTTTCTCATTTTCTTTCTGGAACTCGGCTGAAACGGAATCCCAAAATGGCTGCCAAAACTTCCTGACTAAAGTGTTGGCAGCCAATCAGATCTCGGCATGGGATCTCTGGGATACGTGGAGCCTCCTTGTGTGAATTTCCTTTAATTTCTGGAAAACTACTGAGAGGATTTACACCAAGTAACAAAAAAGGGTGCTTTCTGGACCAATGGTGTAGCTGTTCTGGCTGTAGTCACGTCTAAACTTTCTATGATACTAAACATGGGAAACACTTTTTTTTTTATCTCTGCCCCTGCTTGGTAGATCATCCAGAAACCTTCCATGTACAAAAAGCCCTAGAAGAAATTTTTCTTGGAAAACTTCGTGAAGATTCTTCAGACGTCACCAAAGATATAGCCAAGTCAAAAAATGCTTTTTCCACATAATATATATATATATATATATATATATATATATATATATATATATATATATATCTACTATTCCCAAAAGGAGGCAATAGAGAACAGCAACTGAAGAGGTTAGAGTCCAAGTATATCCTCATGGGGACTTAATATTGATGAAGAAATGCTTGTTCATTTATAATGTAGTTTTATTTTGTTTCATTGTCTGATTTATATACATTCCTGGGCACATATCGGATGTATAGCCTTTTAGTCGCGATTGAATCCAGCAGCAGTATGTTTTAGAGTTTTGATTTTCTGCCTGATTAGGAATTATCCACTGGGGTTTGCAATTGAATAGTCTAATTATCAATTCTTTACTTTGTGTGTAATGCAGACGATTAGCTTATTATTTTTGTTATTGTCTTTATTTGCATTATGGCACAGATACACATTAGCACTTCAATGTTGATTGCAGTATTATGTGTGATTAATTCAGAGGTAAATGCCCACTGAGGCTGTTGATTTAATGATCTAAATTGTCATTTTCAAAGCATGTTGTAGCTTGGTATATGATTATATATATTCCCCTCTATTTGGGGTTAATGTAACATGAATTAGTTTTGTTTGCATGCACATTAGTAGCATGGGGATGAATGTTTTGTTTTTGGGACAGGCGGACGTCAGGCAATACATCATCTAATAGGGACACAGTTGCTTTACTTTACTGGATTGATAGAAATTAATGGCGGTTATGAGGAAGGGTGGTTTGACGGCCTACACGTGTCACGCTTTTTATTCTGCTCCATGAACTGGAATAAAGCCTATTGTTAGAAATGGGGTCTTTGGTTGGTAGTCAGGTTACCCCCTGTCCAAATAAGGACCCTTACTCTAGTCAGGGTAAGTCACACACAATCCAAACTAGCCTGTGCCCACCCTCTGGTATCTTGGCATTGAGCAATCAGGCTTAGCTTAGAAGGTAATGTGTAAAGTATTTGTGCAACAAATCATGCAATAACACAGTATAATGCCACAAAAATACACCACACAGTGTTTAGAAAAATATAGAATATTTATCTGGATAAATGCAGGTTAAAATGATCAAGATTTTAGGGGGGCGTGGCCAAGGCGTCAAGATGGCGGACGCACTTCTGTAGTGCTCCGGCCCCCTCCATCATCCGCCTCTAACGGAAACACCATCCAGCCCCATCAGATGACCCTCTTGGCCCTGTGGCCTCTTTGAATTACTGTCACCGTTTCCCCTGTGGTGCGAGGTGTTTTTCGGGCCGATTTTGTGGGCCACGAGACCCGGGCCGGAGGGAACCCAAAATGGCGGAGGACTGCTGAGGCCGCGTTCCTGGGCCTTCGGGGGAGAGACGAGCGGCGGTGACTGGAATTGGGGCCGGGGGCCCGCATCATCTGGGGTGACCCCCATGGCTTGGGGGCGCTAGACCTTCCCCCCCCTCCACAGCCGGACGGGAGTTGAACCAGTGCTCCCCAGGGACCTTCTCCCCCACCTGGAGGGGCGCAGCAGACGCGCCACCTGATGCACCCTGGGACCCGGTCGGGGCACCCGTCGAGGGACAAACGGTGAGTCTCGGCCCCTGCCTGCCACCCAGACCTGTACCAAGGCCAGAAACTGTCACCCAGGGACCAATTAGCCGGAATCCTTATTCTCCCCATTCCTGTTTTTGAGAAATGACATCGGTGGGAAGGGCCCGTTGAGGGGCACACAGGGCCGGAACAGCGGGAGGCAGTGACACATAAAATGGGCACGGAGAGGAAGATCGGGGCCCGGCCTACTGCCTGGAAATACTTTGGACCTGGTGGCTGCTGAGGGGGGACAGCTGAGACCCCCTCCACTTTCTCTTCGGCACACCGCTGGATCCTGGGTCCGACATCCCGGGAACACTTGGGGCCGGGACCGGGGCCAGAGACAACGGGTGGGCAAAAGCCAGAGCCCCCTTAGAGAGACAGCCTTAGAGCCTACTAGAATTCATGGAGGAGCCCCACAAAACACACCGCACACCCAGATATTGAATCCCCAACCGGGGCCACGCCGGACTCATCATGTGCAAAGACAAACCAGTGCGACAAACGACGGCCCAGACCCGCATGGACCAGTTCACCACGGGTGCCGCCGGACCCCGGGTGGAGGCGGAGAACAGCGGTTGGCATCCGGGGACTTGGCAACAATACTCCAGGCAATCCAGGCTTCCCAAGCAGCCGTCGAATCCAAAATTGGGGAAGTTAGAGTAGACGTGGCCCTGGTCAGACAAGACCTCCGCAATGCCACAGCTCGCATCACAGAAGCCGAATCTAGGATCTCCACGGTAGAAGACGATGTAGCCACCCTCAAAGCCCAGGTTTCCGCGCTGACAGCTCGTACCTCAGAGTTGCATAGGAGAGCCGAAAACGCTGAGAATAGGTCAAGACGAAACAACCTTCGCCTGGTGGGCCTTCCTGAAAACACAGCAGAAACATCTCTTGTCCAATACCTAGAGGACTGGCTCCGCTCCTGGATCCCCACCGACCGTCTCACACCATGGTTCACTGTGGAACGGGCCCACAGGGCCTTACAGGTTAAACCCCCGCCGGGTGCGTCACCCAGGTCAGTGATACTACGCCTCTTCAACTTCAAAGACAGGGATTGTAGGAGGCTGGACTGGCTTGTAGTGAGTACCAAGGGGTACTTGCACCTTGCACCAGGCCCAGTTATCCCTTATTAGTGTATAGGGTGTCTAGCAGCTTAGGCTGATAGATAATGGTAGCTTAGCAGAGCAGCTTAGGCTGAACTAGGAGACGTGTGAAGCTACTACAGTACCACTTAGTGTCATATGCACAATATCATAAGAAAACACAATACACAGTTATACTAAAAATAAAGGTACTTTATTTTTATGACAATATGCCAAAGTATCTTAGAGTGTACCCTCAGTAAGAGGATAGGAAATATACACAAGATATATATACACAATAGCAAAAATATGCAGTATAGTCTTAGAAAACAGTGCAAACAATGTATAGTTACAATAGGATGCAATGGGGAAACATAGGGATAGGGGCAACACAAACCATATACTCCAGAAGTGGAATGCGAACCACGAATGGACCCCAAACCTATGTGACCTTGTAGAGGGTCGCTGGGACTATTAGAAAATAGTAAGAGTTAGAAAAATAACCCTCCCCAAGACCCTGAAAAGTGAGTGCAAAGTGCACTAAAGTTCCCCTAAGGACAAAATAGTCGTGTTAGAGGGAGAATGCAAGGAAAACACAAATCAGCAATGCAACAACGATGGATTCCTGTCTGAAGGTACCTGTGGAACAAGGGGACCAAGTCCAAAAGTCACAAGCAGCTCGGAGATGGGCAGATGCCCAAGAAATGCCAGCGATTGGTGCAAAGAAGCTCTTACTAGGCTGAAGAACTGTGAATACTGCAGGAACGACAAGGGCTAGAGACTTCCCCTTTGGAGGATGGATCCCCCACGCCTTGGAGAGTCGTGCAGAAGTGTTTTCCCGCCGGATGGACGCCAACAAGCCTTGCTACACGCAAATCGTGCGTTTGGCGTTTTTGGACGCTGCTGGGGCCCAGGAGGGACCAGAAGGTCGCAAATTGGACCTGCAGAGAGAGGGGACGTCGAGCAAGACAAAGAGCCCTCACTGAAGCAGGTAGCACCCGGAGAAGTGCCAGAAACAGGCACTACGAGGATGCGTGAAACGGTGCTCGCCGAAGTTGCACAAAGGAGTCCCACGTCGCCGGAGACCAACTTAGAAAGTCGTGCAATGCAGGTTAGAGTGCCGTGGACCCCGGCTTGGCTGTGCACACAGGATTTCCGCCGGAAGTGCACAGGGGCCGGAGAAGCTTGCAAAGTCGCGGTTCCCAGCAATGCAGCCCAGCGAGGTGAGGCAAGGACTTACCTCCACCAAACTTGGGCTGAAGAGTCACTGGACTGTGGGGGTCACTTGGACGGTGTCGCTGGATTCGAGGGACCTCGCTCGTCGTGCTGAGAGGAGACCCAAGGGACCGGAGATGCAGCTTTTTGGTGCCTGCGGTTTGCAGGGGGAAGATTCCGTCGACCCACGGGAGATTTCTTCGGAGCTTCTGGTGCAGAGAGGAGGCAGACTACCCCCACAGCATGCACAAGCAGGAAAACAGTCGAGAAGGCGGCAGGATCAGCGTTACAGAGTTGCAGTAGTCGTCTTTGCTACTATGTTGCAGGTTTGCAGGCTTCCAGCGCGGTCAGCGGTCGATTCCTTATCAGAAGGTGAAGAGGGAGATGCAGAGGAACTCGGCTGAGCTCATGCATTCGTTATCTGCAGTTTCCCCAGAGACAGAGACCCTAAATAGCCAGAAAAGAGGGTTTGGCTACCTAGGAGAGAGGAAAGGCTACTAACACCTGAAGGAGCCTATCACAAGGAGTCTCTGACGTCACCTGGTGGCACTGGCCACTCAGAGCAGTCCAGTGTGCCAGCAGCACCTCTGTTTCCAAGATGGCAGAGGTCTGGAGCACACTGGAGGAGCTCTGGACACCTCCCAGGGGAGGTGCAGGTCAGGGGAGTGGTCACTCCCCTTTCCTTTGTCCAGTTTCGCGCCAGAGCAGGGGCTAAGGGGTCCCTGAACCGGTGTAGACTGGCTTATGCAGAATTGGGCACCTCTGTGCCCAACAAAGCATTTCCAGAGGCTGGGGGAGGCTACTCCTCCCCTGCCTTCACACCATTTTCCAAAGGGAGAGGGTGTCACACCCTCTCTCAGAGGAAGTTCTTTGTTCTGCCATCCTTGGCCAGGCCTGGCTGGACCCCAGGAGGGCAGATGCCTGTCTGAGGGGTTGGCAGCAGCAGCAGCTGCAGAGAAACCCCAGGAAGGGCAGTCTGGCAGTACCAGGGTCTGTGCTACAGACCACTGGGATCATGGAATTGTACCAACAATGCCAGGATGGCATAGAGGGGGCAATTCCATGATCATAGACATGTTACATGGCCATATTCGGAGTTACCATGGTGAAGCTACATATAGGTAGTGACCTATATGTAGTGCACGCGTGTAATGGTGTCCCCGCACTCACAAAGTTCAGTGAATTGGCTCTGAACAATGTGGGGGCACCTTGGCTAGTGCCAGGGTGCCCTCACACTAAGTAACTTTGCACCTAACCTTTACCAGGTAAAGGTTAGACATATAGGTGACTTATAAGTTACTTAAGTGCAGTGTAAAAATGGCTGTGAAATAACGTGGACGTTATTTCACTCAGGCTGCAGTGGCAGGCCTGTGTAAGAATTGTCAGAGCTCCCTATGGGTGGCAAAAGAAATGCTGCAGCCCATAGGGATCTCCTGGAACCCCAATACCCTGGGTACCTCAGTACCATATACTAGGGGATTATAAGGGTGTTCCAGTAAGCCAATGTAAATTGGTAAAAATTGTCACTAGGCTGTCAGTGACAATTTGGAAAGAAATGAGAGAGCATAACCACTGAGGTTCTGATTAGCAGAGCCTCAGTGAGACAGTTAGGCACCACACAGGGAACATATACATGCACACCTATGAGCACTGGGGCCCTGTGTGACAGGGTCCCAGTGACACATACATATAGGCCACAAACCTATGAGCACTGGGGTCCTGACTAGCAGGATCCCAGTGACACATAACAACCATACTGAAAACATGGTGTTTTCACTATGAGCACTGAGGCCTGGCTATCAGGATTCCAGTGAGACAGTGAAAACAGTGACAAACACCCTGACATACACTCACAAACAGGCCAAAAGTGGGGGTAACAAGGCTAGAAAGAGGCTACCTTCTCACACAACCCCCCCCCCAAACGAAGGACAATAAGGCTAACCTTGGCCAGTTGAGACTTTATTGTCTAAGTGGTGATAAGTAGAGAGTAGCTCTGCAATAGACTGGTTACTCCCTTTATCATCCACTATATGGTTACTTCCCTGTGGGGATGTAAACCACCCTGTTTGAAGTTTTTTAGCTAACCAACAATGTGAAGATGTATTTTCAGAGTTTCTATCAGTAAGTTTTAGTTTAGAGCAGTGGGAATTATCCACTGAACCTATTTGTAATGATGGAAATGCCAGACAGGGATGCTGTCTCAGTAAAGCCATAGCTGGGCAAAAACTTTGTCCATTTGGCTGGAAGAGGGAACAGGGATGCTGTTTCTCTTGAGTTGGAGCAGGGCAGGGATGCTGTCCTATGAGCTCCACACTAGGGCAGGGATGCTGTCCTAAGTGTTGTGAGGCAGTACAGGGTTTCTGCACTAAAGTTTCTCTGGGAGGGTTGGAGGGATGCTCCATGTTAACTAAAATGGTGTTCTTTTTGTCACCAATGTTAGTTATCCCACAGAGAGGTACTTCTACCTCAGGGAGTCCAGCTATGCCAGCTGATGATTCCCTTGGACCAGGTGCCACCCCAGGAGAGGTTTCTCCCACCACAGGAATGGTATCCTGAATGGTAGGGTGGTTAGGGGATACTGTGATACCCTTTTTACCTGTTGATGGAGAGGGATCCTGAGTTTTCAGGCCTTCTCTCCTTTGCTTTTTCATTTCAGTAGAAATGAGAGGGAACAATTCCTCAGGGATGCCCAGCATGGCTGCATGGGCATAAAACTCTACATCAGCCCAACCTGAGGCCTCTAGGTCATTACCTAAGAGACAGTCTACAGGTAAGCTAGGTGATACCACCACCTGCTTAGGGCCAGTAACTCCACCCCAACTAAACTGAATTATAGCTAAGGGAAGAAACTTAGTGGAGTTATGGACATCAATAATCTTATACTGTTGTCCAATGATGTGTTGTTCAGGAGGCACTAGGTTTTCAGTCACCAAAGTGAAACTGGCACCTGTGTCCCTGTAGGCCAAGGCCTCAACACCATTTATTGCAACTGTCTGCCTGTACTTATCCATTGTAAGGGGACAAGCAGCCAGTGTGGCAAGGCCAGTGCCACTAGGTGTGACAGAAACTGTCTTGGGACTGATTACATCAGTTTCCACTATGGACCCATAAGTGAACCCAACTACACCCTTTGCTTGACTGTTGCCAGCAGTCCCACCACTAGTACCACTACTGCTAGGGGCACTAGAGCTTGATGTATTAGTGGTGGTAGGCTCAGGGGGTTTACCTGGACAGGACTTATCCCCTGGCCTATGGCCTCTGTTTTTACACACAAAGCACCAAGGCTTTTTAATGTGTGCAGGTTGGGAAGAAGAGGAAGACTTTGTTTTATCCCCACCCTCTGAAGAGTGTTTAAGATTTGAAGTGGGATCTTTGGTTTTACCCTTATCCCCATGCTTATCTTGAGATTTTTCACCATCTTTCTTTTTATTGCCATCTTTGTCACCCCCTGTATGAACTTTTCTGTTCACTCTTGTTCTGACCCATTTGTCTGCCTTCTTTCCCAATTCTTGGGGAGAGGTCAGATCAGAGTCCACCAAGTACTGGTGCAACAAATCAGACACACAATTATTAAGAATATGCTCTCTCAGGATTAAGTTATACAGGCTGTCATAATCAGTAACTTTACTGCCATGTAACCACCCCTCCAAGGCCTTCACTGCCTGGTCAATGAAATCAACCCAGTCTTGTGAAGACTCCTTTTTGGTATCTCTGAACTTTATCCTGTACTGTTCAGTGGTTAAGCCATAACCATCCAGGAGTGCATTCTTAAGAACTTGGAAATTGTTAGCATCATTTTCTTTTACAGTAAGGAGCCTATCCCTACCTTTTCCAGTAAATGATAGCCATAGGATAGCAGCCCACTGCCTTTGAGGGACATCCTGTACAGCACAGGCCCTCTCAAGTGCAGCAAACCACTTGTTAATGTCATCCCCCTCCTTGTAAGGGGGAACTATCTTATGCAGATTCCTGGAATCATGCTCTTTTGCAGGATGACTATGGGGAATACTGCTGCTGCCACCATGGGTATCTAAACCCATTTTCTGTCTTTCCCTCTCTATTTCTAAAGACTGTCTATCCAAATCCAGCTGTTGCTTCTTGAGCTTCAGTCTGGTTTGTTCCACTCTCAATCTATTGAGTTCCCTTTCTAACAATCTGTCATCAGGGTGGGTGGGAGGGACATTTCTAGATACAGAGGTATGATGGGAATGAACAGAAGGAGACCTGTCCCTTACAGAGGGCACCCTAACAGCTTGGCTACCAGTATAATGTGAGAGCACATCATCAGTATGATGTGATTCAACCTCTGTACCAACTATGCTAGACTGTCTAGTAATGGGCAGGCTGAGAAGTTTCTTTCCTGAACCTTTTCCTGGGGGAGTCCCTGGATCAGATTGAGAACCATTAGCTACTTTTTCTACAGATTGGGCACTTATGGCCTTATCCTGTACTCTAAGCATATTAATTAACAGTTCTAAAGAAGGATTCTTCCCTACACTCAAACCTCTCTCTATGCAGAGACTCCTTGCTCCTTTCCAGCTAAGGTGATCATATGCAAGTTTGGACAGTTCAACTTTTTGGCCTGTGCCAGACATTTTTTAGAGAGAGTAAAAGTGATAGACAAAGAGAAAAAAGTTTTCAGAACTTTTTGGAAAGACAGAAAAAAAACTTTTTAAACTTTTAAGAACTTTTTGAAAGTTTAGTAGTACTTTTCAGCACTTAGAAAAGAGTGAAAAGAGGAAATGCAAAACTTTTTGGCTATGTGTATATACACTGACCTTGTTTTGTATATTTTTCTCTTATGAAAAGTACAATGACAAGAGTGGTAAGTAGTCTCAAGCACTTATCCCACCACTGCACAACCAATGTAGGAGGCTGGACTGGCTTGTAGTGAGTACCAAGGGGTACTTGCACCTTGCACCAGGCCCAGTTATCCCTTATTAGTGTATAGGGTGTCTAGCAGCTTAGGCTGATAGATAATGGTAGCTTAGCAGAGCAGCTTAGGCTGAACTAGGAGACGTGTGAAGCTACTACAGTACCACTTAGTGTCATATGCACAATATCATAAGAAAACACAATACACAGTTATACTAAAAATAAAGGTACTTTATTTTTATGACAATATGCCAAAGTATCTTAGAGTGTACCCTCAGTAAGAGGATAGGAAATATACACAAGATATATATACACAATAGCAAAAATATGCAGTATAGTCTTAGAAAACAGTGCAAACAATGTATAGTTACAATAGGATGCAATGGGGAAACATAGGGATAGGGGCAACACAAACCATATACTCCAGAAGTGGAATGCGAACCACGAATGGACCCCAAACCTATGTGACCTTGTAGAGGGTCGCTGGGACTATTAGAAAATAGTAAGAGTTAGAAAAATAACCCTCCCCAAGACCCTGAAAAGTGAGTGCAAAGTGCACTAAAGTTCCCCTAAGGACAAAATAGTCGTGTTAGAGGGAGAATGCAAGGAAAACACAAATCAGCAATGCAACAACGATGGATTCCTGTCTGAAGGTACCTGTGGAACAAGGGGACCAAGTCCAAAAGTCACAAGCAGCTCGGAGATGGGCAGATGCCCAAGAAATGCCAGCGATTGGTGCAAAGAAGCTCTTACTAGGCTGAAGAACTGTGAATACTGCAGGAACGACAAGGGCTAGAGACTTCCCCTTTGGAGGATGGATCCCCCACGCCTTGGAGAGTCGTGCAGAAGTGATTTCCCGCCGGATGGACGCCAACAAGCCTTGCTACACGCAAATCGTGCGTTTGGCGTTTTTGGACGCTGCTGGGGCCCAGGAGGGACCAGAAGGTCGCAAATTGGACCTGCAGAGAGAGGGGACGTCGAGCAAGACAAAGAGCCCTCACTGAAGCAGGTAGCACCCGGAGAAGTGCCAGAAACAGGCACTACGAGGATGCGTGAAACGGTGCTCGCCGAAGTTGCACAAAGGAGTCCCACGTCGCCGGAGACCAACTTAGAAAGTCGTGCAATGCAGGTTAGAGTGCCGTGGACCCCGGCTTGGCTGTGCACACAGGATTTCCGCCGGAAGTGCACAGGGGCCGGAGAAGCTTGCAAAGTCGCGGTTCCCAGCAATGCAGCCCAGCGAGGTGAGGCAAGGACTTACCTCCACCAAACTTGGGCTGAAGAGTCACTGGACTGTGGGGGTCACTTGGACGGTGTCGCTGGATTCGAGGGACCTCGCTCGTCGTGCTGAGAGGAGACCCAAGGGACCGGAGATGCAGCTTTTTGGTGCCTGCGGTTTGCAGGGGGAAGATTCCGTCGACCCACGGGAGATTTCTTCGGAGCTTCTGGTGCAGAGAGGAGGCAGACTACCCCCACAGCATGCACAAGCAGGAAAACAGTCGAGAAGGCGGCAGGATCAGCGTTACAGAGTTGCAGTAGTCGTCTTTGCTACTATGTTGCAGGTTTGCAGGCTTCCAGCGCGGTCAGCGGTCGATTCCTTATCAGAAGGTGAAGAGGGAGATGCAGAGGAACTCGGCTGAGCTCATGCATTCGTTATCTGCAGTTTCCCCAGAGACAGAGACCCTAAATAGCCAGAAAAGAGGGTTTGGCTACCTAGGAGAGAGGAAAGGCTACTAACACCTGAAGGAGCCTATCACAAGGAGTCTCTGACGTCACCTGGTGGCACTGGCCACTCAGAGCAGTCCAGTGTGCCAGCAGCACCTCTGTTTCCAAGATGGCAGAGGTCTGGAGCACACTGGAGGAGCTCTGGACACCTCCCAGGGGAGGTGCAGGTCAGGGGAGTGGTCACTCCCCTTTCCTTTGTCCAGTTTCGCGCCAGAGCAGGGGCTAAGGGGTCCCTGAACCGGTGTAGACTGGCTTATGCAGAATTGGGCACCTCTGTGCCCAACAAAGCATTTCCAGAGGCTGGGGGAGGCTACTCCTCCCCTGCCTTCACACCATTTTCCAAAGGGAGAGGGTGTCACACCCTCTCTCAGAGGAAGTTCTTTGTTCTGCCATCCTTGGCCAGGCCTGGCTGGACCCCAGGAGGGCAGATGCCTGTCTGAGGGGTTGGCAGCAGCAGCAGCTGCAGAGAAACCCCAGGAAGGGCAGTCTGGCAGTACCAGGGTCTGTGCTACAGACCACTGGGATCATGGAATTGTACCAACAATGCCAGGATGGCATAGAGGGGGCAATTCCATGATCATAGACATGTTACATGGCCATATTCGGAGTTACCATGGTGAAGCTACATATAGGTAGTGACCTATATGTAGTGCACGCGTGTAATGGTGTCCCCGCACTCACAAAGTTCAGTGAATTGGCTCTGAACAATGTGGGGGCACCTTGGCTAGTGCCAGGGTGCCCTCACACTAAGTAACTTTGCACCTAACCTTTACCAGGTAAAGGTTAGACATATAGGTGACTTATAAGTTACTTAAGTGCAGTGTAAAAATGGCTGTGAAATAACGTGGACGTTATTTCACTCAGGCTGCAGTGGCAGGCCTGTGTAAGAATTGTCAGAGCTCCCTATGGGTGGCAAAAGAAATGCTGCAGCCCATAGGGATCTCCTGGAACCCCAATACCCTGGGTACCTCAGTACCATATACTAGGGGATTATAAGGGTGTTCCAGTAAGCCAATGTAAATTGGTAAAAATTGTCACTAGGCTGTCAGTGACAATTTGGAAAGAAATGAGAGAGCATAACCACTGAGGTTCTGATTAGCAGAGCCTCAGTGAGACAGTTAGGCACCACACAGGGAACATATACATGCACACCTATGAGCACTGGGGCCCTGTGTGACAGGGTCCCAGTGACACATACATATAGGCCACAAACCTATGAGCACTGGGGTCCTGACTAGCAGGATCCCAGTGACACATAACAACCATACTGAAAACATGGTGTTTTCACTATGAGCACTGAGGCCTGGCTATCAGGATTCCAGTGAGACAGTGAAAACAGTGACAAACACCCTGACATACACTCACAAACAGGCCAAAAGTGGGGGTAACAAGGCTAGAAAGAGGCTACCTTCTCACAGGGATGTGATTTTACAAGAGGCACGTATAAAAGGAGACCTCTCCTGCAATGGGGCAAAGGTCCTTCTGTTCCCGGACTACACGCGAGAAGTTCAACAACAACGCCGCTCAATCACGGTGATGAAACAAAAATTGAAAGCCATGGATATCCAATATCGACTCCTGTTCCCAGCGTGACTCCGTGTGGTCTATCACAACCAAACCCAGTTCTTTGACCGTCCGACCGCTGCCTGGCCTTGGCTGACAGAGGAGATCCCCCTGGGCCTCTCCAGGGGAGGCACGCTGTACTGCCATTTGATGGAGTTTGTTTGACCAATGACTTTGTGTTTCACCACTGCGCATATTAGTTGCTCAATGTTCACCAGTAGCACCTTATATGTCTTGTTCAGTTGAGCCGCCTATTGGCTTTGACATGGCATTAGCCATTACATTCTGTATTCAGTTTACCCGCCTATGGGCTTTGACATTGCATTAGTCATTACATTCTGTATTCTGCCTATTGGCTTTGACATGCTGTATCCAGTCTAGCCGCCTATTGGCTTTGACATTGCATTCCTATTGGCTTTGACATGATGTATTCAGTTTAGCTGCCTATTGACTTTGACATGCTATTAGATATTCTGCCTATTGGCTTTGACATGATATCATATATTACATTTTGTATTCAGCTCCGCTGCCTATTGGCTTTGACATGATATTAGACATTGCCTTTTGTATTCAGCTCAGCTGCCTATTGGCTTTGACATGATATTATATATTGCATTTTGTATTCAGCTCAGCTGCCTATTGGCTTTGACATGATATTATACATTGCATTTTATATTCAGCTCAGCTGCCTATGGGCTTTGACATGATATTATACATTGCATTTTGTATTCAGCTCAGCTGCCTATTGGCTTTGACATGACACTAGACATTGCATTTGATATTTAGGTTAGCTGCCTATTGCCTTTAACATGACATTGCATTTGATATCTAGGTTAGCTGCCTATTGCCTTTAACGTGGAGTTAGGCATTGCAGTTGAGAATCCAAGCTGTATTTTTCCAAGCTGTGTTTTTGCACAAGAGAACCAAGATGTTTTTCTCACAGTAGACTAGACATGATAAGAGAGAGTACATGGGTGTTGTTTTTCTTCGCTTGAGCTTGGGAACAAGAGTAGTCTTGGAGACCTGGCCAGTCTCCAAAAGGCTTGCTCAGTTTCCCAGGTCTGAGAGGAGGGGGCACACCTTTGTAACGAATGACACAGGCTGCAGAGATTCAGATTCGAATCTGCCGGACCTCGTGCTGGAGCTTTGCGCCAGCTGGCAGTAATCCCGTGTGGGTAGATGAATCTCTTTCTCGCGGCTGACAGGGGGTCATCAGCTTGCAGACCTTAGAAAGATGAAGCTGTAAATAGTTTCCCACACGGTGAAGTATTTGTTTTGCTTTGCATTCAATATCTTATAAATATAACCTGCTGTGTATATTGCAAACTGATATATTTTGTTTGATTAACGCGGGCTTGAAAGCTACTAATTCGTCAACATAAAAAGTGTGGTTGGGGAAGAATTAACAACAATAAAAGTCTTCTTTGAACTCAGAAGTGCATTTCTGGTGTTTTATGTATGTGCTTAAAAACTAGATAAGAGGAAAGCACTACAATTGGTACCAGAAGTGGGGTCGGTCATTAAGAGGTGATTAAGAGGGTGTTGACGAGTTGGTAGATTTCTAAGTGCACACTTTAAAAGTGTAATTGTTTTTTTGTTGTTTGGAGAATTACAGAAATTGTTTTTTTGTTTGGAGAATCACAGTAGCACGGCAGACCATGTCTGAGAATGCATGTGTTGTTAAACTGCCCGATGGTGCTCGGAAAAACTGTGAATTGTTTTCTGTTTGGGGAATTACAGAAGCACGACAGACCATGTCTGAAAATGCATGTGTAGCTAAAATGCCTGATAGTGTTTTGAGAAATAATTTCTGTTGTACATATGTAGAAAAAGTGTCTTTTGGAAGTAATGATGACAGAAAGGTCTGGATACCTTTATCTGCTTACAGAGAAATGCAGGAGAAATGTAGGCAGTTGGAACATGAAAATAGGAATTTACGTGAGCAAATTAGCCAGGATACAATAATTCAAAATAATTCTGAAAGTTATAAAACTGCTGTTGTAGAAGAATTTTTCTTTTCCCATTCCAGTAATGAGGGGGTTAAGACAGCTCCAAGCTGCACTGAGTTTTCGTGTGAGCCAGGGTTTTTGGCAGACAAAATGCATTCCTTAACTGATAACACGGACGAGAGAGACCAGAATGTGATTTACAAGTTACCGTTGCAGAATGAAGTAAAAAGAAAGGTTTTAAAGGAAGAGACCCCGACTTTCATCAGCTTGTTTGATTTTTGGAAACAGAATAGCCCTCATTTGAGTGAAATCCTAACACTTTTGTATATGGTCACTGTGAAAAATTATATGCAGCTGCGCGCTTGTGATTTGACAAATGAAATAATGCAGACTTTAGGTTTTTGCGCAGTGCAAGAAGGAAATACTTATGTACATTTAAATCAAGAACAAGGGAAGAAAATAGTGCCCCTAGCTAGAATCATACAATGGATCTGGTACTTGCAAGACAGGGCTAGAGTACCACAGGTAAAAGAATTACCGGTGAAATTGTGTGCACCATTTGAATTCGTGTCCACTGAAGATAAAAAGCATGTTTGTTTTACTAATGATTCATTGACTGAAATGTTGTTTTCTGGCACAGTAGAAGGAACAGCGTTGTATAATGTGTGTCAGATTTTAAAGCAAGAGCTACGTGAGATGTGTCATTTTTACGCTGATTTTTGGTTCATTGCTAATGTTTTAGCACCTAACTGGTTCAATTACCTTGCAGATGTTAATGAGAAAAATTCAGAGAGAGAAGTGTTCACCCAGAATTCTGCCTTAGTGGGGATGGCTAAGTGGGTGCCCCAGAAATGTGAACAGCTGAGAGAAAAAGCCACTTACAGGTGGGCAGAGATGAGAGAGATGCACATTCCCCTAGATTTGATAAAAACTGTGCAGTACGCCCAAAAGCAATCTGTCATGCAAGCAGTCACAGAGCAGTTGGGGAGAGGAAAGTTACCAGAACAGAAATGGCAAATTGATCAGGTTTTAGGGAGAGTGATTGCTGCAAATTACCAAGGAAAAATCGAAATTATGCTGATACCTAGAAAAGAATCTGATTCATTCAAACAAATTGGAGACAGAATGGCCCAAATTGACAAAAGTGCAGTGAATGGAGGTTTGGTAAAGAAGGAGTCTGCCCCAGCCCTTCTGACAGTGCAAGAAAAGGGAAGCTGTGGCGCAGCAGATAAAAACCTCAGTGCTGATGTGTGGGCTGAAGCCCCAAGTGATCCTCCAGAACCTGCAGAAAATATAACAAAGGGCCTCAAAAACGTCCTGCTGATTATAAAACAGGGAAAGAAAGAGGAAGGGTGCAGTTTAAATGAAAAATGTTATTTGCAAGAAAAGTCATACTTGTTTCTTTTGCAGATCCTACCACGTTTCGCCACTGTCCCTGAGTGTGCTGTGTGGTTCCCCTTCCGGTGTGTGCATGTGGGGTCGGGGAAGGGACCGAATCCCCAACCTGAACCTGGCTGAGTAAAGTGCCAGCACCATGGATCCATTTTGCGCAAACTGCGCCTTCAGTTCAAGTTCAACTTGTTTGATTGCATTCTTCCACTGGAACTAAGCTGTGGTTTTTTTTTTTCCCTCTCGTATGGAACTCTGACTTTTGCTTACCTTCCAGTATACCTTTCAGATGGACCGTGCATCTTTACATGAGTAGAACTCATGCCACATCAAATTGCTAACACTGTTGAATTAGAGACTCATTCAGAGTACAAATTGCTCAGTCTTTTCTGTGTAGATGTATCTGATGTGAAAGGTTATGAGATCAATGTGTTAATTCACTTCTATTGCTTTACAGGGATTGCTTTGATCATTCAAATCTGACTTGCTGATAATGTTTTGTTTTTTTGTGCTGATGTTTTTGTTTGAAACAAGAGATATGTGAAACAAAAATTCATTGGTCAAAGGGCGGAATGTACTGCCATTTGATGGAGTTTGTTTGACCAATGACTTTGTGTTTCACCACTGAGCATATTAGTTGCTCAATGTTCACCAGTAGCACCTTATATGTCTTGTTCAGTTGAGCCGCCTATTGGCTTTGACATGGCATTAGCCATTACATTCTGTATTCAGTTTACCCGCCTATGGGCTTTGACATTGCATTAGTCATTACATTCTGTATTCTGCCTATTGGCTTTGACATGCTGTATCCAGTCTAGCCGCCTATTGGCTTTGACATTGCATTCCTATTGGCTTTGACATGATGTATTCAGTTTAGCTGCCTATTGACTTTGACATGCTATTAGATATTCTGCCTATTGGCTTTGACATGATATCATATATTACATTTTGTATTCAGCTCCGCTGCCTATTGGCTTTGACATGATATTAGACATTGCATTTTGTATTCAGCTCAGCTGCCTATTGGCTTTGACATGATATTATATATTGCATTTTGTATTCAGCTCAGCTGCCTATTGGCTTTGACATGATATTATACATTGCATTTTATATTCAGCTCAGCTGCCTATGGGCTTTGACATGATATTATACATTGCATTTTGTATTCAGCTCAGCTGCCTATTGGCTTTGACATGACACTAGACATTGCATTTGATATTTAGGTTAGCTGCCTATTGCCTTTAACATGACATTGCATTTGATATCTAGGTTAGCTGCCTATTGCCTTTAACGTGGAGTTAGGCATTGCAGTTGAGAATCCAAGCTGTATTTTTCCAAGCTGTGTTTTTGCACAAGAGAACCAAGATGTTTTTCTCACAGTAGACTAGACATGATAAGAGAGAGTACATGGGTGTTGTTTTTCTTTGCTTGAGCTTGGGAACAGGAGTAGTCTTGGAGACCTGGCCAGTCTCCAAAAGGCTTGCTCAGTTTCCCAGGTCTGAGAGGAGGGGGCACACCTTTGTAACGAATGACACAGGCTGCAGAGATTCAGATTCGAATCTGCCGGACCTCGTGCTGGAGCTTGGCGCCAGCTGCCAGTAATCCCGTGTGGGTAGATGAATCTCTTTCTCGCGGCTGACAGGGGGTCATCAGCTTGCAGACCTTAGAAAGATGAAGCTGTAAATAGTTTCCCACACGGTGAAGTATTTGTTTTGCTTTGCATTCAATATCTTATAAATATAACCTGCTGTGTATATTGCAAACTGATATATTTTGTTTGATTAACGCGGGCTTGAAAGCTACTAATTCGTCAACATAAAAAGTGTGGTTGGGGAAGAATTAACAACAATAAAAGTCTTCTTTGAACTCAGAAGTGCATTTCTGGTGTTTTATGTATGTGCTTAAAAACTAGATAAGAGGAAAGCACTACAATTGGTACCAGAAGTGGGGTCGGTCATTAAGAGGTGATTAAGAGGGTGTTGACGAGTTGGTAGATTTCTAAGTGCACACTTTAAAAGTGTAATTGTTTTTTTGTTGTTTGGAGAATTACAGAAATTGTTTTTTTGTTTGGAGAATCACAGTAGCACGGCAGACCATGTCTGAGAATGCATGTGTTGTTAAACTGCCCGATGGTGCTCGGAAAAACTGTGAATTGTTTTCTGTTTGGGGAATTACAGAAGCACGACAGACCATGTCTGAAAATGCATGTGTAGCTAAAATGCCTGATAGTGTTTTGAGAAATAATTTCTGTTGTACATATGTAGAAAAAGTGTCTTTTGGAAGTAATGATGACAGAAAGGTCTGGATACCTTTATCTGCTTACAGAGAAATGCAGGAGAAATGTAGGCAGTTGGAACATGAAAATAGGAATTTACGTGAGCAAATTAGCCAGGATACAATAATTCAAAATAATTCTGAAAGTTATAAAACTGCTGTTGTAGAAGAATTTTTCTTTTCCCATTCCAGTAATGAGGGGGTTAAGACAGCTCCGAGCTGCACTGAGTTTTCGTGTGAGCCAGGGTTTTTGGCAGACAAAATGCATTCCTTAACTGATAACACGGACGAGAGAGACCAGAATGTGATTTACAAGTTACCGTTGCAGAATGAAGTAAAAAGAAAGGTTTTAAAGGAAGAGACCCCGACTTTCATTAGCTTGTTTGATTTTTGGAAACAGAATAGCCCTCATTTGAGTGAAATCCTAACACTTTTGTATATGGTCACTGTGAAAAATTATATGCAGCTGCGCGCTTGTGATTTGACAAATGAAATAATGCAGACTTTAGGTTTTTGCGCAGTGCAAGAAGGAAATACTTATGTACATTTAAATCAAGAACAAGGGAAGAAAATAGTGCCCCTAGCTAGAATCATACAATGGATCTGGTACTTGCAAGACAGGGCTAGAGTACCACAGGTAAAAGAATTACCGGTGAAATTGTGTGCACCATTTGAATTCGTGTCCACTGAAGATAAAAAGCATGTTTGTTTTACTAATGATTCATTGACTGAAATGTTGTTTTCTGGCACAGTAGAAGGAACAGCGTTGTATAATGTGTGTCAGATTTTAAAGCAAGAGCTACGTGAGATGTGTCATTTTTACGCTGATTTTTGGTTCATTGCTAATGTTTTAGCACCTAACTGGTTCAATTACCTTGCAGATGTTAATGAGAAAAATTCAGAGAGAGAAGTGTTCACCCAGAATTCTGCCTTAGTGGGGATGGCTAAGTGGGTGCCCCAGAAATGTGAACAGCTGAGAGAAAAAGCAACTTACAGGTGGGCAGAGATGAGAGAGATGCACATTCCCCTAGATTTGATAAAAACTGTGCAGTACGCCCAAAAGCAATCTGTCATGCAAGCAGTCACAGAGCAGTTGGGGAGAGGAAAGTTACCAGAACAGAAATGGCAAATTGATCAGGTTTTAGGGAGAGTGATTGCTGCAAATTACCAAGGAAAAATCGAAATTATGCTGATACCTAGAAAAGAATCTGATTCATTCAAACAAATTGGAGACAGAATGGCCCAAATTGACAAAAGTGCAGTGAATGGAGGTTTGGTAAAGAAGGAGTCTGCCCCAGCCCTTCTGACAGTGCAAGAAAAGGGAAGCTGTGGCGCAGCAGATAAAAACCTCAGTGCTGATGTGTGGGCTGAAGCTCCAAGTGATCCTCCAGAACCTGCAGAAAATATAACAAAGGGCCTCAAAAACGTCCTGCTGATTATAAAACAGGGAAAGAAAGAGGAAGGGTGCAGTTTAAATGAAAAATGTTATTTGCAAGAAAAGTCATACTTGTTTCTTTTGCAGATCCTACCACGTTTCGCCACTGTCCCTGAGTGTGCTGTGTGGTTCCCCTTCCGGTGTGTGCATGTGGGGTCGGGGAAGGGACCGAATCCCCAACCTGAACCTGGCTGAGTAAAGTGCCAGCACCATGGATCCATTTTGCGCAAACTGCGCCTTCAGTTCAAGTTCAACTTGTTTGATTGCATTCTTCCACTGGAACTAAGCTGTGTTTTTTTTGTTTTCCCTCTCGTATGGAACTCTGACTTTTGCTTACCTTCCAGTATACCTTTCAGATGGACCGTGCATCTTTACATGAGTAGAACTCATGCCACATCAAATTGCTAACACTGTTGAATTAGAGACTCATTCAGAGTACAAATTGCTCAGTCTTTTCTGTGTAGATGTATCTGATGTGAAAGGTTATGAGATCAATGTGTTAATTCACTTCTATTGCTTTACAGGGATTGCTTTGATCATTCAAATCTGACTTGCTGATAATGTTTTGTTTTTTTGTGCTGATGTTTTTGTTTGAAACAAGAGATATGTGAAACAAAAATTCATTGGTCAAAGGGCGGAATGTACTGCCATTTGATGGAGTTTGTTTGACCAATGACTTTGTGTTTCACCACTGAGCATATTAGTTGCTCAATGTTCACCAGTAGCACCTTATATGTCTTGTTCAGTTGAGCCGCCTATTGGCTTTGACATGGCATTAGCCATTACATTCTGTATTCAGTTTACCCGCCTATGGGCTTTGACATTGCATTAGTCATTACATTCTGTATTCTGCCTATTGGCTTTGACATGCTGTATCCAGTCTAGCCGCCTATTGGCTTTGACATTGCATTCCTATTGGCTTTGACATGATGTATTCAGTTTAGCTGCCTATTGACTTTGACATGCTATTAGATATTCTGCCTATTGGCTTTGACATGATATCATATATTACATTTTGTATTCAGCTCCGCTGCCTATTGGCTTTGACATGATATTAGACATTGCATTTTGTATTCAGCTCAGCTGCCTATTGGCTTTGACATGATATTATATATTGCATTTTGTATTCAGCTCAGCTGCCTATTGGCTTTGACATGATATTATACATTGCATTTTATATTCAGCTCAGCTGCCTATGGGCTTTGACATGATATTATACATTGCATTTTGTATTCAGCTCAGCTGCCTATTGGCTTTGACATGACACTAGACATTGCATTTGATATTTAGGTTAGCTGCCTATTGCCTTTAACATGACATTGCATTTGATATCTAGGTTAGCTGCCTATTGCCTTTAACGTGGAGTTAGGCATTGCAGTTGAGAATCCAAGCTGTATTTTTCCAAGCTGTGTTTTTGCACAAGAGAACCAAGATGTTTTTCTCACAGTAGACTAGACATGATAAGAGAGAGTACATGGGTGTTGTTTTTCTTCGCTTGAGCTTGGGAACAGGAGTAGTCTTGGAGACCTGGCCAGTCTCCAAAAGGCTTGCTCAGTTTCCCAGGTCTGAGAGGAGGGGGCACACCTTTGTAACGAATGACACAGGCTGCAGAGATTCAGATTCGAATCTGCCGGACCTCGTGCTGGAGCTTGGCGCCAGCTGCCAGTAATCCCGTGTGGGTAGATGAATCTCTTTCTCGCGGCTGACAGGGGGTCATCAGCTTGCAGACCTTAGAAAGATGAAGCTGTAAATAGTTTCCCACACGGTGAAGTATTTGTTTTGCTTTGCATTCAATATCTTATAAATATAACCTGCTGTGTATATTGCAAACTGATATATTTTGTTTGATTAACGCGGGCTTGAAAGCTACTAATTCGTCAACATAAAAAGTGTGGTTGGGGAAGAATTAACAACAATAAAAGTCTTCTTTGAACTCAGAAGTGCATTTCTGGTGTTTTATGTATGTGCTTAAAAACTAGATAAGAGGAAAGCACTACACACGCGCCCCTCCGGAGATCCGGAGCCAGACCGGCCCGGGGGACGCCGGCTGGACCGACGCCGCCGCACAAGATCTCGGTGGCGTGGGGCACCAACGGGGTCCCCTGCAAAATCACTGCCAGGATCCCACCGGGCAGAACAGTGAGATTTACACACTGACCACAGCCCTGGGGGCTCTGGAAACAGTCCCGTTTCTGTGGGGGAGAGGCAGGCCCGGCCTGGGCCCCTGGAAGACTCAGACTTATCGCACAGCCCGGTGCTGTGAAGCCGCTAGTGCCGAGAGACACTTGGAAGGGAGTCCCTAACGGACTAATTGGGCACAGAAGTCAAGACAATCTTATTATTAAGTATCACAATTTTAGAATTAATCCGAAAGTGGAGGGGTCCACCATCACTACAGTTACTGCTACCTCATCAGTTTTAAGTACACCTCACCAGTTCTAGACGGGAGGTGGTTATATGGGCGACAGATGCTTCTGGGGGGAATATGGGGTGGGAAGGGAGTTGGGGGGCAAGAGAGCTCAGGCCGAGTTATACAGGCCACAGGTGCCACGTTTAGGTCACCAACACGTTTAATTTTTAGGTCCAACAGACAGAGCAAAAATCATAAAGACTCAACTGAACATGGGATAACACACACTCCAAAAAGCCAGAGAACAGGCGAGGGCTTTCCCACATTTCGGGGTCCACTGGAGATAGTCCCAAATGAATATGATGATCACCCTTTAAACACTCACCCCCCATGAGCCAAACACAGGTTATCTCATGGAACGTCAACGGGCTCCTAGATAAAATAAAGTGCACCGCCGTACTCATGTACGTACACAGACACAGGCCAGACATGCTTCTGTTACAAGAAACTCATCTTCAGGGAGACAATTGTCCCTTCCTGGCTCGTAGGGGTTTTGACAGAATTTATCATGCCGGGTTCACTCGTGGCTCTAGGGGAGTGGCTATACTTCTTCATAGATCCTTCCCCATGACATATATTCAAACACGAAGAGATCAACATGGACGATTCATAGCTATTACAGGGAAAATTGAAGGGAACACGATCAATATGGTCAGCAGCTATGTCCCCCCCACTTTGGTTCGGAAAACTTTAGATGATCTCTCCGAGCTGCTTCTAAATCTACCACCGGGGCTCACAATGAGAGGAGGAGACTTTAACTCCACCACAGACCCAACAATGGACGTGACAGGCCCAATCTCCGCGCATAGACACACAATGGCAACGGGGCTCAGGGGGTGGCTCTGGGCGACGGGGCTCTGTGACGCCTGGCGAATATGGCACCCAAGACGGCGTCAGTTCACCCACACGTCAGCCGCTCATGGTTCACAATCCAGGATAGACCTGGTCCTTCTTCCGGGCACGGACTGCGCAGCTCTCTCCCACATTGAACTGTTGCAGAGGGGGATCTCTGACCATGCCCCACTCCGATTCAGTATAAGTCACACCCAATCCCAGATCCGTCCAATGTGGCGATTAAATTCATGGTACCTCCAAGACCAAGGTTATGTGGAATAGTTGCGTAAGGAGATAAAGGAGTATTTTGAGCTGAACGAAGGGTCGGTGTCATCCACAGGTACCTTGTGGGCGGCGGGTAAGGCGGTGCTAAGAGTAAGGGCCAAACACCTGATACGGATCCAAGAATGTACTCGAACCCAACACATTGAAAAGTTGGAACTAAGAGTCGTAGCCCTGGAAAGTAGGAACGGTGTAAGCCCAACAGATAAAATGACAAGACAAATAAGCTTGCTCCGAGAGGAAATAAGAGGCCAATCCCTAGAATCGGCTAAATACATATGGAGAGCTAGTACTGCAAAAATCTATGGCTGGGGAGACAAGACCGGTAAAATGTTACATTGGCTGGTATCTCACCACCAGGCCTCCAGGATAGTCCCCGAGGTTCGGGATGGCGAGGGAAACACTGTTGTTCAACATGCAGAAATCGCAAATGTCTTTGCCACATATTACCAAACTCTTTATCAAGCGTCGGGACGGGTCAACATGAATGTAGCCAGACAGTTACTAGACGAAACCCCCCTCCCACGGTTGTCAGCGATAGAAGCAAAGGCCTTAGATGAACCTGTCGACACAGAAGAAATCCAGATGGCCATTTCGGCCCTGGGCGCGGGGAAAACACCGGGACTGACGGACTCCCTGCAGAATACTACAAGGTCTTTAGAGAGGAGTTAATACCACACCTGATGAACCTCTTCACGGAGGTAGATAATAGTGGTGTCTTCCCCAGAGAACTAGCTACAGCTACCATTGTGGTGTTACCTAAGACTCAACCCCCCTCAATACTCTGTGCCGACTACAGGCCAATTTCACTAATTAATACAGAGATAAAGATTTTTGCAACCATCCTGGCCACCCGACTTAAAAAGATCCTTCCTCTACTTATAAACCCAGATCAATGCGGCTTTATGGCCACTCGTAGCACTCGGCATTGTATCCGCCGGTTGCACATAGCATTAGCTGAACGTGGCCGTTTGACTCGAGATCTCGCCCTTTTACTTATTGACTTTGAAAAAGCCTTCGATTCCGTTGATTGGGGTTTTCTCCGGCTGGTACTCCGACGCGCGGGCCTGGGCCCTAGATTCTGCCGCTTGGTTCAGGCACTATACACCAACCCCACTGCCCGGGTGCAGGTCAACGGTTCTTTGTCGTCAACAATAGAGATTCACAGGGGCACACGACAGGGTTGTCCTCTATCCCCGCTTTTATTCACCTTAGCCATTGAGCCTCTGGCGCAGATGGTGAGATCCGACCCAATATATAGCGGCTGGAGATGGAAGCACTCCCAGGAAGACAGAATAGCGCTCTATGCGGACGATATCTTGCTATGCATGGAGGAACCTAGTGTAACAGGCCCGAGATGCCTCAGACTACTGGAACGCTATGAAGTAGCTTCAGGTCTGAAAATGAACCCGGCTAAATCCATACTAATTCCGTTGGCACACTCACAAGATTGTTTTGACTGGCAGGAACATATACCATTGCGTCGACTAAGCTTTAAATATCTGGGCATCTGGGTATCACTGCTGCCAGAACTGACCTGGGCTAAAAATTTGACCCCCCTACTGTCATGCATAAAAACGGATCTCCAGAAGTGGCAAACTCTACCACTAAACATAATGGGCAGAGTGGCTTTTGTACAAGATGATGATCTTGCCGAGGCTCCTCTACACCTTTCAAAACTTCCCCCCCTACCCATCCCCCGCTCATGGTTCAAGGCCCTTGAAAGAGCTACAGGGTTGTTCTTCTGGAAGGGTTCCAGACACTGCGTAGGGGCCCATCACTGCCGAAGAGGGATCTACGATGGAGGCCTGGGCGTCTCAGACCCCTACCTTTACTACTTAGCCTCCCAATTAATAGTGATACACGATTGGTTTAATGGGGGATCGGGAGATTCAGCCTACCGAGTAGAATTGGAGACCCTAGGGTTTCCCCGCCTTCTAGACATCATGTACGGGAACCCCCTGCCCCGAGAGATGGGAGAAGTTACCAAAGTGATTTTCCAGGCATGGCGAGCTGCCCTGAGATACACCCACTGGAATACCACTGTTACACACCAAACACCACTATGTAGAGGGAAATGGCTAAGCGCAACTGCAGCTCTGGAGGGATTCCGGGAATGGGACCTGGTGGGCATCTCACTGGTTGGTGACGTGTGGGCAGGAGACTCCATGAAATCTTTTCAAGACTTAAGGAGGGATTTTCAACTAGCCCCAACACAATTCTTCTGATATCTCCAACTCAGGCAAGCCTTAAAATCCCACATACCGACAGCAGGCTCCCTACCAGAATCTAACCCGCTAGAAACCAAACTACTCATGGGAAACCTGGGAGGGAAAGGGGTTTCCCAAATTTATAAAATGCTAGTTAACAATGCCCCTGGAGACGTGAACCTCATTAGATCCAGATGGGAGGCATGGGTGGGAGCCCTAGAAGACGCAGAATGGAGGGAAGCACTGACGGCACTCAGGCCCTTAGTGGTGTCGGCCAAGCTCCGCACAGTGCAATTCTATTACTTGCACAGTGCGTACTTATCTCCTGCTAGATTATACCTCGCAGGCCTACGTCCCTCGGCCCAATGCCTAAGATGCTTGCTCGAACCTGCAGATTTTTTCCACATGGTCTGGTCATGTCAAGTGATCCAGTCCTGTTGAGAATGAGTGTTTTGAGTGCTGGATAAAGTCTTAAATGGTGAAATACATAGAACTGCCAAACTAGTCCTACTGGGCGTGCTGGAGGACATGAGAGGAACACAGGCTCACAGAGCACTGGTAGCCACAGCCCTGTTAATAGATAAAAGGGACAATAGCAGCAACATGGATCCCCCCGAGGGCCCAAAACTCCATAAATGGAAGAAAGGGGTAGACTGGTGTGCGGCCCAAGAAAAGGTGGTCTACGAGTCTAGAGGGTGTCCCAGGAAATTTGAAAAGATATGGGGAAGATGGGTAGATTTGCTATTATAATAGAAGATGGGAACCTGCCAAGACGGCAGCACTGGAAACCAGGTAATGGTCAAACCCCACAGTTCAACACTCTGACTTCCCATATGGTATCTATCTGTTTGAAAATCGCTAATGTCCTTAACCTCGTTTACAATGTTATATGGAACTGTAATTGTGCTCTGCTTGACCTATCACTGTTTTTGTTCCTTGTTGCTGGTTTATTATTTTATCAAAAACAAACAATAAAACTTGTTTATCAAAACAAATTATCAAGATTTGATAAGTACACTTTGAAATATCACTTCAGAGAATGATAAAAAGAGTCTTTAGTCTTTAAAAAGCAACAAGTGTCTCTTTCAAGCACAAAGTACTTGGTTTATGTTCAAATTCTCCCCATGGGACCACAGAGGAGGAGATGCATGGAAAACGGGGAGGTATGCGTCGGTTTCTCCGGGCACACACAGACGATGCATTAATAATTTTCCGCGCAGGGAAGGCTTGCGTCGATTTCCGGCTCGCAGACTTGGATCCTCTTCGGGTTGCGGGGTTTTCAGATGACCCGGGGACGATACGGAGAAATCCTGAGCATGCAGGACAAAGTCACAGGAGCTGCGTCGATCCAGTGGGTGATGCGGGGAAAGTTCTGTCGCACGACAGGCGCTGCTTCGATTCTTCTTGCAGGAAGTCGGGCTGCGTTGTTTCGGCTTGGCTATGCGTCGAACAGTGGACCGTGCGTTGAAGTTCCGGTCGCAACGCTGGTGCTGCATTGATCTCCTCTCGGGGAGCCGGGCTCCGTCATTCCGGTTTGTCGTGCACTGATTTTCCCATTGCAATGCAGGCTGTGCATCACATTTTCGCCGCACAAGGAGTTTGGTCCTGAGACTTCAAGGAACAGGAGGCAACCTATATCCAAGCCCTTGGAGAGCACTTCTCAGCAGAGCCAGTGGGCAGCAAGGCAGCTGAGCAACAGCAGGGCAGCAGTCCTTTGCAGAAAAGCAGTCAGGTGAGTCCTTTGGGCAGCCAGGCAGTTCCTCTTGGCAGGTTACAGGGTCTGGTTCAGAGTTTCTTTACTATTGGTATCTTGTGCAGAAGTGTCTAAGTTGATAGGGTCAGAGTGCCTGTTTAAATACCCAAATGTGCCTTTGAAGTGTGGGAGACTTCAAAGAGTGGCTTAGAAGTGCACCAGGTCCTCTTTCAGTTCCATCCTGTCTGCCAGGGCCCAAGTAGGGGGTTTGGCAGTGCATTGTGTGAGGGCAGCCCACTGTCCTTTCAAATGTAAGTGTCAGGCCCTCCACCCTCTCAGCCCAGGAAGACCCATTCAGTATGCAGATGTGTGCAGGTGTGACTGAGAATCCTGTGTTTGGGGTTGTCTGAGTGAAATTCACAAGGGAGCTGTCAACTAACCTAGCCAGACGTGGATTGGAAGGCACAGAAGGATTTAAGTATGGAGACATGTTCACTTTCTAAAAGTGGCATTTCTAGAATAGTAATATTAAATCCAACTTCACTAATAAGCAGGAGTTTCTATTACCATTCTGGCCATACTAAATATGACCTGGTTACTCCTTTCAGATCAGAATCTACCACTCAAACAGTATATGAGGGTAACCCTAATGCTATCCTATGAAAGGAGCAGGACTCACAGCAGTGTAAGATGAATTTAGGAGTTTTACACTGCCGGAACATATAGAACACATGTTCATGTCCTGCCTTTTACATACATAACACCCTGCCCTAATGTAGAAAAAGTGGAGTTTAAGGCTTGGCAATTATTTTGAAATGCCAAGTTGAGGTGGCAGTGAAACTGCACACACAGGCCTTGCAGTAGCAGGCTTGAGACATGGTTAGGGGCTAGTTATGTGGGTGGCACAACCAGTGCTGCAGGCCCACTATTAGTATTTAATTTACAGACCCTAGACACATGTAGTACACTTTACTAGGGACTTACAAGTAAATTAAATATGTGTAGGAAAGTACCATCTTGCCTGGCATATTACCCCCATATTTCACTGTATATGTGTTGTTTTAGTTGTATATGTTACTGGGACCCTGCCAGCCAGGGCCCCAGTGCTCATAAGTGTGCCCTGTATGTGTTACCTGTGTTATGACTAACTGTCTCACTGAGGCTCTGCTATCCAGAACCTCAGTGGTTATGCTCTCTCATGTCTTTCCAAATTGTCACTAACAGGCTAGTGACCAATTCCACCAATTTACATTGGCATACTGGAACACCCTTATAATTCCCTATTATATGGTACTGAGGTACCCAGGGTATTGGGGTTCCAGGAGATCCCTATGGGCTGCAGCATTTCTTGTGCCACCCATAGGGAGATCTGACAATTCTTACACAGGCCTACCAGTGCAGCCTGAGTGAAATAACGTCCACGTTATTTCACAGCCATTTACCACTGCACTTAAGTAACTTATAAGTCACCTATATGTCTAACCTTTACCTGGTAAAGGTTGGGTGCTAAGTTACTTAGTGTGTGGGCACCCTGGCACTAGCCAAAGTGCTCCCACATTGTTCAGGGCAAATTCCCCGGACTTTGTGAGTGCGGGGACACCATTACACGCGTGCACTATACATATGTCACGACATATGTATAGTGTCACAATGGTAACTCCGAACATGGCCATGTAACATGTCTAGGATCATGGAATTTTCACCCCAATGCCATTCTGGCATTGGGGAGACAATTCCATGATCCCCGAGTCTCTACCTCAGACCCGGGTACCGCCAAACTACCTTTCCCGGGGTTTCACTGCAGCTGCTGCTGCTGCCAACCCCTCAGACAGGTTTCTGCCCTCCTGGGGTCCAGCCAGGCCTGGTCCAGGAAGGCAGAACAAAGGACTTCCTCAGAGAGAGGGTGTTACACCCTCTCCCTTTGGAAAAAGGTGTCAGGGCTGGGGAGGAGAAGCCTCCTCCAGCCTCTGGAAATGCTTTGATGGGCACAGATGGTGCCCATCTCTGCATAAGCCAGTATGCACCGGTTCAGGGATCCCTCAGCCCTGCTCTGGCACGAAACTGGACAAAGGAAAGGGGAGTGACCACTCCCCTGACCTGCACCTCCCCTGGTCCAGAGCTCCTCCAGTGTGCTCCAGACCTCTGCCATCTTGGAAACAGAGGTGCTGCTGGCACACTGGACTGCTCTGAGTGGCCAGTGCCAGCAGGTGACGTCAGAGACTCCTTCTGATAGGCTCCTTCAGGTGTTGCTAGCCTATCCTCTCTCCTAAGTAGCCAAACCCTCTTTTCTGGCTATTTAGGGTCTCTGCTTTGGGGAATTCCTTAGATAACGAATGCAAGAGCTCATCAGAGTTCCTCTGCATCTCTCTTCACCTTCTGCCAAGGAATCGACTGCTGACCGCGCTGGAAGCCTGCAAAACTGCAACAAAGTAGCAAAGACGACTACTGCGACCTTGTAACGCTGATCCTGCCGCCTTCTCGACTGTTTTCCTGGTGGTGCATGCTGTGGGGGTAGTCTGCCTCCTCTCTGCACTAGAAGCTCCGAAGAAATCTCCCGTGGGTCGACGGAATCTTCCCCCTGCAACCGCAGGCACCAAAGAACTGCATCACCGGTCCTCTGGGTCTCCTCTCAGCACAACGAGCGAGGTCCCTTGAACTCAGCAACTCTGTCCAAGTGACTCCCACAGTCCAGTGACTCTTCAGTCCAAGTTTGGTGGAGGTAAGTCCTTGCCTCCCCACGCTAGACTGCATTGCTGGGAACCACGTGTTTTGCAGCTACTCCGGCTCCTGTGCACTCCACGAAGATTTCCTTTGTGCACAGCCAGGCCTGGGTCCACGCCACTCTAACCTGCATTGCACAACCTCCTGAGTTGTCCTCCGGCGGCGTGGGACTCTCTTGTGTAACTTCGGGTGAGCACCGTTTCACTCCACTTTGTAGTGCCTGTTCTGGCACTTCTGCGGGTGCTGCTTGCTTCTGAGTGGGCTCCTTGTCTTGCTGGACGCACCCTCTGTCTCCTCACGCAATTGGTGACATCCTGGTCCCTCCTGGGCCACAGCAGCATCCAAAAACCCTAACCGCGAGCTTTGCAGCTAGCAAGGCTTGTTTGTGATCTTTCTGCAGGAAAACACTTCTGCACGACTCTTCACGATGTGGGACATCTATCCTCCAAAGGGGAGATTTCTAGCCCTTGTCGTTCTTGCAGAATCCTCAGCTTCTACCATCTGGTGGCAGCTTCTTTGCACCCACAGCTGCCATTTCCTGGGCATCTGCCCACTCCCGACTTGATCGTGACTTTTGGACTTGGTCCCCTTGTTCCACAGGTACTCTCGTCTGGAAATCCATCGTTGTTGCATTGCTGGTGTTGGTCTTTCCTGCAGAATTCCCCTATCACGACTTCTGTGCTCTTTGGGGAACTTAGGTGCACTTTGCACCCACTTTTCAGGGTCTTGGGGTGGGCTATTTTTCTAACCCTCACTGTTTCTTTACAGTCCCAGCGACCCTCTGCGAGGTCACATAGGTTTGGGGTCCATTCGTGGTTTGCATTCCACTTCTAGAGTATATGGTTTGTGTTGCCCCTATCCCTATGTGCCCCCATTGCATTCTATTGTGACTATACATTGTTTGCACTGTTTTCTATTGCTATTACTGCATATTTTGGTATTGTGTACATATATCTTGTGTATATTTGCTATCCTCATACTGAGGTTACTCATTGAGATACTTTTGGCATATTGTCATAAAATAAAGTACCTTTATTTTTAGTATATCTGTGTATTGTGTTTTCTTATGATATTGTGCAAGTGACACTAGTGGTACTGTAGGAGCTTCACTCGTCTCCTAGTTCAGCCTAAGCTGCTCTGCTAAGCTACCTTTTCTATCAGCCTAAGCTGCTAGACACCCCGCTACACTAATAAGGGATACCTGGGCCTGGTGCAAGGTGTAAGTACCCGTTGGTACTCACTACAAGCCAGTCCAGACT
The DNA here is from genome assembly GCF_031143425.1 of Pleurodeles waltl. Taxonomy (NCBI): domain Eukaryota; kingdom Metazoa; phylum Chordata; class Amphibia; order Caudata; family Salamandridae; genus Pleurodeles; species Pleurodeles waltl. The sequence goes on along the minus strand of NC_090449.1, from coordinate 757,558,817 downwards.
CCTACAATATGCCAATTGGTTATGAGCCAATGTCACCATGTTTTAGGGAGAGAGCATATGCACTTTAGCACTGATTAGCAGTGGTAAAGTGCGCAGAGTCCTAAAGCCAGCAAAAATGAGGTCAGAAAAAGAGAAGGAGGAAGGCAAAAAGTTTGAATGATCCCGATCATGCTGGTGCTCATTTGTTATTTGTTACAGCGAGCCTTTATATATATATATATATATATATATATATATATATATATATATATATATATAGTTTCCTTTTCTCATTCTTTAAACTGCATTTTTTCCCTACATTTAAGCTTTAGTTCTTATTTTCAGCTGTCTAGATAATTTAGAAGGTCTTGTCATGTATATTGCTGCCAAGATTTCTGCCAGCACTTCCTGGTTGAAGTGCTGGCAGCCAATCAGATCTCATCATGAGATCTGATATTAGGCTAGGCCCAGATATCTATATTTCTTTTTCCTTTAATATCTCAAAATCATATGAACAGATTTACACCAAATAACAAAAAGGGCTCTTTCTGGACCAAGACCTACCTTTCTGCCAAAATGATTGTAATTCCGTCCAGTGGTTTGGGCTCTAGTTGTGTTTGTAAATCCTATGGAAAATTGCATGGGGAAAAGGCATTTTGGGACCCCTCCCTTTCTCTCAGCCCGCTTCATGAATCACCCTGAAACTTTCAACACAGCAGCTGAACTGTCGTACTAGTTTAGAAAATGTCATGAACATTCGTCATACAGCGCCAAAGTTATTGGCAAAACAAAAGATGATTTTCCTTTGGATACTAGATCCTAACTAAAAGCACCTACGGGTGTCCACCAGTAGGACATTATATATATATATATAACCTGACAGGAATGTGGTGGCTGCCATTTTATTTTATCGGGAAATGCTCCCCGGGGCTGAAATCTGGGGGGAAATGGAGATGTAATGGTCAGAGTATAAGTTCCCTAACCCCGTGAAGGTAATATAGTTGTGATGAAACACTTAGGTGGTCTTTATGACATTGGCAGTGATTGTTAAAGTGGCTGTAATACCGCCAAAAGCCTGGCAGTAATTACTGCCAAATTATGACCATGATGGTGATACCGCCCATGGACAGCCAATGTACCACACAAACCGCCAGGGCGTTAACACCACTGATAACGGCGGGAGCCACCTACAGCCAGGCGGAAGTCAAGGTACCGGCCACCATATTATGACATAGAAAACCACCAGGATATTTACATAGTCCAGTAACATACATGGTCAATGCACACTGAAGTGATGGTTCCATTGTTCAGTTTGTCACTCCCTTCTTACTCTTGTGTCCCTTAGGTACCTACCACTGCGGAGGAGTAGGTGGAGGAGGAGAGCCCCGGTGCACACACCCCTTCTGGACTTGGCTACTCTGGAGGACAAGCACATAATACTAACCTATAGACTGGACAGGGCCACAACCACAGAGCTGTGTGCTCAATTGGAGCCTGATCTGATATCCGTCATCCCACTGGGGTCCCCCTTTTGTGCAGGTCCTATCAGTGCTCCATTGCCTGGCAACTGGCTCTTTCCCAGGGGCAGTGGGTTTCACTGCAGGAATGTCACAGCCAATGTCTCCAATAGTGCTGGCAGAGGTTTTGGCCGCCCTGCTCAAAGACTTGTGCAGCTACATCGCTTTCCCCCAAGTGAATGATTTGCCCACTGCAAAGGCTGGTTTGTATGCAATGGAACATATTTCACATGTAATTGGGGCCATTGATTGAACACATATAGCATTTGTTCCCCCACCGACACAATGAAAAGGTGTTCAGGAATAGGAAGAGTTTCCACCCAATGTGCAAATGGTGTGCCTTGCTGACCAGTACAACTCCCACGTCACTGCCAATTATCCTGGGTCAGTGCATGATGCCTTCGTTTTGAGTAATAGCAGCATCCCACATGTGATGGCACAACTACAGAGGCACAGGGTGTGGCTAATAGGTGAGCCTGAGTCCCCACCTAATGCATGACAGTGTATGGCTTCAGGAGCCATCCCCCATGCCATTGTGCAAGGCTAATGTTTGTCCCTCATTTCTTGCAGGTGACTCTGGCTACCCAAACCTGTTGTGGCTCTCGACCCCCGTAAGGAATGCCAGGACAGGGGCTGAGAATAGGTATAATGATGCTCATGGGAGAACCAGGAAAATCATTAGAGGACCTTCTGCCTCCTGAAGGCCAGATTCAGATGCCTCCATCTGACAGGTGGATTCCTCTGCTACTCCCCTGAGAAGGTCTGCCAGATAGTTGTTGTATGCTGCATGTTTCACAACCTGGCCATCAGACATGTGCCCTATCTGCAGGGGGAAGAGGATGGAAATGCTCCTGTGGCAGCAGTGGACCCTGAGGACAGTGAGGATGAGGAGGCAGAGAATGTGGATGTGGACAACAGGACATCAGTCATACGGCAGTACTTCCAATGGCACACAGGTAAGACAGTGGAACTGACCATTCCTCTGATTATTATCTTTTCTGTGTGGCTGTAGCATGATGGCAGTCACTTCCTTATCATCCCAACTGACTGTCACCTATGCCTTCCCATTTTGCAGATGTTAATGTGGTTAGAACTGTGTACTGATGTGATGACTACAGACAGCTACAGGTCATTTCTTGTATGGAATCGCAGTTCTGGACAATTGCACAAGATGAAACTGTTTTGTTACATAAAGCACTATCACTCAAGTTGTGTTCAATGGTGTTTATTGAAGTGAGAAATATAGGAGGAATGGTGCAATGGAATTCGTGCAAGTGCAATGCGATGGTAGAGGAAAGTCCAGGGTAATGGTCCAGTCTGTTTCTAGCACAGGTAAATTGTCCTAGGGGCCATAGGAAGGGGAGCAATGGCAGTTTAAAGTGGACAAGGTGACAGAGTGGAACACAAGGGGGACATTGAGGAGGGTCTCATTTCCTGGTGGTGGTCTTGGCCTTGGCAAGTGTCTCTGATGTCTGCCTGGGTCGCAGGAAAAATTTGCGGGGTGGTTCACCTTCTGCAAGGGGAGGGGTGCTGATGGCCAGTGTGTCCTGTGGCAGGGCCACCTATCCACTAGCTGCAGTAGATGTGGAGGGCTGTTCAAATGAATGGCAAGTGGAAGGGGCCCACTGGTGTGCTGTGTAGTCCCTCGTGATGTTAGCCATATCTCCCAGTACCCCTGCTATGGAGACCATGGTGGTGTTGAGGGCCTGCAATTCTTTCCTGATCTCCTGGTGGTGTTCCTACTGCAGCCACTGATTCTCCTGCATGATGTTTAACATCTGACCCATCTTGTCCTGGGATTGTTGGTAAGCCCCCAGGACATTAGTAAGTGCATCCTGGACAGTCGGTTCCCTGGGACGGTCCTCCCCTGGTGCACAGCTGTCCTCTGAGTGTCCTTGTCCCCCTGTGCCTGTGTCCCCTGAACGGTGTGCCCACTGCCACTGACCCCAGGACCTTGATTGTCTTGGCTGTGAGGTGTGGACTGGGGTCCCTGTATAGGTGGGAACACCGCTGATTGATGTGTCCTAGGGACAGATGTGTGGGGACGTTGGGTGGAGGCTGTGGTGTTGGATACTGATGGTGGAGGCTCTGTGGTGGTGTGGGTGTGGGCTGGGGTATCCAACTGACCAGTGGTCCCTGATGGGCCAGGGAGTTCATACAGATCCAGAGGCCCATGTAGGAAAGTACCATCTTTCTTGGCATGTTACTCCTAGTTTCTGCCTGATTGTCAGTGTGTTTTGACTGTGTCACTGCATGTGTCACTGGCATCATACAAGTTAGAATCCTAGTTCTTATGGTTTGTTGCCGGTTTGCCAGTGCGCTTGCACTGTTTTCCAAATTCGTCACTGGAGTCCTGCTAATCAGAACTTCACTCATGCTCTCTCTGATTTAAAATTTGTCACTATAATCTAGTGACTCCATATTTCACTCCAAATTGGCACACTGGACCCCCCTTATAAGCCTCTAGTATATGATACCTAGGTACCCAGGGTATTTGGGTTCCAAGAGATACTTATGGGCTCCAGCATTTTTTTTTTGCCACCCATAAGGAGCTCATAAAAACACTTCTTCAGGACTGCCATTGCAGTCTGAGTGAAATAGTGAAAGCACTATTTCACAGCCATTTTCACTGCACCAGGTCACTTATAAGTCACCCGTATATCTAACCTTCAGAACCTGAAGGCTAGGTGCATAGTACCTGTGTCTGAGGGCACCCCTGCACTAGCATGCCATTATAAGTGTGCACTGCATATAGGTCAATACATATATGTAGCTTCACAATGGTAACCCCGAATATGGTCATGTGAGGTGTCTAACAACTTGGAATTGTACCCCAGTACTGATTCCAGTATTGGTTGCACAATCCCATGCACATTGTGGGCTCCACCACGGTGCCTCAGTCCTGCCATACCCGTCTTCTGAGGATTTCACTGCAGCCCCAACTGCTGCCACCTCACAGACATGTTTCTGCCCTCCATGGCTTGAGCAACTCGATCCCAGGAAGGTAGAACAATGCATACCGTTTAGGAGTGGGGTGTTACACCCTCTCCCTTTGGAAATAGATGTTACAGGCATGGGAGGGGTATCTTCCTAGAGCCTATAGAAATGCTTTGAAGGGCACAAGTGGTGCCTCCTTGTATAATGCAGTATACATTGGTTCAGGGACCCCAGTTCCTGCTCTGGTGCGAAACTGGCCAAAGGAAAGGGGAGTGACCACTCCCCTGTCCATCGCCACCCCAGAGGTGGTGCTCAGAGCTCCTCCAGAGTGTCCCTGGGTTCTTCCATCTTGTTTTCATGATGGTCAGGGAATTCTGGGAGCATCAGAGTAGCCAGTGCCATCATGTGACGTCAGAGATCCCTCCTGATAGAGGATATTTCGGGTCTCTCCTCTGGGTGTTTCTTCAGATTCAGATTGCAAGACTCTAGCAGGACTCCCTTGTATCCTTTGCTTCACCTTCTACCATCGCATGAACCACAGAATTGCTCCAGGAACTCTACAACTTGCAACAAAGTACCCAAGGTGACTACTGCAACTCTGTAACATCAACTCCTGGCAGCAACTGCAACAGTTTTCAGGTCGTGCACGCTTTGAGGACTGCCTGTCTTCATCCTGCACCAGAAGAACCGAAGGAATCTCCCGTGGAGTGACGGAGACACTTCCCTGCTTCAGTAGGCACCTCACTGCAGTGACGACCGGTACTCTGGGTCCCCTCTCTGACGATGAGCATGGATCCTAGAACAAAGGTGGTGGACTGAAACAACCCTGACTTTCCAAAGGTCCAACAGTCCAAATTTGGTGAAGGTAAGAGCTTGCCTCCCCGTGTCAGACAGTACCCCTGTGCACCACATGTTTTGCAGCTCCTGGGGCTTCTGTGCTCTTCTCCGAGAAATCCTTCATGCACAGCCTAGTCCAGGTCCCCAGCACTCTATCCTGTGACGTTCAGCTCTCTGAGTTGTTCTCCTTTGGCGTAAGATCCCTTTGTGTAGTGCTGCAACGACCGCGATTTGCAACTCCTTTGTTTCCGTGTCCTGGGACTCCTGTGGGTGCTGCCTGGTCTTCTGAGGGGTCTCTGAAGTGTTAAAAGACCCCTTTATCTCCTATCTCCTCAGTCGAGTTGAGACCCCCAGGTCCTTCCTGGGCCCTGGTAGCGCCTTTTCCAGCCAGACTCGTCTCTTGTGTGAGTTAAGGCTTGTTGGCAGAATCCAATGACGAAAAACAGCCTGCATTCATCTACTCGACTTGGGAGATCTCTTGCACAAAGCAGGAATCCGCAGCTGTCTTCTTTGGTGCATCTCTGACTTTTTCTTCAAACTAGAGGTTCCACTTTTGCACCTTCATCTGGATTAGCAGGGGCTCCTGTTCTCCCTGGACGCTTCAGCACCTCTTCGACTTAGTCTCCTCTCTCCAAAGGTCTTCAGGTCCAGGAATCCATCGTTGGTGTCTTGCAGTCTTCCTTGGTTTTTGCATAATTCTTTATCACAACTTTTAGTGTGTTCTGAGGAAATTTGCTGTACTTTAGTCCTGCTTTCCTGGGCTCTGGGGTGGGGTACTTTACTAACCTCTGTTGCTTTCTCACACTCCCAGCGCCCCTCTACACACTACTCTTCCCTAGGTGGGAAACTGACATTCCCATTGCACTATTTTAGTATATGGTTTGTGTTCCCCCTAGGCCCATTGTAACCTATGGTGTTTTGCACTATTTGCACTATTTTATGACTGTCTACTTACCTGATTGTGGTCACTAGTGTATATTTTATGTAAAATACTTACCAGGGAGTATAGGAGTATAAGGGAGTATAGCCTCTAATAAGGGAGTATAGACTCTAAGATATATTTGGCATTGTGTCACTAAAATAAAGTACCTTTATTTTTGGTAACACTGAGTATTGTCTTTCTTGTGTGTAAATACTGTGTGACTATAGTGGTATTGCAAGAGACTTGCATGCCTCCTAGTTCAGCCTTGGCTGCTCTGCTACAGCTACCTCTAGATAGCCTGGCTTCTAGACACTGACTACATTTCACCAACAAATTGATAACTCGAACTGTTATAAGGTGTAAGTACCTTAGGTACCCACTACAAACTAGGCCAGCCTCCTACAGTCCAGAGTTACTGTCATCACTGGGGACATCTTCTGGTGGGGGACTGGGTAGCCGTGGTAGCTCCTCGCCACTGGGATTGGCTGGGACACCTGTGGGGATGTAAGTGGTGTATAATGCTACATGTCTGTGACATATTCTACATCCCTAGCTTCCCCCATGTCGTTGCTGTTGCCCTCCCACCTTTGTTTGTGTATGGTGATGTATTGTGGAATTATTAGTTCTTCATGCTGTGCATGCATTGGTGGTGGGTGTACATGCAGGACTGGGCGGGATGTTCATGGAGTGGGTATGTCATGCAGGGCTTGCCATTCATGTTAGTGAATTGTGATGGTGCACTCTGGGGGGAATTGAGTGGAGTGATGGATGTCATGGTGAGGGGTGAGGTTGTGGTGGTGGCTTGCAGGTATGTGGGGGATAGGTAGTAAATATTGACTCACCAGTGTCCGGCAACTCCAGTGTGTCACTCATGATGCAGTATTGCCAAGACTTGCTCCTCCCATGCTCTCAGTTGTGGGGAAGGAGGTGGTGGTCCACTGCCAGTCCTCTGAATGCCTTGCTGCCATGGACCGTACCTTCCCCTGTGGGTCGTTCCACCTCTTCCTGATGTCGTCCCTTGTTCTTGGATGCTGTCCCATGGCATTCTCCCGGTGCACGATTCTCCGCCATAGCTCCATCTTCCTTCAATTTGCTGGATCTGTGCTCCAAACAGCTGTGGCTCTACCCTGACTATTTCCTCCACCATGTTCTGCAACTCCTTATCAGTAAAACAGGGTGCCTTTGTGGGGACATGGGTGTTGTGTGGTGTGTGTTGTGCAATGGCTGTTGAGTAATGTGGTGGGGTGTGGGGTGCGTGACGAATGAATGGGTGTTTGTGGTGTGTGTGTAGTTGTGTCTATGATTTGTATGGCTATCTCTTGGCTATTTTTCGTGTTCTTGAAGGGTTGTGGGTAATGTGGGTGTATGTTTTATAGTGCTGTTTCTGGGTGGGTGTGTGTATCAGTGTCATGTGTGTGATTTTATTTTTGGCCAATTTTGTGTTGTTTTGTATTTGGGTGGCCATTCTGAGCGTGCCAGTGTGTACCGCCAATGGTTTACCGCCGTTGAATGTCCGCTGCGGTGATTCATGCGTCATAATGTGGAGGGCATTGCTTTGTTGGCGTGATGGTATGGGTGTTCGTAATGACAGTTTAACACTTACGTTTGGTCTGGCAGAAATGTGTTTGTGGCAGTTTTCTGTTGGTTTAGTGTGTGTGTGTCATAATATGGCAAACGGATGTTCAGCTCCGCGACGGTATGTTGGCGGATGTCACCGCAGCGGTAAGCGGGATTTACCGCCAGTGTCATAATGAGGGCCTAAGTATTGGGCTTGAAATGTCTTAAAACATATTTTTTGATGGTTTTCGAGTTCCGCGGATCCATCCTCGAGGCTCTGCGTAGCCCCTTGTGTAAATCCACAGGTGTATTCGCGGATTACGTTAAATGTAAAAAAAAAATATATATATATATATATTCATCGACCCACTCAAACACTCAGACAAACACCATCACACCATCATACCCAGAGAGATGCTGTCACGTCCACTCTCACACCCACACAGACACCATCACTCTTACACTCAGAGAGGCAATCTCACACCCACCATCACATCCAGCCAGACACTGTCACACTTACTCTCACAACTACTTTCACTCCCAGTCTCATACCCAGAGAGATTCTCTCACACATAGACTCACACCGGGAGACACTTTCTCACAGACACTCTGACACCCAAACAGACACACATTTAGTCTCACACACCCAGAGAAACACTCTAACAGCCACTCTCACATCCAAAGAGACACTCTTATAGCCATTCTGACACTCAGACAGACTCTCACATACCCACTCAAGCACCCAAATACTGTCACACCCATTGTCACACACAGAGAGATGCTGTCACATCCAATCTCACACCTACACAGACACTCATGCTCACTTTCACACTCAGAGACACTCTCACACCCACTCACATACAGACACTGTCACACTCTCTTTCTCGCACTCTCATGCCCAGAAAGATGCTATCACACCTAGACGCACACCCAGTGACACTTTCTCACACTCACTCTCACACCCAGAGAGACATTTTCACAGCCAGTCTCACACTCATTCTGACACTCAAAGACATTCTCGGAGACCCACTCAAACATTCAGAGAAACACCCTCACACCCTCTTTCATACTCAGAGAGATGCTGTGACATCCACTCTCATACCCACAGAGACACTATCACGTTCACTCTCACCCACTCTCACATCAAGACAGATTCTGCCACACTCACTCTGACCCCTAGATAGATACTTTCACACCCACTCTCCTACCCAGAGAGATGCTCTCACTCCTAGGCTCACACTCACACCCAGATAGACACTCTCACAGCCACTCTCACACCCAGAGAGACACTCTTATAGTCATTCTGGCACTTGGTGAGACTCTCACATACCCATTCTCACATCCACATAGACACACTTACACCTACTCTGACAGCCAGAGAGACACTCTTACATCCACTCACACCCACACAGACACTCTCATACTTATTCTGATAAACAGTCACACACCACATTCACACTGAGAGAGACAGTCTTACATCCACTGTCACAGCCAGAGAGACACACCAAGTCACTCTCATACAGAAAGAAACACTTTCACCCACTCTCACACCCAGAAAGACACTCTGACACTGAGTCTCACACTCACAGAGACACTCTCACACCCACTCTCACATCCAGGCACTCACACACCCACTCTTACAACAAGACACACTCTCACTCACACTCTGACACATAAACAAACACTCTCACACCCACTTACACACCCAGAGGCAGTCACATACCCACTCACTCTCACACCCAGGGTGAGAGACACACGGCCACTCTCACACCCAGAGAAATTGTAACACACCCACTCTCACACCCAGAAACATACACTCAAACCTACTGTCACTTCCACATACATTCTCTCACATATACTTTTACACCCAGACCAACAGTTATACAATCGCACAGATACTCATATGGTTTTGGGTGTCTACGATCTGAGAGGAAAAATGTTTGCTGCATTTTGTTGTACTGGGAGAGTGTCCCGGGGCTAGTGTGTGAGCACTGGTGCTTATGAAGGGGTCAGGGAAGGAGTTTCCTGTCCACAAGGGTTTAAAGAAATATGGCATATTAGGAACCAATGTGTTTCTCTGAAAGGATCCTTTGTGTTTATGATATGTAATTGATTACTACAGATGAAGGAGGATGCAGACTCTCAAATTATGCAGGAACACCCTGTTGCCTATGTCTGTATATACAATCAGTATCAAATCGTAAATTGTTGTGGTATGTAGAGTCCATGTTATGGTCTTTGAGTAATGCAGAAACAGGTTTTTTTTCACATGTTTCCAGGATTTGTCTATTTGTGGACAGAATTCATTTGACAAATTCCACTTCTGCCTTTGGCAAATGTTAGAAAAAACAAAGGCAGTGTGGGAAAAGTGTCATTAATTTTCCAAAAGCATCCTTCATTAAAATTTACAAACGAACCACTGTAATTGTGCCTAAGTCATTGCCACCACAGTGCACAATCACAAGGTCTGGATGTTGGCATTCCTTAATAGATTCAACCAAAGGGAGCAATTGGTGCCACTTTAACGCTCTCTGACCAACCCAAGTAAGATTAGATAGACCTAGGTCCCTATCAATACTAGGCCCGGGCGGAGCACGCAGAGCTTCACTCCTCGGAATTTTGCGGAGTTGCCAAAAAATGACAACAATTCTGCTGACTTCCGCTGGCAGACAGAGGGGGTCATTCCAACCCTGGCGGTCATCGACCAACAGGCTGGCGGTGCTTCATTTTGTAAAGCCGCGGTCGCCCAGCCGGTTCCGGCGGTTTCCCGCCGGATTACCCCCAGCTGGGAGAATCCTCCATGGCGGCGCTGCTTGCAGCGCAGCCATGGGGATTCCGACCCCCTTTCCGCCAGCCTGTTTCTGGCGGTTTTCACCGCCAGAAACAGGATGGCGGGAATGCGTGTCGTGGGGCCCGTGGGGGCCCCTGCACTGCCCATGCCACTGGCATGGGCAGTGCAGGGGCCCCCTAACAGGGCCCCAGCAGGATTTTCACTGTCTGCTATGCAGACAGTGAAAATCGCGAAGGGTGCAACTGCACCCGTCGCACCCCTGCAACACCGCCGGCTCCATTCAGAGACGGCTTCAATGTTGCAGGGCCTTTCCCGCTGGGCCGGCGGGCGCCAAGGAGCGCCCGCCGGCCCAGCGGGAAAGTCAGAATGGAGCAGCCATTTGGCGGTTCCCGCCAGGCGGGCCGCGTCTGCCGCCCGCCGAAATCGGAATGACCACCAGAGTATCCTAGACCACCCATAGCAAATACTTTCTCACTGCTGTTAATATACAAGAGCATTGTTTTTAAACATTGCCTTCCTTCTGTGATTTATTGCCCACTTGTGCCACATTGGAGTGAAATACAAACTTAAACAAGTCGGGAAATTGGAAAGCACAGTTCTGAGTTAGAAAATGTCCTTTCTTCACTGTCAAAGAAAGAAAAACAAGCATTTTCAATGCAACGGGTCTTGCATTTGTTCGAGTTAGAGCTATTAGCATTGTAAAGCAAAAAAAAACACAACGCGATCGCGCTATGTAAAATGCAGCTCGATTGCGCTGCCTGGAAAATAAACAGATAAAGTAGTCCGGACCCCAGGCTGAAAACATCGAGCCTCGTATGTTTTTGGTACTTTACCGGTGCTGTGTAGGTGGACTAAACACCGGAAAAGGCATGACATATGCATGCCTTTGACAAATGAAAGCAAGCGGATTTTAAAAGGCAAGCCCACGAACCAATGTAAGTGACTGACGTGGCATGGGCGTGGTTTCAAGCCCAAAGAGAGATTACAGAATAGACGGAGTACTTTGTGCTCGCCCATAAAAAGGATTAGCTCTTAGGGCCAGATGTATGAAACTTTTTTGCACTCGCAAACGGTGCGAATCACAAAATTTGGCCGTTTGCAAGTGCAAAAACGTGGTCTGCAATGCATGAAAGGCATTCACAGACCAAAAAAAAGAAATCACAAAAATTTAGATTTTTTGCGTTGCAACCTGGTTTAGCGAGTCGCATTTTGCGATTCTGTATTTCCAGTAGGAAATTGTGAGGCGCAAATTGCGATTTGCAAAATCCAAGTCGCAAAACGATGCATCAAAAAATCGCAAATTGCGATTTTTTGCAGAATGGCATTTTTCACATGCAAAATACCACTAAGTGAAACCAGGTGGTAACCAGGTGCAACCTATATTAAGAGGCCCAGAATGCCTCAGACTCTTTTCCACAATGGCTGCACTCTACGTCATGGCGAGTAGGATGAGGATCTTGGCAGGTTTGAGGAGAGGGAGAAGGAGACAGGAGCGCATTTTCAGAGTGCGCATTACACTTTTTAACTTGACAGAGGAGGAAATATTTGAGAGGTATAGGTTGAACTCAGCCATAATACTTGATCTGATTGCTGAGCTACAACCCATGCTGCAGCGCAGAACACTAAGGACTCACAGCATACCCACCCATGTACAGGTATTATGCTCCCTCCACCTACTCACCTCAGGGAGCTATCAAGGGGTCATAGCAGCAGCTGGAGGGGTATCACAGAGTACCCTCTCTAGATTTGTCAATGTATTTATCAACGCCATGCTGAGCAGGATACATCAGTACATCAGATTCCCCCACACCCCACAGGATATACAGCAGTAAAAAAATTATTTTTTACCAGATAGCACAGTTCCCCCACATCCTAGGTGCCATAGATGGGACACATGTGGCAATCTGTCCACCATCTGCCACAGAGTATGTGTACCGCAACCGTAAATACCAATATTCAATGAATATACAGATGATTTGCAATGCCTAATACATCATTACTGATCTCATGGCCAGGTACCCAGGGAGCAGACATGATTGGTACATCTTCCACCATAGCGGCATTCACACAAGACTGCTAGCTGGGGAGTTTGAAGAAGGATATCTACTAGGTATTGTCCCTGTATACAATGGCGCATTGATGGCGTGCTGATGTCAGATGGCTCAGTTACTCATCATACCCTCTGTCCCTTCCAGGAGACAGTGTCTACGCAGTGCGCACCTACATGATGATCGGCCTAATTAAAATAGGCTGATGGCCTAAAATAAATTTGCCCCCCAGACCCCCACGGGGATCGACCCTTGCCTACGGGGTCACTCCCCTTGCGTGACATTGGCGCAAAAAATAAATCCCCGGTGCCTAGTGGTTTCTGCCCCCCTTGTGGGCAGATTGACCTAAAATCGGCCGATCTGCCCCCAAAGGGACAGAAATGGCATAAATACAATGTGCCCCTCCAGGGGAGCGACCCTTGCCTAAGAGGTCGCTCCCCATCTGTAAAACAACACCAACAAAAAAAATCCCCGGTGCCTAGTGGTTTCCTCCTCAAACCATTTCATGCACACTGCTCTCTGACTGGGAACCAAAAGCCATTTATGCGTCCTCAGTCTGTTTGTAAGAAGTAAGAAACCCCATTTTGAAAATATATTTAAAAACTGCATAGGCTAGAGTGCATAAAAAAATGCCCACAATTTGGTCTCAGGAGGAGAGGGGATTTGAACCCTGTTCTTCGAAAGTTAGCTAACACAAACCACACTTCACAAAGGAAGGATAGGCCAGGTCTGAGAAATGTAGTGTGGTGTAAGGTCACCGGATACCAGACCTAAACTATAAATGATCGCTTCTCACCACAGTGCAGTAGGCCTCACTTTGTGCAGTGCGAATCAAATAACGGCAGCGGCACACTCAGTGGGAGGGTAACTGTGGGATTGCCTTGAGCAGCAAATCCCTCTTTATTTAAACCCTCGGGCTGGGCCCGGCCCTCAGGGTGTGTGTGTAGGAAAGTACCATCTTGCCTGGCATGTTACCCCCATATTTCACTATATATATGTTGTTTTAGTTGTATGTGTCACTGGGACCCTGCCAGCCAGGGCCCCAGTGCTCATAAGTGTGCCCTGTATGTGTGACTAACTGTCTCACTGAGGCTCTGCTATCCAGAACCTCAGTGGTTATGCTCTCTCATTTTCTTTCCAAATTGTCACTAACAGGCTAGTGACCAATTTCACCAATTTACATTGGCATACTGGAACACCCTTATAATTCCCTAGTATATGGTACTGAGGTACCCAGGGTATTGGGGTTCCAGGAGATTCCTATGGGCTGCAGCATTTCTTATGCCACCCATAGGGAGCTCTGACAAATTCTTACACAGGCCTGCTACTGCAGCCTGAGTGAAATAACGTCCACGTTATTTCACAGCCATTTACCACTGCACTTAAGTAACTTATAAGTCACCTATATGTCTAACCTTTACCTGGTAAAGGTTGGGTGCTAAGTTACTTAGTGTGTGGGCACCCTGGCACTAGCCAAAGTGCTCCCACATTGTTCAGGGCAAATTCCCCGGACTTTGTGAGTGCGGGGACACCATTACACACGTGCACTATACATATGTCACGACATATGTATAGCGTCACAATGGTAACTCCAAACATGGCCATGTAACATGTCTAAGATCATGGAATTGTCACCCCAATGCCATTCTGGCATTGGGAAGACAATTCCATGATCCCCTGAGTCTCTAGCCCAGACCCGGGTACTCCCAAACTACTTTCCCGGGGTTTCACTGCAGCTGCTGCTGCTGCCAACCCCTCAGACAGGTTTCTGCCCTCCTGGGGTCCAGCCAGACTTGGCCCAGGAAGGCAGAACAAAGGACTTCCTCAGAGAGAGGGTGTTACACCCTCTCCCTTTGGAAAAAGGTGTTAGGGCTGGGGAGGAGTAGCCTCCCCCAGCCTCTGGAAATGCTTTGATGGGCACAGATGGTGCCCATCTCTGCATAAGCCAGTCTACACTGGTTCAGGGATCCCCCAGCCCTGCTCTGGCGCGAAACTGGACAAAGGAAAGGGGAGTGACCACTCCCCTGACCTGCACCTCCCCTGGGAGGTGCCCAGAGCTCCTCCAGTGTGCTCCAGACCTCTGCCATCTTGGAAACAGAGGTGCTGCTGGCACACTGGACTGCTCTGAGTGGCCAGTGCCAGCAGGTGACGTCAGAGACTCCTTCTGATAGGCTCCTCCAGGTGTTGCTAGCCTATCCTCTCTCCTAAGTAGCCAAACCTCCTTTTCTGGCTATTTAGGGTCTCTGCTTTGGGGAATTCCTTAGATAACGAATGCAAGAGCTCATCAGAGTTCCTCTGCATCTCTCTCTTCACCTTCTGCCAAGGAATCGACTGCTGACCACGCTGGAAGCCTGCAAAACTGCAACAAAGTAGCAAAGACGACTACTGCGACCTTGTAACGCTGATCCTGCCGCCTTCTCGACTGTTTTCCTGGTGGTGCATGCTGTGGGGGTAGTCTGCCTCCTCTCTGCACTAGAAGCTCCGAAGAAATCTCCCATGGGTCGACGGAATCTTCCCCCTGCAACCGCAGGCACCAAAGAACTGCATCACCGGTCCTCTGGGTCTCCTCTCAGCACGACGAGCGAGGTCCATTGAACTCAGCAACTCTGTCCAAGTGACTCCCACAGTCCAGTGACTCTTCAGTCCAAGTTTGGTGGAGGTGAGTCCTTGCCTCCCCACGCTAGACTGCATTGCTGGGAACCGCGTGTTTTGCAGCTACTCCGGCTCCTGTGCACTCTTCCAGGATTTCCTTTGTGCACAGCCAAGCCTGGGTCCCCGGCACTCTAACCTGCAGTGCACGACCTCCTGAGTTGTCCTCCGGCATCGTGAGACCCTCCTTTGTGACTTTGGGTGAGCTCCAGTTCACTACACTTTGTAGTGCCTGTTCTGGCACTTCTGCGGGTGCTGCTTGCTTCTGAGTGGGCTCTTTGTCTTGCTGGACGCCCCCTCTGTCTTCTCACGCAATTGGTGACATCCTGGGCCCTCCTGGGCTACAGCAGCATCCAAAAACCCTAACCGCAACCCTTGCAGCTAGCAAGGCTTGTTTGTGGTCTTTCTGCACGGAAACACCTCTGCACGACTCTTCACGATGTGGGACATCCATCCCCCAAAGGGGAAGTTTCTAGCCCTTGTCGTTCTTGCAGAATCCACAGCTTCTACCATCCGGTGGCAGCTTCTTTGCACCCACAGCTGGCATTTTCTGGGCATCTGCCCACTCCCGACTTGATTGTGACTCTTGGACTTGGTCCCCTTCTTCCACAGGTACTCTCGTCAGGAAATCCATCGTTGTTGCATTGCTGGTGTTGGTCTTCCTTGCAGAATTCCCCTATCTCGACTTCTGTGCTCTTTGGGGAACTTAGGTGCACTTTGCACCCACTTCTCAGGGTCTTGGGGTGGGCTATTTTTCTAACCCTCACTGTTTTCTTACAGTCCTAGCAACCCTCTACAAGGTCACATAGGTTTGGGGTCCATTCGTGGTTCACATTCCACTTCTAGAGTATATGGTTTGTGTTGCCCCTATTCCTATGTGCCCCCATTGCATTCTATTGTGACTATACATTGTTTGCACTGTTTTCTATTGCTATTACTGCATATTTTGGTATTGTGTACAAATATCTTGTGTATATTTGCTATCCTCATACTTAGGGTACTCACTGAGATACTTTGGCATATTGTCATATAAATAAAGTACCTTTATTTTTAGTATATCTGTGTATTGTGTTTTCTTATGATATTGTGCATATGACACTAGTGGTACTGTAAGAGCTTCACTCGTCTCCTAGTTCAGCCTAAGCTGCTCTGCTAAGCTACCTTTTCTATCAGCATATGTTGCTAGACAGCCCTCTACACTAATAAGGGATACCTGGGCCTGGTACAGAGTGTAAGTACCCTTTGGTACCCACTACAAGCCAGTCCAGCCTCCTACATTGGTTGTGTAGCGGTGGGATAAGTACTTGCAACTACTTACCACTTTGTCATATTGCACTTTTCATAAGAGAAAAATATACAAAACAAGTTCAGTGTATGTACACCTAACCAAAACGTTTTGCTTTTCCTCTCTTACTCTGTTTGCTAAGTGCTGAAAAGTACCTCTAAAACTTTCAAAAAGTTCTTAAAAAGCTTAAAACGTTTTTTTCTGTCCTTTAAAAAGTTCTGAAAACTTTTTCTTTCTTTTTCTGTCCCTTAAACCTTTTCTATTATGTCTGGTACAGGTCAAACTCTGGACCTGTCCAAGATTGCTTATGACCACCTTAGCTGGAAAGCAGCAAGGAGTCTCTGCGTTGAAAGAGGTTTAGGGGTAGGGAAGAATCCCTCTAGAGAACTATTAGTTAACATGCTCTTTGAACAAGATAAGACCTTAGTTGGCACTTCTGGTGAGAGATTAGCTGATGGTTCCCACTCTGATTCTGGGGCACACCCAGGGAAAGGGTTAGAAGGGGACCTTCCCAGCCTGCCCCCTAGCAAGCCATCTAGCATGGCTGGTACTAATGTGAGTTCCCATCACAGTAGGAGTGTTACTTCTGTAGGCCAGAATGTTAGAGTGCCCTCTGTTAGGGAGAGGTCTCCCTCTGTTCATTCACAACATTCTTCTGTGTGAAGGCATGCCCAACCCACCCTCCCTGAAGACAGAATGTTAGAAAGGGAACTCAATAAATTGAGAGTGGAAGAGTCCAGGCTGAAGCTTAAAAAGCAACAGCTGGATCTAGACAGGGAAGCATTTGACTTAGAAAAAGAAAGGCAGAGGTTGGGGTTTGGACCCCATGGTGGCAGCAGCAGTATTCCAAATAGTCATCCTGTAAAAGAGCATGATTCTAGGAATCTGCACAAGATAGTTTTCCCTTACAAGGAGGGGGATGACATTAACAAGTGGTTTGCTGCACTTGAAAGGGCCTGTGTTGTACAAGAGGTCCCTCAAAGGCAGTGGGCTGCTATCCTATGGCTATCTTTCAGTGGAAAGGGTAGGGATAGGCTCCTTACTGTTACGGAAAGTGATGCCAATAATTTTACAGTTCTTAAGAATGCACTCCTTGATGGTTATGGCTTAACCACTGAACAGTACAGGATCAAGTTCAGAGAAACCAAAAAGGAGTCTTCACAAGACTGGGTAGACTTTGTTGACCATTCAGTGAAGGCCTTGGAGGGGTGGTTACATGGCAGTTAAGTTTCTGACTATGAAAGCCTGTATAACTTAATCCTGAGAGAGCATATTCTTAATAATTGCGTGTCTGATTTGTTACACCAGTACCTGGTAGACTCTGATCTGACCTCTCCCCAAGAATTGGGAAAGAAGGCAGAAAAATGGGTCAGAACAAGGGTGGACAGAAAAGTTCATACAGGGGGTGACAAGGATGGCAAGAAGAAGGATGGTAAGTCTTCTGACAAGGGTGGGGACATGTAGGAAAGTACCATCTTGCCTGGCATGTTACCCCCATTTTTCACTGTATATATGTTGTTTTAGTTGTATGTGTCACTGGGACCCTGGTAACCCAGGGCCCCAGTGCTCATAAGTGTGCCTGAATGTGTTACCTGTGTAGTGACTAACTGTCTCACTGAGGCTCTGCTAATCAGAACCTCAGTGGTTATGCTCTCTCATTTCTTTCCAAATTGTCACTAACAGGCTAGTGACCATTTTTACCAATTTACATTGGCTTACTGGAACACCCTTATAATTCCCTAGTATATGGTACTGAGGTACCCAGGGTATTGGGGTTCCAGGAGATCCCTATGGGCTGCAGCATTTATTTTGCCACCCATAGGGAGCTCTGACAATTCTTACACAGGCCTGCCACTGCAGCCTGAGTGAAATAACGTCCACGTTATTTCACAGCCATTTTACACTGCACTTAAGTAACTTATAAGTCACCTATATGTCTAACCTTTATCTGGTAAAGGTTAGGTGCAAAGTTACTTAGTGTGTGGGCACCCTGGCACTAGCCAAGGTGCCCCCACATTGTTCAGAGCCAATTCCCTGAACTTTGTGAGTGCGGGGACACCATTACATGCGTGCACTACATATAGGTCACTACCTATATGTAGCTTCACAATGGTAACTCCGAATATGGCCATGTAACATGTCTATGATCATGGAATTGCCCCCTCTATGCCATCCTGGCATAGTTGGCACAATCCCATGATCCCAGTGGTCTGTAGCACAGACCCTGGTACTGCCAAACTGCCCTTCCTGGGGTTTCACTGCAGCTGCTGCTGCTGCCAACCCCTCAGACAGGCATCTGCCCTCCTGGGGTCCAGCCAGGCCTGGCCCAGGATGGCAGAACAAAGAACTTCCTCTGAGAGAGGGTGTGACACCCTCTCCCTTTGGAAAATGGTGTGAAGGCAGGGGAGGAGTAGCCTCCCCCAGCCTCTGGAAATGCTTTGTTGGGCACAGAGGTGCCCAATTCTGCATAAGCCAGTCTACACCGGTTCAGGGGACCCCTTAGCCCTGCTCTGGCGTGAAACTGGACAAAGGAAAGGGGAGTGACCACTCCCCTGACCTGCACCTCCCCTGGGAGGTGTCCAGAGCTCCTCCAGTGTGCTCCAGACCTCTGCCATCTTGGAAACAGAGGTGCTGCTGGCACACTGGACTGCTCTGAGTGGCCAGTGCCACCAGGTGACGTCAGAGACTCCTTGTGATAGGCTCCTTCAGGTGTTGCTAGCCTATCCTCTCTCCTAGGTAGCCAAACCCTCTTTTCTGGCTATTTAGGGTCTCTGTCTCTGGGGAAACTTTAGATAACGAATGCAAGAGCTCAGCCGAGTTCCTCTGCATCTCTCTCTTCACCTTCTGCCAAGGAATCGACTGCTGACCGCGCTGGAAGCCTGCAAAACTGCAACATAGTAGCAAAGACGACTACTGCAACTCTGTAACGCTGATCCTGCCGCCTTCTCGACTGTTTTCCTGCTTGTGCATGCTGTGGGGGTAGTCTGCCTCCTCTCTGCACCAGAAGCTCCGAAGAAATCTCCCGTGGGTCGACGGAATCTTCCCCCTGCAACCGCAGGCACCAAAAAGCTGCATTACCGGTCCCTTGGGTCTCCTCTCAGCACGACGAGCGAGGTCCCTCGAATCCAGCGACTCTGTCCAAGTGACCCCCACAGTCCAGTGACTCTTCAGTCCAAGTTTAGTGGAGGTAAGTCCTTGCCTCACCTCGCTGGGCTGCATTGCTGGGAACCGCGACTTTTGCAGCTACTCCGGCCCCTGTGCACTTCCGGCGGAAATCCTTTGTGCACAGCCAAGCCTGGGTCTACGGCACTCTAACCTGCATTGCACGACGTTCTAAGTTGGTCTCCGGCGACGTGGGACTCCTTTGTGCGACTTCGGGTGAGCACCGTTTCACGCATCCTCGTAGTGCCTGTTTCTGGCACTTCTCTGGGTGCTACCTGCTGCTGAGAGGGCTCCTTGTCTTGCTCGACGTCCCCTCTCTCTCCTGGTCCAATTTGCGACCTCCTGGTCCCTCCAGGGCTACAGCAGCATCCAAAAACGCTAACCGCACGATTTGCAGCTAGCAAGGCTTGTTGGCGTTCTTTCGGCGGGAAAACACTTCTGCACGACTCTCCACGGCGAGAGGGATCCGTCCACCAAAGGGGAAGTCTCTAGTCTTTTTCGTTCCTGCAGAAACCTCAGCTTCTTCTGTCCAGTAGAAGCTTCTTTGCACCCGCAGCTGGCATTTCCTGGGCATCTGCCCATCTCCGACTTGCTTGTGACTTTTGGACTTGGTCCCCTTGTTCCACAGGTACCCTAGATTGGAAATCCACAGTTGTTGCATTGTTGGTTTGTGTCTTTCCTGCATTATTCCTCTAACACAACTTCTTTGTCCTTAGGGGAACTTTAGTGCACTTTGCACTCACTTTTCAGGGTCTTGGGGAGGGTTATTTTTCTAACTCTCACTATTTTCTAATAGTCCCAGCGACCCTCTACAAGGTCACATAGGTTTGGGGTCCATTCGTGGTTCACATTCCACTTTTGGAGTATATGGTTTGTGTTGCCCCTATCCCTATGTTTCCCCATTGCATCCTATTGTAACTATACATTGTTTGCACTGTTTTCTAAGACTATACTGCATATTTTTGCTATTGTGTATATATATCTTGTGTATATTTCCTATCCTCTCACTGAGGGTACACTCTAAGATACTTTGGCATATTGTCATAAAAATAAAGTACCTTTATTTTTAGTATAACTGTGTATTGTGTTTTCTTGTGATATTGTGCATATGACACTAAGTGGTACTGTAGTAGCTTCACACGTCTCCTAGTTCAGCCTGAGCTGCTCTGCTAAGCTACCATTATCTATCAGCCTAAGCTGCTAGACACCCTATACACTAATAAGGGATAACTGGGCCTGGTGCAAGGTGCAAGTACCCCTTGGTACTCACTACAAGCCAGTCCAGCCTCCTACATTGGTTGTGCAGCGGTGGGATAAGTGCTTTGAGACTACTTACCACTCTTGTCATTGTACTTTTCATAAGAGAAAAATATACAAAACAAGGTCAGTGTATATACACATAGCCAAAAAGTTTTGCATTTCCTCTTTTCACTCTTTTCTAAGTGCTGAAAAGTACTTCTAACTTTCCAAAAAATTCTAAAAAGTTAAAAAAGTTTTTTTTCTCTGTCTTTCTAAAAGCTCTGACAAACTTTTTATCTTATACTATCACTTTAACTCTCTCTAAAAATGTCTGGCACAGGCCAAAATGTTGATCTGTCGAAACTTGCATATGACCACCTTAGCTGGAAAGGAGCAAGGAGTCTCTGTGTAGAGAGAGGTTTGAGTGTAGGGAAGAATCCTTCCTTGGAACTGTTACTTAACATGCTTAGAGAACAGGATAAGGCTAGAAGTGCCCCGTCTGTTGAAAAAGTAGCTAATGGTTCACAATCTGATCCAGGGACTCCCCCAGGAAAAGATTCAGGAAAGAAACTTCCTAGCCTGCCCATTACTAGACAGTCTAGCATAGTTGGTAATGATGATGAGCCACACCATACAAATAGTGTTGTCTCACATCATAGCAAAAGCATTTATTCTCACCATACTGGTAGTGATGTTTCTGTTAGCCAAGCTGTTAGGGTGGCTTCTGTAAGGGACAGGTCTCCTTCTGTCCATTCTCACCATACTTCTGTTTCAAGGCATGTCCCTCCCACCCACCCTGATGACAGATTGTTAGAAAGGGAGCTCAATAGATTGAGAGTGGAACAAACCAGACTGAAGCTCAAGAAGCAACAGCTGGATTTGGATAGACAGACTTTAGAAGTAGAGAAGGAGAGACAGAAACTGGGTTTAGAAACCCATGGTGGCAGCAGCAGTATTCCCCATAGTCATCCTGCAAAAGAGCATGATTCAAGGAATCTGCACAAGATAGTTCCCCCTTATAAGGAGGGGGATGACATTAACAAGTGGTTTGCTGCACTTGAGAGGGCCTGTGTTGTACAGGATGTCCCTCAAAGGCAGTGGGCTGCTATCCTATGGCTATCATTTAGTGGAAAAGGTAGGGATAGGCTCCTTACTGTGAAAGAAAATGATGCTAATAATTTCCAAGTTCTTAAGAATGCACTCCTGGATGGTTATGGCTTAACCACTGAACAATACAGGATAAAGTTCAGAGAGACCAAAAAGGAGTCTTCACAAGACTGGGTTGATTTCATTGACCCTTCAGTGAAGGCCTTGGAGGGGTGGTTACATGGCAGTAAAGTTACTGATTATGACAGCCTGTATAACTTGATCCTGAAAGAGCATATTCTTAATAATTGTGTGTCTGATTTGTTGCACCAGTACTTGGTGGACTCTGATCTGACCTCTCCCCAAGAATTGGGAAAGAAGGCAGACAAATGGGTCAGAACAAGGGTGAACAGAAAAGTTCATACAGGGGGTGACAAAGATGGCAACAAAAAGAAGGATGGTAAGTCTTCTGACAAGGGTGGGGACAAATCTAAAAATGAGTCTTCATCAGGCCCACAAAAACACTTTGGTGGGGGTGGTGGGCCCAAATCCTCTTTTAATCAGAACAAGGAAAAGAAACCATGGTGCTATTTATGTAAAATAAAAGGCCATTGGACAACAGATCCCAGTTGTCCAAAGAAAGGCACCAAGCCTCCTACCACTACAACCCCTACTGCTACACCTAGTGTCCCTACTAATAGCAGTGGTGGTGGGAGCAAACCTACTAATAGCCAATCCAAGGGAGTAGCTGGGCTCACTATTGGTAACTTAGTTGGGGTTGGCCTTGTTAAGGAGGCCACAGAGGCTGTGTTAGTCTCTGAGGGGGCTATTGATTTAGCCACCTTAGTTGCTTGTCCCCTTAATATGGATAAGTACAAGCAGCTACCCCTAATAAATGGTGTTGAGGTTCAGGCCTACAGGGACACTGGAGCCAGTGTGACCATGGTCATAGAGAAACTGGTCCACCCTGAACAACACCTACTTGGTCACCAGTACCAAGTAACCGATGCTCACAACAACACACTTAGCCACCCCATGGCTGTTGTAAATCTCAACTGGGGGGGGGTTACTGGTCCAAAGAAAGTTGTGGTAGCTTCAGATTTACCTGTAGACTGTCTATTAGGGAATGATTTGGAGACATCAGCTTGGTCAGATGTGGAGTTGGAGG
The DNA here is from genome assembly GCF_031143425.1 of Pleurodeles waltl. NCBI lineage: Eukaryota > Metazoa > Chordata > Amphibia > Caudata > Salamandridae > Pleurodeles > Pleurodeles waltl. The sequence goes on along the minus strand of NC_090449.1, from coordinate 757,535,640 downwards.
CCCATGCAGCAATGCTGGGCATCCCAGGGCATATTTTTGCTTTGACAAGGGCTCAGGCCAAAAAGCAAAAAGGACAGGGAAGCTTGGATCCTGGAACAATGGACCAAGTGCTCCCTAAAGCTAGGGCTAGTAGAAGCAAACCACTTCCTACTATCCCTCCCTCTACAGTGGATTCAACTTCTGAGGAAGAAGAATTCCCTCCCTGTGCAGAACCTACACCAGAGGAGCTTCAAGCAGACACTGCTGAGCTTTTGGGTGAAGGGGGGCCTGCCAGAGAGGAGCTGAGTGTGGCACAGCAAACCTGTCCCACATTAGAGGGTCTCAGACAGCAAGCTGTCAAACAGGCTAATGGGGATGTCAGTGACTCTCACAGAGTTTACTGGGAGGACAACCTCTTGTACACTGAGCATAGGGATCCTAAACCTGGAGCTGCCAGGAGATTAGTGATTCCTCAGGAGTACAGAAAGTTCCTCCTAACCCTGGCACATGACATTCCCCTAGCTGGACACCTGGGTCAAATGAAAACTTGGGACAGATTGGTTCCATTGTTTCATTGGCCTAGGATGTCTGAGGACACAAAGGAATTTTGTAAGTCCTGTGAAACCTGTCAAGCCAGTGGCAAGACAGGTGGCACCCCAAAGGCACCCCTTATTCCACTGCCTGTGGTTGGGGTTCCCTTTGAAAGGTTAGGGGTTGACATAGTTGGCCCCCTTGACCCTCCTACTGCTTCAGGCAATAGATTTATCTTGGTGGTAGTGGACCATGCCACAAGATATCCTGAAGCTATTCCTTTAAGGACCACTACAGCACCTGCAGTGGCAAAGGCCCTCCTGGGAATATTTTCCAGGGTGGGCTTCCCAAAGGAAGTAGTATCAGACAGGGGAAGCAATTTCATGTCTGCATACTTAAAGGCCATGTGGAAGGAGTGTGGTGTAACGTACAAGTTCACAACACCCTATCATCCACAAACAAATGGACTGGTGGAGAGATTTAATAAAACTCTCAAAGGCATGATTATGGGTCTCCCTGAAAAACTCCGCAGGAGATGGGATATCCTTCTACCATGCCTCCTTTTTGCCTACAGGGAGGTACCCCAGAAAGGAGTGGGCTTCAGCCCCTTTGAACTTCTTTTTGGACACCCTGTTAGGGGTCCACTCACACTTGTAAAGGAGGGTTGGGAACAACCTTTAAAAGCTCCTAAGCAGGATATTGTGGATTATGTACTTGGCCTCAGATCAAGGATGGCTGAGTACATGAAAAAGGCCAGTAAAAACCTTCAGGCCAGCCAAGAGCTCCAGAAGCAATGGCATGATCAGAAGGCTGTTTTGGTTCAGTACCAACCAGGGCAGAAAGTGTGGGTCTTGGAGCCTGTGGCCCCAAGAGCACTCCAAGATAAATGGAGTGGACCCCACACAATTGTTGAAAAGAAGGGAGAAGTCACCTATTTAGTTGACTTAGGCACTGCCAGGAGTCCCCTTAGGGTGCTCCATGTCAACCGCCTGAAACCCTACTATGACAGGGCTGATCTCACCCTGCTCATGGCAACTTATGAGGGACAGGAAGAAGACAGTGATCCTCTACCTGATCTCTTCTCTTCCACAGAACAAGATGATCTTGTGGAAGGTGTAGTTTTGGCTGATTGTCTTACTGCTGAGCAGAAAGACAATTGCATAAACCTCCTAGATCAATTCTCTGAACTCTTCTCTACTGTGCCAGGTACCACTTCCTGGTGTGAGCACACTATAGATACTGGAGACAGTTTACCTGTCAAAAGTAAAATCTATAGGCAGCCTGACCATGTCAGGGATTGCATAAAGCAAGAGGTCCAGAAAATGTTAGAACTAGGAGTGGTTGAGCACTCTGACAGTCCATGGGCTTCTCCTGTGGTACTGGTACCAAAACCCCATTCCAAAGATGGAAAGAAGGAAATGCGGTTTTGTGTAGACTATAGAGTTCTCAACTTGGTAACCAAAACTGATGCTCACCCTATACCCAGGGCAGATGAGCTCATAGATACACTGGCATCTGCCAAGTATCTAAGCACTTTTGATTTGACTGCAGGGTATTGGCAGATCAAATTGTCAGAAGATGCTAAACCTAAGACTGCATTTTCTACCATTGGAGGACATTACCAGTTTACTGTAATGCCTTTTGGTTTGAAAAATGCACCTGCCACTTTTCAGAGGTTGGTGAACACAGTCCTGCAAGGGCTGGAAGCTTTCAGTGCAGCATATTTGGACGATATAGCTGTCTTTAGCTCCAGCTGGGATGATCACCTGGTCCACCTATAGAAAGTTTTGGAGGCCCTGCAAAAGGCAGGCCTCACTATCAAGGCTTCAAAGTGCCAGATAGGGCAGGGTAAGGTGGTTTATCTGGGACACCTTGTTGGTGGGGAACAGATTGCACCACTTCAGGGGAAAATCCAAACAATTATTGATTGGGTTCCCCCTACCACTCAGACTCAGGTGAGAGCCTTCCTAGGCCTCACTGGGTATTACAGGAGGTTCATTAAGAACTATGGCTCCATTGCAGCCCCTCTTAATTACCTCACATCCAAGAAAATGCCTAAAAAGGTATTATGGACAGCAAACTGTCAGAAAGCTTTTGAGGAGCTGAAGCAGGCCATGTGCTCTGCACCTGTCCTGAAAAGCCCTTGTTACTCTAAAAAATTCTATGTCCAAACTGATGCATCTGAATTAGGAGTAGGGGCAGTCCTATCACAACTTAATTCTGAGGGCCAGGATCAACCTGTTGCTTTTATTAGTAGGAGGTTGACCCCTAGAGAAAAGCGTTGGTCTGCCATTGAGAGGGAGGCCTTTGCTGTGGTCTGGGCTCTGAAGAAGTTGAGGCCATACCTGTTTGGCACTCACTTCATTGTTCAGACAGACCACAAACCTCTACTTTGGCTAAAACAAATGAAAGGAGAAAATCCTTAATTGTTGAGGTGGTCCATATCCCTACAGGGAATGGACTATACAGTGGAACACAGACCTGGGAGTAGCCACTCCAATGCAGATGGACTCTCCAGATATTTCCACTTAGACAATGAAGACTCATCAGGTCATGGCTAGTCTTATTGTCCTTCGTTTGGGGGGGGTTGTGTAGGAAAGTACCATCTTGCCTGGCATGTTACCCCCATTTTTCACTGTATATATGTTGTTTTAGTTGTATGTGTCACTGGGACCCTGGTAACCCAGGGCCCCAGTGCTCATAAGTGTGCCTGAATGTGTTACCTGTGTAGTGACTAACTGTCTCACTGAGGCTCTTTTAATCAGAACCTCAGTGGTTATGCTCTCTCATTTCTTTCCAAATTGTCACTAACAGGCTAGTGACCATTTTTACCAATTTACATTGGCTTACTGGAACACCCTTATAATTCCCTAGTATATGGTACTGAGGTACCCAGGGTATTGGGGTTCCAGGAGATCCCTATGGGCTGCAGCATTTCTTTTGCCACCCATAGGGAGCTCTGACAATTCTTACACAGGCCTGCCACTGCAGCCTGAGTGAAATAACGTCCACGTTATTTCACAGCCATTTTACACTGCACTTAAGTAACTTATAAGTCACCTATATGTCTAACCTTTACCTGGTAAAGGTTAGGTGCAAAGTTACTTAGTGTGTGGGCACCCTGGCACTAGCCAAGGTGCCCCCACATTGTTCAGAGCCAATTCCCTGAACTTTGTGAGTGCGGGGACACCATTACACGCGTGCACTACATATAGGTCACTACCTATATGTAGCTTCACAATGGTAACTCCGAATATGGCCATGTAACATGTCTATGATCATGGAATTGCCCCCTCTATGCCATCCTGGCATAGTTGGCACAATCCCATGATCCCAGTGGTCTGTAGCACAGACCCTGGTACTGCCAAACTGCCCTTCCTGGGGTTTCACTGCAGCTGCTGCTGCTGCCAACCCCTCAGACAGGCATCTGCCCTCCTGGGGTCCAGCCAGGCCTGGCCCAGGATGGCAGAACAAAGAACTTCCTCTGAGAGAGGGTGTGACACCCTCTCCCTTTGGAAAATGGTGTGAAGGCAGGGGAGGAGTAGCCTCCCCCAGCCTCTGGAAATGCTTTGTTGGGCACAGAGGTGCCCAATTCTGCATAAGCCAGTCTACACCGGTTCAGGGGACCCCTTAGCCCTGCTCTGGCGTGAAACTGGACAAAGGAAAGGGGAGTGACCACTCCCCTGACCTGCACCTCCCCTGGGAGGTGTCCATAGCTCCTCCAGTGTGCTCCAGACCTCTGCCATCTTGGAAACAGAGGTGCTGCTGGCACACTGGACTGCTCTGAGTGGCCAGTGCCACCAGGTGACGTCAGAGACTCCTTGTGATAGGCTCCTTCAGGTGTTGCTAGCCTATCCTCTCTCCTAGGTAGCCAAACCCTCTTTTCTGGCTATTTAGGGTCTCTGTCTCTGGGGAAACTTTAGATAACGAATGCAAGAGCTCAGCTGAGTTCCTCTGCATCTCTCTCTTCACCTTCTGCCAAGGAATCGACTGCTGACCGCGCTGGAAGCCTGCAAAACTGCAACATAGTAGCAAAGACGACTACTGCAACTCTGTAACGCTGATCCTGCCGCCTTCTCGACTGTTTTCCTGCTTGTGCATGCTGTGGGGGTAGTCTGCCTCCTCTCTGCACCAGAAGCTCCGAAGAAATCTCCCGTGGGTCGACGGAATCTTCCCCCTGCAACCGCAGGCACCAAAAAGCTGCATTACCGGTCCCTTGGGTCTCCTCTCAGCACGACGAGCGAGGTCCCTCGAATCCAGCGACTCTGTCCAAGTGACCCCCACAGTCCAGTGACTCTTCAGTCCAAGTTTGGTGGAGGTAAGTCCTTGCCTCACCTCGCTGGGCTGCATTGCTGGGAACCGCGACTTTTGCAGCTACTCCGGCCCCTGTACACTTTCGGCGGAAATCCTTTGTGCACAGCCAAGCCTGGGTCCACGGCACTCTAACCTGCATTGCACGATGTTCTAAGTTGGTCTCCGGCGACGTGGGACTCCTTTGTGCGACTTCGGGTGAGCACCGTTTCACGCATCCTCGTAGTGCCTGTTTCTGGCACTTCTCTGGGTGCTACCTGATGCTGAGAGGGCTTCTTGTCTTGCTCGATGTCCCCTCTCTCTCCTGGTCCAATTTGCGACCTCCTGGTCCCTCCAGGGCCACAGCAGCATCCAAAAATGCTAACCGCACGATTTGCAGCTAGCAAGGCTTGTTGGCGTTCTTTCGGCGGGAAAACACTTCTGCACGACTCTCCACGGCGGGTGGGATCCGTCCACCAAAGGGGAAGTCTCTAGCCCTTTTCGTTCCTGCAGAAACCTCAGCTTCTTCTGTCCAGTAGAAGCTTCTTTGCACCCGCAGCTGGCATTTCCTGGGCATCTGCCCATCTCCGACTTGCTTGTGACTTTTGGACTTGGTCCCCTTGTTCCACAGGTACCCTAGATTGGAAATCCACAGTTGTTGCATTGTTGGTTTTTGTCTTTCCTGCATTATTCCTCTAACACGACTTCTTTGTCCTTAGGGGAACTTTAGTGCACTTTGCACTCACTTTTCAGGGTCTTGGGGAGGGTTATTTTTCTAACTCTCACTATTTTCTAATAGTCCCAGCGACCCTCTACAAGGTCACATAGGTTTGGGGTCCATTCGTGGTTCACATTCCACTTTTGGAGTATATGGTTTGTGTTGCCCCTATCCCTATGTTTCCCCATTGCATCCTATTGTAACTATACATTGTTTGCACTGTTTTCTAAGACTATACTGCATATTTTTGCTATTGTGTATATATATCTTGTGTATATTTCCTATCCTCTCACTGAGGGTACACTCTAAGATACTTTGGCATATTGTCATAAAAATAAAGTACCTTTATTTTTAGTATAACTGTATTGTGTTTTCTTGTGATATTGTGCATATGACACTAAGTGGTACTGTAGTAGCTTCACACGTCTCCTAGTTCAGCCTGAGCTGCTCTGCTAAGCTACCATTATCTATCAGCCTAAGCTGCTAGACACCCTATACACTAATAAGGGATAACTGGGCCTGGTGCAAGGTGCAAGTACCCCTTGGTACTCACTACAAGCCAGTCCAGCCTCCTACATTGGTTGTGCAGCGGTGGGATAAGTGCTTTGAGACTACTTACCACTCTTGTCATTGTACTTTTCATAAGAGAAAAATATACAAAACAAGGTCAGTGTATATACACATAGCCAAAAAGTTTTGCATTTCCTCTTTTCACTCTTTTCTAAGTGCTGAAAAGTACTTCTAACTTTCCAAAAAGTTCTAAAAAGTTGAAAAAGTTTTTTTTCTCTGTCTTTCTAAAAGCTCTGACAAACTTTTTATCTTTTACTATCACTTTAACTCTCTCTAAAAATGTCTGGCACAGGCCAAAATGTTGATCTGTCCAAACTTGCATATGACCACCTTAGCTGGAAAGGAGCAAGGAGTCTCTGTGTAGAGAGAGGTTTGAGTGTAGGGAAGAATCCTTCCTTGGAACTGTTACTTAACATGCTTAGAGAACAGGATAAGGCTAGAAGTGCCCCATCTGTTGAAAAAGTAGCTAATGGTTCACAATCTGATCCAGGGACTCCCCCAGGAAAAGATTCAGGAAAGAAACTTCCTAGCCTGCCCATTACTAGACAGTCTAGCATAGTTGGTAATGATGATGAGCCACACCATACAAATAGTGTTGTCTCACATCATAGCAAAAGCATTTATTCTCACCATACTGGTAGTGATGTTTCTGTTAGCCAAGCTGTTAGGGTGGCTTCTGTAAGGGACAGGTCTCCTTCTGTCCATTCTCACCATACTTCTGTTTCAAGGCATGTCCCTCCCACCCACCGTGATGTCAGATTGTTAGAAAGGGAGCTCAATAGATTGAGAGTGGAACAAACCAGACTGAAGCTCAAGAAGCAACAGCTGGATTTGGATAGACAGACTTTAGAAGTAGAGAAGGAGAGACAGAAACTGGGTTTAGAAACCCATGGTGGCAGCAGCAGTATTCCCCATAGTCATCCTGCAAAAGAGCATGATTCAAGGAATCTGCACAAGATAGTTCCCCCTTATAAGGAGGGGGATGACATTAACAAGTGGTTTGCTGCACTTGAGAGGGCCTGTGTTGTACAGGATGTCCCTCAAAGGCAGTGGGCTGCTATCCTATGGCTATCATTTAGTGGAAAAGGTAGGGATAGGCTCCTTACTGTGAAAGAAAATGATGCTAATAATTTCCAAGTTCTTAAGAATGCACTCCTGGATGGTTATGGCTTAACCACTGAACAATACAGGATAAAGTTCAGAGAGACCAAAAAGGAGTCTTCACAAGACTGGGTTGATTTCATTGACCATTCAGTGAAGGCCTTGGAGGGGTGGTTACATGGCAGTAAAGTTACTGATTATGACAGCCTGTATAACTTGATCCTGAGCGAGCATATTCTTAATAATTGTGTGTCTGATTTGTTGCACCAGTACTTGGTGGACTCTGATCTGACCTCTCCCCAAGAATTGGGAAAGAAGGCAGACAAATGGGTCAGAACAAGGGTGAACAGAAAAGTTCATACAGGGGGTGACAAAGATGGCAACAAAAAGAAGGATGGTAAGTCTTCTGACAAGGGTGGGGACAAATCTAAAAATGAGTCTTCATCAGGCCCACAAAAACACTCTGGTGGGGGTGGTGGGCCCAAATCCTCTTTTAATCAGAACAAGGAAAAGAAACCATGGTGCTATTTATGTAAAATAAAAGGCCATTGGACAACAGATCCCAGTTGTCCAAAGAAAGGCACCAAGCCTCCTACCACTACAACCCCTACTGCTACACCTAGTGTCCCTACTAATAGCAGTGGTGGTGGGAGCAAACCTACTAATAGCCAATCCAAGGGAGTAGCTGGGCTCACTATTGGTAACTTAGTTGGGGTTGGCCTTGTTAGGGAGGCCACAGAGGCTGTGTTAGTCTCTGAGGGGGCTATTGATTTAGCCACCTTAGTTGCTTGTCCCCTTAATATGGATAAGTACAAGCAGCTACCCCTAATAAATGGTGTTGAGGTTCAGGCCTACAGGGACACTGGAGCCAGTGTGACTATGGTCATAGAGAAACTGGTCCACCCTGAACAACACCTACTTGGTCACCAGTACCAAGTAACCGATGCTCACAACAACACACTTAGCCACCCCATGGCTGTTGTAAATCTCAACTGGGGGGGGGTTACTGGTCCAAAGAAAGTTGTGGTAGCTTCAGATTTACCTGTAGACTGTCTATTAGGGAATGATTTGGAGACATCAGCTTGGTCAGATGTGGAGTTGGAGGCCCATGCAGCAATGCTGGGCATCCCAGGGCATATTTTTGCTTTGACAAGGGCTCAGGCCAAAAAGCAAAAAGGACAGGGAAGCTTGGATCCTGGAACAATGGACCAAGTGCTCCCTAAAGCTAGGGCTAGTAGAAGCAAACCACTTCCTACTATTCCTCCCTCTACAGTGGATTCAACTTCTGAGGAAGAAGAATTCCCTCCCTGTGCAGAACCTACACCAGAGGAGCTTCAAGCAGACACTGCTGAGCTTTTGGGTGAAGGGGGGCCTGCCAGAGAGGAGCTGAGTGTGGCACAGCAAACCTGTCCCACATTAGAGGGTCTCAGACAGCAAGCTGTCAAACAGGCTAATGGGGATGTCAGTGACTCTCACAGAGTTTACTGGGAGGACAACCTCTTGTACACTGAGCATAGGGATCCTAAACCTGGAGCTGCCAGGAGATTAGTGATTCCTCAGGAGTACAGAAAGTTCCTCCTAACCCTGGCACATGACATTCCCCTAGCTGGACACCTGGGTCAAATGAAAACTTGGGACAGATTGGTTCCATTGTTTCATTGGCCTAGGATGTCTGAGGACACAAAGGAATTTTGTAAGTCCTGTGAAACCTGTCAAGCCAGTGGCAAGACAGGTGGCACCCCAAAGGCACCCCTTATTCCACTGCCTGTGGTTGGGGTTCCCTTTGAAAGGGTAGGGGTTGACATAGTTGGCCCCCTTGACCCTCCTACTGCTTCAGGCAATAGATTTATCTTGGTGGTAGTGGACCATGCCACAAGATATCCTGAAGCTATTCCTTTAAGGACCACTACAGCACCTGCAGTGGCAAAGGCCCTCCTGGGAATATTTTCCAGGGTGGGCTTCCCAAAGGAAGTAGTATCAGACAGGGGAAGCAATTTCATGTCTGCATACTTAAAGGCCATGTGGAAGGAGTGTGGTGTAACGTACAAGTTCACAACACCCTATCATCCACAAACAAATGGACTGGTGGAGAGATTTAATAAAACTCTCAAAGGCATGATTATGGGTCTCCCTGAAAAACTCCGCAGGAGATGGGATATCCTTCTACCATGCCTCCTTTTTGCCTACAGGGAGGTACCCCAGAAAGGAGTGGGCTTCAGCCCCTTTGAACTTCTTTTTGGACACCCTGTTGGGGTCAACTCACACTTGTAAAGGAGGGTTGGGAACAACCTTTAAAAGCTCCTAAGCAGGATATTGTGGATTATGTACTTGGCCTCAGATCAAGGATGGCTGAGTACATGAAAAAGGCCAGTAAAAACCTTCAGGCCAGCCAAGAGCTCCAGAAGCAATGGCATGATCAGAAGGCTGTTTTGGTTCAGTACCAACCAGGGCAGAAAGTGTGGGTCTTGGAGCCTGTGGCCCCAAGAGCACTCCAAGATAAATGGAGTGGACCCCACACAATTGTTGAAAAGAAGGGAGAAGTCACCTATTTAGTTGACTTAGGCACTGCCAGGAGTCCCCTTAGGGTGCTCCATGTCAACCGCCTGAAACCCTACTATGACAGGGCTGATCTCACCCTGCTCATGGCAACTGATGAGGGACAGGAAGAAGACAGTGATCCTCTACCTGATCTCTTCTCTTCCACAGAACAAGATGCTCTTGTGGAAGGTGTAGTTTTGGCTGATTGTCTTACTGCTGAGCAGAAAGACAATTGCATAAACCTCCTAGATCAATTCTCTGAACTCTTCTCTACTGTGCCAGGTACCACTTCCTGGTGTGAGCACACTATAGATACTGGAGACAGTTTACCTGTCAAAAGTAAAATCTATAGGCAGCCTGACCATGCCAGGGACTGCATAAAGCAAGAGGTCCAGAAAATGTTAGAACTAGGAGTGGTTGAGCACTCTGACAGTCCATGGGCTTCTCCTGTGGTACTGGTACCAAAACCCCATTCCAAAGATGGAAAGAAGGAAATGCGGTTTTGTGTAGACTATAGAGGTCTCAACTTGGTAACCAAAACTGATGCTCACCCTATACCCAGGGCAGATGAGCTCATAGATACACTGGCATCTGCCAAGTATCTAAGCACTTTTGATTTGACTGCAGGGTATTGGCAGATCAAATTGTCAGAAGATGCTAAACCTAAGACTGCATTTTCTACCATTGGAGGACATTACCAGTTTACTGTAATGCCTTTTGGTTTGAAAAATGCACCTGCCACTTTTCAGAGGTTGGTGAACACAGTTCTGCAAGGGCTGGAAGCTTTCAGTGCAGCATATTTGGACGATATAGCTGTCTTTAGCTCCAGCTGGGATGATCACCTGGTCCACCTATAGAAAGTTTTGGAGGCCCTGCAAAAGGCAGGCCTCACTATCAAGGCTTCAAAGTGCCAGATAGGGCAGGGTAAGGTGGTTTATCTGGGACACCTTGTTGGTGGGGAACAGATTGCACCACTTCAGGGGAAAATCCAAACAATTATTGATTGGGTTCCCCCTACCACTCAGACTCAGGTGAGAGCCTTCCTAGGCCTCACTGGGTATTACAGGAGGTTCATTAAGAACTATGGCTCCATTGCAGCCCCTCTTAATGACCTCACATCCAAGAAAATGCCTAAAAAGGTATTATGGACAGCAAACTGTCAGAAAGCTTTTGAGGAGCTGAAGCAGGCCATGTGCTCTGCACCTGTCCTGAAAAGCCTTTGTTACTCTAAAAAATTCTATGTCCAAACTGATGCATCTGAATTAGGAGTAGGGGCAGTCCTATCACAACTTAATTCTGAGGGCCAGGATCAACCTGTTGCTTTTATTAGTAGGAGGTTGACCCCTAGAGAAAAGCGTTGGTCTGCCATTGAGAGGGAGGCCTTTGCTGTGGTCTGGGCTCTGAAGAAGTTGAGGCCATACCTGTTTGGCACTCACTTCATTGTTCAGACAGACCACAAACCTCTACTTTGGCTAAAACAAATGAAAGGTGAAAATCCTAAATTGTTGAGGTGGTCCATATCCCTACAGGGAATGGACTATACAGTGGAACACAGATCTGGGAGTAGCCACTCCAATGCAGATGGACTCTCCAGATATTTCCACTTAGACAATGAAGACTCATCAGGTCATGGCTAGTCTTATTGTCCTTCGTTTGGGGGGGGGGGGGTTGTGTAGGAAAGTACCATCTTGCCTGGCATGTTACCCCCATTTTTCATTGTATATATGTTGTTTTAGTTGTATGTGTCACTGGGACCCTGGTAACCCAGGGCCCCAGTGCTCATAAGTGTGCCTGAATGTGTTACCTGTGTCGTGACTAACTGTCTCACTGAGGCTCTGCTAATCAGAACCTCAGTGGTTATGCTCTCTCATTTCTTTCCAAATTGTCACTAACAGGCTAGTGACCATTTTTACCAATTTACATTGGCTTACTGGAACACCCTTATAATTCCCTAGTATATGGTACTGAGCTACCCAGGGTATTGGGGTTCCAGGAGATCCCTATGGGCTGCAGCATTTCTTTTGCCACCCATAGGGAGCTCTGACAATTCTTACACAGGCCTGCCACTGCAGCCTGAGTGAAATAACGTCCACGTTATTTCACAGCCATTTTACACTGCACTTAAGTAACTTATAAGTCACCTATATGTCTAACCTTTACCTGGTAAAGGTTAGGTGCAAAGTTACTTAGTGTGTGGGCACCCTGGCACTAGCCAAGGTGCCCCCACATTGTTCAGAGCCAATTCCCTGAACTTTGTGAGTGCGGGGACACCATTACACGCGTGCACTACATATAGGTCACTACCTATATGTAGCTTCACAATGGTAACTCCGAATATGGCCATGTAACATGTCTATGATCATGGAATTGCCCCCTCTATGCCATCCTGGCATAGTTGGCACAATCCCATGATCCCAGTGGTCTGTAGCACAGACCCTGGTACTGCCAAACTGCCCTTCCTGGGGTTTCACTGCAGCTGCTGCTGCTGCCAACCCCTCAGACAGGCATCTGCCCTCCTGGGGTCCAGCCAGGCCTGGCCCAGGATGGCAGAACAAAGAACTTCCTCTGAGAGAGGGTGTGACACCCTCTCCCTTTGGAAAATGGAGTGAAGGCAGGGGAGGAGTAGCCTCCCCCAGCCTCTGGAAATGCTTTGTTGGGCACAGAGGTGCCCAATTCTGCATAATCCAGTCTACACCGGTTCAGGGGACCCCTTAGCCCTGCTCTGGCGTGAAACTGGACAAAGCAAAGGGGAGTGACCACTCCCCTGACCTGCACCTCCCCTGGGAGGTGTCCAGAGCTCCTCCAGTGTGCTCCAGACCTCTGCCATCTTGGAAACAGAGGTGCTGCTGGCACACTGGACTGCTCTGAGTGGCCAGTGCCACCAGGTGACGTCAGAGACTCCTTGTGATAGGCTCCTTCAGGTGTTGCTAGCCTATCCTCTCTCCTAGGTAGCCAAACCCTCTTTTCTGGCTATTTAGGGTCTCTGTCTCTGGGGAAACTTTAGATAACGAATGCAAGAGCTCAGCCGAGTTCCTCTGCATCTCTCTCTTCACCTTCTGCCAAGGAATCGACTGCTGACCGCGCTGGAAGCCTGCAAAACTGCAACATAGTAGCAAAGACGACTACTGCAACTCTGTAACGCTGATCCTGCCGCCTTCTCGACAGTTTTCCTGCTTGTGCATGCTGTGGGGGTAGTCTGCCTCCTCTCTGCACCAGAAGCTCCGAAGAAATCTCCCGTGGGTCGACGGAATCTTCCCCCTGCAACCGCAGGCACCAAAAAGCTGCATTACCGGTCCCTTGGGTCTCCTCTCAGCACGACGAGCGAGGTCCCTCGAATCCAGCGACTCTGTCCAAGTGACCCCCACAGTCCAGTGACTCTTCAGTCCAAGTTTGGTGGAGGTAAGTCCTTGCCTCACCTCGCTGGGCTGCATTGCTGGGAACCGCGACTTTTGCAGCTACTCCGGCCCCTGTGCACTTTCGGCGGAAATCCTTTGTGCACAGCCAAGCCTGGGTCCACGGCACTCTAACCTGCATTGCACGACGTTCTAAGTTGGTCTCCGGCGACGTGGGACTCCTTTGTGCGACTTCGGGTGAGCACCGTTTCACGCATCCTCATAGTGCCTGTTTCTGGCACTTCTCTGGGTGCTACCTGATGCTGAGAGGGCTCCTTGTCTTGCTCGACGTCCCCTCTCTCTCCTGGTCCAATTTGCGACCTCCTGGTCCCTCCAGGGCCACAGCAGCATCCAAAAACGCTAACCGCACGATTTGCAGCTAGCAAGGCTTGTTGGCATTCTTTCGGCGGGAAAACACTTCTGCACGACTCTCCACAGCGAGAGGGATCCGTCCACCAAAGGGGAAGTCTCTAGCCCTTTTCGTTCCTGCAGAAACCTCAGCTTCTTTTGTCCAGTAGAAGCTTCTTTGCACCCGCAGCTGGCACTTCCTGGGCATCTGCCCATCTCCGACTTGCTTGTGACTTTTGGACTTGGTCCCCTTGTTCCACAGGTACCCTAGATTGGAAATCCACAGTTGTTGCATTGTTGGTTTGTGTCTTTCCTGCATTATTCCTCTAACACGACTTCTTTGTCCTTAGGGGAACTTTAGTGCACTTTGCACTCACTTTTCAGGGTCTTGGGGAGGGTTATTTTTCTAACTCTCACTATTTTCTAATAGTCCCAGCGACCCTCTACAAGGTCACATAGGTTTGGGGTCCATTCGTGGTTCACATTCCACTTTTGGAGTATATGGTTTGTGTTGCCCCTATCCCTATGTTTCCCCATTGCATCCTATTGTAACTATACATTGTTTGCACTGTTTTCTAAGACTATACTGCATATTTTTGCTATTGTGTATATATATCTTGTGTATATTTCCTATCCTCTCACTGAGGGTACACTCTAAGATACTTTGGCATATTGTCATAAAAATAAAGTACCTTTATTTTTAGTATAACTGTGTATTGTGTTTTCTTGTGATATTGTGCATATGACACTAAGTGGTACTGTAGTAGCTTCACACGTCTCCTAGTTCAGCCTGAGCTGCTCTGCTAAGCTACCATTATCTATCAGCCTAAGCTGCTAGACACCCTATACACTAATAAGGGATAACTGGGCCTGGTGCAAGGTGCAAGTACCCCTTGGTACTCACTACAAGCCAGTCCAGCCTCCTACATTGGTTGTGCAGCGGTGGGATAAGTGCTTTGAGACTACTTACCACTCTTGTCATTGTACTTTTCATAAGAGAAAAATATACAAAACAAGGTCAGTGTATATACACATAGCCAAAAAGTTTTGCATTTCCTCTTTTCACTCTTTTCTAAGTGCTGAAAAGTACTTCTAACTTTCCAAAAAGTTCTAAAAAGTTGAAAAAGTTTTTTTTCTCTGTCTTTCTAAAAGCTCTGACAAACTTTTTATCTTTTACTATCACTTTAACTCTCTCTAAAAATGTCTGGCACAGGCCAAAATGTTGATCTGTCCAAACTTGCATATGACCACCTTAGCTGGAAAGGAGCAAGGAGTCTCTGTGTAGAGAGAGGTTTGAGTGTAGGGAAGAATCCTTCCTTGGAACTGTTACTTAACATGCTTAGAGAACAGGATAAGGCTAGAAGTGCCCCATCTGTTGAAAAAGTAGCTAATGGTTCACAATCTGATCCAGGGACTCCCCCAGGAAAAGATTCAGGAAAGAAACTTCCTAGCCTGCCCATTACTAGACAGTCTAGCATAGTTGGTAATGATGATGAGCCACACCATACAAATAGTGTTGTCTCACATCATAGCAAAAGCATTTATTCTCACCATACTGGTAGTGATGTTTCTGTTAGCCAAGCTGTTAGGGTGGCTTCTGTAAGGGACAGGTCTCCTTCTGTCCATTCTCACCATACTTCTGTTTCAAGGCATGTCCCTCCCACCCACCGTGATGACAGATTGTTAGAAAGGGAGCTCAATAGATTGAGAGTGGAACAAACCAGACTGAAGCTCAAGAAGCAACAGCTGGATTTGGATAGACAGACTTTAGAAGTAGAGAAGGAGAGACAGAAACTGGGTTTAGAAACCCATGGTGGCAGCAGCAGTATTCCCCATAGTCATCCTGCAAAAGAGCATGATTCAAGGAATCTGCACAAGATAGTTCCCCCTTATAAGGAGGGGGATGACATTAACAAGTGGTTTGCTGCACTTGAGAGGGCCTGTGTTGTACAGGATGTCCCTCAAAGGCAGTGGGCTGCTATCCTATGGCTATCATTTAGTGGAAAAGGTAGGGATAGGCTCCTTACTGTGAAAGAAAATGATGCTAATAATTTCCAAGTTCTTAAGAATGCACTCCTGGATGGTTATGGCTTAACCACTGAACAATACAGGATAAAGTTCAGAGAGACCAAAAAGGAGTCTTCACAAGACTGGGTTGATTTCATTGACCATTCAGTGAAGGCCTTGGAGGGGTGGTTACATGGCAGTAAAGTTACTGATTATGACAGCCTGTATAACTTGATCCTGAGCGAGCATATTCTTAATAATTGTGTGTCTGATTTGTTGCACCAGTACTTGGTGGACTCTGATCTGACCTCTCCCCAAGAATTGGGAAAGAAGGCAGACAAATGGGTCAGAACAAGGGTGAACAGAAAAGTTCATACAGGGGGTGACAAAGATGGCAACAAAAAGAAGGATGGTAAGTCTTCTGACAAGGGTGGGGACAAATCTAAAAATGAGTCTTCATCAGGCCCATAAAAACACTCTGGTGGGGGTGGTGGGCCCAAATCCTCTTTTAATCAGAACAAGGAAAAGAAACCATGGTGCTATTTATGTAAAATAAAAGGCCATTGGACAACAGATCCCAGTTGTCCAAAGAAAGGCACCAAGCCTCCTACCACTACAACCCCTACTGCTACACCTAGTGTCCCTACTAATAGCAGTGGTGGTGGGAGCAAACCTACTAATAGCCAATCCAAGGGAGTAGCTGGGCTCACTATTGGTAACTTAGTTGGGGTTGGCCTTGTTAGGGAGGCCACAGAGGCTGTGTTAGTCTCTGAGGGGGCTATTGATTTAGCCACCTTAGTTGCTTGTCCCCTTAATATGGATAAGTACAAGCAGCTAACCCTAATAAATGGTGTTGAGGTTCAGGCCTACAGGGACACTGGAGCCAGTGTGACTATGGTCATAGAGAAACTGGTCCACCCTGAACAACACCTACTTGGTCACCAGTACCAAGTAACCAATGCTCACAACAACACACTTAGCCACCCCATGGCTGTTGTAAATCTCAACTGGGGGGGGGTTACTGGTCCAAAGAAAGTTGTGGTAGCTTCAGATTTACCTGTAGACTGTCTATTAGGGAATGATTTGGAGACATCAGCTTGGTCAGATGTGGAGTTGGAGGCCCATGCAGCAATGCTGGGCATCCCAGGGCATATTTTTGCTTTGACAAGGGCTCAGGCCAAAAAGCAAAAAGGACAGGGAAGCTTGGATCCTGGAACAATGGACCAAGTGCTCCCTAAAGCTAGGGCTAGTAGAAGCAAACCACTTCCTACTATCCCTCCCTCTACAGTGGATTCAACTTCTGAGGAAGAAGAATTCCCTCCCTGTGCAGAACCTACACCAGAGGAGCTTCAAGCAGACACTGCTGAGCTTTTGGGTGAAGGGGGGCCTGCCAGAGAGGAGCTGAATGTGGCACAGCAAACCTGTCCCACATTAGAGGGTCTCAGACAGCAAGCTGTCAAACAGGCTAATGGGGATGTCAGTGACTCTCACAGAGTTTACTGGGAGGACAACCTCTTGTACACTGAGCATAGGGATCCTAAACCTGGAGCTGCCAGGAGATTAGTGATTCCTCAGGAGTACAGAAAGTTCCTCCTAACCCTGGCACATGACATTCCCCTAGCTGGACACCTGGGTCAAATGAAAACTTGGGACAGATTGGTTCCATTGTTTCATTGGCCTAGGATGTCTGAGGACACAAAGGAATTTTGTAAGTCCTGTGAAACCTGTCAAGCCAGTGGCAAGACAGGTGGCACCCCAAAGGCACCCCTTATTCCACTGCCTGTGGTTGGGGTTCCCTTTGAAAGGGTAGGGGTTGACATAGTTGGCCCCCTTGACCCTCCTACTGCTTCAGGCAATAGATTTATCTTGGTGGTAGTGGACCATGCCACAAGATATCCTGAAGCTATTCCTTTAAGGACCACTACAGCACCTGCAGTGGCAAAGGCCCTCCTGGGAATATTTTCCAGGGTGGGCTTCCCAAAGGAAGTAGTATCAGACAGGGGAAGCAATTTCATGTCTGCATACTTAAAGGCCATGTGGAAGGAGTGTGGTGTAACGTACAAGTTCACAACACCCTATCATCCACAAACAAATGGACTGGTGGAGAGATTTAATAAAACTCTCAAAGGCATGATTATGGGTCTCCCTGAAAAACTCCGCAGGAGATGGGATATCCTTCTACCATGCCTCCTTTTTGCCTACAGGGAGGTACCCCAGAAAGGAGTGGGCTTCAGCCCCTTTGAACTTCTTTTTGGACACCCTGTTAGGGGTCCACTCACACTTGTAAAGGAGGGTTGGGAACAACCTTTAAAAGCTCCTAAGCAGGATATTGTGGATTATGTACTTGGCCTCAGATCAAGGATGGCTGAGTACATGAAAAAGGCCAGTAAAAACCTTCAGGCCAGCCAAGAGCTCCAGAAGCAATGGCATGATCAGAAGGCTGTTTTGGTTCAGTACCAACCAGGGCAGAAAGTGTGGGTCTTGGAGCCTGTGGCCCCAAGAGCACTCCAAGATAAATGGAGTGGACCCCACACAATTGTTGAAAAGAAGGGAGAAGTCACCTATTTAGTTGACTTAGGCACTGCCAGGAGTCCCCTTAGGGTGCTCCATGTCAACCGCCTGAAACCCTACTATGACAGGGCTGATCTCACCCTGCTCATGGCAACTGATGAGGGACAGGAAGAAGACAGTGATCCTCTACCTGATCTCTTCTCTTCCACAGAACAAGATGCTCTTGTGGAAGGTGTAGTTTTGGCTGATTGTCTTACTGCTGAGCAGAAAGACAATTGCATAAACCTCCTAGATCAATTCTCTGAACTCTTCTCTACTGTGCCAGGTACCACTTCCTGGTGTGAGCACACTATAGATACTGGAGACAGTTTACCTGTCAAAAGTAAAATCTATAGGCAGCCTGACCATGTCAGGGACTGCATAAAGCAAGAGGTCCAGAAAATGTTAGAACTAGGAGTGGTTGAGCACTCTGACAGTCCATGGGCTTCTCCTGTGGTACTGGTACCAAAACCCCATTCCAAAGATGGAAAGAAGGAAATGCGGTTTTGTGTAGACTATAGAGGTCTCAACTTGGTAACCAAAACTGATGCTCACCCTATACCCAGGGCAGATGAGCTCATAGATACACTGGCATCTGCCAAGTATCTAAGCACTTTTGATTTGACTGCAGGGTATTGGCAGATCAAATTGTCAGAAGATGCTAAACCTAAGACTGCATTTTCTACCATTGGAGGACATTACCAGTTTACTGTAATGCCTTTTGGTTTGAAAAATGCACCTGCCACTTTTCAGAGGTTGGTGAACACAGTTCTGCAAGGGCTGGAAGCTTTCAGTGCAGCATATTTGGACGATATAGCTGTCTTTAGCTCCAGCTGGGATGATCACCTGGTCCACCTATAGAAAGTTTTGGAGGCCCTGCAAAAGGCAGGCCTCACTATCAAGGCTTCAAAGTGCCAGATAGGGCAGGGTAAGGTGGTTTATCTGGGACACCTTGTTGGTGGGGAACAGATTGCACCACTTCAGGGGAAAATCCAAACAATTATTGATTGGGTTCCCCCTACCACTCAGACTCAGGTGAGAGCCTTCCTAGGCCTCACTGGGTATTACAGGAGGTTCATTAAGAACTATGGCTCCATTGCAGCCCCTCTTAATGACCTCACATCCAAGAAAATGCCTAAAAAGGTATTATGGACAGCAAACTGTCAGAAAGCTTTTGAGGAGCTGAAGCAGGCCATGTGCTCTGCACCTGTCCTGAAAAGCCCTTGTTACTCTAAAAAATTCTATGTCCAAACTGATGCATCTGAATTAGGAGTAGGGGCAGTCCTATCACAACTTAATTCTGAGGGCCAGGATCAACCTGTTACTTTTATTAGTAGGAGGTTGACCCCTAGAGAAAAGCGTTGGTCTGCCATTGAGAGGGAGGCCTTTGCTGTGGTCTGGGCTCTGAAGAAGTTGAGGCCATACCTGTTTGGCACTCACTTCATTGTTCAGACAGACTAAACCTCTACTTTGGCTAAAACAAATGAAAGGTGAAAATCCTAAATTGTTGAGGTGGTCCATATCCCTACAGGGAATGGACTATACAGTGGAACACAGACCTGGGAGTAGCCACTCCAATGCAGATGGACTCTCCAGATATTTCCACTTAGACAATGAAGACTCATCAGGTCATGGCTAGTCTTATTGTCCTTCGTTTGGGGGGGGGGGGGGGTTGTGTAGGAAAGTACCATCTTGCCTGGCATGTTACCCCCATTTTTCACTGTATATATGTTGTTTTAGTTGTATGTGTCACTGGGACCCTGGTAACCCAGGGCCCCAGTGCTCATAAGTGTGCCTGAATGTGTTACCTGTGTAGTGACTAACTGTCTCACTGAGGCTCTGCTAATCAGAACCTCAGTGGTTATGCTCTCTCATTTCTTTCCAAATTGTCACTAACAGGCTAGTGACCATTTTTACCAATTTACATTGGCTTACTGGAACACCCTTATAATTCCCTAGTATATGGTACTGAGGTACCCAGGGTATTGGGGTTCCAGGAGATCCCTATGGGCTGCAGCATTTCTTTTGCCACCCATAGGGAGCTCTGACAATTCTTACACAGGCCTGCCACTGCAGCCTGAGTGAAATAACGTCCACGTTATTTCACAGCCATTTTACACTGCACTTAAGTAACTTATAAGTCACCTATATGTCTAACCTTTACCGGGTAAAGGTTAGGTGCAAAGTTACTTAGTGTGTGGGCACCCTGGCACTAGCCAAGGTGCCCCCACATTGTTCAGAGCCAATTCCCTGAACTTTGTGAGTGCGGGGACACCATTACACGCGTGCACTACATATAGGTCACTACCTATATGTAGCTTCACAATGGTAACTCCGAATATGGCCATGTAACATGTCTATGATCATGGAATTGCCCCCTCTATGCCATCCTGGCATAGTTGGCACAATCCCATGATCCCAGTGGTCTGTAGCACAGACCCTGGTACTGCCAAACTGCCCTTCCTGGGGTTTCACTGCAGCTGCTGCTGCTGCCAACCCCTCAGACAGGCATCTGCCCTCCTGGGGTCCAGCCAGGCCTGGCCCAGGATGGCAGAACAAAGAACTTCCTCTGAGAGAGGGTGTGACACCCTCTCCCTTTGGAAAATGGTGTGAAGGCAGGGGAGGAGTAGCCTCCCCCAGCCTCTGGAAATGCTTTGTTGGGCACAGAGGTGCCCAATTCTGCATAATCCAGTCTACACCGGTTCAGGGGACCCCTTAGCCCTGCTCTGGCGTGAAACTGGACAAAGCAAAGGGGAGTGACCACTCCCCTGACCTGCACCTCCCCTGGGAGGTGTCCAGAGCTCCTCCAGTGTGCTCCAGACCTCTGCCATCTTGGAAACAGAGGTGCTGCTGGCACACTGGACTGCTCTGAGTGGCCAGTGCCACCAGGTGACGTCAGAGACTCCTTGTGATAGGCTCCTTCAGGTGTTGCTAGCCTATCCTCTCTCCTAGGTAGCCAAACCCTCTTTTCTGGCTATTTAGGGTCTCTGTCTCTGGGGAAACTTTAGATAACGAATGCAAGAGCTCAGCCGAGTTCCTCTGCATCTCTCTCTTCACCTTCTGCCAAGGAATCGACTGCTGACCGCGCTGGAAGCCTGCAAAACTGCAACATAGTAGCAAAGACGACTACTGCAACTCTGTAACGCTGATCCTGCCGCCTTCTCGACTGTTTTCCTGCTTGTGCATGCTGTGGGGGTAGTCTGCCTCCTCTCTGCACCAGAAGCTCCGAAGAAATCTCCCGTGGGTCGACGGAATCTTCCCCCTGCAACCGCAGGCACCAAAAAGCTGCATTACCGGTCCCTTGGGTCTCCTCTCAGCACGACGAGCGAGGTCCCTCGAATCCAGCGACTCTGTCCAAGTGACCCCCCACAGTCCAGTGACTCTTCAGTCCAAGTTTGGTGGAGGTAAGTCCTTGCCTCACCTCGCTGGGCTGCATTGCTGGGAACCGCGACTTTTGCAGCTACTCCGGCCCCTGTGCACTTTCGGCGGAAATCCTTTGTGCACAGCCAAGCCTGGGTCCACGGCACTCTAACCTGCATTGCACGACGTTCTAAGTTGGTCTCCGGCGACGTGGGACTCCTTTGTGCGACTTCGGGTGAGCACCGTTTCACGCATCCTCATAGTGCCTGTTTCTGGCACTTCTCTGGGTGCTACCTGATGCTGAGAGGGCTCCTTGTCTTGCTCGACGTCCCCTCTCTCTCCTGGTCCAATTTGCGACCTCCTGGTCCCTCCAGGGCCACAGCAGCATCCAAAAACGCTAACCGCACGATTTGCAGCTAGCAAGGCTTGTTGGCGTTCTTTTGGCGGGAAAACACGTCTGCACGACTCTCCACGGCGAGAGGGATCCGTCCACCAAAGGGGAAGTCTCTAGCCCTTTTCGTTCCTGCAGAAACCTCAGCTTCTTCTGTCCAGTAGAAGCTTCTTTGCACCCGCAGCTGGCATTTCCTGGGCATCTGCCCATCTCCGACTTGCTTGTGACTTTTGGACTTGGTCCCCTTGTTCCACAGGTACCCTAGATTGGAAATCCACAGTTGTTGCATTGTTGGTTTGTGTCTTTCCTGCATTATTCCTCTAACACGACTTCTTTGTCCTTAGGGGAACTTTAGTGCACTTTGCACTCACTTTTCAGGGTCTTGGGGAGGGTTATTTTTCTAACTCTCACTATTTTCTAATAGTCCCAGCGACCCTCTACAAGGTCACATAGGTTTGGGGTCCATTCGTGGTTCACATTCCACTTTTGGAGTATATGGTTTGTGTTGCCCCTATCCCTATGTTTCCCCATTGCATCCTATTGTAACTATACATTGTTTGCACTGTTTTCTAAGACTATACTGCATATTTTTGCTATTGTGTATATATATCTTGTGTATATTTCCTATCCTCTCACTGAGGGTACACTCTAAGATACTTTGGCATATTGTCATAAAAATAAAGTACCTTTATTTTTAGTAAAACTGTGTATTGTGTTTTCTTGTGATATTGTGCATATGACACTAAGTGGTACTGTAGTAGCTTCACACGTCTCCTAGTTCAGCCTGAGCTGCTCTGCTAAGCTACCATTATCTATCAGCCTAAGCTGCTAGACACCCTATACACTAATAAGGGATAACTGGGCCTGGTGCAAGGTGCAAGTACCCCTTGGTACTCACTACAAGCCAGTCCAGCCTCCTACATTGGTTGTGCAGCGGTGGGATAAGTGCTTTGAGACTACTTACCACTCTTGTCATTGTACTTTTCATAAGAGAAAAATATACAAAACAAGGTCAGTGTATATACACATAGCCAAAAAGTTTTGCATTTCCTCTTTTCACTCTTTTCTAAGTGCTGAAAAGTACTTCTAACTTTCCAAAAAGTTCTAAAAAGTTGAAAAAGTTTTTTTTTCTCTGTCTTTCTAAAAGCTCTGACAAACTTTTTATCTTTTACTATCACTTTAACTCTCTCTAAAAATGTCTGGCACAGGCCAAAATGTTGATCTGTCCAAACTTGCATATGACCACCTTAGCTGGAAAGGAGCAAGGAGTCTCTGTGTAGAGAGAGGTTTGAGTGTAGGGAAGAATCCTTCCTTGGAACTGTTACTTAACATGCTTAGAGAACAGGATAAGGCTAGAAGTGCCCCATCTGTTGAAAAAGTAGCTAATGGTTCACAATCTGATCCAGGGACTCCCCCAGGAAAAGATTCAGGAAAGAAACTTCCTAGCCTGCCCATTACTAGACAGTCTAGCATAGTTGGTAATGATGATGAGCCACACCATACAAATAGTGTTGTCTCACATCATAGCAAAAGCATTTATTCTCACCATACTGGTAGTGATGTTTCTGTTAGCCAAGCTGTTAGGGTGGCTTCTGTAAGGGACAGGTCTCCTTCTGTCCATTCTCACCATACTTCTGTTTCAAGGCATGTCCCTCCCACCCACGTTGATGACAGATTGTTAGAAAGGGAGCTCAATAGATTGAGAGTGGAACAAACCAGACTGAAGCTCAAGAAGCAACAACTGGATTTGGATAGACAGACTTTAGAAGTAGAGAAGGAGAGACAGAAACTGGGTTTAGAAACCCATGGTGGCAGCAGCAGTATTCCCCATAGTCATCCTGCAAAAGAGCATGATTCAAGGAATCTGCACAAGATAGTTCCCCCTTATAAGGAGGGGGATGACATTAACAAGTGGTTTGCTGCACTTGAGAGGGCCTGTGTTGTACAGGATGTCCCTCAAAGGCAGTGGGCTGCTATCCTATGGCTATCATTTAGTGGAAAAGGTAGGGATAGGCTCCTTACTGTGAAAGAAAATGATGCTAATAATTTCCAAGTTCTTAAGAATGCACTCCTGGATGGTTATGGCTTAACCACAGAACAATACAGGATAAAGTTCAGAGAGACCAAAAAGGAGTCTTCACAAGACTGGGTTGATTTCATTGACCATTCAGTGAAGGCCTTGGAGGGGTGGTTACATGGCAGTAAAGTTACTGATTATGACAGCCTGTATAACTTGATCCTGAGCGAGCATATTCTTAATAATTGTGTGTCTGATTTGTTGCACCAGTACTTGGTGGACTCTGATCTGACCTCTCCCCAAGAATTGGGAAAGAAGGCAGACAAATGGGTCAGAACAAGGGTGAACAGAAAAGTTCATACAGGGGGTGACAAAGATGGCAACAAAAAGAAGGATGGTAAGTCTTCTGACAAGGGTGGGGACAAATCTAAAAATGAGTCTTCATCAGGCCCATAAAAACACTCTGGTGGGGGTGGTGGGCCCAAATCCTCTTTTAATCAGAACAAGGAAAAGAAACCATGGTGCTATTTATGTAAAATAAAAGGCCATTGGACAACAGATCCCAGTTGTCCAAAGAAAGGCACCAAGCCTCCTACCACTACAACCCCTACTGCTACACCTAGTGTCCCTACTAATAGCAGTGGTGGTGGGAGCAAACCTACTAATAGCCAATCCAAGGGAGTAGCTGGGCTCACTATTGGTAACTTAGTTGGGGTTGGCCTTGTTAGGGAGGCCACAGAGGCTGTGTTAGTCTCTGAGGGGGCTATTGATTTAGCCACCTTAGTTGCTTGTCCCCTTAATATGGATAAGTACAAGCAGCTAACCCTAATAAATGGTGTTGAGGTTCAGGCCTACAGGGACACTGGAGCCAGTGTGACTATGGTCATAGAGAAACTGGTCCACCCTGAACAACACCTACTTGGTCACCAGTACCAAGTAACCGATGCTCACAACAACACACTTAGCCACCCCATGGCTGTTGTAAATCTCAACTGGGGGGGGGTTACTGGTCCAAAGAAAGTTGTGGTAGCTTCAGATTTACCTGTAGACTGTCTATTAGGGAATGATTTGGAGACATCAGCTTGGTCAGATGTGGAGTTGGAGGCCCATGCAGCAATGCTGGGCATCCCAGGGCATATTTTTGCTTTGACAAGGGCTCAGGCCAAAAAGCAAAAAGGACAGGGAAGCTTGGATCCTGGAACAATGGACCAAGTGCTCCCTAAAGCTAGGGCTAGTAGAAGCAAACCACTTCCTACTATCCCTCCCTCTACAGTGGATTCAACTTCTGAGGAAGAAGAATTCCCTCCCTGTGCAGAACCTACACCAGAGGAGCTTCAAGCAGACACTGCTGAGCTTTTGGGTGAAGGGGGGCCTGCCAGAGAGGAGCTGAATGTGGCACAGCAAACCTGTCCCACATTAGAGGGTCTCAGACAGCAAGCTGTCAAACAGGCTAATGGGGATGTCAGTGACTCTCACAGAGTTTACTGGGAGGACAACCTCTTGTACACTGAGCATAGGGATCCTAAACCTGGAGCTGCCAGGAGATTAGTGATTCCTCAGGAGTACAGAAAGTTCCTCCTAACCCTGGCACATGACATTCCCCTAGCTGGACACCTGGGTCAAATGAAAACTTGGGACAGATTGGTTCCATTGTTTCATTGGCCTAGGATGTCTGAGGACACAAAGGAATTTTGTAAGTCCTGTGAAACCTGTCAAGCCAGTGGCAAGACAGGTGGCACCCCAAAGGCACCCCTTATTCCACTGCCTGTGGTTGGGGTTCCCTTTGAAAGGGTAGGGGTTGACATAGTTGGCCCCCTTGACCCTCCTACTGCTTCAGGCAATAGATTTATCTTGGTGGTAGTGGACCATGCCACAAGATATCCTGAAGCTATTCCTTTAAGGACCACTACAGCACCTGCAGTGGCAAAGGCCCTCCTGGGAATATTTTCCAGGGTGGGCTTCCCAAAGGAAGTAGTATCAGACAGGGGAAGCAATTTCATGTCTGCATACTTAAAGGCCATGTGGAAGGAGTGTGGTGTAACGTACAAGTTCACAACACCCTATCATCCACAAACAAATGGACTGGTGGAGAGATTTAATAAAACTCTCAAAGGCATGATTATGGGTCTCCCTGAAAAACTCCGCAGGAGATGGGATATCCTTCTACCATGCCTCCTTTTTGCCTACAGGGAGGTACCCCAGAAAGGAGTGGGCTTCAGCCCCTTTGAACTTCTTTTTGGACACCCTGTTAGGGGTCCACTCACACTTGTAAAGGAGGGTTGGGAACAACCTTTAAAAGCTCCTAAGCAGGATATTGTGGATTATGTACTTGGCCTCAGATCAAGGATGGCTGAGTACATGAAAAAGGCCAGTAAAAACCTTCAGGCCAGCCAAGAGCTCCAGAAGCAATGGCATGATCAGAAGGCTGTTTTGGTTCAGTACCAACCAGGGCAGAAAGTGTGGGTCTTGGAGCCTGTGGCCCCAAGAGCACTCCAAGATAAATGGAGTGGACCCCACACAATTGTTGAAAAGAAGGGAGAAGTCACCTATTTAGTTGACTTAGGCACTGCCAGGAGTCCCCTTAGGGTGCTCCATGTCAACCGCCTGAAACCCTACTATGACAGGGCTGATCTCACCCTGCTCATGGCAACTGATGAGGGACAGGAAGAAGACAGTGATCCTCTACCTGATCTCTTCTCTTCCACAGAACAAGATGCTCTTGTGGAAGGTGTAGTTTTGGCTGATTGTCTTACTGCTGAGCAGAAAGACAATTGCATAAACCTCCTAGATCAATTCTCTGAACTCTTCTCTACTGTGCCAGGTACCACTTCCTGGTGTGAGCACACTATAGATACTGGAGACAGTTTACCTGTCAAAAGTAAAATCTATAGGCAGCCTGACCATGTCAGGGACTGCATAAAGCAAGAGGTCCAGAAAATGTTAGAACTAGGAGTGGTTGAGCACTCTGACAGTCCATGGGCTTCTCCTGTGGTACTGGTACCAAAACCCCATTCCAAAGATGGAAAGAAGGAAATGCGGTTTTGTGTAGACTATAGAGGTCTCAACTTGGTAACCAAAACTGATGCTCACCCTATACCCAGGGCAGATGAGCTCATAGATACACTGGCATCTGCCAAGTATCTAAGCACTTTTGATTTGACTGCAGGGTATTGGCAGATCAAATTGTCAGAAGATGCTAAACCTAAGACTGCATTTTCTACCATTGGAGGACATTACCAGTTTACTGTAATGCCTTTTGGTTTGAAAAATGCACCTGCCACTTTTCAGAGGTTGGTGAACACAGTTCTGCAAGGGCTGGAAGCTTTCAGTGCAGCATATTTGGACGATATAGCTGTCTTTAGCTCCAGCTGGGATGATCACCTGGTCCACCTATAGAAAGTTTTGGAGGCCCTGCAAAAGGCAGGCCTCACTATCAAGGCTTCAAAGTGCCAGATAGGGCAGGGTAAGGTGGTTTATCTGGGACACCTTGTTGGTGGGGAACAGATTGCACCACTTCAGGGGAAAATCCAAACAATTATTGATTGGGTTCCCCCTACCACTCAGACTCAGGTGAGAGCCTTCCTAGGCCTCACTGGGTATTACAGGAGGTTCATTAAGAACTATGGCTCCATTGCAGCCCCTCTTAATGACCTCACATCCAAGAAAATGCCTAAAAAGGTATTATGGACAGCAAACTGTCAGAAAGCTTTTGAGGAGCTGAAGCAGGCCATGTGCTCTGCACCTGTCCTGAAAAGCCCTTGTTACTCTAAAAAATTCTATGTCCAAACTGATGCATCTGAATTAGGAGTAGGGGCAGTCCTATCACAACTTAATTCTGAGGGCCAGGATCAACCTGTTACTTTTATTAGTAGGAGGTTGACCCCTAGAGAAAAGCGTTGGTCTGCCATTGAGAGGGAGGCCTTTGCTGTGGTCTGGGCTCTGAAGAAGTTGAGGCCATACCTGTTTGGCACTCACTTCATTGTTCAGACAGACTAAACCTCTACTTTGGCTAAAACAAATGAAAGGTGAAAATCCTAAATTGTTGAGGTGGTCCATATCCCTACAGGGAATGGACTATACAGTGGAACACAGACCTGGGAGTAGCCACTCCAATGCAGATGGACTCTCCAGATATTTCCACTTAGACAATGAAGACTCATCAGGTCATGGCTAGTCTTATTGTCCTTCGTTTGGGGGGGGGGGGGGGGTTGTGTAGGAAAGTACCATCTTGCCTGGCATGTTACCCCCATTTTTCACTGTATATATGTTGTTTTAGTTGTATGTGTCACTGGGACCCTGGTAACCCAGGGCCCCAGTGCTCATAAGTGTGCCTGAATGTGTTACCTGTGTAGTGACTAACTGTCTCACTGAGGCTCTGCTAATCAGAACCTCAGTGGTTATGCTCTCTCATTTCTTTCCAAATTGTCACTAACAGGC
Source organism: Pleurodeles waltl (assembly GCF_031143425.1). Taxonomy (NCBI): domain Eukaryota; kingdom Metazoa; phylum Chordata; class Amphibia; order Caudata; family Salamandridae; genus Pleurodeles; species Pleurodeles waltl. The sequence goes on along the minus strand of NC_090449.1, from coordinate 757,507,411 downwards.
TAGTGACCATTTTTACCAATTTACATTGGCTTACTGGAACACCCTTATCATTCCCTAGTATATGGTACTGAGGTACCCAGGGTATTGGGGTTCCAGGAGATCCCTATGGGCTGCAGCATTTCTTTTGCCACCCATAGGGAGCTCTGACAATTCTTACACAGGCCTGCCACTGCAGCCTGAGTGAAATAACGTCCACGTTATTTCACAGCCATTTTACACTGCACTTAAGTAACTTATAAGTCACCTATATGTCTAACCTTTACCGGGTAAAGGTTAGGTGCAAAGTTACTTAGTGTGTGGGCACCCTGGCACTAGCCAAGGTGCCCCCACATTGTTCAGAGCCAATTCCCTGAACTTTGTGAGTGCGGGGACACCATTACACGAGTGCACTACATATAGGTCACTACCTATATGTAGCTTCACAATGGTAACTCCGAATATGGCCATGTAACATGTCTATGATCATGGAATTGCCCCCTCTATGCCATCCTGGCATAGTTGGCACAATCCCATGATCCCAGTGGTCTGTAGCACAGACCCTGGTACTGCCAAACTGCCCTTCCTGGGGTTTCACTGCAGCTGCTGCTGCTGCCAACCCCTCAGACAGGCATCTGCCCTCCTGGGGTCCAGCCAGGCCTGGCCCAGGATGGCAGAACAAAGAACTTCCTCTGAGAGAGGGTGTGACACCCTCTCCCTTTGGAAAATGGTGTGAAGGCAGGGGAGGAGTAGCCTCCCCCAGCCTCTGGAAATGCTTTGTTGGGCACAGAGGTGCCCAATTCTGCATAATCCAGTCTACACCGGTTCAGGGGACCCCTTAGCCCTGCTCTGGCGTGAAACTGGACAAAGCAAAGGGGAGTGACCACTCCCCTGACCTGCACCTCCCCTGGGAGGTGTCCAGAGCTCCTCCAGTGTGCTCCAGACCTCTGCCATCTTGGAAACAGAGGTGCTGCTGGCACACTGGACTGCTCTGAGTGGCCAGTGCCACCAGGTGACGTCAGAGACTCCTTGTGATAGGCTCCTTCAGGTGTTGCTAGCCTATCCTCTCTCCTAGGTAGCCAAACCCTCTTTTCTGGCTATTTAGGGTCTCTGTCTCTGGGGAAACTTTAGATAACGAATGCAAGAGCTCAGCCGAGTTCCTCTGCATCTCTCTCTTCACCTTCTGCCAAGGAATCGACTGCTGACCGCGCTGGAAGCCTGCAAAACTGCAACATAGTAGCAAAGACGACTACTGCAACTCTGTAACGCTGATCCTGCCGCCTTCTCGACTGTTTTCCTGCTTGTGCATGCTGTGGGGGTAGTCTGCCTCCTCTCTGCACCAGAAGCTCCGAAGAAATCTCCCGTGGGTCGACGGAATCTTCCCCCTGCAACCGCAGGCACCAAAAAGCTGCATTACCGGTCCCTTGGGTCTCCTCTCAGCATGACGAGCGAGGTCCCTCGAATCCAGCGACTCTGTCCAAGTGACCCCCACAGTCCAGTGACTCTTCAGTCCAAGTTTGGTGGAGGTAAGTCCTTGCCTCACCTCGCTGGGCTGCATTGCTGGGAACCGCGACTTTTGCAGCTACTCCGGCCCCTGTGCACTTTCGGCGGAAATCCTTTGTGCACAGCCAAGCCTGGGTCCACGGCACTCTAACCTGCATTGCACGACGTTCTAAGTTGGTCTCCGGCGACGTGGGACTCCTTTGTGCGACTTCGGGTGAGCACCGTTTCACGCATCCTCATAGTGCCTGTTTCTGGCACTTCTCTGGGTGCTACCTGATGCTGAGAGGGCTCCTTGTCTTGCTCGACGTCCCCTCTCTCTCCTGGTCCAATTTGCGACCTCCTGGTCCCTCCAGGGCCACAGCAGCATCCAAAAACGCTAACCGCACGATTTGCAGCTAGCAAGGCTTGTTGGCGTTCTTTCGGCGGGAAAACACTTCTGCACGACTCTCCACGGCGAGAGGGATCCGTCCACCAAAGAGGAAGTCTCTAGCCCTTTTCGTTCCTGCAGAAACCTCAGCTTCTTCTGTCCAGTAGAAGCTTCTTTGCACCCGCAGCTGGCATTTCCTGGGCATCTGCCCATCTCCGACTTGCTTGTGACTTTTGGACTTGGTCCCCTTGTTCCACAGGTACCCTAGATTGGAAATCCACAGTTGTTGCATTGTTGGTTTGTGTCTTTCCTGCATTATTCCTCTAACACGACTTCTTTGTCCTTAGGGGAACTTTAGTGCACTTTGCACTCACTTTTCAGGGTCTTGGGGAGGGTTATTTTTCTAACTCTCACTATTTTCTAATAGTCCCAGCGACCCTCTACAAGGTCACATAGGTTTGGGGTCCATTCGTGGTTCACATTCCACTTTTGGAGTATATGGTTTGTGTTGCCCCTATCCCTATGTTTCCCCATTGCATCCTATTGTAACTATACATTGTTTGCACTGTTTTCTAAGACTATACTGCATATTTTTGCTATTGTGTATATATATCTTGTGTATATTTCCTATCCTCTCACTGAGGGTACACTCTAAGATACTTTGGCATATTGTCATAAAAATAAAGTACCTTTATTTTTAGTATAACTGTGTATTGTGTTTTCTTGTGATATTGTGCATATGACACTAAGTGGTACTGTAGTAGCTTCACACGTCTCCTAGTTCAGCCTGAGCTGCTCTGCTAAGCTACCATTATCTATCAGCCTAAGCTGCTAGACACCCTATACACTAATAAGGGATAACTGGGCCTGGTGCAAGGTGCAAGTACCCCTTGGTACTCACTACAAGCCAGTCCAGCCTCCTACATTGGTTGTGCAGCGGTGGGATAAGTGCTTTGAGACTACTTACCACTCTTGTCATTGTACTTTTCATAAGAGAAAAATATACAAAACAAGGTCAGTGTATATACACATAGCCAAAAAGTTTTGCATTTCCTCTTTTCACTCTTTTCTAAGTGCTGAAAAGTACTTCTAACTTTCCAAAAAGTTCTAAAAAGTTGAAAAAGTTTTTTTTCTCTGTCTTTCTAAAAGCTCTGACAAACTTTTTATCTTTTACTATCACTTTAACTCTCTCTAAAAATGTCTGGCACAGGCCAAAATGTTGATCTGTCCAAACTTGCATATGACCACCTTAGCTGGAAAGGAGCAAGGAGTCTCTGTGTAGAGAGAGGTTTGAGTGTAGGGAAGAATCCTTCCTTGGAACTGTTACTTAACATGCTTAGAGAACAGGATAAGGCTAGAAGTGCCCCATCTGTTGAAAAAGTAGCTAATGGTTCACAATCTGATCCAGGGACTCCCCCAGGAAAAGATTCCGGAAAGAAACTTCCTAGCCTGCCCATTACTAGACAGTCTAGCATAGTTGGTAATGATGATGAGCCACACCATACAAATAGTGTTGTCTCACATCATAGCAAAAGCATTTATTCTCACCATACTGGTAGTGATGTTTCTGTTAGCCAAGCTGTTAGGGTGGCTTCTGTAAGGGACAGGTCTCCTTCTGTCCATTCTCACCATACTTCTGTTTCAAGGCATGTCCCTCCCACCCACCCTGATGACAGATTGTTAGAAAGGGAGCTCAATAGATTGAGAGTGGAACAAACCAGACTGAAGCTCAAGAAGCAACAGCTGGATTTGGATAGACAGACTTTAGAAGTAGAGAAGGAGAGACAGAAACTGGGTTTAGAAACCCATGGTGGCAGCAGCAGTATTCCCCATAGTCATCCTGCAAAAGAGCATGATTCAAGGAATCTGCACAAGATAGTTCCCCCTTATAAGGAGGGGGATGACATTAACAAGTGGTTTGTTGCACTTGAGAGGGCCTGTGTTGTACAGGATGTCCCTCAAAGGCAGTGGGCTGCTATCCTATGGCTATCATTTAGTGGAAAAGGTAGGGATAGGCTCCTTACTGTGAAAGAAAATGATGCTAATAATTTCCAAGTTCTTAAGAATGCACTCCTGGATGGTTATGGCTTAACCACTGAACAATACAGGATAAAGTTCAGAGAGACCAAAAAGGAGTCTTCACAAGACTGGGTTGATTTCATTGACCATTCAGTGAAGGCCTTGGAGGGGTGGTTACATGGCAGTAAAGTTACTGATTATGACAGCCTGTATAACTTGATCCTGAGAGAGCATATTCTTAATAATTGTGTGTCTGATTTGTTGCACCAGTACTTGGTGGACTCTGATCTGACCTCTCCCCAAGAATTGGGAAAGAAGGCAGACAAATAGGTCAGAACAAGGGTGAACAGAAAAGTTCATACAGGGGGTGACAAAGATGGCAACAAAAAGAAGGATGGTAAGTCTTCTGACAAGGGTGGGGACAAATCTAAAAATGAGTCTTCATCAGGCCCACAAAAACACTCTGGTGGGGGTGGTGGGCCCAAATCCTCTTTTAATCAGAACAAGGAAAAGAAACCATGGTGCTATTTATGTAAAATAAAAGGCCATTGGACAACAGATCCCAGTTGTCCAAAGAAAGGCACCAAGCCTCCTACCACTACAACCCCTACTGCTACACCTAGTGTCCCTACTAATAGCAGTGGTGGTGGGAGCAAACCTACTAATAGCCAATCCAAGGGAGTAGCTGGGCTCACTATTGGTAACTTAGTTGGGGTTGGCCTTGTTAGGGAGGCCACAGAGGCTGTGTTAGTCTCTGAGGGAGCTATTGATTTAGCCACCTTAGTTGCTTGTCCCCTTAATATGGATAAGTACAAGCAGCTACCCCTAATAAATGGTGTTGAGGTTCAGGCCTACAGGGACACTGGAGCCAGTGTGACTATGGTCATAGAGAAACTGGTCCACCCTGAACAACACCTACTTGGTCACCAGTACCAAGTAACCGATGCTCACAACAACACACTTAGCCACCCCATGGCTGTTGTAAATCTCAACTGGGGGGGGGTTACTGGTCCAAAGAAAGTTGTGGTAGCTTCAGATTTACCTGTAGACTGTCTATTAGGGAATGATTTGGAGACATCAGCTTGGTCAGATGTGGAGTTGGAGGCCCATGCAGCAATGCTGGGCATCCCAGGGCATATTTTTGCTTTGACAAGGGCTCAGGCCAAAAAGCAAAAAGGACAGGGAAGCTTGGATCCTGGAACAATGGACCAAGTGCTCCCTAAAGCTAGGGCTAGTAGAAGCAAACCACTTCCTACTATCCCTCCCTCTACAGTGGATTCAACTTCTGAGGAAGAAGAATTCCCTCCCTGTGCAGAACCTACACCAGAGGAGCTTCAAGCAGACACTGCTGAGCTTTTGGGTGAAGGGGGGCCTGCCAGAGAGGAGCTGAGTGTGGCACAGCAAACCTGTCCCACATTAGAGGGTCTCAGACAGCAAGCTGTCAAACAGGCTAATGGGGATGTCAGTGACTCTCACAGAGTTTACTGGGAGGACAACCTCTTGTACACTGAGCATAGGGATCCTAAACCTGGAGCTGCCAGGAGATTAGTGATTCCTCAGGAGTACAGAAAGTTCCTCCTAACCCTGGCACATGACATTCCCCTAGCTGGACACCTGGGTCAAATGAAAACTTGGGACAGATTGGTTCCATTGTTTCATTGGCCTAGGATGTCTGAGGACACAAAGGAATTGTGTAAGTCCTGTGAAACCTGTCAAGCCAGTGGCAAGACAGGTGGCACCCCAAAGGCACCCCTTATTCCACTGCCTGTGGTTGGGGTTCCCTTTGAAAGGGTAGGGGTTGACATAGTTGGCCCCCTTGACCCTCCTACTGCTTCAGGCAATAGATTTATCTTGGTGGTAGTGGACCATGCCACAAGATATCCTGAAGCTATTCCTTTAAGGACCACTACAGCACCTGCAGTGGCAAAGGCCCTCCTGGGAATATTTTCCAGGGTGGGCTTCCCAAAGGAAGTAGTATCAGACAGGGGAAGCAATTTCATGTCTGCATACTTAAAGGCCATGTGGAAGGAGTGTGGTGTAACGTACAAGTTCACAACACCCTATCATCCACAAACAAATGGACTGGTGGAGAGATTTAATAAAACTCTCAAAGGCATGATTATGGGTCTCCCTGAAAAACTCCGCAGGAGATGGGATATCCTTCTACCATGCCTCCTTTTTGCCTACAGGGAGGTACCCCAGAAAGGAGTGGGCTTCAGCCCCTTTGAACTTCTTTTTGGACACCCTGTTAGGGGTCCACTCACACTTGTAAAGGAGGGTTGGGAACAACCTTTAAAAGCTCCTAAGCAGGATATTGTGGATTATGTACTTGGCCTCAGATCAAGGATGGCTGAGTACATGAAAAAGGCCAGTAAAAACCTTCAGGCCAGCCAAGAGCTCCAGAAGCAATGGCATGATCAGAAGGCTGTTTTGGTTCAGTACCAACCAGGGCAGAAAGTGTGGGTCTTGGAGCCTGTGGCCCCAAGAGCACTCCAAGATAAATGGAGTGGACCCCACACAATTGTTGAAAAGAAGGGAGAAGTCACCTATTTAGTTGACTTAGGCACTGCCAGGAGTCCCCTTAGGTTGCTCCATGTCAACCGCCTGAAACCCTACTATGACAGGGCTGATCTCACCCTGCTCATGGCAACTGATGAGGGACAGGAAGAAGACAGTGATCCTCTGCCTGATCTCTTCTCTTCCACAGAACAAGATGCTCTTGTGGAAGGTGTAGTTGTGGCTGATTGTCTTACTGCTGAGCAGAAAGAGAATTGCATAAACCTCCTAGATCAATTCTCTGAACTCTTCTCTACTGTGCCAGGTACCACTTCCTGGTGTGAGCACACTATAGATACTGGAGACAGTTTACCTGTCAAAAGTAAAATCTATAGGCAGCCTGACCATGTCAGGGACTGCATAAAGCAAGAGGTCCAGAAAATGTTAGAACTAGGAGTGGTTGAGCACTCTGACAGTCCATGGGCTTCTCCTGTGGTACTGGTACCAAAACCCCATTCCAAAGATGGAAAGAAGGAAATGCGGTTTTGTGTAGACTATAGAGGTCTCAACTTGGTAACCAAAACTGATGCTCACCCTATACCCAGGGCAGATGAGCTCATAGATACACTGGCATCTGCCAAGTATCTAAGCACTTTTGATTTGACTGCAGGGTATTGGCAGATCAAATTGTCAGAAGATGCTAAACCTAAGACTGCATTTTCCACCATTGGAGGACATTACCAGTTTACTGTAATGCCTTTTGGTTTGAAAAATGCACCTGCCACTTTTCAGAGGTTGGTGAACACAGTCCTGCAAGGGCTGGAAGCTTTCAGTGCAGCATATTTGGACGATATAGCTGTCTTTAGCTCCAGCTGGGATGATCACCTGGTCCACCTATAGAAAGTTTTGGAGGCCCTGCAAAAGGCAGGCCTCACTATCAAGGCTTCAAAGTGCCAGATAGGGCAGGGTAAGGTGGTTTATCTGGGACACCTTGTTGGTGGGGAACAGATTGCATCACTTCAGGGGAAAATCCAAACAATTATTGATTGGGTTCCCCCTACCACTCAGACTCAGGTGAGAGCCTTCCTAGGCCTCACTGGGTATTACAGGAGGTTCATTAAGAACTATGGCTCCATTGCAGCCCCTCTTAATGACCTCACATCCAAGAAAATGCCTAAAAAGGTATTATGGACAGCAAACTGTCAGAAAGCTTTTGAGGAGCTGAAGCAGGCCATGTGCTCTGCACCTGTCCTGAAAAGCCCTTGTTACTCTAAAAAATTCTATGTCCAAACTGATGCATCTGAATTAGGAGTAGGGGCAGTCCTATCACAACTTAATTCTGAGGGCCAGGATCAACCTGTTGCTTTTATTAGTAGGAGGTTGACCCCTAGAGAAAAGCGTTGGTCTGCCATTGAGAGGGAGGCCTTTGCTGTGGTCTGGGCTCTGAAGAAGTTGAGGCCATACCTGTTTGGCACTCACTTCATTGTTCAGACAGACCACAAACCTCTACTTTGGCTAAAACAAATGAAAGGTGAAAATCCTAAATTGTTGAGGTGGTCCATATCCCTACAGGGAATGGACTATACAGTGGAACACAGACCTGGGAGTAGCCACTCCAATGCAGATGGACTCTCCAGATATTTCCACTTAGACAATGAAGACTCATCAGGTCATGGCTAGTCTTATTGTCCTTCGTTTGGGGGGGGTTGTGTAGGAAAGTACCATCTTGCCTGGCATGTTACCCCCATTTTTCACTGTATATATGTTGTTTTAGTTGTATGTGTCACTGGGACCCTGGTAACCCAGGGCCCCAGTGCTCATAAGTGTGCCTGAATGTGTTACCTGTGTAGTGACTAACTGTCTCACTGAGGCTCTGCTAATCAGAACCTCAGTGGTTATGCTCTCTCATTTCTTTCCAAATTGTCACTAACAGGCTAGTGACCATTTTTACCAATTTGCATTGGCTTACTGGAACACCCTTATAATTCCCTAGTATATGGTACTGAGGTACCCAGGGTATTGGGGTTCCAGGAGATCCCTATGGGCTGCAGCATTTCTTTTGCCACCCATAGGGAGCTCTGACAATTCTTACACAGGCCTGCCACTGCAGCCTGAGTGAAATAACGTCCACGTTATTTCACAGCCATTTTACACTGCACTTAAGTAACTTATAAGTCACCTATATGTCTAACCTTTACCTGGTAAAGGTTAGGTGCAAAGTTACTTAGTGTGTGGGCACCCTGGCACTAGCCAAGGTGCCCCCACATTGTTCAGAGCCAATTCCCTGAACTTTGTGAGTGCGGGGACACCATTACACGCGTGCACTACATATAGGTCACTACCTATATGTAGCTTCACAATGGTAACTCCGAATATGGCCATGTAACATGTCTATGATCATGGAATTGCCCCCTCTATGCCATCCTGGCATAGTTGGCACAATCCCATGATCCCAGTGGTCTGTAGCACAGACCCTGGTACTGCCAAACTGCCCTTCCTGGGGTTTCACTGCAGCTGCTGCTGCTGCCAACCCCTCAGACAGGCATCTGCCCTCCTGGGGTCCAGCCAGGCCTGGCCCAGGATGGCAGAACAAAGAACTTCCTCTGAGAGAGGGTGTGACACCCTCTCCCTTTGGAAAATGGTGTAAAGGCAGGGGAGAAGTAGCCTCCCCCAGCCTCTGGAAATGCTTTGTTGGGCACAGAGGTGCCCAATTCTGCATAAGCCAGTCTACACCGGTTCAGGGGACCCCTTAGCCCTGCTCTGGCGCGAAACTGGACAAAGGAAAGGGGAGTGACCACTCCCCTGACCTGCACCTCCCCTGGGAGGTGTCCAGAGCTCCTCCAGTGTGCTCCAGACCTCTGCCATCTTGGAAACAGAGGTGCTGCTGGCACACTGGACTGCTCTGAGTGGCCAGTGCCACCAGGTGACGTCAGAGACTCCTTGTGATAGGCTCCTTCAGGTGTTGCTAGCCTATCCTCTCTCCTAGGTAGCCAAACCCTCTTTTCTGGCTATTTAGGGTCTCTGTCTCTGGGGAAACTTTAGATAACGAATGCAAGAGCTCAGCCGAGTTCCTCTGCATCTCTCTCTTCACCTTCTGCCAAGGAATCGACTGCTGACCGCGCTGGAAGCCTGCAAAACTGCAACATAGTAGCAAAGACGACTACTGCAACTCTGTAACGCTGATCCTGCCGCCTTCTCGACTGTTTTCCTGCTTGTGCATGCTGTGGGGGTAGTCTGCCTCCTCTCTGCACCAGAAGCTCCGAAGAAATCTCCCGTGGGTTGACGGAATCTTCCCCCTGCAACCGCAGGCACCAAAAAGCTGCATTACCAGTCCCTTGGCTCTCCTCTCAGCACGACGAGCGAGGTCCCTCGAATCCAGCGACTCTGTCCAAGTGACCCCCACAGTCCAGTGACTCTTCAGTCCAAGTTTGGTGGAGGTAAGTCCTTGCCTCACCTCGCTGGGCTGCATTGCTGGGAACCACGACTTTTGCAGCTACTCCGGCCCCTGTGCACTTCCGGTGGAAATCCTTTGTGCACAGCCAAGCCTGGGTCCACGGCACTCTAACCTGCATTGCACAACGTTCTAAGTTGGTCTCCGGCGACGTGGGACTCCTTTGTGCGACTTCGGGTGAGCACCGTTTCACGCATCCTCGTAGTGCCTGTTTCTGGCACTTCTCCGGGAGCTACCTGCTGCTGAGAGGGCTCCTTGTCTTGCTCGACGTCCCCTCTCTCTCCTGGTCCAATTTGCGACCTCCTGGTCCCTCCAGGGCCACAGCAGCATCCAAAAACGCTAACCGCACGATTTGCAGCTAGCAAGGCTTGTTAGCATTCTTTCGGCGGGAAAACACTTCTGCACGACTCTCCACGGCGAGAGGGATCCGTCCACCAAAGGGGAAGTCTCTAGCCCTTTTCGTTCCTGCAGAAACCTCAGCTTCTTCTGTCCAGTAGAAGCTTCTTTGCACCCGCAGCTGGCATTTCCTGGGCATCTGCCCATCTCCGACTTGCTTGTGACTTTTGGACTTGGTCCCCTTGTTCCACAGGTACCCTAGATTGGAAATCCACAGTTGTTGCATTGTTGGTTTGTGTCTTTCCTGCATTATTCCTCTAACACGACTTCTTTGTCCTTAGGGGAACTTTAGTGCACTTTGCACTCACTTTTCAGGGTCTTGGGGAGGGTTATTTTTCTAACTCTCACTATTTTCTAATAGTCCCAGCGACCCTCTACAAGGTCACATAGGTTTGGGGTCCATTCGTGGTTCACATTCCACTTTTGGAGTATATGGTTTGTGTTGCCCCTATCCCTATGTTTCCACATTGCATCCTATTGTAACTATACATTGTTTGCACTGTTTTCTAAGACTATACTGCATATTTTTGCTATTGTGTATATATATCTTGTGTATATTTCCTATCCTCTCACTGAGGGTACACTCTAAGATACTTTGGCATATTGTCATAAAAATAAAGTACCTTTATTTTTAGTATAACTGTGTATTGTGTTTTCTTGTGATATTGTGCATATGACACTAAGTGGTACTGTAGTAGCTTCACATGTCTCCTAGTTCAGCCTGAGCTGCTCTGCTAAGCTACCATTATCTATCAGCCTAAGCTGCTAGACACCCTATACACTAATAAGGGATAACTGGGCCTGGTACAAGGTGCAAGTACCCCTTGGTACTCACTACAAGCCAGTCCAGCCTCCTACATTGGTTGTGCAGCGGTGGGATAAGTGCTTTGAGACTACTTACCACTCTTGTCATTGTACTTTTCATAAGAGAAAAATATACAAAACAAGGTCAGTGTATATACACATAGCCAAAAAGTTTTGCATTTCCTCTTTTCACTCTTTTCTAAGTGCTGAAAAGTACTTCTAACTTTCCAAAAAGTTCTAAAAAGTTTAAAAAGTTTTTTTTCTCTGTCTTTCTAAAAGCTCTGACAAACTTTTTATCTTTTACTATCACTTTAACTCTCTCTAAAAATGTCTGGCACAGGCCAAAATGTTGATCTGTCCAAACTTGCATATGACCACCTTAGCTGGAAAGGAGCAAGGAGTCTCTGTGTAGAGAGAGGTTTGAGTGTAGGGAAGAATCCTTCCTTGGAACTGTTACTTAACATGCTTAGAGAACAGGATAAGGCTAGAAGTGCCCCATCTGTTGAAAAAGTACCTAATGGTTCACAATCTGATCCAGGGACTCCCCCAGGAAAAGATTCCGGAAAGAAACTTCCTAGCCTGCCCATTACTAGACAGTCTAGCATAGTTGGTAATGATGATGAGCCACACCATACAAATAGTGTTGTCTCACATCATAGCAAAAGCATTTATTCTCACCATACTGGTAGTGATGTTTCTGTTAGCCAAGCTGTTAGGGTGGCTTCTGTAAGGGACAGGTCTCCTTCTGTCCATTCTCACCATACTTCTGTTTCAAGGCATGTCCCTCCCACCCACCCTGATGACAGACTGTTAGAAAGGGATCTCAATAGATTGAGAGTGGAACAAACCAGACTGAAGCTCAAGAAGCAACAGCTGGATTTGGATAGACAGACTTTAGAAGTAGAGAAGGAGAGATAGAAACTGGGTTTAGAAACCCATGGTGGCAGCAGCAGTATTCCCCTAGTCATCCTGCAAAAGAGCATGATTCAAGGAATCTGCACAAGATAGTTCCCCCTTATAAGAAGGGGGATGACATTAACAAGTGGTTTGCTGCACTTGAGAGGGCCTGTGTTGTACAGGATGTCCCTCAAAGGCAGTGGGCTGCTATCCTATGGCTATCATCTAGTGGAAAAGGTAGGGATAGGCTCCTTACTGTGAAAGAAAATGATGCTAATAATTTCCAAGTTCTTAAGAATGCACTCCTGGATGGTTATGGCTTAACCACTGAACAATACAGGATAAAGTTCAGAGAGACCAAAAAGGAGTCTTCACAAGACTGGGTTGATTTAATTGACCATTCAGTGAAGGCCTTGGAGGGGTGGTTACATGGCAGTAAAGTTACTGATTATGACAGCCTGTATAACTTGATCCTGAGAGAGCATATTCTTAATAATTGTGTGTCTGATTTGTTGCACCAGTACTTGGTGGACTCTGATGTGACCTCTCCCCAAGAATTGGGAAAGAAGGCAGACAAATGGGTCAGAACAAGGGTGAACAGAAAAGTTCATACAGGGGGTGACAAAGATGGCAACAAAAAGAAGGATGGTAAGTCTTCTGACATGGGTGGGGACAAATCTAAAAATGAGTCTTCATCAGGCCCACAAAAACACTCTGGTGGGGGCGGTGGGCCCAAATCCTCTTTTAATCAGAACAAGGAAAAGAAACCATGGTGCTATTTATGTAAAATAAAAGGCCATTGGACAACAGATCCCAGTTGTCCAAAGAAAGGCACCAAGCCTCCTACCACTACAACCCCTACTGCTACACCTAGTGTCCCTACTAATAGCAGTGGTGGTGGGAGCAAACCTACTAATAGCCAATCCAAGGGAGTAGCTGGGCTCACTATTGGTAACTTAGTTGGGGTTGGCCTTGTTAGGGAGGCCACAGAGGCTGTGTTAGTCTCTGAGGGGGCTATTGATTTAGCCACCTTAGTTGCTTGTCCCCTTAATATGGATAAGTACAAGCAGCTACCCCTAATAAATGGTGTTGAGGTTCAGGCCTACAGGGACACTGGAGCCAGTGTGACTATGGTCATAGAGAAACTGGTCCACCCTGAACAACACCTACTTGGTCACCAGTACCAAGTAACCTATGCTCACAACAACACACTTAGCCACCCCATGGCTGTTGTAAATCTCAACTGGGGGGGGGGTTACTGGTCCAAAGAAAGTTGTGGTAGCTTCAGATTTACCTGTAGACTGTCTATTAGGGAATGATTTGGAGACATCAGCTTGTTCAGATGTGGAGTTGGAGGCCCATGCAGCAATGCTGGGCATCCCAGGGCATATTTTTGCTTTGACAAGGGCTCAGGCCAAAAAGCAAAAAGGACAGGGAAGCTTGGATCCTGGAACAATGGACCAAGTGCTCCCTAAAGCTAGGGCTAGTAGAAGCAAACCACTTCCTACTATCCCTCCCTCTACAGTGGATTCAACTTCTGAGGAAGAAGAATTCCCTCCCTGTGCAGAACCTACACCAGAGGAGCTTCAAGCAGACACTGCTGAGCTTTTGGGTGAAGGGGGGCCTGCCAGAGAGGAGCTGAGTGTGGCACAGCAAACCTGTCCCACATTAGAGGGTCTCAGACAGCAAGCTGTCAAACAGGCTAATGGGGATGTCAGTGACTCTCACAGAGTTTACTGGGAGGACAACCTCTTGTACACTGAGCATAGGGATCCTAAACCTGGAGCTGCCAGGAGATTAGTGATTCCTCAGGAGTACAGAAAGTTCCTCCTAACCCTGGCACATGACATTCCCCTAGCTGGACACCTGGGTCAAATGAAAACTTGGGACAGATTGGTTCCATTGTTTCATTGGCCTAGGATGTCTGAGGACACAAAGGAATTTTGTAAGTCCTGTGAAACCTGTCAAGCCAGTGGCAAGACAGGTGGCACCCCAAAGGCACCCCTTATTCCACTGCCTGTGGTTGGGGTTCCCTTTGAAAGGGTAGGGGTTGACATAGTTGGCCCCCTTGACCCTCCTACTGCTTCAGGCAATAGATTTATCTTGGTGGTAGTGGACCATGCCACAAGATATCCTGAAGCTATTCCTTTAAGGACCACTACAGCACCTGCAGTGGCAAAGGCCCTCCTGGGAATATTTTCCAGGGTGGGCTTCCCAAAGGAAGTAGTATCAGACAGGGGAAGCAATTTCATGTCTGCATACTTAAAGGCCATGTGGAAGGAGTGTGGTGTAACGTACAAGTTCACAACACCCTATCATCCACAAACAAATGGACTGGTGGAGAGATTTAATAAAACTTTCAAAGGCATGATTATGGGTCTCCCTGAAAAACTCCGCAGGAGATGGGATATCCTTCTACCATGCCTCCTTTTTGCCTACAGGGAGGTACCCCAGAAAGGAGTGGGCTTCAGCCCCTTTGAACTTCTTTTTGGACACCCTGTTAGGGGTCCACTCACACTTGTAAAGGAGGGTTGGGAACAACCTTTAAAAGCTCCTAAGCAGGATATTGTGGATTATGTACTTGGCCAAAGATCAAGGATGGCTGAGTACATGAAAAAGGCCAGTAAAAACCTTCAGGCGAGCCAAGAGCTCCAGAAGCAATGGCATGATCAGAAGGCTGTTTTGGTTCAGTACCAACCAGGGCAGAAAGTGTGGGTCTTGGAGCCTGTGGCCCCAAGAGCACTCCAAGATAAATGGAGTGGACCCCACACAATTGTTGAAAAGAAGGGAGAAGTCACCTATTTAGTTGACTTAGGCACTGCCAGGAGTCCCCTTAGGGTGCTCCATGTCAACCGCCTGAAACCCTACTATGACAGGGCTGATCTCACCCTGCTCATGGCAACTGATGAGGGACAGGAAGAAGACAGTGATCCTCTACCTGATCTCTTCTCTTCCACAGAACAAGATGCTCTTGTGGAAGGTGTAGTTTTGGCTGATTGTCTTACTGCTGAGCAGAAAGACAATTGCATAAACCTCCTAGATCAATTCTCTGAACTCTTCTCTACTGTGCCAGGTACCACTTCCTGGTGTGAGCACACTATAGATACTGGAGACAGTTTACCTGTCAAAAGTAAAATCTATAGGCAGCCTGACCATGTCAGGGACTGCATAAAGCAAGAGGTCCAGAAAATGTTAGAACTAGGAGTGGTTGAGCACTCTGACAGTCCATGGGCTTCTCCTGTGGTACTGGTACCAAAACCCCATTCCAAAGATGGAAAGAAGGAAATGCGGTTTTGTGTAGACTATAGAGGTCTCAACTTGGTAACCAAAACTGATGCTCACCCTATACCCAGGGCAGATGAGCTCATAGATACACTGGCATCTGCCAAGTATCTAAGCACTTTTGATTTGACTGCAGGGTATTGGCAGATCAAATTGTCAGAAGATGCTAAACCTAAGACTGCATTTTCCACCATTGGAGGACATTACCAGTTTACTGTAATGCCTTTTGGTTTGAAAAATGCACCTGCCACTTTTCAGAGGTTGGTGAACACAGTCCTGCAAGGGCTGGAAGCTTTCAGTGCAGCATATTTGGACGATATAGCTGTCTTTAGCTCCAGCTGGGATGATCACCTGGTCCACCTATAGAAAGTTTTGGAGGCCCTGCAAAAGGCAGGCCTCACTATCAAGGCTTCAAAGTGCCAGATAGGGCAGGGTAAGGTGGTTTATCTGGGACACCTTGTTGGTGGGGAACAGATTGCACCACTTCAGGGGAAAATCCAAACAATTATTGATTGGGTTCCCCCTACCACTCAGACTCAGGTGAGAGCCTTCCTAGGCCTCACTGGGTATTACAGGAGGTTCATTAAGAACTATGGCTCCATTGCAGCCCCTCTTAATGACCTCACATCCAAGAAAATGCCTAAAAAGGTATTATGGACAGCAAACTGTCAGAAAGCTTTTGAGAAGCTGAAGCAGGCCATGTGCTCTGCACCTGTCCTGAAAAGCCCTTGTTACTCTAAAAAATTCTATGTCCAAACTGATGCATCTGAATTAGGAGTAGGGGCAGTCCTATCACAACTTAATTCTGAGGGCCAGGATCAACCTGTTGCTTTTATTAGTAGGAGGTTGACCCCTAGAGAAAAGCGTTGGTCTGCCATTGAGAGGGAGGCCTTTGCTGTGGTCTGGGCTCTGAAGAAGTTGAGGCCATACCTGTTTGGCACTCACTTCATTGTTCAGACAGACCACAAACCTCTACTTTGGCTAAAACAAATGAAAGGAGAAAATCCTAAATTGTTGAGGTGGTCCATATCCCTACAGGGAATGGACTATACAGTGGAACACAGACCTGGGAGTAGCCACTCCAATGCAGATGGACTCTCCAGATATTTCCACTTAGACAATGAAGACTCATCAGGTCATGGCTAGTCTTATTGTCCTTCGTTTGGGGGGGGTTGTGTAGGAAAGTACCATCTTGCCTGGCATGTTACCCCCATTTTTCACTGTATATATGTTGTTTTAGTTGTATGTGTCACTGGGACCCTGGTAACCCAGGGCCCCAGTGCTCATAAGTGTGCCTGAATGTGTTACCTGTGTAGTGACTAACTGTCTCACTGAGGCTCTGCTAATCAGAACCTCAGTGGTTATGCTCTCTCATTTCTTTCCAAATTGTCACTAACAGGCTAGTGACCATTTTTACCAATTAACATTGGCTTACTGGAACACCCTTATAATTCCCTAGTCTATGGTACTGAGGTACCCAGGGTATTGGGGTTCCAGGAGATCCCTATGGGCTGCAGCATTTCTTTTGCCACCCATAGGGAGCTCTGACAATTCTTACACAGGCCTGCCACTGCAGCGTGAGTGAAATAACGTCCACGTTATTTCACAGCCATTTTACACTGCACTTAAGTAACTTATAAGTCACCTATATGTCTAACCTTTACCTGGTAAAGGTTAGGTGCAAAGTTACTTAGTGTGTGGGCACCCTGGCACTAGCCAAGGTGCCCCCACATTGTTCAGAGCCAATTCCCTGAACTTTGTGAGTGCGGGGACACCATTACACGCGTGCACTACATATAGGTCACTACCTATATGTAGCTTCACAATGGTAACTCCGAATATGGCCATGTAACATGTCTATGATCATGGAATTGCCCCCTCTATGCCATCCTGGCATAGTTGGCACAATCCCATGATCCCAGTGGTCTGTAGCACAGACCCTGGTACTGCCAAACTGCCCTTCCTGGGGTTTCACTGCAGCTGCTGCTGCTGCCAACCCCTCAGACAGGCATCTGCCCTCCTGGGGTCCAGCCAGGCCTGGCCCAGGATGGCAGAACAAAGAACTTCCTCTGAGACAGGGTGTGACACCCTCTCCCTTTGGAAAATGGTGTGAAGGCAGGGGAGGAGTAGCCTCCCCCAGCCTCTGGAAATGCTTTGTTGGGCACAGAGGTGCCCAATTCTGCATAAGCCAGTCTACACCGGTTCAGGGGACCCCTTAGCCCTGCTCTGGCGCGAAACTGGACAAAGGAAAGGGGAGTGACCACTCCCCTGACCTGCACCTCCCCTGGGAGGTGTCCAGAGCTCCTCCAGTGTGCTCCAGACCTCTGCCATCTTGGAAACAGAGGTGCTGCTGGCACACTGGACTGCTCTGAGTGGCCAGTGCCACCAGGTGACGTCAGAGACTCCTTGTGATAGGCTCCTTCAGGTGTTGCTAGCCTATCCTCTCTCCTAGGTAGCCAAACCCTCTTTTCTGGCTATTTAGGGTCTCTGTCTCTGGGGAAACTTTAGATAACGAATGCAAGAGCTCAGCCGAGTTCCTCTGCATCTCTCTCTTCACCTTCTGCCAAGGAATCGACTGCTGACCGCGCTGGAAGCCTGCAAAACTGCAACATAGTAGCAAAGACGACTACTGCAACTCTGTAACGCTGATCCTGCCGCCTTCTCGACTGTTTTCCTGCTTGTGCATGCTGTGGGGGTAGTCTGCCTCCTCTCTGCACCAGAAGCTCCGAAGAAATCTCCCGTGGGTCGACGGAATCTTCCCCCTGCAACCGCAGGCACCAAAAAGCTGCATTACCGGTCCCTTGGGTCTCCTCTCAGCACGACGAGCGAGGTCCCTCGAATCCAGCGACTCTGTCCAAGTGACCCCCACAGTCCAGTGACTCTTCAGTCCAAGTTTGGTGGAGGTAAGTCCTTGCCTCACCTCGCTGGGCTGCATTGCTGGGAACCGCGACTTTTGCATTTCCGGCGGAAATCCTTTGTGCACAACCAAGCCTGGGTCCACGGCACTCTAACCTGCATTGCACGACGTTCTAAGTTGGTCTCCGGCGACGTGGGACTCCTTTGTGCGACTTCGGGTGAGCACCGTTTCAGGCATCCTCGTAGTGCCTGTTTCTGGCACTTCTCCGGGTGCTACCTGCTGCTGAGAGGGCTCCTTGTCTTGCTCGACGTCCCCTCTCTCTCCTGGTCCAATTTGCGACCTCCTGGTCCCTCCAGGGCCACAGCAGCGTCCAAAAACGCTAACTGCACGATTTGCAGCTAGCAAGGCTTGTTGGCATTCTTTCGGCGGGAAAACACTTCTGCACGACTCTCCACGGCGAGAGGGATCCGTCCACCAAAGGGAAAGTCTCTAGCCCTTTTCGTTCCTGCAGAAACCTCAGCTTCTTCTGCCAGTAGAAGCTTCTTTGCACCCGCAGCTGGCATTTCCTGGGCATCTGCCCATCTCCGACTTGCTTGTGACTTTTGGACTTGGTCCCCTTGTTCCACAGGTACCCTAGATTGGAAATCCACAGTTGTTGCATTGCTGGTTTGTGTCTTTCCTGCATTATTCCTCTAACACGACTACTTTGTCCTTAGGGGAACTTTAGTGCACTTTGCACTCACTTTTCAGGGTCTTGGGGAGGGTTATTTTTCTAACTCTCACTATTTTCTAATAGTCCCAGCGACCCTCTACAAGGTCACATAGGTTTGGGGTCCATTCGTGGTTCACATTCCACTTTTGGAGTATATGGTTTGTGTTGCCCCTATCCCTATGTTTCCCCATTGCATCCTATTGTAACTATACATTGTTTGCACTGTTTTCTAAGACTATACTGCATATTTTTGCTATTGTGTATATATATCTTGTGTATATTTCCTATCCTCTCACTGAGGGTACACTCTAAGATACTTTGGCATATTGTCATAAAAATAAAGTACCTTTATTTTTAGTATAACTGTGTATTGTGTTTTCTTGTGATATTGTGCATATGACACTAAGTGGTACTGTAGTAGCTTCACACGTCTCCTAGTTCAGCCTGAGCTGCTCTGCTAAGCTACCATTATCTATCAGCCTAAGCTGCTAGACACCCTATACACTAATAAGGGATAACTGGGCCTGGTGCAAGGTGCAAGTACCCCTTGGTACTCACTACAAGCCAGTCCAGCCTCCTACAGGACAAATCTAAAAATGAGTCTTCATCAGGCCCACAAAAACACTCTGGTGGGGGTGGTGGGCCCAAATCCTCTTCAAATCAAAACAAAGAAAAGAAACCATGGTGCTGTTTATGTAAAATAAAAGGCCATTGGACAACTGATCCCAGTTGCCCAAAGAAAAGCACGAAGCCTCATACCACTACAACCCCTGCTGCTACACCTAGTGCCCCTAGTAATAGCAGTGGTGGTGGGAGCAAACCTACTAATAGCCAATCAAAGGGAGTAGCTGGGCTCACTTTTGGTAATTTAGTTGGGGTTGGTCTTGTTAGGGAGACCACAGAGGCTGTGTTAGTCTCTGAGGGGGCCATTGATTTGGCCACCTTGGTTGCTTGTCCCCTTAATATGGATAAGTACAAGCAACTACCCCTAATAAATGGTGTTGAGGTTCAGGCCTGCAGGGACACAGGTGCCAGTGTTACCATGGTAATAGAGAAACTGGTCCACCCTGAACAACACCTACTTGGTCACCAGTACCAAGTGACTGATGCTTATAACAACACTCTTAGCCACCCCATGGCTGTTGTGAATCTCAACTGGGGGGTGGGGGGGGTTACTGGTCCAAAGAAAGTTGTGGTTGCCTCAGATTTACCTGTAGACTGTCTACTAGGGAACGATTTAGAGACATCAGCTTGGGCAGAAGTGGAGTTGGAGGGTCATGCAGCAATGCTGGGTATTCCAGGGCATATTTTTGCTTTGACCAGGGCTCAGGCCAAAAAGCAAAAAGGACAGGGTGACTTGGATCCTGGAAGATTGGACCAAGTGCTCCCTAAAGCTAGGGTTAGTAAAGGTAAAACACTACCTACTATCCTTCCCTCTACAGTGGATTCAACTTCTGAGGAAGAAGAAATTCCACCCTGTGCAGAACCTACACCAGAGGAGCTGAAAGCAGACACTGCTGAGCTTTTGGGTGAAGGGGGGCCTGCCAGGGAGGAGCTGAGTGTGGCACAGCATACCTGTCCCACACTAGAGGGTCTAAGGCAGCAAGCTGTCAAACAAGCAAATGGGGATGTCAGTGACTCTCACAGAGTTTACTGGGCGGACAACCTCTTGTATACTGAGGCAAGGGATCCAAACCCTGGAGCTGCCATGAGATTGTTGATTCATCAGCAATACAGAAAGTTCCTCCTAACTCTAGCCCACGACATTCCCTTAGCTGGACATTTAGGGCAAATGAAAACTTGGGACAGGCTTGTTCCCTTGTTTCATTGGCCTAGAATGTCAGAGGACACAAAGGAATTTTGTAAGTCCTGTGAAACCTGTCAAGCCAGTGGCAAGACAGGTGGAACTCCAAAGACACCCCTTATTCCACTGCCTGTGGTTGGGGTTCCCTTTGAAAGGGTAGGGGTTGACATAGTTGGCCCCCTTGACCCTCCTACTGCTTCAGGCAATAGGTTTATCTTGGTGGTAGTGGACCATGCCACCAGATATCCTGAAGCAATTCCTCTAAGGACCACTACAGCTCCTGCAGTGGCAAAGGCCCTCCTGGGAATCTTTTCCAGGGTGGGCTTCCCAAAAGAGGTGGTATCAGACAGGGGAAGCAATTTCATGTCTGCTTACTTAAAGGCCATGTGGAAGGAATGTGGTGTGACATACAAGTTCACCACACCCTATCATCCACAAACAAATGGACTGGTTGAGAGGTTTAATACAACTCTCAAAGGAATGATAATGGGACTCCCTGAAAAACTCCCCAGGAGATGGGATGTCCTGTTACCTTGCCTCCTTTTTGCTTACAGGGAGGTACCCCTAAAAGGAGTGGGCTTCAGCCCCTTTGAACTCCTATTTGGACACCCTGTAAGAGGTCCTCTAACACTTGTGAAGGAGGGCTGGGAACAACCTTTAAAAGCTCCTAAGCAAGACATAGTGGACTATGTACTTGGCCTAAGATCTAGGATGGCTGAGTACATGAAAAAGGCCAGTAAAAACCTTCAGGCCAGCCAAGAGCTCCAAAAGCAATGGCATGACCAGAAGGCTGTTCTGATTCAGTACCAACCAGGGCAGAAAGTGTGGGTCTTGGAGCCTGTGGCCCCAAGAGCACTCCAAGACAAATGGAGTGGACCCCACATTATTGTTGAGAAAAAGGGTGAAGTCACCTACTTAGTTGACTTAGGCGCTGCCAGGAATCCCCTTAGGGTGCTCCATGTCAATCGCCTGAAACCCTACTATGACAGGGCTGATCTCACCCTGCTCATGGCAACAGATGAGGGACAGGAAGAAGAGAGTGACCCTCTCCCTGATCTCTTCTCTTCCACAGAACAAGATGCTCTAGTGGAAGGTGTAGTACTGGCAGATTGTCTTACTGCTGAGCAGAAAGACCACTGCATAAATCTCCTGGGTCAGTTTTCTGAACTCTTTTCTACTGTGCCAGGCACCACTTCTTGGTGTGAGCACACTATAGATACTGGAGACAGCTTGCCTGTCAAAAGTAAGATCTATAGGCAGCCTGACCATGTCAGAGACTGCATAAAACAAAAGATGCAGAAAATGCTTGAACTGGGAGTGTTTGAGCACTCTGAAAGTCCATGGGCCTCTCCTGTGGTACTTGTACCAAAACCTCATTCCAAAGATGGTAAAGGGAAATGAGATTTTGTGTTGACTACAGAGGTCTCAACCAGGTAACCAAAACTGATGCTCACCCTATACCCAGGGCAGATGAGCTAATAGATACACTGGCATCTGCCAAGTATCTAAGCACCTTTGATTTGACTGCAGGGTATTGGCAGATCAAGTTATCAGAGGATGCAAAAGCAAAAACTGCATTTTCAACCATTGGAGGGCACTACCAATTCACAGTAATGCCTTTTGGATTGAAAAATGCACCTGCCACTTTTCAAAGGTTGGTGAACACAGTCCTGCAAGGGCTGGAAGCTTTTAGTGCAGCATATCTAGATGATATAGCTGTCTTTAGCTCCAGTTGGGATGATCACCTGGTCCACCTATGGAAAGTTTTGGAGGCCCTGCAAAAGGCAGGCCTCACTATCAAGGCTTCAAAGTGCCAGATAGGGCAGGGGAAAGTGGTTTATCTGGGACACCTGGTAGGTGGAGAACAGATTGCACCACTTCAGGGGCAAATCCAAACTATTATAGATTGGGTTCCCCCTACAACTCAGACTCAGGTGAGAGCCTTTTTAGGCCTCACTGGGTACTACAGGAGGCTCATAAAGAACTATGGCTCCATAGCAGCCCCTCTTAATGACCTCACATCTAAGAAAATGCCTAAAAAGGTATTATGGACAGCAAACTGTCAGAAAGCTTTTGAGGAGCTGAAGCAGGCCATGTGCTCTGCACCTGTCCTGAAAAGCCCCTGTTACTCCAAAAAATTCATTGTCCAAACTGATGCATCTGAATTAGGGGTAGGGGCAGTCTTATCACAACTTAATTCTGAGGGCCAGGATCAACCTGTTGCTTTTATCAGCAGAAGGTTGACCCCTAGAGAAAAGCGTTGGTCTGCCATAGAGAGGGAGGCCTTTGCTGTGGTCTGGGCACTGAAGAAGTTGAGGCCATACCTGTTTGGCACTCACTTCATTGTTCAGACAGACCACAAACCTCTACTTTGGCTAAAACAAATGAAAGGTGAAAACCCTAAATTGTTGAGGTGGTCCATATCCCTACAGGGAATGGACTATGCAGTGGAACATAGACCTGGGAGTACCCACTACAATGCAGATGGACTCTCCAGATATTTCCACTTAGACAATGAAGACTCATCAGGTCATGGCTAGTCTTATTGTCCTTCGTTTGGGGGGGGGGGGGTTGTGTAGGAAAGTACCATCTTGCCTGGCATGTTACCCCCATATTTCACTGTATATATGTTGTTTTAGTTGTATGTGTCACTGGGACCCTGCCAGCCAGGGCCCCAGTGCTCATAAGTGTGCCCTGTATGTGTTACCTGTGTTATGACTAACTGTCTCACTGAGGCTCTGCTATCCAGAACCTCAGAGGTTATGCTCTCTCATTTCTTTCCAAATTGTCACTAACAGGCTAGTGACCAACTTCACCAATTTACATTGGCATACTAGAACACCCTTATAATTCCCTAGTATATGGTACTGAGGTACCCAGGGTATTGGGGTTCCAGGAGATCCCTATGGGCTGCAGCATTTCTTGTGCCACCCATAGGGAGATCTGACAATTCTTACACAGGCCTGCCAGTGCAGCCTGAGTGAAATAACGTCCACGTTATTTCACAGCCATTTACCACTGCACTTAAGTAACTTCTAAGTCACCTATGTGTCTAACCTTTACCTGGTAAAGGTTGGGTGCTAAGTTACTTAGTGTGTGGGCACCCTGGCACTAGCCAAGGTGCTCCCACATTGTTCAGGGCAAATTCCCCGGACTTTGTGAGTGCGGGGACACCATTACACGTGTGCACTATACATATGTCACGACATATGTATAGCGTCACAATGGTAACTCCGAACATGGCCATGTAACATGTCTAAGATCATGGAATTGTCACCCCAGTGCCATTCTGGCATTGGGGAGACAATTCCATGATCCCCCGAGTCTCTAGCTCAGACCCGGGTACTGCCAAACTACCTTTCCCGGGGTTTCACTGCAGCTGCTGCCAACCCCTCAGACAGGTTTCTGCATTCCTGGGGTCCAGCCAGGCTTGGCCCAGGAAGGCAGAACAAAGGACCTCCTCAGAGAGAGGGTGTTGGAAAAAGGTGTCAGGGCTGGGGAGGAGTAGCCTCCCCCAGCCTCTGAAAATGCTTTGATGGGCACAGATGGTGCCCATCTCTGCATAAGCCAGTCTACACCAGTTCAGGGATCCCTCAGCCCTGCTCTGGCGCGAAACTGGACAAAGGAAAGGGGAGTGACCACTCCCCTGACCTGCACCTCCCCTGGGAGGTGCCCAGAGCTCCTCCAGTGTGCTCCAGACCTCTGCCATCTTGGAAACAGAGGTGCTGCTGGCACACTGGACTGCTCTGAGTGGCCAGTGCCAGCAGGTGACGTCAGAGACTCCTTCTGATAGGCTCCTTCAGGTGTTGCTAGCCTATCCTCTCTCCTAAGTAGCCAAACCTCCTTTTCTGGCTATTTAGGGTCTCTGCTTTGGGGAATTCCTTAGATAATGAATGCAAGAGCTCATCAGAGTTCCTCTGCATCTCTCTCTTCACCTTCTGCCAAGGAATCGACTGCTGACCACGCTGGAAGCCTGCAAAACTGCAACAAAGTAGCAAAGACGACTACTGCGACCTTGTAACGCTGATCCTGCCGCCTTCTCGACTGTTTTCCTGGTGGTGCATGCTGTGGGGGTAGTCTGCCTCCTCTCTGCACTATAAGCTCCGAAGAAATCTCCCGTGGGTCGATGGAATCTTCCCCCTGCAACCGCAGGCACCAAAGAACTGCATCACCGGTCCTCTGGGTCTCCTCTCAGCACGACGAGCGAGGTCCCTTGAACTCCGCAATTCTGTCCAAGTGACTCCCACAGTCCAGTGACTCTTCAGTCCAAGTTTGGTGGAGGTAAGTCCTTGCCTCCCCACGCTAGACTGCATTGTTGGGAACCGCGTGTTTTGCAGCTACTCCGGCTCCTCTGCACTCTTCCAGGATTTCCTTTGTGCACAGCCAAGCCTGGGTCCCCGGCACTCTAACCTGCAGTGCACGACCTCCTGAGTTGTCCTCCGGCGTCGTGGGACTCTCTTGTGTAACTTCGGGTGAGCTCCGGTTCACTC
This sequence comes from Pleurodeles waltl, assembly GCF_031143425.1. Taxonomy (NCBI): domain Eukaryota; kingdom Metazoa; phylum Chordata; class Amphibia; order Caudata; family Salamandridae; genus Pleurodeles; species Pleurodeles waltl. The sequence goes on along the minus strand of NC_090449.1, from coordinate 757,482,357 downwards.
CACTTCGTAGTGCCTGTTCCGGCACTTCTGCGGGTGCTGCATGCTTCTGAGAGGGCACCTTGTCTTGCTGGGCGCCCCCTCTGTCCCCTCACGCAATTGGCGACATCCTGGTCCCTCCTGGGCCACAGCAGCATCTAAAAACCCTAACTGTGACCCTTGCAGCTAGCAAGGCTTGTTTGCAGTCTTTCTGCACGGAAACACCTCTGCAGGACTCTTCACGATGTGGGACATCCATCCTCCAAAGGGGAGGCTTCTAGCCCTTGTCGTTCTTGCAGAATCTTCAGCTTCTACCATCCGGTGGCAGCTTCTTTGCACCCACAGCTGGCATTTCCTGGGCATCTGCCCACTCCCGACTTGATCGTGACTTTTGGACTTGGTCCCCTTGTTCCACAGGTACTCTCATCTGGAAATCCATTGTTGTTGCATTGCTGGTGTTGGTCTTTCCTGCAGAATTCCCCTATCACGACTTCTGTGCTCTTTGGGGAACTTAGGTGCACTTTGCACCCACTTTTCAGGGTCTTGGGGTGGGCTATTTTTCTAACCCTCACTGTTTCCTTACAGTCCCAGCGACCCTCTACAAGGTCACATAGGTGTGGGGTCCATTCGTGGTTCGCATTCCACTTCTAGAGTATATGGTTTGTGTTGCCCCTATCCCTATGTGCCCCCATTGCATTCTATTGTGACTATACATTGTTTGCACTGTTTTCTATTGCTAATACTGCATATTTTGGTATTGTGTACATATATCTTGTGTATATTTGCTATCCTCATACTGAGGGTACTCACTGAGATACTTTGGCATATTGTCATAAAAATAAAGTACCTTTATTTTTAGTATATCTGTGTATTGTGTTTGCTTATGATATTGTGCATATGACGCTAGTGGTATTGTAGGAGCTTCACTTGTCTCCTAGTTCAGCCTAAGCTGCTCTGCTAAGCTACCTTTTCTATCAGCCTATGCTGCTAGACACCCCTCTACACTAATAAGGGATACCTGGGCCTGGTGCAAGGTGTAAGTACCCCTTGGTATCCACTACAAGCCAGTCCAGCCTCCTACATGCACTCTTCCAGGATTTCCTTTGTGCACAGCCAAGCCTGGGTCCCCGGCACTCTAACCTGCAGTGCACGACCTCCTGAGTTGTCCTCCGGCGTCGTGGGACCCTCTTTTGTGACTTCGGGTGAGCTCTGGTTCACTCCACTTCGTAGTGCCTGTTCCGCTACTTCTGCGGGTGCTGCTTGCTTCTGAGTGGGCTCTTTGTCTTGCTGGACGCCCCCTCTGTCTCCTCACGCAATTGGTGACATCCTGGTCCCTCCTGGGCCACAGCAGCATCCAAAAACCCTAACCGCAATCCTTGCAGCTAGCAAGGCTTGTTTGCGGTCTTTCTGCACGGAAACACCTCTGCACGACTCTTCACGACGTGGGACATCCATCCCCCAAAGGGGAAGTTTCTAGCCCTTGTCATTCTTGGAGAATCCACAGCTTCTACCATCCGGTGGCAGCTTCTTTGCACCCACAGCTGGCATTTCCTGGGCATCTGCCCACTCCCGACTTGATCGTGACTCTTGGACTTGGTCCCCTTGTTCGACAGGTAGTCTCGTCAGGAAATCCATCGTTGTTGCATTGCTGGTGTTGGTCTTCCTTGCAGAATTCCCTTATCACGACTTCTGTGCTCTTTGGGGAAATTAGGTGCACTTTGCACCCACTTCTCAGGGTCTTGGGGTGGGCTATTTTTCTAACCCTCACTGTTTTCTTACAGTCCCAGCGACCCTCTACAAGGTCACATAGGTTTGGGGTCCATTCGTGGTTCGCATTCCACTTCTAGAGGATATGGTTTGTGTTGCTCCTATTCCTATGTGCCCACATTGCATTCTATTGTGACTATACATTGTTTGCACTGTTTTCTATTGCTATTACTGCATATTTTGGTATTGTGTACATATATCTTGTGCATATTTGCTATCCTCATACTGAGGGTACTCACTGAGATACTTTGGCATATTGTCATAAAAATAAAGTACCTTTATTTTTAGTATATCTGTGTATTGTGTTTACTTATGATATTGTGCATATGACCCTAGTGGTACTGTAGGAGCTTCACTCGTCTCCTAGTTCAGCCTAAGCTGCTCTGCTAAGCTACCTTTTCTATCAGCCTATGCTGCTAGACACCCCTCTACACTAATAAGGGATACGTGGGCCTGGTGCAAGGTGTAAGTACCCCTTGGTACCCACTACAAGCCAGTCCAGCCTCCTACAGTGTGTGTCACCGGTCACATGGGGGTAGTGACCGGGTGGTTTACTACATCCCTTCCTACCTTTAATAACGTTGGAACAGGAAGGTTTCAAATATTACACAACATAACTTAATACAGCTGGAGTCACTTCGGATCATGAACACACAAAGTTTTGTAACATCCAGTTCTGTTGGGGATTTACCCCCAGCTGATAGGGATGTCCCCTCAGCCTTTCTGCTCTACCTGGAGCGTGGATCTCTTCAACGATGCTGTTCGAAAGTCTCACCTCACCAGGACTATTATTACACTGGCCAGCGACCACTGTCTCCGTTGCAGACTCCTCTGCTCCTTCTCTGTCCAGGTTCTACGGCTCCTCGCCATCCCAGCCTTCTCCTTCATCACTGCCACACCATCCAACCTTCTTGAACCAGGACACATTGTGCGTCAATTCATGCTCGTTCCGATGCACAGTCACCATTGTCCCCTTTACTTGTACCACCTTCCACACCTCCTTCTCAAAGGGAGTGCGGAACTTGCCTCCTGGATGTCAATCTTTGATCTACACGGTGTTCTGTTCCCACAGGTCAGGGCTCTTTGTTTGTCGATTCCGTGTGGCACAGTCATTAGTATACTTTCTCCTCAGCGGAGTCGTCCGGATGTCCATCTTGGCCAGTTTCCAGGTGGGTCCTGCCGGAATGAGGTCCCTCATAGTATGTCTCATCAGCAAGTCACTCGGAGCACACCCCATGGTGCTGTGGGGTGTCTGGAGATAGGCTCGGAAAAACTGGTGCAAGCAACACTCAAAGTGCCTCCATCACTTGCTGCAATCTGACGTCTTCCTTTGATGCTGTTGTGATTTCATCCAATGTCAGTGCTCGGGGACAGGCCGCTTCAACCACCAGCCGGGCAAACACTTCACTCCCATGTCTTCCTCCTGCTGGGTGTCTGGGCTAACTGCAATGGGGTTGTAGGACAAGTAGTCTGCTGGATTGTCGGCCTCTGGTCAGTAGACAACTTCAAAAGTGTACGGTTGTAGTTGGATAGCCCACCTCTCTATCCTCGGGGGTCCATTCCTGGCTGTGTCAGCAAAAAGCGCCACCAATGGTTTGTGATCCATTATCATTCTGAATGGATGTCTGCAGAGATAAAGGTGGAAGTGTCTGCACACCACTTGATAGCCAGAGCTTTCCTCTCGATCTGCATGTATCTCATTTCCACCGCTGTCAGTGCCTTACTAGCGTAGGCTATGGCCACCTTTCTCCTTCTCTCTTTATCTGCATCAGTACTTCTCCAAGCCCAACCGGGCTGGCATCCACGATGAGCTCAGTGCGCCGAGAAGGAGTAAAGTACGCCATTGTCGCACCCTGCAGGAGGGCCGCTGTGACGTGTCAGAATGCTTTATCTGTCTTGTCATCCCACAGCCACGTGTTATCCTTTTTGGTTAGGGCTCTCAGCGGCTCAGCGAAGATTGCCAACTTGGGGGTGAATCTCCTGCAGTAATTGGCCATTCGTAGAAAGCTCCTTACTTCAGCGGGACCTGTTGTATTTCGGCAGTCCTGATGGCTTCTACTTTAGCAGAGTCTACCTGGAGACCCTTCTCCGAGAATCGGTATCCAAACAATTCAGCCTCGCTGGCGTAGAACATACATTTGCTCTGGTGTAGCGTCAGTCCTCTCTCCACTAGGCGCTGTAATGTAGTTCTCAAACGTACAAGGTGATCTTCCAGGGTGTTGGAATATATCAGGATATCATCACTCACTTTGGTCACCCCTATGAGTCCCGACAAGGCTTCTCAGACCGCCTCCTGGAAAACCTCTGCAGTGGAAGAGACTCTGAAGCTGAGATGTTTAAACCTCCTCAGCCCGACGTGGGTGGAGAAAGTTGTAATGTAGCAGCATGTCTCCTCCAGCTGCAACTGATGATGTCCTGAGTTCAAATCAAGTTTTGAGAACCACTTAGCCCCATTTAAGTCAGCCACTATTTTGTCTGTTGGGGTTGAGATGTGTCTTTCCCAGTGAATCGCCTTGCTTGGCAGTTGCATGTCCACACACAGTCGCACTGCTCCTGGCTGCTTAGTTTGGGTGCTATCACAAGTGGGGACCCCCATGGGGAGGGACCCGATGCCTTCTCTATGATATCTGCCTTTTCAAGATACTTTAACTCCTTTTCGACCTGGGGGCAGACATGGAATGGGACTCCGCAGTGCTGTAGCGCTACTGGTTAGACTGTTTGATCAATGTGAAGCTTTACTTCCACGTCCTTCAGACATCCCAAGCCCTTAAAAAGTTCACAATAGACTTTCAAAATATCCTGCGCATGGTGCTGGTGAATTTGTCATGCGAAGAAGACTAACCCCAGATCTTCTGCTGTGTGACACCCTAGTAGTGTGCCTGTGTGTCCATCAGTATACATGGAACTGGGTGCGTGAACTCGAACTACCATGACTTACCTCCACCTCAATGACTCCCAGCAGGGGAATAGGTCAGTTGGCTCCATAGGTGTATATTTTTGCTTTGGTGGGTGATATTGTTAGCTGTGGTTTTGGTTTCTGCACCTGCTCCTCATCAATAACGTTCACCGCCACTCCTGTGTCTATTAGCACAGTGATTTAGACTCCATCTACCATTACTTGGCACATCAGAGGTGGTCTTTTCTTGTGGTTATTTCTTCCCGCCACTGATGTCAGGAAGATTTCATCATCATCCTCCTCTTTCTGGCTTCCTTTGACCTTTCCACAGTCACCTCCCTCTGGTCTGATCCCTCGTGCAGCGACAGCTGCTTTATCTTTCCCATCCACTTGCCTTTGGCTTTGAGAGCAAACTTGCTGGCCATCTCATGACAGACTTTTGCAAAATGATTGTCTTTTCCGCATTTCAAACACTGCTTCCCTTGGACAGGGCAGCCTCGCGGTGGTTGGCAGGGAAGGCCACAGATGCTGCATGCGCCATCATACTTTTGACACCGTCCTCCATCCTTGCCCTTGGGGAGCTGTTGTTACAGAACCTCAACCTTTTCTTACTTCACCCTCACAATCCCTACCTGTGCCGTGGTGCCGCGCAAGGGCAGACTCCATTTCTTTGGCACTGCTGTCAGCTAGTTCATGAGACCTGGCAAGTATTAGGATATCATCCAATGATATCCCTGGTTGTCGTAGGATCATCTTTCTTCGGTCGGAGGACCGACACCCTTGGATCACCTGTGCCCGGATTTCATCCTGTTTGTCTATGCCTGTGCACGTGCAGGCTAGTCTGTGCAGTCACACAAACAAGATGTCCACCTACTCTTCCTCTTCCTGGCGGGCTTGTTTTAGCTTGAACCTCTCAAAGTCGGGGTTTAACTGGGGGTCAAAATATTTTCTTAGAGTGGTCACTACCGTGTCAAAATCATCTTCTGCCCCCGTGTTTGGTAGGGTTTCAAACAGATAACAAAGTTCCTCACCCACCATGTGCAGCATGAGGAATATTTTCACGGTTTTGTCCATCTCGCGTGTTGCGCAAAAATAATGGTTCAGCCTCCCAAGCCATTTGTGGCACTGCGGGACAGTGGTTGCTGGGTCTTCCAATTGACTGAAAGGTGGTAACGTTGTTATTGCTGTTTGTACACTACCGCCTTGCAGTAAGCCTGCTCGTGCGTGTAGGAAAGTACCATCTTGCCTGGCATGTTACCCCCATTTTTCACTGTATATATGTTGTTTTAGTTGTATGTGTCACTGGGACCCTGGTAACCCAGGGCCCCAGTGCTCATAAGTGTGCCTGAATGTGTTACCTGTGTAGTGACTAACTGTCTCACTGAGGCTCTGCTAATCAGAACCTCAGTGGTTATGCTCTCTCATTTCTTTCCAAATTGTCACTAACAGGCTAGTGACCATTTTTACCAATTTACATTGGCTTACTGGAACACCCTTATAATTCCCTAGTATATGGTACTGAGGTACCCAGGGTATTGGGGTTCCAGGAGATCCCTATGGGCTGCAGCATTTCTTTTGCCACCCATAGGGAGCTCTGACAATTCTTACACAGGCCTGCCACTGCAGCCTGAGTGAAATAACGTCCACGTTATTTCACAGCCATTTTACACTGCACTTAAGTAACTTATAAGTCACCTATATGTCTAACCTTTACCTGGTAAAGGTTAGGTGCAAAGTTACTTAGTGTGAGGGCACCCTGGCACTAGCCAAGGTGCCCCCACATTGTTCAGAGCCAATTCCCTGAACTTTGTGAGTGCGGGGACACCATTACACGCGTGCACTACATATAGGTCACTACCTATATGTAGCTTCACAATGGTAACTCCGAATATGGCCATGTAACATGTCTATGATCATGGAATTGCCCCCTCTATGCCATCCTGGCATAGTTGGCACAATCCCATGATCCCAGTGGTCTGTAGCACAGACCCTGGTACTGCCAAACTGCCCTTCCTGGGGTTTCACTGCAGCTGCTGCTGCTGCCAACCCCTCAGACAGGCATCTGCCCTCCTGGGGTCCAGCCAGGCCTGGCCCAGGATGGCAGAACAAAAAACTTCCTCTGAGAGAGGGTGTGACACCCTCTCCCTTTGGAAAATGGTGTGAAGGCAGGGGAGGAGTAGCCTCCCCCAGCCTCTGGAAATGCTTTCTTGGGCACAGATGTGCCCAATTCTGCATAAGCCAGTCTACACCGGTTCAGGCACCCCTTAGCCCCTGCTCTGGCGCGAAACTGGACAAAGGAAAGGGGAGTGACCACTCCCCTGACCTGCACCTCCCCTGGGAGGTGTCCAGAGCTCCTCCAGTGTGCTCCAGACCTCTGCCATCTTGGAAACAGAGGTGCTGCTGGCACACTGGACTGCTCTGAGTGGCCAGTGCCACCAGGTGACGTCAGAGACTCCTGCTGATAGGCTCCTTCAGGTGTTAGTAGCCTATCCTCTCTCCTAGGTAGCCAAACCCTCTTTTCTGGCTATTTAGGGTCTCTGTCTCTGGGGAAACTTTAGATAACGAATGCAAGAGCTCATCCGAGTTCCTCTGCATCTCTCTCTTCACCTTCTGATAAGGAAACGACTGCTGACCGCGCTGGAAGCCTGCAAACCTGCAACATAGTAGCAAAGACGACTACTGCAACTCTGTAACGCTGATCCTGCCGCCTTCTCGACTGTTTTCCTGCTTGTGCATGCTGTGGGGGTAGCCTGCCTCCTCTCTGCACCAGAAGCTCCGAAGAAATCTCCCGTGGGTCGACGGAATCTTCCCCCTGCAACCGCAGGCAGCAAAAAGCTGCATTGCTGGGAACCGCGACTTTGCAGCTACTCCGGCCCCTGTGCACTTCCGGCGGAAATCCTTTGTGCACAGCCAAGCCTGGGTCCACGGCACTCTAACCTGCATTGCACGACTTTCTAAGTTGGTCTCCGGCGACGTGGGACTCCTTTGTGCAACTTCGGCGAGCACTGTTTCACGCATCCTCGTAGTGCCTGTTTCTGGCACTTCTCCGGGTGCTACCTGCTTCAGTGAGGGCTCTTTGTCTTGCTCGACGTCCCCTCTCTCTTCAGGTCCAATTTGCGACCTCCTGGTCCCTCCTGGGCCCCGGCAGCGTCCAAAAACGCCAAACGCACGATTTGCGACTAGCAAGGCTTGTTGGCGTCCTTCCAGCGGGAAAACACTTCTGCACGACTCTCCAAGGCGAGAGGGATCCGTCCACCAAAGGGGAAGTCTCTAGCCCTTTTCGTTCCTGCAGAAACCTCAGCTTCTTCTGTCCAGTCGAAGCTTCTTTGCACCCGCAGCTGGCATTTCCTGGGCATCTGCCCATCTCCGACTTGCTTGTGACTTTTGGACTTGGTCCCCTTGTTCCACAGGTACCCTAGATTGGAAATCCACAGTTGTTGCATTGCTGGTTTGTGTCTTTCCTGCATTATTCCTCTAACACGACTACTTTGTCCTTAGGGGAACTTTATTGCACTTTGCACTCACTTTTCAGGGTCTTGGGGAGGGTTATTTTTCTAACTCTCACTATTTTCTAATAGTCCCAGCGACCCTCTACAAGGTCACATAGGTTTGGGGTCCATTCGTGGTTCGCATTCCACTTTTGGAGTATATGGTTTGTGTTGCCCCTATCCCTATGTTTCCCCATTGCATCCTATTGTAACTATACATTGTTTGCACTGTTTTCTAAGACTATACTGCATATTTTTGCTATTGTGTATATATATCTTGTGTATATTTCCTATCCTCTCACTGAGGGTACACTCTAAGATACTTTGGCATATTGTCATAAAAATAAAGTACCTTTATTTTTAGTATAACTGTGGATTGTGTTTTCTTATGATATTGTGATATGACACTAAGTGGTACTGTAGTAGCTTCACACGTCTCCTAGTTCAGCCTAAGCTGCTCTGCTAAGCTACCATTATCTATCAGCCTAAGCTGCTAGACACCCTATACACTAATAAGGGATAACTGGGCCTGGTGCAAGGCGCAAGTACCCCTTGGTACTCACTACAAGCCAGTCCAGCCTCCTACATTGGTTGTGCAGTGGTGGGATAAGTGCTTGAGACTACTTACCACTCTTGTCATTGTACTTTTCATAAGAGAAAAATATACAAAACAAGGTCAGTGTATATACACATAGCCAAAAAGTTTTGCATTTCCTCTTTTCACTCCTTTCTAAGTGCTGAAAAGTACTTCTAAACTTTCAAAAAAGTTCTTAAAAGTTTAAAAAGTTTTTTTCTGTCTTTCCAAAAAGTTCTGAAAACTTTTTTCTCTTTTTCTATCACTTTAACCCTCTCTAAAAATGTCTGGCACAGGCCAAAGTGTTGATCTGTCCAAACTTGCATATGACAACCTTAGCTGGAAAAGAGCAAGGAGTCTCTGTATAGAGAGAGGTTTGAGTGTAGGGAAGAATCCTTCCTTGGAACTGTTACTTAACATGCTTAGAGAACAGGATAAGGCCATAGGTGCCCCATCTGTTGAAAAAGTACATAATAGTTCCAAATCTGATTCAGGGACTCCCCCAGGAAAAGATTCAGGAAAGAAACTTCCTAGCCTGCCCATTACTAGACAATCTAGCATAGATGGTAATGATGATGAGCCACACCAAATAAATAGTGTTGTCTCACATCATAGCAAAAGCATATATTCTCACCATACTGGTAGTAATGTTTCTGTAAACCAAGCTGTTAGGGTGCCTTCTGTAAGGGACAGGTCTCCTTCTGTTCATTCCCATCATAGCTCTGTTTCTAGAAATGTCCCTCCCACCAACCCTGATGACAGAATGTTAGAGAGGGAACTCAATAAGTTGAGGGTGGAACAAACCAGACTGAAGCTTAAAAAGCAACAGCTGGATTTGGATAGACAGTCTTTTGAATTAGAGAAGGAAAGACAGAAGTTGGGTTTAGATACCCATGGTGGCAGCAGCAGTATTCCCCATAGTCATCCTGCAAAAGAGCATGATTCCAGGAATCTGCACAAGATAGTTCCCCCTTATAAGGAGGGGGATGACATTAACAAGTGGTTTGCTGCACTTGAGAGGGCCTGTGTTGTACAGGATGTCCCTCAAAGGCAGTGGGCTGCTATCCTATGGCTATCATTTAGTGGAAAAGGTAGGGATAGGCTCCTTACTGTGAAAGAAAATGAGGCTAATAATTTCCAAGTTCTTAAGAATGCACTCCTGGATGGTTATGGCTTAACCACTGAACAGTACAGGATAAAGTTCAGAGAGACCAAAAAGGAGTCTTCACAAGACTGGGTTGATTTTATTGACCATTCAGTGAAGGCCTTGGAGGGGTGGTTACATGGCAGTAAAGTTACTGATTATGACAGCCTGTATAACTTGATCCTGAGAGAGCATATTCTTAATAATTGTGTGTCTGATTTGTTGCACCAGTACTTGGTGGACTCTGATCTGACCTCTCCCCAAGAATTGGGAAAGAAGGCAGACAAATGGGTCAGAACAAGAGTGAACAGAAAAGTTCATACAGGGGGTGACAAAGATGGCAACAAAAAGAAGGATGGTAAGCCTTCTGACAAGGGTGGGGACAAATCTAAAAATGAGTCTTCATCAGGCCCACAAAAACACTCTGGTGGGGGTGGTGGGTCCAAATCCTCCTTTAATCAGAACAAGGAAAAGAAACCATGGTGCTATTTATGTAAAATAAAAGGCCATTGGACAACAGATCCCAGTTGTCCAAAGAAAGGCACCACAGCTCCTACCACTACAACCCCTACTGCTACACCTAGTGTCCCTACTAATAGCAGTGGTGGTGGGAGCAAACCTACTAATAGCCAATCCAAGGGAGTAGCTGGGCTCACTTTTGGTAATTTAGTTGGGGTTGGTCTGATTAGGGAGACCACAGAGGCTACTTTAGTCTCTGAAGGGGCTATTGATTTAGCCACTTTGGTTGCTTGCCCCCATAACTTGGAGAAGTACAAGCAACTAACCCTAATAAATGGTGTTGAGGTCCAGGCCTACAGGGACACAGGTGCCAGTGTCACAATGGTGATTGAGAAACTGGTGCACCCTGAACAACACATACTTGGACACCAGTACCAAGTAACCGATGCTCACAACATAACACAAAGCCACCCCATGGCTGTTGTAAATCTCAACTGGGGGGGGGGGTAACTGGTCCAAAGAAAGTTGTGGTAGCTTCAGATTTACCTGTAGACTGTCTATTAGGGAATGATTTGGAGACATCAGCTTGGTCAGATGTGGAGTTGGAGGCCCATGCAGCAATGCTGGGCATCCCAGGGCATATTTTTGCTTTGACAAGGGCTCAGGCCAAAAAGCAAAAAGGACAGGGAAGCTTGGATCCTGGAACAATGGACCAAGTGCTCCCTAAAGCTAGGGCTAGTAGAAGCAAACCACTTCCTACTATCCCTCCCTCTACAGTGGATTCTAATTCTGAGGAAGAAGAATTCCCTCCCTGTGCAGAACCTACACCAGAGGAGCTGGAAGCAGACACTGCTGAGCTTTTGGGTGAAGGGGGGCCTGCCAGAGAGGAGCTGAGTGTGGCACAGCAAACCTGTCCCACATTAGAGGGTCTCAGACAGCAAGCTGTCAAACAGGCTAATGGGGATGTCAGTGACTCTCACAGAGTTTACTGGGAGGACAACCTCTTGTACACTGAGCATAGGGATCCTAAACCTGGAGCTGCCAGGAGATTAGTGATTCCTCAGGAGTACAGAAAGTTCCTCCTAACACTGGCACATGACATTCCCTTAGCTGGGCATCTAGGACAAATGAAAACTTGGGACAGACTTGTTCCCCTGTTTCATTGGCCTAGAATGTCTGAGGACACAAAAGAATTTTGTAAGTCCTGTGAAACCTGTCAAGCCAGTGGCAAGACAGGTGGCACCCCAAAGGCACCCCTTATCCCACTGCCTGTGGTTGGGGTTCCCTTTGAAAGGGTAGGGGTTGACATAGTTGGCCCCCTTGACCCTCCTACTGCTTCAGGCAATAGGTTTATCTTAGTGGTAGTGGACCATGCCACAAGATATCCTGAAGCTATTCCTTTAAGAACCACTACAGCTCCTGCAGTGGCAAAGGCCCTCCTGGGAATATTTTCCAGGGTGGGCTTCCCAAAGGAAGTAGTATCAGACAGAGGAAGCAATTTCATGTCTGCATACTTAAAGGCCATGTGGAAGGAGTGTGGTGTAACGTACAAGTTCACAACACCCTATCATCCACAAACAAATGGACTGGTGGAGAGATTTAATAAAACTCTCAAAGGCATGATTATGGGTCTCCCTGAAAAACTCCGCAGGAGATGGGATATCCTTCTAACATGCCTCCTTTTTGCCTACAGGGAGGTACCCCAGAAAGGAGTGGGCTTCAGCCCCTTTGAACTTATTTTTGGACACCCTGTTAGGGGTCCACTCACACTTGTAAAGGAGGGTTGGGAACAACCTTTAAAAGCTCCTAAGCAGGATATTGTGGATTATGTACTTGGCCTCAGATCAAGGATGGCTGAGTACATGAAAAAGGCCAGTAAAAACCTTCAGGCCAGCCAAGAGCTCCAGAAGCAATGGCATGATCAGAAGGCTGTTCTGGTTCAGTACCAACCAGGGCAGAAAGTGTGGGTCTTGGAGCCTGTGGCCCCAAGAGCACTCCAAGATAAATGGAGTGGTCCCCACACAATTGTTGAAAAGAAGGGAGAAGTCACCTATTTAGTTGACTTAGGCACTGCCAGGAGTCCCCTTAGGGTGCTCCATGTCAACCGCCTGAAACCCTACTATGACAGGGCTGATCTCACCCTGCTCATGGCAACTGATGAGGGACAGGAAGAAGACAGTGATCCTCTACCTGATCTCTTCTCTTCCACAGAACAAGATGCTCTTGTGGAAAGTGTAGTTTTGGCAGATTGTCTTACTGCTGAGCAGAAAGACCATTGCATAAATCTCCTAGGACAATTTTCAGAACTCTTCTCTACTGTGACAGGCACCACTTCTTGGTGTGAGCACACTATAGATACTGGAGACAATTTACCTGTCAAAAGTAAGATCTATAGACAGCCTGACCATGTCAGGGACTGCATAAAGCAAGAAGTTCAGAAAATGTTGGAACTAGGAGTGGTTGAGCACTCTGACAGTCCATGGGCTTCTCCTGTGGTACTGGTACCAAAACCCAATTCTAAAGATGGAAAGAAGGAAATGCGGTTTTGTGTAGACTATAGAGGTCTCAACTTGGTAACCAAAACTGATGCTCACCCTATACCCAGGGCAGATGAGCTTATAGATACACTGGCATCTGCCAAGTATCTAAGCACTTTTGATTTGACTGCAGGGTATTGGCAGATGAAATTATCAGAAGATGCTAAACCTAAGACTGCATTTTCTACCATTGGAGGACATTACCAGTTTACTGTAATGCCTTTTGGTTTGAAAAATGCACCTGCCACTTTTCAAAGGTTGGTGAAGACAGTCCTGCAAGGGCTGGAAGCTTTCAGTGCAGCATATTTGGACGATATAGCTGTCTTTAGCTCCAGCTGGGATGATCACCTGGTCCACCTATGGAAAGTTTTGGAGGCCCTGCAAAAGGCAGGCCTCACTATCAAGGCTTCAAAGTGCCAGATAGGGCAGGGTAAGGTGGTTTATCTGGGACACCTTGTTGGTGGGGAACAGATTGCACCACTTCAGGGGAAAATCCAAACTATTATTGATTGGGTTCCCCCTACCACTCAGACTCAGGTGAGAGCCTTCCTAGGCCTCACTGGGTATTACAGGAGGTTCATTAAGAACTATGGCTCCATTGCAGCCCCTCTTAATGACCTCACATCCAAGAAAATGCCTAAAAAGGTATTATGGACAGCAAACTGTCAGAAAGCTTTTGAGGAGCTGAAGCAGGCCATGTGCTCTGCACCTGTCCTGAAAAGCCCTTGTTACTCTAAAAAATTCTATGTCCAAACTGATGCATCTGAATTAGGAGTAGGGGCAGTCCTATCACAACTTAATTCTGAGGGCCAGGATCAACCTGTTGCTTTTATTAGTAGAAGGTTGACCCCTAGAGAAAAGCGTTGGTCTGCCATTGAGAGGGAGGCCTTTGCTGTGGTCTGGGCTCTGAAGAAGTTGGAGGCCATACCTGTTTGGCACTCACTTCATTGTTCAGACAGACCACAAACCTCTACTTTGGCTAAAACAAATGAAAGGTGAAAATCCTAAATTGTTGAGGTGGTCCATATCCCTACAGGGAATGGACTATACAGTGGAACATAGACCTGGGAGTAGCCACTCCAATGCAGATGGACTCTCCAGATATTTCCACTTAGACAATGAAGACTCATCAGGTCATGGCTAGTCTTATTGTCCTTCGTTTGGGGGGGGGGGGGGTTGTGTAGGAAAGTACCATCTTGCCTGGCATGTTACCCCCATTTTTCACTGTATATATGTTGTTTTAGTTGTATGTGTCACTGGGACCCTGGTAACCCAGGGCCCCAGTGCTCATAAGTGTGCCTGAATGTGTTACCTGTGTAGTGACTAACTGTCTCACTGAGGCTCTGCTAATCAGAACCTCAGTGGTTATGCTCTCTCATTTCTTTCCAAATTGTCACTAACAGGCTAGTGACCATTTTTACCAATTTACATTGGCTTACTGGAACACCCTTATAATTCCCTAGTATATGGTACTGAGGTACCCAGGGTATTGGGGTTCCAGGAGATCCCTATGGGCTGCAGCATTTCTTTTGCCACCCATAGGGAGCTCTGACAATTCTTACACAGGCCTGCCACTGCAGCCTGAGTGAAATAACGTCCACGTTATTTCACAGCCATTTTACACTGCACTTAAGTAACTTATAAGTCACCTATATGTCTAACCTTTACCTGGTAAAGGTTAGGTGCAAAGTTACTTAGTGTGAGGGCACCCTGGCACTAGCCAAGGTGCCCCCACATTGTTCAGAGCCAATTCCCTGAACTTTGTGAGTGCGGGGACACCATTACACGCGTGCACTACATATAGGTCACTACCTATATGTAGCTTCACAATGGTAACTCCGAATATGGCCATGTAACATGTCTATGATCATGGAATTGCCCCCTCTATGCCATCCTGGCATAGTTGGCACAATCCCATGATCCCAGTGGTCTGTAGCACAGACCCTGGTACTGCCAAACTGCCCTTCCTGGGGTTTCACTGCAGCTGCTGCTGCTGTCAACCCCTCAGACAGGCATCTGCCCTCCTGGGGTCCAGCCAGGCCTGGCCCAGGATGGCAGAACAAAAAACTTCCTCTGAGAGAGGGTGTGACACCCTCTCCCTTTGGAAAATGGTGTGAAGGCAGGGGAGGAGTAGCCTCCCCCAGCCTCTGGAAATGCTTTCTTGGGCACAGATGTGCCCAATTCTGCATAAGCCAGTCTACACCGGTTCAGGGACCCCTTAGCCCCTGCTCTGGCGCGAAACTGGACAAAGGAAAGGGGAGTGACCACTCCCCTGACCTGCACCTCCCCTGGGAGGTGTCCAGAGCTCCTCCAGTGTGCTCCAGACCTCTGCCATCTTGGAAACAGAGGTGCTGCTGGCACACTGGACTGCTCTGAGTGGCCAGTGCCACCAGGTGACGTCAGAGACTCCTGCTGATAGGCTCCTTCAGGTGTTAGTAGCCTATCCTCTCTCCTAGGTAGCCAAACCCTCTTTTCTGGCTATTTAGGGTCTCTGTCTCTGGGGAAACTTTAGATAACGAATGCAAGAGCTCATCCGAGTTCCTCTGCATCTCTCACTTCACCTTCTGATAGGGAAACGACTGCTGACCGCGCTGGAAGCCTGCAAACCTGCAACATAGTAGCAAAGACGACTACTGCAACTCTGTAACGCTGATCCTGCCGCCTTCTCGATTGTTTTCCTGCTTGTGCATGCTGTGGGGGTAGCCTGCCTCCTCTCTGCACCAGAAGCTCCGAAGAAATCTCCCGTGGGTCGACGGAATCTTCCCCCTGCAACTGCAGGCACCAAAAAGCTGCATTGCTGGGAACCGCGACTTTGCAGCTACTCCGGCCCCTGTGCACTTCCGGCGGAAATCCTTTGTGCACAGCCAAGCCTGGGTCCACGGCACTCTAACCTGCATTGCACGACTTTCTAAGTTGGTCTCCGGCGACGTGGGACTCCTTTGTGCAACTTCGGCGAGCACCGTTTCACGCATCCTCGTAGTGCCTGTTTCTGGCACTTCTCTGGGTGCTACCTGCTTCAGTGAGGGCTCTTTGTCTTGCTCGACGTCCCCTCTCTCTTCAGGTCCAATTTGCGACCTCCTGGTCCTTCCTGGGCCCCGGCAGCGTCCAAAAACGCCAAACGCACGATTTGCGACTAGCAAGGCTTGTTGGCGTCCTTCCGGCGGGAAAACACTTCCGCACGACTCTCCAAGGCGAGAGGGATCCGTCCACCAAAGGGGAAGTCTCTAGCCCTTTTCGTTCCTGCAGAAACCTCAGCTTCTTCTGTCCAGTCGAAGCTTCTTTGCACCCGCAGCTGGCATTTCCTGGGCATCTGCCCATCTCCGACTTGCTTGTGACTTTTGGACTTGGTCCCCTTGTTCCACAGGTACCCTAGATTGGAAATCCACAGTTGTTGCATTGCTGGTTTGTGTCTTTCCTGCATTATTCCTCTAACACGACTACTTTGTCCTTAGGGGAACTTTAGTGCACTTTGCACTCACTTTTCAGGGTCTTGGGGAGGGTTATTTTTCTAACTCTCACTATTTTCTAATAGTTCCAGCGACCCTCTACAAGGTCACATAGGTTTGGGGTCCATTCGTGGTTCGCATTCCACTTTTGGAGTATATGGTTTGTGTTGCCCCTATCCCTATGTTTCCCCATTGCATCCTATTGTAACTATACATTGTTTGCACTGTTTTCTAAGACTATACTGCATATTTTTGCTATTGTGTATATATATCTTGTGTATATTTCCTATCCTCTCACTGAGGGTACACTCTAAGATACTTTGGCATATTGTCATAAAAATAAAGTACCTTTATTTTTAGTATAACTGTGTATTGTGTTTTCTTATGATATTGTGCATATGACACTAAGTGGTACTGTAGTAGCTTCACACGTCTCCTAGTTCAGCCTAAGCTGCTCTGCTAAGCTACCATTATCTATCAGCCTAAGCTGCTAGACACCCTATACACTAATAAGGGATAACTGGGCCTGGTGCAAGGTGCAAGTACCCCTTGGTACTCACTACAAGCCAGTCCAGCCTCCTACAGTGCGTTACCCTGTCCTTCCGACATGCCTCTTCCCACTGTGCTCATTTCTGGCCTCTTTATGTTCTGCACACACGACTTTCCACCATTCAGCACTCACTCGCTTTGCCGCTGCCAGTTCTAGTTGCTGCTCACTCCTTCAGAGTCTGAATTCTCCTCCCTGCCAGGATGCACAGCCACCTCCTAGGTGTGCTGCTCCAACCAACGTGCGCATTCACACCAGGCCTTACCTCGTGGCTGGCATGTGACTGAGTACGTCTGTCTTCGCCTCGCACGTGGCAGTTTCACGCCGGAGCTGCGCTCTGCAGTGCTGAAGCATGCTTCAATTCTTGGCCTTGACCTTCAGTGCGATCACACCGCTGCATTCCGGGACACCCTGACGGACGTGTCCTGCCATGCGATGGCCGCAATCTTGGTAACGGTCACCCTCTTGGTCGCGGGTGCGCGTTGGGTTTGCTGCAGGGGAGGGAAGGAAAGAACGCTGGTGTACGTACGCCCTCATCGCCAGTGTAAGGCCCCTGGATACCAGACCTAAAATATGAATGATCTCTTCGTGCCACAATGCAGTAAGCCTCATTTTGTGCAGTGCGAATCAAATAATGGCAGCAGGACACTCAGGTGGAGGGTAACTGTGGGATTGCCTCGAGCGGCAAATCCCTCTTTATTTAAACCTGGGGGCCGCACCAGGCAATTGAAATATCTGCAGCTTACATGCATGTGTTTTATTTTCAATCAGGCTGCACTCCCTCCTTCCCTCCTGCTCCCCCTAAAATTTGTCAAGCCTGTTTACGACAGACAGGGTTTCTCTGTATGCCATGCAATTGACTGCCTTGTTAACGGTGCAATTGGGGAGGAGGCCTCAAAGACACCAGTTATGTCAGATTCTTCAATGCAAATGGCAATTTGAAATAAATCAAGACCTGAAGGGGCGAAAGGTTTTTATGCTGCCCATCAGCAAGATCTAGTTTGGAAGTAGCACCATCATGTGGATGCAACAGAAAATGCAGTCAAGTTTAGTAATGTTAAAGCAGTCTCTTCTGAAAATCTCCGCTCTGCCGGCGTAGACAAAAGGTTTGCCGAACTCCACATCCTGAACCAAGTGCTCAGTGTCCAAAACTCTGTGAACTCCGCCGGCGGAGCAGAGTTTACCGCCCAAGCCTAGTCAATACCACTTTTTTGCACTCTCTTTAGCCCAAAATACAAAGCTGTCTCCCACAAACCATACTCTGAGCATTTTGGAGGCAATCTGGAGAAGTACAAAGGTGAAGCCTAAATTTGAACGAGGCAGATTTGAATTGAAATTCCATTAAAATGGAGGGTAGAACGTAGAATCTGAAAGGACACATTTGATTGTCTATTGTAGATATGTTCATTGATGAAGCTAAGTAGTGAAGGTATGTGAATAGTAAGTAAATGTTGGATTGGTTTGGACAAATTTGAAAACTGTATTGGTACCTGTAATATGTTTATTGTATGAAAGCTTCAACCACACCTACTAAGGTTGGTTTAAAACTAAGCATGGTCTACTCAGAAACTTAATATGAACTAGTGACCTGCTGCAGCAGAATGATGCAGACTGTTACGGTTGTAACACAGCTACAGGAGCACGAGGGGGAAGGGAATAGAAAAAATACTACACTTTGAGTTTGTTGCTGCACATGTGGTGGAAATAATGAATTAAAATGATTATTTGGTGTAGATATATCTTATGTCAGATAAAAGGTATGCATATGGGTTTGTTTTCTTAACAAGTTGGAAAAATCAATTTTGTACTTCCCTGTGGATCTGTGGATTTACACGAGAGGGATAAGGGGAGGGAGGCCCTGCTGAGTGCCTTTGATCCATCTGCAGATATACACTGGGCCACGCTGAGTGCTGCGGTGGTTCAATGGATCTGGCAAAAACTCTTACCAAATTGGGCTATCTTTTGAGGATTGTTGGAAAGAGGTAACTATAGAAACGAGTCATAAGTGGTAGAACAAACGTTTAAGATGAAAGGGAGATTGTGATTGGTTTTCTGATTCAGTAACCTTGAAAGCAAAGTTGAAAAGGTTAACATTAATGGTTCCCTTCTGTGAGAGTGGAATACTATTCTTGCGGTTGGTTTACAAGCACACTTTATCAGGTATGTCTAATGAAATGTAGTTCATATAACAAAGTATTAATAAGGAAATGAGTGAATATTAGGTGAATGAAACTGAGCATCTTGTTGAAAAAATTCCATAATGAATATAAATAGTAGGTTTGTGATTCATGTAAAGAAATTATAGAAGCCATCCAATACATAACTAAAGAATTTAAGTGGAATTAGAAAGGTTCTTGGTGACTGTTTCTATTTTCTTTCAGCATACTAAACTAACACCTGAGCTACGTTGAAGATAGTATACAGAATTCATTGATTAGTCATTAAATAAGTAAAATGTTGTATTGAGGTTTAAAAAGTTAAATGTGTATACCTACACTGATATTGATATTTATAATTGCATTGTTGTACTCATAGAGAGTCAGATATGTATTTGCAAAGCGCATAGATTGTTTCAGTATCACTTGGACAGAGACATGACTGAACTGTACTACTTGAAAGCCTATTTGTGAAGATCCACTGTTAATTTCAGTTAGCATTAAAAACCTGCTTTAGAAGCCTTGAACTGTGTTTTCACTGAAGCAATCGAAGCACTCAGATAGGTTGTATGTAGGCCATAAAGGAGGTTGTTGTGTCCATAAAAGAAAAAAATGTCCTTTTAAGTTTAACTGCCTTAAATATGCACTTGCCATGCCAAGTTGTATATGCCGTCTCTGATCTATACTGTTAATCATGTGCATAATTATGAAAGAATAAAGCCACACTTCCAGTCACTTATAGAGATAAACAACCACTTATATAGTCATGTACACAGAGCCAGTAGCTATATTTGCTGCAGTTTGAGACCTGTTTAGCAACTAATACAGTCAATGCAATATGTAGTTTTCTACTCTAATAGTATAGCTTCCTTTTTGGACACATTCTACTTTAATAAGGTTTTGGACCCTGGGTACACAGTTTTATTCTTAACTTGACTTTGTATTAGAAAGTTTGTATAAGAAGCTTTACACACCCCATTTACCACAGATAACTCAACCTTTAAGTGACATGCAAGTGGGCCATAGAATGGGGTATTTTCTTATTAAGACATGAAACGTCCTTTTGAGTTTCACTGAGTAACATGTTAGCTTCCAGACCCCCATGCCAAGGTACATATGCACTCTAGTAGAGATACAGTACTTATATAGCTAATAATAACAAAAGTATAGAGTCAGTCACATATCTAGTGAAACATTGGAGGGCCACTTGTACATTCAGTAATGCAGACACTAATGCACCTAGCCATAAGCCAAGGCATACTTTGATAGATACAGTGACACACCCAGGCATGCACTGATGCATACACTGACACATCTAAAAACACTCTGAGGCATACAGTGACATACTCAGGCACACACTGATACATACGCTGACACACCCTGGCACACACTGATGCACGCACTGACACACCCAAGGAATGCAATCATGCATGCACTAACACACCCAGGCACACACTGGTGCATGCATTGACACACATAGATGCACACTGATACATTCACAGAGACACTCAAATGTACACTGATGCATATACTGAGACACCCAGGCACAGATGGATTCATACACTGGCACATCTAGGGGCACACTGATGCATTCACTACCACAGCCAGGCACACACCAATGCATACACTGATACACCCTGGCATACAGTGATATAGACACTGACAGACCCAGGCACACACTGATTTATACATTTATATACGTAGGCACACACTTATTCATACACTCACACACCCATACACCCACTGGTGAGTTCACTGATGCAGCTAGGCACACACCGATGCATAAACTGATATATCCAGGCACACACTAATTCACACACTGACACACCCAGGGACAGACTGATCCACACACTGACATACCCAGGCACACAGTAATGCATACTCTGACACTCCCAGTTGCACACTGATGTCTACACTGAGATACCTAGGCACATACAGATTCATACAGTGACACGCCTAAGGGCACACTGGTGCATACACTGGCATAGCCAGGCACACTCTATTACATACACTGACACAGCCCAGCACAAACTGATGCATCTATTGACATACCCAGGATTGCAATCATGCATGCACTCACACAGCCATGTACACACTGGTGCATGTACTTACACACCCAGATGCACACTGATGCATTCACAGAGACACTCAGATGCACACTGATGCATATACTGAGACACCCAGGCACAGATGGATACATGCACTACCACACCCAGGCACACTGATGCACACACTGACACACCAAGGGCAAATAATCCATGTGGAAGATAGGGATCCATAAATGATTCCTCTATCTTCAATTGCTCAGTGTCTCTTCAAATTAACCAATATTTATGGTCGTATTTCAATAGGGTAAAAAAATTTATGTAGAACGCTGGGATCAATGAACAATACCTCTATTCTTTTATTGTCATCTATTTAGTGCCTCTCCCGATTAACTTGTTTCGGCGAGACAGAGGACGCCAACTTGCTTTACTTAGTACTGAGTAAAGCAAGCTGGTGTCCTCTGCCATCCTCCTACATGGATCATTTGACCTTACTGAAACAGAATAAGAAATATTGGAGGAACGGCTGTGTCTGCTCATGAATAGCTGCTAATAAGAAACAATTTAAAGAAATTCTCACTGAAAATTATGGGCCTCATTATGGCCCTGGCGGCCGGCGGTACACTGGCGGTAACACCGCCAACAGGCTGGCGATGTACCGCCAGTGTATTATGACCGTGGCGCATTAGCCACGGCCATAACACCAGCCCCTCCTCTTGACCGCCAGGCTTCTGCCAGGCAGTCATAATCCCCAGGGCCGAGGTGCAAGCAGCACTGCATTGGGGATTATGAGTCCCCAACCGCCAGCCTGTCCATGGCGGTAAACACTGCCATGGAAAGGCTGGCGGTAAGGGGGACTCGGGGTGCCCCTGGGGGCCCCTGCATTGCCCAAGCACTTGGCATGGGCAGTGCAGGGGCCCCCAGGCACAGCCCCATCACGAATTTCACTGCCCAAATTGAAATGCACTAAGGGTTCTGCTGCACATCAACATTGCTGCTGGCTCTATTATGAGCCAGCTGCAATGTTGATGTGACTTATCCGCTGGCCCAGCAGAAAAGTCATAAAAGGGAGCCACAAATACCGCCAGCACTGGCGGTATAGTGGTGCCCGCGGCTTCGGAATGAGGGCCTATATATTACTGGAGGGTGCTACCGTCTAAAAGAATAGCAGTCGTGATGGTGACCCGTTTTGATTAGTGCTTATATATTGGGTCGAAACGTTGACAGATATAGTTTGATGTGGATTATTGAGGAAATAAACAGTGACTTAAGACACCTGGATTGAACAGGTCTTTTGGAAGATCACTGATCTGTTTAACCCGTTCGCAGCCAGGCCTTTTCCCCTCCTGTGCCGATCCTTTTTTTGGCTGTTTGGGGCAGTTCACGCTTAAGCCCTCATAACATTTTGTCCACATAAGCTACCCATGCCAAATTTGCGTCCTTTTTTTGCAACATCCTAGGGATTCTAGAGGTACCCAGACTTTGTGGGTTCCCCTGAAGGAGACCAAGAAATTAGCCAAAATACAGTGACATTTTTGTTTTAAAAAAAGGAAAAAAGGGCTGCAGAAGGCGACTCATGTTTTTTCCCCTGAAAATGGCATCAACAAAGGGTTTGTGGGGGCAAAATCACCATCTTCCCAGATATTTTAGGAACAGGCAGACTTGAATTAGAAAACCAAATTTTTCAATACAATTGTGACATTTTACTGGGACATACCCCATTTTTACTATTTTTTGTGCTTTCAGCCTTCTTCCAGTTAGTGACCAAAATGGGTGAGAAACCAATGCTGGATCCCAGAAAGCTAAACATTTCTGAAAAGTATACAAAAACATGAATTCAGCTAGGGGTCATTTGTGTAGATTCTACAAGTGTTTCCTACAGAAAATAACAACTGAAATAAAAAAATATTGAAATTGAGGTGAAAAAAACAGCAATTTTTCTCCACGTTTTACTCTGTAACTGTTTCCTGCGATGTCAGATTTTTTAAAGCAATATACCGTTACGTCTGCTGGACTCTTCTGGTTGCGGGGATATATAGGGCTTGTAGGTTCATCAAGAACCCTAGGTACGCAGAGCCAATAAATGAGCTGCACCTTGCAATGGGTTTTTATTCTATACCGGGTATACAGCAATTCATTTGCTGAAATATAAAAAGTGAAAAATAGGTATCAAGAAAACCTTCGTATTTCCAAAATGGCCACAAGATAAGGTGTTGAGAAGCAGTGGTTATTTGCACATCTCTGAATTCCGGGGTGCCCTTACCAGCATGTGAATTACAGGTCATTTCTCAAATGGATGTCTTTTTTACACACTGTCTTACATTTGGAAGGAAACAATGTACAGAAAGACAAGGGGCAATAACACTTGTTTTGCTATTCTGTGTTCCCCCAAGTCTCCCGATAAAAATGGTACCACACTTGTGTGGATAGGCCTAGCACCCGCGACAGGAAATGCCCCAAAACACAACGTGGACACATCACATTTTCACAAAGAAAACAGAGCTGTTTTTTGCAAAGTGCCTAGCTGTGGATTTTGGCCTCTAGCTCAGCCGGCACCTAGGTAAACCTAGAAAACCTGTGCAGTTTTGACAACTAGACACCTAGGGGAATCCAAGATGAGGTGGCTTGTGGGGCTCTGACCAGGTTCTGTTACCCAGAATCCTTTGCAAACCTCAAAATGTGGCCAAAAAAACACGTTTTCCTCTCATTCCGGTGACAGAAAGTTCTGGAATCTGAGAGGAGCCACAAATTTCCTTCCACCCAGCATTCCCCCAAGTCTCCCAATAAAAATGGTACTTCACTTGTGGGGGTAGGCCTAGCACCCGCGAAAGGAAATGCCCCAAAACACAACGTGGACACATCAAATATTTCCACAGAAAACAGAGGTGTTTTTTACAAACTGCCTACCTGTGCATTTTGGCCTCTAGCTCAGCCGGCACCTGGGGAAACCTTGCAAACCAGTGCATTTTTTAAAACTAGACACCCAGGGGAATCCAAGATGGGGTGACTTGTAGGGCTCTGACCAGGTTCTGTTACCCAGAATCCTTTGCAAACCTCAAAATTTGGCCGAAGAAACACTTTTTCCTCTCATTTCGGAGACATAAAGTTCTGGAATCTGAGAGGAGCCACAAATTTCCTTCCACCCAGCATTCCCCCAAGTCTCCCGATAAAAATGGTATCTCACTTGTGTGGGTAGGCCTAGCGCCCACGAAAGGAAATGGCCCAAAACACAACGTGGACACATCACAGTTTTTCCACAGAAAACAGAGGTGTTTTTTACAAAGTGCCTACCTGTGGATTTTAGCCTCTAGCTCAGCCGGCACCTAGGGAAACCTAGCAAACCAGCACATTTTTGAAAACTAGACACCTAGGGGAATCCAAAATGGGGTGACTTGTGGGCTCTGACCAGGTTCTGTTACCCAGAATCCTTTGCAAACTTCAAAAGTTTTCCAAAAAAACACTTTTTCCTCTCATTTCAGTGACAGAAAGTTCTGGAATCAGAGAGGAGCCACAAATTTCATTCCACCCAGTGTTCCCCCAAGTCTCCCGATAAAAATGGTACCTCACTTTTGTGGGTGGGCCTACTGCCCGCGGAAGGAAATGCCCCAAAACACTATCTGGACACATCAAAATTATCAAATACAAGACTACCTGTTATTGCAGGGGGGCACCTGCGTTTTTGGTCCTGGGTTCAGCAGCCTTCTAGGGAAACCTACCAAACCCAGAAAAACTAGACGCCCGAGGGAGTCCAGTGAGGTGTGACTTGCGTGGATCCCCCAATGTTTTCTTACCCAGAATCCTCAGCAAACCTCAAATGTAGCTACAAAATCACAGTTTTCCCACATTTCTGTGTGCGATCACCGCACTGGGACAGATTCCATACCACCCAATGTTCCCCTCAGTCTCCCGGTAAAAATTATACCTCATTTGTGTAGGTGGGCCAAGTGCTTGTGAAAGGGAACAGCCAAAAACATGTCGATATTGAGGGGGAACAAAGGGGGTCCAAAAGGGCAGTTTGCAAAAAACATTTTTAGGCTGACAAGTGCAGCAGAATTTTTATCGGTATAGATGAGACAATGCTGGGTGGTAGGAATTTTGTGGATTCCTGCAGATTCCATCACACAAACGTGGGAAAAATGTGTGATTTCCAGCAAAGTTGGAGGTGTGCAGGGGATTGTGGGTACAAAAATGGTGTGGGTGCATGTGAAACACACCACCCTGGAATCACCCAGATGTTTAGTTTTCAGATGTGTCTAGGTCTTGTGGATTTTTCTACATGGCAGCGTCCCAAAGTCCATAAAGTGCAGCCCTCATCATTCCAAGTGGGACGATTTTGAGAGTAAGCCAAGCTCTCATGGCCCAAATGTAAAACTAAAACCCAAAATAATCAAATGGCTTCTTGTTTGATGTGGGATAAGATGTTTTAGAGTGCGGGGGAGAGCTGAAAGACTGTTACCCCCTTCAGGTGAGGTGGGGGTGTAACCAGGCCCATACTGGTTGGTAGCCACCAGCCCAATATTTTTTTTATTTTTTTATTCCATGGCATCTAGTAGACTTTCTGCCCCCCCACGGTGTGTGGATCAGGGGTAATTGCCCCATCTCCCCACTGGTGGGTGAACAACTTTGGCCCCATTTATTTGGGGTGGGGATATGGCCATAACCCCACCCTCTTATTTTTGCAAAAAAAAAAAACTTCCCATGCCTCTGGTGGGCTTTCTGCCCCCCTTGGGGGCAGATGGGCCTTCCAAAAATAGGCACATCTGCCCCCAATGGGGGGCAGATATGGCCAACAGTAATGTGCCTCCATGGGGAGCGACCCTTACCCAAAGGACTGCCCCCCTAAAGAAAACACACGCATACACTTACACCAATCTCTGGTGCCTAAGTGGTTTCTGCCCCCATGGGGGCAGATTGGCTAACAAAAATCGGCCGATCTGCCTCCAAGGGGGGCAGAAATGGTCTAAATACAATCTGCCCCCAAGGGGAGCGACCCTTGACTAAGGGGTCGCTCCCCACCTCTAAAAAACAAAACAAACAAAAAAAAAACACTTATCCCTGGCGCCTAGAGGTTTCTGCCACACCTGGGGGCAGATCGGCCTAATAACAATAAGCTGATCTGCCCCCCAGTACAGGGGCAGAAAAGGCCTAAAATAAATTCCCTCTCCTCCCCCGGGGAGTGACCCTTGCCTAAGGGGTCGCTCCCCACCTCTAAAAAACAAAACAAAACCAAACAAAACAAAAACAAAATCCCCCAAAAATATATCCCTGGCCCCAAGAGGCTTCTGCCCCCCGGGGGCAGATCGGCCTAATAACAATAGGCCGATCTTCCCTCGGGGGCAGAAATGGCCTAAAATATATTTGTCACTCTGCCCCTACCCCCCCCCCCTCCCCCGGAGCAACCCTTGCCTACGGGGTCGCTCCCCTTGCGTGACATTGGCGCAAAAAAAATCCCTAGTGCCTAGTGGTTTCTGCCCCCCTTGGGGGCAGATTGACCTAAAATCTGCTTTTTGCCCCCCAGGGGAGCCACCCTTGCCTAATGGGTCGCTCCCCATCTCTAAAAAAACAAACAAACAAAAAAAAACCACAAAAATAAATTAGCCCTGGTGGCTAGCGGTTTCTGCCCGCCCTGGGGCCAGATCGGCCTAATAACAATAGGCCGATCTTCCCTCGGGGGGGGCAGAAATGGCCTAAAATAAATTTGCCCCCCTGCCTCCCCCACCCCTCTGGGGAGCGACCCATTCCTATGGGGTCGCCCCCCTTGCGTGACATTGGCTAAAAAAAAAAGATCCCCGGTGCCTAGTGGTTTCTGTCCTCCTTGGGGGGGCGGGCGGATTGACCTAAAATTGGCCTATCTGCCCCCAAAGGGGGCAGAAATGGCCTAAATACAATTTGCCCCTCCAGGTGAGTGACCGTTGCCTAAGGGGTCACTCCCCATCTGTAAAACAACAACAACAAAAAAATCCCCGGTGCCTAGTGGTTTCTGCCCCCCTTGGGGGCAGATTGTCCTAATTAAAATAGGCTGATCTGCCCCACAGGGGGGAAGAAATGGCCTCAAATAATTTTGCCCTCCAGGGGAACGACCCTTGCCTAAGGGGTGGCTCCCCTTGCGTGAAATTCACGGGAAAAAAAACTCCCTGGAGTTTAGTGGTTTCTGTCCCCCTTGGGGGCAGAGTGGCTTCATAAAAATAGGCCAATCTGCCCCCAAGGGGGGCAGAAATGGCCTAAATATAATTTGCCCCCTAGGGGAGCGACCCTTGCCTAAGGGGTCGCTCCCCTCGTCTAAACCCCCCCCCCCCAAACTAAAAAAAAACAATCCCTGGTGCCGCTGAGGTCAAAGGGGAGTGGTGGGGTCGGTGGTGGGAGCGCTAGCACTCTCTCTGGGCTCTGTGCCCAGGATGTAATGGTTACGTCCTGGGCACACGAGCACTGTGCCGCAGGACGTAACCATCACGTCCTGGGCACAGAAGGGGTTAACTACATTTTTGTATATATTGTATATAACACTTTGGCACTATATACATCACATTATTCACTTTCATTGCGCCGTCACAACCAGAGCACCTAAATCAGTTTTTAATTGACATGTTATTTTGGAATTCATATATAAATGGTATGAATTAACTTAAGAAAACCACATTTAGACAAAGAAAAGTTTTTGTAATAAGTGCTTGAGTTAATGGTGTGGGAGTCAAGGTATACATTTCCCCCTTGGGGCCAATTGTGTTCTGTTTTGCCTTTTAGGAAATTGCCCTTTACTTACTTTAGCCAATTGGTGTCTGCTACCTCTCTCTGATCACATGTCTGGGTGGGTGACAGCTGGGCTTGGTGTATTCCCTCTATACAGCCACACACAATGAGAGCTTTGGAGTGACTTGATCGACCATCTCGGGAGGGTAGGAGGGAGGAGCTGCATACAGCATCACTTGCACCTAAATAGGATGTGTCCTGTCCCCACACAATAGGCTGCATAACCCCCTGTCATGAGTCTGAAGCCAGGGCAAGAAGGGGAGAACCTCTGTACACTTCAAAAGCCTGTCCCTGAACTATCCCCCACTTTAAAGCCCCAACTGGGTATAAGTACTGGACCTCTGACAGTACCACTTCAGTACACTTCTGGACTGGTAAATACTCTGCCAGGAAGAAGGACTGCTGTGCTGCTGAAGGACTGCCACTCTGCTTGACTTCTGCTTTGTTTGTCTCCTGCCTTGCTCTGCTGCCCTGCTGTCTGCTGTTTCTCTGCCTGGGTGAGAAGGACTGGACCTGCATCTCTTATATACAAAGTGACTCCAAGGACTAGCTGGATGGCTTCCTAATCTGAAGTCTCAGGGACATAAAAGATGTCCACCCACTCTGCCTTTGCACCTGGACTCTGCCCTCTGAGTCTGCTCTGACAAGTGCTTTGCCCACTAGTACTGGACCCTTGGAAGTGGGCCTAAGGTATTAGCTCCAGCAGAACTGATGCATCAACTCGTTTCAGCAGCACACCTTCAACAGAACCAACACATTGCCCCTGCTGCATGGATCAGAACTGACACATCACCTTCAGAACCACCACTGCGTGGCACTTTTTCCAGGCACAAGGGACTCTCACCTCAATCAAAGGCAGCCTTGACGATGATGCCAAGCCTCTGAATTGTAGCCTCACCGCCCATCAGAACCAACATAGTACCTCAACTGTGCAACTCATCCTAGACACAGGTCTTCACATTGCAAGCCCCATCAACAGGATCCTCAACATTGACGCATCAGGAACTCACACCACAACGTTGGCACATCTCGAAACCAGAGCATCGCCTCCGCTGCGCCATACATCTTTGACCCCAATCCACATAACACTCTGCAACCTAGGGTTAAGGTATTTTTGTTCAGCCAGACTAACTGTGACCCTGTATCCACCCTGCGCTCCATTGTAACCAACCTTAATCTTTTACTTTGTCCCAGTCTGGTGCGAACAAATAACTACTTTTAGCTCTTTATGCTTCATAGCACTATTTTTACCTAAAATCTTTAAAAAGCAATATCTCAAGTCCTACTAACCGGATGTCTGTTGCTTTGGTCTTTTTTTATTTAAGTCAAATCTATTTGTCTAACTTGGTGTGTTAACTGTGTTGTGTTTTCACAGTTTTACTATTTGAAGTGTTGCAAAAATACTTTACCCACTGACTCTAAATTAAGCCTATATGCTCTGGTCCCAGCTACCATAAGGTGAGTAGAGGTTAATTTAGGGTTTGTTTGACACTTAACTTGACTAAGATTGTGGTTGCTGTTTGACAAAGGTTCACTCCCCAGTCAACCAACAATCACATTTCTAACACCCTTTTATTGCTCAAGAAGATATCCTTGCATGATAGGAATTGTGGTAGCTCCAGCACAGACCGTCCAGCAGTAAAGGGCTATGATAACCACCTCACATGCATACATCAATCAGCCTACGAAAACTTAAACAAGCCAATCAAAATAGAAGGAGTATGCTGATCAACATTACTTTCCAGCCCCCATATACCATCATGGTCCTTCATACAGCTGTCTAAAAGACACTTATGTTTAAAAGTGACCATCAAATTCCAATCAAAAGATGTCATTCTATATAAAGCTTCCACAATTATTAGACAAGTGGCTATTTAACATGAACCAACAAAATCAAACCTGGTGGGAAGCGTCTTGGAAGGGATGTACTGTCTTGCCTCCAGTGCTTCCATATGTCTTCAACGGTCTCAATGATTCCGATGCTCCTTGAGTCCCAACGTCATGTCATTCATGTCAGAGATATCTGTTTTGCCCACTTCAGTAATATTCATGACCCTGAACTGTCACTTAAACATGACCTGCATTGGCAGAGGTGCATTACATGCATGTGATACAGAAATTACATCTCATTCCAGCAAGACTTCCAAAGTCCCATAAGAGCTGCAGTCATTGTGGGTGAGGTATCTTCTCATGTTATTTATATAATCCTGTGGGTTATCAGATAGCTCAGACATCAGAGTCTAGCCTTTATTGCCCCCCCTATTGTGTTGTGTATGATTAGTTCTAGTTGGGAGGATGAACTGAGGCATTTGATAATTACCTCTCTCTCTCTTTAGTGTGTGACACAGTGGCAACGTTTGTCCTGATCTTAAACCTGAACAGAAATAACCATGTAAGGCAGATTTGGGATAGTTTGGCCACATCTTAGAACTGACCCCAAGGTTGATGCCCATCTGTGGGCTCGAAAGACATGGACATATTTTTCCTTTGAACAGTAGTTTACAGGATATCATATCTAGTCTAGGAGTGCTTTAAGGAGGGGTTGTCAAGATACTGGACATAGGAGTCAATGAGTTCTCCTGTATCACACTGTCCAGCTCAGCGTTGTTGTTCCAAAGCAAGGGTCAACAAATGGAAGATTCTGCCTAAACTGTCAGGCTGTACAATTTGGTGAATAAGACAGATACACACAGGACCCTCAAAGCTGATGAGCTGGTGGGCAGTCTAGTTCCTGCAAAGTACATAATCACATTTGAAGAGATTCCAGGTGTCAAGGATAAGTCTGTGCTCTCTACGTTAGAGGGCTTATACCAGTTTAAGGTAATGACCTTTCAGGTTAAAGAATGCTCCATATAATTTCAGCACATGGCAAACTGTGTCGTCATGACTATAAGAACTCTTTATGGCCTACCTTGATGACATCACTGTATTCAGTAATTCATGGACGCATCACCTGAAATATCTGGGGAAGGTGTTGTTGAGAATATATGGAGGCACACTGACCATCAAGCCTAACATGTGCCAAATAGCCTGTTCTTTGTAGTCAATGTAGAGTATATTGTTGGTAAAACGAAAAATAGTTCATTAGAAGCTAAAGTTTAAGCAGTCTTGGACTGGAATGTACCCACAACACAGACTCGAATGCAAGACTTTTCAGGTTTCACTCAGTGTTACAAGAAGCTTGATGCCAACTATGGGACTACATTTACCGCACTGACTGCCCTGATGTCCAATAAGGAGCTCAGGAATATTGATCTGAACTGGGGCATATTACTATTAAATGCTTTTTTGCTGATGGCACATGTTGGAGCAGCCCCATGAGGGATTAATCCTTCATGGTTTTTGGACTAGGGCCTCTATTCAGAGTTACCCTGAAACGTTTTGCTCAATTTGTTCCTGTTGGCCCTAGGAATCGGTGCAATTTACCACTGCTGACCAGAGCTAAAGTGCTTGTACTCGCTCCCTCAAACATGGTAAAATAGGGCTACACGTAATTGACATATTTAATTTATGTATAAGCCCATAGTAAAGTGGCCTACCATATATATAGGGCCCATCAAATAAATGCTAATAGTGAACCTGCAGGACGTATTGTACCACACACTTAAGTAACTCATTAAAACATGTCACAGGACTGCCAATGAAGTCTATGAGCAGTTCTGAACTGCCAATTCAAACTGAAAAAATAAACCTTTTGCCAAACCTAAAACTCCATTTACAACACATATGATACCACTAGGGTAGGTCCTGATCAGCCTATAGGGCATGGTGCATTGTATTTCAAAAGGTGGACATGTGCATTTACTTTTACATGTCTTGGTTGTAAAAAAAAACTCACATGTCCATTTTTCACTACAGGGAGGCCTACCTCTCCCTTAGGATAACATTAGGTTACCTTATTACATTTAAAAATGATATTTGTTTGGGAACAGGTAGAAATGTCATGTTTGGTGTCTAAGGAATTGTAATTTAAAACCCTCTTTAATGGTAAAGTTGGATTTTAAGTCACAATTCTGAAAATGCTACTTTTAGAAAGTTGGCAGATTCTTGTTCTAACCATATGGTGATCTGCAGTCTGTTTACTCAGTCACGTGAGTTAACTATTAACTGTTTGGCTTCAGTATAACAAACTCCTTGTATTCCAAAAGAGTGGACCAGATCAGCCAAGGTAGCTAGTCATTGAGGAGATTAGCGCACAATGATTGGCTCTGAGGTACTTCATATTTCAAAGCAGTAGGGTGGAAGAAAAGGGGTAAAGAAAGACTCTTAGCCAAAAGAAAGAAAAGTTGAAGAGTCATTGCAGGTGGAGAGGGAGATACACAGTCAAACACAACAAACAAGTCCAATAACACCAATGTATCAGCACTGTAGTTATCCGAACAGAGCAGATGTGCTCAGAAACTGTCAAAAAGGCAAATTCAGTTTGTCTAAAACTTGAGTGGAACATTCATTTCAAGATATTAGATGGAGTGGTGGGGTTTGACTGTGGTTTTTCTAAAAACAATAAGAAGTGAGCTTGCTCCCATACTTGAGGAACAGAAGCTGTAATTAGAGAAGTGCTGAACAGCTCATCATGAATGGGACCACTGACCTCTAATGTTAACCTGTTGGTAGGGGTCAAGAGGCGAGCTAGATTTGCAGCTTAGAACCATCTCCTTGTTTCATCCACCATGTAGGAGGCTGGCCTCGGTTAAAGTGGGTACCTTGTGGTACTTACACCCTGTGCCAGGTCCAGTTATCCCTTATTAGTAGAATAGAGGTGTTTCTAGCAGCTTAGGCTGATAGAAGGTAGCTATGGCAAAGCAACTTAGGCTGAACTAGGAGACATGCAAAGCTCCTACTATACCATTTATGTCATATAGCACAATATCATAAGAAAAAACAATACTAAGAGTTACTAAAAATAAAGGTACTTTATTTTAGTGACAATATGCCAAAAGTATCTCAGAGAATACCCTTGCTTAGGAGGTAAGTAATACAAACAAGTTATATGTACACAAACCCAAAACAGGTAAGTAACAGTAAGAAAAGCAGTGCAAACAATGTACAATCACAATAGGATGCAATAGGTGAACATAGGTCTAGGGGCAACACAAACCATATACTCCAAAGTGGAATGCAAATCACGAATGGACCCCAGACCTATGGGAGATTGTAGAGGGTCGCTGTGACTGTGAGAAAACAGTAAGGGTGTCCAAAATACCCCACCCCAAGACCGTAGAAAGTAGGAGTAAAGTTACCCGACTACCCCAGAAAGACACAATAGTCGTGATAGGGGGATTCTGCAAGAACCACAAGCACCAGCAAAACATTGAAGATGGATTCCTGGACCTGAGAACCTGAAATGGAAGGGGACCAAGCCCAAGAGTCGCTATAATGTCTAGGGGGGGCAGGAGCCCAGGAAACCCCGGATGAAGGTGCAAAAGGGCTGCCTCCGGGTGGAAGAAGCCAAAGATTCTGCAACAACGAAAAAGGCTAGGAACTTCTCCTTTGGATGGAAGATGTCCCACGGTACGCTGGATGTTGCAGAAGTATTTCCACACAGAAATACCGCAAACAAGCCTTGCTAGCTGCAAGGGTTGCGGTAGAGGTTTTTGGGTACTGCTGGGGACCAGGAAGGACCAGGATATTGCCCCTTGGAGGAGAAGACAGAGGGGGTGCTCAGCAACTCAGAGAGCCCCCACAGAAGCAGGCAGCACCCACAGAAGTACCGGAACAGGCACTTGGAAGTTCTGTGAACTTAGAGTCACAAAAGGAGGGTCCCATGACGTTGGAGTCCAACTCAGCAGGTTGAGCACTGCAGGACAGAGTGCTGGGGACCCAGGCTAGGCTGTGCACAAAGGAATCCTTGGAGAAGTGCACAGAAGCCAGATCAGCATGCAAATCACGGAGTACACAGGTTTGCTGTCTGGCGTGGGGAGGCAAGGACTTACCTCCACCAAATTTGGAAAGAAGGGCCACTGGACTGTGGGAGACACTTGGACCCAGCTCCTGTGCTCCAGGGACCACGCTCGTCAGGATGAGAGGGGACCCAGAGGACCAGTGATGCAGTCTTTTGGTGCCTGCGTTGGCAGGGGGAAGATTCCGTCGACCCACTGGAGATTTCTTCTTGGCTTCCAGTGCAGGTTGAAGGCAGACAGCCCTCAGAGCATGCACCACCAGGAAACAGTCGAGAAAGCCGGCAGGATGAGGCCCTACAATGTTGCTGGTAGTCGTCTTGCTACTTTGTTTTGGTTTTGCAGGCGTCCTGGAGCACTCAGCGGTCGATCCTTGGCAGAAGTCGAAGAGGGAAGTGCAGAGGAACTCTGGTGAGCTCCTGCATTCGTTATCTGAGGAATAGCCCAGAGGAGAGACCCTAAATAGCCAGAAAAGGAGGTTTGGCTACTGAGAGAGGTAAGAACCTATCAGGAGGGGTCTCTGATGTCACCTGCTGGCACTGGCAACTCAGAGCAGTCCAGTGTGCCCCCCAACACCTCTGAATCGAAGATGGCAGATGTCTGGGACACACTGGAGGAGCTCTGGGCAGCTCCCCTGGGAGGTACTGGTCACTTGAGTGGTCACTCCCCTTTCCTTTGTCCAGTTTCACACCAGAGCAGGGCTGAGGGATCCCTGAACTGGTATAGACTGACTTATGCAGAGATGGGCACCATCTGTGGCCATAAAAGCATTTCCAGAGGCTTGGGGAGGCTACTCCTCCCCAGCCCTTCACACCTATTTCCAAAGGGAGTCTCAGAGGAAATCCTTTGTTCTGCCTTCCTGGGCCGGGGCTGCCCAGACCCCAGGAAAGCAGAATCCTGCCTGAGAGGTTGGCAGCAGCAGCAGCTGCAGTGGAGACCCCGGAAAGGTAGTTTGGCAGTACCCTGGTTCTGTGCTAGAGACCCGGGGGATCATGGAATTGTCCCCCCAATACTATAATGGTAGTGCACACGTGTAATGGTGTCCCTGCACTCACAAAGTCTGGGGAATTTGCCCTGAACAATGTGTGGGCACCTTGGCTAGTGCCAGGATGCCCACACACTAAGTAACTGGGAACCTAACCTTCACCAAGTGAGGGTTAGGCATATAGGTGACTTATAATTTACTTCTGTGCACTGAAAAATGGCTGTGAAATAACGTGGACGTTATTTCACTAAGGCTGCAGTGGCAGTCCTGTGTAAGAATTGTCTGAGCTCCCTATGGGTGGCAACAGAAATGCTGCAGCCCATAGGGATCTCCTGGAACCCCAATACCCTGGCTACCTAGGTACCATATACAAGGGAATTATAAGGGTGTTCCAGTGTGCCAATAAGAATTGGTCAAATTAGTCACTAGCCAGCAGTGACAATTTTAAAGCAAAGAGAGAGCATAAACGCTGAGGTTCTGGTTAGCAGAGCCTCAGTGATAGAGTTAGGCACCACACAGGGAACACATATAGACCCCAAACTGATGAGCACTGGGGTCCTGGCTAGCAGGATCCCAGTGACACATATCAAACACACTGACAACAAATGGTTTTCACTATGAGCACTGGGCCCTGATTAGCAGGATCCCAGTGAGACAGTCAAAACACCCTGACATATACTCACAAACAGGCCAAAAGTGGGGGTAACAAGGCTAGAAAGAGGCTACCTTCTACAGGAGGTGTGACTTCCTGCCTGCCCAGGCCCTTTGACTCCATCCTGTGGAAGTGCCAGCACAACTAGCTGGAGGGCAGATTCTTGTCTGTGGTGGCAGAGGCTCAAGAGAGCCCGCCAAAGCTGAAGAGAGCTTGGTAACTCAGTGGGCACTCTCTAGGGGTGGCGCCTGGGCACCTGCTAATGACTCCTGAGCATGGGCATCATGCACATGGTTAAAACGCAAGATGTTTGATACCAAACACAGGGGAATCGGCTGGGCCATCATGGAGCTGGACATCTGGGAACTGCCCAGATGCCGGTCCATGTTATTCTATGGTAGCATTCCGTTTTAAATGCTATCACGGGGTCATATATGTTCATGCATATATGTCCTCACTTATAGTACAGTGCACCCTGCCTCCTAGGCTATAGGAGGCCTGCCCTAGGAGTGACTGACCTGTACTATGGACCGTAAAGCGACTCTGCCTGCAACTGATGAGGACAGAGTCGCACTATTGCAGCAGGATGCTCATGCAGGCTGCATGGCAGGTCTGCGGTGTCACTTTTACTTGGGCCACCCAGGGTGGCACAATCAGTGCGGCAGCCCTGGTGACCCCTTTACCACCCTTCCCCTGGGTATCACTGGTAAAGTCCTTGACAATTGGCCTAAGCAATTCAACATACACTTTAACCCCTTGGGTGCCGGGGACGACATGGTTACGTCCTCGGCAACGGTTGCCGTGTGCCAAGGATGTAACCAGCTCATCCTGCACCCGGCACACAGGGGAGTGCTAGCACTCCCCCTGTGGGCCTCCCACTTCCCTCCCCTGGGCAGGGATGGAATGGGAATCTCTTACCCTTCCACCCTGACCTCATCAGAGGTCCCCCCATCACAAAGCATTTCTCTTCCGAATGGGGGAAGGGGCAGGTTGGAGATGCATGAAAGGAAAGGAAAGGCTTTTCCTTTCCTTTCATGTCTCTCTGAGCATTTCTGCAGCCCAATCGCATAGCAATCGGGCTGCAGAAATGCCTACTAGACACCAGGGAGTTAATTTTTTTAATGAAATGGACATGAGGGGAGTGGCCCCCAAGGGGGGCCGAAACCTCTAGATGCCAGGGATTGTTTACTTTTTTTTTTTTTACAAGTGGGGTGCGACCCCTTATGCATGAATCGCTCCCTTGGGGGTACTTTATTTTAGGCCATTTTGGCTCATCTTGGGGGTACATCAGCCAATTTTCTTAGGCCAATCTGCCCCCAATGGAGGCAAAAACCACTAGACACTAGAATTTTTTTTTGTGCCAATT
Source organism: Pleurodeles waltl (assembly GCF_031143425.1). Classification (NCBI taxonomy): domain Eukaryota; kingdom Metazoa; phylum Chordata; class Amphibia; order Caudata; family Salamandridae; genus Pleurodeles; species Pleurodeles waltl. The sequence goes on along the minus strand of NC_090449.1, from coordinate 757,445,675 downwards.
TCATGCAATGGAAGCGACCCCTTACGCAAGGGTCGCTCCCCTGGGGGGAAATTTATATTAGGCCATTTCTGCCCCCTTGGGGGCAGATTGGTCTATTTTAATTAGGCCGATTTGCTCCCAAGGGGGGCAGAAACCACTAGGCACCAGGGATTTTTATTTTATATAGATGGGAAGCGACCCCTTAGGCAAGGGTTGCTCCCCTGTGGGACAAATTTATTTTAGGCCATTTCTGCCCCAGTGGGGGCAGATCAGGCTATTTCTATTAGGCCCATCTGTCTCCAAGGGGGGCAGATACCACTTAGGCACCAGGGATTGGTGTGTGTGTGTTTTGTTTGGGGGGGCAGCCCCTTGGCCACACCCCCACCCCAAATAAATGGGGACAACGTTGTTTTGCCCACTGGTGGGCAGATGAGAAATTACTCCCAATCCACTCCCGGGGCAGGGCAGAAAGCTTCTAGATGTCAGGGAATAAAAATAAAAAAAATAGTAGGGTTGTGGCTACCAACCAGTATGGGCATGTTTATGCCCCCCCCCACCACTGAAGGGGGTAACAGTCTTTTAGGTCTCCCCCTGCACACTAAAAGATATTATTCCAATGGCAAGCAAGAGAACATTGATTATTTGGGGTTTTGGTTTTACATTTGGGCCATGAAAGCTTGTCTAACTCGCAAAATCGTCCCACTTGGAATGGTAAGGGCAGCACTTTTTGGACTTTGGGACTCTGCCATACAGAAAAATCTACGAGACCTAGACACATCTGAAAACTAAATATCTGTGTGAGTCCAGGGTGGTATACTTCACATGCACCCCACACCATTTCCTTACCCACAATGCCCTGCAAGCCTCCAACTTTGCATGAAATCACACATTCTTCCTACATTTTGTGATGGAACTTTCCGGAATCTGCAGGAATCCACAAAATTCCTACCACCCAGCACTGTCGCATATATACCATAACAAATTCTGCCCCACTTGTCAGCCTAAAAACTTTTTTCTTCAAACTGCCCTTTTGGACCCGCTTTGGTTCCCCCTCAACATTGACATGTTTTTGTCTCTTCCCTGTCACAGGCACTTGGCCCATCTACACAAGTAGGTATCATTTTTGTCAGGAAACTGAGAGGATTGTTGGGTGGTAGGAAATGTGTGCAGGTGTGGTGATCCCACACAGAAATGTGGGGAAAATTTTATTTTTTTAGCTAAATTTGAGGTATGCAGAGGATTGTGGGTAAGAAAACACTGCAGGATCCACTCAAGTCACACCTCCCTGGAATCCCCTGGGTGTCTAGTTTTCAGAAATGTCTGGGTCTGGTAGGTTTCCCTAGATGGCTCCTGAGTCCAGGACCGAAAACCCAGGTGCCCCCCCCCTGCAAAAACAGGTCGTTTTTGATAATTTTGATGTTTCCACATAGTGTTTTGGGGCATTTCCTGTTGTGGGCACTAGGCCTACCCACACAAGTGAGGTACCATTTTTATCAGACGATGTGGGGGAGTGCTGGGTAGAAGGAAGTTTGTAGCTCCCCTCAGATTCTAAAACTTTGCGAAATGTGAGGGATAAGGGTTTGTTTGCCAAATTTTGAGGTTTGCTAAGGATTCTGGGTAACAGAACCTGGTGAGAGCACCACAAGTTACCCCATCCTGGGTTTTCCTAGGTGTCTAGTTTTCAGAAATGTCCAGGTTTGCTAGGTTTTCCTAGGTGCTGGATGAGGAAGAAGACAAAAATCCACAGCTAGGCATTTTGTAAAAACACAGGTCGGTTTTCTTTGGGAAAAGTGATGTGTCCATGTTGTGTTCTAGGGCATTTCCTGTCGTGTGCACTAGGCCTACCCACAAGTGAGGGACCATTTTTATCGGGAGAATTGGGGTAATGCACGGTGGAAGGAAATTTGTGGCTGCTCTTAGATTCCAGAACTTTCTATCATTGAAATGTGAGGAAAAGGTGTTTGATTTTGCCAAATTTTGAGGTTTGCAAAGGATTCTGGGTAACAGAACCTGGTGAGAACCCTATAAGCCATCCCATTCTGAACTCCCCTAGGTAACATGTTTTAAAAAATGTATAGGTTTGCTAGGTTTCCCTAGGTGCCAGCTGAGCTAGAGGCCGAAATCCAAAGCTAGGCACTTTCCAAAATTTACATCAGATTTCAGTGTAAAAATGGGATGTGTCCATGTAGCGTTCCTGTCACGGGCACTAGGCCTACCCACACAAGTGAGGTACCATTTTTATCATGAGACATGTGGGAACACAGAATAGAAGAACAAATGTTATTGCCCCTTGTCTTTCTCTACATTTTTCCCTTCCAAATATAAGACAGTGTGTAAAAAAGACATCTATTTGAGAAATGCCCTGAAATTCACATGCTAGTATGGGGGCCCCAGAAATCAGAGATATGCAAATAACCACTGCTTCCTACCAACTTATCTTGTGCCCATTTTGGAAGTACAAAGGTTTCCTTGATACCTGTTTTTCACTCTTTATATTTCACCAAATGAATTGCTATATACCAGGTATAGAATGTAAACCCATTGCAATGTACAGCTCCTTTATTGGCTCTGGGTACCTAGGGTTCTTGATGAACTTATAAGCCATATATACTCCCGCAACCACAAGAGTCCAGCAGACATAACGGTATATTGCTTTAAAAAATCTGCAATAGCTGGAAAAGGGTATAGGAGAAAACGTGGACAGAAATGGCTGTTTTTTCACCTCAATTTCATATTTTTTTTTATTTCAGCTGTTATTTTCTGTAGGAAAATCTTGTAGGATCTACACAAATGACCCCTTGCTGAATTCAGAATGTTGTCTACTTTTCAGAAATGTTTAGCTGTCTGGGATCCAACATTGGTTTCACACCCATTTCTGTCAGTAACTGGAAGGAGGCTGAAAGCACAAAGAATAGTAAAAATGGGGTATGTCCCAGTAAAATGCCAAAATTGTGTTGAAAAATGTAGTTTTCTCATTCAAGTCTGCCTGTTACTGAAAGCTGGGAAGATGGTGATTTTAGCACCACAAAGCCTTTGTTTATGTTATTTTCAGGGGGAAAACACATGCTTTCTTATTCAGCCCTTTTTCCCATTTAAAAAACACAACAACTAAATATTAGCTTATTTTGGCTAATTTCTTGATCTCATCCAGGGGAACCCACAAACTCTGGGTACCTCTAGAATCCCTAGGATTCTGAAAAAAAAGGATGCAAATTTGGCGTGGGTAGCTTTAGTGGACAAACAGTTATGAGGGCCTAAGCCCGAACTGCCCCAAATAGCCAAAAAAAGTCTTGGACAGGAGGGGGAAAAGGCCTGGAAGCAAAGGGGTTAATCAGGTCTAATAAAAACATTCCAGGCATTACATTTAGAGATGGCCCAAAGAAGATCGCAGCATATGCGGATGATGTGCTAATATTCTCCACAGATGCGGACCGGGTGATACCTGTAATTCTTGAGGCCACTTCTCCTTATGCTAAAGTCTCAGGATATACTCTAAATAAAGAAAAAACTGAAGTTTCCCCTCTTAATGTTTTGTGCCTTCCACAAATGGTCACCGCACATCAATTAAAATGGCAACAAATGTGTTTAAAGTAACTAGGGATTTGAATTTGCAAATTCATTAGAAGAGACGAGAAAGCATATTGAGACCACTCTAACCGATAAAGCGAAGAAACTAACAGAATCTTGGACCCCAAAATTCATCACATGGTGGGTGAGGATAGAAGCAGTTAAAATGCTACTAACCCAGCAAAATATTTTTTTCTTAGCATGTTCCCCGCTAACTTGTCATTATCATCTCATAAAACAATTAATGTTATTATATCGAACTTTATATGGAAAGGGAAAAAAGCAAGAATTTCTCTTCATAAACTCGAAAAAAACAAACTTGAGGGGGGTGTCAACATTCCATATTTTATCCATTACCAAACAGCATATCAGATGGGAAAAGTAATATGGTGGATCACTCCATCAAATGGCAGTCCTCCTCTATGGCTTGACATTGAGAAAGAGTTAGTTTCCCTTATTTCACTCATTAATCTCTTCACAATTAAACAAATCAAGGTTATCCATTAATATAGTACTTTTAAGGACTCGATTCAAGCAATTAAGAACCTGGCAAATGTCTTATAAATAAATTACAGGGCTCAGGGGATTGCAGCGTTATGGATCAATAAACAAATTAGACTGGACCCTTCCCTTAGTTTCTGAATACACTGGGCTTTAACAAGTATAATGCTTATTAAACATGTGGGGACTCATTACGAGACTGGTGGTCTTAAGACTGCCAGCCTCGCAGTGGTGGTCAGGACCACTGCTGCTTTGGTGGTCAGACCACCACATTAAGACCCTGGTGGTCAGACTGCCAAGGTTCTGCCGTCTCTGCTGGGACCGGTGATCACAACAGGTTGACGGCGGGTGGAGGTTGTAATTCGCCAGACCTTGTTCTCCGCCAGCATTTTCATGGCAGTTTTACCGCCATGAAAAGGCTGGCGGAGAACAGGTGCAAGGGGCCACAGGGGGCTCCTCCACTTCCCATGTACTTGGCATGACAGTGCAGGGGTCCCCCTGCCCAGCACCCTGGCAATGTTCACTGTCTGCTCTGCAGACAAGGAGCTGATACACCCTGCAAGTGACAGCATTGCAGATGGCTCGATTACGAGCTGTAGAAAATGCTACCACCTGTTTCCTGCTAGGCTGAAAGGCGGAAACTGTGGTTTCTGCTCGTCAGCCTAGCGGGAAACGCCTAATCGGTCTGGCGTGGTGGTCGCCTCTACAGTGGCGCTACTCTGTCTGGAGTTTGGCAGGTGGGCTTTCCCATCCACCAAATTCAAAATGAGGCCCATTATGCCTTATCAACCCATACCTTTCTCCACCTTCGATGAAAAATTTAAACTTCTGCCAATAGACCTTTACCACTTCTTAACATTAAAAATTGCTCTTTAGATTGTGATGAATTCACATAGGCCACAATGTTTACCCTTCTTGCACAAGTTACCTGCCAAGCCTCATATAGGGTCCCTTATATCCAAAACACTACAAAACATGCCAAACCACACTTTGCATCTATACAAAATAAATGGAATGAGTTTTGCTTCCACCACAATCTACCTATCATTCCAATAGAAAATTGGAAATAAATAGGGAACTCTCTATTAAGATATAAAATGTCCCCTGTGGTATTACAATGCAAACTCTGGTCTATATATAGAGCATATTGGGCACCAGATTGTCTTTATAGTAGAAAGTTGCTAGACTCAGATACATGTTGGCATTGTCATTAACAAAAAGGTGATCTTGACCACTTACTCTTTTATTGTAAACACATTACCCCACTAAGGAAAGCTACAGAGAATACAAATAAGGTACATATTCCAGGGTATTATTACTTTGAACTATGCATTAAATCCACTGGGTATTCATGCAGAAACAAACTTGGACCTCCTTAATGATCTATCATTTTCAGATAAACTGCTAATGGATCTACTGCTGATAGTGGGATTAAAAGATTTTCTCTAAAAAAATAATAATATTTCCTATCATACCTGGTGGGCTTGGATCTGCTTTATTAGAAGCTCTGACATTATCCTGTATAACACCAGTTTTAGCAAAACCTCTCTCCAACTGTGGTCCAAATTTGGCGCATGTATACAAAAGGTGCAGCCTTCATAGGCTACTAGTTCAACGATCTGCACAGAGGGTCCATTTATTCTCTCTCCCTCCCCCCTCACCCCTTTAGGTTCTACTCATGATTACATATTTTACTGTAAGGGATAGCAATGTTAAACAGTAGTAATTTATTTTGTTTGCCTCATTTTATGTGATATTGATATATCTTGGGATACTGTACCTTTTTGTTCTTGTACTATATTGTTTATGTTATGACAAAACTAATAAAATCTTTTGAAATCAAAAGAACAACCCACCAAAGAAACCTAACAAAACAGGTTTTCAGTGATATTGGTATTGGTCTTTAGCACTGGGGATTGTTCTTGTCTCCCTTTTTAAACACTGGGACAATAATTGAGGTTGACAAGGATTGGGCGCCTTCACAGTTTCATTTAAAGTCTGGGTAATCAAAGTAGCCAATAGGTCCAGCTCATTAATAAGTGCAGATTCATTGTGAAGTATATACTGTATATCTCATTTTAACTTTTACCTATAAAGAATAGAACATGTGTTTTCCAGAGATTTCTGTCAAACAGATGACGTGGGGCTATTTATACAATGCCTTGTCAAATAATTATGCTGCCTTTTATAATTTGTTTGCCAGGGTCATGTTCTGCTTGAGAAAAGGGAAGGTATCATTCATAAGTGTTTCACCATACTGAACTGATGAGAAGTGCCAAAAACAAATGACCTTTGTTTTTCCAGCATTCAAATGAGGCCCAATTACCATTATTTGTTTTTAAAGGGTGTAGTCTCAACAAATGTAATGATGAGTATCCAAGTGACCTTCATCAATGTCTTAGTATTTTTCTCTAAAACACAGCTCATGATAGCTGAAGACTAGTTAATTACTACTGATTCTTTTAAAAACAAGTTTTGGTCCTAGTCCTTGCTACTATGATAAGTACAGTATGTACCCACAGACACAATGACTCCTTAGGTGAGGAACATTTCATGATAAAGTATTATAAAGAAATGCTCACACTTCAAATCATTCCTTCAAGGGCCCACTTTTTTCTCAACCCAAGACTATGAAGTCACTCTTTAGAGAGGTCTGGGAAGTTTCAAAGACTTAAACAATGAGCATTGGAAAAGATGGATGACACCCTCAGGCAATTCATGTCCAGTGATTACTTACAAAACAATGGTTCATAAGAAATCTATAGCTCTTAATGAGGCTGCACACAGTAGAGGGATTTACTCTGTCTGCAGTCTGTCTACAGATAGTATACTGTTATTCTATCCTATGGAATGTTCTCCGTGATATTTTAGACTTCCTGTGCCACAGGAACTAGGCTGTCCCTCACTGATAAGGTCTAACAAAATCAAAACGATCTAGGTTTGCTTGTGTTCTCTTTTGGAGGGGGCCTTGTCTGGAAGTCCGAATGGACTGCACTCATATGGAGAAGGGTCAGTACTCACTTGCATAAGGCTGGCCTCTAGCTAGAGAGGGTCAGAGACCAAAATTAATGGCCTGGGGTGCTGGCCATGGGGACGTCTCATATTTAAGACCATTTTAAATATTCCTCCCATATTGTTTTGTATGTTCTCTGTGATCATTGTTCATCTTGCCCAAAACAATAATACGAATGAAGAGCTTGCTGTCAAGCTACAAGTAGCTTGAATGAATCAGACAAAAACCTGAACCTGGCAGAGAACCCTACCCCACACTCAACCCCATCCTATGATATTGAGTTACAAACAATGTGCTATACTTTTAGCCTTTCTCTTTGGTATACTAACCTCCCTGAAACGTATGTGAAAAATGAATGTCACATCCACAAACATGAAAATGATAGATTGCTTGCTGGCTGGCAATGCTATCCCCAAAATGAAAGATAACAGCCCTTGGTTTAGTATTACAAACTGTCATCAGTAATCCGAGAGTCACGTGCAGTGTAGTAGCAGCAATTATGGACTCAGGATACATACTAGGTGTAACTGCTCTAGAATGTGCACTGTCAAAAAGAAAGCATTTCACACAAGCTGGTGCCTTTCATATTGGTGAAAGACATAACAAAAATACATATTTTCCATACATTTTGCACCAGGAGATCATTTCAGTGCATCAGGGGAATCATTGGGGGAAGCAAAATCACTACCCTCTTATTAGGCTCCTTTTCTGTTATCCATGGCTTTAAAGGTTTAAGTATATAGCTTTGTCAGGGTTCCTATCCAGCTGTTTGATATGTGCTCTCCTATGAAAAGCCCCCCACCTATCAAAAGCAATTGATTTTCAGGAGCTTGAGGGATCTCCTATGATGCAGTTCACCATTTGGTCTATGAATAGGAAGTTGGTGCGTTTCATGAAGTGCACAATACATCTCCATCTGTCTCCTTCTCTTTTTGCTGATCCCAGCCTGAGGCTCGAACACCCTAGCCAGGCCGAGCTAAGGAGAATCATGCCTCAGAACACAGACGTTGACACTGGCAATAATTCTCAAATTTGCTTATTCCTACATCAGGAATATAAATACTTGTTTGTAGTTAGTATCTACTTTAGCCTTGTTAGCATATTCGACCACTTCTTCATCTTCTCAACTTTTCTTTTCATCAGACATTTACATTTGGTTTGTTTTATTTTTCTTATGGATGTTTCCAGCAATGTGAGACGTGAATGAATATCTCTCACATGGGGATGTAAATGCAGGCATGCCCCATATCGAATATCTCCACACTGATAGGATCAAGTACAAACATTTGCATTCCCTTATCATAACCTTTTTCCTGTACATCTTCTTGTGCCTAGAATTTCACTGTCAGCGAGGGTCAAGCAAACAATTATGCCAGTAAGAAAGGGTGGAATATTAGTGTGCAAGTAAATTCAGATCTTTTTTTCCATCAAAGCAACGAAACAGTTAGAACGTCAAGGTCAAGTCTGAACCATGGAATCAGACATAAGTTCTCAATAAACCCAGGGAACCAAACAAAGTTGTAGTGAAAGCATATTTATCAATTTAAAGGATATAAGAACAATGAAAGGCTTGCTGGAATTGACCAAACAAAAGATCAGGATGAGCTACAAATTCATAGCATAATCAAAAACCTTGAAATTAATCCGTAATTTCTAATGCAATCAGGAAAAAAAAGTTTAGACTGAGTATGTAGTGAACTAGAACTTTCCACAATAAAAAAGGCCCAAATACACATTACTAAAATGTCAAAGTTCACCAAATACTGTGATTGTAGAGTAAATCAGGTGATACTTAACAGATTCAAAAAGCAATATGATTAAATAAACATAAAGTTATGGGTTCAATATATTAAAAAATTGTAGATATGAGTTAGATATATAACAAAAAACAGTAGATCATATAAAAATATAAAAATCAAGTTAATTCAAGCCCAAACGGTGAGAAGCAGTAAATGTGGATACGTTTGCCAACACATGCAACATTATACTTTGTCAAACACCCACTTTCTGGTAAAACCCACAAGAGAGGTCTGTCAGTCACTGTCAGTCACCATAGTACAGATTTTGGCTGATAATCTCCAAATAGGATGCATATTCTTAACAAATGCTCAATTGGGCCTAAGGTCATGAAATAACAAACCAATGCTCTACAAGAGGTTTGCTCAGAAATGTGTATACTAACTGAACCCTGGTGGTAAAGATTTGAACTTTAGGATACAACGGAAAATGCCAGGAACTTCTCCTTTGCACAGAAGATGTCCCACGGCATGCTAGAGAATGCAGAGTTGTTTTCACACAGAAAGACTGCTAACAAGCCTTGCTAGCTGCAAAGGTCGCGGTTGAGGAAAATGGGTGCTGCCCGGGCCCAGGAAGGACCAGGAGGTCACCCCTTGGAGGAGGAGACAGAGGGGGCACTCAGCAGCACAGAGAGCCCATGCAGAAGCAGGCAGCACCCACAGAAGCACTTGAACAGGGGTTCAAGAAATCTGAGCATGGCGGTCGTCTCAACACTACAAAGGAGGGTCCCACGAAGCCAGAGGTCAACTCAGCGAGTTGAGCAGTGCAGGACAGAGTGCTGGGGACCTGGGCTATGCTGTGCATGAAGGATTTCTTGCTAAAGTGCTCAGAAGCCCTAGCAGCTGCAGATCATGCAGTACACAGTATTACTGTCTGACGTGGGGAGGCAAGGATTTACCTCCACCAAATTTGGACAGAAGGACCACTGGACTATCGGAGTCACTTGGATCCAGCTCCTGTGTTCCAGGGACCACGCTCGTCAAGATGAGAGGGGACCCAGAGGACCAGTGATGCAGAAGTTTGGTGCCTGCGTTAGCAGGGGGAAGATTCCGTAGACCCACGGGAGATTTCTGCCTGGCTTCCAGTGCAGGGTGAAGGCAGACAGCCCTCAGAGCATGCACCACCAGGAAACAGTCAAGAAAGCCGGCAGGATTAGGCACTACAATGTTGCTGGTAGTCTTCTTGCTACTTTGTTGCGGTTTTGAAGGCGTCCTGGAGCACTCAGCGGTCGATCCTTGGCAGACATTGAAGAGGGAGATGCAGAGGAACTCTGGTGAGCTCTTGCCTTCGTTATCTGAAGGGAAACCCACAGGAGAGACCCTAAATAGCCCTCAGAGTAGGATTGGCAACCTAACCAGGTAAGCACCTATCAGGAGGGGTCTCTGATGTCACCTGCTGGCACTTGCCACTGAGAGGCCTCCATTGTGCCTTCACACCTCTGCATTCAAGATGGCAGAGGCCTGGGACACACTGGAGGAGCTCTGTGCACCACCCCTGGGGTGGTGATGGTCAGGGGAGTGGTCACTTCCCTTTCCTTTGTCCAGTTTCGCGCCAGAGCAGGGGCTGGGGGATCCCTGAACTGGTGTAGACTGGCTTATGCAAGGAGGGCACCATCTGTGCCCTTCAAAGCATTTCCAGAGGCTGGGGGAGGCAACCCCTCCCCAGCCCTTAACACCTACAGTATTTCCAAAGGGAGAGGGTGTAAAACCCTCTCTCAGAGGAAATTATTTGTTCTGCCTTCCTGGGACTGGGCTGCCCAGACCCCAGGAGGGCAGAAGCCTGTCTGTGGGTTGGCAGCAGCGGTAGCTGCAGTGAAAACCCCAGAGAGCTAGTTTGGCAGTACCCGGAGTCCATGCTGGAGCACCCCAATACCAGATTTGGGATGGGGGGACAATTCCATGATCTTAGACATATTACATGGCCATGTTTGGAGTTACAATTGTGAAGCTACATATAGGTATTGACCTATATGTAGTGTACGCATGTAATGGTGTCCCCGCACTCACAAAGTCCGGGGAAATTGCCATGAATAATGTGGGGGCACCTTGGCTAGTGCCAGGGTGCCCTCACACTTAGTAACTTTGCAACTAACCTTCAGTAAGGGAGGGTTAGACATATAGGTGACTTATAAGTTACTTAAGTGCAGTGTAAAATGGCTGTGAAATAACGTGGACGTTATTTCACTCAGGCTGCAGTGGCAGTCCTGTGTAAGAATGGTCTGAGCTCCCTATGGGTGGCAAAATAAATGGTGCAGCCCATAGGGATCTCCTGGAGCCCCAATACCCTGGGTACCTAGGTACCATATACTAGGGAATTATAAGGGTGTTCCAGTGTGCCAATCAGAATTGGTAAAAATGGTCACTAGCCTGCAGTTATAGTTTTAAAGACAGAGAGAGCATAAGCCCTCAGGTTCTGGTTATCAGAGCCTCAGTGACACAGTTAGGCACCACACAGGGAACACATTCAGGCCACAAACTATGAGCACTGGGTCCCTGGCTAGCAGGGTCCCAGTGAGACATATAAAACACACTGACAAATAGGGTTTTCACTATGAACACTGGGGTCGTGGCTAGCAGGATCCCAGTGAGACAGTAAAAACACCCTTTACAAGGCTAGAAAAAGGCTACCTTCCTACATAGAGTATGATAAAGTAATCACATGTAATACATGCAATAGTCATGCAGAGCTATTATCGTTAAGATTTGATTTGTATAAGTAATTGGTGTACCTTGATTTTTTTGTTGGGTTCATAAAGAAAAACAAATGTTGCCAGCAACTTCTAGAAAGAGGTTATATAACTTCAAAAAAGTGAATAGTGCTTAGTACATCAAAGCAAGAGCACTACAATTAACAGCCATTGACTTCAGTCAGGAAAGTTTTTAACAGTTTAACATTCTCTACTTCAGTTACTCGAGGATTATGCCTGAGAAACCTTACATTGTTGCCAAGGTGTAACTCTTGTGTTATGGATGTTATAGCCTTTGTCCTAGTTTTTTTTAAGCTCTGGTTTCTTCGGGGTAACTCACTGGTGCTATAATGGGCCCCAAAGCCCAGCAGATCCCCACTCAGACAAAGCTATATCCCAACACATAACTTTAAGGGTACTGCTGGTTTGCAGAGAACAAATGTGACAAAGAGTACCCAGGAAAGACACCCTTATCGGTGTACATGCCAACCGTTACATATCCCAAATGACAAGGGGAAAAAAAGCCAGAATAAAATAAAAAATGCAATAGCACTAATAACTGATTCTCAAATTAGTTATTGAAATAATTAGCATATAATAAAAAAATTGCAATTGAAGTAAAATATTTGTATTTATTATGTAGTAAACGTTACTTAAATTTACTGTAAAATTACTGTAGGATGTGTATTTTTAAATTACAAAGGGTTGTTAAAATGTTTTATGATAAAATGTTTTTTTAAATTTAAATTTAATTACCTTAAGAGTAATATAAATGTATATGGTTTTAAAAAGCCAAAATCAATGTATTTAACATTCATTTCTCTGTGGTTTTATTTTAAATCCACTCTCCCTCCAGTCTTCGTTATTGTCTGTAGAAATGTGGTGCATTACCAGTGGCTGGCCATGTGTAGTGCTGGACTTACTCCATGTCTGAGCTGGAGTACAATTATTACTGATTTGGGACATTTGTGTCTGTAGTAAATATAGAAGTGTAGTGTGTGAATAGGAATGGGCTCACTCACCTGTGGGTGGGTGCATGGCGTTCCCTGAAACCCTTCATAGTCTTTTCCTAACCCCTCCTCACTCCTCCCCAAAACTCTTCTGTCCTATTAGATATTCCCTATTTCCCTACCACTCCTCTGTGTCCCACATTTACCATTAAAATTAGGTCTATATTTGTGGTGGTCAATGCAGCCATGGATCTCAGAATGTAGGCTTGCTTACAACGTTTTGCAGTATGTCAGTAGTGATGTTGTAATACTAATAAACATACTTCAAAATGCAGTTTGTGAATAGACCCCTTAAAAGCCAGTTTCTTGGTAATGACTAGTCACAGTTTAAATCATCTGGTGGTGGGTCATTTGCAAAATACAGGAACCCACTGAAGTAGTTGCCTCCTACTTTTAACAGGGCGGGATCACTAATGTAGACATAGAGTCTTCCAGAGCTTGAAATCTGGATAACTCTGGAAGCTTGTACCATTGAACAATATTAGATGGTTTCAGGATCAGGGTTACTATCTGAACCAAGCAAAGAAGGTACGTAAACTGGATGAGACTGATGTCATGCTTGCTTCTTAGGTTTCGGTATGGTGATACAGGCTCACACAAATCTAGGAGCAGTACAACAAGTGCCATAATTTGATGACTGCTTCACCTCCTCTACCTTCAGGTGATGCAACTGCCATTCACTTAAGGCATTTCCAGCATGGTTGCAGATTTATGTGGGTTCTGGAGAGTCTTTCTTTCTTTAGTCATCCTTGACATTGATTGTCCGGTATTCTGTTTGCGCTACTGTGTTCCTCTTCTTTCAAGGCAGTAATTTGACTTATCTTTCTCACCAGATACAATAGCTGGGCTAATATGATAGTTTAGGATTGGTCCAGAGTGTAGATTAACAGCAACATGAAGCCCTGCTCATAGAAACATTATAGCAGGAGCCGCAGAGTATTTCGGATGCCCCAATGAATACATCCTACTGCCTTCAGAAGGTCAGCAGTTTTCAGACTGGAGAAGTTGGTGGGAAGTCAGAGACAATGAGGAGTGCCAAATTCATATTTTCAGCTAGCTAGAGGTTGAGCTGGGAAAGGGCAGATTGGCAGTGGGTTCCTTTTGATTCCCTATATTCCCCCATGCCGAGCCCATCACCAGATAAGAAAGTATGACAGGAGGGTGGAAACAGCTGGGAAGATGGTAGCACCACCTTCATCACCACCTTAATAACTTGACTTGCAAGCCATTTTTAGGGTCGAGCCTGCGTTGCATGCGCTCGCGCATGCGTATTTCAGCGAGACTCTTTTGTATTTAGAAAAGGGCTCGGAGCCCTGTCAACTTCACGTCAGTGTTTTTTATTGGTTCGTGGGCTTGCCTAATAAAATCTGCTTGCTTTCATTAGTCGAAGGCAGGCATAACTCATTCCTTTTCCGGTGGCTAGCCCTCCTCGAGCGCAGCGACCAAGTACAGAAAACATGCGAGGCTCACTGTTTTCCATCGGGCTCGTGGACTTATTTTTCTCAAATTTACGAGCGCGATCTCGCTTGGCAGAAGTCGAGCGCTTTACATAGTTAATTTCACTTTTTCGGGTTGTGTACATAAATGCACTTTTGCCCGATAGGTGAAAAGTCGGGTTAGGAGTTTACAACGCGATCAGCTCTAACATGAGCAAACGCGAGACCCGTTGCATTGTAAATGCTTGTTAAAGATTCCCATGGCTTTTTTTCACTATAAAAGCTTCAGCTGACGCACAAACTATTCAAAGCCAACTCACCTACCATGAAATTTAAGTTTGCCAGCCAGCCTTTTATTTGTTTTTTTATTTCCAGAAACAAACCACAAAAACAGAGGTCTATACAAATCAAATAATCAATTAACCTATTACTCCCGGGGGGAAACACTGACTGCTTTTACCTACCCAGGACCACCTGGTTAGAATCCTTGCTTTAAATAAGCATGATTTGCAATGCTGTGAAGAAAGCAGTACTGATGTTCACCTAGAGTATCTGTCAAATAATTTATTTTGGAGGGTTCACCTGCCACAAGAACCTAGACCTAATTGCAGTGACACGTTCTCCAGCTCCCTTTCGAACACAGACTGGTGCGCCCCATTGGAGATGAGGACACAAGCTTGTGTTATCAATCTAAAAAAACCCACTTTTCTAACATGCTGTCCCAACATCTCAGGTGTCACAACTCCATTTTGTGCCCCATGTGCAGTGGGTTTTAGTCACCATGCTCATGTCATCCTTCCCTTATGACGCCTCCCTGCCCTGAGTTCTCCCAGTCATGCTTCCATTGTTTCTTCTCCCAGTCTCAAGTACTCTGTGGACCCCTCCCAGAAAACCTTAATTATTGACACTCCTGTTCTGTTGCTTTGCAAGTGTGGTCTATTGTGCACCTGCAGATATCACATGTATATTTGGGTATAGTTACATCATCCACTGTGACATATTGATTTGTACCATCAAGCACTTGGGTTTCCATTGTACTTGCTAATTGTTGCCAACTGCCCTATACACCTGCCGTCTGAAAGAGCACATATCCATTGAATACAACATGTGATCTTTCCCTAGGTTCATGGGAATACTCCAAGCTTCTACATTGGACACATGCCTTTCTGGTACATTGTTGCCTTCCTGTACAAATCCTCCCTCTGAGCTTGCACCCACTCTAGCCTTCTTCCCCGTCCTGCACTAGCAATGTCCCTGCACTCACCACCGAGTCGCCAGGATCTTCAGTGTTCCCACCCTACGAAACTTGGTCCCTGCAGTCTGAGTCATCCGGAACTAGCAGCACTCCATATAATCCTGTGATTCTGGCTTCTGTGATGCTTCCAGTGTCCTCATTCATGTGCAACTATTCCGCATTCTCTTGAGTTTCTTGCACCGATCCTTCTTCGTATTACAGTTAAAGTACTAGACAAGACTAAGGCCCTCATTATGACCCTGGCAGTGAGGGATAAAGTGGCGGTAATACCGCCAACAGGCTGGTGGTAATTACCACCAAATTATGACCATGGCGATGATAACTCCCATTGACAGCCAATGTACCACACCAACCGCCAGGGCGGAAACAACATTCACCAGGGCGATAGCCAACAACAGCCAGACTGAAGACAAAGTACCGTCCTCCATATCAAGACACTGCAAACCACCACCTTTTCCGGGGCGGTACCAAAGCCAACAAAAGCCTGGCGGAAACAGAGCTGAGAAGTGAAAAGGCTCCCCATTGGAGACACAGGGAAGAACTACGCCGCCATGGAACCCGAACTGATTTTCTACGTGATGCTCCACCTGGAACACCAACGCCGATGAAGACGATGACGGTGAGTACAGCCACCTAGCACACAAGGGAGGGAGGGAGGAAAATGACAGTGACACACACACACACATGCACAACACACACTGGACACACACACACCATACACACAACTAGCTGCACACGTAAACCAATGGCACACGGCATAATAAAACACGGAGCAGATTGCTGAAGTACTGACAATGTGTTAGCATAACAAAACCCACCACACAAACCACATATATACAGATGTTCATAAAGGGCCAATGCCCATTCCAAAGTCATAAGGGCACAGTCCAAGGCCCAACCTGTATCATGAAACATTCGGAGAGAACACTGCAGGGGCATCATTTTGCAAGTGGGAAAGCCCCTCAGGGGGATGGGGTGGAGGGGCACCTCGGCCGAATACAGGAACTTCCTCACTGGTTCTGGAGGGGGCAACATGCCCATTGCTCTGTCTTGGGGAGTGCAAGGCCGTAGTGTCTGGAGTGGGTGACTTGCCCACTGGTTCTGGAGGGGGCAACATGCCCATTGCTCTGTCCTGGGGAGTGCAAGGCCACAGTATCTCAAGTGGGTGACTTGCCCACTGGTTCTGGTGGAGGCAACATGCCCATTGCTCTGTCCTGCGGAGTGCAAGGCCACAGTCTCTGGAGTGGGTGACTTGCCACTGGTTCTGCGGCTCTGTCCTGGGGAGTGCAAGGCCATAGTCTCTCAGGTGGGTGCCTTGTCCACTGGTTCTGGAGGGGGTGTAGTGGGTGCGGCTTAGTACTCTGATAGGGTTAAGGAAATAAGGATTCATTAGACACGGTACCTTTTTCAAGTGCTCTTTATTTATCCCTCTGGATGAGTTTTAATTACTCTTCCAGTTCCTTTGTTTTAGTTCACAGGGTCTTTTCCTTGGTTGTAGTCCATGACGTAACGGTATGTTCTTTTCTCTTATAGGTTCTTCTTCTGGGGATGTCTGAGCGGTGGGAGTGTTGGCTGTGATAATCAGGATGGCTCCAATACAGACGTCGGTGGTGGACCCCGGAGAAATAAAGAAAGAGGTGAGTGTGAGACTCTTGGGGATTCCTTTTTGGGTTTGGGTTAGTAGTAGGGAGTGTGACTAAAAGGGGGTCTGTTTTGACAGCGCCGGTGACCGGTGGTGACCGGGTCAGGGTTGGAACACAAACAGGGAAAAACCCACCAGTGCTCTAGGTGCAACCAAGATTTAAGTAACCGTCTTGATTCTTTTGTAGGGCTGTTGTATATCACAGTCCCTATCTGGGAATGTTATTAGGGTTACATGCACTCTAGTTTCTATTGCTCGTTTTCCTGGTCCCTTTCCTCTTGTCCCTCCCCTGCTGCCCCCCTCACTCCTGGTCCTGCTCCACAATGGGAAGTAACTTAGTCTGAGACACGATCGTACCTGGGAGAGCCATGCCCCTCCAGGGACGTGGTGGGTCCGTTCGTCCAGCGGTCTCGGTCTAATTGGTCTCTCCTCCTAGGCTCTTGTTCTGCTACTCGCCTCGCTCGTTTCCTTGGCTCCGCTCGCTCCTGTCTTCTCTCCTCGCCTCCTCCTGCTCTTTTGAATGGCCCGCCGTCGCTTCCTCCGTCTTCGCTTTTCTCTTCCTAGCGACGCCGATCCAACCCAGATATCCGGGTTGGTATTCACTTCCGGGTGGTCGCCGCTTTGTTGTGTTCCCCTGGGGCACGGCCGATGCGTTTCGGAGGCCTGTATTGTAACCGGAGATGCAACGACCCGGTTACAGGGGGCAACCAGCACATCAGCCCTTGGAGTGTGGCCTACATGGCGTATGCTGGCAGTGACGGCGGCAGTGTGGAGGTGGATGGATGAGCTTCCTGGGCAGTCTCTGCACGGTCTGATGGCTGCACTGTGGTGGTGGATGGAGGAGCCTCCTGGGCAGCATCTGCACTTTCTGATGGCTGCACTTCCTCAGCTGGCGGTGGGGGCCATGTGACAGCTGGTGGTGGTGTCAGCCTGACAGCCTCGGCTGGAGTACAGGGCTTTGTCTCCTCCGGTACATGGGGTGTGGATCCCTTGCCCTTCCTGGCAGGTGTGGATGAGCTCTTCCCCTCTCTGCCTGGTGGTGCAGGCTCCTTTCCCTTCTTTCTTGGTGCTGCTGGCTCCTTCCCCTTCTTTCCAGGTGGTGCAGACTCCTTCCCCTTCTTTATAGGTGGTACAGGCACCTTCCTCTTCTTTCCTGGTGCTGCTGGCTCCTTCCCCTTCTTTTCAGGTGGTGCAGGCTCCTTCCCCTTCTTTCCTGGTGGTGCTGGCTCCTTCTTCAATGGAGGTGTGGTATCCACTGTCCCCGTGGACTGTTTGGCTGAGGGGCTGGGCTATGTCCTTGGTACCCTGCCCATATGGACGGGACGGGGGGAGGGAGAGGGAAGAGGTCAAATTGGGAAAGGAAAAGCTTTTTAGGGACAGTGGGGCGGGAGGAGGGAGGAGTAATGGGAATGAAGGATGAGGGAGTGGTTGTTGGAGGTGTATGTCTGCTGGACTTGGGTGCAGGTGTACAGGCAGTGTGGTGATGTGAGGTGGATGGCTGTTGGGGTGTGTGAGTGCTTGCGTTTGTGTCCTTTAGGAAGGGGGGGCAGACAGCGTGGTAGAGGACAGAGGGGATGCGTGCATGGCTGTTGTGAAGGTGTCTGCCAGTGAAGTGTGTGTTCTGCTTGGTGTGGTGATGCTGGTAGTGGATGTTGACGTAGAGCATGCAGGTGTGAGTGTGGGCGTGACTGGGAGGGAGTTGGCGGAGGAGGAAGAGGGGGAGACAGTGGATGTTGGAATGCCTGCAGCTGTATGGTGTTTGGGTGAGTGCTTGTGGGATGATGTGTGGTGCCTGTGTTTGCCTTTGCCACTCTTGGGTGTTACCTTGTGTGCATGCTCGCCTGTATGTGTGCCTGGGATGGGTTGAGGTTGAGGAGAATGGAACTGGGAAGTGGAAGTTGGAGGGGGGACAGTAGAAACAGGGACAATGGCTGCCATCAGAGAGAAGGCCAGAGCCTGAATCGATCTCTGTTGGGCCGCCAATCCACTGTGAAGGCCCTCCAGGAATGCATTGCATTGCTGCATCTGGGATGCCAGCCCCTGGATGGCATTCATAATGGTTGACTGCCCTACACAGATGGATCTCAGGAGGTCAATAGCCTCCTCACTCAGGGCAGCAGGGCTAACTGGAGCAAGGCCTGGGGTGCCTGGGGTGAAGATGATGGCCGTCCTTCTAGGTGAGTGGGCACATGCAACTTGCTCAGGGGCTACTGGGAGGGCAGTGCTGGTACGGGGATTGCAGCTGTATCTGCAGCTGGGGTGGTCACAGAGGTGTCCACCACCACCAGGGAGCTACCGTCGGAGGAGGTATCAGAGTCTGTGTTGTCTCCTCCAGTCTCTGCCTCGGTGCTTCCCTCGCCCTCCGTCCCACTGGTTCCCTCGGCATCGGTGGACTCTGCCTCCAAAGTCCTGTTGGATGCAGCTCCCTCTGTTTCCGGTGCCCCTGCTCCTCCACCAGATGATGCTAATGCACACAAGGACAGGATGACAAAACAATAAAGGGGGGGAGACAAAGGATACACTTGGTCAATGACTGCACCAACCCCACCATTGACATGCACATCACCGTCACACACAGGGAACAGGCTTAAGCACTATGCATTGCACTACCAGTGATAAGCTAATCACCAAGGCAAGACAAGGACCACACACCGCCAACTGCAGCAAACCTAGGACCCACGATGCCCTGCCTGAAATGGACTGCTAACAAGCTAGGTTACCTGTATTTGCCATGCAACCATTACCCTTCAGTTGACCCACGCTACAATGTCTGGCCTGGCCTTAGGGGAACCCACTAACATACATTCACCCCCCGGATACCACCCCACAGCCAAAATGTGTAATGAAACCCACTGTACTCAGCCCCTTGTGGCTGCTGTGATTCCCTCAAGCTCCCATCCAGCTCAGGGTAGGCCACCACCAGTATGCGGGCCATCAGATGGGGTCAGGGTCCGACGGGCACCCCTTCCTCGTTGGGAGGCCATCCCAGGCTGGGCCTCCGCGGTCTTCCGTGCTCAGTGTCTCCCCCAGGGTCCGCACATCCTTGGCGATGGCACGTCATAATCCCTTCTTTTGATGGGCTCTGACCTGCAGAGGTAATACGGACAGGAGAACTCCATTAAACAAACAGTCCAGCCTGTCACACACATGGCCCACCATACACAATTCCATCACCATTGCCACACACATAGGCCAGCGCACAGCATGTACACCGCCAACAGACAATCCCCCTGCCCCCCACCCACCCTTACTCGATGCCTTCACACACATCTCCATGCATCCATACAACATGCATCATGGCCAAAGTGTACTCACCTAATGGTCTGGAGGCCCATACAGCTGTCCGTACTGGTGTAGGACCCCATCCACCAGTCGCTCCAACTCCTTTGAAGTGAAAGCTGGGGCCCTTTCCCCAGTCACAGGGGCAATGGTAGGTTCCAGACACAGGTCATAGCAGTACACGCAGTGTAAGTCTTTTCCTGTTGAAGGTCGGGAAACAAGTGAGGAATCAGATATAAAATGGCAGTCACGTCCACAGCGGTTTACACCGTCACCGCCGGCGTACATCCCCATTGGCCACCGTACTTCATTGGGCCCAATATTATCCAATGAGGAATTGCACAGCGGTGCAAGACCCCCTACCCCCGCAACGCTCAACGTTGGTGGAATTACCTCACTTCCACCTCCATACAGGACAGGCGGTTGCCATTTCAAGGGGGGGGGGGGGCGGCTTATCGACAATTACTGCATCACAGGTTAAATAGGCACATACTTCAACATTTACACTGTCCCACTACATAAGTGCACCATGTGGACTGCAGTTGCGGTTTTGTTGTTCCAATTGTGACAGCCTACTCAGTGTCCCTGAGATACCTACCGCTGCGGATGAATAGGAGTTGGAGACATGACCCCGTGTACAGACCTCTTGTGGACTTGGCTACACTGGAGGACAGGCACATAATACTGACCTATAGACTGGATAGGGCCCCAATCACAGAGCTGTGTGCCCAATTGGAGCCTGATCTGATATCTGCTATGCGTCATCCCACTGGGATTCCCCCTCTTATGCAAGTGCTATCTGTGATCCATTTCCTGGCAACTGGTTCTTTCCAAGTGACAGTGGGCTTGGCAGCAGGAATGTCAGAGCCAATGTTTTCAAACGTGCTGGCAAGAGTTTTGGCTGCTCTAGTGAAACCCATGTGCAGCTACATTTCTTCCCCCCAGGTGGAAGATTTGCCCAAAGTGAAGGCTGGATTCTATGCAATGGTACATATCCCCAATATTACTTAAGCGATTGACGGTACACATAATGCGTTTGTTCCCCCCCCCGCCAGAATGAACAGATGTTCAGGATTTGTCAGAGTTTACACTCAATGAATGTGCAAATGGTGTGCCTAGTGGACCAGTACATCTCCCAAGTCAAAGTATCCTGGGTCGGTGCATGATGCCTTTGTTCTGAGGAATAACAGCATCCCAAATGTGATGGGCCAACTACAGAGGCACAGGGTGTGGCTAATAGGTGGGCCTTGGTCCCCACCAACCGTATGTCAGTGAATGCTTCTGGTGTCAACCCCATGGGATTGTGTGTGGCTAAATGTTGTTCCTCAATACTTGAAGGTGACTCTGGCTACCCAAACCTATCTTGGCTGCTGACTCCTGTGAGGAATGCCAGGACAAGGGCTGCAGAACATTATAATGAGGCACATGGGAGGACCAGACTGATCATCGAGAGAACCTTCGGCTTCCTGAAGGCCAGGTTCAGGTGCCTGCATCTGACAGGTGGATCCCTGCGCTACTCACCTGAGAACGTCTGCCAGATAGTAATGGCATGCTGCGTGTTGCATAACCTGGCCCTCAGACGCCATGTACCTTTTCTGCAGGAGGAGGAGACTAGAGATGCCCCTATGGCAGCAGTGGACCCTGAGGACAGTGAGGATGAAGATGCTGAGGATGAGAACGAGGACAACAGAACATCAGTAATTCGTCAGTACTTCCAATGACACACAGGTGAGACAGTGTAGATTAACATTCCTATGACTATTGGTGTATTCTGTGTGGCTGTGGCAAGATGGCATTCACTTCATATTAGCTCTACTTACTGTCACCTATGGTTTGTCATATTGCAGATGTTGATGATATAACAACGGTGTACTGATGTGCTGACTACAGCCAGTTACAGGTCATTATTTCTATGCTCCCACAATATACAGTACTTTTGCAATGGAAGTAACTGTTTCCATGAATACACATTTTCAAGACATGACATACAAGGAGTCAAGTTGTGTCCCAGGGTGTTTATGTAGGTGCTAAAAAATGAGGGGATAGTGCAATGGAATGGGGTGATGATGGAGGAAAGTCCAGGGTATTGTTCCAGTCTGTTTGTAGCACAGGTCCAGTGTCCAAAGGGCCATAGGAAGGGGATCAAAGGCAGTTCAAAGTGGGTAAGGTGACAGGGTGGGACACAAGGGGGACAATCAGGAGAGTCTCATTTCTGGCAGTGGTCTTGGCAAGTGTCTCTGGCTTCTGTCTGGCTCACAGGGAATATTTGCGGGGTGGTTCACCTTCTGCAGCGGGAGGGGTGCTGATGGCCTGTGGGTACTGTGGTGGGGCCTCCTGGCCACTAGCGGCAGCGGACGTGCAGGGCTGGTCAATGGCTGGCTAGTGGTAGGGGCCCGCCGGTGTTGTGTTGCTTCCCTGATGATGTTGGCCATGTCTGTCAGCACCCCTGCTATGGAGATCAGGGTGGTGTTAATGGGCTGCAAGTCCTCCCTGATCCCCTGATACTGTCCCTCCTGCACCCGCTTGTTCATCTGCACGTTGTCTAGGATCTGGCCCATCGTGTCCTGGGAATGTTGGTAGGCTCCCAGGATCTCGGTGAGTGCCTCCTGGAGAGGTGGTTCCCTGCTCCTGTCCTCCCTCTGGTGCACAGCGGTCCTCCCAGTGTCCCTGTTGGCCTGCACCTCTGTCCCCTGATGGGTAAGCCCACTGCCCATGACCCCAGGTCCCTGATTGTCTTGGGCTTGAGGTATGGCCTGGGATCCCTGTACAGGTGGGCACACTGCTGATTGACATGTCCTGGGGACAGAGGTGTGGGTACGCTGGGTGGATGCTGTGGTGTTGGATCCTGATGGGGGAGGCTCTGTGGTGGTCTGTGTGTGGGCTTGGGTGATCGGCTGTCCAGTGGTCCCTGATGAGCCAGATAGGTCATTCAGATCCAGAAGTCCAGAGTTACTGTTATCAATGGGGGCATCTTCTGTTTGGGGACTGGATAGTCGTGGCACCTCCTCTCCGCTGACATTGGCTGGGGTACCTGTGGGGGTGTAAGTGATGTATTATGCTTCATGTGTATGACATATTGTACATCCCTATCCTCCCATCTATGGTTGGTGTTCCTGCCACCTTTTGCTTGTGTATGGAGATGTATTATGGGATTGTTAGTTTCCCTATGCTGCGCATGCTTTGGTGATAGGTGTCCATGCAGGGCTGGTAGGGGTGTCCATGCATTGGTATGGCATGCAGGGTTTGGCATTGGGGTTAGTCATATGTGTAAGTGCAATGTGTGGGATGGAGTGGAGTGATGGGAGTGAGGGTGAGTGTGTGAGATGGCATGCAGGTATTGGGGGGATAGGTAGTAAATGTAGACTCACTAGTGTCCAGTCCTCCGGCTACTCCAGCGAGTCCCTCAGGATGCAGTAGTGCCAGTACTTGCTCCTCCTTTGCTGTGAGCTGTGGGGGAGGAGCTGGGGGTCTACCGTCAGTCCTCTGTATGGCGAGCTGGTGCCTTGACGCTATGGAACGTACTTTCCCGTGTAGGTCATTCCACCTCTTCCTGATGTTGTCCCTTGTACTTGGGTGCTGTCCCACGATGTTCAACCTGTACACTATCCTCCACCATAGCTCCTTCTTCCGGGCAATGGAAATGTGCTGTACCTGTGCTCAAAACAGCTGTGGCTCTACCCTGGCAATTTCCTCCACCATGACCCTTAACTCCTCATCAGTGATACGGGGTGCCTTTGTGGTGCCATGGGTGTTGTATGTTGTGTGTTTGTGAGAGTGTGTTGGGTGATGTGGTGGGGTGTGTGATGTGGGGTGCGTGAGGGATGTATGGGTGTCAGTGATGTGTTTGTAGTTGTCTCTCTGTGATATTGGTGGCTAACTCTTGCAGTCTTGTGATGTTGGCAAAGGGTTGTGGGTACTGTGGGTGTGTGTTTTATAGTGGTGTGGTGTGTGTATGGGTGTCAGGTGTGTGTTTTTGGTATTGGCCAATGTGGTGTTGTTTTTTATGTGGGTGCCCATTCTGAGCGCGGTGGTATGTACCGCCAATACCGCCAATGGTTTACCGCCATTGAATGTCTGCGGTAGTGATTCGTCTGTAATAATGTGGTGGGTGTTGTTTTGTTGACGTAACAGTATGAGTTTTGGGAACGCCACTTTAGCACTGTCCTTTGGGCTGGCGGATTTGTGTTTGTGGCATTATTCTATCGGTTTGGTGTGTGTGTCACATTATGGGTAACGGATATCCGCCACTGCAGCGGTATGTTGGCGGCTGTCAGTGTGGCAGTAAGCGGGATTTACCGCCAGTATCATAATGAGGGCCTAAGTACTTTCCCTTCAGGTTAGTGCACACTAATCCTTTTTTATTAGTAAGCAGGCCTGGCATTCAACCTCTTCAAGAATCTAGACTTGTTAGTTCCTTCCATATACTTTATCCTGAGCGCTCCTTGCTTGTCCTTACTCTAGACCCTCTGTTCAACCTTGGCTCTTGAACTGTTTTTGCTCATGGACCAGAGACCTAGGGCCAGATGTATAATTTTTAGAAATAGGCATTACCTAATTATGATTATCTGCAAATCGCAATAAGGTAATCGCTATTCCTAATGTCTGAAACTCATTGAGTTTCATTAAGCGTTTCCTAATGGGTCGCATATCGGCCTACCTTATTAATATTAATATTAATATTAATATTAATATTAATATTAATGAGGCGGGTCGCAATTTGCGACCTATTAGGAAACACAAAAATCACAGGGATAGTGGCCTTCTTGGGTCAGCAGACCACCATGTCTATGCTTTCTTTTAAAAGAAAGCAATCTTTTATTTCAAAGCAGCCCATTTTGCTTCTCAGGAAACGGGGTGTGTTTAGAAAAGAAAACTGAAAAGTTTACTTTTCATACTTTCAGAATAGACTTTGGTCCATGGGACCACTGCCTGCTCTTAAAAAATATTTTCACAAACATTCACAAAGTATAAGTGGGTCCCACCCGACTGGGTTACCACCTACTTGAAGTAGGTGTTCAAATGTTAATGTTTTGCCTCAGCATTTCGTCATGAAACATACATACCTCTCAGATTCGGTAACAGGAAGGGATCCACTGAACACATCCCTTCCTAATACCATAACATATAATGAAATCGCAACTTGGAATTCATACATACCAAACTGCATTTTACCAGTCACAAACGGACCAATTATGTGACTCAGGCTGTTTGTGGCAGGTAAGATGCACAATACCTCTGACCCCTAATTCTGTGTTTCTTCATTGAATGCAAGTGTCAAGAAAAATGTTCTTTTGAAGCAATTGTTATTTGTAGGAACCTTGCAACCTCCATTCTGTGTTTTCTAGCATACCTTTGCAGTGTCAACAACTCCAACCTAGGCACCAAGAGCAACCTTGGGAGTGTCAGTAACTCTAAACTATATCCTTGGTCCAAGTGTAACAATGTTCTAAGTGTAACCATGTTTCTAAGGACACCTTGGGAGTTTTATCTAAACTCCAAAACTATGTACCTAATGTAACCTTGGGAGTGTCAGTAGCTCCAACCTATCTACTAAGTGTAACCTTGGGAGTGCCAGTAACTCCAACCTTGTTCCATGAGTAACCTAGGGCCAGATGTAGGAAAGGTTTCAACCCATTCTGTGTCTATGGGAAAAAATGTTCGTACATATGGCCCCCAGCTCCGAGTGTAACTTTGTTTCTAAGCACACCTTGGAGATTTTCGCTAAACTACAACTAATGTACCAAGTGTGACCTTGTTTCTAGTATGGCTAGGGAGTGTTCCTAACTCTAGTCCATGTATTGAGCATAACATTGGGAGTGCCATTAACTCCAATCTGTATTCCGAGTTTGCCACAGGAGTGTCAGAGGCTCATATCAGTATTTCAAGTTATTCCTCAAGAGTCTCGTGAGATTCTCATTCCAGAATCTGGTTATTCTGCTCTCATGTCATGATTTTGAACAAACCTGTAAGTGTTGGTTATTAAAGCAGTGCATTGTACATTATGTAGAGGTTTGTTACTGTATTGATAGTGATTTCTTCTTCTTGTTGTTCCCAGTGTATTTGTCCTAACGAAACCAAAAGTGGTGGTGCTGTAAATGTCCACCTTGGCATACTCAGAAGGTCTCA
Organism: Pleurodeles waltl; assembly: GCF_031143425.1. Classification (NCBI taxonomy): domain Eukaryota; kingdom Metazoa; phylum Chordata; class Amphibia; order Caudata; family Salamandridae; genus Pleurodeles; species Pleurodeles waltl. Next base: position 757,419,384 of record NC_090449.1, on the reverse strand, counting down.
GGAGCAACTCATTCTGTTAAGCAGAGTAGTTCTATCGCTGAGCAGAACCAGTACCGCAAGTTGTAGGAGGCTGTCCTGGCTTATAGTGGGTACCTTGTGGTACTTACACCTTGTGCCAGGTCCAGTTATCCCTTATTAGTAGAATAGAGGTGTTTCTAGCAGCTTAGGCCAGCAGGAATACGCCCACACTATCACGACCCACGAATCCACGCGGGGTCTTTCAACCGCGGTATTCCATTGGGGGTACACACCGCCGCTCTCAAAATACACACTCACTTACAAAACACTACCACATTGGACAATTCCAAATACACACACCTGATACACATACACACACCACTCCCACACACCCAATGCAATTATAAAACACACACCCACAAACCCTTACGTCAACAATTGCGACTGAAGGCCAGAGAGAGACACCACCATCTACAAACTAACATCCACAGGCACTCAACACCATCACTCACACAACATCCAACAACCTTACACAACACACCTCTAAATATCACCCCACACATCACAACACACACCACCCCACACATCACCCACACCACCCCATGGCCCCGCAAAGACATCCCAGGGTCTCTGAGGATGAGCTCAGGGTCATGGTGGAGGAAATCATCTGGGTAGAGCCACAGCTATTCGGATCACAGGTGCAGCACACCACCATAGCTAGGAAGAGGGAGCTATGGCGAAGAATCGTGGACAAGGTCAACGCAGTGGGACAGCACCCAAGAACACGGGATGACATCAGGAAGAGGTGGAACGACCTACGGGGGAAGGTGTGTTCTGTGGTCTCAAGACACCACCTTCCGGTTCAGAGGACTGGCGGCGGACCCCCACCTCCTACCCCAGAACTCACTACATGGGAGGAGCAGGTCTTGGCTATACTGCATCCTGAGGGCCTTGCAGGAGTAGCTGGAGGAATGGACTCTGGTAAGCCAAATCTTTAACTACTTCATCCCCCACCCTACCTGCATGCTATCACATACCCCCACCCTCGACCTCACCCCCACCACTCCAACTCCTCACGTATGTCCCAATATCACAAACCACACATCCCAAACCCAAGCCCTGCATGTAAAACCAAAGCATGGACACCGATCACCAAAGCATGGTCACTGCACATACTCATACACCCCCCTAAACCATTATCACACAAGGTCCTACACAGGAATGCAAGCATTGGGGTACACGGTCACCCACCCATTGCACACCATGGCACACACAGATGCAATAACCATGCCTTTACACCACTGCAGGACCCCTACCCAACGTCACCGGACAGGAGGGTCCAGATATGTCCACTCCACCCACATAAGAGGCCCACAGTGATGACAGCATCTCTGTCCAACTGGATCAAGATGACTAGCCCGGCCCATATGGGACCTCGGGACAGACGGTTCCCCTTGTACTGGCACAGGCCACTACAGAGCTTCACCACTCTGGAAACACCAGCACAGCACCCACCCAGCGGGCCATACCTCAGTGCCCAGGACACGTCAATCACCAGTGTGTCCACCACTACAGGGAACCCAGGCTAACCCAACACCCCAACAACACCAGGGACCTGGGGGCTGTGGTAGTGGGCACACGGTTCAGGGGACGGAGGCCCAGGAACACAGGGGAACTGGGAGGGCTGCTGTGCGACAGGGAGAGAACAGGCCCAGGGAACCCACTCTCCACGAGGCCCTCTCCAACATCATGGGAGCCTACCACCATTCCCAGGAGACTATGGCAACGGTACTGGCCAAGTTTCAGTAGACCCAGCGGCTGCAGGAGGAACAGTATTTGGGGTTCAGGGAGGAACTCAAATCCATCAATTCCACCCTTGGCACCATTGTAGGGGAGCTGAAGGAACTCGTCAATATCAGGAGGGACACTGTGGCACAACAAGGGGTCCCTGACACTAGCCTGGACGATAAACTGCCCACCACCTCTGCCGGCGCTAGTGGACAGGAGGCACCGCCACAGGACCACCACACCAGCACCCCACCCCTTGCAGATGGAGAACCACCACGCAAGCGGTCCCTGAGATCCAGGACAAAGACAAAGAACAATGCCAAGACCCCCACCAAGAAATGAGACCACCCTGATTGTCATCCTGCTGTCCCACTTTGTCACCCTGTCCATACTTAAACTGCCCTAGCTCCACTTCCTATGCCCCTTTGGACAATGGACTTGTGAGACTAATAGACTGGACTCTGCCATGGACATTCCTCCACCAACACCCCTGACCATTTTACAACCCCCTCCACTATTGAGCACTTAAATAAACACCCTTGAATCACAAAACAATCAGGAGTCTGTCTGTGCTTTCAAAAATGTGTATTAGCAATAACAGTGGCAAAATGCTATATCAAATGTAATGTCAACATACCTATGTCACACAGCTCTAGTCCATGTGGAAACAAAGCAGATGTCACACAGTGGGACCCACATCTGTGAAATCGTAAGGGAAAGTGACAACTCAGTGACCATACACTGGGTGAAAATGACAGACAGATGAGAGTTAGTAGAATTAAATCAGATGTGGCAGGCAGTGTTGTCTTCTTACCTGTGTCTCACTGGAAGTATTGCAGGATCACAGTGTTCCTGTTGTCTATGTCCTCTTCTTCTGCTTCCTCGTCTTCACTGTCCACAGGCTCCACAGCTGCCACAACACCTCCATCTGGACCATCCTCCTGCAGAAAAGGCACCTGTCGTCGCAGAGTCAAGTTGTGAAGCATACAGCAGGCCACGATGATCTGGCACACTTTCTTTGGTGAGTAGAATACGGAAACAACTGTCATATGGGGGCACCGGAACCTGGCCTTCAGGAGGCCGAAGGTCCGCTCTATAACCCTCCTAGTTTGCCCATGGGCCTCATTGTAGCGTTCCTCTGCCCTTGTCCTGGGATTCCTCACCGGGTTCAGTAGCCATGACAGGTTGGGGTAACCAGAGTCACCTGCAAATGTCGAGGGACAACTGTTAGACACACACTAACTCATGGGGACATCCCCAGACCCAGGCACCTACTCACACTGTATTGGGTCCATGTCTTCACCTAATAGCCACACACGGTGCCTCTGGAATTGCCCCATCACATAAGGGATGCTGCTATTCCGTAAAATATAAGCGTCATGCACTGAGCCAGGAAATTTGGCATTCACATGGGAGATGTACTGTTCTGCCAAACACACCATCTGGACATTCATTGAATGGTAACTCTTCTGGTTTCTGTACACCTGTTCACTCCTGCGGGGGGGGACCAAGACCACATGTGTCCCATCAATAGAACCTATGATGTTGGGGATATGTCCCAGGGCATAGAAATCACCTTTCACTGTAGGCAAATCTTCCACCTGAGGGAAAACGATGTAGCTCTGCATGTGCTTCAGCAGGGCAGACAATACTCTGGACAACATGTTGGAAAACACAGGCTGGGACATCCCTGATGCTATGGCCACTGTAGTTTGAAAAGACCCACTTGCTAGGAAATGGAGTACTGACAGCACCTGCACTTGAGGGGGGATTCCTGTGGGATGGCGGATAGCTGACATCAAGTCTGGCTCCAACTGGACACAGTTCCAGGATTGTGGCACGATCAAGTCTGTAGGTGATGATCACATGTCGCTCCTCCATTGTCGACAGGTCCACCAGCGGTCTGTACACCGGAGGATGCCGCCATCTCCTCACATGCCCCAGCGAACGGTGCCTATGGAGGAGAACAGCAAGCAGAGAGTCAACCAAGTCTGAGGTACGTAAACACAGCTTAATCGGAAAATATTAGCAAATCTACATATGCCTGTATTAGTATTCAAGCAAGGCCTAGATATGTGTGACGCAGTCCAAAATAATGCCATGTAGGCCCATGAAGTGGCGGCTGCCTGACCTGTAAAGTGGGACAAGGGGATATGAGGTAACGCTGGCGTTGTACACCGTCGCGGTAGGCGGTCGACGACCACCGCGCTATCCTGCATTGGTTAACATTGGACCCAATGGGTCCCAGGAGCCAATGACGATGTACGCCGACGGTGACGGTACGCACCGCTGCGGACGTGACCGCCATTTTCTCTCTGTTCAATCACTAGATACCTGATCTTCGACAGGAGAGGACCTACACTGCAAGTGCTGTTGTGATCTCAGTCTGGAAGAGACAATGGCTCGTGTGTCTGGGGAAAGGGCCCCTGCCTTCAGCACGGAGGAGTTGGAGAAACTAGTGGATGGGGTCCTCCCCCAGTACACGCTACTCTACGGTCCTCCAGACAAACAGGTAAGTACAATGTGAGCATGCTGTATGGGCAATGTCTGTGTGGAGTGGTGTGGATGAAAGATAGGGGGGGTGAGAATGAGGCATGCATGAAACAACAGTGAGTGCATGTGCGTCAAAACCTGGATGAAGGTGCAAAAGGGGTGGAAGAAGCTGAAGATTCTGCAAAAACGAAAAGGGCTAGGAACTTCTCCTTTGGATGGAAGATGTCCCACGGCATGCTGGAGGTTGCAGAAGTATTTACAGGCAGAAATACCACAAACAGGCCTTGCTAGCTGCAAGAGCCGCGGTTGAGGATTTTGGGTGCTGCTGGGGCCCAGGAAGGACCAGGATGTCGCCCCTTGGAGGATGAGATAGAGGGGGCACTCAGCAACTCAGAGAGCCCACATAGAAGCAGGCAGCACCCGCTGAAGAACCGGAACAGGCACTTAGAAGATCTGAGGACAGCGGTCAACTCAGAGTCACAAAGGAGGGTCCCACAACGTCGGAGTCCAACTCAGCAAGTTGGGCAATGCAGGACGGAGTGCTGGGGACCTGGGCTAAGCTGTGCACAAAGGAATCCTTGGAAAAGTGCACAGGAGCCGGAGTAGCTGCAGATAACGCAAGACACAGGATTACTGTCTGGCGTGGGAAGGCAAGGATTTACCTCCACCAAATTTGGACAGAAGGGCCACTGGACTGTGGGAGACACTTGGACCCAGCTCCTGTGTTCCAGGGACCACGCTTGTCAGGATGAGAGGGGACCCAGTGGACCGGTGATGCAGAGGTTTGGTGCCTGCGTTAGCAGGGGGAAGATTCTGTCGACCCACAGATTTCTTCTTGGCTTCCAGTGCAGGGTGAAGGAAGTCAGCCTTCAGAGCATGCACCACCAGGAAACAGTCGAGAAAGCCAGCAGGATGTGGCGCTACAATGTTGCTGGTAGTCGTCTTGCTACTTTGTCGAGGTTTTGCAGGAGTCCTGGAGCAGTCAGTGGTCGATCCTTGGCAGAAGTCAAAGAGGGAAGTGCAGAGGAACTCTGGTGAGCTCTTGCATTCGTTATCTGAAGAATTCCCTAGAGGAGAGACCCTAAATAGCCAGAAAAGGAGGTTTGGCTACCAAGAAAGGAGGATTGGCTACCAAGAAAGGTAAGAGCCTATCAGAGGGGGCCTCTGACGTCACCTGCTGGCACTGGCCACTCAGAGCAGTCCAGTGTGCCCCCAACACCTCTCTTTCCAAGATGGCAGAGGTCTGGGACACACTGGAGGAGCTCTGAGCACCTGCCTTGGGAGGTACTGGTCAAGGGAGTGGTCACTCCCCTTTCCTTTGTCCAGTTTCGTGCCAGATCAGGGCTGGGGGATCCCTGAACCGGTGTAGACTGGCTTATGCAGAGATGAGCACCATCTGTGCCCATCAAAGCATTTCCAGAGGCTGGGGGAAGCTACTCCTCCCCAGCCCTTCACACCTATTTCTAAAGGGAGATGGTGTAACAACCTCTCTCAGAGGAAATCCTTTGTTCTGCCTTCCTGGGCCAGGGCTGCCTGGACCCCAGGAGGGCAGAATCCTGTCTGAGGGGTTGGAAGCAGCTGCAGTGGAAACCCCGGTGAGGAAGTTTGGCAGTACCCGGGTTCTGTGCTAGAGACCCAGGGGATCATGGAATTGTCATCCCAATACCAGAATGGTATTGGGGTGACAATTCCATGATCTTAGACATGTTACGTGGCCATGTTCGGAGTTACCATTGTGATGCTATACATAGGTAGTGACCTATGTATAGTGCACGCGTGTAATGGTGTCCCGCACTCACAAAGTTCAGGGAATTTGCCCTTAAGGATGTGGGGGCACCTTGGCTAGTGCCAGGGTGCCCACACACTAAGTAACTTGGCACCCAACCTTCACCAGGTGAAGGTTAGACATATAGGTGACTTATAAGTTACTTATGTGCAGTGAAAAATGGCTGTGAAATAACATGGATGTTATTTCACTCAGGCTGCACTGGCAGGCCTGTGTAAGAATTGTCTGAGCTCCCTTTGGGTGGCAAAAGAAATGCTGCAGCCCACAGGGATCTCCTGGAACCCCAATACCTTGGGTTCCTAAGTACCATATACAAGGGAATTATATGGGTGTACCAGTGTGCCAAAGAGAATTGGTAAATTTAGTCACTAGCCTGCAGTGACAAATTTAGAAAGCAGAGAGAGCATAAACACAATCAGAGCGGTCGGGCACCGGCATGTAGGTACTCTCACCGGGTATTCCCTTTGGAGTGAGTGTGACTACAAGGGAAAACCCCACCCCCGGCGTTACCCAGACCAGAGGCCATTTGCCCCTATTTCCGGGACCTACCTTACTATGAACCACCTGTTCAGGTAGGCTTTTAGATTTCACTTAACGAGTCCACCCCTTAGTAGTAGTGCTCTGGGATCCTAGACCCTGACGAATGCCCCTGACCTTCCAGCACATCGAGAGGGCAGAAACATGTTGGTCATACATATATATTTTTCTAGACTCTAAGAGACATTAATCTCTAGTGAGCCTTTTTTCTCCCCCATTTTTAACCTTACCAACATGCACCTCCATTAAAGTTTAATTAATTGATATAGGTGACTTGTATGGTAATTTTATTCTCACCCTATCTGGATCCCTGTTATTTATCCAGCACGTTTAATTTCAGCACTCCCTCTTGTTCTTTTATCAAAGAGGTTGAGTCCGCCCAAGTAGTATCATCTTACTTGGGTGGGGCTAGGTGGTCAAATGATGAAGCAAGACACTATTATGTGTGTGAGACCACCTAGTCCGTAAAGGAACTCCCCCCCTTATTCAACACAGCCACCCGTTCTAGAGACACTCTCCACACACGCTCTCCTTCCATCACGAACCCCGACCCAACCGGTACTGACAATTGAGGGAACACTGGTCCAACTCCACCCTTAACCCCAACTATCCCACACTTTTAGTGGTTATATGAATCTCCTATAGTACCCTGTGAGGCCTAAAAAAGGCTCTCACCTTGGTTTGAGTTGTAGGGGGAACCCAATCCATGATAGTTTTGATTTTCCCCTGTAGTGGTTCAATCTGTTCTCCACCTATCAGGTGGCCCAGTTAAACCACTTTCCCCTGCCCTATCTGGCACTTAGAGGCCTTGATAGTGAGTCCTGCCTTTTGCCGGGCCTCCAAAACATTTCAAAGGTGGACCAGGTGTTCATCCTAGGTTGAGCTAAAGACAGCAATATCATCTAGATATGCTGCACTGAAAGCTTCCAACCTTTGCAGGACTGTGTTCACGAACCTCTGAAAAGTGGCAGGTGCATTTTTCAAACCAAAGGGCATTACTGTGAAATGGTAGTGCCCTCCAATGGCAGAAAATGCAGTCTTGGGTTTAGCATCTTCTGATAACCTAATCTGCCAATACCCTGCAGTTAGATCAAAAGTGCTTAGATACTTGGCAGAAGCCAGTGTATCTATAAGCTCATCTGCCCTGGGTATAGGGTGAGCATCTGTCTTGGTTACTTGATTGAACCCTCTATAATCTACTCAAAACCTCATCTCTCCCTTTCCATCTTTGGTGTGAGGTTTTGGTACAAGCACAACTGGGCTAGCCCAGGGGCTTTCAGATGGCTCAATCACCCCTAAGTCCAACATTTTCGGCACCTCTTCTTTAATGCAGTCCCTGAAATGGTCAGGCTGCCTATAAATCTTACTTTTGACATGCACGCTGTCTCCATTATCAATTGTATGTTCACACCAGGAAGTTGTACCTGGTACAAGTGAAAAGAGGTCTGAAAACTGACATAAGAGATTGATACAGTTGTCTTTCTGTTCTGCAGTAAGACAATCTGCTAAGACTACTCCCTCCACTAAGCCATCAGCTTCAGTGGTGGAGAAGAGATCAGGGAGAGGGTCACTCTCTTCTTCCTGTCCGTCATCTGTTGCCATGTGCAGGGTGAAATCAGCCCTGTCATAGTAGGGTTTTAGGCGGTTGACATGAATCACCCTAAGGGGACCCCTGGCAGTGCCTAGGTCTACCAAATAGGTAAGCTCACCCTTCTTTTCAACAATTAGATGGGGTCCACTCCATGTGTCCTGGAGTGCTCTTGGGGCCACAGACTCCAATACCCACATCTTCTGTCCTGGGTGGGACTGAGTCAGGACAGCCTTCTGATCATGCCATTGCTTTTGCAGCTCCTGGCTGGTCTGAAGGTTTTACTGGCCTTTTTCATATAATCAGCTATTCTGGATCTTAGGCCAAGTAAATAATCCACTATGTCCTGTTTAGGAGCTTTTAAAGGTTGTTCCCAACCCTCCTTCACAAGAGCAAGTGGACCTCTTATAGGGTGTCCAAAGAGGAGTTCAAAGGGGCTGAAGCCCACTCCTTTTTGGGGTACCTCCCTGTAAGCAAAAAGGAGGCAAGGTAACAGGACATCCCATCTCCTTCTGAGTTTCTCAGGGAGTCCCATTATCATACCTTTGAGAGTTTTATTAAACCTCTCAACCAGACCATTGATTTGTGGATGGTAAGGGGTGGTGAACTTGTAGGTTACACGACACTTCTTCCACATTTCTTTTGGGTATGCAGACATGAAGTTGCTACCTCTGTCTGACACCACTTCCTTAGGAAAACCCACCCTGGAAAAGTTTCCCAGGAGGGCCTTTGCCACTACAGGAGCTGTAGTGGTCCTTAAGGGGATGGCTTCAGGGTATCTTGTGGAATGGTCCACTACCAACAAGATAAATCTATTGCATGAAGCGGTTGGAGGGTCAAGGGGGCCAACTATGTCAACCCCTACCCTTTCAAAAGGCACCCCAACCACTGGAAGTGGAATTAGGGGGCCCTTTGGAGTGCCACCAGTCTTGTCACTGGCTTGGCAGGTCACACAAGAGCGGCACAACTATTTTGTCTCTTATGACATATGAGGCCAGTGAAACAAGGGACAAGTCTTTCCCAAGTTTTCTTGTGGCCCAAATGCCCAGCCAAAGGGATGTCAAGTGCCAGGGTGAGAAGAAACTCTCTGTACTGCAAGGGAATGACCAATCTCCTGGCAGCTCCAGGTTTAGGGTCCCTTGACTCTGTGTACAAGAGTGTGTCTTCCCAGTACACCCTATGGCTATCACTGACATCCCCATTCTGCTGTTTGACAGCTTGCTGCCTTAAACCCTCTAATGTGGGACTGGTTTGCTGTGCCACACTCAGCTCTTCCCTGGCAGGCCCCCCTGCACCCAAAAGCTCAGCAGTGTCTGCTGCCAGCTCCTCTGGTGTAGGTTCTGCACAGGGAGAGGATTCCTCTTCCTCAAAAGGGGAATCTTCTGTAGAAGGAGGGATAGTGGGCAGGGATTTACCCTTTCTACCTCTAGTTTTTGGGAGCACTTGGTCCATTGTTCCAGAATCCAAGTTTCGCTGTCCTTTTTGCTTTCTGGCCTGAGCCTTTGTCAAAGCAAAAATATGCCCAGGAATGCCCGGTATTGCTGCATGAGCCTCCAACTCCACTTCTGCCCAAGCTGATGTTTCCAAATCATTGCCCAGTAAGCAATCTACAGGTAATTCAGTGGCTACCACATCTTGCTTTGGACCAGTAACCCCCCCAAGTTGAGATTCACAACAGCCATGGGGTGGCTAAGAGTGTTGTTATGAGCGTCTGTCACTTGGTACTGCTGACCAAGTAGGTGTTGTTCAGGGTGGACCAGTTTTTCTATCGCCATAGTTACACTGGCTACTGTGTCCCTGTAGGCCTCAACCTCAACACCATTGATTAGGGGTATTTGCTTGTACTTACCCATATTAAGGGGACAAGCAACCAAAGTGGCAAAGTCAATGCCACCATCAGAGACTAAAACAGCCTCTGTGGTCTCCCTAACAAGACCAACCCCAACTACACTGCCAATAGTGAGCCCAGCTACCCCTTTGGATTGGCTATTAGTAGTAGACTTCCCACCACCATTGCCATTACTAGGGGCACTAGAGGTTGCAGTTGGGGTTGTGGTGGTGGGAGGTTTGGTGTTTTTCTTTGGACAAGTGGAATCACTTGCCCAATGGCCTTTTACTTTACATAAATAATACCAAGGCTTTTTCTGATTCTTTGAAGAGGATTTGGACCCACCACCAATAGGATTTTTGTGGGCCTGATGAAGACTCAGAATGTTTAGTTTTATCCCCACCCTTGTCAGAAGACTTACCATCCTTCTTCTTGCCATCCTTGTCACACCCTGTATGAACTTTTCTGTTCACCCTTGTTCTGACCCATTTGTCTGCCTTCTTTCCCAATTCTTGGACAGAGGTCAGATCAGAGTCTACCATGTACTGGTGTAACAAATCAGACACACAATTGTTAAGAATATGCTCTCTCAGGATCAGATTATACAGGCTTTCATAGTCATAAACTTTACTGCTGTGTAACCAACCCTCCAAGGCCTTCACTGAACAGTCAACAAAATCTGTCCAGTCTTGAGAGGACTCTTTTCTGGTGTCTCTGAACTTAATCCTGTATTGTTCAGTGGTTAAGCCAAATCCATCCAGGAGTGCATCCTTCAAAACTTTGTAATTATTGGGATCACTTTCTCTGACAGTAAGCAGCCTATCCCTACCTTTTCCAGTGAAAGATAGCCACAAGATAGCAGCCCACTGCAGTGGAGGGACCAACTGCACCATACAGGCCCTCTCAAGTGCAGCAAACCACTTGTTAATGGCATCCCCCTCCTTGTAAGGGGGGACTATATTATGCAGATTCCTGGAATCTTTCTCTCTAACAGGATTGCTATCAGAAATACTGCTGCTGCCACCATGGGGACCTAATCCCCTTCTCTGTCTTTCCCTCTCTATATCTAGGGATTCCCTGTCTAAGGCCAGCTGCTGCTGTTTAAGCTTCAGTCTGGTCTCTTCCAACCTCAGCTTTCTGATTTCCCTTTCCTTTAAGTTATCATCAGGGTGGGAGGGTAGGGAATGTTTGGATACAGAGGAGATTTGGGAATTGGCAGAGAGAGACCTGTCCCTAACTGGCTGAACCATAGTAACCTGGCCTCTAGGAGTGAAAGATGCCCTACTAATGTGTGGCCCTCTAACACTACCAGTGTCACTAGGTGGCCTGCTAGAGGGCAGGACTTTGTAAGAACCCTCCCCAGCATCTTCAGGGACCTCCTCTGAGTCTGACTGGGAAGCCTCCCCTTTTTCCTCACTTTCCTGAGATGGGCCAGACTGGTCATCCTGTAAGAGCAAGTCAAAGAGAAACTCTTTTGTTGGATTATTACCCATGCTTAAACCTCTATCCAGGCAGAGACCCCTCAAACTTTTATAGTTTAAACTCTCATAAGTTGCCTGAACAACCTTGGGAGTGACCTCTACTAAAAACGTGATAGAAAAAGGTTTAAGGATAGTAAGAGAAAAAGTTTTTAGAACTTTTGAAAGTACAGAGGAAAACTTTTACTAACTTTTAGAAAACCTTTAAAAGTTTTCAGAACTTTTCAGAAACTTAGTAAAAAGTTTTAGAGTAGAAAAGTAAACTGTTTTGGTTCAATGTACATATACTGAACTATTTGGTATAAGATTGTCTTATGAAAAGCACCAAATGACAAAGTGGTAAAGCAGTTACAAGTAAACATTAAACTTTGCACTTGTATAGCGTACTACTCACCAATTAGGGTCTCAAGGCACTGTACACATACCGCTGTGGCACCACTCCTGGCTTTTCCTTGTGAGGCACCCACTCCTGGACAGACCCAGGGTGAAGCCAATCATCCAAGCGCTGTGAGAGACATTGTGGAGATTAAGCAAGCTATTGCCCAGAGTTACAGAGTGGGACCCATTAATTAGATTAGGCACCAAGACTAGAATTATCTGGTTCAAGTGAATTGAGCCCAAGACCTGCCAAGGTGGGAATTGAACCCTGCTCCTGGACCAGATCTCTGCATCAAGGTCTGCTGCTCTAAACATTGTGCCACACTTCTCCACCAGTGCTTATCACACCGCTGCACCACCAATGTAGGAGGCTGGCCTGGCTTATAGTGGGTACCTTGTGGTACTTACACCTTGTGCCAGGTCCAGTTATCCCATATTAGTAGAATAGAGGTGTTTCTAGCAGCTTAGGCTGTTAGAGGTAGCTATGGCAAAGCAGCTTAGGCTGAACTAGGAGAAACGCAAAGCTCCTACTATAGCACTTATATCATATAGCATAATATCATAAGAAAAGGTGCCCACACACTAAGTAACTTGGCACCCAACCTTCACCAAGTGAACGTTAGACACCCTTAAAATTCCCTTGTATATGGTACCTAGGTACCCAGGGTATTGGGGTTCCAGGAGATCCCTATGGGCTGCAGCATTTCTTTTGCCACCCATAGGGATCTCAGATACTTCTTACACAGGACTGCCACTGCAGCCTGAGGGGAAAAACGTCCACGTTATTTTACAGCCATTTTTCACTGCACTTAAGGGACTTATAAGTCACCTATATGTCACCTATATGTCTAACCCTCACTTCGTGAAGGGTAGGTGCAAAGTTACTTAGTGTGTGGGCACTCTGGCACTAGCAAAGGTGCCCCCACATTGTTCAGGACAACTTCCCCAGACTTTGTGAGTGCGGGGACACCATTACAAGCGTGCACTACATATAGGTCAATACCTATATGTAGTGTCACAATGGTAAATCCGAACATGGCCAAGTAACATGTCTCGGATCATGGAACTGTCACCCCAATACAATTTTGGTATTGGGGGGACAATTCCATGCATCCATGGGTCTCAGCATAGAGCCCGGGTATTGCCAAACTAACCTTCCGGGGTCTCCTCTGCAGCTACAGCTGCTGCCAACCCCTCAGACAGGTTTCTGACCCCCTGGGGCCTGGGCAGCCTGGTCCCAGGAAGGCAGAGCAAAGGATTTCCTCTGAGAGAGGGTGTTACACCGTCTACCTTTGGAAATAGGTGTGAAGGGCCTGGGAGGAGTAGCCTCTCCTGGCCTCTGGAAATGCTTTGAAGGGCACAGATGGTGCCCTCCTTGTATAAGCCAGTCTACACCGGTTCAAAGATCCCCCGGCCCTGCTCTGGTGTGAAACTAGACAAAGGTAAGGGTAGTGACCACTCCCCTGACATGCACCTCCCAGGGGAGGTGCCCAGAGCTCCTCCAGTGTGTCCCAGACCTCTGCCATCTTGGATTCAGAGGTGTTGGGGCACAATGGACAGCTCTGAGCAGCCAGTGCCAGCAGGTGACGTCAGAGACCCCAGGTGATAGGTGCTTACCATTTCTCTGTGGCCAATCCTCCTCTGTGGGCTATTTAGGGTCTCTCCTGTGGGTATCTCACCAGATAACGAATGCAAGAGCTCACCAGAGTTCCTCTGCACTTCCCTCTTTGACTTCTGCCAAGGATCGACCGCTGACAGCTCCAGGACGCCTGCATAATCGCAACAAAGTAGCAAGAAGACTACCAGCAACATTGTAGCACCTCATCCTGACGGCTTTCTCAACTGTTTCCTGGTGGTGCATGCTCTGAGGGCTGTCTGCCTTCACCCTGCACTGGAAGCCAAGAAGAATTCTCCTGTGGGTCGACTGAATCTTCCCCCTACTAACGCAGGCACCAAACTTCTGCATCACCAGCCCTCTGGGTCCCCTCTCAGCCTGATGAGCATGGTCCCTGGAACACAGGAGCTGGGTCCAAGGGTCTTTGACAGTCCAGTGGCCCTTCTGTCCAAATTTGGTGGAGGTAAGTCCTTGCCTCCCCACGCCAGACAACAAACCTGTGTCCTTGTGATTTGCAGCTGCTCCGGCTTCTGTTCACTTCTAGAAGGATTCCTTTGTGCACAGCCTAGCCTGGTTCCCCAGCACTCTGTCCTGCATTGCCCAACTCGCTGAGTTGGACTCCGACGTCGTGGGAACATCTTTTGTTGTTCTGAGTCAACCGTCGTCCTCAGATCTTCTAAGTGCCTGTTCAGGTGCTTCTGCGGGTGCTGCCTGCTTCTGAGTGGGCTCTCTGTGTTGCTGAGCGCCCCCTCTGTCTCCTCCTCAAAGGGGGCGACCTCCTGGTCCTTCAAGGGCCCTAGCAGCACCCAAAATCCTCAACCATCTTCTGACCAAAGGAGAAGTTCCTAGACCTTTTCATTGTTGCAGAATCTTTGGCTTCTTCCACCCGGAGGCAGCCCTTTTGCACCTCATCTGGGGTTTCCTGGGCCCCTGCCCCCCCGGACACTATTGTGACTCTTGGACTTGGTCTCCTTCCTCTTCAGGTCCTCAGGTCCAGGAATCCGTCTTCAGTGTTCTGCTGGTGCTTGTGGTTCTTGCAGAATCCCCCTATCATGACTATTGTGTCTTTCTGGGGTAACAGGGTAACTTTACTCCTACTTTTCAGGGTTTTGGGGTGGGGTATTTTGGACACCCTTACTGTTTTCTTACAGTCCCAGCGACCCTCTACAATGTCCCATAGGTCTGGGGTCCATTCATGATTCGCATTCCACTTTTGGAGTATATGGTTTGTGTTGCCCCTATACCTATGTTTACCTATTGCATCCTATTGTGATTCTACATTGTTTATACTACTTTTCTTACTGTTACTTACCTGTTTTGTGTTTGTGTACATATAACTTGTGTATATTACTTACCTCCTAAGTGAGGGTATTCTCTGAGATACTTTTGACATATTGTCACTAAAATAAAGTACCTTTATTTTTAGTAACTCTGAGTATTGTGTTTTCTTAAGATATTGTGCTATATGATATAAGTGGTATAGTAGGAGCTTTGCATGTCTCCTAGTTCAGCCTAAGCTGCTTTGCCATAGCTACCTTCTATCAGCCTAATCTGCTAGAAACACCTCTATTCTACTAATAAGGGATAACTGGGTCTGGCACAGGGTGTGAGTACCACAAGGTACCCACTATAAGCCAGGCCAGCCTCCTACACTGTCGTCCTCAGATCTTCTAAGTGCCTGTTCAGGTGCTTCTGTGGGTGCTGCCTGCTTCTGCATGGGCTCTCGGTGTTGCTGAGCGCCCCCTCTGTCTCCTCCTCCAAGGGGGAACCTCCTGGTCCTTCCTGGGCCCTAGGAGCACCCAAAATCCTCAACCGTGACTCTTGCAGCTAGCAAGGCTTGTTTGTGGTCTTTCTGCGTGGAAATAAACTCTGCATCCTCCAGCACGCCGTGGGACATCTTCTGACCAAAGGAGAAGTTCCTAGCACCTTCTGTTGTTGCAGAATCTTCGGCTTCTTCCACCCGGAGGCAGCCCTTTTGCACCTTCATCCAGGGTTTGGTGGGCTCCTGTCCCCGCCCTCCCCCCAGGCCCCCCCCCGGACACTTGCGTGACTCTTGGACTTGGTCCCCTTCCTTTACAGGTCCTCAGGTCCAGGAATCCATCTTCAGTGCTTTGCAGTCAGTTGTTGTCCTTGCAGAATCCCCTATCTCTACTTTACTGTCTTTCTGGGGTAGTAGGGTAACTTTATCCCTACTTTTCAGGGTCTTGGGGTGGGGTATTTTGGACACCCTTAGTGTTTTCTTACACTCCCAGTGACCCTCTACACACTACACTAGGCCTGGGGTCCATTCGTGGTTCGCATTCCACTTTTGGAGTATATGGTTCGTGTTGCCCCTAGGCCTATTTCTCCCTATTGCATTCTATTGTGTTCTACAGTGTTTGCACTACTTTTCTAACTGTTACTTACCTGATGTTGGTTAGTGTGTGTATATTTTGTGTATATTACTTACCTCCTAAGGGAGTATATCCTCTGAGATACTTTTGGTATATTGTCACTAAAACAAAGTACCTTTATTTTTAGTAACTCTGAGTATTGTGTTTTCTTATGATATAGTGCTAAGTGATATAAGTGGTATAGTAGGAGCTTTGCATGTCTCCTAGTTCAGCCTAAGCTGCTCTGCTATAGCTACCTCTATCAGCCTAAGCTGCTAGAACACCTCTAATCTACTAATAAGGGATAACTGGACCTGGCACAAGGTGTAAGTACCACAAGGTACCCACTAAAAGCAAGGCCAGCCTCCTACACCTACTAATTGGATCCAAGATTGTGGAATTACATTTTGGTGCCCATTTAGGTTTATTTAATGTGCTTAGTTGTGATTAACGTGTTGATTGTTTAAGAAATCGTGATTTTGAATCCTTTTTGTCTTATTTTTGAGTTGCACTTTTGCGGTATCTTAATTATTGCCCTGATTATGACATTGGTGGTAAATCCCGCTTACTGCCATGCCGACTGCCGCCAACATAATGCTGAAGGAGCAGATAACCGCCAACCAAAACAAAGACACACACATAACAATCCGTCACTATACAGCCACACACACAAGTCCTCCAGACCAAAGATCAGCAATAAACTGGCAGTAGCAAAACCCACACCGTTACGCCAACAGAACTACGCCCATAGCATTATGACACACGAATTACTGCGGTGGACATTTAATGGCGGTAAAGCATCGGCGGTACATACCGCTACGCTCAAAATACACACACACAGACTAAACAACACTACAATGGTCAATTAAAACTACACACACCTGACACACATACATACACCACACCAACACAACTATAAAACGCCCACCCACACTACCCACAGAGAGAGACAGCAATTGCACACACACAACCAGAGCCACAAAACAACATCACCTATACACCATCCACGCACCTTACATCACACACCCCAACACATTACCCACAAAGCCTCACCCACACCACTCACATTACACCCATGGCACCACAATGACACCCCAGATTCTCTGAGGAGGAGCTGAGGGTCATGGTGGAGGAAATCACCTGGGTAGAGTCACAGCCATTTGGATCACAGGTGCAGCAGACATCCATTGCTAGGAAGATGGAGCTATGGAGGAGAAAGGTGGACAGGGTCAACGCCGTGGGACAGCACCAAAGAACAAGGGACGACATTAGGAAGAGGTGGAACGACCTACAGGGGAAGGTACGTTCCACAGCAGCAAGACACCACCTAGCTGTACAGAGGACTGGCGGTGAACCCCTCCCTCCTCCAACCACAACTAACTGCATGGGAGGAGCAAGTCTTGGCAATCATGCATCCTGAGGGCCTGCCAGGAGTAGCAGGAGGACTGGTCTCTGGTAAGTCAAATCTATATTACTATCACCCCCCCCACCTGCATGCCATCACAAACCTCCACCCGTACCGTCACTCCCATCACTTCACCACCTCCCACATACCCCACCATCACAACCCACACATCCCAATACCAAGCCCTGCATGTAACACCAATGCATGGACACCCTTCACAGACCTGCAGGGACACCTATGCACACTGGGGAGAATCACCTAGCCCACCAAATAGCTACTCACTCAAAGGCAAATCTGCCAGGGCAACAACAACCATAGAGGGCAACACACCCATGCACATGATGTCACACGCAGAAACAATCACACTGCATTTGCATCCCCACAGGTCCCCCAGCCAATGTCACCGGAGAAAAGGTGCCAGCAACATCCAGCCCCCCAGAAGAGGCCCACAGTGATCACAGCAGCTCTGCTCGCCTGGATCTGGATGACCAACCTGGCCCATCAGGGATCTCCGGACAGTCGGTTACCCAGACACCCTCTCACACCACCACAGAGCCTTCCCCTCAGGAACCACCACCACAGCACCTACCCAGCGGGCCCATACCTCTGCCCCTAGGACGCATCACTCAGCAGTGTGTCCACCACTACAGGGACCCCAGGCCACCCCACAAACACAGGACGATCTTGGACCTGGGGTCAGTGGCAGTGGGAACACAGTTCAGGGGACAGAGGCACAGGTCAACAGGGAAGCTGGGAGGCCTGCTGTGAGACAGGGGGAAGACAGACCCAGGGAACCAACCCTCCAGGAGACACTGTAGGAAGGTAGCCTCTTTCTAGCCTTGTTACCCCCACTTTTGGCCAGTTTGTGAGTGTATGTCAGGGTGTTTTGTGTAAGTACCACAAGGTACCCACTATAAGCCAGGCCAGCCTCCTACAGGCACTCACCACAATCCTGGGAGCCTACCACCATTCCCAGGAGACGATGGGCCAGATACTGGACAAGTTGCAGAAGAACATGCAGCTGCAGGAGGGACAGTATCTGGGGATCAGGGAGGACTTGAAGGACATCAACACCACCCTGTTCTCCATTGCAGGGGTGCTGGCAGACTTGGGCAACACTGTGAGGGAGGCAGTGGCACCCCACCGGGCCTCTGCCACTAGCCAAACAGATGAACAGCCCTCCACCTCCGCTGCCGCTAGTGGAAAGGAGGCCCCGTCACAGGACGAACAGGCCACCAGCACACCTTCCCCTGCAGAATGAAAACCACCCTGCAAACATTCCCTGCGATTCAGGCAGAAGCCAGAGACTATTGCCAAGACCCCAGCCAGGAAATAAGACTCTCCTGATTGTCACCCTTGTGTTCTACTCTGTCACCCTATCCACCTTGAACTGCCATTGCTCACCTTCCTATGCCCCCTTGGACAATGCACCTGTGATACAAATAGACTGGACTCCAACCTGGACTTTCCTCCATCATCCCCCCGGCCCATTGCACATCCCCCTCTACCTCTTTGCACTGAAATAAACACCCTTTGAAAAAATACAAGTATGGAGTATGTCAAATGATTTAAGGATGTATTTGTTTAACAAGGTTGAAACATTGACAATCAACTGTATAGAAATGTACGCATAGGAATGACCTATAGTTGGCTGCTGTCAACACACCAGGAGGCATAGTTGGGGACACATATCTGCAAATAGGGATGCCAAAGGCTACAGTGAGTGGATGTAGAAGTGGGAAAATCAGCCTGCCAGTGACAATGTCAAACACAAAACTATCAATTAAATGTGAAGTTACACTGTCTTACCTGTGTGTCATTGGAAGTATTGACAAATCATTGCACTTCTGTTGTCCTCATCCTCATACTCTGCCTCCTCATCTTCACTGTCCACAGGGTCCACTGCTGCCACACAGCCATCTCCAGCTTTATCCTCCTGCAGAAAAGGCACCTGGTCACATAAGGCAAGGTTGTGCAACATACAGCATGCCACGGTGATCTGGCAGACCTTCTTAGGTGACTAATACAGGGATTCACCTGTTAGACGGAGGCAACGAAACCTGGCCTTCAGGAGGCCAAAGGTCCTCTTTATAATTCTTCTTGTTCGCCCATGTGCCTCATTGTAACATTCCTCTGCCCTTGTCCTGGGATTCCTCACAGGGTCAGTAGCCATGAGAGGTTGGGATAACTAGAGTCACCTGAAAATATCGAGGGACAACTGTTAGCCACACATCAACCCTTAGGGCCCACACTATACCCATACACCAACATCCACTGGGTGGGAACCAGGGCTCACCTATTAGGCACACCCTGAGCCTCTGGAGTTGACCCATCACATATGGGATGCTGCTATTCCTCAGGATAAAGGCAGCATGCACAGACCCAGGATATTTTGCATTGATGTGAGAGATGTACTGGTCCGCCAGGCACACCATCTGCACATTCGAGTGAAAGCTCTTTCGATTTCTGAACACCTGTTCATTTCGCCGGGGGGTGGACACAAATGCTTTATGTTTACCATCATTTGCCCCAGTTATGTTGGGGATATGTCCCATTGCATAGAAATCAGCTTTCACTGTGGCCAAATCCTCCACCTGGGGGAAAACGATGTAGCTGCACATGCGTTTAATCAGGGCAGACAACACTCTGGTCAGCACTATTGAGAACATTGGCTGAGACATTCCTGCTGCCAAGTCCACTGTCACTTGGAAGGAGACAGTTGCCAGGAAATGGAGCACTGATAGCAATTGCACAAGAGGGGGGATCCCAGTGGGGTGACGGATAGCAGAGATTAGGTCAGGCTCTCATTGGGCATACAGCTCTGTGATTGTGGCCCTGTCCAGTCTAAAGGTGAGGATAATGTGCCTTTCCTCCATTGTTGCCAAGTCCACCCGTGGTCTGTACACGGGGGATGTCTCCATCTCCTATTCATCCGCAGGGGTTGCAATCTATGGGGCAAAATGGTGAGCAGCTGGTTAGTATCTTTTATTTCCAACTACTAAACTTCAATGCATGTCGTGATTGTAACATTATTGTTTTGGAGAGGTCCAAAAGGTGCATATGTGTACTGTGACACAGTTAGGAGCCATGGCCTGCACCCACCTTAAAATGGTGTCTGCCTGTCCTGTGTGAAGGGACAGGTGGAAATGAGGTAATTCCCCTGACGTTGTGCGCCGTTGCGGGAGGCGGTTGAAAACCGCCGTGCAACTCCTTGTTTGTTAACATTGGGCCCTATGGGGTACAGTGGCCAATGATGATGTACGCCAGTGGTGACGGTATGCACCGCCTCGGACGTGACCGCCATTTTCTATCTGTTCACTCACTTGCTACCTGACCTTCAACAGGAGAGGACCTACACTGCAAGTGCTGCAGCAACCTGTGTCTGGAACTGACGATGGCTCGTGTCACTGAGGAAAGGGCCCCTGCCTTCACCTCAGCGGAGTTGGAGCGACTGGTGGATGGGGTCCTACCCCAGTACCGAATGCTGTATGGGCCTCCAGACCAACAGGTGGGTACACCGTGAGTACGTTGCATGGGGCATGAATGCATGGAGTGCTGTGTGTGAAGGCCTCATGTGGGGGGTGTTGGTGGATGGGCCCTGGGCAGCGTGCTGCATGTATGGTGGGCCATCTCTGTGCTAATGGGGATGGGAAGGGGCATGGTGGGCCATGAGTGTAACAGGCAGGACAGTCGGACTAATACCTTTCCCTGTGTCCATTTCCCTGCAGGTCAGCGCCCATCAGAAAAAAGGAATATAGTGTGCCATCGCCAAGGACGTGCAGACCCTTAGACGCTGGGCACGGATGTCGGCGGAGGTCCAGCTGGGGATGGCCTCCCAATGAGGAAGGGGTGCCCGTCGAACCCTGACCCCACTGATGGCCGACATACTGGCGGTGGCCTATCCGGAGCTAGATGGGCACTTGAGGGCATCACAGCAGCCACAAGTGGGTGCATACAGTGCCCTAATTAACAACTTGCACCTGGTGGAGTGGTATCTGGGTGGGGGATGTGGGCCTGTGGGTGCCCCTTGGCCAGGCCTGACATTGCAGTGTAGTTCCCATGTTGGGCAGGGTTCTGATGTAAAATACCTCCAACCAAGCTAGTAGGCATCCACTACTGGGCAGGGGTCTGTGGGTCTCAGGTATGCTGCAAGTGGCATTAGGTGTCCCTATCCATGGGCTGGTGACTAGCATTGTAACTGGTAGTTCATTGCCTAGTGCGTAGGGCTGTTCTCTGTGTGTTGTGTACACCAACGATGGTGTTGGTGGCACCACTGACCAAGTGTATCCTTTGTCTCTTCCTCCCCCTTTTTGTTTTGTCACCGTGTCCTTATGTGCATTAGCATCATCTGGCGGAGGAGATGAGGCACCGGCGACGGAGGGAGCTGCATCCCACAGGGCCCAGGAGGCCAAACCCACTGAAGGTGATGGCACCAGTGGGACAGAGGGCGACGGGAGCACCACTGCAGAGACAGGAGGGGACAGTTTGGACACGGATTCCTCCTCCAATGTAAGTTTCCTGGTGGTGGCGGACACCTCTGTGCCCACCCCAGCTACAGGTACAGCCGCCACCCCACTGTACCAGCACCGCCCTCCCAGCAGCCCCTCATTGAGTTGCTCGTGCCCACTCAACCACGAGGGTGGGCATCTACTTCGCCCCAGGCACCTCAGGCCCTGCCTCAGTGAGCTCAGCTGCCCTGAGTGAGGAGGCTATTGACCTCCTCTGATCCATCTGTGTTGGGCAGTCAACCATTGTGAATGCCATCCAGGCGCTGGCAGCCCAAATACAACAGACAAATGCATTCATGGAGGTCATTCACACTGGCATGGCCTCACAACATAGATCAATCCAGGCTCTGGCATCCTCTCTGATGGTAGCCATTGTCCCTGTTTCTAGCCTCCCCCCTCCAACTTCCTCTACCCAATCCCATTCCCCTCAACCCCAACCTATCCCAAGCACACAGTCAGACGAGCAGGCACCCAGGACAACAGACAAGAGTGGACATGGCAAACACAAGCACCACACTTCATCCCACAGGCACTCACACAAACACCATCCAGATGCAGACATACCAACATCCACTGCCTCCACTGTGGCCCCCTCCTCGTCCACCTCCCTCCCAGTTGCGTCTACACTCACACCTGCATGCACTACATCCTCATCCACTACCACCATCACCAGCACATCTATCAGCACACTCCCCTCACTGGCAGTTACCACCCCCACTTCCATGCACACGTCCCCTGTGTCCTCTCCCACCCTGTATTTGCCCCCTCCTCCCAAAGTACACAAACGCAATCCCTCAGGCACCCAACAGCCATCCACCTCACAAGAGCATCCAGCCCATGCACCGGCACCCAAACACAACAGACACCTCCTACAACCACTCCCTCTACCTCTACCCCCAAACCATCTCCCTCTTCCCGCCCCAATGTCCCTAAGAAGCTTTTCCTCTCCACCTTTGACCTCTTCTCTAGCCCTACCCCCCATTCCTCACATCAGGCAAGGGTGGTCAGAACCCAGTCAAGCACCTCAGCCAGCCAGTCCAGGGGCACAGTAGTGTCCACAGCTACACAAGGTGGGAGAGGATCCCGGGCACCAGGCAGCCACACTGATAGGGTGCCTGCAACAAGTGCTGCAAGGCAGAGCAAGGAGGCACCCCAGCTGCTGCAAAGAAGGGCAAGGAGGCACCCCCAGCTGGTAAAAGGAAGAGAAAGGAGCAATCCCCGGCTGCTGCCAAAAGGAGCAAGAAGCCATCCCCAGCTACTGGCAGGAAGGGCAAGTGGCTTGCACCAGCAGGCAAAAAGTACAGGAGGTCTGGTGCTGGGACTCAGTCAGAGCCCCCACCACCAACCATGGTGGTGCAGCTGTCTGAGGCTGCAGGGGATGGGCTGGGGCCTCCCCCCATCACTGCCAGCACCGACACCAGTCCGCCACTGACACCACTGAGCAGCCATCACCGCCGGCGGACAGTGTGTAGTCCTGCATCCATGGGCTGTTGTGCGGCCTGGCCCCTGCAATTCCTGTGGGTCTGATACCCAGGTGAGAGACTGTGACCTTGCACTCCCCAAGATCTGCATCACAGGGCACAATGCCCCCTCCAGAACCAGTGGAAGAAGCCATCCACTCACCCCATCCTTCCAAGGATGAAGCTCACTGGACACAATGCCCCACCCAGAACCAGTGAAGCCATCCACTCACCCCATCCTTCCCAGGATGAAGCTCACCGGGCACAATACCCCCTCCAGAACCAGTAGAAGAAGCCATCCACTCACCCCATCCTTCCCAGGATGATGCTCACTGGGCACAATGCCCCCTCCAGAACCAGTGAAAGTAGTCACCCACTTGAGAGACTGTGGCCTTGCACTCACCAGGACAAGTCAGTGTAGAAGACACCCACTTGAGAGACTGTGGCCTTGCACACCCAGGAGAGTGCAAAGGGCATTTTGCCCCCTCCAGAGCATGTGGGCAAATCACCCACTTGAGAGACTGTGGCCTTGCACTCCCCAGGATAGCGCACAGGGCATGTTGCCCCCTCCAGAGCATGTGGGCAAATTACCCACTTGAGAGACTGTGGCCTTGCACTCTCCAGGACAGAGTGATGGGCATGTTGCCCCCTCCAGGACCAGTGGTGTTCCATCTTCCGGCTGAGGTGCCCCACAATTCCCTATCCCCCTGGGGTGCCTGTCTATTTTCAACCTGATGCCCCTGCAGTGTTCTCTCCGTGTTGTTGCAGGACTGAGGTTGGGCCTTGGACTTTGTGATTTGGCCCTGTGGCCCACGGACATTGAGGACTAGGCAGTGTCCCTTGCATTGTAAATATGTATATACTTTTTGATTTGGATGCATGAATTTCAACTATATTTATCTGATTACAGCCTTTTTACACTATAGTAGTTGTCCTTGCATTATTCCCGAGGGGTACGGGGTGTATATGTTACTGCATCTGGTTGTGTGTGTGGCGTTGGGGGTGTTACTTTTTGCATGTGTGTGTCACTCTCTTTTTCCTCCCCCCTCCCCTGTGTGCTAGGCGGCTGTAGTCACTGTGGTCGTCTTCGCTGGCATTGGTGTTCATAATGGAGCAGAAGGTAGAAGAGAATGGGGAAGACATGCACCTTGGGCTCCATGGCGGTGTGGTTCTTCCTTGCATGTTCAGAGGTGTTGTTTCCCTTCTGTGCAGTGTTTCCGCCAGGCTGCTGATGTCGTTAGTACCGCCCCAGAAAATGCAGCGGAATGGACTGTCATTAAACTGTGGGCGGTACATTGTCTTCAGTCTGGCTGTTGGCGGTTACCGCCGTGGTGCCTGTTGGTTTCGCCTTGGTGGTCGGTGTGTTAAAATGGCTCTCTGTCTGAGCGAATTCCGCTCATAATTTCATCTTTATTACCGCCGTCCTATTGGCGGTATTACCACCGCTTTATCACCAACCGTCAGAGTTGTAATGAGGGCCTATGTCTGAGAGACCTGTGCATGTGCAGTGAAATTTTGAGTGGTTTCACTGTGTTTTTTCTAAAAACAATAAGATGTGGGCCTGCTTCCATACTTGCAGAACAGAAGCTGTAATTAAATAAGTGTTGAACAGCTCTTAAGAATGGGACTATTGACCTCTAGTGTTAACCTCAAAATAGAAGTGGGCAGGGGTCAAGAGGCGGGCTAGATTTGCAAATTAGAACCATCTCCTTGTTTCATCCACCAGACTGTACTTTACAGGAAAAAGTGATAAAGGGGAGGTCAGAATCAAATTTCTGTGTGGATATGTTCTGATGAATTTTGACAATCTTATTGTGAGAGAGAGAGAGAGAGAGACATTGGGTTGTCAAAAAGAGTTTTAAACAGGATTAAATATTGGTTGCAGGCCTCAGGTTTCATAAATGTGGAAATGTGGCATACATTCCATCCACTGCATTACAAGTGCATTATAGTTGAGGCTCACAATTTTCAGTTTTATGTATTTTTTTAGATATATACAGACAGAAGAGCATCTGTTTCTTTGTACTATTTTTTTTATGTTGAAAAAATGTAAACTATGATTTATTTTGAATTATTCTCTGTGCTAGCAATTATGAATGCCAGGCCAATGGCTTTGTGAATAGGAGGGTTAAAAAAGGGCAGTGTTTTCTAATGAACCTTTCACTCAATGTAGTCTTGCATGAGTTTGTGCTACAATGTAATGTTTTCATATAATGGTATTGCATGAGTAAAATCATTATTTATGTCTTATAGCACTGAAACGTGTTAAGCGTCTAGATGTGCTAAGTGTGCTCTTAGCTACATATAATGAAAACATATTAATTGCAGCTTCATTTGTTGATAAAATGCAAAATTAATATGTATAAATGCTCATAAAATTAGCAGAAAACATAAACACAGACCGAGAGGATTAATAGAATAATAGTATAAAACAGGATCCATATTTATAGACAATACACTTTAAACTTGCCAGAATGGAAATCTGTCACTTTTTGATGGATTACCCCAGTATCCAAACTCAAAATAAGACTCAAAGACGGTTTAACTGCCAATAGGATATGTAGCAAGGCGGAAGTATTATGTGGTATGACTGGGGAGTCTTAGCATGTAATACTAGCACATTACCCAGTAGGGGACCTCAGATTCACACTAGTAAACCTTAGCTTAGTCCTGGTAGTGTGGCAAAGAGTAGTCAGGCTACTTAGAGGGACATATGTAAAGCATTTCACAACACCACCATGGATGATAAGTAAATGACACAACTCAAAAGAAATCCGACACCAATTTAGAATAATAAAGCAGATTTGTATATACATTTAGACACCAAAATCAACTTTTTAAGTTACACACAACCGGAATTATGAATCTTAGAAGCTTTGGAAAAGAGGGTATTTTCACTATTTAAATGGCTCCCATTGCAGTCAATGGAGAAAATCAAAGTGTGCACTGGGGCAATTGTAGGGTGAGCTCCAGCCGTCCACATGGACTTAAGGCTCTGCAAGGCCCTAGACCAAGAGTTAACAGTCAGTTTCTTATTACCTTGCCCAAGGAGTCCGGGTGCAGAGGTGCTTTAGCAGTCCTTCGTACTGATGGGTCCACGGCGGCTGGTAAGTTTGCACCACTTGGCAAACAGGTATTGGGGGTGGACACAAGCTCTACCCTTTGGAAGTAGAGGTCTTTAGGGGGCCAGGACCAGGAATCAACAGTTGGAACTCCGCCACCACGCTCGGTGCCTTTTTTTTTTACCAATGGGGAGGGCCCCTTAGGCAAGGGTCGCTCCCCTAAAATAGGGGGGCCTATTTTAATTAGGCCGCTCTACCCCCAAGGGGGGCAGAAGCCACAAGGCACCAGGGATTTTTTTTTTTTCATTTTTACAGATGAGGAGCGACCCGTTAGGCAAGGGTCGCTCCCCTAAAATAGTGGGGCCTATTTTGATTAGGCTGATCTGCCCCCAAGGGGGGCAGAAACCACTTGGCACCAGGGATTTTTTTTTAATTATTTTTACAGATGGGGAGCAACCCCTTAGGCAAGGGTCGCTCCCCTGGAGGGCAAATTTATTTTAGGCCATTTCGGCCCCCATCAGCCTAGCGGGAAACACCTAACAGGTGTTCGCGCGTGGTCGCCACTATGGCGGCGCCACCCTGTCGGAAGTTTGACAGGTGGGCTTTCCCATCCGCCAATCGCTAAATGAGGCCCATTATGCCTGAACAACCCATACTTTTCTCCACCCTCGCTGAAAAATGATAACTTCTGCCAATAGAACTTTACCACTTCTTAACATTAAACATTGCTCTTTGGAGTGTGATGAATTACCATAGGGCAGAATGTTTACCCTTCTTGCACCAGTTATCTCCCAAGCCTCATATAGGGTCCCTTATATACAAAACAGTACAAAACATGACAAACCAGACCTTGCGTCTTATATACAAAACAGTACAAAACATGCCAAATCAGACCTTGCGTCTATACAACATAAGTGGAATGAGTCTTGCATCCACCACAATCTACCCATCATTCAAATAGAAAATTGGAAATATACATAGGACTCTCTATTAAGATATAAAATGTCCCCTATGTTATTACAATGCAAACTCTGGTCTAGATATAGAGCATATTTGGCACCAGATTGTCTATAAAATAGAAAGTTACTAGACTCAGTTACATGTTG
The DNA here is from genome assembly GCF_031143425.1 of Pleurodeles waltl. Classification (NCBI taxonomy): domain Eukaryota; kingdom Metazoa; phylum Chordata; class Amphibia; order Caudata; family Salamandridae; genus Pleurodeles; species Pleurodeles waltl. The sequence goes on along the minus strand of NC_090449.1, from coordinate 757,392,022 downwards.
GCAGTGCATGAACATAAAGGTGATATTGACCACTTACTCTTTTATTTTAAACACATTACCCTCTATGGAAAGCTATAGAGAATACAATAAGGGACATATTCCAGGGTAATATTACTTTGAACCATGTATTAACTTCACTAGGTATTCAAGCAGAAACAAACATCGACCTCCTTAATGATCTATCATTTTCAGATAAACTGCTATTGGATATACTGCTGTTTGTGGGGATTAAAACAATACCTGGTGGGCTTGGATCTGCGTTATGAAAAACTCTGACCCTGCCCTATACAACACCAATTTTAGAGACAACTCCTCTCGCCAACTGTGGTCCAAATTGGACGCATATATACAAAAAAGTGCAGCCTCCATAGGCTACTAGTTCAAAGATCTACACAGAGGGTCCTTTCATTCTCTGTCCCTCGCCCCTCACCCCTTTACGTTCTACTCAAGATTACACAATTTATTGTAAGGGACAGCAATGTTAAACAGTAGTCATAACTTTTGTTTGCCTCATTTTATGTGATATTGATATGTCTTTAGATACTGTACCTTTTTGTTCTTGTACTATATTGTTTACGTTATGACAAAACTAATAAAATCTTTTGAAATCAAAAGAACAACCCACCAAAGAAACTTAACAACAGAGACTTTCAATTATATTGGTCTATACCACTGGGGATTGTTCTTGTCTCCCTTTTTAAACACTTGGACAATAATTGAGGTTGACAAGGATTGGGTGCCTTCACTGTTGCATTTATAGTCCGGGTAATCAAGGTAGCCAATAGCTCCACCTCATAATGTATGCAGATTCATTGTGAAGTATATATCTCATTTTAACTATTACCCATAAACAATAGAACATGTGTTTTCTGTCATTTTCTGTCAAACAGATGACGTTGGGCTATTTATACAATGCCTTGCCAAATAATGATGTTGCCTTTTATAATTTGTTTGCCAGGGTCATGTTCTGTTTGAGAAAAGCGAAGGTATCATTAATAAGTGTTTCACCATACTGAACTGACAAGAAGTGCAAAAAACACCTATGTTTTTGCTCCATTCGAATGAGGCCCGATTACTACCATTATCTGTTTTTAGAGGGTGTAGTCTAAACAAATGTAATGATGAGTATCCAAGTGGCCCTCATCAATGTCTTAGTATTATTATCTAAAACAGAGTTCATGATAGCTGAAGACTCCTGAAGTTAATTAATAGTGATTCTGTAAAAACAGGTTTTGGCCCAAGTCCTTATTACTATGATAATTACAGTATGTACCCACAGACATAATGACTCCTTAGGTGAGGAAAATGTCATGTTAAAGTATTATAAAGAAATGCTCACACTTCAAATCATTCCTTTAAGGGCCCACTTTTTTCTTAACCCAAGTCTATGAAGTCACTCTTTAGAGAAGTCTGGGAAGCGTCATAGATTTAAACAATGAGCAGTGGAAAAGATGGATGTCACCCTCAGGCGATTCAGGTCCAGTGATTGCTTATAAAACAATATTTCATAAGAAATCTATAGCTCTTAATGAGGCTGCACAAATTAGAGGGATTTACTGTGTCTGTAGTCTGTCTACAAATAGTATTCTGTTATTTTGCCGTATGGAATGTTATCCATGATATTTTAGACTTGCTGTGCCACAGGAACTTGGCTTTTCCTCACTGATAAGGTCCAACAAAATCAAAACTGATCTAGGTTTACTTGTGTTCTCTTTTGGAAGGTACCTTGCCTGGCAGTCCGGATGGACTGCACTCATGTGGAGAAGGGTCAGTACTCACTTGCATAAGGCTGGCCTCTAGCTAGAGAGGGTCAGAGACCAAAAATAATGGCCTCTGGGGCTGGCCATGGAAACGTCTCATATTTAAAACTATTTTAAATATTCTTAAAATATTGTTTTGTGTGTTCTCTGTGATCATTGTTCCTCTTGCCCAAAACAATAATATGAATGAACAGCTTGCTGTCAAACTACAAGTAGCTTGAACGAATCAGACAAAAACCAGAACCTGGCAGAGAACCCTCCCCACACTCAACTTCATTCTATGATATTGAGTTCCAAACAATGAGGGCTACTTTAAGCCTTTCTCATTGGTACGCTAACCTCCCTGAAACCTATGCGAAAAATGAATATCACATCCACAAACATCAAAATGGTAGATTGCTTGCTGGCTGGCAATGGTGTCCTTACGGGCCTGTGCATGGTTTGACCTTTCTTGTGGTGCGGGCGAGACAGAGGACGGGGCTGCTCATGCTGCTCTGTCTCCCTTTCAGACAGCGCGTGCAAGCAGGCCCCCCTGCCCATGTTTGCTGTGACCTGACTGGTGCCTGCGGCAACGCCCTGTAGCAGCATACACATTTTCCTTGGCGCAGACATGGCGGGCACTGGGTGCCTCCTCTCCAGGACTGGCGTTAGGCCCTCATCAGAAGCGCTACATCTGGAAAGTCACAAGTTGGACGCTGTGTTGGCGCAGTGGAAAGCATAGACGCTTCTTTGGAACAGGCCCACACATCTCTTGAGGGCAAAATAGATAAGGTGACCAGCGACCTTACCTTGCTTCATGCGGACCACCGCAAACTGGCAGACAGAACATGCACTCTCGAGGACAGGCTTGGTGAACTGGCACCTACGATGTCTCGGCTAGAGTCTTCGCTGAACAACGCTCTGACCCAAATAGGTGAGCTGGAATATCGTGTTGAGGATGCTGAGGGTCGCACCAGGAGAAATAATATTCAGGTCATAGGCCTCCTGCAAGGTTTGGAGGGCCTGGAAGCGGTACCCTACTCTAAGTCCTGGCTTCGGGGGCTAGTGCCACAGAGCTCCTTGACACCTTTCTTCTCAGTGGAGCATGCGCATAGGGTCCCTACACGGTCTACGTCCCTTTCTGCTCCGTCTACTTCATTATGCAGACAGAGACATTATCCTCCGAGTGGTCAGGTTATTGCCCTCAATCCGAGTGGACAATGCTGTTTCCTGTGAGAAAGTAGCCTCTTTCTAGCCTTATTACCCCCACTTTTGGCCTGTTTGTGAGTGTATGTCAGGGTGTTTTCACTGTCTCACTGGTATCCTGCTAGCCAGGGCCCAGTGCTCATAGTGAAAACCCTATGTTTTCAGTATGTTTGTTATATGTTACTGGGACCCTGCTAGTCAGGATCCCAGTGCTCATAAGTTTGTGACCTATAGGTATGTGTTACCTGTGTAGTGACTAACTGTCTCACTGAGGTTCTGCTAATCAGAACCTCAGTGGTTATGCTCTCTCATTTCTTTCCAAATTGTCACTAACAGGCTAGTGACCAATTTTACCAATTTACATTGGCTTACTGGAACACCCTTATAATTCCCTAGTATATGGTACTGAGGTACCCAGGGTATTGGGGTTCCAGGAGATCCCTATGGGCTGCAGCATTTCTTTTGCCACCCATAGGGAGCTCTGACAATTCTTACACAGGCCTGCCACTGCAGCCTGAGTGAAATAACATCCACGTTATTTCACAGCCATTTTACACTGCACTTAAGTAACTTATAAGTCACCTATATGTCTAACCTTTACCTGGTAAAGGTTAGGTGCAAAGTTACTTAGTGTGAGGGCACCCTGGCACTAGCCAAGGTGCCCCCACATTGTTCAGGGCCAATTCCCCGGACTTTGTGAGTGCGGGGACACCATTACACGCGTGCACTACATATAGGTCACTACCTATATGTAGCTTCACAATGGTAACTCCGAATATGGCCATGTAACATGTCTATGATCATGGAATTGCCCCCTCTATGCCATCCTGGCATAGTTGGCACAATCCCATGATCCCAGTGGTCTGTAGCACAGACCCTGGTACTGCCAAACTGACTTTCCTGGGGTTTCACTGCAGCTGCTGCTGCTGCCAACCCCTCAGACAGGCATCTGCCCTCCTGGGGTCCAGCCAGGCCTGGCCCAGGATGGCAGAACAAAGGACTTCCTCTGAGAGAGGGTGTTACACCCTCTCCCTTTGGAAAATGGTGTGAAGGCAGGGGAGGAGTAGCCTCCCCCAGCCTCTGGAAATGCTTTCATGGGCACATTTGGTGCCCATTTCTGCATAAGCCAGTCTACACCGGTTCAGGGACCCCTTAGCCCTGCTCTGGCGTGAAACTGGACAAAGGAAAGGGGAGTGACAACTCCCCTGACCTGTACCTTCCCTGGGAGGTGCCCAGAGCTCCTCCAGTGTGCTCCAGACCTCTGCCATCTTGGAAACAGAGGTGCTGCTGGCACACTGGACTGCTCTGAGTGGCCAGTGCCACCAGGTGACGTCAGAGACTCCTTCTGATAGGCTCCTTCAGGTGTTGCTAGCCTATCCTCTCTCCTAGGTAGCCAAACTCTCTTTTCTGGCTATTTAGGGTCTCTGTCTCTGGGGAAACTTTAGATAACGAATGCAAGAGCTCATCCGAGTTCCTCTGCATCTCTCTCTTCACCTTCTGCCAAGGAATCGACTGCTGACCGCGCTGGAAGCCTGCAAAACTGCAACATAGTAGCAAAGACGACTACTGCAACTCTGTAACGCTGATCCTGCCGCCTTCTCGACTGTTTTCCTGGTGGTGCATGCTGTGGGGGTAGTCTGCCTCCTCTCTGCACTAGAAGCTCCGAAGAAATCTCCCGTGGGTCGACGGAATCTTCCCCCTGCAACCGCAGGCACCAAAAAGCTGCATTACCGGTCCCTTGGGTCTCCTCTCAGCACGACGAGCGAGGTCCCTCGAATCCAGCAACTCTGTCCAAGTGACCCCCACAGTCCAGTGACTCTTCAGTCCAAGTTTGGTGGAGGTAAGTCCTTGCCTCACCTCGCTAGACTGCATTGCTGGGAACCGCGACTTTTGCAGCTACTCCGGCCTCCGTGCACTTCCGGCGGAAATCCTTTGTGCACAGTCCAGCCTGGGTCCACGGCACTCTAACCTGCATTGCACGACCTCCTAAGTTGTTCTCCGGCGACGTGGGACTTCTTTGTGCGACTTCGGGTGAGCACCGTTTCACGCATCCTCGTAGTGCCTGTTTCTGACACTTCTCCGGGTGCTACCTGCTGCTAAGAGGGCTCCTTGTCTTGCTCGACGTCCCCTCTACCTCCTGGTCTAATTTGCGACCTCCTGGTCCCTCCTGGGCCACAGCAGCGTCCAAAAACGCTAACCGCATGATTTGCAGCTAGCAAGGCTTGTTGGCGTTCTTTCGGCGGGAAAACACTTCTGCACAACTCTCCACGGTGAGAGGGATCCGTCCACCAAAGGGAAAGTCTCTAGCCCTTTTCGTTCCTGCAGAAACCGCAGCTTCTTCTGTCCAGTAGAAGCTTCTTTGCACCCGCAGCTGGCATTTCCTGGGCATCTCCCCATCTCCGACTTGCTTGTGACTTTTGGACTTGGTCCCCTTGTTCCACAGGTACCCCAGATTGGAAATCCAGCATTGTTGCATTGTTGGTTTGTGTCTTTCCTGCCTTATTCCCCTATCACGACTTCTTTGTCCTTTGGGGAACTTTAGTGCACTTTGCACTCACTTTTCAGGGTCTTGGGGAGGGTTATTTTTCTAACTCTCACTATTTTCTCATAGTCCCAGCGACCCTCTACAAGGTCACATAGGTTTGGGGTCCATTCGTGGTTCGCATTCCACTTTTGGAGTATATGGTTTGTGTTGTCCCTATCCCTATGTGTCCCCATTGCATCCTATTGTAACTATACATTGTTTGCACTGTTTTCTAAGACTATACTGCATATTTTTGCTATTGTGTATATATATCTTGTGTATATTTGCTATCCTCATACTGAGGGTACTCACTGAGATACTTTTGGCATATTGTCATAAAAATAAAGTACCTTTATTTTTAGTATAACTGTGTATTGTGTTTTCTTATGATATTGTGCATATGACACTAAGTGGTACTGTAGTAGCTTCACACGTCTCCTAGTTCAGCCTAAGCTGCTCTGCTAAGCTACCATTATCTATCAGCCTAAGCTGCTAGACACCCTATACACTAATAAGGGATAACTGGGCCTGGTGCAAGGTGCAAGTACCCCTAGGTACTCACTACAAGCCAGTCCAGCCTACTACATTGGTTGTGCAGCGGTGGGATAAGTGCTTTGAGACTACTTACCACTCTTGTCATTGTACTTTTCATAAGAGAAAAATATACAAAACAAGTTCAGTGTATATACACATAGCCAAAAAGTTTTGCATTTCCTCTTTTCACTCTTTTCTAAGTGCTGAAAAGTACTTCTAAACTTTCAAAAAAGTTCTAAAAAGTTTAAAAAGTTTTTTTTTTCTCTGTCTTTCTAAAAGCTCTGACAAACTTTTTTCTCTTTTCTATCACTTTAACTCTCTCTAAAAATGTCTGGCACAGGCCAAAATGTTGATCTGTCCAAACTTGCATATGATCACCTTAGCTGGAAAGGAGCAAGGAGTCTCTGCATAGAGAGGTTTGAGTGTAGGGAAGAATCCTTCCTTGGAACTGTTACATAACGTGCTTAGAGAACAGGATAAGGCTAGAAGTGCCCCATCTGTAGAAAAAGTAGCTAATGGTTCCCAATCTGATCCAGGGACTCCCCCAGGAAAAGATTCAGGAAAGAAACTTCCTAGCCTGCCCATTACTAGACAGTCTAGCATAGTTGGTAATGATGAAGAGCCACACCATACAAATAGTGTTGTCTCACATCATAGCAAAAGCATTTATTCTCACCACAGTGGTACTGATGTTTCTGTTAGCCAAGCTGTTAGGGTGCCCTCTGTAAGGGACAGGTCTCCTTCTGTCCATTCTCACCATACTTCTGTTTCAAGGCATGTCCCTCCCACCCACCCTGATGACAGATTGTTAGAAAGGGAACTCAATAGATTGAGAGTGGAACAAACCAGACTGAAGCTCAAGAAGCAACAGCTGGATTTGGATAGACAGACTTTAGAAGTAGAGAAGGAGAGACAGAAACTGGGTTTAGAAACCCATGGTGGCAGCAGCAGTATTCCCCATAGTCATCCTGCAAAAGAGCATGATTCCAGGAATCTGCATAAGATAGTTCCCCCTTATAAGGAGGGGGATGACATTAACAAGTGGTTTGCTGCACTTGAGAGGGCCTGTGCTGTACAGGATGTCCCTCAAAGGCAGTGGGCTGCTATCCTATGGCTATCATCTAGTGGAAAAGGTAGGGATAGGCTCCTTACTGTAAAAGAAAATGAAGCTAATGATTACGAAGTTCTTAAGAATGCACTCCTGGATGGTTATGGCTTAACCACTGAACAATACAGGATAAAGTTCAGAGAGACCAAAAAGGAGTCTTCACAAGACTGGGTTGATTTCATTGACCATTCAGTGAAGGCCTTGGAGGGGTGGTTACATGGCAGTAAAGTTACTGATTATGACAGCCTGTATAACTTGATCCTGAGAGAGCATATTCTTAATAATTGTGTGTCTGATTTGTTGCACCAGTACCTGGTAGACTCTGATCTGACCTCTCCCCAAGAATTGGGAAAGAAGGCAGACAAATGGGTCAGAACAAGGGTGAACAGAAAAGTTCATACGGGGGTGACAAAGATGGCAAGAAGAAAGATGGTGAAAAATCTCAAGATAAGCATGGGGATAAGGGTAAAACCAAAGATCCCACTTCAAATCTTAAACACTCTTCAGAGGGTGGGGATAAAACTAATTCTTCCTCTTCTTCTCAACCTGCACACATTAAAAAGCCTTGGTGCTTTGTGTGTAAAAACAGAGGCCATAGGCCAGGGGATAAGTCCTGTCCAGGTAAACCCCCTGAGCCTACCACCACTAATACATCAAGCTCTAGTGCCCCTAGCAGTAGTGGTGCTAGTGGTGGGACTGCTGGCAACAGTCAAGCAAAGGGTGTAGTTGGGTTCACTTATGGGTCCATCATAGAAACTGGGGTAGTCAGTCCCAAGACAGTTTCTGTCACACCTAGTGGCATTGGCCTTGCCACACTGGCTGCTTGTCCCCTTACAATGGATAAGTACAGGCAGACAGTTTCAATAAATGGTGTTGAGGCCTTGGCCTACAGGGACACAGGTGCCAGTATCACTTTGGTGACTGAAAACATAGTGCACCCTGATCAACACATCATTGGACAACAGTATAAGATTATTGATGTCCATAACTCCACTAAGTTTCTTCCCTTAGCTATAATTCAGTTTAGTTGGGGTGGAGTTACTGGCCCTAAGCAGGTGGTGGTATCACCTAGCTTACCTGTAGACTGTCTCTTAGGTAATGACCTAGAGGCCTCAGGTTGGGCTGATGTAGAGTTTTATGCCCATGCAGCCATGCTGGGCATCCCAGAGGAATTGTTCCCTCTCATTTCTACTGAAATGAAAAAGCAAAGGAGAGAAGGCCTGAAAACTCAGGATCCCTCTCCAACAACAGGTAAAAAGGGTATCACAGTATCCCCTAACCACCCTACCAGTCAGGATACCATTCCTGTGGTCGGAGAAACCTCTCCTGGGGTGGCACCTGTTCCAAGGGAATCATCAGCTGGCAAAGCTGGACTCCCTGAGGTAGAAGTACCTCTCTGTGGGATAACTAACATTGGTGACAAAAAGAGCACTATTTTAGTTAACATGGAGCATCCCTCCAACCCTCCCAGAGAAACTTTAGTGCAGAAACCCTGCACTGCCTCACAACACTTAGGACAGCATCCCTGCCCTAGTGTGGAGCTCATAGGACAGCATCCCTGCCCTGCTCCAACTCAAGAGAAACAGCATCCCTGTTCTCTCTTCCAGCCATATGGACAAAGTTTTTGCCCAGCTATGGTTTTTCTGAGACAGCATCCCTGTCTGGCATTTCCATCACTACAAATAGGTTCAGTGGACAATTCCCACTGCTCTAAACTAAAACATACTGATAGAAACTCTGAAAATACATCTTCACATTGTTGCTTAGCTAAAAAACTTCAAACAGGGTGGTTTACATCCCCACAGGGAAGTAACCATATAGTGGATGATAAATGGAGTAACCAGTCTATTGCAGAGCTACTCTCTACTTATCACCACTTAGACAATAAAGTCTCAACTGGCCAAGGTTAGCCTTATTGTCCTTCGTTTGGGGGGGGGGTTGTGTGAGAAAGTAGCCTCTTTCTAGCCTTGTTACCCCCACTTTTGGCCTGTTTGTGAGTGTATGTCAGGGTGTTTTCACTGTCTCACTGGTATCCTGCTAGCCAGGGCCCAGTGCTCATAGTGAAAACCCTATGTTTTCAGTATGTTTGTTATATGTCACTGGGACCCTGCTAGTCAGGACCCCAGTGCTCATAAGTTTGTGACCTATAGGTATGTGTTACCTGTGTAGTGACTAACTGTCTCACTGAGGCTCTGCTAATCAGAACCTCAGTGGTTATGCTCTCTCATTTCTTTCCAAATTGTCACTAACAGGCTAGTGACCAATTTTACCAATTTACATTGGCTTACTGGAACACCCTTATAATTCCCTAGTATATGGTACTGAGGTACCCAGGGTATTGGGGTTCCAGGAGATCCCTATGGGCTGCAGCATTTCTTTTGCCACCCATAGGGAGCTCTGACAATTCTTACACAGGCCTGCCACTGCAGCCTGAGTGAAATAACGTCCACGTTATTTCACAGCCATTTTACACTGCACTTAAGTAACTTATAAGTCACCTATATATCTAACCTTTACCTGGTAAAGGTTAGGTGCAAAGTTACTTAGTGTGAGGGCACTCTGGCACTAGCCAAGGTGCCCCCACATTGTTCAGGGCCAATTCCCCGGACTTTGTGAGTGCGGGGACACCATTACACGCGTGCACTACATATAGGTCACTCCCTATATGTAGCTTCACAATGGTAACTCTGAATATGGCCATGTAACATGTCTATGATCATGGAATTGCCCCCTCTATGCCATCCTGGCATAGTTGGCACAATCCCATGATCCCAGTGGTCTGTAGCACAGACCCTGGTACTGCCAAACTACCTTTCCTGGGGTTTCACTGCAGCTGCTGCTGCTGCCAACCCCTCAGACAGGCATCTGCCCTCCTGGGGTCCAGCCAGGCCTGGCCCAGGATGGCAGAACAAAGGACTTCCTCTGAGAGAGGGTGTTACACCCTCTCCCTTTGGAAAATGGAGTGAAGGCAGGGGAGGAGTAGCCTCCCCCAGCCTCTGGAAATGCTTTCATTTCTGCATAAGCCAGTCTACACCGGTTCAGGGACCCCTTAGCCCTGCTCTGGCGCGAAACTGGACAAAGGAAAGGTGAGTGATCACTCCTCTGACCTGTACCTCCCCTGGGAGGTGCCCAGAGCTCCTCCAGTGTGCTCCAGACCTCTGCCATCTTGGAAACAGAGGTGCTGCTGGCACACTGGACTGCTCTGAGTGGCCAGTGCCACCAGGTGACGTCAGAGACTCCTTCTGATAGGCTCCTTCAGGTGTTGCTAGCCTATCCTCTCTCCTAGGTAGCCAAACCCTCTTTTCTGGCTATTTAGGGTCTCTGTCTCTGGGGAAACTTTAGATAACGAATGCAAGAGCTCATCCGAGTTCCTCTGCATCTCTCTCTTCACCTTCTGCCAAGGAATCGACTTCTGACCGCGCTGGAAGCCTGCAAAACTGCAACATAGTAGCAAAGACGACTACTGCAACTCTGTAACGCTGATCCTGCCGCCTTCTCAACTGTTTTCCTGGTGGTGCATGCTGTGGGGGTAGTCTGCCTCCTCTCTGCACTAGAAGCTCCAAAGAAATCTCCCGTGGGTCGACTGAATCTTCCCCCTGCAACCGCAGGCACCAAAAAGCTGCATTACCGGTCCCTTGGGTCTCCTCTCAGCACAACGAGCGAGGTCCCTCGAATCCAGCAACTCTGTCCAAGTGACCCCCACAGTCCAGTGACTCTTCAGTCCAAGTTTGGTGGAGGTAAGTCCTTGCCTCACCTCGCTAGACTGCATTGCTGGGAACCGCGACTTTTGCAGCTACTCCGGCCTCCGTGCACTTCCGGCGGAAATCCTTTGTGCACAGTCCAGCCTGGGTCCACGGCACTCTAACCTGCATTGTACAACCTCCTAAGTTGTTCTCCGGCGACGTGGGACTTCTTTGTGCGACTTCGGGTGAGCACCGTTTCACGCATCCTCGTAGTGCCTGTTTCTGGCACTTCTCCGGGAGCTACCTGCTGCTAAGAGGGCTCCTTGTCTTGCTCGACGTCCCCTCTACCTCCTGGTCCAATTTGCGACCTCCTGGTCCCTCCTGGACCACAGCAGCATCCAAAAATGCTAACCGCACGATTTGCAGCTAGCAAGGCTTGTTGGCGTTCTTTTGGCAGGAAAACACTTCTGCACGACTCTCCACGGCGAGAGGGATCCGTCCACCAAAGGGGAAGTCTCTAGCCCTTTTCGTTCCTGCAGAAACCGCAGCTTCTTCTGTCCAGTAGAAGCTTCTTTGCCCCCGCAGCTGGCATTTCCTGGGCATCTGCCCATCTCCGACTTGCTTGTGACTTTTGGACTTGGTCCCCTTGTTCCACAGGTACCCCAGATTGGAAATCCAGCGTTGTTGCATTGTTGGTTTGTGTCTTTCCTGCCTTATTCCCCTATCACGACTTCTTTGTCCTTTGGGGAACTTTAGTGCACTTTGCACTCACTTTTCAGGGTCTTGGGGAGGGTTATTTTTCTAACTCTCACTATTTTCTAATAGTCCCAGCGACCCTCTACAAGGTCACATAGGTTTGGGGTCCATTCGTGGTTCGCATTCCACTTTTGGAGTATATGGTTTGTGTTGCCCCTATCCCTATGTGTCCCCATTGCATCCTATTGTAACTATACATTGTTTGCACTGTTTTCTAAGACTATACTGCATATTTTTGCTATTGTGTATATATATCTTGTGTATATTTGCTATCCTCATACTGAGGGTACTCACTGAGATACTTTTGGCATATTGTCATAAAAATAAAGTACCTTTATTTTTAGTATAACTGTGTATTGTGTTTTCTTATGATATTGTGCATATGACACTAAGTGGTACTGTAGTAGCTTCACACGTCTCCTAGTTCAGCCTAAGCTGCTCTGCTAAGCTACCATTATCTATCAGCCTAAGCTGCTAAACACCCTATACACTAATAAGGGATAACTGGGCCTGGTGCAAGGTGCAAGTACCCCTAGGTACTCACTACAAGCCAGTCCAGCCTCCTACATTTCCCCATTACACGTTTGCTGTACAAAGGGAACGGGCCTCCTATCTGCCTTTAAAACGTAAGCTCTGGGCCCTTAATCTCACGTACTTCCTCCTATTGCCAGCCAAACTTCGTATAACAGCCGAGAGCCAGTCCCACTTTTTTACCACACCAGAATCAGCATGGGAGTGGCTGGAATATGCTGGACCCACCAACAACGCAGGGCCACCACTCCCGCAAGAGGCAAAACCGCAGAAATAGAGCAGCCACCCCGAGGAAGGTGAAGCATGTTCCCGATCTGGAGCAGATCATACAGGAGCATCGCTGTGCGTTGCAGTCGGTGGCGGCTATTAATGTACCCCCGGTTGTTTCGGAAGCGGAGACAAAACTCTCACAGTCTAACGGTGAGGAACCTTCCTCTCTCGAGAACTCCTCCGAGTTAGGATCCCCGGCTCACCTGGAAGTGACACCCCAGATGGCAGATGATCTGCTCTAACGTCTATACATTGACCTTTGCCTCCTGATATCGCTCCTGGATGGTGTCATCGGGAGATTGCACCCCCATCATCTGTTGTAGATTCTATAGATTGGAGTGGTGCCCGTGCTACCTACTCCACGACTCGATGGAGACTCTGACTGCCATGGAACAGTCTTTGACATTTCTGGACACAGGCGATGGCTTCCGGCGGGATGCTTCGCACTCCTGTTCTCACACACTTCTCCGCTTCAACCCCATTGGCCCCCTACATTCATATTAAGCCGGGGAACCTGCTCTACCTTACGATCACCCACAACTCACCTTGCCTACCCACCTCTCCTAACAGCGGAGACCTGTTGTTCACACCTATTCTGTTACCTCTACGAGTTGCTCGGTTTGGGCAGATACCAGTTGTCCCTCTGCTCTAATTATATTTTTTTTGTTAGTTTTGGAATGGAGTCTGGTACCTCTCAGCCTACCAATCTGCCGGAGCCTCGCTGTTGTCAATACAATTTCTCACATATGCGGCACCCAGCTGATTAGTCGCTATTGTTACATTGATCCACCATGAACCCCTATTCTGTTCTTACGTGGAATGTATGTGGCATACACATGCAGGTATTCCAAATACTCATATCTTAAGAGATACTCAATCCACATAACTTGCTTGTAGGAAACACACCTGGCGCAGCCTGAAGTACCTCGCTTGCGGCGACGATGGATGGGACAACTTTATGCGGCAGGTTATTCTTCCTACGCCAGAGATGCCTCAGTTTGGATTAGGCCGGGCACCCCCTTTGTGGCAGAAGATCAAATTATTGACAAACAGGGACGCTGTACTTTGGTGCAGGGACGACTTGCGGGTCGAGCTCTGGTGTTGGGCTTCATATACGCACCAAACACGGATCAAGCCTCCTTCCTCCACTCACTGTCCAGTCAGCTTTAAAGATGGAGCGGCTGCACTTGGTTATTGGGGAGGACTTTAATAGTGTACTGGATCCCAACTTGGACCGATCCTTCCCTCCATTGTCCACGGCACCTACTGTGGTTGCCGCGCGTGTGCTGAACACCTGGCTCCAGAATTGGTGACTGCTAGATGTTTGGCGCCACTGTAACGCTACCGCCAGAGTCTACTAATACTACTCCGCCCTGCATCACTTGCATGTTCGTCTTGATAGACTTCTATGCACAACTAATTTATATCCTGCAGTGTTGGATACAGACTATTTAGGTCATACTCATTCGGATCACAACCCACAACTCTTGCGACTGGGATGGGACCTCTCTACATCACGTATTCCTACCTGGAGGCTACGGCCTGAGCTCCTGGAGGATGCAGCATTTAAGGCGTTGTTGGATGGAGCGATCCCCGAATACTTCGAACATAACATAGGCACGGCATCCTCCGGTTTGGTTGAGTGGGATGCATTTAAGGTCTTCATTAGGGGCCACTGTATTGGTACGCAATGGAATCTGCATCGCTCTATTGAGAGTGCTCTCACAAAGGTGTAAAGAACGTTGTTGCAACTCGAACAGGATGCTACTCAAAATTCTACAGGAATGGCACAATTATCATCAGCTCGAGTTGAGCGTATATCTCTTATGGGGAGGCTACGCTTCTTAAACTATGCGGCCCACCTAGCGCGCACACATGCTTCTGCTGACAAGACGGGCAAGCTTTTAGCCTGGCTGACCCAGAGGGAGCAAGACCAGGGCCCGGGTGTGGAGCTTTGCTAAGTGACCCAGAGTGTACTTCACACGCCCACGGAGATCCATTCTGAGTTTACACAATAGTACGGTACACTCTATAGCTCTACTGCACTGTTGAACCAGAAGTCCTTTGAAGATTTTTTCTTGTCAATTACTCTACCCTGCTTAACGGACGCCCAACGGGAGGAGCTGGAGGAGCAGCTAACGCTTTCTGAGATCCATGGCAGTATTTATGCCCCATCTGCAGGCAGAACCCCTGGTCCGGGTGGCCTACCGGCTGACTTCTACAAGACCTTCTCTGCAACCCTTGCACCTCACCTCCTTTGTTTATATGAGGAATCTATACAAGAGGCATCCCTGTCAGCATCGCAAAGAGAGGCACTGTTGGTGTCACTCCCTAAACCTGGCAGGGACCCATCGGAACTTGGCTCCTACAGACCACGGCGATTGTCAATACTGATTATAAAATTCTAGCCAACGATCTGGCTACACGCTTGGCACCCTTGGTCCCACAACTGGTTTACACTGATCAAAATGGATTTGTATCCGAGCAAGACACTTCTCATAATATCAGGTGCCTATTCCGTATCATGAGATACTCAACGCGAGACTGCCCGCGAGCGGGATGCCTGGACTTGACTTGGAGAAGGCCTTTGACTCACTGTAATGGCTGTATCCCCTTGAATCTTTACGGCAGTTTGGCATTGGCCCATATTTCTTACGAATGGTGAAACTCTTATACACCTGCCCTAGGATTTGGGTCAAGATGGGTGGGGACATCTCGGACCCAGCCGGAGTATACAGGGGCATAAGACAGGGTTGCCCCTTTCCCCCGTTACTCTTCTCCCTGGTGGTGGAGCCATAGGCCACAGAGCTTTGCGGCCTGTGGTGTACACTGGAGTGTGGTGCTGGGTGATGGTCTGCATACCGTATCACTGTATGCCGACGACCTCCTGTTCAATTTCAGAGACATCAATAATATCCCTTCGGCGATTAGGATCATCCTGAAGCCCTTTGCAGCTCTCTCGGGCCTGCGAGTCAACTGGGCAAAATCATGCTTATTCCCCTTCGACCTGGAGCTTCCGAATCCAGAGCTGTGTCTTTCTGGTGTTGATGTCCCTTGGCAACCACAGACGTTTCGATATCTAGGCATCCAAATATACCATCGGAGGATCAATAAGACGGAAATCATAGAAGGGTAGTGGCGTCCATCCACTCTCAAATGACCTTTTGCAATCGCTGCCACTTTCAGTTGCAGGCCGAGTCGTCCTCCTGAAGATATAGTGCTACCCCGATTTTTATACTATTTCTCTAATCTGCCATATTATATCCCAGTTACTTTTTTTAGGGAACTGGAGCCCAGATTATGTGAATTTATCTGGAATAAGGGTTGCTGCAGAGGAGCATTGAAAAAACTCTACTTACCTTTGGAGCACGGCAGCCTTTCGGAGCCGAACCTGGAGCATTACTATCTGGCCTCACAGCTTCAGTGGGTGTCCTGATGGCTGGAGGAACTTCATCTTTCTGACATGGCGACCACCTCCAAGCCTTGGACACTTGCACAACTAACACACCTTTTCCACCCACTTGCGCACTCGGCGCCACCTGGGGAGCTCTTGCTTAATGTAGCCTATCGCTGTTACAGCAGGTGCCTACATCTTATGAAGGGGACCATCCCATTTGCCCTGGCCTTGGCACTGCTGGGTACACCTCAAGGCCCTGGAGTCACATCTGCCATTGAACTCAGACCGTTGCATGATGTGGACTTATATACGTTGGGTGATCTCTATAATGATAACAAACTGACTCCATTTCCTGCACTGGTGGCTGAAACGGGCCTCCCGGTGGGACAGTTCCTGTTATATAACTCATTGTTGAGGTCATTATCAAATGCGTGGGGGGACCTGACAACTGCACATCCAACTCATTTACTAATACAATATGTGCAGGATATGGGACAGGGCAGGCATCTGATTAGATGGTTCACAGACGCCCTTCGAACTCACACACAACACGATCACAGTATGCTGCGAGCTGCATAGGAGGGGACTCCGGCATTCCCTTTACAGATGCGCAGTGGAGATGAGCCCTGTTCAGCCATACAACTATCCCCTGCAACTCCAGATTCTGACTCATCCAATTTTATATTATTCGTAGAGCATACCTAATCCCGGTCCACATTAATAGATACTTCCACCTTACTGACACAGCCTGCCCCCGTTGCAAACAAATAAATGTGGATGTCCTCCACATGTTGTGGTCCTGCTCCTCTTTACATATCTATTAGGGCATTATCGTGACGTGTTTATCGTCATGCACGTCACGTTCGCTGCCACACAAATGGGAAACCTGTATGGTAGGCCTATTTTCTAGAAGCACGGACTGCAAGGCTACCACCAGATTCCTAGACCTCTGGCTTTTAACAGCCAAACGGTTGACAACCCGGAGATGGAAAGCCACCGAAGCATCATCTGCGCTGGCCTGGAAACACTCCTTTCTGACATGGGTGGAGGCTGAAGGGGTGGCACTGAGGCGAGAGGATACAATTGGCCTATGTAAATATCCCCTATCTGATAGCTGGGAGGCGATGTTTTCATCTTTGCGTGGTCCGGAGGCAGACACTGGCCCCACTACGACAACCCAATTACCCACAGCAGCTCTGCAGACATAGAGATTTTTTAGTGGGTTGAGGGTGTCATTGGTCATTTACTCGCTCATTGCACTTCAATACGAGGATCCGGAATGGTTTATTGGTGACAATTTATTTTTCGGCACAAGCTAATTACTTTATGTATGGGCATTCCTGTAACCATGCAGGAGAACTGCTTGTATGCGGGGGTATTGAGGTAATTGTTTCGGGCTCCATATGCCATTGAATTTTCTTGTTATTGTATTTTACTGTTTTGCTTAACATTGCACTAGAATTCACACTTATACACAAATCCATAGTCACACTATAACTGTCATTTAGTAGAGCAATAGAGTTGCTAGACACTTCAATATATATATTTGAACACATGTAGTCAACCAGTCAATGCATAAGTTAACATTACTAAAGCCTCCAAAGACACTACTGGTTATAATTTGCAGTTCACACGCTGTGGTAGCCATCATAACAGTTCCTCATTTGAGACGCTGTTTATTATACCACCCATTGAGAACCTCATGTGACTCATGAGATATGCGACTATTGTGCTGGCATGTTATGAGGAACGACATTAATGTTATATAATGTTCTGTTAATGTAGACAAACCAACAATAAAAAGATTCATGCAAAAAAATTATTTATTAAACATGACGTTATGGGTTAAATATATTTAAAAAAAAGTAGAAATGGGTTGAATATATTAAAAAAACAGTAGGTCATATAAAGATATAAAAATCAAGTTAATTCAAGACCAAACGGTGTGCAGTAGTAAATGTGGATACATTTGCCAACACATGCAACATTGCATTTAATCAAACTCACACTTTCTGGTAAAACCCACAAGAGAGGTCTGTCAGTCACCACAGTACGGATTTTGGCTGGGAATCTCCAAATAAGATGCATATTCTTAACAAATGCTCAATTGGGCCTAAGGTCATGAAATAACAAACAAATGCTCTACAAGAGGTTTGCTCAGACATGTGTATACTAACTGATCCCTGGTGGTAAACATTTGAACTTTAGGGTAAGCATGTCAGATCCTATTAGATCAAGGTAAGAAGAAGTCTTTGTCAGATTTTCATGATAATTGGTGAATAAGAATGAATCCTATTTAAATCACTTCATGTAGGTTTTACTTTTTTCAATCTCTTGAAAATGTTGCATTGAGAACCAGACAATAAAAAAGGAGTTATATTTGGATTCACTTCATGTTTGGGGACATGTGAATAGCCATACAAATTTGTGGTCCTAAGTGAAAGGAAATGTCCAGCTGTGGGTCCCATGTTGGGTATGCCACTGGATTAAGGCCATTCTGGCTGACGAGGGGTGAAACATAGAAACTGGTCCCAGGATGTTTGTCTGAAAGTTCGGGCTGGACTGTTACCAGGGGGTAACATATGGCTGGGTCCAAAGTGGCATAGCGTGGCGGGCAAAAAGATGGATTTAGGCCCAGATATGTGACTGAGGTGAATTTTGGACATTGGTCAGTATTACTCTCATCATCTGTTCGTTTTGCATTTTTCCTTTCAAATTTGGCATGAATAACCAGTGACAAACACAATTAGTACCGTTTAGATTAATTTTACAAAGCGATTCCGCCATGGGCTTCTACTTTTTACATCAACAGGAGTCATCACCCATCATCAGCCTCCCTAACATCCATGATATAATGATCATATTACTTCCAGGTGGTATCCCAAGATATTACGAGGTGCAGATTGAAATCCAGTCAGGTGTGCTACAGTTCAGGTATTTACAAAGTAATTCAGTGAGATCTGGCAGACCTTCAAAGTCTAGAGAGGCTGCCAGAAATGAGAGGCAACATAAACATATGGCAAGTACATGTTAATATGGTCCTCATTATTTGATTGGCACAGACCTATGGTGTAGAGCAAATGGCTAACAAAAATAAAGGAAAAGAAAGGCACCATCAGGAACAATATAATACTGAGTGATATTATGGTGAAATCATTTTAGCAAAAGCATGACAAACAAGCTGTCCAATTTCGGGTGTGTTATGCATGGAATAACCAGCAGGTGAAGGAACATATCAAACAAGAGCACATTATGAATATTCCACATATACTTATTGATGTGATGTATTTTTCATGTTCATGTAAATATGACCACCTTGAAATAAATATGTTTTACGGAAAGAAATAGAATAATAAACACTACCTGTTCCACATTTAATAGCTGGCGCTCCGGGGGAGCTTCCGTTACATTTACCACTCTACAGTGGCATGGAGTGGGGGGTGGACAAGGGGGTGGACCAGATCTTTTCCATGACCTCAATTTCTTTCTTTTCATTTTGTTGTCAGTCTGTGAAATAAAATGAAGTCCATTTATAGAGAAGATGAAAGAACACATTATGCTAAATGTATTTAGAAATTCAATTGCTTTTTCTGAGGGACAGTATATTTTGAATTGTAGGAGGCTGGACTGGCTTGTAGTGAGTACCAAGGGGTACTTGCACCTTGCACCAGGCCCAGTTATCCCTTATTAGTGTATAGGGTGTCTAGCAGCTTAGGCTGATAGATAATGGTAGCTTAGCAGAGCAGCTTAGGCTGAACTAGGAGACGTGTGAAGCTACTACAGTACCACTTAGTGTCATATGCACAATATCATAAGAAAACACAATACACAGTTATACTAAAAATAAAGGTACTTTATTTTTATGACAATATGCCAAAGTATCTTAGAGTGTACCCTCAGTGAGAGGATAGGAAATATACACAAGTTATATATACACAATAGCAAAAATATGCAGTATAGTCTTAGAAAACAGTGCAAACAATGTATAGTTACAATAGGATGCAATGGGGAAACATAGGGATAGGGGCAACACAAACCATATACTCCAAAAGTGGAATGTGAACCACGAATGGACCCCAAACCTATGTGACCTTGTAGAGGGTCGCTGGGACTATCAGAAAATAGTGAGAGTTAGAAAAATAACCCTCCCCAAGACCCTGAAAAGTGAGTGCAAAGTGCACCAAAGTTCCCCTAAGGACAAAATAGTCGTGTTAGAGGGAAAATGCAAGGAAAACACAAATCAGCAATGCAACAACGATGGATTCCTGACTGAGGGTACCTGTGGAACAAGGGGACCAAGTCCAAAAGTCACAAGCAGCTCGGAGATGGGCAGATGCCCAAGAAATGCCAGCGGTTGGTGCAAAGAAGCTCTTACTAGGCTGAAGAACTGTGAATACTGCAGGAACGACAAGGGCTAGAGACTTCCCCTTTGGAGGATGGATCCCCCACGCCTTGTAGAGTCGTGCAGATGTGTTTTCCCGCCGGATGGACGCCAACAAGCCTTGCTACACGCAAATCATGCGTTTGGCGTTTTTGGACGCTGCTGGGGCCCAGGAGGGATCAGGAGGTCCCAAATTGGACCTGCAGAGAGAGGGGACGTCGAGCAAGCCAAAGAGTCCTCACTGAAGCAGGTAGCACCCGGAGAAGTGCCAGAAACAGGCACTACGAGGATGCGTGAAACGGTGCTCGCTGAAGTTGCACAAAGGAGTCCCACGTCGCCGGAGACCAACTTAGAAAGTCGTGCAATGCAGGTTAGAGTGCCGTGGACCCAGGCTTGGCTGTGCACGAAGGATTTCCGCCGGAAGTGCACAGGGGCCGGAGTAGCTTGCAAAGTCGCGGTTCCCAGCAATGCAGCCCAGCGAGGTGAGGCAAGGACTTACCTCCACCAAACTTGGGCTGAAGAGTCACTGGACTGTGGGGGTCACTTGGACGGTGTCGCTGGATTCGAGGGACCTCGCTCGTCGTGCTGAGAGGAGACCCAAGGGACCGGTAATGCAGCTTTTTGGTGCCTGCGGTTGCAGGGGGAAGATTCCGTCGACCCACGGGAGATTTCTTCGGAGCTTCTGGTGCAGAGAGGAGGCAGACTACCCCCACAGCATGCACAAGCAGGAAAACAGTCGAGAAGGCGGCAGGATCAGCGTTACAGAGTTGCAGTAGTCGTCTTTGCTACTATGTTGCAGGTTTGCAGGCTTCCAGCGCGGTCAGCGGTCGATTCCTTATCAGAAGGTGAAGAGGGAGATGCAGAGGAACTCGGCTGAGCTCATGCATTCGTTATCTAAAGTTTCCCCAGAGACAGAGACCCTAAATAGCCAGAAAAGAGGGTTTGGCTACCTAGGAGAGAGGAAAGGCTACTAACACCTGAAGGAGCCTATCAGCAGGAGTCTCTGACGTCACCTGGTGGCACTGGCCACTCAGAGCAGTCCAGTGTGCCAGCAGCACCTCTGTTTCCAAGATGGCAGAGGTCTGGAGCACACTGGAGGAGCTCTGGTCACCTCCCAGGGGAGGTGCAGGTCAGGGGAGTGGTCACTCCCCTTTCCTTTGTCCAGTTTCGCGCCAGAGCAGGGGCTAAGGGGTCCCTGAACCGGTGTAGACTGGCTTATGCAGAATTGGGCACATCTGTGCCCAACAAAGCATTTCCAGAGGCTGGGGGAGGCTACTCCTCCCCTGCCTTCACACCATTTTCCAAAGGGAGAGGGTGTCACACCCTCTCTCAGAGGAAGTTCTTTGTTCTGCCATCCTGGGCCAGGCCTGGCTGGACCCCAGGAGGGCAGCTGCCTGTCTGAGGGGTTGGCAGCAGCAGCAGCTGCAGTGAAACCCCAGGAAGGGCAGTTTGGCAGTACCAGGGTCTGTGCTACAGACCACTGGGATCATGGGATTGTGCCAACTATGCCAGGATGGTATAGAGGGGGCAATTCCATGATCATAGACATGTTACATGGCCATATTCGGAGTTACCATGGTGAAGCTACATATAGGTAGTGACCTATATGTAGTGCACGCGTGTAATGGTGTCCCCGCACTCACAAAGTTCAGGGAATTGGCTCTGAACAATGTGGGGGCACCTTGGCTAGTGCCAGGGTGCCCTCACACTAAGTAACTTTGCACCTAACCTTTACCAGGTAAAGGTTAGACATATAGGTGACTTATAAGTTACTTAAGTGCAGTGTAAAATGGCTGTGAAATAACGTGGACGTTATTTCACTCAGGCTGCAGTGGCAGGCCTGTGTAAGAATTGTCAGAGCTCCCTATGGGTGGCAAAAGAAATGCTGCAGCCCATAGGGATCTCCTGGAACCCCAATACCCTGGGTACCTCAGTACCATATACTAGGGAATTATAAGGGTGTTCCAGTAAGCCAATGTAAATTGGTAAAAATGGTCACTAGCCTGTCAGTGACAATTTGGAAGTAATGAGAGAGCATAACCACTGAGGTTCTGGTTAGCAGAGCCTCAGTGAGACAGTTAGGCACCACACAGGGAACATATACATGCACACCTATGAGCACTGGGGCCCTGTGTGACAGGGTCCCAGTGACACATACATATAGGCCACAAACCTATGAGCACTGGGGTCCTGACCAGCAGGATCCCAGTGACACATAACAACCATACTGAAAACATAGTGTTTTCACTATGAGCACTGAGGCCTGGCTATCAGGATCCCAGTGAGACAGTGAAAACAGTGACAAACACCCTGACATACACTCACAAACAGGCCAAAAGTGGGGGTAACAAGGCTAGAAAGAGGCTACCTTCTCACACAACCCCCCCCCAAACGAAGGACAATAAGGCTAACCTTGGCCAGTTGAGACTTTATTGTCTAAGTGGTGATAAGTAGAGAGTAGCTCTGCAATAGACTGGTTACTCCCTTTATCATCCACTATATGGTTACTTCCCTGTGGGGATGTAAACCACCCTGTTTGAAGTTTTTTAGCTAACCAACAATGTGAAGATGTATTTTCAGAGTTTCTATCAGTAAGTTTTAGTTTAGAGCAGTGGGAATTATCCACTGAACCTATTTGTAATGATGGAAATGCCAGACAGGGATGCTGTCTCAGTAAAGCCATAGCTGGACAAAAACTTTGTCCATTTGGCTGGAAGAGAGAACAGGGATGCTGTTTCTCTTGAGTTGGAGCAGGGCAGGGATGCTGTCCTATCAGCTCCACACTAGGGCAGGGATGCTGTCCTAAGTGTTGTGAGGCAGTGCAGAGTTTCTGCACTAAAGTTTCTCTGGGAGGGTTGGAGGGATGCTCCATGTTAACTAAAATGGTGCTCTTTTTCTCACCAATGTTAGTTATCCCACAGAGAGGTACTTCCACCTCAGGGAGTACAGTTTTGCCAACTGATGATTCCCTTGGAACAGGTGCCACCCCAGGAGAGGTTTCTCCCACCACAGGAATGGTATCCTGAATGGTAGGGTGGTTAGGGGATACTGTGATACCCTTTTTACCTGTTGATGGAGAGGGATCCTGAGTTTTCAGGCCTTCTCTCCTTTGCTTTTTCATTTCACTTGAAATGAGAGGGAACAATTCCTCTGGGATGCCCAGCATGGCTGCATGGGCATAAAACTCTACATCAGCCCAACCTGAGGCCTCTAGGTCATTACCTAAGAGACAGTCTACAGGTAAGCTAGGTGATACCACCACCTGCTTAGGGCCAGTAACTCCACCCCAACTAAACTGAATTATAGCTAAGGGAAGAAACTTAGTGGAGTTATGGACATCAATAATCTTATACTGTTGTCCAATGATGTGTTGATCAGGGTGCACTAGGTTGTCAGTCACCAAAGTGAAACTGGCACCTGTGTCCCTGTAGGCCAAGGCCTCAACACCATTTATTGAAACTGTCTGCCTGTACTTATCCATTGTAAGGGGACAAGCAGCCAGTGTGGCAAGGCCAATGCCACTAGGTGTGACAGAAACTGTCTTGGGACTGATTACATCAGTTTCCACTATGGACCCATAAGTGAACCCAACTACACCCTTTGCTTGACTGTTGCCAGCAGTCCCACCACTAGTACCACTACTACTAGGGGCACTAGAGCTTGATGTATTAGTGGTGGTAGGCTCAGGGGGTTTACCTGGACAGGACTTATCCCCTGGCCTATGGCCTCTGTTTTTACACACAAAGCACCAAGGCTTTTTAATGTGTGCAGGTTGGGAAGAAGAGGAAGAATTTGTTTTATCCCCACCCTCTGAAGAGTGTTTAAGACTTGAAGTGGGATCTTTGGTTTTACCCTTATCCCCATGCTTATCTTGAGATTTTTCACCATCTTTCTTCTTATTGCCATCTTTGTCACCCCCTGTATGAACTTTTCTGTTCACCCTTGTTCTGACCCATTTGTCTGCCTTCTTTCCCAATTCTTGGGGAGAGGTCAGATCAGAGTCTACCAGGTACTGGTGCAACAAATCAGACACACAATTATTAAGTATATGCTCTCTCAGGATTGTGTTATACAGGCTTTCATAATCAGTAACTTTACTGCCATGTAACCACCCCTCCAAGGCCTTCACTGAATGGTCAATGAAATCAACCCAGTCTTGTGAAGACTCCTTTTTGGTCTCTCTGAACTTTATCCTGTACTGTTCAGTGGTTAAGCCATAACCATCCAGGAGTGCATTCTTAAGAACTGTAAAATTATTGGCATCATTTTCTTTCACAGTAAGGAGCCTATCCCTACCTTTTCCACTAAATGATAGCCATAGGATAGCAGCCCACTGCCTTTGAGGGACATCCTGTACAACACAGGCCCTCTCAAGTGCAGCAAACCACTTGTTAATGTCATCCCCCTCCTTATAAGGGGGAACTATCTTGTGCAGATTCCTGGAATCATGCTCTTTTGCAGGATGACTATGGGGAATACTGCTGCTGCCACCATGGGTATCTAAACCCATCTTCTGTCTTTCCCTCTCTATTTCTAAAGACTGTCTATCCAAATCCAGCTGTTGCTTCTTGAGCTTCAGTCTGGTTTGCTCCACTCTCAATCTATTGAGCTCCCTTTCTAACAATCTGTCATCAGGGTGGGTGGGAGGGACATTTCTAGATACAGAGGTATGATGGGAATGAACAGAAGGAGACCTGTCCCTTACAGAGGGCACCCTAACAGCTTGGCTACCAGTATAATGTGAGAGCACATCATCAGTATGATGTGATTCAACCTCTGTACCAACTATGCTAGACTGTCTAGTAATGGGCAGGCTGAGAAGTTTCTTTCCTGAACCTTTTCCTGGGGGAGTCCCTGGATCAGATTGAGAACCATTAGCTACTTTTTCTACAGATTGGGCACTTATGGCCTTATCCTGTACTCTAAGCATATTAATTAACAGTTCTAAAGAAGGATTCTTCCCTACACTCAAACCTCTCTCTATGCAGAGACTCCTTGCTCCTTTCCAGCTAAGGTGATCATATGCACGTTTGGACAGTTCAACTTTTCGGCCTGTGCCAGACATTTTTAGAGAGAGTTAAAGTGATAGACAAAGAGAAAAAAGTTTTCAGAACTTTTTGGAAAGACAGAAAAAACTTTTTAAACTTTTAAGAACTTTTTGAAAGTTTAGAAGTACTTTTCAGCACTTAGAAAAGAGTGAAAAGAGGAAATGCAAAACTTTTTGGCTATGTGTATATACACTGACCTTGTTTTGTATATTTTTCTCTTATGAAAAGTACAATGACAAGAGTGGTAAGTAGTCTCAAAGCACTTATCCCACCACTGCACAACCAATGTAGGAGGCTGGACTGGCTTGTAGTGAGTACCAAGGGGTACTTGCACCTTGCACCAGGCCCAGTTATCCCTTATTAGTGTATAGGGTGTCTAGCAGCTTAGGCTGATAGATAATGGTAGCTTAGCAGAGCAGCTTAGGCTGAACTAGGAGACGTGTGAAGCTACTACAGTACCACTTAGTGTCATATGCACAATATCATAAGAAAACACAATACACAGTTATACTAAAAATAAAGGTACTTTATTTTTATGACAATATGCCAAAGTATCTTAGAGTGTACCCTCAGTGAGAGGATAGGAAATATACACAAGTTATATATACACAATAGCAAAAATATGCAGTATAGTCTTAGAAAACAGTGCAAACAATGTATAGTTACAATAGGATGCAATGGGGAAACATAGGGATAGGGGCAACACAAACCATATACTCCAAAAGTGGAATGTGAACCACGAATGGACCCCAAACCTATGTGACCTTGTAGAGGGTCGCTGGGACTATCAGAAAATAGTGAGAGTTAGAAAAATAACCCTCCCCAAGACCCTGAAAAGTGAGTGCAAAGTGCACCAAAGTTCCCCTAAGGACAAAATAGTCGTGTTAGAGGGAAAATGCAAGGAAAACACAAATCAGCAATGCAACAACGATGGATTCCTGACTGAGGGTACCTGTGGAACAAGGGGACCAAGTCCAAAAGTCACAAGCAGCTCGGAGATGGGCAGATGCCCAAGAAATGCCAGCGGTTGGTGCAAAGAAGCTCTTACTAGGCTGAAGAACTGTGAATACTGCAGGAACGACAAGGGCTAGAGACTTCCCCTTTGGAGGATGGATCCCCCACGCCTTGTAGAGTCGTGCAGATGTGTTTTCCCGCCGGATGGACGCCAACAAGCCTTGCTACACGCAAATCATGCGTTTGGCGTTTTTGGACGCTGCTGGGGCCCAGGAGGGATCAGGAGGTCCCAAATTGGACCTGCAGAGAGAGGGGACGTCGAGCAAGCCAAAGAGCCCTCACTGAAGCAGGTAGCACCCGGAGAAGTGCCAGAAACAGGCACTACGAGGATGTGTGAAACGGTGCTCGCCGAAGTTGCACAAAGGAGTCCCACGTCGCCGGAGACCAACTTAGAAAGTCGTGCAATGCAGGTTAGAGTGCCGTGGACCCAGGCTTGGCTGTGCACGAAGGATTTCCGCCGGAAGTGCACAGGGGCCGGAGTAGCTTGCAAAGTCGCGGTTCCCAGCAATGCAGCCCAGCGAGGTGAGGCAAGGACTTACCTCCACCAAACTTGGGCTGAAGAGTCACTGGACTGTGGGGGTCACTTAGACGGTGTCGCTGGATTCGAGGGACCTCGCTCGTCGTGCTGAGAGGAGACCCAAGGGACCGGTAATGCAGCTTTTTGGTGCCTGCGGTTGCAGGGGGAAGATTCCGTCGACCCACGGGAGATTTCTTCGGAGCTTCTGGTGCAGAGAGGAGGCAGACTACCCCCACAGCATGCACAAGCAGGAAAACAGTCGAGAAGGCGGCAGGATCAGCGTTACAGAGTTGCAGTAGTCGTCTTTGCTACTATGTTGCAGGTTTGCAGGCTTCCAGCGCGGTCAGCGGTCGATTCCTTATCAGAAGGTGAAGAGGGAGATGCAGAGGAACTCGGCTGAGCTCATGCATTCGTTATCTAAAGTTTCCCCAGAGACAGAGACCCTAAATAGCCAGAAAAGAGGGTTTGGCTACCTAGGAGAGAGGAAAGGCTACTAACACCTGAAGGAGCCTATCAGCAGGAGTCTCTGACGTCACCTGGTGGCACTGGCCACTCAGAGCAGTCCAGTGTGCCAGCAGCACCTCTGTTTCCAAGATGGCAGAGGTCTGGAGCACACTGGAGGAGCTCTGGTCACCTCCCAGGGGAGGTGCAGGTCAGGGGAGTGGTCACTCCCCTTTCCTTTGTCCAGTTTCGCGCCAGAGCAGGGGCTAAGGGGTCCCTGAACCGGTGTAGACTGGCTTATGCAGAATTGGGCACATCTGTGCCCAACAAAGCATTTCCAGAGGCTGGGGGAGGCTACTCCTCCCCTGCCTTCACACCATTTTCCAAAGGGAGAGGGTGTCACACCCTCTCTCAGAGGAAGTTCTTTGTTCTGCCATCCTGGGCCAGGCCTGGCTGGACCCCAGGAGGGCAGCTGCCTGTCTGAGGGGTTGGCAGCAGCAGCAGCTGCAGTGAAACCCCAGGAAGGGCAGTTTGGCAGTACCAGGGTCTGTGCTACAGACCACTGGGATCATGGGATTGTGCCAACTATGCCAGGATGGTATAGAGGGGGCAATTCCATGATCATAGACATGTTACATGGCCATATTCGGAGTTACCATGGTGAAGCTACATATAGGTAGTGACCTATATGTAGTGCACGCGTGTAATGGTGTCCCCGCACTCACAAAGTTCAGGGAATTGGCTCTGAACAATGTGGGGGCACCTTGGCTAGTGCCAGGGTGCCCTCACACTAAGTAACTTTGCACCTAACCTTTACCAGGTAAAGGTTAGACATATAGGTGACTTATAAGTTACTTAAGTGCAGTGTAAAATGGCTGTGAAATAACGTGGACGTTATTTCACTCAGGCTGCAGTGGCAGGCCTGTGTAAGAATTGTCAGAGCTCCCTATGGGTGGCAAAAGAAATGCTGCAGCCCATAGGGATCTCCTGGAACCCCAATACCCTGGGTACCTCAGTACCATATACTAGGGAATTATAAGGGTGTTCCAGTAAGCCAATGTAAATTGGTAAAAATGGTCACTAGCCTGTCAGTGACAATTTGGAAGTAATGAGAGAGCATAACCACTGAGGTTCTGGTTAGCAGAGCCTCAGTGAGACAGTTAGGCACCACACAGGGAACATATACATGCACACCTATGAGCACTGGGGCCCTGTGTGACAGGGTCCCAGTGACACATACATATAGGCCACAAACCTATGAGCACTGGGGTCCTGACCAGCAGGATCCCAGTGACACATAACAACCATACTGAAAACATAGTGTTTTCACTATGAGCACTGAGGCCTGGCTATCAGGATCCCAGTGAGACAGTGAAAACAGTGACAAACACCCTGACATACACTCACAAACAGGCCAAAAGTGGGGGTAACAAGGCTAGAAAGAGGCTACCTTCTCACATGAATACACCATCTGAATGGACAAAAAACAGTTTTACAACTCTGCTGCAAAATCCATTTGAATGAGGAAGATTATGGGAAGATGATCTAGATTCGGGCGTGCAGGATGAGGGGGCCACCCACCAATTTTTAACTAATCAAAATGTGGTTATCATGGGAATATATAATATTGTTCTGGATTTTCCCAGTGGGCAAATACATTCAATCAAAGCAATAGAGAATTGATACAGAACTAGTGGTTCTCATGTGAATATTAGGTTGCCAAAAATGTCTACAGATCATTTTATTACTGTTAATTAGAAAGGTTATACAATCTATTTGGGATATACTAAAATGTGATAGTTAGCAAGCAGTTGTAATTGGCAGTGTCAAACACAGAAGCCCACATTTTTCCTTAGCTTTTCAAAACATATTTTATTATTTCTTCAGAGTGGCAATAGCATTACAGACATCTGTATACAATGGGAGGTGCCATGGACTCACATCGCTTCTAACTGATATGTTTTCCATTATGAGTCATTTCCTCTTAATCATGGGGCAGTAGGAAGCTATTTGACAGTGTCCGTACTAGTTACTGTCTCTTATCACTAGTTTTGCATTTCAGTTAGGTTACTACGTGCTTCTTTATGTACTGCTGCTTCTTGTAGTGCAATTAGGTTCAGCAGTGAGGGCATTCTCCAGGAGGCAGAAGGCATCTTTTAAGTCAGATAGAGTAGGATAAAGTAATCACATGTAATACATGCAATAGTCAGGCAGAGCTATAACCATTAAAATTTGATTTGTATATGTTATTGGTGTACCTCAATTTTTTAGTTGGATTCACTAAATAAAAACAAATGTTGCCTAGCAACTTCTAGAAGTACGGTATATAACTCCACAAAATGTTCTAGTGCTTACTGCATCAAAGCAAGAGTGTTAGATCTGACAGCCTTAGGGTGGTCACCCCTAACTTTTTGCCTGCCTCCCTCCCCTTTTTGGACACTGTTTTTGCTGGCTTTTAGACTCTGTGCACTTTACCACTGCTAACCAGTGCTAAAGTGCATATGCTCTCTCCCTTTAAACATGGTAACCTTGGATCACACCCAATTGGACTATTTGATTTACTTGTAAGTCACTAGTAGAGTGCACTATCTGTGCCCACGGCCTGTAGATTAAATGCTACTAGTGGGCCTGCAGCACTGGTTGTGCCACCCACTTTAGTAGCCCCTTTACCTTTTCTCAGGCCTGCCATTGCAAGGCCTGTGTGTGCAGTTTCACTATCACTTCGACTTGGCATTTAAAAGTACTTGCCAAGCCTAAAACTCCCCTTTTCTACATATGTCACCCCTAATGTGTGCCCTAGGTAACCCCTAGAGCAGGGTGCTGTGTGGGTAAAAGGCAGGACATGTACCTGTGTAGTTTACATGTCCTGGTAGTGTAAAACTCCTAAATTCGTTGTTACACTACTGTGAGGCCTGCTCCCTTCATAGGCTAACATTGGGGCTGCCCTCATACATTATTGAAGTGGTAGCTGCTGATCTGAAAGGAGTAGGAAGGTCATATTTAGTATGGCCAGAATATTAATACAAAATCCTGCTGACTGGTGAAGTTGGATTTAATATTACTATTCTAGAAATGCCACTTTTAGAAAGTGAGCATTTCTTTGCACTTAAATCTTTCTGTGCCTTACAATCCATGTCTGGTTGGGTTTAGTTGACAGCTCCTTGTGCATTCACTCAGACACACCCCAAACACAGGGTACTCAACCTCACTTGCATACATCTGCATTGTGAATGGGTATTCCTGGGCTGGGAGGGTGGAGGGCCTGCTCTCGCACAAAGGACTGCCACACCCCCTACTGGGACCCTGGCAGACAGGATTGAACTGAAAGGGGACCTGGTGCACTTCTGAGCCACTTTGAAGTCTCCCCCATTTCAAAGGCGTATTTGGGTATAAAACAGGGCCTCTGCCCTACCACCTCAGACACTTGCTGGAGAAGAAACCTGAACCAGAACCTGCATCCTGCCAAGAAGAACTGCCTGGCTGCCTAAAGGACTCACCTGACTGCTTTCTACAAAGGACTGCTGCCTTGCTGTTGCCCTGCTGCCTTGCTGAACTCTTGCCTTGCTGCGAAGTGCTCTCCAAGGGCTTGGATAGAGCTTACCTCCTGTTCCCTGAAGTCTCAGGACCAAAAAGACATCTATCTTTCAACTGGACTCCTTGTGGGCCGAAAAATTCGATGCACAGCTTGCTCTGCGGTGAAAAATTCACTGCATGCCGAGCCGGAAAGACGCCGCTCGACCTCGCAAGGAAAAGATCGACGCAGCACCTGCGGTGCGACCGGAACTTCGACGCACGGCCCGCCTGGACAACGCCGCCTGACTTCCAGAGAGGAAATCGACGCAACGGCTGCCGTGAGGAAAAAAAATCCACGC
This sequence comes from Pleurodeles waltl, assembly GCF_031143425.1. NCBI lineage: Eukaryota > Metazoa > Chordata > Amphibia > Caudata > Salamandridae > Pleurodeles > Pleurodeles waltl. The sequence continues at coordinate 757,361,001 of NC_090449.1, read as the reverse complement.
ACAGCCCACCGGAACGACGCGCAGCTGGACAACAAGCCCAGGATTCCACGCACAGACCCCGGGGCGTCTGAAAACCCAGCGACCCACAGAGGAGACCTGTCCGCGTGCCAGAAATTGACGCACGTCTTCCCCGCATGAACAATAACGACGCAAGTCCGTGTGTGAATGGGCGAAACTGACGCACACACCATTTTTCCACGCATCTCCTCCTTTGTGGCCCTTTGTGGAGATTTTTCACTCCAAACCAGGTACTTTGTGCTTGAAAGAGACTTTGTTTGCTTTTTAAAGACTTAAGACACTTCATATCACTTTTCAGTGATATCCCTACAATTTCTTATTGCATCTTTTATTGTTTTTGACCTACAAATACCCAGATAAATATTATATATTTTTCTAAACACTGTGTGGTGTATTTTTGCGGTGCTATATTGTGTTATTGTACGATTTATTGCACAAATACTTTACACATTGCCTTCTAAGTTAAGCCTGACTGCTCAGTGCCAAGCTACCAGAGGGTGGGCACAGGATAATTTGGACTGTGTGTGACTTACCCTGACTAGAGTGAGGGTCCTTGCTTGGACAGGGGGTAACCTGACTGCCAACCAAAGACCCCATTTCTAACATTGGTGATCAGCGGTGAGGATAGTACTTGTATATGTGCAGTGACATACAGTAGCTAGGTATTTCACTACCTAGCCACAGTTGAAGGTCAACTTGATTTTTATCTCTTTTTGCAAATTCGTTTTTCCTGACAATTTTCAAAACCAAATCCTCACTCCACATGTCTCTGGCTGGGTCTCAATCAGGAGATTTTGACCTAGCTCTGGTGGAGACATATACTGTCAAACAGCTAAAAAGGTTCTGCAGGGAGATGAGTGTACCCACCCAAGGGGCCTCCAGAAAGGAGGACTTTCAAGTGGTGCTGAGGGCATTGGGTAGAAGCCCATTTAGAGGAGGATGATGAGGAAGAGGAGCCAGAAAATGTCCCCTCAGAGGATTTCTTGCCACCCGTGGGTGATGTTACCACTGCAATTGTGCCCCCTTCCAGACCAGGGAGATGTTGTCTCTGAGCACGACCTGACCGCAGAGGAAATGAGAGAAGAGAGGGAGTTCCAATTGCAAATGGCAAGACTGAAAATTGAGGCTCAACAGGAGAAAAGAAGGGCAGAGAGAGAAGCCAAGCAAGCTGAGGCTGAAAGAACAACCAAACAGATTGAAGCTGAAAGAGCTGAAGCTGCAGCTGCAGCTGAGAGAGCCTTGGCTGAAAAGAAACTTTTGTTGGCTCATGAACTGAGTTTCAAGGAGCTGGATCTTAAGGCAAGACAGTCTGAATCCAGCAGTAATGGTGGCAGCATACAGACAGGACCTGCTGGAGAAAAGAAGGTTCGTATACCCAAAAATGTGGTGCCCAGTTTTGTGGTGGGAGATGACATAGATAAATGGTTAGCTGCTTATGAAGTTGCACTAAGGGCTCATGAGGTTCCTGAAGGGCAATGGGGTACAGCTATGTGGAGTTATGTGCCACCTTTGGGGAGGGACACACTTCTCACATTGGACAAACCAGATTAAAACACATACCCATGTCAGAAAGCCATTTTACTTGCCAAGTTTGGACTGACCCCTGAGAAATACCGTCAGAGGTTTAGGGACAGCACCAAAGTATCCACACAAACATGGGTAGATTTCTTTGACTTTTCCAGTAAGGCACTGAAAGGATGGGTGCGGGGCTGCAAAGTAGGTGATTACACAGGATTGTATAATTTGATTCTGAGAGAGCATATGCTCAGTATTTGTTTTACAGAGTTGCACCAGCACATAGTAGACAGTAAGCTGACTGATCCCAGGAAGCTTGCTGAGGAGGCGGACCTCTGGACTAGTACCAGAGTGTCCAAAAAGGTATCGGGGGGGACACCCACAAAGGTGGTCAGGGTTCCCATTAGAAGAAAGAGGGGGGAGAAAAACTTAAAAACAAGGAGTTCTCAAAAGGCCCCCAAAATAGTTCCCAAGGGAGTAGTGGTAACCAGTCCCGGTCTGATTCTCAAAAGAAAGGTTTTACTGACCATAAGACAAAAAGGTATGTTCCCCATAGTGCAGAATGTAACAAGTATGGGCACTCTGAGGGTGACTCCAAGTGTCCCAAGAGGGCACAGCCCCCCAAAGTAGGGCAGACACCTGGGTTGGCTAGCGTAGCACTCGGGAAGGAGATGGTCCCAGACAGTTTTGGGGTGCAGACAGAGGTAACCCTAGTGTCCCTGGGGGATGCAGAGATGGTGCCAAAAGGACACATGCCTGCCAATACTTCCAAGTATAGACAGTGGGTCACCATCAATGGGCAAAGGGTGGAGGCTCTGCGTGACACAGGAACCAGCATGACTTCTGTCAAGGGTCAGCTGGTGTCAGCAGAGCAGGTCATCCCAAATACATTCCACCAGGTCATAGTTGCCGACAATCGTGAGAGCCACCTACCGGTAGCTCTGGTTCCCTTTGAGTGGGGGGGGGGGGTCTGGTACTCTGAAAGTAGCTGTGAGTCCTACCATGCCTGTAGATTGTCTGTTAGGCAACAACCTTGTGCACACTACCTGGAAGGAGGTAGAGCTAAGGTCTCACTTGGAAATGTTAGGATTGCCTGAGTGGGTCGGCATGACCACACAGTCCATGGCTGACCGTGAGGGAAGTCAAGGGCGTCTGGAGCCTGGAACAATGGCCCAGACAACTGCCAAGAGGAGGGGCAAGGGGCGCGGGAAACCGGTCCGCAGTGGTTGACGGGGTTCCTGAGGAGGAGGCCCCCGAGCCAACTGGGGAAGACATTGCCACCCTAGGTGACCTACCTGAGTTTGCTGGCTAGCAAGTTGAGGGTGGGCCCACCAGGGAGGAATTCTGCAAGGCGCAGAAAGAATGTCCCACTCTAGAGGGCCTGAGGCAGCAAGCCTCAGCCCAGGCAGCAGGTGAAGCCTCTGGCGATCACCACATATATTGGGAGAATGATCTCCTCTACAGTGAGCCTAAGGTTCCAGCCATTGGGGCAGCGCGTGCGCTGGTTGTTCCCCAGTGTTACCGAACCTTCCTACTGGGACTGGCTCACGACATTCCCCTGGCAGGACATTTGGGGCAAGACAAGACCTTTGCAGGCTTGTCACCCACTTTTATTGGCCCAGAATGAGGACAAACTCAGATACGTTCTGTAGATTCTGTCCTACCTGCCAGGCCAGTAGTAAAACAGGAAAAAGCGTTAACGCCCCCCTGATTCCACTTCCTGTCGTTGGCACCCCCTTTGAAAGGGTGGGCATCGACATTGTTGGTCCATTGGACCCCAAATCTGCCCTTGGTAACAGGTTCATCCTGGTTTTGGTGGACCATGCCACCTGTTATCCAGAGGCAATCCCTCTGAGGACCGTAACTGCACCGGTGGTGACCAGAACTCTGATGAGGATATTTACCTGTGTGGGATTCCCAAAGGAGATAGTGTCTGACAGAGACACTAACTTCATGTCTGCATACATGAAGTCTATGTGGGATGCATGTGGTGTAACCTACAAGTTCACCACACCCTATCACCCCCAATCTAATGGTCTTGTGGAGAGATTCAACAAGACCTTGAAAGACATGATTGGTGGCCTCCCTGAGGCCCTGAGGCGTAAGTGGGACGTCCTCTTACCATGCCTTCTCTTTGCTTACAGAGAGGCACCCCATAAGGGGGTTGGGTTCAGTCCCTTTGAGCTCCTCTATGGGTACCCTTTCAGGGGACCCTTAAGCATTGTCAAGGAGGGGTTGGAGAAAGCTCCAAAGGCACCCCCTCAAGATGTGGTCAGCTACATGCTGGCCCTCCGCAACCAGATGAACCGCTTCTGGAAAGAGGCCAAAAGTAACCTTGAGGCCAGTCAAGAGGTTATGAAACACTGGTATGACCAGAAGGCCACCCTGGTAGAGTTTCAACCGGGAAACAAGGTGTGGGTAATGGAGCCAGTTGAGCCTAGAGCTCTACAGGACCGCTCGTCTGGCCCATTTGAAGTGAAAGAGCGGAAAGGGGAGGCCACTTACCTCGTGGAACTCCAATCCCCTAGGAACCCCCTAAGGGTGCTCCATGTCAACCAACTGAAGCCTCATTTTGAGAGGTCTGAAGTCAACATGCTTCTGGTCACAGATGAGGGCATGGAAGAGGAGAGTGAACCTCTCCCCGACCTCCTCTCTGCCCAAGAAGGTGATGGGTCAGTGGGAGGTGTCATTCTCTCTGACTCCCTGACTCTAAACCAGAGAGGAGACTGCTATGAGCTGTTGGAGCAGTTCTCCCACCTGTTCTCCCTTACTCTTGGACTGACCCACCTCTGTGTTTATGACATTGACACAGGTGACAGTCCCCCTGTGAAGAACAAAATGTACAGGTTATCGGATAAGGTGAAGGCCATCATCAAGGAGGAGGTCTCCAAGATGTTGGCTTTAGGGGTTATTGAGAAGTCCAGTAGTCCCTGGGCCAGCCCTGTGGTGTTGGTTCCTAAGGCTACTGCCCCAGGTGCGAAGCCAGAACTCAGGTTCTGTGTGGACTACTGGGGTCTCAACTCAGTCACACGGACTGATGCTTACCCCATCCCCTGAGCTGATGAGCTCGTTGACAGACTGGGCGCTGCCAAGTTCCTGAGTACATTTGATCTTACTTCAGGGTACTGGCAGATCGCCCTGACTGAGGGGGCTAAAGAGAGATCAGCATTTTCCACACCTGATGGCCATTACCAGTTCTGGGTGATGCCATTTGGGTTGAAAAATGCACCCGCTACCTTCCAACGGTTGGTTAACGGGGTCCTAGCTGGCAAAGATGCCTACTGTGCAGCCTAACTGGACGACATAGCTGTCTACAGTTCCAGCCGGGAGGAACACCTGCTCCACCTCAAGGAGGTACTTCAGGCTCTGCGACAGGCAGGCCTGAACATCAAGGCTAGTAAGTGCCAGATTGGGCAGGGTTCCGTGGTGTACTTGGGACACCTAGTAGGTGGTGGCAAGGTGCAGCCACTCCAGACCAAGATTGAAACTATCAAGGCCTGGCAACCACCTAGAACGCAGACTTAGGTGAGAGCCTTTTTAGGCCTCACCGGATACTACCGCAGATTCGACAAGGGCTATGGTACCATTGTGTCACCATTGACAGAACTCACTTCCAAGAAACAACCTAGGTTGGTGAATGGGACAGAGGCTTGTCAGAAAGCCTTTAACTCCCTGAAGGAAGCCATGTGCACGGCCCCCGTGCTCAAGGCCCCTGACTACTCCAAGGAATTTATCGTGCAAACAGACGCTTCAGAGCATGGCATAGGGGCGGTCCTAGCACAGCTAAACGAGGAGGGCCTAGACCAACCAGTAGTCTTTATTAGCAGAAGACTATTACCACGGGAACAGAGGTGGAGTGCTATTGAAAGAGAAGCTTTTGCTGTGGTCTGGGCACTGAAGAAGCTGAGACCATACCTATTTGGGCCTCACTTCCGGGTTCAGACAGACCACAGGCCCCTCAGATGGCTCATGCAGATGAGGGGTGAAAATCCAAAACTCTGGAGGTGGTCCATTTCCCTACAGGGGATGGACTTTACGGTGGAGCATCGCCCAGGGGTTGACCACGCCAATGCTGATGGTCTCTCCAGATACTTCCGCCTTAGCGATGAGAGCTCCCAGGAGGTTGGGTAGCTCTCCCCACTTTCAGCTGGGGGGGGACACATGTTAGACCTGACAGCCTTAGGGTGGTCACCCCTAACGTTTTGCCTGCCTCCCTCCACTGTTTGGACACTGTTTTTGCTGGCTTTTAGACTCTGCGCTCTTTACCACTGCTAACCAGTGCTAAAGTGCATATGCTCTCTCCTTTTAAACATGGTAACCTTGGATCACACCCAATTGGACTATTTGATTTACTTGTAAGTCCCTAGTAGAGTGCACTATATGTGCCCAGGGCCTGTAGATTAAATGCTACTAGTGGGCCTGCAGCACTGGTTGTGCCACCCACATTAGTAGCCCCTTTACCTTGTCTCAGGCCTGCCATTGCAAGGCCTGTGTGTGCAGTTTCACTGTCACTTCGACTTGGCATTTAAAAGTACTTGCCAAGCCTAAAACTCCCCTTTTTCTACATTTAAGTCACCCCTAATGTGTGCCCTAGGTAACTCCTAGAGCAGGGTGCTGTGTGGGTAAAAGGCAGGACATGTACCTGCGTAGTTTACATGTCCTGGTAGTGTAAAACTCCTAAATTCGTTGTTACACTACTGTGAGGCCTGCTCCCTTCGTAGGCTAACATTGGGGCTGCCCTCATACATTATTGAAGTGGTGGCAGCTGATCTGAAAGGAGTAGGAAGATCATATTTAGTATGGCCAGAATGATAATACAAAATCCTGCTGACTGGTGAAGTTGGATTTAATATTACTATTCTAGAAATGCCACTTTTAGAAAGTGAGCATTTCTTTGCACTTAAATCTTTCTGTGCCTTACAATCCACGTCTGGTTGGGTTTAGTTGACAGCTCCTTGGGCATTCACTCAGACAGACCCCAAACACAGGGTACTCAGCCTCACTTGCATACATCTGCATTTTGAATGGGTCTTCCTGGGCTGGGAGGGTGGAGGGCCTGCTCTCACACAAAGGACTGCCACACCCCCTACTGGGACCCTGGCAGACAGGATTGAACTGAAAGGGGACCTGGTGCACTTCTGAGCCACTCTTTGAAGTCTCCCCCATTTAAAAGGCACATTTGGGTATAAAACAGGGCCTCTGCCCTACCATCTCAGACACTTGCTGGAGAAGAAACCTGAACCAGAACCTGCATCCTGCCAAGAAGAACTGCCTGGCTGCCTAAAGGACTCACCTGACTGCTTTCTACAAAGGACTGCTGCCTTGCTGTTGCCCTGCTGCCTTGCTGAACTCTTGCCTTGCTGCAGGAGTGCTCTCCAAGGGCTTGGATAGAGCTTGCCTCCTGTTCCCTGAAGTCTCAGGACCAAAAAGACATCTATCTTTCAACTGGACTCCTTTTGCGCCGAAAAATTTGACGCACAGCTTGCTCTGCGGTGAAAAATTCACTGCACGCCAATCCGGAAAGACGCTGCTCGACCCCACAAGGAAAAGATTGACGCAATGCCTGCGGTACGACCGGAACTTCGATGCACAGCCCGCCTGGACAATGCCGCCCGACTTCCAGAGAGGAAATCGACGCAGCACCTGCGGAGGAAGAAAACGCAGCACTTGCGTGAGGAAGAAAATTCCACGCACAGCCCACCGGAACGACGCGCAGCCGGACAACAAGCCCAGGATTCCACGCACAGACCCCGGGACGTCTGAAAACCCCACGACCCACAGAGGAGACCTGTCCGTGCGCCGGAAATTGACGCACGTCCGTGTGTGAAGGGGCGAAACCGACGCACACACCATTTTTCCACGCATCTCCTCCTCTGCGGCCCTTTGCAGAGATTTTTCACTCCAAACCAGGTACTTTGTGCTTGAAAGAGACTTTGTTTGCTTTTTAAAGACTTAAGACACTTCATATCACTTTTCAGTGATTTCCCTACAATTTCTTATTGCATCTTTTATCATTTTTGACCTACAAATACCCAGATAAATATTAAATATTTTTCTAAACACTGTGTGGTGTATTTTTGTGGTGCTATATTGTGTTATTGTATGATTTATTGCACACATACTTTACACATTGCCTTCTAAGTTAAGCCTGACTGCTCAGTGCCAAGCTACCGGAGGGTGGGCACAGGATAATTTGGATTATGTGTGACTTACCCTGACTAGAGTGAGGGTCCTTGCTTGGACAGGGGGGTAACCTGACTGCCAACCAAAGACCCCATTTCTAACAAAGAGCCCTACGATTAACAGCCATTGACTTCAGTCAGGAAAGTTTTAAACCGTTTAATATTCTCTACTCGAGCTACTCGAGGATTATACCGGAGAAACCTTACATTGTTGCCACAGTGTAACTCTTGTGCTATGGATGTTATAGCTTTTGTCCTAGATTTGTTGAAGCTCAGGGTCTTCGGGGTAACTCACTGGTGCAATGATGGTTCCCAAAGCCCAGCAGATCACCACTCAGGCAAAGCTATACCCCAACACATAACTTTAAGGGTACTGCTGGATTGCAGAGTGTAAACGTGACAAAGAATACCCAGCAAAGACACCCTTATCTGTGCCCATGCTAACCGTTACATATCCCAAATGACAAGGGGAACAAAAGCTAGAATAAAACAAAAAATGCAATAACATTAATAACTGATTCTCTAATTAGATATGTAATAAAACAATTGCAATTAAAGTCAAATATTTGTATTTATTATGTACTAAACGTTACTAAAAAGTGCTGTAAAAGGTGTGTTTTTAGATTACAAAGGGTTATTGAAATGTTTTATAATAAAATGCTTTTTAATTTACATTTAATTACCTTAACAGTAATGTAAATGTATATGGTTTTAAAAAGCCCAAATCAATTTATTTAACATTAATTTCTCTGTGGTTTTATTTTAAATCCACTCCCACTCCAGTCTCCGATACATTCTGTAGAAATGCGCTGCATTATCAGTGGCTGGCCTTGTGTAGTGCTGGACTTACTCCATGTCTGAGCTGGAATACAATTAGTACTGTTTTAGGGCATTTATGTCTGTAGTAAATATAGAAGTGTAGTGTGTGAATAGGAATGGTCTCACTCTCTTGTGGGTGGGTGCATGGCCTTCCATGGAACCTCCTTAATCCCTCCTCACTCCTCCCCAAACCCCTTCTTGTCCTATTAGATATTCCCTATCACCCTACCACTTCTCTGTGTCCCACTTTTACCATTACAATTAGGTCTATATTTGTGGTGATCTATGCAGCCATAGATCTCCACATGTGGGCTTGCTTATAACGTTTCGCAGTATGAGTAGTGATGACATAGTACTTCTAAACATGCTTCAAAAATGCAGTTTATGAAGCCAGTTTCTTTGTAATGACTAGTCACAGTTTAAATTATCTGGTGGTGGGTCATTTGCAAAAATACAGGAACCCACTGAATTAGTTGCCTCCTACTTTTAACAGGGCGGGATCACTAATGTAGACTTAGAGTCTTCCAGAGCTTGAAATCTGGATAACTCTGGAAGATTGTACCATTGAACAATATTAGATGGTTTCAGGATCAGGGTGACTATCTGAACCAAGCAATGAAAGTATGTAAACTGGATGAGACTTATATCATGCTTGCTTCTTAGGTTTTGGTATGGGGACACAGGCTCACACAAATCTTGGAGCAGTACAACAAGTGCCATGATTTGATTACTTCTTCACCTCCTCTACTGTCAGGTGATGCAACTGCCATTCACTTAAGGTATTTCCTGCATGGTTGTAGCTTTATGTGGGTTCTGGAGAGTCTCTCTTCAGTCAGTAGTCGAAATGAGGGCCTAAGTACTTTTCCTTCTGGTTAGGGCGCACTAGTCTTTTTTATTAGTAAGCAGGTCTGACATTCAGCCTCTTCAAGACTGTAGACTTGTTGCTAGTTCCTTCTCTGTAGTTTATCCTGAGCGCTCCTTGCTTGTCCTTACTCTAGACCTTCTGTTCAACCTTGGCTCTTGAACTGTTTTTGCTCATGGACCAGAGACTTAGGGCCAGATGTATCATTTTTTGAAATAGGGATGACCTAATTATAATTCTCTGTGAATCGCAATAAGGTAATTGCTATTCCTAATGTATGAAACTCATGGAGTTTCATTATGCATTTCCTAATGGTTCGAAATTGTCCTCCCTCATTAATATTAAAGAGGTGGGTCGCAATTTGCGACATATTAGGAAACACATAAATCACAGGGATGGTGGCCTGCTGGGGTCAGCAGACCAGCATGTCTATGATTACTTTTAAAGAAAGCAATCTTTTATTTCAAAGCAGCCCGTTTTCCTTATAGGAAAATGGGATGTGTTTAAAAAAGAAAACTGAAAAGTTTACTTTTCATATTTTAAGAACAGGCATTGGTCAGTGGGACCACTGCCTCCTCTTAAAAAATATTTTCACAAACATTCACAAAGTGTAAGGGGGTCCCACACAACTGAGTTACCACCTACTTGACGTAGGTGGTAAAATGTGAATGTTTTGCTACGGCATTTCGTCATGAAACATACTTACATACCTCTCAGATTCGGTAATAGGAAGGGATGCCCTGTACATGTCCCTTCCTAATACCATAACATATAATGTAATCGCAATTTGTATTTCATCCATACCAAACTGCATTTTACCAGTCACAAACAGCCCAATTCTGTGACTCAGGCTGTTTGATCCAGGTAAAATGCACAATACATTTGGCCCTTAATTCTGTGTTTCTTCATTGAATGGAAGTGTCAAGAAGAATGTTCTTTTGAAGCAATCGTTATTTGTATGGACCTTGCAACCTCCATTCTGTGTTTTCTAGCATACCTTGCAGTGTCACAAAACTCCAACCTATGCACCAAGTGCATTCTTGGGGGAACAACAATTTAGAACAACAAGTGGGGCAGAAACCACTTAGGCACCAGGGATTGGTGTGTTTTGTTTGAGGGGCAGCCCCTTGGGCAAGGGTCACTCCCCATGGGGGCACCTTACTGTTGCCCATTTCTGCACCCCTTGGGGGCAGATTGGCCTATTTTTGTAAGGCCCATCTGCTCCCAGGGGGGCAAAAAAAATCCCACCAGACACCAGGGAAGAATTAATTTTTTTAAAAAGAGGGTAGGGGTATTGCCATAGCCCCACCCCAATTAAATGGGGGACAAAGTTGTTCTGCACACCGGTGGGCAGATGGGGCAATTACCCCTGATCCACTCCCTGGGGGGACAGAAAGCCTACTAGATGTCGGAGAATTAAAAAAATATTAAAAATATTGGGGTAGTGGCTTCCAACCAGTATGGGTGTGATTATGCCCCCACTCCAACTGGAGGGGGTAACAGTCGTTCAGCTCTCCCCCACACACTAAAAGATATTATCCCAATGGCAAGCAAGAGGACATTTGATTATTTTGGGTTTTGGTTTTACATTTGGGCCATAAGAGCTTGTCTAACTCTCAAACTCGTCCCACTTGGAATAGTGAGGGCTGCACTTTTTGGACTTTGCGACACTGCCATGTAGAAAAATCTACGAGACCTAGACGCATCTTAAAACTAAACATCTGGGTGAGTCCAGGGTGGTGTGCTTCACATTTTCCCCACATTTTTGTGATGAAACCTTCCATAATCTGCAGGAATCCACAAAATTCATACCACCCAGCATTGTCTATACCGATAAAAAGTTTTGCCCTACTTGTCAGCCTAAAAACGTTTTTCCTCAACCGGCCTGTTGGACCCGCTTTGGTTTTGGACATGTTTTTGGCTCTTCCTAGCCACAGGCACTTGGTCCATCTACACAAGTGAGGTATCATTTTTATCAGGAGACTGAGGAGTAGATGGTAGGAAATTTGTGCCGGTGCGGTGAGAAATGTGGGGAAAATGTGATTTTTTCGCTAAATTTGAGGTTTGCTGAGGATTCTGGGTAAGAAAACACTGGGGTATCCACACAAGTCACACCTACCTGGACTCCCTCGGTTGTCTAGTTTTCAGAAATGTCTGGGTTCGGTAGGTTTCCCTAGATGGCTGCTGAGCCTAGGACCAAAAATGCAGGTGTCCCCTCCCCCATTCCCTGAAAAACAGGAAGTTTTGTAATTGATAATTTTGATGTGTCCACGTAGTGTTTTCGGGGAATTTCCTGTTGCGGGCACTAGGCCTACCCACACAAGTGAGGTACCATTTTTATCAGAAGATGTGGGTTAATGCTGGGTAGAAGGAAGATTGTGGTTCCCCTCAGATTCCAGAACTGTGCAGCACCGAAATGTGAGGAAAAGGTGTTTTTTGGACAAATTTTGAGGTTTGCAAAGGATTCTCGGAAACAGAACCTGGTGAGAGCCCCACAAGTCGCCCCATCCTGGATTCCAGTAGGTGTCTATTTTTAAAAAATGCACAGGTTTGGTAGGTTTCCCTAGGTGCCGGCTGAGCTAGAGGCCAAAATCCACAGCTAGGCACAAATCAGATTTCAATGTAAAAATGTGATGTGTCTATGTAGCATTTCTTGTCGCAGGCACTAGGCCTACCCACACAAGTGAGGTACCATTTTTATCGGGAGACTTGGGGGAACATAGAATAGAAAAACAAGTGTTATTGCCCCTTGTCTTTCTGTACAGTTTTGTCCTTCCAAATGTCAGACTGTGTGTAAAAATTACATCTATTTGAGAAATACCCTATAATTCCCATGCCGGAATTCAGAGATGTGCAAATAATCCCTGCTTGTCAACACCTTATCCTGTGCCCATTTTGGAAATACAAAGGTTTCCTTGTTACCTATTTTTCACTCTTTATATTTCATCCAATTGAATTGCTACCTACCTGGTATACAATGAAACCCATTCCAAGGTGCAGCTCCTTTATTGGCTCTGGGTACCTACAGTTCTTGATGAACTTACAAGCCTTATATATCCCCGCAGCCACAAGAGTCCAGCAGACGTTATGGTATATTACTTTCAAAAATCTGCCATAGCTGGAAAACGGAATAGAAGAAAACGTGTTCGTGGACAGAAATGGCTCTTTTTTCACCTCAATTTCAATATTTTGTTTTATTTTAGCTGTTATTTTCTGTAGAAAAACCTTGAAGGATGTACACAAATGACCCCTTGCTGAATTCAGAATGTTGCCTACTTTTCAGAAATGTTTAGCTGTCTTGGATCCAGCATTGGTTTCACACCCATTTCTGTCACTAACTGGAAGGAGGCTGAAAGCAAAAAACACAGGGTATGTCCCAGTAAAATGCCATCATTGTGTTGAAAAATGTAGTTTTTGGATTCAAGTCTGCCTGTTCCTGAAAGCTGGGATGATGGTGATGTTAGCACTGCAAAGCCTTTGTTGATGTCATTTTCAACAACTTCAAACTCTTCTGACCTCGGATCAACCGCAGCCTGCTCCAAGAAATGGTGTAACAAAGTGTCTCCAAGAGACACTTTTCTGCAGCAACCTCAGCTCCACGTCAGCAACTACAACAGTTTCCATGGTGTGCACACTCTGGGGACTCCCTGTCTTCATCCTGCACCGGAAGGAGCAAAGAAATCTCCCGTGGGGTGACGGAGTCACTCCCCTCCTCCAAGCAGGCACCTTCCAAAACAAAGACTGGTACCCTGGGACTCCTCTCACAGCAACGAGCGTGCTCCTAAGGACGCAGAGGGTGGACATCATCAACATAGACTGTCCTGAGGTCCTGCTGATACAATTTGGAGGAGGTAAGACCTTGTCTTTCCCGAGAGCAACGGTACCCCTGTGTACTGCGTCTTCTTCACCTCCTGAGGCCTCTGTGCACTCTTTGCAAAATGTCTTTGTGCACAGCCTGGCCCAGGTCCCCAGCACTCCATCCTGCAATGCTCAACTCGCTGAGTTGTTCTCCGGCAGCATGGGACCTTCTTTAGCTGTGCTGCATAAACTGCATTTTGTACCACCTTTGAACCCGGATCCTGCGACTCCTAGGGGTGCTGGCTGGCATCCTGAGGGCTCTCTAAAGTGCTGAAAGTCCCCTCTTCCTCCTCACACACAGTTGAGGCCCCCAGGTCCCTCCTGGGTCCATCCAGTGAAATTTTTATGCAAAACACACTTTTGTCGTAGCCAAGGCTTGTTGGCAACTTCCAACATGAAATCTCATCTGCAACGATCTTCACGCCGTGGAACATCTTTTCCATCACGCAGGAACCCGCTGGCATCTTCCTAGTGTGCATTCCTGAAGTCTTTGACTAAACAGGGACTCTTCTTTTGCACCCTCTTCTGGGTTGGCAGGGGCTCCTGTCCTTCCTGGAACTTCTTTCAACTTGGTCCCCTTCCTTTCCAGGTCTTCAGGTCCAACAATCCAGCAGTTGTTCTTTGGACACTTGGATGCCTGCTGCAAAGTCCCAAAAACGAGGTGCAGTGTGTCCTAAGGACACTTGCAGTACTTTACTCCTGCTTTTCTTGGCTCTGGGGTGGGGTCATTTACTTACCTTTACTGTATTCTTACTCTCCCAGCGATTCTGCACACACTACACTTGTCTAGGGGGGAATTCATGATTCGCATTCCACTTTCTTAGTATATGGTTTGTGTTGCCCTTAGACCTATTTTCTCCCATTGCATTCTACAGGATTTCCTACCGTTTGCATTGTTCTATGACTATTTACTTGTCTAATTTTGGTGTCTCGTGTATATATTGTGTATAATACTTACTTCCAGAAGGAGTATTGTCTCTAAGATATTTTTGGTACAGTGTCACCCAAATAAATACCTTTATTTTTGGTAACACTGAGTATTTTCTTTACTTGTGTGTAAGTACTGTGTAACTATCAGTGGTATTGCATGAGCTTTGCATGTCTCCTAGTTCAGCCTAAGCTGCTCTGCTATAGCTACCTCTATCAGCCTAAACTGATAGAACACTACTACATTTCACTAATAAGGGATAACTGGACCTGTTATAAGGTGTAAGTACCTAAGGTACCCACTATAAACCAGGCCAGCCTTCTCCATAAGGACAATGAAGGTTTGCTGGAACAGACCAAACAAAAGATCAGCATGCAATACAAATTCATAGCATAATCAAAAACCTTTAAATGAATCTGTAATTTCTAATGCAATCAGGAAAAAAAAGTTTAGACTGAGTATGTAGTGAATTAGTATATGGTTTGTGTTGCCCTTAGACCTATTTTCTCCCATTGCATTCTACAGGATTTCCTACCGTTTGCATTGTTCTATGACTATTTACTTGTCTAATTTTGGTGTCTCGTGTATATATTGTGTATAATACTTACTTCCAGAAGGAGTATTGTCTCTAAGATATTTTTGGTACAGTGTCACCCAAATAAATACCTTTATTTTTGGTAACACTGAGTATTTTCTTTACTTGTGTGTAAGTACTGTGTAACTATCAGTGGTATTGCATGAGCTTTGCATGTCTCCTAGTTCAGCCTAAGCTGCTCTGCTATAGCTACCTCTATCAGCCTAAACTGATAGAACACTACTACATTTCACTAATAAGGGATAACTGGACCTGTTATAAGGTGTAAGTACCTAAGGTACCCACTATAAACCAGGCCAGCCTTCTACATAAGGACAATGAAGGTTTGCTGGAACAGACCAAACAAAAGATCAGCATGCAATACAAATTCATAGCATAATCAAAAACCTTTAAATGAATCTGTAATTTCTAATGCAATCAGGAAAAAAAAGTTTAGACTGAGTATGTAGTGAATTAGAACTTTTCACAATAAAAGCGGCCCAAATACACATTACTAAAATGTCAAAGCTGACCAAATACTGTCATTGTAGAGTAAATCAGATGCTACTTAAAAACAGATCCAAAAAGCAATATGATTTATTAAACATAAAGTTATGGGTTAAATATATTAAAACACAGCAGGTATGGGTTAAATATATAAAAGAAACAGTAGATCATATACGCACATAAAAATCAAGTTAATTCAAGACCAAACGGTGAGCAGTAGTAAATGTGGATACATTTGCCAACACATGCAACATTGCACTTTATCAAACACACACTTTCTGGTAAAACCCACAAGAGAGGTCTGTCAAACACCACAGTACAGATTTAGGCTGAGAATCTCCAAATAAGATGCATATTCTTAACAAATGCTCAATTGGGCCTAAGGTCATGAAATAACAAACAAATGCTCTACAAGAGGTTTGCTCAGACATGTGTATACTAACTGATCCCTGGTGGTAAAGATTTGAACTTTAGGGAAGGCATGTCAGATCATATTAGTTCAAGGTAAGAACAGTCTATGTCAGATTTTCAAGGTAATTGTTGAGTAGTAATGAGACCTATTTAAATCACTTCATGTAGGTTTTCCTTTTTTAAATATCTTGAAAATGTTGCATTGATAACCAGACTATACAAGCATTTGCAATGCAATAGGTCTCGCATTTGCGAGAGTTAGAGCTATTGGAGTTGTAAATGCATAATTGGACATTTCTTGCCAAAAAAATTGCTCAACCATGCCCCATAATTTGGTCTTTTTTGCCATATAATTCCAGCGGCTGTTTATATAACTAAAGCACTTCTATTACCTTCTTCCTCTATCTGCAGCAAAAAATTTAAATGTTGCCATTTAGCATCCTAATTTAAATCAGCCATGGTAATTCCAATAGAGTACCACTTACACCGCCCCACCATCGGAGTTGCTGGCTGGCCAACTCAATTCCCCGAATAAATGACACAAGACAGCTACGGAGGAGTAGCAACAGAAATAAACTAGAAAGGTCACCCAAACATGCCAACCTTTCATTTTCCTTTCATGTTTCACTTGTTTGTTATATTTGAAAAATTCGTCCAGTTGGTTTAATTTTGAACGTATGTGTCTCTTTTGTGCTGTCTCTGTTAAATTAGCTTAAGGTTGTTTTTTTGTCTTGTCAGTTTTGCCACAGAAACAATCACTGGTTGAGAAAAATAATATTGAAGTAGGTGGTGCGCAGATTTGTGCTAAGGCCATGGTCAGTAAAGCAAACACGTCAAATGCTTTTAGATTTAACCCTGCCGTAAGGCCTGCAAAACACTGACGTCTCGGCAGGGGTTCCCTGGAACAGTTTAAGCAAGGCGTACGAGTAAAATGATTTAACTATTTATTTACTTAATTAGAAAGCCATCTCAACTTCGAAGGGTCTTTGAGGCATTTTGATGGAAGACCCTATCCTTGCACCCTCCTTCCCCTCATAGAGAAGGCTTCATAGAGACACTTGAGACCCAGACCGGAGCCACAGATGCTGTAATAGCCTATATCCCAGAGTGGGCCCCTAGGTAATGAAGACACATGAACACTAGATTCTGAACACCATACCCTCTGGTTGAAGCCCTCCCACAGTCATGCCCGAGAGAAGCCACGCCTTGGTGGGAACTGATCCAACAAGTAAAATAAAGTAAAGAAACATTGCTAGAAATGACAAGTAAATGGTGAAAGCTTCAGAACGGCTGTGAGCAGTGATATGTGGGGCCGGCAGCAGCAGAGTTAATTAAGCAGCTGTTATCAGAGATCTGCTTGCTCATGTTACAGATACAAAACAATAATAACAAGCATTTGGAATGCAATAGTCTTGTGTTTGCTCGAGTTAGAGCTCTTAGTGTTGTAAATTACTGACTGGACTTTTCTTGCCACACAGACTAAAAATAACAAGAGGAAGAGAGCGAGAGCAAGCTGGCCCCCCACTGCTGTTGGTTTATGTTTACAGAGGGAGCTGGTGGGGAGGAGGGACTGAACAAGCACCCACAGTGTAAGACCAGCAGGCAAACTCTAAAGAAAAAAAGTCCCATACAGCAGAGATAAACAGGACATTGCATAATAAGACAGTACTTTGTGCTGCTCTCAAAGAGAAAAAGGCAGGACAAAGAGGCAGAACTGACCACTAGCAAGCAAGGATTTTTGAATGTCAGTCGAACCACCAAATGAAATCACTGGAACCCCAGTATAAGTATACTTAAAAAGTATACAACACGTCGAATGCTACCTAAAAAAAGGAGTTATATTTGAATTCACTTCATGTATGTGGACATGTGAATATCCTTACAAATTTGTAGCTGTAAGTGGAAGGATATGTCCAGCCGTGGGTCCCGTGCTGGCGATGCCACTGGATTCAGGCTATCCTGGCTGACGACGGGTGAAACCCGAAACTGGTCCCAGGATGTTTGTTTCCAGTCCAGGGAGTACCTTGCCTGTCAGTTCGGGCTGGACTGTTATCATGGGGTAACACATGACTGAGTCCAAGGTAGAATAGCCTGGCGAGCAAAACGATGGATTTAGGTCCAGATCTGTTACTGAGGTGAATGTTTGACATTGCTCAGTATTACTCTCATCATCTGTTCTTTTTGCATTTATCCTTTCTAATTTGGCATGGATAACCAGTGACCAACACAATTAGTGCAGTTTAGATTCATTTTACAAAATGATTCCACCATGGGCTTCTACTTTTTACGTCAACAGGAGTCATTACCCATCATCAGCCTCCCTAACATCCATGATATAATGATCATATTACTTTCAGGTGGTATTCCAAGATGTTACGAGGTGCAGATTGAAATCCAGTCAGGTGTGCTACAGGTCAAGTATTTACGAAGTAATTTAGTGAGATCTGGCAGACCTTCAAAGCCTAGAAAGGCTGCCAGAAATGAGAGGCAACATAAACATATGGCAAGTACATGTTTATCAGGTCCTCATTATTTGATTGGCACTGACCTATGAGGTAGAGCAAATGGCTAACAAAAAGAATGGAAAAGAAAGGCACCATCAGGAACAAGATAATATTGAGTGATATTATGGTGAAATCATTTTAGCAAAAGCATGACAATCAAGCTGTCCAATTGTGGGTGTGTTATGCATGGAATAGCCAGCAGGTGAAGGAACATATCAAACAATAGCACATTATGAATATTCCACATGGACTTATTGATGTGGTGTATTATTCATGTTCATGTAAACATGACCATCTTGAAGTAAATATGTTTTACAGAAAAAAATATAATAATAAACATTACCTGTTGCTCATTTAATAGCTGGTGCTCCGGGGGAGCTTCAATTACATTTACCACTTTACAGTGGCATGGAGTGGGGGGTGGACCACATCTTTTCCAGAACAGAAATTTGTTTCTTTTCATTTTGTTGTCAATCTGTGAAATAAAATGAAGTCCATTTATAGAGAACATGAAAGAACACGTTATGCTAAATGTATTTAGAAATTCAATTGCTTTTTTTTTGAGGAACAGTATATTTCGAATACACCATCTGAATGGACAAAAACTGTTTTACAACTCTGCTGCACATTCTATTTGAATGCGGAAGATTATGGGAAGATGATCTAGATTCAGGCGTGCAGGAGAAGGGGGCCATCCACCAATGTTTAATTATTCAAAATTATCAGATTTTTCTTGTAGTTATCAATGGAATGTACAATATTGTTCTGGATTTTCCCAGTGGGCAAATAAATTCAATCAAAGCAATAGAGAATTGATACAGAACTAGTTCTTCTCATGTGAACATTAGATTGCCAACAATGACTACAAATCATTTTATTACAGTTACTTAGAAAGGTATACAGTCCATTTAGGATATAATAAAATGTGATAGCAAGCGGTTGTGATTGGCAGTGTCAAACACCGAAGCCCACATTTTTGCTTAGCTTTTAAATTTTTTTTTTATTATTTCTTCAGAGTGACAATAGCATTACAGACATCTGTATACATTGGGAGGTGCCAAGGATTCACATCGCTTCAAACTTATATGTTTTCCAATATGAGTCATTTCCTCTTAATCATGGGGCAGTAGGAAAATATTTGACAGTGTTCGTACTAGTTACTGTCTCTTATCAGTAGTTTTGCATTTCAATTAGGTAACTGCGTGCTTCTTTATGTACTACTGCTTCTTGTAGTGCAATTAGGTTCAGCAGTGAGGGCATTCTCCAGGAGGCAGAAGGCGTCTTTTAAGTCAGATAGAGTATGATAAAGTAATCACATGTAATACATGCAATAGTCAGGCAGAGCTATAACCATTAAAATTTGATTTGTATGTAATTGGTATACCTCGATTTTTTTAGTTGGATTCATCAAACAAAAACAAATGTTGCCAGCAAGTTGTAGAAGTATGGTATATAACTCCACAAAATGTTCTAGTGCTTAGTACATCAAAGCAAGAGCCCTACAATTAACAGCCATTGACTTCAGTGAGGAAAGTTTTAAACAGTTTAGTATTCTGTACTCGAGTTACTCGAGGATTATGACTGAGAAACCTTTGCAGTGTTGCCAAGGTGTAACTCTTGTGTTATGGATGTTATAGCCTTTGACCTCGTTTTTGAAGATCAGGGTTCTTCGGGGTAACTCACTTGTGCAATGATGGTTCCCAAAGCCCAGCAGAGCATCACTCAGACAAACTATACAACACATAACTTTAAGGGTACTGCTGGTTTGCAGCAGTGCTTAATTTGTAAACACAAAGGTGCCGGTGCCCAGAGCCCTCCTCTTTAACATGTGCCTGTTTTAATTAAGGCCCATATTTATACTTTTTGACTCAAACCAGCGCCGGCGCTGGTTTGCATCAAAACTTTTACCGCCGGCTAACGCCATTCCTACACGCCATGCGGGCGCCTTATTTAAGGAATGACGTTAGGCGGTGCTGCGGACTGGTCTGAGTAAAAAAAATGACTCAAACCAGGCAGCGCCGGCGTAGGGCAAAATGGGGGTTGTGCGTCAAAAAATGGTGCAAGTCAGGTTTGAGGCAAAAATCATGCAAAGACAGGAGTCATGCCCCCTTGCCCAATGGCCATGCCCAGGGGGCTTCTGTCCCCAGGGCATGGGCATTGGGCACAGTGGCATGTAGAGGGGGCCCAAATTAGGCCCCCCTATGCCACTTTAAATTTTTTTTTTTAAAATACTTACCTCAACTTACCTGTACTTACCTGTGATGGGTCCCCCCATCCATGGGTGTCCTCCAGGGGTGGGCGAGGGTGGCAGGGGCTGTCCCTGGGTGCAGGGAAGGGTTTCCTGGACTGTTTCCATGGTCAGAGACCATGGAAGAGAGCCCACAGGTCCCTTAACGCCTGCCCTGACCCAGGCATTAAAAAACGGCGCACATCAGCTGTGTGCCGTTTTTTAAGGCTTGCCCCTTCCTGTGCGTCAAAATGTCGCTGGAGTACAAATAAGGCACACAGGCCTTAAAGTCATTTTTTGGGTGGGAACGCCTACCTTGCATGTCATTAACGCAAGGCAGTTTCCTGTATCCAAAAAATGAGGCACACTGAGGAATTTTGATGTCCGCGGGCTCGGGCGTCAAAGTTTAAATATGGTGCACAGTTTGTGCTGAATGTGCGTCAAAATTTTTGACGCACATTCGGTGCACACAGAGTATAAATATGCCCCTAAATGTGTGAACATGGAATACTGAGGTGGCGTAATCCTGAAGCCATCTCGGGCCTCTTCAATTCATATAAAGCCACTCACTGCCCCTTCAGCTCAATCTTGCAGCTTTTTACTTTCTCCCTTTGTGACGCTTTATCCTTTTTCCCTTCATCCGTCTTTCCTATATGTGTCTTTTGCTTGCAGCAAATGCTTGAGGCATAAGAATAAGCCCTGGCCCTCAAAAATAAGTGCCGGTACTCAGCACCGGAAACAACAAGCACAAATTAGGCACTGGTTTGCACAGAGTAAACGTGACAAAGAATACCAAGTAAAGACACCCTTATCTGCGTCCATGCTAACTGTTACATATCTCAAATGACAAGGGGAAAAAAGTAAGAATAAAACAAAAAATGCAATAGGACTAATAACTGATTCTTGAATTAGATATTGAAATAATTAGCATGTAATAAAAAAAAATTAAATTAAAGTAAAATATTTTGTATTTATCATGTACTAAGCATTACTAATAGTTACTGTAAGATGTGTATTTTTAAATTACAAAGGGTTATTAAAATGTTTTATAAAAAAAGTTTTTTAATTTACATTTAATTACCTTAACAGTAATATAAATGTAAATGGTTTTAAAAAGCCAATTCAATTTATTTAACATTAATTTCTCTGTGGTTTTATTTTAAATCCACTCCCTCTTGAGTCTCCGTTATTTTCTGTAGAAATGTGGTGCATTACCAGTGGCTGCCATGTGTAGTGCTGGACTTACTCCATGTCTGAGCTGGAGTACAATTATTACTGTTTTGGGACATTTATGTCCGTAGTAAATATAGAAGTGTAGTGTGGGAATAGGAATGGGCTCACTCTCTTGTGCATGGGGACCCTCCACAGTCTTTCCCTAACCCATCCTCGCTCCTCCCCAAACCCCTTCCTGTCCTAATAAATATTCATCATTACTCTACCACTCCTCTGTTTCCCACATTTACCATTAAAATTAGGTCTATATTTGTGGTGATCTACGCAGTCAAAGATCTCCGCATGTAGGCTTGCTTATAACATTTCGCAGTATGAGTAGTGATGTTGTAGTACTACTAAACATACTTCAAAAATGCAGTTTGTGAATAGACCTCTTAGAAGCCAGTTTCTTGGTAATGACTAGTCACAGTACAAATCATCTGGTGGTGGGTCATTTGCAAAAATACAGGAACCCACTGAAGTAGTTGCCTCCTACTTCTAACAGGGCGGGATCACTAATGTAGACATAGAGTCTTCCAGAGCTTGAGATCTGGATAACTCTAGAAGCTTGTACCATTGAACAATATTAGATGGTGTCAGGATCAGGGTGACTATCTGAACCAAGCAAAGAAAGTATGTAAACTGGATGAGACTTATATCATTCTTGCTTCTTAGGTTTCGGTATGGTGAATCCGGCTCACACAAATCTTGGAGCACTACAACAAGTGCCATAATTTGATGACTTCTTTACCTCTTCTACCTTCAGGTGATGCAACTGCCATTCACTTAAGGCATTTCCATGCATGGTTGCAGTTTCTTGTGGGTTCTGGAGAGTCTTTCTTTCTTCTGTCATCCTTGACATTGATTGTCCTGTATTCTGTTTGTGCTACTGTGTTTTTTAAAATGTCTGAGGACAGCTCCTCTTCTTTCAAGGCAGTAATTTGACTTATCTTTCTCACCAGATACACAAGTTGGGCTAACATGATATATTAAGATTGGTCCAGAGTGTAGATTAACAGCAACATGAAGCCCTGCTCATAGAAACTTTATAGAAGGAGCCACAGAGTATTTCAAATGTCCCAATGAACACATTCTACTGGCTTCCGAAGGTCAGCATTTTTCAGACTGGAGGAGTTGGTGGAAAGTCAGAGACAATGAGGAGTGCCAAATTCATATTTTCAGCTAGCTAGAGGTTGAGCTGGGGAAGGGCAGATTGGCAGTTGCTGCTGGGTTCCTTTTGATTCCCTGTATTCCCCTATGCCTAGCCCATCGCCAGAGAAGAAAGTATGACAGGAGGGTGGAAACAGCTGGGAAGATGGTAGCACCACCTTCATCACCACCTTCATAACTTGACTTGCATGCCATATTTAAAGATTCCCATGGCTTTTTTCACTATAAACGCTTCAACTAACGCACAAACTATTTGAAGCCAACTCCCCTACCGTGAAATTTAAGTTTGCCAGCCAGCCTTCTATTTGTTTTTTTGTTTCCAGAAACAAACCACAAAAGCAGAGGTCTCTACAAAACAAACAATCAATTAACCTTTTTCTCTGGGTGGGAAACACTGACTGTTTTTACCTACCTCGGACCACCAGGTCAGAATCCTTGCTTTAACTAAGCATGATTTGCAATGCTGCGAAGAAAGCAGTACTGATGTTCACCTAAGGTATCTGTCAAATAATTTATTCTGGAGGGTTTACCTGTCACAAGAACCTAGAACTAATTGCAATGACGCGTTCTCCAGCTCCCTTTCGAACACAGACTGGTGATCCCCACTGGAGATGAGGACACAAGCTTGTGTTATCAATCTAAACAGACCCACTTCTCTAACATGCTGCCCCAACATCTCAGGTGTCACGACTCCATCTTGTGCCCCATGTGCAGTGGGTTTTGCTCACCATGCTCATGTTACCCCTCCCTTGTGACGCCTCCCTGCCCTGGATTCTCCCAGTCATGCTTCCCTTGTTTCACCTTCCAGTCTCGAGTACTCTGTGGTCCTCCTCCCAGGAAACCTTTATTATTGACACTCCTGTTCTGTTGCTCTGCAAGTGTGGTCTATTCTGCACTTGCAGATATCACGTCTATTTGGGATAGTTACATTATTCACTGTGACACAGTGACTTGTATCATCATGCACTTGGGGTTCCATTGTACTTGCTAATTGTTGCCAACTGCCGTTTGCACCTGCCGCCTGAAAGGGTGCATATCCATTGTATATTACATTTGATCTTCCCCCAGGTTCATTGGAATACTCCTCGCATCTACATGGGACACATGCCTTTCTGGAACACTGTTGCTTTCCTGTACGAATACCCCCTCTGAACTTGCATTGGTGCTAGCCTTCTTCCCCATCCTGCACTAGCAATATCCCTGCAGTCAACTCCTGAGTCGCCTGGATCTTCAGCGTTCCAACCCTACGCAACTTGGTCCCTGCAGCCTCAGTCGTCCGGAACTAGCAGCACTCTTGTCTTCCAAGCCTTCCTGATGATACTGTGATTTTGGCTTCTGCAATGCTTCTATTGTCCTCCTTCCTGAGCTACTATTCTGCATTCGCTTGAGTTTCTTGCACCGATCCTTCTTCCTTCTTCGGATTCCATTTAGAGTACTAGACAAGACCAAGGGCCTGATTACGACTTTGGCAGAGGGGATTACTCCGTCCCAAATGTGATGGATATCCCACCCACCGCAATTCAGGTTCCATAGGATATAATGGACTCTTAATTCTGCGGGCGGGATATCCATCACATTTGGTACGGAGTAATTCCCTCCGCCAAAGACATAATCAGGCCCAAAGTACTTTCCCTTCAGGTTAGTGCGCACTAATACTTTTTATTAGTAAGTAGGTCTGACATTCAGCCTCTTCTAGACTCTAGACTTGTTGCCAGTTCCTTCTCTGCATTTAATCCTGAGCACTCCTTGCTTGTCCTTACTCTAGACCCTCTATTCAACCTTGGCTCTTGAACTGTTTTGCTCACGGCCAGACACTTATGGCCAGATGTATAATTTTTAGAAATAGGGATTACCTAATTACAATTCTCTGTGATTCACAATAAGGTAATTGGTATTCCTATTGTATGAAACTCATGGAGTTTCATTAGGTGTTTCCTAATGGGTCGCAAATGGTCCTACCTCATTAATATCAATGAGGTGGGTCACAATTTGGGACCTATTTGGAAACACAAAACTCACAGGGATGGTGGCCTGCTGGGGTCAGCAGACCACCATGTCTATGATTACTTTTAAAGAAAGCTATATTTTATTTCAAAACAGCCCGCTTTCTTTATAGGAAAATGGGATGTGTTTGTAAAAGAAAACTGAAAAGTTTACTTTTCATATTTTAAGAATAGGCATTGGTCCGTGGGACCACATTCAGCAAACACATTTACAAAGAATATCTCAGGGCAGTAGATACTGCATATAACAACTTAGAAAACGTTCTCATAATAATCTGCCACAGCAATGCTTCTGTTGAAGAGTGAAGCAGCCCTGATCCCATCAACTATGTTGGCACCCTGCTAGAAGTCATTTATTTACATTTGATGACCTGTTCTGCTTCCATACTCGTTCACTCAACAATATGGGACCCTGACCAGTGCTAGTCTTCAGCTCTGCAGCCTTCTGTTAAAGAAACATTACCAGTAAATATTACCAGTTGCCAGGTGGTGATATAAATTCACACAAAGTGCATAGATTAATGTGACAGAGAATGATTAATGGGACAAGCATTTCATGCTCCTACCCAAATAGATAAGATCTGCAGGGTACTCTGAAATGCCTTTACTCAAACTTCATATTAAAGGAATATATGCTCAAACACATTCAAATAGTGTTAAGGTTTTGCAGCAGCAAGAGTGACCCGCAAACTTTATCAATATTAATAATGTGAAAATGTATGTTACTTTGACTGATCCAGTTACAATGTCAAGGTTGTTCCCCATCTTCCTTCTAGGACCATAATCCTTTCTCTTCCCCGCTAAATTCCTCTCTTCCTGCTCTTTGTCTTGCCCTCTGTGCTGGCCTTTGTCTGTTTCATCTTTGCATTTCACTGGTTAGTTTCAAGTTTTTATCCTCAGTCTGTCGTCTATTGTGTATATGACAATGCTGTGTTATGAGTCATGTGCATCTCCAGGTTGAAGAATCCACCCTGCCCCTCAATGTTGCACCTTGGGCCTAACACAGGCACCCATCATGAATGTTGATCTTTTGGCGATTCACCTGAGTTGGGTGGTGTTCTGGTATAAATAAGATTCTTACTCTGATCATTCTGTTAGTCATTGTGGTTCCGGACTAGCTGTAGCAAATCCCCTTTCCAGTAACAGCAGGCCCAAGTCCAGGCACACCGAATACAAGTGTAAGTACCTTGCAAGCCCTACCTGTCTTAGTGCACACTCAAGTTCAGCAAGCTTAGTCGAGCATTTGAGGCACACTGATGTACAAAATGGAACTGCTTTAAGTCTGTGCACAGCACATAAGGAAGTGATTTGTATTAGAAGTTGGTTCATAATGTCTAAAGGAGCAAGCTATTAAAGTATATCCTTGGAACAGGAGTTAACTCCTGAACTTTATTTTGAGTTGGCTCAAGACATGCGCACATGCCCTCAGCATTTGACCAAAAGATAAGATAATCTCAGAGAAGGCATACACTCTTGAACCATAGATTTGTATTACTAAAATAATTAAACTGGAAGAATAGAGCAATAACACAGAATCACAAAGGAACCTCATGCTAATGATGGACTCTTGAAGACAGACTTTCCAGAAAAGAAATGGAATTGCTTTGAGAGTGCTTGAAGAAATGCTTCTACAAAGTTGGCCAGAAAAACAGCTAGAACCTGTGTATAAAATTTACAAGGTGTCCTGGAGTATGCTTGCATTTTACATACAAACTCTTTGTATTCCAATGTAATTTGTGGCAGATTGCTATTACTGCTTTTATTCATTATTGTGCTTCTCTATCAAATTAACCTCATAGTCACATCTGTTTGAAAAAAGGTCCTTCTTCTCAGCCTTAAGTCTGTGCATTCCACTGATCAGTCCATCATCCAATGGTGGATTTAAGCGTGGTGTCTACTGTCGCCTGTAACTGAGTTCCCTGACAATGAGCAACAGGCTTTGTGATCACATGCTCTGTTCACTAGGATCTAATCCCCTCCTCCAATCTGCCACTTAAGTTTGGCTTGCTGCCGCAAGGTACGAACTGCAAATGGTAACATTCTGCAGTATACAAGGACTGTGTTTTTGACATAAAGGGATATCTGATTTTTTTTTTAAATTATTTTTATTGCATTGAAACAAACAAAAAGATGATAAAAGAAATGCACTGTGGCAGAAACCACAGGCTCGAATAGACAAGGACAGTGTCCACTGTGTTGCCTATATCCAGCGCCTCTGAACTGCATAGAAGAATCCCTCCTTTCAACCCTCCCCCTTTACAGTCCCTCAGAAGTCCACACAGGAGGGCTCTCTCTGGGTACAGATCTTCACAGCCCATGCCCACAGACCACCTCTGCTTTCATTTCACTTCCCCCAGATCTTAGTCCATTTGTGGGGGCAACCCCTCACTTCAAATATTGACCTTACTGCTAGCATGGACAAGTCCATTACCTTTTTCTAATTCTAATTCCTCAGCTTGGGCACTTGTTCAGCCTTCCACATTCACACTATGTTACATTTTGCAACAATTAGCCCCAGGGTCATCCACCATTTGGTCCACCCTGGGATGGTCAGACGCCTCCCACACATTTAAAAGACACCACTTTGCGGAGGCTACCTGGTCGCTTCCATTCATCAGCGGTGGCTTCTCCGCTATTGCAGAGGAGTTTTGCCCCCAGCCAGCAGCTGGCTGCAAATTGAAAAATAAAACTGATAATATACGACGTTTATTATCAGTTTAATTTTTCTAGAGGTGGGGCCATGGGGGATGAAAGGGACGGAGGGGGAGTTGTTAGCACTCCCCTCGGAGCACATGTGTGTTTGGCCAGCCGTCTCAGGATGGACAAACACACATGCGCACTGAGCTGTCTCCAACCTGGCACTGTGTTGCCAGATTGGAGAGAGCAGGCACAGGCTCCCAGTCTGCCTGGGAGTGCAAAGCCAGGACACTCAGGCCAATCCTAACACTGCTCTCATGCTGCCAGCAGCATGAGAGCAGTGTTAGGATTGGCCGCAGAGCAGGATGGGAGCCTGTGCCTGCAGTGAGTGGAGGCAGAAGAGCGGCATGGCAGCGGCGATGCAGTGATTTGGCAGGATTAAAAAATTTGTAATGTTGTTGTCTTTGTTTTGTGCCCCTCCTCCGCTTTGCCCCACCAGGAGCCACCCCTGCCACTCACCCCATTAAGACAGGCGATCTCTGCCACCCAATATTGCTGGACAACGGGGCAGCTTCAAAGCATGTGGAAGCATGTCCTCTGCTAACTACATTTCCATAAACAGAGCGGGGAAACTGATTTACCCCTTTTGACCAAGGAAATAGGGACATAATACCTTCTATGTAGGAGTTTCAGTTGGAAAAGACGAAATCTGGATGAATGGACACCTCCAGGGGAGACGCCAGGGCTTCTAGCCACTCATCCTCTTCCAGGCCCTCCAGGTCCTGATCCCATTTTGCCCCAGGTGAATAAATGTGTCTGGGGAGTTGTTAATCACTTTTTTGGGCATGCGTTCCTCTAGTAGTCTGTCTTCGAGAGGCGAGGATGTGGATGTAGGGCATCCCTCACCCTTAGGCAGCACCTGTTGTAGTGTGTGGCGTATTTGCAAACAGTAAAAACTTCAGTAGGGGCTTGCGGGTATTTGTTTTGCAGGTCAGTAAACTGGACTACCCCATCTTGAGTCCCTGGGTCACCAATCCTGGAGATGCCATTAAGGACCCACTTGTCAAATTCTGGGTCTGTCCCCAGTGTGTCCAGTGCAGGTGCATCCCAGAGGGGTGTAGTCTGGCGGATCCTCCGTCGCCGTTGCAAGGCCCTAAGTATGGTATGCCAGATTGAAGGTGTGTGACCGACATTGGAGTAGGGAAGGCGGAGATGCGTGACTTCCCAAATATGTCTTAAGGTGACCACCGGCTTCATGGCCAACCTACCCATGTTATAGGCAGGCACCCCATCTAGTAAATAGGCCAAGTGATTGACAACAGTAAGTTGTGCCCCCCAGTAGTACTTTTGTAAATCAGGGAGTGCAATACACCCTGTATACCAGCTTCCTGCTAAATTCTTAAAGGCTCTCCAGGGTAAGTCCCATCCCAGTGTATTGTCCTGATCTCTGGCCCAATCGCCTGGAAATAAGAGTTTTGGACTGGAAATGGTGTGTTTTTCAGGGCAT
Source organism: Pleurodeles waltl (assembly GCF_031143425.1). NCBI lineage: Eukaryota > Metazoa > Chordata > Amphibia > Caudata > Salamandridae > Pleurodeles > Pleurodeles waltl. Next base: position 757,332,067 of record NC_090449.1, on the reverse strand, counting down.
ACAGGAATCGGGGAACAGCCATAATTTTGAATAGGGCCACTTTCTCGTGCAACAAAAGGGGTGGTGTTCTCCAGTGATCGACATCTCAGTGGAGCGCCTGACTGGGGGTTGAAGGTTATATGCATAGAAGTGTTTAGGGTCAGTGATGATATATATACCTAGATAGTGGAAATCTTCCCCCACCACCTTCAATGCACAATCTCTAGGTAGGCATGCTACTGTCCCTGTAGGATGTAGATGAGGGACTTATCCAAATTTATGGTGTATCTTGAGTGATTTTGGCCTAAAATATATATTACTCTAGCAAAGGTATGAGCTGCGTCCATGATATATAGTACAATGTTGTTGGCATAAAGGAAGATTCTGTCCTCCCAATCTACGGTCCACCCCAAGCCTCTGATCAGGGGTTCACCTCTATTTAGACTGCTAGTGGCTTCAAGTCAAGACTAAAGATCAAGATGGAAGAGGACATCCCTGCCTCATTCACCATTTTCAGCTGAAAGGAAGGAAAAGTACTCCAGTTCACTGTCACCTGAGCCGGCGGGTTGGTGTATAAAAGTCTCACCCATGATATGGAATGTGGGCCGAAGCCTAGCTTGGCCAGGATGGTAAACATAAATGACCCCTCGACAGTGTCAAAGGGTATTATGCAATTATGCAATATGTCAATCACGGCGGCACAGCGCAGCAGGACATTTAAATATTGTTTGGGCAGTGTAGAGCATCGGGGGCCCAGGCCTCATTAGCCCAGCAGTCTAAATTGAAAGTGTCTTTCAACAGTCAATTTCGTCTGTTCTCTTCAGTTGAAGAGGCCCATTCCTTGCTTCAAATAATTCTAAATTAGATCTCTTAAATGGTGTAAAAGCAATTCAGAAATTTTCTTGTTTCAAGGTGGTGTTTTTTTTGGTTCCTTTTTTTCAGCAGAGTGGGCCCAGAGAAGGGATGCCAGGTGCAGTTAGTGGGCACCAGTTAAGAGTTTGGGGCTTTGGGGTTGAATGTGGGCAATGTCCCGGCCCAAGGGTGCTTTGTGGAATTGGGTCACAATGTTTGTGGGGGGCTGGTGAGGGCCATGCGTGGCACGAGTATGAAAAATGAGCAGGATAGAAGGGAAGGGTAGCATGTCAATTCAGCCAGGAGGCAGCAGCCAGTTAGTCAGAGGGAGACATACTCTTGAATGTCCGATCTATTTAAAAGTTTCTTAATTGTGAAAAATATTAAGATAATCACACGCAATGCACACAGGCTGGTAAACAAAGTTAAATATGGTGACTTGATGAAATGGCTGTTCTCATTTAACCCTGAAATTATATGTTTCCAAGAAACACAATTCAAGAATGATACCCCCAAACTAAGTATTCTAAGAATGTTTTCATATGCGTACTTTGCATCAGCAGGGGTTTCTATGAGTCGTGTGACAATACTTTTGGCAAATACCGTTGACTGGCAGGTAAGGGATGTAATAAAGTATGCAAGTGTAAGATGGATCTGGATTAAGGTCTCAGTCATCGGCGTGGTGTTCACCCCCATGAACTATTATGGTCCAATTTGCAGATCAGGTTCAACCACTGAAACAACATGACAATCTTGCTATGAGTGCCGAGGGGTCATTGATTTTTAGGCAGTGACTTCAATTTCACTCAAGACCTGAAAGCTGACACCTCAAATAGAGCTAAAAGGCAGTTGAAGCCTAAAACTGTAATTTTGCATTAGTAGATCCCAGGTGTGTGAATCACATAGAATCCTCCCAATACACCTGCTTCTAACATTGATTTAATACAACTTCATTTTGCTTACTGACAGGGAGAAATGGGGCTCAGTGGACATCCATGCAAACTCTTTTTTGCTGTTCGCTGGGTTGTCTTCCTTCAACTACAGAAAGACCGAGATGGCAGTTCGACAAGTCACTGCTGTTGGACCAGGTATGGCAAGATGAAACAAGAACCTTTATCAAGGAATTCTTTGAGGTTTATCATAGCTCTGATTTTGTCATATGGGAGGCTTTCAAAGCTATTTTTAGAGGATCGGTGATAGTGTAAAAGTCCAACTTAAAAAACCCACAAATTAGTAAAATCCAGACCTTACAATCTGCAGTAGATTACACCACAAGGGAGTTTATGATTTCTGAAGACAGGGTTCCTCTTCCAGTTAAAAAATTAAGAAAGGAGCAGCTGGATAGGACAAAGCAGGAACTTAGAGACTTTCTTTTTTTACAGTCAAAGAGATTATGAGTGATAGAGCATTTCAACAGAAATTATATGAAGAAAGCCAACAAATGGGAAAATAGTTGGTGTGGTCAACTAAAATTAAGAAGAATAAGCAGGCTATTAACAAGATTGAGAATCCATTTACTCATACATTAGCGGTCGAGAAAGAGGAAATAGCTGAGGCAAGTTCCCAAAGATGTGTGCGCAGATCAGGCAATTGATGAATGATTTGGGATTATGTGACATGGAGGCAAAGAGGTGGCAATGTCAAAAGCTTTAAATTTCTTAACAAGAAGTGTAGACATCTTTCCAGAATAGATGTTTTCCTTTTAGATGTTGGTCTCACTAATTTACTGAAAGGAGTTAGTCACCTTCCTGTGCATCTACCTCATCATTCAGCTGTTCAGTTAGACCTACTTCTGACAAAGGACCAGGGTATCTTGAGATGGATGGTAGACAGGAGTCTACTGATAAACCAAATGGTGATTACCCAGCTGAAACAGGACACAGTAACTTGCTGTGAAATGAACGATAGGTAAGCCCCTGTAGTAACTTGGGATGCCTTTAAGGCATTGATAAAGGGAAGGATTGCAAGCCTTGTAGCATACAAATTCAAATAACATAAATGTAAACTTAGAGAGTTAGAAAAAGCCATAGAATTAGCTCAGACAGAGAGAAAAGTGAAGCTTCAGAGGGGAATGTAGGAGGATACGGTACTATTAGAGAAAATTAGGACTGCTAGGAGAGAGTTAGCAGAATACCTGGAAGAGTGTCTGCAGAAAAGATGGGAGGTAAGTAAGTTAGCCCATTATGAATATGGGGAAGGATGAGGAAAGTTACTTGCCTTGAAAATAAAGACAGATAATGCTAAGAGTGCCATTAGGAAGATTGCAGATTGTGAGCCAGGGAAATGGAGTGTGGAGGACGAAGGGATAGAAGAGGCATTCACTAAGGGCCATATGTACAAACACTTTTTCCCATAGACACAGAATGGGTAAAAACCTTTGCTACATCTGGCCCTAAGTTCTTTCAAGATTTTCATATGAATGATGTAAAGGTGATGCACAATCAAATGGAGGGATGGTTTCAGATATTCCCACTGCCACTACTGAGGCTTGGCGCTGAGCTGACTGCAGAACTAAATAAGGAGATAAGCCAGGAGGAGGTAAGGCTGGTGGTAAAGGAATTAAAGAGGGGAAAAGCTTTGAGACCCGATGGTCTTCCAAATTAATTATATATGGTATTGTTAGGAGAGCTAACCCCGGTGTTAAGCAAATTATTGGCAGACATTTTTACTAAAGGAGGCCTGATGCTACAAACTTGGAATGAGGCTACAATTGGTTTGATACTAAAACCTAATAAGGTTATCAAATCTATACGCTTGTCTTGGCTAAGTGATTAGGCAGCGTAATTGGGGGTCTTGTTCATGAAGACCAGAAGGGCTTCAATAGGGGAAATAAGTTGCACAACCTCACACATGATTTAGTGGGAAAAATAGACACTGCAATAAAAGAGAACTCCCTAGCAATCTTAACATTTGTACATCAAATTGTTAGCCATAATGGTAAGGGAGAGCTCTGAGATCTTCTCATTTGAATTTAATGGATGGAAGAAAAAGGTTGCATTGTACGGGAATGATCTATTAGTGTTTATTTCTGAGCTATTGTGTTCAAACCCATATGTTTTACCCACGCTGGAGGAGTTTGGGGATATCTTGAGATATCTGGTGAATGCACAGATAATGGAAATAATGACATTGACTATGTTATGTAGTAGCTATCCAGTAAAAGAAGAAATCAGATTTTTAGGGGTCACTGTAACACAACACTTGGAAAAGATGGCTGAGCACCAGGTTTTTCAATCAAGTCAGACTGAACACCCTGATGACCGCCTGTAGGTTGTGGACACAGATTAGGATGTGTTTTTTGGGATACCATATGCCCAAGTATGGAATTTATTCAGGCTATCCTGATTATTATCCAACTAGCTGTTGGGTACGCAGGAGGCTGTGTCTGGAAGAGGGTGGAAACATTGAAGGGGAAGAACTATTACAAGGAAAGAGGTTGCAAAGTGATACTTGAGGTTGGTGCGAAGCTCTGACAGAGACTTTACCCTGCCAGATAAGTTGTCGAGAAGTACTCTGCCAAGACAGGAGTGCTCTAATCTTTGGCAAGTATCTGTCTATCCTCTATAAACCAGTGATGCCTGTGTATTTTAGGAAGAATCACCTATTTACACTTCACAGAGATTACTGGTCACTGAAAAAACTGTCTACTCTGGGACCCCCGGTGGCGAAGACCTGTCTAAAGTGTAGGATTGAGCTTGCTGATGATGTGCATATGTTCGTGCAGTACCCCACCATCCAACCTTTCTGGAAAGAAGTGGGTAAAGCTCTGTCTGAGATGTTGGGCAAAAACATAAAGGTAAGCCCTGCAGTGGTGATTTTTAGTGTGTTGGAAGAGGAAGGGGCTATCACTACTGTACACAAGAAACTGAGTGCACTTATTTTTTCTTTAATTTTGTTGACAAGAAGTGAAATTTACTTGTAATGGGTATCGTCTCTACCCCCAACCCTGGCAGAATGGGCACAGTCAGTCCAATGGACCTGTAAGCTTGATTGTAGTACTCATGCTTGCAAAAGGGTGGCGAAGTGGGAACCATTGCAGAGGTGGAGAAAGGGAAGATATCAGGAAGATTTAAAATGATCCAGGGAACTGTCCAATGATTAAGACCTGAAAACCAAAACATAAAGATTCCGAGGGCCATCACAACAAATCAACTAATGTTGGATAAGGTCTTGCTCAGGACTACAGCCTAGAAGGTAAGATGTTGAGCCTCTACTAGGGCCGCAACTGCTGCTAAGTGAGGACAAAAAACATTATAGGAATATATATGAAACAGTAGACTCAGTTCCTATAACTAGACTTGAACAAAGTTTCAGTGCACTCCATCTACCTGAATCGTCTAGGTGTCAAAAATGTTCTCTGCTTGACAAAACAGGGCTTTCCAAAGTAGCCAACATCTCAGAAATATGCCTGATACAAAAGCCTGTGAGAGCAATGGCATTCTGATCAAACTATAAAGGATGTTCGCTAAGAAATTTACTCCCTTTTATAGCAGCATTATTTAATCAAATCATGGAGGTAGTGGATATCCCTAAGTCCTTCAAAGAGTCTGTTGTTGTTAGCTTCCTTAAAAAGGACAAATCTCCGACCAATGTCAATTCTTGTAGACTAATAAGTTTGCTAAATTCAGACTATAAATTATTCACCACAATTTGGGCATCGCAAATCGCCTCTAGTGCTCCATAAGGATAAGAATGGGTTCCTTCCTAATCATGGTACCCATCAGGGATGCCCAATGTTACCAAATCTTTTTACTTTTTTCATAGAAACCGTAGCCACCAGAATTCGTAATCAAGAGTCAATCATGAAACCTTTAGAAGGGATGTCAAAAACCAAATTGTTTGATGATGACATCATTTTATATTTAAAAGCTGACAGAACCATTATCCGGGGTGCAGGATGAAATCTCAGACTTTAGGAGTCTAGAGAAATACAAAATAAATCAGGATAAGAAAGAGCTTTTGTTATTCAAAGCAACACGTACAGAGCATCCACAAGACCTCCAGTCAGCCTCCCGGTGTCCCATTCGTTATCTGGGAATATATGTAACCAAAGCTTATTCACAGCTATTTCACCTTAGTTATGGTGCAATGTTTAGTAAATGAAAGCCCTACTTGAAAGATGGACTCTCCTTTGTTTATCATTGATTGGAAGGGTGGCTTTAATTAAAATGTCAATTTTGCCCTTATTTATATTTCTTTTTCCCATTCTCCCTATTAAAGCTCCTGGTTCATATTTCAAAGAGCTAGATTACCCTTTGGAGTAATATGCACCCAAGGGTAAGGATTTTGATTTTACAATTAGATAAATGACAGGGTGCTATGCGTTCCCCCATCTACAGACGTATTACCAGGCTGTTCTATTAAATAATATAGTGCAGCTTACTTCAGAGACAACCTATTGAATCAAATGCTCAAAGAAAGTTCAGTCAAGCTACCAACTTTTTTGAAAACTGCAAAGTTCCCTAAAAGGACGATGTATATGGTCTTGAATGTGCTAGAAACGATGTTTAAAATCTGGAGGGTTCCATTTTGCCATGCATTGACTTTGCTACAAGACTGTACATTTTTTGGTCTTGTTTTATTTATCTAAATCATTTGAGCAATCCTGGAAGGCAAAGGGGTTTACTAAGCCGGGAGTATTTTATAGCAACCATAGCCAAATTTTATGGGATCAAATTACCTTGCATTTTCGGACTGAGAGTTGTTTAATACTGTTTAGTTTCAAACAAATTTCAGAGTTTTTAAAAACAAATTATCAGGTAATGAGTGAAGAAGTCACCTATTAATTCATCTTTTAAATGAGAACAAACTTTCCGGACTGGGGAATTGGTATTGACTGCTCCTCGAGTATTTTAACCAGGCAATGATACCTGCATTTTTAGATAAGATCTATAGACAGACCAACTGCAAGTTAACAGCAGGGGAGTGGCAATATGTCCCTGAGATGGGGCATAAATCCCTTAGGGCTGCTAACTTTAAAAGCATGTCATTTTTATCAAGGTGGCTTGCATATTATACTCCTCATAGATTGCACACAGTGTCTAAGTCCTATGTTGATTAATGTTTTCGATGTCAAGCCAGAGGTAGGGGGGATTGGTTACACATATTTTTCACTTGCCCTGCACTCTCAGTTCTGGAACAAGGTTTTCCGTGAACTAAGTAAATTTGTCTAGTATACGATTCTCCCCTGATCCATTCTAGCTAGATTTGGTTCATCACATGGTATGAACAGGCTTAATTAAACATGCTCAGTACTTTATTTTGATAGCAACTGCGATTGCCCCCTTGAGCCTTGTGCCCACTTCTCTCCCTTGTTACCAGGCTTTTCTTCCTTTTAGGGAATTGAAGTCTCAGTCTAATTAGCCCCCCCAAAAAATACACGGGGACACTCTGATGCACCTTTGTATGGAACCATTTAATGTCGCTTTTAATTAGTTTTTAGAACAACCTTTGCACTTTATCTCTGCTATTTTTTGCTCAATTAATTCATTCGAAGGAATAGGTTTATACTTTGCCCTCTGTAACATGAACTAGTTTTCAAGAGTGTAAGAGATGTGTAGCCCTTGGGTTGTAAAAGTATAAATGTCTAATGTATTTAATTATGATATAGCAACAGAACACTTTAATGTAGGCTGTGTTACATTCTTTTTGAAGGCGAGGTTTATGATCTTGAGGTGCTATTTATTCTGTTTGCTGTAATTCTTCTGCTGTCTCACTTGCTGAAATTGGCACTGCCCTTATTTGATAAACTGTTGTTTTCTTTTGTCTTTTTGTATCCTAGTCAATACAAATAAAAAATAATAACAATTGATGTCACTAACGCAGATGGATCAGATGAAACTTTTACAGAAATCTGATACTCCAATGCTCATTGTGTGTCTGTTGCCTAGTTTCTAGGCCACTGGATGCAATTAAACCTTGCAGTAATGTACATTTCCTGGAGAAGACACACCCTGTGAAATTACACTTGGTTAAAGCTTGCAGCACACGATAGTTACAGAACGACAGCATATTTATTAAATAAAATATGTAATTTCTGTTTACACAATTTTTCAGAAACATAGCCATTCTGTGAAGCCTAAACAGCCAAGCATTGGTCAGTCAACGTTCTTAGAAACCATGTCAGTCATGTGGGTGCGATTTCTCTCACCAGTTAAAATACAGACAATAAAACCTTAAAGGAGATGAGGGCATTAGCTGTACTGTGAATAGGTATTTAGGGGGCCGCGTTAGCTAAAGAGACACTCCCCTCTGGTACCTTTGAGGTTCAATGCTAAGCCTGCTGGGAATCATGCCAGCCACACTCCTTTGGCAGTAGTTGAATCTCTGTTCTCCAGGATCTTCTCACTTAAATATAGGGTTCACTGGAAAGAGGTTCTGCATGTTAAATGATTTCAACTAAATAGATTTCAAACAATTGACATTTTCAGAACAAAATATTTTTTTAAATATAACTTGAATTAAAGTAAACTGGGCATACCTTGTCATTCTTCCCAGTATTGGTATTTTTTTCTGCTGCCATGCCTCTATCTTGAACATCAAGTCGTTTGTGGTGAATCATAGATTCACCCGCCTCCATTTTCTAAAAAAACAGAAAGGTTAAAAGATTGACAGGATTGGGTAAAGTTTACAGATTCCAGTTGGAATCTATCTCAAAATGTGTGCACAATTTAATGTTTTCAGACAATGGTGGATGACATGGTAAATACATCAGAACTTTTGCTGACCTACTTTGTATTGAAATCAATGGCTCGGAATGTAGGGCCAGGACCAATGCTAGGGGGATTATGTACACCTGCGCACCAAACACAGCTCAAGTTATGTCTAATTGCATTCTCGTAAAAAAAGAATTGTTCCATGTGAATATGTACAACTTTTAGCTGTCAGATTCACATCTGTCAAGCAAACACATGACAAAATAGTCTGTAGATCTGTGAGTGGATATGAGATTAATTCACTCAAGAAATAGTCTGAGGATAATGGTTCTCTGAAAAGCCAATTGTATGTAAATACATTAAAACATTTTATAATAAAATGCTGCCAATGGCAGAAAGTTGTGAGCCAAAGTGCAGGTGGCACAGTGAAAAGTGATTGCTTGCATTACTGTAAATAAACCATTGATAAATAGAAAACTATGCCTGAGAGACTAGCTGTTCAATGGGAATGATGTTAAAAGGTGTTTAGTTTCTTTATTAGCCACTAGATTTGCCCCAGCTTCCCCAGCTGCATGGATATCTTCAACCCAGATAAAGATTTCTAGTCATTAGCTTAAAAGTACCATGCATGTGTGCTTTAATCTAGGCCTTTCCCATGCTGGTCTGGTCTGTTTAGACTGGGAGGGTTGCACCAAGTGCTATTCTTGTGAAGGGCTAACTCCCTTACCTGTATTCTAAGTATCATTAGCACAGTAGTGGCAGCATACCCCATTTTACCTGTGTCACTTGATAGGGACCTACTGGTCCATAGGAAACAGCCTTTAACACTCAGTCCTTACCAATTATTTTTACATATGTTGATTGTGAGGTTGAATTTAGGGTTTACAAGAGGGTAGTGGTAAGCAGTTGTAAGGGTAATTTTAAAGTTTAGGGGTGAATAGTTGTAGGAAAGTACCATCTTTCTTGGCATGTTACCCCCATTTCTACCTGTATGTCCGTATGTTTTTGCCTGTTTCACTGGGATCCTGCTAGTCAGGACCCCAGTGCTCATAGTTTATGGCCTAATGTGTGTGTCTGTGTAGTGCTTAACTGTGTCACTGAGGCTCTGCTAATCAGAACCTCATTGCTTATGCTCTCTCTGTTTTTAAATTTGTCACTGTAGGCTAGTGACTTCATTTACCAATTTGGAATGGCACACTGGACCCCCCCTTATAAGTCCCTAGTATGTGGTACCTAGATACCCAGGGCATTGCGGTTCCAGGAGACCCATATGGGCTACAGCATTTCTTTTGCCACCCATAGGGAGCTTAGACAAACCCTTGCACAGACCAGCCATTGCAGCCTGCGTGAAATAATGCACATGTTATTTCACGGCCATTTTCACTGCACTTAAGTAACTTATAAGTCACCTATATGTCTAACCTTCACTTAGTGAAGGTTGGGTGCAAAGTTACTTAGTGTGTGGGCACCCTGGCACTAGCCAAGGTGCCCCCACGTCGTTCAGGGCAAATTCCCTGGACTTTGTGAGTGCGGGGACACCATTAAACGCGTGCACTATACATAGGTCACTACCTATGTATAGCGTCACAATGGTAACTCCGAATATGGCCATCTAACATGTCTAAAATCATGGAATTGTCCCCCCCATTCCGAATATGGTATTGGGGAACCAATTCCATGCATCCTGGGGGCTCCACCATGGACCCCCAATACTGCCAAACCAGCTCGCTGACGCTTGTACTGCAGCTACAGCTGCTGCCACCTCACAGACAGTCAATGCAGCAAAAAAAAAACAACCAACTGTTTTTAACGTCTTTTGTATAGGTTTTTTGATCTATCTGAATATGTATTATTCTTCTTTCTATTTATCACGAGCACTTTTTCTCACACTATCTTTCCCTCTGTGTGTTGTTTTTTAGATGGGTTGTCCATAAAATATATTAAATTGATATTTATGTATAAGTAAATGAATGAATATGTTTATATTTATATGAATAAATAGTGTGTCTGTTTTCACCTATGTTTTTCTATGATGTATAAATAACTTGTTGTTCTTTCCCCGTTTGGGCATTGTTGTATGTAATGATTATTTTCTACCCAGCCCGGTCGGGTTTTTGAGTTACCCTCTGTGGTGTATAAGTACTCCTGGGGTCTGGGCAGCCCATTCCCAGGAAGGTAGAACAAAGCATTTCCTCTGAGAGCAAGGTGTTACACCCTGTCCCTTTGGAAATAGGTGCTACTGGCTGGGGAGGGGTAATGTCCCCCAGCTTCTGGAAATGCTTTGAAGGGCACAGATCGTGCCCTCCATGCATAAGCCAGTCTACACCATTTCAGGGACCCCATGTCCCCTGCTCTGGCGCGAAACTGGACAAAGGAAAGGGGAGTGACCACTCTCCTGTCCATCACCACCCTAGGGGTGGTGCCCAGAGCTCCTCCAGTGTGTCCCAGACTTCAGCCATCTTGCTTTGCAAGGTGTGGGCGCACTCTGGAGGCCTCTGAGTGGCCAGCGCCAGCAGGTGACGTCAGAGATCTCTGCTGATAGGTCCATACCTGATAGGTAGCCAATCCCCCTTGCAGGGCTATTTAAGGTCTCTCCTGTGGGTTCTCTTCAGATTCTGCTTGCAGGTTTCCTTCAGGAATCCTCTGCAACAACTTCAGCTTCCTCTGATCTCGGATCAACTGCAGCCTGCTCCAAGAAACGCTGTAATTGCAACAAAGTATCCACAAGAGATACTTTTCTTCAGCAACCTCAGCCACTGCAACAGTTTTCATGGTGTGCACGCTCTGAGGACTCCCTGTCTTCATCCTGCACCAGAAGGACTGAAGAAATCTCCTGTGGGGTGACGGAGTCACTCCCCTGCTACAGCTGGCACCTTCCAGGATGACGACCGGTACCCTTGGACTCCTCTCACAGCAAAGAACATACTCCTAAGGACACAGAGGGTGGACATCATCGACATAGACTATCCTGAGGTCATGCTGACGCAATTTGGAGGAGGTAAGACCTTGCCTTCCTAGAGAGCGCCGGTACCACTGTGTACTGGGTCTTCTTCAGCTCCTGAGGCCTCTGTGCACTATTGGCAAAATTCCTTCATGCACAGCCTGGCCCAGGCCCCCAGCACTCCATCATATGATGCTCAACTTGCTGAGTTGCTCTCTGGCGGTGTGGGACCTTCCTTTGTTGTGCTGCATCAACTATGTTTTGCACCTCCTTTGTCACTGGTTCCTGGGACCTCTGGGGGTGCTGGCTGGCATCCTCAGTGCTCTCTAAATTGCTGAGACCTCCTTCTTCCTCCCCACACAGAGTTAAGGCCCCCAGGTCCCTCCTGGGTCCATTCAGTGCCATTTTAATGCAAAATGCACTTTTGTCATAGCCAAGGCTTGTTGGCGACTTCAAACCCATAATTATGTCTGCAATGATCTTCACGTCGTGGGATATCCTTTTCATCATGCAGGAAGCTTCTGGCATCTTCCTAGGGTGCATTTCCGATCGTATTTAATCCCAGTATTGTGTCCATATTGTGTTTTTTCCTGCATTTGTGACTGTTTTTGCCCGATTTCTGTGCCTTTCGCCCCTTGTGCGCTCCTCGACCCCAGCCGCTGCTTCCCTGCGGCCCCGCCCCCCTCGCGCCCCCATTTGCCGCTCCCTCCCGCCTCCCGCCTCCCAGCTGCTCCTCCCTCCCCCCTCCCTTCTTAATGGCTGGCGCTGCGCGTCGCCAGTGAGCGAGTTCGGACCTGGTTCAGGTCCTGAACTCGCCCCTCACGACCGCAGCACCAACCTGCTGCCTTCTGCCTCTGCCCCACGACCACGCTGCCGTCTGCGTGTTCGAGGCCCTCCTCCACCCGCAGGCATCCTCCTGCGCCTCATCCCTGGTGGCTAGTGGGCTCACTTGACCCGAGTGCCGCTTCCGCCGTCCCGTAAGTTTGTTTTTCAGCTTTTTTCCGCTTTTCTGCGCCTCGCCGCTGGCGCTTTTTGCCCCATTGTGCCCCCCTGATTGCTGTCTCCCCGATCGTATTTAATCCCAGTATTGTGTCCATATTGTGTTTTTTCCTGCATTTGTGACTGTTTTTGCCCGATTTCTGTGCCTTTCGCCCCTTGTGCGCTCCTCGACCCCAGCCGCTGCTTCCCTGCGGCCCCGCCCCCCCTCGCGCCCCCATTTGCCGCTCCCTCCCGCCTCCCGCCTCCCAGCTGCTCCTCCCTCCCCCCTCCCTTCTTAATGGCTGGCGCTGCGCGTCGCCAGTGAGCGAGTTCGGACCTGGTTCAGGTCCTGAACTCGCCCCTCACGACCGCAGCACCAACCTGCTGCCTTCTGCCTCTGCCCCACGACCACGCTGCCGTCTGCGTGTTCGAGGCCCTCCTCCACCCGCAGGCATCCTCCTGCGCCTCATCCCTGGTGGCTAGTGGGCTCACTTGACCCGAGTGCCGCTTCCGCCGTCCAGTAAGTTTGTTTTTCAGCTTTTTTCCGCTTTTCTGCGCCTCGCCGCTGGCGCTTTTTGCCCCATTGTGCCCCCCTGATTGCTGTCTCCCCGATCGTATTTCATCCCAGTATTGTGTCCATATTGTGTTTTTTCCTGCATTTGTGACTGTTTTTGCCCGATTTCTGTGCCTTTCGCCCCTTGTGCGCTCCTCGACCCCAGCCGCTGCTTCCCTGCGGCCCCGCCCCCCTCGCGCCCCCATTTGCCGCTCCCTCCCGCCTCCCGCCTCCCAGCTGCTCCTCCCTCCCCCCTCCCTTCTTAATGGCTGGCGCTGCGCGTCGCCAGTGAGCGAGTTCGGACCTGGTTCAGGTCCTGAACTCGCCCCTCACGACCGCAGCACCAACCTGCTGCCTTCTGCCTCTGCCCCACGACCACGCTGCCGTCTGCGTGTTCGAGGCCCTCCTCCACCCGCAGGCATCCTCCTGCGCCTCATCCCTGGTGGCTAGTGGGCTCACTTGACCCGAGTGCCGCTTCCGCCGTCCCGTAAGTTTGTTTTTCAGCTTTTTTCTGCTTTTCTGCGCCTCGCCGCTGGCGCTTTTTGCCCCATTGTGCCCCCCTGATTGCTGTCTCCCCGATCGTATTTAATCCCAGTATTGTGTCCATATTGTGTTTTTTCCTGCATTTGTGACTGTTTTTGCCCGATTTCTGTGCCTTTCGCCCCTTGTGCGCTCCTCGACCCCAGCCGCTGCTTCCCTGCGGCCCCGCCCCCCTCGCGCCCCCATTTGCCGCTCCCTCCCGCCTCCCGCCTCCCAGCTGCTCCTCCCTCCCCCCTCCCTTCTTAATGGCTGGCGCTGCGCGTCGCCAGTGAGCGAGTTCGGACCTGGTTCAGGTCCTGAACTCGCCCCTCACGACCGCAGCACCAACCTGCTGCCTTCTGCCTCTGCCCCACGACCACGCTGCCGTCTGCGTGTTCGAGGCCCTCCTCCACCCGCAGGCATCCTCCTGCGCCTCATCCCTGGTGGCTAGTGGGCTCACTTGACCCGAGTGCCGCTTCCGCCGTCCCGTAAGTTTGTTTTTCAGCTTTTTTCCGCTTTTCTGCGCCTCGCCGCTGGCGCTTTTTGCCCCATTGTGCCCCCCTGATTGCTGTCTCCCCGATCGTATTTAATCCCAGTATTGTGTCCATATTGTGTTTTTTCCTGCATTTGTGACTGTTTTTGCCCGATCTCTGTGCCTTTCGCCCCTTGTGCGCTCCTCGACCCCAGCCGCTGCTTCCCTGCGGCCCCGCCCCCCTCGCGTCCCCATTTGCCGCTCCCTCCCGCCTCCCGCCTCCCAGCTGCTCCTCCCTCCCCCCTCCCTTCTTAATGGCTGGCGCTGCGCGTCGCCAGTGAGCGAGTTCGGACCTGGTTCAGGTCCTGAACTCGCCCCTCACGACCGCAGCACCAACCTGCTGCCTTCTGCCTCTGCCCCACGACCACGCTGCCGTCTGCGTGTTCGAGGCCCTCCTCCACCCGCAGGCATCCTGCTGCGCCTCATCCCTGGTGGCTAGTGGGCTCACTTGACCCGAGTGCCGCTTCCGCCGTCCCGTAAGTTTGTTTTTCAGCTTTTTTCTGCTTTTCTGCGCCTCGCCGCTGGCGCTTTTTGCCCCATTGTGCCCCCCTGATTGCTGTCTCCCGATCGTATTTAATCCCAGTATTGTGTCCATATTGTGTTTTTTCCTGCATTTGTGACTGTTTTTGCCCGATTTCTGTGCCTTTCGCCCCTTGTGCGCTCCTCGACCCCAGCCGCTGCTTCCCTGCGGCCCCGCCCCCCTCGTGCCCCCATTTGCCGCTCCCTCCCGCCTCCCGCCTCCCAGCTGCTCCTCCCTCCCCCCTCCCTTCTTAATGGCTGGCGCTGCGCGTCGCCAGTGAGCGAGTTCGGACCTGGTTCAGGTCCTGAACTCGCCCCTCACGACCGCAGCACCAACCTGCTGCCTTCTGCCTCTGCCCCACGACCACGCTGCCGTCTGCGTGTTCGAGGCCCTCCTCCACCCGCAGGCATCCTCCTGCGCCTCATCCCTGGTGGCTAGTGGGCTCACTTGACCCGAGTGCCGCTTCCGCCGTCCCGTAAGTTTGTTTTTCAGCTTTTTTCCGCTTTTCTGCGCCTCGCCGCTGGCGCTTTTTGCCCCATTGTGCCCCCCTGATTGCTGTCTCCCCGATCGTATTTAATCCCAGTATTGTGTCCATATTGTGTTTTTTCCTGCATTTGTGACTGTTTTTGCCCGATCTCTGTGCCTTTCGCCCCTTGTGCGCTCCTCGACCCCAGCCGCTGCTTCCCTGCGGCCCCGCCCCCCTCGCGCCCCCATTTGCCGCTCCCTCCCGCCTCCCGCCTCCCAGCTGCTCCTCCCTCCCCCCTCCCTTCTTAATGGCTGGCGCTGCGCGTCGCCAGTGAGCGAGTTCGGACCTGGTTCAGGTCCTGAACTCGCCCCTCACGACCGCAGCACCAACCTGCTGCCTTCTGCCTCTGCCCCACGACCACGCTGCCGTCTGCGTGTTCGAGGCCCTCCTCCACCCGCAGGCATCCTGCTGCGCCTCATCCCTGGTGGCTAGTGGGCTCACTTGACCCGAGTGCCGCTTCCGCCGTCCCGTAAGTTTGTTTTTCAGCTTTTTTCTGCTTTTCTGCGCCTCGCCGCTGGCGCTTTTTGCCCCATTGTGCCCCCCTGATTGCTGTCTCCCCGATCGTATTTAATCCCAGTATTGTGTCCATATTGTGTTTTTTCCTGCATTTGTGACTGTTTTTGCCCGATTTCTGTGCCTTTCGCCCCTTGTGCGCTCCTCGACCCCAGCCGCTGCTTCCCTGCGGCCCCGCCCCCCCTCGCGCCCCCATTTGCCGCTCCCTCCCGCCTCCCGCCTCCCAGCTGCTCCTCCCTCCCCCCTCCCTTCTTAATGGCTGGCGCTGCGCGTCGCCAGTGAGCGAGTTCGGACCTGGTTCAGGTCCTGAACTCGCCCCTCACGACCGCAGCACCAACCTGCTGCCTTCTGCCTCTGCCCCACGACCACGCTGCCGTCTGCGTGTTCGAGGCCCTCCTCCACCCGCAGGCATCCTCCTGCGCCTCATCCCTGGTGGCTAGTGGGCTCACTTGACCCGAGTGCCGCTTCCGCCGTCCCGTAAGTTTGTTTTTCAGCTTTTTTCCGCTTTTCTGCGCCTCGCCGCTGGCGCTTTTTGCCCCATTGTGCCCCCCTGATTGCTGTCTCCCCGATCGTATTTAATCCCAGTATTGTGTCCATATTGTGTTTTTTCCTGCATTTGTGACTGTTTTTGCCCGATTTCTGTGCCTTTCGCCCCTTGTGCGCTCCTCGACCCCAGCCGCTGCTTCCCTGCGGTCCCGCCCCCCTCGCGCCCCCATTTGCCGCTCCCTCCCGCCTCCCGCCTCCCAGCTGCTCCTCCCTCCCCCCTCCCTTCTTAATGGCTGGCGCTGCGCGTCGCCAGTGAGCGAGTTCGGACCTGGTTCAGGTCCTGAACTCGCCCCTCACGACCGCAGCACCAACCTGCTGCCTTCTGCCTCTGCCCCACGACCACGCTGCCGTCTGCGTGTTCGAGGCCCTCCTCCACCCGCAGGCATCCTCCTGCGCCTCATCCCTGGTGGCTAGTGGGCTCACTTGACCCGAGTGCCGCTTCCGCCGTCCAGTAAGTTTGTTTTTCAGTTTTTTTCCGCTTTTCTGCGCCTCGCCGCTGGCGCTTTTTGCCCCATTGTGCCCCCCTGATTGCTGTCTCCCCGATCGTATTTAATCCCAGTATTGTGTCCATATTGTGTTTTTTCCTGCATTTGTGACTGTTTTTGCCCGATTTCTGTGCCTTTCGCCCCTTGTGCGCTCCTCGACCCCAGCCGCTGCTTCCCTGCGGCCCCGCCCCCCTCGCGCCCCCATTTGCCGCTCCCTCCCGCCTCCCGCCTCCCAGCTGCTCCTCCCTCCCCCCTCCCTTCTTAATGGCTGGCGCTGCGCGTCGCCAGTGAGCGAGTTCGGACCTGGTTCAGGTCCTGAACTCGCCCCTCACGACCGCAGCACCAACCTGCTGCCTTCTGCCTCTGCCCCACGACCACGCTGCCGTCTGCGTGTTCGAGGCCCTCCTCCACCCGCAGGCATCCTCCTGCGCCTCATCCCTGGTGGCTAGTGGGCTCACTTGACCCGAGTGCCGCTTCCGCCGTCCCGTAAGTTTGTTTTTCAGCTTTTTTCTGCTTTTCTGCGCCTCGCCGCTGGCGCTTTTTGCCCCATTGTGCCCCCCTGATTGCTGTCTCCCCGATCGTATTTAATCCCAGTATTGTGTCCATATTGTGTTTTTTCCTGCATTTGTGACTGTTTTTGCCCGATTTCTGTGCCTTTCGCCCCTTGTGCGCTCCTCGACCCCAGCCGCTGCTTCCCTGCGGCCCCGCCCCCCTCGCGCCCCCATTTGCCGCTCCCTCCCGCCTCCCGCCTCCCAGCTGCTCCTCCCTCCCCCCTCCCTTCTTAATGGCTGGCGCTGCGCGTCGCCAGTGAGCGAGTTCGGACCTGGTTCAGGTCCTGAACTCGCCCCTCACGACCGCAGCACCAACCTGCTGCCTTCTGCCTCTGCCCCACGACCACGCTGCCGTCTGCGTGTTCGAGGCCCTCCTCCACCCGCAGGCATCCTCCTGCGCCTCATCCCTGGTGGCTAGTGGGCTCACTTGACCCGAGTGCCGCTTCCGCCGTCCCGTAAGTTTGTTTTTCAGCTTTTTTCCGCTTTTCTGCGCCTCGCCGCTGGCGCTTTTTGCCCCATTGTGCCCCCCTGATTGCTGTCTCCCCGATCGTATTTAATCCCAGTATTGTGTCCATATTGTGTTTTTTCCTGCATTTGTGACTGTTTTTGCCCGATCTCTGTGCCTTTCGCCCCTTGTGCGCTCCTCGACCCCAGCCGCTGCTTCCCTGCGGCCCCGCCCCCCTCGCGTCCCCATTTGCCGCTCCCTCCCGCCTCCCGCCTCCCAGCTGCTCCTCCCTCCCCCCTCCCTTCTTAATGGCTGGCGCTGCGCGTCGCCAGTGAGCGAGTTCGGACCTGGTTCAGGTCCTGAACTCGCCCCTCACGACCGCAGCACCAACCTGCTGCCTTCTGCCTCTGCCCCACGACCACGCTGCCGTCTGCGTGTTCGAGGCCCTCCTCCACCCGCAGGCATCCTGCTGCGCCTCATCCCTGGTGGCTAGTGGGCTCACTTGACCCGAGTGCCGCTTCCGCCGTCCCGTAAGTTTGTTTTTCAGCTTTTTTCTGCTTTTCTGCGCCTCGCCGCTGGCGCTTTTTGCCCCATTGTGCCCCCCTGATTGCTGTCTCCCGATCGTATTTAATCCCAGTATTGTGTCCATATTGTGTTTTTTCCTGCATTTGTGACTGTTTTTGCCCGATTTCTGTGCCTTTCGCCCCTTGTGCGCTCCTCGACCCCAGCCGCTGCTTCCCTGCGGCCCCGCCCCCCTCGTGCCCCCATTTGCCGCTCCCTCCCGCCTCCCGCCTCCCAGCTGCTCCTCCCTCCCCCCTCCCTTCTTAATGGCTGGCGCTGCGCGTCGCCAGTGAGCGAGTTCGGACCTGGTTCAGGTCCTGAACTCGCCCCTCACGACCGCAGCACCAACCTGCTGCCTTCTGCCTCTGCCCCACGACCACGCTGCCGTCTGCGTGTTCGAGGCCCTCCTCCACCCGCAGGCATCCTCCTGCGCCTCATCCCTGGTGGCTAGTGGGCTCACTTGACCCGAGTGCCGCTTCCGCCGTCCCGTAAGTTTGTTTTTCAGCTTTTTTCCGCTTTTCTGCGCCTCGCCGCTGGCGCTTTTTGCCCCATTGTGCCCCCCTGATTGCTGTCTCCCCGATCGTATTTAATCCCAGTATTGTGTCCATATTGTGTTTTTTCCTGCATTTGTGACTGTTTTTGCCCGATCTCTGTGCCTTTCGCCCCTTGTGCGCTCCTCGACCCCAGCCGCTGCTTCCCTGCGGCCCCGCCCCCCTCGCGCCCCCATTTGCCGCTCCCTCCCGCCTCCCGCCTCCCAGCTGCTCCTCCCTCCCCCCTCCCTTCTTAATGGCTGGCGCTGCGCGTCGCCAGTGAGCGAGTTCGGACCTGGTTCAGGTCCTGAACTCGCCCCTCACGACCGCAGCACCAACCTGCTGCCTTCTGCCTCTGCCCCACGACCACGCTGCCGTCTGCGTGTTCGAGGCCCTCCTCCACCCGCAGGCATCCTGCTGCGCCTCATCCCTGGTGGCTAGTGGGCTCACTTGACCCGAGTGCCGCTTCCGCCGTCCCGTAAGTTTGTTTTTCAGCTTTTTTCTGCTTTTCTGCGCCTCGCCGCTGGCGCTTTTTGCCCCATTGTGCCCCCCTGATTGCTGTCTCCCGATCGTATTTAATCCCAGTATTGTGTCCATATTGTGTTTTTTCCTGCATTTGTGACTGTTTTTGCCCGATTTCTGTGCCTTTCGCCCCTTGTGCGCTCCTCGACCCCAGCCGCTGCTTCCCTGCGGCCCCGCCCCCCTCGCGCCCCCATTTGCCGCTCCCTCCCGCCTCCCGCCTCCCAGCTGCTCCTCCCTCCCCCCTCCCTTCTTAATGGCTGGCGCTGCGCGTCGCCAGTGAGCGAGTTCGGACCTGGTTCAGGTCCTGAACTCGCCCCTCACGACCGCAGCACCAACCTGCTGCCTTCTGCCTCTGCCCCACGACCACGCTGCCGTCTGCGTGTTCGAGGCCCTCCTCCACCCGCAGGCATCCTCCTGCGCCTCATCCCTGGTGGCTAGTGGGCTCACTTGACCCGAGTGCCGCTTCCGCCGTCCCGTAAGTTTGTTTTTCAGCTTTTTTCCGCTTTTCTGCGCCTCGCCGCTGGCGCTTTTTGCCCCATTGTGCCCCCCTGATTGCTGTCTCCCCGATCGTATTTAATCCCAGTATTGTGTCCATATTGTGTTTTTTCCTGCATTTGTGACTGTTTTTGCCCGATCTCTGTGCCTTTCGCCCCTTGTGCGCTCCTCGACCCCAGCCGCTGCTTCCCTGCGGCCCCGCCCCCCTCGTGCCCCCATTTGCCGCTCCCTCCCGCCTCCCGCCTCCCAGCTGCTCCTCCCTCCCCCCTCCCTTCTTAATGGCTGGCGCTGCGCGTCCGCGCAGCGGACGCGCCGGAGGCGCGCCAGAGGCAAGCCCGTCTGCGCCCGTCCGCGCCTGTACCGCGCCCAGCGCCACCCCCCCCTGGTCCTCGCGCCTCCCGCGCCCACTTTCTCGGCCTAAGAGCTCCGCGCCCTCAACCCCGGGCCCTCCACTGAATGCTTCCGGGCATCCCCGAAGCTCCTCAAGACCTGGCTCTTCGACCGCTCAACAGCCTCTCCACCCCCCCCCCACCTCAGCGCCTCAAAACCCTAACGGGTACATAGCGCGCTTTATAAATACTATGATTGATTGATTGATTGATAGAAGGAGGCTACCTTCCTACACAACCCACCCCCCTCAAACGAAGGACAATAAGGCTAACCTTGGCCAGTTGAGTCCTTATTGTCTAATTGGTGAGAAGTAGAGAGTAGCTCTGCAATAGCTTGGTTACTCCCTTTATCATCCACTATACGGTTACCTCCCTGTGGGGATGTAAACCACCCTGTTTGAAGTTTTTTAGCTAGCCAACAATTTGAAGTCATATTTTCAGAGTTCCTATTAGTATGTTTAAGTTTAAAGCAGTGGGAATTGTCCACTGGACCTATATCAAATGATGAGAATGCCAGACAGGGATGCTGTCTCAGTAAAGCCATAGCTGGGCAAAAACTTTGTCCATATGGCTGTAAGAGAGAACAGGGACCCGTGGCGCTCGTAAATCAGATCCACAGAGGCGTTCGGTGGAACGGGAGCCCCCCTGAAGCGCGCCCCCTCCCCGCACTGTAGGGGCTCGCGCTACGCCCCCAACAAGACGGCCACGTTTTCCGCGCTGTCCGTGTAAACGAGCAGGGGCGTCGGTGTGAGGGGCACTCAACACCCTGGCAATAAAGTACCGTCTAGCGTTACTAGAGGTGAGGTGAGGTGAGGAGGCTGCCTTACCCGGACCCGGGCGCACTGGACTTCATCGACAGCCGTGACGGAGTCAGGTTTCGTTGGCTTCTGCTCTCTTCGGCGCCGGTGTGAGGACTCGGCAACAGGTAGCTTGGAACTTGTTTTTTTTCGTGTTCCTTCCGGTGCTCTGGTCCTCTGTGAACGTGCAGGCGGGCGGTGTATTCGATTCTCCACTCTACGGGAGACAGACTTCGTGGCAGCCATATTGTGATCTCAACTATTCCACTTCATATAATTTACCGGAGATAGTACATCAATATTTTTGGTATATAACCTTGATCGGTAAACTTTACCTTCAACTTCAAACTTACTGGGGGTAATTGGGAGCCGCCCCTTTTATATAGTACTCTGTGAATGTGACTGCGTGAAAGCAATCATCAGGACTATAATTTCTCTACTCAAAAGCCCTAGACCGTGTGTATTTGTTGAAAATTGCTACATATGTAAGTAAGACATTTACTGTCCTATAGGAGGAGCGATTACCACGTCTGCCAAAGGTGCAGTCCGGTTGAAACTACAGCCTATCAGCTTGTCGTTCTTACTCATTTGGAACTGTCTCCATCCTCATTTTTGGTTACCTAAAATCCCAAGTTTCCTTTCACGCCTCTCTTTTTGTAAGCAACGGAACTGGAAACGTCTTGGTTGGTCATTTACGTCACGAGGCCAAGTCTGAGATTACAGCGAATTTACGTACGCCCGCATTGTGTTGCATACCTGTGTGCCCCTGTGGTCCTCGGGGCTGCTGTTCCTTCTGCTGGCCTCCACGCCCCCCCCCCGCCGTCGCCTGACATCGCGACCGCTGTGTGGGGGGAGCATTTGACGGGGACAGGACGGGACTACACTACCCAGGTCCCCTAGCACCCCGGAAGCGGAGCCAACGCATTTTGCGCGCCAGAAGGTGCTATTAAACTGATCCTGTCTCTGGCTGAACTGAGCAGGGACCACGCTAAGCCTGGGCAAAGGACGGGCCGTTGTGTGGCCGTTAGGGGGCCGGAAGGGGTCGGGTTGGGCCAATTCGCTAAGCTGTTAATTGTTTCTATTTAATCCGATAACGCTTTAGTAAGCAGTATACTGGGGCTCAATTTAATTGAGTTATTGTGTCTTCTGGGTCATATACATTTGTTGTTCTGTGTTATTGCTGATGTATGTAGGTGCCCTATACTTTGTTACGATATAAAAGCTCTGTGTAGGGCAGGGCAGGGCTATAAAATTAGACAGTCCATCGAGTATTTTATCAATACTAGTAGTGGTTGCCATATACGTGAGAGTGGTGTAGAATGGCTAAAAATATTTCCACCCTGGATAATTACTTGGTTAAAATGGCGAGCAAGATAAACATTGATAGAAGGAAATCCTTAGGGAAGGAGTCCACCTTAGAAATCTTTTCTTCTGTAGACGATGGGAGCGGTTCTATCATGGTGGATCCCTTAAATATTAAAGCTTTCCCTTTGGAAAACTCAGCCATTTTACCCTTAGTTTTAGAACCACCAATTCAAGACCCATTGGAGCCCCTGAGTGAGTCTGTATTGTCTCACTCTCCTCCTAAGAGAGCTGTTAGAAAATGCAGAAATACGCAAATTAAGCGGGGGAACATACATCTTAAACCAACGATAGAATATGGTCATAGAAGTAATGTTGCTAACAACGAGATTACAATTAATAAGGACGATGTGAATTGTGATCTCTTGGGTCACATCGCTAAGCTATTTGAGGAAAAACTAGACCATATGACTAAACCTTTTAGGGAAAAAATTGAATTGTTATCTACGGAGGTATCTAGGTTGGGTGGTCTTTTAGATAAGATGTGTAAGGAACAGACTATGAATCAGTCTGAGCTACCCGTCCAACTCGGTAACTCTGCACAATTGGTTGTAGCACAGAGGTCATGTTTACCAGAACCCAGGGAGCCACCATGTGTGGTGGATAGTACCTCTCATATGAAAGCAGTTGCATCTAATATTGCGAGGTACACTACTCCCGTGAACAGACCAAATCATATTAATCTTCCACCTGATTGTGAACCATATGTCATAGTCCTTTCAAATGTTCCTCCCTTAGACCCAACAGCAATGAATTTCCGTGAGGAATCACATGATTCTCTCAAACGGAAATCAGTTGCTTGGTTAAACAAAAATTGTGGTTTCCCCCCACATTTATCCGATCATATACTGTCTACTAGACGGGTACCATGGATCGGAAACGCGAGGAAAAAATGTAAGGGGGATTGTGTAATTGTTAATTTTAGGCACCCTCAACATGTTGCGACTGTTCTTCTTAGAGCAGCTTCTTTGGATGTAGAGGAGTCTGATGTGGGTGTGCATCCTCTGGGTTATTTTTATAGACATTTAGCCAGTACATCAGAATTTTCTAAAAAACACAGACTCTTGACTAATAGAAGAAACACAAATTTTTATAATCCAATTGAAAATAGATTTTCGGTACTGAGTACTTTGGACGAAAACGATTGACTCCCACGAGCAGGGGAATCTATCACAGAAATGTTAGTATACACCCAGACGTGGGAACAAATACAGAGTATAGAATATTTATAACCGAAACTTATAGTACCTTCGAGCCCCAGAAATTCATGGACAGTTAAATTGGTAAACAGCGTTAAATCCCCTTATTCTATTTTGAGTGAGGTAATCAGTTTGGGCGTACCTGATAAGTTCCTCACAGTGACTAGGGAGGGTAATGACGTTAGTAAAGACTATAATCAAGACAAAGAGTTAAATCCTTTAGTTGAACTGGAGGATATTACAGAAAAAGACAACTTACCTATAGTATTAGATTCACCCTGTGTAAAAGGGAAAACAAATATTAGACTGATATCTTGGAATATAGCTGGCTTAGCCAGGAACCTTGAGGATGTGGTATGGTGTTCCTATATTGAGAATTACGATATCATATTCCTACAGGAAACTTGGATGGTAGAAACCCCCCATAGGTTGGGGTATAAAACATACTGTTCTTATGCTATTCCATCAACTAGAGGTAGAGCCTCAGGGGGCCTGGTTATCTGGGTTAAAGTGACTCTAGAAATAGATGTCACCCAGTTATCCATCCCCTCTCCGGACCTACTAGGCCTTAAAATTGAAACAAGAGGGAAAGAAACTATACATTTAATAAATATATATAATAGACCGTCCCCATCTAACAAGGAATCAGAGGTGATAGAACTCCTGGATTCCTTTTTAGATTCATTAGGAGTTAATGTAAAGGTGTTAGTTGGTGGAGATTTTAACTGTAAATATGAGCCTGTCTTGGGGTTGGAAAAATTACTTGATGAACAAGATGCTGCTAGTGACATCCTGCCCTTAGAATCTGCAAATTCAGCTAAAAGCACAAAAGCCGCCTTACAGATTTTACAGTTGACTGTGGTACATGATCTAAGGGCTTGTAATGGTCGATTCCGATCAGACAGACCAGCAGCCCCAACCTATTTTAAGGGAAATTCCAGGTCACATATAGATTTTGTAATGGCTACCCAGAATATATGGGACCAAATAATCGATTTCAAGATAGACCATAGGACGGAGAGTGATCATTTCCCCCTCCAACTATGGCTAGACTCTCAATCATTTATTATTAGATCCGAAGAAGAGACCCTATTAAACACCACGGTCGCGGAGCTAGAGGTAACCAATAACAGGCGTGCTCTAAGATGGCCATATATCTTGGGAACAGAAAAGACGCTGATAAATATTTACAATGCATTTACTGAAACGGTAGGAGACTTACAGTCAGCAATAGTGGGAACACAAGGTGTTCTTGATGTACATCTTAAAAAGCTGTGAAAATGGGCAAAGCCCCAGGCCCTGATAAAATTCCCGCCGATCTACTAAAATATGATGTGGATGTGTGGGGGCCTTATATAAATTACCTGAGTAATTCCATTGTGGCAGGCACACCGATCCCCGATTCATGGAAAGGGGCAGAAATCATAACAATTTTTAAAAAAGGTGATCGCTGTGATCCAAGTAATTACCGCCCAATAAGTTTAATAGACATTTTTCAAAAGATATATGCCAGACACATTTTAAATAGGCTTTTAGATTGGATTGAAGAGACTAAAATATTAACCAAATATCAGGCTGGTTTTAGAATTAAAATCAGTATGGTTGATCAGGTGTTTAGGTTTATGTGCATCTGTTGGAAGTATATAAACATAAGGAAGGGTAGTCTCTATGTGGCATTTGTGGATCTAAGGGCCGCCTTTGATTTTGTTCCGCGCAATTTTTTGTGGATTACATTAAGGAACATGACGGTCCCTGGGGAACTACTTAAAGAACTTATCAAGCTTCACACAGGGAACTATGCAAAAATTAGATGGGGAAAAGAAGGTGAAACCTCAAGGGCCATACCTGTAGACCGTGGTGTGCGTCAAGGTTGCGTGTTAGCACCTACACTCTTCTCATTATATGTTAATGATATTCCGAGCTATTTAAGGAATTGTGTACATGACTCCCCGAAGCTAGGTGGTGAGCCGGTTACGACATTATTATTTGCCGATGATACCATCCTTATTTCTCAAACTCCGAGAGGTTTGCAAAATTTGGTGGATTCTTTCCAGAAGTATTGTGTGGGGAAGGGGCTAGAAATGAATCCTACCAAAACTAAGTATATGTCCATAAACCCCAAGAAATCCCTCAGGAATAATCTGTCCTTGGAGAACCACAAACTGGAACAGGTAGGGAGTTTTAATTATTTGGGGTTAATGCTGGATAGTAACCTGTCCTGGAAAGGACAGATGGATAAAAGCATCTTATCCCTTAAACAAAACTCAATGCCTATTTTAAAAGTACACAGAGCTAGTTATTCTAAAGCAATCTCACCGGCACTTGAAGTATATAAAGCAAAGGCCCAATCGGCCGCCCTTTATGGTGCTGAACTCTGGGGCTACTATTGTAACAACAACTTTGGAAAAACGGAAAACCACTTTGTACGAAGGCTACTTAAAATTCCGACAAGAACTCCCCTAGTCCCTGTTTTCCTTGATATTAATCTTAAAAGAGCAGACTATCAAGCATTATTAAGACCACTGCTGTATTGGGTCAGGTTATGGGTAACCCCGGAGTTAAGTGATTATAACAGTGGATTGACTGAATTAACTCAGATAGATGGTCATATGAATATCCTTGGTTAAAATATGTATCTAAGTGGTATGAGAGATTAGGTTTATCACACCTATGGGAAGTTCCTCAGAATATGACAACATGTACCAGGAAATATGTAAAGGACACCTTTGGTCTTATGTCAACGGAGAGCTATTGCATAGTTCATCGATTGGTATTCTGACTTTGAATTTTTTGAACATAAAAGATACACCTAAATTAGAAAAGTTTTTGGATGAGGTCGGTCCTCCACTGGCAAAAACACTATATCTACAGTTTAGGTATGGGGTCTTACAGATTAATGCTTATACATGTAATTGGGAAGGGGTAAAAGGTTGTGAATTGTGCACCCTCTGTACTTTAGGGGCTAAAGAAGATGTTGTTCATCTACTCTTCTTATGCCCAGTATACAAGAAACCAAGGGATTGTTGGATCAAACCCGTTTGTAAATATGTGGGGGTTAGATCCTACAAAGAAGCAGAGCGCATATTTCAGTCTAATACTTCACAATTAGTGGTGTTTGGCACGAGTAGATTTTTATTTAATGTGTACCATATCAGAAAACGACTTGGTCACAAACTGTAATATTTTGTTAGGTGGCCCGCTCTTCCCCTTCCTTGTAAAGGTATATGATGCACTGTTTCTTCGATCCAAGTTAATTAATTTTTAGTTCTGGCTTTTAACTAATTTATAAATTGTTATTTATATTTTTATACGCGGTACTGCTTAATCATGGAGACATCCATATATTTCTTGCCAACTGTATGTATTGTTTCTTATATTTAATTGTGAAATGTATATATGTATGTTGTATTTATCTCTTGTCTTGACTTTTATGGCAATATTTGCCGAAATAAAGTTTAACGAACGAACGAACGAACGAATGCCAGACAGGGATGCTGTCTCAGTAAAGCCATAGCTGGGCAAAAACTTTGTCCATATGGCTGTAAGAGAGAACAGGGATGCTGTTTCTCTTGAGTGGAACAGGGCAGGGATGATGTCCTATGAGCTCCACACTAGGGCAGGGCTACTGTCCTAAGTGTTGTGAGTCAGTGCAGGGTTTCTGCACTAACGTTTCTCTGGGAGGGTTGGAGGGATGCTCCATGTTAACTAAAATGGTGCACTTTTTCTCACCAATATTAGTTATCCCACAGAGAGGTACTTCCACCTCAGGGAGTACAGCTGTGCCAGCTGATGGATCCCCTGGTACAGGTGCCCCCCCAGGAGAGGTTTCTCCCACCACAGGAATGGTAACCTGAATGGCAGGGTGGGTAGGGGATACTGTGATGCCCTTTTTACCTGTTGTTGAAGAAGGATCCTGTGTTTTCAGGCCTTTTTCTCTCCTTTGCTTTTTCATTTCAGCTGAAATGAGAGGAAGCAATTCCTCAGGGATACCCAGCATGGCTGCATGGGCATTAACCTCTACCTCAGCCCAACCTGGGGCCTCTAGGTCATTACCTAAGAGACAGTCTACAGGTAAGCTAGGTGATACTACCACCTGCTTAGGTCCAGTAACTCCACCCCAACTAAACTGAATTATAGCTAAGGGAAGAAACGTAGTGGAGTTATGGCCATTAACAATTTTGTACTGTTGTCCAATGATGTGTTGTTCAGGAGACACTAGGTTTTCAGTAACCAAAGTGATACTGGCACCAGTGTCCCTGTTTGCCTGAGCCTAAACACCATTTATTGAAACTGTCTGCCTGTACTTATCCATTGTAAGGGGACAAGCAGCCAGTGTGGCAAGGCCAATGCCACCAGGTGTGACAGCAACTGTCTTGGGACTGACTACCCCCGTTTCTATGATGGACCCATAAGTGATCCCAACTACACCCTTATTTTGACTGTTGCCAGCTGTCCCACCACTATTACCACTACTGCTAGGGGCACTAGAGTTTGATGTATTAGTGGTGGTAGGCTCAGGGGATTTACCTGGACAGGACTTATCCCCTGGCCTATGGTCTTTATTTTTACACACAATGCACCAAGGCTTTTTGATGTGTGTGTGTTGTGAAGAAGAGGAAGAATTTGATTTATCCCCACTCCCTGAAGAGTGTTTAGGATTTGAAGAAGGATCTTTGGTTTTACCCTTATCCCCATGCTTATCCTGAGATTTCTCACCATCTTTCTTCTTGCCATCCTTGTCACCTCCTGTATGAACTTTTCTGTTCACTCTTGTTCTGACCCATTTGTCTGCCTTCTTTCCAAGTTCTTGGGGAGAGGTCAGATCAGAGTCCACTAGGTATTGGTGCAACAAGTCAGACACACAATTGTTAAGAAGATGCTCTCTCAGAATAAGATTGTACAGGCTTTCATAGTCAGAAACGTTACTGCTATGCAACCACCCTTCCAAGGCCTTCACTGAACAGTCCAGAAAATCTGTCCAGTCTTGAGAAGACTCTTTTCTGGTGTCTCTGAACTTAATCCTGTATTGTTCAGTGGTTAAGCCAAATCCATCCAAGAGTGCATCTTTCAAAACTTTGTAGTTACTGGCATCACTTTCTCTGACAGTAAGGAACCTATCCCTACCCTTCCCAGTGAAAGATAGCCACAAAATTGCAGCCCACTGCCTTTGAGGGAGCAACTGTACCATACAGGCCCTCTCAAATGCAGCAAACCACTTATTAATGTCATCCCCCTCCTTGTAAGGGGGGTCTATCTTGTGCAGATTCCTGGAATCTTGCTCTTTAACAGGATTGCTATTAGAAATACTGCTGCTGCTACCATGGGGAACTAATCCCAACCTCTGTCTTTCCCTCTCTCTGTCTAGGGATTCCCTATCTAAGGCTGTAGGAAAGTACCATCTTGCCTGGCATGTTACCCCCATTTTTCACTGTATATATGTTGTTTTAGTTGTATGTGTCACTGGGACCCTGCTAGTCAGGGCCCCAGTGCTCATAAGTGTGCCTGAATGTGTTACCTGTGTTATGACTAACTGTCTCACTGAGGCTCTGCTAATCAGAACCTCAGTGGTTATGCTCCCTCATTTCTTTCAAATTGTCACTAACAGGCTAGTGACCAATTTTACCAATTTACATTGGCTTACTGGAACACCCTTATAATTCCCTAGTATATGGTACTGAGGTACCCAGGGTATTGGGGTTCCAGGAGATCCCTATGGGCTGCAGCATTTCTTTTGCCACCCATAGGGAGCTCTGACAATTCTTACACAGGCCTGCCACTGCAGCCTGAGTGAAATAACGTCCACGTTATTTCACAGCCATTTTACACTGCACTTAAGTAACTTATAAGTCACCTATATGTCTAACCTTTACCTGGAAAAGGTTAGGTGCAAAGTTACTTAGTGTGAGGGCACCCTGGCACTAGCCAAGGTGCCCCCACATTGTTCAGGGTCAATTCCCCGGACTTTGTGAGTGCGGGGACACCATTACACGTGTGCACTACATATAGGTCACTACCTATATGTAGCTTCACAATGGTAACTCCGAATATGGCCATGTAACATGTCTATGATCATGGAATTGCCCCCTCTATGCCATCCTGGCATAGTTGGCACACTCCCATGATCCCAGTGGTCTGTAGCACAGACCCTGGTACTGCCAAACTGCCTTTCCCGGGGTTTCACTGCAGCTGCTGCTGCTGCCAACCCCTCAGACAGGCTTCTGCCCTCCTGGGGTCCAGCCAGGCCTGGCCCAGGATGGCAGAACAAAGGACTTCCTCTGAGAGAGGGTGTTACACCCTCTCCCTTTGGAAAATGGTGTGAAGGCAGGGGAGGAGTAGCCTCCCCCAGCCTCTGGAAATGCTTTCATGGGCACACATGGTGCCCATTTCTGCATAAGCCAGTCTACACTAGTTCAGGGACCCCTTAGCCCTGCTCTGGCGCGAAACTGGACAAAGGAAAGGGGAGTGACCACTCCCCTGACCTGTACCTCCCCTGGGAGGTGCCCAGAGCTCCTCCAGTGTGCTCCAGACCTCTGCCATCTTGGAAACAGAGGTGCTGCTGGCACACTGGACTGCTCTGAGTGGCCAGTGCCAGCAGGTGACATCAGAGACACCTTCTGATAGGCTCCTTCAGGTGTTGCTAGCCTATCTTCTCTCCTAAGTAGCCAAACCCTCTTTTCTGGCTATTTAGGGTCTCTGTCTTTGGGGATTCTTTAGATAACGAATGCAAGAGCTCATCCGAGTTCCTCTGCATCTCTCTCTTCACCTTCTGCCAAGGAATCGACTGCTGACCGCGCTGGAAGCCTGCAAAACTGCAGCAAAGTAGCAAAGACGACTACTGCAACTCTGTAACGCTGATCCTGCCGCCTTCTCGACTGCTTTCCTGATGGTGCATGCTGTGGGGGTAGTCTGCCTCCTCTCTGCACTAGAAGCTCCGAAGAAATCTCCCGTGGGTCGACGGAATCGTCCCCCTGCAACCGCAGGCACCAAAGAACTGCATCACCGGCACCCTGGGTCTCCTCTCAGCACGACGAGCGAGGTCCCTTGAATCCAGCAACTCTGTCCAAGTGACTCCCACATGCCAGTGACTCTTCAGTCTAAGTTTGGTGGAGGTAAGTCCTTGCCTCCCCACGCCAGACTGCATTGCTGGGAACCGCGACTTTTGCAGCTACTCCGGCCTCCGTGCACTTCCGGCGGAAATCCTTTGTGCACAGTCCAGCCTGGGTCCACGGCACCCTAACCTGCATTGCACAACCTCCTAAGTTGTCCTCCGGCGACGTGGGACTCTTTTGTGCGACTTCGGGTGAGCACTGTTTCACGCATCTTTGTAGTACCTGTTTCTGGCACTTCTGCGGGTGCTGCCTGCTGCTGAGAGGGCTTCTTGTCTTGCTCGACGCCCCCTCTGTCCCCAGACGCAATTGGCGACATCCTGGTCCCTCCTGGGCCACAGCAGCATCCAAAAACCCTAACCGCACGATTTGCAGCTAGCAAGGCTTGTTGGCGGTCTTTTGGCGGGAAAACACTTCTGCACGACTCTCCACGGCGTGGGGGATCCATTCTCCAAAGGGGAAGTCTCTAGCCCTTGTCGTTCCTGCAGAACCTCCAGCTTCTACTGTCCAGTAGCAGCTTCTTTGCACCCACAGCTGGCATTTCCTGGGCATCTGCCCATCTCCGACTTGCTTGTGACTTTTGGACTTGTTCCCCTTGTTTCACAGGTACCCTCGACTGGAAATCCATTGTTGTTGCATTGCTGGTTTGTGTCTTTCCTGCAGAATTCCCCTATCACGACTTCTATGTCCTTTGGGGAACTTTAGTGCACTTTGCACTCACTTTTCAGGGTCTTGGGGTGGGCTATTTTTCTAACCTTTACTATTTTCTAATAGTCCCAGCGACCCTCTACAAGGTCACACAGGTTTGGGGTCCATTCGTGGTTCGCATTCCACTTTTGGAGTATATGGTTTGTGTTGCCCCTATCCCTATGTGTCCCCATTGCATCCTATTGTAACTATACATTGTTTGCACTGTTTTCTAATACTATTACTGCATATTTTGGTATTGTGTACATATATCTTGTGTATATTTTCTATCCTCATACTGAGGGTACTCACTGAGATACTTTTGGCATATTGTCATAAAAATAAAGTACCTTTATTTTTACTATATCTGTGTATTGTGTTTTCTTATGATATTGTGCATATGACACTAGTGGTACTGTAGGAGCTTCACTCGTCTCCTAGTTCAGCCTAAGCTGCTCTGCTAAGCTACCATTATCTATCAGCCTATGCTGCTAGACACCCTATACACTAATAAGGGATAACTGGGCCTGGTGCAAGGTGTAAGTACCCCTTGGTACTCACTACAAGCCAGTCCAGCCTCCTACAAAGGCCAGCTGCTGCTGTTTAAGCTTCAGTCTGGTCTTTTCAACCCTCAACTTTTTGAGTTCCCCTTCTAACAAGTTATCCTCAGGGTGGGTGGGTTGGGAGTGCTTTGACACAGAGTAAATGTGGGAAGTTTCAGAGGGCGACCTGTCCCTAACTGTCTGGACCCTAGTAACCTGGCCTCTAGGGATGAAGGATGCCCTACTGTTGTGGGAGCCTCTATCACTACCAGCATCACTAGGTGCCCTGCTAGGGGGCAGGACCTGAAAATAACCCTCCCCAGCTTTCTCAAGGAACTCCCCTGAGTCAGACTGGGAAGCTTCCCCATTTTCTAACCTATCCTGAGATGGGCCAGACTGGTTCTGGTCCTCTACAATGAGCATGTTAAAGAGAAACTCTTTTGTAGGGTTCTTTCCTAAACTCAACCCTCTATCCAGGCAGAGACCCCTCAAACTTTTATAGTTTAAACTCTCATATGTTGCATTAACAGTTTTGGGAATGGGCTCTACAACAGACATGATAGTATAGGTTTAAGGATAGTGAGAACAGTGAGATAGTATACAACAGACATGATAGTATAGGTTTAAGGATAGTGAGAAAGAAAATGTTTTAGAACTTTAGAAAGCACAGAAATAAACTTTTTCAAACTTTGGGAAAACGTTTTAGAAGTTTTCAAAACTTTTCAGAACTTTTTAAAAAGTTTTAGAATAGAAAAGTAAACTTTTTTGGTTAAGTGTACATATACTGAACTATTTGGTATTTGATTTTCTTATGAAAAGTACAACATGACAAAGTGGTAAAGCAGTTGCAAGTACTTATCCCACTGCTGTGCCACCAATGTAGGAGGCTGGCCTGGCTTATAGTGGGTACCTTGTGGTACTTACACCCTGTGCCAGGTCCAGTTATCCCTTATTAGTAGAATAGAGGTGTTTCTAGCAGCTTAGGCTGATAGAAGGTAGCTAAAGCAAAGCATAGGCTGTAGTAGGAGACATGCAAAGCTCCTACTATACCACTTATATCATATAGCACAATATCATAAGAAAACACAATACACAGAGTTACTAAAAATAAAGGTACTTTATTTTTATGACAACATGCCAAAAGTATCTTAGTGAGTACCCTCAGTTAGAAGGTAAGTAATATACACAAGTCATATGTACACAAACCCAAAACAGGTAAGTAATAGTAAGAAAAGTAGTGCAAACAGTGTAGGATTACAATAGGATGCAATAGGTGAACATACGTCTAGGGGCAACACAAACCATATATTCCAAAAGTGGAATGGAAATCACAAATGGATCCCAGACATATTTGAGCTTGTAGAGGGTCGCTGGGACCGTAAGAAAACAGTCAGGGTGTCCAAGATACCCCACCCCAAGACCCTGAAAAGTAAGAGTAAAGTATACCTACTACCCCAATAGGACACAATAGTTGTGATACAGGGATTCTGCAAGAACCACAAACACCAGCAAAGCACTGAAGACGGATTCCTGCACCTGAGGACCTGCAACGTAAAGGGACCAAGTCCTAGAGTCGCAATAGTGCCCGGGGGGGCAGGAGCCCAGGAATCCCCGGATGAAGGTGCAAGGAAGCTGCCTCCGGATGGAAGAAGCTTAGGATTCTGCAACAATGAAGAGAGCTAGGAACTTCTCCTTTGGATGGGAGATGTCCCTGGGTGTGCTGAAGGTTGCAGAAGTGTTCCCACGCAGAAATACCACAAACAAGCGTTGCTAGCTGCATTGGTCGCAATAGAGCTTTTGGGGTGCTGAGAAGACAGAGGGGGTGCTAAGCAACTCAGAGAGCCCCCACAGAAGCAGGCATGACCCGCAGAAGTACCCGAGCAGGCACTTAGAAAATTTGTGAACTGGAGCTGGCTCTGAGTCACAAAGGAGGGCTCCACGACGTCGGAGTCCAGCTCAGAGGGTTGAGCACTGCAGGATGGAGTGCTGGGGACCCAGGCAAGGCTGCGCACGAAGGAATCATTGGAGGAGTGCACAGAAGCCGGAGCAGCTGCAAATCACGCAGTACACAGGTTTGCAATCTACCGTGGGGAGGCAAGGACTTACCTCCACCAAACTTGGACTGAAGGATCACTGGACTGTGGGAGTCACTTGGATAGAGTTCCTGTGTTTCGGGTACCACGCTCGTCAGGATGAGCGGGGACCCAGAGGACCGGTGATGCAGTCTTTTGGTGCCTCCGTTTGCAGGGGAAAGATTCCGTCGACCCACGGGAGAGTTCTTCTTGGCTTCCAGTGCAGGCTGAAGGCAGATATCCCCCAGAGTATGCATCACCAGGAAACATTCGAGAAAGCCAGCAGGATTAGGTGCTACAATGTTGCTGGAAGTCGTCTTGCTACTTTGTTGAGGTTTTGCAGGCGTCCTGGAGCAGTCAGCGGTCGATCCTTGGCAGAAGTCAAAGAGGGAAGTGCAGAGGAACTCTGGTGAGCTCTTGCATTCGTTATCTGAAGAATACCCCAAAGCAGAGACCCTAAATAGCCAGAAAAGGAGGTTTGGCTACCAAAATAGGAGGATTGGCTACCAAGAAAGGTAAGAGCCTATCAGAGGGGGTCTCTGACATCACCTACTGGCACTGGCCACTCAGAGCAGTCCAGTGTGCCCCCAACACCTCTGAATCCAAAATGGCAGATGTCTGGGATACACTGGAGGAGCTCTGGCACCTCACTTGGGAGGTACTGGTCAGGGGAGTGGTCACTCCCCTTTCCTTTGTCCAGTTTCACACCAGAGCAGGGCTGGGGGATCCCTGAACCGGTGTAGACTGGCTTATGCAGAGATGGGCACCATCTGTGCCCGTCAAAGCATTTCCAGAGGCTGGGGAGGCTACTCCTTCCCAGCCTTTCACACCTATTTCCAAAGGGAGAGGGTGTAACACCCTCTCCCAGATGAAATCCTTTGTTCTGCCTTCCTGGGCCAGGGCAGAATCCTGTCTGAGGGGTTGGCAGCAGCAGCAGCTGCTGTAGAAACCCCGGAAAGGCAGTTTGGCAGTACCCGGGTTCTGTGCTAGAGACCCGGGGGATCATGGAATTGTCCCCCTAATACCAGAATGGTATTGGGGGGACAATCCCATGATCTTAGACATGTTACATGGCCATGTTCGGAGTTACCATTGTGACGCTATACATAGGTAGTGACCTATGTATAGTGCACGCGTGTAATGGTGTCCCCGCACTCACAAAGTCCGGGGAATTTGCCCTGAACGATGTGGGGGCACCTTGGCTAGTGCCAGGGTGCCCACACACTAAGTAACTTGGCACCTAACCTTCACCAGGTGAAGGTTAGATATATAGGTGACTTATAAGTTACTTATGTGCAGTGAAAAATGGCTGTGAGATAACGTGGACGTTATTTCACGCAGGCTGCAGTGGCAGGCCTGTGTAAGAATTGTCTGAGCTCCCTATGGGTGGCAAAAGAAATGCTGCAGCCCATAGGGAGCTCCTGGAACCCCAAGTACCATATACAAGGGAATTATATGGGTGTACCAGTGTGCCAATGAGAATTGGTAAATTTAGTCACTAGTCTGCAGTGACAAATTTAGAAAGCAGAGAGAGCATAAACACTGAGTTTCTGGTTAGCAGAGCCTCAGTGATGCAGTTAGGCACCACACAGGGAACACACACAGTGCACATACTATGAGCACTGGGGTCCTGCCTGGCAGGATCCCAGTGACACAAGGGCTAAAACAACATACATACAGTGAAATATGGGGGTAACATGCCAGGCAAGATGGTACTTTCCTACACAGTGTGCCAATGTGAATTGGTAAAATTAGTCACTAGCCTGCAGTCAGAAATTAAGAAAGCAGAGAGAGCATAAACACTGAGGTCCTGGTTAGCAGAGCCTCAGTGATACAGTTAGGCACCACACAGGTAACACATACAGGCCACAAACGTATGAGCACTGGGGTCCTGGCTAGCAGGATCCCATTGACACATAACAAACACACTGACAACATAGGGTTTTCACTATGAGCACTGAGCCCTGGCTAGCAGGATCCCAGTGAGACAGTGAAAACACCCTGACATATATTCACAAATGGGCCAAAAGTGGGGGTAACAAGGCTAGAAAGAGGCTAGGAAGAGGCTACCTTCCTACAACACCACACTCCTTCCACATTGCCTTGAGATATGTACGAAGTTACTACCTCTGTCTGATACCACTTCCTTTGGGAAACCCATCCTGGAAAAGATTCCCAGGAGGGCTTTTGCCACTGCAGGAGCTGTAGTAGTACTTAAGGGTATAGCTTCAGGATACCTAGTGGCATGGTCCACTACTACTAGGATAAACCTATTTCCTCAAGCTGTTTGAGGGTCAAGGGGGCCAACAATGTCAACCCCTACCCTCTCAAAGGGCATCCCAACCACTGGAAGTAGAATGAAGGGGGCCTTAGGTGTGCCACCAGTCTTGCCACTGGCTTGGCAGGTCACACAGGAGCGTCAAAATTCCTTGGTGTCCTCTGACATATGAGGCCAGTGAAACAATGGAACAAGTCTGTCCCAAGTCTTACTTTGGCCCAAATGCCCAGCGAAAGGAATATCATGAGCCAAAGTCAGAAGAAACTCCCTACACTTCAAAAGGATGACCAATATCCTGGCAGCTCCAGGTGTAGGGTCCCTTGACTCAGTATAGAGCAGGTTGTCTTCCCAAAAGACTTTATGGCTATCAGTGATATCCCCATTCTGCTGTTTGACAGCTTGCTGTCTTAAGCCCTGTAGTGTGGGGCAGGTCTGCTGTGCCACACTCAGATCTTCCCTAGCAGGCCCCCTGCACCCAAAAGCTCAGCAGTGTCTGCTGCCAGCTCATCTGGTGTAGATTCTGCACAGGGAGAGGATTCCTCTTCCTCAAAAGGGGAATCTTCGGAGAGGGAAGGATAGTGGGCAAGGATTTACCCTTTCTACCCCTAGCTTTTGGGAGCACTTGGTCCATTTTTCCAGGATCGAAGCTTCCCTGTCTTCCTTGCTTCTGGGCCTGAGCCCTTGTATGAGCAAAGATATGCCCTGGAATGCCCAGCATTTCTTCATGAGCCTCCAGCTCCACTTCAGCCCAAGCTGATGTCTCCAAACCATTCCCTAGTAAGTAGACTACAGGTAAGTCAGTGGCTACCACAACTTTCTTTGGGCCAGTAAACCCCCCCCCCCCCAGTTGAGATTCACAACAGCAATGAGGTAGCTAAGGGTGTTGTTATGAGCATCAGTCACTTGGTACTGCTGACCAAGTAGGTGTTGTTCAGGGGCAACCAGTTTTTCAATCACCATGGTGACAATGGCTCCTGTGTCCCTGTAGGCTTCAACCTCAACACCATTTATAAGGGGTAATTGCTTGTACTTACCCATATTAAGGGGGCAAGCAACCATGGTGGCAAAATCAATACCACCATCAGAGACTAAAACAGCCTCTGTGGTCTCCCTAACTAGACCAACCCCAACTACATTACCAATCGTGAGCCCAGCTACACCCTTTGATTGGCTATTTGGAGTGTTCTTCCCACCACCACTGCTATTACTAGGAGTAGTAGTTGGGGTTGTGGCTATGGAAGCCTTGGTGCTTTTCTTTGGACAAGTGGAATCACTTGCCCAATGGCCTTTACTTTTACATAAATAACACCATGGCTTCTTTTGATTGTGTGAAGAGGATTTGGACCCACCTCCCCCAGAAGGTGTTTGTGGGCCTGATGAAGACTCAGAATTCTTTTTATCTTTGTCCCCACCCTTGTCAGAAGACTTACCATCCTTCTTCTTGCCTTCCTTGTCACCACCTGTTTGAGCTTTTCTGCTCACTCTTGTTCTGACCCATTTGTCTGCCTTCTTTCCCAATTCTTGGGGAGAGGTCAGATCTGAGTCTACCAAGTACTGATGCAACAAGTCAGACACTCAATTATTCAAAATATGCTTTCTCAGGATTAGATTATACAGGCTTTCAGAGTCAGTCTCCTTACTGCATATGTAACCATTAATAGAGCGTTCCAGCCTAATAATTTACCTGTATTTGGACGCTCTTGGGTCGATGAATCTTTTGACCAAGTGGGGCCCTCTTTACTTGAGAGTAATCAATCAAAACAACAATCAATAATCAATAACGAACATAAGCAATGCCCTGATCAACATAACACTTCACAATCAATCCAGAATACATTTCGGCGAAACCATGACCTTTCGGTCATGAATAACCACACCAGTTTATGCAAAGTTAATGAATTTATTTCCCTATATTAACAAAGCTAGCACAATGTAGATGTGTCTCAACACCAAATGATATATGTAGATGAACATTAATAGCTGTCCATAACGGCGAAACAGATGCAATCTATGCAGCATTTGAATAACAATGCCTTCTATGATGGCAACGCAAACCACTAAAACTACGATCTGTAATGGGCTAATTGCATACATTTAGTCAGCATAACAAGGTCTCAAATTGCATCGTGCATCAAATGAATCCTCATCTAACCTCAAGTTAGCATCCGCATGTGGGTCTTCATGCAAAACAATTTAGCAACATTAATTTAGAAAACTCCTAACTAGGGCTCTTATAAAAAATCAGCAGTTGGTTACCTAAAAAGAAAACACAATGCAATTGTACATTTTTCCTTTCATATTTACCAAATTCAATCAGCATTCAAGGAAGTCTTCGTCTCACAGGTACCGGTTCCGATCAGCATGGGACGGGGGCAAAGGGGCAGGGTGGACGGGGCAATTGCCTCACAGCGGCAAGACAAAACTAATACTTCATGCAAAGGGACAAATCAAAGTTAAAGTCTCTAGGGCGAGAATTACTTAAAGTCTCTTTCTCTCGATTAGAGAAAGCATCAAAGTCTCTCAAAATGGCGTCGAACATCAATTGGCATCGTAGAAGATAGGCAATAATGTCCGATAGGTAATGGCCGCTTTCTTCCTTGTGCACCTGGTTTAAATAGACAACAGTTCAAATCCAGTAGGGTCTTCCATTGGAGGGTTCATAGGTTAGCTTCAAATTGTCCAATCAAAAACAACAGTTCTCAAGCTTTTACCTAAGCATACATTATCCTTGGAGTCGGGAACGTAAGTTGCAACATATTTTACCAATTAACT
This sequence comes from Pleurodeles waltl, assembly GCF_031143425.1. Taxonomy (NCBI): domain Eukaryota; kingdom Metazoa; phylum Chordata; class Amphibia; order Caudata; family Salamandridae; genus Pleurodeles; species Pleurodeles waltl. The sequence goes on along the minus strand of NC_090449.1, from coordinate 757,293,160 downwards.
CACTTTCAGAGCGTCCATTGTCTGCACCTGCAGATTGACCTTGGAGTAAAGAAAAAAGATGCCAGGCTGGCACGAAACCTTAAGATAAGCATGTGAACCGATCTCACTGGAAAAGTACAGCTTCAAGCAAGAATACACGTTTCATTAGCACATTGGAAAAATACGAGCATCTAAATCGTGAGACATGGCAACTAGGCCAAAGCCTCCACTAAAGTTATGCTAAGCTAAAGCATTTCTAACAAGCAAATCATGGCACACGTTTACGATTATGTCAAACTAGTACAATTCTAATACATCACGTTATATGAAGCACGCTTATAAATGTTGGCAAACTACGCTGAGGGCACATTTGTCCCCGTACAATCTTATTTAGTTCGATTAAAATCACACTTGATTATTGCAGCACTACGTTTATGCACTAATAAATGTAAAACCTTCATTTCAGCTTCATCACCATCCCTCCAAGGCCTTCACTGAACAGTCTACAAAGTCTGTCCAGTCTACAAAGCAGTGGCGGCCTGTCCTTTAGGGTGGAGGGGCCACGCCCCCCCACCTTTTGCCCCTCATGAAGAGTGTCTGTCAGACTGAACAAAGGTCAGCCTGACAGACACTCTCCATGTTCAGCTCAGGCAGCAAGGGGCAGACATGCGCGATTTGCGCTCACTCCTGGCTGCCTGAGCTGAACTTTGCTGGGCTGAGGAGGTCACAGCTCCTAGGGGCGTGACCTCCTCGGCTCAGCAAAGGTGCCTCAAGGCCCTCCCCTGGGTGACGAGGAAAGCGTCACCAATTGACACTCTCCCTGGGCGCTTCAGGTTTAAGCCCTGAAGTGCCCAGGGTGAGTGTCAATCAGTGACACTTCGTCACAGAGTGGGGTGGGGTCAGCAGTCTCAGTGACCCCATCCCTCTCTGTGACGAGGCTGGGACTGCTGCCTTCCCCAGTAAGGGAAGGCAGCAGTCCCAACCCCTCCTGGGACCTGGAGGCTGAAGGTATGTGTGTGTGTGTGTTTGTGTGTGTGTATGTTTAAATTGAATGTTTGGTTCACGCTTGCATGTTATGAGTGTTGTTAATGGATGTGCGTGCGTGCGTGTGTGTGTGAAAGAATGAGTGTGTGCGATCTTTTAAAATGAATGTTTGGTGCGTGCATGCATGTTTGAATGGTATGAGTGTTGTTAATGGATGTGCTTGCGTGCACGCGTGTCTGAAAGAATGAGAGTGTGTGTGTGTGTGTCCCGCCCGCCCCCCTCCCTCCTAAAGCTGCCGGCCACCATTGCTACAAAGTCTGTCCGGTCCTGGTATCTCTGAACTTTATCCTGTATTGTTTGGTGGTTAAGCCAAATCTATCTAAGAGTGCATCTTTCAAAACGTTGTAGTTGTTGGCATCACTCTCCCTCACAGTAAGGAGCCTGTCCCTACCTTTGCCAGTGAAAGATAGCCACAAGATAGCAGCCCACTGCCTTGAGGGACCAACTATACCATACAGGCCCTCTCAAGTGCAGAAAACCACTTGTTTATGTCATCCCTCTCCTTGTAAGGGGATCAATCTTATGCAGGTTTCTTGAATCTGTTTCTCTAACAGGATGACTATCAAGATTGGTGCTGCTGCCACCATGAGCAACTAACCCCAACTTCTGTCTTTCCCTCTCTACATCTAGGGATTCCCTGTCTAAGGCCAACTGCTGCTGTCTTAGTTTCAGTCTGGCCTCTTCCAACCTCAGCTTTCTGAGTTCCCTGTCTAGAGTGTTATCCTCTGGGTGGCAGGTTTGGGAATTCTCTGACACAGAGGTAATGTGAGAGTTAGCAGAAGTGAACCTTTCTCTAACTACCTGAACCCTAGTGACCTGGCCTTCTGGAGTAAAAGGTGCCCTAGTAATGTGTGACACCCTCCCACTACCAGCTTCACTAGCTGGCCTAATACTTGAAAGGTCTTTGGAAGTACCCTCCCCAGAGTCCTCAGGGCCCTCCCCTGATTCTATCTGGGCAACCCCCTCCTCTACCTCCTGATCCTGGGTTTGACCAGTATGATTCTGGTCACTTTCAAGGAGAAGGCTAAGAAGATCTTTGGTAGGGTTCTTACCACTCCATAAACTCCTTTCTATACAGAGACCCCTCAAACATTTAAAGTTTAGATTCTCATAAGTTGTCTTCACAACCTTGGGAGTGGCCTCTACTACAGACATAGTGGAAAGAAAGAGTTTAGGTGAGAGAGAAAAAGTTTAGAAAACTTTTAAAGAAAGGAGAAAAACGTTTTCAAACTTTTCTGAAACTTTTTACAAAGTTGTTAGAGAGCAAGTAAGACTGTTAAGGTTGCTTGTGTATATTTCTAAGTATTTAGAATATGTTTTTGTTATGAAAAGCACCAATGATAAAGTGGCAAAGCAGTTACAAGTACTTATCCCACCGCTGCACCACCAATGTAGGAGGCTGGCCTGCTTTTAGTGGGTACCTGATGTTACTTACACCAGGACCAGTTATCCCTTATTAGTAGAGGAGTAGTGTTCTACCAGCTTAGGCTGATAGAGATAGCTATAGCAGAGCAGCTTAGGCTGAACTAGGAGACATGCAAAGCTCCTACTATACCACTTACATCATATACAGTAGGCACTATATCATAAGAAAGACAATACTCAGAGTTACAAAAAATAAAGGTACTTTATTTTAGTGACAATGTGCCAAAAATATCTCAGAGGATATACTCCCTTAGGAGGTAAGTAAAATACACAAAATATACACACAAACCAAAATCAGGTAAGTAAAACAGTCAGAAAGTGTGCAAACACTGTAAAATTCAATAGGATGCAATAGGCCTAGGGGCAACGCAAACCATATACTAAGAAAGTGGAATGCGAACCACGAATGGACCCCTAGGCTAGTGTAGTGTGTAGAGGGTTACTGGGAGTGTAAGAAAACACTAACGGTGTCCAAGATAACCCACCCCAGGACCCTAGAAAGTAGGAGTAAAGTACTACTATTTCCCCAGAAACACACTAAAGTTGTGATAAAGGATTTTGCAAAGACCACAACAGACTGCAAAGCACTGAAGACGGCTTCCTGTACCTGAGGACCTGTAAAGGAAGGAGACCAAGTCCAAGTGTCCGGGGGGCCAGGAGCCCACTAAACCCCGGATAAAGGTGCAAAATGGCTGCCTCCGGATTGAAGAAGCTGAAGATTCTGCAACAACGAAAGGTGCTAGGAACTTCTCCTTCATGCGGAAGATGTCTGACGGAATGCTGGAGGATTCAGAGTTGCTTCCTTGGCAAAATACTGCAAACAGGCCTTGCTAGCTGCAAGAGTCGTGGTTGAAGAAGAAGGGTGCTGCCCGGGCCCAGGAAGGTCCAGATGTTGCCACTTGGGAGAGGAGAAAGAGGGGTCCCTCAGCAACATAGAGAGCCCATGCACAAGCAGGAAGCACCCGCAGAAGTCCTTGAACACAGGTTCAAGAAGTCTGAACATGGCAGTCATCTCACCACTTCAAAACAGGGTCCCACGACACTGGAGATCAGCTCAGGGAGCTGAGCATCGCAGGACAGAGTTCTGGGGACCTAGGCTTGGCTGTGCATGCAGGATTTCATGGAAATGTGCACAGAAGCCCTTGTAGCTGCAGTTCACATAGTGCACAGGATTACTGTCTGGAGAAGGGAGGCAATGACTCACCTCCTCCAAATTTGGACAGTTGGACCACTGGGCAGTCTGGGTCACTTGGGTCCACCACCTGTGTTCCAGGGGCCACGCTCGTCAGGATAAGTGGGGTCCAAGAGTTCCGGTGATGCTGAAGTTTGGTGCCTGCTGAAGCAGGGGGAAGATTCCGTCGACCCACAGGACATTTCGTCGTGGCTTCCAGTACAGGATGAAGGCAGGCAGCCCCTAAAGCATGCACCACCAGGAAACAGTCGAGAAAGCGGGCAGTATTAGGCGCTACAATGTCGCTGGTAGCCTTCTTGCTACTTTTTTGCAGTTTTATAGGCGTCCTGGAGCAGTCAGCGATCGATCCTTGGCAGAAGTCGAAGAGAGAGGTGCAGAGGAACTCTGGTGAATTCTTGCAAGTCATTATCTGAGGAAAAGCCCACTGGAGAGCCCCTAAATAGCCCTCAGAGGAGGATTGGCCACCTAGTCAGGTAAGCACCTATCAGGAGGGATCTCTGATGTCATCTGCTGGCACTGGCCACTCAGAGGCCTCCAGAGTGCCCTCACACCTCTAGATCCAAGATGGCAGAGGTCTGAGACACACTGGAGGATCTCTGGGCACCACCACTGGGGTGGTGATGGACAGGGGAGTGGTCACTCCCCTTTCCTTTGTCCAGTTTCGTGCCGGAGCAGGGACTGGGAGTTCCCTAAACTGGTGTAGACTGGCTTATGCAAGAAGGGCACCATCTGTGCCCTTCAAAGCATTTCCAGAGGCTGGGAGAGGCTACCCCTCCCCAGCCTTTAACACCTATTTCCAAAGGGAGAGGGTGTAACACCCTCTCTCAGAGGAAATTCTTTGCTTTGCCTTCCTGGGACTGGGCTGCCAAGACCCCAGGAGGGCATAACCCTGTCTGTGGGGTGGCAGCAGCGTTAGCTGCAGAGAAAACCCCAGACAGCTGGTTTGGCAGTACCCGGGGTCCATAGTGGATCCCCGGGGATGCATGGAATTGTGTCCCCAATACCAAATTTGGCATGGGGGGACAATTCCATGATCTTGGACATGTTACATGGCCATGTTCAGAGTTACCATTGTGAAGTTCCATATAGGTATTGATGTATATGTAGTGCACGCGTGTAATGGTGTCCCCACTTTCACAAAGTCCAGGGAAATGGCCCTGAACTATGCCGGGGCACCTTTGCTAGTGCAAGGGTGCCCTCACACTTAGTAACTTTGCATCTAACCTTCAGCAAGTGAAGGTTAGACATATAGGTGACTAATAAGTTACTTAAGTGCAGTGAAAATGGCTGTGAAATAATGTGTGTGTTATTTCACTCAGGCTGCAGTGGCAGTCCTGTGTTAAGGTTTGTCTGAGCTCTCTGTGGGTGGCAAAAGAAATGCTGCAGCCCATAGGGATCTACTGGAACCCCAAAACCCTGGGTGCCTAGGTACCATATGCTAGGGAATTTTAAGGGTATTCCAGTGTGCCAATTGAAATTGGTAAAAGTGGTCAATAGCCTATAGTGACAAATTTAAAGGCAGAGAGAGCATAAGCACTAAGGTTCTGATTAGCAGAGCCTCAGTGACACAGTTAGTCACTATACACGTACACACATTCAGGCCACAAACTATGAGCACTGGGGTCCTGGCTAGCAGAATCCCAGTGAGACAGGCAAAAACAAACTGACATACATGTAAAAATGGGGGTAACATGCCAGGCAAGATGGTACTTTCCTACACTTGGAATCTGATTTCTTGAACTAGGGATGCCCACTAAATACTGTATATAGTGGGCATTTTAGGTAAAACCTAGTAGTGACCAATGGGTCATCTATCTTAGGGTGGTTACACCCACTAAGCGACCACGTTTTATGGACAGAGGTCCCTTCCTTACACCTGATTGCTATTTTCCTTCTATCCAATATGGGGGGAAATTAAATTGAGAGGTCACCTCGCATGCAACACCTTAGGTGTGGTGCAAGCTAGATGTGACCACTCCTCCTACGCTTTGTCTGTTTTTCCGCCATTGGTCCCGCCAAAAGTGGGAGGGTATTGCAATAAGGTGCCAGTTTCCCACAACATCCAAACCCACCAGGCCTACAAAGACTTTAGGAGAATGGTGTCTGATTTACAACTGCAAAATTGACAGATTAAAGCCAAAAAGTTACTAATCAAGGAACCAAGCTTTCTACTCCTATGACCCTCAGACGTGGAATGCCAGCTTTCATATCTTTAGTACACAGGACCCTCCTCTTCTAGAAATCCTGCTTCAAAGTGCAAATACAGCACACATTGCCCTTAAGGCCTCAGCACTTGTGTCCATTAAATTTATCAACTCCTAACATGGCGAATTATTACCTCACTTCATTCGATATTGTCTCACTCCCCCTGGTTTTCCCTCCAACTACTTCACTAAATTGTACATTGTAACATTGTCTTGCACTTAAAGTTGTGTAACATATGTTCATATATTTGAAATGTAAGTTCTCAACTGATGAGCAGCCTTAAAACATTCCACATTGCCATGATATTGGCCAGCCTCAATGCTAATGGGATAAATGCCTATATACAGCTCTTGAAATATAGTCAGCTTACATGTTCTGACTTCATTGTTCTGACCGTGCCAGGTGAAGGTGGGAGGTCAACGGTGATTGCATAAGAGAGTATCTGCTAATGTTTGTATCCACAAGAAGGGACGGTTCTAAAATATCCCATGTGCACTATGCACAGTTCTTTACAGTTCTTTGAAGCAAATCCTGGCATAGATAGGGAGCCAATGAAGTTGGGTGAGTCATGGCTTGCTATTGGTGTAGAGATGTGCGGGTGATATGGACAACGAATTGCTTTTGTATCGGTTGTAGTCCCCGAAGGATGTCTTTTAATTTTGTGCCTTTCTTTCCCCACCACAATGGATTGTGCTCATTTTAGTCACAATATACAAAGACAGTACACTTTATGTTATGTTTGAGGATCTGGACGCAAAAATTCAATCGCTAGGAAGAGATTTTTAAGTTTCTAATTTTCAATTTCACTTTTCCCTTTCTTTTTAGTACTGATGCCTCAGACTCTATAATGCCCTCTTTGGAAATCATGTTATTTTTTGGGTGCAATTCCTTTGCATCTGGTCTGCTTCTAAAATCACACCCCAAGCAAAAATATTTAATGTATTATCCCTATTTTATCTTGAGTAATCCGTCAGGTTTTACTTTATTAACTTCCAGTGATTCTGTTATCCTCAAACGGCAAGCGCTTCTGCATTATGCAGTTAATAATAGAATGTATTTTTACCAGTATTCATGTGTCCATTTCAAAGGTATCAGCAATTATAACTTTACATTCATATGATTATGTTGTTGTTTTGTATTTTTGGGTGATGATGTGTTAGTCCTTTCTTTTTAAACTCAGGCATTTTATATTGACTGTGGGAAGTTTCTGTTATTTTAAAATGTGCCTATCTTGCCAGAGTGGCTTCTGTCCCAATATAAACTCAGTTTTATCCATCCATTCTACACATTAAGAATGTGGCTAAAGCTGCCAATTTATATCACCACTCTTAAAAAATAAATAAAACAGTACAGTCCTAAGGATTAGTAGAAAATAGCAGTTTGTAGCAGGAGAGTGCTGTGCTCTAGTGTGGAAGCACAGACTACACTGATTGATGAATGAGATATATTTAAACAATTTAAGCTAATGGATAAGATGACAAATATATAGATACAGCAGACATTTAAATATGAAATACCTTGTCAGTTTCGGCTGGTCTGGCTGACGACCCTGCATCAGCTATTTCCTGACTGTCACCCATTTCTCTAGCTTGTAAGTATTTGTTCTTCATTGACAAGACATCAATTTCCTGAAATACAGAAAAGGTTAAATATTTAAAAAGGCATGCACATCTTTTTGAGTCTGAACATTACACAAGGTTGAATTTTACAGTTCTGATTTCAAGTATTGGTATAAAGTGACAAAGCTGTGGTGTGTTTAGTATTTAATTCCAATGGGTGTTGAGGAGATGAAGGTATAGGATCAGTGTTCATTCCATTACCTGCTTCTGTACACCATCCATAGCCTAGAAAAATAGCATTAAAGATCTGCTTTATAAACTTTATTATTATTAATCAGACATTTACTCATGTAGGCAGTCATCTATAAAACAACATAGCTATTAATCAGACATTTACTCATGTAGGCAGTCTGATCTATAAAACTACATTGCTACAAATCAGATATTTACTCATGTAGGCTGACACCTACATTGTGACTAAGGCCCTCATTATGACATTGGCGGTATGTCCCGCTTACCGCCATGCCGACTGCCACCAACATACCACCGGCATGGCAGTTTACCGCTACCCATATTATGATCCACACATAGCAATCCGTCACTATACAGACACACACACAAGTCCGCCAGCCCAAAGGTCAGTGATAAACTGGTGGTAGCAAAACCCACACTGTTACACCATCAAAACTACGCCCACAATATTATGACCCACGAATCACCGTGGCAGACATTCAACCGCGGTGGACCATTGGCAGTACATACTGCTGCGCTCAAAATACACACACACATACAAAACAACATTACATTGGATAATTCAAACTACACACACCTGACACACATACACACACCACACACACTCACCCACACCACTATAAAACACACACACACATTACCCACAACCCTTTACGAATAACAAAAATGTAAAACTGAGAGAGAGACACACCAAGAGCACCCACAGAACCAGAGCCACAGAACACCTTCAACCATACACTATCCACGCACCTCACAGCACACACCCCAACACATCACCCATACACCCTCACACACACCACTCACAATTCTCCCATGGCACCACAAAGACACCCCAGGTTCTCAGAGGAGGAGGTAAGGGGCATGGTGGAGGAAATCATCAGGGTAGAGCCACAGCTATTCGGATCACAGGTGCAGCAGACATCCATTGCTAGGAAGATGGAGCTATGGCCGAGAATTGTGTACAGGGTCAACTCCATGGTACAGTACCCCAGAACAAGGGATGACATCAGGAAGAGGTGGAACTACCTATGGGGGAAGGTGCGTTCCGTGGTTTCAAGACACCAGATAGCTGTACAGAGGACTGTTGGTGGACCCCCACCTCCTCCCCACAACTAACAACATGGTGTAGGAAGGTAGCCTCTATCTAGCCTTGTTACCCCCACTTTTGGCCTGTTTGTGAGTATATGTCAAGGTGTTTTCACTGTCTCACGGAGATACTGCTGGCCAGGGCCCAGTGCTCATAGTGAAAACCCTATGTTGTAAGTGTGTTTGTTATATGTCACAGGGATCCTGCTAGCCAGGACCCCAGTGGTCATAAGTTTGTGGCCTGTATGTGTTCCATGTGTGGTGCCTAACTGTATCACTGAGGCTCTGCTAACCAGAACCTCAATGTTTATGCTCTCTTTGCTTTCTAAAATTGTCACTGCAGGCTAGTGACTAATTTTACCAATTCTCATTGGCACCCTGGTACACCCATATAATTCCCTTGTATATGGTACTTAGGTACCCAGGGTATTGGGGTGCCAGGAGATCCCTATGGGCTGCAGCATTTCTTTTGCCACCCATAGGGAGCTCAGACAATTCTTACACAGCCTGCCACTGCAGCCTGAGTGAAATAACATCCATGTTATTTCACAGCCATTTTTCACTTCACATAAGTAACTTATAAGACACCTCTATGTCTAACCTTCACCTAGTGAAGTTTGGGTGCCACGTTACTTAGTGTGTGGGCACCCTGGCACTAGCCAAGGTGCCCCCACATCGTTCAGGGCAAATTCCCCGAACTTTGTGAGTGCGGGGACACCATTACACGCGTGCACTATACATAGGTCACTACCTATGTACAGCATCACAATGGTAACTCCGAACATGGCCATGTAACATGTCTAAGATCATGGAATTGTCACCCCAATACCATCCTGGTATTGGGGGGACAATTCCATGATCCCCTGGGTCTGAAGCACAGAACCCGGGTGCTGCCAAACTGCCTTTCCGGGGTTTCCACTGCAGCTGCTGCCAACCCCTCAGACAGGATTCTGCCCTCCTGGTCTGGGCAGCCCCAACCAAGGAAGGCAGAACAAAGGATTTCCTCTGAGAGAGGGTGTTACACCCTCTCCCTTTGGAAATAGGTGTGAAGGGCTGGGGAGGAGTAGCCTCCCCCAGCCTCTGGAAATGCCTTGATGGGCACAGATGGTGCCCATCTCTGCATAAGCCACTCTACACCGGTTCAGGGATCCCCCAGCCCTGCTCTGGCGCAAAACTGGTCAAAGGAAAGGGGAGTGACCACTCCCCCGACCAGTACCTCCCAGGGGAGGTGTGCAGAGCTCCTCCAGTGTGTCCAAGACCCCTGCCATCTTGGATTCATAGGTGTTGGGGGCACACTGGACTGCTCTGAGTGGCCAGTGCCCGCAGGTGACGTCAGAGACCCCTATGATAGGTTCTTACCTTTCTTGGTAGCCAATCCTCCTTTCTTGGTAGCCAAACATCGTTTTGTGGCTATTTAGGGTCTCTCCTCTGGGGTATTCTTCAGATAACGAATGCAAGAGCTTACCAGAGTTCCTCTGCACTTCCCTCTTCGACTTCTGACAAGGATCGACCGGCTGACTGCTCCAGGACGCCTACAAAACCGCAACAAAGTAGCCAGACGACTACCAACAACATTGTAGCACCTAATCCTGACAGCTTTCTCAACTGTTTCCTGGTGGTGCATGCTCTGGGGGTCATCTGCCTTCACCCTGCACTGGAAGCCAAGAAGAAATCTCCGTGGGTCGACGGAATCTTTCCCTTGCTAACGCAGGCACCAAAAGACTGCATCACCGGTCCTCTGGGTCCCCTCTCATCCTGACGAGGGTGGTCTCTGGAACACAGGAACTCTATCCAAGTGACTCCCACAGTCCAGTGATCCTTCAGTCCAAGTTTGGTGGAGGTAAGTCCTTGCCTCCCCACGCTAGACTGCAAACCTATGTATGCGTGATTTGCAGCTGCTCCGGCTCCTGTGCACTCTTCCAAGATTTCCTTTGTGCACAGCCTAGCCTGGGTCCCCAGCACTCTGTCCTGCAGTGCTCAACCCTCTGAGTTGGCCTCCGGCGTCGTGGGACCCTCCTTTGTGACTTTGAGCCAGCTCCGGTTCACAAATCTTCTATGTGCCTGTTTGGGTACTTCTGTGGGTGCTGCCTGCTTCTGTGGGGGCTCTCTAAGTTGCTGAGCGCTCCCTCTGTCTCCTCCTCCAAGGGGAAACATCCTGGTCGTTCCTGGTCCCCAGCCGCACCCAAAAACCTCTACCGTATCCCTTGCAGCTAGCAAGGCTTGTTTGTGGTATTTCTACGTGGGAAAAACTCTGCAACCTTCATCGCAATGTGGGACATCTTTTATCCAAAGGAGAAGTTCCTAGTCCTCTTCGTTGTTGCAGAATTCCAAGCTTCTTCCACCCAGAGGCAGCTTCATTGCACCTTCATCCGGGGTTTCCTGGGCCCCTGCCCCCCAGACACTATCTTGACTCTTGGACTTGGTCCCCTTGCTTTGCAGGTCCCCAGATCCAGGAATCCTTCTTCAGTGCTTTGCTGGTGTTTGTTGTTCTTGCAGAATCCCCCTATCACGACTATTGTGTCCTTTTGGGGTAGTAGGTGTACTTTACTCCTACTTTTCAGGGTCTTGGGGTGGGGTATCTTGGACACCCTGACTGTTTTCTTGCAGTCCCAGCGACCCTCTACAAGCTCCCATAGGTCTGGGGTCCATTTGTGATTCGCATTCCACTTTTGGAGTATAAGGTTTGTGTAGCCCCTAGACCTATGTTTGCCTATTGCATCCTATTGTAATTCTACACTGCTTGCATTACTTTTCTGACTCTTACTTACCTTTATTGGGTTTGTGTACATATAACTCTTGTATATTACTTACCTTCTTACTGAGGGTACTCACTGAGATACTTGTGGCATATTGTCCTACACTAATAAGGGATAACTGGACCTGGCACATGGTGTAAGTACCTCTGGTACCCACTACAAGCCAGGCCAGCCTCCTACAACATGGGCGAACAAGGAGAGGACATTCGGCCTCCTGAAAGCCAGGTTTCGGTGCCTGCATCTAACAGGTGGATCCCTGTGCTACTCACCCAAGAAGGTGTGCCAGATAATTGTGGCATACTGCATGTTGCACAACCTTGCCTTGAGACACCAGGTGCCTTTTCTGCAGGAGGATGAGGCTGGAGATGGGCCTGTGGCAGCAGTGGACCCTGTGGACAGTGAAGAGAAAGAGGCAGAGGAGGAGGAGGACAACAGAACAGCTAGTATATGACAGTACTTCCAGTGACACACAGGTAACACACTGTAACTTTACTTTGCATTGACAGTTTTGTATTTGACATTGTACATGGCAGGCAGATTCTCCCAATTCTATGGCCACTTACTGTACCCTTTGGCACCTCTATTTTCAGATATCTGTGGCCCCTTCTGGCACCTGGTGTGTTGACTGCAGCCAACTACAGGTCATTCATATATATACATTACTGTTCAGTTGTTTTGCAGTGTTTAAACCTTGTTAAATGAATACATAGTGAAATCATTTGTCATAGTCCATATGTGTAATTTTTCAAAGGGTGTTTATTTAAGTGTTAAGAGGTATAGGGGGATGTGCAGTGGGCTGGGGGCGGGTGATGGAGGTAATTCCAGGATAGAGTCCAGTCTATTTGTATCACAGGTGCATTGTCCAAGAGGGCATAGGAAGTGGAGCAATGACAGTTCAAGATGGACTGGGTGACAGAGTGGGACACAAGGGTGACAAACAGGAGAGTCTTATTTCCTGGCGCAGGTCTTGGCAATGTTCCCTGGCTTCTGCCTGGATCGCAGGGATCGTTTGCAGGGTGGTTCTTCTTCTGTAGGGGGAGGGGTGCTGGTGGCCTGTTGTTCCTGTGGCGGGGCCTCCTGTGCACTAGCGGCAGCAGAGGTGGAGGGCTGTACATCGGTATGGCTAGTGTCAGGGGCCCGGTGGTGTGCCAGTAACTCCCTCATGGTCTTGGCCATGTCTGCCAGCACCCCTGCAATGGTGACCAGGGTGGTGTGGATGTCCTTCAGATCCTCCCTGATCCCCAGGTATTGTCTGTCCTGCAGCCGCTGGGTCTCCTGAAACTTGTCCAGTATCTGGCTCATCGTCTCCTGGTAATGGTGGTATGCTCCCAGGATGTTGGTGAGTGTCTCTTGGAGAGTCGGTTCCCTGGGCCTGTCCTCCCCCTGTTGCACAGCAGTCCTCCCAGCTTCCCTGTTGTCCTGTGCCTCAATCCCCTGAACCGTGTGCCCACTGCCACTGACCCCAGGTCCCTGATCGTCCTGTGTTTGTGGGGTGTCCTGGGGTCCCTGTAGTGGTGAACACACTGCTGAGTGATGTTTCCTGGGGACAGAGGTATGGGCCCGCTGGGTGGGTGCTGTGGTGGTGTTTCCTGATGGGGAGGCTCTGTGGTGGTATGGGACTGTGCCTGGGTCACCGACTGTCCGGAGATCCCTGATGGGCCAGGTTGGTCATCCTGATCCAGGCGAGCAGAGCTGCTGTCACCACTGTGGGACTCTTCTGTGGGGGGGCTGGATGTTACTGGCACCTCCTCTCTGGTGACATTGGGTGGGGGACATGTGAGGATGTAAATGCAGTGTTATAGTTTCTGTGTGTGACATCTTGTGCATGGGTGCGTTGCCCTGTATGGTTGTGATTGCCCTGTCAGCTTTGCCTTGTGTGAGTAGTGATCATGTGGGCTAGATGATTCTCTCTAATGTGCATGCCTTAGTGATGGGTGTCCATGCAGGCCTGTGAGGGGTGTCCATGCATTGGTGTTGCATGCAGGGCTTGGTATTGGAATGGGTGGGTTGTGATGGTGGGTTATATGTGAAGCGGTGGAGTGATGGGGTAAAAGTAGGAGTAGGGATATGCGATTGCATGCAGGCAAGGGGGGTGTTAGTAGTAAAGAGTTGACTTACCAGAGTCCAGTCCTCCTGCTACTCCTGCCAGGCCCTCAGGATGCAGTATTGCCAAGACTTGCTCCTCCCATGTGTAGGAGGCCGGCCTGGCTTATAGTGGGTACCCTGAGGTACTTAGACCCTGTGCCAGGTCCAGTTATCCCTTATTAGTAGAATAGAGGTATTTCTAGCAGCTTAGGCTGATAGAAGGTATCTATGGCAAAGCAGCTTAGGCTGAACTAGGAGACATGTAAAGCTCCTACTATACCACAGGTGTCATATGCACAATATCATAAGAAAACGCAGTACACAGAAGTACTAAAAATAAAGGTACTTTATTTTTATGACAATATGCCAAAAGTATCTCGGTGAGTACCCTCAGTATGAGGATAAGTTATATACACAAGATATATGTACACAAACCAAAATTATGCAGGTAATAGCAAGAAAAGTAATGCAAGCAGTGTAAAATGACAGTAGATTGCAATAGGAGCACATAGGTATAGGGGCAACACAAATGATATACTCCAAAAGTGGAATGCGTACCACGAATGGACCCCAAACCTATGTGAGTTTGTAGAGGGTCGCTGGGACTGTAAGAAAACAGTGAGGGTTAGAAAAATAGCCCACCCCAAGACCCTGAAAGGTAGGTGTAAAGTGCACCTACTACCCCCAGAGAGCACAGAAGTCGTGATAGGGGGATTCTGCAGGAAGAACAAACACCAGCAATGCAACAACAGTGGATTTCTGGACCTGAGTACCTGTAAGATAAGGGGACCAAGTCCAATAGTCGCGACAGTTTCGGGAGTGGGCAGGAGCCTAGGAAATGCCAGCTGAGGGTGCAAGGAAGCTGCCACCTGTTGGAAGAAGCTTGGAGTTCTGCAAGAAAGAAGAGAGCTAGGAACTTCTCCTTTGGAGGATGGATGTCCCACATCGCGATGAAGCTTGCAGAGGTGTACCCACGCAGAAAGACCACAAACAAGCCTTGCTAGCTGCAAGGTTTGCGGTGGAGGTTTTTGGGTGCTGCTGTGGCCCAGGAGGGACCAGGATGTCGCCACTTGGAGGAGGAGACAGAGGAGATGCCCAGCAACTTAGGGAGCTATCACAGAAGCAGGCATCACCCGCAGAAGTACCTGAACAGGCACTTGGAAGAAAAGTGAACCGGAGTCCACGTGAAGTCACAAAAGGGAGTCCCACGACGGAGGACAACTCAGAAGGTTGTGCACTGTAGGTTAGAGTGTCAGGGTCCCAGGTTTGGCTGTGCACGAAGGAAATCCTGGAAGAGTGCACAGGAGCCAGAGCAGCTGCAAATCATGCGGTACCCAGCAATGCAGTCTTGCGTGGGCAGGCAAGGACTTACCTCCACCAAACTTGGACTGAAGAGTTACTGGACTGTGGGAGTCACTTGGACAGAGTTGCTGAGTTCCAGGGACCACGCTCGACGTGCTGAGAGGGGACCCAGGGGACCAGTGATGCAGTCTTTTGGTGCCTGCGGTTGCAGGGGGAAGATTCCGTCAACTCACGGGAGATTTCTTCAGAGCTCCTGGTGCAGAGAGGAGGCAGGCTACCCCCAGAGCATGCACCACCTGGAAACAGTCGAGAAAGCTGGCAGTATGAAGCGATACGAGGTTGTTAGTAGTCGTCTTGCTACTTTGTTGTGGTTTTGCAGGCCTCCTGAGCAGTCACCGGTAGATCCTTTGGTAGAAGGTGAAGAGGGAGATGCAGAGGAACTCTGATGAGATCTTGCATTCGTTATCTAAAGAATTCCCCAAAGCGGAGACCCTAAATAGCCAGAAAAGGAGGTTTGGCTACCAAGGATGAAGGATTGGCTACCAAGAAAGATAAGAGCCTATCAGAAGGAGCCTCTGACGTCACCTGCTGGCACTGGAAACTCAGAGCAGTCCAGTGTGCCACAGACACCTCTATTTCCAAGATGGCAGAGGTCTGGGACACACTGGAGGAGCTCTGGGCAACTCCCTTTCCTTTGTCCAGTTTTGTGCCAGAGCAGAGCTGGGGGATCCCTAAACTGGTGTAGACTGGCTTATGCAGAGATGGGCACCATCTGTGCCCATCAAAGCATTTCCAGAGGCTGGGGGAGGCTACTCCTCCCCAGCCTTCACACCTCTTTCCGAAGGGAGAGGGTGTTACACCCTCTCTCAGAGGAAATCCTTTGTACTGCCTTCCTGGGCCAGGGCTGCCTGGACCCCAGGAGGGCAGAAACCTGTCTAAGGGGTTGGCAGCAGCAGCAGCTGCAGTGGAGTCCCCAGAAAGGCAGTTTGGCAGTACCCGGGTATTATGCTAGAAACCCGGGGGATCATGGAATTGTCCCCCCAATGCCATTCTGGCATTGGGGGGACAATTCCATGATCTTAGACATGTTACATGGCCATGTTCGGAGTTACCATTGTGACGCTGTACATAGGTAGTGACCTATGTACAGTGCACGCGTGTAATGGTGTCCCCGCAAACACAAAGTTTGGGGAATTTGCCCTGAACGATGTGGGGGCACCTTGGCTAGTGCCAGGTGCCCACACTAAGTAACTTTGCACCCAACCTTCACCAGGTGAAGGTTAGACGTATAGGTGACTTATAAGTTACTTAAGTGCAGTGGTAAGTGGCTGTATAATAACTTATGAACACTGGGGCCCTGCCTGGCAGGGTCCCAGTGACAGACTAAAACAACATATATACAGTAAAATATGGGGGAAACATGCCAGGCAAGATGGTACTTGGTAACTTTCCTACACAACCCCCCCAAACGAAGGACAATAAGACAAGCCATGACCTGATGAGTCTTCATTGTCTAAGTGGAAATATCTGGAGAGTCCATCTGCATTGGAGTGGGTACTCCCAGGTCTATGTTCCACTGTATAGTCCATTCCCTGTAGAGATATGGACCACCTCAACAATTTAGGATTTTCACCTTTCATTTGTTTTAGCCAAAGTAGAGGTTTGTGGTCTGTCTGAACAATAAAGTGAGTGCCAAACAGGTATGGCCTCAACTCTTTCAGTGCCCAGACCAGAGCAAAGGCCTCCCTCTCAATGGCAGATCAACGCCTTTCTCTAGGGGTCAACCTTCTGCTGATAAAAGCAACTGGTTGATCCTGGCCCTCAGGATTCAGTTGTGATAAGACTGCCCCTACCCCTAATTCAGATGCATCAGTTTGAACAATGAATTTCTTGGAGTAACATGGGTTTTTTAGGACAGGTGCAGAGCACATGGCCTTTTTGAGCTCCTCAAAAGCTTTCTGACAGCTAGCTGTCCATAATACCTTTTTATGCATCTTCTTACTTGTGAGATCATTAAGAGGGGCTGCTGCGGAGCCATAGTTTTTAATGAATCTCCTGTAATACCCAGTGAGGCCTAAGAAGGCTCTCACCTGGGTCTGTGTTGTAGGGGGAACCCAATCCATGATTGTCTGGATTTTCCCCTGAAGTGGTGCAATCTGTTCTCCACCTACCAGGTGTTCCAGATAAACCACCTTTCCCTCCCCTATCTGGCACTTTGAGGCCTTGATAGTGAGGCCTGCCTTTTGCAGGGCCTCCAAACTTTCCAAAGGTGGGCCAGGTGCTCATCCCAGGTGGAGCTAAAGACAGCTATATCATCTAGATATGCTGCTCCAAAAGCCTCCAACCCTTGCAGGACTGTGTTCACCAACCTCTGAAAAGTGGCAGGTGCATTTTTCAAACCAAAGGGCATCACTGTAAATTGGTAGTGCCCTCCTATAGTTGAAAATGCAGTTTTAGGTTTAGCATCCTCAGCCAATTTGATCTGCCAATACCCTGCAGTCAAATCAAAGGTGCTTAGATACTTGGCAGGTGCCAGTGTATCTATGAGCTCATCTGCCCTGGGTATAGGGTGAGCATCAGTTTTTGTTACCTGATTGAGACCTCTGTAGTCTAAACAGACCTCATCTCCCTTTTTCCATCTTTTGAGTGAGGCTTTGGTACAAGTACCACAGGACTCGGCCATGGGCTTTAAGAATGTTCAACCACTCGAAGATCAAGCATTTTCTGAACCTCTTGTTTTATGCAGTCTCTGACATGGTCAGGCTGCCTATAGATTTTACTTTTGACAGGCAAGCTGTCTCCAGTATCAATTGTGTGTTCACACCAAGATGTGGTGCCTGGCACAGTTGAAAGAGTTCAGAAAAGTGTCCAAGGAGATTTATGCAGTTGTCTTTCTGTTCTGCAGTCAGACAATCTGCCAAAACTACTCCCTCCACTAAAGCATCATTTTCAGTGGTGGAAAAGAGATCAGGGAGAGGGTCACTCTCTTCTTCCTGTCCCTCATCTGTTGCCATGAGCAGCGTGAGATCAGCCCTGTCATTGTAGGGTTTTAGGCAGTTGACATGAATCACCCTAAGGGGACTCCTGGCAGTGCCCAGGTCTACCAGATAGGTAACCTCACCCTTTTTCTCAACAATTAGATGGGGTCCACTCCATTTGTCCTGGAGTGCTCTTGAGGCCACAGGCTCCAATACCCACACCTTCTGTCCTGGTTGGTACTGGATCAGAACAGCCTTCTGGTCATGCCATTGCTTCTGGAGCTCTAGGCTGGCCTGAAGGTTTTTACTGGCCTTTTTCATGTACTCAGCCATTCTGGATCTTAGGCCAAGTACATAGTCCACTATGTCCTGTTTGGGAGCTTTTAAAGGTTGTTCCCAACCCTCCTTCACAAGTGTTAGTGGACCTCTTACAAAGGTGTACAAAGAGGAGTTCAAAGGGGCTAAAGCACACTCCTTTCTGGGGTACCTCCCTGTAAGCAAAAAGGAGGCAAGGTAACAAGATAGCCCATCTCCTCCTGAGTTTTTCAGGGAGTCCCATTATCATACCTTTGAGAGGTTTATTAAACCTCTCTACCAGTCCATTAGTCTGTGGATGATAAGGAGTGGTGAATTTTTAGGTTACACCACATTCCTTCCACATTGCTTTCAAGTATGCCGACATAAAGTTTCTACCCATGTCTGATACAACCTTTTTAGGGAAAACCACCATGGAAAATATTCCCAGGAGGGCTTTTGCCACTGCAGGAGCTGTAGTGGTCCTTAGAGGAATTGCTTCAGGATATCTTGTGGCATGGTCCACAACCACCAAGATAAACCTATTGCCTGAAGCAGTAGGAGGGTCAAGGGGGCCAACTATGTCAACCCCTACCATTTCAAAGGGGACTCCAACCACAGGTAGTGGAATAAGGGGAGCCTTTGGTGTGCCACCAGTCTTGCCACTGGCTTGGCAGGTCACACAAGGCTTGCAAAAATCTTTTGTGTCCTCTGACATCCTAGGCCAGTGAAACAGGGGGACAAGCCTTTCCCATGTTTTGATCTGGCCCAAATGCCCAGCCAAAGGAATGTCATGTGCAAGAGTTAGGAGGAACTCTCTGTACTGCAGGGGAATTACCAATCTCCTGGCTGCTCCAGGTTTTGGGTCCCTTGCCTCGGTGTACAAGAGGTTGTCCTCCCAGTAAACTCTGTGTGAGTCACTGACATCCCCATTTTGCTGTTTGACAGCTTGCTGTCTGAGACCCTCTAATGTGGGACAGGTTTGCTGTGCCACACTCAGCTCTTCCCTGGCAGGCCCCCCTCCACCCAAAAGTTCAGCAGTGTCTACTGCCAGCTCATCTGGTGAAGGTTCTGCACAGGGAGGAAATCCTTCTTCCTCAGAAGGAGAATCATCTGTAGAGGGAGGGATAGTGGGTAGGGATTTAACCTTGCTACCCCTAGCTTTAGGGAACACCTGGTCCATTGTTCCAGGATCCAAGTTACCCTGTCCTTTTTGCTTTTTGGCCTGAGCCCTTTTCAAAGACAAAAAAAAACCAGGAATGCCCTGTATTGCTGCATGAGCCTCCAACTCCACTTCTGCCGAAGCTGATGTCTCTAAATCATGTTCTAGTAGACAGTCTACAGGTAAATCTGAAGCAACCACAACTTTCTTTGGACCAGTAACCCCCCCCCCCTCCCCAAGTTGAGATTCACAACAGCCATGGGGTGGCTAAGAGTGTTGTTATGATCGTCTGTCACTTGGTACTGCTGACCAAGTAGGTGTTGTTCAGGGTGCACCAGTTTCTCTTTCACCATGGTAACACAGGCACCTGTGTCCCTGTAGGCCTGAACCTCAACACCATTTATTAGGGAAGTTGTGTGTACT
Source organism: Pleurodeles waltl (assembly GCF_031143425.1). Lineage (NCBI taxonomy): Eukaryota > Metazoa > Chordata > Amphibia > Caudata > Salamandridae > Pleurodeles > Pleurodeles waltl. The sequence continues at coordinate 757,273,418 of NC_090449.1, read as the reverse complement.
TATCCTTATTAAGGGGGCAAGCAACCAAGGTGGCCAAATCAATGTCATCTTGAGAGACTGTAGTAGGCTGGCCTGGCTTGTAGTGGGTACCAATGGGTACTTACACTCTGTACCAGGTCCAGATATCCCTTATTAGTGTAGAAGAGGTGTTTCTAGCAGCTTAGGCTGATAGAAGGTAGCTATAGCAGAGCAGCTTAGGCTGAACTAGGAGACATGCAAAGCTCCTACTATACCACTGGTGTCATATGCACAATATCATAAGAAAACACAATACACAGAAATACTAAAAATAAAGGTACTTTATTTTTATGACAATATGCCAAAAGTATCTCAGTGAGTACCCTCAGTATGAGGATGCCAAATATACACAAGATATATGTACACAATACCAAAAATATGCAGTAATAGCTAAAGGAAGTAATGCAAGCAGTGTAAAACCACAATAGATTGCAATAGGAGCACATAGGTATAGGGGCAACACAAACCATATACTCCAAAAGTGAAATGCGAACCACGAATGAACCCCAAACCTATGTGAGCTTGTAGAGGGTCGCTGGGGCTGTAAGAAAACAGTGAGGGTTAGAAAAATAGCCCACCCCAAGACCCTGTAAGGTAGGTGTAAAGTGCACCTACAACCCCCAGAGAGCACAGAAGTTGTGATTGGGGGATTCTGCAAGGAAAACCAACACCAGCAAAGCAACAACAGTGGATTTCCGAACCTGAGTACCTGTAAGAGAAGGGGACCAAGTCCAAGAGTCGCGACAGTGTCGAGAGTGGGCAGATGCCCAGGAAATGCCAGCTGTGGGTGCAAGGAAGCTGCCACGGGATGGGAGAAGCTTGGTGTTTTGCAAGAACGAAGAGGACTAGGAACTTCCCCTTTGGGGGATGGATGTCCCACATTGTGAAGAAGCTTGCAGAGGTGTTCCCACGCAGAAAGACCGCAAACAAGCCTTGCTAGCTGCAAGGGTCGCGGTTAGCGTTTTTGGATGCTGCTGTGGCCCAGGATGTCGCCACATGGGTGAGGAGACAGAGGGGGCGCCCAGCAAGTCAGTGAGCCCTCACAGAAGCAGGCAGCACCCGCAGAAGTACCTGAACAGGCACGTAGAAGAAAAGTGAACCGGAGTCCACCCGAAGTCACAAAAGGGAGTCCCACGATGCCGGAGGACAACTCAGAAGGTTGTGCACTGCAGGTTAGAGTGTCGGGACCCAGGCTTGGCTGTGCATGAAGGAAATCCTGGAAGGGTGCACAGGAGCCGGAGCAGCTGCAAATCACGCGGTACCCAGCAATGCAGTCTAGCGTGGGGAGGCAAAGACTTACCTCCACCAAACTTGGACTGAAGAGTCACTGGACTGTGGGAGTCACTTGGACAGAGTTGCTGAGTTCCAGGGACCACGCTCGTCGTGCTGAGAAGGGACCCAGAGGACCGGTGATGCAGTCTTTTGTTGCCTGCGGTTGCAGGGGGAAGATTCCGTCGACCCACGGGAGATTTCTTCAGAGCTCCTGGTGCAAGAAGGAGGCAGGCTACCCCCAGAGCATGCGCCACCAGGAAACAGGCGAGAAAGCCGGCAGGATGAAGCGATACAAGGTTGCAGTAGTCGTCTTTGCTACTTTGTTGCGGTTTTGCAGGCGTCCTGAGCATTCAGCGGTCGATCCTTTGGCAGAAGGTGAAGAGGGAGATGCAGTGGAACTCTGGTGAGCTCTTGCATTCAGTATCTGAAGCATTCCCCAAAGCAGAGACCCTTAATAGCCAGAAAAGGAGGTTTGGCTACCTAGGAAGGAAGATAGGCTAGTAAGACAGGTAAGAACCTATCAGAAGGAGTCTCTGACGTCACCTGCTGGCCCTGGCCACTCAGAGCATTCCAGTGTGCCAGCACAACTCTGAATCCAAGATGGCAGAGGTCTGGGGCACGCTGGAGGAGCTCTGTCACCTCCCCTGGGAGGTGCAGGTCAGGGGAGTGGTCTTTCCCCTTTCCTTTGTCCAGTTTCGCGCCAGAGTAGGCTGGGATCCCTGAACCGGTGTAGACTGGCTTATGCAGAGATGGGCACCATCTGTTCCCATGAAAGCATTTCCAGAGGCTGGGGGAGGCTACTCCTCCCCAGCCCTGCACCTTTTTCCAAAGGGAGAGGGTGTAACACCCTCTCTCTGAGGAAGTCCTTTGTTCTGTCTTCCTGGGCCAGGCCTGGCTGGACCCCAGGAGGGCAGAAACCTGTCTGAGGGGTTCGCAGCAGCAGCAGCTGCAGTGAAACCCTGGGAAAGGCAGTTTGGCAGTACCCAGGTTCTGTGCTAGAGACCTGGGGGATCATGGAATTGTCCTCCCAATGCCAGAATGGCATTGGGGTGACAATTCCATGATCTTAGACATGTTACATGGCCATGTTCGGAGTTACCATTGTGACGCTATGCATAGGTAGTGACCTATGTATAGTGCACGCTTGAAATGGTGTCCCCGCACTCACAAAGTCTGGGGAATCTGCCCTGAACAATGTGGGGGCACCTTGGCTAGTGCCAGTGTGCCCACACACTAAGTAACTTTGCACCCAACCTTCACCAGGTGAAGGTTAGACATATAGGTGACTTATAAGTTACTTAAGTGCAGTGGTAAATGGCTGTGAAATAACGTGGACGTTATTTCACTCAGGCTGCACTGGCAGGCCTGTGTAAGAATAGTCAGATTTCCCTCTGGGTGGCGAAAGAAATGCTGCAGCCCATAGGGATCTCCTGGAACCCCAATATCCTGGGTAGCTTAGTACCATATACTAGGGAATTATAAGGGTGTTCCAGGATGCCAATGTGAATTGGTGAAATTGGTCACTAGCCTGTTAGTGACAATTTGGAAAGCAGAGAGAGCATAACCACTGAGGTTCTGGTTAGCAGAGCCTCAGTGAGACAGTTAGGCATCACACAGGGAACACAGACATATAGGCCACAAAATTATGAGCACTGGGGTCCTGGCTAGCAGGGTCCCAGTGACACATAACAAACATACTGACAACATAGGGTTTTCCCTATGAGCACTGGGCCCTGGCTAGCAGGATCCCAGTGAGACAGTGAAAACACCCTGACATATACTCACAAACAGTCCAAACGTGGGGGTAACAAGGCTAGAAAGAGGCTACTTTCTCACAGAGACTAACACAGCCTCTGTGGTCTCCCTAACAAGACCAACCCCAACTAAATTACGAAAAGTGAGCCCTGCTACTCCCTTGGATTGGCTATTAGTAGGGTTTCTCCCACCACCACTGCTATTACTAGGGGCACTAGAATTTGCAGTAGGGGTTGTGGTAGTGGGAGGTTTGGTGTTTTTCTTTGAACAACTAGCATCAGTTGTCCATTGGCTTTTGACTTTACACAAATAACACCGGGGCTTTTTAGGTGGATTATTGGAAGAGGATTTGGGCCCACTACCCCCACCAGAGGATTTTTGTGGGCCTGATGAAGACTCAGTTTTACTTTTGTCCCCACCCTTGTCAGAAGACTTACCATCCTTCTTCTTGCCATCCTTGTCACCCCCTGTATGAACTTTTCTGTTCACTCTTGTTCTGACCCATTTGTCTGACTTCTTTCCCAATTCTTGGGGAGAGGTCAGATCTGAGTCCACTAGATATTGGTGTAACAAGTTAGACACACAGTTATTCAGAATATGCTCTCTCAGAATAAGATTATACAGGCTTTCATAGTCAGAAACTCTACTGCCATGTAACCACCCCTCAAAGGCCTTTACTGAACAGTCAACAAAGTCTATGCAGTCTTGTGAGGACTCTTTTCTGGTGTCTCTGAACTTAATCCTGTATTGTTCAGTGGTTAAGCCAAATCCATCCAAGAGTGCATCCTTCAAAACTGCAAAATTGTAAGCATCACTTTCTCTAACAGTAAGGAGCCTATCCCTACCCTTTCCATTGAAAGATAGCCACAATATAGCAGCCCACTGCCTTTAAGGGACCCCCTGTACCATACAGGCCCTCTCAAGTGCAGCAAACCACTTGTTGATGTCATCCCCCTCCTTGTAAGGGGGGACTATCTTGTGCAGATTCCTGGAATCATGCTCTGTCACAGGATTACTATCAGGAATCCTGCTGCTGCCACCATGGGGTCCTAACCCCAATCTCTGTCTCTCCTTCTCCAGGTCTAGGGATTCTCTATCTAAGGCCAGCTGTTGCTGTTTAAGCTTCAGTCTGGTCTCTTCAACTCTCAACTTTTTGAGTTCCCTTTCTAACATGTTGTCTTTAGGGTGGGTGGGTTGGTCATGCTTAGACAAAGAAGATAAATTGGAAACAACAAAGGGGGATCTGTCCCTAACTGACTGAACTCTAGCAACTTGGCCCCCAGGAATAAAGATTCCCCTACTGTGATGGGAACCTCCATTACTACCAACATCACTAAGGGGGTCATTCCGACCCCGGCGGGCGCCAGAAGACCGCACCGCGGTCAAATGACCGCGGCGGTCATTCTGACTTTCCCGCTGGGCGGGCGGGCGACCGCCAAAAGGTCGCCCGCCCAGCGGGAAAGTCCCAGCAACGATGAAGCCGGCTCCGAATGGAGCCGGCGGAGTTGCTGGTGTGCGACGGGTGCAGTGGCACCCGTCGCGATTTTCAGTGTCTGCTTTGCAGACACTGAAAATCTGAATGGGGCCCTGTTAGGGGGCCCCTGCAGTGCCCATGCCAGTGGCATGGGCACTGCAGGGGCCCCCAGGGGCCCCACGACACCCGTTCCCGCCAGCCTCTTCCTGGCGGTGTAAACCGCCAGGACCAGGCTGGCGGGAAGGGGGTCGGAATCCCCATGCCGGCGCTGCTTGCAGCGCCGCCGTGGAGGATTCCCTGGGGCAGGGGAAAACCAGCGGGAAACCGCCGGTTCCCCTTTTCTGACCGCGGCTTTACCGCCGCAGTCAGAATTGCCCCAGAAGCACCGCCAGCCTGTTGGCGGTGCTTCCTCCGTCCCCGGTCCTGGCGGTCCATGACCGCCAGGGTCGGAATGAGGCCCTAAGTGTCCTGCTAGGGGGCAGATCTGGTACAGAACCCTCCCCACCTCCCTCAAGGAGATCCCCTGAGTCAGAATGGGAAGCGTCTATTAACCTCTCATTTGATGTGCCTGCTTGGGACTCATCATTCACAATAAGCATGTTAAATAGAAACTCTTTTGTGGGGTTCTTTCCTATCACTAAACCTCTATCTAAGCAGAGAATGCTTAGGCTCTTGTAATTCAAATTGTCATAAGTAGTATTGACCATTTTAAGAGTAGGGTCTTCTACAGACATGATAGTAAAAGGTTTCAAAATAGTGAGAAGGAAGAAAAAGTTTCAGAACTTTTTAGAGAACAGACAAAAACCTTTTCTAACTTTTTGGAAACTTTAGAAGTTTTAGAATACTTTTCAGAACTTTGTAAAAAAAGTTTAAGAGGAGAAAAGCAAAACTTTTTGGTTAGGTGTACATACACTGAACTGTTTTGTATATTATTCTCTTATGAAAAGTACACAATGACAAAGTGGTAAGTAGTTACAAGTACTTATCCCACCGCTGCACAACCAATGTAGGAGGCTGGCCTGGCTTGTAGTGGGTACCTGAGGTACTTACACCTTGTGACAGGTCAAGTTATCCCGTATTAGTGTAGAAGAGGTGTTTCTAGCGGCTTAGACTGATAGAAGGTAGCTATGGCAAAGCAGCTTAGGCTGAACTAGGAGACATGTAAAGCTCCTACCATACCACTGGTGTCATATGCACAATATCATAAGAAAACACAATACACAGAAGTACTAAAAATAAAGGTACTTTATTTTTATGACAATATGCCAAAAGTATCTCAGTGAGTACCCTCAGTATGAGGATAAGTTATATACACAATATATATGTATACAAACCAAAATTATGCAGGTAATAGCAAGAAACGTAATGCAAGCAGTGTAAAATTACAGTAGATTGCACCAGGAGCACATAGGTATAGGGGCAACACAAACAATATACTCCATAAGTGGAATGCGAACCACAAATGGACCCCAAACCTATGTGAGTTTGTAGAGGGTCGCTGCGACTGTAAGAAAACAGTGAGGGTTAGTAAAATAGCCCACCCCAAGACCCTGAAAGGTAGGTGTAAAGTGCACCTACTACCCCCAGAGACCACAGAAGTCGTGATAGGGGGATTCTGCAGGAAGAACAAACACCAGGAATGCAACAACAGTGGATTTCCAGACCTGAGTACCTGTAAGACAAGGGGACCAAGTCCAATAGTCGCGACAGTGTCGAGAGCGGGCAGGAGCCCAGGAAATGCCAGCTGAGGGTGCAAGGAAGCTGCCACCTGTTGGAAGAAGCTTGGAGTTCTGCAAGAAAGAAGAGAGCTAGGAACTTCTCCTTTGGAGGATGGATGTCCCACGTCGCGATGAAGCTTGCAGAGGTGTTCCCACGCAGGAAGACCGCAAACAAGCCTTGCTAGCGGCAAGGGTTGGGGTAGAGGTTTTTGGGTGCTGCTGTGGCCCAGGAGGGACCAGGATGTTGCCCACTTGGAGGAGGAGACAGAGGGGGCACCCAGCAACGTAGGGAGCCCTCACAGAAGCAGGCAGCACCCGCAGAAGTACCTGAACAGGCAGTCCCACGACGCCAGAGGACAACTCAGAAGGTTGTGCACTGCAGGTTAGAGTGTCGGGGACCCAGGCTTAGCTGTGCACGAAGGAAATCCTGGAAGAGTGCACAGGAGCCGGAGCAGCTGCAAATCTCGCAGTACCCAGCAATGCAGTCTAGCGTGGGGAGGCAAGGACTTACCTCCACCAAACTTGGACTGAAGAGTCACTGGACTGTGGGAGTCACTTAGACAGAGTTGCTGAGTTCCAGGGACCACGCTCGTCGTGCTGAAAGGGGGACCCAGAGGACCAGTGATGCAGTCTTTTGGTGCCTGCGGTTGCAGGGGGAAGATTCCGTCGACCCACGGGAGATTTCTTCAGAGCTCCTGGTGCAGGGAGGAGGCAGGCTACCCCCAGAGCATGCACCACCTGGAAACAGTAGAGAAAGCCGGCAGGATGAAGTGATACAAGGTTGCTAGTAGTCGTCTTGCTACTTTGTTGCGGTTTTGCAGGCGTCCTGAGCAGTCAGCAGTCGATCCTTTGGTAGAAGGTGAAGAGGGAGATGCAGAGGAACTCTGATGAGCTCTTGCATTCGTTATCTAAAGAATTCCCCAAAGCAGAGACCATAAATAGCAAGAAAAGGAGGTTTGGCTACCAAGGAAGGAAGATTGGCTACCAAGAGAGGTAAGAGCCTATCAGAAGTAGCCTCTGACGTCACCTGCTGGCACTGGCCACTCAGAGCAGTCGAGTGTGCCACAGACACCTCTGTTTCCAAGATGGCAGAGGTCTGGGACACACTGGAGGAGCTCTGGGCACCTCCCATGGGAGGTGCAGGTCAGGTGAGTGGTCACTCTCCTTTCCTTTGTCCAGTTTCACACCAGAGCAGGGCTGGGGGGTCCATAAACCGGTGTAGACTGGATTATGCAGAGATGGGCACCATCTGTGCCCATCAAAGCATTTCCAGAGGCTGGGGGAGGCTACTCCTCCCCAGCCTTCACACCTATTTCTAAAGGGACACCCTCTCCCAGAGGAATTCCTTTGTTCTGCCTTCCTGGGCCAGGGCTGCCTGGACCCCTGGAGGGCAGAAACCTGTCTGAGGGGTTGGGAGCAGCAGCAGCTGTAGTTGAGACCCCGGAAAGGCTGTTTGGCAGTGCCCGGGTTCTGTGCTAGAGACCCGGGGGATCATGGAATTGTCCCCCAAATGGCATTGGGGTGACAATTCCATGATCTTAGACATGGCCATGGCCATGTTCGGAGTTACCATTGTGACGCTGTACATAGGTAGTGACCTATGTACAGTGCACAAGTGTAATGGTGTCCCTGCACTCACAAAGTCCGGGGAATTTGCCCTGAATGATGTGGGGGGCACCTTGGCTAGTGCCAGGGTGCCCACACACTAAGTAACTTTGCACCCAACCTTCACCAGGTGAAGGTTAGACATACAGGTGACTTATACGTTACTTAAGTGCAGTGGTAAATGGCTGTGAAATAACGTGGACGTTATTTCACGCAGGCTGCAGTGGCAGGCCTGTGTAAGAATTGTCAGAGCTCCCTATGGGTGGCGAAAGAAATGCTGCAGCCCATAGGGATCTCCTGGAACACCAACACCCTGGGTACCTCAGTACCATATACTAGGGAATTATATGGGTGTACCAGTATGCCAATGTGAATTGGTAAATTTAGTCACTAGCCTGTTAGTGACAAATCTGGAAAGCAGAGGGAGCATAACCACTGAGGTTCTGGTTAGCAGAGCCTCAGTGAGACAGTTAGGCATCACACAGGCATCACATACAGGGCACATACTTATGAGCACTGGGGCCCTGCCTGGCAGGGTCCTAGTGCCACATAGACTAAAACAACATATATGCAGTGAAATATGGGGGTAACATGCCAGGCAAGATGGTACTTTCCTACACATGTGCCTCATTGTAACGTTCCTCTGCCCTTGTCCTGGCATTCCCCATTGGGGTCAGTAGCCATGAGAGTTTGGGGAAACCAGATTCACCTGCCAATATCGAGGGACATCTTTTAGACACACACTAACCCTTAGGGCCCACACCATACCCATACACCAACATCCACTGCCTGGGAACCAGGGCTCACCTATTAGCCACACCCGGTGCCTCTGGAGTTGTGCCATCACATATGGGATGCTGCTATTCCTCAGGATATAGGCATCATGCACAGAGCCAGGATACTTTGCATTGACATGGGAGATGTACTGGTCCGCCAGGCACACTATCTGCACATTCATAGAGTGAAGGTTCTTTCGATTTCTGAACACCTGTTCATTTCTCCTGGGGGGGTACAAATACAATATGTGTACCATCAATTGCCGCAATAATGTTGGAGATATGTCCCATTGCATAGAAGTCAGCTTTCACTGTGGCCAAATCCTCCACCTGGGGGAAAACTATGCAGCTGCGCATGTGTTTAATCAGGGCAGACAACACTCTGGTTAGCACTATTGAGAACATTGGCTGTGACATTCCTGCTGCCAAGCCCACTGTCACTTGGAAGGAGCCAGTTGCCAAGAAATGGAGCACAGATAGGACTTGCACATGAGGGGGGATCCTGGTGGGATGATGGATAGCAGATATCAGGTCAGGCTCCAATTGGCACACAGCTCTGTGATTGTGGCCCTGTCAAGTCTATAGGTGGGGATAATGTGCCTGTCCTCCATTGTTGACAAGTCCACCAGCAGTCTGTACACGGGGGATGTCTCCATCTCCTATTCATCCACAGCGGTTGTAATCTAGGGGACAAAACGGGGAGCAGCTGGTCAGTATTCCACATTTCCAAACACTACACTGCATTGCATGTTGTGACAGTAACACTATGTTGTTGGATAGGCCCAAATGGTGCCTATGAGTACTGTGACGCAGTTAGGTGCCATGGCCTGCCCTCCCCGAAATGGCGTCCGCCTGTCCTGTTTAGAGGGACAAGTGGAAATGAGGTAATTCCGCTGACATTGTGTGCCGTTGCGGAAGGCGGTTGAGTACCGCCGTGTAACTCCCCATTGGTTGTCATTCTGCCCTATAGGTTACAATGGCCAATGGTGATGTACGCCGGCGGTGACAGTACGCACCGCCGTGGACGTGACTGCTATTTTCTATCTGTTCGCTCACTTGCTACCTGACCCTCAACAGGAGAGGACCTACACTGCGAGTGCTGCTGTGACCTGTGTCTGGAATCGACCATAGCTCGTATCACTGGGGAAAGGGCCCCTGCCTTCACCGCTGTGGAGTTGGAGAAACTGGTGGATGGGGTCCTACCCCAGTACCGAATGATGTATGGGCATCCAGACCAACAGGTGAGTACACTGTGAGCACGATGCATGGGGCATGAATGCATGGAGTGCTGTGTGGGGGGGTTGGTGGAAGGGTTCTGGGCAGCGTGCTGCATGTATGGTGGGCAATGTCTGTGCGTAAGGGGATGGGAGGGCTATGGTGGGCCATGAGTGTAACAGGCCAGACGGTATGACTAATACCTTTTTCAATGTATCTTTTTCTGCAGGTAAGCGCCTGTCAGAAAATGGGTATATGGAGTGCCAAGGACATACGGACCCTGGGGGTCTACGGCAAGGTGGAGCACCCACTGTCGCAAATGATAGGAGAACCTGAGACGCTGGGCAAGGAAGAAAGCAGAGGCCCAGCTGGGGATGGCCTCCCAATGAGGAAGGGGTGCTCATCGAGCCCTGACCCCCCCTGATGGCCAGCATACTGGCGGTGGCCTATCCGGACCTAGATGGGCGCTTGAGGGCATCACAGAAGCCACAAGGGGGTGAGTACAGTTTCACAATATACTACTTGCGCGTGGTGGGGTGGTCTCCGGGTGGGGGATGTGGGCCTGTGGGTGCCCCTTGTCCAGGCCAAGATTGCAGGGTAGGTTCCATGTTGGGCAGGGGCCGATAAACACCACCTCCTAACAAGCTAGTAGGCATCCACTACTGGGCAGGGGTCTGTGAGTGTCAGGTATGCTGCTATTGGCGTTAGGTATTCCTGTCCATGGCCTGGTGACTAGCATTGTGACTGGTAGTGCATTGCCTAGTGCGTAGGCCTGTTCGCTCTGTGTGTGTGTGTTTTGTATGCAAACGGTGGTGGTGTTGTTGCTGCCATTGACCAAGTGTATCCTTTGTCTATCACCCCCTTTTTGTTTCGTCATTCTTTCCTTATGTGCATTAGCTTCATCTGGCGGAGGAGCAGAGGCACCAGGAACGGAGGGAGATGCATCCAACATGGCCATGGAAGCCGAATCCACCGACGGTGAGGGCACCAGTGGGACAGAGGGCGGGGGGAGCACCACGGCGGGGACAGGAGGAGACAGTTCTGACAATGATACCTTGTCCAGTGGAAGCTTCCTAGTGGTGGAGGGCACCTCTGTGGCCACCCCAACTACAGGTACAGCCGCCACCCTCGTACCAGCACCACCCTCCCAGCAGCCCCTCAGCGTGTTTCCTGTGCCCACTCAACCAGGAGGGTGGGCATCTCCTTCGCCCCAGGCACCTCAGGCCCTGCCCCAGTTAGCCCTGCTGCCCTGAATGAGAAGGCTATTGACCTCATGCGATCCATCTCTGTTGGGCAGTGAATGCCATCCAGGGGCTGGCAGCCCATTTGCAACAAACAAATGCATTCCTGGAGGGTATTCACTCTTGCGTGGCGGCCCAACAGAGATCAATCCAGGCTCTGGCCTCCTCCTTGATGGCAGCCATTGTCCCTGTTTCTAGTCTCTCCCCTCCAACTTCCTCTACCTAGTCCCAATCCCCTCAACCCCATCCTATCCCAAGCACACAGTCAGACCAGCATGTCCCCAAGCAACACACAGGAGTGGCTCACGCAAACACAAGCACTACACATCATCCCACAGGCACTCACACAAACACCATCCAGATGCAGACATACCAACATCCACTGCCTCCACTGTGTCCCCCTCCTCCTCGTCGTCCACCACCCTAGTAGCGTCTCCACTCACACCTGCATGCACTACATCCTCATCCATGACCCCCGTCACCATCACACCTATCGCTACACACCCCTCACTGGCGGTCACCACCCCCAGTTCCATGCACACGTCCCCTTTGTCCTCTCCCACTGTGTCTGTGCCCCCTCCTCCTACAGTACACAAATGCAAGCACTCAGACACCGAACAGCCATCCACCGCACAACAGCATCCAGCCCATGCACCTGCACCCAAACACATCAGACAGACACCTCCAACAACCACTCCCTCTTCCTCTACTCCCAAACCTTCACCCTCTTGCTGCCCCAGTGTCCCTAAGAAGCTTTTCCTCTCCACCAATGATCTCTTCCCTACCCCTCCCTCACCGTCTTTCACGTGGGGCCAAGGCGGTCAGAACCCGGGCTAGCACCTCAGCCACCCAGTCCACTTTCACAGTAGTGTCGGCAGCTACTGCAGGTGGGAGAGGCTCTAGGGAACCAACCGTCAGCACTGACAGTGTGCCTGCACCAGCTGCCAGAGGGAAGGACAAGGAGGCGTCACCAGCTGTCAAGGGGAAGGACAAGGATGCACCACCAGCTGCCAAGGGGAAGGGCAAAGTGGCACCACCAGCTGCCAAGGGGAAGGGCAAGGAGGCACAACCAGCTACCAAGGGGAAGGGCAAGGAGGCACCACCAGCTGCCAAGGGGAAGGGCAAGGTGGCACCACCAGCTGCCAAGGGGAAGGGCAAGGGGGCACAACCAGCTGCCAAGGGGAAGGGCAAGGAGGCACCACCACCTGCCAAGGGGAACAGCAAAGGGCCTGCAGGTAGGAAAGATAGGAGGCCTGGTGCTGGGACTGATTCTGAGCCACCACCACCAACCAAGGCGGTTCAGCAGTCCGAGGCTGCAGGGGAAGCCTCCCCCCACCACTGGCATCCCCGCCACCAGCACCAATGCCAGCAGCAGCAGCAGCCTTAGTGGGCAGCCGTCCTAGGCTGCAGAGGATGGACTAGAGCCTCCCCCTACCACTGCCAGCATAGCCACCAGCACCGCCACAAGCACCGCCACCAGCACCACTGCCAGCAGCCCCAGTGGGTAGCTGTCCAAGGCTGCAGGGGATGGACTGGAGCCTCCCCCCACCACTGCCAGCCCCGACACCAGCACTGCCACTGACACCACTGAGCAGCCGTCACCGCCGGCGGGCAGTGTGTAGTCCTGCCTTCATGGGCTGTACTGCGTCCTGGAGCCTGCAAATCCTGTAGGTGTGACACCCAGGTGAGTGACTGTGAGCTTGCACTCCCCAAGTGCTGCATCACAAGGCACAAGGCCCCCACCAGAACCAATGGAAGAAGCCATCCACTCACCCCCTCCTTGCCAGGACGAAGCACACTGGGCACAAGGCCCCCTCCAGAACCAGTGGGCAAACCACCCACTAGAGAGACTGTGGCCTTGCACTCCCCAGTACCAAGCAGTGGGCAAACCACCCACTTGAGAGACTGTGGCTTTGCACTCACCAGGACCAAGCAGTGGGCAAACCACCCACTTGAGAGACAGTGGCTTTGCACTCCACAGGACCAAGCAGTGGACAAACCACCCACTTGAGAGACTGTGGATTTCCACTCCCCAAGACCAAGCAGTGGGCGAACCACCCACCTGCGAGACTGTGGCTTTGCACTCCCCAGGACCAAGTAGTGGTCAAACCACCCACTAGAGAGACTGTGGCCTTGCACTCCCCAGGACATTGCACAGGGCATGTAGCCCCCTCCAGGACCAGTGGTGTTGTACCATCTTCCGGCTGAGGTGCCCCCCTGTTCCCCATCCCCCAGAGGTGCCTGTGTATTTTCGACCTGATGCCCCTGCAGTGTTCTCTTTGTGTTGATGCAGGAGTCAAGTGGGGCCTTGGCCTAGGTGATGTGGCCCTGTGGCCCACGGACATTGAGGACTGGGTAGTGTTTCTCCATTTGTACATATGTATATACTGTTTTGATTTTGAATCAGGATTTGCTCGTATTTTCTCTTATTACACTCACTTTAATCACTTCCTTTCGTCCTTGCATTATTTCTGACAGGTACGGGGTGTATATGTAATGTTACTGCATCTGTTTGTGTGTATGGTGTTGGGGGTGTTGTGTGTTGAGTATGTGTGTGTCACTCTCTTTTTCCTCCCCCCTCCCTTGTGTGCTAGGTGGCAGTACTCACTGTGGTCGCCTTCGCCGGCATTGCTGTTCGTAGTAAATGAGGAGGTATACAATCATTGGGAAGATGTGCAACTCGGACTCCATGGCGTTGTGGTTCTTCCTTGAGTCTCCAGAGGTGAGTCCTTTGACTTCTGTGCAGTGTTTCCTCCATGCTTTTGATGTCGTTGGTACCACCCCGGAAAAGGTGGCGGATAGGCCTGTTGTAATACAGTGGGTGGTACATTGTCTTCCGCCTGGCTGTTGGCGGTTACCGCCACAGTGCTTGTTGCTACCGCCGTGGCGGTCGGTGTGTTAAAGTGGCTCTCTGTCTGAGCGGTTTCCGCCGTGGTCATAATTCCATTTTTGTTACCGCCGGCCTGTTGGTGGTGTTACCGACACTTTATTAACGATCGCCAGGGTTGTAATTAGGGCCTAAATGTCTTACCATTATGGAATTTACAAAGAATTCCCTGTGAACTCTAAATAACTTGCAAGTGCCTCAGAATGTAGGCACTCATGAAAGTGCAAGTGTACATTTTCTCATACATTTGCACTTTGAATGATAGTGTCTTCATTAGAAAAATATGTTCCACTCTCCACTCTAAATGCCGAATAATTTTCAGGGTATTCCCTCTCCATATACACCATGAAAACAGAGTCACGCCTACCCTTCAGAAGAGTATCTGTTTTTACACATATTACCTTTTGCAGATGGACACCAACAATCCCAGCCTCTACAGTTTGCTGACACAGAAATACTGATTCTGCGATTCAAGAATGGGTTTCTGTGTGCCTTATTAGCATCTAGGCATGCAAACAGCTGTTTAAATACTGTCCTATATTTAAAGGATGAGACTGAAAGGGTGACTGCAAAAATAAATGTGAAATTATAATGAAGGAATACTGGTAACACTGAGAGTGATGGATGAATGATTGTTACTATCCATAAAGTTATAGGACTGTTTTGTGAAACCATTAGTGTATGCATGAATGTTAATTGACGCAAGGAGTTTCTGTTGCAGAAATTCTATAACAAACCTATGTTGATATTGGACTGGTTAAAGACGATGCGCACAAGAACAAGACATTCTAATACATGTATGATACATTTTCCTACACAAAGTCCCTTCACTGCTGTTAAATTCCCCTGTTGTGAACTCTCCATCAACCCCACATAGGTACGTATTCAGGTAGGCTCTGAGACCCAGGCCAGAAGGTTAATGACTGACAGCTCACAGGTAGCCAAATGCACAAACATGCAAACTTAGAACAGATCCCAAAGGTAGGCAGCAGCACTACGTTGGACCCTGGATATTGGCCCCAATAAAGCAGACATGGCCAGAGGGATGTGTGCATTCCCAAACCACCATATAGTTAGACACCACACATAGTTAGGTACACTTACCCAATCGGGACACAGGTCATACAGGTCACGGAGTGACCACGTACCTCTCAGCCTGTACATCTGGACCTGTACTCGCTGGCAAACATGGTGCCCACGCCAGAACGAGGCCCACCTGCTTTTGCTGTCTAGAAATGTATCTAAGACTCCATGACAAATGTTTGCTTTTTATGACTTTATTGCACCCATAGAAATGTATAAAACCTGTGTCAATTCAGTGTAGTATGAAAGATAGTCCTCAGATCCCAGAACTGCTCTCACAGCTTTATTGTCTAATTATTAAACTAACCATTTAATTTTTTGCCAAACACCTCTTGCCTTTAGTTTTTTTAAGGTAAATTCTAATTTCAGCAACACATATAGGTATAATGTGAAAATGTAATAATGTCATGTACAACAAGACGCTGTATAGTTCCATGACATTGTATATTCTACATATGTAAGCCATTGTTTGCGTGTTAGGGATATTTGATATCTTCATTTAAAAGAGATTGTGGATTCTACATTGGTCTCATTGAATATAAATAATTCTTGTTCTCATGTGGCCCGATTCACAAAGGTAAACTTGAACGGAACGTCTAAGGGCCTGCTTTACAAAGTTAAACTTAGAATTTGTATTGCCTTTTTCATTCATTCTCAATAATACAAAACAATTAACACTCATTGAGTTAACCAACATAAAAGCAAGTACAAATACAAGACAAGGCCAACAGCGTCCTTGCTTACAATATGTTCTCTCAAACTACACTCCATTCTCTCACCCTTCCCACCTCCCCCTTCCTCCTGCCTCCTAGTTATCCCTGACTCCCTTAGTTGACTAGCCATCTCATAACAATGGTCGAGTACCGTGCCTCAGTGTTCATGCTTCCCCAGCATTTGCAGCAATGGATAAGGAACTGTCGGGGAATCATCAGCCGATGTCTTCAGACAGTCCAAGAGGGCCTCCCATGTCCTGGCTTTGTCAATTGTGAATCGCCCCCTCTGCACTTATTAGAAACAGCACCCTACACTCGCAGTCAGCCCATTGTAACAAAGCATTCCTCCATTTATGTAGTTGAGGAGCGAAGGTAGCCTTCCAACGCATCTCCCTCTTGTCCAGTACCAATGGTAAATTGACAAATCAAGTAGAAAATGTATGCTTAGATGGGTGAATAAATCCACCTAGTAAACACACCAGTGGGGTAACAGGGTATTGATCTCTAAGTAACTTCATTCACACAGTCAATTACATCCATCTAGTAATCTTGCAGTGCAGGACAGTCCCACACCATGTGGAACATCTCAGCCCCTGTTCCCCCACATCTGGGGCACTGAGCATACCTCGCCCCAAATATTCACATATTTTTCCCTGGTGTAAGAAATGCTCTCTGCAGGACATAATAGATGATAAGCTTAAACCTTGCATTGTGAGAAACTGTGTACATATTAGTGGGGATGCAAGACCACTTCTGGTCAAAAAGCTGGATAAATATGTCCTCACTGTGTTTCAGTCCTTCTAGTGGCACATCAATATTCACTCACATCCCTTGGCCTTGGTATAGGATAGTGACAGCTCTGGTTTTCCCAGATGTTTTGCAATGTATGTGACAGCTATTATGTGTCAGGAGTTCCGCTGACCAACCACTCCAGTGGTTCCACAGTGTTAGCACAGTTGCGTAGCGCGTGAGAAACTGACCATGGTGTAAATCAAATGTTTGCAATAGTTCTTTGAAGGGCAGCAGTTCTCCATCTCTAAATAGGTCCCCCAGTCATAAGATACTTCTGGTAGACACCTGGTTTAATACCTCCAGGCATTGCAGCTGTAGCTCTGGTGTGTAGGGTTTAATGGTATTTGTGAGCTGTAGACAGTGTTTCCGGGGGTGTTGGATAGTCTGCATTGCCAGATCACCTCCCGCCACTGGTCACCTGGCAATCATAATCAGCTGGAGTAGGATGTGTAATGCAGGAGCGCCTGCAGGTGTTTCCCCTCCCACTTGCAGTTGAGAATATAGCCACTTGTTGAGCCACTGGAGTTGGGAAGCTAAATAGTGTATTTCAAAGTCAGGAGCTGCAAGGCTGCCATCTGAGGTGGGTCTGCGCAGTTTAGTCATGACCACACTTCGTCTACCCTTGCCCCAAATCATCTCCCCCAGTATCGACTCCAGTTCCCAGAAGGTACCACGTGTGATTAATACTGGCAGTGCAGTGAAGAAATATAGCAATCATGGGAGTACTATCATTTTAGCAACTGCGATCCTACCAGCTACTGAGAGTGGGACAGTGCTCCAGAAGGCCATCCCGGTGTGGAATGCCCTCACCACCGCCCCAATGTTCCCATCTATGGTACACTTAGTATTGTGGTATATTTTTACTCCAAGGAATTTCATACAAGAGTGCTCCCAACTCAGTCCATGCAGTTCAGGTAACATCGGCATTCAAGGGGTCAGCGGGAACAAGAGTGACTTTTGCCAGTTGATCCGCAGGACCTAAAGGGCATCAAACTGTTCCATAAGCGTGACTGCTCTAGGTACGCCCTCCCTAGCATTGGCAAGAAATAACACGTCATCTGCCTATAAGGCTATGGTTTGCGTAGATGTCCCACGGGTCAGTCCTCGATACGCTAAACCCAATTTCACTCTACAGGCCAGGGGCTCGGATGCTATAGCAAATAATAGGAGGGAAAGGGGACTGCCCTGCCTTGTACCTGTCCCCACCATATAAGATTGAGAGATTACCCTACACCCGCGCTTTCTGGTTGGTATAAAGAAGTTGGTTCAATGGCTAAAGCCTCTTACCAGTCCCATCTGATCAAGTACCTGATAAAGGTAGTCCCATTGGAGGCTTTCAAATGCCTTCTCAATATCTAGAGATTACCACAGATTTGTCATCTTCAGGGCCCACAGTGTCCATTAAGGAGAGCAGTCGGTGGATATTCAGAGCCGTATTCCTAGCTGGAATAAACCCGTTCTGGTCAGAGTGACTGAGGGCGGCCATATGAGCGAGGAGAAACAAGGTGAGAATCCTGCTCAGGAGTTTGGAATCCATGTTCAACATGAGGGGGTCGACCCAGTTTAAGCAGAGGAATCACCATAGCTTACCTCATGGTGGCAGGAAGATACCCCTCCTCCTTTGCCTCTGCAAATAGGTACTCTAATCTAGGGGCTAAGTCCTCAGTGTATGCAGCGTAAAACTCTATAGGGAGCCAATCGGTCCTCGGCACCTTACCTTGAGCCATGGCCCTGATGGCCGCTCTGATATCCTGCGTTGTTATGGGCCCTCCCAATGCATCAGTATTCTCTGCTCCCAACCTGGTTAACTCTGCTTGGCTTAGGAAATTGTCTAGTGTTTCCCACTGTAGCTCAAGCGGGGAGCACAGAGGGTGGTATAATATTCCTTGAATCTTTGATTGATTTCCTTTTGCCCATATACGAGGTCACCCTAGAGATCGGATTAGCAACCCATGCCAGAAGCATTTCCCCCTTCTTTCTTTCTGCATATATTTGCGATAATCAAAGCAGCTAAGCTTCTCTGTGCTGGTCGCGAGGCACTCTTTTGCCTCTAACAGTTGACGCTGGAGTTCTCTATCACTGGGGTGGGCCTTCTTAATCTCCCTAAGATCTTTTTCTTGCTCCTCTACCTCATGCAGTAGGGAGCATCTTACCTGGAGTACTTCAGCTATTCACATACCCCAGATCACAGCTTTGAAGGCATCCCATGCATTAAGAATAGATGAGAAGATACCAGCATTATCTGCAAAGTAATTGCAAATAGCTTTTTCAATGGTGTGTTGAACCCTGAGTCTTCCAGCGCCTCAATTTGAAGGCACCAATCTGGGATTTAAGGGCTTTCTCCACACCAGTTTAGCAGGAGTAATACTGAGTTGTGATCCGATACTGTGCAGCACAAGTATTCCACGTGGTGTACCGATCTATGTACGTCTGGGAAACAGAGGAACACATCCAACTTCATGTGAAGGTTGTGCATCCCAGAAAAGAATGAATAATCCCTTGTAGTAGGGTTAATGTTAAATTATGTCAGGTAGGCTGACATGGGAAGTCCAGTAGCTCTCGCCGTCAGACCACGGGCTCGTGTAAGGGGATACATAGGGTCGCCTTGCACGTGTGTAGTAGTAATGGAGGCAGAGAATGGTCCCAGTAAGAATTCATGGAACAAACAACCAAACTACTACAACAACTGTCCAACCCCAGGAAATGAAGTGACAACACTCCCATCCAAACAGTCAAACCAAGCAGTAACAGTCACGCCCATGCCATACACGCTCCGTAACCCATCATAATCAGTGGGAGAGCCATCCACCTTCAGGCAGTCCGCGGCTCACTTCACACAATCCAGGATATACAGTAGAAAGAAAGAAAAAAGGTTCTCTACATCCCCACCCGTTATCACATCAGAGAATTGGATCTGCCACACTCATGTCCAGATTCTTCATGCTCCTGCTCTGACTCTCTCCCATAGTGCGCACAGAGGACTCTTAGCAAATCATCCACTGTGCTCAATGTAACCTGTGCAAGAAAAACATCAGAGCTACAGAAAGACAAGGATACGGGGTCCGAATCAGAGTTCTCCTCATCTTCTCCTACCAATTCCAAGGCCAGTTCTGAGCTTGCTCTACTAATTGGTGCAATTATTTCAATGGCCCTCTGGCGTTCCTGCTGTACCTGAAAGCGGGAGGGTGTCACTCTCATGCCTGATCTGGGCAGTCTCTTTTGTCTCATCTTCTCACGCCAGTCCCATAGAAGTTGTGGGGAGGTGAAGAACTGCACCTTGCTATCACCTTGCTATCATGGGTCACCCAGAGCCTGGCAAGGACCAGCATTGCGTATTTGATTCCCATGTCCCTCAGTTTACATTTAGCCTCGATAAATAAAGCTCTTTGTTGCTGTATCTCCCTCATGAAATCCAGAAATATCATCACCCTCTTGTTATCCACTATTATGTCTCCTTTAATTTGGGCCTGTGAGAGGATGTGTTCTTTGTCTTTGAAATGGAGAACCCTTGACACCACAGGACGTGGACCCATTCCAGGTGGCAGGGTCGTGAAGGCACGCAGTGGGCCCATTCAAGTGCATAAAAGGGGGGGAGGCCCTCAGTTGCAACCTCTGTCCGGAGCCAGACTTCCAGGAAGGCCGTCATGTCAGTTCCAGGGCCCTTTATACGTTCAGGTAGGCCTACTATTCAAAGGTTATTTCTGCGCTCTGTTCTCAGCATCCTTAGCACGTAATTCAAGCGACTTTACTCTGTTCGCCATGGACGTCATTCGCCCCTGCATGGATGTCACCTTAGGGTTTGGGTCATCCAGTGTGCGCTCTGTGACACTGATTCTCACTGATAGATGTCTATGATCGTCTCTTATTGGGCCAATGTCAGTGGCCATTGCATCTATTTTGGCCTCTAATGCCTCCCATGGCGCAGCTATGACCTGAAGAATGGTCTCCAGCATTGCTCCAGTTTGGCCAGCTTGGGCAACACCCGCTGGAGCAATCTCCTTAGCTGAAGTTGACGAGGTGCCACTCCCCACCAACTCACCCCTCTGTTCGGGTCCTTTTTCTTTGCGATTTTGCCCATTGTTAATGCTGCAGTGTGTCCGTAAGTTTGTGCTATTCTGGGGGCTTTCAGGTATGGAAGAAAATTTGGCAGTGCTCCTCCCCCCAGTGATTTCAGCAGGTGCATGTCCAGTGCCCAGAGGAACGGGGTGCCCTCAGCAGCAATACCTCTGAGCTAGTTTAGGCAGGTTTTGTAGCAAGACCTGCGTGGGGGATGCACTGTCCCCAGCTTCAGTGCAAAAGTCATGCCAGTGGGGTTTCTGCACAATTAGGTTTCCATAGTAGTTGCTAGGTAGGCGTACAGAAAAGGAGATATAGGCCTGTCGACCTTTATTTCAAATGTGGCTCTCTCAGGTACCTATTACCAGGTGCAGTAACTGCCAGAGTACAAACCAGGGAGTCACAGTCCTCCGAGCCCCACACACCCTCGCCGGAATAGCAACAGGGTGGGGCACACAGGAGCAACTGGGGCTGGATATCGAAGCTCTGGCGGAAGCCCCTCTCAACTCGGGGACTATGCAGCTGCAGATGGGGGAGGGGCAGAGCCAATCTACCCCACCTCCTCCAATAGTTCAAGGCCGGGTGGGAGGCTGCACAGGTGACCGCTCACTCACCCCACTATCATGCCAATCCAGGTGAAGGCGC
The DNA here is from genome assembly GCF_031143425.1 of Pleurodeles waltl. Taxonomy (NCBI): domain Eukaryota; kingdom Metazoa; phylum Chordata; class Amphibia; order Caudata; family Salamandridae; genus Pleurodeles; species Pleurodeles waltl. The sequence goes on along the minus strand of NC_090449.1, from coordinate 757,252,168 downwards.
CAGAGCCTCCTGATGCCCGCTCCAGTATACGCCGTCTCCTGAAGCTCTCCTCACATTGGGCCCACCGCCTTCCAGGGCAGATAGGGGCCAGGACAGAGCGTCGCAATGTGCGGTCCCCCACCGGGTGGTCAAGCGACTAGGCAGCCACCCGTGCTCCTCAGGGCCCCAAGGTGCTTCGCTTCATCAGCCGACCCCACCAAAAGACTATGGCCCAGCTCTCTCCGTCATCTTGAGTGTGGCCCGCTCAGAAAGCCATTACACCAAGAGCCCTTCAAGTGCATCATTGCTGTAAATGGTGTTCTCCCGAGCCGCGCAGGGCCCCGATTAACTGCCCTCGGCACCAGCTCGGGTAGAAGTCGATTGGGGTATTCAGGACAGCCTGAACGGTGGAGCGCTTCCGGGGAGTTCCACCAGCACGCGCCCTACTCCATTGGCAGTTGGCCATGCCCTGCTAAGTCTATATGTTTGGTGTAAGTTTAGACCAAATGTCTAACTTTACTATTAGTAAAGTTAGGTTTCACGTCTAAACTTAGACTTTTGGTCTAAACTTGGACTTTTGTCCTAAGTTTCCTTTATGGATCAAGTCCTACATTTAGACCAAAAGTTCACTACTTCTGCATGTTGATCCTCCACCTTTTGTCCAAACAGTATACAGGAACATATCATTTTTACATATCATAATTGGAAGTGTAACCAGGGTTTTTAGTCTGAGATTTATCAATGCTAACTGTTTTTTTGTGCTTACCAATTGTTTTACCTGTTATGATCTGTTATCTGGTTCTTTTATTGTGAATGGCTACCCTATATATGCCTTCATAGTCCTTCAGGTCGATGTACTCATTTTTTCATAGTGGCATTAGACACTGTGTATTTATGGTTATAATTGTATTTCACAGGAAACTCCTTTTTTTAACCCCTTCGCTGCCAGGCCTTTTCCCCCTCCTGTGCCAGGCCTTTTTTTGCCTATTTGGGGCAGTTCGCGCTTAGGCCCTCATAACTTTTTGTCCACATAAGCTAACCAAGCCAAATTTGCGTCCTTTTTTTCCAACATCCTAGGGATTCTAGAGGTACCCAGACTTTGTGGGTTCCCCTGAAGGAGGCCAAGAAATTGGCCAAAATACAGTGAAAATTTCGTTTTTTTCAAAAAAATTGGAAAAAGTGGCTGCAGAAGAAGGCTTGTGGTTTTTCCCCTGAAAATGGCATCAACAAAGGGTTTGCGGTGCTAAACTCAGCAGCTTCCCAGCTTTCAGGAACAGGCAGACTTGAATCAGAAACCCCAAGTTTTCAACACAATTTTGGCATTTTACTGGGGCATACCCCATTTGTGCAATTTTTTGTGCTTTCAGCCTCCTTCCAGTCAGTGACAAGAATGGTCATGAAACCAATGCTGGATCCCAGAAACCTAAACATTTCTGAAAAGTAGACAAAATTCTGAATTCAGCAAGGGGTCATTTGTGTAGATCCTACAAGGGTTTCCTACAGAAAATAACAGCTGAAAAAGAAAAATATTGAAATTGAGGTGAAAAAAACCATCAATTTTTCTCTACGTTTTACTCTGTAAACTTTTCCCTGCAATGTCAGATTATCGAAAGCAATATACCGTTACGTCTGCTGGACTCCTCTGGTTGCGGGGATATATAGGGTTTGTAGGTTCATCAAGAACCCGAGGAACCCAGAGCCAATAAATGAGAGCTGCACCCTGCAGTGCGTTTTCATTCTATACCGGGTATACAGCAATTTATTTGCTGAAATATAAGGAGTAAAAAATTGCTATCAAGAAAACCTTTGCATTTCCAAAAAGGGCACAAGATAAGGTGTTGAGGAGCAGTGGTTATTTGCACATCTCTGAATTCCGGGGTGGACCATAGTAGCCACGGTGAATTACAGGGAATTTCTCAAATAGATGTCTTTTTTACACACACCCCTACATTTGGAAGGAAAAAAATGTAGAGAAAGACAAGGGGCAATAGTACTTGTTTTGCTAATCTATGTTCCCCCCAAGTCTCCCGATAAAAATGGTACCTCACTTGTGTGGGTAGGCCTAGCACCCGCGACAGGATATGCCCCAAAAACACAACGTGGACACATCACAGAAAACAGAGCTGTTTTTAGCAAAGTGACTACCTGTAGATTTTGGCCTCTAGCTCAGCCGCCACCTAGGGAAACCTACCAAACCTGTGCATTTCTGAAAACTAGAGACCTAGGGGAATCCAAGGAGGGGTGACTTGTGTGGCTCGGACCAGGTTCTGTTACCCAGAATCCTTTGCAAACCTCAAAATTTGGCTAAAAAAACACATGTTCCTCACATTTCTGTGGCAGAAAGTTCTGGAATCTGAGAGGAGCCACAAATTTTCCTTCCACCCAGCGTTCCCCCACGTCTCCCGATAAAAATGATACCTTACTTGTGTGGGTAGGCCTAGCACCCGCGACAGGATATGCCCCAAAACACAACGTGGACACATCACAGAAAACAGAGCTGTTTTTAGCAAAGTGACTACCTGTAGATTTTGGCCTCTAGCTCAGCCGCCACCTAGGGAAACCTACCAAACCTGTGCATTTCTGAAAACTAGAGACCTAGGGGAATCCAAGGAGGGGTGACTTGTGTGGCTCGGACCAGGTTCCTGTTACCCAGAATCCTTTGCAAACCTCAAAATTTGGCTAAAAAAAACACATGTTCCTCACATTTCTGTGGCAGAAAGTTTGATCTGGAAGCTGAGAGAGCCACAAATTTCCTTCCACCCCAGCGTTCCCCCACGTCTCCCGATAAAAATGATACCTCACTTATGTGGGTAGGCCTAGCGCCCGCGACAGGATATGCCCCAAAACACAACGTGGACATATCACAGAAAACAGAGCTGTTTTTAGCAAAGTGACTACCTGTAGAGTTTGGCCTCTAGCTCAGCCGCCACCTAGGGAAACCTACCAAACCTGTGCATTTCTGAAAACTAGAGACCTAGGGGAATCCAAGGAGGGGTGACTTGCGGGGCTCGGACCAGGTTCTGTTACCCAGAATCCTTTGCAAACCTCAAAATTTGGCTAAAAAAACACATGTTCCTCACATTTCTGTGGCAGAAAGTTCTGGAATCTGAGAGGAGCCACACATTTCCTTCCACCCAGCGTTCCCCCCACGTCTCCCGATAAAAATGATACCTCACTTGTGTGGGTAGGCCTAGCGCCCGCGACAGGATTATGCCCCAAAACACAACGTGGACATATCACAGAAAACAGAGCTGTTTTTAGCAAAGTGACTACCTGTAGATTTTGGCCTCTAGCTCAGCCGCCACCTAGGGAAACCTACCAATCCTGTGCATTTCTGAAAACTAGAGACCTAGGGGAATCCAAGGAGGGGTGACTTGCGGGGCTCGGACTAGGTTCTGTTACCCAGAATCCTTTGCAAACCTAAAAATTTGGCTAAAAAAACACATGTTCCTCACATTTCTGTGGCAGAAAGTTCTGGAATCTGAGAGGAGCCACAAATTTCCTCCCACCCAGCGTTCCCCCCACGTCTCCCGATAAAAATGATACCTCACTTGTGTGGGTAGGCCTAGCGCCCGCGACAGGATATGCCCCAAAACACAACGTGGACATATCACAGAAAACAGAGCTGTTTTTAGCAAAGTGACTACCTGTAGATTTTGGCCTCTAGCTCAGCCGCCACCTAGGGAAAACCTACCAAACCTGTGCATTTCTGAAAACTAGAGACCTAGGGGAATCCAAGGAGGGGTGACTTGCGGGGCTCGGACCAGGTTCTGTTACCCAGAATCCTTTGCAAATCTCAAAATTTGGCTAAAAAAACACATGTTCCTCACATTTCTGTGGCAGAAAGTTCTGGAATCTGAGAGGAGCCACAAATTTCCTTCCACCCAGCGTTCCCCCCACGTCTCCCGATAAAAATGATACCTCACTTGTGTGGGTAGGCCTAGCGCCCGCGACAGGATATGCCCCAAAACACAACGTGGACATATCACAGAAAACAGAGCTGTTTTTAGCAAAGTGACTACCTGGAGATTTTGGCCTCTAGCTCAGCCGCCACCTAGGGAAACCTACCAAACCTGTACATTTCTGAAAACTAGAGACCTAGGGGAATCCAAGGAGGGGTGACTTGTGTGGCTCGGACCAGGTTCTGTTACCCAGAATCCTTTGCAAACCTCAAAATTTGGCTAAAAAAAACACATGTCCCTCACATTTCTGTGGCAGAAAGTTCTGGAATCTGAGAGGAGCTACAAATTTCCTTCCACCCAGCGTTCCCCCCAAGTCTCCCGATAAAAATGATACCTCACTTGCGTGGGTAGGTCTAGCGCCGGCGACAGGAAACACCCCAAAGCGCAACGTGGACACATCCTAAATTTTGGAAAAAAACAGAGGTGTTTTTTGCGAAGTGCCTACCTGTAGATTTTGGCGTCTAGCTCAGCCGGCACCTAGGGAAACCTACCAAACCTGTGCATTTCTGAAAACTAGAGACCTAGGGGAATCCAAGGAGGGGTGACTCGCGGGGCTCGGACCAGGTTCTGTTACCCAGAATCCTTTGCAAACCTCAAAATTTGGCTAAAAAAACACATGTCCCTCACATTTCTGTGGCAGAAAGTTCTGGAATCTGAGAGGAGCTACACATTTCCTTCCACCCAGCGTTCCCCCAAGTCTCCCGATAAAAATGATACCTCACTTGCGTGGGTAGGCCTAGCGCCGGCGACAGGAAACACCCCAAAGCGCAACGTGGACACATCCTAAATTTTGGAAAAAAACAGAGGTGTTTTTTGCGAAGTGCCTACCTGTAGATTTTGGCCTCTAGCTCAGCCGGCACATAGGAAAACCTACCAAACCTGTGCATTTCTGAAAACTAGAGACCTAGGGGAATCCAAGGAGGGGTGACTTGCGGGGCTCGGACCAGTTTCTGTTACCCAGAATCCTTTGCAAACCTCCAAATTTGGCTAAAAATACACATGTTACTCACATTTCTGTGGCAGAAAGTTCTGGAATCTGAGAGGAGCCACAAATTTCCTTCTACCCAGCGTTCCCCCAAGTCTCCCGATAAAAATGATACCTCACTTGTGTGGGTAGGACTAGCGCCCACGAAAGGAAAGGGCCCAAAACACAACGTGGACACATCACATTTTTTTATAAAAAGCAGTGCCTACCTGTGGATTTTGGCCTGTAGCTCAGCCGACACCTGAGGAAACCTAGCAAACCAGTGCATTTTTGAAAACTAGAAACCCAGGGGAATCCAAGATGGGGTGACTTGCGGGGCTCTGACCAGGTTATGTTACCCAGAATCCTTTGCAAACATCAAAATTTGGCCCAAAAAACACTTTTTCCTCTCATTTCGGTGACAGAAAGTTCTGGAATCTGAGAGGAGCCACAAATTTCCTTCCACCCAGCGTTCCCCTAAGTCTCTCGATAAAAATGGAACATCACTTCTGTGGGTAGGCCTAGCGCCCACAAAAGGAAATGGCCCAAAACACAACGTGGACACAACATATTTTTTCACAGAAAACAGAGGTGTTTTTTGCAAGGTGCCTACCTGTGGTGTTTGGCCTGTAGCTCAGCCGGCCCCAGGGGGGGGGGCAGAAATAACCTAAAATAAATTTGCCCCCCCAACCCCCACCCTCCCCCGCCGGGAGCGACCCTTGCCTACGGGGTCGCTCCCCCTGCGTGACATTGGCACCAAAAAACAAATCCCCGGTGCCTAGTGGTTTCTGCCCCCTTGGGGGCAGGTTGACCTAAACTCAGCCAATCTGCCCCCAAGGGGGGCAGAAATGGCCTAAATACAATTTGTCCCCCAGGGGAGCGACTTTTGCCTGATGGGTCGCTCCCCACCTCTAAAAAAAAAAAACAAAGACAAAAAAAAACAAAAAAAAGAAAAATTCCCCTGGCGCCTAGAGGTTTCTGCCCCCCCCCCCGGGGGCAGATCGGCCTAATAATAGGCCGATCTGCCCCCCGGGGGGGCAGAAATGGCCTAAAATAAATTTGCCCCCCCAAAACCCCCCCCCCCCCCGGGAGCGACCCTTGCCTACGGGGTTGCTCCCCCTGCGTGACATGGCGCCAAAAAACAAATCCCCGGTGCCTAGTGGTTTCTGCCCCCTTGGGGGCAGATTGACCTAAAATTGGCCAATCTGCCCCCAGGGGGGCAGAAATGGTCTAAATACAATTTGCCCCCCCAGGGGAGCGACCCTTGCCTGATGGGTCGCTCCCCATCTCTAAAAAAAGAAACAAAAAAAAAAAAACAAAAAAAAAATTGCCCCGGCGCCTAGAGTGTTCTGCCCCCCCCCCCCCGGGGGGCAGTTCGGCCTAATAATAGGCCGATCTGTCCCCCGGGGGGGCAGAAATGGCCTAAAATAAATTTGCCCCCCCAACCCCCACCCCCCCCCAGGAGCGACCCTTGCCTACGGGGTCGCTCCCCCTGCGTGACATTGGCGCCAAAAAACAAATCCCCGGTGCCTAGTGATTTCTGCCCCCTTGGGGGCAGATTGACCTAAAATTGGCCAATCTGCCCCCAGGGGGGCAGAAATGGTCTAAATACAATTTGCCCCCCCCAGGGGAGCGACCCTTGCCTGATGGGTCGCTCCCCATCTCTAAAAAAAGAAACAACAACAAAAAAAAACACAAAAAAAAAATTGCCCTGGCGCCTAGAGTGTTCTGCCCCCCCCCCGGGGGCAGTTCGGCCTAATAATAGGCCGATCTGTCCCCCGGGGGGGCAGAAATGGCCAAAAATAAATTTGCCCCCCAACCCCCACCCCCCCCCAGGAGCGACCCTTGCCTACGGGGTCGCTCCCCCTGCGTGACATTGGCGCCAAAAAACAAATCCCCGGTGCCTAGTGATTTCTGCCCCCTTGGGGGCAGATTGACCTAAAATTGGCCAATCTGCCCCCAGGGGGGCAGAAATGGTCTAAATACAATTTGCCCCCCCAGGGGAGCGACCCTTGCCTGATGGGTCGCTCCCCATCTCTAAAAAAAGAAACAACAAAAAAAAAAACACAAAAAAAAAATTGCCCTGGCGCCTAGAGTGTTCTGCCCCCCCCCCCCCCGGGGGCAGTTCGGCCTAATAATAGGCCGATCTGTCCCCCGGGGGGGCAGAAATGGCCTAAAATAAATTTGCCCCCCCAACCCCCACCCCCCCCCCCCGGGAGCGACCCTTGCCTACTGGGTCGCTCCCCCTGCGTGACATTGGCGCCAAAAAACAAATCCCCGGTGCCTAGTGGTTTCTGCCCCCTTGGGGGCAGATTGACCTAAAATTGGCCAATCTGCCCCCAGGGGGGCAGAAATGGTCTAAATACAATTTGCCCCCCCAGGGGAGCGACCCTTGCCTGATGGGTCGCTCCCCATCTCTAAAAAAAGAAACAACAAAAAAAAAACACAACAAATAAAAATTGCCCTGGCGCCTAGAGTGTTCTGCCCCCCCCCCGGGGGGCAGGTCGGCCTAATAATAGGCCGATCTGTCCCCCGGGGGGGGCAGAAATGGCCTAAAATAAATTTGCCCCCCCAACCCCCATCCCCCCCCCCGGAGCGACCCTTGCCTACGGGGTCGCTCCCCCTGCGTGACATTGGCGCCAAAAAACAAATCCCCGGTGCCTAGTGATTTCTGCCCCCTTGGGGGCAGATTGACCTAAAATTGGCCAATCTGCCCCCAGGGGGGCAGAAATGGTCTAACTACAATTTGCCCCCCCAGGGGAGCGACCCTTGCCTGATGGGTCGCTCCCCATCTCTAAAAAAAGAAACAACAAAAAAAAAACACACAAAAAAAAAATTGCCCTGGCGCCTAGAGTGTTCTGCCACCCCCCCCCCGGGGGGCAGTTCGGCCTAATAATAGGCCGATCTGTCCCCCGGGGGGGCAGAAATGGCCTAAAATAAATTTGCCCCCCCAACCCCCCCCCCCCCGGGAGCGACCCTTGCCTACGGGGTCGCTCCCCCTGCGTGACATTGGTGCCAAAAAACAAATCCCCGGTGCCTAGTGGTTTCTGCCCCCTTGGGGGCAGATTGACCTAAAATTGGCCAATCTGCCCCCAGGGGGGCAGAAATGGTCTAAATACAATTTGCCCCCCCAGGGGAGCGACCCTTGCCTGATGGGTCGCTCCCCATCTCTAAAAAAATAAACAAAAAAAAAAAAAACACAAAAAAAAAATTGCCCTGGCGCCTAGAGTGTTCTGCCCCCTCCCCCCCCCGGGGGGCAGTTCGGCCTAATAATAGGCCGATCTGTCCCCCGGGGGGGCAGAAATGGCCTAAAATAAATTTGCCCCCCCAACCCCCACCCCCCCCCAGGAGCGACCCTTGCCTACGGGGTCGCTCCCCCTGCGTGACATTGGCGCCAAAAAACAAATCCCCGGTGCCTAGTGATTTCTGCCCCCTTGGGGGCAGATTGACCTAAAATTGGCCAATCTGCCCCCAGGGGGGCAGAAATGGTCTAAATACAATTTGCCCCCCCAGGGGAGCGACCCTTGCCTGATGGGTCGCTCCCCATCTCTAAAAAAAGAAACAACAAAAAAAAAAACACAAAAAAAAAATTTGCCCTGGCGCCTAGAGTGTTCTGCCCCCCCCCCCCCCGGGGGCAGTTCGGCCTAATAATAGGCCGATCTGTCCCCCGGGGGGGCAGAAATGGCCTAAAATAAATTTGCCCCCCCAACCCCCACCCCCCCCCCCCCGGGAGCGACCCTTGCCTACGGGGTCGCTCCCCCTGCGTGACATTGGCGCCAAAAAACAAATCCCCGGTGCCTAGTGGTTTCTGCCCCCTTGGGGGCAGATTGACCTAAAATCGGCCAATCTGCCCCCAGGGGGGGAGAAATGGTCTAAATACAATTTGCCCCCCAGGGGAGCGACCCTTGCCTGATGGGTCGCTCCCCATCTCTAAAAAAAAAAAAAGAACAAAAAAAAAAAACACAAAAAAAAATATGCCCTGGCGCCTAGAGGTTTCTTCCCCCCCTGGGGGCAGATCGGCCTAATAATAGGCCGATCTGCCCCCAGGGGGGGCAGAAATGGCCTAAAATAAATTCCCCTCCCCCCCAGGGAGCGACCCTTGCCTAAGTGGTCGCTCCATTTGCGTGAAATTCACGCAAAGAAAAAACTCCCTGGTGTCTAGTGGTTTCTACCCCCCTTGGGGGCAGATTGGCCTCATCAAAATAGGACAATCTGCCCCCAAGGGGGGCAGAAATGGGCAAAATATAATTTTCCCCCCAAGGGGAGCGACCCTTGCCTAAGGGGTCGCTCCCCACCAAAAAAAAAAAAAATGAAAAAAAAAAAAAAAAAATGGTCCCTGGTGCCTAGAGGTTTCTGTCCCCCCTGGGGGCAGATCGGCCTAATAGTAGGCCGATCTGCCCCCAGGGGGGGCAGAAAAGGCCTTCCCGAAAATATGCCCCCCTGGGAGCGACCCTTGCCCAAGGGGTCGCTCCCTTTTGTCAATAACAATAAAAAAGAAAAAAAAATCCCTGGTGTCTAGTGGTTTCTACCCCCCTTGGGGGCAGATTGGCCTCATCAAAATAGGCCAATCTGCCCCCAAGGGGGGCAGAAATGGCCAAAATATAATTTTCCCCCCAAGGGGAACGACCCTTGCCTAAGGGGTCGCTCCCCACCTCAATAAAAAAAAAATGAAACAAAAAACAAACAAAAAAAAAAGAAATGGTCCCTGGTGCCTAGAGGTTTCTGCCCCCCCTGGGGGCAGATCGGCCTAATAAGGCCGATCTGCACCCAGGGGGGGCAGAAAAGGCCTTTTCAAAAAAATGCCCCCCCTGGGAGCGACCCTTGCCCAAGGGGTCGCTCCCTTTTGTCTATTTCAATGAAAAAAAAAAAATCCCTGGTGTCTAGTGGGGTTTCAAAAGCCGGATTTCAAGCAATCCGGCTTTTGAAACCCTCGGAGGGACTTCAAAGGGAAGGAAATACTTTTCCTTCCCTTTGAAGCCCCTCCGGGCCTCCCAAGTGATTGAAAAAGAAATGCTTTTGCATTTCTTTTTCAATCGCGCTGGAAGCTCTGCTGCGAGGCCCCTGTGACACATCAGCGCGCGCGCGCGCGCGCTGACGTCACAGGGGGGGTGGGGGGGGGTTGGGGGTGGAAGTGGAAGGTCTTCCCCTTCCATCCCCGACTTGGGGGGGGGAAGGGGGGTGCACGGGGGGCGCGCTAGCGCGCCCCCAAATTCCCCTGTGCCATGGACGAGATGATCTCGTCCAAGGCACAGGGGAACTGTAGCCTTGGACGAGATCATCTCGTCCAAGGCACAGAAGAGGTTAAACTTATAGCCTTTGCTCTTTGTAATGGACCGACTTCCTCTCCAGTAACCAGGGACAAGTGATTCAGCAATTAGCTGATGTAAAACAGCAATTTTCAACTTGTACTTGAAATACCCACAGAAAGATTGTATAAAGATTATTAAAGACTATGGCCCTCATTCCAACATTGACGGGCGGCGGAGGCCGCCCGTCAATGTTGCGCGTCAGGAATACCGCTCCACGGTCCAGAGACCGCGGAGGGTATTCCAAGTTTTCCCCTGGGCTGGCGGGCGGCCGCCGAAAGGCCGCCCGCCAGCCCAGGGGAAAACGACCTTCCCACCATGAAGCCGGCTCGTAATCGAGCCGGCGGAGTGGGAAGGTGCGATGGGTGCTACTGCACCCGTCGCGTATTTCACTGTCTGCTATGCAGACAGTGAAATACATTTTGGGGCCCTCTTACGGGGGCCCCGCGACTCCCCCTCCCGCCATCCGGTTCCCGGCGGGAGAACCGCCAGGAACTGGATGGCGGGAGGGGGAGTCGGAATCCCCAAGCCGGCGCAGCAAGCTGCGCCGGCTTGGAGGATTCCTTGGGGGCAGCGGGAAACCGGCAGGAGACCGCCGGTTTCCCTTCTCTGACCGCGGCTAAGCCGCCGCGGTCAGAATGCCCCGCGGGGCACCGCCGGCCTGTCGGCGGTGCCACCGCGTCCCGCGGCCCTGGCGGAAGTAATCCGCCAGGGTCGTAATGACCACCTATAACCAAAACTTAATTTGAGTATAGGGAAAACATTTTCTACCAGATCATTATAGCTATTGCAACAAAACAGTGGAGTGTTGTGGATCCATTCCAGATGGATTTGTAAAGTTCAGCTAATCACCTGTGAGGGTATCTAGGTGCTGATATCTGTTGCTGCACTTCACTCGAACAACCAGGTCTTGAGGTTCTGCGTTCCAACAGGAAGTGTGAGGTCTGTAGTTGAGGTGGGTGAATGCTCCAAGATTTTGCAGTGAGGGTGATGAATGATCATCCTCCACCGTCGCTGTTGCTGCAACATATGCGGGAGGTGTGGGTGAGGAACAGGGAGGTTGAGCGCAGGTGTCTGGATGGGACATGGAAATCCAGTCACTAGTTGAAGTACTCACGTCCTTGGTTGTGGAGGGCTCTGAAGGCTGATTCAACATTTCAAACTGGCATCTCTTCTGCACAGGAGCCAGTGGAGCTTTCTGAGGTGGGGGTAATATGGGTCCATGTGGTAAGGTTGAGGATGAGTCTGGCTGCTGGGTTCTTTATAGTATGTATTCTCTTGAGGAGTTGTGTTGTGATCCCTGCATAGCATAGAGTGTGTTGCCATAACCCATTAGGCTGATGATTAGGGCTAGAGTGACGATGTGTCTGGAGTTGACGGGTAGCCACTTAAAAATCTTGCGGAGGATGCACAGAGTGAGGAAGCAGGAGGAGGAGACTGCATGGATCTGTTTCCTCATGGTGAGTCTACCATGAAGGATGATGCCAAGGTTGCAGTCATGGCTGGTTGGTATTGGTGGAGTTCCTAGTTCAGGGGGCCAACATGCGTTGTTCCAAGGAGAGGTGTTCTGGAAGATTAGTAGTTCTGTCTTGTCTATGTTGAGTTGTATGCAGTTGGCTGTCATCCAGTCAGAGATGAAAGTGTGTTAGCGCAGGTGTCGGGATCTGCAGACAGTGAAAGAATGAATTGGGTGTCGTCGTCTGCGTAGGAAAATACTGTTCAGTCCATGAAATCTAATGATGTTGTCCAATGGGTTCATGTAGGTGTTGAACCGGGGGGGCTGAGGGATGAGTCTTGGGAGATACAGCAGAGGATGTTCTTCGGTTCAGAGGTGAAAGGCGGGAGGTGTATTCTCTGGGTTCTCCCTGTGAGGAAGTAGGCGATCCACTTCAGGACATCTCCCCTGATTCTGATCTGGTGAAGTCTTTTGATTAGGACATTGTGAGATACTGTATCGAATGGAGCTGAAAAGTCAAGCAGGATCAGGGCTGCTGTTTTACCTTGATCCAGGAGTGCTTTAATGTCATCTGTGGTGGCCAGCCGGGTGGTTTTGGTGCAGTAGTTTGTGCAAAATCGTCAGTGGGAGGTGCAAAGTAGATTTTGGTTCTCGAGGTGATACACGGCTTTCTCAAAGACCTTTGAGAGGGAGGGTAGCATAGAGATGGAGCAGTAGTTCTTGAGTTTGCTGGGGTCTACTAACTGTTTTTTGAGTAGGGGCTTGGCTTCTGCATGCTTAAATTCCTCAGGGAAGGTGGGCAATAATAACATTTTGGCCCTTACACCCAGCGCAAAAACTTCCTGCGTATGAGGCTCAGTAGTTATTTGTTTTTTAATAATAAACTCCCACTTCCGCAGTTTGTTTTTGAAAACCAAAACCTTTAGTAAAGATTGGTGGCCGTTGCCAACCCACCAAATGTTTTGTACCTTGCCATGAATGAAGAGCATGACAGTACCTGTAAAGGTACACAGAATAACTCTGAACTTGCAATGATCTCTAAATTAGTTGTGTGGTAGTCTGTCAGGTTGGAGGATGTAATGTCCTGTGGCACCCTGACACACTGTACAGGGCTGTGCACTTGCCGATAGTCTGTCAGACGTGTATTTAGTGGACTTGCCTGCTTACTTAAAAATGATAAATAAATTTCCTGCTAATTTAGGAAGTTTGCAGCTTTTTCTTTTCATCTGTGCCGATTACCTATTTCTTAGAAGTCAAATCCCAAATTGCCCTATAAAGATTGAGCAGCAGAATGGCCAACTATAAGAACATGGGGGGTTATTCCAACTTTGGAGGAGGTGTTAATCCGTCCCAAAAGTGACGGAAAAGTGACGGATTTACCACCAGCCGTATTACGAGTCCATTATATCCTATGGAACTCGTAATACGGCTGGTGGTATATCCGTCACTTTACCGTCACTTTTGGGACGGATTAACACCTCCTCCAAAGTTGGAATAGCCCCCATGGTCTAGAGTACAATATGAGCAAAACCAAAGTTAAAAATTTGTTAGGTAAAATAATAAGCTCTGTCGGCCCCAGGAATTTAAACTGATTGAACAGAAAAAGCTTCACACTTACTTAGGGTGGGCCCCATCTTTAGTTTACATTGGGGACAAACTCTTTCAACTCTATCTCGGGAGATAAAGGTAAGGTATTTAAGGGGTCATTTTGACCCTGGCGGTACGGGACTGCCAGGGCTAAAACGACGGAAGCACCGCCAACAGGCTGGGGGTGCTTCCAGGCGTATTACGACCGGGGCGGAAGCGCCGCGGTCGCACCGCCGAGGCCGGCGGTATTCCGCCACTTTTGCCCCAGCGGCGATAATCCGCCTGAGCAGCACTGCCCAGGGGATTACGAGTCCCCGACCGCCAGCCTTTTTCTGGCGGTTTGCACCACCAGGAAAAGGCTGGCGGAACGGGAAGTCGTGGGGCCCCTGGGGGCCCCTGCACTGCCCATGCCACTGGCATGGACAGTGCAGGGGCCCCCTGACAGGGCCCCATGCAGCTTTTCACTGTCTGCTGTGCAGACAGTGAAAAGCGCGACGGGTGCAACTGCACCCGTTGCACGGCCGCAACACCGCCGGCTCCATTTGGGGCCGGCTCCTATGTCGGGCCGTGATTCCCGCCGGCCCAGCAGGGATCTCCAAATGACCGCGACGGGGGTGCAGTCGCATTGGCGGCCGCATGGCTGTCAAATCTTGGCGGGCGGCCCCTGAGTCTGAGATCTTTTAATAGACAGTATGGGAGAACCATTTTGGTGATCACTATACTTCATTCTGCGTCAGCCTGTATGGGCATTCATGATTATAAATTAAATTGATTTGATAAGTAATGCCCTTGTAACAGTTACTGAATTTAGCCCACAAACCATATTGAAAATTGAGCTTGGTGTAATGGCCATCAAGCTGATGATGTACACAATACTGCAACTCAATATGTTGCAGGTCTACTCTGGGCAGAAGTAAAGTGTGCTACAAGGGCAGTCATCTGTTGAATATTGTGAAGAGACAGGGCTAATTTGAAAACAACTTTCTCTCTAATAATGCACTACTTATTAAAACTATTTTAAAAACAATTGAGTTCTGTAAATATTAGTCTAAGCTTTGAAACATATAACACACACTCAGTATACAAGCACACCAGCTCTCCATGAAAAATACTGTGAGAAATGGAGTTGTTTGTTGAGTGGGGTGTGAGCCCTTCTCAATTAACAGCCACACTCCTTGTCAGGGCAAACCACACAAATGCATTAAATTAACCTGTGCTTAACTCTCTGGTAGCTTGGCACAAAAGCAGTCAGGTTAAACCTAGAGGCAATGTAGAAAGTATTTAAAAAGCACCCAAATGGTAATAAAATGAAAACACAACACAAGAAATATTGAGTAATTGTTACTAAATTAATTGACAAAAGAACAACAAAAAAGCATCAGTAGAACCACAGTTATGAGTTTTCAAGTTTAAAGTGGAAAATAGCACCGACCTTTGACATCTAGTCACGTGAGACTGTAGTGAATCCTAGTTTGTTTTAATGGGATAACAGGAGTTAGCTTAGCCTTTGGCTTGCAGGCTCGTGCCCAGTCACCTAGTGACTTTTAACCTACTTAGCTTGCTCTGTCTTAGCCCATTTATTTAATTAATTCTACTAAGATGGCTGCTGTGTTTATAGTTAGGCCATTTGATAAAGTTTATGTTATCAGTGGCACCGCGCTAAGGTGCCAAATCAAGCGACAAAGACAAACAAACTGTAGGTGTTCACATTAGGTACTTTCCCTCTTCACGCTTCTGAGGGAATTATTTATGTTAATTACCGTCCCAAGCATGCTGTGTTATCTATTGTTTGGGAACAACCTACGTCAGAGGTCCAAGTAGATCTGTATAAATACACCTCCCTTTAGACAGATAATCAGAGGGATTCTGACCAGATACCATCGCTGCTATCGATGCTGCACGTCGCCTTGATGCTGACCCGGACTTCGTGTTCCTACGGAGTCTGAGCTAGAGACCTCATTCCAAGGTAACAAGGGTTGGGGGCTCTTCTCAGGGACATGACATTGGCAGATTAGGTTTAACATACCCAGCTCTCCTTTAGGTAGAAGGCTAGGCTTATCAGAATAGGGTAATAGGACATATTATACACTCTATGTCTTTACATGTTACTGCAAGATGGTGGGGGTCTTTATAATCATGACTCTTGTTTTTACAATTCTGTCTCTTGGACTGTTCATTATCCTAATCATTGCAGCCCATGCAATTTACCGCAGATTGCGTTGAATAAAACCTATTGAAACATTACTCCATCTTCGTTATTGCCTGTGTTTGGTTGAGACATAATGTATCTGTGAGAAAGGGGTAGTCTCTGTTTAACCACAACACCCCCTGAGATGTCATACTCTTGAGTCCATGTGTAAAGGCTGCCACAAATCATCTTTAACTGTTTGGGTTTTTGGTGAGGTACTGCTAGTGAGCCGGAACGGATGGGACCACAGTTGCGACTTGTTGTAGGATAGGAATAGTCACCTACAAACATAAGTACTGTCATCCTTAAACCAGCAGTCTTGCCTACAGCAAGAGTCCAACTACAACAAGACCAGTGCAAAGTTGAAAGTAATGGCCAACAGTGATGTAGCATGGGTCGAATACTCAAAGTGAATTGGGCCCAGTCTCCAATTAATTTCAGGCTTAGAAGACATTTTGGAGAAAAATGTCTGAGAAGATAAGAGTTCAGTGGGACAAAGCAGTTGATAGCAGCCGAGGAAAATATGTCGTTATCTGGGAGCCGCATGACAAAGTCGATGTGAATATTTCTCTGTTCAGACTTAGGGCTTGAATAAGATCTTGGTGGATGGGATACTCCGTCACAATTGGGATGGATATCTCGTCCGCCATATTACAAGTTCCATTACATCCTATATATAACTTGTAATACAGCAGATGGCATATCTGTTATGTTTGTGATGGAGAATCCCACTCACAAGATTGTAATCATGCCCTCAGTCTCTTTTTTGGAAATCGAAAATCCTTAGCAGGACGAAGCTGTAGGCTGTAGCTGATGAGGTGACCATGAGGCTGGATATCCCTTCTGAGAGACGCTCCTGAACATTATTTGCTGCTGCAGTAAAGAACGTAGCGGGAGCTGCAGGGAAGTCATGCCAACTGGCGATGTACCTTTGGCGGATTGACGAGCAAGTAGTTCACGGACTCCTCTCGGTTCTCAGAGCACTTTTTAGTAAAAAAAAATCTCTTAGTCCGAAGATTTGGATTTTGGCTATCTGGTCACCTCTAGCACCACTTCCAGGGGTCCAGGACTGGAGAGGAAAGGCCCTACTTGGAGGGTTAAGATTAATTCAGTCAGGGTCCAGGTGCAGGTTCAAGATGGTTGTAGTATTTTCTGTCATGAGGCTCTGATCACGAGACCAGCTGGCTAGCCCTTGGAGTCACTCTAGAAGTCTGGGGTGCAAGTAATAGAGCAGGACTTTAGAAGCTGAGCTCTGAATTCACCCTAATATTTTTTATGAATAGAAGCATGCCACCTTCAGATAGTCAAATGAAATGGGTCCGTCACCTCTGAGGGCTCAGAGCAGACTTTAAACACTAGATCAGTCCTTCTAGGCGAAGCAAAGCAGTCTTCTGAAGTACACAGCAGGCCACAGCAGCAGCTAGTCCTCTGTTGGTCCTTCTGTAGCTACAGAAAGTGAACTGAAGAGTGGTTCGGCTTCCTGAAGAATGTGGAATCCTCCTTGCCTTAGTCCCAGTCTGTCTCCAGGCATAATAGACCAGTGTGAAGTTCTCTCTGTGAGAGCAGAGCCCAGCCTATTGAAGTGAAAGTGGGGCGGTGCTCAGCTCCAACCCTCAACCCGCCCCCTCACTCACCCCAGCATCCTGCCTAAGATGGTTCCTCTAGGCACATTGAAAAGAGGAAAGTGTTAGGCCTAACAGCAGTGAAAAACAAATGTATGTGTTTTTCACTACCAGAATATGTAAAACGTGCATGTACATGTCTGACTTTTTAATTGAAATGCACCCTCCACTAAGGGTAGTCTAGGTCATACTTTGGGGTGAAATACATAATACGAAGGGAGATTAGGGCTTGGAAAAAGAGTTATTTTAGCATGTTGAATTTGCTGTTTAAAACTGCCAACAGGCTTCAATGGGAGGCTTTAGACGTGTTTAAAATACTACTTAAGTGGGTGGTACAATAAGTGCTGCAGGCCCACTAATAGTGTTTAATTTACAGGCCCTGGGTTCATGTTGTACCAGTTTACTAGGGACGTATAAGTATATTAAATATGGCAAACAGGTATAATCAAATTTGACCATGTTTTAGGAAGTAAGCACAAGAGCACTTTAGCAGTGGTTAGCAGTGGTAAAGTGTGCAGAGTCCTAAGGCCAAAAAAAGCTAATTTAGAAACATAGAAGGGGTGAAAGCAAAAAGCTTGATGAAGACCACCGTAAGACTGACAGGTCTCATAGATGCTTAGAATTATGACCTCAAAGACACATTATTGCGTCTTTATCATATAGAGTTTGAGGGAATTTCATCAGAGTCAGATCTTGGTCAAATATCAGTTTTGGCTCTAACACCTTCGGTCTGTAAATGTAATGTCTCTCTGACTATGATGAAGAAACATGTGACATACATTTTATTTATATGCCAGTTTTAACTGATAGTCAAAAGATTTACCTGGAAGACACATTGTGAATCAATAACATCTGCACAATAAGTAGTACTCTGGAGTTCATAGACAATGGTATCTGTAACAGGTTATGTGGCTGTGTAGTTAAATTAATAGATGACATTGCTCTCAAAATACTAAATTATGTGGTATCTTACTGCAATGTGAACTGCTGCTTCTTGATTAAAAATTACCAGCAGTGATTAATTAACATGTCTTTTTATTTTTTGTATGATAACCTGTGATATATCATGTTAGAGGTCTAGCACAATTGTCTGTGCTGTGCAAGTTAGATTCGTACTCATTGTTAAGCTTGTCATACGTCAAGTGGAGACAGTATAAAACTACCCAATGAGCTGGGGAACCACAATCAACAGGCAGCTAATATATCCGAGGATGGAAACCAAGTTGACAAAAAAGTCAATTTAGAAAGATTGAGTGTAGTATAGATAGTGGGCATACAGGAACCAATTCAGGCAGCAGGCAAACCCAGGGTTGAATCCTCACTCTTTTTTCCCATTAAAGACATGGGAAACAAATGGCTGCACCTAGCCTCTCCCTGCTTTGGAAAGCTATAGCTAAAATCGTCATGTAGCAATTTGATAACTCCCTTTCCATTAACATTCAAAGGTGAACTCAGCAACACCCAAAACTGAGAGCAAAGGTAAATTGACCACCGTCTCCCACACGGCACTTGAATTTAAAACCACACCAACTCTTTGAACCATAGTTCTTTTACCTCTTTGCAAGCTTTTGGCAAACAAGACACTAACTAACATTAATGTTCCAAAAAGGAACATTATGTGATCCTCTAAGCCTTGACCCAGTCCTCTCCCTGCCAACTTGCCTCAAATGTCTTAATATTATAAGTGTGGTGAAGCATACCAAATTCCAAAGTTCTGTGTAAGACAAGAAGCGGGCTTAGTTCAGAGGATCAGTGTACTGCACTAGTGTTTTTCATATGGCATAAAAGATGACTATGTAAAACACCCTCAGTTCAATAAGGGACCACGAATCTTGATATGGTAAGTGAATGGTGAAAATAAACTGTATTCAACAGCAGTAGACTTCAGTCTAAACCAGAACAGCAGGAAATAACGGCCGTAGTTTGAGTAAGTTGCTCCTTATTCTTGAAAAGAATAATCAATACTTTTGTACTGTCTGCATGAACAAAGCAAGAATCAGTCCTTTGAAAAATAGTGAGATGGTGAAAAAGCTACCTTAGCCGATGTCTTCAGACAGTCCAAGAGGGCCTCCCATGTGCTGGCTTTGTCAATTGTGAATCGCCCCCTCTGCACTTATTGAAACAGCACCCTACACTCGCAGTCAGCCCATTGTAACAAAGCATTCCTCCATTTATGTAGTTGAGGAGCGAAGGTAGCCTTCCAACGCATCTCCCTCTTGTCCAGTACCAATGGTAAATTGACAAATCAAGTAGAAAATGTATGCTTAGATGGGTGAATAAATCCACCTAGTAAACACACCAGTGGGGTAACAGGGTATTGATCTCTAAGTAACTTCATTCACACAGTCAATTACATCCGTCTAGTAATCTTGCAGTGCAGGACAGTCCCACACCATGTGGAACATCTCAGCCCCTGTTCCCCCACATCTGGGGCACTGAGCATACCTCGCCCCAAATATTCACATATTTTTCCCTGGTGTAAGAAATGCTCTCTGCAGGACATAATAGTTGATAAGCTTAAACCTTGCATTGTGAGAAACTGTGTACATATTAGTGGGGATGCAAGACGACTTCTGGTCAGAAAGCTGGATAAATATGTCCTCACTGTGTTTCAGTCCTTCTAGTGGCACATCAACATTCACTCACATCCCTTGGTATAGGATAGTGACAGCTCTGGTTTTCCCAGATGTTTTGCAATGTATGTGACAGCTATTATGTGTCAGGAGTTCCGCTGACCTACCACTCCAGTGGTTCCACAGTGTTAGCACAGTTGAGAAACTGACCATGGGGTAAATCAAATGTTTGCAATAGTTCTTTGAAGGGCAGCAGTTCTCCATCTCTAAACAGGTCCCCCTGTCATGAGATACTTCTGGTAGACACCTGGTTTAATACCTCCAGGCATTGCAGCTGTAGCTCTGGTGTGTAGGGTTAAATGGTATTTGTGAGCTGTAGACAGCGTTTCCGGGGGTGTTGGATAGTCTGCATTGCCAGATCACCTCCCGCCACTGGTCACCTGGCAATCATAATCAGCTGGAGTAGGATGTGTAATGCAGGAGCGCCTGCAGGTGTTTCCCCTCCCACTTGCAGTTGAGAATATAGCCACTTGTTGAGCCACTGGAGTTGGGAAGCTAAATAGTGTATTTCAAAGTCAGGAGCTGCAAGGCTGCCATCTGAGGTGGGTCTGTGCAGTTTAGTCATGACCACACTTCGTCTACCCTTGCCCCATATCAACTCCCCCAGTATCGACTCCAGTTCCCAGAAGGTGCCACATGTGATTAATACTGGCAGTGCAGTGAAGAAATATAGCAATCATGGGAGTACTATCATTTTAGCAACTGCGATCCTACCAGCTACTGAGAGTGGGACAGTGCTCCAGAAGGCCATCCCGGTGTGGAATGCCCTCACCACCGCCCCAATGTTCCCATCTATGGTACACTTAGTATTGTGGTATATTTTTACTCCAAGGAATTTCATACAAGAGTGCTCCCAACTCAGTCCATGCAGTTCAGGTAACATCGGCATTCAAGGGATCAGCGGGAACAAGAGTGACTTTTGCCAGTTGATCCGCAGGACCTAAAGAGCATCAAACTGTTCCATAAGCGTGACTGTTCCAGGTACGCCCTCCCTAGCATTGGCAAGAAATAACACGTCATCTGCCTATAAGGCTATGGTTTGCGTAGATGTCCCACGGGTCAGTCCTCGATACGCTAAACCCAATTTCACTCTACAGGCCAGGGGCTCGGATGCTATAGCAAATAATAGGAGGGAAAGGGGACTGCCCTGCCTTGTACCTGTCCCCACCATATAAGATTGAGAGATTACCCTACACCTGCGCTTTCTGGTTGGTATAAAGAAGTTGGTTCAATGGCTAAAGCCCCTTACCAGTCCCATCTGATCAAGTACCTGATAAAGGTAGTCCCATTGGAGGCTTTCAAATGCCTTCTCAATAACTAGAGATTACCACAGATTTGTCATCTTCAGGGCCCACAGTGTCCATTAAGGAGAGCAGTCGGTGGATATTCAGAGCCGTATTCCTAGCTGGAATAAACCCGTTCTGGTCAGAGTGACTGAGGGCGGCCATATGGGCGAGGAGAAACAAGGTGAGAATCCTGCTCAGGAGTTTGGAATCCATGTTCAACATGAGGGGGTCGACCCAGTTTAAGCAGAGGAATCACCATAGCTTACCTCATGGTGGCAGGAAGATACCCCTCCTCCTTTGCCTCTGCAAATAGGTACTCTAATCTAGGGGCTAAGTCCTCAGTGTATGCAGCGTAAAACTCTATAGGGAGCCAATCGGTCCTCAGCACCTTACCTTGAGCCATGGCCTTGATGGCCGCTCTGATATCCTGCGTTGTTATGGGCCCTCCCAATGCATCAGCATTCTCTGCTCCCAACCTGGTTAACACTGCTTGGCTTAGGAAATTGTCTTGTGTTTCCCACTGTAGCTCAAGCGGGGGAGCACAGAGGGTGGTATAATATTCCTTGAATCTTTGATTGATTTCCTTTTGCCCATATACGAGGTCACCCTAGAGATCGGATTAGCCACCCATGCCAGAAGCATTTCCCCCTTATTTCTTTCTGCATATATTTGCGATAATCAAAGCAGCTAAGCTTCTCTGTGCTGGTCACAAGGCACTCTTTTGCCTCTAACAGTTGACGCTGGAGTTCTCTATCACTGGGGTGGGCCTTCTTAATCTCCCTAAGATCTTTTTCTTGCTCCTCTACCTCATGCAGTATGGAGCATCTTACCTGGAGTACTTCAGCTATTCACATACCCCAGATCACAGCTTTGAAGGCATCCCATGCATTAAGAATAGATGAGAAGATACCAGCATTATCTGCAAAGTAATTGCAAATAGCTTTTTCAATGGTGTGTTGAACCCTGAGTCTTCCAGCGCCTCAATTTGAAGGCACCAATCAGGGATTAAAGGGCTTTCTCCACACCAGTTTAGCAGGAGTAATACTGAGTTGTGATCCGATACTGTGCAGCACAAGTATTCCACGTGGTGTACCGATCTATGTACGTCTGGGAAACAGAGGAACACATCCAACTTCATGTGAAGGTTGTGCATCCCAGAAAAGAATGAATAATCCCTTGTAGTAGGGTTAATGTTAAATTATGTCAGGTAGGCTGACATGGGAAGTCCAGTAGCTCTCGCCGTCAGACCACGGGTTCGTGTAAGGGGATACATAGGGTCGCCTTGCACGTGTGTAGTAGTAATGGAGGCAGACAATGGTCCCAGTAAGAATTCATGGAACAAACAACCAAACTACTACAACAACTGTCCAACCCCAGGAAATGAAGTGACAACACTCCCATCCAAACAGTCAAACCAAGCAGTAACAGTCGCGCCCATGCCATACACGCTCCGTAACCCATCATAATCAGTGGGAGAGCCATCCACCTTCAGGCAGTCCCCGGCTCACTTCACACAATCCAGGATATACAGTAGAAAGAAAGAAAAAAGGTTCTCTACATCCCCACCTGTTATCACATCAGAGAATTGGATCTGCCACACTCATGTCCAGATTCTTCATGCTCCTGCTCTGACTCCCTCCCATAGTGCGCACAGAGGACTCTTAGCAAATCATCCACTGTGCTCAATGTAACCTGTGCAAGAAAAACATCAGAGCTACAGAAAGACAAGGATACGGGTTCCGAATCAGAGTTCTCCTCATCTTCTCCTACCAATTCCAAGGCCAGTTCTGAGCTTGCTCTACTAATTGGTGCAATTATTTCAATGGCCCTCTGGCGTTCCTGCTGTACCTAAAAGCAGGAGAGTGTCACTCTCATGCCTGATCTGGGCAGTCTCTTTTGTCTCATCTTCTCACGCCAGTCCCATAGAAGTTGTGGGGAGGTGAAGAACTGCACCTTGCTATCACCTTGCTATCATGGGTCACCCAGAGCCTGGCAAGGACCAGCATTGCGTATTTGATTCCCATGTCCCTCAGTTTACATTTAGCCTCGATAAATAAAGCTCTTTGTTGCTGTAGCTCCCTCATGAAATCCAGAAATATCATCACCCTCTTGTTATCCACTATTATATCTCCTTTAATTTGGGCCTGTGAGAGGATGTGTTCTTTGTCTTTGAAATGGAGAACCCTCGCCACCACAGGACGTGGACCCATTCCAGGTGGCAGGGTCGTGAAGGCACGCAGTGGGCCCATTCAAGTGCATAAAAGGGGGGGAGGCCCTCAGTTGCAACCTCTGTCCGGAGCCAGACTTCCAGGAAGGCCGTCATGTCAGTTCCAGGGCCCTTTATACGTTCAGGTAGGCCTACTATTCAAAGGTTATTTCTCCTCGCTCAGTTCTCAGCATCCTTAGCACGTAATTCAAGCGACTTTACTCTGTTCGCCATGGACGTCATTCGCCCCTGCATGGATGTCACCTTAGGGTTTGGGTCATCCAGTGTGCGCTCTGTGACACTGATTCTCACTGATAGATGTCTATGATCGTCTCTTATTGGGCCAATGTCAGTGGCCATTGCATCTATTTTGGCCTCTAATGCCTCCCATGGCGCAGCTATTACCTGAAGAATGGTCTCCAGCATTGCTCCAGTTTGGCCAGCTTGGGCAACACCCGCTGGAGCAATCTCCTTAGCTGAAGTTGACGAGGTGCCACTCCCCACCAACTCACCCCTCTGTTCGGGTCCTTTTTCTTTGCGATTTTGCCCATTGTTAATGCTGCAGTGTGTCTGTCAGTTTGTGCAATTCTGGGGGCTTTCAGGTATGGAAGAAAATTTGGCAGTGCTCCTCCCCCCAGTGATTTCAGCAGGTGCACATCCAGTGCCCAGAGGAACGGGGTGCCCTCAGCAGCAATACCTCTGAGCTAGTTTAGGCAGGTTTTGTAGCAAGACCTGCGTGGGGGATGCACTGTCCCAGCTTCAGTGCAAAAGTCATGCCAGTGGGGTTTCTGCACAATTAGGTTTCCATAGTAGTTGCTAGGTAGGCGTACAGAAAAGGAGATATAGGCCTGTTGACCTTTATTTCAAATGTGGCTCTCTCAGGTACCTATTACCAGGTGCAGTAACTGCCAGAGTACAAACCAGGGAGTCACAGTCCTCCGAGCCCCACACACCCTCGCCGGAATAGCAACAGGGTGGGGCACACAGGAGCAACTGGGGATGGATATCGAAGCTCTGGCGGAAGCCCCTCTCAACTCGGGGACTATGCAGCTGCAGATGAGGGAGGGGCAGAGCCAATCTACCCCACCTCCTCCAATAGTTCAAGGCCGGGTGGGAGGCTGCACAGATGACCGCTCACTCACCCCACTCTCATGCCAATCCAGGTGAAGGCGCCAGAGCCTCCTGATGCCCGCTCCAGTCTACGCCGTCTCCTGAAGCTCTCCTCACATTGGGCCCACCGCCTTCCAGGGCAGATAGGGGCCAGGACAGAGCGTCGAAATGTGCGGTCCCCACCGGGTGGTCAAGCGACTAGGCAGCCACCCGTGCTCCTCAGGGCCCCAAGGTGCTTCGCTTCATCAGCCGACCCCACCAAAAGACTATGGCCCAGCTCTCTCCGTCATCTTGAGTGTGGCCCGCTCAGAAAGCCATTACACCAAGAGCCCTTCAAGTGCATCATTGTTGCAAATGGTGTTCTCCCGAGCCGCGCAGGGCCCCGATTAACTGCCCTCGCCACCAGCTCGGTTAGAAGTCGATTGGGGTATTCAGGACAGCCTGAACGGTGGAGCGCTTCCGGGGAGTTCCACCAGCACGCGTCCTACTCCATTAGCAGTTGGCCATGCCCTGCTAAGTCTATATGTTTGGTGTAAGTTTAGACCAAATGTCTAACTTTACTATTAGTAAAGTTAGGTTTCACGTCTAAACTTAGACTTTTGGTCTAAACTTGGACTTTTATCCTAAGTTTCCTTTATGTATCAAGTCCTACATTTAGACCAAAAGTTCACTACTTCTGCATGTTGATCCTCCACCTTTTGTCCAAACAGTATACAGGAACATATCATTTGTACATATCATAATTGGAAGTGTAACCAGGGTTTTTAGTCTGAGATTTATCAATGCTAACTGTTTTTTTGTGCTTACCAATTGTTTTACCTGTTATGATCTGTTATCTGGTTCTTTTATTGTGAATGGCTACCCTATATATGTCTTCATAGTCCTTCAGGTCGATGTACTCATTTTTCATAGTGGCATTAGACACTGTGTATTTATGGTTATAATTGTATTTCACAGGAAACTCCTTTTTTTAAACTTATAGCCTTTGCTCTTTGTAATGGACCGACTTCCTCTCCAGTAACCAGGGACTCCTGTATTGTCTCATTACAGACTTTATTTGTTCCTTAGACTATACCTAAACCAGGAAGTTGGGCCCAAAAGGTAAAACATCCCTGAAATAAGTGGGGCTGGCTGAACAAGATGGGTGAGCTGGAAGATAAACTAAGGAGAATGAGGAAACAGGAAATGTGTGGAGGGAAGTACAGCATGCAGTAGAAGACACCAAGGGAGGAGATCCCAAAAAGGGGACACAGACAAAGAAGTTGACACTAATATGGAAGATGCCCTTGCTGGAGACTATTCACAACTGCCAGGAAGAGTGGAGCCAGATTTCTCTGGATGATGCAGCCTGAAGTTGGGTCACAGTCCAGGCATATAATGCGGGACTGGTAGGGAAAACTTAGTTTTCTGCCAATACTACCTCACTCTGGGACTTTGACCAATCACAGCTGCATGATACTTTCTTTTGTTTGGCCTCACTTGATGATGCAGCCTATTGTAGAGAACCATGTATTACGGTATACAACCTGCATGCTTCATTCAACCTATGAGGTGACGGTGGGGAAGTAATTATTCTTCTATTATTGTAGCCTAATAGGCTGTTCTATATTTTTGTTTTTGATTTAAGAAAGGAGAGCATTGCAAGTCTTTCCGAGGTGGGAGCTATATGAAGGAACCTGACAAACCAGGTGTTATTGTAAAATTATTTACTATCCTAGTGGGAATAAACAACCCATGAAGAGAGAGTGTAATATACATTAACACATCCTTTAGCTTTTTCTGCATTTCTGACCCTTTATAGGTGGTATTAGAAATGGGATTGGTACACCAAAACCAGAGGAGAAAAGAACTAAACAAGTGATTCAGCAATTAGCTGACGTAAAACAGCAATTTTCAACTTGTACTTGAAATACCCACAGAAAGATTGCATAAAGATTATTAAAGACTATAACCAAAACTTAATTTGAGTATAGGGAAAACATTTTCTACCAGATCATTATAGCTATTGGAACAAAACAGTGGAGTGTTGTGGATCTATTCCAGATGGATTTGTAAAGTTCAGCTAATCACCTGTGAGGGTATCTAGGTGCTGATATCTGTTGCTGCACTTCACTCGAACAACCAGGTCTTGAGGTTCTGAGTTCCAACAGGAAGTGTGAGGTCTGTAGTTGAGGTGGATGATTGCTCCAAGATTTTGCAGTGAGGGTGATGAATGATCATCCTCCACCGTCGCTGTTGCTGCAACATATGCGGGAGGTGTGGGTGAGGAACAGGGAGGTAGAGCTCAGGTGTCTGGATGGGACATGGAAATCCAGTCACTAGTTGAAGTACTCACGTCCTTGGTTGTGGAGGGCTCTGAAGGCTGATTCAACATTTCAAACTGGCATCTCTTCTGCACAGGGAGCCAGTGGAGCTTTCTGAGGTGGGGGTAATATGGGTCCATGTGGTAAGGTTGAGGATGAGTCTGGCTGCTGGGTTCTTTGTAGTATGTATTCTCTTGAGGAGTTGTGTTGTGATCCCTGCATAGCATAGAGTGTGTTGCCATAACCCATTAGGCTGATGATTAGTGCTAGAGTGACGATGTGTCTGGAGTTGACGGGTAGCCACTTAAAAATCTTGCGGAGGATGCACAGAGTGAGGAAGCAGGAGGAGGAGACTGCATGGATCCGTTTCCTCATGGTGAGTCTACCATGAAGGATGATGCCAAGGTTGCGGTCATGGCTGGTTGGTATTGGTGGAGTTCCTAGTTCAGGGGGCCAACATGCGTTGTTCCAAGGAGAGGTGTTCCGGAAGATTAGTAGTTCTGTCTTGTCTATGTTGAGTTGTATGCAGTTGGCTGTCATCCAGTCAGAGATGAAAGTGTGTTAGCGCAGGTGTCGGGATCTGCAGACAGTGAAAGGATGAATTGGGTGTCGTCGTCTGCGTAGGAAATACTGTTCAGTCCATGAAATCTAATGATGTTGTCCAATGGGTTCATGTAGGTGTTGAACCGGGGGGGCTGAGGGATGAGTCTGGGAGACACAGCAGAGGATGTTCTTCAGTTCAGAGGTGAAAGGCGGGAGGTGTATTCTCTGGGTTCTCCCTGTGAGGAAGTAGGCGATCCACTTCAGGATATCTCCCCTGATTCTGATCTGGTGAAGTCCTTTGATTAGGACATTGTGATATACTGTATCGAATGGAGCTGAAAAGTCAAGCAGGATCAGGGCTGCTGTTTTACCTTGATCCAGGAGTGCTTTAATGTCATCTGTGGTGGCCAGCCGGGTGGTTTTGGTGCAGTAGTTTGTGTAAAATCGTCAGTGGGAGGTGCAAAGTAGATTTTGGTTCTCGAGGTGATCTGTGAGTTGGTGGTACACGGCTTTCTCAAAGACCTTTGAGAGGGAGGGTAGCATAGAGATGGAGCAGTAGTTCTTGAGTTTGCTGGGGTCTACTAACTGTTTTTTGAGTAGGGGCTTGGCTTCTGCATGCTTAAATTCCTCAGGGAAGGTGGGCAATAATAACATTTTGGCCCTTACACCCAGCGCAAAAACTTCCTGGGCATGAGGCTCAGTAGTTATTTGTTTTTTAATAATAAACTCCCACTTCGGCAGTTTGTTTTTGAAAACCAAAACCTTTAGTAAAGATTGGTGGCCGTTGCCAACCCACCAAATGTTTTGTACCTTGCCATGAATGAAGAGCATGACAGTACCTGTAAAGGTACACAGAATAACTCTGAACTTGCAATGATCTCTAAATTAGTTGTGTGGTAGTCTGTCAGGGTGGAGGATGTAATGTCCTGTGGCACCCTGACACACTGTACAGGGCTGTGCACTTGCCAATAGTCTGTCAGACGTGTATTTAGTGGACTTGCCTGCTTACTTAAAAATGATAAATTAATTTCCTGCTAATTTAGGAAGTTTGCAGCTTTTTCTTTTCATCTGTGCCAATTACCTATTTCTTAGAAGTCAAATCCCAAATTGCCCTATAAAGATTGAGCAGCAGAATGGCCAACTATAAGAACATGGTCTAGAGTACAATATGAGCAAAACCAAAGTTAAAAATTTGTTAGGTAAAATAATAAGCTCTGTCGGCCCCAGGAATTTAAACTGATTGAACAGAAAAAGCTTCACACTTACTTAGGGTGGGCCCCATCTTTAGTTTACATTGGGGACAAACTCTTTCAACTCTATCTCGGGAGATAAAGGTAAGGTATTTAGGGGGTCATTTTGACCCTGGCGGTACGGGACTGCCAGGGCTAAAACGACGGAAGCACCGCCAACAGGCTGGCGGTGCTTCCAGGCGTATTACTACCGCGGCGGAAGCGCCGTGGTCGCACCGCCGGGGCCGGCGGTATTCCACCACTTTTGCCCCAGCTGTGATAATCCGCCTGGGCAGCACTGCCCAGGGGATTACGAGTCCCCGACCGCCAGCCTTTTTCTGACGGTTTGCACCGCCAGGAAAAGGCTGGCGGAACGGGAAGTCGTGGGGCCCCTGGGGGCCCCTGCACTGCCCATGCCACTGGCATGGACAGTGCAGGGGCCCCCTCACAGGGCCCCAGGCAGCTTTTCACTGTCTGTGCAGACAGTGAAAAGCGCGACGGGTGCAACTGCACCCGTCGCACGGCCGCAACACCGCCGGCTCCATTTGGAGCCGGCTCCTATGTTGCGGCCGTGATCCCCGCTGGGCCGGCGGGCGGAAACCAGGTTTCCGCCCATCGGCCCAGCAGAGATCTCCAAATGACCGCGACGGGGGTGCGGCCGCATTGGCGGCCGCATGGCTGTCAGATCTTGGCAGGCGGCTGATGCCGCCCGCCAAGGTCGTAAAGACCCCCTGAGTCTGAGATCTTTTAATAGACAGTATCACTATACTTCATTCTGCGTCAGCCTGTATGGGCATTCATGATTATAAATTAAATTGATTTGATAAGTAATGCCCTTGTAACAGTTACTGAATTTAGCCCACAAACCATATTGAAAATTGAGCTTGGTGTAATGGCCATCAAGCTGATGATGTACACAATACTGCAACTCAATATGTTGCAGGTCTACTCTGGGCAGAAGTAAAGTGTGCTACAAGGGCAGTCATCTGTTGAATATTGTGAAGAGACAGGGCTAATTTGAAAACAACTTTCTCTCTAATAATGCACTACTTATTAAAACTATTTTAAAAACAATTGAGTTCTGTAAATATTAGTCTGAGCTTTGAAACATATAACACACACTCAGTATACAAGCACACCAGCTCTCCATGAAAAATACTGTGAGAAATGGAGTTGTTTGTTGAGTGGGGTGTGAGCCCTTCTCAAGTAACAGCCACACTCCTTGTCAGGGCAAACCACACAAATGCATTAAATTAACCTGTGCTTAACTCTCTGGTAGCTTGGCACAAAAGCAGTCAGGTTTAACCTAGAGGCAATGTAGAAAGTATTTAAAAAGCTCCCAAATGGTAATAAAATGAAAACACAACACAAGAAATATTGAGTAATTGTTACTAAATTAATTGACAAAAGAACAACAAAAAAGCATCAGTAGAACCACAGTTATGAGTTTTTAAAGTTTAAAGTGGAAAATAGCACGGACCTTTGACATCTAGTCACGTGAGACTGTAGTGAATCCTAGTTTGTTTTAATGGGATAACAGGAGTTAGCTTAGCCTTTGGCTTGCAGGCTCGTGCCCAGTCACCTAGTGACTTTTAACCTACTTAGCTTGCTCTGTCTTAGCCCATTTATTTAATTAATTCTACTAAGATGGCTGCTGTGTTTATAGTTAGGCCATTTGATAAAGTTTATGTTATCAGTGGCACCGCGCTAAGGTGCCAAATCAAGCGACAAAGACAAACAAACTGTAGGTTTTCACATTAGGTACTTTCCCTCTTCACGCTTCTGAGGGAATTATTTATGTTAATTACCGTCCCAAGCATGCTGTGTTATCTATTGTTTGGGAACAACCTACGTCAGAGGTCCAAGTATATCTGTATAAATACACCTCCCTTTAGACAGATAATCAGAGGGATTCTGACCAGATACCATCGCTTCTATCGATGCTGCACGTCGCCTTGATGCTGACCCGGACTTCGTGTTCCTACGGAGTCTGAGCTAGAGACCTCATTCCAAGGTAACAAGGGCTGGGGGCTCTTCTCAGGGTCATGACATTGGCAGATTAGGTTTAACATACCCAGCTCTCCTTTAGGTAGAAGGCTAGGCCTATCAGAATAGGGTAATAGGACATATTATACACTCTATGTCTTTACATGTTACTGCAAGATGGTGGGGGTCTTTATAATCATGACTCTTGTTTTTACAATTCTGTCTCTTGGACTGTTCATTATCCTAATCATTGCAGCCCATGCAATTTACCGCAGATTGCGTTGAATAAAACCTATTGAAACATTACTCCATCTTCGTTATTGCCTGTGTTTGGCTGAGACATAATGTATCTGTGAGAAAGGGGTAGTCTCTGTTTAACCACGACACCCCCTGAGATGTCATACTCTTGAGTCCATGTGTAAAGGCTGCCACAAATCATCTTTAACTGTTTGGGTTTTTGGTGAGGTACTGCTAGTGAGCCAGAAGGGATGGGACTACAGTTGCGACTTGTTGTAGGATAGGAATAGTCACCTACAAACATAAGTACTGTCATCCTTAAACCAGCAGTCTTGCCTACAGCAAGAGTCCAACTACAACAAGACCAGTGCAAAGTTGAAAGTAATGGCCAACAGTGATGTAGCATGGGTCGAATACTCAAAGTGAATTGGGCCCAGTCTCCAATTAACTTCAGGCTTAGAAGACATTTTGGAGAAAAATGTCTGAGAAGATAAGAGTTCAGTGGGACAAAGCAGTTGAAAGCAGCCGAGGAAAATATGTCGTTATCTGGGAGCCGCATGACAAAGTCGATGTGAATATTTCTCTGTTCAGACTTAGGGCTTGAATAAGATCTTGGTGGATGGGATACTCCGTCACAATTGGGATGGATATCTCGTCCGCCATATTACAAGTTCCATTACATCCTATATATAACTTGTAATACAGCAGATGGCATATCTGTTATGTTTGTGATGGAGAATCTCCTCTCGGTTCTCAGAGCACTTTTTGGTAAAAAAAAATCTCTTAGTCCGAAGATTTGGATTTTGGCTATCTGGTCACCTCTAGCACCACTTCCAGGGGTCCAGGACTGGAGAGGAAAGGCCCTACTTGGAGGGTTAAGATTAATTCAGTTAGGGTCCAGGTGCAGGTTCAAGATGGTTGTAGTCTTTTCTGTCATGAGGCTCTGATCACAAGACCAGCTGGCTAGCCCTTGGAGTCACTCTAGAAGTCTGGGGTGCAAGTAATAGAGCAGGACTTTAGAAGCTGAGCTCTGAATTCACCCTAATATTTTTTATGAATAGAAGCATGCCATCTTCAGATAGTCAAATGAAATGGGTCCGTCACCTCTGAGGGCTCAGAGCAGACTTTAAACACTAGATCAGTCCTTCTAGGCGAAGCAAAGCAGTCTTCTGAAGTACACAGCAGGCCACAGCAGCAGCTAGTCCTCTGTTGGTCCTTCTGTAGCTACAGAAAGTGAACTGAAGAGTGGTTCGGCTTCCTGAAGAATGTGGAATCCTCCATGCCTTAGTCCCAGTCTGTCTCCAGGCATAATAGACCAGTGTGAAGTTCTCTCTGTGAGAGCAGAGCCCAGCCTATTGAAGTGAAAGTGGGGTGGTGCTCAGCTCCAACCCTCTACCCGCCCCCTCACTCACCCCAGCATCCTGCCTAAGATGGTTCATCTAGGCACATTGAAAAGAGGAAAGAGTTAGGCCTAACAGCAGTGAAAAATAAATGTATGTGTTTTTCACTACCAGAATATGTAAAACGTGCATGTACATGTCTGACTTTTGAATTGCAATGCACCCTGCACTAAGGGTAGTCTAGGTCATACTTTGGGGTGAAATATATAATACGAAGGGAGATTAGGGCTTGGCAAAAGAGTTATTTTAGCATGTTGAATTTGCAGTTTAAAACTGCCAACAGGCTTCAATGGGAGGCTTTAGACGTGTTTAAAATACTACTTAAGTGGGTGGTACAATAAGTGCTGCAGGCCCACTAATAGTGTTTAATTTACAGGCCCTGGGTTCATGTTGTACCAGTTTACTAGGGACGTATAAGTATATTAAATATGGCAAACAGGTATAATCAAATTTGACCATGTTTTAGGAAGTAAGCACAAGAGCACTTTAGCAGTGGTTAGCAGTGGTAAAGTGAGCAGAGTCCTAAGGCCAAAAAAAGCAAATTTAGAAACATAGAAGGGGTGAAAGCAAAAAGCTTGATGAAGACCACCCTAAGACTGACAGGTCTCATAGATGCTTCGAATTATGACCTCAAAGACACATTATTGCGTCTTTATCATATAGAGTTTGAGGGAATTTCATCAGAGTCAGATCTTGGTCAAATATCAGTTTTGGCTCTAATACCTTCGGTCTGTAAATGTAATGTCTCTCTGACTATGATGAAGAAACATGTGACATACATTTTATTTATATGCCAGTTTTAACTGATAGTCAAAAGATTTACCTGGAAGACACATTGTGAATCAATAACATCAGCACAATAAGTAGTACTCTGGAGTTCATAGACAATGGTATCTGTAACAGGTTATGTGGCTGTGTAGTTAAATTAATAGATGACATTGCTCTCAAAATACTAAATTATGTGGTATCTTACTGCAATGTGAACTGCTGCTTCTTGATTAAAAATTACCAGCAGTGATTAATTAACATGTCTTTTTATTTTTTGTATGATAACCTGTGATATATCATGTTAGAGGTCTAGCACAATTGTCTGTGCTGTGCAAGTTAGATTCGTACTCATTGTTAAGCTTGTCATACGTCAAGTGGAGACAGTATAAAACTACCCAATGAGCTGGGGAACCACAATCAACAGGCAGCTAATATATCCGAGGATGGAAACCAAGTTGACAAAAAAGTCAATTTAGAAAGATTGAGTGTAGTATAGATAGTGGGCATACAGGAACCAATTCAGGCAGCAGGCAAACCCAGGGTTGAATCCTCACTCTTTTTTCCCATTAAAGACATGGGAAACAAATGGCTGCACCTAGCCTCTCCCTGCTTTGGAAAGCTATGGCTAAAATCGTCATGTAGCAATTTGATAACTCCTTTTCTATTAACATTCAAAGGTGAACTCAGCAACACCCAAAACTGAGAGCAAAGGTAAATTGACCACCGTCTCCCACACGGCACTTGAATTTAAAACCACACCAACTCTTTGAACCATAGTTCTTTTACCTCTTTGCAAGCTTTTGGCAAACAAGACACTAACTAACATTAATGTACCAAAAAGGAACATTATGTGATCCTCTGAGCCTTGGCCCAGTCCTCTCCCTGCCAACTTGCCTCAAATGTCTTAATATTATAAGTGTGGTGAAGCATACCAAATTCCAAAGTTCTGTGTAAGACAAGAAGCGGGGCTTATTTCAGAGGATCAGTGTACTACACTAGTGTTTTTCATATGGCATAAAAGATGACTATGTAAAACACCCTCAGTTCAATAAGGGACCACGAATCTTGATATGGTAAGTGAATGGTGAAAATAAACTGTATTCAACAGCAGTAGACTTCAGTCTAAACCAGAACAGCAGGAAATAAGCAGGCCGTAGTTTGAGTAAGTTGCTCCTTATTCTTGAAAAGAATAATCAATACTTTTGTACTGTCTACATGAACAAAGCAAGAATCAGTCCTTTGAAAAATAGTGAGAAGGTGAAAAAGCTACCTTAGCACACAAAGAAGTAGGACTAATCACAGCTGTAAACAGAAATATAAGCAAGAGAAAAGCATGGGTAAGACTGAGGAGACAAATGCCTACGTGGACAGCATAAATTTACAGTGTTTTGAAACCCCTGACACACTTGATGGAAAGCTCCATGGCTTCATGGGAATTTTGCAAGGTGTGCCAGAACCTCAACTGAATCAGGTACAAAGAAATGAGAACCCATTCATAAGGAGACAGAGACGAATGTCCTGGAAAAAAATGATCCACCTCCAAAGTGCATGGTTTTTCGTCGGGTCCACCCTTCTTTTTATTGTTACTCTGAGGAGCTCAGACTCAAACTTGACTGCAAGTTCATTGTAATGCCAATGGCTGTCTTTCTACAGTCCATCCATTATCTGCACAAACTACCCATCAAAATAACACACCAGCACCACATTAGAGAAATTCAGGCCTCTGTCAACACGCAAAAACACAGAGCCTGTCAACTTCTCTTAAGAGAAGTTCAATATCATTGAAGGACTGCTCTTTCCACGGATTCACAACTGTTCTATCTCCCCTTTTCCAAAACTTTGTCAAGAGCTGCCTCTGTCCTTCCGTTCTATAACTGAATTACTTCATGCCAACATCCATCTGCAACCCCCCAGTGACTCAGTACCGGCCACTTCTGCCATTCAGTCTCCAATCAGCAACTTTTCTCTTCCCAGTTTGAAGGTATTATCCCATACTGAAGTTTGAACAATCCTTGAAACCATTAGTATCATTCACCTTCCAGCTCGTATCCCCATAATATTTTCAGTCCTAGCTACAGAAAAGGCGAGGCCCATCATCATTGTAGCATCCCCCCATCCTGGATACCTGCCAATGACTACACCACACAAGGAGCTGTAAATCACACATCTTTTTTCTTCTGTGTGTACCTGTGAACGCTCAACATTATAAACTAAGCTTTCATTCCCTTCTATTCTAGTGATTATGTTACACTGCTACTGAGTCTGTTTGGAGCAAAAAAGGTTCCATTATAAAACTTGCAAGACACTACAGCCCTCATTTTGACATTGACGGGCAGCAGAGGCCGCCTGTGAATGCCATACCGCCATCAGGTCGTCTGTGCGACCTGAACCCCGCCAGCCCTATTATGGCTTCCCCACTGGGCCCTAACATTGCAGCCGGCTCATAATGGAGCCGGGGGCAGTGTGGCAGTGCAGCGGGTGCAGCAGCACCTGTTGCACATTCCACTGCCCGTAATTCAGGCAATGGAATTTGCGATGGAGCTGTGCATGGGCGTCCCTGCACTGCCCATGCCAAGCACATGGGCAGT
Source organism: Pleurodeles waltl (assembly GCF_031143425.1). Taxonomy (NCBI): domain Eukaryota; kingdom Metazoa; phylum Chordata; class Amphibia; order Caudata; family Salamandridae; genus Pleurodeles; species Pleurodeles waltl. The sequence continues at coordinate 757,216,815 of NC_090449.1, read as the reverse complement.
GCAGGGGCCCCCAGGAGCCCCCTGCGTCCCACATTCTGCCAGCCTTTCCATGCCGGTGTTTAATGCCATGGACAGGCTGGCGGATGGGTACTTGTAATCCCCAGGGCAGAGCTACTTGCAGCGCTGCGCTGGCACATTACAAGCACCGGGACCACTAGGCTGCAAGCTGGCGGCAGCATGGCGGTGTTGGTGGTTTGACTGTGGCGGCTCCGCCACAGTCATAATGTTGTGTCCGGACAGCCACTTTGGCAACGGTCCGACTGGGACCATGACCGTCAGGGTCATAATGACCTCCTGCATCTCACCCTCTGTTAAATGAAAAATTACATATTTTTACGAAATCAGTAAACAAAACATACACATACAATCTAAATCTATATATCTATCTCTCACTCTTTCTCTCATACTCTCCCTCTCTATCTATGTGTGTATATATATATATATATATATATATATATGTATATATATATATATATATATATATATATATATATATATAAAATAAAATTCTCGGCGTTCCTCACAACAGAAGAGGATGTCGCACACATTCTTGGCTGTATTATTCCTCACATTTATTGTCTAAAATGTGCAATTTACAGTAAGCGATGCGTTTAGATCTCTCCTAGACCTTGATCACGCATACTTCCCCAGTTCTATTTCCCAATTTCAAAAGATCACACACACCATCATATCATAATCCCATCCTCTGGAATTTGTACCTCTACATGTTCATGAAACATTATTGTGTATCTATTCAATTAGTGCACACCACATCTCCCGCATCTGTCTATGTCATCTTTCTCCTTGAATAATCACACACAACTGCTAAATTACGGGCTCTTGGGTGAAGTGTAAACCATGATTTGACCCAACGTGTTCTCTCTTTGAGAGATGGTGGTGATCACAATTATTGATGTACTCAGCCTTATCACAATGCTCATCTTTGCCCCCTATGACCTCTCACACGATTTGTTTAGAAAACAACATATTTTGGACCAATCTCATTGTAATTCAATTGCAAACCGATTCAGTTCACTACCTGTATCCATGTTTGTTTCCATATTATTGGTACTATTCCCAGTGCATGTTGGTTCTTGTAGTCCCCCCATCTTTTTCGACCATTGTTACAGTGACATTATCAATTAAGTTATCAAAGATGCTATGAATGCTGTATTTTGTGGTTTAGTTGGCTGTGCATGGAGAGGGTGTGAGTTATAGTGACATAGTGCAGGAGTTATAGTTACCTGAAGTAACTCTATTACAGGTGAATTTCTCTGGTTTTCTATGATCAATATATGAGCCTAACTATAAAGTCCCTGTAACCTTTGTTTTTTTTAGTGAATTTCCATGTTTTCTTAATGTAAAGTAATTTTTATTACTATACAATAATCCAACCACCAGCGGCCAGTCCCAGCAGCCAATCTCTATATTAACCCGACCCCATGCTGCGCATGGCTGAAAGTCACTCGCAGCGGGAGTTGGCCACATCGCCTTGTCTCAAACCTTAAAAGGGTGTTTTTATCTGTTGGTGTTTGATTTGTACGGGTAGACAGTTTTTCTTCCTCAGCAAATATCGTGAAATCCACAAAGGCTACTGAATAGCTATCAACTGTATAAGTGGAGTTCAAAATCATTTCACACTCATTAATCCAAATAAGGACTGAAGGAATAGTTTCTAAATCCCCATTCCAAATTACCTAGATGTAATCGATATAACGTTTCCATAATAATATTGTTTCTTTAAAGGGATTGTTGTCATTAAGGACATAATGTTTCTCAAAGTTATAAACATACAAGCCTGCTACACTTCACTTGGGTTGGGCTTAAATGACAATATTCCCTGCAATTCAGTGGAACTTGGATAAGAATTTCCCATTACCAGGGAACAAGATTGTTTATTCCCAGCATTAGTAACAGTATAGACAATATTGGCGTTTGCTAGAGACAGTATTGTAAAATTAAAACGTTCGCCATCAGAATTGTCCCATAACGGGGTTCTGGTTAAGACTTTCAGGGGGTTTTGGGCAAACTACATTTTACAAAAGAAGTAACTGAAAGTGATTAGGAATGATGATAGGCTGTTACTACCACTAATGTCATGCGCCATCTAAGACAACTATATTTTACAAAAGAGTAGTGTAGTGTAGAGTAGTTTAAGATTAGTGTCAATAACACTATTGAGGCATAATCACATAAGCACAGGCAGGAGTGACCTTACAACATGCACTGCACACTTGTTTCTAAGAGGATTGGAGCGTATATTACAAAAAGAGGACAAGCAGGTGGCGTCATGGCACTGTGGACACGCCAGGAATACTCGGACGGGGTGTACTGCACTTTTTTCTCCTTTAGACGCAGTAAGCGCACATCACACATGAGGGTGAGCGAGTCGTGCAAGACGCCATGGCATGGTGGACACGCCCTCTAGACTACAGACGCACCAACATGTTTTCGGCGCCTGTCAAATGGAAGAAAGATATAAGGGGAAGGAGAAAATGCTCTGATTACCTATCAGAGGACCTGCGGACGAAATTAGGTTAAAGGTGGGTGGCATCCCTTGAAGACGTAAGTGGGGCTGTGTGGGGATGACAATATTTTGTTAAAGAGCGAGTGGTGACTTTGTGACATCAATATCTTACACCTATTCTTAGAATGTCACCCCCTCTGAACCCCTATCAAGTGAAACATAAAGGAGGCACAAGTATAGAATTTGATTTTTGCATATCACTTGGGCATTTGCATGCTACGAAGCACATGGGCCCATCATGTTAACCAATTTAAAATATCCGGTTGAGAAAGTGATTCCCCTATTGAAACAGGCCATACAAAGCAAACGCCCACTAACTAGTTATTATAACTGCACGCAGTGCCCGGGGAACACTTTGTTTGGCACCATTAGTGGATTAAACGGGAATATTATTCCCCAAAAAAGACAAAGACGAGCAAAATGTTAACAGTGGATGCAAATAGCACGCCGTTCCTATACAATAAATTTTTCCTGAGAAATTTGCTAATACATGGAGAAGTAATACTGATTGGCTAAATGCAGCTTTGGTAATTTTAAGGTACCATACCGTGGGACAAAGACATACCTTTTAGTTCCCACAGGCTTAAAATGAAGGGTCGATGGTGAAACCAATTGACAAATGACAGTAATATAAATATGGATCTACCTATTGTTTGTGTTCCTCTTTTTCTTCTTACAGATTCTCAAACGGTACAGCACCATTATCAATGATAGATCCATAAATAAATGGAATACCGTATTAGCGTCAGTCTTAGCGAGCTGATGAAGAACACAAAATAAGTCCTGAAGAAACCAATTTTGACCCCTTTGGGGCACATAGACTAATGGCTGACACATGTCGACCTTAAACTGGATGTAGGAGGACATCATAGCTCCAGACACATCACACATTTTAATCTTGTCGGAGAGCACCAGTCTTATTAAAATAGGTGCATTGGTACAAGGGCGCCACTAGGATATTTTAACATCACGCTGTTTCTAGTTTATGCAAATATCAGACTTCAGGTACACTCACACCCAAAGAAACTTCTGACCTGCTCCGCTGTAATGTGCACGGAAGCACACCCTAGAGGCGCTAGGCACCTGGGGTGGGACCCTGATGATGAAGCATGCCACCAGCTAGGTCAGTGGGTGAAGGGTCTTTCACAAGAATGAAAAGATTCTGTCAGAAACACAAGAAACAGGCTCTATGTGCAAGAATGATATACCTGCTTTTGTTGATTTGACTATGATTTGTGTGGGAAGATAAGCAGGTAATTGTTTCTTCTCACTTTCTACTGTGTAGGTTTTTATTGCATTCAAAGTCAAACCTGCATCACTGGGGGTGTGGCGAGAAAGCCAGCTGTCCAGTCACATTGAACCTGAGCTCCTGGCCCGCAGTTGCAATCCGGCATCATCCTTCCGTCCAAGAGTGCACCCATGCCCCGGACTACCTGGATACTGCTGTGCGCATTCAGCAGGGGTGCATTGAAGCTTTTAGATGCACACCCTGCCTCTTGGAGTTTGGGTTTGCACTGCTACCTGTGTGGAGGTAGTCGGAGGCCTAGAGAAGCCTTGCTGAGGATGTGGAAGCACACCCGAGGCCCACGATTTGGCCTACCTACACTGTCATCCCTGTTGGAGAAGGTGTCTTTCCCTTCCGGAGGTGGGAACCCCTCTTGCCACGCACATGTAGCGCTGCCAGACCTGCGCTGCAATCGCAGGCCATGGTGGTCCTTAGAGCCAAGGTGGCCTGACCTTCTGCTGCAGCACTAGTAGGTCTGGCTCCATTGAGGCAGAGTTGCCTTGGCCCCAGGCCCAAACAACAATGCTTCTGTGGACTTCACATCAGGCGATGAGACGCCCATAAATAAAACCACTGTCTTTCCTGACCCCATCCGACCTTCAATATCAAAATGTCTCGACAGGCCTGCCAGTACTTTGCAGGGCTAAGTGGTCCCAAGGTGGGAGTGGACAGCGTGGATTGGGGTCCCCTCCCCTGGAAAGAAGAAACTGAATGGTGTTCACCAAGGAGGTCCAGTGGGTGCTGGTGAGTGCAAGGGGGTTTGCCTGTGAGAACTCCAATTGCCACAGGGCAGTTATTCTCTGCCGGCACTGTGCTTCCGGCAAACCCTGTCAGGACTTGTAACAGCTCAGATGTGAGGCAGCCTGGACTGAGTTGTGTAGGAGGCTGGCCTGGCTTATAGTGGGTACCTTGTGGTACTTATACCCTGTGCTAGGTCCAGTTATCCCTTATTAGTAGAATAGAGGTGTTTCTAGCAGCTTAGACTAATAGAAGGTAGCTAATGCAAAGCAGCTTAGGCTGAACTAGGAGACATGCAAAGCTCCTACTATACCACTTATCTCATATAGCCCAATATCATAAGAAAACACAATACTCAGAGTTACTAAAAATAAAGGTACTTTATTTTTATGACAATACGCCAAAAGTATCTCAGTGAGTACCCTCAGTTAGAAAGTAAGTAATATACACAAGTTATATGTACACAAACCCAAAACAGGTAAGTAACAGTAAGAAAAGTAGTGCAAACAATGTAGAATCACAATAGGATGCAAGAGATGAACAAAGGTCCAGGGGCAACACAAACCATATACTCCAAAAGTGGAATGCGAATCACGAATGGACCCCAGACCCAGGGGAGCTTGTAGAGGGTCGCTGGAACTGTAAGAAAACAGTCAGGGTGTCCAAGATACCCCACCCCAAGACCCTGAAAAGTAGGAGTAAAGTTCCCCTATTGCCCCAATAGGACACAATAGTTGTGATAGGGGGATTCTGCAAGAACCACAAACACCAGCATAGCACTGAAGGCGGATTCCTGGACCTGAGGACCTGCAAGGCAAGGGGACCTAGTCCAAGAGTCGCGATAGTGTCCAGGACGGGCAGGAGACCAGGAAACCCTGGATGAAGGTGCAAGAAGGCTGCCTCCGGGTGGAAGAAGCCAAGGTTTCTGCAACAACGAAAAGGGCTAGAAACTTCTCCTTTGGAAGGAAGATGTCACACAGCGTGCTGGATGTTGCAGAAGTGTTTCCACACAGAAATACTGCAAACAAGCCTTGCTGGCTGCAAGGGTTGCAGTAAAGGTTTTTGGGTGCTGCTGGAGACCAGGAAGGACCAGGATGTCGCCCCTTGAAGGAGGAGACAGAGGGGGCACTCAGCAACTCAGAGAGCCCCCGCAGGAGCAGGCAGCTCCCGCAGAAGTACCGGAGCATGCACTTAGAATATTGGTGTAACCGGAGTCACAAAAGGAGGGTCCCACGACATCGGAGTCAAACTCAGAGGGTTGAGCACTGCAGGACGGAGTGCTAGGGACCCAGGCTAGGCTGTGCTCAAAGGAATCCTTGGAGAAGTGCACAGAAGCCGGAGCAGCTGCAAATCATGCAGTACACAGGTTTGCAGTCTAGCCTTGGGAGGCAAGGACTTACCTCCACCAAACTTGGACTGAAGAATCACTGGACTGTGGGGGTCACTAGGATATAGCTCCTGTGTTCCAGGGACCACGCTCGGCAGGATAAGAGGGGACCCGGAGGACCGGTGATGCAATCTTTTGGTGCCTGCGTTAGCAGGGGGAAGATTCCGTCGACCCCTGGGGGAGATTTCTTCTTGGCTTCTAGTGCAAGGTGAAGGCAGACAGCCCCCAGAGCATGCACTACCAGGAAACAGTTGAGAAAGCCAGCAGGATGAGGTGCTACAATGTTGCTGGTAGTCATCTTGCTACTTTGTTGCAGTTTTGCAGGCATCCTGGAGCAGTCAGCGGTCCATCCTTGGCAGAAGTCAAAGAGGGAAGTGCAGAGGAACTCTGGTGAGCTCTTGCATACGTTATCTGAAGAATACTCCAGAGGAGAGACCCTAAATAGCCAGAAAAGGAGGTTTGGCTACCAAGAAAGGATTGGCTACCAAGAGAGGTAAGAGCCTATCAGAGGGGGTCTCTGACGTCACCTGCTGGCACTGGCCACTCAGAGCAGTCCAGTGTACCCCCAACACCTCTGAATCCAAGATGGCGGAGGTCTGGGACACACTGGAGGAGCTCTGGGCACCTCCCCTGTGAGGTACTGGTCAGGAGAGTGGTCACTCCCCTTTCCTTTGTCCAGTTTCGCGGTAGGGCAGGGCTGGGGGATCCCTGAACCGGTGTAGACTGGCTTATGCAGAGGTAGGCACCATCTGTGCCCATCAAAGCATTTCCAGAGGCTGGGGGAGGCTACTCCTCCCCAGCCCTTCACACCTATTTCCAAAGGGAGAGGGTGTAACACTCTCTCTCAGAGGAAATCCTTTGTTCTGCTTTCCTGGGCTGGGGCAGGAGGCTGGCCTGGCTTGTAGTGGGTACCAGAGGTACTTATACCTTGTGCCAGGTCCAGTTATCCCTTATTATTAGTGTAGAAGAGGTGTTTCTAGCAGCTAAGGCTGATAGAAGGTAGATATGGCAAAGCAGCTTAGGCTGAACTAGGAGACATGTAAAGCTCCTACTATACCACTGGTGTCATATGCACAATATCGTAAGAAAACACAATACACAGAAGGGCTAAAAATAAAGGTACTTTATTTTTATGACAATATGCCAAAAGTATCTCAGTGAGTACCCTCAGTATGAGGATAAGATATATACACAAGATATATGTACACAAACCACAATTATGCAGATAATAGCAAAAGGAAGTAATGCAAGCAATGTAAAATTACAGTAGATTGCAATAGGAGCACATAGGTATAGGGGCAACACAATCCGTATACTCCTAAAGTGGAATGTGAACCACAAATGGACCCCAAACCTATGTGAGCTTGTAGAGGGTCGCTGGGACTGTAAGAAAACAGTGAGGGTTAGAAAAATAGCCCACCCCAAGACCCTGAAAGGTAGGTGTAAAGTGCACCTACTACCCCCAGAGAGCACAGAAGTCGTGATAGGGGGATTCTGCAGGAAGAACAAACACCAGCAATGCAACAACAGTGGATTTCCGGACCTGAGTACCTGTAAGACAAGGGGACCAAGTCCAATAGTCGCGACAGTGTCGAGAGTGGGCAGGAGCCCAGGAAATGCCAAGTGAGGGTGCAAGGAAGCTGCCACCTGTTGGAAGAAGCTTGGAGTTCTGCAAGAAAGAAGAGGACTAGGAACTTCCCCTTTGGAGGATGAATGTCCCACGTCGAGCTGAAGCTTGCAGAGGTGTTCCCACACAGATAGACCGCAAACAAGCCTTGCTAGCTGCAAAGGTTTTGGTTAGGGTTTTTGGGTGCTGCTGTGCCCAGGAGGGACCAGGATGTCGCCACTTGGATGGAGAGACAGAGGGGGCACCCAGCAAGTCAGGGAGCCCTCACAGAAGCAGGCAGCACCCGCAGAAGTACCTGAACAGGGACTTAGAAGGAAAGTGAACCAGAGTCCACACGAAGTCACAAAGGGAGTCCCACGACGCCGGAGGACAACTCAGAAGGTTGTGCACTGCAGGTTAGAGTGTCGGGGACCCAGGCTTAGCTGTGCACAAAGGAAATCCTGGAAGAGTGCACAAGAGCCGAAGCAGCTGCAAATCACGTGGTACCCAGCAATGTAGTCTAGCGTGGGGAGGCAAGGACTTACCTCCACCAAACTTGGACTGAAGAGTCACTGGACTGTGGGAGTCACTTGGACAGAGTTGCTGAGTTCCAGGGACCACGCTCGTCGTGCTGAGAGGAGACCCAGAGGACCAGTGATGCAGTCTTTTGTTGCCTGCGTTTGCAGGGGGAAGATTCCATCGACCCACAGGAGATTTCTTCAGAGATCCTGGTGCAGAGAGGAGGCAGGCTACCCCCAGAGCATGCACCACCTGGAAACAGTCAAGAAAGCCGGCAGGATGAAGCGATGCAAGGTTGCTAGTAGTCGTCTTGCTACTTTGTTGCGGTTTGGCAGGCGTCCTGAGCAGTCAGCGGTCAATCCTTTGGCAGAAGGTGAAGAGGGAGATGCAGAGGAACTCTGATGAGCTCTTGCATTGGTGAGATCCCCAGAGCAGAGACCCTAAATAGCCAGAAAAGGAGGTCTGGCTGCCTAGGAAGGAGGATTGGCTACCAAGAGAGGTAAGAGCCTATCAGAAGGAGCCTCTGACGTCACCTGCTGGCACTGGCCACTCAGAGCAGTCCAGTGTGCCACAGGCACCTCTGTTTCCAAGATGGCAGAGGTCTGGGACACACTGGAGGAGCTCTTGGCACCTCCCCTGGGAGGTGCAGGTCAGGGGAGTGGTCACTCCCCTTTCCTTTGTCCAGTTTCGCGCCAGAGCAGGGCTGGGGGATCCCTGAACCGGTGTAGACTGGCTTATGCAGAGATGGGCACCATCTGTGCCCATCAAAGCATTTCCAGAGGCTGGGGGAGGCTACTCCTCCCCAGCCTTCACACCTATTTCCAAAGGGAGAGGGTGTTACACCCTCTCTCAGAGGAAGTCCTTTGTTCTGCCTTCCTGGGCAGGGCTGCCTGGACCCCAGGAGGGCAGAAACGTGTCTGAGGGGTTGGCAGCAGCAGCAGCTGCAGTGGAGACCCCGGAAAGGTGGTTTGGCAGCACCTAGGTTCTGTGCTAGAGACCTGGGGGATCATGGAATTGTCCCCCCAATAATAGAATTGCATTGGGGTGACATTTCCATGATCTTAGACATGTTACATGGCCATGTTTGGAGTTACCATTGTGACGCTGTACATAGGTAGTGACCTATGTACAGTGCACGTGTGTAATGGTGTCCCCGCACTCACAAAGTCCAGGGAATTTGCCCTGAACGATGTGGGGGCACCTTGGCTAGTGCCAGGGTGCCCACACACTAAGTAACTTTGCACCCAACCTTCACTAGGTGAAGGTTAGACATATAGGTGACTTATAAATTACTTAAGTGCAGTGGTAAATGGCTGTGAAAATAACGTGGACGTTATTTCACTCAGGCTGCACTGGCAAGCCTGTGTAAGAATTGTCAGAGCTCCCTTTGGGTGGCAAAAGAAATGCTGCAGCCCATAGGAATCTCCTGGAACCCCAATACCCTGGGTACCTCAGTACCATATACTAGGGAATTATATGGGTGTACCAGTATGCCAATGTGAATTTGTATATTTAGTCACTAGCCTGTTAGTGACAAATTTGGAAAGCAGAGAGAGCATAACCACTGAGGTTCTGGTTAGCAGAGCCTCAGTGAGACAGTTAGGCATCACACAGGGAACACATACAGGGCACATACTTATGAGCACTGGGGCCCTGCCTGGCAGGGTCCCAGTGACACATAGACTAAAACAACATATATACAGTGAAATATGGGGGTAACATGCCAGGCAAGATGGTACTTTCCTACAGGGCGACCCAGACCCCAGGAGGGCAGAATCCTGTCTGAGGGGTTGGCAGCAGCTGCAGTGGAAACCTCGGAAAGGCAGTTTGGCAGCACCCAGGTTCTGTGCTAGAGGCCTGGGGAATCATGGAATTGTCCCCCCAATACCAGGATGGTATTGGGGTGACAATTCCATGATCTTAGACATGTGACATGGCCATGTTCGGAGTTACCATTGTGACGCTATACATAGGTAGTGACCTATATATAGTGCATGCATGTAATGGTGTCCCCGCACTCACAAACATCGGGGAATTTTCCCTGAACAATGTGGGGGCACCTTGGCTAGTGCCAGGGTGCCCACACAGTAAGTAACTTGGCCCCCAACCTTCACCAAGTGAGGTTTAGACATATAGGTGACTTATAGGTTACTTATGTGCAGTGAAAAATGGCTGTAAAATAACGTGGACGTTATTTCACTCAGGCTGTAGTGGCAGGCCTGTGTAAGAATTGTCTGAGCTCCCTATGGGTGGCAAAAGAAATGCTGCAGCCCATATGGATCTCATGGGACTCCAATACTGTGGGTACCTAGGTACCATATACTAGGGGATTATATGGGTGTACCAGTGTGCCAATTAGAATTGGTAACTTTATTCACTAGCCTGCAGTGACAAATTTAGAAAACAGAGAGAGCATAAACACTGAGGTTCTGGTTAGCAGAGTCTCAGTGATACAGTTAGGCACCACACAGGGAACACATACAGGGCACATACTATGAGCACTGGGGTCCTGCCTGGCAGGATCCCAGTGAAATAAGGACTAAAGCAAACATACATACAGTGAAAATGGGGGTAACATGCCAGGCAAGATGGTACTTTCCTACAAGTTGTCATCCTCATTTGATCCCGTGAGGTTGCCAATTGGTATCGACTGCTACCTGAATGGAGTAGACTACCAACCCGACTGATTGGAGGCAGCTGGGCTAACCTCCCCCAGTGGAAAATGCATGAACAGTAAGATCACCCTAAAGAGGAAAGTGCTTGAAACTATATCGGGAGGGCAATGGCTGTTAGCCTCAGAGGTGACTGGAAGATGCCCATGTGGTAGGAGATGACCTGCGCAGTTTTGGACGGAGGTCATTAAAGCACATTCACCACTCATGTAGCCCAGACGCGAATGCTGGAGATGAGAGCAGAAGATGCTGAAGGACTATCTTGCAGATGTAATCTAAGATTTGTGGGATTCCCTGAAAAGGAGGAAGGCACTAAGCCGGAACTGTCCCTGGAGGGCTGGAGATGATCACAGCTCCCAAATGTTGGTCTATCAGAATTCAGCAACAACAGACTTTCAATGGAGTCAAGTAGAAGTGGAGGGCAATGGGCCTTCAATATATGCTACTCTACTCAGCCAAACTCAAAGTGCTGCATGACGGCTCTCGCACTTCTTTATGAAACCAGGGGATGTCTGGGACTGGCTAGAGGTCAGTGGGGATTGCCAGATCCAGACGTGGGAACGGGAGGGTAGACGTGGAGGATCCTGAGAGGACCAGAAGGCATGCTTGATGATGAGGAAGAGAAGCAGATGACAGCAGTGCTCCACATCCAGTGATAGAGTGGTGCAGTGCTGTGATGGCACTTTGGACTTGGAACAACAGCGCCAGGAACTAGAACAAGCCAGAGCCTGAATGTAGTCAGTCACTTCACCTGACTCTGCTTGGAGCGGTTCAGACTTGTTGGAGGAGATGCCGATTCCTAAGACTGAACCCACTTTGAATTGATGTCACACTTGAGCAGGTGTTATTAGGTGATGAACACCTGGAAGACATAGGCCCTCATTACAACCCTGGTGGTAAATCCCGCTTTCCGTCGTGCAGAAGACCGGCAACATACCGCTGCGGCAGCGGAATTCCGCTACAGGTATTACGACCCACCATCTCGGAATCCGCCACAATACAGACACCCACAAAAGTCCGCTACACCAAAGGTCAGTGATAAACTGGCAATACCAAAACCTACACCGTCTCGCAAACAGGAATACGCCCACACTATCACGACCCACGAATCAACGCGGCGGTCTTTCAACCGCGGTAAACCATTGGCGGTACACACCGCCACGCTCAAAATGCACACACATTTACAAAACACAACCACATTGGACAAATCGAAATACACACACCTGATACACATACACACACCACACCCACACACTCACACCACTATAAAACACATACCCACATTACCCACAACCCCTTACAATGAATTTTTTTGGAAGAAGCAGAGAGAGAGATTACCTAACACAACACCAGCATCCACAGACACACAATACCATCACTTATACAACATCCATGCACCTCAAACAACACACACCAACACATCCCCTCACACATCACAACGGACTGCACCTCACACATCACCCACACCACATCATGGCATCTCAAAGGCACTTTGAGGAGGAGCTCAGGGTCATGGTGGAGGAAATCGTCTGGGTAGAGCCACAGCTATTCGGATCACAGGTGCAGCAGATATCCATTGCAAGGAAGATGGAGCTATGGCGCAGAATTGTCAACAGGGTTAACGCAGTGGGACAGCATCCAAGAACACGGGATGGCATTAGGAAAAGGTGGAACAACCTACGGTGGAAGGTACATTCCGTGGTATCCAGACACCAGATAGCTGTACAGAGGGCAGGCGGTGGACCCCCACCTCCTCCCCACAACTAACAACATGGGAGGGGCAAGTCTTGGCAATACTGCATCCTGAGGGCCTCGCACGAGTAGCAGGAGGACTGGAGTCTGATAAGTCATATCTTAACTACTTTATCCCCCACCCCACCTGCATGCCATCACATACCGCCACCCTTACCCTCACACCCATCACCCCAACAACCCACAGATACCCCACTAAAACAACCCACACAGGCCCACAGTGACGACAGCAGCTCTGCACACTTGGATCAAGATGACCCGCCCGGCCCATCAGGGACCTCGGGATAGTCAGTTCCCCTGACACAGTCACAAACCACCACTGAACCTTCCCCCTCAGGAAACACCACCACAGCACCCACCCAGCGGGCCCATCCCTCTGTCCCCAGGACACGTCAATCAGCAGTGTGTCCACCACTACAGAGAACCCAGGCAACCCCACTAACACAGGACGATCAGGGACGTGGGGGCAGTGGCATTGGCAGTGTGCACACGTTTCAGGGGACAGAGGCACAGGATAACAGGGAAGCTGAGAGGACTGCTGTGCGGCAGGGGGAGGACAGGCCCAGAGAACCGACCCTCCACGAGGCTCTCTCCAGCATCATGGGAGCTTACCACTATTCCCAGGAGACCATGGGCACGGTACTGGCCAAGTTTCAGGAGACCTAGCGGCTGCAGAAGGAACACTACCTAGGGATCAGGGAGGACTTGAAGTCCATCAACACCACCCTGGTCACCATTGCAGGGGTGCTGGCAGACCTTCTCAACACCAGGAGGGACACAATGGCACACCAACGGGCCCCTGACACTAGCCTGGACGATGAACAGCCCTCCACCTCCGCCGGCGCTAGTGGACAGGAGGCACCACCACAAGACCAACAGGCCACCAGCACCCCACCCCCTGCAGATGGGGAACCACCCCTCAAATGGTCCCTGAGATCCAGGAGCAAGACAAAGAACATTGCCAAGACTCCCGCCAGGAAATAAGACCCCCCTGAATGTCACCCTTCTGTCCCACTTTGTCACCCTGTCCACCTTAAACTGCCATTGCTCCACTTCCTATGCCCCTTTGGACAATGCACCTGTGAAACAAATAGACTGGACTCTGCCATGGACACTCCTCCACCATCACCCCAGCCCATTTTACAACCCCCTCCGCTTATTTGCACAGAAATTAACACACTTCAATCACAAAACAAACTGGAGTCAGTCTGTGCTTTCACAAATGTGTAATTGCAATAATTTTGGAATATAGCAATGTCAATGTACTTGTTCACATACCAATGTAACACAGCTGTAGGCCAGTAAGCATAGCAGAGGGCACAAAGTGGGACCCAGATCTGTGAAATGGAAAGTCAAAGTGACAAGTCAGTGTCCACACACTGAGTGAAAATGACAGACTTATGCTAGCTCCAACAATAGTATGAGATGTGGGAAGCAGTTACATCTTCTTACCTCTGTCTCACTGGAAGTATTGCATGATGATGTTGTTTCGGTTGTCGACATCCTCTTCTTCTGCCTCCTCTTCTTCACTGTCCACAGGCTCCACAGCTGCCACAAGACCACCATCTTGTCCATCCTCCTGCAGAAAAAGCTCCTGCCGCCGCAAAGCCAGGTTGTGCAGCATACAACAAGCCACGATTATCTGGCACACCTTCTTCGTGAGTAGTATAGGGATCCACCTGTCAGATGGAGGCACCGGAATCTGGCCTTCAGGAGGCCGAAGGTGCATTCTATAATCCTCCTAGTTCGCCCATGTGCCTCATTGTAGCGTTCCTCTGCCCTTGTCCTGGGATTCCTTACTGGGGTCAGTAGCCATGACAGGTTGGGGTAACCAGAGTCACCTGCAAATGTCGAGGGACAACTGTTAGACACACACTAACCCTTAGGGACAACCCCATACCCAGACACCCATGTCAACTGTATTGGTACCTTGGCTTCACCTATTAGCTACACACGGTGCCTCTGGAGTTACCCAATCACATAAGGGATGCTGCTATTCTTCAAAATGTAAGCGCCATGCACTGAGCCAGGATACTTGCCATTGACATGGGAGATGAACTGGTCTGCCAAACACACCATCTGCACATTCATCGAATGGTAGCTTTTGCGGTTTCTGTACACCTGTTCATTCCTGCGAAGGGGTACAAATGCCACATGTGTTCCATCAATGGCACCAATGATGTTGGGGATATGTCCCAGGGCATCGAAGTCACCATTTACTGTGGGCAAATCCTCCACTTGAGGGAAAACGATGTAGCTGCGCATGTGTTTCAGCAGGGCAGATAACTATCTGGACAACACGTTAGAGAACATTGGCTGGGACATCCCTGATGCCATGGCCACTGTTGTTTGAAAAGGCCCACTGGCCAGGAAATGGAGTACAGACAGGACCTGCACTAGAGGGGGTATTCCTGTGGGATGGCGGATAGCTGACATCAGGTCTGGCTCCAACTGGGCACACAGTTCCAGGATTGTTGCACGACCAAGTCTGTATGTGATTATGATATGTCTCTCTTCCATTGTCAACAGGTCCACCAGGGGTCTGTACACCGGAGGATGCCGCCATCCCATCACCTGCCCCATCAGACGTGCCCTATGGAGGTGAACAGCGAGCAGAGGGTCATCCAACACTGAGGTATCACAATGTGTTATTTGCTGAAACTTTTGTAATTCGCAATGTGCCGGTATCTGTCTGTATTCCCGGCCTAGATGGGTGTGACGCAGTTTTTATCCACCCCATGTGGCCCTCTGAAATGGCGGCTGCCTGACCTGTAAGATGGGACAAGGAGAAATGAGGTAACTGCGCTGGCGTTGTACACCGTTGCAGTGGGCGGTCGAGGAAAGTGGCGTAATTCTTCATTGGTTAACATTGGGCCCTATGGGTCCCAGGAGCCAATGACGATGTACGCCGGTGGTGACAGTACCCACTGCCGCTGACGTGACTGCCATTTTCTGTCTGTTCACTCACTTGATACCTGCCCTTCAACAGGAGAGGACCTACACTGCAAGTGCTGCTGTGACCTGTGTCTGGAAGCGACAATGGCTACAGTGTCTGGGGAAAGGGCCCCTGCCTTCACATCGGAGGAGTTGGAGAAACTAGTGGATTGGGTCCTCCCCCAGTACATGCAACTGTACTGTCTTCCAGACAAACAGGTAAGTACACTGTGAGCATGCTGCATGAGCAATGCCTGTTTTGAGTGGTGCAGATGGAAGATACATGGGGGTGCTGAGGCCTGCATGTGCGGATGGTGAGTGTATGTGCATCAGGGCATGGGTGGGAACTGGTGGGCAATGACTATGACGGTCCGGACGGTGAGTAATTTCCTTTCCCCCTGTACCATTCCTTTAGGTCAGCGCCCACCAGAAGAAGGGTATTTGGCGTGCCATCGCCAAGGACGTCCGGACCCTGGGGTTCTAACACAGAAGGAGCACCCACTGCCGTAAAAGATGGGAGGACCTGCGCCGCTGGAGCAAGAAGACGGCGCAGGCCCAGCTGGGGATGGCCTCCCAACGTGGAAGGGGTACCCGTCGCACCATGACCCCCCCTGATGTACCGGATCCTGGCAGTGGCCTACCCGGAGTTGGATGGGCGCTTGAGGACATCACAGCAGCCTCAAGGGGGTGAGTACACTCTCATTCAGCTGACTCTGCGCGCAATACGAGGCGTCTGGGTTGGGAAGGTGGGCAGTGGGTTCCCCTAGGCCAGGGCGAACTTGGTAGGCAAGGTCCCTTGTGAGGCAGGCTCTGTGGCACCCCAACCCCACTAGTGGTAAGAGCCATCTACACCTAGTCAGGCTCCTGTGACTTCCAGGTGTGCAGCAATTGGGCTGAGGTCTTGTACCCCATGGGCATGTGAATGTTCTAGGAACTGTTAGTGCATGGCCTAGTGCTGAGGGCTGCTCCCTGTTTGTTGTGCCCGCCAACGATAGTGGTGTTGCATGCACTGAACATGTTTTTCTTCTGTCTCCCCCCCCCTTTTTGTTGTCTCCCTGTTCTTGTGTGCAATAGCATCATCAGGCGGAGGAGCAGTGGCACCGGAGCAAGAGGGAGCTGCAACCCACATGGCCCTGGAGGGTGAAGCAACGAAGTCTGAAGCCACCAGTGGGACAGATGGCGAGGGGAGCTCCACGACGGGGACAGGAGCATACACCAGTGACAGCGACTCCTCCTTTGATGGGAGCTCCCTTGCTGTGGCGGGCACCTCTGTGCCCACCGCATCAACAGGTACAGCCGCCCCCCCTACCAGCACCACCCTCCCAGCAGCCTCTCGGCGTGTTTCCTGTGCCCGCTCACCCAGGAGGGTGGCATCTCCTTCGCCCCAGCCACCTCAGGCCCTTCCCCATTCAGCCCTACTGCCCTCAGTGAGGAGGCTATTGACCTCCTGTGATCCCTCACTGTTGGGCAATCTAACATTTTGAATGCCATCCACGGTATTGAGAGGCATTTGCAACAAACAAATGCATACCTGGAGGGCATTCATTCTGGGCAGGCAGCCCAACAGAGAGCATTTCAGTCTCTGGCCTCAGCACTGATGGCAGCCATTGTCCCTGTGTCCAGCCTCTCCCCTCCAACTTCCTCCACCCAGACCCAATCCCCTGTATCTCAGCCTATCCCAAGCACACCATCAGACCAGCATGCACACTCATCAACACACAAGAGTGGACATGGCAAACAAAAGCACCACACATCCCTCAAGCACTCACACAAGCACCATCCCCATGCAGACACAGCAACATCCACTGCCTCCACTGTGTCCCCCTCCTCCTCATCCTCCTCCTCCCTCCCTGTCTCATCTCCACTCACACCTGCATGCACTACATCTTCATCCACTGCCTCCATCACCACCACGCCCATCACCACACACGGCTCACGTGTACTCACCACCCCCACTACCATGCACACATCCCCTGTGTCCTCTCCCAGTGTGTCTGTGAGCCCTCCTCCTAAAGTGCACAAACGCAGGCACACAACCACCGAACAGCCATCCACCTCACAACAGCCTCCGGCCCATGCACCTTCACCCAAATTCAGCAAACGTACACCTCCTACAACCATTACCTCTTCCTCCACTCCCAAACCCCCTCCATCTTCCCGTCCCAGTGTGTCTAAAAAACTTTTCCTGGCTAACATTAACCTCTTCCCTTCACTCCCCCCCTGTCCTTCCCCTAGGGCCAGGCTTTCCAGGTCCCAGCCCAGCACCTCCGGCCACCGAATCCCCAGGCACAGTGGTCTCAGCAACTGCGGGGTCATCGAGTGCGCCACCCATCAGGGCTGCCAGTGTGCCACGTAGCGAGGGCAAGGACATTCTGCCACCTGCCAAGGTGAAGAAGGTGCCCACATCCCGGAGGGAGAAGCTGCACCTACCAGCCACCAAGGGCTCCGCAAAAACAAAAGGGGATAGTGGCAAGACACCTGCAGCACCATCAAAGGTGGGGAAGGGCCAAAAGCAGAAGAGCAGGTCAGGACAGAGTACAGTGGCACCGACTGAGGGACTAGTGTCACCCCCTTTTGTCCACGACAACACCAACCTGTACGGCGGCGAACACCGCAAGCTGCACAAGCACGCCACCTGGACCGCCACCTGCACCGCCACATGCACAGCCACCGGCACGTCTGCAGCCTCAGCGACAGTCCCCAGCATCTTCCCCAGTGGGCAGCCATCCGAGGCTGCAAAAGACACCCTGCTGTGTCCCTCAACAGGTGCTGACCCATGCACCACAACCAGCACCGCCGTCACAGATACCGCCGCAAGCACCGCCACCAGCCCTGCGACGTGCTCAGACAGTTGCACCAACGCTGACATGGCTACCATCCCCAGTGGTCAGTTGTCCAAGGCTGGAGGAGACTTCCTGGACCCTGGGCAGCTTCCACGAGGCATGACTTCCATCACTGTTTGCACCTGCAGGTGGAAGGCAAAGCTGCAGCAGTGTGGGGTATGTCGCTGCATCCATGGCGTAACATGCTACCTGTTCCTTGGAAACCTTGTGGCACACACACCCAGGTGAGGGAATGGCACCGGACACACTGCACGTGGAGCACTCTGGGCACCATGCCTCCTCCAGAACCAGTGGAGAATGACATCCACTACCTCAGTCCTTGGCAGGATGAAGCACTCTGGGCACCAGGCCCCCTCCAGAACCAGTGGAGAATGACATCCACTACCTCAGTCCTTGGCAGGATGAAGACCTCTGGGCACCAGGCCCCCTCCAGAACCAGTGGAGAATCACATCCACTTGAGAGACTGTGGCTTTGCACTCCCCATGATAAAGCAGTGGACAAACCACCCACTGGAGAGACTTGAGAGACTGTGGCGTTGCACTCCCCAGGATAAAGCAGTGGGCAAACCACCCACTTGAGAGACTTGAGAGACTGTGGCTTTGCACTCCCCAGGATAAAGCAGTGGGCAAACCACCCACTGGAGAGACTTGAGAGACGGTGGCTTTGCACTCCCCAGGTTAAAGCAGTGGGCAAACCACCCACTGGAGTGACTTGAGAGACTGTAGGTTTGCACTCCCCAGGATAAAGCAGTGGGCAAGCCACCCACTGGAGAGACTTGAGAGACTGTGGCTTTGTACTCCCGGGGATACAGCAATGGGCATAAAGTCCTCTCATGCAGCAGTGGCGGCATGCGTTCATCTGTCTCTGGTGCCCCTCCACCCCATCCCCCTGAGGGGCCTGTTTATTTTCGATCTGGTGCCCCAGCAGTGTTCTCTCCATTTCGAGTCAGGTATCTTGTGTGGGCTTTGCCCATGCATTTTGAGACCAGTGGTCCACGGACAGTGATTGTACACTATCCGGACTTGTGTAGTTGGTGTACATATTTGTATATACTGAATTGTGAACTTTGACTATCAGATTTTTCATGATTACAATCGTTACAATCATTTAATTTTGTCCTTACATTCTTCCGGGGGTGGGAGGGGGTGCATATGTAATGTTGCTGCATGAATTTGTGTGTATGTTGTTGTGGGTAAGGGTGGGGGTGGGGGTATTGCGTGTTGCTTGTGTTTGTCACTCACTTTTCCCTCCCCCTCCCCTGTGTTGTAGGTGCAGTACTCACCGTGGTCGTCGACGGCGTCTGTCCTGCTCCTGATAGAGCAGGAGGAAGAGCAGCATAGGCAGGACGTGTAGTTCAAGTTCCATGGAGTCCTGGTTCCTCATTGGGTGTCGAGAGGTGAGTGGTTTCCCTTCTGTGTACTGTTTCCGCCATGCTTTTGAGAGTGTTGGTTCCACCCCAGAAAAGGTGGCGGATAGGCCTGTTGTGATAGGGTGGGAGGTACTTTGTCCTCCGCCTGTCTTTTGGCGGTTACCGCCTCGGTGTTTGTTTCTACCGCCGTGGCGGTCGGAGTGTTAAAGTGGCTGTCTGTGTTGGCGGTTTCCGCCATGGTCGTGATTCCATTTATTTTTCCGCCGCCCTGTTGGCGGTATTACCGCCACTTTAACACCGACCTACAGGGTTGTAATGAGGGCCATAGTATTGTATAAGTCTATAACATGATTACTGCCATGTAGATGTTTGCATAGACCTCACACCTAATTTGAAACTTTTATGTACAGAGACATTATGGCCCTCATTATGATAATGGCCGTAAATGTCGCCTACCGCCACGGAGACAGCCGCCAAAAGACCATTGCCCTGGCTACATACCGTCCACCATATTATGACCGTAGCCCAAACTCCGCCAGAAGCCTGGCGGAATTCCGGCTACAGTCATGACGGCAGTAAAGTGGCGCTACTGCCAGCAGCAGCCCCACGCCAGAAGAATGTCGCCGACCGTATCATGACACATGATACGGCCTGGCGGTGTTCCACTGGCAGACACTGCTGCTGTCAGCATCGCCCTGTCCCGTCTCCTGCCGGAGGACCCCCTGCAAGCAGGTAAGTCGGGTGCACCGACAGGAGAGGGGTGTGGGAGGTGTTGTGTGTGTGCATGGGTGTATGTGTGTTTGTGTCTGTGTGCGTGCATGCGGGTGTAGGGCGTGTGTGATGCGTGTGCGCATGAATGAATGTGAGTGTGCGTGTATGTTGTGATGTGTGAATGCGTGTGCTTGTATGTATGTCAGTGTGTGTGGGTGTGTGTGTGCATGGATGTATGCATGCGTGGGTGAATGTGGGTATGCGTGAGTGTATACGTGTGTTTTGCCATGTGTGTTTATGTTGGGGGGATGGGAGAGGGGGGAAGGGTGGGAGAGGGCTCTGGGAGGGGGGGGGAGACCCCTATCAGTGCCAGGGTAGGAATGATGGTGCCTACCACAATGGTTTTCGTGGCGGTACAAAAGCCACAGACACCATAGCAGTGGGCAGGGTCATATTGCCTTGGGTGGCCTAGTGACGGCTGTCGGGCTCGAGACTGTAGTCTCCAGCCCGGCGGTCGTTACACCGTGGCGGTTGGTGTATTACATTGGCAGTTTGGCTTTAGCCAAACCGTCAATGTCATAATATGGCGGTATGTGCCGCCTGCCTGTTGGCGGTACTACGGCCATTATAACACCGACCGCCGGGGTCGTAATGACACCCTATGTCTCTCAAAATGGGTTCGGACGCACAGGATGGGACCACTGGGTGGGTCGGGTCGCTATCTATGGCCCGTTTATTCTTCCATCCTCCCCCTCTGTCTGTGTTTTTAACCTTTCCTTGAGGGTGGCTGTTGTGTGCAGTGGGAAGTGAGTGAATGTGTAGGCACTATGGGAGAGGTTGGATTATAACCTGGATTGCTATCTAGTTACCCCTCTCACATTCCACCCTTGGCATGTATGTTTGAGTAGAGGTGGTAGATTTGTTATTTAGTCATGAGTTCCAATTGATTGTTTTTAAGGTGGTTTATTAGGAATGGGAAGACATACATTTATTTAAGGTGTGTTTTACCCAGGTAGGAGGGTGGTTTCATGTTTGTTGTGTAAGGTATTATTTACTGCAGTAAATAACGTTCCCTCCTTCTGGGAGTCCATGTATACCGGGGGGTTGGAAACATTGGAAGCCATTGGGCCCATGCAACCAGAGGAAGCTGGAGCTGGAGCTACAGGAGGGAAAGGCCAACTTGTCCCAGTTCCAGAGACAGAAGGTGGGACGGAAGAAAGAGGCAGCAGATGTCAAGGATGCATACAGACAAGTTGCCAGCATTTGGGACTGGCTGGACTGCCATGTAATATGTGAATACCATCAAAGACTACACAGAGAAGGTGACTGGTTGGGTCATATGTTGGCCTGGCTCCTAAAGTGGGAAGGACCCACCACCCCCGTGATCATCTCCTTGACCAGGGTAGATGGGACGACGTTCATGGGTCAAGCAGTGATCAACTTGACTTTGCACAAGCATATGGCAAGTATGTACGCGGCTCCACTGGGAATCAATTAACATGATAAAGTGCAGTTTCTCAACATGGAGGAAGAGATACAACTGGATGGACTTCAAGAGGCCCTGCGAAATGTTGCCAGGGACAAATTCCCAGGCCTGGTTGGCCTCCAAGTAGAGTTTTTTCAGACATACTCTGCTGATCTTCTCCCAAAACTACTGGAAACCTTCCAGGAGGTGAAATTGAATGAAATGTTGTCTGAGCAATTATGCTGCTAAAACACGATAAAGACCATAGAGACCTAGGATCATACAGCCCATCATCTATGCTCAACGTGGATGTTAAGTTGCTTGTGAAGGTCCTTGCAATGCGTCTGAGCCAGATGGTCACCCATTCGGTACACACTGATCAGTGTGGCTTAATGGCAGGGAGGGGCACCCACCTAGACTGGCGGAGACTCTCACACATCTTGCATGCCACCCGGACTGCGAGGGAAGAGGCAGCAATAGTGGGTTTAGATATAGAAAAGGCTTTTGATGCACTCTCCTGGATGTATTTATGGGAAGTGATGTGGAAAATGGGGTTCGGCATGAGATACTTGTCCTGGGTGAGCCTCTTATGCTTGGAGCCAAGGGCGAGGGTTTGCACTAGCCAGGTGATGTTGGATTCTTTTAGCATTGGGAGAACTACCAGACAGGAATGCCTGCTGTCCCACTCCCGTTTTCACTCACCATGGAACCTCTGGCGACATACCTGAGGGTCTAATTTTGTGACTGGAGAATCAGAGTGGGGAACACAACTCACATAGGCCCTCATTTTGAACAAGCGGGATTTCCCGCCGTGTTCAGGCTGGCGGTCTTTTCATCGACCACCAGCCTCCTGGAAAATCCGCTGGCCGTATTATATTTTTCCCCCAGGCCAGCGGGCGGAGAACACGGCTATAACATTGAGGGCGGCTCCATTAGGAGCCAATGTTGGTGTGCGGTGGGTGCAGCAGCACCGGTCGCGCATGTCACTGCCTGTAAGTTGGGCAGTGGCATGTGCAATGGGGGCCTGCACAGGGGCCCCTGCACTGCCCTTGCAAAGTGCATGGGCAGTGCAGGGGCCCCCAGGGGTGCCCCGGGGCACCCCCTCCACCAGCCTTTTCCTGGCGGCATGTGAAACATTATCCACAGGGTAGCGCAGCTACCCTGAAGGATGGTGTTTCATCCCGCCGCCAGGCTGCCTGGCGGCGTGAGCATGGCAGTGGGTGACGGCTGCCGCTGACGGCCGTCAACCAGTTCATTATTTGGCAGTTCGCCAGGTTCATAGTCACCGCCATAGTCTCTATCTATGCAGATGATATTCTTCTTTATATGTCTGACCCTGAAATATCAGTGCCGCACCTCCTTTGGCTTATGGCCAATTTTGGGAGAGTGTCAGGCTTTCCTGTTAACAGGCACATTATAGTGATTTTTCCTATGGCATTATTGGTATACTGAGCTGTGATTGACCTTTCAAAGGGGGATTGCGAAGGGAAATGAACCAGTTTTGATATCTCAGGGTTCAGGTAATGCACAACCAATGAATACATTATGAATTGAATATAAGACAAATTGCAGAAGGCCTTACTACTTTTATCGTATTCTGGAAGAACCTACCACTGTCTGCCATGGGCAGGGTAGCACCTAGTAAAATGGTGTTGCTGCCAAGATGTCTCTACATCATCCAGAATTCCATTTGTATTCTGCCAACCTCTCTGTTTAGACAGCTTAATGAATTGTTAGAGTGTCTGGACCACCAGGCATATTAGAGTCAAGCTGGAGATCCTAAAATTAGATCTAGCTGTTGGCGGCCTGGGCCTCCCAGATCTTTAGTTGTACTGCCTAGCATGATTGCTTCAATTCACAGCACTGTGGTGTGAGGAGAGCCCCAGTGAGGAAAAAAAACATTAGAGGGCCTGGTGTCCGCAGACTTCTCATGGGTGGCCACAGAGTACTGGCAGGCAACCCGTTTATAGTGGCACATGTCAGGCAGGCCTGGGAAAAGGCAGCCACATATGTTTTGAAGCAAGCTCCTTATGTGCCTCTTCCAATATGGTGCCTCAAGACCTTCCTGTGTATTCACGCCTCCATGAATGTCACGCAGTGGGTGAATGGCAGCTGAAAGAGAGTGGGAGATCTCTACTTGAATGGCTTTTTTGTAGATCTCCTGGAGGCGGATAAAGTGTTTGAAATCGGTCCCTGATAGTTTCTGCAATGCACAAGCTTATCCCACACAGCTCACAAAATATAGACGGGATTCCCTGATGAGCCAAAGAATCTGGGGTACTAAAGGTGCTGCTGGTTCTGGGCTCTCAGGCAGATAGACACAGCATTGGTCTTCAGTGGGACAGGGACCTTGACACCCCACTCACAAATTGTGAGTAGAAGCGAGCCGGGACACAATTACAGGAAACTGCAAATAACACGAGATTCAAGCCAGTGCAAGTTTATTATCTTCACAGAGCATACCTGACACCACAAAAACTCCAGAGGGTTTACACCACACGGGCAGCTAACTGTGTCCTCTGTGGTGAGTCTTCTGCCAGTTTTATCCATGTAACATAGAAATATCGTGAGCGGCATACCTACTGGACTCAGAAACTACACTCAGTGAACCAGGCAACTGGAACCCAGCCTGGCCGCACAATCTGACAATATCTCCTGGGCCTTCTGATGCTTCCCAAAGAGGGCATAAAAACAAGACCTATGTTTGCCCAGTTTGGGCTGGTGCTGGCTAGACTCACATGCATCCATCACTAAGTCTAAGATGCATAGCCACTTCGTCACTAGATTAATTGATCTTACACAGTTTGATGATTGCTTCGAGTCTTTCCACAAACTCATCAGTTGTTTTACCAACTTTTTGACGTTATTGACTGAAAATGTATTGTTCATAATTGAAGATCGGTACTGGACTGAACTTAAGATTCAAAGCGACTTTAATCTGGCGGTACGTGGCTTCTTCATCAATTCTCAGCATTTTATTTATGACTTCTTTCACACCATCACCAGCAAGATTTTTGGCATACTTGATAATCTTTCTGTTATCAATCTCTTCAAGGGCATCAATGAAACCCTCAAATATCTCTATCCAAGCAGTCCATCTACCACCAATATTCTTATTTTTGGCAGTATCGAAATGTGGTGGTGGTTTCAGGAAGGCAGCAGCACTGTAACTGTTCACAGGATTGGCTGATGCTGTGACTGGAGCTCTCTCTGGCTCCCCTTGCCAGAAAGCAGGATCTGCTACATTCATGCCCCTACCCTGGCTCTGCGATGGGCCGGCCTCAGAGTCACCCTTGATGAGCTCCATTGGCAGAACAAGCTTTTGCTGAAATTCTTGCCACTGCAGATAGAGAGAGATTTGTAGGTGCAACCCCAGGCACTTTGCTTGAAGCCATGCTTGGCTGTGGTATGATGTCTCTGTTTAATTGGTTCAGGTAAGCAGATGGCCCTTATATGTAGTTGACAGATCTTGTTTTCATTCTCTCTTTTCACACCTGGTTGATCTCAGTCTTGGAAACCTTCTGTTTATAGCGTTCTTTGGCAAGTTGTGATTATCTTTGACTGTGCTTTGGAAACCTGGTTGTATCTGCCTTCAGGGTTAATGCTCTGTACTATGTAATTTTATTTTGCGCGGCAGTGCAGTACCCTTCAGAATGGCCTGTGTCAAATTTTCTTGACCAACAGTGCATAGTCTTCTCAGTAAAGCTTTCTTTATCTTTAAATGCATCACACTGGCATGAGTTGTGCTTTGACCCCACATATGCCAACTGTTGACTTGGCACTTCGACAACGGCACAGGTGGCACGCTCAAGCAGCTTGCTTGGACCATGGCAAACTCTCTGGGACAGCAGTGTCTTTCATTTGGGTTACTTATCCCCTATCTTGTAGCAAGTTGTCGCCTCCTCCCCAGCCTGGGTACCCATCAATGACTACACCTCACACGGAGATGTAAATCACATACCTTTATTCCTCTGTGTGTGCCTGTGAACTCTCAACATTCTAAACTAGGCTTTCATCCCCTTCTGTTCCAGCAATTACGTCACACTGTTCCAGAGTCCGTTTAGAGACAAAAAAGTTATTTCATAAAACTTGCAAGACACTACAGCCATACACAGCTAACTCTATATAGCAAAGGTTATTGTGTCAGACAACTGGAAACACTGCCATGCCATCCAGTTACTTAAAAAATCCTCCTGCTGACCCTGAAATTCTGGAGAACTAACATCGACTATCTCTTCTCTCCACCCCATATGAGCTCTTAGAAAAAGTGCTATTAACAACTAACCTTCTAATTAGTTAGAGAATAAAATGTACAATGTTTTCCAGTCCGGGTTCAGACACTCCCACAGAAGAGAAACTGGATCAAGGCCCACTTCGAAGCTCTTATATTATTGGACCTATCAGCTGCCTTTAATACCATCTCTCACTCAACCCTGCTGAAGAGATTCAATGAAATAGGCCTATGTAGCTTTGAATTGAAGTGGTTCTGCTTCCTCCTATCCCGCAGAACCAAGACCATCAGACTACTACCGTTCAAAACCTTTATTGCCTCTGTACCCAACAAGGTTCCACTGGGCTCCTCTTTGAGAACAATTTTCTCTAATATTCATATCTCTCCCCCAGCCACATCCACCATATCCTACTTCAGTGATACCCAAAGTATCATCTCCATCTCTAAAAATGCCAATCAGGTACTTTCCAACTTCTGTAGAAGCATAACATCAATTGCTTGCCAGAAGCAGATCAACTGCCTCAAGATAAAGATAAACAGAGACAAGACAGAAATTCTATTTTTCATTCACAAATCCCTGTTTTGGATTCCTACACTGTGGCCTTTCAGCCTGCCCCCCCTACACTCCTGTCTCTTCATTTACAATCAAGCCTCCTTTACGAAACAAGTAAACCAGGGGTCCAGAAGATGCTGCATCTGTCTCAAAACACTCACGAACATTGCCCTCTTTCTCCTAATTGATGACCAGTAAATCATAATTTATTCTTTAATCACCGCTCTTCTTCATCGAGGAAATTCTGTTTACCTGGTGAGAACAGGCTACCTTTCTCTTTGTTTTCAAGGCATCCAGAACTCAATAGTTCTGATGATCTTACAGTTGTCTGCTACTACCAAAGTGTTATCCCATCTCACGTCTCCACTGGTTGCCTGTCAAGAAGCTATCTATGTTCAGTGCCCTCTACATGGCCCTTAAAGTGGCTAACACACCTATTTGCTTCAGGCACATGTTCTCCTATTATCTTCTTTCTTGTCCCATTTGGTTTGCCTCTGCTAATGGACTGTTGCATGCCTTTCCAAATACTGAATAGAAGCCATCCTTTCTCCAAACTGGCCTGCAAATTTTGTAATGAGAGTCTTGTTTCAGATCCGTAGCCAGTCCTTCACAGTTAAGGAAAATTTTAAAAACTCATCTTTTCAGATAATTTGTACTGCTGATCATTTTTCACGAATCAATTGCTTCCTCTACCTTGCTTCAGTTCCCGTTTACTGCAGTAAGAGTATGTCTTTGTCACTGTTGCAAATACCATGATATAACAACATAAACATTTTTCCAGATAAATGTGGTGCAAAGGCAAATTTCAGCAAATAACTAAACTTTTCTTAAAAGACTGTTTCCACCATTGGGATTGTCCTGATGTTTGTGCAACGTGTCCTTGACACTGTCAATAAAATACCCAATTATGCCCTTAAACTGCAGCATCTTCACAGCTGTGTAGGCACAGTTCAAAAATGAATCCTTTTTTTTAATCTACCCCTTGCCAATGTTGTCATCCTTGGATTGGCAGCTTGTACACAAAAGACCCTGTGCATGGCATATTAATCCGTTAATCACACTGTCTCAGACTTTCTAAATGACAGTCTTCAATTATATCATTTACCCCTTGTAGGAGGCTGGCCTGGTTTGTAGTGGGTACCTATGCTGCTTACACCTTATACCAGGTCCAGTTACCCCTTGTTAGTGAAATGTAGACAGTGTCTAGTGTAGCAAAGTGCCATCTTACCTGGCATGTTACCCCCATTTTTACATGTATGTAAGTTTGTTTTTCGTTGCTATCCAAGACACCAGTGCTCATAGTTTGTGGCCGGAATGTGTGTATCTGTGTAGTAACTAACTGTGTCACTGAGGCTCTGCTAACCAGAACCTCAGTGCTTATGCTCTCTCTGCCTTTAAAATTGTCACTTTTAATTCCCTAGTATATGGTACTTAGGGACCCAGGGTATTGGGGTTCCAGGAGATCCCTATGGGCTGCAGCATTTCTTTTGCCACCCATACGGAGCTCAGACAAATCTTACACAGGACTGCCACTGCATCCTGAGTGACTTAACGTCCACGTTATTTCACAGCCATTTTATTCTGCACTTAAGTACTTATAAGTCACCTATATCTCTAACCTTCACTTAGCGAAGGTTAAGTGCAAAGTTACTAAGTGTGAGGGCACCCTGGCACTAGCCAAGGTGCCCCCACATTGTTCAGGGCAATTTCCCCGGACTTTGTGAGTGTGGGGGACACCATTACACACGTGCACTACATATAGGTCAATACCTATATGTAGCTTCACAATGGTAACTCCAAATATGGCCATATAACATGTCTAAGATCATGGAATTGTCCCCCCTTGCCAAATCTGGTAGTGGGGTGCCAATCCCATGCATCCCCGGGGCTCCAGCATGGACCCCGGGTACTGCCAAACTAGCTCTCTGGGGTTTTTACTGCAGCTACCACTGCTGCCAACCTACAGACAGGCTTCTGCCCTCCTGGGGTATGGGCAGCCCAGTCCCAGGAAGGCAGAACAAAGGATTTCCTCTGAGAGATGGTGTTACACCCTCTCCCTTTGGAAATAGGTGTTAAGGGCTGGTGAGGATTAGCCTCCCCCAGCCTCTGGAAATGCTTTGAAGTGCACAGATGGTGCCCTCCTTGCATAGGCTAGTCTACACTGGTTCAGGGATCCCCCAGACCCTGCTCTGGCGCGAAACTGGACAAAGGAAAGGGGAGTGACCACTCCCCTCTACATTACCACCCCAGGGGTGGTGCCCAGAGCTCCTCCAGTGTGTGCCAGACCTCTGCATCTTGAATGCAGAGGTGTGAGGGCACAGTGGAGGCCTCTAAGTGGCAAGTGCCACCAGGTGACGTCAGTGACCCCTCCTGATAGGGGCTTACCTGGTTAGGAGGCCAATCCTCCTCTGAGGGCTATTTAGGGTCTCTCCTGTGGGTTTCTCGTCAGATAACGAATGCAAGAGCTCACTAGAGTTCCTCTGCATCTCCCTCTTTGACTTCTGCCAAGGATTGACCGCTGACTGCTCCAGGACGCCTGCAAAACCGCAAAAAAGTAGCAAGACGACTACCAGCAACATTGTAGCACCTAATACTGCCGACGTTCTTGACTGTTTCCTGGTGGTGCATGCTCTGAGGGCTGTCTGCCTTCACTCTGCACTGGAAGCCAAGATGAAATCTCCCGTGGGTCGACAGAATCTTCCCCCTGCTAACGTAGGTACCAAACTTCTGCATCACCGGTCCACTAGGTCCCCTCTCATCACGACGAGCGTGTTCCCTGGAACACAGAAGCTGGACCCAAGTGACCCCGACTGTCCAGTGGCTCTTCTGTCCAAATTTGGTGGAGGTAAGTCCTTGCCTCCCCACGCCAGACAGTAATCATGTGTACTGCATGATCTGCACTGGCTAGGGCTTCTGTGCACTTTTGCAAGGAATCCTTCATGCACAGCATTGCCCAGGTCCCCAGCGCTCCATCCTGCTTTACTCAACTCGTTGAGTTGACCACCGGCTTCGTGGGACCCTCCTTTGTAGTGTTGAGATGACCGCCATGCTCAGATTTCTTGAACGCCTGTTCAAGTGCTTCTGCGGGTACTTTCTGCTTCTGCATGGGCTCTATGTGCTGCTGAGCGCCCCTTCAGTCTCCTCCTCCAAGGAGCGACCTCCTGGTCCTTCCTGGGCCCAGACAGCACCCATTTTCTTCAAAAGCGACCTTTACATCTAGCAAGGCTTGTTTGCCGCCTTTCTGCATGGAAACAACTCTGCATCCTTCAGCACGCAGTGGGAGATCTTCTGTGCAAAGGAGAAGTTCCTGGCATCTTCCATTGTTGCAGAATCTTCAGCTTCTTCCACCTGGAGGCAGCCCTTTTGCACCTTCATCTGGGGTTTAGTGGGCTCCTGCCCCCCCCGGACACTTGCGTGACTTCTGGACTTGGTCCACTTCCTTTACAGGTCCTCAGGTCAAGGAATCCATGTTTAGTGCTTTGCAGTCAGTTGCAGAATCTCCTATCACGACTTTAGTGTGTTTCTGGGGAAGTAGGGTAACTTTACTCCTACTTTTCAGGGTCTTGGGCTGGGGTATCTTGGACACCCATTGTGTTTTCTTACACTCCCAGTGACCCTCTACACACTACACTAGGCCTGGTGTGCATTCGTGGTTCGCTTTCCACTTTTAGAGTATATGGTTTTTGTTGCCCTTAGCCCTTTTGCTTCTATTGTATTCTACAGTGTTTGCACTACTTTTCTAACTGTTTACTTACCTGATTTTGGTTTGTGTGTATATTTTGTGTATTTTACTTACCTCCTAAGGGAGTATATCCTCTGAGACATTTCTGACACATTGTCACTAAAATAAAGTACCTTTATTTTTAGTAACACTGAGTATTGTGATTCTTATGATATCGTGCTATATGATGTAAGTGGTATAGTAGGAGCTTTACAAGTCTCCTAGTTCAGCCTAAGCTGCTCTGCTATAGCTACCTCTAGGGGCCTAAGCTGCTAGAGCACTACTAATCTACTAATAAGGGATAACTGGACCTGGCACAAGGTGTAAGTACCATAAGGTACCCACTATAGGCCAGGCCAGCCTCCCACATTGGTAGTGCAGCGGTAGGATAAGTACTTGTAATTGCTTTACCACTTTGTCATTGGTGCTTTTCATAACAAAAACACATACCAAGTACTTCAGAATATACACAGTGAACCTAAACAGTTTAACTTTATTTTTATAAACTTTCTAAAAAGTTTCTGAAACGTTTTCAAAAGTTTTGAAAAGTTTGAAAACGTTTTTCTCTTTTCTTTAAAGGTTTCTAAACTTTTTTCTCACTGTCCTAAACCCTTTCTAACAGTCATGTCTGCAGTAGAACTTACTCCCACAATTGTGCAGGCAAGCTATGGTAGTTTAAACTTTAAACGTTTGAGGGGGTCTCTGCATAGAAAGAGGTTTAAGCATTGGTAAGAACCCTACCAAAGATCTTCTCCTTAGCCTTGTCCTAGAAAGTGACCAGATCCAGTCTGGCCCATCCCAGGATCAGGAGGTAGAGGTGGGGGGTGTGGTAGGGACGATCCAGAAAGATCAGGTATTCAAGTTGTTCTTTTATTATAATATAGAATATCCCATCCACATAGATTGCCACAGGAGCTCTGCTCTCTCCAACTCCTTCCTCCACCAGTCTCCACAGTCTCGCCCTAGGAATGTAGAATCCCTTTACATTCTAACTCTCATAAGATGCAGAGCATGCATTTCTCTCCAGATACCACACACCTTCCCCCCAATGAGTATGATAAGGAACATAAAGCTAAAAAAATATATAAATCCTATAATGAAACAAAAAACAAATGTTAAAATATCCTAACAAAAAACTACTACATTAGAAGATAAACAAGAGAAGAATTAAACATCTTTCTTCCTGGAAATCATGACACGCTTGAGATTCCATATTCTTCCATCGCTAACTTTGACTGCTTTTTTTAACAGCTTAGTGACTGCAAAAGTACCCCAATATTTACTTCCACTCTTACTTAATATTGTTTTTTTAATCAAAACCTCATCTCCTACCTTTACTTTGAGATAACATGCGCTTTTCCTTTTATCAAAATACTCTTTCCTTTTTTCCATTTGAACCATTTCACTGTTCCTGTCTTACTCCTCATGAGACCAGGAAACTGCTTTGTTTTTGTCCCCGGACACCCATCCTGGTGCTAACATGGTATTACCTTTTCTACCCCTGAACATCTCAAACGGAACTGCCCGGTAGTGGAATGCGGAGTAAATCGGTATGCTACTAGAAATTGTTTTAAACCTTCTTTCCAATTTCTTCCCGCAGCCACCTCTAGTTGCACACATTCTTTTACACACTTAAACCTTTCTACAATTCTGTTCCCTTCAGGATGGCACAATAAACATAACTTATGCTTGATCCTCAATCTCCTCAAATATTCCTCCATCCCCTTGGAGACAAATTGCAGACCATTATCTGTGAAGATAGAGTTGGGGAATCCCGATCGAGCGAAAATGTCCTCAAGCATCCTCGTGGTTTCCACCCTGCTGACTACACCCATCTCAACCCACCTGGAGAATTGATCTACTAAGCCCAAAATGTAACTGCTTCTTGCTCTTCCATGAATTGGTCCTACAATATCCATAGCAACTACATCCCACGGTCTGCTTGATAAACTCCTGACACACATCAAAGGTACTCTTGTTTTATAAATCTTATTACTATTACAGCAATCTGGACATTCTCTAATTACTCTCTCGATACTCAAGTCCATTCCTGGCCACCAATAGTTGAGGCGAATTCTTGATTTAGTTTTACTCATTCCTTGGTGTCCCGCATGTCCCAACTGAATAATTTTATCGGTCGAAATGCTTGGAACTACCAACCTTGCTCCCCGAAACAATAACTCATCTGACACAGACAATTCATCCCTTACTTTCCAGAATCCTCTAAATGTTTCAGAATTCTTCAAACTCTTAAAGTACCAAGAGTTCTTGAGAAAATGACATACACGTTGTAACACAGGATCATTAGCTACTGCTTTCACTCACTCATCCTGTTTAATTATTCCTTCTGTGACACTACACACACTAAATTTGTCTTCTTGACAATTGTTCAAATTTTCCTCGGATTCAGAAGCAAGTCTAGATAAACAATCTTCCGTATTGTTACAAGCTACTGGCACATAAAACATTTTGAAATTAAAATCCTGAAGATTAACCACCCACCTACTTATCCTGTTTGAGATTTGGTCAAGTCCCTTTTTCATGAAAACTTCCACTAATGGCTTGTTGTCAGTGTAAACATGGAACTCCCTTCCCCACAAAAAGTTCCTAAGCTTATTGATAGCCCAAAATACTGCTAAGGCCTCTTTCTCAATAGTGGAGTAGTTTACCTCTGCTCCCCTTAATGTTCGTGAATTGTACACCACCGGTTTCAACTCCTGATCATTCCCCTTTTGTAAAAGAACAGCTCCAAAGCCATTGTTACTGGCATCTGTCATGATTACACACAATTCATTTGTATCAAATGATTTCAAACTTCCCACCTTAGATATCTCATCGTTAATACTTCCAAATTCTCTTTCACACATATCATCCCACGCAAGCTCAAACCCTTTCCTCAGCAATTTACGCATGTTCTCTGTTTTAGAAGCCAAGTTTGGCAGGAATTTGGCATGAAATTCTACCATCCCTAAAAATGACAATAATTTTTTTTTTTCTGGGGAATGCAAATTCAAGATATTTTTAACCAACTCTTGTTTTGGATACAACCCTGTTGAGGTGGTTTTGTGACCCAGATATTCAATTTCTTCCTTTCCAAAGGAACACTTCTTTAACTTTAATGTGAGACCCTGATCCCTTAGGATGCTCAACACTCTCTTTACTCTCTCCACATGTTCCTTCTCTGTTTGGGCACACACTCAAATATCGTCCTGAAAATATTTAACTCCTGGTTCAGAGCCAAATTAATTGTGCATTAAACGCTGAAACACTGATGCAGCTGACACTAGCCCAAAAGGCATCCTTACAAATCTAAAGGTACCAAAAGGTGTGATAAAGGTGGTGTAGTCCCTAGAATCGGCATGCAACACAACCTGATGGTATGCCGAAGCTAAATCCAATGTACTAAAGTACTTAGCACCATGCAATGAAGATACCATCTCTGTTATGTTTGGCAGAGGAAACTGATCACTAATGACTGACTTGTTGAGATTTCTTAAGTCCACGCATAATCTGATCTCACCAGATGATTTACGTGCAACGACTATGGGAGGCACCCATTCAGATGCCTCTACCGGTTCAATTATACCTTCACTGCACAACCTCCGTATCTCCTTTTCTACATCATCTTTCATCGATATAGGAATGGGTCGCACTTTGCACACTACTGGTACTGCCCCTTTCTTGATTTTGATGCGATGCACATATTTTGCTAAGCATCCCAATGTGTCACTAAATCCATCCTTAAAATCATGGACAAAATCTGGCACTACCTCAACCCTCTTTTTTTCTTCACTAGCAGATATCTCACACACGCCCCTCAACATTTGCACAAAATCTTTCTTAAGGATAACTGGCGTCGAACTATTGAGATCTAAAATGACCTTCAGTTCCTTCTGATGTGGCCAGCTTAAAATACTATCACTTTTCACCGGAACATAGATTTTCCCAACTATAGTGTTTGATTTGAAGGTAATTTCCTGTTCAAAATAGCCCCTCAGGTCTATGGTTTGTCCCCCATAACCCCCTGGAATCACATCAGGCTCTTTCAGTTTCACATTTTGACTTTAATACTTATCAAATGCATCATTGGACAATAAAGTCAACCACGCTCCCGAATCAAACAAAACTTTGCAATCAATTCCACCAATGGTTACATTGTCTTTTGGATGTTTCTTCTTCTTTTCTTGTGTATCGACCGTCAATATGCAATCTTCCACTAGCTTCACTGAAGGAGAGTCTTTGTTTGACCTACAAAACTTCGCAAAATGTCAGCGCTTGTTGCACAACTTGCAAATTGCATTGGTCGCTCAACACTTTTTATCAGAGGCATAATGTCCTAGGTTCCCGCACAGGAAACACTTGGTATCTTTGAATTTAGACCTCTGAATTTGATTAAGCTTCCCATCATCTTTTCCTCCATCACTGTCTTTGTAGTCACTTTGTTGCTCATTTTTCTGAATTATTTTATTGACTGCCGGACACTTGCTTCTCTCCAATTCTTCCACACAAGCTAAGGTGTGTTCCACACTCTTAGCTATCGTCACCACTTCCTGTAGAGAAGGATCATCCTTGCTCCAAAGTTCCTGCCTGACCTTGTCACTGGAGCATTTCAACATAAACTGATCCCTTATACGTTCCTCAAGTGTCATTCCAAACTTGCATGTAGCAGCAAGCTTCCTTATTGCCGTAACGTAATCCTCAATTGATTCACCCGGTTTCTGTTCCCTCATACCAAAGTTGTAACGTTCAAGGATTGTGCTGATTTTCGGCAGGTAGTGCAAATCCAGCTTTTTCAAGCATACTTCAAATTCATTTAAATCAGTCCCATTATCATCGGGTTCTGGCAATGTTACAAACATTTCTTGTCCTTCACTTCCCAAACAATGCATAAGAAGTGATTTTTTCCTTTCATTAGACAAGGTTGAGCCACATACTCTTGTATAATGGAAAAAAATACTTTTTCCATTTGGACCAGATAATGGGTGCTTCACCTGGGATCGTTAAGAAAAAAGGAGGAGGTGGTATATTCTGCATTGTTTAAGTTTCGTAAAGTGCTTTTAATTAAATAGTTTTCTCTTTATTCTTGAATCATTTTAATGTCTATCAAGCTCCTTTTATGATATAAGATGCCGAAACAGGCATTTTCTTTAGGGAGTTCTTCTAGTTTTTTTATTTTTATTTTTTCTCAAGAAGTTCCGGAGACAGCCAGGCTACAAGTACGACTCCTGATCAGGTAGCACAAAAATCGCACTTTTATTTTAACAAATATTCACTCACATGCAAAAGTAAACCTGAACAATGCCTTCGCGTGTGTTAAAATTATATGCGCGTGATCAGGAATGCAAGCGCGTCAGAAAATAACTTTGTTAGGATACAGGTGGCTCGAGAAAGTCGGCATGCAGTCCGCGTGTACACACTTACTTGGATATGCGCAACACAACACGCGTTGGTAACCAAGTTTAGCTTGACAGCTGGAAGGTTTGTGCACGCGTGCCTGACCGCGTGTTTAATTTGAAAAATGTAAGCAGTTTGTTGAGCGCTGATGAGTATTTTGATGAGAATAACGGGTAACTGATTTGAAAACAACGAAAATAACACAACGTTTAAGTTGTACAGATCAGTTCTTTTCTTGAAAAACAAAAAATAATTCACAGCGCTTCAGAAGTTCAGATCAGTTCTTTTCTTGAAGTCTAAATTAAATATACAATAGACTCACCAGGAAAGGAGTTCCTTAGAAAATCTTCCTCACTGCCGTAATAATAGAACACGCGACAGACTCACCACGTAAAACAGTGTCTTTTAGAAAGGTCGGTTTGTAGATGATGATGTAGTTGAGTTCAGTACCATCTCCTTCCCATAGTTCAACGTGGGTAATTTAGTGTTGAGATATTCCAACAGGTCCAGACCCTCATCGCCAGTGTGGTAAGGACAATCCAGAAAGATCAGGTATTCAAGTTGTTCCTTTATTATAATATAGAATATCCCATCCACATAGATTGCCACAGGAGCTCTGCTCTCTCCAACTCCTTCCTCCACCAGTCTCCACTGTCTCCCCCAAAGAATGTAGAATCCCTTTACATTCTAACTCTTAAAAGATGCAGAGCATGCATTTCTCTCCAGATACCACAGGGGGTACCCAGCAAGACTCAGAGGAGTCCCCTGAGGATGCTGGGGAGGGTTCATCCAAAGACCTGCCAGCTAACAGGCCTCCTAGTGACACTGGTAGTGGGAGTGGGTCACACACTAGTAGGGCACCTTTCACTCCAAAAGGCCAGGTTACTAGAGTCCGATAAGTTAGAGACAGGTCTCGCTCTGCCAATTCTCACATTTCTTCTGTGTCTCAGAATTCCCAAGCCTCCAACCCTGAGGATAACACTATGGAAGGGGAACTCAGAAAGCTGAGGCTGAAGCTAAGACAGCAGCAGCTGGCCTTAGACAGGGAATCTCTAGATGTAGAGAGGGAAAGGCAGATTTGGGGTTAGTTCCCCATTGTGGCAGCAGCAGTGTTTTTGATAGAAATCCCGTGAGAGAACAAGAATCCAGAAACCTGCATAAAATAGTCCCCCCTTACAAGGAGGGGGGTGGCATTAACAAGTGGTTTGGTGCACTTGAGATGGCTTGTATGGTACAGTTGGTCCCTCAAAGGCAGTGGGCTGCTATCTTGTGGCTATCTTTCACTGGTAAGGGTAGGGATAGACTCCTTACTGTCAGAGAAAGTGATGCTAATAATTACAAAGTTTTGAAGGATGCACTCTTAGATGGATTTGGCTTAACCACTGAACAATACAGAATACATTTCAGAGTTACCAGAAAAGACTCCTCTCAAGACTAGGCAGACTTTGTAGACTGTTCAGTGAAGGCCTTGGAGGGTTGGTTACATGGCAGTAAGGTGACTGACTATGAAAGCCTGTATAATCTAATCCTGAGAGAGCATATTTTGAACAATTGTGTGTCTGATTTGTTGCAACAGTACTTGGTAGACTCAGATCTGACCCCTCCCCAAGAATTGGGAAAGAAGGCAGACAAATGGGTCAGAACAAGAGTGAACAGAAATGTTCATACTGGTGGTGACAAGGATGGCAAGAAGAAAGATGGTGAGAAATCTCAGGTTAAGCATGGGGATAAAGGTAAAACTAAAGAACCTTCTTCACATCCTAAACACTCTTCAGGGGGTGGGGTTAAATCACCTTATTCCTCTTCTGTACACCCCACACTTACTAAAAAGCCTTGGTGCTATGTGTGTAAAAATAAAGGCCATAGGCCAGGGGATACGTCCTGCCCAGGTAAACCCCCAGAGCCTACCACCACTAATACATCAAACTCTACAGTCCCTAGTACTAGTGGTAATAGTGGTGGGACTGCTGGCAACAGTCAGAATAAGAGTGTAGTCAGGTTCACTTTTGGGTCCATCATGGAAACTGGGGTAGTCAGTCCCAAGACAGTTTCTGTCACACCTAGTGGCATTGGCCTGCCACACTGGCTGCTTGTCCCCTTACAATGGATACCAGGCAGTCAGTTTCAATAAATGGTGTCAAGGCCCAGGCCTACAGGGACACAGGTGCCAGTATCACTTTGGTGACTGAAAACCTAGTGTCTCCTGCACAACACATCATTGGACAACAGTACAAGATTATTGGTGTCCATTAATCCACCCAGTTAATCCACCCACCTCCCCTTAGCTATAGTTCAATTTAGTTGGGGTGGAGTTACTGGCTCTAAGCAGGTGGTAGTATCACCTAGCTTACCCGTGGATTGTCTCATAGGTAATGACCTATAGCCCTCAGGTTGGGCTGAGGTAGAGTTTAATACCCATGCATCCATGTTGGGTATCCCTGAGGAATTGATTCCTCTCATTTCAGCTGAAATGAAAAAGAGAAGGAGAGAAAAAGGCCTGAAATCTCAGGATCGCTCTCCAACAACAGGTAAAAAGGGCATTAAAGTATCCCCTACCCACCTTGCCATTAAGGATACTATTCCTGTGGTGGGAGAAACCTCTCCTGGGGTGAAACCTTTACCAAGGGAACCATCAGCTAGCACAGCTGTACTCCCTGAGGTGAAAGTACCTCTCTGTGGGATAACCAATACTGGTGAGAAAAAGGGCACCATTTTAGTTCACATGGAGCATCCCTCCAACCCTCCCAGAGAAACTTTAGTGCAGCAACCCTGCACTGCCTCACAACACTTAGGACAGCAGCCCTGCCTTAGTGTTGAGCTTATAGGACAGCAGCCCTGCCCTGCTCCAACTCAAGAGAAACAGCAATCCTGTTCTCTCTTACAGCCATATGGACAACGTATTTGCCCAGCTATGGCATTATTGAGACAGCATCCCTGTCTGGCATTCTCATCACTTGATATAGGCCCGGTGGACAATCTCCACTGCTCTAAACTAAAACATACTAATAGGAGCTCTGGGACAATAACTTCACATTGTTGGCTAGCTAAAAAACTCCAAACAGGGTGGTTTACATCCCTACAGGGAAGTAACCATACAGTGGGTGATAAAGGGAGTAACTAATCTATTGCAGAGCTACTCTCCACTCATCACCACTTAGACAATAAAGACTCAACTGGCCAAGGTTAGCGTTATTGTCCTTCGTTTAGGGGGGTTGTGTAGGAAGGTAGCCTCTTTCTAGCCCTGTTACTCCCATTTTTGGCCTGTTTGTGAGTATATGTCAGGGTGTTTTTATTGTCTCACTGGGATCCTGCTAGCCAGGACCCCAGTGCTCATAGTGAAAACCCTAATTGTCAGTGTGTTTTATATATCTCACTGGGATCCTGCTAGCCAGGACCTCAGTGCTCTTAGTTTGTGGCCTGAATGTGTGGTGCCTAACTGTGTCATTGAGGCTCTGCTAACCAGAACCTCAGTGCTTATGCTCTCTCTGTCTTTAAAATTGTCACTGCAGGCTAGTGACCATTTTTACCAATTCTGATTGGCACATTGGAACACCTTTATAATTCGTAGTATATGGTACCTAGGTACCCAGGGTATTGGGGTTCCAGGTGATCCCTATGGGCTGCAGCATTTCTTTTGCCACCCATAGGGAGCTCAGACAATTCTTACACAGGACTGCCACTGCAGCCTGAGGGAAATAACGTCCACGTTATTTCACAGTCATTTTACACTGCACTTAAGTAACTTATAAGTCATCTATATGTCTAATCCTCATGTAGTGAAGGTTAGGTGCAAAGTTACTAAGTGTGAGGGCACCCTGGCACTAGCCAAGGTTCCCCCACATTGATCAGTGCAATTTCCCTGGACTTTGTGAGTGCGGGGACACCATTACACGCATGCTCTACATATAGGTCAATTCCTATATGTAGCTTCACAATGGTAACTCCGAATATGGCCATGTAACATGTCTAAGATCATGGAATTGTCCCCCCATTCAAAATCAGGTAGTGTTGTGCCAATCCCATGCATCCCCGGGGCTCCAGCACGGACCCCGGGTACTGCCAAACTAGCTCTCTGGGGTTTTCACTGCAGCTATCACTGCTGCCAACCCTCAGACAGACTTCTGCCCTCCTGGGGTCTGGGCAGCCCAGTCCCAGGAAGGCAGAACAAAGGATTTCCTCTGAGAGAGGGTGTTACACCCTCTCCCTTTGGAAATAGGTGTTAAGGGCTGGGGAGGAGTAGCCAGCCCCAGCCTCTGGAAATGCTTTGAAGGGCACAGATGGTGTCCTCCTTGCATAAGCCAGTCTACACTGGTTCAGGGATCCCCCAACCCCTGCTCTGGCGCAAAACTGGACGTAGGAAAGGGGAGTGACCAATCCCCTGTCCATCACCACCCCAGGGGTGGTGCCCAGAGCTCCTCCAGTGTGTCCCAGACCTCTACCATCTTGAATGCAGAGGTGTGAGGGCACAGTGGAGGCCCCTGAGTGGCCAGTGCCAGCAGGTGACGTCAGAGACCCCTCCTGATAGGGGCTTACCTGGTTAGGTGGCCAATCCTCCTCTGAGGACTATGTAGGGTCTCTCCTGTGGGTTTCTCGTCAGATAACGAATGTTAACGAATGCAAGAGCCCACCAGAATTCCTCTGCATTTCCCTTTCCGACTTCTGCCCAGGATCTAACGCTGAATGCTCCAGGACACCTGTAAAACTGCAACAAAGTAGCAAGACGACTACCAGTAACATTGTAGCGCCTAATCCTGCCAGCTTTCTCGACTGTTTCCCGGTGCTGCATGCTCTGAGGGCTGTCTGCCTTCACCCTGCACTGGAAGCCAAGAAAAAATCTCCTGTGGGTCGACGGAATCTTCCCCGTGGTTATGCAGGCACCAAACGTCTGCATCACCGGTCCTCTGGGTCCCCTCTCATCTTGACGAGCATGGTCCCTGGAACACAGGAACTGGACACAAGTCCAATGGTCCTTCTGTCCAAATTTGGTGGAGGTAAGTCCTTGCCTCCTCACGCCAGACAGTAATCCTGTCTACTGCGTGTTCAGCAGCTGCTAGGGCTTCTGTGAACTTTTGCAAGGAATCCTTCATGCACAGCATAGCCCGGGTCCCCAGCACTCCATCCTGCATTGCTCAACTCGCTGAGTTGACCACCGGCTTCGTGGGACCCTCCTTTGTAGTGCTGAGACGACCGCTGTGCTCAGATTTCTTTAACGCCTGTTCAAGTGCTTCTGCGGGTGCTGCCTGCTTCTGCGTGGGCTCTATGTGCTGCTGAGCGCCCCCTCTGTCTCCTCCTCCAAGGGGCGACCTCCTGGTCCTACCTGGGCAGCACCCATTTACTTCAACCACAGCCTCTGCAGGTAGCAAGGCTTGTTTGCAGTCTTTCTGCATGGAAAATCCTTGCATTTTTCAGCACACAGTGGGAGATCTTCTGTGCAAAGGAGAAGTTCCTGGCATCTTCC
Source organism: Pleurodeles waltl (assembly GCF_031143425.1). Classification (NCBI taxonomy): domain Eukaryota; kingdom Metazoa; phylum Chordata; class Amphibia; order Caudata; family Salamandridae; genus Pleurodeles; species Pleurodeles waltl. The sequence goes on along the minus strand of NC_090449.1, from coordinate 757,175,649 downwards.
GTGGTTGCAGAATCTTCAGCTTCTTCCACCCAGAGGCAGCCCTTTTGCACCTTCGTCCGGGGTTTAATGGGCTCCTGTCCCCCCTGGACACTTGTGTTACTCTTGGACTTGGTCCCCTTCCCTTACAGGTTGTCAGGTCCAGGGATCGTTCTACAATGCTTTGCAGTCTGTTGTGGTCTTTGCAGAATACTCTATCACGAGTTTAGTGTGTTTCTGGGAAAGTAGTATCACTTTACTCCTACTTTTCAGGGTCTTGGGGTGGGATATCTTGGACACCCTTAGTGTTTTCTTACACTCCCAGCAACCCCCTGCACACTTCACTAGCCTAGAGGTCCACTCGTGGTTCGCATTCCACTTCCAGAGTATATGGTTTGTGTTGCCGCTAGGCCTATTGCATCCTATTGTATTCTACAGTGCTTGTACTATTTTTTAACTGTTTACTTACCTGATTTTGTTTTGTGTGAATATTTTGTGTATTTTACTCACCTCTTAAGGGAGTATATCCTCTGAGATATTTTTGGCACATTATCACTAAAATAAAGTACCTTTATTTTTTACTAACTCTGAGTATTGTGTTTCTTATGATATAGTACCTCCTTGATATAAGTGGTATAGTAGGAGCTTTGCATGTCTCCTAGTTCAGCCTAGGCTGCTCTGCTATAGCTACCTCTATCAGCCTAAGGTGCTAGAACACTACTAATCTACTAATAAGGTATAACTGGACCTGGCACAAGATGTTAGTACCATCAGGTACCCACTATAAGCCAGGCCAGTCTCCTACATCTAGAAACCAGGCTCTCGAGAGGTAGCTGTAGCTGAGCAGCCAAGGCTTATCTAGGAGACATGCAAAGCTCATGAAATACCATTGTAGTCACACAGTACTCACACACGAAAGAAAACACTCAGGCCCTAATTTGAACCCTGGCAGTCTTTTGAAAGCCAGGGTTAATGTGGCAGGATCACCGTCAACAGGATAGAGGTACATACCACCACATTATGAGATGGGCGGGTTGGCTGTAGCCAACCGGCCAGTTCTCCACTCATAACGCCATGGCGGTATGAGCCACCAGGCCGGAGATGTCTATCTCCAGCCTGGAGGCCTACATAGTATCGCCCCTGGCATTATTAGCCGGCCTACCACCATGGTTTTCGTGGCATTAGCAACGCCACAAAAACCATAGCGGTTGACCTTACAGGTGACAGGAATTCCTTCCCTGTCATCAGTAGGTGGCTCCCCACCCCTTCAACACTCACCTGAAGCCCACACCTCCCCTCCATCCAAACTCACCCCTACCCACCCGATACAAATACTAACCCCACCACCCACCTCCGATCCACTCACTCACCCCATACATGCACATACCACACAAATGACCCCACCCCCACAGCCATATATGCACACATCAACCCTCTACTCCGTCATCCACTAAAGTTAAAGCGCCCCTCACCCTACGCCCCCCTACCCACATACACGCACAGACACCCACATGTGCCAGGCATACACCCATTCACTTACACTGACATGCATGCATTCATTCACACACTGACATACACGCATTCATTCACACATACTTCCAGACATGCTGACAAACATTCTTACACACAATCACACTGACATGCAGACACACACTCACTTCACCACTCTTACATGCATTCACTCACATGCATACACCCACGCAAACAACACACACAGACCCATTCACACGCACACTCAGATACACATGCATACACTCAGATACACACACACACAACACCCCCCACCCACACACTCCCCTCCCCTGTCGGAAGCATGACTTACCTTGGTTGAGGAGGTCTTCCATCAGGGAAGGGGAAAGGGGCACTGCTACCACAGGCAGCGCCCTGCCAGCAGAACACAGCCAGGCCATATTACTGATCATAGTACGTCTGGCAGCGTTCTACTGGCGTGGCGGTGCTGGTCGTAGCAGCGCCAGCTTACCACTGTCCACCACCATGAGCACTGCTGGATTTCCGCCTTTATTGTGGCGGAAGTCAGGCAGTGTTCATAATATGGCAGACGGATGGTAGCTGCGGTGGCGGTATGTTGGCTGCCATCACCGCGGCGGAAGGCGGTATGTACCGCCGATGTTAAAATGAGGGCCTCAGTGTTCCAAAAATAAATGTACTTTATTTTGGTGACACAAATGCCAAAATACCATAGAGACTATACTCCCTTAGGAGGTAATTAATACACAAATTAAATACACTAGTATGCAGAAATATGCATTAAAAGAGTTAGGAAACAGTGCAATTAGTGAAAATCACAATAGTTAGAAATGGGCCTAGGAGGAACAAAAACTATGTACTAAGAAAGTGGAATGTGAATGTCGGTTTCCAACCTAGGCAAGTGTAGTGTGTAGAGGGTTACTGGGAGTACTAGAAAACACCAAAGGTAAGTACTAGAATCCATCCCAGTGCCCAGGAAAGTTCCCAGAACACACAAAAACACAAGAAATAGGGCTATACAAGAACAGAAGAGACTGCAAGACACCAACTGTGTATTCCTGGACCTGAGGACCTGTGGAAGAAGAGGACCAAGTCTAAGAAACACAGAAGAGTTCAGAGAGAAAAGGAGCCCCTGCTAATCTGGTTGAAGGTGCAAAAGAAGCACCACCGGTGAAGAACAGTCAGTATTGCACCCAAGGAGATGGAGTTGGGTTCCTGGTTGGCACAGATGATGTCCCACCTGGTGTACTCTACCCAGGAGTGGGAGTCAGAGGGGACTCTCAGCAGCTCAGAGAGCCCACAGAAGACCAGGCAGCGTGTACAGGAGTCCCACAGCACGGGGACAAAGGAGGTGCAAAAGGAGGCCCATGCAGCACTACGACAAAAGTTCCTACACCGCCGGACAATCACTCAGGAAGATGTGCGTCTGAGGATAGAGTGCTGGGGGCCGGAGCTGCACGGTGCATGAAGAACTTCCTGGAAGGTTCCAACAAGCCTTGGCAACTGCAAAACACGCAGAATACGGGGGGATCTGTCTTGCGTGGGGAGGCAAGCTCTTACCTCCACCATAGTTGGACAGTAGGACGTCAAGAACGTTGGGACCACTTCAGTTTACCACCCGTGATGCAGGATCCACGCAGCTCAGCAGGAGAGGGGATCCACGCAACCGGTCGTCATTGCAGTAGGTGTCTGCAGAAGCAGGGGACCGACTTCTTCACCCCAAGGGAGACTTCTTCATTCTTCTGGTGCAGGCTGAAGACAGGCTGTTCTCTGAGGATGCACAACTGGGAAACAGTTGCAGTTGCTGGCAGAAGCTGAAGATACAATGTTGCAGAAGGCGTCTTTGCTGCAGTTTGTAGAGTTCCTGGAGGGTCCAGATGCAGTTCCTTCGGTAAGAAGTTGAAGTGAAGGAAGCAGAGGATTCCTGCTGAAGTCTTGCAATCCGAATCTGAAGAACCTCCCTAAGGAGAGACCCTAAATAGCCCTGAAAGAGGGATTGGTCAGCTAACCAGGTAAGCACCTATCAGAGGAGGACTCTGACGTCACCTGCTGGCACTGGCCACTCCGGTGCTCTCAGAGTTCCCTGCTAACTTGAAATCTAAGATGGCAAAACTCAGGGACCCTCTGGAGGAGCTCTGAGCACCATCCCTGGGGTGGTGATGGACAGGGGAATGGTCACTCCCTTTCCTTTGTTCAGTTTCGCGCCAGAGCAAGAACTGGGGGTACCCCAACTGGTGTAGACTGGATTATGCAAGGAGGACACCATCTATGCCCTTCAAATCAATTCCAGTGGCTTGTGAAGGCTACCCCACCCAAGCCTGTAACACCTGTTTCCAAAGGGAGAGGGTGTAACACCCGTCTCCCAAAGGAAATCCTTTGTTCTTTCTTCCTGGGCTTGAGCTTCTCAGGCAACAGGAGGGCAGAAACCTGTCTGAGAGGTGGCAGCAGCTGGGGCTGCCTGGAAAACCTCAGAAGGCTGGAATGGGAATACTGGGGGTCCTCTAAGGAGCCCCCAGAGTGCATGGAATCATACAACTAATGCCTGTAAAAGCCTTGGTGTATGATTATAACATGTTTGATAGCAAACAAGCCAATGTTTAGAGTTACCATTATGTAGCTGGACATAGGTATATCTAGTAAATGCATGAAATGGCATCCCCGCATTCATGAAGTCTGGGAAAATGGCCCTCAGGGCTGGAGGTCCTGCTATAGGGGTGACTTATAAGTGACCTGGTGCAGTGTAAATGGCAGTGAAAGTTTTCATGCACCTTTTCACGCAGGATGCAATGGCAGCCCTGCAGAAGCCTTTGCATGGGCTCCCTATGGTTGGCACAAAATATGCTGCAGCCCATAGGGATCTCCTGGAACCCCAATGCCCTGGGTACCAAAGTACCATATACTAGGGACTTATAAGAGAGCATGAGTATGCCAACTGTGGGTGATATACTGGGTTACCAGTATGCAGCAACCAAATTTACAGGAGAAAGAGCAAAATCACTGGGGTACTGGACAGCAGGATCCCAGTGAACACAGTCAAGCACACTGACATCAAGCATAAAATGGGGTAAGCATGGCAAAAAGATGGTACTTTCCTGCATCCTGTTTGATTCTGTTGGCCTGAACTTTGTGAACTATGTCCTTGACATTGTCAATAACATATTATTACCCTCAAAATGAACATCTTCAAGATTGTGACAACACAGATCCAACACGAATCCTTTTTTAGATCCACCCTTTGCCAGTCTTCCCATCCTTTGATTGGCAGCTTGGTCAAAAGAGATCCAGCGCATTACGTTCTCATTCTTTAATCAAACTGTCTCTCCCTTTCTAATTGGAAAGCTTCAGTCATATCATTTGGCCAGTTTGATAATGTTGATGTATGCTTGCCACTTCCGCATCCTAGGCTACAACAGATGTAGAATAGAAGGTCATCATCGAGACGTATAGGCGGCAATTTTTTTTATTCCTTGGAGCAACCTCTTATCTCGAACCTACTGTGACTAATAACAGACCATTTTCTATTCTATTCTATTCTATTCTTGCGATCTTATATAGTGCATGGTTACTCAGAGGCCTCCCTGCGCTGTTACGGACACTGCTAAACTGATGGTGATTGCAGGGGTGGGAAATCATGCACTATAGAGATAGGTCTTCAGAGCATTACAGAAGGCAAGCTCATGGTCCAGAACGAGCAGTTCCTGCAGCAGAGTGTTCCAAAGCTTGAGGGCTAGAAAAGAAGTGAACCGGCCTTCCCAGCAAGACCTCTGAATCCTGGAAACCTACAGCAGCAAGGCAGGTGAAGAACAAAGAAATCTAACTGGTTGATAGGGACAGGCTAAAGATCTTAACAAAGAGGGACCCTTGTTATGAATTGTTCTATACAAGATACAAAGAGACTTAAACTGCACTCTGTGTTCCAACGGAAGCCAGTGCAGGTCACTCAGGGCTGTCGAGGCTCATCCATGTTTGGAAACATTCATTGGGGTGAGCGACCGCATTCTGCACTATCTGCAACCTCCTGATGACATAGCCAGGAGAGCCTAAAAACAAGGGGGTTCCCACAATCAAGGCGGCTAAGATGAGGGCCTGAATAACCATTTGTCTGGCGTTAGGGGAAAGTAGATGAGTGACCTTATGCAGCAGTTTCATACTGCCAAAGCAGCTAGTTGCAATTTTATTTGCTTGCGAGTCCATAATGAGGCCAGAGTCAAGCCAGAGTCCATGGTTTTTTATTAGATTCTTAGGACTAGGAAGGTTCCTAAAACTACCTAAGGAGGGTCTCCAAGCAGGATTGCAGAAATTATTGCCCAACAGCATAATCTGTTTTTTCTTCATTAAATTTCAGCTTGCAACCTGCTATCCATCTGGCAACGTCTTGAAAACAGGAAGTCAAAGGAACACCACCATAGTTGTGGAGAGGAGCAATCGGCACAACCATCTGCATGTCATCTGCATATGAGACCAGCAATTGGGCCTGTACAATGTCAGCCAAATGGAAGAGATAAAGATTAAAAAAGTGGGGCTCAGGGAAGAACCCTGAGGCACTCTAAAGCAAGATGGATGGCTTTCTGAGAGGAAAAGCTGATTTTGGGCCTGAAAAGACCAGTCCTGCAGAAAGGAAGTGAGCCAAGACAAAGTTTTACCTCCGATACCAACGTTCCAAATCCTCTGCAAGAGGATAGAATAATCTACGATATCTAAGGAAGCGCTGAGATCCAGGATTATAAACGTTGGACTGCCTTGATCCAAAAGACTCCTGAGTTTCTCCACCCTTGCCATTAGAGCGGTTTCAGTGCTATGTAGAGCGTGAAAGCACATCTGAGTGGGGTACAGTAACGCATTCAATTCAAGGAAGCTGAAGAAATGCTTGATGACATATTTTTCCAACAGCTTAGAAAACCCTGGCAGCAACAATAGAAGTCTATAGTTGCTTAAAATGGCAGGATTCATGTTGGGTTTCTTTAGAAATGGCTTGACAATTGCATGTTTCCTTTGACAGAGTACAATCCCATATGATAAAGAAATATTAAATAACTTTGTCACTGCTGGGTCCACAACATTGAACAGTTGACGGAAATATGGACAGGATAGGGATCCAAAGGAGAGCCTTTACTGTATTTATAACCTCATTAACTACATCTATAGTAAAGGGAGGGAAGACCAGGAGAGAACACTCTAACAAGTCACCTGAAGGACCACTAGAGCAGGAATCTGACACCATGAGAGTATTAGAAAAGGAGGCAGAAATATCCTTGACCTTTTTGTGAAAGAACAAGGCCAATTTGTTGCATTGATCTACAGAGGCTATAGAAGAGGGGTATATGTTACAGGTTCAATAATATGTCTATGGATCTTAAACATTTCATTTGAGGAGCTGGAGGAATTAGCAATTTTGGAAGAATAGAAGATAGTTTGAGCTTTCTTGTTCTCTACATGATTTCACCTAATAGAATTCCTATATTCTGCTTTACTAATATTGTCATAGGCCTTCCTCCATCTCCTTTCTAGGCATTCACATTCTTTCTTTAAGCACAGGAGATCAGATGTAAACCTAGGGTATTTACAGGAACAAAGGGCATCTTAAGGCCACCTTAGAGGGAGGACAACATCCAATGAGTTGATCAACCATTTGTTAAGGTGGTGAGCAGCAGAGTCAACAGGGGCCAAGAGGTCAGGTTTGATAGCTTTGACGACCTCAACCCAATTTGTTGAACAAAGTTTGGGCCAGGGTCGCTCCCAACGTTTAGCATTTTGCACTCTATAAGGAAATAAAATGTTTGCTACATGCTGGGACCTCAATACTACACACAAGAAACCATAAAAATGCTGATGGCAGATTTTAAGAGTTAATAAAATTATACAATTTATCTGCATATGTAGTTTTATCTCATCAGTATTTATTAATGACTGTGATCTATGCATATTCCACTAGAAAATATAAGAACATCAACCATTTGCATTTCATCTCATAGTTATCCACTACCTTGAGTCTGCTACGAGCGAGCTTACCTTAATGTGTTGTTGGCTAAATTCTGTTATTTGTGTTTCTAAATATGTACGTGGAAATCTTTCAATCAGAAATACTTATCATAATAGCATGATAGTACAAAGGATTATTGATGAGGCTAGTACCGTTTATTAGTGTTGAAAACTGAGCCAAGTTGAAAGTAAAAATAACCTAATTTCAAAATATTTGGAATAATATAGATTTTAACAAATACATTGTGGAGTGTCATTGATTGTGAAGGTAGTCAGAGCAAATATCAAAGAAGGGCAGAGATACGTAGTCTGCCATGTTATCAAGACTGGTAAAATAGAATTTAATGTGACACTTTAATTTTGAAGAGATGGTGCAGCCTAATAGTACTTGAGGGTATACCACAGGAAGGATGTGAGTAATTCAAAAGAACTGTCGTAGTTTGACTCTTGCTGTAGACAAGACTGCTGGTTTAAGGATGTTTGTAGGTGACTATGCCAATCCAACAACAAATCGCAACTGTCGTCCCAACCCTCCCAGCTCACAAGCAGCACCTCACCAAAAACCCAAACAGTAAAAGGTGATTTGTGGCAGCCCTTACGCATGGACTCAAGAGTGTGACATCTCAGAGAGTGTTGTGGTTAAACAGAGATTACCTCTTTCTCACATTAACAACATGTCTCACTCAAACACTGGCAATGAAGAAGATGCAGTAAGGTTTCAATTGTGTTTATTTTAACAAAACTGCAATCTACGATAAGTTGCATGGGCTGCAATGATTAGGATAATGAATAATGCAAGAAAAAGAATGGCAAAGACAACAGTCATTAATACAAAGACTGCCAACATCTTGCATTGACATAAAATGACATGAAGTGTGAAATATGTCCTAATATCCTAATGTCATGTACCTAATCTCTAACCTAGAAGAAAGCTAGGCTTGTTAAACCTAATCTGCCAATACCATGTCCATGAGTAGAGCCCCCCAAACCTTGTTACCTTAGAATGAGGTCTCTAGCTCAGACTCCGTAGGGGCACGAAGACTGGGTCAGTGTCAAGGCGACATGCAGCATTGATAGCAGCGTTGGCATCTGGTCGGAATCCCTCTGACTAACTGACTAAGTGAGGAGCACTTATACAGATCTGCTTGAACCCCTGACGTAGGTCTGTTCCCAAACAATAGATAACAAGACATGCTTGGGATGGTAATTTATATAAACAATTCCCTCGAAGACGTGAAGAAGGAAAGTACGTAATGTGAACACATACAGATTGTTTATCTATGTCACTTGATATTGACGCCTTAGCTCGGTGGCACTGATAACATGAAACTAAAACAAAGGCCTAACTAAAAACAAGGCAGCCATCTTAAAAGATGTAATTAAATAAATGCGCTAAAACAGAGCAAGCTAAGTAGGGTAAGTCACTAGGTGATGGGGGCATGAGTCTCCAAGCCGGAGGCGAAGCTAACTCCTGTTTCCCATTGAAACAAACTAGGATTCACTACAGAACAAAACGAAAGATGGAATGGTCTGTACACTGTCCATAGGTTTTGGTTGTCACAGTAGTGTGCAAGTCAGAATGTTGTTAGAGGGGTAGGATGGTCATCTTCAATTAAATGTTTTGGATACAAGAAAGAAAATATTGAGCTGGATCCTTTATGCATGAGAAGGCCGGCCTGTTTGAAGACTGTGAGTATCATGGAAGATTGTCTGGGGAGGTTGAACTCTTAAGAAAGTGTGATATTAAAGATGTATTTTACTTGATTTAGATATTACAGTGATTAGGTGGAGGTGTGTATATATAAGGCAGCTTTTTAGGGGGCTGGAAGCGTCCTCGGTGAAAGCCTCTAGTAAGTGGTCAAAATAACCCCTTAGTTAATCACCAATATCAGGCCCTCTTGTGTAGCCATTTTAGTTATAGCTTCATACACGTTATTTTAACATACTAGGCCTGCCGCTGTGCACTTTAACCTATATATATTTTATTCGGCTTCATTTTATTATTGTTACAGTAACCACTTTTACAGTCTTGGTTTATTTTCTCTCTATCTAGCTGTTTTTGCCTAGACCAGGACTCTGTTCTCAAACAAGACATTCTTGCTCACTCTGTGCATCTTCCAAGGCTGTAGTAAGATAGGTTGCTGATGAACGTGGTATAAGATTTTGTCTCTGACATTCATAGAAAACACACATCCTTACATAGGGACATTTTCTCAGAACACCAGCTGTTTTATTATAAAAACACTTCCCTGTCCCTTAACAAGTTAGAGGGAGATTCCACCAGAGAACGATGACTGAATGCTGATTGCCGAATGTTTGGCTAAAACTGCTTATGCAGACTTCATGCCTTTGCTCAGGTATGGGGGATGATGTCTTCCCAGGGGACCCTGATGGGCATAATTAGAGCTTAACATGCTGTGCTCTCTATTATAGCCTAGGTAGGAATTAGTCTGTTAATTCTAGTGACAATATGGTAGCGTTATTTCTATGTTTTACTCTCCTTGTCACAATTTTAATATTGGCATGCTGTATCATCCTGGTTATTGCGGCCCATGCTTTACTATCTAAAATGCAGTCGCTTCAATAAATATTATTGAAACATATACTGCCTCTGTTTGTCATTGTGTATGTGAGACTAATGTAACTGAGAGAAATGGATGAGACCTGAGTGACCATGGTTTCCCTGAGAAATCAATTATGTCATACGCTCGGCTGCCCAATCATCCCGCCCTTGGATGGAGATGAGGCACTGCTAGTTAGCCTGAGCAAAACCTGGATTAGAGCGACATGTGTCACCTGTAGTGGGTCAGACTTAGTTTCCAACACTGCAGGCGATTCTGTTGCTCGTGATCCAGTAGTCTCATTAGAATGACATACTAGTGGCAGCCTGGGAGAGTCATTAACAACCATTAACTGCTAATCAACATTGTTTAACAGCTTGTAAAGATCAAGAAGAATTAGGAAATAAGAGAGGTGGCAGTGGAGTGCAGACGTGACAATTAGAACATTGAGCAAATGTGTGAGGACTATCCTAGTGAAGTCTGGATGGTAAACCAGAGTCAAAGGAGTCAGTGAGTTCAAAGGAGCAGAGATAATTGTTTTTTTTTAGCTCAGATATGACAACTGCAGATTTTAAATGTACTGAACAGAAACCAGAGGAAAAAACTTGATTATGAGAAAGAAAGGGCAAATTAGCACTCTGAAAGCAATCACAGGTCCGACATGGTGGAATGAGGTAAAGTAAGGATTTTGTGGAGTTGGAGAACACAAAGAATGGAGGGGTGAGAAGGAACGGTTAAAATAATGGTTTAAACAGTGGTGATTGTGAGCTTGTACAAGATGGCACCTGTGTAGGAGCCTATTCTTGGACCTCCGCCATGCTTTTTTAGGTCATGAGTGACTCAACAGTTCCCGATGCTAGAATTTGTGGCCCTAGGAGTAGGGGAACAGCTGAAGATCACTGATTGCCACAAGGGATGAGTTGCATTTGGATAGACCCCTACTCTTGCACTGAAAGCGGCTGCCCGACGGCTCCACTCACTAAGATGGCCCCGCCAATAATTATGTGAATGCCTACTGTTACTGTGGTGAGGGGGAGTCCCAAACAGGTGACCGGAGAAGCAGCCAATCATCAGATCGCCTGCTTGTACCCACAGCAGACGCGAGGAGGCATGTGATTCCTGAAAGTGGACTGAGTGCAAGGTGCACTTTCGACCACTTGACACAAACTGCTGGATGCCATGAGGCCAAACAACTTCGAGGGAGACTGGTGGCCAGCTGACAGAGGTAAACCCAGTGCCCACAACCACAAGGGGCAGATCTTTCCCGTGCCTACCGTGAGATCAGCACCTTCACAGGAGTGAGATAGCGCCCCCAGAGGCTGACCCCTGTTAGACTGTACCTGGGGGCAACATAAACCAGGCTAGTGGCCCCCACCCAGCAACCCAGCACAGAGGCCAGCAAGGGTGCTGCACAACGTGGGTAATCTGCGGTTCCCTCCGGTTCTGGGGGGGGCTGAAGTTTGAACCGATGGGCGGACACAAACTGGTGACTTGCTGTGAGTGAGGGACAGCACGTGGGCTTATTCCACCCCCCCTACCTCCAACTGAGACGGACCCCACCCGGTAGCAGCCATCTGCTGGGAAGTGATTGGGGGCAACACAGAGTGAAAATAGGGGACCTCACTCCTGTTTCTCAGTGTGGAGAATGGCACGAGTGTGATCATTACCAACATAAACGTGATGCCCCCTTTCAACTAGGGGGGCTACGCCTTGCCCATGCCAGGACAGACATGCTTTTGTGGTATGGGAGGCAGCTCTTGTGCTAAGTATAGGGTGCTGGAGTTGCACTCTTTTTTGTTTTGTTGTGCACCGTGTTCCTCACCAGGATGAAGTGAGGGGCAGGATGGCAGCCCTTGGACAACAACTCCACTGACCCGTTGAAGTGACACAGAGCCTGTGGGTTGAGAATTGGAGCAAGCCCTTTGCCCTGTCCTGGGGATGACAGCCACACGTACAAAGATTCCCCAGTTACATGCAGTTTTATGGGAATCCTTTTCCTCACACTGTGTGATGACATAGCAGCCCTAAAGCAGGAAATAGCTAGAGATATTAAAGAGATTTGTCATGAGTTAGGCGACATGGGCCAAAGGGTTGACGCTTTCTAACAGGGCAGCGACATCAGGGATGAGGAATTGAAGATGTACCATCGTCAGCCGATTGAACTCCAAGATCAGAATTCAGATCTCTATTATCAGGTGGAGGTCCCTCTGCAGGTGGACTCTGGCAACCTGGAAGACTATGTCCTACATCTTTTCCACCATATAGTGCCAGAACTCACTGATAAGGAACTCATTTTGGACTCCACACATAGAACAGGCCACCCCTCAGGTGCCCCTGGGACCTCACAAGATATTTTGACCTGTCTTCATAATTACCGTCAGAAGGAATTGATCATATTTGCAGTGAGGGATCAAGAATTGTCACCTTTGAAAGTCTGTATCTATCAAGACATCTCCAACATCACTCCCCATCAGTGCAGGGCTCGCAAACCGGCTACCACCATGCTCAGACAAAAGGGAGTCAAATGTAAATGAAGGTACACGTACTGTCGTATCTTTGCTTGGAGAGGCCAGATACATGGCGTACGCAGCTGGGACGAAGCCTGCCCTATCTTGGGATTGGAGCAAGTGGAGGAGGACCCCCACCCTCATAACAGCAGCAGTCCCGATCCCCACCTGCTTGAACTTGGGCCTGCCTCGACGCCCAGCATGGAAGAAAAACAGGAAGCCCTTAGCCGCCATGAGTCATAGAGATGGGTCGGCTCTGTTGCAACAACTTCCTCAGTGGGACCCTTCCCTAGACACCACCACAGATAGATTCTGCCAACAACAAGACTACTGTGTCAGACTCAGAAGCAGATGATGGCTGCCCACTCCATGAGAAGGGGGGATACCCAGTCCTGCATTGGGGCTCCCCCACTTTCCGCCAGATAAAAATCCCCCGTATGCCACCTGCTCATACTGTTCTCATCTCTGGATGCGGTGGAGCTCTGGCCAGGTATTCCTCCTCCACTTCAGATTCCCGCAAGTGACATGGACCCTGCTCACACCACACTTTGAACTCTGTGCCTCGGAGCAATTTGTTGCCCTAGTTTTACTGTTCCTCCATTCACCTGATGCTTACAACTGTTCCCAGCTTATTGCCTCCCACACACTGGCTATACAGACATGCTGGGCTAGAGGGACCTTGCCTATGGTGTCACAAGAGTTGGGCTGCTGATGGCCTACCCCCCACTCTGTGGCTATGGTTAAGGTACTCAGCCTTGATGTCTGGGACATCATCACGCTGGCAAATCACCTGGTGATGTTGAAAGACTCTCATTGAGATGTGTGCCTCTTGCAAGAGATTCACCTTCTCCACCAGGACTAGGGCCATATGAAATCCAAATGGTTTGACAGACACCAGGCCAGAGGAAACGGCTGGTCTAGTGATCCTATTGGCAATGCATTTCCAGGGGCAGGTGCTTCAAGTGCATTCAGAGCTATCTGGTCATCTCGTTACCTTATTACTCTCTTTCCACACTCGTACTGTCACTGTGGCCTGCATCCATGCACCCAATGACCATCTAGAAGACTTTATTCAACAAGCAGAGAAAAGGGTACTATGTCTCCAGATGCTAATTTCTTAATTGAAGGGGACTTCAGTCTGCTTCTTGATGCACTCATGGACAGCTTGATCCAATGAGAGGATCAAACCAGAGCATTCACGGCTCAGAGCCTTCAGTGGTTGACGGAGGTGGGTCTAACAGATATCTGGAGATCTCAGATCTCCACAATGAAAGAGCCTTTTTATCCACCAAGCACCAAACATACACCAGAATTGACTACTTCCTAGCCACCCCTTCCCTTCTGTCAGCCACTTCTCAAACATACATTGGAATGGTGGCCTTATCGGACCATGCCCCAATTTCGATCACTCGCATTATGCCCACTGCCCGTCCACAATCATGCATGTGGCATCTCAGTCCTTAGCCATTGGCTTATGAACTCACAGTCAAAAAAATTAGAAACACCATATAGGCTTACCTCACTTTCAATGACAATCCCCACATCTCAGTAGCACTACTCTGGGACACCCTCGAGGCAGTGGTTAGAAGTGCTTTCATAGCGGTGGCCATGAAACTTAACGTGGATAGGTGGGGCAAGCGATCTACAATGTAAGACCAGGTGAGGGCCTCAGAGAATACTCACAGACAAACAAGGTCACATAAAATAAGACTCCAACACACGTTGGCAAGGAAGCAACTTAAAGCGTTAGTGTAGATGCCGTAAAACACACTACTCTACACAAGGCAGAAGTACTATGCTGGGGGTAATAAAGCAGGTGGGGCGCCACTGGATTACAGAGATTTGGGACCCATCTGATACCAGGGTGTGTCACGACGAAGGCATAGCTATGCTGAGTTATACTCAGTCAGTTAACAGCTGACAGCTCAGTTAGCTAACAGCTCAGTCACGCTGAGGCCTCCACCATTGCATGGGCTCGCTTAACCAGCCTACCTGAGAGGGACACCCTCCTCCTAGTCAGGGACATCACAGTCAATGAGGTCCTCGGAGCATTAGGGAAACTCCATTTGGAGTCCAGTTGGCGCCTGGCCAGGATGGGTTTACTTCCACATTCTATAAAGCATTTGCCACACAGCTGGTGCCAGTCCTGACCATGCTGTATACCACTTTTAGTGTGCAGGGAACCCTCATTGACAGGATAAAAGAAGCAATTATTGTGGTCATAACCAAGCCCTGAGAGGACCCAGCATTTTGTTCCTCATACCATCTCACATCGCTTCTCAGTATAGATGTCAAAATCTTCACAAGCATACTTGCAGTCCGCTTAGGGACATATATGCCTGGGCTGATAGATTCAGACCAAGCAGGGTTTGTTACAGGGAAAAACTGTAGCGATGACACCAAGTGCATCCTCCACCTTACTGATGAAACAACCTGAGCCCATATTCCAGACTTGTTATTCTCGATCAACGCTGAAAAAGCATTTGAACGAGTGCATTGGCCTTAACTCCAGCTAGCCTTAGAGTGGACAGACCTCGGCCCACATTTCTGTACCCAGGTACAGTTTCCTTATGCTGTCCCCACTGCTTCCATGTGCGTCAAGGGGTTGTTGTCCCAGCGCTTACCCATCTCCCGTGAGACTCATCAGGGGTGTTGATTATCATCACTTTTATTCGCCCTTTACATGGAGTCCCTAGCTGAGCGGATATGGATGCATGCTCTTATTGAGGGTATTATCATGGGAGATCAGGTCCATAAAATAGCCCTCTACGCAGACGATGTCCTGATGGCCATCACTCAACCTTGTTGTTCCCTGCCCCCGATATTGCAAGGCTTTAAGATTAAGGTGCGAAAATCTCAGGCCCTTAATCTCAACATCCCGATGAGTAAGAAAGCCCAACTCATGAAACTCTTCCCCTTTTCCTGGGTGACCCAAGGGTTCAATACTTAGGCATTCAATGGTGCTCCTCTCTTGACAAGACGGCCGACCGCAACTATGCAACCTTACTGGCCACCACCTGTTCCACAGCTCAGTTGTGGCAAGGAGGTCCTGTCTCATGGATTGGGTGGATTGCAGCCATCAAAATGTCCCTTCTTCCCAAGATTGTTTACTTAATGCAGATGCTCCTTCTCCAACCACCCTCACACACCTTACAGAAGCACCAACAGCTTATTGAAACTTTTATTTAGGATGGTAAGCAGCCATGCATGGTTAGGAGGCGGGCCCACTTACCTGTGGTGGTATGGGGGCTGGGCACCCCCATACCTAGTGCGGTACTGCCAGGTGGCACAGCTGAGATACCTGTTGGAATGGCAGTGGCTGAGTACGGAGAAACACTGGTTCTTTATTGACCAGGCTATTGTGGGCATGCAAATATGGAAAAGACCCTGGCTTCTCAAGAAGCATCATCCACCAGGGGTATACATATCTCAGGTGGTGAGGGCGATGGTGGGGACATGAGACAGATTCTATTTAGCTAAACAGCTCTCCATGCCCATTTCACTGCTCAAACCTATAATACGGAACCCAGACATCTCCCCGGCACTACACGATGTGATGTTCTCCTACTGGCAAGAGGCTAACTGTAAGTGGATTGGGGACCTGTTGACCTCAATGGCTTGCTGCACTTCCCCCAGCTCAAAGCCGACTATGCCCTACCTGACACCGAATATTGGTGATTCACTGTCTTCAAACACTGGGTAACACATCCTCTAGTATGCCCCAATGCAGGTAGATCCCTTACACACTTTGAGGAGTGGCTCCTCACTCTCCATGATGACAAACGTATCCTCTCTGGTATTTATGTGCTCCTCAACTTGCAGCTCAATGCTAACTCCTCACCTGCCCGCTCATTCCGGAAATTGGAGTGTGAACCCCAGATCTTTCTTAAGGAATAGTCGGACATCTTATATCATGCCGGCACCTCTGCCTGCAGTGCCCCTGGGAAAGAAACCCTCCTTAAAATTGCACATTATTGGTAGTAGACACCAATAGAAACTTCTAAGTGGAAGCGGGTTGTGATGAAAGCTGTTTGCACCAGTGTAATCACACAGGCACGCTGACTCACTTTTTATGCCACTGCCCTAAATTGCACCTCTACTGGACCGTCGTTCTAGCAGACATTAATAAAATGTTTGACACCGGACTACCACAGTTCCCCAGCTACGTTTCATTGAGTCTCCCCAATACATTGGCCCGCTCCTTGCAGTCATCCAGTGGAAGGGCTATGGCCCTGGTCTTATGCACATTTAAACAGGTTCTCCAGTCTAAGTGGGGCATGGAAATAGTGCCACCGTGCAGAGACTGCCAAATATGATATGGGACTCCCTTGGTATGGAGAATCTGATGGCCATGGTTGAGCATGAGCTTTCTCAATTTGAGAAAACTTGGGGTCCCTGCCTTCGGCTCCTGACACAGAGCTTTCGGGAGCTGACCTGCCCTGCATACCTGCGAGTGTCATGCCTCACAGCAGAGACCCCCCTGCCAGACTCGATCTCCCTGTTGTTGTCCCCCACTTCGACTGTGTTAGGAGATATCAGCACCTATGAGCAACTCACCTTCCTCTCTCATTCCCTACCCCCTCCCTTACTATGGCTTCTAAGGACATTTTAACTCCATCCCCCTCCACCACTCACCCCCACTTTCCCTTCTCAGTTGTTTGTAATTTTGGCTCCTTTTCCTCACTGGGCAGTGGTTGTAAGTGAGTAGATATGTTGTTTTGTTTTGATTCTCCTTAGATGAAAACAAATAAAATCGGTTTAATCCTAAATATTGGTGATCTTTAAGGAAAAGTAAGACAAAGTTATTAGCAATTAATATAGTCAAAGTACCAATAGAACAGGGTCATAAAGCCTTGGAGCAACTTCTGATGGGGAGGTTGGAGGGAGGAGGTGAAAGTGATTTAGGGCCATATGTACGAACACTTTTTCCCATAGACACAGAATGGGTAAAAACCTTTGCTACATCTGGCCCTTAGTGTGTAGAGTTTCTGTCTTTGAGCGTAATCATTAGGGTTGTCAAGACGTCTTTGTGGAAAAGGTGGTCAGTAACAATATCGCTACTTACGGATGTTTGCAGAGGCATTTGCATCTTGAGTGTTGAAAAAAAGGGGTGATATAAGGCTGAGGATAGGAAGAAGGAAAAAGGTGTGAATTCAATAGGTTCAATGTAGAACAGAAAGAAGAGTCATAGAATTCCTTGTTGAGGATTGAGTTGGGTTTTATTTTAGGGTTAGTTATGGGCATTGCGCTTGTTGGAATGTGGTATAGAGACAGCTACTCATGTGTATCAAGTAGCCAATGAGAGCACGGGCCAATTGTGTGAAGCAGTGAAATAATACAGATGTTAGAATGTGACAAAGCGACAGCTACTGATGTGTATCAAGTAGCCAATGAGAGTATGGGCCAACTGGTGGGATAATAAAAGCAGTAGGATAATAGAGAGTATGATAATAAGACCTGGGAGGTTACAATTGGAGTGGGTGTTCAATAAAGTGGTTGGAGGGAAGGTGAATAAACAGAGTGGCCCAATGGTGATTCTTCAGGTCAAGGTTGAAGCCACTAAGAATTATGAGGAGTGCAGAGGGGGAAGCAAAGTCTAAGATTGGACGTTTATCCTATAAGAAGGCTCCCATCACACTGAGAAGCTTGACCACTAATGTATGTAGTTTGAAATAAGTGAATACATTAAAGTCAATGTTTTAGAATGTGCATGATAGAGCTTGAGCGTGGCTGGGAGGAGGTGAAGATGAGGAATCATGTACAAGCAGGCCTATGCTGTGGCTGGTTTGTGCTTAACCTGATTCTCTTGAAGCATCCATAACACTGTTCATAATTTTTTTTTATACCTTAACTATAAGGGTCAGTTCTGTGCTTCAATAATTTCCCTAATTTCCCTGCTCTTGCCTTGTCTTCTCTGACAAGACTGTGACCTCTCACTATGCAGGATAAGAGAAATAGGGTGGGAGACAAGAGGAGGACAGAGAAATAAAGAGAACATGATAGCATAAGAGAAGTAGTGGAGGGAGAAATAAGATAGGGATAGTGTAGGAAGACAGTTGGTGAAGAGATAAGGTAAAGAAAGAAAGGAGGTGGACAGAAATAAATATATACAGAGATAGAATAAAAAGGAAGAGATAGCTAGATAAAGACAGGGGGACAGATAGGTAGGGTATTTGAGTGGGGGACATGGCGTAAGCTAGAGATATGGAGTAAGGGACTGGGCAGACCAAGGAGTGAAATTGGGGGATAAAGTATACAGAGATTGGCAATAAAAGATATAGTAGCAGAAAAATGTTAGCATAGACATTTAGGGAAGTGAAATATTGAGACAAAAAATAAAGCTAGAGAGAAAATGGTGAGCCAAAGAAAGGAGCACACTGAAAAAGTATAGGAACACAGACTAGGTGAAGGGAATATGTAGGCAAACAGAAAGGTAGAGTGATGGGGTGAAAGTTAGACAGGAGAGATGAGGTGTAGAGAGAAAAGGGGTCAAATAGAGAGACATTTGCGATAGGGAAAGATAGGCAAGGGTGATACAGAAGTAGAAAGGTAGGGAGAGATAGAAAGAGGTGTAGTAGATATGTATAAAACAAGAGGGAGAGGTTAGGTAGAGGCACTTTTGAAATAGAGAAGGAAGTGCAAGGAGAAATGAGACAGACAGGAGGTAATGATAAAGATTATGAAATTGAGGTTGAACAAGAGAAGCAGTCACATATGAGTAGACTCGTGAGAGAGGTAAGATACAAGGAACAGAGGCAGAAAGAGAAAGAGGAGGAACAGACGTGAAGTGCAAACAGAGGGAAAAGTACATTGAGAGTTCAGGTAAAACAGGAGTCAAGAAAGAGGTAGTGTAAGGTGGGATATAGGCTAATGGAGAGCTAGTGATCTGTGCTACAGAGAGAAATGATAGTGAAAGAGAGGCAAATTAGATGGAATATAGATGCAAGGCGGTGAGATGGTAACTGCAGTGAGGTGCAGAAAAAGAAGCAAAATAGAATAAGGCTGAGAGAGGGATAGAGGTATCCGTAAAGACTTTGGCATCTAGAGTGTTGGTGAGATAGGTAGGGTCTTATAATAGGTAGAGAGATGTAGGATAGTAACAAGTGTACTGAGAGGGAAATGAAGTCCACATAAGTGAATTAGAGAGAGCTGTGATAGGGTGAGCGAAAGGAGAGCTACAGAGTGATGTAGAATCTGACTAACGAGAGGTAAAAGAGTTGGTAAGGTAAGTAGAGAGACAGGAGAATGTAGGATTGTTCTTACTAAATTCCAACTGACTGATTGACAGTATGAGGTTTACCGTCGGACAGGACGGTAATGCCTTCTAATGTTCAAGTAAATGTGCATGCCCAGCTGTCAAATTTAAAAATATACTTTTATGCATTCCCATAACAGCATGCTTTCTAACTGTCCCGATAACTTTACCGCGAGAGCCTTTGGAAGTCTCGGCCGCTAGGCAAATGCCCACTTTGTCCATCGTACAATCACTCTGAATATTGAGAGCCATTCTGCAGATAAGATTAGGAACTTCACACCTAAAGTTACAATTGGACTTAGATCCACGAAAAACAGTAGGAAGGCGGATGAAACAGTACACTCAAGCCACTTTTAGCTCTTAATTAAGACGTATAACTGAAAATATGCTAATTACAGTTACTATGCCATTTAGCTAGAGTCAAATGACCTGAATGTTAATTTCTCATAGGTCTCCATAACCACCAGGAAGTCATTCACAGACCAGATGCTTTACTCGCACACACACGGAACACACCCTCAAAATATAAAACAGTATGCATACCTTAGGAAATTGACAAGGGATTTTCCTTCGGACATCTGCAGTGGCATTGAATACAAACATCACTTTTGTGTTTTGTTTGATTTCGTCTCCTTCCTCCTCAAATGCGGGAACCTAAAAAACAGAAGGGGTAATTCAGAAGAAAGAAAACACAGCTACCCTGGTGGCATCCAGTTCTGGAATGCTTGGGTGGTCTAACCCCAAGAAAATGAGGCTAATGAATCACACAATGACGTGTGTAGAATATTCAGGTACTAATGCAATGCAGGTGGCCTACAAATCTCTTAGTAGATCCTGAATAATAATTCCCTAGAAGAGTTAGTGGCTAAAACAATAAGAGAGCGAGAAAACCCTGCTTTTTACATCACACAATATCACGATGTTCTGTGTAAACAATTATCAACACTTCTCTGCAAAGCCCTTAAATGGGACGGTATGGTAACCTTTTTAGACATAAAACTGGTCCAGTGTCACGGCTTCTCTCAACACACAATGGTACCTCACAGTGCACAGGGGTGGTGAGGATTAAAGGGCATTGTAGCAAGAATATATTATTGATTTATTATTGAGTCAAGATCAGTAGCATAAGATCACATAAGAATGGACTAAATCACAAATCACTTTCACAAGATTACAATGGAAATGGGACTGGTCAAAATAAATATGTCAGTTTTAGTTTCAGGGTAATTTGTTAAAGATGTGCTTGTTTATGAGCTATCCTCCTTTTAACTAATTGGCAAAACTTTCTCAGTGGTATATGTGGGAGCATGGAAAGAAGTAATCTTCAATATTTATATCCCTTCAATGAAAATATATGTTTCACATCATAAGCTTTCCCATGAGGAAACATTTTTGTGGTCAGTTTGTTCATAACAGTTAAAATAATAACGATCACAATAAAAATGCAGACATAGGCCCTCATTACAACCCTGGTAGTCGGTGTTATAGCGGCGGTAAGACCGCCAACAGGACGGCGGTAAAAAAAATGGAATTATGACTGTGGCGGAAACCGCCAACATAGGCAGCCACTTTGACACTCCGACCGCCACGGCGGTACAAACAAACAGCATAGCAGTCACTGCCAACAGACAGGCGGAAGACAATGTACCGCCCACACCATTATGAGAGGCCAATCCGCCACCTTTTCCGGGGCGGACTCACCACGAACAAAAACACTGCGGAAACAGAACTTGGAAGGGAAAACGCTCACCTCTACATGAGGAACCAGAAAGCCATGGAGCCGGAACTCCATATTCTACCAGCCGTTCTCTTCCTGCTCCTCTACCAGGAGCACGAACGCCGTCGGCGAAGACCACGGTGAGTACTGCACCTACGACACAGAGGAGGGGAGAGGGAATAGAGAGTGACACACACACGCCACACGCAAAACCCCCACCCTCATCCACTACAACACACACACAAATACATGTTGATACTTTACATTTACACCCCCCAACACCCCTGGAAGAATGCAAGGACAAAAGGAAATGATTGTAACGATTGTAATCAATAAAAATCCAGTACTCAAAAATATATATACACTATTAAAAAATACATACACCAAGAATTCCAGTCCATGTACTGCACCCTACATAGTCCGTGGACCACTGGGCCCAAAATGCATGGGCGATCAAAACGGAGAGAACACTGCTGGGGCAACAGATCGATATAAAACAGGCACCTCAGGTGGAAGGGAAGTGGGGCACCTCAGCCGGATGAGTGCAAGACGCCAGCTCCACGAGGGGGCACAATGCCCATTGATGTATCCTGGGGAGTGCAAAGCCATAGTCTCACAAGTCTCTCCAGTGGGTGGTTTGCCCTCTGCTTTATCCTGGGGAGTGCAAATCAACAGTCTCACAAGTCTCTCCAGTGGGTGGTTTGCCCACTGCTTTATCCTGGGGAGTGCAAAGCCACAGTCTCACAAGTCTCTGAAGTGGGTGCTTTGCCCACTGCTTTATCCTGGGGAGTGCAAAGCCACAGTCTCACAAGTCTCTCCAGTGGGTGGTTTGCCCACTGCTTTATCCTGGGGAGTGCAAAGCCACAGTCTCACAAGTCTCTCAAGTCGGTGGTTTGCCCACTGCTTTATCCTGGGGAGTGCAAACCACAGCCTCACAAGTGAATAACAGTCTCCACTGGTTCTGGAGGGGACTTGGTGCCCAGAGTGCTTCATCCTGCCAAGGACTGAGGTAGTGGAGGCCTTTCTCCACTGATTCTGGAGGGTGCTTTGTGCCCAGAGTGCTTCATCCTGCCAAGGACTGAGGCAGTGAATGTGATACTCCACTGGTTCTGGAGGGGGCTTGGTGCCCAGAGTGCTTCATCCTGCCAAGGACTGAGGTAGTGGATGTCTTTCTCCACTGGATCTGGAGGGGGCTTGGAGCCCAGAGTGCTTCATCCTGCCAAGGACTGATGTAGTGGATGTGAAACTCCACTGGTTCTGGAGGGGGCTTGGTACCCAGAGTCCTTCATCCTGCCAAGGACTGAGGTAGTGGATGCCTTTCTCCACTGGTTCTGGAGGGGGCTTTGTGCCCAGAGTGCTTCATCCTACCAAGGACTGAGGTAGTGGATGCCTTTTTTCACTGGTTCTGGAGGGGGCTTGGTGCCCAGAGTGCTTCATCCTGCCAAGGACTGAGGTAGTGGATGTGATACTCCACTGGTTCTGGAGGGGGCTTGGTGCCCAGAGTGCTTCATCCTGCCAAGGACTGAGGTAGTGGATGCCTTTCTCCACTGGTTCTGGAGGGGGCTTTGTGCCCAGAGTGCTTCATCCTGCTTGTGGCGGCCTCAGTAGCGGCGGTGCTTGCGGCGCTCATTGGCCTGCGGTGCTGGTGGGTGGCTCAGTGAGTGTGCTGGTGGCGGCGGTGTCCTTGGCAGTGGTGCTGGTGGCCGAGGTGTCCTGGGAAGCAGTGCTGGTGGCGGAGGTGTCCTTGGCAGCGGTGCTGGTGGCGGCAGTGTCCTTGGCAGCGGTGCTGGTGGCGGCGGTGTCCTGGGAAGCGGTGCAGGTGGCGGCAGTGTCCTTGGCAGCGGTGCTGGTGGCAGCGGTGTCCTGGGAAGTGGTGCAGGTGGTGGCGGTGTCCTTGGCAGCAGTGCTGGTGGCGGCAGTGTCCTGGGAAGCGGTGCAGGTGGCGGCGGTGTTCTGGGAAGCGGTGCTGGTGGCGCCGGAGTCCTGGGAAGCGGTACTGGTGGCGGTCTTGTCCGCTGTGCAGGTTGGCGGCAACTTCCCTTTCTTTCTGTGCCCCTTACCCACCTTGGATGGTGGCACAGCTGTCTTCCCACTCCCAACTGTAGTCCTGGGAGAGCCCTTGGTGGCAGGTGTTTTGCCATTCTGCTTCTGGGCAGTGGCCAACTTCTTATGCTTCTGAGGTGGGGGACTGTCCGTGGTCTGGCTCCTTGGCACACTGGCTGCCCTGCTGCTTGGCGCACTCCAGAAGCCGGTTACTGCTGGCACCACTGTTCCCACTGATGTGTTGGCTGAGGTGCTGCGTTGGGACCTGGAAAGGTGTGCCCTAGGGGACAGAAGGGGTGGGGGAGGTGAGGGGAAGAGGTCAAGGTTGGACAGGAAAAGTTTTTTACACACACTGGGACTGGTAGATGGAGGGGGTTTGGGAGTGGAGGAAGAGGTGGTGGTTGTAGGAGGTGTACGTTTGGTGACTTTGGGTGAAGGTGCATGGGCTGGAGGCTGTCGTGAGGTTGATGGCTGTTGGGTGGGTGTGTGACTGCTATGTGTAGTTTGGGAGGAGGGCTCACAGACACACTGGGAGAGGACACAGGGGATGTGTGAATGGTAGTGTGGGTGGTGAGTGCATGCAAGCAGTGTGTGGTGATGGGTGTGCCGGTGATGGATGTAGTGGATGAAGATGTAGTGCATGCAGGTGTGAGCGGAGATGTGACAGGGAGGGAGGAGGGAGACGAGTAGGAGGGGGACACAGTGGAGGCAGTGGATGTTGGTATGTCTGCATGGGTATGATGGTTGTGTGAGTGTCTGTGGGATGTGTGGTGCTTATGTTTGCCAGAGCTTCCCTTGTGTGTTGAGGTGTGTGCATGCTGGTCTGATGGTGTGCTTGGGATAGGCTGCGGTACAGGGGTTTGGGTCTGGTTGGAGGAAGTTGGAGGGGGAGGCTGGACACAGGGACAATGGCTGCCATCAGTGCTGAGGCCAGAGTCTGAAAAGCTTGCTGTTGGGCTGCCTGACCAGAATGAATGCCCTCCAGGTATGCATTTGTCTGTTGCAACTGCCTCTCTACACCCTGGATGGCATTCAGAATGGTAGACTGCTCAACAGTGAGGGATCTGAGGAGGTCAATGGCCTCCTCACTGAGGGCAGCAGGGCTGACTGGGGCAGGGACTGAGGTGCCTGGGGCGAAGGAGATGCCCACCCTCCTGGGTGAGCGGCCACGGGGCACACGCTGAGGGGCTGCTGGGAGGGCGGTGCTGGTAGGAGGGGTGGCGGCTGTACCTGTAGATACGGGGGCACAGAGGGGCCCGCCACAGCAAGGGAGCTCCCATCAGAGGAGGATTCCGTGTTGCTGGTCTCAGCTCCTGTCCCTGCCGTGGAGCTCCCCTCGCCCTCCGTCCCACTGGTGGCTTCAGACTCCATTGTCTCGCCCTCAAGGGCCATGTGGGATGCACCTCCCTCCTGCTCTGGTGCCACTGCTCCTCCTCCTGATGATGCTATTGCACACAAGAACAGGGAGACCACAAAAAGCGGGGGGACGAAAGAGATGTTCAGTGCATGCAATACCGCTACTGTTGGCGGACACTACAGACACAGAAGCTCTCTGCACTACGCTGTGCACTTAGAGTTCCCTAATTAATCACAGGGACATGGGGTACAAGGCCTATGCCCGATTGCTGCACACATGGAAGTCACAGGAGTCTGACTAGGTGTAGTTGGCTCTGAACACTGGTGGGGTGGGGTGCCACATGGCCTGCCTTACGAAAGGACCTTGCCTACTAAACTCGCCCTGGCCTAGGAGAACCCACTGCCCACCTCCCCCATTCAGACACCTCCAATGCGTGCTGATTCAGCTGAATGAGAGTGTACTCAGCCCCTTGTGGCGCCGCGGACTTCGACTGCCTACCACAACGGTGTACAACGCCAGCGCAGTTACCTCATATCCCCTTGTCCCACATTACAGGTCAGGCAGCCGTCATTTAAGGGGGCCACATGGCATTATTTTTAAAGGCGTCACACATATCTAGGCCTTGCATACACACTAAGACAGGCACATAGCAGATTTAAAATTGTGTGCAATAAAGCTGTGTTTTCGTACCTCAGTGTTGGCTGACCCTCTGCTTGCTGTTCTCGTCCATAGAGCACGTCCGCTGGGGCAGGTGAGGAGATGGCGGCATCCTCCGGTGTACAGACCCCTGGTGGACCTGTCGACAATGGAAGAGCAACATGTAATTGTCACCTACAGACTGGACCGTGCCACAATCCATAAACTGTGTGCCCAGTTGGAGCCAGACCTGATGTCAGCTATCCGCCATCCCACAGAAATTCCTCCCTCTAGTGCAGGTCCTGTCAGTACTCCATTTCCTGGCAAGTGGGTCTTTTCAAACAACAGTGGCCATTGCATCAGGAATGTCCCAGCCAATTTTCTCAAACGTGTTGTCCAGAGTGTTGTCAGCCCTGCTGAAACACATGAGCAGCTACATCGTGTTCCCTCAGGTGGAGGATTTGCCTACAGTGAAAGGTGACTTCTATGACCTGGGACATGTCCCCAACATCATAGGTGCCATTGATGGAACACATGTGGCATTGGTACCCCCCTGCAGGAGTGAACAGGTGTACAGAAACCGGAAGAGTTACCATTCAATGAATGTGGATATGGTGTGTTTGGCCGACTGGTACATCTCCCATGTGAATGCCAAATTCCCTGGCTCAGTGCATGACGCTTACATTCTGAGGAGGTCTTGTGGCAGCTGTGGAGCCTGTGGAAAGTGAGGACGAGGAAGCAGAAGAAGAGGATATTGACAACAGAAACACAGTGATTCATCAATACTTCCAGTGAGACACAGGTAAGAAGACATCACTGCCTGCTACATCTGATACACTTGTTCTACCTCTCATCGGTCTGTCACTTTCACCCAGTATATGGACTCTGATTTGTCACTTTCCCTTTCGATTTCACAGATGTGGGTCCCACTGTGTGACCTCTGCTTTGTTTCCTCATGGACTAGAGCTGTGTGACATAGGTATGTTGACAATAAAATGGATATTTCATTTTTCCTCAGTTATTGCAAATACACATTTGTGAAAGCTCAGACTGACTCCAGATAGTTTTGTGATTTAAGGGTGTTTATTTAAGTGCAAAATAGTGGAGGGGGTTGTAAAATGGGCTGGGGTGATGGTGGAGGTATGTCCAAGGCAGAGTCCAGTCTATTTGTTTCACAGGTGCATTGTCCAAAGGGACATAGGAAGTGGAGCTGGGGCAGTTGATGGATGGACAGGGTGACAAAGTGGGATAGAAGGATAACAATCAAGGTGGTCTCATTTCTTGGCGGGGGTCTTGGCATTGTTCTCTGTCTTTGTCCTGGATCTCAGGGACTGCTTGCGGGGTGGTTCTCCATCTGCAGGGGGTGGGGTGCTGGTGTCGTGGTCCTGTGGCGGTGCCTCCTGTTCACTAGCGCCGGCAGAGGTGGTGGGCAGTTCATTCTCCAGGCTAGTGTCAGGGGCCCCTTGTTGTGCCACAGTGTCCCTCCTGGTGTTAACAAGTTGCTTCAGCATCCCTACAATGGTGCCCAGGGTGGTATTGATGGATTTGAGTTCCTCCCTGAACCCCAAATACTGTTCCTCCTGCAGCCGCTGGGTCTCCTGAAACTAGGCCAGTACCGTTGCCATCATCTCCTGGGAATGGTGGTAGGATCCCATGATGTTTGAGAGGGCCTTGTGGAGAGTGGGTTACCTGGGCCTGTCCTCCCCCTGTCGCACAGCAGCCCTTCCAGTTCCCCTGTGTTCCTGGGCCTCTGTCCCCTGAACCGTGTGCCCACTGCCACTGCCCCCAGGTCCCTGCTGTTGTTGGGGTGGTGGGTTAGCCTGGGTTCCCTGTAATGGAGGACACACTGCTGCTTGACGTGTCCTGGGGACAGAGGTATGGGCCCGCTGGGTTGGTGCTGTGCTGGTGTTTCCAGAGGGGGGAGGCTCTGTTGTGACTTGTGCCAGTGTGAGGGGAACCGACTGTCCCGAGATCCCAGATGGGCTGGGCTGGTCATCTAAATCCAGTTGGACAGAGCTGCTGTCATCACTGTGGGCCTCTTCTGTGGGTGGAGTGGACATGACTGGAACCTCCTGTCCGGTGACGTTGGGTAGGGGTCCTGCAGGCGTGTAGAGGCATAGTTTTAGTATCTGTGTGTGCCATTGTGTGTAATGGGTGGGTGACCCTGTACCCCAGTGCTTGCATTCCTGTGTAGGACCTTGTGTGCTAATTGTTTAGGGGTCTGTGTGGGTATGTGCAGTGGCCATGCATTGGTGATGGGTGCCCATGCTTTGTTGTTGCATGCAGGGCTTGGTATTGGGATGTGTGGTTTGTGATAGTGGGACATATGTGAGGAGTTGGAGTAATGAGGGTGAGGGTGGGGGTATGTGATAGCATGCAGGTAGGGTGGGGGATGTAATAGTTAAGATTTGACTTACCAGAGTCCATTCCTCCAGCTACTCCTGCGAGGCCCTCAGGATGCAGTATAGCCAAGACCTGCTCCTCCCATGTTGTTAGTTGTGGGGGAGGAGGTGGGGGTCCGCCGCCAGTCCTCTGAACCGCCATGTAGTGTCTTGAGACCACGGAACGCACCTTCCCCCGCAGGTCGTTCCACCTCTTCCTGATGTCATCCTGTGTTCTTGGGTGCTGTCCCACTGCGTTGACCCTGTCCACGATTCTGCGCCATTGCTCCATCTTCCTAGCTATGGTGGTGTGCTGCACCTGTGATCCAAATAGCTGTGGCTCTACCCGGATGATTTCCTCCACCATGACCCTGAGCTCCTCCTCAGAAAACCTGGGGTGTCTTTGCGGTGCCATGGGGTGGTGTGGGTGATGTGTGAGGTGGTCTGTGCTGTGATGTGTGGGGTGATGTTTAGGGGTTTGTGGTGTTTTGTGCGTTGATGTGTATGTGTGATGGTGTTGTGTGCCTCTGTATGGTGGTGTTGTCTTTGCTGTGCTGTCTCTCTGGCCTTCGTCTAAATGTTAGGTAGTAAGGGTTTGTGGGTGATGTGGGCGGGTGTTTTATATTGTATTGGGTGTGTGGGAGTGGTGTGTGTCTGTGTATCAGGTGTGTGTATTTCGATTTGTCCAATGTGGTTGTGTTTTGCAAATGTGTGTGTATTTTGAGTGCGGCGGTGTGTACTGCCAATGGAATACCGCGGTTGAAAGACCGCCGCGTGGATTCGTGGGTCGTGATAGTGTGGGCGTATTCCTGTTGGCGTGACGGTGGAGGTTTTGTTATTGCCAGTTTATCACTGACCTTTGGTGTGGCGGACCTGTTTGGGTGTCTGGATTTTGGCGGATTCCAAGCTGTGGGTCGTAATAGCTGTGGCGGCAGTCTTCTGCACGGCGGTAAGCAGCATTTACCGCCAATGTTGTAATGAGGGCCATAGCCTTGAATACCAAAATAATTCAACATCTTTTTCACCCCCAGCACTTCAGATAACCTTCATATCTATACACCCTCCTCCTCCCTGGAAGAACCTTTCTTCTATTCAGAATGTACTCTCTGTATGTTGGGCTTCATCTTTTATTATTTATTTAACTTGATCATGCTTACTGATCTCAGAATAAACAGGTTTCCTGTTTCAATTCTTCACATATACAGTACTTGTAAGTTTTACTCAAGTGGATGGAGAGTAGAGTAAATTACCACTTCGGAACAAATCGGCCTTTGTGAAGCTGCATGGACACTCTTCCGGAAAACAGAGATAGACAGGATTCAGTCAGCTGTTCATTCCTTAACAAATGACCACTCCCTACCCTCTGCTCATGATTATGTGGTAGTGTGGAGAATGGCCTATTGCTCACTACAGAATTATTACATCGCTCTCGCAGTATTTGGAGCTATTGGCTGTTCTTTTCAATGCTGTTTATTTAGTGGTTTTCTATAGGTATTTCAGGTACCACACGTGACTACTGTATGCTTCTTGCTTATCAATTCTTAAATGAAACATGTATGCACTATTCAAAGGAATTCTTTGTATTTTCTTTGTTACCATGTGTAACTGGTGATGAATCCAACTATATTTTCATGATTAAACACATGACTCAGTTCTAATTTTTCAATAGAAATGTCTGCCTTCATTTATGGGTCTTCTGTCTCTTCATATTGTTATTGTTTGTGAGTGAATCAGCTACACAAACAATCACTTGAGTAGCAGGGACCCGAATGTCCCTATGTGACCCATCTTCTCTATGATCCTGTGCACATAATTGTTCTATTGTTATTGTTCTCATAATGGCAAATTGGTTATCCTCTCAATCTATATCTCAATAGATCCAAAAAAGCTTGTCTCCCTACTAAGTATATTCCTCATCCCTGCAACTTCACTCCCTCCTTCCCTTTCCACCCTCAATCTAGCTCTCATTTTTGACTCATCGCTTTCTTTTGTCTGCTCTTTTACATATTCCCAAAGGTTTCACCCCAATATCTGAAAAAGTGCAATTTCTTGACTTTTCAAGCTGCATAATATTTATTGTACCTAACATGGTATTGAGTTCTACAGTTCTTCTCATGGTCTTTCTGATTGTTCTATCCTCTACCATCTTTCTGGAAATCTTCTGCATCTTCTCTTCACACGTCCTTCTACTGTCAATATCTGACCTACACTAGCATCCCTCCACTGGCTCCCTTTTTAGTTTTCTGTTCTTTATTGTGTCTTGTGCATCACAGTTACCTACCATATGTTTTCCTGATGAGTGCTAAGGATTTTAAACAACTTCTTCTTCTCTGTTTCCACTACTTCAACCATACACTCCTTTTGTCTGCTTTAAAAAAAATCTTGTTTTTCTCTTCCTGCTCCTAATCTTTTAAATCTTTCTGAAAATTATTTTATTTTGCACATTTGTTAAAAATTTCATGTACAGTGCTGCAATAAAGTTGCTTCTTAAATTCAATAAAATAAAAAAATGTTAAAATAAAATATATTCAAAACAGCTTCATATGTAACCACTCCTGTACCTGTGGTGCTGGTCAAGTGCAGCAAATGTACATTTACGCACCATCTCCTTCATCATTGCACTACCACACTCCCTAACAACTAATGTAGCAGAAATCTTAGTACAGTACTATCCCTGAAGTCACATTGATCATCTATGGGTGACGATCTATGCATTAGAATTAAGTGAAGTACTAATAGTTTAGTTGTAAAGTGGTGCACTGAAAAGCCATGCTAATGTGCATTCACTCTAGGTCAATAGTTGAAAATGATGTGGTATAACATTTTAACTTCATGTTTCAAGAATTAATTTGCCTTTATGTCATAATTCATGATGAAAACTAACTGTCTGTATTAAAACCATAACAGATTTTGTGTAAGAATTATTTTAAAAGTAACATGCAAATGTAGGGAATGTAGTTCCACCCTAGTTCCTTTCAGACATCAATCACATCAGAAAGCTAACTTGGAAATAGATACTATATTGTTTTATGCATCATATGCTTGTGAACTAAATCTTGAGACCCATACATTCGAGAACTGTGTACTAAATATGTATATAAAATGTTTCAGTTTGTATGGATGAGCTGGGACAGAAGTCGTTTCAAATGAAGAATCTGAGAACTTTCACTGATGTTGCAGTATGAATCATATGACTGTTTGCCATTGGACATTTCCACCCTTTGCATGATATGGAGTGATGGATGAACAAATCATGTTGCCCTATGAACTTTAATATTCAGTTTCCCAGATGGATGAGCAGCAAATTCTCACCCCAGAACCGGCAGAGCAGATTTTCCAAATTCTTCATTGCTTGCTGAACCCCTTGGACTCTGAGAGGTATAGTCCTCTGTACTGTTTGCACCTTTGGAATGCCTTGCTGAGACAGAAAGATTTTTCCCTTGACCCAGAGAAGAAGACTCTCGACAGAGCTTCTGAAATGCTGATGCCTTCCCCTTTTTCGTATTTTTGGTCAACCTCAGTCACCTGTTGTAGGAGGCTGGACTGGCTTGTAGTGAGTACCAAGGGGTACTTGCACCTTGCACCAGGCCCAGTTATCCCTTATTAGTGTATAGGGTGTCTAGCAGCTTAGGCTGATAGATAATGGTAGCTTAGCAGAGCAGCTTAGGCTGAACTAGGAGACGTGTGAAGCTACTACAGTACCACTTAGTGTCATATGCACAATATCATAAGAAAACACAATACACAGTTATACTAAAAATAAAGGTACTTTATTTTTATGACAATATGCCAAAGTATCTTAGAGTGTACCCTCAGTGAGAGGATAGGAAATATACACAAGATATATATACACAATAGCAAAAATATGCAGTATAGTCTTAGAAAACAGTGCAAACAATGTATAGTTACAATAGGATGCAATGGGGAAACATAGGGATAGGGGCAACACAAACCATATACTCCAAAAGTGGAATGCGAACCACGAATGGACCCCAAACCTATGTGACCTTGTAGAGGGTCGCTGGGACTATTAGAAAATAGTGAGAGTTAGAAAAATAACCCTCCCCAAGACCCTGAAAAGTGAGTGCAAAGTGCACTAAAGTTCCCCTAAGGACAAAGAAGTCGTGTTAGAGGAATAATGCAGGAAAGACACAAACCAGCAATGCAACAACTGTGGATTTCCAATCTAGGGTACCTGTGGAACAAGGGGACCAAGTCCAAAAGTCACAAGCAAGTCGGAGATGGGCAGATGCCCAGGAAATGCCAGCTGTGGGTGCAAAGAAGCTTCGACTGGACAGAAGAAGCTGAAGTTTCTGCAGGAACGAAAAGGGCTAGAGACTTCCCCTTTGGTGGACGGATCCCTCTCGCATTGGAGAGTCGTGCAGAAGTGTTTTCCCGCCGGCAGGATGCCAACAAGCCTTGCTAGTCACAAATCGTGCGTTTGGCATTTTTGGACGCTGCTGGGGCCCAGGAGGGACCAGGAGGTCGCAAATTGGACCTGAAGAGAGAAGGGACGTCGAGCAAGACAAAGAGTCCTCACTGAAGCAGGTAGCACCCAGAGAAATGCCAGAAACAGGCACTACAAGGATGCGTGAAACGGTGCTCGCCGAAGTTGCACAAAGGAGTCCCACGTCGCCGGAGACCAACTTAGAAAGTCGTGCAATGCAGGTTAGAGTGCCGTGGACCCAGGCTTGGCTGTGCACAAAGGATTTCCGCCGGAAGTGCACAGGGGCCGGAGTAGCTGCAAAGTCGCAGTTCCCAGCAATGCAGCCCAGCGAGGTGAGGCAAGGACTTACCTCCACCAAACTTGGGCTGAAGAGTCACTGGACTGTGGGGGTCACTTGGACAGAGTCGCTGGATTCGAGGGACCTCACTCGTCGTGCTGAGAGGAGACCCAAGGGACCGGTAATGCAGCTTTTTGGTGCCTGCGGTTGCAGGGGGAAGATTCCGTCGACCCACGGGAGATTTCTTCGGAGCTTCTGGTGCAGAGAGGAGGCAGGCTACCCCCACAGCATGCACAAGCAGGAAAACAGTCGAGAAGGCGGCAGGATCAGCGTTACAGAGTTGCAGTAGTCGTCTTTGCTACTATGTTGCAGGTTTGCAGGCTTCCAGCGCGGTCAGCGGTCGATTCCTTATCAGAAGGTAAAGAGAGAGATGCAGAGGAACTTGTCTGAGCTCATGCATTCGTTATCTAAAGTTTCCCCAGAGACAGAGACCCTAAATAGCAAGAAAAGAGGGTTTGGCTACCTAGGAGAGAGGATAGGCTACTAACACCTGAAGGAGCCTATCAGCAGGAGTCTCTGACGTCACCTGGTGGCACTGGCCACTCAGAGCAGTCCAGTGTGCCAGCAGCACCTCTGTTTCCAAGATGGCAGAGGTCTGGAGCACACTGGAGGAGCTCTGGACACCTCCCAGGGGAGGTGTAGGTCAGGGGAGTGGTCACTCCCCTTTCCTTTGTCCAGTTTCGCGCCAGAGCAGGGGCTAAGGGGTCCCTGAACCGGTGTAGACTGGCTTATGCAGAATTGGGCACATCTGTGCCCAACAAAGCATTTCCAGAGGCTGGGGGAGGCTACTCCTCCCCTGCCTTCACACCATTTTCCAAAGGGAGAGGGTGTCACACCCTCTCTCAGAGGAAGTTCTTTGTTCTGCCATCCTGGGCCAGGCCTGGCTGGACCCCAGGAGGGCAGCTGCCTGTCTGAGGGGTTGGCAGCAGCAGCAGCTGCAGTGAAACCCCAGGAAGGGCAGTTTGGCAGTACCAGGGTCTGTGCTACAGACCACTGGGATCATGGGATTGTGCCAACTATGCCAGGATGGCATAGAGGGGGCAATTCCATGATCATAGACATGTTACATGGCCATATTCGGAGTTACCATTGTGAAGCTACCTATAGGTAGTGACCTATATGTAGTGCACGCGTGTAATGGTGTCCCCGCACTCACAAAGTTCAGGGAATTGGCTCTGAACAATGTGGGGGCACCTTGGCTAGTGCCAGGGTGCCCTCACACTAAGTAACTTTGCACCTAACCTTTACCAGGTAAAGGTTAGACATATAGGTGACTTATAAGTTACTTAAGTGCAGTGTAAAATGGCTGTGAAATAACGTGGACGTTATTTCACTCAGGCTGCAGTGGCAGGCCTGTGTAAGAATTGTCAGAGCTCCCTATGGGTGGCAAAAGAAATGCTGCAGCCCATAGGGATATCCTGGAACCCCAATACCCTGGGTACCTCAGTACCATATACTAGGGAATTATAAGGGTGTTCCAGTAAGCCAATGTAAATTGGTAAAAATGGTCACTAGCTTGTCAGTGACAATTTGGAAAGAAATGAGAGAGCATAACCACTGAGGTTCTGGTTAGCAGAGCCTCAGTGAGACAGTTAGTCACTACACAGGTAACACATTCAGGCACACTTATGAGCACTGGGGCCCTGGGTTACCAGGGTCCCAGTGACACATACAACTAAAACAACATATATACAGTGAAAAATGGGGGTAACATGCCAGGCAAGATGGTACTTTCCTACACAACCCCCCCCCCCAAACGAAGGACAATAAGACTAGCCATGACCTGATGAGTCTTCATTGTCTAAGTGGAAATATCTGGAGAGTCCATCTGCATTGGAGTGGCTACTCCCAGGTCTATGTTCCACTGTATAGTCCATTCCCTGTAGGGATATGGACCACCTCAACAATTTAGGATTTTCACCTTTCATTTGTTTTAGCCAAAGTAGAGGTTTGTGGTCTGTCTGAACAATGAAGTGAGTGCCAAACAGGTATGGCCTCAACTTCTTCAGAGCCCAGACCACAGCAAAGGCCTCCCTCTCAATGGCAGACCAACGCTTTTCTCTAGGGGTCAACCTCCTACTAATAAAAGCAACAGGTTGATCCTGGCCCTCAGAATTAAGTTGTGATAGGACTGCCCCTACTCCTAATTCAGATGCATCAGTTTGGACATAGAATTTTTTAGAGTAACAAGGGCTTTTCAGGACAGGTGCAGAGCACATGGACTGCTTCAGCTCCTCAAAAGCTTTCTGACAGTTTGCTGTCCATAATACCTTTTTAGGCATTTTCTTGGATGTGAGGTCATTAAGAGGGGCTGCAATGGAGCCATAGTTCTTAATGAACCTCCTGTAATACACAGTGAGGCCTAGGAAGGCTCTCACCTGAGTCTGAGTGGTAGGGGGAACCCAATCAATAATAGTTTGGATTTTCCCCTGAAGTGGTGCAATCTGTTCCCCACCAACAAGGTGTCCCAGATAAACCACTTTACCCTGCCCTATCTGGCACTTTGAAGCCTTGATAGTGAGGCCTGCCTTTTGCAGAGCCTCCAAAACTTTCCATAGGTGGACCAGGTGATCATCCCAGCTGGAGCTAAAGACAGCTATATTATCCAAATATGCTGCACTGAAAGCTTCTAGCCCTTACAGGACTGTGTTCACCAACCTCTGAAAAGTGGCAGGTGCATTTTTCAAACCAAAAGGCATTACAGTGAACTGGTAATGTCCTCCAATGGTAGAAAATGCAGTTTTAGATTTAGCATCTTCTGATAATTTGATCTGCCAATACCCTGCAGTCAAATCAAAAGTGCTTAGATACTTGGCAGATGCCAGTGTATCTATAAGCTCATCTGCCCTGGGTATAGGGTGAGCATCAGTTTTGGTTACCAAGTTGAGACCTCTATAGTCTACACAAAACCGCATTTCCTTCTTTCCATCTTTAGAATTGGGTTTTGGTACCAGTACCACAGGGGAAGCCCATGGACTGTCAGAGTGCTCAACCACTCCTAGTTCCAACATTTTCTGAACTTCTTGCTTTATGCAGTCCCTGACATGGTCAGGCTGCCTATAGATCTTACTTTTGACAGGTAAACTGTCTCCAGTATCTATAGTGTGCTCACACCAAGAAGTGGTGCCTGGCACAGTAGAGAAGAGTTCTGAAAATTGTCCTAGGAGATTTATGCAATGGTCTTTCTGCTCAGCAGTAAGACAATCTGCTAAAACTACACCTTCCACAAGAGCATCTTGTTCTGTGGAAGAGAAGAGATCAGGTAGAGGATCACTGTCTTCTTCCTGTCCCTCATCAGTTGCCATGAGCAGGGTGAGATCAGCCCTGTCATAGTAGGGTTTCAGGCGGTTGACATGGAGCACCCTAAGGGGACTCCTGGCAGTGCCTAAGTCAACCAAGTAGGTGACTTCACCCTTCTTTTCAACAATTGTGTGGGGTCCACTCCATTTATCTTGGAGTGCTCTTGGGGCCACAGGCTCCAAGACCCACACTTTCTGCCCTGGTTGGTACTGAACCAAAACAGCCTTCTGATCATGCCATTGCTTCTGGAGCTCTTGGCTGGCCTGAAGGTTTTTACTGGCCTTTTTCATGTACTCAGCCATCCTTGATCTGAGGCCAAGTACATAGTCCACAATATCCTGCTTAGGAGCTTTTAAAGGTTGTTCCCAACCCTCCTTTACAAGTGTGAGTGGACCCCTAACAGGGTGTCCAAAAAGAAGTTCAAAGGGGCTGAAGCCCACTCCTTTCTGGGGTACCTCCCTGTAGGCAAAAAGGAGGCATGGTAGAAGGATATCCCATCTCCTGCGGAGTTTTTCAGGGAGTCCATAATCATGCCTTTGAGAGTTTTATTAAATCTCTCCACCAGTCCATTTGTTTGTGGATGATAGGGTGTTGTGAACTTGTACGTTACACCACACTCCTTCCACATGGCCTTTAAGTATGCAGACATGAAATTGCTTCCTCTGTCTGATACTACTTCCTTTGGGAAGCCCACCCTGGAAAATATTCCCAGGAGGGCCTTTGCCACTGCAGGAGCTGTAGTGGTCCTTAAAGGAATTGCTTCAGGGTATCTTGTGGCATGGTCCACTACCACCAAGATAAACCTATTGCCTGAAGCAGTAGGAGGGTCAAGGGGGCCAACTATGTCAACCCCTACCCTTTCAAAGGGAACCCCAACCACAGGGAGTGGGATAAGGGGTGCCTTTGGGGTGCCACCTGTCTTGCCACTGGCTTGACAGGTTTCACAGGACTTACAAAATTCCTTTGTGTCCTCAGACATCCTAGGCCAATGAAACAGGGGAACAAGCCTGTCCCAAGTTTTCATTTGTCCTAGATGCCCAGCTAAGGGAATGTCATGTGCCAGTGTTAGGAGGAACTTTCTGTACTCCTGAGGAATCACTAATCTCCTGGCAGCTCCAGGTTTAGGATCCCTATGCTCAGTGTACAAGAGGTTGTCCTCCCAGTAAACTCTGTGAGAGTCACTGACATCCCCATTAGCCTGTTTGACAGCTTGCTGTCTGAGACCCTCTAATGTGGGACAGGTTTGCTGTGCCACACTCAGCTCCTCTCTGGCAGGCCCCCCTTCACCCAAAAGCTCAGCAGTGTCTGCTTCCAGCTCCTCTGGTGTAGGTTCTGCACAGGGAGGGAATTCTTCTTCCTCAGAAGTAGAATCCACTGTAGAGGGAGGGATAGTAGGAAGTGGTTTGCTTCTACTAGCCCTAGCTTTAGGGAGCACTTGGTCCATTGTTCCAGGATCCAAGCTTCCCTGTCCTTTTTGCTTTTTGGCCTGAGCCCTTGTCAAAGCAAAAATATGCCCTGGGATGCCCAGCATTGCTGCATGGGCCTCCAACTCCACATCTGACCAAGCTGATGTCTCCAAATCATTCCCTAATAGACAGTCTACAGGTAAATCTGAAGCTACCACAACTTTCTTTGGACCAGTTACCCCCCCCCCCAGTTGAGATTTACAACAGCCATGGGGTGGCTTTGTGTTATGTTGTGAGCATCGGTTACTTGGTACTGGTGTCCAAGTATGTGTTGTTCAGGGTGCACCAGTTTCTCAATCACCATTGTGACACTGGCACCTGTGTCCCTGTAGGCCTGGACCTCAACACCATTTATTAGGGTTAGTTGCTTGTACTTCTCCAAGTTATGGGGGCAAGCAACCAAAGTGGCTAAATCAATAGCCCCTTCAGAGACTAAAGTAGCCTCTGTGGTCTCCCTAATCAGACCAACCCCAACTAAATTACCAAAAGTGAGCCCAGCTACTCCCTTGGATTGGCTATTAGTAGGTTTGCTCCCACCACCACTGCTATTAGTCGGGACACTAGGTGCAGCAGTAGGGGTTGTAGTGGTAGGAGCAGTGGTGCCTTTCTTTGGACAACTGGGATCTGTTGTCCAATGGCCTTTTATTTTACATAAATAGCACCATGGTTTCTTTTCCTTGTTCTGATTAAAGGAGGATTTGGACCCACCACCCCCACCAGAGTGTTTTTGTGGGCCTGATGAAGACTCATTTTTAGATTTGTCCCCACCCTTGTCAGAAGACTTACCATCCTTCTTTTTGTTGCCATCTTTGTCACCCCCTGTATGAATTTTTCTGTTCACTCTTGTTCTGACCCATTTGTCTGCCTTCTTTCCCAATTCTTGGGGAGAGGTCAGATCAGAGTCCACCAAGTATTGGTGCAACAAATCAGACACACAATTATTAAGAATATGCTCTCTCAGGATTAAGTTATACAGGCTGTCATAATCAGTAACTTTACTGCCATGTAACCACCCCTCCAAGGCCTTCACTGAATGGTCAATAAAATCAACCCAGTCTTGTGAAGACTCCTTTTTGGTCTCTCTGAACTTTATCCTGTACTGTTCAGTGGTTAAGCCATAACCATCCAGGAGTGCATTCTTAAGAACTTGGAAATTATTAGCATCATTTTCTTTCACAGTAAGGAGCCTATCCCTACCTTTTCCACTAAATGATAGCCATAGGATAGCAGCCCACTGCCTTTGAGGGACATCCTGTACAACACAGGCCCTCTCAAGTGCAGCAAACCACTTGTTAATGTCATCCCCCTCCTTATAAGGGGGAACTATCTTGTGCAGATTCCTGGAATCATGCTCTTTTGCAGGATGACTATGGGGAATACTGCTGCTGCCACCATGGGTATCTAAACCCAACTTCTGTCTTTCCTTCTCTAATTCAAAAGACTGTCTATCCAAATCCAGCTGTTGCTTTTTAAGCTTCAGTCTGGTTTGTTCCACCCTCAACTTATTGAGTTCCCTCTCTAACATTCTGTCATCAGGGTTGGTGGGAGGGACATTTCTAGAAACAGAGCTATGATGGGAATGAACAGAAGGAGACCTGTCCCTTACAGAAGCCACCCTAACAGCTTGGTTTACAGAAACATTACTACCAGTATGGTGAGAATAAATGCTTTTGCTATGATGTGAGACAACACTATTTATTTGGTGTGGCTCATCATCATTACCATCTATGCTAGATTGTCTAGTAATGGGCAGGCTAGGAAGTTTCTTTCCTGAATCTTTTCCTGGGGGAGTCCCTGAATCAGATTGAGAACCATTAGCTACTTTTTCTACAGATTGGGCACTTATGGCCTTATCCTGTACTCTAAGCATGTTAATTAACAGTTCTAAGGAAGGATTCTTCCCTACACTCAAACCTCTCTCTATGCAGAGACTCCTTGCTCCTTTCCAGCTAAGGTGATCATATGCAAGTTTGGACAGTTCAACATTTTTTCCTGTGCCAGACATTTTTTTGAGAGAGTTAAAGTGATAGAAAAAGAGAAAAAAGTTTTCAGAACTTTTTGGAAAGACAGAAAAAACTTTTTAAACTTTTAAGAACTTTTTGAAAGTTTAGAAGTACTTTTCAGCACTTAGAAAAGAGTGAAAAGAGGAAATGCAAAACTTTTTGGCTATGTGTATATACACTGACCTTGTTTTGTATATTTTTCTCTTATGAAAAGTACAATGACAAGAGTGGTAAGTAGTCTCAAGCACTTATCCCACCACTGCACAACCAATGTAGGAGGCTGGACTGGCTTGTAGTGAGTACCAAGGGGTACTTGCACCTTGCACCAGGCCCAGTTATCCCTTATTAGTGTATAGGGTGTCTAGCAGCTTAGGCTGATAGATAATGGTAGCTTAGCAGAGCAGCTTAGGCTGAACTAGGAGACGTGTGAAGCTACTACAGTACCACTTAGTGTCATATGCACAATATCATAAGAAAACACAATACACAGTTATACTAAAAATAAAGGTACTTTATTTTTATGACAATATGCCAAAGTATCTTAGAGTGTACCCTCAGTGAGAGGATAGGAAATATACACAAGATATATATACACAATAGCAAAAATATGCAGTATAGTCTTAGAAAACAGTGCAAACAATGTATAGTTACAATAGGATGCAATGGGGAAACATAGGGATAGGGGCAACACAAACCATATACTCCAAAAGTGGAATGCGAACCACGAATGGACCCCAAACCTATGTGACCTTGTAGAGGGTCGCTGGGACTATTAGAAAATAGTGAGAGTTAGAAAAATAACCCTCCCCAAGACCCTGAAAAGTGAGTGCAAAGTGCACTAAAGTTCCCCTAAGGACAAAGAAGTCGTGTTAGAGGAATAATGCAGGAAAGACACAAACCAGCAATGCAACAACTGTGGATTTCCAATCTAGGGTACCTGTGGAACAAGGGGACCAAGTCCAAAAGTCACAAGCAAGTCGGAGATGGGCAGATGCCCAGGAAATGCCAGCTGTGGGTGCAAAGAAGCTTCGACTGGACAGAAGAAGCTGAAGTTTCTGCAGGAACAAAAAGGGCTAGAGACTTCCCCTTTGGTGGACGGATCCCTCTCGCATTGGAGAGTTGTGCAGAAGTGTTTTCCCGCCGGAAGGATGCCAACAAGCCTTGCTAGTCACAAATCGTGCGTTTGGCATTTTTGGACGCTGCTGGGGCCCAGGAGGGACCAGGACGTCGCAAATT
This sequence comes from Pleurodeles waltl, assembly GCF_031143425.1. Lineage (NCBI taxonomy): Eukaryota > Metazoa > Chordata > Amphibia > Caudata > Salamandridae > Pleurodeles > Pleurodeles waltl. Next base: position 757,134,960 of record NC_090449.1, on the reverse strand, counting down.
GGACCTGAAGAGAGAGGGGACGTCGAGCAAGACAATGAGCCCTCACTAAAGCAGGTAGCATCCGGAGAAGTGCCAGAAACAGGCACTACGAGGATGCGTGAAACGGTGCTTGCCGAAGTTGCATAAAGGAGTCCCACGTCGCCGGAGACCAACTTAGAAAGTCGTGCAATGCAGGTTAGAGTGCCGTGGACCCAGGCTTGGCTGTGCACAAAGGATTTCTGCCGGAACTGCACAGGGGCCGGAGTAGCTGCAAAGTCGCGGTTCCCAGCAATGCAGCCCAGCGAGGTGAGGCAAGGACTTACCTCCACCAAACTTGAGCTGAAGAGTCACTGGACTGTGGGGGTCACTTGGACAGAGTCGCTGGATTCGAGGGACCTCACTCGTCGTGCTGAGAGGAGACCCAAGGGACCGGTAATGCAGCTTTTTGGTGCCTGCGGTTGCAGGGGGAAGATTCCGTCGACCCACGGGAGATTTCTTCGGAGCTTCTGGTGCAGAGAGGAGGCAGGCTACCCCCACAGCATGCACAAGCAGGAAAACAGTCGAGAAGGCGGCAGGATCAGCGTTACAGAGTTGCAGTAGTCGTCTTTGCTACTATGTTGCAGGTTTGCAGGTTTGCAGGCTTCCAGCGCGGTCAGCGGTCGATTCCTTATCAGAAGGTGAAGAGAGAGATGCAGAGGAACTCAGCTGAGCTCATGCATTCGTTATCTAAAGTTTCCCCAGAGACAGAGACCCTAAATAGCCAGAAAAGAGGGTTTGGCTACCTAGGAGAGAGGATAGGCTACTAACACCTGGAGGAGCCTATCAGCAGGAGTCTCTGACGTCACCTGGTGGCACTGGCCACTCAGAGCAGTCCAGTGTGCCAGCAGCACCTCTGTTTCCAAGATGGCAGAGGTCTGGAGCACACTGGAGGAGCTCTGGACACCTCCCAGGGGAGGTGCAGGTCAGGGGAGTGGTCACTCCCCTTTCTTTGTCCAGTTTCGCGCCAGAGCAGGGGCTAAGGGGTCCCTGAACCGGTGTAGACTGGCTTATGCAGAATTGGGCACATCTGTGCCCAACAAAGCATTTCCAGAGGATGGGGGAGGCTACTCCTCCCCTGCCTTCACACCATTTTCCAAAGGGAGAGGGTGTCACACCCTCTCTCAGAGGAAGTTCTTTGTTCTGCCATCCTGGGCCAGGCCTGGCTGGACCCCAGGAGGGCAGCTGCCTGTCTGAGGGGTTGGCAGCAGCAGCAGCTGCAGTGAAACCCCAGGAAGGGCAGTTTGGCAGTACCAGGGTCTGTGCTACAGACCACTGGGATCATGGGATTGTGCCAACTATGCCAGGATGGCATAGAGGGGGCAATTCCATAATCATAGACATGTTACATGGCCATATTCGGAGTTACCATTGTGAAGCTACCTATAGGTAGTGACCTATATGTAGTGCACGCGTGTAATGGTGTCCCCGCACTCACAAAGTTCAGGGAATTGGCTCTGAACAATGTGGGGGCACCTTGGCTAGTGCCAGGGTGCCCTCACACTAAGTAACTTTGCACCTAACCTTTACCAGGTAAAGGTTAGACATATAGGTGACTTATAAGTTACTTAAGTGCAGTGTAAAATGGCTGTGAAATAACGTGGACGTTATTTCACTCAGGCTGCAGTGGCAGGCCTGTGTAAGAATTGTCAGAGCTCCCTATGGGTGGCAAAAGAAATGCTGCAGCCCATAGGGATCTCCTGGAACCCCAATACCCTGGGTACCTCAGTACCATACTAGGGAATTATAAGGGTGTTCCAGTAAGCCAATGTAAATTGGTAAAAATGGTCACTAGCTTGTCAGTGACAATTTGGAAAGAAATGAGAGAGCATAACCACTGAGGTTCTGGTTAGCAGAGCCTCAGTGAGACAGTTAGTCACTACACAGGTAACACATTCAGGCACACTTATGAGCACTGGGGCCCTGGGTTACCAGGGTCCCAGTGACACATACAACTAAAACAACATATATACAGTGAAAAATGGGGGTAACATGCCAGGCAAGATGGTACTTTCCTACACCTGTTTCCCCAGAATTCCTTTTTCCAAATTGTTTTTCTCCTTTTTGCGCTTTTTGCCTTTTTTTCCTTCATTTGTTTGTCCCAGCACACGCCAGAAGGATTTGCTCATTTGTGTGGTTTCTCCTTGCCCAGGTTTTTAGAATTGTAGCATTAGAATTACTAAATGATTAACAAGATTAGAGCATGTTTGTTTCCCCCTTTACAGATGTTGTTATTGCTTTTGTGTGTTGCAGTTATTCAATGCTTAGTATTTCTGATGTTAATTAATTTGAACTTTTCTTTAGGAGGTTTTGACAACCTATCATGATTCTGTATCTTTATAGGTTTCTTTTGAGAATTATCTATGTCACTTTGAGCACTGATCTGTAATAAAACTCCTTGGAATTTATTTCAGCTTTTAACATCATTTATGTGGCTAAATGAGTCAGACTGTTAATCTAATTGATTGTAGAAACTTTCATGCCTTTTGTCTCCACTCCCTTCTTGCTGGGTGAAAAGATCCTTGGATCCCGTCATAGCATAGTCCTGGAAAGGAATATGCTACAGCAAATCATTATCCTACCTGTACCAAAGCCACAACAAGTACAATTCACCAACAATGGTGTTTGATTAGTGGTGCCCAATATGATATGCTTTCTTGTCATTCCAGCTGTCTGGAGTTATACTGCATTATACCATTTGTATAGTGCTTAATGCTACTGGTGTGGCATTGAAACTCTATTTAAGGGCAGTTGGATAAATTCGTACTCCATTTGCTCTGTATGGTTGGTTAGACTTTATGTTTATATTTTGATCTATCTGAAACAAACAAGGTGTTGTGTGATAGAGTGAAAAGGGTCCTCCAGTTGTGTCAATGCATACGTTTATGAAGTAGAGAGAGACATATGACATAATATCTCCTGTCTGTCATCCAGGCTGAATTATTTGCTGTCAGTGTGCCTCTGTTGAGTGGAAATCTTGGTTGATTGAAAAATTCATGTTTTTGGGAACATCCAGTATTTTACAGGCGTTTTGAAACTCCTCTCCCTTATAAAGGTTCTGTATTGTGATAGGAAATAGTTGCAGAGCATGCAGTCGCAGCGCATAAAAGGGGCAGGACGGGTGTGGCGCAATGGGGAGGGGAAAGAGGGGCAGGGGGAGAGGGAAGCAGGTAGGTACATTAAATTATTTTTTTTTAAATGAAAAACTTACCTCCTCCGCCGACCCATGCCGCTCCTTTCCAGCGTCGCTGCAGACACAGGCTCCCAGCGATTCCTAAATTGTGATTCATTAGAAATCTCAATTTTGGAATCAGAAATGGGATTGTACACAAGTTGCGATTTCCTATTAGCAATTCTGACAGAGTGGGAATCGCTATTAGGGAATCGCTATTTAGGAAATGCAAAAGCATTCATTGCTATGGGCCATAGACCCATAGAGAGGAATGGTTTTGTATTTCCTAAATTGAGATTTGCTAATAGGAAATTGCAATTTAGGAAATGCAAAACCTTCCCTAACTATGGGGCTAAGGCCCCCCTTAAATGTAAGGTGGGGAGTGGTGCATTTGTGAAGTGCGCCAATGCCCTCAGGGCAGTATGGGTGCCTTTTTTGTAAATTGCACATGGTTACCATCGAATTGGAGTTGATGGTGATAGCATTTCCGAAATGTCCATTTTGTATTTAAGAAGCCTAGGATTCTGCTACAACGAAGAGAGCTAGGAACTTCTGCTTTGGATGGAAGATGTCCCACGGCGTGCTGAAGGTTGCAGAAGTGTTTTCACGCAGAAATACCATAAACAAGCCTTGCTAGCTGCAAGGGTTGCGGTAGAGGTTTTTGAGTGCTGCTGGGGACCAGGAAGGACCAGGATGTCGCCCCTTGGACGAGGAGACAGAGGAGGCGCTCAGCAATTCAGAGAGCCCCCACCGAAGCAGGCAGCACCCGCAGAAGTACTGGAGCAGGCACTTAGAAGATTTGTGAACCAGAGCTGGCTCAGAGTCACAAAGGAGGGTCCCACGACGTCGGAGTCCAACTCAGAGGGTTGAGCACTACAGGACTGAGTGCTGGGGACCCAGGAAAGGCTGTGTACAAAGGGATCCTTGGAGAAGTGCACAGAAGCCGGAGCAGCTGCAAATCACGCAGTACACAGGTTTGCAGTCTAGTGTGGGGAGGCAAGGACTTACCTCCACCAAACTTGGACTAAATGATCACTGGACTGTGAGGGTCACTTGGATAGAGTTCCTGTGTTCCAGGTACCACGCTCGTCAGGATGAGAGGGGACCCAGAGGATCGGTGATGCAGACGTTTGGTGCCTGCTTTAGCTGGGGGAAGATTCCGTTGACCCACGGGAGATTTCTTCTTGGCTGCCAGTGCAGGGTGAAGGCACACAGCCCTCAGAGCATGCACCACCAGGGAACAGTCGAGAAAGCCGGCAGGATGAGGCGCTATAATGTTGCTGTTAGTCGTCTTGCTACTTTGTTGCGGTTTTGCAGGCGTCTTGGAGCAGTCAGCGGTCGATCCTTGGCAGAAGTCGAAGAGGGAAGTGCAGAGGAACTCTGGTGAGCTCTTGCATTCGTTATCTGAAGAATACCCCAGAAGAGAGAAAAGGAGGTTTGGCTACCAAGAAAGGAGGATTGGCTACCAAGAAAGGTAAGAGCCTATCAGAGGGGGTCTCTGACATCACCTGCTGGCACTGGCCACTCAGAGCATTCCAGTGTTCCCCCAACACCTCTGTTTCCAAGATGGCAGAGGTCTGGGACACACTGGAGGAGCTCAGGGCACTGGGAGGTACTGGTCAGGGGAGTGGTCACTCCACTTTCCTTTGTCCAGTTTCACGCCAGAGCTGGGCAGGGGGATCCCTGAACCGGTGTAGACTGGCTTATGCAGAGATGGGCACCATCTGTGCCCATCAAAGCATTTCCAGAGGCTGGGGGAGGCTACTCCTCCCCAGCCCTTCACACCTATTTCCAAAGGGAGAGGGTGTAACACACTGTCTCTGAGAAAAAACTTTGTTCTGCCTTCCTGGGCTGGGGCTGCCCAGACCCCAGGAGGGCAGAATCCTGTCTGAGGGGTTGGCAGCAGCTGCAGTGAAAACCCCAGAAAGGCAGTTTGGCAGCACTTGGGTTCTGTGCTAGAGACCCGGGGGATCATGGAATTGTCCCCCCAATACTAGAATGGTATTGGGGGGACAATTCCATGATCTTAGACATGTTACATGGCCATGTTCGGAGTTACCATTGTGACGCTATACATAGGTAGTGACCTATGTATAGTGCACGTGTGTAATCGTGTCCCAGCACTAACAAAGTCCGGGGAATTTGCCCTGAACGATGTGGGGGCACCTTGGCTAGTGCCAGGGTGCCCACACAATAAGTAACTTGGCACCCAACCTTCACCAAGTGAGGGTTAGACATATAGGTGACTTATAAGTTACTTATGTGCAGTGAAAAATGGCTGTGAAATAACGTGGACATTATTCCACTCAGGCTGCAGTGGCAGGCCTGTGTAAGAATTGTCTGAGCTCCCTGTGGTTGTCATGGAAATGCTGCAGCCCATAGGGATCTCCTGGAACCATAATACCCTGGGTACCTAAGTACCATATACAAGGGAATTATATGGGTGTACCAGTGTGGGAATGAAAATTGGTAAATGTAGTCACTAGCCTGCAGTGACAAATTTAGAAAGCAGAGAGAGCATAAACACTGAGGTTCTGGTTAGCAGAGCCTCAGTGATACAGTTAGGCACCACACAGGGGACACATACTGGGCACATACTATGAGCACTGGGGTCCTGCCTAGCAGGATCCCAGTGACACAAGGGCTAAAACAACATACATACAGTGAAAATGGGGGTAACATGCCAGGCAAGATGGTACTTTCCTACACTGGGTACCTAGGTACCATATACAAGGGAATTATATGGGTGTCCCAGTGTGCCAATAAGAATTGGTAAAATTAGTCACTAGCTTGCAGTGACAATTTTAGAAAGCAGAGAGACCATAAACACTGAGGATCTGGTTAGCAGAGCCTCAGTGATACAGTTAGGCACCACACAGGGAACACATACAGGGCCTACATTATGAGCACTGGGGTCCTGCCTAGCAGGATCCCAGTGACATAAGGGCAAAAACAAACATACATACAGTGAAAATGGGGGTAACATGCCAGGCAAGATGGTACTTTCCTACACTGGTGGTTGTGGGGGTTGGCATTTGCTTGTGAATCCTTCGTAGATGTCCTGAACTTTCCGGTGGAAGAAGGTGGCTAGGCTTTCGCAGAGGTCTTGGGAGGGAGGGGTGTCTGTGGTGTCTGTGTTGGGTTTTGTGAATTCCTTGACAATGGTGAAAAGTTCCTTGCTGTTGAGTGCAATGGTGTTGATTCTCTCCTGAATTACTGATTTTCTAGTCAATCTGATGTGCCGGAGATGCGAAGTGACAGCGTCTTTAAAGGCTTTATGGTCTGTAGAGCTCTTACTGCTTCTCCACTTCCTCTTGAGTCATCTGCATGCGCTCTTGTATTCTTGAAGGTCGAGAAAGAACCAGCTGGGTCATCTGTGTTTTTGATTGCCTGTGGGTTTCCTTGGGGGGGCTTGGGTGTTGGCACAGTCGGTGATCCATTAGTAGAAGTTGTGGGCCAAAGTGTTGGTGTCAGTGGTGTCTGGTGGTGGGGAGTGGCAGAGTGCAGTGGTGAGCTGGGCTTCGGTGACCTTGGTCCAGTTCCTGTGAGGGAGGTGGTGGACTTGGCGCTGTTTGACCGTTATGAAGTAGAATTAGATGCAGTGTTGGTCAGTCAAATTCAAATTCAAATCAATCTTTATTTGGATTTTACTCCATTAAAGATAAAAGATAAACAATCTCTTTAAAATGGTAAAAAAAATATACAATAAGATACTTAGAGAAAACATTACTGATAAATAAATAAATAAATAAATAAATAAAAAACCTTTGCTACTACAAATTGAGGAATTATTCATTCTCATACTGGAGATTTATAAATACGACAGCTTTTTCCTTTGTTCTATGGCATTTAGGATAAATGTTATCACTGCATCACATTTCTCACTGGTATCCAGTTTACATAAGTAGTTAAAAGCTTCTCTACAATGAAATAATTTGTTAGTAATAAATAAAGTTTTAAAAAATTGCTTCCTAATATCGTGATAAAATTTACAAGATATAATAAAGTGCATTGTGGATTGTGCAAATCGTCCCACACAGGGGCACTTCGGTAGACTTTTACTCCAAATCCTCACCTTTGGGAAAGCTACCAAAAAGTGTAACATTCTAAAGCGCATTCGGGTCAAATAAAATCTATCCTAAATATTTTCTACTATCGGCAAATAATTTGGCATTACCTCGTTATTTTCAGTCATATAAAGTGCTACTGTTGACTTCCTACATTCTCTATTTTCTTTATCACTAACCCTCCATGCCATAAGTTGATTTTTCAATTCTTTCTTGCTAAATTGGAGGATAATACCTGGATTGTCCAAATTTGGAGCTAGATTTGTACCTTTGAGCAAATCTTTTAAATGCACGAACCATGGAATTCTATCCCAATATTATAATGTAAGGCAATCTTTAATAATCTTTTGGGTAAAATGTGTCCCTTCTTTAGACCAAATACCATGCCAGGCCAACAACGCATTGGTGTGTATTAGATCTTCCACATAAGGCCAACCCGACTCCTTGTGTACCATAAATGTGGAGGTGGTATTTGGCACTGCAAGTAGTTTGCAAAAAAATGTATTCTCTAGCACTTGTAATGAAGGGATCTCGGGCATCAAACCCCAAAGGGCAGAACCATACGCAATGCTGTTAATTGATTTGCTTTTATAGATTTGCAGCATTTCCCTAAGGGCCTTATTGCCAATTTTTTTTGAAAATCTAAAAACAGCCTCAATTGTCCTAACATACTTCATCTTGATAATTTCTAGATGTTGTTTCCAATGACCCATATTAGAAAACTTTATACCCAGATATGTAAATCCATTCACCTCTTCACATATATAGCCTTTGATAAAAAAAAATCTTTCTTCCTGACCTTTCCCTGTCCACAAGTCATTACAACAGTTTTGCTCATATTCAACAACATATCTCTTTTCTCCATAAATTCCACAAAGCCCTCGATTAACCGCTGCAACCCATTTGCAGTTTGTGACAGCAGTACAGCATCATCTGCATATAAAAGGACTGGGATAGAGCATTCTTCTATTTTAGGGGTATAAATTTCCATATTTTTTAAATGGGCATCTACTCCATTTATATAAAGGGAGAATAGAAGAGGCGCCAAAACACAGCCTTGCCGTATTCCTCTCCCTATCCTAAAACCTGGGGTATACTTGCCATTTCTTCCATATCTCACCTGCGCTGTTAGATGATTATATAATTGCGCCAAGAAACTGATTACATCTAAGGGTGCACCCATATCTGTTAAAACTTTCCACAGCTTAGCATGGTTGGTCAGTCCAAAGGAGTTTGGGGTTGTGAGAGAAGGAGATGTGGTTTCTAGCGCAGAAGACAGGGTTGGGACGTGTCCTACTGAGTCCTACTGAGTGCGTGGGAAGGTTAACCAGTTGCTTGAGTCCGAGGGTGGCGAGGCTCTCCATGAGGGTTGAGGTGTTCGGGTCACTGTGGTTGTCGAGGTGAAAGTTGAGGTTTTAGTCGAGTATGAAGTCTGATGAGGTAAGGGCATGGGGAGCGATAAAGTCGGCCAGTGTCTGGGGTGGGGTCTATAGATGAGGGTTCCGCAAGGGTGAAGTTGGAGTTAGTCTGGATCTAAAAATGAGGGGTTCGGCGACGGGGTCTGAATATCGACACTGGTCGTGAGGCTAAGTGAGTTTTTGTGAACAATGGCGACACCTCCCCCTGGTCGGTTGACACAGCACATTAATTCTCATGCTGTGATAATAAATTTCAAGAATAATCCATATTCTGAGACATTCAAGCCATGAGTTGCAGTATGTTTTTAGAAAATCTAGATCACACTTTGGAGAGTTGGATATCAGGGAAAGTTTCTGTGATTTGTCCCCTAATTGGTTAGACCATAATATACTGAAGGATCTTGCGTAAGAGATAAAGTAAGAAAGAAGGTGGACTTGCTTAGGAGAGATGTTGGAAGGGGGTGAGAGAGGGTAGTAGGTGAGGGAGATGAGCCATCTTTTGAGGTTAAGATGAAGGTGAACGATTGACTGGGAAGAAGTTGGGCAGAAATGCTGGGAGGAGTGACCAGCAGAAAGGAGTTCATGGGGGAGAGGAGGAATTTTGAAGGTTGCTTTTTTGATGAGAAGGCAAAGCTTTTAGTGTCCAATGAGGGACCATAAGATAAGGGACCAGATACTTTGTGAGCAGCTAGATTAGAGAGAAGAATAAGAAGGTGCAGCATATGTATCAGGAAGGAGTGTGGCCATGAAATAAGCAGGGGGTACTGAGGCTGGATAAATGGATGGATGACACAAAGGCCCTCATTACAACATTGGCAGTAAAAGCTGCTTACCGCCGTGCAGAAGACCGAAACACACCGCCGCGGAAATCCGCCACAGCTATTATGACCCACAGCACGGAATCCAGCAAAATTCAGACACCCAGACAAGTCCGCCACACCAAAGGTCAGTGATAAACTGGCGAAAACAAAACCTCCACCGCCACGCCAACAGAAATACACCCACACTATCACGACACATGAATCCACGTGGCGGTCTTTCAACTGCGGTATTCCATTGGCGGTACACACCGCTGCGCTCAAAATACACACACACATACAAAACACAGCCACATTGGAGAATTCAAAATACATACACCTGATACACATACACACACCACTCCCACACACCCAATACAATATAAAACACACACCCACATCACCCACAAACCCCTACGACCACAATTGAGAAAGAAGCACAGAGAGTGACACCACCATCAACAATACTAGCATCCACAGGCACACCAGACCATCACCCACATAACTTCCACGCACCTCACACAACACCCCACCACATATCAGCACACTTATCACCACACACACCAACCCACACATCACCCACACCACCCCATGGTACGGCAAAGACACCCCAGGTTCTCGGAGGAGGAGCTCAGAGTCATGGTGGAGGAAATCGTACAGGTAGAGCCACAGCTATTCGGATCACAGGTGCAGCACACCTCCATTGCAAGGAAGATGGAGCTATGGCGAAGAATAGTGGACAGGGTCAACGCAGTGGGACAGCACCCAAGAAATCGGGATGACATTAGGAAGAGGTGGAACGAACTACGGGGGAAGGTGCATTCCGTGGTCTCAAGATACCACCTTGCAGTTCAGCAGACTGGCAGCGGACCCTCTCCTCCTCCCCACAACCAACAACATGGGAGGAGCAGGTCTTGGCGATTCTGCATCCTGAGTGCCGCGCAGGAGTAGATGGCAAATGGACTCTGGTAAGTCAAATCTTAACTATCACATCCCCCACCCTACCTGCATGCCAACACATACCCCCACCCTCACCCTCACCCCCATCACTCCAACTCCTCACAAATGTCCCAACATCACAAACCACACATCCCAACACCAAGCCCTGCATGCAGCACCAAAGCATGGACACCCATCACCAAAGCATGCCCACTGCACAAACCCATACACCCCCTTAAACCATCATCACACAAGGTCCCACACAGCAATGCAAGCACTGGGGTGCACGGTCACCCACCCATTGCACACTATGGCACACACAGATGTAATAAACATCCTTTTATACCCCTGCAGGACCCCTACCCAACGTCACCGGACAGGAGGGTCCACACATGTCCACACCACCAACAGAAGAGGCCCACAGTGAGGACAGCAGCTCTGTCCAACTGGATCTAGATGACCAGCCCAGCACATCAGGGACCTCGGGACAGTCGGTTCCCATCACACAGTCACAGGCCACTCCAGAGCTTCCCCCCTCTGGAAACACCAGCACAGCACCCACCCAGCGGGCCCATACCTCTGTCCCCAGGACACATCAAGCAGCAGTGTGTCCACCACTACAGGGAACCCAGGATAACTCACCACCACAGCAACAACAGGGACCTGGGGGTAGTGGTAGTGGGCACACGGTCCAGGGGACGGAGGCCGAGGAACACAGGGGAACTGGGAGGGCTGCTGTGCAACAGGGGGAGCACAGGCCAAGGGAACCCACTCTCCACAAGGCCCTCTCCTCCATCATGGGAGCCTACCACCACTCCCAGGAGACGATGGCAACGGTACTGGCCAAGTTTCAGGAGACCCAGTGCCTGCAGGAGGAACAGTATTTGGGCTTCAGGGAGGAACTCAGAGCCATCAATTCCACCGTGGGCACCATCGTAGGGGTGCTGAAGGAAGTACTCAACACCAGGAAGGACACTGTGGCACAACAAGGGCCCCTGACACTAGCATGGACGATGAACTGCCCACCACCTCTGCCGGCACTAGTGGACAGGAGGCACCGCCACAGGACCACCACACCAGGACCCCACCCCCTGCAGATGGAGAACCACCCCGCAAGCGGTCCCTGAGATCCAGGACAAAGACAGAGAACGATGTCAAGACCCCCACCAAGAAATGAGACCACCCTGAATGTCATCCTTCTGTCCCACTTTGTCACCCTGTCCATCCTTAAACTGCCCCAGCTCCACTTCCTATGCCCATTTGGGCAATGCACCTGTGAGACTAATAGACTGGACTCTGCCATGGACATTCCTCCACCATTACCCCTCACCATTTGCAACCCCCTCCAATATTTTGCACTGAAATAAACACCCTTGACGCACAAAACAATCTGGAGTCAGTCTGTGATTTCGGAATAGTGTATTAGCAGTTACTGTGGCAAAAAGCTCTTTCAATTGTAATGTCAACATACCTATGTCACACAGCTCTAGTCCATGAGGAATCAAAGCAGATGTCACACAGTGGGACCCACATATGTGAAATCGTAAGAGAAAGTGACAACTCAGTGACCATACACGGTGAAAACGACAGACAGTAGAGAGGTAGTAGTGTTAAAGTACATGTAGAAGGCAGGTTTGTATTCTTGCCTGTGTCTCGCTGGAAATATTGCAGGATCACCGAGTCCCTGTTGTCCATGTCCTCTTCTTCTGCTTCCTTGTCTTCACTGTCCACAGGCTCCACAGCTGCAACAACACCGCCATCTGGACCATCCTCCTGCAGAAAATTCACCTGTAGTTGCAAAGCTAAGTTGTGAAGCATACAGCAGGCCACGATGATCTGGCACACCTTCTTTGGTGAGTAGAATAGGGATCCACCTGTCATATGGAGGCACCTGAACCGAGCCTTCAGGAGGCCGAAGGTCCGCTCGATTATCCGCCGTGTTCGCCCATGGGCCTCATTGTAGCGTTCCTCTGCCCTTGTCCCGGGATTCCTCACTGGGGTCAGTAGCCATGACAGGTTGGGGTAACCAGAGTCACCTGCAAATGGCGAGGGACAACTGTTAGACACACACTAACCTGTGGGGATAACCCCAGACCCGGCCAACCATTCCCACTGTCTTGCTTCCAGGTGCTCAGCTAATAGCCACACATGGTGCCTCTTCAGTTGACCCATCACATAAGGGATGCTGCTATTCCGCAGGATGTAGGCGTCATGCACTGAGCCAGGGAACTTGGCATTCACATGGGAGATGTACTGGTCTGCCAAACATACCATCTGCGCATTAATCAAATGATAACTCTTACGGTTTCTATACACCTGTTCACTCCTGCAGGGGGGGACCAAAGCCACATGTGTCCCATCAGTGGCACCTATGATGTTGGGGATATGTCCCAGGGCACAGAAATCACCTTTCACTGTAGGCAAATCCTCAACCTTAGGGAAAACGATGTAGCTCCGCATGTGTTTCAGCAGGGCAGACAACACTCTGGACAACACGTTTGAAAACATAGCCTGGGACATCCCTTATGCTATGGCCACTGTTGTTTGAAATGACCCACTTGCAAGGAAATGGAGCACTGACAGCACCTGTACTTGAGGGGGGATTCATGTGGGATGGCGGATAGCTGACATCAGGTCTGGCTCCAGCTGGGTACACAGTTCCTGGATTGTGGCACGGTCAAGCCTGCATGTGATGATCACATGTCTTTCCTCCATTGTCGACAGGTCCACCAGCGGTCTCTACAGCAGAGAATGCCGCCATCTCCTCACATGTGCCAGCGGACGGTGCCTATGAAGGACAACAGAAAGCACAGAGTCAAACAACTCAGAGGTACGTACCCACAGCTTACACAGAACACGAATCATAATCTGAAAAGTGGCCTGTATGTGTGTTGAGTCTAGGCATAGGTATGTGTGACGAAGGTAAAATGAAGCCATGTGGGCCCCTGAAATGGCGGATGCCTGACCTCTAAAGTGGGACAATGGGATGTGAGGTAACTGCACTGGCGTTGTACACCGTCGCGGTAGGCGGTCGAAGACCGCTGCACAATGCTGCATTGGTTAACATTGGACCCTATGGGTCCCAGGAGCCAATGACGATGTACGCCGGAGGTGACGGTACGCACCGCCGCGGACGTGACCACCATTTTCTATCTGTTCAATCACTCGATACCTGATCTCTGACAGGAGAGGACCTACACTGCAAGTGCTGCTGTGACCTCGGTCTGGAAGAGATAATGGCTCGAGTGTCTGGGGAAAGGGCCCCTGCCTTCACGTCGGAGGAGTTGGAGAAACTCGTGGACGGATCCCTCCCCCAGTACACGCTACTCTACGGTCCTCCAGACAAACAGGTAAGTACACTGGGAGCATGCTGTATGGGCTATGCCTGTGTGGAGTGGGGTGGACGTAAGAAGGGGGATGGAGATTGCGGCGTGCATGAAACGACGGTGAGTGCATGTGTCACATGGCAAGGGTAGGGATGGGGGCCAATGACTGTGATGGTGCAGTTGGTAATAAGTTTCTCTTCCCCCGTACAATTCATGTAGGTCAGCGCCCACCAGAAAAAATATATTTGGCGTGCCATCGCCAAGGACGTCCGGACCCTGGGGGTCTACCACAGACGGAGCACCCACTGCCGGAAAAGATGGGAGGACATTCGCCACTGAAGCAAGAAGACGGCGGAGGCTCAGGTGGGGATGGCCTCCCAACGTGGGAGGGGTGCCCGTCGCACGTTGACCCCCCTGATGTTCAGGATCCTGGCGGTGGCGTACCCAGAGTTGGATGGGCACTTGAGGGCATCACAGCAGCCACAAAGGGGTGAGTACACTCTCATCCTGCTGATTTTGCATGCAGTGGAGGTGTCTGGGTGGGGGAGGTGGGCTGTGGGTTTCCCTAGGCCAGGGCGAGTTTAGTAGGCAAGGTTCCTCCGTAAGGCAAGCCATGTGGCACCCCACCCCACCTCTGTAGAGTGCCAAGTACACCTAGTCATGCCCCTGTGTCATCCATGTGTGCAGATGTCATCCATAGCCTAGTAGGCCATTTCCCAGGGATTGAACAGTGGAGCCCAAGAGTGCGGCGTAGTGCAGGGGGCTTCTGTGTCTGTCGTGTCCACCAACGGTAGCAGTAATGCATGCACTGAACATTTCTTTCTTCTGTCAACCCCCCCCCCTTTTCATGGTCTCCCTGTTCTTGTGTGCATTGGCATCATCAGACGGAGGAGCAGTGGCACCGGAGCACGAGGGTGCTGCATCCCATATGGCCCTGGAGGGTGACACTACGGACTAAGAGTTCACCAGTGGGACGGAGGGCGAGGGGAGCTCCACGGCGGGGACAGGAGCTGACACCAGCGACACAGACTCGTCCTCTGATGGGAGCTCCCTTGTGGTGGCGGCAACATCTGTGCCCCCCGCATCTACAGGTTCAGCCGCCACCCCCCCTACCAGCACCACCCTCCCAGCAGCCCCTCAGCCTTTGCCCCGTGCCCGCTCACCCAGGAGGGTGGGCATCACCTTCGCCCCAGGCACCTCAGCCCCTGCCCCATTGACCTCCTCAAAACCCTCACTGTTGGGCAGTCTACCATTCTGAATGCCATCCAGAGTGTAGAGGGGCAGTTGCAACAGACCAATGCATACCTGGAGGGCATTCATTCTGGTCAGGCGGCCCTTCAGCAAGCTTTTCAGACTCTGGCCTCAGCACTGATGGCAGCCATTGTCCCTGTCTGGTAGCCTTCCCCCTCCAACTTCCTCCGCCCAGACCCAGTCCCCTGTACCCCAGCCTATCCCACACCTTCAGACCAGCATGCACACACGTCAACACACAAGGGAAGCTCAGGCAAACATAAGCACCACACATCCCACAGGCACTCACGCAAGCATCACACACATGCAGACACACCAACATCCACTGCCTCCACTGTGTCCCCCTCCTCCTCGTCTCCCTCCTCCCTCCCAGTCTCGTCTACACTCACACCTGCATGCACTACATCTACAGCCACTATTGCCATCACCAGCACACCCACCAGCACACCCACCACCACACCCCGCTCACGTGCAGTCACCACCCCCACTACCATTCACACGTCCCCTGTGTCCTCTCCAAGAGTGTCTGTGACGCCACCTCCCAAGATACACAAACGCAGGCACACACCCACCCAACAGCCATCCACCTCACGATAGCCTCCAGTGCATGTACCTTCACCCAAAGTCACCAAACGAACACCTCCTACAACCACAACCTCTTCCTCCACTCCCAAATCCCCTCCAGCTACCCGTCCCAGTGTCTCCCAAAAACTTTCACACACCTCCCCCACCCCATCCATCTCCTAGGGCCCGACTCTCCAGGTCCCGAACTAGCACCTCAGCCACAACATCTCCGGGACCAGTGGTGCCTGTAGTCACCGGAATCTGGAGTGCACCGGCCACCAGGGCAGCCAGTGTGGCACGGAGCCACAGCACTGACTTTCCCCCTCCTGTCAAGCATCAACAACCCGGCGGGAGAGGGGGAAGACTCCAGCCACCAAAGCCGCTCCCAGGGGTCCCGGTGGGAGTGTGGAGTCAGCTGCGACACCTTCCAAGGTGGGGAAGGGCCACAAGAAACCCAGAAAGTCTGGGAAGAGCAGCACGGCGGAGGAGACCACCATCATTCCTGCTGCCCAGGAGGCCACCGCCATCATCCCCGCTGCCCAGGAGGCCACCGCCATCATCCCCGCTACCCAGGAGGCCACCGCCAGCACCTGCCCTGCTGCCCATGAGGCCACCGCCAGCACAAGCCCTGCTGGGCTAGAGAGGACCGCCAGCACAAGCCCCGCTGGGCTAGAGAGGACCACCAGCACAAGCCCCGCTGGGACAGAGAGGACCGCCAGCACAAGCCCCGCTGGGACAGAGAGGACCACTAGCACAAGCCCTGCTGGCACAGAAAGGACCGCCAGCAGCTGAGTCACTGCAAAGGAGCCCGCGGCCTCAAGCACCGCTGAACAGAGCACCGCCACTCCAAGCACCGCTGAACAGCGCACCGCCGCTACAAACACCGCTGAACAGGGCACCGCCGTCTCAAGCACCGCTGAACAGGGCACCGCGGCTCCAAGCACCGCTGAACAGGGCACCGCTGAACAGGGCACCGCCGCCACAAGCACTGCTGAACAGGTCACCACCGCTCCAAGTACCGCTGAACAGGGCACCGCCGCCACAAGCACCGCTGGCCCATGAGCACCAAGGGCACTGACGCTACTGAGTCCATCACGAGCAGGATGAAGCACTCTGGGCACAGAGCCCCCTCCAGAACCAGTGGAAAGATACATCCACTACCTCTGTCCTTAGCAGTAGGAAGCACTCTAGGCCCCATGCCCCCTCAAAAACCAGTGGAGAGATACATCCAATACCTCTGTCCTTAGCAGGATGAAGCACTCTGGGCACCATGCCCCCTCCAGAACCAGTGGAGAGATACATCCACTACCTCTGTCCTTGGCAGGATGAAGCACTCTGGGCACAAGACCCCCTCCAGAACCAGTGGAGAAAGGCATCCACTTGAGAGACTGTGGCTTTGCACTCCCCAGGATGGCAGAGTGTGAAACCCACCCACTGGAGAGACTTGAGAGACTGTGGCTTTGCACTCCCCAGGATTGAACAGTGGGCAAACCACCCACTGTATAGACTTGAGAGACTGTGGCCTTGCAATCCCCAGGATTGAACAGTGGGCAAACCACCCACTGTAGAGACATGAGAGAATGTGGCTTTGCACTCACCAGGATTGAACAGAGGCAAACCACCCACTGTAGAGACTTGAGAGACTGTGGCTTTGCACTCCCCAGGATAAAGCAGTGGGCAAACCACCCACTGTAGAGACTTGAGAGACTGTGGCTTTGCACTCTCCAGGATAATGCAGTGGGCAACCCACCCACTGGAGAGACATGAGAGACTTGAGAGACTGTGGCTTTGCACTCCCCAGGATGAAACAGTGGGCAACCCACCCACTGTAGAGACTTGAGAGACTGTGGCTTTGCACTCCCCAGGATGGAACAGTGGGCAACTCACCCACTGTATAGACTTGAGAGACTGTGGCTTTGTTCTTCCCAGGATTGAACAGTGGGCATGTGGCACCCTTGTGGATTTGGAGTTGTGCACTCAACCGGCTGAGGTGCCCCCCCTTTCCCTCCCCCTGAGGTGCCTGTTTTCTTGCTCTCTGATACTCCTGCAGTGTTCTCTCCGTCATGGTCGGGGATCTTGTGTGGGCCTCGCCCATACCATGTGGGCCCAGTGTTCCACGGACTTCATTGAAGCACTACCTGGACTACTAAGCTTGGTGTATATTTTGTTCATGGTGTATAGATATATTTTTGCGTACTTGATTTTAATATATTACAATGGTTACACTCATTTCCTTTTGTCTTTGCATTCTTCCGGGGAGTTTGGGGGTGTAACTATTATGTATAAATATGTATTAGTGTGTGTGTGTAGTGGGTGAGTGTGGGGGTGGCGGTGTTGCGTGAGTGTGTCCCTGTTTTTTTCCTCCCCCCTCCCCTGTGTCGTAGGTGCAGTACTCACCGTTGTCTTCGCCGCCGGCGTTCGTGCTCCTGGTAGAGGAGCAAGAAGATGAGGGCTGGCAGGATGTGCAGCTCGGGTTCCATGGCGTCCGGATTCCTCGTGGGGTGTGTAGAGGTGAGCGGTTTCCCTTCGAAGTCCTGTTTCCGCCATGATTTTGTCCATGGTAAATCCAACCCGGAAAAGGTGGCGGATTGGTAGGTTGTGATACTGTGGGCGGTACTTTGTCTGCTGCCTTTCTGTTGGCGGTGACCGCCAAGCTGTTTGTCTGTACCGCGGTGGCGGTCGGAGTGTTAAAGTGGCTGTCTTTGTTGGCGGCTTCCGCCACAGTCGTAATTCCAATCTTTTTACCGCCGGACTGTTGGCGGTCTTACCGCCGCTTTAACACCGTCCGCCAGGGTTGTAATGACCTCCAAAATGTATAGTCTGATGTTTAATGAGAGCATCTGAAAGTATTGAGAGATATTCACAGACGTCTGTGTGGTTGGTCACTGGTTAGTCATGGTTGAGATTATTGCATGGGGGCCCTCCTAGAACTGACAGACATGAACCCAGGAAAGACACAACTTCCATAAATACCAAAGGTAAAGAAGCAATTACATCACTTGCTATGGAGGATCAAGCCAGGGTGGACCCATTTCACCAAGAGACCACAGAGTCTACTGATCTGCACAGAAATTATGGAAGAGCAACTCTTGGTCAAATCAGCTTTCTAAAGAATCAGAGTTAAAGAAGTTATCAGTGTACTTGCCAAGGAAGATACAATCTTGGAAACTGGCTCTTCCCAAAGAAACATCAGAGATGAAAAACGCTATAATTTTTAATTCAGGTATGAAAGTTGTGAACAGTGGAAGAGTCATGTTTTTTTCAAAAATATGGGAGATTACAGAAGCATTAGGGTCTTCCCAGAACCTGAGAGGGATGATTTATGATAAACAGATTAGCAAAACCCTTGATTAAACAGTGCATGAGTTTACACATAACATGTGGAACCCTTGAAAACACATGTTCCTAAACCACTATAGTTTAAGAAAATTCTTTGGTCTGGCCAAAAGTAATACAGGTGCAGCCCAGGGAAAATGCAGTGCCACAAAACCACTGGATATTATAGGGTTACTGGGTAATGGAGGTGATACCCATGGAAAACAAGTCCCTAAATATCACCAGATTAGAAAGTCCATTGGGATGGGACCCCCTGGAGGTGCAACTACAAAAGATGCATTTTTCTAAGGTACCCGATTCAAAGTTCAGAAGTCCACATGTGTGCACTGTGCAGCAAGGCAAAACATACATAACCTCTTGAAATCACCAGAAATTAATGAGGTCATGGGATCCATGCAGAAGGGGCTTAGAGGATAACCATGGCAGGTGCAAGTTCCTAACAATCACCATGGACTACAGAGTTTGTGGATCGACCCAAAAGGGACATAGATGCAACCCATGGAAAATGCAGCTTTCTAAACCACCATTATAAGTCTGTGGGATCAAAACAAGAGAGTCAAAGGTGCAACCTGTAGAAGGCACACCTTCATAAAAAACACCAGAGCTTGTAGATTCTGTAGTTTACCTGCTGAAAAATATTCAACCCTGAAAGATGAAGATATATAAAACCCAACCAAATTACAGAGACTATAGGATGCTGCCAAAATGTTTCAGTTGCTTGAACTACCAACAAACCAAAAGGTAATAAGGGTGATTCACAAAGAATGGAAGGAGAAGGAAGATTTAAAGGATTGGGGCTGAAAGTAAGTATATTACATCATAGGGAGTGTCAGTTTCATGGTAAATGCTAAGCCCACTCTAGGGCAAACCAGCTAGTCAGAAGAGGAAGTTGTCCTTAAACGTGGAGTCACACAAGGAAGTTGTCCCCAACTCTACTTTGGCCTCCATTCAAGATGCGTCAGAGGAGAGATTATGTAAGGCTACTGTGAGTATGGAAAGAGACAGCCAGTCAGGTAGAAAATGGGTAGCAAGGGGTGAGAGGTGAAGAGGGGAACATCTATGAAAGAAGAATTGATCTAGAATTGCAGAGAGACTCTAATCTAGAAAGAGGCCAGTGTCAGTCGGGTGGAAGAAGGCCTAGCTGTGTAGGGACCAGTGGTCAAATGTGAAAGATAAAAGGGAAAGGAATGGAAATGAAGCAGAGAAAATTAAGGGGGGCAAGAAAACAACAGTTTTCTTAACACAAAGACAGTCACATCTCACACAAATGCAGTGGATGACGACACAACACATTAGGATGTCTCTCTCTGTCAAATAAACATTTTGTTCAAAAGATAGCTGAGCCTCCTTGCAAGGATACATTTCAATTTACCATGGGTATTGTAAGCATTATCTTCTTCAATGAGCACAACTTAAAAATAACTGCAAGTCGGAAGTACTGGAGTTATCAGAGAGGGAATGTGATGCATCAAATAACGATGGGTGAGACAGTGACAGAAGTGGTGCTGAACTACAATCAAAGCGATAACTTTGGTCCAGCCAAAAGTGATACCGGTGCAGTGCATGGCGAACGCAGGTCCACAAAACCACCAGAAATGATAGGGTTACTGGGCAAAGGAGGTGCTACCCACAGAAAACAAGTTCATAAATATCACTCAGATTAGAGAGGCAATTGAGGTGTAGAAAAGTACCCTCTTTTTGGCATGTTACCCCCAATTTCTGTCTGATGTCAGTGTGTTTAACTGTGTCACTGTGATCCTGCTAGCCAGGACCCCAGTGCTTATGGTTTGTGGCCTGCTTGTCAGTTTGTTTCACTGTTTTTGTCAGTATGCTTGACTGTGTCACTGGAGTCCTGCTAACCAGGACCCCAGTGCTTATGCTCCCTCACCTCTCAAATTTGTCACTACATACTGTAACCCAGTATTTCACTCCAAAGTGGCATACTGGTGCCCCCTTATAAGTCTATAGTATATGGTACCAAGGTACCCCGGGCTTAGATCCCTATGAGCTGCAGCATTACTTTTGCCACCCATAGGGAGCCCATGCAACGGCTTCTGTAGGACTGTCATTGCAGCCTGCGTGAAATGGTGTATGCACCCTTTCACAGCCATTTTCACTGCACCAGGTCACTTATACGTCACCTATATGGCAGGCCTTCCAACCCTGAAGGCTGGGTGCAAAGTACCTGAGCGTTAGGGCACCCCTGCACTAGCAGAGCAGCCTCCACATCGTCCAGGACTATTTTCCCAGACGTCGTGAGTGTGGGGACGCCATTTTACGTGTGCACTGGACACAGGTCATTACCTATGTCCAGCTTCATAATGGCAACTCTGAATATGGCCATGTAAGGGTCTAACACCTGGGACTTATGTCCCAATACTGATTCCAATATTGGTTTTACAATTCCATGCACTCTAGGGGCTCCACAGTGGACCCCCAGTACTACCATACCAGCCTTCTGAGGTTCTCCAGGCAGCCCCAGCTGCTGCCACCTCACAGACAGGGTTCTGCCCTCCTGTTGCTTGAGCAGCTTAAGCCAAGGATGGCAGAACAAAGGATTTCCTTTGGGAGAGGGGTGTTACACCCTCTCCCTTTGGAAATAGGTGTTACAGGAATGGGAGGGGTAGCCTTCCAGAGCCTCTGGAAATGCTTTGAAGGGCACAGATGGTGCCCTCCTTGCATAATCCAGTCTATACCGGTTCAGGGACCCCCAGTCCCTGCTCTGGCGCAAAACTGAACAAAGGAGAGGGGAGAGACCACTCCCTTGTCCATCACTACCCCAGGGGTGGTTCCCAGAGCTCCTCCAGAGTGTCCCTTGGTTTTGCCATCTTGGATTCGAAGGTGGTGGGCAGTCTGGGAGCATCTGCGTGGCCAGTGCCAGCAGGAGACACCAGAGCCCTCTCCTGTGTAGCTAGCCAATCCCCGTCCAGGGATATTTATGGTGTCTCTCTTGGATGTTTCCTCAGGTTCAGATTGCAAGGCTCCAGCAGGAGTCCTCTGCATCCTTTACTTCATCTTCTAATGACGGAACCGCAGGCAAACCCTCCAGGAACTCTACAAACTGCAACAAAGAAGCCAAGACGACTTCTGCAACATTGTAGCTTCAGCTCCTGCCAGCAACTTCAACGGTTTTCAGGTCATACATCCTCCAAGGACTACCTGTCTTCAGCATGCACCAGAAGAACAGAAGGAATGTCCTGTGGAGTGACGGAGTCACTTCCCTGCTTCAACAGGCACCTCTCTGCAGCGACGACAGGTGGTGTGGGTCCCCTC
The DNA here is from genome assembly GCF_031143425.1 of Pleurodeles waltl. NCBI lineage: Eukaryota > Metazoa > Chordata > Amphibia > Caudata > Salamandridae > Pleurodeles > Pleurodeles waltl. The sequence goes on along the minus strand of NC_090449.1, from coordinate 757,112,802 downwards.
TCCAGACAACAAGCGTGGATCCAGCAACACAGGTGGTGGACTAAAGTGACCCCGACAATCCCAAGGTCCAGCTGTCCAAATTTGGTGGAGATAAGAGCTTCCCTCCCCACGCAAGACAGTGTGCACTGTGCACTGTGTGGCTTGCAGTTGCCAAGGCTTTTGTGCAACCTTCCAAGACGTTCTTCATGCACAGCTTTGGTCCCCAGCACTCCCTCATGGGATGCACAGCTTCCTGAGTGGTTCTCCGGCAGCGTGGGATCCCTTTGCGTCGTCCTGAATAGGCCTCCATTTGCACCTTCTTTATTCCCGTGCTGTGGGACTTCTGTGCATGCTGTCTGGTCTTCTAAGGGCTCTATGAGTTGCTGAGAGCCCCCTTTGTCTCCCCCACCTGGGTAGAGGCCACCAGTTTCCTCCTGGTCCCAGGCAGCAGCATTTTTTGTCAACCACAAGTTTTGCCTGTGCCAAGGCTTGTTTGCGGAATCCAGCTGTGCAAACCAGACTAGTCCCATGCTAGTCATCCATCTAGCATGGGACATGATCTGCACCAACCAGGAACCCGCATCCGTTTTCTTGGGTGTATAACTGACTTTGGCCCTCATTACAACCCTGGCGGTCGGTTTTAAAGAGGTGGTAATACCGCCAACAGGCCGGCGGTAAAAAAGATGGAATCATGACCATGGCGGAAACCTCCAACATAGACAGCCACTTTAACACTCCGACCACCACAGCGGTAGAAACAAAAACCGCGGGGGTAACCGCCAACCGCCAACCGACAGACGGAAGACAAGGTTCCACCCACTGTATTACAACACGCCTATCCGCCACCTTTTCTGGGGCGGTACCAACGCCATGAAAAGCATGGCGGAAACAGTACTTGGAACGGAAACCACTCACCTTTCGACCAGGACGCCATGGAGCCCAAGTTACAGGTCCTGCCGATGCTGGTCTACCTCCTCTTGTATCAGGAGCAGCAAAGACACCGGCGACGACCACAGTGAGTACTGCACCTAGCACACATGGGAGGGGGGAGGGAAAAGAGAGTGACACACACACGCAACAGGCAACACCCCCACCCCCATCCTCACCCCCAGCACCATACACACAAATACATGCAGCAACATTACATATACACCCAGTCACCCCCTGGAAGAACGCAAGGACAAAGGGCCATATGTACTAAAGCATTTTCCCATAGACACAGAATGGGTAAAACCCTTTGATACATCTGGCCCAAAATGAAATGATTGTAACAAGTGTGATCATTGAAATATCAGATAGGCCAAATTCAAATATCAGTATATACAAATATGTACACCAACTACACAAGTCCGGTTATGAATGAAATCATTGTCCGTGGATCAGTGTCCCAAAATGCATGGGCGAAGCCCACACAAGATACCTGACTCGAAACGGAGAGAACACTGCAGGGGCATCAGATGGAAAATAAACAGGCACCTCAGGTGGAGAGGGGGAGCACCTCAGCTGGATGAACGGACGATGCTACTGCTCCACGAGGGGGCTCCGTGCCCACTGATTGGTCCTGGGGAGCGCAAAGCCACAGTCTCACAAGTCTCTCCAGTGGGTGGTTTGCCCACCTCTTTATCCTGGGGAGTGCAAAGCCACTGTCTCTCAATTGGATGTCAGTCTCCACTGGTTCTGAAGGGGGCTTTGTGCCCAGAGTGCTTCATCCTGCCAAGGACTGAGGTACTGGATATGAATCTCCACTGGTTCTGTAGGGGGCTTTGTGCCCAGAGTTCTTCATCCTGCCAAGGACTGAGGTAGTGGATGTGAATCTCCACTGGTTCTGGAGGGGCTTTGTGCCCAGAGTGCTTCATCCTGCCAAGGACTGAGATAGTGGATGTGAATCTCCAGTGGTTCTGGAGGGGGCTTGGTGCCCAGAGTGCTTCACATGCAGTGTGGCAGGTCACATTCCCTCACCTGGGTGTGTGTGCCACGAGATTGCCTGGGAACAGGTAGTATGATACTCCAGGGAGGCAGAGACACACTCCACCCTGCTGCGACTTCGCCTGCCACCTGCAGTCACAAACAGTGCTGGGTGTTGTGCCTCATGTACGCTGTGCAGGGTCCAGGACGTCTCCTGCAGCCGCGGATGGCTGGCCACTGGGGATGATTGCCATGTCAGCTGTGGTGGCACTGTCTGAGCATGTCACAGGCTGGTGGCGGTGGTTGCAGTGGTGTCTGTGGCGGAGGTGCTGGCGGTGGTGCATGTGTCTGCACCTGTGGAGGGACGCAGCAGGATGTCTCCTGCAGCCTCGGACGGCTGCCCACTGGGGATGATTCTGGGGACTGTTGCTGTGGCAGCAGATGTACAGGTGGCGGTGTAGATGGCAGTGCAGGTGGCGGCGTCCACCGCCGTACAGGCTGATGTTCTGGTTGACAGAAGGGGTGACTCTGGTCCCTCAGTCGGAGCCTCCGTACCCTGTCCTGACCTGCTCTTCGACTTGTATCCCTTCCCCACCTTTGATGTCGCTGCTGGTCCCTTGCTACTTTCCCCTTTTGGCTTGTAGGAGCCCTTGCTTGGTGGTAGGTGCAGCTTCTTCCTCCGGCATGTGGGCACCTTCTTCACCTTGGCAGGTGGCAGAATGGCCCGCTTCTTGGCATCGCTAGGTGGCACACTGGCAGCCCTGATGGGTGCCGGCCACAATGTGACCGGACTTGCTGAGACCACTGTGCTGGATGATTTGGTGGCTGAGGTGCTGGGCTGGGACCTGGACAGCCTGGCCCTAGGGGAAGGACGGTGGGAGGTGTAGGGAAGAGGTCAATGTTAGCCAGGAAGAGTTTCTTAGACACACTGGGACGGGAAGATGGAGGGGGTTTGGGAGTGGAGGAAGAGGTAGTGGTTGTAGGAGGTGTACGTCTGCTGAATTTGGGTGAAGGGTGCATGGGCCGGAGGCTGTTGTGAGGTGGATGGCTATTGGGTGGGTGTGTGCCTGTGTTTGTGTACTTTGGGAGGAGGGCTCACAGACGCACTGGGAGAGGACACAGGGGTTGTGTGCATGGTAGTGGGGGTGGTGATTGCACGTGAGCGGTGTGTGGTGATGTGCGTGCTGGTGATGGAGGTAGTGGAGGAAGATGTAGTGCATGCAGGTGTGAGTGGAGATGAGACAGGGAGGAGGAGGAGGACGTGGAGGAGGGGGACACAGTGGAGGCAGTGGATGTTGGTGTGTCTGCATGAGGATGGTGCTTGTGTGAGTGCCTGTGGGATGTGTGGTGCTTATGTTTGCCACATCCACTCTTGTGTGTTGATGAGTGTGCATGCTGGTCTGATGGTGTGCTTGGGATAGGCTGAGGTACAGGGGATAGGGTCTGGGTGGAGGAAGTTGGAGGGGGGAGGCTGGAGACAGGGACAATGGCTGCTATCAGTGCTGAGGCCAGAGCCTGAAATGCTCTCTGTTGGGCCGCCATGCCAGAATGAATACCCTCCAGGTATGCATTTGTTTGCCCCTGGATGGCATTCAAAATGGTTGATTGCCCAACAGTGAGGGATCTCAGGAGGTAAATAGCCTCCTCACTGAGGGCAGCATGGCTGACTTGGGCAGGGCCTGAGGTGCCTGGGGCGAAGGAGATGCCCACCCTCCTGGGTGAGCGGGCACGGAAAACTCGATGCGGGCTGCTGGGAGGGCGGTGCTGGTAGGGGAGGTGGCGGCTGTATCTGTTGATGCGGTGGGCACAGAGGTGCCCCGCCACCGCAAGGGAGCTCCCATCACAGGAAGAGTCGCTGTCACTGGTGTCTCCTCCTGTCCCCGTCGTGGAGCTCCCCTCACCCTCCGTCCCACTGGTGCCTTCAGACTCTGTTACTTCACCTTCCAGGGCCATGTGGGATGCAGCTCCCTCCTGCTCCGGTGCCACTGCTCCTCCGCCAGATGATGCTAATGCGTACAAGGACAGGGTAACAAAACAAAAAGGAGGGGAAAGACACAAGAGACACATGGTCAAAGCCTGCATCACCACTACCGTTGGCGAACGCAACACAGAGGGAGCAGCCCTATGCACTAAGCCATGCACTAACAGGGCAGGGGAAAAGCACATGCCCATGGGGGACTCTGTCGAGAACCATTTCATGCACAGCTGGAACCCATAGGAGCCTGACTAGGTGTAGAGGGCAAATACCGCCTTTCGGGTTGGACTGGGAATGAGGCTGCAAATCAATGAATCTACCTTTGCGTGTCTGCTCTGGCCTAGGGGAACCCACAGCCCACCTACCCCACCCAGACACCTCGTCAAGCGGGCACAGTCAGCTGAATGAGAGTGTACTCACCCCCTTGTGGCCTCTATGATGCCCTCAAGCGCCCATCGAACTCAGGATATGCCACCGCCAGGATTACCGGTACATCAGGGGGGTCATGGTGCGACGGGCACCCCTTCCACGTTGGGAGGCCATCCCCAGCTGGGCCTCCACCGTCTTCTTTCTCCAGCGGCGCAGGTCCTTCCATCTTTTCCGGCAGTGGGTGCTCCGTCTATGGTAGACCCCCAGGGTCCGCACTTCCTTGGCGATGGCAGGCCAAATTCTCTTCTTTTGGTGGGTGCTGACCTAGAGGAAAAGTGAAGTAAGAATGGATGTTACTCCCCCGTACATTTCTTCTCACACATTGGCCACAAACCTCCCAACCTGGCCCAGATATACAAACAAACACCATCCTCACATGCTGGCCTGTCACCAACCATCTCTTCCATCCACGACACTCCATACAATCATGTGCCATCCACTATGCACACAGTTTACTCACCTGTTTGTCTGGAGGACCGTACAGTTGCATGTACTGGGGAAGGACCCCATCCACCAGTTTCTCAAACTCCTGCGCAGTGAAGGCAGGGGCCCTTTCCTCAGACGCTGTGGCCATTGTCGCTTCCACACGCAGGTCACAGCAGCACTTGCAGTGTAGATCCTCTCCTGTTGAAGGTCAGGTATCAAGTGAGGGAACAGATAGAAAATGGCGGTCACGTCTGCCGGCGGTTGGTACCGTCACTGCCGCCGTACATTGTCATTGGCTCTTGGACCCCATAGGGCCCAATCATAACCAATGCTGAATTGCGCAGCGGTCTTCGCCCGCCTACAGCGACACTGCACAACGCCAGCGCAGTTATCTCATTTACCCTTGTCCCACCTTAGAGGTCAGGCAGCTGCCATTTCAGGGGGCCACATGGCAGGCCAACTAACTACATCACACCTGTTTAGGCCAGGAATACGGACAGACAAAGACACATAGAGAAAATTTAACGATTGTGCTAAACAGCCTTGTGAAACCTATGTGGTGTATGAACCTCTGCTCACCGTTCTCCTCCATAGGGCACATCCGCTGGGGCAGGGGATGAGATGGCGGCATCCTCCGATGTACAGACCCCTGGTGGACCTGTCGACAATGGAAGACAGACACATCATTATCATTTACAGACTTGATTGTGCAACAATCCAGGAACTGTGTGCCCAGTTGGAGCCAGACCTGATGTCAGCTATCCACCATCCCACAGGAATCCCCCCTCTAGTGCAGGTCCTGTCAGTGATCCATTTCCTGGCAAGTGGGTCTTTTCAAACAACAGTAGCCATGGCATCAGGGATGTCACAGCCAATGTTCTCTAACGTGTTGTCCAGAGTGTTATCTGCCCTGCTGAAACACATGAGCAGCTACATCGTTTTCCCTCAGGTGGAGGATCTGCCCACAGTGAAAGCTGACTTTTATGCCCTGGGACATATCCCCAACATAATTGGTGCCATTGATGGGACACATGTGGCATTTGTCGTCCTCCGCAGAAATGAACAGGTGTACAGAAACCGTAAAAGCTACCATTCTATGAATGTGCTGATGGTGTGTTTGGCATACCAGTACATCTCCCATGTGAATGCCAAGTATCCTGGCTCAGTGCATGACATTTACATTTTAAGGAATAGCAGCATCCCTTATGTGATGGGGCAACTCCAGAGGCACTGTGTGTGGCTAATAGGTGAGCCCAAGGTCCCCACACAGTTTCATTTGCTGTCTTGGTATGGGAGATTCCCTAATGTTTGGAGGATGTCCAACAGTTGTCCCTTGATATTTGCATGTGACTCTGGTTACCCCAACCTGTCATGGCTACTGACCCCAGTGCGGAATCCCAGGACAAGGGCAGAGCAACGCTACAATGAGGCACATGGGCGAACTAGGAGGATTATAGAGCACACCTTCGGCCTCCTGAAGGCCTGATTCCGGTGCCTCCATCTGACAGGTGGATCCCTATACTACTCACCGAAGAATGTGTGCCAGATCATCGTGGCATGCTGTAGGTTGCACAACCTGGCTTTGCGATGCCAGGTGCCTTTTCTGTAGGAGGATGGGCCTGATGGTGGTCTTGTGGCAGCTGTAGAGCCTGTGGACAGTGAAGAAGAGGAAGCAGAAAAAGATGTAGACAACCGTAACAACATCATCATGCAATACTTCCAGTGAGACACAGGTAAGAGGATGGAACTGCTTCCCACATCTCATACTATTGTAGGACCTAGCATAAATCTGCCTTTTTACCTCTGTGTATGGACCCTGACTTGTCACTTTGGCTTTCCATTTCACAGATCTGGGTCCCGCTTTGTGCCCTCTGCTATGGTTACTGCTGGCATACAACTGTGTAACATTGGTATGTGAACAAGTACATTGACATTGCTATATTTCAGAGAGGTTGTAATTGCACATTTGTGAAAGCACAGACTGACTCCAGATTGTTTTGTGATTCAAGGGTGTTTATTTCTGTGCTAATAAGTGGAGGCGGTGTGAAATGGGCTGGGGTGATGGTGGAGGAATGTCCATGGTAGGGTCCAGTCTCTTGGTCTCACAGGTGCATTGTCCAATGGGGCATAGGAAGGGGAGCAATGGCAGTTTAAGGTGGACAGGGTGACAAAGTGGGACAGAAGGGTGACATTCAGGAGGGTCTTATTTCCTGGCAGGGGTCTTGGCAATGTTCTCTGTCTTGTTCCTGGATCTCAGGGACCGTTTGCTGGGTGGTTCTCCTTCTGCGGGGGGTGGGGTGCTGGTGGCCTGTTGGTCCTGTGGAGGTGCCTCCTGTCCACTAGCGCCGGCGGAGGTGGAGGGCTGTTCATCATCCAGGCTAGTGTCAGGGGCCTGTTTGTGTGCCACTGTGTCCCTCATGGTGTTGACAAGGTCTACCAGCACCCCTGCAATGGTGACCAGGGTGTTGTTAATGGACTTCAAGTCCTCCCTGATCCCAAGGTAGTGTTCCCCCTGCAGCTGCTGAGTCTCCTGAAACTTTGCCAGTAATGTGCCCATGGTCACCTGGGAATGGTGGTATGCTCCCATGAAGTTGGAGAGTGCCTCGTGGAGTGTCGGTTCCCTGGGCCAGTCCTCCCAGCTTCCCTGTTATCCTGTGCCTCTGTCCCCTGCACCATGAGGTCGCAGATGGGCTGGTCATCTTGATCTAGGCATGCAGTGCTGCTGTTGTCACTGTGGGCCCCTTCTGTGGGGGGACTGGATATGTCTGGCACCTCCTGTCCGGTGACGTTGGGTAGGGGTCCTGTTGGGGGGTAAGTGCATAGTTATTGTATCTGTGTGTGCCCTCTTGTCCAAAGTGGGAGTTACCCTCTACACCTGTGCTTGGCTTATTGTCTTTGGCCTTCTGTAATTGTTAATTTTGGGGCTTGGGTGAGTATCTGTACTGGACATGCTTTGGTGATGGGGGTCCATGCATTGGTGTGACATGCAGGCCTTGGAATTGGGATGTGTGGGTTGTGTTAGTGGGGTATCTGTGGGGTGTTGGGGTGATGGGTGTGAGGGTAGGGGTAGAAGTTTGTGATGGCATGCAGATAGGGTGGGGGGATAAAGTAGTAAAGGGTTGACTTACCAGAGTCCAGTCCTCCTGCTACTCCTGCGAGGCCCTCAGGATGCAGTATTGCCAAGACTTGCTCCTCCCATGTTGTTAGTTGTGGAGGAGGAGGTGGGGGTCTACCGCCAGTCCTCTGTACAGCAATCTGGTGTCTGGATACCACTGAACGCACCTTCCCAGGTAGGTCATTCCACCTCTTCCTGATGTCATCCGGTGTTCTTGGATGCTGTCCAACTGCGTTGACCCTGTCGACGATTCTCCGCCATAGCTCCATCTTCCTAGCAATGGGGGTGTGCTGTGTAGGAGGCTGGCTTGGCTTATAGTGAGTACCTTGTGGTACTTACACCCTGTGCCAGGTCCAGTTATCCCTTATTAGTAGAACAGAGGTGTTTCTAGCAGCTTAGGCTGATAGAAGGTAGCTCTAGCAAAGCAGCTTAGGCTGAACTAGGAGACATGCAAAGCTCCCACTGTACCACTTATATCATATAGCACAATATCATAAGAAAACACAATACTCAGAGTTACTAAAAATGAAGGTACTTTATTTTTATGACAATATGCCACAAGTATCTCAGTGAGTGCCCTCAGTAAGAAGGTAAGTAATATACACAAGTTATATGTAGAAAGAGGTAGAATTACAATAGGATGCAATAGGCAAACATAGGTCTAGGGGCAACACAAACCATATACTCCAAAAGTGGAATGCGAATCACGAATGGACCCCAGACCTATGGGAGCTTGTAGAGGGTCGCTGGGACTGTACGAAAACAGTCAGGGTGTCCAAGATACCCCACCCCAAGACCCTGAAAAGTAGGAGTAAAGTACACCTTTTACCCCTAAAGAACACAATAGTCGTGATAGGGGGATTCTGCAAGAACCACAAACACCAGCAAAGCACTGAAGATGGATTCCTGGACATGAGGACCTGCAAGGCAAGGGGACCAAGTCCAAGAGTCGCAATAGTGTCCGGGGGGCAGGAGCCCAGGAAACCCCGGAGTAAGGTGCAAGGAAACTGCCTCCGGATGTAAGAAGCTTAGGATTCTGCAACAACGAAGAGAGCTAGGAACTTCTCCTTTGTATGGAAGATGTCCCACGGCGTGCTGAAGGTTGCAGAAGTGTTCCCGTGCAGAAATACCGCAAAAAAGCCTTGCTAGCTGCAAGGGTCGCAGTAGAGGTTTTTGGGTGCTGCTGGGGACCAGTAAGGACCAGGATGTCGCCTCTTGGAGGAGAAGACAGAGGGGGCACTCAGCAACTCAGAGAGCCCCCACAGAAGCAGGCAGCACCTGCACAAGTACCAGAACAGGCACTTAGAAGATTTGTGCACAGAAGCCGGAGCAGCTGCAAATCACGCAGTACACAGGTTTGCAGTCTAGCGTGGGGAGGCAAGGACTTACCTCCACCAAACTTGGACTGAAGGATCACTGGACTGTGGGAGTCACTTGGATAGAGTTCCTGTGTTCCAGGGACCACGCTCGTCAGGATGAGAGGGGACCCAGAGGACCGGTGATGCAGTCTTTTGGTGCCTGCGTTAGCAGGGGGAAGATTCCGTCGACCCACAGGAGATTTCTTCTTGGCTTCCAGTGCAAGGTCAAGGCAGATGACCCCCAGAGCATACACCACCAGGAAACAGTCAAGAACGCCGGCAGGATGAGGCGCTACAATGTTGCTGGTAGTCGTCTTGCTATTTTTTTGCGGTTTTGCAGGTGTCCTGGAGCAGTCAGCAGTCGATCCTTGGCAGACGTTGAAGAGGGAAGTGCAGAGGAACTCTGGTGAGCTCTTGCATTCGTTATCTGAAGAATTCCCCAGAGGAGAGACCCTAAATAGCCAGAAAAGGAGGTTTGGCTACCAAGAAAGGAGGATTCGTACCAAGAGAGGTGAGAGCCTATCAGAGGGGGTTTCTGACGTCACCTGCTGGCACTGGCCACTCAGAGCAGTCCAGTGTGCCCCCAACACCTCTGTTTCCAAGATGGCAGAGGGCTGGGACACACTGAAGGAGCTCTGGGCACCTCCCCTGGGAGGTACTGGTCAGGGGAGTGGTCACTCCCCTTTCCTTTGTCCAGTTTTGCGCCAGAGCAGGGCTGGGGGATCCCTGAACCGATGTAGACTGGCTTATGCAGAGATGGGCACCATCTGTGCCCATCAAAGCATTTCCAGAGGTTGGGGGAGGCTACTCCTCCCCAGCCCTTCACACCTATTTCCAAGGGAGAGTGTGTAACACCCACTCTCAGAGAAAATCCTTTTTTTTTACCTTCTTGGGCTGGGGCTGCCCAGACCCCTGGAGGGCAGAATCCTCTCTGAGGGGTTGGCAGCAGCAGCAGCTTCAGTGGAAACCCCGGAAAGGCAGTTTGGCAGTACACGGGTTCTGTGCTAGAGTCATGGAATTGTCTGGGGTGACAATTCCATGATCTTAGACATGTTACATGGCCATGTTCGGAGTTACCATTGTGACGCTATACATAGGTAGTGACCTATGTATAGTGCACAAGTGTAATAGTGTCCCCGCACTCACAAAGTTTGGGGAAGTTGCCCTGAATGATGTGGGGGCACCTTGGCTAGTGCCAGGGTGCCCACATACTAAGTAACGTGACACCCAACCTTCACCAGGTGAAGGTTAGACATGTAGGTGACTTATAAGTTACTTATGTGCAGTGAAAAATGGCTGTGAAATAACGTGGGCATTATTTCACTCAGGCTGCAGTGGCAGGCCTGTGTAAGAATTGTCTGAGCTCCCTATGGGTGGCAAAAGAAATGCTGCAGCTCATAGGGATCTCCTGGAACCCCAATACCCTGGGTACCTAAGTACCATATACAAGGGAAATATATGGGTGTACCAGTGTGCCAATGAGAATTGGTAAATTTAGTCACTAGCCTGCAGTGACAAATTTAGAAAGAAGAGAGAGCATAAACACTGAGGTTCTGGTTAGCACCACAAAGGGAATACATACAGGGAACATACTATGAGCACTGGGGTCCTGCCTAGCAGGATCCCAGTGACACAGGGGCTACAACATACATACATACAATGAAAATGGGGGTAACATGCCAGGCAAGATGGTACTTTCCTTCATGCTGCACCCGTGATCCGAAAAGTTGTGGCTCTACCCTGATGATTTCCTCCACCATGACCCTGAGCTCCTCCTCTGAAAACCTGGGGTGTCTTTGAGGTGCCATGATGTTGTGTGGGTGATGTGTGAGGTGCTGTATATTGTGCTGTGTGATGTGTTGTGTTGGTGTGTGTTGTTTGAGGTGCGTGGATGTTGTATGAGTGATGGTGTTGTGTGCCTGTGGATGCTGGTTTTGTGTTTGCTATTCTCTCTCTCACAGCTTTTTAAAAAAATTTCATTGTAAGGGTTTATGGGTAATGTGTGTGTGTGTTTTATAGTGGTGTGAGTGTGTGGGTGTGTTTATGTGTATCAGGTGTGTGTATTTTGAATTGTCCAATGTGGTTGTGTTTTGTAGATGTGTGTGTATTTTGAGTGTGGCGGTGTGTACCTTCCAAAGGATTACTGTGGTTGTAAGACCGCTGCATTGATTCCTGGGTCGTGATAGTGTGGGCGTATTCTTGTTGGCGTGACAGTGTAGGTTTTGGTATCGCCAGTTTATCATTGACCTTTGGTGTGGCAGACTTGTGTGGGTGTCTGTATTGTGGCAGATTCTGAGATGTGGGTCGTAATAACTGTAGTGGAATTCCGCCGCTGCAACGGTATCTTGGCGGTCTTCAGCACAGCGGAAAGCGGGATTTACCGCCAGGGTTGTAATGAGGGCCTTTGTCTTCTCACTGGTGGTTCTTCTTTTGCACCTTCATACTGGTTAGCAAGGGCTCCTGTTCTCCCTGGACACTTCAGTGCTTCTTGGACTTGGTCCAATACTTCCACAGGTCTTCAGGTCAAGGAATCAATTGTTGGTGTCTTGCAGTCTCTTCTGGTTCTTGCATAATCTTCTATCACAACTTCTTGTATGTTTCAGGAAACTTACTGTGATTTACTCCTGTTTTCCTGGGCTCTAGGGTGGGTTCCATTACTTACGTTTGGTGTTTTCTTACAATCCCAATGCCCCTCTACACACTACAATTGCTTAGGTGGGAAACCGACTTTCGCATTCCAAGATTTTAGTATATGGTTTTTGTTCCCCTAGTCCCATTGCAACCTATTGTGATTTTCACTATTTGCACTGTTTTCTTACTATTTTTACAGCTATTTCTGCATTCTAGTTAATATACTGTGTATATTTCTTACCTCCTAAGGAAGTATAGTCTCTGAGGTGTTTTTGGCATTGTGTCACTAAAAATAAAGTACCTTTATTTTTGTAACACTGAGTATTTCCTTTCATGTTTGTGAGTACTGTGTGACTACAGTGGTATTGCAAGAGCTTAGCGTGTCCCCTAGATCAGCCTTGGCTGCTCAGCTACAGCTACCCCCAGACAGCCTGGCTGCTAGACACTGACTACATTTCACTAATAAGGGATAACTGGACCTAGTATAAGGTGTAAGTACCTTTGGTACCCACTACAAACCAGGCCAGCCTCCTTCAAGATGTGACCATTGGAGGTGCATTTTGTGGACGCCCGGAGTCGTATGGTAACCACATGTAGGAAAGTCACTTGTTCAGGCATGGATACCCCCACTTTTTGCCTGTTGTCAGTGTGCTTAGACTGTTTTCACTGGGATCCTGTTACCGGGGACCACAGTTAGGATGCGCTCTATCCTCTAAATTTGATTGCCTTGGTACACTTTACACCCCACAATTGGCATACTGGTGTCCCTAGTATATGGTAGTTAGGTACCCATGGCATTGGTACACCAGGGGTCCCTCATGGGCTGCAGCATGTATTATGCCACCCATGGGAGCCCATGCAAACTGTGTCTGGGGGTCTGCCATTTGCTGCCTGTGTGAAAAGCTGCATGCACCATTTCACTGCTAGTCACTACACCAAGTCACTGTGAGTTACCCCTATGGTAGGCCCTTCCAGCCCTACGGGAAGGGTGCAGGTCCCTGTGTGTGTGGGCACCCCAGCATGAGCAGAGGTGACCCTACAAACTCCACTTCCAATTCACTAAACTTTGTAAGTGTGGGGAAGCCATTTTAGCAATGTTCTGGCCAGAGATCACTACCTATGGTCCAGCTACATAATGGTAACTCCGTACCTAGACATGTTTGGTATCATATATGTCTGATGCCAGTATTGGTGGCATGATTCCATGCACTCTGGGGGATCCTTAGAGGACCCCCCAGTATTGTTCCTACCAGTCTACCAGGGTCTGCAAGCCGCCCAAGCTGCTGCTGCCCCCAGACAGATTCTGCCCTCCTGCTGCTTGACCAGTTCAACCAGGGGAAGGCAGAACAAAGGATTTTTAATGTGCGAGAGGTGCAACCTCCTCTCCCTTGGAAATAGGTGCTACAAGGCTGGGGATGGGTGGCTTCCCCAAGCCAAAGGCTTGCTTTGAAGGGAACATTTGGTGCCCTTCTTGCATATTTAAGTTGGCACCAGTCCAGGGACCCCCAGTACCTGCTCTGGCACGAAACTACACAAACGAAAGGGGAGTGACAAATCCCCTGTCCATCACCACCCCAGGGGTGGTGCCCAGAGCTCCCCCAGGTGGCCACTTGATTCTGCCATCTTGAAACTAAGATGGGCAGAGGCCCCTGGGAGCATCTGAGTGGTCAGGTTAGGCAGGTGATGTCAATAATTCCCTCTAACAGGTGGTCACCTCGCAAAGTGACCAAGCCCCTTTTTGGGCTGTTTAGGGACTCCCTTCTGAGTGGGTCTCCAGATTTGGCATGCAAGACTCCGTCAGGATTCTCCTGCAATGACCTCTTCTGCTCCTATCCACCGGAACCACTGCTAGACTCTACAGGAACCGAAGAAGACTGCAACACTGAGATGACCTCGCTTTGCAACATTGTTTCCGCAGCTCCTGTTAGCATTTTGCAAAATTTCCACTGCTGTGCATCCTCTGGGGTCAGCAAGACTTCAGCTGCACCAAAGAAGCAAGAAGGAATCTGCCTTGGAGTGAAGGAGTCACTCCCCTGAATCTGCAGGCACCTAAGGCAACAACGTCCAGCTGCTGAGATCTGCTGTCCTGTGGATCTGCGAAGAGTCTCGAATACAGGTGGTAGTTCTTAGGGGTCTTCCAGGTCCACTTTGTCTTCTATGCAACTTGGGAGATGGTGAGCCTTTGCCTCTTCCTCCAGGACGAAATCCATGTGCACCACAACTGTAGCAGCAACCAAGGCTTGTTGATTCCTGCTGCAAGGTACCTTCAGGCTCCAAGTAGCCCCTTCCTCCAGCACTCTAGCTCTTCAAGGACAGTCTCCTCTCTGCTGCTCTAGTGACTCCTCTTCAGGTGTGCTGCCTGAGCCTCACTGGCCTTCATGTGCATGCTGCCAGTGGGTAGCTCGTAGGGGCTTTGACTGCTTCTGCTGGCTTGCCTGTCTTCCTAGGGTCAGCCTGGACTCTCTTCCAAGTGTCGAGTCCATAGGACCTTGCTGGTCTTCTCCAGCCCTGCCTATCTTCTTCAGCTCCAACTTGCATTTGCTTGTGCTTGTTGGTGGTCCTCCTGACCACTGACCCGGCTGCAATCCGGCGATCATCAAGGGACAGCTCCTAGATTACTTCAGTGACTCCTCTGTAGCTCCTGGGCTCCGCAGCTGGCCTTCACTTATCACTGTCATCCCGTATCTTCCCCCCCAGAAGGGTGACATTGCCTCCTGCCCCGCCTGGACACTTCTGTGTGGGCTGGACTCTGTCCCCTTCTTTTACAGGTCCTTTTCATCTGGAATCCACCATTGGGTTCCACCGGTCTGGTACTGTTCTTGCATTGTTCCAATCCTAAATCCTCATGTTAGCCTATGTGATGACCAGGTACCTTACCTCTGCTCTCCTGGTCACTGGGGGTCTTCTAGATACTCACCTCTTGGGATTCCATACTGTCTCAGCCCTTGGCTAACAACTCCATATCCTCTGGGAGGGGACCATTCTCACATTCCACTATTTTAGTATACGGTTTGGCCTCCCAATAGGGCCCTTGCTATTTCTTGTTATTTCTAATGTCTCTATGCTAATTCCTAGTACTTACCCATATATGTTTTGTGGGAACTTATCTCCAGAGTCCTGGGATTGCATATAGTATTCTAGTACAGTGTTACTATAATAAAGTACCTTTATTTTTGCAACACTGTGTGGTTCCTTTCATGTGTAATAAGCTACTGTGTGACTACTGTAGTATTGCAAGTGCTTCACACTCCTCTTAGATACCACAGTACCACTAGAGAGCCCTGGCTTCCTAGATATTGTAACACTTACTAATAAGGGTTGCCTGGACCTGGTATAATGTGCCAACATCATAGGTGTCCACCACACACCAGGCCAGCCTCCTACACCACCCAAACGTAATATTGGCTCTGGCATTATCAAGATAATACTTAGCATATCATGGACATTCAAGCCATTATGATCCCACCCGTTAAGTTTCTAAAATCATTCTTTATTCTGTTTTCAGCATGTTAACAGTGATACAGTAAATGTTGGCTTTAGACATAGCCATTAATCAGTAGCAGTGTAACAATTGTATACTATATCCACTTGACATCTGAGGTGACTCTGACGCAGTCAACCATCCCACCCTCATACTCACCCAGGAGTCTCCAGTGGGATTTACCAGCAATGTTCTTCCCTTGTTGTTACTGATTCTTTACCTACCTTTCCTATTGATGCCAGTTTGTGCACATGGGCACCTCTGGATCCACAAAATCCCTGTCATGATTGTAGTCCCCTCATGTTCTATACTGTACCCCTGTCATCCTTAACCTCTAGATGCAGCTGCTTGATGCTCTAATCATAGACAACAGCTGATTCACCAACACGTCTATGATATACAATTCTGCTTGAAAGTTTCCTCTGAGTCTGACATCCAATACCTCAAACACTGCCTTCACATCACCCAGACCTGGGTTCTCTTCCAGCCCATGTCCATGGGAAAGTAAGCTTGCATAACACAGGAAATATTAGACAACCAACAATAAGAAAAACAATCAACCCCTTAACTCAACAACTACCTGGATAATCCTCTCCCCCGCCGTCTAAAGAGAACCTAAATGCCAGCATTCCAAAAGGAGAGTCTATACCCACATGCCGCTGTGCTGAACCTGTGTATATCATTCTGCATCACATCTTACTTATTTGCTCGAGCAATTACATTCCTAATTATTCTTGATTCCACCAGATTTATAATGTTGATGAGGACATAATTGTGGTATACATGGGACATTGTGAGAATGCATCAATGGCAAGATTAGGCCCATCATTGGTAATTTGCTTCCTGTGGCATAAAGATGGGCATTCACAGTATATTGTGGGTGATGTAAACCTTTGAAATAATGAAGGTAGTACTTGACATTTTAAGAATATACATTGCACAACCCTGCCTAACCTTGGTAAAAATCTGGCCATGAAGTATCCATGGGAATTACTGACTATGATGGCCATCAGTAGTGGTGCAAGATCGTGGCGCATGGGCATGCAGGGAGACTCTGTATGTAGGAGGCTGGCCTGGTTTGTAGTGGGTACCTTGGGTACTTACACATTATACCAAGTCCAGTTATCCCTTATTAGTGAAATGTAGTGGTGTTCTAGCAGCTTAGGCTGATAGAGGTACCTATAGCAGAGCAGCTTAGGCTGACCTAGGAGACCTGCAAAGCTCCTGATTTACCACTTATATTTACACAGTACTTATACACAAGTAAAGACAATACTCAGTGTTACCAAAAATAAAGGTATTTATTTGGGTGTCACAGTGCCAAAAATATCTTAGAGACAATACTCCTTCTAGAGGTAAGTAATATACACAATATATACACTAGATACCAAAATTAGACAAGTAAATAGTCATAGAACAATGCAAGCAATAGGAAATGCTATAGTTTGCAATGGGAGAAAATAGGTCTAGGGGCAACACAAACCATATACTAAGAAAGTGCACTGTGAATCACAAATTCCCCCCTAGATAAGTGTAGTGTGTGCAGAATTGCTGGGAGAGTAAGGACACAGTAAAGGTAAGTAAATTACCCCATCCCAGAGACCAGAAAAGCAGGAGTAAAGTACTCCAAGTTTCCTTAGTACACACTACACCTCGTGATTGGGATTTTACAGCAGCCAACCAATTCTGCAAAAAACAACTGCTGGATTCCTGGACCTGAAGACCTGCAAAGGAAGGGGACCAAGTCCAGAAGTCGAAAGAAGTTCCAGGAAGGACAGGAGCCCTTGCCAACCCAGAAGACAATGCAAAAGAGGAGTCCACTGTTAGTCGAAGACTGCAGAAATGCACCCTAGGAAGATGCCAACAGGTTCCTGCATCTTGCAAAGGATGTCCCACAAAGTGAAGATCATTGCAGATGTGATTCGTGTTGGAAGTCGCCAACAAGCCTTGGCTACGACAAAAGTGCATTTTGCGTCAAAACGGTGCTGGATGGACCCAGGAGGGACCTGGGGGTCTCAGCTCTGTGTGAGGAAGATAGGGCTCTCAGCACTTTAGAGAGCCCTAAGGATGCCAGCCAGCACCCCCGGAGGTCCCAGGACACGGGGACAAAGGAGGTGCAAAATGTGGGTGATGCAGCACAACAAAGGAAGGTCCCATGGTGCTGGAGAACAGCTCAGCGAGTTGAGCGTCGCAGGATGGGGTGCTGGGGAACTGGGCCGGGCTGTTCACAAAGGAATTTTGCAAATAGTGCACAGAGGCCTCAGGAGGTGAAGAAGACGCAGTACACAGGGGTACCGTCGCTTTCTGGAAAGGCAAGGTCTTACCTCCTCTAAATTGTGTCAGCAGGACCTCAGGACAGCCTATGTCGATGATGTCCACCCTCTGTGTCCTTAGGAACATGCTCGGCACTGTAAGATGAGTCCAAGTGTACCGGTTGTCATCTTGGAAGGTGCCTGCTGGAGCAGGGGAGTGACTCCGTCACCCCACAGGAGATTTCTTCGGTCCTTCTGGTGCAGGATGAAAACAGGTAGTCCTCAGAGCATGCACACTGTGGAAACTGTTGTAGTTGCTAACTTGGAGCTGAGGGTGCTGAAGAAAAGTATCTCTTGTGGATACTTTGTTGCAGTTACAGCGTTTCTTGGAGCAGGCTGCGGTTGATCCGAGGTCAGAGGAAACTGAACTTGTTGCAGAGGATTCCTGAAGGAAACTTGCAAGCGGAATCTGAAGAGAACCCATAGGAGTGACCCTAAATATACCTGAGAGGGAGATTGGCTACCTTATCAGGTATGGACCTATCAGGAGGGGTATCTGATGTCACCTGCTGGCACTGGCCACTCAGAGGCCTCCAGAGTCCACCCACACCTTGCAAAGCAAGATGGCTGAAGTCTGGGACACACTGGAGGAGCTCTAGGCACCACCCCAAGGGTAGTGATGGATAGGGGAGTGGGGACTCCCATTTCCTTTGTCCAGTTTTGTGCCAGAGCAGGGGAGAAGGGGTCCCTGAACTGGTGTAGACTGCCTTATGCAAGAAGGGCACCATCTGTGCCCTTCAAAGCATTTCCAGAGGCTGGGGGAAGCTACCCCTCCACAGCCTGTAACACCTATTTCCAAAGGGAGAGGTGTAACACCCTGTTCTCAGGGGAAATGCTTTGTTCTGCCTTCCTGGGACTGGGCTGCCCAGACCCCAGGAGGGCAGAACCCCGTCTGTGATGTGGCAGCAGCTGTAGCTGCAGTGCAAGCATCAGAGAGCTAGATTGGCAGTACTGGGGGTCCATGGTGGAGCAGATATGTGTGCAGGGAGCAGAGAAGAAAGCTTTGCTCCAGCATCCAGGCAGGTGCTGTTAAAGGTTGCTGCCTGCTTGCTGGAACAAGTGGACCACGAGGGAGGCTTTGAGGGTCCCTCCCATGGTAACAGATAGCCCATAAAGGGCTTAGTATTAAAAAAAATGTTTTCTAAAATAGTGAAGGACTGGGGCGAGGCCTTGAGGCTCCCCCAGCGTTCCAAGATAGCCCATAAAGGGCTAAAAAAATATTTTTAAAAACAATAGTATCTATAACTTGCGCGCTCGCTATGCACTGCTAATTACTCCACAAATTACAGCACTCATTACATCTTTGATTACATCATTGATAAAGGCACTGTGAAATCTGCAGTAAAATTATTGATCACATACCTCTGCATGGCGGAGGTTCGAATTATAGTTATCTTAGGGCACGAGTTATAGTTGCTTTAGATAACTAACTATAACAGGTGAATTTCTATGATTTTGTACAAGTAAATTCAGAACTTAACTAGAACGTCCCTGTAACATTTGTTTTTTCAGTGAACTTCTAAGGTTTTTTTAATTCTATTGCCTAACTAGAATGTTTCTGTAACCTTTGTTTTTGTTTTTATATATATTTTTTACAACATGACATCCTTCTCTCAATATCCAATATTCCAGTATAGATTGTGATTAATTAATATTCTTATTGATACTGTAGGAACTCAATGATAACCAACCATATTGAATATATGTACTGTGTTGTATGCGTCAGGTATTGTCTGTCTACTAGAACTGTTCATTTGCTCAGCAACATCTAAGTACTAGTATTTAGCTTTCCACATGAAAAGCTGAAAAATCATGCAGAT
This sequence comes from Pleurodeles waltl, assembly GCF_031143425.1. Taxonomy (NCBI): domain Eukaryota; kingdom Metazoa; phylum Chordata; class Amphibia; order Caudata; family Salamandridae; genus Pleurodeles; species Pleurodeles waltl. The sequence continues at coordinate 757,093,371 of NC_090449.1, read as the reverse complement.
CTGTTTTTTTCTGGTCAATTGTGGATGATTTACCTCTCTCATTTACTCCCTGTTGATGTGGGGTGGATGGAGGGGATGGGGTCTGGACTGCCTGTGTGTGTACTGGCCACATTTTGTATGCGGAAGAATCAGGCCTTGTGTTTCAAAGAAAAAAATGCACCAGCAAGAACATAAGGCCATTTGTAATTGGGCAGAGTGGTATCCCACCCAGATTACCACTCTCTCCACCCGTAATCACACCATAATGCAGATTGAATATATATAGCGCTATAATTTAAACTGACAAAGAAACAGGTTAACCTAAAACCACATGAATTTGATAAATAATAGTAGATGAGGGCACATACAGCAATATTTTCTAACACAAATCATTTCAAAAAGATTAAAAACAATTAAGGAAAGTGTACCATATTTGGGAGCAATGGCTCTTCAATGTCCTCAGAGCAACCAGCTGCTTGTCCTCCTTCAGCACCAGCCAAAGGAGCTGTATCAAACATCTGAAAGGTGACAAGGTGAAAACATTAATGAATTTACAAATTGCTAAGGGTAAATGTATTTTTAAATTACATTTGTGTACTTAATATATTATACTACGATGAAGGTGTATAGCTAGAGATCACTGAAAGGTCTTTGTCAACTCTACAGTAACTTTTACTTATATTGCACATTTTTGTTTATGGATCATTCCACACTCCTCTTAGATACCACAGTACCACAAGAGAGCCCTGGCTTCCTAGATACTGTAACACTTACTAACAAGGGTTGCCTGGACCTGGTATAATGTGGCAACATTATAGGTGTCCACCACACACCAGGCCAGCCTCCTACACCACCCAAACGTAATATTGGCTCTGGCAAAATCAAGATAATACTTAGGATATCATGGGCATTCAAGCCATTATGATTCCACCCGTTAAGTTTCTAAAATCATTCTTTAGTCTGTTTCAGCATGTCAACTGTGATACAGTAAACGTTGGCTTTAGACATAGCCATTAATCAGTAGCAGTGTAACAATTGTATACTATATCCACTCGACATCTGAGGTGACTCTGACACAGTCAACCATCCCACCCTCATAGTCACCCAGGAGTCTCCAGTGGGATTTACCAGCAATGTTCTTCCCTTGTTGTTACTGATTCTTTACCTACCTTTCCTACTGATGCCAGTTTGTGCACATGGGCACCTCTGGATCCACAGAATCCCTGTCACCATTGTAGTTCCCTCATGTTCTATACTGTACCCTGTCATCCTTAACCTCTAGATGCAGCTGCTTGATACTCTAATCATGGACAACAGCTGATTCACCAACACGTCTATGATATACAATTCTGCTTGAAAGTCTCCTCTGAGTCTGACATCCAATACCTCAAACACTGCCTTCACATCACCCAGACCTGGGTTCTCTTCCAGCCCCTGTCCATGGGAAAGTAAGCTTGCATAACACAGGAAATATTAGACAACCAACAATAAGAAAAACAATCAACCCCTTAACCCAACAACTACCTGGATAATCCTGTCCCCCCGCCGTCTAAAGAGCACCTAAATGCCAGCATTCCAAAAGGAGAGTCTATACCCACATGCCGCTGTGCTGAACCTGTGTATATCATTCTGCATCACATCTTACTCATTTGCTTGAGCAATTACATTCCTAATTATTCTTGATTCCACCAGATTTATAATGTTGATGCAGGCATAATGGTGTTATACATAGGACATTGTGAGAATGCATCAATGGCAAGATTAGGCCCATCATTGGTATATTGCTTCCTGTGGCATAAAGATGGGCATTCACAGTATATTGTGGGTGATTTACACCTTTGAAATAATGAAGGTAGTACTTGACATTTTGAGAATATACATTGCACAACTCTGCCTAACCTTGGTAAAAATCTGACCATGAAGTATCCATGGGAATTATTGACTATGATGGCCATCAGTAGTACAAGATTGTGGCGCATGGGCATGCAAGAGAGACTCTGGCGTTCATTACAACATTGGCGGTAAAAGCCGCATACCGCCGTACAGAAGAACGCCAACACACCGCCGCGGCCGCGGAAAACCGCCACAGCTATTATGACCCACAGCACGGAATCTACCAAAATTCAGACACCCACACAAGTCCGCCACACCAAAGGTCAGTGATAAACTGGCGAAAACAAAACCTCCACCGTCATGCCAACAGAAATACGCCCACACTATCACGGTACACGAATCCACATGGCGGTCTTTCAACCGCGGTATTCCATTGGTGGTACACACTGCCGCGCTCAAAATACACACACATATACCAAATGCATCAACATTGGACAATTGCAAATACACACCTGATACACATACACACACCACTCCCACACACCCAATACAATATATAACACACACCTACATCACCCACAAACCACTATGACCAAAAATCACGAACGAAGGCCAGAGAGAGACACCACCATCAACAATACTAGCATCCACAGGCACACAACACCATCACCCACAGAACTTCAGCGCACCTCACACTACACACCACTACATATCAGCACACTTATCACCCCACACACCACCCCACACATCACCTACACCACCCCATGGCACGGCAAAGACACCCCAGGTTCTCGGAGGAGGAGCTCAGGGTCATGGTGGAGGAAATTGTCCGGGTAGAGCCACAGCTATTCGGAGCACAGGTGCAGCACACCTCCATTGCAAGGAAGATGGAGCTATGGCGATGAATAGTGGACAGGGTCAACGCAGTGGGACAGCACCCAAGAAATCGGGAGGACATCAGGAAGAGGTGGAACGACCTACGGGGGAAGGTGCGTTCTGTGGTCTCAAGACACCACCTTGCGGTTCAGCAGATTGGCGGCGGACCCCCACCTCCTCCCTCACAACTAACCACATGGGAGGAGCAGGTCTTGGCGATTCTGCATCCTGAGGGCCTCGCAGGAGTAGGTGGAGGAATGGACTCTGGTAAGTCAAATCTTAACTATTACATCCCCCACCCTACCTGCATGCCAGCACATACCCCCCCCCCCTCACCCTCACCCCCATCACTCTAACTCCTCACAAATGTCCCAACATCACAAACCACACATCCTAACACCAAGCCCTGCATGCAACAACAAAGCATGGACACCCATCACCAAAGCATGGCCTCTGCACATACCCATACACCCCCCTAAACCATCATCACACAAGGTCCCACATAGGAATGTAAGCACTGGGGTACACGGTCACCCACCCATTGCACACCATGGCACACACAGATGTAATAAACATACGTTTATACCCCTGCAGGACCCCTACCCAACGTCACTGGACAGGAGGGTCCACACATGTCTACACCACCAACATAAGAGGCCCACAGTGATGACAGCACCTCTGTCCAACTGGATCTAGATGACCAGCCCGGCCCATCGGGGGACCTCGGGACAGTCGGTTCCCCTCACCCAGTCACAGGCCACCACAGAGCTTCCCCCCTCTGGAAACAGCAGCACAGCACCCACCCAGCGGGCCCATACACGTCAATCAGCAGTGTGTCCACCACTACAGGGAACCCAGGTTAACCCACCACCCCAATAACAACAGGGACCTGGGGGCAGTGGTAGTGGGCACACGGTACAGGGGTCGGAGGCCCAGGAACACAGGGGAACTGGGAGGGCTGCTCTGCGATAGGGTGCGGACAGGCCCAGGGAACCCACTCTCCATGAGGCCCTCTCCAACATCATGGGAGCATACCACCAATCCCAGGAGACGATGGCAACGGTACTAGCCAAGTTTCAGGAGACCCAGCGCCTGCAGGAGGAACAGTATTTGGGCTTCAGGGAAGAACTCAGAACCATCAATTCCACCCTGGGCACCATCGTAGGGGTGCTGAAGGAAGTACTCAACACCAGGAGGAACACTGTAGCACTACAAGGGGCCCCTGACACTAGCCTGGACGATGATCTGCCCACGACCTCCGCCGGCGCTAGTGGACAGGATGCACCGCCACAGGACCACCACACCAGCACCCCACCCCCTGCAGAGGGAGAACCACATCGCAAACGGTCCCTGAGATCCAGGACAAAGACAGAGAACAATGCCAAGACCTCCGCCAGAAGTTAGACCACCCTGAATGTCATCCTTCTGTCCCACTTTGTCACCCTGTCCATCCTTAAACTTCCCCAGCTCCACTTCCTATGCCCATTTGGGCAATGCACCTGTGAGACTAATAGACTGGACTCTGCCATGGACATTCCTCCGCCATCACCCCTCACCATTTTGCTACCCCTTCCAATTTTGAGCACTAAAATGAACACCCTTAAAGCACAAAACAATCTGGAGTCAGTCTGTGATTTTGAAATAGTGTATTAGCAATTACAGTGTCAAAATGCTCTTTCAAATGTAATGCCAACATACCTATGTCACACAGCTCTAGTCCATGAGGAAACAAAGCAGATGTCACACTGTAGGACCCACATCTGTGAAATCGTAAGAGAAAGTGACAACTCAGTGACCATACACTGGGTGAAAACGACAGATAGTAGAGAGGTAGTAGTGTTTAAGTACATGTAGTAGGCAGGTTTGTATTCATACCTGTGTTTCACTGGAAATATTGCTGGATCACTGAGTCCCTGTTGTCCATGTCTTCTTCTTCTGCTTCCTCGTCTTCACTGTATACAGGCTCCACAGCTGCAACAACACCACCATCTAGACCATCCTCCTGCAGAAAAGGCACCTGTCGTCGCAAAGCCAAGTTGTGAAGCATACAGCAGGCCACGATGATCTGGCACACCTTCTTTGGTGAGTAGAATAGGGATCCACCTGTCATATGGAGGCACCGGAACCTGGCCTTCAGGAGGCCGAAGGTCCGCTCAATCACCCTCCTAGTTCGCTCATGGGCCTCATTGTAGGGTTCCTCTGCCCTTGTCCTGGGATTCCTCACTGGGGTCAGTAGCCATGACAGGTTGGGGTAACCAGAGTCACCTGCAAATGGCGAGGGACAACTGTTAGACACACACTAACCTGTAGGGATAACCCCAGACCCAGACAACCGTTACCACTGTCTTGCTTCCAGGTGCTCACCTAATAGCCACACAAGGTGCCTCTGGAGTTGACCCATCACATAAGGGATGTTGCTATTCCGCAGGATGTAGGCGTCATGCACTGAGCCAGGGAACTTGGCATTCACATGGGAGATGTACTGGTCTGCCAAACATACCATCTGTACATTCATCGAAAGATAACTCTTCCGGTTTCTGTACACCTGTTCACTCCTGTAGGGGGGTACCAAAGCCACATGTGTCCCATCAATGGCACCTATGATGTTGGGGATGTGTCCCAGGGCATAGAAATCACCTTTCACTGTAGGCAAATCCTCCACCTGAGGGAAAACGATGTAGCTCCGCATGTGTTTCAGCAGGGCAGACAACACTCTGGACAACACGTTGGAAAACATAGGCTGGGACATCCCTGATGCTATGGCCACTGTTGTTTGAAATGACCCTCTTGCAAGCAAATGGAGCACTGACAGCACCTGCACTTGAGGGGGGATTCCTGTGGGATGGCGGATAGCTGACATCAGGTCTGGCTCCAACTGGGTACACAGTTCCTGGATTGTGGCACGGTCAAGCCTGTATGTGATGATCACATGTCTTTCCTCCATTGTCGATAGGCCAACCAACGGTCGGTACACCGGAGGATGCCGCCATCTCCTAACATGTCCCAGCGGACGGTGCCTATGAAGGACAACAGCGAGGACAGAGTCAACCAACTCAGCTTACACAGAACACCAATCATAATCTAAAAAGTGGCCTGTATGTGTGTTGAGCCTAGGCCTAGGTATGTGTGACGCAGTTGAAAATGAAGCCATGTGGGCCCCTGAAATGGCGGCTGCCTGACCTCTAAAGTGGGACAATGGGATGTGAGGTAACTGCGCTGGCGTTGTACACTGTCGCAGTAGGCGGTCGAAGACCGTGGCACAATGCTGCATTGGTTAACATTGGACCCTATGGATCCCAGGAGCCAATGACGATGTACGCCGGCGGTGACGGATGTGACCGCCATTTTCTAGCACTTCAATCACTCGATACCTGATCTTTGACAGGAGGGGGCCTACAATGCAAGTGCTGATGTGACCTCGGTCTGGAAGAGACAATGGCTCGAGTGTCTGGGGAAAGGGCCCCTGCCTTCACATCGGAGGAGTTGGAGAAACTCATGGATGGGGTCCTCCCCCAGTACACGCTACTCTACGGTCCTCCAGGCAAACAGGTAAGTACACTGGGAGCATGCTGTATGGGCTATGCCTGTGTGGAGAGGGGTGGATGTAAGAAGGAAAGGGGGACAGTGTGGCGTGCATGAAACGACGGGGAGTGCATGTGCCAAATGACAAGGGTAGGGATGGGGGCCAATGACTGTGACGGTGCAGTTGGTAATAAGTTTCTCTTCCCCCTGTACAAATCATGTAGGTCAGTTCCCACCAGAAAAAATATATTTGGCGTGCCATCGCCAAGGACGTCCGGACCCTGGGGGTCTACCACAGACGGAGCACCCACTGCCGGAAAGGATAGGAGGACATTCGCCGCTGGAGCAAGAAGACGGCGGAGGCTCAGCTGGGGATGGCCTCCCAACGTGGGAGGGGTGCCCGTCGCACCATGACCCCCCTGATGTTCAGGATCCTGGTGGTGGCATACCCGGAGTTGGATGGGCGCTTGAGGGCATCACAGCAGCCACAAGGGGGTGAGTACACTCTCAATCTGCTGATTTTGCGCGCAGTGGAGGGGTCTGGGTGGGGTAGGTGGGCTGTGGGTTTCCCTAGGCCAGGGCGAGTTCTGTAGGCAAGGTCTCTCCGTAAGGCAGGTCATGTGGCACCCCACCCCACCTCTGTAGAGTGCCAAGTACACCTAGTCATGCCCCTGTATCATCCATGTGTGCAGATGTCGTCCATAGCCTAGTAGACCATTTCCCAGGTATTGAACAGTGGAGCCCAAGAGTGCGGCGTAGTGCAGGGGGCTTCTGTGTCTGTCGTGTCCACCAACGGTAGCGGTAATGCATGCACTCAACATGTCTTTCTTCTGTTCCCCCCCCTTTTTGTGGTCTCCCTGTTCTTGTGTGCATTAGCATCATCAGGCGGAGGAGCAGTGGCCCCGGAGCACGAGGGGGCTGCATCTCACATGGCCATGGAGGGCCACACTACGGAATCAGACTTCACCAGTGGGATGGAGGGCTAGGGGAGCTCCACTGCAGGGACAGGAGCTGAGACCAGTGACACGGAGCTCCCTTGTGGTGGCAGCAACATCTGTGCCCCCCATCTACAGGTATAGCCACCACCCCCCTTCCAGCACCACCCTCCCAGCAGCCCCTCAGCCTTTGCCCCGTGCCCGCTCACCCAGGAAGGTGGGCATTACCTTCGGCCCAGGCACCTCAGGCCCTGCCCCAGTCACCCCTGCTGCCCTCAGTGAAGAGGCCATTGACCTCCTCAGGTCCCTCACTGTTGGGCAGTCTACCATGACTCAATCCCCTGTACCCCAGCCTATCCTAAGCACACCTCTAGACCAGCATGCACACACGTCAACACACAAGGGAAGCTCAGGCAAACATAAGCACCACACATCCCACAGGCACTCACGCAAGCATCACACACATGCAGACACACCAACATCCACTGCCTCCACTGTGTCCCCCTCCTCCTCGTCTCCCTCCTCCCTCCCAGTCTCGTCTACACTCACACCTGCATGCACTACCTCTACAGCCACTACTGCCATCACCAGCACACACACCACCACACCCCTCTCACGTGCAGTCACCACCCCCACTACCGTTCACACGTCCCCTGTGTCCTCTCCCAGTGTGTCTGTGACGCCCCCTCCGAAGATACACAAACACAGGCACACACCCACCCAACAGCCATCCACCTCACGACAGCCTCCAGTCCATGCACCTTCACCCAAAGTCAGCAAACGAACACGTCCTACAACCACAACCTCTTCCCCACTCCCAAACCCCCTCCAGCTACCCGTCCCAGTGTCTCCAAAAAACGTTTCCTGTCCAACCTTGACTTCTTTCCCCCCCCCCCCCCCCCCCCACGCCGTCCGTCTCCTAGATCCCGAACTAGCACCTCAGCCACAATATCTCCGGGACCAGTGGTGCCTGTAGTCACCGGAATCTGGAGTGCACTGGCCACCAGGGCAGCCAGTGTGGCACGGAGCCACATCACAGACAGTCCCCCACCTGTCAAGCATCAGAAGTTGGCCAGTGCCCGGCGGGAGAGGGGGAAGACTCCAGCCACCAAAGCCGCTCCCAGGGCTACAGGTGTGAGTGTGGAGTCAGCTGTGACACCTTCCAAGGTGGGGAAGGGGCACAAGAAACTCAGCAAGTCTGGGAAGAGCAGCACAGCGGAGAAGACCGCCATCATCCACGCTGCCCAGGACCAGGAGGCCACCGGCACCAGCCCTGCTGCCCAGGAGGCCACCGCCAGCACCAGCCCAGCTGCCCAGGAGGCCACCGCCAGCACCAGCCCAGCTGCCCAGGAGGCCACCGTCAGCACCAGCCCTGCTGCCCAGGAGGCCACCGTCAGCACCAGCCCAGCTGCCCAGGAGGCCACAGCCATCATCCCCGCTGGGACAGAGAGGACCGCCAGCACAAGACCCGTTGGGCCATGAAGAACCGCCAGCACAAGGCCCGCTGGGCTAGAGAGGACTGCCAGCACAAGCCCCGCTGGGCTATGAAAGACCGCCAGCACAAGCCCCACTGGGCCATGAAGGACAGCCAGCAGCTGAGTCACTGCAAAGGAGCCCGCCGCTCCAAACACCGCTGAACAGGGCACCGCCATCTCAAGCACCGCTGAACAGGGCACCGCCGTCTCAAACAACGCTGGCCCATGAGCGCCAAGGGCACTGACGTTACTGAGTCCGTCACAGGCAGAATGAAGCACTCTGGGCACCATGCCCCCTCCAGAACCAGCGGAGGGATACATCCACTACCTCTGTCTTTAACAGGATGAAGCACTCTGGGCACAAGGCCCCCTCCAGAACCAGTGGAGAGATCCATCCACTACCTCTGTCCTTAGCAGGATGAAGCACTCTGGGCATCATGCTCCCTCCAGAACCAGTGGAGAGATCCATCCACTACCTCTGTCCTTAGCAGGATGAAGCACTCTGGGCACCATGCCCCCTCCAGAACCAGTGGAGAGATCCATCCACTACCTCTGTCCTTGGCAGGATGAATCACTCTGTGCACAATGCCCCCTCCAGAACCAGTGGAGACTGTTATCCACTTGAGAGACTGTGGCTTTGCACTCCCCAGGATTGAACAGTGGGCAACCCACCCACTGTAGAGACTTGAGAAACTGTGGCTTTGCACTCCCCATGATTGAACAGTGGGCAAACCACCCACTGGAGAGACTTGAGAGACTGTGGCTTTGCACTCCCCAGGATAAAGCAGTGGGCAACCCACCCACTGTAGAGACTTGAGAGACTGTGGCTTTGCACTCCCCAGGATTGAACAGTGGGCAAACCACCCACTGGAGAGACTTGAGAGACTGTGAATTTGCATTCCCCAGGATAAAGCAGTGAGAAACCTACCCACTGTAGAGACTTGAGAGACTGTGGCTTTTCACTCCCCAGGATTGAACAGAGGGCAAACCACCCACTGTAGAGACTTGAAAGACTGTGGCTTTGCACTCCCCAGCATAAAGCCATGGGCAAACCACCCAACGTAGAGACTTGTGAGACTGTGGCTTTGCACTCCCCAGGATTGAACAGTGGGCAACCCACCCACTGTAGAGACTTGAGAGACTGTGGCTTTGCACTCCCCAGGATTGAACAGTGGGCAAACCACCCACTGGAGAGACTTGAGAGACTGTGGCTTTGCACTCCCCAGGATAAAGCAGTGGGCAAGCCACCCACTGTAGAGACTTGTGAGACTGTGGCTTTGCACTCCCCAGGATTGAACAGTGGGGAAACCACCCACTGGAGAGACTTGAGAGACTGTGAATTTGCATTCCTCAGTATAATGCAGTGAGCAACCCACCCACTGTAGAGACTTGAGAGACTGTGGCTTTTCACTCCCCAGGATTGAACAGTGGGCAAACCACCCACTGTAGAGACTTGAAAGACTGTGGCTTTGCACTCCCCAGGATAAAGCAGTGGGCAACCCACCCACTGGAGAGACTTGAGAGACTGTGGCTTTGCACTCCCCAGCATGAAGCCGTGGGCAAACCACCCACTGTAGGGACTTGTGAGACTGTGGCTTTGCACTCCCCAGGATTGAACAGTGGGCAACCAACCCACTGTAGAGACTTGAGAGACTGTGGCTTTGCACTCCCCAGGATTGAACAGGGGGCAACCCACCCACTGTAGAGACTTGAGAGACTGTGGCTTTTCACTCTCCAGGATTGAACAGTGGGGATGTGGCCCTCTCGTGGATTTGGCGTTGTGCACTCAACCGGCTGAGGTGCCCCCCCTTTCCCTTCCTCTGAGGTACCTGTTTTCTTGCTCTCTGATGCCCCTGTAGTGTTCTCTCCGTCATGGTCGGGGATCTTGTGTGGGCCTCGCCCATACCGTGTGGTCCCAGTGTTCCACGGACTTTATTGGCACACTACCTGGACTACTATGCTTTGTGTATATTTTGTTAATGGTATATATATATATATATTTTTTTTTCCTACTTGATTTTAATATATTACAATGGTTACACTCATTTTCTTTTGTCTTTGCATTCTTCTGGGGGGGGTTGGGGGGGTGTAACTGTGATGTATCAATATGTATTAGTGTGTGTGTGTTGTAGTGGGTGAGGGTGGGGATGTTGCGTTTTGCGTGTCCCTGTCTTTTCCCTCCCCTGTGTCGTAGGTGCAGTACTCACCGTGGTCTTCGCCACTGGCGTTCGTGCTCCTGGTAGAGGAGCAGGAAGATTATCGCAGGGAGAATTTGGAGTTCCGGATCCATGGTGTCCTAGTTCCTCGTGGGGCGTGTAGAGGTGAGCGTTTTACCTTTGCAATCCTGTTTCCGCTGTGTTTTTATCCGCGGTGAATCCACCCCGGAAAAGGTGTCGGATTGGTAGGTTGTAATACAGTGGGCAGTACTTTGTCCTCCGCCTGTCTGTTGGCGTTGACCGCCGAGCTGTTTGTTTGTACCGCCGTGGCGGTCAGAGTGTTAAAGTGGCTGTCTTTGTTGGCGGTTTCCGCCACGGTCGTAATTTCAAAATTGTTACCGCCGGCCTGTTGGTGGTCTTACCGCCGCTTTAACACCGACCGCCAGGGTTGTAATGACCACCTCTGTCTGTAGGAGGCTGGCCTGGTTTGTAGTGGGTACCTTGGGTACTTACACCTTATACCAAGTCCAGTAATCCCTTATTAGTTAAATGTAGTAGTGTTCTAGCAGCTTAGGCTGATAGAGGTAACTATAGCAGAGCAGCTTAGGCTGAACTAGGAGACATGCAAAGCTCCTGCAATACCACTTATAGTTACACAGTACTTATACACAAGTAAAGACAATACTGAGGGGCATATTTATACTCCGTCTGCGCCGAATGTGTGTCAAACATTTTGACGCATATTCAGCGCAAACCTTGCCGCATATTTAAACTTTGACACCCGAGCCCGCAGACATTAAACTCCCGCCGTGTGCATCATTTTTTTGATGCGGCAACCCGCTTTGCGTTAATCATATGCAAGGTAGGCATTCCCGTCCCAAAAATTACTTAAACGCCCGTGCGTCGTATTTATGCTTTTGGGCAAAAATGACGCACGTCCGGGAGCCGGAGCCAGAAAATGACACACAGCCGATTTGCGTAAAAAATTAACGCCTGGGTCAGGGCAGGCGTTAAAATGGGGCAAACACACCTGTATTTAATCAAAACACACAGAAGCAACAGTAGAGAAGCAGAGCAGCAAAAGGGGGACATGGAGGTGCTTCTCATCCAGCGTGCATGTAGACGCCGAGCCCAGCAGCAACAACAGCAGCTACCACAACACCAGCAGGGACTCCAAAGGCAGCGCTGAAGGCAGAACAACCCTTCATGGCCTCAGGGAACATGACATCATCCAGAGGTACAGGTTGACCTGGCAGGCGATTCAGCAGCTGCTGCGAAACATTGAGCCACAGTTAGCACCTACCTTGCTGACACCCCGCACCATCCCAACAGAAACCAAGCTGCTTGCCGTACTTCACATGCTGGCAAGTGGCTCTTTTCAAACAACTGGTGCCGTGGTTGCCGGAATATCACACCCATCATTCTCTGCCTTTTTGCCCAAAGTACTGGATGCCATCATTGGACTCACACCCCACCACATCTGCTTCCCTAACACACTGCGGAAGCAGCAGGAAACAAAACAGGGGTTCTGCCTCATTAGTGGCTTCCCACATGTCCTTGGTGCAATCGACTGCACACATGTACGCCTTGTGCCACCTGCTGCAACTGAACACCTCTACCGCAATAGGAAGCACACACATTTCATCAATGTGCAGGCCATTGTCGATCACCAAGTATTGATCACCAACATCGTGGTAAAATATCCTGGGAGTGTCTATGACTCATTCATCTTCCGTCACAGCACCATCAATCAACACTTCCAGGATGGACGGTATGGCAATGGACTACTTGTTGGTAAGTACAAAAACCTACTTATATACACACTGCACAGCAACCCTCTAGGACACACAACACATACATCACAACAGCAACATGTTGACAGGAACACACTGAGGTCGTGACATCGCTAGCCATGTTTCATAGGTCACCATTGAACCTGTCACACATCTGAAATTAGTGTACAGTCTAACGTTAAGACGTCAATGATCACAACGTTTGGAGTGGGTTGCCTAATTGTCACCTTGCAAAATGTAAGCGTTTCAATTATGTTTACATTAATCAATTGCATATTTCTAAGGGTATGGGATGTCCAGGGTACATTGATATGAATGTGTTAACAACACTGTCAAATTGAACCTGTGCATGGAACTATCATCTCACCCCCAGTGAAGACACAGGGACACCTGTATCACAAGTCACAATGCTAGGGAGGGCACACTGTACTTCAAATCCCAAAACATACTGCTGACAACCGGTCAGCAGCCAAACACTGGTTCAGCCAAGGAAACACCACAATGCAGATGGTACATCCTACAAGCCTAAGATGCAACACAATAACACAAAAGAGTCACAGACAACACAAGACAACTACTGCTATGCAAGGTGATTTCAATGGGGCAAGCTACATCAACATGATCCCATTCATGTTCTCTTTCAGCTGATCAGGGGTATGGGATCCAGCCATGGTTTATGACACCATTTGTCAACCCAAGCACTGCAGCAGAGCGTGCCTACAATGACGCACATAGGAGGAAACGCAGCATAGTCGAGAGGACCTTTGGCATCCTCAAGTCCAGATTCAGGTGCCTCGACATCAGTGGTGGTAGCCTCCTATATTCCCCTGAAATGGTCTGTAAGATCATTCTAACATGTGCCATCCTGCACAACATTTGCATAAGAAGGAACATTCCCCTCTTGGAACCAGAGCCACACATGCCTGAAGAGGAGGAAGAGGAGGATGGTGGCCTGCAACATGAGGGGGAACAACTAAACACGGCTGCTGGATTGCGTAGGCGTCAACATACCATGAACAATTTCTTTTAAAAATAATCACCATCACCACTGCATTAACTAATGTAAACAAACCCCGATAATAATCACCATAGCATGGTCTGGCTAATCATTTGTGCTCACCTTTATCTCTAACTATCAGAATAAGAGTGCAGCCTCATGGAGCATTGCTGATATACCGATCAGGACACAGAAAATCCCAGAGCAATTGTGATGCGTATCATGCATCGGTCACATACACACACACTGTAAATGACATATATCCTGTACATTTCACCTTTGAAGGGCAATAGCAGGGGACCACACCTATTTCACACATACATGTTGGAAACATGGTTCATCGCAGCATATGGCACACAACTAAGACACCGTCACTCAATAAGAGGAAAACACGCCTCACACATGAGGCAGTTTGATGTGCTATTGCATCGGTAACAGGAATGTATGACCAGACCCTTGACAGCAGTAAATCCAACTGCATCCAATCTTTGCAAGGACTATCTGTGACTAGAGTTCCATATAAGCAGAACATAGACAGCACAAGTGCCACACATATGACAAGCATTGGGCACATGACATACCACGTACATGTCAACCCTATTCCTAACTCTTGACACACCCATGCTCCATGTCACAACCCACCTGTCTGAAGAGGTCCCTGGAATAGTAATATGTGTACCCAAATATTCCCTCCTCTACACACACAGACTAACAATAGTAATCCAGTGTGCTTTCCTATGGTATACCATTGCCATAGTACATCTGACTGCATGGACGTCAGGTCAATTAATACACTGGCTTGTAGTTTCTAAGCCCTGTTATCACCTGTAGATTGCTTCCCGTGTGAAAGGTACTGTTGGCCATTTGAATGCAAATCTCACCTACAGGACTTGTGATAAACTGATGCAACACACACCTGTGATCACCTCCATGCACACCACCCATCTGAACATGCACTGCCCCTGCTGATGCCTGGAACAGCATAGATGTTGCCATTTTGTCAAATACACTGTTATGCATTGCAAGTAATTAAGCTGTGTAACACAGCCCTTGGGTTCATGTGTCACCTTCAAAAACACAGGACGTACACAGTTTTACATGTCAACTGTCTTGTTCCTCCTCCAACAAGTCTTAGTCAGACCACTGATTATGTAACTTGTGAAATTGCTGCATCCTGATTGACCCTGAATCCTGTCAGCCTGACTGGCACCTGTCTGTGCGTTACCCTAAAGATTCCTTGTGGCTACATATGTACCACACTTGTTTTACCAAACCTCTCAGTCCTCAGAGGGTATTTTGTCATGTGCTTCATCAATGCATACCCAAATACATTGTAGAGCATCATCTGCCTTTTAATTGTACCATATTTGTTAAATTGTCTTTGAATACCAAAATCATGGCCCATCCCTTGTCTGGGGCTCATGTATGCATGAACGACAAAGTGTGACAGTCTCCCAGGGCCGTATGCAGGGATTGGGTACAGTGCCTCCAGCAGAACCAGCAACCTCTGATAATGTCCATGAAAAGTCCACACATGTTAGGACCTTGACAGATCACACGCTGAATCACATTGCTCACAACATATTGATGGGCAGTGCGTGGTGAATAGCTGCGAGAATAATCAGCACAGAGGCTATGATGTTCCCAGATGTAGTGGGAATTTTAGAGGCCAACCTGTGTACAAATGTTGTAATGACAAGTCCCGGAACATGACACCTGAGACATTATCTCAGCATACCAAGGTTGCCCTGTTGACAGTCTCATTACACGTCTTCAGTGACAGGGTAGGACAATCCCCATTTAGGTTCTTGTGTCCTCATTGACTTTACTCACATTGATCTCCGAAGGATACTCAGTAGATAGGAATAGCTGCCACTGACTCATGATGAGACCTGGACGTAACTGTGACAACATACACCCGTAAAAATATACAGGATCAACATTGGACCACACACATGAACAAGACACCTCTGTACAATTGATCACTGGAAAAATGTGGACACGTGCTGCATCGTCTGCTGGTCCACCACAGCCACTGGATTGTTGTGGCTCAGTTATGTGACCTCAACTGTGGCGTCATAATACATTGGTGGTTCACCTTTGGCTGTCTGGGCCAATTACATGGTACCGACTTCGTCTATGCTTGTGCCTGACTCACTGTGGGATTCACCAACAAGTGTCTAGGAGACAGTTACCAAAAATCTAAGACATGGATGGCCAAATTGTGGACCATTGACATGAACAAGCGTCTGCCATCTATCTGGTGCATGCTTTTCCATTTGTGGTGTCTATGTCACCCAAAATCTTGGAAGTGCACACAACGGATGTTGCTACATGTATGACTAACACATGTCCTCTCTCATTTCCACAATGACTTGCATCTAAGGTTTGGACACATTGACTTCACATTCATACAAGCATATTTGCAATAATATATCTTGTGATGCACACACACTGGGTCAACAACTACATTAGTAGACACTGCACACACATTTAGCCATAAGAATTGAGGTACTCATGTGCGTCACCTTGCTATCCTCTCCTGATGCCAAACATGCCCAAATTGTGCAATACATATATGTAGGCCACACAAATGGCCATCTAGTGCGTCAGCCAAGCGTCAAAATCCTGTTAAGGAAGTAGCGGGTCATGGTCCGTTGCAGTATGATGTCTCACATGTGAACATACACCATCAACACCAAAGTGGGTGCAATCAGCCTATCTCAGTTGTGTCCCAAATGTAACATAACATTAAAATGGAAAAAATCCCCAAAACCAGTTCATGCCCTGAAATTCTGATGTTTTTAGCGTAATGCGTCATATTTTTTTCACCCATACAGATTGTGCATCATATTTTTTGATGCACAGGAGTGAAAATTAGGCCGCATCCAAAGAATTGTAAAGACTATTTACTTTTATTTGGATGCGGCCTAATTTTCACTCCTGTGCTTCGAAAAATATGACGCACAATCTGTATGCGTGAAAAAATATGACGTATAACGATAAAAACGGCGGCCATTTTATGCAGGAAGTGATGCAATAGGATATCCTGTTTACAGCATATGTGCAGTGGGTGTACTTTCACTTTCACTTTGCAGTCTGTGAATCTTCTAGACTGTGTGGCTGTGTTCAGAGTGTTGTCCAGTGATTTTGTGCTTTGGTGTCCTGTGTGCTATCTTACTTGTTACTTTGTGTAATAAATATTGTTGTTGTATACTGTCTGAGTGTGTTTTGTTTACAATTGTCCGGTATTGTATTGTATTTGTTGTTTGTGGGAGTCTGTTGTGGGTAGTGCTAGTTTGGGGATAGTTGGGCTCTTTTAGTTATTAAGTTTACATCTTTTTTTGTACTTCTACTTTCCCCCTTTTCTCCTTTCTTCTTCTTTATCCCCTATTCCCCTTTTCAGTGCTGAGATGTTGGGTAGGCCACGTCTTGGCAGGATGGGTGAGGAGGAGCTTGGGGGGTTTATATGGCTGGTGTGCCATTTCCTCCCACTCATGATTGAGGCAGGGGGCAGGGTGATACAGGGGTATCACACTGAGGCGCGAAGAATCCGGTGGGGAAAGGTGCTGCATCACTTGCAGCGCGTGTATGGGAGCCAGAGGAATGACCACCAGCTGAAGCACCGCTGGGCTGACCTCGTCACCAGGGAACAAGATCTGCTGGACCACCTGGGAATAGTGATTGGTGGCCCTGTTGGTGAGTACAAATCATGTAAATGTGCACAATTAAAAGCTCTGTAGTGATATCAGATGATTTGTACAATATCTGCCGGCTAGGTTGCTGACTGTGTGGAATGCTGCGGAAACATACAGGGTCATTGATGGACTATGTGAAGGATCACAATTGCTAGCTGTCAGGAAGCACGTGCTCTGCAAACTTACAGAATACTTTTGCTTAATGTAATTTGGTGCCGCCTTTGTGTCAGACAGCAACACAAAATAGGAGCCAATCATGTCTATATAGGTTACATTTGCCAGTGAAGTATAGATTTACTAAAATATTGGCAACCTTTGTTGACGCAATAGCTAGACTGACTTTAGAAACACTACATGATGCAGAAAATGAGTGCTGGCTTCACGTCAATTGATGATAGCAATGTGGCCCAGACATATGTCTCATGTGTGTCTGGTGAGTGTGTAAGGAAAGCGTTTTTGGAAGTTCTATGAATGTTAGGGATTATTGTGGTCCTTCATCTTTTTGGATACATATCAGATCTGGATTTGAAAACATCGGGAAAAGGTGTAAGGTGCCCTCAGCTAACATCTTAGACTGGTATTTGGAGTTTGTTGTGCCACATTCCAATTATGGATGGCAGTCCAAAGGTATGCACATGGGTTCATATCTCTATGTTTGGTGCAAATCACCATTGCTGGGCCACATCAAATGAAGAAACTTTAACAACATAAGGGCTTGCAAAAGTCCCTGTCCCTCTGTACATTGTACCTATGTGTCATAAATGTGTCATGGCCACATAGGCTGTTTGACTGGTAATGCAGTCCTCAAGTAACCAGGCTTTGGATGTCTCTCTTGGATGCACATGATGAGACGATTACACACCATTATTATTTCTGCTCACTAATGAAGGAGCATGTTTGCCACCACATGATAGTTAGGGCCACTGCATGTGTGCAGATATGTGTGTAATTGTCACAGGAGACCCATGCTATGTACATGTTAGCCGTGATATATCAGATGCAGTATCATCATGTCTGAATGGCTTTCATTACTTATGTCATCTTACACATTGTTTTTGTCTTTGGAATTGTTGGTCATTGCACAGATTCTGAGCACATTTCTTCTTTCCACGCCTTACAGGTGGACCGGCACCCTACACTGTGGGAGAGGTGGCTACATTTGAGGACCCCGACCACTCCAGTAAGTGTGGATATGTCTGTTATGTGGTGTGTTTGCTGGTGATGTGTGATGGGCTCCTGTGTGTTGAACACATAGCAAGGTGTGATGCGCTGGCCAATCATTTATCTTGTTCCATGAGTCGGATTTCAGTTTCTTACCATTTTTGGGGTGGCCAATGCTTATCCTATTGTATTATCTAGGGATTGTAGGTCATTCCTGTAGGCCCGCAATGAGAACTGGGGTGAGTCATGTGGATAACACTTGTATCAACAAGAGTCACACTGGAACTCATCTCAGATTTAGTCTGCCTGTCAGACCCACATTCTCCCAGATTGGGACTGCAAATCGCTTTCCTATAGACTTCTGCTTCCCTATTCACCAAAGTACTTATTAAAATGTAGGTAGAACTTCCTAGCAGCATGTAGTTCCACATGTAGTGCTACAAGTATGTGGCACTTGAGTGCAATGGCCTAGGTGTGCATGCAAATCATGATCATGGGTGTTCTTGCAACTCTGTGTCTGTTGTAAGTCATGCCTTACTGGAAGTATATGATGTGGACAAAGGTCTGCATTTCCTGACATGTGTGGCGCTAGGATTGGTCAAGGGTTTGCTGTCTCCTATTTGTTGATAGACCTTACTTATGGTGTGTGTGTAGAGCCAAACACATGTTGAGCTTTCTATAGACTCCTGGGTGTCCATGTTGTTTGGAATTGTTCGTTGTTTCTCCACCCCCCACCCTCAAACAAAGGCATGGGTTTGTGAATAGGGTACCTAGGACTGATGCTACCAGTATGTTACACAGACATGTGAATAAGTACATGTTTGTTCGGAACCTAGTATACACACTCAGGTATGGCACATGAGTACTATACTAGCAAGTCCAATTACAACTTGCAGACCATGTGGCTTTAGATTTCCATCCCGTACACTGACATCTATAGCCCAGGCATTGGCGGAGGATGTGCAGCATGATTGTTAGCTGACAACTGGCAGAACTCAGATGCCAAGTTAATGCCAGTTGTTACCCATCTTGTAGGGTTTGGATGTGCTATGTGTGATATGACCTTTGTAGGCTGGCTAGCCATGTACTTCCTCAGGGACATTCAATGATCTGTATGGTGATATGAGCTGTTACAAGTACAGTAGATATACTGTCTGATTTACTTCTTGTGCCATTTCACACAATGCAGTTCCAAATGTAAATTGTTTGCCTTTGTCCTCACAGCTGCGAACATGACACCCATCCAGGTCTGTGAGTTCCAGAGGCGGGCTATGAGGTACCAACATATCCTGCTGGAAGAGTCGGGGTTCAGACGGATGGCCCGAAGATACCGGAATGAATGGGCCTGTGGAGCATGGAGGGCTTTCCCACAGGGTGGCCCTACTTTGCCCACCACAGCCACCACCAGCACAATCACCACTTCCACCCAGGTGTCACCACCCACAGCTGGGACTGTTGTCCCAACATCTGCAGTTTCCCCAGGCTCCAGCAGTGGAACACCTTCAGGGCAGCCCACAGGCATTGGCTCTACACGTCCACACACATCCTCCGCCGGTACCTAGACTACCCCAGCTGCTACAGTTGACCCTGCAGCTTTTCAGGCAATGGAACGTAAAATGGATCGCGTGCTACGGAAAATCAGTCACCTGCAGCGGTATGTTCGACATATGAACAGGCGTGTGCGGTCCATAAAACAGACCCTCCGGAGGGCCAACCTCTAGACTTTTTGATATGGACATGATTCCCTCCCCTCCCTCCTCTTTCCTTGTTCTCATACTTAGTGGGCTTAGGGGGGTTTGTGTTAGGTCAGTATAGGCTGTTAGCTTGGTTAGTGTTAGTGGGTGGGGGGTCCTGATTCTTTCTATTTGTACTGTTCAATTGTGTGTTGGCAATGTTGGGGTTCTTGTGAGTTTATAAAAAAATTTAAAAAATCCAATTTTTTTAAAAAAAATATCAAAAAAATACAAAAAATATATATTGGTTTAGGATAGTATAGTATGTGTTTAGGTTAGTATCTGTTGTCTTCCATGTGTCCCGTCTCATAAGGGGGGTGGGGGATTGGTGTTTAGAACGTTTCGTTACATGTGATGAGTAAGTTTAGGCTAGGTTAGTTAGGGACAGTTGTGGGTAATGAGTAGTTAGGGTAGATTAGGGTAGGTAAGACTTTTCCCTGAGTTTCCTCTTCTGTGATTACCATTTAATAAATATATAGTGAACCCTTTACAGTATGTGTTAAATGCTTGTTGATCAGGGCCTTGGCATTAGTGTACATTAATTTTGTTCTATTACATTTGTGTCCTGTGCTACGAACAAATCCCAACTGAGCTGTAAGATTAGCAGCTACCCCAGATCTACCTTGCAAAGATTCCATCATTCGTTGCAACCACCAATCACAGTTAATATGGATTCCAACGTGTTTTTTTCAATAAGTATGTTTTCAAAGTCACAAACAGTGCTCCCAGATTTGGTATTGGGGAACTGTTTTAGGTCTGACTGCAGTGTGATATTCAAGGACACCCTTAGAAGGTGAGTGGTCAGAAGCACTCTTGTAGTATCGTCTTCATGACTCACATAGATCATTTGTGACACTGTTCTGCATGATTACCTATTTGGATATAAACTCAGACACCTTCATTCATGCAGGTTTGGAGTGTTTGCTTAGATTTGTATGCACTGTTATATGTGTTAGTATTGCATGGTGACAACATTTTGCTGCCACTATTTGATGACTTAGATATCCCTGAGGAAGCATTATTCTGTCCAACACAGCATGATGGTGCATGGTTTCTCACTTCATCAGATATTACGCTTAGGAAGGGCAGAGTATGATGCAATCCTGGCCAGTATGCAAATTTATCTGACTACATAATTTCAGGACAGTTGTATTGACAAGCTACGTACTTTGACAGGAGGCACATTTCAGTTATCTACTGCTCAGTTCATGTGTCACATTACACAGAGACAAATATGTTGTGTAAGTGCTAGGTATTGAAAAGTGCTGTAGTGCTATATGTACATTGTCCATGATTGTGAGTCCATTATAGTGACATCTTCCATTGTGATCGAACACAAGTGGTAAAGGAAAATGCTTTTGACATGCTGGGGTGATGTGTCAGACAGTGCAGAGGGACAGGATTTGCCAATGAGTAAGAGAGAGTCAAGCACTGGGCAGGCTGACAAGATATACAGTGGTTTGCAGAACAGTCATTGAGTACAGTTGTTGTAAGACTGGCATGTTACAAAGCACTGGACCTTGGTAATAGTTGGCCATGTGGCAGGGACTAGTGCTTCTGGGAACTTTTCCGTGTGAAGGTGATCCGTTCCATGTCTTCTTCTTCTGATGTGTGTGTTGCCTCCTCTGTCCTTGGTGGTGGTGGTTGTGAAGGGGCAACACACATCTCAGTGTTAGAAGACGTGGAGTCAGACATCCCGGTTACTGCTACCTGTGAAGGTCTTAAGGGCAGTACTTAAGAATAGCAGCCACATCACGATGGTAGGCAGCCAGGTCGGCCCTGAGGGGGTCATGATTGTATTTGTGCACGCAGTGGAAGGTTTGGGGTGCGAGGTGTTGTGGCAACTCCCATACTGCAGTGGTGAATTTCTTGACAGTTTCTTGTAGTCATTGCAGGATGGATGTTAGGGCTTGCATAGCTGCTGCCTGATCTGCAGATGACATCATGCACGAATGCACCCCCTCTAGGTTGGCTGTCATAGTTTGCATCCCCACCCGCACCTCATTGGCCAGCTCCCGCTGTACCCCATCTACAGTTCTCTCAAAGCTGGTGCCTGTGTCGTCTGAGTCCTTAGCTGTATTGGAGCTGGCAGGTCTTACAATTGGGGGGGTGGTTGGATCCTCTGCGATGGCTGTTTGTTCTGTGCTCCTCCTTGTGACTGAAGGTGGGGTCTGGAGGGTTCCAACGACATCTTGGATGGCGGCTGGGGAATGTTTGTCAGCTCATCATCCATGTCATCAGGGTATTCCGGGCCTATGGCCCACCTGCATGTCACATGTATAGTATTAAGTTATTGGACTTCTCAGAATCATCTCCTCTAGTCTTGTTTTAGGCCAAATAGTGATTTGCCACATTCTTGTCCTACTCAACCCTCCGTCTACATCCATTCTCATGGTGAGACCTTTCACTGGCCGTGGGTGTTCTGATGGCACTGGCACCACACTTAACAATCTGGACCTGCCCCAGTCTCTGATCTTTCACATCCAATTATATGTATTTGACATGTAGCGTATCCTATGCATAGCATTGTTATGGCACAGTATGGATGTTGGCATTGGTAATGTGTACAGCTGATGTTAGGGAATGTGTGGTACATTGGATTGCCCTGATAGTCGTAGCAGTGTCCTATTTCCTCCTCTGACTGTGCAGGTGTATTTCAGTGACCAGTTACATGTGTCCTCCCCCTCAATGCTGTTGTCTGAGCAGTATGACATTTGGGATGTTGCATTGTGACCCAGGCACAGGATGGACCCTGACATATGGAGCATGGGTGTCACCTTAGTGCTGTGTAGCTCCTAATTTGGATGACATTGGCTGATGTTTGTGACAACTATGGGCATTCACATTTGACAGGACTGGAGCCTTTGTCTTGTTTCAGGGGATTATTGAAGTTGTCATCCTCAACCCTCTAATTTAGGTGTATGATCCATGGGGACATTACTGCCATTGGCTACTTGAGCTGCACACAGAGCTGAGGTGGTAGTGGCAACTGTTGTCACTGTTACATTCCAGTTGTTGGTATGACTAGAGGTTGTTAATTGGGCTCTACTTAATGTAGGGGTAAAGTGGCTGACGTGTGACGGGATGTCAGTTTGAGGTTGTGCCCTTCCCTCCTGGCGTGGCTTTACCTTTGCTCCATCGTTGGCATGGCAACATGCCCCCATGGACTGTTGTTGGTGTAGTGTAATGGTGTGCCCCAGCTTCTCTCTGTGCAGGCCATGCCCCCATGCCATACCCATTTACCCATGCCACTCCATGTATATGATGACTTCCATGCATTTTGTGGTTGGTATCCCCCCCCCTGCTTACATTTGACATTAGTGCATTTTAATTCCCCATGCGACTTACCCTGCATGTGTGTTGTCTCCTGGTAGTCTGCGCTGTCCTGTCCTTGAATCCCTGTGATGATCTCCTCAGGGATGATGGCTGCGACCATCTCCTCCATGTGGTCCAGGGCCTCCTGTTGTGCTGGACTCCCACCTCCAGTCTGCAGTGCTGCCTTGCTGTTCCTGGCCATCTTTTCCTTGGTCCTGCGCTTGCAGTCATGCCAGTGTTTCTTGCACTCGATGACTGTTCACCGTACTTCTGCCACACTGTTAATCTTGTCAACAATTTGTTGCCATATTGCCTCTCTTCTACTGATTGGCAATTTTGAGATGACAAACAGTTGGTGCTGGTGTTCCGTCACCTCTTTAATCAGAATTTCCTGCTCCTCTGCACTGAAGCGACACTTTCTTTTCTTCTCAAAAGTGTCATGGTTCTTGTGTGGGTCCTCCTGACTGGTTCCTGGTCTGTTGTCATCTTCCTGGGGTCTATACAGGCATCTGGGATCCATTTTGGCTCTCCTCTGCTGAAATGGCTGTGTTCGCGGGGAATTTTGACGATATTGCGTCAAAAAACGTTGCATATCCTGTTTGGGGTGTCATAAATCGAACCACAGTCATTTCCGCCGCGTTAACGTTGTTTTGCTTTACGACTTGACGCTGCGGTGTGCGTAAAAAAAGAAAGACTTACAGCTGTGGATTGTGCCGCCGTGCGTCAAAGTATAAATTTGACGCCCGCACGGCACACCGAAATGGCATTAGCCGGCGGTAATATTTTTGACACAAAACTGTATAAATATAGGCCTTAGTGTTACCAAAAATTAAGGTATTTATTTGGGTGACACAGTGCCAAAAATATCTTAGAGACAATACTCCTTCTGGAGGTAAGTATTATACACAATATATACACTAGATACCAAAATTAGACAATTAATTGTCATAGAACAATGCAAGCAATAGGAAATGCTATAGATTGCAATGGGAGAAAATGGGTCTAGGGGCAACACAAACCATATACTAGGAAAGTGGAATGCGAATCACAAATTCCCCCCTAGATAAGTGTAGTGTGTGTGCAGAATCGCTGGGAGAGTAAGGACACAGTAAAGGTAAGTAAATTGCCCCACCCCAGAGCCCAGAAAAGCAGGAGTAAAGTACTGCAAGGTTCCTTAGTACACACTACACCTCGTGATTGGGATTTTACAGCAGCCAACCAAGTCAGCAAAAAACAACTGCTGGATTCCTGGACCTGAAGACCTGCAAAGGAAGGGGACCAAGTCCAGAAGTCAGAAGAAGTTCCAGGAAGGACAGGAGCCCTTGCCAACCCAGAAGAGGGTGCAAAAGAGGAGTCCACTGTTAGTCGAAGACTGCAGAAATGCACCCTAGGAAGATGCCAGCAGGTTCCTGCATCTTGCAAAGGATGTCCCACAACATGAAGATCATTCCAGATGTGATTTCGTGTTGGAAGTCACCAACAAGCCTTGGCTACGACAAAAGTGCATTTTGCATCAAAATGGTGCTGGATGGACCCAGGATGGACCTGGGGGCCTCAGCTCTGTGTGAGGAGGAAGAGGGGGCTCTCAGAACTTTAGAGACCCCTAAGGATGCCATACAGCACCCCCTGAGGTCCCAGGAGATGGGGACAAAGGAGGACAAAGGAGGTGCAAAATGTGGATGATGCAGCACAATAAAGGAAGGTCCCATGCCGCCGGAAAACATCTCAGCGAGTTGAGCGTCGCAGTAAGGAATGCTGGGGAACTGGGCCAGGCTGTGCACAAAGGAATTTAGCAAATAGTGCACAGAGGCCTCAGGAGGTGAAGAAGACGCAGTACACAGTACACAGGGGTACCATTGCTCTCTGGTAAGGCAAGGTCTTACCTCCTCCAAATTGTGTCAGCAGGACCTCAGGACAGCCTATGTCGATGATGTCCACCCTCTGTGTCCTTAGGAGCATGCTCGTCACTGAGATGAGTCCAAGGGTACAGGTCGTCATCTTTGAAGGTACCTGCTGGAGCAGGGGAGTGACTCCGTCACCCCACAATAGATTTCTTCGGTCCTTCTGGTGCAGGATAAAGACAGGGAGTCCTCAGAGCATGCACACCGTGGAAACTGTTGCAGTTGCTGACTTGGAGCTGAGGGTGCTGAAGAAAAGTATCTCTTGTGGATACTTTGTTGCAGTTACAGCATTTCTTGGAGCAGGCTGTGGTTGATCCGAGGTCAGAGGAAACTGAAGTTGTTGCAGAATCTAAAGAGAACCCATAGGAGAGACCCTAAATAGCCCTGAGAGGGAGATTGGCTACCTTATCATGTATGGACCTATCAGGAGGGGTATCTGACATCACCTGCTGGCACTGGCCACTCAGAGGCCTCCAGAGTCCCCCCACACTTTGCAAAGCAAGATGGCTAAAGTCTGGGACACACTGGAGGAGCTCTGGGCACCACCCCTAGGGTGGTGATGGATAGGGGAGTGGGCACTCCCCTTTCCTTTGACCATTTTCACGCCAGAGCAGGGGAGAAGGGGTCCCTGAACCGGTGTAGACTGGCTTATGCAAGGAGGGCACCATCTGTGCCCTTCAAAGCATTTCCAGAGGCTGGGAGAGGCTTCCCCTCCCCAGCCTGTAATACCTATATCCAAAGGGAGAGGGTGTAATGCCCTGCTCTCAGGGGAAATGCTTTGTTCTACCTTCCTTGGACTGGGCTGCCAGAACCCCAGGAGGGCAGAACCCTGTCTGTGATGTGGCAGCAGCTGTAGCTGCAGTGCAAGCCTCAGAGAGCTAGTTTGGCAGTACTGGGGGTCCATGGTGGAGCAGATATGTGTGCAGGGAACAGAGAAGAAAGCTTTGCTCCAGCATCCAGGCAGCTGCTGTTAAAAGTTGCTGCCTGCTTGCTGGAACAAGTGGACCATGAGGGAGGCTTTGAGGGTCCCTCCCGTGGTCACAGATAGCCAATAAAGGGCTTAGTATTTAAAAAATAAAATTAAAAAATAGCGAAGGACTGGGGGGAGGCCTTGAGGCTCCCCCCGTGTTCCAAGATAGCCCTTAAAGGGCTAAAAAAAATATTTTTAAAAAGAATTGTATCTATAACTTGCACACTCGCTATACACTGCTAATTACTCCACAAATTACAGCACTCATTACATCTTTGATGACAACATTGATAAAGTCACTGTAAAATCTACAGTAAAATTATTGATCACATACCTCTGCATGGCGGAGGCGCGAGTTATAGTTATCTTAGGGCACGAGTTATAGTTGCTTTACATAACTAACTATAACAGGTGAATTTCTATGATGTTGTATAAGTAAATTCAGACCTTAAGTAGAACGTCCCTGTAACCTTTGTTTTTTCAGTGAAAATCTAGTTTAAAAAAAAATTCTATTTCCTAACTATAACGTCTCTGTAACCTTTGTTTTTTTCAGTGAATTTCTAAGTTTCTTTAAATTCTATTACCTAACTAGAATGTTCCTGTAACCTTTGTTTTTGTTTTTGTCAGTATATATATATATATAAATATATATATATAGATCTCAATTTGATTGAGCTACCTTTTAGCAGTATGTCTGTTCTGTGTCTCGGGGACAAAACCTTAGCGCTGGGACACTTCTTTAGAAGTAACTATGCATTCTATAAATTACTTTCTTCTTCTTGTTATATATAATATATATATATATATATATATATATGTAATTATATATATTTTTTGCAACATGACATCCTTCTCTTAATATCCAATATTCCAGTATAGATTGTGATTAATTACTATTCTTATTGAATACTGTAGGAACTCCGTGATAACCAACCATATTGAATATATGTACTGTGTTGTATGCGTCAGGTATTGCCTGTCTACTAGAACTGTTTATTTGCTCAGCAACATCTAAGTACTAGTATTTAGCTTTCCACATGAAAAGCTGGAAAATCATGCAGATCTGTTTTTTTCTGGTCAATTGTGGATGATTTACCTCTCCCATTTACTCCCTGTTGTTGTGGGGTGGATGGAGGGGATGGGGTCCGGACTGCCTGTGTGTTTACTGGCCACATTTTGTATGCAGAAGAATCAGGCCTTGTGTTTCAAAGAAAAAATCCACCAGCGAGAACATTAGGCGATTTGTAATTGGGCAGAGTGGTATCCCACCCAAATTACCACTCTCTCCACCCGTAATCACACCATAATGCAGATTGAATATATACAGCCCTATCATTTAAACTGACAAAGAAACCGGTTAACCTAAAACCACATGAATTTGATAAATAATAGTAGATGAGGGCACATACAGCAATATTTTCTAACACAAATCATTTAAAAAAGATTAAAAACAATTAAGGAAAGTGTACCATATTTGGGAGCAATGCCTTTTCAATGTCCTCAGAGAAACCAGCTGCTTGTCCTCCTTCAGCACCAGCCAAAGGAGCTGTCTCAGACATCTGAAAGGTGACAAGGTGAAAATGTTAGTGAATTTACAAATTACTAAGGGTAAATTTATTTTTAAATTACATTTGTGTACTTAATATATTGTAATAAGATGAAGGTGTATAGCTAGAGATGACTGAAAGGTCTTTGTCAACTCTACAGTAACTTTTACTTATATTGCACATTTTTGTTTGTGGATCATCCCACAGATTAACCCCTTGGATGCGGGCGTCGGCCACTGGCCGACACCCGCACTACCTCCCTGGTGCGGGTCACGACCAGTGGCCGACACCAGGGAGGGGGTTAATAAATCCTCGGGTGCGTTGCAACAACAACTAAAAAAAATATATATATATATATATATATAGATAGATAGATCTATATATATAGATATATCTATCTACATGGATATATCTATAGATAGATCTATAGATATATATAGATATATATCCGAGTAGGAGGGAGTGGGAGCACCAATAATGATTGTTGGACTGGGCGCAGGAGGTGCTAAAGACTGTGATGAATGGTATGTGACAAGGTGTTTTTTGAGTGTCTTGAAAGAACGTGCTGATTGAGGGAAGAAGCGCAGGTAAGGTGGCCTCTACTGTTGCATGTATCTCACACACACCATCGATTTTGTGACTGTCTACGTAGGCTAGTGTTTTAGAGCAACAGTTTAGCCAATAGCAGAGATGGCATCTTGGTGGATGACTGCTGCTGTCACTCGGGTTATAGAGGACAGCTCTGACATAGGATCAGAGACTGAGACATCAGATACTGAGACAGCATCTGAGGGATAGGACAATAGCGCAGACTCTGGGAGTCCCATTCGATAACTCCTCTTCCAGTAAATTATAAGGGAGGTGATGAGGACAGTCCTGCTGTCCCTTCGCAAGCAGTCTGTGCAACGGGGTAATAGTGGGTTAGCCCAACCCAGAGAGCAGGTGAATGCGGCGGCAAGCAAAGAGAGAGAGTGCTCTCTTGGGAGCTCCCAAATTTAGTTCAGCCCCAAATTTCCACAGCCCAAATCGTATTGTGGAGACATCAGAATTATCTATCGCAAAACAAACTGGTTTTGTAAGGCAGGCACCTGTGTTTTTGGTCCTGGGTTCTGCGGCCATATAGAGAAACACACTAAACCCAAACATTTCTGGAAACCAGACATTTGGGGGAGTCCACAGAGGTGTGACTTGTGTGGATTCCCCAAAGTTTTCTTACCCAGAAAACCCTGCAAAGCTGAAATGTTGAATAAAAACTCTATTTTTCTCGCATTTCTGTCACACAAACTGCAGGAATATGCTGGGATCCACAAAATTCCTACCACCCAGTGATTCCTCACCTGTCCTGATAAAAACACTACCCCACTTGAGTGCCTACACCTAGTGCCTGCGTCAGGAATGGATCACCCCAGGGTCAACAGCTGCCTCATGTAAGGACCAACATTGACCGTTGTGTGATCTATTCCTGTTGCGTGCACCAGGCCTACCCACACAAGTGAGGTACCATTTTTATCGGGAGACTTGGGGGAACGCTGGGTGGAAGGAAATTTGTGGCTCCTCTCAGATTCCAGAACTTTCTGTCACCGAAGTGTGAGGAAAATGTGTTTTTTTAGCCAAATTATGAGGTTTGCAAAGGATTCTGGGTAACAGAACCTGGTCAGAGCCCCACAAGTCACCCCATCTTGGATTCCTCTAGGTCTCTAGTTTTAAAAAATGCACAGGTTTGGTGGGTTTCCCTATGTGCCGGCTGAGCTAGAGGCCAAAATCTACAGGTAGGCACTTTGCAAAAAACACCTCTGTTTTCTGTGAAAAAATTTGATGTGTCCACGTTGTGTTTTGGGCCATTTCCATTCGTGGGCGCTAGGCCTACCCCCGCAAGTGAGGTACCATTTTTATCGGGAGACTTGGGGGAACGCTGGGTGGAAAGAAATTTGTAGATCCTCTCAGATTCCAGAACTTTCTGTCACTGAAATGTGAGGAAAATGTGTTTTTTTAGCCAAATTTTGAGGTTTGCCAAGGATTCTGGGTAACAGAACCTGGTCAGAGCCCCACAAGTCACCCCATCTTGGATTCCTCTAGGTCTCTAATTTAAAAAATGCACAGGTTTGGTAGGTTTCCGTATGTGCCGGCTGAGCTAGAGGCCAAAATCTACAGGTAGGCACTTTGCAAAAAACACCTCTGTTTTCTGTGAAAACATTTGATGTGTCCACGTTGTGTTTTGGGCCATTTCCATTCGTGGGCGCTAGGCCTACCCACGCAAGTGAGGTACCATTTTTATCAGGAGACTCGGGGGAACGCTGGGTGGAAAGAGATTTGTGCATCCTCTCAGATTCCAGAACTTTCTGTCACTGAAATGTGAGGGAAATGTGGTTTTTTAGCCAACTTTTGAGGTTTGCAAAGGATTCTGGGTAACAGAACCTGGTCAGAGCCCCACAAGTTACACCATCTTGGATTCCTCTAGGTCTCTAGTTTTAAAAAATGCACAGGTTTGGTAGGTTTCCCTATGTGCCGGCTGAGCTAGAGGCCAAAATCTACAGGTAGGCACTTTGCAAAAAACACCTCTGTTTTCTGTGAAAAAATTTGATGTGTCCACGTTGTGTTTTGGGCCATTTCCATTCGTGGGCGCTAGGCCTATTCACGCAAGTGAGGCACCATTTTTATCGGGAGACTTGGGGGAACGCTGGGTGGAAAGAAATTTGTGCATCCTCTCAGATTCCAGAACTTTCTGTCACTGAAATGTGAGGAAAATGTGTTTTTTTAGCCAAATTTTGAGGTTTGCAAAGGATTCTGGGTAACAGAACCTGGTCAGAGCCCCACAAGTCACCCCATCTTGGATTCCTCTAGGTCTCTAGTTTTCAAAAATGCACTGGTTTGGTGGGTTTCCCTATGTGCCGGCTGAGCTAGAGGCCAAAATCTACAGGTAGGCACTTTGCAAAAAACACCTCTGTTTTCTGTGAAAAAATTTGATGTGTCCACGTTGTGTTTTGGGCCATTTCCATTCGTGGGCGCTAGGCCTACCCCCGCAAGTGAGGCACCATTTTTATTGGGAGACTTGGTGGAACGCTGGGTGGAAAGAAATTTGTGCATCCTCTCAGATTCCAGAACTTTCTGTCACTGAAATGTGAAGAAAATGTGTTTTTTTAGCCAAATTTTGAGGTTTGCAAAGGATTCTGGGTAACAGAACCTGGTCAGAGCCCCACAAGTCACCCCATCTTGGATTCCTCTAGGTCTCTAGTTTTCAAAAATGCACAGGTTTGGTGGGTTTCCCTATGTGCCGGCTGAGCTAGAGGCCAAAATCTACAGGTAGGCACTTTGCAAAAAACACCTCTGTTTTCTGTGAAAAATGTGATGTGTCCACGTTGTGTTTTGGGCCATTTCCATTCATGGGCGCTAGGCCTACCCACGCAAGTGAGGTACCATTTTTATCGGGAGACTTGGGGGAACGCTGGGTGGAAAGAAATTTGTAGATCCTCTCAGATTCCAGAACTTTCTGTCACTGAAATGTGAGGAAAATGTGTTTTTTTAGCCAAATTGTGAGGTTTGCAAAGGATTCTGGGTAACAGAACCTAGTCACCTCATCATGCATTCCCCTAGGTCTCTAGTTTTAAAAAATGCACAGGTTTGGTATGTTTCCCTAGGTGCCGGCTGAGCTAGCGGCCAAAATCTACAGTTAGGCACTCTGCAAAAAACACCTCTGTTTTCTGTCAAAAAATGGGATGTGTCCACGTTGTGTTTTGGGGCATTTCCTGTTGCGGGCGCTAGGCCTACCCACACAAGTGAGGTATCAATTTTATCGGGAGACTTGGGGGAACGCTGGGTGGAAGGAAATTTGTGGCTCCTCTCAGATTCCAGAACTTCCTGTCACCGAAATGTGAGGAAAATCTGTTTTTTTAGCCAAATATTGAGGTTTGCAAATGATTCTGGGTAACAGAACCTGGTCAGAGCACCACAAGTCACCTCATCTTCCCCTAGGTGTCTAGTTTTCAAAAATGACAAGGTTTGATAGGTTTCCCTAGGTGCCGGCTGAGCTAGAGGCCAAAATCTACAGCTAGGAACTTTGCAAAAAACACGTCAGATTTCAATGTAAAAATGTGATGTGCCCATGTTGGGTTTCCTGTCGGGAGCATTAGGCCTACCCACGCAAGTGAGGTACCATTTTTATTGGGAGACTTGGGGGAACACAGAATAGCAAAACAAGTGTTATTGCCCCTTGTCTTTCTCTACATTTTTTCCTTCCAAATGTAAGACAGTGTGTAAAAAAGACGTCTATTTGAGAAATGGCCTGTAATTCACATGCTAGTATGGGCACCCCGGAATTCAGAGATGTGCAAATAACCACTGGTTCTCAACACCTTATCTTATGCCTATTTTGGAAATACAAAGGTTTGCTTGATACCTATTTTTCATTCTTTATATTTCAGCAAATGAATTGCTGTATACCCGGTATAGAACAAAAACCCATTGCAAGGTGCAGCTCATTTATTGGCTCTGGGTACCTAGGGATGTTGATGAACCCAGACTCCAGCACACGTAACGGTATATTGCTTTAAAAAATCTGACATTGCAGGAAAAAGTTACAGAGTAAAACGTGGAGAAAAATGGCTCACTTTCAATATTTTTTTATTTCAGCTGTTATTTTCTGTAGCAAAACCTTGTAGGATCTACACAAATGACCCCTTGCTGAATTCAGAATTTTGTCTACTTTTCAGAAATGTTTAGCTTTCCGGGATCCAGCATTGGTTTCACACCCATTCCTGTCACTAACTGGAAGGAGGCTGAAAGCACCAAAAATAGTAAAAAATGGGGTATGTCCCAGTAAAATGCCAAAATTGTGTTGAAAAATGTGGTTTTCTGATTCAAGTCTGTCCGTTCCTGAAAGGTGGGAAGATGGTGATATTAGCACCAGAAACCCTTTGTTGATGCCATTTTCAGGGAAAAAACCACAAGCCTTCTTCGGCAGCCCTTTTTACCCATTGTTTTAAAAAAAACAAAATTTTCACTGTATTTTGGCTAATTTCTTGGTCTCCTCCAGGGGAAACCACGAACTCTGGGTACCATTATAATCCCTAGGATGTTGGAAAAAAAGGACGCAAATTTGGCGTGGATAGCTTATGTGGACAAAAAGTTATGAAGGCCTAAGCGCGAACTACCCCAAATAGCCAAAAAAGGGCTCAGCACTGGGGGGGGGAAAGGCCCAGCAGCTAAGAGGTTAATTAATGGTGTTTATTGCACCTTATCATGCCTAGGCTTTCACTCTGGGTCGACTCCCTCTTCTTGCTTGTAAATTAGGCCCCTGAAATATGTTTCGTATGGCTTCTGTTCCCCTGGAGTGGGGGTAGGGTCTCTGGTTCTTTGAGAGTAACTGTGAGACCAGCCATGCCTATGGATTGTCCGCGTCTGGAGATATTGTGACTGTCTAAGTAGATACCTATAACCACATAGTCCATGGCAGTCTAGCAGGGGTTTCAGAAGGACACGTAGCCTGAAACAGTAGCCCAGGTGCCTTCTACAAAGAGGATGGGAAGTGGGAAAGCCGCAGCAGAATTTTTGAAGGTCCCGTAGCAGGCTGAACCTATGGGTGAGGCCCTGGAACCTATGGGGGAAGGCACTGCTGTCTTCCTTAGAGACCCACATCAGCCAGTGGGAAGCTGCAGAAGGACCTCCCAAGTTAGAATTATGAAAGGTGTGTAGGGATTCCCCCACCTATCGAAGGTGAGACTGTCAGGTTGAGGCTCGGAAAAATGGAAACACCTCTGCTGATCACCACATTGACTGAGAAAATGGTCTCTTGTAAAGTGGGTCTAATGTAGCTGATTATGAGTCAGCCAGAGTGTTGGT
Organism: Pleurodeles waltl; assembly: GCF_031143425.1. NCBI lineage: Eukaryota > Metazoa > Chordata > Amphibia > Caudata > Salamandridae > Pleurodeles > Pleurodeles waltl. The sequence continues at coordinate 757,059,645 of NC_090449.1, read as the reverse complement.
GGTCTCCAAGTGCAACAGGCCTTTCCGCCAGGAGGTGACTCATGGCATACTCCTGGCAGGATGTCTGAGGCAGACCAAAACCTTTGACAGCCTGGTAACCTACTTTAATTGGCCCCTGATGAGGACTAAATCAGATGCATATTGTAGGTCCTCTGTACCTGTCAGGCCAGTGGTTATTCAGGGCTAAAGTGTAAGGGTCCCCTGCAACCTTTCCTTGTGGTGGGAACACACTTTGAAAAGGAGGGTGTGGATATTGTTTGCCCTCTGTACCCCTTGATAATCTTAAGCAATAGACTTATCCTAGTCTTAGGAGACCATGCCACAGGGTACCCCGAGTCCGTAAGTGCAAGAACCATGACAGCACATTGTAGGAAAGTAGCCTCTTTCTAGCATGGTTACCCCCACTGTCAGTGTGTTTGACTGTGTCTACTGGGATCCTGCTAATCAGGACTCCACTGGTTATTCTATCTCCCTTAAATTATGGTTGTAGGATACTGGTAATCCAGTATTTCATCTACAATTGGCATACTGGTGCCCCCTTATAAGTCCCTAGTATATGGTACCTAGGTACTTAGGGCATTGGGGTTCCAGGGGATCCCTACGGACTGCAGCTTATCTTTTGCCACCCATAGAGAGCCCATGCAAAGGCTTCTACAGGACTGCCATTGGCTCCTGTGTGAAAAGGTGCATGCACCCTTTTACTGCCATTTGCACTGCAACTGGTCACTTATAAGTCACTCCTATAACAGGCCCTACAGCCCTGAGGGCAGGTTGCAGAGTACCTGTGTGTGATGGCACCCTCGCACTAGCAGAGGTGCCCCCACGACCTCCAGGAACATTTTCCCAGAAATTGTGCGTGTGGGGGCGCCATCTTACTCGTGTACTGGACATAGGTCACCTCCTATGTCCAGCTACATAATGGTAACTCCAAACATAGGCATGTTTGGTATCAAACATGTTGGAATCATAGACCAACACTTTTGCAAGCATTTTTTGTATGATTCCATGCATGCTGGGGGCCTCTTAGAGGGCCTCCAGTGTTGCCATGAAACCCTTCTGTGGTTTTCCAGGCAACCCCAGCTGCTGCCACCTCTCAGACAGGTTTCTGCCCCACTGCAGCTCAAGCCCAGGAAGGCAAAACAAAGGATTTCCTTTTGGAGGATGGGTGTTACACTATTTCCCTTTGGAAATCGGAGTTACAGGCTTGGGAGGTGTAGCCTCTCCAAGCCACTGTAAATGCTTTGAAGGGCACATTTTGTGCCCTCCTTGCTTAATCCAGTCTAGACTGGTTCAGGGACCCCCAGTCCCTGTTCTGGCATGAAACTGGCCAAAGGAAAGGGGAGTGACCACTTACCTGTCCATCAACACCTCAGGGGTGGTGCTCATACCTCCTCCAGAGGGTCCCTGCGTTTTGCCATCTTGGATTCCAAGTCGGCGGGGAACTCTGGGTGCATCTGAGTGGCCAGTGCCAGCAGGTGATGTCAGAGCTTTCCCCTGATAGATGCTTACCTGTGAGCTGACCAATCCCTCTTTCAGGGCTAATTAGGGTGTCTCTCTAGGGTGGTTCTTCAGATTTGGATTGCAAGACTCCAGCCGGAATCCTCTGCATCCTTTATTTTACCTTCTTACTAAAGAAACTGCATCTGGACCCTCCAGGAACTCTACAAACTGCAACAAAGAAGCAAAGAAAACTTCAGCAACATTGTATATTCAGCTCCTGCCAGCAACTGCAACTGTTTCCTGGTCGTACATCCACAGAGGACAGACTGTCTTCAGCCTGCACCCGAAGAACAAAGGAATCTCCCTTGGAGTGAAGGGTTCACTCCCCTGCTTCAGCAGGCACTCTCTGCAATGATGACTGGCAGCGTGGACTCCCTCTCCTGACAAACTGCGTGGATCCTGCCTCACGGGTGGTGGACTGAAGTGGTCCCGATGGTCCTCACATCCAACTTTCCAACTTTGGTGGTGTTAAGATATTGCCTTCCCACGCAAGACAGTACCCCTGTGCACTATATGTTTTGCAGTTGTCAAGGCTTGTTGGCATTATTCGTGCACCATGTAGCTCCAGCCCCCAGCACTCTATTCTGCAATGCATAGCTTCCTGCGTGGTTCTCTGGCGGCAGAGGACCCTTTTTTGTAGTGCTGCGTGGGCCTCCTTTTGCACTTTCTTTGTCCCCATGCTGTAGTACTCCTGTGCATGCTTCCTGGTCTTCTGAGGGCTCTCTGAGTTGCTGAGAGCCCCCTCTGACTCTCCCTCCTGGGTAGAGTCCACCAGGTCCCTTCTGGTCACGGGCAGTGCCATTTTCCAATAACCGTGAGCTTTGCCTGTGCCCAGGCTTGTTGGCGAAATCCAGCGATGCAAACCAGACTGCAATCATCCATCTGGTGTGGAACATCTTTTGCACCAACCAGGAACCCGCATACGTCTCCTTGCGTGCAGTACTGACTGTTGTTCTTCGTTAGTGGTTCTTCTTTTGCCCCTTCATCCAGGTTAAGAGGGGCTCCCGTTCTCCCTGGAATCTTCTGTGCTTCTTGGACTTGGTCCCCTCCTTCCACAGCTCTTCAAGTCCAGGAATCCACTGTTGGTGTCCTGCAGCCTCTTCTGGTTCTTGTATAATCTCCTTTCTTGTGTTATTTTGTGTTAGGACTCCTACTCACACATGCACGCTTCTTGCTGCACCCTCAAAAAATAAATCAGCAGGTATGGAAAAAGATGAAACATGTCACAAATGTGTTTACAGCACAGCACTTCCCTGCAACTTGTGAGGAAAACGATCTTCTGTCTGAAGACCAAATATTATATTGCATGTTTATTTATACTGATAAAAGCAAGTGTTGTCCCATTTGTGAACTGTGTGCCAAGCAGTTTATGGAGACATCAAATTCTTTCATATAAATCATCATAAGTGTTTGAAGACTCATCACCAGCATTTGTCTGATGACTCATCACCAGCACAGCATCCACACCCCTCATGTTGCACACCAGTGTATAAATATAACTGCCAAGGTTTTTCCTGTGCTTGGCTTCAAGTCTCCCTTCGCTTGCAGACTCTCGGTTCAGCTGGAGTTCAGTGATTCTTCCAGGCGTCGTCTTTTCAGTGCGAGGCTTCATCGGAGCTTCCCTCTCTGGAGTAGATTACTTTCGCAGCGGCTGGAGAATATACGAGCAGTATTCCATCTTCCTCAAATAATCAAAACATTCCAGGAGAATTTGGTTTGTAAGTAATTCCCCTCTTGTCTCCCTGTTTTCAGCCTTCTTGAGGTTAGTGACCTTTTGGTGCATTATGAAAGACATTTGTTGATGCTGTGTAACCCGTGATACAAGACTATTTTCCAAAGACAGCTTGAGAAGTATTTTTTAAAGCAGAATTGAAGTTAAGTGTTGTGAACTCCTCAAAGCATCGCTCGATATCAATGCGAACTGAGATCTGATTGTTTTGGATAAGTTTGAATTTGTAACGATTTTGTTGCGAGTTACAAAAGCTTGCTTAATAGCTGAGCTATTGAGCGCTTATAATTATTGTGATTTTGATGAAAGACTTGGTGATTGCTCAATCGAGTGATAATAATTATTGTTATTTTGCTGAAAGAGTCTGTGATATTTGTAGTTCTTTTGTTTTTGATTTGTTTTTGGTCTTAGAAATTCCTCCACCAAACCCTGAGGCAACTCTCTTAGAACAATAGTGTTGCTCCTTTGTGAACCAGTGTTGTTTCTCTTCCCTTCCCCAATCCCTGTTCCCTATGCCTTTCCCCCGTAGGCTATTCTCTCGTTCACTGTTCATTTCAGATACAATAGTGTTTAGGGGTGAGGGTTTTATTCTCTTCGCTCCTGAGAAACCTGGAATTCAGGTGAGTGGACATGGTCTTGTCATATTGTGTTCTAGGAAAGTTACTGTGATTCACTTCTGCTTTACTGGGCTCTGGGGTGGGTTCTATTGCTTACTTTAGGTGTTTTCTAATACTCCCACCACCCCTCTACACACTACACTTGCCTAGAGAAACAAACTTTCGCATTCCACTTTATTAGTCTATGGTTTCTGTTCCCCCATTTCTACCTATTGTGATTTTCACTATTTGCACTGTTTTCTAACTGTTTTTACAGCTATTTCTGCAGACTCATGTATATAATTTGTGTATTACTTGCCTCCTCTGGAAGTATAGTCTCTATGGTATTTTTGACATTTGTATCAACAAAATAAAGTACCTTTATTTTTGTAACACTGAGTATTTTCTTTCGTGTGTGAGTATTGTGTGACTGCAGTGGTATTGTATGAGCTTTGCATGTTTCCTAGATAAGCCTTGGCTGCTCAGCTACAGCTACCCCTAGAGAGCCTGGCTTCTAGACACTGCCTACATTTAGCTAATAAGGGATAACTGGACCTGGTATAAGGTGTAAGTGTAGGAAGGTAGCCTCTTTCTAGCCTTGTTACCCCCACTTTTGGCCTGTTTCTGAGTATATGTCAGGGTGTTTTTACTGTCTCACTGGGATCCTGCTAGCCAGGGCCCAGTGCTCCTAGTGAAAACCCTATGTTGTCCGTGTGTGTGATATGTGTCACTGGGATCCTGCTAGTCAGAACCCCAGTGCTCATACGTTTGTGGCCTATATGTGTTCCCTGTGTGGTGCCTAACTGTATCACTGAGGCTCTGCTAACCAGAACCTCAGTGTTTATGCTCTCTCTGCTTTTAAAATTGTCACTGTAGGCTAGGGACTCATTTTACCAATTCTGATTGGCACACTGGAACACCCTTATAATGCCCTAGTATATGGTAGCTAGGTACCCAGGGTTTTGGGATTTCAGGAGATCCCTATGGGCTGCAGCATTTATTTTGCCACCCATAGGGAGCTCAGACGATTCTTACACAGGACTGCCACTGCAGCCTGAATGAAATAACATCCACGTTATTTCACTGCCATTTTACACTGCACTTAAGTAACTTATAAGTCACCTATATGTCTAACCCTCACTTAGTGAAGGTTAGGTGCAAAGTTACTTAGTGTGTGGGCACCCTGGCACTAGCTAAGGTGCCCCCACATTGTTCAGGGCAAATTCCCTGGACTTTGTGAGTGCGGGACACCATTACACGCATGCACTACATATAGGTCAATACCTATATGTAGCGTCACACTGGTAACCCCCAATACCATTCTGGTATTGGGGGGACAATTCCATGCATCCCCGGGTCTCCAGCATAGAGCCCGGATACTGCAAAACTAACTTTCCAGGGTTTTCTCTGCAGCTACAGCTGCTGCCAACCCTCAGACAGGTTTCTGCCCCCCTGGGGCCTAGGCAGCCCAGTTCCAGGAAGGCAGAACAAAGGATTTCCTCTGAGAGAGGGTTTTACACCCTCTCCCTTTGGAAATAGGTGTGAAGGGCCTGGGAGGAGTAGCCTCTCCTGGCCTCTGGAAATGCTTTGAAGGGCACCGATGGGGCCCTCCTTGCATAAGCCAGCCTACACTGGTTCAGGGATCCCCCCAGCCCTGCTCTGGTGCAAAACTGGACAAAGGAAGGGGGAGTGACCCCTCCCCTGACCAGCACCTCCCAGGGGAGGTGCCCAGAGCTCCTCCAGTGTGTCCCAGTCCTCTGCCATTTTGGATGCAGAGGTGTGAGGACACAATGGACACCTCTGAGTGGCCTGTGCCAGCAGGTGATGTCAGAGACCCTTCCTGATAGGTGCTTACCTTTCTCTGTAGCCAATCCTCCTCTGAGGGCTATTTAGGGTCTCTACTGTGGGTATCTCACCAGATAACGAATGCAAGAGCTCACCAGATTCCTCTGCACTTCCCTCTTTGACTTCTGGCAAGGATCGACCCCTGACTGCTCCAGGACGCCTGCATAACCGCAACAAAGTAGCAAGAAGACTACAGCAACATTGTAGCGACTCATCCTGCCAGCTTTCTCAACTGTTTCCTGGTGGTGCATGCTCTGAGGGCTGTCTGCCTTCACCCTGCACTGGAAGCCAAGAAGAAATCTCCTGTGGGTCGACGGAATCTTCCCCCTGCTAACGCAGGCACCAAACTTCTGCATCATAGGTCCTCTGGGTCCCCTCTCATCTTGACGAGCGTGGCCCCTGGAACACAGGAGCTGGATCCAAGTGTCCCCGACAGTCCAGTGGCCCTTATGTCCAAATTTGGTGGAGGTAAGTCCTTGCCTCCCCACGCCAGAAAGTAATCCTGTGTACTGCGTGAATTGCAGCTGCTCGGGCTTCTGTGCACTTTTGCAAGACTTCCTTTGTGCACAGCCTAGCCCAGGTCCCCAGCACTCCGTCCTGCATTGCCCAACTCGCTGAGTTGGACTCCGACGTCGTGGGACCCCCTTTTGTTGTTCTGAGTTGACCGTTGTCCTCAGATCTTCTGAACACCTGTTCAGGTGCTTCTGCGGGTACTGCCTGCTTCTGCGTGGGCTCTCTGTGTTGCTGAGTGCCTCCTCTGTCTCTGTCTCTTCCTCCAAGGGGGGACCTCCTGGTCCTTCCCGGGCCCTGACAGCACCCAAAATCCTCAACCGCAACTCTTGCAGCTAGCAAGGCTTGTTTGCAGTCTTTCTGTGTGGAAACAACTCTGCATCCTCCGGCACACCGTTGGGCATCTTCTGACCAAAGGAGAAGTTCCTGGCACCTTCCGTTGTTGCAGAATCTTTGGCTTCTTCTACCCGGAGGCAGCCCTTTTGCACCTTCATCCGGGGTTTAGTGGGCTCCTGCCCCCCCAGACACTTGCGTGACTCTTGGACTTTGTCCCCTTCCTTTGCATGTCCTTAGGTCCAGGAATCCGTCTTCAGTGTTTTGCAGTCAGTTGTTGTCCTTGCAGAATCCCCTATCTCGACTTTTCTGTCTTTCTGGGGTAGTAGGGCAACTTTACTCCTACTTTTCAGGGTCTTGGGGTGGGGTATCTTGGACACCATTAGTGTTTTCTTACACTCCCAGCGACCCGCTACACACTACACTAGGCCTGGGGTTCATTCGTGGTTTGCATTCCACTTTTGGAGTGTATGGTTTGTGTTGCCCCTAGGCCTATTGTCTCCTATTGCATTCTATTGTGTTCTACAGTGTTTGCACTACTTCTCTAACTGTTTACTTACCTGATTTGGTGTGTGTGTGTATATTTGGTGTATATTACTTACCTGCTAATGGAGTATATCCTCTGAGATACTTTGGGCATATTGTCACTAAAATAAAGTACCTTTATTTTTAGTAACTCTGAGTATTGTGTTTTCTTGTGATAAAGTGCTACATGATATAAGTGGTATAGTAGGAGCTTTGCATGTCTCCTAGTTCAGCCTAAGCTGCTCTGCTATAGCTACCTCTATCAGCCTAAGCTGCTAGAACACCTCTAATCTACTAATAAGGGATAATTGGACCTGGCATAAGGTGTAAATCCATCAAGGTACCTGCTATAAGCCAGGCCAGGCTCCTACAGTAAGTACCATAGGTACCCACTACAAACTAGGCCAGCCTCCTACACACATGTGGTGGCCAGTCCACTAATGGAGTCATTTTCCCAAAGAAGGTTGTGTCTGACAGGGCCACCAATTTCATGCCTCCCCACATGAAAGCCATGAGGTAACCTACAACATCTCCACACCATACCAGCCGCAAACATAGGGGCTTGTTTAGAGGTTCAACAAGACCCTGAAAGGCATGATTATGGGCCTGTCAGAGCATCTGAGACAGAAATGGGACGCTGTGTTGCTAAGCCTCCTTTTTGCCCACAGTAATGTACCCCAGAAGGGAGTCAGCCCCTTTGATCATCTGTTCGGTCACCCTGTTACAGGACTTCTCAGTCTTGTATATGAGGGGTGGGAGTATTCTGCCAAGAAGCCCCTACAAAATGTTGTACACTACAAGTTAGCCCTCAGATCTTAGATGAGGTGCATTATGAAGCTACTGAAAATTTAGTGGACAGCCAGGAAATGTCAATAGAGTAGTACAACTAGAAGGCCATTCTTTAAGCATGAAAACCAAGTTATGGAGCTTGCATAAACCCAAGCCTTTCAGGAACAGTGCAGAGGTCCCTACAAGTTAAAGGAGAAAACGATTTAGGTCACTTACCTAGTGGATTGCCAGACTGTCCGACAATGAGCAGGATGGGTCATTGGCAGTTACTGTCCTCTCCCATACACTGACCACAGAGCAGCAGAGGGACTGCCACCAGTAACTGGGACAGTGTTCCTTTCTTTTTTCCTTTACACCTGGACTTGATGACTGATGTACCCATGATATTGACACACGGGACAGCAAGGCTGCCAAAAACAAGATTTACAGGCTGCCTAATAAGGTGAGAACCAGCAATAAGATTGAGGTTTCCAAGATGCTGGAACTGGGGGCAACTGAGAACTCCTCTAGTCCCTGGTCCAACCCAGTAGTTCTGTGAGAAAGGCTGCTTTCACTGGGCACCACCCCAGAACTGAGATTGTGTGTGCACTACAGAGGCTTTAATTCAGTCTCCAAGACTGATACTTATCCCATACCTAGAGTGGATGGGCTCATTGACCTTTTAGGGGCTGTCATGTTACTCTGCACCTTTAATTTGACATGAGGGTAATGGCAGATTGCTCTAAACAAATGAGCCAAGAAGGTGTAAGCATTCCCCACACCAGAGGAGCATTTCTAGTTTAGAGTTATGCCCTTGGGGTTGAAGAATGCTCCTGCTGCATTCCAGAGATTGGTCTATCAGGTCTTAGCTGGGTTGGAAAACTTCAGTGCAGCCTACCTGTATGACATTGCTGTCTTCACCTCCAGCTGGGATTACCAGCTGTACCACCTCAAAAAAGTACTTCAGACCCTGAAACAGGCAGGTCTGACTATCAAATCCAGCAAGTGCCAGATAGGGCGGCGGATTTATCAAGGTGTATTGCACCATTGTTACCCTCTTGACTGAGCTGACTTCCACCAAGAAGCCAAAGAAGGTAATTGTGACAAAGTTGTGAGAAAAAAGCCTTTGACATCCTGAAGGAAGCCATGTGTTCAGGACCAGGACTTAAGGCACCTGACTTCAGTAAGGAATTATTTGTGGAGACAGATGGTTCAGAGCACAGTATTGGAGCTGGCATGTCACAACTAAACAATGAGGGCCTGGACCAACCCGTAGCCTTCAACTGCAGGCAGCAACTACCCAATAAACAAAGGTGGAGTGCAATTGACAGGCAATCATCTGCGGTGTATTGGGCTCTGAACAAATTGAGACCATACATGCTTGGGACTCATTTTTGAGTTCAGTCATACACAGATCCCTCAGCCAGCTGATATAAATGCAGGCTGGGAATCCTAAACGGTTGAGGTAGCCCGTCTCCCTACCGGGTATGGACTTGATGGTGGAACATCATCCTGAGACTGACCATCCCACAGCTGATGTTTTTTCTAGGTTTTTCCACATTAGTGATGAGAACTCCCACAGGGGTGGGTAGTTCTCCCCACCTTTCGCTGGGTGGTAACCGTGTTGGAAATGATCATCTTTTTCAAGGTATACCCCAAGATTTTTGCCTTTAACTGTTTCAGTGGCTATACTGTAGAACTCTGTGGAGAACTTTACTCCTACTTACCACTGTTAAAGTGCCTGTGCTCACCCATTTAACATGGTGAAGTTGGCATCCCACTAATTGGCAGATTTAACTTCCCCATAAATCCTGAATATAGGGTACAAAGTATATGCAGAAAAATTAAGTGTTGCTTTGTGTTGTGGTATGAAGATTTCTAGAGTGCACTATTACCCTAGAGGGTATCCTGGCGCTGAGCAGATGTGAGCCTAACCAAACCTAGGGCCTAAGCAACCCACTGCGGTGACAGTGCAAATATGACTGCAAGCCCGCCTTATGTAGTCTGGCTATGCAGTTTTAAACTGCAAATGTGACCCATCAAAATAACCCATTTTAAAAGACTAAGGCCCTCATTACGACCCTGGCGGACAGCGGTAATTTGGGGAAAGGTACTGCCAATGGGCTGGCGGTACCTTTTCCCAAATTATGACATTGGCGGTTTGGCTCAAGTCAAACTGCCAATGTACCACTCCATCCGCCAGGGTGGTAACAGCCTCCGGGCTGGGGAGTTAGGTCTCCAGCAAGGCGGCTGTCACAATCCCACCCTCTGGATTATGACCCCGCCTACTGCCATGGTTTTCGTGGCATGCGAACTGCCATGAAAACCATGGCGGTAGGCACCATCAGTACTAGGGAATTCCTTCTCTATCATTGATAGGGGTCTCCCCCACCCTTCTCCCCCTCCCCACAGTCCTCTCCCACCTCCCCCTCCCCCTCCTGACCCCTGATATCCACACACCCACACATACACACTCATGCACACATGCATACCCACACCCCGCAACACACACTAACATACATTGTAGCATTCACAAGACATAACATACATGTACTCACATTCATTCATTCACAAAAGCATTCCATGCGACTCACACCCGCATGCACGCATACAAAAACAGACACCCCCACACACAACACCCCACACATGCACACAACGCCCCCATCCCTTCTCCTGTCAGAGAACCGTACTTACCTGCCTGCAGGGGGTCCTCCGGCAGGAGACGAGACACAGCGTCACAGCGGCAAAACACCACCAGGCTGTATCATGGCTCATGATACGGTAGATGGTGTTTTGCTGGCGTTGCGCTGCTGCTGGCAACAGTGCCACCTTACCGCCGTCTGCTGCCATGATCGTCGATGGAATACCGCCAGCCTTCTGGCGGTATTCCGTCTATGCGCATAATGCGGTTGGCGGCTGGTAGCCATGGCGACGGTATGTTGGCAGCCGTTGCAGTGACGGTAGGCGGCATTTACCGCCAATGTCATAATGAGGGCCTAAGTCTCCCTTTTAAACATGAATAAGTCACCCCTAATTAAGTTTTACTACCAATAAGGTAGGGTGCATGCACTTAAAAGACATGTAAAACATCAAAGGTAAACACGCTCTTACAGTGAAAAAACGATTTACATTGTAGCAGGGTTTGGCTATTATAGAGGGAGGCATAGGGATACAATACTAAATGTAATAGTGCTATCTCCGGCTAGGAAAGAGATCCAAATGTCATTTTAGGACTGTTGGAAATATTTCTTACAAGCCCAATTCACTGGTGAAGTAAGATGTGTAATACAGCTTTTGTAAAGGGTACTTTTAGGAAGTTACCTTTTCCCTGCATAAAGCCTCTGAATGATAGGGAGGCCTGATTCAACTGGATGTCTAGTTTCATCATTGGGAAAGCTCCTTGTTAGGCCGGTGCTGCAACGCCTAACGGGCTCCCCGAGGGGGGCTCTTAACCGTATTGCAGATGGAATCAGATCGTGTAAATGGAGTGACGAAAGTCAAGTACTCAAGCAATAGTGGAGAGAAAGATAATAAAATTGGTTAACCATCCTATAATATTTATCATGAATTTTAATCAGTGTTAATAAGATGGAGACCAAGGTTAAAAACAGGGTGAGAGTTAAGAGGTGAGTGATAATGCTCACGTGCTCTCAACAATTACGCAAGAGGAACAGACCCATTATGGTGCCTCTAGACATCAGGTCTACATGTTTCGCGTCTGCTGGTCCAATCGGATCCATTGACGCTTCATCAGGACCAAAAATACTTATATGACTTCTCCAAAAATAAACTAATTTAACCCTACTCGGGAGAGGAATACAAAAGCAGTCACTTACTTTTATGTACTTGCTATGTCAAATAAGGTCGCCCATCCCCGGTCTCAGGATAGAGCTCCTAGGAATTGCATGTCAGAGGCTGGAACTGACATTAACAGAAACGTCGTTCGGAGGTCATTGAACCTACCCGGCTGACAGCCGGCTAACTGTTATCGGGACGCTGTCAGCCTGTCCAAGGAAATTGCTTTCTGTGATACTTATTCATAAGAATAACAGCTATTTCTATAGTATTTAATTCAAAATTTGTCATTTCTAGGCATTGTAAAAAAACAACTACTATCCAACTCAATGAATACACAAAAGAACAATTGTCCAACTCAATGGCATTCAGTTTAAACACAGTTTAAGAATACAAGATTGAGTTAGCTTTCATGAGGTTTGAAATTAAGAACAGAATTTCACAACACATCATCAGTGAGCAATGATTTCATAGAGCTTTCTTGCTGACTCAGTGAGCTATTTGAGAGTTGTTCTAATTGCTGTGATCTACTGGACACCAGTATGAATCCTACTAATTCTTACTCTGTCTTTGACCCACATTCTGTACATTGATAACCATCATTTTTGCTAGTAAAAAATTATTAACACATTTTTTTATAGGACTTAGAAATTACAGAGGTCTGGGGAAGCGCACTGTATAATATATATATACTAATACTGTTGCTTTTGGTGTTGCTGTAGTACTATTTTCGTGCACAAATGTGAGGTGCTGTGCATCCAGTGATTGATCGGAAACAGTTTATCCCCAGACTGAGCTGTGATGTTTTCTGTGGCTAGGAGTTGGCCTGCAAACCAATAATTTGAATTGTAATAAAAAGGCAGGTCATGTACTTTTACAAGTCTTGGTAGTGAAAAACTCCGAAAGTCGTTTTTGACTGCAGCAAGGCCCATTTCTCCCACTGGATAAAATCAGAATTACCTTATTACATCTTATAAGTATAATTCCCAATCTGGAAAAGATAGTGTAGGAAAGTACCATCTTGCCTGGCATGTTACCCCCATATTTCACTGTATACATGTTGTTTTAGTCTATGTGTCACTGGGACCCTGCCAGGCAGGGCCCCAGTGCTCATAAGTATGTGCCCTGTATGTGTTCCCTGTGTGATGCCTAACTGTCTCACTGAGGCTCTGCTAACCAGAACCTCAGTGGTTATGCTCTCTCTGCTTTCCAAATTGTCACTAACATGCTAGTGACAACATTTACCAATTCACATTGGCATACTGGTACACCCATATAATTCCCTTGTATATGGTACTGAGGTACCCAGGGTATTTGGGGTTCCAGGAGATCCCTATGGGCTGCAGTATTTCTTTTGCCACCCATAGGGAGCTCTGACAATTCTTACACAGGCCTGCCACTGCAGCCTGCATGAAATAACGTCCACGCTATTTCACAGCCATTTACCACTGCACTTAAGTAACATATAAGTCAACTATATGTCTAACCTTCACCTGGTGAAGGTTGGGTGCAAAGTTACTTAGTGTGTGGACACCCTGGCACTAGCCAAGGTGCCCCCACATCGTTCAGGGCAAATTCCCCGGACTTTGTGAGTGCGGGGACACCATTACACGCGTGCACTGTACATAGGTCACTACCTATGTACATCGTCACAATGTAACTCCGAACATGGCCATGTAACATGTCTAAGATCATGGAATTATCACCTCAATGCCATTCTGGCATTGGGGGGACAATTCCATGATCCCCCGGGTCTCTAGCCCGCCTCATGGTCCCCCGGTCGCCTCGGCCCGCCTCATCCTCGACGTACCCCGCAACAGCCACATCTCCGCACACCTGAGACACCTGCATTGGCTCCCAGTCAGCAAAAGGATCACCTTCCGTCTTCTCACCCACGCACACAAAGCCCTCCACAACAAGGGACCGGAATACCTCAACAGACGCCTCAGCTTCAACGTCCCCACCCGCCCCCTCCGCTCCGCTGGCCTCGCACTTGCTGCCGTCCCTCGCACCCGCCGCTCCACGGCGGGTGGGAGATCTTTCTCCTTCCTGGCGGCCAAGACCTGGAACTCCCTCCCCACCAGCCTCAGGACCACCCAGGACCACTCCGCTTTCCGGAGACTCCTAAAGACTTGGCTGTTCGAGCAGCGATAACCCCCCCTTTCCCCCCTAGCGCCTTGAGACCCGCACGGGTGAGTAGCGCGCTTTATAAATGTTAATGATTTGATTAGCATACTACCCGGGTACTGCCAAACTGCCTTCCCGGGGTCTCCACTGCAGCTGCTGCTGCTGCTGCCAACCCCTAAGACAGGTTTCTACCCTCCTGGGATCCAGGCAGCCCTGGCCTAGGAAGGCAGAACAAAGGATTTTCTCTGAGAGAGGGTGTAACACCCTCTCCCTTTGGAAATAGGTGTCAGGGCTGGGGAGGAGTAGCCTCCCCCAGTCTCTGGAAATGCTTTGATGGGCACAGATGGTGCCCATCTCTGCAGAAGCCAGACTACACCAGTTTAGGGATCCCCCAGCCCTGCTCTGGCGGGAAACTGGACAAAGGAAAGGGGAGTGACCACTCCCCTGACCTGCACCTCCCAGGGGAGGTGCCCAGAGCTCCTCCAGTGTGTCCCAGACCTCTGCCATCTTGGAAACAGAGGTGTTTGTGGCACACTGGACTGCTCTGAGTGGCCAGTGCCAGCAGATGACGTCAGAGGCTCCTTCTGATAGGCTCTTACCTCTCTTGGTAGCCAATCCTCCTCCCTTGGTAGCCAAACCTCCTTTTCTGGCTATTTAGGGTCTCTGCTTTGGGGAATTCTTTAGATAACGAATGCAAGAGCTCACCAGAGTTCCTCTGCATCTCCCTCTTCACCTTTTGGGAACCAGGATCGACCGCTGACTGCTCAGGACGCCTGCAAAACCGCAACAAAGTAGCAAGACGACTACTAGCAACCTTGTATCGCCTCATCCTGCCGGCTTTCTCAACTGCTTCCAGGTGGTGCATGCTTGGTGGGTAGCCTGCCTCCTCCCTGCATCAGGAGCTCTGAAGAAATCTCCAGTGAGTCGACAGAATCTTCCCCCTGCAACTACAGGCACCAAAAGACTGCATCACTGGTCCTCTGGGTCCCCTCTCAGCCCGACGAGCGTGGTCCCTGGAACTCAGCAATTCTGTCCAAGTGACTCCCACAGTCCAGTGACTCTTCAGTCCAAGTTTGGTGGAGGTAAGTCCTTGCTTCCCCACGCTAGACTGCATTGCTGGGTACCCCGTGATTTGAAGCTGCTCCGGCTCCTGTGCACTCTTCCAGGATTTCCTTCATGCACAGCCAAGCCTGGGTCCCAACACTCCGTCCTGCAGTGCACAACCTTCTGAGTTGTCCTCCGGCGTCGTGGGACTCCCTTTTGTGACTTCGGGTGGACTCCGGTTCACTTTCCTTCCAAGTGCCTGTTTAGGTACTTCTGCGGGTGCTGCCTGCTTCTGTGAGGGCTCCCTAAGTTGCTGGGCGCCCCCTCTGTGCCCTCCTCCAAGTGGCAACATCCTGGTCCCTCCTGGGCCACAGCAGCACCCAAAACCCTCTACCACAGCCCTTACAGTTAGCAAGGCTTGTTTGCGGTCTTTGTGCGTGGGAACACCTCTGCAAGCTTCATCGCGATGTGAGAAATCTGTCTTCCAAAGGAGAAGTCCCTAGCTCTCTTCTTTCTTGCAGAACTCCAAGCTTCTTCCATCCAGTGGCAGCTTCCTTGCACCGTCAGCTGGCATTTCCTGGGCTCCTGCCCACTCTTGACACTGTCACGACTATTGGACTTGGTCCCCTTGTCTTACAGGTACTCCGGTCCGGAAACCCACTGTTGTTGCATTGCTGGTGTTTGTTCTTCCTTCAGAATCCCCCTATCACGACTTCTGTGTTCTCTAGGGGTAGTAGGTGCACTTTACACCTACCTTTCAGGGTCTTGGGGTGGGCTATTTTTCTAACCCTCACTGTTTTCTTACAGTCCCAGTGACCCTCTACAAGCTCACATAGGTCTGGGGTCCATTCGTGTTCGCATTCCACTTTTGGAGTCTATGGTTTGTGTTGCCCCAATACCTATGTGATCCTATTGCAATCTACTGTAATTCTACACTGCTTGCATTACTTTTCTTGCTATTACTTACCTAATTTTGGTTTGTGTACATATATATTGTGTATATAACTTATCCTCATACTGAGGGTACTCACTGAGATACTTTTGGCGTATTGTCTTAAAAATAAAGTACCTTTATTTTTAGTAACTCTGTGTATTGTGTTTTCTTATGATATTGTGCAGATGACACCAGTGGTATAGTAGGAGCGTTACATGTCTCCTAGTTCAGCCTGAGCTGCTTTGCCATAGCTACCTTCTATCAGCCTAAGCTGCTAGAAACACCTCTTCTACACTAATAAGGGATAACTGGACCTGGCACAAGGTGTAAGTACCTCTGGTACCCTCTACAAGCCAGGAAAGCCTCGTACGGATAGGATTGCTGTGGTTAGTGTCTCTTGGCTCACAATTTAAAATCACAACTTATGGTGAAGTCGGACTTTAAATGCAGTTCTGAAAATGCCACTTTTAGAAAGTTATCTGAAGGGTGACTGGTGGGCCATCCACACCATGATTGCACTTCTGGACCTGTGTATACTCTGCCAGGAAGGAGAACTGCTGATATGCTACGAAGACAACCAGTCTGCTGAGCTGCTATTTTGCGGGGCTCTTTCTTTGCTGTGCTAACCTGCTGCCTTTTGGCCTGTTGCCAGGGAGGAAGAAGGACTAGAACTGCATCTCTCCATCCTAGAATCATACTGAATCCAAGGGCTTGCTGGCTTGCATCCTGTTTTCTGAAATTTCAGGAACACAAAAGAGTTCAATTTTACCCTGCAAAAGCAACTGGACATTGCCTGCTGCAAAAACTGCCCTGCCAAGTGGCGCCAAGCCAGTCCTGGACGCTTGGAAGTGGGTATAAAGTGTTGCTTCAACCAGAACCCACACATCCTCATTGGAACCACCACACCTTCATCCTTGCATGAGTTGGAACCAAAACATCCTCATTGTCACCTTTGAACCAGCGCATAGCCTTCGGAATCAACATATCACCTACTGCGGCAGCAGCAGCCTCGCAACACATTCTAAACCAGCGCATTGCACGTGGTACCGACACATTGCCACACTTGCATTGGGAAAACAAATGCATCTCATCCACTGGAATGACCTTCCATCCTCGTCGATGGTAACGCATTCTGGATCAAGGTACTTTGGCTCAGCGGGCCCAAGTGGGTACCGGTATCCAGCCTGCACTCCATTGCGGTTGGCCTGAACTTTTGACTCTGCCCCAGTCCAGTGCAACTAGATTTCCCGTTTACATGCCTATTGTTGCTAAGCACTATTTTACGTTTATTATTTAAAATTCATATCTCAACTTCTTATTGGATTTTTGTCGTTTTAGTCTTGTTTTATTTAATAAATTAAGTTATATTTTTCTAACCTGCTGTAAATGATTTTGTGTGGTGTTTTCACAGCTGTACTTTTTTTAAGTGTTGCACAAATACTTTACACATTGCCTCTTAGGTTAAGCCGGACTGCTCTGCGCCAAGCTACCTGAGGGTGAGCCCAGGTTAACCTTGGGTGTGCTTGTGACTTACCCTGACAAATATATTGGTTCCTGCTTGGACAGGTTGCATACCTCGGCCAACCAGAAACCCAATTTCTAACAAAAGTGTATTAGAAACGTTTTCATGAACAGTCAATGTGTCAACCAGAAATGTGTCCTGAGTAACAGAGCCAAGTCCTGACCCCTCAGCACTTGACTGTCATTGGAAGCAAGTTTTGCGCAGTCCACAGCTATAAAAAGGAGATATGTGATAGGTATACACACGCTCACAACTCAGTATACAAACACTTGCAGGAATATGAAGATTGTACAGTCAAATACAAACAAGGGAGTATATAATGTAAGCACACAAAGCATGTACAGCACACTAAATAACCACTTAACCTCAGCACGCTACAGTTATCCCGGCTGGAATCCCAGATTTCCTCTGTCCCTTCTAGTCGGGGTGATTATTTCCCATTTGGATCTTGGAGGTGACTCCCAGTTGCAGTCCACGCTATTCCCACACACACCAAAGTCTATGCTTTGCCTTAGGAGTTCACAGTTATCTCTGTCCAAATTTTGGTACCTAGTGTCCCTAGAGTTCCAGAACAGTCTTACCTGACTGGCTGGCAGCCAGTGATCCCAGGAGCACTAAGGCATCCCTCAGAAGTCCCAGTGTCCCTTCTCCGAAGGTCTGTGACCTTTTGCGGCCTTGTCTTGATTGATATACTGGGCCTCCTCAAGCTCAGGACAGCCCTCATTAGTGTCAGGCGTCCTCTTGCAGATCCACTAGCAATAGGCAAGTGTTCGCTACTACATCCTTGGGACGACAACCCACTGCAACCGGCCTTTCTCCAGAATAGCCCTCCTGTCACATGCAGTTCAGCAATTTGAGCTTCCTTATTGTCCTCACAGTGGTCAATTCTGAACATACAGGGGTTACCGAGTACAGAGCGCACATGGCTGACAGCCCAAAGTTCACAGTGGCCCCTCCAGAACACTGGAGTCACCGACTACAGCAGATATAAGGGAAACAGTCCGAATTTCACTGTGATCCCCTCCTGACATAGAGGGGTCACTGACTATTGAGTTCACACTGGCGATAGCACAAACTTCACGTGGCCTTCTTCACTATGAAGGATCCCCACTGGGTCTTGCTCCCTTCAGGTGTTCTCCTTCTCCATACATGGCTCTCTGGTCTTGGCAGGCAAGTAAACTCAAGGCGCTCTACTCCTCACAGGATGCTCTGGTCTTTGCAGACAGGCAAGAGGCTGGTTCCCCAGACTCAGGGTAAGTGGTCTTCACATCCTGGGTGATAGCCCCACACCCAGCAGAGTGACTGGCATACTTTGGTCTCAGCCCTGGTTCCAACAGCAAGATGTCTTGGTGATCTTCCCTTTACTGATGAGATTTTGCTGTTCAGTCAGATATGGGCCTCTTGCTCCCACCTGTATAGTCCAAATACAGACACATATATGATTTGGTGACTGGCCTCTGAAATTCCTGTTGGTGGTGTCAGCTTCTTTGAAATGTTCTCTCCTTGCACTGTCCTTTGTCAAAGGGACAGCCTGCCACAGCAAGAATGTCTCAAATTCTGACTGACCCCCAACACAGCCCAAGAGAATAATTAGGGATCACACCTGGCTGTCATACTTCAATGAAATATGACCTATAAAGGTTCAAATGACTAAGCCTTTCTCTCTATCAGGGTTCTCTGATAGTGAAATAGTACCAGTCTCTCCATCTCCCTGACTATGAGTCCAGGTCCCGCTGACCAGTAACTTTCCTTGGAATCAAAGAGCCCTTTGACAAGTATAGAGGATGTCCTGTTCCTCTCTCTTCAGAATGTGTGTCCTAATTCCAGCCCTCAGCAATGTCATCAATTCACATCTCCTGTCTAGGAGTTGCAGTGCTCATCTCTCCATCCTCTCCAAGTCCTGAGTTTATAAACCCACAGGACTCCACGTTATGCATCCTCCACAGGCACACACATGCAACTGAGCAAGCACATGCAAGTATCACATGCTGTCCGGTGCTACATGCAATCCGTGCAGCCCAGGGGCGACTTAAGCAAACAGCATTAGAACTCTATGGTAGTACTTGGTGTATTCTTCCTGGTCTAAGTAGACGGCATAACCATGAAACAGGCCTAGTTCATGGGGCAAACAAACACATGATCTGCATTCGCCCATGAAAAAAATCTTTAACAGGGATTCAGATAGCCATGCAGATGGGGCAATCATGGGAGGGGTGCATGTCTGTCACCATTCAGAGGACGTTTCCATCCCAACAGCTATGAGTTTTTTTCCCCAATTATTGTTATTCTTACCTCTGCTGGTATGATATAGTTTTAGAAAGAGTGAGTGAAAGTTTGACAGATTTTTACATCCAAGTCAAAGGGCCACAGGACAAAACAGCACCCTCACTTAAGGGGCATCACACATCACTGTGGTGGAGCAGCTATTTAGGGTGAAGATGTCATATCAAGGGCGCTGAAGTCATGAAATGAATTTGACATAAATTGGGCATGTCCTACACATGTGTGACTCCACACTGCTCAACTAATTTCCTGGAAAAGTGCCCCCTTTTTCATCTTACTGGCACACAGTTTAAGTCAACTATTACAGCACATAGGGCAAGTCCCATTCTGTGGTCACACAGGAAGCTGGTTGCTCTCACACACTGAGGTATTTGTTTCCTACAAATATATCTTTCTAAACATGTTTTGTTTTCAAACATTCTCTACTAACCAGTATCTGCCCCCTGGGATTTTCGGACAGAGGGGGACAAGTATGAAAGCCAATTCTGTAAGTAAGCTAGAGCAAAGTAACATACACAATTATGGTAGGAGACTGGAGTGACAATTTGACTGGTTAGGTTCAGTGGGACAACAGTGCATAAACCAGGAACCATAAATGCACTCACTTATCAGCACTATTAGTCGCATTCAGTTTGATATTTGTAATCTAATTGTCTTACATTATGATTTTATGCCTAACACATTTAGGGGTGGTTCTTTTTCAAATACAATTCCTCAGCTGTTGTGCAAATCTTGTTTTCATTTGAGTACTGTTATCCTTAAAATCAAGGATAGATTAATATTTCAAAATATTATTAATGGTATTGATCAGCTGAATGCTTCAAATGGTACATGAAGAGTTCGCCATGTCACACATACACTGCATAACCTGTCTAAAGCATTTGTTTAACTCGTTAGGGAGTTCTTTGAGATTCAAAGACTTAGGGGGTCATTCTAACTTTGGCGGGCGGCGGAGGCCGCCCGCCAAAGTAACCCCGTCGAAAGACCGCACCGCAGTCAAAAGACCGCGGGGGTCATTTCGACTTTCCCGCTGGGCCGGCGGGCGACCGCCAAAAGGGCGCCCGCCAGCCCAGCGGGAAAGACCCTGCAACAATGAAGCCGGATCCGAATGAAGCCGGCGGAGTTGCAGGGGCGCGATGGGTGCAGTAGCACCCGTCACGATTTTTACTGTCTGCAAAGCAGACAGTGAAAATCTTAATGGGGCCCTGTTAGGGGGCCCCACGACACCCATTACCGCCAGCCTGGTTCTGGCGGTGTAAACCGCCAGAAACAGGCTGGCGGGAAGGGGGTCGGAATCCCCATGGCGGCGCTGCAAGCAGCGCCGCCATGGAGGATTCTCCGGGCTAGGGGAAATCCGGCGGGAAACCGACGGATCCCATTTTCTGACTGCGGCTTTACCGCCGTGGTCAGAATGGCCCTGGAAGCACCGCCAGCCTGTTGGCGGTGCTTCCGTTGACCTCCACCCTGGCGGTCATAGACCGCCAGGGTTGGAATGAGGGCCTTAGTTCAGTGTAGTTAAGCAAACTGGACTAGGCTTTCTCAGTGATCTAACCATTTGCTGCTAACATCTGGTATGATCTGCAGGCCACAGGTTATGTTTCTGCCAAGATCAACTCACAATGATTTATCTTCAGGAAGGAAAAGTGCAAG
Organism: Pleurodeles waltl; assembly: GCF_031143425.1. Classification (NCBI taxonomy): domain Eukaryota; kingdom Metazoa; phylum Chordata; class Amphibia; order Caudata; family Salamandridae; genus Pleurodeles; species Pleurodeles waltl. The sequence continues at coordinate 757,038,484 of NC_090449.1, read as the reverse complement.
TAAGTAGAGAAAGAGCCTGCCTGGGACCCAATATTTATTTATCTGTAGTTTTGCAGTGCAACGCTTTCTTAAATAATGTGGTCTTTAGCCGCAGCTCCTGCAGGCTGGTAGGTTTAAAAGCTGGTGCTTCAACAACCAAAAATAAGTTTGCAGATGGAATGCACCAGAGAAACTCCCTATCAAACTGTATTGTAGTTTAATTTGTATTGCACTTCCTATCCCTAACAAAGTAGCAATTTACTCTATTGGTTGTGCTTGTTGTGCTTGTTTGGAAAGGTCTGTGTTTGAAGTGTGGCCTTCTTGGGTAGTATTTCAGTTGTCATGCAGTATTACCAGAGTTGTGTCTATAATGTCAGTGAGAAGATGTGTAATGCTTGAGGCTGCCCAAATCATGTAGGAGTGAATGTGTATTTGGAATTGTAAATGAGTGGAGGGTGAGATATTGCTTTGTGTATGGTGTGTGTAGACCACCCTTGAGGCAGATTGGTTCCTGGTATTGGATGGCTGTCAAACTGTGTTCTATGGCACCCATGCACACCTTGTTGTGATAGTAAATAATTCTGCCTGTTGTCTGGCAGACCAATTTACCATATCTTATAGAAAAGCCAGATCCTTGAAGAAGTATTAAAACTTGTGTCTTGGGGGCCTGGCCTGAACGCCCATGAGTTAGGACATAGGCCCTCATTCTGACCTTGGCGGGCGGCGGAGGCCGCCCGCCAAAGTCCCGCCGTCAGGTTACCGTTCCGCGGTCGAAAGACCGCGGCGGTAATTCTGACTTTCCCGCTGGGCTGGCGGGCGGTCTCCTTCAGACCGCCAGCCAGCCCAGCGGGAAAGAGGCTTCCACGATGAAGCCGGCTCGGAATCGAGCCGGCGGAGTGGAAGCTGTGCGACGGGTGCAGTTGCACCCGTCGCGTATTTCACTGTCTGCACAGCAGACAGTGAAATACATTTAGGGGCCCTCTTACGGGGGCCCCTGCAATGCCCATGCCAGTGGCATGGGCACTGCAGGGGCCCCCAGGGGCCCCGCGACCCCCCCTACCGCCATCCGGATCTCGGCGGTCCGACCGCCGGGATCTGGATGGCGGTAGGGGGGGTCAGAATCCCCGCGGCGGTGCAGCAAGCTGCGCCGCCGCGGAGGATTCAATGGGGCCGCGGTACACTGGCGGGACCCCGCCAGTGGTGCCGGTCCGACCGCGGCTTTACCGCCGCGGTCGGAATCCCCATTGAAGCACCGCCGGCTTGTCGGCGGTGCTCCCGCGGTCCTCCGCCCTGGCGGTCAAAGACCGCCAGGGTCAGAATGAGGGCCATAGTCTCTTTGAGTTCCCTGCTTCATAGCACCAGGGACCCCAAAATCCTGACTAAAAAGTGTAGCTGAAACTTGAAAATCTACACTGCTGACGGGTGGAACACTGGGGAGGCCACAGGCTGTGGGCAAAGGGATGGGACCCTGCGATCGTCGAAAATAACAGGCGGAAAGGTAGATGCGCCTGACCCCAAGATGGTGCTGCAACGATAACATGCTGAAGTGCCAGAGGATATGCCTATAAACACGCTGAGCGATCCAACCAGACTCCTGGAGGGCGCCCACGGTGGAGGTGGCTCTGGGGACCTGACAGAGGCATGGGGGGCCGCTCTAGAGACACGTGAGAGCTGAACGGAGAGCTCTTGGCTGCCCCTCTCAAAAAAGACTATAAATTGTAGGTGATCCAGCCAAATCTACGCTGCCGACGGGTGGAACACTGGGGAGCCCACAGGCTGTGGGCAAAGGGACGGGACGCTGCGATCATCGAGAATAACAGGCGAAAGGGTCGTGCGCCTGACCCCAAGATGGCGCTGCAACGATAACATGCTGAAGTGCCAGACGATACGCCCGTAAACAGGTTGAGAGATCCGACCAGACTCCTGGAGGGTGCACGCGGTGGAGGTGGCTCTGTGGACCTGACAGAGGGATGGGGGGCGCTCTAGAGACACGTGAGAGCTGACTGGCGAGCGCCTTGCTGCCCCCCAAAACCTGCCTAAAAACTAAAGCTGAACCCGCCAAATCTACAGTGCTGATGGGTGGAACACCAGGGAGCCATCAGGCTGTGTGCAAAGGGACTGGATATGCGACTGTCGAGAATAAGAGGCAAAAGGTTTGACGTGCCTGACCCCAAGATGGTGCTGCAACAATAACACGGTGAAGTGCCGGAGGATACATCCGTAAACATGGCTAGAGACCCGACCAGACTCCTGGAGGGTGCCTGCAGTGGAGACAGCTCTGGGGGCCCAACAGAGGGTTGGAGAGCCACATAGGAGCTATGCGGAGGGCGCCTAGCTGACCCCCGCTGTCCTCCTCCCACCCACATCCGAACAGAGGAGCAAAACGAGGCGAGGACCACACATCGAGACATGAAGATTTTTCTCACTGAGGGCTACCCAGAACTAAACCACTACAAGCGGGGAGGCAAAGGTCATTCAGCCCACCCAGGTGGAGCGGGAGGGGGAGGCCAGACTGCAGCCAGTCATGGGAGTCACCCACAGGCTCTAAAATTAGGGTCGTGACAGGCAGTTAACTGGCCACAAATGGGGGGCACTTGGGTGCGAGAGACTCCTGCCCAGAGCCAGGAGGGACAGGCCTAGACAAATCAAATGGAGCAGACGACAACAGGCAGCTAGTGGCGCACACCACTACTATCTTACAGACCATTAGGGACACCAAGTTTTCCCTGGAAAGCCAAATAGCAGCCAGCAGTAGTGAACGAAGAGGGGCTACTAAGAGATGACCAGCGGAAGCTGACAGACAGAGTCAAAGAATCGGAGAATCAACTTAGCAATGTCACACCACAAGTGGCAGAGCTCACAAAACAATTTGAAGCCATGGAAAAAGAACTGCAATGATTAGCTGGGAAATATCGAAGATGCAGAAGGCAGGTCTCGGCACCACAATGTGAGACTGTTCGGAGTGCCAGAGAAGGCCGAGGGGCCCAACGTCGAGCTGTTTGCGGAGGATTGGCTGGCGCAAATGGTACTACAAGGTAAACCCTCCCCCTTCTTGTCGGTGGAATGCGCACATACGATTCCCATATACCCCCGAAACCGGGAGGACCCCCACAACCTATCATCATCAGGCTTATGAACTTTTGGAACAGAGATGTCATTCTACAAGCAGCCAGGAAATACGGCCCCTAGCACATGGGGGGTCAAAACGTGCACATATATCCGGACTTTACCAACTTGGTGCAGTCCCAACGTGGCGCATTCGTACCAGTTAAAAAAAGACTACAGCAAGTAGGCCTCAAGTACTACCTACTCTTCCCAGCCAAACTACCAGTCGAACATGAAGGAAAAACATACTTCTTTACAGACATACAGGATGTATGGATATGGCTAGACAACCAAAGGGTGGAAGGCACAGATATGAAGAGCGTCGAAAACAACTGGAAGCTGGTATCACAAAAGAGATGGAGGAGCAGGAGTGAAGGGGTGGGGACACAACACCCCCCTCGACCGAAGCACAGATTAAAGCGGCGCAACAGCAGGCGGTTCAAGAACTGCACCACCACACAAATGCCCTCAGCACCAATAAATGGAAACTCCTGGAAACAGAAGATCCGGAAAGCGACCAAGAACGGACAGAGACGGACACGGACCTGGAGGAGGACAGACTGGTGGTTACACCCATGACAGTGGACCAACTAGGATGAAGCCCTCTTTGCCATACAGCAGGGTCAGAACAGACACTATAGGGTCCGTGTGCACGAGAAGGGAGAAAACAAACCGCCCTCTTCCGAAGAAGATACAGAAAGAGGAGCAGGGCTAAAGTAACCCCCTAACCAGTGTGGCAAACAGCTGCCTCCAGCGCTGAGTGCATAGCAGAGTTAACTGTTTTACCTTATATGGGAATGGATGCATGCCGTGAATTGGGGACGTGGTTAGTTCGAAAACCACAGCACGGTGAGGTAGGGAGGGGGGAAGGTTGAGGGGATAGGGGATTTTGTTGCGACACTACACCTCACCTGACACACAACAGAGCACGGAGAATGCCTCGACATTTGGGATCAAATGTAGGGATGAACAGTTATAATCTCCCACCATGACACACACAACGTCCATACTGCTGACATCATGAAATGTCAACGGGTTACGGAAGAAAGTAAAAAGGGGACTAGTCAAACGGGCCATTAATAGGCTCCATCCGGACATTGTATACCTCCCATAGACTCACTTAATGGGCACACAGCATCGGAGCATGGGGCACTGCAGGTTCAGAGTGGCTGGCGCTGCGCAATATACATTGGGATTACGTGAGGTCATGATTTTGATAAGGAAATAACTCCCATTTCACATAACACATACATGGAAAGACGCAAGCGGTTGTTACATCACACTCCTGGGAGAAATGGAGGGGAAAAGATACTGCTGTTTAATGTATACGTCCCAAGGGGTTACAACTGGGGACACAGAGAAAGGTGGGAGCAGTGCTTAATTTGTGCTTGTTGATTCCGGTGCTGAGCACCGGCACTTATTTGCGAGCAAAAGACACATCTGTGAAAGACGGAAGAAGGAAAAGCTAAAAAGGGTCATAAAGGGAGAAAGTAGAAAGTTGCAGGATGAGCTGAAGGGGCAGGGGTGGCCGTAAATGGATTGAAGAGGCCCGACATTGCTTCAGTATTACGCTGCCTCAGTATTCAATGCTGGCAGATTTAATTTCAGCAGCCTCGTGTTTAAGAGAAGGGCTTTGAGCACCGGCACCTCTCAATTTACAAATTCAGCACTGGGTGGGAGGTGTGCTGGCAGACGCCGGCCTGGATCTGGTCCTGCTGGGGGTAGACTTTAATCTAGTAATGGACACCATTTAGGACAAAGGGAGTGAGAAATTGGAGGGAGACTCCACGAGAGGAAAGCTAGACAGTTTCACCCAGGCACTGGGGCTGTGTGACGTGTGGAGATCTTTACATCCCAGGGATAGAGGGTAATCATACTACTCGTGGCACACAATATGCATTCCAGGATAGATTACCTCTTCATTACTGGAGACGCTCAATCTAGATATTTGTCAGTGGAATATCAGGCAAGAGGTATCAGTGATCACTCCCCATTGGTAGCAGTAATGTATACTAAGACTCCGAAACCCAGAGGGCACTGGCGAATGGAGAAGTGGCATCTCGCCAATAATGAGGTGGTTACACACCTGGACACAGAAACACAACACTATTTCACAATAAATCAACATTTAGTGGACAGCCCAATGTTAGTGTGGGAGGCCTATAAAGTGACGCTATGCGGGGCAATAATCACTGTGGAAATATGGGGCAGACGGCAAAAACGGGAAAGAATAACTAACCTAAAGGAACAGCTCCAAGGCCTAGAAAGGGACTATGCACAAACACCAACACCCACACGCAAAGATGACATGGATCTTAAGCGTGTAGAATACCAGGCAGTGGCTAGGAATTAGGTGAAAATGGCGTACTTGGTGAACAAAAACGTATTTATGAAGGGGGAAACAAAACTAGAAAGCTACTTGCCTGGATAGGTAGCAAAGAAAGAGAACACATGGCGATCATATAAGTGAAATCAATGACCAGAGATGTGGTGAAAGACAGCAGTGGCATTGCAGAGATATTTGCAGACCACTTAGAGAAGTTCTATACTTCCAACTGCTAGTCGCACACCTAGAAGTAATGGACTTTATAACAGACTGCCCTGTAGAAAGTCTGGGGAAACAGGAAGCAAGGGACCTGGACCTGGCGATCTTAGTGGAGGAAATAGCCTCCAACCAGGGACAGCTACAGTCTGAGAAGGCCCTGGGCCCAAATGGGCTCCCCCTCGAAATATTTAAGGCACTAAGCCACAGATTGGCAGCCCGCTCCATGCGGCCTATCCTCGGGTATTTCAAGATGGGCGGTTGCCTGAGGACATGTGTACTGCCACAATAATATTGATTCCAAAAAAAAGCCAAACTCTGGACCAGTGGGACTCCTACAGACCCATATAGTTATTAAACACAGACATTAAGATATTAACCAAAGTACTGGCCAACAGGCTGAGAGAGATAATACACCACATGATACAGCTGGATCAAGCCGGATTCATTCCGGGTAGATCCACAAAACTGAACCTGCACAGACTCTATAACAAATTAGCTTTGGTAGAGACTCACCAGAGGGCAGAACCTTAGTGTCACTATATGCTAACTAGGCCTTTGATTCGGTCGAATGGCCCTACCTCTTCAGAATACTGACCAAAATGGGCTTCAGTTCCAAGTATTTAGGGTGGGTCAAACTGTTATATGACCACCCGACAGCAAGAGTCAAAGTCAACGGACACCTGTTGAGGCCAATTCATATCCACAGAGGCCCAAGGCAGGGGTGCCCGCTCTCCCCTATGCTGTTCACGCTTGATATATTGGCACTTGCATCCTGGGTGCGTGTAGACCCATTGTTGTGGGGATGGCCTGGCAGACGGTGTGAAGAGGAACATATTTCCCTATATGGGGACAATATACTGCTATATCTATCAAAGGTATCACGGTCCACAGCCAAGCGAGAAGTCATTTTTATAATATCTGGGGAACACTCTGGCCTCGCCATAAACTAGGACAAATCACTGTTTTTCCCAATGGGGATGGGGATAGGGCAGTGTGACCCAAGACTCCCACTGCAGGCAGAGAAGCAGCAGTTCAAATACCACAGCATGTGGATCACACAAGAACCAATCACGCTTTACAACCCAACTTAAAAAACTAGATCAAAAGATGGGGCACAGGCAGACACTCCCACTTTAGCTGCTAGGTCAAGAAGCAATGATTAAGACGATAGCACCACCGCACCTGTTGTATGTCCTGCAGAACACCCCCTATAGGGTCCCAGATCATTACTTCAACAAGGTGAACTCCCTGTTGTGCAAACTACTGTGAGCAGGGGGATGGATTGCCCTGAGAGTTTTACAGAGATCCAAATATGAGGGAGGCATTGCCCTGCCGAACATTAAAAAATACTATGAGGCGGCACATGTCAGTGAGGTAAACAAATGGGCACACGCAGAATGGAACAACCGGGCATATAGACAGGAAAGGGCGACTTTTAGGGTCTATAGTTACTTGCAGATCCTCTTTGGTGGCAAAAACGCCACTGAATGCATGCCCAACAACTGAAACAGTAGTGACAGCGTGGCAGAGGTTAACTCGGAAATGGGCTGGAAGGGCAGACTTACGCCCAAAACACTCCTGTGGGAGGGCTAAAGGCTGAAGCCCATTACAATACTGAAGGGGTTTTCAGGTTGGGATACCATTGGGCTTTCTAGCCTGGCTGATGTGTGGGATGTGAATGGGGTGGTACCATTTACACACCTGAAGCTAAAATACAAGATACCAGAGACACAATGGCTTCAATATGCTACACTCAACCACACACTCAGAGCATGTATTTCACCGAACATGGAAACACAAGAAGAATTCCCTTTGGAAACCAGGCTACTTGGTGGGGACATCAGTAGAAAACTCACCTTGCTGACGTATAGCACCCTCATGGGGAAGAAACAAAAGGCTCTCTTGGGCTTGCAGTCTAAATGGGAACAGGACCTTGGGGAACTGGATGAGGAGCACTGGCAGGAAGTGCTGGTGCACCCTGCTGGAGTGACCATTAAAGACAGCTTCCGCTTGATTCAATTGAAGGTCCTCCATAGAGTGTATTATAGCCATACCTTCCTCCATAAGATCGGCAAAACAACAGACGCACAGTGCCTCAGAGATTGCAGTGAGGAGGGCACTTTCTTCCATACACTGTGGACATGCCCCCACGTCCGTCCTTTCTGGCAAGGAGTGGGAAGAACTTTGGAAGCTGCCACAGGCAGAAAAACTGGATTTGACACTAAAGATGGCACTCCTGAGAGTGTGGGAAGGTACTGATCACACACGTTATTAGAAATGCCTAATCAACTTGGGATGTATGGTGGTTAAATGGGATATTGCACCTAAGTGGGGAACCAGAACCCCCCCCACACACACACAAAGGAAATGGGAATTGGGCATGGAGCATTACAGAGTGCTGGAAAATGAGGTCTGTAAAGGATGTGGATGCGCAAACAAATTTATCAAAATATGGGGAAATTGGGGATCCTAGGGTGGACACGCAGCAGGTCCTGTGAATGCTGTTGAGAATATCAGCAATTATATGGACTTAGTGGACAAGGGAAGCATGGAAATGAGAATTGGTGTATCCCGATCTGTGAACTGGGCGTAGGGAGGAGGGCATGGAAGGGAGCAGTAGTGTCATGAGGTGTCTAGGTCTGCTTGAGGATGATTTGACGTTGTATAGGTTTAGGTAAAAGAAGTCCATATTGTTGGATAGTGAACTGAGAAGATGATCAAGCTTTGAAGTACACCAGGATTGTGTCTTAAAGGAGGCAGTATAAACAGAGGGACCAAGACAATGTAAGACAATGAAGAGGCAGTAGGATATTAGTCTAGGATTATTCATTTTGTGCCAGATGCATGACCATTTCCTTTTGCAACTTGCACTTTCCTAATTTTAGTGACTCACAATTTACAAGTCACAAAAGGAAATGTACTAATGTGTCCCAGACACATTTAGCGATTTGCAATAGGACTGCAATTCTCCTGCCTTATCAATATTTATGAGGCAGGTCGCAATTTGCAACCTGTTGGGAATGGGCAATAACACAGGGATGGTGGCCTGCTGGGAACAGCAGTCCACCTTGTCTGTGTTTGCTTTTAACTAAAGCTACTTTTTTTTTTTTTTTAATGCAACCCGTTTTCTTTAAAGGAAAATGATTTGTGTTTCAAAAAGAAAAATGAAACCTTTCTGTTTCATTTTTTAAGGGTAGGCAGTGGTCCATGGGACCACTGCCTGATCTTAAGAAACATTTTCACTACCATTCACAAGAGGGAAGGGGTTTCCTGAGGACCCCTTCCTGTTTACGACTGGCTTACCACCTACTTGAAGTAGGTGGTAAACTGTGATTGTTTTGCAACAGTATTCCAGTCGCAAAACAAACATACATCCCTCTGCGGCTCGCTATCAGGAAGGGAAATCACTATTTAGGAAATGCAAAACCAGGGATGGCAAAGGGCAAAAGGCCCCCCTGGGTGCACCTCAAAAATAGGGGTGCACCTGTAAAGCACACGTATGCCTAATGGGCATGTGTGTGCTCTATTGTAATTTTAAAAAATGCACTTTGGGGTGCTTTTATAAAAAATTGCACCTGATTACCACCATCTTCAAGTCGGTGGTAATTGCATCTCCTAAATGCCTAAGCTGCATTTAGGAAATGCTTTGTACATCAGAATAGGAATTGCAGATAAGTGCTCCCTATGTGCGATTTCCTGTTCTGGGAATCACAATTTGCGATTTCTACAAGGTAAGAGGCATGTGTGTGCAAAAGGGCTTTCCACATCTGGCCCATAGTTATTACAGTCTCTGCAGGAGAGAGTTGGGGGACTGTGTCAAAAGTGATGGACAAGAAAAATGTTAATCCCATTTCTGTTCACCGTAGTTTTTGGTAGGCCTGGATGGAATTTCAATTACGCCTGAGTAATAAGAGTAATTTGGTAATTCCATGTTTGTCTTTGACACAGAATTAACAATAAATTATGCATTTACTACTGTTTGCGTAATTTGGGGGGAAAATACATGAGGTTGATTTGTGTGGTAGAAAAATAGTACTAAATGTCAGGAGTCAGCTGGGGGGAAAACCTAGCACAGGAGCACATTTAGCAAGCATTGGGCCTGTCGCACTCACTATTAATGTTTTGTTGAATTAACACTATTTCTTAGTGCAAAATGCATATTCATGTCCATTTTTGATGTGGCATTTTTAAGCTAAGAAATAAACACAGAATTACGTTTTTTGAGTAATTCCCCATAATCATACTGAATTCATAGGTAATTCCTCAGGATTATGCTATGCAGAATTATGTAGTTATGCCCACCCCTAGTCTTCAGGTCATCCTAGATGGAAATCAATGTGGGTTCAGTTCTTTTTCTTAGGGAGAAAATATCTTTCAAAGTCTGAGAGTGGAATGTTTCTGTCAGAAAGTCACAGATCTACTTAACAATGACTCTTTTAGACAGTTCTCTGTAGAAGCGGCCCTCTGGAATTCGTCAGGAGAGGGAAGGAACTGCTGCACTGAGACTCATCTTAAGAGGTTGGAAGTCTTGATATCAGAAGTTTAGGTACCTGATTTTAGAAGGTTGATGAGGAGGGTTTTACTGACATGGTAGTAATGGTTTTCCAACTTTTAAGTGAAATTGCAGGGCCACTTGCTTTGACATTTCTTTCAGGTTGGGAAACAGAGTTGAATGAAGGAGGCCACGATGGAAAGTCTTAATGTTGTTTGAGTGTCTGGATTGTATAGAGTCTTGTTCCTGAAGTGGTGTTCCAGCATCTTTGCTTTTGAAAGGAGGTGATGTTTGATGGTACCACAGAACGTTTGAGAGAGGTGTATCCTCGATATGGTGCACCATGAGTTGTGGATCTTCTGAGGATCCGAAGAAGTTTTTGGTAGGGCATTTATTGTTGGTTATTGAGAGGAGCTAGAGGGGCCATTTGCCTTTTTGATAATTTAGATGATAATTTGGATGATTGCAACTAGGAGGCATATTTTGTCATGTTGGGTATTTTTTTGATTTTGTCAAAGCCTTGGCAAAGTCGGTAACCAAACTGTACCCTGCTTTTATTCAGTTTGGAGGTGAGAAGGATGAGAAATGTGCAGAGCGGACCAAACCATTGAGATTGTTCCATTGTCTGTAGGTGGTCTTGTTGGTCACTGTTGCTGTAGTGGTTGTTCTTGTTGCAAAGTTGACTAGAAAAGAGATCAACTTCGGGTCGCTTGCTAATGATGATAGGGATGTTTCCTACTATCATGACTGGACTAGGTGGAGATAAATGTGCATCCAGGTTGCAGTCCGCCATATGTACAGATCGAGAAGCAAGTTATGAGAAGTGAAGAGCCTCTAGATTTGTCCAGATGGATCTTTATGGGGAAGGTTAGGCAATCTACAAATGAAGGTCATGCAGAATATAGAATTTGTCATGGATTAACGGGACCTTCGATAGAGTATCTCGGAAAGCATCTACAAAGGCTTGTTTGTATTGTGGAGGTCTTTGCTGCGGGAGGTATGAGCAAAAGAACGTAGTTGGGGGCAGGCAGAGGAATAGGAGTCCATCGTACATGGTCATGATGAAGTTCTGAAAGCTTTTGGTCTGTAATGAGTACTTGAAAATGACTGCTGGTCCTCTTTCGGTCTACTTGAGCAGTTATTTTGGTAAGGATCCCCATATATATGTGTGTGGTGCATGTGTGTGTGTGTGTTTGTGTGTGTGGGTGTGTGTGTGGAGTGCGTTGTTAAGGGATATGTCTTGTGGAGGACTTGTGATATGATGTCCTATAACCAGGTGATTTAAATGAAAGGATTCATAGCAAGTCTACTGAAAACATTTAACTCAGACAAGGGAACCTCACCTTGACAATGGTAAAGGTTACTCTAACTTAATGTGAGATTAACTGTTTAATTATGTGAGTCAGAAATTACCCTGATGAGTTAGTGGAATAATTCTCCATGTCAATTGCAGCTACAAATCAATCAAATATGCAAACACAGCTAAGTGTTTTTGGTAGAACAAACCCCATTAGTCTCCAAAATGGAGGTATGGACACCCTATACCCCACAGCGCGGAAATGAGAACACTGTTGGAGGGCGCTGCAGCATGACTAGAGATCCCAGGCACCAATGCGGGAGGCTGCCGTTACACTACCAGTACCCTGAGGCACTTGTACTAAAGGACGCCCTGTGCCCCTCAGCACGGGCAGTAGAACGCTGTTGGAGAGGGCCGCAGGCTCACTACAGATCCCAGGCACCAGTGCAGGAGGCTGCCTTTACACTACCAGCACCCAAAGGCACTCATACTAAAGGACGCCCTGTGCCCCCCAGCCCCAGACATGCACCGGACATGCCCGGGTGAGTGCCTGGGCGAAGACCTAGCCAAGACTGGGCCTGTCTTCACCTGCCAGTGGCTAGCAGCAGCTGGGCTGGGACTCATCTCTTGTTTTGTTGCCCCAGTAGGTACAAACTTTCTTTGTTGGCATTCTCTATTTTAAGCACCTAACTGTGTTAAACGTGAATACTGTGAGCTTTGTAGGATTGATCCACCTTCGCTGTCCTATAAAACTCAGCTCAATTAAACTATCTATAACATGGAAAACAAGAAATAGCAAGTAGCAGTCATGTTCCTAAATCTTGAGCTAAAGGCACTTCAGTTTACTGAATGCTCGAGCAAGCTGTGAGTGCCATAAATACTGAAATTGCTCTTACAGAAAGGAGGATGTCCCTTGGCTTTGGGCCTGGGCCTAGTCAAGGGTCGGGGCCAACGTTATCTACTTTGTCTTTTGAGGCCCAGACTCATACACACGATTGCTGCCCCTAACAGTTCACCTTGTCAAACCAGTGCTTCCTAACCTTTGGAACTCTCCCCACTCCTTGTTTCGGGAAGCGGTGCCCCTAGACCCAGAGCCTTCTAAAAAGTCTAAACGAGGCACTTGCTCTAAGCAGGCTAGCAACAGTGTTGCTAATGCACTGCAGGTGCCTTAACAGGCTTCCTTAGTAGGTGAAGAATTTGGTGCCTGGTGCTGTATTTCAAGCTTGCCTCCTTTTGGAGTGGAGAGTACTTACTATCTGACCCAGGATAGCTTGGCACATCTAATCGAGGACCAATTGGAGCAATTCACCTTTGTTGTGTTCTTGTTGGTCTCTTCCAACCTGCGATAGCAATGCTAGTCAACCAACAGGTCTCCTACATATGGTCACCAATCAGCCTCATATAACGTCATCAATTCAATCCACCAGTTCTTCTGGACTTGTGGCTCTAGCTCCCTCTACGGAGACCTTACCGGGGAAACAGATTAATTTGAATCATTCTTTAAGCCAAGAACAGGGAGGGATTACTTGGGTGGGTCTTTCAGGAGAAGACTTGTTGAAGGGACATTCAGGCCCTCATTACAAGTTTGACGTTTTTCGGGCAAGACCACCGTACGAAATGGCAGCACTATACTGCCAGTGGTGGCGGTATAGCGACCGCCGCATTACGAGTCACAAAGCACAAACCGCCCAAAAACAGACACGAAACCAACACCACCAGGCCAAACCAATGACGAAAGAGTGACTGAGCAACCGGCGACCCTCCACGCCGAGACCATTCCAATCGCAAAATTTAGAGACAACCTCCAGCACAGCGGAACATGCACGGCAGAAACTGTTGGTGTTCTGCACCATGGAGGAACAACAAGGCATCGCTGAAAGAAGTCAACACCACATTGGCCAGTTCGAATATCCCATACCTGAAACTCATACACACATCACACACACCTGCACACACCACCGTATAACACCTCCACACACCCACAATCCCTTGTGACAACTACGAGCAGCCACAGACAGACTTGATGCAAAGCACACCCGAAACACAGCAAAAACATATATCACACAGCACACATTGCACAAATCAACAGCAGCACAACAGCCAAACACCCCCACATCACCACACATCCCCACTGCACCTGACACGCACACCACATACCCACCTCACAAAATGTCACGTCAGAAGCACCCATGGTTCATTGACAATGAGTTGCGGGTCATGGTGGACGAGATCATTAGAGTAGAGCCACAGCTCATGGGAGTCCTGGTACAGAAGACATTGATAGCCTAGAATATGGAGTTATGGCAGAGATTGTCAACAGAGTCAACATAGTCGGCACCTACCCACGCAGAAGGGAGGATTTCAGGAAGAGGTAGAATGACCTCAAGAGGAAGGCTATTCATGGCATCGAGGCACCAGATCGCCCAGAACAAGATCCGCAGTGCACCCCTACCTCCTCCCCTTCAATTGACATCCTGGGAAGGAAAGGTACTGGACGTCATGCAACGCAAGGGCCTGACTGGCACCAGCGGAGGGCTCCACCCTAATAAGTCATCAATACCCCCCCAAGTACCAACCACCCGTGCCCAGCATGCCTCCCCACTACCCACCACTCCCCAACCCACCACATCACACCCCACTGCGCCCATCACAAACACCCCACACCCTTCCTCTGCATGCCACACCATCCCACTCCCACCATCCCTACTCACACATTCCTAATCCACGGATGACAACCACAATGTAAAGAACCACAACTCCCACAATCCAGCACAACCCACACAGCAACACACCACAGACCCACTGCCCCATGGAACTACTGCATGGACAACTATACCACAGCCCACACCTACTGGCTGCCACAACTTCCTCCCAATATATGGCAATGACAGCAACCACCATCCACAACCCCCATGCCACATGGAAACCATGCTACAAACCGCTACACAAATCAATGTCTGCAGTGCAGCAGCTGTCAATGCCATCACTGGGAAGCAAGTTGAGCCACTGCATGCATCACAACAGGGACATAACAACCTCAGTTACACTACTAATATCTACAGTTTCCATCCACAGGTACCCCTGCCACTGCCACCCTGCAGAGGATGCCAGGTGCAGACAGCCCCCCCCCAGATGATGGCCCCACTGGTTGTCTGGATGGGGACGATTTGCCTGGGCCATCAAGGGCCACTGAACAGTCCACCGACAGCAGATCCACCCTGGACACACTGGATGCCCCTACCCATGTGGCAACAACACCACAGCCAGCCCCTGAACCCCAAATCTGTGCCCCAGGGACATCACAATCAGAGGTGAGCCCCATAGTACAGGGGTCAGAGTCAAGGGCACACACCCCAGACAATGAAGGCCCGGATGCTACTAGGAGTGGGCATAGGGGGTCAGGGGTAGTGGGAGAGGAACTGTGGTCCAAGTGGACTAGGGTCCTGTACACCAGTGCATTCCTCATCCTCAACCTTCCATCGTACCTGGGAACAGGAGAGAGTTGGAATGATGTTGTGCACTAAAGACTGTGTTGATGTGGCCACAGTTCAAATATCACCTATGACGCACATACTTACACACACATTACACATTGTGCATGTAAAATGGCAGCTGCCTGTCTGCATGCATGGGACAGGTGGAAGTGAGATTATCCCACTGGCGTAACACGCCATGGCGGTAGGCGGTCACGACCGCCACACACCTCACCATTGGTTAACACTGTTGCCTATGGAAGGCATGATCCAATAGTGATCGCCGCCGGCGGTGAAGCTGATGTCCATGGCGGCCGTGACCGCCATTTCATGTGCTCATGCTCACTTGACTCCTGAACCTCATGCACTGAAGACCTCCACTGCGTGTGCTGCTGTGTTTTGACTCTGGTAGCCAAGATGCCATGTCCTGCAGGAGATAGGGCCCCAACCTTCACCCAGGAAGAGTTGGAGCAGCTTGTGGACGGGGTCCTGCACCTGAACGGACAGTTATATGGGGCACCAGAGCAGCAGGTGAGCCCAACATTATTGTCCTGTATGTGAGTTGGGTGCATAGGGATGGGGACCTTGGTAGGTGGCAGTGTGTCTGGAGCATGGGTGGGGGCCCTAAAGCTACATTGGGTAACGATGTGTGGGTGTGGAAGTGTGATGTGTGCTATCCACTGCTCTCCCAGGGATGCCACTCTACATGACTGTGTCCTTCTGTCTGTGTCACTCATGCAGGTCAGCGCCCTTCAGAAGAAGGGGATTTGGTGTGCCATCGCCAAGTAAGTGTGGTCCCTGGGGGTCCATGCCCTGCAGAGCACCCACTGCAGAAAGTGGTAGGGGGACCTCTGATGCTGGGCCCAGAAGACCACAGAGGCCCAGCTGGGGACATCCTCCCAACGAGGGAGGAGTGCCCGTTGGACCCTGACCCCCCTAATGGCCAGCAAATTGGCAGTGGCCTACCCTGAGATGGATGGACACTTGAGGGCAGCACAGCAGCCACATGTGGGTAAGTACTCACTCTCACTTGCAACAGGTGTTGTCATGGTGCCTCTGGGGGGGCACCATTGGGTAGCTGTGACATGGGTTCTTAGTACAATGATATCCACTATGGGTAGTGTCCATCCGGGCAGGATTGGCATCATAGGTTGTGGGTTATGCCATGCAGTCAGTGGTAGCGGGGCAGACTCATCCATTGTTAGAACTGTGTGCCCAGCTACTAGCTAGATGTGCTTGCCAGCTCATGGCAACATGATGTTTGGACCTGAGGTGTCAGGCCATTGTGATTAGTTCTTGCCAACCACTGTGCCAGGGGTGGATCCAGGGACCTCAATCATCTCGTAGGCACTGCATGTGTAGTGGGGTGGGTGCGCCAAGTGATCACAGTGCTACTTGACAATAACCAATTCGGCCGGCCAACTAGGCATTCAGGATTCTGTTAGGTGCGCTGTCCTGTACATGCTTGTCTCAACGGCCATGGGTAATGGGCAGGTACTGGACAGGTGTGGTGGGTCTGTCACTCTTCATGTACATGTTTGCATCAGTCAGAACATCAGCGGTTGACATGTGCATTGGTGTGGTTCCCCCCCTGGTGTTCCCTATTTGTCGGATATGCAGGGGTAGGCATGGCATCAAATGCTGATGTTCTACCCTGTGTCACCGATTGCACCCTGTCTCTCTCTCTCTCTTTCCCTCTCTCCCTCCTTGTCCTCCTCTGTCTTTGTGTGCATCAGCATCATCTGGTGAAGGCGAAGGGGCACAGGCGAGTGGGGAAGCCCACGGGACCCAGGAGGCCGACACAAGTGGATCCGAGGGGAACAGTGGGGAAGAGGGTGAGGGAGTGCCATCGGGGAGATCAGATCGACCACTACATCTTCTGATTCCTCCTCTGATGGATTCTCCCTGGTGGTGGCGGAGCCATCTGGGATCATCCCACTGATGGCAGCCAGTGTCCCTTCTACTTTCGTCCTCCCTCCAGCTACCTGTAACCATGCCCACATCCCTCTTCCCTCACCCATCCAAGGCACACCTACTGACACACATGCATCCACATTAACAGGCACGGTATGCAAGGACAGACATAAGCACTACAAATGCCACCATCACCATGCACACATGCAACAAACACATGCAGGCATGACAACATCCACACCCTGCACCGACTTCCCCACCACCTCCCCCATCACAGTTAGTACACCACTCGCACCTGCAGTCAGCACCACATCTGTCACTGAT
The DNA here is from genome assembly GCF_031143425.1 of Pleurodeles waltl. NCBI lineage: Eukaryota > Metazoa > Chordata > Amphibia > Caudata > Salamandridae > Pleurodeles > Pleurodeles waltl. Next base: position 757,021,355 of record NC_090449.1, on the reverse strand, counting down.
CCAGCCACATGTGCCCTTACTGCCACTGTCACCGCATTATCTGACCCCCATTCAAGCACCCCATACACCACTGGTGCAGACACCACGACTGTCAACACCCCCACATGCAACACGTCCCCCCTACCTGCAGACACCACAGCAACATACACTCACACGTTACCCCTGCATCTCCCTGCATCTCCCTGCATCTCCTCTCCACCTCCTCCCAGTACATCTAAACGCCCGCACTCACCCACCCAACAGTTCCCCAGCGCACACATTTCATGCACCGATGCACCTGCACCCAAGGCACCTACATGTACACACCTCACATCCATACCCACTACCTCCACTCCCAAACACTTCTTGACTTCCCTTGTGTTCCCAAATAACGTTTCCTCTGAGAGTTTTCCCTGTTCCCCACCACTGACCCATTCCCTGTTCACCCCAAGCGCCCTTCTACTCTTCCAAAACCCCTGCCTTTCACCTTCCTTCCAGTCCACCTCTGCCGCAGGCCATGCCCCTCCGACACCTGCCACTTGGGCCCCTGTCACATCCACTGCTCCTCCTGCGAGACCTAAGCCCATGCCCCCTCCCTCCACTTCCAAGGCCAAGCCCACTCCCTCGACTCCCAAGGCCAAGCCCACTCCATCCAGTTCCAAGGCCATGCCCAAATCCGCCCCCGGCTAATCCCCGCCTCCAAGGGCAAGCCCAAGGACCCCCCCCCCCAAGCCTAGACCAAAGGAACTCCCCTTGAAACCCGAAGTCCTCTTGCCCCACCCTGGAGGTGCCTGCATACCCCATTGGTGCCCGTGCCCTGCGGAGGCCTGCACTTTGCAGTCAGGAGTCAAGTTGGGGTTTCACCTTGTGCCCGGAGTACTCGGGACACTGTGGAAATGTTGGAATGACCCTTGGGCCTGTGTGTTCATTGTTTATTTGACTTTAAACTTTTTTAATATATTAGCGGCACAACACCGTTGGTGTTGATGGTACTTACCTAGTCCTGGCTTTCCTTCCACATGTATGTATGGTGGTTGTGGGTATTAGCGTGTCTGCATGTGTGTGTTGATATGGGTGTTTGTTTGCGTGTGTGTGTGTGGGCATGGCTTCCAGTGTCGTGTGTGTGTTTTGTGTGTTTGTGTGTGTGTACTAACGCCGTTCCCTCCAGTCTGTGCTAGGCTGGTGTACTTACCTTTGGTATCTTGATTGCCGTCACTGGTCTGGGAGTTGCATGGCCTCGTAGAGTATTGGGAGGAGTTGCAATTCATGTGCCATGGTGCCCACAGACTGTTTTCCTGAAGGTAGGTATTTCCTTTAATATTGTTCGTTTTCACCAGGCTATTTGTGGCGGTGGGACTGCCCCGGATATTCTGGCAGTGTGAAACCTCGTCATATAGTCGTGGGATACTGCCTGACCGCCAGCCTGAAGATGGCTGCTGCCTGTCACGCCAGCCCATCCAATGTGGGGGTACGACCAGTAACTTGGCTGTGTTCTGCAGGTGCCTTCCCTGTACTTGTGATATCGTGGTCTTCACCGCTGGGCCCGCGGCCTTGCGTCCTCCAACTCCACCACAGCGGTACACCGCCATACTCGTAATGAGGGGCTTAGTCTTTGTATCTGACAAAGTATCAGTAAATCTTCCCCCAACTGCCTGTCCTTACTTAGCGGTGCTTATGGGGGTCCATCCCCTATGTAGATTGAATTTTATGAGGACTTATTAATAAGGTTTTGGATTGGCTGTTGTGGCATAAAGGATTTTCATTCTGCCTTGCCTAAGACATTTTAACGGTGCGAAGATGTGCTTGGATAGGCCCTAGTACTGCTGACCCTTCAGGTGATTGTATAATTGTGAATTTCAGGTCTCCTAAATTACTCGCTAGATCATATATCTTTCTTGCTGTGAGGAGTAATATTACTCTGGCTTCCCTTGAGGTTTTCTATAATCCCTTGAGTTGCCATGCCAAGGAAACCAGCCACTCTTTAAATCGACTGTTAATTCAACCTAATGTTCCCTCTGGTCCCCAATGTTTGTTTCGAATCCATGTGCCGAACCCCCACCTGGAGTTGCGCACGAGGTTCCCATGCCAGGTTCAGCAGACTCCTGACAAAGGCCCTTTGTTCCCTGTTCTATTCCTAGAGCTAATAGAATTGATTTTCTTGCTAGGGACTGACTCCCGACAGAGGCAGATCGACCCATTGCCCTCAATGTAAACCACTTTAAGACAGATCTGAAAGGCTCTAATGTTGGTAGAATATTTTTTGTGCTTAACTGGAACATTGCAGTGTAGGAGGCTGGCCTGGCTTGTAGTGGGTACCAAGGGGTACTTACACTCTGTACCAGGTCCAGTTATCCCTTATCAGTGTAGAAGAGGTGTTTCTAGCAGCTTAGGCTGATAGAAGGTAGCTATAGCAGAGCAGCTTAGGCTGAACTAGGAGACATGCAAAGCTCCTACTATACCACTGGTGTCATATGCACAATAACATAAGAAAACACAATACACAGATATACTAAAAATAAAGGTACTTTATTTTTATGACAATATGCCAAAAGTATCTCAGTGAGAACCCTCAGTATGAGGATGCCAAATATACAGAAGATATATGTACACAATACCAAAAATATGCAGTAATAGCAAAAGGAAGTAATGCAAGCACTGTAAAGTTACAGTAGATTGCAATAGGAGCACATAGGTATAGGGGCAACACAAACCATATACTCCAAAAGTGGAATGGACCCCAAACCTATGTGAGCTTGTAGAGGGTCGCTGGGACTGTAAGAAAACAGTGAGGGTTAGAAAAATAGCCCACCCCAAGACCCTGAAAAGTAGGTGTAAAGTGCACCTATATTCCCCAGAGACCACAGAAGTCGTGATAGGGGAATTCTGCAAGGAAGACCAACACCAGCAATGCAACCAAAGTAGATTTCCGGACAAGAGTACCTGTGGAACAAGGGGACCAAGTCCAAGAGTCGCGACAAAGTCGAGATTGGGCAGATGCCCAGGAAATGCCAGCTGAGGGTGCAAAGAAGCTGCCACCGGATGGTAGAAGCTGTGGATTCTGCAAGAACGAAGAGGACTAGGAACTTCCCCTTTGGAGGATGGATGTCCCATATCATGAAGAAGCTTGCAGAGGTGTTCCCACGCAGAAAGACCGCAAACAAGCCTTGCTAGCTGCAAGGGTCGCGGTTGGGGTTTTTGGATGCTGCTGTGGCCCAGGAGGGACCAGGATGTCGCCACTTGGATGAGGAGACAGAGGGGGCGCCCAGCAAGTCAGGAAGCCCTCAAAGAAGCAGGCAGCACCCGCAGAAGTATTGGAACAGGCACTTGGAAGAGTGGTGAACCGGAGCTCACCTGAAGACACAAAAGGGAGTCCCACGACGCCGGAGGACAACTCAGGAGGTTGTGCACTGCAGGTTAGAGTGTCGGGGACCCAGGCTTGGCGGTGCACAAAGGAAATCCTGGAAGAGTGCACAGGAGCCGGAGCAGCTGCAAATCACGCGGTACCCAGCAATGCAGTCTAGCGTGGGGAGGCAAGTACTTACCTCCACCAAACTTGGACTGAAGAGTCACTGGACTGTGGGAGTCACTTGGACAGAGTTGCTGAGTTCCAGGGACCACGCTCGTCATGCTGAGAGGGGACCCAGAGGACCGGTGATGCAGTCTTTTGTTGCCTGCGGTTGCAGGGGGAGGATTCCGTCGTCCCACGGGAGATTTCTTCAGAGCTCCTGGTGCAAGAAGGAGGCAGGCTACCCCTAGAGCATGCACCACCAGGAAACAGGCGAGAAAGCGGCAGGATCAGCGATACAAGGTTGCAGTAGTCGTCTTTGCTACTTTGTTGCTCTATTGCAGGCGTCCTGAGCAGTCAGCGGTCGATCCTTTGGCAGAAGGTGAAGAGAGAGATGCAGAGGAACTCTGATGAGCTCTTGCATTCGTTATCTGAAGAATTCCCCAAAGCAGAGACCCTAAATAGCCAGAAAAGGGGGTTTGGCTACGTAGGAAGGAGGATAGGCTAGCACCACAGGTAAGAGCCTATCAGAAGGAGTCTCTGATGTCACCTGCTGGCACTGGCCACTCAGAGCAGTCCAGTGTGCCAGCAGCACCTCTGTTTCCAAGATGGCAGAGGTCTGGAGCACACTGGAGGAGCTCTGGGCACCTCCCCTGGGAGTTGCAGGTCAGGGGAGTGGTCACTCCCCTTTCCTTTGTCCATTTTCATGCCAGAGCAGGGCTGGGGGATCCCTGAACCGGTGTAGACTGGCTTATGCAGAGATGGGCACCATCTGTGCCCATCAAAGCATTTTCAGCGGCTGGGGGAGGCTACTCCTCCCCAGCCCTGACACCTTTTTCCAAAGGGAGAGGGTGTAGCACCCTCTCTCTGAGGAAGTCCTTTGTTCTGCCTTCCTGGGCCAAGCCTGGCTGGACCCCAGGATGGCAGAAACCTGTCTGAGGGGTTGGCAGCAGCAGCAGCTGCAGTGAAACCCCAGAAAGGTAGTTTGGCAGTACCCGGGTCTGTGCTAGAGACTCAGGGGATCATGGAATTGTCTCCCCAATGCCAGAATGGCATTGGGGTGACAATTCCATGATCTTAGACATGTTACATGGCCATGTTCGGAGTTACCATTGTGACACTATACATAGGTAGTGACCTATGTATAGTGCACGTGTGTCATGGTGGCCCCGCACTCACAAAGTCCGGGGAATTTGCCCTGAACGATGTGGGGGCACCTTGGCTAGTACCCCCACACTAAGTAACTTAGCACCAAACCTTTACCAGGTAAAGGTTAGACATATAGGTGACTTATAAGTTACTTAAGTGCAGTGGTAAATGGCTGTGGAATAACGTGGATGTTATTTCACTCAGGCTGCAGTGGCAGGCCTGTGAAAGAATTGTCAGAGCTCCCTATGGGTGGCAAAAGAAATGTTGCAGCCCATAGGGATCTCCTGGAACCCCAATACCCTGGGTACCTCAGTACCATATACTAGGGAATTATAAGGGTGTTCCAGTATGCCAATGTGAATTGGTGAAATTGATCACTAGCCTGTTAGTGACAATTTGGAAAGCAGAGAGAGCATAACCACTGAGGTTCTGGTTAGCAGAGCCTCAGTGAGACCTCCTGTTGATAAAAGCAACAGGTTGATCCTGGCCCTCAGAATTGAGTTGTGATAGGACTGCCCCTACCCCTACCCCTAATTCAGATGCATCAGTCTGAACAATGAATTTCTTGGAGTAACATGGGCTTTTTAGGACAGGTGCAGTGCACATGGCCTGTTTCAGCTCCTCAAAAGCTTTCTGACAGCTAGCTGTGCACAATACCTTTTTAGGCATTTTCTTAGAAGTGAGGTCATTAAGAGGGGCTGCAATGGAGCCATAGTTCTTGATGAACCTCCTGTAATACCCAGTGAGGCCTAAGAAGTCTCTCACCTGGGTCTGAGTTGTAGGGGGAACCCAATCCATGATAGTTTGGATTTTCCCCTGAAGTGGTGCAATCTGTTCTCCACCTACAAGGTGTCCCAGATAAACCACTTTCCCCTGCCCTATCTGGCACTTTGAAGCCTTGATAGTGAGGCCTGCCTTTTGCAGGGCCTCCAATACTTTCCACAGGTGGACCAGGTGATCATCCCAGGTGGAGCTAAAGACAGCTATATCGTCCAGATATGCTGCACTAAAAGCCTCCAACCCCTGCAGGACTGTATTCACCAACCTCTGAAAAGTGGCAGGTGCATTTTTCAAACCAAAGGGCATTACTGTGAATTGGTAGTGCCCTCCAATAGTCGAAAATGCAGTTTTTGCTTTAGAATCGTCTGATAACTTGATCTGCCAATACCCTGCAGTCAAATCAAAGGTGCTTAGATACTTGGCAGATGCCAGTGTATCTATTAGCTCATCTGCCCTGGGTATAGGGTGAGCATCAGTTTTAGATACCTGGTTGAGACCTCTGTAATCTACACAAAACCTCATTTCTTTTTTCCCATCTTTTGAGTGAGGCTTTGGTACAAGCACCACAGGAGAGGCCCATGGGCTTTCAGAGTGTTCAACCACTCCCAGTTCAAGCATTTTCTGAACCTCTTGTTTTATGCAGTCTCTGACATGGTCAGGCTGCCCATAGATCTTACTTTTGACAGGCATGCTGTCTCCAGTATCTATAGTGTGCTCACACCAAGAAGTGGTGCCTGGCACAGTAGAAAAGAGTTCAGAAAACTGACCCAGGAGATTTATGTAGTTGTCTTTCTGCTCGGCAGTAAGACAGTCTGCCAAAACTACACCTTCCACCAGAGCATCTTGTTCTGTGGAAGAGAAGAGATCAGGGAGAGGGTCACTCTCTTCTTCCTGTCCTCCATCTGTTGCCATGAGCAGGGTGAGATCAGCCCTGTCATAGTAGGGTTTTAGGCGATTGACATGGAGCACCCTAAGGGGACTCCTGGCAGTGCCCAAGTCCACCAAGTAGGTGACTTCTCCCTTTTTTTCAACAATGATGTGGGGTCCACTCCATTTGTCTTGGAGTGCTCTTGGGGCCACAGGCTCCAAGACCCACACCTTCTGTCCTGGTTGGTACTGAATCAAAACAGCCTTCTGGTCATGCCATTGCTTTTGGAGCTCTTGGCTGGCCTGAAGGTTTTTACAGGCCTTTTTCATGTACTCAGCCATTCTGGATCTTAGGCCGAGTACATAGTCCACTATGTCTTGCTTAGGAGCTTTTAAAGGTTGTTCCCAACCCTCCTTCACAAGTGTTAGAGGACCTCTTACAGGGTGCCCAAATAGGAGTTCAAAGGGGCTGAAACCCACTCCTTTCTGGGGTACCTCCCTGTAAGCAAAAATGAGGTAAGGTAACAGGACATCCCACCTCCTCCTGAGTTTTTCAGGGAGTCCCATTATCATTCCTTTGAGAGTTTTATTAAACCTCTCTACCAGTCCATTTGTTTGTGGATGATAAGGTGTGGTGAATTTGTATGTTACACCACATTCCTTCCACATGGCCTTTAAGTATGCAGACATAAAGTTGCTACCCCTGTCTGATACCACCTCTTTTGGGAAACCCACCCTAGAAAAAATTCCCAGGAGGGCTTTTGCCACTGCAGGTGCTGTAGTGTTCCTTAGAGGAATTGCTTCAGGATATCTTGTGGCATGGTCCACTACCACTAAGATAAACCTATTGCCTGAAGCAGTAGGAGGGTCAAGGGGCCAACTATGTCAACCCCTACCCTTTCAAAGGGAACCCCAACCACAGGCAGTGGAATAAGGGGAGCCTTTGGTGTGCCACCAGTCTTGCCACTGGCTTGGCAGGTCACACAGGACTTACAAAAGTCTTTTGTGTCCTCTGACATCCTAGGCCAATGAAACAGGGGGACAAGCCTTTCCCATGTTTTAATTTGCCCTAGATGTCCAGCCAAGGGAATGTCGTGGGCTAGAGTTAGGAGGAACTCTCTGTATTGCAGGGGAATGACCAATCTTCTGGCTGCTCCAGGTTTTGGGTCCCTTGCCTCTGTATACAAGAGGTTGTCCTCCCAGTAAACTCTATGTGAGTCACTGACATCCCCATTTTGCTGTTTGACAGCTTGCTGTCTTAGACCCTCTAATGTGGGACAGGTTTGCTGTGCCACACTAAGCTCCTCCCTGGCAGGCCCCCCTCCCCCCAAAGCTCAGCAGTGTCTGCTTCCAGCACCTCTGGTGAAGGTTCTGCACAGGGGGGAAATTCTTCTTCCTCAGAAGTTGAATCATCTGTAGAGGGAGGGATAGTGGGTAGGGATTTACCCTTAGTAACCCTAGCTTTAGGGATCACTTGGTCCATTGTTCCAGGATCCAAGTCACCCTGTCCTTTTTGCTTTTTGGCCTGAGCCCTTGTCAAAGCAAAAATATGCCCAGGAATGCCCAGCATTGCTGCATGAGCCTCCAACTCCACTTCTGCCCAAGCTGATGTCTCTAAATCATTCCCTGGTAGACAGTCTACAGGTAAATCTGAGGCAACCACAACTTTCTTTGGACCAGTACCACCCACCAGTTGAGATTTACAACAGCCATGGGGTGGCTAAGAGTGTTGTTATGAGCGTTTGTCACTTGCTACTGGTGACCAAGTAGGTGTTGTTCAGGGTGTACCAGTTTCTCTATTACCATGGTAACACTGGCACCTGTGTCCCTGCAGGCCTGGACCTCAACACCATTTATTAGGGGAAGTTGCTTGTAGTTATCCATATTAAGGGGACAAGCAACCAAGGAGGCCAAATCAATGGCACCTTCAGAGACTAACACAGCCTCTGTGGTCTCCCTAACAAGACCAACCCCAAATAAATTACCAAAAGTGAGCCCAGCTACTCCCTTGGATTGGCTATTAGTAGTTTTGCTCCCACCACCACTGCTATTACTAGGGGCACTAGGTGTAGCAGTAGGGGTTTTGGCAGTGGGAGGCTTGGTGCTTTTCTTTGGACAACTGGCATCAGTTGTCCAATGGCCTTTTACTTTACATAAATAGCACCATGGTTTCTTTACTTGATTAGAAGAGGATTTGGACCCACCACCCCCACCAGAGTGTTTTTGTGGGCCTGATGAAGACTCATTTTTAGATGTGTCCCCACCCTTGTCTGAAGACTTACCATCCTTCTTCTTGCCATCCTTGTCACCCCCTGTATGAACTTTTTTGTTCACTCTTGTTCTGACCCATTTGTCTTCCTTCTTTCCCAATTCTTGGGGAGAGGTCAGATCTGAGTCCACTAGATATTGGTGTAACAAATCAGACACACAGTTATTCAGAATATGCTCTCTCAGGATCAGATTATACAGGCTTTCAGAGTCAGAAACTTTACTGCCATGTAACTACCCCTCAAAGGCCTTCACTGAATAGTCAACAAAGTCTACCCAGTCTTGTGAGGACTCTTTTCTGGTTTCTCTGAACTTAATCCTGTATTGTTCAGTGGTTAAGCCAAATCCATCCAAGAGTGCATTCTTCAAAACTGTAAAATTATTGGCATCACTTTCCTTCACAGTAAGGAGCCTATCCCTACCCCTTCCACTGAAAGATAGCCATAGGATAGCAGCCCACTGCCTTTGAGGGACCCCCTGTACAACACAGGCCCTCTCAAGTGCAACAAACCACTTGTTAATGTCATCCCCTTCCTTGTAAGGGGAAACTATCTTATGCAGATTCCTAGAATCATGCTCTTTCACAGGATTACTATCTGGAATACTGCTGCTGCCACCATGGGGTCCAAAGCCCAACCTCTGTCTTTCTTTTTCTAATTCTAAAGATTCCCTGTCTAGAGCCAGCTGTTGCTGTTTAAGCTTCAGCCTGGACTCTTCCACTCTCAATATATTGAGTTCCCTTTCTAACATTCTGTCATCAGGGTGGGTGGGTTGGGCATGCTTTGACACAGAAGAATGATGTGAATGAACAGAGGGAGACCTGTCCCTAACAGTTGGCACCCTAACAACCTGGCCTGCAGGAATAACATCCCTACTGTGATGAGAGCTCACATTAGTACCAGCTATGCTAGGTGGTCTGCTAAGGGGCAGGTTGGGAAGGTCACCATCTAACACTCTTACTAGGGGTGCCCCAGAGTCAGAGTGTGAACCATCTCCTAACTTCTCAATGGATGTGCCTGCTAAGGCCTTATCATTCTCAATAAGCATGTTAGATAACAATTCTCTAGAGGGATTCTTCCCTACCCCTAAACCTCTATCAATGCAGAGACTACTCAAACCCTTCTAGTTAAGGTGGTCAGAAGCTGAGCTAACCAGATTAAGAGAAGGTCCTACATCAGACATGATAGAAAAAGGTTTAGGGACAGATAAAAGAAAGAAAACGTTTCAGGAGTTTTTAAGGAAACAGAAAAAAAACTTTTTCTACTTTTTAGAAACTTTTAGACAGTTTAGGAGTACTTTTCAGCACTTAGCAGATAGTGTAAGAGAAGAAAAGCAAAACATTTTGGTTAGGTGTACATACACTGAACTTGTTTTGTATATTTTTCTATTATGAAAAGTACAATATGACAAAGTGGTAAGTAGTTACAAGTACTTATCCCACCGCTGCACAACCAATGTAGGAGGCTGGCCTGGCTTGTAGTGGGTACCAAGGGGTACTTACACTCTGTACCAGGTCCAGTTATCCCTTATCAGTGTAGAAGAGGTGTTTCTAGCAGCATAGGCTGATAGAAGGTAGCTATAGCAGAGCAGCTTAGGCTGAACTAGGAGACATGCAAAGCTCCTACTATGCCACTGGTGTCATATGCACAATAACATAAGAAAACACAATACACAGATATACTAACAATAAAGGTACTTTATTTTTATGACAATATGCCAAAAGTATCTCAGTGAGTACCCTCAGTATGAGGATGACAAATATACCCAAGATATATGTATACAATACCAAAAATATGCAGTAATAGCAAAAGGAAGTAATGCAAGCAATGTAAAGTTACAGTAGATTGCAATAGGAGCACATAGGTATAGGGGCAACACAAACCACATACTCCAAAATTGGAATGCAAATCACAAAAGGACCCCAAACCTATGTGAGCTTGTAGAGGGTCGCTGGGACTGTAAGAAAACAGTGAGGGTTAGAAAAATAGCCCACCCCACGAACCAGAAAAGTAGGAGTAAAATGCACCTATATTCCCCAGAGAGCACAGAAGTCGTGATAGGGGAATTCTGCAAGGAAGACCAACACCAGCAATGCAACCAAAGTGAATTTCCGGACGAGAGTACCTGTGGAACAAGGGGACCAAGTCCAAGAGTCGCGACAAAGTCGAGATTGGGCAGATGCCCAGGAAATGCCAGCTGAGGCTGCAAAGAAGCTGCCACCGGATGGTAGAAGCTGTGGATTCTGCAAGAACGAAGAGGACTAGGAACTTCCCCTTTGGAGGATGGATGTCCCATGTTGTGAAGAAGCTTGTAGAGGTGTTCCCACGCAGAAAGACCGCAAACAAGCCTTGCTAGCTGCAAGGGTCGCAGTTGGGGTTTTTGGATGCTGCTGTGGCCCAGGAGGGACCAGGATGTCGCCACCTGGATGAGGAGACAGAGGGGTCGCCCAGCAAGTCAGGGAGCCCTCACAGAAGCAGGCAGCACCCGCAGAAGTACTGGAAGAGGCACTTGGAAGAGTGGTGAACCGGAGGTCACCCGAAGACACAAAAGGGAGTCCCACGACGCCGGAGGACAACTCAGGAGGTTGTGCACTGCAGGTTAGAGTGTCGGGGACCCAGGCGTGGCGGTGCACAAAGGAAATCCTGGAAGAGTGCACAGGAGCCGGAGCAGCTGCAAATCATGTGGTACCCAGCAATGCAGTCTAGCGTGGGGAGGCAAATACTTACCTCCACCAAACTTGGACTGAAGAGTCACTGGACTGTGGGAGTCACTTGGACAGAGTTGCTGAGTTCCAGGGACCACGCTCGTCGTGCTGAGAGGCGACCCAGAGGACCGGTGATGCAGTCTTTTGTTGCCTGCGGTTGCAGGGGGAGGATTCCGTCGTCCCACGGGAGATTTCTTCAGAGCTCCTGGTGCAAGAAGGAGGCAGGCTACCCCCTGTAAGAGGCTGGACTGGCTTGTAGTGAGTACCAAGGGGTACTTACACCTTGCACCAGGCCCAGGTATCCCTTATTAGTGTAGAGGGGTGTCTAGCAGCTTAGGCTGATAGAAAAGGTAGCTTAGCAGAGCAGCTTAGGCTGAACTAGGAGACGAGTGAAGCTCCTACAGTACCACTAGTGTCATATGCACAATATCATAAGAAAACACAATACACAGATATACTAAAAATAAAGGTACTTTATTTTTATGACAATATGCCAAAGTATCTCAGTGAGTACCCTCAGTATGAGGATAGCAAATATACACAAGATATATGTACACAATACCAAAATATGCAGTAATAGCAATAGAAAACAGTGCAAACAATGTATAGTCACAATAGAATGCAATGGGGGCACATAGGGATAGGGGCAACACAAACCATATACTCTAGAAGTGGAATGCGAACCACGAATGGACCCCAAACCTATGTGACCTCGTAGAGGGTCACTGGGACTGTAAGAAAACAGTGAGGGTTAGAAAAATAGCCCACCCCAAGACCCTGAAAAGAGGGTGCAAAGTGCACCTAAGTTCCCCAAAGAGCACAGAAGTCGTGATAGGAGAATTCTGCAGGAAAGACCAACACCAGCAATGCAACAACGATGGATTTCCAGATGAGAGTACCTGTGGAACAAGGGGACCAAGTCCAAAAGTCATGATCAAGTCGGGAGTGGGCAGATGCCCAGGAAAGCCAGCTGTGGATGCAAAGAAGCTGCCACCGGATGGTAGAAGCTGAGGATTCTGCATGAACGACAAGGGCTAGAAACTTCCCCTTTGGAGGATGGATGTCCCACGTCGTGAAGAGTCGTGCAGAAGTGTTTTCCCGCAGAAAGACTGCAAACAAGCCTTGCTAGCTGCAAGGGTCGCAGTTAGGGTTTTTGGATGCTGCTGTGGCCCAGGAGGGACCAGGATGTCACCAATTGCGTGAGGGGACAGAGGGGGCGTCCAGCAGGAGAAGGAGCCCACTCAGAAGCAAGCCGCACCCGCAGAAGTGCCAGAACAGGCACTTCAAAGTGGAATGAATCGGTGCTCACCCGAAGTTGCACAGGAGAGTCCCACGCCGCCGGAGGACAACTCAGGAGGTCGTGCAATGCAGGTTAGAGTGCCGGGGACCCAGGCTTGGCTGTGCATGAAGGAAATCCTCGGTGAGTGCACAGGAGCCGGAGTAGCTGCAAAACACGCAGTTCCCAGCAATGCAGTCTAGCGTGGGGAGGCAAGGACTTACCTCCACCAAACTTGGACTGAAGAGTCACTGGACTGTGGGAGTCACTTGGACAGAGTTGCTGAGTTCAAGGGACCTCGCTCGTCGTGCTGAGAGGAGACCCAGAGGACCGGTGATGCAGTTCTTTGGTGCCTGCGGTTGCAGGGGGAGATTCCGTCGACCCACGGGAGATTTCTTCGGAGCTTCTAGTGCAGAGAGGAGGCAGACTACCCCCACAGCATGCACCACCAGGAAAACAGTCGAGAAGGCGGCAGGATCAGCGTTACAGTGTTGCAGTAGTCGTCTTTGCTACTTTGTTGCAGTTTTGCAGGCTTCCAGCGCGGTCAGCAGTCGATTCCTTGGCAGAAGGTGAAGAGAGATGCAGAGGAACTCTGATGAGCTCTTGCATTCGTTATTTAAGGAATTCCCCAAAGCAGAGACCCTAAATAGCCAGAAAAGGAGGTTTGGCTACTTAGGAGAGAGGATAGGCTAGCAACACCTGAAGGAGCCTATCAGAAGGAGTCTCTGATGTCACCTGCTGGCCATGGCCACTCAGAGCAGTCCAGTGTGCCAGCAGCACCTCTGTTTCCAAGATGGCAGAGGTCTGGAGCACACTGGAGGAGCTCTGGGCACCTCCCAGGGGAGGTGCAGGTCAGGGGAGTGGTCACTCCCCTTTCCTTTGTCCAGTTTTGCGCCAGAGCAGGGCTGAGGGATCCCTGAACCGGTGTAGACTGGCTTATGCAGAGATGGGCACCATCTGTGCCCATCAAAGCATTTCCAGAGGCTGGGGGAGGCTACTCCTCCCCAGCCCTGACACCTTATTCCAAAGGGAGAGGGTGTAACACCCTCTCTCTGAGGAAGTCCTTTGTTCTGCCTTCCTGGGCCAAGCCTGGCTGGACCCCAGGAGGGCAGAAACCTGTCTGAGGGTTTGGCAGCAGCAGCAGCTGCAGTGAAACCCCGGGAAAGGCAGTTTGGCAGTACCCGGGTCTGTGCTAGAGACCCGGGGAATCATGGGATTGTCTCCCCAATACCAGGATGGCATTGGTGGGGCAATTCCATGATCTTAGACATGTTACATGGCCATATTCGGAGTTACCATTGTGAAGCTATACATAGGTAGTGACCTATGTATAGTGCACACGTGTAATGGTGTCCCCGCACTCACAAAGTCCGGGGAATTGGCCCTGAACAATGTGGGGGCACCTTGGCTAGTGCCAGGGTGCCCACACACTAAGTAACTTGGCACCCAAACTTCACTAGGTGAAGGTTAGACATAGAGGTGACTTATAAGTTACTTATGTGCAGTGAAAAATGGCTGTGAAATAACGTGGACGTTATTTCACTCAGGCTGCAGTGGCAGGCCTGTGTAAGAATTGTCTGAGCTCCCTATGGGTGGCAAAAGAAATGCTGCAGCCCATAGGGATCTCCTGGAACCCCAATACCCTGGGTACCTCAGTACCATATACTAGGGAATTATAAGGGTGTTCCAGTATGCCAATTTAAATTGGTAAAATTGGTCACTAGCCTGTTAGTGACAATTTGGAAAGAAGTGAGGGAGCATAACCACTGTGGTTCTGATTAGCAGAGCCTCAGTGAGACAGTTAGTCATAACACAGGTAACACATACAGGACACACTTATGAGCACTGGGGCCCTGGCTGGCAGGGTCCCAGTGACACATACAACTAAAACAACATATATACAGTGAAATATGGGGGTAACATGCCAGGCAAGATGGTACTTTCCTACATCCGCCACCATCAGGGAGCACCAACAGAGGAGGAATCAGAGTCAGTGCTATCAGCTCCTGTCCCCACCGTGGTGCTCCCCTCGCGCTACGTCCCACTGGTCCCCTCGGCGTCGGTGGACTATGCCTCCTGGGTCTCGTGGGCAGCAGCTCCCTCACTCACCGATGCCCCTGCTCCTTCACCAGATGATGCTAATTCACACATGGAAAGGCTGACAAAAGGAGAGGGGGGAGAAAGAAAGGGAGCACAGGATCATTCACAGCACCAACAGCAGAGATAGCATACACATCACTGTCACACACTGAGACTGAGAATGGGCAGTATGGACCACACTGGCATACCATTGGGTAAGTACCACAGCAGGTAGGAGCCAAACACTGCCATCTGCACACAACTGGGACCAACTAAGCCCTGTCTGCAATGGAAAGCCAGCTACCTAGCTATCAAAAACATGCATTTCACCCAATTAACCTAAGCTGGACCACAGAGCAATGTCTAAACTGGTATATTGGGGCATCCACTGACTAGCACCCTGCACCCAAATCCCATGCCAAGCAACAGAGATGGTTGTCAAACACACTGTACTTACCCCCTTGTGGCTGCTGTGATGCCCTGAAGCGCCCATCCAGCTCTGCGTAGGCCACCGCCAATATGCATGTCATCAGGGGAGATCAGGTTCCAACGGGAACCCCACCCTCATGGGGAGACTGTCCCCAACTGGGCCTTGCAGTGGGTGCTTTGCCTGCTATAGACCCCCAGGGTCTGCACGTCCTTGGCAATGGCATGCCACAACCCCTTTTTCTGATGGGCGCTGACCTGCAGAGGAAACACAAATAGAGGGACACCATGAACCAGACAATCCGGCCTGTCACACATATGGCCTACAAACTGCATTTGCCCCTCATCAGGCACACATATGACCTGTACCTCTGCATTAACACTGCCACCAGCCATACCCCCCAAATGACACACTGCCAGCCCACAAACACATCTCCATGAAGCCATGTTGCATGCAATGTACCCATGGTGAACTCACCTTGGTCTGAAGGCCCATAAAACTGCCCATACGAGTCTCTCCAACTCCTTCGACATGAAGGATGGAGTCCTTTTTCCCCGGTTGCACGGCCATTGAAGGTTCCAGACACAGGTCACAGCAGCACACTCAGTGGAGATGTTGTCCTTTGGAAAGTCAGGAACCAAGTGAAGTAATAGAAATAAAATGGCAGTCATGTTCGTGACGGTGAATACCATCACCGCTGGCGTTGATCATCATTGTTTCCCATACTCTATAGAGGGTCATGTTAGCCATTGAAGAATTGCACGTGGTGCAGAACGCCTCCCGCCATGACTCGAACGTCGGCAGAGTGAGGTCACTTCCACCTGTCCCTGCATACAGGTCAGGTGGTTGTCATTTTCTACTGCTTGTACACATGTACAGATCTGAAAGTGCGTCATTGTAGTAAAATGTACACACCTAGACAATTCCAGTGTTCAACATACAAGAATGCTCTGTGTACACTGCTGTGGTGTGTTCATAGTTCCTGTTGTCACTCCCTTCTTACTTTTGGGTGTTTTAGGTACCAACCATTGTGGAGGAATGGGAGGAGGAGGAGGCAAGCACCCGGGTACAGACCCCTTGTGGACTTGGCTATACTGGAGGACTGGCACATCATACTTACCTATCGTCTGGACAGGGTCACAATCACAGAGCTGTGTGCACAACTGGAGCCTGATCTGCTACCTGCTATCCGTTGCACAACAGTAATACCCCCTCTTGTGTGGATACTCTTAGTGCTCCATTTCCTGTCAACAGGCTCTTTCCAGGTGACAATGGGTTTGGTTGCTGGAATGTCACAGCCAGTGTTGTCCACTGTGCTTGCAAGGGTTTTGACAGCCTTGCTCAAACACATGTGCAGCTACATCGCATTCCCCCAGGTAGATGAATTACCCACTGTGAAGGCTGGATTCTATGCAATGGGACATATACCACATGTTATTGGGGCCATTGACTGGACCCATATTACCTCAGTTCCCCCCTTCCCCCAGGGCCAATGAACAAGTGTACGGGAATAGGAAGTTTCTACTCACTCAATGTCCAGATGGTGTGCCTTGCTGACCAGTACATCTGCCACGTCACTGCCAAGTATCCTGGGTCAGTGCATGATGCCTTTGTCTTGAGGAATAGAAGTGTCCCACAGCTGATGGCACAACCACAGAGGCACAGAGTGTGGTTTATTGGTGAGCCTGAATCCCCATCCAATGTATGTCAGTGTATGCCTTCAGGAGTAATACCCCATGCCATTGTGCAAGGCTAATGTGTGTCTCTCACTTCTTGTAGGTGATTCCGGCTACCCAAACCTGTCCTGGCTCCTGACCCCTGTTAGGAATCTGAGAACAAGGGATAAGAATAGGTACAGTGATGCTCATAGGCATACCAAGAGGATTGTTGAAAGGACCTTCGGTCTCCTAAAGGCCTTGTTCAGGTGCCTCCATCTGACTGGTGGGTCCCTATGCTACTCCCCTGAGAAGGTCTGCAGGATTGTTGTTGTGTGCTGCATGTTGCACAACTTGACCCTCAGATGCCATGTGCCCTATCTGTAGGAGGAGGGGGTGACAATGCAGATGTGGCAGCAGTGGACACTGAGGACAGTTAGGAACAAGAGGAGGAGGATGTGGACAACAGGACACATGATTCCAATGGCACTCAGGTAAGACTGTTAAACTAAACATTTCTCCAGTTCAGTGTTGTGCTGTGTGGCTGTAGCATAATGGTAGTCATTACCTTTGAATCCCAACTGAATGTCACCTATGCCTTCCCTTATTGCAGATGTTGGTGTGGTTACAACAGTGTAATGCTGTGATGTGTACAGACTGCTGAGACACATTTGTAGGATGGATCAACATATTACTGGACATTTTCACATGATCATGCAGTTCATTACAGTTCAATACATTGCACATTGCCTTCAGATAAAGCTCAAGTTACTCAAGTTGTGTCCAAGGGTGTTTATAAAAAATTGGTATACAATGCAAAGTCCAATAGAGTGCGGTGATAGTTGGGAAAAGTCCAGTGTAGTGGGCCAGTCTGATTTTTGCACAGTTCCAGTGTCCAAGGGCCTATTGGAAGGGGAGCAATGGCAGTTCTAAGTGGACAAGGTGCCACAGTGTGACACAAGGTGGACAATCAGGAGGAGCTCATTTCATGGCGGTAGTTTTGGTCTTGGCAACTGTCTATGGTGTCTGCCTGGGTTGCAGGGACCATTTGTGGGGTGGTTCACCTTCTGCAGGGGGAGGGGTGATGGTGGCCTGTGGGTCCTCTGGCAGGACCTCCTGTCCACTAGCTGCAGCAAATGTGGAAGGCTGGTCAGTACACTAGCTAGTGGAATGGGCCCGCTGGTGTGCTGTGTAGTCACTCATGATGTTGGCCATGTCACCTAGCACCCCTGCAATGGAGACCATGGTGGTATTCAGGGCCTGCAATTCTTGCTTGATCTCCTGATGGTGTTCCCCCTGCAGCCGCTGGTTCTCCTGCATGATGTTTAACACCTGACCCATCTTGTCCTGGGATTGTTGGTAAGCCCCCAGGATATTAGTGAGTGCCTCCTGGGTAGTTGTTTTCCTAGTCCTATCCTCTCCATGGTGCACAGCTGTCCTCTGACCATCCCTGGCCCCCTGTGCCTGTGTCCCCTGAATGGTGTGGCCAGTCCCACTGACCTCAGGACCCTCATTGTCTTGCCTGTGAGGTGTGCACTGCGGTCCCTGTACAGGTGGGCACACTACTGATTAATGAATCCTGGGGACAAAGGTCTGGGAACATTGGGTGGCTGCTGTGGTGTTGGATTCTGAGGGGGGAGGCTCTGTAGTGGACTCGGTGTGGGATGGGCCAGGGTGTTCATCCAGATCCAGAGCTCCAGAGTTGCTGTTCTCACTGGGGGCAATTTGTGATGGGGGACTGGGTAGCTGTGGCACCTCCTCGCTGATGAGAACGGCTCGGGCACCTGTGGGGATGTAAGTGATGTATTATGCTACATGTTTGTGACATATTCTGCATCAATAGCTTCCCATATATTATTGCTGTTGCCCTGCCACCTTTGGTTGTGTATGGTTATGGATTGTGGGATTGCTAGTTCTCCATGCTGTGCATGCATTGGTGGTGGGTGTACATGCAGGGCTGGAAGGGATGTGCATGTAGTGGGTATGGCATGCAGACATTTCAGTTTGGTCATTGTGATGGTGCACTGTATGGGATGGAGTAGGGTGATGGGTGTCATGGTGAGGGGTCGTGTTGGCATGCAGGTATGGTAGGTGATAGGTAGTAAATGTAGACTCACCAGTGTCCGGTCCACTGGCTACTCCAGCGAGTCCCTTCGGATTGCCAAGACTCGCTCCTTCCATGCTGTCAACTGTGGGGGAGGAGGTGGGGGTCCACCACCAGTCCTCCTGATGGCGAGCTGGTGCCTTGCTGCAATGGAAGACACCTTCCCCTGGAACACACTTTCCACCTCTTCCTTGTACGTGGATGTAGTCCCATGGCGTTCACACTGTCCACGATTCTCCGCCATAGCTCCATCTTCCTGGCAATTGATATCTGGTGTACCTGTGCTCCAAACAGCTGTGGCTCTACCCTGACTATTTTCTTAACCATGACCTGCAACTCCTCATCAGTGAAACAGGGGTGCCTTTGTGGGGACATGGGTGTTGTGTGGTGTATGTATGTTGTGCAGAGGGCGATGTGTGATGTGGGGTGAGTGTGTAGTGCGTGTCAGAAGAATTGGTAGTTGTGGTATGTGTGTGCAGTTCTCTTTTGGATTGGTGTTACAAAGTGTAGCCATCTTGTTTTGTTAGCAAAGGATTGTGGGTGATGTGGTTTTTTTTTATAGTGCTGTTGGTGGGTTTGTGGGGTGTGTGTATTTGTGTCAGGTGTGGGTTTTTTGTTCTGGCCAATGTTGTCTTGTTATGTATTTGGGTGGCCATTTCCGCCGCAGCGATGTTCACCGCCAATGGTTTACCGCCGTTGAATGTCCACTGTAGTGATTTGTGGGTCATTATTTGGAGGGCGTAGTATTGGGGGTGTAACGGTATGGGTGGTACTACAGACAGTTTATCACGTTCAGTGGGTCTGGCGGATTTGTGTTTGTGGCTGTTTTCTGTCGGTTTTGTATGTATCTGTCATAATTTGGCAGACGGATGTCCGCCTCCGCGGTGGAATGCTGGCGGCCCTCAGTGCGGCGGTATTCAGTATTTACTGCCAAGGTCATAATGAGGGCCAGAGTGTGCACAGAGTCCAGGGGTTCCTAAGAGGTTTAACAGAGGCTAAAGTAGATAATACTAATGCTCTCTTTTGTGGTAGTGTGGTCGAGCAGTTAGGCTTATCAGAGGGTAGTTCCAAGCATTTAATGTACACACACAGACAATAGAAGAAACACACACTCAATTACTTAACTCCAGACCAATGTTTTTTTTTGTTGTAGCAAAATATATTTTCTTAATTTATTTTTAGAACCACAAAATTCAAGTTGCAGGTAAGTACTTATTTTTTTTTATTTTTTATAATTTTTATTCATGTTCTGACATATCAAAAATACGTACAATACATTTACGAAGAGAGAGCATAAAGAAAAGGCAAAAAATAAAAGAAGAAGGAAGGAGAGAACAAAGATCCATCAAAACAACCATAACTATATATCTTGGTTATCCAGCCAATTAATCAATGGTGCCCAAATTCATTCCCCCCTCTGTCTCTTCTTGTGTCCTTTAAGTTTGTATAAACTCAGTTCACTATTGTAGGTTGCTAATAATCTTGATCGCCATACCTCAAACGTGGGGGGTTCTTCTTTAATCCAATCCGTTGTAATACAGAGTCGAAATATTGCCATTGCGACATATAAAAAAAGTCTTATTTTTTCCAATGGCGGCTCTATGCCTCCAGTTGAATCAATAACTCCTAATAATACCAATATAGCAGACAACTGCACGTTCCAACCCGTAATCTTCTTGAGGAATACCTCTATTTTAAAAAGCAATAATCTCAATTTTGGGCAAAGAAAAAACATATGCTTCATCTCGGCTTTCTCCTCTCTACAACGATTACAAAACCCATCTGATTTCCCCGATTGTTTCAGTTTTGCTGGTGTATAGTATAGATCAAACAATGTTTTATAATGCTGCACCTTCAAGTTAGCTGAAAGAAAGGTTGTATGCGCCATCTCTGAAGATTGACCCACCCACTCCCCGGCCTTACCCAACCGTTTAGCCCATCTTTCATTCTGCTGTACCATATCATCTGGTTGAAGGTCAACTAATATAGTATAAATCATACCAATCTTATCACCACGGCTGATGGCCTCTACTAATGGAATCTTATCCATAGACAACATATCATTCCTATGACGATAAAGAAAATCCCGTATCTGCAGAAACTTAAAAAAATGGGTTCTAGGTAGGCCATATTGTGACTACAACTCCATAAAAGATTTACACCCTAACTTTCCAAATATCTCCCTGACACTCCTTATTCTGTGGCATCGCCAAAAGGCTAAAATGGAGACTTTGAAAATAATACTGGGGATGATGGAATAATCCAATGGCGTATAGGCAGTAATCTTACCCAGTCCCAAACTCCGTTTTACCTGAGCCCAAACCTTATAGGCTGCTAGGAGAGGTTTGAATCTTACTTTTTTAAAGTAGCTTGGTTCCTCACATTTCGACAACCATCCTTTTGCTTCCACATCCACCATCATTGCATATAAGGAGGGTTGATTTACTTCGATATCTCGGCTGAGGTTTCCCCTTATAAGTTCATCCATATGTTGGAGGCAACAAGCATAATAATACAGTGTAAAATTAGGAACCGACCAACCTCCACAACACTTGGGAAGCATCATATATTTCATTGCCCTCCTTGGTTTAGCATATCCCCACAAGAAGTTATTGCCTATTTTTTCCAGTTTTTTCAGCCAATTTTTAGTAATATCGAGGGGAATGGCCCGAAATAGATATAATACTTTTGGCAGAATAATCATTTTTAGAACATTACAGCGGCCTTCAAGTGATAGATACAAATAGTGCATTCTATCTAAATCCCTTTTTATTTTACTTAATAACGGAGCAAAATTAAGTTCTACCAATTGATTTACAGTAGCAGTGACTTTAATCCCCAAATACATAGCACCAGGTACTACCCGCTTATCCGTTATCGAGGTGTATGCGGAGCATACTATCTGTGTCTTGCTCGAATTCAATTTCTATCCGGAATTTCTTCCAAACTTCTAGCCTCCACTTCAATTTCCTTGATGGCACTCTCCGGATCACTTGTTACTACGGCTATGTCATCTGCATAAGTGAACACCTTATACTCTTCACCGTAGTAAATTAGTGACTTAATACTTATACATTCCTCCAATTTAGATAAGAAGGGGTCAATATACAAGGCAAAAAGCAAGGGGGAGCATGGACACCCCTGTCTAGTTCCCCTTGAAATTTATATAATAACAGATTCCAAGCCCCCAACACAGACTCTAGCTTTAGGGGCTTCATGTAGAGCTTTTATAGCTGTTGTATACCCTGTCCCTATCCCCTTCCACTTCAAATTCCAAGACACACAATCAAATACTTTTTCAGCATCTAATAATAGTAATCCTAAAGATCTTCGATACGACTCTGCAAGATCAAACAGGGAGATTATTCTCCTTATGTGATCAACCGTGTCTCTACCGGGGATGAATCCATGCTGCGTTCTACCAACTAAACTAGCTATAACTTTTGCCAGTCTATTGGCTAGCACCTTTGCATAGATCTTCCCATCTACATTCAGCAGCGAGATTGGCCTATATGAGCCGGGGAGGCCTGCTGGCTTATCCTTTTTTTTAACACTGTGATATTAGCATATTCCCATGATGAAGGTGCCTGACCTTCTAGTGCGTTACAGAAAGTGATGTGTACATCCCTCTTTATTTCTGTAAGGAAAGCCTTATAAAATTCCAGTGGTAAAACATCTGGTCCTGCAGCCTTCCCTGCTGCCAGGGAGCTCACGGCTTCAATTATCTCCTCAATTTGTATCGGTGTATCCAATATACTTTGTTCCTCTAGAGGAAGTCTTGCAGTTCTTAATTCTCCTAAATATCCTCTAATCTCCCTTTGCAATTGTTCGGAATATACTATATCTTCTCTGTATAGGTCTTGATAATAGTCCTTAAAGACCTCTATAATTTCCTCTGGTTTTACATGTTTCTGACCATTAGCGTCAATAATATCTGGGATAATTTTGTTTACTGACTTTTGCCTTATACGCCTAGCTAAAACTTTACCGGTTGTCTCACCATATTCATAGTACTCAATCTTATGGTTTGATAGTCAGCTGCAGCTGTCTTATTCAAATATGCATTAATTTTGGCTTTTAATATCACAATCTGGGTCTGTGTGGGAGTATAATCTTCCTTGTTAATAATTTTTATAGCTAGCTCCCTCTCCCTTGCTATGAGTCTTTCCTGAAGCTCTTTAACCTCCTTCCCCCTTGCCTTCTGCATTCCCAAGCTGTAACTTAAGGTTTCACCCCTAACGGTAGCTTTAAATGTGTCCCACACCACTCCACTCTTTGCCGTATTTCTATTAATATAAAAAAATTGATAAATCCAAGCTTTCATGTGAGATATATATCCTGGATCGACCAGGAGTTTCCAATCAAATGTCCAGACACGGCGTGGACTTAATAGTCCTTTACCAATATAGTCAAAATTAGCAGATTATGGTCTGCCAAAAATCTAGGCTTACATTTTATTCTAGCCCCTTGGACCAAGCTACGCGAGATAAAGAAATAATCCAACCGTACTAATTTCGCGTGAGGGGAGGAGTAATAAGTATAGCCCGGAGCTGGAGCCATAATGTTCTCCCATACATCAATTAAGCCATGATCCACCACCAACCTACTCAAAGCCTTCAATACTTTAGGTTTCTGTCCCTTATATTGGCTCTGGATACCCATACTGTTATTGCCGACTTCTATATGAATATTCAATTCACCACATACTATTAATGGAACTGGCCACCCTATTAGCTCTGCATTTAAAATATCTAAAACCTCAACCTCATTAAAAATCGACCCATAAATAGTGCAAAGAGTAAATTTATGTGTGCTCACAGAGACTTCAACAAGAGCCCACCGTCCATCATTACTTGCATAAGAACGGCAAATATGAAAGCTACCTATTCTAGCTAATATCGCCACACCCCGTGTCGCCACCATCTGCAGAGTGCAAGCTAAAAGTGCTAACCCAAGTTCCTTTAACACCTCCCATCTATCCCATGGAATATGTGTCTATTGTACATAATATAAATCTGCTTGAGTTAATTTAAGACCAGCTGCAACTCTTTTCCTTTTTTGGGGATTGTTAAAACCACAAATATTAACCGTGCAAATCCTTAATCTGCCTGCCATTCTTCCTTATCTGAATATACAGCCTCTTGCACCTTCACCACCTCGTCTCTATTCCTTCCTCCACTAAAGTCTGCACATAGTCTTTGCTTAAATCTCTCCTTAACCCTGTACACCAACCGCCGGTATGTCTTAACTAGGTTATTCCGTACGCCACTGTCAGAACACTCCCCCAGCCCCTCCCATCCAAACTCACCCATCCACCACCCCAATCCCTCGCCTCCCTACCCCCCTACTGCCCTACCCCCACTCCCCCACCACCCCCACTGCCCTTACATCCCGCTCTTGGAAAGTATGGGACCCCACTGTCCCTAATGATGGATCCGTGACCGCTCCATCCGTCCCGCCCATGACCATTTGTACTTAAAATATTAAGGCCTCAGAAGACTCGTTACAATCACCATAATACCCTTTACCTTATCCCCCAGTGCCGTATTTCACAAAATTAATTCATGTAATTAATGTCATTAAACAGAGGGGGGAGGGAGAAGAAACAAAGAAGCCAAGCTAACACCTCCTTTCCCTCCTACTTCTCATTTCTTTTCCCATTCTCCTCTCTTTCATTCCCCCCCTCCATTTCTCACCCGGTCCCACAATCAAACACCCAGGCTGCCCAAAAAATCTCTTACTTTAGGCTCAGACGTAAAATGCTGAATCTTGCTGTCCACTACCACCTTTAATTTAGCAGGGTTTATCAAAAAGGCCTGTGCACCCTTATTTTGAAGAGGCTGAATCAGTAGACAGAGCCACCATCTTTTTTCAACTGTCGTATGGCAAAAATCTGGCCTCACAAAAAACTCACACCCCCTGGCCTTACATCTAGAGTTGGGTCGGGCACGGTCTTAGACAGCCTGTCTTGCCTGAAAGTTAAGGAGGGAAATTAGCATTGCCCTTGGCCTGCCGCCTCCTTCTGTAGATGATATCCCTACCCTATTAAAGGGGAACCGGTGAGCTCTTTGAATCTCTCTGTCCCATTCCCATTGATGTAGACCCGGAAAGGCTTCTTTAAACAATGCTATCATAAACCCATGTGGGTCAGATTCTTCATCTCCTTCAGGTATACCCAGTACTCGCAAATTATTGCGTCTCAGTCTGTCCTCTAATTCCGTCAATTTCCACTGCATGTCTTCAAGTTGTTTCTCCATGGTTTCACGAGTCATTCTCTGGGATCCAACATCATCTTCCAAATGGGAAATCCGAGTTTCGGCCTCCTCCATACGCGTAGTAAACTCCGAGCATGTTTTAGCTACCCAGCGGATTTGAGTTTGCATCTTACGCCAGGCTAATTGGGTTCTGCGACTCTCAATCTTTGACTCCTCTCGGTGCTCCATAATACTTTGATATGTAGGGGGTGATTCTAACTTTGGCGGGCGGCGGACGCCGCCCGCCAAAGTTCCCCCAACAGAATACCGCTACGCGGTCAGAAGACCGCCGCGGTTATTCTGTGTTTCCCGCTGGGCTGGCGGGCGACCGCCAGAAGGCCGCCTGCCAGCCCAGCGGGAAACCCCTTCCCACGAGGAAGCCGGCTCCGAATGGAGCCGGCGGAGTGGGAAGGGTGCGACGGGTGCAGTAGCACCCGTCGCGATTTTCAGTGTCTGCATGGCAGACACTGAAAATCTTTTAGGGGCCCTCTTACGGGGCCCCTGCAGTGCCCATGCCATCGGCATGGGCACTGCAGGGGCCCCCAGGGGCCCCATGACACCCCTCACCGCCATCCTGTTCCTGGCGGTCACAACCGCCAGGAACAGGATGGCGGTGAGGGGGTCGGCATCCCCATGGCGGCGCAGCAAGCTGCGCCGCCATGGAGGATTCCTCAGGGCAGCGGAAAACGGGCGGGAGACCGCCGGTTTTCCGTTTCTGACCGCGGCCAAACCGCCGCGGTCAGAATGCCCTTGGGAGCACCGCCAGCCTGTTGGCGGTGCTCCCGCGGTCGTTGACCCTGGCGGTCAATGACCGCCAGGGTCAGAATGACCCCCATAGTCTCTAACAAGACAGAGTTACATTGCTTCTCAGTATTATCATACAGAGTCAAGTCGCCTTTGGAGTAGTCCCACTGAAGACCCTTAGTATCCTGAGGTTTGGGTAAATGTTTAATAGAGCCTGAATGTTCACTCCTCTTCCTATGTTTCTTCCTTACAATGGCACTCTTGCCACTCTCATGTAGCTCTTTGTCCGATGTTAAAGAGGACATTTCAGAATCTGGTTCAGAGGAAATTTTATCTGTCTCAAGGTCCAATTGCTCATAACTTGACCAACTTGAGTGATCTGATAAAGAAAAAAATGTATCACTCTGTATCACTTCCTTGTCTCGGGGTGTGACTAACTGTGCTGTTTCCATTTTATTATCATTTACTAAACTCAAATTAATCAGGTTTACCAAATCCTCTGTTGGGCTACCTCCATTGTTGCCTTCATTACGACCGGGGGACCGCTGTTGTAATTGTATTAATGTCGTGTCAGTTCGACAATTATTCACTAGGTCCACCTGATTTTCCGCAGCATAGCTCTTTGATTGTAATGCGTCTAATTTATCGTCTCTTGAACCCCCCTCCTTCCTGCAAAGGGGGTCCTGCCACAAGCCCAGTCTCAATGAGCATCGATTATTCTGCCACGACTAATGAAGCCATCGCTCCTGTTTCACCTGGTGCTACCGCCCTGCTTTTCTCAAAAAATCTGTCCAGCGAGGTATTTTTAGATTTAACACTCGTCTTTTCACCGAGCCACGCTTTACCTCAATCGCTGCACCCTGCCGGGTGGTCGCGCTAATCCTCAGCGGTTTTCCAAGTCCTGCAGAGAGCGCCGCTTTCGCTCCTTTAGGCGGCATTCGTCTCCTGTTGAACCTCCAACAAGTATGTACGCCGCAACAATATAGCCAGTGAAGCAGGCGTCAGAGGAAACAAAGTATCCTCGCGTTTCCGACGGTCCGCGCCGACAAAATTACACCCTTGCCGAAATCAACGCACATTCCTCACGCCAGTCTCGCAGGTAGCACCGGGCACAGGGAAATCGTTACATTCAGATGGGAGCAGGTTAGAGCAGACACTCACGACCGATTCACGCAGCCGCCATCTTGCTTTCCCTTGAGAGCGTCTTCACTTTGAGTGTACTTCAATAGATTCATATTTCACACGTGTATCAACAGTTTGAAATTGATAAATTCGAATTATTGGCAATAATCTTTTAAAAATGGACAGTGCAATTATCAGAAACAGTTCCTGGGAGGAAGAAATGTTAGTTTGATTTGCAGGTAAGTACAACACTTACAGGTTCATTTTTCAGGTTTTAGGAAGTCCACCGGTTGGGTTTCAAGCTAACCCCTAACACCCACCACCAGCAACACGGGGCCAGCCAGATGCAGAGGTCAAAGATGCGAAAAATGTAACGTCTGCTTCTATGAAGACAGGGGGTACTCGGAATCAGGCCTGTCTGAAAATAATTACCCGCGGCTCGGGGAGCAGACCAGTGGGGATTGAAGAAGCACTGGGAGGGCCACAAGTAGGCACCAAACTCACACCCTCAGCGGCCCGGGGCGGCCGGGTGGAGGGTGCAGACAGGATGTCGGGCTTCCAATGCTGGCCTATGAGGGGACCCTAGGGTCAATCAGAGGCTGCAGGTGAGGTCCAGGGGGGTGCCTTGGGCACACCACCAGTTGCACAGGGAGGAGGGCTGCCTGCTGAACATGGCTGCAATAGGTGTCAGTGTCTCCAAGGCCTGGAGCTTTCGTGGTCATAGGGGTCCACAGGATTCCCTCTGTAGGTGTCTTGGAGGGGTGGAGAGATCAACCCAGGGTGGGCACTTGCTCGCAATCACCTGGGGATCCTCTCTAGCTGGGTGGACCACCTGGACACCGGTCCTGGGCAGCATGGGCACAGAGTGGTCAGGACTCACCCGTTCGGAGTGGAGCTGGAGTCCTTGGTGTAGGAAAGTACCATCTTACCTGGCATGTTACCCCCATATTTCACAGTATATATGTTGTTTTAGTCTATGTGTCACTGGGACCCTGCAAGCATGGGCCTCAGTGCTCATAAGTGTGTGCCCTGTATGTGTTCCCTGTGTGATGCCTAACTGTCTCACTGAGGCTCTGCTAACCAGAACCTCAGTGGTTATGCTCTCTCTGCTTTCCAAATGTGTCACTAACAGGCTAGTGACTAAATTTACCAATTCACATTGGCATACTGGTACACCCATATAATTCCCTGGTATATGGTACTGAGGTACCCAGGGTATTGGGGTTCCAGGAGATCCCTATGGGCTGCAGCATTTCTTTTGCCACCTATAGGGAGCTCTGACAATTCTTACACAGGCCTGCCAGTGCAGCCTGCATGAAATAACATCCACGTTATTTCACAGCCATTTACCACTGCACTTAAGTAACTTATAGGTCACCTATATGTCTAACCTTCACCTGGTGAAGGTTGAGTCCAAAGTTACTTAGTGTGTGGGCACCCTGGCACTAGCCAAGGTGCCCCCACATCGTTCAGGGCAAATTCCCCGGACTTTGTGAGTGCGGGGACACCATTACACGTGTGCACTATACATAGGTCAGTACCTATGTATAGTGTCTAATGGTAACTCCGAACATGGCCATGTAACATGTCTAAGATCATGGAATTGTCACCTCAATACCATTCTGGTATTGGGGGGACAATTCCATGATCACCGGGTCTCTAGCACAGAACCCGGGTACTGCCAAACTGCCTTTCCGGGATCTCCACTGTAGCTGCTGCTGCTGCCAACCCCTCAGGCAGGTTTCTGCCCTCCTGGTGTACAGGCAGCCCTGGCCCAGGAAGGCAGAACAAAGGATTTCCTCTGAGAGAGGGTGTTACACCCTCTCCCTTTGGAAATAGGTGTGAAGGGCTGGGGAGGAGTAGCGTCCCCCAGCCTCTGGGAATGCTTTGATGGGCACAGATGGTGCCCATCTCTGCATAAGCCAGTCTACACCGGTTCAGGGATCCCCCAGCCCTGCTCTGGCGTGAAACTGGACAAAGGAAAGGGGAGTGACCACTCCCCTGACCTGCACCTCCCAGGGGAGGTGCCCGGAGCTCCTCCAGTGTGTCCCAGACCTCTGCCATCTTGGAAACAGGGGTGTTGGGGGCACACTGGACTTCTCTGAGTGGCCAGTGCCAGCAGGTGACCTCAGAGGCTCCTTCTGATAGGCTCTTACCTCTCTTGGTAGCCAATCCTCCTAACCTGGTAACCAAACCTCCTTTTCTGGCTCTTTAGGGTCTCTGCTTTGGGGAATTCTCCAGATAACGAATGCAAGAGCTCACCAGAGTTTCTCTGCATCTCCCTCCAAAGTATCGACCGCTGACTGCTCAGGACGCCTGCAAGACCGCAACAAAGTAGCAAGACGACTACCAGCAACATTGTAGCGCCTCATCCTGCCGGCTTTCTCGACTGTTTCCAGGTGGTGCATGCACTGGGGGTAGCCTGCCTTCACATTGCACCAGAAGCTCTGAAGAAATCTCCAGTGGGTCGACGGAATCTTGCCCCTGCTAACACAGGCACCAAAAGACTGCAACACTGGTCCTCTGGGTCCCCTCTCATCCTGACAACCGTGGTCCCTGGAACACAGCAACTCTGTCCAAGTGACTCCCACAGTCCAGTGACTCTTCAGTCCAAGTTTGGTGGAGGTAAGTCCTTGCCTCCCCACGCTAGACTGCAAAGCTGTGTATCGCGTGATTTGCAGCTGCTCCAGCTCCTGTGCACTCTTCCAGGATTTCCTTTGTGCACAGCAAGCCTGGGTCCCCAGTACTCCATCCTGCAGTGCACAACCTTCTGAGTTGTCCTCCGGCATCGTGGGACTCCCTTTTGTGAAATCACATGGACTCCAGTTCACTTTTCTTCTAAGTGCCTGTTGGGGTACTTCTGCGGGTGCTGCCTGCTTCTGTGAGGGCTCCCTGAGTTGCTGGGTGCCCCCTCTGTCTCCTCCTCTGAAAGGCGACATTCTGGTCCCTCCTGGGCCACAGCAGCACCCAAAAACCTCTACCACAACCCTTGCAGCTACCAAGGCTTGTTTGTGGTCTTTCTGCGTGGGAATACCTCTGCAAGCTTCAACGCAACGTGGGACAACCATCTTCCAAAGGAGAAGTTCCTAGTCCACTTCTTTCTTGCAGAACTCCAAGCTTCTTCCAACCAGTGGCAGCTTCCTTGCACCTTCTGCTGGCATTTCCTGGGCTCCTGCCCACTCTCGACACTGTTGTGACTATTGGACTTGGTCCCCTTGTATTACAGGTACTCAGGTCCAGAAATCCACTGTTGCTGCATTGCTGGTGTTTGTTCTTCCTGCAGAATCCTCCTATCACGACTTCTGTGCTCTCTGGGGGTAGTAGGTGCACTTTACACCTACTTTTCAGGATCTTTGGGTGGGGTATTTTTCTAACCCTCACTGTTTTCTTACAGACCCAGCGGCCCTCTACAAGCTCACATAGGTTTGGGGTCCATTTGTGGGTCGCATTCCACTTTTGGAATATATGGTTTGTGTTGCCCCTATACCTATGTGCTCCTATTGCAATCTATTGTAATTCTACACTGTTTGCATTACTTTTCTTGCTATTACTTACCTAATTTTGGTTTGTGTACATATAACTTGTGTATATATCTTATCGTCTTACTGAGGGTACTCACTGAGATACTTTTGGCATATTGTCATAAAAATAAAGTACCTTTATTTTTAGTAACTCTGTGTATTGTGTTTTCTTATGATATTATGCATATGATATAAGTGGTATAGTAGGAGCTTTACATGTCTCCTAGTTCAGCCTAAGCTGCTTTGCCATAGCTACCTTCTATCAGCCTAAGCTGCTAGAAACACCTCTTCTACACTAATAAGGGATAACTGGATCTGGCACAAGGTGTAAGTACCTCTGGTACCTACTACAAGCCAGGCCAGCCTCCTACACTTGGTTGTTGGTTTTTCTTTGACAGGGCCACTGTCCTCAGTAGTTCTTGGTCCTTTAGGGTGCAAGACAGTCCTCTGGAGCTGGGCAGAGGTCGCTGGTCCCGCTGGATACATCGTTGTTCTTTTGCAAGGTGTTTGAAGCAGGAGACAGGCCGGTATGGCTGGGGCCAAAGCAGCTGTCGTCTTCCTTCTTCTCTGCTGGGGGCTTCAGCTAAGCAGTCCTTCTTCTTACTGTCTTACATCCCATATTTTGGGGCGTTTTAGGGGTCAGAGGGAGGTAGCCAATGGCTAATGTCCCTGAGGGTAGCTACACCCTCCCTGTGCCCATTCCCTTCGGAGAGGGGGGCACAAACTTACTCCTATTTGTCCCTGTCCTCCAAACAAAGATGGAGGATTCTGTAGGGAGGGGGGGTCACCTCAGCTCTGGACACCTTAGTGGTGGTTGTGGCTGGAGTTCTCACTCCTCCCTTATTTCCCTAATTTTTCCGCCAGACTTGCTGCCAAAAGTGGGGTTTTGTCCGGGGCAGGCAACTCCTCTACCTGGAGCCCTCTGGGGGTTTTCCTCAGCTCTGGACACCTTAGGGGTGGTCGTGGCTGGAGTTGTCACTCCTCCCTTTTTTCCCTAATTTTCCCACTGGACTTGCTACCAAAAGTGGGGCTTTGTCCGGGGGCTGGCATATCCACTACCTGGAGCGCTCTGGGGCACTGTAATCCGAGGCTTGAGCCTTTGAGGCTCACCGCCAGGTGTTTCAGTTCCTGTAGGAGGGGATGTGTGGAGCACCTCCACTCAGGACAGGCTTTATTTCTGACCACAGAGTGCACAAAGGCACTCACTCCTGTGGTCAGAAACTTGTCTGAAAGTGGCAGGCTGGCACAGTCTGGTCAGTCCAACACTAGCAGCTTGGCTAACATACAGGGGGCATCTCTAAGCTGCAACCCTTAGAGACCTTCCCTGGTCACAGGGCCCCTGGTACCATGGGTACCTTTTACAAGGGTCTTAACTGTGTGCCAGGGTTGTTCCAATTGTGGAACAAAGGTACAGATTTTGGGAAAGTACACTGGTGCTGGGGCCTGGTTTGCAGGATCCCAGCACACTTTCAATCAAAGTTGGCATCAACACTAGGCAAAAAGTGAGGGGGGTAACCATGCCAACAGTGGCACCTTTCTACACCATCCATCAGCTCTTCCCTGATGCAGGGGATTGCTCTGTAATATATTGTCCCGGTGCAGAATATGTAGGTAGTATTAATCAGTAGAAAACGTTATTTACATGCTGTGACAATCGTTCTGTGCCTACTCTATTATTCTGCAGATTCCTCACTGCCTCCCTGTTTGATGGATGGATTACTAGGAAAAATAATAAGATCCCAAATTGCAATATGTATTCCTTCATCAATGTCACTCTATCCTCTCAGCTTGAAGGCTTGGAAATAACTGAGAGGGGAAAAGACATTGATGCGCCAGGGTGAGCTCTTTATGGGCTTTGTGGCCTCACCTGACATCACTTTCAGGGCTGACTGAGACCAGCTTCGTCCACCAGTGACCTTGTTGCTTTGTAGTTTTCCAGATTCAGTTTGACACTTGGGGGATGTTCTACAGGCAAAGAATCTGCAAGTAGATAGAGTATTCACCAGAAAGATTGTTAACGCAGGTAAGTAACCTTTTCTTTCTTGTCTGATGGGCATGGTGGGGCAACAAAATGATGGACTAGATTGCATCCCAAAATAATTACCTCTGGCTGAGATTAGTTTACGAAATCAACCTATCATTTGTTTTCCCATTGCAATGCCTTAAAAGTGATAGGTATACCTTTCCGTTTATTCTGTGCTCACTGTTCAATAGGAATCAAGCTACCCTCCAATCACATTGCACAAAAAAATTAAAGCTGGCCTGTGAATGCTCTTTCTTTTTGCTCAGAGGGGACCTGTTTTTCAAGAAGTAGGACTAAGGCCTATTTGCATATGGCTGGTTTCTGTCTGAGTTGGCATAATGTGCAAACATATTGAAAGACTCGATTGCTGCCCAGAGTGGCTGAGATGATTTGAAGCAATTCACCCATTACTTCTTTGTTTTCTTCAGTGTGTCCATCTAAGTGCAAGAGGTATGCACAGATGTTTTTTTGTCCTCATTTTGATATAGGACTCAAGCTCCTCCCTACTGGCGAGTCCCAGATATGTCAATATCCATCTGCTTTTTTTTGGTCCCAGTCACAGGGGACCTAATCTGGCAGTTTGGACTGAACTGTTCTGAGTGAAGCAGAACCAAAGTTCAATGGAATGGAGATGTTACTACTTGAGAGGGCATGGCGCCACAAAAAACTAATGGTTGTGGTCCAGATAGAAAAAAATGTGGCTGGGTTTAATTTAAGCAATCCATCCTTCATTTTGTTTTTTTCAGTACAACTCCCTCAATGTGACATGGTATGCTAAGACCCGGGTCCTGTGCCAGAGGACTCAATCTATCCCCCAGGTGGCTCAAACACTTTGAAATTGGTGTGGAGTTCCTTGTGTTCACATCTGGAGGCAGCATGGCCTGGTCTGGCAGTTTGGGCTGCCTACTCCAATACAAGCAGGACCAGGACCGATTTGCATATGTATAGTTTCTATCTGAGTTGACATGGCAGGAGAAAAATTATGAAATATGTCATTGGCAGAGGCTCAGATTAATTCAATCAATCCATCCATCACTTTATTATCTTCCTTCGTGCAAAGCCATACGAGAGACAGGTATGTTCAGACTTGAGTACCATGCTCACTATGCCATTGGACCAAAGCTACATCCTGCTGACTAAGACAAAACAGGACAAAATCAGTCTGGCATTGCTTGCGTTCTCAGATATGCTGTGATCTAGCAATAGTGGCTCGACTGTCCATACTGGAACAAGCTGATTCGCATGTAGCTGGCCTCTGAGGTGATTTGCATGTTGCTGACATCTGAGGTGGCCTGGTGGTCAAAAAAACGATGGGCTGAATTGTAGCCCTTTATAATTACCTGTGTTGGAGATCAATTCAAACAATCTAGCCATCACTTTATTGTCCTCAATGTAGCATACTAAAAGTGATGCACATATCCATTTTGGGTCCTGTGCTCACTGTGCCATATGACCTAAACTGCACCCCACTGATGAGGCACAAACAAATTAAATTTGGTCCATGTATGCCTGCGTTCCTGTTGAGAGGAAGCCTGGCAAGTTCAGGATGGACTACTTCCATTGGAGCAGTACCAAAGCAAATTTGCATATGCCTAGAGATGATTTCAAGCAATCCACCCATCACTGTGTTTCTCTCAGTGCACAACTTCAATACAACAAGGATGCCGTGGCATGGGTCCAGTTGACACTGTGCAACAGTGATCAAGCTGCACCCCACTGCTGCCGAAATAGGTCTAAACTAGTTTGAGGTGCTATTCAAGTTGCCTAGCAGTTTGAGCTGAACTCTTCCTATGAGAGAAGCACCAAGGTAGATTTGCAGATAACTGATTTTCTCTTTGAGATGGCCTCTTAAGTAAAAAGCACAATGGCCAAAATTGCAGCCTGGGGCAATCACTAGTAGAAACCCGCCTATCACTTTTTTTGTTTTGGAGGAGGGATGCCCTATGTGTGTTGGTCCTTTGCTAACTATGCCATGGGAGACAAGTTCATGAGTCACTAGTAGTCTGACTCCTGTCCAGTTGTGTCGCTGTAAAGTGGCAGGACCACCTGTGGTGACAGGGGGGATTTGGAGGAACAATGACAAATCCAACAAAAAAATAATAAATACAAAACAATAAACCAACCTGACTCCCCGCTGCATCGCCAGTCTTCAGGCTGCAGACTGCACTAAAGGGACAGGCTCCCAGCCTGCCCTGAGGCGAATCCTAATGCTGCTCTCATGCTGCTGGCAGCATGAGAGCAGCACTAGGATTGGCCTGGGCGCTCTGGATTTTCCCTCCCAGGCAGACTGGGAGCCTGTGCCTGCTCTCTCCAACCCAGCAATCCAGTGCCGGGTTGGAGAGAGTTTGGTGCGCATATGAGTTTGGCCAACCTGAGACAGCCAGCCTAATACACATGCAGACTGCAGAGAGTGCACACCAGTCCCCCTCCGTCCCTGTCATCCCCCATGGCCTGCCCCTTTAAAAATAAAATTATAATAAACATAGTGGAAGAGCCACTGCTGTCTCTCTCTGGTTTCCTTATGACCATGTTTAGTCGGTACTGGGTCTGGCAACTGAAACTGTATTGTTCCTATTGGAGAAGGTCCCAACCTGAATTGCATATGACTGATTTGTATTTAAGGCTGAATGGTGATCAACAAAAAAATGATAGACAGCACTGCGGCCCCAACTAATTACTAGTGGGCGAGATTAACTACAGCAATTTACCCCTCCGTTTTTTATCTTTTATTTCCTTTGTACTGTATATGCCTTCTCAGTGATTACAGCTCAGGTCGGGAAAAACTCACCAATGAGTGAAATCCTGAATCTAATCTTTTAAAATACTGCAGGTCTTTAAATGCACATGTATTTCAATAATCCGCAGTGCATTGATGTAGGAGGCTGGCCTGGCTTGAAGTGGGTACCAGAGGTACTTACACCTTGTGCCAGGTCCAGTTATCCCTTATTAGTGTAGAAGAGGTGTCTCTAGCAACTTAGGCTGATAGAAGGTAGTTATGGCAAAGCAGCTTAGCCTGAACTAGGAGACATGTAAAGCTCCTACTATACCACTGGTGTCATATGCACAATATCATAAGAAAACACAATACACAGAAGTACTAAAAATAAAGGTACTTTATTTTTATGACAATATGCCAAAAGTATCTCAGTGAGTACCCTCAGTATGAGGATAAGATATATATATATACACAAGATATATGTACACAAACTAAAATTATGCAGGTAATAGCAAGAAAAGTAATGCAAGCAGTGTAAAGTTACAGTAGATTGCAATAGGAGCACGTAGGTATAGGGGCAACACAAACCATATACTCCAAAAGAGGAATGTGAACCACGAATGGACCCCAAACCTATGTTAGCTTGTAAAGAGTCGCTGGGACTGTAAGAAAACAGTGAGGGTTAGAAAAATAGCCCACCCCAAGACCCTGAAAGGTAAGTGTAAAGTGCACCTACTAACCCCTGAGAGCACAGAAGTCGTGACAGGGGGATTCTGCAGGAAGAACAAACACCAGCAATGCAACAACAGTGGATTTCCGGACCTGAGTACCTGTAAGACAAGGGGACCAAGTCCAATAGTCGCGACAGTGTCGAGAGTGGGCAGGAGCCCAGGAAATGCCAGCTGAGGCTGCAAGGAAGCTGCCACCTGTTGGAAGAAGCTTGTAGTTGCGCAAGAAAAAAGAGGACTAGGAACTTCTCCTTTGGAGGATGGATGTCGCACGTCGCGATGAAGCTTGCAGAGGTGTTCCCACGCAGAAAGACCGCATACAACCCTTGCTAGCTGCAAGAGTTGCGATAGAGGTTTTTGGTTGCTGCTGTGGCCCAGGAGGGACCAGGATGTCGCCGCTTGGAGGAGGAGACAGAGGGGGCGCCCAGCAACTTAGGGAGCCCTCACAGAAGCAGGCAGCACCCACAGAAGTACCTGAACTGGCACTTGGAAGAAGAGTGAACTGGAGTCCACGTGAAGTAACAAAAGGGAGTCCCACGACGGCGGAGGACAACTCAGAAGGTTGTGCACTGCAGGTTACAGTTTCGGGGACGCAGGTTTGGCTGTGCACAAAGGAAATCTTGGAAGAGTGCACAGGAGCCGGAGCAGCTGCAAATCACACAGTGCCCAACAATGCAGTCTATCGTGGGGAGGCAAGGACTTACCTCCACCAAACTTGGACTGAAGAGTCACTGGACTGTGGGAGTCACTTGGACAGAGTTGCTGAGTTCCAGGGACCACGCTCGTCATGCTGAGAGGGGACCCAGAGGACCAGTGATGCAGTCTTTTGGTACCTGCGGTTGCAGGGGGAAGATTCCCTCGACCCACAGGAGATTTCTTCAGAGCTCCTGGTGCAGAGAGGAGGCAGGCTACCCCCATAGCATGCACCACCTGGAAACAGTCGAGAAAGCCGGCAAGATGAAGCAATACAAGGTTGCTAGTAGTCGTCTTGCTACTTTGTTGCGGTTTTTCAGGCGTCCTGAGCAGTCAGCAGTCGATCCTTTGGCAGAAGGTGAAGAGGGAGATGCAGAGGAACTCTGATGAGCTCTTGCATTCGTTATCTGGTGAGATCCCCAAAGCAGAGACCCTAAATAGCCAGAAAAAGAGGTTTGGCTACCTAGGAAGGAGGATTGGCTACCAAGAGAGGTAAGAGCCTATCAGAAGGAGCCTCTGACGTCACCTGCTGGCACTGGACACTCAGAGCAGTCCAGTGTGCCACAGACACCTCTGTTTCCAAGATGGCAGAGGTCTGGGACACACTGGAGGATCTCTGGGCACCTCCCCTGGGAGGTGCAGGTCAGGGGAGTGGTCACTCCCCTTTCCTTTTTCCAGTTTCGCGCCAGAGCAGGGCTGGGGGATCCCTAAACCGGTGCAGACTGGCTTATGCAGAAATGGGCACCATCTGTGCCCATCAAAGCATTTCCAGAGGCTGGGGGAGGCTACTCCTCCCCAGCCCTCACACCTATTTCCAAAGGGAGAGGGTGTTACACCCTCTCTCAGAGGGAATCCTTTGTTCTGCCTTTTTGGGTCAGGGCTGCCTGGACCCCAGGAGGGCAGAAACCTGTCTGAGGGGTTGGCAGCAGCAGCAGCTGTAGTGGAGACCCCGGAAAGGCAGTTTGGCAGTACGCGGGTTCTGTGCTAGAGACCCGGGATATCATGGAATTGTCCCCCCAATAAGTTACTTATGTGCAGTGGTAAATGGCTGTGAAATAACGTGGACGTTATTTCACTCAGGCTGCACTGGCAGGCCTGTGTAAGAATTGTCAGAGCTCCCTATGGGTGGCAAAAGAAATGCTGCAGCCCATAGGGATCTCCTGGAACCCCAATACCCTGGGTACCTCAGTACCATATACTAGGGGATTATATGTGTGTACCAGTATGCCAATGTGAATTGGTAATATTAGTCACTAGCCTGTTAGTGACAAATTTGGAAAGCAGAGAGAGCATAACCACTGAGGTTCTGGTTAGCAGGGCCTCAGTGAGACAGTTAGGCATCACACAGGGAGCACATACAGGGCACATACTTATGAGCACTGGGGCCCTGCCTGGCAGGGGCCCAGTGACACATAGACTAAAACAACATATATATACAGTGAAATATGGGCTAACATGCCAGGCAAGATGGTACTTTCCTACAATTGATGCCTCATTTGTTAGTGCCAGGACACCTTTAGGTAAGCACATGCTCTATAAACTAATAACTAAATAAACAAATATGCCTGTGCATAGATTCCTCTTGCTCACTGTACTATAGGAATGAAGATGAACCCTACTGATGAGGCATAAAGACACTGAAAACAGTAAGGAGTAGCAAGTGTTTTAATTCAAAGGGTATCTCACGTGGCAGTTTCAACTTGATTGTCTCTTGTAGCATAACTGAAACATTTGCTGATTATTTGTTGCTGTCTGAGGTGCCATGGAACAAAAATATTGACTGGATTGTGGCCCAGAGTAATAATTAGTGGCCCAGACTAACTCAAGCAATCCTCACATACAATAGATTGTTTTTCTCAGTGCAACACCCTAGGGATGGCAATTTTGCCTAGACATAGGCCCTGTGCTTCAGGTTTCTCCTTATAGATGAGGTCCGAATAGGCTGAGATCGTTCTGGAATTTTGGACTGGAGTGTTGTTATTGAGACAGGTCAGAGGCTGATTTACACGTGGCTGGTTTCTGTCTGAGTTGGTATGCAGGGCAAAAAAGAGCAATCCACTCTATATGCCCCAGAGTAATTACAAGTGACTGAGACTAGTTCAAATAATCCATTCATCAATTCTATGTGTTCCACAGAGCAATGCTCTAAGTATTATTAGTATGACTAGACGTGGTATCCACCCTCACTGCACCAAAGGACTCAAGCTTTGCCCTATTGAGGAGGCATTAAGAGGGTAAAACTATTCTGGGGTTGCCTTTGTTCCTGGGCAGAGGGGACCTGGTTTGGCCGTTCGGGCTTGGTTGTTCCAGTTAGAGCAGGACCAAGGCTTCTTCATATATTGCTGATTTCTGTCTAGGTTGGGCTGGTGTGCACAAAGCAATGGACTGATTGCATCCCAGAACAATTACCCATGGCTAAGATTAACTCAAGCAATTATCCATCTCTTTATTTTCCTCACAGTAACATTCTAAATGTGACTTGCATGCCCAACATGGGGACTGTGCCCACCGTTACATAAGACACAAACTGCACCCTACTGATGAGGTTCAAATAGGCCGAAATTGGTCTAGCAGTGCTTGTGGTCCCAATCAGAGGGTGCATGGTCTGATAGTTCAGTCTGGAATAGTCTTATTTGAGGAGGACCAAGACTGATTTGCATAAGGCTGGCTTCAGTCAGAGGGTGCATGACAGCCAAAAGCACTAGGAGTGCATTGATGTTCACAGTTTTACCAGTGTCTGAAATTATTTCAAATAATTCATCCATCAGTTTTTTTCCTTCTTTTCCTCGGTGTGGCAGGCTTGCACGGATGAATAGTCCGTTATGTTAGTTATGCCAAATGGTTCAAGCTGCACTATGCTGATAAGCTGAAAAAGGTTGAAACTAGCCTGGTATTGCCCGGGTTCCCATTTCAAGGTGACCTTGTCTAGCAGTTTAGTCATGAATGTCACTTTTAGAGCAGCACGAAGGCTGATATGGTTGATTCTGTATCAATCAAACATTGACAACTCACCTGCGAGGGTCTCGAGGTGCTGGAGCTGTTGCAGCTGCGTGGAGGTATGAACGTTTGAACATAAAGGTCTTTCATTCTCTTCTGAATAGCTGGAGTGATAGTGCGGTCCTGAGGTGCAGGGGGAGGTTGTTCCAAAACTTGGCTGCCAGGTGCGAGATGGAGCATCCTCTGCTGTTGGCTTGACGGATCTGTATGGTGTTTGCGAGGGAGAGGGAAGCTGATTGGTGGTGTCTAGTTGGTTGGTGAGAGGCCAGGCATTTGTTGATGTATGCTGGTCCTTCTTTTGCAGGGCCTTGTATGTGTGGGTCAGCATCTTGAACAGGCATCTCTTCTAATCCGGGAACCAGTGTAGTTTCTTGAGATGGGGTGTGATGTGGGTCTTTCTAGGAAGGTTGAGTACGAGTCTTACCAATGAGTTCTGTATTGTCTAGAGTCTCTTCAGGAGACGTGCTGTGATTCCTACGTAGAGCATTTTTCTGTAGTTCACTCTGCTGGTGATGAGGGCTTGTGTGATGGTCCTTCTGGTGTTTGCTGGCAGCCACTCGAAGATCTTGTGGAGCATTTGAAGGGTGTGGAAGCAGGCATATGAGACTGCATTGACTTGTTTCTTCATGGATAGCTTGCCATGCAGGATGATACTGAGGTTGTGAGTGTAGTCTGTTGGGGCGGAGGGTGCCAAGCTCTGCTGGCCACCATGTGTTAGTCAATGGCGAGGTGTTGTTCGCTTGGATGAGGACTTCTGTTTTTTCTAGTTTTGAGTTTGAGACAGTTGTCCTTCATCGAGTCCACTACTTTCATCAAGCATCTATGGAAGTTAGCTTTTGTGGTGGAGTGATTTTCGGACAGTGAGAGGATAAGCAGTGTGTCGTCAGCATAGATGATTCTGAGCTTATGTGATCTGACAATGAAGGCCAGGGGGTCAGGCTGAAGGATGATCCTTGGGGGACTCCACAGATGATCTTCTTGGGGTCTAAGGTGAACAGTGGGAGACAAATGATTGGGGTTCTGCCTGAATGCCAATGAGGTGGAGTCTGTTGATCGGGATGCAGTGGCACGGCAGACAGGTTTGGAAGGATGAGGGCTGCTGTTTCCCTGTGGTCCAGGAGGGCTCTGATGTCATCTGTGGCTGCAATCAGGGCTGTCTCGTGCTGTGGTTAGCTCAGATCCGGACTGAGGGGTCTGTGAGGTTGTGGTCTTCTAGGTGTTGGTTGAGTTGCTGATTGATCGTATTCTTGAGGACTTTTGCTGGATAGAGGAGCAGAGAGCTTGGCCGGTAGTTCTTCAGTTCGGCTGGGTCAATGGAAGTGTTTCAGGAGGGGCCTCACTGCAGCCTGTTTCCAGATCTCAGGGAAAGAGGCTGCGGTGATAGAGATATTCAGGACCTTCCTGAGCTCGGCGTCAATTGTCTTGCTTCCGAAGCTGAAGACGTGGTGGGGGAAAGGGTCTGTGGATGCTCCAGAGTGTATGGAATCCATGACGGAGTGTTGCATGATGTGAAGTTCCCAATGGGTGAGAAGGTGTTCGGGGTTTGGGTTTGTGCATGTGAGTTGGTTGGTGCTGTCTGTGGCACAGGGTTGCCGTTCAAAGTTTTCATAGATGGCCGAGATCTTGTCGTGGAAGAAGTCTGCAAGGTTGTAGCACAGTTCCTAGGAGGGAGTGATGTCGTTCTCTGTGGCTGCGGGATTGGTGAACTCCTTCATCATGGTGAAGAGCTCTTTGCTGTGGTGTGTTCTGGCTTTGATGTGGTCTGCTAGTGTGTTTTTCTTGTTTTTTTTCAGGAAGCGGTTGTACTGGTTGAGAGCAGTCCTCAAGGTGGTGTGGTCTCTGTTTTTTTACTGATGCGCCACTTCTTTTCAAGTTGTCAGCATGTATGCGGTGGCGTGTTGGACAAAAATAAAAATAGACCAGATTGTGGTCAAAATGAATTACCAATGACAGCGATAGAAACAAGCATTTGCAATGCAATGGGCCTCACGTTTGCTCGAGTTAGAGCTGTTAGCGTGTTAAACTCCTAACCAGACTTTTCTTGCCACATATACTGAAAATAAAAATATAAACAGTTTCACATAAGCGAGCCCATGGCTGCGAAGCAAACACACAAAAGGAAATAGAAGTTAGGTCACAGTGAAAAGTATCGGCAAAAGTGCAATTATCCATGTATTCAGCAAAAGTCAATTATCTATGTAACAGGATCTGCCCAGCGAGATAGCACTACCTACGAAACAATGAGAAAAAGTAGTCCGGAAAACATCAAGCCTTATATGTTTTCAGTAGTTGGCCGGTGAGCTCGTGGAGGGCTAAACACCGGAAAAGGCATGATGTATGCACACCTTTCACTAATTAAATCAAGCGAATTGTGAAAGGCAAGCCCACGAACCAGCCAAACTCATGTGCGTGACATGGGCGTGGTTACAAGCCTGTAGAGAGATAACAACAGGGACGTAGCACTTTGCGCTCAACCCAAAAAAGTTAGTAATCCATCACTTTCTTTTTTTTCATTTTTAGTGGGGGACACAGTGAGTGCGATGAGGATGCTTAGAGAAAAGTTCCCCTTCTGACTGTGTCATAATACTCAAGCAGCACTTTACTGACAGAGCCCAAAGAGGCCCAAGCCAGTCTGTGGTTGCTTTTGTTCCTGTTCAGATGAAATCTGGTTTGGCAGTTTGGGGTGAACTGTTTCTTTTGGAGCAAGATCAAGGCTGTATATGGCTGGTATCTGTCTGAGTTGGCTTAAAAACAATGGACTGAGTGGGGCCCAGAGTAATTATAAGTGTCTCAGTTTAATCAGTTAAGTAATTGCAGTCTATACTAATTACCAATGGCTGAGATTAATTCAAACATCACATCCATTGCCATTTGGATTTCCTTAGTTGCAATGCACTAGGTTTGATGGGTATGCCGAGATGGGACTCAACTGCTCCCAAAGGATGAGGCCCAAATCAGCCAAACTGATCTAAGGTCTCTTGTGTTCTCATTCAGTAGGCATTGGCTTGGCGGTTTGATTTGGACTGTTTCTATGGGGGAAGCACCAAGGATGATTTGCAAATAGCTGATTTCTATTTGAGGTGGTACTGTGAGCAAAAATAAATGATACCCTTGATTGTGGACCAGAATAATTAACTTTAGCTTACATTAATTCAAGCAATCCAACAAACACTTCGTTTGCATCAGTGCAATAACCTAAAAATTGCTGGTATTTCAAAATGTAGGTACTCTGTTCACAGTGCCATGGGTGCCATAGCACGCTAGCGTCCTCAAATGACGAAGTCAAAAAAGCCCAAATTAGTCTGGGATTGTTAGGGTTCCCATTCTGAGGTCACATGATCAGGCAATTCCAGCAGGACTTTTTTGTTGAAGTGTTGCCCTCCAAAGAAAATACTTTATGAAAACTGGAGCTAGACAGTAATACTTTTGCAAGACTTTGCCCTGCTTTTCATCATTTGCGTGATTTTGTTCTGGCACAAATTTTTTGTAAATCTGTGTCAGTAATTTGTGCCAGTGTAAGGACTTCAGAAAAGTTGCTTGTTTTTAGGGCTGAGTGCGTGCAAGCGCTCTGGCCCCTGTTGCAATATCTCTGTGGGCTTTTAACCACGCCCATGTCATGCCCATCAGTTTGGTTGGTTTGTTTAAAATTCACTTGATTTCATTAGTGAAAGGCATGCATATGTCATGCCTTTTCCAGAGTTTAGTTCTCTACAACACCGGTAAACTGTTGAAAACAAACGAGGCTCTGTGTTTTCTGAATGGCTTCTGCACTACTTTTTCTTTTTATTTCCTATGCAGTGCGATCTCGCGTGGTAGTAGTCGAGTGCTTTGCATGAAATCAACCATGTTACAAGGATAATTCTACCAGTTCCCAATCAGGTCGAGTGCCACTTCCATCACCTACACACAAGCATATGCCAGTACCAGGCATTACCATGACATATGGTAGTAATGGGCCTCCATTTGTCTGTATCTGCAATATGCAGAGGATGCTCCAGCACACTTGTGCAATGTGTTTTGGGTAGGGGTGGGTGTAACTCGCATAATTTGTCGTAGCGTTACTGCACTAAGTTACAGCAAATTTTCATGTGATTTGGCAGAATAACGCAAGGAGAGTATCCCTACTTTAGTGCTATTTTTTCTTAGGACAAAATGTTCCCTTGCATCTAAAATAAACCCGAGGATGCTTTTTATATTAGGAAAATAGTGATAAATGCAGCAGAACACGAACAGTACCAGCTGCTTGCTCTCGGCTCCCCTGCTCCTTTGGTAGTCATTTTCCCGCAAATTACACTAATACACTAACTGCGAACAGGCGTAGTTGCATAATGTTTGACAATTTTGCATTATAAGAGAAATGCAAAATTAACAAGATTACTCACATTACTCCAGTGTCATTAACATTTCCAACACATTCTGTGCCAAAAATTGAAACCCCTGTTGTCCGCCATCCTCTGAAACGTGCGGAGTCTACCCTGATCATATAAATCCACCAGCACTAGCACGTCTGCCTCCACCCATGGTCTGCCATTGTATGTAATGGCACCTTCCTTGGGAACTGCGAAGGACCATAACAGCGGATTTGGGGTATATGACAGGAAACTTCTCTTTGTATGTATTTATGCCAACAAAAACTTGCTATTGTGGCTAGTTTGTCTAGTTTTGGAGATGTCTCTACTGGAGCCGTTAGCATAGCCAGAATTGACTCACTCTCCAAAGCACTTAGCAGCTCTGCTTTCTCTGGTGTGTCCACTGAAGTCAGCAATTGCCACTACAATTGAGCTGCCTTTTCACATCTAGGAACTCTCTGACCACCCTGCAACATAAGACGTTTGGCCTCAAATCAAATCTGACACTGTAGTATGGGGCTCTGCAAAGAATTACTTTTTGAAGATCACAGTGTGAGAACAGAAAACTGGTACAGCACCCATGACAAAAGCATCATCTTGACAATTGCCATCTGAGACAGCGGGAGGGTGATCCAGAAAGACATTAACTGTCACTTTTCAGCCAGGACCTCACACAGATTGCACTAAATCGAGCTTTCTTCTGCATGCTATATGTGGAGTCCTAGATACTTGAACGTGGCCCATCATCATTCCAGTTTTGTGGGTGATATATTTCCCCCTGCCCCTCATAGTCCTATATTTGAGAGGGAAAAGGCAAGCCCAATTTACTTTTATCCCTTACATTTCCCTAAACTCATCCTGGACCTTCATCTATGTTAGAAGTGACCCACTGGGCCTTCATAGACAGATTAATACATTGTCTGCATAGTGGTACTATGTCACCTATCAGTCACCCT
The DNA here is from genome assembly GCF_031143425.1 of Pleurodeles waltl. NCBI lineage: Eukaryota > Metazoa > Chordata > Amphibia > Caudata > Salamandridae > Pleurodeles > Pleurodeles waltl. The sequence continues at coordinate 756,976,459 of NC_090449.1, read as the reverse complement.
CATTCCTCATTGAGCATCCTCTGCAGCACAAAAAATTCCAGTGGTTTGGAGGCCATGACGAAAATGAGAAGTTATAAAAGACATCCCCGGTGCATGCGTCTGGTGATGTTGCAGTGGTCTAAAATAACCTGACCCATACCCACTTGTTGGTTGTTGGTTGTTGGTTTTGAGTAAAGCAGCTGCACCTAGAAACTCAGGACTCGGTCCCATCTTCTTAAAAACAAGCAGAAAATAAGGGCAGCTCAGCAGTAAGAGCAGCACAGCTTAACAGACAAAACAGGTGCTGAAGATTAAGAAAGGGTTCCTGGTCGGGATGAGCCCATTTTGGTTTGGGTGCCTCCACGTTTGAAGCACTGGCAAAAGTCTACCAGCTAATGTATGACTCAAAATATTATAGGCTGGTTTAATAAAGGTAACAGTCTACAGGAGTGTACAGTCAGTGGAACAACGATCAGTGCTTCCCTCATCCACTCTGCCAATTTCCAAATTTACTTTGCCTGGTACATTGCCAGTAAGTGGTTTTCATTGGTAGTTTAAAAGATCACATAGAACTCTATGGGTAATCCATCTGTGCCCAGAGTCTTATTCTGTGCCACCTGGGATATGGCCACACTAAGGGGGTCATTACAACCTCAGCGGTCTTTTAACAAGACCGCTGAGGGACCGCCGTGCGGAAGACCGCCAGCATTGGCGGTTTGCCGCTCGGCGTATTATGACCGTTGGCTGCCCTCTGTCGTTTTTCTGATGGAGAGCCGCCAACAGCCATACTTGCGGGCGGCGGGGAAGTGGAGGTTGCTCCACCTCCACCGCCACGCCAACAGAACACCGCCCAGCTAATCACATCCTGTGATTCTGCGCGGCGGTGTTCTGTTGGTGGTGTGGTGTCGGCGGAGCTGCCTCCATGGCTCCCGTCCCCTCCCGGCGGATCGACGGAACAGGTAAGTTGATCGTCCGTTAGGAGAGGGGGGTGGGGGGGTGTTGTGTGTTGTGTGGGTGCATGGGGGTGTGTGTCTGTGTATGTAGGGGGGGTGTGAGTGCGTGTATGCTTGCGGAGGTGTTGCATGTTTTGGGAATGAGTGCGTGTATGTCTGTAGGTATGTCTGTGTGGATGTGTGCATGAATGTGTGAATGTGGGTGTACGTGTCTGACTGTGTGTGTGGATGTTGGCATGTGTGTCGGTGTGTGTGCGTGTATGTGTGTTGGTGGTGCCTGCGTGCGTGTTGGGTGTGTGTGTAAGGTAATGTCGGGGGTCGGGGTGGGGAGGGGAGCCCTGCCACCTTTGGGGGGTGGCAGGGGTGGTGGGGGGTGTAGGGGAGGGAGTCGGGGTGGGGGTGGGGGGTGGGGGAGACCCCTATCAGTGCCAGGGAAAGAATTCCCTGGCACTGATAGTGCTTACCGCCATGGATTTCATGGCGGTTCCTACTGCTGGAAATCCACGGCGGTAAGGTGGGTCAAAATACCGGCGGCTGTATTGTCACGGCCGCCGGGCTGGAGACCCAGGTCTCCAGCCCAGCGGTCGTCTCTGCCCTGGTGGGCGGAACGGAGAACCGGCGGATGACAATGGCAGTAACCGCCATGGTCATAATTAAAAAAATACGACCGCCAGCCTGTTGGCGGTCTTACCGCCGCTTTAACACCATCCGCCAGGGTTGTAATGACCCCCTAAATATCTCTAACTGGATGGGCTTCTTCAGAATGTGATACTGTAGTGGGTCTATTTGTATTAATGAGATTTGACTGAGACAATTTATGTGTATCTGCCCCATTTCCAGATGTATATAACATTCTATAGTAATCAGTGAAGGCACCTGAGTGTTAACAATATCCCCATATGCAGATTTGATAGGCCTGACATTTCTTTTGGTAGCCAAGTAAGTAGTCTACCCCCTCTGTCCCCATCTGCTCGTTGTCTTGCTACTTATTCCCTTTATTCTATTTTCCAAAGTCTATCCAATATTTTGGTGTGTTTCTGCTTCTGTGCTCTAAGTTTAGGCCTTGCATGTGGCTGGACAGCCACTTGATTCTTGGCATCCCTATTATTATGTTCTACGGACTACAACTTTCTGATCTGTGTTTGTCTTATGCCCCACATAGCTTTTGTCAGAAATGTGGTCTTTAGTTCACAGAGTTATGCACCCTGTCCAAGTAGTGACCATAATCCTTGTCAGGACAAGTCACATATTGTTGTGGATCCATTTTGGTGTTTAGCTTAGCTTTGGCTTGCAGGCCGTTGCTTTTTTTATCTAGATTAACATGCTCTATTTTATTATTCTGTTTAATTCATTTTAGCATTGCTTGCAGTTTTTCCATTTTAGGAGAAATTGTTTCATTTCTTAATCAGTTGCCATTGTGTGTAAGCATTATTATCAGTAATGTATGTATTGGATTGTCATCATGTCCCTTTGCTTCACAATAGAAAAGATCAGAATGTGAAAGTCAGGCATTTTGTTATGTTATTGCCGACCCAAGTTTGTTCACACAATCTAACGTTTAGGTACATACCCATGTCAGGATGTCTTCACGGACAATAACATATGGCTTATAAAAACACTCTGTGAGACCAAAGTCATTAGAAGGGGTTCCACCTAGGATACATCATCCATACTGCACGTCACTTTGCAGCAGACCTCAACCTTTGTGTCTCACCACCTGATCGGGAGACCGGAGGCCGATCTTCTTCCAAGGTAACAGGGGTTGAGGCACCTTTCATGAACATGGCTTGGGCAGAGTAGGTTTATCATGCCTTGCTATTTTAGGGTAGAAATATGCTTTAGACAGGAATTTGCATATTCATGTGTTTTGCAAAAGGTTGGTGTAGGAGGCTGGACTGGCTTGTAGTGAGTACCAAGGGGTACTTGCACCTTGCACCAGGCCCAGTTATCCCTTATTAGTGTATAGGGTGTCTAGCAGCTTAGGCTGATAGATAATGGTAGCTTAGCAGAGCAGCTTAGGCTGAACTAGGAGACGTGTGAAGCTACTACAGTACCACTTAGTGTCATATGCACAATATCATAAGAAAACACAATACACAGTTATACTAAAAATAAAGGTACTTTATTTTTATGACAATATGCCAAAGTATCTTAGAGTGTACCCTCAGTGAGAGGATAGGAAATATACACAAGATATATATACACAATAGCAAAAATATGCAGTATAGTCTTAGAAAACAGTGCAAACAATGTATAGTTACAATAGGATGCAATGGGGAAACATAGGGATAGGGGCAACACAAACCATATACTCCAAAAGTGGAATGCGAACCACGAATGGACCCCAAACCTATGTGACCTTGTAGAGGGTCGCTGGGACTATTAGAAAATAGTGAGAGTTAGAAAAATAACCCTCCCCAAGACCCTGAAAAGTGAGTGCAAAGTGCACTAAAGTTCCCCTAAGGACAAAGAAGTCGTGTTAGAGGAATAATGCAGGAAAGACACAAACCAACAATGCAACAACTGTGGATTTCCAATCTAGGGTACCTGTGGAACAAGGGGACCAAGTCCAAAAGTCACAAGCAAGTCGGAGATGGGCAAATGCCCAGGAAATGCCAGCTGCGGGTGCAAAGAAGCTTCTACTGGACAGAAGAAGCTGAGGTTTCTGCAGGAACGAAAAGGGCTAGAGACTTCCCCTTTGGTGGACGTATCCCACTTGCCGTGGAGAGTCGTGCAGAAGTGTTTTCCCGCCAAAAGAATGCCAACAAGCCTTGCTAGTTGCAAATCATGCGGTTAGCGTTTTTGGACGCTGCTGTAGCCCAGGAGGGACCAGGAGGTCGCAAATTAGACCAGGAGATAGAGGGGACGTCGAGCAAGACAAGGAGCCCTCTCAGCAGCAGGTAGCACCCAGAGAAGTGCCAGAAACAGGCACTACGAGGATGCGTGAAACGGTGCTCACCCGAAGTCGCACAAAGGAGTCCCACGTCGCCGGAGACCAACTTAGAAAGTCATGCAATGCAGGTTAGAGTGCCGTGGACCGAGGCTTGGCTGTGCACAAAGGATTTCCGCCGGAAGTGCACAGGGGCCGGAGTAGCTGCAAAAGTCGCGGTTCCCAGCGATGCAGCCCAGCGAGGTGAGGCAAGGACTTACCTCCACCAAACTTGGACTGAAGAGTCACTGGACTGTGGGGGTCACTTGGACAGAGTCGCTGGATTCGAGGGACCTCGCTCGTCGTGCTGAGAGGAGACCCAAGGGACCGGTAATGCAGCTTTTTGGTGCCTGCGGTTGCAGGGGGAAGATTCCGTCGACCCACGGGAGATTTCTTCGGAGCTTCTGGTGCAGAGAGGAGGCAGACTACCCCCACAGCATGCACAAGCAGGAAAACAGTCGAGAAGGCGGCAGGATCAGCGTTACAGAGTTGCAGTAGTCGTCTTTACTACTATGTTGCAGGTTTGCAGGCTTCCAGCGCGGTCAGCAGTCGATTCCTTGGCAGAAGGTGAAGAGAGAGATGCAGAGGAACTCGGATGAGCTCTTGCATTCGTTATCTCAAGTTTCCCCAGAGACAGAGACCCTAAATAGCCAGAAAAGAGGGTTTGGCTACCTAGGAGAGAGGATAGGCTAGCAACACCTGAAGGAGCCTATCACAAGGAGTCTCTGACGTCACCTGGTGGCACTGGCCACTCAGAGCAGTCCAGTGTGCCAGCAGCACCTCTGTTTCCAAGATGGCAGAGGTCTGGAGCACACTGGAGGAGCTCTGGACACCTCCCAGGGGAGGTGCAGGTCAGGGGAGTGGTCACTCCCCTTTCCTTTGTCCAGTTTCGCGCCAGAGCAGGGCTAAGGGGTCCCCTGAACCGGTGTAGACTGGCTTATGCAGAATTGGGCACATCTGTGCCCAACAAAGCATTTCCAAAGGCTGGGGGAGGCTACTCCTCCCCTGCCTTCACACCATTTTCCAAAGGGAGAGGGTGTCACACCCTCTCTCAGAGGAAGTTCTTTGTTCTGCCATCCTGGGCCAGGCCTGGCTGGACCCCAGGAGGGCAGATGCCTGTCTGAGGGGTTGGCAGCAGCAGCAGCTGCAGTGAAACCCCAGGAAGGGCAGTTTGGCAGTACCAGGGTCTGTGCTACAGACCACTGGGATCATGGGATTGTGCCAACTATGCCAGGATGGCATAGAGGGGGCAATTCCATGATCATAGACATGTTACATGGCCATATTCGGAGTTACCATTGTGAAGCTACATATAGGTAGTGACCTATATGTAGTGCACGCTTGTAATGGTGTCCCCGCACTCACAAAGTTCAGGGAATTGGCTCTGAACGATGTGGGGGCACCTTGGCTAGTGCCAGGGTGCCCTCACACTAAGTAACTTTGCACCTAACCTTTACCAGGTAAAGGTTAGACATATAGGTGACTTATAAGTTACTTAAGTGCAGTGTAAAATGGCTGTGAAATAACGTGGACGTTATTTCACTCAGGCTGCAGTGGCAGGCCTGTGTAAGAATTGTCAGAGCTCCCTATGGGTGGCAAAAGAAATGCTGCAGCCCATAGGGATCTCCTGGAACCCCAATACCCTGGGTACCTCAGTACCATATACTAGGGAATTATAAGGGTGTTCCAGTAAGCCAATGTAAATTGGTAAAAATGGTCACTAGCCTGTTAGTGACAATTTGGAAAGAAATGAGAGAGCATAACCACTGAGGTTCTGATTAGCAGAGCCTCAGTGAGACAGTTAGTCACTACACAGGTAACACATTCAGGCACACTTATGAGCACTGGGGCCCTGGGTTACCAGGGTCCCAGTGACACATACAACTAAAACAACATATATACAGTGAAAAATGGGGGTAACATGCCAGGCAAGATGGTACTTTCCTACAGTTGGGATTGCTCACATTCATATCATTTACTCTCACAATCCAGATTTTGTTTCTTGTCACTGTCCTAAGCATTGCAGCCCATGCATTTTATCATATATGACAGTCTTTTCAATAAATGTATTGAAAACTGCCCTGCATCTTCTTTCTTGCCTGTGTGTATAAGAGACTCATTTCTAACAAGAGAAAAGGGTAAGACGTGTTGCACCGCAATTTCCCTGAGAGGATTTCAGAGTCCATTTGCTAAGCTGCCAGAAATCACCTTTACTGTTTGTGTTTTGGTGAGTTGCTGATAGAAAGCAGGAAGAATGGGACTGAGAGCTACCAATTGGTATAGGGATTACTCAGTCATCTACAATCAGAGGTGCTGCCATCTCTAATTAAGCAACCTTATAGAGATACAATTGTTCTTACGACATGACGCCACCAACGATGGTGTAGGCACTAATTTACAAGTCTCCTGAGCATCTGTCTTACACACACTAAAGTACCCTAAGTACCAATATATGGAGGCGTCTGTGGTCTTGGGGACAATCCTCCTCAGCTAAATAGGGAGTACCTATTGTAGGAAAGTACCATCTTGCCTGGCATGTTACCCCCATTTTCACTGTATGTATGTTTGTTTTTGCCCATATGTCACTGGGATCCTGCCAGGCAGGACCCCAGTGCTCATAATGTATGCCCTGTATGTGTTCCCTGTGTGGTGCCTAACTGTATCACTGAGGCTCTGCTAACCAGAACCTCAGTGTTTATGCTTTCTCTGCTTTTCACAATTGTCACTACAGGCTAGTGACTATCTTCACCAATTCTCATTGGCACACTGGAACACCCTTATAATTCCCTATAGATGGTACCTAGGTACCCAGGGTATTGGGGTTCCAGGAGATCCCTATGGGCTGCAGCATTTCTTTTGCCACCCATAGGGAGCTCAGAGAATTCTTACACAGGACTGCCACTGCAACCTGAGTGAAATAACGTCCACGTTATTTCACAGCCATTTTTCACTGCACATAAGTAACTTATAAGTCACCTATATGTCTAACCCTCACTTGGTGAAGGTTAGGTGCCAAGTTACTTAGTGTGTGGGCACCCTGGCACTAACCAAGGTGCCCCCACATTGTTCAGGGCAAATTCCCCAGACTTTGTGCGTGCGGGGACACCATAACACGCGTGCACTACACATAGGTCACTACCTATGTGTAGCGTCACAATGGTAACTCCGAACATGGCCATGTAACATGTCTAACATGATGGAAGTTTCACCCCATTACCATTCTGGTATTGGGGGGACAATTCCATGATCCCCATGGTCTCTAGCACAGAACCCGGTTACTGCCAAACTGCCTTTCCGGGGTTTCCACTGCCGCTGTTGCTGCTGCCAACCCCTCAGACAGGTTTCTGCCCCCCTGGGGTCTGGGCAGCCCGATCCCAGGAAGGAGGAACAAAGGATTTCCTGTGAGAGAGGGTGTTACACCCTCTCCCTTTGGAAATAGGTGTGAAGGGCTGGGGAGGAGTAGCCTCCCCCAGCCTCTGGAAATGCTTTGATGGGCACAGATGATGCCCATCTCTGCATAAGCCAGTCTACACTGGTTCAGGGATCCCCCAGCCCTGCTCTGGCGCGAAACTGGACAAAGGAAAGGGGAGTGACCACTCCCCTGACCAGTACCTCCCAGAGGAGATGCCCAGAGCTCCTCCAGTGTGTCCCAGACCTCTGCCATCTTGGATTCAGAGGTGTTGGGGCACAATGGACTGCTCTGAGTGGCCAGTGCCAGCAGGTGACGTCAGAGACCCCTCCTGATAGGTGCTTACCTCTTTCAGTAGCCAAGCCTTCTTTCTTAGTAGCCAAACCTCCTTTTCTGGCTATTTAGGATCTCTCCTCTGGGCTATTCCTCAGATAACGAATGCAAGAGCTCACTAGAGTTCCTCTGCACTTCCCTCTTCGACTTCTGCCAAGGATAGACCGCTGACTGCTCCAGGATGCCTGCAAAACCGCAACAAAGTAGCAAGAACACTACCAGCAACATTGTAGCGCCTCATCCTGCCGCTCCCCCTTGCCGATCTCCCCTTGCCGCTGCCTCCCTGCGGCCCCGCCCCCCTCGCGCCCCCATTCGCCGCTCCCTCACACCCCCCGCACCCCGTGCCTTCGATACTCGGCCAGCGAACTCCTCGCCCTCAACCCTGGTCCCTCCACAGAGTGCTTCCAGGCCACCCCAAAGCACACCAAAGGACCTTTTTCCTGCCGCACCTGCAACTTCACCTGCAACAAAACAACGAAGCCAGCAACAACCAACACAAACCACCTGCACTGCATCCTCCTCAACACACGCTCCGCACGAAAGCACGCCATCGAGCTCTGGGACCTGCTCGACACCACCGCCCCAGACGTAGCCTTTCTGACCGAAACCTGGTGGAACAACTCCTCGGCCCCTGACATCGCCATCGCCATCCCTGACGGCTACAAAATCACCAGAAGAGATCGCACCAACGGAATCGGCGGAGGAATAGCCATCGCCCACAAATCTACCCTCAAGATCCACACCCACACGGACGACACCCTCAAGACAGCTGAACACCTCCACTTCCAGATTCACACGAACGCCAACACTACCCTCAGAGGAACCCTCATATACCGTCCTCCAGGACCAAGAGCCCTCTTCAGCGACACCGTCTCCGACCTCGCAAGCACCCTCTTCAGACTACATCCTCCTGGGAGACCTTAACTTCCACCTGGAGAACAACAATGACGTCAACACCGCATCACTGACCACCAACCTCTCCAACCTCTCCAACCTCGGACTCCGTCAACTGGTCAACACTCCCACCCACATCGCCGGCCACACCCTTGACCCACTCTTCACTTCAAGCAACCACATCTCTTTCAGCCACACCTCCGAACTCCACTGGACCGACCATCACTGCGTCCATTTCTCCTTCAAGAAAAACACCGAACACCACCGCACCCCTCTACCGCCTCACCGCCGCTGGGGAAAAGTCACCGAAGACCAACTAACCAACACCCTCGCCAAAAACCCACCACCCGACCCCACCGACCCGAACTCCGCCGCCATCAACCTCCAACAATGGATCCTCGACTGCGCCAACATCCTAGCCCCACTCAAGAGACCCACCGCCAACCAAGAAAAGAAAAAACCAGCATGGTTCACAGACGAACTGACCACCTCCAAACGCACCTGCCAGAAACTCAAGAAAAAATTGATCCTCAAGCGCACACCCGAGAACCTGGCTACCCTCAAGGAAGCCAACCGTGAACACCACCAACTGATCCGACTCGCCAAGCGCTCCCACTTCACAGAACGCCTTAACAACAACGCTCACGACTGCAAGGAACTCTTCGGCATCGTGAAGGAACTCTCCAACCCCAACGCCAACGTCAACGACATCCCTCCATCCCAGAAACTCTGCGAGGATCTCTCCACCTTCTTCTACCAGAAAATCGCAGCCATCCACAACAGCTTCAACACCTCACCTCCGCCAGACCCCACCCCCAACAACTCCTCCCACGCCGACCACATCACCACCTGGACCCAAGTAGACGACGCCGAAACCCTAAAGACCATGAACTCCATCCACTCAGGATCTCCCTCTGACCCTTGCCCACATCACTCATCATTCAACAAAGCCGACGTCACCATCGCCCCCAAACTCCGCAAGATCATCAACCTTTCCTTCAACACCGCTACCTTCCCGGACAGCTGAAAGCACGCAGAAATCCAACCCCTCCTCAAGAAACCCAAGGCCGACCTCAACGATCTCAAAAACCTCCGACCGAACTCCCTCCTCCCTTTCCCAGCGAAAGTCATCGAGAATATCGTCAACGCACAGCTCGCCCACTACCTAGAAGACAACTCCATCCTAGACCCCTCCCAATCCAGCTTCAGACGAAACCACAGCACAGAGACTGCACTCCTCGCCGCCACAGATGACATCAGACTACAAATGGACAACGGCGAAACCTCTGCCCTGATCCTCTTAGACCTATCAGCCGCCTTCGATACAGTCTGCCACCGCACCCTACTTACCTGTTTACACGAAGCCAGCATCCAAGACAAAGCCCTCAACTGGATCTCCTCCTTTCTCTCCGGCAGAATTCAGAGGGTCCGACTCTCACCTTTCCACTCCAAAGCCACCAACCTCATCTGCGGCGTCCCCCAAGGCTCCTCACTAAGCCCAACGCTGTTCAACGTCTACATGGCCCCCCTCGCACAACTGGCCCGCCAGCACGACCTCAGCATCCTCTCCTACGCCGACGACACCCAGCTTGTCCTCTCCCTGACCAAAGATCCTCTCACCGCCAAAGCCAACCTTCATGAGGGACTGAAATCCATTGCCGAGTGGATGAGCAACAGCCGCCTGAAACTTAACTCTGACAAGACGGAAGTCCTCATCCTCGGGCGCACCCCCTCGGCCTGGAACGACTCGTGGTGGCCCTCCTCCCTGGGCCCCCCACCCACCCCAGCCAGCCATGCACGAAATCTCGGCTTCATCCTCGACTCCGCCCTCACCATGTCCAAACAGGTCAACGCAGTCTCATCCTCCTGTTTTAACACCCTCCGAATGCTTCGCAGAATCTTCAAGTGGATTCCAACAGGAACCAGAAAGACAGTGACCCAAGCCCTCGTCAGTAGCAGACTCAACTACGGCAACGCACTCTACACAGGCATCCCAACAAAAGACATCAAACGACTCCAACGCATCCAGAACGCATCCGCCCGCCTGATCCTCGACATACCCCGCCAATGTCACATCTCCCCTCACCTGAAGGACCTCCATTGGCTCCCCGTGGACAAGAGGATCACCTTTAAACTCCTCACCCACGCACACAAGGCACTACACGACACCGGACCTACCTACCTGAACACCAGACTCAACTTCTACGTTCCCTCACGTCAACTACGATCTGCCAACCTTGCCCTCGCCATCGTCCCCCGAATCCAGCGCAAGACCTCTGGCGGCAGATCCTTCTCCTACCTCGCCGCCAAGACCTGGAACTCACTCCCGACCTCACTACGCCAGACCCAGGACCTCCTCACTTTCAGGAGACTCCTCAAGACATGGCTCTTCGAACGATAGCAGCACCCCCCCCCCAGCACCTCGAAACGGGTACTTAGCGCGCTTTATAAATTTATTGATTGATTGATTGATTGATTGATCCTGCCGGCTTTCTCGACTGTTTCCTGGCGGTGCATGCTCGGAGTGCTGTCTGCCTTCACCCTGCACTGGAAGCCAAGAAGAAATCTCCTGTGGGTCAATGGAATCTTCCCCCTGCTAACACAGGCACCAAACTTTTGCTTCACCGGTCCTCTGGGTTCCCTCTCATCCTGACGAGCGTGGTCCCTGGAACACAGGAGCTGGGTCAAAGTGTCTCCCAAAGTCTAGTGGCCCTTCTATGCAAATTTGGTGGAGGTAAGTCCTTGCCTCCCCACGCCAGACACTAAACCTGTGTACTGCGTGATTTGCAGCTGCTCCGGCTTCTGTGCTCTTCTCCAAGAATTCATTTGTGCAGAGCCTAGCCTGGGTCCCCAGCACGCCATCCTGCACTGCCCAACTCGCTGAGTGGTCCCTTCTTTGTGGCTCTGAGTCGACCGCTGTCCTCAGATCTTCTAAGTGCCGGCTCCAATACTTCTGCGGGTGCTGCCTACTTCTGAGGAGGCTCTCTGAGTTCCTGAGCGCCACCCTGTCTCTTCCTCCAAGGGGCGACATCCTGGTCCTTCCTGGTCCCCAGCAGCACCCAAAATCCTCATCCGCGACTCTTGCAGCTAGCAAGGCTTGTTTGCAGTATTTCTGCTGGGAAACACTTTTTCAACCTCCAGCACGCCATGGGACATCTTCCATCCAAAACAGCAGTTCCTAGCCTTTTTCGTTGTTGGAGAATCTTTGGCTTCTTCCACCCAGAGGCAGGCCTTTTGCACCTTCATCCGGGGTTTGGTGGGCTCCCTCCCCCCTGGACACTTTTGTGACTCTTGGACTTGGTCCCCTTCCTTTACAGGTCCTCAGGTCCAGGAATCCATCTTCAGTGTTTGCTGGTGCTTGTGGTTCTTTCAGAATCCCCTATCACGACTATTCTGTCTTTCTGGGGTAGTAGGGTAACTTTACTCCTACTTTTCAGGGTCTTGGGGTGGGGTATCTTGGACACCCTTACTGTTTTCTTATAGTCCCAGCGACCCTTGTTTGCACTACTTTTCTTACTGTTACTTACCTATTTTGGGTTTGTGTACATATAATTTGTGTATATTACTTACCTTCTAAGTGAGGTTATCATCTGAGATACTTTTGGCATATTGCACTAAAATAAAGTACCTTTATTTTTATTAACTCTGAGTATTGTGTTTTCTTATGATATTGTGCTACAGGATATAAGTGGTATAGTAGGAGCTTTGCATGTCTCCTAGTTCAGCCTAAGCTGCTTTGCCATAGCTGCCTTCTATCAGTCTAAGCTGCTAGAAACACCTTTTCTACAGTAATAAGGGATAACTGGACCTGGCACAAGGTGGAAGTACCTCTGGTACCCACTACAAGCCAGGCCAGCCTCCTACACAATTCAAAAAAGGGGGGGAGAGAGACAAAGGATACACCTGGTCAATGAGTGCATCAGCACCACTGTTGGCATACACAACACCCTCACACATAGGGAACAGGCCTACTCACTATGCATTGCACTACCAGTGATATTGCCAGCCACCAAGGCATGAGGAGGAGCACACACCGCCAACTGCAGCACACCTGAGACCCACGCAGCCCTGACCAGTAGTGGATGCTAACAAGGTAGGTAGGCAGTATTTTCCCTTCAGTCTGGCCTGGCCTAGGGGCACCCACTGACACACACCCACCACCCAGATACCACCCCTCTAGCTGTTTCCTTCAATGATGGCCACTGTACTCACCCCCTTGTGGCTGCTGTGATGCCCTCAAGCATCCAGCTCTAGATAGACCACTGCCAGTATGCAGGCCATCAGCGGGGTCAGGGTTCGAATGGCACCCCTTCCTCGTTGGGAGGCCATCCCCAGCTGGGCCTCCGCGGTCTTCCGGGCCCAGCGTCTCAGGTTGTCTCATTGTTTCCGACAGTGGGTGCTCGGCTGCCTTTTATCCCCAGGATCCGCACCTCCTTGGTATATGGCACGCCATATATCCTTCTTTTGATGGGCGCTGACCTGCAGAGGCATTACAGACAGGAGAACACCATTAGCCAAACAGTCCAGCCTGTAGGACGAATGACCCACCATACCCGTTTCCATCACTATTGGAACACACATAGCCCAGCACTCAACGTGTACCTAGCCAAGAGGACATCCCCCCCCCTTACACAATGCCTTCATACTCACCTGTTGGTCTGGAGGCCCATACAGCAGTCTGTACTGGGGTAGGACCCCATCTACCAGTCTCTCCAATTCCTCTGAAGAGAAGGCTGGGTCCTGTTCCCCGGTCACACGGGCCATGGAAGGTTCCAGACACAGGTCACAGCAGCACATGCAATAAAGGTCCTCTCCTATGAAAGGTCAGGAAACAAGTGAGGAATCAGATAGAAAATGGTGGTCACATCCCTGGTGGTGCATACCGTCACCGCCGGCGTACATCACCATTGGCCACTGTACTCCATAGGGCCCAATATTAACCAATGAGGAATTGCACGGTGGTTACCAACCGCTTCCCGCCATGGCGCACAACATCAGCGGCACTACCTCACTTCCACCTGTCCCTCCACACAGGAAAGGCGGACCAGATTTCGGGGGGGGGGGGCAGGCCTATAGAATAATGCTGCGTCACAGGATAAAGAGGCACACACTTGATAAATCACACTGTCCCATAACATGTTTACAGATTGCAGACTTGTGTTGTGGCTCCATTGTTCAGTTTTTGACAGCCTCCTCACTCTTTTGTCCCTTAAATTCCTACCGCTGCAGATGAATAGGAGACATACCCCCTTGTACAGACCCCTGGTGGACTTGGCTACACTGGAGGACAGGCACATAATGCTCACCTATAGTCTGGACAGGGCCACAATCACAGAGCTGTGTGCCCAATTGGAGCCTGAACTGATATCTGCTATCCGTCATCCCACTGGGATCCCCCCTCCTGTGCAAGTGCTATCAGTTCTCCATTTCCTGGCAACTGGTTCTTTCCAAGTGACAGTGGGCTTGGCAGCAGGAATGTCACAGACAATGTTCTCAATAGTGCTGACAAGAGTGTTGTCTGCCCTGATAAAACACATGTGCAGCTACATTGCATTCCCTCATGTTGAGGATTTAACCACTGTGAAGGCCAAGTATTATGCAATGGGACAAATCCCCAATATAATTGGGGGGATTGACGGAACACATATTGCATTTATCCCCCCCGCCAGAATAAACAGGTGTTCAGGAATCATATGAGTTTCCACTCTATGAATGTGCAGATGCTGTGCTTGGCGGACCAGAACATCTCTTACGTCAATGCTAAGTTATCCTGGGTCGGTGCATGATGTCTTTGTCCTAAGGAACAGCAGCATCCCAATTGTGATAGCCCAACTGCAGAGGGACAGGGTGTGGCTAATAGGTGAGCCCTTGTTCCCACCCAGTATATGTTGGTGTATGGCTATGGTGCTGGCCATATGGGATAATGTCTGGCTAAATATTGTCCCTCAATATTTGCAGGTGACTCTGGTTACCCAAACCTATCATGGCTGCTGACCTCTGTGAGGAATGTCAGGACAAGGGCAGAAGAACGTTATAATGTGGTACATGGGTGAACCAGAAGGATCATTGAAAGGACCTTTGGCCTCCTAAAGGCCAGGTTCTGGTGCCTCCATCTATCAAGTGGATCCCTGTGCTACTCACCCAAGAAGGTCTGCCAGATAGTGGTGGCATGCTGCATGTTGCACAACCTGGCCCTCAGACGCCAGGTGCCTTTTCTGTAGAAGGAGGAGACTGGAGATGCCCCTGTGGCAGCAGTGGACCCCGTGGACTGTGAGGATGAGGACACAGAGGATGAGGATGTGGATAACAGAACATCTGTAATCCATCTGTACTTCCAATGACACACATGTGAGATAGTGAAACTTTACATTTCAATTACTTTGGTTGTATTCTGTATGGCATTGGCATGCTGGTATTTCCCACTTCTATGCCCACTTACTCTTCCCCCTGGCTATTCATTTTGCAGATGTTGGTGATTTGACAAATTCTCCTGGTGTGATCCCAACAGCCAGCTACAGGTCATTAATTCTATGTTCATTCTATGTACAGTTCATTTGCAATGGTTGCACCTGTTTCAATCAATACATATTTGAAATACATGACATACTCAAAATCGATTTTTAGCAAAGGGTGTTTCTTATATTGCTAATATATAGAGGTGAAAGTGCAATGGGATGGGGTGATGATGGAGGAAAGTCCAGGGTATTGTTCCAGTCTGTTTGTAGCTCAGGTGCATTGTCCATGGGGACATAGGAAGGGGAGCAATGGCAGTTCCAGTTGGACAGGGTGACTGAGTGGGACACAAGGGGGACAATCAGAAGAGTCTCACTTCCTGGCGGGGGTCTTGGCAAGTATCTCTGGCTTCTGTCTGGATCACAGGGAACGTTTGTGAGGTGGCTCACCTTCTGCAGGGGGAGGGGTGCTGGTGGCCTGTGATTCCTGTGGCCTGAAGTGGAAGGCTGTTCAGATGATTGGCTATTGGCTAGTGGCAGTGGAAGTGGAGGGCTGTTCAGATGACTGGCTAGTAGCAGGGGCCCACTGGTGTGACACTGCTTCCCTCATTGTGTTGGTCATGTCTGCCAGCACCCATGCTATGGTGATCAGGGTGTTGTTGATGGCCTGCAAGTAATCCCTGATCCCCTGATACTGTCCCTCCTGCAGCCGCCTGTTCTCCTGCACGTTGTCTAGCATGTGGCCCACCGTGTCCTGGAAATTTTGATAGGCTCCCAGGATCTCGGACAGTGCCTCCTGGAGAGTCGATTCCCTGGTCTTGTCCTCCCCCTGGCTCCCAGCAGTCCTCTCAGTGTCCCTGTTGGCCTGTGCCTCTGTCCCCTGAATGGTGTGCCCACTGCCACTGACCCCAGGTCCCTGATTGTCTTGTGTGCGAGGTGTGGCCTGGGGTCCCTGTACAGGTGGGCACACTGCTGATTGACGTGTCCTGGGGACAGAGGTTTGGGGATGCTGGGTGGGTGCTGTGATGTTGTTTCCTGATGGGGGAGGCTCTGTGGTGGTCTGTGACTGGGCTTGGGTAACCGGCTGTCCATTGGTCCCTGATGGGCCAGGTAGATTGTCCATATCCTGAAGACTAGAGTTACTGTCATCACTGTGGGCCTGTTCAGTTGGGGGACTGGATAGTGCTGGCACCTCCTCTCCGGTGACATTGGCTGGGGTACCTGTGGGGATGTAAATGATGTGTTATGGTTAATGTGTATGATATATTGTACATCCCAAGCTTCCCCTCTATGGTTGGTGTTGCCCTGCCAGCTTTTACTTGTGTATGTTGGTGTATGGTGGGATTGCTAGTTCTCTGTGCTGTGCATGCTTTAGTGATGAGTGTCCATGCAGGGCTGTGAGGGGTGTCCATGCATTGGTACAGCATGCATGGTTCAGCATTGGGATGGTGTAGTGTGTGGGATGTAGTGGAGTGATGGGAGTGAGGGTGAGGGGATGTGTTTGGAATGCAGGTAGGGGGTGATAGTAGAGAGTTGACTTACCAGAGTCCAGTCCTCCTCCGACACGAGCCAGGCCCTCAGGATACAGTATTGACAAGACTTGCTCCTCCCATGCTGTGAGTTGTGTGGGAGGAGGTGGGGGTCTATCGCCAGTCCTCTGGATAGCGAGCTGGTGTCTTGCTGCTATGGAACGTACCTTCCTCCGTAGGTCATTCTACCTCTTCCTAATGTTGTCCCTTGTTCTGGGGTGCTGTCCTACGGCGTTGACCCTGTCCACGATTCTCCGCCATAGCTCCATCTTCCTGGCTATTGATATCTGCTGCACATGTGCTCCAAATAGCTGTGGCTCTACCCTGACAATTTCCTCCATCATGACCTTTAACTCCTCCTTAGTGAAAATGAGATGCCTTTGTGGTGCCATAGGTGTTATGTGATGTGTGTTGGTGAGGGTGTGTTGGGTAATGTGTTGGGGTGTGTGAAGTGGGGTGCGTGAGGGATGGATGGGTGTATGTGGTGTCTGTATGTAGTTGTGTCAGTGGTCTTGGTGTCAGTCTTGTGCCAATGATTTGTATTCGTAAGGGGTTGTGGGTAATGTGGGTGTGTCTGATAGTGGTGTGGATGTGTGGGTGTGGTGTGTGTATGGGTGTCAGGTGTGTGTTGTTTGAATTGTCCAATGTGGTGTTTTGTCTGTTGGTGTCCAATGTGAGCGCAGCGGTATCTAACGACAATGGTTTACCGCTGTTGAATGTCCGCCGTGGTGATTTGTGGGTCATAATGTGGTGGGCTTTGTTCTGTTGGCGTAACGGTGTGGATTTTGATACAGCCACTTTATCACTGACCTTTGGTCTGGCGGATTTGTATCTATGGCTTAATTCTGTCGGATTGGTGTGTGTGTGTCATAATATGGTGAACGGATATCTGACGCCACCGCGGTAAGTTGGCGGCCGTCAGTGTGGTGGTTAGCGGGATTTACCGCCAGGGTCATAATGAGAGTCTG
Organism: Pleurodeles waltl; assembly: GCF_031143425.1. NCBI lineage: Eukaryota > Metazoa > Chordata > Amphibia > Caudata > Salamandridae > Pleurodeles > Pleurodeles waltl. The sequence continues at coordinate 756,959,013 of NC_090449.1, read as the reverse complement.
TATCTCTTATGTATGATTTTAAATTTGCTTTTAGATTTTTAGATGAAAGCATTTTTAGACTTTGGATTTCACACACTTGTTTTGGCAATAGGGCAGGGTGTTATGGATCCATTTTAGTTTGTCTGGGCACAGGAATTTAGCTTAGCTTTGGCTTGCAGGCCTGTGCCCTTTTACATAAATAAACATGTTCTGTTTTATTTTTCATTTTTATTCATTTTAGCATTGGTTGCAGTTTTTGCATTTTAAGAGAAATTCATTTTTTTCTTAATCAGTTGCGAGTCCGTGAAAGCGTCATTATCAGTAATGTACATATTGGATTGTCAACATGTCGCTTTGCTTCATGTTAGACAAGATCAGAACATTGACATGTCAGGCATTTTGTTATGATATTGCAGATCCAAGTTTGCGCACACAATCTAATGTTGAGGTACATACCCACATCAGGATCGCTACACAGACAATAACATGGGCCTTATAAAAGCATTCTGTGAGACCATGGTCATAACAGGGGGTTTCACCCTGCATCCACCATCCATAATGCACGTCATTTTGCAGCAGACCTCAGCCTTTGTATCTCTACACCGCCACCCTTGTTCTAAGGTAACGAATTGGGGCACCTTTCAGGGACACAGCTTGGGCAGATTAGGTTTATCATGACTTGCTCTGTTTAGGGTTGAAAATACTCTTTCAGGAGGAATTTGCATATTCATGTGTTTTGCAAAATGTTGGGATTGTTCATATTCAGCTCATTTATTCTCACAATCCTGATTTATTTTCTTGTCATTATCCTAATCGTTGCAGCCCATGCATTTTAGTGTAGATTGCAGTCTTTTCAATAATATATTGAAAGCTGTCCTGCATCTTCTTTCTTGCTTGTGTATGTGTCAGAGACTCATTTCTAATGAGAGAAAAGGGTCAGACTTGTTGCATTGTGATTTCCCTGAGAGGATTTCAGAGTCTATGTGCTAGGTTGCCAGAAATCACCATTGCTGTTTGTGTTTTGGTGAGGTGCAGCTACAATGCCAGAAGGACTGGGCCAACAGCTGTCAACTAGTGTAGGAATGAGTCGCCTACAATCAGAGGTGCTGCAATTCCTAATCCAACAGTCTTGTAGTGATACAAGAGTCCTTATGACAATACACACCCTAAAATAACCTGTGCTCTCCCTCTGGTAGGTTGGCACAGAGTAGTCAGGCTTGACTTAAGAGGCAATGTGTAAAGTATTTGTGCAAAACCTAGCTACAGTAACACAGTGAAAGACACCACAAGAAGACTCCACACTAGTTTTGAAACATAAAGAAAATTTATCATAGTAAAACAATCAAAAGGATAGAGGGGCATATTTATACCTGTTTTGCCCCGAATTTGCATCATTTGTTTTTAAGAAAATTCAGTGCAAAACTAACTCCATATTTATAGTTTGGCACCAGACCCGTCTAGCGCCAAATTTATGGAATTAAAGTAATTTTTGGGACGTGGAAACCTACCTTGCGTTAATGAGATGCAAGGTAGGTGTTCCAGTGCAAAAAGTGACTCTATGGCCTTAGTGCCATATTTATCCTCCCATGCTAAAATCAGGCACGGGCGGAGGAGGGGTCAAATCATGGTGCAAAGCTTGCTTTGCAACATTTTTTAATGCCTGTGTCAGGGCAGGGGTTAGGGGACCTGTGGGCCTATTTCCATGGTGGAACACCATGGAATAAGCCCACAGGTGCCCTCCATAGGCCCCAGAGACAACCCCACCCACACCAGAGGGACAGCAGAGGATGGGGGACCGCATCCCAGGTAAGTATAGGTAAGTACAGGTAAGTATTTTTTTTTAAAGTGCCATTGGGGGCCCTGAAATGGCCCCCCCTACATGGCACTGGGTGCAATGGCCATGCCCAGGAGAAGCTGGTCCCCTGTGCTGGCCATTGGGGTGGTGGGCATGACTCCTGGCTTTTCTAAGACAGAAGTCATGTGGTATGGATGGTTTTGAGTCAGAAAATGACTCTAGGCAGGTTAGAGTCAATTTTTTACTCATGTTATTTTACTCTTACCTGCCTAACGTCATTTTTTAGTGCAAAACCCCCTTCTTCCATACCACCAGCCCCACCTGACTAACGTCAGTTTTTTTAACACTAGCCTACACTTGGCACCGGCTTGCACCATTCCATAAATATGGTGCCCGGCTGGTGCACAGAAATAGTGAAAGCCAGTGCTAAACATTTTGGTGCAAAACTGCATTAGTGCAGTTTTACACCTAAAAGTATAAATCAGGGGCAAAAGTTCAATAAGTAGAACTCAAGATATTATTTTTTAATTAAGGGCTACGTTTACAAGGAGCTTGCACCGCCTCTGCATTTCTTTTTGATGCAGCAATGCTCAATCAGTGCACCACTCTGCCCCATATTTACAAACTGAAGCATTGGGCCCAATACGTCAGTTTGTAGAGGCCTGCATCACATTATACCTGCACCATGTCTTACGTACGAAGGGTAGGTGCTCCTATTTGAAAACTCACGCAGAACTGATGCAGTGAAATTTACAAATTTGAACTGCGTCAATCTATGACTTTACTACGTAAAAATCCCTATGCCACCTCAAATCCGGCATAAGGATAGACGCAGGTCTTTTAAGAAAGGACTTGCCTCTGTCTTCTAATAAATTGTTGGAGTTGCATCAGTTTTACGACACACCTCCAGCAATCCATCACTTTAGTGCCAACAGATGAGTCAGAATTTCTGACACATCTGTGAAAACTTGGACCATGGTGCTCTGTATTATAAATATAGCGCATCCATGGTGCTGTTAGCACATTTGTGGCTGGCATAAGAAATCAGATGCCTCAATGCCGATGCATCAGATTCTTGTAAATATGCCCCCAAATGTGAAAACTGTGCTCAGAAGTCACTAGTGGTCAAAAGGTTACTTCAGATCGCGAGGGACCAGTGCAAATCCAAAATCCAAGCTGACAGCAATAAAGGGTAGACTGGCTACAGGACCCAGACAGGTACCGCTGAAACAGAACTATAGATGGAGCTTTTCTCTATTTTGGGAGTCTGCTGTGTCCCCATCAAGCAACGCAAAGGGGATCCTGCATAGTCGTTAAACTCCATTGAGGTGAGTGGAAAAGCGTAGTTGTTGAGCTGTGCGGAGCTTTGCAATCGAGCTGCATCAAACGTCGTCGTTGAGCAGTATAGACCATTGATTCGATGTCCAGTGGCGCCAAACTGTGTTGAGCATTGATGCAATGTCATCAAGCAGCTGCTGCATCAGCATCAAAGGGGAGAAGTTCCATTCAGTGCTAAGTACCTGATACACCGAAGTCAAGAAGGAAAAGGCTCCTAAAACCCACTTTTGATGTCTAGGACTGGAGAGGGGCACCTCAAGTAAGGGTAGGACTTCCAAATGGCAGCTTCCAGCAGCACCAGAAGAGTTGCAGGCAGTCTTTGATGTGCCTGAGACTCCAGGGGAACAGGGGCAAGCCCAAAAACTGTTGAAGACTCTTGGATTTAAGGGTGTAGAGAGCAAGAACAGACCTTCTCGTTGCAGGCAAGAAGCAGCAGGCAGCAAGCCACACAGCAAAGCAAGTAGCCAAGTGGCAGTCTCTCCTACAGCATAGCACACAGCAAGCAGTAGGCCAACACAGCAATGCAGTTACAGAGTGGCAGTCCCTCCTGGCAGCACAGCAGTCCTTCTTCCTCACAGAGTGTCCTTGGTTCTAGTGGAGGTCTGATTTGCTGGAGTTTGGGGTCCAGTACTTACACCCAAATGTTCCTTTGTAGTGAGGGAGACTTCAAAGAGGCCTTTGAAGATCACACAATCCCTGCCCTTACTTTCCTGGCTCCGGACAACCTACAGGGGGGTACGCAACTATTTGTGTGAGGAGAAGACAACTCCTCCCACCCATCTAGCCCAGGAAGAATAATCAAACTGGTGATGGGCCATCAGGATGCAAATGTGACACCAAGCTCACTTTGTGTGTGACTGTCTAGAGGGAATGTACAAAGCCCAATTGTCAACAACGCCAGGCATGTATTTAGAGATAAGGAGAGGCACAGAACAGTTAAAGTAAGAAAATGCCAGCTTTCTAAAAGCGGATAATCAGACTTTCAATGTAAAACCTGACTTCACCATAAGTTGTGTTTTAAAATTGTGGGCCCAGGGACATCAAGCTACATATTTCTATATTTTCAGAATTGGAGATTACATTTAAAAGATGTTTTAAAGCAATCCCAAAGTTATCCTATCGGACAGGTAGGCTTTCCAATTGTGAAAAATGAATTTAACTGTTTTTCACTACCTGGACATGTTAGCCTTAAAAGTACATGTCCAACTTTTTAAATACACTGAACCCTGCCATTGGAGCTAGCTAGGGCCTACCTTAGTGGTGACATCTGTGTAATAGAAAGAAAAGTTTAGGCCTGCAAAGGGGGTGGCCTTTGTAGGTCGAAATGACAGTTTAAAACTGAACACACAGGCTCTGCAATGGTAGGCCTGAAATATGTTCACAGGGCTACACTAGTGGGTGGCACAATCTGTGCTGCAGGCCCACTAGTAACATTTAATGTACAAGCCTTGGGCATATATATTGCACTCTACTAGTGACTTACAAGTAAATTAATTATGCTGATTATGGATATGCCATTTATACTATGTTTAAAGTACAGAGCATGTGCACTGTAGCACTCGTGAGAAGTGGTAAAGTGCCCAGAATCCTAAAAGTCAGCAAAAATGATTGAGAAAAACAGGTCAGAGAGCAACAAGTTATGGGAAACCACACCAAGGATGCCAGGTCTAACAGTTTTGATGGAATGTCCTTGAACGTCCATCTTAAAAGTGCCTCATTGACAGTACTGTCCATAGGGGAAACCTAGTTTTCTGTGAAATATTGCAGTATGTGAGCATATCCCTAAAAGGGTCATCCATTAACTCCTCTGATCACAATCTTCAAGTTGGTATTTGAACACAGCCCCTCCCCTAGAATACAACCACTTTCTACTGCCTAATATCTGATAAAGTGTGCACTATGTATGCAGTATTCAACACCTTCGACCACATTGCTTCATTACATACCTTTATGTTGATTCTGGTATGCATTTGGTAAACTGGGGAATAAATAGATTATTTGATGACCTCAGAGTGCATAAGTCTCCACGCTTCATAAAACAGCCTTGGCTCTACCCATTTCTGAAAGTGTTTTTCCTGCAGTATTGGGCAGAGGTGAACTAGGTTGGGCCAGGTCAGTGTTACAGATGCAATTAAAATTGTTCCCTCCCGCCCCCCATATATTGGGGGCCTGCCAATCATGTACTAAAGATGGCTACAAAGTATACCGGAAGGATGCCTGGTTTATATTTGGGGCATAAACTGCCAGTAATTCCTTTTATTCTCCATCCAGGAGCCTGACCATCACGTATCTGACCACAGGGTCAATGCAGCTGCCATTCACTGCAAACGGAAACCCTGAAGATATCTAAACCAGAGTGCTCCTAGTGAAGGTTAAGTATGAAATGCTGTACCTATGTGTGCTTCCACAGTAGGGATCACAATAACTAGATACAGCAAACACAACTCCAACTCCCAGGGTAAAAAAAAACAGAGACCTAGCCATTGCAACAGTACCACCCTTGTTTCTTAGGAAGCTATTTGTGTTTTCCATGTGTATCAGGAGCCTGGGGTGCTATTTGAAGTGCTGCCTCTGGCCCACTCCTTTTATGTTCATTTCCCATAGGTGTTTCCATGTATACTTGCAGTCAGCTTTGCACTATATTTCTCGCTGCTCCCGGCATCATGGCAGGTCCAATAATTCATTCTGAGTTACCCATATCACCATCTCTTGATGTAGCATCCACCTCTTGTTCCAATAATTGTGCTGTGTACTGTGCTGCACTGTGGGACAGTACAACCACCCTAGCCTGTGCCCTTTGTCTGGTCACCTGTGCCTCCGTAGGCCGCCCTTGAGGTTTCCTATGCCACCTTCTCTTGGCTTCAGTGACTTGCAATCAGTGGTTTCTGCTCTCTTATCCACTGGTATCCTAATCCTTTTTGTTTGCATCCACGTGTGTGCATTCTGTAATGTCTGAGAAAAGAGTTGGTGCTCAGCATCAATCAATGATAGCTTAGCGGAGTATGTAAGGCAATATTGCAAGACCAGCACAGCCAGCAAGGCCGTTACACCGCTAGCACCCTCCGTGCACTCAACACCGGACAGCACACGCCTGCTTCCTGGCCTCCCCTAAGCACACCCAAGGACCCTTCACCTGCCGGAACTGCAGCCTCACCAGCCTCCAATTCATCGAACCTCCTGCCGAGCCTGACCACAACTACCTCCGATGCATCCTACTTAACACCCGCTCCGCACGCAAACATGCAGTTGAACTCTGGGACCTGCTCGACACCTCCATCCCAGACGTCGCCTTCCTGACGGAGACCTGGATGAACATCTCCTCGGCCACAGACATCACCATAGCCATTTTGGAAGGCTATAAGATCACCCGCAGGGATCGCACCAACGGAGTCGGAGGCAGAATTGCCATCGTTCACAAGAACACCATCAGGTTCACGACCTATTCCGATGACACCCTCAGCGCCGCTGAACACCTGCACTTCCAGAACCACACCAACCCCAACACCACCCTCAGAGGAACCCTCATCTACAGAACCCCCGGACCTCGGCCACAGTTCTGCAATGCCATCGCCGACCTTGTCAGCAGGCACGCCCTAGCCTCCGCCGACTACGTCCTCCTTTCACCTGGAGAATAGCAATGATCCCAACACCACCACCCTAATCGACAGCCTCGCCACCCTTGGACTCAGACAATTCGTCACTATCACAACACACTCCGCTGGCCACACGCTGGACCCCGTCTTTTCCGCTAGCCCACACGTCACCTTTAGCCACACCACCGAACTCCCATGGACTGACCACCGTTGCATCCATTTCACTTTCCAGAAACCCACCACGCACCACCGCACCTAACAGATTTCCTGCTGCAACTGGAGCAAAATCAGCCAAGACCAGCTGAACACCAGCCTCGCCCGAAAACCACCCACCGAACCCACCAACCCCGACCTCACAGCCTGCAACCTCTGGCACTGGATCGACGACTGTGCCAACACCCTCGCCCTGCTCAATAAACCTTCCAACAGAGGTGCCAACAAGAGAGCCAGCTGGTTCACCTCGGCCCTTCAAGTCTCCAAGAAAACCTGTTGGAAACTGGAGAGAAAGTGGCTCCTTGAACAGACTCCGGACAACCACCTTCAAGAACGTCATCCACAATCACCATCACCTCATCAGATCTGCCAAGAAAACCTCCTTCAAAGACCGCCTGGACAACAACGCACACAACAGCAGGGAGCTCTTCAACATCGTGAATGAACTCTCCAACCCCAGCTCCAGCACAAACAACATCCCACCTTCAAAAGACCTGTGCAACTCCCTCGCCAGCTTCTTCCACCACAAGATCACAGACATGCATGACAGCTTCAACCACGCCAGACAACCACGCCAATCTCTGACTCCTCAGACTCTCCTCCCACTTTCAACTACGACCCCCTGCTCATCTGGGCCAACGTGAACGAAGACAACACAATCAAAACCATGGTCTCCATCCACTCTGGATCTCCGTCAGACCCATGCCCGCACCATATCTTTAACAAAGCAAGCGCCACCATCGCACCCCACCTCTGCAAAGTCATCAACATCTCCTTCGAGACCGCGACCTACCCCGAGAGCTGGAAGCATGCTGAGATCAAACCCCATCTCAAGAAACCCAAGGCGTACCCGAGAGCCCTCAAGAACTTCCGCCCCATTTCCCTGCTCCCATTCCCAGCCAAGGTCATGGAGAAGATTGTCAACAGACAACTGACCCACTACCTCGAAGAAAACAACATCCTGGACCCATCCCAATTAGGGTTCCGCAGCATTCACAGTACGAAAACCGCCCGCATCGCTGCCACCGAAGACATCAGGGCCCTGCTTGACAATGGTGAAACCGCGGCCCTCATCCTCCTGGAACTCTCGGCCGCCTTCAACACGGTCTGCCACCTTATCCTACGCACACACCTTCACAACGCAGGGATCCGGGGCAAGGCTCTGCAGTGGACCACTTCCTTCCTCTCCGGCAGAACCCAGAGAGCGTCCGCCTCCCCCCTTTCCGCTCCGAAGCCTCCAAGATCATCTGCGGTGTTCCCCAAGGTTCGTCCCTCAGCCCTACACTTTTTAACATCTACATGGCCCCGCTCGCCCGCATTGACCGGCTGCACAACCTCAGCATCATCTCCTACGCCACCCAACTGATCCTCTCCCTCACCAAGGACCCCCTCACCGCCAAATCCAACCTCCACGAAGGAATGAAGGCCGTCACCGAATGGATGAGGAACAGCAAACTGAAGTTGAAGTCAGATAAGACTGAGGTCCTCATCTTCGGTGCCAACCCCTCAGCCTGGGATGACACCTGGTGGCGGACCGCTCTGGGAGCAGCCCCAACACCCACCAACCACGCACGCAACCTGGGCATCATCCTCGACTCAACACTCTCCCTGACCAAGGAAGTCAGCGATGTCTCCTCAACCTGCTTTAACACCCTCTGCATGCTCCGCAAGATCTACAGATGGATCCCCACAGAAACAAGAAGAACAGTCACCCAAGCCCTCGTCAGCAGCAAACTTGACTATGGAAACACCCTCTACACAAGAGCCACGGCCAAACTCCTCAAACGACTGCAACGCATACAAAACACCTGATCCTCGATGCACACCGCCACAGCCACATCACCCCCCTTCTGAGAGACCTACACTGACTCCCTGTCAACAAAAGGATAACCTTCAAGCTCCTCACCGACGCACACAAGGTGCTCCACAACACAGGTCCAGCCTACCTCAACAGACGACTCACCTTCTACACCCCGTCCCGCCAACTCTGCTCAGCTGACCTCGCCCTCGCCACCGTCCCCCGCATCCGAGGAGCGACTACTGGATGCAGATCCTTCTCCCACCTCGCCGCCAAGACCTGGAACACCATTCCCTTGCCCCTACGACAGATCGAAGACCTGCTGACTTTCAGGAAACGGCTCAAAACCTGGCTATTTGAGCAGTAGCAGCACCCTTCCCCCCCTCAGCGCCTTGAGACCCGCACGGGTGATAGTGCGCTCTACAAATACACTGATTGATTGATTGACTTGTTTCTGGATCTCAACGAACTTTCCGCATCTGCTCTGGGCTTCGCTGGTGTAATCTGGGTGCAGATAAATGTTTACTGAATTTCCATCCATGACGCAGGGTCCTCTAGTATAGGCCATCTGGTGGATTACATCTCGGTCTCCAAAATTCAACAGTCTAGCCACTAAGGGCTTGGGCACAAGGCCAGGTTTAGGAGAATGGCTGGGCACTCAATGGTCTTTCTGAAATTAGAAAAAATTGGGATTTTGCCTTGCATCAGAACGGTGCCCTGCCACTCCCCTATATAACACTCCATATTTGGGTCCTCTGCCTTCTCAGTTATACCAATAATACTGATGTTATTGCACCAGGAGCAGCCTTCAGCATCCTCATCTCTGACCCTGTCCATCAGTGTTTTCATTTCCTGCTGTAGGACTTCTATTTGTGGCTGCATTTCTTTCACTCTTTCAAGTAAGACTATATAAATGGATTAATTTTGCTTGACCCTTTCACTAACTTTCGATGAACAGCTCTCAACAACTCAATCTCTGTTACTGCCAAGTCAATTTTACTTTCAAGATTGGATTTAGTGTAGAGAATAGCTTGCCATATCTTATCATATGTCCCAGTGTGCCCAAGTGTCGACTCAACATGACTCAAGGACTCAGAAAGCTAGGGATACTAGTTTAACAGCTCTCTCTTAATACTAGTGGGGAGCAACCATGGGTTTGACTATTATTGTTAAGAGATCCCTAACCTCTATGATCCATGGTGGTGGGATACCTATAGCTCCAGCAACATTTCAAGGTATAATTCCAAACCTAGACCCTGTCCTGTAGTAAAGATGGATCTGCCATTGTGTTGAGCAGCACCACTGCTCTGCAGGTGAGTCCTCCTTTAAGTCAGCAGCTATGTTGCTTCATAGATGGTCCTGTGTGCACTTAATATTCCTTGTAGTAAGCCTGGTGCCCCAAGCATTGGCTGCAAAGCTGTCCTCCAGTGATGTGCGGCCAAGGTCATATGCAGCCCCCCAGGTTATGTGTTAAGAAATATTTTATTAGTTAATCAAAACCATAAAAACATCTGATCATAGTACATCATTCAGAGAATAGGTAGACCTCCTTAACAATACCATGAGTATTCTTGCCCATTCACCTGCCCATAAGCATCTTTAAATCCTCACAATTGACATACAAAACTATTGTGCTAGATAAAGTGCAATGCAAAAGTGTCAAGCAAATGCCCCTGCAGGTGCTCATCGTGAGCAATGTTGTATTTAACAATGCTGGGCTGTAGGTATTAGAACATGGTACATGGCCATTCCATTAATGGATCTCGGTCTCAACCCAAGCAGTATTCGCAGCTAATAACATCAGTCACTACTGCAGCAATGTACAAGAGAGGGAGTGGGGGAGAATTGAATCATTCCTGCTACATCCCACATTGCATGTGTAGCAACCTCCTTGTTGGGATGAGGCAACTTTCTGCCACAGCGTGTTACCAGCAGCCGAAGGAGTCAGAACGTTTCTACCTCTACGTTCAGAACTCAGAGTGGCCACAGGGCCCTCAGGATGTCAGTTGGCGCCACCAGCCCAGCCATGCCCGAGAGTTCTTGGCTGACTGCCACCCTGCCTCTTCAGTCACTTCATTGCTTGTAGGCCCACAGCTGCCTGGGATTGATTATCTGGCCCTAGAAATGTTAAATCAGCACTGGCACCCCCACCAAGGCCTGCACTATGTGCTGTTGTATCAGGTGGGGCTCTCCCACTACCGTAAGGACCCTTAGCTGTTAGCTGGTGACACAAGCCCAGCAGCAGCTGTACGCTTCTGGCCGGCTGCTGGGATCCACCCCACCTCTTCTGGTGCTTCTTTGTTCATGGGCTCGCTGCAGAATGGGATTGATTCTCCGGTGCCAGGAGCATTGATTCAGTGCCAGAGCCCGCATCAAGCCTCACAACAGGGTCCGCCAAACCAGCTGGGGATCCACCACCCTCGGAGAGGACCAATGCTAATTTTCAATGCCTTATTCTTGCAAGATCAGGTGAAGTCACACACAGAGCTCACAGCCATGCAACTTTCTTGGTCGCAGTATTGGCCTTGCCCCCATGCACTTGCCTTATAACCAGTGCAGTCTTACAAAATCAGGGAATCTGGTTACCTTACTCATTTGATGACACAATACAAAGATGTAAGAGAATAAAGGTAGAGCAGCAAGCATGAGGTGTAGCTATTACTATTAAGAAGGAAAGCACAACCTGATTGGAACACCATCACTGGCTACAAGTTAGGGTCTGGAGTAAGTTCACAGCACTAAACAAAATGATTAAACAACAAAAGCTGCTCTACATCAGTCTGTGAACACCAGGATAACATCCATACCTCTTTTCTCTTGCCCTGGATTCATAGAAAGGCTACTTGCAACTAGTAAAACTCTTTATAATATAACTCTATCTAAACACATATTCCTCATCTTTTGAATAATTCCCAGACATTAGACTGTATCTGGAAACTTTAAAAGCTACCTCGTATGCCAAAAGATGGTGCTCCGCATTTATGTCATTCCACTCTAGAAATGACACGTAGGCCCCATTTAAGTGCCACTCCCACACTCTGATGTCAGTTGCTTTTGAGGCTGTTCATGCCCCCAGATGCAAAGCCCAAACGGCAGTCCTAGACTTAGAATCTTGTTAGTGAATGAAGCTCAATACATAGAACACAGGAGCATTAGCCACAGATAGAGACTACCAGAAAGCATTACTAAATGTAAGTAACTTATTTTCCTGATAGAGACTTCTCTGGGCAGATTTCTCCCCTTTTGAATACATACCAGAGCAGTACCCATTATGATGTCTATGAATTGACTGAGACCATAAGGTCCTGAAAAACCCAGTGGGCAGAATGCCCCTTTCCACGAACCTGGATGTTCAGACAGTAGTACTTCATGAACACATAGAGTGACACCCACATAGCTGCCTGACAGATGTCCAGAACAGTAACTCCACATGCCAAATGCATTGGCAGCAGATTTGGCCCTGTTTGAAATGAGCTTGCAGTACTTCTGGAAGGTGCTTTTTGGCCTGTGCTTAGCAGATCTTGATGCACTGTATGATCCAGCAAGAGATGCTCGTTTTCTGCATGGCCTTGCCTTTGTTCACTCTAGGGAACATCACAAAGAGCTAACTGTCCAACCAGTGTTCTTCCGTATGATTGACGTAAAAGCTCAGCGCTGTTTAGGGATCCCAAGTGATAGAGCATCTCCTCCTACATAGAGGGGTGACATGGAGCATAGAACACTGAAAGGGTGATAGTTTGACCTGCATGAAACAATGTCACAACTTTTGGCAAGAAGGAAGCTTGCATCCAAAGAATCAGTTTGTCTGGAAAAAAGGCGGTGATTGGCAAATTGACTCAGAGAGCCTGTAGGTCACTCACTCGCGCCACCAATGCTACTGAGTTGAGGAACACTGTCTTGAGAGTAAGAAGCCACAAAAAGGATAGCTACAAAGAGGCACAAAGAGACTGTGGGGAGCAGGGTCAAGAATGATTTGCATATTTGTCAAACTGTTAATAAAAAGATAAGTAAGTAAAAAATAAAGACATAGCTGGGTCCAAACTGAGGTGGCATGTGGGCAAAAAAACGATGGATTGGGAAGCAGCTCAAGCAGTTGCCAGTGGTTGAGATTAATTCCAGCATTCCATCAATCACCTTGTTGTTTTTGCATTTGCCACCCTAAGTGCTCCAGGTATGCCCAGACATGGTTCCAGGGCTCACTGTGCCACTGGATTCAAGCTTGCCTGGCTGATAAGGGCTGAAACCCAGAAAATGGTCCCAGGATGCTTCTTTCTGGCCCAGGGAGGACCTGACCTACCAGTTCGGTATAGACTGTTCCTATGGGGAACAGGGTGAAGACTGATTTGCAAATGAATAAATTCAAGCATTCCATCTATCACCTTGTGTTTGCGGCTCAAAGGGAGTGCACATTGTGTATGTCAGGACCAAGTTAAGGTCCCACAGTGGCATTACAAAAGGAGAGGGAGGAAAAAAGTGTTGTAGCCCTTTCAAAAAAATCATTGCAACTGGTAATTTAAACAATGAGGGCTGGTTCAGCAACTGTAAAAACGTCTGAAAGAGCTGAAAGATACCCTTTATCTGTGTCCAAATCAAAGCCCTGACAAAACAAATAACAGAATGTTTTATAACTTTAACAGGGGGGAGTCAACCTGGTGTGTGTTGCCCCACATCCCAAATGTGTTGCATCAATAGGTTTATAAAGTTTTTGTCAAGGGATTCCTGGCTGCCAAGATGACATAAACCACTTCTGGAGGAAGGTCAAAGGTGTTCAACTGTCACCACTCAATCTCAGTGCATAGAAGTGGAGATTGCCAAGGGCTGGGTGCAGAAATTTGCCATTTTGTTGTGAAAGCAGATTGTCTTGGAATGGCAGCCTGATCGGATGACAAGTGCTCAAGCCCAGGAGGTCTGCATAGCATACTCTCCATGCCCCATCCAGGGCTACTCGCATGACTTTGACTGGGTTGGACCTGATCTTCCTCAGAACTCAAGGCAGAAGACGTATCAGCAGGAAGGCATACAGGAATCCCGAAATACACAGTGTAGGAAGACTGTTTCTCACAGTGAGACATATCTCGGAAACTCCAACATGCAGAATTGCTGACATTACACGGTCTTGGTGGTGGTGAATGGATCGAGCAAAGGTTCGCTCCATTCGTAGAAGAGAAGTGGTGCCAGATGTAACTGCCACTCATGATCCACTAGGCTTCCCTAGCTGAACTCATCTGCTCTGACATTCAAAGATCTTCCTAGTGGTTGAACACCAGAAAAACACCAGAAAAATCCCTTGATGAGCCAACCATTTCCAGAAGTGCAGTGCCTCCTGTCACAGGGCCCAGAACCCCACGGTGCTCTGCTTGTTTTAATATGACATGGTAGTTGTGTGCTCTGGAAGCACCTGTACTTGCCTCCCCTTGATAGATGGACTCAAGGCTTTCTACGCCTTGTCGATAGCCCGCAATTCCAGGAGCTTGATATGGAGCAGGGCCTCGGCCAGGGACCAAAGACCGCTGATATCCTCCTCTCCCTGATGGCTGCTGCAACATAGAAATGAGGTATAGATCACCACTGTCGGTTCTGGGTGGGGTAGGGAGAGCTGTCTGCCACTGACTCTTTCACAGTACAGTAACCACCACTGAAGATCTTTTGCAGTCTGTTCCGAAATCTGGATGTGGTTGGAAAGGTCATCTTGATGTTGGACCCACTGAGTTTTCAGATCCCGCTGAGAGCTTGCATATGGAACATGGCATGCTTGACCAGCAGGATACTGAAGCCTTAGAGTCAATCTCAGTGAAATCCATGACAGCCTGAAAGTTCAAGGGCATAGCCTGAATGACCTGAACTCCCCATAGCAGGGGCAATTCTCAAAACCAAAGTCAATCAGGCTCATCCCCTCAGAGGCATGTCCGTAAGTGACTGGATTTTTCCTGAAAAGCCTGTTCAATGCACCCAGGTGTGATGGTGAATGGCAACGCTGGTGCCATGGCTTATCCGATGGTTTGAGTGGGACCCAGCACACAATGAATTGCGAACCTGACCACATCGCAAGCATAATGTGTAGCTTGGGTTAGGACAGGTCATAGGTCATCCAGGACACTTGAGAGGAACAGAGCACCCAAGTCCCAAAGAGCGTGGGAACAACAGCCCAGCAGGCAACTGGCATTAATGGAACTGAGGGCCAAACTGGAGGAAGAAAACACCCTCTTCTCAAAGGTTTTTACCCTTTTAGACTGGCTGTGGGGGAAGTGGTTGGGAAAGTGTTCTGATTAGTCAGGCCAGTAGTTTCCTGCATCACTAAGCTTTCAGGAGAGGGGAGGGGAGAAAAAATTCAGGTTTGCCCAGGGCAGGTCAGCGATGGTTTACTGGGGTTGCCAGAGCAAGATTTAGGCCAGTTCCTGAAAAGCATATCAGTGAGAGCCTTGTTAAAAGGGTAATAGGGGATTGGTCACCATTTGCCCTGGCTGAAGAACTTCAGTAAAGACATTGGCTTTGACCTAAAGTGGGGAGCTAGAAGCCGAGAACTTCTGCTGTCTTGTGCCTGACTACTGTAAAAGAAGCACTCTCTTAAGTGTCTGGACCTGGGGGGGTAAAGAGGCCAGAGTCATGAGAGGTATTGAGGATATTGTCTTCTTGTAGGTTAACATACCAGTTGTCTTCATGGTAGGGTTTGCCATTCACATCACCTGAGTCATAATCATTGTCAGAATCTGTGCCAGACAATGAATGTAATGTGTGGAATCTTCCTTTGAAGATGGAATGTCAAGTGGTGTAGGTTGTGATTCAAAAGGAACTAAACACAGTCTTGGTGGAGGTCGTAGTGGCTTAGGGCCATATGTACGAAAGCTTTTTCCCATAGACACAGAATGGGTAAAATCCTTTCGTACATCTGGCCCTCAGGGGGTGATTCTAATTCTGGCGGGCGGCGGAGGCCGCCCGCCAGAATTCCGCCCCCATAATACCGCTCCGCGGTCAGAAGGATCCACGAGGATGCCGGCTCGTAATCGAGCCGGCGGAGTGGGAAGGTGCGACGGGTGCAGTAGCACCCGTCGCGTATTTCAGTGTCTGCAAGGCAGACACTGAAATACCTTGTGGGGCCCTCTTACGGGGGCCCCTGCCGTGCCCATGCCATTGGCATGGGCACGGCAGGGGCCCCCAGGGGCCCCGCGACCCCCCCTACCGCCATCCTGTTCATGGCGGCTTTCCCGCCATGAACAGGATGGCGGTAGGGGGGGTCAGAATCCCCCATGGCGGCGCAGCAAGCTGCGCCGCCATGGGGGATTCTGAGGGCAGCGGTAAACCGGCGGGAGACCGCCGGTTTACCCTTTCTGACCGCGGCCAAAGCTCCGCGGTCAGAATGCCCTGCGGGGCACCGCCGGCCTGTCGGCGGTGCTCCCGCCGACCCTCGCCCCGGCGGTCGAAGACCGCCGGGGTTAGAATCAGGGCCTTAGTCTCTGAGTCAAAGAGCATAATGGGTACCTCATTCCCTGGCATCAATTAAGTCAGCATCTATGGACTATTACAAACATTTTGGGAAATTACTGGGAGGTGAGATAACAATACCGTACATCTCTCCTTGATATTCCTAAATAGCTGTTGCAGCCTTTTGCTGTCCACGTGATTTTCAATAATGTTCCTACCAGTTATTTCTGAAAATCTAAAGATGTTGCTCAAATGACTGTTGGTAACGTCAGCACAAGACCACCATTTCCCACAGTATTTTATGGCATGTCTTATATTGGTGACTATGACTGTTTTTCAAATGACTGAGTCTGCGAGCCCTTTACTCAGAGACCTATTAACTGTGGCACATATGTCCTGTGGCGCTGTGTAAAATATGACACTGGAAGGCTAGGTAGGCTGCTATCTGTGGCCCATGCAAATACAACTAGAAGGCAATATCTCAGGTGCAGTGTGGATTGTTTCAAAATGGAAAGGTAACTGCTTTCATGCTAGAACCTGGACAGACAGAAACCTTGCATTCTTATGCAGAGCTCTATCGGATTTGTGCTATGCTAAAAACTGTACATTATTCAAGCAGGAAAACAGAATGTATCAAGGGTCACATTAAAAGTCTATTTAAACCTTGTAAGAGATTGGGTTACCGGTTGACTGGACCTACAGCAAACACAACTCTTGTCAGGATAAGACACAAGCAAATCCCAAATGAACCTGTCCTCAAACCCCTGGTAGCTTAGCATAGAGCAGTCATACTTAACTTAGAGGATGTGCCTGTAAAGTAAGTACGCAACATTTTGAACAGTTAAACAGTCCCTAAAAGGCACCCATAAAGGAGTTAGGATAACTAGTGGCAAAAAGCAGAAAGTGCTTTTGGGGAAATCTGGTAGCTCCAGACAGGGACAAAGTCACAAGTTTGGGCTGACTGCGAAGGAGTACCGGCTGGCTACATCATACCGTAGATAGCCAATCAAGTCACATCTAAGCATTCATTGTGTGTGGCTGTTTGGGAGGAATACACAAAGCCCAACTGCCAACTACTCCCAGTCATGTGATCAGAAACAGTCTGCAGGCACCAAATAGCTAAGGCAAAATTTACAACTTTGTAAAAGTGGCATTTTCAGAGTTGCAGTTCAAAAAATGATTCCATTATACGCAATGATTTTAAATTGTGATTTCAAAGACACCAAACTTGAAGGAATTAACTCTTCCCATTTGGAAATTACAATTATAGAATGTAATAAGTCAACTTCAATATTATCCTGTGGGCGAGAAAGACCTTGCAGTAGTGAAAAAAGTTAAGTGTTTTTTAACTAATAGGGCATAGAAAACCTAAAAGTACATGTCCTACTTTTGAAATACATTACACCCAAGGGGTAACTTGTATATATAAAAAGTAAGGTTTAGGCCTGGCTAGAGCATTACTTAACCAGGTAAACTGGCTATTTAAAACTGCACACACACGCTCTACAATGGCAGGCCTGAGACATGTTTAAAGTGCTACTTAAGTGGGTGGTACAATCAGTAATGCAGGTCCATTAGTAGCATTTAATTTACAAGCTCTGGAAACATGAGTGCACTTTTTGTGGGACTTAAAAGTAAAGTAAATGTCAATTGGGGATAAGCCAATATTACCATGTTTGGAATAGAGATCACAAGCACTTAAGCACTGTTTAGCAACGGTAAAGAGCACAGAGTCCTAATACCTGAAAACCAATGTTAGAAAAATGGTGGAAGGTACAAGATCAGGGGTGGGCAGAGGGGGAGAGTTGCGGGGGGGCATTGGAGAGGGGGTTGTAGGAGATCAAGTTACTGAATCGCAAAATAGGAATGGTACATGGCCAGAAGACTTTTACTAGTTGCAAACGGCCTGGCAGAATTGCTTCATACATCTGGCCCAAGGTTTCACCAACATTATCTAAATCATGATCTCCCTTGAGACATATCGTTATTCTGGTTACAGCTAGTGCAGTACAGTATATGCACGGGGTGTGCTCTGAAGGGCTTATTATCCATTAATGTATTTATTAGTTTAATTATTCATCCTGTCAGTGCAATCATTCATCTACTCAGTTGTCTATTCATCCATCAATTCATTCCCTTATGCATGCATTCATCCATTTATTTGCTTATTCATTCTTTAGTTTTTGATACTCGATTTAATATTACTGTTTGCAAAGCAAAAGACTGACAACTAAGCCTAGGTTTACTAAGGATCGTGTGGACGCAAGGTCATCGTTTCACGATTTTGCTCTGAGCATGTGGACTTTTATAATGTAGGTAAGTTGATGTAATGCTTTGTATCGCAAGGTGCCGAAAATATACCTGCACAAAAACATTCTAACTAACTGTATTCTGACATTTAGAATATGTTCAACTGTTCCTACTAATTGCAGTAACTTCATGTAGCATATGGTAACCTTTCTTCATTCGAGTCCACATTGAAAATTCTGTTACCACTTCTTTAGATGTATTGATGTACAACTGTTTATGTTAAAAACCAATAAAATACTTTAAAACACTTATAATAAATAAAACAACAGTAAATGATACCTATAGCATATATTGCTCGCACACCATTTTTGACTCAGCATATTTTCTTTTAGATGTTCATGTGAATGAAGAATGTGCACATTGCTGTTTGTAGGTATTGCAGTTAGAATAATGAACTCAGTAAATCATTCTCTCAGAAGGGAAAAGTGAGTGTAAACTATTAAAAGTTGATTTCATTTTAGAGCAACAAGGTAAGTGGCAGACTGATGAGAAATGTACATCATTCTGTGCACTATTGGTTATTCAAAATATGAATAAGAATGAAAAGTGTACCTTGTTCTGTTCTGCCGGCTCATTGGTTGTATCCTGTACACTAAATGATTTTTCTGCGTCAAGAAAATCGCCAAATTCGATTTGTCTCTCCAATCTTGCTTCAAATCCATAAGAAGTAAGAGCAGTCTGAAAATAACAAGAGGGCAGTGTTCATAATCTTTCAAGAAAAGCAGCTTTTTAAAAAAAAAAAGGTTGTGAAAACATCATGATGCAGTTTGTTCTGGTAGTGAGATAACTGAAATAGCAACTAAGAACAAATCTAAAAGTCTCAAACGTTTTGGGTTATATGTAAACAAAGCTTTCAGACTGTGAGTAAAGTTGTGCATCATTGGGTGAAGACATCGTACGTAATCCCTTAGAAGAAATAGCATCGAGTTTTCTTCCTGCCCGAAAAACTACACAGATTAGCATTATCTCTCTGTCTCTCTATAAATAAGGCCCTTAAAATGATAAATTGCTGTTTTAAATTGCTGTTTTAGGGTTTGGGGGACAGGGTATTTCACCACAAAGGTATAAGAGTACCATGCCCCTCATACTCTTGGTTCTCCTATTTTATTTATGCTCGGGGAACAGCCATGTGTATGTCGGTGGAGCATCCGCTGGCTCTTCTGTTGGAAAACTCTTACCTTCCAACTTCTTTTACTGGTCAGGACTGCTAAGTGAAGCCTGGAAGTCCCGAACAGCAAAACACATAAATGACCCCCACATGCTGAGAGAAACATTCCATTGTACAATAGGCATTAATTCTTCAAAAACAAACTTCAGGCTTGTTTTAGAACATTGCTGTGTGTCTAGGCTGAAGACTAAAGATAACACATACACAACAAAGTTTCAGTACCTTCAGCAGAGCCCTCAGCATTACAAGTAGAATCCTGAATATGTCAGGCCGTAGTAATCCAATGCAGCAGAGCACATCTCTCCACTGACCTGGTGAAAGGGAGCATTGTCTGACAAACTCCTTTCTATTCCTTTAATTACTTTCAGGATAGTTTTGCCCGAAATGTGTGATCACGTTTGCCCTGCACACAGCTGTAGCTTTCTCAGCAGGCTCATGATTTTTTTTAAAGAGAAAATCACACGTATGTAGATATACATACATATTGGCGCTTTAGGTCCACCTTGTTCTTTCATTAATCTCTTAAATTATCGTTCACGTTTTGCTTCGCCCAGCAAAGCATACAGCATGGGACAAAAGGTTAGCCCACTTCAGCCACTGGCTCTCCTCGCACTGAATGAGGCATTTTTCCCGTGTACATACAAAGGTACGCTAATAAAATAGTGCATTTCTGTGCCAAGGCTCATTGGCCATTCTCTCCTTAAACGTCTTTTTTCTTCTAATTTTGGCTTTGGTATTTCCTTTTGGCTTTGACTGTGTTTTTGCTTTTTGGTGACAGGCCAGGAGCCCCCACACATTGCGGCCAGACCACTCCCTCCCTGCTGCCATTTTCAGGGCACTGTTTTCCACAAAAGGAACTGCATGAATGGAAGGCCCTCGTTGATGGTTTACCTATAGCTTAACATAGGTTTATCTTTCCTGAATGGTCACCTACTGCATTGCAATGCGTTGCTCATCTTGGAAGCACAAAACAATAATTAAAAATGCCATTTGAAAGAGGTTGGTTACCAATGCTTCTTCTTTAAATTTTAATAACAATGTTGTATTTCTTCAGGTTTTGCAAAATGTAGCTCTGATTTCTAGGACTATTGTTCTTGCATTTGATTTGCTTCTGTTTTTTCTTTGCTTTCCTTATATTATAGTGTACTTATTTACCATTACGTCAAAGATGACACTTTGTTGTTCAAAGTGTCTGACATCTGCCAATGATAAAGAATGACAATACCATTGAAATGTGGTTGCATGTGCTTGGATTAGCTTTGAAACTATCTTTCAATGGTTTAAAGTACAGTATCATTGTTTTAGGGCTCCAACGTGGCAGACAGATTAAATAGAATATATTCTGTTTGTTTTGTAATGATAAACCAATAATGTATGCCAAACCGTTCCAAGATCGTGCCCCACGCTTTCCGTAGCAGTGTCAATGACAATAGCTGGCCCAGGTGTTAACACACACTAAAGGCCAGATCTTTTGGATTTGCTGATGTCTATTCCTATTTATAACCTTAAGTGAGTTTGCAGCATATACTCTTTCTATGGTTTGAATCAGACAGTACATAAAAATAAATGAAAGTTTTAAATCTCTTAGGAATAAAAACAAATGTATGTAACAGTGCCCTGTAATTGCATTGAAGCACTGCAGAAATAAATGTTTGTGGTTAAGTCTAACCAATCCTCCTCTGTAGTCTGAGTCTGAGCTCTGTAGTCTGAGTCTATTTAAACTCTGCTAGCTACGGAGGGCTCAGTATTTCTATAATTCATCAGAATACATTATATGTATGTCACTTATGCCAAGGAGTATTGTCCACTCTGGCCTTCTTTGTGGTATGATTATCAGTTACTTAGTGGTAGTTGTGTCGGTAAGTGCAGAATTAATCACCAACTAATTATTCAGCGGGTTAGCAAAGTGCAGGCCTTTCTGTCTTTCACAGCTGCTTTCTCCTAGATGGTAGAGCCAGCCACTTTTGCAGTTTGCCCTCAGCTCAAGCAGGTGGACTGCCAAGGACATGAAGTGAATTCAGTCGCAGAGTCAGATGTGGACTGAGACACAGTGAGTTGTTGGGAATGCAGATTTCAAAGTATCACCACACATTCATGTTGTAAGAAAATTACAGACATTGAACCTTTTAGTTACAACCCTAGAAAAACAAATTATGCTACAACACAAAAGATACCTGCACGCAGCGAGGTCCACTTTCTCAGATCATAATATATTTTACCTTTGGTTGCTATAAGTAGTTTGAAGATTCACATGTAAAACACTTATTGAAATTTTCCTGGTAAGGATTGTAGACTGGTTGCAACGAATCAAGCTCTGCATCAAAGCTTCAAAGTTTGAGATTCTTCTTGTGTGACCAACTTACCCATCTAGAATCTGGTTCAGCTGGCCGTCCTCCTTGGAATGAACTCATTTACTTTTCTTGGCCCTAGGTGTCATGTTTCATCCAGATCCATCCTTCATCCCTCTGGTTAATGGTGTGGTGCAAACTTTTGGCAATATATATAACTATGCCTATAAAGGAGTACTGCACTCTTGACAACAACAGCACAAATGGATATTTCTAAACTGGATTCATTCTCTAAATTGACCTACCAGCTAGTGTCATCAACTAATTGGAACGAGTTCAGAATCTGTTTGAAAAACATGCTTTATCTGAAACTGTGTCAATCAGATCACCCATGTGGCCTTAGCACCACACCGGCTGCCAAGACAACAGAAAAAATGTGTATTGGTCACAAGTTCTCTACATAGTCCCAGAATACCTTACAAAGCTATTCTGAAAACATCAACTGACCATACAACTAACGTCAGCTTTACTGAACTACATGACATAGTTGATTTTATTTACCTATCAAATTCAAGAAATTCGGTGAGATAACTCTTAAACTTCAAGGTTGACTCTGGATTTCCCATCCACTTCAACTTACACTTGACTATGACTGACAAAGATTCAGTGAAGGATTTAAATAATTTTTGTTTGTGCACTCCCTTCATTACTTTCATAGCAAATGTATCGGATTATGCTTGCATTGCCACTGGCAGGTCTATTATACGTTCAAATCAAATAAAATTACCAATCTTAGTCATACAAACCCAGATACACTCTGCATGTTGGGGTACTAATGGCCAAATCTACAAAGGGTTTTTGCATTCGCAAATGGTCCGATTGGCAGAATCAGGTCGTTTGGGAATGCAAAAAAGCATTTTTGCCTGTACCGACCTCATTTTGCGCTGTGGTAATCTATTACAGAATAGCAAAATGTTTTTGCGAGTCGCTATTAGAATGGGGCATGCCACAAAAGTTCCTTCCTAATAGCGAGTCGCACTTGTATGTGTGAATGTTTCGCAAGTGGAAAGTTGTTGCAAAATATTCCCTAGATTACCACCAACTTCAAATTAGTAGTAACCATTCTCAAATGGGAAGGGGTCCCTTGGGAACCCCTTCCCCTCTGTGAATAGGGATGCAAAACAATTTCAGACTATGAACAAATAAAAATAAAACGTTTCATTTTTTTTTTGTAATGCATCCTGTTTTCCTTTAAGGAAAATGGGCTGCATTGGAAAAACAACTGCTTTATTTAAAAAGCAGTCACAGACATGGTGTTCTGCTGTCCCCAGCAGGCCACCATCCCTGTGAGAATGGCCATTCCCAATGTGGTCGCAAATTGTGACCTACCTCATTAACATTGATGAGGTAAGTCTTTGCGACCCCATTGGGAATCGTTAACAGTGTGCTTAACACTGTTGTACGTTTTGTTTTGCGATTCACAATTTGCAACTCTCATTGGGAATCGTTAATAGTGAGCCTAACACTGTTGCACATTTTTTTTTGTGACTTGCAATTTGCCTTACCGAAAAGGATCGCAAATTACGAGTCGCAAAACAAAAATTTGTATATCTGGCCCTAGCCTTTCTTTCACTGCAGAAGAGTAGAAAAATAGAAAAAGATGCATGCCCACAGGACCAAGCAACTGACCTCCAATTGTATGTATGCTTGTAGGTCTGCCTCTCCTGTACATAAGCCAAACGTACCCTGTTTGCTTTCTACAATGCTCTGCTGCGCTGAGGGCCTAAAGTAGCCCCTTATGAAATCTCCTCCCATGCATTATTTTGGAACAGGTTTTTTACCCTGCAGTACAGTACAGGCTTGCCTGCTGAATAGGAATTCATGAACAGCAGTTCCTGTTTTCAGGCATATTGCCTATTTTTCCCTTGCAGACCTCCTATCCCCTCCTCAGCTAAAATAGGAATTGGCTTGTGGCGGTTTTTTTCAATTACAGGCGCATGGCCAGTTGCTACCCATGTGTTCATAATTAATGGAAACCAATTCTAAAGCTGCAGCAGTGTAGGAAAATAGCCCCTGCTGCTTTCAATATAAATAAAGTGCCCATGAAGGTTTGCAGGTGTGCATTGTTCTTGCACTTATTTCTGTGTGGTAGTTTAGCTGTAAAATAGCCTGCAGTAGTTCATTTAATTGAAATGCAAGTATTGAAATGTAAGTCTGGGGCACAGCTTACTATCAGTTTCACCTACAATAAATACACAGCTTTACAGGAAACAAAACAAGGTTGTTATTCTTTGAGATTTAACACAAATATAAGACATGGTCGTAGAATCTGTACCTTGTTCAATTCTGAGGCCTCCTTAACTAGGATCAGAGTGGAAGGTCTGTCCCTTGTGGTAACTTCAATCATCCGGTCCATTCGACGCCTGGTAGTGTGTGTTCGGGGATAATCCAACAGATCTGGATGAAACCTTTCAGGCTAAACACATTCATACAGTTTAAAATTTAATACGTTTCTATTATGCAAAGTTACTTTACAAATACTATTCACATTGTAAATGGTGGAGTACTATGAAAAAGCTTTACTGATAAAATACAAAAAGATGTCTACCTAACCATTTAGAGTTGTTCCATGAGTCATACTTGTTCCTTACTTCCAAAGATCTAGAAAAATGGTTTAGGTAAATCTTTGCAATTCCTGAAATGGTCAAACTTAAAATTCACAAAGTATAACTACTGATACGACAAGTCTTAACCTTACAAGCATCCTCCTAAAAGCCTCCTCTACAGCATATTTACTTGATTCATTACTGTGGCACTAATATAAAATGATGGCAATGGGCAGCGAAGGAGAACTCCACAGCCCCTTCCAAGTAGGCAGGTGTCACCTTAGAACAGGTATACAGTCTGCTATTTTTTTCTAATGTACATCACAGGACAATATGATTCTTATTTGTGGAAAGGAAAGTTACTACTGGCAGTGAATGATTGTTACCTGAAGACATTGTTTGAACTACTATAATAATGATTAAAAAAATAACAAAAATGGCAAGTTCAACAGCAATCAATGCAGTGGGGTCAGTGTAAAAATATACAAGTGTGAAAGTGCCATTTTGTCAAGCAGGATGTGATGTGTGAAGTGCTATGTGACTAGAGCAATTGCAGGCAATGTATTTGTGCATGTATGATGGTAATGAATAGGATTTTGTCAGTGTGAAAGCAGAATGATGAATGGATGGCACGTGGTGGTAAGCAGTGCAACAGTGTAAGAATGTAATGAGTCTATAATATGCTAAGAATGATGGCTTAGAGCATGACAGTGTGATGTTAGAATGTAATAGTGAGGGTGATGTGCTGAGCAAGTGGCTGAAAACTCTGTCCAGTACCACATTAAATAGTTTTGGACAGACATGGAATCTGCTTGGTGCAATACTGGATACCATTCCAGTATTCCTTACCTTAATTCTTTACCACCACTCTGGTACCACCAGCTGTTTATTTTCTGACATATCTCAGACAGAAGAGCAAATGATTAGTTTCCTGTCAATACTCCATTTATATTTATGGCCTGATGAAGTCATTGAGGTACTACCATGTGACAAAACCTGTGTTAGCTGTACATGGTCCACAAGAGAATTTGTGAATAAAAGAAGAACTGTTTTGAGGACCAGTGTAGACTCTCTGATGCTATGTCTGAGTTTGCCTGGAAATGCAATGGATACTTCTATTACATCAGAGGAATTTTATTCTCAATAAACAAACTTTGGGCTAGTGTTGTGTACTGAATACAGGTTGACAATCAAGCATTTTCCTAAAACTTAGAAATGTCTGATTTGGGAAACCTTTGGAGGGACCACACCATAGGTGCCTAACAATACTTCCAACTGCACCTGCGAGTTACCCAAAGGAACGACGATGACACCCAGTCCATTACACTCAAGTAAAGCAACATGTAAAAGTAAGCAACTGGAAACTGTCTACTTGCTAAGATTGTCTGAAAAATGATACTAAAGAGATTCAAGATTTGTCCCCATCAAATTCTATAGGTTCAGACCCTGTGCTTCCTGTGTTGTTACTCAGCATATATCTATTATAAATCTATTGAGCTGGACACCTAGGTACTTAATTCTTCAAGTGAGGCAAAGAGAGTTACACTTCCTGTCACACTTTCAGCATTCCGCTGGATAGAATAACTTGTTTTTGTTCCAGCTGAGCTCTGGCACCTCAGATCCAGGGAGTGGCCACCTATCTATTGTATGACCAGGTATTCAGGGTTTGTTGGCCCACCCTTTAGAAAAAGGCCAAGAGGCTACTCTCTGGGCAAAATGTCCCTGGAATACCTTTATAGATAAACCCTTTTTTACCCTAAAACTGGACCTCAGCCTTGTTTCTGTCCTATTGAGATCTGGCATAGGACAAAAGAAGGGTATACGCAGCACTAAGATGCACCCATGTCCCTCTTATTCTTCTTCTATATATGTTGAAGCAAGGTGCTTCCTTACCAGACCTCTCTGCCCAACCCACAGTGCAAGGCTGGGTGCAAAGATTCCAGGGCTTTTAGGGAGATACCAATGCCACAATCATTACAGATGCTGCAAACCTGTCCTCATGTAGATGGACTGTAAAAGTGCTCATGTGTTGCCCTCGGTTCAGTTGGGCTCCCCTGGAGGCTTCTTTTTGAGGTTCGTTTCTTGAAGAAAGTCACCAAATGAACCAGAATGTCCTATGCCTTTTACAAGTGGTGTAATTTTGTCGTGTTGGCAAAGGAGGAGGGCAAATTGTTAGAAAGGAAGGTCCTCCATGTTGTAGTTGCATCTGTGGCTGCGGTCAGTGTGGCAGAACTCTGAGTAACCAGCATTACTTCATTTCTCCAAGTGAAAGGGCAACCGCTGTGAAGGCCAAGGCATCTTCGTGTTAGCCTTCCAGACTACTCAATCAAGTAAGCCTTTCTCTTCCTTTCTATTTTTTATTATTAATTTTTTTATTCTGAGTTTTTAAATTTTAAAAGGTGCACTGAAAGTACATATGAGCCAGCTCTTTGTTAACATTGAAAAACATTCATGACACTGAAACATATAATACAATCAGTATGTTATAGGGGTTTTCACATTCATTTCATACAGCTGATTACCACCTACATTCTACTTAGCCATAATAAACAGAAAATATACGAGTCAACCACTAATTATTGTTGGAGGTTTGGGTTTTAGCCAGTTTGAAGCAATACACCTCCACATTATTGCCATAGCCAAAACCACAAAACATTGAGACTGACCTGTGGATACCTCTTCACCAATCCCTAGTAATACAAGTTGAGGCGTTAAACCAATTTCCTGGTGTGTTATCATTGTCAATAACTTTGTTATATAAAGTGTTTCAAGCCTGTCACAGCTAAAAAACATATGGACTAAGTCCGCTCCTGTGCTGTTACACCAGGTGCAAGAGACCCTAGTTGGCTTTCCCCATTTAGATATTGTAGCAGGGTGTAATATAAATTAAATAATGTCTTGTAATGTTGATCTTGTGGTCCAGCTGATAAGTAATATATGTTGAGCCAATTCCAGAGAAGCTAGGAACAATATTTCCGAGGCCCCTATGCGTCGCCGCCATATCTCTATATGTTTCCCCAAATCATCTTGCGTATTATCCGATAGGAGCGAGTAGAGCATTCTTATACTACAGTCCACTGCCTTCTTAGTACCTCGATCACTGCTGTCCTCTCCCCGAGTGAGCCTTCCTTAGATGAGGTCAGCAAAAAGTCTCTAATCTGCAAGAACTTTAAAAAAGTATTTACTCTCACGAGAAAACTCCTCCTTTAAGTCACTAAAAGATTTTATCTGCTTGCCATTATAAAAATCACCTATTTTTCGAACACCCCTCTGTACTCATTTATCGCACCATTTATCTCTAAAAATCCCAAGGAGGATTGACGTGTTCTGAACTGTAGTATACTAGCTCAATCGATCAATTCCTATTCTACCCTTAATCTGACACCATACTTTAAATGCAGCCCGTACTATTTTAAATTTAACTTTTTTAAACTAGCTTGGTTCCACTACTCTCATAAAAGCAGCATCGGCTGTACTACCCCGTATCATTCTGTATATTGATGGACATATTTCCCCTAGTGATTTCCTATAGTCATCAGGTAAGATTAAAGGTTGAATGTTTTGCAAGGCAGCTGGCCAATAATATAGGTTAGGGACTGCCCAATCTCCCCTTTCCCTTGGTATTGCTAAATACTTGAAAGCTTTGCGAGGTCTAGAAAAGGACCATACGAAGTTGCTGGATATTTCTTCCATTCGTTTAAATCAGTTCTTCCCTAATTCCAGTGGAATGGTCCTGAAAAAATACAAAACCCGGGTAAGGAAGAGCATTTTATTGACATTACATATCCTACCATCGAGAGGTGTAAGTTATTCATACCATGGAGTTCTTTTTTTAGTCTTAGCTAACACTCGAGTGAGATTATTATCAACAATGGTGTCATGATTAGCGGACAGTATTTCACTTGCACGTCCTTCCGCTCATCCACTAGACTTACCCATTTGTTAATCATTACCTGACACTTAGTATTATTTAATAGATGACCCGACATCTCACCAAATTTAGACATTTCTTTCTCTATTTTTATTAGTGATTGGAACAATTAACTGATTATCTAGAAGTGTTCTCAAGAGTGGGACGATGTAAAGTGCAAAGAGCAGATGTAAGCAAGGGTACTCCTGCCTTGTGCACCTTGAGATGGAAATAGCCTTGGAATCTACCCCCGCTATGTGTAATTGTGCGGGGGGTTCTGATAGAAGCCCTGGAGAGCCCTGATAAAGCCAGGATCTATGTTATATTTGAGGATTGCTACCCATAGATATTCCAAGTTCACCAGATCAAAGGCTTTCTCTGCGTCTAGTAAGATCAATGACATAGGAGCCCATGCAGCCTGAGTTGCATCTAGCATAGCTATGACCCACCTAACATGATCAGTAGTCCCCCTCCTGGTGACGAAGCTGTGCTGGCAAGGGAAAACCAGTTTACTAATCAACAGGCTCAATCTAGTGTCAAGGACTTTCACATAGAGTTTAGTGTCCCAATTTATTAAAGAAATGTGAAGGTAGGAAGCCGGTAATAAAGGGTCTTTTTCTTTTAAAAAAAACTATAATATTCCCTGCCAGCCACGATTCTGGGGCTTGTATTCCATCTTGCACTGACTTAAATAATGTGAGTTCATCGCTTAGTTCTGCATAAAACACTTGATAAAACTCTAAGGGGATCATATCTGGACCTGGGGCCTTTCCACTAGACAAAAAACTCAATGCTGCTATAATCTCATTAGCTGTCATTGGAGTCGCAAGCTGGTGCCTTTCATCCTCATGCAACTGCCCCCTAGGGGCTTTGCCCAGATATTGGTTAATCTATTATTATGATATATGGGCATCCTGGACGTCCTGCTGATATTATGTCTGATAAAATTCTCTAAACACCCTGCACAGTTTCCTTTCACTATCCATTCATCGTTATCTTTGGCTGCGCTAATGAGGCCCCGCACCATCTTTTGTCTTCTTCTAAAGGCCAGTCATTTCCTGACCTTTTCACTGAATTCATAGCATTCCTGTTGACGCATTTGGGGCTTTCCTGCATCTCGTGCTAAATAAAATTGAGAGATTCTAGACCTTACCGCAGCAATTTTGTGGAGAGTCTCTTGGAAGGGTAGATTATTTCTAGACGCCTCCACTTTCTAGGATTCCAGTGTCACCAGATTTCTCCCTATTTAAGCTGTAACTTAGGGTCTAACTTCGAATTCCTGCCTTAAAGGTGTCCAAAACCACCCCAAGGGGGGCAGACCCTCGATTATTAGCCAAGAAATCTGGCATTCTTTTCTTCATGTGTTTAATACATTCCTGATCCAACAACAACCCCCTGTCAAATGATCATGTCTTTGAATATTGTTCCCTACATAATGCCGATGTTTCTGTTATCAGGGGGTTATGATCAGACATTATTCTTGGGTACTTTTCAATTATTAACCCCTCACAAAGTGAAGCTGATAGTAGGAAGTTGTCTGGCCTCACAAATTTCTTGTGGGGACAGGGAAAAAAAGTGCATCCAGGATCGGGAGCCTTTCACTGCTGCCAGACATCAACCAATCCATAACGCAACACAAGAGTTTGCATGGGCTGAAACACTTTAGGTTTCCCTCCCGCATACCGTCCCCAATTCTAAAAGGGGACGGTATGCAGGGAGGTTACTGTCAATGTGAATATTCAAATCCTCAAATATAATAATCAGTAATAAAGTCAATTACTTCCGGATCATCAAGATTGGATCCATAAATGGGGCATAAGGTGACATGGTTACTCATTCTAAGATAACACAGCAGCCCAGTTTATCTGTTAATTTCGTGATGACTTCTATCGCTCTGTTACTTACCAATACTGCTACTACCTTTGCTGTCGTTCCCTGTGTAGTGTAAGCCAGTAATTGATACCCAGGAAATTCCAGCAGATAATTTTTGGGAACCTGTAATATGTGTCTCCTGCATACAGATAATATCCACCCTAAGTGTTTTTAGTCCTTCAATCTCAAAACACCTTTTGCTACCATTGTTTAGCCCACTAATATTTATTGTGGCAAAGTGCAGGTTACTACCACACCTCATATAAATATGTGTTTGCATACAGCTGTTCCACATCAACCACCATTGTAAAAATACTGAATTTGAGCCATTGACCTTTTGTGCACCCGCTCCCTACCCTGCCCACCACACTTCCCCCATAGCACCCCCAGACCCAAACCCTACCCAGCTATCCTCTCCGGACCTAACCCTCCCCCAAGTCCTACCGCTTAAGACAGGCAGACTGCCTGATGGATAGGTTGCACCCCCAACCTGGTAACTACATCCAACCCTAGAGTCCTTATTCCTGTTAGCCTTCAATATAATCGCTGGGGAGTAAAGAATAACACTATGTTATAATATCAACCCTCCTCCCATATCCTGTGAGTGAGTGCCATTGAACCGTTAATGCTCTATAATTTGTCAGCTTTTCCATATACTTTTTTACCTTAATTTCTGATGAAAACACCCGTACAGTACCCTTGTACACAGTCTTTAAGTGGGCAGGATTCAGTAAATATGCTTCCGCCCCTCTCTCCTGAAAGGGGTTAATCATTTGCATCAACACCTTTCGATGGTAGCGTGATAGGAATCAAGGCGAGTAAAAATGGACACACCCTCAAAATGTATCTTTGAGTCAGGGCAGGCTTTCTCAAAAACCACCTGCATTGGTAAATAATTACCAAAGTAAACAATTACAGCCCTGGGTTGTGACTGATTGTCCATGGACTCTTCTCTTTGTTTTTTGCGGAGAAGTGGAAAACGATGGGCTCTCTGTATCTCTGGCTCCTGCTCCCAATCCCAGCTTTCTGATTCAGGAAATGCGCCTCTAAGTAGCTCAATAATAAAAGTTCACATGTCTTGGACTTCCACCCCTTCTTTAATCCCTAGAATTCATAGATTATTACGGCGTTGCCGATTTTCAAATTCTTCCATCTTCCACTGAATGTCTGTGATCTGTGATTCATGCATAGCTGACTGTTGCACAACTGGACCAATGTCGGTTTCTAGTACACTAGTGCATGTCTCGATTGTGCCGATACATTCTCCAATCTCCGAGCAGGTCTTCGCAATCCTTCTTACTGACACTTGCAGCTGCTTACCGGGAACCCTAGCCTTCATGTTATTGATCTGGGTCTCTTTATGTTGTAGCATCATTGTCCAGTAGATAAAATTCAGAGAGGGGGTTTCTAGGGATTCTGCAGGACTAGGGGGGAGCTCAGTAGAGCCTAAGAGAGAAACATCCGGGTTATCATGAAGTTGCTGGGTTGCTGCTTTATCCCATGACATCCCTTTTGTTCCCCTTGCTGGCTTTTTCTTCTTCTTCTCCACTTTTCCCATGCCTTTTTTTCTAAAGCCGGCCTTCTTAGTCCTTTTTTTGGGATACTGTCTCACTTAATCCTGACGTGGAGGTGGGACAGCTACTATTGGAAAACGGTTTTGATAAAGAGTTGAGGTCGTCCCTGGATTGATCTGATAGTGAAAAAAAGTTCTCCACAGCTTCACCGTGTCCAGGAGTTTTTTTTTTTATCTGTCTGGTGCCAGTGGTAGCCTCGTATTTGCCCCCATATTTCCTGAGGTCTTTGCCATCATGCAGCTGTACAGAAGCTGCCTTGCCTTTATAGCTCGTGCCCTCTATGCTCTGATGTGACGGTGTACTTTCACTTGGAGCATGAACATGCACATGGGGGGTTTGTGTCTCTCCTTCTTTGGTCAGTGCTGGTGTAGCCACTAAATTAGGTTTTGGAGTTAAGTCATTTGTACCAGCCGCTAGAGACTCCTCTAGGACTGCAAACATATTATCACAAATATTAACATTAACCTGAGAAGGGCTGGTGCCGATATCAGGCTACACTGCTACATCCGCACAAACTCCTACTATAGGGTTAGTTTATCTGCTTCCAAAAGTTCCAATGACCGAACACTCTGTAGAGATGTAGTTGAGCTGAGCACCCCCATCCCAGCTGGCACCACTGCACATTTCACCTGGTGTGTGTAGGAGGCTGGCCTGCCTTGTAGTGGGTACCAGAGGTACTTACACCTTGTGCCAGGTCCAGTTATCCCTTATTAGTGTAGAAGAGGTGTTTCTAGCAGCTAAGGCTGATAGAAGGTAGCTATGGCAAAGCAGCTTAGGCTGAACTAGGAGACATGTAAAGCTCCTACTATACCACTGGTGTCATATGCACAATATCATAAGAAAACACAATACACAGATATACTAAAAATAAAGGTACTTTATTTTTATGACAATATGCCAAAAGTATCTCAGTGAGTACCCTCAGTATGAGGATGAGAAATATACCCAAAATATATGTACACAATACCAAAATTATGCAGTAATAGCAAAAGGAAGTAATGCAAGCAGTGTAAAGTTACAATAGATTGCAATAGGAGCACATAGGTATAGGGGCAACACAAACCATATACTCCAAAAGTGGAATGCGAACCACGAATGGACCCCAAACCTATGTGAGCTTGTAGAGGGTTGCTGGGACTGTAAGAAAACAGTGAGGGTTAGAAAAATAGCCCACCCCAAGACCCTGTAAGGTAGGTGTAAAGTGCACCTACAACCCCCAGAGAGCACAGAAGTCGTGATAGGGGGATTCTGCAAGGAAGGCCAACACCAGCAATGCAACAACAGTGGATTTCCGGACCTGAGTACCTGCAAGACAAGGGGACCAAGTCCAAGAGTCACGACAGTGTCGAGAGTGGGCAGGAGCCCAGGAAATGCCAGCTGAGGGTGCAAGGAAGCTGCCACCGGATAGAAGAAGCTTGGTGTTTTGCAAGAATGAAGAGGACTAGAAACTTCCCCTTTGGAGGATGGATGCCCCACGTCGTGAAGAAGCTTGCAGAGGTGTTCCCACGCAGAAAGATCCCAAACAACCCTTGCTAGCTGCAAGGGTCGCAGTTAGGGTTTTTGGGTGCTGCTGTGGCCCAGGAGAGACCAGGATATCACCACTTGGATGAGGAGACAGAGGGGGTGCCCAGCAAGTCAGGGAGCCCTCACAAAAGCAGGCAGCACCCGCAGAAGTACCGGAACAGGCACTTAGAAGAGGAGTGAACTGGAGTTCACGCGAAGTCACAAAAGGGAGTCCCACAATGCCGGAGGACAACTCAGAAGGTTGTGCACTGCAGGTTAGAGTGTCGGGGACCCAGGCTTGGCAGTGCACGAAGGAAATCCTGGAAGAGTGCACAGGAGCCGGAGGAGCTGCAAATCACGTGGTACCTAGCAATGCAGTCTAGCGTGGGGAGGCAAGGACTTACCTCCACCAAACTTGGACTGAAGAGTCACTGGACTGTGGGAGTCACTTGGACAGAGTTGCTGAGTTCCAGGGACCATACTCGTTGTGCTGAGAGAGGACCCAGAGGACCAGTGATGCAGTCTTTTGTTGCCTGCGGTTGCAGGGGGAAGATTCCGTCGACCCACAGGAGATTTTTTCAGAACTCCTGGTGCAAGTAGGAGGCAGGCTACCCCCAGAGCATGCACCACCAGGAAACAGTCGAGAAAGCCGGCAGGATGAAGCAATACAAGGTTGCTAGTAGTCGTCTTGCTACTTTGTTGCAGTTTTGCAGAACTTGCAGAACTTGCAGGTGTCCTGAGTAGTCAGCGGTCGATCCTTTGGCAGAAGGTGAAGAGGGAGATGCAGAGGAACTCTGGTGAGCTCTTGCATTCGTTATCTCAAGAATTCCCCAAAGCAGAGACCCTAAATAGCCAGAAAAGGAGGTTTGGCTACCTAGGAAGGAGGATTGGCTACTAAGAGAGGTAAGAGCCTATCAGAAGGAGTCTCTGACATCACCTGCTGGCACTGACCACTCAGAACAGTCCAGTGTGCCAGCAACACCCCTGTTTCCAAGATGGCAGAGGTCTGGGGCACACTGGAGGACCTCTGGGCACCTCCCCTGGGAGGTGCAGGTCAGGGGAGTGGTCACTCCCCTTTCCTTTGTCCAGTTTCGCGCCAGAGCAGGGCTGGGGGATCCCTGAACCGGTGTAGACTGGCTTATGCAGAGATGGGCAGCATCTGTGCCCATCAAAGCATTTCCAGAGGCTGGGGGAGGCTACTCCTCCCCAGCCATCATACCTATTTCCAAAGGGGGAGGACGTTACACCCTCTCTCAGAGGAAATCCTTTGTTCTGCCTTCCTGGGCCAGGGCTGCCTGGACCCTAGGAGGGCAGAAACCTGTCTGAGGGGTTGGCAGCAGCAGCAGTGGAGACCCCGGAAAGGCAGTTTGGCAGTACCCGGGTTTTGTGCTAGAGACCCGGGGGATCATGGAATTGTCTCCCCAATTCCAGAATGGCATTGGGGTGACAATTCCATGATCTTAGACATGTTACATGGCCATGTTCGGAGTTACCATTGTGACGGTATACATAGGTAGTGACCTATGTATAGTGCACACGTGAAATGGTGTCCCCGCACTCACAAAGTCCGGGGAATTTGCCCTGAACAATGTGGGGGCACCTTGGCTAGTGCCAGGGTGCCCACACACTAAGTAACTTTGCAAATAACCTTCACCAGGTGAAGGTTAGACATATAGGTGACTTATAAGTTACTTAAGTGCAGTGTTAAATGGCTGTGAAATAACGTGGATGTTATTTCACTCAGGCTGCACTGGCAGGCCTGTGTAAGAATTGTCAGATCGCCCTATGGGTGGCAAAAGAAATGCTGCAGCCCATAGGGATCTCCTGGAACCCCAATACCCTGGGTACCTCAGTACCATATACTAGGGAATTATATGGGTGTTCCAGTATGCCAATGTGAATTGGTGAAATTGGTCACTAGCCTGTTAGTGACAATTTGGAAAGCAGAGAGAGCATAACCACTGAGGTTCTGGTTAGCAGAGCCTCAGTGAGATAGTTAGGCATCACACAGGGAACACATACATATAGGCCACAAACTTATGAGCACTGGGGTCCTGGCTAGCAGGGTCCCAGTGACACATAACAAACATACTGACAACATAGCATTTTCACTATGAGCACTGGGCCCTGGCAAGCAGGATCCCAGTGAGACAGTGAAAACACCCTAACATGCACTCACAAACAGGCCAAAAGTGGGGGTAACAAGGCTAGAAAGAGGCTACTTTCTCACAGTGTGGTACTTTGAAAATGTCAGGAATAATCAGACCACCGACGTGCTGCGAGTTATCCTTCAGTCTGGTCTCCATGCTGACGTCCCCTGGCTGGGTCAGTCCCTTGCTGAGATGAAGACCCTTGGGTTTAGGGGTCAGCTTCTGCCCAGCATTAGAGGCAGCCCCTAGTGACGGAGACTGCCTCAGTTGTTTATGCCAACACCAGGCTTCCCCCCAGTACTGCAGTATATCTCCGGTGCCATGCTGGCAGGCGTGCTTGCTGACGCCTGCTTCCCAGTGTGCATCAGCCACTGCTCGGCGGGTCCCTCCCCATGTCAATGCGTCTTCTCTCCGGGGCTCCGGCACAGCCTCGCGGTCCACAGCGGTCGCCGCACGTCCAATACCGCACAACAACGAGGCCAACAACCACAACCATGGCAGGATCGTGTATTCCAGATGAGGTGAAACCTACTCTCAAGCCATCTGGGTTGAAACGAGAGGAGGCTCCCTGCAGCCACTCACTCTCACATTTTGTCTCTTTAATCCTGAATAAGCCTTTCTATTCGTGTGGTAAAAGACAGCAGTCACATTTCTTTATCCCTTCAGGAATGGGAGTTCTTCGTTAACAGGCTCGTGCACAGATTTTTTAGACATCCCTTTTTAACATAGAGGAACTTTTGCTATATTTTCTCTACTGAGGAGAATGCTCTGGTGGATTTGGCAGTGGTAGAAATAATAATAAAAAAGACTATCATCCTACCTCCTCTTTAGGAGGGTTCCTCACCTGAACTATTCTTGTGGCAAGAAGCTTAAAGACCTGGGATATTTTACTAACCTCAGGTATTTAAAAAAATACCTCATTAACCAGCATTCAGGATTGGGGGGCATCCAACTTCTAAGGGACACGTTTTTATGGCCATGACGGCCCACCAAGACTGGGAGAATGTCCAGTTTTCTATTCCCATTTGTAAAATACATTTGCACTACCTGAAACTCCAGTACAACATCAAATTCTGCCTAGTGGTTTCCCTCAGTGACACCATTCTATAATGCCCTCCAACAATACCTGCAAATTGTCATCTCTCTTCCACTGCTCCTGAGCTTCCTAGCAAACTTTGAGACATTTGCTTGTTCTCCCTCCCAGGGGACATTCCTCTGTGGCTTTGTTGTAGACACACCCCTGTGTCATCTCTAGATTCTGTGCAATCACTTGTGACATCTAAATAAGGAGCTGAACCAGACATTGGACCACTTGTCCCACTTTAAAGAGGGTATTTAAAATAGCCCACAGTTGTGTGGAATATTGGGAATATGAAGCAAAAGTATGCACAAATAGTGCCAAATACACCTTTTACTCATCAAACTGAATGCAAGGGAATACCTTGCATTCACAATTTCCTTGAGATACTGATGATGGAACTGATTCAATGTTTCCTGCAAGACATTTTCTGTTTGAATCAGTCCTTTGCCAAAGCAATATGTGCAGTTTCAAGAGGAAATCACAGAATGGCAGGTTGGCCAGCGGAATGCTTGGGATGTAGATATTTGAAGCAATTCCAAGACACTTACTTGAGTATTATGGACTGTGTCATAGCATATATTTAATTGAAATGAATATACCATTGCACATTATACTGATAGCCTGATTGTCTTTTGCAGTTTTCCATTCCTTTTCAAATTCTATCTAGTGAGCAGTCTGATAAATATCCAAGTGTAGCTAATGGGTCTAATTAGCTCAATAAGATCTACTTTGCTTAAGCAACGAAATAGGCCACAGTTATGAACCCATTTTAACATCACACGTGGCAAAGAAGAGAATCTGGGAACCCAATCGTATTACGTGTATATTCACATAAATAAATGGGATCAAAAGCAATTTTAAAATATCATACAAAATTAAGCTGATCTTACTGTAGTCAGTTTAGATGCCTCCATTTTCACAGGTGGAGATTTTTCTGCCTCGACCACTTTGATTACAGTATCAACTAATTCTGTTACAGCAAGGGGGGAAGACATCTCTTCTCGATCAGTCTGAAAATTACAAACACAATACAGCGTATAAATAAAATCTCGCTTTCTATTTTTGTTTGTGTATTTTATCCAAACAACATATTTTTATTTATCAAAATAAACAAACATGTACAAAGTCAATGTTGACAAAAATGTTTTTCCTCAAATGTTCAGCCCCTCAAATAGGGGAAATAGATAGCTCTCCAGCTCATAATTTTTCTCCTCCCCTACTGATGCATTTCCCATTCCACCTTGGAACATCTTCCCAGCTGTCATTCCTACCCCCTTTACCTGGTAATAACCATACAAAGTATAACGTTTATTATGTGAATCATGTTCCTGCCTATTCTATGGTCGTCCTTGTAATACTATATTGAGAGGGTACAAGTCGTGATGTGATCATTATTTCCAGCTGCTCCCCTTTAATATACCCCAATACAGGCTATCATATTGGCAGGAAACTATACTCATTATTGACCACTTGACTAAATGCCAAGAAAGTCTTTGAGGAGCCATAGTATCCAAACACTTGCCATACACGTGTTTGCCTCCAGTTTCTTGCTATCACCACTTTGGCTACTGAAGCAAGTAGCTGTTGGTTTTTGGTCCTTTCCTTGCAATGATGTAGTACGTGCCCAGATGCATTGGCCTATTCCTTGACATGAATGTGGTCTTGGATCTCACTTCTCGACCAGGAAGGGAACACCAAGTGTATCCTCATTTAAGTGAATGGAGAATACTGCCCCTGTTATGGGTTTAGCACAGACAGTGGTGGTGCAGCATACAGTGTTGCCCATGCCTTGTGTAAAAGATGGAGTTGGGGTTGTTTTCCCATACAGTGGAAGCTTATTGCTAACATTTCTGAAGCTAGATGGGGGAGTTGTAAACACCAAAGTGAGGAGAAAAGAATCAAGAAATTCCTACCATGAAGGGAGAACAGCCTAGACCAAACGATGGGGAACAGGATTGAAGCAAAGCAAGCAAAGCACTCAGTTCAATAACTTGTGTCAGTTCATTTATTACTTTTGTAACATTTAGTTTTGGTGTGTAATAAAGTGCCTTTAAAACACTAAGATGGACAATCAGTTTTTGTGTAACACTATGATTGTTACACCCTGAGGGCGAAAACCCACATACATTTCCTGAAGAAGCGTGTAACTACTCGCAATCACTACCACTGAGAATCAAGTGCAGAAAGTGTTCCACTTGGTCAGTTTCAACCACCATAGTAGTACGGACCCCGGACATCAGAGGAAAACTACCTCAATCCCCATGGTTGAGGCTCAGTAGCTCCTGCTTGCCTGTGACCCATTCCCCCGAACGGCATTTAACAATGCAAGTGGTGTATATATGCTAGGGGATCTGATACATACCATCTCGTTATACACTTCAGTGTTGAATTCTAGAATAGTGGTATATTTGTCCTAGTGATATATGTGTCCCAGGCCACCAATATAGCACTTAGTGATAGAACTGTATTCCTAATTACTGAAGTATGCCTATGTGTAAATTTCTTATAGAACTTAATGTTAATCCCATCTAGACCAGGAGTTTTATATGAGTACAAAGTATTGGTTGGCAAGGAAATTTCCAATGCTGCTATCAGGACTCTCAATTGCTCTCTATGAGCCTTAGAGGATTGGGAATTTAGGAGTTCAGGGCCCTTATCAAAAACCTGAGCTTTTCCCCAACCTTGTATCATTAGTAGGGGTGGGTGGGGAGCTCTCCTCCGCAGGCCGGAGCACAAGAGGCCTGGCAGCTTTTGATGTCAACGGCCCTGGCCTGAATTCAATCCAGGGCCATAGACAGTGAAAGAAAGCTGCCATTTCAGGCCTCATGTGAACCGGCCTGCCCTGTGTGCACTGCACTGCACACAGGACATGGCAGTGCACAAAAGGCCTGAAACGCCAGCTTTTACTGCCTGTGGCCCTCTCCTGAATGCTCCTGATCTCAGAGGTGCTAAGCAGGGTGGGGCCTGGCTAACCAGGCCTGACCCTGCTTAGTGCTTCTGAGATCGGGTGCATTAAGGACTCTGTAGGTCATGGACCTCCGCCTCTGCAGAATTTCATATAGTTTTTAATCACCTCTGCAGAACTACGTGGAGTGAAACTATGTGAACTCCGCCTAGGCCTAATTATTAGGTGTCTCCCAGGTCAACCATGCTCAAGATATGATCCTTATTTACCTTTGCCTAATGCCCTCTGAGTCTTTGGTTTGGTAAACTTTACTCCAGAGGGTCAGCAAAACTTTGCAACTGTTGTAAAGTTCCTATGATGTGGAGGCTTTACATCATTTCTCCCTTTTGGTTCATTTCAGCCTCACCCCTAATTTGATCTGGAGAATATTTTTTGTCAATTCACACATCTGCTGCAATTGTGATTGTTCTACACTACCCACTGCCTTCAGTGCAAACATCAGAATATGAAGACTGGTCTCCAGGTTCTTGTTACTGTTAGACTTGGCATCCTTGGCGTGGTCCCCCCTAACTTTTTGCCTCTGTTTCCCAGGTTGTTGATGTGTGCTAGACTCTGTTTTTGCTATTTTTGTTACTCTGGGCACTTTACCACTGCTAACCAGTGCTAAAGTCCAAGTGCTCCTATATAAAATGTGTCTGTGATTGGCATATTTGATTTACTAGTAGGTCCCTAGTACAGTGCACTAGAGGTGCCCAGGGCCTGTAAATCAAATGCTACTAGTGGGCCTGCAGCACTGGCTGTGCCACCCACATTAGTAGCCCTGTAAACATGGCTTAGACCTGCCACTGCAGTGTCTGTGAGTGCTGTTTTAAACTGCCAATTCGACTTGGCAAGTGCACCCAGTTGCCAGGCCTAAACCTTCCCTTTTCATAAATGTAAGGCACCCCCTGAGGTAGGCCCTAGGTAGCCCCAGGGGCAGGGTGCAGTGTTTGTTAAAGGTGGTACATGTACTTATGTGTTTTATTTGCCCTAACAGTGAAATACTGCTAAATTCGTTTTTCACTATTGCAAGGCCTATCTCTCTCATAGGTTAAAAAAGGGGCTACCTTTAAATATGTTTAAAGCGTAGATTCCCTTTGGGAGCAGATAGACACATAGGGGGTCAGACCGGCGGTGCCCCGCAGGGCATTCTGACCGCGGCGGTTCGGCCGCGGTCAGATGCGGGAAACCGGCGGTCTCCCGCCGGTTTCCCGCTGCCCTGCAGAATCCTCCATGGCGGCGGAGCGCGCTCCGCCGCCATGGGGATTCTGACACCCCCTACCGCCATCCTGTTCCTGGCGGGTCTCCCGCCAGGAACAGGATGGCGGTAGGGGGTGCTGCGGGGCCCCGTAAGAGGGCCCCACTAAGTATTTCAGTGTCTGCTATGCAGACACTGAAATACGCGACGGGTGCCACTGCACCCGTCGCACCTTCCCACTACGCCGGCTCAATTCTGAGCCGGCGTCCTCGTGGGAAGGTTGATTTGCCCTGGGCTGGCGGGCGGCCTTTTGGCGGCCGCCCGCCAGCCCAGGGCAAGTCCCAAAATACCCTCAGCGGTCTTTCGACCGCGGAGCGGTATTTTGGTGGGGGAACTTTGGCGGGCGGCCTCCGCCGCCCGCCGAAGTTAGAATCACCCCCATAGAGTTTAGGGTCTCTGAACTCACAATTTAAAATTACATCTTTTGGTAAAGTTGGTTTTTAGATTGTGTGTTTGAAAATGCCACTTTTAGAAATTAGGTATTTTCTTACTTAAACCATTCTGTGACTCTGTGTGTTTTGTGGATTCCCTGTCTGGGTCAGTTTGACAGTTGGGCTGCTTGCACCCATCCCTAGACAGTGACAAAAAAGGAGGGTGGGATGTAACCTGCATATTCTGATGAGCCATCTGTGCTAGAGGGGAAGGGAGGAGTGGGCATTCACACCTAGCTGGGCTGTGCCTGCCCTCTCACAATGCAGTCTCCAACCTCCTAGTGTGTGGCTGGGGCCTGGCCTGGACAAGAAAGTATCTCACAGACACTTGAGACTTTACTTTGAAGTAGGTCTACTTCAAAGGCAGAAAGGGGTATAAGAAGAGAACCCCAAACCCCAGACTTTAGATTACCTCAAAAATTCAAGAGGAGCCTCTGCCTGGAGAAGAGCTGAAGAGCTGAGGAGAAGTGCTGCCCTGGCTTGTGACTGTGCTGTGTTGGGCTATCCTGCAGTTGCTTCTTCTGCCTGTGCAAGGGGACAGAGATTGGACTTTGTTGCATTCCTGATTGAGAAGTGACTCCAAGGGCTTGGAGTAGAGCTTGCTTCCTGTTTTGAAGCCTCAGGGACAGCAAAGGCGTCACCAACCAGACTCTAGCTTGCCAGAGGATGCCATTCCAGTTCCTGGACTTCTGAAAGTGAATTCCTGCCGAAAAAACAATCTGCCCATGCCGGACGACGTCACGTGACTTCGTAAAGGACGCCACTGCCCAGAACAGTGGCGCCGCTTGCCCCGAGGCCATGGATCTCACTGAGTGTGAATCGGACGACCTTGTGGGCTGATGTCGCAACCCATGAACCGCGACACTGCCTGCCCCGTGGACCTCGTAGAAGTCCGATGACCCTGTCGGCCTTTCATCGCTGCAACTGCTGATCCTGCCTGAATTCGCTGACACCGGAGTGTCGTGAGTCCAACGTCTGTGACGATCCGATGCCATTGCAGCGCCTGCGGCTCTGTGACGTCATCGCAAACCCGTGAGGTCCCCCTGAAGCATGTTAACCCCGACAGACTTCACATCTGCTGCAACCAAGGGACCGACTTCACATCCGACGCCGCCTCACCTCCACCGCCCTGTAGAAAGGACCCGATACCGCTGCGGGACGCTGCAGTTTTCCTGCCCCGTGGCACCGGAACCAACGCCGCATCGGATCCAGCGAAGCCGCTCTCCCTGACTCCGTGTACAGGCCTGTTTTCAGCCTGTTCTAAAGCTACTGTACCTGGGGGATGACTGACTCTGTGAACGACTTTGTTACGATGGCGAGATTTACCAAATTGCAGTGTTTTCACCTCAGCTCACTGTTTTCTTGCTTTTAAGTGCTACATTTGTATTTTTTACTGTATGTTGTGGATTGTTATCATATTTGGTCTTGTTTATTTAGATAAAATATTTAATATGTTTCTAAACCTGTGTTGTGTCATTTTGTAGTGGTTCACTGTATTACTGTGTGTGTTGGTACAAATACTTTACACCTAGACTCTGAAGCTAAGCCTACCTGCTCATGCCAAGCTACCAAGAGGTGAGTGGGGGTTAACTGGGTGTGATTCTCCTTTACCCTGAATAGATTGAGGGTCCTTGCTTGGACATGGAGTAACCTGACTGCCAACCAAAGACCCCATTTCTAACAGTTAGATTCTAGGTCTGTGAATTTGTGTAAATGGCAACAATGACGGCTGCCCCTTGAAGCATATACATTCCTGTTCTTCCTCTCGTATCTGTCTAACCCTCAGAGGTAAAAAATGACACGACCACTTACTGATTTGTTCCTGTTCTGTTGTTCATTAAAAAAAACATTCTGCACAAAGATATGATAGACCCCTGATTTACA
This sequence comes from Pleurodeles waltl, assembly GCF_031143425.1. Lineage (NCBI taxonomy): Eukaryota > Metazoa > Chordata > Amphibia > Caudata > Salamandridae > Pleurodeles > Pleurodeles waltl. The sequence goes on along the minus strand of NC_090449.1, from coordinate 756,915,899 downwards.
GGGTTTCCTTAAATTTCCTAGAAGCAAGATGTTGAGCTCCTCTCAGCCATATCACTTTCAAGGACCATAACCTAATTAACATCACCTGCAAAAATCAAAGAAAGCAGCAGAATGGCTATCTTTCTCTGTGATTGCAACAAAGTAGTTTAAGATTTGCCTTTGATTAAATGCACATATTGCCCTTGGGGTGAGTATTTCTCTTCCAAAAGGCTCATTTACCAAGCAGTATCTCTCCTTCTTGTGAATCAGATGTTCTTGGAAGATAATCAGATTGAGTCATATGTCACATATCCTAATAGTGCATTATCCACTCTAGTGTGATAATGTGTGTGCTAAGTCCAGTGGTCGAAGTGCCTTAAAAAAGTATGGGAACACTGATGTTGCATGCAATGAGGGCAGAGTCAGTAAGCGTGGGGCTGGGTCATAGGTGTACATAAAAAATTAAAATACTCTGTACTTCTTTTGGTCTTTCACCTTAACATAGCTACATATAAAATATTGCACAGCGTAAGTAATACATAAAAAGAAAAGTTATGGGAATCAGTAGCAAATGCACTATAGTACATTATGAAACCTCTACGAGTTAATGCACTGCAGGGATCTGGATGTAACTACAGAGACGCAGACTTAAATTTTGGTTGGTGCAATGGAGAACAGTAACTTGTGTATTTTTAGTGCTACGAGGTCCCAGCCTGTGACAGAAAGTACTGTAAATATGTAAGTCATTATTCTAAGCGTGCATTACACAAAGATACACTGCTGCAAAATGAGCAGAAAGATAAAATGGTGGTTCTGAAATATTGTTTTTAGTAATACCCAGACTGCAGATGATGCATTTTTTTACTTATCTGTCCAAACAAGCACTTCACAGCTCAGCTGGTATCTTCCTTGCACTACCATGCAAAAAGAGTAAATCTTTGTCATCCCAAAGCTTCAAGTGATTCCACCAATTAAACCTAGCACTGACTCTATAGCAGCCTTTACATTTGCAGAATAATCAGTTGCACACATCTGCATTTATTTCAGGCACACGCAGGCAACTTGCCAAGAAGCCTTGTTTATTGTTAAGCTGTCTGCCTGCCTTTGTTTCACAGCACAGGATTCTCCAAGAATGACACTTTAGTAGAAGCTTTTAATATCAGAATTATCCATCCTGGGGTGACTGTCTTTTAAAAAAAGAAGTAGGGGAACGTTTTTTCATAAATTAGAAAAGTAGGACCCCATCCTGCCCCTCCAATCCCACCCACTTCGGCCACTTGGTAAATCCTCAAAGTTTTCATATCATGTAGCATATCGCCATTTGCGTGACAGTAGCTGCAGATGTTTTTGTAACCCTATGACATTTCCCCCAAATCCCTAGCTAAATGCCAATAGCCTTCCTATCCAGATCGCAGATGCCCTTCACATTTACTTCTCAACTTAATGCATGCACCAGCACTCCAGCTATCAGAAGCTTGGTACTGCTAAAGAAGTACACATTTTTTAGGCAAGGCATCGACAGGCCTCACTATTCACATGATCCATCAGCTCCTGCATGGACAAGTCAAATCTCCCTACTGTCATCAGTCATGTCACCTTAACAGCTGAGCATACTATTTAAAAAGAAACCCCTCTGTGGCAGATTCAGATACTAGCCCCTGTGTCAGCTAGATTCCTCAAATAGGACCCCTCAAACTCTTCTAGAAAAAGCTTTCACTTGGCCCACTTTCTGGTCCACACAGATTCCTTGAATGACATGGGTCACTTTATGTTTTGCCCTCTACCCGGTCTCTGAACTAGCTGAGGAAAGGGTGGGGGGAAGCCCCTATGCATCTAGGGATATACCTCCATCCCGACCGCTCCCAGCACATCAGCCACCTTTACTCTTCGCACTGCACGCCAGCCAGCAGCAGCCTCACTGATTAGCTGCTGCTTTGCCAATTGACCACAACATGTTGTGTGGGTTTACTTCCAGCTGCCAAGTCTATACATAATATCCTTTGTATCTACCTGTGCTATGGGGCCTATGCTCCTGTTGCGACCATAGACTGTTGGCCGTCGATAGTAAGGGGCAAAGCATTTCATAGGATATTGCACTGCTGTAATCTTGTAAGCTCCACTTCACCTAGGAAACCAGGGAGTAACAGGAAATCATGTTTAGAAGAGGTCTAATTGCTGTAATTCAACCAGACTCCTCACACATTGTGTTGATGGAAAGAAAGATGGCATACACCAGCACATTGATTACTGGAGTAATTGGAGAAATAAGGTGATAATTGTTGGCTGAAGAGTAAATAGAGTTGATCTTTTCTGGAAATGACCCTTGCCTGCATGTTTTTTTAATAAAACAACTGCCGTTTGGGATCGGCAGAAGACCCTGCTTCTCAGCAGTCAAGTGAGCCCTACTCAGAAATGTTAAACCCCTTGTTAATCCAATTAAAATAACTATTTAAACTCATTGACAGCAGTATCCTGCCTTCAAACCATCCACAATACCACCATCTTCTAAATTATTATCATCTTGAATGTCTGTTAAAGCTGGGCCCCAATCTCTGTCATAAAGCTCACCGCTGGAAAGTTGTGAAAGCCTAAATAAGTACTAATAATTATTTTAACGAGTAATAGATACAAATTAACATGCACGTAGAATCAAAATGTATTTTTGGTTTATAATAACAATAATTAATTAAATGTTTTTCATAAAAAATAAACAGGACTAAACAACTGTGAAATAAGAGGCTACTCGAGAAGGCCTCATGTCAAGCTTTATGCATTATAAAATGTTTTATTTGTTTTTTTTTCGGTCTCAGCAGAATCCACATGTGTTCATTGTTAACACAGTGCTGACCCAACATATAATTTGCAATGATTTACTCTTTGAGTTTTCCTGTGGGAACCATGTATTATATTGCTGTGTTCTAACCATTGCTCCAAATGTATCTTTCGACCATGAGAAGCTGCTGTTCCCAGGACATGACAATGGGCCTACTGAACTGAGTTATGTTTTGCAATGAAAATGTCACCGGACAGAACTGGTGAAGGGAGAAAAGGAAGAAGATCCAAACATGAATGTGTGAAAGACTGTCGAACTTTATCACATGTGGAGAGTTTGAACCTATTGGTTCTGACATGAGCACCCCATGAGACTAACCAATGAAAAATGCTCAAGTTACTTTTGGGATTTCAAGATATCAATATATATGTTGTAGATTTTTGTCCTTTTCTTTTTAGGTACCAACCACTAATTTTCTTAGAGCCTTAGCCAGACGTTTTTCCAAATTAGATTTTGTCTGTTTTTCTTGTTGCATGAAGGCCAAACATGCTTTTCGAATTAGTGGGTTAGTATGAATGTTCACTGACCAAATTAGATATCATTAACTAAGGTTTGGGTTTTTATTCATTTGTTATTTTAAATGTATAGCATTTTTATTGTTGCCATTGTATTGTAGCTATTGAATGCTTAATGATTAATGCTTTAGTGAAATTGAGATTTTTCCACTGTTTTGGTCAGCCTGTGTTGTTTGTCTACGTTTATCATTTGGTTTTGAGAATAACTCAGGTGACATTAGCATTGTTATTATAGGGAAATAACATTTTGATCTTTGCTAAAAAGGTGTGATTATTCATGGCCAAATGGGTCATCGTGTGTTAAACTTTAGTGACTCCAAAATAACAAAGATGAATTTGATGATATTATTGAGTGTTTAGTAACTGGATTATGTTTACACTTGGTGATCATGGTAAATCACTCTTAAAAGAGTCCAAACATCCATCAGACCTCTTATGCATCCCCTAATAAATACATTATAAAACCAAATAAGGTCAGACACACTCACACAGGCTACCAAACTAACTAATGGGCAGAAAACACAAAACATATCACACAGAAAGGGATTATTGCGACCCTATGTCAAGCAAAAAACACACACTTAAATGTTCTAAGCTAATAAAAATGTATTTTTCTGCTGTGAATCTTTAATATGTTAAAATTTAAATTATTGTTAAAGTATCAGATAAAGATGAATTAAATTGTGCTTACTGTGTTCAGTTCTGCAAGGTCTTTGATAATCTCAATTGACGAAGCTGTAACTTCACCTTCATTTTTCACCACTTTGATGGCATTCTCCACTAGGGCTTCACAAGAGAGGAAGAATGGGTGTTCTGCTTCAGCAGTCTGAAATTTAAGAAAGCAAATGCTCATAAATGTACAAATAATCTGCTTTTCTGTTTTTCTATACATTTTAATGACCATTATGATAATCGGTTTGTTTTTAGTGTAAAAGAAGGCCTCATCAAAGAGGGGTTCAGTGTGGCTTATAACGCATGGTGCAGATACATTTAATTGAAAAAAATAAATGTATCAAAAAATGTTGTCAGCAAAGCCAAATAGAAGTGGTAGACTTTGCATCATGACTAAATTATCACAGGCCATGTGTATTGTTAACTAAGAGCCAAATGTACAAAGGGTTTTTGAGGTCGCACACTGCCCGATTTGCAGAATTAGTCCGTTTGCAACCCCCAAAAATGCTTATTTAAATTACAAATAGCAAAATGGTACAGGGTAACTTGTTAGCGAATTGTAATATGCATTAGCTATTCAGTATTTGGAAGAGGTGTGTTTACAGCGTCCCTTCTAAATACCTATTCACAGTAGCATTTAATAACGTTTTTCGACCAAATTCCATTTGAAAAATATTGGTACCTTACCATCAATTGAAAGGTTTTGGTACCCACTCACAAATAGGAAATTTGCAAACCGAATGCTGCAAATGCATTGAGACTCACAAATACAGTATTAAAAATTAGCCAGTTTTCAACCCATGGCTAGTCCACACCAAATGCAGGACTATCTTTGAACAAACAATCACCAAATTAGAAACCATGTGCCAAGACAAGATAAAACCTGAAAGAGAACAATTCGCCCTTAAGCCACTCCAGAATAATGGGGACCTAGTGATCCAACTTGCTGATAAAGACACAGAGACTGTGGTCATAGACTGGACCCTATACAACACGGAATGCCGCAGACTACTCTCAGACTCTGTTAGTTACAAAATCCTCCCACAAGACCCTAGCACTCCAAAAATGGTTGGGGAGTCTCTCACCCATGATTAGATAATCCAAAATGAGGAGGATGTCCTAGTGGCATACCGCCCCTCCACACCTCCAATCCCTTTATTCTCCATTATCCCCGAAAGCCAAAAACCCAGCTTCCGTCCACTAGGATGATTCATTTTATCAACATCGACTTGCTTCTTGAACCATAATCGCAGTTTTTTGATTGGGTCTTAAGACCATTGGTTTGTAAAATGCCTTCTTACTTAAAGGAAACAAAGGGCGTATTGAGCCATTCACAGAATCTCAGAATCAACACCAACAATTACCTTCTAATACTAATGCTGTGGATGTAGAAACTCTGTAAACCAGTAGTCCCCAAATCAGAACACTCAAAGTTATCGAGAACATCCTCAGGGATACGGAATGGGAATTCATATCTCCTAGCAAATATGTGATAGAACGGGCCCAGTTGGCCTGCATGTAGAATTTCTTTTGAGTATAGTGGAAGCCTATACTATCAGATACAGGACACAATGATGGGCCATCAGTGTTGCCTTTCTCTATGTTCACCAATTTCAGACTCATTCTATCGACTCAGACAAGAAACCTTGCAAGGATCATATTAAAACCTTCGCTGCTAGGCCTTTTCTCCCCAATGCTAAACCTGTTTTTTTATTATTTGGTGTAGTTTGTGCCTAGGCACCCATAACTTTTTATACACATATGGGTTCCATGCCAATTATGCATCTTTTTTCAACATCCTGTGATTCTTAAGTGTAGGAGGCTGGCCTGGCTTACAGTGGGTATCTTGTGGTACTTACACCCTGTGCCAGGTCCAGTTATCCCTTATTAGTAGAATAGAGGTGTTTCTAGCAGCTTAGGCTGATAGAAGGTAGCTATGGCAAAGCAGCTTAGGCTGAACTAGGAGACATGCAAAGCTCCTACTATACCACTTATGTCATATAGCACAATATCATAAGAAAACACAATACTCAGAATTACTAAAAATAAAGGTACTTTATTTTAGTGACAATATGCCAAAAGTATCTCAGAGGATACCTTCACTTAGGAGGTAAGTAATATACACAAATTATATGTACACAAACCAAAACAGGTAAGTAACAGTAAGAAAAGAAGTGCAAACAATGTGGAATCACAATAGGATGCAATAGGTAGATATAGGTCTAGGGGCAACACAAACCATATAAGTGGAATGCAAATCACGAATGGACCCCAGACCTATGGGAGATTGTAGAGGGTCGCTAGGGCTGTGAGAAAACAATAATGGTGTCCAAAATACCCCACCCCAAGACCCTGAAAATTAGGAGTAAAGTTACCCTACTACCCCAGAAAGACACAATAGTCGTGATAGGGGATTCTGCAAGAACCACAAGCACCAGCAAAACACTGAAGATGGATTCCTGGACCTGAGGACCTGTAAAGGAAGGGGACCAAGTCCAAGAGTCGTGATAGTATCCGGGGGGGGAGGGCAGGAGCCCAGGAAACCCCGGATGAAGGTGCAAAAGGGCTGCCTCAGGGTGGAAGAAGCCAAAGATTCTGCAACAACGAAAAATGCTAGGAACTTGTCCTTTGGATGGAAGATGTCATACGGCGTGCTGGATGTTGCAGAAGTGTTTCCAGGCAGAAATACCACAAACAAGCCTTGCTAGCTGCAAGAGTCGCAGTGAAGGTTTTTTGGTGCTGCTGGGGACCAGGAAGGACCAGGATATCGCCCCTTGGAGGATGAGACAGGGGGGTGCTCAGCAACTCAGAGAGCCCCCGCAGAAGCAGGCAGCACCCGCAGAAGTATCAGAGCAGGCACTTAGAAGATCTGTGAACTCAGAGTCACAAAAGGAGGGTCCCATGACGTCAGAGTCCAACTCAGCGGGTTGAGCACTGCAGGACGGAGTACTGGGGACCCAGGCTAGGTTGTGCACAAAGGAATCCTTGGAGAAGTGCACAGAAGCCGGAGCAGCTGCAAATCACGCAGTACACAGGTTTGCTGTCTGGCGTGGGGAGGCAAGAACTTACCTCCACCAAATTTCGACAGAAGGGCCACTGGACTGTGGGAGACACTTGGACCCAGGTTCTATGTTCAAGGGACCACGCTCGTCGGGATGAGAGAGGACCCAGAGGACCGGTGATGCAGAAATTTGGTGCCTGCGTTAGCAGGGGGAAGATTCAGTCGACCCACGGGAGATTTCTTCTTGGCTTCCAGTGCAGGGTGAAGGCAGACAGCCCTCAGAGCATGCACCACCAGGAAACAGTTGAGAAAGCCAGCAGGATGAGGCGCTACAATGTTGCTAGTAGTCGTCTTGCTACTTTGTTGCGGTTTTGCAGGCGTCCTGGAGCAGTCAGCGGTCGATCCTTGGCAGAAGTCGAAGAGGGAAGTGCAGAGGAACTCTGGTGAGCTCTTGCATTCGTTATCTGAGGAATAGCCCAGAGGAGAGACCCTAAAAAGCCAGAAAAGGAGGTTTGGCTACCAAGAAAGGAGGTTTGTCTACGAAGAGAGGTAAGCACCTATCAGGAGGGGTCTCTGACGTCACCTGCTGGCACTGGCCACTCAGAGCAGTCCATTGTGCCCCAACACCTCGGAATCCAAGATGGCAGAGGTCTGGGACACACTGGAGGAGCTCTGGGCACCTCCCCTGGGAGGTACTGGTCAGAGTAGTGGTCACTCCCCTTTCCTTTGTCCAGTTTCACGCCAGAGCAGGGCTGGGGATCCCTGAACCGGTGTAAACTGGCTTATGCAGAGATAGGCACAATCTGTGCCCATCAAAGCATTTCCAGACGCTGGGGGAGGCTACTCCTCCCCAGCCTTTCACACCTATTTCCAAAGGGAGAGGGTGTAACACCCTCTCTCAGAGGAAATCCTTTGTTCTGCCTTCCTGGGACTGGGCTGCCCAGGCCCCAGGAGGGCAGAATCCTGTCTGAGGGGTTGGCAGCAGCTGCAGTGGAAACCCTGGAAAGGCAGTTTGGCAGTACCCGGGTTCTGTGCTAGAGACCCAGGGGATCATGGAATTGTCCCCCCAATACCAGAATTGTACTGGGGTGACAATTCCATGATCTTAGACATGTTACAGGGCCATGTTTGGAGTTACCATTGTGACGCTATACATAGGTAGTGACCTATGTGCAGTGCACATGTGTAATGGTGTCCCCGCACTCACAAAGTTCAGGGAATTTGCCCTGAATGATGTGGGGGCACCTTGGCTAGTGCCAGGGTGCCCCCACACTAAGTAACTTGGCACCTAACCTTCACCAAGTGAGGGTTAGACATATAGGTGACTTATAAGTTACTTATGTGCAGTGAAAATGGCTGTGAAATAACGTGGACGTTATTTCACCCAGGCTGCAGTAGCAGTCCCGTGTAAGAATTGTCAGAGCTTCCTATGGGTGGCAAAACAAATGCTGCAGCCCATAGGGATCTCCTGGAACCCCAATACCCTGGGTACCTAGGTACCATATACAAGGGAATTATATGGGTGTTCCAGTGTGCCAATGAGAATTGGTAAAATGAGTCACCAGCCTGCAGTGACAATTTTAGAAAGCAGAGAGAGCATAAACACTGAGGTTCTGGTTAGCAGAGCCTCAGTGATAGAGTTAGGCACCACACAGGAAACACATACAGGGCATACATTATGATCACTGGGGTCCTGCCTAGCAGGATCCCAGAGACATATGGGCAAAAACAAACATACATACAGTGAAAATGGGGGTAACATGCCAGGCAAGATGGTACTTTCCTACAAAAAGGTACCCAAGATTTGTGGATTCCCCTGGAGAGGACCGAGAAATTAGCCAAAATACATCTAAATTTGGGGGGTTTGGAAAAAATGGGAAAAAGTGCTGCAGAAGAAGACGTCTGTTTTTTTCCCTGCAAACGTCATCAACAAAGGGTTTGTGGTGCTAAAATCACCATCTTCTTAGCTTTCAGGAACAGGCAGGCTTGAATCAGAAAAGCATATTTTTCAAGACAGTTTTACGATTTTACTGGAAGCTAGCCCATTTTCCCTTGCTCTTTGTTTACAACCTCCATCCAGTAAGTGGTAGAAATGGGTATCATACCAATGATGGATCCAAGAAAACTATACATTTCTGAAAAGTAGGCACAATTCTGAATTTAGCAAGGGGTAATTTGTGTAGATCCTTCAAGGTTTTTCTACGGAAAGTGACAGTTGAAATAAAAAAAGTATTGAAATTTAGTTGAAAAAACAGCCATTTGTCCCTACATTTTCATCTGTAATTTCTTCCAAATATGGCAGATTTTCAAAAGCAATATACTGTTATGTCTGCTGGACCCATTTGGTAATTGGGATATATAGGGCTTATAGCTTTACCAAGACCCCTAGGTATCCAGAGCCAATAACTGAGCTGCACCTTGCAATGGTTTTTCATTTCGTACTGGATATACAGAAATTAATTTGGTAAAATGCAAAGAGTGAAAAATAGTTATCAAAATGTCCGCTATAAATCAAACATGCACCTTTTTCATATCTTATGTTAATTTTCTGTTAAGCTTTTACATGTAATTCCTAAGTCACCAAATGCTCACTTCTATGCCACTGATATATCAATAAAATGTGATCTTTATCAGCTCCGTGACCCACTTTTTTACGACTGCTTCTTTGTCTCGGTCCTGGGACCCCAGTATAGGCTTCAGGTGGGATCTGTTGGGCAATGTGCAGCACTCCAACCACTTTCGTACGGGATCCGAATCTGAACAAAGCCTAAGCTCAGTAAAAACCTGGAAATCTAGCTTTAGCTTAGTGTGGAAGCAACCACAATACAATAGTACAACTACCTAGCTATCACCCTGAATTACATAGACTGCTCAGAGTTTTGGTCCAACCTGGAAAGCATGCAACCACCAAGTGAGCAGCTGGTGAGAGAGAGGTTTCATGACTATAGTATCGCCAGGCAAGGAGGAAACCTTGTAGCACATTTTCAAATCTGTAAACCTTCTCCATCATATGATCTGTACTTGGAGAATCTCTAACCAAAAATAAAAAGAGCTTTGAATATCAGATTTAGACTAGGACCACTACCAGTAAAACACTACACTAGCACCTGGGGAAGAGATGCAAGGAGAGCAGCTGCTCTGGGCTATAAGACAGTACCTCGTTCTCTGTTCATAAGTAACAACAGTAGGCACTGCAGGGATGCTTTCGTTTTTTGTATGTGTACCGACTCTACCTCACTTTTCAATCAGGTTTCACTGTATATTTATGCTGCCTAGAAAGTCACTGCACATAGCATGGCAACTAAGTTCACTTACAATGTCAAGTGATATTAAAATGGTTTTCTTTGCACGTGCACTTTTGATCATGCCCTAGTCATCAATCTGTTTTTTCGTGATATCGAGGCTGTGTGGAAAGATACTACATTGAGAGCAGCATCCAAATGCATCAACATGGGTATTTAATACTAAAGTGCTTTTATTGCATTACTGAGTTGTCACTATGAGCTTCTTGTATTGGCAGATAGCATTTGCTAGTATATTCATTAATGATACATTTTAAGTTGTACATATTTTGATAGTGTTTATCTTCAGCATTTACTGATTTTTTTAATAGGAGTTCTACCTTGTTGGCCTAACAGCGCTAGTAAACTTGCATCTTTGTATGCTAAAGTATAAACCTTTGAATTATGTGGTAATATTCTGTATATTGTACTAATGATCTACCATTAGCATTGTATTGTTATGCTAAGCTGTGACTCTTTTATCGCTTTTGTCTAGCACTATAGCATTTCTAAAATGTTGTGTTATGTTTTCAAGTTATGTGTTGCATATTGTAGTGCTTACATTTGTGAGCTGCACCATAAAGATTAAAATTTTAATAATTACCCAGTGCGACCACCACTGGCATATACTCACACACACAAATATACACACATACATATACTCACTGAATTAAGCAAAGGTTAAAGTAGCGTAGTAGTTAGGCAAATATGTCAGTAACAGCATTAATGTTTTGAACTAAAAAATACAGAAATTCAGCAGTTATAGTTACCAGAGCTAACTATGACTTGCACCCTTGCCATGCACTGCTTATTACCTCACATATTACATCACTAATGACATGTTCCATGTTATCATTGAAGCGATCACACAGGCATCATCCAAAGAGTGTGTTAGTTTGTTTTATCATTTACATAGTTACGTAGTATATTGTAAGCAGCCTTGAGTTATTTGAAAGAATTATCCCAGCATGACAATTTCTATATAACAAAGAAGACTGTGTGCACTAGGTACCTATCTAGGTATATCTGCTTCTTTCACTTCTGAAGATGGGCTATCTGTAAAGTTTTCACCACAGTATGAAGGCCACAGGTAGGATAATATTTAACACCTTCAGATCTTGATTATTTAAAGCAAATTGTGCCTTTTTTGACAAACTGTTGCATAGAGCATACCCTCTTCTTAAAAGAAAGATTTTATTATTGTATTTCTCATGAGAGTTTCTCTGTCTGCAAACCGTGTGGTAGGAAGAAAACTCTCTCTATAAACACTTTTTACAGTACCCACTTTTCATATCATCTCCATTTCTCAAAGCAGGCTTGGTGACTGTGAGGGCTTGATATAGATAGCAAAGCTGTCCATATTAGAACGTTAATTTTGGAATAGGTGTTCAGTGCCTTGGGTAACTTGGGTTTATCTGCACAGTTGTATACATATTGAACTTGTGTGCAATGAGGGTTTCCCATGTATCCGTGGCTGCTTGTTAGTGTGAACTAGGCTGCACGTGAAGTGTATGTTATAGGGACAATGTTGCGCATAACACATGCTAGCTACAAGTAAGGGAGTTCTATATGTGGTGGCACCAATGATGCTTCATATTATTCTGTGAAATTGTATACTTTCAACAGTGAGAAATTTGGTTTTTAGATGACTGTGAAGTGAGCCCTTGTCAAGAAACAGCCACAATCCCTTGCAGGATGAACTCCGAAAAAAGTTATTAGATTAACCTGTGTTTAACCATTAGCAGCTTGGCACAAAAAGCAGTCAAGCTTAAATTAGAGGCAATGAGTAAAGTATTTATGCAGCACACAAAAATAAATAAAGTGAACACACAACACTAGAAAAGCCCCAAACTTATTTAGAATAATAGACTACATTTTAATAAATTATTTAACACCAAAATGACAAAACTCCAACCAGTAGAACCAGAGTTACACATTTTACATTGTAAAGTGAAATCTAGTGCCTAAAAGATCAAAATGCCAACCACGGACATCTGGTTGTGCAAGACCGGGTCAAATTCAAAAGTTGAGGCTGATCGTACTCCATGGAGCATGGCTCAGATACAAGAAGTTGATTGGGTGCACTCAGGGCTTACCTCTGGACTTGAAAAAAGTGTGACTGTCTGGGAGGAATTCGCAAAGTCTAACTGTCAGCTACACCCAGTCATGTGACCCAAGACAGGCTGCAGACACAGAGAACTAGGGGCAGGAAAATGCCACCTTTCTAATAGTGTCATTTTCAAAATTGTATTGAAAAATCAGCTCAAAGAGGGTTTATCATTACAATTCCTTAGGTAACAAATATGACATATCTGCCTACTCCTAATTCGGAAATACAGCATATTAAAGATAATAATGAATTCCTAATGTTATCCTAAGGGATGGGTAGGTCTCACAGAAGTGAAAAATTTGTTTGGGAGCCTTTCACTACCAGAACATATACAACTGAAAAGTACATGGCCAACCTTTCAATCACACAGCACCCTCCCCTAGGGGTTACCAAGGGCCTACTTTAGGGGTGACTTATTGTCACGACTCACGTGCTGCTTGCGCCTGGAATTTGCAGATCTGGTGGCGTGAATCTTCAATGTTCGGCTTCGGCCCAAAAAGGGGCGACTCTTTCTGGTAGCCACGGTGCTGTAGGCAATGGAGACACCAAGAACAGACCGTGCCCTTCAGAAAGTAGCGCCAGAGGGAAAAAACCCCTTAAAAAGGGGAAAAAACCTCCAAACAGGAAGACTCCTGGAGAAAAACAAGAACAAACAAACAGGAATCCAAAAGGAGCAAAAATCAGAAAACACAGAATGCTGAATCCAAAACCAAAAGGCAAGGAAATCAGGAGCGAAGACACTAACTGAGCAGAAAGTGTTGCAGCGCAAAGAAAGAGGAAAAACACAGCCCTTATATACCAAAAAACAGGAAGTGACCCACAGGAAGTAAAAGGACACCATCTTAGATAGGGAAACAATACATAGAACAGAATAGTAGAGGAACCATAGAGAATAGGGAACAAGGAATGCTGGGAAAGCACAGGAATCTGGGAAGGAGGAAAAAACATAAAGAAAGGCACACAACAGACTGCAAAAAAGAAGAAGGACAAAGAAACGAAGAAAAACAGGTAAGAGGGTTCAGAGACCCCTGGGACAGTGAAAGGCAGAAGGAAGAACGAGGCCCCAAGCAAATCTGGGGCCTCGAAACGCGCAGGAGAGGCTGGGGGCGCGCCGCGTCTTAATAACGCGGTGCGCGGCCCGAGCCGAACGCCCGGCAGAAGTCGAGCTCTCGGCTCGCGCCGCACCGCGCGGCGCGACAGTAGGTCCCCCTCCCGAAGGCCCAGGTTTAAGAGGGAATAAACGGTGAAAGCGTTGAATCAGGAGAGGAGCGTGAACGGAAGAGGCATCTTCCCATGAACATTCACTGAGAGGATAACCCTTCCAATGAATCAGATACTGAAGTCGTTTATGAAAAAGACGAGAGTCACAAATCTCCTGCACTTCATATTCAGGAGCATCATCCACAAGGACAGGAGGTGGACAAGGAAACTGACGTGAGTAAGGATCAGGCACATAAGGTTTAAGCTGAGAAACATGAAAAACCGGATGGATCTTCCATGTATGGGGTAAGTGAAGACGGACAGTGACAGGATTGACCAACTGGAGAATACGGAAAGGCCCATAGTAACGAGGTGTGAACTTGTTTTGAGAGAGACGTGAGGGCAAGAATTTGGAGGAAAGCCAGACTTTATCTTGCAGATGATAATTTGGATTGGTTGTACGTCTCTTGTCTGCAGCCTTCTTCATATACCTCTTGGTATGTAACAAATTAGATCGAATTAGTTTATGGAGTTGGAGAAGGCGTTTGGAGAAATAGTTAATAGCAGGTAGAGGAGAGTTGGATTGTGGAGAAGTAGGGAAAGAGGTAGGATGAAAACCATAGGAACAGAAAAAGGGAGTGACCTTGGAGGCACTATGGACTGAGTTATTGTAGGAAAACTCAGCTAAAGAGAGGTAAGTGCTCCAGTTACTTTGGGTAGAATTGCAAAAGCATCAAAGATATTGCTCTAGTCCTTGGTTCAGACGCTCAGTCTGTCCGTTGGTCTGAGGATGGAACCCTGAAGACAAGGCTCTATTTATATTAAGGGTTTTACAAAAATGCTTCCAAAATCGAGAGATGTACTGAGGTCCTCTATCAGATATTATGGTATGTGGAAGTCCATGGAGACGGAAGACATGATCTATGAATATTTGACTTAGTTCTTGAGAAGTAGGCAGCTTTTTTAGGCCAGTGAAATGAGCCATTTTTGTGAAAGAATCCACTGTGACCATGATAACCCGGTTTCCTGCTGATGGTGGGAGCGAACACATAAAATCAGTAGAGATAGTATGCCATGGGGCCGATGGAACAGGCAAAGGCTGTAGTAATCCTGCCGGTCTGGTGTGAGGTATTTTGACTTGGGCACATATGGGACAGGCCTGAACGTATTTTTCCACATCCAGTTTCCAGGTAGGCCACCAGAAAAATCGTGAAAGTAGTTCTTGTGTGGCTTTGATGCCTCTGTGACCAGCTACAGGGGAATCATGGCACATTTGTAATGCTTTCTTTTGCACCTTGTTTGTAGGGAGGAATATCAGGTCTTGGTAATAAAAATATCCTTGTTTCTTGTACAATAATGGTCTTAGTTCTTCTATGTCATGGTCCGATAGGTTGGCGTATTCTTGTTGTACTTCTTCCAGGAAAGACTGAGCCACTCTAATGATCTTACTGGGTTCTAGAAGATACTGGGATGAGGAAGGAGAACACTCTGGATATCGGCGAGACAGAGCATCAGCCAGAATGTTTTGAGATCCTGGAATATATGTAATATAAAAATCGTACTGACTGAAGAAAAAGGCCCAGCGGGCCTGACGACTATTCTGGCATACAAAATTTCTTAAACATTGTAAATTACGGTGGTCTGTCCTCACCTCAAATGGTTCCTTGGAACCCATCAGAAACTGTCTCCACTCAAGGCAGGCTGTTTTCAGAGCCAATAATTCCCTTTCAAGTACGGAATAATGTTGTTCAGCTGTGGAAAGGATATGAGACAAATAGAAAACAGGATGTTCAAGGCCATCATCCTCTTGTCGTTGGAGTAAGACAGCTCCGATGGCTCTCTCAGAAGCATCAGTTACTACTATAAATTGCTTGGTGGTATCTGGATGTCTTAAGATGGGGGCTTGGGTGAAGGCTCTCTTTAAGCTTTGAAAGGCTGCTTCAGCAGCCTCAGTCCAGACAAACCCCTTCTTTAAATTGTCCTTCTTTAAGGTGTGAGTTATGTGGCTAGTCTGACTGGCAAAGTCTAGAATGAATTGTCGATAGAAGTTTGCTAAACCTAGGAAACATTGTGTTTCTTTTATGGTAGAAGGAGAAGGCCACTCTAGGATAGCTTGTACCTTTTCTTGATCCATAGCTATGCCGGTGGGACTTAAATGATAGCCCAGATATTTGACTTCCGTCATGTCGAACTCACATTTCTCTGGTTTGCAAAATAGTTGATGATCACGAAGTCTTTGAAGAACTTGTTTAACATGGGAAGTATGGAGTTCAGGATTTCTAGAATAAATAAGAATGTCGTCTAGGTAGATCACGACTGTCTGATTCAGTAGGTCTGAAAACACTGAGTCCATAAATCTCTGGAAGATTGCGGGGGCGTTAGTAAGACCAAACGGCATAACCCTATATTCAAAATGGCCAAATGGGGTCCTGAATGCTGTCTTCCATTCGTCGCCTTCTCTTATGCGTAAAAGGTGGTAGGCTCCTCGTAAATCCAATTTAGTAAAACGTTGGGCCCCTCTGATTGCTTCCAGTATGTCCCTGATGAGAGGCAAAGGATAACGATCTTTAATGGTAATTTTATTCAGACCTCGAAAATCCAGGCACGGACGAAGATCCTTAGTCTTCTTGGGCACAAAAAAGAGAGGGGCCCCAGCCGGAGACGACGATGGAACAATAAGACCACTCTGTATATTTTCGTCCAGATACTCCTTTAGAACTTCCTTTTCGGGTTCCGTGAGGGAGTACATCCTTCCAAAAGGAACAATTGTGCCGGGTTCCAATGGAATTGCACAATCATATTCTCGATGTGGAGGTAGCACAGGTTTTGACGGTTTTTGGAAAACATCCTGAAACTCCAAATAGTGGTCTGGGATCCCTTGGACCGTATTAATGGACATACCAGTGGCACCTTCAGTAGCTAAGGATCTTTTCGGAGACCAATACTTGTCGGAAGTAAAACAGTTCTCATGACAAAATTGCGAAGACAAAGAGATTGTCCGGGTAACCCAATTTATATATGGGTTATGTCTGATGAGCCACGGAATTCCAAGAATGATGGTATGGTTAGGGGACGTAATAAGATCGAAGGAGATGTGTTCTTGATGGTTTCCCACGTGTAGACTTAACATCAGGGTAGTGGTGTCTACAGGACCAGAGGATATCAAAGATCCATCCACAGTGTGTACCTGTTCGGGTACTTCTTTTGCTTGAGTAGGAACTAGGTTAGCAGCAGCCCACGTCTTGTCCATGTATATACCACTAGCACCACAATCTAGTAATGCCATAGTCTTTTCTTGACGACCGTCAGGAAGTTGTAACAGGACCGGAAAGATGAACAAGGCAGTTGTATTGTCATTAAAGGAGCTGATGGAAGGTATAGCTGTAGATCCCGTCCCCTCCCTTCTTACAGAGGACGGGAGGTGGCGTTTCCTGAAGGCCTGGACGGACGTACTGGACAGGTACGGAGCATGTGACCAGCAGAACCACAATACAGGCACAACCCTCTCTTGCGTCTGTCTTCTCGTTCACTAGCAGAGAGCGGACCTCGGGTAGTATCCACCTGCATGGGTTCCCCTTCGATGTCTCTAGCAGGAGTGCGAGGTTCCTCGGAACGCTGCAGGTATGCACGTGAGCTACTTGGCTGGGCAAACCCTCTACTCCTTTTCTTCTCCGATCTCCGTTCCTGAAGACGATATTCGATGGACAGTGCTTGATCCATCAGGCCACGAAGATCTTCCGCTCTGGTAGAATGCACTAGTTCATCCTTTATTTCTTCTTTGAGTCCTCTACGAAATAATGTTACCAGAGTACGTTCCACCCAAGTGGTCTCTGCCGCCAGCTGACGAAAACGGGTTATATATCGCAGGACGTCTTGGGAGCCTTGTTGGATGTCGCACAAGGCTTCTTCAGCGGAGGCTTCCAATCCAGGACGACTAAACATCTGTTTGAAGCGACTCACAAAGGCGGAATAGTCTGACAATACAGGGTCGTTGGAGGACACCATCTGGGTTGCCCAGGCCAAGGCTGGACCGGATAAGGCACTGATAAGATAACCCACCTTGGTCCTGTCGTGGGAGAATTGAGTAGGTCGGAAGGCGAAATACACCGTTAAAGCATCCAAGAACTCGCGTAGCTTGGTTGGTTCACCAGAGAAACAAGGGGTAGAAGCGGAGATTGTCGGAACATCACCGGTGCGGAGGGCCAAAGCCTGTCGTAACGCAGCATTTTCATTACGTAGTTGTTGCAATTCCTGGGCTTGTTGCTGAATCGTGGTCAACAGAGATTGCTCCGGATCTGCAGCAGCCGCCACTGTATTATCCATGGTGTTTGAGGACGTCGGAATGGTTTGGCGCTGCAATCTGTCACGACTCACGTGCTGCTTGCGCCTGGAATTTGCAGATCTGGTGGCGTGAATCTTCAATGTTCGGCTTCGGCCCAAAAAGGGGCGACTCTTTCTGGTAGCCACGGTGCTGTAGGCAATGGAGACACCAAGAACAGACCGTGCCCTTCAGAAAGTAGCGCCAGAGGGAAAAAACCCCTTAAAAAGGGGAAAAAACCTCCAAACAGGAAGACTCCTGGAGAAAAACAAGAACAAACAAACAGGAATCCAAAAGGAGCAAAAATCAGAAAACACAGAATGCTGAATCCAAAACCAAAAGGCAAGGAAATCAGGAGCGAAGACACTAACTGAGCAGAAAGTGTTGCAGCGCAAAGAAAGAGGAAAAACACAGCCCTTATATACCAAAAAACAGGAAGTGACCCACAGGAAGTAAAAGGACACCATCTTAGATAGGGAAACAATTCATAGAACAGAATAGTAGAGGAACCATAGAGAATAGGGAACAAGGAATGCTGGGAAAGCACAGGAATCTGGGAAGGAGGAAAAAACATAAAGAAAGGCACACAACAGACTGCAAAAAAGAAGAAGGACAAAGAAACGAAGAAAAACAGGTAAGAGGGTTCAGAGACCCCTGGGACAGTGAAAGGCAGAAGGAAGAACGAGGCCCCAAGCAAATCTGGGGCCTCGAAACGCGCAGGAGAGGCTGGGGGCGCGCCGCGTCTTAATAACGCGGTGCGCGGCCCGAGCCGAACGCCCGGCAGAAGTCGAGCTCTCGGCTCGCGCCGCACCGCGCGGCGCGACACTTATACGTAATAAGAACAGGAGTTTAAGGGTTGACAAGGGGCTTAAAATGCCTATTGAACATGGCAGTGTGAAACTGCATTCAGGTTGCAATGGCAGGCCTGGGACAAGTTTTAGAGTGCTACTTAGGTGGGTGGTGCAATAAGTGCTGCAGGCCCACTTGTAGCATATAGTTTAAAGGCCCTGGGTATTTGGTATACTACCCTACAAAGGACTCACAGGTAAATTAAGTATGCCAATTGGTAATTAGCTAATTTAACTGCATCTTAGAGACCGAATACAAGTACTTTGCACTGGCTAGGCATGGTTAAAATGCATAGAACCCTAAGGCCAACAAATGCGAAATCAGGAAAAAGTGAAGGGTAAAAGGCAAATAGTTTAGGGGTGACCCTGCAGAGAGGGCCAGGTCATTCAGGCCTCTAAAATATGCTAGTTTATAAAGAAATATGTGCAAAAGAAGCATGGATGATGTCATCAGTGATGTCATAAATTTTGTCATGAGCGATGTAATATGTGAGGTCATAAGCGGTTCATGGTGGGGCCCTCGTTATAGTCGACTTATAGTTGTTACTGACATAATGGCCGTTCCAAAGGTTATTTGCATTCCTTGGCCTATGGCCAGGCACTGCACCAAACTCCCAATAGGCAGCTAACCCCACACTGTACACAGCCTTTGCCCATGCTCAACAGGGGATTGGCCACAGGACCTGGTCGTGGCTAACTCACCTGCTGCTTAATACTAATGTGGAAGGAGCAGAGCTAAATGGGTGGATGTTGTAGGTGATTGGCACCTTTGCATACTCAGCAACAATTAAATGGAAAAACATGGACGACAAGAAGGAACCCACTCCGCTTGGACAATCACTACAGAGGAAATTGAGCTCCAATAAATCAATGATGTCTTCACCTCCATTTCAGATCATTTCTTTCCGCATGCAATTGTAAAGAAAACACAGTGTCCATCAGCTTGGAAAATGGCGTGAACACTGTTGCATACTACTAACTGAAAGGGACGGCCAAACAGGTGGAGCTTGCAGATAATGTAGGGCCTGTGCATCCCCAGCTGCAATTAACAGGGAGAACCATGGACTGTAATATTTTTTAAAGGGGAGGTGACAGCCTGGAAAATGGCAGGAATACCATAATACTACTGCAGTGGAAGGGGGGCAACTTGGCAGAGCTTATAGGCGATTTGGTGCCTTTGTATACACAGCAGCAGTTGAAAGGGAGAACTGTGGACTGTATGTATTTGCCGCCCTCTTCTCAAGCCTATGTTTGCCCCAGGAAACCCATCCCCAGGTACCACATAAATTAAAAGTAGGTACTCTGGTGCCCATCCAGAGCATCCACCATGCACAATGTTGGGGACATTGGGCGGAGCCCCAGGGCCCCTGTGACCTCCTTGATTCCAAACATGCAGTAGGAGCCAACATTGCTCCTGCCCACGGGCAGCAACTATCTATTCTACCCCCTCTGTGTAGGAGCAATCTGTTGAATGTTTTCTCTGCCCACACTTATGCAGACAAGGAAACAGATCACAAGTCTGCTCTTACGTAAAGCTCAGAATTTGCACGTGTTTAGCATGAGAATCATAAATGCTCCTGCCAGGCGGAAGCAAACAGAAGGCTGTTGCAGGCAGGTAAACCAATGTGACTGAGGTTGGGTTTCTGAGACACTGTATGTGAGCAGGCCCCAGGGGACGGGGTCCCTTAAGCCATTATTAGCTCAGAGAGGCCCCTTCCCATATTTATTAAATAAGGTCCCAGGGATGAGATCCCCGGGCTGAATGGGGCTCGGAGAAGGGGCCACGTGGCCCAACTCCCCTTATTAAATATATCAAGCCCCTGTGCATGAGGGCCAAAAATGGCTTGGGGAGATGGGTCCACATACCCTCCTCCCCTTAATTAAAGAATGTGGCCATGTGTCACCATTTTTTTACTTTTTTCATTCCCATGTGAGTGTTATGGCAGCACAGCGAAAATTGCTGTTACCGAATTGCAAAACTGGGTTTGTGCATCGCGAAGTGCTTTTTGCACATCGCAAACAGCAAAATTTGCTGTTTGCAACGTGCAAAAAGCTACCCACATGTGGCCTTTAGTTCCTGAGTCCTGTGATTTGAAAGTGTTACATATATGGGGCGCATATGGTTATGTAGGGTACTGCAGGTAAATTTAGTAAGCATATGTTGAGTTACAAGGTTTTTACTTAGTGAACTTAGTGATATCTTATAGCACAATATTGAGCCAGGAACTCCAAAACATAAACAAGACTACATACATAAAGTTTCAGATTTACTACATAAACAACTGAAAGACCCCTTTGTGGTCACATGTTATAAGCAAGTACATAACAAATAGAGTATATCTTATTCTAGATAAGTATTTTTTGCATGCTTTCAGGCTCACAAAATAAATATGTGCCCAACAAACCAAACAAAAACCATCTTTCTTTTGTACTTCTGTGCATCAACATGGAAAAGTGACTTAGCACATGATAATTGTCCATTAGGAAAACAAATGATAATCTTAATTCTATAACAGGGCTGGAGGCTCTGAGTATTCTTTTCTTTCTTTACTGAAATCTCAAAGCAGCAAAATTAAAACTACAACACCCAAGAGCATTTATGAACATGTCATCTATCTTGGGACCCCCTATAACCCAATTATAATGTCCCTAATCATATAACATTGTGTGACACTTGTCCTCTTTCTTTGCTGTTCATAGTATCCTCATTAAAGTGCTCCTGCCTTTTCTTAATGTAATAAAGCAGAAGGTTCTTTATAATTGTTTATGACTGTGCATTTTAGATCAGAAGGCTTTCTTTATCTGTATTATTTTCCTCTATTGTGCACTGACAACTTTCATGGTTATGTACGCTTGATCTCCGATTTCACTCATGCCAACCTGACTGAACAGTGCCAGACGAGTCAATCAGTGCTAATTATGGCTGTGGTTTATTTCTCCTTGCATTTTCCCGCTAGATGTCATTTGTCAGAGCAGGAACTTGAACAGCAGGGTTTGTTGAGGCAACCACGCTTCTCTCCTCATCGCAGGTGGTTGTATCAGATTTCGGGGGCCATCATTTGGGATTCAACACTGGAGGTCTGGGAGACGCACAGACCATTTTGTGGCTTGACTGGCAAGTTTATGAAATCCTTTTGTTCGGATTCCAGAGCGGAGTGCTCTCTCGCATTAACACACTGTCAGGCATGTTATAACACCAGTTTACCTTTCTCAACAAGTTTGTTTGGGTGACACAGCTTTAGCGAATTTGCCCCACTTATCACGTGGTGTGTAGCTAGTTAGGTATTTCTGTTTTATTGTTATTTCAGTCTCATCTTTTTTTTCAAAATGGCGGGAGATCATGGCTATGTGAGGCACGAGGAAGTGCAGGATACTTACAATATTGATCCAGAGTTTAAATGATTGATTTTGCAGTGTCAAAATCAGTGGGGACTGCAGTGTCCATGGCATTGCATAAGTGGCAAAGTTCAGCCGCCAACATCCCAAAGGGTTCTAGTGGAACTTCACCACAAATGCAACGTAATGATGCCAGTAGCGCCCCAGTGGGGGTCTGGGTGATAAAACCTCCTTCAGGAGTTTTCGGCCCTAGTAGCTTCTTCCTACCTGCCAGAAGCCCAAATCGTGGAAAGGGTCTTACGAAGACCAAGAATACTGATTGTCCGCAGTTGAATGATTCAGCTCAGGAGTCTAAACGCTCTAGAGAATGGCACCCATCAGGTGGGACCAAGACGAGAATGAAATCAGATCCTTCTAAAGATTTCAGTGACTGGGATTTAGATAAAGACCTATTCAATCCCAGACACATCAGACACCCTCACTCCTCGGAGAGGTAACTTTTAGAGAAGGTGGCATTTTATCTTAAACAGCGATTACAATAGCCACTGGACAAAGAAGGGCAAATAGGCCTTGGGTAGAGGGGAAAGTGGTGGTGACTACAAAATTGAACATCACTATGGTGACCTTAATGGGTAAATTGATGCAAGATCCCAAGAGATGCATTGATTGGTCTTGGCAGTCATCTCAAGACAAGCTGTAAGACATCACATGGACCTTAACTAAGATTATAGAGGTATCAAAAGATGCTAAAAAGACTGGCCCCATTATTGACCTAGAGGTGTTATTGGATTGGGCCCAACAGGCCAGCTGTTTGCTTGGGAGTGCAGATTGTGCACTCTCAGCTGACCGTAGATGTTCATTACTGTTGTGCCTGCACCCCAAATGAAAAAAACTGGCTTCCACAGAAGCAGGCTAGACACTAAGGATAATCTATTTGGAGATGCCTTTGTGATGGACTTGGCTAAATTTGTTCAGGCCTTCACTGTCTTGGATAAAGTCCAAACCACCCTAAAAAGGTTTTCAGCCCTCATGTTTTTGGCTGACCCAGATGAAACAGGAGTTGCTCATCTGGCCATTTCCTTTACAAGATGCCTGAGACAACGAAGACCCCAAACATGCAGTCTGGTTGGACTCGGATGATTATCTCCTTTCTTTCCCTCCTGAAATAAAGTTCAGGGAGGCCATAACAAAAAAACCACCAGAAAAAAAAATTTCCACTGCACATGAGGTTTCTGTTTTCTTCCCTACTAAAACTTGGGGGCCGGACATCAGAGTGCCTCAGCAAGTGGGAACAAATATACTCAGATGCATGGGTACTTCAAATGGTGCAGAACTTCCATATCGAGTTTTGGGGGTTCCCCCATACAGCCAATAAGATCACAAACTCTCAGGCCCGTATTTATACTTTTTTTAGCGCCGCATTTGCGCCGCTTTTTGACGCAAAACGGCGCAAACCTACAAAATACAATGGTATTTTGCAAGTTTGCGCCGTTTTTGCGTCAAAAAACGACGCAAATGCGGCGCAAAAAAAGTATAAATACGGGCCTCAGTTTCTCAAATAAGATCTGTGTATTATAGAGAAAGAGACACAAGACTTAGAAAGCAAAGGAGCCCCTGAGCGCTCCTGTTTACACCTGAGGAGTTTCTTAAGCAACATCTTTATTGTAAAGAAAAAAGACAAAGGAGTGACAACGGTCATCAATCTAAAAGAACTCAATGGTTGGTTGTTAACCGACACTTCAAGATAGAGGGCGTCCATCTTTTGAGAGACTTGCTGCGACAGGGAGATTAGATGATTAGGTTGGACCTAAAGGATGCCTGTCAGTTAATACCAATCTTTTCTCCTTATTGTGCTTTCTACAAGTCCTTGGCGAGATCAGGTATGGGAATTCAAGGTACCTCTCTTTGACCTTTGGTCCACCCCATGTTGATTTCACAAAGCTTCTCAAACTGGTCGTGGCATGACTGCAGATGCAGGGTCATTGTCTTATCCAAACCAACTCGGATTTGAATCCCAACAACAGAATGGCATTTTTGGGGTTGATGATCGACTTGGTCAAGGCAACATTGAAGCTTCCAACTCACACAGTGAAGATCAGTGATGAATTGAAAAGCATGATATCAGCAAATACAGTTACACTGAGACAGCTGGCATGAATAGTGGGTCTTCTGGCAATGTAAATTCAAGCAAACGTCTGGGGACCACTTCATTGCACGGCCCTGCAACGTCTGAAGATCAGACACCTCGAGCAGAGACTAAATACCTTTAATGGACCAGTCTCAAATGAAATTGAATTTGTGGCTGACCCGAATGGAAGTGTGGAATGGTTAGGCAATCTTCATCTTGCACAAGTAAATCATTATAGAGTCGAATGCCATCCGTTGGAGCTGAAGAGCCATGCGCGGAGAGATTTGCCTGGGGGAATGGTCACCAGAGGAGCTGAAGTTGCACATCAGTTTTCTTGAGTTGCTGGCTGGTTTGTTTGCAATCTGCAGCCTGGGAAAGGCCAGGGTAGAATATTCCATTTTGCCAAAGATGAACAATGTATCAGCAGTTCAGCACATCAACAAGTTAGGGGGAGCAAAGTCAAACCACTGGCAGAGATTGCCAAGGACTTCTGGCACTATTGTCTGGAGAACAAGATATCTTTGTCAGCGATTTACCTGCTGGGGCCCTGATGGATACCAGTTATTAGAAACTGAATCCTCAGGTGTTCCTGCTTCTTTGTCAGAGATGGGGGATGCCTCATATGAACCTGCTTGCATCGAAGTTGAATACACATTTTTACAGCTGGAGTCCAGATCTGGAAGTGGTTTAATTAAATGTTTTTCTATAGAATTGGGACACAGTTCTCAATTTTTCCCCATTCCTCACACTCTCCAGAGTAGCTTCACAGACTGGGAAGCAACTGTTGGGGACCTCTTTGGAGGTCAAAACCCTGGTCCCCCATGCTTCTGGAGATGTCATGCAACTTCTGATACTTCTGCAATTCCCTACCATAGTCCAGGGAAAAAAGTGAATTCAATGATTTGAGACAAGACTCTACACCTCATGGCTTGGAGAATCTCAGGTTCTAATGGCAAGTGCCAGGCCTTTCAGAATCAGCTTCAGCTTATGTGGAAAAAGCATGGATGTTAGTTACCCATAAGATATATTGATCTGCCTGGACAGTTTGGCATTGTTGGTGTCTGGAAAAGGACATGGATACCATGGTGGCTGGCTTTGTCCTCATTCCAAATGTTCTTGCACACATGGAAAAGGCAGGTAAGGCTTTTGCCACTGTATCTTCTTTCCATTTCAGCAGGGCATCTGATTGTGATGGGGAAAACCAGTGGTGTCTCGTCCCTTAGTATACAAATTGATGAAGGGTATTAGGTTCTCAAATTCACCAAGACCCAAACACACGTTCACTTGGGATGTGAATAAGGTTTTAACCCTATTCACTGATTGGCTAAATAATGCTGTGCTTTCAAGGAAACAATTATTTGCAAAGTTGATTATGTTACTTTGTCTATTTTCCTGTACGAGGGTCTCAGATGGGAGGGTTTTAGACATATCTGGGGGCTCTTATGTCCCAGAATATGTGCTATTTACAATTATTTGGACTCTTAGATCGACTACACCAGATTTGCATCACAGATAATGTGCTCAGATTGATGGCCTCCTTCCTCACAGGCTGCACTCAGAGAGTCCGCTGCCCCCCTTTACTTCACAAGCCAAGCACACCATTTGTGGCATCCCCCAAGGCTGATCCCTCAGCTCAATCCACTTCAACATCTACATGACACCCCTCAGTGACATTGTCAAATCGCATGTCATCAACATCATCTATTATGCTGATGGCACATAGCTCATCCTCTCGCTCTCAGCAGACCCCACCCTGAAAAAGATCAACTTCCATAACTGTATGAAGAAGTACCTCCACTGGCTTCCGATCCAGAAGAGATGCCATTTCAAGCTTCTGACCCACACCTACAAAGCTCTCCACGACCAAGGACCCGCCTACCTGAACCACCACCTGTACTTCCACCAACCTCCCAGGAACCTCAACTCCACACACCATGTCCTTGAAAAGATACTGTGCATACGCCGCTGCTGTGCCAGAGGACTCTCCTTCTCCCACCTTGCCGAAAAGCCTGGAACACCCTCTACCTCCGCACCACACCCTCTCTGATCCACTTCAGGTAGGGGCTTAAGACCTGGCTTTTCAACTAACAGCACCAGCATGTGCCGGATACTCACTCGGGTGACGCTATACAAATAACACCTGATTGATTGATTGACCTATTGATACAAATACTACATAAACTAAAAGACACTTTTATGATCACATGATTATGTAAAGCAATAAACAAAAGAATAACAAATACAATAGAAAAAATAAATCCCATTTAATCTGATTGCCACTCTCTAGTTATATTGAGTATTCCCAAAGATTGGAATTCTTCAGATATTACCTCCCTACTAACTTTCCACCAATTTGATGAATCGCCAAAAAACCTCACAGACCTAGCGTTTTCTACATTTTGTGAATATGTAAATTTTTGTGGTAAGTTATTAGAGGGCTGCAAAGATAAAAGGGGGTCCCAAAACACATTTTCCCATCAATGCATTTTCCATCAACTATTGTATTTGATGTAGTGTGAAATGGATTTGCATGGCAGAGAGATGATGCTTATTGGGTACTGCAGTTAAGTAGGGTAAGTATTTTTTAAGTTATAAGGCACTTAAACTTAGTGAGATCCGTTACTGCGGTACTTTTTCAGAATTTAACTAAGCTTTGTGAAACTACAGTGGTACATGCCATAAACCTATTTAGAAATATCTAAATACATTTCCCTACCTATTACCATTTTACAGTTGTAATAGGTTGGTACCTATTACTTCTAACAGTGAACACAGCCAAAGTGTAATAAAACAATATGGTTGCTTTTTCATTCTTAAAAACAGCCATTATCCAATTATATGCTGGCTTGTCATCACCATGTACCATGGTATACTGCATAGTTATCAAGGTATACCATGGCCCAAAATATAACTAAGACCTAGATGTATTATTGGAGTCTGGTACCTTTGCTTCACTCATTGTGTTGCATGAGCAATTCAATCTGTAAGTCCAATTTACAAAGAAATACAAGGGCATTGTGGCCCTTTATGGCACTGTAGGAAAGTACCATGTTGCCTGGCATGTTACCCCCATATTTCACTGTATATATGTTGTTTTAGTCTATGTGTCTCTGGGACCCTGCCAGGCAGAGCCCCAGTGCTCATAAGTATGTGCCCTGTATGTGTTCCCTGTGTGATGCCTAACTGTCTCACTGAGGCTCTGCTAACCAGAACCGCAGTGGTTATGCTCTCTCTGCTTTCCAAGTTTGTCACTAACAGGCTAGTGCCTAAATTTACCAATTCACATTGGCATACCGGTCCACCCATATAATTTCCATATACATATACCATATATATGGTACTGAGGTACCCAGGGTATTGGGGTTCCAGGAGATCCATATGGGCTGCAGCATTTCTTTTGCCACCCATAGGGCGATCTGAAAATTCTTACACAGGCCTGCCAGTGCAGCCTGAGTGAAATAACGTCCACGTTATTTCACAGCCATTTAACACTGCACTTAAGTAACTTATAAGTCACCTATATGTCTAACCTTCACCTGGTGAAGGTTAGGTGCAAAGTTACTTAGTGTGTGGGCACCCTGGCACTAGCCAAGGTGCCTCCACATTGTTCAGGGCAAATTCCCCGGACTTTGTGAGTGCGGGGACACCATTTCACGCGTGCACTATACATAGGTCACTACCTATGTACAGCGTCACAATGGTAACTCCGAACATGGCCATGTAACATGTCTAAGATCAGGGAATTGTCACCCCAATACCATTTTGGTATTGGGGGGACAATTCCATGATCCCGCGGGTCTCTAGCACAGAACCCGGGTAGTGCCAAACTGCCTTTCCGGGGTCTCCACTGCAGCTGCTGCTGCTGCCAACCCCTCAGACAGGTTTCTGCCCTCCTGGGGTCCAGGCAGCCCTGGCCCAGGAAGGCAGAACAAATGATTTCCTCTGAGAGAGGTTGTTACACCCTCTTCCTTTGGAAATAGGTGTGAAGGGCTGGTGAGGAGTAGCTCCCCCAACCTCTGGAAATGCTTTGATGGGCACAGATGGTGCCCATCTCTGCATAAGCCAGTCTACACTGGTTCAGGGATCCCCTAGCCCTGCTCTGGTGCGAAACTGGACAAAGGAAAGGGGAGTGACCACTCCCCTGACCAGTACCTCCCAGGGGAGGTGCCCATAGTTCCTCCAGTGTGTCCCAGACCTCTGCCATCTTGGAAACAGAGGTGCTGGGGGCACACTGGACTGCTCTGAGTGGCCAGTGCCAGCAGGTGACATCAGAGGCTCCTTCTGATAGGCTCTTACCTCTTTGGTAGCCAATCCTCCTAACCTGGTAGCCAAACCTCCTTTTCTGGCTATTTAGGGTCTCTGCTTTGGGGAATTCTTCAGATAACGAATGCAAGAGCTCACCAGAGTTCCTCTGCATCTCCCTCTTCACCTTCTACCAAAGGATCGACCGCTGACTGCTCCAGGACGCCTGCAAAACTGGAACAAAGTAGCAAGACGACTACCAGCAACATTGTAGCACCTAATCCTGCCGGTTTTCTCGACTGTTTTCAGGTGGTGCCTGCTCTGGGGGTAGCCTGCCTTCACCCTGCACCAGAAGCTCCGAAGAAATCTCCAGTGGGTCGACTGAATCTTCCCCCTGCTAACGCAGGCACCAAAAGACTGCATCACTGGTCCTCTGGGTCCCCTCTCACCCTGACGAGCATGGTCCCTGGAACACAGCAACTCTGCCCAAGTGACTCCCACAGTCCAGTGACTCTTCAGTCCAGGTTTGGTGGAGGTAAGTCCTTGCCTCCCCACGCTAGACTGCAAAGCTGTGTAATGCGTGATTTGTAGCTGCTCCGGCTCTTGTGCACTCTTCCAAGATTTCCTTAGTGCACAGCCAAGCCTGGGTCCCCAGCACTCTGTCCTGCAGTGCACAACCTTCTGAGTTGTCCTCCGATGTCGTGGGACCCCCTTTTGTAACTTTGCGTGGACTCCAGTTCACTCTTCTTCCAAGAGCCTGTTGGGGTACTTCTGCAGGTGCTTCCTGCTTCTGTGAGGGCTCTCTGAGTTGTTGAGCGCCGCCTCTGTCTCCTCCTCCAAAATGCGACATCCTGGTCCTTCCCGGTCCTCAGCAGCACCCAAAAGCTTCTACCGCGACCCTTGCAGCTAGCAAGGCTTGTTTGCAGTCTCCCTGCGTGGGAACACATATGCAAGCTTCATCGCAACGTGGGACATCTGTCTTTTAAAGGAGAAGTTCCTAGTCCTCTTCTTTCTTGCAGAACTCCAAGCTTCTTCCAACTGGAGGCAGCTTCCTTCCACCTTCATCCGGGGTTTCCTGGGCTCCTGCCCACCTGGACTGTCACGACTATTGGACTTGGTCCCCTTGTCTTACAGGTACTCAGGTCCGGAAATCCATTGTCAGTGCACTGCTGGTGTTTGTTCTCCCTGCAGAATCCCCCTATCACGACTTCTATGCTCTCTGGGGGCACTAGAATTTGCAGCAGGGGTTGTGGTAGTGAGATATTTTTCTAACCCTCACTGTTTTCTTACAGTCCCAGCGACCCTCTACAAGCTCACATAGGTTTGGTGTCCATTCGTGGTTCGAATTCCGCTTTTGGAGTATATGGTTTGTGTTGCCCCTATACCTATGTGCTTCTATTGCAACCTATTGTAATTCTACACTGTATGCATTACTTTTCTTGCTCTTACTTCCCTGATTTGGGTTTGTGTACATATAACTTGTGTATAGTACTTACCTTCTTACTGAGGGTACTCACTGAGATACTTTTGGCATATTGTCATAAAAATAAAGTACCTTTATTTTTAGTAACTCTGTGTATTGTGTATTCTTATGATATGGTGCATATGATATAAGTGGTATAGTAGGAGCTTTGCATGTCTCCTAGTTCAGCCTAAGCTGCTTTGCCATAGCTACCTTCTATCAGTCTAAGCTGCTAGAAACACCTCTTCTACACTAATAAGGGATAACTGGACCTGGCACAAGGTGTAAGTACCTCTGGTACCCAGTACAAGTCAGGCCAGCCTCCTACATTGGTTGGGCAGCGGTGGGATAAGTACTTGTAACTACTTACCACTTTGTCATTTTGTACTTTTCATAAGAGAATCATGTACCAAACAGTTCAGTGTGTGTACACTTAGCCAAAAAAATTGCTTTTCTTCTCTAAAACGTTTTACAAAGTTCTGAAACGTTTCCTAAAACTTCTAAACGTTTTCTCAAAGTTGGAAAAAGGTTTTTTCTCTGTGCTTTAAAAAGTTCTGAAACTTTTTCTCTCTCCTCACTTTCTCTAAACCTTTTGCTATCATGTCTCTGGTAGATTCTGCTCCCAAAACTGTCACTGCTACTTATGACATTTTGAATTACAAGAGCTTAAGGGGTCTCTGCTTAGATAGAGGTTTAGTTATAGGAAAGAACCCTACAAAAGAGTTTCTGTATAACATGCTTATGGTGAATGACCAGAACCAGGTTAATAGAAGCTCCCAGTCTGATTCAGAGGAACCCCCTGAGGAAGCTGGGGAGGGTTCTGAACAGGGTCTGCCCCCTAGCAGGACACCCAGTAATGTTGGTAGTAATGGAGGTTCCCATCACAGCAGGGCATCCTTTATTCCTAGAGGCCAAGTTACCAGGGTCCAGACAGTTAGGGACAGCCCCCCCTCTGAGGTTTCCAATTTGTCTTCTGTGTCAAAGCATTCCCAACCCACCCACCCTGAGGTTAACCTGTTAGAAAGGGAACTAAAAAAGATGAGGGTTGAAGAGACCAGACTGAAGTTGAAACAGCAACAGCTAGCCTTAGATAGGGAATCCCTAGACATTGAGAAGGAAAGACAGAGGTTGAGGTTAGGATCCCATGGTGGCAGCAGCAGTATTCCTGATAGTAATCCTGTTAAAGAGCATGATTCCAGGAATCTGCACAATATAGTCCACCCTTACAAGGAGAGGGATGACATCAACAAGTGGTTTGCTGCACTTGAGAGGGCCTGTATGGTACAGGGGGTCCCTCAAAGGCAGTGGGCTGCTATTTTGTGGCTATCTTTCACTGGAAATGGTAGGGATAGGCTCCTTACTGTTAGAGAGAGTGAAGCTAACAATTTCACAGTATTAAAGGATGCACTCTTGGATGGATTTGGCTTAACCACTGAACAATACAGGATTAAGTTCAGAGACACCAGAAAAGAGTCCTCACAAGACTGGGCAGACTTTGTAGACTGTTCAGTGAAGGCCTTGGAGGGTTGGTTACATGGCAGTAAGGTGACTGACTATGAAAGCCTGTATAATCTAATCCTGAGAGAGCATATTTTGAACAATTGTGTGTCTGACTTGTTGCACCAGTACTTGGTAGACTCAGATCTGACCTCTCCCCAAGAAATGGGAAAGAAGGCAGAGAAATGGGTCAGAACTAAAGTGAACAGAAAAGTTCATACGGGGGTGACAAGGATGGCAAGAAGAAAGATGGTGAGAAATCTCAGGATAAGCATGGGGATAAGGGTAAAACTAAAGATCCTTCTTCAAATCCTAAACACTCTTCAGGGGGTGGGGTTAAATTAACTTCTTCCTCTTCTTCACAACCCACACACATTAAAAAGCCTTGGTGCTATGTGTGTAAAAATAAAGGCCATAGGCCAGGGAATAAGTCCAGCCCAGGTAAACCCCCTGAGCCTACCACTACTAATACATCAAACTCTAGTGCCCCTAGCAGTAGTGGTAATAGTGGTGGGACTGGTGGCAACAGTCAAAATAAGGGTGTAGTTGGGTTCACTTATGGGTCCATCATAGAAACTTGGGTAGTCAGTCCCAGGACAGTTTCTGTCACACCTGGTGGCATTGGCCTTGCCACACTGGCTGCTTGTCCCCTTACAATGGATAAGTACAGGCAGACAGTTTCAATAAATGGTGTTGAGGTTCAGGCCTACAGGGACACAGGTGCCAGTATCAATTTGGTGACTGAAAACCTAGTGTCTCCTGCACACCACATCATTGGACAACAGTAAAACATTATTGATGTCCATAACTCCACTAAGTTCCGGCCCTTAGCTATAAATCAGTTTAGTTGGGGTGGAATTACTGGCCCTAAGTAGGTGGTAGTACCACCTAGCTTACCTGTAGGCTGTCTCTTAGGTAATGACCTAGAGGCCTCAGGTTGGACTGAGGAAGAGTTTAATACACATGCAGCCATGCTTGGTATCCCTGAGGATTTCCTTCCTCTTATTTCAGCTGAAATGAAAAAGCAAAGGAGAGAAAAGGCCTGAAAACTCAGGATCCTTCTCCAACAACAGGTGAATAGGGCATCAAAGTATCCCCTACCCACCCTGCCATTCAGGATACCATCCCTGTGGTCGGAGAAACCTCTCTTGGGGTGGCACCTGTACCAAGGGAACCATCAGCTGGCACAGCTGTACTCCCTGAGGTAGAAGTATCTCTCTGGGGGATAACTAATATTGGTGAGAATAAGTGCACCACTTTAGTTAACATGGAACATCCCTCCAACCCTCCCAGAGAAACTTTAGTGCAGCAACCCTGCACTGCCTCACAACACTTACGACAGCAGCCCTGCCCTAGTGTGGAGCTCAGAGGACAGCATCCCTGCCCTGCTCCAACTCAAGAGAAACAGCAACCCTGTTCTCTTTTACAGCCATATGGACAAAGTTTTTGCCCAGCTATGGCTTTACTGAGACAGCATTCCTGTCTGGCATTCTCATCACTTGATATAGGTCCAGTGGACAATTGCCACTGCTCTAAACTTAAACATACTAATAGGAACTATGAGAATATAACTTCACATTGTTGGCTAGCTAAAAAACTTCAAACAGGGTGGTTTACATCCCCACATGGAAGTAACCATATCGTGGATGATAAAGGGAGTAACAATCTATTACAGAGCTACTCTCCAATTATCACCACTTAGACAATAAAGACTCAGCTGGCCAAGGTTAGCCTTATTGTCCTTCGTTTGGGGGGGGGGGTTGTGTAGGAAGGTAGCCTCTTTCTAGCCTTGTTATCCCCACTTCTGGCCTGTTTGTGAGTATATGTCAGGGTGTTTTTACTGTCTCACTGGGATCCTGCTAGCCAGGGCCCAGTGTTCATAGTGAAAACTCTACATTGTCAGTATATTTGATATGTGTCACTGGGATCCTGCTAGCCAGGACCCTAGTGCTCATAGGTTTGTGGCCTATATGTGTTCCCTGTGTGGTGCCTAACTGTATCACTGAGGCTCTGCTAATCAGAACCTCAGTGTTTATGCTCTCTCTGTTTTAAAATTGTCACTGCAGGCTAGTGACTAATTTTACCAATTCTCATTGGCACACTGGAACACCCTTATAATTCGCTAGTATATGGTACCTAGGTACCCAGGGTATTGGGGTTCCAGGAGATCCCTATGGGCTGCAGCATTTCTTTTGCCACCCATAGGGAGCTCAGACAATTCTTACACAGGATTGCCACTGCAGCCTGAGTGAAATAACGTCCACGTTATTTCACAGCCATTTTATACTGCACTTAAGTAACTTCTAAGTCACCTATATGTCTAACCTTCACTTAGTGAAGGTTAGGTGCAAAGTTACTTAGTGTGAGGGCACCCTGCCACTAGCCAAGGTGCCCCCACATTGTTCAGGGTAATTTCCCCAGACTTTGTGAGTGCGGGAACACCATTACACGCGTGTATATGCAGCGTCACCATGGTAACTCCAAACATGGCCATGTAACATGTCTAGGATCATGGACTTGTCATCCCAATACCACTCTGGTATTGGGGGGGTCAATTCCATGCATCCCCTGGGCTCAAGCATAGAGCCCAGGTACTGCCAAACAAACGTTCCGGGGTTTTCTCTGCAGCTACCGCTGCTGCCAACCTTCAGACAGGTTTCTAACCCCTGGGGCCTGGGCAGCCCAGTCCCAGGAAGGCAGAACAAAGGATTTCCTCTGAAAGAGGGTGTTACACCCTCTCTCTTTGGAAATAGGTGTGAAGGGCCTGGGAGGAGTAGCCTCTCCTGTCCTCTTGAACTGCTTTGAAGGGCACAGATGGTGCCCTCCTTACAAAATACAGGCTCCACAGGTTCAGGGATCCCCCCAGCCCTGCTCTGGTGCGAAACTGGACAAAGGAAAGGGGAGTGACTACTCACCTGACCAGCACCTCCCAGGGGAGGTGCCCAGAGCTCCTCCAGTGTGTCGCAGACCTCTGCTATCTTGAATGCAGAGGTGTGAGGGCAAAATTGACACCTCTGAGTGGCCAGTGTCAACAGGTGACGTCAGAGACCCCTCCTGATAGGTGCTTACCTTTCTCTGTTGCCAATCCTCCTCTGAGGGCTATTTAGGGTCTCTCCTGTAGGTATCTCACCAGATAACGAATTGAAGAGCTCACCAGAGTTCCTCTGCACTTCCCTCTTCGACTTCTGCCAAGGATCGACCGCTGATTGCTCCTGGACGCCTGCAGCACCACAACAAAGTAGCAAGAAGACTACCAGCAACATTGTAGCGCCTCATCCTGCTGGCTTTCTCGACTGTTTCCTGGTGGTGCGTGCTCTGAGGGCTGCCTGCCTTCACCCTGCACTGGAAGCCAAGAAGAAATCTCCCGTGGGTTGACAGAATCTTCCCCCTGCCAACGCAGGCACCAAACTTCTGCATCACCGGTCCTCTGGGTCCCCTCTCATCTTGACGAGCATGGTCCCTGGAACAAAGGAGCTGGATCCAAGTGTCCCCGACAGTCCAGTGGCCCTTCTGTCCAAATTTGGTGGAGGTAAGTCCTTGCCTCCCCAACCCCGGACAGTAATCCTGTGCGTGAACTGCAGCTGCTAGGGCTTCTGTTCACTTTTGCGAGACTTCCTATGTGCACATGCTAGCCCAGGTCTCCAGCACGTCCTGCATTGCCCAACTCGTTGAGTTGGACTCCGACTTCATGGGACCCTCTTTTGTTGTGCTGAGTCGACCGTCGTGCTCAGGTCTTCTGATCCCCTGTTCAGGTGCTTCTGCGGGTGCTGACTGCTTCTGCGTGGACTCTCCGTGTTGCTGAGCGCCCCCTCTGTCTTTTCTCCAAGGGGCAACATCCTGGTCCTTCCTGGGCCCTGGCAGCACCCAAAACCTTCCACTGCGACTCTTGCAGCAAGCAAGGCTTGTTTGCGGTCTTTCTGCATGGAAACAACTCTGCATCCTTCAACACGCCGTGGGACATCTTCTGACCAAAGGAGAAGTTCCTGGCACCTTCTGTTGTTGCCCAATCTTTTGCTTCTTCCACCCAGAGGCAGCCCTTTTGCACCTTCATCTGGGGTTTAGTGGGCTCATGCCCCCCGTGGACACTTGCGTGACTCTTGGACTTATTCCCCTTCCTTTACAGGTCCTCAGGTCCAGGAATCCGTCTTCAGTGCTTTGCAGTCAGTTGTTGCCTTTGCAGAATTCCCTATCTCGACTTTACTGTCTTTCTGGGGTAGTAGGGTATCTTCACTCCTACTTTTCAGGGTCTTGGGGTGGGGTATCTTGGACACCCTTAGTGTTTTCTTACACTCCCAGCGACCCTCTACACACTACACTAGGCCTGGGGTCCATTCGTGGTTCGCATTCCACTTTTGACGTATATAGTTTGTGTTGCCCCTAGGCCTATTGTCTCCTATTGCATTCTATTGTGTCCTACAGTGTTTGCACTACTTTTCTGTTTACTTACCTGATTTTGGTTTGTGTGTATATTTTGTGTATATTACTTACCTCCTAATGGAGTATATCCTCTGAGATACTTTTGGCATATTGACACTAAAATAAAGTACCTTTACAATCTCCCATAGGTCTGGGGTCCATTCGTGATTTGCATTCCACTTATATGGTTTGTGTTGCCCCTAGACCTATATCTACCTATTGCATCCTATTGTGATTCCACATTGTTTGCACTTCTTTTCTTACTGTTACTTACCTGTTTTGGTTTGTGTACATATAATTTGTGTATATTACTTACCTCCTAAGTGAAGGTATCCTCTGAGATACTTTTGGCATATTGTCACTAAAATAAAGTACCTTTATTTTTAGTAATTCTGAGTATTGTGTTTCTTATGATATAGTGCTAAGTGATATAAGTGGTATAGTAGGAGCTTTGCATGGCTCCTAGTTCAGCCTAAGTTTCCCTGTTATGGCTACCTCTATCAGCCTAAACTGTTAGAACACTTCTAATCTACTAATAAGGGATAACTGGTCCTGGCACAAGGTGTAAGTACCACTAGGTACCCACTATAAGCCAGGCCAGTCCCCTACAGTAACCCAGTATTTTTAACCACAATTGGCATACCGGTGCCCCCGTATAAGTCCCTAGTATATGGTACTTAGGTACCCAGGGCATTGGTATTTCAGGGAAGCCCTATGGGCTTCAGCATAATTTTTGCCACCCATAGGGAGCCCATGCAAAGGCTTCTACAGGACTGCCATTGCAGCCTGCGTGAATAGGTGCATGCACACTTTCACAACCATTTACACTGCACCAGGTCACTTATAAGTCACCCCAATAACAGGCCCTCCAACCCTGAGGGCAGGGTGCAGAGTACCTGTGTGTGAGTACACCTCTGCTAATGCTTAGAGGACCCCCTGTATTGCCATTCCAGCCTTCTGAGGTTTTTCAGGCAGCCCCAGCGGCCGCCACCTTTCAGACAGGTTTCTGCCCTCCTGTTGCCTGAAAAGCTCAAACCCAGGAAGGCAGAACAAAGGATTTCCTTTGGAAGAGGGGTGTTACACCCTTTCCCCTTGGAAATAGGTGTTACAGGCATGAGAGGGGTAGCCTTCCAGAGCCTCTGGAAATGCTTTGAAGGGCACAGATGGTGCCCTCCTTGCATAATCCAGTCTACACCAGTTTAGTGACCCCCAGTCCCTGCTCTTGTGTGAAACTGGGCAAAGGAAAGGGGAGTGACCACTCTCCTGTCCATCACCACCCCAGGGGTGGTGCTCAGAGCTCCTCCACAGGCTCCCTGGGTTTTATCATCTTGGATTACAAGTTTGCAGGGAACTCTGGTGGCCAGTGCCAGCAGGTGAGTTCAGAGCCCTCCCCTGAGAGGTGCTTACCTGTGTAGCTGACCAGTCCCCCTTTCAGGGATATTTATGGTTTCTCTCTTGGGTGATTCTTTAGATTCGGATTGCAAGACTCCAGCAGGAATCCTCTGCATCCTATACTTCACCTTCTTACCGAAGAAACTGCATCTGGACCCTCCAGGAGCTCTACAACTGCAACAAAGAAGCAAAGACAACTTCTGCCACATTGTATCTTCAGTTCCTGCCAGCAACTGCAACTGTTTCCAGGTCATACATCCTCAGAGGACAGCCAGTCTTCAGCCTGCACCAGAAGAATCAAGGAATCTCCCTTGAAGTGAGGGAGTGAAGGAGTCTCTTTCCTGCTTCAGCAGGCACTCCTCTGCAGCGATGACTGGCCAATTGGATCCCCTCTCCTGATGAAGTGCCTGGATCCAGCATCACATGTTGTAGACTGAGGTGGTTACGATGGTCCCGATGTCCAACTGACCAACTTTAGCGGAGGTAAGAGCATGCCCCCCAAGCAAGACACTACCCCCATGCAACGCATGTTTTGCAGTTGCCAAGGCTTGTTGGCATCTTTCCACAAAGTTCGTCATGCACCGTGCAGCTCTGGCCCCCAGTACCCCTTCCTGTGATGCACAGCACCCTGCATGGTTCTCCAGCGACATGGGATCCCTTTGTGGAATGCCGCATGGGCCTCCTTTTGCACCTTCTTTGTGCCAGATCTTTGGGACTCCTGTGCATGCTGCCTGGTCTTCTGAGGGCTCTCTGAGTTTCTGAGAGCCCCCTCTGTCTTCCCCTCTTGGGTAGAGTCCACCAGGTCCCTCCTGGTCCCAGGCAGCACCATTTTCCATTAACCGCAAACTTTGCTTGTGCCAAGGCTTGTTGGCAGAATCCAGCGACGCACATCAGACTGCAATCATTCATCCGGCGTGGGGCATCATCTGCACCAACCTGGAACCCGCATCCATCTTCTTGGGAACAGTATTGACTGTTGTTTTTCACCGATGGTTCTTCTTTTGTACCTTCATCCAGGTTAGCATGGGATCCTATTCTCCCTGAACTCTTCAGTGTTTCTTGGACTTGGGCACCTTCTTCCAGGGGTCTTCAGGTCCAGGAATCCATTGTTGGTGTCTTGCAGTCTCTTCTGGTTCTTGCATATTCTTCTTTCTCATGTTCTTGCGTGTTCTAGGAAAGTGACTGTGATTTACTCCTGCTTTCCTGGGCTCTGAGGTGGGTTCTATTTTTTACCTTTGGTGTTTTTCAATACCCCCAACACATCTCTACACACTACACTTGCCTAGGTGGGAAACCGACATTCGCATTCCACTTTCTTAGTATATGTATTTGTGTTCTCCCTGAGCCCATTTCTAACTATTGTGATTTTCACTATTTGCACTGTTTTCTAACTGTTTTCAGCTATTTCTGCATACCAGTGTATATAATGTGTTTATTACTTACCTCCTAAGGGAGTATAGTCTCTATGGTATTTTTGGCATTTGTGTCACCAAAATAAAAGTACCTTTAGTTTTGTAACACTGAGTATTTTCTTTCATGTGTGTGAGTACTGTGTGATTATAGTGGTTTTGCATGAGCTTTTCATGTCTCCTAGTTAGGCCTTGGGGCTGCTCATCCACACGACCCCTAGAGAGCCAGGCTTCTAGACACTAACTACATTTCATTAATAAGAGATAACTGGACCTGTTATAATGTGTAAGTACCTGTGGTTCCCACTACAAACCAAGCCAGCCTCCTACGTTGGTGGTGCAGCTGTGGGATAAGTACTTGCAATTGCCTTATCACTTTGTCAGCTGTGCTTTCCACAGGAAAGAATTCTCTTTACTTAGAGTTATACGTAAGTATACCTAGGGGGTGATTACAACATTGGCGGTAAAAGCCGCTTACAGAAGACCGCCAACACACCGCCGCGGCCGTGGAAATCCGCCACAGCTATTATGACCCACAGCACGGAATCCGCCAAAATTCAGACACCCACACAAGTCCGCCACACCAAAGGTCAGTGATAAACTGGCGAAAACAAAACCTCCACCATCACGCCAACAGAAATACGCCCACACTATCACGACCCACGAATCCACGCGGCAGTCTTTCAACCGCGGTTTTCCATTGGCGGTACACACTGCTGCGTTCAAAATACACACACACATAAAAAACACAGCCACATTGGACAAATCAAAATACACACACCTGATACACATACACACACCACTCCCACACACCCAAAACAATATAAAACACACACCCACATCACCCACAAACCCCTATGACCACAATTGAGAAAGAAGCACAGAGAGAGACACCACCATCAACAATACTAGCATCCACAGGCACACACCACCATCACCCACATAACTTCTACGCACCTCACACTACACACCACTACATATCAGCACACTTATCACCCCACACACCACCCCACACATCACCTACACCACCCCATGGCACGGCAAAGACACCCCAGGTTCCCGGAGGAGGAGCTCAGTGTCATGGTGGAGGAAATTGTCCGGGTAGAGCTACAGCTATTCGGATCACAGGTGCAGCACACCTCCATTGCAAGGAAGATGGAGCTATGGTAAAGAATAGTGGACAGGGTCAACGCAGTGGGACTGCACCCAAGAAATCGGGAGGACATCAGGAAGAGGTGGAACAACCTACGGGGGAAGGTGCATTCCGTGGTCTCAAGACACCACCTTGCGGTTCAGCGGACTGGCGGCGGACCCCCACCTCCTCCCCCACAACTAACAACATGGGAGGAGCAGGTCTTGGCGATTCTGCTTCGTGAGGGCCTCGCAGGAGTAGGTGGAGCAATGGACTCTGGTAAGTTACATCTTAACAATTACATCCCCCACCCTACCTGCATGCCAGCACATACCCCCACCCTCACCCCCATCACTCTAACTCCTCACAAATGTCCCAACATCACAAACCACACATCCTAACACCAAGCCCTGCATGCAACAACAAAGCATGGACACCCATCACTAAAGCATGGCCACTGCACATACCCATACACCCCCCTAAACCATCATCACACAAGGTCCCACACAGGGGGGTACATGGTCACCCACCCATTGCACACCATGGCACACACAGATGTAACAAACATCCTTTTATACCCCTGCAGGACCCCTACCCAACGTCACCGGACAGGAGGGTCCACACATGTCCACACCACCAACAGAAGATGCCCACAGTGATGACAGCACCTCTGTCCAACTGGATCTAGGTGACCAGCCTGGCCCATCGGGGACCTCGGGACAGTTGGTTCCCCTCACCCAGTCACAGGCTACCACAGAGCTTGCACCCTCTGGAAACACCAGCACCGCACCCACCCAGCTGGCCCATACCTCCGTCCCCAGGACACGTCAATCAGCAGTGTGTCCACCACTACAGGGAACCCAGGCTAACCCACCACCCCAACAACAACAGGGACCTGGGGGCAGTGGTAGTGGGCACACAGTCCAGGGGACGGAGGCCCAGGAACACAGGGGAACTGGGAGGGCTGCAATGCGACAGGGGGCAGACAGGCCCAGGGAACCCACTCTCCACGAGGCCCTCTCCAACATCATGGGAGCCTACCACCACTCCCAGGAGACGATGGAAACGGTACTGGCCAAGTTTCAGGAGACCCAGCGCCTGCAGGAGGAACAGTATTTGGGCTTCAGGGAGGAACTCAGAGCCATCAATTCCACCCTGGGCACCATCGTAGGGGTGCTGAAGGAAGTACTCAACACCGGGAGGGACACTGTGGCACTACAAGGGGCCCCTGACACTAGCCTGGACGATGAACTGCCAACCACCTCTGCCGGCGCTAGTGGACAGGAGGCACCGCCACAGGACCTCCACACCAGCACCCCACCCCCTGCAGAGGGAGAACCACCTCGCAAACGGTCCCTGAGATCCAGGACAAAGGCAGAGAACGATGCCAAGACCCCCGCCAAGAAATGAGACCACCCTGAATGTCATCCTACTGTCCCACTTTGTCACCCTGTCCATCCTTAAACTGCCCCAGCTCCACTTCCTATGCCCATTTGGGCAATGCACCTGTGAGACTAATAGACTGGACTCTGCCATGGACATTCCTCTGCCATCACCCCTCACCATTTTGCTACCCCCTCCAATATTGAGCACAAAAAAAAACACCCTTAAAGTACAAAATAATCTGGAGTCAGTCTGTGATTTCGGAATACTGTATTAGCAATTACTGTGGCAAAAAGCTCTTTCATTTGTAATGTCAACATACCTATGTCACACAGCTCTAGTCCATGAGGAATCAAAGCAGATGTCACACATTGGGACCCACATCTGTGAAATCGTAAGGGAAAGTGACAACTCAGTGACCATACACTGGGTGAAAACGACAGACAGTAGAGAGGTAGTAGTGTTTAAGTACATGTAGTAGGCAGGTTTGTATTCTTACCTGTGCTTCACTGGAAATATTGCTGGATCACTGAGTCCCTGTTGTCCATGTCTTCTTCTTCTGCTTCCTCGTCTTCACTCTTCACTGTCCACAGGCTCCACAGCTGCAAAAACACCGCGTTCTGGACCATCCTCCTGCAGAAAAGGCACCTGTCGTCGCAAAGCCAAGTTATGAAGCATACAGCAGGCCATGATGATCTGACACACCTTTTTTGGTGAGTAGAATAGGGATCCACCTGTCATATGGAGGCATCTGATCCTGGCCTTCAGGAGGCCGAAGGTCCGTTTGATCACCCTCCTAGTTCGCCCAAGAGCCTCATTGTAGCGTTCCTCTGCCCTTGTCCTGGGATTCCTCACTGGGGTCAGTAGCCATGACAGGTTGGGGTAACCAGACTCACCTGCAAATGGCGAGGGACAACTGTTAGACACACACTAACCTGGAGGGATATCCCCAGACCCAGAAAACCATTCCCACTGTCTTGCTTCCAGATGCTCA
The DNA here is from genome assembly GCF_031143425.1 of Pleurodeles waltl. NCBI lineage: Eukaryota > Metazoa > Chordata > Amphibia > Caudata > Salamandridae > Pleurodeles > Pleurodeles waltl. The sequence goes on along the minus strand of NC_090449.1, from coordinate 756,873,751 downwards.
CCTAATAGCCACACATGGTGCCTCTGGAGTTGACCCATCACATAAGGGATGCTGCTATTACGCAGGATGTAGGCGTCATGAACTGAGCCAGGGAACTTTGCATTCACATGGGAGATGTACTGGTCGGCCAAACATACCATCTGTACATTCATCGAATGATAACTCTTCCGGTTTGTGTATACCTATTCACTCCTGTGGGGGGGGGGACCAAAGCCACATGTGTCCCATCAATGGCACCTATGATGTTGGGTATATGTCCCAGGGCATAGAAATCACCTTTCACTGTAGGCAAATCCTCCACCTGAGGGAAAACGATGTAGCTCCGCATGTGTTTCAGCAGGGCAGACAACACTCTGGACAACACGTTGGAAAACGTAGGCTGGGACATCCCTGATGCTATGGCCACTGTTGTTTGAAATGACTCACTTGCAAGGAAATGGAGCACTGACAGCACCTGCACTTGAGGGGGGATTCCTGTGGGATGGCGGATAGCTGACATCAGGTCTGGCTCCAGCTGGGTACACAGTTCCTGGATTGTGACACGGTCAAGCCTGTAGGTGATGATCACATGTCTTTCCTCCATTGTCGACAGGTCCACCAACGGTCGGTACACCGGAGGATGCTGCCATCTCTTCACATGTCCCAGCGGACGGTGCCTATGAAGGAGAACAGCGAGCACAGAGTCAAACAACTCACAGGTACGTACCCACAGCTTACACAGAACACGATTCTTAATTCAAAATGTGGCCTGTATGTGTGTTGAGTGTAGGCCTAGGTATGTGTGACGCAGTTAAAAATGAAGCCATATGGGCCCCTGAAATGGTGGATGCCTGACCTGTAAAGTGGGACAATTGGATGTAAGGTAACTGTGCTGGCGTTGTACACCGTCGCGGTAGGCGGTCGAAGACCGCGGCGCAATGCTGCATTGGTTAACATTGGACCCAATGGGTCCCAGGAGCCAATGACGATGTACGTCGGCGGTGAGGCTACGCACCGCCGCGGACGTGACCGCCATTTTCTATCTGTTCAATCACTCAATACCTGATCTTCGACAGGAGAAGACCTAGACTGCAAGTGCTGCTGTGACCTCGGTCTGGAAGAGACAATGGCTCGAGTGTCTGGGGAAAGGGCCCCTGCCTTCACATTGGAAAAGTTGGAGAAACTCGTGGATGGGGTCCTCCCCAGTACACGCTACTCTACGGTCCTCCTGACAAACAGGTAAGTACACTGGGAGCATGCTTTATGGGCAATGCCTGTGTGGAGAGGGGTGGATGTAAGAAGGAAGGGGGGAGAGTGCGGCGTGCATGAAACGACTGTGAGTGCATGTGCCACATGCCAAGGGTAGGGATGGGGACCAATGACTGTGATGGTGCAGTTGGTAATAAGTTTCTCTTCCCCCTGTACAAATCATGTAGGTCAGCACCAACCAGAAAAAAGATATTTGGCGTGCCATCCCCAAGGACGTCTGGACCCTGGGGGTCTACCACAGACGAAGCACCCACTGCCGGAAAAGATGGGAGGACATTCGCCGCTGGAGCAAGAAGACGGCAGAGGCTCAGCTGGGGATGGCCTCCAAACGTGGGAGGGGTGCCCGTAGCACCTTGACCCCCCTGATGTCCAGGATCCTGGCGGTGGCGTTGGATGGGCGCTTGAGGGCATCACAGCAGCCCCAAGGGGGTGAGTACACTCTCATCCTGCTGATTTTGCACGCAGTGGAGGTGTCTGGGTGGGGGAGGTGGGCTGTGGGTTTCCCTTGACCAGGGCGATTTTAGTAGGCAAGGTCCCTCCGTAAGGCAGGCCATGTGGCACCCCACCCTACCTCTGTAGAGTGCCAAGTACACCTAGTCATGCCCCTGTGTCATCCATGTGTGCAGATGTTGTCTATAGCCTAGTAGGCCATTTCCCAGGAATTGAACAGTGGAGCCCAAGAGCGCAGCGTAGTGGAGGGGGCTTCTGTGTGTGGCGTGTCTGCCAACTGTAGCGGTAATGCATGCACTCAACATGTCTTTCTTCTGTCGTCCCCCCCCTTTTTGTGGTATCCCTGTTCTTGTGTGCATTAGCATCATCAGGTGGAGGAGCAGTGGCACCGGAGCACGAGGGAGCTGCATCCCACATGGCCCTGGAGGGCGAAACTACGGACTCGGAGTTCACCAGTGGGACGGAGGGCGAGGGGAGCTCCACGGCAGGGACAGGAGCTGACACCAGCGACATGGACGAGTCCTCTGATGGGAGCTCCCTTATGGTGGCGGTAACATCTGTGCCCCCCGCATCTACAGGTACAGCCGCCACCCCCCTACCAGCACCGCCCTCCCAGCAGCACCTCAGCCTTTGGCCCGTGCCCGGTCACCCAGGAGGGTGGGCATCACCTTCGCACCAGGCACCTCAGGCCCTGCCCCAGTCACCCCAGCTGCCCTCAGTGAGGAGGCCATTGACCTCCTCAGGTCCCTCGCTGTTGGGCAGTCTACCATTTTGAATGCCATCCAGGGTGTAGAAAGGCAGTTGCAACAAACTAATGCATTCCTGGAGGGCATTCATTCTGGTCAGGCGGCGGTAACATCTGTGCCCCCCGCATCTACAGGTACAGCCGCCACCCCCCTACCAGCACCGCCCTCCCAGCAGCCCCTCAGCCTTTGGCCCGTGCCCGCTAACCCTGGAGGGTGGGCATCACCTTCGCACCAGGCACCTCAGGCCCTGCCCCAGTCACCCCAGCTGCCTTTAGTGAGGAGGCTATTGACCTCCTCAGGTCCCTCACTGTTGGGCAGTCTGCCATCCAGGGTGTAGAAAGGCAGTTGCAACAAACTAATGCATTCCTGGAGGGCATTTATTCTGGTCAGACGGCCCTTCAGCAAGCTTTTCAGACTCTGGCCTCAGCACTGATGGCAGCCATTGTCCCCGTCTCTAGCCTCCCCCCTCCAACTTCCTCCACCCAGATCCAATCCCCTGTACCCCAGCCTATCCCAAGCACACCTTCAGACCAGCATGCACACACCTTAACACACAGGGGAAGCTCTGGCAAACATAAGCACCACACATCCCACAGGCACTCACGCAAGCATCACACACATGCAGACACACCAACATCCACTGCCTCCACTGTGTCGCCCTCCTCCTTGTCTCCCTCCTCCCTCCCAGTCTCGTCTACACTCACACCTGCATGCACTACATCTACAGCCACTACTACCATCACCAGCACACCCACCACCACACCCCGCTCATGTGCAGTCACCACCCCCACTACCACTGTCCTCTCCCAGTGTGTCTGTGACGCCACCTCCCAAGATACACAAACGCAGGCACACACCCACCCAACAGCCATCCACCTCACAACAGCCTCCAGCGCATGCACCTTCACCCAAAGTCACCAAACGAACACCTCCTACAACCACAACCTCTTTCTCCACTCCCAAACCCCCTCCAGCTACCCGTCCCAGTGTCTCCCAAAAACTTTTCCTGTCCAACCTTGACCTCTTTCCCACACCTCGCCCACCCCGTCCGTCTCCTAGGTCCCGAACTAGCACCTCAGCCACATCATCTCCGGGACCAGTGATGCCTGTAGTCACCAGAATCTGGAGTGCACCGGCCACCTGGGCAGCCAGTGTGGCACGGAGCCACAGCACAGAAAGTCCCCCACCTGTGAAGCATCAGAAGTTGGCCAGTGCCCAGCGGGAAAGGGGGAAGACTCCAGCCACCAGAGCCGCTCCCAGGGGTCCCGGTGGGAGTGTGGAGTCACCTGCAACACCTTCCAAGGTGGGGAAGGGCCACAAGAAAGCAGGAAAGTCTGGGAAGATTAGCACAGCGGAGGAGACCGCCATCATCCCCGCTGCCCAGGTGGCCACAGCCATCATCCCCGCTGGGACAGAGAGGACCACCAGCACAAGCTCCGCTGGACCAGAGAGGACCGCCAGCACATGCCCCGCTGGGCTAGAGAGGACCGCCAGCACAAGCCCCGCTAGGCTAGAGAGGACCGCCAGCACAAGCCCCGCTGGGACAGAGAGGACCGCCAGCACAAGCCCCGCTGGGCTAGAGAGGACCGCCAGCACAAGCCCCGCTGGGCTAGAGAGGACTGCCAGCACAAGCCCCGCTGGGCTAAAGAGGACCGCCAGCACAAGCCCCGCTGGGACAGAGAGGACTGCCAGCACAAGCCCCGCTGGGCTAGAGAGGACCGCCAGCACAAGCCCCGCTGGGACAGAGAGGACCGCCAGCACAAGCCCCGCTGGGCCAGAGAAGACCGCCAGCACAAGCACCACTGGGCAAGAGAGGACCGCCAGCAGCTGAGTCACTGCAAAGGAGCCCGGCGCTCCAAGCACCGCTGAACAGGGCACCACCGCTCCAAGCACCGCTGAACAGGGCACCGCCATCTCAAGCACCTCTGAACAGGGCACCGCCGCTCCAAGCACCGCTGAACAGGGCACCGCTGCTCCAAGCACCGCTGAACAGGGCACCGCCGCTCCAAGCACCACTGAACAGGGCACCGCCCTCTCAAGCACCGCTGAACAGGGCACCGCTGCTCCAAGCACCGCTGAACGAGGAGCACCGCCGCTCCAAGCACCACTGAACAGGGCACCGCCGTCTCAAGCACCGCTGAACAGGGCACTGCCGTCTCAAGCATCGCTGAACAGGGCACTGCCGTCTCAAGCACCGCTGAACAGGGCACCGCCGCTCCAAGCACCGCTGACCAGGGCACCGCCGCTCCAAGCAATACTGAACAGGGCACCGCCGCTCCAAGCACCGCCGAACAGGGCACCGCCGAACAGGGCACCGCCGTCTCAAGCACCGCTGAACAGGGCACCGCCGCTCCAAGCAATGCTAAACAGGGCACCGCCGCTCCAAGCACCGCTGAACAGGGCACCGCCGCTCCAAGCACGCTGAACAGGGCACCGCCGCACCAAGCACCGCTGAACAGGGCACTGACGCCTCAAGCACCGCTGGCCCATGAGTGCCAAGGGCACTGACGCTTGTGAGTCCGTCACAGGCAGAATGAAGAACTCTGGGCACAAGGCCCCCTCCAGAACCAGTGGAGAGATCCATCCACTACCTCTGTCCTTAGCAGGATGAAGCACTCTGGGCACAAAGTTCCCTCCAGAACCAGTGGAGAGTACTTCAACTACCTCTGTCCTTAGCAGGATGAAGCACTCTGGGCACAAAGCCCCCTCCAGAACCAGTGGAGAGATACATCCACTACCTCTGTCCTTAGCAGGATGAAGCACTCTGGGCACAATGCCTCCTCCAGAACCAGTGGAGACTGTTATCCACTTGAGAGACTGTGGCTTTGCACTCCCCAGGATATGGCAGTGGGCAAACCACCCACTGTAGAGACTTGAGAGACTGTGGCTTTGCACTCCCCAGGATATGCCAGTGGGCAACCACCCACTGTAGAGACTTGAGAGACTGTGGCTTTGCACTCCCCAGGATATGGCAGTGGGCAACCCACCCACTGTAGAGACTTGAGAGACTGTGGCTTTGCACTCCCCAGGATGGAACTGTGGGCAACACACCCACTGTAGAGACTTGAGAGACTGTGGCTTTGCACTCCCCAGGATGGAACAGTGGGCAACCCACCCACTGTAGAGACTTGAGAGACTGTGGCTTTGCACTCCCCAGGATTGAACAGTGGGCATGTGGCCCTCTCGTGGATTTGGCGTCGTGCACTCCGCACCGGCGAGGTGCCCCTCCTCTCCCTCCTCCTGAGGTGCCTGTTTTCTTGCTCTCTGATGCCCCTGCAGTGTTCTCTCCGTCATGGTCGGGGATCTTGTATGGGCCTCGCCCATATCGTGTGGGCCCAGTGTTCCACGGACTTAATTGGAGCACTACCTAGGCTACTATGCTTGGTGTATATTTTGTTAATGGTAAATATATTTTTTTTTGCATACTTGATTTTAATATATTTCTATGGTTACACTCATTTCCTTTTGTCTTTGCATTCTTCCGGGAGGGTTGGGGGTGTAACTATCATGTATAAATATGTATTAGTGTGTGTTGTAGTGGGTGAGAGTGGGGGTGGGGGTGTTGCGTGTGTGTGTCCCTGTTTTTCACTCCCCCCTCCCCTGTGTCGTAGGTGCAGTACTCACCATGGTCTTCGGCGCCGGCGTTCGTGCTCCTGGTAGAGGAGCAGGAAGACTATCGCAGGGAGAATTTGGAGTTCCGGCTCCATGGTGTCCTAGTTCCTCGTGGGGTGTGTAGAGGTGAGCATTTTCCCTTCGGAATCCTGTTTTCCGCTGTGTTTTTATCCTCGGTGAATCTGCCCCAGAAAAGGTGGCGGATTGGCCTGTTGTGATACTGTGGGCGGTACTTTGTCCTCCGCCTGTCTGTTGGCGGTGTCCGCTGCGCTGTTTGTACCGCCGTGGCAGTCGGTGTGTTGAAGTGGCTGTCTTTGTTGGCGGTTTCCGCCACGGTCGTAATTGCAAATTTTTTACCGCCGGCCTGTTGGCGCTCTTACCGCCGCTTGAACACCGACCGCCAGTGTTGTAATGACCACCCTAGTCTTTTCACTTTCTTTCTAAAAGTCTAAATGTTAAGTAAAGTACGTTTTTTTCTTTCCTTTCACTTTATTCTAACTTTCTATCACTATGTCATCCTCTGTGGCCACCCCTAGGGTTATCAAAAACACTTATGAGAACATAACTTTTAACGTTTTGAGGGGGCTCCTCTCAGAGAGAAGCCTAGAGATAGTATAGAACCCTAACAAGAATTTCCTTTTAAATCTCCTTCTCCAGGATGACTAGCAGCAGTCTAGTAACGAGGAAGAGGAGAGAGAGGGGGATTCTAACCCATTAGAGGGGAGAAGCCTGACGATTCAGCGGAGGGCCCTTCACAAAATCTTCCCCCTAGCAAACCGTCTAGTGTAGCTGGCAGTAGGAGGGGTTCACACACAGGTAGAACTCCCTTCACACCTAGAGGTCAGGTTACTAGGGTTACAATAGCTAGGGAAAGATCTGCCTCTGTTCATTCCCATGTCACTTCAGTCTCTGAGGTGTCCCACACATCTAATCCTGAGGATTACTCCCTAGATAGGGAACTCAGAAAGCTGAGATTTGAGGAGGCTAGACTGAGGCTGCAACAGCAACAGTTGGCCCTAGATAGGGAAGCCTCGGCTTTGGAAAGGGAAAGACAGGGGTTGGGGTTAATTCCCCACGGTGGCAGCAGCAATAGCAGTTTCAGGAATTATAGTGTTAGGGAGAACACCTTTTATTCTAGAAACTTGCACAAGATCGTTCTCCCTCACAAGGAGGGGGATAACATCTACAAATGCTTTGCTGCACTTGAGATGGCCTATTAAGTTCAGAGGGTCCCTCAGATGCATTGGGCTTCTCTTCTGTGGTTGTCCTTTTCTGGCAAGGGGAGAGACAGATTCCTTACTGTCAGAGGAGAAGATTCAGATAATTACAATGTTTTGAAGACAGCATCCTTGGATGGATTTGGTTTAACCACCGAACAATACAGGATTAAGTTCAGAGAAACCAGAAAAGAGTCTTCACAAGAATTGGATAGACTTTGTGGACTGTTCAGTGAAGGCTTTAGAAAGTTGGTTAAATGGCAGCAAAGAGTCTGATTATGAGGGTCTATATAATATAATTCTGAGAGAGCATATTCTTAACAATTGTGTGTCTGACTTGTTGTACCAGTACCTAGTGGACTCAGATCTGACATCTCACCAAGATTTCGGAAAGAAGGCAGACAAATGTGTCCGGACGAGGGTGAGAAGAAGAGCTCATGGAGGGGGTGACAAGGACAAGAAGAAGGATGGTAAGTCACATGATAAGGGTGGGGACAAAGATAAACAGTCAGAGTCTTCATCAGGCCCACAAAAAACTTCTGGGGGTGGGCCCATATCCTCTTCAAACCATCAGAAAAAGCCTTGGTGTTACCTGTGTAAAAACAAAGGCCATTGGACAAGTGACCCCGCTTGTCCCAAGAAGAACACCGAGGGTCCCAATATGCCAACCCCCTCTGCACCCACTAGTGCCCCTAGTAATAGCAGTGGTGGGGGGAAGAACACTACTAATAGACAATCTAAGGGTGTAGCTGGGCTCACTTTTGCTAATGTAGTGGGGGTTGGTCTAGTTAGGGAGACCGCTGAGGCTGTTTTAGTCTCAGATGGTGGCATTGAGCTTGCCATCCTTGTTACTTATCCCCTTAATATGGTTACGTACAAGCAGCATCCCCTAATAAATGGTGTTCAGGTTGAGACCTACAGGGACAGAGGTGCCAGTGTAACTATGGCGATTTAAAAACTGGTAGCCCCTCAGCAATACCAACTTGGTCATCAGTACCAAGTGACTGACACCCATAATAAAACTGTTTGACACCCCATGGCTGTTGTGAATCTCAACTGGGTGGGGTTTACTGGTCCAAAGAAAGTTTGGTATCCACTGACCTACATGTAGAATGTCTACTGGCAATGATTTGGAGACTTCAGCTTGGGTTGAAGTGGAATTTGAGGTTCATGCAGCAATGCTGGGCATTCCAGGGCCCATTTTTGCTCTCACCAGGGCATAGGCCAGAAAGCAAAGAGGACAGGGAAACTTGGATCGTGGAACAATGGACCAAGTGCTCCCAAAAACTAGGGGTAGAAAGGGCCATCTCTTGTCCACTATCCCTGCCTCTCCAGAAGATTCCCCTTTTGATGAGGAGGAGTCAACTCCGTGTTGTAGGAGGCTGGCCTGGCTTCTAGTGGGTACCTTGTGGTACTTACACCTTGTGCCAGGTCCACTTATCCCTTATTAGTAGATTAGTAGTGTTTAGCTTAGGCTGATAGAGGTCGCTATAGCAGAGCAGCTTAGGCTGAACTAGGAGACATGCAAAGCTCCTACTATACCTCTTATATCACTTAGCACTATATCATAAGAAACACAATACTCAGAGTTACTAAAAATAAAGATACTTTATTTTAGTGACAATAGTGACAAAAGTATCTCAGAGGATATACTCCCTTAGGAGGTAAGTAATATACACAAAATAAACACACAAACCAAAATCAGGTAAGTAAACAGTTAGAAAAGTCGTTCAAACACTGTAGAACACAATAGAGCAACACAAACCATTTACTCCAAAAGTGGAATGCGAACCACAAATGGACCCCAGGCCTAGTGTGGTGTGTAGAGGGTCACTGGGAGTGTAAGGAAACACTAAGGGTGTCCAAGATACCCCACCCCAAGACCCTGAAAAGTAGGAGTAAAGTTACCCTACTACCCCAGAAAGACAGTAAAGTCGAGATAGGGGATTCTGCAAGGACAACAACTGACTGCAAAGCACTGAAGACGGATTCCTTTGAACTCCTTTTTGGTCACCCTGTTAGGGGTCCACTTGCACTTATCAAAGAAGGATAGGAGCAACCCTTGAAGCCCCCCCTTAACAAGACATTGCGTATTATGTGCTTGGGTTAACATTAAGAATGGCTGAGTACATTAAAAAGGCCACTAAAAACCTTCAGGCAAACCTAGTGCTCCAAAAGCAATGGCATGACCAGAAGGCTTTCCTGACTTAGTACAACCCAGGACAGAAGGTGTAGGTATTGGAGCCTGTGGCACCAAGAGCACTCCAGGGCAAAGGGAGTGGTCCACAGCTTATAGTGGAAAAGAAGGGTGAGGTCACCTATTTGGTAGACCTAGGCTCTCTAAGAAGTTCCCTAAGGGAACTTCATGTGAACTGTCTGAAACCCTACTATGATAGGGGAGACTTAACCCTACTCATGGCCACTGATGAGGGGCAGGAAGAAGAGAGTGACCCTCACCCTGACCTCTTTTCGAACACTGCAGCTGGTGGCTCAGTGGAAGGAGTTGTCCTTGTAGACTGCCTTAGAGCAGAGCAAAAGGAGGACTGTAAGAACCCCCTAGGTACATTTTCTGAACTCTTTTCACTGACACCTGATCAGACCACTTGGTCTGAACACACCATAGAGACTGGAGACAGTTTACCTGTCAAAAGTAAGATTTATAGCCAGGGCAGATGAGCTGATAGATACACTGGAATCTGGCATGTATATGAGCAGCTTTGACTTGACTGCAGGGTATTGGCAGATCAAGCTATCAGAAGATGCTAAATCTAAAACTGCATTCTCAACCATTGGAGGGCATTACCAATTTACAGTTATGCCCTTTGGTCTGAAGAATGCACCTGCCACTTTCCAAAGGCTGTTGAATACAGTCCTCCAAGGTCTGGAAGCTTTCAGTGCAGCATATCTAGATGATATTGCAGTATTCAGCTCCACCTGGGATGATGACCTGGTCCACCTGTGGAAAATTTTGGAGGCCCTGCAGAAGGCAGGCCTCACTATCAAGGCTTCCAAATGCCAAATAGGGCAGGGGAAGGTGGTTTATCTGGGACACCTAGTTGGTGGGGAACAGATTGAACCACTGCAGGGGAAGATCACACTATTTTAGACTGGTCTCTTCCTACTCCTCAGACCCAGGACAGAGCCTTTCTTGGTCTCACTGGGTAATACAGGAGGTTCATTGAGATCCATGGCTCCATTGTTGCCTCTCTTAATGACCTCACTTCAAAGAAAATGCCCAAGAAGGTATTGTGGACAGCCAGATGTCAAAATTCTTATGAGGAGCCTAAGCAGGCTATGTGTACTGCACCTGTCCTGAAAAGCCCAAACTATTCTAAGAAGTTGTAGGAAAGTACCATCTTGCCTGGCATGTTACCCCCATTTTCACTGTATGTATGTTTGTGTTTGCCTATGTGTAACTGGGATCCTGACAGGCAGGACCCCAGTGCTCATAATGTATGTCCTGTATGTGTTCCCTGTGTGGTGCCTAACAGAGGCAGGGGCACATTGGACTGCTCTGAGTAGCCAGTGTCAGCAGGTGACGTCAGAGACCCCCTCTAATACGCTCTTACCTCTCTTAGTAGCCAATCCTCCTTTCTTGGTAGCCAAACCTATTTTTCTGGCTATTTAGGGTCTCTCCTCTGGGGAATTCTTCAGATAACGAATGCAAGAGCTCACCAGAGTTCCTCTGCAGTTTCCTCTTCGACTTCTGCCAAGGATCGACCGCTGACTGCTCCAGGACGCCTGCAAAACCTCAACAAAGTAGCAAGACGACTACCAGCCCATTGCAGCACCTCATCCTGCCGGCTTTCTCGACTGTTTCCTGGTGGTGCATGCTCTGAGGGCTGTCTGCCTTCACCCTGCACTGGAAGCCAAGAGGAAATCTCCTGTGGGTCGACGGAATCTTTCCCCTGCTAACGCAGGCACCAAAAGACTGCATCACTGGTCCTCTGAGTACCCTCTCATCCTGACGAGCGTGGTCCCTGGAGCACAGGAGCTATATCCAAGTGACCCCCACAGTCCAGTGATCCTTCAGTCCAAGTTTGGTGGAGATAAGTCCTTGCCTCCCCACGCTAGACTTCAAATCTGTGTACTGCGCGGTTTTCAGCTGCTCCGGCTACTGTGCACTTCTCCAAGGATTCCTTTGTGCACTGCCTAGCCTGGGTCCCCAGCACTCCGTCCTGCAGTGCAGGGGCTCTCTGAGTTGCTGAGCACCCACTCTGTCTCCTCCTCCAAGGGGCGACATCCTGGTCCTTCCTGGTCCCTAGCAGCACCCAAAATCCTCAACCGCGACTCTTGGAGCTAGCAAGGCTTGTTTGCTGTATTTCTGGGTGGAAACACTACTACATCCTCCAGCACGCCGTGCAACATCCTCTGACCAAATGAAAAGTTCCTGGCGCCTTCTGTTGTTGCAGAATCTTCGGCTTCTTCCACTTGGAGGCAGCCCTTTTGCACCTTCATCCGGGGTTTAGTTGGCTCCTGCGCCCCCTGGACACTTGCGTGTCTCTTGGACTTGGTCCCCTTCCTTTACAGGTCCTCAGGTCCAGGAATCCATCTTCAGTGTTTTGCTGGTGGTTGTGGTTCTTGCAGAAGCCCCTATCTCGACTATACTGTCTTTCTGGGGTAGAAGGTGTATATTACTTACCTCCTAAGTGAGGGTATCCTCTAAGATACTTTTGGCATATTGTCACTAAAATAAAGTACCTTTATTTTTAGTACCTCTGAGTATTGTGTTTTCTTGTGAAATTGTGCTGTATGATATGAGTGGTACAGTAGAAGCTTTGCATGTCTCCTAGTTCAGCCTAAGCTGCTTTGCCATAGCTACGTCTATCAGCCTAAGCTGCTAGAAACACCTCTATTCTACTAATAAGGGATAACTGGACCTGGCACAAGGTGTAAGTACCACAAGGTACCCACTACAAGCCAGGCCAGCCTCCTACATTCGTGGTGCAGCGATGGGATAAGTATTTGTAACAGCTTTACCACTTTGTCATTTGGTGCTTTTCATAAGAAAAACATATACCAAATAGTTCAATATATGTACGTTGAACCAAAACTGTTTACTTTTCTGCTCTAAAACATTTTACTAAGTTTCTGAAAAGTTCTGAAAACTTTTAAAAGTTTTCAAAAAGTTCGAAAAAGGCTTTTCTCTGTGCTTTCTAAAGTTCTAAAACTTTTTCTCTCTCTGTCTTAAAGTAAACCTTTTGTATCATATCTTCAGTAGAGCTCACTCCCTAAGTTGTTCAGGCAACCTATGAGAGTTTAAACTACAAAAGTTTGAGGGGTCTCTGCTTAGAAAGAGGTTTAGGCATTGGTAAAAATCCTACAAAAGAGTTTCTCTTTAACCTGCTCTTAGAGGGTGACCAGAACCAGTCTGGCCCATCTCAGAAAGGGGAGGTAGGAGGGGAAGCTGTCCAGTCAGACTCAGAGGAGTTCCCTGAAGAGGCTGGGGAGGGTTCTTACAAAGACCTGCCATCTAGCAGGCCACCTAGTGACAATGGTAGTGTTAGAACATCAAACATTAGTAGGGCATCTTTCCCTCCTAGAGGACAGGTTACTAGGGTCCAGCCAGTTAGGGACAGGTCTCCCTCTGCCAATTCCCAAATCTCCTCTGTGTCCAAACATTCCCAAGCCTCCCACCCTGAGGATAACTTACTGGAAAGGGAACTCAGAAAGCTGAGGTTGCAAGAGACCAGACTGAAGCTTAAACAGCAGCAGCTGACCTTAGACAGGGAATCCCTGGATATAGAGAGGGAAAGACAGAGATTGGGGTTAGGTCCCCATGGTGGCAGCAGCAGTGTTTCAGATAGTAATCCTGTTAGAGACCAAGATTCCAGAAACCTGCATAAGCTAGTCCCCCCTTACAAGGAGGGGGATGACATAAATAAGTGGTTTGCTGCACTTGAGAGGGCCTGTATGGCACAGTTAGTCCCTCAAAGGCAGTGGGCTGCTATCTTGTGGCTATCTTTCACTGGAAAGGGTAGGGATAGGATCTTTACCATCAGAGAAAGTGATGCCAATAACTACAAAGTTTTGAAGGATGCACTCTTGGATGGATTTGGCTTAACCACTGAACAATACAGGATTAAGTTCAGAGACACCAGAAAAGATTGTGTTGACTGTTCAGTGAAGGCCTTGGAGGGCTGGTTGCATGGCAGTAAAGTATCTGACTATGAAAGCCTATATAATCTGATCCTGAGAGAGCATATTCTTAACAATTGTGTGTCTGATTTGTTGCACCAGTACTTGGTAGACTCATATCTGACCTCTCCCCAAGAATTGGGAAAGAAGGCAGACAAATGGCCCAGAACAAGAGTGAACAGACAAGTTCATACAGGGGGTGACAAGGATGGAAAGAAGAAGGATGGTAAGTCTTGTGACAAGGGTGGGGACAGAAGTAAGCATTGTGAGTCTTCATCAGGCCCACACAAATCCTCTGGGGTGGTGGGCCCAAATCCTCTTCAAACAATCAGAAAAAGCCTTGGTGTTATTTATGTAAAGTAAAAGACCATTGGGCAAGTGATTCCACTTGTCCAAAGAAAAACACAAACCACCCACCACCACAACCCCAACTGCAACCTCTAGTGCCCCTAGTAATAGCAGTGGTGGTGGGAAGTTTACTACTAATATCCAATCAGAGGGTGTAGCTGGGCTCACTATTGGCAATGTAATTTAGTCTCTGATGGTGGTATTGACTTTGCCACCTTGGTGGCTTGTCCCCTTAATATGGATAAGTACAAGCAACTACCCCTAATCAACGGTGTTGAGGTTGAGGCCTACAGGGACACAGGAGCCAGTGTAACTATGGTGATAGAAAAACTGGTCCACCCTGATCAACACCTACTTGGTCAGCAGTACCAAGTGACTGATGCTCATAACAACACTCTTAGCCACCCCATGGCTGTTGTGAATCTCAACTGGGGGGGGGGGGTTACTGGTCCAAATAAAGTTGTGATAGCCACTGAATTACCTGTAGATTGCGTACTGGGCAATGATTTGGAAACATCAGCTTGGGCAGAAGTGGAGTTAGAGGCTCATGCAGCAATGCTGGGCATTCCTGGGCATATTTTTGCATTGACAAGGGCTCAAGCCAAGAAGCAAAAAGGACAGGGAAACTTGGATCCTGGAACAATGGACTAAGTGCTCCCAAAAGCTAGGGGTAGAAAGGGTAAATCCCTGCCCTCTATCCCTCCCTCTATAGAACATTCCCCTTTGAGGAAGAGGAATCCTCTCCCTGTGCAAAACCTACACCAGAGGAGCTGGCAGCAGACACTGCTGAGCTTTTGGGTGCCGGGGGGCCTGCTAGGGAAGAGCTGAGTGTGACACAGCAGACCTGTCCCACATTAGAGGGTTTAGGACAGCAAGCTGTCAAACAGCAGAATGGGGTTGTCAGTGATAACCATAGGGTGTATTGGGAAGACAACCTCCTGTACACAGAGTCAAGGGACCCTAAACCTGGAGCTGCCAGGAGATTGGCCATTCCCTTGCAATACGGAGACTTTCTTCTTACCCTGCCACATGACATTCCTTTGGTTGGGCATTTGGGCCAGGCGAAAACTTGGGAGAGACTTGTCCCCCTATTTCACTGGCCTCATATGTCAGAGGACACAAAATAGTTTTGTCGCTCTTGTGTGACCCGCTAAGCCAGTGGCAAGACTGGTAGCACTCCAAAGACCCCCTTAATCCAACTTCCAGTGGTTGGGGTGCCCTTTGAAAGGGTAGGGATTGACATAGTTGGCCCCCTTGACCCTCCAACAGCTTCAGGCAATAGGTTTATCCTGGTGGTAGTGGACCATGCCACTAGGTGTCCTGAAGCCATCCCCTTAAGGACCACTACAGCTCCTGCAGTGGCAAAAGCCCTCCTGGGAATCCTTTCCAGAGTGGGTTTTCCTAAGGAAGTGGTGTCAGACAGAGGTAGTAACTTCATGTCTGCAAACCTATATAGATACTCCCATCATAGTAGGGGTGTTTTTCTTCCTGGAGGCCAGGTTGTTAGGATCCAGTCAGTTAGGGACAGATCTCCCTCTGTTGTTTCCAATTTATCTTCTGTGTCCAAGCATTCCCAACCGACCCACCCTGAAGACAACATGTTAGAAAGGGAACTCAAAAAGTTGACAGTTGAAGAGACCAGACTGAAGCTTAAACAGCAACAGCTGGCTCTAGATAGGGATTCCCTAGACCTGGAGAAGGAGAGACAGAGATTGGGGTTAGGACCCCATGGTGGCAGCAATGGCAGTATTCCTCATAGTAATCCTGTTAGAGAGCATGATTCCAGGAATCTGCACAAGATAGTCCCCCCTTACAAGGAGGGGGATGACATCAACAAGTGGTTTGCTGCACTTGAGACGGCCTGTATGGTACAGGGGGTCCCTCAAAGGCAGTGGGTTGCTATATTGTAGCTATCTTTCAATAGAAATGGTAGGGATAGGCTCCTTACTGTTAGAGAAAGTGATGCTAACAATTTGCAGTTTTGAAGGATGCACTCTTGGATGGATTTGGCTTAACCACTGAAC
This sequence comes from Pleurodeles waltl, assembly GCF_031143425.1. NCBI lineage: Eukaryota > Metazoa > Chordata > Amphibia > Caudata > Salamandridae > Pleurodeles > Pleurodeles waltl. The sequence goes on along the minus strand of NC_090449.1, from coordinate 756,857,968 downwards.
AATACAGGATTAAATTCAGAGACACCAGAAACGAGTCCTCACAAGACTGGATAGACTTTGTTGACTGTTCAGTGAAGGCCTTGGAGGGGTGGTTACATGGCAGTAAGGTTTCTGACTATGAACGTCTATATAATCCTATTCTGAGAGAGTATATTCTGAATACCTGTGTGTCTGACTTGTTACACCAATATCTAGTGGACTCAGATCTGACCTCTCCCCAAGAATTGGGAAAGAAGGCAGACAAATGAGTCAGAACAAGAGTGAACAGAAAAGTTCATACAGGAGTTGACAAGGATGGCAAGAAGAAGGATGGTAAGTCTTCTGGCAAAGTTGGGGACAAAAGTAAAATTGAGTCTTCATCAGGCCCACAAAAATCCTCTGGTGGGGTGGTGGGTCCAAATCCTCTTCAAATCAAGTTAAAAAGCCTTGGTGTTATTTGTGTAAAGTCAAAGGCCATTGGACAACTGATGCCAGTTGTCCAATGAAAAACACCAAACCTCCCACTACCACAACCCCTACTGCAAATTCTAGTGCCCCTAGTAATAGCAGTGGTGGTTGGAGCAAACCTACTAATTGCCAATCCAAGGGAGTAGCTGGGCTCACTTTTGGTAATTTAGTTGGGGTTGTCCCCTTAATATGGATAAGTACAAACAACTTCCCCTAATAAATGATGTTGAGGTTCAGGCCTACAGGGACACAGGTGCCAGTGTTACCATGGTAATAGAGAAACTGGTGCACCCTGAACAACACCTACTTGGTCAGCAGTACCAAGTGACAGACGCTCAAAACAACACTCTTAGCCACCCCATGGCTGTTGTGAATCTCAACTGGGGGGGGGTTACTGGTCCAAAGAAAGTTGTGGTTGCCTCAGATTTACCTGTAGACTGTCTACTAGGGAACAATTTAGAGACATCAGCTTGGGCAGAAGTGGAGTTGGAGGCTCATGCAGCAATACTTGGGATTCCTGGGCATATATTTGCTTTGACAAGGGCTCAGGCCAAAAAGCAAAAAGGACAGGGTAACTTGGATCCTAGAACAATGGACCAAGTGCTCCCTAAAGCTAGGGGTAGCAAGGGTAAATCCCTATCCACTATCCCTCCCTCTACAGATGATTCTCCTTCTGAGGAAGAAGAATTTCCTCCCTGTGCAGAACCTTCACCAGATGAGCTGGCAGCAGACACTGCTGAGCTTTTGGGTGGAGGGGGGCCTGCCAGGGAAGAGCTGAGTGTGGCATAGCAAACCTGTGCCACATTAGAGTTTACTGGGAGGACAACCTCTTGTACACAGAGGCAAGGGACCCAAAACCTGGAGCAGCCAGGAGATTGGTCATTCCCCTGCAGTACAGAGAGTTCCTCCTAACTCTGGCACATGACATTCCTTTGGCTGGGCATTTGGGCCTGATCAAAACATGGGAAAGGCTTGTCCCCCTGTTTCACTGGCCTAGGATGTCAGAGGACACAAAAGATTTTTGTAAGTCTTGTGTGACCTGCCAAGCCAGTGGCAAGACTGGTGGCACACCAAAGGCTCCCCTTATTCCACTACCTGTGGTTGGGGTCCCCTTTGAAAGGGTAGGGATTAACATAGTTAGCCCCCTTGAATCTCCTACTGCTTTAGGCAATAGGTTTATCTTGGTGGTTGTGGACCATGCCACAAGACATCCTGAAACACTTCCTCTAAGGACCACTACAGCACCTGCAGTGGCAAAAGCCCTCCTCGGAATCTTTTCCAGGGTGGGTTTTAGCAATTTTATGTCTGCATACTTGAAAGCTATGTGGAAGGAATGTGGTGTAACATACAAATTCACCACTCCCTATCATCCACAGACTAATGGACTGGTAGAGAGGTTTAATAAAAGTCTCAAAAGTATGATAATCTGGCTCCCTGAAAAACTCAGGAGGAGATGGGATGTCCTGTTACCTTGCCTCCTTTTTGCTTACAGGGAGGTACCCCAGAAAGGAGTGGGCTTCAGCCCCTTTGAACTCCTCTTTGGACACCCTGTTAGAGGTCCACTAACACTTGTGAAGGAGGGTTGGGAACAACCTTTAAAAGCTCCCAAACAGGACATAGTGGACTATGTACTTGGCCTAAGATCCAGAATGGCGGAGTACATGAAAAAGGCCAGTAAAAACCTTCAGGCCAGCCAAGAGCTCCAGAAGCAATGGCATGACCAGAAGGCTGTTCTGATCCAGTACCAACTAGGACAGAAGGTGTGGGTATTGGAGCCTGTGGCCCCAAGAGCACTCCAAGACAAATGGAGTGGACCCCATCTAATTGTTGAGAAAAAGGGTGAGGTTACCTATCTGGTAGACCTGGCACTGCCAGGAGTCCCCTTAGGGTGATTCATGCCAACCGCCTAAAACCGTACTATGACAGGGCTGATCTCACCCTGCTCATGGCAACAGACGAAGGACAGGAAGAAGAGAGTGACCCTCTCCCTGATCTCTTCTCCTCCACTGAAGAGGATGCTTTAGTGGAGGGAGTAGTTTTAGCAGACTGTCTTAATGCAGAACAGAAAGACAATTGCATAAATCTCCTTGGACAATTTTCTGAACTCTTTTCAACTGTACCATGCACCACATCTTGGTGTGAACACACAATTGATACTGGAGACAGCTTGCCTGTCAAAAGTAAAATCTATAAGCAGCCTGGCCATGTCAGGGACTGCATAAAACAAGAGGTTCAAAAAATGCTAGATCTATGAGTGGTTGAACCTTCTGAAAGCTCATGGGCGAGTCCTGTGGTGCTTGTACCAAAGCCTCACTCAATAGATGGAAAAAGGGAGATGAGGTTTTGTGTAGATTACAGAGGTCTCAACCAGGTAACAAAAACTGATGCTCACCCTATCCCCAGGGCAGATGAGCTCATAGATACACTGGCATCTGCCAAGTATCTAATCACCTTTGATTTGACTGCAGGGTATTGGCAGATCAAATTGGCTGAGGATACTAAACCTAAAACTGCATTTTCCACTATAGGAGGGCACTACCAATTTACAGTGATGCCCTTTGGTTTGAAGAATGCACCTGCCACGTCTCAGAGGTTGGTGAACACAGTCCTGCAAGGGTTGGAGGCTTTTAGTGCAGCATATCCTGATGATATAGCTGTCTTTAGCTCCACCTGGGATGAGCACCTGGTCCAACTTTGGAAAGTTTTGGAGACCCTGCAAAAGGCAGGCCTCACTATCAAGGCCTCAAAGTGTCAGATAGGGCAGGGAAAGGTGGTTTATCTGGGATACCTGGTAGGTGGAGAACAGATTGCACCACTTCAGGGGGAAATCCAGACAATCATGGATTGGGTTCCCCCTACAACTCAGACCCAAGTGAGAGCCTTCCTAGGCCTCACTGGGTATTACAGGAGTTTCATTAAAAACTATGGCTCCATAGCAGCCCCACTTAATGATCTCACTAGTAAAAAGATGCCTAAAAAGGTATTGTGGACAGCTAGCTCTCAGAAAGATTTTGAGGAGCTCAAACAGGCCATGTGCACTGCACCTGTCCTAAAAAGCCCATGTTACTCCAAAAAATTAATTGTTCAAACTGATGCATCTGAATTAGGGGTAGGGGCAGTCTTATCACAACTGAATTCTGAGGGCCAGGATCAACCAGTTGCTTTTATCAGCAGAAGATTGACCCCTAGAGAAAAGCGCTGGTCTGCTATAGAGAGGGAGGCCTTTGCTGTGGTCTGGGCACTGAAGAAGTTGAGGCCATACTGTTTGGCACTCACTTCATTGTTCAGACAGACCACAAACCTCTACTTTGGCTAAAACAAATGAAAGGTGAAAACCCTAAATTGTTGAGGTGGTCCATATCTCTACAGGGAATGGACTATATAGTGGAAAATAGACCTGTGAGTAACCACTTCAATGCAGATGGACTCTCCAGATATTTCCACTTAGACAATGAAGACTCATCAGGTCATGGCTAGTCTTATTGTCCTTCGTTTGGGGGGGAGGGTTGTGTAGGAAAGTACCATCTTGCCTGGCATGTTACCCCATATTTCACTGTATATACGTTGTTTTAGTCTATGTGTCACTGGGACCCTCCCAGGCAGGGCCCCAGTGCTCATAAGTATGTGCCCTGTATGTGTTCCCTGTGTGATGCCTAACTGTCTCACTGAGGCTCTGCTAACCAGAACCTCAGTGGTTATGCTCTCTCTGTTTTTTAAAATTGTCACTGCAGGCTAGTGACCACTTTTACCAATTTCAACTGGCATACTGGAACACCCTTATAATTCCCTAGTATATGGTACTGAGGTACCCAGGGTATTGGGGTTCCAGGAGATCCCTATGGGCTGCAGCATTTCTTTTGCCACCCATAGGGAGCTCTGACAATTCTTACACAGGACTGCCACTGTAGCCTGAGTGAAATAACGTCCACGTTATTTCACAGACATTTTCACTGCACATAAGTAACTTATAAGTCACCTATATGTCTAACCCTCACTTAGTGAAGGTGAGGTGGCAAGTTACTTAGTGTGTGGGCACCCTGGCACTAGCCATGGTGCCCCACATTGGGCAGGGCAAATTCCTCGGACTTCGTGAGTGCGGGGACACAATTACACGCGTGCACTACATATAGGTCACTACCTATATGTGGCTTCACAATGGTAACTCCGAACATGGCCATGTAACATGTCTAGGATCATGGATTTGTCACCCCAATACTATTCTGGTATTGGGGGGACAATTCCATGATCCCTGGGTCTCTAGCACTGAACCCGGGTACTGCCAAACTGCCTTTCCGGAGTCTCCACTGCAGCTGCTGCCAACCCCTCAGACAGGTTTCTGCCCCTCTGGGGCCTGCGCAGCCCAGTCCCAGGAAGGCAGAACAAAGGATTTCCTCTGAGAGAGGGTGTTACACCCTCTCCCTTTGGAAATAGGTGTGAAGGGCTGGGGAGTAGTAGCCTACCCCAGCCTCTGGAAATGCTTTGATGGGCACAGATGGTGCCCATATATGCATAAGCCAGTCTACACCGGTTCAGGGATCCCCCAGCCCTGCTCTGGCGCGAAACTGGACAAAGAAAAGGGGAGTGACCACTCCCCTGACCAGTACCTCCCAGGGGAGGTGCCCAGAGCTCCTCCAGTGTGTCCCAGACCTCTGCCATCTTGGATTCAGAGGTGTTGGGGCACATGTAGGAGGCTGGACTGGCTTGTAGTGGGTACCAAGGGGTACTTACACCTTGCACCAGGCCCAGGTATCCCTTATTAGTGTAGAGGGGTGTCTAGCAGCTTAGGCTGATAGAAAAGGTAGCTTAGCAGAGCAGCTTAGGCTGAACTAGGAGACGAGTGAAGCTCCTACAGTACCACTAGTGCCATATGCACAATATCATAAGATAACACAATACACAGATATACTAAAAATAAAGGTACTTTATTTTTATGACAATATGCCAAAAGTATCTCAGTGAGTACCCTCAGTATGAGGATAGCAAATATACACAAGATATATGTACACAATACCAAAATATGCAGTAATAGCAATAGAAAACAGTGCAAACAATGTATAGTCACAATAGAATGCAATGGAGGCACATAGGGATAGGGGCAACACAAACCATATACTCTAGAAGTGGAATGCGAACCACGAATGGACCCCAAACCTATGTGACCTCGTAGAGGGTCGCTGGGACTGTAAAGAAACAGTGAGGGTTAGAAAAATAGCCCACCTCAAGACCCTGAAAAGTGGGTGCAAAGTGCACCTAAGTTCCCCAAAGAGCACAGAAGTCGTGATAGGGGAATTCTGCAGGAAAGACCAACACCAGCAATGCAAACACGATGGATTTCCAGACGAGAGTACCTGTGGAACAAGGGGACCAAGTCCAAAAGTCACGATCAAGTCGGGAGTGGGCAGATGCCCAGGAAATGCCAGCTGTGGGTGCAAAGAAGCTGCCACCGGATGGTAGAAGCTGTGGATTCTGCAAGAACGACAAGGGCTAAAAACTTCCCCTTTAGAGGATGGATGTCCTACGTCGTGAAGAGTCGTGCAGAGGTGCTTTTGTGCCAAAACACCCGCAAACAAGCCTTGCTACCTGCAAGGGTTGCAGTTAGGGTTTTTGGATGCTGCTGTGGCCCAGGAGGGACCAGGATGTCGCCAATTGCGTGAGGAGACAGAGGGGGTGTCCAGCAAGACAAAGAGCCCACTCAGAAGCAAGCAGCACCCGCAGAAAATCCGGAACAGGCACTACAAAGTGGAGTGAACTGGAGCTCACCCGAAGTTGCACAAGAGGGTCCCACGAAGCCGGAGGACAACTCAGGAGGTCGTGCAATGCAGGTTAGAGTGCCGGGGACACAGGCTTGGCTGTGCACAAAGGAAATCCTCGAAGAGTGCACAGGAGCCGGAGTAGCTGCAAAACACGCGGTTCCCAGTAATGCAGTCTAGCGTAGGGAGGCAAGGACTTACCTCCACCAAACTTGGACTGAAGAGTCACTGGACTGTGGGAGTCACTTCGACAGAGTTGCTGAGTTCAAGGGACCTCGCTCGTCGTGCTGAGAGGAGACCCAGAGGACCGGTGATGCAGTTCTTTGGTGCCTGCGGTTGCAGGTGGAAGATTCCGTCGACCCACGGGAGATTTCTTTGGAGCTTCTAGTGCAGAGAGGAGGCAGACTATCCCCACAGCATGCACCACCAGGAAAACAGTCGAGAAGGCGGCAGGATCAGCGTTACAAGGTCGCAGTAGTCGTCGTTGCTACTTTGTTGCAGTTTTGCAGGCTTCCAGTGCGGTCAGCAGTCGATTCCTTGGCAGAAGGTGAAGAGAGAGATGCAGAGGAACTCTGATGAGCTCTTGCATTCGTTATCTAAGGAATTCCCCAAAGCAGAGACCCTAAATAGACAGAAAAGGAGGTTTGGCTACTTAGGAGAGAGGATAGGCTAGCAACACCTGAAGGAGCCTATCAGAAGGAGTCTCTGACGTCACCTGCTGGCACTGGCCACTCAGAGCAGTCCAGTGTGCCAGCAGCACCTCTGTTTCCAAGATGGCAGAGGTCTGGAGCACACTGGAGGAGCTCTGGGCACCTCCCAGGGGAGGTGCAGGTCAGGGGAATGGTCACTCCCCTTTCCTTTGTCCAGTTTCGCGCCAGAGCAGGGCTGAGGGATCCCTGAACCGGTGCAGACTGGCTTATGCAGAGATGGGCACCATCTGTGCCCATCAAAGCATTTCCAGAGGCTGGGGGAGGCTACTCCTCCCCAGTCCTGACACCTTTTTCCAAAGGGAGAGGGTGTAACACCCTCTCTCTGAGGAAGTCCTTTGTTCTGCCTTCCCGGGCCAAGCCTGGCTGGACCCCAGGAGGGCAGAAACCTGTCTGAGGGGTTGGCAGCAGCAGCAGCTGCAGTGAAACCCCGGGAAAGGTAGTTTGGCAGTACCCGGGTCTGAGCTAGAGACTCGGGGGATCATGGAATTGTCTCCCCAATGCCAGAATGGCATTGGGGTGACAATTCCATGATTCTAGACATGTTACATGGCCATGTTCGGAGTTACCATTGTGACGCTACACATATGTCGTGACATATGTATAGTGCACGCGTGTAATGGTGTCCCCGCACTCACAAAGTCCGGGGAATTTGCCCTGAACAATGTGGGGGCACCTTGGCTAGTGCCAGGGTGCCCACACACTAAGTAACTTAGCACCCAACCTTTACCAGGTAAAGGTTAGACATATAGGTGACTTATAAGTTACTTAAGTGCAGTGGTAAATGGCTGTGGAATAACGTGGACGTTATTTCACTCAGGCTACACTGGCAGGCCTGTGTAAGAATTTTCAGATCTCCCTATGGGTGGCACAAGAAATGCTGCAGCCCATAGGGATCTCCTGGAACCCCAATACCCTGGGTGCCTCAGTACCATATACTAGGGAATTATAAGGGTGTTCCAGTATGCCAATGTAAATTAGTGAAATTGGTCACTAGCCTGTTAGTGACAATTTGGAAAGAAATGAGAGAGCATAACCACTGAGGTTCTGGATAGCAGAGCCTCAGTGAGACAGTTAGTCATAACACAGGTAACACATACAGGGCACACTTATGAGCACTGGGGCCCTGGCTGGCCGGGTCCCAGTGACACATACAACTAAAACAACATATATACAGTGAAATATGGGGGTAACATGCCAGGCAAGATGGTACTTTCCTACACAAGCCCCCCCCGAAACGAAGGACAATAAGACTAGCCATGACCTGATGAGTCTTCATTGTCTAAGTGGAAATATCTGGAGAGTCCATCTGCATTGGAGTGGGTACTCCCAGGTCTATGTTCCACTGTATAGTCCATTCCCTGTAGGGATATGGACCACCTCAACAATTTAGGATTTTCACCTTTCATTTGTTTTAGCCAAAGTAGAGGTTTGTGGTCTGTCTGAACAATGAAGTGAGTGCCAATCAGGTATGGCCTCAACTTCTTCAGTGCCCAGACCACAGCAAAGGCCTCCCTCTCTATGGCAGACCAACACTTTTCTCTAGTGGTCAACCTCCTGCTGATAAAAGCAACAGGTTGATCCTGGCCCTCAGAATTAAGTTGTGATAAGACTGCCCCTACCCCTAATTCAGATGTATCAGTTTGGACAATTAATTTTTTGGAGTAACAGGGGCTTTTCAGGACAGGTGCAGAGCACATGGCCTGCTTCAGCTCCTCAAAATCTTTCTGACCGTTTGCTGTCCATAATACCTTCTTAGGCATTTTTTTAGATGTGAGGTCATTAAGAGGGGCTGCAATGGAGCCGTAGTTCTTTATGAACCTCCTGTAATACCCAGTGAGGCCTAAAAAGGCTCTCACCTGAGTCTGAGTTGTAGGGGGAACCCAATCTATAATAGTTTGGATTTCCCCCTGAAGTGGTGCAATCTGTTCTCCACCTACCAGGTGTCCCAGATAAACCACTTTCCCCTGCCCTATCTGGCACTTTGAAGCCTTGATAGTGAGGCCTGCCTTTTGCAAGGCATCCAAAACTTTCCATAGTAGGACCAGGTGATCATCGCAGCTGGAGCTAAAGACAGCTATATCATCTAGATATGCTGCACTAAAAGCTTCCAGCCCTTGCAGGACTGTGTTCACCAACCTTTGAAAAGTGGCAGGTGCATTTTTCAATCCAAAAGGCATTACTGTGAATTGGTAATGGCCTCCAATGGTTGAAAATGCAGTTTTTGCTTTTGCATCTTCTGATATCTTGATCTGCCAATACCCTGCAGTCAAATCAAAAGTGCTTAGATACTTGGCAGATGCCAGTGTATCTATTAGCTCATCTGCCCTGGGTATAGGGTGAGCATCAGTTTTGGTTACCTGGTTGAGACCTCTGTAGTCAACACAAAATCTCATTTCCCTTTTACCATCTTTGGAATGCGGTTTTGGTACAAGTACCACAGGAGAGGCCCATGGACTTTCAGAGTGCTCAACCTCTCCCAGTTCAAGCATTTTCTGCACCTCTTGCTTTATGCAGTCTCTGACATGGTCAGGCTGCCCATAGATCTTACTTTTGACAGGCAAGCTGTCTCCAGCATCTATAGTGTGCTCACACCAAGAAGTGGTGCCTGGCACAGTAGAGAAGAGTTCAGAAAACTGACCCAGGAGATTTATGCAGTGGTCTTTCTGCTTAGCAGTAAGACAATCTGCCAAAACTACACCTTCCACTAGAGCATCTTGTTCTGTGGAAGAGAAGAGATCAGGGAGAGGGTCACTCTCTTCCTCCTGTCCCTCATCTGTTGCCATGAGCAGGGTGAGATCAGCCCTGTCATAGTAGGGTTTCAGGCGATTGACATGGAGCACCCTAAGGGGACTCCTGGCAGTGCCTAAGTGTGAGAAGGTAGCCTCTTTCTAGCCTTGTTACCCCCACTTTTGGCCTGTTTGTGAGTGTATGTCAGGGTGTTTGTCACTGTTTTCACTGTCTCACTGGGATCCTGAGAGCCAGGCCTCAGTGCTCATAGTGAAAACACTATGTTTTCAGTATGTTTGTTATGTGTCACTGGGATCCTGCTGGTCAGGACCCCAGTGCTCATAGGTTTGTGGCCTATATGTATGTGTCACTGGGACCCTGTCACACAGGGCCCCAGTGCTCATAGGTGTGCATGTATATGTTCCCTCTGTGGTGCCTAACTGTCTCACTGAGGCTCTGCTAACCAGAACCTCAGTGGTTATGCTCTCTCATTACTTTCAAATTGTCACTGACAGGCTAGTGACCATTTTTACCAATTTACATTGGCTTACTGGAACACCCTTATAATTCCCTAGTATATGGTACTGAGCTACCCAGGGTATTGGGGTTCCAGGAGATCCCTATGGGCTGCAGCATTTCTTTTGCCACCCATAGGGAGCCCTGACAATTCTTACACAGGCCTGCCACTGCAGCCTGAGTGAAATAACGTCCACGTTATTTCACAGCCATTTTACACTGCACTTAAGTAACTTATAAGTCACCTATATGTCTAACCTTTACCTGGTAAAGGTTAGGTGCAAAGTTACTTAGTGTGAGGGCACCTGCCAAGGTGCCCCCACATTGTTCAGAGCCAATTCACTGAACTTTGTGAGTGCGGGGACACCATTACACGCGTGCACTACATATAGGTCACTACCTATATGTAGCTTCACCATGGTAACTCCGAATATGGCCATGTAACATGTCTATGATCATGGAATTGCCCCCTCTATGCCATCCTGGCATTGTTGGTACAATTCCATGATCCCAGTGGTCTGTAGCACAGACCCTGGTACTGCCAGACTGCCCTTCCTGGGGTTTCACTGCAGCTGCTGCTGCTGCCAACCCCTCAGACAGGCAGCTGCCCTCCTGGGGTCCAGCCAGGCCTGGCCCAGGATGGCAGAACAAAGAACTTCCTCTGAGAGAGGGTGTGACACCCTCTCCCTTTGGAAAATGGAGTGAAGGCAGGGGAGGAGTAGCCTCCCCCAGCCTCTGGAAATGCTTTGTTGGGCACAGATGTGCCCAATTCTGCATAAGCCAGTCCACACCGGTTCAGGGACCCCTTAGCCCCTGCTCTGGCGCGAAACTGGACAAAGGAAAGGGGAGTGACCACTCCCCTGACCTGCACCTCCCCTGGGAGGTGTCCAGAGCTCCTCCAGTGTGCTCCAGACCTCTGCCATCTTGGAAACAGAGGTGCTGCTGGCACACTGGACTGCTCTGAGTGGCCAGTGCCACCAGGTGACGTCAGAGACTCCTGCTGATAGGCTCCTTCAGGTGTTAGTAGCCTTTCCTCTCTCCTAGGTAGCCAAACCCTCTTTTCTGGCTATTTAGGGTCTCTGTCTCTGGGGAAACTGCAGATAACGAATGCATGAGCTCAGCCGAGTTCCTCTGCATCTCCCTCTTCACCTTCTGATAAGGAATCGACCGCTGACCGCGCTGGAAGCCTGCAAACCTGCAACATAGTAGCAAAGACGACTACTGCAACTCTGTAACGCTGATCCTGCCGCCTTCTCGACTGTTTTCCTGCTTGTGCATGCTGTGGGGGTAGTCTGCCTCCTCTCTGCACCAGAAGCTCCGAAGAAATCTCCCGTGGGTCGACGGAATCTTCCCCCTGCAACCGCAGGCACCAAAAAGCTGCATTACCGGTCCCTTGGGTCTCCTCTCAGCACGACGAGCAAGGTCCCTCGAATCCAGCGACACCGTCCAAGTGACCCGCACAGTCCAGTGACTCTTCAGCCCCAGTTTGGTGGAGGTAAGTCCTTGCCTCACCTCGCTGGGCTGCATTGCTGGGAACCGCGACTTTGCAAGCTACTCCGGCCCCTGTGCACTTCCGGCGGAAATCCTTCGTGCACAGCCAAGCCTGGGTCCACGGCACTCTAACCTGCATTGCACGACTTTCTAAGTTGGTCTCCGGCGACGTGGGACTCCTTTGTGCAACTTCGGCGAGCACCGTTTCACGCATCCTTATAGTGCCTGTTTCTGGCACTTCTCCAGGAGCTACCTGCTTCAGTGAGGGCTCTTTGTCTTGCTCGACGTCCCCTCTCTCTGCAGGTCCAATTTGCGACCTCCTGGTCCCTCCTGGGCCCCAGCAGCGTCCAAAAACGCCAAGCGCACGATTTGCGTGTAGCAAGGCTTGTTGGCGTCCATCCGGCGGGAAAACACTTCTGCACGACTCTCCAAGGCGTGGGGGATCCATCCTCCAAAGGGGAAGTCTCTAGCCCTTGTCGTTCCTGCAGTATTTACAGTTCTTCAGCCTAGTAAGAGCTTCTTTGCACCAACCGCTGGCATTTCTTGGGCATCTGCCCATCTCCGAGTTGCTTGTGACTTTTGGACTTGGTCCCCTTGTTCCACAGGTACCCTCAGTCAGGAATCCATCATTGTTGCATTGCTGATTTGTGTTTTCCTTGCATTTTCCCTCTAACACGACTATTTTGTCCTTAGGGGAACTTTAGTGCACTTTGCACTCACTTTTCAGGGTCTTGGGGAGGGTTATTTTTCTAACTCTCACTATTTTCTAATAGTCCCAGCGACCCTCTACAAGGTCACATAGGTTTGGGGTCCATTCGTGGTTCGCATTCCACTTTTGGAGTATATGGTTTGTGTTGCCCCTGTCCCTATGTTTCCCCATTGCATCCTATTGTAACTATACATTGTTTGCACTGTTTTCTAAGACTATACTGCATATTTTTGCTATTGTGTATATATATCTTGTGTATATTTCCTATCCTCTCACTGAGGGTACACTCTAAGATACTTTGGCATATTGTCATAAAAATAAAGTACCTTTATTTTTAGTATAACTGTGTATTGTGTTTTCTTATGATATTGTGCATATGACACTAAGTGGTACTGTGGTAGCTTCACACGTCTCCTAGTTCAGCCTAAGCTGCTCTGCTAAGCTACCATTATCTATCAGCCTAAGCTGCTAGACACCCTATACACTAATAAGGGATAACTGGGCCTGGTGCAAGGTGCAAGTACCCCTTGGTACTCACTACAAACCAGTCCAGCCTCCTACATTGGTTGTGTAGTGGTGGGATAAGTGCTTGAGACTACTTACCACTCTTGTCATTGTACTTTTCATAAGAGAAAAATATACAAAACAAGGTCAGTGTATATACACATAGCCAAAAAGTTTTGCATTTCCTCTTTTCACTCTTTTCTAAGTGCTGAAAAGTACTTCTAAAATTTCAAAAAGTTCTTAAAAGTTTAAAAAAAGTTTTTTCTGTCTTTCCAAAAAGTTCTGAAAACTTTTTTCTATTTTCCTATCACTTTAACTCTCTCTAAAAATGTCTGGCACAGGCCAAAATGTTGAACTGGCCAAACTTGCATATGATCACCTTAGCTGGAAAGGAGCAAGGAGTCTCTGCATAGAGAGAGGTTTGAGTGTAGGGAAGAATCCTTCCTTAGAACTGTTAATTAACATGCTTAGAGTACAGGATAAGGCCATAAGTGCCCAATCTGGTGAAAAAGCAGCTAATGGTTCTCAATCTGATCCAGGGACTCCCCCAGGAAAAGGTTCAGGAAAGAAACTTCTCAGCCTGCCCATTACTAGACAGTCTAGCATAGTTGGTACAGAGGTTGAATCACACCATACTAATGGTGTGCTCTCACATTATACTGGTAGCCAAGCTGTTAGGGTGCCCTCTGTAAGGGACAGGTCTCCTTCTGTTCATTCCCATCATACCTCTGTATCTAGAAATGTCCCTCCCACCCACCCTGATGACAGATTGTTAGAAAGGGAGCTCAATAGATTGAGAGTGGAACAAACCAGACTGAAGCTCAAGAAGCAACAGCTGGATTTGGATAGACAGTCTTTAGAAATAGAGAGGGAAAGACAGAAGTTGGGTTTAGATACCCATGGTGGCAGCAGCAGTATTCCCCATAGTCATCCTGCAAAAGAGCATGATTCCAGGAATCTGCACAAGATAGTTCCCCCTTATAAGGAGGGGGATGACATTAACAAGTGGTTTGCTGCACTTGAGAGGGCCTGTGTTGTACAGGATGTCCCTCAAAGGCAGTGGGCTGCTATCCTATGGCTATCATTTAGTGGAAAAGGTAGGGATAGGCTCCTTACTGTGAAAGAAAATGATGCCAATAATTTTACAGTTCTTAAGAATGCACTCCTGGATGGTTATGGCTTAACCACTGAACAGTACAGGATAAAGTTCAGAGAGACCAAAAAGGAGTCTTCACAAGACTGGGTTGATTTTATTGACCATTCAGTGAAGGCCTTGGAGTGGTGGTTACATGGCAGTAAAGTTACTGATTATGAAAGCCTGTATAACACAATCCTGAGAGAGCATATACTTAATAATTGTGTGTCTGATTTGTTGCACCAGTACCTGGTAGACTCTGATCTGACCTCTCCCCAAGAATTGGGAAAGAAGGCAGACAAATGGGTCAGAACAAGGGTGAACAGAAAAGTTCATACAGGGGGTGACAAAGATGGCAATAAGAAGAAAGATGGTGAAAAATCTCAAGATAAGCATGGGGATAAGGGTAAAACCAAAGATCCCACTTCAAATCTTAAACACTCTTCAGAGGGTGGGGATAAAACAAATTCTTCCTCTTCTTCCCAACCTGCACACATTAAAAAGCCTTGGTGCTTTGTGTGTAAAAACAGAGGCCATAGGCCAGGGGATAAGTCCTGTCCAGGTAAACCCCTGAGCCTACCACCACTAATACATCAAGCTCTAGTGCCCCTAGCAGTAGTGGTACTAGTGGTGGGACTGCTGGCAACAGTCAAGCAAAGGGTGTAGTTGGGTTCACTTATGGGTCCATAGTGGAAACTGATGTAATCAGTCCCAAGACAGTTTCTGTCACACCTAGTGGCATTGGCCTTGCCACACTGGCTGCTTGTCCCCTTACAATGGATAAGTACAGGCAGACAGTTTCAATAAATGGTGTTGAGGCCTTGGCCTACAGGGACACAGGTGCCAGTTTCACTTTGGTGACTGAAAACCTAGTGCCTCCTGAACAACACATCATTGGACAACAGTATAAGATTATTGATGTCCATAACTCCACTAAGTTTCTTCCCTTAGCTATAATTCAGTTTAGTTGGGGTGGAGTTACTGGCCCTAAGCAGGTGGTGGTATCACCTAGCTTACCTGTAGACTGTCTCTTAGGTAATGACCTAGAGGCCTCAGGTTGGGCTGATGTAGAGTTTTATGCCCATGCAGCCATGCTGGGCATCCCTGAGGAATTGTTCCCTCTCATTTCAAGTGAAATGAAAAAGCAAAGGAGAGAAGGCCTGAAAACTCAGGATCCCTCTCCATCAACAGGTAAAAAGGGTATCACAGTATCCCCTAACCACCCTACCATTCAGGATACTATTCCTGTGGTGGGAGAAACCTCTCCTGGGGTGGCACCTGTTCCAAGGGAATCATCAGCTGGCATAGCTGGACTCCCTGAGGTAGAAGTACCTCTCTGTGGGATAACTAACATTGGTGAGAAAAAGATCACCATTTTAGTTAACATGGAGCATCCCTCCAACCCTCCCAGAGAAACTTTAGTGCAGAAACTCTGCACTGCCTCACAACACTTAGGACAGCATCCCTGCCCTAGTGTGGAGCTGATAGGACACCATCCCTGCCCTGCTCCAACTCAAGAGAAACAGCATCCCTGTTCTCTCTTCCAGCCAGATGGACAAAGTTTTTGCCCAGCTATGGCTTTTCTGAGACAGCATCCCTGTCTGGCATTTCCATCACTACAAATAGGTTCAGTGGACAATTCCCACTGCTCTAAACTAAAACTTACTGATAGAAACTCTGAAAATACATCTTCACATTGTTGCTTAGCTAAAAAACTTCAAACAGGGTGGTTTACATCCCCACAGGGAAGTAACCATATAGTGGATGATAAAGGGAGTAACCAGTCTATTGCAGAGCTACTCTCTACTTATCACCACTTAGACAATAAAGTCTCAACTGGCCAAGGTTAGCCTTATTGTCCTTCGTTTGGGGGGGGGTTGTGTGAGAAGGTAGCCTCTTTCTAGCCTTGTTACCCCCACTTTTGGCCTGTTTGTGAGTGTATGTCAGGGTGTTTGTCACTGTTTTCACTGTCTCACTGGGATCCTGATAGCCAGGCCTCAGTGCTCATAGTGAAAACACTATGTTTTCAGTATGTTTGTTATGTGTCACTGGGATCCTGCTGGTCAGGACCCCAGTGCTCATAGGTTTGTGGCCTATATGTATGTGTCACTGGGACCCTGTCACACAGGGCCCCAGTGCTCATAGGTGTGCATGTATATGTTCCCTCTGTGGTGCCTAACTGTCTCACTGAGGCTCTGCTAACCAGAACCTCAGTGGTTATGCTCTCTCATTACTTTCAAATTGTCACTGACAGGCTAGTGACCATTTTTACCAATTTACATTGGCTTACTGGAACACCCTTATAATTCCCTAGTATATGGTACTGAGGTACCCAGGGTATTGGGGTTCCAGGAGATCCCTATGGGCTGCAGCATTTCTTTTGCCACCCATAGGGAGCCCTGACAATTCTTACACAGGCCTGCCACTGCAGCCTGAGTGAAATAACGTCCACGTTATTTCACAGCCATTTTACACTGCACTTAAGTAACTTATAAGTCACCTATATGTCTAACCTTTACCTGGTAAAGGTTAGGTGCAAAGTTACTTAGTGTGAGGGCACCCTGGCACCTGCCAAGGTGCCCCCACATTGTTCAGAGCCAATTCACTGAACTTTGTGAGTGCGGGGACACCATTACACGCGTGCACTACATATAGGTCACTACCTATATGTAGCTTCACCATGGTAACTCCGAATATGGCCATGTAACATGTCTATGATCATGGAATTGCCCCCTCTATGCCATCCTGGCATTGTTGGTACAATTCCATGATCCCAGTGGTCTGTAGCACAGACCCTGGTACTGCCAGACTGCCCTTCCTGGGGTTTCACTGCAGCTGCTGCTGCTGCCAACCCCTCAGACAGGCAGCTGCCCTCCTGGGGTCCAGCCAGGCCTGGCCCAGGATGGCAGAACAAAGAACTTCCTCTGAGAGAGGGTGTGACACCCTCTCCCTTTGGAAAATGGTGTGAAGGCAGGGGAGGAGTAGCCTCCCCCAGCCTCTGGAAATGCTTTGTTGGGCACAGATGTGCCCAATTCTGCATAAGCCAGTCTACACCGGTTCAGGGACCCCTTAGCCCCTGCTCTGGCGCGAAACTGGACAAAGGAAAGGGGAGTGACCACTCCCCTGACCTGCACCTCCCCTGGGAGGTGTCCAGAGCTCCTCCAGTGTGCTCCAGACCTCTGCCATCTTGGAAACAAAGGTGCTGCTGGCACACTGGACTGCTCTGAGTGGCCAGTGCCACCAGGTGACGTCAGAGACTCCTGCTGATAGGCTCCTTCAGGTGTTAGTAGCCTTTCCTCTCTCCTAGGTAGCCAAACCCTCTTTTCTGGCTATTTAGGGTCTCTGTCTCTGGGGAAACTTTAGATAACGAATGCATGAGCTCAGCCGAGTTCCTCTGCATCTCCCTCTTCACCTTCTGATAAGGAATCGACCGCTGACCGCGCTGGAAGCCTGCAAACCTGCAACATAGTAGCAAAGACGACTACTGCAACTCTGTAACGCTGATCCTGCCGCCTTCTCGACTGTTTTCCTGCTTGTGCATGCTGTGGGGGTAGTCTGCCTCCTCTCTGCACCAGAAGCTCCGAAGAAATCTCCCGTGGGTCGACGGAATCTTCCCCCTGCAACCGCAGGCACCAAAAAGCTGCATTACCGGTCCCTTGGGTCTCCTCTCAGCACGACGAGCGAGGTCCCTCGAATCCAGCGACACCGTCCAAGTGACCCGCACAGTCCAGTGACTCTTCAGCCCCAGTTTGGTGGAGGTAAGTCCTTGCCTCACCTCGCTGGGCTGCATTGCTGGGAACCGCGACTTTGCAAGCTACTCCGGCCCCTGTGCACTTCCGGCGGAAATCCTTCGTGCACAGCCAAGCCTGGGTCCACGGCACTCTAACCTGCATTGCACGACTTTCTAAGTTGGTCTCCGGCGACGTGGGACTCCTTTGTGCAACTTCGGCGAGCACCGTTTCACGCATCCTTATAGTGCCTGTTTCTGGCACTTCTCTAGGAGCTACCTGCTTCAGTGAGGGCTCTTTGTCTTGCTCGACGTCCCCTCTCTCTGCAGGTCCAATTTGCGACCTCCTGGTCCCTCCTGGGCCCCAGCAGCGTCCAAAAACGCCAAACGCACGATTTGCGTGTAGCAAGGCTTGTTGGCGTCCATCCGGCGGGAAAACACTTCTGCACGACTCTCCAAGGCGTGGGGGATCCATCCTCCAAAGTGGAAGTCTCTAGCCCTTGTCGTTCCTGCAGTATTTACAGTTCTTCAGCCTAGTAAGAGCTTCTTTGCACCAACCGCTGGCATTTCTTGGGCATCTGCCCATCTCCGAGTTGCTTGTGACTTTTGGACTTGGTCCCCTTGTTCCACAGGTACCCTCAGTCAGGAATCCATCATTGTTGCATTGCTGATTTGTGTTTTCCTTGCATTTTCCCTCTAACACGACTATTTTGTCCTTAGGGGAACTTTAGTGCACTTTGCACTCACTTTTCAGGGTCTTGGGGAGGGTTATTTTTCTAACTCTCACTATTTTCTAATAGTCCCAGCGACCCTCTACAAGGTCACATAGGTTTGGGGTCCATTCGTGGTTCGCATTCCACTTTTGGAGTATATGGTTTGTGTTGCCCCTGTCCCTATGTTTCCCCATTGCATCCTATTGTAACTATACATTGTTTGCACTGTTTTCTAAGACTATACTGCATATTTTTGCTATTGTGTATATATATCTTGTGTATATTTCCTATCCTCTCACTGAGGGTACACTCTAAGATACTTTGGCATATTGTCATAAAAATAAAGTACCTTTATTTTTAGTATAACTGTGTATTGTGTTTTCTTATGATATTGTGCATATGACACTAAGTGGTACTGTGGTAGCTTCACACGTCTCCTAGTTCAGCCTAAGCTGCTCTGCTAAGCTACCATTATCTATCAGCCTAAGCTGCTAGACACCCTATACACTAATAAGGGATAACTGGGCCTGGTGCAAGGTGCAAGTACCCCTTGGTACTCACTACAAACCAGTCCAGCCTCCTACATTGGTTGTGTAGTGGTGGGATAAGTGCTTGAGACTACTTACCACTCTTGTCATTGTACTTTTCATAAGAGAAAAATATACAAAACAAGGTCAGTGTATATACACATAGCCAAAAAGTTTTGCATTTCCTCTTTTCACTCTTTTCTAAGTGCTGAAAAGTACTTCTAAAATTTCAAAAAGTTCTTAAAAGTTTAAAAAAAGTTTTTTCTGTCTTTCCAAAAAGTTCTGAAAACTTTTTTCTATTTTCCTATCACTTTAACTCTCTCTAAAAATGTCTGGCACAGGCCAAAATGTTGAACTGGCCAAACTTGCATATGATCACCTTAGCTGGAAAGGAGCAAGGAGTCTCTGCATAGAGAGAGGTTTGAGTGTAGGGAAGAATCCTTCCTTAGAACTGTTAATTAACATGCTTAGAGTACAGGATAAGGCCATAAGTGCCCAATCTGGTGAAAAAGCAGCTAATGGTTCTCAATCTGATCCAGGGACTCCCCCAGGAAAAGGTTCAGGAAAGAAACTTCTCAGCCTGCCCATTACTAGACAGTCTAGCATAGTTGGTACAGAGGTTGAATCACACCATACTAATGGTGTGCTCTCACATTATACTGGTAGCCAAGCTGTTAGGGTGCCCTCTGTAAGGGACAGGTCTCCTTCTGTTCATTCCCATCATACCTCTGTATCTAGAAATGTCCCTCCCACCCACCCTGATGACAGATTGTTAGAAAGGGAGCTCAATAGATTGAGAGTGGAACAAACCAGACTGAAGCTCAAGAAGCAACAGCTGGATTTGGATAGACAGTCTTTAGAAATAGAGAGGGAAAGACAGAAGTTGGGTTTAGATACCCATGGTGGCAGCAGCAGTATTCCCCATAGTCATCCTGCAAAAGAGCATGATTCCAGGAATCTGCACAAGATAGTTCCCCCTTATAAGGAGGGGGATGACATTAACAAGTGGTTTGCTGCACTTGAGAGGGCCTGTGTTGTACAGGATGTCCCTCAAAGGCAGTGGGCTGCTATCCTATGGCTATCATTTAGTGGAAAAGGTAGGGATAGGCTCCTTACTGTGAAAGAAAATGATGCCAATAATTTTACAGTTCTTAAGAATGCACTCCTGGATGGTTATGGCTTAACCACTGAACAGTACAGGATAAAGTTCAGAGAGACCAAAAAGGAGTCTTCACAAGACTGGGTTGATTTTATTGACCATTCAGTGAAGGCCTTGGAGTGGTGGTTACATGGCAGTAAAGTTACTGATTATGAAAGCCTGTATAACACAATCCTGAGAGAGCATATACTTAATAATTGTGTGTCTGATTTGTTGCACCAGTACCTGGTAGACTCTGATCTGACCTCTCCCCAAGAATTGGGAAAGAAGGCAGACAAATGGGTCAGAACAAGGGTGAACAGAAAAGTTCATACAGGGGGTGACAAAGATGGCAATAAGAAGAAAGATGGTGAAAAATCTCAAGATAAGCATGGGGATAAGGGTAAAACCAAAGATCCCACTTCAAATCTTAAACACTCTTCAGAGGGTGGGGATAAAACAAATTCTTCCTCTTCTTCCCAACCTGCACACATTAAAAAGCCTTGGTGCTTTGTGTGTAAAAACAGAGGCCATAGGCCAGGGGATAAGTCCTGTCCAGGTAAACCCCCTGAGCCTACCACCACTAATACATCAAGCTCTAGTGCCCCTAGCAGTAGTGGTACTAGTGGTGGGACTGCTGGCAACAGTCAAGCAAAGGGTGTAGTTGGGTTCACTTATGGGTCCATAGTGGAAACTGATGTAATCAGTCCCAAGACAGTTTCTGTCACACCTAGTGGCATTGGCCTTGCCACACTGGCTGCTTGTCCCCTTACAATGGATAAGTACAGGCAGACAGTTTCAATAAATGGTGTTGAGGCCTTGGCCTACAGGGACACAGGTGCCAGTTTCACTTTCGTGACTGAAAACCTAGTGCCTCCTGAACAACACATCATTGGACAACAATATAAGATTATTGATGTCCATAACTCCACTAAGTTTCTTCCCTTAGCTATAATTCAGTTTAGTTGGGGTGGAGTTACTGGCCCTAAGCAGGTGGTGGTATCACCTAGCTTACCTGTAGACTGTCTCTTAGGTAATGACCTAGAGGCCTCAGGTTGGGCTGATGTAGAGTTTTATGCCCATGCAGCCATGCTGGGCATCCCTGAGGAATTGTTCCCTCTCATTTCAAGTGAAATGAAAAAGCAAAGGAGAGAAGGCCTGAAAACTCAGGATCCCTCTCCATCAACAGGTAAAAAGGGTATCACAGTATCCCCTAACCACCCTACCATTCAGGATACTATTCCTGTGGTGGGAGAAACCTCTCCTGGGGTGGCACCTGTTCCAAGGGAATCATCAGCTGGCATAGCTGGACTCCCTGAGGTAGAAGTACCTCTCTGTGGGATAACTAACATTGGTGAGAAAAAGATCACCATTTTAGTTAACATGGAGCATCCCTCCAACCCTCCCAGAGAAACTTTAGTGCAGAAACTCTGCACTGCCTCACAACACTTAGGACAGCATCCCTGCCCTAGTGTGGAGCTGATAGGACACCATCCCTGCCCTGCTCCAACTCAAGAGAAACAGCATCCCTGTTCTCTCTTCCAGCCAGATGGACAAAGTTTTTGCCCAGCTATGGCTTTTCTGAGACAGCATCCCTGTCTGGCATTTCCATCACTACAAATAGGTTCAGTGGACAATTCCCACTGCTCTAAACTAAAACTTACTGATAGAAACTCTGAAAATACATCTTCACATTGTTGCTTAGCTAAAAAACTTCAAACAGGGTGGTTTACATCCCCACAGGGAAGTAACCATATAGTGGATGATAAAGGGAGTAACCAGTCTATTGCAGAGCTACTCTCTACTTATCACCACTTAGACAATAAAGTCTCAACTGGCCAAGGTTAGCCTTATTGTCCTTCGTTTGGGGGGGGGTTGTGTGAGAAGGTAGCCTCTTTCTAGCCTTGTTACCCCCACTTTTGGCCTGTTTGTGAGTGTATGTCAGGGTGTTTGTCACTGTTTTCACTGTCTCACTGGGATCCTGATAGCCAGGCCTCAGTGCTCATAGTGAAAACACTATGTTTTCAGTATGTTTGTTATGTGTCACTGGGATCCTGCTGGTCAGGACCCCAGTGCTCATAGGTTTGTGGCCTATATGTATGTGTCACTGGGACCCTGTCACACAGGGCCCCAGTGCTCATAGGTGTGCATGTATATGTTCCCTCTGTGGTGCCTAACTGTCTCACTGAGGCTCTGCTAACCAGAACCTCAGTGGTTATGCTCTCTCATTACTTTCAAATTGTCACTGACAGGCTAGTGACCATTTTTACCAATTTACATTGGCTTACTGGAACACCCTTATAATTCCCTAGTATATGGTACTGAGGTACCCAGGGTATTGGGGTTCCAGGAGATCCCTATGGGCTGCAGCATTTCTTTTGCCACCCATAGGGAGCCCTGACAATTCTTACACAGGCCTGCCACTGCAGCCTGAGTGAAATAACGTCCACGTTATTTCACAGCCATTTTACACTGCACTTAAGTAACTTATAAGTCACCTATATGTCTAACCTTTACCTGGTAAAGGTTAGGTGCAAAGTTACTTAGTGTGAGGGCACCCTGGCACCTGCCAAGGTGCCCCCACATTGTTCAGAGCCAATTCACTGAACTTTGTGAGTGCGGGGACACCATTACACGCGTGCACTACATATAGGTCACTACCTATATGTAGCTTCACCATGGTAACTCCGAATATGGCCATGTAACATGTCTATGATCATGGAATTGCCCCCTCTATGCCATCCTGGCATTGTTGGTACAATTCCATGATCCCAGTGGTCTGTAGCACAGACCCTGGTACTGCCAGACTGCCCTTCCTGGGGTTTCACTGCAGCTGCTGCTGCTGCCAACCCCTCAGACAGGCAGCTGCCCTCCTGGGGTCCAGCCAGGCCTGGCCCAGGATGGCAGAACAAAGAACTTCCTCTGAGAGAGGGTGTGACACCCTCTCCCTTTGGAAAATGGTGTGAAGGCAGGGGAGGAGTAGCCTCCCCCAGCCTCTGGAAATGCTTTGTTGGGCACAGATGTGCCCAATTCTGCATAAGCCAGTCTACACCGGTTCAGGGACCCCTTAGCCCCTGCTCTGGCGCGAAACTGGACAAAGGAAAGGGGAGTGACCACTCCCCTGACCTGCACCTCCCCTGGGAGGTGTCCAGAGCTCCTCCAGTGTGCTCCAGACCTCTGCCATCTTGGAAACAAAGGTGCTGCTGGCACACTGGACTGCTCTGAGTGGCCAGTGCCACCAGGTGACGTCAGAGACTCCTGCTGATAGGCTCCTTCAGGTGTTAGTAGCCTTTCCTCTCTCCTAGGTAGCCAAACCCTCTTTTCTGGCTATTTAGGGTCTCTGTCTCTGGGGAAACTTTAGATAACGAATGCATGAGCTCAGCCGAGTTCCTCTGCATCTCCCTCTTCACCTTCTGATAAGGAATCGACCGCTGACCGCGCTGGAAGCCTGCAAACCTGCAACATAGTAGCAAAGACGACTACTGCAACTCTGTAACGCTGATCCTGCCGCCTTCTCGACTGTTTTCCTGCTTGTGCATGCTGTGGGGGTAGTCTGCCTCCTCTCTGCACCAGAAGCTCCGAAGAAATCTCCCGTGGGTCGACGGAATCTTCCCCCTGCAACCGCAGGCACCAAAAAGCTGCATTACCGGTCCCTTGGGTCTCCTCTCAGCACGACGAGCGAGGTCCCTCGAATCCAGCGACACCGTCCAAGTGACCCGCACAGTCCAGTGACTCTTCAGCCCCAGTTTGGTGGAGGTAAGTCCTTGCCTCACCTCGCTGGGCTGCATTGCTGGGAACCGCGACTTTGCAAGCTACTCCGGCCCCTGTGCACTTCCGGCGGAAATCCTTCGTGCACAGCCAAGCCTGGGTCCACGGCACTCTAACCTGCATTGCACGACTTTCTAAGTTGGTCTCCGGCGACGTGGGACTCCTTTGTGCAACTTCGGCGAGCACCGTTTCACGCATCCTTATAGTGCCTGTTTCTGGCACTTCTCTAGGAGCTACCTGCTTCAGTGAGGGCTCTTTGTCTTGCTCGACGTCCCCTCTCTCTGCAGGTCCAATTTGCGACCTCCTGGTCCCTCCTGGGCCCCAGCAGCGTCCAAAAACGCCAAACGCACGATTTGCGTGTAGCAAGGCTTGTTGGCGTCCATCTGGCGGGAAAACACTTCTGCACGACTCTCCAAGGCGTGGGGGATCCATCCTCCAAAGGGGAAGTCTCTAGCCCTTGTCGTTCCTGCAGTATTTACAGTTCTTCAGCCTAGTAAGAGCTTCTTTGCACCAACCGCTGGCATTTCTTGGGCATCTGCCCATCTCCGAGTTGCTTGTGACTTTTGGACTTGGTCCCCTTGTTCCACAGGTACCCTCAGTCAGGAATCCATCATTGTTGCATTGCTGATTTGTGTTTTCCTTGCATTTTCCCTCTAACACGACTATTTTGTCCTTAGGGGAACTTTAGTGCACTTTGCACTCACTTTTCAGGGTCTTGGGGAGGGTTATTTTTCTAACTCTCACTATTTTCTAATAGTCCCAGCGACCCTCTACAAGGTCACATAGGTTTGGGGTCCATTCGTGGTTCGCATTCCACTTTTGGAGTATATGGTTTGTGTTGCCCCTGTCCCTATGTTTCCCCATTGCATCCTATTGTAACTATACATTGTTTGCACTGTTTTCTAAGACTATACTGCATATTTTTGCTATTGTGTATATATATCTTGTGTATATTTCCTATCCTCTCACTGAGGGTACACTCTAAGATACTTTGGCATATTGTCATAAAAATAAAGTACCTTTATTTTTAGTATAACTGTGTATTGTGTTTTCTTATGATATTGTGCATATGACACTAAGTGGTACTGTGGTAGCTTCACACGTCTCCTAGTTCAGCCTAAGCTGCTCTGCTAAGCTACCATTATCTATCAGCCTAAGCTGCTAGACACCCTATACACTAATAAGGGATAACTGGGCCTGGTGCAAGGTGCAAGTACCCCTTGGTACTCACTACAAACCAGTCCAGCCTCCTACATTGGTTGTGTAGTGGTGGGATAAGTGCTTGAGACTACTTACCACTCTTGTCATTGTACTTTTCATAAGAGAAAAATATACAAAACAAGGTCAGTGTATATACACATAGCCAAAAAGTTTTGCATTTCCTCTTTTCACTCTTTTCTAAGTGCTGAAAAGTACTTCTAAAATTTCAAAAAGTTCTTAAAAGTTTAAAAAAAGTTTTTTCTGTCTTTCCAAAAAGTTCTGAAAACTTTTTTCTATTTTCCTATCACTTTAACTCTCTCTAAAAATGTCTGGCACAGGCCAAAATGTTGAACTGGCCAAACTTGCATATGATCACCTTAGCTGGAAAGGAGCAAGGAGTCTCTGCATAGAGAGAGGTTTGAGTGTAGGGAAGAATCCTTCCTTAGAACTGTTAATTAACATGCTTAGAGTACAGGATAAGGCCATAAGTGCCCAATCTGGTGAAAAAGCAGCTAATGGTTCTCAATCTGATCCAGGGACTCCCCCAGGAAAAGGTTCAGGAAAGAAACTTCTCAGCCTGCCCATTACTAGACAGTCTAGCATAGTTGGTACAGAGGTTGAATCACACCATACTAATGGTGTGCTCTCACATTATACTGGTAGCCAAGCTGTTAGGGTGCCCTCTGTAAGGGACAGGTCTCCTTCTGTTCATTCCCATCATACCTCTGTATCTAGAAATGTCCCTCCCACCCACCCTGATGACAGATTGTTAGAAAGGGAGCTCAATAGATTGAGAGTGGAACAAACCAGACTGAAGCTCAAGAAGCAACAGCTGGATTTGGATAGACAGTCTTTAGAAATAGAGAGGGAAAGACAGAAGTTGGGTTTAGATACCCATGGTGGCAGCAGCAGTATTCCCCATAGTCATCCTGCAAAAGAGCATGATTCCAGGAATCTGCACAAGATAGTTCCCCCTTATAAGGAGGGGGATGACATTAACAAGTGGTTTGCTGCACTTGAGAGGGCCTGTGTTGTACAGGATGTCCCTCAAAGGCAGTGGGCTGCTATCCTATGGCTATCATTTAGTGGAAAAGGTAGGGATAGGCTCCTTACTGTGAAAGAAAATGATGCCAATAATTTTACAGTTCTTAAGAATGCACTCCTGGATGGTTATGGCTTAACCACTGAACAGTACAGGATAAAGTTCAGAGAGACCAAAAAGGAGTCTTCACAAGACTGGGTTGATTTTATTGACCATTCAGTGAAGGCCTTGGAGTGGTGGTTACATGGCAGTAAAGTTACTGATTATGAAAGCCTGTATAACACAATCCTGAGAGAGCATATACTTAATAATTGTGTGTCTGATTTGTTGCACCAGTACCTGGTAGACTCTGATCTGACCTCTCCCCAAGAATTGGGAAAGAAGGCAGACAAATGGGTCAGAACAAGGGTGAACAGAAAAGTTCATACAGGGGGTGACAAAGATGGCAATAAGAAGAAAGATGGTGAAAAATCTCAAGATAAGCATGGGGATAAGGGTAAAACCAAAGATCCCACTTCAAATCTTAAACACTCTTCAGAGGGTGGGGATAAAACAAATTCTTCCTCTTCTTCCCAACCTGCACACATTAAAAAGCCTTGGTGCTTTGTGTGTAAAAACAGAGGCCATAGGCCAGGGGATAAGTCCTGTCCAGGTAAACCCCCTGAGCCTACCACCACTAATACATCAAGCTCTAGTGCCCCTAGCAGTAGTGGTACTAGTGGTGGGACTGCTGGCAACAGTCAAGCAAAGGGTGTAGTTGGGTTCACTTATGGGTCCATAGTGGAAACTGATGTAATCAGTCCCAAGACAGTTTCTGTCACACCTAGTGGCATTGGCCTTGCCACACTGGCTGCTTGTCCCCTTACAATGGATAAGTACAGGCAGACAGTTTCAATAAATGGTGTTGAGGCCTTGGCCTACAGGGACACAGGTGCCAGTTTCACTTTGGTGACTGAAAACCTAGTGCCTCCTGAACAACACATCATTGGACAACAGTATAAGATTATTGATGTCCATAACTCCACTAAGTTTCTTCCCTTAGCTATAATTCAGTTTAGTTGGGGTGGAGTTACTGGCCCTAAGCAGGTGGTGGTATCACCTAGCTTACCTGTAGACTGTCTCTTAGGTAATGACCTAGAGGCCTCAGGTTGGGCTGATGTAGAGTTTTATGCCCATGCAGCCATGCTGGGCATCCCTGAGGAATTGTTCCCTCTCATTTCAAGTGAAATGAAAAAGCAAAGGAGAGAAGGCCTGAAAACTCAGGATCCCTCTCCATCAACAGGTAAAAAGGGTATCACAGTATCCCCTAACCACCCTACCATTCAGGATACTATTCCTGTGGTGGGAGAAACCTCTCCTGGGGTGGCACCTGTTCCAAGGGAATCATCAGCTGGCATAGCTGGACTCCCTGAGGTAGAAGTACCTCTCTGTGGGATAACTAACATTGGTGAGAAAAAGATCACCATTTTAGTTAACATGGAGCATCCCTCCAACCCTCCCAGAGAAACTTTAGTGCAGAAACTCTGCACTGCCTCACAACACTTAGGACAGCATCCCTGCCCTAGTGTGGAGCTGATAGGACACCATCCCTGCCCTGCTCCAACTCAAGAGAAACAGCATCCCTGTTCTCTCTTCCAGCCAGATGGACAAAGTTTTTGCCCAGCTATGGCTTTTCTGAGACAGCATCCCTGTCTGGCATTTCCATCACTACAAATAGGTTCAGTGGACAATTCCCACTGCTCTAAACTAAAACTTACTGATAGAAACTCTGAAAATACATCTTCACATTGTTGCTTAGCTAAAAAACTTCAAACAGGGTGGTTTACATCCCCACAGGGAAGTAACCATATAGTGGATGATAAAGGGAGTAACCAGTCTATTGCAGAGCTACTCTCTACTTATCACCACTTAGACAATAAAGTCTCAACTGGCCAAGGTTAGCCTTATTGTCCTTCGTTTGGGGGGGGGTTGTGTGAGAAGGTAGCCTCTTTCTAGCCTTGTTACCCCCACTTTTGGCCTGTTTGTGAGTGTATGTCAGGGTGTTTGTCACTGTTTTCACTGTCTCACTGGGATCCTGATAGCCAGGCCTCAGTGCTCATAGTGAAAACACTATGTTTTCAGTATGTTTGTTATGTGTCACTGGGATCCTGCTGGTCAGGACCCCAGTGCTCATAGGTTTGTGGCCTATATGTATGTGTCACTGGGACCCTGTCACACAGGGCCCCAGTGCTCATAGGTGTGCATGTATATGTTCCCTCTGTGGTGCCTAACTGTCTCACTGAGGCTCTGCTAACCAGAACCTCAGTGGTTATGCTCTCTCATTACTTTCAAATTGTCACTGACAGGCTAGTGACCATTTTTACCAATTTACATTGGCTTACTGGAACACCCTTATAATTCCCTAGTATATGGTACTGAGGTACCCAGGGTATTGGGGTTCCAGGAGATCCCTATGGGCTGCAGCATTTCTTTTGCCACCCATAGGGAGCCCTGACAATTCTTACACAGGCCTGCCACTGCAGCCTGAGTGAAATAACGTCCACGTTATTTCACAGCCATTTTACACTGCACTTAAGTAACTTATAAGTCACCTATATGTCTAACCTTTACCTGGTAAAGGTTAGGTGCAAAGTTACTTAGTGTGAGGGCACCCTGGCACCTGCCAAGGTGCCCCCACATTGTTCAGAGCCAATTCACTGAACTTTGTGAGTGCGGGGACACCATTACACGCGTGCACTACATATAGGTCACTACCTATATGTAGCTTCACCATGGTAACTCCGAATATGGCCATGTAACATGTCTATGATCATGGAATTGCCCCCTCTATGCCATCCTGGCATTGTTGGTACAATTCCATGATCCCAGTGGTCTGTAGCACAGACCCTGGTACTGCCAGACTGCCCTTCCTGGGGTTTCACTGCAGCTGCTGCTGCTGCCAACCCCTCAGACAGGCAGCTGCCCTCCTGTGGTCCAGCCAGGCCTGGCCCAGGATGGCAGAACAAAGAACTTCCTCTGAGAGAGGGTGTGACACCCTCTCCCTTTGGAAAATGGTGTGAAGGCAGGGGAGGAGTAGCCTCCCCCAGCCTCTGGAAATGCTTTGTTGGGCACAGATGTGCCCAATTCTGCATAAGCCAGTCTACACCGGTTCAGGGACCCCTTAGCCCCTGCTCTGGCGCGAAACTGGACAAAGGAAAGGGGAGTGACCACTCCCCTGACCTGCACCTCCCCTGGGAGGTGTCCAGAGCTCCTCCAGTGTGCTCCAGACCTCTGCCATCTTGGAAACAAAGGTGCTGCTGGCACACTGGACTGCTCTGAGTGGCCAGTTCCACCAGGTGACGTCAGAGACTCCTGCTGATAGGCTCCTTCAGGTGTTAGTAGCCTTTCCTCTCTCCTAGGTAGCCAAACCCTCTTTTCTGGCTATTTAGGGTCTCTGTCTCTGGGGAAACTTTAGATAACGAATGCATGAGCTCAGCCGAGTTCCTCTGCATCTCCCTCTTCACCTTCTGATAAGGAATCGACCGCTGACCGCGCTGGAAGCCTGCAAACCTGCAACATAGTAGCAAAGACGACTACTGCAACTCTGTAACGCTGATCCTGCCGCCTTCTCGACTGTTTTCCTGCTTGTGCATGCTGTGGGGGTAGTCTGCCTCCTCTCTGCACCAGAAGCTCCGAAGAAATCTCCCGTGGGTCGACGGAATCTTCCCCCTGCAACCGCAGGCACCAAAAAGCTGCATTTCTGGTCCCTTGGGTCTCCTCTCAGCACAACGAGCGAGGTCCCTCGAATCCAGCGACACCGTCCAAGTGACCCCCACAGTCCAGTGACTCTTCAGCCCCAGTTTGGTGGAGGTAAGTCCTTGCCTCACCTCGCTGGGCTGAATTGCTGGGAACCGCGACTTTGCAAGCTACTCCGGCCCCTGTGCACTTCCGGCGGAAATCCTTCGTGCACAGCCAAGCCTGGGTCCACAGCACTCTAACGTGCATTGCACGACTTTCTAAGTTGGTCTCCGGCGATGTGGGACTCCTTTGTGCAACTTCGGCGAGCACCGTTTCACGCATCCTCGTAGTGCCTGTTTCTGGCACTTCTCCGGGTGCTACCTGCTTCAGTGAGAGCTTTTTGTCTTGCTCGACGTCCCCTCTCTCTGCAGGTCCAATTTGCGACCTCCTGGTCCCTCCTGGGCCCCAGCAGCGTCCAAAAATGCCAAACGCACGATTTGCGTGTAGCAAGGCTTGTTGGCGTCCATCCGGCGGGAAAACACTTCTGCACGACTCTCCAAGGCGTGGGGGATCCATCCTCCAAAGGGGAAGTCTCTAGCCCTTGTCGTTCCTGCAGTATTCACAGTTCTTCAGCCTAGTAAGAGCTTCTTTGCACCAACCACTGGCATTTCTTGGGCATCTGCCCATCTCCGAGTTGCTTGTGACTTTTGGACTTGGTCCCCTTGTTCCACAGGTACCCTCAGTCAGGAATCCATCATTGTTGCATTGCTGATTTGTGTTTTCCTTGCATTTTCCCTCTAACACGACTATTTTGTCCTTAGGGGAACTTTAGTGCACTTTGCACTCACTTTTCAGGGTCTTGGGGAGGGTTATTTTTCTAACTCTCACTATTTTCTAATAGTCCCAGCGACCCTCTACAAGGTCACATAGGTTTGGGGTCCATTCGTGGTTCGCATTCCACTTTTGGAGTATATGGTTTGTGTTGCCCCTATCCCTATGTTTCCCCATTGCATCCTATTGTAACTATACATTGTTTGCACTGTTTTCTAAGACTATACTGCATATTTTTGCTATTGTGTATATATATCTTGTGTATATTTCCTATCCTCTCACTGAGGGTACACTCTAAGATACTTTGGCATATTGTCATAAAAATAAAGTACCTTTATTTTTAGTATAACTGTGTATTGTGTTTTCTTATGATATTGTGCATATGACACTAAGTGGTACTGTGGTAGCTTCACACGTCTCCTAGTTCAGCCTAAGCTGCTCTGCTAAGCTACCATTATCTATCAGCCTAAGCTGCTAGACACCCTATACACTAATAAGGGATAACTGGGCCTGGTGCAAGGTGCAAGTACCCCTTGGTACTCACTACAAACCAGTCCAGCCTCCTACACTAAGTCAACTAAGTAGGTGACTTCACCCTTCTTTTCAACAATTATGTGGGGTCCACTCCATTTGTCTTGGAGTGCTCTTGGGGCCACAGGCTCCAAGACCCACACTTTCTGCCCTGGTTGGCACTGAACCAAAACAGCCTTCTGGTCATGCCATTGCTTCTGGAGCTCTTGACTGGCCTGAAGGTTTTTACTGGCCTTCTTCATGTACTCAGCCATCCGAGATCTTAGGCCAAGTACATAGTCCACTATGTCTTGCTTTGGAGCTTTTAAAGGTTGTTCCCAACCCTCCTTTACAAGTGTTAGAGGACCTCTCACAGGGTGTCCAAATAGGAGTTCAAAGGGGCTGAAGCCCACTCCTTTTTGGGGTACCTCCCTGTAAGCAAAAAGGAGGCAAGGTAACAGGATATCCCATCTCCTGCAGAGTTTTTCAGGGAGTCCCATTATCATGCCTTTGAGAGTTTTGTTAAATCTCTCCACCAGTCCATTTGTTTGTGGATGATAGGGTGTGGTGAACTTGTATGTTACACCACATTCCTTCCACATGGCCTTTAAGTAAGCAGACATGAAGTTGCTTCCCCTGTCTGATACCACCTCTTTTGGGAAGCCCACCCTGGAAAATATTCCCAGGAGGGCCTTTGCCACTGCAGGAGCTGTAGTGGTCCTTAGAGGAATTGCTTCAGGATATCTGGTGGCATGGTCCACTACCACCAAGATAAACCTATTGCCTGAAGCTGTAGGAGGGTCAAGGGGGCCAACTATGTCAACCCCTACCCTTTCAAAGGGAACCCCAACCACAGGCAGTGGAATAAGGGGTGCCTTTGGAGTGCCACCTGTCTTGCCACTGGCTTGACAGGTTTCACAGGGCTTACAAAATTCCTTTGTGTTCTCTGACATTCTAGGCCAGTGAAACAAGGGGACAAGCCTGTCCCAAGTTTTCATTTGCCCCAAATGTCCAGCTAAGGGAATGTCGTGGGCTAGAGTTAGGAGGAACTTTCTGTACTCCTGAGGAATCACCAATCTCCTGGCACCTCCAGGTTTTGGATCCCTTGCTTCAGTGTACAAAAGGTTATCCTCCCAGTAAACTCCGTGAGAGTCACTGACATCCCCATTTGCTTGTTTGACAACTTGCTACCTTAGACCCTCTAGTGTGGGACAGGTATGCTGTGCCACACTCAGCTCCTCCCTGGCAGGCTCCCCTTCACCCAAAAGCTCAGCAGTGTCTGCTTCCAGCTCCTCTGGTGTAGGTTCTGCACAGGGTGGAAATTCTTCTTCCTCAGAAGTTGAATCCACTGTAGAGGGAGGGATAGTAGGTAGTGTTTTACCTTTACTAACCCTAGCTTTAGGGAGCACTTGGTCCATTCTTCCAGGATCCAAGTCACCCTGTCCTTTTTGCTTTTTGGCCTGAGCCCTTGTCAAAGCAAAAATATGCCCTGGAATGCCCAGCATTGCTGCATGAGCCTCCAACTCCACTTCTGCCCAAGCTGATGTCTCTAAATCATTCCCTAATAGACAGTCTACAGGTACATCTGAGGCAACCACAACATTCTTTGGACCAGTAACCCCCCCCAGTTGAGATTCACAACAGCCATGGGGTGGCTAAGAGTGTTGTTATGAGCATCGGTTACTTGGTACTGGTGACCAAGTAGGTGTTGTTCAGGGTGGACCAGTTTCTCTATTACCATTGTAACACTGGCACCTGTGTCCCTGTAGGCCTGAACCTCAACACCATTTATTAGGGGTAGTTGCTTGTACTTATCCATGTTAAGGGGACAAGCAACCAAGGTGGCTAAATCAATAGCCCCCTCAGAGACTAACACAGCCTCTGTGGTCTCCCTAATCAGACCAACCCCAACTAAGTTACCAAAAGTGAGCCCAGCTACTCCTTTGGATTGGCTATTAGTAGGTTTGCTCACACCACCACTGCTATTACTAGGGGCACTAGGTGTAGCAGCAGGGGTTGTAGTGGTAGGAGGCTTGGTGCTTTTCTTTGGACAACTGGGATCTGTTGTCCAATGGCCTTTTATTTTACATAAATAGCACCATGGTTTCTTTTCTTTGTTTTGATTTGAAGAGGATTTGGGCCCACCACCCCCACCAGAGTGTTTTTGTGGGCCTGATGAAGACTCATTTTTAGATTTGTCCCCACCCTTGTCAGGCGACTTACCATCCTTCTTCTTGCCATCTTTGTCACCCCCTGTATGAACTTTTCTGTTCACCCTTGTTCTGACCCATTTGTCTGCCTTCTTTCCCAATTCTTGGGGAGAGGTCAGATCAGAGTCTACCAGGTACTGGTGTAACAAATCAGACACACAATTATTAAGAATATGCTCTCTCAGGATTAAGTTATACAGGCTTTCATAGTCAGAAACTTTACTGCCATGTAACCACCCCTCCAAGGCCTTCACTGAATGGTCAACAAAGTCTACCCAGTCTTGTGAAGACTCATTTTTGGTTTCTCTGAACTTCATCCTGTACTGTTCAGTGGTTAAGCCATAGCAGCAAACCACTTGTTAATGTCATCCCCCTCCTTGTAAGAGGGAACTATCTTGTGCAGATTCCTAGAATCATGCTCTTTTGCAGGATGACTATTGGGAATACTGCTGCTGCCACCATGGGGTTCACACCCCAATTTCTGTCTTTCTCTTTCTATCTCCGAGGACTGCCTATCTAAATACAGCTGTTGCTTCTTGAGCTTCAGACTGGATTGTTCCACGCTCAATCTATTGAGCTCCCTTTCTAACACTCTGTCATCAGGGTGGGTGGGTGAGGCATGTCTTGAAACAGAAGTATGGTGAGAATGAACAGAGGGAGACCTGACCCTAACAGATGGCACTCTAACAACCTGGCTAACAGAAGTAACACTCCTACTATGATGAGAAGGAACACTCTTACTGTGATGTGAGGTAACACTATTACTGTGGTGTAAATTTGCATCAGTACCAGCTATGCTAGGTGGTCTGCTAATGGGCAGGCTGGGAAGGTTCCCTTCTAAATCCTTTGCTAGGGGTGCCCCAGGGTCAGATTGGGAACAATCAGCTAATTTCTCAACAGAAGTGCCAACTCTGGTCTTATCTTGTTCAATGAGCATATTAACCAACAGTTCTCTGCAGGGATTCTTCCCTACCCCTAACCCTCTTTCAATGCAGAGACTCCTTGCTCCTTTCCAGCTAAGGTGATCATAAGCAAGTTTGGACAGATCAACAGTTTGGCCTGTGCCAGACATTTTAGAAAGTGTTTAAGGGATAGAAAAAGAAAGAAAAAGTTTTTATAACTTTTTAAAGAATAGAAAAAAAAACTTTTAAAACTTTTTAAGAACTTTTTAGAAAGTTTTAGAGGTACTTTTCAGCACTTAGCAAAGAAGTGAGAGAAGAAAAGCAATTTTTTTGGTTAGGTGTACATACACTGAACTTGTTTTGTATATTTTTCTCTTATGAAAAGTACAATGACAAAAAGTGGTAAGTAGTTGCAAAGTACTTATCCCACCGCTGCACAACCAATGTAGGAGGCTGGACTGGCTTGTAGTGGGTACCAAGGGGTACTTACACCTTGCACCAGGCCCAGGTATCCCTTATTAGTGTAGAGGGGTGTCTAGCAGCTTAGGCTGATAGAAAAGGTAGCTTAGCAGAGCAGCTTAGGCTGAACTAGGAGACGAGTGAAGCTCCTACAGTACCACTAGTGCCATATGCACAATATCATAAGAAAACACAATACACAGATATACTAAAAATAAAGGTACTTTATTTTTATGACAATATGCCAAAAGTATCTCAGTGAGTACACTCAGTATGAGGATAGCAAATATACACAAGATATATGTACACAATACCAAAATATGCAGTAATAGCAATAGAAAACAGTGCAAACAATGTATAGTCACAATAGAATGCAATGGGGGCACATAGGGATAGGGGCAACACAAACCATATACTCTAGAAGTGGAATGCGAACCACGAATGGACCCCAAACCTATGTGACCTCGTAGAGGGTCGCTGGGACTGTAAAGAAACAGTGAGGGTTAGAAAAATAGCCCACCCCAAGACCCTGAAAAGTGGGTGCAAAGTGCACCTAAGTTCCCCAAAGAGCACAAAAGTCGTGATAGGGGAATTCTGCAGGAAAGACCAACACCAGCAATGCAACCATGATGGATTTTCAGACGAGAGTACCTGTGGAACAAGGGGACCAAGTCCAAAAGTCAAGATCAAGTCGGGAGTGGGCAGATGCCCAGGAAATGCCAGCTGTGGGTGCAAAGAAGCTGCCACCAGACGGTAGAAGCTGTGGATTCTACAAGAACGACAAGGGCTAGAAACTTTCCCTTTCGAGGATGGATGTCCTACGTCGTGAAGAGTCGTGCAGTGGTGTTTTCGTGCCGAAAGACCGCAAACAAGCCTTTCTACCTGCAAGGGTTGCAGTTAGGGTTTTTGGATGCTGCTGTAGCCCAGGAGGGACCAGGATGTCGCCAATTGCGAGAGGAGACAGAGGGGGCGTCCAGCAAGACAAAGAGCCCACTCAGAAGCAAGCAGCACCTGCAGAAGTGCCGGAACAGGCACTACAAAGTGGAGTGAACCTGAGCTCACCCGAAGTTGCACAAGAGGGTCCCACGAAGCCGGAGGACAACTCAGGAGGTCGTGCAATGCAGGTTAGAGTGCCAGGGACCCAGGCTTGGCTGTGCACAAAGGAAATCCTCAAAGAGTGCACAGGAGCCGGAGTAGCTGCAAAACACGCGGTTCCCAGCAATGCAGTCTAGCGTGGGGAGGCAAGGACTTACCTCCACCAAACTTGGACTGAAGAGTCACTGGACTGTGGGAGTCACTTGGACAGAGTTGCTGAGTTCAAGGGACCTCACTCGTTGTGCTGAGAGGAGACCCAGAGGACCGGTGATGCAGTTCTTTGGTGCCTGCGGTTGCAGGGGGAAGATTCCGTCGACCCACAGGAGATTTCTTCAGAGCTTCTAGTGCAGAGAGGAGGCAGACTACCCCCACAGCATGCACCACCAGGAAAACAGTCGAGAAGGCGGCAGGATCAGCGTTACAAGGTCGCAGTAGTCGTCGTTGCTACTTTGTTGAAGTTTTGCAGGCTTCCAGCGCGGTCAGCAGTCGATTCTTTGGCAGAAGGTGAAGAGAGAGATGTAGAGGAACTCTGATGAGTTCTTGCATTCGTTATCTAAGGAATTCCCCAAAGCAGAGACCCTAAATAGCCAGAAAAGGAGGTTTGGCTACTTAGGAGAGAGGATAGGCTAGCAACACCTGAAGGAGCCTATCAGAAGGAGTCTCTGACGTCACCTGCTGGCACTGGCCACTCAGAGCAGTCCAGTGGGCCAGCAGCACCTCTGTTTCCAAGATGGCAGAGGTCTGAAGCACACTGGAGGAGCTCTGGGCACCTCCCAGGGGAGGTGCAGGTCAGGGGAGTGGTTACTCCCCTTTCCTTTGTCCACTTTCGCGCCAGAGCAGGGCTGAGGGATCCCTGAACCGGTGCAGACTGGCTTATGCAGAGATGGGCACCATCTGTGCCCATCAAAGCATTTCCAGAGGCTGGGGGAGGCTACTCCTCCCCAGTCCTGACACCTTTTTCCAAAGGGAGAGGGTGTAACACCCTCTCTCTGAGGAAGCCCTTTGTTCTGCCTTCCTGGGCCAGGCCTGGCTGGACCCCAGGAGGGCAGAAACCTGTCTAAGGGGTTGGTAGCAGAAGCAGCTGCAGTGAAACCCCGGGAAAGGTAGATTGGCAGTACCCGGGTCTGAGCTAGAGACTCGGGGGATCATGGAATTGTCTCCCCAATGCCAGAATGGCATTGGGGTGACAATTCCATGATCCTAGACATGTTACATGGCCATGTTCGGAGTTACCATTGTGACGCTACACATATGTCGTGACATATGTATAGTGCACGCGTGTAATGGTGTCCCCGCACTCACAAAGTCCGGGGAATTTGCCCTGAACAATGTGGGGGCACCTTGGCTAGTGCCAGGGTGCCCACACACTAAGTAACTTAGCACCCAACCTTTACCAGGTAAAGGTTAGACATATAGGTGACTTATAAGTTACTTAAGTGCAGTGGTAAATGGCTGTGAAATAACGTGGAAGTTATTACACTCAGGTTGCAGTGGCAGGCCTGTGTAAGAATTGTCAGATCTCCCTATGGGTGGCACAAGAAATGCTGCAGCCCATAGGGATCTCCTGGAACCCCAATACCCTGGGTACCTCAGTACCATATACTAGGGAATTATAAGAGTGTTCCAGTATGCCAATGTAAATTGGTGAAATTAGTCACTAGCCTGTTAGTGACAATTTGGAAAGAAATGAGAGAGCATAACCACTGAGGTTCTGGATAGCAGAGCCTCAGTGAGACAGTTAGTCATAACACAGGTAACACATACAGGGCACACTTATGAGCACTGGGGCCCTGGCTGGCAGGGTCCCAGTGACACATACAACTAAAACAACATATATACAGTGAAATATGGGGGTAACATGCCAGGCAAGATGGTACTTTCCTACAGCACAATGGACAGCTCTGAGTGGCCAGTGCCAGCAGGTGACGTCAGAGACCCCTCCTGATAGGTGCTTACCTCTCTCAGTAGCCAAGCCTCCTTTTTGGGCTATTTAGGGTCTCTCCTCTGGGCTATTCCTCAGATAACGAATGCAAGAGCTCACCAGAGTTCCCCTGCACTTCCCTCTTCAACTTCTGCCAAGGATCGACCCCTGACTGCTCCAGGACGCCTGCAAAACGCAACAAAGTAGCAAGACGACTACCAGCAACATTGTAGCGCCTCATCCTGCCGGCTTTCTTGACTGTTTCCTGGTGGTGCATGCTCTGAGGGCTGTCTACCTTCACCCTGCACTGGAAGCCAAGTAGAAATCTCCCGTTGGTCGACTGAATCTTTCCCCTGCTAACGCAGGCACCAAACTTTTGCATCACCGGTCCTCTGGGTCCCCTCTCATCCTCATGAGCATGGTCCCTGGAACACAGGAGCTGGGTCCAAGTGCCTCCCACAGTCCAGTGGCCCTTCTGTCCAAATTTGGTGGAGGTAAGTCCTTGCCTCCCCACGCCAGACAGTAATCCTGTGTACTGTGTGATCTGAAGCTGCTCCGGCTTCTGTGCACTTTTCCAAGCATTCCTTTGTGCACAGCCTAGCCTGGGTCCCCAGCACTCCGTCCTGCATCGCCCTACTCACTGAGTTGGAGTCCGACGTCGTGGGACCCTCCTTTCTGACTCTGAGTCGACCGCTGTCCTCAGATCTTCTAAGTGCCTTTTCCAGTACTTCTGGGAGTGCTGCCTGCTTCTGCTTGGGCTCTCTGAGTTGCTGAATGCCCACTCTGTCTCCTCCTCCAAGGGGCGACATCCTGGTTTTTCCTGGTCCCCAACAGCACCCAAAATCCTCAACTGCCACTTTTGCAGGTAGCAAGGCTTGTTTGCGGTATTTCTGCGTGGGAGCACTTCTGCATCCTCCAGCACGCCATGGGACATCTTCTGACCAAAGGAAAAGTTCCTGGCACCTTCCGTTGTTTCAGAATCTTTGGCTTCTTCCACCTGGAGGCAGCCCTTTTGCACCTTCATCTTGGGTTTAGTTTGCTCCTGCCCCACTGGACACTTGCGTGACTCTTGGACTTGGTCCCCCTCCTTTACAGGTCCTCAGGTCCAGGAATCCATCTTCATTGTTTTGCTGATGGTTGTGGTTCTTGCAGAATCCCCTATCTCGACTATACTGTCTTTCTGGGGTGGTAGGGTAACTTTACTCCTAGTTTTCAGGTCTTGGGGTGGAGTATCTTGGACACCCTTACTGTTTTCTTACAGTCCCAGCGACCCTCTACAACCTCCCATAGGTCTGGGGTCCCTTCGTGATTCGCATTCCACTTTTGGAATATATGGTTTGTGTTGCCCCTAGACCTATGTTTACCTTTTGCATCCTATTGTGATTGTACATTGTTTGCACTACTTTTCTTACTGTTACTTACCTGTTTTGGGTTTGGGTACATATAATTTGTGCATATTACTTACCTCCTAAGTGAGGGTATCCTCTGAGATTTTAGTATACTGTCACTAAAATAAAGTTCCTTTATTTTTAGTAACTCTGAGTATTGTATTTTCTTGTGATATTGTGCTATATGATATAAGTGGTATAGTAGGAGCTTTGCATGTCTCCTAGCTCAGCCTAAGCTGCTTTGCCATAGCTACCTCTATCAGCTTAAGCTGCTAGAAACACCTATATTCTACTAATAAGGGATAACTGGACCTGGCGCAAGGTGTAAGTACCACAAGGTACCCACTATAAGCCAGGCCAGCCTCCTACAGTATTGACCTATGTCCAGTGCACACTTAAAATGGCGTGCCCGCCCCCTAGGCCCATTGCAACCTATTGTGATTTTCACCTGCTGGCACTGGCCACTCAGAGCAGTCCAGTGTGCCCCCAACACCTCTGTTTCCAAGATGGCAGAGGTCTGGGACACACCGGAGGAGCTCTGGGCACCTCCCCTGGGAGGTACTGGTCAGGGGAGTGGTCACTCCCCTTTCCTTTGTCCAGTTTCATGCCAGAGCAGGGTTGGGGGATCCCTGAACCGGTGTAGACTGGCTTATGCAGAGATGGGCACCATCTGTGCCCATCAAAGCATTTCCAGAGGCTGGGGTAGGCTACTCCTCCCCAGCCCTTCACATCTATTTCCAAAGGGAGAGGGTGTAACACTCAGAGGAAATCCTTTGTTCTGCCATCCTGGGCTGGGGCTGCCCAGACCCCAGGAGGGCAGAATCCTGTCTGAGGTGTTGGCAGCAGCTGCAGTGGAAACCCCAGAAAGGCAGTTTGGCAGTACCCGGGTTCTGTGCTAGAGACCCAGGGGATCATGGAATTGTCCCCCCAATACCAGAATGGTATTGGGGGGACAATTCCATGATCTTAGACATGTTACATGGCCATGTTCGGAGTTACCATTGTGACGCTATACATAGGTAGTGACCTATGTATAGTGCACATGTGTAATGGTGTCCCCGCACTCACAAAGTCCCGGGAATTTGCCCTGAACGATGTGGGGGCACCTTGGCTAGTGCCAGGGTGCCCACACACTAAGTAACTTGTCACCCAACCTTCACCAGGTGGAGGTTAGACATATAGGTGACTTATAAGTTACTTAAGTGCAGTGAAAAATGGCTGTGAAATAACGTGGACGTTATTTCACTCAGGCTGCTGTGGCAGGCCTGTGTAAGAATTGTCTGAGCTCCCTATGGGTGGCAAAAGAAATGCTGCAGCCCATAGGGATCTCCTGGAACCCCAATACCCTAGGAACCTAAGTACTATATACAAGGGAATGATATGGTTGTACCAGTGTGCCAATGAGAATTGGTAAATTTAGTCATTAGCCTGCAGTGACAAATTTAGAAAGCAGAAAGAGCATAAACACTGAGGTTCTGGTTAGAAGGGCCTCAGTGATACAGTTAGGCACCACACAGGGAACACATACAGGGCACATTCTATGAGCACTGGGGTCCTGCCTAGCAGGATCCCAGTGACACAGGGGCTAAAACATACATACATACAGTGAAAATGGGAGTAACATGCCAGGCAAGATGGTACTTTCCTACACTGGCCCAACTAACCTCCTCCTCAAGGCTGCAGACATGCCTCCCTCTGCTGATTCTTATTGTTAATCGTGCAACATCAGGCAAAGCATAGACCTCCAACATACTGCGACCCTCACCATGAGCCTTAGCACGGGGCCCAGCAAAGTTACCCCAAACCAGCAATTGTGATGGCACTTGATAAGTGTCATGTCCACTCAGGCAGTTTGAGGGGGGGTATCCTGAACCTGTCTTAAGCCCAACACCTAGGTTTTGGGCCAGCCACTTATGGGAACAAGTTCAGAGTAACAATTCATAAACAAATCTGGTGTTATGGCCTTCGTTTCCACCTCCATTTCCACAACACCCAGCTCTTTATTACCACCTTGAATAGGCACCCATGGATCAGTTACCCCTTCTACTGAGTCAGAGGGACCACTGGGTGGAGCAGACTTTAATATTACAGGAGTAATTTGACCAGCTTTGGCACCATTGCACATATGAGTACATTGTAAAGGAAGGGGGGTCATAAGAGGCCCAACAACTGTTTCCCTTTCAGTACCCATCACCTTTCTTTCCTCCAATTTATCTTTACATTTATCACTTATTAATAGGAAACTTGAGATGGAAGGGAAAGACTTTAAAGAGGACAGCTGGGGCTTCCTTCGGCAAATAGAGTTTTTTAGCTTTTACAGATTATTAGATGAATTAGATGCAGCAAGCAGACAACCAGATCAGAGTTTCCTTAGTGTCACTGTATAATTGCGATACAATTGTTCTTCTCTTCCCTTCTCTTCTCTCTTCCCTTATCCTCTCTTCTCCTCACCTCTCCCCTCCTCTCCTTTTCTCACCTCTCCTCTGCTCTCCCAAACCCCAGTCGTCCAGGCCACCAAACAGCTGACTGATACCAGACTGCCAACTTCCCCAACTGCTGATGCAATGCCAAACCCAACCCCCCACTACAACACACCCACCCTAACCCAACTCAACTCCCGGACATGAGGGAGGCCACTGAGGCGAAGGGACAAAGAATGTCAAAGCAACAGTGCAAAGACATGGTACAGCACAGCGATACAGCAGCAATATGGTGGCACACAATGGTCAAAAGGAGGTCTTAAAATGGGGAGAAATGGAGAGAGAGAACTGCAACAGGACTGAGGGGCTGGGGTGTGTGCACACTGGCTACTTCCGTGGGTTCTGTGAGACCTTAATGCACGGTGTGTGGGACTACGCGCAGGCCCGTGCTCCTGTCACAGTTATTATCACAAAGGTTGCTATAATGCCAAGTACGGTTCTTACATTACCAAGTAATGGAGAATTGCCAAAGAATTAACAAATTGCTGTCCCATGCTCAGCTGCACATGGGATCCACACCCAGATGCAGCACAGCCCGCACGGCCATGACCTAATTGAAGACAAGGCACTACTAACTCTTTGAGTCTCCACTTCTTTCCTTGGCTTTTCTTAGCTCATTGGCTTTAGCCTGTAAGCTAGGCAAGCTCTGGCCTTGAGTGTGACCCACTGAGAACCCCCTCAGCCGGGCTTGACCGAGCTGGTGCAGGCTACGATGCTTGTCTCCTCGCATTTGTGCTCGGTCGCTCAAGCATCTCAGCATCTTGGCTTTGCTGCATTGCATTGCGATGCATGTCATACCTCACGCCAGAATGCAACACAAAAACCTAAATATTCCCACTGCTTAGACATGCAATATGCCTAGGCTTTTTACAAAAATGATGGACAGTGGTTCAAGCTTGTTATGGCATATCAATTATCATCAATATATAACTGTTATACAATTTTACTGTAGCACACGTAGAGTTGCATTAAAATATTTCTAAATATAAGAAACAATAGAAAGTCAAAGCAAGCACATTGGGCAGGACTTTGGGCAACGTCCTTATCAGAAACCACTTATTTGCTACTGACCTCATTCTTTTCCTTCTCTTCTTTTTCCTCATCCTCCTCCTCACTGATATGAGTGAGGGCTGTCCCCAATTTCATGCGCAACCAGGGAATGGTGTTGGAGGGCTTATTTTTTCTGGTCAAGAATTTCTCTGCTGGTATGATTTTAAGCTTTTTCTGCTTCTTATGTGGTGTTTTTTCAGACATCTGTTGAATAAATACAATTCAAGGGAGTGATTACTGCGGTTTAGTTGAAACAGTATGACCTTTAAATGTGGACTTTTACCTTCTATCATTTTTTATGTATTTTTGTGTCCACCACAAAAACCTGGGCATGCATTTAGCTTGGCCAAAGGTACATTACACATTCCTCTTTGACAGACCCAGCCCTGCATGATGTCTAGTGAATTGTGTCTTTACAGCTTGACTGATAACAGTGATTTAAAAAACTGAAACCAGTAGTCTCACACTGCAGTTAATCTTGTTCAGAGATTTGCATTTAAATACATAGCATCCCAGCTAACATAGAATAAGCAGTGCAAACTCTAACAGTAGTTAAAAAGTACTCAACAACTCTGTATCAAAAGCAGCTCTCTTAGATTGGATGTTGGTTCAGTCACAAACACCATTGGCCAAGTAAGCTCAAGAGCAAGGCAATATTGTGTCCTAATATTTTTGTAGACAATATTTTGTCATACTACAGTTAAAATACAAGTGTAGTTGTAAGAAAGCAAAAAAATCTCTGTTGCTCTACAAGCATGATGTAAAACTACACCCGCTTCATCTCTTGTCTGTTTACCTATATCTGATCATTGTCTAATAGCTTTTTCAAAGTCAAATCACTGTCCTGTGTTTATGATGCTAGCCTTCATGCATAACATGACAAACAAGGCAAAACAGAACAAATATACAATTTTCAATAGATGAAAATGGAGGGTATGTGTGATTATGAAGACCTATTTGGGTTCTGGCTCTTAGCATATTAATCAGTAGTGTCTTTTTACCCGGCCGCTGGTAAATAGTGATTCTTTGTTTGCTATTTACTCAACCACTGGCTAAATATTAGAAATTATTTACTATTTGACTTGAAAATAGCAGAGAAACTTCACTATTTCCTCAGCCACCAGCTAAATAATAGAAATTCTGCACTGTTTAGCACATTGTTGCGCACATAGCAGAAACCTTTCATTATTTTTGTGCACTGTTTGACCCGTGGGCATGCAAACAGCAGAAAAACCTCAATATTTGCATGGCTACTAGCTACATAGTAGTGGT
This sequence comes from Pleurodeles waltl, assembly GCF_031143425.1. Classification (NCBI taxonomy): domain Eukaryota; kingdom Metazoa; phylum Chordata; class Amphibia; order Caudata; family Salamandridae; genus Pleurodeles; species Pleurodeles waltl. The sequence goes on along the minus strand of NC_090449.1, from coordinate 756,814,029 downwards.
TCTGACTGGATTGGCTGGTGGCCATGCAATTAGCAGAAAAACCTTACTATTTACCCGGCCACTGGCTAAATAGTTGAAACTCTGTATGCTCCATCTGGGGACTCTACAAATAGGAGAAAAACCTAAATATTTACCTGGCCACTGACTAAATAGTTGAGGAGATTTTGCACTGTCTGGCTAGCAGCTGTGCAAATAGCAGAAAAACAGCTACTGGCTAAATAGTAGAAATTCTGCACTGTTCATCTTGTAGCTGTGCAAATAGCAGGAAAACTTGAATATTTAGCTGGCTGAATATTAGAGATCCCTGGCTGTTTGGCTGGCAGCTGCACAAATAGCTGAAAAACTCACTATTTACCCTGCCACTCGCTAAATAGTAGAGATTCTGCACTGTTTGGCTGACAGCCATGCAGATGGCAGAAAAACATTACTATTTACCCACTTGCTGTCTAATTAGTAGATATTCGGCGCAGTTTGGACAACAATTTTTTAAAAGGTTTTCCCCTGCTGAGGCTTTCAACATCCGGTCCCAAGTGGGTCACTTCCCCTTTGCAAATGAATTATCACCCCAACTATCAAGTCTCAAGCTCATCAATGATTTGCGAAGGTAATTGCAGTCACAAAGTATCAATAAATTCCTTTCTGAACTGCAAAGGTAAGGGAGGAAACCGATTTCATGAAACCCCCTATTTGCATTTCATAACCAATAGCAAAAATCCTTGTACTAGTCTAAAGATATTTCCAACTCATAAAAAGGGTTTTGTACATAATGCTAAATACTTTTGTTGTCACCAACCTTGTGATTTAGGGACATGAGGCTTTTAGTGCTAAAACTGGCTTAGATGTAGGCACTAACTTATAAGTCTAAAGGTCCCAAATGTTTAAAGTTTCCAAGTTATTTTGACAGACATGGCAAGCAGAGAATACCACCTCATTACACTGTGGGCCATGACATAGCGACTTAAGAGCCCTTTATGCAGCTGTCTCGTACTCCACAACTGCTCCTACTCCTTCACATTTACCTGCTATGTGACTAATGATGAAGGTGATTTGAACCTTTGCAAGACTAGTTAAAGCTGTTTACTCTTATTAAACTATATACCTGCTCTTACTCACAATGACATAGGAAAATACAAAGGCCAGATATAGGATTACCAAAATGCTTTACGTTATGAATACACCCCTTTTTTGCAACAAATCAGATCAGTGTATTCTGGAATTATTAATGCTGGCTCAGTTCAATTAAACAAATAAGACTAAAACTCTTGTAAACAATGATTTGCAAAAGCAAAAACCAGAAATGGAAATGTAGTACCCCAATAACATATTGGGGGTCATTCTGACCCCGGCGGGGAGGGAACCGCCAGAATCCCGCTGCGCGGTCACAAGACCGCCGCGGGTATTCTGGGTTTCCCACTGGGCTGGCGGGCGACCGCCAAAAGGCCGCCCGCCAGCCCAGTGGGAAACAGCCCTCCATGAGGATGCCGGCTCTGAATGGAGCCGGCGGAGTGGAGGATGTGCGACGGGTGCAGTGGCACCCGTCGCGAATTTCAGTGTCTGCAAAGCAGACACTGAAATTCAAAGTGGGGCCCTCTTACGGGGGCCCCTGCAGTGCCCATGCCATTGGCCCCACAACACCCCTCACCGCCATCCTGTTCCTGGCAGTCGGAACCGCCAGGAACAGGATGGCGGTGAGGGGGTCGGAATCCCCCATGGCAGCAAGCTGCGCCGCCATGGGGGATTCCCAGGGCAGCGGAAAACCGTCGGGAGACCGCCGGTTTTCCTGTTCTGACCGCGGCCAAACCGCCGCGGTCAGAATGCCCTGCTGGGCACCGCCAGCCTGTTGGCGGTGCTCCCGCATCCCCGGCCCCGGCGGTCCTTGACCGCCGGGGTCGGAATGACCCCCATAGTCATCTAATATTTAGGGTGAGTTTATCAAAATAGAAACAATTGCATATGGCCATTATGAAGTTACCCATACAATATATTTGAGAGGCTTCATTCCCATTTCTTGATAGAAGTAAGAAAAGCTATGAGCCTGATTTATAGTTTGAAGGATGGAGCTAACTTCACCAGTAACGCAGAGGACAATACCTCTAACATCCTGAAGGACATCATCCCACAAAACTTAGAGTTGTCCACTGACCCTGAGGACATCTCTTTACATTGCAGAAACTGCTGTCATGGTGGATCCTATCTACGTATGAAATATTTGAAGGTCAATACAGTCAGACATGATGGCAGGCTAGCAAACTTTTAGAGCCATTTTTTTTTTCAAAAACAAATTCACAAAGCAGGAGTTAGATTTTTTAAATGGTCTCACAGACTAGGAGTTTTCTCCCAGTGTTATGTGGTTATTATGTTTTTTCCGGTCGCTTATGGCCAGATTTGACTCTAAATAGGGTACATGGTATAAAGTCCTTCCTTTGACGACCCTTATATTGTCAGGCCAGTAAGCATTCTCTTGAGGAGCTACAAGCAAAGGAATGGGACTATAATAATTGAACTGAATGTCACTGGAATACAAATTAATTGTCCAATTAAATCAGAAAGAACATATTAGGTATTGATGACATAAAAGGAAAAAAACCTCACAGAGATTTTTATTAATTGACTTTAGTAGAAATATTGTAAAAATAAGACACTTAATAGAGATATTTTATTTCCTCCATTTCTTGTGATCAATCTTTCCATAGTTCTACTTTAATACTTATTTTTCAGAAAGGGAACATGGATGCAATATTGAGGTTTCAGAACTCAGGAGCTTTTTTACTAGTTTTTGCAGCAGGGCAGTGCAGCAAGTCACTTTGCTGTGTTGCCCTGTGTCATGCCTGCACTGGAGCACACATTGGTGCCTAGCACAAATGCCAGCACCATGGTGCAAGGGTGTATGCACTGTTGGTATAATTGTTTTTGTGCAAGAAGGGATACATTCCTGCACAAAAACAATCAATGGAGGTGTTTTCTTCTTTCTATGTGTGAATGAAGCATACATAGAAAGAGAAAAAACAAGGAGAAACAAAGTTATATCCCCTTGTTACGCCTGGGGAGGAGCACAGTTTTGACGTATTGCCAGGTTTACAGATCCTTGTAAATCTAGAAAAGGGTCAAAACCCATGGGTGTTGCATAGGAAACCCCACTGCAACTCTAATGGAACGCCTCCTTAATGGAGAGTAAGGCAAGGCAATGCTTTTCTCTGCCTTACCTTACTCCCATCTATGAGGCCATGCAAAGACGTGCAGGGTGGCTTGGTGTCGCCTCATAGATATGATTGAGAGGCCTGCGCCATTGAAGCATCATCAAAAGGAATGCTCCAGCTGCGCAGGCCTCATGTAAATGAGGCCCCATGTTTGACTGTTTCACTTTCAAATATAATTTTCTGGCTGTGGCTCAGACACAGTCTTTGTGCTAGGTGATGTGCTTCACAGCAGCAGCAATAGTGCTTGCTCCACACAGAAATATTCAAAACAAAGATTCAATGACGCATGGGATATCAGCACCTCGCTGTCATCAGCCTTTTTCAGGAGTCATCGAGCACAGACAAAGCACAGCCCTGCTTAGAAACTTTGACACCTTTAACAAGAGAAGCCTATGACTTATCCTTTACTTTTACCTTCACACTTATGGAGTCACTCAGGAAGAACTAAACAGCAGTCCTTTGATGAAAAGGACCTCCCAGAATTCTTTGGGTAGCCTTTTCTCCATTCTCTCTCATTTTGGTTCTGCATCCCATTTCTCCATACACTAAGACTTTCATCACATAAGGAATCTTACTAGTATGCACTTAGGGGTATATTTACTATGGGTTGACGTTGCTCTTGCATCATGCAAGGAGACGCAAGGCAACACAAGCCCTCAAATGGGAAGAGATATGTGCTCTGTCCAAATAGAGACCTCAATCCTAGTTAGGATAAGTCAGATACACTCCCTAAATTAACCTGTGCTCACTACCTGGTAGCTGGGCACAGAGCAGTCAGGCTTCACTTAAGAGACACTACAAAAAGACAGTTGATTATATTTTTTATGAGTAAAACAGGACCAAAACAACAAAAAGTTTCAACACCAGGGCAGTGCGCGCTCTACGGGCGACTAGAATGCAAAAACCCAGCACTCTCAAGATAACGTAATTTATGCATTGTGCTGATATGTTGTTGTTTAACCTTTTGCATTGCAGAGTTCAATCCCGAAGACTTATTTTTAAGGTGCTTATAAATACTGTTCATTTGCAATGTATTGCTGCAGGCTTTCAGAGTGTGTCAGGGTGTGGTCCCTTTCCAGGGCCTTCTAGAAGCTTTCCCTGCAGCATGCCTGGGTGTGGTTGTGGGCTGGGCCAAGACTCTATACAAGGGAGCCAGCACAGCTCCATGTGCTCACTATTCAGAGGTCCCGGTGCAGAGCAGCAGCAACTTCCTGAGCTCCTGTTCCAGTGGCCTACTTTGATTTTTCAGGCCTCGCCCTTTCACTCGGCTGGGTGTTTCTTGATCAGGGCGGTAAGACGGAGGTTGGGCTGGGTCCCCGACTCCGTTATTGATGACGCTTGAGTTCTTGGGCCTAATCTTTGCATGATAAGTAACGGGACTCTAGAGCGTGTGAATGTGCGTTTGGACTTTTCTTGGCATTTGCATGTGGTTCTTCGAAACGGCAAGACGCGCAATTCACTTCATGGTGATTTAACCCTTGATATTCATTGTACGCTACCATTTCCTTGGCAGTTACATGGTGGCCTTCGAATCGGCAATACGCGCGATTCGCTTCATGGTGATTTAACCCTTGATATTTATTGTACGCTACCATTTCCTTGGCAGTTACATGGTGGCCTTCAAATCGGGTGATTTAACCCTTGATATTCATTGTACGCTACCATTCCTTGGCAGTTTCATGGTGGCATTAGAATCGGCAAGACGCGTGATTCTTTCCTTGTGTTTAATTCGTGATATTCATTGTGCGCTTCCATTCATTGGCAGTTTTCATGGTGGCATTTGAATAGGCAAGACGCGCAATTCTTTCCTTGTGTTTAATTTGTGATATTCATTGTGCGCTACCATTCCTTGGCAGTTTTCATGGTGGCATTCGAATCGGCAAGACGCGCAATTCTTTCCCTGTGTTTAATTTGTGATATTCATTGCGCGCTACCATTCCATGGGAGTTTCATGGTGGCATTCGAATCGGCAAGACGCACAATTCTTTCCTTGTGTTTTCATTAATGTTATTCATTGTGCGCTACCATTTTAAGGCATTTACTTGGAAGTATTCGAGTTGACAAGTCGCGTGATTTATTCCTTGAATCTACGTTGTGTTATTCATGGTGCACAATCCTTGTATGAGATTTTTATACCTTTGTGAAAATCTACAATGTGCGCAATTCATGTTCTAACATTTTGCAAGAACAAAAAGGCCAGAGTTCTAGATGAAATGTTGTGTGTTCCTGATATGTATTCTTAAAATAAGATTCATATATTGGTTCAGAACTTATTCATATTGTTTCCTGATGCTCATGCTAAAGAAAGTACTTGAATTTGAAAGTTTCATTTAACATCTCTTGATTCCTTCACAGGTATTCAGTCATCTTGAAGCCTAGTCATTTTAAGTCTATTCTTAGGTTGTTCATGTTTTCAGAATGACGATGCTTAGAGTCATAGCCTAGTACAGATTTTCTTGAAATGTAATTTTGATGATGTGTGTTTTAACCCTGTCTTGTGGTGGAAGTGTTGGGAACGTGCACAGACCCCGAGGATCTGGTGACTCTGACAGAATAGTGAGCCCACAAATGTATTATCCTCCTGGTTTGTGTATGTTCTCAGCATGGCCACAATGGACGAGCTAGTCAAGGCTATCACCCAGCTCCAGGCAGAAGTGGTATCATCAAAAGATTTGGTAACTAGCCTAGCTAAGAGAGTGATTCAGTTACAGGTTAAGGTAGAGAAGAAGGAACAAAGTCCCACAGGCGGGTCTTGGCCAGATACTTCTTCTCAGACTTCTGGAGGGAATCCGACAAACATTTCCCTCAATGTTCCTTCAGCCATTCCTTTAGCTCCCCCAGAACGTTTCTCAGGTGACCCCTTGAAAGCGCAATCTTTCCTGGTTCAAGTGGAACTACATTTCACCTGCAGACCACATACTTTCCCCGATGCCCAGTCCAAAGTAGCTTTCTTGTTATCATATCTGTCTGGAGATGCAGCTACCTGGGCTATTCCTCTTGTGCGTAAAGATAGTCACCTGTTGTACAACTGGAGAAACTTTGTTTGTGAGTTTTTGATCATTGAACTGTAACACTGCCTGCAGATCGTGAATTATTAGACTTACGCCAGGGGAATCAGGACTTAGGGGGTCATTCTGACCCTGGCGGTCATTGACCGCCAGGGCCAACGACCACGGAAGCACCGCCAACAGGCTGGCGGTGCTTCCTGGCCAATTCTGACCTCGGCGGTAAAGCCGCAGTCAGAAAAGGGAAACCGGTGGTTTCCCGCCGGTTTTCCCCTGGCCAAAGGAATCCTCCATGGCGGCGCTGCAAGCAGCGCCGCCATGGGGATTCCGACCCCCTTCCCGCCAGCCTGTTCCTGGCGGTTTACACCGCCAGGAACAGGCTGGCGGGAACAGGTGTCGTGGGGCCCCTGGGGGCCCCTGCACTGCCCATGCCACTGGCATGGGCAGTGCAGGGGCCCCCTAACAGGGCCCCATTAAGATTTTCAGTGTCTGCTTGGCAGACACTGAAAATCGCGACGGGTGCAACTGCACCCGTCGCACCCCAGCAAATCCGCCGGCTCCATTCGGAGCCGGCTTCATCTTTGCTGGGGTTTTCCCGCTGGGCCGGCGGGCGATCTTTTGAAGACCCCCTTAGTGTCATATTTAGCCAACTTTAATCGGCTGGCCGCTGAGAAATCCTGGCCAGAAGAAAAACAAGCGGCCTTGTTTTACAAGGGACTCAAAGAGGAGCTAAAAGATATCTTAGCGCAAATCGACCCGCAACCTACAGACTGTCAAGAATTAATAAACCTTGTCTTGAGGCTTGATCATCGTTTAACAGAACGAAAAGAAACGTGCAAAAAGACTGAAAAATATTCCTGGCGTGTTCACGATAACAGAGAGGGTGGTAAGACGGAGGTCGGGTTGGGCCCCCCACTCCGTTATCGATGACACTCGAGTTCTTGGGCCTAATCTTTGCATAATAAGTAACGGGACTCTAGCGCGTGTGAATGTGCGTTTGGACTTTTCTTGGCATTTGCATGCGGTTCTTCGAATCGGCAAGACGCGCGATTCGCTTCATGGTGATTTAACCCTTGATATTCATTGTACGCTACCATTTTCTTGGCAGTTTCTTGGTGGCGTTCAAATCGGCAAGACGCGCAATTCTTTCCTTGTGTTTAATTTGTGATATTCATTGTGCGCTACCATTCCTTGGCAGTTTTCATGGTGACATTCGAATCGGCAAGACGCGCAATTCTTTACTTGTGTTTAATTCGTGATATTCATTGTGCCCTACCATTCCTTGGCAGTTTTTATGGTGGCATTCGAATTGGCAAGACGCGCAATTCTTTCCTTGTGTTTAATTCGTGATATTCATTGTGCGCTACCATTCCATGGCAGTTTCATGGTGGCATTCGAATCGGCAAGACGCGCAATTCTGTCCTTGTGTTTTAATTCATGTTATTCATTGCACGCTACCATTTTAAGGCATTTACTTGGAAGTATTCGAGTTGACAAGTCGCGTGATTTATTCCTTGAATCTACGTTGTGTTATTCATGGTGCACAATCCTTCTATGAGGTTTTTATACCTATGTGAAAATCTACAATGTGCGCAATTCATGTTCTAACATTTTGCGAGAACAAAAAGGCCAGAGTTCTAGATGAAATGTTGTGTGTTGCTGATATGTATTCTTAAAATAAGATTCATATGATGGTTCAGAACTTATTCAGATTGTTTCCTGATGCTCATGCTAAAGAAAGTACTTGAATTTGAAAGTTTCATTTAACCTCTCTTGATTCCTTCACAGGTATTCAGTCATCTTGAAGCCTAGTCATTTTAAGTCTATTCTTAGGTTGTTCATGTTTTCAGAATGACGATGCTTAGAGTCATAGCCTAGTACAGATTTTCTTGAAACGTAATTTTGATGATGTGTGTTTTAACCTTTTGCTTCCTACAGGTCTCCTTCCCAGCTGTTCCCTTCCGAATCCCCTTTTCCCCACTTGGACTCTCTTAGACTCTGTGACAAATCCAATCAGCGTATTGGAGCTGTCTTGTGGTGAAAGTGTTGGGAACGTGCACAGACCCGAGGATCTGGTGACTCTGACAAAACTACGATAAGTAGAAGTCGAGATATGAATTTTTAAAGCATAGCTGCAATTGTAGTACTTAGAAAGTTAAAGAGCTAACTGGGACCATCTGGTTGCGCTAGACTGGGATAAATCCAAAGTTCAGGCCAACCTTGTCCTGCTGAAACAGTAGCTTGGGTGTAGGGTTGCGTCATCTTTAAGGATTCAATGTGAGAAGCAGAGGAGGTGATGTTAAGGAGATGCGTCAGTTTTGATTTGTGCACTCAGAAGGGTGTGTCATCGCCGAGCAGAGCAGTCATCGATCCTCTAGAAGTGGTACCATGTCAAACCCTTTTGCGATAAAGGCAATGTGGCATTGGCAAGCCGTGCCGCTGGTGATGTAAAGGTAATGTGCCGGGGGCCGATGGTGATGCTTTGATCCAATTTTTTTGCTATTTGCATGGGTGGTAGCCGAACAGCACCAAATCTCTGCTATTTATAGAAAACAGACAGATAAATATTTAAGTTTTCCTGCTATTTGTAGAGCCTCCAGCTGGACAATGCAGAAGCTCTACTATTTAACAAGTGGGTCAGTAAATAGTGATTTTGTTCTGCTACTTGCACAGGCGCCTTACAAAATAGCTCATAATCTCTACTGTGAAGCCAACGGCCACATAAATAGTGAAATGTTTTTCCTATTTGTACAGTAGCTGGCAAAACAGTGAAGAATCTCTACTATTCAACCAGTGGCCAGGTAGCTAATGTAGTTTTTCTGCCATTTGCACAAACTCTGGCCAGAAAATGCAGCATCTCTTCAATATAGCCAGTGGCCACATGAATACTGACGTTTTTCTGCTAATACATGGCTGCTGGCCAAACAGTGCAGAGTTTCTAATATTTAGCCAGCAGTTGGGTAAATAGTGAAGTTTCTCTGTGATGTTCATGGCTGCTGGTCAGAGAGTAAATAATTTCTACTATTTCCCCACCAGCTGAGTAAATAGCAGAAACTATTCACTATTCACTTGGCGGGCGGGTAAATAGCTTCTACTTTGTGATAAGCATTACCAAAAATGTAAAATGATATCAATGGTAGCTAAACTGTAAAAAATATTGTTGTGTCACTGTGTGAACTGTTTATAGAAAAATAGGGCCGTAAGAAGATAAATGTCAAATACGAGAAAAAAAGTTTGTGTTTTTTACCATGATAAAATTGGTTGCTCACATTAAGGAGAAAGTACTGTAGTTGTAATGGCTTGGGCGACCTGTATGTATTGAAGCTTGCTAGAGAATTAATATCCATCAAAAAGGAGAGGGAAAGAATAGTAAATAAGCATTTGCAATGCAACGGGTCTCGCGTTTGCTTGAGCTAGAGCAATTAGCACTGTAAACTCCTAACTGGACTTTTCTTGCCACATAAATTGTAAATGAAAATAAAACAGTTTGACATAACTAACTGGTCTTTTCTTGCCATATAAACTGAAAAGTAAACATTTCACATAAACGAGCTGACGGCCATCATCAGTGCAAAGCAGGCACACAAAGGGAAATAAAAGTTCACTCGTAGTGAAACCTATCGGCAAAAGTGCAATTATCCATGTAACTGGCAAAAGTGCAATTATCTACGTAACAGGCAAAAGTGCAATTAACTATGTAACAGGGTCGATGTCATGCAAAGCGCTCAACTTCTTTCCTCCGAGATCGCGCTGCGAAAAAAGACAAAAAAGTAGTCCAGAAACCAGATGGAAAACGTGGTGCCTCGTATGTTTTCAGTACTTGGTTGCTGCGCTCGGGGACAGCTAAACATGGAAAAGGTATGACTTTTGCATGCCTTTCACTAATGAAAGCAAGCAGATTTTAAAAGGCAAGCTCACAAACCAATGAAAGAGACGGATGTGACATGGGTGTGGTTTGAAGCCCAAAGAGAGATTACAACACAGGACGGAGCACTTTGCGCTTGCCCCTAAAAATGTAACAAAAGCAAAGGGATAGTGGCAACCAAGGAGGTTTGTACGAGGTCATAATGTGATCCGAAATGTGATCTGAAAGTGTTTTTGTAAAGCAAGCTAGCATGCCAAGGGAACTTTTGATCGTACAAATCATAGTACTTTAATAACACCTCAGACCCACATTTTGTCTGAGCTACAACACTCAAGAGATTAAAATATAGGAAGGACCTTTGTCACTCACTTTAAACTCAGCTGCATACATACAAATAACACCCTCATATTAATTATAGACAGATAACCGAATGTTCACTGTCAGAAATTGGATTTTGTGTTGAGGGTATGAACCCTTCTCAAGCAACAACCTTAGTCCCTTTCACGGTGAACCACAAAGTCACTAATATCTGATAGCTGGACACGAAAGTAGTCAGGCTAAACAGAGGCAAGTGTAAAGGATACAAGCAGCACACAAACAGTTGTAATGAGAAATCACAAAACAAGAAAAATCCCACACCAATTTAGAATAACAGAGTCAGTTATAACAAATAAAATTAGACCAAAACAACATAAATCGAATCAGTAAAACCGGAGACATGCAATATTAAAGATTTAGGTAAACATAGCATCCAAAAGCACAAAGCGCCATTTGCAGCTATCTGGTTGTGCTAGACTCTAGGTAAGTCACAAGTTCAGGCTGGCCTTGATGGTGTGCGAGCCGGGTACAGAGACTAGGCTAGTCCTGCTAAAAAGATGACCTTCTCAAAGTCCAGGAAATAGTCCAGATCATGGTGGAGAGGGCCACTAGGAGCAGGGAAAGCATTTCCATTTGTCATTTCTATAGCACAAAAAGCATGCCAGGCATGGCACAAGTTCGTCGCTAGCTCTGTACCATGAAAATCCTGATGAGCGTCTCGGACGGTCATTACTGGAGCTTCCAGTTGGCAGTTCCTGCAGGCTGTTGACACTGTAGCATGAAGTGTAGCTCTGATGTTGCCAGTCGTCGCTGGCAGTCGCTGTAGTGAAAAGAGAAACCTGCACCGGAGCTTCACATTGGCGATCATCAAGGTTGGCAAGATCTCAACGCAAACTGGCCAGTTCGTGGTAGCGAAAAGCCACAAACTTCAAGATTTCTCCTTTTCTTCTCAGAAGGAGCTCAACTTATACCAGCCAAGGTTGCAGGGCTTGGGAAGGCACTTCTTGGGACTCAGGAACTCACTACAGCAGACGCCAACAGGCCTCAGGCACATCCAGTTACAGGTCCAGGCACGTCCGGTGCAGCAAGCTGGCTGGGCAGTTACAGGAGAGTTCTGGAACTTGCTGTATTCCCGTAGCTCAGAACAGGAGGTCGGACTCAGCCCCTTGGAGTCATTCTGCCAGGGATGAAGGGCGCAGTTCCAGTCTTACTTCTCAGAGAGAAGGGCAGGCCTCAAGTGACAGGGCAGTCCTCTGGCAATAGGATAGTCCTTCTTCTGTAGAATCCACAGGTCCAGAAGTGTCCTGAAGAGTTGGTCTGACGTTCCAATATTTTTACCAGGGTGCCAGCTTTGAATTGGGAGAAACGTCTAGACTTCCAACCCTGGCAAAGCACGTTAAGGCCCACGTAGAAACTGCACTTTAAAATACACATTTTAACTTAGCATTTCCTTTCAGTTTGTAACTTTTTTACATGGCTTTCGGTTACGTGATAATGTATTGATAAATAATATTACATGTTGCTTCTTCTAGTAAGCTTTGTTGTCATCTTGTCTGTACACTCTGTCTAAGACTAAGCACACAGAATACGATTCCCTAAGTATTTTGATTGTCCATGGAGGCAACTTTGCATTTGCAGACATACCATGGTGTCGAGCATGCACCTCTGACACAGTGTGCATGCGCAGTGCTTATGTAATTTTAAACTCTCTCATATTCAGGCAGAGGAGCACATCCACTGAGATTGTTCTTGAACGTGCCACTCAGTGCCTGAGATGCAGTTTGGCTGTCTCTGATGCTCGTTCTAAATCTGACCTCTGTCATCCAAAGAACTCATAGCCTGCATTTAACAAGATCAGCTTCCTGGTTTCCCTGTACATCATATCCAGGTATGTAGGGTCGGGTTGTTCCAATAGATCTGGCGGAGGATGCTCACACTACGTCCTGAGTAGTATAGGTAGTTACAGATAGGAGTATACCCACACAATCACAAAACCATTGTTAAACTGTTTATCTTTTTCGCCATCTTTGTAATGCTGGTTACCATGCTTAGTCTCATGTGCCTAATAATCGCAGGTCATGTTTTTTGTGAAAGAAAAAGATTGCTGAAATAAATGCTTCAAACAACATTTTGATCTCTTTCTTTTGTCTTATCTTGGGTACTCTGGGTGACAACAAAAGGGTAGATCTGTTTCCACAATTACCTTGAGGATCTGAGTAGTCATGTTCGAGGTTGTGAAACCCATCTGATACTCTGGTGTGTTTGTGGGTTGAGATGGGGGCACTGTAAGCTAGCTAGGAACTGTGTCAACATTTCCTGATAGTATATGGTGAATGAATCCCTATACTCTGATGCTTATCTTGCCCAGATGCACAATCCTACCTAATTCGTAGGAACTATGGGCCAGATATAGCAAGGTCCGAGATTTCGACTCGGAAATTGCGTCTGCGACTCGCTATGGGGTCGCAAAGACCCACCTCATCAATATTCATGAGGTGGGTCGCATTTTGCGAGCCCATAGCGAGTCCCTGCACTCACAGGGATGGTGGCCTGCTGGAGACAGCAGACCTCCATGTCTGTGACTGCTTTTTTAATAAAGCAGCTTTTTTTTTTTTGTATTGCAGCACATTTTCCTTAAAGCAAAACGAGTTGCAATACAAAAAAAATAATGAAACCATTTGGTTTCATTTTTTCAGAGTAGGCAGTGGTCCATTGGACCACTGCCTGCTCTTAAAAAATATTTTTAGCGATATTCACAAAGGGGAAGGGGTCCCATTTTTTAGCCTGTAGGTTGTTCAAGCTTGAATCTTTAAAAGGATTACCGCACTATAATGTTTCCTCTTCAAGTCCCATTCCTAATATGGCAAATGCATTTAAAATTCCGATTTATTGCAGACATGTTCTTATAGCATATTAGGCATAACAGGGGCTTCCTTTAACCAAAGGTGAAGTCACCTTCGTGATGGAGGCCCACAAAGCATATAAATGCAAAGTTTTTTATTCATGGATTGATTTTCTCGCAGTAGATGGAAACACATGAACATTTCATACATACACTCATGTGGCAACACCTAATCAATACATATCTTACCAACAATTAGAAAGGCCACTAACATTTCAGGAACATCAAAATTGGTTGCAAGATGCCCTCTCACATGCATTACAGCACTTATTACTTGGTCCCCTCAGTAATGGTGGGGAGACTTGACCGGTCCTAGCCGGCTACACACCATATCCCAATATAGCAGCATTGAATGCTAATGGTAAGTAATAACATTTTATTTCATGATTAATCAAAATCTTTAAAAAAGGGACATGATCCCCAATAAAAGCAAGTAATCAGTAGCTCATAAAAATAAAATTTTATAAAAACATCGATAAAAATGGTACAACTCAACGATCTATAAATATCTACCCCTTAAGAAGAAAATAAAGTGCAAGAGAGGGGCGAACAAGAAAAATAGATTTAATGCACTAAGGGGGTCATTCTGACCTCGGCGGTAAAAGGCACTTACCGCCGGTCAGAAGGCCGCCATAACACCGCCGCGGTAAACCGCCACGGTCATTCTGACCCGCAACTGGCAAACCGTCAAAAACCCGACATCCACAAAAGTCCGCCACACCAAAGGTCAGCGGGAAACTGGCGATGACCAAACCTCCACCGTCACGCCAACAGAAATACGCCCATACCATTCCGACCCACAAATCCCCGCAGCGGTCTTTCAACCGCGGTATTCCATTGGCGGTACACACCGCCGCGGTCAAAATACACACACCTTTACAAAACACTACTACATTGGAAAATTCAAAATACACACACCTGAGACAGATACACACACCACTCCCACACACCCAATTAAATATAAAACACACACCCACATCACCCACAAACCCTTACGACCACAATTGCGAATGAAGGACAGAGAGAGAGAGCATAGATTAGACCATCACACAGAGGCAAATCACAACATCACCCACACAATTTCCACGCACAAAACACCATACACCACCACACTCACCACACTCTACAACACATACACCACCCCTCACCTCATCCACAACACCCCATGGCACCCCAAAGACACCCCAGGTTGTCCGACGCAGAACTCAGGGTCATGGTGGAGGAAATAGTCCGTGTAGAGCCCCAGCTCTTCGGGACACAGGTGCAGCACACCACCATTGCCAGGAAGATGGAGCTATGGCAAAGAATAGTGGACAGGGTCAACGCTGTGGGACAGCATCCACGCAATCGGGACGACATCAGGAAGCGGTGGAACGACCTACGGGGGAAGGTGCGTTCCATGGTATCAAGGCACAACATTGCGGTGCAGAAGACTGGCGGCGGACCCCCACCTACTCCCCCAGAATTCACAGCATGGGAGGAGGAAGTCTTGCACATCCTGCATCCTGAGGGCCTCGCAGGAGTAGGCGGAGGATTTGACTCTGGTAAGTCTAATCTTCACTACTTCATTCCCCCCACCCCACCTGCATGCCAAATCATACCCCCACCCCCATCACACCAACTCCTTGCAAATGGCTCCCCATCACATCCCACCCATCCCAAAACCTAGCCCTGCGTGCGTCCCCAAAGCATGGACACCCATCCCCAAAGCATGCCCACTGCACACACCCATCACCCCCACAAGCCACCGTCACAAAAGCCCCCACAAGGGAATGCCAGCACTGGGGTACACGGCCAACCACCCATTACACGAAATGCCACACACAGAAGCAATAACCATACTCTTATACCCCTGCAGGACCCGAACGCCACCACACCGCCACGGAGGTTCCAGAGATGTCCATCCCACCCCCAGAAGAGGCCCCCAGTGATGACAGCAGCTCTGTCTCCCTGGACCCAGATGACCAGCCCGGCCCATCGGGGACCTCGGGACAGTCGGTTCCCCACAGACAGCCACAGGCTACACCAGACCCAACCCCCTCTGGGAACACCAGCACAGCTCCCACCCAGCGGGCCCATGCCTCTGTCTCCAGGACACGTCAATCAGCGGTGTGTCCACCACTACAGGGCACCCAGGTTGACCCACCACCCCAACAACAACAGGGACCTGGGGGCAGTGGTAGTGGGCACACCGTCCAGGGGACAGAGGCCCAGGAACACAGGGGAGCTGGGAGGGCTGCTGTGCGACAGGGGGGGGACAGGCCCAGGGAACCGACTCTCCAAGAGGCCCTCTCCTCCATCATGGGAGCATACCACCGCTCCCAGGAGACGATGGCTACGGTACTGGCCAGGTTCCAGGAGATCCAGGTACTGCAGGAGGAACAGTACATGGGGTTCAGAGAGGAACTGAGGAACATTAGTTCCGCAATGGGGACCATCGTCATGGCCCTCAACCAGATAGTCACCACATTGCGGGACCATGTGGCACCACAAAGGGCCCCTGTCACTAGCCTGGACCAGGAACAGCCTACCACCTCCGCCGGCGCTAGTGGACAGGAGGCCCCCACACAACGACAGGCCACCAGAACCCCACCTACTGCAGAAGATGAACCACCCCACAAGCGGAACCTGAGATCTCACAAGAAGACAGAGTAGGATGCCAAGACCCCCGCCAGCAAACGATACCCCCTGATGTCATCCCACTGTCCCACATTGTCACCCTGTCCAACCTTGAACTGCCCCTGCTCCATCCTTCCACAGGCATATGGACAATGCACCTGTGCGACTGAGAACTGGACTCTGCCATGGACATTACTCCACCATCACCCATCACCGTTTTACAATCATGTTCCTAAATTTAGCACTTTAATTAAATCACTTATTGCACTAAAAAAATCTTGACTCTGCTTGTATTTTGAACAAATGTATTAGACATAACGGTGCCAAAATGTTCAGTTACATTGTGATGACAACATACCACTGTCACACAGCTGTAGTCCATGTGCAAACAAAGCAGAGGTCACGCAGTGGGGCCCACAGCTCTGAAAACGGAAGGGAAAGTCACAACTCAGTTAACAGGAACTGGGGGGGAACTCAGACAGTAGAGAGGCAGGAGACTTTAAGTAAATGTAAAATGGCGTGGTTGATTCGTACCTGTGTGCTACTGAAAATACTGTTGTATCACTGTGTCCCTGTTGTCTGTGTCGTCCCCGTCCTCTTCCTCCTCTTCACTCTCCACAGGCTCCACAGCTGCTACAACACCACCATCTGGACCATCCTCCTGCAGGAAAGGCACCTGGCGTCGCAAAGCCAGGTTGTGAAGCATACAGCAGGCCACGATGATGTGGCACACCTTCTTTGGTGAGTACATTAGGGATCCCCCTGTCATATGCAGGCACCTAAACCTGGCCTTCAGGAGGCCGAAGGTTCTTTCTATGATCCTCCTAGTTCGCCCATGGGCCTCATTGTACCGTTCCTCTGCCCTTGTCCTGGGATTCCTCACTGGGGTCAGTAGCCACGACAGGTTGGGGTAACCAGAGTCACCTATTAGCCACACACGGTGTCTCTGTAGCTGTTCCATCACATAAGGGATGCTGCTATTTCGCATGATGTACGCGTCATGCACTGACCCAGGGAACTTGGCATTTACATGGGAGATGTACTGGTCAGCCAAACAGACCACCTGGACATTCATAGAATGATAACTTTTTCTGTTCCTGTACACCTGCTCACTTCCACTGGGGGGAACCAAGGCCACATGGGTACCATCAATGGCACCAATGATGTTGGGAATATGTCCAAGGGCATAGAAATCACCCTTTACTGTAGCCAAATCGGCCACCTCAGGGAAAACAATGTATCTCCGCATGTATTTCATCAGGGCAGACAACACTCTGGACAAAACCTTAGAAAACATAGGCTGAGACATCCCTGATGATATGGCCACTGTTGTTTGGAATGATCCACTTGCCAAAAAATGGAGTACTGACAGAACCTGCACCAGAGGGGGGATCCCTGTGGGTTGGCGAATGGGGGACATCAGGTCTGGCTCCAGCTGGGCACACAGTTCCTGTATAGTGGCTCGGTCAAGTGTGTATGTAAGTATGACATGTCTTTCTTCCATTGTCGACAGGTCCACCAGCGGTCTGTACACGGGAGGATTCCTCCATCTCCTTGCAAGTCCCAGCGGACGGTGCCTAGGAAGGACAACATGGAGCACAGAGTCAAGCAACCCACAGGTACGTAACCACAGCTTGCACAGTACACGATTCGCTATGCATTGAATGGCTTGTATGAGTGGCAATGCAAGGCCTAGGTATGTGTGACGCAGTAGAAATTAAGCCATGTGGGCCCTTGAAATGGCGGCTGCCTGACCTGTGAAGTGTGACAATGGGATGTGAGGTCAATGCGCTGGCGTGGCACACCGTGGCGGTAGGCGGTCGAAGACCGCGGCGCAAAGCAGCATTGGTTAACATTGAACCCTATGGGTCTCAGGAGCCAATGACGATGTGCGCCGGCGGTCGCGGTACGCACCGCCGCGGGCGTGACCGCCATTTTCTAACTGCTTAATCACTCGAGACCTGATCATCCACAGGAGAGGACCTATACTGCAAGTGCTGCTGTGAACTCGGTCTGGAAGAGACAATGGCTGCTGCGACTGGGGAAAGGGCCCCTGCCTTCACATCTGAGGAATTGGATAAACTCGTTGATGGGGTCCTCCCCCAGTATGCGCTACTCCACGGTCCTCCAGACCAACAGGTAAGTACACTGGGAGCACGTAGTATGGGCTATGCCTGTGTTGAGTGGGGTGGATGTAAGATGGTGGGGAGGGGAGCGAATGAGGAGTGCAACGCACGACAGATGAGAGCATGTGCCACATGGCAAGGTTGGGGAGGGGGGGCCACTCACATTGACCATGCAGAAAAGTGATGATATTTCTTTTTCAACCCTGTCCATGTCACATAGGTCAGCGCCCATCAGAAGATCGACATTTGGCGTGCCATCGCCAAGGACGTCCGGGCCCTGGGGTCCACAACAGACGGGGCACCCACTGCCGCAAGAGGTGGGAGGACATCCGCAGCGGGAGCAGAAAGACCGCCGAGGCTCTGCTGGGGATGGCCTCCCAACGTAGGAGGGGTGCCAGTCGTCAATTGACCCCCCTGATGTCCCGGATCCTGGCGGTGGCCTACCCTGATTTGGATGGGCGCGTGAGGACATCACAGCAGACACAAGGGGGTGAGTATCAGCACATTCCGCTATATTAGCGCACAGTGGAGGTGTCTGGGTGGGGGAGGAGGGATGTGGCTATCTCTAGGCCAGGGCGGTTTCTGTAGGCTAGGCCCCTCCGTTAGGCATGGCCCTGTGCCCCTGCCCCCCACCTCTGTAGAGTGCTAAGTACAGCTATCCATGGCCCGGGCTCACCTATGTGTGCATTTGTCGTCCATAGACTTGTAGGCCAAGTCACTATAATTGAGTAGTGTACCCCGAGTGCGCGGCGTAGTGCAGGGGGCTTCTGTGTCTGTCCTCTCCGCCAATGGTGCCACCAATGCATGCACTCAACATGTCTTTCTTTCTTCTCCCCCCCTTTTTGTTGGTTTTCCTGTTCATGTGTGCATTAGCATCATCAGGCGGAGGAGAAGTGGCATCGGCGCACGAGGGAGCTGCATCTCACATGGCCCCGGAGGGCCCTGCAACCGACTCGGACTTAACCAGTGAGACGGAGGGTGAGGGGAGCTCCACAACGGGGACCCGTGGAGACGTCAGCGACACCGACACGTCCTCAGAAGGGAGCTCCCTTGTGGTGGCGGCACCATCCCTGCCCACCGCAACAACAGGTACAGCCGCCACCCAGCGCACCAGCTCTGCCCTCCCAGCAGCCCCTCAGCTTTTGCCCCGTGCCCGCTCGGCCAGGAAGCCGGCCATCTCCTTCTCGTCTGGCACCTCAGGTCCTGCCCCAGTTACCCCTGCTGCCCTCAGTGCGGAGATCATTGACCTCCTCCAGACACTCATTGTTGGGCAGTCTACCCTTTTGAATGCCATCCAGGGGGTAGAAAGGGAGGTGCATCGGAGCAATGCATACCTGGACGGCATTCATTCGGGTCAGGCTGCCCATCAGCGATCGTTCAACGCTCTGGCCTCAGCACTGACAGCAGCAATTGTCCCTGTGTCTAGCCTCCCCCCTCCAACTTCCTCAACCCAGTCCCACTCCCCTGTTCCTCTGCCTATCCCAGACACACCTACAGACCAGCCTGCACACACATCAACACCCAAGGGCAGCTCATCCAGACATAAGCACCACAGATCACACAAGCATTCAAACAAGCAACATCCACATGCAGACATGCCAACAGCCACTGCCTCCTCTGTGTCCCCCTCCTCCTCGTCTCCCTCCTCCCTCCCTGTGACGTCTCCACTCACACCTGCATGCACACCACCATCAGCCAGTACGTCCATCACCACCACACCCACCAGAACAGTCCGCACACGTGCAGTCACCACCCCCACTACCATTTACACGTCCCCTGTGTCCTCTCCCAGTGTGTCTGTCACCTCCTCTTCCAAACCACACAAACGCAGGCAGCCACCCACCCAACAGCCATCCACCTCACGACAGCCTCCGTCACAAGCACCTGCACCCAAAGACAGCACACTTGACTCTCCTACAACCACATCCTCTTCCTCCACTCCCATACCCACTACAACTACCCGTCCCTGTCTTTCTAAATAGATTTTCCTTTCCAACCTTGACCTCTTTCCAACAACTGACCCACCCCCTCCATCTCGTAAGACTCCAACCAGCACCTCAGCCACCACAAGCCCTGCACCTACTAGGACCATCGTTCAGGGCTATTGGAGTCCACCAGCTCCTAGGGCAGGAACATCGGCCAGCAGCAAGGGGACAGGCAGCCCACCCCCTGGGAAAAGAACCAAAAAAGGGAAGGGCCGGCGCCACAGGCCTGAGACGGCTGCCCCCAAGGACACCAGCCTTGCACCGTCACCTGGCCCATCCACCAAGGGAGGCAAGGGCCCCAGAGATTCTGCCAAGGAGGGCAATTGCAGCAGGGCGAAGAAGTCCGGCAGCAGGCGAGCTGCCCAGGAGGGCCCCACCAGCCCCATTTGGGGTGTGACGGAGGACACCCACGGGCCCAGGACTCCAGCACAGGAGGGCCCCGCAAGCGGAAGGTCGGATGGCGACTGAGCGGCAATTATTGGCCACATCTGGTTCCCTAGAGACACAAGACAAGCACCGCTGAACAGGGCCCCGCCGTGAGAAGCACCGCTGAACAGGGCCCCGCCGTGAGAAGCACCGCTGAACAGGGCCCCGCCGTGAGAAGCACCGCTGAACAGGGCCCCGCCGTGAGGAGCACCGCTGAACAGGGCCCCGCCGTGAGAAGCACCGCTGAACAGGGCCCTGCCGTGAGGAGCACCGCTGAACAGGGCCCCGCCGTGAGAAGCACCGCTGAACAGGGCCCCGGCGTGAGAAGCACCGCTGAACAGGGCCCTTCAACTCAAGCACCGCTCCGCTGGGCACCGCCGTCTCAGAACCGCTCCACTGTGCCCTTCATCTCAAGCACTGCTCCGCTGGGCCCTTCCTGTCAAGCACCGCTCCGCTGGGCCCTTCATCTCAAGCACAGCTCCGCTGGGCCCTTCCTGTCAAGCACCGCTCCGCTGGGCCCTTCAGCTCAAGCACCGCTCCGCTGTGCCCTTCATCTCAAGCACCTCTCCGCTGGGCCCTTCCTGTCAAGCACCGCTCCGCTGGGCCCTTCAACTCAAGCACCGCTCCGCTGGGCCCTTCAACTCAAGCACCGCTCCGCTGGGCACCGCCGTCTCAGAACCGCTCCGCTGGGCCCTTCATCTCAAGCACCGCTCCGCTGTGCCCTTCATCTCAAGCACCGCTCCGCCCTTCCTGTCAAGCACAGCTCCGCTGGGCCCTTCCTGTCAAGCACCGCTCCGCTGGGCACCGCCGTCTCTGAACTGCTCCGCTGGGCCCTTCATCTCAAGCACCGCTGGCCCATTGGCAGGGCCGGATCTGTGTCGGGCAGGGCTTCATGAAGCACTCTGGCCAACATGCCTCCTCCATAACCAGTGGAGTCTGTAATCCACCTGATGGACTGTGGCTTTTCACTCCCCAGGATGGTACAGTGGGCAATCCACCCACTGTAGAGACTTGAGAGACTGTGGCTTTGCACTGCCCAGGATGGTACAGTGGGCAATCCACCCACTGTAGAGACTTGAGAGACTGTGGCTTTGCACTGCCCAGGATGGTACAGTGGGCAATCCACCCACTGTAGAGACTTGAGAGACTGTGGCTTTGCACTGCCCAGGATGGTGCCCTGGGCATGGAGGCCCCTCGTGGATCTGGCGTCGTGGACTCATGTGGCTTAGGTGCCCCCCCTTCCCTTCCCCCTGAGGTGCCTGTCGTTTTATTATCTGATGCCCCTGCAGTGTTCTCTCCAATGGAATCGGGTCTCGTGTATGGGCTTTGCCCATGTGTTTATGCACATTGGCCCACGAACAATGGAATGTTGCCAATATGTGCCAGACTTTTGGACTATGTATATATTGTTAATGTTGTAATATATTTTTTTTATAGATTTCATATTTCACTTAAGTTCAAGTATACTATAATATACTTCATTTTAATGTTCTTTATATTTTGTCTTTGCATTATTCCGGGGGGTTTGGGGGGTGTCACTCTGACTTGTTGCTTTGCATTGGTGTGTAGGAATTTGGGGGGGGGGGGTGTCGCGTATGTGTGTGCCCGTAACCTTTTCTCCTCCTCCCTCCCCTGTGTCGTAGGTGCAGTACTCACCGTTGTCTCCTGCGGCGGCGTTCGTGCTCCTGGTAGAGGAGCAGGTAGACAATAGCTGGTGGATGTTTAATTCGGGTTCCATGCTGTCCAGATTCCTCGTGGAGTGTATAGAGGTGAGCGTTTTCCCCTTTGTGCTCTGTTTCTGCCGTGTTTTTATCAGTGGGGCTCCCGCCCCGGAAAAGGTGGCGGATTGGTGGGTCGTGATAGGGTGGGCGGTACATTGTCTCCCGCCTGTCTGTTGGCGGTGACCGCCGCTCTATTTGTTTGTCCCGCCGTGGCGGCCGGAGTGTTAAAGTGGCGGGCTGTGTTGGCGGTTCCCGCCAGGGTCAGAATTCCATTTTTTTTACCGCCTGCCTGTTGGCGGGTTGGCCGCCGCTTTAACTCCGACCGCCAGGGTTGGAATGACCCCCTAAATGTACTAAAGAACCTCTGTTATAACCACCTCCCAGTGAATCACATGCATACTGTAAAAAGACCCACCCATAAGCACATGTATTCAGTGTAGTGGAGGCAAGATACCAACATAAACAAGGAAAGAAAATAGCTAGGTGGAAATAGTATTGCATATGGTTGTTTTTCTAAAAAAGAGGACGGATACAGGCAAAATCTCCTGTAATAAAGTGACATGTGCTGAAGGACTTTGTTTTAACTGCTGGGCGGCAGTCACATCTGTGCCCTGGCAAAACTGTCAAAAAGGCAGGTATAAACAAAATTATTCGAGAGACTTGCCAGACTTGGTACTTTCATTCAGCAATTTTCGTAACTGGAAGGTGAACTTTCTAAAGTTTGTTAGATCGCTTGGTTCCTTCAATGTAAAGACCATCGCTCATATTTATACTTTTTTTGCGCCGCATTTGCGTGGCTTATTGACGCAAAAGCGTAGCAAACTTACAAAATACAATTGTATTTTGTAACTTTGTGCCGCTTTTGCGTAAAAAAATGACGCAAATGCAGCGATAAAAAGGTATAAATATGGGCCCAAGTTCATGGCTTAGGCACAGGTTCTTATACCGTGTCTTAAGAAGAGAGGTTACAGCAAAGTGCAACGTGCATTCCTCAGTGCTGCTTATTTTGGCAAAGTCTGTTGTCACAGAGATCGTTCTAACCTGCCTTTTTAGAACCTTTTTAAAGGCCGATTGTGTGAGGGGCAGTGAGTCTAAAACCATCGGATCCATTTGGAGGGACTGGATTGCTGTGGCCAGAAAGTGTGACCAGGGATTCATTTTTAATTTAAAAATAGGATTACTTGCTGTTTTCATGGTGTTAGGTGGTGCTATGGCAACCCTGTAGTACTATTTTAAGGAGGTGCCCATATGAGCACACTTCTGGGCTTCTAGCCCAAATTCTAATCTTATTAGGCAACCTCTGAAGTACTGGGGCAATTTAAACACTATCTTGTAAGCTTTAAGTTGAAATTGGCCCACTGATTTAATAAGCTGCCCTAAAAAAGCTTCATGGCCATAATTCAGCGCTGGCATAAGAGTGGCTCGAAGCACATGCCAAATGGGAATTGAGGGAGGACTTTCTATCAAGTTACATAGCTGGCATACTCTTGCAGTGATCAATTCAGCCTTTGTTTTAAGATGGCAGAGGTGAACTTTAGCACTCCCGTTCACAGCAAGCCACACCCATAAGTATTTATATGATTTAGCCCCAGTAATCTTCAGGGGTCCCATAGTCCAAGAGTTGCTCAGTGTTTTTGATGTCCTCCCAAAAGTTACTAGCTTAGTCTTCGAAACATTCACCCTTATCTTGTTTGCCTCGTTGTAATTATGGAGAGCGGATAGTGGTTTTTGGAACCCTATTCTAGAATGGTCAATATCTTCCACATACTGGAGCAAAGTAATTTTACAATACCCGATTTAGGGGTGGGGGGATCGGATTGGCACCTTTTGAGGTTGAGGCCATGTCAGCTGTATACAAATGAAAGAGAGGCAGGGCAAGAACACTGCCTTGCTTCAACTCATTATCCATGGAAATCTTCTTGAGGGGGCTACTGTCTTGCGTGGGGAGGCAAGATATTTCCTCCAACAAAGTTGTACAGTAGGACATCAGGACCGTCTAGACCACTTCAGTCCACCACCTGTGATGCAGGATCCACGCAGGTCGTCAGGAGAGGGGATCCACATAGCCGGTCGTCATTGCACTAGGTGTCTGCTGAAGTAGGGGAGTGACTCCTTCACGCCAAGGGAGATTCCTTCGCTCTTCTGGTGCACGCTGAAGACAGGCAGTCCTCTGAGGATGCACGACCGGGAAACAGTTGCAGTTGCTGGCAGGAGCCGAAGATACCATGTTGCAGAATTCGTTTTTGCTTCTTTGTTGCAATGTGTAGAGTTCCTGGAGGGTCCAGATGCAGTTTCTCCAATGAGAAGTTGAAGTGGAGGATGCAGAGGAATCCTGCTGGAGTCTTGCAATCTGAATCTGAAGAATCACCCAAAGGAGAGACCCTAAATAGCCCCGAAAGGGGAATTGGTCACATAAACAGAAAAGGAAAGCACCTATGGGGGGGCTCTGACATCACCTTCTTGCACTGGCCATTCAGATGCTCCCAGAGTTCCCTGCCAACTTGGAATCCAAGATGGCAAAACCCAGGGAGCCTCTGGAGGCGCTCTGAGCACCACCCCTGGGGTGGTGATGGACAGAGGAGTGGTCACTCCCCTTTTCTTTGTCCAGTTTCGGCTCAGAGCAGGGACTGGGGGTCCCTGAACTGGTGTAGACTGTATTATGAAAGGAAGGCACCAAATTTGCCCTTCAAAGCATTTCCAGTGGCTTGGAAGGCTGTCCCTCTCAAGCCTGGAACACCTATTTCCAAAAGGAGAGGGTGTAGCACCCCTCTCCCAAAGGAAATCCTTTGTTCTGCGTTCCTGGGCTTGTGCTTTTCAAGCAACAGGAAGGCAGAAACCTGTCTGTGAGGTGGCAGCAGCTGGGATTGCCTGGAAAACCTCAGAAGGCTGGAATGGCAATACTAGGGGTCCTCTAAGGAGCCCCCACAGTGCATTGAATCATACAACCAATGCTTGCAAAAGCCTTGGGGTATGATTCCAACATGTTAGATACCAAACATGCCTATGTTTGGAGTTACCATTATGTAGCTGAACACAGGTAGTGACCTATGTCCAGTACATGCGTAAAATGGTGTCCTCACACTCATGAAGTCCGGGACAATGGTCCTGAGGTCATGGGGGCACCTTTGCTAGTGCAGGGGTGCCCTCACACACAGGTACTCTTCACCCTGCCCTCAGGGCTGGAGGGCCTGCTATAGGGGTGACCTATAAGTGACCTTGTGCTGTGTAAATGGCAGTGAAAGGGTGCATGCACCTTTTCACGCAGTCTGCAATGGCAGTCCTGCAGAAGCCTTTGCATGGGCTTCCCATGGGTGGCAAAAGATATGCTGCAGCCCATAAGAATCCCCTGGAAACCCAATGCCCTGGGTACCTAGGTACCATATACTAGGGACTTATAAGGGGAGTCCAGTATGCCAATTGTGGGTGAAATACTGTGTTACCAGTATGCAATAACCAAATTTAGAGGAGATAGAGCATAATCACTGGGGTCCTGGTTAGCAGGAACCCAGGGAACACAATAAAGCACACTGACATCAGGCAGAAAATGGGGGTAAACATGGGAAAAAGAGGGTACTTTCCTACACTGGCTTGCCTAAAACTCTGGACCATGCCAGGCTGTGAGAGATAAGTAGTTTGCCCCTATGTTCTACCCTCAGTTTTGTAGTGTTGTGTCATTTGCCACTCTGTACTACCCTCAGGTTTGTGGCTTTGGCATTGAGTCGCCACTTGCTTGTTGAAAGCCCTGGACTTCTGGTCATTAGTGTAGATTGTCAGCGCACCGAACATAAGCAGAATATCCTCCACTCTGCTGCTCAAAGGTGTTGAGGCCTTGCAATGTTTAATACCGATGATGCCTTTCTTGTCTGGTGTTTTTGGGAGCTAATATTACTAATGACGCAGGTGAGCCCAGGCCATGAATAGGCCTAGTAGGCCGGGGAGACCCGGAAATCACAGTGAGCATCCGTTGGTGTTCTATGGCCGGCATCAGAGAGTGGGCAGTTAAACAAAGTTGAATTTAATTAGGTTAGATTGGGTTAGATTGAATAGTGAAAATTGGATCCAAGTCGGGCTCTAAGGCGGATGCCAGTAAGTTCTACAAGTTCTGCAAATATGGTGTAATATGGTATGATGGGGTGCCAGGCAGAGTGTAGCAGATGAATTCAGATGGATTCAGGAAGCTTGGACTGGGTGGAAGCTAGGTAGCAATGATTTGTGGGGGGCAAGGCAACAACAATCAGGACAGAGACCAAGATCAAGATCAGGGTCAGGAGCCTGTGTGAGCACAGGAAGAGCTAGCAGGAATCTGAACTGTTCAGTTCAGTTTGGCTCAGCTTCGGCTCAGCGGGTCCCGCTCCATGTCAGTCACTCAGCTTCATGCCCCTCTGTCAGGGGAGCAAGCCACCACTTTTAGTTGGTCCTCTTTGCCATCGATGCCGTCACCGGGGGCTGAGCTAGGCTGCTGTGAAGACCACCAATGCTGGTTGAAATACCGGTAAATTAAGACACCAGCAGATTAATCCGCTCTGCTTGGCTCGTGACTGCTCCACCCCGGCCTCACACAGCAGCTCACTCTGTTCGCCACGCTCTGCTCTCTACCCTCCATACTGGTAGTGCTCCAGGTCCAACAAATGCATGCTAATATGTGAATGATAACAGATGTCCCACCTCAGGCTGTTCAAGCTGTTTAGCCACAGTTAGTTGTTCCTGCAATTAGTCCTGTCCACCAGATGGGAAGAGATTCCTTTCTGGATTGCTCAACAAACAATAAGGACCCCAAGATAAATATAAGATTCTTATTATTTGCCTACCACTTTGTATGGTCCCCCTATTGAAGATTATGCCACCTGGGGCACTGTCTTTGCTGCTTTATATACCATAACCCATGGTACAACATCAATAGCTGTGTTACCGGAGGTGCTAAAACACATTCAAAATGAATACAGGGCTGCCCCTCACCTGGACTTGGGGATGAAATCATTGGAAATTTTGAACTGTTTCCTCAGTTGTACTAGGTGATATTAAAGGGGAGGCAGCACTGCTGGTAGTACACCAACGACACACAAGTTGCTGTACAAGATCAGGACTGCAAGTTGCCAAAAATTATTGGGGACACCTATACATCTATAGGTCGAGATAATTTAAGAGTCAGGCCTAACAAACCAATGCTTAAAGGCAAATATGACCAAGACTGTTCTAAACAGGCTCCTCAGTCTTCTAAGAAATGCTAGAACAAACTAAAAAAAAAGATAAAGAGAGTTACAGGGTGGATCTCTGCAATCGGAGCCCACTAAAAAGCGTTAGAAATTTTGTAACTGTGATGCACTTAAACAGCATGATAGGTATCAGCATACTGATGCACATCCTTCTTGTTCCTTTCAGGACTCACCAGAGAAACCCTCTATGAGAGTAGGATGGTCCAAATGCAGGCATGAAGAGTGTGAGAAACCGAAAACAGACTCACAATGATCATGCAACATCATAATAAAAAAGGAAGAGAAAGTTCTACAATTGGAAAAGGCAATATTAAAAGATTTAGGTGGCTGATATTTCTGTTAAATATGCCACACATACCGAGAACACTCCTTCTGAACCAGACATGGGCATTGACACTGCTAGACAGCACAGCAGAGGTAATGATAGTTCGCTGGACTCTTTAAGAGTTTCTGGTTTCGAGAGCAACCAGTAAATTTGTACAAGTTGAAACACCAAATCGGTGGATGAGCCCTCCCAGCAGACTATCTGAACTGGACATTCAAATTAAGGATGACATAACACAAAAGTGATTTTGTGGGATAAACACACATACATTTAAGACATTCTCCTTGCTGAGGTAGATCAGCATCCAGAGTTCGTTAGTAAAGTCCCACAAAGAAAAGATGTAATATAACCGGCCTTCTCAGTTCTTGTTCCCCAAGCAATCAAGCAATCAAGCAATCAAGCAAACGCATGCTAAAGATTGGGCCCTTGCACAAGCCCCAGCATTATACTACAATCATGTATGGTGAGATAAGGGTTCCCCCTACCAAATAATACCTACACAGAGGCTGACAAGTGCAACTAAAATCCCCCATTAAACATGAAGCAAAAGATCTAGTAAGGGATATTCTCTCACAAATTGAGGACCAGGGAGTAACTGAACCCTGTGTTTCACCTATAAACAATCCTCTCTTACCCATAATGAAGCCTGATCACATAGCCTTAGACTATAGACATTTAAACAGTCACACACTCATGTTTGCAATTTAAAACTCACACAGTACGGCTCTAATGAACAACTTCATCCATAAAAAATATAAAACAATATTGGACATTTCCAATGTTTTTGCAGTAAAATTATAGTCTGAAAGCAGAGACTTAACGGCATTTGCCACGCTCTGTGGTTTTGTCGACACCCTCAAGGGTATAGGATTGTCCTATGTCAATGACATCTGTCTGATGGACAATGATTTAAACAGACACATAGCATGAGTAGATTACGTAGTGCTGGGATTTGCCAAATACACATTCAATTCTATTCAATTCATACAAATTCAGCCCAGATAAACCACTTTCCCCTGCCCTATCTGGCACTTTGAGGACTTGATAGTGAGGCCTGCCTTTGGCAGGGCCTCCAAAACTTTCCATAGGTGGACCAGGTGATCATCCCAGGTTGAGCTAAAGACAGCAATATCATCTACATATGCTGCACTGAAAGGTTCTAAAACTTGCAGGACTGTGTTCACCAACCTCTGAAAAGTGGCAGGTGCATTTTTCAAACCAAAGGGCATTACTGTAAATTGGTAGTGCCCTCCAATGGTAGAAAATGCAGTCTTACGTTTAGCATCTTCTGATAGTCTAATCTGCCAATACCCTGCAGTTAGATCAAAAGTGCTTAGATACGTGGCAGAAGCCAGTGTATCAATGAGCTCATCTGCCATGGGTATAGGGTAAGCATCTGTCTTGGTTACCTGATTGAGCCCTCTGTAATCTACACAAAACCTCATCTCTCTCTTTCCATCTTTGGTGTGAGGTTTTGGTAGAAGCACAACTGGGCTAGGCCAGGGGCTTTCAGATGGCTCAATCACCCCTAAGTCCAACATTTTCTGCACCACTTGTTTAATGCAGTCCCTGACAGGGTCAGGCTGCCTATAAATTTTACTTTTGACAGGCATTCTGTCTCCAGTATTAATTGTATGTTCACACCAGGATGTTGTACCTGGCACAAGTGAAAAGAGGTCTGAAAACTGACTTAAGAGATTGATACAGTTGTCTTTCTGTTTTGTAGTCAGACAATCTGCTAAAACTACTCACTCCACTAAGCCATCAGCTTCAGTGGTGGAGAAGAGATCAGGGAGAGGGTGTAGGAGGCTGGCCTTGCTTGTAGTGGATACCAAAGGTACTTACACCTTGTGCCAGGTCCAGTTATCCCTTATTAGTAGAACAGAGGTGTTTCTGGCAGCTTAGGCTGATAGAAGGTAGTTTTGACAAAGCAGCTTAGGCTGAACTAGGAGACATGCAAAGCTCCTACTATACCACTTATATCATATGCACAATATCATAAGAAAACACAATAAACAGAGTTACTGTAGGAAAGTACCATCTTGCCTGGCATGTTACCCCCATATTTCACTGTATATATGTTGTTTTAGTATATGTGTCACTGGGGCCCTGCTAGCCAGGGCCCCAGTGCTCATAAGTGTCCCTGTATGTGTTCCCTGTATGATGACTAACTGTCTCACTGAGGCTCTGCTAACCAGAACCTCAGTGGTTATGCTCTCTCTGCTTTCTAAATTGTCACTAACAGGCTAGTGACCAATTTCACCAATTCACATTGGCATACTGGAACACCCTTATAATTCCCTAGTATATGGTACTGAGGTACCCAGGGTATTGGGGTTCCAGGAGATCCCTATGGGCTGCAGCATTTCTTTGGACACCCATAGGGAGCTCTGACAATTCTTAAACAGGCCTGCCACTGCAGCCTGAGTGAAATAACATCCACGTTAATTCACAGCCATTTACCACTGCACTTAAGTAACTTATAAGTCACCTATATGTCTAACCTTCACCTGGTGAAGGTTGGGTGCAAAGTTACTTAGTGTGTGGGCACCCTGGCACTAGCCAAGGTGCCCCCACATCGTTCAGGGCAAATTCCCCGGACGTTGTGAGTGCAGGGACATCATTACACGCGTGCACTATAAATAGGTCACTACCTATGTATAGCGTCACAATGGTAACTCCGAACATGGCCATGTAACATGTCTAAGATCATGGAATTGTCACCCCAATGCCATTCTGGCATTGGGGAGACAATTCCATGATCCCCCGAGTCTCTAGCACAGACCCGGGTACTGCCAAACTGCCTTTCCCGGGGTTTCACTGCAGCTGCTGCCAACCCCTCAGACAGGTTTCTGCCCTCCTGAGGTCCAGCCAGGCTTGGCCCAGGAAGGCAGAACAAAGGACTTCCTCAGAGAGAGGGTGTTACACCCTCTCCCTTTGGTAAAAGGTGCCAGGGCTGGGGAGGAGTAGCCTCCCCCAGCCTCTGGAAATGCTTTGATGGGCACAGATGGTGCCCATTTCTGCATAAGCCAGTCTACACCGGTTCAGGGATCCCCCAGCCCTGCTCTGGCGCGAAACTGGACAGAGGAAAGGGAAGTGACCACTCCCCTGACCTGCACCTCCCAGGGGAGGTGCCCAGAGCTCCTCCAGCGTGCTCCAGACCTCTGCCATCTTGGATTCAGAGGTGTGCTGGCACACTGGACTGCTCTGAGTGGCCAGGGCCGGCAGGTGACATCAGAGACTCCTTCTGATAGGCTCTTACCTGTGTTACTAGACTATCCTCCTTCATAGGTAGCCCAACCTCCTTTTCTGGCTATTTAGGGTCTCTGCTTTGGGGAATTTTTCAGATACCGAATGCAAGAGCTCACCAGAGTTCCTCTGCATCTCTCTCTTCACCTTCTGCCAAAGGATTGACCGCTGACTGCTCAGGACACCTGCAAAACCGCAACAAAGTAGCAAAGACGACTACTGCAACCTTGTATCGCTGATCCTCCCGCCTTCTCGGCTGTTTCCTGGTGGTGCATGCTCTGGGGGTAGCCTGCCTCCTTCTTCCACCAGGAGCTCTGAAGAAATCTCCTGTGGGTCGACAGAATCTTCCCCTCTCAGCACAACAAGCGTGGTCCCTGGAACTCAGCAACTCTGTCCAAGTGACTCACACAGTCCAGTGACTCTTCAGTCCAAGTTTGGTGGAGGTAAGTCCTTGCCTCCCCACGCTAGACTGCATTGCTGGGTACCGTGTGATTTGCAGCTGCTCCGGCTCCTGTGCGGTCTTCCAGGATTTCCTTCATGCACAGCCAAGCCTGGGTCCCCGACACTCTAACCTGCAGTGCACAACCTTCTGAGTTGTCCTCCGGCACAGTGGGACTCCCTTTTGTGACTTCGGGTGGACTCCGGTTCACTCCTCTTCCAAGTGCCTGTTCCGGTACTTCTGCGGGTGCTGCCTGCTTCTGCGAGGGCTCCCTGACTTGCTGGGTGCCCTCTCTGTCTCCTCATCCAGGTGGCGACATCCTGCTCCCTCCTGGGCCACAGCAGCACCCAAAAACCCTAACCGCGACCCTTGCAGCTAGCAAGGCTTTTTTGTGGTCTTTCTGCGTGGGAATACCTCTGCAAGCTTCTTCACGACGTGGAACATCCATCCTCCAAAGGGGAAGTTTCTAGCCCTCTTCGTTCTTGCAGAATCCACAACTTCTATCATCCAGTCGCAGCTTCTTTGCACCCTCAGCTGGCATTTCCTGGGCATCTGCCCTCTCTCGACATTGTTGCGACTTTTGGACTTGGTCCCCTTGTTCCACAGGTACTCAGGTCCGGAAATCCACTTTGGTTGCATTGCTGGTGTTGGTCTTCCTTGCAGAATTCCCCTATCACGACTTCTGTGCTCTCTGGGGAATATAGGTGCACTTTACACCTACTTTTCAGGGTCTTGGGGTGGGATATTTTTCTAACCCTCACTGTTTTCTTACAGTCCCAGCGACCCTCTACAATCTCACATAAGTTTGGGGTCCATTCGTGGTTCTCATTCCACTTTTGGAGTATATGGTTTGTGTTGCACCTATACCTATGTGCTCCTATCGCAATCTACTGTAACTTTACATTGCTTGCATTACTTCCTTTTGCTATTACTGCATATTTTTGGTATTGTGTACATATATCTTGTGTATATTTGGCATCCTCATACTGAGGGTACTCACTGAGATACTTTTGGCATATTGTCATAAAAATAAAGTACCTTTATTTTTAGTATATATGTGTATTGTGTTTTCTTACGATATTGTGCATGTGACACCAGTGGTATAGTAGGAGCTTTGCATGTCTCTTAGTTCAGCCTAAGCTGCTCTGCTATAGCTACCTTCTATCAGACTAAGCTGCTAGAAACACCTCTTCTACACTAATAAGGGATAACTGTACCTGGTACAGAGTGTAAGTACCCCTTGGTACCCACTACAAGCCAGGCCAGCCTCCTACAGTTACTAAAAATAAAGGTACTTTATTTTTATGACAATATGCCACAAGTATCTCAGTGAGTACCCTCAGTAAGAAGGTAAGTAATATACACAAGTTATATGTACACAAACCAAAATCAGGTAAGTAAGAGCAAGAAAAGTAATGCAAACAGTGTAGAATTACAGTAGGCTGCAATGGGAGAACATAGGTCTAGGGGCAACACAAACCATATACTCCAAAAGTGGAATGCAAATCACAAATGGACCCCAGACCTATGGGAGCTTGTACAGGGTCGCTGGGACTGTAAGAAAACAGTCAGGGTGTCCAAGATACCCCACCCCAAGACCCTGAAAAGTATGAGTAAAGTACACCTACTACCCCAAGAGAGCACAATAGTCGTGATAGGGGGATTCTGCAAGAACAACAAACACCAGCAGTGCACTGACAATGGATTTCCGGACCTGAGGACATGCAAGGCAAGGGGACCAAGTGCAATAGTTGCGACAGTGTCCAGGGGGGGCAGGAGCCCAGGAAACCCTGGATGAAGGTGCAAAGAAGCTGCCTCTGGATGGAAGAAGCTTGGAGTTCTGCAAGAAAGAAGAGGACTAGGAACTTCTCCTTTGGAAGACAGATGTCCCACGTCGTGATGAAGTTTGCAGAGGTGTTCCCACGCAGAAATACTGCAAACAAGCCTTGCTAGCTGCAAGGGTTGCGGTAGAGATTTTTGGGTACTGTTGAGGACCAGGAAGGACCAGGATGTCGCCTTTTGGAAGAGGAGACAGAGGTGGTGCTCAGCAACTCAGAGAGCCCTCACAAAAGCAGGCAGCCCCCTCAGAAGTACCCCAACAGGCACTCAGAAGAAGAGTAAACCGGAGTCCACGCAAAGTTACAAAAGAGGGTCCCACGACGTCAGAGGCCAACTCAGAGGGTTGTGCACTGTAGGACGGAGTGCTGGGGACCTAGACTAGGCTGTGCATGGAATCCTGGAAGAGTGCACAGGAGCCGAAGCAGCTGCAAATCACGCAGTACACAGCTTTGCAGTCTAGCGTGGGAAGGCAAGGACTTACCTCCACCAAACTTGGACTGAAGAGTCATTGGACTGTGGGAGTCACATGGACAGAGTTGCTGTGTTCCAGGGACGATGCTCATCAGGATGGGAGGGGATACAGAGGACCGGTGATGCAGTCTTTTGGTGCCTGCGTTAGCAGGGGAAGATTCCATCGACCCACAGGAGATTTCTTCAGAGCTTCTGGTTCAGGGTGAAGGCAAACTACACCCAGAGCATGCACCACTTGGAAACAGTTGAGAAAGCTGGCAGGATTAGGCACTACAATGTTGCTGGTAGTCATCTTGCTACTTTGTTGCGGTTTTGCAGGCGTCCTGGAGCAGTCAACGGTCGATCCTTGGTAGAAGGTGAAGAGGGAGATGCAGAGGAACTCTGGTGAGCTCTTGCATTCGTTATCTGAAGAATTCCCCAAAGCAGATACCCTAAATAGCCAGAAAAGTAGGTTTGTCTACCAAGATAAGAGGATTGGCTACCAAGAGATGTAAGAGCCTATCAGAAGGAGCCTCTGACGTCACCTGCTGGCACTGGCCACTCAGAGCAGTCCAGTGTGCCCTCAATACCTCTGTTTCCAAGATGGCAGAGGTCTTGGACACACTGGGGGAGCTCTGGGCACCTCCCCTGGGAGGTACTGGTCAGGGGAGTGGTCACTCCCCTGTCATTTGTCCAGTTTGGTGCCAGAGCAGGGCTGGGAGATCCTTGAACCGGTTCAGACTGGCTTATGCAGAGATGGGCACCATCTGTGCCCATCAAAGCATTTCCAGAGGCTGGGGGAGGCTACTCCTCCCCAGCCCTTCACACCTATTTCCAAAGGGAGAGGGTGTAACACCCTCTCTCAGAGGAAATCCTTTGTTCTGCCTTCCTGGGCCAGGGCTGCCTGGACCCTAGGGGGACAGAAACCTGTCTGATGGGTTGGCAGCAGCTGAAGTGCAAACCCTGAAAAGGCAGTTTGGCAGTACCCGGGTTCTGTGCTAGAGATCCGGGGGTTCATGGAATTGTCCCCCCAATGCCAGAATGGCATTGGGGTGACAATTCCATGATCTTAGACATGTTACATGGCCATGTTCGGAGTTACCATTGTGACGCTATACATAGGTAGTGACCTCTGTATAGTGGACGCGTGTAATGGTGTCCCCGCACTCACAAAGTCCGGGGAATTTGCCCTGAACGATGTGGGGGCACCTTGGCTAGTGCCAGGGTGCCCACACACTAAGTAACTTTGCACCCAACCTTCACCTGGTGAAGGTTAGACATATAGGTGACTTTTAAGTTACTTAAGTGCAGTGGTAAATGGCTGTGAAATAACGTGGACATTATTTCACTCAGGCTGCACTGGCAGGCCTGTGTAAGAATTGTCGGGTGGCAAAAGAAATGCTGTAGCCCATAGGGATCTCCTGGAACCCCAATACCCTGGGTACCTCAGTACCATATACTAGGGAATTATATGGGTGTACCAGTATGCCAATGTGAATTGGTAATTTTAGTCACTAGCCTGTTAGTGACAAATTTGGAAAGCAGAGGGAGCATAACCACTGAGGTTCTGGTTAGCAGAGCCTCAGTGAGACAGTTAGGCATCACACAGGGAACACATTTAGGCCACAAACGTATGAGCACTGGGGTCCTGGCTAGCAGGGTCCCAGTGACACGTAACAAACATACTGACAACATAGGGTTTTCACTATGAGCACTGGGCCCTGGCTAGCAGGATCCCAGTGAGATTGTGAAAACACCCTGACATATACTCACAAACAGGCCAAAAGTGGTGGTAACAAGGCTAGAAAGAGGCTACTTTCTCACAAAGATAACCAACCACAAGATGGCAGCCCACTGCCTTTGAGGGACCAACTGTACCATAGAGGCCCTATCAAGTGCAGCAAACCACTTATTAATGTCATCCCCCTCCTTGTAAGGGGGGACTATCTTCTGCACATTCCTGGAATCTTGCTCTCTAACAGGATTGCTATCAGAAATACTGCTGCTGCCACCATGGGGAACTAACCCCAATCTCTCTCTTTCCCTCTCTATGTCTAGGGATTCCCTGTCTAAGGCCAGCTGCTGCTCTTTAAGCTTCAGCCTGGTCTCTTCCATCCTCAGCTTTCTGAGTTCCCTTTCCATTAAGTTATCCTTAGGGTGGCAGGCTTGGCAATGTTTGGACACAGAGGGGATTTGGGAATTGGCAGAGAGACCTGTCCCTAACTGTCTGGACCCTAGTAACCTGGCCTCTTGGAGTGAAAGATGCCCAACTGATGTGAGACCCTCTAACACTACCAGTGTCACTAGGTGGCCTGCTAGGGGGCAGGACTTTGTAAGAACCCTCCCCAGCATCTTCATGGAACTCCTCCGAGTCTGACTGGGAAGCCTCCTCTTTTTCTACCCTCTCCTGGGATGGGCCAGACTGGTTCTGGTCATCTTGTAGGGTCAGATTAAAGAGAAACTCTTTTGTTGTATTCTTACCTGTGCTTAAACCTCTATCCAGGCAGAGACCCCTCATACTCTTATAGTTTAAACTTTCATAAGTTGCCTGAACAACTTTGGAAGTAGCCTCTACTGTAGACATGATAGAAAAAGGTTTAAGACCGAGAGAGAAAAAGTTTTAGAACGTTTGAAAGTACTGAGAAAAAACCTTTTCAAACTTTTAGAAAACGTTTGAAAGTTCTCAGAACTTTACAGAAACTTAGTTAAAAGTTTTAGAGTAAAAAAGTAAACAGTTTTGGTTAAGTGTACATATACTGAACTATTTATTATAAGATTTTCTCATGAAAAGCACCAAATGACAAAGTGGTAAAGCAGTTACAAGTACTCATCCCACCGCTGCACCACCAATTTAGGAGGCTGGCCTGGCTTATAGTGGGTACCTTGTGGTACTTACACCCTGTGCCAGGTCCAGTTATCCCTTATTATTAGAATAGAGGTGTTTCTAGCAGCTTAGGCTGATAGAAGGTAGCTATGGCAAAGCAGCTTAGGCTGAACTAGGAGACATGCAAAGCTCCTACTATACCACTTATATCATATAGCACAATATCATAAGAAAACACAATACTCAGAGTTACTAAAAATAAAGGTACTTTATTTTAGTGACAATGGGGGTTATTACAACTTTGCAGGAGGTGTTAATCCGTCCCAAAAGTGACGGTAAAGTGATGGATATACCACCAGCCGTATTACGAGTTCCATAGGATATAATGGACTCGTAATATGGCTGGTGGTATATCCGTCTGTAGGAGGCTGGACTGGCTTGTAGTGAGTACCAAGGGGTACTTGCACCTTGCACCAGGCCCAGTTATCCCTTATTAGTGTATAGGGTGTCTAGCAGCTTAGGCTGATAGATAATGGTAGCTTAGCAGAGCAGCTTAGGCTGAACTAGGAGACGTGTGAAGCTACTACAGTACCACTTAGTGTCATATGCACAATATCATAAGAAAACACAATACACAGTTATACTAAAAATAAAGGTACTTTATTTTTATGACAATATGCCAAAGTATCTTAGAGTGTACCCTCAGTGAGAGGATAGGAAATATACACAAGATATATATACACAATAGCAAAAATATGCAGTATACAGGGAGTGCAGAATTATTAGGCAAATGAGTATTTTGACCACATCATCCTCTTCATGCATGTTGTCTTACTCCAAGCTGTATAGGCTCGAAAGCCTACTACCAATTAAGCATATTAGGTGATGTGCATCTCTGTAATGAGAAGGGGTGTGGTCTAATGACATCAACACCCTATATCAGGTGTGCATAATTATTAGGCAACTTCCTTTCCTTTGGCAAAATGGGTCAAAAGAAGGACTTGACAGGCTCAGAAAAGTCAAAAATAGAGAGATATCTTGCAGAGGGATGCAGCGCTCTTAAAATTGCAAAGCTTCTGAAGCGTGATCATCGAACAATCAAGCGTTTCATTCAAAATAGTCAACAGGGTCGCAAGAAGCGTGTGGAAAAACCAAGGCGCAAAATAACTGCCCATGAACTGAGAAAAGTCAAGCGTGCAGCTGCCACGATGCCACTTGCCACCAGTTTGGCCATATTTCAGAGCTGCAACATCACTGGAGTGCCCAAAAGCACAAGGTGTGCAATACTCAGAGACATGGCCAAGGTAAGAAAGGCTGAAAGACGACCACCACTGAACAAGACACACAAGCTGAAACGTCAAGACTGGGCCAAGAAATATCTCAAGACTGATTTTTCTAAGGTTTTATGGACTGTTGAAATGAGAGTGAGTCTTGATGGGCCAGATGGATGGGCCCGTGGCTGGATTGGTAAAGGGCAGAGAGCTCCAGTCCGACTCAGACGCCAGCAAGGTGGAGGTGGAGTACTGGTTTGGGCTGGTATCATCAAAGATGAGCTTGTGGGGCCTTTTCGGGTTGAGGATGGAGTCAAGCTCAACTCCCAGTCCTACTGCCAGTTCCTGGAAGACACCTTCTTCAAGCAGTGGTACAGGAAGAAGTCTGCATCCTTCAAGAAAAACATGATTTTCATGCAGGACAATGCTCCATCACCCGCGTCCAAGTACTCCACAGCGTGGCTGGCAAGAAAGAGTATAAAAGAAGGAAATCTAATGACATGGCCTCCTTGTTCACCTGATCTGAACCCCATTGAGAACCTGTGGTCCATCATCAAATGTGAGATTTACAAGGAGGGAAAACAGTACACCTCTCTGAACAGTGTCTGGGAGGCTGTGGTTGCTGCTGCACGCAATGTTGATGGTGAACAGATCAAAACACTGACAGAATCCATGGATGGCAGGCTTTTGAGTGTCCTTGCAAAGAAAGGTGGCTATATTGGTCACTGATTTGTTTTTGTTTTGTTTTTGAATGTCAGAAATGTATATTTGTGAATGTTGAGATGTTATATTGGTTTCACTGGTAATAATAAATAATTGAAATGGGTATATATTTTTTTTTTTTAAAGTTGCCTAATAATTATGCACAGTAATAGTCACCTGCACACACAGATATCCCCCTAACATAGCTAAAACTAAAAACAAACTAAAAACTACTTCCAAAAATATTCAGCTTTGATATTTATGAGTTTTTTGGGTTCATTGAGAACATGGTTGTTGTTCAATAATAAAATTAATCCTCAAAAATACAACTTGCCTAATAATTCTGCACTCCCTGTAGTCTTAGAAAACAGTGCAAACAATGTATAGTTACAATAGGATGCAATGGGGAAACATAGGGATAGGGGCAACACAAACCATATACTCCAAAAGTGGAATGCGAACCACGAATGGACCCCAAACCTATGTGACCTTGTAGAGGGTCGCTGGGACTATTAGAAAATAGTGAGAGTTAGAAAAATAACCCTCCCCAAGACCCTGAAAAGTGAGTGCAAAGTGCACTAAAGTTCCCCTAAGGACAAAGTAGTCGTGTTAGAGGAATAATGCAGGAAAGACACAAACCAGCAATGCAACAACTGTGGATTTCCAATCTAGGGTACCTGTAGAACAAGGGGACCAAGTCCAAAAGTCACAAGCAAGTCGGAGATGGGCAGATGCCCAGGAAATGCCAGCTGCGGGTGCAAAGAAGCTTCTACTGGACAGAAGAAGCTGAGGTTTCTGCAGGAACGAAAAGGGCTAGAGACTTTCCCTTTGGTGGACGGATCCCTCTCGCCTTGGAAAATCGTGCAGAAGTGCTTTCCCGCCGGAAGAACGCCAACAAGCCTTGCTAGACGCAAATCGTGCGTTTTGCGTTTTTGGACGCTGCTGGGGCCCAGGAGGGACCAGGAGGTCGCAAATTGGACCTGAAGAGAGAGGGGACGTCGAGCAAGACAAAGAGCCCTCACTGAAGCAGGTAGCACCCGGAGAAGTGCCAGAAACAGGCACTACGAGGATGCGTGAAACGGTGCTCGCCGAAGTTGCACAAAGGAGTCCCACGTCGCCGGAGACCAACTTTGAAAGTCGTGCAATGCAGGTTAGAGTGCCGTGGACCCAGGCTTGGCTGTGCACAAAGGATTTCCACCGGAAGTGCACAGGGGCCGGAGTAGCTGCAAAGTCGCGGTTCCCAGCAATGCAGCCCAGCGAGGTGAGGCAAGGACTTACCTCCACCAAACTTGGGCTGAAGAGTCACTGGACTGTGGGGGTCATTTGGACAGAGTCGCTGGATTCGAGGGACCTCGCTCGTCGTGCTGAGAGGAGACCCAAGGGACCGGTAATGCAGCTTTTTGGTGCCTGCGGTTGCAGGGGGAAGATTCCGTCGACCCACGGGAGATTTCTTCGGAGCTTCTGGTGCAGAGAGGAGGCAGACTACCCCCACAGCATGCACAAGCAGGAAAACAGTCGAGAAGGCGGCAGGATCAGCGTTACAGAGTTGCAGTAGTCGTCTTTGCTACTATGTTGCAGGTTTGCAGGCTTCCAGCGCGGTCAGCGGTCGTTTCCTTATCAGAAGGTGAAGAGAGAGATGCAGAGGAACTCGGATGAGCTCTTGCATTCGTTATCTAAAATTTCCCCAGAGACAGAGACCCTAAATAGCCAGAAAAGAGGGTTTGGCTACCTAGGAGAGAGGAAAGGCTACTAACACCTGAAGGAGCCTATCACAAGGAGTCTCTGACGTCACCTGGTGGCACTGGCCACTCAGAGCAGTCCAGTGTGCCAGCAGCACCTCTGTTTCCAAGATGGCAGAGGTCTGGAGCACACTGGAGGAGCTCTGGACACCTCCCAGGGGAGGTGCAGGTCAGGGGAGTGGTCACTCCCCTTTCCTTTGTCCAGTTTCGCGCCAGAGCAGGGGCTAAGGGGTCCCTGAACCGGTGTAGACTGGCTTATGCAGAATTGGGCACCTCTGTGCCCAACAAAGCATTTCCAGAGGCTGGGGGAGGCTACTCCTCCCCTGCCTTCACACCATTTTCCAAAGGGAGAGGGTGTCACACCCTCTCTCAGAGGAAGTTCTTTGTTCTGCCATCCTGGGCCAGGCCTGGCTGGACCCCAGGAGGGCAGCGGCCTGTCGGAGGGGTTGGCAGCAGCAGCAGCTGCAGTGAAACCCCAGGAAGGGCAGTTTGGCAGTACCAGGGTCTGTGCTACAGACCACTGGGATCATGGAATTGTACCAACAATGCCACGATGGCATAGAGGGGGCAATTCCATGATCATAGACATGTTACATGGCCATATTCGGAGTTACCATGGTGAAGCTACATATAGGTAGTGACCTATATGTAGTGCACGCGTGTAATGGTGTCCCCGCACTCACAAAGTTCAGGGAATTGGCTCTGAACAATGTGGGGGCACCTTGGCTAGTGCCAGGGTGCCCTCACACTAAGTAACTTTGCACCCAACCTTTACCAGGTAAAGGTTAGACATATAGGTGACTTATAAGTTACTTAAGTGTAGTGTAAAATGGCTGTGAAATAACGTGGACGTTATTTCACTCAGGCTGCAGTGGCAGGCCTGTGTAAGAATTGTCAGAGCTCCCTATGGGTGGCAAAAGAAATGCTGCAGCCCATAGGGATCTCCTGGAACCCCAATATCCTGGGTACCTCAGTACCATATACTAGGGAATTATAAGGGTGTTCCAGTAAGCCAATGTAAATTGGTAAAAAATGGTCACTAGCCTGTTAGTGACAATTTGGAAAGAAATGAGAGAGCATAACCACTGAGGTTCTGATTAGCAGAGCCTCAGTGAGACAGTTAGTCACTACACAGGTAACACATTCAGGCACACTTATGAGCACTGGGGCCCTTGGTTACCAGGGTCCCAGTGACACATACAACTAAAACAACATATATACAGTGAAAAATAGGGGTAACATGCCAGGCAAGATGGTACTTTCCTACACCGTCACTTTACTGTCACTTTTGGGACAGATTAACACCTCCTCCAAAGTTGTAATAACCCCCAATATGCCAAAAGTATCTCAGAGGATACCCTCAATTAGGAGGTAAGTAATATACACAAATTATATGTACACAAACCCAAAACAGGTAAGTAACAGTAGGAAAAGCAGTGCAAACAATGTAGAATCACAATAGGAAGTAATAGGTAGATATAGGCCTAGGGGCAACACACATGATATTCTCCAAAAGTGGAATGCAAATCACGAATGGACCCCAGGCCTATGGGAGGTTGTAGAGGGTTGCTGGGACTGTGACAAAACAGTAAGGGTGTCCAAAATACCCCACCCCAAGACCCTGGAAAGTAGGAGTAAAGTTACCCTACTACCCTAGAAAGACAGAATAGTCGTGACAGGGGATTCTGCAAGAACCACAAGCACCAGCAAAACACTAAAGACGGATTCCTAGACCTGATGACCTGTAAAGGAAGGGCACCAAGTCCAAGAGTCACGAAAGTGTTCGGGGGGGCAGGAGCCCACCAAACCCCGGATGAAGGTGCAAAAGGACTGTCTCCGGGTAGAAGAAGCCGAAGATTCTGCAACAACGAAAAGGGCTAGGAACTTTTCCTTTGGATGGAAGTTGTCCCCCGGGGTGCTGGAGGTTGCAATTGTGTTTCCAGGAAGAAATACCACAAACTAGCCTTGCTAGCTGCAAGAGTTGCGGTTGAGGATTTTGGGTGCTGCTGGGGCCCAGGAAGGACCAGGATGTCGCCCCTTTGAGGAGCAGACAGAGGGGGAACTCAGCAACTCGGAGAGTCCCGACAGAAGCAGGCAGCACGCGCAGAAGTATCGGAGCAGGCACTTAGAAGATCTGAAGACAGCGGTCGACTTAGAGTCACAAAGGAGGGTTCCACGACGTCGGACTCCAACTCAGTGGGTTGAGCACTGCAGGATGGAGTGCTGGGGACCCAGGCTAGGCTGTGCTCAAAGGAATCCTTGGAAAAGTGCACAGAAGCCAGAGCAGCTGCAAATCACGCAGTACACAGGTTTGCTGTCTGGCGTGGGGAGGCAAGGACTTACCTCCACCAAATTTGGACAGAAGGGCCACTGGACTGTGGGAGACACTTAGACCCAGCTCCTGTGTTCCAGGGACCACGCTCGTCAGGATGAGAGGGGTCCCTGAGGACCGGTGATGCAGAGGTTTGGTGCCTGCGTTAGCAGGGGGAAGATTCCGTCGACCCACTGGATTTCTTCTTGGCTTCCAGTGCAGGGTGAAGGCAGACAGCCCTCAGAGCATGCACC
Source organism: Pleurodeles waltl (assembly GCF_031143425.1). Taxonomy (NCBI): domain Eukaryota; kingdom Metazoa; phylum Chordata; class Amphibia; order Caudata; family Salamandridae; genus Pleurodeles; species Pleurodeles waltl. Next base: position 756,771,249 of record NC_090449.1, on the reverse strand, counting down.
ACCAGGAAACAGTCGAGAGAGCCTGCAGGATGAGGCGCTACAATGTTGCTGGTACTCGACTTGCTACTTTGTTGCGGTTCTGGAGGCGTCCTGGAGCAGTCAGCGGTCGATCCTTGAAAGAAGTCAAAGAGGGAAGTGCAGAGGAACTCTGGTGAGCTCTTGCATTTGTTATCTGAGGAATAGCCCAGAGGAGAGACCCTAAATAGCCAGAAAAGGAGGTTTGGCTACTAAGAAAGGAGGGTTGGCTACTGAAAGAGGTAAGCACCTATCAGGAGGTGTCTCCGACGTCACCTGCTGGCACTGGCCACTCAGAGTAGTCCATTGTGCCCCAACATCTCTGAATCCCAGATGGTAGAGGTCTGGGACACACTGGAGGAGCTCTGGACACCTCCCCTGGGAGATACTGATCAGGGGAGTGGTCACTTCCCTTTCCTTTGTCCAGTTTCATGCCAGAGCAGGGCTGGTGGATCCCTGAACTGGTGTAGACTGGCTTATGCAGAGATGGGCACCATCTGTGCCCATCAAAGCATTTCCAGAGGCTGGGGGAGGCTACTCCTCCCCAGCCCTTCACACCTATTTCCAAAACGAGAGGGTGTAACACCCTCTCTCAGAGGAAATCCTTTGTTCTGCCTTCCCTCTGACTGGGCTGCCCAGACCCCAGGAGGGCAGAATCCTGTCTGAGGGGTTGGCAGCAGCAGCTGCAGTGGAAACCCCGGAAAGGCAGTTTGGCAGTACCTGGGTTCTGTGCTAGAGACCCGGGGATCATGGAATTGTCCTCCCAATACCAGAATGGTATTGGGGTCACAATTCCATGATCTTAGACATGTTACATTGCCATGTTCGGAGTTATCATTGTGACGCTACACATAGGTAGTGACCTATGTGTAGTGCGCGCATGTAATGGTGTCCCCGTACTCACAAAGTCCGGGAAATTTGCCCTGAACAATGTGGGGGCACCTTGGCTAGTGCCAGGGTGCCCACACACTAAGGCGGTCATTCTGACCCTGGCGGTAAAAACCGCCAGGGCCGTGGTCCGCGGGAGCACCGCCAACAGGCTGGCGGTGCTCCTTTGGGCATTCTGACTGCGGCGGTACAGCCGCGGCCAGAAACGGAAAGTCGGCGGTCTCCCGCCGGCTTTCCGCTGCCCAGGGGAATCCTCCATGGCGGCGCAGCTTGCTGCGCCGCCATGGGGATTCCGACCCCCATACCGCCATCCTGTTCCTGGCGGTTTCGGCCGCCAGGAACAGGATGGCGGTATGGGGTGTCGTGGGGCCCCTGGGGGACCCTGCAGTGCCCATGCCAATGGCATGGGCACTGCAGGGGCCCCCGTAAGAGGGCCCCACTTAGAATTTCAGTGTCTGCTTAGCAGACACTGAAATTCGCGACGGGTGCTACTGCACCCGTCGCACCCCTTCCACTCCGCCGGCTCCATTCGGAGCCGGCTTCCTCGTGGAAGGGTGTTTCCCACTGGGCTGGCGGGCGGCCTTTTGGCGGTCGCCCGCCAGCCCAGTGGGAAACCCAGAATGACAGCTGCGGTCTTTTGACCGCGGTACGGTCTTCTGGCGGTTCCCGCTTGGCGGGCGGCTCCCGCCGCCCGCCAAGCTCAGAATCACCCCCTAAGTAACTAGGCACCTAACCTTCACCAAGTGAGGGTTAGACATATAGGTGACTTATAAGTCACTTTTGTGCAATGAAAAATGACTGTGAAATAACGTGGACGTTATTTCACTCAGGCTGCAGTGGCAGGCCTGTGTAAGAATTGTCTGAGCTCCCTATGGGTGGCAAAAGAAATGCTGCAGCCCACAGGGATCTCCTGGAACCCCAATACCCTGGGTACCTGGGTACCATATACAAGGGAATTATATGGGTGTTCCAGTGTGCCAATGAGAATTGGTAACATTAGTCACTAGCCTGCAGTGACAATTTTAGAAAGCAGAGAGAGCATAAACACTGAGGTTCTGGTTAGCAGAGCCTCAGAGATACAGTTAGGCACCAAACAGGGAACACATACAGGGCATACATTATGAGCACTGGGGTGCTGCCAGGCAGGATCCCAGTGACAGATGGGCAAAAACAAACATACATACAGTGAAAATGGGGGTAACATGCCAGGCAAGATGGTACTTTCCTACACCATTGGGTAGCCAGACCCACTAGGAGGTCCCTTTTAGCATCCAGATGTAGGTTCCAGATCTCAATAATCATGGCACTTTGGTAGCAGACATGCATTTTTACATAAATGAACGTTTTGCTGTCTTATTGGAACTACAAGACTTCTGTGACGAGTACCCAAATAAAATTACCAAACATTCTGCCACTGATAATTGAAGTAGCAACCAGCATCTCCCATCAAGATTCCAAAGGTTGGGGATCTAGTCCACAAGAACATTGTCAACAAGAATGATTTTGAACCATCATACCGAGCACTTTGTATCAGTCCTAGGCATTCAAGGTACAAGAACTTTGATTTTGCCTACGCTTGCTGATTGTAAAAGTAACTGCTTTGTCTCAGTAGATCAGATACAGCTACACCGTGTGGGCAGTCCCACACAGTAGGGCTCGAGGGCTTCTGAGTAGTTACCTGCCTCCTCTCCCTACTTTCCATGAGATCCCTATACAAGAATTAAGTAACACAAGTAATGCTGCTCCCTTGTTTGGGACTACAGTTGTTGATTTTCCATTGCTTCTTGTTACAACTGCTAATACAGGACAAGCTCCATTTGTGGATTTACAATCTTCAAAGGCTGTTTCTAACAGTGAAATTGTGCACTGTCAATCACCTTTGGAAGAGACTACCAGTTCTCCTTCACCCCGTGAGTGCACTGTTTTCACAGAGACTGCCTCTGGTAACTTTATCACCACTGATGATTTTTCTACAAATTCTTCACAAGGTTCTTTGTAGGAAGTGCATGCCTTTCTTGCCTGGCAAAAAAAGACTTATCTGATTCCTCCAAGCTACTACATTTGGAGTGTCATTTTACAGTTTTTTCTCCTCATTTAGATGTGCTTTGTCTCAGTATTCTTCTTGACTTTAAATGGACACTACCTTATAGAAAGCACTGCTCCTGAACTGGAGGCTGAGGTGTTGGAGCCTCATTTTCCTTGTTTAGGGTGTGAAGAGACCTGTCCCTAGTGAACATTTCTGCATCCCCTGTCTCTGATGGAATTGTGTGGAATAAGGTCCCATTTGATATTTTTGGCCCGACAGAAACTTTAGAGATAACATACGTTTTTAAGATTTCAATGGACGATGTTACTTTTCCTGGTGCTATCGCTAATGAATGGGATGTGATGACAGTGAAAAATATGCTGTCCAAATTGGAAAACTATTGTGTATTTGAAACTGAGTATTTCTATTTGAGTTTTGCTAATTATGGTGAAATGTTTTGCTACCCATCATTATAGTTATCATTATTTACACAGGGTTAGTTCTCACAGTGCAGGTTTTAATTACATACAATAGGAACATTGCCAGACACAACCAGTAGTTAGTTCCAAAACATGCATGAGAAAGTTTGCATATTTTGCAGGACACAGTCGCATGGACCTGACTTACTATTATTATAAACTTACCCCTTTCCCAGCAAAGAAGAACATACTTACACAAATTAAATGTATTAATTCAGATTAATTCCTACATGAATTAACTCTACAGGGTTATGAATATCAGAAAGATAACTTTGATTTGAAATCAATTTGAGGAACACGTAATTGGCAAGTACAGGGAATGGATGCTTTATTTAGAGTCTGCCTAATACCACAGTAAATGATTTTCCTGAACAAAAGTGCAGCAAACAACTTGCATGGGTCTGGCTAAAATGAAATACATGACCACACCTAACTTTCCTTCTACTGCACATTTTGAAAATTGGCAACATTTGGCAAACTACAAAGAAGAGTATTTAAATGACTTGATACAGAATAGCACATACAACTCTTCAGTTTAAGTTCCAGATGGGTGGTTAGTGTAGTCAGTGGACACTAATGATTGTCATTCATGTTTTTAAACTCTACTTTAGGTTTCAAATCTAGCAGATGAGACCCCCCTATACTTGCGGTCCCAACATTCAGGGCAGTGGTAGTGACCATTTATAGGGGGTCATTACGACCCTGGCGGCCGGCGGTATGTTGGCGGTGTTCCGCCAGCAATTAAGACCGTGGCGGAAAAGCCACGGCCATACCACCGGCCCCTCCACTTTGCCGCCAGGATTCCTCCTGGCAGTCATAATCCCCAGGGCAGCGGTGCATGCACCGCTGCCCTGGGGATTATGAGTCCCCGACCGCCGGCCTGTCCATGGCGGTACACACCGCCATGGAAAGTCCGGCGGTAAGGGGACTTGGGGTGCCCCGTCGTGCATTTCACTGCCCGAATTTCGGGCAGTGAAATGCACGACGGGTGCTACTGTACCCGCTGCACATCAGCATTGCCGCTGGCTCTATTATGAGCCGGCTGCAATGTTGATGTGACATTTCCGCTGGGCCCGCGGACGGTAACACTGTTACCATCCGCTGGCCCAGCGGAAATGTCATAATAGGGAGACAGAAATACCGCCGGCAATGGCAGTATTCTGTCTCCTGCGGCCTCGGCGGTCTTTTGAAAAGACCGCCGAGGTCGTAATGACCCCCATAGTGTGGGGAAATTGTGCCAACAAAGGTTATTAGCTGCAGTGAAAGAATACCTATCTCACCTTTCTGGTGACATGGATTTACACAATTTCTTGTTGGGTCCTAGTACACCACATCGGGAGCGCTTCCCCTATGCTCTAGATAATGAGGTTTGGAAAACTTAACAGGTAGATGCTGCCAAACGATTGAGATAAATTGATGGACAGAATTTAGAAAAGCCTTTGGTTGTTGTGGACAATTATATGACTATGCTGTCAACTCACATTTATCCTTTGAATAAGATTGTGTCATCTGCATTCAATATTGTGGGAAAGTAGCCTCCTTCTAGCATGGTTACCCCCACTTTTTGCCTGTTTTTTAGTGTGTATCAATGTGTTTTTACTGTGTCACTGGGATCCTGCTAGACAGGACCCCAGTGCTCATAGATAAAAACCTATATGTCAGTGTGTTTGGCCTGTCTCACTGGGATCCCACTAGCCAGGACCCCACTGCTCATATTTTGTGGCCTAATGTGTGTGTTGGGCTTGACTGTGTCACTGAGGCTCTGCTAACCAGAACCTCAGTGCTTATGCTCTCTCTGCTTTTAACTTTGTCACTGTAGGCTAGTGACTTCATATACCAATTTTAATTGGCACACTGGACCCTCCTTGTAAGTCCCTAGTATATGGTACCTAGGTACCCAGGGCATTGGGGTTCCAGGAGATACTTATGGGCTGCAGCATTTCTTTTGCCACCCATAAGGAGCTCAAAAAAACCCTTCCACAGGATGGCCATTGCAGCCTGCGTGAAATAGTGCACACACTATTTCACAGCCATTTTCACTGCACTTAAGTAACTTATAAGTCACCTATATCTCTAACCTTCACTTGCTGAAGGTTAGGTGCAAAGTTACTAAGTGTGAGGGCACCCTTGCACTAGCAAAGATGACCCCTCATAGTTCAGGGCCATTTCCCAGGACTTTGTGAGTGCAGGGGACGCCATTACACATGTGCACTACATATAGGTCAATACCTATATGTAGCTTCACAATGGTAACTCTGAATACGGCCATGTAAGGTGTCTAAGATCTTGGAATTGTCCCCCCATTCCAAACCTGGTATTGGAGAGCCAATTCCATGCATCCTGGGGACTCCACCATGGACCCCCAGTACTGCAAAACCAGCTCTCTTTAGCTTGCAGTGCAGCTCCAGCTGCTGCCACCTCACAGACAGGGTTCTGCCCTCCTGGGGTCTGAGCCGCTCAGTCCCAGGAAGGTAGAACAAAGCATTTCCTCTGAGAGCAGGGTGTTACACCCTCTCCCTTTGGAAATAGGTGTTACAAGCTGGGGAGGGGTAGCCTCCCCCAGCCTCTGGAAATGCTTTGAAGGGCACAGATGGTGCCCTCCTTGCATAAGCCAGTCTGCACCGGTTCAGGGACCCCTTGTCCCGTGCTCTGGTGTGAAACTGGACAAAGGAAAAGGGAGTGACCACTCCCCTGTCATCACAACCCTAGGGGTGGTGCCCAGAGCTCCTCCAGTGTGTCCCAGACTTCAGCCTTCTTGCTTTGCAAGGTGTGGGGGCACTCTGGAGGGCTCTGAGTGGCCAGTGCCAGCAGTTGACGTCAGAGACCCGTCCTGATAGGTTCTTACCTGAAAAGGTAGCCAATCCCCCTCTCAGGGCTATTTAGGGTCTCTCTTGTGGGTTCTCTTCAGATTCTGCTTGCAGGTTTCCTTCAGGAATCCTCTGCAACTACTACTTCATCCTCTGACCTTGGATCAACCGCAGCCTGTTCCAGGAACCGCTGTAACAACAACAAAGTATCCACAAGGGATTCTTTTCCTCTGCAACTTCAGCTCCAGCCAGCAACTGCAACAGTTTCCACAGTGTGCACGCTCTGGGGACTCCCTGTCTTCACCCTGCACCAGAAGGACGAAGAAATCTCCTGTGGGGTGACAGAGTCTCTCCCCTGCTCACGAAGGCACTTTCCATGACCACGACCACTACCCTTGGACTCCTCTCACAACAACAAGCATGCTCCTAAGGACACAGAGGGTAGGCCCCATCAACATAGACTGTCCTGCGGTCCTGCTGATGCAATTTGGAGGAGGTAAGACCTTGCCTTCCCTGAGAGCGACAGTACCCCTGTGTACTGCATCTTCTTCACCTCCTGAGGCCTCTGTGCACTATTTGCAAAATTCCTTTGTGCACAGCCTGTCCCAGGTCCCCAGCACTCCATCCTGTGACACTCAACTCACTGAGTTCTTCTCCGGCGGAATGGAACCTTCCTTTGTTGTACTGCACCTACTGTGTTTTGCACCTCCTTTGTCCCCGTGTCCTGGGACTCCCGTGGGTGCTGTCTGGCATCCTTGGGGCTCTCTAAAGTGCTGAGATCCCCCTCTTCCTCCTCCAGAGTTGAGGCCCCCAGTGCCCTTTGACGCAAAACGCATATTTGTCGTAACAAAGGCTTGTTGGCGACTTCCAACACAAAATCATGTCTGCATCCATCTTCACGTCATGCGACGTCTTCTGCATTATGCAGGAATCCGCTGGCATCTTCCTAGGGTGCATTCCTGTAGTCTTCCTCCAACCAGGGACTCTTTTTTTGCACCCTCTTCTGGGTTGGCAGGTTCTCTTTCCCTTCTTGGAACTTCTTTTGACTTCTGGACTTGGTCCCCTTCTTTTGCAGGTCTACAGGTCCAGGAATCCAGCAGTTGTTGTTTGCAAACTTGGTTGGTTACTGCAAAATCCCAATCACAAGGTGTAGTGTGCACTAAAGAAACTTGCAGTACTTTACTCCTGCTTTTCTGGGGTGGGGTAATTTACTTACCTTTACTGTAGTCGTACTCTCACAGCGATTCTGCACACACTACACTTGTCAAGGGGAGGAATTTGTGGTTCGCATTCCACTTTCTTAGTATATGGTTTATGTTGCCCCTAGACCTATTTTCTCCCACTGCATTCTATAGCATTTCCTATTGTTTACACTGTCCTATGACTAATTACTTGTCTGATTTTGGTGTCTAGTGTATATATTGTGTATAATACTTACCTCCAGAAGGAGTATTGCCGCTAAGATTTTTTTGGTACTGTGTCACCCAAATAAATACTTTTATTTTTGGTAACACTGAGTATTGTCTTTACTTGTGTTTAAGTACTGTGTAACTATAAGTGGTATTGCAGGAGCTTTGCATGTCTCCTAGTTCAGCCTAAGCTGCTCTGTTATAGCTACCTCTAGCAGCCTAAGCTTCTAGACCACTACTACTTCACTAATCAGAGATAACTGGACCTGGTATAGGGTGTAAGTACCCAAGGTACCCACTACAAACCAGGCCAGCCTCCTACAAATATCATACAAAATACGTCTTTATTACAGCATGGACAGAACCAGCTGAGATAATTTATGCAATTGATTTAGACATTAAGGCCCTCATTACGACCCTGGCTGTCGGCGGTAATATGGCTGAAAGTACTGCCAACAGGCTGGCAGTACTTTCCATCATGTTATGACATTGGCGGTTTGGCTGAAGTCATACCGCCATTGTACCACACCGACTGCCACAGCTGTAACAGCTGCCGGGCTGGAGATATAAATCTTCAGCCCGGCCGCCATCACTGTCCCGCCTGCAGGATTATGACCCAGCCTACCGACATGGTTTCCGTGGCTTCCTTACCGCCACAAAAACCATGGCGGTAGGCACTATCAGTGACAGGGAATCCCTAGAGGTCTTCCCCACACCCCTCTCCAGATAGACCCCACACGCCTTCCTCTCCAAATCCCTCCGTACATTCACGCCCCCCTTTCACATACACACAGATACACACTCCCATTCCCACATGCAACCACGCATGCATACTGTCAGGGAGACCAGATTCTCAGGGCCTGAGCACGTTCCCAACATGTCCACCACAAGACAGCTCCAAAACTCTTATAGAAATATCACAGAGCCTAAGAGAGTCCAAGTGGGGAAAACGGGATTAGGTTGGGAACAGCTGGGAAGGAGACCTGTAGGAAGCAAAAGGTTAAACAACACAATATCGGAATATTGTAATTGTATTGTATTGTAATCGTATTTATATAGCGCTTACTACCCTTGATGAGGCGTCAAAGCGCTTTTCGATGAGTAGCACGCTACTCCGGAACCCAACAAGAATTAGTGATGGATTAGTATCGTTTAATAATGAGTACAGTTTTAGTATTATTATGAGTTAATTTGAGCTGCGGATATGAGAGTTTGCTAGTTAGATTGACTGGAGTAATGGAGGGGTGGAGGAGGAAAGAAATCCAGAAGTGTTAATTGGGAGTATATCCTTCATTTACTCAACCCAAAGGCTTGGAATGAATAAAGGGGGGCGGAGGGGGAAGAGTATGTGGAAGGGTTAGGGAGAGCATAGTAGCAGGGTGAGATGAATGCAGGAGAATTTAGTAGGGTTGTGTGGGGGGTCACAGATGTAGAGTGAGGTTTGGTGAGTTAGATGTGGAGGTGGAGGGAAGAGCTTAGGCAGAGATATTTAGGAGATGAAAGTGGTAGAAGGGATTTGGGATGAGTCAGAGTGAGAATGGAGGATAGTTTGATAGAGACATGACGTAAGAGTGATGAGTAGATAAGTGTGATAAGATGAGAGCAGGAATTCATAGATATCTAGTATAACAACCCAAAACCAGGAGCCATGAATGATCCACGAACATGCCAAGCACAGAAAAAACATATACAATAACATACACATATATATATATATATATATATATATATATATATATATATATATATATATATATACACACACACACATGAATACACACACATATGCACATACAATACATAATTAGAATCATGGGTAAAAAATACTTAGACAGGTTTAAAGAGTGTGTGTGTATTTTATTGTTATGACAGTAGCAATACATATTTTCCAAAGAAACTATAAATAAATAGAAATATACATATAATCTGAAAAAAATATTTATCCACATAGGCATATGCAGTTCATAGTTGTTTGAAAAAGGTGGTTATGAAGGAAAGAGCCAACTCTTGAGTAGTTTTCTGAAGACAAAAAAGTTATCTGTGGCTCTTAAAGTTGGGGGTAATGAATTCCATAGTTTGGCTGCTTGGACGGAGAAGGATGTACCACCTACAGTCTTTTTCTTGTATGGTGGTGTTCTAAGGCGGGGTGCCAGTCTTGAGCGGAGGGTTCTTTGTTGGATGTATTTGGTAATTTTCTTTCTGATAAAAAGCGGTCCTGTTCCATGTATAGCTTTGTGGGTGATACAAAGCAGCTTGAAAGTGCATCTTCTGGCAACGGGTAACCAGTGTAGTGCTCTCAAGGCAGGGGAGATGTGGGCTTGAGGCTTTATATGTAGTAGTAGCCTGGCTGCGGAATTCTGGATACGTTGTGTTTTTTTCATAACAGATAGAGATGATCCTAGAGGCTATTGGCATAATCCAGTTTGGATAGTACAAGTGAGATAGTAGCTTGCACCTTGTGTGGAAATCCGAGGTGGGGGAAGATGCGTCGTAAAGTCTTTAAGGTGATGAAGCTTGTGTGTGCTAATTTGTCTACTTGGGCATTCATAGTTAGCTTGGAATCCATGGTGATTCCTAGGTTTTTAACTTCCTTGGATAATTGAGGAGGTGGTCCGAGATCGTCAGGCTAGACGCACAGAGGGTCATAATTTTTCCAGTCACCACATATGAGTATTTCTGTTTTGGTGTATTTAGTTTGAGATGGTGTAGGAAAGTGCCATCTTGCCTGGCATGTTACCCCCATTTTCACTGTATATATGTTGTTTTAGTTGTATGTGTCACTGGGACCCTGCTAGTCAGGGCCCCAGTGCTCATAAGTGTCCCTGAATGTGTTACCTGTGTTATGACTAACTGTCTCACTGAGGCTCTGCTATCCAGAACCTCAGTGGTTATGCTCTCTCATTTCTTTCAAATTGTCACTAACAGCCTAGTGACCAATTTTACCAATTTACATTGGCTTACTGGAACACCCTTATTATTCCCTAGTATATGGTACTGAGGTACCCAGGGTATTGGGGTTCCAGGAGATTCCTATGGGCTGCAGCATTTCTTTTGCCACCCATAGGGAGCTCTGACAATTCTTACACAGGCCTGCCACTGCAGCCTGAGGGAAATAACGTCCACGTTATTTCACAGCCATTTTACACTGCACTTAAGTAACTTATAAGTCACCTATATGTCTAACCTTTACCTGGTAAAGGTTGGGTGCTAAGTTACTTAGTGTGTGGGCACCCTGGCACTAGCCAAGGTGCCCCCACATTGTTCAGGGCCAATTCCCCGGACTTTGTGAGTGCGGGGACACCATTACACGCTTGCACTACATATAGGTCACTATCTATGTGTAGCTTCACAATGGTAACTCTGAATATGGCCATGTAACATGTCTAAGATCATGGAATTGCCCCCTCTATGCCATCCTGGCATTGTTGGTGCAATCCCATGATCCCACGGGTCTCTAGCACAGACCCTGGCACTGCCAAACTGCCTTCCCCGGGGTTTCACTGCAGCTGCTGCTGCTGCCAACCCCTCAGACAGGCTTCTGCCCTCCTGGGGTCCAGCCAGGCCTGGCCCAGGATGGCAGAACAAAGGACTTCCTCTGAGAGAGGGTGTTACACCCTCTCCCTTTGGAAAATGGTGTGAAGGCAGGGGAGGAGTAGCCTCCCCCAGCCTCTGGAAATGCTTTCATGGGCACACATCGTGCCCATTTCTGCATAAGCCAGTCTACACTGGTTCAGGGACCCCTCAGCCCTGCTATGGCGCAAAACTGGACAAAGGGAAGGGGAGTGACCACTCCCCTGACCTGCACCTCCCCTGGGAGGTGCTCAGAGCTCCTCCAGTGTGCTCCAGACCTCTGCCATCTTGGAAACAGAGGTGCTGCTGGCATACTGGACTGCTCTGAGTGGCCAGGGCCAGCAGGTGACGTCAGAGACTCCTTCTGATAGGCTCCTTCAGGTGTTGCTAGCCTATCTTCTCTCCTAAGTAGCCAAACCCTCTTTTCTGGCTATTTAGGGTCTCTGCTTTGGGGATTTCCTTAGATAACGAATGCAAGAGCTCATCCGAGTTCCTCTGCATCTCTCTCTTCACCTTCTGCCATGGAATCGACTGCTGACCGTGCTGGAAGACTGCAAAACTGCAACAAAGTAGCAAAGACGACTACTGCAACTCTGTAACGCTGATCCTGCCGCCTTCTCGACTGCTTTCCTGGTGGTGCATGCTATGGGGGTAGTCTGCCTCCTCTCTGCACGAGAAGCTCCGAAGAAATCTCCTGTGGGTCGACAGAATCGTCCCCCTGATACCGCAGGCACCAAAGAACTGCATCACCGGTACCCTGGGTCTCCTCTCAGCATGACGAGCGAGGTCCCTTGAATCCAGCAACTCTGTCCAAGTGACTCCCAAAGTCCAGTGACTCTTCAGTCCAAGTTTGGTGGAGGTAAGTCATTGCCTCCCCACGCCAGACTGCATTGCTGGGAACCGCGACTTTTGCAGCTACTCCGGCCTCTGTGCACTTCCGGCGGAAATCCTTTGTGCACAGCCAAGCCTGGGTCTACGGCACTCTAACCTGCATTGCACGACTTTCTAAGTTGTCCTCCGGCGACGTGGGACTCCTTTGTGCGACTTTGGGTGAGCACTGTTTCACTCCTCTTCGTAGTGCCTGCTCCGGCACTTCTGCGGGTGCTGCCTGCTTCTGAGAGGGCTCCTTGTCTTGCTCGACGCCCCCTCTGTCCCCAGACGCAATTGGCGACATCCTGATCCCTCCTGGGCCACAGCAGCATCCAAAAACATTAACCGCATGACTTGCAGCTAGCAAGGCTTGTTGGCGGTCTTTCTTCAGGAAACTACTTCTGCATGATTCTCCACGGCATGAGGGATCCGTCCTCCAAAGGGGAAGTTCCTAGCCCTTGTCGTTCCTGCAGAAACCTCAGCTTCTACTGTCCAGTAGCAGCTTCTTTGCACCCACAGCTGGCATTTCCTGGGCATCTGCCCGTCTCCGACTTGTTTGTGACTTTTGGACTTGGTCCCCTTGTTCCACAGGTACCCTCGACTGGAAATCCATCGTTGTTGCATTGCTGGTTTGTGTCTTTCCTGCAGAATTCCCCTATCACGACTTCTATGTCCTTTGGTGAACTTTAGTGCACTTTGCACTCACTTTTCAGGGTCTAGGTGTGGGCTATTTTTCTAACCCTTACTATTTTCTAATAGTCCCAGCGACCCTCTACAAGGTCACATAGGTTTGGGGTCCATTCGTGGTTCGCATTCCACTTTTGGAGTATATGGTTTGTGTTGCCCTTATCCCTATGTGTCCCCATTACATCCTATTGTAACTATATATTGTTTGCACTGTTTTCTAATACTATTACTGCATATTTTGGTATTGTGTACATATATCTTGTGTATATTTGCTATCCTCATACTGAGGGTACTCACTGAGATACTTTTGGCATACTGTCATAAAAATAAAGTACCTTTATTTTTAGTATATCTGTGTATTGTGTTTTCTTATGATATTGTGCATATGACACTAGTGGTACTGTATGAGCTTCACACGTCTCCTAGTTCAGCCTAAGCTGCTCTGCTAAGCTACCATTATCTATCAGCCTAAGCTGCTAGACACCCTATACACTAATAAGGGATAACTGGGCCTGGTGCAAGGTGCAAGTACCCCTAGGTACTCACTACAAGCCAGTCCAGCCTCCTACATTGGTTGTGCAGTGGTGGGATAAGTGCTTGCAACTACTTACCACTTTTGTCATTGTACTTTTCATAAGAGAAAAATATATAAAACAAGTTCAGTGTATTTACACCTAACCAAAACGTTTTGCATTTCTTTTCTCACTTCTTTTCTAAAGTGCTGAAAAGTACTTCTAAACTTTCAAAAAGTTCTTAAAAAGTTTTTAAAGTATTTTTTCTGTCTTTCTAAGTTTTTTTTCTGTCTTTCTAAAAGTTCTGACAAACTTTTTGTTCCTTTTTCTATCACGTTAACTCTTTCTAAAATGTGTGGCACAGGCCAAACTGTTGATCTGTCCAAACTTGCTTATGATCACCTTAGCTGGAAAGGAGCAAGGAGTCTCTGATTAGAAAGAGGTATAAGTGTAGGTAAGAATCCCTCCAGAGAACTATTGGTTAACATGCTTATAGAACAGGATAAGGCCAGAGGTGCCCCATCTGTTGAAAAAGTAGCTAATGGTTCCCAATCTGATCCAGGGACTCCCCTAGAAAAAGATTCAGGAAAGAAACTCCCTAGCCTGCCCATTACAAGACAGCCTAGCATAGTTGGTACTGAGGTAGAGTCACACCATACTGATAGTGTTGTCTCACATCAGAGCAAGAGTGTTGCTTTACATCATAGTAGAAGTGATGTTTCTGTTAACCAAGCTGTTAGGATGCCCTCTGTAAGGGATGGTTCTCCTTCTGTACATTCTCACCATACTTCTGTTTCAAGGAATGTCCCACCCACCCACCCTGATGACAGATTGTTAGAAAGGGAGCTCAATAGATTGAGAGTGGAACAAACCAGACTGAAGCTCAAGAAGCAACAGCTGGATTTGGATAGACAGTCCTTAGAAGTGGAGAGGGAAAGACAGAAATTGGGTTTAGAAACCAATGGTGGCAGCAGCAGTATTCCCAATAGTCATCCTGCAAAAGAGCATGATTCTAGGAATCTGCATAAGATAGTTCCCCCTTATAAGGAGGGGGATGACATTAACAAGTGGTTTGCTGCACTTGAGAGGGCCTGTGTTGTACAGGATGTCCCTCAAAGGCAGTGGGCTGCTATCCTATGGCTATCATTTAGTGGAAAAGGTAGGGATAGGCTCCTTACTGTGAAAGAAAGTGATGCCAATAATTTTACAGTTCTTAAGAATGCACTCCTGGATGGTTATGGCTTAACCACTGAACAGTACAGGATGAAGTTCAGAGAGACCAAAAAGGAGTCTTCACAAGACTGGGTTGATTCTGTTGACCATTCAGTGAAGGCCTTGGAGAGGTGGTTACATGGCAGTAAAGTTACTGATTATGAAAGCCTGTATAACTTGATCCTGAGAGAGCATATTTTTAATAATTGTGTGTCTGATTTGTTGCACCAATACTTGGTGGACTCTGATCTGACCTCTCCCCAAGAATTGGGAAAGAAGGCAGACAAATGGGTCAGAACAAGGGTGAACAGAAAAGTTCATACAGGGGCTGACAAAGATGGCAACAAGAAGAAGGATGGTAAGTCTTCTGACAAGGGTGGGGACAAATCTAAAAATGAGTCTTCATCAGGCCCGCAAAAACACTCTGGTGGGGGTGGTGGGCCCAAATCCTCTTCTAATCAAAACAAAGAAAAGAAACCATGGTGCTATTTATGTAAAATAAAAGGCCATTGGACAACAGATCCCAGTTGTCCAAAGAAAAGCACCAAGCCTCCTACCACTACAACCCCTGCTGCTACACCTAGTGCCCCTAGTAATAGCAGTGGTGGTGGGAGCAAACCTACTAATAGCCAATCCAAGGGAGTAGCTGGGCTCACTTTTGGTAACTTAGTTGGGGTTGGTCTTGTTAGGGAGACCACAGAGGCTGTGTTAGTCTCTGAGGGGGCTATTGATTTAGCCACCTTGGTTGCTTGTCCCCTTAATATGGATAATTACAAGCAACTACCCCTAATAAATGGTGTTAAGGTTCAGGCCTACAGGGACACTGGTGCCAGTGTGACTATGGTAATAGAGAAACTGGTCCACCCTGAACAACACCTACTTGGTCACCAGTACCAAGTAACCGATGCTCACAACAACACACTTAGCCACCCCATGGCTGTTGTAAATCTCAACTGGGGGGAGGGTTACTGGTCCAAAGACAGTTGTGGTAGCCTCAGATTTACCTGTAGACTGTCTACTAGGAAATGATTTAGAGACATCATCTTGGTCAGATGTGGAATTGGAGGCCCATGCAGCAATGCTGGGCATCCCAGGGCATATTTTTGCTTTAACCAGGGCTCAGGCCAAAAAGCGAAAAGGACAGGGTGACTTGGACCCTGGAACAATGGACCAAGTGCTCCCTAAAGCTAGGGCTAGTAGAGGTAAAGCACTACCTACTATCCCTCCCTCTACAGTTGATCCTACTTCTGAGAATGAATAATTTCCACCCTGTGCAGAACCTACACCAGAGGAGCTGGAAGCAGACACTGCTGAGCTTTTGGGTGAAGGGGGGCCTGCCAGGGAGGAGCTGAGTGTGGCACAGCATACCTGTCCCACACTAGAGGGTCTAAGACAGCAAGCTGTCAAACAAGCAAATGGAGATGTCAGTGACTCACACAGAGTTTACTGGGAGGACAACCTCTTGTACACTGAAGGAAGGGATCCTAAACCTGGAACTGCCAGGAGGTTAGTGATTCCTCAGGAGTACAGAAAGTTCCTCCTAACTCTTGCTCACGACATTCCCTTAGCTGGACATTTGGCGCAAATGAAAACTTGGGACAGGTTTGTTCCCTTGTTTCATTGGCCTAGAATGTCAGAGGACACAAAAGAATTTTGCAAGTCCTGTGAAACCTGTCAAGCCAGTGGCAAGACAGGTGGCACCCCAAAGGCACCCATTATTCCACTGCCTGTGGTTGGGGTTCCCTTTGAAAGGGTAGGGGTTGACATAGTTGGGCCCCTTGACCCTCCTACTGCTTCAGGCAATAGGTTTATCTTGGTGGTAGTGGACCATGCCACAAGATATCCTGAAGCAATTCCTCTAAGGACCACTACAGCACCTGCAGTGGCAAAGGCCCTCCTGGGAATATTTTCCAGGGTGGGCTTCCCAAAGGAGGTAGTATCAGACAGGGGAAGCAATTTCATGTCTGCTTACTTAAAGGGCATGTGGAAGGAGTGTGGTGTAACATACAAGTTCACTACACCCTATCATCCACAAACAAATGGACTGGTAGAGAGATTTAACAAAACTCTCAAAGGCATGATTATGGGACTCCCTGAAAAACTCCGCAGGAGATGGGATATCCTTTTACCATGCCTCCTTTTTGCTTACAGGGAGGTACCCCAGAAAGGAGTGGGCTTTGTGGTTCTAAAAATTCTGGACCCATGTAATTTACTTTGCCACAGCAGTACGATTTTAGTATCAAAAGACCGATAATGACTAGTACACTAAGCATGAGGATTTTCGCTCAATTCCAGCAGCGTTTTCACCTCGAAATCGCCATTTTCGTCCTGCACTCGTGGCTCCCATTTTATACACGGCAGCCAATTTTAAAAGTTGCCCTCACATAGGCTTATAATACAGTCAGATTTGATTCCAAGGAAACGTACACCTTGATTGACTTTTCTCTGACCTGGGCAAGCTGGAACCATTGCCTCAGGCCAAACCTGTTTGGTCAGTCCCTCTCCCAGTGGCCGAATCAGATAGCATCAAGGCACACCATGCCATAAAACCCTTATTATCGCTCACACACCCTGCCTAATCTTGCTCACACCTGCACCTGCTCTTTTCTTCTTCTTACTTTACGAGGGGGAGGTGCCCGTTTTTATTGGGGGTCCACACTTATCTGATGTAAAATACTAGGCCTTGCCGGGTAATTTATTATGGGTTGGATGACATGAAATATGAGGTTTCATCATGACACTGTTTTTTCCTTTGTAGTGAAAACATGTGAATGACCAACCAAAATGTCAAGAATGTTTGCCTGAAGCTTAAAAAACTGTATATAAGGAAACCTGACTTTGCATTGAAACACAGTCTCCTGAGAACATACAAACCGTGCTGTTGTACTTCTAGGACGCTTGTTACTTGGCTGCAGCCAATAAATTCGATCTTTGACTTCACCTAGAAGACTCTGAGTTTCTGTGGTCTGAATCAGGAAAGTACCCGAGGTCTTTGGGTGTACCCTGGCACCGCTGGGTTACCGGATCAGTACCGGTTCTGAAAAACCCAGTACCTCAGTTGGCGCTCAACGTGGGCCGATACCAGCGGTACCGGTCCAAGCCTGAGGTCCGTGGGGAGCTTCGTGTGAAAATTCTGGAGGAAGGCCGCCACTTCACCGACCCCTGCATGTCGACGTGGTCCGAAAGTCTTTGCTGCGAGGTTCCCCGCTTCCCGACGGCTACGAAGGACTGCTGCCCTGGCTATCGCCCTGATTTGGACCCTTGATGTTTGGTAGAGCGAAACGATAAGACGAGTCTTCTGGTGACGTCATCGATATTTTCAGTTAAGTATAAGTGGAGCGTCTCCCAGTCCTTAGTTGGACACTTGGTTTGGTCCTTAAGTTGGACATTTGGTTTGGTATCCCTTTGGGATCACTTTGATTTGGAACTTGCAAGTACCAAAGCCGAAGGACTCGTGTATTCACAAGACTATCGTAAACGATAATCCTTTGAAGTTTGAAGCTAGACTAGTGAGCGAAGATGCCTGGTCTTAGCAGACTTGGAAATTTGTTTTGTCTTGGTTGTAAAAGGGACTCCCGGTTGGAGGACTCATTTCCGGTTCCTCCGATTGGAACTCCAACCTATGAACTATATGTGAAGCACGGAGTAGGCCCCATCACGTTTAATAAAGTATGGGTCCGCTATTCTTGGAAATAATTGAGAAAAGTTTTCTTTTTTTCTTGTAAATATGACTTACAACTAGGATCTGCAAACGGTTCTGTAAGTAAATTGCGACGGCGCTATTTATGAAAAATGGCTAAAGCGCGCTGTATTGTGTGTACTGAGTGTTTTCTGTTTATATCTGAAATGAGCTCAATGTGTGTTTGTGGGTCTTCTTGATGTTTACAGTTTGTTAAGTAAAATGTTGGTTAATTAATATTAAGTAGAAACTTAGAAAAATTCCAGAAATGAACCATGTGATGTGCTAACATAGCTATATGTTGCTCTTTAATTTATAGAATGAGCAATTGTGCACATATACAAAACTGCCGTTAAATGCTTAATAAATTAGAAAACACATTCAATAGATATAAATAGGGCCCCCCCCAAAAAAAAACGAAATTATCTATTCTCAATTCAGCCAGCACTTTCCCAGTTAAACACGGGTGGAATTTTGCATAACCTTCCTTTTAAATGAAAGTGGCGCAAAAATGTGACGCATTTCAAGTTAGGCTTATGCGCTTAGGCTTGTGAGTTAATGTATCCCAAATAATAGGCAAGGTATGCAGCTTGCTTTTATATGTGGAATTATCACAAAAAAAAGAATAATTGGGTTTTTATTTTTTTTTAAAGAAAATTATTAATTATGGAAAAATTATTTTAAAAAATAAGTGCCTTTCAAAATCGTTTTTTAATATTTATAAAGCTTAATACCTATACTATGACCTCCTAACATTAAAATGTAATTTAAGTTATGTTGCAGCGCTAAAATGACATTTGTATGTGCAATTTTCCCTTGGCGCAGGAGCAAACAAGCTCATTTCTATAAAGTATAAGTTAATATTTTCAATGGCTGACTCATGGATTGTGTAATAGACATTCTGGTAATGCATATTATGCAAGAAAATTGTAGGATATTGATTTTTTAATGCCTAAAATATCAAAGTCGATTTTGTCCAAAAGCACTGTTTAAACTGCATTTTCTTTCATTCAGAGTACTTTTTAAAGTGTCTCAGGCTTCAGTAAATGCATACATTTAGGTTTGATATATATTTGCAGGTTGTGCCTTCTTATGATTCAATGAGTCAATGTGCCAGTACAAAGGCTTGTTTTAATATCAAGGTTGAAGGTTCTAACTTCAGCTGGGCCTACTGAGACGTTCATTCATTCGAGGTTGATGAAATATGTACCATTGCATGGGATTGCAACAAGCATTTATTCTAACAACTGGTATGTGTGTTATTAAGGTTTGTGAATTATTCACAGTAAATGTAGTTTAATAATCTGGAAATAGAGATAAAAAATTTTAGCGCCTAAAAAGGAAAAAAAAATGTTTTTAAATAGAGTGAATTATTGCAGGTTAGAAGGAAAATAGGAAGGCCTATTGTTTTTGACAGATTCAGAGTGGCAGAAGCTAGGAGAGCTACAGAGGCTGGATCAAGTCACGCTGCTGAGATGCTATCTTTAATTTTCCCATAAACAATGGAGGAGGCTGTCGTGTTGACACTTGTGACCTTTTAAATTAGGGCCTTGTCTCTGTAAAATGCAGAATGACCCTACGGGCCTCTAAAAGTGGGATTTCTGGTTTCTCCAGAAGAACATCAATACAATTAAAGAACTTAATTCCAAAGGGAAAATATAAAAAAAAGGGGTTTCTTCGAAAGTCCCAACATCATGTTAAATGCTCTGCAGAACTGATACATTTGTGTCTCCGCTCTAAAAAAATAAAATGATGCCTGCTAGTTGCTTTTATTTGACAGAAAACGAAGTGTTGCATTAAGTCTTAGACAGAAAGTAAGATGCAGCCCTTTTCTAAAATTTTGAAGGCTGCATGCCTTAATGAGAACGATTTACCAATTAAGACTTATTTTTTCACAGTGGAAATTGTAGGTGCCGAATTAATATGGAGTGTCAGTGTAACAATTTTTACTTTTAGAAAGGTAAAACTAAGGTGGCTTGATGTTGCGAAGTAACTGACAAGAGGGTAACAGTTAAGTAATGGAAATTTATTTTCGTGTATTTGGTCCTATCATGAATTGTTCTTGCTGGTCCTGTATGTTAGAAGAGAAACAGTAAAGTTATATTTGACAGCAGATTTCCATTGCCTGGTGATCTACTGTCAAAAGGAGGGTAAGGATTTTAAACCTGACAAATTAAACAGGCCCAAATATTGGTTTTTGGGCTGCAGGTTTACAGTGCATAAAGTACATGACATGGTGTTGTGTGTCACCGCTTATTCACACATGCTATTGTTTTGTCTATGCTTTTTGTGCTTGATACACAGCAAGTATATCTGATGGCTTGACGTTTTGTGCGTTTTTATTATTTTTTATTTGTTTTTTGCATGTTTGTTGCTGCTTTTGATACTATTACAAGCTCCCCTGTGTTGTGAGGGGATGGTCATGACGATGCCCATCGCTACGCAACAGTTGCTTGAACTTGTTCTGGTTACTAAATTCCACAGATAATGATATTTCATGCTGTGAACATAAAAGACAACACTTCACCAGTGCATGTCTATTTGGCTATAATGGTATTGAAGGAAAATAAAAAGAGATATACAGGATCAAAGTGTGTCACCTGCAGTTAGTCACGTTACTGCCCCTTCCCTTAAAGGAACAGGCAGCCCTACATTTATGTAGGCTTGATTGGACCTAAGGATGAAATTATAGATCTGTGACTCAAGGTGGCCTAATTTCTATATTACATTAGTTAATGATGTTCTGTTTCCTAAGGAGCATATGGCTTTTGTTCCTTAAAAGAAAACCAGGTTTTCATTTTTTCCTGAAGAAGGAACTGAAACATTAGCTAGGAGTACCGTATATGGTGTAGTCACCAACGGTAGAGTTAAAATTTGTGTAACTTTGGCCTTTGTGTATCACCCGTACTCTCGGTGTTGTGTCACATGCCTGACTATCACCCAAATAATTTTTTTTTTTGTTCTTCCTATAGATTTTTTTCTTTTGTTACTTCCCCTGACCAATGTCGCATCATGCTTAGTTATTGAGATTTTAGCTATGTCCTAGTCCCATTTCTCTTTTTCAAATTCCTTTCACCAGTCAGACCTTTTATTATTATTGATGTATTGTTCAGGTTCACATTTCCAGACTGCAGTGATGTACCAGGGACCCCCATGTTATGTATAATTCTCTTTGGTATGACCAGACTGGTTTTCAAGAATTTGCCTTAGGCCTGCTTCAATGTTTTCCAGCCTGACTGTCAGAGTAGCGATAGACTGGTTAACTGACTCAATATTATAGTAAGACAAGTTTTCCATCTCAATAGGAGATATCTTATGTTTACCTTTTTGAACATGACGAATTTTCAATGTCTATTTTAATTTGGTTTTCGGTTCCCTTCTGTTCCTGCTACTTTAATTTTTGGTGGGATCAGATGTGTCCTAATCATGCAAATATCAGGACCCTCTAGTTCTTGTCTTTTTGTTTGCACATTTGACTATTAGCCTGTGTATTGCATAGTGCACCTGATGCACAGTTTTTAAAGGAAGGTTTCTACATGTCCCTGATAATCGGTATCATGTGATTTCTCTATTGAGATGTTCTAAGGTAAGGAGGAACACCTAGACTTAATCATTGAGGAAAATATGTGTTTACCCCATTAGACAATGCCACTGTGTGAGGAAATCCATTCAGATAGAATTCTCATGTAGCTATAGATGGCAG
Organism: Pleurodeles waltl; assembly: GCF_031143425.1. Classification (NCBI taxonomy): domain Eukaryota; kingdom Metazoa; phylum Chordata; class Amphibia; order Caudata; family Salamandridae; genus Pleurodeles; species Pleurodeles waltl. Next base: position 756,749,392 of record NC_090449.1, on the reverse strand, counting down.
AGAATAATGGAGAGAACCCAATTAAAGATGCTAGAGACCCTGTTTTGCCCTTCTGCCTTTGTCTTTGTATTTTATGCCCTTGGTGTATGGCTACTCCTTTGAAGATTGCAGACCACCTGCTTGCAGTCCCCTTGTTAAAAACCATGAACTGTTTTTTTTACTAAATTGAAGGAAACTAACAACTGTGGCACATTTCCTACGTCACTAGATTCTGCGGGTATCAAGTCATAATAACCTGCAGGACATTGATTTAAGCCTAATTCCCATCAGTGACAGCTACAGATGAAAGACGGACGTCTTGGCCCTACAGTCTCAGCACCCAGAAAGTAGCAAAGCTGGACAGCGATCGCCAGCGCATGGTATCGTACTTGCTCCATCAGACGGCGTTGGACATCACAAAACCAAAGTTTCAGTGTAAAAGAGCTAAAGAGAAGGATTCCTGTTGTTGATGGCAGAGCTGTTTTGAGGTTTCATTTCTCTACCTGTCATGTGCTGGTAACCTCTGACAGTGTGCAATCCCTTGAGCCCCTTGGCCTGAGTTTTGGCCACACACCCCCTTCTCTTTGCTCCAACGGAAGAAGGGCAGTGTACCGGAGATTTCAAGTTTGGAAAAAGGCACTATATTGTGGTGCCCATGAAAGAGCAGCTTGAGCGTCCTCTGACACTAAATAATGAGTATTGGAGTCTGAAAGTGCTGCTGAGCTTGAGCTATTTCCCAATTAATGGTGCTTGGGTCTGCACGAGATGATTTGTGCCCTTGATCAATGAAGAGCACATTGTTTGTAGTGTCTGCCACAGAGGAGAGATACTGGTGCATTGCTTTAAGACATTGAGACTTTCGAGTGAGCTGTGGGTGTTTGCCAGGAGGGCACTCCAACTAAGCAGTACTTTTCTCACGAAGAGGCCTGAATTGAGAGGCCCATGCGAAAGAAAACAACAAAAGAAAATTTGATGGACAATAGAAGTCTGCCAGAGAGGCTTTTTGAACGGACTCTGGGCATAGTTGGTTTCACAAGAGGTTTCCGTGTGATTGTATAGACTAGGTGTTAGGAGACTGATTGTTTTGCTGGCATTGTTTTAAAGTACTATTCTGTTTAGTAAAAGCAGAATAAAGTCCATTTTCTGTGGAAAGAGTACCCCCTTTTCACCTTAGAGCATTGATGAGAGTCACCACTGTTCCACCTGAACATACAAAAATTACTGAAATGCAGAGGAGCCCTAAAAATGTTACTAGATAATTTTAGGATTTGCTTTTTGGTTAGGGTTGTGAAAAATGATTATTTCATTTGTAATAGTGGTCACTACTTTCTACCGTTGTCTATATGTTCTTAATAACGTGTTTTCTAGTGTCTTTTAAACATGACGTTGTCATTTATGGGTGGGATTGTTTTTCTCTACTCAATTGACTTCTGCACCCACTTTCCAACCTATGTCTTTTCCTACTATTGTTTCTTTGCACTCTTTTCACCCTTTTCCTGAACATGAGCAGGTTAGAAGATCAGAATTCGTAAGCAATTCTTTTGTACAGCTTCTGCATCAACACTAGTTAGTAGTGAACATCACTAATTGTTGGGTGTGTGATCTTATGCCACCTACTGCAGATAGAGGTATTCCTTATTTTGTCCTGCCATATGTGGCCTTTTTGTGCTACTTCATGTTCGAGGAGACCTGTCCAGAGAGAGTTACCAAGTACTAGAATTTTGCTCCAGCAACATCTCCATGGCCTTATAAACATAGACCTGGACTCAGATTAGCATGAGAATAGGTTTATTGCCTACGTAAGGGCAAAAGGAGGGTTTGTGGTTCTAAAAATTCTGGACCCATGTAATTTACTTTGCCACAGAAGTACGATTTTAGTATCAAAAGACCGATAATGACTAGTACACTAAGCATGAGGATTTTCGCTCAATTCCAGCAGCGTTTTCACCTCGAAATCGCCATTTTCGTCCTGCACTCGTGGCTCCCATTTTATACACGGCAGCCAATTTTAAAAGTTGCCCTCACATAGGCTTATAATACAGTCAGATTTGATTCCAAGGAAACGTACACCTTGATTGACTTTTCTCTGACCTGGGCAAGCTGGAACCATTGCCTCAGGCCAAACCTGTTTGGTCAGTCCCTCTCCCAGTGGCCGAATCAGATAGCATCAAGGCACACCATGCCATAAAACCCTTATTATCGCTCACACACCCTGCCTAATCTTGCTCACACCTGCACCTGCTCTTTTCTTCTTCTTACTTTACAAGGGGGAGGTGCCCGTTTTTATTGGGGGTCCACACTTATCTGATGTAAAATACTAGGCCTTGCCGGGTAATTTATTATGGGTTGGATGACATGAAATATGAGGTTTCATCATGACACTGTTTTTTCCTTTGTAGTGAAAACATGTGAATGACCAACCAAAATGTCAAGAATGTTTGCCTGAAGCTTAAAAAACTGTATATAAGGAAACCTGACTTTGCATTGAAACACAGTCTCCTGAGAACATACAAACCGTGCTGTTGTACTTCTAGGACGCTTGTTACTTGGCTGCAGCCAATAAATTCGATCTTTGACTTCACCTAGAAGACTCTGAGTTTCTGTGGTCTGAATCAGGAAAGTACCTGAGGTCTTTGGGTGTACCCTGGCACCGCTGGGTTACCGGATCAGTACCGGTTCTGAAAAACCCAGTACCTCAGCTTCAGCCCCTTTGAACACCCAGTAAGAGGTCCTCTAACACTTGTCAAGGAGGGTTGGGAACAACCTTTAAAAGCTCCAAAGCAAGACATAGTGGACTATGTACTTGGCCTCCGATGTAGGATGGCTGAGTACATGAAAAAGGCCAGTAAAAACCTTCAGGCCAGCCAAGAGCTCCAAAAGCACTGGCATGACCAGAAGGCTGTTTTGATTCAGTACCAACCAGAGCAGAAAGTGTGGGTCTTGGAGCCTGTGGCCCCAAGAGCACTCCAAGATAAATGGAGTGGACCCCACATAATTGTTGAAAAGAAGGGTGAAGTCACCTACTTAGTTGACTTAGGCACTGCCAGGAGTCCCCTTAGGGTGCTGCATGTCAATCGCCTGAAACCCTACTATGACAGGGCTGATCTCACCCTGCTCATGGCAACTGATGAGGGACAGGAAGAAGAGAGTGACCCTCTCCCTGATCTCTTCTCTTCCACAGAACAAGATACTCTAGTGGAAGGTGTAGTTTTGGCTGATTGTCTCACTGCTGAGCAGAGAGACCATTGCATAAATCTCCTGGGTCAGTTTTCTGAACTCTTCTCTACTGTGCCAGGTACCACTTCTTGGTGTGAGCACACTATGGATACTGGAGACAGCTTGCCTGTCAAAAGTAAAATCTATAGGCAGCCTGACCATGTCAGAGACTGCATAAAGCAAGAGGTTCAGAAAATGTTAGAACTGGGAGAGGTTGAGCACTCTGAAAGTCCATGGGCTTCTCCTGTGGTACTTGTACCAAAACCTCATTCCAAGGATGGAAAGAAGGAAATGCGGTTTTGTGTTGACTACAGAGGTCTCAACCAGGTAACCAAAACTGATGCTCACCCTATACCCAGGGCAGATGAGCTCATAGATACTCTGGCATCTGCCAAGTATCTAAGCGTTTTTGACTTGACTGCAGGGTATTGGCAGATCAAATTATCAGAAGATGCAAAAGCAAAAACTGCATTTTCAACCATTGGAGGCCATTACCAATTCACAGTAATGCCTTTTGGATTGAAAAATGCACCTGCCACTTTTCAGAGGTTGGTGAATACAGTCCTGCAAGGGCTGGAAGCTTTTAGTGCAGCATATTTGGACGATATAGCTGTCTTTAGCTCCAGTTGGGATGATCACCTGGTCCACCTATGGAAAGTTTTGGAGGCCCTGCAAAAGGCAGGCCTCACTATCAAGGCTTCAAAGTGCCAGATAGGGCAGGGGAAGGTGGGTTATCTGGGACACCTGGTTGGTGGAGACCAGATTGCACCACTTCAGGGGAAAATCCAAGCTATTATAGATTGGGTTCCCCCTACAACTCAGACCCAGGTGAGAGCCTTTTTAGGCCTCACTGGGTATTACAGGAGGTTCATTAAGAACTATGGCTCCATGGCAGCCCCTCTTAATGACCTCACTTCAAAGAAAATGACTAAAAAGGTATTGTGGACAGCTAGCTGTCAGAAAGCTTTTGAGGAGCTGAAGCAGGCCATGTGCTCTGCACCTGTCCTGAAAAGCCCTTGTTACTCTAAAAAATTCTATGTCCAAACTGATGCATCTGAATTAGGAGTAGGGGCAGTCCTATCACAACTTAATTCTGAGGGCCAGGATGAACCTGTTGCTTTTATTAGTAGGAGGTTGACCCCTAGAGAAAAGCGTTGGTCTGCCATTGAGAGGGAGGCCTTTGCTGTGGTCTGGGCACTGAAGAAGTTGAGGCCATACCTGTTTGGCACTCACTTCATTGTTCAGACAGACCACAAACCTCTACTTTGGCTAAAACAAATGAAAGGTGAAAATCCTAAATTATTGAGGTGGTCCATATCCCTTCAGGGAATGGACTATACAGTGGAACATAGACCTGGGAGTAGCCACTCCAATGCAGATGGACTCTCCAGATATTTCCACTTAGACAATGAAGACTCATCAGGTAATGGCTGGTCTTATTGTCCTTCGTTTGCGGGGGGGGTTGTGTAGGAAAGTACCATCTTGCCTGGCATGTTACCCCCATTTTTCACTGTATATATGTTGTTTTAGTTGTATGTGTCACTGGGACCCTGCTAGCCAGGGCCCCAGTGCTCATAAGTGTGCCTGAATGTGTTACCTGTGTTATGACTAACTGTCTCACTGAGGCTCTGCTATCCAGAACCCTAGGGGTTATGCTCTCTCATTTCTTTCAAATTGTCACTAACAGGCTAGTGACCAATTTTACCAATTTACATTGGCTTACTGGAAAACCCTTATAATTCCCTAGTATATGGTACTGAGGTACCCAGGGTATTGTGGTTCCAGGAGATCCCTATGGGCTGCAGCATTCCTTTTGCCACCCATAGGGAGCTCCGACAATTCTTACACAGGCCTGCCACTGCAGCCTTAGTGAAATAACATCCACGTTATTTCACAGCCATTTTACACTGCACTTAAGTAACTTATAAGTCACCTATATGTCTAACCGTTACCTGGTAAAGGTTGGGTGCTAAGTTACTTAGTGTGTGGGCACCCTGGCACTAGCCAAGGTGCCCCCACATTGTTCAGGGCCAATTCCCCGGACTTTGTGAGTGCGGGGACACCATTACACGCATGCACTACATATAGGTCACTACCTATGTGTAGCTTCACAATGGTAACTCCGAATATGGCCATGTAACATGTCTAAGATCATGGAATTGCCCCCTCTATGTCATCCTGGCATTGTTGGTGCAATCCCATGATCCCACGGGTCTCTAGCACAGACCCTGGCACTGCCAAACTGCCTTCCCCGGGGTTTCACTGCAGCTGCTGCTGCTGCCAACCCCTCAGACAGGCTTCTGCCCTCCTGGGGTCCAGCCAGGCCTGGCCCAGGATGCCAGAACAAAGGACTTCCTCTGAAAGAGGGTGTTACACCCTCTCCCTTTGGAAAATGGTGTGAAGGCAGGGGAGGAGTAGCCTCCCCCAGCCTCTGGAAATGCTTTCATGGGCACACATGGTGCCCATTTCTGCATAAGCCAGTCTACACCGGTTCAGGGACCCCTCAGCCCTGCTCTGGCGCAAAACTGGACAAAGGGAAGGGGAGTGACCACTCCCCTGACCTGCACCTCCCCTGGGAGGTGCCCAGAGCTCCTCCAGTGTGCTCCAGACCTCTGCCATCTTGGAAACAGAGGTGCTGCTGGCACACTGGACTGCTCTGAGTGGCCAGTGCCAGCAGGTGATGTCAGCGACTCCTTCTGATAGGCTCCTTCAGGTGTTGCTAGCCTATCTGCTCTCCTAAGTAGCCAAACCCTCTTTCCTGGCTATTTAGGGTCTCTGCTTTGGGGATTTCCTTAGATAACGAATGCAAGAGCTCATCCGAGTTCCTCTGCATCTCTCTCTTCACCTTCTGCCAAGGAATCGACTGCTGACCGCGCTGGAAGCCTGCAAAACTGCAAAAAAGTAGCGAAGACGACTACTGCAACTCTGTAACGCTGATCCTGCCGCCTTCTCGACTGCTTTCCTGGTGGTGCATGCTGTGGGGGTAGTCTGCCTCCTCTCTGCACTAGAAGCTCCGAAGAAATCTCCCGTGGGTCGACGGAATCGTCCCCCTGCTACCGCAGGCACCAAAGAACTGCATGACCGGTACCCTGGGTCTCCTCTCAGCATGACGAGCGAGGTCCCTTGAATCCAGCAACTCTGTCCAAGTGACTCCCAAAGTCCAGTGACTCTTCAGTCCAAGTTTGGTGGAGGTAAGTCCTTGCCTCTCTACGCCAGACTGCATTGCTGGGAACCACGACTTTTGCAGCTACTCCGGCCTCTGTGCACTTCCGGCGGAAATCCTTTGTGCACAGCCAAGCCTGGGTCCGCAGCACTCTAACCTGCATTGCACGACTTTCTAAGTTGTCCTCCGGCGACGTGGGACTCCTTTGTGCAACTCTGGGTGAGCACCGTTTCACTCCTCTTCGTAGTGCCTGTTCCAGCACTTCTGCGGGTGCTGCCTGCTTCTGAGAGGGCTTCTTGTCTTGCTCGATGCCCCCTCTGTCCCCAGACGCAATTGGCGATATCCTGGTCCCTCCTGGGCCACAGCAGCATCCAAAAACGCTAACTGCATGACTTGCAGCTAGCAAGGCTTGTTGGTGGCCTTTCTTCAGGAAACCACTTCTGCACGACTCTCCACGGCGTGGGGGATCCGTCCTCCAAAGGGGAAGTTCCTAGCCCTTGTCGTTCTTGCTGAAACCTCATCTTCTACTGTCCAGTAGCAGCTTCTTTACACCCACAGCTGGCATTTCCTGGGCATCTGCCCGTCTCCGACTTGCTTGTGACTTTTGGACTTGGTCCCCTTGTTCCACAGGTACCCTTGACTGGAAATCCATCGTTGTTGCATTGCTGGTTTGTGTCTTTCCTGCAGAATTCCCCTATCACGACTTCTATGTCCTTTGGGGAACTTTAGTGCACTTTGCACTCACTTTTCAGGGTCTTGGGGTGGGCTATTTTTCTAACCCTTACTATTTTCTAATAGTCCCAGCGACCCTCTACAAGTTCACATAGGTTTGAGGTCCATTTGTGGTTCGCATTCCACTTTTGGAGTATATGGTTTGTGTTGCCCCTATCCCTATGTGTCCCCATTGCATCCTATTGTAACTATACATTGTTTGCACTGTTTTCTAATACTATTACTGCATATTTTGGTATTGTGTACATATATCTTGTGTATATTTGCTATCCTCATACTGAGGGTACTCACTGAGATACTTTTGGCATATTGTCATAAAAATAAAGTACCTTTATTTTTAGTGTATCTGTGTATTGTTTTTTTTATGATATTGTGCATATGACACTAGTGGTACTGTATGAGCTTCACACGTCTCCTAGTTCAGCCTAAGCTGCTCTGCTAAGCTACCATTATCTATCAGCCTAAGCTGCTAGACACCCTATACACTAATAAGGGATAACTGGGCCTGGTGCAAGGTGCAAGTACCCCTAGGTACTCACTACAAGCCAGTCCAGCCTCCTACAGATGGCTCCAGGTCATCCACTGATCAACGGCTCTGAGGCAACTGAAGATTTGTGAGTTTTCAATGTTTTTGGGGTCTTCTAATTTAAGTGGTATTTGTGTGTCATCTGCATAGTTGTAGCATGTGAGATGGAAATCATTGATCAGTTCTGGTAAAGATATCATGTAGATGTTGAAAAGCAAAGGCGAGATGATTGACCCTTGGGGGACCCCTGCTTTTGTGAGGTAGGGTTCGGACGAGAAGGGGGGCTCTTTTTTGGAGATAGGAAGTAATCCAGTCGAGAGCAATCCCTTGTATGCTGGCTTCGTGGAGTCTATGAGTTAGGGTGTCATGTTCAACCGTATCAAAGGCAGCTGAGAGGTCCAAGAGAAGTAGTGCAGCAACTCCATTCCGGTCGACTGTGTTTTTAAGATCGTCCCAGATTGCCATGAGTGCTGATTCAGTGCTTCTTCCTGGGCGGAATCCAGTTTGGAAGTCTGAAAGTATAGAATTGTCTTCAATGAATTGTGACATCTGGGCGAATGCTGCTCTTTCTATCAATTTGCCCAGGAAAGGTCCATTTGTGATAGGTCTGTAGTTGTTGGGGTCTTGCGGAGCTATGTTTGTTTTCTTTAATAATGGTCGTATGTATGCCTTTTTCAGGTCTGCAGGAAAAGTTCCTGAAGTTAAAGAGTTGTTGATGATTCTTCTTACAGGTGTGGCAGCAGAAGTAGATAGTAGGATGTTCTTGAAGATTTGTGGTGGGCAAGGGTCAGAAGGGCAACCAGAAGGTCTGCTTGCTTTGACCAAATCCATAAATTCATCCTGGGATATTTGTTTGAAGGACTGTAGAGGTTGGGATGGTTTATTCTTAAAGGGTATTTTAGTAAAGGGGTTGGTGCGGATGGTTTTCTTCTGTTTTAAATAGGAGTTCAATGTGTCTGCCTTGGTTGTGTAGTGAGTTGCCAATTTGTTTGTGAAATCTTGAGTGGTGGGATGACTTCCTTCCATGCATGTAGGTTTTCGAAATTCATTGAGAATTTTATAAAATTCCTTGGTTGTAGATTGAGCATTTAGAATTCTGTCTGAGTAGTATCTTTTTTTAGCTTTTTTGAATGATGATTTGTATATCCTGTGAAGTTTGTGCAGCTGCAGTTTGTCTTGACTGTTGTTTGTTTTGAGCCAGGTCCGCTGCAACTTTCTGATTTGTTGCTTTATCTTGTTAAGTTCTGTGTTTCTCCAAGGTGTTGGTTTTCTATTGTCGTGTTTAGTTTTTCTGAGTGGTATTAGGACATCAAAAGCTTCCTGTAGCCACTCATAAAGTTTTGGTACAGAATGAATTGTATCTAGATCTGTGTTTGCTGTTAGTTGTGTTTCTATGTGATCCAAATTGAGTTTGCTCCATGGTCGATAGGTGTATGTATGTAATTGGTTGTGGGGTGAGTGTGTTGATTTGTGGAGTTGTCTGTCGGAAAGTTATCAGATGGAGGTCTGACCAGGTGGTTGGTGTGATGCTATGAATAGTAACAAGTTCAGGATTAGCAAAAATGACATCTAGGATGTGACCAGCGATGTGTGTGGGATTGTGTACAATCTGATGTAGGTTCAATGCGAGTAGGCCAGTGGTGATAGCTTTTGGATGGGGCATATTGGGTTTGTCAAACCAAATGTTTAGATCCCCAATAATGCATAGATTGGAGTATAGTGTAATAAGGTTTGAGACTGTGTCAAGAAAAGCATCTGGGAAAGTGGAGTTGTTAGGTGGAGGTCTGTAAAGGAGGAGAAAGTTACAGGAGGAAGTTGGAGTAGGTTGGCATCTGGTAAGGAGGGCTTCACAACCTTGTATGGAGATGTTGTCTGTTTTACTGAGGTTTATTGCCTGTTTGAATATAATAGCTAGTCCACCTCCTCTCTTGCCTATACGGTTTTGTGTGATGGTTTGATAGCCCGGAGGAAGGGCTTCGTGCAACTGTGGTTCTAAAAATTCTGGACCCATGTAATTTACTTTGCCACAGCAGTACGATTTTAGTATCAAAAGACCGATAATGACTAGTACACTAAGCATGAGCATTTTCGCTCAATTCCAGCAGCGTTTTCACCTCGAAATCGCCATTTTCGTCCTGCACTCGTGGCTCCCATTTTATACACGGCAGCCATTTTAAAAGTTGCCCTCACATAGGCTTATAATACAGTCAGATTTGATTCCAAGGACAGGTACACCTTGATTGACTTTTCTCTGACCTGGGCAAGCTGGAACCATTGCCTCAGGCCAAACCTGTTTGGTCAGTCCCTCTCCCAGTGGCCGAATCAGATAGCATCAAGGCACACCATGCCATAAAACCCTTATTATCACTCACACAGCCTGCCTAATCTTGCTCACACCTGCACCTGCTCTTTTCTTCTTACTTTACGAGGGGGAGGTGCCAGTTTTTATTGGGGGTCCACACTTATCTGATCTAAAATACTAGGCCTTGCCGGGTAATTTATTATGGGTTGGATGACATGAAATATGAGGTTTCATCATGACACTGTTTTTTCCTTTGTAGTGAAAACATGTGAATGACCAACCAAAATGTCAAGAATGTTTGCCTGAAGCTTAAAAAACTGTATATAAGGAAACCTGACTTTGCATTGAAACACAGTCTCCTGAGAACATACAAATCGTGCTGTTGTACTTCTAGGACACTTGTCAATTGGTTGCAGCCAATAAATTCGATCTTTGACTTCACCTAGAAGACTCTGAGTTTCTGTAGTCTGAATCAGGAAAGTACCCGAGGTCTTTGGGTGTACCCTGGCACCGCTGGGTTACCGGATCAGTACCGGTTCTGAAAAACCCAGTACCTCAGTTGGCGCCCAACGTGGGGTGATACCAGCGGTACCGGTCCAAGCCTGAGGTCCGTGGGGAGCTTCGTGTGAAAATTCTGGAGGAAGGCCGCCACTTCATCGACCCCTGCATGTCGACGTGGTCCGAAAGTCTTTGTTGCGAGGTTCCCCGCTTCCCGACGGCTATGAAGGACTGCTGCCCTGGCTATCGCCCTGATTTGGACCCTTGATTTTTGGTAGAGCGAAACGATAAGACGAGTCTTCTGGTGACATCATTGATATTTTCAGTTAAGTATAAGTGGAGCGTCTCCCAGTCCTTAGTTGGACACTTGGTTTGGTCCTTAGTTGGACACTTGGTTTGGTCCTTAGTTGGACACTTGGTTTGGTCCTTAATTGGACATTTGGTTTGGTATCCCTTTGGGATCACTTTGATTTGGAACTTGCAAGTACCAAAGCCGAAGGACTCGTGTATTCACGAGACTATCGTAAACGATAATCCTTTGAAGTTTGAAGCTAGACTAGTGAGCGAAGATGCCTGGTCTTAGCAGACTTGGAAATTTGTTTTGTCTTGGTTGTAAAAGGGACTCCCGGTTGGAGGACTCATGTCCGGTTCCTCCGATTGGAACTCCAACCTATGAACTATATGTGAAGCACGGAGTGGGCCCCATCACGTTTAATAAAGTATGGGTCCGCTATTCTTGGAAATAATTGAGAAAAGTTTTTTTTTTTTTTTTTTTTTCTTGTAAATATGACTTACAACTAGGATCTGCAAACGGTTCTGTAAGTAAATTGCGACGGCGCTATTTATGAAAAATGGCTAAAGCGCGCTGTATTGTGTGTACTGAGTGTTTTCTGTTTATATCTGAAATGAGCTCAATGTGTGTTTGTGGGTCTTCTTGATGTTTACAGTTTGTTAAGTAAAATGTTGGTTAATTAATATTAAGTAGAAACTTAGAAAAATTCCAGAAATTAACCATGTGATGTGCTAACATAGCTATACGTTGCTCTTTAATTTATAGAATGAGCAATTGTGCACATATACAAAACTGCCGTTAAATGCTTAATAAATTAGAAAACACATTCAATAGATATAAATAGGGCCCCCCCCAAAAAAAACGAAATTATCTATTTTCAATTCAGCCAGCACTTTCCCAGTTAAACATGGGTGGAATTTTGCATAACCTTCCTTTTAAATTAAAGTGGCACAAAAATGTGACGCATTTCAAGTTAGGCTTATGCGCTTAGGCTTGTGAGTTAATGTATCCCAAATAATAGGCAAGGGATGCAGCTTGCTTTTATATGTGGAATTATCACAAAAAAAAGAATAATTGTTTTTTTTTAATTGTTTTTTTTTAAAGAAAATTATTAATTATGGGGAAATTATTAAAAAAATAAGTGCCTTTCAAAATCGTTTTTTAATATTTATAAAGCTTAATACCTATACTATGACCTCCTAACATTAAAATTTTATTTAAGTTATGTTGCACCGCTAAAATGACATTTGTATGTGCAATTTTCCCTTGGCGCAGGAGCAAACAAGCTAATTTCTATAAAGTATAAGTTAATATTTTCAATGGCTGACTCATGGATTGTGTAATAGACATTCTGGTAATGCATATTATGCAAGAAAATTGTAGGATATTGATTTTTTAATGCCTAAAATATCAAAGTCGATTTTGGGCAAAAGCACTGTTTAAACTGCATTTTCTTTCATTCAGAGTACTTTTTAAAGTGTCTCAGGCTTCAGTAAATGCATACATTTAGGTTTGATATATATTTGCAGGTTGTGCCTTCCTATGATTCAATGAGTCAATGTGCCAGTACAAAGGCTTGTTTTAATATCAAGGTTGAAGGTTCTAACTTCAGCTGGGCCTACTGAGACGTTCATTCATTCGAGGTTGATGAAATATGTGCCATTGCATGGGATTGCAACAAGCATTTATTCTAACAACTGGTATGTGTGTTATTAAGGTTTGTGAATTATTCACAGTAAATGTAGTTTAATAATCTGGAAATAGAGATACATTTTTTTAGCGCCTAAAAAGGAAAAAACATTTTTTTTTAAATAGAGTGAATTATTGCAGGTTAGAAGGAAAATAGAAAGGCCTACTGTCTTTGACAGATTCAGAGTGGCAGAAGCTAGGAGAGCTACAGAGGCTGGCTCAAGTCATGCTGCTGAGATGCTATCTTTAGTTTTCCCATAAACAATGGAGGAGGCTGTCATGTTGACACTTGTGACCTTTTAAATTAGGGCCTTGTCTCTGTGAAATGCAGAATGACCCTACCGGGCCTCTAAAAGTGGGATTTCTGGTTTCTCCAGAAGAACATCAATACAATTAAAGAACTTAATTCCAAAGGGAAAATATAAAAAAAGGGGTTTCTTCGAAAGTCCCAACATCATGTTAAATGCTCTGCAGAACTGATACATTTGCGTCTCCGCTCTGAAAAATAAAATTATGCCTGCTAGTTGCTTTTATTTGACAGAAAACGAAGTGTTGCATTAAGTCTTAGACAGAAAATAAAATGCAGCCCTTTTCTAAAATTTTGAAGGCTACATGCCTTAATGAGAACGATTTGCCAATTAAGACTTATTTTTCACAGTGGAAATTGTAGGTGCCAAATTAATATGGAGTGTCAGTGTAACAATTTTTACTTTTAGAAAGGTAAAACTAAGGTGGCTTGATGTTGCGAAGTAACTGACAAGAGGGTAACAGTTAAGTAATGGAAATTTATTTTCATGTATTTGGTCCTATCATGAATTGTTCTTGCTGGTCCTGTATGTTAGAAGAGAAACAGTAAAGTTATATTTGACAGCAGATTTCCATTGCCTGGTGATCTACTGTCAAAAGGAGGGTAAGGATTTTAAACCTGACAAATTAAACAGGCCCAAATATTGGGTTTTGGGCTGCAGTTTTACAGTGCATAAAGTACATGACATGGTGTTGTGTGTCACCGCTTATTCACACATGCTATTGTTTTGTCTATGCTTTTTGTGCTTGATACACAGCAAGTATATCTGATGGCTTGACGTTTTGTGCGTTTTTATTATTTTTTTTATTTGTTTTTTGCATGTTTGTTGCTGCTTTTGATACTATTACAAGCTCCCCTGTTTTGTGAGGGGATGGTCATGACGATGCCCATCGCTACGCAACAGTTGGTTGAACTTGTTCTGGTTACTAAATTCCACAGATAATGATATTTCATGCTGTGAACATAAAAGACAACACTTCACCAGTGAATGTCTATTTGGCTATAATGGTATTGAAGGAAAATAAAAAGAGATATACAGGATCAAAGTGTGTCACCTGCAGTTAGTCATGTTACTGCCCCTTCCCTTAAAGGAACAGGCAGCCCTACATTTATGTATCCTTGATTGGACCTAAGGATGAAATTATAGATCTGTGACTCAAGGTGGCCTAATTTCTATATTACATTAGTTAATGATGTTCTGTTTCCTAAGTAGCATATGGCTTTCGTTCCTTAAAAGAAAACCAGGTTTTCATTTTTTCCTGAAGAAGGAACTGAAACATTAGCTAGGAGTACCGTATATGGTGTAGTCGCCAACGGTAGAGTTAAAATTTGTGTAACTTTGGCCTTTGTGTATCACCCGTACTCTTGGTGTTGTGTCACATGCCTGACTATCACCCAAATAATTTTTTTTGTTCTTTCTATAGATTTTTTCTTTGGTTACTTCCCCTGACCAATGTCGCACCATGCTTAGTTATTGAGATTTTAGCTATGTCCTAGTCCCATTTCTCTTTTTCGAATTCCTTTCACCAGTCAGCCCTTTTATTATTATTGATATATTGTTCAGGTTCACATTTCCAGACTGCAGTGATGTACCAGGGACCCCCATGTTATGTATAATTCCCTTTGGTATGACCAGACTGGTTTTCAAGAATTTGCCTGCTTCAATGTTTTCCAGCCTGACTGTCAGGGTAGCGATAGACTGGTTAACTGACTCAATATTATAGTAAGACAAGTTTTCCATCTCAATAGGAGATATCTTATGTTTACCTTTTTGAACATGACGAATTTTCAATGTCTATTTTAATTTGGTTTTCGGTTCCCTTCTGTTCCTGCTACTTTAATTTTTTGTAGGATCAGATGTGTCCTAATCATGCAAATATCAGGACCCTCTAGTTCTTGTCTTTTTGTTTGCACATTTGACTATTAGCCTGTGTATTGCATAGTGCACCTGATGCACAGTTTTTAAAGGAAGGTTTCTACATGTCCCTGATAATCGGTATCATGTGATTTCTCTATTGAGATGTTCTAAGGTAAGGAGGAACACCTAGACTTAATCATTGAGGCAAATATGTGTTTACCCCATTAGACAATGCCACTGTGTGAGGAAATCCATTCAGATAGAATTCTCATGTAGCTATAGATGGCAGAGAATAATGGAGAGAACTGAATTAAAGATGCTACAGACCCTGTTTTGCCCTTCTGCCTTTGTCTTTGTATTTTATGCCCATGGTGTATGGCTACTCCTTTGAAGATTGCAGACCACCTGCTTGCAGTCCCCTTGTTAAAAACCATGAACTGTTTTTGTACTAAATTGAAGGAAACTAACAGCTGTGGCACACTTCCTACGTCACTAGATTCTGCGGGTATCAAGTCATAATAACCTGCAGGACATTGATTTAAGCCTAATTCCCATCAGTGACAGCTACAGATGAAAGACGGACGTCTTGGCCCTACAGTCTCAGCACCCAGGAAGTAGCAAAGCTGGACAGCGATCGCCAGCGCATGGTATCGTACTTGCTCCAACAGACGGCGTTGGACATCACAAAACCAAAGTTTCAGTGTAAAAGAGCTAAAGAGAAGGATTCCTGTTGTTGATGGCAGAGCTGTTTTGAGGTTTCATTTCTCTACCTGTCATGTGCTGGTAACCTCTGACAGTGTGCAATCCCTTGAGCCCCTTGGCCTGAGTTTTGGCCACACACCCCCTTTTCTTTGCTCCAACGGAAGAAGGGCAGTGCACCGGAGATTTCAAGTTTGGAAAAAGGCACTATATTTTGGTGCCCATGAAAGAGCAGCTTGAGCGTCCTCTGACCCTAAATAATGAGTGTTGGAGTCTGAAAGTGCTGCTGAGCTTGAGCTATTTCCCAATTAATGGTGCTTGGGTCTGCACGAGATGATTTGTGCCCTTGATCAATGAAGAGCACATTGTTTGTAGTATCTGCCACAGAGGAGAGACACTGGTGCATTGCTTTAAGACATTGAGACTTTCGAGTGAGCTGTGGGTGTTTGCCAGGAGGGCACTCCAACTAAGCAGTACTTTTCTCACGAAGAGGCCTGAATTGAGAGGCCCATGCGAAAGAAAATAACAAAAGAAAATTTGATGGACAATAGAAGCCTGCCAGAGAGGCTTTTTGAACGGACTCTGGGCATAGTTGGTTTCACAAGAGGTTTCCGTGTGATTGTATAGACTAGGTGTTAGGAGACTGATTGTTTTGCTGGCATTGTTTTAAAGTACTATTCTGTTTAGTAAAAGCAGAATAAAGTCCATTTTCTGTGGAAAGAGTACCCCCTTTTCACCTTAGAGCATTGATGAGAGTCACCACTGTTCCACCTGAACATACAAAAATTACTGAAATGCAGAGGAGCCCTAAAAATGTTACTAGATAATTTTAGGATTTGCTTTTTGGTTAGGGTTGTGAAAAATTATTATTTCATTTGTAAATAGTGGTCACTACTTTCTCCCGTTGTCTATATGTTCTTAATAACGTGTTTTCTAGTGTCTTTTAAACATGACGTTGTCATTTATGGGTGGGATTGTTTTTCTCTACTCAATTGACTTCTGCACCCACTTCCCAACCTATGTCTTTTCCTACTATTGTTTCTTTGCACTTTTTTCACCCTTTTCCTGAACATGAGCAGGTTAGAAGATCAGAATTTGTAAGCAATTCTTTTGTACAGCTTCTGCATCAACACTAGTTAGTAGTGAACAACACTAATTGTTGGGTGTGTGATCTTATGCCACCTACTGCAGATAGAGGTATTCCTTATTTTGTCCTGCCATATGTGGCCTTTTGTGCTACTTCATGTTCGAGGAGACCTGTCCAGAGATAGTTACCAAGTACTAGAATTTTGCTCCAGCAACATCTCCATGGCCTTATAAACATAGACCTGGACTCAGATTAGCATGAGAATAGGTTTATTGCCTATGTAAGGGCAAAAGGAGGGTTTGTGGTTCTAAAAATTCTGGACCCATGTAATTTACTTTGCCACAGCAGTACGATTTTAGTATCAAAAGACCGATAATGACTAGTACACTAAGCATGAGCATTTTCACTCAATTCCAGCAGCGTTTTCACCTCGAAATCGCCATTTTCGTCCTGCACTCGTGGCTCCCATTTTATACACGGCAGCCATTTTAAAAGTTGCCCTCACATAGGCTTATAAAACAGTCAGATTTGATTCCAAGGACACGTACACCTTGATTGACTTTTCTCTGACCTGGGCAAGCTGGAACCATTGCCTCAGGCCAAACCTGTTTGGTCAGTCCCTCTCCCAGTGGCCGAATCAGATAGCATCAAGGCACACCATGCCATAAAACCCTTATTATCACTCACACACCCTGCCTAATCTTGCTCACACCTGCACCTGCTCTTTTCTTCTTCTTACTTTACGAGGGGGAGGTGCCCGTTTTTATTGGGGGTCCACACTTATCTGATGTAAAATACTAGGCCTTGCCGGGTAATTTATTATGGGTTGGATGACATGAAATATGAGGTTTCATCATGACACTGTTTTTTCCTTTGTAGTGAAAACATGTGAATGACCAACCAAAATGTCAAGAATGTTTGCCTGAAGCTTAAAAAACTGTATATAAGGAAACCTGACTTTGCATTGAAACACAGTCTCCTGAGAACATACAAATCATGCTGTTGTACTTCTAGGACACTTGTCAATTGGTTGCAGCCAATAAATTCGATCTTTGACTTCACCTAGAAGACTCTGAGTTTCTGTAGTCTGAATCAGGAAAGTACCCGAGGTCTTTGGGTGTACCCTGGCACCGCTGGGTTACCGGATCAGAACCGGTTCTGAAAAACCCAGTACCTCACAACACTGGTGCCATGTCATCTCGCAACCAGGATTCCGTAATGAATAGTAAGTCAGGTTGTGTGTCTGTGAGCAGGTCGTAGATGTGGTGCTTGTTTTTTGAGAGTGATCGAGCATTTATGAGCTGGCAGTTTAGATAAGGTGTGTTAGTGGTAGTGTTGTTTTGTTTAGTAGAAGGGTAAGTAGTGTAATGTGAGCTTGAAGCAGGAGTGTTGCTAGTTGTGATAACTGTTTGAGGCTCACAATAGTCTTGCTTTTCAATATAGTGTTCCTCTTCCAGCAGGTTAAGGAGGCATTTTGTTGGGTCTGTGTGTGTGGGTGGTGGACTTGGTGGCTGAGAAAGCCATGAGGAGTGCAGTGTTTTTTGTAGGGTAGTTTTATTATGTAACAGACAAGGGGATGCGAGGTTGCTATGAGTGGCATGTTTTTTATTTTGTTTGCGTTTGTTTAGTGTGGATGGAGTATGGGTTAGGGGTGGTGGAGGAGCATGTGGATCATGATGTAAGGCTCTAAATTGTGCAATGGAGGAGAGGCGAATGAAAGTTGCTGGGTTGGGGTGCTTGAGGTAGGTGTTTGTGAAGAGTGGGGGGGTAGGGGTGGAGATAGGATGGAATTTGTATCCTTTGTGTAGTCCTGGGGGTGGGAGTGGGTATGACGATGAGTGTAATGTAAGTTTGTGTTGCTTTGATGTGTTGATGTTTGTGGTCGGAATTGTTTTTGTGGATTAATGAGAGGGGATATTGGTGTAGTTGTTTTTGGTGAGGGATTTGTATGTGAGTTAGTGCTGCTAAGTGGAATTTGAGTGTTAGATGGGGTGTTGCTGTGTTTTGGAGATGAATGTACGAGGTGTGTAAGAGGTGATGGGTGTGTATAATCACATTGACTTTAACTAAACTATAGTTCTAAGCATTGTCTTACTTTAACCATGGATAATCTAACAAGTGACTTTAACTAGACCTCAAGAACTCTGGGTACCTGGAACAAATCAAGAATGATTAATGCAATGTTTCATATGAGCTTTTCATAAAATGTCACAAAAATGTCTAGAAATACAAGAACCTTCTAGAATACTGTTTCAGAACAAACACTGCATTTTTAACATGAGGACAAGACAATCTGAAACATTCCCTGGAAAACAATTGGAATTGTACTAGGGACTTAATATGCACAAAGAACGTCACATTTTGAATTTATCATCTTCCCAGGAAATCCATAGGCTCAGGATAAATGTGTGCACTTCAACAAACCTTACTTGCCATGAAATAATCGCACACACTGTTGCCGATCTGAACACCAAGTTTTACACGCTGAAAATGAATCGCGCACACTGCCGATTCTAACAAGAATATGTAAATGCCATGAAATGATTGCGCAAGCCTTTGCCGATCTGAACACCAAGTTTTACATGCGGGAAATGAATCGCGCACACTGCCGATTCTTACAAGAATATGTAAATGCCATGAAATTATTGCGCAAGCCATTGCCGATCTGAACACCAAGTTTTACATGCGGGAAATGAATCGCGCACACTGCCGATTCTAACAAGAATATGTAAATGCCATGAAATGATCGCGCAAGCTGTTGCTGATCTGAACACCAAGATTTACATCAGAGCAATGATTTGCGTACTCTGAAAGTTTCACGAGTAGACCCAAAACTCAAGAGACTTTTAGAACGGGGTTGGGGGCCCAGCCTGACCTCCGTCTTACCACCCTGCTCAAGAATCACCAAGATAATGCGGGCAGGCCTGGAACGTCAAGGTAGGCCTCAGGAACAGGATCTCAGGAAATTGCTGCTGCTCTGCACCGGGACCTCTGAATAGTGAGCACGTGGAGCTGGGCTGGCTCCCTTATATAGAGTCTGGCCCAACCCACAAACCACACCCAGTCATGCTGCAGAGAAAGCTTCTAGAAGGTCCTAGAAAGGGACCACACCCTAACACACTCAGTCAGTCTGCAGCAATACCTTACAAATGAACAGTTATTGCAAACATCATTAGTAGTGTTTTTCAAGGTTAAAGTCTGGAATGCAAAAGGTTAACATACTGCATATGAACACAATGCATGAATTATGCTCTAGCATAAAGGCTGGGGTTTTGCATTTTTGTCGCCCGTAGAGCGCGCACTGTCCTGATGTTGACACAGACATCCATTCACACACACATCCGCACACACTTTCATACACATACACAGACACGCATTCACAGAACACAACAGACATGCACTCACACATCCATATCTGCACACACACATTCAACACGAAACACACACCTGCATACAAGCACGCACAAACATTCACACACACACCCCCCCACACACACACCCCAACGCCCTCCCTTGTCGGAGCACCCACGTACCTGTGTTCAGGGGGTCCTCCGGCAGGAGACGGGACGGGGCGCTGCTGCCACCAGTAGCGTCTGCCAGCAGAACACCACCAGGCCGTATTATGGGTCATAATATGGCTGATGGCAGTCTACTGGCATGGCGCTGCTTGTGGCAGCAGCGCCACCTTACCGCCATCTGCCGGCATGGCCGCAGCCGGATTTCCGCCACCCTTCTGGCGGAAATCCGGCTGTGGTTATATTACGGCAGACGACTGGTAGCCATGGTGACGGTCTTTTGGCGGCCATTGCTGCGGCGGTAGGCGGTTTTTACCGCATGTATTATAATGTTGGCCTAAGTACTTTAAAATTGAACCGTGTACCATTGAAATACCTGAACACAACAGAGTTGTTTTTGCCCTTTAATGTAACATGTATTCAGAGAGTTATGGCAAAAAAGATGCAACTTACTTATGATGAACATTGTTTAGAAAAAGTACCCTTTTCCATAACCAAAACACCCCTAGGTGTGTGGTAAATACATGGCTTTATATTGTTACCAATCTCTACATTTCAATTTAAATCCTGTTTGAAACATTGTCAAGTAGAAAGGTATGAAGTTTTGGGTGATAGTTTTGTTCACAAGTCCTGGGTTCTGTCTTTTTATTAGAAGTGTGTGCATAGAGAAACTGAAGTCTTCCTTTGTGGCAATTAATATGAAACTTCATTTGGCCAATGATTACTTTGTAAAGCGTCTAAGATGAATTTAGAGTGTTCTCTGAAAGGTGCAGCATTCGCTTTGATTCACCCTGTGTTCTGATTGCTCTTGAATGAGAGATATTTGGTTCCACTCAAAACTGTAGCAATCTGTTATTTCCACTCATGCATGTCATTAGGGAGAATACTCTATGGTCCTCCATCCCTAACTTTAGGGTGAATTTCAATACACTATGCTGACTAAAAGCCTTATAGTTTCAGAAGGACTATACTTTAACATCTGCTAGAGAGACCTTTGATCTCCAAGTTGCGTGGTCGTCTGCTGAAGTTCAATATCTGTTACATACTAACTTGCCCCCAGCATTTGGGTGAACTGGTTCACCAGATATTTCCTGCTTCAAATACAGCGGGGATGGTGCAATTTTTCAGAGTGAATGGGTGTGGGTTTTCTGAGCACATTCCAGACTCTATTTGAAGTGATACCATCCTTTTTGCACTCTCTGGTTTCCAGTGTTTTCGGACGTATACGGTTTGTACTGTTCCTGGTCATGGCTATTTTGGTTTTGTTCTTTCTGCTCCTCAATGTATGCTCCACTGCCATGAGGCCAAATAGTGATAAATCTGCCACATGTCCTGCTGTGTCATGAACGCATGATAGAGTCCTTTAGGGTGTCCCTACTCCACGAATTGAACATGAACTGGTCTTTGTCGATTAGACCTGTGCAGTTACAATATGTATAGCCTGTGTTCCACTGTATGCTGTGCCCTTTCAAGACTGCACTGGACCTGCGTCTGACTACGCAATTGATTGAATCTGTGGATATTAATCTGCACATGAGTTCATTGTGGACCCCCCTTCTGTGTTGTCCCGTCAGGCTGCCATTGCTGCTGGATGAGTATTATGAGACTTATCTTCCGGCTTATATGGATGCTTTGGCTCCTGTATTTCTGAAATCTGGCTCTAACCTAGCGGTAACACCGTTGGCTGTCTTTTCTTCAGCACTGGCTGAGTTGGCTGGATTTGACAGTTTCTGATCTTTAGAACCTGTTTCTCAGGCCTTGATGGATGTGCCGTCTGCTGTTGCAAGTTCGTTCCTGGACACCATAGACTTTTCACATGAAAGTATGTTGGGAACCTCCTAGAGCCAACATTTAAAAATGCGCATTTTAACTTATAATTTCCTTTCTGTCAGTAACCTTTTTACATGGATTTTCATTTATGCGATAAAGTACTGAGAAATCATTGTACATGTTGCCTGTTCTAGTGAGCATTGATGACATCTTGTCTCTATACTGTGTCCAAGGCTAGGCACACAGAACATGATACCCTAAGTATTTTGACTCTCCATAGAGACAGATCCATGTTTGCAGACATATCATGGTTTGGCAGGCATGGTGTTTGCATTATATAAACTTCTCTCTGCGCCATATTCAGGCAGAGGAGCACTTCTACTGCGATTGTCCTTGAACATGGCACACAGTGCCCGAGATGCAGGTTGACTGACTCTGATGCTTATCCTGAATTCAAGCTCTACCCTCCAAAGTACTAAAAACCTGCACTACACCAGACCAGCTTCCTGGTTTCCCGGTGCGTCATATCCAGGTATGGCGAGTCAGGTTGTTCCAATATATCTTACTAAGCTCTCAGTAGTATAGGAAGTTACAAATAGGAATGTACAAACACAATCACAAAACCATAGTTGAACTCAAGGGGCTGACGTGGGACGTGGGTCAGACGAAGAGCCAGGTCTTGAAGTCCTTCCTGAACTGAACCAGTGACTGCCTGAAGTGAAGCATCAGTGTTTTCCAGGTCTGAACAGTGATGCAGGAGAATGATCTTCTTCCAGCCGTGTTCTTCCAGATCCTAGGGACAGTGGTGAGGGGCAGTTGAGCACAGCGGAGGTTCCTGCAGGGTGCATAGAAGGAGAGGCTGTGGTTGAGGTAGGCAGGTCCAATATTGTGAAGGGCCTTGTAAGTGTTTGTCAGGAGTTTGAAAGTGATGCGTTTGTTGATGGGGAGCAGGAGTAGGTCTCTCAGGTGGGCAGTGATGTGGCCGTGGTGGGGGATGTCCAGGATGAGTCTGGCCGCAGTGTTCTCTATTCTCTTAAATGGAGTTTCTTGCTGATGCTGGCAAAGAGTACATTGCCATAGTCAAGTTTACTGCTGATGAGTCCATGGGTAACTCTTCTTCTCGCGTCGATGGGGAGCCACTTGAAAATCTTCAGGAGCAGGTAGAGTGTAGGGAAGCACAAGGATGAGAAGGCGTTGACTTGGCGAGCCATAGAGAGCTAGGAGTCAAGAATGATGCCAAGGTTGCATGTGTGGTCAGTGGGAGATGGGGCAGTTCCAAGGGCAGTGGGTCAACAGGAGCCTTCCCAGGCAGAGGGGGTGGGGCCCAGGATGAGGATCTCCATCTTATCCGAGTCGAGCTAGAGGTTGCTGTCTTTCATCCAATCAGCAACTGCCTTCATTCCGTTGTGAAATTTGCTTTTGGATGTTGATGGTTCGTCCGTAAGGGAGGGGATTAGCTGTGTGTCAATGGTGTATGTGACAATGTTGAGTCCATGGCATCTGACGATCTTGGCGAGCGGGGTCATGTAGACATTGAAGAGGGTAGGACTCATAGAGGAGCCCTGGGGTACACCATAGCTGGTTTCCATTGGTTTCAAGGTGAAACGTAGGAGCCTGAATTTCTGGGTTTGGCCGGTGAGGAAGAACCAGATCCACTCCAGGGCTTTGCCGCGGATGTCGGTGTTGTGGGTCTGGTGCACAAAGTGGTGTGGGAGACGTGTCAAAAGCAGTGGATAGGTAGAGGAGGATGAGGGCAGCTGTTTTACTGTGGTCCAGTGAAGCGCGGATGTCATGCGTGGCTGCTAGGAGCCAAAGCTGGTTACCATGCATTGTCTTATTTGCCTAATAATAGCAGCTCATATTTTTTATACAAGAATAAGATAGTTGCAATAAATGCTCTAACCGACATTTTCGCATCTTTCTTGTGTCCTATGGGGGTCTGAATATTCATGTTCCAGGTTGTGGAATCCATCTTGTACCCCGGTGTGCTTAGGGGTTCCGACTGGGCACTGTGAGATAGCTAGGAACCATGTCGTTATTTTTTGATGATGTATGCAGAATGAGTCCCTATACTCTGATGCTTATGTTGACCAGATAGATACACACTCCTAGTTGACTCATAGGAACCGTATAACACCCCACATCTGGTTCTGGAATTTCCTTCTCTCGCTTGCTTAGGCTCCTAGGTTTCTCATGTGACAATGGGCTGGTGTGAAACTCTTTGTGAGTGTGCTAAGGCTGTTCCTTTGAAATGTAAGTGGGGCAGGGGACATCACTGCCCACACATCCTAGCAGGATGTCCCATCCTGCCAACGTATAGTCAGTTTGTCTTATTGTCTGAAAGGGAATACATAAAGGTCAGCTTCCACCACTAAACCTCTATCTAGGCAGACACTCCTTAAACTCTTGTAATTCAAAATGTCATAAGTAGCATTGACAGTTTTGGGAGCAGAATCTACCACAGACATGATAGCAAAAGGTTTAGAGATAGTGAGAAGAGGGAAAAAGTTTCAGAACTTTAGAAAGCATAGAGAAAAAACTTTTTCTAACTTTTAGAAAACTTTTAGAAGTTTCAATAAACTTTTCAGAACTTTGTAAAACGTTTTAGAGAATAAAAGCAAACTTTTTTGGTTAAGTGTACATACACTGAAATGTTTTGTATATTATTCTCTTATGAAAAGTACATAATGACAAAGTGGTAAGTAGTTACAAGTACTTATCCCACCGCTGCACAACCAATGTAGGAGGCTGGCCTGGCTTGTAGTGGGCACCAGAGGTACTTACACTTTGTGCCAGGTCCAGTTATCCCTTATTAGTGTAGAAGAGGTGTTTCTAGCAGCTTAGGCTGATAGAAGGTAGCTATGGCAAAGCAGATTAGGCTGAACTAGGAGACATGCAAAGCTCCTACTATACCACTTATATCATATGCACAATATCCGTGTCCTCCTCCTGCTTCCTCACCCTCCGCATGCTCCGTAAGATCTTCCGCTGGAACCCCGCCTACGCTGGGACTACAACAGCAAAACTCCAGAAACGTCTGCAACGTATTCAAAACGCCTCCGCCCGCCTCATCCTCGACATACCCTGCAACAGCCACATCTCCGCCCACCTGAGACACCTGCATTGGGTCCCCGTCAGCAAAAGGATCACCTTCCGACTTCTCACCCACGCACACAAAGCCCTCCACAACAAGGGACCAGAATACCTCAACCGACGCCTCAGCTTCTACGCCCCCACCCGTCTTCTCCGCTTGACCAGCCTCGCTCTCGCCGCCGTCCCTCGCATCCGCCGCTCCACAGTGGGTGGGAGGTCCTTTTTCTACCTGGCGGCCAAGACTTGGAACACCCTCCCCACCAGCCTCAGGACCACCCAGGACCACTCCGTATTCTGGAGACTCCTCAAGACCTGGCTCTTCGACTAGCAGTAACCCCTTCCCCCTAGCGCCTTGAGACCCGCACTGGTGAGTAGCGCGCTTTATAAATGTTAATGATTTGAATGATTTGATATCATAAGAAAACACAATACACAGAGTTACTAAACATAAAGGTACTTTATTTTTATGACAATATGCCAAAAGTATCTCAGTGAGTACCCTCAGTATGAGGATAAGTTATATACACAAGATATATGTACACAATCCAAAATTAGATAAGTAACATCAAGAAAAGTAATGTAAACAGTGTAGAATCACAATAGGTTGCAATAGGAACACATAGGTATAGGGGCAACACAAACCATATACTCCAAAAGTGGAATGCGAACCACTAATGGACCCCAGACCTATGTGAGATTGTAGAGGGTCACTGGGCCTGTAAGAAAACAGTGAGGGTTAGAAAAATAGCCCACCCCAAGACCCTGAAAAATAGGTGTAAAGTGCACCTACTACCCCCAGAGAACAAAGAAGTCGTGATTCGGGGATTCTGCAGGAAGAACAAACACCAGCAATGCAACAACAGTGGATTTCCGGACCTGAGTACCTGTAAGACAGGGGGACCAAGTCCCATAGTCGTGACAGTGTCGAGAGTGGGCAGGAGCCCAAGAAATGCCAGCTGAGGGTGCAAGGAAGCTGCCACCTGTTGGAAGAAGCTTGGAGTTCTGCAAGAAAGAAGAGGACAAGGAACTTCTCTTTTGGAGGATGGATGTCCCACGTCGTGATGAAACTTGCAGAGGTGTTCCCACGCAGAAAGACCGCAAACAAGCCTTGCTAGCTGCAAGGGTCGCGGTAGAGGTTTTTGGGTGCTGCTGTGGCCCAGGAGGGACCAGGATGTCCAGAGCGGCCTGGCTCCGGCATGTAGGTACCCCCCATGGTATTCCCTTTGGAGTGAGTGTGACTACAAGGGAAACCCCCCCCGGCACTAGCCAGACCAGAGGCAAATCGCCCCCAACTACGGGCTATTTTACACCTACCCCACCGTGAACTACCTGTTCAGGTAGGCCATACATTTTTCACTTTGAGCACCTCACTTATTGCGTGTGCTCCGACCCTGACGAATGCCCCTGACCTACCAGCACTTAGTGAGGGCAAAAACATGTTGGTCATACGTATTCCTTTTTAGACTCTAAGAGACATTATCCTCTAACGAGCCTTCTTTTTCCCCCCTGTTCTTAGCCTTACCAGCATACACCCTCATTAAAACTAGCAGTAGCAATTGGTGACTTGCTTGGTAATTTTATTTTTCACCCCATCTGGATCTCTGTAATTATCCAGTCAGTCTAATTTCAGCACTCCCTCTGGTTCTTTTAACCAAGAGGTTGAGTCCGCCCAATTAGTATCATCTTACTTGGGTGGGGCTAGGTGGTCAAATGATGAAGCAAGACACTATTATGTGTGTGAGACCACCTAGTCCGTAATGGAACTCCCCCCTCCACCTGTAGAACTACATAGCACCCCCTTATTCGGACAGTTTCCCACCATGACTTCCCCACTTCAGAATCTAAAGTGATTCTAACACGGGTACTGAGGGAATCGACCCAGTCCCACCCTCAGTTCCTACTACCCCACACCTTTAGTGATGTTATAGTTTCCTTTGGGAGGTGGTGTGGGTTAGCAACACTCCCAGTGCTCTCCTTTTGTGTATTATTAGGGACCAGGATGTCGCCACTTGGAGGAGGAGACAGAGGGGGCGCCCAGCAACTCAGGGAGCCCTCACAGAAACAGGTAGCACCCACAGAGGTACCTGAACAGGCACTTGGAAGGAAAGTGAACCGGAGTCCACGCGAAGTCACAAAAGGGAGTCCCACGACGCCGGAGGACAACTCAGAAGGTTGTGCACTGCAGGAAGGACTGTCGGGTACCCAGGCTTGGCTGTGCACGGGGTACTCAGCAATGCAGTCTAGCTTGGGGAGGCAAGGACTTACCTCCACCAAACTTGGACTGAAGAGTCACTGGACTGTGGGAGTCACTTGAACAGAGTTGCTGAGTTCCAGGGACCACGCTCGTCAGGATGAGAGGGGACCTAGAGGACCAGTGTTGCAGTCTTTTGGTGCCTGTGTTAGCAGGGGGATCATTCCGTCGACCCACAGGAGATTTCTTCGGAGCTTCTGGTGCAGGGTGAAGGCAGGCTACCCCCAGAGCATGCACCACCTGGAAACAGTTGAGAAAGCCGGCAGGATGAGGTGCTACAATGTTGCTGGTAGTCGTCTTGCTACTTTGTTGCAGTTTTGTAGGCGTCCTGGAGCAGTCAGCGGTCGATCCTTTGGTAGAAGATGAAGAGGGAGATGCAGAGGAACTCTGGTGAGCTCTTGCATTCGTTATCTGAAGAATTCCCCAAAGCAGAGACCCTAAATAGCCAGAAAAGGAGGTTTGGCTACCAGGTTAGGAGGATTGGCTACCAAGAGAGGTAAGAGCCTATCAGAAGGAGCCTCTGACGTCACCTGCTGGCACTGGCCACTCAGAGCAGTCCAGTGTGCCCCCAACACCTCTGTTTCCAAAATGGCAGAGGTCTGGGACACACTGGAGGAGCACTGGGCACCTCCCCTGGGAGGTTCCTGTCAGGGGAGTGGTCACTCCCCTTTCCTTTGTCCAGTTTCGCGCCAGAGCAGGGCTGGGGGATCCCTGAATTGGTGTAGACTGGCATATGCAGAGATGGGCACCATCTGTGCCCATCAAAGCATTTCCAGAGGCAGGGGGGAGACTACTCCTCCCCAGCCCTTCACACCTATTTCCAAAGGGAGAGGGCGTAACACTCTCAGAGAAAATCCTTTGTTCTGCCTTCCTGGGCCAGGGCTGCCTGGACCCCAGGAGGGCAGAAACCTGTCTGAGGGGTTGGCAGCAGCTGCAGTGGAGACCCTGGAAAGGCAGTTTGGCAGTACCCTGGTTCTGTGCTAGAGACCCGGGGGATCATGGAATTGTCCCCCCAATACCATTCTGATATTGGGGGGACAATTCCATGATCTTAGACATGTTACATGGCCATGTTCGAGTTACCATTGTGACGCTATACATAGGTAGTGACCTATGTATAGTGCACGCGTGTAATGGTGTCCCCGCACTCACAAAGTCTGGGGAATTTGCCCTGAAGGATGTGGGGGCACCTTGCCTAATGCCATGGTGCCCACACACTAAGTAACTTTGCACCCAACCTTCACCAGGTGAAGGTTAGACATAAAGATGACTTATAAGTTACTTAAGTGCAGTGTAAGATGGCTGTGAAATAACATGGACGTTATTTCACTCAGGCTGCAGTGGCAGTCCTGTGTAAGAATTGTTTGAGCTCCCTATGGGTGGCAAAAGAAATGCTGCAACCTATAGTGATCTCCTGGAACCCCAATACCCTGAGTACCTAGGGAATTATAAGGGTGTTCCAGAGTGCCAATTAGAATTGGTAGAAATGGTCACTAGCCTTCAGTGAACATTTTGAAAGCAGAGAGAGCATAAACACTGAGGTTCTGGTTATCAGACCCTCAGTGATACAGTTTGGCACCACACAGGGAACAAATATAGGCCACAAACTATGAGCACTGGGGTCCTGTCTAGCAGGATCCCAGTGACACAGGCAAAAACAAACTAACACACAAGTAAAAATAGGGGTAACATGCCAGGCAAGATGGTACTTTCCTACAGTACCCACCTCCTCTACCTCCTGATCCTGGGATGGGCCAGACTGGTTCTGGTCACTTTCTAGGAGAAGTCTAAGGAGAAGATCTTTGGTAGGGTTCTTACCAATGCTTAAACCCCTTTCTATGTAGAGACCCTTCAAACGTTTAAAGTTTAAACTGCCATAGGTTGCCCGAACAACTGTGGGAGTGAGCTCTACTGCACACATAGTTGTAAGAAAGAGTTTAAGATAGAGAGAAAAAAGCTTTAGAAACCTTTCAGGAAAAGAGAAAAACTTTTCAAAACTTCTTAGAAACTTTTTAGAAAGAGAGTTAAACTGTTTAGGTTAACTGTGCATATTTTTAAGTATTTGGAATATGTTTTTCTTATGAAAAGGACCAATGACAAAGTGGTAAAACAGTTACAAGTACCTATCCCACCCCTGCACCACCAATGTAGGAGGCTGGCCTGGCTTATAGTGGCTACCTGATGGTAGTTACACCTTGTGCCAGGTCCAATTATCCCTTATTAGTAGATTAGTAGTGTTCTAGTAGTTTAGGCTGATAGAGGTAGCTATAGCAGAGCAGCTTAGGCTGAACTAGGAGACATGCACAGCTCCTACTATACCACTTATATCATATTGCACTATATCATAAGAATCACAATACTCAGAGTTACTAAAAATAAAGGTACTTTATTTTAGTGACAATGTGCCAAAAATAACTCAGAGGATATACTCCCTTAGGAGGTAAGTAAAATACACAAAATATACACATAAACCAAAATCAGGTAAGTAAACAGAAAAGTAGTGCAAACACTGTAGAATACAATAGGATGCAATAGGCCTAGGGGCAACACAAATCATATACTAAGAAAGTGGAATGCGAACCACTTAGGGACCCCAGGCCTAGTGTAGTGTGTAGAGGGT
Source organism: Pleurodeles waltl (assembly GCF_031143425.1). Lineage (NCBI taxonomy): Eukaryota > Metazoa > Chordata > Amphibia > Caudata > Salamandridae > Pleurodeles > Pleurodeles waltl. The sequence continues at coordinate 756,719,795 of NC_090449.1, read as the reverse complement.
AGCTGGGAGTGTAAAAAAACACTAAGGGTGTCCAAGACACCCCACCCCAAGACCCTGAAAAGTAGAAGTAAAGTTACCCTACTTCCCCAGAAACACACGAAAATTGTGATAGGAGATTCTGCAAAGACCACAACTGACTGCAAAGCACTGAAGATGGATTCCTGGACCTGAGGACCTGTAAAGGAAGGGGACCATGTCCAAGAGTCATGAAAGTGTCCGGGGGGGCTGGAGTCCACTAAACCCCGGATGAAGGTGCAAAAGGACTGCCTTTGCGTGGAAGAAGGTGAAGATTCTGCAACAACGGAAGATGCCTGGAACTTCTCTTTTGCACAGAAGATGTCCCAAGGAATGCTGGAGGATGCAGAGTTGTTTCTATGCAGAAAGACCGCAAACAAGCCTTGCTAGCTGCAAAGGTTGCGGTTGAAAAAAATGGGTGCTGCCCGGGCCCAGGAAGGACCAGGAGGTCGCCACTTGGAAAAGGAGACAGTGGGGGCCCTCAGCAGCACAGAGAGACAATGCAGAAGAAGGCAGCACCCGCAGAAGTACTTGAACATGGGTTCAAGAAAACTGAGCACAGCGGTTGTCTCAACACTATAAAAAGAGGGTCCCACGAAGCCCAAGGTCAACTCAGCAAGTTGAGCAATGCAGGACGGAGTGCTGGGGACCTTGGCTGTGCTGTGTACGAAGGATTCCTTGTAAAAGTGCACAGAAGACCTAGCAGCTGCAGTTCAAGCACCACACAGGATTACTGTCTGGCGGGGAGGCAAGGACTTACCGCCGTCAAATTTGGACAGATGGACCACTGGACTGCCGGGGTCACTTGTTCCACCATCTGTGTTCCAGGGACCACGCTCGTCACGATGAGAGGAGACCCAGAGGACCGGTGAAGCTGAAGTTTGGTGCCTGCATTAGCAGGGGGAAGATTCCGTCGACCCATGGGAGATTTCTTCACTGCTTCTAGTGCAGGGTGAAGGCAGACAGCCCCCAGAGCATACACCACCAGGAAAAAGTAGAGAAAGCCGTCAGAATTAGGCGCTACAATGTCGCTGGTAGTCTTCTTGCTACTTTGTTGCAGTTTTGCAGGCGTCCTGGAGCAGTCAGCGGTCCATCCTTGGTAGAAGTCGAGGAGGGAGATGCAGAGGAACTCTGGTGAGCTCTTGCATTCGTTATCTGAGGAAAAGCCTACAGGAGAGACTCTAAATAGCCCTCAGAGGAGGATTGGCCACCTAGTCAGGTAAGCACCTATCAAGAGGGGTCTCTGATGTCACCTGCTGGCACTGGCCACTATTAGGCCTCAATTGTGCCCTCACACCTCTGGATTCAAGATTGCAGAGGTCTGGGACACACTGGAGGAGCTCTGGGCACTACCCCTGTGGTGGTGATGGACAGGGGAGTGGTCACTCCCCTTTCCTTTGTCCAGTTTCGTGCCAGAGCAGGGCTGGGGTTCCCTGAACGGGTGTAGAGTGGTTTATGCAAGGAGGGCACCATCTGTGCCCTTCAAAGCATTCCCAGAGGCCAGGAGAGGCTACTCCTCTCAGGCCCTTAACACCTATTTCCAAAGGGAGAGGGTGTAACACCCTCTCTCAGTGGACATCCTTTGTTCTGCCTTCCTGGGACTGGGCTGCCCAGACCCCAGGAGGGCAGAAGCCTGTCTGTGGGTTGGCAGCAGCGGTAGCTGCAGTGAAAACCCCAGAGAGCTGGTTTGGCCGTACCCAGGGTCCATGCTGGAGCCCCGGGGATGCATGGGTTTGGCACCCCAATACCAGATTTGGCATGGGGGTACAATTCCATGATCTTAGACATGTTACATGGCCATATTCGGAATTACCATTGTGAAGCTACATATAGGTATTGACCTATTTGTAGTGCACGCGTGTAATGGTGTCCCTGCTAGTGCCAGGGTGCCCTCACACTTAGTAACTTTTCACCTGACCCTTCACCAAGTGAGGGTTAGAGATATAGGTGACTTATAAGTTACTTAAGTGCAGTGAAAAATGGCTGTGAAATAACATGGACGTTATTTCACTCAGGCTGCAGTGGCAGTCCTGTGTAATATTGGTCTGAGCTCCCTATGGGTGGCAAAAGAAATGCTGCAGCCCATAGGGATCTCCTGGAACCCCAATACCCTGGGTACCTAGGTACCATATACTAGGAACTTATAAGGGTGTTCCAGTGTGCCAATTAGAATTGGTAAAAATGATCACTAGCCTGCAGTGACAATTTTAAATGCAGAGAGACCGTAAGCACTGAGGTTCTGATTATCAGAGCCTCAGTGACACAGTTAGGCACTACACAGGGAACACACATTCAGGCCACAAGTAGGAGCACTGTGGGCCTGGCTAGCAGGATCCCAGTAAGACAGGCAAAAACAAACTGACACACAAGTAAAAAAATGGGGGTAACATGCCAGGCAAGATGGTACTTTCCTACGATGAGTGTGAGTGAAAGCGTGTATGGATGCGTGTGAGTATATGTGAGTGAACGCGTGTATGGATGCATGTGAGTATGTGTGAGTGAATGCGTGTATGGAGGTGTAGGTGAATGGGTGTATGCATGGTGCATGTGGGTGTTTGTGTGCATTTATGTGGGGAGGGGTGTCATGTAAGTGGGGGTACTATGTGAGTAGGGGGGAGCTGTGACTAAAAGAGGGTGGGGGTTTCTGGTGCTTGGTGGGAGGGGGTGTGGGGGAGCTGTCTACCAGTGACCGGAAAGGAATCCCCTGTCACCTGTAGCGCTACCGCCATTGTTATCGTGACGGTGCTGCCGTCGCAGAAACCATCATGGTAGGCTGTCTCCTAATACCGCTGGCGGTCCTCTGTGGACCGCCGGGTAGGAGATGAAGATCTCTGGCCCGGCAACTCTCATGGTGGTATGGGTGGAGATGTGACGGGTCGGCAGCAGCCAACCCGCCACGCTCACAATGTGGCGGTCTTCACTGCCGGCCTGTTGGCGGTGATACCGCCACATTAACCTTGGCAGTCGGGAGACCACCAGGGTCATAATGACCACCTATATGTTAAGAGTGCTTAGTCTGGAGAAAAAAGGGGCATATTTACTCATTTTTTGTATGCGCAGTAATCAAAGTTGCTGTACTGTGTTGCATTAAAAGGAGAGGGCACAACAGCACCATATCTACTAAGAAATGGTGCTGTTGCTCTCTCCTCTAGTACTGTTTGTGTGATGTCAAGGTTAGGTTTCATATCGGAAGAGTACCTTTCAAGCACAAAATCTTATGCTTTGATACATTTTAACACTTTGCCACTGTTTATGTGTTCTGTACGGTGCAGCACACATGGAAAGCTAGAAAGGTTAAAATAAAGCTTTAATCTAGCTTTACGCCTGCCTCAAAGAGGTATAATTTTTCTGATGTCATTCCCTTTGTATCAAAGTTAGCAGACAGGGAAGAGTGTCACAATACATGAATAAATGCATGGAACGTACATGTACCACCTATGAAATGCCTCCTTGGTGTAAAGTACTGCATACTGCTACTTTCTGTCACTCTAGGGAGACTGTCCAATGAAATTTAGGATTTGCACTGGAAAGTAAGTTCCAAAACATTTTATACCATGGAAACCTGGCTCAAAATGTTAGTAAATCTACCCAATAAATGTAACACAACAATTGTCAAAGGAGTTCTTTTCAGCAACCTTGGAATACCAACAGATTGATGGTATTAAACAATAAAGTTCTACTTGCATTTAGTGTGCTATGCTAGGATTGTTAATTGTGATATCCAAGAAACAAAAGTAGCCAAAATAACACGTTGAGCTAGCTACATACAATTATATATCTGTGATCTGCTTGTACCAGGTTGTGCTTTGCAGCTGGAACATTAACCGTCTATGCTACTATATGAGCATGAGTCAAAATTGTGACTTAACAAATTGCAGATCTCACGTCCAGTGCATTAACCAATAAAGTTATCATGCTGCTGTAATTGCCCCCTGAGAAACGCCACGCACACAAAGATCTCTGCAGACTGCTATCTTGGTTCAGCTTGTCATGCACAGTGCACCCCTTTGACCTTGGCACCTGCTGTGACAGCACCAGTCACACTGCCCTGAAGCTGGCACTGCCTGGAGGTACCCCATGAAGTGATGGCAGCGGCGTACTTTGTTTTGTGAATTGCTACTCTTAACTAATCTTTTTTTATGTATCAAAAAAGGAGTGCAGGATACTGGCCTTACTAGCATAAAGTTCTGCTTCAGTTTGACACGCATACCCTGGCATTCAATGTATGTGTCTAGTGTATGTATATATGATGGATGTGTAGCAGGTGACACTCCATGTGTGGTGAAAGTCTGAGTGCTGTGACCAGTGGGAGGCATTTTGGATGGCACTGGTTTAGCATCACACATGATGGAGAGTAGATACAACTTTCCCCAAACAGTGGAAATGTATTGACTGCATACCTGTGGCTGGAGGAAGAAGCCCTAGACACTGAACTGAGGGAGGATGGGGATACGGAATTTTAACAAAGTCCTTGTAAGCAATGGGCTGCTGATTAGCTCTTTCTGAGCAATGCCATTTGATAGATGGTGGGAGCTAGGGGTTGGTCAGCGGTTAAAGGTGATGATGTTTGTAAGTATGGACTGTCCTTTTATCTGTGCTTGATGGCTGCTTGAGGAAGGCTGATGACTGACAAGTACAGAGATCCCACACTTCGTTTGAACTGTTTGGCCATTTCAAAATGCTTTACACATTTGCTCTATGTTAAACCCTTCTACTCCGTGCCATAGCTATCAGGAGTTGAGCGTAAGTTTGAAATATTGAAACTGTTGTCTGGACCAACACGTTAAGTGACTTCATTAGTTGTAGTGGACCATCACCCACCTCCATTATCCATTCTCTTTCCTACATCTATATTTTCAGTAGAGTGTCTTTCACAGTCCACATAAGACTCAACAGTAGGATTTAATGCTGAACTATAGAACATGGCATACCTTACTATCTTAACTTGCTGAACGATACTGTGTTTGACCTGTCTCAAACAGATTTGATTTCACCAAAAAAGGGAAGGTGATGTGAACATCAGACACATTCATTCCACATTATAAAAATGATCTTTGGAAAAGCATTGTTTGCCAAATATATCAATGTAAAAGTATCTGTTTCGTAAGAATATTTGAACTAAAATATATGCTAAACATATATCGTTGATTTTGCACATAAAAGGATTGCATGTTGTTAGGGTTCTCGGGAAATGACTCAGGCGTGAACAACTAATTTGTGCAACATATATTAAGCCTCTCTACAAGCTTTTGAGGTGTCTTCCCTTTTACTGCACACCAAACTTGCAGGGGGCTCTGGGAGGTGCCTTTGTAGGTGTATTTTTGTACCTTGTAATTGTAACTTTCCAATAAGGTGACATTCTCTGATCTTAACATTTTGACACATGCTTTTATGCAACAAATACCGAAAACTTAAATTACCTAGGTGGTTTGGCAAATATGGGGTTGGTGATTGGAGAGTCAGATAGTGGATGGCAACCTCACAGCCCTGTCTATTTGGGGAGCAGCAGAGAAATTCTTATAGAATTTCATGGGGCTTTCAAGGTAACAGTTGCTTTAGACAATCATCCTCATTGTAGCTCCCCGATACGCAACCAGCCAACACACACTTTGCCAGATTATGATATATATATAGATGGTCCATGTTAAAGCATGAAATGTATACAGTTTTAACAATTATCCAGATCTCAATACTGTAATTAACAATTAATCACAGAAATGATAAACAAGAGACATAAGGCGACTTGAACATTATGCCCTCGTAAAAACATTTCTGGTTCATAGTAATTAGATAAACCACTCTATGTGAAGTAGCATGCACTATACTCTCTGGTAAGAATGATATGTACATACCATTTTCTGTTTTACGAATTCTTCAGTATTTTTGTTTGTGGGCGAAGATGAATCTTCTTTTGCAATGTTTTTAAAACAGGTTCCTGGGAGGGATTCTTCCAGGAATGGCTGTTGGATAAGAAGACAAAAACGTTAAGAACTGCACACATATTGAAGTTTATTTTTGATAGACTCACACTAGTATAATTATCATACACATATTATAAACTGAACCATATTCACATATAAGAGGGTGTGTGAAGATGTAGATCTGATAAATGCAATGAGAATACTTACACAGCTTCCCATCTCTATAAAAGCGTGAGATTATTTACCATATTATGATATATATCTAGGGGCTCCTGTTCTATCATGTAATGTACACTGAAATGTACACTGTTTTAAGAATTATTCAGACCATAATGCTGTAATTAAGAATTAATTACAGCAACTAAAAGAAGAGACATACGGGGACCTGAATAATATGCCGACATAGAAACATCTCAACTACACGTTCACAGAAATGAGATAAACCACTCTATGTGAAGTAACATACACTATACTATATAGTAGGATTCACTTAAAATATCAGAAAAAAAACTGATATGTGCATACCATATTTGTGGGAAAGTACCATCTTCCTTGGCATGGTACCCCCATTTTTCCCTGTATGTCAGTATGTTTTTGCTTGTCTCACAAGGATCCTGCTGGTCAGGATCCCAGTGCTCATAGTTTATGGCCTAATGTGTGTGTCTGTATAGTGCTTGACTGTGTCAATGAGGCTCTGCTAACCAGATTCTCAGTGATTATGCTCCCTCTGCTTTTAGATGTCACTATAGGCTAGTGACTTCATTTACCAACTTCTATTGGCACACTGGATCCCCCTTATATGTCCCTAGTATATGGTACCTACGTACCCAGGGCATTGGGGTTCCAGGAGATCCTTATGTGCTGCAGCATTTCTTTTGCCACGTATAAGCAGCTCAGCCAAACCCTTCCACAGGCCTGCCATTGCAGCCTGCTTGAAATAGTGCACAGCCATTTTCACTGCACTTAAGTAACTCATAAGTCACCTATATGTCTAACCTTCACTTACTGAAGGCTAGGTGCAAAGTTACTAAGTGTGAGGGCACCCGTGCATTAGCAAAGGTGCCCCCACAGAGTTCAGGGCCATTTCCCGGGACTTTGTGAGTGCAGGGACGCCATTACACATATGCACTACACATAGATCAATCCTCTATGTAGCTTCACAATGGTAACTCCGAATATGGCCATGTATGGTGTCTAAGATCCTGGAATCATCCCCCCATTCCAAATCTGGTATTGGGGAGCCAAATCCATGCGTCCTGGGGGCTCCACCATGGACCCTCAATACAGCCAAACCAGCTCTCTGAGGTTTGCACTGCAGCTACTGCTGCTGCCACCTCACAGACAGGGTTCTGCCCTCCTGGGGTCTGAACAGCTCAGTCCCAGGAAGGCAGAACAAAGCATTTCCTCTGAAAGCAGGGTGTTACATGCTCTCCCTTTGGAAATAGGTGTTACAGGCTGGGGAGGGGTAGCCTTCCCCAGCCTCCGGAAATGCTTTGAAGGGCACAGATGGTGCCCTTCTTGCATAAGCCAGTCTCCACCAGTTCAGGGACCTTTTGTCCTCGGCTCTGGCGCGAAACTGGACAAAGTAAAGGGGAGTGACCATTCCCCTGTCCATCACCACCTTAGAGGTGGTGCCCAGAGCTCCTCCAGTGTGTCCCAGACTTCAGCCATCTTGCTTTGCAAGGTGTGTGGGCACTCTGGAGGGCTCTGAGTGGCCAGTGCCAGCAGGTGACATCAGAGACCCCTCCTGACAGGTCTTTACCTGAAAAGGTAGCCAATTCCCCTCTCAGGGCTATTTAGGGTCTCTCCTGTGGGTTTCCTCAGATTCTAGTTGCAAGTTTTCAGCGGGAATTGTCTGCAACTACTACTTCATCCTCTGACCTCAGATCAACCGCAGCCTGCTCCAGGAACTGCTGTAACAGCAACAAAGTATCCACAATGGATAATTTTCTTCTGCAACTTCAGCTCCAGCCAGCAACAGTTTCCACGGTGTGCACGCTCTGAGGACTCCCTGTTTTCATCCTGCATTAGAAAGACCAAAGAAATCTCCTGTGGGGTGACGGAGCCACTCCCCTGCTCACGGCACTCCTGGACTCCTCTCACAGCGACGAGCGTGTTCCTAGAAACACAGAAGGTGGACCCCATTGACACAGACTGTCCTGAGGTCCTGCTGTCGCAATTTGGAGGAGGTAAGACCCTGCCCTACCTGAGAGCGACTGTATCCTTGTGCACCGCGTCTTCTTCACCTCCTGAAACCTCTGTGCACTATTTGCTAAATTACTTCATGCACAGCCTGGCCCAGGTTCCCAGCACTCTATCCTGCAACGCTCAACCGAGTTGACCTCCGGCGGCGTGGGACCATTCATTGTAGTGCTGCACCAACCGCAATTTGCACCTCCTTTGTCCCTGTGTCCTGGGACTCCTGTGGGTGCTGTCTGGCATCCTGAGGGCTCTCTAAAGTGCTGAGAGCCCCCTCTTCCTCCTCACACAGAGTTGAGCCCCCCAGGTCCCTCCTGGGTCCAGCCAGCACCATTTTGACTCAAAATGCAACTTTGTCGTAACCAAGGCTTGTTGGTGACTTCCAACACGAAATCACATCTGCATCTATTTTCATGTTGTGGGACATCCTTTGCATCATGCAGGAACCCGACGGCATTTTCCTAGGGTGCATTCCTGTAGTCTTCGTCCAACCAGGTACTCTTCTTTTGCACCCTCTTCTGGGTTGGCAGGGGCTCCTGTCTTTCCTGGAACTTTTTTCGATTTCTGGACATGGTCCCCTTCTTTTGCAGGTCTTCTGGTCCAGGAATCCAGCAGTTGTTGTTTGCAGACTTGGTTGGTTACTGCAATAATCCATATCACGAGGTACAGTGTGTCCTAAGGGAACTTGCAATACTTTACTCCTGCTTTTCTGGGCTCTGGGGTGGGGTCATGTACTTACCTTTACTGTAATCTTACTCCCCCAGCGATTCTGCACACACTACACTTGCCTAGAAGGGAATTTGTGATTCACATTCCACTTTCTTAGTATATGATTTGTGTTGCCCCAGACCTATGTTTTCCCATTGCATTCTATAGCATTTCCTATTGCTTGCACTATCCTATGTCCAATTACTCACCTTACTTTGGTGTCTAGTGTATATATTGTGTATAATACTTACCTCCAGAAAGAGTATTGTTTCTAAGATATTTTCAGTTCTGTGTCACCCAAATAAATAACTTTATTTTTGGTAACACTGAATATTGTCTTTACTTGTGTATAAGTACTGTGTAACTATAAATGGTATTGCATGAGCTTTGCATGTCTCCTAGCTCAGCCTAAGCTGCTCTGCTATAGTTATCTCTATCAACCTAAGCTGCTAGAACACTACTACATTTCACTAATAAGGGATAACTGGACCTGGTATAAGGTGTCAGTACCTAAGGTACCCGCTACAAACCAGGCCAGCCTCCTACAATATTCTGTTTTACTGATTTCTCTGTATTTTTGCTAGTGGGTGAAGAAGAATCTTCCTTTACAATTTAATCAACACTGGGTACTGGAAGGCATTCTTCCAGGCATGGCTGAATAATAAGAAGACATAAAGGTTAAACAATTGACACTTATTAGAGTTTATATTTTGATAGCTTTACCATATCATTATCATAAACTAATTTTAAACTGAATCAAAACAACACACCCGATAAAGTACCCCTGCTATACATTCTAAGTCACAAAGGAGTTTCAGACTGAAGGGTGAGGTAATTTATATGGTCATGGAACTCCGAAGTGACCTGAAATGTAATTTAGACACAGGACAGAGTACATTCTATTCCTATAATACATAGGGGGTCATTCTGACCCTGGCGGTCGACGACCACGGAAGCACCGCCAACAGCCTGGCGGTGCTTCCTAGCCCATTCTGACCGCGGCGTTAAAGCCGCGGTCAGAAAAGGGAATCCGGCGGTTTCCCACCGTATTTCCCCTGCATGGGCTGAATCTCCATGGCGGCGCTGCAAGCAGCGCCGCCATGGAGATTCTGACCCCCTTCCCGCCATCCTGTTCCTGGCGGTTTATACCGCCAGGAACAGGATGGCGGGAACGGGTGTCGTGGGGCCCCTGGGGGCCCCTGCACTGTCCATGCCACTGGCATGGGCAGTGCAGGGGCCCCCTAACAGGGCCCCATAAAGATTTTCACTGTCTGCATTGCAGACAGTGAAAATCGCGACGGGTGCAACTGCACCCGTCGCACCCCTGCAACTCCGCCGGCTCCATTCGGAGCTGGCTTCATTGTTGCAGGGCCTTTCCCGCTGGGCCGGCGGGCACTCCCTTGGCGGGCACCCGCCGGCCCAGCAGGAGAGTCAGAATGGCCTTCGCGGTCTTCTGACCGCGGAGCGGCCATTTGGGGGTTCCCGCCAGGAGGGCGGCGTCCGCCGCCCTCCAGGGTCAGAATGACCCTCATAGTCTTTCATGTTGAGGTCTCTCACTGTGTTAGATCTGGAATCCTTTGTGCAGTTTTCCTCTACCCTTTTGCCTTCAGACATCCTGTTTTTGCTGACTTTGTTTTTTCTGGCCTTAGGACTCTGCGTGCTTTTCCACTGCCAATGAGTGTGAAAATGCAAAAGTGCTTGTGCTCTTTCCCTAAAATATCATAGCATTGGCTTATACCCACATTTAATCTTTAATTCACTTGTACATCCCTGTTAAAGTGGATTTACCTGCACCCAGGGCCTGCAAATTAAAGGCTACTAGTGGGCCTGGAGAACTGATTGTGCCACCCACTTAAGTAGCACTCTAAACGTGTTGTAGGCCTGCCATCTAGAGTCTCAAATTTGCCTGGCCAAAACCTTTCCTTTTAATACATTTAAGTCACTTGTAAGGTGGACCCTGGACACGCCTAGGACAGGGCCCAGTGTATTTGAAAAGCAGGACATGTACTTCTAAGTTTTACATGTCCCAATAATTAAAAACATTTAATTTGTTTTTCAAGACTGCAAGGCTTACCTCTCCTGTACAATAACATTGGAATTATCTTATATTTTATGAGCATTTTCCGAATGGTAGCAGCAAACCCCTTCACGTTTGGTGTCTTTGTAATCAAAATTTAAAATCCTAACTCATGGTGAAGTCAGATTTTAAATTACAGTCCTGAAAATGCCACTTTTATAAAGTTATCATTTACCTGTCCTTGCCATATGGTGCCTGTAGCCTGTCTCTGAGTCACGTTTCGGTGTGGGTGAAAGTTGGGCTTGGTGTATTCCTCCTAGCCTGTCACACACAATGGGCAGCTAAGGTGTGACTGGATGGGCCATCACTGGCAGGATAGGAGGGAGGAGCTGGACCCAGCCCATCTTAAACTTGAATATGCTGTGGACTGCCTCCACACAAAGGGCTGCATACCCCTTGTAGTTAGTCTGGAGCCAGTGCCAGTAAGGTAGGGCACATGTTCACTTCAAAGTCATGCCTCTAGAAGCTTCTTCCCACTTCAGAGGCAGAAATGGGTACATATCCTTGACCTCAGACACCACCACTTCAGTACATTTCTGAACTTGTGGATACTCTTCCAGGAAGCAGTACAGCTGCACTGCTAAAAGGACTGCCATTCTGCTGAACTGCTGCTCTGAAGGAACTGTTGCCCTGCTGTACTGACCTGCTGCCTGCTGCCCTCGTGCCTGAGTGAGAAGGATTTGATCTGCATCACTTGAAACTAGAGCAACTCCAACATCTAGTTGGCTGGCCTCCAGATCTGAAGCCTCAGGGACACAACAGGCTTCCAACAACTTTTCACCTGCACCTGGACTCTGCCATCTGTGATCCTATTCTGTCAATTGGTGTCACTCCAGTCCTCGACCCTTGGAAGCAGGCAGATGCTCTGCCAGTCTCTGCGGATTCAGTGGAACCCACACATCTCTGGTATGTGGCACAACCCCGAGCATAACCAATGCATTTCTGCTGCTGCATGGATTGCACCCATCACAAAGACCTACATGGCCATTGCAGCCAGTATCACCTTTGGAACCACCGCTGTGTGACACATCCTTGGCTCAGGCCATCCCATTTCTCGATGGCAGCTGCAATGACGCTGCCAGACTCCACATCGCAGCCTCACCACTCCTCTGAACTTTGAATCACAAGCCCCATTGACGGGGTCCTCAACAATAATGCAGGCCCTCAAATTGCAGTCTTGCTGTATCTGGGAACCGCTGGATCATCTCGGTCTCGCAACACACCCACTTTTATTGGCCTCAAATGAGGAAGGCCTCAGATGCTTTCTGCAGGTCCAGACCTACTTGCAAGACAAGTGGCAAGTCAGGAGGGCAGTGCAAGGCTCCCCTGCAACCTTTTCCTGTCATTGGCACCCTCTTTGAAAGGGTGAACATCATCATTTATGTGCCTCCGGACATCAAGACAGCCATTGGCAAAAGGCTTGTCCTGATCTTGGTGGACCATGCCACCTGGAACCCAGAGACTACCGCTCTGAGGATGATGACTGTGCCTGCAGCATCCAGAACACTGATGGGGATATTCACCCATGCGGGGTTCCCCAAGGAGGTGGTGTTAGACTGTGGTACCAATCTCATGTTGGCGTACATGAAGGACATGTGAAAGACGTGTTGGATAACCCATAGGTTCTCCTCTCCTTACCAAACCCCAAACCAATGGGATAGTTGAGTGGTTCACCAAGACCCTTGAAGGCATGATCATAGGCCTGTCAGAGTGCATGAAGCAGAGGTGGGATGTCTTCTTGCCATGCCTGTTGTTTCTGTACTGGGATGTGCCACAGAAGGAAGTAAGCTTCAGCCCCTTCGAGCTTCTGTATGGACACCTGGTGAAAGCATCTCTCAGTCTGATCAAGGTGGGGTGGGAGCAAGCTCCCAGGAAAACTCACAGAATGTGGTCAGCTATGTAGTGGCAATCTGTACTCAAATGTAGTGCATCTGGAAGAAAGTTAAGGCACATCTAGAAGCCAGCAAGGAGGTCATGAAACAGTGGTATAACCAGAAGGCCTCTCTGGTCGAGTTTTATTCTGGTCAAGAATTGTGGATGATGGAACCTGTAAAGCCCAGGGCTCTACAAGACCAAGAGTGAGGTCATCTACCTGTTGGATCTCAAGACCCCTAGGGACCCTGTAAGGGTCTTCCACATCAACTGTCTCAAGCCCCACTTCGAGAGATCTGAGTTAACCATCCTCCTGGTCATGGATGATGAGATGGAGGAGGAGAGTGAACCTCTCCCCACCCTCCTTTCTTCCAAGGAGCAGGATGGGTCATTGGAGGGTATCAGACTCTCCCCTACGCTGACCCTAGAGCATCAGATATACTGCCACCAGCTGTTAGGTTGGTTTGCCTCTCTATCCTCCCATTCCTCTTGACTCACTACATGGTGTTCCCATGATATTGACACTTAGGAGAGTACACATGTGAAAAACAAAATGTACAGGTTGTCTGGTAAGATGGTTAAGGAGAAAGTCTCCTAGATGCTGGAATTGGGGGTATTGAGCCTTTAAACAGCCTTTAGTCCAGCCCCTCGGTGTTGGACTCCAAGGCAGCCCCTCCAGGTGCCACCCCTGAACTTAGGTTCTTAGTGGATTGTTGGGAGCTCAATGCAGTCACCAAACATGATGCACACCCCGTCCTGGGAGCTGCCAAGTTTCTCAGCATGCTTGACATAACATCGCGGTACTGGCAGATTGCCTTAACTGAGGGAATAAAGAGAGGTCTGCATTCCCTACACTGAAAGGGCAATTCCAGCTCTGAGTAATGCCTTTTGGGTTGAAGAAGGCCCCAGACACTTTCAAGACACTTTCCAGAGGTTGGTCAACCAGGTTCTGGCCAGGTTGGAGAAACTCAGTGCGTCCATCTAGACGACATTGCAGCCTTCAGGGCCAGCTTGGAGGACCATTTGTGCCATCTCAGGGAGGTGCTTCAGGCTCTGTAGAGGGAAGGCCTGGCTATCATGGGCAGTAAATGTACATCTCAAGTATTAGTTAACCGTAGAAACATCTCAAGTACTGGTTCACAGTAAAGAAATAAATTGCTCTATGTGAAGTAACATAAACCATACTGTCTTGTAAACTTCATTTAAAATATAAGAAACAATGATAAATGCATACCATATTTAGTTTTACTGATTCTTCAAAAGTATTGCTGGGTGCTGAGTGGCATTCTCCCAGGTGTTCCTGAAGGATAGGAAGACATAAAGGTTATTAAATGCATACATATTCGAGTTTATTTTTCATACTGTTCCAATACTATCATTATCATAAATTCATTTTAAATTAAACAAATCTACATATAAAAGTGAGTTGGAAAATGGTAGATCTCATGTTTGCAAAGAAAATCCTTACACAGCTTCCTATGCCTATAATGGAATGAGTTAAAATGCACTTTGCCAGATTATGATATCTGTTCTGGGCAGCCATGTTCTATCATGAAATCTATACTATTCCATACTGTAGTACTGTAATGAAAAATTAATCACATGAATGTTAAACAAGAGACATATGGGGACTTGAATATTATGCCCTCATAGAAACATCTCAAGTTCAGGTTTACAGCAATTAGATAAGGTACTCTATGTGAAGTAACATAATGTTAATGTTAATTGAATTTATAAAGCACAAATCACCCTGGGCTGTCTAGGGTACATACACTCTTCCTGTCTAATAAGATTCATTTAAAGTATCAGATTAGACTGATTTGTGCATACCATGTTCTGTTTTATTGACTCCTCAGTATTTGCGTTAGTGGGGGAAGAGAAATTTCCTTCTACAATGTCTTTAGCTGTGTGTTCTGGGCGGCAGTCTTCCAGGAGTAGCTGCAGGATAGGAAGCAAAAAAGATTAATCAATGCACACATATTGGAGTTTATTTGTTCATGGTCTAACAATACAATCGTTGTCATAAATTAATTATCAGAAAAGGAGGTTTGGCTACCAAGAAAGGAGGTTTGGCTACCAAGAGAGGTAAGAGCCTATCAGAGGGGGTCTCTGACCTCACCTGCTGGTACTGGCCACTCAGAGCAGTCCTTTGTGCCACCAACACCTCTGTTTCCAAAATGGCAGAGGTCTGGGACACACTGGAGGAGCTCTGGGCACCTCCCCTGGGAGGTACTGGTCAGGGGAGTGGTCACTCCCCTTTCCTTTGTCCAGTTTTGCGCCAGAGCAGGGCTGGGGGATCCCTGAACCGGTGTAGACTGGCGTATGGAGATATGGGCACCCTCTGTGCCCATCAAAGCATTTCCAGAGGCTGTGGGAGGCTACTCCTCCCCCGCCCTTCACACCTATTTCCAAAGGGAGAGGGTGTAACACCCTCTCTCAGAGGAAATCCTTTGTTCTGCCTTCCTGGGCCGCGGCTGCCCAGACCCCTGGAGGGCAGAATCCTGTCTGAGGGGTTGGCAGCAGCAGCAGCTGCAGTGGAAACCCCGGAAAGGCAGTTTGGCAGTACCCGGGTTCTGCGCTAGAGACCCGGGGATTCATGGAATTGCCCCCCAATACCAGAATGGTGTTGGGGTGACAATTCCATGATCTTAGACATGTTACATTGCCATGTTCGGAGTTACCATTGTGACGCTACACATAGGTAGTGACCTATGTGCAGTGTAAGCGTGTAATGGTGTCCCTGCACTCACAAAGTTCGGGGAATTTGCCCTGAATGATGTGGAGGCACCCTGGCTAGTGCCAGGGTGCCCACACACTAAGTAACTTGGCACCCAACCTTCACCAAGTGAGGGTTAGACATATAGGTGACTTGTAAGTTACTTATGTGCAGTGAAAAATGGCTGTGAAATAACGTGGATGTTATTTCTCTCAGGCTGCAGTGGCAGGCCTGTGTAAGAATTGCCTGAGCTCCTTTTGGGTGGCTAAAGAAATGCTGCAGCCCATAGGGATCTCCTGGAACCTCAATACCCTGGGTACCTAAGTACCATATACAAGGGAATTATATGGGTGTACCAGTGTACCAACGAGAATTGGTAAATTTAGTTACTAGCCTGCAGTGACAAATTTAGAAAGCAGAGCGAGCATAAACACTGAGGTTTTGGTTTGCAGAGCCTCAGTGATACAGTGAGGCACCACACAGGGAACACATACAGGGCATACACAATGAGCACTGGGGTCCTGCCAGCAGGATGCCAGTGACACAAGGGCAAAAACCAACATACATACAGTGAAAATAGGGGTAACATGCCAGGCAAGATGGTACTTTCCTACAATAATGATCCCATTACATTCAGTGGAGATTGTAATACGGCGGACGGGATATTCGTCACATTTTTGATGGAGGAAACCCCTCTGTCAAGGTCGTAATAAGGCCCTTTATTCATTATAATACATGATGTTCCATGTTTAGGTCTTGTTCCTTAATATGAAAGTGTGGTTACAGAGAAAAATAAAAGTGGAATCTACAGTGTGAATTAAAAGTAGTAAAAAGTAGTTAATAATATTTCACAAAAACATACGCAAAGTAGTTTACTTTAAACCTGATTAAAGCCAATCTTTAGCTCAGAATTAGTAGTAACTTGCGGCATGATAATGTCGGTCCTCTCATGAAGTATTTAAGAATTATCATGTTACTATACATCTCATCTCTCTGCTGATAGCTATTCATTATCGCAAAAACATTTAAGACGAGTGAAGTGACATTTTCTGTTTTCATTGTTTAAACCACAGCTAATTGTGCCCTGCCTTTCGGCTTGGCTGCTGGCTTTGGCAGAATGTATTGTGCCATCACATCCTAAATGTAATTAATTATTACAGTTGAACAGCTACACTCTTTATTTATTTATTGACTATCCTGCAATAAAGAAATTAAAGGCAGCTTTTATCCAAGGTTTACAGGTTCCTTTTTTAACAAATAACAATAAAAACAGTTCTGGGCTGATGTGCCAAACATAAGCAGAACTAGAATATTCACTCTGCTGGAAAGGATTGGTAAGGACATGCTTGGGGATTAGTAAACTCCCACAGGCTGGTGTTAAAACATTCTTTTCTGCAAAGTGGCAAAAGAAACTCAGAGTCTCAGGTACACTAGTAAATTTACTATGGCACTTGTCTAAAACTAAACTGGTACTGCAACAAAGTCATGTAGGATGTAGATTTGGGCCCTCATTACAACCCTGGCGGTCGGTGTTAAAGCGGCGGTAATACCGCCAACAGGCCGGCGGTAAAAAAAACGGGATCACGACCTATGTGGAAACCGCCATCATAGACAGCCACTTTAACACTCCGACCGCCACGGCGGTAGCAACAAACACCACGGCGGTCACCTCCAACAGACAGGCGGAAGACAATGTACCGCCCACCCTATCACAACCCGCCAATCCGCCAGCTTTTCTGGGCCAGTACCAATGCCATCAAAAGCACAGTGGAAACAGTGTTCGTAAGGGAAACTACTCACCTTTCGACACTCAATGAAGAACCAGGACGCCATGGAGCCCGAGCTGCAAGTCCTGCCGATGCTGGTGTATCTGCTAATACACTAGGAGCACCAAAGACGGCGGCAGCGACAACCACGGTGAGTACTGCACCTAGCACACAGGGGGGAGGCAAAAGAGAGTGACACACACACGCAACACAAAACACCCCCACCCCCACCCTCACCCCCAACACCATACACACAAACACATGCAGCAACAGTACATTTACACCCATAACCCCCTGGAAGAACGCAAGGACAAAAGGAATTGAGTGCAAATAGTGAAATTTTAGAAATAAGCAGATAAAGTTAACGATTGGAAAAAACAGTATATACAAATATTTACAACATGTACAGAGGGCCATACACTGTCCTTTGCAAATGTTTATGACCCAGTGGGCAAAAGAATCATGGGCGAAGCCCACACTTGACTCCTGCCTCAAAACGGAGAGAACACTGCAGGGGCATCAGGTCGAAAACACACAGACACCTCAGGGGGAAGGGGTGGGGGGCACCTCAGCTGGAAGATGGCAGTACGCCACTGCTCCTGGAGGGGGAAACATGCCCACAGCAGTGTCCTGGGGAGTTGAAAGCCACAATCTCTCAATTTGGTGGTTTGCCCAATGCTTGATCCTGGGGAGTGCAAAGCCACAGTCTTTCAAGTGGGGGGTTTGCCCACCGGTTTTTGAGGGGGCCTTGTGCCCAGTCTACTTCATCCTGCCAAGGATAGGGTGAGTGGGTGCATTTCTCCACTGGTCTGGAGGGGGCCTTGTGCCCAGTCTGCTTCATCCTGACAAGGAAGGTGATAGTGGATGCATATCTCCACTGGTTCTAGAGGGGGGCTTGTGCCCAGTCTGCTTCATCCTGCCTAGGAAAGTTATAGTGGATACATTTCTCCACTGGTTCTGGAGGGGGCCTTGTGCCCGGTCTGCTTCATCCTGCCAAGGAAAGTGATAGTGGGTGCATATCTCCACTGGTTCTGGAGGGGGCCTTGTGCCCAGTGATGCTGCACCTGGGGTGTGGCAGTTCGCATTCCCTCACCTGGGTGTCTGAGGCACCAGATGTGCAGGGAACAGGTAGCATGATACTCCATGGAGGCAGAGCCAGACTCCATCCTGGGGCGACTAAGGCTGCGAACTGCTGGTAGTGCTGGTGCTGGTGGGGGTGCTTCAAGTGGTGGGGGGAGGGTCCAGGCTGCCTTCTGCATCCCTGGATGGCTGCCCACTGGGATGCTGCTGCTGACAGATGCAGTGGCACCGGCTGGGCATGTGCCGGTGCAGATGGCGGTGCTGCGGCGGTGTTTGCGGCGGAGATGGTGCTGGCCGTGGTGCAGGTGCTGGTAGTGGTGGAGGGAGACACCAGGCCGTCTCCTGAAGCCTCGGACGACTGCCCACTGGGGATGATGCTGCTGACAGTTGTTGTGGCAGCGGCGGTGCAGGGGGCGGTGCAGGTTGCGGGGCAGATGGCGGTGCAGGTGGCGGTGCCTGCGGCGGTGCTTTCCGCGGTACAGGTTGCGTGGCTGTTGGTACTCACAGTGGGCACCAGTCCCTCACCTGGAGGCTCCGAGGCCTGAAGTGCCTTGCCTTGGGTTTTCTTTCCCTTCCACACCTTGGCAGTCGCTGCTGGGACCTTGGCACTGGCAGCTTGAGGTTTGGAGGACGCCTTGCTGGGTGGGTCGTGCTTCTTGGCTGTGCTGCATGCTGGCCCCTTCTTCACCTTGGCAGGAGGCAGAATGGGTTGGTCCTTTGCAGGGGTCGGTGGCACACTGGCAGCCTTGACAGGTGCCCCCTTCGATCCCCTGGGACTTGCAGGTACCACAGCGGATGCCAACTTGGTGGCTGAGGTGCTGGCCTGGGATCTTGACACCCTGGCCTGAGGGGAAGGACGGGGGTGTGGGGAGGCATAGGGAAGATGTCAAAGTTTGCCAGGAAAAGTTTTGTAGATACACTGGGACAGGAAGATGGAGAGGGTTTGGGAGTGGAGGAAGAGGGAGTGGTTGTAGGAGGTGTACGTCTGCTGAGTTTGGGTGAAGGTGCATGGGCTGGATGCTGTTGTGAGGTCGATGGCTGTTGGGTGGGTGGGTGCTTGCGTTTGTGTACTTTGGGAGGAGGGGTCACAGACACACTGGGAGAGGACACAGGGGACGTGTGCATGGTTGTGGGGGTGGTGACTGCCAGTGAGGGGTGAGTAGTTATGGGCGTGCTGGTGATGAAGGTAGTGGATGAGGATGTAGTGCATGCAGGTGTGAGTGGAGGCGATACTGGGAGGGAGGTAGAGGACGAGGAGGGGGACACAGTGGAGGCAGTGGAAGTCGGTGTGCCTGCATGGGTATGGTGTTTGTGTGAGTGCCTGTGGGATGATGTGTGGTGCTTGTGTTTGCCTGAGCCACTTTTGTGTGTTGATTTCGGTGCATGCTGGTCTGAAGGTGTGCTGGGATAGGGTGAGGTTGAGGGGATTGGGTCTGGGTAGTGGAAGTTGGAGGGGGGAGGCTGGACACAGGGACAATGGCTGCCATCAGTGCTGAGGCCAGAGCCTGAAATTCTCTCTGTTGGTCCTCCACGCCAGAATGAATGCCCTCCAGGTATGCATTTGTTTGTTGCAAATGCCTCTCAACACCTTGGATGGCATTCAGAATGGTTGACTACCCAACAGTGAGGGATCTAAGGAGGTCAATAGCCTCCTCACTGAGGGCAGCAGGGCTGACTGGGGCAGGGCCTGAGGTGCCTGGGGCAAAGGAGATGCCCACCCTCCTGGATGAGCGGGCACGGGAAACACGCTGAGGGGCTGCTGGGAGGGCAGTGCTGGTAGGGGGTGGCAGCTGTACCTGTTGTTGGGGTGGGCACAGAGGTGTCCGCCACCGCCAGGGAGCTTCCATCGGAGGAAGAGTTGCTGTGACTAGTCTCCCCTCCTCTCCCTGTCGTGGAGCTCCCCTCACTCTCTGGCCCACTGGTGCCTTAACCCTCAGTGGATTCGGACTCCAGGCCCATGTGGGATGCAGCTCCCTCCGTCGCCGGTGCCTCTGCTCCTCCACCAGATGATGCTAATGCACACAAGGACAGGGTGACAAAACAAAAAGGGGGGGAGAGGCAGAGGATACACTTGGTCAATGCCAGCAACAACACTTCCGTTGGCATACACAGCACACAGGGAGCTACCCTATGTACTAGGCCATGCCCAGCCAGGCACTAAGGTAGTCACCAGCCCATGGGGTACAATGACTAACACCAGCATCTGCACACCTGACACCCACAGGACCCTGCCCAGTAAGTGTTGCCCACTTGTACCATTGGGGTAGGAGTGCTTCAGAGCCTGCATACAAGGGACCTACCCTGCCATGATCGCCCTGGCCTAGGGGCACTCACAGCTCACATCTCCCACCCAGCTAGCTCCTAAAGCGTGCAAAGTCAAGATTCAGAATCTGTACTCACCCCCTTGTGGCTGCTGTGATGCCCTCAAGCGCCCATCCAACTCTGGATAGGCCTCCACCAGGATGCGGAACAGCAGGGGGATCATGGTGCGACGGCCACCCCTTCCACGTTGGGAGGTCAGCCCCAGCTGGGCCTCTGCCGTTTTCTTGGTCCAGCGGCGCAGGTCCTCCCATCTCTTGCGGCAGTGGCTGCTCCACCTGTGATAGCCCTCCAGGGTCCGCACATCCTTGGCGATGGCACGCCAAATACCCTTTTTCTGGTGGGCGCTGACCTAGAGGGAAAAGACAGCAGAAAAGGAAATCACTCACCCGTCCGGACCGGCATACTCATTGCCCACCAGTTCCCACCCATGCCCTGATGCATATACACTGACCACCTCTCATGCAGCTCTCAGGCCACGACGACTCAGAACCCCCCAACATGTGGCTTACATCAACACCACTCCAAACATGCATTGCCCACACATCATGCTCATAGTGTACTCACCTGTTTGTCTGGAGGACTGTAGAGTAATGTGTACTGGGGTAGGACCCCATCCACCAGTTTCTCCAACTCCTCCGCAGTGAAGGCAAGGGCCCTTTCCCCAGACACTCTAGCCATTGTCGCTTCCAGACTCAGGTCACAGCAGCACTTGCTGTGTAGGTCCTCTCCTGTTGATGGTCAGGTAGCAAGTGAGTGAATAGTTAGAAAATGGCGGTGACGTCCACAGTGGTACGTACCGTCACCGCCAGCGTGCATCACCATTGGCTTCTGGAACTCATAGGGCCCAATGATAACCAATGCGAAGTTGCGCGGCGGTCATCGACCGCCTACCTGGACGGAGCACAACGCCAGCACACTTACTTCATTTCCACTTGTCCCTACTCACAGGTCAGGCAGCCACCGTTTCAGGGGGGCACATGGCATGGCACCTAACTGCGTCACAGCAGACATTGGCCCATCAACTGACTCTCGATTTCACAAACTGCTTCTGTGACCTAAATTCAGCAACAGTTGTGCATTCTATGTGGAAATATGACCTTCTGCTCACTGTTCTCCTCCATAGGCTACAACTGCTGAGGCAGATGATGAGATGGCGGCATCCTCCGGTGTACAGACCCCTGGTGCACCTGTCGACAATAAAGGGCAGACACATTATCATCACATACAGGCTTGATCATACCACAATCCAAGAACTGTGTGCCCAATTGGAGACAGACCTTGTGTCAGCTATCCGCCAGCCCACAGGAATACCCCCTCTAGTGCAGGTTCTGTCAGTGCTGCATTTCCTGGCAAGTGGTTCCTTTCAAACTACAGTGGCCATGGCATCAGGAATGTCTCAGCCAATGTTCTCCAACGTGTTGTCCAGAGTGTTGTCTGCCTAGTTGAAGCACATGCGCAGCTACATCTTGTTCCCCCAGGTGGATGATTTGGCGACAGTGAAAGCTGACTTTTATGCCCTGGGACATATCCCCAACATCATTGGTGCCACTGATGGTACACATGTGGCATTTGTCCCCCCCATCCCCCCCGGAGAAATGAACAGGTTTACAGGAATAGAAAAAGCTATCACTCGATGAATGTGCAGAGGGTGTATGGTGGACCTGTAAATCTCCCATGTGAATGCCAAATATCCTGGCTCTGTGCATGACGCCTATATCTTGAGGAATAGCAGCATCCCTTATGTGATGGGCCAACTCCAGAGGCACTGGGTGTGGCTAATAGGTGAGCCAAAGGTCCCCACACAGTATAAGTAGGTGTCTGGGTATGGGGTTGTCCCTAAGGATTGGTGTGTGTCTAACAGTTGTCCCTCGATATTTACAGGTGACTCTGGTTATCTCAACCTCTCATGGCTACTGACCCCAGTGAGGAATCCCAGGAGAAGGGCAGAGGAATGTTACAGTGAGGCACATGGGCGTACACTGAGGATTATTGAGAGAACCTTTGGCATCCTGAAGGCCAGGTTCGGGTGCCTCCATCTGACAGGTGGATCCCTGTTCTACTCACCGAAGAAGGTGTGCCAGATCATCGTGGCATGCTGTATGTTGCACAACCTGGCCTTGAGATGTCAGGTGCCTTTTCTGCAGGAGGATGAGCCTGGAGATGGTCTTGTGGCAGCGTGGAGCCTGTGGACAGTGAAGAAGAGGAGGCAGATGAAGAAGATGTGAACAACAGAACATTATACAGCAGTACTTCCAGTGACATACAGGTAAGAGACTGTAACTCAACTTTTCATTTCAGTAATCTTTTGGACATTGTACATGGCAGCCTCTTACCCTCTGTCTATGGACACTGACTGTACCCTTTGGATTCTCTATTTTCAGATCTGTGTGCCCCATTCTGGCTCCCGCTATATGTACTGCTGCCCACCAAAGGTCATCCTGTAGTATATTTCACTCAACATATACATTGCAATGCTTTGATAATGTGTTACTAATACATTTTTCGATTCATTACACTGACTCCAGTATGGTATTTGTTTCAAGGGTGTTTACCTTTGTGCCAATTAGTATGGGGGTATGTGCAAGGGGCTGGGGTGATGGTGGAAGAATGTCCAGTTAGAGTCCAGTCTCTTTGTATCACAGGTGCATTGTCCAAGGGGGCATGGGAAGTGGAGCAATGGCAGTTCAAGGTGGACAGGGTGACAGAGTGGGACAGAAAGGTGACAATAAGGAGAGTCTTATTTCCTGGTGGGGGTCTTGGCTATGTTCTCTGTCATCTGCCTGGATTGCAGGGACCATTTGCGGGGTGGTTCTCATTCTGCAGGGGTTGGGGTGCTGGTGGCCTATTGGTCCTGTGGCAGGGCCTCCTGTCCACTAGCGCCGGCGGAGGTGGAAGGCTGTTCCTCGGTTTGGCAAGTGTCAGGTGCCCTTTGTTGTGCCACTGCCTCCCTCATGGTCTTGCCCATGTCGGCCAGCACCCCTGCAATGGTGACCAGGATGGTGTAGATTTTTGTTAGGTCCTCCCTGATCCCCAGGTACTGTCCCTCCTGCAGCCGCTGGGTCTCCTGTAACTTGGCCAGTACCTGGCCCATGGTCTCCTGGGAATGGTGGTATGCTTCCATGATGTTTGAGAGTGCCTTGTGGAGGGTCGGTTCCCTGGGCCTGTCTTCCCCCTGTCGCACAGCAGCCCTCCCAGCTTCCCTGTTGTCCTGTGCCTCTGTCCCCTGAACTGTGTGCCCACTGCCACTGACCCCAGGTCCCTGATCATTCTGTGTTTGTTTGGGTTGCCTGGGGTCCCTGTAGTGGTGGACACACTGCTGATTGACGTGTCCTGGGGACAGAGGGATGGGCCTGCTGTTTGGGTGCTGTGCTGGTGTTTCCTGAGGAGGAAGTCTCTGTGGTGGGTTGGGACTGTGGCAGGGTAACCGACTGTCCAGAGGTCCAGAGGTCCCTGATGGGCCAGGTTGGTCATCGTAATCCAGATGTGCAGAGCTGCTGTCATCACTGTGGGCCTCTTCTGGGGGGGGACTGGATGTAGCTGGCATTTTCTCTCCGGTGACGTTGGGTAGGGGTCCTGTTGGGATGCAAATGCCTGGTTAATGTATCTGCGTGTGCCATCTTGTGCATGGCTGTGTTTCCCTCTATGATTGTGATTTCCCTGTCGGCTTGGCCTTGTGTGAGTGGTGATTTTGTGGGCTGGGTGAGTCTCTCTATTGGGCATGTGTAGGAAGGTAGCCTCTTTCTAGCCTTGTCACCCCCACTTTTGGCCTGTTTGTGAGTATATGTCAGGGTGTTTTTACTGTCTCACAGGGATCCTGCTAGCCAGGGCCCAGTGCTCATAGTGAAAACCCTATGTTGTAAGTGTGTTTGATATGTGTCACTGGGATCCTGCTAGCCAGGACACAGTGCTCATAGGTTTGTGGCCTTTATGTGTTTCCTGTGAGGTCCCTAACTGTATCACTGAGGCTCTGCTAACCAGAACCTCAGTGTTTATGCTCTCTCTGCTTTTACAATTGTCACTGCAGGCTAGTGACTAATTTTACCAATTCTCATTGGCACACTGGAACACCCTTATAATTCCCTTGTATATGGTACTTAGGTACCCAGGGTATTGGGGTTCCAGGAGATCCCTATGGTCTGCAGCATTTCTTGTGCCACCCATAGGGAGCTCAGACAATTCTTACCTATATGTAGCGTCACAATGGTAACTCCGAACATGGCCATGTAACATGTCTAGGATCATGGAATCCCTGGGTCTCTAGCACAGAACCCGGGTACTGCCAAACTAACTTTCCGGGGTCTCCACTGCAGCTGCTGCTGCTGCCAACCCCTCAGACAGGTTTCTGCCCCCCTGGGGCCTGAGCAGCCCAGCAAGGCAGAACAAAGGATTTCCTCTGAGAGAGGGTATTACACCCTCTCCCTTTGGAAATAGGTGTGAAGGGCTGGGGAGGAGTAGCTTCCCCCAGCCTCTGGAAATGCTTTGATGGGCACAGATGGTCCCCATCTCTGCATAAGCCAGTCTACACTGGCTGAGGGATCCCCCAGCCCTGCTCTGGCGCAAAACTGGACTAAGGAAAGGGGAGTGACCACTCCCCTGACCTGCACCTCCCAAGGGAGGTGCCCAGAGCTCCTCCAGTGTGTCCCAGACCTCTGCCATCGTGGATTCAGAGGTGTTGGGGCATAATGGACTGCTCTGAGTGGCAAGTGCCAGCAGGTGACGGCAGAGACCCCTCCTGATAGGTGCTTACCGCTTTCAGTAGCCAAGCCTCCTTTCTTGGTAGCCAAACCTCCTTTTCTGGCTATTTAGGGTCTCTCCTGTGGGCTATTCGTCAGACAATGAATGCAAGAGCTCACCAGAGTTCCTCTACACTTCCCTCTTTGACTTCTGCCAAGGATCGACCGCTGACTGCTCAAGGATGCCTGCAAAACCGCAGCAGAGTAGCAAGATGACTACCAGCAACATTGTAGCGCCTCACCCCGCCGGCTTTCTCGACTGTTTCCTGGTGGTGCATGCTCTGAGGGCTGTCTGCCTTCACCCTGCACTGGAAGCCAAGAAGAAATCTCCTGTGGGTCGATGGAAGCTTCCCCCTGCTAACGCAGGCACCAAACTTCTGCATCACCAGTTCTCTGGGTCCCCTCTCATCCTGACGAACGTGGTCCCTGGAACACAGGAGCTGGTTTCAAGTGTCTCCCACAGTTCAGTGGCCCTTCTGTCTAAAGTTGGTGGAGGTAAGTCCTTCCCTCCCCACGCCAGACAGCAAACCTGTGTACTGCGTCATTTGCAGCTGCTCCGGCTTCTGTGCCCTTCACCAAGGATTCCTTTGTGCACAGACTAGCCTGGGTCCCCAGCACTCAGTCCTGCATTGCCCAACTTGCTGAGTTGGACTCCGAGGTCGTGGGACCCTCCTTTGTGACTCTGAATCAAATGTTGTCCTCAGATATTCCAAGTGCCTGCTCTGGTACTTCTGCAGGTGCTGCCTGCTTTGGCAGGGGCTCTCTGAGTTGCTGAGTGGCCCCTCTTTCTCCTCCTCCAAGGGGCAACATCCTGGTCCTTTCTGGTCCCCAGCAGCACCCAAAACCATCAACCGCGACTCTTGCAGCTAGCAAGGCTTGTTTGCGGTATTTCGGCCTGGAAATACTTCTGCAACCTCCAGCACGCCGTAGGACATCTTCCATCCAAAGGAGAAGTTCCTAGCCCTTTTTGTTGTTGCAGAATATTTGGCTTCTTCCACCTGGAAGCAGCCCTTTTGCACCTTCATCCAGGGTTTAGTGGGCTCCTGCCCCCTCCTGGACACTTTTATGACTCTGTACTTGGTCCCCTTCCTTTACAGGTCCTCAGGTCCAGGAATCCGTCTTCAGTGTTTTGCTGGTGCTTGTGGTTCTTGCAGAATCCCCTATCACGACTATTCTGTCTTTCTGGGGTAGTAGGGTAACTTTACTCCTACTTTTCAGGGTCTTGGGGTGGTGTATTTTGGACACGCTTACTGTTTTCTCACAGTCCCAGCAACCCTCTACAACCTCCCATAGGCCTGGGGCCCATTTGTGATTCGCATTCCACTTTTGGAGTATATGGTTTGTGTTGCCCCTAGGCCTATGTCTACCTATTGCATCCTATCGTGATTCTACATTGTTTGCACTACTTTTCTTACTGTTACTTACCTGATTTGGGTTTGTGTACATATAATTTGTGTATAATACTTACCTCCTAAGGGAGTATATCCTCTGACATACTTTTGGCATATTGTCACTAAAATAAAGTACCTTTATTTTTAGTAACTCTGAGTATTGTGTTTTCTTATGGTATTGTGCTATATGATATAAGTGGTATAGTAGGAGCTTTGCATGTCTCCTAATTCAGCCTAAGCTGCTTTGCCATAGCTACCTCTAACAGCCTATGCTGCTAGAAACACCTCTATTCTACTAATGAGGGATAACTGGACCTGGCACAAGGTGTAAGTGCCACAAGGTACCCAGTATAAGCCAGGCCAGCCTCCTACAGCATGCTGGAGTGATAGGTGCCCATGCAGGTCTGTGATGGGTGTCCATGCATTGGGGTGCATGCAGGGCTTGGTATTGGGATGGGTGGGTTGTGCTAGTGGGGTATACGTGAGTTGGTGGAGTGATGGGGGTGAGGGTAGGGGTTTGTGATGGCATGCAGGTAGGGTGAGGGGGATGTAGTAGTAAATATTTGCCTTACCTGAGTCCAGTCCTCCTGCTACTCCTGCAAGGCACTCAGGATGCATGATTGCCAAGACTTGCTCCTCCTATGTTGTTAGTTGTGGGGGAGGAGGTGGGGGTCCACCGCCAGTCCTCTGTACAGCAATCTGGTGTCTTGAAACCACTGAACGCACCTTCCCCCTTAGGTCATTCCACCTCTTCCTGATGTCATCCCTGGTTCTTGGGTGCTGTCCCACGGCGTGGATCCTTTCCACGATTCTCCGCCATAACTCCATCTTCCTTGCAATGGATGTCTGCTATACCTGTGATCAGAATAGCTGTGGCTCTACCTGGATGATTTCCTCCACCATGACCCTTAGTTTCTTCTCTGAAAACCTGGGGTGTTTTTTTGGTGCCATGGACGTGGTGTGAGTGATATGTGGGAGGATGTGTGGGGTGATGTGTGGGGTGATGTGTGGGGTGATGTGCTGGGGTGTATGCTGTGATGTGTGTGGATGGGTGATGGTGTTCTGTGGCTCAGATTGAGTGGGTTCTCCTAGCTTGTGTCTCTCTCTGTTGGCAATACTTATTTTCGTAGGAAGGGTTGTGGGTAATGTGGGTGTGTGTTTTATAGTGGTGTGAGTGTGTGGGTGTGGTGTGTGTATGTGTGTCAGGTGTGTGTAGTTTGAATTGTCCAATGTGGTGGTGTTTTGTAGGTGTATGTGTATTTTGAGCACGGCGGTGTGTACACCCCAGTGGTTTACCGTGGTTGAAAGACTGCCCCGTTGATCTGTGGGTCGTGATACTATGGGCATATTCCTGTTGGCGTAACGGTGTGGGTTTTGCCATCGCCAGTTTATCACTGACCTTTGGTCTGGCAGACTTGTGTGGGTGTCTGTGTTGTGGCGGGATTCTATGTGTGGGTCATGATACCCGTGGCGAATTACCGCTGCGGTCACAGTATGGTGCACAGCGGTAGGCGGTGTTTACCACCAGGGTTGTAATGAGGGCCTTGATGTTCAACAAGGAAAGTCCTGGATTTCCAGCATCAATAATGGTGGGCTTGTAAAATAAACAAACATTCTGCAGTCCCCCACAGAGAAAATGATATAAGCTGACCTGTGTGTGGAAAGGAATTTTCATTGTATTGAGGGACTGCTGAAAATGTCCCTCTCTACAGGGTCACCCCCAAACGTTTTGCTTTCCTCCTAACTTTTGCTAGATTTTGCTTGTTGGCCTTAGAGCTCTGTGCACTTTACCACAGCTAACCAGTGCTAAGCAGTGCCAGTGTGTAGGAGGCTGGACTGGCTTGTAGTGAGTACCAAGGGGTACTTGCACCTTGCACCAGGCCCAGTTATCCCTTATTAGTGTATAGGATGTCTAGCAGCTTAGGCTGATAGATAATGGTAGCTTAGCAGAGCAGCTCAGGCTGAACTAGGAGACGTGTGAAGCTACTACAGTACCACTTAGTGTCATATGCACAATATCATAAGAAAACACAATACACAGTTCTACTAAAAATAAAGGTACTTTATTTTTATGACAATATGCCAAAGTATCTTAGAGTGTACCCTCAGTGAGAGGATAGGAAATATACACAAGATATATATACACAATAGCAAACATATGCAGTATAGTCTTAGAAAACAGTACAAACAATGTATAGTTACAATAGGATGCAATGGGGAAACATAGGGATAGGGGCAACACAAACCATATACTCCAAAAGTGGAATGCGAACCACGAATGGACCCCAAACCTATGTGACCTTGTAGAGGGACGCTGGGACTATTAGAAAATAGTGAGAGTTAGAAAAATAACCCTCCCCAAGACCCTGAAAAGTGAGTACAAAGTGCACTAAAGTTCCCCTAAGGACAAAGAAGTCGTGTTAGAGGAATAATGCAGGAAAGACACAAACCAACAATGCAACAACTGTGGATTTCCAATCTAGGGTACCAGTGGAACAAGGGGACCAAGTCCAAAAGTCACAAGCAAGTCGGAGATGGGCAGATGCCCAGGAAATGCCAGCTGCGGGTGCAAAGAAGCTTCTACTGGACAGAAGAAGCTGAGGTTTCTGCAGGAACGAAATAGGCTAGAGACTTTCCCTTTGGTGGACGGATTCCTCTTGCCGTGGAGAGTCGTGCAGAAGTGTTTTCCCGCCGAAACAACGCCAACAAGCCTTGCTAGCTGCAAATTGTGCGGTTAGTGTTTTTGGACGCTGCTGTAGCCCTGGAGGGATCAGGAGGTCGCAAATTGGACCAGGAGAGAGAGGGGACGTCGAGCAAGACAAAGAGCCCTCTCAGCAGCAGGTAGCACCCGGAAAAGATCCAGAAACAGGCCCTACGAGGATGCGTGAAACGGTGCTCACCCGAAGTCGCACAAAGAAGTCCCACGACGCCGGAGAACAACTTAGGAGGTCGTGCAATGCAGGTTAGAGTGCCGTGGACCCAGGCTGGACTATGCACAAAGGATTTCCGCCGGAAGTGCACGGAGGCCGGAGTAGCTGCAAAAGTCGCGGTTCCCAGCAATGCAGTCTAGCGAGGTGAGGCAAGGACTTACCTCCACCAAACTTGGACTGAAGAGTCACTGGACTGTGGGGGCCACTTGGACAGAGTTGCTGGATTCGAGGGACCTCGCTCGTCGTGCTGAGAGGAGACCCAAGGGACCGGTAATGCAGCTTTTTGGTGCCTGCGGTTGCAGGGGGAAGATTCCGTCGACCCACGGGAGATTTCTTCAGAGCTTCTAGTGCAGAGAGGAGGCAGACTACCCCCACAGCATGCACCACCAGGAAAACAGTCGAGAAGGCGGCAGGATCAGCGTTACAGAGTTGCAGTAGTCGTCTTTGCTACTTTGTTGCAGTGTTGCAGGCTTCCAGCGCGGTCAGCAGTCGATTCCTTGGCAGAAGGTGAAGAGAGAGATGCAGAGGAACTCGGATGAGCTCTTGCATTCGTTATCTAAAGTTTCCCCAGAGACAGAGACCCTAAATAGCCAGAAAAGAGGGTTTGGCTACCTAGGAGAGAGGATAGGCTACTAACACCTGAAGGAGCCTATCAGAAGGAGTCTCTGACGTCACCTGGTGGCACTGGCCACTCAGAGCAGTCCAGTGTGCCAGCAGCACCTCTGTTTCCAAGATGGCAGAGGTCTGGAGCACACTGGAGGAGCTCTGGACACCTCCCAGGGGAGGTGCAGGTCAGGGGAGTGGTCACTCCCCTTTCCTTTGTCCAGTTTCGCGCCAGAGCAGGGCTAAGGGGTCCCCTGAACCGGTGTAGACTGGCTTATGCAGAATTGGGCACATCTGTGCCCAAGAAAGCATTTCCAGAGGCTGGGGGAGGCTACTCCTCCCCTGCCTTCACACCATTTTCCAAAGGGAGAGGGTGTCACACCCTCTCTCAGAGGAAGTTCTTTGTTCTGCCATCGTGGGCCAGTCCTGGCTGGACCCCAGGAGGGCAGATGCCTGTCTGAGGGGTTGGCAGCAGCAGCTGCAGTGAAACCCCAGGAAGGGCAGTTTGGCAGTACCAGGGTCTGTGCTACAGACCACTGGGATCATGGGATTGTGCCAACTATGCCAGGATGGCATAGAGGGGGCAATTCCATGATCATATACATGTTACATGGCCATATTCGGAGTTACCATTGTGAAGCTACATATAGGTAGTGACCTATATGTAGTGCACGCGTGTAATGGTGTCCCCGCACTCACAAAGTTCAGGGAATTGGCTCTGAACAATGTGGGGGCACCTTGGCTAGTGCCAGGGTGCCCTCACACTAAGTAACTTTGCACCTAACCTTTACCAGGTAAAGGTTAGACATATAGGTGACTTATAAGTTACTTAAGTGCAGTGTAAAATGGCTGTGAAATAACGTGGACGTTATTTCACTCAGGCTGCAGTGGCAGGCCTGTGTAAGAATTGGCAGAGCTCCCTATGGGTGGCAAAAGAAATGCTGCAGCCCATAGGGATCTCCTGGAACCCCAATACCCTGGGTACCTCAGTACCATATACTAGGGAATTATAATGGGGTTCCAGTATGCCAATGTAAATTGGTCAAATTGGTCACTAGCCTGTTAGTGACAATTTGAAAGAAATGAGAGAGCATAACCACTGAGGTTCTGGTTAGCAGAGCCTCAGTGAGACAGTTAGGCACCACACAGGGAGCACATACATATAGGCCACAAACTTATGAGCACTGGGGTCCTGACTAGCACTGTCCCAGTGACACATAACAAACATACTGAAAACATAGGGTTTTCACTATGAGCACTGGGCCCTGGCTAGCAGGATCCCAGTGAGACAGTGAAAACACCCTGACATACACTCACAAACAGGCCAAAAGTGGGGGTAACAAGGCTAGAAAGAGGCTACTTTCTCACACAATCCCCCCTCCCAAACGAAGGACAATAAGGCTAACCTTGGCCAGTTGAGACTTTATTGTCTAAGTGGTGATAAGTGGAGAGTAGCTCTGCAATAGACTGGTTACTCCCTTTATCATCCACTATATGGTTACTTCCCTGTGGGGATGTAAACCACCCTGTTTGAAGTTTTTTAGCTAAGCAACAATGTGAAGATGTATTTTCAGAGTTTCTATCAGTAAGTTTTAGTTTAGAGCAGTGGGAATTGTCCACTGAACCTATTTGTAGTGATGGAAATGCCAGACAGGGATGCTGTCTCAGAAAAGCCATAGCTGGGCAAAAACTTTGTCCATATGGCTGGAAGAGAGAACAGGGATGCTGTTTCTCTTGAGTTGGAGCAGGGCAGGGATGCTGTCCTATGAGCTCCACACTAGGGCAGGGATGCTGTCCTAAGTGTTGTGAGGCAGTGCAGGGTTTCTGCACTAAAGTTTCTCTGGGAGGGTTGGAGGGATGCTCCATGTTAACTAAAATGGTGCTCTTTTTGTCACCAATGTTAGTTAGAGAGGTACTTCTACCTCAGGGAGTCCAGCTTTGCCAGCTGATGATTCCCTTGGAACAGGTGCCACCCCAGGAGAGGTTTCTCCCACCACAGGAATGGTATCCTGAATGGTAGGGTGGTTAGGGGATACTGTGATACCCTTTTTACCTGTTGATGGAGAGGGATCCTGAGTTTTCAGGCCTTCTCTCCTTTGCTTTTTCATTTCAGTAGAAATGAGAGGGAACAATTCCTCTGGGATGCCCAGCATGGCTGCATGGGCATAAAACTCTACATCAGCCCAACCTGAGGCCTCTAGGTCATTACCTAAGAGACAGTCTACAGGTAAGCTAGGTGATACCACCACCTGCTTAGGGCCAGTAACTCCACCCCAACTAAACTGAATTATAGCTAAGGGAAGAAACTTAGTGGAGTTATGGACATCAATAATTTTATACTGTTGTCCAATGATGTGTTGTTCAGGAGCCACTAGGTTTTCAGTCACCAAAGTGATACTGGCACCTGTGTCCCTGTAGGCCAAGGCCTCAACACCATTTAGTGAAACTGTCTGCCTGTACTTATCCATTGTAAGGGGACAAGCAGCCGGTGTGGCAAGGCCAATGCCACTAGGTGTGACAGAAACTGTCTTGGGACTGACTACCCCAGTTTCTACTATGGACCCATAAGTGAACCCAACTACACCCTTAACTTGACTGTTGCCAGCAGTCCCACCACTAGTACCACTACTGCTAGGGGCACTAGAGCTTGATGTATTAGTGGTGGTAGGCTCAGGGGGTTTACCTGGACAGGACTTATCCCCTGGCCTATGGCCTCTATTTTTACACACAAAGCACCAAGGCTTTTTAAATTGTGTAGGTTGAGAAGAAGAGGAAGAATTTGTTTTATCCCCACCCCCTGAAGAGTGTTTAAGATTTGAAGTGGGATCTTTGGTTTTACCCTTATCCCCATGCTTATCTTGAGATTTGTCACCATCTTTCTTCTTATTGTTCTCTTTGTCACCCCCTGTATGAACTTTTCTGTTCACCCTTGTTCTGACCCATTTGTCTGCCTTCTTTCCCAATTCTTGGGGAGAGGTCAGATCAGAGTCCACCAAGTACTGGTGCAACAAATCAGACACACAATTATTAAGAATATGCTCTCTCAGGATCAAGTTATACAGGCTGTCATAATCAGTAACTTTACTGCCATGTAACCACCCCTCCAAGGCCTTCACTGAATGGTCAATGAAATCAACCCAGTCTTGTGAAGACTCCTTTTTGGTCTCTCTGAACTTTATCCTGTATTGTTAAGTGGTTAAGCCATAACCATCCAGGAGTGCATTCTTAAGAACTTGGAAATTATTAGCATCATTTTCTTTCACAGTAAGGAGCCTATCCCTACCTTTTCCACTAAATGATAGCCATAGGATAGCAGCCCACTGCCTTTGAGGGACATCCTGTACAACACAGGCCCTCTCAAGTGCAGAAAACCACTTGTTAATGTCATCCCCCTCCTTATAAGGGGGAACTATCTTGTGCAGATTCCTGGAATCATGCTCTTTTGCAGGATGACTGTGGGGAATACTGCTGCTGCCACCATGGGTTTCTAAACTCAACTTCTGTCTTTCCTTCTCTAGTTCAAAAGACTGTCTATCCAAATCCAGCTGTTGCTTTTTAAGCTTCAGTCTGGTTTGTTCCACCCTCAACTTATTGAGTTCCCTCTCTAACATTCTGTCATCAGGGTTGGTGGGAGGGACATTCCTAGATACAGAGGTATGATGGGAATGAACAGAAGGAGACCTGTCCCTTACAGAAGCCACCCTAACAGCTTGGCTAACAGAAACATTACTACCAGTATGGTGAGAGTAAATGCTTTTGCTATGATGTGAGACAACACTATTTGTATGGGGTGGCTCATCATCATTACCAACTATGCTAGACTGTCTAGTAATGGGCAGGCTAGGAAGTTTCTTTCCTGAATCTTTTCCTGGGGGAGTCCCTGAATCAGATTGGGAACTATTAGGTACTTTTTCAACAGATGGGGCACCTATAGCCTTATCTTGTTCTCTAAGCATGTTAAGTAACAGTTCCAAGGAAGGATTCTCCCCTACACTCAAACCTCTCTCTATGCAGAGACTCCTTGCTCCTTTCCAGCTAAGGTGATCATATGCAAGTTTGGACAGATCAACATTTTGGCCTGTGCCAGACATTTTTAGAGAGTTAAAGTGATAGAAAAAGAGAAAAAAGTTTGTCAGAGCTTTTAGAAAGACAGAGAAAAAAAAACTTTTTTAACTTTTTAGAACTTTTTAGAAAGTTAGAAGTACTTTTCAGCACTTAGAAAAGAGTGAAAAGAGGAAATGCAAAACTTTTTGGCTATGTGTATATACACTGACCTTGTTTTGTATATTTTTCTCTTATGAAAAGTACAATGACAAGAGTGGTAAGTAGTCTCAAAGCACTTATCCCACCGCTGCACAGCCAATGTAGGAGGCTGGATTGGCTTGTAGTGAGTACCAAGGGGTACTTGCACCTTGCACCAGGCCCAGTTATCCCTTATTAGTGTATAGGATGTCTAGCAGCTTAGGCTGATAGATAATGGTAGCTTAGCAGAGCAGCTCAGGCTGAACTAGGAGACGTGTGAAGCTACTACAGTACCACTTAGTGTCATATGCACAATATCATAAGAAAACACAATACACAGTTCTACTAAAAATAAAGGTACTTTATTTTTATGACAATATGCCAAAGTATCTTAGAGTGTACCCTCAGTGAGAGGATAGGAAATATACACAAGATATATATACACAATAGCAAAAATATGCAGTATAGTCTTAGAAAACAGTGCAAACAATGTATAGTTACAATAGGATGCAATGGGGAAACATAGGGATAGGGGCAACACAAACCATATACTCCAAAAGTGGAATGCGAACCACAAATGGACCCCAAACCTATGTGACCTTGTAGAGGGACGCTGGGACTATTAGAAAATAGTGAGAGTTAGAAAAATAACCCTCCCCAAGACCCTGAAAAGTGAGTGCAAAGTGCACTAAAGTTCCCCTAAGGACAAAGAAGTCGTGTTAGAGGAATAATACAGGAAAGACACAAACCAACAATGCAACAACTGTGGATTTCCAATCTAGGGTACCAGTGGAACAAGGGGACCAAGTCCAAAAGTCACAAGCAAGTCGGAGATGGGCAGATGCCCTGGAAATGCCAGCTGCGGGTGCAAAGAAGCTTCTACTGGACAGAAGAAGCTGAGGTTTCTGCAGGAACGAAAAGGGCTAGAGACTTCCCCTTTGGTGGACGGATTCCTCTTGCCGTGGAGAGTCGTGCAGAAGTGTTTCCCGCCGAAAGAACGCCAACAAGCCTTGCTAGCTGCAAATTGTGCGGTTAGCGTTTTTGGACGCTGCTGTGGCCCTGGAGGGACCAGGAGGTCGCAAATTGGACCAGGAGAGAGAAGGGACGTCGAGCAAGACAAGGAGCCCTCTCAGCAGCAGGTAGCACCCAAAAAAGTGCCAGAAACAGGCACTACGAGGATGCGTGAAACGGTGCTC
Organism: Pleurodeles waltl; assembly: GCF_031143425.1. NCBI lineage: Eukaryota > Metazoa > Chordata > Amphibia > Caudata > Salamandridae > Pleurodeles > Pleurodeles waltl. The sequence continues at coordinate 756,684,024 of NC_090449.1, read as the reverse complement.
ACCCGAAGTCGCACAAAGAAGTCCCACGTCGCCGGAGAACAACTTAGGAGGTCGTGCAATGCAGGTTAGAGTGCCGTGGACCCAGGCTGGACTGTGCACAAAGGATTTCCGCCGGAAGTGCACGGAGGCCGGAGTAGCTGCAAAAGTCGTGGTTCCCAGCAATGCAGTCTAGCGAGGTGAGGCAAGGACTTACCTCCACCACCTTGGACTGAAGAGTCACTGGACTGTGGGGGCCACTTGGACAGAGTTGCTGGATTCGAGGGACCTCGCTCGTCGTGCTGAGAGGAGACCCAAGCGACCGGTAATGCAGTTTTTTGGTGCCTGCGGTTGCAGGGGGAAGATTCCGTCGACCCACGGGAGATTTCTTCGGAGCTTCTAGTGCAGAGAGGAGGCAGACTACCCCCACAGCATGCACCACCAGGAAAACAGTCGAGAAGGCGGCAGGATCAGCGTTACAGAGTTGCAGTAGTCGTCTTTGCTACTTTGTTGCAGTGTTGCAGGCTTCCAGCGCGGTCAGCAGTCGATTCCTTGGCAGAAGGTGAAGAGAGAGATGCAGAGGAACTCGGATGAGCTCTTGCATTCGTTATCTAAAGTTTCCCCAGAGACAGAGACCCTAAATAGCCAGAAAAGAGGGTTTGGCTACCTAGGAGAGAGGATAGGCTACTAACACCTGAAGGAGCCTATCAGAAGGAGTCTCTGACGTCACCTGGTGGCACTGGCCACTCAGAGCAGTCCAGTGTGCCAGCAGCACCTCTGTTTCCAAGATGGCAGAGGTCTGGAGCACACTGGAGGAGCTCTGGACACCTCCCAGGGGAGGTGCAGGTCAGGGGAGTGGTCACTCCCCTTTCCTTTGTCCAGTTTCGCGCCAGAGCAGGGCTAAGGGGTCCCCTGAACCGGTGTAGACTGGCTTATGCAGAATTGGGCACATCTGTGCCCAAGAAAGCATTTCCAGAGGCTGGGGGAAGCTACTCCTCCCCTGCCTTCACACCATTTTCCAAAGGGAGAGGGTGTCACACCCTCTCTCAGAGGAAGTTCTTTGTTCTGCCATCCTGGGCCAGGCCTGGCTGGACCCCAGGAGGGCAGATGCCTGTCTGAGGGGTTGGCAGCAGCAGCTGCAGTGAAACCCCAGGAAGGGCAGTTTGGCAGTACCAGGGTCTGTGCTACAGACCACTGGGATCATGGGATTGTGCCAACTATGCCAGGATGGCATAGAGGGGGCAATTCCATGATCATAGACATGTTACATGGCCATATTCGGAGTTACCATTGTGAAGCTACATATAGGTAGTGACCTATATGTAGTGCACGCGTGTAATGGTGTCCCCGCACTCACAAAGTTCAGGGAATTGGCTCTGAACAATGTGGGGGCACCTTGGCTAGTGCCAGGGTGCCCTCACACTAAGTAACTTTGCACCTAACCTTTACCAGGTAAAGGTTAGACATATAGGTGACTTATAAGTTACTTAAGTGCAGTGTAAAATGGCTGTGAAATAACGTGGACGTTATTTCACTCAGGCTGCAGTGGCAGGCCTGTGTAAGAATTGTCAGAGCTCCCTATGGGTGGCAAAAGAAATGCTGCAGCCCATAGGGATCTCCTGGAACCCCAATACCCTGGGTACCTCAGTACCATATACTAGGGAATTATAATGGGGTTCCAGTATGCCAATGTAAATTGGTCAAATTGGTCACTAGCCTGTTAGTGACAATTTGAAAGAAATGAGAGAGCATAACCACTGAGGTTCTGGTTAGCAGAGCCTCAGTGAGACAGTTAGGCACCACACAGGGAGCACATACATATAGGCCACAAACTTATGAGCACTGGGGTCCTGACTAGCACTGTCCCAGTGACACATAACAAACATACTGAAAACATAGGGTTTTCACTATGAGCACTGGGCCCTGGCTAGCAGGATCCCAGTGAGACAGTGAAAACACCCTGACATACACTCACAAACAGGCCAAAAGTGGGGGTAACAAGGCTAGAAAGAGGCTACTTTCTCACACAATCCCCCCTCCCAAACGAAGGACAATAAGGCTAACCTTGGCCAGTTGAGACTTTATTGTCTAAGTGGTAATAAGTGGAGAGTAGCTCTGCAATAGACTGGTTACTCCCTTTATCATCCACTATATGGTTACTTCCCTGTGGGGATGTAAACCACCCTGTTTGAAGTTTTTTAGCTAAGCAACAATGTGAAGATGTATTTTCAGAGTTTCTATCAGTAAGTTTTAGTTTAGAGCAGTGGGAATTGTCCACTGAACCTATTTGTAGTGATGGAAATGCCAGACAGGGATGCTGTCTCAGAAAAGCCATAGCTGGGCAAAAACTTTGTCCATATGGCTGGAAGAGAGAACAGGGATGCTGTTTCTCTTGAGTTGGAGCAGGGCAGGGATGCTGTCCTATGAGCTCCACACTAGGGCAGGGATGCTGTCCTAAGTGTTGTGAGGCAGTGCAGGGTTTCTGCACTAAAGTTTCTCTGGGAGGGTTGGAGGGATGCTCCATGTTAACTAAAATGGTGCTCTTTTTGTCACCAATGTTAGTTAGAGAGGTACTTCTACCTCAGGGAGTCCAGCTTTGCCAGCTGATGATTCCCTTGGAACAGGTGCCACCCCAGGAGAGGTTTCTCCCACCACAGGAATGGTATCCTGAATGGTAGGGTGGTTAGGGGATACTGTGATACCCTTTTTACCTGTTGATGGAGAGGGATCCTGAGTTTTCAGGCCTTCTCTCCTTTGCTTTTTCATTTCAGTAGAAATGAGAGGGAACAATTCCTCTGGGATGCCCAGCATGGCTGCATGGGCATAAAACTCTACATCAGCCCAACCTGAGGCCTCTAGGTCATTACCTAAGAGACAGTCTACAGGTAAGCTAGGTGATACCACCACCTGCTTAGGGCCAGTAACTCCACCCCAACTAAACTGAATTATAGCTAAGGGAAGAAACTTAGTGGAGTTATGGACATCAATAATTTTATACTGTTGTCCAATGATGTGTTGTTCAGGAGCCACTAGGTTTTCAGTCACCAAAGTGATACTGGCACCTGTGTCCCTGTAGGCCAAGGCCTCAACACCATTTATTGAAACTGTCTGCCTGTACTTATCCATTGTAAGGGGACAAGCAGCCAGTGTGGCAAGGCCAATGCCACTAGGTGTGACAGAAACTGTCTTGGGACTGACTACCCCAGTTTCTACTATGGACCCATAAGTGAACCCAACTACACCCTTAACTTGACTGTTGCCAGCAGTCCCACCACTAGTACCACTACTGCTAGGGGCACTAGAGCTTGATGTATTAGTGGTGGTAGGCTCAGGGGGTTTACCTGGACAGGACTTATCCCCTGGCCTATGGCCTCTATTTTTACACACAAAGCACCAAGGCTTTTTAAATTGTGTAGGTTGAGAAGAAGAGGAAGAATTTGTTTTATCCCCACCCCCTGAAGAGTGTTTAAGATTTGAAGTGGGATCTTTGGTTTTACCCTTATCCCCATGCTTATCTTGAGATTTGTCACCATCTTTCTTCTTATTGTTCTCTTTGTCACCCCCTGTATGAACTTTTCTGTTCACCCTTGTTCTGACCCATTTGTCTGCCTTCTTTCCCAATTCTTGGGGAGAGGTCAGATCAGAGTCCACCAAGTACTGGTGCAACAAATCAGACACACAATTATTAAGAATATGCTCTCTCAGGATCAAGTTATACAGGCTGTCATAATCAGTAACTTTACTGCCATGTAACCACCCCTCCAAGGCCTTCACTGAATGGTCAATGAAATCAACCCAGTCTTGTGAAGACTCCTTTTTGGTCTCTCTGAACTTTATCCTGTATTGTTAAGTGGTTAAGCCATAACCATCCAGGAGTGCATTCTTAAGAACTTGGAAATTATTAGCATCATTTTCTTTCACAGTAAGGAGCCTATCCCTACCTTTTCCACTAAATGATAGCCATAGGATAGCAGCCCACTGCCTTTGAGGGACATCCTGTACAACACAGGCCCTCTCAAGTGCAGCAAACCACTTGTTAATGTCATCCCCCTCCTTATAAGGGGGAACTATCTTGTGCAGATTCCTGGAATCATGCTCTTTTGCAGGATGACTATGGGGAATACTGCTGCTGCCACCATGGGTTTCTAAACCCAACTTCTGTATTTCCTTCTCTAGTTCAAAAGACTGTCTATCCAAATCCAGCTGTTGCTTTTTAAGCTTCAGTCTGGTTTGTTCCACCCTCAACTTATTGAGTTCCCTCTCTAACATTCTGTCATCAGGGTTGGTGGGAGGGACATTACTAGATACAGAGGTATGATGGGAATGAACAGAAGGAGACCTGTCCCTTACAGAAGCCACCCTAACAGCTTGGCTAACAGAAACATTACTACCAGTATGGTGAGAGTAAATGCTTTTGCTATGATGTGAGACAACACTATTTGTATGGGGTGGCTCATCATCATTACCAACTATGCTAGACTGTCTAGTAATGGGCAGGCTAGGAAGTTTCTTTCCTGAATCTTTTCCTGGGGGAGTCCCTGAATCAGATTGGGAACTATTAGGTACTTTTTCAACAGATGGGGCACCTATAGCCTTATCTTGTTCTCTAAGCATGTTAAGTAACAGTTCCAAGGAAGGATTCTCCCCTACACTCAAACCTCTCTCTATGCAGAGACTCCTTGCTCCTTTCCAGCTAAGGTGATCATATGCAAGTTTGGACAGATCAACATTTTGGCCTGTGCCAGACATTTTTAGAGAGTTAAAGTGATAGAAAAAGAGAAAAAAGTTTGTCAGAGCTTTTAGAAAGACAGAGAAAAAAAAACTTTTTTAACTTTTTAGAACTTTTTAGAAAGTTAGAAGTACTTTTCAGCACTTAGAAAAGAGTGAAAAGAGGAAATGCAAAACTTTTTGGCTATGTGTATATACACTGACCTTGTTTTGTATATTTTTCTCTTATGAAAAGTACAATGACAAGAGTGGTAAGTAGTCTCAAAGCACTTATCCCACCGCTGCACAGCCAATGTAGGAGGCTGGATTGGCTTGTAGTGAGTACCAAGGGGTACTTGCACCTTGCACCAGGCCCAGTTATCCCTTATTAGTGTATAGGATGTCTAGCAGCTTAGGCTGATAGATAATGGTAGCTTAGCAGAGCAGCTCAGGCTGAACTAGGAGACGTGTGAAGCTACTACAGTACCACTTAGTGTCATATGCACAATATCATAAGAAAACACAATACACAGTTCTACTAAAAATAAAGGTACTTTATTTTTATGACAATATGCCAAAGTATCTTAGAGTGTACCCTCAGTGAGAGGATAGGAAATATACACAAGATATATATACACAATAGCAAAAATATGCAGTATAGTCTTAGAAAACAGTGCAAACAATGTATAGTTACAATAGGATGCAATGGGGAAACATAGGGATAGGGGCAACACAAACCATATACTCCAAAAGTGGAATGCGAACCACGAATGGACCCCAAACCTATGTGACCTTGTAGAGGGACGCTGGGACTATTAGAAAATAGTGAGAGTTAGAAAAATAACCCTCCCCAAGACCCTGAAAAGTGAGTGCAAAGTGCACTAAAGTTCCCCTAAGGACAAAGAAGTCGTGTTAGAGGAATAATACAGGAAAGACACAAACCAACAATGCAACAACTGTGGATTTCCAATCTAGGGTACCAGTGGAACAAGGGGACCAAGTCCAAAAGTCACAAGCAAGTCGGAGATGGGCAGATGCCCTGGAAATGCCAGCTGCGGGTGCAAAGAAGCTTCTACTGGACAGAAGAAGCTGAGGTTTCTGCAGGAACGAAAAGGGCTAGAGACTTCCCCTTTGGTGGACGGATTCCTCTTGCCGTGGAGAGTCGTGCAGAAGTGTTTCCCGCCGAAAGAACGCCAACAAGCCTTGCTAGCTGCAAATTGTGCGGTTAGTGTTTTTGGACGCTGCTGTGGCCCTGGAGGGACCAGGAGGTCGCAAATTGGACCAGGAGAGAGAAGGGACGTCGAGCAAGACAATGAGCCCTCTCAGCAGCAGGTAGCACCCAAAAAAGTGCCAGAAACAGGCACTACGAGGATGCGTGAAACGGTGCTCACCCGAAGTCGCACAAAGAAGTCCCACGTCGCCGGAGAACAACTTAGGAGGTCGTGCAATGCAGGTTAGAGTGCCGTGGACCCAGGCTGGACTGTGCACAAAGGATTTCCGCCGGAAGTGCACGGAGGCCGGAGTAGCTGCAAAAGTCGTGGTTCCCAGCAATGCAGTCTAGCGAGGTGAGGCAAGGACTTACCTCCACCAAACTTGGACTGAAGAGTCACTGGACTGTGGGGGCCACTTGGACAGAGTTGCTGGATTCGAGGGACCTCGCTCGTCGTGCTGAGAGGAGACCCAAGCGACCGGTAATGCAGTTTTTTGGTGCCTGCGGTTGCAGGGGGGAGATTCCGTCGACCCACGGGAGATTTCTTCGGAGCTTCTAGTGCAGAGAGGAGGCAGACTACCCCCACAGCATGCACCACCAGGAAAACAGTCGAGAAGGCGGCAGGATCAGCGTTACAGAGTTGCAGTAGTCGTCTTTGCTACTTTGTTGCAGTGTTGCAGGCTTCCAGCGCGGTCAGCAGTCGATTCCTTGGCAGAAGGTGAAGAGAGAGATGCAGAGGAACTCGGATGAGCTCTTGCATTCGTTATCTAAAGTTTCCCCAGAGACAGAGACCCTAAATAGCCAGAAAAGAGGGTTTGGCTACCTAGGAGAGAGGATAGGCTACTAACACCTGAAGGAGCCTATCAGAAGGAGTCTCTGACGTCACCTGGTGGCACTGGCCACTCAGAGCAGTCCAGTGTGCCAGCAGCACCTCTGTTTCCAAGATGGCAGAGGTCTGGAGCACACTGGAGGAGCTCTGGACACCTCCCAGGGGAGGTGCAGGTCAGGGGAGTGGTCACTCCCCTTTCCTTTGTCCAGTTTCGCGCCAGAGCAGGGCTAAGGGGTCCCCTGAACCGGTGTAGACTGGCTTATGCAGAATTGGGCACATCTGTGCCCAAGAAAGCATTTCCAGAGGCTGGGGGAAGCTACTCCTCCCCTGCCTTCACACCATTTTCCAAAGGGAGAGGGTGTCACACCCTCTCTCAGAGGAAGTTCTTTGTTCTGCCATCCTGGGCCAGGCCTGGCTGGACCCCAGGAGGGCAGATGCCTGTCTGAGGGGTTGGCAGCAGCAGCTGCAGTGAAACCCCAGGAAGGGCAGTTTGGCAGTACCAGGGTCTGTGCTACAGACCACTGGGATCATGGGATTGTGCCAACTATGCCAGGATGGCATAGAGGGGGCAATTCCATGATCATAGACATGTTACATGGCCATATTCGGAGTTACCATTGTGAAGCTACATATAGGTAGTGACCTATATGTAGTGCACGCGTGTAATGGTGTCCCTGCACTCACAAAGTTCAGGGAATTGGCTCTGAACAATGTGGGGGCACCTTGGCTAGTGCCAGGGTGCCCTCACACTAAGTAACTTTGCACCTAACCTTTACCAGGTAAAGGTTAGACATATAGGTGACTTATAAGTTACTTAAGTGCAGTGTAAAATGGCTGTGAAATAACGTGGACGTTATTTCACTCAGGCTGCAGTGGCAGGCCTGTGTAAGAATTGTCAGAGCTCCCTATGGGTGGCAAAAGAAATGCTGCAGCCCATAGGGATCTCCTGGAACCCCAATACCCTGGGTACCTCAGTACCATATACTAGGGAATTATAATGGGGTTCCAGTATGCCAATGTAAATTGGTCAAATTGGTCACTAGCCTGTTAGTGACAATTTGAAAGAAATGAGAGAGCATAACCACTGAGGTTCTGGTTAGCAGAGCCTCAGTGAGACAGTTAGGCACCACACAGGGAGCACATACATATAGGCCACAAACTTATGAGCACTGGGGTCCTGACTAGCACTGTCCCAGTGACACATAACAAACATACTGAAAACATAGGGTTTTCACTATGAGCACTGGGCCCTGGCTAGCAGGATCCCAGTGAGACAGTGAAAACACCCTGACATACACTCACAAACAGGCCAAAAGTGGGGGTAACAAGGCTAGAAAGAGGCTACTTTCTCACACAATCCCCCCTCCCAAACGAAGGACAATAAGGCTAACCTTGGCCAGTTGAGACTTTATTGTCTAAGTGGTGATAAGTGGAGAGTAGCTCTGCAATAGACTGGTTACTCCCTTTATCATCCACTATATGGTTACTTCCCTGTGGGGATGTAAACCACCCTGTTTGAAGTTTTTTAGCTAAGCAACAATGTGAAGATGTATTTTCAGAGTTTCTATCAGTAAGTTTTAGTTTAGAGCAGTGGGAATTGTCCACTGAACCTATTTGTAGTGATGGAAATGCCAGACAGGGATGCTGTCTCAGAAAAGCCATAGCTGGGCAAAAACTTTGTCCATATGGCTGGAAGAGAGAACAGGGATGCTGTTTCTCTTGAGTTGGAGCAGGGCAGGGATGCTGTCCTATGAGCTCCACACTAGGGCAGGGATGCTGTCCTAAGTGTTGTGAGGCAGTGCAGGGTTTCTGCACTAAAGTTTCTCTGGGAGGGTTGGAGGGATGCTCCATGTTAACTAAAATGGTGCTCTTTTTGTCACCAATGTTAGTTAGAGAGGTACTTCTACCTCAGGGAGTCCAGCTTTGCCAGCTGATGATTCCCTTGGAACAGGTGCCACCCCAGGAGAGGTTTCTCCCACCACAGGAATGGTATCCTGAATGGTAGGGTGGTTAGGGGATACTGTGATACCCTTTTTACCTGTTGATGGAGAGGGATCCTGAGTTTTCAGGCCTTCTCTCCTTTGCTTTTTCATTTCAGTAGAAATGAGAGGGAACAATTCCTCTGGGATGCCCAGCATGGCTGCATGGGCATAAAACTCTACATCAGCCCAACCTGAGGCCTCTAGGTCATTACCTAAGAGACAGTCTACAGGTAAGCTAGGTGATACCACCACCTGCTTAGGGCCAGTAACTCCACCCCAACTAAACTGAATTATAGCTAAGGGAAGAAACTTAGTGGAGTTATGGACATCAATAATTTTATACTGTTGTCCAATGATGTGTTGTTCAGGAGCCACTAGGTTTTCAGTCACCAAAGTGATACTGGCACCTGTGTCCCTGTAGGCCAAGGCCTCAACACCATTTATTGAAACTGTCTGCCTGTACTTATCCATTGTAAGGGGACAAGCAGCCAGTGTGGCAAGGCCAATGCCACTAGGTGTGACAGAAACTGTCTTGGGACTGACTACCCCAGTTTCTACTATGGACCCATAAGTGAACCCAACTACACCCTTAACTTGACTGTTGCCAGCAGTCCCACCACTAGTACCACTACTGCTAGGGGCACTAGAGCTTGATGTATTAGTGGTGGTAGGCTCAGGGGGTTTACCTGGACAGGACTTATCCCCTGGCCTATGGCCTCTATTTTTACACACAAAGCACCAAGGCTTTTTAAATTGTGTAGGTTGAGAAGAAGAGGAAGAATTTGTTTTATCCCCACCCCCTGAAGAGTGTTTAAGATTTGAAGTGGGATCTTTGGTTTTACCCTTATCCCCATGCTTATCTTGAGATTTGTCACCATCTTTCTTCTTATTGTTCTCTTTGTCACCCCCTGTATGAACTTTTCTGTTCACCCTTGTTCTGACCCATTTGTCTGCCTTCTTTCCCAATTCTTGGGGAGAGGTCAGATCAGAGTCCACCAAGTACTGGTGCAACAAATCAGACACACAATTATTAAGAATATGCTCTCTCAGGATCAAGTTATACAGGCTGTCATAATCAGTAACTTTACTGCCATGTAACCACCCCTCCAAGGCCTTCACTGAATGGTCAATGAAATCAACCCAGTCTTGTGAAGACTCCTTTTTGGTCTCTCTGAACTTTATCCTGTATTGTTAAGTGGTTAAGCCATAACCATCCAGGAGTGCATTCTTAAGAACTTGGAAATTATTAGCATCATTTTCTTTCACAGTAAGGAGCCTATCCCTACCTTTTCCACTAAATGATAGCCATAGGATAGCAGCCCACTGCCTTTGAGGGACATCCTGTACAACACAGGCCCTCTCAAGTGCAGCAAACCACTTGTTAATGTCATCCCCCTCCTTATAAGGGGGAACTATCTTGTGCAGATTCCTGGAATCATGCTCTTTTGCAGGATGACTATGGGGAATACTGCTGCTGCCACCATGGGTTTCTAAACCCAACTTCTGTATTTCCTTCTCTAGTTCAAAAGACTGTCTATCCAAATCCAGCTGTTGCTTTTTAAGCTTCAGTCTGGTTTGTTCCACCCTCAACTTATTGAGTTCCCTCTCTAACATTCTGTCATCAGGGTTGGTGGGAGGGACATTACTAGATACAGAGGTATGATGGGAATGAACAGAAGGAGACCTGTCCCTTACAGAAGCCACCCTAACAGCTTGGCTAACAGAAACATTACTACCAGTATGGTGAGAGTAAATGCTTTTGCTATGATGTGAGACAACACTATTTGTATGGGGTGGCTCATCATCATTACCAACTATGCTAGACTGTCTAGTAATGGGCAGGCTAGGAAGTTTCTTTCCTGAATCTTTTCCTGGGGGAGTCCCTGAATCAGATTGGGAACTATTAGGTACTTTTTCAACAGATGGGGCACCTATAGCCTTATCTTGTTCTCTAAGCATGTTAAGTAACAGTTCCAAGGAAGGATTCTCCCCTACACTCAAACCTCTCTCTATGCAGAGACTCCTTGCTCCTTTCCAGCTAAGGTGATCATATGCAAGTTTGGACAGATCAACATTTTGGCCTGTGCCAGACATTTTTAGAGAGTTAAAGTGATAGAAAAAGAGAAAAAAGTTTGTCAGAGCTTTTAGAAAGACAGAGAAAAAAAAACTTTTTTAACTTTTTAGAACTTTTTAGAAAGTTAGAAGTACTTTTCAGCACTTAGAAAAGAGTGAAAAGAGGAAATGCAAAACTTTTTGGCTATGTGTATATACACTGACCTTGTTTTGTATATTTTTCTCTTATGAAAAGTACAATGACAAGAGTGGTAAGTAGTCTCAAAGCACTTATCCCACCGCTGCACAGCCAATGTAGGAGGCTGGATTGGCTTGTAGTGAGTACCAAGGGGTACTTGCACCTTGCACCAGGCCCAGTTATCCCTTATTAGTGTATAGGATGTCTAGCAGCTTAGGCTGATAGATAATGGTAGCTTAGCAGAGCAGCTCAGGCTGAACTAGGAGACGTGTGAAGCTACTACAGTACCACTTAGTGTCATATGCACAATATCATAAGAAAACACAATACACAGTTCTACTAAAAATAAAGGTACTTTATTTTTATGACAATATGCCAAAGTATCTTAGAGTGTACCCTCAGTGAGAGGATAGGAAATATACACAAGATATATATACACAATAGCAAAAATATGCAGTATAGTCTTAGAAAACAGTGCAAACAATGTATAGTTACAATAGGATGCAATGGGGAAACATAGGGATAGGGGCAACACAAACCATATACTCCAAAAGTGGAATGCGAACCACGAATGGACCCCAAACCTATGTGACCTTGTAGAGGGACGCTGGGACTATTAGAAAATAGTGAGAGTTAGAAAAATAACCCTCCCCAAGACCCTGAAAAGTGAGTGCAAAGTGCACTAAAGTTCCCCTAAGGACAAAGAAGTCGTGTTAGAGGAATAATACAGGAAAGACACAAACCAACAATGCAACAACTGTGGATTTCCAATCTAGGGTACCAGTGGAACAAGGGGACCAAGTCCAAAAGTCACAAGCAAGTCGGAGATGGGCAGATGCCCTGGAAATGCCAGCTGCGGGTGCAAAGAAGCTTCTACTGGACAGAAGAAGCTGAGGTTTCTGCAGGAACGAAAAGGGCTAGAGACTTCCCCTTTGGTGGACGGATTCCTCTTGCCGTGGAGAGTCGTGCAGAAGTGTTTCCCGCCGAAAGAACGCCAACAAGCCTTGCTAGCTGCAAATTGTGCGGTTAGCGTTTTTGGACGCTGCTGTGGCCCTGGAGGGACCAGGAGGTCGCAAATTGGACCAGGAGAGAGAAGGGACGTCGAGCAAGACAAGGAGCCCTCTCAGCAGCAGGTAGCACCCAAAAAAGTGCCAGAAACAGGCACTACGAGGATGCGTGAAACGGTGCTCACCCGAAGTCGCACAAAGAAGTCCCACGTCGCCGGAGAACAACTTAGGAGGTCGTGCAATGCAGGTTAGAGTGCCGTGGACCCAGGCTGGACTGTGCACAAAGGATTTCCGCCGGAAGTGCACGGAGGCCGGAGTAGCTGCAAAAGTCGTGGTTCCCAGCAATGCAGTCTAGCGAGGTGAGGCAAGGACTTACCTCCACCAAACTTGGACTGAAGAGTCACTGGACTGTGGGGGCCACTTGGACAGAGTTGCTGGATTCGAGGGACCTCGCTCGTCGTGCTGAGAGGAGACCCAAGCGACCGGTAATGCAGTTTTTTGGTGCCTGCGGTTGCAGGGGGGAGATTCCGTCGACCCACGGGAGATTTCTTCGGAGCTTCTAGTGCAGAGAGGAGGCAGACTACCCCCACAGCATGCACCACCAGGAAAACAGTCGAGAAGGCGGCAGGATCAGCGTTACAGAGTTGCAGTAGTCGTCTTTGCTACTTTGTTGCAGTGTTGCAGGCTTCCAGCGCGGTCAGCAGTCGATTCCTTGGCAGAAGGTGAAGAGAGAGATGCAGAGGAACTCGGATGAGCTCTTGCATTCGTTATCTAAAGTTTCCCCAGAGACAGAGACCCTAAATAGCCAGAAAAGAGGGTTTGGCTACCTAGGAGAGAGGATAGGCTACTAACACCTGAAGGAGCCTATCAGAAGGAGTCTCTGACGTCACCTGGTGGCACTGGCCACTCAGAGCAGTCCAGTGTGCCAGCAGCACCTCTGTTTCCAAGATGGCAGAGGTCTGGAGCACACTGGAGGAGCTCTGGACACCTCCCAGGGGAGGTGCAGGTCAGGGGAGTGGTCACTCCCCTTTCCTTTGTCCAGTTTCGCGCCAGAGCAGGGCTAAGGGGTCCCCTGAACCGGTGTAGACTGGCTTATGCAGAATTGGGCACATCTGTGCCCAAGAAAGCATTTCCAGAGGCTGGGGGAAGCTACTCCTCCCCTGCCTTCACACCATTTTCCAAAGGGAGAGGGTGTCACACCCTCTCTCAGAGGAAGTTCTTTGTTCTGCCATCCTGGGCCAGGCCTGGCTGGACCCCAGGAGGGCAGATGCCTGTCTGAGGGGTTGGCAGCAGCAGCTGCAGTGAAACCCCAGGAAGGGCAGTTTGGCAGTACCAGGGTCTGTGCTACAGACCACTGGGATCATGGGATTGTGCCAACTATGCCAGGATGGCATAGAGGGGGCAATTCCATGATCATAGACATGTTACATGGCCATATTCGGAGTTACCATTGTGAAGCTACATATAGGTAGTGACCTATATGTAGTGCACGCGTGTAATGGTGTCCCCGCACTCACAAAGTTCAGGGAATTGGCTCTGAACAATGTGGGGGCACCTTGGCTAGTGCCAGGGTGCCCTCACACTAAGTAACTTTGCACCTAACCTTTACCAGGTAAAGGTTAGACATATAGGTGACTTATAAGTTACTTAAGTGCAGTGTAAAATGGCTGTGAAATAACGTGGACGTTATTTCACTCAGGCTGCAGTGGCAGGCCTGTGTAAGAATTGTCAGAGCTCCCTATGGGTGGCAAAAGAAATGCTGCAGCCCATAGGGATCTCCTGGAACCCCAATACCCTGGGTACCTCAGTACCATATACTAGGGAATTATAATGGGGTTCCAGTATGCCAATGTAAATTGGTCAAATTGGTCACTAGCCTGTTAGTGACAATTTGAAAGAAATGAGAGAGCATAACCACTGAGGTTCTGGTTAGCAGAGCCTCAGTGAGACAGTTAGGCACCACACAGGGAGCACATACATATAGGCCACAAACTTATGAGCACTGGGGTCCTGACTAGCAGGGTCCCAGTGACACACAACAAACATACTGAAAACATAGGGTTTTCACTATGAGCCCTGGCTATCAGGATCCCAGTGAGACAGTGAAAACACCCTGACATACACTCACAAACAGGCCAAAAGTGGGGGTAACAAGGCTAGAAAGAGGCTACTTTCTCACACAATCCCCCCCCAAACGAAGGACAATAAGGCTAACCTTGGCCAGTTGAGACTTTATTGTCTAAGTGGTGATAAGTGGAGAGTAGCTCTGCAATAGACTGGTTACTCCCTTTATCATCCACTATATGGTTACTTCCCTGTGGGGATGTAAACCACCCTGTTTGAAGTTTTTTAGCTAAGCAACAATGTGAAGATGTATTTTCAGAGTTTCTATCAGTAAGTTTTAGTTTAGAGCAGTGGGAATTGTCCACTGAACCTATTTGTAGTGATGGAAATGCCAGACAGGGATGCTGTCTCAGAAAAGCCATAGCTGGGCAAAAACTTTGTCCATATGGCTGGAAGAGAGAACAGGGATGCTGTTTCTCTTGAGTTGGAGCAGGGCAGGGATGCTGTCCTAAGAGCTCCACACTAGGGCAGGGATGCTGTCCTAAGTGTTGTGAGGCAGTGCAGGGTTTCTGCACTAAAGTTTCTCTGGGAGGGTTGGAGGGATGCTCCATGTTAACTAAAATGGTGCTCTTTTTGTCACCAATGTTAGTTAGAGAGGTACTTCTACCTCAGGGAGTCCAGCTTTGCCAGCTGATAATTCCCTTGGAACAGGTGCCACCCCAGGAGAGGTTTCTCCCACCACAGGAATGGTATCCTGAATGGTAGGGTGGTTAGGAGATACTGTGATACCCTTTTTACCTGTTGATGGAGAGGGATCCTGAGTTTTCAGGCCTTCTCTCCTTTGCTTTTTCATTTCAGTAGAAATGAGAGGGAACAATTCCTCTGGGATGCCCAGCATGGCTGCATGGGCATAAAACTCTACATCAGCCCAACCTGAGGCCTCTAGGTCATTACCTAAGAGACAGTCTACAGGTAAGCTAGGTGATACCACCACCTGCTTAGGGCCAGTAACTCCACCCCAACTAAACTGAATTATAGCTAAGGGAAGAAACTTAGTGGAGTTATGGACATCAATAATTTTATACTGTTGTCCAATGATGTGTTGTTCAGGAGCCACTAGGTTTTCAGTCACCAAAGTGATACTGGCACCTGTGTCCCTGTAGGCCAAGGCCTCAACACCATTTATTGAAACTGTCTGCCTGTACTTATCCATTGTAAGGGGACAAGCAGCCAGTGTGGCAAGGCCAATGCCACTAGGTGTGACAGAAACTGTCTTGGGACTGACTACCCCAGTTTCTACTATGGACCCATAAGTGAACCCAACTACACCCTTAACTTGACTGTTGCCAGCAGTCCCACCACTAGTACCACTACTGCTAGGGGCACTAGAGCTTGATGTATTAGTGGTGGTAGGCTCAGGGGGTTTACCTGGACAGGACTTATCCCCTGGCCTATGGCCTCTATTTTTACACACAAAGCACCAAGGCTTTTTAAATTGTGTAGGTTGAGAAGAAGAGGAAGAATTTGTTTTATCCCCACCCCCTGAAGAGTGTTTAAGATTTGAAGTGGGATCTTTGGTTTTACCCTTATCCCCATGCTTATCTTGAGATTTGTCACCATCTTTCTTCTTATTGTTCTCTTTGTCACCCCCTGTATGAACTTTTCTGTTCACCCTTGTTCTGACCCATTTGTCTGCCTTCTTTCCCAATTCTTGGGGAGAGGTCAGATCAGAGTCCACCAAGTACGGGTGCAACAAATCAGACACACAATTATTAAGAATATGCTCTCTCAGGATCAAGTTATACAGGCTGTCATAATCAGTAACTTTACTGCCATGTAACCACCCCTCCAAGGCCTTCACTGAATGGTCAATGAAATCAACCCAGTCTTGTGAAGACTCCTTTTTGGTCTCTCTGAACTTTATCCTGTATTGTTCAGTGGTTAAGCCATAACCATCCAGGAGTGCATTCTTAAGAACTTGGAAATTATTAGCATCATTTTCTTTCACAGTAAGGAGCCTATCCCTACCTTTTCCACTAAATGATAGCCATAGGATAGCAGCCCACTGCCTTTGAGGGACATCCTGTACAACACAGGCCCTCTCAAGTGCAGAAAACCACTTGTTAATGTCATCCCCCTCCTTATAAGGGGGAACTATCTTGTGCAGATTCCTGGAATCATGCTCTTTTGCAGGATGACTGTGGGGAATACTGCTGCTGCCACCATGGGTTTCTAAACCCAACTTCTGTCTTTCCTTCTCTAGTTCAAAAGACTGTCTATCCAAATCCAGCTGTTGCTTTTTAAGCTTCAGTCTGGTTTGTTCCACCCTCAACTTATTGAGTTCCCTCTCTAACATTCTGTCATCAGGGTTGGTGGGAGGGACATTCCTAGATACAGAGGTATGATGGGAATGAACAGAAGGAGACCTGTCCCTTACAGAAGCCACCCTAACAGCTTGGCTAACAGAAACATTACTACCAGTATGGTGAGAGTAAATGCTTTTGCTATGATGTGAGACAACACTATTTGTATGGGGTGGCTCATCATCATTACCAACTATGCTAGACTGTCTAGTAATGGGCAGGCTAGGAAGTTTCTTTCCTGAATCTTTTCCTGGGGGAGTCCCTGAATCAGATTGGGAACTATTAGGTACTTTTTCAACAGATGGGGCACCTATAGCCTTATCTTGTTCTCTAAGCATGTTAAGTAACAGTTCCAAGGAAGGATTCTCCCCTACACTCAAACCTCTCTCTATGCAGAGACTCCTTGCTCCTTTCCAGCTAAGGTGATCATATGCAAGTTTGGACAGATCAACATTTTGGCCTGTGCCAGACATTTTTAGAGAGTTAAAGTGATAGAAAAAGAGAAAAAAGTTTGTCAGAGCTTTTAGAAAGACAGAGAAAAAAAAACTTTTTTAACTTTTTAGAACTTTTTAGAAAGTTAGAAGTACTTTTCAGCACTTAGAAAAGAGTGAAAAGAGGAAATGCAAAACTTTTTGGCTATGTGTATATACACTGACCTTGTTTTGTATATTTTTCTCTTATGAAAAGTACAATGACAAGAGTGGTAAGTAGTCTCAAAGCACTTATCCCACCGCTGCACAGCCAATGTAGGAGGCTGGATTGGCTTGTAGTGAGTACCAAGGGGTACTTGCACCTTGCACCAGGCCCAGTTATCCCTTATTAGTGTATAGGATGTCTAGCAGCTTAGGCTGATAGATAATGGTAGCTTAGCAGAGCAGCTCAGGCTGAACTAGGAGACGTGTGAAGCTACTACAGTACCACTTAGTGTCATATGCACAATATCATAAGAAAACACAATACACAGTTCTACTAAAAATAAAGGTACTTTATTTTTATGACAATATGCCAAAGTATCTTAGAGTGTACCCTCAGTGAGAGGATAGGAAATATACACAAGATATATATACACAATAGCAAAAATATGCAGTATAGTCTTAGAAAACAGTGCAAACAATGTATAGTTACAATAGGATGCAATGGGGAAACATAGGGATAGGGGCAACACAAACCATATACTCCAAAAGTGGAATGCGAACCACGAATGGACCCCAAACCTATGTGACCTTGTAGAGGGACGCTGGGACTATTAGAAAATAGTGAGAGTTAGAAAAATAACCCTCCCCAAGACCCTGAAAAGTGAGTGCAAAGTGCACTAAAGTTCCCCTAAGGACAAAGAAGTCGTGTTAGAGGAATAATACAGGAAAGACACAAACCAACAATGCAACAACTGTGGATTTCCAATCTAGGGTACCAGTGGAACAAGGGGACCAAGTCCAAAAGTCACAAGCAAGTCGGAGATGGGCAGATGCCCTGGAAATGCCAGCTGCGGGTGCAAAGAAGCTTCTACTGGACAGAAGAAGCTGAGGTTTCTGCAGGAA
Organism: Pleurodeles waltl; assembly: GCF_031143425.1. Taxonomy (NCBI): domain Eukaryota; kingdom Metazoa; phylum Chordata; class Amphibia; order Caudata; family Salamandridae; genus Pleurodeles; species Pleurodeles waltl. Next base: position 756,666,097 of record NC_090449.1, on the reverse strand, counting down.
CGAAAAGGGCTAGAGACTTCCCCTTTGGTGGACGGATTCCTCTTGCCGTGGAGAGTCGTGCAGAAGTGTTTCCCGCCGAAAGAACGCCAACAAGCCTTGCTAGCTGCAAATTGTGCGGTTAGCGTTTTTGGACGCTGCTGTGGCCCTGGAGGGACCAGGAGGTCGCAAATTGGACCAGGAGAGAGAAGGGACGTCGAGCAAGACAAGGAGCCCTCTCAGCAGCAGGTAGCACCCAAAAAAGTGCCAGAAACAGGCACTACGAGGATGCGTGAAACGGTGCTCACCCGAAGTCGCACAAAGAAGTCCCACGTCGCCGGAGAACAACTTAGGAGGTCGTGCAATGCAGGTTAGAGTGCCGTGGACCCAGGCTGGACTGTGCACAAAGGATTTCCGCCGGAAGTGCACGGAGGCCGGAGTAGCTGCAAAAGTCGTGGTTCCCAGCAATGCAGTCTAGCGAGGTGAGGCAAGGACTTACCTCCACCAAACTTGGACTGAAGAGTCACTGGACTGTGGGGGCCACTTGGACAGAGTTGCTGGATTCGAGGGACCTCGCTCGTCGTGCTGAGAGGAGACCCAAGCGACCGGTAATGCAGTTTTTTGGTGCCTGCGGTTGCAGGGGGAAGATTCCGTCGACCCACGGGAGATTTCTTCGGAGCTTCTAGTGCAGAGAGGAGGCAGACTACCCCCACAGCATGCACCACCAGGAAAACAGTCGAGAAGGCGGCAGGATCAGCGTTACAGAGTTGCAGTAGTCGTCTTTGCTACTTTGTTGCAGTGTTGCAGGCTTCCAGCGCGGTCAGCAGTCGATTCCTTGGCAGAAGGTGAAGAGAGAGATGCAGAGGAACTCGGATGAGCTCTTGCATTCGTTATCTAAAGTTTCCCCAGAGACAGAGACCCTAAATAGCCAGAAAAGAGGGTTTGGCTACCTAGGAGAGAGGATAGGCTACTAACACCTGAAGGAGCCTATCAGAAGGAGTCTCTGACGTCACCTGGTGGCACTGGCCACTCAGAGCAGTCCAGTGTGCCAGCAGCACCTCTGTTTCCAAGATGGCAGAGGTCTGGAGCACACTGGAGGAGCTCTGGACACCTCCCAGGGGAGGTGCAGGTCAGGGGAGTGGTCACTCCCCTTTCCTTTGTCCAGTTTCGCGCCAGAGCAGGGCTAAGGGGTCCCCTGAACCGGTGTAGACTGGCTTATGCAGAATTGGGCACATCTGTGCCCAAGAAAGCATTTCCAGAGGCTGGGGGAAGCTACTCCTCCCCTGCCTTCACACCATTTTCCAAAGGGAGAGGGTGTCACACCCTCTCTCAGAGGAAGTTCTTTGTTCTGCCATCCTGGGCCAGGCCTGGCTGGACCCCAGGAGGGCAGATGCCTGTCTGAGGGGTTGGCAGCAGCAGCTGCAGTGAAACCCCAGGAAGGGCAGTTTGGCAGTACCAGGGTCTGTGCTACCGACCACTGGGATCATGGGATTGTGCCAACTATGCCAGGATGGCATAGAGGGGGCAATTCCATGATCATAGACATGTTACATGGCCATATTCGGAGTTACCATTGTGAAGCTACATATAGGTAGTGACCTATATGTAGTGCACGCGTGTAATGGTGTCCCCGCACTCACAAAGTTCAGGGAATTGGCTCTGAACAATGTGGGGGCACCTTGGCTAGTGCCAGGGTGCCCTCACACTAAGTAACTTTGCACCTAACCTTTACCAGGTAAAGGTTAGACATATAGGTGACTTATAAGTTACTTAAGTGCAGTGTAAAATGGCTGTGAAATAACGTGGACGTTATTTCACTCAGGCTGCAGTGGCAGGCCTGTGTAAGAATTGTCAGAGCTCCCTATGGGTGGCAAAAGAAATGCTGCAGCCCATAGGGATCTCCTGGAACCCCAATACCCTGGGTACCTCAGTACCATATACTAGGGAATTATAATGGGGTTCCAGTATGCCAATGTAAATTGGTCAAATTGGTCACTAGCCTGTTAGTGACAATTTGAAAGAAATGAGAGAGCATAACCACTGAGGTTCTGGTTAGCAGAGCCTCAGTGAGACAGTTAGGCACCACACAAGGAGCACATACATATAGGCCACAAACTTATGAGCACTGGGGTCCTGACTAGCAGGGTCCCAGTGACACACAACAAACATACTGAAAACATAGGGTTTTCACTATGAGCCCTGGCTATCAGGATCCCAGTGAGACAGTGAAAACACCCTGACATACACTCACAAACAGGCCAAAAGTGGGGGTAACAAGGCTAGAAAGAGGCTACTTTCTCACACAATCCCCCCCCAAACGAAGGACAATAAGGCTAACCTTGGCCAGTTGAGACTTTATTGTCTAAGTGGTGATAAGTGGAGAGTAGCTCTGCAATAGACTGGTTACTCCCTTTATCATCCACTATATGGTTACTTCCCTGTGGGGATGTAAACCACCCTGTTTGAAGTTTTTTAGCTAAGCAACAATGTGAAGATGTATTTTCAGAGTTTCTATCAGTAAGTTTTAGTTTAGAGCAGTGGGAATTGTCCACTGAACCTATTTGTAGTGATGGAAATGCCAGACAGGGATGCTGTCTCAGAAAAGCCATAGCTGGGCAAAAACTTTGTCCATATGGCTGGAAGAGAGAACAGGGATGCTGTTTCTCTTGAGTTGGAGCAGGGCAGGGATGCTGTCCTAAGAGCTCCACACTAGGGCAGGGATGCTGTCCTAAGTGTTGTGAGGCAGTGCAGGGTTTCTGCACTAAAGTTTCTCTGGGAGGGTTGGAGGGATGCTCCATGTTAACTAAAATGGTGCTCTTTTTGTCACCAATGTTAGTTAGAGAGGTACTTCTACCTCAGGGAGTCCAGCTTTGCCAGCTGATAATTCCCTTGGAACAGGTGCCACCCCAGGAGAGGTTTCTCCCACCACAGGAATGGTATCCTGAATGGTAGGGTGGTTAGGAGATACTGTGATACCCTTTTTACCTGTTGATGGAGAGGGATCCTGAGTTTTCAGGCCTTCTCTCCTTTGCTTTTTCATTTCAGTAGAAATGAGAGGGAACAATTCCTCTGGGATGCCCAGCATGGCTGCATGGGCATAAAACTCTACATCAGCCCAACCTGAGGCCTCTAGGTCATTACCTAAGAGACAGTCTACAGGTAAGCTAGGTGATACCACCACCTGCTTAGGGCCAGTAACTCCACCCCAACTAAACTGAATTATAGCTAAGGGAAGAAACTTAGTGGAGTTATGGACATCAATAATTTTATACTGTTGTCCAATGATGTGTTGTTCAGGAGCCACTAGGTTTTCAGTCACCAAAGTGATACTGGCACCTGTGTCCCTGTAGGCCAAGGCCTCAACACCATTTATTGAAACTGTCTGCCTGTACTTATCCATTGTAAGGGGACAAGCAGCCAGTGTGGCAAGGCCAATGCCACTAGGTGTGACAGAAACTGTCTTGGGACTGACTACCCCAGTTTCTACTATGGACCCATAAGTGAACCCAACTACACCCTTAACTTGACTGTTGCCAGCAGTCCCACCACTAGTACCACTACTGCTAGGGGCACTAGAGCTTGATGTATTAGTGGTGGTAGGCTCAGGGGGTTTACCTGGACAGGACTTATCCCCTGGCCTATGGCCTCTATTTTTACACACAAAGCACCAAGGCTTTTTAAATTGTGTAGGTTGAGAAGAAGAGGAAGAATTTGTTTTATCCCCACCCCCTGAAGAGTGTTTAAGATTTGAAGTGGGATCTTTGGTTTTACCCTTATCCCCATGCTTATCTTGAGATTTGTCACCATCTTTCTTCTTATTGTTCTCTTTGTCACCCCCTGTATGAACTTTTCTGTTCACCCTTGTTCTGACCCATTTGTCTGCCTTCTTTCCCAATTCTTGGGGAGAGGTCAGATCAGAGTCCACCAAGTACGGGTGCAACAAATCAGACACACAATTATTAAGAATATGCTCTCTCAGGATCAAGTTATACAGGCTGTCATAATCAGTAACTTTACTGCCATGTAACCACCCCTCCAAGGCCTTCACTGAATGGTCAATGAAATCAACCCAGTCTTGTGAAGACTCCTTTTTGGTCTCTCTGAACTTTATCCTGTATTGTTCAGTGGTTAAGCCATAACCATCCAGGAGTGCATTCTTAAGAACTTGGAAATTATTAGCATCATTTTCTTTCACAGTAAGGAGCCTATCCCTACCTTTTCCACTAAATGATAGCCATAGGATAGCAGCCCACTGCCTTTGAGGGACATCCTGTACAACACAGGCCCTCTCAAGTGCAGAAAACCACTTGTTAATGTCATCCCCCTCCTTATAAGGGGGAACTATCTTGTGCAGATTCCTGGAATCATGCTCTTTTGCAGGATGACTGTGGGGAATACTGCTGCTGCCACCATGGGTTTCTAAACACAACTTCTGTCTTTCCTTCTCTAGTTCAAAAGACTGTCTATCCAAATCCAGCTGTTGCTTTTTAAGCTTCAGTCTGGTTTGTTCCACCCTCAACTTATTGAGTTCCCTCTCTAACATTCTGTCATCAGGGTTGGTGGGAGGGACATTCCTAGATACAGAGGTATGATGGGAATGAACAGAAGGAGACCTGTCCCTTACAGAAGCCACCCTAACAGCTTGGCTAACAGAAACATTACTACCAGTATGGTGAGAATAAATGCTTTTGCTATGATGTGAGACAACACTATTTGTATGGTGTGGCTCATCATCATTACCAACTATGCTAGACTGTCTAGTAATGGGCAGGCTAGGAAGTTTCTTTCCTGAATCTTTTCCTGGGGGAGTCCCTGAATCAGATTGGGAACTATTAGGTACTTTTTCAACAGATGGGGCACCTATAGCCTTATCTTGTTCTCTAAGCATGTTAAGTAACAGTTCCAAGGAAGGATTCTTCCCTACACTCAAACCTCTCTCTATGCAGAGACTCCTTGCTCCTTTCCAGCTAAGGTGATCATATGCAAGTTTGGACAGATCAACATTTTGGCCTGTGCCAGACATTTTTAGAGAGTTAAAGTGATAGAAAAAGAGAAAAAAGTTTGTCAGAGCTTTTAGAAAGACAGAGAAAAAAAAACTTTTTTAACTTTTTAGAACTTTTTAGAAAGTTAGAAGTACTTTTCAGCACTTAGAAAAGAGTGAAAAGAGGAAATGCAAAACTTTTTGGCTATGTGTATATACACTGACCTTGTTTTGTATATTTTTCTCTTATGAAAAGTACAATGACAAGAGTGGTAAGTAGTCTCAAAGCACTTATCCCACCGCTGCACAACCAATGTAGGAGGCTGGATTGGCTTGTAGTGAGTACCAAGGGGTACTTGCACCTTGCACCAGGCCCAGTTATCCCTTATTAGTGTATAGGATGTCTAGCAGCTTATTCTGATAGATAATGGTAGCTTAGCAGAGCAGCTCAGGCTGAACTAGGAGACGTGTGAAGCTACTACAGTACCACTTAGTGTCATATGCACAATATCATAAGAAAACACAATACACAGTTATACTAAAAATAAAGGTACTTTATTTTTATGACAATATGCCAAAGTATCTTAGAGTGTACCCTCAGTGAGAGGATAGGAAATATACACAAGATATATATACACAATAGCAAAAATATGCAGTATAGTCTTAGAAAACAGTGCAAACAATGTATAGTTACAATAGGATGCAATGGGGAAACATAGGGATAGGGGCAACACAAACCATATACTCCAAAAGTGGAATGCAAACCACGAATGGACCCCAAACCTATGTGACCTTGTAGAGGGATGCTGGGACTATTAGAAAATAGTGAGAGTTAGAAAAATAACCCTCCCCAAGACCCTGAAAAGTGAGTGCAAAGTGCACTAAAGTTCCCCTAAGGACAAAGAAGTCGTGTTAGAGGAATAATGCAGGAAAGACACAAACCAACAATGCAACAACTGTGGATTTCCAATCTAGGGTACCAGTGGAACAAGGGGACCAAGTCCAAAAGTCACAAGCAATTCGGAGATGGGCAGATGCCCAGGAAATGCCAGCTGCGGGTGCAAAGAAGCTTCTACTGGACAGAAGAAGCTGAGGTTTCTGCAGGAACGAAAAGGGCTAGAGACTTCCCCTTTGGTGGACGGATTCCTCTTGCCGTGGAGAGTCGTGCAGAAGTGTTTTCCCGCCGAAAGAACGCCAACAAGCCTTGCTAGCTGCAAATTGTGCGGTTAGCGTTTTTGGATGCTGCTGTGGCCCTGGAGGGACCAGAAGGTCGCAAATTGGACCAGGAGAGAGAGGGGACATCGAGCAAGACAAAGAACCCTCTCAGCAGCAGGTAGCATCCGGAAAAGTGTCAGAAACAGGCACTACAAGGATGAGTGAAACGGTGCTCACCCGAAGTCGCACAAAGAAGTCCCACGTCGCCGGAGAACAACTTAGGAGGTCGTGCAATGCAGGTTAGAGTGCCGTGGACCCAGGCTGGACTGTGCACAAAGGATTTCCGCCGGAAGTGCACGGAGGCCGGAGTAGCTGCAAAAGTCGTGGTTCCCAGCAATGCAGTCTAGCGAGGTGAGGCAAGGACTTACCTCCACCAAACTTGGACTGAAGAGTCACTGGACTGTGGGGGCCACTTGGACAGAGTTGCTGGATTCGAGGGACCTCGCTCGTCGTGCTGAGAGGAGACCCAAGGGACCGGTAATGCAGCTTTTTGGTGCCTGCGGTTGCAGGGGGAAGATTCCGTCGACCCACGGGAGATTTCTTCGGAGCTTCTAGTGCAGAGAGGAGGCAGACTACCCCCACAGCATGCTCCACCAGGAAAACAGTCGAGAAGGCGGCAGGATCAGCGTTACAGAGTTGCAGTAGTCGTCTTTGCTACTTTGTTGCAGTGTTGCAGGCTTCCAGCGCGGTCAGCAGTTGATTCCTTGGCAGAAGGTGAAGAGAGAGATGAAGAGGAACTTGGATGAGCTCTTGCATTCGTTATCTAAAGTTTCCCCAGAGACAGAGACCCTAAATAGCCAGAAAAGAGGGTTTGGCTACCTAGGAGAGAGGATAGGCTACTAACACCTGAAGGAGCCTATCAGAAGGAGTCTCTGACGTCACCTGGTGGCACTGGCCACTCAGAGCAGTCCAGTGTGCCAGCAGCACCTCTGTTTCCAAGATGGCAGAGGTCTGGAGCACACTGGAGGAGCTCTGGACACCTCCCAGGGGAGGTGCAGGTCAGGGGAGTGGTCAATCCCCTTTCCTTTGTCCAGTTTCGCGCCAGAGCAGGGCTAAGGGGTCCCCTGAACCGGTGTAGACTGGCTTATGCAGAATTGGGCACATCTGTGCCCAAGAAAGCATTTCCAGAGGCTGGGGGAGGCTACTCCTCCCCTGCCTTCACTCCATTTTCCAAAGGGAGAGGGTGTCACACCCTCTCTCAGAGGAAGTTCTTTGTTCTGCCATCCTGGGCCAGGCCTGGCTGAACCCCAGGAGGGCAGATGCCTGTCTGAGGGGTTGGCAGCAGCAGCTGCAGTGAAACCCCAGGAAGGGCAGTTTGGCAGTACCAGGGTCTGTGCTACAGATCACTCGGATCATGGGATTGTGCCAACTATGCCAGGATGGCATAGAGGGGGCAATTCCATGATCATAGACATGTTACATGGCCATATTCGGAGTTACCATTGTGAAGCTACATATAGGTAGTGACCTATATGTAGTGCACGCGTGTAATGGTGTCCCCGCACTCACAAAGTTCAGGGAATTGGTTCTGAACAATGTGGGGGCACCTTGGCTAGTGCCAGGGTGCCCTCACACTAAGTAACTTTGCACCTAACCTTTACCAGGTAAAGGTTAGACATATAGGTGACTTATAAGTTACTTAAGTGCATTGTAAAATGGCTGTGAAATAACGTGGACGTTATTTCACTCAGGCTGCAGTGGCAGGCCTGTGTAAGAATTGTCAGAGCTCCCTATGGGTGGCAAAAGAAATGCTGCAGCCCATAGGGATCTCCTGGAACCCCAATACCCTGGGTACCTCAGTACCATATACTAGGGAATTATAATGGGGTTCCAGTATGCCAATGTAAATTGGTCAAATTGGTCACTAGCCTGTTAGTGACAATTTGAAAGAAATGAGAGAGCATAACCACTGAGGTTCTGGTTAGCAGAGCCTCAGTGAGACAGTTAGGCACCACACAGGGAGCACATACATATAGGCCACAAACTTATGAGCACTGGGGTCCTGACTAGCAGGGTCCCAGTGACACATAACAAACATACTGAAAACATAGGGTTTTCACTATGAGCACTGGGCCCTGGCTAGCAGGATCCCAGTGAGACAGTGAAAACACCCTGACATACACTCACAAACAGGCCAAAAGTGGGGGTAACAAGGCTAGAAAGAGGCTACTTTCTCACACAACCCCCCCCCCCCCAAACGAAGGACAATAAGGCTAACCTTGGCCAGTTGAGACTTTATTGTCTAAGTGGTGATAAGTGGAGAGTAGCTCTGCAATAGACTGGTTACTCCCTTTATCATCCACTATATGGTTACTTCCCTGTGGGGATGTAAACCACCCTGTTTGAAGTTTTTTAGCTAAGCAACAATGTGAAGATGTATTTTCAGAGTTTCTATCAGTAAGTTTTAGTTTAGAGCAGTGGGAATTGTCCACTGAACCTATTTGTAGTGATGGAAATGCCAGACAGGGATGCTGTCTCAGAAAAGCCATAGCTGGGCAAAAACTTTGTCCATATGGCTGGAAGAGAGAACAGGGATGCTGTTTCTCTTGAGTTGGAGCAGGGCAGGGATGCTGTCCTATGAGCTCCACACTAGGGCAGGGATGCTGTCCTAAGTGTTGTGAGGCAGTGCAGGGTTTCTGCACTAAAGTTTCTCTGGGAGGGTTGGAGGGATGCTCCATGTTAACTAAAATGGTGCTCTTTTTGTCACCAATGTTAGTTATCCCACAGAGAGGTACTTCTACCTCAGGGAGTCCAGCTTTGCCAGCTGATGATTCCCTTGGAACAGGTGCCACCCCAGGAGAGGTTTCTCCCACCACAGGAATGGTATCCTGAATGGTAGGGTGGTTAGGGGATACTGTGATACCCTTTTTACCTGTTGATGGAGAGGGATCCTGAGTTTTCAGGCCTTCTCTCCTTTGCTTTTTCATTTCAGTAGAAATGAGAGGGAACAATTCCTCTGGAATGCCCAGCATGGCTGCATGGGCATAAAACTCTACATCAGCCCAACCTGAGGCCTCTAGGTCATTACCTAAGAGACAGTCTACAGGTAAGCTAGGTGATACCACCACCTGCTTAGGGCCAGTAACTCCACCCCAACTAAACTGAATTATAGCTAAGGGAAGAAACTTAGTGGAGTTATGGACATCAATAATTTTATAGTTGTCCAATGATGTGTTGTTCAGGAGCCACTAGGTTTTCAGTCACCAAAGTGATACTGGCACCTGTGTCCCTGTAGGCCAAGGCCTCAACACCATTTATTGAAACTGTCTGCCTGTACTTATCCATTGTAAGGGGACAAGCAGCCAGTGTGGCAAGGCCAATGCCACTAGGTGTGACAGAAACTGTCTTGGGACTGACTACCCCAGTTTCTACTATGGACCCATAAGTGAACCCAACTACACCCTTAACTTGACTGTTGCCAGCAGTCCCACCACTAGTACCACTACTGCTAGGGGCACTAGAGCTTGATGTATTAGTGGTGGTAGGCTCAGGGGGTTTACCTGGACAAGACTTATCCCCTGGCCTATGGCCTCTATTTTTACACACAAAGCACCAAGGCTTTTAAATTGTGTAGGTTGAGAAGAAGAGGAAGAATTTGTTTTATCCCCACCCCCTGAAGAGTGTTTAAGATTTGAAGTGGGATCTTTGGTTTTACCCTTATCCCCATGCTTATCTTGAGATTTGTCACCATCTTTCTTCTTATTGTTCTCTTTGTCACCCCCTGTATGAACTTTTCTGTTCACCCTTGTTCTGACCCATTTGTCTGCCTTCTTTCCCAATTCTTGGGGAGAGGTCAGATCAGAGTCCACCAAGTACTGGTGCAACATATCAGACATACAATTATTAAGAATATGCTCTCTCAGGATCAAGTTATACAGGCTGTCATAATCAGTAACTTTACTGACATGTAACCACCCCTCCAAGGCCTTCACTGAATGGTCAATGAAATCAACCCAGTCTTGTGAAGACTCCTTTTTGGTCTCTCTGAACTTTATCCTGTATTGTTCAGTGGTTAAGCCATAACAATCCAGGAGTGCATTCTTAAGAACTTGGAAATTATTAGCATCATTTTCTTTCACAGTAAGGAGCCTATCCCTACCTTTTCCACTAAATGATAGCCATAGGATAGCAGCCCACTGCCTTTGAGGGACATCCTGTACAACACAGGCCCTCTCAAGTGCAGCAAACCACTTGTTAATGTCATCCCCCTCCTTATAAGGGGGAACTATCTTGTGCAGATTCCTGGAATCATGCTCTTTTGCAGGAAGACTATGGGGAATACTGCTGCTGCCACCATGGGTTTCTAAACCCAACTTCTGTCTTTCCTTCTCTAGTTCAAAAGACTGTCTATCCAAATCCAGCTGTTGCTTTTTAAGCTTCAGTCTGGTTTGTTCCACCCTCAACTTATTGAGTTCCCTCTCTAACATTCTGTCATCAGGGTTGGTGGGAGGGACATTCCTAGATACAGAGGTATGATGGGAATGAACAGAAGGAGACCTGTCCCTTACAGAAGCCACCCTGACAGCTTGGCTAACAGAAACATTACTACCAGTATGGTGAGAATAAATGCTTTTGCTATGATGTGAGACAACACTATTTGTATGGTGTGGCTCATCATCATTACCAACTATGCTAGACTGTCTAGTAATGGGCAGGCTAGGAAGTTTCTTTCCTGAATCTTTTCCTGGGGGAGTCCCTGAATCAGATTGGGAACTATTAGGTACTTTTTCAACAGATGGGGCACCTATAGCCTTATCTTGTTCTCTAAGCATGTTAAGTAACAGTTCCAAGGAAGGATTCTTCCCTACACTCAAACCTCTCTCTATGCAGAGGCTCCTTGCTCCTTTCCAGCTAAGGTGATCATATGCAAGTTTGGACAGATCAACATTTTGGCCTGTGCCAGACATTTTTAGAGAGTAAAAGTGATAGAAAAAGAGAAAAAAGTTTGTCAGAGCTTTTAGAAAGACAGAGAAAAAAAAACTTTTTTAACTTTTTAGAACTTTTTAGAAAGTTAGAAGTACTTTTCAGCACTTAGAAAAGAGTGAAAAGAGGAAATGCAAAACTTTTTGGCTATGTGTATATACACTGACCTTGTTTTGTATATTTTTCTCTTATGAAAAGTACAATGACAAGAGTGGTAAGTAGTCTCAAAGCACTTATCCCACCGCTGCACAACCAATGTAGGAGGCTGGATTGGCTTGTAGTGAGTACCAAGGGGTACTTGCACCTTGCACCAGGCCCAGTTATCCCTTATTAGTGTATAGGATGTCTAGCAGCTTAGGCTGATAGATAATGGTAGCTTAGCAGAGCAGCTCAGGCTGAACTAGGAGACGTGTGAAGCTACTACAGTACCACTTAGTGTCATATGCACAATATCATAAGAAAACACAATACACAGTTATACTAAAAATAAAGGTACTTTATTTTTATGACAATATGCCAAAGTATCTTAGAGTGTACCCTCAGTGAGAGGATAGGAAATATACACAAGATATATATACACAATAGCAAAAATATGCAGTATAGTCTTAGAAAACAGTTCAAACAATGTATAGTTACAATAGGATGCAATGGGGAAACATAGGGATAGGGGCAACACAAACCATATACTCCAAAAGTGGAATGCGAACCACGAATGGACCCCAAACCTATGTGACCTTGTAGAGGGACGCTGGGACTATTAGAAAATAGTGAGAGTTAGAAAAATACCCCTCCCCAAGACCCTGAAAAGTGAGTGCAAAGTGCACTAAAGTTCCCCTAAGGACAAAGAAGTCGTGTTAGAGGAATAATGCAGGAAAGACACAAACCAACAATGCAACAACTGTGGATTTCCAATCTAGGGTACCAGTGGAACAAGGGGACCAAGTCCAAAAGTCACAAGCAAGTCGGAGATGGGCAGATGCCCAGGAAATGCCAGCTGCGGGTGCAAAGAAGCTTCTACTGGACAGAAGAAGCTGAGGTTTCTGCAGGAACAAAAAGGGCTAGAGACTTCCCCTTTGGTGGACAGATTCCTCTTGCCGTGGAGAGTTGTGCAGAAGTGTTTTCCCGCCGAAAGAACGCCAACAAGCCTTGCTAGCTGCAAATTGTGTGGTTAGCGTTTTTGGACGCTGCTGTGGCCCTGGAGGGACCAGGAGGTCGCAAATTGGACCAGGAGAGAGAGGGGACATCGAGCAGGACAAGAAACCCTCTCAGCAGCAGGTAGCACCCGGAAAAGTGCCAGAACCAGGCACTACGAGGATGCGTGAAATGGTGCTCACCCGAAGTCGCACAAAGAAGTCCCACGTCGCCGGAGAACAACTTAGGAGGTCGTGCAATGCAGGTTAGAGTGCCGTGGACCCAGGCTGGACTGTGCACAAAGGATTTCCGCCGGAAGTGCACGGAGGCCGGAGTAGCTGCAAAAGTTGCGGTTCCCAGCAATGTAGTCTAGCGAGGTGAGGCAAGGACTTACCTCCACCAAACTTGGACTGAAGAGTCACTGGACTGTGGGGGCCACTTGGACAGAGTTGCTGGATTCGAGGGACCTCGCTCGTCGTGCTGAGAGGAGACCCAAGGGACCGGTAATGCAGCTTTTTGGTGCCTGCGGTTGCAGGGGGAAGATTCCGTCGACCCACGGGAGATTTCTTCGGAGCTTCTAGTGCAGAGAGGAGGCAGACTACCCCCATAGCATGCACCACCAGGAAAACAGCCGAGAAGGCGGCAGGATCAGCGTTACAGAGTTGCAGTAGTCGTCTTTGCTACTTTGTTGCAGTGTTGCAGGCTTCCAGCGCGGTCAGCAGTCGATTCCTTGGCAGAAGGTGAAGCGAGAGATGCAGAGGAACTCGGATGAGCTCTTGCATTCGTTATCTAAAGTTTCCCCAGAGACAGAGACCCTAAATAGCCAGAAAAGAGGGTTTGGCTACCTAGGAGAGAGGATAGGCTACTAACACCTGAAGGAGCCTATCAGAAGGAGTCTCTGACGTCACCTGGTGGCACTGGCCACTCAGAGCAGTCCAGTGTGCCAGCAGCACCTCTGTTTCCAAGATGGCAGAGGTCTGGAGCACACTGGAGGAGCTCTGGACACCTCCCAGGGGAGGTGCAGGTCAGGGGAGTGGTCACTCCCCTTTCCTTTGTCCAGTTTCGCGCCAGAGCAGGGCTAAGGGGTCCCCTGAACCGGTGTAGACTGGCTTATGCAGAATTGGGCACATCTGTGCCCAAGAAAGCATTTCCAGAGGCTGGGGGAGGCTACTCCTCCCCTGCCTTCACACCATTTTCCAAAGGGAGAGGGTGTCACACCCTCTCTCAGAGGAAGTTCTTTGTTCTGCCATCCTGGGCCAGGCCTGGCTGGGCCCCAGGAGGGCAGATGCCTGTCTGAGGGGTTGGCAGCAGCAGCAGCTGCAGTGAAACCCCAGGAAGGGCAGTTTGGCAGTACCAGGGTCTGTGCTACAGACCACTGGGATCATGGGATTGTGCCAACTATGCCAGGATGGCATAGAGGGGGCAATTCCATGATCATAGACATGTTACATGGCCATATTCGGAGTTACCATTGTGAAGCTACATATAGGTAGTGACCTATATGTAGTGCACGCGTGTAATGGTGTCCCCGCACTCACAAAGTTCAGGGAATTGGCTCTGAACAATGTGGGGGCACTTTGGCTAGTGCCAGGGTGCCCTCACACTAAGTAACTTTGCACCTAACCTTTACCAGGTAAAGGTTAGACATATAGGTGACTTATAAGTTACTTAAGTGCAGTGTAAAATGGCTGTGAAATAACGTGGACGTTATTTCACTCAGGCTGCAGTGGCAGGCCTGTGTAAGAATTGTCAGAGCTCCCTATGGGTGGCAAAAGAAATGCTGCAGCCCATAGGGATCTCCTGGAACCCCAATACCCTGGGTACCTCAGTACCATATACTAGGGAATTATAAGGGGGTTCCAGTATGCCAATGTAAATTGCTAAAATTGGTCACTAGCCTGTTAGTGACAATTTGAAAGAAATGAGAGAGCATAACCACTGAGGTTCTGGTTAGCAGAGCCTCAGTGAGACAGTTAGGCACCACACAGGGAGCAGATACATATAGGCCACAAACTTATGAGCACTGGGGTCATGACTAGCAGGGTCCCAGTGACACATAACAAACATACTGAAAACATAGGGTTTTCACTATGAGCACTGGGCCCTGGCTAGCAGGATCCCAGTGAGACAGTGAAAACACCCTGACATACACTCACAAACAGGCCAAAAGTGGGGGTAACAAGGCTAGAGGCTACTTTCTCACACAGTGCTAAAGTGCTTGTGCTCACTCCTCTAAAAATGGTTTGCTTGGCATATATCTGATTGGCATATTTAATTTACACACAAGTCCCTTGTTGAGTGGAAAATCATATACCCAGGGCCTTTAAATTAATTGTGTTTAGTGGACTTACAGCACTTATTGTGCCACCTACCTAAGTTGCCCTCTAAAATGTGTCCCAGCCTTCCATTGCAGCCTGAAGGTAGTGTCCCACTGACATGCTGACTTAATTTTAAAACCCCTTGCCAAGGTTTAAATGACCCTATTATTACATATGTCACCCCTAAGGTAGGCCCTTGGTAGCCCATAAGGCAAGTTGCTGTGTAATTAAAATGAATGACATGTACTTTTATGTTTTCATGTCCTAATTCATTTTTCTCTACTGTGAGGCCTACCCCACCAATAGGATAACATTGTGGATTCCTTGTTACATTTAATATGCTCCAATTCCTATAGGAAAGGAGCTAGATATGGTTTTGTGGTTCTTATGAACTTGTGATGATAAACCCTATTCAATGGTGAGGTCAAATTTATCATTAGAAGTTTGAAAATGTCCTTTTTGGAACGTTGGCATTTTGCTGCCTTATCACCCTGTGCCTGTAGCCTACCTTAAGGCACATGTCTGGGTGTAATTGACAGTTGAAACATGCAAATGCACCCCAGACAGTCATGCAATAGAGGGATTAGCAGAGCGCGAAAAGCATTTCTACTGCCAGGATGGGGGGGGGGTTTCAGAGATGAGCACAGCCCCACAGGCATCTGAATAGGCTATGCTTTACAACAACACAATAGGCTTAACAACCCTGTATTGTCAATGCAAGCAGCTAGAAGCCAGGGCAGGGGTGACTGGAACTTCAAAGTACCTTTCTCGAAACTTCTCCCACCTTCTAGGAGCAGGACACCAGGGTATAGAAATAGGGCTTTTAGACCCATTCTTGAGTTCACTACTAGACCTGTGGAAGGCCTCTCAGAGGATTGTCTGCTGCTGTGACCTGCTATGCACTTTACCAGTCTGCTCGAAGGACTGCTTTGCTGCCTGGAGCCTGGCTTGAACCCTCAGAGGTCAGCTCTGCTGTTGAGCCCTTCATCTTTACTGGCACCCAGGACTTCTAAAATTGACTCCTAGGGCTAGTTTGCTGTCCTCCTGATCAGAGTCACAGGGACATAACAGGCTCCCACCATCTTGAACCCACAGTTGCAACCAACCTCAGTAAGTCCTGAGCCCCCAAGAGGTTCATCTTCTACTGCTGGACCACCAGTTGTGGTGTTAAAGGTGCCCAGATGGCCAAACCTGAGGAACATTTGGCCAAAAAGTGCTTTGAGAACCAGAATGTCCTTCGCCAAAGGGGTATCAAACCTTGTGGAACTGTCTTTGGCTATAGCCCTCTGCTTCGTCACAGATTTTTGATTTTCATCTCAACGAGTAAGCCTGAAAGTAAAAATCTTCACCATGGTATCGCTCCACGGCTATCCGACATTGACATTCCCTTCTCAGACACTTTTGCAGCCTTGCCCCACTGAACGTCAACCTTCTTAGACACTTCTTCTCAGAAAATGTTCTAAATCCGAAGAGAGGCTCTGACCGGGCCCAATCCTCTTTGTTTCTCTGAACCATGCTCCATCACGGTCGGCCTTAACTTTTGACATTGCCCCCAGTCTGGCATGACCAGATGTCCGCAGTTGGTGCGTTTTGCTTTCAAGCACTATTTTGAACCTTAAATTTTAAAAGTTTATAACTCTGGTTCAACTAATTGGATATTGAAGGTTTTGGTGTCAAATAATTTTTTTAATTTTTCTCTATTTCTTTAAATTGACTTGGGATTTTTGTTGTATTGCATTTTCATTTTATTACTGTTTGTGTGATGCATAAATACTTTACACATTGCCTCGAAGTTAAGCCTGACTGCTTTTTGTGCCAGGCTACCCAGAGTTAAGCACAGATTAATTTAGTGACTTTGGGCCAGATGTAGTAAGCTGTTTGCATGGTGCAAACTGCGTAAATCGCAGTTTGCGCCATGCCAACAGCCTTCTGAGATGCACATTCACAATTTGCGAGTCGGTACCGACTCGCAAATTGTGAATGCGACTCGCAAATAGGAACGGGTGTTCCCTTCCTATATGCGACTCGCATCGCAATTCGCAGTTACCACCAGTCTCACACTGGTGGTAACTCATTCGCAAAAGGGAAGGGGTCCCCATGTGAATGTTGCCCAAAAGGTTTTTTCAGAGCAGGCAGTGGTCCAATGCCTACACTGAAAAAACGAAACCAAATGGTTTTGCTATTTTTTTTATTTTGCAACTCGTTTTCCTTTAAGGAAAACGGGCTGCAAAATTACAAAAACAAAACTGCTTTATTGAAAAAGCAGTCACAGACATGGAGGTCTGCTGACTTCAGCAGGCCACCATCCCTGTGAGTGCAGGGACTCGCTATAGGGGTCGCAAAATGCGACGCACCTCATTATTAATATTTATGAGGTGGGTCTTTGCGACCCCATAGCGAGTCGCAGACGGTGTCTGAGACACCGTTCTGCATCAGGATTTGCGATTCTGAAATTGCGAGTCGCACCGACTCGCAATTTCAGAATCGCAAATTCTGACCTTGCTACATCTGGCCCTTTGTCCCCCCTGAAAGGGATTGTGGCTGTTGCTTGACCAGAGTTCACACCCCAGTCAACCAACAACCCAATTTCTCACAGGGGCACTGTGAAAAAACAGAACATACAAGTTGTGCATGCTGCCTGTGGGAACTGATGAACATGGAAAAGATCTCAATGGAACTGCTTCAGAATGACAGTTACTCTGAGGATAGTTCTGTGGCATGTACACCTTTTTAGGAAAGTTGTTTTTTAGAGAGCTGTCTTGCCCCAAGCATTTAAGAGTCATACCAAAGTTACATTAGAACCAAAATGTCAGAGTTAGTAAGAATCAGTGTATGACCTTAATGAGGTGGGAAAACTGGTGCCAAAGCAAAAACAATGACTAAGTGCTCATGGCTGGATGAACTGGGGTAAGGAGCATGATACATAGCAGCCCAACAAGAGCAATTGGGGAGATTCCAATAACTTCACTAAATGGAAAGGGACAGAGGTGAAGCCTGCTCATTCATCAATTAGCATAAGCAGAGTCCTTAGAAAGGAACATCCTTTGCAGTTTTACTAGAAGGTAGCAATTTGGGAGCCAGCCCAGTGAAAGGGGAGCTGGTGCCAGATTCAGTGTTGACGTAACTTAGGAGCAGGGGATTCTCAATTTCTTAGAAATATTTCTGACTGCCACACAAGCTCCCTCCAAGGGCAGAAGTCCTGTGCCATTTTTTATTTCCCTTAGAATAGTGCACTTTGGGATAGTTAGCAGTGATTCAAACAGGATAGCTGGAAAAGTGGGCACACTATCCATGTTGGACAAGGACCGCAGTGCATTGGCTGGTAAGCATACAAAGCAAACACATTCTCCACAAGAACAATTCCTGGACCTGTGGGGAAACTACAGACTGCATTTGCTGTTTAGGACATGTGCCAGGACCTGAAGGGTTATACCTACTCCCAGTTGTTCTCAGGACAAAGAAGTGGACT
Organism: Pleurodeles waltl; assembly: GCF_031143425.1. NCBI lineage: Eukaryota > Metazoa > Chordata > Amphibia > Caudata > Salamandridae > Pleurodeles > Pleurodeles waltl. The sequence goes on along the minus strand of NC_090449.1, from coordinate 756,648,084 downwards.
CAGGCTCATTTGGCTCCCTAATTTGTAGCTACACAGATACAAGAAGTTGCAGGTTTTTTTTCCTAGAAAGACCTGTTACAACAAGAAAAGGATGGGACCCTAATGGTGTCCTCTGCTAGAATGAGCTCTGACGCTGTGTGCTGGCCTTGAGGCCCAGATACACATTTCTGAAATATCTGAAAAATTGATTTTTTTTAAAATATTGGACTTCTAAACCTCTGGAGTACCAGGACCAACCACCCAAGTCAATTCACTCAAGGCATGACCTCACTGGGGAAGAAAATCAAGTTGGTCACGCTCTGCACTTCTGCCACTTTAAAAATTGGTTCAGCGAACCATTGTGATAAGCTTATCTGACTTCAGGGCAATCTTCCAAGATAAAGCCTGCATCCTTGTCTTGCTGCAAGATTTGGAACTTAAAAAAAGAGACTAAGGGCTTCATTACGACTTTGGCGGTTGGAATGAGCTGCACACCAAAGCCATGGAGAGGAGTCTGCAGTCATACTGATGACCTCCCCCAGTCGTGTTATAATGTTTCCACTGGGCTGACCAGTGGAAACATCATATTACGAAGTTTCCACCAGTCAGACGAACTAAAACAGTGCCATTGCCTTGGCTCCCTTAAGGGAGCCAAGGTCAATGCTGTGGCAAAACAGCACCCTTGGAATGCACACTGTCTGCAGTGCAGGCAGTGTCCTTTCCAAGGGTGCTGGCAGGGGGGACCCTTATTGCCCATGCCATAGGCCCTGTGGCTCCCAGCACCGGCTTTCCGCCAGCCTTTTTATGGCGGGGACCACATCATGAAAAGGCTGGTGCAAAGAGGACTTGTGATCAGCATTGTGGCTCTAAAATCAGCCCCGCCATGGCTGACCATGACTCTGACTGCCGCCACCCTGTTAGGATCCATGATCCTGGTGGTGGCAGCGGTCACCTGGCAGTTCAACCGCCAGGGCCACTGCAGGTTTGGCAGTCCTTGGACTACCAAATTCATAGTTTGACAGTCCTCGGACTGCCAAACTCATAATAACTCCCTAAGTCTGAACAAAATTATCTTGACTGGGTGAAGGTGCAAAGGGAAGAGTCAATAAGCTGTCTCCACTGGGTGTGAAATTTGAACTGGTTCCACCCTGCCCTCTTTCAGCGAAAGCCAACAGCTTCAGTGGGATCTCATCCAATGGCTATCTGACTTTGATAGAACTTTCTCAGCTATACTCTGCAGTCTTGTCCTTTCAAATAAATTTGTTTTCCCTTTTAGAGACTAAGGACCCAATTTATATATTAGCAGTAAGCATGCTCTGTTGCAGCAGTGACAGAGAGTATGCTTACCGCCACAAAAATGGTCCCTCTACCCGATTTAGATTGGGCGGCCCATATGTTTAATCACTGCAGTGATTGTTCCATCTCTGCTGTGAATAAAACCCCTCTGAAGGCTCAGTCGAGGAAGGGCCATTGGAGGCAGACTGTAATTCTGCCCACCTGATTTAGATGGGCAGAATTACAGGTCAGTTTTCATTGCCCTTCATCGTCTTGAAAACTAAGGGTAAGGGCCAAAGAAAACTGCTAAATGCTCCCCCTACCATGAGAGAGGAGTCCCATGTCAAGGGGAGCACAGTTTTTTTTTGTTTTCAGATAGAAAATCCCATTTTAGGATTTCTTCTTTAATCCCTCGGGCGTCCTGGACGTAAAGGTTACATCCTAGGCAGCACAGCTCGGGTGCCCAGGACGTAACCGTAATGTCAGGATAGGGGCCTTCGGGTGACGCGCTAGCGTTACCCGCAGGGGCCTCGCACCCCACTTCCCTGGGCAGGGATGCAAGGGGAATTGCTTCCCCTTCCACCCCCTTTTACCTCCCCCTGTGGTGACTGATGACATCAGCGCTCGAACCTCATCAGAGGCCTACACCTCCGCGCTGGAAGCTCAGCTTCCAGCACGCATCAGAAGACAAGTGCAAAAGCATTTCTCTTCCAATCACGTGGAGGGGGCGAGATAGGCATGAAAGGAGAGGAAAGGCCTTTCTTCTCCTTTCATGTCTCTCTCAGCATTTCTGCTGCCCAATTATGATGCGATCGGGCAGCAGAAATGCCTATTAGACACCAGGGAGTTTTTTTTTTTTTGTATTTCTTCATAAGGGGAGCCGCCCCTTGGGCAAGGGCCACTCCCCAGGGGGCAAAATTAACTCCAGGCCATTTCTGCCCCAGTTGGGGGCAGATCAGCCTATTGTAATTAGGCTGATCTGCACACAGGGGGCAGAAACCCTTAGGCACCAGGGATTTTTTTTTTGCTCATTTTATTTTTTGTATGTGGGGGCAACCCCTTAGGCAAGGGTTGATCCCCTGGTGGACAAATTGTCTTTAGGCCACTTCTGCCCCCCCTTGGGGGCAGATTGGCCTATTTTTATTATGCCAATCTGCCACCAAGGGGGGACAGAAACCACTAGACACCAGGGATTTGTATTTCCTTGTGTCAATTTCACACAAGGGGAGTAACCCCTTAAGCAAGGGTCGTTCCCCTGGGGAGCCAATTTATTTTAGGCCATTTCTGCCCCCTTGGGGGCAGATCGGCCTATTTTTATTAGGTCGATCTGTCCCCAAGGAGGGCAGAAACCACTGGGCCCCAGGGATTTCTTTTTTAGCGCCATTTTCATGCAAGGGGATCCCTTAGGCATGGGTCACTCCCCTGGGAGGGGGAGTGGGAGGGCAAATTTATTTTCGGCTATTTATGCTCTCCTTGGGGGCAGATCAGCCTATTTCTATTAGGCCGATCTGCCCCCGGGGGGGCAGAAACCACTTAGGCACCAGGGATTGGTGTGTGTGTATGTGTGTGTTTTGTTTGGGGGGCAGCCCCTTGGGCAAGGGTTGCTTCCCATGATGGCACATTAGTGTTGGCCATATCTGCCCCCCTTGGGGCAGATCAGCCTTTTTTTGGCAGGCCCATCTGCCCCCAGGGGGGCAGAAAGTCCACCAAAGACCAGGGAAGATTCTTTTTTTCAAAATAAGAGGGAGGGGGTATGGCCACCCCCCACCCCAAATAAATGGGGCCAAAGTTGTTCTGCCCACCAGATGGGGCAATTACCCCCGATCCACACCCCGTTGGGGTAGAAAGTCTACTAGATGCCAGGGAATAAAAACAAAGAAAAATAGTGGGGTGGTGGCTACCAACCAGCACGGGCATGGTTATGCCCCCACCCCAACTGAAGGGGGTAACATTCTTTGAGCTCTCCCCCTCGCGCACTAAAACATCTTATCCCACGGCAACCAAGAGGATATTTGATTATTTTGGGTTTTGGTTTTACATTTGGGCCAAGAGAGCTTGACTAACTCTCAAAATAGTCCCACTTGGAATGGTGAGGGCTGCATTTTTTGGACTTTGGGACGCTGCCATGTAGAAAAATCCACAAGACCTAGACACATCTTAAAACTAAACATCTGGGTAAGTCCATGGTGGTGTGCTTCACATGCAGCCCGCACCATTTTCGTACCCACAATACCCTGCAAACCTCCAACTTTGCTGGAAATCACACTTTTTTTCCACATTTTTGTGATGGAACCTTCCAGAATCTGCAGGAATCCACAAAATTCCCACCACTCAGCATTGTCTCATCTATACCGATAAAAATTCTGCCCCACTTGTCACCCTAAAAATGTTTTTTTATCAAACTGCCCTTTTGGACCTGCTTTAGTTCCCCATGAATGTCAACATGCTTTTGGCTCAACCCTGCCACAGGCACTTGGCCCACCTACACAAGTGAGGTATCATTTTTACTGGTAGAATGAGGGGAACTTTGGGTGGTAGGAAATTTGTCACGATGTGCTGATCCCACACAGAAATGAGGGATTTATTTTATTTTTTAGCTAAATATGAGGTTTGGTGAGGACTCTGGGTAATAAAACACTGGGGGATCCATGCAAGTCTAGTTTTCAGAAATGTCTAGGTTTGATAGGTTTCCCTGTATGACTGCTGAGCTAGGACCAAAAACGCAGGTACCCCCACCCCCCCAAAAACAGGTAGTTTTGTATTTGATAATTATGATGAGTTCATGTAGTGTTTTGGGGCATTTCCTTTCGCGGGCACTATGCCTACCCACACAAGTGAGGTACCATTTTTATCGAAGACTTGGGGCGACGCTGGGTGGAAGGAAATTTGTGGCTCCTCTCACAATCCAGAACTTTCTGTCACCGAAATGTGAGAAAAAAAGTGTTTTTTTTGCCACATTTTGAGGTTTGCAAAGGATTCTGGGTAACAAGTCTCCCCATCCTGGATTCCCCTAAGTGTCTATTTTTCACAAATGAACAGGTTTGATAGGTTTCCCTAGGTGCCGGCTGAGCTAGAGGCCAAAATCCACAGCTTGGCACTTTGCTAAAAAAACAGCTCTGTGTTTTTTGGGAAAATGTGATGTGTCCATGTTGTGGTTTGGGACATTTCCTGTCGCGAGCACTAGGCCTACCCACACAAGTAAGGTACCATGTTTATCGGAAGACTTGGGGGAACGCTGGGTGGAAGAACATTTGTGGCTCCTCTCAGATTCCAGAACTTTCTGTCTCTAAAATGTGAAGAAAACGTTTTTGGGCCAAATGTTGAGGTTTGCATAGGATTAAAGCTGGTGAGAGCCCCACAAATTACCCCATCTTGGATTCCCCTAGGTGTCTAGTTTAAAAAAATGCACAGGTTTGGTAGGCTTCTCTAGGTGCCGGCTGAGCTAGAGATCAAAATCCACAGCTAAGCACTTTCCAAAAACCACATCAGTTTTCTTTGGGAAAATTTGATGTGTCCACGTTGTATTTTGGGGCATTTCCTGTTGTGGGCAATATGCCTATCCACACAAATGAGGTACAATTTTTATTGAGAGCCTTACTAGACGCTAGGTGGAAGGAAATGTGTTGCTCCTCTCAGATTCTAGAATTATCTGTCACCGAAATGTGAGAAAAAAGTGTTTTTTTGGCCACATTATTTTTTAATTTCAGCTGTTATTTTCTGTAAGAAAACCTTGTAGGATCTACACAAATGACCCCTTGCGGAATTCAGAATTTTGTCTACTTTTTATGAAAGTTTAGCTCTCCATGATCCAGCATTGGTTTCATACCCATTTCTGTCACTAACTGGAAAGAGGCTAAAAGCACAAAAAATAGTAAAAAATGGGGTATGTCCCAGTAAAATGCCAAAATTGTGTTGACAAATGTGGTTTTCTGTTTCAAGTCTGCCTGTTCCTGAAAGCTGGAACGATGGTGATTTTAGCACCACAAACCCTTTGGTGATGGCATTTTCAGGGGAAAAACCACAAGCCTTGTTCTGCAGCCCTTATTTCCCTTTTTTTTTTTTAAACAAAAGCTTTGCTGTATTTTGGCTAATTTCTTAGTCTCCTTCAGTGGAGCCCACAAACTCTGGGTACCTCTAGAATCCCTAGGATGTTGGAAAAAAAGGACGCACATTTGGCATGGGTAGGTTATGTGGACAAAAAGTTATGAGGGCCTTTAAGGAAATGGCTCCCTGTTGCAATTACCCCCCACTTTTTGCCTGATACTGATGCTGACTTGACTGAGAAGTGTGCTGGGACCCTGCTAACCAGGCCCCAGCACCAGTTTTCTTTCACCTAAAATGTACTGTTGTCTCCACAATTGGTACAACCTTGGCACCCAGGTAAGTCCCTTGTAAATGGTACCCCTGGTACCAAGGGCCCTGATGCCAGGGAAGGTCTCTAAGGGCTGCAGCATGTCTTATGCCACCCTAGGGTCCCCTCACTCAGCACAGACACACTGCTTGCCAGCTTGTGTGTGCTGGTGGGGAGAAAATGACTAAGTCGACATGGCACTCCCCTCAGGGTGCCATGCCAACCTCACACTGCCTATGGCATAGGTATGTCACCCCTCTAGCAGGCCTTACAGCCCTAAGGCAGGGTGCACTATAACACAGGTGAGGGCATAGGTGCATGAGCACTATGCCCCTACAGTGTCTAAACAAAACCGTACATTGTAAGTGCAGGGAAGCCATAAGAATATATGGTCTGGGAGTCTGTCAAAAACGAACTCCACAGCTCCATAATGGCTACACTTAATACTGGGAAGTTTGGTATCAAACTTCTCAGAATAATAAACCCACACTGATGCCAGTGTTCGATTTATTAATAAAATGCACACAGAGTGCATCTTAGAGATGCCCCCTGTATTTTACCCAATTGTTCAGTGCAGGACTGACTGGTCTGTGCCAGCCTGCTGCGGAGAGACGAGTTTCTGACCCCATGTGGTGAGGGCCTTTGTGCTCTCTGAGGACAGAAACAAAAGCCTGCTCTGGGTGGAGGTGCTTCACACCTCCCCCTGCAGGAACTGTAACACCTAGCAGTGAGCCTCAAAGCCTACTTCTGAGTTTTTCATGGAGTCCCATTATCATACCTTTGAGAGTTTTATTAAACCTCTCAACCAGACCATTTGTTTGTGGATGGTAAGGGGTGGTGAAGTTGTAGGTTACACCACACTCCTTCCACATTGCTTTTAGGTATGCAGACATGAAGTTGCTACCTCTGTCTGACACCACTTCCTTAGGAAAACCCACCCTGGAAAAGATACCCAGGAGGGCCTTTGCCACTGCAGGAGAGTAGGAGGCTGGACTGGCTTGTAGTGAGTACCAAGGGGTACTTGCACCTTGCACCAGGTCCAGTTATCCCTTATTAGTGTATAGGGTGTCTAGCAGCTTAGGCTGATAGATAATGGTAGCTTAGCAGAGCAGCTCAGGCTGAACTAGGAGACGTGTGAAGCTACTACAGTACCACTCAGTGTCATATGCACAATATCATAAGAAAACACAATACACAGTTATACTAAAAATAAAGGTACTTTATTTTTATGACAATATGCCAAAGGATCTTAGAGTGTACCCTCAGTGAGAGGATAGGAAATATACACAAGATATATATACACAATAGCAAAAATATGCAGTATAGTCTTAGAAAACAGTGCAAACAATGTATAGTTACAATAGGATGCAATGGGGAAACATAGGGATAGGGGCAAAACAAACCATATACTCCAGAAGTGGAATGCGAACCACGAATGGACCCCAAACCTATGTGACCTTGTAGAGGGTCGCTGGGACTATTAGAAAATAGTGAGAGTTAGAAAAATAACCCTCCCCAAGACCCTGAAAAGTGAGTGCAAAGTGCACTAAAGTTCCCCTAAGGACAAAATAGTCGTGTTAGAGGGAAAATGCAAGGAAAACACAAATCAGCAATGCAACAACGATGGATTCCTGACTGAGGGTACCTGTGGAACAAGGGGACCAAGTCCAAAAGTCACAAGCAACTCGGAGATGGGCAGATGCCCAAGAAATGCCAGCGGTTGGTGCAAAGAAGCTCTTACTAGGCTGAAGAACTGTGAATACTGCAGGAACGACAAGGGCTAGAGACTTCCCCTTTGGAGGATGGATCCCACACGCCTTGGAGAGTCGTGCAGAAGTCTTTTCCCGCCGGATGGATGCCAACAAGCCTTGCTACACGCAAATCGTGCGTTTGGCGTTTTTGGACGCTGCTGGGGCCCAGGAGGGACCAGGAGGTCGCAAATTGGACCTGAAGAGAGAAGGGACGTCGAGCAAGACAAAGAGCCCTCACTAAAGCAGGTAGCACCCGGAGAAGTGCCAGAAACAGGCACTACAAGGATGCGTGAAACGGTGCTCGCCGAAGTTGCACAAAGGAGTCCCACATCGCCGGAGACCAACTTAGAAAGTCGTGCAATGCAGGTTAGAGTGCCGTGGACCCAGGCTTGGCTGTGCACGAAGGATTTCCGCCGGAAGTGCACAGGGGCCGGAGTAGCTTGCAAAGTCGCGTTTCCCAGCAATGCAGCCCAGCGAGGTGAGGCAAGGACTTACCTCCACCAAACTTGGGCTGAAGAGTCACTGGACTGTGGGGGTCACTTGGACGGTGTCGCTGGATTCGAGGGACCTCGCTCGTCGTGCTGAGAGGAGACCCAAGGGACCGGTAATGCAGCTTTTTGGTGCCTGCGGTTGCAGGGGGAAGATTCCGTCGACCCACGGGAGATTTCTTCGGAGCTTCTGGTGCAGAGAGGAGGCAGACTACCCCCACAGCATGCACAAGCAGGAAAACAGTCGAGAAGGCGGCAGGATCAGCATTACAGAGTTGCAGTAGTCGTCTTTGCTACTATGTTGCAGGTTTGCAGGCTTCCAGCGCGGTCAGCGGTCGATTCCTTATCAGAAGGTGAAGAGGGAGATGCAGAGGAACTCGGCTGAGCTCATGCATTCGTTATCTGCAGTTTCCCCAGAGACAGAGACCCTAAATAGCCAGAAAAGAGGGTTTGGCTACCTAGGAGAGAGGAAAGGCTACTAACACCTGAAGGAGCCTATCAGCAGGAGTCTCTGACGTCACCTGGTGGCACTGGCCACTCAGAGCAGTCCAGTGTGCCAGCAGCACCTCTGTTTCCAAGATGGCAGAGGTCTGGAGCACACTGGAGGAGCTCTGGACACCTCCCAGGGGAGGTGCAGGTCAGGGGAGTGGTCACTCCCCTTTCCTTTGTCCAGTTTCGCGCCAGAGCAGGGGCTAAGGGGTCCCTGAACCGGTGTAGACTGGCTTATGCAGAATTGGGCACCTCTGTGCCCAACAAAGCATTTCCAGAGGCTGGGGGAGGCTACTCCTCCCCTGCCTTCACACCATTTTCCAAAGTGAGAGGGTGTCACACCCTCTCTCAGAGGAAGTTCTTTGTTCTGCCATCCTGGGCCAGGCCTGGCTGGACCCCAGGAGGGCAGCTGCCTGTCTGAGGGGTTGGCAGCAGCAGCAGCTGCAGTGAAACCCCAGGAAGGGCAGTCTGGCAGTACCAGGGTCTGTGCTACAGACCACTGGGATCATGGAATTGTACCAACAATGCCAGGATGGCATAGAGGGGGCAATTCCATGATCATAGACATGTTACATGGCCATATTCGGAGTTACCATGGTGAAGCTACATATAGGTAGTGACCTATATGTAGTGCACGCGTGTAATGGTGTCCCCGCACTCACAAAGTTCAGTGAATTGGCTCTGAACAATGTGGGGGCACCTTGGCTAGTGCCAGGGTGTCCTCACACTAAGTAACTTTGCACCTAACCTTTACCAGGTAAAGGTTAGACATATAGGTGACTTATAAGTTACTTAAGTGCAGTGTAAAATGGCTGTGAAATAACGTGGACGTTATTTCACTCAGGCTGCAGTGGCAGGCCTGTGTAAGAATTGTCAGAGCTCCCTATGGGTGGCAAAAGAAATGCTGCAGCCCATAGGAATCTCCTGGAACCCCAATACCCTGGGTACCTCAGTACCATATACTAGGGAATTATAAGGGTGTTCCAGTAAGCCAATGTAAATTGGTAAAAATGGTCACTAGCCTGTCAGTGACAATTTGGAAGTAATGAGAGAGCATAACCACTGAGGTTCTGGTTAGCAGAGCCTCAGTGAGACAGTTAGGCACCACACAGGGAACATATACATGCACACCTATGAGCACTGGGGCCCTGTGTGACAGGGTCCCAGTGACACATACATATAGGCCACAAACCTATGAGCACTGGGGTCCTGACCAGCAGGATCCCAGTGACACATAACAAACATACTGAAAACATAGTGTTTTCACTATGAGCACTGAGGCCTGGCTATCAGGATCCCAGTGAGACAGTGAAAACAGTGACAAACACCCTGACATACACTCACAAACAGGCCAAAAGTGGGGGTAACAAGGCTAGAAAGAGGCTACCTTCTCACACAACCCCCCCCCCAAACGAAGGACAATAAGGCTAACCTTGGCCAGTTGAGACTTTATTGTCTAAGTGGTGATAAGTAGAGAGTAGCTCTGCAATAGACTGGTTACTCCCTTTATCATCCACTATATGGTTACTTCCCTGTGGGGATGTAAACCACCCTGTTTGAAGTTTTTTAGCTAACCAACAATGCGAAGATGTATTTTCAGAGTTTCTATCAGTAAGTTTTAGTTTAGAGCAGTGGGAATTATCCACTGAACCTATTTGTAATGATGGAAATGCCAGACAGGGATGCCGTCTCAGTAAAGCCATAGCTGGGCAAAAACTTTGTCCATTTGGCTGGAAGAGAGAACAGGGATGCTGTTTCTCTTGAGTTGGAGCAGGGCAGGGATGCTGTCCTATGAGCTCCACACTAGGGCAGGGATGCTGTCCTAAGTGTTGTGAGGCAGTACAGGGTTTCTGCACTAAAGTTTCTCTGGGAGGGTTGGAGGGATGCTCCATGTTAACTAAAATGGTGCTCTTTTTGTCACCAATGTTAGTTATTCCACAGAGAGGTACTTCTACCTCAGGGAGTCCAGCTATGCCAGCTGATGATTCCCTTGGAACAGGTGCCACCCCAGGAGAGGTTTCTCCCACCACAGGAATGGTATCCTGAATGGTAGGGTGGTTAGGGGATACTGTGATACCCTTTTTACCTGTTGATGGAGAGGGATCCTGAGTTTTCAGGCCTTCTCTCCTTTGCTTTTTCATTTCACTTGAAATGAGAGGGAACAATTCCTCAGGGATGCCCAGCATGGCTGCATGGGCATAAAACTCTACATCAGCCCAACCTGAGGCCTCTAGGTCATTACCTAAGAGACAGTCTACAGGTAAGCTAGGTGATACCACCACCTGCTTTGGGCCAGTAACTCCACCCCAACTAAACTGAATTATAGCTAAGGGAAGAAACTTAGTGGAGTTATGGACATCAATAATCTTATACTGTTGTCCAATGATGTGTTGTTCAGGAGGCTCTAGGTTTTCAGTCACCAAAGTGAAACTGGCACCTGTGTCCCTGTAGGCCAAGGCCTCAACACCATTTATTGAAACTGTCTGCCTGTACTTATCCATTGTAAGGGGACAAGCAGCCAGTGTGGCAAGGCCAATGCCACTAGGTGTGACAGAAACTGTCTTGGGACTGATTACATCAGTTTCCACTATGGACCCATAAGTGAACCCAACTACACCCTTTGCTTGACTGTTGCCAGCAGTCCCACCACTAGTACCACTACTGCTAGGGGCACTAGAGCTTGATGTATTAGTGGTGGTAGGCTCAGGGGGTTTACCTGGACAGGACTTATCCCCTGGCCTATGGCCTCTATTTTTACACACAAAGCACCAAGGCTTTTTAATGTGTGCAGGTTGGGAAGAAGAGGAAACATTTGTTTTATCCCCACCCTCTGAAGAGTGTTTAAGATTTGAAGTGGGATCTTTGGTTTTACCCTTATCCCCATGCTTATCTTGAGATTTTTCACCATCTTTCTTCTTATTGCCATCTTTGTCACCCCCTGTATGAACTTTTCTGTTCACCCTTGTTCTGACCCATTTGTCTGCCTTCTTTCCCAATTCTTGGGGAGAGGTCAGATCAGAGTCTACCAGGTACTGGTGCAACAAATCAGACACACAATTATTAAGTATATGCTCTCTCAGGATTGTGTTACACAGGCTTTCATAATCAGTAACTTTACTGCCATGTAACCACCCCTCCAAGGCCTTCACTGCCTGGTCAATGAAATCAACCCAGTCTTGTGAAGACTCCTTTTTGGTCTCTCTGAACTTTATCCTGTACTGTTCAGTGGTTAAGCCATAACCATCCAGGAGTGCATTCTTAAGAACTGTAAAATTATTGGCATCATTTTCTTTCACAGTAAGGAGCCTATCCCTACCTTTTCCACTAAATGATAGCCATAGGATAGCAGCCCACTGCTTTTGAGGGACATCCTGTACAGCACAGGCCCTCTCAAGTGCAGCAAACCACTTGTTAATGTCATCCCCCTCCTTATAAGGGGGAACTATCTTGTGCAGATTCCTGGAATCATGCTCTTTTGCAGGATGACTATGGGGAATACTGCTGCTGCCACCATGGGTATCTAAACCCAACTTCTGTCTTTCCTTCTCTAATTCTAAAGACTGTCTATCCAAATCCAGCTGTTGCTTCTTGAGCTTCAGTCTGGTTTGTTCCACTCTCAATCTATTGAGCTTCCTTTCTAACAATCTGTCATCAGGGTGGGTGGGAGGGACATTTCTAGATACAGAGGTATGATGGGAATGAACAGAAGGAGACCTGTCCCTTACAGAGGGCACCCTAACAGCTTGGCTACCAGCATAATGTGAGAGCACATCATCAGTATGATGTGATTCAACCTCTGTACCAACTATGCTAGACTGTCTAGTAATGGGCAGGCTGAGAAGTTTCTTTCCTGAACCTTTTCCTGGGGGAGTCCCTGGATCAGATTGTGAACCATTAGCTACTTTTTCTACAGATTGGGCACTTATGGCCTTATCCTGTACTCTAAGCATATTAATTAACAGTTCTAGGGAAGGATTCTTCCCTACACTCAAACCTCTCTCTATGCAGAGACTCCTTGCTCCTTTCCAGCTAAGGTGATCATATGCAAGTTTGGACAGTTCAACTTTTTGGCCTGTGCCAGACATTTTTTAGAGAGAGTTAAAGTGATAGACAAAGAGAAAAAAGTTTTCAGAACTTTTTGGAAAGACAGAAAAAACTTTTTTAAACTTTTAAGAACTTTTTGAAAGTTTAGAAGTACTTTTCAGCACTTAGAAAAGAGTGAAAAGAGGAAATGCAAAACTTTTTGGCTATGTGTATATACACTGACCTTGTTTTGTATATTTTTCTCTTATGAAAAGTACAATGACAAGAGTGGTAAGTAGTCTCAAAGCACTTATCCCACCGCTGCACAACCAATGTAGGAGGCTGGACTGGCTTGTAGTGAGTACCAAGGGGTACTTGCACCTTGCACCAGGCCCAGTTATCCCTTATTAGTGTATAGGGTGTCTAGCAGCTTAGGCTGATAGATAATGGTAGCTTAGCAGAGCAGCTCAGGCTGAACTAGGAGACGTGTGAAGCTACTACAGTACCACTCAGTGTCATATGCACAATATCATAAGAAAACACAATACACAGTTATACTAAAAATAAAGGTACTTTATTTTTATGACAATATGCCAAAGTATCTTAGAGTGTACCCTCAGTGAGAGGATAGGAAATATACACAAGATATATATACACAATAGCAAAAATATGCAGTATAGTCTTAGAAAACAGTGCAAACAATGTATAGTTACAATAGGATGCAATGGGGAAACCTAGGGATAGGGGCAACACAAACCATATACTCCAGAAGTGGAATGCGAACCACGAATGGACCCCAAACCTATGTGACCTTGTAGAGGGTCGCTGGGACTATTAGAAAATAGTGAGAGTTAGAAAAATAACCCTCCCCAAGACCCTGAAAAGTGAGTGCAAAGTGCACTAAAGTTCCCCTAAGGACAAAATAGTCGTGTTAGAGGGAAAATGCAAGGAAAACACAAATCAGCAATGCAACAACGATGGATTCCTGACTGAGGGTACCTGTGGAACAAGGGGACCAAGTCCAAAAGTCACAAGCAACTCGGAGATGGGCAGATGCCCAAGAAATGCCAGCGGTTGGTGCAAAGAAGCTCTTACTAGGCTAAAGAACTGTGAATACTGCAGGAACGACAAGGGCTAGAGACTTCCCCTTTGGAGGATGGATTCCCCACGCCTTGGAGAGTCGTGCAGAAATGTTTTCCCGCCGGATGGACGCCAACAAGCCTTGCTACACGCAAATCGTGTGTTTGGCGTTTGTGGACGCTGCTGGGGCCCAGGAGGGACCAGGAGGTCGCAAATTTAACCTGAAGAGAGAGGGGACGTCGAGCAAGATAAAGAGCCCTCACTGAAGCAGGTAGCACCCGGAGAAGTGCCAGAAACAGGCACTACGAGGATGCGTGAAACGGTGCTCGCCGAAGTTGCACAAAGGAGTCCCACGTCGCCGGAGACCAACTTAGAAAGTCGTGCAATGCAGGTTAGAGTGCCGTGGACCCAGGCTTGGTTGTGCACGAAGGATTTCCGCCGGAAGTGCACAGGGGCCGGAGTAGCTTGCAAAGTCGCGGTTCCCAGCAATGCAGCCCAGCGAGGTGAGGCAAGGACTTACCTCCACCAAACTTGGGCTGAAGAGTCACTGGACTGTGGGGGTCACTTGGACGGTGTCGCTGGATTCGAGGGACCTCGCTCGTCGTGCTGAGAGGAGACCCAAGGGACCGGTAATGCAGCTTTTTGGTGCCTGCGGTTGCAGGGGGAAGATTCCGTCGACCCACGGGAGATTTCTTCGGAGCTTCTGGTGCAGAGAGGAGGCAGACTACCCCCACAGCATGCACAAGCAGGAAAACAGTCGAGAAGGCGGCAGGATCAGCGTTACAGAGTTGCAGTAGTCGTCTTTGCTACTATGTTGCAGGTTTGCAGGCTTCCAGCGCGGTCAGCGGTCGATTCCTTATCAGAAGGTGAAGAGGGAGATGCAGAGTAACTCGGCTGAGCTCATGCATTCGTTATCTGCAGTTTCCCCAGAGACAGAGACCCTAAATAGCCAGAAAAGAGGGTTTGGCTACCTAGGAGAGAGGAAAGGCTACTAACACCTGAAGGAGCCTATCAGCAGGAGTCTCTGACGTCACCTGGTGGCACTGGCCACTCAGAGCAGTCCTGTTTCCAAGATGGCAGAGGTCTGGAGCACACTGGAGGAGCTCTGGACACCTCCCAGGGGAGGTGCAGGTCAGGGGAGTGGTCACTCCCCTTTCCTTTGTCCAGTTTCGCGCCAGAGCAGGGGCTAAGGGGTCCCTGAACCGGTGTAGACTGGCTTATGCAGAATTGGGCACCTCTGTGCCCAACAAAGCATTTCCAGAGGCTGGGGGAGGCTACTCCTCCCCTGCCTTCACACCATTTTCCAAAGGGAGAGGGTGTCACACCCTCTCTCAGAGAAAGTTCTTTGTTCTGCCATCCTGGGCCAGGCCTGGCTGGACCCCAGGAGGGCAGCTGCCTGTCTGAGGGGTTGGCAGCAGCAGCAGCTGCAGTGAAACCCCAGGAAGGGCAGTCTGGCAGTACCAGGGTCTGTGCTACAGACCACTGGGATCATGGAATTGTACCAACAATGCCAGGATGGCATAGAGGGGGCAATTCCATGATCATAGACATGTTACATGGCCATATTCGGAGTTACCATGGTGAAGCTACATATAGGTAGTGACCTATATGTAGTGCACGCGTGTAATGGTGTCCCCGCACTCACAAAGTTCAGTGAATTGGCTCTGAACAATGTGGGGGCACCTTGGCTAGTGCCAGGGTGTCCTCACACTAAGTAACTTTGCACCTAACCTTTACCAGGTAAAGGTTAGACATATAGGTGACTTATAAGTTACTTAAGTGCAGTGTAAAATGGCTGTGAAATAACGTGGACGTTATTTCACTCAGGCTGCAGTGGCAGGCCTGTGTAAGAATTGTCAGAGCTCCCTATGGGTGGCAAAAGAAATGCTGCAGCCCATAGGGATCTCCTGGAACCCCAATACCCTGGGTACCTCAGTACCATATACTAGGGAATTATAAGGGTGTTCCAGTAAGCCAATGTAAATTGGTAAAAATGGTCACTAGCCTGTCAGTGACAATTTGGAAGTAATGAGAGAGCATAACCACTGAGGTTCTGGTTAGCAGAGCCTCAGTGAGACAGTTAGGCACCACACAGGGAACATATACATGCACACCTATGAGCACTGGGGCCCTGTGTGACAGGGTCCCAGTGACACATACATATAGGCCACAAACCTATGAGCACTGGGGTCCTGACCAGCAGGATCCCAGTGACACATAACAAACATACTGAAAACATAGTGTTTTCACTATGAGCACTGAGGCCTGGCTATCAGGATCCCAGTGAGACAGTGAAAACAGTGACAAACACCCTGACATACACTCACAAACAGGCCAAAAGTGGGGGTAACAAGGCTAGAAAGAGGCTACCTTCTCACAAGGAGCTGTAGTGGTCCTTAAGGGTATGGCTTCAGGGTATCTTGTGGCATGTTCCGCCACCATCAAGATAACTCTATTGCCTGAAGCTGCTGGAGGGTCAAGGGGGCCAACTATATCAACCCCTACCCTTTCAAAGGGCACCCCAACCACTGGAAGTAGAATTAGAGGGGCCTTGGGAGTGCCACCAGTCTTGCCACTGGCTTGGCAGGTCACACAAGAGCGACAAAACTCTTTTGTATCCTCTGACATAGGAGGCCAGTGAAACAAGGGTACAATTCTTTCCAAAGTTTTCGTCTGGCCCAAATGCCCAGCCAAAGGAATGCCATGTGCTAGGGTGAGAAGAAACTCTCTGTACTGCAAGGGAATTACCAATCTCCTGGCAGCTCCAGGTTTAGGGTCCCTTGACTCTGTGTACAAGAGGTTGTCTTCAAAGTACACCCTATCACTATCACTGACATCCCCATTCTGCTGTTTGACAGCTTGCTGTCTCAAACCCTCTAATGTGGGACAGGTTTGCGGTGCAACACTCAGCTCTTACCGGGCAGGACCCCCTGCACCCAAAAGCTCACCAGTGTCTGCTGCCAGCTTCTCTGGTTTAGGTTCTGCACAGGGAGAGGATTCCTCTTCCTCAAAAGGGGAATCTTCTGTAGAGGGAGGAATAGTGGGCAGGGTCTTACCCTTTCTACCCCTAGCTTTTGGGAGCACTTGGTCCATTGTTCCAGGACCCAAGTTTCCCTGTCCTTTTTGCTTCTTGGCCTGAGCCCTTGTCAAAGCAAAAATATGCCCAGGAATGCCCAGCATTGCTGCATGAGCCTCCAACTCCACTTCTGCCCAAGCTGATGTTTCCAAATCATTCCCTAGTAGGCAATCTACAGGTAATTCAGTGGCTACCACAACTTTCTTTGGACCAGTAACCCCCTCCCCCCATTTGAGATTCACAACATCCATGGGGTGGTTACGAGTGTTGTTATGAGCATCAGTCACTTTGTACTGCTGACCAAGTAGGTGTTGATCAGGGTGGACCAGTTTTCCTATCACCATAGTTACACTGGCTCCTGTGTCCCTGTAGGCCTCAACCTCAACACCATTGATTAGGGGTAGTTGCTTGTATTTACCCATATTAAGGGGACAAACAACCAAAGTGGCAAAGTCAATGCCACCATCAGAGACTAAAACTGCCTCTGTGGTCTCCCTAACTAGACCAACCCCAACTACATTGCCAATAGTGAGCCCAGCTACACCCTTGGATTGGCTATTAGTAGTAGATTTCCCACCACCACTGCTATTACTAGGGGCACTAGAGGTTGCAGTTGGGGTTGTGGTGGTGGGAGGTGTGGTGTTTTTCTTTGGACAAGTGGAATCACTTGCCCAATGGCCTTTGACTTTACACAAATAACACCAAGGCTTTTTCTGATTGTTTGAAGAGGATTTGGACCCATCACCCCCAGAGGATTTTTGTGGGCCTGATGAAGACTCAGAATGTTTACTTTTGTCCCCACCCTTGTCAGAAGACTTGCCATCCTTCTTCTTGCCATCCTTGTCACCCCTTGTATGAACTTTTCTGTTCACCCTTGTTCTGACCCTTTTGTTTGACTTCTTTCCCAATTCTTGGGGAGAGGTCAGATCAGAGTCTACTAGGTGTTGGTGCAACAAGTCAGACACACAATTGTTAAGAATATGCTCTTTCAGAATAAGATTATACAGGCTTTCATGGTCAGATACCTTACTGCCATGTAACCCCCCCCCCCCCCCCTTCAAGGCCTTCACTGAACAGTCCACAAAGTCTGTCCAGTCTTGAGAGGACTTTTTTCTGGTGTCTCTGAACTTAATCCTGTATTGTTCAGTGGTTAAGCCAAATCCATCCAAGAGTGCATCCTTCAAAACTTTGTAAATATTGGCATCACTTTCTCTGACAGTAAGGAGCCTATCCCTACCCTTTCCAGTGAAAGACAGCCACAAGATAGAAGCCCACTGCCTTTGAGGGACCAACTGTACCATACAGGCCTTCTCAAGTGCAGCAAACCACTTGTTAATGTCATCCCCCTCCTTGTAAGGGGGGAATATCTTATGCAGGTTTCTGGAATCTTGCTCTCTAACAAGATTACTATCTGAAACACTGCTGCTGCCACCATGGGGAATTAACCCTAATCTCTGTCTTTCCCTCTCTATGTCTAGCGATTCCCTGTCTAAGGCCAGCTGCTGCTGTTTAAGCCTCAGTCTGGTCTCTTCCAACCTCAGCTTTATGAGTTCCCTTTCCATTAAGTTATACTCAGGGTGGGAGGCTTGGGAATGTTTGGACACAGAGATTTGGTAATTGGCAGAGAGAGACCTGTCCCTAACTGGCTGGACCCTAGTAACCTGGCCTCTCGGAGTGAAAGATGCCCTGCTAATGTGTGACCCTATAACACTACCAGTGGCCTGGAGAACCCTCCCCAGCATCTTCAGGGAACTCCTCTGAGCCTGACTGGGAAGCCTCTCCTCTTTCTACCCTCTCTTGAGATGGGCCAGACTGGTTCTGGTCACCCTCTATGAGTAGGTTAAAGAAAAACTCTTTTGTTGGATTCTTACCTATACTTAAACCTCCATCCAGGCAGAGACCCCTCAAACTTTTATAGTTGAAACTCTCATTTGTTTCATTAACAGTTTTGGGAGTGGGCTCTGCTGAAGACTGTAGGAGGCTGGTCTGGCTTATAGTGGTTACCTTGTGGTACTTACACCCTGTGCCAGGTCCAATTATCCCTTATTGGTAGAATAGAGGTGTTTCTAGCAGCTTAGGCTGATAGAAGGTAGCTATGGCAAAGCTGCTTAGGCTGAACTAGGAGACATGCAAAGCTCCTACTATACCACTTATACCATATAGCACAATATCATAAGAAAAAACAATACTCAGAGTTACTAAAAATAAAGATGTTTTATTTTAGTGACAATATGCCAAACATTTAGCTCAGATAATACCCTCACTTATGAGGTAAGTAATATACACAAGTTATATGTACACAAACCCAAAACAGGTAAGTAACAGTAAGAAAAGTAGTGCATACAATGTAGAATCACAAGAAGATGCAATAGGTAGACATAGGCCTAGTCTTCTGCACTTCCCTCTTCGACTTCTGCCAAGGATCGACCGCTGACTGCTCCAGGACGCCTGCAAAGCAACAACAAAGTAACAAGACAACTACCAGCAACATTGTAGCGCCTCATCCTGCCAGCTTTCTCAACTGCTTCCTGGTGGTGCATGCTCTGAGGGCTGTCTGCCTTCACCCTGCACTGGAAGCCAAAAAGAAATCTCCCATGGGTCGACCGAATCTTCCCCCTGCTAACGCAGGCACCAAAAGACTGAATCTTTTGTTCTCTGGGTCCCCTCTCATACTGACGAGCGTGGTCCCTGGAACACAGGAGCTGGATCCAAGTGACCCCCAAAGTCCAGTGGTCCTTCATTCCAAGTTGGGTGGAGGTAAGTCCTTGCCTCCCCACACCAGACAGCAAACCTGTGTACTGCGTGATTTGCAGCTGCTCCGGCTTCTGTGCACTTTTCCAGGACTTCCTTTGTGCACAACCTAGCCTGGGTCCCCAGCACTCCGTCCTGCAGTGCCCAACTCCCTGTGTTGGACTCCGACGTCGTGGGACCCTCCTTTGTGACTCTGAGTCAACCACTGTCCTCAGATCTTCTAAGTGCCTGCTCCGGTACTTCTGTGGGTGGTGCCTGCTTCTGTGGGTGCTCTCTGAGTTGCTGAGCGCTCCTCCCCGTCTCCTCCTCCAAGGGGCGACATACTTCCTGGTCCCCAGCAGCATCCAAAAACCTCTACCGTGACCCTTACAGCTAGCAGGGCTTGTTTGCAGTCTTTCTGCGTGGAAACAACTATTGTGTCCTCCAGCACGCCGTGGGACATCTTCTGACCAAAGGAGAAGTTCCTGGCACTTTCCGTTGTTGCAGAATCTTCGGCTTCTTCCAACCGGAGGCAGCCCTTTTGCACCTTCATCCAGGGTTTAGTGGGCTCCTGTCCCCCATGGACAGTTGCGTGACTCTTGGACTTGGTCCCCTTCCTTTACACGTCCTCAGGTCCAGGAATCCGTCTTCAGTGTTTTGCTGGTGCTTGTTGTCCTTGCAGAATCCCCTATCTCGACTTTCTGGGGTAGTAGGGTAACTTTACTCCTACTTTTCAGGGTCTTGGGGTGGGGTATCTTGGACACCCTTAGTGTTTTCTGACACTCCCAGCGACCCTCTACAACCTACACTAGGCCTGGGGTCCATTCATGGTTTGCATTCCACTTTTGGAGTATATGGTTTGTGTTGCCTCTAGGCCTATTTCTACCAATTGCATTCTATTATGATTCTACATTGTTTGCACTATTTTTCTAACTGTTAATTACCTGATTTTGGTTTGTGTACATGTAAGTTGTGTGTATTACTTACCACCGAAGGGATTGTATCCTCTGAGATACTTTTGGCATATTGTCACTAAAATAAAGTACCTTTATTTTTAGTAACTGTGAGTATTGTGTTTTCTTGTGATATAGTGCTATAAGATATAAGTAGTATGAGCTTTGCATGTCTCCTAGTTCAGCCTAAGCTGCTCTGCTATAGCTACCTCTATCAGCCTAAGCTGCTAGAACACCTCTATTCTACTAATACGGGATAACTGGACCTGGCACAAGGTGTAAGTACCACAAGGTACCCACTATAAGCCAGGCCAGCCTCCTACAATAGAGAAATCATCTTCTTGGACGACAACCACCGTTTATACCATACCCAGTTTGTTTTCAGAAGAGGGCATAGATAGTACAAAAACTGCTCTGATTGTCTCCTCAGAAAAAGTAGGAACTAGCAGTGATCGGGGAGGTAAAGCTGCCCTGATCTTTTTGGACCTATCCGTGGAATTTAATACAGTAAACCATAAGGTCTTACTCAACTACCAGTACGATATAGCAGAAGCAACGGCACTGGCAACACATACATCAATCCGCTTCGACAGAGAACAGTCTGTTTCCATGAATGGGTTTGTTTCCACCCTTTTCTCTCTGCCATGTAGGATTCCACTAGGGTCAACCTTAAGCCCAAATGTCTTTAACATGTCACACTGCTGGCTAATGTGATCACATCTTTTGTTTTTTCCCTAGTGTCATATGACAATGACACATAAATCTTTGTTTCTGTTTCCAGTAACGTGCCTGTAACAGTGGTGAGATTTCACAAATGCATGGAAGAGGTTGGAAGAGGGATGAAACAAAATAGTTTAAAGTCGAACTCAGTTAAGACTGAGGTCCTTCTTCCTGGTAACAATCCTGCATTTTAGTCCCCTATTTGGTGGCTGCAAAGTTGGGAACCAGGCTGATTGTAGTAAAAAAGGTCAGGAACTTGGGCGTCCTATTCAATGACAAACTGACTTTTGAAGCACATGTGAATGTGCTCACTTTCTCCACCTTTAATACTTTAGGAACAATGAAAAAAATCTTCCCCTTTTTTCCCCACAAAATTAAAAAAATGTGGTCAACATTTTCATTTGATCAAAAATCGATTACTGCAATTCTCTCTATAATAATATGCATCAAAGACTGCTAATGACGCAGCAGACATTGCAGCATTCAGCTGTTCAGCTGCTGCTTAAGATTCCAAAGTTTTAGTCAGTCTCCGAGGGTATGCACTAACTTCACTGGCTTCCTATAACGTAACAAATCACCTTCAAGGCTTTATGTATCACTCATAAAGCCCTATATGGCTTTGGACCTGAATATTTTAAAGAGAAATTTCAATGGTACACTCCTACAAGAGCACTTCAATCCGTCTCAGCCAAGAATGTTATCATTTCTCAGTGGACGTTGGTGAGATGGGGAGGCAGGTGTTTTCATAGGCGGTACTGGGAAACTCTGGAATAGCCTCCCTCTGTACCTTAAATCTCAAACTACCCTGCTTAGGCTCAGAAAAGATCTTAATACTTGGCTTTTTTACTACTCAGTCCTAGTTTAACTTCTTTTCAACTTTCTTTTACACATTGTAAACCCCATGATTCCCTAGTGCCAAGGTGCCCATGGGCATTCCCATGCTCTAAAACTAACATTAACATAAACATTACTCTGCAGCAAACTGGCAGTTGTGCTGTGAAGAGGTGCCTCCGTAGGTGTATGTTTTGCCTGCAACATCATGAACCTTTCAAATAAGGTGTCATTCTCTGACCTTAAATTTTGGTACATGCTTTTGTGTGACATGTACAGAAAGACTTAAATTAAGTGGGTATTGTGTCAAGTATGGGCTTGGAGATTCGAGGAGCAGTAGACAAATTCCTTAGGATTTTATGTGACTTTGAAGATAACAATTACTTTTACTTTTACAGTTTTGCCAGATAATGCTATATGTTCAGGCGGTCGATTTTATTTCATGAAATGTATAATGCAATAATACGTTTTCAGACCTTAGTATTGTACTTAAGGATTAATCACATCAATGCTAAGCAAGAGACCGGGGTGGGGGGTGGGATTACCTGAATATCATACCGGCAAAGAAACATCTCAAGAACAGGTTCACAGTAAAGCGATGCCACTCTATGTAAAGTAACATGAACTACACTATCTAGTCAAATTAATTTTAAATATCAGAAAAAGATGATATGTGCATACCTTAATCAGTTTTAAAGATTCCACAAAGGTTTTGCCAGTCGGTGAAGAGGAATCCCCTTTTGAAATTTCTGCAGCACTCGGTACTGGTTCTTCCAGGTGTGCCTGAAGGACAGGAAGACATAAAGCTTACCAAATACACACATATTTGAGTTTATTTTTGAATACTCTTGTAATACTATTATCGTCATAAATTAAAAAATAATCACATGTATGATCAACAAGCAACATATGGTGCCTTGAATATTATGCCCTTGTATAAACATCTCAAGTCCATTCCCACAATAATTACAAAACGCACTCTGTGAAGTGACATACACTATACTCTCTAGAAGGATTCGTTTAAAATATCAAAATAGACTGATATGTCCATACCATATTCAGTTTTACTGAGTCTCCAAAAGTTTTGCTCGTCGGTGAAGAGGAATCTCCTTTTGGAATTTCTTCAGCACTTTGTGCTGTGGGGCATTCTTCCAAGAGTGCCTGAAGGACAGGAATACAGAAAGACTATTAAATGCACACATATTGGAGATTCTAATAATCTTTCAATACTATAATTATCATATTTTAATTTTAAAATGAAACAAATCCACATATAAGAGGGCGTGTGAAAATGTAGATCTCATATATGCAACCAAACTCTTTACACAGCTTCCCATCCCTATAACAGTGTGAGGCAACACACACTTTGCCAGATTGACATACATATTTAAGGGGTACATGTAATATCATAAAATCTATACTGTTCATACCATATTACTGTAATTAAGGATCAGTCACAGTAATAATAAACAGGAGACATAAGTGTACTTGAATATTACCGCCTTGTAGAAACATCCCAAGTTCAAGATCAAATGAATTAGAAAAAACACTCTGTAAAGAAGCAAACTGTAGGAGGCAGGCCTGGTTTGTAGGGGGTACCCTAGGTACTTACACCTTACACCAGTTCCAGTTATCCCTTATTAGTATAATGTAGGCAGTGTTCTAGCAGCTTAGGCTGTCTAGAGGTAGCTGTAACAGAGTAGCTTAGGCTGAACTAGGAGACATGCAAAGCTCCTGCAATGCAACTATAGTTACACAGTATTTATACACAATAAAAGACAATACTCAGTGTTACCAAAAATAAAGGTACTTTATTTTAGTGACACAAGGCCAAAAATATCTAAAAGGCAATACTCCTTCTGGAGGTAAGTATTATACACAGTATATACACTAGAGACCAAAATCAGGTCACAGAATAGTGCAAACAGTGAAACATACAATAGAATGCAATAGGATGCAATAGGCCTGGGGCAACACAAACCATATACTAAGAAAGTGGAATGCAAATCACGAATTACCCCCTAGGCAAGTGTAGTGTGTAGAGGGGCGCTGGGAGTGTAAGAAAACCACAAAGGTGAGTAAAATACCCCACCTCAGAGCCCAGGAAAGTAGGAGTAAAGTACTGCAAGTTTCCTAAGGACACACTACACCTTGTGATAAGAATTAATGCAAGAACCAAGCAAGACTGCAAGCAACAAATAATGGATTCCTGGACCTGAAGACTTGTGAAGAGAGGAGATCAAGTACAGAAGTCGCAGAAGATTCCAGGAAGGATATGAGCCCTTGTCAACCTAGAAGAAGGTGCAAAATAGGATTCTCCAGTTAGAAGAAGTCTGCAGAAGAGCACCAAAGAAGATGGCTGAGGGTTCCTGCATGATGCAAGAGATGTCCCACGTCGAGAAGTTGAATGCAGGCAGTTTGCATAGCTTAATTAGTTCACCAAGCCTTGGTTCAAGCAAGACATGGTTTGCATCAAAATGGCACTGTCTGGACCCAGGAGGGACCTGGGGGCCTCAACTAAGACTGAGAAGACAGTGGGGTCTCCCAACACCGGAGGCAACCCACATGTGACCAGGCAGCACCCACAGGAGTTCCAGGACCCGGGGATAAAGAAGGTGCAAATTGTGGTTGGTGCTGCACAACAAAAGAAAGTCCCACGCCGCCGGAGAACAACTCAACGAGTTGTGCGTCACAGGATGGAGTGCTGGGGACCTAGGCCACACTGTGCAGGAAGGATTCTTGCAAAAAGTGCACATAGGCCCCAGGAGCTAGAGGTGACACGGTGCACAGGGGGACTGTCGCAAACCAGGAAGGCAAGCTCTTATCTTCACCAAATTTGGACAGCTGGACCTTAGGGCAGTCTGGGTCGAAGGGGTCCAGCGCCTATGTTCCAGGGAGCATGCTCGTTGTCAGGAGAGGAGTCCCAGAGAACTGGTCGTCATCTTGGAAGGTGTCTGCTGGAGCATGGAAGTGACTCCGTCACTCCACAGGAGATTCCTCCAGTTCTTCTGGTGCAGGGTGAAGACAGGGAGTCCTCAGAGCGTACACACCTTGGAAAATGTTGCAGTTGCTGGCTGGAGCTGAAGTTGCATGATCACAGTAGCCTTTGTGGATACTTTGTTGCAGTTACAGCAGTTCCTGGAGCAGTCTGCGGTTGATCCGAGGTCAGAAGCTGAAGCAGAGGTTGTAGGAGGCTGGACTGATTTGTAGTGGGTACCTTGGGTACTTACACTTTATACCAGGTCCAGTTATCCCTTAGTGAAATGTAGTAGTGTTCTAGCAGCTTAGGCTGATAGAGGTAACTATAGCAGAGCAGCTTAGACTGAACTAGGAGAAATGCAAAGCTCCTGCAATACCACTTATAGTTACACAGTACTTATACACAAGTAAAGACAATACTCAGTGTTACCAAACATAAAGATATTTATTTGGGTGACACAGTGCCAAAAATATCTTAGAGACAATACGCCTTCTGGAGGTAAGTAGTATACACAATATATACACTAGACACCAAAATTAGACAAGTAAATAGTCAAAGAACAATGCAAGTAATAGAAAATGCTTTAGATTGCAATGGGAGAAAATAGGTCTAGGTGCAACACAAACCATATACTAAGAAAGTGGAATGCAAATCATGAATTCCCCGCTAGACAAATGTAGTGTGTGCAGAATCGCTGGGAGAGTAAGAATACAGTAAAGGTAAGTAAATTACCCCACCCCAGAGCCCAGAAAAGCAGGAGTAAAGTACTGCAAGTTTCCTTAGGACACACTACACTTCGTGATTGGGACTTTGCAGTAACCAACCAAGTCTGCAAAGAACAACTACTGGATTCCTGGACCTGAAGATCTGCAAAGGAAGAGGACCAAGCCCAGAAGTCAAAAGAAGTTCCAGGAAGGACAGGAGCCCCTGCCAACTCAGACGAGGGTGCAAAAGAAGAGTCCTCTGTTAGTCGAAGACTGAAGAAATGCACCCTAGGAAGATGCCAGCGGGTTCCTGCATGTTGCAAAGGATGTCGCACAACGTGAATATCGTTGTAGATGTGATTTCATGTTGGAAGTCGCCAACAAGCCTTGGCTACGACAAAAGTGTGTTTTGCATGAAAATGTCCCTGGATGGACCCAGGAGGGACCTGGGGGCCTCAACTCTCTGTGAGGAGCAAGAGGGGGCTCTCAGCACCTTAGAGAGCCCTCAGGATGCCAGCCAGCACCCCTGGAGGTCCCAGGACACGGGGACAAAGGAGGTGCAAAATGCGGTTGATGCAGCACAACAAAGGAAGGTCCCACGCCGTCGGAGTAAAACTCAGCGAGTTGAGCGTCGCAGGATGGAGTGCTGGGGACCTGGACCAGGCTGTGCACAAAGGAATTTTGCAAATAGTGCACAGAGGCCTCAGGAGGTGAAGAAGACGCAGTACACAGTGGTATTGTCGTTCTCTGAGAAGGCAAGGTCTTACCTACTTCAAATTGCGTCAGCAGGACCTCTGGACAGTCTATGTTGATGATTTCCACCCTCTGTGTCCTTAGGAGCACGCTCGTCGCTGTGAGAGGAGTCCAAGGGTACCGGTTGTCATCTTGGAAGGTGCCTGCTGGAGCAGGGGAGTGACTCTGTCACCCCATGTAGGAAAGTACCATCTTGCCTGTCATGTTATCCCCATTTTCACTGTATGTATGTTTGTTTTTGCCCGTGTGTCACTAGGATCCTGATAGGCAGGACCCCAGTGCTCATAATGTATACCCTGTATGTGTTCCCTGTGTGGTGCCTAACTGTATCACTGAGGCTCTGGTAACCAGAACATCAGTGTTTATGCTCTCTCTGATTTCTAAAATTGTCACTGCAGGCTAGTGACTAATTTTACCAATTCTCTTTGGCCCACTGGAACACCCTTATAATTCCCTTGTATATGGTACCTGGGTACCCAGGGTATTGGGGTTCCAGGAGATCCCTATGGGCTGCAGCATTTCTTTTGCCACCCATAGGGAGCTCAGACAATTCTTACACAGGACTGCCACTGCAGCCTGAGTGAAATAACGTCCACGCTATTTCACAGCGATTTTCACTGCACATAAGTAACTTATAAGTCACCTACATGTCTAATCTTCACTTGGTGAAGGTTAGGTGCCAAGTTACTTAGTGTGTGGGCACCCTGGCACTAGCCAAGGTGCCCCCACATTGTTCAGGGCAAATTCCCCGGACTTTGTGAGTGCGGGGACACCATTACACGCGTGCACTACATATAGGTCACTACCTATATGTATAGCGTCACAATGGTAACTCCGAACATGGCCATGTAACATGTCTAGGATCATGGAATTGTCACCCCAATACCATTTTGGTAATGGGGGACAATTCCATGCATCCCCGGGTCTCTAGCACAGAACCCGGGTAATGCCAAACTGCCTTTCCGGGGTCTCCACTGCAGCTGCTGCTGCTGCCAACCCCTCAGACAGGTTTCTGCCCCCCGGGGCCTTGGCAGCCCAGTCCCAGGAAGGCAGGACAAAGGATTTCCTCTGAGAGAGGGTGTTACACCCTCTCCCTTTGGAAATAGGTGTAAAGGGCTGGGGAGGAGTAGCCTCCCCCAGCCTCTGGAAATGCTTTGATGGGCACAGATGGTGCCTCTCTCTGCATAAGCCAGTCTACACCGGTTCAGGGATCCCCCAGCCCTGCTCTGACGCGAAACTGGACAAAGGAAAGGGGAGTGACCACTCCCCTGACCAGTACTTCCCAGGGGAGGTGTCCAGAGCTCCTCCAGTGTGTCCCAGACCTCTGCCATCTTGGATTCAGAGGTGTTGGGGCACAATTGACTGCTCTGAGTGGCCAGTGCCAGCAGGTGACGAAAGAGACCCCTCCTGATAGGTGCTGACCTCTTTCAGTAGCCAAGCCTCCTTTCTCAGTAGCCAAACCTCCTTTTCTGGCTATTTAGGATCTCTGCTCTAGCTATTCCTCAGATAATGAATGCAAGAGCTCACCAGAGTTCCTCTGCACTTCCCTCTTCGACTTCTGCCAAGGGTCGACCGCTGACTGCTCCAGGACGCCTGTAAAACTGAAACATAGTAGCAGGATGACTACCAGCAACATTGTAGCACCTCATTCTGTCGGATTTCTCAACTGTTTCCTGGTGGTGCATGCTCTGAGGTCTGTCTGCCTTCACCCTGCACTGGAAGCCAAGAAGAAATCTCCCGTGGGTCAACGGAATCTTCCCCCTGCTTGCGCAGGTACCAAACTTCTGCATCACTGGTCCTCTGGGTCCCCTCTCATCCTGACGAGCATGGTCCCTGGAACACAGGAGCTGGGTCCAAGTGTCTCCCACAGTCCAGTGGCCCTTCTGTTCAAATTTGGTGGAGGTAAGTCCTTGCCTGCCCACGCCAGACAGTAATCCTGTGTACTGCGTGATCTGCAGCTGCTCCGGCTTCTGTGCACTTTTCCAAGGATTCCTTTGTGCACAGCCTAGCCTGGGTCCCCAGCACTCTGTCCTGCATTGCCCAACTCACTGAGTTGGACTCTGACGTCATGGGACCCTCCTTTGTGACTCTGATTCAACTGCTGTCCTCAGATCTTCTAAGTTCCTGTTCCAGTACTTCTGCGGGTGCTGCCTGCTTCTGCGGGGGCTCTCTGAGTTGCTGAGCACCCCCTCTGTCTTCTCCTGCATGGGGGACATCCTGGTCCTTCCTGGTCCCCAGCAGCACCCAAAATCCTCAACCACGACTCTTGCAGCTAGCAAGGCTTGTTTTTGGTATTTCTGCGTGAAACACTTCTGCAACCTCCAGCACGCCATGGGACATCTTCTCACCAAAGGGAAAGTTCCTGGCACCTTCCGTTTGTGCAGAATCTTTGGCTTCTTCCACCCGGAGGCAGCCCTTTTGCACCTTCATCTGGGGTTTGTGGGATCCTGCCACCCCTGGTCACTTGCGTGACTCTTGGACTTGGTCCCTTTCCTTTACAGGTCCTCAGGTCCAGGAATCCGTCTTCAGTGTTTTGCTGGTGCTTGTGGTTCTTGCAGAATCCCCTATCTTGACTTCACTGTCTTTCTGGGATAGTAGGGTAACTTTACTCCTACTTTTCAGGGTCTTGGGGTGTGGTATCTTGGACACCCTTACTGTTTTCTTACAGTCCCAGCGACCCTCTACAACCTCCTACAGGTCTGGGGTCCATTAGTGATTTGCATTCCACTTTTGGAGTATATGGTTTGTGTTGCCCCTAGACCTATGTCTACTGATTGCATCCTATTGTAATTCTACATTTTTTGCACAACTTTTCTTACAGTTACTTACCTGTTTTGGGTTTGTGTACATGTAATTTGTGAATATTACTTACCTCCTAAGTGAGGGTATCCTCTGAGATACTTTTGGCATAATGTCACTAAAATAAATTACCTTTATTTTTTAGTAACTCTGAGTATTGTGTTTTCTTATGATATTGTGCTATATGATATAAGTGGTATAGTAGGAGCTTTGAATGTCTCCTAGTTCAGCCTAAGCTGCTTTGCCATAGCTACCTTCTATGAGCCTAAGCTGCTAGAAACACCTCTATTCTACTAATAAGGGATAACTGGACCGGGCACAAGGTGTAAGTACCGCAAGGTACCCACTATAAGCCAGGCCAGCATCTTACACCCCACGGGAGATTTCTTCGGTCCTTCTGGTGCAAGATGAAGACAGGGAGTCCTCAGAGCGTGCACACCGTGGAAACTGTTGCAGTTGCTGACTTGGAGCTGAGGTTGCTGAAGAAAAGTATCTCTTGTGGATATTTTGTTGCAGTTACAGCATTTCTTGGAGCAGGCTGCAGTTGATTCGAGGTCAGAGGATGCTGAAGTTGTTGCAGAGGATTCCTGAAGGAATCTTCAAAGCAGGATCTGATGAGAACCCACAGGAGAGAACCTAACTAGCCCTGAGAGGGGGATTGGCTACCTTATCAGGTATGGACCTATCAGGAGGGTTCTCTGATGTCACCAGTTGGCACTGACCACTCAGAGCCCTCCGGAGTGCCCCCACACCTTGCAAAGCAAGATGGCTGAAGTCTGGAACACACTGGAGGAGCTCTGGGCACCACCCCTAGGGTGGTGATGGACAGGGGAGTGATCACTCCCCTTTCATTTGTCCAGTTTCGCACTAGAGCAGGGGACAAAGGGTCCCTGAACCAGTGTAGACTGGCTTATGCAAGGAGGACACCTTCTGTCCCTTTCAAAGCATTTCCAGAGGCTGGGGGATGCTACCCCTCCCCAGCCTGTAACACCTATTTCCAAAGGGAGAGGGTGTAACACCCTGCTCTCAGAGGAAATGCTTTGTTCTGCCTTCCTGTGGCTGGGCTGCCCAGACCCCAGGAGGGCAGAACCCTGTCTGTGAGGTGGCAACAGCTGTAGCTGCAGTGCAAGCCTCAGAGAGCTGGTTTGGCGGTACTGGGGGTCCATGGTGGAGCCCCCAGGATGCATGGAATTGGCACCCCAATACCAGATTTGGAATGGGGGGACAAGTCCATGATCTTAGACATGTTACATGGCCATATTCGGAGTTACCATTGTGAAGCTACGTATAGGTATTGACCTATATGTAGTGCACATGTGTCATTGGTGTCCCTGCACTCACAAAGTCCGGGGAAATGGCCCTGAACTATGTGGGGGCACCTTTGCTAGTGCAAGAGTGCCCTCACACTTAGTAACTTTGCACCTAACCTTCAGCAAGTGAAGGATAGACATATAGATGACTTATAAGTTACTTAAGTGCAATGGAAATGGCTGTGAAATAACATGCGTGTTATTTCACGCAGGGTGCAATGGCCTGTGGAAGGGTTTGTTTGAGCTCCCTATGGGTGGCAAAAGAAATGCTGCTGCCCATATGGAACTCCTGGAACCCCAATGCCCTGGGTACCTAGGTACCATATACTACAGACTTATAAGGGAGGGTCCAGTGTGGCAACTGAAATTGGTAAATGAAGTCACTCGCCTACAGAGACAAATTTAAACGTAGAGAAAGCATAAGCACTGAGGTTCTGATTAGCAGAGCCTCAGTGACATAGTTAAGCTCTACAAAGACAACACATACATTAGGCCACAAACTATGAGCACTGGGGCCCTGGCTAGCAGGATCCCAATGAGACAGGCAAAACACACTGACATATAGGTTTTTATGAGCACTGGGTTGCTGACTAGCAGGATCCCAGCGACACAGTAAAAACACACTGACACACACTCACAAACAGGCCAAAAGTGGGGGTAACCATGCTAGAAAGAGGCTACTTTCTCACACAACCTCCCCCACCAAACGAAGGACAATAAGGCTAACTTTGGTCAGTTGAGACTTTATTGTCTAAGTGGTGATAAGTGGAGAGTAGATCTGCAATAGAGTGGTTACTCCCTTTATCATCCACTATATGGTTACTTCCCTGTGGGGTTGTAAACCACCATGTTTTGGAGATTTTTATCTAACCAACAGTGTGAGTGTAAATTCTCAGAGGAGTTCCTATTAATAGGTTGTAAAGTTGGGCAGTGGGATTGGTCCACTAGGCCTATGTCAAATGCAGGAAATGCTAGGCACTATATGGTTACTTCCCTGTTGGGATGTAAACCACCCTGTCTGGAGATTTTTACGTAACCAACAGTGTGAGTGTAAATTCTCAGAGTTCCTTTGAGTATGTTTTAAAGTTGGGAAGTAGGCTTGGTCCACTGGGTCTATGTCAAATGCAGGAAATGCTAGACAGGGATGCTGTCTCAATAAAGCCATAGCTGGGCAAAAACTTCATCCCTATGGCTGTAAGAGAGAATAGGGTTGCTGTTTCTCTTGAGTTGGAGCAGGGCAGGGCTGCTGTCCTACAACCTCCACACTAAGACAGGGCTGCTGTCCTAAGTGTTTAGAGGCAGTGCAGGGCTGCTGCACTAAAGTTTCTTTGGGAGGGCTGGAGGGATGCCCCATATTTACTAAAATGGTGCAATTTTGCACATCTGGCTTAGTAGTTCCATAGAGAGATACGTTTACCTCTGGGATTCCAACTGTGGTAGCTGATTGCTCCCTTGGAACAGGTTCCACCCCATGAGAGGTTTCTCCCACCACAGGAATGGTATCCTTAGTGGCAGGGTGGGGAAGGGATACTTTGATAACCTTTATACCTGTTGGTGGAGAGGGATCCTGAGATTTCAGGCCTTTTTCTCTCCTTTGCTTTTTCATTTCACCAGAAATTAGAGGAAGCAATTCCTCAGGGATACCCAGCATGGATGCATGGGTCCTAAACTCTACCTCAGCCCAACATGAGGTCTCTAGGTCATTCCCTAAGAGACAATCTACAGGTAAGCAGGGTGATACAACCACCTGCTTAGGGCCTGTAACTCCACCCCACCTAAGTTGAATTATATAGCTAAGGGGGGAGACTGAGTGGAGTTATTGAAATCAGTAACTTGGTACTTCTGTTCAAGGCAAGGAGGTGTTGTGCAGGTGACACCAAGTTTTCAGTCACCATAGTGATACTGGCACCTGTGCCCCTGTAGGCCTGGGCCTCAACACCATTTATTAAGATTGACTGCCTGTACTTATCCATGTTAAGGGGACAAGCAGCCAAGGTGGCAAGGCCAATGCCACCAGGTGTGACAGAAACTGTCTTGGGACTGTCTAACCCAGTTTCTATTATGGTCCCAAAAGTGAGCCCAACTACACCTTTAGTTTGACTATTGCCAGTAGTCCCACCACTATTACCACTACTGCTAGGGGCACTAGAGTTTGATGTGTTAGTGGTGGTAGGCTCAGGGGCTTTACCTGTGCAAGGCTTATCCCCTGGCCAATGGCCTTTATTTCTACACACATAGCACCAAGGATTTTCTGATTGTGTGAAGAGTTTGAAGAAGATGAAGAAGTTTTATCCCCACCCCCAGAGGAGTGTTTGGACCTGAAGAATGATCTTTATGTTTACTTTTATCCCCATGCTTGTCCTGAGATTTTTCACCATCTTTCTTCTTGCCATCATTGTCTCCCCCTGTATGAGCTTTTCTGCTCACCCTTGTTCTGACCCATTTGTCTGCCTTCTTTCCCAATTCTTGGGGAGAGGTCAGATCTAAGTCTACAGGATACTGATGTAACAAGTCAGACACAATTATTTAAGATATGCTCTCTCGGAATCAAGTTATATAGGCTTTCATAAACAGTCACCTTACTGCCATGAAACCAGCCTTCTAGGGCCTTCACAGAACAGTCCACAAAGTCTGTCCAGTCCTGTGATGACTCCTTTCTGGTCTCTCTGAACTTAAGTCTGTACTGTTCAGTGGTTAAGCCCAGACCATCTAAGAGTGCATTTTAAAGAACCTGATAATTATCTGCATCATCCTGTCTGACAATAAGAAGTCTATCTCTACCTTTGCCAGAGAAAGATAACCAAAGGATAGCAGCCCACTTTACATGAGGGACCCTCTTAACTTTACAGGCCCTCTCAGGTGCAGCACGCCACTTGTTGTTGTCATCACCATCCTTGTAAGGAGGGACATGTTTGTGCAGATTTCTAAAATCAAATGAAGGTTCCCTAACATTTGTATTTCTACAACTGCTGCTGCCACCGTGGGGAACTAACCCCAAACCCTGCCTCTCTTTCTCCACAGCCAGGGATTTCCTGTCTAAGACCAACTTCTGCTGCATTAGCTTCAGTCTGGCCTCCTCTAACCCCAGCTTTCTGAGTTCCCTATCTAGGGACTGGTCCTCAGGGTTAGAATTATGTGAAACCTCTGAAACAGAAGTAAGATGAGAGTGTACAGAGGCAGACCTATCTCTAACAGGGGCCACTCTAGTGACCTGGCCTCTAGGGGTGAAGGGAGCCCTACTTGAGTGGGAACCCTTACTACTACCAGTTATACTAGGGGGCTTGTTGCTAGATATGTCTGTAGGAGCACCCTCCCCAGGATAGTCATCTTGCTCCTCTGAGCTTTCCTGGTTGGAGTTATCCTCACACCTCTTCCTCAGTGCTGATTCCCTGGTCATCCTGGAGGAGGAGATTTAAGAGGAACTTCTAATTGGGGTTCTTCCCAATCCCTAAATTTCTATTACTTCTAATTGGGGTTCTTCCCAATCCCTACATTTCTATCAGTGCAGAGCCCCTTCAAGCTTTTATAGTTTACATTGTCATAGGTAGTCTGGACAGCTCTAGGGGTGGCTTCTACAGAAGTCATATTGAAAGAAAAAGGTTTAGGAAAGAGAGTAAAAAGTTAGTAGAATAGCAAAGCTAACTTTTTAGAGAAAAGAAGGAAACTTTTCAGAACTTTGTAAAAACCTTTGCAAAGTTTAAAGAACTTTTTAGTAAGTTAGAAATGACTTCTAGGTATGGATTATATATGCTCTAAGTATTTGAGCAAGCTTTTCTTGTGAAAAGCACAGGTAACAAAGTGGTAAAGCAATTGCAAGTACTTCTCCCACTGCTGCACCACCAGTGTAGGAGGCTGGCCTGGTTTGTAGTGGGTACCGTGTGTACTTACACCTTATACCAGGTCCAGTTATCCCTTATTAGTGAAGTAGTAGTGTTCTAGCAGCTTAGGCTGATAGAGGTAGCTATAGCAGAGCAGCTTAGGCTGAACTAGGAGACATGCAAAGCTCATGCAATACCACTTATAGTTACACAGTACTCATACACAAGTAAAGACAATACTCAGTGTTACCAAAAATAAAGGTCTTTATTTGGGTGGCACAGAACCAAAAATATCTTAGTGGTAATACTCCTTCTGAAGATAAGTATTATACACAATATATACACTAGACACCAAAATTAGACAAGTAAATAGTCAGAACAATGCAAACAGTAGGAAATCATATAGAATGCAATGGGAGAAAATAGGTCTAGGGGCAACACAAACCATACAATAAAAAAGTGGAATGTGAATCACGAATTCCCCCGTAGACAAGTGTAGTGTGTGCGGAATCACTGGTAGAGTAAGAATACAGTAAAGGTAAGTAAATTACTCCACCCCAGAGTCCAGAAAAGCAGGAGTAAAGTACTGCAAGTTTCCTTA
The DNA here is from genome assembly GCF_031143425.1 of Pleurodeles waltl. Taxonomy (NCBI): domain Eukaryota; kingdom Metazoa; phylum Chordata; class Amphibia; order Caudata; family Salamandridae; genus Pleurodeles; species Pleurodeles waltl. The sequence goes on along the minus strand of NC_090449.1, from coordinate 756,613,373 downwards.
GGACACACTACACATCGTTATTTAGGCGGTCTAGAGGTAGCTGTAGTAGAGCAGCTTAGGCTGAACAGTGAGACATGCAAAGCTCCTGCAATACCACAATAGTTACACAGTACTCATACACAATACAATCAATAATCAGTGTTACCAAAAATAAAGGTATTTTATTTTAGTGACACGCGGCCAAAAATATCTTAGAGGCAATACTCCTTCTGGAGGTAAGTATTATACACAATATATACACTAGAGACAAAAATCAGGTAAGTAAATAGTCACAGAATAGTGCAAACGGTAGAAAATCCAATAGAATGTAATAGGATGCCATAGGCCTAGGGGCAACACAAAACCATATACTGAGAAAGTGGAATGAGAATCACAAATTCCCCCCTAGGCAAGTGTAGTGTGTAGAGGGCCACTGGGAGTGTAAGAAAACCACAAAGGTGAGTAAAATACCCCACCCCAGAGCCCAGGAAAGTAGGAGTAAAGTACTGCAAGTTTCCTCAGGACACACTTCAATTTGTGATAAGAGTAATTGCAAGAACCAAGCAAGACTGCAAGCAAACAAATGATGGCTTCCTGGACCTGAAGACCTGTGAGGAGAGGAGACCAAGTCCAGAAGTCGCAGAAGATTCCAGGAAGGACAGGAGCCCCTGCCAACCTAGAAGATGGTGCAAAAGAGGATTCTCTGGTTAGAAGTCTGCAGAAGAGCACCAAAGAAGATGGCTGTGGGTTCCTGTGTGTTGCAAGATATGTCCCACATCGAGAAGTTGTATGCAAGCAGTTTGCGTTCCTGGAATCGTCCAACAAGCCTTGGTTCAAGCAAGGTCATGGACTGGGTCAAAATGGCGCTGCCTGGACCCAGGAGGGACCTGGGGTCCTCAACTCTGACTGAGGAGGCAGAGAGGGCTCCGAACAATGGATGGAACCCACAGATGACCAGGCAGCACCCACGGCAGACCCAGGACATGGGGACAAAGAAGGTACAAATTGCTAATGGTGCAGCATAACAAAAGAAGGTCCCACGCCGCTAAAGAACAACTCAGTGAGTTGTGCATCGCAGGATGGAGTGCTGGGAACGTGGGCTGTTAGAAATGGGGTCTTTGGTTGGCAGTCAGGTTACCCCCTGTCCAAGCAAGGACCCTCACTCTAGTCAGGGTAAGTCACACACAGTCCAAATTATCCTGTGTCCACCCTCTGGTAGCTTGGCACTGAGCAGTCAGGCTTAAGTTAGATGGCAATGTGTAAAGTATTTGTGCAATAAACCATACAATAACACAATATAGCACCACAAAAATACACCACACAGTGTTTGTAAAAATATAGAATATTTATCTTGGTAAATGCAGGTCCAAACGATTAGAATGCAATAAGTAAATGTTGAGCTATCACTGTAAAAGTAATATAAAGTGTCTTAAGTCTTTGAAAAGCAAGTAAAGTTCTCTTAAAAACAATAAAAGTATCTTGCAAGCACAAAGTAACTGGTTTGCGTTAAAAATCTCTGCAAGGGACCGCAGAGGAGGTGATGCGTGGAAAACGGGGAGGTGTGCGTCGGTTTCACATCTTCGCACACCGACTTGCACCGTTATTTTCCTCGCAGGCTTGGTTCCTCTTCGGGTTGTGGAGTTTTCTGGCACCCTGGGGTCTGTGCATAGAATCCTGGGCTTGCGGAGTGTTCACAAGCACTGCGTCGATCCAGTGGGCGTTGCGTGGAATTTTCTCCCGCATGGCAGGCGCTGAGTCAATTCCTCTCTGGAAGTCGGGCTGTGTCGTCCCAGGTCGGCTATGTGTCGATCCGGTGGGCCGTGCGTCGAAGTTCCAGTCGCAAGGCAAGCGCTGCGTCGATCTTCTCCTTGTGAAGTCGTGCTGCGTCGTTCTGGTTCGGCATGTGGTGAAGTTTTTACCGCAATGCAGACTGTGAGTCGTTTTTTGCAGGCTGAGCGTCGAATTTCGCCGCACAAGGAGTCCAGCTGCAGGAGTGAAGTCTTTTTGGTCCTGAGACTTCAGGGAACAGGAGGCAAGCTCTATCCAAACTCTTGGAGAGCACCTCTTCACCACAGCCAGAGAGCAGCAAGGGAGCAGGCCAACAGCAAGGCAGCAGTCCTTCACAGAAAGCAGTCAGGTGAGTCCTTTAGGCAGCCAGGCAGTTCTTCTTGGCAGGATGCAGGTTCTGGTTACAAGTTTCTTCTCCAGGAAGTGTCTAAGTTGGAAGGGGCAGAGGCCCTGTTTGTATACCCAAATGTGCCTTTGAAGTGCGGGGGACTTCAAAGAGTGGCATAGAAGTGCACCAGGTCCCCTTTCAGTTCAATCCTGTCTGCCAGGGTCCCAGTAGGGGGGTGTGGCAGTCCTTTGTGTGAGAGCAGGTCCTCCACCCTCCCAGCCCAGGAAGACCCATTCAAAATGCAGATGTATGCAAGTGAGGCTGAGTATCCTGTGTTTGGGGTGTGTCTGAGTGAATACACAAGGAGCTGTCAACTAAACCCATCCAGACGTGGATTGTAAGGCATAGAAAGATTTAAGTGCAGAGAAATCGTCACTTTCTAAAAGTGGCATTTCTAAAATAGTAATATTAAATCCAACTTCACCAGTCAGCAGGATTTTAAATATGACCTTCCTACTCCTTTCAGATCAGCAGCTACCATTCAAACAATGTTTGAGGGCAGCCCCAATGTTACCCTATGAAGGGAGCAGGCCTCACAGCACTGTAAAAACAAATATATGAGTTTTACTCTACCAGGACATGTAAACTACACAGGTACATCTTCTACCTTTTGCCTACTCAGCACCCTGCCCTATGGGTTATCTAAGGCATACCTTAGGGGTGTCTTATATGTAGAAAAAGGGGAGGTTTAGGCTTGGAAAGTACTTTTAAATGCCAAGTCGAATTGGCAGTGAAACTGCACACACAGGCCTTGCAATGGCAGGTCCGAGACAAGGTTAAGGGGCTACTTAAGTGGGTGGCACAATCAGTGCTGCAGGCCCACTAGTAGCATTTAATCTACAGGCCCTGGGCACATATAGTGCATTCAACTAGGGACTTATAAGTAAATTAAATAGTCCAATTGGGTATGATCCAATGTTAGCATGTTTAAAGGGAGAGAGCATATGCACTTTAGTAATGGTTAGTAATGGTAAAGAGAGCAGAGTCTGAAAACCAGCAAAAACAGTGTCCAAAAAGTGGAGGGAGGCAGGCAAAAAGTAAGGCTGTCAGGTCTAACATGGGCCAAACTGTGCACAAAGGAGTCTGCAAAAAGTGCACAGATGCCCCAGGAGCTAGAGATGACGCGGTGCATAGGGGTACCTTTGCAAACTGGGAAGGCAAGCTCTTACCTCTGCCAAATATGGCAGCTGGACCTTAGGAAAGTCTGGGTCGAAGGGGTCCACCACCTGTGTTCCAGGGAGTACGCTCGTCGTCAGGAGATGAGTCCCAGAGAACTGGTTGTCATCTTGGAAGGTGCCTGCTGGAGCAGGGAAGTGACTCTGTCACTCCACAGGAGATTCCTCCAGTTCTTCTGGTGCAGGGTGAAGACAGGGAGTCCTCAGAGCGTGCACACCTTGGGATCTGTTGCATTTGCTGGTTGGAGCTGAAGTTGCAGGGTCACAGTAGCCTTTCTGGTTACTTTGTTGCAGTTACAGCTGTTCCTGGAGCAGTCTGCGGTTGATCCGACAGTTAGAAGCGGAAGCAGAGGTTGCAGAGTATTCCTGGTGGAAACTTGCAAGCTGAATCTGAAGAGGAACCCACAGGAGAGTCCCCAAATAGCCCTGAGAGGGTGATTCACTGCCCAACCAGGTATGCACCTATCAGGAGTGGTTTCTGATGTCACCTGCTGGCACTTGCCACTCAGAGATCTCCAGAGTGTCCCCACACCTTGGAAAACAAGATGGCTAACACCAGGGACACACTGGAGGAGCTCTGAGCACCACCCCTGGGGTGGTGATGGACAGAGGAGTGGCCACCACTTTCCTTTGTCCAGTTTTGTGCCATAGCAGGGACTGGGGGTCCCTGAACCGGTGTATACTGGCTTATGCAAGGAGGGCACCATCTGTGCCCTTCAAAGCATTTCCAGAGGCTCTGGGAGGCTACCCCTCCCAAGCCTGTAACACCTATTTCCAAAGGGAGAAGGTGTAACACCCTCCTCCCAAAGGAAATGCTTTGTTCTGCCTTCCTGGGACTGAGCTGCTCAGACCCCGGGAAGGGAAGAACCCTGTCTGTGAGGTGGCAGCAGCTGTAGCTGCAGTGCAAGCCTCAGAGAGATGGTTTGGCAGTACGGGGGATCCAATGTGGAGCTCCCAGGATGCATGGGATTGGCCCCCCAATACCAGATTTGGAATGGGAGGACAAATCCATGATCTTAGACACCTTACATAGCCATATTCGGAGTTACTATTGTGAAGCTACATACAGGCATTGACCTATATGTAGTGCACGTGTGTATCCATGCACTCACGAAGTCCGGAGAATTGGCCCTGGACAGCGTGTAGGCACCTTTGCTAGTGGAAGGCTGCCCTCACACTTAGTAACTTTGCAACTAGCCTTCAGTAAATGAAGGTTAGACATATAGGTGACTTATAAGTTACTTAAGTGCAGTGAAAATGGCTGTGAAATAGTGTGTGCACTATTTCACGCAGGCTGCAGTGGCAGCCCTTTGAAAGGGTTTGTCTGGGCTCCTTATGGGTGCCAAGAGAAATGCTACAGCCCATAAGGATCTCCTGGAACCCCAATGCCCTGGGTACCTAGATGCCATATACTAGGGACTTATAAGGGGGGTCCAGTGTGCCAATTGGAATTGGAATATGAAGTCACTAAACTGTAGTGACTAATTTGGAAGCAGAAAGAGCAAAAGCACTGAAGTTCTGGTTAGCAGAACTTCAGTGACACAGTTAAGCACTAATGACAACACACACATTAGGCCACAAACTATGAGCACTGGGGTCCTGACCAGCAGAAACCCAGTGAGACAGGCAAAACATAACGACAAACAGGTAGAAATTGGGGGTAACATGCCAAGACACATGGTACTTTCCTACACATACACTATACTATCTAGTAAGATTAATTTAAAATATCAAAATAGAATGATATGTGCATACCATATTCAGTTTAGCTGATTCTTCAAATGTTTTGCTAGTTGGCGAAGGTGAATCTCCTTTTGCAATCTGTGCAGCACCAGGTCCTGGGAGGCTTTCTTCCAGGAGATTCTGAAATATAGGAAGACATAAAGGTCAATGAAAGCACAAATATTGGAGTTTATTTTTGAGCACTAATGCAATCATTATAAAAAATAATTTGAAACTAAACCAAATCCATTTATGAGAGGGTTTGTGAAAAGGTAGATCTCATAAATGCAACCAAACTCCTTACACAACTTCCCATCTGTGTAATATATGAGCCAACTCGCACTTTTCCACATTATGATATATATATTCAAGGGTTTCACGGTATATCATGAAAGCTATACTGTTCCATATCATAGTACTGTTTTTAAGAATTAATCTCAGTACTAAAAAGCAGGAGACATCAGGGTACACTGAGCATTATTCCCTTGTAGAAACTTCTCAAGATCACATTTACAGTAATTGGATAAACCTCTCTATATGAAGTAAAACACACAATACTCTCCAAAAAAACAATTAAAATATGAAAATAGATTGATATGTGCATACCATATTCAGTTTTACTGATTTTTCAAAGGTTTTGCTTGTCGGTGAAGAGGAATCTCCTTTTGCAATTTCTGTAGCACTGGGTCTTGGGGGATATTCTTCCAGGATTGCCTGAAAGATAGGAACAGATAAAGGTTATTAAATGCACACATTTTGGAGTCTATTTTTAATCCTTTTGCTACACTATCAGTATCATAAATTACTTTCAGACTCAAACAAATAATCATTTAAGAGGGTGTGTGAAAATGTAGATCTCATATATGCAACCAAAATCCTTACAGAGCTTCCCATCTCTATAATAGTGTAAACCAACATGCACTGTGCCATCTTATGATATATGATCAACTTATCCACGTTATAGTATTCCATCTCTACTGTTCCATACCATAGTTTTGTAATTAAGAATTGTAGGAGGCTGGCCTGGCTTATAGTAAGTACCTTGTGGTTACACCCTGTGCCAGGTCCAGTTATCCCTTATTAGTAGAATAGAGGTGTTTCGAGGAGCTTAGGCTGATAGAAGGTAGCTATGGAAAAGCAGCTTAGGCTGACCTAGGGGACATGTAAAGCTCCTACTGTACCACTTATATCATATAGCACAATATCATAAGAAAACTCAATACTCAGAATTACTAAAAATAAAGGTACTTTATTTTAGTGACAATATGCCAAAAGTATCTCAGAGTATACCCTCGCTTAGGAGGTTAGTAATATACACAAGTTATATGTACACAAACCCAAAACAGGTAAGTAACAGCAAGAAAAGTAGTGCAAACAATGTAGAATCACAATAGGATGCAATAGGTAAACATAGGTCTAGGGGCAACACAAACCATATACTCCAAAAGTGGAATGCAAATCACGAATGGACCCCAGACCTATGGGAGATTGTGGAGGGTCGCTGGGACTGTGAGAAAACAGTAAGGGTGTCCAAAATACCCCACCGAAGACCTTAGAAAGTAGGAGTAAAGTTACCCTACTACCCCAGAAAGACACAATAGTCGTTATAGGGGGATTCTGCAAGAACCACAAGCACCAGCAAAACACTGAAGATGGATTCCTGGACCTGAGGACCTGAAAAGGAAGGGGACCAAGTCCAAGAGCCGCAATAGTGTCCAGGGGGGGCAGGAGCCCAGAAAACCCCAGATGAAGGTGCAAAAGGGCTGCCTCCCGGTAGAAGAATAAAAAAAAACGATGGATTAAACCCAGGTCTTTGTGACTGGGGTGAATGTTTGATTTGCTCTGCATTCCATCCATCATCCATTCTTTTTGCATTTGTCGCCCTAAGTGGGAAGGGTATGCCCAGACGTTGGTCCTGTGCTCACTGAGCCACTGGATTTAAGCTAGCCTAGCTGATGAAGGGTGATACCCTGAAACCGGTCCTAGGATGCTTGTTTCGGGTCCAGGGAGGACCTGGCTTGGCAGTTCGGGCTGGACTATTACCATGAGGAACAGGGTCAAGACTGATTTGCATATGGCTGGGTCCGAACTGGGGTGGCGTGGTGAGCAAAAAAACGATGGATTAAACCCAGATCTTTGTGACTGGCGGTGAATGATTGATTTGCTCTGCATTCCATCCATCATCCATTCTTTTTGCATTTGTCACCCTAAGTGGGAAGGGTATGCCCAGACATGGGTCCTGTGCTCACTGCGCCACTGGATTCAAGCTAGCCTAGCTGATGAAGGGTGATACCCTGAAACCGGTCCTAGGATACTTGTTTCCGTCCAGGGAGGACCTGGCTTGGCAGCTCAGGCTGGACTGTTCCCATGAGGAACAGGTTCAAGACTGATTTTCATATGGCTGGGTCCAAACTGGGGTGGCGTGGTGAGAAAAAAAACGATGGATTAAACCCAGATCTTTGGGACTGGGGGTGAATGTTTGATTTGCTCTGCATTCCGTCCATCATCCATTCTTTTTTCATCTGGGTGGAAGAAGCTAAAGATTCTGCAACAACGAAAAGGGCTAGGAACTTCTCCTTTAGATGGAAAATGTCCTGCGGCGTGCTTGATGTTGCTGAATTGTTTCCACGCAGAAATATCGCCAACAAGCCTTGCTAGCAGCAAAGGGTCACAGTAGAGGTTTTTGGGTGCTGCAGGGGACCAGGAACGACCAGGATGTTGCCCCTTGTAGGAGGAGACAGAGGGGGCACACAGCAACTCAGAGAGCCCCGGCAGAACCAGGCAGCACCCGCAGAAGTACCGGAGCAGGCACTTGGAAGTTCTGTGAACTGAGAGTCACAAAAGGAGGGTCCCACGATGTCGGAGTCCAACTCAGAGGGTTGAGCACTGCAGGACGGAGTGCTGGGGACCCAGGCTCGGCTGTGCACAAAGGAATCCTTGGAGAAGTGCACAGAAGCCGGAGCAGCTGCAAATCACGCAGTACATAGGTTGCTGTTTGGCGTAGGGAGGCAAGGACTTACCTCCACCAAATTTGGACAGAAGGGCCACTGGACGGTGGGAGACACTTGGACCAAGCTCCTGTGTTCCAGGGACCACGCTCGTCAGGATGAGAGGGGACCCAGAGGACCGTGATGCAGTCTTTTGGTGCCTGTGTTAGCAGGGGGAAGATTCCGTCGACCCACAGGAGATTTCTTCTTGGCTTCCAGTGCAGGGTGAAGGCAGACAGCCCTCAAAGCATGCACCACCAGGAAACAGTTGAGAAAGCCGGCATGATAAAGCGCTACAATGTTGCTGGTAGTCGTCTTGCTACTTTGATGCGGTTTTGCAGGCGTCCTGAAGCAGTCAGCGGTCAATCCTTGGCAGAAGTCAAAGAGGGAAGTGCAGAGGAACTCTGGTGAGCTCTTGCATTCGTTATCTGAGGAATAGCCCAGAGGAGAGATCCTAAATAGCCAGAAAAGCAGGTATGGCTACCAAGAAAGGAGGTTTGGCTACCAAGAGAGGTATGAACCTATCAGAAGGGGTCTCTGACGTCACCTGCTGGCACTGGCCACTCAGAGCAGTCCAGTGTGCCCCCAACATCTATGAATCCAAGATGGCAGAGGTCTGGGACACACTGGAGGAGCTCTGGGCACCTCCCCTGGGAGGTACTGGTCAGGGCAGTGGTCACTCTCCTTTCTTTTGTCCAGTTTCACACCAGAGCAGGGCTGGGGGATCCCTGAATCGGTGTAGACTGGCTTATGCGGAGATGGGCACCATTTGTGCCCATCAAAGCATTTCCAGAGGCTGGGGGAGGCTACTCCTCCCCAGCCCTTTACACCTATTTCCAAAGGGAGAGGGTGTAACACCCTGTCTCAGAGGAAATCTTTTATTCTGCCCTCCTGGGACGGAGCTGCCCAGACCCCAGGAGGGCAGAATCCTGTTTGAGGGTTGGCAGCAGCTGCAGTGGAAACCCCGGAAAGGCAGTTTGGGAGTACCCGGGTTCTGTGCTAGAGACCCGGGGGATCATGGAATTGTCACCCCAATACCATAATGGTATTGGGGTGACAATTCCATGATCTTAGACATGTTACATTGCCATGTTCGGAGTTACCATTGTGACGCTACACATAGGTAGTGACCTATGTGCAGTGCACGCGTGTAATGGTGTCCCCGCACTCACAAAGATTGGGGAATTTGCCCTGAACTATGTGGGGGCACCTTGGCTAGTGCCAGGGTACCCACACACTAAGTAACGTGGCACCTAACCTTCACCAAGTGAGGGTTAGACATATAGGTGACTTATAAGTTACTTATATGCAGTGAAAAATGGCTGTGAAATAACGTGGACGTTATTTCACTCAGCCTGCAGTGGGAACCCTGTGTAAGAATTGTCTGAACTCCCTATGGGTGGCAAAAGAAATGCTGCAGCCCATAGGGATCTCCTGGAACCCCAATACCCTGGGTGCCTAAGTACCATATACAAGGGAATTATATGGGTGTACCAGTGTGCCAATGAGAATTGGTCAAATTAGTCACTAGCCTGCAGTGACAATTTTTAGAAAACAGAGCGAGCATAAACACTGCGGTTCTGGTTAGCAGAGCCTCAGTGATACAGTTAGGCACCACACAGGGAACACATATAGGCCACAAACCTATGAGCACTGGGGTCCTGGCTAGCAGGATCCGAGTGAAACATATCAAACACACTGACAACATAGGGTTTTCACTATGACTACTGGGCCCTGGCTAGCAGGATCCCAGTGAGACAGTAAAAACATCCTGACATATACTCACAAACAAGCCAAAAGTGGGGGTAACAAGGCTAGAAAGAGGCTACCTTCCTACACAACCCCCCCCCCCACCCAAAACGAAGGACAATAAGTCTAACCTTGGCCAGTTGAGTCTTTATTGTCTAAGTGGTGATAAGTGGAGAGTAGCTCTGCAATAGATTGGTGTGGGAAGGTAACCTCATTCTAGCCTTGTTATCCCACTTTTGACCTGTTTGTGAGTATATGTCAGGGTGTTTTCACTGTCTCACTGGGATCCTGCTAGCCAGGGCCCAGTGCTCATAGTGAAAACCCTATGTTGTCAGTGTGCTTGTTATGTGTCACTGGCATCCTGCAAGCCAGGACCCCAGTGCTCATATGTTTGTGGCCTATATGTGTTCCCTGTGTGGTGCCTAACTGCATCACTGAGGCTCTGCTAATCAGAACCCCAGTGTTTATGCTCTCACTGCTTTCTAAATGTGTCACTGCAGGCTAGTGACTACATTTACTAATTCTCATTGGCACACTGGTACACCCATATAATTACATTGTATATGGTACTTAGGTACCCAGGGTATTGGGGTTCCAGGAGATCCCTATGGGCTGCAGCATTTCTTTTGCCACCCATAGGGAGCTCAGACAATTCTTACACAGGCCTGCCACTGCGGCCTGAGTGAAATAACGTCCACGTTATTTCACAGCCATTTTTTCACTGCACATAAGTAACTTATAAGTCACCTACATGTCTAATCTTCACCTGGTGAAGGTTGGGTGCCAAGTTACTTAGTGTGTGGGCACCCTGGCACTAGCCAAGGTGCCCCCACACATCGCTCAGGGCAAATTCCCTGGACTTTGTGAGTGCGGGGACACCATTACACTCGTGCACTATACATATGTCATTACTTATGTATAGCGTCACAATGGTAAATTCGAACATGGCCATGTAACATGTCTAAGATCATGGAATTGTCACCCCAATACCATTCTGGTATTGGGGAGACAATTCTATGATCCCCCGGGTCTCTAGCACAGAACCCGGGTACTGCCAAACTGCCTTTCTGGGGTTTCCACTGCAGCTGCTGCCAACCCCTCAGACAGGATTCTGCCCTCCTGGGGTCCAGGCAGCCCTGGCCCAGGAAGGCAGAACAAAGGATTTCCTCTGAGAGAGGGTGTTACACACTCTGGCTTTGGAAATAGGTGTGAAGGGCTGGCGAGGAGTAGCCTCCCCGAGCCTCTGGAAATGCTTTGATGCATAAGCCATTCTACACCGGTTCAGGAATCCACCAGCCCTGCTCTGGGGCGAAACTGGACAAAGGAAAGGGGAGTAACCACTCCCCTGACCAGCACCTCCCAGGGGAGGTGCCCAGAGCTCCTCAAGTGTGTCCAAGACCTCTGCCATCTTGGAAACAGAGGTGTTGGGGGCACACCGGACTGATCTGAGTGGCCAGTGCCAGCAGGTGACGTCAGAGACCCCCTCTGACAGGCTCTTACCTCTCTTAGTGGCCAATCCTCCTTTCTTGGTATCCAAACCTCAGTTTCTGGCTATTTAGGGTCTCTCCTCTGGGGAATTCTTCAGATAACGAATGCAAGAGCTCACCAGAGTTCCTCTGCACTTCCCTCTTCGACTTCTGCCAAGGATCGACCGCTGACTGCTCCAGGACGCCTGCAAAACCACAACAAAGTAGCAAGACGACTACCAGCAACATTGTAGCGCCTCATCCTGCCGGCTTTCTCGACTGTTTCCTGGTGGTGCATGCTCTGGGGGTCATCTGCCTTCACCCTGCACTGGAAGCCAGGAAGAAATCTCTTGTGGGTCGACGGAATCTTCCCCCTGCTAATGCAGGCACCAAAAGACTGCATCACCGGTCCTCTGGGTCCCCTCTCATTCTGACGAGCGTGGTCCCTGGAACGCAGGAACTCTATCCAAGTGACTCCCACAGTTCAGTGAACCTTCAGTTCAAGTTTGGTGTAGGTAAGTCTTTGCCTCCCCACGCTAGACTGCAAACCCGTGTACTGCGTGATTTGCAGCTGCTCCGGCTCCTGTGCACTCTTCCTGGATTTCCTTCATGCACAGCTTAGCCTGGGTCCCCAGCACTCCGTCCTGCAGTGCTCAACCCTTTGAGTTGGCCTCTGGCGTTGTGGGACCCTCCTTTGTGACTCGGAGCCAGCTCAAGTTCACAAATCTTCTAAGTGCCTGCTCCAGTACTTCTGTGGGTGCTGCCTGCTTCTGGGGGGGCTCACTGAGTTGCTGAGCGCCCCCTCTGTCTCCTCCTCCAAGGAGCGGCATCTTGGTTCTTCCTGGTCCCCAGCAGCACCCAAAAACCTCTACTGTGACCCTTGCAGCTAGAAAGGCTTGTTTACGGTCTTTCTGCGTGGGAACACGTCTGCAACCTTTAGCACGACGTGGGAAATCTTCATCCAAAGGAGAAGTTCCTAGTCCTCTTTGTTGCTGCAGAATTCCAAGCTTCTTCCATCCAGAGGCAGCTTCCTTGCACCTTCATCCGGGGTTTCCTGGGCTCCTGCCCCCCCCCGGACACTATCGCGACTCTTGGACTTGGTCCCCTTGCTTTGCAGGTCCTCAGGTCCAGGAATCCATCTTCAGTGCTTTGCTGGTGTTTGTGGTTCTTGCAGAATCCCCCTATCACGACTATTGTGTCCTTTTGGGGCAGTAGGTGTACTTTACTCCTACTTTTCAGGGTCTTGGGGTGGAGTATCTTGGACACCCTGACTGTTTTCTTACAGTCTCAGTGACCCTCTACAAGCTCCCATAGGTCTGGGGTCCATTTGTGATCCGCATACCACTTTTGGAGTATATGGTTTGTGTTGCCCCTAGACCTATGTTCAACTATTGCAACCTATTGTAATTCTACACTGTTTGCATTACTTTTCTTACCCTTACTTACCTGTTTTGGGTTTGTGTACACATAACCTGTGTATATTACTTACCTTCTTACTGAGGGTACTCACTGAGATACTTGTGGAATATTGTCATAAAAATAAAGTACCTTTATTTTTAGTAACTCTGAGTATTGTGTTCTCTTATGATATTGTGCATATGATAAAAGTGGTATGGTAGGAGCTTTCATGTCTCCAAGTTCAGCCTGAGCTGCTTTGCCATAGCTACCTTCTATCAGCCTAAGCTGCTAGAAACACCTCTGTTCTACTAATAAGGGATAACTGGACCTGGCACAGGGTGTAAGTACCACAAGGTGCCCACTATAAGCCAGGCCAGCCTCCCACAATTGGTTACTCCCTTTATCATCCACTGTATGGTCACTTCCCTGTGGGGATGTAAACCACCCTGTTTGAAGTTTTTTAGCTAGCCAACAATGTGAAGTTATATTCTCAGAGTTCCCATTAATATGTTTCAGTTTAGAGCAGTGGAAATTGTCCACTGGACCTAAATCAAAGGTTGAGAATGCCAGACAGGAATGCTGTCTCAGTAAAGCCATAGCTGTGCAAAAACATTGTCCATATGGCTGTAAGAGAGAACAGATTTGCTGTTTCTCTTGAGTTGGAGCAGGACAGGGATGCTGTCCTATAAGCTCCACACTAGGGCAGGGCTGCTGTCCCAAGTGTTGTGAGGCAGCGCAGGGTTGCTGCACTAAAGTGTCTCTGGGAGAATTGGAGGGATGCTCCATGTTAGCTAAAATGGTGCACTTTTTCTCACCAATATTAGTTATCCCACAGAGAGGTACTTCTACTTCAGGTAGTTCAGCTGTGCTACCTGATGGTTTCCTTTGTACAGGTGTCACCACAGGAGAGGTTTCTCCCACCACAGGAATGGTATCCTGAATGGCAGGGTGGGAAGGGAATACTTTGATGCCCTTTTTACCTGTTGTTGGAGAAGGATCCTGAGTTTTCAAGCCTATTTCTCTCCTTTGCTTTTTCATTTCTGCTGAAATGAGAGGAAGCAATTCATCAGGGATACCCAGCATGGCTGCATGGGTATTAAACTCTACCTCAGCCCAACCTGAGGCTTCTAGGTCATTACCTAAGAGACAGTCTACAGGTAAGCTAGGTGATACTACCACCTGCTTAGGGCCAGTAACTCCACCCCAACTAAACGGAATTATAGCTAAGGGAAGAAACTTAGTGGAGCTATGGACATCAATAATCTTGTACTGTTGTCCAATGATGTGTTGTTCAGGAGACACTAGGTTTTCAGTCACCAAAGTGATACTGGCACCTGTGTCCCTGTAGGCCTGCGCCTCAGCACCATTTATTGAAACTGTCTGCCTGTACTTATCCATTGTAAGGGGAAGAGCAGCCTGTGTGGCAAGGCCAGTGTCACCAGGTGTGAAAGAACTGTCTTGGGACTGACTACCCCAGTTTCTATGATGGACCCATAAGTGAACCCAACTACACCCTTATTTTGACTGTTGCCAGCAGTCCCACCACTATTACCACTACTGCTAGGGGCACTAGAGTTTGGTGTATTAGTGGTGGTAGGCTGAGGGGGTTTACCTAGACAGGACTTAATCCCTGGCCTATGACCTTTATTTTTACACACATAGCACCAAGGCTTTTTATTGTGTGTGGGTTGTGAAGAAGAAGAAGATGATTTATCCCCACCCCCTGAAGAGTGTTTAGGATTTGAAGAAGGATCTTTAGTTTTACCCTTATCCCATGCTTATCCTGAGATTTCTCACCATCTTTCTTCTTGCCATCCTTGTCACCTCCTGTATGAACTTTTCTGTTCACTCTTGTTCTGACCCATTTGTCTGCCTTCTTTCCCAATTCTTGGGGAGAGGTCAGTCTACCAAGTACTGGTGCAACAAATCAGATACACAATTGGTAAGAATATGCTCTCTCAGGATCAGATTATACAGGCTTTCATAGTCAGAAACTTTACTGACATGTAACCAACCCTCCAAGGCCTTCACTGAACAGTCAACAAAATCTGTCCAGTCTTGAGAGGACTCTTTACTGGTGTCTCTGAACTTAATCCTGTATTGTTCAGTGGTTAAGCCAAATCCATCCAATAGTGCATCCTACAAAACTGTGTAGTTATTGGCATCACTTTCTCTGACAGTAAGGAGCCTATCCCTACCTTTTCCAGTGAAAGATAGCCACAAGATAGCAGCCCACTGCCTTTGAGGGGCCAACTGTACCATACAGGCCCTCTCAAGTGCAGCAAACCACTTATTAATATCACCCCCCTCCTTGTAAGGGAGGGGGGACTATCATGTGCAGATTCCTGGAATCTTGCTCTTTAACAGGATTGCTATTAGAAATACTGCTGCTGCCACCATGGGAAACTAACCCCAATCTCTGTCTTTCCCTCTCTGTGTCTAGGGATTCCCTATATAAGGCCAGCTGCTGCTGTTTAAGCTTTAGTCTGGTCTCTTCTACCCTCAGCTTTCTGAGTTCCCTTTCCATTCAGTTATCATCAGGGTGGGTGGGTTGGGAATGTTTAGACACAGAGGAAATGTGGGAA
The DNA here is from genome assembly GCF_031143425.1 of Pleurodeles waltl. Taxonomy (NCBI): domain Eukaryota; kingdom Metazoa; phylum Chordata; class Amphibia; order Caudata; family Salamandridae; genus Pleurodeles; species Pleurodeles waltl. Next base: position 756,598,136 of record NC_090449.1, on the reverse strand, counting down.
TTTTCAGAGAGAGACCTGTCCCTAACTGGCTGGACCCTAGTAACCTGGCCTCAAGGAGTTAAAGATGCCCTACTGATGTGAGACCCTCTAACACTACCAGTGTCACTAGGTGCCCTGCTAGGGGGCAGGACTTTGTAAGAACCCTCCCCAGCTTCTTCAGGGAACTCATCTGAGTGTGACTTTGAAGCTTCCCCTTTTTCTAACCTCTCCTGAGATGGGCCAGACTGGTTCTGGTAATCTTCAATGAGCATGTTAAAGAGAAACTCTTGTAGGATTCTTCCCTATCTCAAACCTCTATCCAGGCAGAGACCCCTTAAACGTTTATAGTTCAAACTCTCATATGTTGCATTAACAGTTTTGGGAGTGGGCTCTACTGAAGACATGATAGTAAAGGTTTAAGGATAGTGAGAGAAAACGTTTTAGAACTTTAGAAAGCACAGAGAAAAAGTTTTTCAAACTTTGGGAAAACTTTTTAGAAGTTTTCAAAACTTTTCAGAAACTTTGTTAAAAGTTTTAGGGCCAGATGTACCAAAGGATTTTACCCAATCTGTGTCTATGGGAAAACGTTTTCGTACATATGGCCCTTAGAGTAGAAAAGTAAACAGTTTTGGTTAAGTGTACATATGCTGAACTATTTGGTATATGATTTTCTTATGAAAAGTACCAAATTACAAAGTGGTAAAGCAGTTACAAGTACTTATCCCACCGCTGCCCCACCAATGTAGGAGGCTGGCCTGGCTTATAGTGGGTACCTTGTGGTGCTTACACCCTGTGCCAGGTTCAGTTATCCCTTATTGGTAGAATAGAGGTGTTTCTAGCAGCTTAGGCTGATAGAAGGTAGCTATGGCAAAGCAGCTTAGGCTGAACTAGGAGAGATGCAAAGCTCCTTCTACAGCACTTATATCATATAGCATGATATCATAAGAAAACACAATACTCAGAGTTATTAAAAATAAAGGTACTTTATTTTAGTGACAATATGCCAGGAGTATCTTAGAGAATGCCCTCACTTAGGAGGTAAGTAATATGCACAAGTTATATGTACACAAACCCAAAACAGGTAAGTAACAGTAAGAAAAGCAGTGAAAACAATGTAGAATCACAATGGGATACAATAGATAAATATAGGTCTAGGGGCAACACAAACCATATACTCCAAAAGTGGAATGTGAATCACGAATGGGCCCCAGACCTATGGGAGATTGTAGAGGGTCGCTGGCACAGTGTGAAAACAGTAAGGGTGTCTAAAATACCCCACCCCAAGACCCTAGAAAGTAGGAGTAAAGTTACCCTTCTACCCCAGAAAGACACAATAGTCGTTATAGGGGGATTCTGCAAGAACCACAAGCACCAGCAAAACACTGAAGACGGATTCCTGGACCTGAGGATCTGAAGAGGAAGGGGACCAAGTCCAAGAGTCGTGATAGTGTCCGGGGGGGCAGGAGCCCAGAAAACCCCAGATGAAGGTGCAAAAGTGCTGGTTCTGGGTGGAAGAAGCCAAAGATTCTGCAACAACAAAAAGGGATAGGAACTTCTCCTTTGGACAGAAGATGTCCCACGGCGTTCTGGATGTTGCAGAAGTGTGTCCACACAGAAATACCGCAAACAAGCCTTGCTAGCTGCAAGAGTCGCAGTAGAGGTTTTTGGATGCTGCTGGGAACCAGGAAGGACCAGGATGTCGCCCCTTGAAGGAGGAGACAGAGGGGGCACTCAGCAACTCAGACAGCCCCAACAGAAGCAGGCAGCACCCACAGAAGTACCAGAGCAGGCACTTAGAAGATTTGTGAACCAGAGATGGCTCAGAGTCACAAAGGAGGGTCCCACGACGCCAGAGGCCAACTCAGAGGGTTGAGCACTGCAGGACAGAGTGCTGGGGACCCAGGCTAGGCTGCGCACAAAGGAATCCTTGGAGAAGTGCACAAAAGCCGGAGCAGCTGCAAATCACGCAGTACATAGGTCTGCTGTCTGGCGTGGGGAGGCAAGGACTTACCTCCACCAAATTTAGACAGAAGGGCCACTGAACTGTGGGAGACACTTGGACCCAGCTCCTGTGTTCCAGGGACCACGCTCGTCAGGATGAGAGGGGACCCAGAGGACCGGTGATGCAGTCTTCTGGTGCCTGCGTTAGCAAGGGGAAGATTCCATTGACCCACAGGAGATTTCCTCTTGGCTTCCAGTGCAGGGTGAAGGCAGACAGCCCTCAGAGCATGCACCACCAGGAAACAGTCGAGAAAGCCGGCAGGATGAGGCGCTACAATGTTGCTGGTAGTTGTCTTGCTACTTTGTTGCGGTTTTGCAGGCGTCCTGCAGCAGTCAGCAGTCGATCCTTGGCAGAAGTCAAAGAGGGAAGTGCGGAGGAACTCTGGTGAGCTATTGCATTTATTATCTGAGGAATAGCCCAGAGGAGAGACCCTAAATAGCCAGAAAAGGAGGTTTGGCTACCAAGAAAGGAGGTTTGGCTACCAAGAGAGGTAAGAACCTATCAGAAGGGGTCTCTGACGTCTCTTGCTGGCACTGGCCACTCAGAGCAGTCCAGTGTGCCCCCAACACCTCTGAATCCAAGATGGCAGAGGTCCGGGACACACTGGAGGAGCTCTGGGCACCTCCCCTGGGAGGTACTGGTCAGGGGAGTGGTCACTCCCCTTTCCTTTGTCCAGTTTCGTGCCAGAGCAGGGCTGGGGGATGCCTGAACTGGTGTAGACTGGCTTATGCAGAGATGGGCACCATCTGTGCCAATCAAAGCATTTCCAGAGGCTGGGGGAGGCTACTCCTCCCCAGCACTTCACACCTATTTCAAAAGGCAGAGGGTGTAATACCCTCTCTCAGAGAAAATCCTTTGTTCTGCCTTCCTGGGCCGGGGCTGCCCAGACCCCAGGAGGGCAGAATCCTGTCTCTATGGTTGGCAGCAGCTGCAGTGGAAACCCCGGAAAGGCAGATTGGCAGTACCCGGGTTCTGTGCTAGAGACCCGGAGGATCATGGAAGTATCCCCCAATACCAGAATGGTATTGCGGTGACAATTCCATGATCTTATACATGTTACATGGCTATGTTCGGAGTTACCATTGTGACGCTACACATAGGTAGTGACCTATGTGCAGTGCACACGTGTAATGGTGTCCCCGCACTCACAAAGTCCGGGGAATTTGCCCTGAACGATGTGGTGGCACCTTGGCTAGTGCCAGGGTACCCACACACTAAGTAACTTGGCACTTAACCTTCACCAAGTGAGGGTTAGACATATAGGTGACTTATAAGTTACTTATGTGCAGTGAAAAATGGCTGTGAAATAACGTGGACGTTATTTCACTCAGGCTGCAGTGGCAGGCCTGTGTAAAAATTGTCTGAGCTCCCTATGGGTGGCAAAATAAATGTTGCAGCCCATAGGGATCTCCTGGAACCCCAATACCCTGGGTACCGAAGTACCATATACAAGGGAATTAAATGGGTGTACCACTATGCCAATGAGAATTGGTAAAATTAGTCACTAGCCTGCAGTGACAAATTTAGAAAACAGAGAGAGCATAAACACTGAGGTTCTGGTTAGCAGAGCCTCAATGATACAGTTAGGCACCACACAGGGAACACATATAGGCCACAAACCGTGAGCACTGGCGTCCTGACTAGCAGGATCCCAGTGACACATATCAAACACACTGACAACATAGGGTTTTCACTATGAGCACTGGGCCCTGGCTAGCAGGATCCCAGTGAGACAGTAAAAACACCCTGACATATACTCACACACAGGCCAAAAGTGGGGGTAACAAGGCTAGAAAGAGGCTACCTTCCTACAAGAATTAACCACATGAATGTTAAACAACAGACATATGGGGACGTGAAAATTAGTCCCTCATAGAAACATCTCAAGGACAGGTTCAGAATAGTTATATAAACTACTCTATGTAAAGTAGCATACACTATACTGTCCAGTTAGATTCATTTAAAATATCACATTAGACTGATATGTGCATACCATATCCTGTTTTACTGACTCCTCAGTATTTTCTCTAGTGGGTGAAAAGAACTCTTCTGCCTTCTTTTCAGCTCTGGGTCCTGGGGAGCCTTTTTCCAATAGTAGCTGAAGGATTGAAAGGCAAAAAGATTAATCAATGCACACATATTAGAGTTTGTGTACAAATAGTAGATCTAAAAAATATGCCACTGATTTTGCACAAAAACGAACTGCAGGGCATTAGGATTCTGCATAAATGTTGGAGGTATGAGTAATGAGCTTTTGTGTGACACGTATGAAGCATTGTTCAAGCTATTGCTGTATCTCCCTTAGTACTACGCATCAAACTGCCAGCTGTGCTCTAAAGAGGCACCATTGGAGGTGTATGTTTTACCTGTAACTTGGTGAATCTTTCTAATAAGGTGCTATTCTCTGACCTTGAAATTGCACTGCCTGCTTTGTGCTACACGTACTGAAAGACCTAAATCAAGTGGGTAGTCTGGCAAGTGCGGGGTTGGTGATTAGACAGTCAAATAGTGGATGCAAACCTCACAGCCGGTGTCTATTCGGTGACCGGTAGACTAAGGGCCTCATCACAACGTTGGCAGTCCTGAAAGCGGACTGCCAAAGCTGTGGGGAGGACACCACTGTAATAACCTTGGCGTCCCCCCGAGCATATTACAATATTCCTGCCGGGATAATCAGTGGGAACAGTGTAATATGCATTCCCGCCGGGCTGACCGGTGGGAACAGTGCTAGCCTATTGGCCTCGCCTCCTTTAAGGAGGCCAAGGCCAACATAGCACTCCAGCACCCTCATAATGCACACTTTCTGCAGTGCAGACAGTGCGCATTCAGACGGTGCTAGGCACTTCACTCCCCATGATGTGAGCATGGGCAGTGCAGGGGAAGCTGAGTTGCCCTCAGCCTTTGCTTTACACCAGCCTTTTCATGGTGGGGTCATGAATGATAAACAAGCGACATATGGGGACTTGAATATTTTGCCCCTGTAGAAACATTTAAGTTCATGCCCAGAGTAATTTGAAAAATTACTCTGTGTAGTACCATACACTATACTATCTATTGAGATTCTTTTAAAATATTGTGACAGACTGATATGTGCATACCATAATAGGTTTTACAGATTCTTCAAAGGTTTTGCTAGTCGGTGAAGAGCAATCTCTTTTTGTAATTTCTTCAGCACTTGGTCCTGTGGGGCATTCTTCCAGGAGTGCCTAAAGGATAGGAATACATAAAGGCTATTAAATGCGCACATATAGGAGTTTATTTCCAAAAACCCATGCAATACTATCATTATCATAATTAAATTTTAAACTGAAACAAATCCACATATAAGGGGGAGTGTAAAAATGTAGATCTCATATATGCAACCAAATTCTATACACAGCTTCCCATCACAATAACAGTGTGAGGCAACACACTGTTTCAGATTAAAATACATGTTGAAGGGGCCCATGTCATATCATTAAATATATACTGTTCATAGCATAGTTCTATAATTAGGACTCAATCACAGTAATGAGAAACAGGAGACATAAGGGTACTTGAATATTGCAACCTCGTTGAAACAGTCCAAGTACAGGATAACAGTCATTAGATAAATCACTCTGTAAAGTAACACACACTGTACTGTTTAGAAAATGCACTTAAAATGTCAAAATAGAATGATATGTGCTAACCATATTCAATTTCACTGATTCTTCAAATGTTTTGCCGGTTGGTGACAAGGAATCTCCTTTTGCAATCTGTTCAGCACAAGATCCTGGGAGGCATTCTTCCAGAAGTGCCTGAAAGATAGGGAGACATAAAGGTTAATGAATGCACACACATTGGAGTTTTTTTTTCAGTACCCATGCAATTCAATCATTATAAAAAAATTATTTTAAACTCAACCGAACCCAAATGTAAGAGGGTGTGTACAAATGTACATCTCAAAAATTCACTCAAACCCCTTACAAAGCTTCCCAACTCTGTAAAATATGAGCCAACATTCACTTTCTGAGTTTACGATATATATTTAGGGGTTCCATGGTATATCATGAAATCTATACTGTTACATATTGTAGTACTGTGCTTGAGAATTAATGTCAGTAATGATAAACACGAGACATGAGGCTACTCTGAACATTATTCCCTCATCGAAACATCTCAAGTTCAGGTTCACAGTGATTAGATAAGCAACTCTATGTGAAGTTAAATACACAATACTATCTAGAAAGAATCATTTAACATTTGAACATAGACTGTTATGTGTATACCATATTCAGTTTGACTGATTCTTCAAACGTTTTGCTAGTTGGTGAAGAGGAATCTCCTTTTGCTATTTCTGTAGCAGTGGGTCTTGGGGGATATTCTTCCAGAAGTGTCTGAACGATAGGAAGACATAAAGGTTATTAAATGCATTTACTTTTCAACAATCATGCTGAATGTAGAGCTCAGATATGTAACCACAGTTGATACAGAGCTTCACATCTCTATAATAGTGTGAGCCAACATGCACTTTGCCAGATTATGATATATGTTCAGATGGTCCATGTTGTACCATAACATTTTTAATGTAATAACTTTTCAGACCTTTGTACTGTAATTAAGATTTGTTCATGGTATTGCTAAACAAGAGACATGGGAGTATCTGAATATTATGTCGGTATAGAAACATCTCAAGAACAGGTTCACTTTAATGAGATACATCACTTTATGTGAAGTGACATCACCTATACTACCTAGTAAAATTCATTTAAAATATCAAACAAAGATAAGTGCATACCATATTCAGTTTTACTGATTCCTCAAAAGTTTTGCTAATCAGTGAAGAGGAACCTCCTTTTACGATTTCTGCAGCACTGGCGGATGGGGGGGTTTCTTCCAGGATTGCCTGAAGGATAGGAAGACATAAAGGTGTACACATCTTGGAATTCATGGTTAAATACTCTTTCAATGTTATTACAAATTCTTTTTAAACTGAACTAAATACACATAAAAGAGAGGTAGTGAAAATGTAGATCTCATATATGCAACCAAAACCTTTACACAGATTTCCATCCCTGTAATAGTGTGAGGCAAACACACACTTTGCCAAATTATGATACATTTTCCAGGGGTCCATATTATATAATTAAATCCATACTGGTCAAACTGTAGCACTGTAATTAAGAATCAATCACAGTACCGATGGACAACAGACATAAGGGTAATTTTATATATCATGCCCTCATAGGAACATCCTAAATTCAGGATCACAGTAATTAGATAACTCACTGTGAAAAGTTACATAAACTATCTAGGAAGATTTTTTTTTAAATTTCAAAATAGATTGATATGTGCATACCATATCCAGTTTCACTGATTCTTCAAAAGGTTTTCTAGTTGGTGAAGAGGAATCTCCTTTTGTAATTTGTTCAGCATTGGGGCCTGGGGAGCATTCATCCAGGAGTGCCTAAAGGATAGGAATACATTAAAGCTGTTAAATGTGCACATATAGGAGTTTATTTTCAAAACCCTTGCAATACAATCATTATCATAATTTAATTTTAAACTGAAACACATCCACAAATAAAAGGGTGTGTAAAAATGTAGATCTCATATATGCAACCAAAATCCTTACAGAGCTTCCCATCACAATAACAGTGTGAGGCAGCGCACACTTTGCCAGATTAAAATACATGCCGAAGGGGTCTGTGTTATATCATTAAATCTATACTGTTCACAACATTGTACTGTAATTAAGACTTACTCACAGTAATGAGAAACAGGAGACATAAGGGTACTTGAATATTATACCCTCGTAGAAACATCCCAAGTCCAGGCTCACAGTAATGAGATAAATCACTCTGTTACAGTAAGATACACTATACTGTCTATAAAATTCATTTAAAATATCAAAATAGAATAATGTGTGCTAACCATATTCATTTTCACGGATTCTTCAAAAATGTTGCTAGTTGGTGACGAGGAATCTCCTTTTGCAATCTGTTCAGCACTAGATCCTGGGAGGCATTCTTCCAGGCGTGCCTGAAAGATAGGAAGACATAAAGGTTAATGAATGCACACATATTGGAGTTTATTTTTTTAGTACCCTTGCAATTCAATCATTGTAAAAAAATAATTTTAAACTAAACCAAATCCAAATGTAAGAGGGTGTGTCAAAATGAACATTTGAAAACCTGCACTCAAACCCCTTACAAAGCTTCTCAACTCTGTAATATATGAGCCAACATGCACTTTTCAAGATTAGGATATATATTTAGGGGTTCCGTGGTACATCATGAAATCTATATTGTTAAATATTGTAGAACTGTATTTGAGAATTAATATCAGTAATGATAAACACGAGACACAAGGCTACTCTGAACCTTATTCCCTTATAGAAACATCTTCAGTTCAGGTTCATAGTAATTAGGTAAGCAACTCTATGTGAAGTAAAATACACAATACTATCTAGAAAGAATCATTTAACATATGAACATAGATTATTATGTGTATACCATGTTAAGTTTTACTGATTCTTCAAATGTTTTGCTAGTCGGTGAAGAGGAATCTCCTTTTGCAATTTTTGTACCAGTGGGTCTTGGGGGATATTCTTCCAGAAGTGTCTGAAAAATAGAAAGACATAAAGGTTATTAAATGCATTTAGCTTTCCACAATCATCCTGAATGTAGAGCTCAGAAATGTAACCAAAGTTGATACAGAGCTTCAGATCTCTATAATAGTGTGAGCCAACATGCACTTTGCCAGAGTATGATATATATTCAGATGGTCCATGTTATATCATAACATTTTTAATGTAATATCTTTTCAGACCTTTGTACTTTAATTAAAATTTGTTCATGGTAATGCTAAACAAGAGACATGGGGGTATCTGATTATTATGCCGGTATAGAAACATTTCAAGAACAGGTTCACAGTAATGAGTTAAAACGCTTTATGTAGAGTGACAGGTCCAGGAATCCACCATTTGTTGCCTGTAGTCTTGCTTGGTTCTTGCAAAAACTCTAATCACAACTTGTAGTGTGTCCTACTGAAACTTGCAGTACTTTACTCCTACTTTCCTGGGCTCTGGGGTGGGGTATTTTACTCAACTTTGTGGTTTTCTTACTCTCCTAGCAATTCTACACACATTACACTTGCCTAGGGGGGAATTCGTGATTCACATTCCTCTTTCTTAGTATATGGTTTATGTTGCCCCTAGACCTATTTCTGCCTATTGCATTTTATGGTATTTTCTATAGTTTGCACTATCCTATGACTATTTATTTACCTTATTTTGGTGTCTTCTGTGTATATTGTGTATAATATTTACCTCCAGAAGGAGTATTGCCTCTGAGATATTTTTGGCCTTGTGTCACTAAAATAAATCACCTTTATTTTTGGTAACACTGAGTATTGTCTTTTATTGTGTATAAGTACTGTGTAAATATAGTGGTATTGCAGGAGCTTTGCATGTCTCCTAGTTCAACCTAAGCTGCTCCGCTACAGCTACATCTATCAGCCTAAGCTGCTATAATACTATTACATTTGACTAATAAGGGATAACTGGATGTGGCATAAGGTGTAAATACCCAAGGTACCCACCACAAACCAGGCCAGCTTCCTACATTTTTGGTGCAGCAGTGGGATAAATACTCGCAATTGCTTAATCACTTTGTTACTAGTGCTTTTCACAAGAAAAGCTTGCTCCAATACTTTGAGCTATACATAATTGTACCTAGAAGTCATTTCTAACATTCTAAAAAGTTCTTTTAAACTTTGCAAATGTTTTTCAAAGTTTCTGAAAAGTTTTTTTTTCTTTTCTCTAAAAAGTTAGGCCTGCTAGACTACTAACTTTTTAATCTTTTTCTTAAACTCTTTCTTTCAACATGTCTGGTGTAGAAGCTACCCCTAGAGTTGTAAAGACAACATGACAATCTAATCTTTAAAAGTTTCAGGGGTCTCTGCATTGAAAGACGTTCAGGGATTGGGAAGGCCCCCAATAAGGAATTCCTCCTCAATCTTTTCCTGAAGGATGACTAGGGACTTAGCACTGGCCAGGAACAGACAGAGGGGGAGGTAGAGGAAGAGTCCAACCAGGCAGGCTCAGAGTAGCAGTCTGATAATCCTGGGGAGGGTCCTTCCACTGATCTTTCTGTCAACAAATCCCCTAGTGTACCTGGGAGTGGGAAGGGATCACACACCAGTAGGGCTCCCTTCACACCTAAAGGCCAGGTCACTAGAGTGGCCCAAGTTAGGGAAAGATCAGCCTTTGCCAATTCCCATGTTACTTCTGTTTCAGAAGCATCCTACACTTCTAACCCTGAGGACCAGTCCCTAGATAGGGAACTTAGAAAGAGGAGGTTAGAAGAGGCCAGACTGAGGCTACAGCAGCAGCAGTTGGCCTTAGACAGGGAATCCCTGGCTGTGGAAAGGAAAAGGCAGGAGTTGGAGTTAGTTCCCCATGGTGGCAGCAGCGGTGGCAGGAATTCCACTGTTAGGGAACCTATATTTGATTCCAGAAATCTGCACAAAGTTGTTCCCTCTTACATAAATGGGGATGACGTCTATAATTGGTTAGCTGCACTTGAGAGGGCCTGTAAAGTTCAGAGGGTCCCTCAAGTTCAGTGGGCTGCTATCCTGTAGCTATCTTTCACTGGCAAGGGGAGAGACAGACTACTTGTTGTTAGGGAGGATGATGCAGATTACTACCACATACTCACATCTACACTCTTAGATGGTCTGGGCTTAACCACTGAACAATATAGAATAAAGTTCAGAGAGACCAGAAAGGAGTCATCAAAGGATTGGACAGATTTTGTAGACTGTTCCGTGAGGGCCCTAGAAGGTTGGTTAAATGTTAGTAAGGTGACTTACTATGAAAGCCTGTATAACTTAATTCTGAGAGAGCATATATTGAACAATTGTGTGTCTGATTTGTTACATCAGTATCTTGTGGACTCAGATCTGACCTCTCCCTAAGAATTGGGTAAGAAGGCCGACAAATAGATCAGAACAAGGGTGAGCAGAAAAGCTCATACAGCGGGCGACAAAGACAGCAAAAAGAAAGATGGTGAAAAATCTCAGGACAAGCATGGGATAAAAGTAAGCACAAAGGGCCAGATGTAGGAAAGGATTTGCAACTCGCAAACGGCAAAAACTGCCGTTTGCGAGTTGCAAATCGCATTTTCCTATGCAGAAATGCATTCTGCGAGTCGGACCAACTCGCAAAATGCATTTCAGAATCGCAAATAGGAAGGGGTGTTCCCTTCCTATTTGCGATTCCTAGTGGTATGCAATACCATTTGCGACCGCATATGCGGTCGCAAATGGTGTTGCAGTTACCATCCACTTCAAGTGGATGGTAACCCACTCGCAAATTGGAAGGGGTCCCCATGGGACCCCTTCCAGTTTGTGAATGGACCCAAAAACATTTTTTCAGGGCAGGGAGTGGTCCAAGGGACCACTCCCTGCCCTGAAAAAATACCGAAACTAAAGGTTTCATTTTTTTTTTTAAGTGCAGCTCGTTTTCCTTTAAGGGAAACGGGCTTCACTTAAAAAAAAAAAAAACTGCTTTATTTAAAGCAGTCACGAACACGGAGGTCTGCTGACTACAGCAGGCCTCCATGTTTGCGAGTGCCCATAGTCGGTATGGGGCCGCAATTTGCGACCCACCTCATTAATATTAATGAGGTGGGTCATTGCGACCCCATACTGACTCGCAGACGGTGTCTGAGACACCGTTCTGCATTACATTTTGCGAGTTGCAAATAGCGAGTCGCTAAGACTCGCTATTTGCAACTCGCAAAATGCTTCTTTACTACATCTGGCCCAAAGATCCTTCTTCAGGTCCAAAACACTCCTCTGGGGGTGGGGATAAATCACCTTAATCTTCTTCTCACTCTTTACTCAATCAGAAAAAGCCTTGGTGCTATGTGTGCAGAGGTAAAAGCCATTGGCCAGGTGATAAGTCCTGCCCAGGTAAAGCCCCTGAGCCTACCACGACTAATACATCAAACTCTAGTCCCCCTAGCAGTAGTGGTAATAGTGGTGGGACTACTGGCAATACTCAAGTTAAAGATGTAGTTGGTTTCAATTTTGGGACCATAATAGAAACTGAGGTAGACAGACCCAGGACAGTTTCTGTCACACCTGTTGGCATTGGCCTTGCCACCTTGGCTGCTTGTCCCCTTAACATGGATAAATACAGGCAGTCAATCTTAATAAATGGTGTTGAGGCCCAGGCCTACAGGGACACAGGTGCCAGTATCACTTTGGTGACTGAAAACGGGGTGTCACCTGCACAACACCTCCTTGGACAGAAGTACCAAGTTACTGATGTCAATAACTCCACTCAGTCTCTCCCCTTAGCTGTAGTTAAAATTAGTTGTGGTGTATAGGAAGGTAGCCTCTTTCTAGCCTTGTTATCCCCACTTTTGGCCTGTTTGTGAGTATGTGTCAGGGTGTTTTTACTGTCTCACTGGGATCCTCCTAGCCAGGACCCCAGTGCTCATAGTGGACACCTTATGTTGTCAGTGTGTTTGATATGTGTCACTGGGATCCTGCTAGCCAGGACGCCAGTGCTCATAAAGTGTGCCCTATATGTGTTCCCTGTGTGGTGCTTAACTGTATCACTGAGGATCTGCTAATCAGTGTTTATGCTCTCTCTGCTTTTTAAAATTGTCACTGCAGGCTAGTGACTAATTTTACCAATTCTCATTGGCACACTGGAACACCCTTATAATTCCCTTGTATATGGTACCTAGGTACCCAGGGTATTGGGGTTCCAGGAGATAGCTATGGGCTGCAGCATTTATTTTGCCACCCATAGGGAGCTCAGAAAATCCTTACACAGGACTGCCACTGCAGCATGAGTGAAATAACGTACACGTTATTTCACAGCCATTTTCACTGCACATAAGTAACTTATAAGTCACCTATATGTCTAACCCTCACTTGATGAAGGTTAAGTGCCAAGTTACTTAGTGTGTGGGCACCCTGGCACTAGCCAAGGTGCCCCCACATTGTTCAGGGCAAATTCCCCGGACTTTGTGAGTGCAGGGACACCATTACACGCGTGCACTACATATAGGTCAATACCTATATGTAGCGTCACAATGGTAACTCCAAACATGGCCATGTAAGATGTCTAGGATCATGTAATTGTCACCCCAATACCATTCTGGTATTGGGGGGACAATTCCATGCATTTCCGGGTCTCTAGCACAGAACCTGGGTACTGCCAAACTCCCTTTCCGGGGTCTCCACTGCAGCTGCTGCTGCTGCCAACCCCTCAGACAGGTTTCGGCCCCCCTGGGGCCTGGGCAGCCCAGTCCCAGGAAGGCAGAACAAAGGATTTCCTCTGAGAGAGGGTGTCACACCCTCTCCCTTTGGAAATAGGTGTGAAGGGCTGGGGAGGAGTAGCCTCCCCCAGCCTCTGGAAATGCTTTGAAGGGCACAGATAGTGCCCATCTCTGCATAAGCCAGTCTACACCGGTTCAGGGATCCCCCAGGCCTGCTCTGGCTCGAAACTGGACAAATGAAAGGGGAGTGACCACTCCCCTGACCAGTACCTCCCAGGGGTGGTGCCCAGAGCTCCTCCAGTGTGTCCAACACCTCTGCCATCTTGGATTCAGAGGTGTTGGGGCACAATGGACAGCTCTGAGTGGCCAGTGCCAGCAGGTGACGTCAGAGACCCCTCCTGACCTCTTTCAGTAGCCAAACCTCCTTTTTCAGTAGCCAAACCTCCTTTGTTGGCTATTTAGGGTCTCTCGTCTGGGCTATTCCTCAGATAATAAATGCATGAGCTCACCAGAGTTCCTCTGCACTTCACTCTTTGACTTATGCCAAGGATCGACCGCTGACTGCTCCAGGACACCTGCAAAACTGCAACAAAGTAGCAAGACGACTACCAGCAACATTGTAGTGCCTCATCCTGCCGGCTTTCTCAACTGTTTCCTGGTGGTGCATGCTCTGAGGGCTGTCTGCCTTCACCCTGCACTGGAAGCCAAGAAGAAATCTCCTGTGGGTCGACGGAATCTTCCCCCAGCCAACGCAGGCACCAAACTTCTGCATCACCGGTCCTCTGGGTCCCCTCTCATCCTGACAAGCGTGGTCCCTGGAACACAGGAGCTGGGTCCAAGTGTCTCCCACAGTCTAGTGGCCCTTCTGTCCAAATTTGGTGGAGGTAAGTCCTTGCCTCCCCACGCCAGACAGTAATCCTGTGTACTGCGTGATCTGCAGCTGCTCCAGCTTCTGTGCACTTCTCCAAGGATTCCTTTGTGCACAGACTAGTCTGGGTCCCCAGCACTCCATCCTCCAGTGCCTAACTCGCTGAGTTGGACTCCGACGTCGTGGGACCCTCCTTTGTGACTCTGAGTTGATTGCTGTCCCCAGATCTTCTAAGTGCCTGTTCCAATACTTCTGCGGGTGCTGCCTGCTTCTGCAGGGGCTCTCTGAGTTGCTGAGCGCTCACTCTGTCTCCTCCTCCAAGGGGCGACATTCTGGTCCTTCCTGGTCCCAGCAGCACCCAAAATCCTCAACCGCGACTCTTGCAGCTAGCAAGGCTTTTCCAATATCACGACTATTCTGTCTTTCTGGGGTAGTAGGGTAACTTTACTCCTACGTTTCAGGGTCTTGGGGTGGGGTATCTTGGACACCCTTACTGTTTTCTTACAGTCCCAGTGACCCTCTACAACCTACACTAGGCCTGGGGTCCATTTGTGGTTCGCATTCCACTTTTGGAGTATATGGTTTGTGTTGCCCCTAGGCCTATGTCTACCTATTGCATCCTATTGTGATTCTACATTGTTTGCACTACTTTTCTTACTGTTACTTACCTGTTTTGGGTTTGTGTACATATAATTTGTGTATATTACTTACCTCTTAAGTGAGGGTATCCTCTGAGATACTTTTGGCATATTGTCACTAAAATAAAGTACCTTTATTTTTAGTAACTCTGAGTATTGTGTTTTCTTATGGTATTGTGCTATATGATATAAGTGGTATGGTAGGAGCTTTGCATGTCTCCTAGTTCAGCCTAAGCTGCTTTGCCATAGCTACCTCTAACAGCCTAAGCTGCTAGAAACACCTCTATTCTACTAATAAGGGATAAATGGACCTGGCACAAAGTGTAAGTACCACAAGGTACCCACTATAAGCCAGGCCAGCCTCTTACAATGAGGGAGGGCCTTTTTAATGCCAGGCGCGATGGTGGGCTTATATCCTCCAAAAGGAATACCTTAGATGACTGGATTGTCGCGGATGTGTTGGGCCAATGGCTTTATACATAGAGCAAAAAGAAGGGGTGATGGAAGGCACCCCTGGCGAGGTCCTCTACAGCTAAGAAATGTGGTTGACATTTTCCCATTGACGCGAATGGTTGCGATCACATGACCGTAGTTACTAAGGATCTAGGAACCAAAGTGTTCCCCCAGGCCATAATGTTTTACAGTGGCCTCAAGGTATGTTCGGTGAACCCGGTCAAACGCCTTCTCAGTGTCCACTGCCAACAGCAGGCGGTCCTGCCCCGAGCTGCAAGCTTTATCGATTAAATGCATGATCCACTTCATTTTGTTGCCAAACTGGCGATGGGGCACACAGCTGGCCTGATCGGTGGGCACAGGGCCTGGTAGAAAAACATCTAGGCGGTCAACTAGATTGCTAGTGAATAGCTTAAGATCAATGTTGAGAAGTGATATTGGTCGATAGGATATGCAGTGTTGCTTATCCTTGCCTGGCTTTGCTGTAATGATGATGAAGGCTGCTAGCACAGAAGACAGGATTGAGGCTGGGTCTTTGGTAGCATTAAATATTCTACTGAGAAGGTGAGCCAAGGTCGTGCAGACAGTTTTATAGAAAAGTGCAGGACACCCATCCGGGCCTGGCGACATAAGAGGAGACTGTCTGACAATGAGCGCTATAACTTCCTCGACCCGAATAAGGTGACCAAGGTGAGATGCCTCTTCCAATGTTAACTTCAGTGTGCAGGGTCACTCCCCTTTCTTTTGTCCAGTTTCACGCCAGTGCATGGGGGTCCCTGAACTGGTGAAGACTGGCTTATGCAAGGAGGGCATTATCTGCGCCCTTCAAAGCATTTCCAGAGGCTTTGGGAGGCTACCCCTCCCCAGCCTGTATTACCAATTTCCAAAGGGAGAGGGTGTAACACCTTCCTCCCAAAGGAAATGCTTTGATCTACCTTCCTGGGACTGAGCTGCTCAGACCCCAGGAAGGCAGAACCCTGTCTGTGAGGTAGCAGCAGCTGTAGCTGCAGTGCAAGCCTCGGAGAGCTGGTTTGGCAGTACTGGGGAGCCATGGTAGAGCCCCAGGATGCATGGATTTGGCTCCCTAATACCAGACTTGGAATGGGGGGTCAATTCCATGATCTTAGACACCTTTCATGGCCATATTCAGAGTTACCATTGTGAAGCTGCATATAGGTATTGACCTATATGTAGTGCATGTGTGTAATTGCGTCCCCGCACTCACGAAGTCCGAGGTATGGCCCTGGACAGCCTGGGGGTACCTTTTTTAGTGCAATGGTGCCCTCCCACTTATTAACTTTGCACTTAGCCTTCCCTGGACTGGAAAACCAGCATTCTGAGACCAGTTTCAGAGCATCACCTGTCATCATCCAGGACCCACATCTGGGCATACCTTTCCCACTTACGGTGACAAATGCAAAAAGAACAGTCGATAGACAGAATGCTGAACAATGTCAAACATTAACCCCTAGTCAAATACCTGGTCCTTAATCCATTGTTTGTTTGCTCACCACCCATTCTAGTTTGGATCCAGTCATGTGCAAATCAGTCATGACCCTGCACCCCATGGGAACAGTCTAGCCCGAAGAACTGTCAGTCCAGGTCCTCGATGACTGGAAAATAAGTATCCTGAGACCAGTTTTGGGGTATCACCCCTCATCAGCCAGGCTTGCTTGAATCCGGTTTCATTGCGAGCACAGGACCCACAGCTGGGCATACCCTTCAAACTGGAATGGCAGGCCCAGATCTGTGACTGGGGGTGAATGTTTGACATTATTCAGCATTCCGTCCGTCATCTGTTCTTTTTCATGGGTCCCAGTTACATGCAAACAATACTTTCTATAGGCACTTTATATTTTCTGGGAGTTTTTTGCCTTAAATTTTTTCTAATTAAAATGTCCAGTTCCCATGGCAAAATGTTGTTGCTTTGGTGCCATTGTGTTCAACTAATTTAACTCTAGTGCCTATTGGTTGAATTGTTGACTTTTTACTCTTTTGGTACCTCTAACTATTTTAATATTTTGCTCTAGGTTAAGCCTGCCTGCTGTCTACCATAGCTACTAGAGACTGAGATCAGGTTTATGTTTTCGAAACATATGTCTGGGCCTAACATATTAAGCAACTTCATTAGTTGTGGTGAACTACCACACACCCCACTTGTTCATTTTATTTCCTACAAAGGTATCTTCAGTGGAGTGTCTTTAACAGTCAACATAACACTCAACAGTGTGCCTTAACGCTATACTATAAAATACATTATTCCTTACTATCTTACCATTGTAAATTATTCTGATTTTGACCTGACTCAAACTGAGTTGATTTCACCCAAAAGGGTAATGTAATCTAAACTTCAGAAATGCTCTTTCTGCATTAGTAAAATTATGTTTGGAAAGGCATCCTTTGCCAAATATGCCTTCGTAGATATATTTCTTTTGCTGAACCTTTCGAATAAGGTGCTATTCTCTGACCTTGAAATTTTGGCACCTGCTCTTGTGCAACTCAAACTAAAAGGCTTAAATTCAGTAGGTTGTTCGGCAAATATTGGCTTAGTGATTAGAAAGTCGGATAGTGGATGCAAAATATCACAGCACGATGTCTATTCGGGAAGCAGTAGACAAGTGTTACACAATTTTATGTGACTTTGATGATAACATTTTATTTTACACAATCATCCAGAACGTAGATCTGAGCTACACAACCAAAATCCTTACAGAGCTTTCCTTTTTCATAAAAATGTGACCCAACATGCACTTTGCCAGATTATGATATGTGCTCAAGGGGTCTATAAAATATCATCAAATGTATACTGTTTTAATCATTATTCCCACCTTAATAATGTAATAAAGAATCAATCACAGTAATGATAAGCAACAGACAGAAGAGTACTTGAATATTTTTCCGGTGTAGAAACATCTCAAGTACAGATTCACCTGTAATGGCATAAATCTCTCTATGTGAAGTAACATACATTATACTCTATTAAAAGTGATTTAAACTATATATGCATACCATATTCAGTTTTATTGATTCCTCAAAAGGCTTGTTAGACGGAGAAGAGGAATCTCCTTTTGCAACTTCTTCAGCACTCAATGCTGGGTTGCATTCATCTAGGAGTGCCTGAAGGATATGAAGACATAAAGGTTATTAAATGGACACTTATTGGAGTTTATTTTTAATAGTCCTGCAATGTTATCATTATCATCAATTAACATTTAAACAGAACCAAAACAAGATTTATGAGGGTGTGTGAAAATGTGGATCTTATCTATGCAACCATAATCCTTACACCGCTTCCCATCTCTATAGTAGCGGGAGCCAACACACACTTTGCGAGGTTATGATAGACGAACTTGGTGGGGGCACGTTATATCATGATTTCTATACTGTTTATTCAGTAGTGATGTAATTAAGAATGTGTCTCTGTAATAATAAACAAGATCCATATGAGGACTTGAATATTATGCCCTCTTAGAAAACTCTCAAGTTGAGATTCCCACTAATTAGATAAACCACTCTATGTGAAGAAACATACACTATAATATCTAGTAATATTCATTCAAAATATCAGAATAGAATGAAATGTGTATACCATATTCTGTTTTACTGAGTCCTCAGTATTTTCGCTAGTGAGAGAAGAGGAATCTTCTTTTGAATTTTCTTCAGCCCTGGGACCAGCAGAGCATTCTTCCAAGAGTGTCTGAAGTATAGGAAAACATAAAGGTTATTAAATGCACACATGTTGGAGTTTATTTTTAATACTCTTGATATAGTATTGTTATCATAATTAATTTTAAACGGAATCAAATCCAAATGTAAGAGGGAGCTTAAAAATTCATAGATGGCATTGTGTGGATTCAATACATGGAATAAAGTGCCCATTCTATATATTCTGAGTCACCAAGGAGTTCCAGAATCGACAGAAGAACAAGTCCGAAGGCTAAGATCATTTACAAAGTCATGAACTCTGAGGTGACTTGCAACTTCCTAGTAACACAGGAAAGAGGATATTTTATTCTTCATAATACATGTTCTTCCATATTTGAGTCTTGTTCCTTTATATGGAAGTGTGGTTACAGACACGAAATATAAAAGTGGAATCTGCATTTTGAAATTCAATAAAAAGTAGTTAGTAAGTGTTCGCAAAAACATATGCAAACTAGTTTTATGTAGGGGGGAGCAGCTCCTTGGGCAGGGGGTTCCACTAGGTGGCTAGGTTTAAAAAATGTGCAGGTTGGCTAGGTTTCCCAATGGGTCAGTTGAACTAGGGTTCAATATCAAGATCTATGCACGTCAGAAAAAGGTCAGTTTTCATTGGAAAACTGTGCTGCATCCATGTTGCATTTTGGGCCACTTCCGGTCACTGGCACAAGGTCTACCCACACAAGTGGGGTACCATTTTTATTGAGAGACTTGGGGGAATGCCAGGTGAAAGGAAGTTAGTGGCTCCCACAATTTCCAGCTCTTTCCATCACGGTAATTGTGTTTTTTTAGTCAAAGATTGAGGTTTGCATGGAATTCTGGGTAAAAGGATGTGGTGAGAGCCACGTAAGTCAGCCCACGCTGGATACCCCTAGGTGCATAGTTTAAAAAAATGTACAGGTTGGCTCAGTTTCCCTAGGAGCCAACTGAGCTAGGGTCCAAAGCCTAGAGTTACCCACATCAGAAAAAGAGGGCCAATGTTTGTTGGAAAAATGTGCTGCATCCATGTTGTGTTTTCAGCCATTTCCTGTCACAGCACTAGGTTTACCCACACAAGTGAGGTACCATTTTTATCAAGAGACATGGGGGAATGCCAGGTTGGAGGACGTCTGTAGTTCCCTTCAGATTCCAGAAATTTCCATAACAGAAATGTGAAGAAAATCTGTTTTTTAGTCAAAGTTTGAGGTTTGTAAGGGAATCTTGGTAAATAAAATGAGGTGAGAGCCACGCAAGTCAGCCCACCTTGGATAATCCCATGTGTCTAGGTTTCAGAAATGTGCAGGTTGGCTAGGTTTCCCTAGGTGCCTGCTGAGCTACGGTCCAACATCTAGAGCTATCCACATCGGAAAAAGGAGGTCAGATTTCATTGGAAAAATGTGCTGCATCCATGTTGCAGCATTTTGAGCTGTATCCTTTTGTGAGCACTAGTCCTACCCACACAAGTGAGGTACCATTTTTGTTGAACATAGAATAGTAGAACATTTGTTACCGTTATTACCAATTGGATTTCACTGATTTGTGCCTTTCAAATGTAAGCCAGTCTATAAGAAAGATGATATTTTGAATAATACCCTCCAAATTATACACTAGTATGGGTACCTACAAATTCAGATAAGTAGAAATAACCACTGCTCTCAAGCTCTAGATTTTGTGCTAATTTTAGAAATACATGTTTCCTTGATACCCATGTTTTACTCTGCCCATTTTGCTATAAGAATTGGTCTGTACTTAGTTCTCAATGAAAATCATTTGTGTGCTAAGTTGTTGGCACTGGGTAGCTTGGGTTCTTTTGTCAATCGGCCACTGTACAGATTCACCTGTAATTGCATAAAGGTCTCTATGTGAAGTAACATACACTATACTCTATTAAAAGTGATTTAAACTATCAGAAAAATATATATATGCATACCATATTCAGTTTTACTGATTCCTCAAAAGGTTTGTTAGTCGGAGAAGAGGAATCTCCTTTTGCAACTTCTTCAGCACTCAATGCTGGGTTGCATTCTTCCAGGAGTGCCTGAAGCATATGAAGACATAAAGGTTATTAAATGGACACTTATTGGAGTTTATGTTTAATAGTCCTGTAATGTTATCATTATCATAAATTAACATTTAAACAGAACATAAACAAGATATATGAGGGTGTGTGAAAATTAATCCTTACACCACTTCCCATCTCTATATTAGTGTGAGCCAACACACGCTTTGCGAAGTTATGATAGACGAACTGGGTGGGGGCACGTTATATCATGATTTCTATACTGTTTATTCAGTAGTGATGTAATTAAGAATGTGTCACTGTAATAATAAACAAGATACATATGAGGACTTGAATATTATGCCCTTGTAGAAAACTCTCAAGTTGAGGTTCCCACTAATTAGATAAACCACTCTATGTGAAGAAACATACACTATAATATCTAGTAATATTTATTCAAAATATCAGAATAGAATGAAATGTGTATACCATATTCTGTTTTACTGATTCCTTAGTATTTTCGCTAGTGAGAGAAGAGGAATCTTCTTTTGAATTTTCTTCAGCCCTGGGACCAACAGAGCAATCTTCCAAGAGTGTCTGAGGTATAGGAAAACATAAAGGTTATTAAATGCACACATGTTGGAGTTTATTTTGAATACTCTTGATATAGTATTGTTATCATAATTAATTTTAAACGGAATCAAATCCACGTGTAAGAGGGAGCTCGAAAATTCATAGATGGCATTATATGGATTCAATACATGGAATAAAGTGCCCATTCTATATATTCTAAGTCACCAAGGAGTTGCAGAATCGATAGAAGAACAAGTCCGAAGGCTAAGATCATTTACAAAGTCATGAACTCTGAGGTGACTTGCAACTTCCTAGTAACACAGGAAAGAGGATATTTTATTCTTTATAATACATGTTCTTCCATGTTGGAGTCGTGTTCCTTTATATGAAAGTGTGGTTATAGACACGCAATATAAAAGTGGAATCTGCATTTTGAAATTCAATAAAAAGTAGTTGGTAAGTGTTCGCAAAAACATATGCAAACTAGTTTTATGTAGGGGGGAGCAGCTCCTTGGGCAGGGGGTTCCACTAGGTGGCTAGATTTAAAAAATGGACAGGTTGGCTAGGTTTCCCAAGGTGTCAGCTGAACTAGGGTTCAATAGCAAGATCTATGCACGTCGGAAAAAGGTCAGTTTTCATTGGAAAACTGTGCTGCATCCATGTTGCATTTTGGGCCACTTCCTGTCACGGGCACAAGGTCTACCCACACAAGTGGGGTACCATTTTTATTGAGAGACTTAAGGGAATGCCAGGTAAAAGGAAGTTAGTGGCTCCCACAATTTCCAGCTCTTTCCATCATGGTAATTGTGTTTTTTTAGTCAAAGATTGAGGTTTGCATGGAATTCTGGGTAAAAAGATGTGGTGAGAGCCAGGTAAGTTAGCCCACCCTGGATACCCCTAGGTGTATAGTTTAAAAAATTTTACAGGTTGGTTCAGTTTCCCTAGGAGCCAATTGAGCTAGGGTCCAAAGCCTAGAGTTACCCACATCGGAAAAAGAGGGCCAATGTTTGTTGGAAAAATGTGCCGTGGCCATGTTGTGTTTTCAGCTGTTTCCTGTCACGGCACTAGGTCTACCCACACAAGTGAGGTACCATTTTTATCAAGAGACATGGGGGAATGCCAGGTTGGAGGACGTCTGTGGTTCCCTTCAGATTCCAGAAATTTCCATAACAGAAATGTCAGGAAAATATGTTTTTTAGTCAAAGTTTGAGGTTTGTAAGGGAATCTTGGTAAATAAAATGAGGTGAGAGCCACGCAAGTCAGCCCAGCTTTGATACTCCCATGTGTTTAGTTTTCAGAAATGTGCAGGTTGGCTAGGTTTCCCTAGGTGCCTGCTGAGCTAGGGTCCAAAATCTAGCGCTATCCACATCGGAAAAAGGAGGTCAGATTTCATTGGAAAAATGTGCTGCATCCATGTTGCAGCATTTTGAGCTGTATCCTTTCGTGAGCACTAGTCCTACCCACACAAGTGAGTTACCATTTTTGTTGAACATAGAATAGTAGAACATTTGTTACCATTATTACCAATTGGATTTCACTGATTTCTGCCTTTCAAATGTAAGCCAGTCTATAAGAAAGATGATATTTTGAAAAATACCCTTCAAATTATACACTAGTACGGGTACCTACAAAATCAGTTAAGTAGAAATAACCACTTCTCTCAAGCTCTAGATTTTGTGCTAATTTCAGAAATACATGTTTCCTTGATACCCATGTTTTACTCTGCCCATTTTGCTATAAGAATTGGTCTGTACTTAGTTCTCAATGAAAATCATTTGTGTGCTAAGTTGTTGGCACTGGGTAGCTCGGGTTCTTTTGTCAATCGGCCACTGTACAGATTCACCTGTAATTCCATAAAGGTCTCTATGTGAAGTAACATACACTATACTCTATAAAAAGTGATTTAAACTATCAGAAAAATATATATATGCATACCATATTCAGTTTTACTGATTCCTCAAAAGGTTTGTTAGTCGGAGAAGAGGAATCTCCTTTTGCAACTTCTTCAGCACTCAATGCTCGGTTGCATTCTTCCAGGAGTGCCTGAAGCATATGAAGACATAAAGGTTATTAAATGGACACTTATTGGAGTTTATGTTTAATAGTCCTGTAATGTTATCATTATCATAAATTAACATTTAAACAGAACATAAACAAGATATATGAGGGTGTGTGAAAATTAATCCTTACACCACTTCCCATCTCTATATTAGTGTGAGCCAACACACGCTTTGCGAGGTTATGATAGACGAACTGGGTGGGGGCACGTTATATCATGATTTCTATACTGTTTATTCAGTAGTGATGTAATTAAGAATGTGTCACTGTAATAATAAACAAGATACATATGAGGACTTGAATATTATGCCCTTGTAGAAAACTCTCAAGTTGAGGTTCCCACTAATTAGATAAACCACTCTATGTGAAGAAACATACACTATAATATCTAGTAATATTTATTCAAAATATCAGAATAGAATGAAATGTGTATACCATATTCTGTTTTACTGATTCCTTAGTATTTTCGCTAGTGAGAGAAGAGGAATCTTCTTTTGAATTTTCTTCAGCCCTGGGACCAGCAGAGCATTCTTCCAAGAGTGTCTGAAGTATAGGAAAACATAAAGGTTATTAAATGCACACATGTTGGAGTTTATTTTTAATACTCTTGATATAGTATTGTTATCATAATTAATTTTAAACGGAATCAAATCCACGTGTAAGAGGGAGCTTGAAAATTCATAGATGGCATTATGTGGATTCAATACATGGAATAAAGTGCCCATTCTATATATTCTAAGTCACCAAGGAGTTGCAGAATCGATAGAAGAACAAGTCCGAAGGCTAAGATCATTTACAAAGTCATGAACTCTGAGGTGACTTGCAACTTCCTAGTAACACAGGAAAGAGGATATTTTATTCTTTATAATACATGTTCTTCCATGTTGGAGTCTTGTTCCTTTATATGAAAGTGTGGTTATAGACACGCAATATAAAAGTGGAATCTGCATTTTGAGATTCAATAAAAAGTAGTCAGTAAGTGTTCGCAAAAACATATGCCAACTAGTTTTATGTAGGGGGGAGCAGCTTCTTGGGCAGGGGGTTCCACTAGGTCGCTAGGTTTAAAAAATGGACAGGTTGGCTAGATTTCCCAAGGTGTCAGCTGAACTAGGGTTCAATATCAAGATCTATGCACGTCGGAAAAAGGTCAGTTTTCATTGGAAAACTGTGCTGCATCCATGTTGCATTTTGGGCCACTTCCTGTCACGGGCACAAGGTCTACCCACACAAGTGGGGTACCATTTTTATTGAGAGACTTAAGGGAATGCCAGGTAAAAGGAAGTTAGTGGCTCCCACAATTTCCAGCTCTTTCCATCATGGTAATTGTGTTTTTTTAGTCAAAGATTGAGGTTTGCATGGAATTCTGGGTAAAAAGATGTGGTGAGAGCCAGGTAAGTTAGCCCACCCTGGATACCCCTAGGTGTATAGTTTAAAAAAATTTACAGGTTGGTTCAGTTTCCCTAGGAGCCAATTGAGCTAGGGTCCAAAGCCTAGAGTTACCCACATCGGAAAAAGAGGGCCAATGTTTGTTGGAAAAATGTGCCGTGTCCATGTTGTGTTTTCAGCCGTTTCCTGTCACGGCACTAGGTCTACCCACACAAGTGAGGTACCATTTTTATCAAGAGACATGGGGGAATGCCAGGTTGGAGGACGTCTGTGGTTCCCTTCAGATTCCAGAAATTTCCATAACAGAAATGTCAGGAAAATATGTTTTTTAGTCAAAGTTTGAGGTTTTTAAGGGAATCTTGGTAAATAAAATGAGGTGAGAGCCACGCAAGTCAGCCCAGCTTTGATACTCCCATGTGTTTAGTTTTCAGAAATGTGCAGGTTGGCTAGGTTTCCCTAGGTGCCTGCTGAGCTAGGGTCCAAAATCTAGCGCTATCCACATCGGAAAAAGGAGGTCAGATTTCATTGGAAAAATGTGCTGCATCCATGTTGCAGCATTTTGAGCTGTATCCTTTCGTGAGCACTAGTCCTACCCACACAAGTGAGTTACCATTTTTGTTGAACATAGAATAGTAGAACATTTGTTACCATTATTACCAATTGGATTTCACTGATTTCTGCCTTTCAAATGTAAGCCAGTCTATAAGAAAGATGATATTTTGAAAAATACCCTTCAAATTATACACTAGTACGGGTACCTACAAAATCAGTTAAGTAGAAATAACCACTTCTCTCAAGCTCTAGATTTTGTGCTAATTTCAGAAATACATGTTTCCTTGATACCCATGTTTTACTCTGCCCATTTTGCTATAAGAATTGGTCTGTACTTAGTTCTCAATGAAAATCATTTGTGTGCTAAGTTGTTGGCACTGGGTAGCTCGGGTTCTTTTGTCAATCGGCCACTGTACAGATTCACCTGTAATTCCATAAAGGTCTCTATGTGAAGTAACATACACTATACTCTATAAAAAGTGATTTAAACTATCAGAAAAATATATATATGCATACCATATTCAGTTTTACTGATTCCTCAAAAGGTTTGTTAGTCGGAGAAGAGGAATCTCCTTTTGCAACTTCTTCAGCACTCAATGCTGGGTTGCATTCTTCCAGGAGTGCCTGAAGCATATGAAGACATAAAGGTTATTAAATGGACACTTATTGGAGTTTATGTTTAATAGTCCTGTAATGTTATCATTATCATAAATTAACATTTAAACAGAACATAAACAAGATATATGAGGGTGTGTGAAAATTAATCCTTACACCACTTCCCATCTCTATATTAGTGTGAGCCAACACACGCTTTGCGAGGTTATGATAGACGAACTGGGTGGGGGCACGTTATATCATGATTTCTATACTGTTTATTCAGTAGTGATGTAATTAAGAATGTGTCACTGTAATATGAAACAAGATACATATGAGGACTTGAATATTATGCCCTTGTAGAAAACTCTCAAGTTGAGGTTCCCACTAATTAGATAAACCACTCTATGTGAAGAAACATACACTATAATATCTAGTAATATGTATTCAAAATATCAGAATAGAATGAAATGTGTATACCATATTCTGTTTTACTGAGTCCTCAGTATTTTCGCTAATGAGAGAAGAGGAATCTTCTTTTGAATTTTCTTCAGCCCTGGGACCAGCAGAGCATTCTTCCAAGAGTGTCTGAAGTATAGGAAACATAAAGGTTATTAAATGCACACATGTTGGAGTTTATTTTTAATACTCTTGATATAGTATTGTTATCATAATTAATTTTAAACGGAATCAAATCCACACGTAAGAGGGAGCTTGAAAATTTATAGATGGCATTATGTGGATTCAATACATGGAATAAAGTGCCCATTCTATATATTCTAAGTCACCAAGGAGTTGCAGAATCGATAGAAGAACAAGTCCGAAGGCTAAGATCATTTACAAAGTCATGAACTCTGAGGTGACTTGCAACTTCCTAGTAACACAGGAAAGAGGATATTTTATTCTTTATAATACATGTTCTTCCATGTTGGAGTCTTGTTCCTTTATATGAAAGTGTGGTTATAGACACGCAATATAAAAGTGGAATCTGCATTTTGAAATTCAATAAAAAGTAGTCAGTAAGTGTTGGCAAAAACATATGCAAACTAGTTTTATGTAGGGGGGAGCAGCTCCTTGGGCAGGGGGTTCCACTAGGTGTCTAGGTTTAAAAAATGGACAGGTTGGCTAGGTTTCCCAAGGTGTCAGCTGAACTAGGGTTCAATATCAAGATCTATGCACGTCGGAAAAAGGTCAGTTTTCATTGGAAAACTGTGCTGCATCCATGTTGCATTTTGGGCCACTTCCTGTCACGGGCACAAGGTCTACCCACACAAGTAGGGTACCAATTTTTTTTTAGAGACTTAGGGGAATGCCAGGTAAAAGGAAGTTAGTGGCTCCCACAATTTCCAGCTCTTTCAATCATGGTAATTGTGTTTTTTTAGTCAAAGATTGAGGTTTGCATGGAATTCTGGGTAAAAAGATGTGGTGAGAGCCAGGTAAGTTAGCCCACCCTGGATACCCCTAGGTGTATAGTTTAAAATTTTTTACAGGTTGGATCAGTTTCCCTAGGAGCCAATTGAGCTAGGGTCCAAAGCCTAGAGTTAACCACATCGGAAAAGAAGGGCCAATGTTTGTTGGAAAAAGTGCTGCGTCCATGTTGTGTTTTCAGCCGTTTCCTGTCACGGCACTAGGTCTACCCACACAAGTGAGGTGCCATTTTTATCAAGAGACATGGGGGAATGCCAGGTTGGAGGACGTCTGTGGTTCCCTTCAGATTCCAGAAATTTCCATAACAGAAATGTCAGGAAAATGTGTTTTTTAGTCAAAGTTTGAGGTTTGTTAGGGAATCTTGGTAAATAAAATGAGGTGAGAGCCACGCAAGTCAGCCCAGCTTTGATACTCCCATGTGTTTAGTTTTCAGAAATGTGCAGGTTGGCTAGGTTTCCCTAGGTGCCTGCTGCGCTAGGGTCCAAAATCTAGCGCTATCCACATCGGAAAAAGGAGGTCAGATTTCATTGGAAAAATGTGCTGCATCCATGTTGCAGCATTTTGAGCTGTATCCTTTCGTGAGCACTAGTCCTACCCACACAAGTGAGGTACCATTTTTGTTGAACATAGAATAGTAGAACATTTGTTACCATTATTACCAATTGGATTTCACTGATTTGTGCCTTTCAAATGTAAGCCAGTCTATAAGAAAGATGATATTTTGAAAACTACCCTCCAAATTATACACTACTACGGGTACCTACAAATTCAGATAAGTAGAAATAACCACTGCTCTCAAGCTCTAGATTTTGTGCTAATTTCAGAAATACATGTTTCTTTGATACCCATGTTTTACTCTGCCCATTTTGCTATTAGAATTGGTCTGTACTTAGTTCTCAATGAAAATCATTTGTGTGCTAAGTTGTTGGCACTGGGTAGCTTGGGTTCTTTTGTCAATCGAACCTGTAATTGCATAAAGGTCTGTATGTGAAGTAACATACACTATACTCTATTAAAAGTGATTTAAACTATCAGAAAAATATATATATGCATACCATATTCAGTTTTACTGATTCCTCAAAAGGTTTGTTAGTCGGAGAAGAGGAATCTCCTTTTGCAACTTCTTCAGCACTCAATGCTGGGTTGCATTCTTCCAGGAGTGCCTGAAGCATATGAAGACATAAAGGTTATTAAATGGACACTTATTGGAGTTTATGTTTAATAGTCCTGTAATGTTATCATTATCATAAATTAACATTTAAACAGAACATAAACAAGATATATGAGGGTGTGTGAAAATTAATCCTTACACCACTTCCCATCTCTATATTAGTGTGAGCCAACACACGCTTTGCGAGGTTATGATAGACGAACTGGGTGGGGGCACGTTATATCATGATTTCTATACTGTTTATTCAGTAGTGATGTAATTAAGAATGTGTCACTGTAATAATAAACAAGATACATATGAGGACTTGAATATTATGCCCTTGTAGAAAACTCTCAAGTTGAGGTTCCCACTAATTAGATAAACCACTCTATGTGAAGAAACAAACACTATAATATCTAGTAATATTTATTCAAAATATCAGAATAGAATGAAATGTGTATACCATATTCTGTTTTACTGATTCCTTAGTATTTTCGCTAGTGAGAGAAGAGGAATCTTCTTTTGAATTTTCTTCAGCCCTGGGACCAGCAGAGCATTCTTCCAAGAGTGTCTGAAGTATAGGAAAACATAAAGGTTATTAAATGCACACATGTTGGAGTTTTTTTTTAATACTCTTGATATAGTATTGTTATCATAATTAATTTTAAACGGAATCAAATCCACGTGTAAGAGGGAGCTTGAAAATTCATAGATGGCATTATGTGGATTCAATACATGGAATAAAGTGCCCATTCTATATATTCTAAGTCACCAAGGAGTTGCAGAATCGATAGAAGAACAAGTCCGAAGGCTAAGATCATTTACAAAGTCATGAACTCTGAGGTGACTTGCAACTTCCTAATAACACAGGAAAGAGGATATTTTATTCTTTATAATACATGTTCTTCCATGTTGGAGTCTTGTTCCTTTATATGAAAGTGTGGTTATAGACACGCAATATAAAAGTGGAATCTGCATTTTGAGATTCAATAAAAAGTAGTCAGTAAGTGTTCGCAAAAACATATGCCAACTAGTTTTATGTAGGGGGGAGCAGCTCCTTGGGCAGGGGGTTCCACTAGGTGGCTAGGTTTAAAAAATGGACTGGTTGGCTAGATTTCCCAAGGTGTCAGCTGAACTAGGGTTCAATATCAAGATCTATGCACGTCGGAAAAAGGTCAGTTTTCATTGGAAAACTGTGCTGCATCCATGTTGCATTTTGGGCCACTTCCTGTCACGGGCACAAGGTCTACCCACACAAGTGGGGTACCATTTTTTTTTAGAGACTTAGGGCAATGCCAGGTAAAAGGAAGTTAGTGGCTCCCACAATTTCCAGCTCTTTCCATCATGGTAATTGTGTTTTTTTAGTCAAAGATTGAGGTTTGCATGGAATTCTGGGTAAAAAGATGTGGTGAGAGCCAGGTAAGTTAGCTCACCCTAGATACCCCTAGGTGTATAGCTTAAAAAAATTTACAGGTTGGCTCAGTTTCCCTATGAGCCAATTGAGCTTGGGTCCAAAGCCTAGAGTTACCCACATCGGAAAAAGAGGGCCAATGTTTGTTGGAAAAATGTGCTGCGTCCATGTTCTGTTTTCAGCCGTTTCCTGTCACGGCACTAGGTCTACCCACACAAGTGAGGTACCATTTTTATCAAGAGACATGGGGGAATGTCAGGTTGGAGGACGTCTGTGGTTCCCTTCAGATTCCAGAAATTTCCATAACAGAAATGTCAGGAAAATTTGTTTTTTAGTCAAAGTTTGAGGTTTGTTAGGGAATCTTGGTAAATAAAATGAGGTGAGAGCCACGCAAGTCAGCCCAGCTTTGATACTCCCATGTGTTTAGTTTTCAGAAATGTGCAGGTTGGCTAGGTTTCCCTAGGTGCCTGCTGAGCTAGGGTCCAAAATCTAGCGCTATCCACATCGGAAAAAGGAGGTCAGATTTCATTGGAAAAATGTGCTGCATCCATGTTGCAGCATTTTGAGCTGTATCCTTTCGTGAGCACTAGTCCTACCCACACAAGTGAGGTACCATTTTTGTTGAACATAGAATAGTAGAACATTTGTTACCGTTATTACCTATTGGATTTCACTGATTTGTGCCTTTCAAATGTAAACCAGTCTATAAGAAAGATGATATTTTGAAAACTACCCTCCAAATTATACACTAGTACGGGTACCTACAAATTCAGATAAGTAGAAATAACCATTGCTCTCAAGCTCTAGATTTTGTGCTAATTTCAGAAATACATGTTTCCTTGATACCCATGTTTTACTCTGCCCATTTTGCTATAAGAGTTTGTCTGTACTTAGTTCTCAATTAAAATCATTTGTGTGCTAAGTTGTTGGCACTGGGTAGCTTGGGTTCTTTTGTCAATCGGCCACTCTACAGATTCACCTGTAATTGCATAAAGGTCTCTATGTGAAGTAACATACACTATACTCTATTAAAAGTGATTTAAACTATCAGAAAAAAAAAATATATGCATACCATATTCAGTTTTACTGATTCCTCAAAAGGTTTGTTAGTCGGAGAAGAGGAATCTCCTTTTGCAACTTCTTCAGCACTCAATGCTGGGTTGCATTCTTCCAGGAGTGCCTGAAGCATATGAAGACATAAAGGTTATTAAATGGACACTTATTGGAGTTTATGTTTAATAGTCCTGTAATGTTATCATTATCATAAATTAATATTTAAACAGAACATAAACAAGATATATGAGGGTGTGTGAAAATTAATCCTTACACCACTTCCCATCTCTATATTAGTGTGAGCCAACACACGCTTTGCGAGGTTATGATAGACGAACTGGGTGGGGGCACGTTATATCATGATTTCTATACTGTTTATTCAGTAGTGATGTAATTAAGAATGTGTCACTGTAATAATAAACAAGATACATATGAGGACTTGAATATTATGCCCTTGTAGAAAACTCTCAAGTTGAGGTTCCCACTAATTAGATAAACCACTCTATGTGAAGAAACATACACTATAATATCTAGTAATATTTATTCAAAATATCAGAATAGAATGAAATGTGTATACCATATTCTGTTTTACTGATTCCTTAGTATTTTCGCTAGTGAGAGAAGAGGAATCTTCTTTTGAATTTTCTTCAGCCCTGGGACCAGCAGAGCATTCTTCCAAGAGTGTCTGAAGTATAGGAAAACATAAAGGTTATTAAATGCACACATGTTGGAGTTTATTTTTAATACTCTTGATATAGTATTGTTATCATAATTAATTTTAAACGGAATCAAATCCACGTGTAAGAGGGAGCTTGAAAATTCATAGATGGCATTATGTGGATTCAATACATGGAATAAAGTGCCCATTCTATATATTCTAAGTCACCAAGGAGTTGCAGAATCGATAGAAGAACAAGTCCGAAGGCTAAGATCATTTACAAAGTCATGAACTCTGAGGTGACTTTCAACTTCCTAGTAACACAGGAAAGAGGATATTTTATTCTTTATAATACATGTTCTTCCATGTTGGAGTCTTGTTCCTTTATATGAAAGTGTGGTTATAGACACGCAATATAAAAGTGGAATCTGCATTTTGAGATTCAATAAAAAGTAGTCAGTAAGTGTTCGCAAAAACATATGCCAACTAGTTTTATGTAGGGGGGAGCAGCTCCTTGGGCAGGGGGTTCCACTAGGTGGCTAGGTTTAAAAAATGGACAGGTTGGCTAGATTTCCCAAGGTGTCAGCTGAACTAGGGTTCAATATCAAGATCTATGCACGTCGGAAAAAGGTCAGTTTTCATTGGAAAACTGTGCTGCATCCATGTTGCATTTTGGGCCACTTCCTGTCACGGGCACAAGGTCTACCCACACAAGTGGGGTACCATTTTTTTTTAGAGACTTAGGGGAATGCCAGGTAAAAGGAAGTTAGTGGCTCCCACAATTTCCAGCTCTTTCCATCATGGTAATTGTGTTTTTTTAGTCAAAGATTGAGGTTTGCATGGAATTCTGGGTAAAAAGATGTGGTGAGAGCCAGGTAAGTTAGCCCACCCTGGATACCCCTAGGTGTATAGCTTAAAAATTTTTACAGGTTGGCTCAGTTTCCCTAGGAGCCAATTGAGCTTGGGTCCAAAGCCTAGAGTTACCCACATCGGAAAAAGGGCCAATGTTTGTTGGAAAAATGTGCTGCGTCCATGTTCTGTTTTCAGCCGTTTCCTGTCACGGCACTAGGTCTACCCACACAAGTGAGGTACCATTTTTATCAAGAGACATGGGGGAATGTCAGGTTGGAGGACGTCTGTGGTTCCCTTCAGATTCCAGAAATTTCCATAACAGAAATGTCAGGAAAATTTGTTTTTTAGTCAAAGTTTGAGGTTTGTTAGGGAATCTTGGTAAATAAAATGAGGTGAGAGCCACGCAAGTCAGCCCAGCTTTGATACTCCCATGTGTTTAGTTTTCAGAAATGTGCAGGTTGGCTAGGTTTCCCTAGGTGCCTGCTGAGCTAGGGTCCAAAATCTAGCGCTATCCACATCGGAAAAAGGAGGTCAGATTTCATTGGAAAAATGTGCTGCATCCATGTTGCAGCATTTTGAGCTGTATCCTTTCGTGAGCACTAGTCCTACCCACACAAGTGAGGTACCATTTTTGTTGAACATAGAATAGTAGAACATTTGTTACCGTTATTACCAATTGGATTTCACTGATTTGTGCCTTTCAAATGTAAACCAGTCTATAAGAAAGATGATATTTTGAAAACTACCCTCCAAATTATACACTAGTACGGGTACCTACAAATTCAGATAAGTAGAAATAACCACTGCTCTCAAGCTCTAGATTTTGTGCTAATTTCAGAAATACATGTTTCCTTGATACCCATGTTTTACTCTGCCCATTTTGCTATAAGACTTTGTCTGTACTTAGTTCTCAATTAAAATCATTTGTGTGCTAAGTTGTTTGCACTGGGTAGCTTGGGTTCTTTTGTCAATCGGCCACTGTACAGATTCACCTGTAATTGCATAAAGGTCTCTATGTGAAGTAACATACACTATACTCTATTAAAAGTGATTTAAACTATCAGAAAAAAAAAATATATGCATACCATATTCAGTTTTACTGATTCCTCAAAAGGTTTGTTAGTCGGAGAAGAGGAATCTCCTTTTGCAACTTCTTCAGCACTCAATGCTGGGTTGCATTCTTCCAGGAGTGCCTGAAGCATATGAAGACATAAAGGTTATTAAATGGACACTTATTGGAGTTTATGTTTAATAGTCCTGTAATGTTATCATTATCATAAATTAACATTTAAACAGAACATAAACAAGATATATGAGGGTGTGTGAAAACTAATCCTTACACCACTTCCCATCTCTATATTAGTGTGAGCCAACACACGCTTTGCGAGGTTATGATAGACGAACTGGGTGGGGGCACGTTATATCATGATTTCTATACTGTTTATTCAGTAGTGATGTAATTAAGAATGTGTCACTGTAATAATAAACAAGATACATATGAGGACTTGAATATTATGCCCTTGTAGAAAACTCTCAAGTTGAGGTTCCCACTAATTAGATAAACCACTCTATGTGAAGAAACATACACTATAATATCTAGTAATATTTATTCAAAATATCAGAATAGAATGAAATGTGTATACCATATTCTGTTTTACTGAGTCCTCAGTATTTTCGCTAATGAGAGAAGAGGAATCTTCTTTTGAATTTTCTTCAGCCCTGGGACCAGCAGAGCATTCTTCCAAGAGTGTCTGAAGTATAGGAAAACATAAAGGTTATTAAATGCACACATGTTGGAGTTTATTTTTAATACTCTTGATATAGTATTGTTATCATAATTAATTTTAAACGGAATCAAATCCACATGTAAGAGGGAGCTTGAAAATTCATAGATGGCATTATGTGGATTCAATACATGGAATAAAGTACCCATTCTATATATTCTAAGTCACCAAGGAGTTGCAGAATCGATAGAAGAACAAGTCCGAAGGCTAAGATCATTTACAAAGTCATGAACTCTGAGGTGACTTGCAACTTCCTAGTAACACAGGAAAGAAGATATTTTATTCTTTATAATACATGTTCTTCCATGTTGGAGTCTTGTTCCTTTATATGAAAGTGTGGTTATAGACACGCAATATAAAAGTGGAATCTGCATTTTGAAATTCAATAAAAAGTAGTTAGTAAGTGTTCGCAAAAACATATGCAAACTTGTTTATGTAGGGGGGAGCAGCTCCTTGGGCAGGGGGTTCCACTAGGTGGCTAGGTTTAAAAAATGGACAGGTTGGCTAGGTTTCCCAAGGTGTCAGCTGAACTAGGGTTCAATATCAAGATCTATGCACGTCGGAAAAAGGTCAGTTTTCATTGGAAAACTGTGCTGTATCCATGTTGCATTTTGGGCCACTTCCTGTCACGGGCACAAGGTCTACCCACACAAGTGGGGTACCATTTTTTTTTAGAGACTTAGGGGAATGCCAGGTAAAAGGATGTTAGTGGCTCCCACAATTTCCAGCTCTTTCCATCATGGTAATTGTGTTTTTTTAGTCAAAGATTGAGGTTTGCATGGAATTCTGGGTAAAAAGATGTGATGAGAGCCAGGTAAGTTAGCCCACCCTGGATACCCCAAGGTGTATAGTTTAAAAAAATGTACAGGTTGGCTCAGTTTCCCTAGGAGCCAATTGAGCTAGGGTCCAAAGCCTAGAGTTACCCACATCGGAAAAAGAGGGCCAATGTTTGTTGGAAAAATGTGCTGCGTCCATGTTCTGTTTTCAGCCGTTTCCTGTCACGGCACTAGGTCTACCCACACAAGTGAGGTACCATTTTTATCAAGAGACATCGGGGAATGCCAGGTTGGAGGACATCTGTGGTTCCCTTCAGATTCCAGAAATTTCCATAACAGAAATGTCAGGAAAATGTGTTTTTTAGTCAAAGTTTGAGGTTTGTAAGGGAATCTTGGTAAATAAAATGAGGTGAGAGCCACGCAAGCCAGCCCAGCTTTGATACTCCCATGTGTTTAGTTTTCAGAAATGTGCAGGTTGGCTAGGTTTCCCTAGGTGCCTGCTGAGCTAGGGTCCAAAATCTAGCGCTATCCACATCGGAAAAAGGGGGTCAGGTTTCATTGGAAAAATTGGCTGCATCCATGTTGCAGCATTTTGAGCTGTATCCTTTCATGAGCACTAGGCCTACCCACACAAGTGAGGTACCATTTTTGTTGAACATAAAATAGTAGAGCATTTGTTACCGTTATTACCAATTGGATTTCACTGATTTGTGCCTTTCAAATGTAAGCCAGTCTATAAGAAAGATGATATTTTGAAAAATACCCTCCAAATCATACACCAGTACGGGTACCTACAAATTCAGATAAGTAGAAATAACCACTGCTCCCAAGCTCTAGAACTTGTACCAGTTTCAGAAATACATGTTTCCTTGATACCCATTTTTTACTCTGCTCATTTTGCTTTAAGAGTTGGTCTGTACTTAGTTCTCAATGAAAATCATTTGTGTGCTAAGTTGTTGGCACTGGGTAGCTTGTGTTCTCTTGTCAAACGGCCACTGTGACAAAAATGTACAGATGAAAATGTTGTCAAAAAAGCCTGTTTTTTCCTACTCATTTTCAATATTTCTGTATTTTCATTGTTATTTTCCTTGAAAAAACCTTGAAGGTTCTACATGTATGACCCCTTGATGAATTTGGAATTTTGTCTCCTTTTGGGAAATCTATAGCTTTTCCAGATCACCCAGGGGTTTTACACTGGTTTCTACCACAAGCTGGAAGTAGGTTGAAAGCAGAAAAATAAAGAAAATAGGCCACCTCTTGGAACAATGTCAAAACTGTGGTGCAATGTTAGGTTTTCTGATTCAGTTTTGCATGTTTGTCTGGAGCACTTTTTCCCTATTTATTTTCTGTTTTTTAACTTTCAAACACTTGGCCTATTTCCATTGACCCTCCAAGGAAATTCACAGACCCTTGGCATCTTTAGAATAACCACTATGTTTGGAAAAAAGGACGTAAGTTTGCCCTGGATAGCTTATGTGGACAAAAAGCTATGGAGCCCTAAGTGCAAACTACTCCAAATAGCTCAAAAAGGGCTCAGCACTTAGGCCTAGCAGCTAAAGGGTTAAACAAACAAACACACTACGATCCCCAAGGGAGAAAATGATATCAGTTGTCCTATGTGCAGGAAATGAAACCTTTATTGTATTGAAGGGCACAGCCAAAAAACAGAACATACGAGGTGGGTATGTTGCCTGTGGTAACTGATAAACATGGAAAAGATCTTAATGACACTGAATCAGAGTGATGGTTACTCTGAGATAGTTGTGTCCCATGTAAACATTTTCTAGGAAAGTCATTTTCCAGGAAAATCCTGCCCCAAGCCTCTAAGAGTCCTACCAAAATGGATTGCGAGTCACATTAGAACCAAGTCACCAAAGTTAGAGTCATGTGAAACGTTTTCAGAAAAGTTATTTGTTAGAGATCTCTCCTGCATCAAGCATCTAAGAGTCCTACCAAAATGGATTGTGAGGCACTTTAGAACCAAGACATCAGAGTCAGATTTTGACCCTAATGAGGTGGGAAAACTGCTGCCAGAGCAGAGACAATGGCTAAGGGCTCATGACTGATGAACTGGTGATAGGGAGTGATTTACACCAGCCCAAGAAGACCAGCTGGAGAAATTCCAAGAACTTTATTAAATGGAAAGGGGCAGAGGTGAAGCCTCCCCATTCATAGGTTAGTGTAATCAGAGGCCTTGGGAAGGAATAGCCTTTTTTCTTTCCAACTCTTTATTTTACTCCAAGGTACGCAGTTGGGAGCCAGCCCAGTGAAAGGGGAGCTGGTGCCAGATTCTATTAGGTACTGCTTAGGAGGATGGGATTTTCATTTTCTTAAACCCACCCGTTGAATGATACACAATCTCCCCCCAAGGGCAGAAGGCCTGTTCCATCTTCATTCCCCTTAAAGTAGTGCACTCTGGGATAGATAGCAGTAATGCAAACAGGATGAGTTGAAAAAATGATTAGATTGGTCCTTGGGAACATTTTCCACATTGGTTAAGAACTGTTCAGCAGTAGCTGGTAAAGATACAAAGCTGTCTAATAAGTCATAGATCATAGGAAAATTTTCTTGGTCTGTGGAAAAAGAAGACAGACTGCATGTGCTGTTTAGGAGCTGCAACAAGACCCGACAGACTGGACCGGTTCCTACTTGTTCCAAGGGCAAAGAAGTGGGCTCAAAGGCTCAGATGGCTGCCCTGCCTTTGTAGCTACACAGACACAAGAAGCTGCAAGAAGCCTTTTTCCTGGAGTGGCCAGTTACAACAAGAAAGGGACTGGGCCCAACTGGTGTCCTCTACTAGAGTAAGTTTGGACCCTATGTGCTGTACTGGAGGTACAGTTTTTCACAGTAAATGGCGGCCATTTCTAACTTTCTAACAGCCAGCTATCTGCTTTGGTGCATTTCTGTACTTTTCTTCCAACTGGAGAATCCACTTTTGCACCTTCTTCCAGGTTGGCAGGGGCTCCTGTTCTTCCTGGACTCTTCTTTGACTTCTGGACTTGGTCACTTCTCTCCACAGGGCTTCAGGAATCCATTGGTTGTTGCGTGCAGTCCTGTGGGAAAGTACCATCTTTCTTGGCATGTTACCCCCAGTTTTACATGTATGTCAGTATGTTTTTGCCTGTCTCACTGGGATCCTGCTAGCCAGGACCCCAGTGCTCATAGTTTGTGGCCTAAATGCGTATGCCTGTGTAGTGCCTAACTGTGTCACTGAGGCTCTACTAATCAGAACCTCAGTGCTCAGGGTTACTAAAAATAAAGGTACTTTCTTTTAGTGACAATGTGCCAAAAATATCTCAGAGGATATACTCCCTTAAGAGGTAAGTAAAATACACAAAATATACACACAAACCAAAATCAGGTAAGTAAACAGTTAGAAAAGTAGTGTAAACACTGTAGAATACAATAGGATGCAATAGGAAACAATAGGCCTGTGGCAACACAAACCATATACTCCAAAAGTGGAATGCGAACCACGAATGGACCCAAGGCCTAGTGTAGTGTATAGAGGGTCGCTGGGAGTGTAAGAAAACACTAAGGGTGTCCAAGATACCGTAACCAAAGACCCTGATAAGTAGGAATAAAGTTACCCTACTACCTCAGAAAGACAGTAAAGACGAGATAGGGGATTCTGCAAAGGCAACAACTGACTGCAAAGCACTGAAGACGGATTCCTGGACCTAGGGACCTGCAAAGGAAGGTGACCAAGTCCAAGAGTCAACCAAGTGTCCGGGGGGGCAGGACCCCACTACACCCCGGATGAAGGTGCAAAATGGCTGCCCCCAGGTGGAAGAAGCTGAAGATTCTGTAACAATGGAAGAAGCCAGGAACTTCTCCTTTGCACAGAAGATGTCCCACGGCGTGATGGAGGACGTAGAGTTTCCACGCAGAAAGACAGCAAACAAGCCTTGCTAACTGCAAAGGTCACAGTTGAAGAAAATGGGTGCTGCCCGGGCCCAGGAAGGACCAGGTGGTCGGCTCTTGGAGGAGGAGACAGAGTGGGTGCTCAGCAGCACATAGAGCACCACAGAAGCAGGTAGCACCCCCAGAGGGACTTGAACAGGTGCTCAAGAAATCTGAGCACGGCGGTCATCTCAACACAACAAAAGAGGGTCACACGAAGTCGGTGGTCAACTCAGCGAGTTGAGCAATGCAGGACGGGGTGCTCGGGACCTGGGCCATGCTGTGCATGAATGATTCATTGCAAAAGTGCACAGAAGTCCTAGCAGGTGCAGATCACGCAGTACACAGGATTATTGTCTGGTGTGGGGAGGCAAAGACTTACCTCCACCAAATTTGGACAGAAGGACCACTGGGCTGTCAGGGTCACTTGGATCCAGCTCCTGTGTTCCAGGGACCACGCTCGTCAAGATGAGAGGGGACCCAGAGGACCGGTGATGCAAAAGTTTGGTGCCTGCGTTAGCAGGAGGAAGATTCCTTCGACCCACAGGAGATTTCTTCTTGGCTTCCAGTGCAGGGTGAAGGCAGACAGCCCTCAGATTATGCACCACCAGGAAACAGTCGAGAAAGCCAGCAGGATTAGGCGCCACAATGTTGCTGGTAGTCTTCTTGCTACTTTGTTGCAGTTTTGCAGGAGTCCTGGAGCAGTCAGCGGCCGAGCCTTGGCAGAAGTTGAAGACAGAGATGCAGAGGAACTCTGGTGAGCTCTTGCATTCATTATCTGATGAGAAACCCACAGGAGAGACCCTAAATAGCCCTCAGAGGAGGATTGGCCACCTAACCAGGTAAGCACGTATCAGGAGGGGTCTCTGACGTCACCTGCTAGTGCTGGCCACTCAGAGGCTTCCACTGTGCCCTCACACCTCTGCATTCAAGATGGCAGAGGTCTGGGACACACTGGAGGAGCTCCTGGTACCACCCCTGGGGTGGTGATGGACAGGGGAGTGGTCACTCCCATTTCCTTTGTCCAGTTTCGCACCAGAGCAGGGGCTGGGGTATCCCTGAACCGGTGTAGACTGGCTTATGAAAGGAGGGTACCATCTGTGCCCTTCAACGCATTTCCAGAGGCTTGGGGGAGGCTACTCCTCCCAAGCCCTTAACACCTATTTCCAAAGGGAGAGGGTGTAACACCCCCTCTCAGAGGAAATCCTTCATTCTGCCTTCCTGGGACTGGGCTGTCCAGACCCCAGGAGGGCAGAAACCTGTCTGAGGGTTGGCAGCAGCCGTTGCTGCAGAGAAAACCCTAGAGAGCTAGTTTGGTAGTACCCGGGGTCCATGCTGGAGCCCCGGGGATGCATTTGATTGGTACCCCAATATCAGATTTGGCATGGGGGGACAATTCCATGATCTTAGACATGTTGCGTGGCCATATTCGGAGTTAACATTGTGAAGCTACATATAGGTATTGACCTATATGTATTTAACACGTGTAATGGTGTCCCCGCACTCACAAAGTCCAGGGAAATTGCCCTGAACAAAGTGGGTGCACCTTGGCTAGTGACAGGGTGCCCTCACATTTAGTAACTTTGCACCTAACCTTCACTGGGTGAGGGTGAGATATATAGGTGACTTATAAGTTACTTAGGTGCAGTGTGAAATGGCTGTGAAATAACGTGGATGTTATTTCACTCAGGCTGCAGTGGCAGTCCTGTGTAAGAATTGTCTGAGCCCCCTATGGGTAGCAAAAGAAATGCTGCAGCCCATAGGTGTAGGAAAGTAGCCTCTTTCTAGCCTTGTTACCCCCACATTTGGCCTGTTTGTGAGTATATGTCAGGGTGTTTTCACTGTCTCACTGGGATCCTGCTAGCCAGGGCCCAGTGCTCATAGTGAAAACCCTATGTTGTCAGTGTGGTTGTTATGTGTCACTGGGATCCTGCTAGCCAGGACCCCAGCTCTCACATGTTTGTGGCCTATATGTGTTCCCTGTGTGGTGCCTAACTGTGTCACTGAGGCTCTGCTAACCAGATCCTCAGTGTTTATGCTCTCTCTGCTTTTACAATTGTCACTGCAGGCTAGTGACCATTTTCACCAATTCTGATCGGCACACTGGAACACCCTTATAATTCCCTATTATACGGTACCTAGGTACCCAGGGTATTGGGGCTCCAGGAAATTCCTATTTGTAGGAGGTTGGCCTGGCTTGTAGTGGGTACCAGAGGTATTTACACCTTGTGCCAGGTCCAGTTCTCCCTTATTAATGTAGAACAGGTGTTTCGAGCAGCTTAGGCTGATAGAAGGTAGCTATGGCAAAGCAGCTTAGGCTGAACTAGGAGACATGTAAAGGTCCTACTATACCACTGATGTCAAATGCGCAATATCATAAGAAAACACAATACACAGAGTTACTAAACATAAAGGTACTTTATTTTTATGACAACATGCCAAAGGTATCTCAGTGAGTATCCTCTGTGTGAGGATAAGTTATATATACAATATATATGTACACCAACCAAAACTAGGTAAGTAATAGTAAGAAAAGTAATGTAAACAGTGTCGAATTACAATAGATTGCAGTAGGAGCACATACGTATAGGGGCAACATAAATCATATACTCCAAAAGTGGAATGCGAACCACGAATGGACCCCAAACCTATGTGAGCTTGTAGAGAGTCGCTGAGACTGTAAGAAAACAGTGAGGGTTAGAAAAATAGCCCATCCCAAGACCCTGAAAGGTAGGTGTAAAGTGCACCTACTACCCCCAGAGAGCACAGAAGTAGTGATAGGGGGATTCTGCCGGAAGAACAAACACCAGCAATGCAACAACAGTGGATTTCCAGACCTGAGTAGCTGTAAGACAAGAGGACCAAGTCCACTGGTCGCGACAGTGTCGAGAGTGGGCAGGAGCCCAGGAAATGCCAGCTGAGGGTGCAGGGAAGCTGCCACTGGTTGGAAGAAGCTTGGAGTTCTGCAAGAAAGAAGAGGACTAGGAACTTCTCCTTTGGAGGATGGATGTCCCACGTCGTGAAGAAGCTTGCAGAGGTGTTCCCACGCAGAAAGACCACAAACATGTCTTCCTAGCTGCAAGGGTCGCTGTAGAGGTTTTTGGGTGCCGCTGTGGCCCAGGAGGGACCAGGATGTCACCACTTAGAGGAGGAGACAGAGGGGGCGCCCAGCAAATAAGGGAGCCCTCACAGAAGCAGGCAGCACCCGCAGAAGTACCTGAACAGGCACTTGGAAGGAAAGTGAACCAGAGTCCACGCGAAGTCACAAAAGAGAGTCCCACGACGCCGGAGGACAACTCAGAAGGTTGTGCACTGCAGGAAAGAGTGCCGGGTGCCCAGGCTTGGCTGTGCATGAAGGAAATCCTGGAAGAGTGCACAGGAGCCGGAGCAGCTGCAAATCACGCGGTACCCAGCAATGCAGTCTAGCGTGGGGAGGCAAGGACTTACCTCCACCAAACTTGGACTGAAGAGTCACTGGACTGTGGGAGTCACTTGGACAGAGTTGCTGAGTTCCAGGGACCACGCTCGTTAGGATGAGAGGGGACCCAGAGGACCAGTGATGCAGTCTCTGGTTTGACAGTACCAGGGGTCCATAGTGGAGTCCCGGGGATGCATGGGATTGGGACCCCAATACAAGATTTGGCATTGGGGGACAATTCCATGATCCTGACATGTTACATGGCCATATTCAGAGTTACCATTGTGAAGCTAGATATAGGTATTGACCTATATGTAGTGCACATGTGTAATGTTGTCCCCGGACTCACAAAGTCTGGGGAAGATGCCCTGAACAATGTGGGGGCACCTTGGCTAGTGCCAGGGTGCCCTCACACTTAGTAACTTTGCTCCTAACCTTCACCAAGTGAGGGTTAGGCATATAGGTGACGCATAAGTTACTTAAATGCAGTGTGAAATGGCTGTGAAATAACGTGTGCATTATTTCACTCAGGCTGCAGTGGAACTCTTGTGTAAGAATTGTCTGAGCTCCCTATGGGTGGCAAAAGACATGCTGCAGCCCAAAAGGATCTCCTGGAACCCCAATACCCTGGGTACCTAGGTACCATATACTAGGGAATTATAAGGTTGTTCCAGTGTGCCAATTAGAATTGGTAAAAATGGTCACTAGCCTTTAGGTACAATTTTAAAGGCAGGGAGAGCATAAGCACTGAGGTCCTGCTTAGCAGAGCCTCATTGATACAGTTAGGCACCACACAGGGAGCACATATAGGCCACAAACTATGAGCACTGGGGTCCTGGCCAGCAGGAACCCAGTGACACAGTCTAAAACAAATTGACACACAAGTAAAAATGGGGGTAACATGCCAGGCAAGATGGTACTTTCCTACATCCTCCTTCCTGCTTCCCCATCTGCTGAGGGGAGATCTCCTCCCTCAGGCACATCTCTTTGTGTGGAGCTAGGCCACTTCATACCTCATCAAGGCAGCCTGGCCAGGCTGGCAGAGGCTGGCCAATCAGAGCAAAGCAGCAAAAACACGCAGGGCTGAAGTTGGCAACTTTTCAGGTAAGGTTTAAAACTCTTTACAGGAATTAATTTTATACCACACTTCTGGTATCTGTAACTTAAGGGGATTTTTAAAATTAAAATAAAGGGGGTCATTCCGACCCTGGCGGTCCATGACTGCCAGGGTGGAGGGCAGCGGAAGCACCGCCAACAGGCTGGCGGTGCTTCCTGGGCGATTCTGACAGCGGCGGTAAAGCCACGGTCAGAAAAGGGGAGCCGGCGGTTTCCCGCCGGTTTCCCGCTGGCCCAGGGAATCCCCCATGGCGGCGCTGCTTGCAGCACCGCCATGGGGATTCCGACCCCCTTCCCGCCAGCCTGTTTCTGGCGGTGTCCACCGCCAGAACCAGGATGGCGGGAACGGGTGGCGTGGGGACCCTGGGGGCCCCTGCACTGCCCATGCCACTGGCATGGGCACTGCAGGGGCCCCCTAACAGGGCCCCACAAAGATTTTCACTGTCTGCTTTGCAGACAGTGAAAATCCGACGGGTGCCACTGCACCCGTCGCACCCCTGCAACTCCGCCGGCTCCATTCGGAGCCGGCTTCCTCGTTGCAGGGGCTTTCCCGCTGGGCCGGCCGGCGGTCTTCTGGCGGTCGTCCGCCGGCCCAGCGGGAAAGCCGGAATGGCCGCCGCGGTCTTTCGGCAGGAACCGCTTGGAGGGCGGCAACCGCCGACCGCCGCGGTCAGAATGACCGCCAAAGTCTCCCCATTCTAGCTTATGAGGGGCATTCACTACTGCTGCTGCTGCCACCATGGGGAACTAACCCCAACCCCTGTCTTTCCCTTTCCACAGCTAGGGATTCCCTATCTAAGGCCAACTGTTGCTGCTGTAGCCTCAGTCGGGCCTCCTCCAACCTCAGCTTTCTGAGTTCCCAGTCTTGGGACTGGTCCTCAGGGTTGGATGTTTGGGACAATTCTGACACAGAAGTGACATGGTAATGAGCAGAGGTTGACCTTTCCCTAACATGTGTTACTCTAGTGACGTGGCCTGTAGGTGTGAAGGGTGCCCTACCTGTGTGTGACCCCTTCCCACTACCAGCAACACTAAGAGGTTTGTTAAGGGAAAGATCTGGACCCTCTCCTGGATCTTTAGGACCCTCTCCTGAA
This sequence comes from Pleurodeles waltl, assembly GCF_031143425.1. Taxonomy (NCBI): domain Eukaryota; kingdom Metazoa; phylum Chordata; class Amphibia; order Caudata; family Salamandridae; genus Pleurodeles; species Pleurodeles waltl. The sequence continues at coordinate 756,553,452 of NC_090449.1, read as the reverse complement.
TCTACCTGGGTAAAATCTCCCTCTACCTCCCCTTCTGGTTGTACCTGACCGTTAGGATGCTCCTGGTCATCCTGTACGAGGAGATTCAAAAGGAAATCCTTGTTGGGGTTCTTCCCAATCCCTAAGCTTCTTTCTAAACAGAGACCCCTCAGACTTTTAAAATTAAGATTTTCAGAAGTGGTCTTGACAACCCTGAAGGTAGCCTCTACAAAAGACATAGGCCCTCATTACAACATTGGCGGTAAATCCCGCTTACCACCGTGCAGAAGACCGCCAACACACCGCCGCGGAATTCCGCCACAGCTATTATGACCCACAGCACGGAATCTGCCAAAATCTAGACACCCACACAAGTCCGCCACATCAAAGGTCAGTGATAAACTGGCGAAAACAAAACCTCCACCGTCACGCCAACAGAAATATGCCCACACTATCACGACCCACAAATCCACGTGGCGGTCTTTCAACTGCAGTATTCCATTAGCTGTACACACCGCCACGCTCCAAACACACACACACATACAAAACACTATCACATTGGACAATTCCAAATACACACACCTGATACACATACACACACCACTCCCACACACCCAATAGAATATAAAACACACACCCACATCACCCACAAAATCTTACGACAACAATTCACGAACGAAAGCCAGAGAGAGACAGCACCAGTAAGAACACTAGCATCCACAGGCACACAACACCATCACCCACATAACTTCCACGCACCTCACGCAACACCCCACTACATATCAGCACACTTATCACCCCACACACCACCCCACACATCACCTACACCACCCCATGGCACGGCAAAGACACCCCAGGTTCTCGGAGGAGGAGCACAGGGTCATGGTGGAGGAAATCATCTGGGTAGAGCCACAGCTATTCGGATCACAGGTGCAGCACACCTCAATTGCAAGGAAGATGGAGCTATGGCGAAGAATAGTGGACAGGGTCAACTCAGTGGGACAACACCCAAGAAATCGGGAGGACATCAGGAAGAGGTGGAACGACCTACAGGGGAAGGTGCGTTCCGTGGTCTCAAGACACCACCTGGCGGTTCAGCGGACTGGCGGCGGACCCCACCTCCTCCCCCACAACTAACACCATGGGAGGAGCAGGTCTTGGCGATTCTGCATCCTGACGGCCTCGCAGGAGTAGGTGGAGGAATGGACTCTGGTAAGTCAAATCTTAACTATTGCATCCCCCACCCTACCTGCATGCCAGCACATACCCCCACCCTCACCCTCACCCCCAGCACTCCAACTCCTCACAAATGTCCCAACATCACAAACCACCCATCCCAACACCAAGCCCTGCATGCAACACTATAGCATGTACACCCATCACCAATGCATGGCCACTGCACATACCCATACACCCCCCTAAACCATCATCACACAAGGTCCCACACAGGAATGCAAGCACTGGGGTACAATGTCACCCACCCATTGCACACCATGACACACACAGATGTAATATCCATCATTTTATACCCCTGCAGGACCCCTACCCAGCGTCACCGGACAGGAGGGTCCACACATGTCCACACCACCAACAGAAGAGGCCCACAGTGATGACAGCACCTCTGTCCAACTGGATCTAGATGACCAGCCCGGCCCATTTGGGACCTTTGGACAGTCGGTTCCCCTCACACAGTCACAGGCCACTACAGAGCTTCCCCCCTCTGAAAACACCAGCACAGCACCCACCCAGCGGGCCCATACCTCCGTCCCCAGGACACGTCAATCAGCTGTGTGTCCACCACTACAGGGAACCCAGGCTAACCTACCACCCCAACAACAACAGGGACCTGGGGGCAGTGGTAGTGGGCACACGGTCAAGGGGACGGAGGCCCAGGAACACAGGGGAACTGGGAGGGCTGCTGTGCGAAAGGGGGCAGACAGGCCAAGGGAACCCACTCTCCACGAGGCCCTCTCCTCCATCATGGGAGCCTACCACCAATCCCAGGAGACGATGGCAATGGTACTGGCCAACTTTCAGGAGACCCAGCGTCTGCAGGAGGAACAGTATATGGGCTTCAGGGAGGAACTCAGAACCACCAACTCCACCATGGGCACCATCGTAGGGGTGCTGAAGGAACTTGTGAACACCAGGAGGGACACTGTGGCACTACAAGGGGCCCCTGACACTAACCTGGACGATGAACTGCCCACCACCTCCCTAGTGGACAGGACGCCCCCCCACAGGACCACCACACCAGCACCCCACCCCCTGCAGAGGGAGAACCACCTCGCAAACGGTCCCTGAGATCCAGGAACAAGACAGAGAACGATGCCAAGAACCCCGCCAAAAAATGAGACCACCCTGATTGTCATCCTACTGTCCCACTTTGTCACCGTGTCCATCCTTAACCTGCCCCAGCTCCACTTCCTATGCCCATATGGGCAATGCACCTGTGAGACTAATAGACTGGACTCTGCCATAGACATTCCTCCACCATCACCCCTCACCATTTTACTACCCCCTCCAATACTGATCACTTAAATAAACACCCTTAAAGCACAAAACAATCTGGAGTATGTCTGTGATTTTGGAATACTGTATTAGCAATAACTGTGTCAAAAAGTTTTTTCATTGGTAATGTCAACATATCTATGTCACACAGCTCTAGTCCATGAGGAATCAAAGCAGATGTCACACAGTGGGACCCACATCTATGAAATCGTAAGGGAAAGTGACAACTCAGTGACCATACACTGGGTGAAAACGACAGACAGCAGAGAGGCAGTAGTGTTTAAGTACATGTAGTAGGCAGGTCTGTACTCTTGAAACAAAAAAGAGGGACTGGGAGAGTTCTGGTCCAGTGTACGGTCTCCCAAGACCTAAACGTATAGAAAAAGAAGTACACTGTTCCAATATATATATATATAGAGAGAAATATATATATATAAAAATATATGTGCAGGGTGGATAGAGTCAGTAATTTCAGGAGAGCCCTCAACCATCCATTAGGATGCCAAGTTTCATCACTGGGCAATCTCCTCGTCAGACCGGTGCTACAATGTCTGGCGGGCCAACCCGAAATCGGTGGTGGTGCTCAACCGAAATTTTGTGTTGCAAAGTGGGGTCTGAAATGGATACTGACTGTGAAAAAACAAAAGGAGAGAAAAGTGGGTTAAAATTGGCTTTGAACCTCAAGCATCATAATTTTAATAGATCAGGAAAAAGGTTCAAGTCAAGATAAAAAAATAGAGGGAGTGAGATACGGGGGATAACTTAAGGTCTACTTAAGACTAATAATTGTCAGTTTCTCCCTCTAGTGTGACCATGGATAATTTCCAAGGTCTCAGCTACGACGATGAGATTGTTTCGGTCATATTACAGGCCCCCTCTATTCTCGCAAATGATGGCTCTGATCCCACGGGAAGCCTCAAGGAGGATTGGGACAAAATATCCTCTTTGAAGCGTGAGTTGATTAAGACCATAATGCATGGGACGATCATGACGGAATACCTCAGAGCCAACATTGCCCCAAACGGTCTACTTGTTTCCAATATGCCCAGGATTTTTCCACAGGACTTGGCCTTTAGAAAAGACTGGGCTCAGATTGCGTGGAAGTGCACCAGGGATTGGCTGGTTTTGTTCATCAACACTTCTAAACGTTTAGCAGAGTCCATTACTGTACAAATCAATTGGGTAGAGAGCACGATTAAGACTACGGTCACTCTGGCGGCATTCAAAAATCGCCTACTTGAGATTAATTCAGAACTCAACGACACCAAAGAGTTCTTGACCCAACAAAAAATATCCAAACTACAAAAGGATATCAAAAAGTTCGAACGAGAGAAGGTCTATCCCTATATCAGGGAGTACTTTGAGGCAGATTCACAATCTCGCTCATCAGATGAGTCCATAGTATCCAACAATAAAACTCGGAACTACAGCAGTAGCTCCTCATCTGACGGATGGAGCACTGAGAGAGTATGCCACAACCTTTTTTTAACCACCCCCAATACCCTACCAACCAGCCTTTCTTCTGGCAACCTCCATATCCATTTTTTCAACCTCGCCCCATGTTACCTTATGGGCCTTTTTTAGGCCGCGGCCAGGGCAGAGGAAGAGGCAGAAGGAGAGGAAGAGGCAGGAGAGTACACTGGGGCAGAGAGGAACCACAAATGGTGACCCGGAGCCAGGCCAAGATTCCCCCACCAAGGACTTAGTAGTCAACCTATCAACCAGACAACTTTCGGTACACAAATCAAAAGCCCTCAACAGGGGTTTAGGTTTTGTACCAACACCATCTGAGGATTTCTTTTGCTTGCATTGTGAACTCTCCCAATTTTTTAGAAAGATCCGCCTACATTTCTTTTTCAAGGATCAAACAAAACCTCCCACAGTTGAGGATACAGGTTTAAGAAAGCCTTCCTCTTTTGTGCCACCATCAAATTCTCTCCCATATGAGGTTCTGGCTTTTGAAAAAGCCGTCCTATTAGACCTTGGAACATCCATCCCAAACAACCATTTGTCAACTTACCCCCTCTTGAAAGGGAGGCTCTTAGAACGCTGTCTACCGATCAATCTATAGTGATAAAACCAGCGGATAAGGGAGGGGCTATAGTCATCATGGATACTTCTGATTACAGGCATGAATGTCTCCGCCTTCTAAGTGATACAACATATTATGCACCATTAACTCATGATCCAACTAATGAGTTACAGACCCAGATTAGAAGTATGATTGAAGAGGCCCGTAACAATTCTTGGATTTCCCCCAAAGAAGCGGAATTCCTTGATACTGCGTATCCTCGTACCCCATACTTCTATTATTTACCTAAGATTCACAAGGGTATCTCACCTCCACCAGGCCGCCCTGATGTATCGGGCATTGGCTTGGTTTTAGAACCCTTGTCCACCTTTTGTGATTTCTTTCTCCAACCTTTGGTGAGAAATTCTAGTACTTACCTCAAAGATACCAAGGATGTCCTTAATCTGATTGAGACTGTCAACTCCACTTTGCACGTCCAGGCCTTAATCACCTTGGATGTAGAGGCCCTCTATACTAATATCCCCCAGGAGGCCACTCTACAAGTTGTGGAGACTGCCCTACTCCAGAGTTCCTGGTCTTCACTCACTCCAGTTCAATTTGTGATGCAATGTGCTGAATTAGCCATGACAAAGAATTTCTTTCAGTATGAGGAATCACTCTTTCACCAGATTCGATGTACTTCCATGGGCAGTACATTCGCGCCTAGCCTGGCCTGCCTTTACATGTATCATTTTGAGAAATTGTTCATCTTGCCCACATCTAACCCATTCTTTGATAACATCAAGTTGTGGCGGAGGTACATAGATGATATCCTTATTATTTGGCAAGGCCCGCTTCAGGACGTTGAACTATTCACAAATTGGGTCAATACCTTGGACCCCTTTTTGAGATTCACGGCTCACACTTCAGGCACGCAAGTCTCTTTTTTAGACTTGTTAATCAGGATTGTTAATGGTAAACTTGTAACCGACACATATCACAAGAGCACCGACTGTAATAGTTTGTTATTATACGACAGCCATCATCCGAAGGCCCTACGTGACAATCTTCCTGTAGGCCAATTTCTGAGGCTACGTCGTAATTGTAGCACGGTCGAATTATTTGACATCCAGGCTCTCGATTTGAAACGTAAATGCGCAATCATCACTATCCTCAGAATATCATTAACCCGGCCTATAAGAGAGCTCGGAACAACCACAGGGAGGCACTAATGGCACCTATGGTGAAGGAAACAGAGGCTTGTATGACTTGTGTATCTACATACACCCCTCTGTCCAACTTAGTGAAGAAACTTATTAACAAACGTTGGAACATCTTACAGAGTGGGGGAACCCTTATTCCCCGGCCCCTGTTTGCCTTCAAACAGTCCCCCAACATTAAAGATCTGGTCGTCCATACACGGCCCCGCCAACAAGCGGATGTGCCAAAACAGACCACCATGGAATCTGCCTCCTGTTACCGGGCATTTTCCTTGTGGTTCCTGTAATGTCTGCCCTTTGACCAAACGGGTTGACCATTTGGACTTAAAACATGTTGGTACTTGGCATCTCAATAAACACACTAGTTGCAATACACAACAGTGTATCTACATGATCACTTGTCTTTGCGAGTTACAGTATATTGGGATGACCACCAGACCCGTGAAGCAGAGAATTAATGAACATCGGAGTAACATTAGGTGCTCTCGGATTACTACAAAATTGAGCTTGCATTTCTTCGAAGCCAATCATGGTCCCAATAATCTGTGGTGGGTCGTTTGACAGGTCCCCAGATCTAATAACAGCGACCCTCAGTATTTGTTTAAGACAGAACATCGTTGGGTCTTTCGACTTAAGACATCCAGCAAGGGGTTAAATTATGATATCCTGTGGTGCACCCTGTCCTCTTAATTGAGTTATGACATATAACCCCTCTACATTATCCATTTCAGTTAAAGTAGTAACATGGTTTTTACTTAATATCTGTTCCCTTAAATTACTCTGGGGACTTAAATTTGACTTAAATTTGACATATGAGGACAGATTGTGTTTCTCTTCTGTTTCTCTATATTGACCAAAATTATTGTGTAGGGGTTTCTTTTAGTTTCGGACTTCTATTATGATGTTCTACATTCTGCTTTATGAGGATGTACCTTCCAGTGTCCCTACTACTAACATGGCTGCTGTATTTCCCTGTAGACACTTTTTCAATGGTCGGGAATACTAGCAAGATGGCCGCTGCTATTTTGGACTTTTGTCCATCTTCTATCTTTATGATCCAGGACCGGGCAGCTTCCAGCACGGGGTGTTTCCGGCTCAAGCGCGTCTTTCCGCGCCTTGAGCATCAACTATTTCTAGCCTGAAGACATGAATTGTGGCGTCTTTCAGGCGTGCACCTCAGGGCAGGTTTACACGAAGGACCAGCAGGAGACTAAAGTAAGTCTGTGTGAGATTCCCGGTCCCCATTAAATGTTTTATTTTCCCTCGGGACACCAATGTTGTATAATCACCTCCTTTGAGGTGCCAGCATTCTTTTATCTCGCGATGTACATTACGATTAATTAGTTGGTGTACATGTTAGTCTCAATGAGACCAACTCATTTTGGATTGTTCACTTTGTTTGCTCTCTACGTGCAGTAGTATTACTCTGTGTTTAAAACAACTGCCACTTTTATAAATATGAGTGTGTACAGGCTACGACCACCAGACATACTGGGCTACAACTGGCACACACTGTCCTTTTGACTGCAAACTCACCTATTTGTGTATATTTAATCTATGCATTGCATCTTAATTTTTTCATACCTAGTAATTCTTCTCTGGTTTGAGGCTTGCGCGTTCCTATGATGTCTATCCTTCACTATAGGATGGTAAGCCTTTTTGTGTATTATGTCCGTCTGTACCACACTTTTGGACCGGGGTTTTAATGAATATACCACCGTTTGCACTACTCAAACTTTGATGTTTTGTCTATGTTTTCGTTTTCAGGCAGGGTGACTGATTGACCAAATCGACGTAGACGAATAGTCCTCATGCAGTAAGTGACCTCCCAGCACTTATACATACACAATTAAATAGGAGAAGTAGTTTTAGGGTCCTGATGAAGCGTCATAGGATCATCCTTAAGACCGTGAAGACGCGAAACATGTTGACCAGAATACGTTAGGACTAGGTATACTACCTTTTTCCTTTGTACGGAGTGTAGTGGGACATTATCCCCCGTATCTCACTCCCTCTATATTTTAATCTTGACTTGAACCTTTTTCCTGATCTATTAAAATTATGATGCTTGAGGTTCAAAGCCAATTTTAACCCACTTTTCTCTCCTTTTGTTTTTTCACAGTCAGTATCCATTTCAGACCCCACTTTGCAACACAAAATTTCGGTTGAGCACCACCACCAATTTCGGGGTGGCCCGCCAGACATTGCAGCACCGGTCTGACGAGGAGATTGCCCAGTGATGAAACTTGGCATCCTAATAGATGGTTGAGGGCTCTCCTGAAATTACTGACTCTATCCACCCTGCACATATATTTATATATATATATATATATATATACATATATATATATATATATATATATATATATTTCTCTCTATATATATATATTGGAACAGTGTACTCCTTTTTCTATACGTTTAGGTCTGTACTCTTACCTGTGTCTCACTGGAAATATTGCTGGATCACTGAGTCCCTGTTGTTCATGTCTTCTTCCTCTGCTTCCTCGTCTTCACTGTCCACAGGCTCCACAGCTGCCACAACACCTCCATCTGGACCATCCTCCTGCAGAAAATGCACCTGTCGTCGCAAAGCCAAGTTGTGACGCATACAGCAGGCCACGATGATCTGGCACACCTTCTTTGGTGAGTAGAATAGGGATCCACCGGTCATATAGAGGCACCGGAACCTGGCCTTCAGGAGGACGAAGGTCCACTCGATCACCCTCTTAGTTCGCCCATGGACCTCATTGTAGGGTTCCTCTGCCCTTGTCCTGGGATTCCTCACTTGGGTCAGTAGCCATGACAGGTTGGGGTAACCAGAGTCACCTGCAAATGGCGAGGGACAACTGTTAGACACACACTAACCTGTAGGGATATCCCCAGACCCAGACAACCATTCCCACTGACTAGTTTCCAGGTGCTCACCTAATAGCCACACACGGTGCCTCTGGAGTTGACCCATCACATAAGGGATGCTGCTATTCCGCAGGATGTAGGCGTCATGCACTGAGCCAGGGAACATGGCATTACATGGGAGATGTACTGGTCTGCCAAACATACCATCTGTACATTCATTGAATGATAACTCTTCCGGTTTCTGTATACCTGTTCACTCCTGTGGGGGGGGGGGGGACCAAAGCCACATGTGTCCCATCAATGGCACCTATGATGTTGGGGATATGGCCCAGGGCATAGAAATCACCTTTCATTGTAGGAAAATCCTCTACCTGAGGGAAAGCGATGTAGCTTCGCATGTGTTTCAGCAGGGCAGACAACACTCTGGACAACACGTTGGGAAACATAGGCTGGGACATCCCTGATGCTATGGCCACTGTTGTTTGAAATGACCCACTTGCAAGGAAATGGAACACTGACAGCACCTGCACTTGAGGGGGGATTCCTGTGGGATGGCGGATAGCTGACATCAGGTCTGGCTCCAACTGGGTACACAGTTCCTGGATTGCGGCACAGTCAAGCCTGTATGTGATTATCACATGTCTTTCCTCCATTGCCGACAGGTCCACCAACGGTCAGTACACCGGAGGATGCCGCCATCTCCTCACATGTCCCAGCGGACGGTGCCTATGAAGGACAACAGCGAGCACAGAGTCAAACAACTCAGAGGTACGACCCACAGCTTACACAGAACACCATTCATACTCAAAAAGTGGCCTGTATGTGTGTTGAGTCTAGGCCTAGATATGTGTGATGCAGTTGAAAATGAAGCCATGTGGGCCCCTGAAATGGCGGCTGCCTGACCTCTAAAGTGGGACAATGGGATGTGAGGTAACTGCGCTGGCGTTGTACACAGTCGTGGTAGGCGGTCGAAGACCGCGGAGCAATGCTGCATTGGTTAACATTTGACCCTATGGGTCCCAGGAGCCAATGACGATGTACGCCGGCGGTGACGGTATGTACCGCCGCGGACGTGACCGCCATTTTCTATATGTTCAATCACTCAATACCTGTTCTTCGACTGGAGAGGACCTACACTGCAAGTGCTGCTGTGACCTCGGTCTGGAAGAGACAATTGCTCGAGTGTCTGGGGAAAGGGCCCCTGCATTCACATCGGAGGAGTTTGAGAAACTCGTGGACAGAGTTCTCCCCCAGTACACGCTACTCTACGGTCCTCCAGGCAAACAGGTAAGTACACAGGGAGCATGATGTATGGGCTATGTCTGTGTGGAGAGGGCTGGATGTAAGAAGGAAGGGGGGAGAGTGCGGCGTGCATGAAACAACGGTGAATGCATGTGCCACATGGCAAGGGTAGGGATGGGGGCCAATCACTTTGACGGTGCAGTTGGTAATAACTTTCTCTTCCCCCTGTACAATTCATGTAGCTCAGCGCCCACCAGAAAAAACATATTTGGCGTGCCATTGTCAAGGACGTCCAGACCCTGGGGGTCTACCACAGACGGATCCCCCACTGCCGGAAAAGATGGGAGGACATTTGCCGCTGGAGCAAGAAGATGGCGGAGGCTCAGCTGGGGATGGCCTCCCAATGTGGGAGGGGTGCCCGTCGCACCATGACCCCCCTGATGTTCAGGATCCTGGCGGTGGCGTAACCGGAGTTGGATGGGCGCTTGAGGGCATCACAGCAGACACAAGGGGGTGAGTACACTCGCATTCTGCTGACTTTGTGTGCAGTGGAGGGGCCTGGGTGGGGGAGGTGGGCTGTGGGTTTCCCTAGGACAGGGCGAGTTCCGTAGGCAAGGTCCCTCCGTAAGGCAGGCCATGTGGCAACCCACCCCACCTCTGTAGAGTGCCAAGTACACCTAGTCATGCCCCTGTGTCATCTATGTGTGCAGATGTCGTCCATAGCCTTGTAGGCCATTTCCCAGGAATTGAACAGTGGAGCCCAAGAGCGCAGCGTAGTGCAGGGGGCTTCTGTGTCTGTTGTGTCCGCCAACGGTAGTGGTAATGCATGCACTCAACATGTCTTTCTTCTGTCATCCCCCACCTTTTTGTGGTCTCCCTGTTCTTGTGTGCATTAGCATAATCAGGCGGAGGAGCAGTGGCACCGGAGCACGAGGGGGCTGCATCCCACATGGCCATGGAAGGCCACACTACGGACTCGGAGTTCACCAGTGGGACAGAGGGCGAGGGGAGCTCCACGGCAGGGACAGGAGCTGAGACCAGTGACACGGACTCGTCCTCTGATGGGAGCTCCCTTGTGGTGGCGGCAACATCTGTGCCACCCCCATCTACATGTACAGCCGCCACCCCCCCTTCCAGCACCGCCCTCCCAGCAGCCCCTCAGCCTTCGCCCCGTGCCCGGTCACCCGGGAGGGTGGGCATCACCTTCGCCCTAGGCACCTCAGGCCCTGCCCCAGTCACCCCTGCTGCCCTCAGTGAGGAGGCCATTGACCTCCTCAGGTCCCTCACTGTTGGGCAGTCTACCATTTTGAATGCCATCCAGGGTGTAGAAAGGCAGTTGCAACAAACCAATGCATTCCTGGAGGGCTTTCATTCTGGTCAGGCGGCCCTTCAGCGAGCTTTTCAGACTCTGGCCTCAGCACTGATGGCAGCCATTGTCCCTTTGTCTAGCCTCCCCACTCCAACTTCCTCCACCCAGACCCAATCCCCTCTACCTCAGCCTATCCCAAGCACACCTACAGACCAGCATGCACACACGTCAACACACAAGGGAAGCTCAGGAAACATAAGCACCACACATCCAACAGGCACTCACGCAAGCATCACACACATGCAGACATACCAACATCCACTGCCTCCACTGTGTCCCCCTCCTCCTTGTCTCCCTCCTCTCTCCCTGTCTCGTCTATACTCACACCTGCATGCACGACCTCTACAGCCACTACGTCCCTCTCCAGCACACCCACCACCACACCCCGCTCACGTGCAGTCACCACCCCCATTACCATTCACACGTCCCCTGTGTCCTCTCCCAGTGTGTCTGTGACGCCCCCTCCCAAGATACACAAATGCAGGCGCACACCCACCCAACAGCCATCCACCTCATGACAGCCTTCAGGGCATGCACCTTCACCCAAAGTCAGCAAACGAACACCTCCTACAACCACCACCTCTTCCTTCACTCCTAAACCCCCTCCAGTTACCCGTCCCAGTGTCTCCCAAAAACTTTTCCAGTCCCACCTTGACCTCTTTCCCACACCTCACCCACCCCGTCCGTCTCCTAGGTCCCAAACTAGTACCTCAGCCACAACATATCCAGGACCAGTGGTGCCTGTAGTCACCGGAATCTGTAGTGCACCGGCCACCAGGGCAGCCAGTGTGGCACGGAGCCACAGCACAGCCAGTCCACCACCTGTCAAGCATCAGAAGTTGGCCAGTGCCCGGTGGGAGAGGGGGAAGACTCCAGCCACCAAAGCCTCTCCCAGGGGTCCCCGTGGGAGTGTGGAGTGAGCTGTGACACCTTCCAAGGTGGGGAAGGGCCACAAGAAACCCGGCAAGTCTGGGAAGAGCAGCACAGTGGAGAAGACTGCCATCATCCCACAAGCTCAGCTGCCCAGGAGGCCACCGCCAGCACAAGCCCAGCTGCCCAGGAGGCCACCGCCAGCACAAGCCCAGATGCCCAAGGAGGCCACCGCCAGCAAAAGCCCAGCTGGGCCATGAAGGACCGCCAGAAAAAGGCCCGCTGGGCCATGAAGGACCGCCAGCAAAAGCCCCGCTGGGCCACGAAGGACCGCCAGCAAAAACCCCGCTGGGCGATGAAGGCCCGCCAGCAAATGCCCCGCTGGGCCATGAAGGACTGCCAGCAAAAGCCCCGCTGGGCCATGAAGGACTGCCAGCAAAAGCCCCGCTGGGCCATGAAGGACTGCCAGCAGCTGAGTCCCTGCAATGGAGACCGCCTCTTTAAGCACCGCTGAACAGGGCACCTCCGTCTCATGCACCGCTGAACAGTGCACGCGTGTAATGGTGTCCCCGCACTCACAAAGTCCGGGGAATTTGCCCTGAACGATGTGGGTGCACCTTGGCTAGTGCCAGGGTGCCCACACAGTAAGTAACTTGGCACCCAACCTTCACTAGGTGAAGGTTAGACATATAGGTGACTTATAAGTTACTTATGTGCAGTGGTAAATGTCTGTGAAATAACGTGGACGTTATTTCACTCAGGCTGCAGTGGCAGGCCTGTGTAAGAATTGTCTGAGCTCCCTATGGGTGGCAAAAGAAATGCTGCAGCCCATAGGGATCTCCTGGAACCCCAATACCCTGGGTACCTCAGTACCATATATTGTACAAGGGAATTATATGGGTGTACCAGTATGCCAATGTAAATTGGTACATGTAGTCACTAGCCTGTAGTGACACATTTGGAAAGCAGAGAGAGCATAACCACTGAGGTTCTGGTTAACAGAGCCTCACTGAGACAGTTAGGCATCACACAGGGAACACATACAGGGCACATACTTATGTGCACTGGGTCCCAGTGACACATAGACTAAAACAACATATATACAGTGAAATATGGTGGTAACATGCCAGGCAAGATGGTACTTTCCTACACCCCCCCCAAACGAAGAACAATATGACTAGCCATGACCTGATGAGTCTTCATTGTCTAAGTGGAAATATCTGGAGAGTCCATCTGCTTTGGTCCATTCCCTGTAGAGATATGGACCACCTCAACAATTTAGGGTTTTCACCTTTCATTTGTTTTAGCCAAAGTAGAGGTTTGTGGTCTGTCTGAACAATAAAGTGAGTGCCAAACAGGTATGGCCTCAACCTTCTCAGTGCCCAGACCACAGCAAAGGCCTCCCTCTCTATGGCAGACCAACACTTTTCTCTGGGGGTCAACCTTCTGCTGATAAAAGCAACAGGTTGATCCTGGCCCTCAGAATTCAGTTTTGATAAGACTGCCCCTAACCCTAATTCAGATGCATCAGTTTGAACAATGAATTTCTTTGAGTAACATGGACTTTTTAGGACAGGTGCAGAGCACATGGCCTGTTTGAGCTCCTCAAAAGCTTTCTGACAGCTAGCTGTCCATAACACCTTCTTAGGCATTTTCTTACTTGTGAGATCATTAAGAGGGGCTGCTATGGAGCCATAATTTTAAATGAATCTCCTGTAATACCCTGTGAGGCCTAAAAAGGCTGTCACCTGGGTCTGAGTTGTAGGGGGAGCCCAATCCATGATTGTTTGGATTTTCCCCTGTAGTGGTGCAATCTGTTCTCCACCTACCAGGTGGCCTAGATAAACCACTTTCTCGCACTTTGAGGCCTTGATAGTGAGGCCTGCCTTTTGCAGGGCCTCTAAAACTTTCCAAAGTTGGACCAGGTGCTCATCCCAGGTTGAGCTAAAGACAGCAATATCATCAAGAGATGCTGCAATGAAAGCCTCCAACCCTTGCAGGACTGTGATCACCAACCTCTGAAAAGTGGCAGGTGCATTTTTCAAACCAAATGACATTACTGTGAATTGCTAGTGCCCTCCTGTAGTAGTAAATGCAGTCTTTGGTTTAGCATCGTCTGCCAACTTGATCTGCCAATACCCTGCAGTCACATTAAAAGTGCTAAGATACTTGGCAGATGCCAGTGTATCAATGAGCTCATCTGCCCTGGGTATAGGGTGAGCATCAGTTTTTTTTTTAGCTGATTGAGACCTCTGTAGTCTACTCAAAACCTCATCTCCCTTTTTCCATCTTTTGTGTGAGGCTTTGGTACAAGCACCACTGGGCTAGCCCATTGGCTTTCAGAAGGCTCAGTCACTCCCAGATCCAACATTTTCTGCACCTCTTGTTTAATGCAGTCTCTGACATGGTCAGGCTGCCTATAAATTTTACTTTTGAATGGCAGGCTGTCTCCAGTATCAATTGCGTGTTCACTCCAGGATGTTGTACCTGGTACAATTGAAAAGAGGTCAGAAAATTGTCCCATGAGATTGATGCAGTTGTCTTTCTGTTCTGCAGTCAGACAATCTGCCAAAACTACTCCCTCCACTAAGGCATCTGCTTCAGTGGTGGAAAAGAGATCAGGGACAGGGTCAGTCTCTTCTTCCTGTCCTTCATCTGTTGCCATGAGCAGGGTGAGATCAGCCCTGTCATAGTAGGGTTTCAGGCGGTTGACATGAATCACCCTAAGGGGACTCCTGGCAGTGCACAGGTCTACCAAATAGGTAATTTCACCCTTCTTCTCAACAATTTGATGGAGTTCACTCCATTTGTCTTGGAGTGCTCTTGGGGCCACAGGCTCCAATACCCACACTTTCTGTCCTGGTTGGTACTGGATCAGAACAGCCTTCTGGTCATGCCATTGCTTTTGCAGCCCCTGGCTGGCCTGAAGGTTTTTGCTGGCCTTTTTCATGTGCTCAGCCATTCTGGATCTTAGGCCAAGTACATAGTCCACTATGTCCTGTTTAGGAGCTTTTAAAGGTTGTTCCCAACCCTCCTTCACAAGAGTGAGTGGACCTCTTACAGGGTGCCCAAAGAGGAGTTCAAAGGGGCTAAAGTCCACTCCTTTCTGGGATACCTCCCTGTAAGCAAAAAGGAGGCAAGGTAACAGGACATCCCATCTCCTCCTGAGTTTTTCAGGGAGTCCCATTATCATACCTTTGAGAGTTGTATAAACCTCTCTACCAGTCCATTGGTATGTGGATGGTAAGGAGGGGTGAACTTGTAGGTAACACCACACTCCTTCCACATTGCTTTCAGGTATGCAGACATGAAGTTGCTATCTCTGTCTGATACTACCTCTTTAGGGAAACCCACCCTGGAAAAGATTCACAGGAGATCATTTACCACTGCAGGGGCTGTAGTGGTCCTCAGAGGAATTGCTTCAGGATATCTTGTGGCATGGTCCACAACCACCAAGATAAACCTATTGCCTGAAGCAGTAGGAGGGTCAATGGGGCCAACTATGTCGACCCCTACCCTTTCAAAGGGTACCCCAACCACTGGAAGTGGAATTAGGGGGGCCTCTGGAGTGCCACTAGTCTTGCCACTGTCTTGACAGGTCACACAAGACTTGCAAAAATCTTTAGTGTCCTCTGACATCCTAGGCCAGTGAAACAAGGGGACAAGTCTTTCCCATGTGTTGATCTGGCCCAAATGCCCAGCCAAAGGAATGTCATGTGCAAGAGTTAGTAGAAACTCTCTGTACTGCAGGGGAATGACCAATCTCCTGGCTGCTCTAGGTTTTGGGTCCCTTGCCTCTGTGTACAAGAGGTTATCCTCCCAGTAAACTCTATCACTGTCACTGACATCCCCATTTTGCTGTTTGACAGTTTGCTGTCTGAGACCCTCTAATGTGGGACAGGTTTGCTGTGCCACACTCAGCTCTTCCCTGGCAGGCCCCCCTCAACCCAAAAGCTCAGCAGTGTCTGCTGCCAGCTCATCTGGTGAAGGTTCTGCACAGGGAGGAAATTCCTCTTCCTCAGAAGGGGAATCATCTGTACAGGGAGGGGTAGTGGGTAGGGATTTACCCTTGCTACCCCTAGCTTTAGGGAGCACTTGGTCCATTGTTCTAGGATCCATGTTACCCTGTCCTTTTTGCTTTTTGGCCTGAGCCTTGGTTAAAGCAAAGATATTCCCAGGAATGCCCAGCATTGCTGCATGAGCCTCCAACTCCACTACTGCCCAAGCTGATGTCTCTAAATCATTACCTAGTAGACAGTCTACAGGTATATCTGAGGCAACCACAACTTTCTTTGGACCAGTAACCGCCCCCCCCCAGTTGAGATTCACAACAGCCATGGGGTGGCTAAGAGTGTTGTTATGAGCGTCTGTCACTTGGTACTGCTGACCAAGTAGATGTTGTTCAGGGTGGACCAGTTTCTCTATCACCATAGTTACACTGGCTCCTGTGTCTCTGTAGGCCTGAACCTTAACCCCAGTTATTAGAGGACGTTGCTTGTGCTTATCCATATTAAGGGGACAAGCAACCAAGGTGGCCAAATCAATGGCACCTTCAGAGACTAAAACAGCCTCTGTGGTCTCCCTAACAAGACCAACCCCAACTACATTGCCAATAGAGAGCCCAGCTACACCCTTAGATTGGCGATTAGTAGGTTTCCCACCACCACTGCTATTACTAGGGGCACTAGAATTTGCAGCAGGGGTTGTGGTGGTGGGAGGTTTGGTGTTTTTCTTTGGACAACTGGAATCAGTTGCCCAATGACCTTTGACTTTACACAAATAACACCAAGGTTTTTTAGGTTGATTATTGGAAGAGGATTTGGACCCACCACCCCCAGAGGATTTTTGTGGGCCTGATGAAGACTCAGTATGTTTACTTTTGTCCCCACCCTTGTCAGAAGACTTACTATCCTTCTTCTTGCCATCCTTGTTACACCCTGTATGAACTTTACTGTTCACCCTTGTTCTGACCCACTTGTCTGCCTTCTTTCCCAATTCTTGGGGAGAGGTCAGATCCGAGTCCACTAGGTATTGGAGCAACAAGTCAGACACACAGGTGTTCAGAGTATGCTATCTCAGAATAAGATTATACAGGCTTTCATAGTCAGATACCTTACTGCCATGTAACCACCCTTCCAAGGCCTTCACTGAACAGTCCACAAAATCTGTCCAGTCTTGAGAGGACTCTCTTCTGGTGTCTCAGAACTTAATCCTGTATTGTTCAGTGGTTAAGCCAAATCCATCCAAGAGTGCATCCTTCAATACTGTGTAATTGTTAGCTTCACTTTCTCTAACAGTAATGAGCATATCCCTACACTTTCCAGTGACAGCTAGCCTCAAAATAGCAGCCCACTGCCTTTGAGGGACCCACTGTACCATACAGGCCCTCTCAAGTGCAGCAAACCACTTGTTGATGTCATCCCCCTCCTTGTAAGGGAGGGGGACTATCTTGTGCAGATTTCTGGAATCATGCTCTCTAACAGGATTACTATCAGGAATACTGCTGCTGCCACCATGGGGTCCTAACCCAATCCTCTGTCTTTCCTTCTCAATGTCTAGGGATTCCCTATCTAAGGCCAGGTGTTGCTGTTTAAGCTTCAGTCTGGTTTCTTCAACTCTCAACTTTTTGAGTTCCCTTTCTAACAAGTTATCCTCAGGGTGGGTGGGTTGCTAATGCTTTGACACAGATGACAAATTGGAAACTTCAGAGGGGGACCTGCCCCTAACTGTCTGGACCCTGGTAACCTGGCCTCTAGGAATAAAGGATGCCCTACTGTGATGGGAACCTTCATTACTACCAGCATTACTAGGAGCCCTGCTGGGGGGCAGACCCTTGTCACAACCCTCCCAGCTTCCTCAGGGGGTTCCTCTGAATCAGACTGGGAAGCTTATACTAACCTCTCATTGGATGGGCCAGACTGGTTCTGGTCATCCACCATAAGCATGTTAAACAGAAACTCTTTTGTAGGGTTCTTTCCTACAACTAAACCTCTATCTAGGCAGAGACTCCTTTAGCTCTTGTAATTCAAAATGTCATAAGTACCAATGACAGTTTTGAGAGTGGAATCTACCACAGACATGATAACAAAAGGTTTAGAGATAGGGAGAAGAGAGAAAAAGTTTTAGAACTTCAGAAAACATTTAGAAAACGTTTAGAAGTTTTAAGAAACTTTTCAGATCTTTGTAAAAAGTTTTAGACTAGAAAAGCAAACTTTTTGGTTTAAGTGTACATACACTGAACTGTTTGGTATATGATTCTATTATGAAAAGTATAAAACGACAACGTGGTACAGCAATTACAAGTACTTATCCCACCGCTGCACCACCAATGTAGGAGGCTGGCCTGGCTTATAGTGGGTACCCACCTTGGTCCAGTTATCCCTTATTAGTAGAATAGAGGTGTTTCTAGCAGCTTAGACTGATAGAAGGTAGCTATGGCAAAGCAGCTTAGGCTGAACTAGGAGACATGCAAAGCTCCTACTATACCACTGGTGTCATATGCACAATATCATAAGAAAACACAATACACAGAGGGGGTCATTCTGACCCTGGCGGTAAAAACCGCCAGGGCCGACGACCGCGGGAGCACCGTCAACAGGCTGGCGGTGCTCCCATGGGCATTCTGACCGCAGCGGTACAGCCGCGGTCAGAAACGGAAAACCGGCGGTGCACAGCCGGTTTCCCGCTGCCCTGGGGAATCCTCCATGGCGGCACAGCTTGCTGCGCCGCCATGGGGATTCCGAGCCCCATACCGCCATCCTGTTCCCGGCGGTTTTGGCCGCCAGGAAGAGAATGGCGGTATGGGGTGTCGTGGGGCCCCTGGGGGCCCCTGCAGTTCCCATGCCAATGGCATGGGCACTGCAGGGGCCCCCGTAACAGGGCCCCACAAAGTTTTTCAGTGTCTGCCATGCAGACACTGAAAATCGCGACGGGTGCAACTGCACCCGTCGCACCCCTTCCACTCCGCCGTCTCCATTCGGAGCCGGCATCCTCATAGAAGGGTGTTTCCCGCTGGGCTGCCGGGCGGCCTTCTGGCGGTCGCCCGCCAGCCCAGCGGGAAACCCAGAATAACCGCGGCGGTCTTTTGACCGCGCAGCGGTATTCTGCCGGCGGGACTTTGGCGGGCGGCCTCCGCCGCCCGCCAAGGTCAGAATGAGGGCCAGAGTTACTAAAAATAAAGGTACTTTATTTATATGACAATATGCCACAAGTATCTCAGTGATCACCCTCAGTAAGAAGGTAAGTAATATACACAAGTTATATGTACACAAACCAAAATCAGGTAAGTAAGAGAAAGAAAAATAACGCAAACAGTGTAGAATTACAATAGGTTGTAATAGGAGAAAATAGGTCCAGGGGCAACACAAACCATATACTCCAAAAGTGGAATGTGAATCACGAATGGACCCCAGACCTATGGTAGCTTGTAGAGGGTCGCTGGGACTATAAGAAAACAGTCAGGGTGTCCAAGACACCCCAACCCAAGACCCTGAAAAGTAGGAGTAAAGTACACCTACTACCCCAAAAGAGCACAATAGTCGTGATAGGGGGGATTCTGCAAGAACAGCAAACACCAGCAGTGCACTGACAATGGATTTCCGGACCTGAGGACCTGCAAGGCAAGGCGACCAAGTCCAATAGTCGCGACAGTGTCCAGGGGGGGCAGGAGCCCAGGAAACCGAGGACTAGGAAATTCTCCTTTGGAAGACAGATGTTCCACGTCGCGATGAAGCTTGCAGATGTGTTCCCACGCAGAAATACAGCAAACAGGCCATGCTAGCTGCAAGGGTCGGGGTAGAGTTGTTTGGGTGCTGCTGAGGACCAGGAAGGACCAGGATGTTGCCTTTTGGAGGAGGAGGCAGAGGGGGCGCTCAGCAACTCAGAGAGCCCTCACAGAAGCAGGCAGCACCCGCAGAAGTACCCCAACAGGCACTTAGAAGAAGAGTGAACCGGAGTCCATGCGAAGTTCCAAAAGAGGGTCCCACGATGTCGGAGGCCAACTCAGAGGGTTGTGCACTGCAGGACGGAGTGCTGGGGACCGAGGCTAGGCTGTGCAAGAAGGAAATCCTAGAAGAGTGCACAGGAGCCGGAGCAGCTGCAAAGCACGCAGTACACAGCTTTGCAGTCTAGAGTGGGGAGGCAAGGACTTACCTCCACCAAACTTGGACTGTGGGAGTCACTTGGACAGAGTTGCTGTGCTCCAGGGACCACGCCCGTCAGGATGAGAGGGGACCCAGAGGACCGGTTATGCAGTCTTTTGGTGCCTGCGTTAGCAGGGGGAAGATTCCGTTGACCCACAGGAGATTTCTTCAGAGCTTCTGGTGCAGGGTGAAGGCAGGCTAACCCCAGAGCATGCACCACCTGGAAACAGTCGAGAAAGCCAGCAGGATTAGGCGCTACAATGTTGCTGGTAGTCGTCTTGCTACTTTGTTGCGGTTTTGCAGGTGTCCTGGAGCAGTCAGCGATCGATCCTTGGTAGAAGGTGAAGAGGGAGATGCAGAGGAACTCTGGTGAGCTCTTGCATTCGTTATCTGAAGAATTCCCCAAAGCAGAGACTCTAAATAGCCAGAAAAGGAGGTTTGGCTACCAAGATAGGAGGATTGGCTACCAAGAGAGGTAAGAGCCTATCATAAGGAGCATCTGACGTCACCTGCTGGCACTGGCCACTCAGAGCAGTCCAGTGTGTCCCCAACACCTCTGTTTTCAAGATGGCAGAGGTCTGGGACACACTGGAGGAGCTCTGGGCACCTCCCCTGGGAGGTACTGGTCAGGGGAGTGGTCACTCCCCTTTCCTTTGTCCAATTTTGCGCCAGAGCAGGGCTGGGGGATCCCTGAACCGGTGTAGACTGGCTTATGCAGAGATGGGCACCATCTGTGCCCATCAAAGCATTTCCAGAGGCTGGGGGAGGCTACTGCTCCCCAGCCCTTCATACCTATTTCCAAAGGGACCCCAGGATGGCAGAAACCTGTCTGAGGGGTAGGCAGCAGCAGCAGCTGCAGTGGAGACCCCAGAAAGGCAGTTTGGCAGTACCCGGGTTCTGTGCTAGAGACCCAGGGGATTATGGAATTGTCCCCCCCCAACTTCAGAATGGTATTGAGGTGACAATTCCATGATCTTAGACATGTTACATGGCCATGCTCGGAGTTACCATTGTGACGCCATACATAGGTAGTGACCTATGTATGGTGCACGCGTGTAATGGTGTCCCCGCACTCACAAGGTCCGGGGAATTTGCCCTGAACGATGTGGGGGCACCTTGGCTAGTGCCAGGGTGCCCACACACTAAGGGCCAGATGTAGCAAAAGAAAATTTAGCGAGTTGCAAATTGCGAATAATACCGACTCGCAATTTGCAACTCGCAAAATTGTATGCAGAAAGGTGTCTCAGACACCTTCTGCGACTCGCTATGGGGTCACAAAGACCCACCTCATGAATATTAATGGGGTGGGTCGCAAATTGCGACCCCATAGCGAGTCTCTGCACTCACAAAGATGGTGGCCTGCTGGAGACAGCATACCTCCATGTCTGTGACTGCTTTTTTTAATAAAGCAGTTTTTTTTTTTTTTATTGCAGCCCGTTTTCCTTAAAGGAAAACGAGTTGCAATTAAAAAAAATAATGAAACCATTTGGTTTCATTTTTTCAGAGTAGGCAGTGGTCCATTAGACCACTGCCTGCTCTGAAAAAATATTTTCAGCGACATTCACAAAGGGGAAGGGGTCCCATAGGGACCCCTTCCCGTTTGCAAATGAGTTACCACCCACTTCAAGTGGGTGTTAACTACGAATTGCTTTGCGACCGCTTTCGCGGTCACAAAGCAATTCTGCATTGCGGTGTGAGTCACAAATAGGAAGGGAACACCCCTTCCCATTTGCGAGTTGGATTCACATTTTGCAGACTCCCAAAATGTGAATCAGCATCGCGATGGCCGTTTTGCATGTCGCAAACTGCGTTTTTTGCAGTTTGCGACATGCAAACCGGTTCCTACATCTGGCCCTAAGTAACTTGCTACCCAACCTTCACTAAGTGAAAGTTAGACATATAGGTGACTTATAAGTTACTTATGTGCAGTGGTAAATGGCTGTGACATAACGTGGATGTTATTTCACGCAGGCTGCAGTGGCAGGCCTGTGTAAGAATTGTCAGAGATCCCTATGGGTGGCAAAAGAAATGCTGCAGCCCATAGGGATCTCCTGGAACCCCAATACCGTGGGTACCTCAGTACCATATACAAGGGAATTATATGGGTGTACCAGTATGCCAATGTGAATTGGTAAATTTAGTCACTAGCCTGTAGTGACAAATTGGAAAGCAGAGAGAGCATAACCACTGAGGTTCTGGAGACAGTTAGGCACCACACAGGGAACACATACAGGACACATACTATGAGCACTGGGGCTCTGGCTGGCAGGGTCCCAGTGACACAAGGACTAAAACAACATATATACAGTGAAATATGTGGGTAACATGCCAGGCAAGATGGTACTTTCTACAGTATGCGAACCACGAATCCACCCATAGTCAAGTGTAGTGTGTAGAGGGTCGCTTGGAGTGTGAGAAAACACTAAGGGTGTAAAGGAGACCCCAACCCAGGACCCAGGATAGCAGGAGTAAAATACTACTATTTCCACCAAAACACACTAAAGTCATGATGAAGGATTTTTCAAGGACCACAACAGACTGCAAAGCACTGAAGACAGATTCCTGGACCTGAAGACCTGTAAAGGATTGGGAACAAGTCCAAGAGTCACTAAAGTTTCCAGGGGGGCAGGAGCCCACTAAACCTCAGATGAAGGTGCAAAATGACTGCCTCCGGTTGGAATAAGATGCTGCTTTTGCACCAACGCAATGAGGTAGGAGGTTCTGCTTTGTGCAGAAGGTGGCCCACGGTGTGCTGGTGGACGCAGAGTTGTTTCCTCTGCAAAATACTGCAAACAAGCCTTGCTACCTGCAAGAGTCACAGTTGAAGAAAAAGGGTGCTGCCCAGGCCCTGGAAGGACCAGGATGTCACCCCTCAGGAGGGGAGACAGAGGGAGCCCTCAGCAACGTAGAGAGTCCACTGGATGGAGGGAAGCACCCATAGGAGTCCTTGAGCACGGGTTCAAGAAGACTGAAAACGGCGGTCATCTCAACACTGCAAAGAGAGGTCCCACGACACCGGAGGTCAACTCAGGGAGCTGAGCATCACAGAACGGAGTGGTGGGGACCTAGGCTCAGCTGTGCAGGCAGGATTTCTTGGAAATGTGCACAGAAGCCCTTGTAGCTGCAGATCACACAGTGCACAGGATTACTGTCTGGGGAGGGGAGGCAAAGACTTATCTCCTCCAAATTGGGACAGTTGGACCGCTGGACAGTCTGAGTCACTTTGGTCTACCACCTGTGTTCCAGGTGCCACGCTCGTCAGGATGACAGGGGACCCTGAGTAGCGGTGAAGCTGTCATTTGGTGCCTGCTGAAGCAGGGGGAAGACTCCATCAACCCAATGGGAGACTTCTTCATAGCTTCCTGTACAGGGTGAAGGCAGGCAGCCGGATCTGGCGTGAAACTGGACAAAGGAAAGGGGAGTGACCACTCCCCTGTCCATCAACACCCCAGGGGTGGTGCCCAGAGCTCCTCCAGTGTGTTCCAGACCTCTACCATCTTGAATGCAGAGGTGTGAGGGCACAATGGAGAACTCTAAGTGGCCAGGGCCAGCAGGTGATGTCAGAGTCCCCTCCTGATAGGCTCTTACCTGGTTAGGTAGCCAATCCTCCTCTAAGGGCTATATAGGGTCTCTCCTGTGGGTTTCTCTTCAGATAACGAATGCAAGAGCTCACCAGAGTTCTTCTGCATCTCTCTCTTCAACTTCTGCCAAGGATCGACCGCTGACTGCTCCCGGACGCCTGAAAAACCGCAACAAAGTAGCAAGACGACTACCAGCAACATTGTAGCGCCTAAACCTGCCAGCTTTCTCGACTGTTTCCTGGTGGTGCATGCTCTGAGGGCTGTCTGCCTTCAGCCTCCACTGGAAGCCAAGAAGAGATCTCCTGTGGGTCAATGGAATCTTCCCCTGCTACTGCAGGCACCAAACTTCTGCATCACCGGTCCTCTGGGTCACCTCTCATCTTGAGGAGTGTGGTCCCTGGAACACAGGAGCTGAATCCAAGTGACCCCGACAGTCCAGTGGTCCTTCTGTCCAAATTTGGTGGAGGTAAGTCCTTGCCCCCCCACGCCAGACAGTAATCCTGTGACTGCGAGATCTGCAGCTGCTAGGGCTTCTGTGCACTTTTGCTAGGATTCCTTCATGCACAGCAGAGCCCAGGTCCTCAGCACTTTGTCCTACATTGCTCAACTCGCTGAGTTGACCACCAGCTTTGTGGGACCCTCTTTTGTTGTGTTGAGATGACCGCCATGCTCAGATTTCTTGAATGCCTGTTCAAGTGCTTCTGCAGGTGCTGTCTACTTCTGTGGGGGCTCCCTCTGTTGCTGAGCACGCCCTCTATATCCTCCTCCAAGGGGCGACCTCCTGGTCCTTTCTGAGCCCGGACAGCACCCTATATCTTCAAATGCAACTCTTGCAGCTAGCAAGGCTTTTTTGTGGTCTTTCTGCGTAGAAACAACTCTGCACCCTCCAGCACACCGTAGGACATCTTCTGACCAAAGGAGAAGTTCGTGGCACCTTCCGTTGTTGCAGAATCTTTGGCTTCTTCCACCCAGAGGCAGCCCTTTTGCACCTTCACCCGGGGTTTAGTGGGCTCCTGCCCCCCCCTGGACACTTGCGTGACTCTTGGACTTGGTCTCCTTCCTTTGCAGGTCCTCAGGTCCAGGAATCCATCTTCAGAGCTTTGCAGTCAGTTGTTGCCTTTGCAGTATCCCCTATCTCAACATTACTGTCTTTCTGAGGTAGTAGGGTAACTTTACTCCTACTTTTCAGTGTCTTGGGGTGGGGTATCTTGGACACCCTTAGTGTTTTCTTACACTCCCAGTGACCCTCTACACACTACACTAGGCCTGCTGTCCATTTGTGGTTCTCATTCCACTTTTGGAATACATGGTTTGTGTTGCCACTAGGCCTATTCTGTCCGACAGTGTTTGCCCTACTTTTCTAACTGTTTACTTACCTGATTTTGGTTTGTGTGTATATTTTGTGTTTATTACTTACCTCCTAAGGGAGTATATCCTCTGAGATACCTTTAGCATATTGTCACAAAAATAAAATAGCTTTATTTTTAGTAACTGTGTATTGTGTTTTCTTATGATATAGTTCTAAGTGATATAAGAGGTATAGTAGGAGCTTTGCATGTCTACTAGTTCATCCTAAGCTGCTCTGCTATAGCTACCTCTATCAGCCTAAGCTGCTAGAACACCTCTAATCTACTAATAAGGGATAACTGGACCTGGCACAAGGTGTAAGTACCACAGGGTACCCACTATTAGCCTGGCCAGCCTCCTACAGTGTCAGTGTGTTTTTACTTTCTCAATGAGATCCTGCTAGCCAGGACCCCAGTGCTCATAGTGAAAACCGTATATGTCAGTGTGTTTTGCCTGTCTCACTGGGATCCTGCTAGCCAGGACCCCAGTGCTCATAGTTTGTGGCCTAATGTGTGTGTTATCAGTAGTGCCTAACTGTGTCACTGAGGCTCTGCTAACCAGAGTCCCCTGCACCAACTCCTGAAGAAACCAACCAGCTGACCACTGTCCAGTGGCCAAAAAGGAGTTTGCACCAGGTGCATTCTGGGAGTTGAACTCCGCACCCTCAAGGAGCATCTCAGAGTTTGTCCCGGTCGAAGGATTTTCACCTCGAAAAAACGTCTAAAGGTAAAAATCTCCACCGAGGGCTCCCGCGACGCGTATGCGAGGAAGAGTTCCAGGAGGTCAGATTGTACTGGCAGGTTCGTCCCGCTGAAGAAAATCTTTAGAAAAATGACTAAGGCCCTCATTACAGAGGACGCCCGCCAATGTTGGACCACTGAGCGGCCGCCTATGCAGCCGCAAACCCGCTGGCCGCATTACAGCATCCCCGCTGGGCCGGCGGGCAGAACAGCGGGGATGTCGACCGTAACATTGCAGCCGGCGGTGTTGCGGCCGTATGACGGGTGAAGCTGCACCCGTCGCGATTTTCACTGTCTGCGAAAAGCAGGGTGGGACTGTGCCTGGGGACCCCTGCACTGCCCATGCCAAGTGCATGGGCATTGCAGGGGCCCCCAATGGCCCCTGCAAATCCTCTTCCTGCCAGCCTTTCCATGGCGGTCTCTACCGCCATGGACAGGCTGGCGGGAAGGGGAGTCATAATCCCCAGGGCAGCGCTGCCCTGGCGGATTATAACCACCGGGACAACGATGGCGGGAAAACGCCGGTCCCAGCGGTGCGACCGTGGCGCTACCACCACGGTCATAATATGGCGTTTGTACCACCAGCCTGTTGGCCGTACAATCGCCAAAACAACCCTGGCAGTGTTTGACTGCCAGGGTTGTAATGAGGGCCTAAGGTAAACTTTTGACCAAGGCCTCCCGCGGGCTGTAGTCGAGCCGGGCTCCATCACGGTCGGCTTTAAACTTTTACTTTGCCCCAGTCGAGGTGCGACCAGATGACCAGATTGGCGATTTTGTTTCTATGCGCTAGAAAGCAATACTTCTTTAAAAATTCATATCTCCGGTTCCCCTTCTCTGATTTTATTCGTTTTGGTGTCATTTTAAACCTAAAAAATATTTCCTATTTTTATAAATTGATTTTGGATTTTTAAACTGTTTCCTATGTTTTATTTAATTACTGTTTTGTGATATTTGAATGCTTTACGCTTTGGTGGTCATTACAACATTGGCGGTAAAAGCCGCTTACCGCCGCGCAGAAGACCGCCGATACACCGCCGCGGAATTCCGCCACAGCTATTATGACCCACATCTCGGAATCCGCCGAAATTCAGACACCCACACAAGTCCGCCACACCAAAGGTCAGTGATAAACTGGCAAAAACAAATCCTCCACCGTCACGCCAACAGAAACACGCCCATGCTATCACGACCCACGAATCCACGTGGCGGTCTTTCAACCGCTGTATTCCATTGGCGGTACACACCGCCGCGCTCAAAATACACACACATCTCCAAAACACCGCCACATTGGACAATTCGAAATACACACACCTGACACACATACAAACACCACTCCCACACAATCAATACAATATAAAACACACACCCACATCACCCACAAAATCTTATAATATTGTGCATATTACACCAGTGGTATAGTAGGAGCTTTGCATGTCTCCTAGTTCAGCCTAAGCTGCTCTGCTATAGCTACCTTCTATCAGCCACTGCAGCCTGAGTGAACACACTATTTCACAATAATTGTCCACTGCACAAGGTAACTTATAAGTCACTTATATGTCTAACCTTAATTTACTGAAGACTAGGTGCAAAGTTACTGTGTGTGATGGCACCCTTGCACTAGCAAAAGTGCCCCCACGTTGTCCAGGGCCAATTCCCCGAACTTTGTGAGGGCGGGGACACCATTATAAGCATGCACTACAAATGTCAACACATATATGTAGCTTTACAATGGTAACTCTGAATATGGCCATGTGAGGTGTCTAAGATCATGGAATTGACCCCTAAATCCAAATCTGGTATTGGGGGCCAATCCCATGCACCCTGTGGGATCAACCATGGACCCCCAGTACTGCCAAACCTGCTCTCTGAGTTTTCCACTGCAGCCACAGCTGCTGCCACCTCACAGGCAGGTTTCTGCCCTCCTGGGGATTAAGCAGCTCAATCCCAGGAAGGCGGAACAATGCATTTCATTTGGGACAGGGGTGTTACACCCTCTCCCTTGGGAAATAGGTGTTACAAGCAAGGGAGGGGTATCCTCCCAGAGCCTCTAAAAGTGCTTTGAAGGGCACAAACGGTGCCCTCCTTGCATAATCCAGTCTACACCGGTTCAAGGACCCCCAGTCCCTCCTATGGCACGAAACTGGACAAAGGAAAGGGGAGTGACCACTCCCCTGTCCATCACCACCACAGGGGTGGTGCCCAGAGCTCCTCCAGAGTGTCCCTGGGTTCTGCCATCTTGTTTTCAGGATGGTCAGGGAACTCTGGGAGCATCTGAGTGGCCAGTGCCAGCAGGTGTCGTCAGAGACCCCTCCTGATAGGTCCATGCCTGGTTAGGTGACCAATCCCCCTCTGAGGGCTAATTAGGGTCTCTCCTGTGGGTGTTTCCCCAGATTTGATTTTGCAAGACTCCAGCAGGACTCCTCTTCAACCTCTGCTTCACCTTCTACCATCGGATCAACCGCAGAACTGCTCCAGGAACATCATTTCAGAGAACACACTGCATGGTAAAGTGGTGAGTTATAGTTAACGCAGTGCGGCAAGTTCTGTGGGAAGACTGTGTACAGAGGTGTGTGACTTGTAGTAAATGGAAGGTGGTTTGTTAACCAGAAACTGAAGTTATAACTAATATTTAAGAATTTAGAATGCTTGTATAGTTAGGTTGAGTTTGGAAAGAAAGAATATATTGTTTTCCTTACTATTATTTACTTAACCTTTGTTTACCTTGCTGAATATCTATCTATCTATCTCTCTATCTATCTAGCTATGTGAATATATATATATATATTTGTGTGGGTTTGTATGGGAAAATGTCAACCTAACTAAAACATTCTTGTACCCTTTCTTTTTATTCAGTGAATTTCTGTGTTTTTTGCCATGCACATGTTACATAATAATATTTCTATGAGGTTGCAGCTTGGCAATCAGGGCCTTACTTTTCCCCTGGATTCGAGGAGGACTTGAGGATCCACAGACCACCTAAAGAAAGGGCAATTTTTGCCCATTAGGAGTCCCTAAGGGCCCCACCATCTGTCCTATGGGGTCAGGATACCTGTACTCTGAACCCTTATGTGTTTTTACACATTTGTTTCTCCCACCACCCCCAGGCAATGCGAGAATTAAAATGGCTGCCACAATGTTTCTATCAGGTTGTGGCTAGCCAATAGGGCCTTGCTTTTCCTCCAAATCCACAGAGGATGCAAGGAGGCTTTGCGTACCTCTATATACAAATTTGATTTTCACTTAATAATAATAATAACTAGAAAACTACTGAACGGATTTACACCAAATCACAAAAGGGGTGTTTTCTGGACCAAGAGCTGCTTTCTGTCTGTAGGAGGCTGGCCTGGTTTGTAGTGGGTACCAAAGGTACTTACACCTTGTACCAGGTCCATTTATCCCTTCTTAGTGAAATGTAGTCAGGCTGTCTAGAGGTAGCTGCAGGCAGAGCAGCCAAGGCTGAACTAGGAGACTTGTAAAGCTCTTGCAATACCACTGTAGTCACACAGTACTCACACACATGAAAGACAATACTCAGTGTTACCATAAATAAAGGTACTTTATTTCAGTGACACAATGCCAAATATATCTTAGAGACTATACTCCCTTAGGAGATAAGTTTTATACACAATATATACACTAGTAACCAAAATCAGGTAAGTAATTAGTCAGAAAACAGTGCAAACAGTGAAAATCACTATAGGTTGCAATTGGCCTAGGGGGAACACAAACCATATACTAAAGTAGTGGAAGGCGAAAGTCACTTTCCCACCTAGGCAAGTTTCGTGTGTAGAGGGGCACTGGGAGTGTGAGAAAACACCAAAGATAAGTAAAATAAACCACCACAGAGCCCAGGAAAGCAGGAGTAAAGTACAGCAAGTTTCTTAAAGCACACTAGAAGTCCTGATAGAAGCTTATGCAAAAACCAGAAGAGGCTGCAAGACACCAACAATGGATTCCTGGACCTGAAGATCTATGGAAGAAGGGGAGCAAGTCCAAGAACCGGTGAAGAGTCAAGAGAGAACAGGAGCCCCTGCTAACCGGGATGAAGGGACAAAAGTGGAACCTCCAGTTAGAAGATAAAGGGGGTCATTCTGACCCTGGCGGCCGGTGACCGCCAGGGTCACCGACCACGGGAGCACCGCCAACAGGCTGGCGGTGCTCCCAAGGGCATTCTGACCGCGGCGGTTCAGCCGCGGCCAGAAAGGGTAAACCGGCGGTCTCCCGCCGGTTTACCACTGCCCTACAGAATCCTCCTTGGCGGCGGAGCGCGCTCCGCCGCCATGGGGATTCTGACACCCCCTACCGCCATCCTGTTCCTGGCGGGTCTCCCGCCAGGAACAGGATGGCGGTAGGGGATGCTGCGGGGCACTGCAGGGGCCCCCGTAAGAGGGCCCCACAAAGTATTTCAGTGTCTGCAATGCAGACACTGAAATACGCGACGGGTGCAAACTGCACCCGTCGCACATACCCACTCCGCCGGCTCCATTCGGAGCCGGCTTCCTCGTGGGGAGGGGTTTCCCGCTGGGCTGGCGGGCGGCCTCCTGGCGGTCGCCCGCCAGCCCAGCGGGAAAGCCTGAATGGCCTCGGAGCCGCCATATGGCGGTTCCCGCCAGGCGGGCGGCGACCACCGCCCGCCGGCCTCGGAATCAGGCCCAAAGTCAGTAATGCACCAAAGAAGACAGCTGCGGGGTCCTGGTTGGCGCAGGAGATGTCCCACGTTGAATGGATGAATGCAGACTGTTTTGTGTCAATGGATTCCACCAACAAGCCTTGGCTCACGCAAAACACACGATTGGCAGAAAATGGCTCTGTCTGAGCCCAGGAGGGACCTGGTGGTCTCAACTCAGGAGGAGGAGAGGGGGCTCTCAGCAACTGAGAGAGCTCACAGAAGACCAGGCAGCACACACAGGAGTCCCACAGCATGGGGCAAAGGAGGTGCAAATGAAGGTCCATGCAGCAGTACACAAAGGATGTCCACACCACCAGAGAACCACTCAGGGAGCTGTGTATCGTAGGATAGAGTGCTAGGGACCTGGGCTGTGCTGGGCACAAAGAAATTCTTGGAAAGTCACACACAAGCCGTAGCAGCTGCAAAACATGTGGTGCATGGGGCTACAGTCTTGCGTGGGAAGGCAAGCTCTTACCTCCACCAAATTTGAGCAACTGGACCTTTGGACAGTCAGGGTTGCTTTAGTCTACCACCGGTATTCCAGGATCCACGCTCATCGTCAGGACAGGGGACCCACAGCACCCGTTGTCGCTGCAGAGAGGTGCCTGCTGAAACAGGGAAGTGACTCTGTCACTCCACAGGAGATTCCTTCAGTTTGTCTGGTGCAGGCTGAAGACAGGCAGTCCTCTGTGGATTCACGACCTGGAAATGGTGGAAGTTGCTAGGAGGAGCTGGAGTTACAGTGTTGCAAGTCGTCTCTGTTTCTTTGTTACAAGTTGTAGAGTTCCTGGAGCAGTTCTGTGGTTGATCGGTCGGTAGAAGGTGAAGTAAAGGATGCAGGCCAGTCCTGATAGAGTCTTGCAATCCGAATCTGACGAAACACCCACAGGAGAGGCCCCATATTGTGATTGGTCCCCTAACCAGGTAAGGACCTATCAAGAGGGGTCTTTGACATCACCTGCTGGCCACTCAGATGCTACAAGAGTGGCCCACCACCTTGGAATCCAAGAGGGCAAAACCCAGGGACACTCTGGGGGAGCTCTGGGCACCACCCCTAGGGTGGTGATGGACAGGGGAGTGGTCACTCCCCTTTCCTTTGTCCAGGTTCATGCCAGAGCAGGGACTGGGGGTCCCTGAAACAATGCACACTGGATTATGCATGGAAGGCACCATCTGTGCCCTTCAAAGTACTTCCAGAGGCTCTGGGAGGATACCCCTCCCCTGCCTGTAACACCTATTTTCAAAGGGAGAGGGTGTAACACCTCTCTCCTAAAGGAAATGCATTGTTATGCTTTCCTTGGATTGAGCTGCTCAAGTCCCAGGAGGGCAGACTCCTGTCTGTGAGGTGGCAGCAGCTGGGGCTGCAGTGAAAACCTCAGAATGCTGGTATGGCAGTACTGGTGGTCCACTGTGGAGCCCCAAGAGTGCATGGGAATGTGCAAGCAATAGTGGAATCAGTATTGGGTACAATGATACAATTCCCAGTTGTTAGACACCTTACATGGCCATATTCGGGGTTACCATTGTGATGCTGGACATAGGTGCTGACCTATGTAAAGTGCACACTCATAATGGCGTCCCCGCACTCACAAGGTCTTGGAAAATGGGCCTTGACGACGTGGTGGCATCTCTGCTAATGCAGGGGTGCCCTCACACACAGTTACTTTGCACCCAACCTTCAGGGTCTGAAGGCCTGACATATAGGTGACTTATTGTAAGGTCTTAAAGGCATAGGTTCAATACCCAAACGGAATCACCGGAAAGAAGGTACGTTTATTTATTAAAATAATGCCCCAGCCATCGATTCCACTTCACCGTCCGTCAATCCTCCAACCGTCCTCTCCCCATCGCGAGCTGCGCACTCCCTCAGAGACTGCACGAGGATTCTCCCTCGGCATCTCCGTGGAGACCTCCGCGCGGCGCGGCTCATCGCGCGCGGCGCGGCTCGGCTCCAATACATCACACATCTCCCCCACTTATAATGAACAAATATTTAAACAAAGAAACATATCTTAACTACATATACATCATGAACATTGACCAAACACAACCGTATGTAATTTAAAAAACAAATAAAATAACTGCATTCCAAACGGATACACCAAAACCCTTTGGATAAATAACATTCGATTTAGACCAAAGTCATTCAGCTGTTCAGGATAAAACATAGGGCCTCATTCTGACCCTGGCGGACGGCGGAGGCCGTCCGCCAGGGTACCGCCGCTAATTGACCGCACCGCGGTCAAAAGACCGCGGCGGCCATTCAGACATTTCCTCTGGCCCGGCGGGCGCTCTCCAAAAGAGCGCCCGCCGGCCCAGAGGAAATGCCCCTGCAACGAGGACGCCGGCTCAAAATTGAGCCGGCGTAGTTGCAGGGGTGCGACGGGTGCAGTTGCACCCGTCGCGTATTTCAGTGTCTGCTTAGCAGAAACTGAAATACTTTTCGGGGCGCTCTTACGGGGGCCCCGCGGCACCCCCTACCGCCATCCTGTTCCTGGCGGGCGAACCGCCAGGAACAGGATGGCGGTAGGGGGTGTCAGAATCCCCCATGGCGGCGCAGCAAGCTGCGCCGCCATGGGGGATTCTAAGGGCAGCGGTAAACCGGCGGGAGACCGCCGGTTTGCCTCTTCTGACCGCGGCCGAACCGCCGCAGTCAGAATGCCCTGCGGGGCACCGCCGGCCTGTCGGCGGTGCTCCCGCCGACCCTGGCCCCGGCGGTCTTAGACCGCCGGGGTCAGAATGACCCCCATAGTCTTTCAGGTGTTCAGGAGAATTCTTCCTCCGACAGCTTCTCCTTATCCCTTCACCCCTAGTACCACCACCATAAGATCTATCACTTTGTGTTCTTGACTCATGACCATTACTACTGTAATTTCTATTATATAAATCTGGTTGTACAAGCTCATTAATCCTAACAACGCGGTTCATGTTCCAAATTCTGCCATCAGAAGTTTTTATAGCGTTTTTAAATAACTTGATCACCACCAAGGGTCTTGTGAAACTTGAATCTTTTACACACCCAGTAGGTGCCTTAATCTTCACCACATCACCTACAACAAGCTTCATTTCCGAAACTTTCTTTCTTGCATCAAATTCTTGCTTCCTCCTTTCTATAAGTCTTAATTCTCGGTCCCGCCAATCAGAATTGTCTAAATTAAAACAATTTTTCCTCCACTCCATCCATCCAGGACAGACCTTGGTGTTAGGTAACCTCTTCTTGAACAAAACAAAAGGAGATTTTCCAGAGGTAGCATGCGGTGAAAATCGATAATTTGTGATCCTCTTCAACAGCTCCGTCTTCCAATTTAAAGTGTTCACCTTTGCCAACTGAATACTTTCCTTAATAAATTTATTAAATCTCTCTACTGCACCATTAGTCTCAGGATGATATATCGCTGATCTTTTGTGTTTGATCCCACATTCACTCATATATTTCTCAAAATTTGAGGAACAAAATTGCGGACCATTGTCAGATAACACTGATTTAGGAAAACCTTCTTTCCTAAAAATGTCCTCCAAAAAACATATAACACTGGAAGAGGAAACATCACATACACTTTTGACCTCCACCCATCTGGAAAACAGATCAATCAGCACGATCAGATATGGGGTGGAATGTTCTCCCGCTAATGGACCAACAATGTCTATTGCAATTTCATCCCAGGGTTTACATGGCAATTGCCTACAAATCATTGGTACGTTTCGAGTCCTCAAAATGTTATCACTATGTGAACATTGTATACAGTTTCTGACCACACGTTCCACCTCCGAATCCATCCCTGGCCACCAAAAACCTTCTCTCAAATTCCCTTTTGTCTTCACAATTCCCAGATGGCCTTCATGAGCTTGGTTTATTATTTTAGCCCTTAATACCCCAGGTGGAATCAATCTTGTGCCTCTCAGCAACATACCATCATCCACAGCTAACTCATTCTTTACCAAAAACCACACCTTGTTTAGTGATCCAAAACTCCCACTCTCCAATGCTTCGCACACTTGTCGCAGTTCTACATCCTCCTTCACCGCATCTTTCCACTCATGCTCAGATATCGCTCCACATGTAATTTCACAAACATCATAGAATAATTCACAATCATTATCTCCCTGTCCATGGAATTCTAACTCCTTCTCCTTGACATCCTCTGCAACCAATCTGGATAGACAATCTGCGCTAAAATTTAACGCTCCCGGCAGATATTCTACTTTAAATCTGAACTCTTGCAAAGAAACTATCCACCTCCTAATTCTTGCAGAAATAGAATTCAAACCTTTGCTGCGAAATATCTCAACTAAAGGTTTATGATCGGACAGTACAACAAACTCTGTACCGCAGACAAAATGCTTGAATTTTCTCAGTGCCCAGTGAATGGCCAAGGACTCTTTTTCAATTACCGAGTAATTTTCCTCAGCTCCACTCAAAGCTTTAGATGCACAAGCAATTAAACATTTCTTCCCATTGTCATCTTGCATCAAAATTGCACCCAAACCCTTCGCACTGGCATCAGTGACAATAAAGGTAGGCTTGTTTGGTTTAAAAGCCTGAAGACACGGAGCATTCTCCAGTTCCTCCTTAACTTTAATAAATTCTTTATCACAATTAGTGTCCCAAATAAACTCCTTCCCTTTCTTTAAAAGAAGTCTCATGTTCACTGTCTTCTCAGACAAATTCTTAATGTACCTACCATAGTACTCTACCATCCCCAAAAATGAACTCACTTCTTCCTTGGTTTTGGGTGCTACTAAATTTCTTATAGTTGAGACTAACTCAGGTTTGGGTTTAACCCCTTCCCCTGTGATTAAATGTCCAAGGTACT
Organism: Pleurodeles waltl; assembly: GCF_031143425.1. NCBI lineage: Eukaryota > Metazoa > Chordata > Amphibia > Caudata > Salamandridae > Pleurodeles > Pleurodeles waltl. The sequence continues at coordinate 756,518,102 of NC_090449.1, read as the reverse complement.
CGACTTCCGTTAAGCCAAACCGACATTTTTTCCTTTTAAGAGTAAACCCTGCTTGACTTAATCTCCTCAGAACAAATCTCAGACGCTCCCAATGTTCACTTACCGTGTCTGCAAAAATTAAGACATCATCCTGATAACATTTCACACCCTTTACATTCCCCAAAACCTTGTGCATGATACGTTGGAATACAGAGGCTGCCGATACCAATCCAAAAGGCATCCTCTTAAATTTAAAGGCACCAAAAGGAGTGATGAATGCTGTCAATTCCTGAGAAATCTCCTCCAGTTCTACTTGATGGTATGTCGACATTAAATCTAATGTGGAGAAAATTTTCGCTCCTCCAATTGTGGACACAATTTCTTCAATATTTGGAAGAGGAAATTTGTCAACTACAACTTCTCTGTTTAGGGCCCTAAGATCTACACATAATCTGATGTCACCATCTCCCTTCCTTGCTACGACTATGGGTGCCAACCATTCCGTTGCTTCCACTTCTTCTATTATATCCAAATCCTGCAATCTCTTTAGTTCTAACTTCACCGACTCTTGTAGTGCCAACGGTATTTTCCTCACTTTGGCTACTACCGGAGTGGCACCCTTTTTCAGTCTAATTCTATGTCTGTATCCTTTTAAACAACCTAATTTCTCCACAAACACTTCAGGAAATTCAGAGATTACTTCACCTTCCACACCCTTAACAAACTGTATTTGCACTTGTGGCTGTGCATTGGGATTCAATACTACCCCCAACAATCTTTGATGTGCCCAACTTAAAAGATTGTCCCCCTTATTGGACACATAAACTTTACCAACTAAATGTCTCCCTTTCAATTCAAGATGACCTTCAAAGAACCCTAACATTTTTAAAGGTTGACCACCATAACCACCCGGGCGTACGTCCATTTTATTTAAAACCTTAACTTTCTTTGCTAATAAGTCGAAGTTTTTCTTGGAAATTATTGTTAATTGCGAACATGAATCAAACCTCATCAACAAATCAACTCCCTCTACTTTCATCACTTCGCTTGGATGTTCTTCATTTTTTCTCCATGTTTCAACTTGGAAAACCACTTCTTGAGACACTTCTTTAATCTCCTTCATAGTGTTGCCACTACCATACCTCTTCTTCTTGTTACGACAACATCTATAGTAATGACCTTTTCTACCACAGCCATTGCACACTACATTTAAGGCAGGGCACATACTAGCATTAGCCTTGTGGCCAATTTTCCCACATCGAAAACATTCACCTTTAAACTTAGTCTCCTCACAGTATTAAGTTCTTTGCTTTTTACTTCACATATCACCTCATCCACCTTTGAAGATTCATAAGTCATAACCTTGTTACAGCCTAGCTCTTTAACACATTTAAGCATATGTTCAACTCCTTTTGCTACCAAAATCAATTCTTCTAAAGGTGGTTCATCCTTTAACCACAATTCTTCCCTAATCTTGTCACTACTACACCTCAGTACAAATTGATCCCTGATTCTTTCATCTACTGAAGATCCAAATTTACAAGAGGCTGCCAGTTTTCGCAAACTAGTAATGTATTCTTCCACTGATTCATCTTTCCCTTGTTCTCTTCTACCAAAATAATACCTCTCCATTATCGTACTGACTCTTGGTATATAATGTTTGTCAAATTTTTTAATGCACAACTCATATTCATTCAAATTTCTAGATTCGTCAAGACTTAACTCTGGTAGATTTTCAAGTACCACTTGACCTTCACCTCCTAAACAGTGCATCAAAAGTGCATGTTTTCTCTCTGCGCTGAGTGATGGCCCACACACTCTAGCATAATGAACAAACATTTTCTTCCATTTAGCCCAAGAATAAGTAGGATCACCCGGACTGCTTAAGAAAAAAGGAGGGGGTGTAACGTTCTGCATTGTTAAATATCAGATAATTTAAACAACTAACACAAATACATAAACTACGTTAGTGTAAGCTGAAAACAGAATCCTAACTTCTCCAACTTCCTATATAATATTCATCACACACATTTTACATTTTCTGTATACTTAAATTAATACCAAAACCCTTCCCACAAAGGTGTGCCTATCACCGTGCAATGTTTGTGACAGGCAAATTCCCTTTCAAGTCAAAGGTGTGCCTATCACCGCATACAGATGCTACAGATCATTTCACAAAATTGGATCCATCATTGAAAAATGCTGTTGAACAAAAGAGCAACACATCCCCTTTAACGGTGATTCACGACTATCCCTTTAGGAGGAAACCACACCTTCTGTAAGTCTTGAAAGCATTTCCAACACTGCTGAAAAGAGACACTTCCCCTTTAACACTGTTCTCCAAAAGTGCCTTTAAGTGGAAACCACACCTCCGTGAACTCATGAAATCCGGCTGATTTCACTTCCTTGCTTCAATTTCAAATGCACTTCCTTCGTCTGCCTCCAAGAAAATGGAACTTCGGTTACCCAAAATACGTTCTTCCTCGATGTTGGGGCAAAATGTAATCCACCTCGTCGCCAGTGTAAGGTCTTAAAGGCATAGGTTCAATACCTAAACGGAATCACCGGAAAGAAGGTACGTTTATTTATTAAAATAATGCCCCAGCCATCGATTCCACTTCACCGTCCGTCAATCCTCCAACCGTCCTCTTCCCGTCGCGAGCTGCGCACTCCCTCAGAGACCGCACGAGGATTCTCCCTCGGCATCTCCGTGGAGACCTCCGCGCGGCGCGGCTCATCGCGCGCGGCGCGGCTCGGCTCCAATACATCACACTGATAATTGACCTGGTGCAGTGAAAATGGCTCTGAACTAGTGCTTGCACTATTTCACACAGGCTGCAATGGCAGTCCTGAAGAAGTCTTTGTATGGGCTCTCTATTGGTGGCAAAAGAAATGCTTCAGCCCAAATGTATCCCCTTGAACCCCAATGCCCTGGTTACCTAGGTACCATATACTAGGGACTTATAAAGGGGGTCCAGTATGCCAATTTGTTTTAAACATTCCCTCCCCATTCCTGATTGTGAAAGTTTGGCCTTCTAATTGGCAATAGATGCCACTTTCACCCTCTCTGGGATTTTAATATACCGACCTCCTGGTCCCTATGGGAGATTCCTTCAGGCTCTACCAGAGAGTGTAGCAATCTTCGCCTGCAAACACTCCAACTGTACTATCTTGGAGGACTTTAACATACATGCCGAGGATCTTCACAATAACTCTGTTAGAGCGCTACTTGGGGATCTAGCAGCTTTGGACCTCCCACAATTTGTATCTGGCCCCACACATCCTAGAGGACATACACTTGATTTAGTCTTCAGCAACCTTTCCAATATAGTGGCTGAGGCCCCCCTTCCCCTGACTTGGACCGACCACGTTTTAATCACACTAATTTTCGGACTAATTTTCCCTCAGCTCTTCAGCCCCATGGCCACCTAACTATTCATCAGTGGTCAACGCGGAACAAAAAAGATTGGATAGATATTCTCACGCACCTGCAGGCTATATCATTCCCTGGTCTATCCTACACCGTGGATTCCTTTGATAAATGGATTTCCCATTCCTTAGTTATTGTACTACCTACTAAGATCATTTCTAACACTAAGCACCAAAAGAAATCTCCCTGGTTTTCCCTTCATCTGTTGCTTTTAAAAAAAGAATGCAAGCAGATGAAGAGGAAATGGAGGAAATCATACGACCCTGGCCTAAAAAAAGTTTATAGAGACCTGACTCGTTCTTTCCATTCAGAAATCAAAGCGGCGCAGGCATCCTACTATACCGTTAGGATTGAATAGTCCTCCCATTCCCCCAAAGAGATCTTTTCAATTGTCAAGGAAATGACTCAGCTTCCTTCTGCCAAAAATGTGACAGAAGGCTCCAGGGAACATAGTAATGACCTAGCCTGCTTCTTTCAAAAGAAAATATCTGACATTCTGGAAACTCTTCCTAATAATTTTATCAATGTGGATAAAGTGGTCTCGTCCACTGATGATCAAGGTTCTTGAGTCCTACTTTCAACTTTCCAGCCGATTAATGAAGAGGTTGTGGATAAGCATCTCCGCTCTATAAAATCTGGGTCCCCTTTGGACCCATCCTCTCCTTCTACCCTAGCCTTAGGATCAGAAGTCGTAACGCCGGTCCTAACTAAGATTCTTAATGACTCTGTCCTTAGGGCACATTCCCCATCACTGAAAACATGCTGTGGTCAAGCCTCTGCTAAAAAAAACTAATCTTGACACAACCACGCCCGGCAATTATAGACCAATTGCTCTTCTCCCAATTGCATCTAAAATTATGGAGAAACACGTCAACTCCCAGGTGTCAGGTTTTCTTGAGAAACACAATCTTCTTCACAACACCCAAATGGGTTTTAGACCACTCCACAGCACTGAATCTGCCCTTTTGGCTGTAACCGAAGACACTAGACTCCACTTAGATGCTGGTGGACATGCAGCCATCATTCTTCTTGATTTGAGTGCTGCGTTTGATACTGTGGACCATAAGACCCCTTTACGCAGAATCACTCAAATGTGAATTGAAGGCATTTGCCTTAAATGGCTTTCGTAATTTCTTGATCAGAGGACATTTCAAGTCCTGGATCAGACATACTACTCAGACATTTTCTCCCTGACATGCGGTGTTCCACAGGACTCGTCCCTGAGTCCCACACTTTTTAACATTTATATGGCCTCGTTGGCAAAGACCGTGGAACACTACGGGTTATCACTTAGCTCCTATGCTGATCATACTCAATTGGTCTTTCCTGTTTTTTACCGACAGTAACTCAGAATCTGCTGTCCTTTCGTCATGCCTGGCGACATTGCTGATTGGATGGCTGATAGCAAATTAAAATTAAATGATGAAAAATCAGAGGTTATGCGTGCCTTCAGTCCCCTATGTTAGCCCTAGCAGGACTAAACAACCTCCCCTCGCCTAAACACACTATTAAAAGCTGGGCTTTTGGTTGGACACACAATTTACAATGGAATGCCATGCAAAGAAACTAGCCGCCTCTTGTTTTTATGTCTTGAGGACCTGTAGGAAAATGTTCACATTTCTCCCTTTTTTAGCCAAACGGCTCATTGCTCAGGCCCTAATTTTAGCTCGTCTGGACTATGGGAATATTTTATTTATGAGTTCTCCTAAGTATGTTGTGAAGAGGCTGCAGGTGGTAAGGAATGCCGCTGCCCGTCTTTTGATGGGCACTCCTAAACATCTTTCAGCAAAATCCACCCTAGCCTCCCTTCATTGGCTACCCATTGAACAGCACATTAACTTTAAAGCTGCCTGCTTTGTTTACCGAGCTCTTCATACCAGAGATCGGGCCTTTCTTAGACAGACTATAACCCCATATATTCCCTAACGTTTACTCAGATCCTCTTCTGCATCCCTGATTAACATACCTCGGGTTAAGAAAGGGAGATGGGGAGGCAGATCTTTCGCCTTTAGGGCAGCCGAACTATGGAATTCTTTTCCAGCTGAGCTTCGCTTAGAAGACTCTGAATGCTCTTTTCGAAAACTGCTGCAGACTTTACTCTTTCCTATATAGTGTGCCAGATTTGTTTGTTTAATCTGGTCCTGCACTAGTGCTGGGAAGCCTTCGGGTAGCCATGCGCTCTATAAATTACTAAATTGAAATAAATAGAAAATAGAATACTGGGATACCAGTATGTAAGTACACATTTGGAACCAGAGAGAGCATAAGCACTGGAGTTCTGATTAGCAGGACTCCAGTGACACAGTCAAGGATACTGACAAAAACAGTGAAACATACTAACTAATAGGGCACAAACCATAAGCACTGGGGTTCTGATTAGCAGGATCCCAGAGTCACAGTCAAAACACACTGACAAACAGGCCACAAATAGGGGTAACTATGCTAGAAAGAGGCTACTTTTTCAAATCATCCAGCAGTTCGGGCTGTAAAATGTGTTTTGGGACCCCACTTTTTCTCCGCCCCGCTTGACAGATCACCCCAAAACATTCCAGACAGCAGCTGACGTAAGCATCAAAGTTTTTTGGTAACATTTTGTGAAGATTCACCAACCAACGCTAAAGGTATAGGCAAGTCAAAAACGCTTTTCCAATGGAAACTAGGTCCTAACTATAACTACCTACTGGTGACTACCAGTAGATAATATATACATATATATATAAATATATATATATACATATGTATATATTTAAAAAGACATTATAGTCAGGTTCCGAATTTATTCACACAAAACCAGAGAAATTCAGCAGTTTATTTAGAGTACTTTCAAGTAACTATAACATTTGATCTATGTTAACTATAACTCTCTTCCCTGATATGCATAGTTTTTTCATCCATAATTTGACAGCTAATGTTTCATTGATTTTTTTATTGACGTTATAAAGGTTTACATGAGTGCTGTAATATCTGGGAAAATTAGCAGTGCAAAGCGAAGGTTCAAATTATAGTTACCTTAGGCCGTGAGTAATAGTTACTTGGAGTAACTCAAACTATAATTGCTGAATTTCTCTGGTTTTATGTGAGCAAATTCAGAGCCTAACTATAATGTCCCTGTACCCCTTCTTTCTAGCAAGGTTAGCATGGTTAACCCCACTTTTGGCCTGTTTGCGAGTGTGTGTCAGTGTGTTTTTACTGTGTCACTGGGATCCTGCTAGCCAGGACCCCAGTGCTCATAGTGAAAACCCTATATGTCAGTGTGTTTTGCCTGTCTCATCCTGCTAGCCAGGACCCCAGTGCTTATAGTTTGTGGCCTCATATGTGTGTTGTCAGTAGTGCTAACTGTGTCACTGAGTCTCTGCTAATCAGAACCTCAGTACTTATGCTCTCTCTGCTTTTAAATTTGTCACTATAGTCTAGTGCCTTTATTTACAAATTTCAATTGGCACACTGGACCCCCCTTAGCATTTCTTTTGCCACCCATAGGGAGCTCAGACAAACCCTTGCACAGGCCTGCCATTACAGCCTGCGTGAAATAACACACACGTTATTTCACAGCCATTTCCACTGCACTTAAGTAACTTATAAGTCACCTATATGTCTAATCTTCATTTACTGAAGGTTAGGCGCAAAGTTACTAAGTGTGAGGGCACCCTTGCACTAGCAAAGGTGCCCCCACATAGTTCAGGGCAAATTCCCGGGACTTTTTGAGTGCGGGGACGCCATTACACAGGTGCACTATATATAGGTCAATACCTATATGTAGCTTCACAATGCTAACTCCGAACACGGTCATGTAAGGTGTCTAAGATCATGGAATTGTCCCCCCATTCCAAATCTGGCATTGGGGAGCCAATTCCAGGCACCCGGGGGGCTCTACCATGGACCCCCAGGACTGCCAAACCAGCTCTCTAAGGTTTGCAATGCAGCTACAGCTGCTGCCACCTCACAGACAGGGTTCTGCCCTCCTTGGGTGTGAGCAGCTCAGCCCCAGGAAGGCAGAACAAAGCATTTCCTTTGGGAGGAGGGTGTTACACGCTGGGGAGGGGTAGCCTCCCCCAGACTCTGGAAATGCTTTGAAGAACATGGATGGTGCCTTCCTTGCATAAACCAGTTCTCAAGGTTCAGGGACCCTCAGCCCCTGCTATGGCACGAAACTGGACAAAGGAAAGAAGAGTGACCAGTCCTCTGTCCATCACCACCCCAGGGGTGGTGCCAGAGCTCCTCCAGTGTGTCCCAGACTTCAGCCATCTTGTTTTCCAAGGTGTGGGGACACTCTGGAGGCCTCTGAGTGGCCAGTGCCAGCAGGTGACATCAGAGACCCCTCCTGATGGGTCCATACCTGATAAGGTAGCCAATCCCCCTCTCAGGGCTATGTAGGGTCTCTCCTGTCGGTTTCTCTTCAAATTCTACTTGCAAGTTTCAAGCAGAAATCCTCTGCAACTACTACTTCATCCTCTGACCTCGGATCGACTGCAGACTTCTCCAGGAAACCCTGTAACAGCTACAAAATATCCAGAAGGGCTACTTTTTCGCAGCAACTTCAGCTTCAGCCAGCAACTGCAAAAGTTTCCACGGCGTGCATGCTCTGGGGACTCCCTATCTTCACCCTGCACCAGAAGGACCAAAGAAATCTCCTGTGGAGTGACGGAGTCACTTCCCTGCTCATGTAGGCACCTTCTAAGTCCACAACCAGTTCTCTTGGACTCCTCTTATCACGACGAGCGTGCTCCTTGGAACACAGGTGGTGGACACCTTCGAAATAGACTGTCCTGAGGTCCTGCTGTCCCAATTTGGGGGAGGTAAGAACTTGCCTTCCCCAAGTACGACAGCACCCCTGTGCACCACGTCTTCTTCACCTCCTGAGGCCTCTGTGCACTATTTACTAAATTTCTTTGTGCACAGCCTGGCCCACGTCACCAGCACTCTATCCTGCGAGGCTCAACTGGCTGAGTTGTCCTCTGGCGGCTTGGGACCTTCCTTTCTAGTGCTGCACCAACCACATTTTGCACTTCCTTTGTCCCTGTGTCCTGGGACTCCCGTGGGCATTGTCTGGTCAACTGAGGGCTCTCTGAGAAGCTGAGAGCCTGCCTCTTTCTCCTCATGCAGAGTTGAGGCCCCCAGGTCCCTCCTGGGTCCAGACAGCACCACTTTGATGCGAAATGTGACTTTGCCGGAACCAAGGCTTGTTGGACGAATCCAGCACCAAAACTCATCTGCATCCAAAATCTCTTCATGGACATCCATTGCATCATGCAGGAACCCGCTGACATCTTCCTTGGGTGCATTTCTGTAGTCTTTGTCCAACCGGGGACTCTTCTTTTTCACCATCTTCTGGGATGGCATGAGCTCCTGTCCTTCCTGGAACTTCCGACTTCTGGACTTGGTCTCCTTCCTTTGCAGGTCTTCAGGTGCAGGAATCCACCATTTGTTGTTTGCAGTCTTGCTTGGTTCTCGCAATAACTCTAATCACGACTTGTAGTGTGTCCTAAGGAAACTTGCAGTACTTTACACCTACTTTCCTGGGCTCTGGGATGGGGTAATTTACTTACCTTTGCTGTATTCTTACTCTCCCAGTGATTCTCTACACACTACACTTGTCTAGGGGGAATTTGTGATTCGCATTTCACTTTCTTAGTATATGGTTTGTGTTGCCCCTAGACCTATTTTCTCCCATTGCATTCTATAGCATTTCCTATTGGTTGCACTATCCTATGTTTAATTTCTCACCTTATTTTGGTGTCTAGTGTATATATTGTGTATAATACTTACCTCCAGAAGGAGTATTGCCTCTAAGATATTTTTGGCCTTGTGTCACCCAAATAAACTACCTTTACTTTAGGTAACACTGAGTATTGTCTTTATTTGTGTATAAGTATGGTGTAACTATAAGTGGTATTACAAGAGGTTTGAATGTCTCCTAGTTCAGCCTAAGCTGCTAGAACACTACTACTGTTCACTACTAAGGGATAACTGGACCTGGTGTAAGGTGTAAGTACCCAAGGTACCTACTACAAACCAGGCCAGCCTCCTACAATGTAAAGTAATTTTCATTACTATACATCAATCCAGCAATTGTCTGCAGCAATTCCCCCTAACCACCAAATCCCAAAATGCAGCCTTTGGCAATGCATGGTGGAGTTGGGGGAGTGCCTGTCTCTGCGTATGAGAATGCATGGCTGTGAGAGTGTGTGTCTGGGTGTGAGAGGGTCTATGTGGGTGTGAGAGTGGATGTGAGAATGTTTGATTGCACTCCAATTAATGAAAGATGGATTTCAGAAATTTTTTCAATATGGAATCATGAAGTAAACACACCTCAATTGCCTTCGCAAAGCCCAGGAGTTAGGATTATTTGTCCTTTCCAGAAGTGGAGCTTCAACTGGGGCACGTGCTACATTTATATTTGTAAGTGCTTCCTGTTGAGGTATAATTTCTGTGAAATGAGCATCATGGCCAGAATGGAAGCTCACCTGCTTGTTTATCCACAAGAATCCACATTTCTGCACAAAATGTCTATCCAACTGGAGTACTTTCTACTGGTTAGTTAGTAAGTGCTACCTCATTGTGAGTGCTACATTGTTGGGTGCAGGAGGCGGGGTCGCTTGGCCCAGCCATCTGTCCTAGGTGCCCTCAAGGGCACCAAGTGTGCAATGGGACCGGTGGGAACCTGAAAGCCCTTGAGGTCCCAGCCGGTTTGCCACCTCCTGCGGGACCTGTCATTGCTGTCACAGACAGGGAGCAATCCTTTCCTCTGTTTTCCTGCCTGCATGTTTGCGGGCAGGGAAGAAGAGGAAACCTCTGCTCCCAGCAAGCAAGAGCTCTAGGAGCAGAGTTGCTGCAAAGCTCCTGTCAAGTCAGAGCAAACAGCTATGTCCGAGGGTGCATACCCCGGAACATAGCAGGAGCCGGCCCTGATGGGTGATGGTCCCCAAGGCCATTATTGGCTCCTTGAGAGGGGCAATCGGCCCCCCCTCCAACCTTTAACTTTGCCCTGGGAAGGTGGTGGTTCCCAGGGCCAGGCATCTGCAACTGACCCCCTTTATTATCTTATTTACACCTCAGGGAGGTGGCAGTCCCTGAAGCTGGGTGAGGGCCACTCGCCCCTCCTTATTTGCAACAACTTGCCCTGGGGAGCTGGTGGTCCCCAGGCCTGGGGGTCTGCATCAAACCTCCTACATCATTTTCATTCAGGCCCAGGAGGTAGCAGACCTTTAGCTTTTCAGTGATTTCCTATAAGTAATTTTAATGACTAATCATTAATGCAACCACCAGGCCCTGCAGCCAACCCCGTTTAACAACCCAACCCTGCACCACTCACTGCAGCCACCCAACCCCACAATGCACAATCTTCATCTGTGCATGCTGCGGGGTTGGCCTCAGGGCCTGGCCTGCGGCCATCCCCCTATAAACACCCAGCCCAGCACCACACACGACAAACACCCAACACATCGCTATACATGACCTTTGGCCATGTATGGTGGTGGATGGCTGCAGGACTACACCCAACCCCCTTATAGGCACTCAGCCCTGCACTACACACAGCTACTGCCCAACCCACGGGCCACATACATCCTTTGGCCAGGCCCTGTGGCCAACCCACTTATTACTACATAACTAAACATAAATTACACTTTCCTCTGAAACTGGCTCAACATTTCCAGACACTCTTTTCCAGATTCAATGAGCTCCTTTATGCGATCTAAATCGGAGACTTTCAAACTTTATTGGACATGTTTGGCTCTTGATGATAAATCATCCATTTCCTCTCCCTTTCCATACAGAATTTCATTAACTTTAATTTGTGAATAAACTTGAAAATGTCAGTCCGTGTCTGACTATAATTTAATGTACTCTCCGGACAAAGGATGAACAAGCCAAAAGTCATCTGATGTCTTGTTTACTGTGAGTAAACAAATGCCTTACACTTCTCCAAGATTGGCCTAACAGCTCGACTAAGCTACCATGAAAGCTAGAGCATTAGGTGGTCTAGCATTTACCACTGCAAACCCACATGTGGTTGCCTGGACCTTCCGCACGGTGTGCCTAGGTTTCCACACTACATAGAGGGCCAGCCTCCTACACTGGGGAGGTGGCGGTCCCTGGGGTTGTGGGGGGCAGGCGCCCCCTGCATTTAATTTAATTACAGTTACATGGAGGTGGCGGCCCCTGGAGCTGCAGTTGGGGGGCCTCCCAGCCCCCCCATTACATACAATGGGAGCCCCGAGGAGGTGGCCCTGAGCATTGCCAGCCACTCCTGCAAGATCTTGAAACCCTGCCATGCTTAGGTAGAACTTACCTTGGGAGTCCAGTTACTCAGGAAATCTCTTAGAATAGAACTCAGCATAATCACTCCTCGCGTATTTTTTGAGTGGAAAGCTATGATAGCAGCCTATGGCGAAAGTGAGCAGAACCTCACCAATTCTACCCCGGGCTCACTCAAGTTAGCCTTTGGGGACTCTAAGGAGGGGGCCAGTGGGCATTCTGATGTTCCTATAGAGACAATTTTAGCTGAGATTTTGCGAGCTGTACAAAACACCCTCCAGTTGACTGTTGAAGCCATTAACTATCAGTCTGCAAGGATGAACACTCAAATTAAGCTGCTGAGTACGCTGGCAATTTTCACATCAGGGATTGACACGAAAATCACAAACCTTAACAGATTAATTACCAAAGCACAAAAGACAGTTGAGGCTTGGACACCTGCAGGCCCTTGTGTCTGTTCACAAATTTTGCACAAGTTAGTGACTCTTCCAGGAATATTAAGCAATCTCATTGATGATCTGAGATGCACCCTGATGCAGTATGTCTCAGCAAGCACTAAGGCTACTGAAGCTGCCAGTAACACGTACATCCCGACATCTCAAGTCGAGCCCTTTCATATCCTCTCAAGGAGTATGCCAGGTGCTCTGCAAGCAGGTAATTCCAGTAGCATAGTGGCCAGGGACCAGATTGCAGTTGGCAGAACTCGTTGAAGTATTGCTGCAACTAAATTGCCATCAGGACAGCAAGCACTCACACCTAGATGTCGACTCCAATAGCAATTCTCCGGGCGCAGAAAATGTCCCAACCGTAGCCCAACCACCGGCACAGCCATGAAAGAAAAACCAGTGCAATGGGCGAAAACACAGAGTGAAGGCCACAGGGAGGAAAACCATGTACTCCTTCTATAGCAGCCAAAAAGAACGACCCAAATCATTGTCCAGATTCAATGCAGGAGAGCAAGAGGGAGGTCCAGAGGTGCAGAGCAACATCTCCCTGAGTTCTTCCCGGCTACACTCAAGCAGCCGCCCCAGGATGCTACTCTAGCATGCCTGACAAAACAGGCATCATCGGCCCTCCAAGGGGCGGTCATCAGGCTCCGCAAAATCAACCATCCACCTAAGCACAGGCCCTCCAAAAAAAAAAAACTTCTTGATAACAGGGAGAACTCCTTGTTAGCTTTCCCATTGCCAGTGAGGGCACACCGCTTATTGTGTCCATTGACTATGCAACACACACACGCTCAAGGTGGCCCAGTATTCACTACCCCCCCAAACTGTCAACTTGAAGACTCAGGCCTCCAGCAGCTACTCACAGCCCATATTAGTTACTCAAGCATCCACTCGCCCTCAACTAGCTACGGGCGATGCGAAGTTCAAAGCTCTGGAAGCTCCTCCATTACAACTGCCAGCACTTCCCTATGGTTGCGCTAGTACAAGCACAATGCTAATGTACCCTGAATACCAGTCAAGGGGAGTATTTGATCTGTTTAACCGGGGCAACATCCTTCAACTTTTCAGCCAAATACCTGCCACCATGAACTTAACTCCTGCCGACATAGTGTTGGTGGAATTTTTACCATCTTGCTGAACTCACAGAATCGAAATCACCAAGGTGACAGGATCCTCCAGCGAAGCTGCTAACTTGGTTTTGGGGGCAGCAGGACACTTTAGAAACTAGGGCATTCAGGTTACTCCTGCTGCCGAACCGCATATCCACACCTTATACTCGTGAGAAGAGATAACTTGGGCTTCATAACATCAAAAAAAGACCCGGGTGGAATCCTAAGGAGCATACAAAGTAAGTCATCGTCGTTTCCGGCTCCACAAGGTGCTTCTAGAACACCGCAACATCTTAAAGTACACACTGATTGTCAAAATTAGAGCTGGCTCCCAGCGCCCCTGACTTCAACAGCAAAGCAATTATCAATAAGCAGACCAATTACTAGAGCCGTAGAGTCAAAAGAAGCACTCAATTTATGCTCATGGAACATCAACAGTCTACTTGACAAGCTGGGTGACAAACAGACATTGAAGTATCTATCCTTCTTTGAAATAATCATGCGCAAGAGACTTGGGCCGAAATCACTCCAGCAATCCCAGGATATGTGGATTATTACATTCCAGCTACAAAAAGTGACTGTTATGGTCGTCCAAGCAGAGGTTTTGCTATTTACATCCACCCTGACATACAAGGAAGCCACCTTATTCACTCAAGTAACTGCAAAAATGTACAAACTGCCCTGCTTTCTCTGAACCAAGGCTGCCTAAACCTCAGCTTAGCTCTTATCATTATCTGCATCCTTCCAAAAAAAGGACTACAAATTGGCAATTAAAACACATCTTGTCAAGGAAATAGTGGAGCTGCAGGACAGCCCCTCCCACTTTGAGTTAATCATCTAATTAGATTTTAATATGATCCTTCTGGGTATGGAATGCTCTGACAAAGTAATCGTGACTCAGAATATTTTATGGCAGGGTCAGGATCAAATTTCAAGTGGAGTCTTTAAGACTGACAGATTCTGGAGGTTGTTTATAAACAACCTGGAATTCATGAACTTACAAGTTGTCAATGGTCGCTTCAACAGAGATCAGCCTCCCTCCTTTACTTTTCACACTCTGAAGGCGCACACATTAATCGACTTCACGATTCTTTCATCTTATTTGTTCCATCAAGTTTCAAAGTTCCAGATCGCAGTGAGAAATGAAAGAAATCACCCACCACAAGAACTGTTTCTAACCACAGCCATAGACCACCATGATCCAACAGTCTCATCGCAGCGCATGACATATACAAATAACAGCTTAAGTAGTAATTGTAGGAAAGTACCATCTTGCCTGGCATGTTACCCCCATTTTTACTTGTCTGTCTGTTTGTTTTTGCCTGTGTCACTGGGATCCTGCTAGGCAGGACCCCAGTGCTCATAGTTTGTGGCCTATATGTGTTCCCTGTATGGTGCCTAACTGTATCACTGAGACTCTGCTAACCAGAACCTCAGTGTTCATGCTCTCTCTGCTTTTACAATTGTCACTGCAGGCTAGTGACCATTTTCACCAATTCTGATTGGCACACTGGAACACCCTTATAATTCCCTAGTATATGGTACCTAGGAACCCAGGGTATTGGGGTTCCAGGAGATCCCTATGGTCTGAAGCATTTCTTTTGCCACCCATAGGGAGCTCAGACAATTCTTACACAGGACTGACACTACAGCCTGAGTGAAATAACGTCCACGTTATTTCACAGCCATTTTACACTACACTTAAGTAACTTATAAGTCACCTATTTGTCTAACCCTCACCTAGTGAAGGTTAGGTGCAAAGTTACTAAGTGTGAGGGCACCCTGGCACTAGCCAAGGTGCCCCCACATTGTTCAGGGCAATTTCCTTGGACTTTGTGATTGCGGGAACACCATTACATGCGTGCACTACATATAGGTCAATACCTATATGTAGCTTCACAATGGTAACTCCAAATATGGGCTTGTAACATGGAATTGTCCCCCCATACCAAATGTGGTATTGGGGTGCCAATCCCATGCATCCCCGGGGCTCCAGAATGGACCCCGGGTACTGCCAAACTATCTCTCTGGGGTTTTCTCTGCAGCTACCGCTGCTGCCAACCCTCAGACAGCTTTCTGCCCTCCTGGGTTCTGGGCAGCCCAGTCCGAGAAAGGCAGAACAAAGGATTTCCTCTGAGAGAGGGTGTTACACCCTCTCACTTTGGAAAAAGGTGTTAAGGGCTGGGGAGGAGTAGCCTCCCCCAGCCTCTGAAAATGCCTTTAAGGGCACAGATGGTGCCCTCCTTGCAGAAGCCAATCTACACCATTTCAGGGATCACCCAGCCCCTTCTCTGGCGCGAAACTGGACAAAGGAAAGGGGAGTGACCACTCCCCTGTCCATCACCACCCCAGGGGTGGTGCCCAGAGCTCCTCCAGTGTGTCCCAGACCTCTGCCATCTTGAATGCAGAGGTGTAAGGGCACAATGGAGGCCTCTGAGTGGCCAGTGCCAGCAGGTGATGTCAGAGACCCCTCCTGATAGGTGCTTACCTGGTTAGGTGGCCAATCCTCCTCTGAGGGCTATTTAGGGTTTCTCCTGCAGGATTCTCTTAAGATAACGAATGCAAGACCTCACCAGAGTTCCTCTGCATCTCCCTCTTCGACTTTTGCCAAGTATCGACCGCTGACTGCTGTAGGACGCCTGTAAAACCGCAACAAAGTAGCAAGACGACTACCAGCAATATTGTACCACCTAATCCTGTCAGCTTTCTCGACTGTTTCCTGGTGGTGCATGCTCCGAGGGCTGTCTGCCTTCCTGCACTGGAAGCCAAGAGGAAATCTCCCATGGGACGACGGAATCTTCCCCCTGCTAACGCAGACACCAAAAGACTGCATCACCGGTCCTCTGGGTCCCCTCTCATCCTGATGAGCGTGGTCCCTGGAACACAGGAGCTGGGTCCAAGTGTCTCCCACAGTCCAATGGTGTAGGAGGCTGGCCTGGCTTGTAGTGGGTACCAGAGGTACTTACACCTTGTGCCAGGTCCAGTTATCCCTTATTAGTGTAGAAGAGGTGTTTCTAGCAGCTTAGGCTGATAGAAGGTAGCTATGGCAAAGCAGCTTAGGCTGAACTAGGAGACATGTAAAGCTCCTACTATACCACTTATATCATATGCACAATATCATAAGAAAACACAATACACAGAGTTACTAAAAATAAAGGTACTTTATTTTTATGACAATATGCCAAAAGTATCTCATTGAGTACCCTCAGTAAGAGGATAAGATATATACACAAGATATATGTACACAAACCAAAAGTAATGCAAACAGTGTAGAATTACAATAGATTGCAATAGGAGCACATAGGTATAGGGGTAACACAAACCATATACTCCAAAAGTGGAATGTGAACCACAAATGGACCCCAAACCTATGTGAGCTTGTAGAGGGTCGCTGGGACTGTAAGAAAACAGTGAGGGTTAGAAAAACACCCCACCCCAAGACCCTGAAAGGTAGGTGTGAAGTGCACCTACTACCCCCAGAGAGAACAGAAGTCGTGATAGGGGGATTCTGCAGGAAGAACAAACACCAGCAATGCAACAACAGTGGATTTCCAGACCTGAGTACCTGTAAGACAAGAGGACCAAGTCCAATAGTCGCGACAGTGTCGAGAGTGGGCAGGAGCCCAGGAAATGCCAGCTGAGGGTGCAAGGAAGCTGCCACCTGTTGGAAGAAGCTTGGAGTTCTGCAAGAAAGAAGAGGACTAGAAACTTCCCCTTTGGAGGATAGATGTCCCACGTCGCGATGAGGCTGGCAGAGGTGTTCCCACGCAGAAAGACCGCAAACAAGCCTTGCTAGCTGCAAAGGTCGTTGTTAGGGTTTTTGGGTGCTGCTGTGGCCCAGGAGGGACCAGGATGTCGCCACTTGGAAGAGGAGACAGGGGGGTGCCCAGCAACGTAGGGATCCCTCACAGAAGCAGGCAGCACCCGCAGAAGTACCTGAACAGGCACTTAGAAGAAAAGTGAACCGGAGTCCACCCGAAGTCACAAAAGGGAGTCCCACGACGCCGGAGGACAACTCAGAAGGTTGTGCACTGCAGGAAGGAGTGTCGGGGACCCAGGCTTGGCTGTGCACAAAGGAAATCCTGGAAGAGTGCACAGGAGCCGGAGCAGCTGCAAATCACACAGTACCCAGCTGTAGAAGGCTGGCCTGGCTTGTAGTGGGTACCAAGGGGTACTTACACTCTGTACCAGGTCCAGTTAACCCTTATTAGTGTAGAAGAGGGATTTCTAGCAGCTTAGGCTGATACAAGGTAGCTATAGCAGAGCAGCTTAGGCTGAACTAGGAGACATGCAAAGCTCCTACTATACCACTGGTGTCATATGCACAATATCATAGGAAAACACAATACACAGATAAACTAAAAATAAAGGTACTTTATTTTTATGACAATATGCCAAAATTATCTCAGTGAGTACCCTCAGTATGAGGATGCCAAATATACACAAGATATATGTACAGAACACCAAAAATATGCAGTAATAGCAAAAGGAAGTAATGCAAGCAGTGTAAAGTTACGTTAGATTGCAATAGGAGAACATAGGTATAGGGGCAACGCAAACCATATATTCCAAAACTGGAATGCGAACCACGAATGGACCCCAAACATATGTGAGCTTGTAGAGGGTCGCTGGGACTGTAAGAAAACAGTGAGGGTTAGAAAAATAGCCCACCCCAAGACCCTGTAAGGTAGGTGTAAAGTGCACCTACAACCCCCAGAGAGCACAGAAGTCATGATAGGGGGATTCTGCAAGGAAAACCAACACCAGCAAAGCAACAACAGTGGATTTCCGGTTCTGAGTACCTGTAAGAGAAGGGGACCAAGTCCAAGAGTCGCGACAGTGTCGAGAGTGGGCAGATGCCCAGGAAATGCCAGCTGAGTGGGCAAGGAAGCTGCCACCGGATGGGAGAAGCTTGGTGTTTTGCAAGAATGAAGAGGACTAGGAACATCCCCTTTGGAGGATGGATGTCCCACGTCGTGAAGAAGCTTGCAGAGGTGTTCCCATGCAGAAAGACCGCAAACAAGCCTTGCTAGCTGCAAGGGTCGCGGTTAGGGTTTTTGGATGCTGCTGTGGCCCAGGAGGGACCAGGATGTCTCCACTTGGATGAGGAGACAGAGGGGGCACCCAACAAGTGAGGGAGCCCTCACAGAAGCAGGCAGTACCAGCAGAAGTACCGGATCAGGCACTTAGAAGAGGAGTGAACCGGAGTCCACCTGAAGTCACAAAAGGGAGTCCTACGACGCCGGAGGACAACTCAGAAGGTTGGCAACTGCAGGTTAGAGTGTCGGGGACCCAGGCTTGGCTGTGCACGAAGGAGATCCTCGAAGAGTGCACAGGAGCCGGAGCAGTTGCAAATCACGCGGTACCCAGCAATGCAGTCTAGCGAAGGGAGGCAAGGACTTACCTCCACCAAACTTGGACTGGGAGTCACTTGGACAGAGTTGCTGAGTTCCAGGGACCACGCTCGTTGTGCTGAGAGGGGACCCAGAGGACTGGTGATGCAGTCTTTTGTTGCCTGCGGTTACAGGGGGAAGATTCCATCGACCCACAGGAGATTTCTTCAGAGCTCCTGGTGCAAGAAGGAGGCAGGCTACCCCCAGGGCATGCACCACCAGGAAACAGGCAAGAAAGCCAGCAGGATGAAGCGATACAAGGTTGCAGTAGTCGTCTTTGCTACTTTGTTGCGGATTTGCAGGCGTCCTGAGCAGTCAGCGGTCGATCCTTTGCGAGAAAGTGAAGAGGGAGATGCAGAGGAACTCTGGTGAGCTCTTGCATTCAGTATCTGAAGAATTCCCCAAAGCAGAGAACCTAAATAGCCAGTAAAGGAGGTTTGGCTACCTAGGAAGGAGAATAGGCTAGTAAGAAAGGTAAGAGCCTATCAGAAGGAGTCTCTGACGTCACCTGATAGCACTGGCCACTCAGAACAGTCCAGTGTGCCAGCAACACCTCTGTTTCCAAGATGGCAGAGGTCTGGGGCACACTGGAGGAGCTCTGGGCATGTCCTCTGGGAGGTGCAGGTCAGGGGAGTGGTCACTCCCCTTTCCTTTGTCCAGTTTCACGCCTGAGCAGGGCTGGGGGATCCCTAAACCGGTGTACTCTGGCTTATGCAGAGATGCGCAGCATCTGTGCCAATCAAAGCACTTCCAGAGGCTGGGGAAGGCTACTCCTCCCCAGCCTTCACACCTATTTCCAAAGAGAGAGGGTGTTACACCCTCTCTCAGAGGAAATCCTTTGTTCTGCCTTCCTGGGCCAGGGCTGCCTGGGTCCCCAGGGGGGCAGAAACCTGTCTGAGGGGTTGGCAGCAGCTGCAGTGGAGACCCCGGAAAGGCAGTTTGGCAGTACCCGGGTTCTGTGCTAGAGACCCGGGGGATCATGGAATTGTCCTCCCAATGCCAAAATGGCATTGGGGAGACAATTCCATGATCTTAGACATGTTACATGGCCATGTTCGGAGTTACCATTGTGACGCTATACATAGGTAGTGACCTATTTATAGTGCACACGTGAAATGGTGTCCCTGCACTCACAAAGTCCGGGGAATTTGCCCTGAACAATGTGGGGGCACCTTGGCTAGTGCCAGGGTGCCCACACACTAAGTAACTTAGCACCCAACCTTCACCAGGTGAAGTTTAGACATATAGGTGACTTATAAGTTACTTAAGTGCAGAGGTAAATGGCTGCGAAATAATGTGCCCGTTATTTCACTCAGGCTGCACTGGCAGGCCTGTGTAAGAATTGTCAGATCTCCCTATGGGTTCCAAAAGAAAGGTTGCAGCCTATAGGGATCTCCTGGAACCCAAATACCCTGGGTATCTCAGTACCATACACTAGGGAATTATAAGGGTGTTCCAGTATGCCAATGTGAATTGGTGAAATTGGTCACTAGCCTGTTAGTGACAATTTGGAAAGCAGAGAGAGCATAACCACTGAGGTTCTGGTTAGCAGAGCCTCAGTGAGACAGTTGGTCATCATGCAGGGAACACATACAGGGCACACTTATGAGCACTGGGGCCCTGGCTGTCT
Organism: Pleurodeles waltl; assembly: GCF_031143425.1. Classification (NCBI taxonomy): domain Eukaryota; kingdom Metazoa; phylum Chordata; class Amphibia; order Caudata; family Salamandridae; genus Pleurodeles; species Pleurodeles waltl. The sequence continues at coordinate 756,497,856 of NC_090449.1, read as the reverse complement.
GGGTCCCAGTGACACATACACTAAAACAACATATATACAGTGAAATATGGGGGTAACATGCCAGGCAAGATGGTACTTTCCTACACCAGCAATGCAGTCTAGCATGGGGAGGCAAGGACTTACCTCCACCAAACTTGGACTGAAGAGTCACTGGACTGTGGGAGTCACTTGGACAGAGTTGCTGAGTTCCAGGGACCACGCCCGTCGTGCTGAGAGGGGACCCAGAGGACCAGTGATGCAGTCTTTTAGTGCCTGCGGTTGCAGGGGGAAGATTCCGTCGACCCACTGGAGATTTCTTCAGAGCTCCTGGTGCAGAGAGGAGGCAGGCTACCCCCAGAGGATGCACCACCTCGAAACAGTCGAGAAAGCCGGCAGGATGAAGCGATACAAGGTTGCTAGTAGTCGTCTTGCCACTTTGTTGCGGTTTTGCAGGCGTCCTGAGCAGTCAGCAGTCGATCCTTTGGCAGAAGGTGAAGAGGGAGATGCAGAGGAACCCTCATGAGCTCTTGCATTCGTTATCTGAAGAATTCCCCAAAGCAGAGACCCTAAATAGCCCGAAAAGTAGGTTTGGCTACCTAGGAAGGAGGATTGGCTACCAAGAGAGGTAAGAGCCTATCAGAAGGAGCCTCTGACGTCACCTGCTGGCACTGGCCACTCAGAGCAGTCCAGTGTGCCACAGACACCTCTGTTTCCAAGTTGGCAGAGGTCTGGGACACATAGGAGGAGCTCTTGTCACCTCCCCTGGGAGGTGCAGGTCAGGGGAGTGGTCACTCCCCTTTCCTTTGTCCAGTTTCGCGCCAGAGCAGGGCTGGGGGATCCCTAAACCGGTGTAGACTGGCTTATGCAGAGATGGGCACCATCTGTGCCCATCAAAGCATTTCCAGAGGCTGGGGGAGGCTACACCTCCCCAGCCTTCACACCTGTTTCCAAAGGGAGAGGGTGTTACACCCTCACTCAGAGGAAATCATTTGTTCTGCCTTCCTGGGCCAGGGCTGCCTAGACCCCAGGAGGGCAGAAACCTGTCGGAGGGGTTGGCAGCAGCAGCAGCTGCAGTGGAGACCCTGGAAAGGCAGTTTGGCAGTACCCGGGTTCTGTTCTAGAGACACGGGGGATCATGGAATTGTCCCCCCAATGCCAGAATGGCATTGGGCTGACAATTCCTTGATCTTAGACATGTTACATGGCCATGTTCGGAGTTACCATTGTGACGCTGTACATAGGTAGTGACCTATGTACAGTGCACGTGTGTAATAGTGTCCCCGCACTCACAAAGTCCGGGGAATTTGCCCTGAACGAAGTGGGGGCACCTTGGCTAGTGCCAGAGTGCCACCACACACTAAGTAACTTTGCACCCAACCTTCACCAGGTGAAGGTTAGACATATAGGTGACTTATAAGTTACTTAAGTGCAGTGTTAAATGGCTGTGAAATAACGTGGACGTTATTTCACTCAGGCTGCACCGGCAGGCCTGTGTAAGAATTGTCAGAGCTCCCTATGGGTGGCAAAAGAAATGCTGCAGCCCATAGGGATCTCCTGGAACCCCAATACCCTGGGTACCTCAGTACCATATACTAGGGAATTATATGGGTGTACCAGTATGCCAATGTGAATTGGTGAATTTAGTCACTAGCCTGTTAGTGACAAATTTGGAAAGCAGAGAGAGCATAACCACTGAGGTTCTGGTTAGCAGAGCCTCACTGAGACAGGCATCACACAGGGAACACATACAGGGCACATACTTATGAGCACTGGGGCGCTGCCTGGCAGGGTCCCAGTGACACATAGACTAAAACAACATATATACAGTGAAATATGGGGGTAACATGCCAGGCAAGATGGTACTTTCCTACACCCCCCCAAAACGAAGAACAATAAGACTAGCCATGACCTGATGAGTCTTCATTGTCTAAGTGGAAATATCTGGAGAGTCCATCTGCATTGGAGTGGGTACTCCCAGGTCTATGTTCCACTGTATAGTCCATTCCCTGGAGAGATATGGCCCACCTCAACAATTTAGGATTTTCATCTTTCATTTGTTTTAGCCAAAGTAGAGGTTTGTGGTCTGTCTGAACAATAAAGTGAGTGCCAAACAGGTATGTGTAGGAGGCTGGCCTGGCTTGTAGTGGGTACCAAGGGGTACTTACACTCTGTACCAGGTCCAGTTATCCCTTATTAGTGTAGAAGAGGTGTTTCTAGCAGCTTAGGCTGATAGAAGGTAGCTATAGCAGAGCAGCTTAGGCTGAACTAGGAGACATGCAAAGCTCCTACTATACCACTGGTGTCATATGCACAATATCATAAGAAAACACAATACAGAGATATACTAAAAATAAAGGTACTTTAGTTTTATGACAATATGCCAAAAGTATCTCAGTGAGTACCCTCAGTATGAGGATGCCAAATATACACAAGATATATGTACATAATAGCAAAAATATGCAGTAATAGCAAAAGGAAGTAATGTAAAGTTAGAGTAGATTGCAATAGGAACACATAGGAATAGGGGCAACACAAACCATATACTCCAAAAGTGAAATGTGAACCACGAATGGACCCCAAACCTATGTGAGCTTGTAGAGGGTTGCTGGGACTGTAAGAAAACAGTGAGGGTTAGAAAAATAGCCCACCCCAAGACCCTGAAAAGTAGGTGTAAAGTGCACCTATAACCCCCAGAGAGCACAGAAGTCGTGATAGGGGGTTTCTGCAAGGAAGACCAACACCAGCAAAGCAACAACAGTGGATTTCTGGACCTGAGTACCTGCGAAACAAGGGGACCAAGTCCAAGAGTCGCGACAATGTCGAGAGTGGGCAGATGCCCAGGAAAGGCCAGCTGAGGGTGCAAAGAAGCTGCCACCGGATGGTAGAAGCTGTGGATTCTGCAAGAACGAAGAGGGCTAGAAACTTCCCCTTTGGAGGATGGATGTCCCACGTCGTGAAGAAGCTTGCAGAGGTGTGCCCATGCAGACAGACCGCAAACAAGCCTTGCTAGCTGCAAGGGTCGCGGTTAGGGTTTTTGGATGCTGCTGTGGCCCAGGAGGGACCAGGATGTCGCCACTTGGATGAGGAGACAGAGGGGGCACCCAGCAAGTCAGGGAGCCCTCACAGAAGCAGGCAGCAGCCGCAGAAGTACCTGAACAGGCACTTGGAAGAGGAGTGAACCAGAGTCCACCCGAAGACCTAAAAGGGAGTCCCACGACGCCGAAGGACAACTCAGAAGGTTGTGCACTGCAGGTTAGAGTGTCAGGGACCCAGGCTTGGCTGTGCTCAAAGGAAATCCTGGAAGAGTGCACAGGAGCCGGAGCAGCTGCAAATCATGCGGTACCCAGCAATGCAGTCTATCGTGGGGAGGTAAGGACTTACCTTCACCAAACTTGGACTGAAGAGTCACTGGACTGTGGGAGTCATTTGGACAGAGTTGCTGAGTTCCAGGGACAACGCTCGTCGTGCTGAGAGGGGACCCAGAGGACCAGTGATGCAGTCTTTTGGTGCCTGCGGTTGCAAGGGGAAGATTCCATCGACGCACGGGAGATTTCTTCAGAGCTCCTGGTGCAAGAAGGAGGCAGGCTACCCCCAGAGCATGCACCACCTGGAAACAGTTGAGAAAGCCAGCAGGATGAAGCGATACAAGGTTGCAGTAGTCGTCTTTGCTACTTTGTTGCGGTTTTGCAGGCGTCCTGAGCAGTCAGCGGTCGATCCTTTGGCAGAAGATGAAGAGAGAGATGCAGAGGAACTCTGGTGAGCTCTTGCATTCGGTATCTGAAGAATTCCCCAAAGCAGAGACCCTAAATAGCCAGAAAAGGAGGTTTGGCTACCTAGGAAGGAGGATAGGCTAGTAAGAAAGGTAAGAGCCTATCAGAAGGAGTCTCTGACGTCACCTGATGGCACTGGCCACTCAGAGCAGTCCAGTGTGCCAACAACACCTCTGTTTCCAAGATGGTAGACGTCTGGAGCACACTGGAGGAGCTCTGGGCACCTCCCCTGGGTGGTGCAGGTCAGGGGAGTGGTCACTCCCCTTTCCTTTGTCCAGTTTCGCACCAGAGCAGGGCTGGGGGATCCCTACACCGGTGTAGGCTGGCTTATGCAGATATGGGCACCATCTGTGCCCATCAAAGCATTTCCAGAGGCTGGGGGAGGCTACTCCTCCCCAGCCTTCACACCTATTTCCAAAGGGAGAGGGTGTTACACCCTCTCTCAGAGGAAATCCTTTGTTCTGCCTTCCTGGGCCAGGGCTGCCTGGGTCCCCAGGGGGGCAGAAACCTGTCTGAGGGGTTGGCAGCAGCAGCAGCTGCAGTGGAGACCCCGGAAAGGCAGTTTGGCAGTACCCGGGTTCTGTGCTAGAGAACCAGGGGATCATGGAATTGTCCCCCCAATGCCAGAATGGCATTGGGGGGACAATTCCATGATCTTAGACATGTTACATGGCCATGTGCGGAGTTACCGGTGTGACGCTGTACATAGGTAGTGACCTATGTACAGTGCACGTGTGTAATGGTGTCCCTGCACTCACAAATTCCGGAGAATTTGCCCTGAACGATGTGGGGGCACCTTGGCTAGTGCCAGGGTGCCCACACACTAAGTAACAGTGCACCCAACCTTCGCCAGGTGAAGGTTAGGCATATAGGTGACTTATAAGTTACTTAAGTGCAGTGGTAAATGGCTGTGAAATAACGTGGACGTTACTTCACTCAGGCTGCACTGGCAGGCCTGTGTATGAATTGTCAGAGCTCCCTATGGGTGGCAAAAGAAATGCTGCAGCCCATAGGGATCTCCTGGAACACCAATACCCTGGGTACCTCAGTACCATATACTAGGGAATTATATGGGTGTACCAGTATGCCAATGTGAATTGGTGAATTTAGTCACTAGCCTGTTAGTGACAAATTTGGAAAGCAGCAAGAGCATAACCACTGAGGTTCTGGTTAGCAGAGCCTCAGTGAGACAGTTAGGCATCACACAGGGAACACAAACAGGGCACATACTTATGAGCACTGGGGCCCTAACTGGCAGGGTCCCAGTGACACATAGACTAAAACAACATATATACAGTGAAATATGGGGGTAACATGCCAGGCAAGATGGTACTTTCCTATACCCACCCCCCAGTTGAGATTCACAAGAGCCACGGGGTGGCTAAGAGTGTTGTTATGAGCATCAGTCACTTCATACTGCTGACCAAGTAGGTGTTGATCAGGGTGGACCAGTTTTTCTATCACCGTAGTTACACTGGCTCCTGTGTCCCTGTAGGCCTCAACCTCAACACCATTGATTAGGGGCAGTTGCTTGTACTTACTCATATTAAGGGGACAAGCAACCAAGGTGGCAAAGTCAATGCCACCATCAGATATTAAAACAGTCTCTGTGGTCTCCCTAACAAGACCAAACCCCAACTACATTGCCAATAATGAGCCCAGCTACACCCTTGGATTGGCTATTTGTAGTTGATTTCCCACCACCACTGCTATTACTAGGGGCACTAGAGGTTACAACAGGGGTTGTGGTGGTGGGAGGTTTGGTGTTTTTCTTTGGACAAGTGGAATCACTTGCCCAATGGCCTTTGACTTTACACAAATAACACCAAGGCTTTTTCTGATTGTTTGAATAGGATTTGGACCCACCACCCCCAGAGGATTTTTGTCGGCCTGATGAAGACTCAGAGGGCCTGATTACAACTTTGGAGGACGGTGTTAATCCGTCCCAAATGTGACGGATATACCACCTACCATATTACAAGTCCATTATATCCTATGGAACTCGTCATACGGTAGGTGGTATATCCGTCACATTTGGGAGAGATTAACACATTCCTCCAAAGTTGTAATCAGGCCCAGAATGTTTACTTTTGTCCCCACCCTTCTCAGAAGACTTACCATCCTTCTTCTTGCCATCCTTGTCACCCATTGTATGAACTTTTCTGTTCACCCTTGTTCTGACCCATTTGTCTGCCTTCTTTCCCATTTCTTGGGGAGAGGTCAGATCAGAGTCCACTAGGTATTGGTGCAACAAGTCAGACACACAATTGTTGAGAATATGCTCTCTCAGAATTAGATTATGCTGGCTTTCATAGTCAGAAACTTTACTGCCATGCAACCAACCTTCCAAGGCCTTCACTGAACAGTCCACAAAATCTGTCCAGTCTTGAGAGGACTCTTTTCTGGTGTCTCTGAACTTAATCCTGTATTGTTCAGTGGTTAAGCCAAGTCCATACAAGCGTGCATCCTTCAAAACTTTGTAGTTATTGGCATCACTTTCTCTGACAGTAAGGAGCCTATCCCTACCCTTTCCAGTGAAAGATAGTCACAAGACAGCAGCCCATTGCCTTTGAGGGACCAACTGTACCATACAGGCCCTCTCAAGTGCAGCAAACTACTTAATAATGTCATGCCCCTCCTTGTAAGAGGGACTGTCTTATGCAGGTTTCTGGAATCTTGCTCTCCAACAGGATTACTATCTGAAACACTGCTGCTGCCACCATGGGGAACTAACCCCAATCTCTGTCTTTCCCTCTCTATGTCTAGGGATTCCCTGTCTAAGGCCAGCTGCTGTTGTTTAAGCTTCAGTCTGGTCTCTTCCATCCTCAGCTTTCTGAGTTCCCTTTCCATTAAGTTATCCTTAGGGTGGGAGTCTTGGGAATGTTTGGACACAGAGGAAATGTGGGAACTTTCAAAGAGAGACCTGTCCCTAACTGGCTGGACCCTAGTAACCTGGCCTCTAGGAGTGAAAGATGCCCTACTGATGTGGGACCCTCTAACACTACCAGTGTCACTAGGTGGCCTGCTAGGGGGCAGGACTTTGTAAGAACCCTCCCCAGCATCCTCAGGGAACTCCTCTGAGTCTGACTGAGAAGCCTCCCCTTTTTCTACCCTTTCTTGAGATAGGCCAGACTGGTTCTGGTAATCCTGTAAGAGCAGGCTAAAGAGAAACTCTTTTGTTGGATTCTTACCTATGCTGAAACCTCTATCCAGGCAGAGACCCCTCAAACGCTTGTAGTTTAAACTTTCATAAGTTGCCTGAACAACCTTGGAAGTAGCCTCTACTGTAGACATGATAGAAAATGATTAAGGATAGTGAGAGAAAAAGTTTTAGAACTTTAGAAAGCACAGAGAAAAAACTTTTTAAACCTTTACAAAACTTTTAGAAGTTTTCAAAAGTTTTCAGAAACTTTGTTAAACATTTTAGAGTAGAAAAGTAAACTGTTTTGGTTAAGTGTACATATACTGAACTATTTGGTATAAGATTTTCTTATGAAAAGCACCAAATGACAAAGTGGTAAAGCAGTTACAAGTACTTATCCCACCGCTGCCACCAATGTAGGAGGCTGGCCTGGCTTATAGTGGGTACCTTGTGGTACTTACACCCTGTGCCAGGTCTAGTCATCCCTTATTAGTAGAATAGTTGTGTTTCTAGCAGCTTAGGCTGATAGAAGGTAGCTATGGCAAAGCAGCTTAGGCTGAACTAGGAGACATACAAAGCTCCTACTATACCACTTATATCAATAGCACAATATCCTAAGAAAACACAATACTCAGAGTTACTAAAAATAAAGGTACTTTATTTTAGTGACAATGGGGGTCATTACAACATTGGCGGTAAATGCCGCTTACCGCCGTGCAGAAGACCGCCAACACACCGCTGCTGCCGCGGAATTCCGCCACAGCTATTACGACCCACAGCTCGGAATCTGCCAAAATCTAGACACCCACACAAGTCCGCCACACCAAAGGTCACTGATAAACTGGCAAGAACAAAACCTCCACCGTCACGTCAACAGGAATACGCCCACGCTATCACGACCCACGAATCCACACGGTGGTCTTTCAACTGCGGTATTCCATTGGCGGTACACACCGCCGTGCTCAAAATGCACACACATTTCCAAAACACAACCACATTGGACAAATCGAAATACACACACCTGATACACATACACACACCACTTCCACACACCCAATACAATATAAAACACCCGCCCACATCACCCACAAACCCTTACGACCAAAAATTTAGACAAAAGCCAAAGAGACAGCACAGCAAAGACAACACCAGAATACAGAGGCACACAACACCATCACACATACACATCCACGCACAAAACACCACACACCCCTAAACATCACCCCACACATCACAACACACACCACCTCACACATCACCTCACCACCCCATGGCACCGCAAAGACACCCCAGGTTTTCAGAGGAGGAGCTCAGGGTCATGGTGGAGGAAATCATCCGGGTAGAGCCACAGCTATTCGGATCACAGGTGCAGCACACCACCATAGCTAGGAAGATGGAGATATGGCGCAGAATCGTGGTCACAACTAACAACATGGGAGGAGCAGTTCTTGGCTATACTGCATCCTGAGGGCCTCGCAGGAGTAGCTGGAGGAATGGACTCTGGTAAGTCAACTCTTAACTATTACATCCCCCACCCTACCTGCATGCTATCACATACCCCCACCCTCGCCCTCACCCCCGTCACTCCAACTCCTCACATTTGTCCCACTATCACAAACCATACATCCCCACACCAAGCCCTGCATACAACAACAAAGCATGGACACCCATCACCAATGCATGGCCACTACACATACCCACACAGACCCCTAAACAATTATCACACAAGGTCCTACACAGGGATGCAAGCACTTGGGTACAGGGTCACCCACCCATTGCACACCGTGGCACACACAGATGCAATAATCATGCCTTTACACCCCTGCAGGACCCCTACCCAACTTCACCGGACAAGAGGTTCCAGACATGTCCACCCCCGTGAGAAAGTAGCCTCTTTCTAGCCTTGTTACCCCCACTTTTGGCCTGTTTGTGAGTATATGTGAGGGTGTTTTCACTGTCCCACTGGGTTCCTGCTAGCCAGGGCCCAGCGCTCATAGTGAAAACCCTACGTTGTCAGTATGTTTCTTATGTGTCACTGGGACCCTGCTAGCCAGGACCCAGTGCTCATAAGTTTGTGGCCTATATGTGTTCCCTGTGTGATGCCTAACTGTCTCACTGAGGCTCTGCTAACCAGAACCTCAGTGCTTATGCTCTCTCTTTACTTTAAAATTTGTCACTAACAGGCTAGTGACTAAATTTACCAATTCACATTGGCATACTGGTACACCCATATAATTCCCTAGTATATGGTACTGAGGTACCCAGGGTATTGGGGTTCCAGGAGATCCCTATGGGCTGCAGCATTTCTTTTGCCACCCATAGGGAGCTCTGACAATTCTTACACAGGCCTGCCAGTGCAGCCTGAGTGAAATAACATCCACGTTATTTCACAGCCATTTACCACAGCACTTAAGTAACTTATAAGCCACCTATATGTCTAACCTTCACTTGGTGAAGGTTGGGTGCAAAGTTACTTAGTGTGTGGGCACCCTGGCACTAGCCAAGGTGCCCCCACATTGTTCAGGGCAAATTCCCCGGACTTTGTGAGTGCGGGGACACCATTACAGGCGTGCACTGTACATAGGTCACTTCCTATGTACAGCGTCACAACGGTAACTCCGAACATGGTCATGTAACATGTCTAAGATCATGGAATTGTCACTCCAATGCCATTCTGGCATTGGGGGGACAATTCCATGATCCCCCGGGTCTCTAGCACAGAACCCGGGTACTGCCAAACTGCCTTTCCAGGGTTTGCACTGCAGCTGCTGCCAACCCCTCAGACAGGTTTCTGCCCCCGTGGGGTCCAGGCAGCCCTGGCCCAGGAAGGTAGAACAAGGAATTTCCTCTGAGAGAGGGTGTTACACCCTCTCCCTTTGGAAATAGGTGTGAAGGCTGGGGAGGAGTAGCCTACCCCAGCCTCTGGAAATGCTTTGATGGGCACAGATGGTGCCCACCTCTGCATAAGCCAGTCTACACCGGTTCAGGGATCCCCCAGCCCTGCTCTGGTGCGAAACTGGACAAAGGAAAGGGGAGTGACCACTCCCCTGACCTGCACCTCCCAGGGGAGGTGCCCAGAGCTCCTCCAGTGTGTCCCAGACCTCTGCCATCTTGAAAACAGAGGTGTTTTTGGCACACTGGACTGCTCTGATTGGCCAGTGCCAGCAGGTGACGTCAGAGGCTCCTTCTGATAGGCTCTTACCTCTCTTGGTAGCCAATCCTCCTTCCTAGGTAGCCAAACCTCCTTTTCTGGCTATTTATGGTCTCTGCTTTAGGGATCTCACCAGATAACGAATGCAAGAGCTCACCAGAGTTCCTCTGCATCTCTCTCTTCACCCTCTGCCAAAGGATCGACCCCTGACTGCTCAGGATGCCTGCAAAACCGCAACAAAGTAGCAAGGCGACTACTAGCAACCTTGTATCGCTTCATCCTGCGGCTTTCTCGACTGTTTCCAGGTGGTGCATGCTCTGGGGGTAGCCTGCCTCCTCTCTGCACCAGGAGCTCTGAAGAAATCTCCTGTGGGTTGACGGAATCTTCCCCCTGCAACCGTAGGCACCAAAAGACTGGATCACTGGTCCTCTGGGTCCCCTTTCAGCATGATGAGCGTGGTCCCTGGAACTCAGCAACTCTGTCCAAGGGACTCCTACAGTCCAGTGACTCTTCAGTCCAAATTTGGTGGAGGTAAGTCCTTGCCTCCCCACGCTGGACTGCAATGCTGGGTACCATGTGATTTGCAGCTGCTCCGGCTCCTGTGCACTCTTCCAGGATTTCCTTCATGCACAGCCAAGCCTGGGTCCCTGACACTCCTTCCTGCAGTGCACAACCTTCTGAGTTGTCCTCCGGCGTCGTGGGACTCCCTTTCGTGACTTCGGGTGGACCTCGGTTCACTTTTCTTCTAAGTGCCTGTTCAGGTACTTCTGTGGGTGCTGCCTGTTTCTGTGAGGGCTCCCTACGTTGCTGGGTGCCCCCTCTGTCTCCTCCTCCTAGTGGCGACATCCTGGTCCCTCCTGGGCCAAAGCAGCACCCAAAAACCCTAACTGCAACCCTTGCAGCTAGCAAGGCTTGTTTGCTGTCTTTCAGTGTGGGAATACCTCTGCAAGCTTCATCGCAAAGTAGGACATCCATCCTCCAAAGGGGAAGTTCCAAGTCCTTTTCTTTCTTGCAGAACTCTAAGCTTCTTCCAACAGGTGGCAGCTTCCTTGCACCCTCGGCTGGCATTTCCTGGGCTCCTGCCCACTCTCGACACTGTCACGACTATTGGACTTGGTCCCCTTGTCTTACAGGTATTCAGGTCCGGAAATCCACTGTTGTTGCATTGCTGGTGTTTGTTCTTCCTGCAGAATCCCCCTATCACGACTTCTGTGCTCTCTGGGGGTAGTAGGTGCACTTTATACCTACCTTTCAGGGTCTTGGGGTGGGCTATTTTTCTAACCCTCACTGTTTTCTTACAGTCCCAGCGACCCTCTACAAGCTCACATAGGTTTGGGGTCCATTCGTGGTTCGCATTCCACTTTTGGAGTATATGATTTGTGTTGCCCCTATACCTATGTGCTCCTACTCCAATCTATTGGAATTCTACACTGTTTGCATTACTTTTCTTGCTAGTACCTACTAATTTTGGTTTGTGTACATATATATTGTGTATATTACTTACCTCCTAAGTGAGGGTATTCTCTGAGATACTCTTGGCATATAGGGCCTCATTCTGAGGCCGGCGGGCGGCAGTCGCCGCCCGCCTGGCGGGAACCGCCATATGGACGCTCCGCGGTCGAGAGACCGCGGAGGCCATTCTGGCTTTCCTGCTGGGCTGGCGGGCGACCCCCAGAAGGCCGCCCGCCAGCCCAGCGGGAAACCCCTTCCCACGAGGAAGCTGGCTCCGAATGGAGCCGGCGGAGTGGGAAGGGTGCGACGGGTGCAGTAGCACCCGTCGCGAATTTCAGTGTCTGCTAAGCAGACACTGAAATTCAAAGTGGGGCCCTCTTACGGGGGCCCCTGCAGTGCCCATGCCATTGGCATGGGCACTGCAGGGGCCCCCAGGGGCCCCACGACACCCCTCACCACCATCCTGTTCCTGGCGGTCGGAACCGCCAGGAACAGGATGGCGGTGAGGGGGTCGGAATCCCCCATGGCGGCGCAGCAAGCTGCGCCACCATGGGGGATTCCTCAGGGCAGCGGAAAACCGGCGGGACACCGCCGGTTTTCCTGTTCTGACCGCGGCCATACCGCCGCGGTCAGAATGCCCTGCGGAGCACCGCCAGCCTGTTGGCGGTGCTCCCGCCGGCCCCGGCGGTCCTTGACCGCCGGGGTCGGAATGACCCCCATAGTCATAAAAATAAAGTACCTTTATTTTTAGCAACTCTGAGTATTGTGTTTTCTTATGATATTGTGCTATATGATATAAGTGGTATAGTAGGAGCTGTGCATGTCTCCTAGTTCAGCCTAAGCTGCTTTGCCATAGCTACCTTCTATCAGCCTAAGCTGCTAGAAACACCTCTACTTCTACTAATAAGGGATAACTGGACCTGGCACAGGGTGTAAGTACCACAAGGTACCCACTATAAGCCAGGCCAGCCTCCTACATTGGTGACTGCGGTGGAATAAGTACTTGCAACTGCTTTACCACTTTGTCATTTGGTGCTTTTCATAAGAAAATCATGTACCAAATAGTTCAGTATATGTACACTTAACCAAAACTGCTTACTTTTCTACTCTAAAACGTTTAACAAAGTTTCTGAAAACTTTTGAAAACTTCTAAAAGTTTTCCCAAAGTTTGAAAAAGTTTTTTCTCTGTGCTTTCTAAAGTTCTAAAACTTTTTCTCTCACTATCCTTAAACCTATTCTATCATGTCTGTGGTAGAGCCCACTCCCAAAACTGTTAGCGCAACTTATGAGAGTTTGAACTATAAAAGTTTGAGGGGTCTCTGCCTGGATAGAGGTTAGAGTATAGGTAGGAATCCTACAAAAGAGTTTCTCTTTAACATGCTCATTGTAGATGACCAGAACTAGTCTGGCCCATCTCAGGAGAGGTTAGAAAATGGGGAAGCTTCCCAGTCAGACTCAGAGGAGTTCCCTGAAGAAGCTGGGGACGGTTCTTACAAGGTCCTGCCCCCTAGCAGGGCACCTAGTGACACTGGGGTGGTCATTACAACATTGGCGGTAAAAGCCGCTTACCGCCGTGCAGAAGACCGCCAACATACCGCCGCGGCTGCGGAATTCCGCCACAGCTATTATGACCCACATCTCGAAATCCTACAAAATTCAGACACCCACACAAGTCCGCCACACCAAAGGTCAGTGATAAACTGGCGAAAATAAAACCTCCACCGTCACGCCAACAGAAATACGCCCACACTATCACGACCCACTAATCCACGCAATGGTCTTTCAACCGCGGTATTCCATTGGCGGTACACACCGCCGCGCTCAAAATACACACACACATACAAAACACCGCCACATTGGACAATTCCAAATACACACACCTGAGACACATACACACACCACTCCCACACACCCATTACAATATAAAACACACCCACATCACCCACAAACCCCTACGACCACTATTACAGAGAGAAGGCCAGAGAGAAACACCACCATCCACAAACTAGCAGCCACAGGCACTCAACTTCATCACCCACACAACTTCCACGCACAAAACACCACACACCACTACATATCACCACAACTATCACCATACACACCACCCCACACATCACCTACACCACCCCATGGCACGGCAAAGACACCACAGGTTCTCGGAGGAGGAGCTCAGGGTCATGCTGGATGAAATCATCCGGGTAGAGCCACAGCTATTTGGAGCACAGGTGCAGCACACCTCAATTGCAAGGAAGATGGAGCTATGGAGAAGAATAGTCGACAGGGTCAATGCAGTGGGACAACACCCAAGAAATCGGGACGACATCAGGAAGAGGTGGAACGACCTACGGGGGAAGGTGCGTTCCATGGTCTCAAGACACCACTTGACGGTTCAGCGGACTGGCGGCGGACCCCCACCTCCTACCCCACAACTAACAACATGGGAGGAGCAGGTCTTGGTGATTCTGCATCCTGAGGGCCTCGCAGGAGTCAGTGGAGGAATGGACTCTGGTAAGTCAAACCTTTACTAATATATCCCCCACCCTTCCTGCATGCAATCACACACTCCTACCCGTACCCTCACCCTCAGCACTCCACCAACTCACATATACCCCACTATCACAAACCACCCATCCCAACACCAAGCCCTGCATGCAACCCCAACGCATGGACACCCATCACTAAAGCATGCCCACTGCACATACCAATACAACCCCCAACCCATCATCACACAAGTCTCCACATAGGAATGCAAGCACTGGGGTACACTGGTCACCCACCCATTGCCCACCATAACATACACAGATGCAATAATTAAGCTTTTACACCCCTGCAGGACCACTTCCCAACGTCACCAGACAGGAGGGTCCAGACATCTCCACCCCACCCACAGAAGAGGCCCACAGTGATGACAGCAGCTCTGTCCAACTGGATCCAGATGACCAGCCCGGACCATCGTGGGATTCGGGACAGTCGGTTCCCCTCGCATAGGCACAGGCCACCAAAGACCTTCCACCCTCTGGTAACACCAGCACAGCACCCACCCAGCTGGCCCATACCTCCGTACCCAGGACACGTCAATCAGCTGTGTATCCACCACTACAGGGAACCCAGGATAACCCACCACCCCAACAACAACAGGGACCTGGGGGCAGTGGCAGTGGGCACACGGTCCAGGGGACGGAGGCCCAGGAACACAGGGGAACTGGGAGGGCTGCTGTGCGACAGGGGGCGGACAGGCCAAGGGAACCCACTCTCCACGAGGCCCTCTCCTCCATCATGGGAGCATACCACCACTCCCAGGAAACGATGGCAACAGTCCTGGACAAGTTTCAGGAGACCCAGCGCATGCAGGAGGAACAGTATCTGGGCTTCAGGGAGGAACTCAGAACCATCAGCGCCGCACTGGGCACCATCGTAGGGGTGCTGAAGGAAATACTAAACACCAGGAGGGAAACTGTGGCACTCCAAGGGGCCCCTGACACTAGCATGGACGACGAACTGCCCACCACCTCCGCCGGCGCTAGTGGACAGGAGGCACCGCCACAGGACCACCACACCAGCACCCCACCCCATGCAGATGGAGAACCACCCCCAAGGGGTCCCTGAGATCCAGGAACAAGACAGAACACGATGCCAAGACCCCGCCAGGAAATGAGACCACCCTGATTGTCAACCCATTGTCCCACTTTGTCACCCTGTCCATATTGGAACTGCCCCAGCTCCACTTCCTATGCCCATATGGGCAATGCACCTATGAGACAAATAGACTGGACTCTGCCATGGACACTCCTCCGCCATCACCCCTCACCATTTAACTTCCCCCTCCAATATTTTGCATTTAAATAAACACACCTAAAGCACCAAGATCTGGAGTCTGTCTGTGATTTTGAAATAGTGTATTTGCAATTACATTGACAAAATTTCCAGGAATTAGTAATGTCAACATATATATGTCACACAGCTCTAGTCCATGAGGAATCTAAGCAGATGACACACGTTGGGACCCACACCTGTGAAACCGTAAGGGAAAGTGACAACTCAGTGACCATACACTGGGTGAAATCGACAGACAGGATAGAGGTAGAAGTGTAAAAGTACTTGTAGTAGGCATGAATGTATTCTCACCTGTGTTTCACTGGAAATATTGCTGGATGACTGAGTCCCTGTTGTCAATGTCTTCTTCCTCTGCTTCCTCCTCATCACTGTCCACAGGCTCCACAGCTGCCACAACACCGCCATCTGGACCATCCTCCTGCAGAAAAGGCACCTGTTGTCGCAAAGCCAAATTATGAAGCATACAGCAGGCCACGATGATCTGACACACGTTTTTGGTGAGTAGAATAGGGATCCACCTGTCATATGGAGGCACCAGAACCTGGCCTTCAGGAGGCCAAAGGTGAATTTGATCACCCTCCTAGTCCGTCCATGGGCCTCATTGTAGCGTTCCTCTGCCCTTGTCCTGGGATTCCTCACTGGGGTCAGTAGCCATGACAGGTTGGGGTAACCAGAGTCCCCTAATAGCCACACCCGGTGTCTCTGTAGCAGACCCATCACATAAGGGATGCTACTATTCCGCAGGATGTAGGCGTCATGCATTGAGCCAGGGAACATGGCATTCACATGTGAGATGTACTGGTCTGCCAAACATACCATCTGTACATTCATGGAATGATAACTATTCCGGTTTCTGTACACCTGTTCACTCCTGTGGGGGGGGACCAAAGCCACATGAGTCCCATCAATGGCACCTATGATGGTTGGGATATGTCCAAGGGCATAAAAGTCACCTTTCACTGTAGGCAAATCCTCCACCTGAGGGAAAACGATGTAGCTCTGCATGTTTTTCAGAAGGGCAGACAACACTCTGGACAACACGTTGGAAAACATCGGCTGGGACATCACTGATGCTATGGCCACTGTTGTTTGAAAAGACCCACTTGCAAGGAAATGGAGCACTGATAGCACCTGCACTTGAGGGGGGATTCCTGTGGGATGGCGGGTTGCTGACATCAGGTCTGCCTCCAACTGGCTACACAGTTCCTGGATTGTGGCACGGTCAAACCTGTAGGTGATGATCAAATGTCTTTCCTCCATTGTCGACAGGTCCACCAGCGGTCGGTACACCGGAGGATTCCGCCATCTCCTCACATGTCCCAGCGGACGGTGCCTATGAAGGACAACAGCGAGCACAAAGTCAAACAACTCAGAGGTATGTACCCACAGTATGCACAGAACACCAATCATACACAAAATGTGGCCTGTATGTGTGTTGAGACTAGGCCTAGGTATGTGTGACGCAGTTGGTAATTAAGCCATGTGGGCCCCTGAAATGGCGGCTGCCTGACCTATAAAGCGGGACAATGGGATGTGAGATAACAGCACTGGCGTTGTACACCGTCGCAGTAGGCGGGCGAAGACCGCGGCGCAATGCTGCATTGGTTAACATTGGACCCTATGGGTCCCAGTAGCCAATGACGATGTACGCTGGCGGTGATGGTACACACCGCCGCGGACGTGACCGCCATTTTCTAACTGTTTAATCACTCGATACCTGATCTTCGACAGGAGAGGACCTACACTGCAAGTGCTGCTGTGACCTCGGTCTGGAAGAGACAATGGCTCGTGCATCTGGGGAAAGGGCCCCTGCCTTCACTGCACAGGAGTTGGAGACGCTCATCGACGGGGTCCTCCCCCAGTACACGCTACTCTACGGTCCTCCAGACCAACAGGTAAGTACACAGGGAGCATGTTGTATGGGCTATGCCTGTGTGGAGAGGGCTGGTTGTAAGAAGGAAGGGGGCAGAGTTCTGAGTGCATGAAAGACGGTGAATGCATATGCCACATGGCAAGGGTAGGGATGGGGGCCACTCACTTTGACGGTGCAGTTGTTAATGACTTCTCTTCTTCCCCTGTACATTTCATGTAGGTCAGCACCCACCAGAAGAAGGATATTTGGCGTGCCATCGCCAAGGACGTCCGGACCCTGGGGGTCCACCACAGACAGAGCACCACTGATGGAAGAGATGGGAGGACATTCGCCGCTGGAGCAAGAAGACGACGGAGGCTCAGCTGGGGATGGCCTCCCAACGTGGGAGGGGTGCCCGTCGAACCATGACCCCCCTGATGTTCCGGATCCTGGCGGTGGCCTACCCTGAGTTGGATGGGCGCTTGAGGGCAACACAGCAGACACAAGGGTGTGAGTACACTATCATTCAGCTGACTTTGCGCACAGTGAAGGTGTCTGGGTGGGGGAGGAGGGCTGTGGGTTCCCATAGGCCAGGACGAGTTCCGTAGGCTAGGCCCATTCATAAGGCATGGCCCTGTGTCCCCCCACCCCACCTCTGTAGGGTGCCAAGTACAGCTATTCATGTCCCAGGGTCATCTATGTGTTGAAGATGTCGTCCATAGCCTTGTAGGCCATTTCCCAGGAATTGCACTGTTGAGCCCAACAGCGCGACGTAGTGCAGGGGCAGCTGTGTCTGTATTGTCCGCCAACGGTAGCGGTAATCCATGCACTCAACCTGTCTTTCTACTGTTCCCCCCCCCTTTTTTTGCGGACTCCCTGTTCTTGTGTGTATTAGCATCATCAGGCGGAGGTACAATGACACTTGAGCACGAGGGACACCACACAAGGGAAGCTCAGGCAAGCATAAGCACCACACATCCCACAGGCACTCACGCAAGTATCACACACATACAGACACACCAACATCCACTACATCCACTGTGTCCCCCTCCTCCTCGTCTCCCTCCTCCCTCCCAGTCTCGTCTACACATACACCTGCATGCACTACCACTACAGCCACTACGTCCCGCACCAGCACACCCACCACCACACCCCGCTCACATGCACTCACCACCCCCACTACCATTTACACGTCCCCTGTGTCCTCTCCCAGTGTGTCTGTGAGGCCCCCTCCGAAGATACACAAACGCAGGCACACACCCACCCAACAACCATCCACCTCACGAGAGCCTCCAGCGCATGCACCTGCACCCAAATCCACAAAATTTACACCTCCTACAACCACAACCTCTTCCTCCACTCCCAAACCCCCTCCAGCTACCCGTCCCAGTGTGTCCAAAAAACCTTTCCTGTCCCCCCTTAACCTATTTCCCACCACCCCCCCTCCAACTCATAGGTCCCGTACTAGCACCTTAGCCAAAAAATCTCCGGGACCAGTGGTGCCTGTTGTTACAGGTATGTGGAGTGCACCAGCCACCAGGGCAGCCAGTGTGGCACGGAGCCACAGCACAGCCAGTCCACCCCCGTGAAGCACCAGAAGTTGGACAGTACCCAGCGGGAGAGGGGGAAGACTCCAGCCAGCCAAGCCGCTCACAGGGGTCCCGGGGGGAGTGTGGACTTAGCTGTGACTCCTCCCAAGGAGAGGAAGGGGCAGAAGAAACCTGCAAAGTCTGGGAGGAGCAGCACGGCGGAGAAGACCGCCATCATCCCCACTGGCCAGAAGGCCACCGCCAGCCCCCTCGTCACTGCCCAGGAAGAGGCCACGCCAGCCCCATCGTCACTGCCCTGGAGGCCACCGCCAGCCCCATCGTCACTGCCCAGGAAGAGGCCACCGCCAGCCCCATTCACTGCCCAGGAAGAGGCCACCGCCAGCCCCATCGTCACTGCCCAGGAAGAGGCCACCGCCAGCCCCATCGTCACTGCCCTGGAGGCCACCGCCAGCCCCATCGTCACTGCCCAGGAAGAGGCCACCGCCAGCCCCATTCACTGCCCAGGAAGAGGCCACCGCCAGCCCCATCGTCACTGCCCAGGAAGAGGCCACCGCCAGCCCCATAGTCACTGCCCAGGAAGAGGCCAGCACCATCATCACTGCCCAGGAAGAGGCCACCACCAGCCCCATCATCACTGCCCAGGAGGGCCCCGCAAGCCACAGCCCAGCTGACCCATGAAGGACCGCCAGCCACAGCCCAGCTGGGCAAGGACGGACCGCCATTGCAAGCACCGCTGAACAGGGCAAGCACCGCTGAACAGGTCAGAAACTGCTAACTCAAGCACCGCTGAACAGGGCAAAGACCGCCATGGCAAGCACCGCTGAACAGGGCAAGCACCGCTGAACAGGTCAGAAACTGCCAACTCAAGCACCGCTGAACAGGGCAAAGACCGCTGAACAGGGCAAAGACCGCCATGGCAAGCACCGCTGAACAGGGCAAGCACCGCTGAACAGGGCTGAACAGGCCAAGGACCGCTGAACAGGGCAAAGACTGCCATGGCCAGCACCGCTGAACAGGGCAAGCACCGCCCGACAGGTCAGAAACTGCCAACTCAAGCACCACTGAACAGGGCAAGCACCGCTGAACAGGTCTGAAACTCCCAACTCAAGCACTGCTGAACAGGGCAAGCACCGCTGAACTGGTCTGAAACTGCCAACTCAAGCACCGATGAACAGGTCAGAAACTGCCAACTCAAGCACCGCTGAACAGGCCAAGGACCGCTGAACAGGGCAAGCACCGCTGAACAGGGCAAAGACCGCCATGGAAAACACAGCTAGCCCATTTGCGGCAGGGGCAGTGACGCAACTCGGACCGTCACGGGGTGAGTGCTGCACTCTGGGTACCAGTCCCCCTCCAGAACCAGTGGAGACATGCATCGACTTGAGAGACTGTGGATTTGCACTCCCCAGGATGGTACAGTGGGCAAACCAACCACTGTAGAGACTTGAGAGACTGTGGCTTTGCACTCCCCAGGATGGTACAGTGGGCAAACCAACCACTGTAGAGACTTGAGAGACTGTGGCTTTGCACTCCCCAGGATGGTAGAGTGGGCAAACCAACCACTGTAGAGACTTGAGAGACTGTGGCTTTGCACTCCCCAGGATGGTAGAGTGGGCAAACCAACCACTGTATAGACTTGAAAGACTGTGGATTTGCACTCCCCAGGATGGTACAGTGGGCAAACCAACCACTGTAGAGACTTGAGAGACTGTGGCTTTGCACTTCCCAGGATGGTACAGTGGGCAAACCAACCACTGTAGAGACTTGAGAGACTGTGGCTTTGCACTCCCCAGGATACATCAATGGGCATGGAGACCCCTCGTGGATCTGGTGTTGTGCACTCATCTGGCTGAGGTGCCCCCCCTCCCCTTGAGGTGCCTGTTGTATTTCTATCTGATGCCCCAGCAGTGTTCTCTCATCATGTTCGGGTATCTTGTGTGGGCCTCGCCCATGCATTTTGGGCCCAGTGGTCCACGGACTATGAATGATGCAAAACCTGCACTAATAATCGTGGTGTATGTTTTGTTTATAGTGTATATATATGTATATTTTTGCTTACTGTTTTTTTATATATTACAATAGTTACACTAATTTCCTTTTGTCTTTGTATTCTTCCGGGGGGGGGGGGGGGGGGTTGGGTGGTGTTACTGTAATGTATAGATAAGCATTGGTGTGTATGTTGTAGTGGGTGAGGGTCGGGTGGGGGCTGGGGTGTTGAGTGTGTGTGTCCCTGTTTTTTGCCTCCCCCTCCCCTATGTCATAGGTGCAGTACTCACCGTGCTCTTCGCCGCCGGCGTTTGTGATCCCCGTAGAAGGGCAGGAAGACTAGCGCTGGAAGACTATGAAGTTCCAGCTCCATGCTGTCCTCCTTCCTCGTGGAGTGTGTAGAGGTGAGCATTTTTCATTCGAAATGCCTGTTTCCGCCGTGTTTTTATCCACGTTGTATCCGCCCGTGGCGGATTGGCCTGTCACAATAGTGTGGGCGGTACATTGTCTCTCGCCTGTCTGTTGGCGGTGAGCGCCAAGCTGTTGGCCTCTACCGCCGTGGCGGTCTGACTGTTAAAGTGGCTGTCTTTGTTGGCGGTTTCCGCCACGGTCGTAATTGCAAATGTTTTACCGCCGGCCTGTTGGCGGTCTTACCGCCACTTTAACACCATCCACCACGGTTGTAATGACCCCCTGGTAGTGTTAGAGGGTCCCACACCAGTAGGGCATCTTTCATCCCTAGAGGCCAGGTTACTAGGGTCCAGCCAGTTAGGGACAGGTCTCTCTCTGCAAATTCCCATATTTCCTCTGTGTCAAAACATTCCCAAGCCTCCCATCCTGAGGATAACATTATGGAAAGGGAGCTCAGAAAGCTGAGGTTGGAAGAGACCAGACTGAAGCTTAAACAGCAGCAGCTGGCCTTAGACAGGGAATCCCTGGATATAGAGAGGGAAAGACAGAGATTGGGGTTAGTTCCCCATGGTGGCAGCAGCAGTGTTACAGGTAGTAATCCTGTTAGACAGCAAGATTCCAGAAACCTGCATAAGATAATCCCCTCTTACAAGGAGGGGGATGACATTAGTAAGTGGTTGGCTGCATTTGAGAGGTCCTGTATGGTACAGTTGGTCCCTCAAAGGCAGTGGGCTGCTATCTTGTGGCTATCTTTCACTGGAAAGGGTAGGGATAGGCTCCTTACTGTTAGAGAAAGTGATGCCAATAACTACAAAGTTTTGAAGGATGCACTCTTGGATGGATTTGGCTTAACCTCTGAACAATACAGGATTAAGTTCAGAGACACCAGAAAAGAGTCCTCTCAAGACTGGACAGATTTTGTTGACTGTTCAGTGAAGGCCTTGGAGGGTTGGTTACATGGCAGTAAAGTATCTGACTATGAAAGCCGGTATAATCTGATCCTGAGAGAGCATATTCTTAACAATTGTGTGTCTGATTTGTTACACCAGTAATTGGTAGACTCAGATCTGTCCTCTCCCCAAGAATTGGGAAAGAAGGCAGACAGATTGGGTCAGAACAAGAGTGAACAGAAAAGTTCATACAGGGGGTGACAAGGATGGCAAGAAGGAAGATAGTGAGAAATCTCATGACAAGCATGGGGACAAAGGTAAAACTAAAGATCCTTCTTCAAATCCTAAACACTCTTCAGGGGGTGGGGATAAATCATCTTCTTTCTCTTCTTCACAACTCACACACATTAAAAAGCCTTGGTGCTATGTGTGTACAAATAAAGGCCATAGGCCAGGGGATAAGTCCTGTCCAGGTAAACCCCCTGAGCCTAACACCACTAATACATCAAACTTTAGTGCCCCTAGCAGTAGTGGTAATAGTGGTGGGACTGCTGGCAACAGTCAAACTAAGGGTGTAGTTGGGTTCACTTATCGGTCCATCATAGAAACTGGGGTAGTCAGTCCCAAGACAGTTTCTGTCACACCTGGTGGCATTGACCTTGCCACACTGGCTGTTTGTCCCCTTACAATGGATTAGTACAGGCAGACAGTTTCAATAAATGGTGTTGAGGCTCAGGCCTACAGTGACACAGGTGCCAGTATCACTCTGGTGACTAAAAACCTTGTGTCTCCTGAACAACACATCATTGGACAACAGTACAAGATTATTGATGTCCATAACTCCACCACGTTTCTTCCCTTAGCTATAATTCAGTTTAGTTGGGGTGGAGTTGCTGGCCCTAAGCAGGTGGTAGTATCACCTAGATTACCTGTAGACTGTCTCTTAGGTAATGACCTAGAGGCCTCAGGTTGGGCTGAGGTAGAGTTTAATACCCATGCAGCCATGCTGGGTATCCCTGAGGAATTGCTTCCTCTCATTTCAGCTGAAATGGAAAAGCAAAGGAGAGAAAAAGTCCTGAAAACTCAGGATCCTTCTCCAACAACAGGTAAAAAGGCCATCAAACTATTCCCTACCCACCCTGCCATTCAGGATACCATTCCTGTGGTGGAAGAAAGCTGTCCTGGGGTGGCACCTGTACCAAGGGAACCATCAGCTAGCACAGCTGAACTTCCTGAGGTAGAAGTACCTCTCTGGGGGATAACTAATATTGGTGAGAAAAAGTGCACCATTTTAGTTAACATGGAGCACCCCTCCAACCCTCCCAGAGAAACTTTAATGCAGCAATCCTGCACTGCCTCACAACACTTAGGACAGCAGCCCTGCCCTAGTGTGGAGCTCATAGGACAGCATCCCTGCCCTGCTACAACTCAAGAGAAACAGAAACTCTGTTCTCTCTTACAGCCATATGGACAAAGTTTTTGCCCAAGTATGACTTTACTGAGACAACATTCCTGTCTGGCATTCTCATCATTTGATACAGGTCCAGTGGACATACTAATAGGAACTCTGAGAATATAACTTCACATTGTTGGTTAGCTAAAAAACTTCAAATAGGGTGTTTTACATCCCCACAGGGAAGTAACCATATAGTGGATCATAAAGGGAGTAAGCCATCTATTGCAGAGCTACTCTCCACTTATCACCACTTAGACAATAAATACTCAACTGGCCAAGGTTAGCCTTATTGTCCTTCGTTTGGGGGGGTGATTGTGTTGGAAGGTAGCCTCTTTCTAGCCATGTTACCCCCATTATTGGCCTGTTTGTGAGTATATGTCAGGGTGTTTTTACTTTCTCACTGGGATCCTGCTAGCCAGGGCCCAGTGCTCATAGTGAAAACCCTATGTTGTCATTGTATTTGCTATGTGTCACTGGGATCCTGCTAGCCAGGACCCCAGTGCTCATACATTTGTGTTCCCTGTGTGGTGCCTAACTGTATCACTGAGGCTCTGCTAACCAGAACCTCAGTGTTTATGCTCTCTCTGCTTTTACAATTGTCACTTCAGGCTAGTGACTATCTTTACAAATTTTTATTGGCACACTGGAACACCCTTATAATTCCCTTGTATATGGTACCTCGGTACCCAGGGTATTGGGGTTCCAGGAGATCCCTATGGGCTGCAGCATTTCTTTTGCCACTCATAGAGAGCTCAGACAATTCTTAAACAGGACTGCCACTGCAGCCTGAGTGAAATAACGTCCACGTTATTTCACAGCCGTTTTTCACTGCACATAAGTACCTTATAAGTCACCTATATGTCTAACCCTCACTTGGTGAAGGTTAGGTGCCAAGTTACTTAGTATATGGGCACCCTGGCACTAGCCAAGGTGCCCCCACATTATTCAGGGCAAGTTCCCCAGACTTTGTGAGTGCGGGGACCCCATCACACGCGTGCACTACACATAGGTCACTACCTATGTGTAGCGTCACAATGGTAACTCCGAACATGGCCATGTAACATGTCGAAGATCATGGAATTGTCACAATTCCATGATCCCCCGGGTCTCTAGCACAGAACCCGGGTACTGCTAAACTGCCTTTCCGGGGTTTCCATTGCAGCTGCTACTGCTGCCAACCCCTCAGACAGGTTTCTGCCCCCCTGGGTTCTGGGCAGCCCAGTCCCAGGAAGGCAGAACAAAGGATTTCCTCTGAGAGAGGGTGTTACACCCTCTCCCTTTGGAAATACGTGTGAAGGGCTGGGGAGGAGTAGCCTCCCCCAGCCTCTGGTAATGCTTTGATGGGCACAGATGGTGCCCATCTCTGCATAAGCCAGTCTACACCGGTTCAGGGATCCCCCATAGCCCTCCTCTGGCGCAAAACTGGACAAAGGAAAGGGGAGTGACCACTCACCTGACCTGCACTTCCCAGGGGAGGTGCCCAGAGCTCCTCCAGTGTGTCCCAGACCTCTGCCATCTTGGATTCAGAGGTGTTGGGGCACAATGGACTGCTCTGAGTGGCCAGTGCCAGCAGGTGACGTCAAAGACACCTCCTGATAGGTGCTTACCTCTTTCAGTAGCCAAGCCTCCTTTCTCAGTAGCCAAACCTCCTTTTCTGGCTATTTAGGGTCTCTCCTGTGGGCTATTCCTCAGATAACGAATGCAAGAGCTCACCAGAGTTCCTCTGCACTTCCCTCTTCAACTTCTGCCAAGGATCGACCGCTGACTGCTCCAGGATGCCTGCAAAACCACAGCAAAGTAGCAAGGTGACTACGAGCAACATTGTAGCGCCTCATCCTGCCGGGTTTCTCGACTGTTTCCTGGTGGTGCATGCTCTGAGGGCTGTCTGCCTTCACCCTGCACTGTAAGCCAAGAAGAAATCTCCCGTGGGTCGACGGAATCTTCCCCATGATAACGCAGGCACCAAAAGACTGCATCACCAGTCCTCTGGGTCCTCTCTCATCCTGATGAGCGTATTACCTGGAACACAGGAGCTGGGTCCAAGTGAACCCCACAGTCCAGTGGTCTTTCAGTCCCTGTTTGGTGGAGGTAAGTCCTTGCCTCCCCACACCAGACAGCAGGCAGGAGGCAGGGTCCCAGTGACACATAGACTAAAACAACATATATACAGTGAAATATGGGGGTAACATGCCAGGCAAGATGGTACTTTCCTACACAACCCCCCCCCCAAACGAAGGGCAATAAGACTAGCCATGACCTGATGAGTCTTCATTGTCTAAGTGGAAATAACTGGAGAATCCATCAGCATTGGAGTGGGTACTCCCAGGTCTATGTTCCACTGTATAGTAGAGATATGGACCACCTCAACAATTTAGGATTTTCACCTTTCATTTGTTTTAGCCAAAGTAGAGGTTTGTGGTCTGTCTGAACAATAAAGTGAGTGCCAAACAGGTATGGCCTCAACATTTTCAGTGCCCAGACCACAGCAAAGGCCTCCCTCTCTATGGCAGACCAACGCTTTTCTCTGGGGGTCAGCCTTCTGCTGATAAAAGCAACTGGTTTATCCTGGCCCTCAGAATTCAGTTGTGATAAGACTGTCCCTACCCCTAATTCAGATGCATCAGTTTGAACAATGAATTTCTTGGAGTGACATGGGCTTTTTAGGACAGGTGCAGAGCACATGCCCTGTTTGAGCTCCTCAAAAGCTTTCTGAAAGCTAGCTGTCCATAATACATTTTTAGGCATTTTCTTACTAGTGAGATCATTAAGAGGGGCTGCTATGGAGCCATAGTTTTTAATGAATCTCCTGTAATACTCTGTGAGGCCTAGGAAGGCTCTCACCTGGGTCTGAGTTGTAGGGGGAACCCAATCCATGATTGTCTGGATTTTCCCCTGAAGTGGTGCAATCTGTTCTCCACCTACCAGGTGTCCCAGATAAACCACCTTTCCCTGCCCTATCTGGCACTTTGAGGCCTTGATAGTGAGGCCTGCCTTTTGCAGGGCCTCCAAAACTTTCCAAAGGTGGACCAGGTGCTCATCCCAGGTGGAGCTAAAGACAGCAGTATCATCTAGATATGTTGCACTAAAATCCTCCAAACCTTGCAGGACTGTGTTCACCAACCTCTGAAAAGTAACAGGTGCATTTTCAAACCAAAGGGCATCACTGTAAATTGGTAGTGCCCTCCTAAAGTTGAAAATGCAGTCTTTGGTTTAGCATCCTCAGCCAATTTGATCTGCCAAAACCCTTCAGTCAAATCGAAGGTGCAAAGATACTTGGCAGATGCCAGTGTATCAATGAGCTAATCTGCCCTGGGTATAGGGTAAGCATCAGTTTTTGTTACCTGATTGAGACCTCTGTAGTGTACATAAAACCTCATCTCCCTTTTTCCATCTTTTGAGTGAGGCTTTGGTACAAGCACCACAGGACTCGCCCATGGGCTTTCAGAAGGTTCAATTACTTGCAGATCAAGCATTATCTGTACCTCTTGTTTTCTGCAGTCCCTGACATGGTCAGGCGGCCTATAAATTTTACTCTTGAAAGGCAAGCTGTCACCAGTATCAATTGTGTGTTCACACCAGGAAGTTGTACCTGGCACAATTGAAAAGAGGCCAGAAAATTGTCAAAGGAGATGTATGCAGTTGTCTTTCTCTTCTGCAGTCAGACAATCTGCCAAAACTACTCCCTCCACTAAAGCATCAGTTTCAGTGGTGGAAAAGAGATCAGGGAGAGGGTCACTCTCTTCTTCCTGTCCCTCATCTGTTGCCATGAGCAGGGTGAGATCAGCCCTGTCATAGTAGGGTTTCAGGCAGTTGACATGAATCACCCTAAGGGGACTCCTGGCAGTCGCCAGGTCTACCAGATAGGTAACCTCACCCTTTTTCTCAACAATCTGATGGGGTCCACTCCGTTTTTCCTGGAGTGCTCTTGGGGCCACAGGCTCCAATACCCACACCTTCTGTCCTGGTGGTTCCTGGATCAGAACAGCCTTCTGGTCATGCCATTGCTTTTGCAGCTCCTTTTTCATGTACTCAGCCATTCTGGATCTTAGGCCAAGTAGATAGTCCACTATAGCCTGTTTGGGAGCTTTTAAAGGTTGTTCCCAACCCTCCTTCACAAGAGTTAGTGGACCTCTTACAGGGTGTCCAAAGAGGCGTTCAAAGGGACTGAAGCCCACTCCTTTCTGGGGTACCTCCCTGTAAGCAAAAAGGAGGCAAGGAAACAGGACATCCCATCTCCTCCTGAGCTTTTCAGGGAGTCCCATTATCATACCTTTGAGAGTTTTATTAAACCTCTCTACCAGTCCATTAGTCTGTGGATGATAAGGAGTGGTGAACTTGTAGGTAACACCACACTCCTTCCACATTGCTTTCAAGTATGCAGACACGAAGTTGCTACCCCTGTCTCCTAAAAACTCTTTAGGGAAACCCACCCTGGAAAAGTTTCCCAGGAGGGCCTTTGCCACTGCAGGGGCTGTAGTGGTCCTTAGAGGAATTGCTTCAGGATATCATGTGGCATGGTCCACAACTACCAAGATAAACCTATTGTTTGAAGCAGTAGGAGGGTCAACTATGTTGACCCCTACCCTTTCAAAGGGCACCCCAACCACAGGTAGTGGAATAAGGGGAGCCTTTGGAGTACCACCAGTCTTGCCACTGGCTTGGCAGGTCACACAAGACTTGCAAAAATCTTTAGTGTGCTATGACATCCTAGGCCAGTGAAACAGGGGGACAAGCCTTTCCCATGTTATGATCTGGCCCAAATGCCCAGCCAAAGAAATGTCAGGTGCAAGAGTTAGGAGGAACTCTCTGTACTGCAGGGGAATGACGAATCTCCTGGCTGCTACAGGTTTTGGGTCCCTTGCCTCTGTGTACAAGAGGTTGTCCTCCCAGTAAACTCTATGTGAGTCACTGACATCCCCATTTAGCTGCTTGACAGCTTGCTGTCTGAGACCCTCTAATGTGGGACAGGTTTGCTGTGCCACACTCAGCTCTTCCTTGGCAGGCACCCCTCCACCCAAAAACTCAGGAGTGTCTGCTGCCAGCTCATCTGGTGAAGGTTCTGCACAGGGGGGAAATTCTTCTTCCTCAGAAGGGGAATCATCTGTAGAGGGAGGGATAGTGGGTAGGGATTTACCCTTGCTACCCCTAGCTTTAGAAAGCACTTGGTCCATTGTTCCAGGATCCAAGTTACCCTTTCCTTTTTGCTTTTTTGGCCTGAGCACTTGTCAAAGCAAAAATATGCCCAGGAATGCCCAGCATTGTAGCATGAGCCTCCAACTCCACTTCTGCTCAAGCTGATGTCTCTAAATCGTCACCTAGTACACAGTCTGCAGGTAAATCTGAGGCAACCACAACTTTCGTTGGACCAGTAACCCCCCCAGTTGAGATTCACAACAGCCATGGGGTGGCTAAGAGTGTTGTTATGAGCATCTGTCACTTGGTACTGCTGACCAAGTAGGTGTTGTTCAGGGTGGACCAGTTTCTCTATGACCATAGTAACACTGGCACCTGTGTCCCTGTAGGCCTGAACCTCAGCACCATTTATTAGGGGAAGTTGCTTGTACTTATCCATATTAAGGGGACAAGCAACCAAGGTGGCCAAATCAATGGTACCTTCAGAGACTAACACAGCATCTGTGGTCTCCCTAACAAGACCAACCCCAACTACATTGCCAATAGTGAGCCCAGCTACACCCTTGGATTGGCTATTTGTAGGTTTGCTCCCACCACCACTGCTATTACTAGGGGCACTAGAATTTACAGCAGGGGTTGTGGTAGTGGGAGGTTTGGTGTTTTTCTTAGGACAACTGGAATCAATTGCCCAATGGCCTTTGACTTTACACAAATAACACCAAGGCTTTTCAGGTTGATTATTGGAAGAGGAGTGGAACCCACCACCCCCACCAGAGGACTTTTGCGGGCCTGATAAAGACTCAGTTTTACTTTTGTCCCCACCGTTGTCAGAAGACTTACCATCCTTCTTCTTGCCATCCTTGTCACCCCCTGTATGAACTTTTCTGTTCACTCTTGTTCTGACCCACTTGTCTGCCTTCTTTCCCAATTCTTGGGGAGAGGTCAGATCCGAGTCCACTAGATATTGGTGAAACAAGTCAGACACACAGTTATTCAGAATATGCTCTCTCAGAATAAGATTATATAGGCTTTCATAGTCAGATACTTTACTACCTTGTAACTACCCCTCCAAGGCCTTCACTGAACAGTCCACAAAGTCTTTCCAGTCTTGAGAGGACTCTTTTCTGGTGTCCCTGAACTTAATCCGGTATTTTCAGTAGTTAAGTCAAATCCATCCAAGAGTGCATCCTTCAAAACTGTAAAATTGTTAGTTTCACTTTCTCTAACAGTAAGGAGCCTATCCCTACCCTTTCCAGTGAAAGATAGCCACAATATAGCGGCCCACTGCCTTTGAGGGACCCCCTGTACCATACAGGCCCTCTCAAGTGCAGCAAACCACTTGTTGATGTCATCCTCCTCCTTGTAAGGGGGACTATCTTGTGCAGATTCCTGGAATCATGCTCTCCAACAGGATTACTATCAGGAATACTGCTGCTGCCACCATGGGGTCCAAACCCCAACCTCTGTCTTTCCTTCTCAAGGTCTAGGGATTCCATATCTAAGGCCAGCTGTTGCTGTTTAAGCTTCAGTCTGGTCTCTTCAACACTCAACTTTTTGAGTTCCCTTTCTAACAAGTTATCCTCAGAGTGGGTGGATTGGGAATGCTTTGACACAGAAGACAAGTTGGAAACTACAGAGGGGGGTCTGTCCCTAACTGACTGAACCCTAGAAATTTGGCCTCTAGGAATAAAGGCTTCCCTACTGTGATGGGAACCTCTATACAGGCTTTCATAGTCAGATACTTTACTGCCTTGTAACCACCCCTCCAAGGCCTTCACTTAACAGTCCACAAAGTCTGTCCAGTCTTGAGAGGACTCTTTTCTGTTGTCTCTGAACTTAATCCTGTATTGTTCTGTGGTTAAGACAAATCCATCCAAGAGTGCATCCTTCAAAACTGTTAAATTGTTAGCTTCACTTTCTCTAACAGTAAGGAGCCTATCCCTACCTTTTCCAGTGAAAGATAGCCACAATATAGCAGCCCACTGCCTTTGAGGGACCCCCTGCACCATACAGGCCCTCTCAAGTGCAGCAAACCACTTGTTGGTGTCATCCCCCTCCTTGTAAGGGGGGACTATCTTGTGCAGATTCCTGGAATCATGCTCTCTAAAAGGATTACTATCAGGAATACTGCTGCTGCCACCATGGGGTCCAAACACCAACCTCTGTCTTTCCTTCTTAAGGTCTAGGGATCCCATATCTAAGGCCAGCTGTTGCTGTTTAAGCTTCAGTCTGGTCTCTTCAACCCTCAACTTTTTGAGTTCCCTTTCTAACAAGTTATCCTCAGGGTGGGTGGGTTGGGAATGCTTTGACACAGAAAACAAGTTGGAAACTACAGAGGGGGATCTGTCCCTAACTGACTGAACCCTAGAAACTTGGCCTCTAGGAATAAAGGCTTCCCTACGGTGATGGGAACCTCCATTACTACCAACATTACTGGGTGTCCTGCAAGGGAGCAGATCCTGTTCAGAACCCTCCCCACCCTCCTCAAGGTGCTCCCCTGAGTCAGAATGGGAACCTTCTATTAACCTCTCATCTGATGGGCCTGCTTGGGACTCATCATTTACAATAAGCATGTTAAACAGAAACTCTTTTGTAGGGTTCTTTCCTATCCCTAAACCTCTAACTAAGCAGAGACTCCTTAGGCTCTTGTAATTCAAATTGTCATAAGTAGTATTGACCATTTAAAGAGCAGACTCTACATCAGACATGATAGACGAAGGTTTAGAGACAGTGAGAAGAAAGAAAAAGTTTCAGAACTTTTTAAAGAACAGAGAAAAAAACTTTTTCTAACTATTGGAAACTTTTAGAAGTTTTAGAGTACTTTTCAGCACTTAGTAGAAAGTGTAAGAGGAGAAAAGCAAAACTTTTTGGTTAGGTGTACATACACTGAACTTGTTTTGTATATTATTCTCTTATGCAAAGTACACAATGACAAAGTGGTAAGTAGTTACAAGTACTTATCCCACTGCTGCACAACCAATATAGGAGTCTGGCCTGGCTTGTAGTGGGTACCAAAGGTACTTACACCTTGTGCCAGGTCCAGTCATCCCTTATTAGTGTAGAAGAGGTGTTTCTAGCAGCTTAGGCTGATAGAAGGCAAAGCAGCTTAGGCTGAACTAGGAGACATGTAAAGCTCCTACTATACCACTTGTATCATATGCACAATATCATAAGAAAACACAATACACAGAGTTACTAAAAATAAAGGCCAAAAGAATCTCAGTGAGTACCCTCAGTAAGATGATAAGTTATATACACAAGATGTATGTACACAAAATATATGTACACAAACCAAAATTAGGTAAGTAAGAGCAAGAAAAGTAATGCAAACAGTGTAGAATTACAATAGGTTGCAATAGGAGCACATAGGGATAGGGGCAACACAAACCATATACTCCAAAAGTGGAATGCGAACCACGAATGGACCCCAGACCTATGTTAGCTTGTAGAGGGTCGCTGGGACTGTAAGAAAACAGTGAGGGTTAGAAAAATGCCCCACCCCAAGACCCTGAAAACTAGGAGTAAAGTACACCTACTACCCCCAGAGAGCACAGAAATCGTGATGGGGGATTCTGCAGAAATAACAAACACCAGCAGAGCACTGACAACAGATTTCCGGACCTGAGTGCCTGTAAGACAAGTGGACCATGTCCAATAGTCGTGACAGTGTCCGGGGGGGCAGGAGCCCAGGAAACCCCAGCTGAAGGTGCAAGGAAGCTGCCACCGGTTGGAAGAAGCTTGGAGTTCTGCAAGAAAGAAGAGGACTATGAACTTCTCCTTTGGAAGACAGATGTCCCACGTCGCGATGAAGCTTGCAGATGTGTTCCCACGCATTAAGACCGCAAACAAGCCTTGCTAGCTGCAAGGGTCGCGGTAAAATTTTTTGGGTGCTGCTGAGGACCAGGAAGGACCAGGATGTTGCCTTTCGCAGGAGGAGACAGAGGTGGCGCTCGGCAACTCAGAGAGCCCTCGCAGAAGTAGGCAACACCCACAGAAGTACCCCAACAAGCACTTAGAAGAAAAGTGAACCGGAGTCCACGCAGAGTCACAAAAGGGAGTCCCACGACGTCGGAGGACAACTCAGAAGGTTGTGCACTGCAGGACAGAGTGCTGGGGACCCAGGCTAGGCTGTGCATGAAGGAAATCCTGAAAGAGTGCACAGGAGCCAGAGCAGCTGCAAATCACGCAGTACACAGCTTTGCAGTCTAGCGTGGGGAGGCAAGGACTTACCGCCAACAAATTTGGACTGAAGAGTCACTGGACTTTGGGAGTCTCTTGGACAGAGTTGCTGTGTAACAGGGACCACACTCATCAGGATGAGAGGGGACCCAGAGGACCAGTGTTGCAGTCTTTTGGAGCCTTCCTTAGCAGGGGGAAGATTCTGTCGACCCACGGGAGATTTCTTCAGGGCTTCTGGTGCAGGGTGAAGGCAGGCTACCCCCAGAGCATGCACCACCTGGAAACAGTCGAGAAAGCCGGCGGGATTAGGTGCTACAATGTTGCTAGTAGTCGTTGTGCTACTTTGTTGCAGTTTTGCAGGCGTCCTGGAGCAGTCAGCGGTCGATCCTTTGGTAGAAGGTGAAGAGGGAAATGCAGAGGAACTCTGGTGAGCTCTTGCATTCGTTATCCGAAGAATTCCCCAAAGCAGAGACCCTAAATAGCCAGAAAAGGAGGTTTGGCTACCAGGTTAGGAGGATTGGCTACCAAGAGAGGTAAGAGCCTAACAGAAGGAGCCTCTGATGTCACTCCCCTTTCCTTTGTCCAGTTTCGCGCCAGAGCAGGGCTGGGGGATCCCTGAACCGGTGTAGACTGGCTTATGCATCTGTGCCCATCAAAGCATTTCCAGAGGCTGGGGGAGGCTACTCCTCCCCAGCCCTTCACACCTATTTCCAAAGGGAGAGGGTGTAACACCCTCTCTCAGAGGAAATCCTTTGTTCTGCCTTCCTGGGCCAGGGCTGCCTGGACCCCATGAGCGCAGAAACCTGTCTGAGGGGTTGACAGCAGCAGCAGCTGCAGTGGAGACCCCGGAAAGGCAGTTTAGCAGTACCCGGGTACTGTGCTAGAGACCTGGGGATCATGGAATTGTCCCCCCATACCAGAATGGTATGGGGGTGACAATTCCATGATTTTAGACATGTTACATGGCCATGTTCGGAGTTACCATTGTGACGCTATACATAGGTAGTGACCTATGTATAGTGCACACTTGTAATGGTGTCCCCGCACTCACAAAGTCCAGGGAATATGCCCTGAACGATGTGGGGGCATCTTGGCTAGTGCCAGGGTGCCCACACAGTAAGTAACTTTGCACCCAACCTTCACCAGGTGAAGATTAGACATATAGGTGACTTATATGTTACTGAATTGCAGTGGTAAATGGCTGTGAAATAACGTGGATGTTATTTCACCCAGGCTGCACTGGCAGGCCTGTGTAAGAATTGTCAGAGCTCCCCATGGGTGGCAAAAGAAATGCTGCAGCACATAGGGATCTCCAGGAACCCAATACCCTGGGTACCTCAGTACCATATACTAGGGAATTATATGGGTGTACCAGTATGCCAATGTGAATTGGTAAATTTAGTCACTAGCCTGTTAGTAAAAAATTTGGAAAGCAGAGAGAGCATAACCACTGAGGTTCTGGCTAGCAGAGCCTCAGTGAGACAGTTAGGCATCACACAGGGAACACATACAGGGCACATACTTGTGAGCACTGGGGCCCTGCCTGGCAGGGCCCCAGTGACACATAGACTAAAACAATATATATACAGTGAAATATGGGGGTAACATGCCAGGCAAGATGGTACTTTCCCACAATTCCTCACTGGGGTCAGTAGCCATGACAAGTTGGGATAGCCAGAGTCACCTGCAAATGTCGAGGGACAACTGTTAGACACACACTAACCCTTAGGGACAACCCCAGACCCAGACAACTATTCACACGGTATAGGGTCCATGTCCTCACCTAATAGCCACACACGGTGCCTCTGGAGTTGTCCCATCACATAAGGGATGCTGCTATTACTCGGAATGTAAGTGTCATGCACTGAGCCAGGAAACTTGGCACTCACATGGGAGATGCACTGGTCGGCCAAACACACCATCTGCACATTCATCGAATGGTAACTCTTCCTGTTTCTGTACACCTGTTCACTCCTGGGGGGGGGACCAAGGCCACATGTGTCCCATCAATGGCACCTATGATGTTGGGGATATGTCCCAAAGCATAGAAGTCACCTTTCACTGTAGGCAAATCCTCCACCTGATGGAAAACGATGTAGCTGTGCATGTGTTTCAGCAGGGCAGACAACACTCTGGACAACACTTTGGAGAACATAGGCTGGGACATCCCTGATGCTATGGCCACTGTCGTTTGAAAAGACCCACTTGCTAGGAAATGGAGTACTGACAGGACCTGCACTAGAGGGGGGATACCTGTGGGATGGCGGATAGCTAACATCAGGTCTGGCTCCAACTGGGCACATAGTTCATGGATTGTGGCACAGTCAAGTCTGTAGGTTACAATTACATGTCGCTCTTCCATTGTCGACAGGTTCACCAGCAGTCTGTACACAGAGGATGCCGCCATCTCCTCACCTGCCCCAGCGGACGTGCTCTATGGATGAGAACAGCGAGCAGAGGGTGAGCCAACACTGAGGTACGAAAACACAACTTTATTCCACACATTTGTCAATCCGCTATGTGCCTGTCTTAGTGTGTATGCAAGGCCTTCATATGAGTGACACATTTACAATTAATGCCGTGTGGCCCCCTGAAATGGCGGCTGCCTGACCTGTAAGGTGGGACAAGGGGATATGAGGTAACAGCGCTGGCCTTGTACACCGTCGCGGTAGGCAATCGAAGACCACGGCGCAATCCTGCATTGGTTAACATTGGACCCTATGGGTCCCAGGAGCCAATGACGATGTACGCCGGTGGTGACGGTACACACCGCCGCGGACGTGACCGCCGTTTTCTCTCTGTTCACTCACTTGATACCTGATCTTCGACAGGAGAGGACCTACACTGCAAGTGCTGCTGTGACCTCAGTCTGGAAGCGACGATGGCTCAAGTGTCTGGGGAAAGGGCCCCTGCCTTCACATCGGAGGAGTTAGAGAAACTAGTGGATGGGGTCCTCCCCCAGTACACGCTACTCTACGGTCCTCCAGACAAACAAGTGAGTACACTGTGAGCATGCTGTATGGGCAATGCCTGTTTGGAGTGATGTGGATGGGAGATGGGGGGGGGGAATGAGGCGTGCATGAAACAAGTTGGATGGGCGCTTGATGGCATCACAGCAGCCACAAGGGGGTGAGTAAAGTCACAGTCATCTGATTCAGCGAGCATGGGAGGTGTCTGGGTGGGGGAAGTGGGCTCTGGGTACCCCTAGGCCAGGGCGAGTTTTGTAGGCAAGGTCCCTCTGTAAGGCAGGCCATGTGGCACCCCACCAGTGTTAAGAGCCATCTACCCCTAGTCAGGCTCCTGTGACATCCATGTGTGCAGCAATCGGGCATAGGAATTGTACCCCATGTACCTGTGATTAATTAGGGAACTCTAAGTGCATGACGTAGTGCAGAGGGTTGCTGTGTCTGTAGTGTCCGCCAACGGTAGCGGTATTGCATGCACTGAACATGTCTTTCTACCTTCTTTCCCGCCCTTTTTGTGGTCTCCCTGTTCTTGTGTGCATTAGCACCATCACGCGGAGGAGCAGTGCCACTGGAGCAGGAGGGAGCGGCATCCCACATGGCCCTGGAGGGCAACATTACGGACTCCGAATTCACCAGTGGGACGGAGAGCGAGGGGAGCTCCACGGCGGGGACAGTAGCTGAGACCAGCGACACCGACTCATCCACTGATGGGAGCTCCCTTGGGGTGGCGGGCCCCTCTGTGCCCACCACCACATCTACAGGTACAGCCCACCACATCTACAGGTACAGCCACCACCCCCTACCAGCATCGCCCTCCCAGCAGCCCCTCAGCGTGTGCCCCGTGGCTGCTCACCCAGGAGGGTGGGCATCTGCTTCACCCCAGGCACCTCAGCCCTTGCCCCTGTCAGCCCTGCCACCCTCAGTGAGGAGGCCATTGACCTCCTCAGATCCCTCACTGTTGGGCAGTCTACCATTCTGAATGCCATCCAGGGTGTAGAGTGACAGTTGCAACAGACCAATGCATACCTGGAGGGCATTAATTCTGGACAGGCAGCCCAACAGCAAGCTTTTCAGACTCTGGCCTCAACACTGATGACAGCCATTGTCTCTGTGTCCAGTCTCCCCACTCCAACTTCCTCCACCCAGCCCCAATCCCCAGTACCTCCGCCTATCCCAAGCATACCATCAGACCAGCATGCACACACCTCAACGCACAAGGGTAGCACTGGCAAACATAAGCACCACACATCTCACAGGCACTCACACAAGCATCATACCCATGCACACATACCAACATCCACTGCTTCCACTGTTTCCCTCTCCTCCTCGTCTCCCTCCTCCCTCCCTGTCATGTCTCCACTCACACCTGCATGCACTACATCTTCAGCCACTACGTCCATCACCAGCACGCCCATCACACACACCGCTTAAGTGCACTCACCACCCCCTCTACCATTCACACATCCCCTGTGTCCTCTACCAGTGTGTCTGTGAGCCCACCTCCCAAACTAAACAAACGCAGTCATACACCCACCCAACAACCATCCACCTCACGACAGCCTACAGCCCATGCACCTTCACCCAAAGTCAGCAAACAAACACCTCCTACAACTACTACCTCTTCCTCCACTCCCAAACCCCCTCCATCTACCCATACCAGTGTGTCTAAAAAACTTTTCCTGTCAAACCTTGACCTCTTCCCTTCACCTCCCCCACCCCTTCCGTCCCCTAGGGCACGCCTTTTCAGGTCCCAACCCAGCACTTCAGCCACCACATCAGCGTCAACAGTGGTGCCAGCAGTAACCGGCTTCTGGAGTGCGCCAAGCAGCAGGGCAGCCAGTGTGCCAAGGAGCCAGGCCAAGGACAGTCCCCCACCTCAGAAACATAAAAAGTTGGCCACAGACTGGAGGGAGAAGGGCAAAACACCTGCCACCAAGGGCTCTCCCAGGACTACAGTTGGGAGTGGCAAGACAGCTGCGCCACCATCCAAAGTGGGGAAGGGGCAGAGAAAGAAAGGGAAGTCATCGCCATCCTGCACGGCGGACAAGACCGCCACCGGCACCGCCACATGCACCGCCACATGCACCGCCACATGCACCGCCGCCACCAGCACTGCTTCCCAGGAATCCACCAGCACCGCTTCCCAGGACACCGCCGCCACGGCACCGCTGCCCAGGACACCGCCGCCACTGGCACTGCTGCCCAGAACACCGCCGCCACCAGCACCGCTGCCCAGGATACTGCTGCCTCCAGCATCGCTGCCCAGGACACCGCCGCTAGCAGCATGCTCACTGAGCCACCCACCAGCACCGCTGCCCAGGACACCGCCGCCAGCAGCACGCTCACTGAGCCACCCACCAGCACCGCTGGCCGATGAGCACCGCAAGCACCGCCGCTACTGAGGCCGCTGCAAGCACCGCCAGTGGCCACTCCACATCATGTGCCAGTGGCACCACCGCAGACATGGCTGTCATCCCCAGTGGTCAGTCGTACGAAGCTGGTGGTCAGTTCCAGGGGCATGGACAGCTTCTGTGTAGGCCCACCGTCAGTGGCGTGGATTGGGCACAAAGCCCCCTCCAGAACCAGTGGAGAAAGGCATCCACTACCTCAGTCCTTGGCAGGATGAAGCACTATGGGCACAAAGCCTCCTCCAGAACCAGTAGAGAAAGGCATCCACTACCTCAGTCCTTGGCAGGATGAAGCACTCTGGGCACAAAGCCTCCTCCAGAACCAGTGGAGAAAGGCATCCACTACCTCAGTCCTTGGCAGGATGAAGCACCCTGGGCACAAAGCCCCCTCCAGAACCAGTGGAGACTGTTATCCACTTAAGAGACTGTGGCTTTGCACTCCCCAGGATAAAGCAGTGGGCAAGCCACCCACTGGAGAGACTTGTGAGACTGTGGCTTTGCACTCCCCAGGATAAAGCAGTGGTCAAACCACCCACCGGAGAGACTTGTGAGACTGTGGCTTTGCACTCCCAAGGATACATCAATGGGCATGGTGCCCCCTCATGGAGCTGGCGTCGTGCACTCATCCGGCTGAGGTGCCCCCCCTTCCGTTCCCCCTGAGGTGCCTGTTTTATTTCGATCTGATGCCCCTGCAGTGTTCTGTCCATTTTGATTGGGTATCTTGTGTCGGCCTCGCCCATGCATTTTGGGCCCAGTGGTCCACGGACTATGTAGGTGCAGTACATGGACTTGAAATCTTGGTGTATATATTTGTTAATAGTGTATATATATTTGTGAGTAATGGATTTTTATTGATTACAATCGTTCAACTCATTCCCTTTTGTCCTTGCGTTCTTCCAGTGGGGTTTGGGGGGTTTACATGTAATGCATCAACATGTATTTGTGTGTAGTGGGTGAGGGTGGGGGTGGGCGTTTTGTGTGTTGCGTGTGTGTGTGTCACTTTCTTTTCCCTCCCCCCTCCCCTGTGTCGTAGGTGCAGTACTCCCTGTGGTCGTCGCCGCCGGCGTTTGTGCCCCTGGTAGAGGAGCAGGAAGAGAATGGCAGGTAGAATTTGGAGTTCTGGCTCCATGGCGTCCTGGTTCCTCGTGGGGTGTGTAGAGGTGAGCGTTTTCCCTTCCAAGTCCTGTTTCCGCCGTGTTTTTGTTCGCGGTGAATCCGCCCCGGAAAAGATGACAGATTGGCCTCTCATGATACTGTGAGCGGTACATTTTCTTCTGCCTGTCTGTTGGAAGTGACCGCCACGCTGTTTGTTTGTACCGCCGTGGCGGTCGGAGTGTTAAAGTGGCTGTCTATGTTGGCGGTTTCTGCCACGGTCGTGATTCAATTTTTTTTGCCTCCGGCCTGTTGGCGGTTTTACCGCCGCTTTAACACCGACCGCCAGGGTTGTAATGAGGAACAATATACCAAAAGTATCTCAGAGAATACCCTCACTTAAGAGGTAAGTAATATACATAAGTTATATGTACACAAACCCAAAACAGGTAAGTAACAGTAAGAAAAGTAGTGCAAACAATGTAGAACACAAGAAGATGCAATAGGTAGACATAGGTCTAGGGGCAACACAAACCATATACTCCAAAAGTGGAATGTGAATCACGAATGGACCCCAGAACTATGGGAGATTGTAGATGGTCGCTGGGACTGTGAGAAAACAGTAAGGGTGTCCAAAATACCCCACCCCAAGACCCTGGAAAGTAGGAGTAAAGTTACCCTACCACCCCAGAACGACACAATAGTCGTGATAGGGGATTCTGCAAGAACCACAAGCACCAGCAAAACACTGAAGACGGATTCCTGGACCTGAGGACCTGAAAAGGAAGGGGACCAAGTCCAAGAGTCGTGATAGTGTCCAGGAGGGGGCAGGAGCCCAGGAAACCCCGGATGAAGGTGCAAAAGGGCTGCCTCCAGGTGGAAGAAGCCAAAGATTCTGCAACAACGAAAATGACTAGGAACTTCAGATGGAAGATGTCCCACGGCGTGCTGGATGTTGCAGAAGTGTTTCCAGGCAGAAATACTGAAAACAAGCCTTGCTAGCTGCAAGAGTCACAGTGGAGGTTTTTGGATGCTGCTGGGGACCAGGAAGGACCAGGATGTCGCCCCTTGGAGGAGGAGACTGGGGGGGGGGGGGCGCTCAGCAACTCAGAGAGCCCCCGCAGAAGCAGGCAGCACCCGCAGGAGTACCGGAGCAGTCACTTAGAAGATCTGTGAACTCAGAGTTACAAAAGGAGGGTCCCATGACGCCGGAGTGCAACTCAGCGGGTTGAG
Organism: Pleurodeles waltl; assembly: GCF_031143425.1. NCBI lineage: Eukaryota > Metazoa > Chordata > Amphibia > Caudata > Salamandridae > Pleurodeles > Pleurodeles waltl. The sequence continues at coordinate 756,457,372 of NC_090449.1, read as the reverse complement.
CACTGCAGGACGGAGTGCTGGGGACCCAGGCTAGACTGTGCACAAAGGAATCCTTGGAGAAGTGCACAGAAGCCGGAGCAACTGCAAATCACGCAGTACACAGGTTTGCTGTCTGGCGTGGGGAGGCAAGGACTTACCTCCACCAAATTTGGACAGAAGGGCCACTGGACTGTGGGAGACACTTGGACCCAGCTCTTTGTGTTCCAGGGACCACGCTCGTCAGGATGAGAGGGGACTCAGAGGACCGGCGATGCAGTCTTTTGGTGCCTGCGTTAGCAGGGGGAAGATTCCGTCGACCCATGGGAGATTTCTTCTTGGCTTCCAGTGCAGGGTGAAGGCAGACAGCCCTCAGAGCATGCACCACCAGGAAACAGGCGAGAAAGCCGGCAGGATGAGGCGCTACAATGTTGCTGGTAGTCTTCTTGCTACTTTGTTGCAGTTTTGCAGGCGTCCTGCAGCAGTCAGCGGTCGATCCATGGCAGAAGTTGAAGAGGGAAGTGCAGAGGAACTCTGGTGATCTCTTGCATTCGTTATCTGAGGAATAGCCCAGAGGAGAGACCCTAAATAGCCAGAAAAGGATGTTTGGCTACCAAGAAAGGAAGTTTGGCTACCAAAAGAGGTAAGCACCTATCAGGAGGGGTCTCTGACGTCACCTGCTGGCACTGGCCACACAGGGTAGTCCATTGTGCCCCAGCACCTCTGAATCCAAGATGGCAGAGGTCTGGGACACACTGGAGGAGCTCTGGGCACCTCCCCTGGGAGGTGTAGGTCAGGGGAGTGGTCACTCCCCTTTCCTTTGTCCAAATTCGCACCAGAGCAGGGCTGGGGAATCCCTGAACCAGTGTAGACTGGCTTATGCAGAGATGGGCACCATCTGTGCCCATCAAAGCATTTCCAGAGGATGGGGAGGCTACTCCTCCCCAGCCCTTCACACCTATTTCTAAAGGGAGAAGGTGTAACAACCTCTCTCAGAGGAAATCCTTTGTTCTGCCTTCCTGAGACTGGGCTGCCCAGACCCCAGGAGGGCACAATCCTGTCTGAGGGGTGGCAGCAGCTGCAGTGGAAACCCCGAAAAGGCAGTTTGGCAGTAACCGGGTTCTCTGCTAGAGACCCGGGGGATCATGGAATCGTCCCCCAATACCAGAATGGTATTGGGGTGACAATTCCATGATCTTAGACATGTTACATGGCCATGTTCGGAGTTACCATTGTGATGCTACACATAGGTAGTGACCTATGTGCAGTGCACATGTGTAATGGTGTCCCCGCACTCACGAAGTTCGGGAAATTTGCCCTGAACAATGTGGGAGCACCTTGGCTCCTGCCAGGGTGCCCACACACTAAGTAACTTGGCACCTAACCTTCACCAGGTGAGGGATAGACATATAGGTGACTTATAAGTTACTTATGTGCAGTGAAAATGGCTGTGAAATAACGTGGACGGTATTTCACTCAGGCTGCAGTGGCAGTCCTGTGTAAGAATTGTCTGAGCTCCCTATGGGTAACAAAAGAATTGCTGCAGCCCATAGGGATCTCCCGGAGCCCCAATACCCTGGGTACCTAAGTACCGTATACAAGGGAATTATATGGGTATACCAGTGTGCCAATGAGAATTGGTAAAATTAGTCACTAGCCTGCAGTGAACATTTTAGAAAGCAGAGAGAGCATAAACACTGAGGTTCTGGTTAGCAGAGCCTCAGTGATACAGTTAGGCACCACACAGGGAACACATACAGGGCATACACTATGAGCACTGGTGACCTGCCTAGCAGGATCCCAGTGACACAAGGGCAAAAACAAACATACATACAGTGAAAATGGGGGTAACATGCTAGGCAAGATGGTAAATTCCTACAGCCTCTTTCTAGCATTGTTACCCCCCACTTTTGGCCTGTTTGTGAGTACGTCAGTGTGTTTTTACTGTCTCACTGGGATCCTGTGAGCCAGGACCCCAGTGCTCATAGTGAAAACCCTATTTCTCAGTGTGTTTTATCTGTCTTACTCCAGTGCTCATAGTTTGTGGCCTGAATGTGTATACCTATGTAGTGACTAACTGTGTCACTGAGGCTCTACTAATCAGAACCTCAGTGCTTATGTACTCCCTGCCTTTAAATTTGTCACTATAGGCTAGTGACCACTGTTACCAATTTCAATTGGCATACTGGAAAACCCTTATGATTCCCTAGTATATGGTACCTAGGTACCCATGGCATTGAGGTTCCAGGAGATCCCTATGGGCTGCAGCATTTCTTTTGCCACCCATAAGGAGTTCAGATAAACCTTTACACAGGACTGCCATTGCAGCCTGAGTGAAATAACGCACACGTTATTTCACAGCCATTTTCACTGCACTTAAGTAACATCTAAGTCACCTATATGTCTAACCTTCACTTGCTGAAGGTTAGGTGCAAAGTTACTCAGTGTGAGGGCACCCTTGCATTAGCAAAGGTGCCCCCCACATAGTTCAGGGCCGGTTTCCTGGAATTTGTGAGTACAGGGACACCATTACAAGCGTGCACTACATATAGGTCAATACCTATATGTAGCTTCACAAAGGTAACTCTGAATATGGCCAAGTAACATGTCTAAGATGAAGGAATTGTCCCCCCATTCCGAATCTGATATTGGGGAGCCAATTCCATGCATCCTGGGGGCTCAACCATGGGCCCCCCAGTACTGCCCAACAAGCTCTCTGAGGCTTGCACTGCAGCTACAGCAGCTGCCACCTCACAGACAGGGTTCTGCCCTCCTGGGCTCTGAGCAGCCCAATCCCAGAAAAGCAGAACAAAGCATTTCCTCTGAGAGCAGGGTGTTACACCCTCTCCCTTTGGAAATAGGTGTTACATGCCTGGTTTGTAGTGGGTACCTTGGGTACTCACCCCTTATACCAGGTCCAGTTATCTCTTATTAGTGAAATGTAGTAGTGTTCTAGCAGCTTAGGCTGATAGAGGTAGCTATTGCAGAGCAGCTTAGGCTGAACTAGGAGTCATGCAAAGCTCCTGCAATATCACTTATAGTGGCACAGTACTTATACACAAGTAAAGACAATACTCTGTGTTACCAAAAATAAAGGTAGTTTATTTGGGTGACACAAGGCAAAAAATATCTTAGAGGCAATACTCCTTCTGGAGGTAAGTATTATACACAATATATACACTAGACACCAAAAAATAAGATAAGTAATTAGACATAGGATAGTGCAAACAATAGGAAATGCTATAGCATGCAATGCGAGAAAATAGGTCTAGGGGCAACACAAACCATATACTAAGAAAGGGGAATGTGAATCACAAATCCCCCCTAGACAAGTGTAATGTGTGGACAATCTCTAGGAGAGTTTGAATACAGTAAAGGTTAGTAAATTACCTCAACCCAAAGCCCAGAAAAGCAATACTAAAGTACTACAAGTTTCCTTAGGGCACACTACAAGTCGTGATTAGAGTTATTGCAAGAACCAAGCAAGACTGCAAACAGCAAATGATGGATTCCTGGACCTGAGGACCTGCAAAGGAAGGAGACCAAGTCCAGGAGTTGGAAGAACTTCCAGGAAGGACATGAGCCCCTGCCACCCCAGAAGAGGTTGCAAAAGAAGAGTCCCCGGTTGGACGAAGATTGCAGAAATGCACCCAAGGAAGATGTCAGCGGGTTCCTGCATGATGCACTGGATGTCCCATGGAGAGAAGTTGGATGCAGGTGAGTTTTGGTGCTGGATTCCTCCCACATGCCTTACTTCAGGCAAAGTCGCATTTTGCGTTAAAGTGGTGCTATCTGCTCCTCCCAACAGAAATGCTTTGTTCTGCCTTCCTGGGACTGAGCTGCTCAGACCCCAGGAGGGCAGAACCCTGTCTGTTAGGTGGCAGCAGCTGTAACTGCATTGCAAGCCTCAGAGAGCTGGTTTTTCAGTACTGGAGGTCCATAGTGGAGCCCCGTGGATGCATTGAATTGGCTCCCCAATACCAGATTTGGAATTTTAGGGGACAATTCCATGATCTCAGACACCTTACATGGCCATATTCGGAGTAACCATTGTGAAGCTACATATAGGTATTGACCTATATGTAGTGCAAGCGTGTAATGGCATCATCGCACTCACAAAGTCCCGGGAAATGGCCCGAAACTATGTGGGGGCACCTTTGCTAGTGCAAGGGTGCCCTCACACTTAGTAACTTTGCACCCACCCTTCAGTAAATGAAGGTTAGACATATAGGTGAATTATAATTTACTTTAGTGCAGTGAAAATGGCTGTGAAATAGTGTGTGCACTATTTCACGCAGGCTGCAATGACAGGCCTGTGGAAGGGTTTGTCTGAGCTCCTTATGGGTGGCAAAAGAAATGCTCCAGCCCATAAGGATCTCCTAGAACCCCAATGCCCTGGGTACCTAGGTACCACATTCTAGGGACTTATAAGGGGGGCCCAGTGTGCCAATTGGAATTGGAACATGAAGTCAGTAAACTATAGTGACTAATTTGGAAGTAAAGAGAGCATAATCACTGGAGTTCTGGTTAGCAGAACTTCAGTGACACAGTTAAGCACTCCTGACAACACACACATTAGGCCACAAGCTATGAGCACTGGGGTCCTGGCTTACAGGATCCCAGTGAGACAGGCAAAACATACTGACAAACAGGCAGAAATTGGGGGTAACACGCCAGGAAAGATGGTACTTTCCTACACACACCATATAAATTTCCACAAGGAGAGGAAAAACAAGGCTATATATTCTCCTGAATATGCAGCCTAAACGAGGTTCTGGGTTTTTTCGATGCTGATTTGCATCAGTCTATGGGTGGATGCACAGGAAACCAATGCACCACACATAGAAAGCCCCCTTGATGCTCAGTAATGGAAAGTAGCGCTTTGCCCTGCCTTGAGTTACTTTTGCTTACAAACCAATGCACATCACTATATGCGTTGGTTGGTAAATACTAATCTGGATTTGCTCAGGTCTGCGTTATAAAAAGTAATGTAATCTCAATGCAAAATCATTGTAAACCTGAACCTAAACATCTAATCTAGCATTACCAAAATACGTTGTAGATAAAACCTGACCGGGGGATAGATAAACAGATAGCATTTACCACCTGCTCTAAACCTCAGGATTGTGGGTGAATTGAGTGAATTGTTTTCCCTAGAAGTGATTCTGGACCTAGTATCCCAAATTTCCGCATGTGTTTTCCCATTCTGGGGAAACAAATTTTAGTTCCTGTTATCTCACAGGGAGATAATGCCTGAGTTGCAAATTACACCCTAGTACCTCCCCGTGGAGATATGGGGTATCTCGCAATAGGGCCCCAGGTGATGTGATAGACGAATACATTTTGACAGGAAATATTTACTTCAAGTTATTGCTGCTAAAAGGGGTTCCAATATGTTACTGAACTCAAGGTGCACTTTTGTATATAAAGCTTCTGAACATCAGGGGCGGCTCCTCAGCTAAGGTGGAGGATCGCTGCCCCACTGGTTTTTGCAAAAAGGAAAAATAGAATGATAATAAGTACATTACGTTATTGTCATTTTATTTTTCCTTGTAGGATGTGGTCAGGCTAGGCTGGAGGGAGGGGGCCCGAGAAGGGCTATGTGTACAAAAAGTGCACATGTCTATTTGGCCAGTCGTTTTCGGCCGGCTAAAAAGACACGCACACTTTGCATGTTGTCTACCCGGCTTTATTGCACAGCAGAGTGGAGATCATGCACAGGCTCCCACTCCCACTGCTGACAGCAGCATCATAATTGGATGAGAGCCTGTGCAGCCAGGAAAAGGAAAAGGAAGAGGACGGAGGGGAGACAAACATGTCTCCAATCGATGGTAAGTGTTTTTAAAAAATTTTTTTAATGAGTTATATTTTTAAACACCCCACCCCCAACCCTTTGTGCTCTGTCCCACCCTGTGATCCCTGTTCAGTGACAACCGCCACTTTTGAACATCAGCAAATGTTTTTGTTAATGAATATTGGCAAAGTGAACATGATGTTATTTGTCACATAAGGTTTGATTAATTTACTCTTCTACAATCAGGATTAAGGGACTCATTATAAGGCTGGCGGGCTCACTGTCTCCTTGCTAGCCCTGTGTTGAGAATAACTCTGAGGACCCAGAGGTCTTCTCACCGGGCTTATTACAGCTTTCCCATTGGGCTGATCGGCAGGAACCAAGGTTCCCACCAGTCAGCCCAGTGGGAAAGGTACAACATCATTGTTCCCTGCTCATAATTGAGCAAGCGGCAATGTTGCTGCATGCAGTGTGCACCAACACCCTTGAAATGCACACTATCTGCACAGCAGACAGCGCACATTTCAAGGGTGCCTGGCAGGGGGACCCCTGCAATGCCCATGCCCTAGGCATAGACCGCGCAGGGGACCCCTGGCGGCCCCCCGCACTTGTTCTCCACCAGCCTTTTTATGGTGGTGAAACTGTCATGAAAAGGATAGCGCAGAACAAGGTTGTAATCAGCAGGGCGGCGCTGAGTTCAGCGCCAACCTGGCTGACTACAAACAAGACTGCCGTCAGCCTGTCGGGATCTTATATCCTGGCAGAGATGGTGGTCAGTTGGCAGGTCGGCCCTCCAATCTTGCAGTGCTTAATTTGTAAATAAAAACGCATCGGTGCCCAAAGTTCTCCACTGAAACACGCAGGTGTTACATTTAAATGTGCAAGCACAGAATACTGAGGCAGCGTAATCCTAAAGCCACCTCGGGCCTCTTTAATCCATTTACAGCCACTCCCTAACTTTCAGATCAATCTTGGTGCTTTCTGCTATCCCATGCTTTTCCGTCTTTCGCTTCCTCCGTCTTTCCCATATGCTTCCTTTGCTTGCAATAATTGACTGATGCTGTAAAATAAGTGCTAGCCCCCAAAAATAAGTGCAGGTTCCTCCCACCGGCAACCGCTGTCTCAAATTAATCACTGCAACCTCGTACTGTGGAGGTCGGACTACCACAGGTACTGCTATCTGTTCGTCCTCAATTAGGACTAGATGAAGGTCAGATAGACAAAGCCGTAGTATCTTAAGAGAGTACTTTCTTTTTCACATCACATTCGCATATCTCATTGCGTATGTTTATGTACATATACATATATACGTCGCAAGGGAAGTGGAACTGAATGAACTCCACAGTACAATAGCATGTTCCCGATAATCACTAAAGTTTGGCTACCTTTTCTCCATGTGTTACTAGACGATAGAAACTTCTCCAAATAACATTACACTTGATGAAAACCATATTTACTCACGAAAAACTTCAAGACTCAGCCCTTTTACCTCCATGCCAGGGCTGGGCAACCATCTTCATCAATTAGTCAGGACCATTCACTCTCCAGTCTGCATACACCAACCACACCAATATGACCTGACGACAAAGCCTTCCCCCCCAAAAATATATATATTTACGGCCTTTTTACCATGCCTGTAATCCGAAACGTATAGCACTCGATAGCCCTTTCGCAGTTGACAAACTCTCTAATATAAAAAAAAATAGTCATAAAAAGGACAAAAAGAATTATATAAAATGAACAGCGCATAAACTGAATGTCCAGGATCAGTTCATTTGTTTACCAATGCAGTACACACCTAAAGCTCTCAGCACTCTCTTATATTGTTGGAATTTATGGACTACTTTTAGAGAGAAAAGAACAGTTGTCTTTGATGATGATGAGCGATCACTATTTATAAAAAACGAATATCATAATCATCAGGCACATGTATATATCTGCTGTCTGAATTAAAAGTGAGCATCTCCAACCCGAACGTTCACCTTCTGAACATATTCACTTTACCATTTGATTCAAGTTGTAATAGGCCTCAAGAGAAATAAAGAAGGCCCACTCTGGTCAACACATGGCTTAAGAGAGAAATGTGTAGGAGCACACACAGTGCGAGACAAATACAGGCCTAAACCAGGGTACCATGTTAAAATGGAATACAGGGGCAGAAAGGAAAACAAAGGAACAGGCCAGGTGCAGGGCAAAGCAGTTGGAGCCGGTCCTGCATACCCCAGATAATTTAGAAGGCCACAAACACGAGAGCCTGAGCCACTCCCTGATACGAGTGTTAGGAGGAGGGGTCTATCATGGCAGACCTGAAAGGAAGACACAGGATTCTTGTGAGTGTCAAGGTTGGTAGAGGGAGGAGGACAGGCCATAAAACTTCAGAGTATGGGAGCAGTGTTGGAAAGAAACACACATAGAATTCCAAGGGTGAGATAAAAAAAAACAATGCTCGTTAGAGGATGCATAGGTATATTGTATACTCTACAGCTGCATTTTTAGTGACAAGTAGTCAGATGTGTTTTTTGAGAATTATTGCCTGTGCCAAGAATGGAGGTAAATAACATCATATTGAGCTGCTATGTTAATTGGAAATATGATAAGAAAGCATATACAAATTAAGTCTATAAAAGAGCTGTTTGTAAAAGCTGAGTTGAGTGTGGTTTCAGTTGCAGAACTGAGCTGTGCGCCCAGCCATATTATTCTTTGATAAATACTATATTGCTACCAGCGTTGTGTCACTTCTTTATTTCTGAAAACCAGACTACACAGTCACCATGTCAGAAGCTATTGTGCAAAAGAACGTTTTTGAACACATAAGCAGCGAAGAAATATGTTGCTCTGGCGCCAGCGATGTTTTGAGAACCCTCTCTCTTAATGTGTACTTTACTCATATTTTTGGTGGGAATTTTTTAGACCAGTGGTTCCCAACCTTTTTATTTCTGTGGACCCCCACATTAACATTAATGGAACCCAGGGACCCCCACTGAATCATCATGGGAATCTGGGGACCCCCGCCTGGGTCATTACTGAAAGCTGGGGACCTAACTTGCCAAAATGTGTTAATATTTTTTAATTTTCTAGGCTCTCGCGGACCCCCTTGGAAGGCTTCGCGGACCCCCAGGGGACCCAGGACCACAGGTTGGGAACCACTGTTTTAGACGATTTTATGAATGAAGCACCTTTGCTTTGTGCACAAATTATTTTAAAATAAAGGTTGGGCTGTACGCACGGTTCAGTCGTTTGGTACTTCAACGTGCTTTGCACACGATTCAAACTTAAGCTTTCAAGAAAAAAGCTCTTTCACACAAGCATGCAGCGCTTGACCACAGCCAAGTAACTGTTGGTGACGCATTACATGGGTTTTTCAGATGGGTCGCATGTTCCAGTTCAACAACAAAAAGAAAACTCTACAGTGTAGTATAATAGCCAGACATTATTGAATTACCTTAGTTCGGCAAAGCGCTAATAGAATTGGTGTTTCTTTTACCAATAAAAAACGTAACAGTGGAAAGCAAATGTCTCAGCATTATTTCCAGTGAGTTACTTAACTTATCCTAGTTAAACAAAATTAAAACGTTTTAAGGAGAACGTTTTCTAAACTACTATAAATCAGTTGCCAGAATCCATTAATCAGCAGAACTCATTTAAGAACAAATATCCATAAATAATTGGTTATTATAATTAGTACTGGTGAGATCATTATTTCTATTGTTATTTTATAATTAGTAGTACTATTAGAAGAATGACAACAATAACAATAAATGTAATGTCAAAATATCTAAGGAAGTAGTGGCATTTTTATACAGCGGCGCATATAGAATTACCACTACCTCGATGAGCTAAAAAGCAGATAATATTTTTTCCCAACACAACACTGCTAATAATATGCACAAGAAATGTAACTAGCATTGTAAACAAAACGATCTTACCTTGGGCTCCTCCATTTTTTCTAGCCGTGGGTGCTAGATGTGTGGGCAATTCCTTGGCTTCACAATACTATCCGCCCCATTAGGGGGGCGGAGAGGAGCTGATGTTCTGAATGTGGTTTATGATATTAATCTTGCCCGAGCACAATTAAAAATTAAAAGATATACCCAAAATGATACAACAAGGTGACAGAAAGTCTGATGAAATGATCCCCCACGCGTGGAATTAAGGGGAATACTTTCTGTGTTATAAATACGGTACAGAAATGTACCTTTTGTAAACAAAAACTACTGCAAAATCGCTAAACTCCACACCACCTACTCTGCCAACACTACCATCCAGTAAATACATCTGGGGATAATGTTTCCAGAGCTGTTATCTGACATCACTCTGACAATGGCCATCACTGCCTAGCAACCGGTATCACAATAAAGAGGCCAAAAAGTTCATGACCAGGGGCTGCATGGTGTAGTCAGCACCTGAGGATAGAGATAGTGGGATTTAAGCTAATGACCATTTGAATTTTGTGGGTGCTGGGAACCCCGAAATTCAGACTTTTTAAAGCTTACCTCAGTCAGAATGCCCTCAATCCGATGAATCAAGGTGCTAACACCCAATTTCATGTGGCAATGTGGACCCATGCTAAGGTACCTCCTAACACATCAAAGTATTAGAATTATAGTCTGCTAAGTAAAGGGCCCACTCAGTAATGGCCTTCTATATCAGTGGAGTAATTAAAAGTTTTTATTTCAAACATTTGAAAGACAATACAGGGTCAGTGTTATAAAGGCTATCAGTGAATAAGGCAATACAAATAAATGCTAATTCAAAAATTATTCTAAGTCTCATCTGGGCAGCAAAATCAGGAGTAAAATGTACAGCATCCCAGTAGAACAGAAAAGTATACGTCTTTCCCCCAAAATCAAGAGTTTTACATACTATTTTCGAATATGTAATAAGCAGAACTGCAAAATCACTTTGTTGTGAGTAAATGTATTGTTTCATTAGCAAATCAGAGCACAGTTTTAAATAAAAAGTAATAGATTCCCTTAGCACCTACGCACCATCCCACTACATGAATAACTATTCTGCCCCCTTTATGTTAAGGTGCTCCGGAGATGCTAGAACGAACTAGATGCATGATCAGCTGCGTGATATATTATATGAATGTACAGGGCACAATGTTCTGCCGTAAAGACCTTGAAGAAACAGTTGCAGTTTTTGAAAGAGCCAGGGAAACTCAATCAAAAGCGGCGTGACCAATGACAATGGAAATAAATAACATTCTACTTGACTATGTGCTGCAGAACCAACAGTCAGTGTTATATGCAGGGGGAAGACAAGAGAGGCACCATTTTGAACATCATTGTGTCTCAGACTAAATTGAGGCCTAATTCACAGTCGTCAGGAAAACACACTTTTACACATCATAGGAAATTTACTTCAAAACCAACAGTAGTATATCAGTGTGTAATTGTAATTGTTGAAATTTCCATGTAAACCCTTTATAAGATGGTAATTAACATAAAAGTGTCAAAGTGTAAATAATAAACACTGAACTCACAAAACACCTTGTTTCTGAAGGGGACATGATTTGGAGCATTTCCATAAAGGTTGGTGCGTGAATCTGAAGAGTCAAAATGCTTCTATTACCAGGAAGGGTGCGAGTCTCAAAGTACATAGAGATGCTGGGGCACAATGGATCCTTTTAATGGTTGAGGCAGTAAGACACCCACACCTAGTCTTTCTTACCAATCTCCACTTTCATTCAGCATTTCAATCGAAAATCTTCTGAGCAACTCCAATGGAGTAAATCCCTGTAAACGGAATGAGTATGAATTTGTGCCTTGGTGCTATAAAGTGCTATGATGTTCAGGTCATATAAGATGCATGGCTCCAAAGCATGCTGGAATGATTTCAGGGTGTTGGTGTTTATCTGTGAAAGGAATGGGCATATCTAATCCCCCAGATTAACAGTGCTGATTCCTTGGGAGAGTTGGAAGGTTCCAAGGATCCTACAATGTGAGTGAATAATAAAATATCTGCCTTTGCCATATGCAATGGTTTCTATTTTCCTTTTCTTAGGTGTACCTTCACCGTGACCTTGCAGATCTATCTTTAGGGGTAACGTACTGTGAACCCTTCCAATGTAACTCTTGCAACCCTTTTGACTTGCAAGTGTAAGGACCTGTCCTTCACGAAGTGCAACTTTATGCATACCTTCATCAGATGCTACGAAAATATTCCCATCATACATGTCACTGACACATATTTGCACCTGGGTTAGAATTCTGATTTGAGTGGTATTTACTGCACCCAGTGACTAACAGATCCTGTAATACTTCAGCCTTTGTTACTTTTTGGCATGTCAAGCCTGTACGAATTCAACATGGAAAACTGTACAGTACCTACTTTGAAGGTGTGCTGCTTAACTCATGTTATTCTGTGAAAACGTAGGGGCATAGTTATAGTTTCTTTGTGCTGAATTAGCATCATTTTTTTACGCTAATTTGGTGCAAACTTAACTCCATATTTATATTTTGACGATAGACCCGTCTAGCGTAAAAATATTGGAGTTAAAGTAATTTTTTTGATGTGCACTAAAGTATCTGAACTGTTAAGCATAAGTATAATCTTCTTGTCAGGCTGAACATCGAGAGAGAACAATACTGAAAAGGCTGCTTTACATCATCTAGCATTTTCTTAATTAAAGTCCCAAAAGTTACTAGCTAATCTTCTGATTGGACAAGTGAGATGTGATAGAAATAAACAATGAATTTCAATTCTTCTTTGGACATTGCAACTTTTCTTCACTTTCCATAATGATTGGTTCACGTCTCCTCTCTGGAGAGCGATTTCCGACGAATATTAACACTGTAGAACAACATAAAACAACATTTTATTCACGTAACTTCCTTACTAAACCAAAAACCCATTGTTAAAATGTAGACCATTTATCACAAGGAAGTACAGAATAGACAAGTCAAGGGAAACTGTAGATTTTCACTGCTAGCTTTCAGTGAAGTAAGCACATTAAACTTTGTTTGCAAAACAATATCACTGTCATCAACAAACTACACAACGACATGGAAAACTACTAAGGATTTGAGCTCTCATTTGGACTTGGGCAGTCAATATCACTGACCGCCAAAGGCCAACCCTTCACACGATCGCTAGTGTTGGCGGTCAGTAGACCGCCATATTATGAGTGCTGGCTGCTTTCTACCATTATTGAGGCAGAAAGCAGTCAGTCGGCGTTTTCAGAGGCGGGCCCCTCTCCAGTGCCGCCACAACAGCAGGACTCTGCCCGCAGTATTACAAGCCATAATACGTCTTGGCGGAGTCCTGCTGGCGTGGTGGTGGTGGTGAGGGAAGTCCACCAGGACCCATCCCCTCCCAGACGTCCCCCTCGACTGAGGAGGTAAGTGGGCATCCAATGGAGGGGGGCAGGAGGTCTGTGCGTTTGGATGCATGCGTGCATGTTTGTGAGGAGGGGTGCTGAATGCATGCGTGTATGCAAGTGAATGTGAATGTGTGTGTGCGTGTATGTGCACGTGAATGGGGGTGCCTGTGTTGATGAATGTGAGTGAGTGGGTGTGTCTGAGTACATTCATGTGTATGCTGAATGGGTGTGTATGTGTACGCATGTGTGCGTAAGGGGGTGTGGGGGGTGTGTGTAAGTGTGTTGACAGCTGGGGGGATGTTTGCGGACATGTGTGTATGTGTGTACCGGCGACAGGAATGAAGATTCCTGTTGCCTGGTGCGTGACCGACAGGGTTTTTGTGTCGGGGTGACTGCCACAGAAAGCCTGGCGGTTTGCAGCCTCATATTTCGGACGGCAGGTTGATGCCTGACGCCATGTTGGAGGTGCTCCCCGCCAGCCACGGCGGTGCAACCTCACCGGCGGGCCTGACAGGGTTGTGGAGGCTTAGTGTCTGCCAAGCCTCACAAGTCTTAATGTGGAGGTCCTTACCGCCTGCTCCGCAGTGGTATGACCGCCACGGCGAGGCTGGTGGTCTCATGACCACCAGCCTTGTAATGAGGGCCTAAGCATTTTCGTGGAAAGCTAATACATGATGAAGAATAAACCGTTTTTGTATCTCAAACCACATAAATTCTCATGGTTAGTATTTTCGTAATTCTTGATTAGCATAATAAATTTTCATACACATTTAGTATGTAATTTAATTAATCAATGCATCAACATGTATTTGTGTGTAGTGGGTGAGGGTGGGGGTGGGGGTTTTGCGTGTTGTGTATGTGTGTCACTCTCTTTTCCCTCCCCCTCCCCTGTGTCGTAGGTGCAGTACTCCCTGTGGTCGTCGCCGCTGGCGTTTGTGCCCCTGGTAGAGGAGCAGGAAGAGAATGGCAGGTAGAATTTGGGGTTCTGGCTCCATGGCGTCCTGGTTCCTCGTGGGGTGTGTAGAGGTGAGCGTTTTCCCTTCCAAGTCCTGTTTCCGCCGTGTTTTTGTTCGCAGTGAATCCGCCCCGGAAAAGGTGACGGATTGGCCTCTCATGATACTGTGGGCGGTACATTGTCTTCTGCCTCTCTGTTGGCGGTGACCGCCACGCTGTTTGTTTGTACCGCTGTGGCGGTCGGAGTGTTAAAGTGGCTGTCTATGTTGGCGGTTTCCGCCACGGTCGTGATTCAATTTTTTTTGCCGCCGGCCTGTTGGCGGTTTTACCGCCGCTTTAACACCGACCGCCAGGGTTGTAATGAGGGCCAATATTCCAAAAGTATCTCAGAGAATACCCTCACTTAGGAGGTAAGTAATATACACAAGTTATATGTACACAAACCCAAAACAGGTAAGTAACAGTAAGAAAAGTAGTGCAAACAATGTAGAATCACAATAGGATGCAATAGGTAAACATACGTCTAGGGGCAACACAAACCATATACTCCAAAAGTGGAATGTGAATCACGAATGGACCCCAGAACTATGGGAGATTGTAGATGGTCGCTGGGACTGTGAGAAAACAGTAAGGGTGTCCAAAATACCCCACCCCAAGACCCTGGAAAGTAGGAGTAAAGTTACCCTACCACCCCAGAATGACACAATAGTCGTGATAGGGGATTCTGCAAGAACCACAAGCACCAGCAAAACACTGAAGACGGATTCCTGGACCTGAGGACCTGAAAAGGAAGGGGACCAAGTCCAAAAGTCGTGATAGTGTCCAGGAGGGGGCAGGAGCCCAGGAAACCCCGGATGAAGGTGCAAAAGGGCTGCCTCCAGGTGGAAGAAGCCGAAGATTCTGCAACAACGAAAAGGACTAGGAACTTCAGATGGAAGATGTCCCACGGCGTGATGGATGTTGCAGAAGTGTTTCCAGGCAGAAATACTGAAAACAAGCCTTGCTAGCTGCAAGAGTCACAGTGGAGGTTTTTGGATGCTGCTGGGGACCAGGAAGGACCAGGATGTCGCCCCTTGGAGGAGGAGACTGGGGGTGGGGGGGCTGAGCAACTCAGAGAGCCCCCGCAGAAGCAGGCAGCACCCGCAGAAGTACCGGAGCAGTCACTTAGAAGATCTGTGAACTCAGAGTCACAGAAGGAGGGTCCCATGACGCCGGAGTCCAACTCAGCGGGTTGAGCACTGCAGGACGGAGTGCTGGGGACCCAGGCTAGGCTGTGCACAAAGGAATCCTTGGAGAAGTGCACAGAAGCCGGAGCAGCTGCAAATCACGCAGTACACAGGTTTGCTGTCTGGCGTGGGGAGGCAATGACTTACCTCCACCAAATTTGGACAGAAGGGCCACTGGACTGTGGGGGACACTGGGACCCAGCTCCTGTGTTCCAAGGACCACACTCCTCAGGATGAGAGGGGACCCAGAGGACCGGCGATGCAGTCTTTTGGTGCCTGCGTTAGCAGGGGGAAGATTCCGTCGACCCATGGGAGATTTCTTCTTGGCTTCCAGTGCAGGGTGAAGGCAGACAGCCCTCCGAGCATGCACCACCAGGAAACAGTCGAGAAAGCTGGCAGGATGAGGCGCTACAATGTTGCTGGTAGTCTTCTTGCTACTTTGTTGCGGTTTTGCAGGCGTCCTTTAGCAGTCACCAGTCGATCCATGGCAGAAGTTGAAGAGGGAAGTGCAGAGGAACTCTGGTGATCTCTTGCATTAGTTATCTGAGGAATAGCCCAGAGGAGAGACCCTAAATAGCCAGAAAAGGAGGTTTGGCTACCAAGAAAGGAAGTTTGGCTACCAAAAGAGGTAAGCACCTATCAGGAGGGGTCTCTGACGTCACCTGCTGGCACTGGCCACACAGGGCAGTTCATTGTGCCCCTGCACCTCTGAATCCAAGATGGCAGAGGTCTGGGACACACTGGAGGAGCTCTGGGCACCTCCCCTGGGAGGTACAGGTTAGGGGAGCGGTCACTCCCCTTTCCTTTGTCCAGTTTCGCGCCAGAGCAGGGCTGGGGAGTCCCTGAACCAGTGTAGACTGGCTTATGCAGAGATGGGCACCATCTGTGCCCATCAAAGCATTTCCAGAGGCTGGGGAGGCTACTCCTCCCCAGCCCTTCACACCTATTTCCAAAGGGAGAAGGTGTAACACCCTCTCTCAGAGGAAATCCTTTGTTCTGCCTTCCTGGGACTGGGCTGCCCAGACCCCAGGAGGGCAGAAGCCTGTCTGAGGGGTGGTAGAAGCTGCAGTGGAAACCCTGAAAAGGCAGTTTGGCAGTAACCGGGTTCTCTGCTAGAGACCCGGGGGATCATGGAATCGTCCCCCCAATACCAGAATGGTATTGGAGGGACAATTCCATGATCTTAGACATGTTACATGGCCATTTTCGGAGTTACCATTGTGACGCTACACATAGGTAGTGACCTATGTGCAGTGCACACGTGTAATGGTGTCCCCGCACTCACGAAGTTCGGGCAATTTGCCCTGAACAATGTGGGGGCACCTTGGCTACTGCCAGGGTGCCCACACACTAAGTAACTTGGCACCTAACCTTCACCACGTGAGGGATAGACATATAGGTGACTTATAAGTTACTTATGTGCAGTGAAAATGGCTGTGAAATAACGTGGACGTTATTTCACTCAGGCTGCAGTGGCAGTCCTGTGTAAGAATTGTCTGGGCTCCCTATGGGTGGCAAAAGAAATGCTGCAGCCCATAGGGATCTCCCGGAACCCCAATACCCTGGGTACCTAAGTTCCATATACAAGGGAATTATATGGGTATACCAGTGTGCCAATGAGAATTGGTAAAATTAGTCACTAGCCTGCAGTGAACATTTTAGAAAGCAGAGAGACCATAAACACTGAGGTTCTGGTTAGCAGAGCCTCAGTGATACAGTTAGGCACCACACAGGGAACACATACAGGGCACATGCTTATGAGCACTGGGGCCCTGTCTGGCAGGGTCCCAGTGACACAAGGGCAAAAACAAACATACATACAGTGAAAATGGGGGTAACATGCTAGGCAAGATGGTACTTTCCTACAGCCTCTTTCTAGCATTGTTACCCCCCACTTTTGGCCTGTTTGTGAGTATATGTCAGTGTGTTTTTACTGTCTCACTGGGATCCTGCGAGCCAGGACCCCAGTGCTCATAATGAAAACCCTATTTCTCAGTGTGTTTTATCTGTCTCTCTCCAGTGCTCATAGTTTGTGGCCTGAATGTGTATACCTATGTAGGGACTAACTGTGTCACTGAGGCTCTACTAATCAGAACCTCAGTGCTTATGTCCTCCCTGCCTTTAAATTGGTCACTATAGGCTAGTGACCACTGTTACCAATTTCAATTGGCATACTGGAACACCCTTATGATTCCCTAGTATATGGTACCTAGGTACCCATGGCATTGAGGTTCCAGGAGATCCCTATGGGCTGCAGCATTTCTTTTGCCACCCATAGGGAGTTCAGACAAACCTTTACACAGGACTGCCATTGCAGCCTGAGTGAAATAACGCATGCGTTATTTCACAGCCATTTTCACTGCACTTAAGTAACATCTAAGTCACCTATATGTCTAACCTTCACTTGCTGAAGGTTAGGTGCAAAGTTACTCAGTGTGAGGGCACCCTTGCACTAGCAAAGGTGCCCCCTACATAGTTCAGGGCCGTTTTCCCGGAATTTGTGAGTACAGGGACACCATCACTAGGGTGCACTACATATAGGTCAATACCTATATGTAGCTTCACAATGGTAACTCTGAATATGGCCATGTAACATGTCTAAGATCAAGGAATTGCCCCCCCCATTCCGAATCTGATATTGGGGAGCCAATTCCATGCATCCTGGGGGCTCAACCATGGACCCCCCAGTACTGCCCAACCAGCTCTCTGAGGCATGCACTGCAGCTACAGCTGCTGCCACCTCACAGACAGGGTTCTGCCCTCCTGGGGTCTGAGCAGCCCAGTCCCAGAAAGGCAGAACAAAGCATTTCCTCTGAGAGCAGGGTGTTACACCCTCTCCCTTTGGAAATAGGTGTTACATGCCTGGTTTGTAGTGGGTACCTTGGGTACTTACCCCTTATACCAGGTCCAGTTATCCCTTATTAGTGAAATGTAGTAGTGTTCTAGCAGCTTAGGCTGATAGAGGTAGCTATTGCAGAGCAGCTTAGGCTGAACTAGGAATCATGCAAAGCTCATGCAATATCACTTATAGTGGCACAGTACTTATACACAAGTAAAGACAATACTCTGTGTTCCCAAAAATAAAGGTACTTTATTTGGGTGACACAAGGCCAAAAATATCTTAGAGGCAATACTCCTTCTGGAGGTAAGTATTATACACAATATATACACTAGACACCAAAAAATAAGATAAGTAATTAGACATAGGATAGTGCAAACAATAGGAAATGCTATAGCATGCAATGCGAGAAAATAGGTCTAGGGGCAACACAAACCATATACTAAGAAAGGGGAATGTGAATCAAAAATCCCCTCTAGACAAGTGTATTGTGTAGAGAATCTCTAGGAGAGTTTGAATACAGTAAAGGTTAGTAAATTACCTCAACCCAGAGCCCAGAAAAGCAATAGTAAAGTACTGCAAGTTTCCTTAGGACACACTGTAGGAAAGTACCATCTTGCCTGGCATGTTACCCCCATTTTTCACTGTATATATGTTGTTTTAGTTGTATGTGTCACTGGGACCCTGGTAACCCAGGGCCCCAGTGCTCATAAGTGTGCCTGTATGTGTTACCTGTGTAGTGACTAACTGTCTCACTGAGGCTCTGCTAATCAGAACCTCAGTGGTTATGCTCTCTCATTTCTTTCCAAATTGTCACTGACAGGCTAGTGACCATTTTTACCAATTTACATTGGCTTACTGGAACACCCTTATAATCCCCTAGTATATGGTACTGAGGTACCCAGGGTATTGGGGTTCCAGGAGATCCCTATGGGCTGCAGCATTTCTTTTGCCACCCATAGGGAGCTCTGACAATTCTTACACAGGCCTGCCACTGCAGCCTGAGTGAAATAACGTCCACGTTATTTCACAGCCATTTTACACTGCACTTAAGTAACTTATAAGTCACCTATATGTCTAACCTTTACCTGGTAAAGGTTAGGTGCAAAGTTACTTAGTGTGAGGGCACCCTGGCACTAGCCAAGGTGCCCCCACATTGTTCAGAGCCAATTCACTGAACTTTGTGAGTGCGGGGACACCATTACACGCGTGCACTACATATAGGTCACTACCTATATGTAGCTTCACCATGGTAACTCCGAATATGGCCATGTAACATGTCTATGATCATGGAATTGCCCCCTCTATGCCATCCTGGCATTATTGGTACAATTCCATAATCCCAGTGGTCTGTAGCACAGACCCTGGTACTGCCAGACTGCCCTTCCTGGGGTTTCTCTGCAGCTGCTGCTGCTGCCAACCCCTCAGACAGGCATCTGCCCTCCTGGGGTCCAGCCAGGCCTGGCCCAGGATGGCAGAACAAAGAACTTCCTCTGAGAGAGGGTGTGACACCCTCTCCCTTTGGAAAATGGTGTGAAGGCAGGGGAGGAGTAGCCTCCCCCAGCCTCTGGAAATGCTTTGTTGGGCACAGAGGTGCCCAATTCTGCATAAGCCAGTCTACACCGGTTCAGGGACCCCTTAGCCCCTGCTCTGGCGCGAAACTGGACAAAGGAAAGGGGAGTGACCACTCCCCTCACCTGCACCTCCCCTGGGAGGTGTCCAGAGCTCCTCCAGTGTGCTCCAGACCTCTGCCATCTTGGAAACAGAGGTGCTGCTGGCACACTGGACTGCTCTGAGTGGCCAGTGCCACCAGGTGACGTCAGAGACTCCTTGTGATAGGCTCCTTCAGGTGTTAGTAGCCTTTCCTCTCTCCTAGGTAGCCAAACCCTCTTTTCTGGCTATTTAGGGTCTCTGTCTCTGGGGAAACTTTAGATAACGAATGCATGAGCTCAGCCGAGTTCCTCTGCATCTCCCTCTTCATCTTCTGATAAGGAATCGACCGCTGACCGCGCTGGAAGCCTGCAAACCTGCAACATAGTAGCAAAGACGACTACTGCAACTCTGTAACGCTGATCCTGCCGCCTTCTCGACTGTTTTCCTGCTTGTGCATGCTGTGGGGGTAGTCCGCCTCCTCTCTGCACCAGAAGCTCCGAAGAAATCTCCCGTGGGTCGACGGAATCTTCCCCCTGCAACCGCAGGCACCAAAAAGCTGCATCTCCGGTCCCTTGGGTCTCCTCTCAGCACGACGAGCGAGGTCCCTCGAATCCAGCGACACCGTCCAAGTGACCCCCACAGTCCAGTGACTCTTCAGCCCAAGTTTGGTGGAGGTAAGTCCTTGCCTCACCTCGCTGGGCTGCATTGCTGGGAACCGCGACTTTGCAAGCTTCTCCGGCCCCTGTGCACTTCCGGCGGAAATCCTTCGTGCACTGCCAAGCCTGGGTCCACGGCACTCTAACCTGCATTGCACGACTTTCTAAGTTGGTCTCCGGCGACGTGGGACTCCTTTGTGCAACTTCGGCGAGCACCGTTTCACGCATCCTCGTAGTGCCTGTTTCTGGCACTTCCCCGGGTGCTACCTGCTTCAGTGAGGGCTCTTTGTCTTGCTCGACGTCCCCTCTCTCTGCAGGTCCAATTTGCGACCTCCTGGTCCCTCCTGGGCCCCAGCAGAGTCCAAAAACGCCAAACGCACGATTTGCGTGTAGCAAGGCTTGTTGGCGTCCATCCGGCGGGAAAACACTTCTGCACGACTCTCCAAGGCGTGGGGGATCCATCTTCCAAAGGGGAAGTCTCTAGCCCTTGTCGTTCCTGCAGTATTCACAGTTCTTCAGCCTAGTAAGAGCTTCTTTGCACCAACCGCTGGCATTTCTTGGGCATCTGCCCATCTCCGAGCTGCTTGTGACTTTTGGACTTGGTCCCCTTGTTCCACAGGTACCTTCAGACAGGAATCCATCGTTGTTGCATTGCTGATTTGTGTTTTCCTTGCATTCTCCCTCTAACACGACTATTTTGTCCTTAGGGGAACTTTGGTGCACTTTGCACTCACTTTTCAGGGTCTTGGGGTGGGTTATTTTGCTAACTCTCACTATTTTCTAATAGTCCCAGCGACCCTCTACAAGGTCACATAGGTTTGGGGTCCATTCGTGGTTCGCATTCCACTTCTGGAGTATATGGTTTGTGTTGCCCCTATCCCTAGGTTTCCCCATTGCATCCTATTGTAACTATACATTGTTTGCACTGTTTTCTAAGACTATACTGCATATTTTTGCTATTGTGTATATATATCTTGTGTATATTTCCTATCCTCTCACTGAGGGTACACTCTAAGATACTTCGGCATATTGTCATAAAAATAAAGTACCTTTATTTTTAGTATAACTGTGTATTGTGTTTTCTTATGATATTGTGCATATGACACTAGGTGGTACTGTAGTAGCTTCACACGTCTCCTAGTTCAGCCTAAGCTGCTCTGCTAAGCTACCATTATCTATCAGCCTAAGCTGCTAGACACCCTATACACTAATAAGGGATAACTGGGCCTGGTGCAAGGTGCAAGTACCCCTTGGTACTCACTACAAGCCAGTCCAGCCTCCTACATTGGTTGTGCAGTGGTGGGATAAGTGCTTTGAGACTACTTACCACTCTTGTCATTGTACTTTTCATAAGAGAAAAATATACAAAACAAGGTCAGTGTATATACACATGGCCAAAAAGTTTTGCATTTCCTCTTTTCACTCTTTTCTAAGTGCTGAAAAGTACTTCTAAACTTTCAAAAAGTTCTTAAAAGTTTAAAAAGTTTTTTCTGTCTTTCCAAAAAGTTCTGAAAACTTTTTTTTTCTTTGTCTATCACTTTAACTCTCTCTAAAAAATGTCTGGCACAGGCCAAAAAGTTGAACTGTCCAAACTTGCATATGATCACCTTAGCTGGAAAGGAGCAAGGAGTCTCTGCATAGAGAGAGGTTTGAGTGTAGGGAAGAATCCTTCCTTAGAACTGTTAATTAATATGCTTAGAGTACAGGATAAGGCCATAAGTGCCCAATCTGTGGAAAAAGTAGCTAATGGTTCTCAATCTGATCCAGGGACTCCCCCAGGAAAAGGTTCAGGAAAGAAACTTCTCAGCCTGCCCATTACTAGACAGTCTAGCATAGTTGGTACAGAGGTTGAATCACATCATACTGATGATGTGCTCTCACATTATACTGGTAGCCAAGCTGTTAGGGTGCCCTCTGTAAGGGACAGGTCTCCTTCTGTTCATTCCCATCATACCTCTGTATCTAGAAATGTCCCTCCCACCCACCCTGATGACAGATTGTTGGAAAGGGAGCTCAATAGATTGAGAGTGGAGCAAACCAGACTGAAGCTCAAGAAGCAACAGCTGGATTTGGATAGACAGTCTTTAGAAATAGAGAGGGAAAGACAGAAAATGGGTTTAGATACCCATGGTGGCAGCAGCAGTATTCCCCATAGTCATCCTGCAAAAGAGCATGATTCCAGGAATCTGCATAAGATAGTTCCCCCTTACAAGGAGGGGGATGACATTAACAAGTGGTTTGCTGCACTTGAGAGGGCCTGTGCTGTACAGGATGTCCCTCAAAGGCAGTGGGCTGCTATCCTATGGCTATCATTTACTGGAAAAGGTAGGGATAGGCTCCTTACTGTAAAAGAAAATGATGCTAACAATTTCCAAGTTCTTAAGAATGCACTCCTGGATGGTTATGGCTTAACCACTGAACAGTACAGGATAAAGTTCAGAGATACCAAAAAGGAGTCTTCACAAGACTGGGTTGATTTCATTGACCAGGCAGTGAAGGCCTTGGAGGGGTGGTTACATGGCAGTAAAGTTACTGATTATGACAGCCTGTATAACTTGATCCTGAGAGAGCATATTCTTAATAATTGTGTGTCTGATTTGTTGCACCAGTACTTGGTGGACTCTGATCTGACCTCTCCCCAAGAATTGGGAAAGAAGGCAGACAAATGGGTCAGAACAAGAGTGAACAGAAAAGTTCATACAGGGGGTGACAAAGATGGCAACAAAAAGAAGGATGGTCAGTCTTCTGACAAGGGTGGGGACAAATCTAAAAATGAGTCTTCATCAGGCCCACAAAAACACTCTGGTGGGGGTGGTGGGCCCAAATCCTCCTTTAATCAGAACAAGGAAAAGAAACCATGGTGCTATTTATGTAAGATAAAAGGCCATTGGACAACAGATCCCAGTTGTCCAAAGAAAGGCACCACAGCTCCTACCACTACAACCCCTACTGCTACACCTAGTGTCCCTACTAATAGCAGTGGTGGTGGGAGCAAACCTACTAATAGCCAATCCAAGGGAGTAGCTGGGCTCACTTTTGGTAATTTAGTTGGGGTTGGTCTGATTAGGGAGACCACAGAGGCTACTTTAGTCTCTGAAGGGGCTATTGACTTAGCCACTTTGGTTGCTTGCCCCCATAACTTGGAGAAGTACAAGCAACTAACCCTAATAAATGGTGTTGAGGTCCAGGCCTACAGGGACACAGGTGCCAGTGTCACAATGGTGATTGAGAAACTGGTGCACCCTGAACAACACATACTTGGACACCAGTACCAAGTAACCGATGCTCACAACATAACACAAAGCCACCCCATGGCTGTTGTAAATCTCAACTGGGGGGGGGTATCTGGTCCAAAGAAAGTTGTGGTAGCTTCAGATTTACCTGTAGACTGTCTATTAGGGAACGATTTGGAGACATCAGCTTGGTCAGATGTGGAGTTGGAGGCCCATGCAGCAATGCTGGGCATCCCAGGGCATATTTTTGCTTTGACAAGGGCTCAGGCCAAAAAGCAAAAAGGACAGGGAAGCTTGGATCCTGGAACAATGGACCAAGTGCTCCCTAAAGCTAGGGCTAGTAGAAGCAAACCACTTCCTACTATCCCTCCCTCTACAGTGGATTCTAATTCTGAGGAAGAAGAATTCCCTCCCTGTGCAGAACCTACACCAGAGGAGCTGGAAGCAGACACTGCTGAGCTTTTGGGTGAAGGGGGGCCTGCCAGAGAGGAGCTGAGTGTGGCACAGCAAACCTGTACCACATTAGAGGGTCTCAGACAGCAAGCTGTCAAACAGGCTAATGGGGATGTCAGTGACTCACACAGAGTTTACTGGGAGGACAACCTCTTGTACACTGAGCATAGGGATCCTAAACCTGGAGCTGCCAGGAGATTAGTGATCCCTCAGGAGTACAGAAAGTTCCTCCTAACACTGGCACATGACATTCCCTTAGCTGGGCACCTGGGCCAAATGAAAACTTGGGACAGATTGGTACCACTGTTTCATTGGCCTAGGATGTCTGAGGACACAAAAGAATTTTGCAAGTCCTGTGAAACCTGTCAAGCCAGTGGCAAGACAGGTGGCACCCCAAAGGCACCCCTTATCCCACTGCCTGTGGTTGGGGTTCCCTTTGAAAGGGTAGGGGTTGACATAGTTGGCCCCCTTGACCCTCCTACTGCTTCAGGCAATAGGTTTATCTTGGTGGTAGTGGACCATGCCACAAGATACCCTGAAGCTATTCCTTTAAGGACCACTACAGCTCCTGCAGTGGCAAAGGCCCTCCTGGGAATATTTTCCAGGGTGGGCTTCCCAAAGGAAGTAGTATCAGACAGAGGAAGCAATTTCATGTCTGCATACTTAAAGGCCATGTGGAAGGAGTGTGGTGTAACTTACAAGTTCACAACACCCTATCATCCACAAACAAATGGACTGGTGGAGAGATTTAATAAAACTCTCAAAGGCATGATTATGGGACTCCCTGAAAAACTCCGCAGGAGATGGGATATCCTTCTACCATGCCTCCTTTTTGCCTACAGGGAGGTACCCCAGAAAGGAGTGGGCTTCAGCCCCTTTGAACTTCTTTTTGGACACCCTGTTAGGGGTCCACTCACACTTGTAAAGGAGGGTTGGGAACAACCTTTAAAAGCTCCTAAGCAGGATATTGTGGATTATGTACTTGGCCTCAGATCAAGGATGGCTGAGTACATGAAAAAGGCCAGTAAAAACCTTCAGGCCAGCCAAGAGCTCCAGAAGCAATGGCATGATCAGAAGGCTGTTTTGGTTCAGTACCAACCAGGGCAGAAAGTGTGGGTCTTGGAGCCTGTGGCCCCAAGAGCACTCCAAGATAAATGGAGTGGACCCCACACAATTGTTGAAAAGAAGGGTGAAGTCACCTACTTGGTTGACTTAGGCACTGCCAGGAGTCCCCTTAGGGTGCTCCATGTCAACCGCCTGAAACCCTACTATGACAGGGCTGATCTCACCCTGCTCATGGCAACAGATGAGGGACAGGAAGAAGACAGTGATCCTCTACCTGATCTCTTCTCTTCCACAGAACAAGATGCTCTTGTGGAAGGGGTAGTTTTGGCTGATTGTCTTACTGCTGAGCAGAAAGATAATTGCATAAATCTCCTAGGACAATTCTCAGAACTCTTCTCCATTGTGCCAGGCACCACTTCTTGGTGTGAGCACACTATAGATACTGGAGACAGTTTACCTGTCAAAAGTAAGATCTATAGGCAGCCTGACCATGTCAGGGACTGCATAAAGCAAGAAGTTCAGAAGATGTTGGAACTAGGAGTGGTTGAGCACTCTGACAGTCCATGGGCTTCTCCTGTGGTACTGGTACCAAAACCCAATTCTAAAGATGGAAAGAAGGAAATGAGGTTTTGTGTAGACTATAGAAGTCTCAACTTGGTAACCAAAACAGATGCTCACCCTATACCCAGGGCAGATGAGCTAATAGATACACTGGCATCTGCCAAGTATCTAAGCACTTTTGATTTGACTGCAGGGTATTGGCAGATCAAAATGTCAGAAGATGCTAAACCTAAGACTGCATTTTCTACCATTGGAGGACATTACCAGTTTACTGTAATGCCTTTTGGTTTGAAAAATGCACCTGCCACTTTTCAGAGGTTGGTGAACACAGTCCTGCAAGGGCTGGAAGCTTTCAGTGCAGCATATTTATATGATATAGCTGTCTTTAGCTCCAGCTGGGATGATCACCTGGTCCACCTTTGGAAAGTTTTGGAGGCCCTGCAAAAGGCAGGCCTCACTATCAAGGCTTCAAAGTGCCAGATAGGGCAGGGTAAGGTGGTTTATCTGGGACACCTTGTTGGTGGGGAACAGATTGCACCACTTCAGGGGAAAATCCAAACTATTATTGATTGGATTCCCCCTACCACTCAGACTCAGGTGAGAGCCTTCCTAGGCCTCACTGGGTATTACAGGAGGTTCATTAAGAACTATGGCTCCATTGCAGCCCCTCTTAATGACCTCACATCCAAGAAAATGCCTAAAAAGGTATTATGGACAGCAAACTGTCAGAAAGCTTTTGAGGAGCTGAAGCAGGCCATGTGCTCTGCACCTGTCCTGAAAAGCCCTTGTTACTCAAAAAAATTCTATGTCCAAACTGATGCATCTGAATTAGGAGTAGGGGCAGTCCTATCACAACTTAATTCTGAGGGCCAGGATCAACCTGTTGCTTTTATTAGTAGAAGGTTGACCCCTAGAGAAAAGCGTTGGTCTGCCATTGAGAGGGAGGCCTTTGCTGTGGTCTGGGCTCTGAAGAAGTTGAGGCCATACCTGTTTGGCACTCACTTCATTGTTCAGACAGACCACAAACCTCTACTTTGGCTAAAACAAATGAAAGGTGAAAATCCAAAATTGTTGAGGTGGTCCATATCCCTACAGGGAATGGACTATACAGTGGAACATAGACCTGGGAGTAGCCACTCCAATGCAGATGGACTCTCCAGATATTTCCACTTAGACAATGAAGACTCATCAGGTAATGGCTAGTCTTATTGTCCTTCGTTTGGGGGGGGGTTGTGTAGGAATGTACCATCTTGCCTGGCATGTTACCCCCATTTTTCACTGTATATATGTTGTTTTAGTTGTATGTGTCACTGGGACCCTGGTAACCCAGGGCCCCAGTGCTCATAAGTGTGCCTGTATGTGTTACCTGTGTAGTGACTAACTGTCTCACTGAGGCTCTGCTAATCAGAACCTCAGTGGTTATGCTCTCTCATTTCTTTCCAAATTGTCACTGACAGGCTAGTGACCATTTTTACCAATTTACATTGGCTTACTGGAACACCCTTATAATCCCCTAGTATATGGTACTGAGGTACCCAGGGTATTGGGGTTCCAGGAGATCCCTATGGGCTGCAGCATTTCTTTTGCCACCCATAGGGAGCTCTGACAATTCTTACACAGGCCTGCCACTGCAGCCTGAGTGAAATAACGTCCACGTTATTTCACAGCCATTTTACACTGCACTTAAGTAACTTATAAGTCACCTATATGTCTAACCTTTACCTGGTAAAGGTTAGGTGCAAAGTTACTTAGTGTGAGGGCACCCTGGCACTAGCCAAGGTGCCCCCACATTGTTCAGAGCCAATTCACTGAACTTTGTGAGTGCGGGGACACCATTACACGCGTGCACTACATATAGGTCACTACCTATATGTAGCTTCACCATGGTAACTCCGAATATGGCCATGTAACATGTCTATGATCATGGAATTGCCCCCTCTATGCCATCCTGGCATTATTGGTACAATTCCATAATCCCAGTGGTCTGTAGCACAGACCCTGGTACTGCCAGACTGCCCTTCCTGGGGTTTCTCTGCAGCTGCTGCTGCTGCCAACCCCTCAGACAGGCATCTGCCCTCCTGGGGTCCAGCCAGGCCTGGCCCAGGATGGCAGAACAAAGAACTTCCTCTGAGAGAGGGTGTGACACCCTCTCCCTTTGGAAAATGGTGTGAAGGCAGGGGAGGAGTAGCCTCCCCCAGCCTCTGGAAATGCTTTGTTGGGCACAGAGGTGCCCAATTCTGCATAAGCCAGTCTACACCGGTTCAGGGACCCCTTAGCCCCTGCTCTGGCGCGAAACTGGACAAAGGAAAGGGGAGTGACCACTCCCCTCACCTGCACCTCCCCTGGGAGGTGTCCAGAGCTCCTCCAGTGTGCTCCAGACCTCTGCCATCTTGGAAACAGAGGTGCTGCTGGCACACTGGACTGCTCTGAGTGGCCAGTGCCACCAGGTGACGTCAGAGACTCCTTGTGATAGGCTCCTTCAGGTGTTAGTAGCCTTTCCTCTCTCCTAGGTAGCCAAACCCTCTTTTCTGGCTATTTAGGGTCTCTGTCTCTGGGGAAACTTTAGATAACGAATGCATGAGCTCAGCCGAGTTCCTCTGCATCTCCCTCTTCACCTTCTGATAAGGAATCGACCGCTGACCGCGCTGGAAGCCTTCAAACCTGCAACATAGTAGCAAAGACGACTACTGCAACTCTGTAACGCTGATCCTGCCGCCTTCTCGACTGTTTTCCTGCTTGTGCATGCTGTGGGGGTAGTCCGCCTCCTCTCTGCACCAGAAGCTCCGAAGAAATCTCCCGTGGGTCGACGGAATCTTCCCCCTGCAACCGCAGGCACCAAAAAGCTGCATCTCCGGTCCCTTGGGTCTCCTCTCAGCACGACGAGCGAGGTCCCTCGAATCCAGCGACACCGTCCAAGTGACCCCCACAGTCCAGTGACTCTTCAGCCCAAGTTTGGTGGAGGTAAGTCCTTGCCTCACCTCGCTGGGCTGCATTGCTGGGAACCGCGACTTTGCAAGCTTCTCCGGCCCCTGTGCACTTCCGGCGGAAATCCTTCGTGCACAGCTAAGCCTGGGTCCACGGCACTCTAACCTGCATTGCACGACTTTCTAAGTTGGTCTCCGGCGACGTGGGACTCCTTTGTGCAACTTCGGCGAGCACCGTTTCACGCATCCTCGTAGTGCCTGTTTCTGGCACTTCCCCGGGTGCTACCTGCTTCAGTGAGGGCTCTTTGTCTTGCTCGACGTCCCCTCTCTCTGCAGGTCCAATTTGCGACCTCCTGGTCCCTCCTGGGCCCCAGCAGAGTCCAAAAACGCCAAACGCACGATTTGCGTGTAGCAAGGCTTGTTGGCGTCCATCCGGCGGGAAAACACTTCTGCACGACTCTCCAAGGCGTGGGGGATCCATCCTCCAAAGGGGAAGTCTCTAGCCCTTGTCGTTCCTGCAGTATTCACAGTTCTTCAGCCTAGTAAGAGCTTCTTTGCACCAACCGCTGGCATTTCTTGGGCATCTGCCCATCTCCGAGCTGCTTGTGACTTTTGGACTTGGTCCCCTTGTTCCACAGGTACCTTCAGACAGGAATCCATCGTTGTTGCATTGCTGATTTGTGTTTTCCTTGCATTCTCCCTCTAACACGACTATTTTGTCCTTAGGGGAACTTTGGTGCACTTTGCACTCACTTTTCAGGGTCTTGGGGTGGGTTATTTTGCTAACTCTCACTATTTTCTAATAGTCCCAGCGACCCTCTACAAGGTCACATAGGTTTGGGGTCCATTCGTGGTTCGCATTCCACTTCTGGAGTATATGGTTTGTGTTGCCCCTATCCCTAGGTTTCCCCATTGCATCCTATTGTAACTATACATTGTTTGCACTGTTTTCTAAGACTATACTGCATATTTTTGCTATTGTGTATATATATCTTGTGTATATTTCCTATCCTCTCACTGAGGGTACACTCTAAGATACTTTGGCATATTGTCATAAAAATAAAGTACCTTTATTTTTAGTATAACTGTGTATTGTGTTTTCTTATGATATTGTGCATATGACACTAGGTGGTACTGTAGTAGCTTCACACGTCTCCTAGTTCAGCCTAAGCTGCTCTGCTAAGCTACCATTATCTATCAGCCTAAGCTGCTAGACACCCAATACACTAATAAGGGATAACTGGGCCTGGTGCAAGGTGCAAGTACCCCTTGGTACTCACTACAAGCCAGTCCAGCCTCCTACACACACTACAAGTCGTGATTAGAATTATTGCAAGAACCAAGCAAGACTGCAAACAGCAAATGATGGATTCCTGGACCTGAGGAACTGCAAATGAAGGAGACCAAGTCCAGGAGTTGGAAGAACTTCCAGGAAGGACATAAGCCCCTGCCACCCCAGAAGAGTGTGCAAAAGAAGAGTCCCCGGTTGGACGAAGATTGCAGAAATGCACCCAAGGAAGATGTCAGCGGGTTCCTGCATGATGCACTGGATGTCCCATGGAGAGAAGTTGGATGCAGGTGAGTTTTGGTGCTGGATTCCTCCTACATGCCTTACTTCAGGCAAAGTCGCATTTTGCGTCAAAGTGGTGCTATCTGCTCCTCCCAACAGAAATGCTTTGTTCTGCCTTCCTGGGACTGAGCTGCTCAGACCCCAGGATGGCAGAACCCTGTCTGTTAGGTGGCAGCAGCTGAACTGCATTGCAAGCCTCAGAAAGCTGTTTTTTCAGTACTAGAGGTCCATAGTGGAGCCCCCAGGACGCATTGAATTGGCTCCCCAATACCAGATTTGGAATTGGGGGACAATTCCATGATCTCAGACACCTTACATGGCCATATTCGGAGTTACCATTGTGAAGCTACATATAGGTATTGACCTATATGTAGTTCAAGCGTGTAATGGCATCCTCGCACTCACAAAGTCCCGGGAAATGGCCCGAAACTATGTGGGGGCACCTTTGCTAGTGCAAGGGTGCCCTCACACTTAGTAACTTTGCACCTAGCCTTCAGTAAATGAAGGTTGGACATATAGGTGACTTATAAGTTACTTTAGTGCAGTGAAAAGGGCTGTGAAATAGTGTGTGCACTATTTCACGCAGGCTGCAATGACAGGCCTGTGGAAGGGTTTGTCTGAGCTCCTTATGGGTGGCAAAAGAAATGCTCCAGCCCATAAGGATCTCCTAGAACCCCAAAACCCTGGGTACCTAGGTACCATATTCTAGGAACTTATAAGGGGGGCCCAGTGTGCCAATTGGAATTGGAACATGAAGTCAGTAAACTATAGTGACTAATTTGGAAGTAAAGAGAGCATAATCACTGGAGTTCTGGTTAGCAGAACTTCAGTGACACAGTTAAGCACTCCTGACAACACACACATTAGGCCACAAGCTATGAGCACTGGGGTCCTGGCTTACAGGATCCCAGTGAGACAGGCAAAACATACTGACAAACAGGCAGAAATTGGGGGTAACATGCCAAGAAAGATGGTACTTTCCTACACACACCATATACATTTCCACAAGGAGAGGAAAAACAAGGCTATATATTCTCCTGAATGTGCAGCCTAAATGAGGTTCTGGGTTTTTTCGATGCTGATTTGCATCAGTCTATGGGTGGATGCACAGGAAACCAATGCACCACACATAGAAAGCCCCCTTGATGCTCAGTAATGGAAGGTAGCGCTTTGCACTGCCTTGTGTTACTTTTGCTTACAAACCAATGCACATCACTATATGCGTTGGTTGGTAAATACTAATCTGGATTTGCTCAGGTCTGCGTTATAAAAAGTAATGTAATCTCAATGCAAAATCATTGTAAACCTGAACCTAAACATCTAATCTAGCATTACCAAAATACGTTGTAGATAAAACCTGACCGGGGGATAGATAACTAGATGGCATTTACCACCTGCTCTAAACCTCAGGATTGTGGGTGAATTGAGTGAATTGTTTTCCCTGGAAGTGATTCTGGACCCAGTATCCCAAATTTCCGCATGTGTTTTCCCATTCTGGGGAAACAAATTTTAGTTCCTGTTATCTCACAGGGAGATAATGCCTGAGTTGCAAATTACACCCTAGTACCTCCCCGTGGAGATATGGGGTAACTCGCAATAGGGCCCCAGGTGATGTGATAGACTAATACATTTTGACAGGAAATATTTACTTCATGGTATTGCTGCTAAAAGGGGTTCCAATATGTTACTGAACTCAAGGTGCACTTTTGTATATAAAGCTTCTGAACATCAGGGCCGGCTCCTCAGCTAAGCCGGAGGATCGCTGCCCCACTGGTTTTTGCAAAAAGGAAAAATAGAATGATAATAAGTACATTACGTTATTGTCATTTTATTTTTCCTTGTAGGATGTGGTCAGGCTAGGCTGGAGAGAGGGGGCCCGAGAAGGGCTATGTGCACAAAAAGTGCGCATGTCTGTTTAGCCAACCGTTTTCGGCCGGCTAAAAAGACACGCACACTTTGCATGTTGTCTACCCGGCTTTATAGCACAGCAGAGTGGAGATCATGCACATGCTCCCACTCCCACTGCTGACAGCAGCATCATAATTGGATGAGAGCCTGTGCAGCCAGGAAAAGGAAAAGGAAGAGGACGGAGGGGAGACAAACACGTCTCCAATCAATGGTAAGTGTTTTTGTTTTTAAAAAAAATAAGTTATATTTTTAAACACCCCCCCATCCCTTTGTGCTCTATCACACCCTGTGATCCTTGTTCAGTGACAACCGCCACTGTTGAACATCAGCAAATGTTTTTGTTAATGAATATTGGCAAAGTGAACATTATGTTATTTGGCACATAAGGTTTGATTAATTTACTCTTCTACCATCAGGATTAAGGGCCTCATTATGAGGCTGGCAGGCTCACTGTCTCCCTGCTAGCCCTGTGGTGAGAATAACTCTGAGGACCCAGAGGTCTTCTCACCGGGCCTATTACAGCTTTCCCATTGGGCTGATCGGCAGGAACCAAGGTTCCCACCAGTCAGCCCAGTGGGAAAGGTACAACATCATTGTTCCTGCTCATAATTGAGCAAGCGGCAATGTTGCTGAATGCAGTGTGCACCAACACCCTTGAAATGCACACTATCTGCACAGCAGACAGTGCACATTTCAAGGGTGCCTGGCAGAGGGACCCCGGCAATGCCCATGCCCTAGGCATGGACCGTGCAGGGGACCCCTGGTGGCCCCCCGCACTTGTTCTCCACCAGCCTTTTTATGGTGGTGAAACTGTCATGAAAAGGATAGCGCAGAACAAGGTTGTAATCAGCAGGGCGGCGCTGAGTTCAGCGCCACCCTGGCTGACTGCAAACAAGACTGCCGTCAGCCTGTCGGGATCTTATATCCTGGCAGAGATGGCGGTCAGTTGGCAGGTCGCCCGCCAATCTTGCAGTGCTTAATTTGTAAATAAAAACGCATAGGTGCCCAAAGTTCTCCACTGAGACACGCGGCTGTTACATTTAAATGTGCAAGCACAGAATACTGAGGCAGCGTAATCCTAAAGCCACCTCGGGCCTCTTTAATCCATTTACAGCCACTCCCTAACTTTCAGATCAATCTTGGTGCTTTCTGCTTTCCCATGCTTTTCCGTCTTTCGCTTCCTCCGTCTTTCCCATATGCTTCCTTTGCTTGCAATAATTGACTGATGCAGTAAAATAAGTGCTTGCCCCCAAAAATAAGTGCAGGTTCCTCCCATCGGCAACCGCTGTCTCAAATTAATCACTGCAACCTCGTACTGTGGAGGTCGGACTACCACAGGTACTGCTATCTGTTCGTCCTCAATTAGGACTAGATGAAGGTCAGATAGACAAAGCCGTAGTATCTTAAGAGAGTACTTTCTTTTTCACATCACATTCACATATCTCAATGCGTATGTTTATGTACATATACATATATACGTCGCAAGGGAAGTGGAACTGAATGAACTCCACAGTACAATAGCATGTTCCTGATAATCACTAAAGTTTGGCTACCTTTTCTCCATGTGTTACTAGACGATAGAAACCCCTCCAAATAACATTACACTTGATGAAAAACATATTTACTCATGAAAAACTTCAAGACTCAGCCCTTTTACCTCCATGCCAGGGCTGGGCAACCATCTTCATCAATTAGTCAGGACCATTCACTCTCCAGTCTGCATACACCAACCACACCAATATGACCTGACGACAAAGCCTTCCCCCCAAAAAATATATATATTTACGGCCTTCTTACCATGCCTGTAATCCGAAACGTATAGAACTCCATAGCCCTTTCACAGTTGACAAACTCTCAAATATAAAAAAATAGTCATAAAAAGGACAAAAAGAATGATATAAAATGAACAGCGCATAAACTGAATGTCGAGGATCAGTTCATTTGTTTACCAATGCAGCACACACCTAAAGCTCTCATCACTCTCTTATATTGTTGGAATTTATGGACTACTTTTAGAGAGAAAAGAACAGTTGTCTTTGATGATGATGAGCTATCATTATTAATAAAAAACGAATATCGTAATCATCAGGCTCATGTATATATCTGCTGTCTGAATTAAAAGTGAGCATCTCCAACCCGAACGTTCACCTTCTGAACATATTCACTTTACCATTTGATTCAAGTTGTAATAGGCCTCAAGAGAAAGAAAGAAGGCCCAATCTGGTCAACACATGGCTTAAGAGAGAAATGTGTAGGAGCATACACAGTGCGAGACAAATACAGGCCTAAACAAGGGTACTATGTTAAAATGGAATACAGGGGCAGAAAGGAAAACAAAGGAACAGGCCAGGTGCAGGGCAAAGCAGTTGGAGCCGGTCCTGAATACCCCAGATAATTTAGAAGGCCACAAACACGAGAGCCTAAGCCACTCCCTGATACGAGTGTTAGGAGGAGGAGTCCATCATGGCAGACCTGAAAGGAAGGCACAGGATTCTTGTGAGTGTCAAGGTTGGTAGAGGGAGGAGGACAGGCCATAAAACTTCAGAGTATGGGAGCAGTGTTGGGATGAAACACACATAGAATTCCAAGGGTGAGATCAAAAGAAACAATGCTCGTTAGAGGATGCATAGGTATGTTGTATACTCTACAGCTGCATTTTTAGTGACAAGTAGTCAGATGTGTTTTTTGAGAATTATTGCTTGTGCCAAGAATGAAGGTAAATAACATCATATTGAGCTGCTATGTTAATTGGAAATATGATAAGAAAGCATATACAAATTAAGTCTATAAGAGAGCTGTTTGTAAAAGCTGAGTTGAGTGTGGTTTCAGTTGCAGAACTGAGCTCTGCGCCCAGCCATATTATTCTTTGATAAATACTATATTGCTACCAGCGTTGTGTCACTTCTTTATTTCTGAAAACCAGACTACACAGTCACCATGTCAGAAGCTATTGTGCAAAAGAACGTTTTTGAACACATAAGCAGCAAAGAAATATGTTCCTCTGGCGCCAGCGATGTTTTGAGAACCCTCTCTCTTAATGTGTACTTTATTCATATTTTTGGTGGGAATTTTTTAGACCAGTGGTTCCCAACCTTTTTATTTCTGTGGACCCCCACATTAACACTAATGGAACACAGGGACCCCCACTGAATCATCATGGGAATCTGGGGACCGCCGCCTGGGTCATTACTGGAAGCTGGGGACCTAATTTGTCAATTTTATTTTATATTTTTTAATTTTCTAGGCTCTCGCGGACACCCTGGGAAGGCTTTGCGGACCCCCAGGGGTCCCAGGACCACAGGTTGGGAACCACTGTTTTAGACGATTTTATGAATGAAGCACCTTTGCTTTGTGCACAAATGATTTTAAAATAAAGGTTGGGCTTTACGCACGGTTCAGTCGTTTTGTACTTCAACGTGCTTTGCACACGATTCAAACTTAAGCTTTCAAGAAAAAAGCTCTTTCACACAAGCATGCAGCGCTTGACCACAGCCAAGTAACTGTTGGTGACGCATTACATGGGTTTTTCAGATGGGTCGCATGTTCCAGTTCAACAACAAAAAGAAAACTCTACAGTGTAGTATAATATCCAGACATTATTGAATTACCTTAGTTCGGCAAAGCGCTAATAGAATTGGTGTTTCTTTTACCAATAAAAAACGTAACAGTGGAAAGCAAATGTCTCAGCATTATTTCCAGTGAGTTACTTAACTTATCCTAGTTAAACAAAATTAAAACGTTTTAAGGAGAACGTTTTCAAAACTACTATAAATCAGTTGCCAGAATCCATTAATCAGCAGAACTAATTTAAGAACAAATATCCATAAATAATTGGTTATTATAATTAGTACTGGTGAGATCATTATTTCTATTGATATTTTATAATTAGTAGTACTATTAGAAGAATGACAACAATAACAATAAATGTAATGTCAAAATATCTAAGGAAGTAGTGGCATTTTTATACAGCGGCGCATATAGAATTACCACTACCTCGAAGAGCTAAAAAGCAGATAATATTTTTTCCCAACACAACACTGCTAATAATATGCACAAGAAATATAACTAGCATTGTAAACAAAACGATCTTACCTTGGGCTCCTCCATTTTTTCTGGCCGTGGGTGCTAGATGTGTGGGCAATTCCTTGGCTTCACAATACTGTCCGCCCCATTAGGGGGGCGGAGAGGAGCTGATGTTCTGAATGTGGTTTATGATATTAATCTTGCCCGAGCACAATTAAAAATTAAAAGATATACCCAAAATGATACAACAAGGTGACAGAAAGTCTGATGAAATGATCCCCCACGGGTGGACTCAAGGGGAATACTTTCTGTGTTATAAATACGGTACAGAAATGTACCTTTTGTAAACAAAAACTACTGTAAAATCGCTAAACTCCACACCACCTACTCTGCCAACACTACCATCCAGTAAATACATCTGGGGATACTGTTTCCAGAGCTGTTATCTGACATCACTCTGGCAATGGCCGTCACTGCCTAGCAACCGGTATCACAATAAAGAGGCCAATAAGTTCATGACCAGGGGCTGCATGGTGTAGTCAGCACCTGAGGATAGAGATAGTGGGATTTAAGCTAATGACCATTTGAATTTTGTGGGTGCTGGGAACCCCGAAATTCAGACTTGTTAAAGCTTACCTCAGTCAGAATGCCCTCAATCCGATGAATCAAGGTGCTAACCCCCAATTTCATGTGGCAATGTGGACCCATGCTAAGGTACCTCCTAACACCAAAGTATTAGAATTATAGCCTGCTAAGTAAAGGGCCCACTCAGTAATGGCCTTCTATATCAGTGGAGTAATTAAAAGTTTTTATTTCAAACATTTGAAAGTAAGACAATACAGGGTCAGTGTTATAAAGGCTATCAGTGAATAAGGCAATACAAATGAATGCTAATTCAAAAATTATTCTAAGTCTCATGTGGGCAGCAAAATCAGGAGTAAAATGTACAGCATCCCAGTAGAACAGAAAAGTCTACGTCTTTCCCCCAAAATCAAGAGTTTTACATACTATTTTCGAATATGTAATTAACAGAACTGCAAACTCACTCTGCTGTGAGTAAATGTATTGTTTCATTAGCAAATCAGAGCACAGTTTTAAATGAAAAGTAATAGATTCCCTTAGCACCTAAGCACCATCCCACTACATGAATAACTATTCTGCCCCCTTTATGTTAAGGTGCTCCGGAGATGCTAGAACGAACTAGATGCATGATCAGCTGCGTGATATATTATATGAATGTACAGGGCACAATGTTCTGCCGTAAAGACCTTGAAGAAACAGTTGCAGTTTCTGAAAGAGCCGGGGAAACTCAATCAAAAGCGGCGTGACCAATGACAATGGAAATAAATAACATTCTACTTGACTATGTGCTGCAGAACCAACAGTCAGTGTTATATGCAGGGGGAAGACAAGAGAGGCACCATTTTGAATATCATTGTGTCTCAGACTAAATTGAGTCCTAGTTCACAGTCGTCAGGAAAACACACTTTTACACATCATAGGAAATTTACTTCAAAACCAACAGTAGTATATCAGTGTTTAATTGTAATTGTTGAAATTTCCATGTAAACCCTTTATAAGATGGTAATTAACATAGTAGTGTCAGAGTGTAAATAATAAACACTGAACTCACAAAACACCTTGTTTCTGAAGGGGACATGATTTGGAGCATTTCCATAAAGGTTGGTGCGTGAATCTGAAGAGTCAAAATGCTTCTATTACCAGGAAGGGTGCGAGTCTCAAAGTACATAGAGATGCTGGGGCACAATGGATCCTTTTAATGGTTGTGGCAGTAAGACACCCACACCTAGTCTTTCTTACCAATCTCCACTTTCATTCAGCATTTCAATCGCAAATCTTCTGAGCAAGTCCAATGGAGTAAAGCCCTGTAAACGGAATGAATATGAATTTGTGCCTTGGTGCTATAAAGTGCTATGATGTTAAGGTCATATAAGCTGCATGGCTCCAAAGCATGCTGGAATGATTTCAGGGTGTTGGTGTTTATCTGTGAAAGGAATGGACATATCTAATCCCCCAGATTAACAGTGCTGATTCCTTGGGAGAGTTGGAAGGTTCCAAGGATCCTACAATGCGAGTGAATAATAAAATATCTGCCTTTGCCATATGCAATGGTTTCTATGTTCCTTTTCTTAGGTGTACCTTCACCGTGACCTTGCAGATCTATCTTTAGAGGTAACGTACTGTGAACCCTTCCAATGTAACTCTTGCAACCCTTTTGACTTTCAAATGTAAGGACCTGTGCTTCACGAAGTGCAACTTTATGCATACCTTCATCAGATGCTACGAAAATATTCCCATCATACATGTCACTGACACATATTTGCACCTGGGTTAGAATTCTGATTTGAGTGGTATTTACTGCACCCAGTGACTAACAGATGCTGTAAATACTTCAGCCTTTGTTACTTTTTGGCATGTCAAGCCTGTACGAATTCAACATGGAAAACTGTACAGTACCTACTTTGAAGGTGTGCTGCTTAAGTCATGTTATTCTGTAAAAACGTAGGGGCATAGTTATAGTTTCTTTGTGCTGAATTAGCATCATTTTGTTACGCTAATTTGGCGCAAACTTAACTCCGTATTTATATTTTCATGATAGACCCATCTAGCGTAAAAATATTGGAGTTAAAGTCATTTTTTTGATGTGTGAAACCTCCCTGCGTCAATGAGATGCAAGGTAGGTGTTCCCATCCAAATTATGACTCAAAGGCCCGAGCGCCTAATTTATCCTCCCATGCAAAAATGGGGCATGGGAGGGGAGGCGGGCCTAAATAATGGCGCTAAGCCTGCTTAATGCCATTATTTAACACCTGGGTCAGAGCAGGCGTTATGGGACCTGTGGACCCATTTCCATGGTCAAACACCATGGAAAGATCCCATAGGTGCCCACCCCAAGCCTCAGGAACAACCCACCCACCTCAGAGAGACACCAGAGGATGGGGGGACCCCATCCCAGGTAAGTAGGGTAAGTAGAGGTAAGTATTTTACTTTTTTTAAAGTGCCATTGGGGTTATTGAAATGGAGCTCCTTACATAGCACTAGGTGCAATGGCCAAGCCCAGGGGACACTTGTCCCCTGTCCTGGCCAGTGGGGTGGTGGGCATGACTCCTGTCTTTTATAAGACAGGAGTCATGTGATATGAATGGTTTTGCGTCAGGAAATGACACTATGCTGGTTCAAGGATTTTTGCCTCTAACCAGCCTAGCATCATTTTTTGGTGCAAAACCCCCTTCCCCTATACCGCCATCCCCAGCCGGCTAATGTCATTTTCCAAGGCACTAGCCCACCCTTTGCCCCGGCTTGCGGGATTATATAGATTTGGCACCCGGCTGGCGATCTGGAATGATGCAACCAGGCGTTATAATTTTTGACGCAAAACTGTGTTTGAGCAGTTTTGCGTCAAAAAGTATAAATATGGTGTAGTATGAGTTAGTGTAGGTGCTATTTAATCAAAATATCAAACTCTGGGGTACTGGATTTTAGCAGGTGTGATAAATAGCAACTACTTTGACTGCTGTGGGCATGTGACCCCCCTAATAAGGTC
This sequence comes from Pleurodeles waltl, assembly GCF_031143425.1. Lineage (NCBI taxonomy): Eukaryota > Metazoa > Chordata > Amphibia > Caudata > Salamandridae > Pleurodeles > Pleurodeles waltl. The sequence continues at coordinate 756,417,645 of NC_090449.1, read as the reverse complement.
AGATGACAGGTAATAGGGCAGTATCATCTGAACTACCCTCAGAGGTCGACTCATATCTTTTGACTCAGACAGGAGTAATAAGATAATTTAAACAACTAATAATACCCAATTACATTGATTATACAACAATAATCAAACAGTCAGTAACTTATACACACACCATGACCTATGTGGCCATGAATCACTAAACCAGTTTAGTAAAGTTTAAACATTTATTGCCCTTTCATTAACAATACTAAAGCATATGTAGATAATACGTGAAACCAAGTGATAATACAAGAATAACAGTGGTTGTCTGAAACGTCTTAGGAATCTTAACCGCTTCTGTGCCTTGGACGAGATGATCTCGTCCAAGGCTACAGTTCCCCTGTGCCTTGGACGAGATCATCTCATCCATGGCACAGGGGAACTTGGGGGCGCGCTAGCGCGCCCCCCGTGCACCCCCCTCCCCCCCAAGTCGGGGATGGAAGGGGAAGACCTTCCCCTTCCACCCCCGACCCCCCCCCCCACCCCCCCCTGTGACGTCAGCGCGCGCGCGCGCGCTGATGTGTCACAGGGGCCTCCCTCGTCGCGCTGGAAGCTCTGCTTCCAGTCGATTGAAAAAGAAATGCAAAAGCATTTCTTTTTCAATCACTTGGGAGGCCCGGAGGGGCTTCGAAAGGAAAGGAAAAGTATTTCCTTCCCTTTGAAGTCCCTCCGAGGGTTTCAAAAGCCGGATTGCTTGCAATCCGGCTTTTGAAACCCCACTAGACACCAGGGATTTTTTTTTTTTTCATTGAAATTGACAAAAGGGAGCGACCCCTTGGGCAATGGTCGCTCCCAGGGGGGCCTTTTTTTTAAAAGGCCTTTTCTGCCCCCCCTGGCACCAGGGACCATTTTTTTTGTTTCATTTTTTTTTATTGATGTGGGGAGCGACCCCTTAGGCAAGGGTCGCTCCCCTTGGGGGAAAATTATATTTTGGCCATTTCTGCCCCCCTTGGGGGCAGATTGGCCTATTTTGATGAGGCCAATCTGCCCCCAAGGGGGGTAGAAACCACTAGACACCAGGGATTTTTTTTATTTTTTATTGTTATTGACAAAAGGGAGCGACCCCTTGGGCAAGGGTCGCTCCCAGGGGGGGCATATTTTCGGGAAGGCCTTTTCTGCCCCCAGGGGGGGCAGAAACCTCTAGGCACCAGGGACTTTTTTTTTTTTTTCTTTTTTTTTATGTTTCATTTTTGTTTTTTTTGGTGGGGAGCGACCCCTTAGCCAAGGGTCGCTCCCCTTGGGGGAAAATTATATTTTGCCCATTTCTACCCCCCTTGGGGGCAGATTGGCCTATTTTGATGAGGCGAATCTGCCCCCAAGGGGGGTAGAAACCACTAGACACCAGGGAGTTTTTTCTTTGCGTGAATTTCACGCAAAAGGAGCGACCCCTTAGGCAAGGGTCGCTCCCTGGGGGGGAGGGCAATTTATTTTAGGCCATTTCTGCCCCCCCTGGGGGCAGATCGGCCTATTATTAGGCTGATCTGCCCCAGGGGGGGAAGAAACCTCTAGGCGCCAGGGCAAATTTTTTTTTTGTGTTTTTTTTTTTGTTGTTTCTTTTTTTTAGAGATGGGGAGCGTCCCATCAGGCAAGGGTCGCTCCCCTGGGGGGCAAATTGTATTTAGACCATTTCTGCCCTGGGGGCAGATTGTCCGATTTTCGGTCAATCTGCCCCCAAGGGGGCAGAAACCACTAGGCACCGGGGATTTGTTTTTTGGCGCCAATGTCACGCAGGGGGAGCGACCCCGTAGGCAAGGGTCGCTCCCGGGGGGGGGGGGGTTGGGGGGGCAAATTTATTTTAGGCCATTTCTGCCCCCCCGGGGGACAGATCGGCCTATTATTAGGCCGAACTGCCCCCGGGGGGGGGGGGGGCAGAACACTCTAGGCGCCAGGGCAATTTTTTTTTTGAGTTTTTTTTTTTTGTTGTTTTTTTTTTTAGAGATGGGGAGCGACCCATCAGGCAAGGGTCGCTCCCCTGGGGGGGCAAATTGTATTTAGACCATTTCTGCCCCCCTGGGGGCAGATTGGCCAATTTTAGGTCAATCTGCCCCCAAGGGGGCAGAAACCACTAGGCACCGGGGATTTGTTTTTTGGCGCCAATGTCACGCAGGGGGAGCGACCCCGTAGGCAAGGGTCGCTCCTGGGGGGGGGGGTGGGGGTTGGGGGGGCAAATTTATTTTAGGCCATTTCTGCCCCCCGGGGGGGGGCAGAAACCTCTAGGCGCCAGGGGAATTTTTCTTTTTTTTCTTTTTTTTTTTCTTTGTTTTTGTTTTTAGAGATGGGGAGCGACCCATCAGGCAAAAGTCGCTCCCCTGGGGGACAAATTGTATTTAGGCCATTTCTGCCCCCCTTGGGGGCAGATTGGCTGAGTTTAGGTCAACCTGCCCCCAAGGGGGCAGAAACCACTAGGCACCGGGGATTTGTTTTTTGGTGCCAATGTCACGCAGGGGGAGCGACACTGTAGGCAAGGGTCGCTCCCGGCGGGGGAGGGTGGGGGTTGGGGGGGCAACTTTATTTTTGGGCATTTCTGCCCCCCCCCCTGGGGCCGGCTGAGCTACAGGCCAAACACCACAGGTAGGCACCTTGCAAAAAACACCTCTGTTTTCTGTGAAAAAATATGTTGTGTCCACGTTGTGTTTTGGGCCATTTCCTTTTGTGGGCGCTAGGCCTACCCACAGAAGTGATGTACCATTTTTATCGAGAGACTTAGGGGAACGCTGGGTGGAAGGAAATTTGTGGCTCCTCTCAGATTCCAGAACTTTCTGTCACCGAAATGAGAGGAAAAAGTGTTTTTTGGGCCAAATTTTGATGTTTGCAAAGGATTCTGGGTAACATAACCTGGTCAGAGCCCCGCAAGTCACCCCATCTTGGATTCCCCTGGGTTTCTAGTTTTCAAAAATGCACTGGTTTGCTAGGTTTCCTCAGGTGTCGGCTGAGCTACAGGCCAAAATCCGCAGGTAGGCACTGCTTTCTATAAAAAAATGTGATGTGTCCACGTTGTGTTTTGGGCCCTTTCCTTTCGTGGGCGCTAGTCCTACCCACACAAGTGAGGTATCATTTTTATCGGGAGACTTGGGGGAACGCTGGGTAGAAGGAAATTTGTGGCTCCTCTCAGATTCCAGAACTTTCTGCCACAGAAATGTGAGTAACATGTGTATTTTTAGCCATATTTTGAGGTTTGCAAAGGATTCTGGGTAACAGAACCTGGTCCGAGCCCCGCAAGTCACCCCTCCTTGGATTCCCCTAGGTCTCTAGTTTTCAGAAATGCACAGGTTTGGTAGGTTTCCCTAGGTGCCGGCTGAGCTAGAGGCCAAAATCTACAGGTAGGCACTTCGCAAAAAACACCTCTGTTTTTTTCCAAAATTTAGGATGTGTCCACGTTGCGCTTTGGGGTGTTTCCTGTCGCCGGCGCTAGGCCTACCCACGCAAGTGAGGTATCATTTTTATCGGGAGACTTGGGGGAACGCTGGGTGGAAGGAAATTTGTAGCTCCTCTCAGATTCCAGAACTTTCTGCCACAGAAATGTGAGGGACATGTGTTTTTTTAGCCTAATTTTGAGGTTTGCAAAGGATTCTGGGTAACAGAACCTGGTCCGAGCCCCGCAAGTCACCCCTCCTTGGATTCCCCTAGGTCTCTAGTTTTCAGAAATGCACAGGTTTGGTAGGTTTCCCTAGGTGCCGGCTGAGCTAGAGGCCAAAATCTACAGGTAGGCACTTCGCAAAAAACACCTCTGTTTTTTTCCAAAATTTAGGATGTGTCCACGTTGCGCTTTGGGGTGTTTCCTGTCGCCGGCGCTAGGCCTACCCACGCAAGTGAGGTATCATTTTTATCGGGAGACTTGGGGGAACGCTGGGTGGAAGGAAATTTGTAGCTCGTCTCAGATTCCAGAACTTTCTGCCACAGAAATGTGAGGGACATGTGTTTTTTTAGCCAAATTTTGAGGTTTGCAAAGGATTCTGGGTAACAGAACCTGGTCCGAGCCCCGCAAGTCTCCCCTCCTTGGATTCCCCTAGGTCTCTAGTTTTCAGAAATGCACAGGTTTGGTAGGTTTCCCTAGGTGCCGGCTGAGCTAGAGGCCAAAATCTACAGGTAGGCACTTCGCAAAAAACACCTCTGTTTTTTTCCAAAATTTAGGATGTGTCCACGTTGCGCTTTGGGGTGTTTCCTGTCGCCGGCGCTAGGCCTACCCACGCAAGTGAGGTATCATTTTTATCGGGAGACTTGGGGGAACGCTGGGTGGAAGGAAATTTGTAGCTCGTCTCAGATTCCAGAACTTTCTGCCACAGAAATGTGAGGGACATGTGTTTTTTTAGCCAAATTTTGAGGTTTGCAAAGGATTCTGGGTAACAGAACCTGGTCCGAGCCCCGCAAGTCACCCCTCCTTGGATTCCCCTAGGTCTCTAGTTTTCAGAAATGCACAGGTTTGGTAGGTTTCCCTAGGTGCCGGCTGAGCTAGAGGCCAAAATCTACAGGTAGGCACTTCGCAAAAAACACCTCTGTTTTTTTCCAAAATTTAGGATGTGTCCACGTTGCGCTTTGGGGTGTTTCCTGTCGCCGGCGCTAGGCCTACCCATGCAAGTGAGGTATCATTTTTATCGGGAGACTTGGGGGAACGCTGGGTGGAAGGAAATTTGTAGCTCCTCTCAGATTCCAGAACTTTCTGCCACAGAAATGTGAGGGACATGTGTTTTTTTAGCCAAATGTTGAGGTTTGCAAAGGATTCTGGGTAACAGAACCTGGTCCGAGCCCCGCAAGTCACCCCTCCTTGGATTCCCCTAGGTCTCTAGTTTTCAGAAATGCACAGGTTTGGTAGGTTTCCCTAGGTGCCGGCTGAGCTAGAGGCCAAAATCTACAGGTAGGCACTTCGCAAAAAACACCTCTGTTTTTTTCCAAAATTTAGGATGTGTCCACTTTGCGCTTTGGGGTGTTTCCTGTCGCCGGCGCTAGGCCTACCCACGCAAGTGAGGTATCATTTTTATCGGGAGACTTGGGGGAACGCTGGGTGGAAGGAAATTTGTAGCTCCTCTCAGATTCCAGAACTTTCTGCCACAGAAATGTGAGGGACATGTGTTTTTTTAGCCAAATTTTGAGGTTTGCAAAGGATTCTGGGTAACAGAACCTGGTCCGAGCCCCGCAAGTCACCCCTCCTTGGATTCCCCTAGGTCTCTAGTTTTCAGAAATGCACAGGTTTGGTAGGTTTCCCTAGGTGCCGGCTGAGCTTGAGGCCAAAATCTACAGGTAGGCACTTCGCAAAAAACACCTCTGTTTTTTTCAAAAATTTAGGATGTGTCCACGTTGCGCTTTGGGGTGTTTCCTGTCGCCGGCGCTAGGCCTACCCATGCAAGTGAGGTATCATTTTTATCGGGAGACTTGGGGGAACGCTGGGTGGAAGGAAATTTGTAGCTCCTCTCAGATTCCAGAACTTTCTGCCACAGAAATGTGAGGGACATGTGTTTTTTTAGCCAAATTTTGAGGTTTGCAAAGGATTCTGGGTAACAGAACCTGGTCCGAGCCCCGCAAGTCACCCCTCCTTGGATTCCCCTAGGTCTCTAGTTTTCAGAAATGCACAGGTTTGGTAGGTTTCCCTAGGTGCCGGCTGAGCTAGAGGCCAAAATCTACAGGTAGGCACTTCGCAAAAAACACCTCTGTTTTCTCCCAAAATTGTCGATGTGTCCACGTTGCGCTTTGGGGCGTTTCCTGTCGCGGGCGCTAGGCCTACCCACGCAAGTGAGGTATCATTTTTATCAGGAGACTTGGGGGAACATAGATTAGCAAAACAAGTGCTATTGCCCCTTGTCTTTCTCTACATTTTTTCCTTCCAAATATAGGAGAGTGTGTAAAAAAGACATCTATTTGAGAAATTCCCTATAATTCACATGCTTGTATGGTCACCCCGGAATTCAGAGATGTGCAAATAACCACTGCTCCTCAGCACCTTATCTTGTGCCCTTTTTGGAAATGCAAAGGTTTTCTTGATAGCAATTTTTTACTCTTTATATTTCAGCAAATGAATTGCTGTATACCCGGTATAGAATGAAAACGCACTGCAGGGTGCAGCTCATTTATTGGCTCTGGGTTCCTCGGGTTCTTGATGAACCTACAAGCCCTATATATCCCCGCAACCAGAGGAGTCCAGCAGACGTAACGGTATATTGCTTTCCATAATCTGACATTGCAGGGAAAAGTTACGGAGTAAAACATAGAGAAAAATTGATGTTTTTTTCACCTCAATTTCAATATTTTTCTTTTTCAGCTGTTATTTTCTGTAGGAAACCCTTGTAGGATCTACACAAATGACCCCTTGCTGAATTCAGAATTTTGTCTACTTTTCAGAAATGGTTAGGTTTCTGGGATCCAGCATTGGTTTCATGCCCATTCCTGTCACTGACTGGAAGGAGGCTGAAAGCACAAAAAATTGCAAAAATGGGGTATGCCCCAGTAAAATGCCAAAATTGTGTTGAAAAATTGGGTTTTCTGATTCAAGTCTGCCTGTTCCTGAAAGCTAGGAAGCTGCTGAGTTTAGCACTACAAACCCTTTGTAGATGCCATTTTCGGGGGGAAATCCACAAGCCTTCTTCGGCAGCCACTTTTTCCATTTTTTTTTAAAAAAACGAAATTTTCACTGTATTTTGGCCAATTTCTTGGCCTCCTTCAAGGGAACCCACAAAGTCTGGGTACCTCTAGAATCCCTAGGATGTTGGAAAAAAAGGACGCAAATTTGGCTTGGTTAGCTTATGTGAACAAAAGGTTATGAGGGCCTAAGCGCGAACTGCCCCAAATAGGCAAAAAAAGGCCTGGCACAGGAGGGGGAAAAGGCCTGGCAGCGAAGGGGTTAATCTAACTAGAGCAATAACTAGTAAACACTCTAGAAGAATTACACAAAGTAACAACAGAATTATTTGCGAATTAGCAATAGTTTTCATTAGTTGTGCAGTTGAATCAGACATAATCAATTAACAATACATTCAATTAGGGTTGAACCAGACATCCTGAATACTATCTCAAATTTGTTTTTCATGTGTGGGGCTGGACGTTAGCACATGCGAAAATGGAAAACAATACAAAAGTTAATTTGAAAGAAATATCTTTTTATGACACTAACAAAAATGTGGTTGGATTTCTAAAGGGAAAACCTGTAAAGGAAAAACAACTGCACATATTATATCTCTCCTAATAAAGACAGCTGTTAGCAGAGTCTTTGTCAACAGAGCGCAGGAACAGCATCAAGTCTTCAGCGATCAGCATCAGGAAAGGGCATCAGTTCAGTTAAGTTGGGGTTAAAGTACCTTAACTGTTAATGATAAGTATAGTCTTCTTGTCAGGCTGAACATAGAGCGCAGGAACAGCATCCAGTCTTAAGAAATCAGCATCAGGAAAAGGCATCAGTTCATTAAATTTGGCGCTAAAGTATCTGAACTGTTAAGCATAAGTATAATCTTCTCGTCAGGCTGAACATCGAGAGAGAACAATACTGAAAAGGCTGCTTTACATCATCTAGCATTTTCTTAATTAAAGTCCCAAAAGTTACTAGCTAATCTTCTGATTGGACAAGTGAGATGTGATAGAAATAAACAATGAACTTCTATTCTTCTTTGGACATTGCAACTTTTCTTCACTTTCCATAATGATTGGTTCACATCTCCTCTCTGGAGAGCGATTTCCGACGAATATTAACACTGTAGAACAACATAAAACATGACATTTTATTCACGTAACTTCCTTACTAAACCAAAAACCCATTGTTAAAACGTAGACCATTTATCACAAGGAAATACAGAATAGACAAGTCAAGGGAAACTGTAGATTTCCACTGCTAGCTTTCAGTGAAGTAAGCACATTAAACTTTGTTTACAAAACAATATCACTGTCATCAACAAACTGCACAACGACATGGAAAACTACTAAGGATTTGGGCTCTCATTTGGACTTGGGCAGTCAATATCACTGACCTCTAAAGCCCAACCCTCCACACGATTGCTAGTGTTGGCAGTCAGCAGACCGCCATATTATGAGTGCTGGCTGCTTTCTACCATTATTGAGGCAGAAAGCAGTCAGCATTCGCGCTGACGGTCGGCGTTTTCAGAGGCAGGCCCCTCTCCAGTGCCGCCACAACAGCAGGACTCTGCCCGCCGTATTACAAGCCATAATCTGGCTTGGCGGAGTCCTGCTGGCGTGGTGGTGGTGGTGAGGGAAGACCACCAGGACCCATCCCCTCCCAGACGTCCCCCTCGACTGAGGAGGTCAGTGGACATCCAATGGAGGGGGGCAGGAGGTCTGTGCATTTGGATGCATGTGTGCATGTTTGTGAGGAGGGGTGCTGAATGCGTGCGTGTATGCAAGTGAATGTAATGTGTGTGTGCGTGTGTGTGCGCGTGAATGGGGGTGCCTGTGTTGATGAATGTGAGTGAGTGGGTGTGTCTGAGTACATTCATGTGTATGCTGAATGGGTGTGTATGTGTCTGCATGTGTGCGTGAGGGAGTGTGGGGGGTGTGTGTAAGTGTGTGGACGGCTGGGGGGATGTTTGCGGACATGTGTGTATGTGTGTACCGGCGACAGGAATGAAGATTCCTGTTGCCTGGTGCATGACCGACAGGGTTTTTGTGTCGGGGTGACTGCTACAGAAAGCCTGGCGGTTTGCAGCCTCATATTTCAGACGGCAGGTTGATGCCTGACGCCATGTTGGAGGTGCTCCCCGCCAGCCACGGCGGTGCGACCGCACCTGCGGGCCTGACAGGGTTGTGGAGGCTTAACGTCTGCCAAGCCTCACAAGTCTTAATGTGGAGGTCCTTACCGCCGGCTCCGCAGTGGTATGACCACCACGGCGAGGCTGGTGGTCTCATGACCACCAGCCTCGTAATGAGGGCCTAAGCCTTTTCGTGGAAAGCTAATACATGATGAAGAATAAACCGTTTTTGTATCTCAAACCACATAAATTCTCGTGGTCAGTATTTTCGTAATTCTTGATTAGCATAATAAATTTTCATACACATTTAGTATGTAATTTAATTAATCAATAACATTTCAAAACATTCAGTATTATTTATTTTCATCCGTGCAAATGTTTCTGATTGAACAAAATATATTTGAACGTCATTATTATTCTTTAGTCAATATTAAATATGGCAGACACCATTATGTCAAGCACATTTTAAACATGCATTTTTTACATTTTTGGTACGAATTTCTCAGTTTAGGCATTTTAATTCACAATATGTATATGTTTAATTTCACATGAATGTATTAATAATGTTTACGCTCTAACACTACCAATTCGGAATCAGGGCTATAAGTGTAGCTAAGCCCAGATTAATGTAGATTTATGATTCCACCACAAAGGGAATCCTTTCCATAATGTGTTTAACTGTGTAATCACAAATCTGTCACATAAACAACATGATATGAGGATCAGTACGTATGGGAATCAGATATGCACGTTGGAATGCAGTCTCCCAGTAGCATCCTGTTAGCAGCTTTAACTCCCAGCTGGGTGGTTCTACCTACACCACATTAAATGCTGTGGTTAAGACTCCAAGCAGTGGCACTCAAAATATAGAAGGGTTTTATCCCTCACTCATATGGAAGTATAAGAAAGATTGGCTAGATCTTGGGGTGGGTTCCCTGGTTCCCACCACACTAATTTCATCTATCTATTGCGCTAGGTCAGTGATAGCCAACCTTCTGACTCTTGAGGACCCCTACTAAATCACTGCTGGAAGCTGGGGAAACACAAGCAATTTTTAAGATTTACATTTCAAACATTAAAACAGTAATTCACAAAAATACACAAAAAGTACACACCAAATACTCAAATTACTTAAAATATAATTTTTTTTACATTAAAAAATATGCAAAAATCGAAGAATTTGAATGGGAACTTTGATGCTGCATCTTGACGACTAACCTTTCAATGTTTGGTTTCATTTAGGAAAGCTAATCCTCAGGTCAGATTCTCCATTTCGCAAGCGATTTCAGTTATTTGGTACATAAGATCCGAGAAAACCTTTTCACACAAATATGTGGTGGGGAAAGGAAGTAAAATCATAAGGGCTTCTCACACCTTCATAGCCTTTCTGTCACATGTATTTCATTGGTTTTATACCACCTCTTATACCAGTGTAGGGTGCAGAGAACTTTATATGGAACTACAAGGTGTAGGATTCACATATCATCCACACTGATAGGCATTTTCTAAGGGTGCTTGGTCTGGAGAAGCACAAACTCAGGATTTAAAACATAACATAGTGCTTAGCGTTGACTTTAATAATTAGAATATATTTCTACGCAAGCAAACCTTTTTTTAGCAGCATAAGTATGATGAAAGACTTGAGAAAAAACCTTTTAATTTGTGCTATGCAGTTTGCATGCAACTCCTTGATGGCAGTTCATAGCTCACTGTGCCAAATCATGATTGTAACTTATGATCTGCACAGTAACAAAAGAATCTTTGTGACAAAAGCAATAACCCACTGTGCTATACACATAAAATACTTTTCTTTGCATGATACACATTCTTTGAAGCAGGCATATTAATCATGTGCTCTACCTTAGATAAGTCAAAACTGCCACTAGACAAACTCTCTCCAGCAGGTACATTAATCACTATAGTTATCTTGATGCTTTTATTTTTGCCAGAAAGCTGCTGGTTGTACAACGAACTTTGCAGTGTTCTTAAAACAGCTGCTCAAATGAAGTGATAAATGTGAAGAAAAAAAAACATTTCTGTCAAGAGGCCCTAGTTGGAGAAGCGCCTTTATGGTGTCCCAGGCCTGCAAACCCACTGGGAATGTGTCAGGGACCCCTGGGGGTCCACAAACCACAATTTGGGAACCCCTGCTGTAGGTAGCTGCCTCATCATCTCCAGGAATTCTAAAAGCACCTGGGAAGCAACACTTGTTTGTACCCAAAATGATACTACAAGGTGACAGAAAGTCTGATGAAATTATCCCCTACGCGTGGAATTAAGGGGAACACTTTCTGTGTTATAAATACGGTACAGAAATGTACCTTTTGTAAACAAAAACAACTGTAAAATCGCTAAACTCCACACCACCTACTCCCCCAACACTACCATCCAGTAAATACATCTGGGGATAATGTTTCCAAAGCTATTATCTGACATCACTCTGACAATGGCCTTCACTGCCTAGCAACCAGTATCACAATAAAGAGGCCAATAAGTTCATGACCAGGGGCTGCATGGTGTAGTCAGCACCTGAGGATAGAGATAGTGGGATTTAAGCTAATGACCATTTGAATTTTGTGGGTGCTGGGAACCCCGAAATTCAGACCTGTTAAAGCTTACGTCAGTCAGAATGCCCTCAATCCCATGAATCAAGGTGCTAACCCCCAATATCATGTGGCAATGTGGACCCATGCTAAGGTACCTCCTAACACATCAAAGTATTAGAATTACAGTCTGCTAAGTAAAGGGACAACATCAGTAATGGCCTTCTATAACAGTGGAGTAATGAAAGGTTTTTATTTCAAACATTTGAAAGTAAGACAATACAGGGTCAGTGCTATAAAGGCTATCAGTGAATAAGGCAATACAAATGAATGCTAATTCAAAAATTATTCTAAGTCTCATGTGGGCAGCAAAATCAGGAGCAAAATGTACAGCATCTCAGTAGAACAGAAAAGTCTCTGTCTTTCCCCAAAATCAAGAGTTTTACATACTATTTTCGAATATGTAATTAACAGAACTGCAGAATCCGTCTGCTGTGAGTAAATGTATTGTTTCATTAGCAAATCAGAGCACAGTTTTAAATAAAAAGTAATAGATTCCCTTAGCACCTAAGCACCATCCCACTACTGCCCCCTTTATGTTAAGGTACTCCGGAGATGCTAGGACGAACTAGATGCATGATCAGCTGCGTGAAATATGAATGTGCAGGGCACAATGTTCTGCCGTAAAGACTTTCAAGAAACAGTTGCAGTTTCTGAAAGAGCCAGGGAAACTTAATCAAAAGCGGCGTGACCAATGACAATAGAAATAAATAACATTCTACTTGACTATGTGCTGCAGAACCAACAGTCAGTGTTATATGCAGGGGGGAAGACAAGAGAGGCACCATTTTGAATATCATTGTGTCTCAGACTAAATTGAGGCCTAGTTCACAGTCGTCAGGAAAACACACTTTTACACATCATAGGAAATTTACTTCAAAACCAACAGTAGTATATCAGTGTGTAATTGTAATTGTTGAAATTTCCATGTAAACCCTTTATAAGATGGTAATTAACATAAAAGTGCCAGAGTGTAAATAATAAACACTGAACTCACAAAACACCGTGTTTCTGAAGGGGACATGATTTGGAGCATTTCCATAAAGGTTGGTGCGAGAATCAGAAGAGTCAAAATGCTTCTATCACCAGGAAGGGTGCGAGTCTCAAAGTACATTGAGATGCTGGGGCACAATGGATCCTTTTAATGGTTGTGGCATTAAGACACCCACACCTAGTCTTTCTTACCAATCTCCACTTTCATTCAGCATTTCAATCGAAAATCTTCTGAGCAAGTCCAATGGAGTAAAGCCCTGTAAACGGAATGAATATGAATTTGTGCCTTGGTGCTATAAAGTGCTATGATGTTCAGGTCATATAAGCTGCATGGCTCCAAAGCATGCTGGAATGATTTCAGGGTGTTGTTGTTTATCTGTGAAAGGAATGGGCATATCTAATCCCCCAGATTAACAGTGCTGATTCTTTGGGAGAGTTGGAATGTTCCAAGGATCCTACAATATGAGTGAATAATAAAATATCTGCCTTTGCCATATGCAATGGTTTCTATGTTCCTTTTCTTAGGTGTACCTTCACCGTGACCTTGCAGATCTATCTTTAGGGGTAACGTACTGTGAACCCTTCCAATGTAACTCTTGCAACCCTTTTGACTTGCAAATGTAAGGACCTGTCCTTCACGAAGTGCAACTTTATGCATACCTTCATCAGATGCTACGAAAATATTCCCATCATACATGTCACTGACACATATTTGCACCTGGGTTAGAATTCTGATTTGAGTGGTATTTACTGCACCCAGTGACTAACAGATGCTGTAAATACTTCAGCCTTTGTTACTTTTTGGCATGTCAAGCCTGTACGAATTCAACATGGAAAACTGTACAGTACCTACTTTGAAGGTGTGCTGCTTAACTCATGGTATTCTGTAAAAACGAAGGGGCATAGTCATAGTTTCTTTGTGCTGAATTAGCATCATTTTTTTACGCTAATTTGGCGCAAACCTAACTCCATATTTATATTTTGGCGATAGACGCGTCTAGCGTAAAAATATTGGAGTTAAAGTAATTTTTTTGATGTGTGAAACCTCCTTGCGTCAATGAGATGCAAGGTAGGTGTTCCCATCCAAATTATGACTCAAAGGCCCGAGCGCCTAATTTATCCTCCCATGCAAAAATGGGGCATGGGAGGGGGAGGCGGGCCTAAATAATGGCGCTAAGCCTGCTTAATGCCATTATTTAACACCTGGGTCAGAGCAGGTGTTATGGGACCTGTGGACCCATTTCCATGGTCAAACACCATGGAAAGATCCCATAGGTGCCCACCCCAAGCCTCAGGAACAACCCACCAACCTCAGAGAGACACCAGAGGATGGGGGGACCCCATCCCAGGTAAGTAGGGTAAGTAGAGGTAAGTATTTTACTTTTTTTAAAGTGCCATTGGGGTTATTGAAATGGAGCTCCTTACATAGCACTAGGTGCAATGGCCAAGCCCAGGGGACACTTGTCCCCTGTCCTGGCCAGTGGGGTGGTGGGCATGACTCCTGTCTTTTGTAAAACAGGAGTCATGTGATATGAATGGTTTTGCGTCAGGAAATGACAGTATGCTGGTTAAAGGATTTTTTTTGCCTCTAACCAGCCTAGCATCATTTTTTGGTGCAAAACCCCCTTCCCCTATACCGCCATCCCCAGCCGGCTAACGTCATTTTCCAAGGCGCTAGCCCACCCTTTGCCCCGGCTTGCGGGATTACATAAATTTGCCACCTGGCTGGCGATCTGGAATGATGCAACCAGGCGTTATAATTTTTTACGCAAAACTGTGTTTGAGCAGTTTTGCGTCAAAAAGTATAAATATGGTGTAGTATGAGTTAGTGTAGGTGCTATTTAATCAAAATATCAAACTCTGGGCTACTGGATTTTAGCAGGTGTGATAAGTAGCAGCTACTTTGACTGCTGTGGGCGTGTGACCCCCCTAATAAGGTCAGATGACAGGTAATAGGGCAGTATCATCTGAACTACCCTCAGAGGTCGACTCATATCTTTTGATTCAGACAGGAGTAATAAGATCATTTAAACAACCAATAATACCCTATTACATTGATTATACAACAATAATCAAACAGTCAGTAACTTATACACACACCATGACCTATGTGGCCATGAATCACTAAACCAGTTTAGTAAAGTTTAAACATTTATTGCCCTTTGATTAACAATACTAAAGCATATGTAGATAATACGTGAAACCAAGTGATGATACAAGAATAACAGTGGTTGTCTAAAACGTTTTAGGAATCTTAATCTAACTAGAGCAATAACTGGTTAACACTCTAGAAGAATTACACAAAGTAACAACAGAATTATTTGCGAATTAGCAATAGTTTTCATTAGTTGTGCAGTTGAATCAGACATAATCAATTAACAATACATTCAATTAGGGTTGAACCAGACATCATGAATACTATCTCAAATTTGATTTTCATGTGTGGGGCTGGACGTTAGCACATGCGAAAATGGAAAACAATACAAAAGTTAATTTGAAAGAAATATCTTTTTATGACACTAACAAAAATGTGGTTGGATTTCTAAAGGGAAAACCTGTAAAGGAAACACAACTGCACATATTATATCTCTCCTAATAAAGACAGCTGTTAACAGAGTCTTTGTCAGCAGAGCGCAGGAACAGCATCAAGTCTTCAGCTATCAGCATCAGCAAAGGGCATCAGTTCAGTTAAGTTGGGGTTAAAGTACCTTAACTGTTCATGATAAGTATAGTCTTCTTGTCAGGCTGAACATAGAGCGCAGGAACAGCATCCAGTCTTCATAAATCAGCATCAGGAAAAGGCATCAGTTCATTAAATTTGGCGCTAAAGTATCTGAACTGTTAAGCATAAGTATAATCTTCTTGTCAGGCTGAACATCGAGAGAGAACAATACTGAAAAGGCTGCTTTACATCAACTAGCATTTGTTAATTAAAGTCCCAAAAGTTACTAGCTAATCTGCTGATTGGACAAGTGAGATGTGATAGAAATAAACAATGAACTTCAATTCTTCTTTGGACATTGCAACTTTTCTTCACTTTCCATAATGGTTGGTTCACGTCTCCTCTCTGGAGAGCGATTTCCGACGAATATTAACACTGTAGAACAACATAAAACATAACATTTTATTCACGTAACTTCCTTACTAAACCAAAATCCCATTGTTAAAATGTAGACCATTTATCACAAGGAAGTACAGAATAGACAAGTCAAGGGAAACTGTAGATTTCCACTGCTAGCTTTCAGTGAAGTAAGCACATTAAACTTTGTTTGCAAAACAATATCACTGTCATCAACAAACTACACAACAACATGGAAAACTACTAAGGATTTGGGCTCTCATTTGGACTTGGGCAGTCAATATCACTGACCGCCAAAGGCCAACCCTCCACACGACTACTAGTGTTGGCAGTCAGCAGACCGCCATATTATGAGTGCTGGCTGCTTTCTACCATTATTGAGGCAGAAAGCAGTCAGCATTCGTGTTGACGGTCGGTGTTTTCAGAGGCGGGCCCCTCTCCACTGCCGCCACAACAGCAGGACTCTGCCCGCCGTATTACAAGCCATAATATGGCTTGGCGGAGTCCTGCTGGCGTGGTGGTGGTGGTGAGGGAAGACCACCAGGACCCATCCCCTCCCAGACGTCCCCATCGACTGAGGATGTAAGTGGGCATCCAATGGAGGGGGGCAGGAGGTCTGTGCGTTTGGATGCATGCGTGCATGTTTGTGAGGAGGGGTGCTGAATGCGTGCGTGTATGCAAATGAATGTGAGTGTGTGTGTGCGTGTATGTGCGCGTGAATGGGGGTGCTTGTGTTGATGAATGTGAGTGAGTGGGTGTGTCTGAGTACATTCATGTGTATGCTGAATGGGTGTGTATGTGTATGCATGTGTGCATGAGGGGTTGTGGGGGGTGTGTGTAAGTGTGTGGACGGGTGGGGGGATGTTTGCGGACATGTGTGTATGTGTGTACCGGCGACAGGAATGAAGATTCCTGTTGCCTGGTGCGTGACTGACAGGGTTTTTGTGTCGGGGTGACTGCCACAGAAAGCCTGGCGGTTTGCAGCCTCATATTTCGGACGGCAGGTTGATGCCTGCCGCCATGTTGGAGGTGCTCCCCGCCAGCCACGGCGGTGCGACCGCACCGTCGGGCCTGACAGGGTTGTGGAGGCTTAGCGTCTGCCAAGCCTCACAAGTCTTAATGTGGAGGTCCTTACCGCCGGCTCCGCAGTGGTATGACCGCCACGGCGAGGCTGGTGGTCTCATGACCACCAGCCTCGTAATGAGGGCCTAAGCCTTTTCGTGGAAAGCTAATGCATGATGAAGAATAAATCGTTTTTGTATCTCAAACCACATAAATTCTCATGGTTAGTATTTCCGTAATTCTTGATTAGCACAATACATTTTCATACACATTTAGTATGTAATTTAATTAATCAATAAAATTTCAAAACATTCAGTATTATTTATTTTCATCCGTGCAAATGTTTCTGATTGAACAAAATATATTTGAACGTCATTATTATTCTTTAGTCAATATTAAATATGGCAGACACCATTATGTCAAGCACATTTTAAACATGCATTTTTTACATTTTTGGTACGAATTTCTCAGTTTAGGCATTTTAATTCACAATATGTATATGTTTAATTTCACATGAATGTATTAATAATGTTTACGCTCTAACACTACCAATTTGGAATCAGGGCTATAAATGTAGCTAAACCCAGATTAATGTAGATTTATGATTCCACCACAAAGGGAATCCTTTCCATAATGTGTTTAACTGTGTAATCACAAATCTGTCACATACACAACATGATATGAGGATCAGTACGTATGGGAATCAGATATGCACGTTGGAATGCAGTCTCCCAGTAGCATCCTGTTAGCAGCTTTAACTCCCAGGTGGGTGTTTCTACCTACACCGCATTAAATGCTGTGGTTGAGACTCCAAGCAGTGGCACTCAAAATATAGAAGGGTTTTATCCCTCACTCATATGGAAGTATAAGAGAGATTGGCAAGATCTTGGGGTGTGTTCCCTGGTTCCCACCACACTAATTTCATCTATCTATTGCGCTAGGTCAGTGATAGCCAAACTTCTGACTCTTGAGGACCCCTACTAAATCACTGCTGGAAGCTGGGGAAACCCAAGCAATTTTTAAGATTTGAATTTCAAACATTAAAACAGTAATTCACAAAAATACACAAAAAGTACACACCAAATACTCAAATTACTTAAAATATAATTATTTTACATTAAAAAATATGCAAAAATCGAAGAATTTGAATGGGAACTTTGATGCTGCATCTTGACGACTAACTTTTCAATGTTTGGTTTCATTTAAGAAAGCTAATCCTCAGGTCAGATTCTCCATTTCCCAAGCGATTTCAGTTTTTTGGTACATAAGATCCGAGAAAGCCTTTTCACACAAATATGTGGTGGGGAAAGGAAGTAAAACCATAAGGGCTTCTCACACCTCCATAGCCTTTCTGTCACATGTATTTCATTGGTTTTATACCACCTCTTATACTACTGTAGGGTGCGGAGAACTTTATATGGAACTACAAGGTGTAGGAGTCACATATCATCCACACTGATAGGCATTTTCTAAGAGTGCTTGGTCTGGAGAGGCACAAACTCAGGATTTAAAACATAACATAGTGCTTAGCGTTGACTTTAATAATTCGAATATATTTCTACGCAAGCAAACCTTTTTTTAGCAGCATAAGTATGATGAAAGACTTGAGAAAAAACCTTGTATTTTGTGCTTTGCAGCTTGCATGCAACTCCTTGATGGCAGTTCATAGCTCACTGTGCCAAATCATGATTGTTACTTATGATCTGCACACTAACAAAAGAATCTTTGTGACAAAAGCAATAACCCACTGTGCTATACACATAAAATACTTTTCTTTGCATGATACACGTTCTTTGAAGCAGGCATATTAACCATGTGCTCTACCTTAGATGAGTCAAAACTGCCACTAGACAAACTCTCGCCAGCAGGCACATTAATCACTATAGTTATCTTGATGCTTTTATTTTTGCCGCAAAGCTGCTGGTTGTACAAGGAACTTTGCAGTGTTCTTAAAACTGCTGCTCAAATGAAGTGATAAATGTGAAAAGACCACACATGTCTGTCAAGAGGCCCTAGTTGGAGAAGCGCCTTTATGGCGTCCCAGGCCTGCAAACCCACTGGGAATGTGTCACGGACCCCTGGGGGTCCACAAACCACAATCTGGGAACCCCTGCTGTAGGTAGCAGCCTCATCATCTCCGGGAATTCTAAAAGCACCTGCGAAGCAACACTTGTTTGTACCCAAAATGATACTACAAGGTGACAGAAAGTCTGATGAAATGATCCTCTAAGCGTGGCAATAAGGGGAACACTTTCTGTGTTATAAATACGGTGCAGAAATGTACCTTTTGTAAACAAAAACAACTGTAAAATCGCTAAACCCCACACCACCTACTCCGCCAACACTACCATCCAGTAAATACATCTGGGAATAATGTTTCCAAAGCTGTTATCTGACATCACTCTGACAATGGCCTTCACTGCCTAGCAACCAGTATCACAATAAAGAGGCCAATAAGTTCATGATCAGGGGCTGCATGGTGTAGTCAGCACCTGAGGATAGAGATACTGGGATTTAAGCTAATGACCATTTGAATTTTGTGGGTGCTGGGAACCCCGAAATTCAGACCTGTTAAAGCTTACGTCAGTCAGAATGCCCTCAATCCCATGAATCAAGGTGCTAACCCCCAATATCATGTGGCAATGTGGACGCATGCTAAGGTACCTCCTAACACATCAAAGTATTAGAATTACAGTCTGCTAAGTAAAGGGCCCACTCAGTAATGGTCTTCTATAACAGTGGAGTAATTAAAGGTTTTTATTTCAAACATTTGAAAGTAAGACAATACAGGGTCAGTGCTATAAAGGCTATCAGTGAATAAGGCAATACAAATGAATGCTAATTAAAAAATTATTCTAAGTCTCATGTGGGCAGCAAAATCAGGAGTAAAACGTACAGCATCCCAGGTGAACAGAAAAGTCTCCGTCTTTCCACCAAAATTAAGAGTTTTACATACTATTTTCGAATATGTAATTAACATAACTGCAGAATCACTCTGCTGTGAGTAAATGTATTGTTTCATTAGCAAATCAGAGCACAGTTTTAAATAAAAAGTAATAGATTCCCTTAGCACCTAAGCACCATTTCACTACTGCCCCCTTTATGTTAAGGTGCTCCGGAGATGCTAGGACGAACTAGATGCATGATCAGCTGCTTGATATATGAATGTACAGGGCACAATGTTCTGCCGTAAAGACCTTGAAGAAACAGTTGCAGTTTCGGAAAGAGCCAGGGAACCTTAGTCAAAAGCGGCGTGACCAATAACAATGGAAATAAATAACATTCTACTTGACTATGTGCTGCAGAACCAACAGTCAGTGTTATATGCAGGGGGGAAGACAAGAGAGGCACCATTTTGAATATCATTGTGTATCAGACTAAATTGAGGCCTCGTTCACAGTCGTCAGGAAAACACACTTTTACACATCATAGGAAATTTACTTCAAAACCAACAGTAGTATATCAGTGTGTAATTGTAATTGTTGAAATTTCCATGTAAACCCTTTATAAGATGGTCATTAACATAAAAGTGTCAGAGTGTAAATAATAAACACTGAACTCACAAAACACCTTGTTTCTGAAGGGGACATGATATGGAGCATTTCCATAAAGGTTGGTGCAAGCATCAGAAGAGTCAAAATGCTTCTATCACCAGGAAGGGTGCGAGTCTCAAAGTACATAGAGATGCTGGGGCACAATGGATCCTTTTAATGGTTTTGGCAGTGAGACACCCACACCAAGACTTTCTTACCAATCTCCACTTTCATTCAGCATTTCAATCGCAAATCTTCTGAGCAAGTCCAATGGAGTAAAGCCTTGTAAACGGAATGAATATGAATGTGTGCCTTGGTGCTTTAAAGTGCTATGATGTTCAGGTCATATAAGCTGCATGGCTCCAAAGCATGCTGGAATGATTTCAGGGTGTTGGTGTTTATCTGTGAAAGGAATGGGCACATCTAATCCCCCAGATTAACACTGCTGATTCCTTGGGAGAGTTGGGAGGTTCCAAGGATCCTACAATGTGAGTGAATAATAAAATATCTGCCTTTGCCATATGCAATGGTTTCTATGTTCCTTTTCTTAGGTGTACCTTCACCGTGACCTTGCAGATCTATCTTTAGGGGTAACGTACTGTGAACCCTTCCAATGTAACTCTTGCAACCCTTTTGACTTGCAAATGTAAGGACCTGTCCTTCACGAAGTGCAACTTTTTGCTACGAAAATATTCCCATCATGCATGTCACTGACACATATTTGCACCTGGGTTAGAATTCTGATTAGAGTGGTATTTACTGCACCCAGTGACTAACAGATGCTGTAAATACTTCAGCCTTTGTTTCTTTTTGGCATGTCAAGCCTGTACAAATTCAGCATGGAAAACTGTACAGTACCTACTTTGAAGGTGTGCTGCTTAACTCATGTTATTCTGTAAAAACGTAGGGGCATAGTTATACTTTCTTTGTGCTGAATTAGCATCATTTTTTTACGCTAATTTGGCGCAAACTTAACTCTATATTTATATTTTGCCGATAGACCCGTCTAGCGTAAAAATATTGGAGTTAAAGTAATTTTTTTGATGTGTGAAACCTCCTTGCGTCAATGAGATGCAAGGTAGGTGTTCCATTCCAAATTATGACTCAAAGGCCCGAGCGCCTAATTTATCCTCCCAGGCAAAAATGGGGCATGGGAGGGGGAGGCGGGCCTAAATAATGGCGCTAAGCCTGCTTAATGCCATTATTTAACACCTGGGTCAGAGCAGGCGTTATGGGACCTGTGGACCCATTTCCATGGTCAAACACCATGGAAAGAGCCCATAGGTGCCCACCCCAAGCCTCAGGAACATCCCGCCCACCCCAGAGAGACACCACAGGATGGGGGGACACCATCCCAGGTAAGTAGGGTAAGTAGAGGTAAGTATTTTACTTTTTTTAAAGTGCCATTGGGGGTATGGAAATGGAGCTCCTTACATGGCACTAGGTGCAATGGCCAAGCCCAGGGGACCCTTGTCCCCTGTCCTGGCCAGTGGGGTGGTGGGCATGACTCCTGTCTTTAATAAGACAGGAGTCATGTGATATGAATGGTTTTGCGTCAGGAAATGACACTAGGCTGGTTAAAGGATTTTTTTTGCCTCTAACCAGCCTAGCATCATTTTTTGGTGCAAAACCCCCTTCCCCTATACCGCCATCCCCAGCCGGCTAACGTCATTTTCAAGGCGCTAGCCCACCCTTTGCCCCGGCTTGCGGGATTCCATAAATTTGGCATCCGGCTGGCGATCTGGAATGATGCAACCAGGCGTTGTAATTTTTGACGCAAAAGTGTGTTTGAGCAGTTTTGTGTCAAAAAGTAGAAATATGGTGTAGTATGAGTTAGTGTAGGGGATATTTAATCAAAATATCAAACTCTGGGCTACTGGATTTTAGCAGGTGTGATAAAGAGCAACTACTTTGACTGCTGTGGGCGTGTGACCCCCCTAATAAGGTTAGATGACAGGTAATAGGGCAGTATCATCTAAACTACCCTCAGAGGTCGACTCATATCTTTTGACTCAGACAGGAGTAATAAGATAATTTAAACAACCAATAATACCCAATTACATTTATTATACAACAATAATCAAACAGTCAGTAACTTATACAAACACCATGACCTATGTGGCCATGAATCACTAAACCAGTTTAGTAAAGTTTAAACATTTATTGCCCTTTGATTAACAATACTAAAGTCATGTAGATAATACGTGAAACCAAGTGATAATACAAGAATAACAGTGGTTGTCTGAAACGTCTTAGGAATCTTAATCTAACTAGAGCAATAACTAGTAAACACTCTAGAAGAATTACACAAAGTAACAACAGAATTATTTGCGAATTAGCAATAGTTTTCATTAGTTGTGCAGTTGAATCAGACTTAATCAATTAACAATACACTCAATTAGGGTTGAACCAGACATCCTGAATACTATCTCAAATTTGATTGGCATGTGTGAGGCTGGACGTTAGCAGATGCGAAAATGGAAAATAATACAAAAGTTAATTTGAAAGAAATATCTTTTTATGACACTAAGAAAAATTTGGTTGGATTTCTAAAGGGAAAACCTGTAAAGGAACAACAACTGCACATATTATATCTCTCCTAATAAAGACAGCTGTTAACAGAGTCTTTGTCAGCAGAGCGCAGGAACAGCATCAAGTCTTCAGCGATCAGCATCATGAAAGGGCATCAGTTCAGTTAAGTTGGGGTTAAAGTACTTTAACTGTTAATGATAAGTATAGTCTTCTTGTCAGGCTGAACATAGAGCGCAGGAACAGCATCCAGTCTTCAGAAGTCAGCATCAGGAAAAGGCATCAGTTCATTAAATTTGGCGCTAAAGTATCTGAACTGTTAAGCATAATTATAATCTTCTTGTCAGGCTGAACATCGAGAGAGAACAATACTGAAAAGACTGCTTTACATCATCTAGCATTTTCTTAATTTAAGTCCCAAAAGTTACTAGCTAATCTTCTGATTGGACAAGTGAGATGTGATAGAAATAAACAGTGAACTTCAATTCTTCTTTGGACATTGCAACTTTTCTTCACTTTCCATAATGATTGGTTCACGTCTTCTCTCTGGAGAGTGATTTCCGATGAATATTAACACTGTAGAACAACATAAAACATAACATTTTATTCACGTAACTTCCTTACTAAACCAAAAAACCCTTGTTAAAACGTAGACCATTTATCACAAGGAAGTACAGAATAGACAAGTCAAGGGAAACTGTAGATTTCCACTGCTAGCTTTCAGTGAAGTAAGCACATTAAACTTTGTTTGCAAAACAATATCACTGTCATCAACAAACTACACAACGACATGGAAAACTACTAAGGATTTAGGCTCTCATTTGGACTTGGGCAGTCAATATCACTGACTGCCAAAGGCCAACCCTCCACACGACCGCTAGTGTTGGCGGTCAGCAGACCGCCATATTGTGAGTGCTGGCTGCTTTCTACCATTATTGAGGCAGAAAGCAGTCAGCATTCGTGCTGGTGGTCGGCTTTCAGAGGCGGGCCCCTCTCCAGTGCCGCCACAACAGCAGGACTCTACCCACCGTATTACAAACCATAATATGGCTTGGCGGAGTCCTGCTGGCATGGTAGTGGTGGTGAGGGAAGACCACGAGGACCCATCCCCTCCCAGACGTCCCCCTCGACTGAGGAGGTAAGTGGGCATCCAATGGAGGGGGGCAGGAGGTCTGTGCGTTTGGATGCATGCGCGCATGTTTGTGAGGAGGGTGCTGAATGCGTGCGTGTATGCAAGTGAATGTGAATGTGTGTGTGCATGTATGTGCGCTTGAATGGGGATGCCTGTGTTGATGAATGTGAGTGAGTGGGTGTGTCTGAGTACATTCATGTGTATGCTGAATGGGTGTGTATGCATGTGTGCGTGAAGGGGCGTGGGGGGGGTATGAGTGTGTGGACGGGTGGGGGGATGTTTGCGGACATGTATGTATGTGTGTACCGGTGACAGGAATGAAGATTCCTGTTGCCTGGTGCGTGACCAACAGGGTTTTTGTGGCGGGGTGACTGCCACAGTTAGCCTGGCGGTTTGCAGACTCATATTTCGGACGGCAGGTTGATGCCTGACGCCATGTTGGAGGTGCTCCCCGCCAGCCACGGCGGTGCAACCGCACCGGCGCGCCTGACAGGGTTGTGGAGGCTTAGCGTCTGCCAAGCCTCACAACTCTTAATGTGGAGGTCCTTACCGCCGGCTCCGCAGTGGTATGACCGCCACGGCTAGGCTGGTGGTCTCATGACCACCAGCCTCGTAATGAGGGCCTAAGCCTTTTTGTGGAAAGCTAATACATGATGAAGAATAAACCGTTTTTGTATCTCAAACCACATAAATTCTCATCGTTAGTATTTTCGTAATTCTTGATTAGCATAATAAATATTCATACACATTTAGTATGTAATTTAATTAATCAATAATATTTCAAAACATTCAGTATTATTTATTTTCATCCGTGCAAATGTTTATGATTCCACAAAATATATTTGAACGTCATTATTATTCCTTAGTCAATATTAAATATGGCAGACACCATTATGTCAAGCACATTTTAAACATGCATTTTTTACATTTTTGGTACGAATTTCTCAGTTTAGGCCTTTTAATTCACAATATGTATATGATTAATTTCACATGAATGTATTAATAATGTTTACGCTCTAACACTACCAATTCCGAATCAGGGCTATAAGTGTAGCTAAGCCCAGATTAATGTAGATTTATGATTCCACCACAAAGGGAATCCTTTCCATAATGTGTTTAACTGTGTAATCACAAATCTGTCACATAAACAACATGATATGAGGAGCAGAACGTATGGGAATCAGATATGCACGTTGGAATGCAGTCTCCCAGTAGCATCCTGTTAGCAGCTTTAACTCCCAGCTGGGTGTTTCTACCTACACCGCATTAAATGCTGTGGTTGAGACTCCAAGCAGTGGCACTCAAAATATAGAAGGGTTTTATCCCTCACTCATATGGAAGTATAAGAGAGATTGGCTAGATCTTGGGGTGGGTTCCCTGGTTCCCACCACACTCATTTCATCTATCTATTGCGCTAGGTCAGTGATATCCAACCTTCTGACTCTTGAGGACCCCTACTAAATCACTGCTGGAAGCTGGGGAAACCTAAGGAATTTTTAAGATTTAAATTTCAAACATTAAAACAGTAATTGACAAAAATACAAAAAAAGTACACACCAAATACTCAAATTACTTAAAAGATAATTATTTTACATTAAAAAATATGCAAAAATCAAAGAATTTGAATGGGAACTTTGATGCTGCATCTTGACGACTAACTTTTCAATGTTTGGTTTCATTTAGGAAAGCTAATCCTCAGGTCAGATTCTACATTTCCCAAGCGATTTCAGTTGTTTGGTACATAAGATCCGAGAAAGCCTTTTCACACAAATATGTGGTGGGGAAAGGAAGTAAAACCATAAGGGCTTCTCACACCCCCATAGCCTTTCTGTCACATGTATTTCATTGGTTTTATACCACCTTTTATGCTACTGTAGGGTGCGGAGAACTTTATAGGGAACTACAAGGTGTAGGATTCACATATCATCCACACTGATAGGCATTTTCTAAGAGTGCTTGGTCTGGAGAAGCACAAACTCAGGATTTAAAACATAACATAGTGATTAGCGTTGACTTTAATAATTAGAATATATTTCTAAGCAAGCAAACCTTTTTTTAGCAGCATAAGTATGATGAAAGACTTGACAAAAAACTTTTTAATTTGTGCTATGCAGTTTGCATGCAACTCCTTGATGGCAGTTCATAGCTCACTGTGTCAAATCATGATTGTAACTTATGATCTGCACAGTAACAAAATAATTTTTGTGACAAAAGCAATAACCCACTGTGCTATACACATAAAATACTTTTCTTTGCATGATACACATTCTTTGAAGCAGGCATATTAACCATGTGCTCTACCTTAGATGAGTCAAAACTGCCCCTAGACAAACTCTCTCCAGTAGGTACATTAATCACTATAGTTATCTTGATGCTTTTATTTTTGCCGGAAAGCTGCTGGTTGTACGATGAACTTTGCAGTGTTCTTAAAACTGCTGCTCAAATGAAGTGATAAATGTGAAAAAACCACACATTTCTGTCAAGAGGCCCTAGTTGGAGAAGCGCCTTTATGGCGTCCCAGGCCTGCAAACCCACTGGGAATGTGTCACGGACCCCTGGGGGTCCACAAACCACAGTTTGGGAACCCCTGCTGTAGGTAGCAGCCTCATCATCTCCAGGAATTCTAAAAGCACCTGGGAAGCAACACTTGTTTAGCGAGCGACACCCATCCCATTAAGGTCTGTGGAAGTCATGTTCAAATTGGAAGGGAGTGGTCTATTACATGAAGGATCCTACCAATGTTTAATTCTATATTATCCTCACACAATTGCATTATAATATTTACATAGGTACTTTTGGGATTCATTTTTGCTATATTAGTATCAAATTCACTTGATGTACCTCCTTGCCAGCTTCAGCAACTTATCCATAAGCTGACTAAGAGCTATTCTATAAAACTCGGGGGAGAATGAGTCTTACCATTATGCATTAACCTCTTTCCGTTCTTCTTTCATAAGCAGTCCTTCGATTTCTTTCTTGCCCTCATGAGATAATTTTGAGAGTTTTACCTTTCTCATATACACTGGACTTTGACCATGATATAGGGTGTCTATCTGAGTGAACAGTTTCTGGAGATGTTTTTGAAATATACCATTTACAGCATCCCACATCTATTGTGTCTGTACATAATCACCAGTCACTGCTAGAATACATGTCCTATTTGCCTCTCTCTGCAGCAGTCATGTTAACACCTTCCCAGACTTATCACTTTCTCCAAAACAGCCAGACTCATAATCAGGCCCTAAGACCTTGAGTAAAAAGGGCATGTCTCCGCTGACTGGGGCTTAGACATTTAGTTAGACTATCTCCCTACCATTCAGTTCTCTACATAACATGATTTGACACCCTCCAGGATCGCTTCATATCAATGATATATCAAGCAGAAAATGCCATCAATTCATATGGATACTCCACATGAGCAGGAGGAATAAGCAGCAGAGTACAGCTATCCACTCCATTTCATGACCAGCTTGGTTAGTTCTTGTGGTGTAAGGTGGAAACTTCACAAAACATCTATTCTAACATTCTTTCCTCTAATTAAAGATAATGCACTGTGTATATTTTTCTTACAAAATTAGCCCCCTAGCATTTCATGTGAGCATCATAACAACACCCATGGCGGGCACATGTCAGAAGTCAACTTCCTCAGTGCACGGTGTTTCCTCACAGTCAACGCTTTTCACTCCTAGCCCAAGATATCCAAGTATTGCTTCAGAAATCCACTTGTCCATTCTCTATATCTTTCACCATTCATATCTTGATAACCAAACAATCACCAAGCTCAGCACTGTGGTCCCACAGTTCACTTTTGCCTGCCATCAATTCCAACAATATGATCCTCATTACAACTCTGGCGGTTGGTGATAACGTGGTGGTAATACCGCCAGCAGGCTGGCGGTAAATACTGCCAAAATATGACCATGGCAGAAAGAGCTCAGACAGACAGACACTTTAACACACCGTCCGCCAGAGCGGAATCAACAGGCACCATGGCAGTAACTGCCTACAGCCAGGCGGAAGCCAATGTTCCACCCACCATATTAAGACACAGGAAACGGGCACCTTTTCCGGGGTGGGACCAACGACATCAAAAGCCTGGCAGAAACAAATCTCGCAAGTCAAAAGACTCACCTGTGGAGACTCAGAGAAGAACCACGCTGCCATGGAGCCTGAGCTGCACATATTCCTAATGTTGTTTTACGTCCTGCTCCACCACGAACACCCACGATGGCAAAGACAACCACAGTGAGTACAGCCGCCTAGCACACAGGGGAGAGAGGGAGGAAAAGGAGGGTGAGACACACACATGCAACACGCAACACCCCCAACGCCAACACCATACACACAAGCAGATACAGTAATATAACATATTGACCCTGTACCCCTCAAGAATAATGAAAGGACAACTCCAATAGATCAAAGTGACTGTAATAAGATAAATATAGTAGCAATACGTGCATCTAAATAAAAAAAGTATATACAATGAAGGGACACTGCCCAGTCCTCAATGTTCGTGGGCCACAGGGCCACATTACAAAGTCCAAGGCCCCACTTGACTCCTGCAACAACATGGAGAGTACACTGCAGGGGCATCATTTCGAAAATAGGCAGGCACCTCAGGGGGACAGAGAACAGGGGCACCTCAGCCTGGCAGATGGAACAACACCACTGGTCCTGGAGGGGAAAACATGCCCTGTGCTTGGTCCTGGGGAGTGCAAGGCCACAGTCTCTCAAGTGGGTGACTTACCCACATGCTCTGGGGGGGCAACATGCCCATTACTCTGCCCATGGGAGTGCAAGGCCACAGTCTCTCAAGTGGATGGCTTCTCCACTGGTTCGGGAGGGGGCATTGTGCCCAGTGAGTTTCATCCTGGGGAGGATGGGGTGAGTGGATGGCTTCTGCACTGGTTCTGGAGGGGGCATCGTGCCCAGTAAATTCATCCTGGGGAGCATGGGGTGTGTGGATGAGTTCTCCACTAGTTCTGGAGGGGGCATTGTGCCCAGTGAGCTTCATCCTGGGGAGGGTGGGGTGAGTGGACGGCTTCTCCACTGGTTCTGGTGGGGGCATTGTGCCCAGTGATGCAGATCGTGGGGAGGATGGGGTCACAGTCTCTCAGCTGGGTGTCAATCCCACAGGATTTGCAGGAGACAGGCCGGACAACAGCCCATGGAGGCAGGACTACACAATGTCTGCCGGCGGTGATGGCTGTTCAGTGGTGGTGCTGGTGGTGGTGCTGCTGCTGCTGGTAGTTGTGGGGGGAAGCTCTTGCCCATCCCCTACAGACTTGGATGGCGGTCCACTGGCGCTGCTTCTGCTGGTGACTGTGCTGCTGGCAGAGCTGGTGATAGTGGTGGGGGGAAGCTCCTGCCCATCCCCTGTAGCCTCGGACAGCTGCCCACTGGTGCTGCTCCTGCTAGTGGTGGCGCTGGTGGCGGTGCTGCTGGCGGAGCTGGTGGTGGTGGTGAGGGAAGCTCCTGCCCATCCCCTGCAGCCTCGGATGGCTACCCACTGGTGCTGCTGCTTGTGGTGGTGCTGCTGTCAGTGCTGCTCGTGGTACTGGTGGTGGTGGTGGGAGGGAAGCCCTGCCCATCCCCTGCAGCCGCGGGCAGCTACCCACTGGTGCTGCTGGTGATGGTGCTGCTGGCGGAGCTGGTGGTGGTGGTGGGGGGAAGCTCCTGCCCATTCCCTGCAGCCTCGGACAGCTGCCCACTGGTGCTGCTGCTGTTGGTGCTGCTGCTGTTGGTGGTGGTGCTGGTGGCAGTGCTGCTGGTGGTGGTCGGGGGAAGTTCCTTCCCATCCCCTGCAGCTTCTGATGGCTGCCCACTGGTGCGGTTGCTGCTGCTGGTGGTGCTGGTGGCGGTGCTGCTGGCGGAGCTGGTGGTGGTGGTGGGGGGGAACCTCCTGCCCAACCCCTGCAGCCTCGGACGGCTGCCCACTGCTGGTGGTGGTGGTGCTGCTGCTGTTGCTGGTGGTTGTGGGGGGAAGCTCCTGCCCAACCCATGCAGCCTCGGATGGCTGCACCACCATGGTTGGTGGTGTGGGCTCCGATGGAGTCCCAGTACCAAGCCCCTTGTCCTTACTGCCTGCTGGTGCAGGCCCCTTGCCCTTCCTGCCAGCAGCTGGGGATGGCTCCTTGCTCCTTTTGGCAGCAGCTGGGGATGGCTCTTTGATCTTCCTTGAAGCACTTGGGGCTGGCTCCTTGCCCTTCCTTGAAGCACTTGGGGCAGGCACCCTTTCAGTCTGGCTGCCTGGTGTCAGGGATCTTTTCCCACCTGGAGTTGCTGGGGACACCACTGTGCCCGCGGACTAGGTGGCTGAGGTGCTTGCCTGGGTTTTGAGCACCCTGGCCTGATGTGAAGGACGTGGGGAGGAGAGGTAGGGAAGAGGTCAATGGTGGAGAGGAAAAGCTTCTTTGGGACATTGTGCGGGAAGAGGGAGAAGGTTTGGGAGTGGAGGAAGAGGGAGTAATTGTAGAAGGTGTCTGTCTGCTGTGTTTGGGTACAGGTGCATGGGCTGGATGCTGTTGTGAGTTGGATGCCTGTTGGGTGTCTGAGTGCTTGCGTTTGTGTACTTTGGGTGGAGGGGGCACAGACACAGTGGGAGAGGACACAGGGGACGTGTGCATGGCTGTTGGGGTGGTGACTGCCAGTGAGGTGTGTGTTCTGCTAGGTGTGCTGGTGATGGAGGTAGTGGATGAGTATGTGGTGCAAGCAGGTGTGAGTGCAGACACCATCTTCCTTGCCTAGCATCTCAGGTCCTCCCACCATTTCCAACAGTGGATGCTCTGCCTGCTGTAGACCCTCAGGGTCCGCACGTCCTTGGCAATGGCACGCCATATACCTTTCTTTTGATGGGCGCTGACCTGCAGAGGAAATACACACAGGGAAAGGTATTAGTCAGACCGTCCTGCCTGTTACACTCATGGCCCACCATGCCCCTTCCCATCTCCATTTGCACACACATGGCCCAGCATACATGCTGCACGCTGCCCAGGGCCCATCCACCAACCCCCCCAACTGACCCTCTTTTTTCCAATGTAGGTTGCTTTAGATTTTGGACCCTAGAGCAGTTGGCATGTAGGGAAACTTAGCAAACCTATACATTTTTTAAAACTAGACACCTAGGGGTGTCCATGGTGGGTGGACTTGAATGGCTGCAACCACAATTTGGTACCCAGAATCCCTGGCAAACCACAAACTTTGGCTAAGAAAACACATTTTCCTTACATTTCTGTGATGAAAAGTTCGAGAGTCTGCGGGGAGCCACAAACTTCCTTCCACTCGGCGTTCCCCTAAGTCTCCTAATAGAAACTGTATGTCACTTGTGTGGGTAGACAAATTGCCCATGACAGGAAACGGCCCAAAACACAACATGGGTGCAGCACAATTTTCCACCCACAACTGACCCTCTTTTTCCAGTGTGGCTAGCTCTACATTTTGGACCCTAACTCAGTTGGCACCTCAGGAACCCTAGTCAACCTGTATATTTTTAGAACTAGACACATAGGGGTATCCAGGGTGGGTGGACCTGCATGGCTTTAACCACATTTTGTTACCCTGAATCCTTTGCAAACCTCAAACTTTAGCTACAAAACACATTTTCCTCACAATTCTTTGATGGAAAGTTCTGGAATCTGCAGAGAGCCACAAACATCTTTCCACCTGGCATTCCTCAAATCTACTCATAAAAATGATACATCACTTATGTGGTTGAGTGTAGTTCCTGCACCAGAACAAATCAAACTAAGGCCAAGGAGGGTCCCATTGTGAGGACTCCCATTGATGCTAGCTTGACCAGTTCCTGTCTAGGCTACTAGACCTAGCCAAACAAGTGGGGCAGCATTGTTACCGGGACAAGTGGGGAACGCTGGGTAGTTGGAAATTTGCGGTTCATTCTGATTCTGCAAGAATATGGCACAGAAATGCAAGGAAAAGTTGTGATTTTAGTCACATTTTGAGGTTTACAGGGCATTGTGGGTAAGAACACTTGTTGAGATCCACAAGACAAGCACCACCCTGTACTCCCCTGGGTGTTTAGTTTATGAAAATATCTAGAGTTGGTAGATTTTCGCTAAAGACAATGTACACTCTGGCAGAAAAAGACAGAAATTACAGACGTTACTTCAAAACTATCTATTCCTCAAGTACACACACATACTGATTGGACTTGGCATGTGGGTGAGTGAAAGGTTCAAAATGTAAAATGTTATCATCAAAAGATTTCACAAAAATGACATTCCCTGTTAATAATTGAAAGGTCAAAAAACTAAAGCCAGTGACTCACAGCTCATTATGGGATGGAAAAAAGAGAGAGAGAGAGACAGACAGAAAGTGAGAGAGGCAGGGAAGCTTAGAGAAATAGATTGACAGAGATAACTTGAGAGACAGAGAGAAGGAGAGATAGGAAGAGAGGTTTTTTAGGTTTTATGAATGATTTATACAAAGTATGAGATATTTCAGGACAAACTTAAACAAAAAGTGCATTTGGCATTTAAAACGAGTGAGATGACCTTTGATTATGAACTTTAAACGTTTGAAGTTTAAAAGAAATTGATGATAGGAATTGACCTTTGACACAACTGGAGTAAATCCCTCAACTTTCAATGTAAGGGAATGTTATCTTAACCACTAATCCACAGGTCAGAATTGACATACATCTGTGCTTTGTCCACATGTAACTACAACATAGGTAGCAAACATTTTGCTAGTCTGAATCTTTGAACTCATTGTATAGAGAGACCTTTACAAAAACAATATCTCTTTCTCGTCTATTCCATTATGGTATGAAAGAGAGAGAAAGAGAGATGGAAAGTGAGAGCTTGAAAGAGAGGCAGTGACATTTAGAAAAAGGGATTAACAGAGAGAACTTGAGAGACTGAGAGAGGGAGAGAGGCTTTTTAGGCTTTGATAAAAGAAACATAAAAAACAATTAGATAGTTTATGACAAATTAAATAGAAAAGCGTATTTGTCATTTAACATTAGTGAGTTGACCTTGAACTCTGAACCTTAAACTTTAGAAGTGTAGAAGAAATGAAAGAGAGGAAATTACTTTGGACATATTTGAAGTTGAACCCTTACCTTTCAATGTGAAGGTCTGTAACTTTGCCAGTTAAGCCGCAGGTGACTACTTACTATGATGCCTCCAGACATATATATGAATTTCAACCCACAGGTATGATGGGAACAAAATGGGAAATTTCCATCAAAAGAAAGGTTTAACACTCAAAACACTAGTGAATAAAAAAACACATTGCCAAGCAATACTAGAATTTGAAAGTTCAGCCTACTGAGTAACAGTATAAGACCTTGACTATTAGGCCAGAAGTGACACCCTTCCTCTCCACTTCCACACATAACTGCAACATTCATATCAAACATCTTGCAAGTGTGAATTTTTGAACTCGTTGTATGGAGAGACCATTGCAAAAACAATCTCTCTTGCTCTCTCTTCCATTCCATTGTGAGAAGGACGAGAGAGAGAGAGATGCAAAGTGAGAGATTGAGAGAGAGAGGCAGGGAAATATAGAGAAAGAGTTTGTCAGAGGGAACTTGAGAAACAGAGAGAGGGAGAGACAGGGAGAGATGTTTTTTAGGCTTTGATGAATGATACATACAAAGAATGAGATATTTTAAGACAAATGAAAAAGAAAACTGTATTTGTCATTCAAAACGAGTGACATGACCTTTAATTATGAACCTCAAACTTTTGAAGTTTAAAAGAAATTAAAGAGAGGAAATGACTTGAGATACACCTGGTGTTGAACCCTTACCGTTCAATGTGAAGGGCTGTGACCTTAACCATTAAGCCATAGGTGAGGACTTTTGGTGATACCACTAGACATACCTATGACATTCAACCCACACATGTGATAGGGGCAAAGCGGGAATGTCCCATCAAAAGGAAGGTTTAATACTCAAAACACAAGAGAATAAACAAACGCACTGCCAAGTGATACTAGGATTTAACCCTTCAGCCTACTGAGTAACAGTACAAGACATTGACTATTAGGCCAGAAGTGACATCATTCTGCTCTTCCTCCACACTTAACTGCAACATTCCTATCAAACATCTTGCTAGTCTGAATCTTTGAACTCATTGTATGGAGAGACAATTGCAAAAACAACCCTCCCCCCCCTCTCTCTCCCTCTCTTTCTCTCTCTCTCTCTCTCTCTCTCTAGTCTATCCCATTATGGGATTGAAGAGTGAGAGAGAAAGAAAGTGAGCAAGTGAGGGAGGAGCAGGAAGATTTAGACAAAAGAGATCGACAGAGAGTTTTTGAGGGACAGAGAAAGGGAGAGACAGGGAGAGAGGCTTTTTAGGCTTTGATGAATGATACATACAAAGAATGAGATATTTTAGGATAAATTAAAAGGAAAATTGTATTTGTCATTTAAAACAAGTGATATGACCTTTGAGTATGAATGTTTGTTGGAAAATAGCCCTCTCTGAAGGGTCACCCCAAACTTTTTGCCTCCCTCCTCCTCTTTTACTGACCTAATTTGTGTTGGCTTTAGGACTCTTGGCACCAGTGCTAAAGTGAATGTGCTCTCTCTCTAAAACATGGTAACATTGGCTCATACTCAATTGGCATATCTAATTTTCCTATAAGTCCCTAGTAAAGTGTTATAGAGGTGCCCAGGGCCTGTAAATGAAATGCTACTAGTGGACCTGCAACAATGACTGTGTCACTCATATGAGTAGGCCCTTAACCATGTCTCAGCTCTGCCATTTGCAAATCATGTGTGTGCAGTTTCACTGCCACTTAAATTTTGCATTTAAAACAACTTGTCAAGCCTTAATGCCCCTTTTTCTACATACATGTCACCCCTAAGGTAGATTCTAGGTAACCCATAGGGCAGGGTGCTGTGTAAGTAAAAGGCAGGACATGTACTCATGTGTTTTACATGTACTGGTAGTGAAAAACTCACAAAGTCGTTCTTCATTACTGTGAGGCCGCCTTCTCTGCTAGGCCAGCATTAGAAGTGCCCGTAGATTCTGATCTGAAAGGAGTGGCCCTGTCATGTTTAGTATGGCCAAAATGGTAATAGAAATCCTGCTCACTGGTGAAGTTGTATTTACTATTACTATTTTAGAAATGCCATTTTTAGAAAGTGGGCATTTCTTTGCACTTACTGCCAACTGTGTCTTACAGTCTGTTTCCAATCCACATCTGCTGTGTGCTAGTTGACAGCTCCCCTTGTGAATTCCACCCAGACAACCATAAACACAGGACACTCAGTCAGATCTGCATTCTTCTGCATATTGAATGGATCTCCCTGGGCAGGAAGAGTGGAGGGGCTCTCTCTTACACTTCCAAGGCCAGTGGCCTGACCCCACACAAAGAATTGATAACAACTCACAGGGATCCTTGCAGACAGGGCTGGTTTGAAAGGGGAACGTGTGCACTTGAAAAGCATTCTTTGAAGTTTCCCCCACTTCAAATGCATTTTTGGGTATATAAACTGGGTCTCTGACCCATCAAATCAGAAACATCTGGATCTGCAACTGGACTGTGTCAGAGCGACTTCCTGGCTGCCCAAAGGACTCATCTAGACTGCTTTCCTGCGTGTTGTCCTGCTGCCCCTGGCTCTGCTGGAAGGACTCTACCTTCCTCCTCAAGTGCTCTCCAAGGTCTTGGATTGAGCTTGCCTCCTGTTCTGAAGTCTCAGGGCCATTAAGACTTCACCCAAGAGAAGAAAATCCGTGTGCATCCGAAGATCGATGCAACGCTTGCAGAAACTTACGCAGAACAGCACTGTGGCTGGAAACTCGCTGCACCACCAACCAGAACGACACAGTGCTGGCCTCCTGGCTAGGAATCTAAGCAGTGCCTGCGCTGCTGCTGAAAAACCACTGCATCGCCTACTGGATTGCCGCAGCTCCTTCTCCTTTCGGTCAGGAAGTCAAATATTTTCACACAATGTCCCTGACTGTCCAAGTATCCCCGCATTGCAGTATGGAACCAAAACTGCAATCCTGAGAACTGAGGCAACACCTGGCAGCATAGAAAGAAACAACGCATTGTCTGTGCTGCACCAGTAATTCCATCGCAACACCCTATTTTTCCACGCATCTCCTCCTCTGTGGTCCCCATGCATCATATTTTTTACATATCCCAGGTAAGGCGTGTTATAAGGCCACCAGCACTTTCTCTTAAGAACTGCGACTGTTTGAAACCTTTCAAAAGCGATATTTCAACTTGTGCTTATTGGATCTTAATTGTTTTGATCGTATTTTGTTTAGATAAAGATGATCTATTTTTCTAAACTGGTGTGAAGTACATTTGTGGTGTTTTCACTGTGTTACTGCATGAGTTATTGCACAAATACTTTACACATTGTCTTCTGAGTTAAGCCTGTCTGCTCTGGTCCAAGCTACCAGACGGTGAGCACAGGATATATATATATTTTTTTTGTGTTTTAATTTTTTATTACGTATGACAGCAGGTAACATACAGTATAAAGTACAGTATAACACAGCCTCACAAGGCAAGTAAATAAGCCATATGAATAAGGCTAATAAACATCCATTTGTACACAATATGGTCCAAAAAAGAAACGTAAGACTATTGCCTGAGGTACGGCTGTAAAAACATGGTATGTACATCAGTATGTATAGAACCAAACAGTGTCGGGGAGAAAGAAAGGAAATAAGGTCAAAAGGAAATATTAGTGATGGGGCGACCAGCGACAGGGAACGAATGGGTCAATACTAAGAAAGGGGAGGAAAATGAGAGGTGGAGGTGTGGAGGGAGGTGGGCGGAGGATGCAAACCTTTCAGAAATCTGCTGACAAAAGAGGGGGGAGGAGGGGGAGGAGAGATCGGCCAACAGATTTGGACAGTATTCCGAAGTGTATCCACCGCACATGGTTCCTACGTCTCTGTGTATCGTCTACTCCCTCATTTAGGATGGGTGTGAGTAAACATGCATTTGTTGCAAGCAGGATCCGTCTTGCAGCAAAGGCTATCGGACAGGGCATTTGTGGGGACAGGGGAAACCGCTCCATGATAGTTGGGCAATTCAAGGGCAAGGGTTGCAGAGGCAGGTGTGGTAGGAGTGTGGAATGTCCAGGTCTTGCAGAGTTAGTCGGGAAATGGATAGAGACAAGAGAAGAGAAGAGAAGGGCAGGGGAAAAAGGAAAGAAAGGTATCTGGTGTCGAAGAAAGGGAAAAAAGGGAGAGCATCAAATTAGAAATAAATAGGCGGGAGGGGAGGGGTGGGGGAGGAGTGAGAGAAACCAAACGGTCAGGTACAGTGATCCCAGGACTAGGAGAACAAAGGGGGGAAGGTATGGAAAGAGAAAAAGATGGGGGAGATGGGTGGGAAGGGGGAGGGGAAGGGAAAAAAAGAAAAAGAAAAGGGAAATAGGAGGTGCATTAGGTTGGCTGGGGAGCAGCAGTAGTGACAATGATACAGACTAGACGTCAGTAAGGAAGGGAGCCCATACCTGAGCAAAAATGGTCCTGAAGGTTGTAAATGACTCTCTCATGTGTGGCTATGCTAATCATAGCCACAATCCATTCCTCGGGCGTAGGGGGAGTTGCGGATCTCCATTGTCGTAGAATACATATTTTCGCAGTTCCCAAGGCTGTATGCAAGAGTCTTTTTTGCCGTCATGATGAAGCCGGGAAGGAGGCCGTGTCATGCAGCATGAGCAATGAAGGAGGTAGGGGGGTTGGAAGCAACATGGAGTCCACCAGGACATGCTCCACCGCCTTCCATAGAGGCTCTACCGACGGACAGCTACTGAGTACGTGAAGTAGATCACAGCGCGGGTCTGTGCAGCGCAAACGAGCACAGGGTCATTTAGCTTGTGTGTGACTTCCCTGACTAGGATTGTTGTCTCTACTTGGACAGGGTGCATAAACAAACACACTGCCAAGCAACACTATGATCTGAACCTTAAGACTACTGAGGAACAGTACAAGACCTTGTCTATTAGGCCTTAAGTGACATCCTTCTGCTCTTCATCCACACATAACTACAACATTCGTAACAAACATCTTGCTATTCTGAATTTTTGAACTCATTGTCTGGAGAGACCATTACAGAAATAATCTCCCTCTCTTTCCCTTCGATCCCATTTTGGGATGAAAGGGAGAGAGAGAGAGAGAGAGAGAGAGAGAGAGAGAGAGAGAGAGATTGAGAAAGAGGAAGGGAAATTTAGAGAAATAGATTGACAGAGAGAACTTGAGAGATAGAGAGAGGCAGATACAGGAAGGGCGTTTTTTTTAGGCTTTGATGAATGATGCATACAGAGTATGAGATATTTTAGGAAAAATGTAAAAACAAAAATGTGTATTCATCATTTAAAACTAGTGAGATGAACACTCTACTTTCAAAGTAAAGGTCTGTGACCTTAACTATTATGCTACAGGTGCCTCCTTGCTGAGATACCTCCAGACATACCTATGACATTCAACCAATGCGTGTGATAAGAACAAAATGGGATTGCTCCATCAAAAGGAAGGTTTAACACTCAAAATACTTGTGAATAAACACAAACAATTCCAAGTGTTACTAGGATTTGAACCTTCAGCCTACTGAGTAACAGTACAAGACCTTGACTATTAGTGCAGAAGTGACATCCTTCTGCTTTATGTCCACACGTAACCACAAGATTCATAAAAAAATATTGTTATTCTGAATCATGAACTCAATCTATTGAAAGACCATTGCAAAAACAATCTCTCTCTCTGTCTCTTTCATCCCATTATGGGATGGAAGAGAGAGAGAGAGAGAGAGAGACAGAGACGGTAAGTGAGAGATTTAGAGAGAGGCAGGGAAATTTAGCGAAATAGATTGACAGAGAGAACTTGAGAGACAGAGAGAGGGAGAGACAGGAAGAGAGGTTTTTAGGCTTAGATGAAGAATACATCCAAAGACTAAAATATTATAGGACACAATAAAAAGGAAAGTGTGGGTGCTTCAGACCTTATTTGCTTTTATATTATTATGATAAGGTGACACATATAGGGTAAGTCATCTAGAACCCTCAGAGGTAGACTCAGACCTTTGGACTCAGACAGGAGTGTGAAATCATCCAATCAGACAATAGGAACCAATGAACATCAAATATAACAACACATAATTTATACACACCATGACCTATGTGGCCATGAATTAGCACACCAGTTTAGTAAAGTTTAAACATTTATTGTCCTTTAGATTAAGAATGCTAAAATGATGTAAATCATGTGAAAGACCAAATGATAGAAATCCAGAAACATCACAGGCTGTCCAAAACGCCTGAAGACTCTCAATCTAGTCAAAGCATTTATCATCAAACACTCCAAAAGAACAATGCAGTATAGCAACAGAATCAAATGAACGATAGAAACAGCATACATTTAGTTTGTGCAGTTGAATAAATTGTAAATAATGAATAAACAGTCAAATTTATACACTGGAGCAGGCATCCCTAACTATTACTCTAATTAGAAAGCATGTGTGGGCTTCATGCACAAAGAAAAATAAGGCAAAAATTAATTTGGAAAACATTTAACTATGGTGCTAACCAAAATAAGCTGTTGGGTTTTCTAAGGGAGAAAAACCTGGAAGAAAGAGAAATGCACATTGGTTATACCTCTCCTAAATGGATCAGCAATCAATAGTATCTTCACCAGCAGAGCCCAGGAACATCAGGTCTTCAGGGAACAGCATCATGACATGAAAGGGAAAAGTTCAGTAAAGTTGGGCATAATATATTTGGACTTTTAGAATCATAAGCAAAGACTATACAGCATCTCTAACAATGATGAACTGACTTACATCACCTAAAACTTTTCAATATTAAAGTCCAAAAAGTTACCAACTAAGCCTCTATTGGACATAGCTATGGGGTGGTTTAGTTTTCAGCCAATTAAATATCATCTGCGCTTCAGATGTATCTCTTTATGCTTTCTTCACCCATGATTGGATCACGCTGTCAGTTCTCTCTCTTCTCCTGACGTTAGCTTCCGTACAAAAAGTACATTTAAAGCTACATAGAAACATTACATGTGCTTCCTGCTAAAAAATTAAACTCGAGCAAAAACAAAATATGCAACATGAAAACACAACAATGAGCACTGAGGCCCATTGTCTGAAATTAACAGTTTTTATCTCAAGGAAATATGCAAAACCAACAATGAAAGCAGGATAGAATTTTTCACTGTGCAAGTCACACAGGATGTTTGAAGAAACTTTATTTTGCAGAGTTAGCAAAACCTTTTAAACATTGTGTTTCTGGAAAATTATCAAAACGTAAGGCCTTTAAACTACTGCTAAGCATGAAGAATAAAAGATTTAATTATAAATTTAAACCATTAATCTTTTAGTACAATTTAATAATTATCTTTTTCAGTACGTTTAATTATAATTAAGCAAAATATGTTTTCATTAAACATTTTTGTTCACATATTTCTTTGTTTATGGTGTCCACCATATCAGCTACATGTTTAATTTTTCTAGCATATGGATTTCAGTTAGGTCTTTTAATACACGTTACTTCACATTATGTTTAAGTGACACAATTTTTGTTAATAATGTTTGCTATCTAACATTCCCTCCTCTGACAACTATATGTGTCATCACAAAGAAATACATATTATTACTTGTATTAATACTAATGAGACAATTCAAAAGCTTCTTTAGTATATCTAGTATTTTTCGATTTTCTCCAGGTTTCAGATTTTTTCAAATCATTAAAGTATTTGCTTCTCATCATTTCCATTTTTATTTTTTCCCTTTTCTGTTCCTTTTTCATCTTTTGTCTTTGTGTGAATCTATGCAATTTTTAAAATTGGATTATGCAAATGACACATACAACCACTATTAATAATGGTTTCAGTATCATTTCCACAACAACCTGACAAAGGTTTCCCAACTAATGTTTCACCTTAGTAAAACTTTTTCAGGTCTTTTAGGTCTGAATTTAAATCCATCAAGTTCTTAATGAAAATTCTCATTTCTTTGCTGTTATCGGGGATGAATGTGCAATGGTTCTGAAGAACCATCAAATGCACCTCAATCATCTCAGTATCAATTAATATGATTGCTCCAGAGAAATCTGTTTGCCTTTATTCTTCAATGGTAGACAGCTTTCTAAGTTTCATGTCATTCAGAAAAACTCCTACAGAAGGAATAATTGCTCCAAATATATCTCAAACTATTCCAGAAAAACATAATCTTTTTGATCTTGATCTCAGGTTCTCATGTGTGTCGTCTATGTTGTCAACATGATCAATTTTAAGAAAAAACACTCCCAGGTAGCAAGTACCATACCATGCCTTAGGGAGACGATAATACCCACTTTTCCCACAGGATCTTGTCCATTCAACATAAAGTCCCATGTATTCTTAAAAAGAAATACATGTCTGCATTCACTCGTTCCCACAAACTTAGAATCAGTTCTGGATTGAGGTCTGTATATTCAAAGCTTCCCTGCATATTGGTAATATAAAGCAAGTTTCCCTTGTGTGTTAGATACACTATATGAATAGTCATGCTTGTAAGTGCGTTTCAGTAACCCTTCTCTATCTATTCAATTATTTTCTTCCATCACCAGTCTGATCCAGGAAAGTTCTTTCAGCTTGTGAAAGTGTACATGTAAGGTTATTACGATGAGCATAGGCAGTCCCAAATCTTAGTGTAGGTTCAAAGAAACCTCCTACAATGTCACTATTCTTAGCTCTAGCAGT
Source organism: Pleurodeles waltl (assembly GCF_031143425.1). Classification (NCBI taxonomy): domain Eukaryota; kingdom Metazoa; phylum Chordata; class Amphibia; order Caudata; family Salamandridae; genus Pleurodeles; species Pleurodeles waltl. The sequence continues at coordinate 756,376,322 of NC_090449.1, read as the reverse complement.
ACTGCTCAAGTGTTGGTTAACTGGAACAAATGAATAAACACCATCCATATTCAAATACAAATATTGGATCTATTCTTGATTATACAATCTTGTTAATAGAAGACTGCAACTAGTTCCATAAGTTAGTGGTAAGCTTTGATGTGTAATTCCTTCCTTCGCTGATGAAGGAGTTTATGCACACACAATACTGTCTCTCACATCCCTTGGCACTACATATCCGTACAATAAGCAATAGAAAACATTAGAGGAAAGATCTCCCCGTGAGTTGTCTAAGTATTTCTCATTGTAGGAGGCTGGCCTGGCTTATAGTAGGTACCTGATGGTACTTACACCTTGTGCCAGGTCCAGTTATCCCTTTTTAGTCCATTAGTAGTGTTCTAGCAGCTTAGGCTGATAGAGGTACCTATAGCAGAGCAGCTTAGGCTGAACTAGGAGACATGCAAAGCTCCTACTATACCACTTATATCATATAGCACTATATCATAAGAATCACAATACTCAGAGTTACTAAAAATAAAGGTACTTTATTTTAGTGACAATGTGCCAAAAATATCTCAGAGGATATACTCCCTTAGGAGGTAAGTAAAATACACAAAATATACACACAAACCAAAATCAGGTAAGTAAGCAGTTAGGAAAGTAGTGCAAACACTGTAGAATACAATAGGATGCAATAGGCCTAGGGGCAACACAAACCATATACTAAGAAAGTGGAATGCAAACCACTTAGGGACCCCAGCCTTGTGTAGTGTGTAGGTGGGTGTTAGAAAACACTGAGGGTATCCAAGATACCCCACCCCAAGACCTTGCAAAATAGAAGTAAAGTTACCCTACTTCCCCAGAAACACACTAAAGCTTAGCTCCTAACCTTCACTAAGTGAGGGTTAGACATATAGGTGACTTATAAGTTACTTAAGTGCAGTGTAAAATGGCTGTCCAACTGGTCAAGATCCTTATTCTTTTTCTTTGTCTTTGGTCTAACACTGTCCTCTTTCTCTTGTGTAATTGCAGGGTACATTCTAATACCCTGTAAGGTTTCTATTCTCCAAACTTTCTGATCATTATTCGATGTTGCATCTAGCAATGTTTTCTCAGCTTTTCTCATTTGTCTCTCAAATTACGCTGGTCCCAGAGGGGGCTTTCATTCATAAAATACTCTACTCAAATTCTCGGAAATTCACATATAAACACTTCCATGAGCAGGAAACGCTAAGCTTCCTTCCTTCTCTGCAATTTTACACCATTGTTTTAACCAAAAGCGTGCTGAAGGACCTTTCTCCTCAATTACAATGTATGCAGGTGTACCTTCTGGCGGGCCAATATTACTTATTCTGACTGGAATGGAAGTATTTCCTCTCATCGCACTCTTTAACGCTTTGAAAATGATCATTTTCACATTTAACTGACTTAAAACTATGAATTAAATTCAAAACAGGAAGTAATTCAATCCCAAAATCCTTTTCGCTTGCTACTGTCAACCAATAGTAAACAGCTATTGTCCACCAATCCGATCGAGGCTTATTTTCACCATCCGACGAATCCCAGCACTGACTCAATGACTTCACACTTGCACACTGCGACTGACAAAGCCTCACGGACTCATCCTCCAAACTCTATTCACATGAAACTAAATGCAAAATATTGCACTAAAAAAATCAGCAAACCAACTTGTCTGCTTACTACAGATAGGGGCACAATCACTTCGGAAGCCTTATGGAATTTTCAACTGCAGCTTTTAGCTCTACTTGTTCTACTTTAGCTTTCTCTCATGTGCAAGTAAAATTTGACCTGCAAATTTCACTCTTGACTAATACCAGATCCTCTTAAAGCTCTCAGGAATCAACAATATCTGTCAAACTAGCACTCTCTTAACACGCATACTAAGAATACTATTTGTCAACCACGCACGATTAACCTAACTCAGTAAACAAGTAACAACAACAACCAAGTGTCTCATGCACTTGTACAATACTCTGGAGTCTTATACCATGCAGGGTCCATACTTCAACAACCACATGGGCAATTTTTTAGCACAAAGTGCCACAATCACTTGAAGTACAATGACTTCCCTACTCTCACCCCTTGGAGTATGCACACTCCCTAATCAACTACGTTGGAGTGCTCAGACCTCCTACTTCTCTCAAACATCCCAATTCACCTGCAATTTGCCAAACCATTGCAAGCGCAAACCCTAGTCAGAACTCAAACAATCACTGGGAGCACTGGGAACATATCAAATTTAATTTTAACAAGCATTATGAAAACCAGATTTTATCTAAACAAGCATTGGCAAAACCAAATTTCCAAAAATCAAAATTTCAACAAGCCTTGGCAAAATCAAATCTCTCAATTCTCTCCTACTGATATAGAACCATCAGGATGTTTCCTTCCTATTGAGATGAAACCATTCTCTGTTACCAAGTTCTGTGGGCACGTCAGACCTCGTTTGCTATTATATGAATATGATAAGGCTAAGTCAGCTATTACCCTCAGAGGTCGATTTGGACCTTTTAACTCAGAGAGTGGTGTGAAATTATTCCTTCAGATAATATGAACCCATTTACATCAAATATAATATCCAATAATCAACATAATCAATTGGAGTCAATAATATATACACACCATGACCTATGTGGACATGAATCACCACACCAGTTTATAAAGTTTAAACGCTTATTGTCCTTTAGATAAACAATGCTAACATGAGGTAAATTATGTGCAAGACCAAATTATACAAATACAGAAACATCGCAGGCTGTCCAAAACGCCTGAAGAATCTCAATCTAGTCAAAGCATTTATCATCAAACACACCAAAAGAACAATGCTGTATAGCAACAGAATCAAGTGAAAAATAGAAACAGTATACATTTAGTTTGTGCAGTTGAATACATTGTAAATAATTAATAAATAATCAAACATGGAATCAGGCATCCCTAACTATTACTCTAATTAGAAAGCATGTGTGGGATTCATGCAAAAAGAAAAATAAGGCAAAAATTAATTTGGAAAACATTTAACTATGGCTCTAACCAAAATAAGCGGCTGGGTTTTCTAAGGGGGAAAACCCTGCCAGAAAGACATATGCACATTTGTTATATCTCTCCTGAATGGATCAGCAATCATTAGTGTCTTCATCAGTAGAAGGAAGGAATATCAGGTCGTAAGGGAAGCATCAGGACACGAAATGGAAACAGTTCCTTAAAGTTGGGTCTAATGTAGCTGAACTGTTAGAATCATAAGCAAAGACTAAGCAGCATCTGAACAGAATCTCTAAGAATGTCTGTAGGAAGGTAGCCTCTTTCTAGCCTTGTTACCCCCACTTTTGGCCTGTTTGTGAATGTATGTCAGGGTGTTTTTACTGTCTCACTGGGATCCTACTAGCCAGGGTCCAGTGCTCATAGTGAAAACCCTATGTTGTCAGTATGTTTGATATGTGTCACTGGGATCCTGCTAGCCAGGACCCCAGTGCTCATAAGTTTGTGGCCTAGATGTGTTACCTGTGTGGTGCTTAACTGTATCACTGAGGCTCTGCTAGCCAGAACCTCAGTGTTTATGCACTATCTGCTTTTAAAATAGTCACTGCAGGTTAGTGACCAATTTTACCAATTCTGATTGTCACACTGGAACACCCTCATAATTCCCTTGTATATGGTACATAGGTACCCAGGGTATTGGAGTTCCAGGAGATCCCTATGGGTTGCAGCATTTCTTTTGCCACCCATAGGAAGCTCAGACAATTCTTACACAGGTCTGCCACTGCAGCCTGAGTGAAATAACGTCCACGTTATTTCATAGCCATTTTACACTGCACTTAAGCAACTTATAAGTCACGTATGTGTCTCGCCCTCACTATACCAGAATGCTATTTGGGTGACAATTCCATGATCCTAGACATGTTACAAGGCCATGTTCGGAGTTACCATTGTGACGCTACATATAGGTATTGACCTATATGTACTGCACGCATGTAATGGTGTCCCCCGCACTCACAAAGTCCGGGGAATTTTCACGGAACAATGTGGGGGCACCTTGGCTAGTGCCAGGGTGCCCACACACTAAGCAACTTGGCACCTAACCTTCACCAAGTGAGGGTTAGACATATAGGTGACTTATAAGTTACTTAAGTGCAGTGAAAATGGCTGTGAAATAACGTGGACGTTATTTCACTCAGGCTGCAGTGGCAGTCCTGTGTAAGAATTGTCTGAGCTCCCTATGGGTGGCAAAAGAAATGCTGCAGCCCATAGGGATCTCCTGGAACCCCAATACCCTGGGTACCTAGGGACCATATACAAGGGAATTATAAGGATGTTCCAGTGTCCCAATGAGAATTGGTGAGGATAGTTACTAGCCTTCAGTGACAATTGTGAAAAGCAGAGAGAGCATAAACACTGAGGTTATGGTTAGCAGAGCCTCAGTGATGCAGTTAGGCACTGTAGGAGGCTGGCCTGGCTTGTAGTGGGTACCAGAGGTACTTACACCTTGTGCCAGGTCCAGTTATCCCTTATTAGTGTAGAAGAGGTGTTTCTAGCAGCTTAGGCTGATAGAAGGTAGCTATGGCAAAGCAGCTTAGGCTGAACTAGGAGACATGTAAAGTTCCTACTATACCACTGGTGTCATATGCACAATATCATAAGAAAACACAATACACAGAAGTACTAAAAATAAAGGTACTTTATTTTTATGACAATATGCCAAAAGTATCTCAGTGAGTACCCTCAGTATGAGGATAAGATATATACACAAGATATATGTACACAAACCAAAATTATGCAGGTAATAGCAATAAAAGTAATGCAAGAAATGTAAAGTTACAGTAGACTGCAATAGGAGCACATAGGTATAGGGGCAACACAAACCATATAAAAAAACATATACTCCAAAAGTGGAATGCGACCCACGAATGGACCCCAAACCTATGTGAGCTTGTAGAGGGTCGCTGGGACTGTAAGAAAACAGTGAGGGTTAGAAAAATAGCCTACCCCAAGACCCTGAAAGGTAGGTGTAAAGTGCACCTACTACCCCCAGAGAGCACAGAAGTTCTGATAGGGGGATTATGCAGGAAGAACAAACACCAGCAATGCAACAACAGTGGATTTCCGGACCTGAGTACCTGTAAGACAAGGGGACCAAGTCCAATAGTCGCGACAGTGTCGGGAGTGGGCAGGAGCCCAGGAAATCCCAGCTGAGGGTGCAAGGAAGCTGCCACCTGTTGGAAGAAGCTTGGTGTTCTGCAAGAAAGAAGAGGACTAAGAACTTCTCCTTTGGAGGATGGAAGTCCCACGTTGCGATGAGGCTTGCAGAGGTATTCCCATGCAGAAAGACCACAAACAAGCATTGCTAGCTGCAAGGGTTGCGGTAGAGGTTTTTGGTTGCTGCTGTGGCCCAGGAGGGACCAAGATGTCGCCACTTAGAGGAAGAGACAGAGGGGCACCCAGCAAGTCAGGGAGCCCTCACAGAAGCAGGAAGCACCCGCAGAAGTACCTGAACAGGCACTTGGAAGAAGAGTGAACTGGAGTCCACCAGAAGTCACAAAAGGGAGTCCCATGATGCCGGAGGACAACTCAGAAGGTTGTGCACTACAGGTTAGAGTGTCGGGGACCCAGGCTTGGCTGTGCACAAAGGAAATCCTGGAAGAGTGCACAGGAGCCAGAGCAGCTGCAAATAACGCGGTACCCAGCAATGCAGTCTAGCGTGGGGAGGCAAGGACTTACCTCCACCAAACTTGGACAGAAGAGTCACTGGACTGTGGGAGTCACTTGGACAGAGTTGCTGAGTTCCAGGGACCACGCTCGTTGTGCTGAGAGGGGACCCAGAGGCCCAGTCAATCAATCAATCAATCAATCAAGAATTTGTAAAGCGCGCTACTCACCCAGAGGGTCTCAAGGTGCTGGGGGGAGGGGGGACCGCTACTGCTCGAACAGCCAGGTCTTGAGTTGCTTCCTGAAGGAGAGGTGGTCTTGGGTCAGACGGAGGTGGATGGGGAGGGAGTTCCAAGTCTTGGCTGCCAGGTAGGAGAAGGATCTTCCTCCCATGGTGGCTTTTCTAATGCGTGGAACGGCGGCGAGGGCGTGGCTGGTCGATCGTAGCTGGCGGGTGGGAGTGTAGAAGGTCAGGCGGTTGTTGAGGTACCTGGGGCCCAGGTCGTGGAGGGCCTTGTGTGCGTGGGTGAGGAGGCGGAACGTGATTCTCTTGCTGACGGGGAGCCAGTGCAGGTCTCTCAGGTGTCTGGAGATTTGGCTGTGTCGGGGGATGTCGAGGATGAGGCGTACGGAGGCGTTCTGGATGCGTTGGAGTCTTTTCTGTAGTTTGGTCGTGGTTCCGGTGTAGAGGGTGTTTCCGTAGTCCAGTCGGCTGGTGACGAGTGCCTGGGTGACCGTTTTCCTGGTTTCGGTGGGGATCCATCGGAAGATCTTTCGGAGCATGCGTAGGATGTTGAAGCATGATGATGAGACGGCGTTGACTTGTCTGGTCATCGAGAGGGAGGAGTCCAGGATGAAGCCCAGGTTGCGTGCGTGGTCCGTTGGTTTGGGTGCGCTGCCCAGGGCAGGGGTCCACCAGGAGTCGTCCCAGGCGGAGGGTGATGATCCAAGGATGAGGACTTCCGTCTTGTCTGAGTTCAGTTTCAGGCGGCTGTTCAACATCCACTCGGCTACGTCTTTCATCCCTTCATGCAGGTTGGTTCTGGCGGTGGCTGGGTCGTTGGTGAGGGAGAGGATCAGCTGGGTGTCATCGGCGTAGGAGATGATATTGAGGTTGTGTTGGCGTGCGATGGCTGCGAGGGGGCTCATGTAGACGTTGAAGAGGATGGGGCTGAGTGACGATCCTTGTGGTACGCCGCAGATGACTTTGGTGGCCTCGGATCTGAACGGGGGAGGCGGACTCTCTGGGTTCTTCCGGCGAGGAACGAGGTGATCCACTCTAGTGCCTTCTCTTGGATTCCGATGTTGCTGAGGCGCTGCACTAGGGTGTGGTGGCAGACAGTATCGAACGCTGCGGAGAGGTCCAGGAGGATGAGTGCCGCTGTTTCCCCGTTGTCGAGCAGGGCTCGGATGTCGTCAGTGGCTGCGATGAGGGTAGTCTCGGTGCTGTGGTTGGCTCGGAAGCCGGACTGCGAGTGGTCGAGGGATCCGTTGGTCTCGAGGAAGGTGGCAAGCTGTTTGTTGACGGTCTTCTCGATGACTTTGGCAGGAAACGGGAGGAGCGAGATGGGGCGGTAGTTCTTGAGGTCGGTGGGGTCTGCTGAGGGTTTCTTCAGGAGGGCGCTGAGTTCGGCATGCTTCCAGCTCTCCGGGAAGGTGGCGGTGTTGAAGGAGCAGTTGATGATGTCCCGGAGGTGGGGTGCGATGACGGAGTCGGCCTTGTTGAAGACGTGGTGGGGGCATGGGTCGGTTGGTGATCCGGAGTGGATGGTGTTCATCGTGTGGATAGTGTCTTCGGTGCTGACCGGGGTCCAGGCGCAGAGGGTGGTGTTGGGGGGCGTCGGTTTGGGGGTTGGGTGCGTGGTCTGTGCGCCGAAGCTGTTGTGTATGTCGGCTATCTTGCGGTGAAAGAACGAGGCGAGTGAGTCGCAGAGGTCTTGTGAGGGAGTGATGTCGTTGTTTTCGGCGCTGGGGTTGGAGAGCTCTTTAACGATGTTGAAGAGTTCCTTGCTGTTGTGTGCGTTGTTGTCTAGTCGTTCTTTAAATGCTGTCTTCTTGGTGGTGTGGATCAGCTGGTGGTGTTTGCGGGAGGCGAGCTTGAGGGCGGTCATGTTGTCTGTAGTCGGGTTTTTTCGCCAGGCTTTCTCGAGGGTGCGGCAGTTCTTCTTGGAGTTCTTGAGGTCGATGTTGAACCAGGAGGCTTTCTTGCTGTTGGGCTTGATGGGATGGGTTTTCAGCGGTGCGAGGTTGTCGGCGCAGTTGGTGATCCATTGTGTGAGGTTGTTGGCTGCTTGGTTGGGGTCCGCTGAGCTGGCGGGAGGGTTCTGGTTCAGTGATGTGGAGAGCTGGTCGGTGGTGATCTTGTTCCAGCTCCTGCGGAGAGCCTGGTGTGGGTGGTGGTGAGTCTTGGTTCTTCTGAAGCTGAAGTGGACGCAGCTGTGGTCTGTCCAGTGGAGTCCGGTGGAGTGGCTGAAGGAGATGTACTTGCTGGAGGAGAAGACTGGGTCAAGCGTGTGTCCGGCGTAGTGGGTGGGGGTGTTCACCAGTTGCTTGAGTCCGAGGTTGGCGAGGTTGTCCAGCAGGGTGGTGGTGTTGTTGTCGTTGTTGTTCTCAAGGTGGAAGTTGAGGTCCCCTAGGAGGATGTAGTCAGCGGAGGGGAGGGCGTGTGGGCTGATGAAGTCTGCGATGTCTTCGCTGAATTGTGTGCGGGGTCCTGGGGGTCTGTAGATGAGGGTGCCTCTGAGTGTAGTCTTGGGGGCGGTGTTTATCTGGAAGTGAAGGTGTTCGGCGGCTGTGAGGGTGTCGTCGGTGTTGGTCGTGATGCGGATGGTGTTCTTGTGGACGATGGCGATGCCTCCTCCTGTCTGGTTGACGCGGTCCCTCCGGGTGATCTTGTATCCGTCCGGGATGGCGATGGCGATGTCGGGCGCTGAGGAGGCGTTCATCCAGGTTTCTGTGAGGAAGGCGACGTCTGGAGATGTGGTGTCGAGCAGGTTCCAGAGTTCCACGGCGTGTCTGTGGATGGAGCGGGTGTTGAGCAGGATGCACTTCAGGTGGTTGCTGCTGGTGCTTGGTTTGGCGGGTGCGGTGCGGGTCTGGATGCAGGAGAACTTGCAGGATTGGCAGGTGAAGGGTCCGTGGGTGCGTCTTGGGGCGGCACGGCAGCACCCGGGGATCCGGCCGGTGTTGAGTGCGAGGAGGGTGGCGGCGCTGTAGGTCTTGCGGGTGGGCTGGCCTCTGCGGGGGCCAGGGGGTCTGGCGCTGGGCGCGGGTCAGGCGCAGACGGGCGCAGACGGGCTTGCCTTAGGCGCGCCTTCGGCGCGCCAGCGGCGCGCGGCCGCTGCGTGGCCGCTGCGCTGCCTCCATAAGAGTGGGAGAGGGAGGGAGGAGCAGCTGGGAGGTGGGAGCGGGGCGGCCAATGGGGAGCGAGGGGGGCGGAGCTACGGGACGCGGCGGCGGGAAACGGCGGCGGGAAACAGGGGGAGACGCTGGGCACAGGGACCCAGAAACAGGACCAGACTGGGCAAAAGAAGGTGAGGATAGCAAAAAAGGCGGCAACAGGACACAGGTATGGAGCAGCGGTCAGCGGTCACACAGGGGCTGCGTGGCGGTGAGGGGAGCAACCTGCCTGGTAAACAGGGTCAGAGGTCGCTCTCTCTACCGCTGCGCGGCCTCCATAAGAGTGGGAGAGGGAGGGAGGAGTAGCTGGGAGGTGGGAGCGGGGCGGCCAATGGGGAGCGAGGGGGGCTGAGCTAAGGGACGCCGTGGCGGGAAACGGCGGCGGGAACAGGGGGAGACGCTGGGCGCAGGGACCCAGAAACAGGACCAGACTGGGCAAAAGAAGGTGAGGATAGCAAAAAAGGCGGCAACAGGACACAGGTATGGAGCAGCGGTCAGCGGTTACACAGGGGCTGCGTGGCGGTGAGGGGAGCGACCTGCCTGGTAAACAAGGTCAGAGGTCGCTCTCTCTACCGCTGCGCGGCCTCCATAAGAGTGGGAGAGGGAGGGAGGAGCAGCTGGGAGGTGGGAGCGGGGTGGCCAATGGGGAGCGAGGGGGGCGGAGCTACGGGACGCGGCGGCGGGAAACGGCAGCGGGAAACAGGGGGAGACGCTGGGCGCAGGGACCCAGAAACAGGACCAGACTGGGCAAAAGAAGGTGAGGATAGCAAAAAAGGCGGCAACAGGACACAGGTATGGAGCAGCGGTCAGCGGTCACACAGGGGCTGCGTGGCGGTGAAGGGAGCGACCTGCCTGGTAAACAGGGTCAGAGGTCGCTCTCTCTACCGCTGCGCGGCCTCCATAAGAGTGGGAGAGGGAGGGAGGAGCAGCTGGGAGGTGGGAGCGGGGCGGCCAATGGGGAGCGAGGGGGGCGGAGCTACGGGACGCGGCGGCGGGAAACGGCGGCGGGAAACAGGGGGAGACGCTGGGCGCAGGGACCCAGAAACAGGACCAGACTGGGCAAAAGAAGGTGAGGATAGCAAAAAAGGCGGCAACAGGACAAAGGTATGGAGCAGCGGTCAGCGGTCACACAGGGGCTGCGTGGCGGTGAGGGGAGCGACCTGCCTGGTAAACAGGGTCAGGGTCAGAGGTCGCCAGTGATGCAGTCTTTTGGTGCCTGTGGTTGCAGGGGGAAGATTCCATCGACCCACAGGAGATTTCTTCAGAGCTCCTGCTGCAGAGAGGAGGCAGGCTACCCCCAGAGCATGCACCACCTGGAAACAGTCGAGAAAGCCAGCAGGATGAAGCGATACAAGGTTGCTAGTAGTCGTCTTGCTACTTTGTTGCGGTTTTGCAGGCGTCCTGAGCAGTCAGCGGTCGATCCTTTGGTAGAAGGTGAAGAGGGAGATGCAGAGGAACTCTGATGAGCTCTGGCATTTGTTATCTGAAGAATTCCCCAAAGCAGAGACCCTAAATAGCCAGAAAAGGAAGTTTGGCTACCAAGGAAGGAGGATTGGCTACCAAGAGAGGTAACTGCCTATCAGAAGGAGCCTCTGATATCACCTGCTGGCACTGGCCACTCAGAGCAGTCCAGTGTGCCACAAGCACCTCTGTTTCCAAGATGGCAGAGGTCTGGGACACACTGGAGGAGCTTTGGGCACCTCCCCTGGGAGGTGCAGGTCAGGGGAGTGGTCACTCCCCTTTCCTTTGTTCAGTTTCACGCCAGAGCAGGGCTGGGGAATCCCTAAACCGGTGTAGACTGGCTTATGCAGAGATGGGCACCATCTGTGCCCATCAAAGCATTTCCAGAGGCTGGGGGAGGCTACTCCTTCCCAGCCTTCATACCTATTTCCAAAGGGAGAGGGCGTTACACCCTCTCTCAGAGGACGTCCTTTGTTCTGCCTTCCTGGGCCAGGGCTGCCTGGACCCCAGGAGGGCAGAAACCTGTCTGAGGGGTTGGCAGCAGCAGCAGCTGCAGTGGAGACCCCAGAAAGGCAGTTTGGCAGAACCCAGGTTCTGTGCTAGAGACCCGGGGGATCATGGAATTGTCCCCCCTAATGCCAGAATGGCATTGGGGTGACAATTCCATGATCTTAAACATCTTACATGGCCATGTTCGGAGTTACCATTGTGACGCTGAACATAGGTAGAGACCTATGTACAGTGCACGCGTGTAATGGTGTCCCCGCACTCACAAAGTCCGGAGAAATGGCCCTGAACGATGTGGGGGCACCTTGGCTAGTTCCAGGGTGCCCACACACTAAGTAACTTTGCACCCAACCATCACCAGGTGAAGGTTAGACATATAGGTGACTTATAAGTTACTTAAGTGCAGTGGTAAATGGCTGTGAAATAACGTGGACGTTATTTCATGCAGGCTGCACTAGCAGGCCTGTGTAAGAATTGTCAGAGCTCCCTATGGGTGACAAAAGAAATGCTGCAGCCCATAGGGATCGCCTGGAACCCCAATACCCTGGGGGTACCTCAGTACCATATACTAGGGAATTATATGGGTGTACCAGTATGCCAATGTGAATTGGTCAATGTAGTCACTAGCCTGTTAGTGACAAATTTGGAAAGCAGAGAGGGCATAACTACTGAGGTTCTGCTTAGCAGAGCCTCAGTGAGACAGTTAGACATCACACAGGGAACACATACAGGGCACATACTTATGAGCACTGGGGCCCCACTTAAAGTGAGTGCCAAACAGGTATGGCCTCAACTTCTTCAGTGCCCAGACCACAGCAAAGGCCTCCCTCTCTATGACAGACCAACGCTTTTTTCTAGGGGTCAACCTTCTGCTGATAAAAGCAACTGGTTGATCCTGGCCCTCAGAATTCAGTTGTGATAAGACTGCTCCTATCCCTAATTCAGATGCATCAGTTTGAACAATGAATTTCTTGGAGTAACATGGGCTTTTTAGGACAGGTGCAGTGCACATGGCCTGTTTGAGCTCCTCAAAAGCTTTCTGACAGCTAGCTGTCCACAATACCTTTTTAGGCATCTTCTTATTAGTGAGATCATTAAGTGGGGCTGCTATGGAGCCATAGTTATTAATGAATCTCCTGTAATACCCAGTGAGGCCTAGGAAGGCTCTCACCTGGGTCTGTGTTGTAGGGGGAACCCAATCCACGATTGTCTGGATTTTCCCCTGCAGTGGTGCAATCTGTTTTCCACCTACCAGGTGTCCCAGATAAACTACCTTTCCCTGCCCTATCTGGTACTTTGAGACCTTGATAGTGAGGCCTGCCTTTTGCAGGGCCTCCAAAACTTTCCAAAGGTGGACCAGGTGCTCATCCCAGGTGGACCTAAAGACAGCTATATCATCTAGATATGCTGCACTAAAAGCCTCCAACCCTTGCAGGACTGTGTTCACCAACCTCTGAAAAGTGGCAGGTGCATTTTTCAAACCAAAGGGTATCAGTGTAAACTGGTAGTGCCCTCCTATAGTTGAAAATGCAGTTTTAGGTTTAGCATCCTCAGCCAATTTGATCTGCCAATACCCTGCAGTCAAATCAAAGGTGCTTAGTTACTTGGCAGATGCCAGTGTATCTATGAGCTCATCTGCCCTGGGTATAGGGTGAGCATCAGTTTTTGTTACATGATTGAGACCTCTGTAGTCTACACAAAATCTAATCTCCCTTTTTCCATCTTTTGAGTGAGGCTTTGGTACAAGCACCACAGGACTCGCCCATGGGCTTTCAGAAGGTTCAACCACTCCTAGATCAAGCATTTTCTGAACCTCTTGTTCTATGCAGTCCCTGGCATGGTCAGGCTGCCTATAGATTTTAATTTTGACAGGCAAGCTGTCTCCAGTATCAATTGTGTGTTCACACCAAGATGTGATGCCTGGCACAGTTGAAAAGAGTTCAGAGAATTGTCCCAGGAGATTTATGCAGTTGTGCTTCTGTTATGCAGTCAGACAATCTGCCAAAACTACCCCCTCCACTAAAGCATCATTTTCAGTGGTGGAAAAGAGATCAGGGAGAGGGTCACTCTCTTCTTCCTGTCCCTCATCTGTTGCCATGAGCAGGGTGAGATAGGCCTGTCATAGTAGGGTTTTAGGTAGTTGACATGAATCACCCTAAGGGTACTCCTGGCAGTGCCCAGGTCCACCAAATAGGTGACCTCACCCTTTTTTCAACAATTAGATGGGGTCCACTCCATTTGTCCTGGAGTGCTCTTGGGGCCACAGGCTCCAATACCCACACCTTCTGTCCTGGTTGGTACTGGATCAGAACAGCCTTCTGGTCATGCCATTGCTTCTGGACTCTTGGCTGGCCTGAAGGTTTTTACTGCCCTTTTTCATGTACTCGGCCATTCTGGATCTAAGGCCAAGTACATAGTCCACTATGTCCTGTTTGGGAGCTTTTAAAGGTTGTTCCCAGCTCTCCTTCACAAGTGTTAGTGGACCTCTTACAGGGTGTCTAAAGAGGAGTTCAAAGGGGCTGAAGCCCACTCCTTTCTTGGGTACCTCCCTGTAAGCAAAAAGAAGGCAAGGTAACAGGACATCCCATCTCCTCCTGAGTTTTTAAGGAAGTCCCATTATCATACCTTTGAGAGTTTTATCAAACCTCTCTACCAATCCATTAGTCTGTGGATGATAAGGTGTGGTGAATTTGTAGGTTACACCATATTCCTTCCACATAGCTTTCAAGTATGCAGACATAAAGGTCCATATATATACTTTTTGACGCCAAACTGCGCCGGCGAAGTTTTGCATCAAAAATATTACTGCCGGCTAGCGCCATTTTGGTGCACCGTGCGGGCGTCATATTTATACTTTGACGCACGACGGCGCAAACCATAGGTGGGAGTCATTATTTTGTACGCACACCGCAGCGTCAAGTCGTAAAGCAAAACTACGTTAACGCGGCGGAAATGACTGTTGGTCGATTTACGACCCCGCAAACTGGATATGTGCCGTTTTTTGACACAATAGAGTAAAAAAAAACGTGAACACCGCCATTACACCAGAGGAGAGCCAAAATGGATCCCAGATGCCACTACAGACCCCATGAAGATGACAGCAGACCAGGAACCAGCCATGAGCACCCACACAAGAACCAGGACACTTTTAAGAAGAAAAGAAAGTGTCGCTTTAGTGCAGAGGAGCAGGAAATTCTGGTTAAAGAGGTGACGGACCACCAGCACCAACTGTTTATCACCTCAAAGTTGCCAATCAGTAGGAGAGAGGCAATATGGCAACAAATTGTCGACAAGATTAACAGTGTGGCAGAAGTACGCAGAACTGTCATCGAGTGCAAGAAACGCTGGCGTGACTGCAAGCGCAGGACCAAGGAAAAGATGGCCAGGAACAGGAAGGCAGCACTGCAGACTGGAGGGGGGAGTCCAGCACACCAGGAAGCCCTGGACCACATGGAGGAGATGGTCGCAGCCGTCATCCCTGAGGAGATCGTTACAGGGATTCAAGGACAGGACAGCGCAGACTACCAGGAGACAACACACATGCAGGGTAAGTCGCATGGGGAATTAAAATGCAATAATATCAACTGTGAGCAGGGGGGGATACCGACCACAAAATGCATGGAAGTCCTCTAATACATGGAGTGGCATGGGTAAAGGGGCACGGCAGGGGGCATGGCCCGTTCTGAGAAGACCTGGGGTACACCATTACACAACACCAACAACAGTCCCATGGGGGCATGCTGTCATGCCAATGATGGAGCAAAGGTAAAGCCACCCCAGGAGGGAAGGCCACAAAGTCAAACTGACATCCCGGCACACGTCAGCCACCATACTCCCTACATTAACTAGGGCCCTCTTAACAACCTCTAACCATACCGACAACTGGAATGTAACTGCGACAACAGTTTCCACTACCACCTCTGCTCTGTGTGCAGCTCAAGTAGCCAATGGCAGTATCCTCCCCATGGATCATACACACCTAAATTAGGGGGTGAGGATGACAACTTCAACAATCCCCAGAAACAAGACAAAGGCCCCAGTACTCTCAAATGTCAATGCCCATAGTTGTCGCAAACATCAGCCAATGTAAACAACAATAGGAGCTACACAGCACTAAGGACACACCCATGCTGCATATGTCTGGGTCCATCCTGTGCCTGGATAGCAATGCAACATCCCAAATGTCATACTGCTCAGACAACAGCATTGAGGGGGGGACACATGTAACTGGTCACTGAAATACACCTGCACAGTCAGAGGGGGAAATAGGACACTGATACGATTATCAGGGCAATCCAATGTAACACAGATTCCCCAACATCAGCAGGACACATTACCATTGTCAACATCCATATCAGATCATAACATTGCCATGCATAGGATATGCCACATGCCAATTACATTTAAGTGGATGTGAAAGATCAGAGATTGGGGCAGGTCCAGATTGTTAAGTCTGCTGCCAGGGCCATCAGTACACCCACAGCCAGTGAAAGGTCTCACCATGAGAATGGATGTAGACAGAGGCTTGAGTAGGAAAATAAGGTGGCAATTCTCTATTTGGCATAAACCAACACCTAGAGGCGATGAGACTGACAAGTCTGATAACTCAATAACATACATGTGACATACAGGTGGGCCATAGTGAATTCATCAAAAGGCAGGCACGTCACATCAAAACTGCCACAACACAGACACACTAATTGTACCCTGTTTCATTGCAGAGGAAGAGGAAGGTGGATCTCCTGCGGATATGCCTGTCCCAGATTTCCCTGATGACATGGATGACAAGCCGATAAACATTCCCAAGGAGACTATCCAAAAGGTCCTTGACACCCTCCAGACCCCACCTTTAGTCACAAGGAGGAGCACAGAACAAGCAGCCATCGCAGAGGATCCACCCACCACCCAAATTGTAAGACCTGCCAGCTCCAATACAGCTGAGGACTCAGACGACACTGGCACCTGCTTTGAGAGAACTGTAGTTTGAGTACAGCTGGAGCTGGCCAAGGAGGTGCGGGTGGGGATGCAAACTATGGCAGCCAGCCTTGAGGGGGTGCGTTCGTGCATAATGTCATCTGCAGATCAGGCAGCAGCTATGCAAGCCCTAACATCCATCCTGCAAGGACTACACGAAACTGTCAAGGAATTCACCACTGCAGTAAGGGAGTTGCCACAACACCTCGCACCCCAAACCTTCCACTGCATGCACGAATGCAATCATGACCCCCTCAGGGCCGACCTGGCTGCCTACCATCGTGATGTGGCTGCTATTCTCAAGAACCAGTAGACCCTCCTTGCTGCAGTACTGCCCTTAAGACCTTCACAGGGAGCAGCGACCGGGATGTCTGACTCCACGTCTTCTAACAATGAGGTGTGTGTTGCCCCTTCACAACCAACAACAACAAGGACAGAGGAGGCAACACACACATCAGAAGAAGAAGACATGGAACAGATCACATTCACAAGGAAAATGACCCAGAAGCACTAGTCCCTGCCACATGGCCCACATTTACCAAGGTCCTGCGCTTTGTAACTTGACAGTCTTGCAACAACTTTACTCAAGCACTGTTCTGCAAACCACTGTATATCTTGTCACCCAGCCCAGTGATTGTCTCTCTCCTACTCATTGGCAAATCCTGTCCTTCTGCACTGTCTGAAAAGATCAACCCCAGCATGTCAAAAGCATGACCGTAATCCCTTGTGTAGGATCACAATGTAAGATGTCACTATAATGGACTCACAATCATGGACAATGTACAGATAGCACTAAAGCACTTTTCAATAAATAGCACTTACACAACAAATATGTCTCTGGGTAATGTGACATATCAACTGTGCAGTTGATAACTGAAATGTGCCTACTGTCAAATTACGTAGCTTGTCGATACAACTGTCCTGATAATATGTAGTCAGAGAAATCTGCACAGTGCCCATGATTGCATCATACTCTGCCCATCCTGAGGGACAAATCTGATGAAGTGAGAAACCATACACCATCATGCTGTGTTGGACAGAAGAATGCTTCCTCAGGGGATAACTAAGTCATCAAATAGTGGCCGCAAAATGTTGTCAACATGCAAAAATAACACAAATAACATGGCACACTAATCTAAGTAAACACAACAAAAACTGCATAAATGAAGGTGTCTGAGTTAACATACAAATAGGTAATCATGCTGAACTGTGTCACAAATGATGTATAAGGGTCATGAAGACAAGAATACAAGATTGCCAATGAGAACTCATCTTATAAGGGTGTCCATGATCATCACACTGCAGTCAGACCTAAAACTGTTTCCCCAATACCAAGTCTGGAAGCACTGTTTGTGACTTTGAAAACACACTTATCAACAAAAACACATTGTCATCCATATTAACTGTGATTGGTGGTTGCAACGAAGGGTCGACACTTTGCAAGGTAGCTCTGGGCTAGCTGCCAATCGTACAGCTCAGTTGGGATTTGTAGCATAGGACATAGATGTTATAGTACAAAATTGATGTACACTGAATCCAAACCCACAATCAAGTACCATTCAACAAATACTATTAAGGGTTAACCAAATATTTATTAAATGCTAATCACAGATGAGGAAACTGAGGGAAAAGTCTTACCTACCCTAATCTACCCTGACTACTCATTACCCACAAATGTCCCTAACTAACCTAAGCTACACTTACTTATCACATGTAACAAAACGTTCTAAACATCTACACTCCACCCCCCTTATGAGACGGGACACATGGAGGACAACACATACTAACCTAAACACATACTATACTATCTTATATAAATATATATATATTTATATATATATATTTTGATTTTTTTTTTAAACACACAAGAACCCCAACATAGCCCCCCACCCACCCGCCCATACACTTAAGAAGTAAATATATAAAGACTGTGGACCCCCCACCCACGAACACTAACTAAAATAACAGCCTATACTAACCTAACACTAAGCCCCCTAAACCCACTAACTATAAGAACAAGGAAAGAGGAGGGAGGGGAGGGAATCATGTCTAACTATAAATGTCTAGAGGTTGGCCCTCCAGAGGGTCCTTTTAATAGACTTAACACGCCGGTTAATGTTGCGCACATCCCAGCTCAGGTGGCTCAACTTGCGCAGCACTTTGTCCATCTTGCATTCCATTTGGTTGAAGGCTGCAAGGTCAGCAGATGGAGCTGTGGCAGTCCGGGTACCAGTGGAGGAGGTCTGTGTGGGTGTGGTGCCAGGCCTAGTGGGCTGTCCTGCACTGGTGGCAATGCTGGGGCCTGGAAGTCCACCAGATGTCGGACCAACAGTGCCAGCTGTGGGTGGGGCCACCTGGCTCGGATTGGTGGTTGTGCTGGTGGTGGCTGTGGTGGGCAAAGTAGGCCCACCCTGTGGGAAGGCTCTCCATGCCCCGGAGGCCCATTCATGGCGATATCACCAGGCCATCCTCTGGAACCCCAACTCCACCAGCAGGATGTGCTGGTATCACATGGCCCGGCGCTGAAATTCACGGACCTGGTCTGGAGTCATGTTAGCAGCTGTGAAGGCAAATGCAGATATTCTACATTAGTAACTGCATTGTGTGAAATGGCACAAGAAGTTAATCAGACAATACATCTACTGTACTTGTAACAGCTCATATTACAATACAGATCATTGAATGTCCCTGAGGAAGTACATGGCAGGCCAGACTATAAAGGTCACATCACACATAGCACATCCATAACCTACAAGATGGGTAACAACTGGCTTTGACTTGCAATCAGAGTTCTGCCAGTTATCAGCTAAGAATCATGCTGCATATCCTCCGCCAAGACCTGGGCTACAAATGTCAGTGTACGGAAAGCAAAACTAAAGCCACATGGTCTGCAAGTTGTAACTGGACTTGCCAGTATAGTACCAAGTGCCAAACCTGAGTGTGTATACTAGTTTGCAACCAAACCGTCACTTATTCACATGTATGTGTAACATACTGGTAGCATCAGTACTAGGTACCCCATTCACAAACCCATGCCCGTGTTTGAGGGTGGGGGGGTGGATAAACAACTATAATTTGCCAACAACATGTACACCGAGGAGTGTATAGAAAACTACATACATGTTTGTCTCTACAGACACACCACAGGTAAGGTCTATCAACAATTATGAGTCAGCAAACCCCAGAGCACTCAGAGGGCCACACATGTCAGGAAATGCAGAACTTGGTACACAACATATACTTCCAGTGAGGCCTGACTTACATCACACACATAGTTGCTAGAACACCCATGATCATGAATTGCATGCACATCTAGGCCATTGCACTCAAGTTCCACATACTTGTAGCACTACATGTGGAGGTACATGCTGCTAGGAGGTTCTACCAACTGTTTCTTAATTACGTAGGTAAATAGGGAATCAGATGTCTATTGGAAAGCAATTTGCTGTACCAATCTTGGAGAATGTGAGTCTGACAGGCTGACTAAATCGGAGCTGACTTCCAGTGCGACTCTTGGTGATACAAGTGTCATCCACATGACTAACCCCTGTACTCACAGTGGGGCCTACGGGAATGGCCTACAATCCCTACATGGTACCATTGGATACGCATTGGCCAACTCAAAACATGTGAGAAACTGAATTCCCACTCATGGAACAAGAGAAAAGCTTGCCCAACGCATCACCCCTTGCTATGCGTCCAACTCACACAAGTCCATAACCAGCAAACACAACACATAACAGACATATCAACACTTACTGGAGTGGTCCGGGTCCTCAAATGTCGCCACCTCTCCCACAGTGTAGGGTGCCGGTCCACCTGTAAGGTATGGAAGGAACAAATGTGCTCAAAATCTGTGCACAGTGCAACAATTTCATAAACATATACAATGTGCAGTCTGAATAAGGAAATGGCAGCCATTCAGACATGATGGTACTTCATCTGATATATCACGGCCAACTTGTACATAGCATGGGTCTCCTGTGACAGTTACACACATATCTGCACACATACATTGGCCCTACCTATCATGTGGTTGCAAACATGCCCAGTAATTGGTGACCAGAAAAAAATTATGGAGTGTGATCGTCTCATCATGTGCATCCAAGAGAGACATCCATAGCCTGGTTACTTGAGGACTGCATTACCAGTCAAACATGCCTTGTGGCCATGACACATTAATGACACATAGGTACAATGTACAGAGGGAGGGGTAGGGACTTTTGTAAGCCATCCTGTTGTTACAGTTTATTCGATTGATGTGGCCCAGCTATGGTGATTTGCACCAACCATGGAGATGTGAAGCCATGTGCATACACTTGGACTGCCATCCATATTTGGAAGGTGGCACAACTAACTCCAACAAACATTCTAAGATGTTAGCTGAGGGCACCTTACACCTTTTCACGATGTTTTCAAATACAGATCTGACATGTATCCAAAAAGATCAAGGAACGCAATAATCCCACACATTCATAGTACTTCCGTGAACGCTTTCCTTCCACACACACTCACATGAGACATATGTCTGAGCCACTTTGCTATTATCAATTGACGTGAAGGCAGCACTCATTTTCTGCATCATGTAGTGATTCTAAAGTCAGTCTAGCAATTGCTTCAACAAAGTTGGCCTAAATGTTGGTACATCTGTACTTCTCTGTCAATAGTACCCTATATAGAAATGATTGGCTCCTATTTTGTTTGCTTTTCTGACAAAAAGGCCGCACCAATTTCCTTCATGGAAAAGAAACCTGTAAGTTTGCTGAGCACGTGCTACCTGACAGCTAGCAATTGTGAACCTTGTCATAGTGCATCAATTATCCCTTTATGTTTCCCCAGCATTACACACAGTCAGCAAGTTAGCTGGCAGACATTGTACTAATCCCCTTATGTCACTACAGAGCATTTAATCGTGCACATTAACATGATTCATACTCACCAACAGTGCCACCAATCATGATTCCCAGGTGGTCCAAGAGATCCTGCTCCCTGGTGATGAGGTCAGCCCACCGGTGCTTCAGCTGGTGGTCACTCCTCTGGCTGGCATAAACACGCAGCAGGTGATGCAGCACCTTTCCCCAACGGATTCTGCGCGCCTCTGTTGGATATCCCTGTATCACCCTGCCCCCTGCCTGGATCATGAGCAGCAAGAAATGACACACAAGCCAGATGAACCCCCCAACTCCTCTTCCCCCATCCTGCCAAGACGTGGCCTACCAGACATACTTGTGAGTGAAAGGGAATAGGGGTAAAAGAAATAGAAAGGGGAAAAGGGGGAAAGTAGGGGTACAAATACAGATGAAAAGTAAACTTAACCACTAAAAACCACTAAAAGAGCCCAACTATCCCCAAAGTAACACTACCCACAACAGACTCCCACAAACAACAAAAACACAAGATAAATGGACAAATGTAGACAAAACACAGTAGTACAGTATACAGCAACAATATTTATTTCACAAATGGACTTTACAGATAGCACACAGGACAAAAAAGCACAAAATCTCAGGACAACACTCTCCACACAGCCACACAGTCTAGAAGGATCATAGACTGCAAAGTGAAAGTGAAAGTATACCCACTGTGCATGACCTGTAAACAGGATATCCTATTACATCACTTCCTGTATGAAAAGTCCCGCCTTTTACACGTTATGCGTAAGTTTTTGTTTACCAAAACTGTATTTGCGTCTTTTTTTTTTACGCACAGAAGTGAAAATTAGCCTGCATCCACACAATAGTATATGGCCTGTACAAATATCTGGATGCGGGCTAAATTTCACTCCTGTGCGTAAAAATAAATGACACAAATACAGTTTTGGTAGACAAAAAATGACGCATAACGCTAGGAACGTCAAAATTACAGTGCATTAACTGGTTTTGGGCAATTTTTCTTGTTTTTTGGTTATGTTACATTTGTGACACATCAGAGATAGGCTGATTGAAGACACTATGGTGTTGATGGTGTATGTTCACATGTGTGACATCATACTGCAGCGGACCATGATCCGCTACTCCCTTCACAGTATTTTTACGGTTGGCTGACACAATAGTTGGTCATAAGTGTGGCCTACATATATGTGTTGCAGAAATTGTGCATGTTTGGCATAAAGAGAGGATAGCAATGTGACACACATATGTACAATACCTAAATGCCTTGGGCTCAAAGTGTGTGCTTTGGCAACTAATGTATTTGTTGACCAAGTGTGTGTGTATCACATGAAGCATTTTTGCACATATGTTGTATGAATGTGACGTCCATGTGTCCAATCCTTAGATGCAAGTCAGTGTGGAAATGAGAGAGGGCATGTGTTAGTCATACATGTAACAACACCAGTAAATTGGACTTCCAAGATTTAGGGTCACGTAGACACCACACGTGACATAGCATGCACCAGATGGATGGCAGACGCTTGTTCATGTCAATGGTCCACATTTTCTACATCCTATGTCCTAGGGTATTGGTAAGAGCTTCCTGGACACTAGTTGGTGAATCCCACAGTGAGTCATACACATGCATTGAGGAAGTGGGTACCATGTTGTTTGCACAGAAAGACAAGGGTGAATCTCAAATGTATGATGACACCACAGTTGAGGCCATGGAAGTGAGCCCCAACTATCAAGTGGCTGTGGTGGACCAGCATACGAGGCAGCACATGTCCACATATTTCCAGTGATCAATTGCACATAGGTGTCTTGTCCATGTGTGTGGTCCAATGATGATCCTGTGTATTGTTTGGGGTGTAATTTGTCACAGTTCGGTCCAGGACTCATGATGATTCATTGGCAGCTATTCCTGTATCTACTGAGTATCCTTGGTTCATCAATGTGAGTAAAGTGGATGTGGACATGTGAACCAACATGTGGATGGTCCCACCCTGTCACTAAAGACGTGTAAGGAGACAGTCAAAAGGGCAACCTTGGTGTGCTGAGTGAGATAATGTCTCAGGTGTCATGTTCCGGCAGGTGTCATTACAACATTTGTACACAGGTTAGCCTCTGCAATTCCCACTGCATCTGGGAACATCATAGCCTCTGTGCTGATTATTCTCGCAGCTATTAACCACACATGGCCCATCACTATGTTGTGAGCACTGTGATTCTGTGTGTGAACTGTCATGGTCCTGACATTTGTATATTATTCAGGGACATTATCAGAGGTTGCTGGTTGTGCTGAAAGCCCCGTACCCAATCCCTGCCTACGGCCCTGGGACACTGTCACACTTTGTCATTCATGCATAAATGCAACCCAGACAAGGGATGGACCATGAATTTTGCTTTTCCAAGAGGATGTAACTCAAATGGTGCAGTTAAAAGGCAGATGAAGCTATACAATGTATTTGTGTATGCATTGAAGAAGCCAATGCCCAAAACCCCCTGATGAATGAGAGGTTTGCTAACGCAAGTGTGGTACATATGTAGAAACAGGTATACTTTAGTGTGACGCACAGACAGTTGCCAGTCAGGCTTACAGAATGCAAGGTGATTCAGGATCCAGCAATTTCACAAGTTACATAATCAGTGGTCTGACTTAGACTGTTTGGAGAACAAACTAGAGAGCTGACATGTCAAATTGTGTATTTCCTGTGTTTTTGAAGGTGACAAATGAACCCAGCGGCTGTGTTACACGGCTTAATCAGTATCAATGCTTAACGGTGTATTTGACATAATGGCAACTCCTATGCTGTTCCAGGCATCAGCAGGGGCAGTGCTTTTTTAAATGGGTGGTGTGCATGGAGGTGATCACAGGTGTGGGCTGCATCTGTTTCTCACCAGTCCTGTAGGTGAGACTTGCATTCTGAGGGCCAACAGGCATTTTCACATGGGAAGCTAACAGGGCTTTGAAACTAGAAGACAACGTATAAATTAACCTGACGTCCATGCAGTCAGATGTTCTATGACAATGGCATACCATAGGAAAGGGTGTAGCACACTGGTTTGCTAATGTTGGTCTGTGTGTGTAGAGGAGGGAATATCAGGGTACACATCTTAATATTCCAGGGACCTCTTCAGACAGGTGGGTTGTGACCAGGTGCAGGGGTGTGTCAGGAGTTAGTAAAGGGGCTGACATGTACATGGAATGGCATGTGTGCAATGCTGCTCATATGTGTGGCACTTGTGCTGTCTATGTTCTGCTTCTATGGGACTCTGGTCACAGATAGACTTTGCAAATATTGGATGCAGTTGGACTTACTGCTGTCAAGGGTCTGGTCAGGCATTTCTGTTACTGATGCCAAAGCACATTGACTGCCTCATGTATGAGGCTTGTTTTCCCCTTATTGAGTGATGGTGTCTTAGTTGTGTGTCAAATGCTGCGTTGTACCTTGATTTCAACATGTATGTGTGAAATAGTTGTGGTCCTCTGCTATTGGCCTTCAAAGGAGAAATGTACATGATATATGTCATTAAGAGTGTGTGTGTATGTGACCATTGTATGTTAGGCATCACATTAGCTCTGGGATGTTCAGTGTCCTACTCAGTATATCAGCAATGCTCCATGAGGCAACACTCTTATTCTGATAGGTAGAGATGAAGGTGTGCAAAAAGGAATAGCCAGACCTTTATATGGTGATTATAATAGGTGTTTATTTAAATTCGTTAACTAAAGTGGTGAAGGTGATCATATTCAAAAGAAATTGTTGACAATCTGTTGCCGCCTGCGTATACCAGCGGCCGTGTTCTGTAGTTCCCCCTCATGTTGCAGGCCAGCATCCTCCTCTTCCTCCTCTTCAGGCATGTATTGCTCTGGTTCCAGGAGGGTAATGTTCCTTTTGATGCAAATGTTGTGCAATATTGCACATGTTAGGATGATCCTACAGACCATCTCCGGAGAATATAGGAGGCTACCACCAGTGATGTCGAGGCACCGGAACCTTGACTTGAGGATGCCAAAGGTCCTCTCGACAATGCTGCGTGTCCTCCTATGTGCGTCATTCTAGGCACGCTCTGCAGCAGTACTTGGGTTGCCAAATGGTGTCATAATCCATGGCTGGATGCATACCCCTGATCAGCTGCAAGAGAAAATGATTGGGATCATGTTGATGTAGCTGGCACTATTGAAATGACCTTTTATGGTAGTAGTTGTCTTGTGTTGTCTGTGACTCTTTTGTGTAATAATGTAGCATCCTAGGCTTGTAGGATGTACCATCTGCATTGTGTTTTTTCCTTGGCTGAACGAGTGTTTGTCTGCTAACCGTTTGTCAGCAGAATGTTTTGGGATTTGCAGTACAGTGTGCCCTCCCTAGCATTGTGACTTGTGATACAGGTGTCCGTGTGTCTTCACTGGGGGTGAGATGATAGTTCCATACACAGTTAAAATTGACAGTGTTGTTAACACGTTCATATCAATGTACCGTGGACATCCCATACCTTTAGACTTAGGCAATGGATTAATGTAAAGGTCATTGGGACACTTACATTTTGCAAGGTGACATTTGGGCAACCCACTCCACACGTTGTGATCTTTGACGTCTTAACATTAGGCTGTACAGTAATTTCCAATGTGTGACAGGTTCAATAGTGACCTAAGAAACATGGCTAGCGATGTCACGACCTCAGTATGTTCCTGTTCACATGTTGCTGTTGTGGTGTATGTGTTGTGTGTCCTAGAGGGTTGCTGTGCAGTGTGTATATAAGTTGGTTTTTGTACTTACCAACAAGTAGTCCATTGCCATACCGTCCATCCTGGAAGTGTTCATTGATGGTGCAGAGACAGAAGATGTATGAGTCATGGACACTCCCAGGATATTTAGCCACGATGTTGGTGATCAATCCCTGGTGATCGACTATGGCCTGCACATTGATGGAATGTGTGTGCTTCCTGTTGGGGTAGAGGTGTTCAGTTGCAGCAGGTGGCACAAAGCGTACATGTGTGCTGTCGATTGCACCAAGGACGTGTGGGAAGCCACTGATGAGGTAGAACCCCTGTTTTGTTTCCCGCTGCTTCTGCAGTGTGTTAGGGAAGCAGATGTGGCGGGGTGTCAGTCCAATGATGGCATCCAGTACTTTGGGCAAAAAGGCAGAGAATGATGGTTGTGATATTCCGCCAACCAGGGCACCAGTTGTTAGGAAAGAGCCAATTGCCAGCATATGAAGTACGGCAAGCAGCTTGGTTTCTGCTGGGATGGTGCGGGGTGTCACCAAAGTGTGGGCCAACTGCGGCTGAATGTTGCGCAGCAGCTGCTGAATGGCCTGCCAGTTCAACCGGTACCTCTGGATGATGTCGTGTTCCCTGAGGCCCTGGAGGGTGGTTCTGGGGCGGAATATCCTCTCCTGCCCTCTGCGCTGCTTTTGGGGTCCCTGCTGGTGTTGTTGTAGCTGCTGGACTCTGCATCTGCGTGCACGCTGGATTAGAATCACCTCCATGTCTCCCTGTTGCTGCTCTGCTGCTATGCTGTTTGTTCTGTGTGTTCTGATTAAATACAGGTGTGTTTGCCCCATTTTAATGCCTCCCCTGACCCAGGCGTTAAATTTGGACGCAAATCGGGCTGTGCGTCATTTTCTGGCTCCGCCTCGCGGCTGTGCGTCATTCTTGCCCGAAAGCATAAATACGACGCACGGCCGTGTCAGCCATTTTTTGGACGGGAACGCCTACCTTGCACATGATTAACGCAAGGCAAGTTGCCGCATGCAAAAAATGGCACACACAGCGGAATTTTATCGTCCGTGGGCTCGGGCGTCAAAGTTTAAATACGGGGCATCGTTTGCACTGAATATGCATCAAAACTTTTGATGCACAATCTGTGCAGAGGGATTATAAATATGACCCAAAGTTGCTACCCCTGTATGATACAACCTCTTTTGGGAAACCCACCCTGGAAAATATTCCCAGGAGGGCCTTTGCCACTGCAGGAGCTGTAGTGGTCCTTAGAGGAATTGCTTCAGGATATCTTGTGGCATGGTCCACAACCACCATGATAAACCTATTGCCTGAAGCAGTAGGAGGGTCAAGAGGGCCAACTATGTCAACCCCTACCCTTTCAAAGGGGACCCCAACCACAGGTAGTGGAATAAGAAGAGCCTTTGGTGTGCCAGCAGTCTTGCCACTGGCTTGGCAGGTCACACAAGACTTACAAAAATCTTTTGTAGCCTCTGACATCCTAGGCCAGTGAAACAGGGGGACAAGCCTTTCCCATGTTTTGATCTGGCCCAAATGCCCAGCCAAAGGAATGTCATATGCTAGAGTTAGGAGGAACTCTCTGTACTGCAGGGGAATAACCAATCTCCTGGCTGCTCCAGGTTTTGGGTCCTTGCCTCAGTGTACAAGAGGTTGTCCTCCCAGTAAACTCTATGTGAGTAACTGACATCCCCATTTTGCTGCTTGGCAGCTTGCCGTCTGAGACCCTCTAATGTGGGACAGGATTGCTGTGCCACACTCAGCTCTTCCCTGGCAGGCCCCCCTCCACCCAAAAGCTCAGCAGTGTCTGCTGCCAGCTCATTTGGTGAAGGTTCTGCACAGGGAGGAAATTCTTCTTCCTCAGAAGGAGAATCATCTGTAGAGGGAGGGATAGTGAGTAGGGATTTACCCTTGCTACCCCTAGCTTTAGGGAGCACATGGTCCATTGTTCCAGGATCCAAGTTACCCTGTCCTTTTTGCTTGTTGGCCAGAGCCCTGTTTAAAGCACAATATGCCCAGGAATGCCCTGCATTGCTACATGAGCCTCCAACTCCACTTCTGCCCAAGCTGATGTCTCTAAATCATTCCCTAGTAGACAGTCTACA
Source organism: Pleurodeles waltl (assembly GCF_031143425.1). Classification (NCBI taxonomy): domain Eukaryota; kingdom Metazoa; phylum Chordata; class Amphibia; order Caudata; family Salamandridae; genus Pleurodeles; species Pleurodeles waltl. Next base: position 756,348,621 of record NC_090449.1, on the reverse strand, counting down.
GGTAAATCTGAGGCAACCACAACTTTTTTTGGACCAGTAACCCCCCCTCCCAGTTGAGATTCACAACAGCCATGGGGTGGCGGCTAAGAGTGTTGTTATGAGTGTCTGTCACTTGGTACTGCTGACCAAGTAGGTGTTCTGCAGGGTGCACCAGTTTCTCTATCACCATGGTAACACTGGCACCTGTGTCCCTGTAGGCCTGAACCTCAACACCATTGATTAGGGGATGTTGCTTCTACTTATCCATATTAAGGGGACAAGCAACCAAGGAGGCCAAATCAATGGCACCTTTGGAGACTAAAACAGCCTCTGTGGTCTCCCTAACAAGACCAACCCCAACTACATTGCCAATAGTGAGCCCAGCTACACCCTTGGATTGGCTATTAGTAGGTGTCCCACCACCACTGCTATTACTAGGGGCACTAGAATTTGTAGCAGGGGTTGTGGTGGTGGGAGGTTTGGTGTTTTTCTTTGGACAACTGGAATCAGTTGACCAATGGCCTTTGACTTTACACAAATAACACCAAGGCTTTTTAGGTTGATTATTGGAAGAGGATTTGGACCCACCACCCCCAGAGGATTTTTGTGGGCCTGATAAAGACTCAGTATGCTTACCTTTGTCCCCACCCTTGTCAGAAGACTTACCATCCTTCTTCTTGCCATCTTTGTCACCCCCTGTATGAACTTTTCTGTTCACTTTTATTTTGACCCACTTGTCTGCCTTCTTTCCCAATTCTTGGGGAGAGTTCAGATCCGAGTCCACTAGGTACTGGTGCAACAAGTCAGACACACAGTTGTTCAGAATATGCTCTCTCAGAATAAGATTATACAGGCTTTCATAGTCAGATACCTTACTGCCATGTAACCACCCTTCCAAGGCCTTCACTGAACAGTCCACAAACTCTGTCCAGTCTTGAGAGGACTCATTTCTGGTGTCTCTGAACTTCCTCCTGTATTGTTCAGTGGTTAAGCCAAATCCATCCAAGAGTGCATCCTTCAAAACTGTGTAATTGTTAGCTTCACTTTCTTTCACAGTAAGGAGCCTATCCCTACCTTTTCCACTAAATGATAGCCATAGGATAGCAGCCCACTGCCTTTGAGGGACCCCCTGTACCATACAGGCTCTCTCAAGTGCAGCAAGCCACTTGTTGATGTTATCCCCCTCCTTGTAAGGAGGGACTATCTTGTGCAGATTCCTGGAATCATGCTCTCTAACAGGATTACTATCAGGAATACTGCTGCTGCCACCATGGGGAACTAACCACAACCTCTGTCTTTCCCTCTCAATGTCTAGGGATTCCCTATCTAAGGCCAGCTGTTGCTGTTTAAGCTTCAGTCTGGTCTCTTCAACCCTCAATCTTTTGAGTTCCCTTTCTAACAAGTTATCCTCAGGGTGGGTGGGTTGGGAATGCTTTGACACAGATGACTAATTGGAAACTTCAAAGGGGGACCTGTCCCTAACTGTCTGGACCCTGGAAACGTGGCCTCTAGGAATAAAGGATGCCCTACTGTGATGGGAACCTCCATGACTACCAGCATTACTAGGTGCCCTGCTAGGGGGCAGACCCTTGTCAGAACCCTCCCCAGCTTCCTCAAGGGGTTCCTCTGAATCAGACTGGTAAGCTTTTACTAACCTCTCATTGGATGGGCCAGACTGGTTCTGGTCATGCACCATAAGCATGTTTAACAGAAACTCCTTTGTGGGTTCTTTCCTATAACTAAACCTCTATCTCAGCAGAGACTCCTCAAGCTCTTGTAATTGAAAATGTCATATGTAGCATTGACAGTTTTGGGAGCATAATCTTCCACAGACATGATAGCAAAACGGTTTAGAGATAGGGAGAGGAAAGAAAAAGTTTTAGAACTTTTGAAAGTACAGAAAAAACTTTTAGAAAACTTTTAGAAGTTTTAAGAAACTTTTCAGAACTTTGTAAAACGTTTTAGAGAAGAAAAGCAAACTTTTTTTTGGTTAAGTGTACATACTCTGAACTGTTTGGTATATGATTCTCTCATGAAAAGTACAACATGACAAAGTGGTAAGTAGTTACAAGTACTTATCCCACTGCTGCACAACCAATGTGGGAGGCTGGCCTGGCTTGTAGTGGGTACCAAGTATACCTACACCTTGTGCCAGGTCCAGTTATCCCTTATTAGTAGAGAAGAGGTGTTTCTAGCAGCTTAGGCTGATAGAAGGTAGCTATGGCAAAGCAGCTTAGGCTGAACTAGGAGACATGCAAAGCTCCTATTATATCACTTATATCATATGCACAATATCATAAGAAAACACTATACACAGAGTTACTAAAAATAAAGGTACTTCATTTTTATGACAATATACCACAAGTATCTCAGTGAGTACCCTCAGTAAGAAGGTAAGTAATATACACAAGTTATATGTACACAAACCAAAATCAGGTAAGTAAGAGCAAGAAAAGTAATGCAAACAGTGTAGAATTACAATAGGTTGCAATAGGCAAGCATAGATATAGGGGCAACACAAACCATATACTACAAAAGTGGAATGCGAATCACGATTGGACCCCAAACCTATGTGAGCTTATGGAGGGTCGCTGGGACTGTAAGAAAACAGTCAGGGTGTCCAAGATACCCCACCCCAAGACCCTGAAAAGTAGGAGTAAAGTACACCTACTACCCCAAAAGAGCACAATAGTCGTGATAGGGGGATTCTGCAAGAAGAACAAACACCAGCAGTGCACTGACAACGGATTTCCAGACCTGAGGACCTGCAAGGCAAGGGGACCAAGTCCAATAGTCACGACAGTGTCCAGGGGGGGCAGGAGCCCAGGAAACCCCGGATGAAGGTGCAAGCAAGCTGCCTCCGGATGGAAGAAGCTTGGAGTGCTGCAAGAGAGAAGAGGACTAGGAACTTCTCCTTTGGAAGACAGATGTCCCACATCGCGAAGAAGCTTGCAGAGGTGTTCCCTCGCAGAAAGACTGCAAACAAGCCTTGCTAGCTGCAAGGGTCGCAGTAGAGGTTATTGGGTGCTGCTGAGGAGCAGGAAGGACCAGGATGTCGCCTTTTTGAGGAGGAGACAGAGGGGGCGCTCAGTAACTCAGAGAGTCCTCACAGAAGCAGGCAGCACCAACAGAAGTACCCCAACAGGCACAAGAGTGAACCGGAGTCCACGCAAAGTTACAAAATGGGTGCCCACGACGTCGGAGGACAACTCAGAAGGTTGTGCACTGCAGAACGGAGTGCTGGGGACCCAGGCTAGGCTGTGCACAAAGGAAATCCTGGAAGAGTGCACAGGAGCCAGAGCAGCCGCAAATCACGCAGTACACAGCTTTGCAGTCTAGCTGGGGAGGCAAGGACTTACCTCCACCAAACTTGGACTGAAGAGTCACTGGACTGTGGGAGTCACTTGGACAGAGTTGCTGTGTTCCAGGGACCCCGCTCGTCAGGATGAGAGGGGACCCAGAAGACAAGGGATGCAGTCTTTTGGTGCCTGCTTTAGCAGGGTGAAGATTCCATCGACCCACGGGAGATTTCTTCGGAGCTTCTGGTGCAGAGTGAAGGCAGGCTACCCCCAGAGCATGCAACACCTGGAAACAGTTGAGAAAACCAGCAGGATTAGGCGCTACAATGTTGCTGGTAGTCGTCTTGCTACTTTGTTGCAGTTTTGCAGGCGTCCTGGAGCAGTCAGCGGTCGATCCTTGGTAGAAGGTGAAGAGGGAGATGCAGAGGAACTATGGTGAGCTCTTGCATTCGTTATCTGAAGAATTCCCCAAAGTAGAGACCCTAAATAGCCAGAAAAGGAGGTTTGGCTACTAAGTAAGGAGGATTGGCTACCAAGAGAGGTAAGAGCCTATCAGAAGGTGCCTCTGACGTCACCTGCTGGCACTGGCCACTCAGAGCAGTCCAGTGTTCCCCCAATACCTCTGTTTCCAAGATGGCAGAGGTCTGGGACACACTAGAGGAGCTCTGAGCACCTCCCCTGGGAGGTACTGGTCAGGGGAGTGGTCACTCCCCGTTCCTTTGTCCAGTTTCACGCTAGAGCAGGGCTGGGGGAACTGGTGTAGACTGGCTTATGCAGAGACGGGCACCATCTGTGCCCATTAAAGCATTTCCAGAGGCTGGGGGAGGCTACTCCTCCCCAGCCCTTCACCTATTTCCAAAGGGAGAGGGTGTAACACCCTCTCTCGGAGGAAATCCTTTGTTCTGCATTCCTGGGCCAGGGCTGCCTGGACCCCAGGAGGGTAGAAACCTGTGTGAGGGGTTGGCAGCAGCAGCAGCTGCAGTGGAGACCCCGGAAAGGCAGTTTGGCAGTACCCAGGTTCTGTGCTAGAGACCCGGGGGATCATGGAATTGTCCCCCCAATGCCAGAATGGTATTTGGGTGACAATTCCATGATCTTAGACATGTTACATGGCCATGTTCAGAGTTACCATTGTGACGCCATACATAAGTAGTGACCTATGTATAGTGCACGCGTGTAATGGTGTCCCCGCACTCACAAATTTTGGGGAATTTTCCCTGAATGATGTGGGGGCACCTTGGCTAGTGCCAGGGTGCCCACACACTAAGTAACTTGGCATCCAACCTTCACTAAATGAAGGTTAGACATATAGGTGACTTATAAGTTACTTAAATGCAGTGGTAAATGGCTGTGAAATAACGTGGACATTATTTCACGCAGGCTGCAGTGGCAGGCCTGTGTAAGAATTGTCAGAGCTCCCTATGGGTGGCAAAAGAAATGCTGCAGCCCATAGGGATCTCCTGGAACCCCAATACCCTGGGTACCTTAGTACCATATACAAGGGAATTATATGGGTGTACCAGTATGCAAATGTGAATTGGTAAATTTAGTCACTAGCCTGTTAGTGACAAATTTGGAAAGCAGAGAGAGCATAACCACTGAGGTTCTGGTTAGCAGAGCCTCAGTGAGACAGTTAGGCATCATACAGGGAACACATACAGGGCACATACTATGAGCACTGGGTCCCAGTGACACAAGGACTAAAACAACATGCATACAGTGAAATATGGGGGTAACATGCCAGGCAAGATGGTACTTTCCTACATTTACCTATATGTAGTGCATGTGTGTTCTGGCGTCCCCACACTCACCTTGTCCTAGGAATTGGCCCTGAACTATGTGGGGGCACCTTTGCTAGTGCAAGGGTGCCCTCACACTTAGTAACTTTGCACCTAACCTTCATTAAATGAAGGTTAGACATATAGGTGACTTATAAGTTACTTAAATGCAGTGAAAATGGCTGTGAAATAATATGTGCACTATTTCACGCAGACTGCAATGGCAGGCCTGTAGAGGGGTTTGTCTGAGCTCCTTATTGGTGGCAAAAGAAATGCTGCAGCCCATAAGGATCTAATGGAACCCCAATGCCCTGGGTACCTAGGTACCATATACTAGGGACTTATAAGGGGGTTCCAGTGTGGCAATTGAAATTGGTAAATGAAGCCACTAGCCTATAGTGACAAATTTAAAAGCAGAGAGGGCATAAGCACTGAGGTTCTGGTTAGCAAATCCTCAGTGACACAGGAAAGCACTACTGACAACACACACATTAGGCCATAAACTATGAGCACTGGGGTCCTGACCAGCAGGATCTCAGTGAGACAAGCAAAAACATACTGAAATACAGGACAGAATGGGGCTGACATGCTAAGGAGGATGGTACGTTCCTACACAACCCCTCCCCCCCCAAACGAGGGACAATAAGGCTAACCTTGCCCAGATGAGTCTTCATTGTCTAAATGGAAATATCTGGAGAGTCCATCTGCATTGAAGTGGGTACTCCATGGTCTATGTTCCACTGTATAGTCCATTCCATGTAGGGAAATGATCAACCTCAACAATTTAAGGTTTTCATCTTTCATTTGTTTAAGCCATAATAGAGATCTGTAGTCTGTATGAACAATAAAGTGAGTCCCGAACAAGTAGGGTCTCAACTTCTTCAGTGCCCAGAACACAGCAAAGGCCTCCCTCTCTATGGCAGACCAACACTTTTCTCTAGGAGCCAACCTCCTGCTAATGAAAGCAACAGGTTGATCCTGGCCCTCTCAGTTTAACTGTGATAGTACAGCCCCTACCCCTAATTCAGAAGTATCTGTTTGAACAATTCATTTTTAGGAGTAGTTTGGGCTCTTTAAGACAGGTGCGAGCACATTGCCTGCTTAAGATCCTCAAAAGCTTTTTGACAGCTAGCTGTCCACAATACCTTTTTAGGCATTTTCTTACCAGTGAGGTCATTAAGAGGTCCTGCAATGGAGCCATAGTTCTTAAGGAACCTCCTGTAATACCCAATTTCACCTAAGAAGGCTCTGACCTGGGTCTGAGTAGTAGGGGGAGCGCAGTCCATAATGGTCTGAATCTTCCCCTGAAGTTGTGCAATCTGTTCCCCACCTACCAGGTGGCCCAGATAAACCACTTTCCCATGCACTATCTGGCACTTTGAAGCCTTGATAGTTAGGCCTGCCTTTTTAAGGGCCTCCAAAACGTTCCAGAGGTGGCCCAGGTGTTCATCCCAAGTTGAGCTGAAGACAGCAATTTAATTTAAATATGCTGCACTAAAAACTTCCAAACCTTGGGGGACTGTATTCACCAGCCTCTGAAAAGTGCAGGTGCATTTTTCAACCAAAGGGCATCACTGTGAAGTGATAATGCCCTCCTGTGGTAGAAAATGCGTTTTTTGCTTTAGCATCTTCTGACATCTTGATCTGCCAATACCCTGCAGTCAAGTCAAAAGTGCTTAGAAACTTGGCAGATGCCAGTATATCTATTAGTTCATCTGCCCTGGGTATATGGCGAACATCTGTTTTTGTTACTGTATTGAGACCCCTAGAGTCCACACAAAACCGCATTTCTCTCTTTCCTTCTTTGCTATGTGGCTTAGGGACAAGCACCACTGGGCTGACCATGGGGCTATCAGAAAGCTCAATAACTCCAAGATCTAATATTTTCTGAACCTCTGCTTTTAAGCAATCTCTGACATGGTCAGGTTGCCTGTAAATTTTACTTTTGACAGGTAAACTGTATCCAGTGACAATTGTATTTTCACACCAAGTAGTTGTACCAGGTGTGAGGGAGAAGAGTTCAGAAAACTGATCAAGGAGATTTTTACAGTCTTCCTTCTGCTCAGCAGTAAGGCAGTCTGCTAGAACTACTCCCTCCACTAAACCATCAGCTCCAGTGGTGGAGAAGAGATCCTGGAGAGGGTCACTCTCTTCTTCCTGTCCCTCATCTGTAGCCATGAGCAGGGTTAAGTCAGCCCTGTCATAATAAGGCTTTAGGCGATTGACATGAAGCACCCTAAGGGGGCTTCTGGCAGTGCCAGGTCCATCAAGTGGGTGGCCTCACCTTTCTTCTCTTCAATCAGATGGGGCCCACTACATTTGTTCTGGAGTGCTGTTGGGGCCACAGGCTCCAATATCCACACCTTCTGTCTTGGGTGGTACTCTGTCAGGACAGCCTTCTGGTCAAACCATTGCTTTTGGTGCTCTTGGCTGGCCTGAAGCTTTTTGCTGGCATTTTTCGTATGCTCAGCCATTCTACTTCTCAGGCCAAGAACATAGTCCACTATGTCGTGTTTTGGAGCTTTTAAAGGTTGTTCCCAACCCTCCTTAACAAGAACAAGGGGACCCCTAACAGGGTGACTAAATAGGAGTTCAAAGGGTGTAGGAGGCTGGCCTGGCTTATAGTGGGTACCTTGTGGTACTTACACCCTGTGCCAGGTCCAGTTATCCCTTATTAGTAGAATAGAGGTGTTTCTAGCAGCTTAGGTTAATAGAAGGTAGCTATGGCAAAGCAGCTTAGGCTGAACTAGGAGACATGCATAGCTCCTACTATACCACTTATATCATATAGCACAATATCATAGGAAAACACAATACTCAGAGTTACTAAAAATAAAGGTACTTTATTTTTATGAAATATGCCAAAAGAATCTCAGAGAGTACCCTCACTTAGAAGGTAAGTAATATACACAAGTTATATGTACACAAACCCAAAACAGGTAAGTAACAGTAAGAAAAGTAGTGCAAACAATGTAGAATCACAATAGGATGCAATGGGGGAACATAGGTCTAGGGGCAACACAAACCATATACTCCAAAAGTGGAATGCGAATCACGAATGGACCCCAGACCAATGGGAGCTTGTAGAGGGTCGCTAGGACTGTGAGAAAACAGTAATGGTGTCCAAAATACCCCACCCCAAGACCCTAGAAAGTAGGAGTAAAGTTACCCTACTACCCCAGAAAGGCACAATACTCGTGAGAGGGGATTCTGTAAGGACCACAAGCACCAGCAAAACACTGAAGACGGATTCCTGGACCTGAGGACCTGTAAAGGAAGGGGACCAAGTCCAAGAGTTGTGATAGTGTCCAGGGGGGGCAGGAGCCCAGGAAACCCCAGATGACGGTGCAAAAGTGCTGCCTCTCGGTGGAAGAAGCCAAAGATTCTGCAACAACGAAAAGGGCTAGGAACTACTCCTTTAGGTGGATGATGTCCCACGGCGTGCTGTATGCTGCAGAAGTGTTTCCACGCAGAAATACTGCAAACAAGCCTTGCTAGCTGCAAGGGTTGTGGTAGAGGTTTTTGGGTGCTGCTGGGGACCAGGAAGGACCAGGATGTCATCCCTTGGAGGAGGAGACACAGGAGGCCCTCAGCAACTCAAAGAGCTTGGATTCAGCTCCTGTGTTCCAGGGACCACACTCGTTGGGATGAGAGGGGACCCAGAGGACTGGTGATGCAGAAGTTTGGTGCCTGCGTTAGCAGGGGGAAGACTCCGTCAACCCACAGGAGATTTCTTCTTGGCTTCCAGTGCAGGGTGAAGGCAGATGACCCCCAGAGCATGCACCACCAGGAAACAGTTGAGAAAGCCGGCAGGATGAGGCGCTACATTGCTGGTAGTCGTCTTGCTACTTTGTTGCAGTTTTGCAGGTGTCCTGGAGCAGTCAGGGGTCTCTCAGCTGTTAGAGAGCAAGATTCAAGGAATCTGCACAAGATAGTTCCCCCTTACAAGAAGGGGAATGACATTAATAAGTGGTATGCTGCACTTGAGAGGGCCTGTATAGTACAGATGGTCCCTCAAAGGCAGTGGGCTGCTATTTTGTGGCTATCTTTCACTGGAAAGGGTAGGGATAGGCTCCTTACTGTTAGAGAAAGTGAAGCCAATAACTACAAAGTTTTGAAAGATGCACTCTTGGATGGATTTGGTGTAACCACTGAACAATACAGGATTAAGTTCAGAGACACCAGAAAAGAGTCTTCTCAAGAGTGGACAGATCTTGTGGACTGTTCAGCGAAGACCTTGGAAGGGTGGTTGCATGGCAGTAAAGTTTCTGACTTTGAAAGCCTGTACAATCTTATTCTGAGATAGCATATTCTGAACAACTGTGTGCCTGACTTGTTGCACCGATACCTAATGGACTCAGACCTGACCTCTCCCCAAGAATTGGGAAAAAAAGCAGACAAATGGGTCAGAGCAAGGGTGAACAGAAAAATTCATACGGGGGTGACAAGGATGGCAAGGTGAAGGATGGTAAGTCTTCTGAGAAGGGTGGGGACAAAAGTAAGCATTCTGAGTCTTCATCAGGCCCACAAAAATCCTCTGGGAGAGGTGGGTCCAAATCCTCTTCCAATAATCAACCTAAAAAGCCTTGGTGTTATTTGTGTAAAGTCAAAGGCCATTGGGCAACTGATTCCAGTTGCCCAAAGAAAAACACCAAACCTCCCACTACCAAAACCCCTGCTGCAAATTCTAGTGGACCTAGTAATAGCAGTGGTGGTGGGAAATCTACTACTAATGGCCAAATCCAAGGGTGTAGCTGGGCTAAATATTGGCAATGTAGTTGGGGTTGGTCTTGTTAGGGAGACCACAGAGGCTGTTTTAGTCTCTGATGGTGGCATTGATTTTGCCACCCTGATTGCATGTCCCCTTAATATAGATAAGTACAAGCAACTTCCCCTAATAAATGGTGTTGAGGTTCAGGCCTACAGGGACACAGGAGCCAGTGTAACTATGGTGATAGAAAAAATGGTCCACCCTGAGCAACACGTACTTGGTCAGCAGTACCAAGTGACAGACGCTCATAACAACACTCTTAGCCACCCCATGGCTGTTGTGAATCTCAACTGGGGGGGGGAGGGGGTTTATTGGTCCAAAGAAAGTTGTGGTTGCCTCAGATTTACCTGTAGATTGTCTACTAGGAAATGATTTGGAAACATCAGCTTGGGCAGAAGTGGAGTTGGAGGCCCATGCAGCAATGCTGGGCATTCCTGGGGATACTTTTGCTTTAACCAGGGCTCAGGCCAAAAAGCAAGAAAGACAGGGTAACTTGGATCCTGGAACAATGGACCAAGTGCTCCCTAAAGCTAGGGGTAAGAAGGGTAAATCCCTACCCATTATCCCTCCCTCTACAGATGATTCCCCTTCTGAGGAAGAGGAATTTCCTCCCTGTGCAGAACCTACACCAGAGGAGCTGGCAGCAGACTCTGCCGAGCTTTTGGGTGGAGGGGGGCCTGCCAGGGAAGAGCTGAGTGTGGCACAGCAAAACTGTCCCACATTAGAGGGTCTCAGACAGCAAGCTGTCAAGCAGCAAAATGGGGATGTCAGTGACAGTCATAGAGTATACTGGGAAGATAACCTCTTGTACACAGAGTCAAGGGACCCAAACCTGGAGCAGCCAGGAGATTGGTCATTTCCCTGCAGTACAGAGAGTTTCTTCTCACTCTAGCACATGACATTCCTTTGGCTGGGCATGTGGGCCAGACAAAAACGTGGGAAAGACTTGTCCCCTTGTTTCACTGGCCTCATATGTCAGAGGACACCAAAGACTTTTGTAAGTCCTGTGTGACCTGCCAAGCCAGTGGCAAGACTGGTGGCACTCCAAAAGCCCCTCTAATTCCACTTCCAGTGATTGGGGTGCCCTTTGAAAGGGTAGGGGTTCACATAGTTGGCCCCCTTGACCCTCCTACTGCTTCAGGCAATAGATTTATCTTGGTGGTAGTGGACTGTGCCACAAGATATCCTGAAGCCATACCTTTAAGGACCACTACAGCTCCTGCAGTGGCAAAGGCCCTCCTGGGAATCTTTTCCAGGGTGGGTTTTCCTAAAGAGATGGTGACAGACAGAGGTAGCAACTTCATGTCTGCATACCTAAAAGCAATGTGGAAGGAGTGTGGTGTTACCTACAAGTTCACCACCCCTCACCATCCACAAACAAATGGTCTGGTTGAGAGGTTTAATAAAACTCTCAAAGGTATGGTAATGGGACTCCCTGAAAACTCAGGAGGAGATGGGATGTCCTGTTACCTTGCCTCCTTTTTGCTTTCAGGGAGGTACCCTAAAAAGGAGTGGGCTTCAGCCCCTTTGAACTCCTCTTTGGGCACCCTGTAAGAGGTCCACTCACTCTTGTGAAGGAGGGTTGGGAACAACCTTTAAAAGCTCCTAAAGACGACATAGTGGACTATGTACTTGGCTTAAGATCCAGAATGGCTGAGTACATGAAAAAGGCCAGTAAAAACCTTCAGGCCAGAAAGGAGTTGCAAAAGCAATGGCATGACCAGAAGGCTTTTCTGATCCAGTACCAACCAGGAGAGAAGGTGTGGATATTGGATCCTGTGGCCCCAAGAGCACTCCAAGACAAATGGAGTGGACCCCATCTAATTGTTGAGAAGAAGGGTGAGGTTACCTATTTGGTAGACCTGGGTACTGCCAGGAGTCCCCTTAGGGTGATTCATGTTAACCGCCTAAAACCCTACTATGACAGGGCTGATCTCACCCTGCTTATGGCAACAGATGAGGGACAGGGAGAAGAGAGTGACCCTCTCCCTGATCTCTAATCCACCACTGAAGCAGATTCCTTAATGGAGGGAGTAGTTTTGGCAGATTGTCTGACTGCAGAACAGAAAGACAACTGCATCAATCTCCTAAGCCAATTTTCAGACCTCTTTTCACTTGTACCAGGTACAACATCCTTGTGTGAAAACACAATTGACACTGGAAACAGCGTGCCTGTCAAAAGTAAAATTTATAGGCAGCCTGACCATGTCAGAGACTGCATCAAACAAGAGGTGCAGAAAATGTTGGATTTAGGGGTGATTGAACCTTCTGAAAGCCCATGGGCTAGCCCAGTGGTGCTTGTACCAAAACCTCCCACCAAAGATAGAAAGAGGGAGATGAGGTTTTGTGTAGATTACAGAGGGCTCAATCAGGTAACAAAAACTGATGCTCACCCTATTCCCAGGGCAGATGAGCTCATTGATACACTGACTTCTGCCAAGTATCTTAGCACTTTTGATCTAGCTGCAGGGTATTGGCAGATTAGATTGGCAGAAGATGCTAAACCAAAGACTGCATTTTCTACCATAGAAGTGCACTACCAATTCACAGTGATGCCCTTTGGTTTGAAAAATGCACCTGCCACTTTTCAGAGGTTGGTGAACACAGTCCTGCAAGGGTTGGAAGCTTTCAGTGCAGCATATCTAGATGATATTGCTGTCTTTAGCTCAACTTGGGATGATCACCTGGTCCACCTTTGGAAAGTTTTGGAGGCCCTGCAAAAGGCAGGCCTCACTATCAAGGCCTCAAAGTGACAGATAGGGCAGGGGAAAGTGGTTTATCTGGGCCACCTGGTAGGTGGAGAACAGATTGCACCACTACAGGAGAAAATCCAAACTATCAAGGAGTGGGCTCCCCCTACAACTCAGACCCAGGTGAGAGCCTTTTTTAGGCCTCACAGGGTACTACAGGAGATTCATCAAGAATTATGGCTCCATAGCAGCCCCTCTTAATGATCTCACAAGCACGAAAATGCCTAAGAAGGTGCTATGGACAGCTAGCTGTCAGAAAGCTTTTGAGGTGCTCAAACAGGCCATGTGCTCTGCACCTGTCCTAAAAAGCCCATGTTACTCCAAGAAATTAATTGTTCAAACTGATGCATCTGAATTAGGGGTAGGGGCAGTCTTATCACAACTGAATTCTGAGGGCCAGGATCAACCAGTTGCTTTTATCAGCAGAAGGTTGACCCCTAGAGAAAAGTGTTGGTCTGCTATAGAGAGGGAGGCCTTTGCTGTGGTCTGGGCACTGAAAACGTTGAGGCCATACCTGTTTGGCACTCACTTTATTGTTCAGACAGACCACAAACCTCTACTTTGGCTAAAACAAATGAAAGGTGAAAACCCTAAATTGTTGAGGTGGTCCATATCTCTACAGGGAATTGACTATACAGTAGAACATAGACCTGGGAGTACCCACCCCAATGCAGATGGACTCTCCAGATATTTCCACTTAGACAATGAAGACTCATCAGGACAAGGCTAGTCTTATTGTCCTTCGTTTGGAGGGGTTGTGTAGGAAAGTACCATCTTGCCGGGCATGTTACCCCCATTTTCACTGTATGTATGTATGTTTTAGCCCTTGTGTCACTGGGATCCTGCTAGGCAGGACCCCAGTGCTCATAGTATGTGCCTTGTATGTGTTCCCTGTGTGGTGCCTAAATGTATCACTGAGGCTCTGCTAACCAGAACCTCAGTGTTTATGCTGTCTCTGTATTCTAAATTTGTCACTGCAGGCTAGTGACTAAATTTACCAATTCTCATTGGCACACTGGTACACCCATATAATTCCCTTGTATATGGTACTTAGGTAACCAGGGTATTGGGGAGCAATGGGTGGCAAAAGAAATGCTGCAGCCCATAGGGATCTCCTGGAACCCCAATACCCTGGGTCCAAGGACTAAAACAACATACATACAGTGAAATATGGGGGTAACATGCCAGGCAAGATGGTACTTTCCTACAGGTATCTTGGACACCCTGACTGTTTTCTAACAGTCCCAGCGACCCTCTACAAGCTCCCATAGGTCTGGGGACCATTCGTGATTTGCATTCCACTTTTGGAGTATACGGTTTGTGTTGCCCCTAGACCTATTGCATCCTATTGTAATTCTACACTGTTTGCATTACTTTTCTAACTCTTACTTACCTGTTTTGGGTTTGTGTACATATAACTTGTGTATATTACTTAACTTCTTACTGAGGGTCCTCACTGAGATACTTGTGGCATATTGTCAGAAAAATAAAGTACCTTTATTTTTAGTAACTTTGGGCCAGATGTAGCAAAATTGGAAATTGCGACTTGCAATTTGGGAGTCCTTCCGACTCGCAAATTGCAAGTCGCAATTTGCAATGCAGAACGGTGTCTCAGACACCGTCTGCGAATCGGTATGGGGTCGCAAAGACCCACCTCATTAATATTAATGAGGTGGGTCGCAAATTGCGGCCCCATACCGACTATGGGCACTCGCAAACATGGAGGCCTGCTGTAGTCAGCAGACCTCCATGTTCGTGACTGCTTTTAAATAAAGCAGTTGTTTTTTTTTTAAGTGTAGCCTGTTTTCCTTAAAGGAAAACGAGCTGCACTTAAAAAAAAATCCGAAACCTTTAGTGTCGGTATTTTTTCAGGACAGGTAGTGGTCCCTTGGACCACTACCTACCCTGAAAAAATAATTTGTGGTCCATTCACAAAGGGGAAGGGGTCCCATGGGGACCCCTTCCAATTTGCGAGTGGGTTACCATCCACTTCAAGTGGATGGTAACTGCGACACCATTTGCGACCAAATGGTATTGCACACCACTGCGAATCGCAAATAGGAAGGGAACACCCCTTCCTATTTGCGATTCGGAAATGCATTTTGTGAGTCGGTCCCGACTCGCAAAATGCATTTCTGCATAGGAAAATGCGATTTGCGACTCGCAAACGGCAATTTTTGCCATTTGCGACTCGCAAATCCTTTCCTACATCTGGCCCTTTGAGTATTGTGCTTTCTTATGATGTTGTGCATATGATATAAGTGGTAAAGTAGGAGCTTTGCATGTCTCCTAGTTCAGCCTAAGCTGCTTTGCTATAGCTACGTTCTATCAGCCTAAGCTGCTAGAAACACCTCTATTCTACTAATAAGGGGTAAGTGGACCTGGCACAGGGTGTAAGTACCACAATGTACCCACTATAAGCCAGGCCAGCCTCCTACACCAGTCCATCAGTCTGTGGATGATAAGGGGTGGTGAACTTGTGTGTAACACCACACTCCTTTCACATTGCTTTTAGGTATTCAGACATGAAGTTACTATATCTGTCTGACACCACTTCCTTAGGGAAGTGCACTCTGCAAAAGATTCCCTGGAGGGCCTTTTCCACTGCAGGAGCTGTAATGGTCTTTAAGGGGATAGCTTCTGGCCACCTTGTGGCATGGTCCACCACCTAGTGGATAAACCTATTGTCAGAAGCTGTTGGAGGGCCAAGGGGCCAACAATATCAACCCCTACCCTTTCAAAGGGCACCCCAACCACTGGTAGTGGGATTAAGGGGGCCTTTGGTGTGCCACCAGTCTTGCCACTGGCTTGGCAGGTGACACAGGAGCGACAAAACTCCTTTGTGTCTTCTGACATGTGGGGTCAGTGAAAATGTGGAACAAGTCTGTCCCATGTTTTACTATGGCCTAAATTCCCAGCTAAAGGGATATCATTAGCCAAATTAGGAGGAATTCCCTGTACTGAAGGGGGATGACCAGTCTCCTGGTGGCAACAGGTTTAGGGTCCCTTGCTTCAGTATAAAGGAGATTATTCTCCTAATAATCTGTGTGTGTGTCAGTGACATCACCATTTTGCTGTTTGACAGCTTGCTCTCTGAGACCCTCCAATGTGGGACAGGTTTGCTGTGCCTCACACAGCTCTTCCCTAGCAGGCCCCCCTGCACCCAAAAGCTCAGCTGTATCAACTTCCAGCTCCTCTGGTGTAGGTTCTGAACAGGGAGAGAATTCCTCTTCCTCAAAAGGGAAATCATCTGTGGAGGGAGGCATAGTGGACAAGGGTTTGCCCTTCCTACCCCTAGTTTTTGGGAGCACTTGGTCCATTGTTCCAGGATCCAAGTTTCCCTGTCCTCTTTGCTTCTTGGCCTGAGCCCTGGTAAGAGCAAAGATATGCCCACGATTGCCCAGGATTGCTGCATGGGCCTCCAGCTCCACTTCAGCCCAAGCTGAAGTCTCCAAATCATTGCCTAGCAAACATTCTAAAGGTAAATCAGTGTTGCTATGGGCGTCTGTCACTTGGTACTGGTGACCAAGTAGGTGTTGCTCAGGGGCAACCAGTTTGTCCATCACCATGGTGACACTGGCACCTGTGTCCCTGTAGGCCTCAACCTGAACACCATTGATCAGGGGTAGCTGCTTGTCCTTATCCAAATTAAGGGGACAAGCAACTTAAGTGGCTAGGTCAATGCCACCATCAGAGACTAAAACAGCCTCAGTGATCTCCCTAACTAGACCAACCCCAACTACATTACTGTAGGAAAGTACCATCTTGCCTGGCATGCTACCCCCATTTTTCACTGTATATATGTTGTTTTAGTTGTATGTGTCACTGGGACCCTGCTAGTCATGGCCCCAGTGCTCATAAGTGTGCCTGAATGTGTTACCTGTGTTATGACTAACTGTCTCACTGAGGCTCTGCTATCCAGAACCTCAGTGGTTATGCTCTCTCATTTCTTTCAAATTGTCACTAACAGGCTAGTGACCAATTTTACCAATTTACATTGGCTTACTGGAACACCCTTATAATTCCCTAGTATATGGTACTAAGGTACCCAGGGTATAGGGGTTCCAGGAGATCCCTATGGGCTGCAGCATTTCTTTTGCCACCCATAGGGAGCTCTGACAATTCTTACACAGGCCTGCCACTGCAGCCTGAGTGAAATAACGTCCACGTTATTTCACAGCCATTTTACACTGCTCTTAAGTAACTTATAAGTCACCTATATGTCTAACCTTTACTTGGTAAAGGTTGGGTGCTAAGTTACTTAGTGTGTGGGCACCCTGGCACTAGCCAAGGTGCCCCCACATTGTTCAGGGCCAATTCCCCGGACTTTGTGAGTGCGGGGACACCATTACACGCGTGCACTACATATAGGTCACTACCTATGTGTAGCTTCACAATGGTAACTCCGAATATGGCCATGTAACATGTCTAAGATCATGGAATTGCCCCCTCTATGCCATCCTGGCATTGTTGGTGCAATCCCATGATCCCACGGGTCTCTAGCACAGACCCTGGCACTGCCAAACTGCCTTTCCCGGGGTTTCACTGCAGCTGCTGCTGCTGCCAACCCCTCAGACAGGTTTCTGCCCTCCTGGGGTCCAGCCAGGCCTGGCCCAGGATGGCAGAACATAGGACTTCCTCTGAGAGAGGGTGTTACACCCTCTCCCTTTGGAAAATGGTGTGAAGGCAGGGGAGGAGTAGCCTCCCCCAGCCTCTGGAAATGCTTTCATGGGCACACATGGTGCCCATTTCTGCATAAGCCAGTCTACACCGGTTCAGGGACCCCTCAGCCCTGCTCTGGCGCGAATCTGGACAAAGGGAAGGGGAGTGACCACTCCCCTGACCTGCACCTCCCCTGGGAGGTGCCCAGAGCTCCTCCAGTGTGCTCCAGACCTCTGCCATCTTGGAAACAGAGGTGCTGCTGGCACACTGGACTGCTCTGAGTGGCCAGGGCCAGCAGGTGACGTCAGAGACTCCTTCTGATAGGCTCCTTCAGGTGTTGCTAGCCTATCTTCTCTCCTAAGTAGCCAAACCCTCTTTTCTGGCTATTTAGGGTCTCTGCTTTGGGGATTTCCTTAGATAACGAATGCAAGAGCTCATCCAAGTTCCTCTGCATCTCTCTCTTCACCTTCTGCCAAGGAATCGACTGCTGACCGCGCTGGAAGCCTGCAAAACTGCAACAAAGTAGCGAAGACGACTACTGCAACTCTGTAACGCTGATCCTGCCGCCTTCTCGACTGCTTTCCTGGTGGTCCATGCTGTGGGGTTAGTCTGCCTCCTCTCTGCACTAGAAGCTCCGAAGAAATCTCCCGTGGGTCGACGGAATCGTCCCTCTGCTACCGCAGGCACCAAAGAACTGCATCACCGGTAGCCTGGGTCTCCTCTCAGCACAACGAGCGAGGTCCCTTGAATCCAGCAACTCTGTCCAAGTGACTCTCACAGTCCAGTGACTCTTCAGTCCAAGTTTGGTGGAGGTAAGTCCTTGCCTCCCCACGCCAGACTGCATTGCTGGGAACTGCGACTTTTGCAGCTACTCCAGCCTCTGTGCACTTCCGGAGAAAATCCTTTGTGCACAGCCAAGCCTGGGTCCACGGCACTCTAACCTGCATTTCACGACTTTCTAAGTTGTCCTCCGGCGACGTGGGACTCCTTTGTGCGACTTCGGGTGAGCACCATTTCACTCCTCTTTGTAGTGCCTGTTCTGGCAGTTCTGCGGGTGCTGCCTGCTTCAGATAGGGCTCTTTGTCTTGCTTGACGCCCTCTCTGTCCACAGACGCAATTGGCGACATCCTGGCCTCTCCTGGGCCACAGCAGCATCCAAAAACACTAACCACACAACTTGCAGCTAGCAAGGCTTGTTGGCGGTCTTTCTTCAGGAATACACTTCTGCACGACTCTCCACAGCATGGGGGATCCATCCCCTAAAGGGGAAGTCTCTAGCCCTTGTCGTTCCTGCAGAATCCTCAGCTTCTACTGTCCAGTAGCAGCTTCTTTGCACCCACAGCTGGCATTTCCTGGGCATCTGCCCGTCTCCGACTTGCTTGTGACTTTTGGACTTGGTCCCCTTGTTCCACAGGTACCCTCGACTGGAAATCCATCGTTGTTGCATTGCTGGTTTGTGTCTTTCCTGCAGAATTCCCCTGTCACGACTTCTATGTCCTTTGGGGAACTTTAGTGCACTTTGCACTCACTTTTCAGGGTCTTGGGGTGGGGTATTTTTCTAACCCTCACTGTTTTCTTACAGTCCCAGCGACCCTCTACAAGGTCACATAGGTTTGGGGTCCATTCGTGGTTCGCATTCCACTTTTGGAGTATATGGTTTGTGTTGCCCCTATCCCTATGTGTCCCCATTGCATCCTATTGTAACTATACATTGTTTGCACTGTTTTCTAATACTATACTGCATATTTTTGGTATTGTGTACATATATCTTGTGTATATTTGCTACCCTAATGCTGGGGGTACTCACTGAGATACTTTTGGCATATTGTCATAAAAATAAAGTACCTTTATTTTTAGTATATCTGTGTATTGTGTTTTCTTATGATATTGTGCATATGACACTAGTGGTACTGTATGAGCTTCACACGTCTCCTAGTTCAGCCTAAGTTGCTCTGCTAAGCTACCATTATCTATCAGCCTAAGCTGCTAGACACCCTATACACTAATAAGGGATAACTGGGCCTGGTGCAAGGTGTAAGTACCCCTAGGTACTCACTACAAGCCAGTCCAGCCTCCTACATTGGTTGTGCAGTGGTGGGATAAGTGCTTGCAACTACTTACCACTTTTGTCATTGTACTTTTCATAAGAGAAAAATATACAAAACAAGTTCAGTGTATGTACACCTAACCAAAAAGTTTTGCATTTCTTTTCTCACTTCTTTTCTGAAGTGCTGAGAAGTACTTCTAAACTTTCAAAAAGTTCTTAAAAAGTTTACAAAAATTTTTTTTTCTGTCTTTCTAAACGTTCTGACAAACATTTTGTTCCTTTTTCCATCACTTTAACTCTGTCTAAAATGTCTGGCAAAGGCCAAACTGTTGATCTGTCCAAACTTGCTTATGATCACCTTAGCTGGAAAGGAGCAAGGAGTCTCTGCATAGAAAGAGGTATAAGTGTAGGTAAGAATCCCCCCAGAGAACTGTTGGTTAACATGCTTATAGAACAGGATAAGGTCAGAGGTGCCCCTTCTGTTGAAAAAGTAGCTAATGGTTCCCAATCTGATCCAGGGACTCCCCTAGAAAAAGATTCAGGAAAGAAACTTCCTAGCCTGCCCATTACAAGACAGCCTAGCATAGTTGGTACTGAGGTACAGTCACACCATACTGATAGTGTTGTCTCACATCATAGCTAGAGTATTGCTTCACATCATAGTAGAAGTGATGTTTCTGTTAACCAAGCTGTTAGGATGCCCTCTGTAAGGGATGGTTCTCCTTCTGTACATTCTCACCATACTTCTGTTTCAAGGAATGTCCCACCCACCCACCCTGATGACAGATTGTTAGAAAGGGAGCTCAATAGATTGAGAGTGGAACAAACCAGACTGAAGCTCAAGAAGCAACAGCTGGATTTGGATAGACAGTCCTTAGAAGTGGAAAGGGAAAGACAGAAATTGGGTTTAGAAACCCATGGTGGCAGCAGCAGTATTCCCAATAGTCATCCTGCAAAAGAGCATGATTCTAGGAATCTGCATAAGATAGTTCCCCCTTATAAGGAGGGGGATGACATTAACAAGTGGTTTGCTGCACTTGAGAGGGCCTGTGTTGTACAGGATGTCCCTCAAAGGCAGTGGGCTGCTATCCTATGGCTATCATTTAGTGGAAAGGGTAGGGATAGGCTCCTTACTGTGAAAGAAAGTGATGCCAATAATTTTACAGTTCTTAAGAATGCACTCCTAGATGGTTATGGCTTAACCACTGAACAGTACAGGATGAAGTTCAGAGAGACCAAAAAGGAGTCTTCACAAGACTGGGTTGATTTTGTTGACCATTCAGTGAAGGCCTTGGAGGGGTGGTTACATGGCAGTAAAGTTACTGATTATGAAAGCCTGTATAACTTGATCCTGAGAGAGCATATTCTTAATAATTGTGTGTCTGATTTGTTGCACCAGTACTTGGTGGACTCTTATCTGACCTCTCCCCAAGAATTGGGAAAGAAGGCAGACAAATGGGTCAGAACAAGGGTGAACAGAAAAGTTCATACAGGGGGTGACAAAGATGGCAATAAGAAGAAGGATGGTAAGTCTTCTGACAAGGGTGGGGACAAATCTAAAAATGAGTCTTCATCAGGCCCACAAAAACACTCTGGTGGGGGTGGTGGGCCCAAATCCTCTTCTAATCAAAACAAAGAAAAGAAACCATGGTGCTATTTATGTAAAATAAAAGGCCATTGGACAACAGATCCCAGTTGTCCAAAGAAAAGCACCAAGCCTCCTACCACTACAACCCCTGCTGCTACACCTAGTGCCCCTAGTAATAGCAGTGGTGGTGGGAGCAAACCTACTAATAGCCAATCCAAGGGAGTAGCTGGGCTCACTTTTGGTAACTTAGTTGGGGTTGGTCTTGTTAGGGAGACCACAGAGGCTGTGTTAGTCTCTGAGGGGGCTATTGATTTAGCCACCTTGGTTGCTTGTCCCCTTAAAATGGGTAAGTACAAGCAACTATCCCTAATAAATGGTGTTGAGGTTCAGGCCTACAGGGACACAGGTGCCAGTGTTACAATGGTAATAGAGAAACTGGTCCACCCTGAACAACACCTACTTGGTCACCAGTACCAAGTAACCGATACTCACAACAACACACTTAGCCACCCCATGGCTGTTGTAAATCTCAACTGGGGGGGGGTTACTGGTCCAAAGAAAGTTGTGGTTGCCTCAGATTTACCTGTAGACTGTCTACTAGGGAATGATTTAGAGACATCAGCTTGGTCAGATGTGGAGTTGGAGGCCCATGCAGCAATGCTGGGCATCCCAGGGCATATTTTTGCTTTAACCAGGGCTCAGGCCAAAAAGCAAAAAGGACAGGGTGACTTGGATCCTGGAACAATGGACCAAGTGCTCCCTAAAGCTAGGGCTAGTAGAAGTAAAGCACTACCTACTATCCCTCCCTCTACAGTGGATTCTACTTCTGAGGAAGAAGAATTTCCACCCTGTGCAGAACCTACACCAGAGGAGCTGGAAGCAGACACTGCTGAGCTTTTGGGTGAAGGGGGGCCTGCCAGGGAGGAGCTGAGTGTGGCACAGCATACCTGTCCCACACTAGAGGGTTTAAGACAGCAAGCTGTCAAACAAGCAAATGGGGATGTCAGTGACTCTCACAGAGTTTACTGGGAGGACAACCTCTTGTACACTGAAGGAAGGGATCCTAAACCTGGAACTGCCAGGAGGTTAGTGATTCCTCAGGAGTACAGAAAGTTCCTCCTAAATCTTGCTCACGACATTCCCATAGCTGGGCATTTGGGGCAAATGAAAACTTGGGACAGGCTTGTTCCCTTGTTTCATTGGCCTAGAATGTCAGAGGACACAAAGGAATTTTGTAAGTCCTAGGAAACCTGTCAAGCCAGTGGCAAGACAGGTGGCACTCCAAAGGCACCCCTTATTCCACTGCCTGTGGTTGGGGTTCTCTTTGAAAGGGTAGGGGTTGACATAGTTGGCCCCCTTGACCCTCCTACTGCTTCAGGCAATAGGTTTATCTTGGTGGTAGTGGACCATGCCACAAGATATCCTGAAGCAATTCCTCTAAGGACCACTACAGCACCTGCAGTGGCAAAGGCCCTCCTGGGAATATTTTCCAGGGTGGGCTTCCCAAAGGAAGTAGTATCAGACAGGGGAAGCAATTTCATGTCTGCTTACTTAAAGGCCATGTGGAAGGAGTGTGGTGTGACATACAAGTTCACTACACCCTATCATCCACAAACAAATGGACTGGTAGAGAGATTGAACAAAACTCTCAAAGGCATGATTATGGGACTCCCTGAAAAACTCTGCAGGAGATGGGATATCCTTTTACCATGCCTCCTTTTTGCTTACAGGGAGGTACCCCAGAAAGGAGTGGGCTTCAGCCCCTTTGAACTCCTCTTTGGACACCCTGTAAGAGGTCCTCTAACATTTGTTAAGGAGGGTTGGGAACAACCTTTAAAAGCTCCAAAGCAAGACATAGTGGACTATGTACTTGGCCTCAGATCAAGGATGGCTGAGTACATGAAAAAGGCCAGTAAAAACCTTCAGGCCAACCAAGAGCTCCAAAAGCAATGGCATGACCAGAAGGCTGTTTTGGTTCAGTACCAACCAGGGCAGAAAGTGTGGGTCTTGGAGCCTGTGGCCCCAAGAGCACTCCAAGATAAATGGAGTGGACCCCACATAATTGTTGAAAAGAAGGGTGAAGGCACCTACTTAGTTGACTTAGGCACTGCCAGGAGTCCCCTTAGGGTGCTCCATGTCAATCGCCTGAAACCCTACTATGACAGGGCTGATCTCACCCTGCTCATGGCAACTGATGAGGGACAGGAAGAAGAGAGTGACCCTCTCCCTGATCTCTTCTCTTCCACAGAACAAGATGCTCTAGTGGAAGTTGTAGTTTTGGCTGATTGTCTCACTGCTGAGCAGAGAGACCATTGCATAAATCTCCTGGGTCAGTTTTCTGAACTCTTTTCTGCTGTGCCAGGTACCACTTCTTGGTGTGAGCACACTATAGATACTGGAGACAGCTTGCCTGTCAAAAGTAAGATCTATAGGCAGCCTGACCATGTCAGAGACTGCATAAAGCAAGAGGTGCAGAAAATGTTAGAACTGGGAGTGGTTGAGCACTCTGAAAGTCCATGGGCTTCTCCTGTGGTACTTGTACCAAAACCTCATTCCAAGGATGGAAAGAAGGAAATGCGGTTTTGTGTTGACTACAGAGGTCTCAACCAGGTAACCAAAACTGATGCTCACCCTATACCCAGGGCAGATGAGCTCATAGATACACTGGCATCTGCCAAGTATCTAAGCACTTTTGATTTGACTGCAGGGTATTGGCAGATCAAATTATCAGAAGATGCAAAAGAAAAAACTGCATTTTCAACCATTGGAGGCCATTACCAATTCACAGTAATGCCTTTTGGATTGAAAAATGCACCTGCCACTTTTCAAAGGTTGGGGAATACAGTCCTGCAAGGGCTGGAAGCTTTTAGTGCAGCATATCTGGACGATATAGCTGTCTTTAGCTCCAGTTGGGATGATCACCTGGTCCACCTATGGAAAGTTTTGGAGGCCCTGCAAAAGGCAGGCCTCACTATCAAGGCTTCAAAGTGCCAGATAGGGCAGGGGAAGTTGGTTTATCTGGGACACCTGGTTGGTGGAGACCAGATTGCACCACTTCATGGGAAAATCCAAGCTATTATAGATTGGGTTCCCCCTACCACTCAGACCCAAGTGAGAGCCTTTTTAGGCCTCACTGGGTATTACAGGAGGTTCATTAAGAACTATGGCTCCATTGCAGCCCCTCTTAATGACCTCACATCCAACAAAATGCCTAAAAAGGTATTATGGACAGCTAGCTGTCAGAAAGCTTTTGAGGAGCTGAAGCAGGCCATGTGCTCTGCACGTGTCCTGAAAAGCCCTTGTTACTCTAAAAAATTCTATGTCCAAACTGATGCATCTGAATTAGGAGTAGGGGCAGTCCTATCACAACTTAATTCTGAGGGCCAGGATCAACCTGTTGCTTTTATTAGTAGGAGGTTGACCCCTAGAGAAAAGCGTTGGTCTGCCATTGAGAGGGAGGCCTTTGCTGTGGTCTGGGCACTGAAGAAGTTGAGGCCATACCTGTTTGGCACTCACTTCATTGTTCAGACAGACCACAAACCTCTACTTTGGCTAAAACAAATGAAAGGTGAAAATCCTAAATTATTGAGGTGGTCCATATCCCTACAGGGAATGGACTATACAGTGGAACATAGACCTGGGAGTAGCCACTCCAATGCAGATGGACTCTCCAGATATTTCCACTTAGACAATGAAGACTCATCGGGTCATGGCTAGTCTTATTGTCCTTCGTTTGGGGGGGGTTGTGTAGGAAAGTACCATCTTGCCTGGCATGTTACCCCCATTTTTCACTGTATATATGTTGTTTTAGTTGTATGTGTCACTGGGACCCTGCTAGTCAGGGCCCCAGTGCTCATAAGTGTGCCTGAATGTGTTACCTGTGTTATGACTAACTGTCTCACTGAGGCTCTGCTATCCAGAACCTCAGTGGTTATGCTCTCTCATTTCTTTCAAATTGTCACTAACAGGCTAGTGACCAATTTTACCAATTTACATTGGCTTACTGGAACACCCTTATAATTCCCTAGTATATGGTACTAAGGTACCCAGGGTATTGGGGTTCCAGGAGATCCCTATGGGCTGCAGCATTTCTTTTGCCACCCATAGGGAGCTCTGACAATTCTTACACAGGCCTGGCACTGGAACCTGAGTGAAATAACGTCCACGTTATTTCACAGCCATTTTACACTGCACTTAAGTAACTTATAAGTCACCTATATGTCTAACCTTTACCTGGTAAAGGTTGGGTGCTAAGTTACTTAGTGTGTGGCCACCCTGGCACTAGCCAAGGTGCCCCCACATTGTTCAGGGCCAATTCCCCGGACTTTGTGAGTGCGGGGACACCATTACACGCGTGCACTACAAATAGGTCACTACCTATGTGTAGCTTCACAATGGTAACTCCGAATATGGCCATGTAACATGTCTAAGATCATGGAATTGCCCCCTCTATGCCATCCTGGCATTGTTGGTGCAATCCCATGATCCCACGGGTCTCTAGCACAGACCCTGGCACTGCCAAACTGCCTTTCCCGGGGTTTCACTGCAGCTGCTGCCAACCCCTCAGACAGGTTTCTGCCCTCCTGGGGTCCAGCCAGGCCTGGCCCAGGATGGCAGAACAAAGGACTTCCTCTGAGAGAGGGTGTTACACCCTCTCCCTTTGGAAAATGGTGTGAAGGCAGGGGAGGAGTAGCCTCCCCAGCCTCTGGAAATGCTTTCATGGGCACACATGGTGCCCATTTCTCCATAAGCCAGTCTACACCGCTTCAGGGACCCCTCAGCCCTGCTCTGGCACAAAACTGGACAAAGGGAAGGGGAGTGACCACTCCCCTGACCTGCACCTCCCCTGGGAGGTGCCCAGAGCTCCTCCAGTGTGCTCCAGACCTCTGCCATCTTGGAAACAGAGGTGCTGCTGGCACACTGGACTGCTCTGAGTGGCCAGGGCCAGCAGGTGACGTCAGAGACTCCTTCTGATAGGCTCCTTCAGGTGTTGCTAGCCTATCTTCTCTCCTAAGTAGCCAAACCCTCTTTTCTGGCTATTTCGGGTCTCTGCTTTGGGGATTTCCTTAGATAACGAATGCAAGAGCTCATCCGAGTTCCTCTGCATCTCTCTCTTCACCTTCTGCCAAGGAATCGACTGCTGACCGCGCTGGAAGCCTGCAAAACTGCAACAAAGTAGCGAAGACGACTACTGCAACTCTGTAACGCTGATCCTGCCGCCTTCTCGACTGCTTTCCTGGTGGTGCATGCTGTGGGGGTAGTCTGCCTCCTCTCTGCACTAGAAGCTCTGAAGAAATCTCCCGTGGGTCGACGGAATCGTCCCCCTGCTACCGCAGGCACCAAAGAACTGCATCACCGGTACCCTGGGTCTCCTCTCAGCACAATGAGCGAGGTCCCTTGAATCCAGCAACTCAGTCCAAGTGACTCTCACAGTCCACTGACTCTTCAGTCCAATTTTTGTGGAGGTAGGTCCTTGCCTCCCCACGCCAGACTGCATTGCTGGGAACTGTGACTTTTGCAGCTACTCCGGCCTCTGTGCACTTCCGGCGGAAATCCTTTGTGCACAGCCAAGCCTGGGTCCACGGCACTCTAACCTGCATTTCACGACTTTCTAAGTTGTCCTCCGGCGACGTGGGACTCCTTTGTGCGACTTCGGGTGAGCACCATTTTACTCCTCTTTGTAGTGCCTGTTCTGGCACTTTTACGGGTGCTGTCTGCTTCTGAGAGAGCTCCTTGTCTTGCTCGACGTCCCTTCTGTCCCCAGACGCAATTGGCGACATTCTGGTCCCTCCTGGGCCACAGCAGCATCCAAAAACACTAACTGCATGACTTGCAGCTAGCAAGGCTTGTTGGCAGTATTTCTTCAGAAAAACACTTTTGCACGACTCTCCACGGCGTGGGGGATTCATCCTCCAAAGGGGAAGTCTCTAGCCCTTGTCGTTGTTGCAGAATCCTCAGCTTTTACTGTCCAGTAGCAGCTTCTTTGCACCCACAGCTGGCATTTCCTGGGCATCTGCCCGTCTCCGACTTGCTTGTGACTTTTGGACTTGGTCCCCTTGTTCCACAGGTACCCTCGACTGGAAATCCATTGTTGTTGCATTGCTGGTTTGTGTCTTTCCTGCAGAATTCCCCTATCACGACTTCTATGTCCTTTGGGGAACTTTAGTGCACTTTGCACTCACTTTTCAGGGTCTTGGGGTGGGGTATTTTTCTAACCCTCACTGTTTTCTTACAGTCCCAGCGTCCCTCTACAAGGTCACATAGGTTTGGGGTCCATTTGTGATTCACATTCCACTTTTGGAGTATATGGTTTGTGTTGCCCCTATCCCTATGTGTCCCCATTGCATCCTATTGTAACTATACATTGTTTGCACTGTTTTTTAATACTATACTGCATATTTTTGGTATTGTGTACATATATCTTGTATATATTTGCTATCCTCATACTGGGGGTACTCACTGAGATACTTTTGGCATATTGGCATAAAAATAAAGTACCTTTATTTTTAGTATATCTGTGTATTGTGTTTTCTTATGATATTGTGCATATGACACTAGTGGTACTGTATGAGCTTCACACGTCTCCTAGTTCAGCCTAAGCTGCTCTGCTAAGCTACCATTATCTATCAGCCTAAGCTGCTAGACACCCTATACACTAATAAGGGATAACTGGGCCTGGTGCAAGGTGTAAGTACCCCTAGGTACTCACTACAAGCCAGTCCAGCCTCCTACAATTACCAATGGAGAGCCCGGCTACACCCTTTGACTGGCTATTAGTAGTGTTCTTCCCACCACCACTGCTATTACTAGGGGCACTAGTAGTTGCAGTTGGGGTTGTGATAGTTGGAGGTTTGGTGTTTTTCTTTGGACACTGACTGTCAGTTGCCCAATGGCCTTTGGCTTTACACATATAACACCAAGGTTTCTTATATTTGTGAGAAGAGCATTTGGACCCACCACCCCCAGAGGATTTTTTTGGGCCTGATGAAGACTCTGATGATTTTTTATCTTTGTCCCCACCCTTGTCATGTGACTTACCATCCTTCTTCTTGCCATCCTTGTCACCCCCTGTATGAGCTTTTCTGCTCACCCTTGTTCTGACCCATATGTCTGTCTTCTTTCCCTATTCTTGGGGAGAGGTCAGATCTGAGTCCACAAGATATTGATGCAACAAGTCAGACACACAATTATTAAAGATATACTCTCTCAAAATCAAGTTATATAGGCTTTCATAGTCAGTCACCTTACTGTCATTTAACCAACCTTCTAGGTCCTTCAAAGAACAGTCTACAAAGTGTGTCCAGTCCTGTGATGACTTCTTTTAGGTCTCTCTGAACTTAAGTCTGTCTTGTTCATTGGTTAAGCCCAGACTATCCAAGAGTGCACCTGTAGGAAAGTACCATCTTGCCTGGCATGTTACCCCCATTTTTCACTGTATATATGTTGTTTTAGTTGTATGTGTCACTGGGACCCTGGTAACCCAGGGCCCCAGTGCTCATAAGTGTGCCTGAATGTGTTACCTGTGTAGTGACTAACTGTCTCACTGAGGCTCTGCTAATCAGAACCTCAGTGGTTATGCTCTCTCATTTCTTTCCAAATTGTCACTAACAGGCTAGTGACCATTTTTACCAATTTACATTGGCTTACTGGAACACCCTTATAATTCCCTAGTATATGGTACTGAGGTACCCAGGGTATTGGGGTTCCAGGAGATCCCTATGGGCTGCAGCATTTCTTTTGCCACCCATAGGGAGCTCTGACAATTCTTACACAGGCCTGCCACTGCAGCCTGAGTGAAATAACGTCCACGTTATTTCACAGCCATTTTACACTGCACTTAAGTAACTTATAAGTCACCTATATGTCTAACCTTTACCTGGTAAAGGTTAGGTGCAAAGTTACTTAGTGTGAGGGCACCCTGGCACTAGCCAAGGTGCCCCCACATTGTTCAGAGCCAATTCCCTGAACTTTGTGAGTGCGGGGACACCATTACACGTGTGCACTACATATAGGTCACTACCTATATGTAGCTTCACAATGGTAACTCCGAATATGGCCATGTAACATGTCTATGATCATGGAATTGCCCCCTCTATGCCATCCTGGCATAGTTGGCACAATCCCATGACCCCAGTGGTCTGTAGCACAGACCCTGGTACTGCCAAACTGCCCTTCCTGGGGTTTCACTGCAGCTGCTGCTGCTGCAAACCCCTCAGACAGGCAGCTGCCCTCCTGGGGTCCAGCCAGGCCTGGCCCAGGATGGCAGAACAAAGAACTTCCTCTGAGAGAGGGTGTGACACCCTCTCCCTTTGGAAAATGGTGTGAAGGCAGGGGAGGAGTAGCCTCCCCCAGCCTCTGGAAATGCTTTCTTG
The DNA here is from genome assembly GCF_031143425.1 of Pleurodeles waltl. Lineage (NCBI taxonomy): Eukaryota > Metazoa > Chordata > Amphibia > Caudata > Salamandridae > Pleurodeles > Pleurodeles waltl. Next base: position 756,319,375 of record NC_090449.1, on the reverse strand, counting down.
GGCACAGATGTGCCCAATTCTGCATAAGCCAGTCTACACCGGTTCAGGGACCCCTTAGCCCCTGCTCTGGCGCGAAACTGGACAAAGGAAAGGGGAGTGACCACTCCCCTGGCCTGCACCTCCCCTGGGAGGTGTCCAGAGCTCCTCCAGTGTGCTCCAGACCTCTGCCATCTTGGAAACAGAGGTGCTGCTGGCACACTGGACTGCTCTGAGTGGCCAGTGCCACCAGGTGACGTCAGAGACTCCTTGTGATAGGCTCCTTCAGGTGTTGCTAGCCTATCCTCTCTCCTAGGTAGCCAAACCCTCTTTTCTGGCTATTTAGGGTCTCTGTCTCTGGGGAAACTTCAGATAACGAATGCAAGAGCTCATCCGAGTTCCTCTGCATCTCCCTCTTCACCTTCTGATAAGGAATCGACTGCTGACCGCGCTGGAAGCCTGCAAACCTGCAACATAGTAGCAAAGACGACTACTGCAACTCTGTAACGCTGATCCTGCCGCCTTCTCGACTGTTTTCCTGCTTGTGCATGCTGTGGGGGTAGCCTGCCTCCTCTCTGCACCAGAAGCTCCGAAGAAATCTCCTGTGGGTCGACGGAATCTTCCCCCTGCAACCGCAGGCACCAAAAAGCTGCATTACCGGTCCCTTGGGTCTCCTCTCAGCACGACGAGCGAGGTCCCTCGAATCCAGCGACTCTGTCCAAGTGACCCCCACAGTCCAGTGACTCTTCAGCCCAAGTTTGGTGGAGGTAAGTCCTTGCCTCACCTCGCTGGGCTGCATTGCTGGGAACCGCGACTTTGCAGCTACTCCGGCCCCTGTGCACTTCCGGTGGAAATCCTTTGTGCACAGCCAAGCCTGGGTCCACGGCACTCTAATCTGCATTGCACGACTTTCTAAGTTGGTCTCCGGCGACGTGGGACTCCTTTGTGCAACTTCGGCGAGCACCGTTTCACGCATCCTCGTAGTGCCTGTTTCTGGCACTTCTCCGGGTGCTACCTGCTTCAGTGAGGGCTCTTTGTCTTGCTCTACGTCCCCTCTCTCTTCAGGTCCAATTTGCGACCTCCTGGTCCCTCCTGGGCCCCGGCAGCGTCCAAAAACGCCAAACGCACGATTTGCGACTAGCAAAGCTTGTTGGCGTCCTTCCGGCGGGAAAATACTTCTGCACGACTCTCCAGTGCGAGAGGAATCCGTCCACCAAAGGGGAAGTCTCTAGCCATTTTCGTTCCTGCAGAAACCTCAGCTTCTTCTGTCCAGTCGAAGCTTCTTTGCACCCGCTGCTGGCATTTCCTGGGCATCTGCCCATCTCCGACTTGCTTGTGACTTTTGGACTTGGTCCCCTTGTTCCACAGGTACCCTAGATTGGAAATCCACAGTTGTTGCATTGCTGGTTTGTGTCTTTCCTGCATTATTCCTCTAACACGACTTCTTTGTCCTTAGGGGAATTTTGGTGCACTTTGCACTCACTTTTCAGGGTCTTGGGGAGGGTTATTTTTCTAACTCTCACTATTTTCTAATAGTCCCAGCGACCCTCTACAAGGTCGCATAGGTTTGGGGTCCATTCGTGGTTCGCATTACACTTTTGGAGTATATGGTTTGTGTTGCCCCTATCCCTATGTTTCCCCATTGCATCCTATTGTAACTATACATTGTTTGCACTGTTTTCTAAGACTATACTGCATATTTTTGCTATTGTGTATATATATCTTGTGTATATTTCCTATCCTCTCACTGAGGGTACACTCTAAGATACTTTGGCATATTGTCATAAAAATAAAGTACCTTTATTTTTAGTATAACTGTGTATTGTGTTTTCTTATGATATTGTGCATATGACACTAAGGCCCGTATTTATACTTTTTTTGCGCAGCATTTGCGTCGTTTTTTGACGCAAAAACGGCGCAAACTTGCAAAATGCCATTGTATTTTGTAGGTTTGCGCCGTTTTGCGTCAAAAAGCGGCGCAAATGCGCCGCTAAAAAAAGTATAAATACGGCTTTAAGTGGTACTGTAGTAGCTTCACACGTCTCCTAGTTCAGCCGAAGCTGCTCTGCTAAGCTACCATTATCTATCAGCCTAAGCTGCTAGACACCCTATACACTAATAAGGGATAACTGGGCCTGGTGCAAGGTGCAAGTACCCCTTGGTACTCACTACAAGCCAGTCCAGCCTTCTACATTGGTTGTGCAGTGGTGGGATAAGTGCTTGAGACTACTTACCACTCTTGTCATTGTACTTTTCATAAGAGAAAAATATACAAAACAAGGTCAGTGTATATACACATAGCCGAAAAGTTTTGCATTTCCTCTTTTCACTCTTTTCTAAGTGCTGAAAAGTACTCCTAAACTTTCAAAAAGTTCTTAAAAGTTTAAAAAGTTTTTTCTGTCTTTCCAAAAAGTTCTGAAAACTTTTTTCTCTTTTTCTATCACTTTAACTCTCTCTAAAAAATGTCCGGCACAGGCCAAAGTGTTGATCTGTCCAAACTTGCATATGACAACCTTAGCTGGAAAAGAGCAAGGAGTCTCTGTATAGAGAGAGGTTTGAGTGTAGGGAAAAATCCTTCCTTGGAACTGTTACTTAACATGCTTAGAGAACAGGATAAGGCCATAGGTGCCCCATCTGTTGAAAAAGTACCTAATAGTTCCCAATCTGATTCAGAGACTCCCCCAGGAAAAGATTCAGGAAAGAAACTTCCTAGCCTGCCCATTACTAGACAATCTAGCATAGATGGTAATGATGATGAGCCACACCAAATAAATAGTGTTGTCTCACATCATAGCAAAAGCATTTATTCTCACCATACTGGTAGTAATGTTTCTGTAAACCAAGCTGTTAGTGTGGCTTCTGTAAGGGACAGGTCTCCTTCTGTTCATTCCCATCATAGCTCTGTTTCTAGAAATGTCCCTCCCACCAACCCTGATGACAGAATGTTAGAGAGGGAACTCAATAAGTTGAGGGTGGAACAAACCAGACTGAAGCTTAAAAAGCAACAGCTGGATTTGGATAGACAGTCTTTTGAATTAGAGAAGGAAAGACAGAAGTTGGGTTTAGATACCCATGGTGGCAGCAGCAGTATTCCCCATAGTGATCCTGCAAAAGAGCATGATTCCAGGAATCTGCACAAGATAGTTCCCCCTTATAAGGAGGGGGATGACATTAACAAGTGGTTTGCTGCACTTGAGAGGGCCTGTGTTGTACAGGATGTCCCTCAAAGGCAGTGGGCTGCTATCCTATGGCTATCATTTAGTGGAAAAGGTAGGGATAGGCTCCTTACTGTGAAAGAAAATGATGCTAATAATTTCCAAGTTCTTAAGAATGCACTCCTGGATGGTTATGGCTTAACCACTGAACAGTACAGGATAAAGTTCAGAGAGACCAAAAAGGAGTCTTCACAAGACTGGGTTGATTTCATTGACCAGGCAGTGAAGGCCTTGGAGGGGTGGTTACATGGCAGTAAAGTTACTGATTATGACAGCCTGTATAACTTGATCCTGAGAGAGCATATTCTTAATAATTGTGTGTCTGATTTGTTGCACCAGTACTTGGTGGACTCTGATCTGACCTCTCCCCAAGAATTGGGAAAGAAGGCAGACAAATGGGTCAGAACAAGAGTGAACAGAAAAGTTCATACAGGGGGTGACAAAGATGGCAACAAAAAGAAGGATGGTAAGTCTTCTGACAAGGGTGGGGACAAATCTAAAAATGAGTCTTCATCAGGCCCACAAAAACACTCTGGTGGGGGTGGTGGGTCCAAATCCTCCTTTAATCAGAACAAGGAAAAGAAACCATGGTGCTATTTATGTAAAATAAAAGGCCATTGGACAACAGATCCCAGTTGTCCAAAGAAAGGCACCACTGCTCCTACCACTACAACCCCTACTGCTACACCTAGTGTCCCTACTAATAGCAGTGGTGGTGGGAGCAAACCTACTAATAGCCAATCCAAGGGAGTAGCTGGGCTCACTTTTGGTAACTTAGTTGGGGTTGGTCTGATTAGGGAGACCACAGAGGCTACTTTAGTCTCTGAAGGGGCTATTGATTTAGCCACTTTGGTTGCTTGCCCCCATAACTTGGAGAAGTACAAGCAACTAACCCTAATAAATGGTGTTGAGGTCCAGGCCTACAGGGACACGGGTGCCAGTGTCACAATGGTGATTGAGAAACTGGTGCACCCTGAACAACACATACTTGGACACCAGTACCAAGTAACCGACGCTCACAACATAACACAAAGCCACCCCATGGCTGTTGTAAATCTCAACTGGGGGGGGGTAACTGGTCCAAAGAAAGTTGTGGTAGCTTCAGATTTACCTGTAGACTGTCTATTAGGGAATGATTTGGAGACATCAGCTTGGTCAGATGTGGAGTTGGAGGCCCATGCAGCAATGCTGGGCATCCCAGGGCATATTTTTGCTTTGACAAGGGCTCAGGCCAAAAAGCAAAAAGGACAGGGAAGATTGGATCCTGGAACAATGGACCAAGTGCTCCCTAAAGCTAGGGCTAGTAGAAGCAAACCACTTCCTACTATCCCTCCCTCTACAGTGGATTCAACTTCTGAGGAAGAAGAATTCCCTCCCTGTGCAGAACCTACACCAGAGGAGCTGGAAGCAGACACTGCTGAGCTTTTGGGTGAAGGGGGGCCTGCCAGAGAGGAGCTGAGTGTGGCACAGCAAACCTGTCCCACATTAGAGGGTCTCAGACAGCAAGCTGTCAAACAGGCTAATGGGGATGTCAGTGACTCTCACATAGTTTACTGGGAGGACAACCTCTTGTACACTGAGCATAGGGATCCTAAACCTGGAGCTGCCAGGAGATTAGTGATTCCTCAGGAGTACAGAAAGTTCCTCCTAACACTGGCACATGACATTCCCCTAGCTGGGCACCTGGGTCAAATGAAAACTTGGGACAGATTGGTTCCATTGTTTCATTGGCCTAGGATGTCTGAGGACACAAAGGAATTTTGTAAGTCCTGTGAAACCTGTCAAGCCAGTGGCAAGACAGGTGGCACCCCAAAGGCACCCCTTATCCCACTGCCTGTGGTTGGGGTTCCCTTTGAAAGGGTAGGGGTTGACATAGTTGGCCCCCTTGACCCTCCTACTGCTTCAGGCAATAGGTTTATCTTGGTAGTAGTGGACCATGCCACAAGATATCCTGAAGCAATTCCTTTAAGGACCACTACAGCTCCTGCAGTGGCAAAGGCCCTCCTGGGAATATTTTCCAGGGTGGGCTTCCCAAAGGAAGTAGTATCAGACAGAGGAAGCAATTTCATGTCTGCATACTTAAAGGCCATGTGGAAGGAGTGTGGTGTAACGTACAAGTTCACAACACCCTATCATCCACAAACAAATGGACTGGTGGAGAGATTTAATAAATCTCTCAAAGGCATGATTATGGGTCTCCCTGAAAAACTCCGCAGGAGATGGGATATCCTTCTACCATGCCTCCTTTTTGCCTACAGGGAGGTACCCCAGAAAGGAGTGGGCTTCAGCCCCTTTGAACTTCTTTTTGGACACCCTGTTAGGGGTCCACTCACACTTGTAAAGGACGGTTGGGAACAACCTTTAAAAGCTCCTAAGCAGGATATTGTGGACTATGTACTTGGCCTCAGATCAAGGATGGCTGAGTACATGAAAAAGGTCAGTAAAAACCTTCAGGCCAGCCAAGAGCTCCAGAAGCAATGGCATGATCAGAAGGCTGTTTTGGTTCAGTACCAACCAGGGCAGAAAGTGTGGGTCTTGGAGCCTGTGGCCCCAAGAGCACTCCAAGATAAATGGAGTGGTCCCCACACAATTGTTGAAAAGAAGGGTGAAGTCACCTACTTGGTTGACTTAGGCACTGCCAGGAGTCCCCTTAGGGTGCTCCATGTCAACCGCCTGAAACCCTACTATGACAGGGCTGATCTCACCCTGCTCATGGCAACTGATGAGGGACAGGAAGAAGACAGTGATCCTCTACCTGATCTCTTCTCTTCCACAGAACAAGATGCTCTTGTGGAAGGTATAGTTTTGGCAGATTGTCTTACTGCTGAGCAGAAAGACCATTGCATAAATCTCCTAGGACAATTTTCAGAACTCTTCTCTACTGTGCCAGGCACCACTTCTTGGTGTGAGCACACTATAGATACTGGAGACAGTTTACCTGTCAAAAGTAAGATCTATAGGCAGCCTGACCATGTCAGGGACTGCATAAAGCATGAAGTTCAGAAAATGTTGGAACTAGGAGTGGTTGAGCACTCTGACAGTCCATGGGCTTCTCCTGTGGTACTGGTACCAAAACCCAATTCTAAAGATGGAAAGAAGGAAATGCGGTTTTGTGTAGACTATAGAGGTCTCAACTTAGTAACCAAAACTGATGCTCACCCTATACCCAGGGCAGATGAGCTTATAGATACACTGGCATCTGCCAAGTATCTAAGCACTTTTGATTTGACTGCAGGGTATTGGCAGATCAAATTATCAGAAGATGCTAAATCTAAGACTGCATTTTCTACCATTGGAGGACATTACCAGTTTACTGTAATGCCTTTTGGTTTGAAAAATGCACCTGCCACTTTTCAGAGGTTGGTGAACACAGTCCTGCAAGGGCTGGAAGCTTTCAGTGCAGCATATTTGGACAATATAGCTGTCTTTAGCTCCAGCTGGGATGATCACCTGGTCCACCTATGGAAAGTTTTGGAGGCCCTGCAAAAGGCAGGCCTCACTATCAAGGCTTCAAAGTGCCAGATAGGGCAGGGTAAGGTGGTTTATCTGGGACACCTTGTTGGTGGGGAACAGATTGCACCACTTCAGGGGAAAATCCAAACTATTATTGATTGGGTTCCCCCTACCACTCAGACTCAGGTGAGAGCCTTCCTAGGCCTCACTGGGTATTACAGGAGGTTCATTAAGAACTATGGCTCCATTGCAGCCCCTCTTAATGACCTCACATCCAAGAAAATGCCTAAAAAGGTATTATGGACAGCAAACTGTCAGAAAGCTTTTGAGGAGCTGAAGCAGGCCATGTGCTCTGCACGTGTCCTGAAAAGCCCTTGTTACTCTAAAAAATTCTATGTCCAAACTGATGCATCTGAATTAGGAGTAGGGGCAGTCCTATCACAACTTAATTCTGAGGGCCAGGATCAACCTGTTGCTTTTATTAGTAGAAGGTTGACCCCTAGAGAAAAGCGTTGGTCTGCCATTGAGAGGGAGGCCTTTGCTGTGGTCTGGGCTCTGAAGAAGTTGAGGCCATACCTGTTTGGCACTCACTTCATTGTTCAGACAGACCACAAACCTATACTTTGGCTAAAACAAATGAAAGGTGAAAATCCTAAATTGTTGAGGTGGTCCATATCCCTACAGGGAATGGACTATACAGTGGAACATAGACCTGGGAGTAGCCACTCCAATGCAGATGGACTCTCCAGATATTTCCACTTAGACAATGAAGACTCATCAGGTCATGGCTAGTCTTATTGTCCTTCGTTTGGGGGGGGGGGTTGTGTAGGAAAGTACCATCTTGCCTGGCATGTTACCCCCATTTTTCACTGTATATATGTTGTTTTAGTTGTATGTGTCACTGGGACCCTGGTAACCCAGGGCCCCAGTGCTCATAAGTGTGCCTGAATGTGTTACCTGTGTAGTGACTAACTGTCTCACTGAGGCTCTGCTAATCAGAACCTCAGTGGTTATGCTCTCTCATTTCTTTCCAAATTGTCACTAACAGGCTAGTGACCATTTTTACCAATTTACATTGGCTTACTGGAACACCCTTATAATTCCCTAGTATATGGTACTGAGGTTCCCAGGGTATTGGGGTTCCAGGAGATCCCTATGGGCTGCAGCATTTCTTTTGCCACCCATAGGGAGCTCTGACAATTCTTACACAGGCCTGCCACTGCAGCCTGAGTGAAATAACGTCCACGTTATTTCACAGCCATTTTACACTGCACTTAAGTAACTTATAAGTCACCTATATGTCTAACCTTTACCTGGTAAAGGTTAGGTGCAAAGTTACTTAGTGTGAGGGCACCCTGGCACTAGCCAAGGTGCCCCCACATTGTTCAGAGCCAATTCCCTGAACTTTGTGAGTGCGGGGACACCATTACACGCGTGCACTACATATAGGTCACTACCTATATGTAGCTTCACAATGGTAACTCCGAATATGGCCATGTAACATGTCTATGATCATGGAATTGCCCCATCTATGCCATCCTGGCATAGTTGGCACAATCCCATGACCCCAGTGGTCTGTAGCACAGACCCTGGTACTGCCAAACTGCCCTTCCTGGGGTTTCACTGCAGCTGCTGCTGCTGCCAACCCCTCAGACAGGCAGCTGCCCTCCTGGGGTCCAGCCAGGCCTGGCCCAGGATGGCAGAACAAAGAACTTCCTCTGAGAGAGGGTGTGACACCCTCTCCCTTTGGAAAATGGTGTGAAGGCAGGGGAGGAATAGCCTCCCCCAGCCTCTGGAAATGCTTTCTTGGGCACAGATGTGCCCAATTCTGCATAAGCCAGTCTACACCGGTTCAGGGACCCCTTAGCCCCTGCTCTGGCGCGAAACTGGACAAAGGAAAGGGGAGTGACCACTCCCCTGGCCTGCACCTCCCCTGGGAGGTGTCCAGAGCTCCTCCAGTGTGCTCCAGACCTCTGCCATCTTGGAAACAGAGGTGCTGCTGGCACACTGGACTGCTCTGAGTGGCCAGTGCCACCAGGTGACGTCAGAGACTCCTTGTGATAGGCTCCTTCAGGTGTTGCTAGCCTATCCTCTCTCCTAGGTAGCCAAACCCTCTTTTCTGGCTATTTAGGGTCTCTGTCTCTGGGGAAACTTCAGATAACGAATGCAAGAGCTCATCCGAGTTCCTCTGCATCTCCCTCTTCACCTTCTGATAAGGAATCGACTGCTGACCGCGCTGGAAGCCTGCAAACCTGCAACATAGTAGCAAAGATGACTACTGCAACTCTGTAACGCTGATCCTGCCGCCTTCTCGACTGTTTTCCTGCTTGTGCATGCTGTGGGGGTAGCCTGCCTCCTCTCTGCACCAGAAGCTCCGAAGAAATCTCCCGTGGGTCGACGGAATCTTCCCCCTGCAACCGCAGGCACCAAAAAGCTGCATTACCGGTCCCTTGGGTCTCCTCTCAGCACGACGAGCGAGGTCCCTCGAATCCAGCGACTCTGTCCAAGTGACCCCCACAGTCCAGTGACTCTTCAGCCCAAGTTTGGTGGAGGTAAGTCCTTGCCTCACCTCGCTGGGCTGCATTGCTGGGAACCGCGACTTTGCAGCTACTCCGGCCCCTGTGCACTTCCGGTGGAAATCCTTTGTGCACAGCCAAGCCTGGGTCCACGGCACTCTAACCTGCATTGCACGACTTTCTAAGTTGGTCTCCGGCGACGTGGGACTCCTTTGTGCAACTTCGGCGAACACCGTTTCACGCATCCTCGTAGTGCCTGTTTCTGGCACTGCTACCTGCTTCAGTGAGGGCTCTTTGTCTTGCTCGACGTCCCCTCTCTCTTCAGGTCCAATTTTCGACCTCCTGGTCCCTCCTGGGCTCCGGCAGCGTCCAAAAACGCCAAACGCATGATTTGCGACTAGCAAAGCTTGTTGGCGTCCTTCCGGCGGGAAAACACTTCTGCACGACTCTCCAAGGCGAGAGGGATCCGTCCACCAAAGGGGAAGTCTCTAGCCCTTTTCGTTCCTGCAGAAACCTCAGCTTCTTCTGTCCAGTCGAAGATTCTTTGCACCCGCAGCTGGCATTTCCTGGGCATCTGCCCATCTCCGACTTGCTTGTGACTTTTGGACTTGGTCCCCTTGTTCCACAGGTACCCTAGATTGGAAATCCACAGTTGTTGCATTGCTGGTTTGTGTCTTTCCTGCATTATTCCTCTAACACGACTTCTTTGTCCTTAGGGGAATTTTAGTGCACTTTGCACTCACTTTTCAGGGTCTTGGGGAGGGTTATTTTTCTAACTCTCACTATTTTCTAATAGTCCCAGCGACCCTCTACAAGGTCACATAGGTTTGGGGTCCATTCGTGGTTCGCATTCCACTTTTGGAGTATATGGTTTGTGTTGCCCCTATCCCTATGTTTCCCATTGCATCCTATTGTAACTATACATTGTTTGCACTGTTTTCTAAGACTATACTGCATATTTTTGCTATTGTGTATATATATCTTGTGTATATTTCCTATCCTCTCACTGAGGGTACACTCTAAGATACTTTGGCATATTGTCATAAAAATAAAGTACCTTGATTTTTAGTATAACTGTGTATTGTGTTTTCTTATGATATTGTGCATATGACACTAAGTGGTACTGTAGTAGCTTCACACGTCTCCTAGTTCAGCCGAAGCTGCTCTGCTAAGCTACCATTATCTATCAGCCTAAGCTGCTAGACACCCTATACACTAATAAGGGATAACTGGGCCTGGTGCAAGGTGCAAGTACCCCTTGGTACTCACTACAAGCCAGTCCAGCCTCCTACAGCACCTTTAAGAATTTGGTAATTATCTGCATCATCCTCGCTGACAATAAGAAGTCTGTCTCTCCCTTTGACAGAGAAGGATAACCAAAGGATAGCAGCCCACTGTACATGAGGGATCCTCTGAACTTTGCAGGCCATCTCAAGTGCAGCAACCCCCTTTTTGATGTCATCACCATCCTTATAAGGAGGGACAACTTTGTGCTGTTTTCTATAATAAAATGGAGGTTCCCTAACATTTGTATTCCTAAAACTGCTGCTGCCACCATGGGGAACTAACCCCAAACCCTGCCTGTCTTTCTCCACAGCCAGGGATGCCCTGTTTAAGCCCAACCTTTGCTGTATTAGCCTCAGTCTGGCCTCCTCTAACCTCAGCTTTCTGAAATCCCTATCTAGGGACTGGTCCTCAGGGTTAGAATTTTGTGAAGCCTCTGAAACAGAGGTAACATGAGAGGGAGCAGAGGCAGACCTATCTCTACCAGGGCCCACTCTAGTGACCTGGCCTCTATTGGTGAAGGGAGCCCTACTTGTGTGTGAACCTTTCCCACTGCCAGTTATACTAGAGGGCTTATTGACAGATAGGTCTGTGGAAGGACCATCACCAGGATTGCCAGCTTGCTCCTCTGAGCATTCCTGGTTGGAGTCATCCTCTACCTCTTCCCCTTTCTGATCTGAACCAGTGCTGAGTCCCTGGTCATCTTCAAAGAGAAGATTTAAGAGGAACTCCTTATTGGGGTTCTTCCCAATCCCTAAACTTCTTTCAGTGCAGAGACCCCTCAAACTTTAAAAGTTTAGATTCTCATAGGTAGTCTTGACAACTCTAGGGGTAGCTTCTACAGAAGACATATTGAAAGAAAAAAGTTAAGGAAAATGAGTAAAAAGTTAGTAGAATAACCGAGATAACTTTTTAGAGAAAAGAGAAAACTTGTCAGAACTTTGTAAAAACTTTTGCCAAGTTTAAAGAACTTTTAGAAAGTTAGAAAATGGTTTCTAAGTATAAGTTATATATATGCTCTAAGTATTGGATCAAGCTTTTCTTATGGAAAGCACAGGGAACAAAGTGGTGAAGCAATTGCAAGTACTTATCCCACTGCTGCACCACCAATGTAGGAGGCTGGCCTGGTTTTTTGTGTGTACCTTGGGTACTTACACCTTATACCAGGTCCAGTTATCCCTTATTAGTGAAATGTAGTAGTGTTCTAGCAGCTTAGGTTGATAGAGGTAGCTATAGCAGAGCAGCTTAGGCTGAACTCAGAGACATGGAAAGCTCCTGCAATACCACTTATAGTTACACGGTACTTATACACAAGTAAAGACAATACTCAATGTTGCCAAAAATAAAGGTATTTAATTGGGTGACAGAGTACGAAAAATATCTTAGAGATAAAGTCCTTCTGGAGGTAAGTATTATACACAATATATACACTAGACACCAAAATTAGACAAGTAAGTGTAGGAAGGTAGCCTCTTTCTAGCATTGTTATCCCCACGTTTGGCCTGTTTGTGAGTATATGTCAGGGTGTTTATACTGTCTCACTGGGATCCTGCTAGCCAGGGGCCCAGTGCTCATAGTGGAAACCCTATGTTGTCAGTGTGTTTGATATTTGTCACTGGGATCCTGCAAGCCAGGACCCCAGTGCTCATAAGTTTGTGGCCTATATGTGTTCCCTTTGTGGTGCCTAACTGTACCACTGAGCCTCTGCTAACCAGAACCTCAGTGTTTATGCTCTCTCTGCATTTAAAATTATCACTACAGGCTAGTGACTAATTTGACCAATTCTCATTGGCACACTGGAAAACCCCTATAATTCCCTTGTATATGGTACATAGGTTCCAAGGGTATTGGGGTTCCAGGAGATCCCTATGGGCTGCAGCATTTATTTTGCCACCCATAGGGCGCTCAGATCATTCTTACACAGGACTGCCACTGCAGCCTGAGTGAAATAACGTCCATGTAATTTCACAGCCATTTTCACTGCACATAAGTAACTTATAAGTCAACTATATGTCTAACCCTCACTTGGAGAAGGTTAAGTGCCAAGTTACTTAGTGTGTGGGCACCCTGGCACTAGCCAAGGTGCCCCCACATTGTTCAGGGCAAATTCCCCAGACTTTGTGAGTGTGGGGACACCATTACAAGCGTGCACTACATATAGGTCAATACCTATATGTAGCGTCACCATGATAACTCGGAACATGGCCATGTAACATGTCTAAGACCATTGAATTGTCACCCCAATACCATTCTGGTATTGGGGGGACAATTCCATCATCCCCCGGGTCTCTAGCACAGAACCCGGGTACTGCAAAACTGCCTTTCCGGGGTTTCCACTGCAGCTGCGGCTGCTGCCAACCCCTCAGACAGGATTCTGCTCTCCTGGGGTCTGGGCAGCCACAGCCCAGGAAGGCAGAACAAAGGATTTCCTCTGAGAGATGGTGTTACACCCTCTCCCTTTGGAAATAGGTGTGAAGGGTTGGGGAGGAGTAGCCTCCCCCAGCCTCTGGAAATGCTTTGATGGGCACAGATGCTGCCCATCTCTGCATAAGCCAGTCTACACCGGTTCAGGGATCCCCCAGCCCTGCTCTGGCGTGAAACTGGACAAAGGAAAGGGGAGTGACCACTCCCCTGACCAGTACCTCCCAGGGGTGGTGCCCAGAGCTCCTCCAGTGTGTTCCAGACCTCTGCCATCTTGGATTCAGAGGTGTTGGGGGCACACTGGACTGCTCTGAGTGGTCAGTGCCAGCAGGTGACGTTAGAGACCCCCTCTGATAGGCTCTTACCTTTCTTGGTAGCCAATCCTCCTTTCTTGGTAGCCAAACCTCCTTTTCTAGCTATTTAGGGTCTCTCCTCTGGGGAATTCTTCAGATAACGAATGCAAGAGCTCACCAGAGTTCCTCTGCACTTCGACTTCTGCCAAGGATAGACCAATGACTGCTCCAGGAAGCCTGCAAAACTGCAACAAAGTAGCAACACGACTACCAGCAACATTGTAGCGCCTCATCCTGCCGGCTTTCTCGACTGTTTCCTGGTGCTGCATGCTCTGGGGGTCATCTGCCTTCACCCTGCACTGGAAGCCAAGAAGAAATCTCCTGTGGGTCGACCGAATCTTCCCCCTGCTAACGTAAGCACCAAAAGACTGCATCACTTGTCCTCTGGGTGTAACACCCTCTCTCAGAGGAAATCCTTTGTTCTGCCTTCCTGGGCCAGGGCTGCCTGGACCCCAGAGGGGCAGAAACCTGCCTGAGGGGTTGGCAGCAGATGCAGTGGAAACCCTGGAAAACGCAGTTTGGTAGCACCCGGGTTCTGTGCTAGAGACCCGGGGGATCATGGAATTGTCCCCCCAATACCAGAATGGTATTGTGGGGACAATTCCATGATCTTAGACATGTTACATGGCCATGTTCGGAGTTACCATTTTGACGCTATACATAGGTAGTGACCTATGTATAGTGCACGCGTGTAATGGTGTCCCCGCACTCACAAAGTCTGGGGAATTTGCCCTGCACGATGTGGGGGCACCTTGGTTAGTGCCAGGGTGCCCATACACTAAGTAACTTGGCACCCAACCTTCACCAGGTGAAGGTTAGACATATAGGTGACATAAGTTACTTATGTGCAGTGTAAAATGGCTGTGAAATAACGTGGATGTTATTTCACGCAGGCTGCAGTGGCAGGCTTGTGTAAGAATTGTCTGAGCTCCCTATGGGTGGCAAAAGAAATGCTGCAGCCCATAGGGATCTCATGGAACCCCAATACCCTGGGTACCTAAGTACCTTATACAAGGGAATTATATGGATGTACTTGTGTGCCAATGAGAATTGGTAAATTTAGTCACTAGTCTGCAGTGACAAATTTTGAAAGCAGGGAGAGCATAAACACTGAGGTTCTGGTTAGCAGAGCCTCAGTGATACAGTTAGGCACCACACAGGGAACACATACAGTAGAGAAATGGACCACCTCAACAATTTAGGGTTTTCACCTTTCATTTGTTTTAGCCAAAGTAGCAGTTTGTGGTCTGTCTGAACAATAAAGTGAGTACCAAACAGGTATGGCCTCAACTTTTTCAGTGCCCAGACCACAGCAAAGGCCTTCCTCTCTATGGCAGACCAACGCTTTTCCTAGGGTTCAACCTTCTGCTGATAAAAGCAACTGGTTGATTCTGGCCCTCACAATTCAGTTGTGATAAGACTGCCCCTACCCCTAATTCAGATGCATCAGTTTGAACAATGAATTTCTTGGAGTAACATGGGCTTTTTAGGACAGGTGCAGAGCACATGGCCTGTTTGAGCTCCTCAGAAGCTTTCTGACAGCTAGCTGTCCATAACACCTTCTTAGGCATTTTCTTGCTTGTGAGATCATTAAGAGGGGCTGCTATGGAGCCATCATTCTTGATGAATCTCCTGTAGTACCCTGTGAGGCCTAAAAAGGCTCTCACCTAGGTCTGAGTTGTAGGGGGAACCCAAGCCATGATAGTTTGGGTTTTCCCCTGTAGTGGTGCAATCTGTTCTCCACGAACCAGGTGGCCCAGATAAACCACTTTCCCCTGCCCTATCTGGCACTATGAGGCCTTGATAGTGAGGCCTGCCTTTCGCAGGGCCTCCAAAACGTTCCAAAGGTGGACCAGGTGATCATCCCAGGTTGAGCTAAAGATAGCAATATCATCTAGATATGCTGCACTGAAAGCCTCCAACCCTTGCAGGACTGTGTTCACCAACCTCTGAAAAGTGGCAGGTGCATTTTTCAAACCAAAGGGCATTATTGTGAATTGGTAGTGCCCCTCTATGGTAGAAAATGCAGTCTTTGATTTAGCATCTTCTGCCAATCTAATCTGCCAATAAACTGCAGTTAGATCAAAAGTGCTAAGATACTTGGCAGAAGCCAGTGTATCAATGAGCTCATCTGTCCTGGGTATAGGGTGAGCATCAGTTTTGGTTACCTGATTGAGCCCTCTGTAATCTACACAAAACCTCATCTCCCTCTTTCCATCTTTGGTGTGAGGTTTTGGTACAAGCATCACTGGGCTGGCCCATGGGCTTTCAGAAGGTTTAATCACCCCTAAATCCAACAGTTTCTGTACCTCTTGTTCGATGCAGTCCCTGACATGGTCAGGCTGCCTATACATTTTTCTTTTGACAGGCAGGCTGTCTCCAGTGTCAATTGTGTGTTCACACCAGGATGTTGTACCTGGTACAAGTGAAAAGAATTCTGAAAATTGGCTTAGGAGATTGATGCAGTTGTCTTTCTGTTCTGCAGTCAGACAATCTGCCAAAACTACTCCCTCCACTAAGGCATCTGCTTCAGTGGTGGAGAAGAGATCAGGGAGAGGGTCACTCTCTTCTTCCTGTCCCTCATCTGTTGCCATGAGCAGAGTGAGATCAGCCCTGTCATAGTAGGGTTTTAGGCGGTTGACATGATTCACCCTAAGGGGACTCCTGGCAGTGCCCAGGTCTACCAAATAGGTAACCTCACCCTTTTTCTCAACATTTTGATGGGGTCCACTCCATTTGTCTTGGAGTGCTCTTGGGACCACAGGCTCCAATACCCACACCTTCTGTCCTGGTTGGTACTGGATCAGAACAGGCTTCTGGTCATGCCATTGCATTTGCAGCTCCTGGCTGCCCTGAAGGTTTCTACTGGCCTTTTTCATGTACACTGCCATTCTGGATCTTAGGCCAAGTACATAATCCACTATGTCCTGTTTAGGGGTCTTGGCAGCCACAGCCCAGGAAGGCAGAACAAAGGCAAAGGATTTCCTCTGAGAGAGGGTGTTACACCCTGTAGGAAGTTGGCTCTGTATGCACTATTTCAAAGTAAGGAATAGTATGCCCCTTAGAGGTAAGATTAGTGGCAAAAAGAGATAATACTAATGCTCTATTTTGTGGTAGTGTGGTCGAGCAGTAGGCTTATCAAAGGAGTAGTGTTAAGCATTTGTTGTACATACACACAGGCAATAAATGAGGAACATACACTCAGAGACAATTCCAGGCCAATAGGTTTTTGTATAGAAAAATATCTTTTCATAGTTTATTTTAAGAACCACAGGTTCAAATTTTACATGTCATATCTCAATTGAAAGGTATTGCAGGTAAGTACTTTAGGAACTTTGAATAATCACAATAGCATATATACTTTTCAAATAAAACACATATAGTTATTTTAAAACTAGACACTGCAATTTTCACAGTTCCTAGGGGAGGTAAGTAATTGTTAGTTCTTGCAGTTCGGATCCTTCAGGTCCTGGGGGCTGCGGGTGCAGAGTCTTTACTAGGCATCGGGATCTGAGGAGCAGGCAGTCGCGGTCAGGGGGAGCCTTGGGATTCCCTCTGCAGGCGTTGCTGTGGGGGCTCAGGGGGGGCCACTCTGGCTACTAACGGTCTCGCAGTCGCTGGGGAGTCCTCCCTGAAGTGTTTGTTCTCCACAAGTCGAGCCAGGGGCGTTGGGTGCAGAGTAGCAAGTCTCACGCTTCCGGCAGGAAACGCAAGTTGTTTTAAAGTTGCTCCTTCGTTACAAAGTTGCAGTCTTGGGTTAACAGAGCCGCTGTCCTCGGGAGTTCTTGGTCCTTCTAGAGCAGGGCAGTCCTCTGAGGATTCAGAGGTCGCTGGTCCCTGGGGAGAGCGTCGCTGGAGCAGTGCCTTTAGAAGGGGGAGACAGGCCGGTAGAGCTGGGGCCAAAGCAGTTGGTGTCTCCGTCTTCTCTGCAGGGTTTTTCAGCTTAGCAGTCCTCTTCTTCTTAGGTTGCAGGAATCTGGTTTCCTAGGTTCTGGGGAGCCCCTAAATACTGAATTTAGGGGTGTGTTTAGGTCTGGGAGGGCAGTAGCCAATGGCTACTGTCCTTGAGGGTGGCTACATCGTCTTTGTGCCTCCTCCCTGAGGGGAGGAGGGCACATCCCTAATCCTACTGGGGAATCCTCCATCTGCAAAATGGAGGATTTCTAAAAGTCAGAGTCACCTCAGCTCAGAACACCTTAGGGGCTGTCCTTACAGGCCAGTGACTCCTCCTTGTTTTTCTCATTATCTCTCCCAGACTTGCCGCCAAAAGCGGGGGCTGTGTCCAGGGGGCGGGCATCTCCACTAGCTGGAGTGCCCTGGGGCATTGTAACACGAAGCCTGAGCCTTTGAGTCTCACTGCTAGGTGTTACAGTTCCTGCAGGGGGGAGGTGTGAAGCATCTCCACCCAGAGCAGGCTTTTGTTTCTGTCCCCAGAGAGCACAAAGGCTCTCACCACATGGGGTCAGAAACTCATCTCTCAGCAGCAGGCTGGCACAGACCAGTCAGTCCTGCACTGAACAATTGGGTAAAATACAAGGGGCATCTCTAAGATGCCCTCTGTGTGCATTTTTTTAATAAATCCAACACTGGCATCAGTGTGGGTTTATTATTCTGAGAAGTTTGATACCAAACTTCCCAGTATTCAGTGTAGCCATTATGGAGTTGTGGAGGTCGTTTTTGACAGACTCCCAGGCCATATACTCTTATGGCTACCCTGCACTTACAATGTCTAAGGTTTTGCTTAGACACTGTAGGGGCATAGTGCTCATGCACCTATGCCCTCACCTGTGGTATAGTGCACCCTGCCTTAGGGCTGTAAGGCCTGCAAGAGGGGTGACTTACCTATGCCACAGGCAGTGTGAGGCTGGCATGGCACCCTGAGGGGAGTGCCATGTCGTCTTAGTCATTTTCTTTCCACCAGCACACACAAGCTGGCAAGCAGTGTGTCTGTGCTGAGTGAGGGGTCCCCAGGGTGGCATAAGACATGCTGCAGCCCTTGGACCTTACCTGGCATCAGGGCCCTTGGTACCAGGGTTACCAGTTACAAGGGAGTTACCTGGGTGCCAGGGTTGTGCCAATTGTGGAGACAATGGTACATTTTAGGTGAAAGAACACTGGTGCTGGGGACTGGTTAGCAGGGTCCCAGCACACTTCTCAGTCAAGTCAGCATCAGTATCAGGCAAAAAGTGGGGGGCAACTGCAACAGGGAGCCATTTCTTTACACACCCTCTCCCTTTGTAAATAGGTGTAAAGGGCTGGGGAGGAGTAGCCTCCCCCAGCCTCTGGAAATGCTTTGATGGGCACAGATGGTGCCCATCTCTGCGTAAGCCAGTCTACACCGGTTCAGGGATCCCCCAGCCCTGTTCTGGTGTGAAACTGGACAAAGGAAATGGGAGTGACCACTCCCCTGACCAGTACCTCCCAGGGGAGGTGCCCAGAGCTCCTGCAGTGTGTCCCAGACCTCTGCCATCTTGGAAACAGAGGTGTTGGGGGCACACTGGACTGCTCTGAGTGGCCAGTGCCAGCAGGTGACGTCAGAGACCCCCTCTGATAGGCTCTTACCTTTCTTGGTAGCCAATCCTCCATCTTGGTAGCCAAACCTCCTTTTCTGGCTATTTAGCGTCTCTCCTCTGGGGAATTCTTCAGATAGCGAATGCAAGAGCTCACCAGAGTTCCTCAGCACTTCCCTCTTCGACTTCTGCCAAGGATCGACCGCTGACTGCTCCAGGAAGCCTGCAAAACTGCAACAAAGTAGCAAGATGATTACCAGCAACATTGTAGCGCCTCCTGCCGGCTTTCTCAACTGTTTCCTGGTGGTGCATGCTCTGGGGGTCACCTGCTTTCACCCTGCACTGGAAGCCAAGAAGAAATCTCCTGTGGGTCGACAGAATCTTCCCCCAAAAGATGCAGGCACCAAAAGACTGCCTCACCGGTCCTCTGGGTCCCCACTTATCCTGACAATCGTGGTCCCTGGAACACAGGAACTCTATCCCAGTGACTCCCACAGTCCAGTGAGCCTTCAGTCCAATTTTGGTGGAGGTAAGTTCTTGCCTCCCCATGGCTCCTGTGCACTCTTCTAGTATTTCCTTTGTGCACAGCCTAGCCTGGGTCCCCAGCACTCCATCCTGCAGTGCTCAACCCTCTGAGTTGGCTTCCGACGTCGTGGGAACCTCCTTTGTGACTCTGAGCCAGCTCTGGTTCACAAATCTTCCAAGTGCTTGTTCGGGTACTTCTGCGGGTGCTGCCTGCTTCTGCTGGGGCTCTCTGAGTTGCTGAGCACCCCCTCTGTCTCCTCCTCCAAGGGGCGACATCCTGGTCCTTCCTGGTCCCCAGCAGCACCCAAAAACCTCTACCGTGACCCTTGCAGCTAGCAAGGCTTGTTTGTGTGGGAATACTTCTGCAACCTTCAGCACGATGTGGGACATATTCCGTCCAAAGGAGAAGTCCCCAGTCCTCTTTGTTGTTGCAGAATCCTAAGCTTCTTCCATCCGGTGGCAGCTTCCTTGTATCTTCATCCGGAGTTTCCTGGGCTCTTGCCCCCCCTGGACACTATCGCGACTCTTGGACTTGGTCCCGTTGCCTTGCACGTCCTCAGGTCCAGGAATCCGTCTTCAGTGCTTTGCTGGTGTTTGTGGTTCTTGCAGAATCCCCCTATCACGACTATTGTGTCCTTTTGGGGTAGTAGGTGTATTTTACTCCTACTTTTTAGGGTCCTGGGGTAGGGTATCTTGGACACCCTGACTGTTTTCTTACAGTCCCAGTGACTCTCTACAAGCTCCTATAGGTCTGGGGTCCATTTGTGATTCGCATTCCACTTTTAGAGTATATGGTTTGTGTTGCCCCTAGACCTATGTTTGCCTATTGCATCCTATTGTAATTCTACACTGTTTGCATTACTTTTCTTACTCTTACTTACCTGTTTGGGTTTGTGTACATATAACTTGTGTATATTACTTACCTTCTTACTGAGGGTACTCACTGAGATACTTGTGGCATATTGTCATTAGCAACTCTGAGTATTGTGTTTTCTTACGATATTGTGCATATGATATAAGTGATATAGTAGGAGCTTTGCATGTCTCCTAGTTCAGCCTATGCTTTGCCATAGCTACCTTCTATCAGCCTAAGCTGCTAGCAACACCTCTATTCTACTAATAAGGGATAACTAGACCTGGCACAGGGTGTAAGTACCACAAGGTACCCACTATAAGCCAGGCCAGCCTCCCACAACCGCTGACTGCTCCAGGACGCCTGCAAAACCGCAACAAAGTAGCAAGACGACTACCAGCAACCTTGTAGCGCTTCATCCTGACGTCTTTTTTGACTGTTTCCTGGTGGTGCATGCTCTGAGGGCTGTCTGCCTTCACCCTGCACTGGAAGCCAAGAAGAAATCTCCTGTGGGTCGACGCAATCTTCCCCCTGCCAACGCAGGCACCAAACTTCTGCATCACCGGTCCTCTGGGTCACCTCTCATCCTGACGAGCGTGGTCCCTGGAACACAGGAACTGGGTCCAAGTGTCTCCCACAGTCCAGTGGCCCTTCTGTCCAAATTTGGTGGAGGTAAGTCCTTGCCTCCGCAGGCCAGACAGCAAACCTGTGTACTGCGTGATTTGCAACTGCTCCGGCCTCTGTGTACTTTTCCAGGACTTCCTTTGTGCACAGCCTAGCCTGGGTCCCCAGCACTCTGTCCTGCATTGCCCAACTCACTGAGTTGGACTCCGACGTCGTGGGACCCTCCTTTGTGACTCAACCGCTGTCCTCAGATCTTCTAAGTGCCTGTTCCAGTACTTCTGCAGGTGCTGCCTGCTTCTGTCGGAGCTCTCTGAGTTGGTGAGCGCCCTCTCTTTCTCCTCCTCCAAGGGGCGACATCCTAGTCCTTCCTGGGCCCCAGCAGCACCCACAATCCTCAACTGCAACTCTTGCAGCTAGCAAGGCTTGTTTGCCGTCTTTCTGCCTGGAAACACTTCTGCTTCCTCCAGCACGCTGTGGGACATCTTCTCACCAAAGGGGAAGTTTCTGGCACCTTCCGTTATTGCAGAATCTTTGGCTTCTTCCACCTGGAGCAGCCCTTTTGCACCTTCATCCGGGGTTTAGTGGGCTCCTGCCCCCCAGGACACTTGTGTGACTCTTGGACTTGGACCCCTTCTTATACAGGTCCTCAGATCCAGGAATCCATCTTCAGTGCTTTGGTAGCAGTTGTGGTTCTTGCAGAATCCCCTATCACGACTATACTGTCTTTCTGGGGTAGAAGGGTAACTTTACTCATACTTTTCAGGGTCTTGGTGTGGGGTATTTTGGACACCCTTACTGTTTTCTCACAGTCCCAGCGACCCTCTACAATCTCCCATAGGCCCGGGGTTCATTTGTAATTCGCATTCCACTTTTGGAGTATATGGTTTGTGTTGGCCCTAGGCCTATGTCTACCTATTACATTCTATTGTGATTCTAAATTGTTTGCACTACTTTTCAGTTACTTACCTGTTTTGGGTTGTGTACATACAATTTGTGTATATTACTTAACTCCTAAGTGAGGGTATCCTCTGAGATACTTTTGGCATATTGTCACTAAAATAAAGTACCTTTATTTTTAGTAACTCTGAGTATTGTGTTTTCTTATGATATTGTGCTATATGATATAAGTGGTAATGTAGGAGCTTTGCATGTCTCCTAGTTCAGCCTAAGCTGCTTTGGCATAGCTACCTCTAACAGCCTAAGCTGCTAGAAACACCTCTATTCTACTAATAAGGGATAACTTGACCTGGCATAAGGTGTGAGTACCACAAGGTACCCACTGTAAGCCAGGCCAGCCTCCTACAGTAAGTACTCATAGAACAATGCAAACAATAGGAAATGCTATAGATTGAAATGGGAGAAAATAGGTCTAGGTAGCAACACAAACCATATACTAAGAAACTGGAATGTGAATCACTAATTACCCCCTAGATAAAGGTAGTGAGCGCAGAATCGCTAAGTAAATTACCCCACCCCAGAGCCAAGAAAAGCATGAGTAAAGTACTGCAAGTTTTCTTAGGACACACTACACCCCGTTATTGGGATTTTGCAGCAACCAACCAAGTGTGCAAAGAACAACTACTGGATTCCTGGACCTGAAGATCTGCAAGGGAAGGGGACACAAGTCCAGAAGTCGAAAGAAGTTCCAGGAAGGACAGGAGCCCCTGCCAACCCAGAAGACGGTGCAAAAGAAGAGTCCACGGTTAGTCAAAGACTGTAGAAATGCATCCTAGGAAGGTGCCAGAGGGTTCCTGTGTGATGTAAAGGGTGTCCAACGATGTGAACATTGTTGCAGATGTGATTTCGTGTTGGAAGTCGCCAACAATCTTTCACTACGGCAAAAGTGCGTTTTGCATCAAAATGGTACTGGATGGACCCAGGAGGGACCTGGGGGGCCTCAACTGTGTGTGAGGAGGAAGAGGGGACTCTCAGCCCTTTAGAGAGCCCTCAGGATGCCAGCCAGCACCCCTGGGAGTCCCAGGACACAGGAACAAAGCAGGTGCAAAATGCGGGTGATGCAGCACAACAAAGGAAGGTCCCACGCCGCCGGAGAACAACTCAGTGAGTTGAGTGTTGCAGGATGGAGTGCTGGGGACCGGGGCCAGGCTGTGCACAAAGGAATTTTGCAAATAGTGCACAGAGACCTCAAGAGGTGAAGAAGATGCAGTACACAGGGGTACCGTCGCTCTCTGGGAAGGTAAGGTCTTACCTCCTCCAAATTGCTTTAGCAGGACCTCAGGACAGTCTATGTTGATGATGTCCACCCTCTGTGTCCTTAGGAGCATGCTCGTCGGTGTGAGAGGTGTCCAAGGGTACCGTTCGTCGTCTTGGAAGGTGCCTGCTGAAGCACGGGAGTGACTCCGTCACCCCACGGGAGATTTCTTCGGTCCTTCTGGTGCAGGATGAAGATAGGGAGTCCTCAGAGCATGCACACAGTGGAAACTGTTGCAGTTGCTGACTTGGAGCTGAGGTTGCTGAAGAAAAGTATCTCTTGTGGACACTTTGTTGCAGTTACAGCGGTTCTTGGAACAGGCTGCAGTTGATCCAAGGGCAGAGGATGATGAAGTTGTTGCACAGGATTCCTGAAGGAAACTTGCAAGCAGAATCTGAAGAGAACTCACAGGAGAAACCCTAAATAGCCCTGAGAGGGGGATTGGCTACCTTATCAGGTACGGACCTATCAGGAGGGGTCTCTGACGTCACCTGCTGGCACTGGCAAATCAGAAACCTCCAGAGTGCCTCCACACCTTGCAAAGCACAATGACTGAAGTCTGGGACACCCTGGAGGATCTCTAGGCACCACCCCTAGGGTGGTGATGGACAGGGGAGTTGTCACTCCCCTTTCCTTTGTCCAGTTTCGTGCCAGAGCAGGGGACAAGGGGTCCCTGAACCGGTGTAGATTGGCTTATGCAAGGAGGGCACCATCTGTGCACTTCAAAACATTTCCAGAGGCTGGGGGAGGCTACCCCTCCCCAGCCTGTAACACCTATTTCCAAAGGGAGAGGGTGTAACACCCTGCTCTCAGAGGAAATGCTTTGTTCTGTCTTCCTGTGACTGGGCTGCCCAGACCCCAGGAAGGCAGAACCTTGTCTGTGAGGTGGCAGCAGCTGTAGCTTCAGTGCAATCCTCAGAGAGCTGGTTTGGCAGTACTGGGGGTCCATGGTGAAGCCCCCAGGATGCATGGAATTGGCTCCCCAATACCAAATTTGAAATGGGAGGGGCAAGTCCATGATCTTAGACATGTTACATGGCCATATTCGGAGTTACCATTGTAAAGCTACATATAGGTATTGACCTATATGTAGTGCATGTGTTTAATGGTGTCCCTGCACTCACAAAGTCTGGGGAAATGGCCCTGAACTATGTGGGGGCACCTTTGCTAGTGCAATGGTGCCCTCACACTTAGTAACTTTGCACTTAACCTTCAGCAAGTGAAGGTTAGACATATAGGTGATTTATAAGTTACTTAAGTGCAGTGAAAATGGCTGTGAAATAACGTGTGTGTTTTTTCACGCAGGCTGCAATGACAGGCCTGTGACCGGGTTTGTCTGGGCTCCCTATGGGTGGCAAAAGAAATGCTGAAGCCCATATGGATCTCCTGGAAGCCCAATACCCTGGGTACCTAGGTACCATATACTAGGGACATATAAGGGGGGTCCAGTGTGCCAATTAAAATTGGTAAATGAAGTCACTATCCTACACTGACAAATTTAAAAGCTGAGAGAGCATAAGCACTGAGTTTCTGATTAGCACAGCCTCAGTGACAAATACATTAGGCCACAAACTATGAGCACTGGGGTCCTGACCAGCAGGATCCCAGTGAGGCAGGCAAAAACATACTGACATATAGGTAAAAATGCAGGTAATATGCCAAGGAAGATGGTGTTTTCCTACACCTTATACGTGCATTTACAGAATTAATGGAAGAATTAGACAGGCGACATGCTGTGATCCTTCTGGGAGTTAGTTCCTGACATCCAGACTCCACTACTAAATGGACAGTATTGCTTATAAGTAGAGTCATAGTCTATGCTACTGATGTGTAATTTGGAGAGAAATATAGAAAGGTGGATCTGCAAGATTATCAATGTTTATTATGGTAGGGCCCATGTTGACACCATGTAATAAAATATATAGCTTGTGACTAAGAAAGTAACAACAGTTGCCCCACTGCGCCGGAACTTTGGGGAATTAGAGAAATGTATATTAGAAGAAGAATACCATAGTTGTTTGGATAAGGAGAGATGAGAATCAGAGTTTGGGATTATCAATTACAATCATAAAATCATGATTACATCATATAAGTAATTTGTGAAAATGTAAGAAAGGAGAGAAGAACGTTGAGGTATATTGAGAAAAGAAAGAAAGACAAGCATTTGCAATGCAATAGGTCTAGCATTTTCTTGAGTTAGAGCTACTTCCATTGTGAATTCAGAACAGGACTTTTCTTGCCACATAATTTTGGTTAACCCTGCCTCATAATATTGTCTGTTCCTGCCATGTTTTGGTGGTCACTGGCAGCTACTTTCATCAGAAATCACAAGCCTTTGAAGAGAGACAAGAGGACTGCACTACCTCAAGATGTGTAAACGTCTGACCAGGCATTAGAAAATAAGGCTGGAAAAGTATTTTATTTTTATGTTAACAGAATTAAGTCTTGAAAGCCTTCTTGTCTGCATTTCAACAAAGCTCTAATGAAGTTAACAATAGCAGAGCAGAGAAGATTTATGGCCCCAATAAAGGAGATAAGCAATGCCCTGTGTGCAGATGTCAGTGAGGGCTAGCAGAGAGGGGCCCTTGGAGAGGGAGAGACTGCAGATGCCAGGCTCTGCAAGTCTTACATAATTGCTTCTCAGTTTAGCTACATTCCACAAAAAACTGCATATTGTGGCTTTCCTGAGCAGTGAGCTAAATGTTTAGGTGCCAGGTGCTTTCTCTCAAGTACTGGGTTGAAGAGCAACACTGACATCACACATCTGAGTCTCACACAGGTCTGGACTTCGAAGCGATACTCACAATCACCCACCTTGCAGGTATCTCTGCTGCAGTATATCATAGGCTCTCAGTATAAGCCAAAGGCTGTCAAGGTGAATACTGCATAGGCAGTATCAAAATTAATGAAGTTGGTGTATATTTGTTTCTCCTACTCTTTGCTCTATAATGTTGCGTGGAGTAAGGATCTAATCAGGTCTCTCTCAAACACCTTTTATTGTTAAAAAGCTTATTCTACTGCCTACTCAGACATTTCACCACAGCCTGAAAGAAAACACTACATTGGTGTGAAGAACCAAATGGCAAACTAAAGATTATGATTAAAGCTCTATTTTTTCTGTTGTTATTACAGACATCAAACCATGTTTACTGTTTGTAAAACTGAGAAAAAAATATAGAAATGTGTTGCATGTGAGCGACTCTCCATGCTGTCCTTCGTGAGTTTTAGGCTAACAGCTGAGCAGATGGAGAGCACGAGGAGTTACAAACATTAGATATCCTTACATACAGGCAAATGTTAACACATATCTGTATATAATGCTTTACCTGTGGGTGTAGCGTTTTTGTTATATTTGGCTGCTTAATGTGCAAAAACGCAAAAGGCACAGTATGACTGCATGCTTATCTGTTAAATGAGGAACTATACAATTTTACTAATGCACTTATTCCCAAAAATATAATACATTTAAATACCAATAAGAGGGTTAAAAAACATGGTTAAGTAGAGAAGGAAATGTTTAAAAAAACAGAAGCCTTAATTATGATTTGTGTAAGGGGGAGGGGACAAGTGAAATTGCTGCCAAAGGGGAAAAGATGGAGAGGATAGAGCACTGAAAAAGATACTTAGTATCAAGTGGCTTTTGATTTTGCTGCAGTGGACCAAGTGCCAGAAGGACTCACTTGAAGATTATTCAATGGCTAAATCTATTATTGAGGCTCACCTAGACCTTCATCTGGAGGAACTAGAAATCAGAAAATGCAAAGAAAACAGGCAGCTGACCACCCGTTTAATGCAGAACATCTGGTTTCTTATTCACATGATACAGGTATAACTCAAATACGCCATGGCAATATCCATGAATATTACCTGTGCAGCACCTACCTGAAGCTTAGGGCTCTTGAACAAGCAACAACTAATTCAAACTAGTCTCGATGAAATAAAACTGGGTAGCGCCAAATGTCAACTTCCATCTAATTCCCAGTGACAATTTGAAAATGAGCACCACTCTCACCCTATACAGCACTGTGTAAGGAAATTAAAGATGCCATAGAATCACCTCGCTATTGAAGAAAGTGAAACCGTCCCTACCAGAAAGCGACATCAAAACTCACTTGCATTTGGAGCGCAGCACTGACTTGCTCCATTGCATCCAAGAATCCATACTACCCCACTAGACATTGCAGCACACGTCATTTATGGCCTGAGAAAATAGGACGACATGGCACACCCCAAGACAACACTCCAAGCAGACAACTGTAGTCTTCCCTTGCCGGAATGTATAATCCTCAAAACCTACAAGCTATTTCTTAACAATCCACATTCAAAGCATTTCATCATTAAACATGCCAGACCTACTGCTTTTTTTGCAACTAAATAATTTTTAAAAATGCGTACCCGGTTCAACCTTGATCGCTGAACTGGCACCATAATATCCAGTCCAGATGTAGCATGCACTCAATCACGTTATAAATACAATACAGGCTATTCGTTTACACATAACAGCCATGCCTTGCTTGAATGTATAATCCTCAAAAGTGTCACCAGTAATTTTAAATATTCACATAATATTTTTAAACCATCATGATGGGCAACTCAGTCTATGTAGCTGGCAAGCACACAGTGCTTAATTTGTGCTTGTTGTTTCCGGTGCTGAGCACCGGCACTTATTTTTGAGGGCCAGGGATTATTCTTGTGCCTCAAGCATTTGTTGCGATCAAAAGACACATATGGAAAAGACGTAAGAAGTGAAAAACGAAAAAGTGTCACAAAGGGAGAAAGCAGAAAGCTGCTAGGGTGAGCTGAAGGGGCAGTGAGTGGCTTTATATGGAACAAAGAGGCCCGATATGGCTCCAGGATTACGCTGCTTCAGTGTGTTCATTTAATTGCAGCAGCCGCTTGTTTAAGAGGAGGGCTTGAGCACCGGCACGTTTTTATTTACAAATTAAGCACTGCAAGCACACCATCTACAGTGGCTCAGCACAACCACAGGCATGACATCAATAGACTTAAAGCAGTGTAAACGAGCACTGGCGTGTCTTTAAAGTACCTCTTCAGTCACTGGTGGGTAGGCACCCCAAGCAGCACGATAAATTCACTGTCCTTCACCCGTTGCACTCATTCATTTTCTCACTCACTCCTCCTTGCAGGCAATCACTAAACTATCCACAATTAAAAAAACACACTTTAACAAGCATAAGCAAAATAAATTAGACGTAGGAAAAGAAGTCTCGACAAACAGTATGCTTGCAATAAAAAAAAATGAAAAATAGCAGCCGTCTTGCAACTATACCGTGCACAGGTGCTGCACTATTTTAAAGTTACCACTTTTAGAAGCAGAGGGTTGGCCAACCTGGAATGATAACCAAAAGTAAACTACAGACAATACTATTCAAAGACAGCAGCCCAGGTGACAAACAGTGGTCATGCTGGATGTGGTGCATTGCAGATCAAATGAGCAGCAAACAGGGAACCCAGTAGAACTGCCTAGGAAACTGCAATATGTTCTTAAAAATACATACACATAAAATAAAATAGTACTCAATGTGTTTTTATAACAAGTGCCTGGCGGACAACTAAACCTTTTAGTCTCTTTTAAGGGGATACAGCAAGAATTAAAGTACAAGTCTTCTATCCACAGGCTTTGTCAAAGGGTGTAATTGACATCAGAGCCTTTGCCTACCTAGGTAATAACTGAGATTCACTGTAAAGTAAATAAAACGCTGTCAAAGGCTGCAAACGTGCATTTTTAGAGGCGAGCGCAAAGCGCTCCGTCCCTCATCTAATCTCTACAGGGGGATTTTAACCACGTCCATGTTAAGTCAGTCACTTTGCGCTCGCCCCTAAATATGTACGTTTGCAGCCTTTGACAGCGTGTATTACCTTTAACAAATGCGTTTCACAATTATGCCTGGCCTATGATATTTGAGATAACTTGTTTGCTTGTTGCCATACCCAATTCAGGCCTACTTGTAAGAGGCTGGCCTGGCTTATAGTGGGTACCCTGTGGTACTTACACCTTGTGCCATGTCCAGTTATCCCTTATTAGTAGATTATAGGTGTTCTAGCAGCTTAGGCTGATAGAGGTAGCTATAGCAGAGCAGCTTAGGCTGAACTAGGAGACATGCAAAGCTCCTACTATACCACTTATATCACAGAGCACTATATCATAAGAAAACACAATACTCAGAGTTACTAAAAATAAATGTACTTTATTTTAGTGACAATATGCCAAAAGTATCCCAGAGGATATACTCCCTTAGGAGGTAAGTAATATACACAAAATATATACACACAAACCAAAATCAGGTAAGTAACAGTTAGAAAAGTAGTGCAAACAATGTAGAATCACAATAGAATGCAAGAGGGATAAAAATAGGCCTAGGGGCAACACAAACTATATACTCCAAAAGTGGAATGCGAACCACGAATGGACCCCAGGCCTAGTGTAGTGTGTAGAGGGTCGCTGGGAGTGTAAGAAAACACTAAGGGTGTCCAAGATACCCCACCCCAAGACCCTGAAAAGTAGGAGTAAAGTTACCCTACTACCCCAGAAAGACAGTAAAGTCGAGATAGGAGATTCTGCAAGGACAACAACTGACTGCATAAAACTGAAGACGGATTCCTGGACCTGAAGACCTGTAAAGGAAGGGGACCAAGTCCAAGAGTCATGCAAGCGTCCAGGGGGGGCAGGAGCCCACTAAACCCAGATGAAGGTGCAAAAGGGCTGCCTCTGGGTGGAAGAAGCCAAAGATTCTGCAACAAGGGAAGGTGCCAGGAACTTCTCCTTTGGTCAAAAGATGTCCCATGGCGTGCTGGAGGATGCAGAGTTGTTTCCTCGCAGAAAGACCGCAAACAAGCCTTGCTAGCTGCAAGAGTTGCGGTTGAGGAAGTTGGGTGCTGCCAGGGCCCAGAAAGGACCAGGAGGTCGCCCCTTGGAGGAGGAGACAGAGGAGGCGCTCAGCAATACAGAGAGTCCATGCAGGAGCAGTCAGCACCCGCAGAAGAACCTGAACAGGCACATAGAAGATCTTAGGACAACGGTCAACTCAGAGCCACAAAAGAGGGTCCCACAACGTCAGAGTCCAACTCAGCAAGTTGGGCAATGCAGGATGAAGTGCTGGGGACCTGGGCTAGGCTGTGCACAAAAGAAGTCTTGCAAAAGTGCACAGAAGCCCAAGCAGCTGCAGTTCACACAGTACACAGGATTACTGTCTGGAGTGGGGAGGCAAGGACTTACCTCCACCAAATTTGGACAGAAGGGCCACTGGACTGTCGAAGACACTTGGACCCAGCTCCTGTGTTCCAGGGACCACGCTCGTCAGGATGAGGGGGGACCCAGACGACTGGTGATGCAGAAGTTTGGTGCCTGCATTAGCAGGTCGAAGATTCCGTCGACCCATGGGAGATTTCTTCTTGGCTTCCAGTGCAGGGTGAAGCCAGACAGCCCTCAGAGCATGCACCACCAGGAAACAGTGTAGAAAGCCAGCAGGATGAGGCGCTACAATGTTGCTGGTAGTCTTCTTGCTACTTTGTTGCGTTTATGCAGGTGTCCTGGAGCAGTCAGTGGTCGATCCTTGGCAGAAGTCAAAGAGGGATGTGCAGAGGAACTCTGGTGAGCTCTTGCATTCGTTATCTGGTGAGATACCCACAGGAGAGACCCTAAATAGCCCTTACAGGAGGATTGGCTACAGAGAAGGGTAAGCAGCTATCAGGAGGGGTCTCTTACGTCACCTGCTGGCACTGGCCACTCAGAGCTGTCCATTGTGCCCTTGCACTTCTACATCCAAGATGGCAGAGGTCTGGGACACACTGGAGGAGCTCTGGGCACCTCACCTGGGAAATGCTGGTCAGGGGATTGGCCACTCCCCTTTCCGTTGTCCAGTTTCACGCCAGACCAGGGCTGGGGGGATACCTGAACGAGTGTAGACTGGCTTATGCAAGGAGGGCACCATCTGTGCCCTTCAAAGCATTTCCAGAGGCCAGGAGAGGCTACTCCTCCCAGGCCCTTCAAACCTATTTCCAAAGGGAGAGGGTGTAACACCCTCTCTCAGAGGAAATCCTTTGTTCTGCCTTCCTGGGAATGGGCTGCCCAGGCCCCAGGGGGGCAGAAACCTGTCTGAGGGGTTGGCAGCAGCAGTAGCTGCATTGGAGACCCTGGAAAGTTAGTTTGGCAGTACCCGGGCTCTATGCTAGAGACCCAGGGATGCATGGAATTGTCCCCCGAATACCAGAATGGTACTGGGGTAACAATTCCATGATCCTAGACATGTGACATGGCCATGGTCGGAGTTACCATTGTGACGCTACATTTAGGTGTTGACCTACATGTACTGCACGCATGTAATGGTGTCCCTGAAATCACAAAGTCCGGGGAAATTGCCCTGAACAATGTGGGGGCACCTTGGCTCCCCATAGGGAGCTCAGACAATTCTTACACAGGACTGCCACTGCAGCCTGAGTGAAATAATGTCCACATTATTTCACAGCCATTTTTCACTACACATAAGTAACATATAAGTCACCTATATGTCTAACCCTCACTTGGTGAAGGTTAGGTGCCAGGTTACTTAGTGTGTGGGCACGCTGGCACTAGCCAAGGTGCCCCCACATTGTTCAGGGCAAATTCCCCGGACTTTGTGAGTGTGGGGACACCATTACACGCGTGCACTACATATAGGTCAAAACCTATATGTAGCGTCACCATGGTGTAGAAGGCTGGCCTGGCTTATAGTGGGTACCTTGTGGTACTTACACCCTGTGCCAGGCCCAGTTATCCCTTATTAGTAGAATAGAGGTGTTTCTAGCACCTTAGGCTGATAGAAGGTAGCTATGGCAAAGCAGCTTAGGATGAACTAGGAGACATGCAAAGCTCCTACTATACCACTTATATCATATGCACAATATCATAAGAAAACACAATACTCAGAGTTACTAAAAATAAAGGTACTTTATTTTTATGACAATGGCCGTCATTACAATATTGGCGGCAAAAGCTGCTTACCGTCATGCAGAAGGCCACCAACACACCGCCGCGGCAGCGGAATTCCAACACGGTCATTATGACCCACTGCTTGGAATCCGCCAAAATTGAGACACCCACACAACTCCGCCACACCAAAGGTCAGTGACAAACTGGCGAAAACAAAACCTCCACCGTCACGCCAACAGAAATACGCCCACACTATCACGACCCACGAATCCATGCAGCGGTCTTTCAACCACGGTATTCCATTGGCGGTATACACCGCCGCGCTCAAAATACACACACTCTTACAAAACACAGCCACATTGGACAAATCGAAATACACACACCTGATACACATACACACACCACTCCCACACACCCAATACAATATAAAACACACACCCACATCACCCACAAACCCCTACGACCAAAATACCGAAAGAAGGCCAAAGAGAGACACTACAAACTACTACCAAGCATCCACAGACACACAATACCATCACCCACATAACTTCCACGCACCTCACACAACACATCACTAAATATCACCCCACTTATCACAACACACACCACCCCACACATCACCCACACCACCCCATGGCACGGCAAAGACACCCCAGGTTCTCTGAGGAGGAGTTCAGGGTCATGGTGGAGGAAATCGTTCGGGTAGAGCCACAGCTATTCGGATCACAGGTGCAGCACACCTGCATAGCTAGGAAGATGAAGCTATGGCGAAGAATAGTGGACAGGGTCAACGCAGTGGGACAGCACCCAAGAAATAGGGAGAGGTGGAACGACCTACGGGGGAAGGTGCGTTCCGTGGTATCAAGACACCACCTTACGGTTCAGCGGACTGGCGGCGGACCCCCACCTCCTCCCCCACAACTAACAACATGGGAGGAGCAAGTCTTGGTGATTCTGCATCCTGAGGGCCTCGCAGGAGTAGATGGAGGAATGGACTCTGGTAAGTCAAACCTTAACTATTACATCCCCCACCCTACCTGCATGCTATCACATACCCCCACCCTCGCCCTCACCCCCATCACTCCACCTCCTCACAAATGTCCCAATATCACAAACCACACATCCCAACACCAAGCCCTGCATGCAACAACAAAGCATGGACACCCATCACCAAAGCATGGCCACTGCACATACCCATACACCCCCCTAAAACACTATCACACAAGGTCCCACACAGGAATGCAAGCACTGGGGTACACGGTCACCCACCCATTGCACACCATGGCACACACAGATGCAATAAACATCCTTTTATATCCCTGCAGGACCCCTACCCAACGTCACTGGACAGGAGGGTCCACACATGTCCACACCACCAACAGAAGAGGCCCACAGTGATGACAGCAGCTCTGTCAAACTGGATCTAGATGACCAGCCCGGCCCATCTTGGACCTCGGGACAGTCGGTTCCCCTCACACTGGCACAGGCCACCACAGAGCTTTCCCCCTCTTGAAACACCAGCACAGCACCCACCCAGCGGGCCCATACCTCTGTCCCCAGAACACGTCAAGCAGCAGTGTGTCCACCACTACAGGGAACCCAGGCTAACCCACCACCCCAACAACAACAGGGACCTGGGGGCAGTGGCACACGGTCCAGGGGACAGAGGCCCAGGAACACAGGGGAACTAGGAGGGCTGCTGTGCGACAGGGGGAGGACAGGCCCAGGGAACCCACTCTCCATGAGGCCCTCTCCAGCATCATGGGAGCCTACCACCATTCCCAGGAGACGATGGCAACGGTACTGGCCAAGTTTCAGGAGACCCAGCGGCTGCAGGAGGAACAGTATTTGGGCTTCAGGGAGGAACTCAGATCCATCAATTCCACCCAGGGCACCATCGTAGGGGTGCTGAAGGAAGTCCTCAACACCAGGAGGGACACTGTGGCACAACAAGGGGCCCCTGACACTAGCCTGGACGATGAACTGCCCACCACCTCCGCCGGCGCTAGTGGACAGGAGGCACCGCCACAGGACCACCACATCAGCACCCCACCCCCTGCAGAGGGAGAACCACCCCGCAAACGGTCCCTGAGATCCAGGTCAAAGACAGAGAACAATGCCAAGACCCCCGCCAAGAAATGAGACCGCCCTGAATGTCATCCTTTTGTCACACCTTGTCACCCTGTCCATTCTCAAACTGCCCCAGCTTCACTTCCTATGCCCCTTTGGGCAATGCACCTGTGAGACTAATAGACTGCACTCTGCCATGGACATTCCTCCACCATCACCACTCACCATTTTACAGCACCCTCCAATATTGAGCACTTAAATAAACTCCCTTAAAGCACAAAACAATCTGGAGTCTGTCTGTGATTTCGAAATAGTGTATTTGCAATTACAGTGACAAAATGCTCTTTCAATTGTAATGTCAACATATCTATGTCACACAGCTCTAGTCCATGAGGAATCAAAGCAGATGTCACACAGTGGAACCCACATCTGTGAAATCGTAAGGGAAAGTGACAACTCAGTGACCATACACCGGGTGAAAACGACAGATAGCAGAGAGGTAGTAGTGTTAAAGTACATGTAGTAGGCAGGTTTGTATTCTTACCTGTGTCTCACTGGAAGTATTGCAGGATCACCGAGTTCCTGTTGTCGATGTCCTCTTCTTCTGCTTCCTCGTCTTCACTGTCCACAGGCTCCACAGCTGCCACAACACCTCCATCTGGACCATCCTCCTGCAGAAAAGGCACCTGTCATCGCAAAGCCAAGTTGTGAAGCATACAGCAGGCCACAATGATCTGGCACACCTTCTTTGGTGAGTAGAATAGGGAACCACCTGTCATATGGAGGCACCTGAACCTGGCCTTCAGGAGGCCGAAGGTCCGCTCTATAGTCCTCCTAGTTCGCCCATGGGCCTCATTATAGCGTTCCTCTGCCCTTGTCCTGGGATTCCTCACTGGGGTCAGTAGCCATGACAGGTTGAGGTAACCAGAGTCACCTGCAAATGGCGAGGGACAACTGTTAGACACGCACTAACCTGTAGGGATATCCCCAGACCCAGACAACCATTCCCACTGACTTGCTTCCAGGTGCTCACCTAATAGCCACACACGTTGCCTCTGGAGTTCACCCATCAGATAAGGGATGCTGCTATTCCGCAGAATATAAGCGTCATGCACTGAGCCAGGGAATTTGGCATTCACACGGGAGATGTACTGGTCTGCCAAACACACCATCTGCACATTCATCGAATGATAACTCTTTCGGTTTCTGGACACCTGTTCACTCCTGCGGGGGTACCAAAGCTACATGTGTCCCATCAATGGCATCTATGGTGTTGGGGACATGTCCCAGGGCATAGACGTCACCTTTCACTGTAGGCAAATCCTCCACCTGAGTGTAGGAAAGTACCATCTTGCCTGGCATGTTACCCCCATTTTTCACTGTATATATGTTGTTTTAGTTGTATGTGTCACTGGGACCCTGGTAACCCAGGGCCCCAGTGCTCATAAGTGTGCCTGAATGTGTTACCTGTGTAGTGACTAACTGTCTCACTGAGGCTCTGCTAATCAGAACCTCAGTGGTTATGCTCTCTCATTTCTTTCCAAATTGTCACTAACAGGCTAGTGACCATTTTTACCAATTTACATTGGCTTACTGGAACACCCTTATAATTCCCTAGTATATGGTACTGAGGTACCCAGGGTATTGGGGTTCCAGGAGATCCCTATGGGCTGCAGCATTTCTTTTGCCACCCATAGGGAGCTCTGACAATTCTTACACAGGCCTGCCACTGCAGCCTGAGTGAAATAACGTCCACGTTATTTCACAGCCATTTTACACTGCACTTAAGTAACTTATAAGTCACCTATATGTCTAACCTTTACCTGGTAAAGGTTAGGTGCAAAGTTACTTAGTGTGAGGGCACCCTGGCACTACCTAATGTGCCCCCCCTCATTGTTCAGAGCCAATTCCCTGAACTTTGTGAGTGCGGGGACACCATTACACGCGTGCACTACATAAAGGTCACTACCTATATGTAGCTTCACCATGGTAACTCCGAATATGGCCATGTAACATGTCTAGGATCATGGAATTGCCCCCTCTATGCCATCCTGGCATGGTTGGCACAATCCCATGATCCCAGTGGTCTGTAGCACAGACCCTGGTACTGCCAAACTGCCCTTCCTGGGGTTTCACTGCAGCTGCTGCTGCTGCCAAACCCTCAGACAGGCAGCTGCCCTCCTGGGGTCCAGCCAGGCCTGGCCCAGGATGGCAGAACAAAGAACTTCCTCTGAGAGAGGGTGTGACACCCTCTCCCTTTGGAAAATGGTGTGAAGGCAGGGGAGGAGTAGCCTCCCCAGCCTCTGGAAATGCTTTGTTGGGCACAGATGTGCCCAATTCTGCATAAGCCAGTCTACACCGGTTCAGGGGACCCCTTAGCCCTGCTCTGGCGCGAAACTGGACAAAGGAAAGGGGAGTGACCACTCCCCTGACCTGCACCTCCCCTGGGAGGTGTCCAGAGCTCCTCCAGTGTGCTCCAGACCTCTGCCATCTTGGAAACAGAGGTGCTGCTGGCACACTGGACTGCTCTGAGTGGCCAGTGCCACCAGGTGACGTCAGAGACTCCTTGTGATAGGCTCCTTCAGGTGTTGCTAGCCTATCCTCTCTCCTAGGTAGCCAAACCCTCTTTTCTGGCTATTTAGGGTCTCTGTCTCTGGGGAAACTTCAGATAACGAATGCAAGAGCTCATCCGAGTTCCTCTGCATCTCTCTCTTCACCTTCTGATAAGGAATCGACTGCTGACCGCGCTGGAAGCCTGCAAACCTGCAACATAGTAGCAAAGACGACTACTGCAACTCTGTAACGCTGATCCTGCCGCCTTTTCGACTGTTTTCCTGCTTGTGCATGCTGTGGGGGTAGTCTGCCTCCTCTCTGCACCAGAAGCTCCAAAGAAATCTCCCGTGGGTCGACGGAATCTTCCCCCTGCAACCGCAGGCACCAAAAAGCTGCATTACCGGTCCCTTGGGTCTCCTCTCAGCACGACGAGCGAGGTCCCTCGAATCCAGCGACTCTGTCCAAGTGACCCCCACAGTCCAGTGACTCTTCAGTCCAAGTTTGGTGGAGGTAAGTCCTTGCCTCACCTCGCTGGGCTGCATTGCTGGGAACCGTGACTTTGCAGCTACTCCGGCCCCTGTGCACTTCCGGCGGAAATCCTTTGTGCACAGCCAAGCCTGGGTCCATGGCACTCTAACCTGCATTGCACGACTTTCTAAGTTGGTCTCCGGCGACGTGAGACTCCTTTGTGCAACTTCGGTGAGCACCGTTTCACGCATCCTTGTAGTGCCTGTTTCTGGCACTTCTCTGGGTGCTACCTGCTTCAGTGAGGGCTCTTTGTCTTGCACGACGTCCCCTCTCTCTTCAGGTCCAATTTGCGACCTCCTGGTCCCTCCTGGGCCCCAGCAGCGTCCAAAAATGCCAAATGCACGATTTGCGACTAGCAAGGCTTGTTGGCGTCCTTTCGGCGGGAAAACACTTCTGCACGACTCTCCAAGGCGAGAGGGATCCGTCCACCAAAGGGGAAGTCTCTAGCCATTCCTGCAGAAACCTCAGCTTCTTCTGTCCAGTAGAAGCTTCTTTGCACCCGCAGCTGGCATTTCCTGGGCATCTGCCCATCTCCGACTTGCTTGTGACTTTTGGACTTGGTCCCCTTGTTCCACAGGTACCCTAGATTGGAAATCCACAGTTGTTGCATTGCTGGTTTGTGTCTTTCCTGCATTATTCCTCTAACACGACTTCTTTGTCCTTAGGGGAACTTTAGTGCACATTGCACTCACTTTTCAGGGTCTTGGGGAGGGTTATTTTTCTAACTCTCACTATTTTCTAATAGTCCCAGCGACCCTCTACAAGGTCACCTAGGTTTGGGGTCCATTCGTGGTTCGCATTCCACTTTTGGAGTATATGGTTTGTGTTGCCCCTATCCCTATGTTTCCCCATTGCATCCTATTGTAACTATATATTGTTTGCACTGTTTTCTAAGACTATACTGCATATTTTTGCTATTGTGTATATATATCTTGTGTATATTTCCTATCCTCTCACTGAGGGTACACTCTAAGATACTTTGGCATATTGTCATAAAAATAAAGTACCTTTATTTTTAGTATAACTGTGTATTGTGTTTTCTTATGATATTGTGCATATGACACTAAGTGGTACTGTAGTAGCTTCACACGTCTCCTAGTTCAGCCTAAGCTGCTCTGCTAAGCTACCATTATCTATCAGCCTAAGCTGCTAGACACCCTATACACTAATAAGGGATAACTGGGCCTGGTGCAAGGTGCAAGTACCCCTTGGTACTCACTACAAGCCAGGCCAGCCTCCTACATTGGTTGTGCAGTGGTGGGATAAGTGCTTTGAGACTACTTACCACTCTTGTCATTGTACTTTTCATAAGAGAAAAATATACAAAACAAGGTCAGTGTATATACACATAGCCAAAAAGTTTTGCATTTCCTCTTTTCACTCTTTTCTAAGTGCTGAAAAGTACTTCTAACTTTCTAAAAAGTTCTAAAAAGTTTAAAAAGTTTTTTTCTCTGTCTTTCTAAATGCTCTGACAAACTTTTTATCTTTTACTATCACTTTAACTCTCTCTAAAAATGTCTGGCACAGGCCAAAATGTTGATCTGTCCAAACTTGCATATGACAACCTTAGCTGGAAAAGAGCAAGGAGTCTCTGTATAGAGAGAGGTTTGAGTGTAGGGAAGAATCCTTCCTTGGAACTGTTACTTAACATGCTTAGAGAACAGGATAAGGCCATAGGTGCCTCATCTGTTGAAAAAGTACCTAATAGTTCCCAATCTGATTCAGGGACTCCCCCAGGAAAAGATTCAGGAAAGAAAATTCCTAGCCTGCCCATTACTAGACAGTCTAGCATAGTTGGTAATGATGATGAGCCACACCATACAAATAGTGTTGTCTCACATCATAGCAAAAGCATTTATTCTCACCATACTGGTAGTAATGTTTCTGTTAGCCAAGCTGTTGAGGTGGCTTCTGTAAGGGGCAGGTCTCCTTCTGTTCATTCCCATCATACCTCTGTTTCTAGGAATGTCCCTCCCACCAACCCTGATGACAGAATGTTAGAGAGGGAACTCAATAAGTTGAGGGTGGAACAAACCAGACTGAAGCTTAAAAAGCAACAGCTGGATTTGGATAGACAGTCTTTTGAATTAGAGAAGGAAAGACAGAAGTTGGGTTTAGATACCCATGGTGGCAGCAGCAGTATTCCCCATAGTCATCCTGTTAAAGAGCATGATTCCAGGAATCTGCACAAGATAGTTGCCCCTTATAAGGAGGGAGATGACATTAACAAGTGGTTTGCTGCACTTGAGAGGGCCTGTGTTGTACAGGATGTCCCTCAAAGGCAGTGGGCTGCTATCCTATGGCTATCATTTAGTGGAAAAGGTAGGGATAGGCTCCTTACTGTGAAAGAAAATGATGCTAATAATTTCCAAGTTCTTAAGAATGCACTCCTGGATGGTTATGGCTTAACCACTGAACAGTACAGGATAAAGTTCAGAGAGACCAAAAAGGAGTCTTCACAAGACTGGGTTGATTTCATTGACCATTCAGTGAAGGCCTTGGAGGGGTGGTTACATGGCAGTAAAGTTACTGATTATGACAGCCTGTATAACTTAATCCTGAGAGAGCATATTCTTAATAATTGTGTGTCTGATTTGTTGCACCAGTACTTGGTGGACTCTGATCTGACCTCTCCCCAAGAATTGGGAAAGAAGGCAGACAAATGGGTCAGAACAAGAGTGAACAGAAAAGTTCATACAGGGGGTGACAAAGATGGCAACAAAAATAAGGATGGTAAGTCTTCAGACAAGGGTGGGGACAAATCTAAAAATGAGTCTTCATCAGGCCCACAAAAACACTCTGGTGGGGGTGGTGGGTCCAAATCCTCCTTTAATCAGAACAAGGAAAAGAAACCATGGTGCTATTTATGTAAAATAAAAGGCCATTGGACAACAGATCCCAGTTGTCCAAAGAAAGGCACCACTGCTCCTACCACTACAACCCCTACTGCTACACCTAGTGTCCCTACTAATAGCAGTGGTGGTGGGAGCAAACCTACTAATAGCCAATCCAAGGGAGTAGCTGGGCTCACTTTTGGTAATTTAGTTGGGGTTGGCCTTGTTAGGGAGGCCACAGAGGCTGTGTTAGTCTCTGAGGGGGCTATTGATTTAGCCACCTTAGTTGCTTGTCCCCTTAATATGGATAAGTACAAGCAGCTACCCCTAATAAATGGTGTTGAGATTCAGGCCTACAGGGACACTGGAGCCAGTGTGACTATGGTCATAGAGAAACTGGTCCACCCTGAACAACACCTACTTGGTCACCAGTACCAAGTAACCGATGCTCACAACAACACACTTAGCCACCCCATGGCTGTTGTAAATCTCAACTGGGGGGGGGTTACTGGTCCAAAAAAGTTGTGGTAGCTTCAGATTTACCTGTAGACTGTCTATTAGGGAATGATTTGGAGACATCAGCTTGGTCAGATGTGGAGTTGGAGGCCCATGCAGCAATGCTGGGCATCCCAGGGCATATTTTTGCTTTGACAAGGGCTCAGGCCAAAAAGCAAAAAGGACAGGGAAGCTTGGATCCTGGAACAATGGACCAAGTGCTCCCTAAAGCTAGGGCTAGTAGAAGCAAACCACTTCCTACTATCCCTCCCTCTACAGTGGATTCTACTTCTAAGGAAGAAGAATTCCCTCCCTGTGCAGAACCTACACCAGAGGAGCTGGAAGCAGACACTGCTGAGCTTTTGGGTGAAGGGGGGCCTGCCAGAGAGGAGCTGAGTGTGGCACAGCAAACCTGTCCCACATTAGAGGGTCTCAGACAGCAAGCTGTCAAACAGGCTAATGGGGATGTCAGTGACTCTCACAGAGTTTACTGGGAGGACAACCTCTTGTACACTGAGCATAGGGATCCTAAACCTGGAGCTGCCAGGAGATTAGTGATTCCTCAGGAGTACAGAAAGTTCCTCCTAACACTGGCACATGACATTCCCTTAGCTGGGCATCTAGGACAAATGAAAACTTGGGACAGACTTGTTCCCCTGTTTCATTGGCCTAGAATGTCTGAGGACACAAAAGAATTTTGTAAGTCCTGTGAAACCTGTCAAGCCAGTGGCAAGACAGGTGGCACCCCAAAGGCACCCCTTATTCCACTGCCTGTGGTTGGGGTTCCCTTTGAAAGGGTAGGGGTTGACATAGTTGGCCCCCTTGACCCTCCTACTGCTTCAGGCAATAGATTTATCTTGGTGGTAGTGGACCATGCCACAAGATATCCTGAAGCTATTCCTTTAAGGACCACTACAGCACCTGCAGTGGCAAAGGCCCTCCTGGGAATATTTTCCAGGGTGGGCTTCCCAAAGGAAGTGGTATCAGACAGAGTAAGCAATTTCATGTCTGCATACTTAAAGGCCATGTGGAAGGAGTGTGGTGTAACGTACAAGTTCACAACACCCTATCATCCACAAACAAATGGACTGGTGGAGAGATTTAATAAAACTCTCAAAGGCATGATTATGGGTCTCCCTGAAAAACTCCGCAGGAGATGGGATATCCTTCTACCATGCCTCCTTTTTGCCTACAGGGAGGTACCCCAGAAAGGAGTGGGCTTCAGCCCCTTTGAACTTCTTTTTGGACACCCTGTTAGGGGTCCACTCACACTTGTAAAGGAGGGTTGGGAACAACCTTTAAAAGCTCCTAAGCAGGATATTTTGGATTATGTACTTGGCCTCAGATCAAGGATGGCTGAGTACATGAAAAAGGCCAGTAAAAACCTTCAGGCCAGCCAAGAGCTCCAGAAGCAATGGCATGATCAGAAGGCTGTTTTGG
This sequence comes from Pleurodeles waltl, assembly GCF_031143425.1. Taxonomy (NCBI): domain Eukaryota; kingdom Metazoa; phylum Chordata; class Amphibia; order Caudata; family Salamandridae; genus Pleurodeles; species Pleurodeles waltl. The sequence goes on along the minus strand of NC_090449.1, from coordinate 756,277,584 downwards.
TTCAGTACCAACCAGGGCAGAAAGTGTGGGTCTTGGAGCCTGTGGCCCCAAGAGCACTCCAAGATAAATGGAGTGGTCCCCACACAATTGTTGAAAAGAAGGGAGAAGTCACCTATTTAGTTGACTTAGGCACTGCCAGGAGTTCCCCTAGGGTGCTCCATGTCAACCGCCTGAAACCCTACTATGACAGGGCCGATCTCACCCTGCTCATGGCAACTGATGAGGGACAGGAAGAAGACAGTGATCCTCTACCTGATCTCTTCTCTTCCACAGAACAAGATGCTCTTGTGGAAGGTGTAGTTTTGGCTGATTGTCTTACTGCTGAGCAGAAAGATAATTGCATAAATCTCCTAGATCAATTCTCTGAACTCTTCTCTACTGTGCCAGGTACCACTTCTTGGTGTGAGCACACTATAGATACTGGAGACAGTCTACCTGTCAAAAGTAAGATCTATAGGCAGCCTGACCATGTCAGGGACTGCATAAAGCAAGAGGTCCAGAAAATGTTAGATCTAGGAGTAGTTGAGCACTCTGACAGTCCATGGGCTTCTCCTGTGGTACTGGTACCAAAACCCCATTCCAAAGATGGAAAGAAGGAAATGCGGTTTTGTGTAGACTATAGAGGTCTCAACTTGGTAACCAAAACTGATGCTCACCCTATACCCAGGGCAGATGAGCTCATAGATACACTGGCATCTGCCAAGTATCTAAGCACTTTTGATTTGACTGCAGGGTATTGGCAGATCAAATTATCAGAAGATGCTAAACCTAAGACTGCATTTTCTACCATTGGAGGACATTACCAGTTTACTGTAATGCCTTTTGGTTTGAAAAATGCACCTGCCACTTTTCAGAGGTTGGTGAACACAGTCCTGCAAGGGCTGGAAGCTTTCAGTGCAGCATATTTGGACGATATAGCTGTCTTTAGCTCCAGCTGGGATGATCACCTGGTCCACCTATGGAAAGTTTTGGAGGCCCTGCAAAAGGCAGGCCTCACTATCAAGGCTTCAAAGTGCCAGATAGGGCAGGGTAAGGTGGTTTATCTGGGACACCTTGTTGGTGGGGAACAGATTGCACCACTTCAGGGGAAAATCCAAACAATTATTGATTGGGTTCCCCCTACCACTCAGACTCAGGTGAGAGCCTTCCTAGGCCTCACTGGGTATTACAGGAGGTTCATTAAGAACTATGGCTCCATTGCAGCCCCTCTTAATGACCTCACATCCAAAAAAATGCCTAAAAAGGTATTATGGACAGCAAACTGTCAGAAAGCTTTTGAGGAGCTAAAGCAGGCCATGTGCTCTGCACCTGTCCTGAAAAGCCCTTGTTACTCTAAAAAATTCTATGTCCAAACTGATGCATCTGAATTAGGAGTAGGGGCAGTCCTATCACAACTTAATTCTGAGGGCCAGGATCAACCTGTTGCTTTTATTAGTAGGAGGTTGACCCCTAGAGAAAAGCGTTGGTCTGCCATTGAGAGGGAGGCCTTTGCTGTGGTCTGGGCTCTGAAGAAGTTGAGGCCATACCTGTTTGGCACTCACTTCATTGTTCAGACACACCACAAACCTCTACTTTGGCTAAAACAAATGAAAGGTGAAAATCCTATATTGTTGAGGTGGTCCATATCCCTACAGGGAATGGACTATACAGTGGAACATAGACCTGGGAGTAGCCACTCCAATGCAGATGGACTCTCCAGATATTTCCACTTAGACAATGAAGACTCATCAGGTCATGGCTAGTCTTATTGTCCTTCGTTTGGGGGGGAGTTGTGTAGGAAAGTACCATCTTGCCTGGCATGTTACCCCCATTTTTAACTGTATATATGTTGTTTTAGTTGTATGTGTCACTGGGACCCTGGTAACCCAGGGCCCCAGTGCTCATAAGTGTGCCTGAATGTGTTACCTGTGTAGTGACTAACTGTCTCACTGAGGCTCTGCTAATCAGAACCTCAGTGGTTATGCTCTCTCATTTCTTTCCAAATTGTCACTAACAGGCTAGTGACCATTTTTACCAATTTACATTGGCTTACTGGAACACTCTTATAATTCCCTAGTATATGGTACTGAGGTACCCAGGGTATTGGGGTTCCAGGAGATCCCTATGGGCTGCAGCATTTCTTTTGCCACCCATAGGGAGCTCTGACAATTCTTACACAGGCCTGCCACTGCAGCCTGAGTGAAATAACGTCCACGTTATTTCACAGCCATTTTACACTGCACTTAAGTAACTTATAAGTCACCTATATGTTTAACCTTTACCTGGTAAAGGTTAGGTGCAAAGTTACTTAGTGTGAGGGCACCCTGGCACTAGCCAAGGTGCCCCCACATTGTTCAGAGCCAATTCCCTGAACTTTGTGAGTGCGGGGACACCATTACACGCGTGCACTACATATAGGTCACTACCTATATGTAGCTTCACCATGGTAACTCCGAATATGGCCATGTAACATGTCTATGATCATGGAATTGCCCCCTCTATGCCATCCTGGCATGGTTGGCACAATCCCATGATCCCAGTGGTCTGTAGCACAGACCCTGGTACTGCCAAACTGCCCTTCCTGGGGTTTCACTGCAGCTGCTGCTGCTGCCAACCCCTCAGACAGGCAGCTGCCCTCCTGGGGTCCAGCCAGGCCTGGCCCAGGATGGCAGAACAAAGAACTTCCTCTGAGAGAGGGTGTGACACCCTCTCCCTTTGGAAAATGGTGTGAAGGCAGGGGAGGAGTAGCCTCCCCCAGCCTCTGGAAATGCTTTGTTGGGCACAGATGTGCCCAATTCTGCATAAGCCAGTCTACACCGGTTCAGGGGACCCCTTAGCCCTGCTCTGGCGCGAAACTGGACAAAGGAAAGGGGAGTGACCACTCCCCTGACCTGCACCTCCCCTGGGAGGTGTCCAGAGCTCCTCCAGTGTGCTCCAGACCTCTGCCATCTTGGAAACAGAGGTGCTGCTGGCACACTGGACTGCTCTGAGTGGCCAGTGCCACCAGGTGACGTCAGAGACTCCTTGTGATAGGCTCCTTCAGGTGTTGCTAGCCTATCCTCTCTCCTAGGTAGCCAAACCCTCTTTTCTGGCTATTTAGGGTCTCTGTCTCTGGGGAAACTTCAGATAACGAATGCAAGAGCTCATCCGAGTTCCTCTGCATCTCTCTCTTCACCTTCTGATAAGGAATCGACTGCTGACCGCGCTGGAAGCCTGCAAACCTACAACATAGTAGCAAAGACGACTACTGCAACTCTGTAACGCTGATCCTGCCGCCTTCTCGACTGTTTTCCTGCTTGTGCATGCTGTGGGGGTAGTCTGCCTCCTCTCTGCACCAGAAGCTCCGAAGAAATCTCCCGTGGGTCGACGGAATCTTCCCCCTGCAACCGCAGGCACCAAAAAGCTGCATTACCGGTCCCTTGGGTCTCCTCTCAGCACGACGAGCGAGGTCCCTCGAATCCAGCGACTCTGTCCAAGTGACCCCCACAGTCCAGTGACTCTTCAGTCCAAGTTTGGTGGAGGTAAGTCCTTGCCTCACCTCGCTGGGCTGCATTGCTGGGAACCGCGACTTTGCAGCTACTCCGGCCCCTGTGCACTTCCGGCGGAAATCCTTTGTGCACAGCCAAGCCTGGGTCCACGGCACTCTAACCTGCATTGCACGACTTTCTAAGTTGGTCTCCGGCGACGTGGGACTCCTTTGTGCAACTTCGGTGAACACCGTTTCACGCATCCTCGTAGTGCCTGTTTCTGGCACTGCTACCTGCTTCAGTGAGGGCTCTTTGTCTTGCTCGACGTCCCCTCTCTCTTCAGGTCCAATTTGCGACCTCCTGGTCCCTCCTGGGCTCCGGCAGCGTCCAAAAATGCCAAACGCACGATTTGCGACTAGCAAGGCTTGTTGGCGTCCTTTCGGCGGGAAAACACTTCTGCACGACTCTCCAAGGCGAGAGGGATTCGTCCACCAAAGGGAAAGTCTCTAGCCCTTTTCGTTCCTGCAGAAACCTCAGCTTCTTCTGTCCAAAAGAAGCTTCTTTGCACCCGCAGCTGGCATTTCCTGGGCATCTGCCCATCTCCGACTTGCTTGTGACTTTTGGACTTGGTCCCCTTGTTCCACAGGTACCCTAGATTGGAAATCCACAGTTGTTGCATTGCTGGTTTGTGTCTTTCCTGCATTATTCCTCTAACACGACTTCTTTGTCCTTAGGGGAACTTTAGTGCACTTTGCACTCACTTTTCAGGGTCTTGGGGAGGGTTGTTTTTCTAACTCTCACTATTTTCTAATAGTCCCAGCGACCCTCTACAAGGTCACCTAGGTTTGGGGTCCATTCGTGGTTCGCATTCCACTTTTGGAGTATATGGTTTGTGTTGCCCCTATCCCTATGTTTCCCCATTGCATCCTATTGTAACTATACATTGTTTGCACTGTTTTCTAAGACTATACTGCATATTTTTGCTATTGTGTATATATATCTTGTGTATATTTCCTATCCTCTCACTGAGGGTACACTCTAAGATACTTTGGCATATTGTCATAAAAATAAAGTACCTTTATTTTCAGTATAACTGTGTATTGTGTTTTCTTATGATATTGTGCATATGACACCAAGTGGTACTGTAGTAGCTTCACACGTCTCCTAGTTCAGCCTAAGCTGCTCTGCTAAGCTACCATTATCTATCAGCCTAAGCTGCTAGACACCCTATACACTAATAAGGGATAACTGGGCCTGGTGCAAGGTGCAAGTACCCCTTGGTACTCACTACAAGCCAGTCTAGCCTCCTACACTGAGGGAAAACGATGTAGCTCCGCATGTGTTTCAGCAGGGCAGACAACACTCTGGACAACACGTTGGAAAACATAGGCTGGGACATCCCTGATGCTCTGGCCACTGTTGTTTGAAATGACTACTTGCAAGGAAATGGAGTACTGACAGCACCTGCACTAGAGGGGGGATTCCTGTGGGATGGCAGATAGCTGACATCAGGTCTGGCTCCAACTGGGCACACAGTTCCAGGATTGTGGCACGATCAATTCAACCAATTGGGTGTTCAATAAGGGAAAACAATGGCGCTCTGGATACACATCAGCCAAAATTCATTAAACTAAGAGGCAGCCTCACAAGGGAAAACACCCATCCCTCAAGGGTTTACAAATAAACTCAATCAAATATGTAGAATTTTGAAATTTTGAGGTTCTAAATTTGGGGTCTTTTTTGCACAACACTCAAATTTGATGTTTGAGCATTTTGGTTTTTAACTCTAATAATTCTCTTACAAATTGTAGCCCTGAAGAAGTCGTTTGGGATGAGAGAATTTCCCATGACGAAACACGTGTTGGCTTGAACTGTTCTTTCCATGGATGAAGTACTAAAAAATTGGATGATCAGATTGAATAAATCATTTGATTGGACCGGATATTAAGGAACTGTGCTTTATTGCCAGTGGACTGTTTCTTTAGAATATTACTCATTTGAGTCAGTACTCATTTTGATTTGTGTAACTATTACTACTTGTGGCACGATCAAGCCTGTAGGCGATGATCACATGTCTTTCCTCCATTGTCGACAGGTCCACCAGCGGTCTGTACACTGGAGGATGCCGCCATCTCCTCACATGTCCCAGCGGACGGTGCCTATGAAGGACAACAGTGAGCACAGAGTCAACCAACTCAGAGGTACGTACACACAGCTTACACAGAACACGATTCATAATTCAAAATTTGCATGTATGAGTGTTTAGGCAAGGCCTAGGTATGTGTGACGCAGTTAAAAATTAAGCCATGTGGGCCCCTGAAATGGCGGCTGCCTGACCTGTAAAGTGGGACAATGGGATGTGAGGTAACTGCGCTGGCATTGTACACCGTCGCGGTAGGCGGTCGAAGACCACGGTGCAATTCTGCATTGGTTCACATTGGACCCTATGGGTCCCAGGATCCAATGACGATATACGCCGGAGGTGACGTACGCACCGCCGCGGACGTGACCGCCATTTTATATCTGTTCAATCACTCGATACCTCATCTTCGACAGAAGAGGACCCTACACTGCAAGTGCTGCTGTGACCTCAGTCTGGAAGAGACAATGGCTCATGCGTCTGGGGAAAGGGCCACTGCCTTCACCACGGAGGAGTTGGAGAAACTCGTGGATGGGGTGCTCCCCCAGTACACGCTACTCTACGTTCCTCCAGACAAACAGGTAAGTACACTGGGAGCATGCTGTATGGGCTATGCCTGTGTGGAGTGGGGTGGATGAAAGATGGGGGGGAGAATGAGGCGTGCATGAAACGACGGTGAGTGCATGTGCCACATGGCAAGGGTAGGGATGGGGGCCAATGACTGTGACGGTGCAGTTGGTAATAACTTCTCTTTTTCCCCTGTACAATTCATGTAGGTCAGCGCCCACCAGAAGAAGGACATCTGGCGTGCCATCGCAAAGGACGTCCGGACCCTGGGGGTCTATCACAGACGGAGCACCCACTGCCGTAAGAGATGGGAGGACTTTCGCCGCTGGAGCAAGAAGACGGCAGAGGCCCAGCTGGGGATGGCCTCCCAACGTGGGAGGGGTGCCCGTCGCACCATGACTCCCCTGATGCTCAGGATCCTGGCGGTGGCGTACCCAGAGTTGGATGGGCGCTTGAGGGCATCACAGCAGCCACAAGGGGGTGAGTACACTCTCATTCAGCTGATTCAGCGTGCAGTGGAGGTATCTGGGTGGGGAAGGTGGGCTGTGGGTTTCCCAAGGCCAGGACGAGTGTGCTAGTTAGGTCACCTTCTTCTGGCAGACCCTGTGGCACCCCACCCCACCTGTGTACAGTGCCAACTACACCTAGTCAGGCTCCTGTGACATCCATGTGTGCAGATGTCGGCCATAGCCTTGTAAGCCATGTCCCAGGGATTGAATAGTGGACCCCAAGTGCGCAGCGTAGTGCAGGGGGCTTCTGTGTCAGTCGTGTCCGCCAACGGTAGCGGTAATGCATGCACTCAACATGTCTTTCTTCTGTCTCCCCCCCCTTTTTGTGATCTCCCTGTTCTTGTGTGCATTAGCATCATCAGGCGGAGTAGCAGTGGCACCGGAGCAGGAGGGAGCTACATCCCACATGGCCCTGGAGGGCGACACTACGGAGTCTGAATTCACCAGTGGGACGGAAGGCGAGGGGAGCTCCACGGCGGGGACAGGAGCTGACACCAGTGATACGGACTCGTCCTCTGATGGGCGCTCCCTTGTGATGGCAGCCACATCAGTGCCCCCTGCATCTACAGGGACAGCCGCCATCCCCCCTACCAGCACCGCCCTCCCAGCAGAACCTCAGCCTTTGCCCCTTGCCCAATCACCCAGGATGGTGGGCATCACCTTCGCCCCAGGCACTTCAGGCCCTCCCCCAGTCAACCCTGCTGCCCTCAGTGAGGAGGCCATTGACCTCCTCAGGTCCCTCACTGTTGGGCAGTCTACCATTTTGAATGCCATCCAGGGTGTAGAGAGGCAGTTGCAACAAACCAATGCATTCCTGGAGGGCATTCATTCTGGTCAGGCAGCGAGCATTTCAGACTCTGGCCTCAGCACTGATGGCAGCCATTGTCCCTGTCTCTAGCCTCCCCCCTCCAACTTCCTCCACCCAGACCCAACCCCCTGTACCTCAGCCTATCGCAAGCACACTATCAGACCAGCATGCACACACCTCAACACACAAAGGAAGCTCAGGCAAACATAAGCACCACACATCCCACAGGCACTCACACAAGCATCACACACATGCAGACACACCAACATCCACTGCCTCCACTGTGTCCCCCTCCTCCTCGTCTCCCCCCTCCCAGTTTCGTCTCCACTCACACCTGCATGCACTACATCTACAGCCACTACTTCCATCACCAGCACACCCACCACAACACCCCGCTCACGTGCAGTCACCAACCCCACTACCATTCACATGTCCCGTGTCCTCTCCCAGTGTGTCTGTGACGCCACCTCCCAAGGTACACAAACGCAGAGACACACCCACCCAACAGCCATCCACTTTACGACAGCACGGAGAGTCCCCCACCTGTCAAGCATCAAAAGTTGGCCAGTGCCCGGCGGGAGAGGGGGAAGATTCCAGCCACCAAAGCCGCTCCGAGGGGTACAGTTGGGAGTGTGGAGTCAGCTGCGACACCTTCCAAGGTGGGGAAGGGGCACAAGAAACTCAGCAAGTCTGGGAAGAGCAGCACAGTGGAGAAGACCGCCATCAGCCCCGCTGCCCAGGAGGCCCCCGCCATCAGCCCGCTGCCCAGGAGGCCACCGCCATCAGCCCCGCTGCCCAGGAGGCCACCGCTATCATCCCCGCTGCTCAGGAGGCCACCGCCATCAGCACCGCTGCCCAGGAGGCCACCGCCATCAGCCCCGCTGCCCAGGAGGCCCGCCAGCACCAGCCCCGCTGGGCCAGACAGGACCACCAGCACCAGCCCCGCTGGGGCCAGACAGGACCGCCAGCAGCTGAGTCGCTGCCAAGGATCCCGCCGCAACAAGCACCGCTGAACAGGACACCGCCGCCACAAGCACCACTGAACAGGACACCTCCGCCACGGTCGTGATTCAATTTTTTTTCCCATCGGCCTGTTGGCGGTCTTACCGCCGCTTTAACACTGACCGCCAGGGTTGTAATGACCACCAATATGCCACAAGTATCTCAGTGAGTACCCTCAGTAAGAAGGTAAGTAATATACACAAGTTATATGTCCACAAACTCAAAACAGGTAAGTAAGGGTAAGAAAAGTAATGCAAACAGTGCAGAATTACAATAGGTTGCAATAGGCAAACATAGGTCTAGGGGCAACACAAACCATATACTCCAAAAGTGGATTGCGAATCATGAATGGACCCCAGACCTATGCTAGCTTGTAGAGAATCGCTGGGACTGTAAGAAAACAGTCAGGGTGTCCAAGATACCCTACCACACGGGTTAGCACAGAACCCAGATATTGCCAAACTGCCTTTCTGGGGTCTCCATTGCTGCTGCTGCCAACCCCTCAGACAGGATTCTGCCCCCCTAGGGCCTGGGCAGCTTGATCCCAGGAAGGCAGAACAAAGGATTTCCTCTGAAAGAGGGTGTTACACCCTCTCCCTTTGGAAATAGGTGTGAAGGGCTGGGGAGGAGTAGCCTCCCCCAGCCTCTGGAAATGCTTTGATGGGCACAGATGGTGCCCATCTCTGCATAAGCCAGTCTACACCGGTTCAGGGATCCCCCAGCCCTGCTCTGGTGCGAAACTGAACAAAGGAAAGGGGAGTGACCAATCCCCTGACCTGCACCTCCCAGGGGAGATGCCCAGAGCTCCTCCAGTGTGTCCAATACATCTGCCATCTTGGATTCAGAGGTGTTGGGGCACAATGGACAGCTCTGAGTGGCCAGTGCCAGCAGGTGACGTCAGAGAACCCTCCTGATAGGTGCTTACCTCTTTCAGTAGCCAAGCCTCCTTTCTTAGTAGCCAAACCTCCTTTTTTTGGCTATTTAGGGTCTCTCCTCTGGGCTATTCCTCAGATAACGAATGCAAGAGCTCACCAGAGTTCCTCTGTACTTCCCTCTTCGACTTCTGCCAAGGATCAACCGCTGACTGCTCCGGGACACCTGCCAAACCGCAACAAAGTAGCAAGAAGACTACCAGCAACATCGTAGCACCTCATCCTGCCAGCTTTCTCGACTGTTTCCTGGTGGTGCATGCTCTGAGGGCTGTCTGCCTTCACCCTGCACTGGAAGCCAAGAAGAAATCTCCTGTAGGTCAACAGAATCTTCCCCCTGCCAACGCAGGCACCAAACTTCTGCATCACCGGTCCTCTGGGTCCCCCTCATCCTGACAAAGCGTGGTCCCTGGAACACAGGAGCTGGGTCCAAGTGTCTCCCACAGTCCAGTGGCCCTTCTGTCCAAACTTGGTGGAGGTAAGTCCTTGCCTCCCCACGCCAGACAACAAAACTGTTGACTGCGTGATTTGCAGCTGCTCTGGCTTCTGTGCACTTTTCCAAGGATTCCTTTGTGCACAGCCTAGCCTGGGTCTCCAGCACTCCGTCCTGCATTGCCCAACTCGCTGAGTTGAAATCCGACGTCGTGGGACCCTCCTTTGTGACTCTGTGTTGACCGCTGTCTTCAGATCTTCTAAGTGCCTGTTCTAGTACTTCTGCAGGTGCTGCCTGCTTTTGCGGGGGCTCTCTGAGTTGCTGAGCGCCTCCTCTGTCTCCTCCTCCATGGGGAGACATCCTGGTCCTTCCTGGTCCCCAGCAGTACCCAAAATCCTCAACCGCGACTCTTGCAGCTAGCAAGGTTTGTTTGTGGTATTTCTGCATGGAAACACTTCAGAAACCTCCAGCACGCCGTTGGACATCTTCCATCCAAAGGAGAAGTTCCATGCCCTTTTTGTTGTTGCAGAATCTTCAGCTTCTTCCACCCAGAGGCAGCCCTTTTGCAACTTCATCCGGGGTTTAGTGGGCTCCTGCCCCCCCGGACACTTTCGTGACTCTTGGACTTGGTCCCCTTCCTTTACAGGTCCTCAGGTCCAGGAATCCATCTTCAGTGTTTTGCTGGTGCTTGTGGTTCTTGCAGAATCCCCTATCACGACTATTCTGTCTTTCTGGGGTAGTAGGGTAACTGTAATCCTACTTTTCAGGGTCTTGGGGTGGGGTATTTTGGACACCCTTACTGTTTTCTTACAGTCTCAGCCACCCTCTACAACTTCCCATAGGCATGGGGTCCATTCATGATTCGCATTCCACTTTTGGAGTATATGGTTTGTGTTGCCCCTGGGCTTATGTCTACCTGTTGCATCTTATTGTGATTCTACATTGTTTGTACTACTTTTCTTACTGTTACTTACCTGTTTTGGGTTTGTGTACATATAATTTGTGTATATTACTTACCTCCTAAGTGAGGGTATCCTCTTCGATACTTTTGGCATATTGTCACTAAAATAAAGTACATTTATTTTTAGTAACTCTGAGTATTGTGTTTTCTTATGATATTGTGTTATATGATATAAGTGGTATAGTAGGAGCTTTGCATGCCTCCTAGTTCAGCAGAAGCTACCTCTAACAGCCTAAGCTGCCAGAAACACTCCAATTCTACTAATAAGAAATAACTGGACCTGGCACAAGGTGTAAGTACCACAAGGTACCCACTATAAGCCAGGCCAGCCTCCTACAACAGGACATCTCATCTCCTTCTGAGTTTTTCAAGGAGTCCCATCATCATACCTTTGAGAGATTTATTAAACCTCTCAACCAGACCATTTATTTGTGGATGGTAAGGAGTTGTGAACTTGTAAGTTACACCACACTCCTTCCACATTGCTTTGAGGTATGCAGACATGAAGTTACTACCTCTGTCTGACACCACTTCCTTAGGGAAACCCACTCTGGAAAAGATTTCCAGGAGGGCCTTTGCCACTGCAGGAGCTGTAGTGGTCCTTAAGGGGATGGCTTCAGGGTACCTAGTGGCATGGTCCACTAACACCAGAATAAACCTATTGCCTGAAGCTGTTGTAGAGTCAAGGGGGCCAACTATGTCAACCCCTACCGTTCCGAAGGGCACCCCAACCACTGGAAGTGGAACTAAGCGGGCCTTTGGAGTGCCACCAGTCTTGCCACTGGCTTGGCAGGTCACACAAGAGCGACAAAACTCTTTAGTGTTCTCTGACATATGAGGCCAGTGGAACATGGGAACAAGTCTGTCCCAAGTTTTACTTTGGCCCAAATGCCCAGCCAAAGGAATGTCATGTGCCAAGGTAAGAAGAAACTCTCTGTATTGTAGGGGAATGACCAATCTCCTGGTAGCTCCAGGCTTAGGGTCCCTTGAATCAGAATACAAGAGGTTGTCTTCCCAATACACCTTATGGCTATCACTGACATCCCTATTCTGCTGCTTGTCAGCTTGCTGTCTTAGACCATCTAGTGTGGGACAGGTCTGCCCCCCTGCACCCAAAAGTTCAGCAGTGTCTGTTGCCAGCTCATCTGGTGTAGGTTCTACACAGGGAGATGATTCCTCTTCCTCAAAAGGGGAATCTTCTGGAGAGGGAGGGATAGTGGGCAAGGATTTACCCTTTCTATCCCTAGCTTTTGGGAGCACTTGGTCCTTTGTTTCAGGATCCAGGTTTCCCAGTCATTTTTGCTTTTTGGCCTGAGTCCTTGTTAAAGCAAATATATGCCCAGGAATGCCCAGCATTGCTGCATGAGCCTCCAACTCCACTTCAGCCCAAGCTGATGTATCCAAAGCATTGCCTAGTAAGCAATCTACAGGTAATTCAGTGGCTACCACAACTTTCTTTGGACCAGTAAACACCCCTCCCTCCCAGTTGAGATTCACAACAGCCATGGGGTGGCTAAGTGTGTTATTGTGAGCATCAGTCACTTGGTACTGCTGACCAAGTAGGTGTTGATCAGGGTGAACCAGTTTCTCTATAACCAGAGTTACACTGGCTCCTGTGTCCCTGTAGGCCTCAACCTCAACACCGTTGATTATGGGTAGTTGCTTGTACTTACCCATATTAAGGGGACAAGCAACCAAGGTGGCAAAGTCAATGCCACCATCAGAGAGTAAAATAGCCTCTGTGGTCTCCCTAACAAGACCAACCCCAACTACACTGCCAATGGTGAGCCAAGCTAAACCCTTGGATCGGCTATTTGGAGTAGATTTCCCACCACCACTGCTATTACTAGGGGCACTAGAGGTTGCAGTTGGGGTTGTGGTGGTGTGAGGGTTGGTGTTTTTCTTACGACAAGCGGAATCACTTGCCCAATGGCCTTTTACTTTACATAAATAACACCAAGGCTTTTTCTGATTGTTAGAAGAGGATTTGGATCCACCACACCATAGGATTTTTGTGGGCCTGATGAAGACTCAGAATGTTTTTTTATCTTTGTCCCCACCCTTCTCAGAAGACTTACCATCCTTCTTCTTGCCATCCTTGTCACCCCCTGTATGAACTTTTCTGTTCACTCTTGTTCTGACCCATTTGTCTGCCTTCTTTCCCAATTCTTGAAGAGAGGTCAGATCTGAGTCTACCAGGTACTGGTGCAACAAATCAGACATACAATTGTTCAGAATATGCTCTCTCAGGATTAGATTATACAGGCCTTCATAGTCAGTCACCTTACCTCCAAGTAACCAACTCTCCAAGGCCTTCACCGAACAGATTACAAAGTCTGTCCAGTCTTGAAAGGACTCTTTTCTGGTGTCTCTGAACTTAATCCTGTATTGTTCAGTGGTTAAGCCAAATCCATCCAAGAGTGCATCCTTCAAAACTTTGTAGCTATTAGCATCACTTTCTCTGACAGTAAGGAGCCTGTCCCTACCTTTACCAGTGAAAGATAGCCACAAGATAGCAGCCCACTGCCTTTGAGGCACCAACTGTACCATACAGGCCCTCTCAAGTGCAGCAAACCACTTGTTAATGTCATCCCCCTCCTTGTAAGGGGGGACTATCTTATGCAGGTTTCTGGAATCTTGCTCTCTAACAGGATTACTATAAAAAAAAAACTGCTGCTGCCACCATGGGGAACTAATCCCAATCTCTGCCTTCCCTCTCTACATCCAGAGATTCCCTGTCTAAGGCCAGCTGCTGCTGTTTAAGCTGCAGCCTGACCTCTTCCAACCTCAGCTTTCTGAGTTCCCTTTCCATTAAGTTATCCTCAGAGTGGGAGGCTTGGGAATTGTGAGACACAGAGGAAATTTGGGAATTGGCAGAGAGAGACCTGTCCCTAACGAGCTGGACCCTAGTAACCTGGCCTCCAGGAGTGAAAGGTGCCCTACTAATGTGTGACCCCCTCCCACTACCAGTGTCACTAGGTGGCCTGCTAGCTGGCAGGTATTTGGAAGAACCCTCCCCAGTCTCTTCAGGGCACTCTTCTGAGTCTGACTAGGTACCCTCCCCTCCTACCTCGTGTTCCTGGGATGGGCAAGACTCATTCTGGTCACTTTTTAGGAGAAGGCCAAAGAGAAAGTCTTTGGTAGGATTCTTGCCAATGCTTAAACCTCTTTCTATGCAGAGACCCCTCAAACTTTTAAAGTTTAAACTCTCATAGGTTGCCTGAACAACTTTGGGAGTAAGCTCTACTGCAGACATGATAGAAAAGGTTTAGGACAGAGAGAGAAAAACGTTTTTGGAACTTTTGACAGAACAGAGAAACGTGTTTTCAAACTTTTGAAAACGTTTAAAAGTTTTCAGAAACGTTTCAGAAACTTTGTAAAAAGTTTCAGAGAAGGAAATTAAACTGTTTAGTTCAATATGTATATCTTGAAGTATTTGGTATATGTTTTTCTCATGAAAAGCACCAATGGCAAAGTGGTAAAGCAGTTACAAGTGCTTATCTCACCGCTGCACCACCAATGTAAGGGGCTGGCCTGGCTTAAAGTGGGTACCTTCTGGTACTTACACCTTGTGCCAGGCCCAGTTATCGCTTATTAGTAGATTAGAGGTGTTCTAGCAGCTTAGGTTGATAGAAGTAGCTATAGCAGAGCAGCTTAGGCTGAACTAGGAGACATGCAAAGCTACTACTATACCACTTATATCACTCAGCACTATATCATAAGAAAACACAATACTCAGAGTTACTAAAAATAAAGGTACTTTATTTTAGTGACAATATGCCAAAAGTATCCCAGAGGATATACTCCCTTAGGAGGTAAGTAATATACACAAAACATATACACACAAACCAAAATCAGGTAAGTAACAGTTAGAAACGTAGTGCAAACAATGTAGAATCACAATAGAATGCAATAAGGAGAAATAGGCTTAAGGGTAACACAAACCATATACTCCAAAAGTGGAATGCGAACCACGAATGGTCCGCAGGCCTAGTGTAGTGTGTAGAGGGTCGCTGGGAGTGTAAGAAAACACTAAGGGTGTCCAAGATACCCCAACCAAAGACCCTGAAAAGTAGGAGTAAAGTTACCTTACTACCTGTAGGAGGCTGGACTGGCTTGTAGTGAGTACCAAGGGGTACTTGCACCTTGCACCAGGCCCAGTTATCCCTTATTAGTGTATAGGGTGTCTAGCAGCTTAGGCTGATAGATAATGGTAGCTTAGCAGAGCAGCTTAGGCTGAACTAGGAGACGTGTGAAGCTACTACAGTACCACTTAGTGTCATATGCACAATATCATAAGAAAACACAATACACAGTTATACTAAAAATAAAGGTACTTTATTTTTATGACAATATGCCAAAGTATCTTAGAGTGTACCCTCAGTGAGAGGATAGGAAATATACACAAGATATATATACACAATAGCAAAAATATGCAGTATAGTCTTAGAAAACAGTGCAAACAATGTATAGTTACAATAGGATGCAATGGGGAAACATAGGGATAGGGGCAACACAAACCATATACTCCAAAAGTGGAATGCGAACCACGAATGGACCCCAAACCTATGTGACCTTGTAGAGGGTCGCTGGGACTATTAGAAAATAGTGAGAGTTAGCAAAATAACCCTCCCCAAGACCCTGAAAAGTGAGTGCAAAGTGCACTAAAGTTCCCCTAAGGACAAAAGAGTCGTGTTAGAGGAATAATGCAGGAAAGACACAAACCAGCAATGCAACAACTGTGGATTTCCAATCTAGGGTACCTGTGGAACAAGGGGACCAAGTCCAAAAGTCACAAGCAAGTCGGAGATGGGCAGATGCCCAGGAAATGCCAGCTGCGGGTGCAAAGAAGCTTCGACTGGACAGAAGAAGCTGAGGTTTCTGCAGGAACGAAAAGGGCTAGAGACTTCCCTTTTGGTGGACGGATCCCTCTCGCCTTGGAGAGTCGTGCAAAAGTGTTTTCCCGCCGGAAGGATGACAACAAACCTTGCTACACGCAAATCGTGCATTTAGCGTTTTTGGACGCTGCTGGGGTCCAGGAGGGACCAGGAGGTCGCAACTTGGACCGGCAGAGAGAAGGGATGTCGAGCAAGACAAAGAGCCCTCACTGAAGCAGGTAGCACCCGGAGAAGTGCCAGAAACAGGCACTAAAAGGATGCGTGAAACGGTGCTCGCCGAAGTTGCACAAAGGAGTCCCACGTCGCCGGAGACCAACTTAGAAAGTCGTGCAATACAGGTTAGAGTGCCGTGGACCCAGGCTTGGCTGTGCACGAAGGATTTCCGCCGGAAGTGCACAGGGGCCGGAGTAGCTGCAAAGTCGCGGTTCCCAGCAATGCAGCCCAGCGAGGTGAGGCAAGGACTTACCTCCACCAAACTTGGGCTGAAGAGTCACTGGACT
Organism: Pleurodeles waltl; assembly: GCF_031143425.1. Classification (NCBI taxonomy): domain Eukaryota; kingdom Metazoa; phylum Chordata; class Amphibia; order Caudata; family Salamandridae; genus Pleurodeles; species Pleurodeles waltl. Next base: position 756,261,391 of record NC_090449.1, on the reverse strand, counting down.
GTGGGGGTCACTTGGACAGCATCGCTGGATTCGAGGGACCTCGCTCGTCGTGCTGAGAGGAGACCCAAGGGACTGGTAATGCAGCTTTTTGGTGCCTGCGGTTGCAGGGGGAAGATTCCGTCGACCCACGGGAGATTTCTTCGGAGCTTCTGGTGCAGAGAGGAGGCAGGCTACCCCCACAGCATGCACAAGCAGGAAAACAGTCGAGAAGGCGGCAGGATCAGCGTTACAGAGTTGCAGTAGTCGTCTTTGCTACTATGTTGCAGGTTTGCAGGCTTCCAGCGCAGTCAGCGGTCGATTCCTTATCAGAAGGTGAAGAGAGAGATGCAGAGGAACTCGGCTGAGCTCATGCATTCGTTATCTAAAGTTTCCCCAGAGACAGAGACCCTAAATAGCCAGAAAAGAGGGTTTGGCTACCTAGGAGAGAGGAAAGGCTACTAACACCTGAAGGAGCCTATCAGCAGGAGTCTCTGACGTCACCTGGTGGCACTGGCCACTCAGAGCAGTCCAGTGTGCCAGCAGCACCTCTGTTTCCAAGATGGCAGAGGTCTGGAGCACACTGGAGGAGCTCTGGACACCTCCCAGGGGAGGTGCAGGTCAGGGGAGTGGTCACTCCCCTTTCCTTTGTCCAGTTTCGCGCCAGAGCAGGGGCTAAGGGGTCCCTGAACCGGTGTAGACTGGCTTATGCAGAATTGGGCACATCTGTGCCCAACAAAGCATTTCCAGAGGCTGGGGGAGGCTACTCCTCCCCTGCCTTCACACCATTTTCCAAAGGGAGAGGGTGTCACACCCTCTCTCAGAGGAAGTTCTTTGTTCTGCCATCCTGGGCCAGGCCTGGCTGGACCCCAGGAGGGCAGCTGCCTGTCTGAGGGGTTGGCAGCAGCAGCAGCTGCAGTGAAACCCCAGGAAGGGCAGTCTGGCAGTACCAGGGTCTGTGCTACAGACCACTGGGATCATGGAATTGTACCAACAATGCCAGGATGGCATAGAGGGGGCAATTCCATGATCATAGACATGTTACATGGCCATATTCGGAGTTACCATGGTGAAGCTACATATAGGTAGTGACCTATATGTAGTGCACGCGTGTAATGGTGTCCCCGCACTCACAAAGTTCAGTGAATTGGCTCTGAACAATGTGGGGGCACCTTGGCTAGTGCCAGGGTGCCCACACACTAAGTAACTTTGCACCTAACCTTTACCAGGTAAAGGTTAGACATATAGGTGACTTATAAGTTACTTAAGTGCAGTGTAAAATGGCTGTGAAATAACGTGGACGTTATTTCACTCAGGCTGCTGTGGCAGGCCTGTGTAAGAATTGTCAGAGCTCCCTATGGGTGGCAAAAGAAATGCTGCAGCCCATAGGGATCTCCTGGAACCCCAATACCCTGGGTACCTCAGTACCATATACTAGGGAATTATAAGGGTGTTCCAGTAAGCCAATGTAAATTGGTAAAAATGGTCACTAGCCTGTTAGTGACAATTTGAAAGTAATGAGAGAGCATAACCACTGAGGTTCTGGTTAGCAGAGCCTCAGTGAGACAGTTAGGCACCACACAGGGAACATGTACATGCACACCTATGAGCACTGGGGCCCTGTGTGACAGGGTCCCAGTGACACATACATATAGGCCACAAACCTATGAGCACTGGGGTCCTGACCAGCAGGATCCCAGTGACACATAACAACCATACTGAAAACATAGTGTTTTCACTATGAGCACTGGGGCCTGGCTATCAGGATCCCAGTGAGACAGTGAAAACAGTGACAAACACCCTGACATACACTCACAAACAGGCCAAAAGTGGGGGTAACAAGGCTAGAAAGAGGCTACTTTCTCACACTACCCCAGAAAGACAGTAAAGTCGAGATAGGGGATTCTGCAAGCACAACAACTGACTGCAAAACACTGAAGATGGATTCCTGGACCTGAGGACCTGTAAAGGAAGGGGACCAAGTCCAAGTGTCACGCAAGTGTCCGGGGGAGGCAGGAGCCCACTAAACCCTGGATGAAGGTGCAAAAGGGCTGCCTCTGGGTGGAAGAAGCCAAAGATTCTGAAACAACGAAAGGTGCCAGGAACTTCTCCTTTGGTCAGAAGATGTCCCATGGCGAGTCAAGAGTCACAGTTGAGGATTTTGGGTTCTGCCAGGGCCCAGGAAGGACTAGGAGGTCGCCCCTTGGAGGAGGAGACAGAGGGGGCGCCCAGCAACAGAGAGAGCCCATGCAGAAGCAGGCAGCACCCGCAGAAGAACCTGAACAGGCACTTAGAAGATCTGAGGACAACGGTCAACTCAGAGCCACAAAAGAGGGTTCCACGACGTCGGAGTCCAACTCAGCGAGTTGGGCAAGGCAGGACGGAGTGCTGGGGACCTGGGCTAGGCTGTGCACAAAGGAAGTCTTGCAAAAGTGCACAGACGTCCGAGCAGCTGCTGTTCACGCAGTACACAGGATTACTGTCTGGCGTGGGGAGGCAAGGACTTACCTCCACCAAATTTGGACAGAAGGGCCACTGGACTGTCAAAGGCACTTGGACCCAGCTCCTGTGTTCCAGGGACCACGCTCGTCGGGATGTGGGGGGACCCAGAGGACAGGTGTTGCAGAAGTTTGGTGCCTGTGTTAGCAGGGGGAAGATTCCGATGACCCACGGGAGATTTCTTCTTGGCTTCCAGTGCAGGGTGAAGGCAGACAGCCCTCAGAGCATGCACCACCAGGAAACAGTCGAGAAAGCCAGTAGGATGAGGCACTACAACATTGCTGGTAGTCTTCTTGCTACTTTGTTGCGGTTATGCAGGTGTCCTGGAGCAGTCAGGGGTCGATCCTTGGCAGAAGTCAAAGAGGGAAGTGCAGAGGAACTCTGGTGAGCTCTTGCATTTTTTATCTGGTGAGATACCCACAGTAGAGACCCTAAATAGCCCTCAGAGGAGGATTGGCTACAGAGAAAGGTAAGCACCTATCAAGAGGGGTCTCTGACGTCACCTGCTGGCACTGGCCACTCAGAGCTGTCCATTGTGCCCTCACACTTCTGCATCCAAGATGGCAGAGGTCTGGGACACACTGGAGGAGCTCTGGCAACCTCCCCTGGGAGGTGCTGGACAGGGGAGTGGTCACTCCCCTTTCCTTTGTCCAGTTTCACGGCAGAGCAGGGCTGGGGGGATCCCTGAACCGGTGTATACCGGCTTATGCAAGGAGGGCACCATCTGTGCCCTTCAAAGCATTTCCAGAGGCCAGGAGACGCTACTCCTCCCAGGCCCTTGACACCTATTTCCAAAGGGAGAGGGTGTAACACCCTCTGTCAGAGTAAATCCTTTGTTCTGCCTTCCTGGGACTGGGCTGCCCAGGCCCCAGGGGGGCAGAAACCTGTCTGAGGGGTTGGCAGCAGCGGTAGCTGCTGTGGAGACCCCGGAAAGTTAGTTTGCCAGTACCCAGGCTCTATGCTGGAGACCCGGGGATGCATGGAATTGTCCCCCCAATACCAGAATGGTATTGGGTGACAATTCCATGATCCTAGACATGTTACATGGCCATGTTCGGAGTTACCATTGTGACGCTACTTGTAGGTGTTGACCTATATGTAGTGCACATGTGTAATGGTGTCCCCGTACTCACAAAGTCCGGGGAAATTGCCCTGAACAATGTGGGGGCACTTTGGCTAGTGCCAGGGTGTCCTCACACTAAGTAACTTTGTACCTAACCTTCACTAAGTGAGGGTTAGACATAGAGGTGACTTATAAGTTACTTAAGTGCAGTGTAAAATGGCTGTGAAATAATGTGGACGTTATTTCACTCAGGCTGCAGTGGCAGTCCTGTGTAAGAATTGTCTGAGCTCCCTATGGGTGTCAAAAGAAATGCTGCAGCCCATAGGGATCTCCTGGAACCCCAATTCCCTGGGTACCTAGGTACCATATACTAGGGAATTATAAGAGTGTTCCAGTGTGCCAATCAGAATTGGTAAAGTTAGTCACTAGCCTGCAGTGACAATTTTAAAAGCAGAGAGAGCATAAACACTGAGGTTCTGGTTAGCAGAGCTTCAGTGATACAGTTAGGCACCACACAGGGAACACATACCGGGCATACTTCATGAGCACTGGGGTCCTGGCTAGCAAGATCCCAGTGACACATAGGCAAAAAAGAAACATACATACAGTAAAAATGGGGGTAACATGCCAGGCAAGATGGTACTTTCCTACAATACTGTATTGTGCATAAACTTTCCCCACAAGGAAAGAAATTCATAATTACAAATACATGCAAAATTTAAATTGGCACAGAAAAATACACCCATCATAAGGGGACTTCTGAACGTTACCGGTGCAAATCTACCCACAGGGTATGAACAACAGGATTAAAACATGACCTATTATAATCTAAGATGATTGGGGAGGTTCTTTACAATCTATTTGTTAGCAATCCACATTCAAAAGCTTATTGACTTTAACCTGCCAGACCTACTGCTTTTTGGCAACTAAATAATAATTTTAAAAGATGCAAATACGGTTTAACTTTAATTGGCACCATAATATCCAGTCCAGCTGTGGCATACACTTGATCACGTTATAAATACAATACAGACTATCCTTTTACACATAACAGACATATGCTAACGGGGCAGCAACAACGTATTTAGATGCAGTCATTCAGTCACCCTCCGACCTTCTGCAAAAGTTGTATAGTTTGGAATGCTGTAGAAATGGGGTACCCCAGAGGAGTGATTAAATGTGAAAAACAGAGCCGGCAAATCTAACCATCGCAGACATTTAAGGCGGTCATTCCAACCTTGGCGGTAAAAGGCGCTTACCGCCGTGCAGAAGACCGCCATAACACCGCCGCGGCCGCGGTAAACCGCCACGGTCATTCTGACCCACAACAGGCAAACCGGCAAAATACAGACATCCACAAAAGACCGCCACACCAAAGGCCAGCGAGAAACTGGCGATGACCAAACCTCCACCGTCACGCCAACAGAAATACGCCCATGCCATTACGACCCACGAATCCACGTGGCGGTCTTTCAACCGCGGTATTCCATTGGCGGTACACACCGCCGCGCTCAAAATACACACACACTTACAAAACACAGCCACATTGGACAATTTGAATTACAAACACCTGATACACATACAAACAACACTCCCACACACCCAATACAACATAAAACACACACCCACATCACCTACAAACCCCCACTACTAGAGATTCGTGAACACGCACAGAGAAAATAGATCCGAGCACACAGACGCGCAATTCACTGTCACCCAGCAATATTATCACGCACTTCAAACTACACACCAATACACATCACCACACTTAGCACCACACAATCCACCCCACACATCACCCACACCACCCCATGGCACCGCAAAGACACCCCAGGTTTTCTAACGAAGAACTCAGGGTCATGGTGGAGGAAATTGTACGGGTAGAGCCACAGCTATTCGGGACACAGGTGCAGCACACCACCATTGCCAGGAAGATGGAGCTATGGAGCAGAATAGTGGACAGGGTCAAAGCTGTGGGACAGCACCCAAGAAATGGGACGACATCAGGAAGCGGTGGAACGACCTACGGGATAAGGTGCGTTCCATGGTATCCAGACACAACATCGCGGTGCAGCGGACTGGCGGCGGACCCCCACCGCCTCCCCCAGAATTTACAACATGGGAGGAGCAGGTCTTGGCGATCATGCATCCTGAGGGCCTCGCAGGAGTAGGTGGAGGAATGGACTCTGGTAAGTCAAATCTTAACTACTTCATCCCCCCCACCCCACCAGCATGACAACTCATACCCCCACCCCATCACAGCCAATCCTTGCAAATGTCTCACCATCACAACCCACCCATCCCAACACCAAGCCCTGCATGTGACCACAAAGCATGGACACCCATCACCTAAGCATGCCCACTGCACATAACCACCCACCCCCAAACCACCGTCACAAAAGCCCCCACACAGGAATGCAAGCACAGGGGTACATGGGCACCCACCCATTGCACGCTATGGCACACACAGAAGCAATAACCATACTTTTATACCCCTGCAGGACCCGAACGCCACATCACCGCGCAGGAGGGTCCACAAATGTCCACTCCACCCCCAGAAGAGGCCCACAGTGATGACAGCAGCTCTGTCTCCCTGGATCTAGATGACCAGCCCGGCCCATCGGGGACCTCGGGACAGTCGGTTCCCCTCAGACAGCCACAGGCCACAGCAGACCTTCCCCCCTCTGGGAACACCAGCACAGCACCCACCCAGCGGTCCCATATCTCTGTCCCCAGGACACGTCAATCAGCGGTGTGTCCACCACTACAGGGTACCCAGGTTAACCCACCACCCCAACAACAACAGGGACCTGGGGGCAGTGGTAGTGGGCACACGGTCCAGGGGACAGAGGCCCAGGGAAACAGTGGAACTGGGAGGGCTGCTGTGCGACAGGGGGGGGGACAGGCCCAGGGAACCCCCTCTCCACGAGGCCCTCTCCTCCATCATGGGAGCCTACCACCACTCCCAGGAGACAATGGCCATGGTCCTGGCCAGGTTTCAGGAGATCCAGCTTCTGCAGGAGCAACAGTATATGGGGTTCAGGGAGGAACTAAGAAACATCAGTTCCGCCATGGGCAACATCGTAGTGGCTCTGAATCAGGTAGTCACCACATTGCGGGACACTGTGGCACCACAAAGGTCCCTTGTCACTAGCATGGACCAAGAAATGCCTACCACCTCCGCCGGCGCTAGTGGACAGGAGGCCCCGACACAAGACCAACAGGCCACCAGAACCCCACCCCCTGCAGAAGGAGAACCACCCCGCAAGCGGTCCCTGAGATCCAGGAAGAAGACAGAGTAAGATGCCAAGACCCCCGCCAGCAAAGGATACCTCCCTGATTGTCATCCCACTGTCCCACATTGTCACCCTGTCCACCCTTAAACTGCCCCTGCTCCACTTTCCACAGGCATTTGGACAATGCACCTGTGATACTGATAGTCTGGACTCTGCCATGGACAATCCTCCACCATCACCCCTCACCGATTTGCAACCACCCACCAATTTAGGGCACTCTAATAAACACACTTATTGCACAAAACAATCTGGAGTCTGGCTGTGATTTTATACAAATGTATTAGACATGACCGTGCCAAATTGTATATGTACATTGTGATGACAACATACCACTGTCACACAGCTGTAGTCCATGGAAAACAAAGCAGATGTCACGCAGTGGGGCCCACATCTCTGAAATCGGAAGGGAAAGTCACAACTCAGTTACTATACACAGGGGGAAAAGGTCAGACAGTAGAGAGGTAGTACTCTTTAAGTAAATGTAATATGCCGGTGTCGATCCTTACCTGTGTGTCATTGGAAATACTGCTGTATTACTGTGTTCCTGTTGTCTATGTCGTCCTCTTCGCCTTCCTCCTCTTCACTCTCCACAGGCTTCACAGCTGCTACAACACCACCATCTGGACCATCCTCCTGCAGAAAAGGCACCTGGCGTCGCAAAGCCAGGTTGTGAAGCATACAGCAGGCCACAATGATCTGGCACACCTTCTTTGGTGAGTACATTAGGGATCCACCTGTCATATGGAGGCCCCTAAACCTGGCCTTCAGGAGGCCGAAGGTCCGCTCGATTACCCTCCTAGTACGCCCATGGGCCTCATTGTACTGTTCCTCTGCCCTTGTCCTGGGATTCCTCACTGGGGTCAGTAGCCATGACAGGTTGGGGTAACCAGAGTCACCAATTAGCCACACACAGTGCCTCTGGAGTTGAGCCATCACGTAAGGGATGCTGCTATTCCGCATGATGTACGCGTCATGCACTGACCCAGGGAACTTGGCATTAACATGGGAGATGTACTGGTCAGCCAAACAGACCATCTGGACATTCATGGAATGATAACTCTTCCTGTTCCTGTACACCTGTTCACTCCTGCTGGGGGGTACCAAAGCAACATGTGTCCCATCAATGGCACCAATGATGTTGGGAATATGTCCAAGGGCATAGAAATCACCCTTCACTGTAGCCAAATCCCCCACCCCAGGGAAGACGATGTAACTCCGCATGTGTTTCAGCAGGGCAGACAACACTCTGGACAACACCTTGGAAAACATGGGCTGGGACATCCCTGATGATATGGCCACTGTTGTTTGAAATGACCCACTTGCAAAGAAATGGAGCACTGACAGAACCTGCACTAGAGGGGGGATCCCTGTGGGTTGGCGGATTGGAGACATCAGGTCTGGCTCTAGCTGGGCACACAGTTCCTGTATAGTGGCTCGGTCAAGCCTGTATGTCAGTATGACATGTCTTTCCTCCATTGTCGACAGATCCACCAGTGGTCTGTACATGGGAAGATTCCTCCATCTCCTCGCATGTCCCAGCGGATGGTGCCTATGAAGGACAACAGCGAGCACAGAGTCAATCAACCCACAGGTACGTTCCCACAGCTTGCAAAAAACACGATTCCCAATGCACTGAATGGTTTGTATGAGTGTTGATGCAAGGCCTAGGTATGTGTGACGCAGTTAAAAGTAAGCCATGTGGGCCCTTGAAATGGCGGCTGCCTGACCTGTGAAGTGTGACAATGGGATGTGAGGTCAATGCGCTGGCGTGGCACACCGTGGCGGTAGGCGGTCGAAGACCGCGGCGCTAAGCAGCATTGGTTAACATTGAACCCTATGGGTCTCAGGAGCCAATGACGATGAGCGCCGGCGGTCGCGGTACGCAACGCTGCGGTACGCACCGCCGCGGGCGTGACCGCCATTTTCTATCTGCTTAATCACTCGATACCTGATCTTCGACAGGAGAGGACCTACACTGCAAGTGCTGCTGTGACCTCGGTCTGGAAGAGACAATGGCTCATGCGACTGGGGAAAGGGCCCCTGCCTTCACTGCTCAAGAATTGGAGAAACTCGTGGATGGGGTTCTCCCCCAGTATGCGCTACTCTACGGTCCTCCAGACCAACAGGTAAGTACACTGGGACCATGCTTTGCGGCCAATGCCTGTGTTGAGTCGGGTGGATGAAAGATGGTGGGGAGGGTAGCGAATGAGGCATGCATCAGACGACGGATGACAGGATGTGCCACATGGCAAGGGTAGGGATGGTGGGCCATTCACATTGAGGGTGCAGAAGGTGATGACTATTTTTCTCCCCCTGTACATTTCACATAGGTCAGCGCCCACCAGAAGATAGACATTTGGCGTGCCATCGCCAAGGACGTCCGGGCCCTGGGGGTCCACCAGAGACGGGGCACCCACTGCCGGAAGAGATGGGAGGACATCTGACGCTGGAGCAGGAAGACGGCGGAGGCTCAGCTGGGGATGGCCTCCCAACGTGGGAGGGGTGCCAGTCGTACTTTGAGCCCCCTGATGTCCCGGATCCTGGCGGTGGCCTACCACGATTTGGATGGGCGCGTGAGGACATCACAGCAGACACAAGGGGGTGAGTACAAACTCATTCTGCTGACTTTGCGCGCAGTGGAGGTGTTTGGGTGAGGGAGGAGGGCTGTGGGTATCCCTAGGCCAGGGCGATTTCTGTAGGCTAGGCCCCTCCGTAAGGCATGGCCCTGTGCCCCCGCCCCCCACCTCTTTAGGGTGCCAAGTACAGCGATTCATGGCCCTGTGTCATCTATGTGTGCAGTTGTCGTCCATAGGCTTGTAGGCCATGTCCCACGGATTGAGTAGTGGACCCCAAGTGCGCAGCGTAGTGCAAGGTGCTTCTGTGTCTGTCCTCTCCGCCAACGGTGTCGCCAATGCATGCACTCAACATGTCTTTATTTCTCCCCACACCCCTTTTTTGTGGTCTTCCTGTTCATGTGTGCAATAGCATCATCAGGCGGAGGAGAAGTGGCATCGGAGCACGAGGGAGCTGCATCCCACATGGCCCTGGAGGGCCATGCAACGGAGTCCGAATACACCAGTGGGACGGAGGGTGAGGGGAGCTCCACAGCGGGGACCCGTGCAGACATTAGTGACAGCGACTCGTCCTCTGAAGGGAGCTCCCTTGTGGTGGCGGCAACATCCGTGCCCCCCGCAACAACAGGTACAGCCGCCACCCAGCGCACCAGCACCGCCCTCCCAGCAGCCCCTCAGCGTTTGCCCGGTGCCCGGTCACCCAGGAAGGTGGGCATCTCCTTCGCCCCAGGCACCTCAGGCCCTGCCCCTGTCACCCCTGCTGCCCTCAGTGAGGAGGTCATTGACCTCCTGTGGACGCTCATTGTTGGGCAGACTACCCTTTTGAATGCCATCCAGGGTGTAGAAAGGGAGGTGCACCAGAGTAATGCATACCTGGAGGGCATTCATTCTGGTCAGGCTGCCCATCAGCGATCGTTCAACACTCTGGCCTCAGCACTGATGGCAGCAATTGTCCCTGTCTCTAGCCTCCCCCCTCCAACTTCCTCCACCCATACCCTATCACCTGTACCTCTGCCTATCCCAGACCATCAGACCAGCCTGCACACACCTCAACACCCAAGGGAAGCTCATCCAGACATAAGCACCACCCATCACACAAGCATTCACACAAGCAACATCCACATACAGACATACCAACACCCACTGCCTCCACTGTGTCCCCCTCCTCCTCGTCTCCCTCCCTGTCACGTCTCCACTCACACCTGCATGCACAACATCTTCAGCCACTACGTCCATCACCAGCACACCCACCAGAACACCCCGCACACGTGCAGTCACCACCCCCCTACCATTTACACGTCCCCTGTGTCCTCTCCCACTGTGTCTGTGACGCCCTCTTCCAAGCTACACAAACGCAGGCAGCCACCCACCCAACAGCCATCCACCTCACGACAGCATCCAGCCCAAGCACCTGCACCCAAAGACACCAGACTGAAAACTCCTACAACCACAACCTCTTCCTCCACTCCCATACCCACTACACCTACCCGTCCCTCTCTTCCTAAATTGAGTTTCCTTTCCAAACTTGACCTCTTTCCAACAACTCCCCCACCCCGTCCATCTCATAGGACTCCAGTCAGCACCTCAGCCACCACAAAACCGGGCCCTGTAAAGACTGTTTGCCAGGGACTGTGGAGTCCCCCACCCTCAAGGGCAGCCAGTTCAGTAAGGAGCCAAGGCACGGCCAGCCCACCCCCGGTAAAGCATCCGAAAATTGCCAGTGGCTGGCGCGAGAGGCCGAAGACACCAGGTACCAAAATTCCTACCATGGCTCCGGCAGGAAGTGTGGTGCCACCTGGCACACCCCCAAAGGTGGGAAAGGGCCACAGGCGAACAGGGAAGGGTGGGAAGGGCAGCACGCCCGACAAGTCTGCCAGCAGGCCAGCTGGCCAGGAAGGCCCCGCCAGCCCCATCCCAGGTGGGCAGGAGGACACCCACAGGCCCGGTACTGCAGCCCAGGAGGGCCACGCAAGCCACACGACAGATGGGCAGGAAGGCACCGCCAGCCACAGGTCAGGTGGCGAATGACCTCCATGCCATGGCCGGATCCGCTGACCTGGACACTCATCCGATGCACCGCTGCACAGGGCACCGCCGTCTCAAGCACCGCTGAACAGGGCACCGCCGTCTCAAGCACCGCTGAACTGGACCCTTCATCCCAAGCACAGCTGAACAGGGCACCGCCGTCTCAAGCACCGCTGCACAGGGCACCGCCGTCTCAAGCACCGCTGAACTGGGCCCTTCATCCCAAGCACTGCTGAACAGGGCACCGCTGTCTCAAGCACCGCTGAACAGGGCACCGGCATCTCAAGCACCGCTGAACAGGGCACCGCCGTCTCAAGCATCGCTGAACAGGGCCCTTCATCTCAAGCACCGCTGAACAGGGCCCTTCATCTCAAGCACCGCTGAACAGGGCACCACCGTCTCAAGCACCGCTGAACAGGGCACCGCCGTCTCAAGCACCGCTGAACAGGGCACCGCCGTCTCAAGCACCGCTGCACAGGGCACCGCCGTCTCAAGCACCGCTGAACTGGGCCCTTCATCTCAAGCACCACTGAACAGGGCACCGCCGTCTCAAGCACCACTGAACAGGGCACCGCCGTCTCAAGCACCGCTGCACAGGGCACCGCCGTCTCAAGCACCGCTGCACATGGCACCGGCGTCTCAAACACCGCTGCACAGGGCACCGCCGTCTCAAGCACCGCTGCACAGGGCACCGCCGTCTCAAGCACCGCTGAACTGGGCCCTTCATCTCAAGCACCGCTGAACAGGGCACCGCCGTCTCAAGCACCGCTGCACAGGGCACCGCCGTCTCAAGCACCGCTGCACAGGGCACCGCCGTCTCAAGCACCGCTGAACAGGGCCCTTCATCTCAAGCACCGCTGAACAGGGCACCGCCGTCTCAAGCACCACTGAACTGGGCCGTTCATCTCAAGCACCGCTGCACAGGGCACCGTCGTCTCAAGCACCGCTGAACTGGGCCCTTCATCTCAAGCACCGCTGAACAGGGCACCGCCGTCTCAAGCACCGCTGCACAGGGCACCGCCGTCTCAAGCACCGCTGCACAGGGCACCGCCGTCTCAAGCACCGCTGCACAGGGCACCGCCGTCTCAAGCATGCTGAACAGGGCCCTTCATCTCAAGCACCACTGAACAGGGCACCGCCGTCTCAAGCACCGCTGCACAGGGCACCGCCGTCTCAAGCACCGCTGCACAGGGCACCGCCGTCTCAAGCACCGCTGAACTGGGCCCTTCTTCTCAAGTACCGCTGAACAGGGCACCGCAGTCTCAAGCACCGCTGAACAGGGCACCGCCGTCTCAAGCACCGCTGAACAGGGCACCGCCATCTCAAGCACCGCTGAACTGGGCCCTTCATCTCAAGCACCGCTGAACAGGGCACCGCCGTCTCAAGCACCGCTGAACAGGGCACCGCCGTCTCAAGCACCGCTGAACAGGGCACCGCCGTCTCAAGCACTGCTGAACAGGCCCCGCCGTCTCAAGCACCGCTGAACTGGGCCCTTCATCTCAAGCACCGCTGAACTGGGCCCTTCTTCTCAAGTACCGCTGAACAGGGCACCGCCGTCTCAAGCACCGCTGAACAGGGCACCGCCATCTCAAGCACCGCTGAACAGGGCACCGCCGTCTCAAGCACCGCTGAACTGGGCCCTTTATCTCAAGCACCGCTGAACAGGGCACCGCCGTCTCAAGCATCGCTGAACAGGGCACCTCCGTCTAAAGCACCGCTGAACAGGGCACCGCCGCCTCAAGCACCGCTGAACAGGGCACCGCCGTCTCAAGCACCGCTGAACTGGGCCCTTCATCTCAAGCACCGCTGAACTGGGCCCTTCTTCTCAAGTACCGCTGAACAGGGCACCGCCGTCTCAAGCACCGCTGAACAGGGCACCGCCGTCTCAAGCACCGCTGCACAGGGCACCGCCGTCTCAAACACCGCTGCACAGGGCACCGCCGTCTCAAGCACCGCTGCACAGGGCACCGCCGTCTCAAGCATCGCTGAACAGGGCCCTTCATCTCAAGCACCGCTGAACAGGGCACCACCGTCTCAAGCACCGTTGAACAGGGCACCGCCGTCTCAAGCACCGCTGAACAGGGCACCGCCGTCTCAAGCACCGCTGCACAGGGCACCGCCGTCTCAAGCACCGCTGAACTGGGCCCTTCATCTCAAGCACCACTGAACAGGGCACCGCCGTCTCAAGCACCGCTGAACAGGGCACCGCCGTCTCAAGCACCGCTGAACAGGGCACCGCCGTCTCAAGCATCGCTGAACAGGGCCCTTCATCTCAAGCACCGCTGAACAGGGCCCTTCATCTCAAGCACCGCTGAACAGGGCACCACCGTCTCAAGCACCGCTGAACAGGGCACCGCCGTCACAAGCACCGCTGAACAGGGCACCGCCGTCTCAAGCACCGCTGCACAGGGCACCGCCGTCTCAAGCACCGCTGAACTGGGCCCTTCATCTCAAGCACCACTGAACAGGGCACCGCCGTCTCAAGCACCGCTGAACAGGGCACCGCCGTCTCAAGCACCGCTGCACAGGGCACCGCCGTCTCAAGCACCGCTGCACAGGGCACCGCCGTCTCAAACACCGCTGCACAGGGCACCGCCGTCTCAAGCACCGCTGAACTGGGCCCTTCATCTCAAGCACCGCTGAACAGGGCACCGCCGTCTCAAGCACCGCTGCACAGGGCACCGCCGTCTCAAGCACCGCTGAACAGGGCCCTTCATCTCAAGCACCGCTGAACAGGGCACCGCCGTCTCAAGCACCACTGAACTGGGCCGTTCATCTCAAGCACCGCTGAACTGGGCCCTTCTTCTCAAGTACCGCTGAACAGGGCACCGCCGTCTCAAGCACCGCTGAACAGGGCACCGCCGTCTCAAGCACCGCTGAACAGGGCACCGCCATCTCAAGCACCGCTGAACTGAGCCCTTCATCTCAAGCACCGCTGAACAGGGCACCGCCGTCTCAAGCACCGCTGAACAGGGCACCGCCGTCTCAAGCACCGCTGAACAGGGCACCGCCATCTCAAGCACTGCTGAACAGGCCCCGCCGTCTCAAGCACCGCTGAACTGGGCCCTTCATCTCAAGCACCGCTGAACTGGGCCCTTCTTCTCAAGTACCGCTGAACAGGGCACCGCCGTCTCAAGCACCGCTGAACAGGGCACCGCCATCTCAAGCACCGCTGAACAGGGCACCGCCGTCTCAAGCACCGCTGAACTGGGCCCTTCATCTCAAGCACCGCTGAACAGGGCACCGCCGTCTCAAGCATCGCTGAACAGGGCACCTCCGTCTAAAGCACCGCTGAACAGGGCACCGCCGCCTCAAGCACCGCTGAACAGGGCACCGCCGTCTCAAGCTCCGCTGAACTGGGCCCTTCATCTCAAGCACCGCTGAACTGGGCCCTTCTTCTCAAGTACCGCTGAACAGGGCACCGCCGTCTCAAGCACCGCTGAACAGGGCACCGCCGTCTCAAGCACCGCTGCACAGGGCACCGCCGTCTCAAACACCGCTGCACAGGGCACCGCCGTCTCAAGCACCGCTGCACAGGGCACCGCCGTCTCAAGCACCGCTGAACTGGGCCCTTCATCTCAAGCACCGCTGAACAGGGCACCGCCGTCTCAAGCACCGCTGCACAGGGCACCGCCGTCTCAAGCACCGCTGCACAGGGCACCGCCGTCTCAAGCACCGCTGCACAGGGCACCGCCGTCTCAAGCACCGCTGAACAGGGCCCTTCATCTCAAGCACCGCTGAACAGGGCACCGCCGTCTCAAGCACCACTGAACTGGGCCGTTCATCTCAAGCACCGCTGAACTGGGCCCTTCTTCTCAAGTACCGCTGAACAGGGCACCGCCGTCTCAAGCACCGCTGAACAGGGCACCGCCGTCTCAAGCACCGCTGAACTGGGCCCTTCATCTCAAGCACCGCTGAACAGGGCACCGCCGTCTCAAGCACCGCTGAACAGGGCACCGCCGTCTCAAGCACCGCTGAACAGGGCACCGCCGTCTCAAGCACTGCTGAACAGGCCCCGCCGTCTCAAGCACCGCTGAACTGGGCCCTTCATCTCAAGCACCGCTGAACTGGGCCCTTCTTCTCAAGTACCGCTGAACAGGGCACCGCCGTCTCAAGCACCGCTAAACAGGGCACCGCCATCTCAAGCACCGCTGAACAGGGCACCGTCATCTCAAGCACCGCTGAACTGGGCCCTTCATCTCAAGCACCGCTGAACAGGGCACCGCCGTCTCAAGCATCGCTGAACAGGGCACCTCCGTCTAAAGCACCGCTGAACAGGGCACCGCCGTCTCAAGCACCGCTGAACAGGGCACCGCCGTCTCAAGCACCGCTGAACTGGGCCCTTCATCTCAAGCACCGCTGAACTGGGCCCTTCTTCTCAAGTACCGCTGAACAGGGCACCGCCGTCTCAAGCACCGCTGAACAGGGCCCTTCATCTCAAGCACCGCTGAACTGGGCCCTTCATCTCAAGCACCGCTGCCCCATTGGCAGAAGGGGCAGGCCCGCATCTGTGTCGGGCAGGGCTGCACGAAACTCTCTGGGCACCAGTCCCCCTCCATAACCAGTGGAGACTGTTATCCACTTGAGAGACTGTGGCTTTGCACTCCCCAGGATGGCAGAGTGGCCAACCCACCCACTGTAGAGACTTGAGAGACTGTGGCTTTGCACTCCCCAGGATTGCACAGTGGGCAAGCCACCCACTGTAGAGACTTGAGAGACTGTGGCTTTGCACTCCCCAGGCTATGGCAGTGGGCAACCCACCCACTGTAGAGACTTGAGAGACTGTGGCTTTGCACTCCCCAGGATTGCACAGTGGGCAACCCACCCACTGTAGATACTTGAGAGACTGTGGCTTTGCACTCCCCAGGATGGAACAGTGGGCATGGAGGCCCCTCGTGGATCTGGCGTCTTGGACTCATCTGGCTGAGGTGCCCCCACTTCCCTTCCCCCTGAGGTGCCTGTAGTTTTCCTATCTGATGCCCCTGCAGTGTTCTCTCCGTTGGAGTCAGGTATCCTGTGTGGGCTTTGCCCATGTGAATTGGGCCCAGTGGTCTACTAACAATGACTGCTACAAATATTATGATCATTTCCTTTTGTCTTTGCATTCTTCCGGGGGGATTGGGGGGGTAACTGTGATGTATTGCTATGCATTGATGTGTGTGTTGTAGTGGGTGAGGGTGGGGGTGGGTGTGTGGCGTATGTGTGTCCCCGTAATTTTTTGCCTCCCCCCTCCCCTGTGTCGTAGGTGCAGTACTCACCGTAGTCTTCTGCGCCGGCGTTCGTGCTCCTGGTAGAGGAGCAGGAAGACAATCGCTGGCAAGATGTGTAGTTCGGGTTCCATGCTGTCCAGATTCCTCGTGGGGTGTATGGAGGTGAGCGTTTTCCGTTCGAAATGGCTGTTTCCGCCGTGTTTTTATCGGTGGGGCTACCGCCCCGGAAAAGGTGGCGGAATGGTGGGTTGTGATAGGGTGGGCGGTACATTGACTCCCGCCTGTCTGTTGGCGGTGACCGCCGCGCTGTTTGTTTGTCCCGCCGTGGCGGGCGGTGTGTTGAAGTGGCGGACTCTGTTGGCGGTTTCCGCCAGAGTCGGAATTCCATTTTTTTTACCGCCAGGGTTGGAATGACCCCCTAAGTGTGGGTTGACCCTGTCCACTCGAATGTGGGGCAGTAAATCTAACTGCTGAAAAATAGCTACCACGATAGTTATTGCTCACATACATTAAAGTGAAAACAGACATAAAAAACATTTTTAAGTACAGTGTGCATTTCCACAAAGAACTCATGACATAGCTCATTCTGGAATGAGAAACCGAAATAAGCAATAGCCTATAATACAGTGGTTCTTAAAATGTGGTCCGGGGAAACGTTTAAAACGTTCTGAAATAGTTAGAATCTTAAATTTGAGACCAAGAATTAAGTTGATAGCCACAGATTAATTTGTGGGAGCAGTGTAAATTCACCAGATAGAATATAGTATGAACGATGAATGAATTACCTTAATTGAATTTATAACCCAACAAAAAAAAATCCAACATTCCAGTTTAAAGTTTTTTTCTTTTCTACGTTTGTTCGTGAATTAAATGCATATTAGCATTTTGTATTTGTTTGATTAATGTGTCTGTATTTTCGTGGTTCAAATCATTTACACCGCTTTGGTTGGGAGTCGCCGGCTTCCAGTAATGTCTCAATGGGGTACCCAGAATCTAGTAGTAATGCTTTTGAGGGGGGTCCACATAAGTGGAACGTTTTATTTAAGAATCGCTGCGATAATGCATCCAGTGTAACCAGTGGACTATTAAAACTTCGCAGCAAATCTGGGAACGGACAACCTTGCTATACAATCTCGTGGTTTTACATTACACACATATTCGCTTTGGCGCTGCACGATAATGGCGAAAGTCTTCGCGTAATTTAGAATCTCCTAATATCTTTAGTCACCACAATTAAGTCTAACGCCAAAACGTAGAACCCCTCGGCAGAATGTTGCACCATTGAGGTGGCTGCTGCACTCGTCTATCAAAAACATAACATAGAGCCCATCGGGCTGAAAAGTGAAATGACCACACACCTCACCAATAAGGGGTAAAAGGCCGCTTTAATAGAACAGGTCTGGTAAAATACAACCTTGGCATATAGCCTCACAAAACTACCCAGACCTCACTAATACAAAATCATCACCTTACCGCTCCCCCTCCCTCTAAACTGGCCCAACCGCACTACCCCTTGTCGCATCCCCCACCTTGACCCGACTAACTGTAGGAAAGTACCATCTTGCCTGGCATGTTACCCCCATTTTTCACTGTATATATGTTGTTTTAGTTGTATGTGTCACTGGGACCCTGGTAACCCAGGGCCCCAGTGCTCATAAGTGTGCCTGAATGTGTTACCTGTGTAGTGACTAACTGTCTCACTGAGGCTCTGCTAATCAGAACCTCAGTGGTTATGCTCTCTCATTTCTTTCCAAATTGTCACTGACAGGCTAGTGACCATTTTTTACCAATTTACATTGGCTTACTGGAACACCCTTATAATTCCCTAGTATATGGTACTGAGGTACCCAGGGTATTGGGGTTCCAGGAGATCCCTATGGGCTGCAGCATTTCTTTTGCCACCCATAGGGAGCTCTGACAATTCTTACACAGGCCTGCCACTGCAGCCTGAGTGAAATAACGTCCACGTTATTTCACAGCCATTTTACACTGCACTTAAGTAACTTATAAGTCACCTATATGTCTAACCTTTACCTGGTAAAGGTTAGGTGCAAAGTTACTTAGTGTGAGGGCACCCTGGCACTAGCCAAGGTGCCCCCACATTGTTCAGAGCCAATTCACTGAACTTTGTGAGTGCGGGGACACCATTACACGCGTGCACTACATATAGGTCACTACCTATATGTAGCTTCACCATGGTAACTCCGAATATGGCCATGTAACATGTCTATGATCATGGAATTGCCCCCTCTATGCCATCCTGGCGTTGTTGGTACAATTCCATGATCCCAGTGGTCTGTAGCACAGACCCTGGTACTGCCAGACTGCCCTTCCTGGGGTTTCTCTGCAGCTGCTGCTGCTGCCAACCCCTCAGACAGGCAGCTGCCCTCCTGGGGTCCAGCCAGGCCTGGCCCAGGATGGCAGAACAAAGAACTTCCTCTGAGAGAGGGTGTGACACCCTCTCCCTTTGGAAAATGGTGTGAAGGCAGGGGAGGAGTAGCCTCCCCAGCCTCTGGAAATGCTTTGTTGGGCACAGATGTGCCCAATTCTGCATAAGCCAGTCTACACCGGTTCAGGGACCCCTTAGCCCCTGCTCTGGCGCGAAACTGGACAAAGGAAAGGGGAGTGACCACTCCCCTGACCTGCACCTCCCCTGGGAGGTGTCCAGAGCTCCTCCAGTGTGCTCCAGACCTCTGCCATCTTGGAAACAGAGGTGCTGCTGGCACACTGGACTGCTCTGAGTGGCCAGTGCCACCAGGTGACGTCAGAGACTCCTTGTAATAGGCTCCTTCAGGTGTTAGTAGCCTTTCCTCTCTCCTAGGTAGCCAAACCCTCTTTTCTGGCTATTTAGGGTCTCTGTCTCTGGGGAAACTTTAGATAACGAATGCATGAGCTCAGCCGAGTTCCTCTGCATCTCCCTCTTCACCTTCTGATAAGGAATCGACCGCTGACCGCGCTGGAAGCCTGCAAACCTGCAACATAGTAGCAAAGACGACTACTGCAACTCTGTAACGCTGATCCTGCCGCCTTCTCGACTGTTTTCCTGCTTGTGCATGCTGTGGGGGTAGTCTGCCTCCTCTCTGCACCAGAAGCTCCGAAGAAATCTCCCGTGGGTCGACGGAATCTTCCCCCTGCAACCGCAGGCACCAAAAAGCTGCATTACCGGTCCCTTGGGTCTCCTCTCAGCACGACGAGCGAGGTCCCTCGAATCCAGCGACACCGTCCAAGTGACCCCCACAGTCCAGTGACTCTTCAGCCCAAGTTTGGTGGAGGTAAGTCCTTGCCTCACCTCGCTGGGCTGCATTGCTGGGGACCGCGACTTTGCAAGCTTCTCCGGCCCCTGTGCACTTCCGGCGGAAATCCTGTGTGCACAGCCAAGCCTGGGTCCACGGCACTCTAACCTGCATTGCACGACTTTCTAAGTTGGTCTCCGGCGACGTGGGACTCCGTTGTGCAACTTCGGCGAGCACCGTTTCACGCATCCTCGTAGTGCCTGTTTCTGGCACTTCTCCGGGTGCTACCTGCTTCAGTGAGGGCTCTTTGTCTTGCTCGACGTCCCCTCTCTCTGCAGGTCCAATTTGCGACCTCCTGGTCCCTCCTGGGCCCCAGCAGCGTCCAAAAACGCCAAACCCACGATTTGCGTCTAGCAAGGCTTGTTGGCGTCCATCCGGCGGGAAAACACTTCTGAACGACTCTCCAAGGCGTGGGGGATCCATCCTCCAAAGGGAAAGTCTCTAGCCCTTGTCGTTCCTGCAGTATTCACAGTTCTTCAGCCTAGTAAGAGCTTCTTTGCACCAACCGCTGGCATTTCTTGGGCATCTGCCCATCTCCGAGCTGCTTGTGACTTTTGGACTTGGTCCCCTTGTTCCACAGGTACCCTCAGACAGGAATCCATCGTTGTTGCATTGCTGATTTGTGTTTTCCTTGCATTCTCCCTCTAACACGACTATTTTGTCCTTAGGGGAACTTTGGTGCACTTTGCACTCACTTTTCAGGGTCTTGGGGTGGGTTATTTTGCTAAATCTCACTATTTTCTAATAGTCCCAGCGACCCTCTACAAGGTCACATAGGTTTGGGGTCCATTCGTGGTTCGCATTCCACTTCTGGAGTATATGGTTTGTGTTGCCCCTATCCCTATGTTTCCCCATTGCATCCTATTGTAACTATACATTGTTTGCACTGTTTTCTAAGACTATACTGCATATTTTTGCTATTGTGTATATATATCTTGTGTATATTTCCTATCCTCTCACTGAGGGTACACTCTAAGATACTTTGGCATATTGTCATAAAAATAAAGTACCTTTATTTTTAGTATAACTGTGTATGGTGTTTTCTTATGATATTGTGCATATGACACTAAGTGGTACTGTAGTAGCTTCACCCGTCTCCTAGTTCAGCCTGAGCTGCTTTGCTAAGCTACCATTATCTATCAGCCTAAGCTGCTAGACACCCTATACACTAATAAGGGATAACTGGGCCTGGTGCAAGGTGCAAGTACCCCTTGGTACTCACTACAAGCCAGTCCAGCCTATGTACTTGGCCTCAGATCAAGGATGGCTGAGTACATGAAAAAGGCCAGTAAAAACCTTCAGGCCAGCCAAGAGCTCCAGAAGCAATGGCATGATCAGAAGGCTGTTTTGGTTCAGTACCAACCAGGGCAGAAAGTGTGGGTCTTGGAGCCTGTGGCCCCAAGAGCACTCCAAGATAAATGGAGTGGACCCCACACAATTGTTGAAAAGAAGGGTGAAGTCACCTACTTGGTTGACTTAGGCACTGCCAGGAGTCCCCTTAGGGTGCTCCATGTCAACCGCCTGAAACCCTACTATGACAGGGCTGATCTCACCCTGCTCATGGCAACAGATGAGGGACAGGAAGAAGACAGTGATCCTCTACCTGATCTCTTCTCTTCCACAGAACAAGAGGCTCTTGTGGAAGGTGTAGTTTTGGCTGATTGTCTTACTGCTGAGCAGAAAGATAATTGCATAAATCTCCTAGGACAATTTTCAGAACTCTTCTCCATTGTGCCAGGCACCACTTCTTGGTGTGAGCACACTATAGATACTGGAGACAGTTTACCTGTCAAAAGTAAGATCTATAGGCAGCCTGACCATGTCAGGGACTGCATAAAGCAAGAAGTTCAGAAGATGTTGGAACTAGGAGTGGTTGAGCACTCTGACAGTCCATGGGCTTCTCCTGTGGTACTGGTACCAAAACCCAATTCTAAAGATGGAAAGAAGGAAATGAGGTTTTGTGTAGACTATAGAGGTCTCAACTTGGTAACCAAAACTGATGCTCACCCTATACCCAGGGCAGATGAGCTAATAGATACACTGGCATCTGCCAAGTATCTAAGCACTTTTGATTTGACTGCAGGGTATTGGCAGATCAAAATGTCAGAAGATGCTAAACCTAAGACTGCATTTTCTACCATTGGAGGACATTACCAGTTTACTGTAATGCCTTTTGGTTTGAAAAATGCACCTGCCACTTTTCAGAGGTTGGTGAACACAGTCCTGCAATGGCTGGAAGCTTTCAGTGCAGCATATTTGGATGATATAGCTGTCTTTAGCTCCAGCTGGGATGATCACCTGGTCCACCTATGGAAAGTTTTGGAGGCCCTGCAAAAGGCAGGCCTCACTATCAAGGCTTCAAAGTGCCAGATAGGGCAGGGTAAGGTGGTTTATCTGGGACACCTTGTTGGTGGGAAACAGATTGCACCACTTCAGGGGAAAATCCAAACTATTATTGATTGGGTTCCCCCTACCACTCAGACTCAGGTGAGAGCCTTCCTAGGCCTCACTGGGTATTACAGGAGGTTCATTAAGAACTATGGCTCCATTGCAGCCCCTCTTAATGACCTCACATCCAAGAAAATGCCTAAAAAGGTATTATGGACAGCAAACTGTCAGAAAGCTTTTGAGGAGCTGAAGCAGGCCATGTGCTCTGCACCTGTCCTGAAAAGCCCTTGTTACTCTAAAAAATTCTATGTCCAGACTGATGCATCTGAATTAGGAGTAGGGGCAGTCCTATCACAACTTAATTCTGAGGGCCAGGATCAACCTGTTGCTTTTATTAGTAGAAGGTTGACCCCTAGAGAAAAGCGTTGGTCTGCCATTGAGAGGGAGGCCTTTGCTGTGGTCTGGGCTCTGAAGAAGTTGAGGCCATACCTGTTTGGCACTCACTTCATTGTTCAGACAGACCACAAACCTCTACTTTGGCTAAAACAAATGAAAGGTGAAAATCCTAAATTGTTGAGGTGGTCCATACCCCTACAGGGAATGGACTATACAGTGGAACATAGACCTGGGAGTAGCCACTCCAATGCAGATGGACTCTCCAGATATTTCCACTTAGACAATGAAGACTCATCAGGTAATGGCTAGTCTTATTGTCCTTCGTTTGGGGGGGGGTTGTGTAGGAAAGTACCATCTTGCCTGGCATGTTACCCCCATTTTTCACTGTATATATGTTGTTTTAGTTGTATGTGTCACTGGGACCCTGGTAACCCAGGGCCCCAGTGCTCATAAGTGTGCCTGAATGTGTTACCTGTGTAGTGACTAACTGTCTCACTGAGGCTCTGCTAATCAGAACCTCAGTGGTTATGCTCTCTCATTTCTTTCCAAATTGTCACTGACAGGCTAGTGACCATTTTTTACCAATTTACATTGGCTTACTGGAACACCCTTATAATTCCCTAGTATATGGTACTGAGGTACCCAGGGTATTGGGGTTCCAGGAGATCCCTATGGGCTGCAGCATTTCTTTTGCCACCCATAGGGAGCTCTGACAATTCTTACACAGGCCTGCCACTGCAGCCTGAGTGAAATAACGTCCACGTTATTTCACAGCCATTTTACACTGCACTTAAGTAACTTATAAGTCACCTATATGTCTAACCCTTACCTGGTAAAGGTTAGGTGCAAAGTTACTTAGTGTGAGGGCACCCTGGCACTAGCCAAGGTGCCCCCACATTGTTCAGAGCCAATTCACTGAACTTTGTGAGTGCGGGGACACCATTACACGCGTGCACTACATATAGGTCACTACCTATATGTAGCTTCACCATGGTAACTCCGAATATGGCCATGTAACATGTCTATGATCATGGAATTGCCCCCTCTATGCCATCCTGGCGTTGTTGGTACAATTCCATGATCCCAGTGGTCTGTAGCACAGACCCTGGTACTGCCAGACTGCCCTTCCTGGGGTTTCTCTGCAGCTGCTGCTGCTGCCAACCCCTCAGACAGGCAGCTGCCCTCCTGGGGTCCAGCCAGGCCTGGCCCAGGATGGCAGAACAAAGAACTTCCTCTGAGAGAGGGTGTGACACCCTCTCCCTTTGGAAAATGGTGTGAAGGCAGGGGAGGAGTAGCCTCCCCCAGCCTCTGGAAATGCTTTGTTGGGCACAGATGTGCCCAATTCTGCATAAGCCAGTCTACACCGGTTCAGGGACCCCTTAGCCCCTGCTCTGGCGCGAAACTGGACAAAGGAAAGGGGAGTGACCACTCCCCTGACCTGCACCTCCCCTGGGAGGTGTCCAGAGCTCCTCCAGTGTGCTCCAGACCTCTGCCATCTTGGAAACAGAGGTGCTGCTGGCACACTGGACTGCTCTGAGTGGCCAGTGCCACCAGGTGACGTCAGAGACTCCTTGTAATAGGCTCCTTCAGGTGTTAGTAGCCTTTCCTCTCTCCTAGGTAGCCAAACCCTCTTTTCTGGCTATTTAGGGTCTCTGTCTCTGGGGAAACTTTAGATAACGAATGCATGAGCTCAGCCGAGTTCCTCTGCATCTCCCTCTTCACCTTCTGATAAGGAATCGCCCGCTGACCGCGCTGGAAGCCTGCAAACCTGCAACATAGTAGCAAAGACGACTACTGCAACTCTGTAACGCTGATCCTGCCGCCTTCTCGACTGTTTTCCTGCTTGTGCATGCTGTCGGGGTAGTCTGCCTCCTCTCTGCGCCAGAAGCTCCGAAGAAATCTCCCGTGGGTCGACGGAATCTTCCCCCTGCAACCGCAGGCACCAAAAAGCTGCATTACCGGTCCCTTGGGTCTCCTCTCAGCACGACGAGCGAGGTCCCTCGAATCCAGCGACACCGTCCAAGAGACCCCCACAGTCCAGTGACTCTTCAGCCCAAGTTTGGTGGAGGTAAGTCCTTGCCTCACCTCGCTGGGCTGCATTGCTGGGGACCGCGACTTTGCAAGCTTCTCCGGCCCCTGTGCACTTCCGGCGGAAATCCTGTGTGCACAGCCAAGCCTGGGTCCACGGCACTCTAACCTGCATTGCACGACTTTCTAAGTTGGTCTCCGGCGACGTGGGACTCCGTTGTGCAACTTCGGCGAGCACCGTTTCACGCATCATCGTAGTGCCTGTTTCTGGCACTTCTCCGGGTGCTACCTGCTTCAGTGAGGGCTCTTTGTCTTGCTCGACGTCCCCTCTCTCTGCAGGTCCAATTTGCGACCTCCTGGTCCCTCCTGGGCCCCAGCAGCGTCCAAAAACGCCAAACGCACGATTTGCGTGTAGCAAGGCTTGTTGGCGTCCATCCGGCAGGAAAACACTTCTGCACGACTCTCCAAGGCGTGGGGGATCCATCCTCCAAAGGGGAAGTCTCTAGCCCTTGTCGTTCCTGCAGTATTCACAGTTCTTCAGCCTAGTAAGAGCTTCTTTGCACCAACCGCTGGCATTTCTTGGGCATCTGCCCATCTCCGAGCTGCTTGTGACTTTTGGACTTGGTCCCCTTGTTCCACAGGTACCCTCAGACAGGAATCCATCGTTGTTGCATTGCTGATTTGTGTTTTCCTTGCATTCTCCCTCTAACACGACTATTTTGTCCTTAGGGGAACTTTGGTGCACTTTGCACTCACTTTTCAGGGTCTTGGGGTGGGTTATTTTGCTAACTCTCACTATTTTCTAATAGTCCCAGCGACCCTCTACAAGGTCACATAGGTTTGGGGTCCATTCGTGGTTCGCATTCCACTTCTGGAGTATATGGTTTGTGTTGCCCCTATCCCTATGTTTCCCCATTGCATCCTATTGTAACTATACATTGTTTGCACTGTTTTCTAAGACTATACTGCATATTTTTGCTATTGTGTATATATATCTTGTGTATATTTCCTATCCTCTCACTGAGGGTACACTCTAAGATACTTTGGCATATTGTCATAAAAATAAAGTACCTTTATTTTTAGTATAACTGTGTATGGTGTTTTCTTATGATATTGTGCATATGACACTAAGTGGTACTGTAGTAGCTTCACCCGTCTCCTAGTTCAGCCTGAGCTGCTTTGCTAAGCTACCATTATCTATCAGCCTAAGCTGCTAGACACCCTATACACTAATAAGGGATAACTGGGCCTGGTGCAAGTACCCCTTGGTACTCACTACAAGCCAGTCCAGCCTCCTCCTAATATCTTTAGTCACCACAATTAAGTCTAACGCCAAAACGTAGAACCCCTCGGCAGAATGTTGCACCATTGAGGTGGCTGCTGCACTCGT
This sequence comes from Pleurodeles waltl, assembly GCF_031143425.1. Lineage (NCBI taxonomy): Eukaryota > Metazoa > Chordata > Amphibia > Caudata > Salamandridae > Pleurodeles > Pleurodeles waltl. Next base: position 756,235,254 of record NC_090449.1, on the reverse strand, counting down.
CTATCAAAAACATAACATAGAGCCCATCGGGCTGAAAAGTGAAATGACCACACACCTCACCAATAAGGGGTAAAAGGCCGCTTTAATAGAACAGGTCTGGTAAAATACAACCTTGGCATATAGCCTCACAAAACTACCCAGACCTCACTAATACAAAATCATCACCTTACCGCTCCCCCTCCCTCTAAACTGGCCCAACCGCACTACCCCTTGTCGCATCCCCCACCTTGACCCGACTAACCCTTTTACCCATCTGTCCTGCAGTCACCTTATCCCTTTACCCTTGTCTGTGCAAATTCCCTGCCCTCTCCTCTTTCTGATATACCCCTTCCCCCCTGAAAGGCCAATATGCAAATTACAAAAAACACCCTTCCCAACCAGACCTGACTATCAGCGGCAATGACATGAAACAAAAAACCCCACCCTTAACACAATACCAACAAAAATTTAACTAGACCTGCCCTGTTAAAACATAAAAACAGCAAAAATTCTGAAATTCTGAACCAATGGGAAAATAAAGAAAGTCAAAAACAAAGCCAACCCAAAAACACCCTTTCCCCATTAAGAAAACTTAGAAGAATTAAATCCACAACAAAGAGGGAGGGCGGGTGTTCACAAAGACAAAATGCCCACTGGGTGTGACAACGGCCAAAGAGGCCGCCCACACCCAGCCCCTGCCTTTTATCCCCTCTGCCACGTCACCGCCCTATCCTGCCCATAACCCAATCCCTGTTCGGGCTCGTGGAACATTCCACCACAGCCCGATAAACCCGGGGGGAGACGGGCAAGCCCTTTGCTCCCCCCAAGTCCCCATTTGGCACACGCAGACAATCAGTGGTCATGATGGAAAGGAGGAGTCTGGAATGGTGTCCGAGGGGCGATATGGAATCCGTAGTAAAACGTTTCATCATTATAAAGCTATTACTGTCATTTAGGAAGTACGTGCAATCTCGAACGCACCACGATGACTTCAGACAACTGCGCATCACAGGCCCAAAAAATAGCAAACGTTTCTCTGGCGGAATTAAAGTGTTAACGAGATCGAACACAATATAGGCGCATTTGAATATCGGTATTATCACTTTCAACAGTCGCCCTCAGACTTTTGTAGATGGGTTAATGGGAAGGTGCACGAACAGGCAGTACAGGGCGACTTCACGCTTCCGAGTCTTACATTCCATTTTCCTTCACAGCGCATTACATCGAGCGTACTATTGAACTCAAAATGTGTTGCATAAAATATATTTAAAAAAAAAAAAATATATATATATATATATATATATGGCCACTCGTATCCTCTCTACAGCAGAAAGCCAGCAACGGAGGAGAAAAAGTGCTGCGTACAGTGATTTTACATAGATGAAAACGGACGACTGACGCCACAGCGCAGTCCCCAAGAGCTTGGCAGTGAAAATCTCTGAATACTCGCATTGAGGCCACTCCCTACAGTGGCCAGACTAACAATAAGGTATGTCACTCGGCCCTACGGAACGCAGGCGGGGCATGGGTGACACAACAAAACAAAGGCTAACAGGAAAGCGCATTGCTTCCGCCCGGAGAACATCGCCACTCCGAAATTTTGCCACAGAGCCCTAGTCCGTAGACATAGCTTACAGACAGGATTTTATACGACCAAGCGTCGGTCACCGTATCACTAAGGTTAGAGAAAGAAAAGGAACATAAATGCCACGGAAGTGTAACTTCTTGAAACTACCATAAATAAAACGTGCTGGCCCTGGAAAAGACCTCCTCTGATGTTGATTTTTAGTTTACAGAGGGAGTTGGTGGGGAGGAGGGACTGAACACCCACCCACAGTGCAAGGCAAACAGGCCAATACTGAAAGAAAAAGTCCCCTTCAGAAGAGATAAACAGGACATAGTGTAATTACACTGTACTTTGTGCTGCTCCCAAAATGAAAAAGGCAGGACAAAGAGGCAGAACGGACCACTAGCAAGCAAGGGCACTGCAACTAACAAATAAGAACACTGGAACTCACTCCATTGTATAATTTAGTATACAGCAGGCCGAACGCTACCGCTCGACCTAAAAAAACAAGTGAAAATAACATGTGAAATGTTCATAGGTTGTGACTAATAATTATAACCATAAATCCTGATAATTTTATATTAACAGATTGTGAAAATGTGAGAAATGAGAGAACGACATTTAGGAAGAGAGAGAAAAAGACATGTGTCAAGATGGTCCCCAAAACCATATTATTGTTTGTTGTTGGTTCTTTGTTTTTGGTCCTTCATTTGTTTTTATTAATTTCGCTGTGGGTTTTGACTCACAGATCTTTATTCATGCCAAAGATCAGTGGTTTTCTTTGGATATGTGACTATATATTTCATGTCTACCAGGACTGGACTGTCATAATTTGTGAACGAGTGCGCATATGAGCAGGATACAAATTCATCCAGATATGTGCACAATAATTTGGATATTCGTGGGGGATAGGATTTATAGCTGCTGGGCAATACTTTTATCAAACAACTGAATATTAACAAGCGGAAGGTGTCACCAAGGTATATTTGTGAAATAGGTGTAGAGTTCAGCACTATGGGGGTCATTCTGACCCTGGCGGTCATGGACCGCCAGGGCCAACGACCGCGGGAGCACCGCCAACAGGCTGGCGGTGCTCCCAAGGGCATTCTGACCGCGGCGGTACAGCCGCGGTCAGAAACGGGAAACCGGCGGTGTCCCGCTGGTTTCCCGCTGCCCCTGGGAATCCTCCACGGCGGCGCTGCAAGCAGCGCCGCCATGGGGATTCCGACCCCCTTCCCGCCAGCCTGGCACTGGCGGTTTCCACCGCCAGAACCTGGCTGGCGGGAACGGGTGTCGTGGGGCCCCTGGGGGCCCCATTCAGATTTTCAGTGTCTGCGTGGCAGACACTGAAAATCGCGACGGGTGCAACTGCACCCGTCGCACCCCATCCACTCCGCCGGCTCCATTCGGAGCCGGCATCCTCGTGGAAGGGGGTTTCCCGCTGGGCTGGTGGGCGGCCTTCTGGCGGTCGCCCGCCAGCCCAGCGGGAAACTCAGAATGACCGCCGCGGTCCTTCTGAGTTGACCCCCTATATGATGGAGTTGTTTGCCTACAATCTAATTTTGGCTTAGGCCTGCATTATCATTGTTAATTTTGTAGGTATTCAACATAAGCACTTGCTAGAGTTGGTTTCCGAATGAGAACAGTTCAATTTGAGTGATAACACTGATATTTAAATATGGAGGCCTCCTTCTGGTTCCCTTACACACATTTTGTTTTTTTGTCCTTTGTCAATGTCTATTACTATTTGAGAATGTGTTTGCTATGCCCACTTCATCCGTGATCAAGGCTACTGCTGAAACGTGTTGGAGGGGAAGCTTTCTTCCTGAGCAAACAATTTTCAGCAGAGGATGATTGTCTGATATGTATATAACTATTTTATGTATATAATATATATATTGTGGGTGGCAGGCCTGGCTTATAGTGGGTACCTTGTGGTACTTAAACCTTGTGCCAGGTCCAGTTATCCCTTATAGTAGATTAGAGGTGTTCTAGCAGCTTAGGCTGATAGAGGTAGCTATAGCAGAGCAGCTTAGGCTAAACTAGGAGACATGCAAAGCTCCTAACATACCACTTATATCACTTAGCATTATATCATAAGAAAACACAATACTCAGAGTTACTAAAAATAAAGGTACTTTATTTTAGTGACAATATGCCAAAAGTATCTCAGAGGATACACTCCCTAAGGAGGTAAGTAATATACACAAAATATACACACACAAACCAAATCAGGTAAGTAAACAGTTAGAAAAGTAGTGCAAACACTGTAGAACACAATAAAATGGAATAGGGAGAAATAGGCCTAGGGGCAACTCAAACCATATACTCCAAAAGTGGAATGCGAACCACAAATGGACCCCAGGCCTAGTGTGGTGTATAGAGGGTTGCTGGGAGTGTAAGAAAACACTAAGGGGCATATTTATACTCTGTTTGCGCCGGAATTGCGTCTTTTTTTTGTGACGCAATTCCGACGCAAAACTAATATTTATACTTTGGCGTTAGACGCGTCTAGCGCCAAAGTCCATGGAGTTTGCGTCATTTTTTAGCGTGGACACCTACTTTGCGTTAATGAGATGCAAGGTAGGCGTTCCCGTCTAAAAAATTGACTCCGAGGCATGTGCGCCGTATTTACACTCCCGGGCAAAATTCACGCCCGGGAGTGGGCGGGTCAAAAAAAATGACGTCCGGCCGCTTTTGCGCCGTTTTTTATCGCCTGGAAAAGGCAGGCGTTAAGGGACCTGTGGGCTCTGAAGGAGCCCAGAGGTGCCCTCCCATGCCCCCAGGGACACCCCCTGTCACCCTTGCCCACCCCAGGAGGACACCCAAGGCTGGAGGGACCCATCCCAGGGACATTAAGGTAAGTTCAGGTAAGTCATTTTTTTTATTTTTTTTTGTGGCATAGGGGGGCCTGATTTGTGCCCCCCTACATGCCACTATGCCCAATGACCATGCCCAGGGGACATAAGTCCCCTGGGCATGGCCATTGGGCAAGGGGGCATGACTCCTGTCTTTGCTAAGACAGGAGTCATTTCTATGGGGGTTGGGAGTCGTAAAAAATGGCGCAAATCGGGTTGAGGCGAAAAATTTGCCTCAGCCTGACTTGCCCCATTTTTTGGCGCCCAAGCTCCATATCCTCCTACGCCGGCGCTGCCTGGTGTACGTCGTTTTTTTCCACGCACACCAGGCAGCGCCGGCGGCTAACGCTAATTTTTTTCACGCAAAACTGCGTTAGCGCAGTTTTGCGTCAAAAAGTATAAATATGGCCCTAGGGGTGTCCAAGATACCCCACCCCAAGATCCTGAAAAGTAGGAGTAAAGTTACCGTACTACCCCAGAAAGACAGTAAAGTCGAGATAGGGGATTTTGCACGAACAACAACTGACTGCAAAGCACTGAAGACGGATTCCTGGACCTGAGGACCTGTAAAGGAAGGGGACCAAGTCCAAGAGTCATGCAAGTTTCCAGGGGTGGGCAGGAGCCCACTAAACCCCGGATGAAGGTGCAAAAGGTCTGCCTCCGGGTGGAAAAAGTAAAAGGTTCTGCAACAACGGAAGGTGCCAGGAACTTCTCCTTTGGTCAGAAGATGTCCTACGGCGTGCTGGAGGATGCAGAGTCGTTTCCATGCAGAAATACCACAAACAAGCCTTGCTAGCTGCAAGAATCGCGGATGAAGGTTTTGGGTGCTGCAAGGGCCCAGGAAGGACCAGGAGGTGGCCCCATGGAGGAGGAGACAGAAGGGGCGCTCAGCAACACAGAGAGCCCACGCAGAAGCAGGCAGCACCCGCAGAAGCACCTGAACAGGCATTAGGAAGATCTCAGCATGACGGTCGACTCAGCACAACAAAAGGGAGTTCTACGAAGTCGGAGTCCAACTCAGCGAGTTGGGCAATGCAGGATGGAGTGCTGGGGACCTGGGCTAGGCTACGCATGAAGGAAGTCTTGCAAGAGTGCACAGAAGCCCTAGCAGCTTCAGTTCACGCAGTACACAGGATTACTGTCTGGTGTAGGGAGGCAAGGACTTACCTCCACCAAATTTGGACAGAAGGGCCACTGGACTGTCAGGGACATTTGGACCCAGCTCCTGTGTTCCAGGGACCACGCTCGTCAGCATGAGAGGGGGCCCAGAGCACCGGTGATGCAGAAGTTTGGTGCCTGCGTTGGCAGGGGGAAGATTCCGTTGAACCACGGGAGATTTCTTCTTGGCTTCCAGTGCAGGGTGAGGGCAGCCCTCAGAGCATGGACCACCAGGAAACAGTTGAAAAAGCCGTCAGGATGAGGCACTACAATGTTGCTGGTAGTCTTCTTGCTTCTCTACTTTGTTGCGGTTTTCCAGGTGTCCTGGAGCAGTCAGGGGTCGATCCTTGGCAGAAGTCAAAGAGGGAAGTGCAGAGGAACTCTGGTGAGCTCTTTCATTCGTTATCTGGTGAGATGCCCACAGGAGAGACCCTAAATAGCCCTCGGAGGAGGATTGCCTACAGAGAAAGGTAAGCACCTATCAGGAGGGGTCTCTGACGTCACCTGCTGACACTGGCCACTCAGAGCTGGCCATATTGCCCTCACACATCTGAATCCAAGATGGCAGAGATCTGGGACACACTGGAGGAGCTCTGGGCACCTCCCCTGGGAGGTGCTGGTCAGGGGAGTGGTCACTCCCCTTTCCTTTGTCCAGTTTCGCACCAGAGCAGGGCTGGGGGGATCTCTGAACTGGTGTAGACTGGCTTATGCAAGGAGGGCACCATCTGTGCCCTTCAAAGCATTTCCAGAGGCCAGGAGAGGCTACTCCTCTCAGGCCCTTCACACCTATTTCCAAAGGAAGAGGGTTTAACACCCTCTCTCAGAGGAAATCCTTTGTTCTTCCTTCCTGGGACTGGGCTGCCCAGGCCCCAAGGGGGCAGAAACCTGTCTGAGGGTTGGCAGCCGCGGTAGCTGCAGAGAAAACCCCGGAAAGTTAGTTTGGCAGTACCCGGGCTCTATGCCTGAGACCCGGGGATGCATGGAATTGTCCCCCCAATACCAGAATGGTATTGGGGTGACAATTCCATGATCTTAGACATGTTACATGGCCATGTTCGGAGTTACCATGGTGACACTACATATAGGTGTTGACCTACATGTAGTGCACATGTGTAATGGTGTCCCCGCACTCACAGAGTCTGGGGAAATTGCCCTCAACAATGTGGGGGCACTTTGGCTAGTGCCAGGGTGCCTACACACTAAGTAACTTTGCACCTAACCTTCACTAAGTGAGGGTTAGACATATAGGTGACTTATAAGTTACTTAAGTGCAATGTAAAATGGCTGTGAAATAACATGGACGTTATTTCACTCAGGCTGCAGTGGCAGTCCTGTGTAAGAATTGTCTGAGCTCCCTTTGGGTGGCAAAAGAAATGCTGCAGTCCATAGGGATCTCCTGGAACCCCAATACCCTGGGTACCTCACTACCATATACAATGGAATTATATGGGTGTACCAGTATGCCAATGTGAATTGGTAAATTTAGTCACTAGCCTGTTAGTGACAAATTTGGAAAGCAGAGAGAGCATAACCACTGAGGTTCTGGATAGCACAGCCTCAGTGAGACAGTTAGGCTTCACACAGGGAACACATATAGGCCACAACCTTATGAGCACTGGGGTCCTGGCTAGCAGGATCCCAGTGACACATATCAAACACACGGACAACATAGGGTTTCCACTATGAGCACTGGGGTCCTGGCTAGCAGGATCCCAGTAAGACAGTAAAAACACCCTGACACAAACAGGCCAAAAGTGGGGGTAACAAGGCTAGAAAGAGGCTACCTGCCTACACAACCCCCCCCCAAACGAAGGACAATAAGGCTAACCTTGGCCAGTTGAGTCTTTATTGTCCAAGTAGTGATAAGTAGAGGGTAGCTCTGTAATAGATTGGTTACTCCCTTTATCATCCACTACATGGTTACTTGCCCGTGGGATGTGAACCACCCTGTTTGAAGTTTTTTAGCTGGACAACAATGTGAAGTTATATTCTCAGAGTTCCTATTAGTATGTTTGAGTTTAGAGCAGTGGGAATTGTCCACTGGACCTATATCAAATGATGAGAATGCCAGACAGGGATGCTGTCTCACTAAAGCCATAGCTGGGCAAAAACGTTGTCCATATGGCTGTAAGATAGAACAGGGTTGTTGTTTCTCTTGAGTTGGAGCAGGGCAGGGATGCTGTATATGAGCTCCACACTAGGGCAGGGCTGCTGTCCTAAGTGTTGTGAGGCAGTGCAGGGTTGCTGCACTAAAGTTTCTCTGGGAGGTTTGGAGGGATGCTCCATGTTAACTAAAATGGTGCACTTTTTCTCACCAATATTAGTTATCCCACAGAGAGGTACTTCTACCTCAGGGAGTACAGCTGTGCTAGCTGATGGTTCCCTTGGTACAGGTGCCACCCCAGGAGAGGTTTCTCCCACCACAGGAATGGTATCCTGAATGGCAGGGTGGGTAGGGGATACTTTGATGCCCTTTTTTCCTGTTGTTGGAGAAGGATCCTGAGTTTTCAGGCCTTTTTCTCTCCTTTGCTTTTTCATTTCATCTGAAATGAGAGGAAGCAATTCCTCAAGGATACCCAGCATGGCTGCATGGGTATTAAACTCTACCTCAGCCCAACTTGAGATCTCTAGGTCATTACCTAAGAAACAGTCTACAGGTAATCTAGGTGATACTACCACCTGCTTAGGGCCAGTAACTCCACCCCAACTAAACTGAATTAGAGCTAAGGGAAGGAACTTAGGGGGTCATTCTGACCTCGGCGGTAAAAGTCGCTTACCGCCGGCCAGAAGGCCGCCATAACACCGCCGCAGCCGCGGTAAACCGCCACGGTCATTCTGACCCGCAACTGGCAAACCGCCAAAAACCCGACATCCACAAAAATCCGCCACACCAAAGGTCAGCGGGAAACTGGCGATGACCAAACCTCCACCGTCACGCCAACAGAAATATGTCCATACCATTCCGACCCACAAATCCCCGCACCGGCCTTTCAACGGCGGTATTCCATTGGCGGTACACACCGCCGCGGTCAAAATACACACACCTTTACAAAACACATCCACATTGGATAATTCAAAATACACACACCTGAGACACATACACACACCACTCCCACACACCCAATCCAGTATAAAACACACACCCACATCACCCACAAACCCCTACAACCACAATTGCGAGTGAAGGACAGAGAGAGAGAGCACAGCATAGAGTACACCATCACACAGAGGCAAATCACAACATCACCCACACACTTTCCACGCACAAAACACCATACACCACCACACTCACCACACTCTACAAGACATACACCACCCCTCATCTCATCCACACCACCCCAGGGCACCCCAAAGACACCCCAGGTTCTCTGACACAGAACCAAGGGTCATGGTGGAGGAAATAGTTTGTGTAGAGCCCCAGCTCTTCGGGGCACAGGTGCAGCACACCACCATTGCCAGGAAGATGGAGCTATGGCAAAGAATAGTGGACAGGGTCAACGCTGTGGGACAGCATCCACGCAATCGGGATGACATCAGGAAGCGGTGGAACGACCTACGGGGTAAGGTGAGTTCCATGGTATCAAGGCACAACATTGCGGGGCAGAAGACTGGCGGCGGACCCCTACCTACTCCCCCAGAATTCACAGCATGGGAGGAGGAAGTCTTGCACATCCTGCATCCTGAGGGCCTCGCAGGAGTAGGCGGAGGAATGGACTCTGGTAAGTCAAATCTTCACTACTTCATTCCCCCCACCCCACCTGCATGCCAAATCATACCCCCACCCTCACTCCCACCCCCATCACACCAACTCCTTGCTAATGGCTCACCATCACAACCCACCCATCCCAAAACCTAGCCCTGCATGCCTCCCCAAAGTATGGACACCCATCCCCAAAGCATGCCCACTGCACACACCCATCACCCCCACAAGCCACCGTCACAAAAGCCCCCACAAGGGAATGCCAGCACTGGGGGACACGGCCACCCACCCATTACACGAAATGCCACACACAGAAGCAATAACCATACTCTTATACCCCTGCAGGACCCGAACGCCACCACACCGCCACGGAGGGTCCAGAGAGGTCCATCCCACCCCCAGAAGAGGCCCCCAGTGATGACAGCAGCTCTGTCTCCCTGGACCCTAATGACCAGCCCGGCCCATCGGGGACCTCGGGACAGTTGGTTCCCCACAGACAGCCACAGGCTACACTAGACCTAACCCCCTCTGGGAACACCAGCACAGCTCCCACCCAGCGGGCCCATGCCTCTGTCTCCAGGACACGTCAATCAGCAGTGTGTCCACCACTACAGGGCACCCAGGTTGACCCACCACCCCAACAACAACAGGGACCTGGGGGCAGTGGTAGTGGGCACACCGTCCAGGGGACAGAGGCCCAGGGAAACAGGGGAACTGGGAGGGCTGCTGTGCGACAGGGGGGGGACAGGCCCAGGGAACCGACTCTCCAAGAGGCCCTCTCCTCCATCATGGGAGCATACCACCACTCCCAGGAGACGATGGCTACGGTACTGGCCAGGTTCCAGGAGATCCAGGTCATGCAGGAGCAACAGTACATGGGGTTCAGAGAGGAACTGAGTAACATTAGTACCGCAATGGGGACCATTGTCGTGGCCCTAACCCAGATAGTCACCACATTGCGGGACCATGTGGCACCACTAAGGGCCCCTGTCACTAGCCTGGACCAGGAACAGCCTACCACCTCCGCCGGCGCTAGTGAACAGGAGGCCCCCACACAACGACAGGCCACCAGAACCCCACCTCCTGCAGAAGAAGAACCACCCCGCAAGCGGAACCTGAGATCTCACAAGAAGACAGAGTAGGATTGCAAGACCCCCGCCAGCAAACGATACCCCCTGATGTCATCCCACTGTCCCACATTGTCACCCTGTCCAACCTTGAACTGCCCCTGCTCCATCCTTCCACAGGCATATGGACAATGCACCTGTGCGACTGAGAACTGGACTCTGCCATGGACATTACTCCACCATCACCCATCCCTGTTTTACAATCATGTTCCATAAATTTAGCACTTGAATTAAATCACTTTTTGCAATAAAAAAATCTGGAGTCTGCTTGTAATTTGAACAAATGTATTAGACATAACGGTGCCAAAATGTTCAGTTACATTGTGATGACAACATACCACTGTCACACAGCTGTAGTCCATGGGCAAACAAAGCAGAGGTCACGCAGTGGGGCCCACAGCTCTGAAAACGGAAGGGAAAGTCACAACTCAGTTAACAGGAACTGGGGGGGAACTCAGACAGTAGAGAGGCAGGAGACTTTAAGTAAATGTAAAATGGCATGGTTGATTCGTACCTGTGTGCTACTGAAAATACTGTTTGTATCACTGTGTCCCTGTTGTCTGTGTCGTCCCCGTCGTCCTCCTCCTCTTCACTCTCCACAGGCTCCACAGCTACTACAACACCACCATCTGGACCATCCTCCTGCAGGAAAGGCACCTGGCGTCGCAAAGCCAGGTTGTGAAGCATACAGCAGGCCACGATGATATGGCACACCTTTTTGGTGAGTACATTAGGGATCCCCCTGTCATATGCAGGCACCTAAACCTGGCCTTCAGGAGGCCGAAGGTTCTTTCTATAATCCTCCTAGTTCGCCCATGGGCCTCATTGTAGCGTTCCTCTGCCCTTGTCCTGGGATTCCTCACTGGGGTAAGTAGCCACGACAGGTTGGGGTAACCAGAGTCACCTATTAGCCACACACGGTGTCTCTGTAGCTGTTCCATCACATAAGGGATGCTGCTATTTCGCATGATGTACGCGTCATGCACTGACCCAGGGAACTTGGCATTTACATGGGAGATGTACTGGTCAGCCAAACAGACCACCTGGACATTCATAGAATGTTAACTTTTTCTGTTCCTGTACACCTGCTCACTGCCACTGGGGGGAACCAAGGCCACATGGGTACCATCAATGGCACCAATGATGTTGGGGATATGTCCAAGGGCATAGAAATCACCCTTCACTGTAGCCAAATCGGCCACCTCAGGGAAAACAATGTAGCTCCGCATGTGTTTCAGCAGGGCAGACAACACTCTGGACAAAACCTTAGAAAACATAGGCTGAGACATCCCTGATGATATGGCCACTGTTGTTTGGAATGATCCACTTGCCAAAAAATGGAGTACTGACAGAACCTGCACCAGAGGGGGAATCCCTGTGGGTTGGCGAATGGGGGACATCAGGTCTGGCTCCAGCTGGGCACACAGTTCCTGTATAGTGGCTCGGTCAAGTCTGTATGTAAGTATGACATGTCTTTCTTCCATTGTCGACAGGTCCACTAGCGATCTGTACACAGGAGGATTCCTCCATCTCCTTGCAAGTCCCAGCGGACGGTGCCTAGGAAGGACAACATGGAGCACAGAGTCAAGCAACCCACAGGTACGTAACCACAGCTTGCACAGTACACGATTCGCTATGCATTGAGTGGCAATGCAAGGCCTAGGCCTGTGTGACGCCGTAGAAATTCAGCCATGTGGGCCCTTGAAATGGCGGCTGCCTGACCTGTGAAGTGTGACAATGGGATGTGAGGTCAATGCGCTGGCGTGGCACACCGTGGCGGTAGGCGGTCGAAGACCGCGGCGCAAAGCAGCATTGGTTAACATTGAACCCTATGGATCTCAGGAGCCAATGACGATGTGCGCCGGCGGTCACGGTACGCACCGCCGCGGTACGCACCGCCGCGCTGGTGACCGCCATTTTCTAACTGCTTAATCACTCGAGACCTGATCATCCACAGGAGAGGACCTATACTGCAAGTGCTGCTGTGAACTCGGTCTGGAAGAGACAATGGCTGCTGCGACTGGGGAAAGGGCCCCTGCCTTCACATCTGAGGAATTGGATAAACTCGTTGATGGGGTCCTCCCCCAGTATGCGCTACTCTACGGTCCTCCAGACCAACAGGTAAGTACACTGGGAGCACGTAGTATGGGCTATGCCTGTGTTGAGTGGGGTGGATGTAAGATGGTGGGGAGGGGAGCGTATGAGGAGAGCAACGCACGACAGATGAGAGCATGTGCCACATGGCAAGGTTGGGGAGGGGGGGCCACTCACATCGACCATGCAGAAAAGTGATGATATTTCTTTTTCCACCCTGTCCATGTCACATAGGTCAGCGCCCATCAGAAGATCGACATTTGGCGTGCCATCGCCAAGGATGTCCGGGCCCTGGGGGTCCACAACAGACGGGGCACCCACTGCCGCAAGAGGTGGGAGGACATCCGTTGCGGGAGCAGAAAGACCGCCGAGGCTCTGCTGGGGATGGCCTCCCAACGTAGGAGGGATGCCAGTCGTCAATTGACCCCCCTGATGTCCCGGATCCTGGCGGTGGCCTACCCCGATTTGGATGGGCGCGTGAGGACATCACAGCAGACACAAGGGGTGAGTATCAGCACATTCTGCTATATTAGCGCACAGTGGAGGCGTCTGGGTGGGGGAGGAGGGCTGTGGCTATCTCTAGGCCAGGGCGGTTTCTGTAGGCTAGGCCCCTCCGTTAGACATGGCCCTGTGCCCCCGCCCCCCACCTCTGTAGGGTGCTAAGTACAGCTATCCATGGCCCGGGCTCACCTATGTGTGCATTTGTAGGCCAAGTCACAATAATTGAGTAGTGTACCCCGAGTGCGCGGCGTAGTGCAGGGGGCTTCTGTGTCTGTCCTCTCCGCCAACGGTGCCGCCAATGCATGCACTCAACATGTCTTTCTTTCTTCTCTCCCCCCCTTTTTTTTGGTTTTCCTGCTCATGTGTGCATTAGCATCATCAGGCGGAGGAGAAGTGTCATCGGCGCACAAGGGAGCTGCATCTCACATGGGCCCGGAGGGCCCTGCAACCGACTCGGACTTAACCAGTGAGACGGAGGGCGAGGGGGGCTCCACAACGGGGACCCGTGGAGACGTCAGCGACACCGACACGTCCTAGGAAGGGAGCTCCCTTGTGGTGGCGGCACCCAGCGCACCAGCTCCGCCCTCCCAGCAGCCCCTCAGCTTTCGCCCCGTGCCCGCTCGGCCAGGAAGCCGGCCATCTCCTTCGCCCCTGGCACCTCAGGTCCTGCCCCAGTTACCCCTGCTGCCCTCAGTGAGGAGGTCATTGTTGGGCAGTCTACCCTTTTGAATGCCATCCAGGGGGTGGAAAGGGAGGTGCATCGGAGCAATGCATACCTGAAGGGCATTCATTCGGAGTGTTCTCTCCAATGGAATCGGGTCTCGTGTGTGGGCTTTGCCCATGTGTTTATGCACATTGGCCCACGGACAATGGCATGTAGCCAATATGTGCCGGACTTTTGGACTATGTTCATATTCTTCATGTTGTGATTTATTTGTTTTAATAATCTCATATTTCACTTAAGTTCAAATATGCTTTAATATACTTCTATTTTAATGATCATTTTATTTTTTCTTTGAATTATTCCGGGGGTTTGGGGGGTGTAAATCTGACTTGTTGCTCTGCATTGGTGTGTGGGGATTTGGGGGGGGGGTCGCGTATGTGTGTGCCCGTAATCTTTTCTTCTCCCCCCTCCCCTGTGTCGTAGGTGCAGTACTCACCGTTGTCTCCTGCGGCGGCGTTCGTGCTCCTGGTAGAAGAGCAGGTAGACAATCGCTGGTAGGATGTTTAATTCGGGTTCCATGCTGTCCAGATTCCTCGTGGAGTGTATAGAGGTGAGCGTTTTCCCGTTCGTGATCTGTTTCCGCCATGTTTTTATCGGCGGGGCTCGCGCCCCGGAAAAGGTGGCGGATTGGTGGGTCGTGATAGGGTGGGCGGTACATTGTCTGCCGCCTGTCTGTTGGCGGTGACCGCCGTGCTGTTTGTTTGCCCCGCCATGGCGGTCGGAGTGTTAAAGTGGCGGCCTGTGTTGGCGGTTCCCGCCAGGGTCAGAATTCCATTTTTTTACCGCTTGCCTGTTGGCGGGTTGGCCGCCGCTTTAACACCGACCGCCAGGGTTGGAATGACCCCCTTAGTGGAGTTGTGGACATCAATAATCTTGTACTGCTGTCCAATGATGTGTTTTGCAGGAGACACTAGGTTTTCAGTCACCAAAGTGATACTTGCACCTGTGTCCCTGTAGGCCTGAGCCTCAACACCATTTATTGAAACTGTCTGCCTGTACTTATCCATTGTAAGGGGACAAGCAGCCAGTGCGGCAAGGCCAATGCCACTAGGTGTGACAGAAACTGTCTTGGGACTGACTACCCCAGTTTCTATGATGGACCCAAAAGTCAACCCAACTACACCCTTATTTTGACTGTTGCCAGCAGTCCCACCACTATTGCCACTACTGCTAGGGGCAATAGAGCTTGATGTCTTAGTGGTGGTAGGCTCAGGGGGTGTACCTGGGCTGGACTTATCCCCTGGCCTATGGCCTTTATTTTTATACACATAGCACCAAGGCTTTTTAATGTGTGTGGGTTGTGAAGAAGAGGAAGAATTTGATTTATCCCCACCCCCTGAAGAGTGTTTAGGATTTGAAGAACGATCTTTAGTTTTACCTTTATCCCCATGCTTATCCTGAGATTTCTCACCATGTTTCTTCTTGCCATCCTTGTCACCCCCTGTATGAAGTTTTCTGTTCACTCTTGTTCTGACCCATTTGTCTGCCTTCTTCCCCACTTCTTGGGGAGAGGGCAGATCTGAGTCTACCAAGTACTGGTGCAACACATCAGACACACAATTGTTCAAAATATGCTCTCTCAGGATTAGATTATGCAGGCTTTCATAGTCAGTCACCTTACTGCCATGTAACCAACCCTCCAAGGCCTTCACTGAACAGTCTACAAAGTCTGTCCAGTCTTGAGAGGACTCTTTTCTGGTGTCTCTGAACGTAATCTTGTATTGTTCAGTGGTTAAGCCAAATCCATCCAAGAGTGCATCCTTCAAAACTTTGTAGTTATTAGCATCTCTTTCTCTGACTGTAAGGAGCCTATCCCCACCCTTACCAGTGAAAGATAGCCACAAGATAGAAGCCCACTGCCTTTGAGGGACCATCTGTACCATACAGGCCCTCTCAAGTGCAGCAAACCACTTGTTAATGTCATCCCCCACCTCGTAAGGGGGGACTATCTAATGCAGGTTTCTGGAATCTTGCTCTCTAACAGGATTATTATTAAAAACACTGCTGCTGTCACCATGGGGAACTAACCCCAACCTCTGCCTTTCCCTTTCCACATCCAGAGATTCCCTGTCTAAGGCCAGCTGCTGCTGTTTAAGCTTCAGCCTGGCCTCTTCCAACCTCAGCTTTCTGAGGTCCCTTTCCATTAAGTTATCCTCAGGGTGGGAGGGTTGGGAATTGTGAGTCACAGAAGAAATGTGGGAACTGGCAGAGTTGGACCTGTCCCTATCTGGCTGGACTCTAGTAACCTGGCCTTTAGGAGTGAAAGGGCCCCTACTAGTGTGTGACCCCCTCCCACTACCAGTGTCACTAGATGGCCTGTTAGCTGACTGGTCCGTGGAACAACCTTCCCCGGCATCCTCAGGGGACTCCTCTGAGTCTGGCTGGGTAACCCCCTCCTCTACCTCCTGATCCTGGGATGGGCCAGATTGGTTCTGGTCACTTTCTAGGAGAAGGCTAAGGAGAAGATCTTTTGTAGGATTCTTACCAATTGCTAAACCTCTTTCAATGCAGAGACCCCTCAAACTTTTAAAGTTTAGATTCCCATATGTTGCCTGGACAAGTGTGGGAGTAAGCTCTACTGTAGACATGACAGAAAAGGTTTAGGACAGAGAGAGAAAAACGTTTTTTTTAGAACTTTTAAAAGAAAGAATAGAGAAAAACTTTTTCAAACTTTTGAAAACTTTTGAAAGTTCTCAGAAACTTTTTGGAAAGTTTTAGAGATGGAAAGTTAAACTGTTTAGGTTACTGTGTATATTCTGAAGTATTTGGTATATGTCTTTCTGATGAAAAGCACCAATGACAAAGTGGTAAAGCAGTTACAAGTACTTATCCCACCGCTGCACCACCAATGTAGGAGGCTGGTCTGGCTTATAGTGGGTACCTTGTGGTGCATACACCTTTTGCCAGGTCCAGTTATCCCTTATTAGTAGATTAGTAATGTTCTAGCAGTTTAGGCTGATAGAGGTAGCTATAGCAGAGCAGCTTAGGCTGAACTAGGAGACATGCAACGTTCCTACTGTACCACTTATATCACTTAGCAATATATCATAAGAAACACAATACTCAGAGTTACTAAAAATAAAGGTACTTTATTTTAGTGACAATATGCCAAAAGTATCTCAGAGTATATACTCCCTTAGGATGTAAGTAAAATACAAAAAATATACACACAAACCAAAATCAGGTAAGTAAACAGTTAGAAAAGTAGTGCAAACACTTTAAAACACAATAGAATGCAATAGGACACAATAGGCCTATGGGCAACACAAACCATATACTCCAAAAGTGGAATGCGAACCACAAATGGACCCCAGGCCTAGTGTAGTGTGTAGAGGTTCACTGGGAGTGTAAGAAAACACTAAGGGTGTCCAAGATACCCTCCCCAAGACCCTGAAAAGTAGGAGTAAAGTTACCCTACTACCCCAGAAAGACAGTAAAGTCGAGATAGGGGATTCTGCAAATACAACAACTGACTGCAAAGCACTGAAGATGGATTCCTGGACCTGAGGACCTGTAAAGGAAGGGGACCAAGTCCAAGAGTCACGCAAGTGTCCAGGGGGGGACAGGAGCCCACTAAACCCCAGATGAAGGTGCAAAAGGGCTGCCTCAGAGTGGAAGAAGCCAAAGATTCTGAAACAACGGAAGGTGCCAGGATTTTCTCCTTTGGTCAGAAGATGTACCACGGCATGATGGAGGATACAGAGTTGTTTCCATGCAGAAAGAACGCAAACAAGCCTTGCTAGCTGCAAGAGTTGCGGTTAATGATTTTGGGTGCTGTCAGGGCCCAGGAAGGACTAGGATGTCGCCCCGTGGAGGAGGAGACAGAGGGGGCGCTCAGCAACAGAGAGAGTCCACGCAGTAGCAGGCAGCACCCCCAGAAGCACCTGAACAGGCATTCAGAAGATCTGAGCACGACAGTCGTCTCAGCACAACAAAAGAGGGTCCCACGAAGTCGGAGTCCAACTCAGCGAGTTGGGCAATGCAGGACGGCGTGCTGGGGACCTGGGCTATTCTGTGCACGAAGGAAGTCTTGAAAAAGTGCACAGAAACCCTGGCAGCTGCAGTTCACGCAGTACACAGCATTACTGTCTGGCGTGGGGAGGCATGGACTTACCTCCACCAAATTCAGACAGAAGGGCCACTGGACTGTCGGGACACTTAGATCCAGCTCCTGTGTTCCAGGGACCACGCTCGTCAAGATGAGACCGGTGATGCAGAAGTTTGGTGCCTGCGTTAGCAGGTGGAAGATTCCGTCGACCCATAGGAGATTTCTTCTTGGCTTCCAGTGAAGGGTGAAGGCAGACAGCCCTCAGAGCATGCACCACCAGGAAACAGTTGAGAAAGCCGGCAGGATGAGGCACTACAATGTTGCTGGTAGTCTTCTTGCTACTTTGTTGCGGTTTTGCAGGCGTCCTGGAGCAGTCAGCGGTCAATCCTTGGCAGAAGTCGAAGAGAGAAGAACAGAGGAACTCTGGTGAGCTCTTGCATTCGTTATCTGATGAGAAACGCGCAGGAGAGACCGTAAATAGCCCTCAGAGGAGGATTGGATACAGAGAGAGGTAAGCACCTATCAGAAGGGGTCTCTGACGTCACCTGCTGGCACTGGCCACTCAGAGTTCTCTATTGTGACCTCACACCTCTGCATTCAAGATGGCAGAGGTCTGGGACACACTGGAGGAGCTCTGGGCACCTTCCTTGGGGAGGTGCTGGTCAGGGGAGTAGTCACTCCCCTTTCCTTTCTCCAGTTTCACGCCAGAGCAGGGCTGGGGGGATCTCTGAACCGGTGTAGATTGGCTTATGCAAGGAGGGCACCATTCGTGCCCTTCAAAGCATTTCAAATGGCCAGGAGAGGCTACTCATCTCAGGCCCTTAACGCCTATTTCCAAAGGGAGAGGGTGTAACACCTTCTCTCACAGGAAATCCTTTGTTCTGCCTTCCTGGGACTAGGCTGCCCAGGCTCCAGGGGGGCAGAAACCTGTCTGAGGGTTGGCAGCAGCGGTAGCTGCAGAGAAAACCCCAGAGAGTTAGTTTGGCAGTACCCGGTCTCTATCCTGGAGCCCTGGGGATGCATGGAATTGTCCCCCCAATACCAGAATGCTATTGGGGTGACAATTCCGTGATCCTAGACATGTTACATGGCCATGTTCGGTGTTACCATTGTGACGCTACATATAGGTATTGGCTATATGTAGTTCACGCGTGTAATGGTGTCCCGCACTCGCAAAGTCTGGGGAAATTGCCCTGAACAATGTAGGGTACCTTGGCTAGTGCAAGGGTGTCCTCACACTTAGTAACTTTGCACCTAACCTTCACTAAGTGAGGGTTAGACATATAGGTGACTTATAAGTTACTTAAGTGCAGTGTAGAATGGCTGTGAAATAACTTGGACATTATTTCACTCAGGCTACAGTGGCAGTCCTGTATAAGATATGTCTGAGCTCCCTATGGGTGGCAAAAGAAATGCTGCAGCCCATAGGGATCTGCTGGAACCCCAATACTCTGGGTACCTAGGTACCATATACTAGGTAATTATAAGGGTGTTCCAGTGTGCCAATGAGAATTAGCCAGCAGTGACAATTTTAAAAACAGAGAGAGCATAAACACTGAGGTTCTTGTTAGCAGAGCCTCAGTGATACAGTTAGGCACCACACAGGGAACACATACAGGGTACACTTTATGAGCACTGGGATCCTGGCTAGCAGGATCCCAGTGACACAGGCAAAAACAATATGCATACAGGTAACAAATGGGGTAACATGCCAGGCAAGATGGTACTTTCCTACACAATTGCAATTTAGTATCCTTACCAGCAACATATAAATCAGTCCCTAAGTCTCTGAAATGGAAGAAAAAATCCTTCCAGCAGATTGTGGCCTATATGGGTTCCAGAAGGCCCTATAGCCGTTAGATGAAGTTCCTGTCAAGCCACTGACTGTTGGTGGGAAAGCTCAGAGCAGGAAATATTCAAAATTCACACCCAATGCAGGTCATTCACCAGTCACATACCTCTGGCACTTTTACCTAGTGAAGATGTATACCTTCAAACTGAGTTCCTTTTTTGCAGATTGGATTCTGAAAGTGGGGCAAGGCAGAAAACATGACTCTACAAGGCTGGATACCTTCTCAGTGAAGTCAAGCTGAAATTGATTCTCTGCTGCAGAAAACCTCTGGGTTAGAGCACTGTGAATATTTGGACCAACACCAATGCATCTTTGTTGGATTGACTTGGCAGGTGTAAACAGGTCTTCTGCAACTTCTCCAGGCAAAAGATCTGGATACCTTTCTAAGTTCAAGGTTTAAGGCTAAGCAGGATGAGCACTTGGGTACACAGGCCAAGAGTTCTGGGAACTCAGGAACAGTACTTGGGGGTCAGGACTTACACCAACAGACACAACCAGCAGGGCCCATAGCGGGTCCAGGTGGGTCTAGTCAGCTGACTCTTCCAGGAAAGTGAGCTCCTTGCAGCGTTTGTGTACCTGCAGCTTAACATGAGAACAGACCCTTGGACTCCACTTTTTGTCCTAGGTACAAGTGGGAGCAGGTGTAGCAATTATGGTTCTCCTCACAGGTTTCAACAGCAGGTGCAGTCCTTCAGTCTTCCACAGGCCCAGTAGTGTTCTGTAAAAATTATAAAGATGTGCCACATTTATGTATGGCATTCGCCTGTGGAAAGGGGTGACTCTTGGCCCCTCCCTAACTAAGCGGGAAGAAGGTCCCATGGGGAATCCAATCCACATTTGCAGCAGTCCCTCTGTGTTTTACTGAAAACAATCCCAGAGAGTCTCAGTCTACTTAAAAAAAAAAACAAGATGACTACACCTTTGTCCCTTGTGCAGAGCTCCAGGCTCCACCAACCATAGTCAAAGCTACTGGACATTTTAAACCAAAGGGAAATAATATAATATTTCATTATAAAATTTGGATACATACTTAGGCCCTCATTATGACACTGGCAGTAAATCCAGCTTACCGCCACGCTGACGGCTGCCAACGTACAGCCGCGGCGGCGGATATCTGTTCACCATGTTATGACACACACCAATCCAACAGAATACAGCCACACACACAAATCTGCCAGACCAAAGGTCAGTGATAAACTGGCAGTATAAAAACCCACACCGTAACGCCAACAGAAACAACGCCCATCAGATTATGACCCACGAATCACCACAGCGGACATTCAATGGCGGTAACCATTGGCGTTACATACCGCCGCACTCACAATGAACACCCACATATAAAACAACACCACATTGGACAATTCAAACAACACACACCTGACACCCATACACACACCACACCTACACACCCACACCACTATAAAACAAACACCCACAGTACCCACAACCCTTTACGAATACAAATCGTTGCCACCAGACTGACACCAAGAATACTGCGACAACTAGACACACACACCACTCACACCCATATACCCCTCACACACTCCACATCACACACCCCAATATATTACCCAACACACCCTCACCAACACACATCACATAAAATTCATGGCACGACAAAGGTACCCCCGTTTAACTGAGGAGGAGTTAAGGGTCATGGTGGAGAAAATTGTCAGGGTAGAGCCACAGCTGTTTGGCGCACAGGTGAAGCAGATATCAATAGCAAGGAAGATGGAGCTATGGCAGAGAACCGTGGACAGGGTCGATGCCGTGGGACAGCACCCCAGAACAAGGGACGACATCAGGAAGAGGTGGAACGACCTACGGGGGAATGTACGTTCCAAAGCAGCAAGACACAAGCTCGCTATACAGAGGACTGCCGGTGGACCCCCACCTCCATCCTCACAACTCACAGCATGGGAGGAGCAAGTCTTGGCAATACTGCATCCTTAGGGGCTGGCCTGAGTTGGAGGAGGACTGGACTCTGGTAAGTCAACTTTCAACAATTATCACCCCCCATGCATGCATGCCATCACACACCCTCACCCTCACTCCCATCACTCCACTCCATCCCACACACTGCACCATCACATCACACTAATCCCAATGCCAAACCCTGCATGCTGTACCAATGCATGGACACCCATCACAGCCCTGCATGGACACTCATCACTAAAGCATGCACAGCATAGGGAAACTAGCAACCTCACCATACACCAACATACACAAGTAAATGCTGTCAGGGCAACACCAACCATAGAGGGATGTACAAATGTCATACTGTAGGAAAGTACCATCTTTCTTGGCATGTTACCCCCATTCTTACCTGTATTCCAGTATGTTATTGTCTGTCTCCCTGGGATCCTGCTGGTCAGGACCCCAGTGCTCATATTTTATGACCTATGTGTGTGTATTCTGTAATGCTTGACTGTGTCACTGAGGCTCTGCTAACCAGAACCTCAGTGCTTATTTTCTCTCTGCTTTTAAATGTGTCACTATAGGTTAGTGACTTCATTTACCAATTTCAATTGGCACACTGGACCCCCCTTAAAGGTCCCCAGTATATGGAACCTAGGTAACCAGGGCATTGTGGTTCCAGGAGATCCTTATTGGCTGCAGCATTTCTTTTGCCACCCATAAGGAGTTCAGACAAACCATTCCACAGGTGTGCCATTGCAGCCTGCGTGAAATAGCACACACACTATGTCACAGCCATTGTCTCTGCACTTAAGTAACTTATAAGTCATCTATATGTCTAACCTTCATTCACTGAAGGTTAGGTGCAAAGTTACTAAGTGTGAGGGCATCCTTGCACTAGAAAGGGTGCCCCCACATAGTTCAGGGGCAATTCCGGGGACTTTGTGAGAGCGGGGATGCCATTACACATGTGCACTACATATGGGACTTTGTGAGTGCGGGGACGCCATTACACGGGTGCACTACACATAGGCCAATACCAATATGTAGCTTCACAATGTAACCTTGAATATGGCCATGTAAGGTGTCGGAAATCATGGAATTGTCCCCCCATTCCAAATCGGGTATTGGGGAGCCAATTCCATGCATCCTGGGGGCTCCCCCATGGACCCCCAGTACTGCCAAACCAGCTCTCTGAGGCTTGCACTGCAGCTACAGCTGCTGCCACCTCACAGAGAAGGTTCTGCCCTCCTGGGGTCTGAGCAGCTCAGTCCCAGGAAGGCACAACAAAGCATTTCCGTTGGGAGGAGGGTGTTACACACTTTGGAAACAGGTGTTACAGGCTGGGGAGGGGTAGCCTCCCCCAGCCTCTGGAAATGCTTTGAAGGGCACAGATGGTGCCCTCCTTGCATAAGCCAGTCTACACCGGTTCAGGGACCCCTCGTCCCCTGCTCTGGTGCAAAACTGGACAAAGGAAAGGGGAGTGGCCACTCCCCTTTCCATCACAACCCCAGGGGTGGTGCCCAGAGCGCCTCCAGTGTGTCCCAGACTTCAGCCATCTTGTTTTCCAAGGTGTGGGGACACTCTGGAGGCCTCTAAGTGGCCAGTGCCAGCAGAGACCACACCTGATAAGGTAGGCAATCCTCCTCTCAGGGCTATTTAGGGTCTCTCCTGTGGGTTTCTCTTCAGATTCTACTTGCAAGTTTCCAGCAGGAATCCTCTGCAACTACTACTTCATCCTCTAACCTCGGATCGACCGCAGACTGCTCCAGAAACCGCTGCAACAGCAACAAAGTATCCAAAAGGGCTACTTTTCCTCTGCAACTTCAGCTCCCGCCAGCAACTGCAACAGTTTCCATGATGTGCATGCTCCGGGGACTCCCTGTCTTCACCCTGCACCAAAAGGACCAAAGAAATCTCCCGTGCAGTGACAGAGTCACTCCCCTGCTCACGCAGGCACCTTCTGAGTCGATGACCGGTTCTCTTGGACTCCTCTCCTGGAAATGAGCACGATCCTTGGAACACAAAGGGTGGACCCCATCGATACAGACTGTCCTGATGTCCTGCTGTGACAATTTGGAGGAGGTAAGACCTTGCTTTCCCCCAATACAACAGCACCCCTGTGCACCACGTCTTCTTCACGCCCTGAGGTCTCTGTGCCTTATTTGCAAAATTCCTTTGTGCACATCCTGGCCAAAGTCCCCAGCACTCTATCCTGCAACCCTCGACTCACTGAGTTGTTCTCCGGCGGCATAGGAACTTCTTTTGTAGTGCTGCACCAATTGCATTTTGAACCTCATTTGTCCCCATGTCCTGCGACTCCCGTGGGTTATATCTGGTGCTCTGAGGGCTCTCTCAAGCGCTGAGAGACCTCTTTTCCTCCTCACACAGAGCTGAGGCTCCCAGGTCCCTACTGGGTCCAGACAGTGGCACTTTGACTTTGACTACTACATTTCACTAATAAGGGATAACTGGACCTGGTGTAAGGTGTAAGTACCCAAGGTACCCACTATGAACCAGGCCAGCCTCCTAGACATACACATGAAGCATAATACATCATTTGCATCTCCACAGGTACCCCAGTCAGCAGAGAGGAGGTGTTCGCCAACAGAAGAGGTCCACAGTGATGACAGTAACTCTGGACTTCTGGGTCTGGATGATCTGCCTGGCCCATCAGGGACCACTGGACAGTTGGTCACCCAAGCCCAGTCACAGACCACCACAGAGCCTCCCCCATCAGGAACCAACAGCACAGCACCCATCCAGTGTCCCAAAACCTCTGTCCCCAGGACACCTCAATCAGCAGTGTGCCCACCTGTACAGGGACCCCAGGCCACATCTCGCACACAAGACAATCAGGGACCTGTGGTCAGTGGCAGTGGGCACACCGTTCAGGGGACAGAGGCAGAGGCCAACAGGGACACTGGGAGTACTGCTCTGTGCCGGGGGGACAGGACCCATGAACCTACTCTCTAGGAGGCACTCTCCGAAATCCTGGGAGCCTACCAACATTCCGATGGCACAATGTGCCAGATCCTAGACAACGTGCAAGAGAACAGACGGCTGCAGGAGGGACAGTATCAGGGGATCAGGGAGGACTTGCAGGCTATCAACAACCCCCTGATCTCCATAGCAGAGGTGCTGGCAGACATGGCCATCATTATGAGGAAGGCAGTGTCACACCAGCGGGCCTCTGCCACTAGCCAGTCATCTGAAAAGCCCTACACTTCTGCTGCCGCTAGTGACAGGCCACCAGCACCCCTCCCCCTGCAGAAGGTGAACCACCCCGCAAACGTTCCCTGCAAACCAGACAGAAGCCAGAGACACTTGCCAAGACCACCACCAGGAAATGAGACTCTCCTGATTGTCCCCCTTGTGTCCCTTTCAGTCACTTTGTCCACCTTGAACTGCCATTGCTCCCCTTCCTATGTTGCCATGGACAATGCACCTGTGCTACAACAAACTGGAACAATATCCTGGACTTTTCCTCCATCATCACCCCATCTCATTGCACTTTCCCCTCTATATATTACCACTACAATAAACCCCCTTGGATAAAATTTGACTTCGAGTATTTCATGTATGTCAAATATGAATTGATTGAAACAGCTACAACCATTGCAAATAAACTGTACATAGAATGAGCATAGTATTAATGACCCGTAGCTGGCTTTTGTGATCACAACAGGAGAATTTGTCAAATCACCAACATCTGCAAAATGAATATTCAGAGGTAACAGTAAGTGGGCAAAGAAGTAGGAAATGCCAGCATGCCAATGCCACACAGAGTACAACCAAAGTCATAGAAATGTAAAGTTGCACTGTCTCACCTGTGTGTCATTGGCCATACTGACAGATCACAGATGTTCTGTTGTCCACATCCTCATCCACTGCCTCTTCGTCCTCACTGTCCTCAGGGTCCACTGCTGCCACAGGGGCATCTCCAATCTCCTCCTCCTGCAGAAAAGGGACGTGGCGTCTGAGGGCCAGGTTGTGCAACATGTAGCATGCCACTACTATCTGGCAGACCTTCTTGGCTGAGTAGCACAGGGATCCTCCTGTTAGATGGAGGCACCGGAACCTGGCCTTCAGGAGGTCAAAGGTCCTTTTAATGATCCTTCTGGTTCGCCCATGTGCTTCATTATAACATTCTTCTGCCCTTGTCCTGGCATTGCTCACAGGGATCAGAAGCTATGAAAGGTTTGGGTAACCAGAGTCACCTGCAAATATTGAGGGACAACATTTAGCCACACACTATCCTATAGGGCCAACACTATAGGCGTACACCAACATATATTGGGTTGAAACCAGGGCTCACCTATTAGCCACACCCTGTGCCTCTGTAGTTGGGACATCACATTTGGGATGCTGCTATTCCTCAGGACAAAGGCATCATGCACTGACCCAGGATACTTCGAATTGACACGGTAGATGTACTGGTCCACCAAGCACACCAGCTGCACATTCATGGAGTGAAAACTCCTACGATTCCTGAACACCTGTTCATTCTGGTGGGGGGACAAATGCTATATGTGTTGTGTCAATTGCACTAATTATTTTGGGGATATGTCCCATTGCATAGAATACGGCCTTCACAGTGGCCAAATCCTCAACCGGGGGCAATACAATGTAGTAGCACATGTGTTTTATCAGCGCAGGCAACACCCTTGTTAGCACATTTGAGAACATTGGCTGTGACTTTCCTTCTGCCAAGCCCACTGTCACTTGGAAAGAACCAGTTGCCAGGAAATCGAGAACTGATAGCACTTGCACAAGAGGGGGGATCCCAGTGGGGTGACGGATAGCAGATATCAGGTCAGGCTCCAATTGGGCACACAGCTCTGTAATTGTGGCCCTGTCCAGTCTACAGGTGAGTATTATGTGTCTGTGCTCCAGTGTACCCAAGTCCACCAGGGGTCTGTACACGGGGGTATGTCTCCATCTCCTATACATCCGCAGCAGTAGGTATCTAAGGGACACAAGAATGAGGAGGCTATCACAAACTGGACAATGGAGCCACAACAGCAGTCCGCAATGTGCAAACATGTTATGGGAAAGTGTAATTTGTGAAGTATGTGCCTATATATCCTGTGACTCAGAATGAATCCATAGGCCTGTCCCCCACCCTGAAATGGCGTCCGCCTTTGCTATGTGGAGTGACAGGTAGAAGTGAAGTAATGCCGCTGAAGTTGTGTGCTGTGGCGGTAGGTGGTCGTGAACCACCGTGCAATTCCTCATTGGTTATAATTGGGCCATATGGGGTACAGTGACAAATGGTGATCTACGCCGGCGGTGATGGTATGCCCCGCCGCGGATGTGACTGGCATTTTCTATCAGATTCCTCACTTGTGTCCTGACCTTCCATAGGAGAGGACCTATACTGCATGTGCTGCTGTGACCTGTGTCTGGGACCTACCATGGCCCGTGTGACTGGGGAAAGGGCCTCAGCGTTCACTTCTGAGGAATTGGAGCGACTAGTGGATGGGGTCTTACCCCAGTATGGACTGCTGTATGGGCCTCTAGACCAACAGGTGAGTACACTGTGGGCACGATGCATGTGGCATGAATGCATGGAGTTGTGTGTGTGAATGCCTCGTGTAAGGGGGTGGGTGGATGTCCTCTTTGTGGTGTACGCGTTGTATGCTGGGCTATGTGTGCCAATGGTGATGGAAACGGGTTTGGTGGGCCATTTGTGTTACTGGCTGAACTGTTTGTCTAATGGTGTTCTCCTGTCCTGCATTGCCTCTGCAGGTCAGTGCCCAACAAAGAAGGGAATATGGTGTGTCATCGCCAAGGAGGTGCGGACCCTGGGGGTCTATGGCAGACGGAGCACCCACTGTCGGAAACGGTGCGAGGACCTGAGACCCAGGGCACGGAAGACCATGGAGGCCCAGCTGGGGATGGCCTCCCAACGAGGAAGGGGTGCCTGTCGAACCCTGACTCCCCTGATGGCCCGCATACTGGCGGTGGCCTAACCTGAGCTGGATGGACGCTTGAGGGCATCACAGCAGCCACAAGGGGGTGAGTACAGTGGCTATCATTGAAACTCATAGCTGGAAGGGTGGTATCTGGGTGATGGTTGTGTGTCAGTGGGTGCCCCTAGGCCAGGTCAGACAGAGCAGCATAGGTCCTTTGGTGGCTAAGGGTTTGATTGTGAAATACTGCTTTTCCTAGCTTGTTAGTATTCACTCCTGGGCAGGGCTGCTTTGGTTCTAGCTGTGCTACAGTTGGCGGTGTGTACCCCTCCTCATTCCTTGTTCCATAGCCATTTCACTGGTAGGGCCATGCATAGTGCGTAGGCCTGTTCCCTGTGTGTGAGGGTGCTATTTACGCCAACGGTGGTGTTGGTGCAGTCTATGGCCCAGTGTATCCATTGTCTCTCTCCCTCCTTTCTTGTTTTGTCATCCTGTCCTTATGTGCATTAGCATCATCTGCCAGAGATGCAGAAGCACCGGCGACAGAAGGAGCTTCATCCCACAGGACCCTGGAGGCAGAGTCCACCGACGCTGAGTGCACCAGTGGGACGGAGGGCTAGGGGAGAACCACAGCAGAGACTGGAGGGGGCAATACAGACTCTGATACCTTCTTCGATGGGAGCTCCCTGGTGGTGGCGGACACCTCTATGACCACCCCATCTGC
This sequence comes from Pleurodeles waltl, assembly GCF_031143425.1. Lineage (NCBI taxonomy): Eukaryota > Metazoa > Chordata > Amphibia > Caudata > Salamandridae > Pleurodeles > Pleurodeles waltl. Next base: position 756,207,090 of record NC_090449.1, on the reverse strand, counting down.
AGGTACAGCTGCCACCCCCTTACCAGCACCACCCTCAGCAATCTAATGCATTCCTGGAAGGCATTCATAGTGGATTGGTGGCCCAACAGAGATTGATTCAGGCACTGGCCTCCTCTCTGGTGGCAGCCTTTGTCCCTGTTTCTACCGTCCCCCCTCCAACTACCACTTCCCAGTCCCATTCTCCTCAACCCCAACCCATCCCAAGCACACAGACAGATGAGCATGCACACAAGACAACACCCAAGAGTGTCACAGGCAAACACAAGCACCACACTTCCTCCCACAGGCACTCACACAAACAACATTCATTTGCAGACACAACAACATCGACTATTTCCACTGTCTCCCCCTCCTCCTCCACCTCCCACCCAGTTACATCCACACTCACACCTGCATGCACTACAACATCATCCACTACCAGCATCATCACCACACCAAGCAGAATACACACCTCAATGGCAGACACCTCCACAACATCCATGCACACGTCCCCTGTGTCCTCTCCCACCGTGTACAAAAATACAAGCACTCAGACACCCAACAGCCATCCACCTCACAACAGCATACAGCCCATGCACCTGCACCCACATCCAGCAGATAAACACCTCCAACAACCACTCCCTCAACCTCCACTCCCATTACTCCTCTTTCTTCCCGCCCCAACGTCCCTAAAAAGCTTTTCATTTCCCAGATTGACCTCTTCCCTACCCCTCTACCCACATTCTGCATGTATGGGCAGGGTAGCAAGGGCTCAGCCAAGCACCTCAGCCAAACACTCCACGGGCCTAGTGGTAGCACTACCTACTCGTGGTGGAAAGTATTCACTTTGTAAATCTGGTGCAGTGATTTTGGCCTCGTTGGCCACATTAGCCTAAAAAAAGCTAATGTGGTGCAAGGAGGCGCTAGATGCCCCTTGGTGTATATGCTAAGCTGAGGAACCAATGGGATGTAGCTACTGCCTCTTTGATTATCACTGAATACCTCTGAGGCCTTTATCATGAGTGCTGTCTTATTTGTGATGGGGGCAAAACATCCAGGCTCATTGGAACTGAGAGCCGCAGAAACAGAGATCTGTTTATTTTCAGAATGAGATATTGGTTGCTGAAAGTATTCAGTAATCTCTGTGTGAAAATCTATGGGGAAATGGGGAATCACAAGGCAAATTAGACCCAGAATTACAGATTTCCTCAGTAATTCCTCATTTCCAAGGGGGCCCTCAAAGTCCCATTTTACTGGTGCCCCTGGTCATGGTAAGCCTGAGCAGCCAAAGTTACGGAGATGATTAACAGCCAACTCGTAATGATAGCCCAGGTGAAAATTCCCACTAAATCGTAAAGATACCATGGTAAAATGAATACTCAGTTGGCCTAGGATAGCTAGACTCTGGACCGGTGCACAGAGCCACTTACTTGGGTACCTAAATAATGACTGAAGTGGCCACCTCTCTACAACACATGTTTGGGGGGCACCTGGTGCAAAAGCACATGGTGCTAAGTTTTTGTCTCCATTGGTGCCTGCCCCAGCATCACCTAACTGCCAGCAGAAGGGATGTAGTCTAAGGGTGGCTAGCTCCATGTCCTTTGCAGCATGTGTATTTCCCTCTCCTGCCCTACACAATGATAACTAGATAGCCTGACTGGACATTGGCAGAGGTGATGGGTAACAAGCCAGTCTGTGGCACTAAAGGCCTGATTATGACTTCGGCGGAAGGTATTACTCTGTCTCAAATGAGACTAATATCCCGCCCGCCAAATTACGAGTCCATTATTTCCTATGGAAATCGTAATACAGCGGGCAGGATATCCGTCACATTTGGGACGGAGTAATCTCCTCCGCCAAAGTCGTAATCAGGCCCTAAGGCTATTGATCTTCAGGTCAGAGCTCTAGTGTGCCTGGGCATTCTGGAAGGCAGCTCCAGCATGAATGAGCTACCTGGTCAGTGGGTGCCCTGGTCTATCTGGGCAATGGCTGGCTGGACCCACCCGATTAGTGACAGGCCAGGGCCATCTGACGCACCAACTGGCCAGATGGCTGGCTTCCTCAGCTTTCTCCACCTTGTTGTCCCCCCCTGGTTCCAAACCCCCAGTTCATGGGGCCTTTATATTCAACGAAAACCTGCTTCCTGTGTGCTCAAAGAGGGCATGAGACTTAACCTAACTCAGCTAAGCAGAACTGGGGTCCAGGAGCATGGATAGCACACCTGGGCCCGCAATGGGCTTGCAGTCTTTCAGTCTTGCAGTGAGAACTATTTGAAGCCCATGTGAATGACTGGGCAGACAAAAACCAGATCCACATTCCCTTTCCATAGTATGGTCCCAGCAGACTGAAGCCTCGCGCTCCTCCAGGGCATCAAGCTCAGAAAAACACTGGAGTGGAAGCTCACTAAACACATGAAAATGCCTGATGCCTGACTCCTACCCAACTCCCTGAGTGGCTAGGACTTCAAGCACCAGTTCAAGCCACCTTCCCTACCATGGGCAAGTTCAGCAAAGATTTCATTAGGAACTCTGGGAGCCCTGCAAGAATTCCTGGAGTATAGTCCCATGAGCCATGGCTCCAGGCACTGGTCTGAGCCTCTTTCATACTGGAGAAAACAGTCATGCCTGTTGCGAAGTTTGCAAAATGTAAAAACATCCACCTGTTACAGTTTACACAGTATATACACTAGAATACAAGTAATAGCTGTAAAAACAGTTAGAAAACAGAGCAAATAGTAAAAATCACAATAGTTAAAAATGGGCCAAGGGGGAACACAAACCATATACTAAAATAGTGGAATGAGAAAGTTGGTTTCCCACCTCGTCAAGTGTTGTGTGTGGAGGGGGCTGGGAGTGTAAGAAAACACCAAAGGTAAGTAATAGAATCAACCCCAGAGCCCCAGAAAGCAGGAGTAAATCACAGTACGTTTCCTAGAACACACAAGAACACATGATAGAGGATTTTGCAAGAACCAGAAGAGACTGCAAGACACTAACAATGGATTCCTGGACCTGAAGACCTGTGGAAATAGAGGACCAAGTCCAAGAAGCACTGAAGAGTCCAGGGAGAACAGGAGCTTCTGCTAACCCAGATGAAGATGCAAAAGAAGAACATCTGGTGAAGAAGAACAGTCAGTACTGCACTCAAGAAGACCGATGCGGGTTTCTGGTTGGTGCAGATTAGGTCTGTAAAGAAATGGCTCCCTGTTGCAGTTACCCCCCACTTTTTGCCTGATACTGATGCTGACTTGACTGAGAAGTGTGCTGGGACCCTGCTAACCAGGCCCCAGCACCAGTGTTCTTTCACCTAAAATGTACAGTTGTTTCCACAATTGGCACAACCCTGGCACCCAGGTAAGTCCCTTGTAACTGGTACCCCTGGTACCAAGGGCCCTGATGCCAGGGAAGGTCTCTAAGGGCTGCAGCATGTCTTATGCCACCCTAGGGACCCCTCACTCAGCACAGACACACTGCTTGCCAGCTTGTATGTGCTGGTGAGGACCAAAACGAGTAAGTCGACATGGCACTCCCCTCAGGGTACCATGCCAACCTCACACTGCCTGTGGCATAGGTAAGTCACCCCTCTAGCAGGCCTTACAGCCCTAAGGCAGGGTGCACTATACCACAGGTGAGGGCATAGGTGCATGAGCACTATGCCCCTACAGTGTCTAAGCAAAACCTTAGACATTGTAAGTGCAGGGTAGCCATAAGAATATATGGTCTGGGAGTCTGTCAAAAACGAACTCCACAGCTCCATAATGGCTACACTGAATACTGGGAAGTTTAGTATCAAACTTCTCAGAATAATAAACCCACACTGATGCCAGTGTTGGATTTATTAAAAAATGCACACAGAGGGCATCTTAGAGATGCCCCCTGTATTTTACCCAATTGTTCAGTGTAGGCTGACTGGTTCCAGCAGCCTGCCACAACCGAGACATGTTGCTGGCCCCATGGGGAGAGTGCCTTTGTCACTCTGAGGCCAGTAACAAAGCCTGCACTGGGTGGAGATGCTAACACCTCCCCTAGGCAGGAGCTGTCACACCTGGCGGTGAGCCTCAAAGGCTCACCCCTTTGTGCCAGCACCGCAGGACACTCCAGCTAGTGGAGTTGCCCGCCCCCTCCGGCCCCGGCCCCCACTTTTGGCGGCAAGGCCGGAGAAAATAATGAGAAAAACAAGGAGGAGTTACTGGCCAGTCAGGACAGCCCCTAAGGTGTCCTGAGCTGAAGTGACTCTAACTTTTAGAAATCCTCCATCTTGCAGATGGAGGATTCCCCAATAGGATTAGGGATGTGACCCCCTCCCCTTGGGAGGAGGCACAAAGAGGGTGTACCCACCCTCAGGGCTAGTAGCCATTGGCTACTAACCCCCCAGACCTAAACACGCCCTTAAATTTTGTATTTAAGGGCTTCCCTGAACCTAAGAATTTAGATTCCTGCAACTTACCTGAAGAAGAAGGACTGCTGAGCTGAAAAACCCCTGCAGAGGAAGAACAGAAGACACCAACTGCCTTGGCCCCAGACTTACCGGCCTGTCTCCTGCCTTCCAAAGAAACCTGCTCCAGCGACGCTTTCCAAGGGACCAGCGACCTCTGAATCCTCTGAGGACTGCCCTGCTTCAAGAAAGACTAGAAACTCCCGAGGACAGCGGCCCTGCTCCAAAAGAACTGCAACTTTGTTTCAAGTAGCAGATTTAAAGACCCCTGCAACTCCCCGCAAGAAGCGTGAGACTTGCAACACTGCACCCGGCAACGACCCCGACTCGACTGGTGGAGAAACAACGCTTCAGGGAGGACCCTCCGGCGACTCTACGACTGTGAGTAACCAAAGTTGTCCCCCCTGAACCCCACAGAGACGCCTGCAGAGGGAATCCCCAGGCTCCCCCTGACCGCGACTGTCTGAACTCCATTTCCCGACGGCTGGAAAAGACCCTGCACCCGCAGCCCCCAGCACCTGAAGGACCGGAACTTCTGTGCAGGAGTGACCCCCAGGAGGCCCTCTCCCTTGCCCAGGTGGTGGCTACCCCGAGGAGCCCCCCCCTTGCCTGCCTGCGACGCTGAAGAGATTCCTTGATCTCTCATTGAAAACCATTACAAACCCGACGCGTGTTTGCACACTGCACCCGGCCTCCCCCGCGCTGCTGAGGGTGTACTTTTTGTGCTGACTTGTGTCCCCCCCGGTGCCCTACAAAACCCCCCTGGTCTGCCCTCCGAAGACGCGGGTACTTACCTGCTGGCAGACTGGAACCGGGGCACCCCCTTCTCTCCATTGAAGCCTATGTGTTTTGGGCACCTCTTTGACCTTTGCACCTGACCGGCCCTGAGCTGCTGGTGTGATAACTTTGGGGTTGCTCTGAACCCCCAACGGTGGGCTACCTTGGACCAAAAACTGAAACCTGTAAGTGACTTACTTACCTGTTAAAACTAACCTTACTTTACCTCCCCCAGGAACTGTGAAAATTGCACTGTGTCCACTTTTAAAACAGCTTATTGTGTTTTATGTGAAAAGTATACATGCTAATGAAATGATTCAAAGTTCCTAAAGTACTTACCTGCAATACCTTTCAAATGAGATATTACATGTAAAATTTGAACCTGTGGTTCTTAAAATAAACTAAGAAAATATATTTTTCTATAACAAAACCTATTGGCTGGATTTGTCTGAGTGTGTGTTCCTCATTTATTGCCTGTGTGTATGTACAACAAATGCTAAACACTACTCCTTAGATAAGCCTACTGCTCGACCACACTACCACAAAATAGAGCATTAGTATTATCTCTTTTTGCCACTATCTTACCTCTAAGGGGAACCCTTGGACTCTGTGCATACTATTCCTTACTTTGAAATAGTGCATACAGAGCCAACTTCCTACAAGGTCCCATGCTGAATGGATGATTCCAGTCTGGTTTGCGTCGCTGGATTCGGCCAACAAGCCTTGGCACACCCAAAGCTCGCGGTTAGCGGAAAATGGCGCTGCCCGGGACCAGGAGGCACCTGGTGGCCTCAAATCAGGTGGGGGAGACAGAGGGGGCCCTCAGCGACTCAGAGAGTCCTCAAAAGACCAGGAAGCTCGCACATGTGTCCCACAGCACGATGACAAAGAAGGTGCAAAAGGAGGCCCATGCAGCATTACACAATGGGATCCCACACTGCTGGAAACCACTCAGGAAGCTGTGCATTGCAGGTTAAAGTGCTGGGGGCTGGAGCTGCACGGTGCATGAAGAACTTCATGGAAGGATGCCAACAAGCCTTGGCAACTGCAAAACACATGGTGCATGGGGTTACTGTCTTGTCTTGCAAGCTCTTACCTCCACCAAAGTTGGACAGCTGGACTTCAGGACCATCAGGACCACTTCAATCTACCACTCAGGTTGCTGGATCCACACACTTCTTCAGGAGAGGAGATCCAAGCCACCAGTGGCCGCTGCAGAGGGGTGCCTGCTAAAGCAGGGAAGTGACTCCTTCACTTCAAGGGAGATTCCTTTGTCCTTCTGGTGAAGGCAGAAGATAGGCAGTCCTTGGAGGATGCACAACATGGAAACAGTTGCAGTTTCTAGCAGGAGCTAAAGATACAATGTTGCAGAATTCTTCTTTGCTTCTTTGTTGCACTTTGTAGAGTTCCTGAAGGGTTCAAATGCAGTTTCCTCAGTAGAAGGTGAAGAAAAGGATGCAGAGGATTCCTGCTGGAGTCTTGTAATCCGAATCTGAGGAAACATCCAGGAGAGAGACCCTAAATAGCTGGATTGGTCAGCTACAGAGGTAAGCACCAATCAGGGGAGGGTTCTGATGTTACCTGCTGCCACTGGCCACACAGATGCTCACAGAGTGCCCCACCACCTTGGAATCCAAGATGGCAAAACCCAGGGACACTCTGGAGGAGCTCTGGACACCACACCTTTTCCTTTGTCCAGTTTTGTGCCAGATCGGGGACTGGGGTCCCTGAACCCGTGTAGACTGGACTATGCAGGGAGGGCACATCTGTGCCCTTCAAAGCATTTCCAGAGGCTCTGGGAGGCTACCCCTCCCATGCATGTAACTTCAGGGTTGGAAGTCCTGGTATGTACGTGACTTATGAATGACCTGGTGCAGTGTAAATGGTTTTCACACAGGCTGCAATGGCAGGCCCATAGAGGCCTTTGTATGGGTACTCCCTATGGGTGGCAAAAGTAATGCTGCAGCCCAAAGGGGTCCTCTGGAACCCCAATGCACTGGGTACCTAGGTACCATACACTAGGGACTTATAAGGGGGAAACATTATGCTGATTATGAGTAAAATATTGTGTTAACAGCATCCAACAACCATATTTAAAGGGGAGAGAGCACAAGCACTGAGGGCCTGGATAGCAGGATCCCAGTGACACAGTCAAACACACTGACAAACAGACCAAAAATGGGGGTAACCATGCTAGCAAGAGGCTACTTTCTCACAGGCATTTACCCCAGTTCATTCTTAAGACATCCTGAGCCAGTGGTCAAGTAAGATCATACCAACTTTGGAGACTCACTAATGCAGTAGTTCTTTTTGAATAAAACGTAACCAGATAAGTAAGTTTGATAACTTTTGCCTTCCCTTAGTCACTAGCATGAAGCAGTCGAGTCTGAATAGTTCTTGTAAGAATGACTTGTGATACCTGCCCATGTTTAAACATCAGCGATACCCTCTAAGTGTGAATTTGGCAAGATTTCCATGTGTTTTTAGCACATAGAATATGTTTCTTTTTTGGTTCAGATTCCTGCTGGTGATCAGTAACAAGGTTTGAGGCACAAGAAAAGGATTCAACAATTATCATCCATGTATCAACTTTCTTAGGGGGCAAAACTGGACAGTGGAATTGGAACTTGGCAAGAAAAGGGGCCAGATTTTCCTTTTAACATCGTAATGATAAATTGGTGAGAAATAGCATACTCTCTGGCAATCTCTGACCTTTCTTAAAGCACAATTTAAGTGACTCAGAGAAAACTGTAATATCAGAGGCAGTGTAGGAAAGCACCATCTTGCCTGGCATGTGACCCCCATTTTTACATGTATGTAAGTTTGTTTTTGCCTGTCTCACTGGGATCCTGCTAGCCAGGACCCCAGTGCTCATAGTTTGTGGCCTGAATGTGTATACCTGTGTAGTGACTACCTTTGTCACTGAGGCTCTGCTAACCAGAACCTCAGTGCTTATGCTCTCTCTGTCTTTAAAATTGTCACTATAGGCTAGTGACCATTTTTACCAATTCTAATTGGCACACTGGAACACCCTTATAATTCCCTAGTATATGGTACCCAGGTACCCAGGGTATTGGGGTTCCAGGAGATCCCTATGGGCTGCAGCATTTCTTTTGCCACCCATGGGGAGCTCAGACAAATCTCACACAGGACTGCCGCTGCAGCCTGAGTGAAATAACGCACATGTTATTTCACAGCCATTTTCATTGCAGTTAAGTAACTTATAAGTCACCTATATATATCTAGCCTTCACTTGATGAAGGTTAGGTGCAAAGTTACTAAGTGTGAGGGCACCCTTGCACTAGCAAAGGTGCCCCCACATAATTCAGGGCCATTTCCCCGGATTTGTGAGTGCGGAGATGCCATTACACGCGTGCACTACATATAGGTCAATACCTATATGTAGCTTCACAATGGTAACTCCGAATATGGCCATGTAACATGTCTAAGATCAGAGAATTGTCCCCCCATGCCAAATCTGGTATGGGGTGCCAATCCCATGCATCCCCGGGGCTCCACTATGGACCCCAGGTACTCCCAAACCAGCTCTCTGGGGTTTTCTCTGCAGCTACCGCTGCTGCCACCCCACTGACAGGGTTCTGCCTTCCTGGGGTCTGGGCAGCCCAGTCCCAGGAAGGCAGAACAAAGAATTTCCTCTGAGAGAGGGTGTTACACCCTCTCCCTTTGGAAATAGGTGTTAAAGGCTGCAGAGGGGTACCCTCCTCCAGCCTCTGGAAATGCTTTGAAGGGCACAGATGGTGCCCTCCTTGCAGAAGCCTGTCTACTCCAGTTTAGGGAACCCCCAGTCCCTGCTCTGGCGTGAAACTGGACAAAGGAAAGCGGAGTGGCCAATCCCCTGTCCATCACCATCCCAGGGGTGGTGCCCAGAGCTCCTCCAGTGTGTCTCAGATCGCTGCCATCTTGGATCCAGAGGTGTGAGGGCACTCTGGAGGCCTTTGAGTGGCCAGTGCCAGCAGGTGACGTCAGAGACCCCTCCTGATAGGTGCTTACCTGACTAGGTGGCCAATCCTCCTCTGAGGGCGATTTAGGGTCTCTCCAATGGGCTTTTCCTCAGATAACGACTACAATAGGATGCAATAGGCCTAGGGGCAACACAAACCATATACTAAGAAAGTAGAATGCGAACCACGAATGGGCCCCTAGGCTAGTGTAGTGTGTAGAGGGTCACTGGGAGTGTAAGAAAACACTAAAGGTGTCAAAGATACCCCACTCCAAGACCCTGGAAAGTAGGAGTAAAGTACTACTATTTCCCCAGAAACACACTAAACTCTTGATAGAGGATTTTGCAAAGACCACGACAGACTGCAAAGCACTGTAGATGGATTCCTGGACCTGAGGACTTGCAAAGGAAGGGGACCAAGTCCAAGAGTCTTGAAAGTGTCCAGGGGGGGTGTAGGAGGCTGGACTGGCTTGTAGTGAGTACCAAGGGGTACTTGCACCTTGCACCAGGCCCAGTTATCCCTTATTAGTGTATAGGGTGTCTAGCAGCTTAGGCTGATAGATAATGGTAGCTTAGCAGAGCAGCTTAGGCTGAACTAGGAGACGTGTGAAGCTACTACAGTACCACCTAGTGTCATATGCACAATATCATAAGAAAACACAATGCACAGTTATACTAAAAATAAAGGTACTTTATTTTTATGACAATATGCCAAAGTATCTTAGAGTGTACCCTCAGTGAGAGGATAGGAAATATACACAAGATATATATACACAATAGCAAAAATATGCAGTATAGTCTTAGAAAACAGTGCAAACCATGTATAGTTACAATAGGATGCAATGGGGAAACATAGGGATAGGGGCAACACAAACCATATACTCCAAAAGTGGAATGCGAACCACGAATGGACCCCAAACCTATGTGACCTTGTAGAGGGTCGCTGGGACTATTAGAAAATAGTGAGAGTTAGAAAAATAACCCTCCCCAAGACCCTGAAAAGTGAGTGCAAAGTGCACTAAAGTTCCCCTAAGGACAAAGTAGTCGTGTTAGAGGAATAATGCAGGAAAGACACAAACCAGCAATGCAACAACTGTGGATTTCCAATCTAGGGTACCTGTGGAACAAGGGGACCAAGTCCAAAAGTCACAAGCAAGTCGGAGATGGGCAGATGCCCAGGAAATGCCAACTGCGGGTGCAAAGAAGCTTCGACTGGACAGAAGAAGCTGAGGTTTCTGCAGGAACGAAAAGGGCTCGAGACTTCCCCTTTGGTGGACGGATTCCTCTTGCCTTGGAGAGTCGTGCAGAAGTGGTTTCCCGCCGGAAGAATGCCAACATGCCTTGCTAGACGCAAATCGTGCGTTTGGCGTTTTTGGACGCTGCTGGGGCCCAGGAGGGATCAGGAGGTCGCAAATTGGACCTGAAGAGAGAGGGGACATCGAGCAAGACAAAGAGCCCTCACTGAAGCAGGTAGCACCCGGAGAAATGCCAGAAACAGGCACTACGAGGATGCGTGAAACGGTGCTCGCCGAAGTTGCACAAAGGAGTCCCACGTCGCCGGAGACCAACTTAGAAAGTCGTGCAATGCAGGTTAGAGTGCCGTGGACCCAGGCTTGGCTGTGCACAAAGGATTTCCGCCGGAAGTGCACAGGGGCCGGAGTAGCTGCAAAGTCGCGGTTCCCAGCAATGCAGCCCAGCGAGGTGAGGCAAGGACTTACCTCCACCAAACTTGGACTGAAGAGTCACTGGACTGTGGGGGTCACTTGGACAGAGTCGCTGGATTCAAGGGACCTCGCTCGTCGTGCTGAGAGGAGACCCAAGGGACCGGTAATGCAGCTTTTTGGTGCCTGCGGTTGCAGGGGGAAGATTCCGTCGACCCACGGGAGATTTCTTCGGAGATTCTGGTGCAGAGAGGAGGCAGGCTACCCCCACAGCATGCACAAGCAGGAAAACAGTCGAGAAGGCGGCAGGATCAGCGTTACAGAGTTGCAGTAGTCGTCTTTGCTACTATGTTGCAGGTTTGCAGGCTTCCAGCGCGGTCAGCGGTCGATTCCTTATCAGAAGGTGAAGAGAGAGATGCAGAGGAACTCGGCTGAGCTCATGCATTCGTTATCTAAAGTTTCCCCAGAGACAGAGACCCTAAATAGCCAGAAAAGAGGGTTTGGCTACCTAGGAGAGAGGATAGGCTACTAACACCTGAAGGAGCCTATCAGCAGGAGTCTCTGACGTCACCTGGTGGCACTGGCCACTCAGAGCAGTCCAGTGTGCCAGCAGCACCTCTGTTTCCAAGATGGCAGAGGTCTGGAGCACACTGGAGGACCTCTGGGCACCTCCCCTGGGAGGTGCAGGTCAGGGGAGTGGTCACTCCCCTTTCCTTTGTCCAGTTTTGCGCCAGAGCAGGGCTGGGGGATCCCTGAACCGGTGTAGAGTGGCTTATGCAGAGATGGGCACCATCTGTACCCATCAAAGCATTTCCATAGGCTGGGGGAGGCTACTCCTCCCCAGCCCTTCACACCTATTTCCAAAGGGAGAGGGTGGAACACCCTCTCTCAGAGGAAATCCTTTGTTCTGCCTTCCTGGGCCAGGGCTGCCTGGACCCCAGGAGGGCAGAAACCTGTCTAAGGGGTTGGCAGCAGCAGCAGTTGCAGTGAAAACCCCAGAAAGGCAGTTTGGCAGTACCCGGGTTCTGTGCTAGAGACCCGGGGCATCATGGAATTGTACCCCCAATACCAGAATAGTATTGGGGTGACAATTCCATGATCTTAGAGATGTTACATGGCCATGTTGGGAGTTACCATTGTGATGCCATACATAGGTAGTGACCTATGTATAGTGCACATGTGTAATGGTGTCCCCGCACTCACAAGGTCCGGGGAATTGGCCCTGAATGATGTGGGGGCACCTTGGCTAGTGCTAGGGTGCCCACACACTAAGTAACTTTGCACCCAATCTTCACCAGGGGAAGGTTAGACATATAGGTGACTTAAAAGTTACTTATGTGCAGTGGTAAATGGCTGTGAAATAACGTGGACGTTATTACACGCAGGCTGCACTGGCAGGCCTGTGTAAGAATTGTCAGAGCTCCCTATGGGTGGCAAAAGAAATGCTGCAGCCCATAGGGATCTCCTGGAACCCCAATACCCTGGGTACCTCAGTACCATATACAAGGGAATTATATGGGTGTACCAGTATGCCAATGTGAATTGGTAAATTTAGTCACTAGCCTGTTAGTGACAAATTTGGAAAGCAGAGAGAGCATAACCACTGAGGTTCTAGATAGCAGAGCCTCAGTGAGACAGTTAGGCATCACACAGGGAACACATATAGGCCACAACCTTATGAGCACTGGGGTCCTGGCTAGCAGTATCCCAGTGACACATAACAAACACACTGACAACATAGGGTTTTCACTATGAGCACTGGGCCCTGGCTAGCAGGATGCCAGTGAGACAGCGAAATCACCCTGACATATACTCACAAACAGGCCAAAAGTGGGGGTAACAAGGCTAGAAAGAGGCTACCTTCCCACACAACCCTCCCCCCCCCCAAACGAAGGACAATAAGGCTAACCTTGGCCAGTTGAGTCTTTATTGTCTAAGTGGTGATAAGTAGAGAGTAGCTCTGCAGTACCTTGGTTACTCCCTTTATCATCCACTATGTGGTTAATTCCCATTTGGGATGTAAACCACCCTGTTTGAAGTTTTTTAGCCAGCCAACAATGTGAAGTTATATGTTCAGAGTTCCTATTAGTATGCTTTAGTTTAGAGCAGTGGGAATTGTCCACTGGACCTATATCTAATGATGAGAATGCCAGACAGGGATGCTGTCTCAGTAAAGCCATAGCTGGGCAAAAACTTTGTCCATATGGCTGTCAGAGAGAACAAGGTTGTTGTTTCTCTTGAGTTGGAGCAGGGCAGGGATGCTGTCCTATGAGCTCCACACTAGGGCAGGGCTGCTATCCTAAGTGTTCTGAGGCAGTGCAGGGTTTCTGCACTAAAGTTTCTCTGGGAGGGTTGGAGGGGTGCTCCATGTTAACCAAAATGGTGCCCTTTTCCTCACCAAAATTAGTTATCCCACAGAGAGGTACTTTGACCTCAGGGAGTTCAGCTGTGCCAGCTGCTGCTTCCCTTGGTACAGGTGCCACCCCAGGAGAGGTTTCTCCTACTACCGGAATGGTATCCTGAATGGCAGGGTGGGTAGGGGATACTTTGATGCCCTTTTTACCTGTTGTTGGGGAAGGATCCTGAGTTTTCAGGCCTTTTTCTCTCCCTTGCTTTTTCATTTCAGTAGAAATGAGAGGAAGCAATTCCTCAGGGATACCCAGCATGGCTGCATGGGTATTAAACTCTACCTCAGCCCAACCTGAGGTCTCTAGGTCATTACCTGAGAGACAGTCTACAGGTAAGATAGGTGACACTACCACCTGCTTAGGGCCAGTAACTCCTCCCCAACTAAGCTGAACTATAGCTAAGGGAAGAAACTTAGTGGAGTTATGGGCATCAATAATCTTGTACCGTTGTCCAATGATGTGTTGTGCAGGAGACACTAGGTTTTCAGTCACCAAAGTGATACTGGCACCTGTGTCCCTGTAGGCATGGGCCTCAACACCATTTATTGAAACTTTCTGCCTGTACTTATCCATTGTAAGAGGACAAGCAGGCAGTGTGGCAAGGCCAATGCCACTATTTGTGACAGAAACTGTCTTGGAACTGACTACCCCAGTTTCTATGATGGACCCATAAGTGAACCCAACTACACCCTTACTTTGACTGTTTCCAGCAGTCCAACCACTATGACCACTATTGCTAGGGGCACTAGAGTTTGATGTATTAGTGGTGGTTGGCTCAGGGGGTTTACCTGGACAGGACTTATCCCCTTGCCAATGGCCTTTATTTTTACACACATAGCACCAAGGCTTTTAAATGTGTGTATGTTGTGAAGAAGAGGAAGAATTTGATTTATCCCCACCCCATGAAGAGTGTTTAGGATTTGAAGAAGGATCTTTGGTTTTACCCTTATCCCCATGCTTACCCTGAGATTTCTCACCATCTTTCTTCTTGAAATCCTTGTCACCTCCTGTGTGAACTTTTCTGTTCAAACTTGTTCTGACCCATTTGTCTGCCTTCTTTCCCGATTCTTGGGGAGAGGTCAGATCTGAGTCTATCAAGTACTGGTGTAACAAATCAGACACACAATTGTTAAGAATATTATGTCTCAGAATAAGATTGTACAGGTTTTCAAAATCAGATACCTTACTGCCATGCAACCAACCTTCCAAGGCCTTCACTGAACAGTCCACAAAATCTGTCCAGTCTTGAGAGGACTCTTTTCTGGTGTCTCTGAACTTAATCCTGTATTGTTCAGTGGTTAAGCCAAATCCATCCAAGAGTGCATCCTTCAATACTGTGTAATTGTTAACTTCACTTTTTCTAACAGTAAGGAGCCTATCCCTACCCTTTCCATTGAAAGATAGCCACAATATAGCAGCCCACTGCCTTTGAGGGACCCCCTGTACCATACAGGCCCTCTCAAGTTCAGCAAACCACTTGTTGATGTCATCCCCCTCCTTGTAAGGGGGGACTATCTTGTGAAGATTCCTGGAATCATGCTCTCTAACAGGATTACTATCAAGAATACTGCTGCTGCCACCATGGGGTCCTCACCCCAACCTCTGTCTCTCCTTCTCAATGTTTAGGGATTCCCTATCTAAGGCCAGCTGTTGCTGTTTAAGCTTCAGTCTGGTCTCTTCAACCCTCAAATTTTTGAGTTCCCTTTCTAACAAGTTATCCTCAGGGTGGGTGGGTTGGGAATGCTTTGACACAGAAGACATGTTGGACGCTACAGAGGGGGATCTGTCCCTAACTGTCTGGACCCTGGTAACTTGGCCTCTAGGAATAAAGACTGTCCTACTGTGATGGGAGCCTCCATTACTACCAACATTACTGGGTGTCCTGCTAGGGGGCAGACCTTGTTCAGAACCCTCCCCACCTTCCTCAAGGTGTTCCTCTGAGTCAGACTGGGAAGCCTTATTAACCTCTCATCTGAAGGGCCTGCTTGGGACTCATCATTTGCAATAAGCATGTTAAACAGAAACTCTTTTGTAGGGTTCTTTCCTATCACTAAACCTCTATCTAAGCAGAGACTACTTAGGCTCTTGTAATTCAAATTGTCATAAGTTGTATTGACAGTTTTAAGAGCTGAATCTACCACAGACATGATAGCAAAAGATTTAGAAATAGTGAGAAGGAAGAAAAAGTTTCAGAACTTTTTAAAGAACAGAGAAAAAAAACTTTTTCTAACTTTTAAAAAACTTTTAGAAGTTTTAGGAAACATTTCAGAACTTTGTAAAAAGTTTGAGAGAAGAAAAGCAAAACTTTTTGGTTAAGTGTACATACACTGAACTGTTTTGTATATGATTCTCCTATGAAAAGTACACAATGACAAAGTGGTAAGTAGTTACAAGTACTTATCCCACCGCTGCACAACCAATGTAGGAGGCTGGCCTGGCTTGTAGTGGGTACCAGAGGTACTTACACCCTGTGCCAGGTCCAGTTATCCCTCATTAGTGTAGAAGAGGTGTTTCTAGCAGCTTAGGCTGATAGAAGGTAGCTATGGCAAAGCAGCTTAGGCTGAACTAGGAGACATGTAAAGCTCCTACTATACCACTTATATCATATGCACAATATCATAAGAAAACACAATACACAGAGTTACTAAAAATAAAGGTACTTTATTTTTATGACAATATGCCAAAAGTATCTCAGGGAGTATCCTCAGTAAGAAGATAAGTTATATACACAAGTTATATGTACACCAACCAAAATAAGGTAAGTAATAGCAAGAAAAGTAATGCAAACAGTGTAGAATTACAATAGATTGCATTAGGAGCACATATGTATAGGGGCTACACAAACCATATACTCCAAAAGTGGAATGCGAGCCACAAATGGACCCCAGACTTATGTGAGCTTGTAGAGGGTTGCTGGGACTGTAAGAAAACAGTGAGGGTTAGAAAAATACCCCACCCCAAGACCCTGAAAAGTAGGAGTAAAGTGCACCTACTACCCCCAGAGAGCACAGAAGTCGTGATAGGGGGATTCTGTAGGAAGAACAAACACCAGCAGTGCAAAGACAATGGATTTCCGGACTTGAGTACCTGTAAGACAAGGGGACCAAATCCAATAGTCGCGACAGTGTTGAGAGGGGGCAGGAGCCCAGGAAATGCCAGCTGAAGGTGCAAGGAAGCTGCCACCAGTTGGAAGAAGCTTGGAATTCTGCAAGAAAAAAGAGGACTAGGAACTTCTCCTTTGGAAGACGGATGTCGCACGCCACGATGAAGCTTGCAGAGGTGTTCCCCCACAGAAAGCCTGTAAATAAGCCTTGCTAGCTGCAAGGGTTGCAGTAGAGGTTTTTGGGTACTGCTGTGGCCCAGGAGGGACAAGGATGTCGCTTTTTGGAGGAGGAGACAGAGGGGGCGCTCAGCAAATCAGGGAGCCCTCACATAAGCAGGCAGCCCCCTCAGAAGTACCCCAACAGGCACTTGGAAGAAAAGTGAACCAAAGTCCATGTGAAGTCACAAAAGGGAGTCCCACGACGCCGGAGGACAACTCAGAAGGTTGTGCACTGCAGGTCGGAGTGCTGGGGACCCAGGCTTGGCTGTGCATGAAGGTAATCCTGGAAGAGTGCACAGGAGCCAGAGCAGCTGCAAATCACGCGGTACTCAGCTTTGCAGTCTAGCGTGGGGAGGCAAGGACTTACCTCCACCAAACTTGGACTGAAAAGTCACTGGACTGTGGGAGTCACTTGGACAGAGTTGCTGTGTTCTAGGGACCATGCTCGTCAGGATGAGAGGGGACCCAGAGGTCCCGTGTTGCAGTCTTTTGGTGCCTGCATTAGCAGGGGGAAGATTCAGTTGACCCACAGGAGATTTCTTCGGAGCTTGTGGTGCAGGGTGAAGGCACGCTACCCCAAGAGCATGCACCACCTGGAAACAGTCGAGAAAGCCGGCAGGATTAGGCGCTACAATGTTGCTGGTAGTCGTCTTGCTACTTTGTTGCGGTTTTTCAGGTGTCCTGGAGCAGTCAGCCGTCGATCCTTTGGAAGAAGGTGAAGACGGAGATGCAGAGGAACTCTGGTGAGCTCTTGCATTCGTTATCTGAAGAATTCCCCAAAACAGAGACCCTAAATAGCCAGAAAAAAAATAGGTTTGGCTACCAAGTTAGGAGGATTGGCTACCAAGAGAGGTAAGAGCCTATCAGAAGGAGCCTCTGACGTCACCTGCTAGCACTGGCCACTCAGAGCAATCCAGTGTGCCCCCAACACCTGTGTTTCTAAGATGGCAAAGGTCTGGGACACACTGGAGGAGCTCTGGGCACCTCCCCTGGGAGGTACTGGTCAGGGGAGTAGTCACTCCCCTGTCCTTTGTCCAGTTGTGCGCCAGAGCAGGGCTGGGGGATCCCTCAACCGGTGTAGACTGGCATATGCAGAGATGGGCACCATCTGTGCCCATCAAAGCATTTCCAGAGGCTGGGGGAGGCTACTCCTCCCCAGCCCTTCACACCTATTTCCAAAAGGAGAGGGTGTAACACTCTCTCTCAGAGAAAATCCTTTGTTCTGCCTTCCTGGGCCAGGGCTGCCTGGACCCCAGGAGGGCAGAAACCTGTCTGAGGGGTTGGCAGCAGCAGCAGCTGCAGTGGAAACCCCGGAAAGGCAGTTTGGCAGTACCCGGGTTCTGTGCTAGAGACCCGAGGGATCATGGAATTGTCCCCCCAATACCAGAATGGTATTGGGGTGACAATTCCATGATCTTAAACATGTTACATGGCCATGTTCGGAGTTACCATTGTGACGCCATGCATTGGTAGTGACCTATGTATAGTGCACACGTGTAATGGTGTCCCCGCACTCACAAAGACCGGGGAATTTGCCCTGAACGATGTGGGGGCTCCTTGGCTAGTGCTAGGGTGCCCACACACTAAGTAACTTTGCACCCAACTTTCACCAGGTGAACGTTAGACATATAGGTGACTTATAAGTTACTTATGTGCAGTGGTAAATGGCTGTGAAATAACGTGGACGTTATTTCACGCAGGCTGCACTGGCAGGCCTGTGTAAGAATGGTCAGTGCTCCCTATGGGTGGCAAAAGAAATGCTGCAGCCCATAGGGATCTCCTGGAACCCCAATGCCCTGGGTACCTCAGTACCTTATACAAGGGAATTATATGGGTGTACCAGTATGCCAATGTGAATTGGTAAATTTAGTTACTAGCCTGTTAGTGACAAATTTGGAAAGCGGGAGAGCATAAGCACTGAGGTTCTGATTAGCAAAGCCTCAGTGAGACAGTTAGGCATCACACAGGGAACACATATAGGTCACAACCTTATGAGCACTGGGGTCCTGGCTAACAGGATCCCAGTGACACATAACAAACACACTGACAATATAGGGGTTTCTCTATGAGCACTGGGCCCTGGTTAGCAGGATGCCAGTGAGACAGCGAAAACACCCTGACATATACTCACAAACAGGCCAAAGGTGGGGGTAACAAGGCCAGAAAGAGGCTGCCTTCCTACAACCAGGTACAACATCCTGGTGTGAACACACAATTGACGCTGGAGACAGCCTGCCTGTCAAAAGTAAAATTTATAGGCAGCCTGACCATGTCAGAGACTGCATTAAACAAGAGGTGTAGAAAATCTTGGATCTGGGAGTGATTGAACCTTCTGAAAGCCCATGGGCTAGCCCAGTGGCGCTTGTGCCAAAACCTCACACCAAAGATGGAAAGAGGGAGATGAGGTTTTGTGTAGACTACAGAGTTCTCAATCAGGTAGCAAAAACTGATGCTCACCCTATACCCAGGGCAGATGAGTTCATTGATACACTGGCATATGCCAAGTATCTCAGCACTTTTGATCTGACTGCAGGGTATTGGCAGATCAGATTGGCAGAAGATGCTAAACCAAAGACTGCATTTTCTACTATAGGAGGGCACTACCAATTCACAGTAATGCCCTTTGGTTTGAAAAATGCACCTGCCACTTTTCAGAGGTTGGTGAACACAGTCCTACAAGGGTTGGAGACTTTCAGTGCAGCATATCTTGATGATATTGCTGTCTTCAGCTCAACATGGGATAAGCACCTGGTCCACCTTTGGAAAGTTTTGGCGGCCCTGCAAAAGGCAGGCATAGCTATCAAGGCCTCAAAGTGCCAGATAGGGCAGGGGAAAGTGGTTTATCTGGGCCACCTGGTAGGTGGAGAACAGATTGCACCACTACAGGGGAAAATCCAGACAACCATGGATTGGGTTCCCCCTACAACTCAGACCCAGGTGAGAGCCTATTTAGGCCTCACAGGGTATTACAGGAGATTCATTAAAAACTATGGCTCCATAGCAGCCCCTATTAATGATCTCACAAGTAAGAAAATGCCTAAGAAGGTGTTATGGACAGCTAGCTGTCAGAAAGCTTTTAATGAGCTCAAACAGGCCATGTGCTCAGCGCCTGTCCTAAAAAGCCCTTGCTACTCCAAAAAGTTCATAGTCCAGACTGATGCTTCTGAATTGGGGGTTGGGGCAGTGCTATCACAGCTTAAAACTGAGGGCCAGGATCAACCTGTTGCTTTCATGAGCAGGGGGTTGACCCCTAGAGAAAAGCGTTGGTCTGCCATAGAGAGGGAGGCCTTTGCTGTGGTCTGGGCACTGAAAAAGTTGAGACCGTACCTGATTGTTACTCACTTTATTGTTCAGACAGACCACAAACCTCTACTTTGGCTAAAACAAATGAAAGGTGAAAACCCTAAATTGTTGAGGTGGTCCATCTCCCTACAGGGAATGGACTATACAGTGGAACATAGACCTGGGAGTACCCACTCCAATGCAGATGGACTCTCCAGATATTTCCACTTAGACAACGAAGACTCATCTGGGCAAGGTTAGCCTTATTGTCCCTCGTTTGGGGGGGGGGGGTTCTGTTGGAAAGTACCATCTTGCCTGGCATGTTACCCCCAATATTCACTTGTGTGTCAGTTTGTTTTTCCCTGTCTCACTGGGATCCTGCTAGCCAGGACCCTAGTGCTCATAATTGTGACCTGTATGTGTTCCCTGTGTGGTGCCTGACTGTATCACTGAGGCTCTGCTGACCAGAACCTCAGTGTTTATGCTCTCCCTGCTCTTTAAATTGTCACTGCAGGCTAGTGACTATTGTAGGAGGCTGGCCTGGCTTGTAGTGGGTACCAAGGGTTCTTACACTCTGCACCAGGTCCAGTTATCCCTTATTAGTGTAGAAGAGGTGTTTCTAGCAGCTTAGGCTGATAGAAGGTAGCTATAGCAGATCAGCTTAGGCTGAACTAGGAGACATGCAAAGCTCCTACTATACCACTGGTGTCATATGCACAATATCATAAGAAAACACAATACACAGATATACTAAAAATAAAGGTACTTTATTTTTATGACAATATGTCAAAAGTATCTCAGTGAGTACCCTCCGTATGAGGATGCCAAATATACACAAGATATATGTACACAATACCAAAAATATGCAGTAATAGCAAAAGGAAATAATGCAAGCAATGTAAAGTTAAGATAGATTGCAATAGGAGCACATAGGTATAGGGGCAATACAAACCATATACTCCAAAAGTGGAATGCGAACCACAAATGGACCCCAAACCTATGTGAGCTTGTAGAGGGTCGCTGGGACTGTAAGAAAACAGTGAGGGTTAGAAAAATAGCCCACCCCAAGACCATGAAAAGTAGGTGTAAAGTGCACCTATGACCCCCAGGGAGCACAGAAGTCGTGATAGAGGGTTTCTGCAAGGAAGACCAACACCAGCAAAGAAACCAAAGTGGACCTGAGTACCTGTGAAACAAGGAGACCAAGTCCAAAAGTCGCGACAATGTCGAGAGTGGGCAGATGCCCAGGAAATGCCAGCTGAGGGTGCAAAGAAGCTGCCACCGGATGGTAGAAGCTGTGGATTCTGCAAGAACAAAGAGGGTTAGAAACTTCCCCTTTGGAGGATGGATGTCCCACGTCGTGAAGAAGCTTGCAGAGGTGTTCCCACGCAGAAAGACCGCAAACAAGCCTTGCTAGCTGCAAGGGTCGCAGTTAGGGTTTTTGGATGCTGCTGTGGCCCAGGAGGGTCCAGGATGTCACCACTTGGATGAGGAGACTGAGGGGGCACCCAGCAAGTCAGGGAGCCCTCACAGAAGCAGGCAGCACCCGCAGAAGTACCAGAAGAGTCACTTGGAAGAGGAGTGAACTGGAGTCAACCCGAAGACACAAAAGGGAGTCCCACAACTCCGGAGGACAACTCAGAAGGTTGTGCACTGCAGGTTAGTGTGTCGGGGACCCAGGCTTGGCTGTGCATGAAGGAAATCCTGGAAGAGTGCACAGGAACCGGAGCAGCTGCAAATCACACAGTACCCAGCAATGCAGTCTAGCATGGGTAGGCAAGGATTTACCTCCACCAAACTTGCACAGAAGAGTCACTGGACTGTGGGAGTCACTTAGACAGAGTTGCTGAGTTCCAGGGACCACGCTCATCGTGCTGAGAGGGGACCCAGAGGACCGGTGATGCAGTCTTTTGTTGCCTGCGGTTGCAGGGGGAGGATTCCGTCGTCCCACAGGAGATTTCTTCAGAGCTCCTGGTGCAGAAAGGAGGCAGGCTACCCCCAGAGCATGCACCACCAGGAAACAGTCAAGAAGGCGGCAGGATCAGCGATACAAGGTTACAGTAGTTGTCTTTGCTACTTTGTTGCGGTTTTGCAGGCGTCCTGAGCAGTCAGCGGTCGATCCTTTGGCAGAAGGTGAAGAGAGAGATGCAGAGGAACTCTGGTGAGCTCTTGCATTCGGTGTCTGAAGAATTCCCCAAAGCAGAGACCCTAAATAGCCAGAAAAGGAGGTTTAGCTACTTAGGAAGGAGGATAGGCTAGTAACACAGGTAAGAGCCTATAAGAAGGAGTCTCTGACATCACCTGCTAGCCCTGGCCACTCAGAGCAGTCCAGTGTGCCAGCACACCTCTGAATCCAACATGACGGAGGTATGGGGCACGCTGGAGGAGCTCTGGGCACCTCCCCTGGGAGGTGCAGGTCAGGGGAGTGGTCACTCCCCTTTCCTTTGTCCAGTTTCGTGCCAGAGCAGGTCTGGGGGATCCCTGAACCGGTGTAGACTGGCTTCTGCAGTGATGGGCACCATCTGTGCCCATCAAAGCATTTCCAGAGGCTGGGGGAGGCGACTCCTCCCCAGCCCTGACACCTTTTTCCAAAGGCAGAGGGTGTGACACCCTCTCTCTGAGGAAGTCCTTTGTTCTGCCTTCCTGGGCCAGGAATGGCTGGACCCCAGGAGGGCAGAAACCTGTCTGAGGGGTTGGCAGCAGCAGCAGCTGCAGTGAAACCCCGGGAAAGGCAGTTTGGCACTACCCGGCTCTGTGCTAGAGACTCGGGGGATCATGGAGTTGTCTCCATAATGCTAGAATGGCATTGGGGTGACAATTCCATGATCTTAGACATGTTACATGGCCATGTTCGGAGTTACCATTGTGACGCTATACATAGGTAGTGACCTATGTATAGTGCACAAGTGTAATGGTGTCCCCGCACTCACAAAGTCCGGGGAATTTGCCCTGAACGATGTGGGGGCACCTTGGCTAGTGCCAGGGTGCCCACACACTAAGTAACTTAGCACCCAACCATCACCAGGTGAAGGTTAGACATATAGGTGACTTATAAGTTATTTAAGTGCAGTAGTAAATGGCTGTGAAATAATGTGGATGTTATTTCACTCAGGCTGCCGTGGCAGGCCTGTGTAAGAATTGTCAGAGCTCCCTATGGGTGGCAAATGAAATGCTGCATCCCATAGGTATCTCCTGGAACCCCAATACCCTGGGTACCTCAGTACCATATACTAGGGAATTATAAGGGTGTTCCAGTATGCCAATGTGAATTGGTGAAATTGGTCAGTAGCCTGTTAGTGACAATTTGGAAAGCAGAGAGAGCATTACCACTGAGGTTCTGGTTAGCTGAGACTCAGTGAGACAGTTAGTCATCACACAGGGAACACATACAGGGCACACTTATGAGCACTGGGGCCCTGACTGGCAGGGTCCCAGTGACACATACACTAAAACAACATATATACAGTGAAATATGGGGGTAATTTGCCAGGCAAGATGGTACGTTCCTACACAACCCCCCCCAAACAAAGGACAATAAGACTAACCATGACCTGATGAGTCTTCATTGTCTAAGTGGAAATGTCTGGAGAGTCCATCTGCATTAGAGTTGGTACTCCCAGGTCTATGTTCCACTGTATAGTCCATTCCCTGTAGAGATATGGACCACCTCAACAATTTAGAGTTTTCACCTTTCATTTGTTTTAGCCAAAGTAGAGGTTTGTAGTCTGTCTGAACAATGAAGTGAGTGCCAAACAGGTATGGCCTCAACTTCTTCAGTGCCCAGACCACAGCAAAGGCCTCCCTCTCTACGGCAGACCAACGCTTTTCTCTAGGGGTCAACCTCCTGCTGATAAATGCAACAGGTTGATCCTGGCCCTCAGAATTGAGTTGTGATAAGACTGCCCCTACCCCTAATTCAGATGCATCAGTTTGAACAATGAATTTCTTGGAGTAACATGGGCTTTTTAGGACAGGTGCAGTGCACATGGCCTGTTTCAGCTCCTCAAAAGCTTTCTGACAGCTAGCTGTCCACAATACCTTTTTAGGCATCTTCTTGGAAGTGAGATCATTAAGTGGGGCTGCAATGGAGCCACAGTTCTTAATGAACCTCCTGTAATACCCGGTGAGGCCTAAGAAGGCTCTCACCTGGGTCTGATTTGTAGGGGGAACCCAATCCATGATTGTCTGGATTTTCCCCTGAAGTGGTGCAACCTGTTCTCCACCTACCAGGTGTCCCAGATAAACCACTTTCCCCTGCCCTATCTGGCACTTTGAAGCCTTGATAGTGAGGCCTGCCTTCTGCAGGGCCTCCAAAACCTTACATAGGTGGACCAGGTGATCATCCCAGGTGGAGCTAAATACAGCTATATCATCTAGATATGCTGCACTAAAAGCCTCCAACCCTTGCAGGACTATATTCACCAACCTCTGAAAAGTGGCAGGTGCATTTTTCAAACCAAAGGGCATTACTGTGAATTGGTAGTGCCCTCCAATAGTTGAAAATGCAGTTTTTTGCTTTAGCATCCTCTGATAACTTGATCTGCCAATACCCTGCAGTCAAATCAAAGGTGCTTAGATACTTGGCAGATGCCAGTGTATCTATGAGCTCATCTGCCCTGGGTATAGGGTGAGCATCAGTTTTAGTTACCTGGTTGAGACCTCTGTAATCTACACAAAACCTCATCTCTCTTTTCCCATCTTTAGAGTGAGGCTTTGGTACAAGCACCACAGGAGAGGCCCATGGGCTTTCAGAATGTTCAACCACTCCCAGTTCAAGCATTTTCTGAACTTCTTGTTTTATGCAGTCCCTGACATGGTCAGGCTGCTTATAGATCTTACTTTTGACAGGCATGCTGTCTCCAGTATCCCTAGTGTGCTCACACCAAGAAGTGGTGCCTGGCACAGTAGAAAAAGAGTTCAGAAAACTGACCTAGGAGATTTATGCAGTTGTCTTTCTGCTCAGAAGTAAGACAGTCTACCTAAACTACACCTTCCACTAGAGCGTCTTGTCCTGTGGAAGAGAAGAGATCAGGGAGA
Organism: Pleurodeles waltl; assembly: GCF_031143425.1. Taxonomy (NCBI): domain Eukaryota; kingdom Metazoa; phylum Chordata; class Amphibia; order Caudata; family Salamandridae; genus Pleurodeles; species Pleurodeles waltl. The sequence continues at coordinate 756,182,229 of NC_090449.1, read as the reverse complement.
GGGTCACTCTCTTCTTCCTGTCCTTCATCTGTTGCCATGACCAGGGTGAGATCAGCCCTGTCATAGTAGGGTTTAAGGCGATTGACATGGAGCACCCTAAGGGGATTCCTGGCAGTGCCCAGGTCAACCAAGTAGGTGACCTCTCCCTTCTTTTCAACAATGATGTGGGGTCCACTCCATTTGTCCTGGAGTGCTCTTGGGGCCACAGGCTCCAATACCCACACCTTCTGTCCTGGTTGGTACTGAATCAGACCAGCCTTCTGGTCATGCCATTGCTTTTGGGGCTCTTGGCTGGCCTGAAGGTTTTTACTGGCCTTTTTCATGTACTCAGCCATTCTGGATCTTAGGCTGAGTACATAGTCCACTATGTCTTGCTTGGGAGCTTTTAAAGGTTGTTCCCAATCCTCCTTCACAAGCGTTAGAGGACCTTTACAGGGTGTCCAAATAGGTGTTCAAACGGGCTGAAGCCCACTCCTTTCTGTGGTACCTCCCTGTAAGCAAAAGGGAGGCAAGGTAACAGGACATCCCATCTCCTCCTGAGTTTTTCAGGGAGTACCATTATCATTCTTTTGAGAGTTTTATTAAACCTCTCTACCAGTCCATTTGTTTGTGGATGATAAGGTGTGGTGAATTTGTATGTTACACCACATTCCTTCCACATGGCCTTCAAGCATGCAGACATAAAGTTGGTACCCCTGTCTGATACAACCTCTTTCGGGAAACCCACCCTGGAAAAGATTCCCAGGAGGGCTTTTGCCACTGCAGGAGCTGTAGTGGTCCTTAGAGGAATAGCTTCAGGATATCTTGTGGCATGGTCCACTACCACCAAGATATACCTATTGCCTGAAGCCGTAGGAGGGTCAAGGGGCCAACTATATCAACCCCTACCCTTTCAAAGGGAACCCCAACCACAGGCAGTGGAATAAGGGGAGCCTTTGGGGTGCCACCAGTCTTGCCACTGGCTTGGCAGGTCACACAGGACTTACAAAAGTCTTTTGTGTCCTCTGACATCCTAAGCCAGTGAAACAGAGGGACAAGCCTTTCCCATGTTTTAATCTGACCCAAATGTCCAGCCAAGGGAATGTTGTGTGCCAGAGTTAGGAGGAACTCTCTGTACTGCAGGGGAATGACCAATCTCCTGGCTGCTACAGGTTTTGGGTCCCTTGCCTCTATGTACAAGAGGTTTTCCTCCCAGTAAACTCTATGTGAGTCACTAATATCCCCATTTTGCTGTTTGACAGCTTGCTGTCTTAGACCCTCTAATGTGGGACAGGTTTGCTGTGCCACACTCAGCTCCTCCCTGGCAGGCCCCCCTCCACCCAAAAGCTCAGCAGTGTCTGCTGCCAGCTCCTCTGGTGAAGGTTCTGCACAGGGTGGAAATTCTTCTTCCTCAGAATTTGAATCATCTGTAGAGGGAGGGATAGTGGGTAGGGATTTACCCTTACTAGCCCTAGCTTTAGGGAGCACTTGGTCCATTGTTCCAGGATCCAAGTCACCCTGTCCTTTTTGCTTTTTGGCCGCAGTCCTTGTCAAAGCAGAAATATGCCCAGGAATGTCCAGCATTGCTGCGTGAGCCTCCAACTCCACTTCTGCCCAAGCTGATGTCTCTAAATCATTCCATAGTAGACAGTCTACAGGTAAATCTGAGGCAACCACAACTTTCTTTGGACCAGTAACCCCCCCCCCAGTTGAGGTTTACAACAGCCATGGGGAGGCTAAGAGTGTTGTTATGAGTGTCTGTCACTTGGTACTGGTGACCAAGTAGGTGTTGTTCAGGGTGTACCAGTTTCTCTATTACCATGGTAACACTGGCACATGTGTCCCTGTAGCCCTGAACCTTAACACCATTGATTAGGGGAAGTTGCTTGTACTTATCCATATTAAAGGGACAAGCAACCAAGGTGGCCAAATCAATGGCACCTTCAGAGACTAACACAGCCTCTGTGGTCTCGCTAACAAGACCAACCCCAACTAAGTTACCAAAAGTGAGTCCAGCTACTCCCTTGGATTGGCTATTAGTAGGTTTGCTCCCACCACCACTGCTATTACTAGGGGCACTAGAGGTTGCAGTAGGGGTTGTGGTAGTGGGAGGCTTGGTGCTTTTCTTTGGACAACTGGCATCAGTTGTCCAATGGCCTTTTACTTTACATAAATAGCAGCATGGTTTCTTTACTTGATTAGAAGAGGATTTGGACCCACCACCCCCACCAGAGTGTTTTTGTTGCCTGATGAAGACTCATTTTTAGATTTGTCCCCACCCTTGTCTGAAGACTTACCATCCTTCTTCTTGCTATCCTTGTCACCCCCTGTATGAACTTTTCTGTTCACTCTTGTTCTGACCCATTTGTCTGCCTTCTTTCCCAATTCTTGGGGAGAGGTCAGATCTGAGTCCACTAGATATTGGTGTAACAAATCAGACACACAGTTATTCAGAATATGCTCTCTCAGGATCAGATTATGCAGGCTTTCATAGTCAGAAACTTTACTGCCATGTAACCACCCCTCCAAGGCCTTCACTGAATAGTCAACAAAGTCTACCCAGTCTTGTGAGGACTCTTTTCTGGTTTATCTGAACTTAATCCTGTATTGTTCAGTGGTTAAGCCAAATCCATCCAAGAGTGCATTCTTCAAAACTGTAAAATTATTGGCATCACTTCCCTTCACAGTAAGGAGCATATCCCTACCCTTTCCACTGAAAGATAGCCATAGGATAGCAGCCCACTGCCTTTGAGGGACCCCCTGTACCATACAGGCCCTCTCAAGTGCAGCAAACCACTTGTTAATGTCATCCCCCTCCTTGTAAGGGGGAACTATCTTATGCAGATTCCCAGAATCATGCTCTCTCACAGGATTGCTATCTGGAATACTGCTGCTGCCACCATGGGGTCCAAGCCCCAACCTCTGTCTCTCTTTTTCTAAGTCTAGGGATTCCCTGTCTAGAGCCAGCTGTTGCTGTTTAAGCTTCAGCCTGGACTCTTCCACTCTCAACTTATTGAGTTCCCTTTCTAACATCTTGTCATCAGGGTGGGTGGGTTGGGAATGTTTTGACACAGACGAAAGATTTGAATGAGCAGAGGGAGACCTGTCCCTAACAGTTGGCACCCTAAAAACCTGGCCTCCAGGCACAAAAACATCCCTACTGTGATGGGAGCTTCTAGTGCTACCAGCATTGCTAGGTGGTCTGCTAAGGGGCAGATTAAGAAGGGAACCCTGCAACACTCCTACTGGGGGCTCCCCTGAGTCAGAGTGTGAGCTATCTCCTAACTTCTCAATTGAACTGCCAGCTAAGGCCTTATCATTCTCAATGAGCATGTTAGACAATAATTCTCTTGAAGGGTTCTTTCCTACCACTAAACCTCTATTAATGCAGAGACTCCAAAGGCTCTTAAAGTTAAGGTGGTCATAAGCTGTATTGACCAAATTAAGAGGAGTTCCTACACCAGACATGATAGAAAAAGGTTTAGAGACAGATAAAAGATAGAAAAAGTTTCAGGACTTTTTAAAGAACAGGAAAAAAAACTTTTTCAAACTTTTTCAAACTTTTAGAAAGTTTAGAGGTACTTTTCAGCACTTAGCAGATAGTGTAAGAGAAGAACACCCTTATAAGTCCGGAGACACCATTACACACGTGAACTACATATAGGTCAATATCTATATGTAGCTTCACAATGGTAACTCTGAACATGGCCATGTAATGTGTCTAAGATCATGGGATTGTCCCCCCAAGCCAAATCTGGTATTGGGGTACCAATTTCATGTATCCCCGGGGCTCCAGCATGGACCCCGGGTACTGCCAAACTAGCTCTCTGGCATTTTCTCTGCAGCTACCGCTGCTGCCAACCTTCAGACTGGTTCCTGCCCTCCTGGGGTCTGGGCAGCCCAGTCCCAGGAAGGCAGAACAAAGGATTTCCTTTGAGAGAGGGTGTTACACCCTCTCCCTTTGGAAATAGGTGTTAAGGGCTGGGGAGGAGTAGCCTCCCCCAGCCTCTGGAAATGCTTTGAAGGGCACAGATGGTGCCCTCCTTGCATAAACCAGTCTACACCGTTTCAGGGAGCCCCCAGCCCCTGCTCTGGCGTAAAACTGGTTAAAGGAAAGGGGAGTGACCACTCCCCTGTCCATCACCACCCCAGCGGTGGTGCCCAGAGGTCCTCCAGTGTGTCCCAGACCACTGTCATCTTGAATGCAGAGGTGTGAGGGCACCATGGAGACCTCTGAGTGGCCATGTAGCCTCCCCCAGCCTCTGGAAATGCTTTGATGGGCACAGATGGTGCCCATCTCTGCATACGCCATTCTACACCGGTTCAGGGATCCCCCAGCCCTGCTCTGGCGTGAAACTGGACAAAGGAAAGGGGAGTGACCACTCCCCTGACCTGCACCTCCCAGGGGAGGTCCCCGGGGCTCCTCCAGTGTGTCACAGACCTCTGCCATCTTGGAAACCGAGGTGTTTGTGGCACACTGGACTGCTCTGAGTGGCCAGTGCCAGCAGGTGACGTCAGAGGCTCCTTCTGATAGGCTCTTACCTCTCTTGGTAGCCAATCCTCCTTCCTAGCTAGCCAAACGCCCTTTTCTGGCTATTTAGGGTCTCTGCTTTGGTGATCTCACCAGATAACGAATGCAAGAGCTCACCAGAGTTCCTCTGCGTCTCCCTCTTCACCTTCTGCCAAAGGATCGACCGCTGACTGCTCAGGACCCCTGCAAAACCGCAACAAAGTAGCAAGACGACTACTAGCAACCTTGTATCGCTTCATCCTGCTGGCTTTCTCGATTGTTTCCAAGTGGTGTATGCTCGGAGGTAGCCTGCCTCCTCTCTGCACCAGGAGCTCTGAAGAAATCTCCTGTGGGTCGACGGAATCTTCCCCCTGCAACCGCAGGCAACAAAAGACTGCATTACAGGTCCTCTGGGTCCCCTCTCAGCACAACGAGCGTTGTCCCTGGAACTCAGCAACTCTGTCCAAGTGACTCCCACAGTCCAGTGACTCTTCAGTCCAAGTTTGGTGGAGGTAAGGCCTTGCCTCCCCACGCTGGACTGCATTGCTGGGTACCGCGTGATTTGCAGCTGCTCCGGCTCCTGTGCACTCTTCCAGGATTTCCTTCGTGCACAGCCAAGCCTCGGTCCCTGACACTCTAACCTGCAGTGCACAACCTTCTGAGTTGTCCTCCAGCATCGTGGGACTCCCTTTTGTGACGTTGGGTGGACTCAGGTTCACTTTTCTTCTAAGTGCCTGTTCAGGTACTTCTGCAGGTGCTGTCTGCTTCTGTGAAGGCTCCCTACGTTGCTGGGCGCCCCCTCTGTCTCCTCATGCAAGTGGCAACATCCTGGTCCCTCCTGGGCTACAGCAGCACCCAAAAACCCTAACCACGACCCTTGCAGCTAGTAAGGCTTGTTTGCGGTCTTTCTGTGTGGAAACACCTCTGCAAACCTCTTCATGACGTGGGACATCTATCCTCCAAAGGGGAAGTTCCTAGTCCTCTTCGTTCTTGCAGAACACCCAGCTTCTTCCAACAGGTGGCAGCTTCCTTGCACCCTCAGCTGGCATTTCCTGGGCTCCTGCCCACTCTCGACACTGTTGCGACTATTGGACTTGGTCCCCTTGTCTTACAGGTACTCAGGTCCAGAAATCCACTGTTGTTGCATTGCTGGTGTTTGTTCTTCCTGCAGAATCCCCCTATCACGACTTCTGTGCTTTCTGGGGGTAGTAGGTCAACTTTACACCTACCTTTCAGGGTCTTGGGGTGGGCTATTTTTCTAACCCTCACTGTTTTCTTATAGTCCCAGTGACCCTCTACAAGCTCACATAGGTTTGGGGTCCATTCGTGGTTCGCATTCGACTTTTGGAGTATATGGTTTGTGTTGCCGCTATACCTATGTGCTCCTATTGCAATCCACTGTAACTTTACATTGCTTGCATTACTTCCTTTTGCTATTATCTGCATAATTTTGGTTTGTGTACATATATCTTGTGTATATATCTTATCCTCATACTGAGGGTACTCACTGAGATACTTTTGGCATATTGTCATAAAAATAAAGTACCTTTATTTTTAGTACTTCTGTGTATTGTGTTTTCTGATGATATTGTGCATATGACACCAGTGGTATAGTAGGAACTTTACATGTCTCCTAGTTCAGCCTAAGCTGCTTTGCCATAGCTACCTTCTATCAGCCTAAGCTGCTGGAAACACCTCTTCTAAACTAATAAGGGATAACTGGACCTGGTACAAGGTGTAAGTACCTCTGGTACCCACTACAAGCCAGGCCAGCCTCCTACATTGGTTGTGCAGCGGTGGGATAAGTACTTGTAACTACTTACCACTTTGTCATTGTGTACTTTTCATAAGAGAATAATATACAAAACAAGTTCAGTGTATGTACACCTAACCAAAAAGTTTTGCTTTTCTCCTCTTACACTTTCTACTAAGTGCTGAAAAGTACTCTAAAATTTCTAAAAGTTTCCAAAAAGTTAGAAAAAGTTTTTTTCTCTGTTCTTTAAAAGGTTCTGAAACTTTTTCTTTCTTCTCACTGTCTCTAAACCTTCTTTTATCATGTCTGATTTAGAGTCTGCTCTTAAAATGGTCAAATACTACCTATGACAATTTAAATTACAAGAGCCCAAGGAGTCTCTGCTTAGATAGAGGTTTAGTGATAGGAAAGAACCCTACAAAATAGTTTCTATATAACATGCTGATTGTGAATGATGAGTCCCAAGCAGGCACTTCAAATGAGAAGTTAATAGATGGCTCCCATTCTGACTCAGGAGATCACCTTGAGGGAGGTGGGGAGGGTTCTGTTCCAAATCTGCCCCTTAGCAGACCACCTAGCAATGTTGGTAGTAATAGGAGCTCCCATCATACTAGGGATGTTTTTATTCATGGAGGCCAGGTTGTTAGAGTCCAGTCAGTTAGGGACAGATCTCCCTCTGTTGTTTCCAATTTATCTTCTGTGTCCAAGCAGTCCCAACCCACCCACCCTGAAGACAACTTGTTAGAAAGGGAACTCAAAAAAGTTGGGAGTGGAAGAGACCAGACTGAAGCTTGAACAGCAACAGCTGGCTCTAGATAGGGAATCCCTAGACCTGGAGAAGGAGAGACAGAGATTGGGGTTTGGACCCCATGGTGGCAGCATTAGCAGTATTCCTGATGGTAATCCAGTTAGAGAGCATGATTCCAGGAATCTGCACAAGATAGTTCCCCCTTACAAGGAGGGGGGTGACATCAATAAGTGGTTTGCTGCACTTGAGAGGGCCTGTGTGGTACAGGGGGTCCCTAAAAGGCAGTGGGCTGCTATATTGTGGCTATCTTTCAATGGAAAGGGTAGGGATAGGCCCCTTACTCTTAGAGAAAGTGATGCTAACAATTTTGCAGTTTTGAAGGATGCACTCTTGGATGGATTTGGCTTAACCACTGAACAATACAGGATTAAGTTCAGAGACACCAGAAAAGAGTCCTCACAAGACTGGATAGACTTTGTTGACTGTTCAGTGAAGGCCTTGGAGGGGTGGTTACATGGCAGTAAAGTTTCTGACTATGAAAGCCTGTATAATCTTATTCTGAGAGAGCATATTCTGAATAACTGTGTGTCTGACTTGTTACACCAATATCTAGTGGACTCAGATCTGACCTCTCCCCAAGAAGTGGGAAAGAAGGCAGACAAATGGGTCTGAACAAGAGTGAACAGGCAAGAAGAAGGATGGTAAGTCTTCTGACAAGGGTGGGGACAAAAGTAAAAATGAGTCTTCATCAAGCCCACAAAAATCCTCTGGTGGGGTGGTGGGTCCAAATCCTCTACAAATCAAGTTAAAAAGCTTTGGTGTTATTTGTGTAAAGTCAAAGGCCATTGGACAACTGATGCCAGTTGTCCAAAGAAAAACAACAAACCACCCACTACCACAGCCTCTACTGCAAATTCTAGTGCCCCTAGTAATAGCAGTGGTGGTGGGAGCAAACCTACTAATAGCCAATCCAAGGGAGTAGCTGGGCTCGCTTTTGGTAATTTAGTTGGGGTTGGTCTTGTTAGGGAGACCACAGAGGCTGTGTTAGTCTCTGAAGGTGCCATTGATTTGGCCACCTTGGTTGCTTGTCCCCTTAATATGGATAAGTACAAGCAGCTTCCCCTAATAAATGGTGTTGAGGTTCAGGCCTACAGGGACACAGGTGCCAGTGTTACCATGGTGATAGAGAAACTGGTACACCCTGAACAACACCTACTTGGTCACCAGTACCAAGTGACAGACGCTCATAACAACACTCTTAGCCACCCCATGGCTGTTGTGAATCTCAACTGGGGGGGGTTACTGGTTTAAAGAAAGTTGTGGTTGCTTCAGATTTACCTGCAGACTGTCTACTAGGAAATGATTTAGAGACATCAGCTTGGGCAGAAGTGGAGTTGGAGGCTCATGAAGCAATGCTGGGCATTCCTGGGCATATTTTTGCTTTGACAAGGGCTCAGGCCAAAAAGCAAAAAGGACGGAGTAACTTGGATCCTGGAACAATGGACCAAGTGTTCCCTAAAGCTAGGGGTAGCAAGGGTAAATCCCTACCCACTATCCATCCCTCTACAGATGATTCTACTTCCGAGGAAGAAAATTTCCTCCCTGTGCAGAACCTTCACCAGAGGAGCTGGCAGCAGACACTGCTGAGCTTTTGGGTGGAGGGGGGCCTGCCAGGGAAGAGTTGAGTGTGGCACAGCAATCCTGTCCCACATTAGAGGGTCTCCGACAGCAAGCTGTCAAGCAGAAAAATGGGGATGTCAATGACTCACATAGAGTTTACTGGGAGGACAACCTCTTGTACACAGAGGCAAGGGACCAAAAACCTGGAGCAGCCAGGAGATTGGTCATTCCCCTGCAGTACAGAGAGTTCCTCCTAACTCTTCCACATGACATTCCTTTGGCTGGGCATATGGGCAAGATCAAAACATGAGAAAGGCTTGTCCCCCTGTTTCACTGGCCTAGGATGTCAGAGGACACTAAAGATTTTTGTAAGTCTTGTGTGACCTGCCAAGCCAGTGGCAAGAGTGGTGGCACACCAAAGGCTCCCCTTATTCCACTACCTGAGGTTGGGGTCCCCTTTGAAAGGGTAGAGGTTGACATAGTTGGCCCCCTTGACCCTCCTACTGCTTCAGGCAATAGGTTTATCTTGGTGATTGTGGACCATGCCACAAGATATCCGGAAGCAATTCTTCTAAGGACCACTACAGCTCCTGCAGTGGCAAAAGCCCTCCTGGGAATCTTTTCCAGGGTGGGTTTCCCAAAAGAGGTTGTATCAGACAGGGGTAGGAACTTTATGTCTGCATACTTGAAAGCTATGTGGAAGGAATGTGGTGTAACCTACAAATTCACCACTCCTTATCATCCACAGACTAATGGGCTGGTAGAGAGGTTTAATAAAACTCTCAAAGGTATGATAATGGGACTCCCTGAAAAACTCAGGAGGAGATGGGATATCCTGTTACCTTGCCTCCTCTTTGCTGACAGGGAGGTACCCCAGAAAGGAGTGGGCTTCAGCCCCTTTCAACTCCTCTTTGGACACCCTGTAAGAGGTCCACTAACACTTGTGAAGGAGGGTTGGGAACAACCTTTAAAAGCTCCCAAACAGGACATAGTGGACTATGTACTTGGCCTAAGATCCAGAATGGCTGAGTACATGAAAAAGGCCAGTAAAAACCTTCAGGCCAGCCAAGAGCTCCAGAAGCAATGGCATGACCAGAAGGCTGTTCTGATCCAGTACCAACCAGGACAGAAGGTGTGAGTATTGGAGCCTGTGGCCCCAAGAGCACTCCATGACAAATGGAGTGGACCCCATCTAATTGTTGAAAAAAAGGGCGAGGTCACCTACTTGGTTGAACTGGGCACTGCCAGGAGTCCCCTTAGGGTGATTCATGTCAACCGCCTAAAACCCTACTATGACAGCACTGATCTCACCCTGGTTATGGCAACAGATGAAGGACAGGAAGAAGAGAGTGACCCTCTCCCTGATCTCTTCTCCTCCACTGAAGACGATGCTCTAGTGGAGAGAGTAGTGTTAGCAGATTGTCTGACTGCAGAACAGAAAGACAACTGCATAAATCTCCTTGGACAGTTTTCTGAACTCTTTTCAACTGTGCCTGGCACCACATCTTGGTGTGAACACACAATTGATACTGGAGACATCATGCCTGTCAAAAGTCAAATCTATTGGCAGCCTGACCATGTCAGGGACTGCATAAAACAAGAGGTTCAGAAAATGCTTGATCTACGAGTGGTTGAACCTTCTGAAAGCCCATGGGCGAGTCCTGTGGTGCTTGTATCAAAGCCTCACTCAAAAGATGGAAAAGGGAGATGAGGTTTTGTGTAGACTACAGAGGTCTCAATCAGGTAACAACAACTGATGCTCACCCTATACCCAGGGCAGATGAGCTCATAGATACACTGGCATCTGCCAAGTATCTAAGCACCTTTGATTTGACTGCAGGGTGTTGGCATATCAAATTGGCTGAGGATGTGTAAGGAAATGCCTCCTTGGCATGGTTACCCCCTGACATTTTTGCCTTTGCTGATGCCAAGTTATGATTTGAAAGTGTGCTGAGGCCTGCTAACCAGGCCCCAGCACCAGTGTTCTTCCCTAACCTGTACCTTTGTTTCCACAATTGGCACACCCTGGCATCCAGGTAAGTCCCTTGTAACTGGTACCCCTGGTACCAAGGACCCTGATGCCAGGAAGATCTCTAAGGGCTGCAGCATGTATTATGCCACCCTGGAGACCCCTCACTCAGCACAGACACACTGCTTGCCAGCTTGTGTGTGCTGGTGGGGATAAAATGACTAAGTCGACATGGCACTACCCTCAGGGTGCCATGCCAACCTCACACTGCCTATAGGTATGGATAAGTCACCCCTCTAGCAGGCCTTACAGCCCTAAGGCAGGGTGCACTATACCATAGGTGAGGGCATAAGTGCACGACCACTATGCCCCTACAGTGTCTAAGCAAAACCTTAGACATTGTAAGTGCAGGGTAGCCATAAGAGTATATGGTCTGGGAGTCTGTCATGCACGAACTCCACAGCACCATAATGGCTACACTGAAAACTGGAAAGTTTGGTATCAAACTTCTCAGCACAATAAATGCACACTGATGCCAGTGTACATTTTATTGTAAAATACACCCCAGAGGGCATCTTAGAGATGCCCCCTGAAACCATACCCGACTACCAGTGTGGGCTGACTAGTTTTAGCAGCCTGCCACACACCAGACATGTTGCTGGCCACATGGGGAGAGTGCCTTTGTCACTCTGTGGCTAGTAACAAAGCCTGTACTGGGTGGAGGTGCTTCTCACTTCCCCCTTAAAGAACTGTAACACCTGGTGGTGAGCCTCAAAGGCTCACCCCCTTTGTTACAGCACCCCAGGGCACTTCAGCTAGTGGAGTTGCTGGCCCCCTCCGGCCACGGCCCCACTTTTGGCGGCAAGGTCGGAGAACATAATGAGAAAAACAAGGAGGAGTCACTGGCCAGTCAGGACAGCCCCTAAGGTGTCCTGAGCTGAGGTGACTCTGACTTTTAGAAATCCTCCATCTTGCAGATGGAGGATTCCCCCAATAGGATTAGGGATGTGCCCCCTTCCCCTCAGGGAGGAGGCACAAAGAGGGTGTAGCCACCCTCAGGGCTAGTAGCCATTGGCTACTAACACCCCAGACCTAAACAGACACCTAAATCGAGTATTTAGGGGCTCCCAGAACCTAGGTAACTAGATTCCTGCAACCTGAAGACGAAGAAGGACTGCTGACCTGAAGCCCTACAGAGAAGACGGAGACACCAACTGCTTTGGTCCCAGCCCTACCGGCCTGTCTCCCCACTTCAAGAAACACTGCAACAGCGACGCATCCCCCAGGGTCCAGCGACCTCTGAAGCCTCAGAGGACTACCCTGCATCTAAAAGGACCAAGAAGCTCCCGAGAACAGCGGCCCTGTTCAACAAACCTGCAACTCTGCAACAAAGAAGCAACTTTTAAAGACCACACGTTTCTCACCGGAAGCGTGAGACTTTCCACTCTGCACCCGACGCCCCCGGCTCGACCTGCAGAAAACTAACTCTACAGGGAGGACTTCCCAGCGACTGCGAGCCCGTGAGTAGCCAGAGTTGACCCCCCCGAGCCCCCACAGCGACGCCTGCAGAGGGAATCCAGAGGCTCCCCCTGACCGCGACTGCCTGCTTCAAGGAACCCGACGTCTGATAAAGACACTGCACCCGCAGCCCCCAGGACCTGAAGGAACTGAACTCCAGTGCAGGAGCGACCCCCAGATGGCCCTCTTCCTAGCCCAGATGGTGGCTACCCAGAGGAGCCCCCCCCTTGCCTGCCTGCCTCCCTGAAGAGACCCCTGGGTCTCCCATTGAAACCTATTGCAAACCTGATGCCTGTTTGCACACTGCACCCGGCCGCCCCTGTGCCGCTGAGGGTGTACTTTCTGTGCCTGCTTGTGTCCCCCCCAGTGCCCTACAAACCCCCCCCGGTCTGCCCTCCGAAGTCGCGGGCACTTACCTGCTGGCAGACTGGAACCAGGGCACCCCTATTTCTATTGAAGCCTATGTGTTTTGGGCACCAATTTGACCTCTGCACCTGACCGGCCCAGAGCTGCTGGTGTGGTAACTTTGGGGTTGCCTTGAACCCCCAATGGTGGGCTACCTTGGACCCAACTTTGAACCCTGTAACTGTTTTACTTACCTGTGAACTTAACATTTACTTACCTCCCCCAGGAACTGTTGATTTTTGCGCTGTGTCCACTATTAAAATAGCTTATTGCCATTTGTGTGAAAACTGTAAATGCTATTTTGCTACTTCAAAGTTCCTAAAGTTCCTAAGTGAAATACCTTTCATTTAAAGTATTGTTTGTAAATCTTGAAGCTGTGGTTCTTAAAATAAACTAAGAAAATATATTTTTCTATATAAAAACCTATTGGCCTTGAATTGTCTTTGAGTGTGTGTTCCTCATTTATTGCCTGTGTGTGTACAACAAATGCTTAACACTACCTTCTGATAGGCCTACTGCTTGACCACACTACCACAAAATAAAGCATTAGAATTATCTCTTTTTACCACTATCTTACCTTTAAGGGGAACCCTTGGAATCTGTGCATGCTATTTCTTACTTTGAAATAGTACATACAGAGCCAACTTCCTACATTGGTGGATCAATGGTGGGGTACAAGACTTTGCATTTGCTGGACTACTCAGCCAATACCTGATCACACGACTAAATTCCAAAAATTGTCATTAGAAACAGATTTTTGAAATTTGAGCTATTTTTCTAAATTTGTAAAAGTCCTGCTAGGGCCTTGTGTTAGTCCCTGTTAGCATTTCTTTTAGAGTTTAAAAGTTTTCTAAAAGTTCGAATTAACTTCTAGAGATAGTTTTAGATTCTTAAAAAGTATTCCAACTTTTAGAAACATAATGTCTGCTGCAGAAGAGATTGTGATGGAACTCAACCTCACCCCTTACCTGCATCTTAGGATGTCAGAGTTAAGGTCTCTCTGAAAAATCAAAAAGATTAAAACTCGTTCAAACCCTACCAAAGTACAGCTCCAGGAGCTTTTGGCAGAGTTTGCTAAGAACAACCCCTCTGAGGATACCTTCCCAGAGGGGGAAGCTAGTGATGTGGAGGATTTCACACCCCCCACTCCTAGTTAGGGAGAACAGGGTCCCTCAAACCCTGTCTCCGCAAGTGATAGTCAGAGATGCTGCTTCTCTCACAGGAGAGTCCAGCAACTCTGGAAGCATTGAGGGCAGCCTCAATGAAGATGACCTCCAGTTAGCCAGGATGGTCAAAAGATTGGCTTTGGAAAGACAGATCCTAGCCATGGAAAGGGAAAGACAAGAGATGGGCCTAGGTCCCATCAATGGTGGCAGCAACATAAATAGGGTCAGTGATTCTCCTGACGTTGAAAATCCCAAAAGGGATGGTAACTAAATATGAAGATGGTGATGACATCACCAAATGTTTCACAGCTTTCGAGAGGACTTGTGCAACCAGAAAAGTAAACAGATCTCACTGGGGTGCTCTCCTTTGGGAAATGTTCACTGGAAAGTGTAGGGATAGACTCCTCACACTCTCTGGAAAAGATGCAGAATCCTATAACCTCATGAAGGCTACCCTGATTGAGGGCTTTGGATTCTCCACTGAGGAGTATAGAATTAGGTTCAGGGGGGCTCAAAAATCCTCAAGCCAGACCTGGGTTGATTTTGTAGACTACTCAGTGAAAACACTGGATGTTTGGATTCATGCCAGTGGTGTAAATGATTATGATGGGCTGTACAATTTATTTGTGAAAGAATACCTGTTAAGTAATTGTTTCAAATGATAAACTGCATCAGCATCTGGTAGACCTAGGACCAATTTCTCCCCAAGAATTGGGAAAGAAGGCGGACCATTGGGTCAAGACTAGGGTGACCAAGACTTCCACAGGGGTGACCAAAAGAAAGGGGTCACAAAGACTCCTCAGGGGAAGAGTGTTGAGACATCCAAGGGAAAAAGTAAAGAGTCTTCTATAGGGCCCCAAAAACCTGCTCAGGAGGGAGGGTCCAGAGCCTCTTCACAATCCAATTTTGGGTACAAGGGTAAAAACTTTGATCCCAAAAAGGCCTGGTGTCGTAGCTGTAATCAGCAGGGACACCAAACTGGAGACAAGGCCTGTCCCAAGAAAGGTTCCACTTCTAACTACTCCAGCTAACACTGGAAAGGCCAGTCTCCAAGTGGGATCAACAGTGTGCCCAGAGCAAATCAGGGTTCACACTGAAGCTACATTAGTCTCTGAGGGTGGGGTGGATTTAGCCACACTGGCTGCCTGGCCCCCTAATATGCAAAAATACAGGCAGCAGCTCTTAATTAATGGGACAAGTGAAGAAGGCCTGAGGGATACAGGTGCCAGTGTCACCATGGTGACAGAGAAACTGGTTTCCCCTGGTCAATACCTGGCTGGACAAACTTATCCAGTCACCAACGCTGACAATCAGACTAAAGTACATCCCATGACTATGGTAACTTTAGAGTGGGGAGGGGTCAATGGCCTGAAACAGGTGGTGGTCTCCTCAAATATCCCTGTAGACTGTTTGCTTGGAAATGACCTGGAGTCCTCAGCATGGGCTGAGGTAGAACTCAAAACCCATGCAGCCATGCTGGGTATCCCTAAACTGGTGTGTCAAGACAAGGGCACAGTGCAAGGCTCAGGGTGAAAAAGTGGTGTTGGAGCCTGGAAAAAGTGCCCAACCCTCCAACAGAAAAGGAAAGTAGACTTGGGAACCAGGTTCAACACAACAAGAGAAAGAGAACCTCTCTTCCCAGGAAGAAGTTCTGCCCTCTGAGGGAACTGAGCCCATGGAGTTAGAACCTTATCAGGTTGAGCTCCTAGGCCCAGGGGACCCTCAAGGGAACAGTTGTGTAAGGGGCATGAAACATGTCCCACTCTTGAAGGTCTTAGGCAGCAAGCTGCTGAAGAGTCCAAAGGAAAAATAACAGGAACACATAGAGTCTATTGAGAAGATGGACTCCTTTACACTGAGGCAAGAGATCCCAAACCTGGTGCCACTAGGAGAGTGGTAGTGCCTCAGGAATTTAGGGAGTTCATTCTGACCTTAGATCATGATATTCCTCTTGCTGGGCATTTGGGACAGACCAAGACGTGGGAGAGATTAGTCAACCACTTCTATTGGCCCAACATGTCCCAGAAGGTCAAGGAGTTTTGTGTCTCCTGTGCCATCTGTCATGCCAGTGGTAAGACAGGTGGACACCCAAAGGCCCCCCTCATTCCACTTCCAGTGGTGGGGGTCCCCTTTGAAAGAGTGGGTGTGGACATAGTGGGTCCACTTGAACCTCCCACAGCCTCAGAGAACCAATACATACTAGTAGTAGTGGATCATGCTACTAGATACCCTGAAGCAATTCCCCTTAGGTCAACTACTGCCCCTGTAGTAGCCAAAGCACTCATTGGTATTTTTACCAGACTGGGATTTCCTAAGGAGGTGGTGTCTGACAGAGGTACCAACTTTATGCCAGCATACCTGAAACATATGTGGAATGAGTGTGGGGTGACTTACAAATTCACCACACCATACCATCCACAAACCAATGGTCTTGTAGAAAGATTTAACAAGACATTGAAAGGCATGATCCTGGGTATCCCTGAAAAACTCAAAAGGAGATGGGATGTCCTCTTGCCATGTCTGCTTTTCGCCTACAGAGAGGTGCCTCAGAAGGGAGTAGGGTTTTCCCCCTTTGAACTTCTGTTTGGCCATCCTGTAAGGGGACCACTAGCTCTTGTAAAAGAAGGCTGGGAGAGACCTCTTCATGAGCGTAAACAAGATATAGTGGACTATGTACTAGGCCTACGTTCAAGGATGGCAGAGTATATGGAAAAGGCAAGTAAAAACCTTGAGGCCAGCCAACAACTCCAGAAGATGTGATATGACCAAAAGGCTGCTGTGGTTGAGTTTCAGCCAGGGCAGAAATTCTGGGTTCTGGAGCCTGTGGCTCCCAGGGCGCTTCAGGACAGATGGAGTGGCCCTTACCCAGTGCTAGAGAGGAAGAGTCAGGTCACCTACCTAGTAGACCTAGGCACTAGCAGGACCCCCAAAAGGGTGATCCATGTGAACCGCCTCAAACTCTTCCATGACAGGGCAGATGTGAATCTGTTGATGGTAACAGATGAGGACCAGGAAGCTGAGAGTGAACCTCTCCCTGATCTCCTCTCCACAGACCCTAAAGATGGTTCAGTTGATGGAGTTATCTATTCAGACACCCTCTCTGGCCAACAGCAATCTGACTGTAGGAAGGTCCTGCAACAGTTTGCTGAGCTCTTTTCCCTAACCCCTGGTCAGACACACCTGTGTACCCATGATGTGGACACAGGAGACAGCATGCCTGTCAAAAACAAAATTTTCAGACAGTCTGACCAAGTTAAGGAAAGCATCAAGGTGGAAGTCCACAAGATGCTGGAATTGGGAGTCATTGAGCACTCTGACAGCCCCTGGGCTAGCCCAATGGTCTTAGTCCCCAAACCTCACACCAAAGATGGAAAGAGAGAGATGAGGTTTTGTGTGGACTAAAGAGGACTTAATTCTGTCACTAAGACAGATGCCCATCCCATTCCAAGGGCAGATGAACTGATTGACAAACTAGGTGCTGCAAAATACTTAAGTACCTTTGACTTGACAGCAGGGTACTGGCAAATCAAAATGGCACCAGTAGCAAAAGAAAAGACAGCATTCTCCACACCTGATGGGCACTATCAGTTCACTATGATGCCCTTTGGTTTAAAGAATGCTCCTGCCACCTTCCAAAGGTTGGTGAATCAAGTCCTTGCTCGCTTGGAGTCCTTTAGTGCAGCTTATCTTGACGATATTGTTGTCTTTAGCTCCAGCTGGCAGGATCACCTGGTCCACCTGAAGAAGGTTTTGAAGGCCCTGCAAGCAGCAGGTGTGAGAAGGTAGCCTCTTTCTAGCCTTGTTACCCCCACTTTTGGCCTGTTTGTGAGTGTATGTCAGGGTGTTTGTCACTGTTTTCACTGTCTCACTGGGATCCTGATAGCCAGGCCTCAGTGCTCATAGTGAAAACACTATGGTTTCAGTATGTTTGTTATGTGTCACTGGGATCCTGCTGGTCAGGACCCCAGTGCTCATAGGTTTGTGGCCTATATGTATGTGTCACTGGGACCCTGTCACACAGGGCCCCAGTGCTCATAGGTGTGCATGTATATGTTCCCTGTGTGGTGCCTAACTGTCTCACTGAGGCTCTGCTAACCAGAACCTCAGTGGTTATGCTCTCTCATTACTTTCAAATTGTCACTAACAGGCTAGTGACCAATTTTACCAATTTACATTGGCTTACTGGAACACCCTTATAATTCCCTAGTATATGGTACTGAGGTCCCAGGGTATTGGGGTTCCAGGAGATCCCTATGGGCTGCAGCATTTCTTTTGCCACCCATAGGGAGCTCTGACAATTCTTACACAGGTCTACCACTGCAGCCTGAGTGAAATAACGTCCACGTTATTTCACAGCCATTTTACACTGCACTTAAGTAACTTATAAGTCACCTATATGTCTAACCTTTACCTGGTAAAGGTTAGGTGCAAAGTTACTTAGTGTGAGGGCACCCTGGCACTAGCCAAGGTGCCCCCACATTGTTCAGAGCCAATTCACTGAACTTTGTGAGTGCGGGGAGACCATTACACGCGTGCACTACATATAGGTCACTACCTATATGTGGCTTCACCATGGTAACTCCGAATATGGCCATGTAACATGTCTATGATCATGGAATTGCCCCCTCTATGCCATCCTGGCATTGTTGGTACAATTCCATGATCCCAGTGGTCTGTAGCACAGACCCTGGTACTGCCAGACTGCCCTTCCTGGGGTTTCACTGCAGCTGCTGCTGCTGCCAACCCCTCAGACAGGCAGCTGCCCTCCTGGGGTCCAGCCAGGCCTGGCCCAGGATGGCAGAACAAAGAACTTCCTCTGAGAGAGGGTGTGACACCCTCTCCCTTTGGAAAATGGTGTGAAGGCAGGGGAGGAGTAGCCTCCCCCAGCCTCTGGAAATGCTTTGTTGGGCACAGAGGTGCCCAATTCTGCATAAGCCAGTCTACACCGGTTCAGGGACCCCTTAGCCCCTGCTCTGGCGCGAAACTGGACAAAGGAAAGGGGAGTGACCACTCCCCTGACCTGCACCTCCCCTGGGAGGTGTCCAGAGCTCCTCCAGTGTGCTCCAGACCTCTGCCATCTTGGAAACAGAGGTGCTGCTGGCACACTGGACTGCTCTGAGTGGCCAGTGCCACCAGGTGACGTCAGAGACTCCTTGTGATAGGCTCCTTCAGGTGTTAGTAGCCTTTCCTCTCTCCTAGGTAGCCAAACCCTCTTTTCTGGCTATTTAGGGTCTCTGTCTCTGGGGAAACTTTAGATAACGAATGCATGAGCTCAGCCGAGTTCCTCTGCATCTCCCTCTTCACCTTCTGATAAGGAATCGACCGCTGACCGCGCTGGAAGCCTGCAAACCTGCAACATAGTAGCAAAGACGACTACTGCAACTCTGTAACGCTGATCCTGCCGCCTTCTCGACTGTTTTCCTGCTTGTGCATGCTGTGGGGGTAGTCTGCCTCCTCTCTGCACCAGAAGCTCCGAAGAAATCTCCCGTGGGTCGACGGAATCTTCCCCCTGCAACCGCAGGCACCAAAAAGCTGCATCTCTGGTCCCTTGGGTCTCCTCTCAGCACGACGAGCGAGGTCCCTCGAATCCAGCGACACCGTCCAAGTGACCCCCACAGTCCAGTGACTCTTCAGCCCAAGTTTGGTGGAGGTAAGTCCTTGCCTCACCTCGCTGGGCTGCATTGCTGGGAACCGCGACTTTGCAAGCTTCTCCGGCCCCTGTGCACTTCCGGCGGAAATCCTTCGTGCACAGCCAAGCCTGGGTCCACGGCACTCTAACCTGCATTGCACGACTTTCTAAGTTGGTCTCCGGCGACGTGGGACTCCTTTGTGCAACTTCGGCGAGCACCGTTTCACGCATCCTCGTAGTGCCTGTTTCTGGCACTTCTCCGGGTGCTACCGGCTTCAGTGAGGGCTCTTTGTCTTGCTCGACGTCCCCTCTCTCTGCAGGTCCAATTTGCGACCTTCTGGTCCCTCCTGGGCCCCAGCAGCGTCCAAAAACGCCAAACGCACGATTTGCGTGTAGCAAGGCTTGTTGGCGTCCATCCGGCGGAAAAACACTTCTGCACGACTCTCCAAGGCGTGGGGGATCCATCCTCCAAAGGGGAAGTCTCTAGCCCTTGTCGTTCCTGCAGTATTCACAGTTCTTCAGCCTAGTAAGAGCTTCTTTGCACCAACCGCTGGCATTTCTTGGGCATCTGCCCATCTCCGAGCTGCTTGTGACTTTTGGACTTGGTCCCCTTGTTCCACAGGTACCTTCAGACAGGAATCCATCGTTGTTGCATTGCTGATTTGTGTTTTCCTTGCATTCTCCCTCTAACACGACTATTTTGTCCTTAGGGGAACTTTGGTGCACTTTGCACTCACTTTTCAGGGTCTTGGGGTGGGTTATTTTGCTAACTCTCACTATTTTCTAATAGTCCCAGCGACCCTCTACAAGGTCACATAGGTTTGGGGTCCATTCGTGGTTCGCATTCCACTTCTGGAGTATATGGTTTGTGTTGCCCCTATCCCTATGTTTCCCCATTGCATCCTATTGTAACTATACATTGTTTGCACTGTTTTCTAAGACTATACTGCATATTTTTGCTATTGTGTATATATATCTTGTGTATATTTCCTATCCTCTCACTGAGGGTACACTCTAAGATACTTTGGCATATTGTCATAAAAATAAAGTACCTTTATTTTTAGTATAACTGTGTATTGTGTTTTCTTATGATATTGTGCATATGACACTAAGTGGTACTGTAGTAGCTTCACACGTCTCCTAGTTCAGCCTAAGCTGCTCTGCTAAGCTACCATTATCTATCAGCCTAAGCTGCTAGACACCCTATACACTAATAAGGGATAACTGGGCCTGGTGCAAGGTGCAAGTACCCCTTGGTACTCACTACAAGCCAGTCCAGCCTCCTACATTGGTTGTGCAGTGGTGGGATAAGTGCTTGAGACTACTTACCACTCTTGTCATTGTACTTTTCATAAGAGAAAAATATACAAAACAAGGTCAGTGTATATACACATAGCCAAAAAGTTTTGCATTTCCTCTTTTCACTCTTTTCTAAGTGCTGAAAAGTACTTCTAAACTTTCAAAAAGTTCTTAAAAGTTTAAAAAGTTTTTTTCTGTCTTTCCAAAAAAGTTCTGAAAACTTTTTTCTCTTTGTCTATCACTTTAACTCTCTCTAAAAATGTCTGGCACAGGCCAAAAAGTTGAACTGTCCAAACTTGCATATGATCACCTTAGCTGGAAAGGAGCAAGGAGTCTCTGCATAGAGAGAGGTTTGAGTGTAGGGAAGAATCCTTCCTTAGAACTGTTAATTAATATGCTTAGAGTACAGGATAAGGCCATAAGTGCCCAATCTGTAGAAAAAGTAGCTAATGGTTCTCAATCTGATCCAGGGACTCCCCCAGGAAAAGGTTCAGGAAAGAAACTTCTCAGCCTGCCCATTACTAGACAGTCTAGCATAGTTGGTACAGAGGTTGAATCACATCATACTGATGATGTGCTCTCACATTATACTGGTAGCCAAGCTGTTAGGGTGCCCTCTGTAAGGGACAGGTCTCCTTCTGTTCATTCCCATCATACCTCTGTATCTAGAAATGTCCCTCCCACCCACCCTGATGACAGATTGTTGGAAAGGGAGCTCAATAGATTGAGAGTGGAACAAACCAGACTGAAGCTCAAGAAGCAACAGCTGGATTTGGATAGACAGTCTTTAGAAATAGAGAGGGAAAGACAGAAGTTGGGTTTAGATACCCATGGTGGCAGCAGCAGTATTCCCCATAGTCATCCTGCAAAAGAGCATGATTCCAGGAATCTGCACAAGATAGTTCCCCCTTATAAGGAGGGGGATGACATTAACAAGTGGTTTGCTGCACTTGAGAGGGCCTGTGCTGTACAGGATGTCCCTCAAAGGCAGTGGGCTGCTATCCTATGGCTATCATTTAGTGGAAAGGGTAGGGATAGACTCCTTACTGTGAAAGAAAGTGATGCCAATAATTTTACAGTTCTTAAGAATGCACTCCTGGATGGTTATGGCTTAACCACTGAACAGTACAGGATAAAGTTCAGAGAGACCAAAAAGGAGTCTTCACAAGACTGGGTTGATTTCATTGACCATTCAGTGAAGGCCTTGGAGGGGTGGTTACATGGCAGTAAAGTTACTGATTATGAAAGCCTGTATAACACAATCCTGAGAGAGCATATACTTAATAATTGTGTGTCTGATTTGTTGCACCAGTACCTGGTAGACTCTGATCTGACCTCTCCCCAAGAATTGGGAAAGAAGGCAGACAAATGGGTCAGAACAAGGGTGAACAGAAAAGTTCATACAGGGGGTGACAAAGATGGCAATAAGAAGAAAGATGGTGAAAAATCTCAAGATAAGCATGGGGATAAGGGTAAAACCAAAGATCCCACTTCAAATCTTAAACACTCTTCAGAGGGTGGGGATAAAACAAATTCTTCCTCTTCTTCCCAACCTGCACACATTAAAAAGCCTTGGTGCTTTGTGTGTAAAAACAGAGGCCATAGGCCAGGGGATAAGTCCTGTCCAGGTAAACCCCCTGAGCCTACCACCACTAATACATCAAGCTCTAGTGCCCCTAGCAGTAGTGATACTAGTGGTGGGACTGCTGGCAACAGTCAAGCAAAGGGTGTAGTTGGGTTCACTTATGGGTCCATAGTGGAAACTGATGTAATCAGTCCCAAGACAGTTTCTGTCACACCTAGTGGCATTGGCCTTGCCACACTGGCTGCTTGTCCCCTTACAATGGATAAGTACAGGCAGACAGTTTCAATAAATGGTGTTGAGGCCTTGGCCTACAGGGACACAGGTGCCAGTTTCACTTTGGTGACTGAAAACCTAGTGCCTCCTGAACAACACATCATTGGACAACAGTATAAGATTATTGATGTCCATAACTCCACTAAGTTTCTTCCCTTAGCTATAATTCAGTTTAGTTGGGGTGGAGTTACTGGCCCTAAGCAGGTGGTGGTATCACCTAGCTTACCTGTAGACTGTCTCTTAGGTAATGACCTAGAGGCCTCAGGTTGGGCTGATGTAGAGTTTTATGCCCATGCAGCCATGCTGGGCATCCCTGAGGAATTGTTCCCTCTCATTTCAAGTGAAATGAAAAAGCAAAGGAGAGAAGGCCTGAAAACTCAGGATCCCTCTCCAGCAACAGGTAAAAAGGGTATCACAGTATCCCCTAACCACCCTACCATTCAGGATACTATTCCTGTGGTGGGAGAAACCTCTCCTGGGGTGGCACCTGTTCCAAGGGAATCATCAGCTGGCAAAGCTGGACTCCCTGAGGTGGAAGTACCTCTCTGTGGGATAACTAACATTGGTGAGAAAAAGAGCACCATTTTAGTTAACATGGAGCATCCCTCCAACCCTCCCAGAGAAACTTTAGTGCAGAAACTCTGCACTGCCTCACAACACTTAGGACAGCATCCCTGCCCTAGTGTGGAGCTGATAGGACAGCATCCCTGCCCTGCTCCAACCCAAGAGAAACAGCATCCCTGTTCTCTCTTCCAGCCATATGGACAAAGTTTTTGCCCAGCTATGGCTTTTCTGAGACAGCATCCCTGTCTGGCATTTCCATCACTACAAATAGGTTCAGTGGACAATTCCCACTGCTCTAAACTAAAACTTACTGATAGAAACTCTGAAAATACATCTTCACATTGTTGCTTAGCTAAAAAACTTCAAACAGGGTGGTTTACATCCCCACAGGGAAGTAACCATATAGTGGATGATAAAGGGAGTAACCAGTCTATTGCAGAGCTACTCTCTACTTATCACCACTTAGACAATAAAGTCTCAACTGGCCAAGGTTAGCCTTATTGTCCTTCGTTTGGGGGGGGGTTGTGTGAGAAGGTAGCCTCTTTCTAGCCTTGTTACCCCCACTTTTGGCCTGTTTGTGAGTGTATGTCAGGGTGTTTGTCACTGTTTTCACTGTCTCACTGGGATCCTGATAGCCAGGCCTCAGTGCTCATAGTGAAAACACTATGGTTTCAGTATGTTTGTTATGTGTCACTGGGATCCTGCTGGTCAGGACCCCAGTGCTCATAGGTTTGTGGCCTATATGTATGTGTCACTGGGACCCTGTCACACAGGGCCCCAGTGCTCATAGGTGTGCATGTATATGTTCCCTGTGTGGTGCCTAACTGTCTCACTGAGGCTCTGCTAACCAGAACCTCAGTGGTTATGCTCTCTCATTACTTTCAAATTGTCACTAACAGGCTAGTGACCAATTTTACCAATTTACATTGGCTTACTGGAACACCCTTATAATTCCCTAGTATATGGTACTGAGGTCCCAGGGTATTGGGGTTCCAGGAGATCCCTATGGGCTGCAGCATTTCTTTTGCCACCCATAGGGAGCTCTGACAATTCTTACACAGGTCTGCCACTGCAGCCTGAGTGAAATAACGTCCACGTTATTTCACAGCCATTTTACACTGCACTTAAGTAACTTATAAGTCACCTATATGTCTAACCTTTACCTGGTAAAGGTTAGGTGCAAAGTTACTTAGTGTGAGGGCACCCTGGCACTAGCCAAGGTGCCCCCACATTGTTCAGAGCCAATTCACTGAACTTTGTGAGTGCGGGGAGACCATTACACGCGTGCACTACATATAGGTCACTACCTATATGTGGCTTCACCATGGTAACTCCGAATATGGCCATGTAACATGTCTATGATCATGGAATTGCCCCCTCTATGCCATCCTGGCATTGTTGGTACAATTCCATGATCCCAGTGGTCTGTAGCACAGACCCTGGTACTGCCAGACTGCCCTTCCTGGGGTTTCACTGCAGCTGCTGCTGCTGCCAACCCCTCAGACAGGCAGCTGCCCTCCTGGGGTCCAGCCAGGCCTGGCCCAGGATGGCAGAACAAAGAACTTCCTCTGAGAGAGGGTGTGACACCCTCTCCCTTTGGAAAATGGTGTGAAGGCAGGGGAGGAGTAGCCTCCCCCAGCCTCTGGAAATGCTTTGTTGGGCACAGAGGTGCCCAATTCTGCATAAGCCAGTCTACACCGGTTCAGGGACCCCTTAGCCCCTGCTCTGGCGCGAAACTGGACAAAGGAAAGGGGAGTGACCACTCCCCTGACCTGCACCTCCCCTGGGAGGTGTCCAGAGCTCCTCCAGTGTGCTCCAGACCTCTGCCATCTTGGAAACAGAGGTGCTGCTGGCACACTGGACTGCTCTGAGTGGCCAGTGCCACCAGGTGACGTCAGAGACTCCTTGTGATAGGCTCCTTCAGGTGTTAGTAGCCTTTCCTCTCTCCTAGGTAGCCAAACCCTCTTTTCTGGCTATTTAGGGTCTCTGTCTCTGGGGAAACTTTAGATAACGAATGCATGAGCTCAGCCGAGTTCCTCTGCATCTCCCTCTTCACCTTCTGATAAGGAATCGACCGCTGACCGCGCTGGAAGCCTGCAAACCTGCAACATAGTAGCAAAGACGACTACTGCAACTCTGTAACGCTGATCCTGCCGCCTTCTCGACTGTTTTCCTGCTTGTGCATGCTGTGGGGGTAGTCTGCCTCCTCTCTGCACCAGAAGCTCCGAAGAAATCTCCCGTGGGTCGACGGAATCTTCCCCCTGCAACCGCAGGCACCAAAAAGCTGCATCTCCGGTCCCTTGGGTCTCCTCTCAGCACGACGAGCGAGGTCCCTCGAATCCAGCGACACCGTCCAAGTGACCCCCACAGTCCAGTGACTCTTCAGCCCAAGTTTGGTGGAGGTAAGTCCTTGCCTCACCTCGCTGGGCTGCATTGCTGGGAACCGCGACTTTGCAAGCTTCTCCGGCCCCTGTGCACTTCCGGCGGAAATCCTTCGTGCACAGCCAAGCCTGGGTCCACGGCACTCTAACCTGCATTGCACGACTTTCTAAGTTGGTCTCCGGCGACGTGGGACTCCTTTGTGCAACTTCGGCGAGCACCGTTTCACGCATCCTTGTAGTGCCTGTTTCTGGCACTTCTCCGGGTGCTACCGGCTTCAGTGAGGGCTCTTTGTCTTGCTCGACGTCCCCTCTCTCTGCAGGTCCAATTTGCGACCTTCTGGTCCCTCCTGGGCCCCAGCAGCGTCCAAAAACGCCAAACGCACGATTTGCGTGTAGCAAGGCTTGTTGGCGTCCATCCGGCGGGAAAACACTTCTGCACGACTCTCCAAGGCGTGAGGGATCCATCCTCCAAAGGGGAAGTCTCTAGCCCTTGTCGTTCCTGCAGTATTCACAGTTCTTCAGCCTAGTAAGAGCTTCTTTGCACCAACCGCTGGCATTTCTTGGGCATCTGCCCATCTCCGAGCTGCTTGTGACTTTTGGACTTGGTCCCCTTGTTCCACAGGTACCTTCAGACAGGAATCCATCGTTGTTGCATTGCTGATTTGTGTTTTCCTTGCATTCTCCCTCTAACACGACTATTTTGTCCTTAGGGGAACTTTGGTGCACTTTGCACTCACTTTTCAGGGTCTTGGGGTGGGTTATTTTGCTAACTCTCACTATTTTCTAATAGTCCCAGCGACCCTCTACAAGGTCACATAGGTTTGGGGTCCATTCGTGGTTCGCATTCCACTTCTGGAGTATATGGTTTGTGTTGCCCCTATCCCTATGTTTCCCCATTGCATCCTATTGTAACTATACATTGTTTGCACTGTTTTCTAAGACTATACTGCATATTTTTGCTATTGTGTATATATATCTTGTGTATATTTCCTATCCTCTCACTGAGGGTACACTCTAAGATACTTTGGCATATTGTCATAAAAATAAAGTACCTTTATTTTTAGTATAACTGTGTATTGTGTTTTCTTATGATATTGTGCATATGACACTAAGTGGTACTGTAGTAGCTTCACACGTCTCCTAGTTCAGCCTAAGCTGCTCTGCTAAGCTACCATTATCTATCAGCCTAAGCTGCTAGACACCCTATACACTAATAAGGGATAACTGGGCCTGGTGCAAGGTGCAAGTACCCCTTGGTACTCACTACAAGCCAGTCCGCCTCTCTATCAAGGCATCCAAATGTCAGATAGGGCAGGGAACTGTGGTTTACTTGGGACACCTTGTAGGTGGAGGCCAAGTTCAGCCACTCCAGCCCAAGATCCAGACTATTCTGGACTGGGCAGCTCCAAAAACCCAGACTCAAGTCAGGGCATTCCTTGGCTTGACTGGGTACTACAGGAGTCTAATATACGGTATTAGCACACATGCAAAAGGTATAACGATCAGTAAATTATCATACTTGTTAAGCATAAAAATATACACACTCTCAAATGAAAAAATAAAGTTTAGTATAACAAGAATTACAGTTGCATAAGTTAAATCCAAAAAAGTTCATCAAATTCCAGATTAAATCCAGTCCGATTCAAAGAATGTTCATAGGTGAGTGTCTATCACATCGTCCCGCTGTCGCAATTGCATATATTAAATCCCAAAAGTTCATCAACTTCCAAAATGAGGATAATCAAATTCAAAACATTATTCCTGAGTAAATGTCCATACAATCCCAAAATTTCATCAAATTCCAAGATAAGCGTAATCCAATTCAAAAATTATTCCTGAGTATGTATCGATCCCATCGTCCTGCTGGGATCGATACATACTCATACTTTTGGCGGCAAGGCCGGAGGAGATAATGAGAAAAACAAGGAGGAGTCACTGGCCAGTCAGGACAGCCCCTAAGGTGTCCTGAGATGAGGTGACTCGGACTTTTAGAAATCCTCCATCTTGCAGATGGAGGGTTCCCCCAATAGGATTAGGGATGTGCCCCCCTCCCCTCAGGGAGGAGGCACAAAGAGGGTGTAGCCACCCTCAGGGCTAGTAGCCATTGGCTACTAACCCCCCAGACCTAAACAGACACCTAAATCGTGTATTTAGGGGCTCCCAGAACCTAGGTAACTAGATTCCTGCAACCTGAAGATGAAGAAGGACTGCTGACCTGAAGCCATGCAGAGAAGATGGTGACACCAACTGCTTTGGCCCCAGCCCTACCGGTCTGTCTCCCCACTTCAAGAAAAACTGCAACAGCGACGCATCCCCTAGGGTCCAACGACCTCTGAAGCCTCAGAGGACTACCCTGCATCTAAAAGGACCAAGAAGCTCCCGAGAACAGCTGCCCTGTTCAACAAACCTGCAACTTTGCAACAAAGAAACAACTTTTAAAGACCACACGTTTCCCGCCGGAAGCGTGAGACTTTCCACTCTGCACCCGACGCCCCCGGCTCGACCTGCGGAAAACTAACTCTACAGGGAGGACTCCCCGGCGACTGCTAACCCGTGAGTAGCCAGAGTTGACCCCCCTGAGCCCCCACAGCAACGCCTACAGAGGGAATCCAGAGGCTCCCCCTGACCGCGACTGCCTGCTTCAAGGAACCCGATGCCTGGTAAAGACACTGCACCCGCAGCCCCCAGGACCTGAAGGAACCGAACTCCAGTGCAGGAATGACCCCCAGATGGCCCTCTTCCTAGCCCAGGTGGTGGCTACCCGAGGAGCCCCCCCCCCCCTTACCTGCCTGCCTCGCTGAAGAGACCCCTGGGTCTCCTATTGAAACCTATTGCAAACCCAACGCCTGTTTGCACACTGCACCCGGCCGCCCCTGTGCCGCTGAGGGTGTACTTTCTGTGCCTGCTTGTGTCCCCCCCAGTGCCCTACAAACCCCCCCCCCCCAGTCTGCCCTCTGAAGTCGCAGGTACTTACCTGCTGGCAGACTGGAACCAGGGCACCCCTATTTCCATTGAAGCCTATGTGTTTTGGGCACCACTTTGACCTCTGCCCCTGACCGGCCCTGAGCTGCTGGTGTGGCAACTTTGGGGTTGCCTTGAACTCCCAATTGTGGGCTACCTTGGACCCAACTTTGAACCCTGTAAGTGTTTTACTTACCTGTGAACTTAACATTTACTTACCTCCCCCAGTAACTGTTGATTTTTGCACTGTGTCCACTATTAAAATAGCTTATTGCCATTTGTGTGAAAACTGTATATGCTATTTTGCTAATTCAAAGTTCCTAAAGTTCCTAAGTGAAATACCTTTCATTTAAAGTATTGTTTGTAAATCTTGAACCTGTGGTCCTTAAAATAAACTAAGAAAAGTTATTTTCTATATAAAAACCTATTGGCCTGGAATTGTCTTTGAGTGTGTGTTCCTCATTTATTGCCTGTGTGTGTACAACACATGCTTAACACTACCCTCTGATAAGCCTACTGCTCGACTACACTACCACAAAATAGAGCATTAGAATTATCTCTTTTTACTACTGTCTTACCTCTAAGGGGAACCCTTGGACTCTGTGCATGCTATTTCTTACTTTGAAATAGTACATACAGAGCCAACTTCCTACAGGATGCTAAACCTAAAACTGCATTTTCTACTATAGGAGGGCACTACCAATTTACAGTGATGCCCTTTGGTTTGAAGCATGCACCTGCCACTTTTCAGAGGTTGTGAACACAGTCCTGCAAGGGTTGGAGGCATTTAGTGCAGCATATCTAGATGATATAGCTGTCTTTAGCTCCACCTGGGATGAGCACCTGGTCCACCTTTGGAAAGTTTTGGAGGCCCTGCAAAAGACAGGCCTCACTATCAAGGCCTCAAAGTGCCATATAGGGCAGGGAAAGGTGGTTTATCTGGGACACCTGGTAGGTGGAGAACAGATTGCACCACTTCAGGGGACAATCCAAACAATCATGGATTGGGTTCCTACTACAACTCAGACCCAGGTGAGAGCCTTCCTAGGCCTCACTGGGTATTACAGGAGATTCATTAAAAACTATGGCTCCATAGCAGCCCCAGTTAAGGATCTCACAAGTAAAAAGATGCCTGAAAAAGGTATTGTGGACAGCTAGCTGTCAGAAAGCTTTTGAGGAGCTCAAACAGGCCATGTGCACTGCACCTGTCCTAAAAAGCCCATGTTACTCCAAGAAATTCATTGGTCAAACTGATGCATCTGAATTAGGGGTAGGGGCAGTCTTATCACAACTGAATTCCGAGGGCCAGGATCAACCAGTTTCTTTTATCAGCAGAAGGTTGACCCCTAGAGAAAAGCGTTAGTCTGCCATAGAGAGGGAGGCCTTTGCTGTGGTCTGGGCACTGAAAAAGTTGAGGCCATACCTGTTTGGCACTCACTTTATTGTTCAGCTAGACCACAAACCTCTACTTTGGCTAAAACAAATGAAAGGTGAAAACCCTAAATTGTTGAGGTGGTCCATATCCCTACAGGGAATGGACTACACAGTGGAACATAGACCTGGGAGTACCCACTCCAATGCAGATGGACTCTCCAGATATTTCCACTTAGACAATGAAGACTCATCAGGTCATGGCTGGTCTTATTGTCCTTCGTTTGGGGGGGGGGGGTTGTGTAGGAAAGTACCATCTTGCCTGGCATGTTACCCCCATATTTCACTGTATATATGTTGTTTTAGTCTATGTGTCACTGGGACCCTGCCAGGCAGGGCCCCAGTGCTCATAAGTATGTGCCCTGTATGTGTTCCCTGTGTGATGACTAACTGTCTCACTGAGGCTCTGCTAACCAGAACCTCAGTGGTTATGCTCTCTCTGCTTTCTAAATTGTCACTAACAGGCTAGTGACTAAATTTACCAATTCACATTGGCATACTGGTACACCCATATAATTCCCTAGAATATGGTACTGATGTACCCAGGGTATTGGGGTTTCAGGAGATCCCTATGGACTGCAACATTTCTTTTGCCACCCATAGGGAGCTCTGACAATTCTTACACAGGCCTGCCACTGCAGCCCGAGTGAAATAACGTCCACATTATTTCAAAGCCATTTCCCACTGCACTTAAGTAACTTATAAGTCACCTACATGTCTAACCTTCCCCTGGTGAAGGTTGGGTGCTAAGTTACTTAGTGAGTGGGCACCCTGGCACTAGCCAAGGTGCCCCCACATCGTTCAGGGCAAATTCCCCGGAATTTGTGAGTGCGGGGACACCATTTTACGCATGCACTATACATAGGTCACTACCTCTGTATAGCGTCACAATGGTAACTCCGAACATGGCCATGTAACATGTCTAAGATCATGGAATTGTCACCCCAAGGCAATTCTGGCATTGGGGAGACAATTACATGATCCCCCGACTCTCTAGCACAGACCCAAGTACTGCCAAACTGCCTTTCCAGGGGTTTCACTGCAGCTGCTGCTGCCAATCCCTCAGACAGGTTTCTGCCCTCCTGGGGTCCAGCCAGGCCTGGCCCAGGAAGGCAGAACAAAGGACTTCCTCAGAGAGAGGGTGTTACACCCTCTCCCTTTGGAAAAAGGTGTCAGGGCTGGGGAGGAGTAGCCTACCCCAGCCTCTGGAAATACTTTGATGGGCACAGATGGTGCCCATCTCTGCATAAGCCAGTCTACACCGGTTCAGGGATCCCCCAGCCCTGCTCTGGCGCGAAACTGGACAAAGGAAAGGGGAATGACCACTCCCCTGACCTGCACCTCCCAGGGGAGGTGCCCAGAGCTCCTCCAGTGTGCTCCAGACCTCTGCCATCTTGGAAACAGAGGTGTTGCTGGCACACTGGACTGCTCTGAGTGGTCAGTGCCAGCAGGTGACGTCAGAGACTCCTTCTGTTAGGCTCTTACCTGTGTTACTAGCCTATCCTCCTTCCTAGGTTGCCAAACCTCCTTTTCTGGATGTTTAGGGTCTCTGCTTTGGGGAATTCTTCGGATACCGAATGCAAGAGCTCACCAGAGTTCCTCTGCATCTCTCTCTTCACCTTCTGCCAAAGGATCGACCGCTGACTGCTCAGGACGCCTGCAAAACCGCAACAAAGTAGCAAAGACGACTACTGCAACCTTTTATCGCTTATCCTGCCGCCTTCTCAACTGTTTCCTGGTGGTGCATGCTCTGGGGGTAGCCTTCCTCCTTTCTGCACCAGGAGCTCTGAAGAAATCTCCCGTGGGTCGACTGAATTTTCCCCCTGCAACCGCAGGCAACAAAAGACTGCTTCACCAGTCCTCTGGGTCCCCCTCTCAGCACGATGAGCGTGGTCCCTGGAACTCAAAAACTCTGTCCAAGTGACTCCCACAGTCCAGTGACTCTTCAGTCCAAGTTTGGTGGAGGTAAGTCCTTGCCTCCCCACGATAGACTGCATTCCTGGGTACCGCGTGATTTGCAGCTGCTCCGGCTCCTGTGCGCTCTTCCAGGATTTCCTTTGTGCACAGCCAAGCCTGGGTCCCCGACACTCTAACCTGCAGTGCACAACCTTCTGAGTTGTCCTCCGGCGACGTGGGACTCCCTTTTGTGTCTTCAGGTGGACTCCGGTTCACTCCTCTTCCAAGTTCCTGTTCTGGTACTTCTGCGGGTGCTGCCTGCTTCTGTGAGGGCTCCCTGACTTGCTGGGTGCCCCCTCTGTCTCCTCATCCAAGTGGCGACATCCTGGTCCCTCCTGGGCCACACCAGCATCCAAAAACCCTAACCGCAACCCTTGCAGTTAGCAAGGCTGGTTTGAGGTCTTTCTGCGTGGGAACACCTCTGCAAGCTTCTTCATGACGTGGGACATCCATCCTCCAAAGGGGAAGTTTCTAGCCCTCTTCGTTCTCGCACAATCCACAGCTTCTACCATCCAGTGGCAGCTTCTTTGCACCCTCAGCTGGCATTTCCTGGGCATCTGCCCACTCTCGACATTGTCGCAACTCTTGGACTTGGTTCCTTTGTCTTACAGGTACTCAGGTCCGGAAATCCACTGTTGTTGCTTTGCTGGTGTTGGTTTTCCTTGCAGAATCCCCCTATCATGACTTCTGTGCTCTCTGGGGGTTATAGGTGCACTTTACACCAACCTTTCAGGGTGGGCTATTTTTCTAACCCTCACTGTTTTCTTACAGCCCCAGCGACCCTCTACAAGCTCACATAGGTTTGGGGTCCATTCGTAGTTCGCATTCCACTTTTGGAGTATATGGTTTGTGTTGCCCCTATACCTATGGGCTCCTATTGCAATCTACTGTAACTTTACATTGCTTGCATTACTTCCTTTTGCTATTACTGCATATTTTGGTATTGTGTACATATATCTTGTGTATATTTGTTATCCTCATACTGAGGGTACTCACTGAGATACTTTTGGCATATTGTCATAAAAATAAAGTACCTTTATTTTTAGTATATCTGTGTATTGTGTTTTCTTATGATATTGTGCATATGACACTAGGTGGTACTGTAGGAGCTTTGCATGTCTCCTAGTTCAGCCTAAGCTGCTCTGCTAAGCTACCATTATCTATCAGCCTATGCTGCTAGACACCCTATACACTAATAAGGGATAACTGGGCCTGGTGCAAGGTGCAAGTCCCCCTAGGTACTCACTACAAGCCAGTCCAGCCTCCTACACTGACACACAAGTAAAAATGGGGGTAACATGCCAGGCAAGATGGTACTTTCCTACAGTCATGATCTGACCTGAGGCACTAGAGGCAGAGAGAATGGGAGTCTGCAATGGC
Source organism: Pleurodeles waltl (assembly GCF_031143425.1). Taxonomy (NCBI): domain Eukaryota; kingdom Metazoa; phylum Chordata; class Amphibia; order Caudata; family Salamandridae; genus Pleurodeles; species Pleurodeles waltl. The sequence goes on along the minus strand of NC_090449.1, from coordinate 756,149,102 downwards.
AATCTATCTCTCGCAGTCCCTACACAGTTTGAACTCTGACTGCTTTGGTGGAGGCATGGTACTGCTCAGTTAAATTTGTCATCTTTGAGGAAATCTCCTCAGAGAGAGTTAGCTCCAGATCTGCATCAAAGGCACAGAAAAGGGGAATCTGATGTCGTTGTGACAGGTTGAGCGCTATGTGGCTTTAGGGATGTCACCTGACATCACTTTTGATATTGATATAAAACCAGAGCCCCATATAAGCGAGGTGAGAGCTTTGTGTTTGCAGATCCAATCTGGTGCCTGGGATTATACTACAGATGAGAAATCTGCAGCCAGATTTAACCATCAGAATAGGTTGATTGTTTACTGATTCAGTTAAAGCTAGCGTCACTCCTAGAAGTAACAGGATGAAGTTGTTAGGATTACGGAATGCAACAACAATGCTAGTATTTTACCTGTTGTTCTCAATATCCATATCTTTCTTTGTTGCATTACTGTTCATATGCTGTGTGGGTACCACTCACATTTTATGTGCACTAGACTATGAATTTGAAATATACAAATAGAAATGAAAGATCTCCACTGATGTCCCTGAACTCAACTTACAGGACTAATCATTACCAGGAAACTTTTCCTATGCAATATTGCTCAGGGGGTTGTCTGTGGATTCCAGTCCAACTGTATTTTCAATTTGGGTTGTTTCACTGACAAGTCCTCAGTGCTTGGGGGGGGGGGGCGGTTAGACATCGGACCCTTACAATTCTACGGGGACCCTAGAGAATGCATCAACAAGTGGATGGATTACTTGGAGGAATTGACATGGGAATGTTAGAAGAGGATGTGCTATTAGATGGCTGTCTGATTTTATCTACTTGACCTTGAAGACAGTGTTGACCACTGAACATTGCTCCTTAGACTGGTGTGACTGTTGTGGGGTTCACACAATGTGTGATTGCTTTGAAGTGCACACCAATTCCTGCTTTTATCGGAGGCCTCCTAGCGGTGCTCTTGTTATGGACAGCATTAGCGTTTATCACAAAGTGCCTGTTTGCATCTCGACTTCAGGTCCTGGCATCTGTTAGTGCGTTTGCTATTGATGAGCTCCAGGGTATGAAATAAAGCAAAGGGTTTGGCTTTTATTTTATTGGTTCATGAGTGTCTAGTATCATCTGGAGGGTGCTGTTGAGGGTGGATGGTCTCAACAACAATGTTGTAAATGGTATGGAGCTGCCAGGGCTCAGATCTGTATGCAGGACATCTTGAGGGACGTCCTTGAAAGATTTACTCATCTCCATCATGTTAACGTCCAGAAGTTGGAACACTGTAGTTCAGGCCTACAGAGATCAATCAGGAATTTGTAAAGCACACTACTCACCCGTGAGTGTCTCAAGGCGCTGAGGAGGGGAGGAAGTGGGGGAGGAGGGTGCTGCTACTGCTTGAACAGCCAGGTCTTGAGACGTTTCCTGAAGGTAAGGAGGTCTTTGGACTTGCTGGGTCATGGAAAATGAGGAGTCCAAGATGAATCCTAGGTGGCGTGTGTGGTCAGAGGGAGTCGGAGTGGCTCCGAGAGTGGCAGGCCATCAGGAGTCATCCCATGCGGAGGGGGTGGAGCCGAAGATGAGGACTTCCGTCTTGTCGTAATTGAGTCTGAAGCAGCTGCTCTTCATCCATTTGGCGATGTCAACATTTTTGGTCTAGGTCAAAATGCAGCTGCGGGGGCAGGTGACATTGTTCTTTGATTTGCAGACCAGGTACAGTGTTTCCTTTCCTGTGTGCTGCTGTGCGAGAAGATGGAAGCTACTGAAGGCCGCAACCAAGAATACCATTTTGCACTTCCAATTTAGACCAAAGTAAATACAGAGGTATTCATGTCGGGGTATGTAGATATATTGAGAAAGTGCATCACTTCATTGGGGAAATATCTTGCCTGATGACAAACCCCATTATCTACATATTACAAATTTTCCGGTATCCCCTCCCCATTTCCATCCTGTAGGCATATTTACTACTGCTCGCAACACAGATAAAAAATAACATTTCCAACTTTACCCAATGTTATAATGCACTTTATAAATGTTTGGGACCCTACAGGGTGTTTGCTCAAAGTATCCCCAAACTGGAACACCCACTATACTGTATATCCCTTCGAGAAAATGTACTTAAATGGTTAGTTGTCAGCATGTAGACTCATTGTGAAGCTCGAAATTTAATCGGGTGATCCCAATCAGATGAATGGAGAATGACCTGGGTTTTGGAAAGTGGCATCGGTTTTTAAAAAGGTTTCTATGGGAAATTTTGTGTGTGGGTGAATAGGAATTAAATGAGGGCGACACCCAGTGCTTAATTAGTGCCTGTGTTTGCCGATGCTCAGCACCAGCACCTAATCCTTAACACCGGCACTTGTTTATGACAGTCCAACACATGCTGGCAATGTCTGACTATTTTTTAACACATGGCATGAGCACAGCCTTTATAAAATTAATATTTTTGCTGCCTTAGGCGACCTATAATCGTCCAAATGGTAACGTGTGAAGTGTGATGATATTTGGCTGCGCTGACAGGGACATTGATAGTGCAATCTGCAGTGGCCTTCTGTAAAACACCCTGGGCCATGGCATTTATTTTTCTACAAATCAAGCACTGGTGAAACAAGACAAATGCAGGCGAGTTGACACGTATGTATATGTAAAGATACAGCATACTGATGTAAGCTTACATAGGAGTAAATTCATTTCCAAATGTGAATTTGCGCTTTTTGTACCCTAAAGCTGATTTTATACAACAGTGTACGAATATCATTGAGAATCGTGCCCATTTAATAGGGAAATGTGGGACCAAAATTGCACCAACACCAGCTGTCTTAGTTCGCATATTATAATTAATTAAATAATGATTTTTTTCTCCAGATGGTGTCTATCGTGGTACCATGTTCCCTTTAACCCAGAAACCAAATAAATAATTTGACTGCGAGTTTTAATGCATCCACAAAGTTGAGTAGCTAATATGTGTGGCCCTATTAAGCCGCAATCCATTCCCAGTTTCAATGTGTGCTTTTTCCTTAATATAAAGTGGTTGGTTGCGTGAGAAGCATGGGCTCATTAAACATGATGTCAGTCTAAGTAACAATCAAACGACAAAGAATTTTACCTCCAGGTCACATTTAAGGAAGAGTGAATCAGATAAAATGTTGAGGTTCTAACATCTAAAGCAAATGTTTTTTTTGGACAATGCTTGACACACAATTGAAACAAATCCATTGATAGAAACGCCAGAATTTGACGAATTAGATATGCATTTTTTCCAACTTGTGATAAAACATTATACTCAGATCGTCATTACCATCAAACCTATTGATTACACTGATTTAAAAACAAAATTAACGTTCCATAATAAGACAGCGCTCACTGTGTGTCAACAGCACTGAAATTAATTTGATTTTAACACATCTGCAAACACGAAAAATGCCATAAAGAAGCTTTCTAAGTCGACGGAGGTTCTGTGCATTTGAGCAGCTTCGATGTACATTTTAGGTTAATGTAACAAGCTGTGTTTGCTTGTTAAATCAAGCTTGTTAAAAGCTTGCTCACCAGTTGGACTCCTAAGTAAAAGTCAATATAATTGGAATTGTGTTTCACCACAAAGATATGTTAATTGTGAAAGTAACAGATGAAAATATTCATGTAGGAAAGTACCATCTTGCCTGGCATGTTACCCACATGTTTTACTTGTATGTATATTTGTTTTGGCCAGTGTCACTGGGATCCTGCTAGCCAGGACCCCAGTGCTCATAAAGTGTGCCTTGTATGTGTTCCCTGTGTGGTGCCTAACTGTATCACTGAGGCTCTGCTAACCAGAACCTCAGTGTTTATGCTCTCTCTGCTTTTAAAATTGTCACTGCAGGCTAGTGACTAATTTTACCAATTCTGATTGGCACACTGGAACATCCTTATAATTCCCTAGTATATGGTACCTAGGTACCCAGGATATTGGGGTTCCAGGAGCTCCCTATGGGCTGCAGCATTTCTTTTGCCACCCATAGGGAGCGCAGACAATTCTTACACAAGACTGCCACTGAAGCCTGAGTGAAATAACGCCCATGTTATTTCACAGCCATTTTACACTGCACTTAAGTAACTTATAAGTCGCCTATATGTCTAATCCTCACTTAATGAAGGTTAGGTGCAAAGTTACTAAGTGTGAGGGCACCCTGGCACTAGCCAAGGTGCCCCCACATTGTTCAGGGCAATTTCCCCGGACTTTGTGAGTGAGGAGACACCATTACACGAGTGAACTACATATAGGTCAATACCTATGTGTAGCTTCACAATGGTAACTCTGAACATGGCCATGTAACATGTCTAAGATCATGGAATTGTCCCCCCAATACCATTCTGGTATTGGGGTGCCAATCCCATGCATCCCCGGGGCACCAGCATGGACCCCGGGTAATGCCAAACTAGATCTCTGGGGTTTTCTCAGCAGCTACCGCTGCTGCCAACCCTCAGACAGGTTTCTGCCCTCCTGGGGTCTGGGCAGCCCAGTCCCAGGAAGGCAGAACAAAGGATTTCCTCTGAGAGAGGGTGTTACACCCTCTCCCTATGGAAATAGGTCTTAAGGGCTGGGGAGGAGTAGCCTCCCCCAGCCTCTGGAAATGCTTTGAAGGGCATAGATGGTGCCCTCCTTGCATAAGCCAGTCTACACCGGTTTAGGGATCCCTCAGCCCTGCTCTGGTGGGAAACTGGACAAAGGAAAGGGGAGTGACCACTCCCCTGACCTGCACCTCCCAGGGGAGGTGCCCAGAGCTCCCCAAGTGGGCCCCAGACCTCTGCCATCTTGGAAACAGAGGTGTTGCTGGCACACTGGACTGCTCTGAGTGTCCAGTGCCATCAGGTGACGTCAGAGACTCCTTCTGATAGGCTCTTACCTTTCTTACTAGCCTATCCTCCTTCCTAGGTAGCCAAACCTCCTTTTCTGGCTATTTAGGGTCTCTGCTTTGGGGAATTCTTCAGATACCGAATGCAAGAGCTCACCAGAGTTCCTCTGCATCTCCCTCTTCACCTTCTGCCAAAGGATCGACCGCTGACTGCTCAGGACGCCTACAAAACCGCAACAAAGTAGCAAAGACAACTACTGCAACCTTGTATCGCTTCATCCTGCCGGCTTTCTCGCCTGTTTCCTGGCGGTGGATGCTCTGGGGGTAGCCTGACTCCTCTCTGCACCAGGAGCTCTGAAGAAATCTCCTGTGGGTCGACGGAATCTTCCCCCTGCAACCGCAGGCAACAAGAGACTGCATCACCAGTCCTCTGGGTCCCCTCTCAGCACGACAAGCATGGTCCCTGGAACTCAGCAACTCTGTCCAAGTGATTCCCACAGTCCAGTGACTCTTCAGTCCAAGTTTGGTGGAGGTAAGTCCTTGCCTCCCCACGCTAGACTGCATTGCTGGGTACCGCGTGATTTGCAGCTGGTCCGGCTCCTTTGCACTCTTCCAGGATTTCCTTCATGCACAGCCAAGCCTGGGTCCCCGAACCTTCTGAGTTGTCCTCCAGCATCGTCGGACTCCCTTTTGTGACTTCGGGTGGACTCCGGTTCACTCCTCTTCTAAGTGCCTGTTCCGGTACTTCTGTGGGTGCTGCCTGCTTCTGAGGGCTCCCTGACTTGCTGGGCGCCCCCTCTGTCTCCTCATCCAAGTGGCGACATCCTGGTCCCTCCTGGGCTACAGCAGCATCCAAAAACCCTAACCTTAACCCTTGCAGCTAGCAAGGCTTGTTTGCGGTCTTTCTGCGTGGGAACACCTCTGCAAGCTTCTTCACAACGTTGGGACATCCATCCTCCAAAGTTGAAGTTACTAGTCCTCTCCGTTCTTGCAAAACACCAAGCTTCTTCCATCCGGTGGCAGCTTCCTTGCACCCTCAGCTGGCATTTCCTGGGCTCCTGCCCACTCTTGACACTGTTGCGACTCTTGGACTTGGTCCCCTTGTCTTACAGGTACTCAGGTCCGGAAATCCACTGTTGTTGCTTTGCTGGTGTTGGTTTTCCTTGCAGAATCCCCCTATCACGACTTCTGTGCTCTCTGGGGGTTGTAGGTGCACTTTACACCTACCTTACAGGGTCTTGGGGTGGGCTATTTTTCTAACCCTCACTGTTTTCTTACAGTCCCAGCGACCCTCTACAAGCTCACATAGGTTTGGGGTCCTTTCGTGGTTCGCATTCCACTTTTGGAGTATATGGTTTGTGATGCCCCTATACCTATGTGCGCCTATTGCAATCTATTGTAAATTTACACTGCTTGCATTACTTCCTTTTGCTATTACTGCATATTTTTGGTATTGTGTAGAGATATCTTGTGCATATTTGGCATCCTCATACTGAGGGTACTCACTGAGATACTTTTGGCATATTGTCATAAAAATAAAGTACCTTTATTTTTAGTATATCTGTGTATTGTGTTTTCTTATGATATTGTGCATATGACACCAGTCGTATAGTAGGAGCTTTGCATGTCTCCTAGTTCAGCCTAAGCTGCTCCGCTATAGCTACCTTCTATCAGCCTAAGCTGCTAGAAACACCTCTTCTACACTAATAAGGGATAACTGGACCTGGGACAAGGTGTAAGTACCTCTGGTACCCACTACAAGCCAGGCCAGCCTCCTACAATAGGGATCTCCTGGAACCCCAATACCCTGGGTACCTAAGTACCATGTACGAGGGAATTATATGGGTGTACCAGTGTGCCAATGAGAATTGGTAAATTTAGTCACAAGCATGCAGTGACAAATTTAGAAAGCAGAGAGAGCATAAACACTGAGGTTCTGGTTAGCAGAGCCTCAGTGATACAGTTAGGCACCACACAGGGAACACATACAGGGCACATATTATGAGCACTGGGGTCCTGCCTAGCAGGATCCCAGTGACACAGGGGCTAAAACATACATACATACAGTGAAAATGGGGGTAACATGCCAGGCAAGATGGTACTTTCCTACACAACCCCCCACCCCCCCAAACGAAGGAAAGTAAGACTAGCCTTGTCCAGATGAGTCTTCATTGTCTAAGTGGAAATATCTGGAGAGTCCATCTGCATTGGAGTCAGTACTCCCAGGTCTATGTTCCACTGTATAGTCCATTCCCTGTAGAGATATGGACCACCTCAACAATTTAGGGTTTTTACTTTTCATTTGTTTTAGCCAAAGTAGAGGTTTGTTGTCTGCCTGAACAATAAAGTGAGTACAAAACAGGTATGGTCTCAACTTTTTCAGTGCCCAGACCACAGCAAAGGCCTCCCTCTCTATGGCAGACCAACGCTTTTCTCTAAGGGTTAACCTTCTGCTGATAAAAGCAACTGGTTGATCCTGGCCCTCAGAATTCAGTTGTGATAGTACTGTCCCTACCCCTAATTCAGATGCATCAGTTTGAACAATGAATTTCTTGGAGTAACATGGGCTTTTTAGGACAGGTGCAGAGCACATGGCCTGTTTGAGCTCCTCAAAAGCTTTCTGACCGCTAGCTGTCCATAACACCTTCTTAGGCATTTTCTTGCTTGTGAGATCATTAAGAGGGGCTGCTATGGAGCAACAATTATTAATTAATCTCCTGTAGTACCCTGTGACGCCTAAAAAGGCTGGGTCTGAGTTGTAGGGGGAACCCAAATCATGATTGTTTGGATTTTCTACTGTAGTGGTGCAATCTGTTCTCCACGAACCAGGTGGCCCAGATAAACCACTTTCCCCTGCCCTATCTGGCACTTTGAGGCCTTGATAGTGAGGCCTGCCTTTTGCAGGGCCACCAAAACTTTCCAAAGGTGGACCAGGTGATCATCCCAGGTTGACCTAAGGACAGCAATATCATCTAGATATGCTGCACTGAAAGCTTACAACTCTTGCAGGACTGTGTTCACCAACCTCTGAAAAGCGTCAGGTGCATTTTTCAAACCAAAGGGCATTACTGTGAATTGGTAGTGCCCTCCTATGGTAGAAAATGCAGTCTTTGGTTTAGCATCTTCTGCCAATCTAATCTGCCAATAACCTGCAGTTAGATCAAAAGTGCTAAGATACTAGGCAGAAGCCAGTGTATCAATGAGCTCATCTGCCCTGGGTATAGGGTGAGCATCAGTTTTGGTTATCTGATTGAGCCCTCTGTAATCTACACAAAACGTCATCTCTCTCTTTCCATCTTTGGTGTGAGGTTTTGGTACAAGCACCACTGGGCTAGCCCATGGGCTTTCACAAGGTTCAATCACCCCTAAATCCAACATTTTCTGCACCTCTTGTTTGATGTAGTCTCTGACATGGTCAGGCTGCCTTTAAATTGTACTTTTGACAGGCAGGTTGTCTCCCGTGTCAATTGTGTGTTCACACCAGGATGTTGTACCTGGTACAAGTGAAAAGAGGTCTGACAATTGGCTTAGGAGATTGATGCAGTTGTCTTTCTGTTCTGCAGTCAGACAATCTGCTAAGACTACTCCCTCCACTAAGGCATCTCCTTCAGTGGTGGAAAAGAGATCAGGGAGAGGGTCACTCTCTTCTTCATGTCCTTCATCTGTTGCCATAAGCAGGGTGAGATCAGCCCTGTCATAGTAGGGTTTCAGGTGGTTGACATGAATAACCCTAAGGGGACTCCTGGCAGTGCCTAGGTCTACCAAATAGATAACCTCACCCTTCTTCTCAACAATTAGATGGGGTCCACTCCATTTGTCTTGGAGTGCTCTTGGGGCCACAGGCTCTAATACCCACACCTTCTGTCCTGGTTGGTACTGAATCAGGACAGCCTTCTGATCATGCCATTGCTTCTGTAGCTCTTGGCTGGTCTGAAGGTTTTTACTGACCTTTTTCATGTACTCAGCCATTCTGGATCTTAGGCCAAGTACATAGTCTACTAGGTCCTGTTTGGGAGCTTTTAAAGGTTGTTCCCAACCCTCCTTTACAAGAGTAAGTGGACCTCTTACAGGGTGTCCAATGTGGAGTTCAAAGGGGCTGAAGCCCACTCCTTTATGGGGTACCTCCCTGTAAGCAAAAAAGAGGCAAGGTAACAGGACATCCCATCTCCTCCTGAGTTTTTCAGAGAATCCCATTATCATACCTTTGAGAGTTTTATTAAACCTCTCAACCAGACCATTTGTTTGTGGATGGTAAGGAGTGGTGAACTTATAGGTAACACCATACTCCTTCCACATTGCTTTTAGGTATGCAGACATGAAGTTGCTACCTCTGTCTGACACCACCTCTTTTTGAAAACCCACCCTGGAAAAGATTCCCAGGAGGGCTTTTGCCACTGCAGGAGCTGTAGTGGTCCTTAGAGGTATGGCTTCAGGATATCTTGTGGCATGGTCCACTACCACTAAGATAAATCTATTGCCTGAATCAGAAGGAGGGTCAAGGGGGCCAACTTTGTCAACCCCTACCATTTTAAAGGGCACCCCAACCACTGGAAGTGGAATTAGAGGGGCCTTTGGAGTGCCGCCAGTCTTGCCACTAGCTTGGCAGGTCACACAGGACTTACAAAAGTCTTTGGTGTCCTCTGACATATGAGGCCAGTGAAACAAGGGGACAAGTGTTTCCCAAGTTTTCGTCTGGCCCAAATGCCCAGCCAAAGGAATGTCATGTGCTAGAGTGAGAAGAAACTCTCTGTACTGCAGGGGAATGACCAATCTCCTGGCTGCTCCAGGTTTTGGGTCCCTTGATTCTGTGTACAAGAGGTTGTCTTCCCAGTATACTCTATGACTGTCACTGACATCCCCATTTTGCTGTTTGACAGCTTGCTATCTGAGACCCTCTAATGTGGGACAGGTTTGCAGTGCCACACTCAGCTCTTCACTGGCAGTCCCCCCTCCACCCAAAAGCTCAGCAGTGTCTGATGCCAGATCCTCTGGTATAGGTTCTGCACAGGGAGGAAATTCCTCTTCTTCAGAAGGGGAATCATCTGTAGAGGGAGGGATAATGGGTAGGGATTTACCCCTTTTACCCCTAGCTTTAGGGAGCACTTGGTCCATTGTTCCAGGATCCAAGTTACCCTGTCCTTTTTGCTTTTTGGCCTGAGCCCTAGTTAAAGCACAAATATGCCCAGGAATGCCCAGCATTGCTGCATGGGCTTCCAACTCCACTTCTGCCCAAGCTGATGTCTCCAAATAATTTCCTAGTAGACAGTCTACAGGTAATTCTGTGGCTGACACAACTTCCTTTGGACCAGTAACACCCCCCAGTTGAGATTCACAACAGCCATAGGGTTGCTAAGAGTGTTGTTATGAGCATCTATCACTTGGTACTGCTGACCAAGTAGGTGTTGATCAGGCTGGACCAGTTTTTCTATCACCATAGTTACACTGGCTCCTGTGTCCCTGTAGGCCTCAACCTCAACACCATTGATTAGGGGAAGTTGCTTGTACTTACCCATATTAAGGGGGCAAGCAACCATAGTGGCAACATCAATGCCACCATCAGAGACTAAAACAGTCACTGTAGTCTCCCTAACAAGACCAACCCCAACTACATTGCCAATAGTGAGCCCAGCTACACCCTTGGATTGGCTATTAGTAGTAGATTTCCCACCACCCCTGCTGTTACTAGGGGCACTAGAATTTGAAGCAGGGGTTGTGGTGGTGGGAGGTTTGGTGTTTTTCTTTGGACAAGTGGAATCACTTGCCCAATGGCCTTTGACTTTACACAAATAACACCAAGGCTTTTTAGGTTGAATATTAGAAGAGGATTTGGACCCACCACCCCCAGAGGAGTTTGGTGGGCCTGATGAATACTCAGAAAGTTTACTTTTGTCCCCACCCTTCTCAGAAGACTTACCATCCTTCTTCTTGCCATCCTTGTCATCCCCTGTATGAACTTTTCTGTTCACCCTTGTTCTGACCCATTTGTCTGCCTTCTTTTCCAATTCTTGGGGAGAGGTCATATCAGAGTCCACTAGGTATTGGTGCAACAAGTCAGACACACAGTTGTTAAGAATATGCTCGCTCAGTATACGATTGTACAGGCTTTCATAGTCAGAAAATTTACTGCCATGCAATCACCCTTCCAAGGTCTTCACTGAACAGTCCAGAAAATCTGTCCAGTCTTGAGAAGACTCTTTTCTGGTGTCTCTGAACTTAATTCTGTATTGTTCAGTGGTTAAGCCAAATACATCCAAAAGTGCATCCTTCAAAACTTTGTAGTTACTGGCTTCACTTTCTCTAACAGTAAGGAGCCTATCCCTACCCTTTCCAGTGAACGATAGCCACAAAATAGCAGCCCACTGCCTTTGAGGCACCAACTGTACCATACAGGCCCTCTCAAGTGCAGCAAACCACTTGTTAATGTCATCCCCCTCCTTGTAAGGGGGGACTATCTTGTGCAGATTCCTGGAATCTTGATATTTTACAGGATTGCTATCAGAAATACTGCTGCTGCCACCATGGGGGAACTAACCCCAACCTCTGTCTTTCCCTCTCTATGTCTAGGGATTCCCTATCTAAGGCCAGCTGCTGCTGTTTAAGCGTCAGTCTGGTCTCTTCAACCCTCAACTTTTTGAGTTCCCTTTCTAACATGTTATCCTCAGGGTGGGTGGGTTTGGAATGCTTTGACACAGAGGAAATGTGGGAATTTTCAGAGGGGGACCTGTCCCTAACTGTCTGGACTCTAGTAACCTGGCCTCTAGGGATAAAAGATGCCCTACTGTTGTGGGAGCCTCTATCACTACCAGCTTCACTAGGTGTCCTGCTAGGGGGCAGGCCCTTGTGAGAACCCTCCCCAGCTTCTCCAGGGAACTTCTCCGAATCTGACTGGGAAGGATCTCCTTTTTCTAACCTCTCATGTGATGGTCCAGACTGGTACTTGTCATCTACAACAAGCATGTTAAAGAGAAACTCTTTTGTAGGGTTCTTTCCTATACTCAAACCTCTATCCAGGCAGAGACCCTTAAGCTTTTGTAGTTTAAACTCTCATATGTTGTATTAACAGTTTTGGAAGTGGGCTCTACAACAGACATGATAGTATAGGTTTAAGGATAGTGAGAAAGAAAAAGTTTTAGAACTTTAGAAAGCACAGAAAAAAACTTTTTCAAACTTTGCAAAACTTTTTAGAAGTTTTAAGAAACTTTTCAGAACTTTTTAAAACGTTTTAGAATAGAAAAGTAAACTTTTTTGGTGAAGTGTACATATACTGAACTGTTTGGCATATGATTCTCTTATGAAAAGTACAAGATGACAAAGTGGTAAAGTGGTAAAGCAGTTGCAAGTGCTTATCCCACCGCTGCACCACCAATGTAGGAGGCTGGCCTTGCTTATAGTGGGTACCTTGTGGTACTTACACCCTCTGCCGGGTCCAGTTATCCCTTATTAGTAGAATAGAGGTGTTTCTAGCAGTTTAGGCTGATAGAAGGTAGCTATGGCAAAGCTTAGGCTGAACTAGGAGACATGCAAAGCTCCTACTATACCACTTATATCATATGCACAATATCTTAAGAAAACACAATACTCAGAGTTACTAAAAATAAAGGTACTTTATTTTTATGACAATATGCCACAAGTATCTCATTGAGTACCCTCAGTAAGAAGGTAAGTAATATACACAAGTTATATGTACACAAACCCAAAACAGGTAATTAAGAGTTAGAAAAGTAATGCAAACAGTGTAGAATTACAATAGGATGCAATAGGCAAACATGGGTCATGGGGCAACACAAACCATATACTCCAAAAGTGGAATGCGAATCACGAATGGACCCCAGACCTATGGGAGCTTGTAGAGGGTAGCAGGGACTGTAAGAAAACAGTCAGGGTGTCCAAGATACCCCACACCAAGACCCTGAAAAGTAGGAGTAAAGTACACCTCCTACCCCAAAAAGACACAATAGTCGCGATAGGGGCATTCTGCGAAAACCACAAACACCAGCAAAGCACTGAAGGCGGATTCCTGGACCTGAGGACCTGCAAGGCAAGGGGAGCAAGTCCAAGAGTCGTGATAGTGTCCGGGGGGCAGGAGCCAAGGAAACCCCGGAAGAAGGTGCAAGGAAGCTGCCTCCAGATGGAAGAAGCTTAGAATTCTGCAACAACGAAGAGAGCTAGGAACTTCTCCTTCGGATGGAAGATGTCCCACGGCATGCTGAAGGTTGCAGATGTGCTCACACGCAGAAATACCACAAACAAGCATTTCTAGCTGCAACAGGCGCGGTAGAGGTTTTTGTGTGCTGCTGGGGACCAGGAAGGACCAGGATGTCGCCCTTTGGAGGAGGTGACAGAGGGGGTGCTCAGCAACTCAAAGAGCCCCCACAGAAGCAGGCAGCACCCACAGAAGTACCAGAGCAGGCACTTAGAAGATTTGTGACTCAGAGCTGGCTCACAGTCACAAAGGAGGGTCCCAGGGCGTTGGAGTCCAACTCAGAGGGTTGAGCACTGCAGGGCGGAGTGCTAGGGACCCAGGCTAGGCTGTGCATGAAGGAAATCTTGGAGGAGTGCACAGGTAATTAAGAGTTAGAAAAGTAATGCAAACAGTGTAGAATTACAATAGGATGCAATAGGCAAACATGGGTCTAGAGGCAACACAAACCATATACTCCAAAAGTGGAATGCGAATCACGAATGGACCCCAGACCTATGGGAGCTTGTAGAGGGTAGCAGGGACTGTAAGAAAACAGTCAGGGTGTCCAAGATACCCCACACCAAGACCCTGAAAAGTAGGAGTAAAGTACACCTCCTACCCCAAAAAGACACAATAGTCGCGATAGGGGCATTCTGCAAGAACCACAAACACCAGCAAAGCACTGAAGGCGGATTCCTGGACCTGAGGACCTGCAAGGCAAGGGGAGCAAGTCCAAGAGTCGTGATAGTGTCCGGGGGGCAGGAGCCAAGGAAACCCCGGAAGAAGGTGCAAGGAAGCTGCCTCCAGATGGAAGAAGCTTAGAATTCTGCAACAACGAAGAGAGCTAGGAACTTCTCCTTCGGATGGAAGATGTCCCACGGCATGCTGAAGGTTGCAGATGTGCTCGCACGCAGAAATACCACAAACAAGCATTTCTAGCTGCAACAGGCGCGATAGAGGTTTTTGTGTGCTGCTGGGGACCAGGAAGGACCAGGATGTCGCCCCTTGGAGGAGGTGACAGAGGGGGTGCTCAGCAACTCAGAGAGCCCCCAAAGAAGCAGGCAGCACCCACAGAAGTACCAGAGCAGGCACTTAGAAGATTTGTGAACCGGAGCTGGCTCACAGTCACAAAGGAGGGTCCCAGGGCGTTGGAGTCCAACTCAGAGGGTTGAGCACTGCAGGGCGGAGTGCTGGGGACCCAGGCTAGGCTGTGCATGAAGGAAATCTTGGAGGAGTGCACAGGAGCCGGAGCAGCTGCAAATCACGCAGTACACCGGTTTGCAGTCTAGCGTGGGGAGGCAAGGACTTACCTCCACCAAACCTGCACTGAATGATCACGGGACTGTGAGAGTCACTTGGATAGAGTTTCTGTGTTCCAGGGACCATGCTCGTCAGGATGAGAGGGGACCCAGAAGCATGGTGATGCAGTCTTTTGGTGCCTTCGTTAGCAGGGGGAAGATTCCGTCGACCCACAGGAGATTTCTTCTTGGCTTCCAGTGTAGGGTGAAGGCAGATGACCCCCAGAGCCTGCACCACCAGGAAACAGCCGAGACAGCCAGCAGTATGAGGCGCTACAATGTTGCTGGTAGTCATCTTGCTACTTTGTTGCGGTTTTGCAGGTGTCCTGGAGCAGTCAGCGGTCGATCCTTGGCAGAAGTCGAAGAGGGAAGTGCAGAGGAACTCCGGTGAGCTCTTGCATTCATTATCTAAAGAATTCCCCAGAGGAGAGCCCCTAAATAGCCAGAAAAGGAGGTTTGGCTACCAAGAAAGGAGGATTGGCTACCAAGAGAGGTAAGAGCCTTTCAGAGGGTGTCTCTGACGTCACCTGCTGGCACTGGCCACTCAGAGCAGTCCAGTGTGCCCCCAACACCTCTGTTTCCAAGATGGCAGAGGTCTGGGACACACTGGAGGAGCTCTGGGCACCTCCCGTGGGAGGTACTGGTCAGAGGAGAGGTCACTCCCCTTTCCTTTGTCCAGTTTCGCGCCAGAGCAGGGCTGGGGGATCCCTGACCCGGTGTAGACTGGCTTATGCAGAGATGGGCTCCATCTGTGCCCATCAAAGCATTTCCAGAGGCTGGGGGAGGCTACTCCTCCCAGCCCTTCACACCTATTTCCAAAGGGAGAGGGTGTAACACCCTCTCTCAAAGGAAATCCTTTGTTCTGCCTTCCTGGGCTGGGGCTGCCCAGACCCCAGGAGGGCAGAACCCTGTCTGAGGGGTTGGCAGCAGCTGCAGTGGAAACCCCGGAACGGCAGTTTGGCAGTACCCGGGTTCTAAGCTAGAGACCCAGGGGATCATGGAATTGTCTCTCCAATACCAGTATGGTATTAGGGTGACAATTCCATGATCTTAGACATGTTTCATGGCCATGTTCGGAGTTACCATTGTGACGCTATACATAGGTAGTGACCTATGTATAGTGCACGTGTGTAATGTGTCCCCGCACTCACAAAGTCTGGGATATTGCCCTGAACAATGTGGGGGCACCTTGGCTAGTGCCAGGGTGCCCACACACTAAGTAACTTGGCACCCAACCTTCACCAGGTGGAAGTTAGATATATAGGTGACTTATAAGTTACTTATGTGCAGTGAAAAATGGCTGTGAAATAACGTGGACATTATTTCACTCAGGCTGCACTGGCAGGCCTGTGTAAGAATTGTCTGAGCTCCCTATGGGTGGCAAAAGACATGCTGCAGCCCATAGGGATCTCCTGTAAGCCCAATACCCTAGATACCTAAGTACCATGTACGAGAGAATTATATGGGTGTACCAGTGTGCCAATGAGAATTGGTAAATTTAGTCACTAGCCTGTTAGTGACAAATTTAGAAAGCAGAGAGAGCATAAACACTGAGGTTCTGGTTAGCAGAGCCTCAGTGATACAGTTAGGCACCACAGAGGGAGCACATACAGGGCACATATTATGAGCACTGGGGTCCTGCCTAGCAGGATCCCAGTGACACAGGGGCTAAAACATACATACATACATATAGTGAAAATGGGGATAACAAGCCAGGCAAGATGGTACTTACCTACAAGTGACAAACTGCCAAAAGTATCTCAGAGGATATACTCCCTTAAGAGGTAAGTAACATACACAAATTATGTGCACACAAACCAAAATCAGGTAAGTAACAAGCCTTGCTAGGTGCAAGAGTTACGATTGAGGATTTTGGGTGCTGCTGGGGCCCAGGAAGGACCAGGAGGTCGCCCCTTGGAGGAGGAGACAGAGGGGGTGCTCAGTAACTGAGAGAGCCCACGCAGAAGCAGGCAGCACCCGCAGAAGCACCTGAACAGGCACTTAGAAGATCTGCAGACAGCGGTCGACTCAGAGTCACAAAGGAGGGTCCCGCGACATCGGAGTTCAACTCAGCGAGTTGGGCAATGCAGGACGGAGTGCTGGGGACCCGGGCTAGGCTGTGCATGAAGAAAGTCTTGCAAAAGTGCACAGAAGCCCGAGCAGCTGCAGTTCACGCAGTATACAAGATTACTGTCTGGTGTGGGAAGGCAAGGAATTACCTCCACCAAATTTGGACAGAAGGGCCACTGGACTGTCGAAGATACTTGGACCCAGCTCCTGTGTTCCAGGGATCACGCTCGTCAGGATGAGAGGGGACCCAGAGGACCGGTGATGCAGACGTTTGGTGCCTGCGTTGGCAGGGGAAAGATTCCGTCGGCCCACAGGAGATTTCTTCTTGGCTTCCAGTGCGGGGCGAAGGCAGACAGCCCTCAGAGCATGCACCACCAGGAAACAGTCGAGAAAGCCGGAGGATGCTGCGCTACAATGTTACTGGTAGTCTTCTTGCTACTTTGTTTTGGTTATGCAGGCGTCCTGGAGCAGTCAGCGGTCGATTCTTGGCAGAAGTCGAAGAGGGAAGTGCAGAGGAACTCTGGTGAGCTCTAGCATTCGTTATCTGGTGAGATGCCAAACAGGAGAGACCCTAAATATCCCACAGAGGAGGATTGGCTACAGAGAAAGGTAAGCACCTATCAGGAGGGGTCTCTGACGTCACATGCTGGCACTGGCCACTCAGAGGTGTCCATTGTGCCCTCACACCTCTGCATCCAAGATGGCAGAGGTCTGGGACACAGTGGAGGAGCTCTGTGCACCTCCCCTAGGAGGTGCTGGTCAGGGGAGTGGTCAGTCCACCTTTCCTTTCTCCAGTTTCACACCAGAGCAGGGCTTGGGGGATCCCTGAACCAGTGTAGACTGGCTTATGCAAGGAGTGCACCATCTGTGCCCTTCAAATCATTTCTAGAGGCCAGGGGAGGCTACTCCTCCCAGGCCCTTCACACCTATTTCCAACGGGAAAGGGTGTAACACCCTCTCTCAGCGGAAATCCTTTGTTCTGCCTTCTTGGGACTGGGCTGCCCAGGCCCCAGGGGGGCAGAAACCTGTCTGAGGGGTTGGCAGCAACGGTAGCTGCAGAGGAGACCCCGGAAAGTTAGTTTGGCAGTACCCGGGCTGTATGCTGGAGACCTGGGGATGCATGGAATTGTCCCCCCAATACCAGAATGGTATTGGGGTGACAATTCCATGATCCTAGACATGTTACATGGCCATGTTCGGAGTTACCATGGTGACACTACATATAGGTGTTGACCTACATGTAGTGCACATGTGTAATGGTGTCCCCGCACTCACAAAGTTCAGTGAATTGGCTCTGAACAATGTGGGGGCACCTTGGCTAGTGCCAGGGTGCCCACACACTAAGTAACTTGGGACCTAACCTTCACTAAGTGAGGGTTGGGCATATAGGTGACTTTTAAGTTACTTAAGTGCAGTATAAAATGGTTGTGAAATAACGTGGACGTTATTTCACTCAGGCTGCAGTGGCAGCTCTGTGTAAGAATTGTCTGAGCTCCCTATGGGTGGCAAAAGAAATGCTGGGTATCTAGGCACCATATACAAGGGATTTATAAGAGTGTTCCAGTGTGCCAATCAGAATTGGTCAAATTAGTCACTAGCCTGCAGTGACAATTTTAAAAGCAGAGGTTCTGGTTAGCAGAGCCTCAGTGAGACAGTTAGGTACCACACAGGGAACACATATAGGCCACAAACTTAGGAGCACTGGGGTCCTGGCTAGCAGGATCCCAGTGACACATATCAAACACACTGACAACATAGGGTTTCCATTATGAGCACTGGGGCCTTGGCTAGCAGGATCCCAGTGAGACAGTAAAAACACCCTGACAAATACTCACAAACAGGCCAAAAGTGGGAGTAACAAGGCTAGAAAGAAACTACCTTCCTACAACCAGGAGACTGGTCATCCACCTTCAGTACAGAGAATTCCTCCTAGTTCTGGCTCATGACATCCCATTAGCTGGGCATTGAGGCCAGAGTAAAACATGGGACAGACTTGTTACACATTTTCAATGGCCCCATATGTCAGAAGACACAAAGGAGTTTTGTCACTCCTGTGTCACCTGCCAAACCAGTGGCAAGACTAGTGGCACCCCAAAGGCCCCTTAATACCACTACCAGTGGTTGGGGTGCCGTTTGAAAGGATAGGGGTTGATATTGTTGGTCCCCTGAACCCTCCAACAGCTTCTGGCAATAGGTTTATCCTTGTGGTGGTGGACCATGCCATAAGGTACCCAGAAGCTATCCCCTTAAGGACCACTACAGCTCCTGCAGTGGCAAAGGCCCTCCTGGGAATCTTTTCCAGAGTGGGCTTCCCTAAGGAAGTGGTGTCAGACAGAGGTAGTAACTTCATGTCGGCATACCTAAAAGCAATGTGGAAGGAGTGTGGTGTTACATACAAGTTCACCACCCCTTATCATCCACAAACTTATGGACTGGTTGAGAGGTTTAATAAAACTCTCAAAGGTATGATTATGGGACTCTCTGAAAAACTCAGAAGGAGATGGGATGTCCTATTACCATGCCTCATTTTCACCTACAGGTAGATACCCCAAAAAGGAGTGGGGTACAGCCACTTTGAATTCCCCTTTGGTCACCCAGTGAGGGGTCCACTTGCTCTTGTTAAGGAGGGTTGGGAACAACCCTTAAAAGCTACAAAACAGGACATAGTGGACTATGTACTTGGCCTGAGTAGTAGGAAGGCAGAGTACATGAAAAAGGCCAGCAAAAACCTTCAGGCCAGCCAAGAACTCCAAAAGCAATGGTTTGACCAGAAGGCTGTCCTGACAGAGTACCACACAGAACAGAAGGTGTGGGTATTGGAGCCTGTGGCCTCAAGAGCACTCCAGGAAAAATGGAGTGGACCCCATCTAACTGTAGAGAAAAAAGGTGAGGTCACCTACTTGGTGGACAGATGCACTGCCAGAAGCCCCCTTAGGGTCCTTCATGCCAATCGCCTAAAGCCTTACTATGACAGGGCTGACTTAACCCTGCTCATGGCTACAGATGAGGGACAGGAAGAAGAGAGTGACCCTCTCCCTGATCTCTTCTCCACCACTGAAACTGATGGTTTAGTGAAGGGAGTGGTTCTGGCAGATTGCCTTACTGCTGAGCAGAAGGAGGACTTTAAAAATCTCCTTGATCAGTTTTCTGAACTCTTCTCACTCACACCTGGTACAACTACTTGGTGTGAACATGCAATTGACACTGGAGACAGTTTACCTGTCAAAACTAACATTTACAGGCAAACTGACCATGTCAGAGATTGCATAAAAGCTGAAGTTCATAAAATGTTAGACCTTGGAGTTCTTGAGCCTTCTGATAGCCCCTGGGCTAGCCCAGTGGTGCTTGTCCCCAAACCTCAAAACAAAAAAGGAAAGAGAGAAATGTGGTTTTGTGTGGACTATAGGGGTCTCAATATAGTAACCAAAACAGATGCTCACCCTATGCCCAGGGCAGATGAGCTAAAAGGAACACTGGCATCTGCCAAGTATCTAAGCATTTTTGAGTTGACTGCAGGGTATTGGCAGATCAAAATGTCAGAAGATGCTAAAGCAAAAACTGCATTTTCTACCATAGGAGGGCATTATCACTTCACAGTGATGCCCTTTTGTTTGAAAAATTCACCTGCCACTTTTCAGAGGTTGGTGAATACAGTCCTCCAAGGATTGGAAGCTTTTATTGCAGCATATTTGGACAATATTACTGTCTTTAGCTCCACCTGGGAGGATCACCTGGTCCACCTCTGAAATGTTTTGGAGGCCCTGCAAAAGGCAGGCCTAACTATTGAGGCTTCAAAGTGCCAGATAGGGAAGGGGAAGTGGTTTGTCTGGGCCACCTGGTAGGTGGGGAACAGATTACACTACTTCAGGGGAAGATTCAGACCATTATGGACTGGGCTCCCCCTACAGCTCAGACCCAGGTCAGAGCCTTCTTAGGTCACATTGGGTATTATAGGAGGTTCATTAAGAACTATGGCTCCATTGCAGCATCTCTAAATGACCTCACCAGTAAGAAAATGCCTAAAAAGGTATTATGGACAGCAAGCTGTCAAAAAGCTTTTGAGGAGTTGAAGCAGGCAATGTGCTCTGCACCTGCCTTGAAGAGCCCAAACTACTCCCAAAAAATTGTTTTCCAAACAGATGCTTCTGAATTAGTGGTAGGTGCTGTACTATCACAACTTAACTCAGAGGGCTAGGATCAACCTGTTTCTTTTATTAGCAGGAGGTTGACCTCTAGAGCAAAGCGTTGGTCTGCCATAGAGAGGGAGGCCTTTCTGTGGTCTGGGCACTGAAAAACCTGAGCCCCTACTTGTTTGGGCCTCACTTTATTGTTCAGACAGACCACAAACCTCTATTATGGCTTAAACAAATGAAAGGTGAAAACCCTAAATTATTGAGGTGGTCCATCTCCCTACAGGGAAAGGACTATGCAGTGGAACATAGCCCTGGGAGTACCCACTTCAATGCAGATGGACTCTCCAGATATTTCCACTTAGACAATGAAGACTCATCTGGGCAAGGTTAGCCGTATTGTCCCTCGTTTGGGGGGGGGGGAGTTGTGTAGGAAAGTACCATCTTCCTTGGCATGTTACCCCCATTTTTCACATGTATGTCAGAATGTTTTTGCCTGTCTCACTGGCATCCTGCTGGTCAGGACCCCAGTGCTCATAGTTTGTGGCCTAATGTGTATGCCTATGTAGTGCCTAACTGTGTCACTGAGGCTCTGCTAACCAGAACCTCAGTGCTTATGCTCTCTCTGCTTTTTTATTTTTTCACTGTAGGCCAATGACTTCAGTGACCAATTTCAATTGGCATACTGGACCCCCCTTTTAAGTCCCTAGTATATGGTACCTAGGTACACAGGGGATTGGGATTCCAGGAGATCCATATGGGCTGCAGCATTTCTTTTGCCACCCATAGGGAGCTCAGACAAACCCTTACACAGGACTGCCACTGCAGCCTGCGTAAAATAGTGCACACACTATTTCACAGCCATTTTTACTGCACTTAAGTAACTTACACGTCCCCTATATGTCTAACCTTCAATTGCTGAAGGTTAGGTGCAAATTTACTAAGTGTGAGGGCACCCTTGCACCAGCAAACGTGCCCCCACATAGTCAGGGCCATGTCCCTGGACATTCTGAGTGCGGGGACGCCATTACACATGTTCAATACATATAGGTCAATACCTATATGTAGCTTCACAATGGTAACTCTGAATATGGCCATGTAACACGTCTAAGATCATGGAACTGTCCCCCCATTCCAAATCTGGTATTGGGTAGCCAATTCCATGCTTCCTGGGGGCTCCACCATGGACCCTCAGTACTGCCAAACCAGCTCTCTGAGGCTTGCACTGCAGCTACAGCTGTTGTCACATCACAGACAGGGTTCTGCCCTCCTGGGGTCTGGGCAGCTCAGTCCCATGAAGGCAGAACAAAGCATTTCCTCTGAGAGGACGGTGTTACACCCTCTCCCTTTGGAAATAGGTGTTACAGGCTGGGGAGAGGTAGCCTCCCCCAGCCTCTGGAAATGATATGAAGGGCACAGATGGTGCCCTCCTTGCTTAAGCCATCTTGCTTTGCAAGGTGTGGGGGTACTCTGGAGGGCTCTGAGTGTCCTGTGCCAGCAGGTGATGTCAGACACCCCTCCTGATAGGTCCATACCTGATAAGGTAGCCAATTCCCTTTTCAGGGCTATTTAGGGTCTCTCCTGTGGGTTCTGTTCAGATTCTGCTTTCAAGTTTCCTTCAGGAATCCTCTGCAGCAACTTCAGCATCCTTTGACCTCGGATCAACAGCAGCCTGCTCCAAGAAATGCTGTAACTGCAACAAAGTGTCTATAGGAGAACAGGAGCTCCTGCTAACCCGGATGAAGGTGCAAAAGAAGAACCACAGGTGAAGAACAGCAGTCATGACTGCAACCAAGAAGACAGATGCGGGTTCCTGGTTAGTGCAGATGATGTCCCACACCGGATTGATGATTGCAGTTTGGTTTTGCGTCACTGGATTCCTCCAACAAGCCTTGGCATAAGCAAAGCTTGCGGTTAGCAGAAAATGGTGCTCCCAGGACCAGTAGGGACCTGGTGGACTCTATCCAGGAGGAGAGTTAGAGGGGGCTCTCAGCAACTTTGAGAGCCCTCAGAAGACAAGGTAATGTGCACAGGACGCCCACAGCATGGGGACAAAGATGGTGCAAGAGGAGGCCCACGCAGCACTGCAACAAAGGTCCCACGCCGCTAGAGAACCACTCAGGAAGCTGTGCATCTCCGGATAGAGTGCTGGGGGCCAGAGCTGCAAGGTGCTATGGTAGGCCCTCTCAGACCAAAGTGCAGGGTACAGGTACCTGTGTGTGAGGGCACCCCTGCACTAGCAGAGGTGCCCCACAAACTCCAGATCCACGTTCCTGGACTTTGTGAGTGCGGGGATGCCATTTTACACATGTACTGGACATAAGTTACTACCTATGTCCAGCTACATAATGGTAACTCCGAATCTGGCCATGTTTGGTACCAAACATGTCAGAATCATACCCCAATACTGCTGCAAGTATTGGAAGTATGATTCCATGTACTCTGGTAGCATTGCTACCACCAATCTTAAAGGGTTTTCTGGGCAGCCCAGCTGCTGCCACCCCTCAGACAGGTTTCTGCCCTTGTGCTGCTTGATCTGATCAAGCCCAAGAAGGCAGAACAAAGGATTTCCTACGGGAGACGGAGGTAACACCCTCTCCCTTTGGAAATAGGTGTGACTGGCTTTGGAAGGGTAGTCTTCCCAAGCCACTGGTTTGCTTTGAGAGGCACAGATGGTGCCCTCCGTGCATCAACTAGTCCACACAGGTTCAGGGACCCCCAGTACCCTGCTCTGGTATGAAACTGGGCAATGGAAAGGGGAGTGACTACTCCCCTGTCCATCACCACCCCAGGGGTGGTGCCCAGAGCTCCTCCAGAGGGTCCCTGAGTTCTGCCATCTTGTTTCCAAGGTTGGCAGGGAACTCTGGTAGCATCTGAGTGGCCGGGTGTCAAATCACAATTTGCCAGAAAGAGAAATAACAGTCACACAGTCATGGTGATGAAGAGAAGCAAACGTTTATTTGCTTAAACCCAAGGCCCACTGTGGAGTACTTCAAGCTTATCAAGTTGGGAGGAACCTTTAATAGGTTTCAACATGCATTGGTCTGCATTAGAAGCACTATTTCATCATCTATGAGCATCTGCAAGGCCTATCATTGACAGAAAAATAATTACATTTTAAAGAAAATACAAGCATATCAGTAGCATAAATTAGGACAGTGACATCTTATCTCAATTTCAAGGCGCCTGTTTGGGACAAATTGCATTTCATATGTATCAACCCAGCCTCCCTAAAGGTCATATTCCGGTTACATGGTGTACAAAGCTGTAATTTTGGAACACGTCACTTTTATCCTAGCTAAAAAATGTTTTTCTCACAAGTGAGTGCTCTTGCATGATGTTAATTGCAAATGACCCAATTATTTTCTCAGGTTTCACAGAGTTCATGGTTGCAAAGCATACACAGAGTTGAGATAAGATGCCCTTGTGTGCCTACACTCTTGTAGCTGCATTTTATAAATAATTCAGAAAGACTAAAGCTTTGCATCTTATCTTATGAGGTCATGTTTACAGAAATATGAGTATGTCTTTGAAAACTATTCTAAAAGCACAAATTAAAGTTGAGAATCTATTGCTAATGTTTGAATAATGGTTGAAATCTATAGGTCTATATTTTTTCTTCTTTCACACAGGCCAGGCAGGTGACGTCAGAGCCCCCTCCTGATAGGTGCTTACCTGCTTAGGTGACTAGTCCCCCTTTCAGGGCTATTTAGGGTCTCTCTCTTGGGGCGGAGGGCTCAGATTTGGCTTGCAAGATTCCAGCAGGACTCCTCTGCAACCTCTGTTTAGACTTCTGTTCGGTTACTGGAACTGCGACTAGACCGTTCAGGAACCAAAAAACGCTGCTACAATGAAGAAGACTGTTTAGAAACTTTGTTTCCATGTCTCCTGAAGCTATGCAACATTTCCCCAGCCGTGCATCCTCAGAAGACTGCAACTCTTTAGCCTGCACAAGAGGAAGAAGGAATCTCCCTTGGAGTGAAGGAATCACTTCCCTACAATCGCAGGTACCTACAGCAATCGACGACTGGCTGGGCAGACCCCCTCTCCTGCTGAGCTGCGTGGATCATGCATCATGGGTCGTTGTCCGGAGTAGTCCTCTTGGTCTTCTCTGCCAGCTGTCCAACTTTGGTGAAGGTAAGCCCTTGCCTTTCCACGCTTGTTTGCATCTCCTCCAATGGATCTTCCGACGACATGTAGCTCCAGCTCCCAGCACTCCATCCTGCAAAGCACAGCCTTCTCCTGTAGTGTGGGATCCCTTTTTGTAGTGCTGCGGGAGCTTCTTCTGTGACTTCTGTGTCCCCCATCCTGTGGGACTCCTGTGGGTGCGTCCTCTGCTCTTGTGGACTCTCTGCTATGCTAAGGGTCCCCTGTGACTTCCCATTCTGGTTTGAGTCCTCCTGGACCTTGCTGGTCCCTGGCAGGACCTCTTTTCCACTAAACGCTTTTCCACTAACGGCTTGTTGGTGGAATTCATGTGCCGACACCCGTCTGCAATCTTCCTTCCAGTGTGGGGCTTTATCTGTATCCATCAGGAACTCTTCTCCGGCTCCAGGGGTGTAGTGCTGACCTGATCTTCATCACCGTTGACCAACTCCTGCATCCACAGCTGGGTGGGTAGTAGCTTCTACTTCTCCTGGACTCCACTGTGACTCTTGGACTTGGTCCCCTCTTTCCACAGGTCTTCTTTCTTCAGGAATTCACCACTGATTTTCTTGCAGTCTTGTCTGGGTGTCTTCTTTCTCTTCTTTTCCTCCTTTTGGGTGGTTTGGGGAAAATCCAGTGTTTTTCTCTTGCATTCCTGGTTGCTGGAAAGTACTGTGTTACTTACCTCTGTGGTTTTCTAGCACTCCGAGCTCCCCTCTTCACATTGTACTTACCTAGGTGTGGGTGCCTTATTCGCATTCCATTTTTTTAGTATATGGTTTGTGCTCCTCCTAGGGTCACTATTGGTTATTGCTATTTGCACTGTTTTCTAACCTTTTCTATACCTGTTTCTGATTACTAGTGTATATATTTAGGCCCTCATTCCGACCCTGGCGGTTTCAAACCGCCAGGGCCGGGTTACACGGAAGCACCGCCAACAGGCTGGCGGTGCTTCCTGGGCTATTCGGTCAGAAAAGGGGAACCGGCGATTTCCCGCCGGTTTTCCCCTGGCCCAGGGAATCCTCCATGGCGGCGCTGCTTGCAGCGCCGCCATGGGGATTCCGACCCCCTTCCCGCCAGCCTGTTCCTGGCGGTTTACACCGCCAGGAAGAGGCTGACGAGAACGGGTGTCATGGAGCCCCTGGGGGCCCCTGCACTGCCCATGCCACTGGCATGGGCAGTGCAGGGGCCCCCTAACAGGGCCCCACAAAGATTTTCACTGTCTGCTTAGCAGACAGTGAAAACCGCGACGGGTGCTACTGCACCCGTCGCACCCCTTCAAATCCGCCGGCTCCATACGGAGCCGGCTTCCTCTTTGCAGGGGCTTTCCCGCTGGGCCGGCGGGCGATCTTTTGGAGATCGCCCGCCGGCCCAGCGGGGAAGTTAAAATGACCCCCGGGGTCATTTGACCGCAGTGCGGTCTTTGGGCGGTTTCCGCCCGGCGGGCAGCGCCCGCCGGGGTCGGAATGACCCCCTTAGTGTATTACTTACCTAAGGGTGGGTTACCTTTCTAGTATTTTGTGGTGATTTGTTCCAAAAATAAAGTACCATTATTTTTGTACAAATGTGTGTTTTCTTTCATGTGTGTAAGTGCTGTATGACTACAGTGGTATTGCATGAGCTTTGCATGTCTCCTAGATAAGCCTTGGCTGCTCATCCACAGCTACCTCTAGAAAGACTGGCTTCTAGAAACTGCTTACACTTCACTAAGGGGGGATACCTGGACCTAGTATTAGGTGTAAGTACCTTAGGTACAAAGTACACACCAGGCCAGCTTCCTACAGGTTATAACCTTTATGTGGGTAATTTCTGTACAGTACTAGAGATGTTCAGTTAGCTCTACAATGCTGGCACTGTGGCCTGTGGTACAGTTTGTTGTCGCCGCAAAAGATTACCACAGGAGCTTATTTGCAAGAAGCTCCAGAAATCCCAGACCACTGCATTGCATTCCAACAAGCTGCTCACAGTCAAGTTCTCCAATAGGCGTGATGTGTATGTTCTCACTACAATTCATGATGAGAGCACTTCCCCTGTCACGGTTTGGGGTCAGATGGCACAAGTTCATAAGCCCACCTGTATACTTAATTACAACAAGTACATAGGCGGATTGGACAAGAACGGCCAGGTTCTTCTGCCATACAGTGTGAGTAGTGAAACTCGCACTTGGTACAAGAAACTATTTGCCCACCTGTAGGAAAGTGCCCCTCTTTGGGAATTGGTTACCCCCACAAACACACGTTTTGCCTGATATTGTTGCTGACTTGACTAAGAGTGTGCTGGGATCCTGCTAACCAGGCTCCAGCACCAGTGCTCTTTCCCAAAACGGTACCATTGTTCCCACAATTGTCACACCCTTGGCACACAGCTAAGTCCCTTGTAGAGGTACCCATGGTACCAAGGACCCTGTGGCCAGGGAAGTTCCCTAAGGGCTGCAGTGTTTATTATGCCTGAAGGAAATTACCATCTTTCTTGGCATATTACCCCCAAACTCTGCCTGTTTGTCAGTGTGTTTTGCCTGTCTCACTGCAATCCTTCTAGCCAGGACCCCCGTGCCCCAGTGGGCTATGTGTGTTGTCAGTATGCTCAACTGTGTCACTGAAGTTCTGCTAACCAAAACTCCAGTGCTTATGCTCTCTCTACTTACCACATTTGTCACTACACTTTAGTGACTCCATATTCCAATTCTGATTGGCACACTGGACCCCCTAATAAGTCCCTAGTATATGGTGCCTAGTATATATTGCCACCCACAAGGAGCTCATACAATCCTTTCATCAGGACTGCCACTGCAGCCTGAGTGAAATAGTGCACACACTATTTCACAACCATGTTCACTGCACTAAAGTAACTTATAAGTCACCTATATGTCTAACCTTCATTTACTAAAGGCTAGGTGCAAAGTTACTGTGTGTGAGGGCACCCTTGCACTAGCAAAGGTGCTCCCACGTTTTCCAGGGACAATTCCCCAGACTTCGTGAGTGCGGGGTTACCATAAAAGCGTGCACTACATATATGTCAATAAATATATGTAGTTTCACAATGGTAACTCTGAATATGGCTATATGAGGTGTCTAAGGTCATAGAATTGTCCCCCCAATCCAAATCTGTTATTGGGGGGCAAATCCAATGCACCCTGGGGGCTCCACTGTGAACCCCAGTACTGCCAAACCAGCTCTCTGAGGTTTCCACTGCAGCCCCAGCTTCTGCCACCTCACTGACAGGTTTCTGCCCTTCTGAGCACTGAGCAGCTCAATCCCAGGAAGGCAAAACAATGCATTTCCTTTAGGAGAAAGGTGCTACACTCCCTCCCATTGAAAATAGGTGTTCGAGGCATGGGAGGGGTAGCCTCCCAGAGCCTCTGGAAATGCTTTGAAGGGCACAAACAGTGCCCTCCTTGCATAATCCAGTCTACACCAGTTCAGGGACCCCCGGCTCCTGCTCTGGCGCGACACTGGACAAAGGAAAGGGGACTGACCACTCCCCTGTCCATCACCACCCCAGGGTGGTGCCCAGAGCTCCTCCAGAGTGGCCCTGGTGTTAGCTATCTTGGATTCCAAGGTGTGGGGACCTCTGGAGACCTCTGAGTGGCCAGTACCAACAGGTGACATCAGAGACCCCTCCTGATAGGTGCATACCTGGTTAGGTAGCTGTGAGAAAGTAGCCTCTTTCTAGCCTTGTTACCCCCACTTTTGGCCTGTTCGTGAGTATATGTCAGGGTGTTTTCACTGTCTCACTGGGATCGTGCTAGCCAGGGCCCAGTGCTCATAGTGAAAACCCTATGTTTTCAGTATGTTTGTTATGTGTCACTGGGACCCTGCTAGTCAGGACCCCAGTGCTCATAAGTTTGTGGCCTATATGTATGTGTTACCTGTGTGATGCCTAACTGTCTCACTGAGGCTCTGCTAACCAGAACCTCAGTGGTTATGCTCTCTCTTTACAAATTGTCACTAACAGGCTAGTGACCAATTTCACCAATTCACATTGGCATACTGGAACACCCTTATAATTCCCTAGTATATGGTACTGAGGTACCCAGGGTATTGGGGTTCCAGGAGATCCCTATGAGCTGCAGCATTTCTTTCGCCACCCATAGGGTGCTCTGACAATTCTTACACAGGCCTGCCACTGCAGCCTGAGTGAAATAATGCCCACATTATTTCACACCCATTTACCACTGCACTTAAGTAACTTATAAGTCACCTATATGTCTAACCTTCACCTAGTGAAGGTTGGGTGCTAAGTTACTTAGTGTGTGGGCACCCTGGCACTAGCCCAGGTGCCCCCACATCATTCAGGGCAAATTCCCCGGACTTTGTGAGTGCGGGGACACCATTTCACGCGTGCACTATACATAGGTCACTACCTATGTATAGCGTCACAATGGTAACTCTGAACATGGCCATGTAACATGTCTAAGATCATGGAATTGTCACCCCAATGCCATTCTGGCATTGGGGAGACAATTCCATGATCCCCTGAGTCTCTAGCACAGACCCGGGTACTGTCAAACTGCCTTTCCCGGAGTTTCACTGCAGCTGCTGCTGCTGCCAACCCATAAGACAGGTTTCTGCCCTGCTGGGGTCCAGCCAGGCCTGGCCAAAGGAAGGCAGAACAAAGGACTTCCTCAGAGAGAGGGTGTTACACCCTCTCCCTTTGGAAAAAGGTGTCAGGGCTGGGGAGGAGTAGCCTCCCCCAGCCTCTGGAAATGCTTTGATGGGCACAGATGGTGCCCATCTCTGCATAAGCCAGTCTACACCAGTTCAGGGATCCCCCAGCCCTGCTCTGGCACGAAACTGGACAAAGGAAAGGGGAGTGATGACTCCCCTGACCTGCACCTCCCAGGGGAGATGCCCAAAGCTCCTCCAGTGTGTCCCAGACCTCTGCCATCTTGGATTCAGAGGTGTTGGGGGCACACGGGACCGCTCTGAGTGGCCAGTGTCAGCAGGTGACGTCAGAGACCCCTCCTGATAGGTGCTTACCTCTTTCAGTAGCTAAGCCTCCTTTCTTAGTAGCCAAACCTCCTCTTCTGGCTATTTAGGGTCTCTCTTCTGGGCTATTCCTCAGATAACTAATGCAAAAGCTCACCAGAGTTCCTCTGCACTTCTCTCTTTGACTTCTGCCAAGGATCGACCGCTGACTGCTCCGGGATGCCTGCAAAATCGCAACAAAGTAGCAAGACGTCTACCAGCAACATTGTAGCGCCTCATCCTGCCGGCTTTCTCAACTGTTTCCTGGTGGTGCATGCTCTGAGGGCTGTCTGCCTTCATCCTGCACTGGAAGCCAAGAAGAAATCTCCTGTGGGTCGACGGAATCTTCCCCCTGCTAGCGCAGGCACCAAAAGACTGCATCACCAGTCCTCTGGGTCCGCTCTCATCCTGACGAGCGTGGTCCCTGGAACACAGGAGCTGGGTCCAAGTGTCTCCACAGTCCAGTGGCACTACTGTCCAAATTTGGTGGAGGTAAGTCCTTGCCTCCCCACTCCAGACAGCAAACCTGTGTACTTCGTGATTTGCAGCTGCTCCGTTTTCTGTGCACTTCTCCAAGAAATCCTTTGTGCTCAGCCTAGCCTGGGTCCCCAGCACTCCGTACTGCAGTGCTCAACCCGCTGAGTTGGACTGCGACGTCGTAGGACCCTCCTTTTGTGACTCCGGTTTCACAAATCATCTGAGTGCCTGCTTCGGTACTTCTGCGGGTGCTGCCTGCTTGTCTGGGGCTCTGTGAGTTGCTGAGCGCCCCCTTGGTCTCCTCCTCCAAGCGGCAACATCCTGGTCCTTCCTGGTCCCCAGCAGCACCCAAAAACCTCTACCGCAACCCTTACAGCTAGCAAGGCTTGTTTGCAGTATTTCTGCGTAGAAACACTTCTGCAACATCCAGCACGCCGTGGGACATTATCCATCCGAAGGAGAAGTTCCTAGCCCTTTTCGTTGTTGCAGAATCTTTTGCTTCTTCCACCCAGAGGCAGCCCTTTTGCACCTTCATCCGGGGTTTCCTGGGCTCCTGCCCCCCCCGGACACTATCGCAACTCTTGGACTAGGTCCCCTTCCTTTTCAGGTCCTCAGGTCCAGGAATCCGTCTTCTGTGTTTTGCTGGTGTTTGTGGTTCTTGCAGAATACCCCTATCACAACTATTGTGTCTTTCTTGGGTAGTAGGGTAACTTTACTCCTACTTTCTAGGGTCTTGGGGTGGGGTATTTTGGACACCCTTACTGTTTTCTCACAGTCCCTGTGACCCTCTACAATCTCCCATAGGTCTGGGGTCCAGTCGCGATTCGCATTCCACTTTTGGAGTATATGGTTTGTGTTGCCCCTTGACCTATGTTCACCTATTGCATCCTATTGTGATTCTACATTGTTTGCACTACTTTTCTTACTGTTACTTACCTGTTTTGGGTTTGTGTACATATAACTTGTGTATATTACTTACCTTCTAAGTGAGGGTATTCTCTGAGATACGTTTGGCATATTGTCATAAAAATAAAGTACCTTTATTTTTAGTAACTCTGAGTATTGTGTTTTCTTATGATATTGTGCTATGTGATATAAGTGGTATAGTAGGAGCTTTGCATGTCTCCTAGTTCAGCCTAAGCTGCTTTGCCATAGCTACCTTCTATCAGCCTAAGATGCTAGAAACACCTATATTCTACTAATAAGGGATAACTGGACCTGGCACAGAGTGTAAGTACCACAAGGTACCCACTATAAGCCAGGCCAGTCTCCTACAACCTGGCGGCCACGTGCTGCTGATGGTGGGTGTTTGGGGTTAACTTGAACCCCAACCTGTGGACATCCTAACCCCAAGAGACTGGAACTGTAAGTCTTGTACTTACCTCATGTAGGAAAGTACCTTCTTTCTTGGCATGGTGACCCCCATTTTCCACCTGTTGTCAGTGTGTTTGACTGTGTTTACTGGGATCCTGCTAACCAGGACCCCAGTAGTTTTGCTCTCTCCTGTAAATTGTACCCTTTTCTCCCCACAATTGGCACATTGGTCCCCCCATGCAAGTCCCTAGATTATGGTACCTAGGTACCCAGGGCATTGGGGTCCCAGGGGATCCTTATGGGCTGCAGCAGTTAATCTGCCACCCATAGGGAGCCCATGCAAAGAGTTCTGCAGGCCTGCCATTGCAGCCTACGTGAAACTGGTGCATGCAGAGTTCACCAGAGTTCCTCTGCACCTCCCTCTTCGACTTCTGCTAAGGATCGACCGCTTACTGCTGCAGGACGCCTGCAAAACTGCAACAAAGTAGCAAGAAGACTGCCAGCAACATTGTAGCGCCTAATCCTGCCGGCTTTCTCGACTGTTTCCTGGTGGTGCATGCTCTGAGGGCTGTCTGCCTTCACCCTGCACTGGAAGCCAAGAAGAAATCTCCTGTGTGTCGACTGAATCTTCCCCCTGCTACTGCAAGCACCAAACTTCTGTATCACCAGTCCTCTGGGTCCCCTCTCATCTTGACGAGTGTGGTCCCTGGAACACAGGAGCTGGATCCAAGTGACTCCGACAGTCCAGTGGTCCTTCTGTCCAAATATGGTGGAGGTAAGTCCTTGCCTCCCCAAGCCAGACAGTAATCTTGTGTACTGCGTGAACTGCAGCTGCTAGGGCTTCTGTCCACTTTTGCAAGGATTCCTTTGTGCACAGCCTATCCCAGGTCCCCAGCACTCCGCCCTGCATTGCTCAACTCGCTGAGTTGACCTCCGACTTCGTGGGACCCTCTTTTGTTGTGCTGAGATGACCGCCATGCTCAGATCTTCTGAATGCCTGTTCAGGTGCTTCTGCATGTGCTGCCTGCTTCTGCGTGGGTTCTCTATTTTGCTGAGTGCCCCCTCTGTCTCCTCCTCCAAAGGGCAACCTCCTGGTCCTTCCTGGGCCCTGGCAGCACCCAAAACTTTTAACCACAACTCTTGCAGCGAGCAAGCCTTGTTTGCGGTCTTTCTGCGTGGAAACAACTCTGCGTCCTCCAGCACGCCGTGGGACATCTCCAGACCAAAGGAGAAGTTCCTGGCACCTTCCGTTGTTGCAGAATCTTTGGCTTCTTCCACCCAGAGGCAGCCCTTTTGCACCTTCATCCGGGGATTAGTGGGCTCCTGTCCCCCCTGGACATTTGCGTGACTCTTGGACTTGGTCCCCTTCCTTTACTGGTCCTCAGGTCCAGGAATCGGGCGTCTTCATTGTTTTGCAGTCAGTTGTTGTCTTTGCAGAATCCCCTATCTCGACTTTACTGTCTTTCTTGGGTAGTAGGGTAAATTTACTCCTACTTTTCAGGGTCTTGAGGTGGGGTATCTTGGACACCCTTAGTATTTTCCTACACTCCCAGCGACCCTTTGCACACTACACTAGGCCTGGGGTCCATTCTTGGTTTGCATTCCACTTTTGGAGTATATGGTTTGTGTTGCCCCTAGGCCTATTTTCTCCTATTGCATTCTATTGTGTTCTACAGTGTTTGCACTACTTTTCTAAGTGTTTTACTTACCTGATTTTGGTTTGTGTGTATATTTTGTACACGACTCCTGCCAGCATTGCAACATTTTCCCAGCTGTGCATCGTTAGAAGACAGCAACTCTTCCCCCAGCACAAGAAGAAGAAGGAATCTCCTTTGGAGTGAAGGAGTCATTCCCATGCAACCGCAGGCATCTACAGCAAGCGACGACTGGCTGCGTGGATCTCCCCTCATCTTGACCTGTGTGGATCCTGCATCATGGGTGGTGGTCCAGAGTAGTACTCTTGGTCCTCTCTGCTAGGTGTCCAGCTTTGGTGAAGGTAAGACCTTGCCTTTCCATGTAGGACAGTACCCCGTGCACTGCATCTCATGCAGATGTCAAGGCTTGTTTGCATCCCCTCCAAGGGATCTTCAGGCGACGTGTAGCTCCAGCCCCCAGCTCTCCTTCCTGCAAAGCACAGCCTCCTGCGTGGTTCTCTGGAGGCGTGGGATCCTCTTCTGTAGTGCCGTGTGGGCTTCTTCTGTGACTCCTTTGTCCCCGTCCTGTGGGACTCCTGCGGGTGCAGCTTCTACTCCTGTGGACTCTCTGTGACACTGAGGGTCCCTTGTGACACCCCTTCCTGGGTTGAGTCCTCCTGGGCCTTGCTGGTCCCCTGCAGCACCGCTTTTCCACTAACCACAAGTTTGACTTCGCCAAGGCTTGTTAGTTGAATTCCTGCACCGCCCCCCTTCTGCAATCTTCAATTCAGCGTGGGACATAACCTGCATCCATCAGGACCTCTTCTCTGACTCCAAGGCTACAGTGCTGACCTGTTCTTCATCACCGTCGACCAACTCCTGCAAGTACAGCTGGGCGGGTAGTAGCTCCTACTCCTCCTGGACTCCACTATGACTCTTGGACTTGGTCCCCTCTGTACAAGTCTTCTTTCTTCAGGAATCCCAGCTGATTTCTTTGCAGTCTTGTCTGGGTGTCTTCTTTTTCTTCTTTTCCTCCTTTTGGGTGGTTTGGGGAAAATCCAGTGAATTACTCCTGCATTACTCGTCGTTGGGAGTACTGTGTTACTTACCTCTGTGGTTTTCTGGTACTCCCTGCTCCCCTCTACACAGTCTACCTACCTAGGTTGGGTTCCTGTGTTTGCATTCTATTTTTCAGTTTATGGTTTGTGCTCCCCCTAAGGTCCCTATTGGTTATTTCTATTTGCACTGTTTTCTAACCCTTTCTATATGTATTTCTGATTACTAGTGTATATATTTAGTGTATTACTTACCTCCTATTGGAGGGTTGACCTTCTAGTAATTTGTGGTATTGTGTTCCAAAAATAAAGTACCTTTTGTACAACCAAGTGTTTTGTTTCATGTGTGTAAGTGCTGTATGACTATAGTGGTATTGCATGAGCTTTGCTTTATCCTAGATAAGACTTGGCGGCTCATCCACAGCTACCTCTAGAGAGCCTGGATTCTAGACACTGCCTACACTTCACTAAGAGGGGATACCTGGACCTGGTATAAGTTGTAAGTACCTTGGATACCCACCACACACCAGGCCAGCTTCCTACACCTCAAAACTGTACTAACATTTCTTCCCACCTAGAACTGTTTGAAAATTGCAGTGTCAACTTTTAAAACAGATTATTGCTATTTATTTGAAAACTGTTTAACTTGCCTAATTGAAACAAAGCAGTGTTGATCAAAGGCTTGCTACTTACTTGAAAATGTACTTACATGCAATCAGAATCTTGTGGTTCTAGAAATATAGTAACAAAATATATTTTTGCTATATAAAAACAATTGGCCTGGAGTTAGTCATTTAATGGGTGCTTCAATTATTGCCAGTGTGTGTAGAACAAATGCTATGCACTACCCTCTGATAAGCCTACCTGCTCAACCACACTACCACAAAAGAGAGCATTAGTATTATCTACTTTAGTCTCTGTTACGCCTCTGAGAACACCTGGGACTCCGTATCCACTATGGCCCTCATTACAACCCTGGCGGTCGGTGTTAAAGCGGCAGTAAGACCGCCAACAGGCCGGTGGTAAAAAAAATGGAATCACGACCATGACGGAAACCACCAACATAGACAGCCACTTTAACACTCCGACCGCCACGGCGGTACAAACAAACAGCATGGCGGTCACTGCTAGCAGACAGGCGGAAGACAATGTACTGCCCACACTATTATGAGAGGCCAATCCGCCACCTTTTCCGGGGCGGATTCAACGCGAACAAAAACAAGGTGGAAATAGGACTTGGAAGGGGAAACACTCACCTCCACACAACCCACGAGGAACCAGGCTGCCATGGAGCCAGAACCCCAAATACTCCCTGTGATAGTCTTCCTGCTCCTCTACCAGGAGCACGGAAGACGCCGGCGACGACCACGGTGAGTACTGCACTTACAACACAGGGAAGGGGAGAGGGAAAAGACAGTGACACAAACACACGCTCAACACGCAACACCCCCACCCCCACCCACAACAACACACACACACCAATACATGCTGCAACATTACATTTACACCCCCCAACCCCCGCTGGAAGAACGCAATAACAAAAGGAAATGATTGTAACGATTGTAATCAATAAAAATCCATTAGTCAAAACTTTAAATACAGGATAAACAATTATGTACACCAACAATTCAAGTCCGGGTACTGCACCATTCATAGTCCGTGGATCACTGGGCCCAAAATGAATGGGCGAGGCCCACACTCCATATCCGACTCGAAACGGAGAGAACACTGCTGGGGCATCAGATCGAAATGAAACAGGCACCTCAGGGGGAAGGGAAGGGGGGGCACCTCAGCCGGATGAGTGCACGACGCCAGCTCCACGAGGGGGCTCCATGCCCATTGATGTATCCTGGGGAGTGCAAAGCCACAATCTCTCAAGTCTCTCCAGTGGGTGGTTTGCCTACTGCTTTATCCTGGGGAGTGCAAAACCACAGTCTCTCAAGTCTCTCCAGTGGGTGGTTTGCCCACTGCTGCAACCTGGGGAGTGCAAAGCCACAGTCTCCCAAGTCTCTCCAGTGGGTGGATTGCCCACTGCTTTATCCTGGGGGAGTGCAAAGCCACAGTCTCTCAAGTCTCTCCAGTGGGTGGTTTGCCCACTGCTTTATCCTGGGGAGTGCAAAGCCACATTCTCTCAAGTCTCTCCAGTGGGTGGTTTGCCCACTGCTTTATCCTGGGGAGTGCAAAGCCACAGTCTCTCAAGTGGATGCCTTTCTCCACTGGTTATGGAGGGGGCTTTGTACCCAGAGTGCTTCATCCTGGCAAGGACTGAGGTAGTGGATGGCTTTCTCCACTGGTTCTGGAGGGGGCTTGGTGCCCAGAGTGCTTCATCCTGCCAAGGACTGAGGTAGTGGATGGCTTTCTCCACTGGTTCTGGAGGGGGCTTGGTGCCCAGAGTACTTCATCCTACCAAGGACTGAGGTAGTGGATGCCTTTCTCCACTGGTTCTGGAGGGGGCTTGGTGCCCTGAGTGCTTCATCCTGCCAAGGACTGAGGTAGTGGATGCCTTTCTCCACTGGTTCTGGAGGGGGCTTGGTGCCCAGAGGGCTTCATCCTGCCAAGGACTGAGGTAGTGGATGGTTTTCTCCACTGGTTCTGGAGGGGGCTTTGTGCCCAGAGTGCTTCATCCTGCCAAGGACTGAGGTAGTGGATGCCTTTCTCGACTGGTTCTGGAAGGGGCTTGGTGCCCAGAGTGCTTCATCCTGCCAAGGACTGAGGTAGTGGATGGCTTTCTCCACTGGTTCTGGAGGGGGCTTGGTGCCCAGAGTACTTCATCCTACCAAGGACTGAGGTAGTGGATGGCTTTCTCCACTGGTTCTGGAGGGGGCTTGGTGCCCTGAGTGCTTCATCCTGCCAAGGACTGAGGTAGTGGATGCCTTTCTCCACTGGTTCTGGAGGGGGCTTGGTGCCCAGAGGGCTTCATCCTGCCAAGGACTGAGGTAGTGGATGGTTTTCTCCACTGGTTCTGGAGGGGGCTTTGTGCCCAGAGGGCTTCATCCTGCCAAGGACTGAGGTAGTGGATGCCTTTCTCGACTGGTTCTGGAAGGGGCTTGGTGCCCAGAGTGCTTCATCCTGCCAAGGACTGAGGTAGTGGATGGCTTTCTCCACTGGTTCTGGAGGGGGCTTGGTGCCCAGAGTACTTCATCCTACCAAGGACTGAGGTAGTGGATGGCTTTCTCCACTGGTTCTGGAGGGGGCTTGGTGCCCTGAGTGCTTCATCCTGCCAAGGACTGAGGTAGTGGATGCCTTTCTCCACTGGTTCTGGAGGGGGCTTGGTGCCCAGAGGGCTTCATCCTGCCAAGGACTGAGGTAGTGGATGGTTTTCTCCACTGGTTCTGGAGGGGGCTTTGTGCCCAGAGGGCTTCATCCTGCCAAGGACTGAGGTAGTGGATGCCTTTCTCGACTGGTTCTGGAAGGGGCTTGGTGCCCAGAGTGCTTCATCCTGCCAAGGACTGAGGTAGTGGATGTGACACTCCACTGACGGTGGTGCAACATGCAAGTTGACCAGGCTCCTGGAACTGACCACCAGCCTCGTACGACTGACCACTGGGGATGCCAGCCATGTCTGTGGTGGTGCCACTGGCTCAGGATGTCGCGGGGCCACTGACAGTGCTGGCGGCAGGGTCAGTAGCGGTGGTGCTTGCGGCGGACTCTGTGGCATCGGTGCTTGCAGCGGACTCTGTGGCATCGGTGCTGGCGCCGGCCTTTGTGGCGGCGGTGCTGGTGGCAGCCACACTGACTGCGGTGCTGGTGGTGGCCTCACTGACTGCGGTGCTGGTGGTGGTGGCCTCACTGACTGCAGTGCTGGTGGTGGCCTCACTGACTGTGGTCCTGGTGGTGGCTTTACTGACTGCAGTCCTGGCAGCAGTGTCAGTAGCGGCGGTGCTGCTGGTCGGCTCTCTGACTGCGGTGCTGGTGGCAGTGTCAGTAGCAGCGGTGCTGGTGGCAGGCTCACCGACTGCAGTGCTGGTGGTGATGTCAGTAGCGGCGGTGCTGGTGGCGGCCTCACTGACTGCGGTGCTGGTGAAGGGCACAGTGTCTGCGGTGCTGGCGGCGGTGTCTGTGGAGGCGGTGCAGGTGGCGGTCTTGTCCGCTGTGCAGGTTGGCATCGACGTGGACCTGCCTTTGTTTTTTTGGCCCTTCCCCACCTTGGATGGTGGCACAGATGTCTTGCCACTTTCAACTTTTGTTTTTCCTGAGCCCTTGGTGGCAGGTGTTTTCGCCTTCTCCCTCCGGGATGTGGGCAACTTTTTCAGTTTTGGAGGTGGGGGAATGTCCTTGCCCTCGCTCCTTGGGAAACTGGCAGCCCTGTTCCTTGGCGCACTCCAAAATCCTGCTATTGCTGGCACCACTGTGCCCAGTGATGTCGTGGCTGAGGTGCTGGGTTGGGACCTGGAAAGACGGGCCCTAGGGGACGGACGGGGGGGTGTAGGGAAGAGGTCAACGTTTGAAAGGAATAGCTTTTTAGACACACTGGGACGGGTAGATGGGGGGGATTTGGGAGTGGAGGAAGAGGTAGTGGATGTAGGAGGTGTAAGTTTGCTGACTTTGGGTGAAGGTGCATGGGCTGGAGGCTGTTGTGAGGTGGATGGCTGTTGGGTGGGTGTGTGACTGATTTGTGTACTTTGGGAGGAGGGCTCACAGACACACTGAGAGAGGACACTGGGGATGTGTGAATGGTAGTGGGGGTGGTGAGTGCACGTGAGCGGTGTGTGGTGATGGGTGTGCTGGTGATGGAGGTAGTGGCTGAAGATGTAGTACATGCAGGTGTGAGTGGAGACGAGACTGGGAGGGAGGAGGGAGACGTGGAGGAGGGGGACACAGTGGAGGCAGTGGATGTTGGTATGGCTGCATGGGTATGATGCTTGTGTGAGTGCCTGTGGGATGTGTGGTGCTTATTTGCCTGAGCCACCCTTGTGTGATGAGGTGTGTGCATGCTGGTCTGCTAGTGTGCTTGGGATAGGCTGAGGTACAGGGGACTGGGTCTGGGTGGAGGAGGTTGGAGGGGGAGGCTGGACACAGGAACAATGGCTGCCATCAGTGCTGAGGCCAGAGTCTGAAATGCTCGCTGTTGGGCTGCCTGGCCAGAATGAATGCCCTCCAGGTATGCATTTGTTTGTTGCAACTGCCTCTCTACACCCTGGATGGCATTCAGAATGGTAGACTGCCCAACAGTGAGGGATCTCAGGAGGTCAATAGCCTCCTCACTGAGGGCAGCAGGGCTTACTGGGGCAGGGCCTGAGGTGCCTGGGGTGAAGGAGATGCCCATCCTCCTGGGTGAGCGGCCACGGGACACATGCTGAGGGGCTGCTGGGAGGGCAGTGCTGGTGCGGAGGGTGGCGGCTGTACCTGTAGATGCGGTGGGCACAGAGGGGCCCGCCACCGCAAGGAAGCTCCCATCAGAGGAGGAATCAGTGTCGCTGGTCTCTGCTCCTGTCCCCGCCTTGGAGCTCCTCCCGCCCTCCGTCCCACTGGTGGCTTCAGACTCCGTTGCCTCATCCTCCAGGGCCATGTGGGATACAGCTCCCTCCTGCTCCGGTGGCACTGCTCCTCCACCTGATGATGCTAATGCACACAAGAACAGGGAGACCACTAAAAGGGGGGGGAAGAAGAAAGACATGTTTAGTGCATGCAATACCGTTACCGTTGGCGGACACAAGAGACACAGCAGCCCTCTGCACTACGCCATGCACTTAGAGTTCCCTAATTAATCACAGGGACATGGGGTACAAGGCCTATGCCCAATTGCTGCACACATGGAAGTCACAGGAGCCTAACTAGGTGTTGATAGCTCTTACCACTGGTGGGGTTGGGATGCCACATAGTCTGCCTCACAAAGGGTCCTTGCCTACAAAGCTCACCCTGGCCTAGGATAACCCACTGCCCACCTCCCCCACCCAGACACCTCCTAAGGCGGGCAGAGTCAGATGGATGTGACTGTACTCACCCCCTTGTCCAATGTTAGCCAATGCAGGATTGCGCCGCGGTCTTCGACCACCTACCGAGACGATAAAGAAAGCCAGCGCTGTTACCGCATATCCCCTTGTCCCACCTTACAGGTGAGGCAGCCACCATTTCAGGTGGCCACATGGCATTATTTGTAAATGCGTCACACATATCTAGGCCTTGCATACACACAGATATAGGCACATAGCGGATTGACAAATGTGTGCAATAAAATCTTATTTTACTACCTCAGTGTTGGCTGACTCTGTGCTCGCTGTTCTCGTCCATAGAGCACGTCCGCTGGGGCAGGTGAGGAGATGGCGGCATCCTCCGGTGTACAGACCGCTGGTGGACCTGTCGACAATGGAAGAGAGACATGTAATAATCACCTACTGGCTTGATAGTGCCACAATCCAGGAACTGTGTGCCCAGTGGGAGCCAGACCTGATTTCAGCTATCCGCCATCCCACAGGAATCCCCCCTCTAGTGCAGGTCCTGTCAGTACTCCATTTCCTGGCAAGTGGGTCTTTTCAAACAACAGTGGCCATTGCATCAGGGATGTCCCAGCCTACGTTCTCAAACGTGTTGTCCAGAGTGTTGTCTGCCCTGCTGAAACACATGCGCAGCTACCTCGTTTTCCCTCAGGTGGAGGATTTGCCCACAGTAAAAGGTGACTTCTATGCCCTGGGACATATCCCCAACATCATAGGTGCCATTGATGGGACACATGTGGCCTTGGTACCCCACCGCAGGAGTGAACAGGTGTACAGAAACCGGAAGAGCTACCATTCAATGAATGTGCAGATGGTGTGTTTGGCCGACCAGTACATCTCCTATGTGAACGCCAAGTTTCCTGGCTCAGTGCATGACGCTTACATTCTGAGGAATAGCAGCATCCCTTATGTGATGGAGCAACTCCAGAGGCACCATGTGTGGCTAATAGGTGAGGACAAGGACTCTTTACCGTGTGAATAGTTGTCTGGGTCTGGGGTTGTCTCTATGGGTTAGTGTGTGTCTAACAGTTGTCCCTCGACATTTGCAGGTGACTCTGGCTACCCCAACCTGTCATGGCTACTAACCCCAGTGAGAAATCCCAGGACAAGGGCAGAGGAACGGTACAATGAGGCACATGGGCGAACTAGGAGAGTGATAGAAAGGACCTTCAGTCTCCTGAAGGCCAGGTTCCGGTACCTCCATATGACAGGTGGTTCTCTCTACTACTCACCAAAGAAGGTGTGCCAGATCATCGTGGCCTGCTGTATGCTGCACAACCTGGTTTTGCAATGACAGGTGCCTTTTGTGCAGAAGGATGGTCCAGAAGGAGGTCTTGTGGCAGCTGTGGAGCCTGTGGACAGTGAAGAAGAGGAGGCAGAAGAAGAGGATATCGACAACAGAAATAACGTGATCCACCAATACTTTCAGTGAAACACAGGTAAGAAGACGTCACAGACTCCTACATCTCATGCAATTGTTTTACCTATCATATGTCTGTCACTTTCACCCAGTGTATGGACCCTGACCTGTCACTTTGCCTTTCCATTTCACAGATGTGGGTCCCACTGTGTGACCTCTGCTATGTCACCTCATGGACTAGAGCTGTGTGACATAGGTATGTTGACAATACAATGGACATTGCTATTTTCCTCAGTTATTGCAAATACACATTAGTGAAAGCACAGACTGACTCCAGATTGTTTTGTGATTCAAGGGTGTTTATTTAAGTGCAAATTAGTGGAGGGGGTTCTAAAATGGGCAGGGGTGATGGTGGAGGAATGTCCATGGCAGAGTCCAGTCTATTTGTCTCACAGGTGCATTGTCCAAAGGGGCATAGGATGTTGAGCTAGGGCAGTTTAACGATGGACAGGGTGACAAAGTGGGACAGAAGGATGACATTCGAGGGGGTCTCATTTCTTGGCGGGGGTCTTGACATTGTTCTCTGTCTTTGTCATGGATCTCAGGGACAGTTTGCGGGGTGGTTCTCCATCTGCAAGGGGTGGGGTGCTGGTGTCGGGGTCCTGTAGCAGTGCCTCCTGTCCACTAGCGCCGGTGGAGGTGGTGGGCTGTTCATCATCGAGGCCAGTGTCAGGGTCCCCTTGTTGTGCCACAGTGTCACTCCTGGTGTTCACAAGGTCCTTCAGCACCCCTACAAAGGTGACCAGAGTGGTGTTGATGGACTTGAGTTCCTCCATGATCCCTAAATACTGTTCCTCCTGCAGCCGCTGGGTCTCCTGAAAATTGGCCAGTACCGTTGCCATTGTCTCCTGGGAATGATGGTACGCTCCCATGATGTTGGAGAGGGCCTGGTGGAGAGTGGGTTCCCTGGGCCTGTCCTCCCCCTGTCACACAGCAGTCCTCCCAGTTCCCCTGTTTTCCTGTTCCTCTGTCCCCTGAACCGTGTGCCCACTGCCACTGACCCCAGGTCCCTGTTGTTCTTGGGTTTGTGGATTTGCCTGGGTTCCCTGTAGTTGTGGACACACTGCTGCTTGACGTGTCCTGGGGACAGAGGGATGGGCCCGCTGGGTGGGTGCTGTGCTGGTGTTTCCTGAGGGGGGAGGCTCTGTGGTGGCATGTGCCAGTGTGTGGGGAACCGATTGTCCGGGGGTCCCAGATGGGCCGGGCTGGTCATCTAGATCCAGTTGGACAGAGCTGCTGTCATCACTGTGGGCCTCTTCTGTGGGGGGGGGTGGACATGTCTGGGACCTCCTGTCTGGTGACGTTGGGTAGGGGTTCTGCAGGGGTGTAAAGGCATGATTATTGCATCTGTGTGTGCCATGGTGTGCAATGGGTGGGTGACTCTGTACCCCAGTGCTTACATTCTTGTCTAGGACCTTGTGTGATATTTGGTTTGGGGATCTGTGTGGGTATCTGTAGTGGACATGCTTTGGTGATGGGTGTCCATGCTTTGGTGTTGCATGCAGGGCTTGGTGTTGGGATGTGTGGTTTGTGATAGTGGGACATATGTGAGGTGTTGGAGTGATGGGGGTGAGGGTGGGGGTATGTGATAGCATGCAGGTAGGGTGAGGGATGTAATAGTTAAGAGTTGACTTACCAGAGTCCATTCCTCCTGCTACTCCTGCGAGGCCCTCAGGATGCAGTATAGCCAAGACCTGCTCCTCCCATGTTGTTAGTTGTGGGGGAGGAGGTGGGGGTCCGCCGCCAGTCCTCTGAACTGCAATCTGGTATCTTGAGACAACAGAATGCACCTTCCCCCGTAGGTCGTTCCACCTCTTCCTGATGTCATCCCTAGTTCTTGGATGCTGTCCCACTGCGTTGACCCTGTCGACGATTCTGCGCCATAGCTCCATCTTCCTAGCAATGGAGGTGTGCTGCACCTGTGAACCAAATAGCTGTGGCTCTACCCGGACGATTTCCTCCACCATGACCCTGAGCTCCTCCTCAGAGAACCTGGGGTGTCTTTGCGGTGCCATGGTGTGGTGTGGGTGATGTGTGAGGTGGTGTGTGTTGTGATGTGTGAGGGGATGTGTTTGTGTGTGTTGTGTGAGGTGCGTGGATGTTGTGTGAGTGATGGTATTGTGTGCCTGTGGATGTTAGTTTGTTGATGGTGGTGTCTCTCTCTGTGCTTCATTCTCAAATTTTGTCGTAGGGATTTTGTGGGTGATGTGGGTGTGTGTTATATATTGTATTGAGTGTGTGGGAGTAGTGTGTGTATGTGTATCAGATGTGTGTATTTTGAATTGTCCAATGTGGTGGTGTTTTGCAAATGTGTGTGTATTTTGAGCGTGGCGGTGTGTACCGCCAATGGAATACCGTGGTTGAAAGACCGCTGCGTGGATTCGTGGGTCGAGATAGTGTGGG
Source organism: Pleurodeles waltl (assembly GCF_031143425.1). Taxonomy (NCBI): domain Eukaryota; kingdom Metazoa; phylum Chordata; class Amphibia; order Caudata; family Salamandridae; genus Pleurodeles; species Pleurodeles waltl. The sequence continues at coordinate 756,105,215 of NC_090449.1, read as the reverse complement.
CGTATTCCTGTTGGCATGACGGTGGAGGTTTTGTTATCGCCAGTTTATCACTTACCTTTGGTGTGGCGGACTTGTGTGGGTGTCTAGATTTTGGCAGATTCGGGCCTATGAGTCGTAATAGCTGTGGCGGATTTCCGCGGCCGCAGCGGTGTGTTGGCGGTCTTCTGCACGGCGGTAAGCGGGATTTACCACCAATGTTGTAATGAGGGCCTATATCTCATTTTGATATACTATATACAGCACCAGCTTCCTTCACCACCTGATCCAGATGGCAATATACAATGCATATGTCTTGCAGACTTTTACCTTTTACCTTTGTCATCAGACAAACACAGGAAGACTCATGCCTTTCACTGACTTTCAGTAGTCTGTGATTGAAAGCCTCACTGCTCGGGAAGCAACAGCCTCCACTCCATATCATCTAGAGGACAAGGTAAGGCTGCAGGAGCGATACTTTTTTGATCGCATTCCTAAAACACCCAAAAAGGATTGACCATGTCATTGCTGTAGAGTGTGCTTGAAGAAGGAGAGTTTTTTTACTGTCCCCAGGGCCATCTAAGCCACGCCTGTGTTTCCCTACTTGCTTTATGTTGTATCATACGCAAGCAAAATTCTGGGAAACTGACTGAGGTGGAACTGCCTTTAAGTAAACTTTTCAATGACTGTGCATGGATATCTACTGTCCATGGGCCACTACTTCGCTACACAAGCAGCCACAGAATTTCAGTTCCTCTACTTCAGGAAATCATGGACTTTCTTATGGCCCACTCTACACCTTCATCTACCGTCAAAATGTAGTAGGTGTTCTGGTAGGTGTTCTTTTCTGTGGTAGGTGTAGGTGTTCTAGTCCCCACACTGCATGTTAAATTTGGGGTCTCTAGTTGGCAGTCGGTTTGCACCCTGTCCAAGTATGGCCTCTCACTCTAGTCAGGATAAGGGAGATACTCAGCTCAGATAACCCCTGCACACACCCTTGGTAGCTTGGCATGAGTAGTAAGGCTTATGTCAGAAGTAATGTGTAACACATTTGCACATAACACACAGTAATACAGTGAAAACACTACAAAAGGACAGTACACCCTTTTCAGAAAAATAAGCAATATTTATCTGTGTAAAACAAGACCAAAACAAGAAAAATCCAACATACAGTAATAATATGACTTTTGCAAGAATTGACTAAAAAATACAGTTCTATGAAGTCCATAGCAACGTCAGGGTCTATCACGATGTTGTGAACAACAAATCCAACAGTTCAGGCCAGCCGCAGCGTTTCGGGACAGCTATAGTGTTGAGAAGACCTGCAAACAGAACCTTGGAAATGCAGCGTGTTGTGATCCTTGCAATGAGATCCAGAGTGCGGCTTCACTGGTGTCCCAGGCATCGGTTCCGGAGGTCGGTGCGGGGGTCGTCAGGCCCTTGAAGTCACACGTGTTGCAGATCGAACTCCGGGCTGTTGAGGAAGTCAGGAACACTGTCGTTGATGGTGGTGGGGCTGCGGTGCAAAGCTAGATGATGCGACATGTGATGCCCACAGGTCACAGTGCAGGCAGCGGCTTGGTGACACCATTTTACGGCATGAGACCAGGGCTGCGGTGTGCAGCAGGGGGTGGCGACATGAAGTGTCTCAACGTTGCGGTGCAGGCAGCTGCATCTTCGTTACTGAAGTGCTGTTGTTGGCAGGCCCAAGGCAGCTTATGATATGGGGCGGGCTCTGGGCAGTGCCCACAGGTCACGGTTCAGACAGGGGCGTCTGTTACCACACTGGAGTCAATGGCGCTGGTGTCAGTGGACCTAGGCTGCGGTGAGGGACGGGACCATGCTTTGTGTACCTCATGAGCGGTGACATCAGGCCACAGTGCAGGCAGCGGCATCGGTGTCAGCGTGGAGTGTCATCGTCGGGGATGCCAAGGCTTTGTGTGAGGAAGGCGGTGCAGAGTGCGTGGCCCACAGGTCACAGTGCAAGCAGTGGCTCAGTGACAACATCAGGTGGTGGCATCGTTGAGACCAGGGTTGGAGTGCGACATGGGACACAGCTCAGTGTGGCGTCATCATGTCACAGTGCAGGCAGTGGCACCGTTAATGGTGTTGTGGTGGTTTTTCTTCTGCTGCAGCAAAAACACACAGTTCCAGTGCTGTAGGTAGATGAAGCTGAAGTCGTTGATGTCCCTGACACTTCGACCAGGAGGCCAGCTCTACTCCAAGCCCTTGGAGAAACTTCACAAGCAGGATACACAGCAAAGTACTCCTCCTCCAGCTCTTTGGCTCTTCTCCTTGGCAGAGGTCCCTCTTGATCAATCAATCAATCAATCATGGATTTGTGAAGAGTGGCTAATCACCCCATAGGCTCTCAAGGCACTGAATGTAGGCGTGCTGCTCAGTCAAAGATCCAGGTCTTGAGGTTTTTCCTGAACTACTTCAGTGATGAGTTCTGCCTGAGGTTGAAGGGAAGTGTGTTTCATGTCCAGGCTGCTAGGTAGGAGAAGGATCTTCCTCCTGCTGTACTTTTTCGCATGTTGGGGACGCCTGCAAGGGTGAGCTTGGAGGAACTGAGACGTCTGTTGTGTACGTAGAAGGTGAGGCGGTGGTTGAGGTATGCTGGTCTTATGTTGTGCAGTGCCTTGACGGTGTGGATCAGGAGTTTGTATGTGATGAGCTTGTTGACTGGGAGCCAATGTAGGTATCTGAGATGGGAGGAGATTTGGCTGTGTCGGAGGATGTCCAGGATGAGTCTGGCTGCTGCATTCTGGACTCTTTGTAGTCTTGATTGAAGTTTCTTGGTAATGCCGGCATCGAGTGCATTGCCATAGTCCAGTTTGCTGGTGATGAGTGCGTGAATGACTGTCTTCCTCATGTCGGGGGGGAATCCATTAGAAAATCTTCTGCAGGAAACAGAGGGTGTGGAAGCTTGATGAGGAGGGGGCGTTAACTTGGCAGGTCATCGATACAGAGGAGTCCAGGATAATGCCAAGGTTGTGTGCATAGTCAGTGGGGGCGGGCGTTACCCAGAGCACTGGGCCACCAGGAGTCGTCCCAGGCAGGAGGAGAGAAGCCGATCACGAGGATCTCTGTCTTGTCCAAGTTGAGCTTGAGGCAGCTGGCCTCCATCCAGGTGGCGATGCTCTCATCCTGTTGTAGAAATTCCTCTTGGCTTGTGTAGTCCTCAGACAGGGAGAGGATCAGTTGTGGGTCATTGGCTTAGGAGAATATGTTTAGCTTGTGTTGTTTGGTGATCTTAGCGTGAGGGACCATGTAGATGTTGAAAAGCGTTGGGATGAGTGAGGATCCTTGGGGCACTCCATAGCAAGTGTCTTTAAGTTCTAATGTGAACGGTGGTAGTCTGACCCTCAGTGTTCTTCCAGTGATGAAGGACCTGATCCAGTTCAGGGCTTTGTCTCGGATGCCAGTGTAGTCAGTCTGTTGTAGAGGGTGAAGTGGGAGACTGTGCCAAATGCAGCAGAGAGGTCGAGGAGGATGATTGCAGCAGTGCCTCCCGGGTCTGGTATGATGCGTATGTCGTCAGTGGCTGCTGAGAGTGTGGTTTCGGTGCTGTGGTTGCTTCTGAATCCAGACTTGGAAGAGTCTAGGATACGGTGTCTCTTGAGGAACTCAGTGAGCTGTTGGCTGATATCTTTCTCCATTACCATGGCAGGGAAAGGGAGCAGAGGGGTGGGTCTGTAGTTCTTCAGCTCCCTAGGGTCGGCAGTAGGTTTACTTGAGTAGTGGGCTGATTTTGGTGTGTTTCCAGTCTGAGGGGAATGTGGCGGTCTTGAAGGATAGGCTGATGGTTCAGCAGAGCTCTGGTGCTATGGAGGCACTGGCCAAGTTGAGGATGTGAAGAGGGCATGGATCCAAGGATGCTCCAGAGTGGATGGAGTTCATCAGTCTTTGGGTGTTCTCTATGGTGATGGGGGTCCAGGAGTTCAGTATCTGGGGGGTGTTAGGTTCGTGGTGGTGAGGGGTACTGGCGGGCTTCAGTTCCTGAAGCCTTTGTAGATGTCCCGGACCTTATGGTGAAAGAAGGTGGCAAGGTTGTTGCAGAGATCTTGAGAGGGAGGGATGGATGAGCTGTCTGCCCCGGGGTTCACAAATTCTTTGATGATGGTGAAGAGCTCTTTGCTGTTGTGAGTGCTGGTGTTGAGGCATGCTTGAAAGGTGGCCTTTTTGGAGGCTCTAATGTTCTGGTGGTGCGTAGTGACTGCATTTTTGTAGGCTGTGCTGTCTTTGGTGGATTTGCTGAGCCTCCATTTACATTCCAGTCATCTGCAGGTGCACTTTGATTCCTGTAAGTCTGGCAAAAATCACTTGGGTGTTTCGCTCTGATGATTCCCTGCTGATTTCCTGTCGGCGCAGTCCGAGAGCCAGCGATGTAGGGTGCTTGCAGCTTCTTAGCACCCGTTGCGTTCGGTTGAAGGGAGTGGTTGAGAGTGTTAGTGAGCTGGTATTCTGTGACTTTGCCCCAGTGTCTGCCAGGGGGATAGGGGGTGTGGTGGCGTACAGTGTTTTCTGTGTAGGTAAAGTGGATGCACTTGTGGTCGGTCCAATAGTGTTGGGAGGTATAGGAGATGGTGATGTTGTCCAGTACTGAGAAGACGGGATTGAGAATGTGACCAGCTTTGCGGTGGGAAAGTTAACGAGTTGTTGGGGCCGAGAGTTGTGAGGTTGTCGAGGAGGATTGAGGTTTTGAGGTCATCAAGGGTATGAAGGTGGAAACTGAGGTTGCTAAGTATGATGTAGTTGAAGGATGTGAGCACTTTTAGGAGCGACGAGGTCGGCGATATCTTCGCAGAACTGGGGGCGAGGTCCGGGTTGCCTGTAGATGAGGATGCCATGCAGGGAGGTGTTTGCGTTGTTCTGGATCTGGAAGTGTAGGTGCTCATTGTGATGCTATTAATTGTGTTTGACCAATGCCTTTGTGTTTCACCACTGCGCATATTAGTTGCTCAATGTTCACCAGTAGCACATTATGGGGGTCATTACGACCCTGGCGGTCGGAGACTGCCAGGGGTATTGTAGCGTCCGTACCGCCAACAGGCTGGCGGTACGGAGGACCTTATTACGACCGCGGCGGTAGCGCCGCGGTCACACCGCCGGGGCCGGCGGTTTCCCACCGTTTTAGCCCCGGCGGTGATAATCCGCCAGGGCTGGGGATTATGACACCCCTACCGCCAGCCTGTTTCTGGCGGTTTGCACCACCAGGAAGAGGCTGGCGGTAAGGGGTGTCCTGGGGCCCCTGCACTGCCCATGCCTCTGGCGTGGGCAGTGCAGGGGCCCCCTAACAGGGCCCCGGCCAGCTTTTCACTGTCTGCATAGCAGGCAGTGAAAAGAGCGACGGGTGCTACTGCACCCGTCACACGGCCGCAACACCGCCGGCTCCATTAGGAGCTGGCTCCTATGTTGTGGCCTCATCCCCGCTGGCCCGGCAGGCGCAAACTAGGTTTGCACCCACCGGGCCAGCGGGGATTTCGTAATGGGGTCCGCGGGAGTGCGGCTGCATTGGCGGCCGCACAGCGGTTACCGTTTGGCGGGCGGCGTTAGCCGCCCGCCAAGGTCGTAATGACCCCCTATATGTTTTATTCAGTTTAGCCGCCTATTGGCTTTGACATGGCATTAGCCATTACATTCTGTATTCTGCCTGTGGGCTTTGACATGCTGTGTTCAGTTTAGCTGCCTATTGGCTTTGACATATTAGACATTACATTTTGTATTCAGTTCAGCTGCCTATTGGCTTTGACATGATATTAGACATTACATTTTGTATCCAGCTCAGCTGCCTATTGGCTTTGACATGGTATTAGACATTACATTTGATATTTAGGTTAGCTGCCTATTGGCTTTGACATGACATTAGACATTACATTTGATATTTAGGTTAGCTGCCTATTGGCTTTAACGTGGAGTTAGACATTGCAATTGAAAGATCGCAGATGTCTGTATTCTTCCAAGCTGTGTTTTTCCACAAGATGGACCAAGCTGTTTTCTTCACACCAGACTAGACCTGATAAGAGAGAGTACATTTGGTGTTTTCCTTTCTGCTCAGCCTTGGGAATAGGAGAAGTCTAGGAGATCTGGCCAGTCTCCAAAGGCTTGCGTAGTTTCTCCTGAAAGGAGGGGGCATGCTTTTGTAAGGATGACTCTGGCCTACAGTGAGTTAGATTAGAATCTGCTTGACTTCAGGCTGGAGCTAGACGTCAGTTGCCAGTCTCCCGTGTGGGTAGATAATCTCTTTCTCGCAGTTGACCGGAGTCATCAACTTGCAGACCCCAGAAAGATGAAGCTGAAGATAGGTCCTACTTGCTCATACGGTGATGAATTTAGATTTTTATGCTTTGCTACTGTAATCATATAATATATATCTGCTGTGTACATTGCAACTGAGAAGTACTGTGATATATTTTGTTTTCTTGCTGCGACTACTTTGTGCTTGAAATCTATTAATTTGTCTCTCAAGAACTTGTGGGTGAGGAGAATTAACAACAATAAAGGTCTTCTTTGAACTCAGAAGTGCATTTCAGAGAGGTTCTGTAAGCTCTGATATGAGATATGTAGGAAAGCAGAACATTTTGGCATAGCCGTCAGTCTTGAAAGTCGAATTATAGATTTCTACGTGCACAATTTAAAAGTGTAATTGTTTTTTGTTGTTTAGAGAATTACAGAAGCACGGCAGACCATGTTTGAAAATGCATGTGTAGTTAAGCTGCCTGATGGTGCTGTGAGAAACATGTTTTCTTGCTGTGAAAAAGCATATTTAGAAAATGTGCCTTTTGGAAGCAATGATGTTCCTTTTGTTTTTGACAGAAGGGTTTGGATACTTTTAGCTGCTCACAGAAAAATGCAGGAGAGATGTAGGCAGTTAGAAAATGAAAAAATAATTTACGTGAGCAAATTAGCCAGAACTCATTAATGCAAGATAATGCTGAAAGTTATAAAACTGCTGTTTTAGAAGAATCTGTCTTTTCCCATTCCACTAATGAGGGGGTTAAGACAGCTGTGAGCCAGTCTGAGCCTCCGTGTGAGCCAGGGTTTTTGGCAGTCGAAGTGCATTCCTTAACTGATAACACAGAGAACAGAGCTCAGAATGTGATTTACGAGGTACCGTCGCAAAATGTGCAAGTAAAACGAAACATTTTAGAGTTTCTTACTGTTTGCACTAAGCAAGAGACACCGAGTTTCATTAGCTTGTTTGATTTTTGGAAACAGAATAGCCCTCATCTGAGTGAAATCCTAACACTTTGGTATATAGTCCCTAGGAAAAAATATAAGCAGCTGCGCGCTTGTGATTTGGCAAATGAAATAATTCAGACTTTAGGTTTCTGCGCAGTGCAAGAGGAAAACACTGATTTACATGTAAATCAGGAACAGGGGAAGAATGAACAGGTGCCACAAGCCCCTTTTCAGGGCGTGGAGAGGGTGCTGGGAGTACCACAGGTAAAAGAGTCACCAGTGAAATTGAGTGCACCATTTGAATTCGTGTCCCCTGAGGATAAAAAGCATGTTTGCTTGACTAATGATTCATTGACTGAAATGTTGTTTTCTAGCACAGTAGAAGGAACAGTGCTGTACAATGTGTGTCAGACTTTAAAGCAAGAGCTGTGTGAGATGTGTAATTTTTACACTGATTCTTGGTTCACTGCCAGTGGTTTAGCAGTTTGGTTTTCCACATGGCTTGTACATAACTGGTTCAATTCCCTTGCAGATGTTAAAGAGAAAAATTCAGAGTCTGAAGTGTTCACCCAGAATTCTGACTTATTGGGGATGGCTAAGTGGGTGCACCAGAAATGTGAACAGCTGGGAGAAAAAGTCACTTACAGGTGGGCAGAGATGAGAGAGATGCACATTCCCATAGATTTGATAAACACTGTGCAGCACGCACAACAGCAATCTGTCCCACAAGCAGTCACAGAGCAGTTGGAGAGAGGAAAGTTACCAGGACAGATATGGCAAATTGATCAGGTTTTAGGGGGAGTGATTGCTGCAGATTACCAAGGAAAAATCAAAATTATGCTGGCAACTAGAAAAGAATCTGATTCATTCACACAAATTGGAGACAGAATAGCCCAACTTGTCAAAAGTGCAGTGAATGGAGGTTTGGTAAAGAAGGAGACTGCCCCAGCCCTTCTGACAGTGCAAGAAAAGGGAAGCTGTGGTGCAGCAGATAAAAACCTCAGTGCTGAGGTGTGGGTTGAAGCCCCAAGTGACCCTCCAGAACCTGCAAAAATCATAACAAAGGGCCCCAAAAACGTCCTGCTGATTATAAAACAGGGAAAAGAGGAAGGGTACATTTCAAATGACAAATGTTATTTGCAAGAAAAGTCATACTTTTTTTTTGTGCAGATCCTACCACGTTTCGCCACTGTCCCTGAGTGTGCTGTGTGGTCTCCCTTCGGGTGTGTGCGTGTGGGCTCGGGGAAGGGACCGAACCCCCAACCTGAACCTAACTGAGTAAAGTGCAAGCACCATGGATCCATTTTGCGCAACTGGCGCCTTCAGTTCAAGTTCAACTTGTTTGATTACATTCTTCCACTGGAACTAAGCATCCTTAACAGTTAACTGTCTGTGTTTCTTCGTGTGGAACTCTGACTTTCACTTACCTTCCAGCAAACCTTTCAGGTGGACCGTGCACCTTTACATGAGTAGTACTCATACTACATCAAATTGCTATTTTAGAGACACTATTATCTCAATCAGAGTATACAAGTTTCAGTCTTTTCTGTGTAGATGTATCTGATGTGAAAGGTTATGAGATCAATATGTTAATCCACTTTCATTGCTTTACAGTGATTGCTTTGATCATTCAAATCTGACTTGCTGATAATGTTTTTTTGTGTTGATGTTTTTTTTTTTTTTAAACAAGAGATATGTGAAACAAAAATTAATTGGTCATAGGGTGGAATATGATGCTATTAATTGTGTTTGACCAATGACTTTGTGTTTCACCACTGCGCATATTAGTTGCTCAATGTTCACCAGTAGCACATTATGGGGGTCATTCCAACCCTGGAGGTCGGTGTTAAAGCGGCGGCAAAACCGCCAACAGGCTGGTGGTAAAAAAAATGCAATTCCGACCCTGGCGGAAACCGCCAACAGAGACCGCCACTTTAACACACCGCCCGCCACGGCGGGACAAACAAACAGTGTGGCGGTCACCGCCAACAGACAGGCAGGAGACAATGTACCGCCCACCCTATCACAACCCACCAATCCGCCACCTTTTCCGGGGCGGTAGCCCCACCGATAAAAACACGGCGGAAACAGCCATTTCAAACAGAAAACGCTCACCTCCATACACCCCACGAGGAATCTGGACAGCATGGAACCCGAACTCCACATCCTACCAGCCATTGTCTTCCTGCTCCTCTACCAGGAGCACGAACGCCGGCGCAGAAGACAATGGTGAGTACTGCACCTACGACACAGGGGAGGGGGGAGGCAAAAAATTACGGGGACACACATATGCGACACACCCACCCTCACCCTCACCCACTACAACACACACATCAATGCATAGCAACACATCACAGTTACCCCCCCCAAACCTCCCGGAAGAATGCAAAGACAAAAGGAAATGATTATAAATTTAGAATTATATTGTAAGACTGAGTATAAAATATATCAAACATCTATAACTTTATATACATAAATTGTCCAGTCCGATATGTGTATCAGCCATTGTTCGTGGGCCACTGGGCCAAAACACATGGGCAAAGCCCACACAGGATACCTGCCTCCAATGGAGAGAACACTGCAGGGGCATCAGATAGGAAAACTACAGGCACCTCAGGGGGAAGGGAAGGGGGGGCACCTCAGCCAGATGAGTCCACGACGCCGGATCCACGAGGGGCCTCCATGGCCACGGTGCCATCCTGGGGAGTGCAAAGCCACAGTCTCTCAAGTCTCTACAGTGGGTGGGTTGCCCACTGTGCCATCCTGGGGAGTGCAAAGCCACAGTCTCTCAAGTCTCTACAGTGGGTGGGTTGCCCACTGTGCCATCCTGGGGAGTGCAAAGCCACAGTCTCTCAAGTCTCTACAGTGGGTGGGTTTCCCACTGTGCTATCCTGGGGAGTGCAAAGCCACAGTCTCACAAGTCTCTACAGTGGGTGGGTTGCCCACTGTTCAACCCCGGGGAGTGCAAAGCCACAGTCTCTCAAGTCTATACAGTGGGTGGGTTGCCCACTGTGCCATCCTGGGGAGTGCAAAGCCACAGTCTCTCAAGTGGATGACAGTCTCCACTGGTACTGGAGGGGGACTAGTGCCCAGAGTGCTTCGTGCAGCCCTGCCCGACGCAGATGCGGGCCTGCCCCTTCCGCCAATGGGCCAGCGGTTCTTGAGATGAAGGGCCCAGTTCAGCGGTGCTTGAGACGGCGGTGCCCAGCGGAGCGGTGCTTGAGATGAAGGGCCCAGTTCAGCGGTTCTTGAGACGGCGGTGCCCAGCGGAGCGGTGCTTGAGACGGCGGTGCCCAGCGGAGCGGTGCTTGAGATGAAGGGCCCAGCGGAGCAGTGCTTGAGATGAAGGGCCCAGCGGAGCGGTGCTTGAGACGGCGGTGCCCAGCGGAGCGGTGCTTGAGATGAAGGGCCCAGCGGAGCAGTGCTTGAGATGAAGGGCACAGCGGAGCAGTGCTTGAGATGAAGGGCCCAGCGGAGCAGTGCTTGAGATGAAGGGCCCAGTTCAGCGGTGCTTGAGACGGCGGTGCCCAGTTCAGCGGTGCTTGAGATGAAGGGCCCAGTTCAGCGGTGCTTGAGACGGCGGTGCCCAGTTCAGCGGTGCTTGAGACGGCGGTGCCCAGTTCAGCGGTGCTTGAGATGAAGGGCCCAGTTCAGCGGTGCTTGAGACGGCGGTGCCCAGTTCAGCGGTGCTTGAGACGGCGGTGCCCAGTTCAGCGGTGCTTGAGATGAAGGGCCCTGTTCAGCGGTGCTTGAGACGGCGGTGCCCAGTTCAGCGGTGCTTGAGACGGCGGTGCCCAGTTCAGCGGTGCTTGAGATGAAGGGCCCAGTTCAGCGGTGCTTGAGACGGCGGTGCCCAGTTCAGCGGTGCTTGAGACGGCGGTGCCCAGTTCAGCGCTGCTTGAGATGAAGGGCCCAGGTCAGCGGTGCTTGAGACGGCGGTGCCCAGTTCAGCGGTGCTTGAGATGAAGGGCCCTGTTCAGCGGTGCTTGAGATGGCGGTGCCCAGTTCAGCGGTGCTTGAGACGACGGTGCCCAGTTCAGCGGTGCTTGAGATGAAGGGCCCAGTTCAGCGGTGCTTGAGATGAAGGGCTCTGTTCAGCGGTGCTTGAGACGGCGGTGCCCTGTTCAGCGGTGCTTGAGATGAGTGTCCAGGTCAGCGGTGCTTGAGATGAGTGTCCAGGTCAGCGGATCTGGCCATGGCATGGATGTCACTCACCACCTGACATGTGGCTGGCGGGGCCTTCCTGCCCATCTGTCTGGTGGCTTGCGGGGCCCTCTTGGGCTGCAGTACCCAGCCTGTGGGTGTCCTCCTGCCCACCTGGGACGTGGCTTGCGGGCCCTCCTGGGCTGCAGTACCGGGCCTGTGGGTGTCCTCCTGCACACCTGGGATGGGGCTGGTGGGGCCCTCCTGGCCAGCTGGCCTGCTGCCGGACTTGTCGGGCGTGCTGCCCTTCCCACCCTTCCCTGTACGCCTGTGGCCCTTTCCCACCTTTGGCGGTGTGCCAGGTGGCACCCGACTTCCTACCGGAGCCAATGTAGGGATTTTGGTCCCTGGTGTCTTTGGTCTCTCATGCCGGGCACTGGCAATCTTCGGATGCTTTTCCGGGGGTGGGCTGGCCGTGCCTTGGCTCCTAGCTGAACTGGATGCCCTTGAGGGTGGGGGACTCCACAGTCCATGGCAAACAGTCTTTACAGGTCCCGGTTTTGTGGTGGCTGAGGTGCTGATTGGAGTCTTATGAGATGGACGGGGTGGGGGAGTTGTAGGAAAGAGGTTAAGTTTGGAAAGGAAAAGCAATTTCGAAAGAGAGGGACGGGTAGGTGTAGTGGGTATGGGAGTGGAGGAAGAGGATGTGGTTGTAGGAGTGTGAAGTCTGGTGTCTTTGGGTGCAGGTGCTTGGGCTGGAGGCTGTTGTGAGGTGGATGGCTGTTGGGTGGGTGGGTGGCTGTCTGTGTTTGTGTAGTTTGGAAGAGGGGGTGACAGACGCACTGGGAGAGGACACAGGGGACGTGTAAATGGTAGTGGGGGTGGTGACTGCACGTGTGCGGAGTGTTCTGGTGGGGGTGCTGGTGATGGACGTAGTGGCTGAAGATGTGCATGCAAGTGTGAGTGGAGACGTGACAGGGAGGGAGGAGGGAGACGAGGAGGAGGGGGACACAGTGGAGGCAGTGGGTGTTGGTATGTCTGCATGTGGATGTTACTTGTGTGAATGCTTGTGTGATGTGTGGTGCTTATGTCTGGATGAGCTTCCCTTGGGTGTTGAGGTGTGTGCAGGCTGGTCTGATGGTGTGTCTGGGATAGGCAGACGTACAGGTGATAGGGTCTGGGTGTAGGAAGTTGGAGGGGGGAGGCTAGAGACAGGGACATGGGCTGCCGTCAGTGCTGAGGCCAGAGCGTTGAACGATCGCTGATGGGCAGCCTGACCAGAATGAATGCCCTCCAGGTATGCATTACTCTGGTGCACCTCCCTTTCTACACCCTGGATGGCATTCAAAAGGGTAGACTGCCCAACAATGATGGTCCTCAGGAGGTCAATGACCTCCTCACTGAGGGCAGTAGGGGTGACAGGGGCAGGGCCTGAGGTGCCTGGGGCGAAGGAGATGCCCACCTTCCTGGGTGAGCAGGCACGGGGCAAACGCTGAGGGGCTGCTGGGAGGGCGGTGCTGGTGCGCTGGGTGGCGGCTGTACCTGTTGTTGCAGGGGGCACGGATGTTGCCGCCACCACAAGGGAGCTCCCTTCAGAGGTCGAGTCGCTGTCACTGACATCAGCACGAGTCCCCGCTGTGGACCTCCCCTCGCCCTCCGTCCCACTGGTGTATTCAGACTCTGTTGCATGGCCCTCCAGGGCCATGTGGGATGCAGCTCCCTCGTGCTCTGATGCCACTTCTCCTCCGCCTGATGATGCTAATGCACACATGAACAGGAAGACCACAAAAAAGGGGGGGAGAAATAAAGACATGTTGAGTGCATGCCGACACCGTTGGCGGAGAGGACAGACACAGAAGCCCCCTGCACTACGCCGCGCACTTGGGGTCCACTACGCAATCCGTGGGACATGGCCTACAAGCCTATGGACGACAACTGCACACATAGATGACACAGGGCCATGGATACCTGTACTTGGCACCCTACAGAGGTGGGGGGGCGGGGGCACAAGGCAATGCCATACGGAGGGGCCTAGCCTTCAGAAATCGCCCTGGCCTAGGGATACCCACAGCCCTCCTCCCCCACCCAGACACCTCGACTGCGCGCAAAGTCAGCATAATGTATTTGTACTCACCCCCTTGTGTCTGCTGTGATGTCCTCACGCGCCCATCCAAATCGGGGTAGGCCACCGCCAGGATCCGGGACATTAGGGGGGTCAAAGTACGACTGGCACCCCTCCTACGTTGGGAGGCCATCCCCAGCTGAGCCTCCGCCGTCTTCCTGCTCCAGCGTCGGATGTCCTCCCACCTCTTCCGGCAGTGGGTGCCCCGTCTGTTGTGGACCCCCAGGGTCCGGACGTCCTTGGCGATGGCATGCCAAATAGCAACTTTCTGGTAGGCGCTGACCTATGTGACATGTACAGGGAGAGAAAAATTGTCATCACCTTCTGCATGCTCGATGTGAGTGGCCCCCCATCCCCACCCTTGCCATGTGGCACATGCTCTCATCTGTCGTTTGATGCATGCCTCATTCGCTCCCCTCCCCACCATCTTTCATCCACCCCACTCAACCCAGGCATTGCCCACTAAGCATGGTCCCTGTGTACTTACCTGTTGGTCTGGAGGACCGTAGAGTAGCGCATACTGGGGGAGGACCCCATCCACGAGTTTCTCCAACTCTTCCGCAGTGAAGGCAGGGGCCCTTTCTCCAGTCGCATGAGCCATTGTCTCTTCCAGACCGAGGTAACAGCAGCACTTGCAGTGTAGGTCCTCTCCTGTGGAAGATCAGGTATCGAGTGATTAAGCAGATAGAAAATGGCGGTCACGCCCGCGGCGGTGCGTACCGCGACCGCCGGCGCACATCGTCATTGGCTCCTGAAACCCATAGGGTTCAATGTTAACCAATGCGGCTTTGCGCCGCGGTCTTCGACCGCCTACCGCCACGGTGTGCCACGCCAGCGCATTGACCTCACATCCCACTGTCGCACTTCACAGGTCAGGCAGCCGCCATTTCAAGGGCCCACATGGCTTAATTTCTACTGCGTCACACATACCTAGGCCTTGCATCAACACTCATACAAACCTTTCAATGCATTGGGAATCGTGTTATGTGCAAGCTGTGGTTACGTACCTGTGGGTAGATTGACTCTGTGCTCGCTGTTGTCCTTCATAGGCACCGTCCGCTGGGACATGCGAGGAGATGGAAGAATCTTCCTGTGTAGAGACCGCTGGTGGACCTGTCGACAATGGAGGAACGACATGTCATACTGACAAACATGCTTGACCGAGCCACTATACAGGAACTGTGTGCCCAGCTGGAGCCAGACCTGATGTCACCCATCCGCCAACCCACAGGGATCCCCCCTCTAGTGCAGGTGATGTCAGTACTCCATTTCTTAGCAAGTGAGTCATTTCAAACAGCAGTGGCCATATCATCAGGGATGTCCCAGCCCATGTTTTCCAAGGTGTTGTCCAGAGTGTTGTCTGCCCTGCTCAAACACATGCAGAGCTACATCATTTTCCCTGAGGTGGGGGATTTGGTTACAGTGAAAGGAGACTTCTATGCCCTTGGACATATTCCCAACATCATTGGTGCCATTGATGGGACACATGTTGCTTTGGTCCCCCCCAGCAGGAGTGAACAGGTGTACAGGAACCGGAAGAGTTATCATTCCATGAATGTACAGATGGTGTGTTTGGCTGACCAGTACATCTCCCATGTTAATGCCAAGTTCCCTGGCTCAGTGCATGACGCCTACATCCTGCGGAATAGCAGCATCCCGTATGTGATGGGTCAACTCCAGAGGCACCGGGTGTGGCTATTAGGGGACTCTGGTTACCCCAGCCTATCATGGCTACTGACCCCAGTGAGGAATCCCAGGACAAGGGCAGAGGAACGCTACAATGAGGCCCATGGGCGGACTAGGAGGGTGATCGAGCGAACCTTTGGCCTCCTGAAGGCCAGGTTCAGGTGCCTCCTTATGACAGGTGGATCCCTAATGTACTCACCAAAGAAGGTGTGCCAGATCATCGTGGCCTGCTGTATGCTTCACAACCTAGCTTTGCGACGCCAGGTGCCTTTTCTGCAGGAGGATGGTCCAGATGGTGGTGTTGTAGCAGCTGTGGAGCCTGTGGAGAGTGAAGAGGAGGAAGCCGAAGAGGACGACATAGAGAACAGGAACACAGTAATACAGCAGTATTTTCAATGACACACAGGTAAGAGTACACACCGGCATATTACATTTACTTAAAGACTCCTACCTCTCTACTGTCTGACTTTTTCCCCCAGTGTATGGTGACTGTGTTGTGACTTTCCCTTCCGTTTTCAGAGATGTGGGCCCCACTGCGTGACATCTGCTTTGTTTCCCCATGGACTACAGCTGTGTGACAGCGGTTTGTTGGCATCACAATGTGAATGAACATTTTGGCACGTTCATGTCTAATACATTTGTTCTAAATCACAGCCAGACTACAGATTGTTTTGTGCAATAAGTGTTTTTATTCAAGTGCTCTAAATTGGATGGGTGGTTGCAAATCGGTGAGGGGTGATGGTGGAGGATTGTCCATGGCAGAGTCCAGACTATCAGTATCACAGGTGCATTGTCCAAATGCCTGTGGGAAGTGGAGCATGGGCAGTTTAAGGTTGGACAGGGTGACAATGTGGGACAGTGGGATGACAATCAGGGCAGTATCCTTTGCTGGCAGGGGTCTTGACATCTTACTCTGTCTTCTTCCAGGATCTCAGGGCCCGCTTGCGGGGTGGTTCTCCTTCTGCAGGGGGTGGGGTTCTGGTGGCCTGTTGGTCTTATGTCGGGGCCTCCTGTCCACTAGCGCCGGCGGAGGTTGTAGGCAGTTCATGGTCCATGCTAGTGTCAGGGGCCCTTTGAGCTGCCACAGTGTCCCGCAATGTGGTGACTACTTCATTCAGGGCCACTGCGATGGTACCCATGGCGGAACTGATGTTTCTTAGTTCCTCCCTGAACCCCATATACTGTTGCTCCTGCAGAAGCTGGATCTCCTGAAACCTGGCCAGGACCGTCGCCATCGTCTCCTGGGAGTGGTGGTATGCTCCCATGATGGAGGAGAGGGCCTCGTGGAGAGTGGGTTCCCTGGGCCTGTCCCCCCCAGTCGCACAGCAGCCCTCCAAGTTCCCCTGTTTCCATGGGCCTCTGTCCCCTGGACCATGTGCCCACTACCACTGCCCCCAGGTCCCTGTTGTTGTTGGGGTGTTGGGTTAGCCTGGGTTCACTGTAGTGGTGGACACACCGCTGATTGACGTGTCCTGGGGACAGAGGTATGGGCCCGCTGGGTGGATGCTGTGCTGGTGTTCCCAGATGGGGGAAGGTCTGCTGTGGCCTGTGGCTGTCTGAGGGGAACCGACTGTCCCGAGGTCCCCGATGGACCGGGCTGGTCATCTAGATCCAGGGAGACAGAGCTGCTGTCCTCACTGTGGGCCTCTTCTGGGGGTGGAGTGGACATTTGTGGACCCTCCTGCGCGGTGACCTGGCGTTCGGGTCCTGCATGGGTATAAAAGTATGGTTATTGCATCTGTGTGTGCCATAGCGTGCAATGGGTGGGTGCCCGTTTACCCCAGTGCTGGCATTCCTTTGTGGGGGCTGTTGTGACGGTGGTTTGGGGGGGGGTTGTATGTGTATGTGCAGTGGGCCTGCTTTGGTGATGGGTGTCCATGCTTTGTGGACGCATGCAGGGCTAGGTGTTGGGATGGGTGGGTTGTGATGGTGAGACATTTTCAAGGAGTAGGTGTGATGGGAGTGGGGGTGAGGGTGGGGGTATGAGTTGGCATGCAGGTGGGGTGGGGGGGATGAAGTAGTGAAGATGAGACTTACCAGAGTCCATTCCTCCAGCTACTCCTGCGAGGCCCTCAGGATGCAGGACGTTCAAGACCTGCTCCTCCCATGTTGTAAATTCTGGGGGAGGAGGTGGGGGTCCGCCGCCAGTCCGCTGCACCGCGATGTTGTGCCTGGATACCATGGAACGCACCTTCCCCCGTAGGTCGTTCCACCCCTTCCTGATATCGTCCCTATTTCTTGGGTGCTGTCCCACAGCGTTGACCCTGTCCACTATTCTGCTCCATAGCTCCATCTTCCTGGCAATGGTGGTGTGCTGCACCTGTGTCCCGAACAGCTGTGGCTCTACTCGTACAATTTCCTCCACCATGACCCTGAGTTCATCATCAGAGAACCTAGGGTGTCTTTGCGGTGCCATGGGGTGGTGTGGGTGATGTGTAGGGTGGATTGTGTGGTGCTAAGTGTGGTGATGTGTATTGTTGTGTTGTGTGAAGTGCGTGCAAATATTGCTGGGTGACAGTGAATTGGGCGTCTGGGTGCTCAGATGTCTTTTCTCGGTGCGTGTTCACGAATCTCTAGGAGTGGAGGTTTGTGGGTGATGTGGGTGTGTGTTTTATATTGTATTGGGTGTGTGGGAGTGGTGTGTGTATGTGTATCAGGTGTGTGTATTTCGAATTGTCCAATGTGGTAGTGTTTTGTAAGAGTGTGTGTATTTCAAGCGCGGCGGTGTGTACCGCCAATGGAATACCGCGGTTGAAAGACCGCCGCGTGGATTCGTGTGTCGTGATAGTGTGGGCGTATTTCTGTTGGCGTGTCGGTGGAGGTTTGGTCATCGCCAGTTTCTCGCTGCCCTTTGGTGTGACGGACTTTTGTGGATGTCTGTATTTTGGCGGTTTGCCTGTTGTGGGTCAGAATGACTGTGGCGGTTTGCCGCAGCGGTGTTATGGCGGTCGTCTGAATGGCGGTAAGCGACTTTTACCGCCGAGGTTGGAATGACCACCTATATGTTTTATTCAGTTTAGCCTCCTATTGGCTTTGACATGGCATTAGCCATTACATTCTGTATTCTGCCTGTGGGCTTTGACATGCTGTATTCAGTTTAGCTGCCTATTGGCTTTGACATATTAGACATCACATTTTGTATTCAGTTCAGCTGCCTATTGGCTTTGACATGATATTAGACATTACATTTTGTATTCAGCTCAGCTGCCTATTGGCTTTGACATGATATTAGACATTACATTTGATATTTAGGTTAGCTGCCTATTGGCTTTGACATGACATTAGACATTACATTTGATATTTAGGTTAGCTGCCTATTGGCTTTAACCTGGAGTTAGACATTGCAGTTGTAACATCGCAGATGTCTGTATTCTTCCAAGCTGTGTTTTTCCACAAGATGGACCAAGCTGTTTTCTTCACACCAGACTAGACCTGATAAGAGAGAGTACATTTGGTGTTTTCCTTGCTGCTCAGCCTTGGGAATAGGAGAAGTCTAGGAGATCTGGCCAGTCTCCAAAGGCTTGCGTAGTTTTCCCGAGTCTGAGAGGAGGGGGCACGCTTTTATAAGTATGACTCTGGCCTACAGTGAGTTAGATTGGAATCTGCTTGACTTCAGGCTGGAGCTAGACGTCAGTTGCCAGTCTCCCGTGTGGGTAGATAATCTCTTTCTCGCAGTTGACCGGAGTCATCAACTTGCAGACCCCAGAAAGATGAAGCTGAAGATAGGTCCTACTTGCTCATATGGTGATGAATTTTGATTTGTATGCTTTGCTACTGTAATCATATAATATATATCTGCTGTGTACATTGCAACTGAGAAGTACTGTGATATATTTTGTTTTCTTGCTGCGACTACTTTGTGCTTGAAATCTATTAATTTGTCTCTCAAGAACTTGTGGGTGGGGAGAATTAACAACAATAAAGGTCTTCTTTGAACTCAGAAGTGCATTCCAGAGAGGTTCTGTAAGTTCTGATATGAGATATGTAGGAAAGCAGAACACTCATGCGTTGACTGAGACTGTGACTTAATGGTGGTAGTCAGGCGGAGATTGTTCTTGTAGATTATGGCAATGCCTCCTCCAGGCCGGTTGGCTCTGTCCTTGTGGATGATTTTATAGTTGTCCGGGATGGCCATGGCGATGTCTAGAGCAGCAGTGGGGGTAATCCAAATCTCTGTGAAGAAGGCGATGTCCGGAGCTGTTGAGTTGAGGAGGTCCCAGACTTCTACTGTGTGGTTGATGAGGGAGCCTATGTTAAGGAGTATGCACTTGAGGTGGCTGTCCGTGCTTGGTGCAGGATCATGGGGTAGTCTTTGGAGCATGCTGGAGTAGGAGCAGAAAGAAAAAGGTCCATGGGTTTTCCTGGGGTACGCTTGGTGGCAGGCTGATGATCTTCCCGGGTTGAGGGTGTTTAGAGCGCTGGTGTCGAACCGGCGGACGTGGCGAAAACCAGGGTCTGTGGTGCTGTGTGTGGTCCAGGCTTGGAGGGGCACAGACGGGCTTGCCTTTGCCGTACCTTTGGTGTGCCAGCAGCACACCCGCTGCGCGTGCCCATCATTAAGAAGGGGAGGGAGGTGGGGGGCCAGTTAGCTGAGCTGCGGGAGTGCGTGAAAAGCATTTCGCGGGGAAGAGAGGGAGACGGGGCAGCAGCGGCGCAGATAGAACAGGCAAGAGGGAAAAACGAAAAAGAGACAGAAAAATAAAAATAAAGTAAAAACAGATGAAAGGCAGTAATAATGAGAGACAGAAGATACTTACTTGCAGATGGCCATAGGCCACCAGGAATAAGGGAAGGCAGCAGCCTGCAGGTGGAGGAGGGCCTAGAACTGAGAGTCAGACAGGCTCTCAGTTCGTGCAAAGCAGAGCCGCAGCAGCAGCAGGAGGAGCTGCACTGGGGAAGACAACAGACGCTGACCAGGTCAGAGGAGTCGCCCTCTCACAGTGCTGCAGCTGCAATGAAGAAGGAGAACTAAGAGGGGGGTCCTGTCAGCTGGGAGGGCAGGAAAAGCGCTTCGCAAAGGGGAGGGGGCGGGGCTGCAGGGGCAGCAGTGGCATGGGGAGAACATGGGAGGGCCGTGAACTGAGAGTCAGGCAGGCTCTCAGTTCGTCCATGTAGGAGGCTGGCCTGGCTTATAGTGGGTACCGGATGGTACTTACACCATATGCCAGGTCCAGTTATCCCTTATTAGTAGTTCAGTAGTGATATAGCAGCTTAGGTTGATAGAGGTAGCTATAGCAGAGCAGCTTAGGCTGAACTAGGAGACATGCAAAGCTCCTTCTATACCACTTATATCATATAGGTACTATATCACAAGAAAGACAATACTCATAGTTACTAAAAATAAAGGTACTTTATTTTAGTGACAATGTGCCAAAAGTATCTCAGAGGATATACTCCCTTAGGAGATAAGTAAAATACACAGAACATACACACAAACCAAAATCAGGTAAGTAAACAGTTAGACAAGTAGTGCAAACACTGTAGAATACAATAGGAGGCAACAGGCCTAGGGGCAACACAAACCATATACTAATAAAGTGGAATGCGAACCACTTAGGGACCCCAGGCCTAGTGTAGTGTGAGGAGTGTCGCTGGGAGTGTAAGAAAACACTAAGGGTGTCCAAGATACCCCACCCCAAGACCCTTAAAAGTAGGAGTAAAGTGACCCTACTTCCCCAGAAACACACTAAAGTCGTGATAGGAGGTTCTGTAAAGACCACAACTGACTGCAAAGCACTGAAGACGGATTCCTTGACCTGAGAACCTGTAAAGGAAGGGACCAAGTCCAAGAGTCATGAAAGTGTCCAGGGGGGACAGGAGCCCACTAAACCCCTGATGAAGGTGCAAAGTAGATGCCTCCAGGTGGAAGAGGCTGAAGATTCTGCAACAACGGAAGGCGCCAGGAACTTCTCCTTTGCACAGAAGATGTTCCACGGTATGCTGGAGGATGCAGAGTTGTTTCTTTGGAGAAAGACCACAAACAAGCCTTGCTAGTTGCAAAGGTTGCGGTTGAAGAAAATGGGTGCTGCCCGGGCACAGGAGGTCGCCACTTGGAAGAGGAGACAGAGGGGGCCCTCATGCAGAAGAAGGCAACACCCGCAGAAGTACTTGAACACGGGTTCAAGAAAACTGAGCACGGCAGTCGTCTCAACACTACAAAAGAGGGTCCCACGAAGCCGGTGATCAACTCAGCGAGTTGAGCAAAGCAGGACGGAGTGCTGGGGACCTGGGCTGAGGTGTGCATGAAGGATTCCTTGCAAAAGTGCACAGAAGCCCAAGCAGATGCAGTTCACGCAGTACATATGATTACTGTCTGTCGAGGGCAGGCAAGGACTTACCTCTACCAAATTTGGACAGATGGACCACTGGACTGTCGGGGTAACTTGGATCCAGCACCTGTGTTCCAGGGACCATGCTCGTCATGATGAGAGGGGACCCAGAGGACCGGTGAAGCAGAAGTTTGGTGCCTGCGTTAGCAGGGGGAAGATTCAGTCGACCCACTGGAAATTTCTTCTTGGCTTCCAGTGCAGGGTGAAGGCAGACAGGCCCCAGAGCATGCACCACCAGGAAACAGCCGAGAAAGCCGGCAGGATTAGGCGCTACAATGTCGCTGGTAGTCTTCTTGCTTCTTTGTTGCAGTTTTGCAGGCTTCCTGGCAGATGTCGAAGAGGGAGATGCAGAGGAACTTTGGTTAGCTCTTGCATTTGTTATCAGAGGAAAAGCCCACAGGAGAGACCCTAAATAGCCCTCAGAGGAGGATTGGCCATCTAGTCAGGTAAGCACCTATCAGCAGGGGTCTCCAACGTCACCTGCTGGCACTGGCCACTCAGAGACCTACATTGTGCCCTCACACCTCTGGATTCAAGATGGCAGAGGTCTGGGACACACTGGAGGAGCTCTGGGCAACATCCCTTGGGTGGTGATGGACAGGGGAGTGGTCACTCCCCTTTCCTTTGTCCAGTTTCGCGCCAGAGGAGGGCTGGGGTTTCCCTGAACTGGTGTAGACTGGTTTTTGCAAGGACGGCACCATCTGTGCCCTTCCAAGCATTTCCAGAGGCCTGGAGAGGCTACTCCTCTCAGGCCCTTAACACTTATTTTCAAAGGGAGGGGGTGTAACACCGTCTCTCAGAGGTAATCCTTTCTTCTGCCTTCCTGGGACTGGCCTGCCCAGACCCCAGGAGGGCAGAAGCCTGTCTGTGGGTTGGCATCAGCGGTAGCTGCAGTGAAAACCCTAGAGAGCTGGTTTGGCTGTACCCGGGGTCCATGCTGGAACCCCGGGGATGCATGGGATTGGCACCCCAATACCAGATTTGGCATGGGGGGACAATTCCATGGTCTTAGACATGTTACATGGCTATATTTGGATGTTACCATTGTGAAGCTATATAGGTATTGACCTATATGTAGTGCACACGTGTAATGGTGTCCCCGCACTCACAAAGTCTGGGGAAATTGCCCTGAACTATGTGGGGAACCTTGGCTAGTGCCAGGGTGCCCTCACACTTAGGGGGTCATTCTGATCCCGGCGGGCGGCGGTCGCCGCCCGCCTGGCGGGAACCGCCATTTGTCCGCACCGCGGTCAAAAGACCGCTGATGCTATTCCTACTTTCCCGCTGGGCCGGCGGGCGCTACCTAAGGTAGCGCCCGCCGGCCCAGCGGGAAAGGGGCCTGCAACACAGAAGCCGGCTCTGAATGGAGCCGGCGGTGTTGCAGGTGTGCGACGGGTGCAGTTGCACCCGTCGCGCTTTTCACAGACAGTGAAAAGCAGGCTGGTGCCCTGTTAGGGGGGCCCTGCACTGCCCATGCCAGTGGCATGGGCAGTGCAGGGGCCCCCAGGGGCCCCAGGACACCCGTTCCCGCCATCCTGTTCCTGGCGGTAAAAACCGCCAGAAACAGGGTGGCGGGAAGGGGGTCAGAATCCCCATGGCAGCGCTGCTTGCAGCGCCGCCATGGCGGATTTGGGCAACCGGGGGAAATTCAACGGGAAACCGCCGGAACCGGTTTTCTGACCGCGGCTTTACCGCCGCGGTCAGAATGGCCCAGGAAGCACCGCCAGCCTGTTGGCAGTGCTTCTGTTGCCCGCGGTCCTGGCGGTCAAAGACCACCAGGGTCGGAATGAGGGCCTTAGTAACTTTGCACCTTACCTTCCCTAAGTGAGGGTTAGACATATAGGTGACTTATAAGTTACTTAAGTGCAGTGTAAAATGGCTGTGAAATAACGTGGATGTTATTTCACTCAGGCTGCAGTGGCAGTCCTGTGTAAGATTTGTCTGAGCTCCCTATGGGTGGCAAAAGAAATGCGGCAGCCCAAAGGGACCTCCTGGAAACCCAATACCTAGGTACCATATACTAGGGAATTATAAGGGTGTTCCAGTGTGCCAATTAGAATTGGTGAAAATGGTCACTAGCCTATAGTGACAATTTTAAAGGCAGAGAGAGCATAAGCACTGAGGTTCTGATTAGCAGAGCCTCAGTGACACAGTTAGTCACAACACAGGGAAACACATTCAGGCCACAAACTATGAGCACTGGGGTCCTGGCTAGCAGGATCCCAGTGAGACAGGCAAAAACAAACTGGCACACAAGTAAAAATGGGGGTAACATGCAGGCAAGATGGTACTTTCCTACAATCCAAAGCAGAGGCAGCAGCGGCAGCAGGAGGAGCTGCAGTGGGGAGGGCAGCAGACACTGACCAGGAGCTCAGAGGAGTCGCCCATCACAGTGCTGCGGCCGCCAGTAAGAAGGGGAGGGAGGCGGTGGGACAGGTCAGCTGGGAGGCAGAAGAGTGGGAAAAGTGCTTTACGAGGGGGGGTTGCAGGTTCGCAGGGGCAGCAGCAGCATGGGGAGAACCCGGAAGGAAGAAGAGGCAAGAGGGAAAAAAGAAAAAGAAAAATGAAGTAAAACAGAAAAAAGGCAGAAGTTAAAAGCAGGAGTAAAGAAGGACAGAGAGAGACATAAGATACTTACTTGTGCATGGACACTAGGCCACCATTGATGAGGTGCAGGAAGGAGCCTGCGGTTGGAGGAGGACCTCTGCGTGAGGGTCAGACAGGTTCCCAGTTTTCACAAAGCAGAGGCAGCAGCAGGACAAGCTGTACTGAGGAGGGCAACAGACGCTGGCCAGGAGGTCAGTGGAGTCACCCTCTCACAGCGCTGCAGCCACCATTAAGAAGGGGAGGGAGGCAGGGGGTCCGGTCAGCTGCGAGGCGGAAGGGTGGGAAAAGTGATTCACAGGGGGAGAGGGGCAAGGATGCAGGGGCAGCAGCAGTGCAGGGAGAACACAGGAGGGAGAAGAGGCAATAGGAAAAAAAAAGAAAGAGACAAAAATAAAAACAAAGTAAAAACAGGAGAAAGGAACAAGTAAAAGGCAGGAGTAAAGAGAGACAAAGAGAGACAGAAGGTACTTACTTACAGATGCCCACCAGCCCACCAGGGATGAGGCGCAGGCAGGAGCCTGCGGGTGGAGGAGGGCCTTGAACTGAGAGTCAGGTAGGCTCTCAGTTCGTCCAAAGCAGAGGCAGCACTATCAGCAGCAGGAGGAGCTGCACTGGGGAGGGCAACAGACGCTGACCAGGAGGTCAGAGGAGTCACCCTCTCACCGCACTGGGGTTGCCATTAAGAAGAGGAGGGAAGCAGGGGAACCGGTCAGCTGGCAGGATGGGAAAAGTGATTCATAGGGGAGAGGGAATGGGAGCCTCAGGGGCAACAGGGAGGATGTCTGAGGGAGAAGAGGCAAGAGGGAAAAAAAGAAAAAGAGGCAGAAAAATAAAAACAAATTAAAAACAGAAGAAAGGCAGAAATAAAAGATAGGAGTAAAGAGAGACAAAGAGAGACAGAAGGTACTTACTTGTAGATGGCCACTAGGCAACCAGAGGTGAGACGCAGGCAGGAACCTGCAGGTGGAGGAGGGCCTCAAACTGAGGGTCTGGAAGGCTCTCACTTTGCCCAAACCAGAAGCAGCAGCAGGAGGAGCTGCACTGGGGTGGCGGGGCAACAGACACTGACCAGGAAGTCAGAGGACTCACCCTCTCATAGCGCTGCGGCCACCATTAAGGAGGGGAGGGAGCCGGGGGGGGCACTGGTCAGCTGGGAGGTGGGAAGGCAGGAAAAGGGCTTCACAGGAGGAGAGGTTTCAGGGGCAGCAGCAGCACAGGGTGAACACTGGAGGTAGAAGAGGCAAGAGGAAAAAAAGGAAAACAGACAGAAAAATAAAAATGAGGTAGAAACAGAAGAAAGACAGGAGTAAAGAGAGACAGAGAGAGACAGAAGATACTTACTTGCAGATGACCACTAGTCCACCAGGGATGAGGTGAAGGCAGAAGACTGCAGGTTGAGGAAAGCCTTGAAATGAGAGTAAGATAGGCTCTCAGTTCAGCCAAAGAAGAGGCAGCAGTAGCAGCAGGAGGAGCTGCACTGGGGAGGGAAACAGACGCTGACCAGAAGGTCGGAGGAGTCCAGAAGTATTCTTAAAGTCTGAGGTTCTGGATCCACCACTTATTCTCTTTTCTGCCTTTGAAGAAGGCAAACTTCAAAGGAAAGTCCCTGTTTTTCACAAGATCCTGCCTTCTCCAGGCCTGACCCCAGTCACACTCCAGGGGGTCGGAGACTGCATTGTGTGAGGAAAGACGCAGCCCTTTCATGTATAAGTGTCAGCTCCTCCCTCCCGACTCTAGCCCAGGAGACTCATCAGGATATGCAGAATACACCCCAGCTCCCTTTGTGTCACTGTTTAGAGGGAATTCACAACAGCCCAACTGTCAGTCTGACCCAGATGAGGGATATACGAGCAGGCAGAGGCAGAGAATGGTTTAAGCAAGAAAATACCCTCTTTCTATAAGTGGCATTTTCAAACTGACAATCTAAAAACCAACTTTATCAAAAGGTGTATTTTTAAGTTGTGAATTCAGAGACTCCAAACTCCAATTCTTTATCTGCTCCCATTGGGAAACTGCAGTTAAAAGATATTTAAAAGCAGCCCCCAGGTTAACTAATGAGAGAGACAGGCCTTGCAACAGTGAAAAACAAATATGGCAGTATTTTACGGTCAGGACATGTAGAACACATCAGTACATGTCCTACCTTTAACATACACTGCACACTGCCCATGGGGCTACCTAAGGCCTACCGTAGGGTTGCCTTACATATAGTAAAAGGGAAGGTCTGGGCCTGGCAAGTGAGTACTCTTGCCAGGTCGAATTGGCAGTAAAAGCCTGCACAAACAGACACTGCAGTGGCAGGTCTGAGATATGTTTACAGTGCTACTCATGTAGGTGGCACAATCAGTGCTGCAGGCCCACTAGTAGCATTTGATTTACAGGCCCTGAGCACACACAGTGCATTTACAAGGGACGTATTAGTAAATTAAATATGCTAATCATGGATAAACAAATCACCAATACAGAGGGAGCACTTGCACTTTAGCACTGATCAGAAGTGGTAATGTGGCAGAGACATTGAACCAGCAAAAACAGAGCCCAGCATACCATAAAAACAGGAGGTCGGAAGGCAAAAGGACAGGGAAAACAACCCAAAAGATGCATGGTCTAACACATGTCCCCTCCAGCTGATATTAGGGAGAACTACCCAACCCTTTGGGAGTTCTCCTCACTAAGGCAGAAGAACTTGGACAGACCATCAGCGTTGGCGTGTTCTGTGCCAGGACGGTGTACAACCATAAAGTCCATCCGCTGTAGAGAAATGGACCACCTCAATAGTTTTGGGTTCTCATCCTTCATCTGTATTAACCATCTGAGGGGCTTGTGGTCATTCTGAACCCAGACGTGAGGCCCAAACAAGTAGGGTCTTAGCTTCTTCAGTGCCCAGACCACAGCAAAAGCTTCCCTTTCAACTGCACTCCACAACTGTTCCCTGGGGAGTACTCTCCTGCTAAGGAAGACTACAAGCTGGTCTAGGCCCTCTTCGTTTTGCGGTGAAAGTATCGCTCCCGCACTATGCTCTGAAGCATCTGTCTGTACCACAAACTCCTTGGAAAAGTCAGGGGCCAGCAGCATGGGTGCCGTGCACATGGCCTCCATGAGGATGTCGAACGCAGTTTGGCATGCCTCAGTTCAGATAACCTGTCTAGGCTGCTTCTTGGAAGTCAGCTCTGTCAAGGGGGCAACAACAGTGCCATACCCCTTGACAAATCTTCTGTAGTCCCCGGTGAGGCCTAAGCATCAATCTTGGGTTGTGGGGCGCCCCCTGGCTGCTTCCTACCTGGTGTCCCAAGTACACCACTGACCCCTGCCTTCTCTGCCACTTAGTGGCCTGGATAGTGAGGCCTGCGGCTTGCAGCACCTTCAACACTTCCCAGAGGCGTTGCAAGTGGTCCTCCCAACTGGAGCTGAAAACAGCAATGACGTCAAAGTAGGCGGCACTGAACTTTTGAAGCCCAGTCAGGACCTTATTGGGCAAGGCAGTAGGGGCGTTCTTCAACCCGAAGGGCCTGACCTGGAACTGGAAGTGCCCCTCTACCGTTGAGAACGCTGACCTCTCCTTGGCCCCATCAGTCAAGGCAATCTGCCAGTACCCAGATGTTAAATCAAAGGTGCTGAGGAACTTGGCAGCCCCCAACTGATCAATGAGCTCATCAGCTCTGGAGATGGGGGTAGTGTCTGTCTTGAGCCCACGGTAGTCCACACAGAACCAAAGTTCTGGTGTTACACCAGGTGCAATAACCATAGCTACCAAAATCACTGGGTTTGACCAAGGGTTGCTGGAGTTCTGAACCACCTCTAAAACCAAAATTTTGGATTCTTCATCCTTGATGCTGGCCTTCACTCTGGCAGATAACCTGTAAACTTTGTGTTTTACAGGCAGGCTGGCCCTAGTGTCCACATCAAGCGTGCATGGATGGGTGACACCTGGAGTGATTGAGAACAGAGTTGAAAATTGTCCGAGTAACTGGTGACAGTCCCTCTGCTGCTCTAGAGCTAGAGAAGGGAAGAGGACAACATCTTCTACTGACCCATCCTGCTCCCTGGTAGCCAGGAGGTCAGGCAGAGGTTTACTCTCCTCTTACACCCCATCATCTGTAGCTAGAAGCATGGTTAACTCAGACCTCTCAAAGTGGGCTTTGAGGGGGTTCACATGCAGGACCCGCAGGGGGTACCTTGGAGTCTGCAAGTCCACCAAGTAGGTGACACTACTCTGGGGCTCCTTTACCTCAAATGACCCTGTCAACTTTTCCTTTAGAGCTCGAGGCTCTACTGGGTCCATGGCCCACACTTTCTTGCTAGGCTGAAACTCACCCAGAGTGGTATTCTGGCATACCAGGGTTTTGTGTCCTCCTGGCTTGCCTCTAGGTTCTCTTGAGTGAGCTTCCTGAAGCAGACAGTCCGGTTTCTGAAGGCCAGCATGTAACTAAATGCATCCTGGGGGAAACTTCCTAGGAACTTGCTCCCAGCCCTCTTTCACCAGACTTAGAAGACCTCTGACCGGGTGCCCATACAACAGCTCAAAGGGGGTAAAGCCAACCCCCTTTTGTGGTACTTCCCGGTAGGTAAAAGGAGACATGGCAAGAGGACGTCCCACTTACACCTCATGGTGTCTGACAACTCCCAATCATGCCTTTCACGGTCCAGTTGAATCTCTCAACCAACCTGTTACTTTGGGGGTGGTAAGCATGTAGGAGGCTGGCCTAGCTTATAGTGGGTACCCTGTGGTACTTACACCCTGTGCCAGGTCCAGTTATCCCTTATTAGTAGAACAGAGGTGTTTCTAGCAGCTTGGGCTGATAGAAGGTAGCTGATCAGTAAAGGGAAAGGTGCAGAAGACATTGTGACGCGAAAGGTTAATTAGCTTGGGCAGTGCAGATGAGCGTGATGCCTGCTGAAACCCCCGAACAACGTGGAAAAGTTCATGATGTTATTTTCAAGCTTGTTTGTGTAGGAGACGGACTCCGTCTCAACCTTGAGAACGAGAGTACAGGGAGAAGATGGAATGAAAACAAAGGCTGGGGAAGGGCAGAGCAGCCAAGAGACAAGTGCTGATAACATAGCTAGAAAATGCCAGAAGGAGATAGAATCCAAGCTTCGAGTTATTTAAGCACTGAAGTGCGGGTGAGGGATTTGAAGCTCGCAGATGGGGTTGTGAAAGCTGCCATCTCCAGACCCAGTGCTGTCTCCCTGTTTGCTGTTCAGAGACCGTGATGCTTGAGAGGGGGAGAGGTCCAAGCTTGCGGTAGAGGGCTTCCCAGCATTTCGTGACCTAAGTTAAGTTCCACACAGGGATGAAAGGCCTTTGTTTCTCTGCTCTATTATTATGATTGATTATTATGCTTGCACTGGGTTTATAATCTGAAGTGTTCAGCTCATTTATATTTTTGCTTTCTGAACATCGTAGTGTGAGGTTGCTGCAGTAATTAAAACATACATTTTGGTATGCAGCTAATCAAAGCTAATCTGAAGTATTCAGCTTGTTTATATTTTGCTTTCTGAACATCGTAGTGTGAGCCTGCTGCAGTAATTGAAACATGCATTTTGATGTGCAGTAAATCAAAGCTTATCTGAAGTATTCAACTCATTTATATTTTGCTTCCTGAACATCATAGTGTGATGCATTTTGGTATACAGTTAATCAAAGCTTATATCTGTCAATGAACTCTTTGCTTATATCTATGCATAGATGCTCTTTGTAGTGTACATATATATAAATAGATGCTTTTCATTGCTATTCTTATTCCACTATTGTTGATGTGCTAAAATGCATACATTTACCTGAAATTCTAGTAAAGCTAAATTGTAGTCATAATTGGCGTGTGGTCCTTCATTGAGCGTCCTTATTGACTTATACCGAACAAGTGTCAACCAGTCACCTGGATAAGAAATTTTGGTACCAGAAGTGGGGTATAAGTCAATAATGCCTCTTTGGGGACATAAGAAAAATGGGGCAGAGAGCGGAAGGCAGCATGGGGCAGAAGCCAGATCCATTCCCGGGTGGTTAGCAACTGACCCGTTTTCTGGTGTGGCAGGACTCCTGAACCGGTGGGCAGCGCCGGTTTTATGAGAAGCACTAGATGAGAAAGTGACTCCTCTCTTAGTGGAAGATGCGGTCGAGAGTTTGAAACTAAGAGGGGCGAAGCTGGAGCTCAAAGCGGCAGGGCAAGTGGGATGGCTTTTCCTGTCTGCGCTCCGTATGGTATACAGGAAGACAAAACTGCGGGATGAGGTTGCAGCCTTGCAAGAAAGGCAGTTACTTATGAAAGAGACCATAGAAAGTGCAGTGACTCGGGGTGATCAAATGGAGGCAAGGTGCACCGCATTAGCAGTACGAGTAGCAAAACAGAAGAGTAAGCAGAAGCCTAAAATGCCCTCAACTGTGCAAGTGAGGGCACTGGCACGCAAACAGAAGAGTAGGCAGAAGCCTAAAATGCCCTCGGCTGTGCAAGTGAGGGCACTGGTACGCAAACAGAAGAGTAGGCAGAAGCCTAAAATACCCTCAACTGTGCATGTGAGGGCATTGGTACGCAAAGAAAATCGGGGTCCATATACTTGGGATGGAACAGTCTCAGATAATGATGACTGGAACTGGGAGGCTGAGGTGGAAGTACATGTAACAGAATTAGGTGGAGTTGAAAGTGGAGAAGGAAGTGTAGGTGAAGTGGAAGGTGGAAGAGGAAGTGTAATGGAGGTTCGCCCACTCATGCAAAACAAATCAAAGGGAGTGAATGGTGGGCAAATACAGAATTCTCGTTTGGTGAGAGATTATACGCAGAGTGAGTTGTTGGAGATAACCCGTATGTTTAGGCAGATGCCTGCAGAGCCTTTGTTTATATGGTTGGTGAGATTGTGGGACACTGGAGCAAAAGATGCATTACAGAATCCTTTTACGTTAGGTCCCATCACAGAAGGAGACCCGTTTGAGCTGTAAATGATAGTACAGGAGGGTGTATATGATGTAGTGATGTGGAGCCTATGGCAGAGGCAGGGAAAAAAGAGGGCCCCCTTACTAGGTTGGACAAGAGAAGGAGGGGTTGGCACTAAAGTAGGCAGAGTGCAGGAGTTCGCCATCGTGAAGTGGAAATGGTCTCTGCAGCAGAGGGCAAAACCGGGACCAGCAGGAGTGTCAAAGTTACAAGAAGATACGCTAGGGGCAGTGGACTTGCAGGCAATGGCCACTGCGCCAGAGCCCTCTGTAATGGAATCCTCACCATTTAAGACAGCCCCACCCTTTGAACGACTCACTGAAGAAGAACAGCAAAATGCATGGTTCACAGATGGTATCGCCCGGTACCATCAAGGAAAAAGACAATGGCAAACAGTCGCATTCCAGCCTGCTACAGAAACGATGTTGCTGCGAGGAGGGGATAATGAATCAAGCCAGGTTGCAGAAGTGCAGGGGGTAGCAGCAGTGATCGAACAAGCCCCCATCGGAGAGAAAACATTTGTGTACACTGACAGTTGGGCCACTTACCAAGGACTAGTAAGCTGGGCCCCAACTTGGCGCAAGGATGGATGAAAAATTAAAGGCACCCCCATTCCGCGAGGCGAGCAGCTATGGGAAGAGATGTGGGAGAAAGGACAAAAATGTCAAATCTATGCGGGACATGTGGATGCCCATTGCCCATCGGATACCTCACTTGCATCTCTTTTCAACAACACCGCAGATCAAATGGCCAAAACACGAACAGTGGTTATCAAGGAGGAAGCTGAAGCTGCTTTAGCAAACAGGGCCCATGCAACATCCGGACATCTAGGAGAGAATGGCACTTATGCATGGGCACAGAAACTACAAATTCCAGTTACTAAAGAACAAGTGCAACAAGCAGTAAAGGACCACATGCAACCAGATTAGACAAATGCCCCTGCAAAAGAAGTCTAGCGGCCATATCAGAAGAGGATCTGCAGCTGCTACGGTGTGGCAATTGGACTATATCAGGCCGCTACCAAAAGAAGGAGGAAAAAGCTACGTATTGACCATGGTGGACACATACTCTGGGCTTATGTTGGGTATGCCCTGTAAGTCTGCAGGTCAAAAGTCCACTTTGTGAGGGCTAAACTACCTGATAAAACATTATGGGGTACCTGATGAGATCCAAACAGATAGGGGCACACACTTTTCAGGGAAAACAGTGCAGGGCTGGACGCAGGAACAGGGAATTTGGTGGATTTTGCACCTTAGTTCTTATCCACAAGCTGCAGGTATGATTAAGAGATATAACGGATTGGTGAAAAAACAGCAAAAAAAGTTATCAGCACATGACAGACTTGCACAATTGATTTGTGAACAAGCGTACACCCCCCACATTGAAGAAAGATCTGCCCCCCCCGATAACACCCAGAGAGGTGAGGGAGGATTTGGAAGCACAGGAAGAAAAGTATGGGTGGACTATAAAGGGAAAAAGCCAGAGGCGGGAAAGATATTGGGGGTCATTCTGACCCCGGCGGGCGGCGGATGGAGTCGGCGGTGTTGCAGGTGTGCAACGGGTGCAGTTGCACCCGTCGCGCTTTTCACTGTCTGCATAGCAGACAGTGAAACGCAGGCTGGGGCCCTGTTAGGGGGCCCCTGCACTGCCCATGCCAGTGGCATGGGCAGTGCAGGGGCCCCCAGGGGCCCCAGGACACCCGTTCCCGCCATCCTGTTCCTGTCGGTAAAAACAGCGCCGCCATGGCGGATTTGGGCAACCGGGGGAAATCCGGCGGGAAACCGCCGGACCCGGTTTTCTGACCGCGGCTTTACCGCCGCGGTCAGAATGGCCCAGGAAGCACTGCCAGCCTGTTGGCGGTGCTTCCTTTGTCCCCGGCCCTGGCGGTCTTTGACCGCCAGGGTCGGAATGAAGGCCATTGAGTCAAGGGGTGGGGAGTACGTATATTGTACTTTTAAAGAACTCTAATGTACCTGTATTTGTACCTGCAGTGAGACTTACCCCACGGTCATAAACGATGACAACTGCGCGAATGACGTGGCTCCTGTTTGCGGTCATTGGGTCCGACCGAATGTAGCAGAGAATGTTGTTACGGACCTTCATGTCACTTGTGCACCTCAAGCCGCTAACGTAACTGATGACCATGGAAATGTTTCACTTTGCAACGTGAAGGTACCTGGAGGCAAGTGGATGGCTGGCAAAGCTGTGACCTGGAAGGTAACTGGACAGCAAATCCAACATGCCAACGGACTGAACGAGTTGCAGGGGACGCCAGCAACAGTACAGGCTTTGAGTTATATGCTAAACATGATATTTAAATAATGTGATACCATTGTACCTTTTACACCAGCACAGGCATACCCGTGTAAACCTTATGATTGCTCTGACAAACAAATTATTTTACCAGGACATATGGTGGTTGTTACAATGAACAATGGAACCAAAGGAGTTCGATACTCCAAACCACCAGCCTTCATGTTTTATGTAACCGAAAGACGCATGGTCAGCAACTTAGGCAACGTTTCCATAGTTCGATATAGAATAGGATGTAAGCAAGCTCTGCATGCAAGCATAATTAATCGTGTTGTGTTACAGATAAATATTGCCAAGGGGAATGTCTCAAAGTATGATCCATTATGTGCACCATAGACACCACAGTTATGGCCCTTGCCAAAGTTACACCTTAGAAGAGATCTAGGGTCCTTGATAGCTGTGGCCACCGGAATCGGGGTAGGGGCCCTGAATTCTTTTGATGTTGAAGTCATTTGGAATAAGCTATCTTCTACAGGATATAGTACAGGAGAGGCCATAAAAGTAATTTCTCAATGGGGGCCCACACACTCACAAGAAGTATGGAAAGTCCTGCGTGGGTTGTACCGCGATTGGCAATGGCATAATTTCACTTATGAACAATTCAGAAAAAGCTTTCAAAACACACAAACAGTGTCCAAAGGCATTCAGTGCATACTATGGCAAAGCACTGTTAATCAACAGTATGTAGACTTCAAAGCGGAATGGGGACAGCTTCAGGGTGAATATTGGAGACAACAATTGCATTTGCCTGAGGAAATATGGGTAAAGCCCATACAGTTTCATTGTGAGGGAGAAATGTGTTATGCTCATTTTGATATAGCTAGAAGTGATCTTCCTCCTGAAATATGTTGCCCCTTTATATTGCTCCCTGTAGTGATAGGTATACAATGGTGGATACCTCACATTGACAAAAAGTGGATTGATCAAACAAATCACACCGTAGATCCCACTAGATGTGCAGATTGGTCTAAGGGGTGGGTATGTACCCACACTGGACGGGTGCTAGATCCATGCTTTCACCCACTACCAGGAGAATGTGAATGGTTACCTTATCCTATTAATGGCACAGACTTATATCAGATAGGAACAGAGAGTATATGTTACGTTACTAATCATCCCTTACTTATTAACGGATTTGTACAAACCACCGGAGAGCCGGTAATGTGTATGTGCAATATTACCAGCATTATTGACATAAGCACTCACATCTTGTACCGATCGACTAAGTTCACCATAACCACATTACAGACGCAAATGCGAGCGCAGTTAGAGTGGAACATCTCGCTTGTTGTTAAGCTACCCAGATTAGAGTCAATCAGGCACTACGCACAAGTTACCTTTGCTAAATTTGATATGGCAGCTAAATACACCAAGGATACAGCCATACAGATGACCATAAACGCTAAACAGATTATGCACACTGCTTCACGCATCCAGCAAATAACTGAGCATCATTGGTATGACATCTTCTTGGGCTGGGCACTAGGAGCTATGAAGACGCTAAATATAGTGTTACATCCGCTAATTTTGTTATTGATTGTTTGTGTTACGCTAATGACTATACTATGTAGACTATATGTATGCACAAAACAGCTTTATACTAAGATGCAGGCGCTTAGAATAACGCGGACAAGTATTCGTAGCAACCTAGCTAGCAGAATGTTAAAGTAAATGATATCTGTTTTGCATGCATCGCGCTCATCTAAGGGGTGGAGTGATCAGTATAGGGAAAGGTGCGGAAGACATTGTGACGCAAAGGGTTAATTAGCTTGAGCAGTGTAGATGAGCGTGATGCCTGCTGAAACCCCTGAACAACGTGGAAAAGTTCATGATGTTATTTTAAGCTTGTTTGTGTAGGAGACGGACTCCGTCTCAACCTTGAGAACGAGAGAACAGGGAGAAGATGGAATGAAAACAAAGGCTGGGGAAGGGCAGAGCAGCCAAGAGACAAGTGCTGATAACATAGCTAGAAAATGTCAGAAAGAGATAGAATCCAAGCTTCGAGTTATTTAAGCACTGAAGTGCGGGTGAGGGATTAGAAGCTTGCAGATGGGGTTGAGAAAGCTGCCATCTCCAGACCCAGTGCTGCCTCCCTGTTTGCTGTTCAGAGACTGTGATGCTTGAGAGGGGTAGAGGTCCAAGCGGGTGGTAGAGGGCTTCCCAGCATTTCGTGAACTAAGTTAAGTTCCACACAGGGATGAAAGGCCTTTGTTTCTCAGCTCTATTATTATGAATGATTATTATGCGTGCACTGTGTTTATAATCTGAAGTGTTCAGCTCGTTTATATTTTTGCTTTCTGAACATCATAGTGTGAGCTTGCTGCAGTAATTCAAACATACATTTTGGTATGCAGTTAATCAAAGCTAATCTGAAGTATTCAGCTCGTTTATATTTTGCTTTCTGAACATCGTAGTGTGAGCCTGCTGCAGTAATTGAAACATGCATTTTGGTGTGCAGTAAATCAAAGCTTATCTGAAGTATTCAACACATTTATATTTTGCTTCCTGAACATCGTAGTGTAATGCATTTTGGTATACAGTTAATCAAAGCTTATATCTGTCAATGAACTCTTTGCTTATATATATGCAGAGATGCTCTTTGTAGTCTACTTATATATAAATAGATGCTTTTCATTGCTATTCTTATTCTACTATTGTTGATGTGCTAAAATGCATAAATTTACCTGAAATTCTAGTAAAGCTAATTTGTATTCATAATTGGCGTGTGGTCCTTCATTGAGCGTCCTTATTGACTTATACCAAACAGGTGTCAACCAGTCACCTGGATAAGACAGTAGCTATGGCAAAGCAGCTTAGGCTGAACTAGGAGACATGCAAAGCTCCAACTACACCACTTATATCATATGCACAATATCATAAGAAAAAACAATACTCAGAGTTACTAAAAATAAAGGTACTTTATTTTTATGGCAATATGCCACAAGTATCTCAGTGAGTACCCTCAGTAAGAAGGTAAGTCATATAAACAAGTTATATGTACACAAACCCAAAACAGGTAAGTAAGAGTCAGAAAAGTAATGCAAACAGTGGAGGATTACAATAGGTTGCAATAGGTGAACATAGGTCTAGGGGCAACACAAACCATATACTCCAAAAGTGGAATGCGAATCACGAATGGACCCCAGACCTATGGGAGCTTGTAGAGGGTCGCTGGGACTGTAAGAAAACAGTCATGGTGTCCAAGATACCTGTAGGAGGATGGCCTGGCTTGTAGTGGGTACCAAGGGGTACTTACACTTTGTACCAGGTCCAGTTATCCCTTATTAGTGTAGAAGAGGTGTTTCTAGTAGCTTAGGCTGATAGAAGGTAGCTATAGCAGAGCAGCTTAGGCTGAACTAGGAGACATGCAA
The DNA here is from genome assembly GCF_031143425.1 of Pleurodeles waltl. NCBI lineage: Eukaryota > Metazoa > Chordata > Amphibia > Caudata > Salamandridae > Pleurodeles > Pleurodeles waltl. The sequence goes on along the minus strand of NC_090449.1, from coordinate 756,068,554 downwards.
AGCTCCTACTATACCACTGGTGTCATATGCACAATATCATAAGAAACCACAATACACAGATATACTAAAAATAAAGGTACTTTATTTTTATGACAATATGCCAAAAGTATCTCAGTGAGTACCCTCAGTATGAGGATGACAAATATACACAAGATATATGTACACAATACCAAAAATATGCAGTAATAGCAAAAGGAAGTAATGCAAGCAATGTAAAGTTACAGTAGATTGCAATAGGAGCACATAGGTATAGGGGCAACACAAAACATATACTCCAAAAGTGGAATGCGAACCACGAATGGACCCCAAACCTATGTGAGCTTGTAGAGGGTCGCTGGGACTGTACGAAAACAGTGAGGGTTAGAAAAATAGCCCACCCCAAGACCCTGAAAAGTAGGTGTAAAATGCACCTACATTCCCCAGAGAGCACAGAAGTCGTGATAGGGGAATTCTGCAAGGAAGACCAACACCAGCAAAGCAACCAAAGTGGATTTCCGGATGAGGGTACCTGTGGAACAAGGGGACCAAGTCTAAGAGTCACGACAAAGTCGAGAGTGGGCAGATGCCCAGAAAATGCCAGCTGAGGGTGCAAAGGAGCTGCCACCGGATGGTAGAAGCTGTGGATTCTGCAAGAACGAAGAGGGCTAGAAACTTCCCCTTTGGAGGATGGATGTCCCACGTCGTGTAGAAGCTTGCAGAGGTGTTCTCACGCAGAAAGACCGCAAACAAGCATTGCTAGCTGCAAGGGTTGCAGTTAGGGTTTTTGGGTGTTGCTGTGGCCCAGGAGGGACCAGGATGTCGCCACTTGGATGAGGAGACAGAGGGGGCGCCCAGCAAGTCAGGGAGCCCTCACAGAAGCAGGCAGCACCCACAGAAGTACCGGAACAGGCACTTGGAAGAGGAGTGAACTGGAGCTCACCCAAAGACACAAAAGGGAGTCCCACGACGCTGGAAGACAACTCAGAAGGCTGTGCACTGCAGGTTAGAGTGTCAGGGACCCAGGTTTGGCTGTGCACGAAGGAAATCCTGGAAGAGTGCACAGGAGCCGGAGCAGCTGTAAATCACGCGGTACCCGGCAATGCAGTCTAGCGTGGGGAGGCAAGGACTTACCTCCACCAAACTTGGACTGAGGAGTCACTGGACTGTGGGAGTCACTTGGACAGAGTTGCTGAGTTCCAGGGACCACGCTCGTCGTGCTGAGAGGGGACCCAGAGGACCGGTGATGCAGTCTTTTGTTGCCTGCGGTTGCAGGGGGAAGATTCCGTCGTCCCACAGGAGATTTCTTCAATGCTCCTGGTGCAAGAAGGAGGCAGGCTACCCCCAGAGCATGCACCACCAGGAAACAGGCGAGAAAGCGGCAGGATCAGCGATACAAGGTTGCAGTAGTCATCTTTGCTACTTTGTTGCGGTTTTGTAGGCGTCCTGAGCAGTCAGCGGTCGATCCTTTGGCAGAAGGTGAAGAGAGAGATGCAGAGGAACTCTGATGAGCACTTGCATTCGTTATCTGAAGAATTCCCCAAAGCAGAGACCCTAAATAGCCAGAAAAGGAGGTTTGGCTACCTAGGAAGGAGGATAGGCTAGTAACACAGGTAAGAGCCTATCAGAAGGAGTCTCTGACGTCACCTGCTGGCACTGGTCACTCAGAGCAGTCCAATGTGCCAGCAGCACCTCTGTTTCCAAGATGGCAGAGGTCTGGAGCACACTGGAGGAGCTCTTGGCACCACCCCTGGGGTGGTGATGGACAGGGGAGTGGTCACTCCCCTTTCCTTTGTCCAGTTTCACCCCAGAGCAGGTTCCCTAAACCGGTGTAGACTGGCTTATGCAAGGAGGGCACCATCTGTGCCCTTCATAGCATTTCCAGAAGCTGGGGAGGTTACCTCTTCCCAGCCTTTAAAACCTACTTCCAAAGGGAGAGGGTGTATCACCCTCTCTCAGAGGAAATGCTTTGTTCTGCCTTCCTGAGACTGGGCTGCCCAGACCCCAGAAGGGCAGAACCCTGTCTGTGGGGTGGCAGCAGCGGTAGCTGCAGAGGAAACCCCAGTGAGCTGGTTTGGCAGTACCATGGCTCCATAGTGGAGCCCCGGGGATGCATGGAATTGGCACCCCAATACCAGATTTGGAATGGGGGGACAATTCCATGATCTTATACATGTTACATGGCCATATTCGGAGTTACCATTGTGAAGCTACGTATAGGTATTGACCTATATGTAGTGCACGCGTGTAATGGTGTCCCCGCATTCACAAAGTCCTGGGAAATGGCCCTGAACTATGTGGGGGCACATCTGCTAGTGCAAGGGTGCCCTAACACTTAGTAACTTTGCACCAAACCTTCAGCAAGTGAAGATTAGACAAATAGGTGACTTATAAGTTACTTAAGTGCAGTGAAAATGGCTGTGAAATAACGTGGACATTATTTCACGCAGGCTGCAGTGGCAGGCCTGTGTAAGAATTGTCAGAGCTCCCTATGGGTGGCAAAATAAATGCTGCAGCCCATAGGGATCTCCTGGAACCCCAATGCCCTGGGTACCTAGGTACCATATACTAGGGAATTATAAGGGTGTTCCAATGTGCCAACTGAAATTGGTAAACGTGGTCACTAGCATATAGTGACAAATTTAAAGGCAGAGAGAGCATAAGCACTGAGGTTCTGGTTAGCAGATCCTCAGTGACACAGTTTTGTCCCTACATAGGTATACTCATTCAGGCCACAAGCTATGAGCACTGGGGTCCTGGCTAGCAAAATTCCAGTGAGACCAGCAAAAACAAACTGAAATACATGTAAAAATGGGGGTAACATGCAAGGCAAGATGGTACTTTCCTACAACCAGGTTACCCCTAAAATGCCCACTAAATTCAGTATTTAGTGGACACTCCTAGACCATGAAATCAGATTTGAAAGGACAAAGAAGAAGACAGTCCCAAAGAAGACCACAGCAAGAACTGAGGACCTGCTGCATCAGAAGAGGAGCCAAGACCCTGCCTGCTGCATCTGTGTCCCGAAAATCACTGCTGCCGTGGAACTGACCACTGGACTGACCTCAAAAGACCCCAGGGACCTCCAGGCTTCGCAAATAGCCCGAGATCTCCCTCCTGAGTGGAGGCACCACTCAAGAAAGCAGCAAGTACCAACTAGCCGGTGATAGTCACTTCACTAACCGGCTGATATCTCTGCAACAGGATGTGTCAGCCGGAGCCGACGACAACTCAGACGAGACCCGCAAGTGTGCCAAGTTTGGTGGCACTGCACCCTCCAGTGGCCGAGGTGTGCAAATACCCCAGGTACTGGTCAGTTGATGTCGGAAACCAAGTAAAACAGCTCCCCATGAGCTGCAAATGGACCAGGAGGAAGCCCTAGCCGAGGGGCTTCAGGAACAACCTGGGCCTCCTGCCAGAGGGCCACCGTTGTCTTGTGAGCCATCCTCAAAAAACCTTACCTCCAGCTCCAAAGGGCTCTATTGCGCACAGCTCCTGGATCACCAACTCCCCCAGCATCCGGCTGCCCTGCGCCTTGCAACGAGGAACCAGCTGTGTTCCACAGGTCCCTAAACACTTGCAACCTCGACAGCCCAAGGGGACCCCAAGGCACCACCTTTAAATCTGCAAAGCATCTAATTTTCCAGGTGACCTCTCCAAGTGACCCTGTGCCTGTGTCAAGAGACTTTCCAGCTCCGCTTCCGCCGGAACCAGGAGCCGCCTGAGGCTCTCCAGCTGGCATAGCGTGCCCACCGACTGCTTTAACCATCCTGCAAAAGAAGAGACTGGTAACCCAAATGTACGATTTTTAATACATTTTTAAAAGTGACTGCCTATTGATTGCTAAGAGGCGGAATTGTGCACAGAAAGACTACCTTTTTCAATTAACTTTAAAAAATCATAACGCAAAAGTACTTAACATACCTTTACCATCTTGGTATTAAAAATTATATAAAAATCTGAAGTATTTTTATAAAATTGGTCTTGAGTTATTCCTTTAGTGTTTGTGGTGCATGATTGATGCTGTGAGTACTACAAATGCTCAGCACTCCTACTAGATTGGCCTAACTGCTCGACCAAGCTACCTTAAAAATTTAAGCATTAGGTGATCTGATCTGCACACTGTAGGAAAGTACCATCTTGCCTGGCATGTTACCCCCATATTTCACTGTATATATGTTGTTTTAGTCGATGTGTCACTGGGACCCTGCCAGACAGGGCCCCAGTTCTCATAAGTATGTGCCCTGTATGTGTTCTCTGTATGAGGCCTAACTGTCTCACTGAGGCTCTGCTAACCAGAACCTCAGTGGTTATGCTCTCTCTGCTTTCCAAATTTGTCACTAACAGGCTAGTGACTAAATTAACCAATTCACATTGGCATACTGGTACACCCATATAATTCCCATGTATATGGTACTGAGGTACCCAGGGTATTGAGGTTCCAGGAGATGCCTATGGGCTGCAGCATGTCTTTTGCCACCCATAGGGAGCTCTGACAATTCTTACACAGGCCAGCCACTGCAGCCTTAGTGAAATAACGTCCACGTTATTTCACAGCCATTTACCACTGCACATAAGTAACCTATATGTCTAATCTTCACTGCCAAGTTACTTAGTGTGTGGGTACCCTGGCACTAGCCAAGGTGCCCCCACATCTTTCGGGGCAAATTCCCCGGACTTTGTGAGTGCGGGGACACCATTACACGCTTGCACTATACATAGGTCACTACCTATGTATAGCGTCACAATGGTAACTCCGAACATGGCCATGTAACATGTCTAAGATCATGGAATTGTCACCCCAATACCATTCTGGTATTGGGGGGACAATTCCATGATCCCCCGGGTCTCTAGCACAGAACCCGGGTACTGCCAAACTGCCTTTCCGTGGTTTCCACTGCAGCTGCTGCTGCTGCCAACCCCTCAGACAGGTTTCTGCCCGCCTGGGGTCCAGGCAGCCCTGGCCCAGGAAGGCAGAACAAAGGATTTCCTCTGAGAGAGGGTGTTACACCCTCTCCCTTTGGAAATAGGTGTGAAGGTCTGGGGAGGAGTAGCCGCCCCCAGCCTCTGGAAATGCTTTGATGGGCACAGATGGTGGCCATCTCTGCATAAGCCAGTCTACACCGGTCCAGGGATCCCCAGCCCCGTTCTGGCGTGAAACTGGACAAAGGAAAGGGGAGTGACCACTCCCTTGACCAGTACCTCCCAGAAGAGGTGCCCAGAGCTCCTCCAGTGTGTCCCAGACCTCTGCCATCTTGATAACAGAGGTGTTGGGGGCACACTGGACTGCTCTGAGTGGCCAGTGCCAGCAGGTGACGTCAGAGGCTCCTTCTGATAGGCTCTTACCTCTCTTGGTAGCCAATCCTCCTAACCTGGTAGCCAAACCTCCTTTTCTGGCTATTTAGGGTCTCTGCTTTAGGGAATTCTTCAGAGAACGAATGCAAGAGCTCACCAGAGTTCCTCTGCATCTCCCTCTTCACCTTCTACCAAGGATCGACTGCTGACTGCTCCAGGATGCCTGCAAAAACGCAAAAAAGTAGCAAGACGACTACCAGCAACATTGTAGCGCCTAATCCTGCCGGCTTTCTCGACTGTTTCCTGGTGGTGCATGCTCTGGGGTAGCCTGCCTTCACCCTGCACCAGAAGCTCCAAAGAAATCTCCTGTGGGACGATGGAATCTTCCCACTGCTAACGCAGGCACCAAAAGACTGCATCACTGGTCCTCTGGGTCCCCTCTTATCCTGACGAGCGTGGGCCCTGGAACACAGCAACTCTGTCTAAGTGACTCCCACAGTCCAGTGACTCTTCAGTCCAAGTTTGGCAGAGGTAAGTCCTTGCCTCCCCACACTAGACTGCAAAGCTGTGTACCGCGTGATTTGCAGCTGCTCCGGCTCCTGTGCACTCTTCCAGGATTTCCTTTGTGCACAGCCAAGCCTGGGTCCCCAGCACTCCGTCCTGCAGTGCACAACCTTCTAAGTTGACCTCCAGCGTCGTGGGACTCACTTTTGTAACCTCGTGTGGATTCCGGACAATGGGAAGGGGGGTGACCACTCCCCTGTCCATCACCACCCCAGGGGTGGTGCCCAGAGCTTCTCCAGTGGGTACCTGGGTTCTGCCATCTTGAATCCATGGTTAGCAGGGACCTCAGGGAGCATTTGAGTGGCCAGGCCGGGCAGGTTACATCAGCGCTGGCTAGGTGACCAAATCCCCTTACAGGGCTATTTAGGGTCTCCCTCTTGGGTGGGTCCTCAATTTCGGCTTGCAATATATCAGCAGGACTCCTCTGCAACCTTACTTCGACTGCTAGTCACTGGAACTGAGACTGGATCCTCCAGGAACCAACAATCTGCATCCACGATGAAGACTCTGCTTGCAATACTGCAACACAGCTCCAGCACTCCCTCCTGCAAAGCACATCCCTCTGTGAGCTTCTCCTGCGGCGTGGGACCCTTCTTCAGTCGTGGTGCGTGGGCTTCTTTATCACTCCTGGTTCCTCGTCCAGTGGGTCTCCTGTGGTGGTTGCCTCTCCTTCTGTGGACTCTCTGCCTTGCTGAGGGTCCCCCTAGGACTTCCCCCGTAGGTTGAGCCCTCCTTGCTGGTCCCTGCAGCTCCACTTTTGCTTCACCGCGACTTCTGCCCTTGCCAAGGCTTGTTCGTGGCTTTTCCAAACCTCTGACCGACCGCAATCTTCCATCTGGCGTGGGACTTCGGCTTCATCCTCTAGGAACTCTTCACCTGCTCCAGGGCTGCATTCCTGACCGTCTTCATCTCACCATTGACCAACTTCTGCATCCACAGTTGGATGGGTAGTAGATCCTTCTCCTAATGGACTCTTCTACAACTTCTGGACTTGGTCGCCTTCTTCCACAGGTCTTCCTCTTCAGTAATCCACCTCTGGTTTCTTGCAGTCTTGTCTGCGTGTTGCAATTTCTTATTTTCCTTCCTTTTGGGTGGTTTGGGGAAATCTAATCATTTACTCCTTTCCTCCTGGTAGCTAGGGGGCACTGTGGTACTTACCTTTGGGGTTTCTTAGTACCCCCAACCCCCTTTTGCACATTCCACTTACTTAGGTGGGGGTCCTGTGTTTACATCCATTTTTAGTATATGGTTTGGGCTCCCCCTAGGGCCACTATTGTCTAACTGCATTTGCACTGTTTTCTATTACTTCCTATGCCTATTGCTGATAACTAGTGTACATATTTAGTGTGTTACTTACCTCCTATTGGAAGGTTGCCTCTCTAGTACTTTTTAGCATTGTGTCACTGAAATAAAGTGCCCTTACTTTTGTTTTCCTTCATGTGTGTCAGTGCTGTGTGACTACAGTGTATTGCATGAGTTTGCATGACTCCTAGATAAGCCTTGGCTGCTCATCCACAGCTATCTCTAGAGAGTCTGGCTTCAAGACACTGCCTACACTACACTAATTGGGGATACCTGGACTTGATATAAGGTGTAAGTACCTTAGGTACCCGTAACACACCAGGTCAGCTTCCTACAAGACTCATCTGGGCTGCTCTTCTGTTGTTGCCCTGCTACCTGCTGCTGCTGGGTGGCATAAAGGACTCACTGGATTGGTTTTCTACTTGTTGCCCTGCTGCCAGCTGCTCCCTGACTTTGGCTTCACAACGCACAGGGGTATTCTCAGGAGAAACCACCCTTTGAGTTGCCTGCTTCATTAAGTCAAGTGTGCGAGCGCTCTGACGTGTTGCAATCTATCTGTGGGCTTTTAACCACACCCTCCGCACGCCCATCACTATCACTCGTTCATGGACTTGCATTTCAAAATTCCTTTACCATCACTGGTAAATGCTTTACGTTTGTCCCTCCTTTGGGCAGCTTTCTTACCGCTTTGGCCTTCCACTGTGTTACGTGGATAATTGCATGATTGCAAATACATTTGACTGCGCGCTAACTTCTTTTTCCTTTCATGTCTCTCCTTCGTGCTCATGGTGGCCAGAGCACTTTGAATTGGCTTGCTTATGTCAACTTTTTACTTTTCATTTTCAGGGCAAGAAAAGTCCAGTTAGAAATTTACAACACTAATAGCTCTAACTTGAGCAAACGTGAGACCCATTGCATTGCTAATGCTTGTTTTTTTCGTCCTGGCCTGGCTACCCAATGGTGCACTCGAGGGTTTTCCCAGCGGCTTAGCACGTTGGGAGCACTGTGTCAGTAAGCGTTGAAACCCATTCATGGCACGTGACACGTGTTACGCTCGTGTGTGGCATATGTCACAACTCATGTAACACGTGCCACAGCATGTCACAGATTTCTGACAAGCTGCTTTATGACTAACTGCAAATAGTGCTTTTGGGTGATGCAAATATTGCTTGGGGTGATTTCCAAAGGATACTCTTTCGTTTGGATAAAAGAAAAACAAAAGAAATAGAAAAACATTGCCAGTAAAAAACCTGGAAGGGGGGGGTTTGAACCTTTGCTATTGGAAAAAAAAGCATATAATGGCACTACCCTCTAGCCTAATCATTATGAGAAGAGTAAATGGTTTGCTAAAAGGCTTTTTATCATGGACACACCTGCTTTCCACACTTAAATAAATAAATAACCCTTCCTCTCTTTCACGCTGGCACTGACCCCATGCATTTATTTTTATTATACAAGCTTCCTCTTTCTCTCATTCCACAAATTAAGGGATTTCTTTCACTGGAACCCTTGCTCCACCTTCCACATGGCATGGCATGTCACTGCCACAAATTTCTAGCATGAACAGCCATGACTAAATAGGCCACAAATTGTCCAGACAGTGCCAAGGGGTAATTTACAATGGGACCTCATTTATTTGGCTAACATTAAAAAAAAAACAATTTTTCTCTAGGTGAGGTTTGAAGCCTGGTCAAAAGCAATGCTAATCCAAGCAGATATCCACTAAACCAAGGACTATTACAATAGCTGGATATGGCAGAAAGGTTTGTAATCAGAGAGACAGTGAGAACGTCTTTCTTTTATGTCCATAGCGATTTTTAGGTTACATGCCACAAATTCTCAGTTGCTTTTCACACTTAATAAACAAATACCCTTTACTTTCTTTCAGCTGGTACTGGACCCAGGCATTTATTTTTAGTATACAAATTTCCTCTATCTCTCATTCAACAGATTAAGGGATTTCTTTCATTGTAAACATTGCTCCCTCTTCCACATGCCACACCATGTCACAAATGTCTAGCATGCACTGCCATGACTAAATAGGCCACAAACCGTCCAGGCAGTGCCAGGGGGTAATTTGCAATGGGACCTCTTTCGTTTGGCTAACATTTAAGAAAAATGAAAAACAACTTCAAAAACGACATTCTTCCCTGGTGAGAACTGAACGCTGGTCAAGAGCAATACCCAAGCAGACAACCACTAAACCAAGAACTGCTACAATGATTAGAGCTGGCAAAATTCCTTGTAATCAGAGAGACAGTCCTTCTTTTATGTCTATGTCGATTTTTATGTTACACACCACAAATTCATAGTTGCTTTTCACACTTAAAGAACAAATAACCCGTACTCTCTTTCACCCTGGTACTGGCCCTATGCATTTATTTTTAGTATACAAGCTTCCTCTGTCTCTCATTCCACAAATTAAGGGATTTATTTCATTGTAAATCTTGTTCCTCCTTCCACATGCCACAGAATGTCACAAACGTCTAGCATGCACTGCCATGGCTAAATAGGCCACAAATCGTCCAGACAGTGCCAGGGTGTAATTTGCAACAGGACCTCTTTCGTTTGACTAACATTTTTAAAAAAACAATTTTTCTCCAGGTGAAGTTTGAACCCTGGTCAAAAATCAATGTTAAGCGAAGCAGCTAACCACTAAACAAAGCGCTGATATAATAATTCAAAATGGTGAATTTGAATTGGCAAAAGGCCTTGTAATCAGAGAGACAGTGATGAAGTCCTTCTGTTATTTCCATGGTGATTTTTAGGTGACATGCCACAAATTCACAGTTGCTTTTCACACTTAATAAACAAATAACCCTTCCTCTATTTCACCCAGGCACTGGCCCCATGCATTTCTTTTTATTATACAAGCCTCCTCTCTATCTCATTCCACAAACTAAAGGATTTTTTTCACAGTAAACTAGCCCCCCTTCCACATGCCACAGCATGTCACCAATTTATTGACATGCACTGCCATGAGTAAATAGGCCACAAATCTCTCAGACAGTGCTAGGGGTTGATTTACAATGGGACTTCTTTCATTTGGGCAAAATACAAAATAAAAGAAAGACAACATCAACATGAATTTCTCCAGGTGGGGTCTGAACTCTGGTCAAAGGGAATATGTACCCACATACTTAACCACTATACCAACAAAAGGATTGATAACATGTTGTGGCAAAATGCCTTGCAATCATAGAACAGGTATGGAGGTCCTTATTTAATGAACATTATGATTTTATGTTGGATGCCACAAATTGAGATTTTCCTAGCCAAGGAGTCTGAAAGGTTATATTTTATTAAAGACGCAGAGCTGCATATTGTGCTTTCTTTTCTTGCTTTAATAAACACGGGAGTCAAGAAAAAACTTCATTACCCAGAAAACACTGGGAAAGAACTACTAATTTGTTCCATGATCCCCTGGATCTCTACCACAGAACCTGGGTACTGCCAAACTGCCTTTCCGGGGTTTCCACTGCAGCTGCTGCTGCTGCCAACCCCTCAGACAGGATTCAGCCCTCCTGGGGTCTGGGCAGCCCCGGCCCAGGAAGGCAGAACAAAGGATTTCCTCTGAGAGAGGGTGTTACACCCTCTCCCTTTGGAAATAGGTGTGAAGGGCTGGGGAGGAGTAACCTCCCCCAGCCACTGGAAATGCTTTGATGGGCACAGATGGTTCCCATCTCTGCAGAAGCCAGTCTACACCGGTTCAGGGATCCCCCAGCCCTGCTCTGGGGCGAAACTGGACAAAGGAAAGGGAAGTGAGCACTCCCCTGACCAGTACCTCCCAGTGGAGTTGCTCAGAGCTCCCCCAGTGTGTCCCAGACCTCTGCAATCTTGGATTCAGAGGTGTTGGGGGCACACTGGACTGCTCTGAGTGGCCAGTGCCAGCAGGTGACGTCAGAGACCCCTTCTGATAGGCTCTTACCTCTCTTGGTATCCAAACCTCCTTTCTTGGTAGCCAAACCTCCTTTTCTGGCTATTTAGTGTCTCTCCTCTGTGGTGTTCTTCAGATAATGAATGCAAGAGCTCACCAGAGTTCCTCTGCACTTCCCTCTTCGACTTCTGCCAAGGATCAACCACTGACTGCTCAAGCACGCCTGCAAAACCGCAACAAAGTAGCAAGACGACTACCAGCAACATTGTAGTGCCTCATCCTGCCGGCTTTCTCAACTGTATCCTGGTGGTGCATGCTCTGAGGGCTGTCTGCCTTCACCCTGCACTGGAAGCCAAGAAGAAATCTCCCGTGGGTCGACTGAATCTTCCCCCTGCTAACGCAGGCACCAAAAGACGGCATCACCGGTCCTCTGGGTCCCCTCTCATCCTGACGAGCGTCGTCCCTGGAACACAAGAGCTGGGTCCAAGTGACTCCCACAGTCCAGTGGCCCTTCTGTCCAAATTTAGTGGGGGTAAGTCCTTGCCTCCCCAAGCCAGACAGCAAACTTGTGTACTGTGTGATTTGCAGCTGCTCCGGCCTCTGTGCACTTCTCCAAGGATTCCTTTGTGCACAGCCTAGCCTGGGTCCCCAGCACTCCATCCTGCAGTGCTCAACCCGCTGAGTTGGACTCTAACGTCGTGGGTCCCTCCTTTTGTGACTCTGAGTTCACATCACTTCCAAGTGCCTGCTCCGGTACTTCTGCGCAGTGCTGCCTGCTTGTGCGGGGGCTCTCTGAGTTGGTGAGTGCCCCTCTGTCGCCTCCTCCAAGGGGCGACATCCTGGTCCTTCCTGGTCCACAGCAGCACCCAAAAACCTCTACCGTGACCCTTGCAGCTAGCAAGGCTTGTTTGTGGTATTTCTGCGTGGAAACACTTCTGCAACATCCATCACGCTGTGGGACATCATCCATCCAAAGCAGAAGTTCCTAGCCTTTTTCGTTGCTGCAGAATCTTCAGCTTCTTCCAGCCGGAGGCAGCCCTTTTGCACCTTCATCCAGGGTTTCCTGGTCTCCTGCCCCCCCTGGACACTATCGCGACTCTTGGACTTGGTCCCCTTCCATTTCAGGTCCGTAGGTCCAGGAATCCATCTTCAGTGTTTTGCTGGTGCTTGTGGTTCTTGCAGAATCCCCCTATTACGACTATTGTGTCTTTCTGGGGTAGTAAGGTAAATTTGCTCCTACTTTCTAGGGTCTTGGGGTGGGGTATTTTGGACACACTTACGGTTTTCTCACAGTCCCAGCGACCCTCTACAATCTCCCATAGGTCTGGGGTCCATTCATGATTCGCATTCCACTTTTGGAGTATAAGGTTTGTGTTGCCCCTAGACCTATGTTCACCTATTGCATCCTATTGTGATTCTACATTGTTTGCACTACTTTTCTTACTGTTACTTACCTGTTTTGGGTTTGTGTGCATATAACTTGTGTATATTACTTACCTCCTAAGTGAGGGTATTCTCTGAGATACTTTTGGCATATTGTCACTAAAATAAAGTACCTTTATTTTTAGTAACTCTGAGTATTGTGTTTTCTTATGATATTGTGATCTATGATATAAGTGGTATAGTAGGAGCTTTGCATGTCTCCTAGTTCAGCCTAAGCTGCTTTGCCATAGCTACCTTCTATCAGCCTAAGCTGCTAGAAACACCTCTATTCTACTAATATGGGATAACTGGACCTGGCACAAGGTGTAAGTACCACAAGGTACCCACTACAAACCAGGCCAGACTCCTACAATGGCCAACAAAGACTTCACCTCTTCAAGAAACTCCTTGTTCGTCGAACAACTGATGCAATGTCTGCATTGCAGCTGAGAAATCGCTGTACAGCAAACCGGAACAATGCAGCACCGACTTCCCGACTTGAAATTTGATGTAGCGCCTGCCTTGCAATGGAAAATTTGACACATCACCTACTGGATCTACGCAGTGCCTGCTCATTCTTCCAGTGCATCAAGGATTTTCAACTCATCGTCTCTGGGTGTCAAAATATTCCCACTTCACAGTGAGGAACCAAGACTGCACACCGAAAAACTATGCAAGCTCTTTGCAGCGTGGAAAGAAATGATGCATTGTTTGTGCCACATCAGAAAATCTAATGCAACACCTTATTTTTCCACGCTTCTCCTCCTCACTGTGCGTCGTTATTTTTCACACATTCCAGGCACTGTGTATAACATCAAAAGAACTGCTTATTTCTAAAGATTGAGACTTTTTTAAACCTTTTGAAAGTGATATTTCAACTTGTGCTTGTTGGATTTTTGTTGTTTTTACCTTCTTTTATTCAGAAAAATATTATCTATTTTTCTAAACATGTGTGGTATATTTTGTGGTGTTTTTACTGTGTTACTGTATGATTTATTGCACAAATATTTTACACATTGCCTTCTAGGTTAAGCCTGACTGCTCAGTGCCAAGCTACCAGAGGGTGGGTACAGGATAATTTGAATTTTGTTGGGCCTTACCCAGACTAAGATTGTGGTCCCTACTTGGACTTGGGTGTATACTTCTGCCAACTAGAGACTCAATTTTTAACAATAGTGAATTTAGCCGATAAATGCTTGAGAGATAAGGCAACATTGTCTGAACATGAAATAAAGAAATGTAGTACCAAGTTAACATTCCACATAGCAGTACACTTGGTAACAGGATGTTTAGCAAAACATACTCCCTTTAACATGTGACAAACCAGCAGGTATTCACAGATAGGTTTTCCATCCACTCTGATATGTTCTGCAGATATTGTTGATCTGTAAATGTTAATGGTCTGCTATACTTTCCCTGGAAATGCCAGGGAAGCTAGAAAATTCACTCTCAGGGTTACATGTGCTGAAATGAGATCTGAATCCCTGTCCAAACACCAGCTACATCAGAGCAACCTGGCTGAACTGCAAACTTTTGCTGTGCCTGGGGCCCAGGATTGTTGCTAAATTGAACCGCCTCCTCCGAATATCCTGTGGTTCTCCAGGATGCCTCAAAATACTCCATGCTATGAGGTAAAAGGAGCCCTGTAGAATGAAATTGGGATGAAGACCCTAAGGATTGAGGAGCAAGTTGGGAAATGGAGGAATTTACAATGGATGGTCTGGTGATAGTTCCAATAATGTAAGGTACCATGGTTGGGATTGCCAATATGGGGTTATTAGAACAAGAGATGATTGTGGTCTGTAGGCTTGAGAAAGGACTCAGGCAATGAAAAGGGACAGAGGGGAGGCATAAAGGTGGTACTGATGCCAAGACTGAAGGGACGCATCTGTAGCAAAAGCTAGAGGATCTGGTCTACAATGGAAAAACAGAAGGGAGTTGAGAATTGGTATGGGAATCGAAGAGGTCTATTTACATGGCTCCAAAGATCAAAGAAAGATGATTGAATACTGAAGGATGAAGCCTCCAGTTGCTTAAATTGCAAAGATGTCTGGAATACCAGTCAGCCACCGTGTTCAATTTGCCTGGAAGATACTCTGCTTTGACGGAGATGCTCCCTTAAAGGCAAAATTCCCAAAGACTCTTGCCGAGGATTGCCCGAGGTTTGTACCTTGTACCTTCAAGACTGTTTATGTACCTGACCACTGACAGATTGTCCATGTGTAAGCGGACTGTGCATTTTACTATGTCTTTTATAAACGACTAGATGGCAGAGTAACCTGCAAGCATTTCTAAACAATTGATGTGCAATGAATACTCCTGAAGAGACCAGGTACCTCCAGTCGAGAGTTTACCATATCTTGCGCCCCAACCTGTCCGACTTGCATCTGACTCTAACACAAGTTCTGGTGTGGCAGAGAAAATTGTTCTCCCATTCCAAGTGTCTAAACACTCAGCCACCAGAGGAGGTCTTCCCTGGATTTTGAATCCAAACTTACCGGATCCAAATAGGGCAAACTTTTGAGCAGATGTCTAATCTTCAATCTTTACAGGACTCTGTAATGAAGAGGGCTTGGATAAAGGGCTTGAATTAAGGAAGTCAGAAGAAAAGGCGTGTCACATCTCCTTCTTTATTAAATACACCTTTTTTTTTAGAACACTGTAGCATTGACCAAGAAGTGTCTATGATGACACCTTAAAATTCCAGATATTGGGATAGGATCAGAGAAGACCTTTGAACATTTATTAGGAATCCTAATCTTAATTAAAGATCTTGACATAGATTTAGATTGGCTAGAAGGCAAGGCTGGTCCTGGGCCATGCTTAAGAAATTGTCTACGTAGACAATGAGTCTTACACCTTGACTTCTGAGGAAGGATACCACGAGTTTCAGAATCTTGGTGAAACACCAAGGGGTTGAAGAGAGATCGAAAGGAAGAGTTCTGAAATTGAAAAAGGATTGACCCCACTGAAATTAAAGACATTTCTTGTAGGAAGTATGAACAAGAACTGTCAAGTAAGCGTCTTGAAGATCCAGACGTACCAACCAAGCATCCTGAAACAGAAGGTCTTTGAGATGAAGAATGGCTTCCATTTTGAATGATGGTAAACCACAAAGTTGTGGAACAGTTTTAAGTTGTTGAGTGGACAATGCTTCTTATTCTTTTTGAGAACTAGAAAAATGGTGCTGATGAAACCAGATGGGTCAAAAGGAGTCTGTTCTATAACATGTTTTGAAAGAAGACATTGCACTTCCTTTTGAAAAAGGCGGAACTGTTCCTGTGAGAACTGTAGAGTTTGGGGTAGACGACTCTGGTATTGGAATCTGGTATAGCTCTATCCAATAACCCTGAATATTCTGAATCACCCAAGGATCTGACATTAGAGACAACCAAGCATCCATACAATACGCCAAACTGCCTCCTATAGGAGGAAGGCCAAAATTTGAAGTTCTTACCTGAGGATTGGTCGCCTTTGGCAATGTATCCCCTGTTCTAGAATCCACAGGGTTTATACTCTTGATAATAGTCTTGTTGGAGCCTTGATTGTAGAAGTCCCTGAGGGGATGACCCCTTGAGGAATAACAGCCAGCAAAGTGACCATTTCCTTTGCCAGTCCTGCCAAAATTTGAGAAGAGAAAATCTTTTTCATGCAAAATTGGTCTTTGTATATGGTTGCAAATGTGAAGACATATTTGTCCATTTCTTTTATAAAAGAAACTTCAGACAAGAGCCCATTAGCCTGAGGTCCCTCCTCCTTAGTTGCCATTCTACTGAGCTTCCTGTCTATTTTTAATAAAAGGCTCTTACGACTTTCTCACGAAATGTAGGCATTTTTTTCCTCAACATACAAATCGCATGTTGTGTCCAATTAGAACGGGTTTCAAGGTCTACTTGTTCCACTTCCATCTTTGCCTCCTCTGCCAGATCTATTATCTTGGTCAGTGGACCCAACACGTTCAAAATTCTATCCTGGCAGTTAGACCAGGCTCTATCTACTCCTTTTTTGGGGTCCTTCCAAAATTTTGCAGAAAACAGTTACATGTTTGGAACAAATCAAATCAAAATCAGCTTTATTCAATTTTATGTTAAATCATAAAAGCGCATGATAAAGGACTGTAATAAATAGTTTTTTTTAAACGTCTTTATTTATTCTTTTCAACACAAGTTAATACAGAAAGCAATTACACCATCGTGCAACATAATATCCGCATAGCCCACGCAGTCGAATATTGTATTCCATAGCCTTCACTTATTTTCGCACTAAATACAACACATGGCAGTCCCATTCAACTTGGACCCTCTCCCGTCTCTCCCCCCACACCTTCCCACCTGGGCAAATAATATGTTGCAGCTTCCTACGGTCCCCCAGGAACCAGAAAACTGTAACAGCATGTATTTAGGGGTTATTGTTCATCCCATCTTCAAGCCCCTCTCTCTCCGGCTCACCCGTTTCTTTGCCAATCAGGTATTTTTTATAAACTTCCCAATATTGTGCAGGCCTGTTGGTTGGGGAGCTCTTAACTCTTAAACTTTACTTTATTTCGGCTGGAAGCCATAAAAGTAGACAATACAAAAACATAACAAGATTGTACAACATGTCAGTTATAAGAAAGAGGAAAATGACAAATAGATGACACAATTTACTTTGGGAGTCCTGAATAATTCACGGTTGTGGAAAATGGAGCAAGGCTAGCATTATTCTTAAAATCTTGACATCCCAGAAAGTATAAAAGAGCTAATTCGTTATAGGCGTCAGTTTGTGTGTTGCAATACACCATATCCTTGTGCCACTCCTCTATTGTTGGCACCGGACCCCGATCCCAGCGCATTGCTTTGTGACCCTTTGCAAGCAGCAGCCCAATAGCTATCAAACACCGACCGACTTCTCTACTCCCCTGTCCCAGCCAAGCAGCGCCACAAGTGGCTTGCGTTCCAGCTGATGCCCTCCTATGCCTTCGAGTACTGCCAATACTTTTCCCCAGACCAGCTGAATGTCTAGACAGGACCATGACATATGGAAAAAACCCACCTGATCTTCCCCACATCTTAGACAAGTGGTCTCTGTACTCAACCCATATCTACAGAGTTTGGGGGTGTATAATATACACTATTTATGTATTTAAAGTGTATCAAGCGCTGTCTGCCATTCAAAGAGACTGCACAGGTTATCGAACAGCAGTATTGCCACTGTTCATCCGTTAACTGCAACTCCAAATCTCTCTGCCATTCAACTCTGGCCTTTATCAGCTCATGTACACACGCCTTCTGTACCTGTACATAGAGTTTAGACACCAAACGCCAGGGTTGCGCAACTGTAATAATCATAGAGAGGGACTGAATGTCCAGTGGTTCCTGCAACTCCTCACTCAGAAGGACACCCATTGAATGCCTGGCTCTATAAAACAGATATTGCAGAAGCATAGTGTAGGAGGCTGGCCTGGTTTGTAGTGGGTATCTTGGGTACTTACACCTTATACGAGGTCCAGTTATCCCTTATTAGTGAAATGTAGTAGTGTTCTAGCAGCTTAGGCTGATAGAGGTAGCTTAGGCTGAACTAGGAGACATGCAAAGCTCATGCAATACCACTTATAGTTACACAGTACTTATACACAAGTAAAGACAATGCTCAGGGTTCCCAAAAATAAAAGTTTTTATTTGCAGAAATGCACCCTAGGAAGATGTCAGTGGGTTCCTGCATGATGCAAAAGATGTCCCACGGCATGAAGATTGTTGCAGACGAGATTTCGTGTTGGAAGGTGCCAACAAGCCTTGGCTACAACAAAAGTGTGTTTTTCATCAAAATGGCGCTGGATGGACCCAGGAGGGACCTGGGGCCTCAACTCTGTGTGAGGAGGACTATAGAAAGCCCTCAGGATTCCAAAAAGCGGCCACAGAAGTCACAGGATCTGGGTTCAAAGGAGGTGCAAAACACAGTTGATGCAGCACAACAGAAGTAGGTCCCACGTCGCCAGAGAACAACTCAGCGAGTTGAACGTCGCAGGGTGAAGTGCTGGGGACCTGGGCCAGGCTGTGCACAAAGGAATTTTGCAAAGAGTGCACAGAAGCCTCAAAAGGTGAAGATCACGCAATACACAGGGGTACCATTATTCTAGGGGAAGGCAAGGTCTTACCTCCTCCAAATTGCATCAGCAGGACCTCAAGACAGTCTATTTTGACGATGTCCACCCTCTGTGTCCTAAGGAGCATGCTCAGCACCGTTAAAGGAGTCCAAGAGAACCAGTCGTCGCCTTGGAAGGTGCCTGCTTGGAGCAGGGGAGCGACTCCGTCACTCCACGGGAGATTTCTTCGGTCCTTCTGGTGCAGAATGACGATAGGGAGTCCCCAGAACATGCACACCATGGAAACTGTTGCAGTTGCTGACTTGGAGCTGAGGTTGCTGAAGAAAAGTGTCTCTTGTAGAGGCTTTGTTGCAGTTACAGCGTTTCTTGGAGCAGGCTGTGGTTGATCTGAGGTCAGGAGAGTCTGAAGTTGTTGCAGAGGATTCCTGAAGGAAACTTGCAAGCAGAATCTGAAGAGAACCCACAGGAGAGGCCTTAAATAGCCCTGAGAGGGGAATTGGCTACCTTATCAGGTATGGACCTATCAGGAGGGGTCTCTGACGTCACCTGTTGGCACTGGCCACTCAGAGCCCTCCAGAGTGCCCCCACACCAGGCAAAAGATGGCTGAAGTCTGGGACACACTGGAGGAGCTCTGTGCACCACCTCTGGGTGGTGATGGACAGGGGAGTGGTCACTCCCCTTTCCTTTATCCAGTTTCGCACCAGATCAGGGGAGAAAGGGTCCCTGAACCAGTGTAGACTGGCCTATGCAAGGAGGGCACTATCTGTGCCCTTCAAACCATTTCCAAAGGCTGGGGGAAGCTACCCCTCCCCAGCCTGTAACACCTATTTCCAAAGGGAGAGGGTGTAACACCCTGCTATCAGAGGAAATGCTTTGTTCTGCCTTCCTGGGACTGGGCTGCCCAGACTCCAGGAGGACAGAACCTTGCCTGTGAGGTGGTAGCAGCTGTAGCTGCAGTGCAAGCCTCAGAGAGCTGGTTTGGCAGTACTGTGGGACCATGGAGGAACCCCCAGGATGCATGGAATTGGCTCCCTAATACCAGATTTGGAATGGGGGGACAATTCCATGATCTTAGACATGTTACGTGGCCATATTCGGAGTTACCATTGTGAAGTTACATATAGGTATTGACCTCTATGTAGTGCACACGTGTAATGGCGTCCCCGCACTCACAAAGTCCCGGGAAATGGCTCTGAACCATGTGGGGGCACCTTTGCTAGTGCAAGGGTGCCCTCACACTTAGTAACTTTGTACCTAACCTTCAGCAAGTGAAGGTTAGACATATAGGTGACTTATAAGTTACTTAAGTGCAGTGCAAATGGCTGTGAAATAGTGTGTGCACTATTTCACACAGGCTGCAATGGCAGTCCTGTCTAAGGGTTTGTCTGAACTCTTATGGGTGGCAAAAGAAATGCTGCAGCCCATAATGATCTCCTGGAACCCCAATGCTCTGGGTACCTAGGTACAAAATACTAGGGACTTATAAGGGGGGTCCAGTATGCCAATTGAAGTTGGTAAATGAAGTCCCTGGCCTACAGTGACAAATTTACAAGCAGAGAGAGTAAAAGCACTGAGGTTCTGATTAGCAGAGCCTCAGTGACAGAGTTAGGCACTACACAGGCATACACATTAGGCCACAAACTATGACCACTGGGGTCATGGCTAGCAGGATCCCAGTGAGACAGGCAGAACACACTGACATACAGGTTTTTATCTATGAGCACTGGGGTTCTGGCTAGCAGGATCTCAATGACACAGTAAAAACACACTGACACACACTGACAAACAGGCCAAAAGTGGGGGTAACCATGCTAGAAAGAGGCTACTTTCTCACACAACCCCCACCCCAAACGAAGGACAATAAGGCTAACCTTGGCCAGTTGAGACTTTATTGTCTAAGTGGAGAATAGATATGCAGTAGAGTGGTTACTCCCTTTATCCTCCACTATATAGTTACTTCCCTGTGGGGATGTAAACCGCTCTGTTTGGAGAATTTAACCTAACCAACAGTGTGAGTGTAAATTCTCAGAGTTCCTATGAGTATGTTTTAAAGTTGGGCAGTGGGATTGGTCCACTGGGCCTATGTCAAATGCAGTAATGCTAGACAGGGAGGCTGTCTCAATTAAGCCATAGCTGGGCAAAAACTTTGCCCATACGGCTGTGAGAGAGAACAGAGTTGCTGTTTCTCTTGAGTTGGAGCAGGACAGGGCTGCTTGTCCTATAAGCTCCACACCAGGACAGGGCTGATGTCCTAAGTGTTTAGAGGCAGTGCACGGTTGCTGCACTAAAGTTTCTCTAGGAGGGCTGGAGGGATGCTACATAGTTACTAAAATGGTGCAGTTTTGTACACCTGGATTTTTAGTTCTACAGAAAGGTACTTTTACCTCTGGGAGTTCAGCTGTGGTAGCTGTTGGCTCCTTTGGTACAGTTTCCACCCCAGGAGAGGTTCCTCCCACCACAGGAATGGTATCCTTAGTGGCAGGGTGGGGAAGGGATACTTTGATACTCTTCTTACCTGTTGGTGGAGAGGGATCCTAAGATTTCAGGCCTTTTTCTCTCCTTTGATTTTTCATTTCACCAGAAATTAGAGGAAGCAATTACTCAGGGATACCCAGCATGGATGCATGGGTATTAAACTCTACCTCAACCCAACCTGAGGCCTCTAGGTCATTCCCTAAGAGACAATCTACAGGTAAGCTAGGTGATACCATTACCTGCTTAGGGCCAGTAACTCCACCCCAACTAAGTTGAACGAGAGCTAAGGGGAGAGACTGAGTGGAGTTACTGACATCAGTAACTTGGTACTTCTGTCCAAGAAGGTGTTGTGCAGTTGACACTAGGTTTTCAGTCACCAAAGTGATACTGGCACCTGTGTCCCTATAGGCCTGGGCCTCAACACCATTTATTAAGATTGACTGCCTGTACTTATCCATGTTAAGGGGACAGGCAGCCATGGTGGCAAGGCCAATGCCACCAGGTGTGTCTTGGGACTGTCTACCCTAGTTTCTATTATGGTCCCAAAAGTGAACCCAACTACACCTTTAGTTTGACTATTGCCAGTAGTCCCACCAGTATTACCACTACTGCTAGGGGCACTAGAGTCTGATGTATTAGTGGTGGTAGGCTCAGGGGCTTTACTTGTGCAGGACTCATCCCCTGGTCAATGGCCTTTATTTCTACACACATAACACCAAGACATTTTCTGATTGTGTGAAGAGTTTGAAGAACATGAAGAGGTTTTATCCCCACCCCCAGAGGAGTGTTTTTGACCTGAAGAAGGATCTTTGTGTTTACTTTTCTCCCCATGCTTGTCCTGAGATTTTTCACCATCTTTCTTCTTGCCATCCTTGTCACCCCCTGTATGAGCTTTTCTACTCAGCCCTGTTCTGACCCATTTGTCTGCCTTCTTTCCCAATTCTTGGGGAGAGGTCAGATCTGAGTCCACAAGATACTAATGTAACAAGTCAGACACACAATTATTTAAGATATGCTCTCTCAGAATCAAGTTATATAGGCTTTCACAATCAGTCACATTACTGCCATGTAACCAACCTTCTAGGACCTTCACAGAACAGTCCACAAAGTCTGTCCAGTCCTGTGATGACTCCTTTCTGGTCTCTCTTAACTTAAGTCTGTACTGTTCAGTGGTTAAGCCCAGACCATCCAATAGTGCATTTTTAAGAATCTGGTTATCATCTCAATCATCTTCTCTGACAATAAGAAGTCTGTCTCTACCTTTGCCAGAGAAGGATAACCAAAGGATAGCAGCCCACTGTACATGAGGGACCATCTGAACCTTACAGGCCCTCTCAAGTGCAGCAAACCACTTGTTGATGTTATCACCATCCTTGTAAGGAGGGACAACTTTGTGCAGATTTCTAGAACCAAATGAAGGTTCCCTAGCATTTGTTTTCCTAAAACTGCTGCTGCCACCATGGGGAACTAAGCCCAAACCCTGTCTCTCTTTCTCCACAGCCAGGGATTCCCTTTCTAAGGCCAACTGCTGCTGCATTAGCTTCAGTCTGGCCTCCTCTAACCTCAGCTCTCTGAGTTCCTGATCTAGGGACTGGTCCTCAGGGTTAGAATTATGTGAAGCCTCTGAAACAGAGGTCACATGAGAGTTTGCAGAGGCAGACCTATCTCTAAAAAGCGCCACTCTAGTTACCTGGCCTCTAGGGGTGAAGGGACCCCTACTTGTGTGTGAACCCTTCCCACTACCAGTTATACTAGGGGGCTTGTTGACAGATAAGTCTGTGGAAAGACCCTCCCCAGGATTGTCATTCTGCTCCTCTGAGATTTTCTGGTTGGAGTTATCCTCTACCTCTTCCTCAGTGCTGATTCCCTGGTCATCCTGGAGGAGATTTAAGAGGTTCTTCTTATTGGGGTTCTTCCCAATTCCTATATTTCTTTCAATGCAGAGCCTCTTCAGCTTTTATAGTTTAAATTGTCATAGGTAGTCTTGACAGCTCTAGAGGTGGCTTTTACAGAAGACATTTTGAAAGATAAAAGTTTGGGAAAGTGAGTAAAACAATAGTAGAATAACAGAGCTAACTTTTTAGAGAAAAGAAGAAAACTTTGCAGAACTTTGTAAAAATGTTTGCAAAGTTAAAAGAACTTTAAAGAAAGTTAGAAAATAGTTTCTAGGTATATATTATATATGCTCTAAGCATTGGAGCAAGCTTTTCTTGTGAAAAGCACAGGTAACAAAGTGGTAAAGCAATTGCAAGTACTTATCCCACCACTGCACCACCAATGTAGGAGGCTGGCCTGGTTTGTAGGGGGTACCTTGGGTACTTACATCTTATACCAGGTCCAGTTATCCCTTATTAGTGAAATGTAGTACTGTTATAGCAACTTTGGCTAATAGAGATAGCTATAGCAGAGCAGCTTAGGCTGAACTAGGAGACATGCAAAGCTCATGCAATACCACTTATAGTTACACAGTACTTATACACAAGTAAAGACAATACTCAGTGTTACCAAAAATAAAGTTATTTATTTGGGTGACACAGTACCAAAAATATCTTAGAGACAATACTTCTTCTGGAGGTAAATATTATACACAATATATACACTAGACACCAAAATTAGACAAGTAAATAGTCATAGAACCATGCAAACAGTAGGAAATCCTATAGAATGCAATGGGAGAAAATAGGTCTAGGGGCAACACAAACCATATGCTAAAAAAGTGGAATGTGAATCACGAATTCCCCCCTAGACAAGTGTAGTGTGTGCAGAATCGCTGGCAGAGTAAGAATATAGTAAAGGTAAGTAAATTGCCCCACCCCAGAGCCCAGAAACGCATGAGTAAAGTACTGCAAGTTTCCTTAGGACACACTACACCTCGTTTTTGGGATTTTGCAGCAGCCAACCAAGTCTGCAAAGAACAACTGCTGGATTATTGGACCTGATGACCTGCAAAGGAAGGGGACCAAATCCAGCAGTCAAAAGACGTTCCAGGAAGGACAGGAGCCCCTGCCAACCCAGAAGAGGGTGCAAAAGAAGAGTCTCCGGTTAGTAGAAGACTATAGAAATGCACCCTAGGAAGATCCCAGCGGGTTCCTGCATGATGCAAAAGATGTCCCACGGCATGAAGATTTTTGCAGCCGAGATTTTGTGTTGGAAGGCGCCAACAAGCCTTGGCCATGACAAAAGTGTGTTCTTCATCAAAATGGCGCTGGATGGACCCAGGAGGGACCTGGGGGCCTCAACTCTGTGTGAGGAGGAAGAGGGAGATCTCAGCACTATAGAAAGCCCTCAGGATCCCTAACCCTGAGTGCCAGTCCCTAGATCAGGAACGCAGTCAGCAGCCCCAGAAGTCGCAGGATCTGGGTTCAAAGGAGGTGCAAAACACAGTTGATGCAGCATTACAAAAGAAGGTCCCACATGCTGGAGAACAACTCCACGAGTTGTGCGTTGCAGGGTGAAGTGCTGGGGACCTGGGCCAGGCTGTGTACAAAGGAATTTTGCAAAGAGTGCACAGAGGCCTCAGGAGGCAAAGAAGACACAATACACAGGGGTACTGTTGTTCTCAGGGAAGGCAAGGTCTTACCTCCTCCAAATTGCGTCATGTCCACCCTCTGCGTCCTTAAGAGCATGCTTGTTGCCGTGAGAGGAGTCCCAGAGTACCAGTCATCCCCTTGGAAGGTGCCTGCTTGGAGCAGGGGAGTGACTCCGTCACTGCACAGGAGATTTCTTTGGTCCGTCTGGTGCAGGATGAAGACAGGGAGTCCCCAGAGCATGCACACCATGGAAACTGTTGAAGTTGCTGACTTGGAGCTGAAGTTGCTGAAGAAAAGTGTCTCTTGTAAACACTTTGTTGCAGTTACAGCATTTCTTGGAGCAGGCTGTGGTTGATCCAAGGTCAGAAGAGTCTGAAGTTGTTGCAGAGGATTCTTGAAGGAAACCTGCAAGCAGAATCTGAAGAGAACCCACAGGAGAGACACTAAATAGCCCTGAGAGGGGGATTGGCTACCTTATCAGGTAAGGACCTAACGGAACTGAGACAAAGCTTGACTCACATAGACAGTAAAATAGACTCCCTCTCCTTCAGAATGGACAGAATGATGGAGCAGATTGATATGCACTCGGAACGGCTAGACCAGTCGGAGAGGCATATTTCAGAGGTGGTGGACAGCCAGTCAACTATGTCCTCCGGACAGGCTAAGGTGAGCAAAGAGCGGGTGGCCCTGCACGTGAAAGTGGATGACTTGGAGGCCAGATCCCACAGGAATAACCTACGTGCAGTGGATGCAGCTGAATCTACTGCTCTGGATAACATGGAGGGTGACATAGAACGCCTGCTCATCCAGCTGCTGGGTTGCAACACGTTTTCCAGTCTTTGTGATCGAGAGAGCGCATTGCTCGCTGGGGGCACAGCCCCCTCCGGGTGCCCCGCCACGCCCCATTATTGCCAGATTACTAAACTATAGAGACTGTGATGCTGCCCTGCAATGAGCTAGAGAACTCAAAACCCTTCAGCATGAGGGAATGATGATTTTGCTTTACCCAGATTTCAGACAACAAGTGCAAAAGGCTAAACAGCAATTTATTGCAGGGAAACAGCAGTTGCGGGATCTACGTTTGGAATACCGCATGTTATAGGCTGCGAGTGATGGTGGATGGCAATCCGCTCCTCTTTCCAGACCGTAAAAACCTTGCCCTATTCCTGAAGCGAAGGATGGCTGAGGGGAGAGGACGCAAAACGGTGGAAACCCTCTCACGAGATGGCTGTGACTAGAATTTGTGTAACCACAGGTGCCAGTAGGAGAGCTGTCCTGTGGACGCTGGACAAGGGTGATACAGGGCTGGAGACAAGGCATCAGAGATGGATACCGTCGGGGAGTGGAATGTTTTTAGTGGGGCACTGGCTGTCGGCAGTGGCGCTGCATAGTATGCTACAAAACAGATGGCCAGGGTTCTTATCTTGTAAGATTCAAGTACTTAGCTAATTGACCACTACAACACAGCCGGTGGCCAGCACAAGAGGGATGATGAGCATAGCTGGGCAACATCCACCAAGCGTGTAGAACACTTGTTGGCTTCAGAGAGGGTCACTTTGGTCCATGGAAGGGTGGGGGGGTGGGATGTATACCTGCAGACAGGCGGGTTGGGGAAATGCCTGTTATGGGTGTGGGGGTGGATTCCCAGGGAGTTATATGTTCCAACGTTCTTCTTTAGCAAAGCGATTGCAGACTTACATGCGCTGCTTGGCTGTCACAGGGTTCTACACATTTTGTGGCTAATGGTAAATAGCAATGCAGCAACAAATACCAATAAGGGTCTGAATACGATACACATGGTCACGTGGAATGTGCGAGGTTTAAATGATGCCAGAAAGGTGTGTAAGGTATTGGCCTATTGTGAGAAAGTAGCCTCTTTCTAGCCTTGTTACCCCCACTTTTGGCCTGTTTGTGAGTATATGTCAGGGTGTTTTCACTGTCTCACTGGGATACTGCTATCCAGGACCCAGTGCTCATAGTGAAAACCCTATGTTTACAGTATGTTTGTTATGTGTCACTGGGACCCTGCTAGCCAGGACCCCAGTGCTCATAAGTTTGTGCCCTATATGTATGTGTTCCCTGTCTGATGCCTAACTGTCTCACTGAGGCTCTGCTAACCAGAACCTCAGAGGTTATACTCTCTCTGCTTTCCAAATTGTCACTAACAGGCTAGTGACCAATTTCACCAATTCACATTGGCATATTGGAACCCCCTTATAATTCCCTAGTATATGGTACAGAGGTACCCAGGGTATTGGGGTTCCAGGAGATCCCTATGGGCTGCAGCATTTCTTTTGCCATCCATAGGGAGCTCTGACAATTCTTACACAGGCCTGCCACTGCAGCCTGAGTGAAATAACATCCACGTTATTTCACAGCCATTTACCACTGCACTTAAGTAACTTATAAGTCACCTATATGTCTAACCTTCACCTGGTGAAGGTTGGGTGCTAAGTTATTTAGTGTGTGGGCACCCTGGCACTAGCCAAGGTGCCCCCACATCGTTCAGGGCAAATTCCCCAGACTTTGTGAGTGCGGGGACACCATTTCACGCGTGCACTATACATAGGTCACTACCTATGTATAGCGTCACAATGGTAACTCCGAACATGGCCATGTAACATGTCTAAGATCATGGAATTGTCACCCCAATGCCATTCTGGCATTGGGGAGACAATTCCATGATCCCCTGAGTCTCTAGCACAGACCCGGGTACTGCCAAACTACCTTTCCCGGGGTTTCACTGCAGCTGCTGCCAAGCTCTCAGACAGGTTTCTGCCCTCCTGGGGTCCAGCCAGGCTTGGCCCAGGAAGGCAGAACAAAGGACTTCCTCAGGGACAGGGTGTTACACCCTCTCCCTTTGGAAAAAGGTGTCAGGGCTGGGGAGGAGTAGCCTCCCCCAGCCTCTGGAAATGCTTTGATGGGCACTGATGGTGCCCATCTCTGCATAAGCCAGTCTACACCAGTTCAGGGATCCCCCAGCCCTGCTCTGGCGCGAAACTGGACAAAGAAAAGGGGAGTGACCACTCCCCTGACCTGCACCTGCCAGGGGAGGTGCCCAGAGCTCCTCCAGCGTGACCAAGACCTCTGCCATCTTGGATTCAGAGGTGTGCTGGCACACTGGACTGCTCTGAGTGACCAAGGCCAGCAGGTGACGTCAGAGACTCCTTCTGATAGGCTCTTACCTGTGTTACTAGCCTATCCTCCTTCCTAGGTAGCCAAACCTCCTTTTCTGGCTATTTAGGGTCTCTGCTTTGGGGAATTCTTCAGATACCGAAGGCAAGAGCTCACCAGAGTTCCTCTGCACTTCTCTCTTCACCTTCTGCCAAAGGATTGACCGCTGACTGCTCAGGACACCTGCAAAACCACAAAAAAGTAGCAAAGACGACTACTGCAACCTTGTATCGCTTCATCCTGCTGGCTTACTCGCCTGTTTCCAGGTGGTGCATGCTCTGGGGGTAGCCTGCCTCCTTCTTGCACCAGGAGCTCTGAAGAAATCTCCAGTGGCTCGACGGAATCTTCCCCCTGCAACCGCAGGCAACAAAAGACTGCATCACCGGTCCTCTGGGTCCCCTCTCAGCACGACGAGCGTGGTCCCTGGAACTCAGCAACTCTGTCCAAGTGACTCCCACAGTCCAGTGACTCTTCAGTCCAAGTTTGGTGGAGGTAAGTCCTTGCCTCCCCATGCTAGACTGCATTGCTGGGTACCGCGTGATTTACAGCTGCTCCGGCTCCTGTGCACTCTTTCAGGATTTCCTTCATGCACAGCCAAGCCTGGGTCCCTGACACTCTAACCTGCAGTGCACAACCTTCTGGGTTGTCCTCCGGTGTCGTGGGACTCCCTTTTGTGACTTTGGGTGGACTCCGGTTCACTCCTCTTCTAAGTGCCTGTTCTGGTACTTCTGCGGGTGCTGCCTGCTTAAGTGAGGGCTCCCTGACTTGCTGGGTGCCCCCTCTGTCTCCTCATCCAAGTGGCGAAATCCTGGTCCCTCCTGGGCCACAGCAGCATCCAAAAACCCTAACCGTGACCCTTGCAGCTAGCAAGGCTTGTTTGCAGTCTTTCTGCGTGGGAACACCTCTACAATCTTCTTCACGACGTGGGATATCCATCCCCCAAAGGGGAAGTTCCTATTTTTCTTCATTCTTGCAGAAACCAATGCTTCTTTCATCCGGTGGCAGCTTCTTTGCACCCTCAGCTAACATTTCCTGGGCATCTGCCCACTCTCGACATTGTCGCGACTCTTGGACTTGGTCCCCTTGTTTCACAGGTACTCAGGTCTGGAAATCCACTGTTGTTGCATTGCTGGTGTTGGTCTTCTTGCAGAAACCCCCTATCACGACTTCTGTGCTCTCTGGGGGTTATAGGCGCACTTTACACCTACTTTTCAGGGTCTTGGGGAGGGCTATTTTTCTAACCCTCACTGTTTTCTTACAGTCCCAGCAACCCTCTACAAGCTCACATAGGTTTGGGGTCCATTCGTGGTTCGCATTCCACTTTTGGAGTATATGGTTTGTGTTACCCCTATACCTATGTGCTCCTATTGCAATCTACTATAACTTTACATTGCTTGCATTACTTCCTTTTGCTATTATTGCATATTTTTGGTATTGTGTACATATATCTTGTGTATATTTGTCATCCTCATACTGAGGGTACTCACTGAGATACTTTTGGCATATTGTCATAAAAATAAAGTACCTTTATTTTTAGTATATCTGTGTATTGTGTTTTCTTATGATATTGTGCATATGACACCAGTGGTATAGTAGGAGCTTTACATGTCTCCTAGTTCAGCCTAAGCTGCTTTGCCATAGCTACCTTCTATCAGCCTAAGCTGCTAGAAACACCTCTTCTACACTAATAAGGGATACCTGGACCTGGCACAAGGTGTAAGTACCTCTGGTACCCACTACAATCCAGGCCAGCCTCCTACAAAGACACCATTTTGGTGGTGCAGGCCGAGGATGGCAGTGATATCACAGATCCAGAACACATAGCAAATAGGTTCCACAAGTATTATGGGGCACTCTACACCTCCAAGATTACCTGCTACATACAGAATTGCCATGGCTGACAGCAGCAGACAGAGAGTCCCTTATGGAGCCTTTGTCCCTAGAAGAGATGAGCAGGGCCCTGTGGGTGGAGTATGTCTGAGAGAAAGGCCTCAGGCCTGACTGGATGACAGTAAAGTTCTAAAAGGCTTTTAAGGACATATTATTCCCACTTCTGAGGGTAGTCTACGCAGAGATGGCAGAGGCTGTGTTATGCTGCCCTCCATGTGATACGAGAGGCGATGTTGATTGCGCTTCTGAAGCCTGGCAAACTTCCAACGCAGTGCTCGTTCTACCGCCCGTTGTCATTAATAAATGTTGACACCAAAATCTATGCTAAGATCCTGGCAGACCGACTTGCCATACTCCTACCAAAACTGATTAAGCCGGAGCAATCAGGGCTTAGGGCTATACAGAATATGAATCCAAAGACAAAAGCTGTGGCTGTTTTCTTGGATGCGGAGAAGGCCTTTGATTCGGTGGAGTGGAATTTTATGACGTCAGTTCTGCGGTGGTTGGGAGTGGGGGATGTCTTTCTACAACTAGTGACAACATTGTACTAGAAGCCTTTGGCCAGACTCAGAGTTAATTGGATGGTTTCAGACGATTATTGTGGAGCCGCTGGCATGTGCGTTGCGAGAATATCATAGTCATCGGGGTCTCCCTTTCCAGAACTATAATTGGTGATCTCTGCATCTGCGGACGACACCTTGCTATATATCTGAGACCCACACCGTAACATAGCACCAATATTAAGAGAGATTATACAATAAGGCGCCCTTTCAGGCATAAGGATTAACTGGGATAAGTCCATAATGTTCCCCCTGACGCCGGCCACGACTCCAGTGGATGTGGATTTCCCCCTTAAGTGGAAAACGGGATTGGGTCGGTATCTAGGCATCCGAGTCCATACAGACCCTAAGATAGTAATGGCGGATAACTATGAGGTCGCGATTAAAGCACTGGCAAGAGATGTGGAGAGATGAGTCAGGCTGCCGCTCTTGCTGGTGGGTAGAAAGGCCCTCTTGAAAATGGTGGTGCTTCCGAGATTTTTGTTCTTTTTTCAGAATCTCCCTATGTCTTTACCTAGGGCATTTTTTGCGACCTTGAGGGCTCTGCTTGTTAAGCTAGCCTGGGCAGGAAAGTAGCTGAGAGTCAAATGGCAGGCCCTGACCCTTCCGTACGAGGTGGGTGGGCTTAACGCGCCTGATCTGGAGCTGTATTACAGAGCCGCCCATGCAATGTTTGGCCACACCTGGACACATGGCTCTCAAGACTTGCCATTTCTAAAAATAGAACGTGACCTGGCAGCCCCAGATCTGTTGCCGAGTAGGGCCTTTCATTCCCCGTCTCGAAGATATGGGGAATTCGCTCCTTGAACACTACCACACAGGTCTGGCATAGGCTGATGGGGCGGCAGTGGTATGCGTGGTACGCGTAGTGGCGAGATAAAAGTGCGGTGGAGGCCATGCATAAGCTAAATATTACGCGACTGGGGGATTTTTTCCAAGATGGTAGCATGTGTACATGGGACATGGCAATGGAGCGGGTGAGTGAGACGACTAAGTGTGAGAAAGTAGCCTCTTTCTAGCATGGTTACCACCACTTTTGGCCTGTTTGTGAGCGTGTGTTAGTGTGTTTTTACTGTGTCACTGAGATCCTGCTAGCTAGAACCCCTGTGCTCAAAGATAAAAAACCTAGATGTCAGTGTGTTTTGCCTGTCTCACTGGAATCCTGCTAGCCAGGACCCGAGTGCTCATAGTTTGTGGCCTAATGTGTATGCATGTGTAGTGCCTAACTGTGTCACTGAGGCTCTGCTATTCAGACCCTCTGTGCTTATGCTCTCTCTGCTTGTAAATTTGTCACTGTAGGCCAGTGACTTCATATACCAACTTCAATTGGCATACTGGACCCCCCTTATAAGTCTCTAGTATAGGGTACCTAGGTACCCAGGGCATTGGGGTTCCAGGAGATCCATATGGGCTGCAGCATTTCTTTTGCCACCCATGAGGAGCTCAGACAAACCTTTACACAGGACTGCCATTGCAGCCTGCGTGAAATAGTGCACACACTACTTCACAGCCATTTTCACTGCACTTAAGTAACTTATAAGTCACCTATATGTCTAACCTTCACTTGCTGAAGGTTAGGTGCAAAGTTACTAAGTGTGAGGGCACCCTTGCACTAGCAAAGGTGCCCCCACATAGTACAGGGCCATTTCCCGGTACTTTGTGAGTGTGGGGACGCCATTACAGGAGTGCACTTCATATAGGTAAATACCTATATGTAACTTCACAATGGTAACACCAAATATGGCCATGTAACATGACTAAGATCATAGAATTGTCCCCCCATTCCAAATCTGGTATTGGGGAGCCAATTCCATGCATCCTGGGGGCTCCACCATGGACTCCCAGAACTGCCAAACCAGCTCTCTGAGGCTTGCACTGCAGCTACAGCTTCTGCCACCTCACAGACAGAGTTCTGCCCTCCTGGGGTGGTCAGCCCAGTCGCAAGAAGGCAGAACAAAGCATTTCCTTTGAGAGCAGGGTGCTACACCCTCTCCCTTTGGAAATAGGTATGCAGGCTGGAGAGGGGTAGTCTCCCCCAGCCTCTGGAAATGCTTTGAAGGGCACAGATGGTGCCCTCCTTGCATAATCCAGTCTACAGCAGTTCAGGAGCCCCCAGTCCCTGCTTTGGTACGAAACTGGACAAAGGAAAGGGGAGTGACCACTCCTCTGTCCATCACCACCCCAGGGTTGGTGCTCAGAGCTCCTTTAGAAGGTCCCTGGGTTCAGCCATCTTGCTTTGCAAGGTATGGGGGAGCTCTGGGAGCACCTGAGTGGCCAGTGCCAGCAGGTGACTACAGAGCCCTCCCCTGATAGGTGCTTATCTGTGTAGCTGACCAGTCCCCCTTTCAGGGCCATTTAGGGTCTTGCTCTTGTGTGGTTCTTCAGATTCGGATTGCAAGACTCCAGCAAGAATCTTCTGCATCCTTTACTTCACCTTCTTAAAGAAGAAACTGCATCTGGGCCCTCCAGGAACTCTACAACTGCAACGGGAAGCAAAGACAACTTCTGCAACATTGTATCTTTAGCTCCTGCCAGCAACTGCAACTGTTTCCCAGTAGTGCATCCTCAGAGGACAGCCAGTCTTCAGCCTGCACCAGAAGAATGAAGGAATCTCCCTTGAAGTGAAGGAGTCACTTCCCTGCTTCAGCAGGCACCCCTCTGCAGCGACAACCAGTGGTTTGAGACCCCTCTCCTGACGAAGTGCGTGCATCCAGCATCGCTGGTGGTAGACTGAAGTGGTCCCAATGGTTCTGATGTCCAACTGTCCAACTTTGGTGGAGGTAAGAACTTGCCTCCCCACACAAGACAGTACCTCCTTGCACCACATGTTTTTCAGTTGCCAAGGCTTTTTGGCATCTTTCCACAAACCTCTTTGTGGACTGTGTAGCTCCAGACCTCAGCACTCCTTCCTGCAACGCACAGCTTCCTGCGTGGTTCTCTGGCGGCGTGGGATCCCTTTGTGTAGTGCTGCATAGGCCTCCTTTTGCACCTTCTTTGTCCCCGTGCTGTGGGACTCCTGTGCATGTTGCCTGTTCTGTGGGCTCTCTGAGTTGATGAGAGCCCCCTCTGACTTCCCCTCCTGGGTAGAGTCCACCAGGTCCCTCCTTGTCCCGGGCAGCGCCATTTTCCGCTAACCGCAAGCTTTGCTTGTGCCGAGGCTTGTTGGCATAATCCAGCGACGCAAACCAGACTGCAATCATCGATCCGGAGTGGGACATCTTCTGTACCAACCAGGAACCCGCTGTCTTCTTGGGTGCAATACTGACTTGTTCTTCACAGGTGGTTCTCCTTTGGCACCTTCATCTGGGTTAGCAGGGTCTCCAGTTCTCCCTGGACTCTTCAGTGCTACTTGGACTTGGTCCCCATCTTCTACAGGTCTTCAGGCCCAGGAATCCATCACTGGTGTCTTGCAGTCTCTTCTTCTTCTTGCATAATCGTCTTTCTCGTGTTCTTGTGTGTTTTAGGAAAATTACTGTGATTTGCTCCTGCTATCCTGGACTCTGAGGTGGGTTCTATTACTTACCTTCAGTGTTTTCCAATACTCCCAGCGCCCCTCTACACACTACACTTGCCTAGGTGGGAATCCAACTTTTGCATTCCATTTTCTTAATATATGGTTTGTGTTCCCCCAGACCCATTTCTAGCCATTGTGATTTCCACTATTTCCACTGTTTTCTAACTGTTTTTACAGCTTTTTTGCATACTAGTGTATATATCTTGTGTATTACTTACTTCCTAAGGGAGTATAGTCTCTATGGTATTTTTTGCATTTGTGGCACCAAAACAAAGTACCTTTATTTTTGTAACACTGAGTATTTTCTTTCATGTGTGTGAGTACTGTATGACTACAGTGGTATTGCATGAGCTTTGCATGTCTCCTAGTTAGGACTTGGCAGCTCATCCACACTACCCCTAGAGAGCCTGGCTTCTAGACACTGTCTACATTTCAGTAATAAGGGATAACTGGCCCCGGTATAAGGTGTAAGTCGCTTAGGTACCCACTACAAACCAGACCAGCCTCCTAAATGAAGATATCTCTAAAAAATAAAATGTGTGATTTAACTTCAAGAAATATTTTTTTTTTGCTTTATTTAAACCCTGATTCTTGCCATATCTGTTTTTACTGGCTGTAGAAGTCTGCATATGTTACAGGCGGTAGATAGTGGTGCAGTGCCTGTGTTCCTCCTTTAAAAATGATGAAATTTCTATACTCCTAGGTGGCATGTTTAACCTTACCTCTAAGCCGCTAGTATATAAACCCAGGACATGCAAGTAAAATTTCACTATTGGTCTGTAATCCACTAAACTAATGATGTAAAACATGAATTCAGACTAACCATTAAACCGTGTAGCAGTTTAAATATTGAAATTCAGACTATCAAATTAACCCATTTTCACTGTCATAGCTTTCCTTTAAAATATTAACATGTCACCACTATGTAGGACTTTCGGACTTTCTGCCCATAGAGCATGATGCATGTATTTAAATGAAGAACATGTCAAAATATAGGGGCAGAATTTAAAAAGGGACACACAACATATTACAGCAAGACAAATTGCAGTGATATGTGAATGAAAGAGAGCACAACAGTGCCATATTACAAACACATAGCACAGTTCAGTTCTCTACCTACTTTTGTGCACTTGTGGCTGGTTTGCTTGCTCAAGAGAGGGTAAACCAGCAACACTAGCAGAACTAGCAAGATCAGAAATTTCAGCAGAACATCTTTTGTTATACTGACTGTTAAAGGGAGTAAAAATGTTCTAATCCTCCTTTCCCGAAATACATATAGTAATATGTGCAATGTTAATTTTATTCTCAATTTGTTTTTGAGTTGGGCAGAAAATACCGCATCTCTCTCATCATTTCTGCAAAACTGACTGCTAGTCTTTGTCTGGTCTTGTTGAAATATCTTTGTTATGTTAAAGCTTTGGATGTCTTTACTTTTCAGTATAGCCCATCTGTGATTTGTTTTCAATTTTGCTGAAGAACTAAAGCAAATTTGCCTATTTTCTATCCATATTTCACTGTTCAGCCTAAACTTTGTGTGGGTAATTGTCTAAGAGAGAAAATATAGCAAACATCAAATATTTGAGAATGTCCTCCTCTTCTCAACTCCTCAGATCGTCTAGGTTCCCTCACAAGGCAGCGTCTTCTTCTACCCTAGCAGGTTGTATCAGATAGGCAAAGCATTTGACAGGTATCCACTCCTCTGTCTGTCAAATATGGGCTATACAGACTGTGCAATATCATTCATATGCTGCAGCATTTCTAGCTATTGGTCACTGTATAAACTAGATAGTTAATCATGATTTAACTATTTACTACCAACTATCGTGAAGATTTCTTGTGGACTATATAGTTTAACCAATACTTGCAGTAAACGAAAAAAATCTCTCTTTTCTATTTGACTTACTTTGAAAACAGGACACCTTACCAGTCAGTTAAAGCCCTGAAGAAGTGTTTGTGACTCAAAAGATGTGTTGGCTTTGGCTGTTATATTTTGTTGGTAGCTCTGCCATAATAAGAAAAGTAATTCCTGATAGGATAGAAAATAAAAGAATTGGGAAATTTTTGACTTTTTCAGTAGTGATGTTCACAGATCAATTGAATTGATATTCTATATGAATTTGTGACATGTAAAATAAAATCACCATGGGAAGGAAAGCAAGAACACATCATCATGTCTCTGATTCTAAGGCATTTAGCAACGACAAATTGTCAATAGTAGGCTTGGCAAAGTAGTTAATTGCATGGGTAGTATTGTCTCTGACCAGGATTCAAACCCCACCTGGTGAAGTTTTTTTTAATGTTGTTTTTCACTTTTTTTTATTTTACCCAAATGAAAGAGGTCCCTTTGTAAATCACCCCCAGCACTGTCTGGGAGATTTGTGGCCTATTTAGTCATGGCAGTGCATGTCAGAAATTCATGACATGCTGGAGCATGTAGAAGGAGGGACATGGTTTGCAGTGACAGAAATCCCTTAATTTGTGGAATGAGAGAAACAGGAGGCTTTTATAAGATAAGGGCGTGCATGGGGCCACTGCCAGGATAAAAGAGAGAAAGGGCTATTTGTTTATAAAGCATGAAAAGCAACTGTGAATTTTATTACAAGACTCAGAGGCTCATATTTTGCTTTCCGTTCTTGCTTTAATAAACACAGCAGCCAAGAAAAAACTTAATTACCCAGAAAACCCTGGGAAAGAACTACTGCGTTGCATCACAATAGAACAACCAATTGTATATCGAGTACAACAATAACTATCTTGACTGAGAGCAACAAGCCCTCTTTTCTTGCTGCTCACAGTCAAGATAAATATAATGCTTGCAAAATTATTTCTGTCTTATAAAAGTGAACTTTTATTTACTATAGTAAAATCATATTGTCCATTTGTCATTGTTAAAAACATTCTGTTGTAGCTCGAGCATGATCGGCACTCATTTGGAATGTTGGTTTCATGTTCTTTTCCCCAAAGACACATAAGTGCTTCTTTCATTACTGCTCTTTTATCACATAGTGTTTGCCGTTGGGAGCGCAGACGTTTTGGAGATAGTCTCTGCTTCATCACTTCTGTCAGAACGCTTTCCTCAAGCTGATAAGCTTGGAACATTTGCTCTGTGCTACTTCATGTCTCTGCATTAGTGAGGCTTCCAATTCAGACTGCCCATTGACACACCTATTCCCCTTTAGG
Source organism: Pleurodeles waltl (assembly GCF_031143425.1). Taxonomy (NCBI): domain Eukaryota; kingdom Metazoa; phylum Chordata; class Amphibia; order Caudata; family Salamandridae; genus Pleurodeles; species Pleurodeles waltl. The sequence goes on along the minus strand of NC_090449.1, from coordinate 756,031,712 downwards.
CCCTCCTGTGTAATCTTGAAGTTAATTTGTAACCCTTCATTTGTTATTTTAGTTTTCAAATGCCTGAAGCTTCGTTTTCAATAGGGTACCTCTTAGTTTTTGCTTAGTGCTGTATCCAATTTTGTATAAATGTTTATAAATGTAAATTTTCTTGGGTTTCTGTTACTACTCATATATTTATATAATAATGTCTGAGGACGAAGAAGCTCAAGCCATGCAGGAAAATTTGAAATTCTTCCTTAAGGATTCTGATCAGCATGTGGTGTCTGTGTCCATTTTAGACACTTAAAAAAATTGAGAGGCTTCTATTTCAAAAATGTTACAAGCCCTTAATAAAATTCCTTCAAAAAAAGAAAAGAAATGTACGGCATCTCATGGCATGCTTTCAAAAGGTGTTTTCATCAAAATTTGTCCTCCCACCCAAGATGTTGGATTGTCGGGTCACCCTTCCTCACCCCTCAACATTACTAACATACAGGACACTCACTGTGATAGTGACAGTGGTGAACACTTGTCAATGAAGGTGGTGGGGGGTATTTTAAAAAAAACGGAAAAAAAACGTACTTTATGTTGGGAGAGACGGTTCCGTCTCTCCTTCCTCCTCAGACTCTGGGAAGCATAAGGCTTCCAGACTCCCCTCCAATCACAACGCTGCTGTTAACAGCATGACAGCAGCATCATGATGGGTCTGAGTGCCCTGCTTCGGCGCTCAGACAGGGAGCAGGGCCCTGTGCATTTTCTCCTACCATATGTTCAACACAGCAGGGTGGAGAAATGCAAAGGGTGCATGACTGTTTGGCCGGCCAAACACCGCTGGCCAAAGCGTCATGCGCACTTATGTGCACTCACCACTCTGCCTGAAGCCCACCTTCTCCTCCAGCCCAGCCCAGCCCCACCCCGTCCTAACCTGGCTCCCCTAGAAAAAATGAAATGATAATAACATCACGTTAGTATCATTTAATTTTTCCCTTTCGTCGACTGCATAAAGCAGTGTGGCGACGCTCTTCCATCTTAGCAGAGGAGCAGCCAGTGGATAATGATGGCATTGTGAATTATGACATGGCTAATTGTAATGTCAACAATGATACCTCTAATAATGGGCCTCTGGAAAAAAGGCGCAAAATTTCTCCTTCAGATTCAGTGTCCTATGATTTTGTAGATCATTTAGGGGAACCCATGTTTGACCCCATGTTAATCCATCATTCACATTCTTCCGAATAGCTCCCTTCTGATCATGTGTCATATTATGTTTCATTTTATTTAAGACACTCACTCCCTAGTCCTCCAGAAATAAATTAAAATCAGAGTGTCCTTGTCTGTCCCTTCATACTAGGGTGGCTGATACCCCCATGATTGATCCAAACATTAACTTGTATAAGACACAAAGAAAGACACTGCTGCTAGCATTGTTGAGATCCATGGATTTTGTACAATGTCGCCCAGCCTATGTGTTTTTATAATCTTTGCCAACTAGTTTGTAATGTTATGTCTAAGTTTGTATGGGCTATTTGAAGGCATAGAAAGATGATACGTTTTTAGGAGAGAGAGAGTTAGCTTATATTCTAGTTGCAAATGAATTGTTGTTTTTTTTTCTTAACTATTTATTACAGTCAGGGGCGGAGCTTGCCCGGCTGCAAGATGGCTGCGCCTTAGTGGAGCTCTGCCGGCCACCTTCTGATCCGTGCTTCAATCCTGTGGGCATACTGAATTACAACCCCCAATAATCCAAGCCGCTAACGGTTGATATGTCCCGGAACCAGTAATTTCTATCAGCTGGTGCTGTGTAGGTGATCGGGAGATACGGGCCTGGTGTGAGTCTGGAGCAGCCCGGAAATCAACGCAGCATGGGAGGTGGCCGGTGCCAGTAGTGGCACCGGCCGGGGGACCACAGAGAGATTGTGGCGATGGAGAGGCTTCACCTTAGCTGGCGAGACTAGAAGGGAGGACCAATGGGTGAAGTTGACCGGAGAGGTCCGGAAGTGAGCAGGCCCTGGAGGGAGGGCTGCAGCGGCCTGCGAAGTGCACAGCGCAGAGTGAGAACAAAAAGGGCGCGACGCTGGTGCTAAGCACTGTGGCTGAATAGGGCTATCCTGCAATGTGCAGCGCCACAGCTGGCGAGAGATGGAGGATGGGCCTGGAGGCTTATTGAAGTGGCCGGGCTGGTGAGAGCAGGGTGAGGCTCGCGTGACTTGGGGTTGGAGGCGAAGTGAGACCGCCCCTGGCTGTGGGACAAAGGCCTGAGCACATGTGACTGTGCACGCTCCTCGCTAAGGTGAGGTGGGAGCCATCGTGGTCCAGTGCTGGCTGAGGAGGGCCTCTAGGTACTGAAAAGGTGGAATGATTGGCCCTGGAACCTGGTCAAGTTGTGGAGCGTCTTGGGGTGTCCCAGCAGGCATCGGTGGGGACAGGAGGAGAACTACAGACAGTGTCAGCAGGACAGTGAGCTGCACGGAACGGGGTCTATCCCGGGTGGTGAGTTGCAGTGATGGTGGCTACGAATACGGCTGTTTGTTGATGGCGGGAGCCCTGTCCCAGGGTAGTGGTGCAGAGGCCTTGGCATGCAACCTGATATATATTGGAACAAAGGAGGCATTCTGAAGTGGTGCCTCTTGGGAGAGTATAACCTGTGCACTAACTGACGGCTTGAAACATGGGCAAGATGGACAAAAACCAAACCAAACTACAGTTTGACCAGCGCAAATCAGACCTCCACAGGGGACCATGCGGTGGCTCCTCCTCCACCAGCTTCTGGAGAAGGTGATATGCTATCGGGGGAGGAACCGGAACCACAATCTGTGACCTTCAAAGCATTTCCAGAGGCTCTGGGAGGCTACCTCTCCCATGCCTGTAACACCTATTTCCCTCTCCCAAAGGAAATCCTTTGTTCTGCCTTCAAGGGTTTGAGCTGCTCAAGCAACAGGAGGACAGAAACCTGTCTGTGAGGTGGCAGCAGGTGGGGCTGCCTGGAAAACCTCAGAAGGCTGTAATGACGCTACTGGGGGTCCTCTAAGGAGCCCCAGAGTCTCAGATTGCATGGAATCATACAACCAATGCTCACAAAAGCCTTGGGGTTTGATTCCAACATGTTTCATACAACAGATGGCCATATTTGATATTCCAACATGTTTCATACAACAGATGGCCATATTTGAAGTTACCATTGTGAAGCTGTACATAGGTGGTGACCTATGTCCAGTGTACTTGTAAAATGGCGTCCCTGCATTCACAACGTCTGGGAAATTGGTCCTGGAGGTCATGGGGGACCTCTGTTAGTGCAGGGTGCCCTCACACACAGGTACTCTGCACCCAGCCTTCAGGGTTGGAAGGCCTGCAATATGAGTGACTTATAAGTGACCTGGTGCAGTGTAAATGGCAGTGAAAGTGTGCATGCACCCATTTCACACAGGCTGCAATAGCAGTCCTGTAGAAGCCTTTGCACTGGCTCCCTATGGGTGGTAAAAGCAATGCTTCAGCCCATAGGGATCCCCTAGAACCCCAATGGCCTGGGTACCTAGGTACCACATACTAGGGACTTATAAGGGGGGACCAGTGTGCCAATTTTGGGTGAAATACTGGGTTACCAGTATGCAGTGACAAATCTAGAGGAGAGAGAACATAATCACTGGGGTCTTGGTTAGCAGGATCCCAGTGAACACAGACAAACACACTGATATCAGGCAGAAATTGGGGGTAACATGCCACAAAAGGGTACTTTCCTACACTTCAATTTTACTCACTTAAATTTTTCTGATCATTTACGAATACACAGCAATTAAGTGCTATTAGAAATTGCTTTACTGGTTGACTGGGGTCTCAGCCCTAGTCAAGTAGCATCTACAATCCTTGTCAGGGTAAGGCACAAGCAAACTCCAAATTAATCTGTGCTCAAACCCCTACTAGCCTGGCACAGAGCACTGAGACTTAATTTTGAGGCAATCTGTAAAGTATCCGTGCAACACTTTAAACAGTAAAAACACCACAAACGAGTTCCAGGTTAGAAAAATAGAGCTAAATGTAATAAATATAACTAGATCAAGATGACAGAAATCCAATCAGTAGAACCAGAGTTATGAATTTGTAAAAAATAAACTGCAATTTAGCGCCTAAAAGCATAGAACGCAATATGCGGCCATCTGGTCACGCTTGATCGGGTCAAAGTCAAAATTTCAAGCCAACTGTGATAGAGCAAGGGTCAAATACAGCCCCAAATTAGTTTCTCAGAAGTTTCACCCTCTAAAGTTTGATAGCAAGTGTTCTGTTTCGCGAGGAAGATGTTCTTCAGGAGCAAGGAAAGCATCACTGCTGATGGTCGACAGGGCATGAAGAGCAGGCTAGGCGTTGCAGATGGATGGGCTGGATCCTCACTCACTATGGCAATCTACACAGCCAGACAATGCTTGCTATGTGAAGAGAGGAACTGGAGGTGCCTCCTGCTGATTTATTTGTGCGTGGCATGGTTCCTGTGCAAATTTGCCAGTTTGCAGTTGTGAAAAGCCCAAATGCTTGACTTTATAAGCCCAAGAACCACACCAAGGGCCCAGGATCGGAGATGCTCCACCTTAGAGATCAGAAACTTGTTTAAGATGGGTCGTGGAACGGTGAGGAGCCTGTTATGTCCCTGAGGCTCAGATCACAATGCCAGCTTACTAGCCCTTTGAGTCTGGGTCCTGGGTTTCTACTGGGTTCCAGGTCTAGTTATTCCTCCCCAGGCAAGAGGGCAGCAGGCAAACCCATCAAGGCAGCAGCTCCTTCTTAGTGGCAGTGCAGCAGAATAGCAGTCCTTTCAGCAGCACAGCAATCCTTCCTGGCAGAACATCCATAGGTCCACAAGTTTACTGAAGCATTGGTGTCTGAGGTGCTGTCTTTGCAGTGGGGAACACTTGTGAAAACCTGCCTTAAAAGTGCACAGATGTCCTACCTTCCCTGCCTCCAGACTAAATACAAGGGGTATGCAGCCCATTGCGTAGAGACAGGACATAACCTATTCTGGAACAAGTGAGGCTGTGCTCAGCTCTTCCTCTTGCTAGTGATGGCCCACATTGACACACCTAAGCTCCCATTGTGTGTTGCTGTCTATGAGGAATACACAAATCTCAGTCCTAACTACACCCAGTCAGGTGATCAGACGCAGCTGCAGGCACCAAATTGCTAACACAAAAAATGCAAACTTGCTAAAAGTGTCATTTTCAGGTTTGCAATTTAACATCCAACTTCACCATAAGTTTGAGTTTTAAATTGTGATTCCACAAACACCAGACTTGAAGGTATTATCTCTTCTTAATCGGAAATTACACTTTAAATGTAATGAAGCAACTCCAATATTATCCTATGGGAGAGATGGCCCTACAGTAGTAAAAACACCTTTAAGAGATTTTCACTACCAGTAGATGTAAAACTTAAAAGCAAATGCCCAACATTTTACATACAGTGCATCCTGCCTTTGGTCTGTCCAGGGCCTACCCTAGGGGTCACGTATCTGTAGTTTTGGCCTGTTAAAAGCTTTACTTTGCCATGTCAACATGGCAGTTTAAAATTACATATACACGGGCTGCAATGGCAGGCATGTGGCATGTTTAAAGTTCTACTTCAGTGGGTGGAACAATCATTGCAATCAGTGCTGCAAGCCACTAGTCCCATTTTCATTAATAGGCCTAAGTCACATGTAGTGCACCTTGCTTGGGGCTTATAAGCAAATTAAATATGCCAGCTGTAGCCATGCCAATCTCACCCTGTTTTAAGCAGGAAGAACAAGCACTTTAGCGCTGGTCAGCAGTGTAAAGCGCACAGAGTCCTAAAGCCAACAAAAACGTATTCAGCAAAAATGTAGGAGTGAACTTAAAAAGTTTAGGGATGACCCTGCAGAGAGGGCCATTTCCAACAAGTGCCTTCTATATTAACACAGTTTCAGTTAGTAATAACATGAAAGCCTAGTTGATTTAGCACCCCATCTTAACTTAAATATTGCACTATATGGTAATCATTTTGATATTTAAGTACCCCAAACCAATAAGTGATGTACAATATCATTGTGATTGCTTTTGACAAGATATTCTTTTGTTTGGAAAAGATTAGATATGAAGGAGAATCAATAAAGGCATGAAAAACAACATATTTGTGGTACATTCTTCCCATTTACTAGTACAACTACCACCATTTGTTTGGTTTTATAATTTAAAAAAAACACAAAAACATTTATTCATATTTCCTTTTAGCCAAAAATAGTTTATTAACAGTTTTTTACTTAAATCACGTGTAACACTTTACAAGAGTTGACTAAATGTACTAAATAATAGTTCAATGTACTGAACAAGGCAAAACAGAAGTCCTATTTTAGAGCATCTCTTTTGACTTTTTTCATTGTTTGAACTTCATCAAGTTCATCCTCATCAGAGGGCAGAAGGTATCCTCTCATTAGCACTAGTTCTGCTTTATATGTATTTAGGCCTTCTATTTTTAGGAGAAGTTTGATTGTTATCAGCAATAGAAAAACAAAAAAACATAAAAAATCTCCATACTTTTTACTTTTAGCATTAAAGGTTACATAGAAAGTAAAGATACTATTTGACATGCCTAATATATATATAAGCAACAATGTTTACTATGCATTTTTCCCCAAGCTTGTCATGGACTGAGAAGGTCAAGGTGCTTTACAGTACCTGTAGAATCCATCTTCTAAACATATTTTCAGCACACTGGATCTTATCAGCCCTCATGTATCCCTATACATCACAGCCACATAGAACCTTGGAGATACACTTGGCCTGATATAGCTCAACTAAAATGCTTGGACACCAAGAGCTTGGTTAAACTGGCTACTGCTCGTGTGGCCTTCTCAAGCTTGCATCTCCTTTCTTCAGTCTGGAGCTTCCAATTGTTATTCCCATCAAATAGCACCCTAGGTAAGAAAAAGCCAATACTTTGGCCAATGTGTGATTGCCCACCTAAAAGTTTTGAAACTGGTGTATCAGGGACCTGACATATGATTTTGTGAAGTTTACCTCAAGGTCAAAGCTGTCCATAAATGCAACAAACGTGTGCAGTAGTGACTTCAAGCCCACCATAGTTCATGCCATGAGGCATACAATAAAACAGGTAGCGGTCTAGTATCAACCCTTGGGCAGTCAGCCAGCACTGAGAGGAGAGCCTGTTCAAGTCCATAAATGTAAAGGGTGAGCAAGAAAGGGGAGGAAATACATCTCTGGTGGACATCCCCACTGGTGCCAAAGTGCTGGGTGAAATCCGCATACCGCACCAAAGCTGAGGTGTTGGTATACAGGTTTGATATAAGATGCACAATGGGGGTCATTCTGACCCCGGCGGTCTAAGACCGCCGGGGCCAGGGTCGGCGGGAGCACCGCCGACAGGCCGGCGGTGCCCCGCAGGGCATTCTGACCGCGGCGGTTCGGCCGCGGTCAGAAGAGGCAAACCGGCGGTCTCCCGCCGGTTTACCGCTGCCCTTAGAATCCCCCATGGCGGCGCAGCATGGGGGATTCTGACACCCCCTACCGCCATCCTGTTCCTGGCGGTTCGCCCGCCAGGAACAGGATGGCGGTAGGGGGTGCCGCGGGGCCCCTGGGGGCCCCTGCCGTGCCCATGCCACTGGCATGGGCACGGCAGGGGCCCCCGTAAGAGGGCCCCACAAAGTATTTCAGTTTCTGCCTAGCAGACACTGAAATACGCGACGGGTGCAACTGCACCCGTCGCACCTTCCCACTCCGCCGGCTCAATTCAGAGCCGGCATCCTAGTGGGAAGGTTGATTTGCCCTGGGCTGGCGGGCGGCCTTTTGGCGGCCGCCCGCCAGCCCAGGGCAAATCTCAGAATCACCGCCGCGGTCTTTCGACCGCGGTGCGGTGTTCTGACGGCGGAACCTTGGCGGACGGCCTCCGCCGTCCGCCAAGGTTAGAATCAGCCCCAATGTCTGGATCCATCCACATCACAAGAAGTAGGCCCCACAGTTTCCTGAGGTTGACCCTGTCAAAGGTGGACATGAGGTCCATAAATACCAGGTGAAGTGATCCAGGCCGGGAAACGGTATACTTACTTATGATTAAATATAAATGTAAGTATTGATCCATTGTTTATTTGCCTGGCTGAAAGCCAGATTGGACCTAAAAAAAATATTATTTGTGTCTGCTTTCAACATCAGTCTATTTAAGAGTTCCCTCCCAAGGACCTTCACTTCTGAGTCAATTAGTGATATCGGCTGATTGCAATGTGAGCTGTTTGTGTCCCATACTTAAATATCAGTACAATTACAGCAATAGACCATGAGTCCGGCCACCCTCCCTCACTGCGGCATTCAGAGCCATTGTCAAGCCTGGCCACCAGATCAATGTTGTCCACAAACAAGTCAGAGGGTATACCATTCGGTCGTGGGGCCTTATTGTGAGATAACACCTGAATAATCTGAGAAACTTTATCTAAAGTAAAGAAAATATTAGCTCTGCCCACCAGTAAACCACCCTGGCCCTCCGCACCTTTACTGAGGCCAAAGCTGTTAAGCCCTTTTAAAATGTTCCACTCATTGTTGCTCCAAAATGTGGTGACATAAAAAAGTATAGTTACGTTGGCAAAACAAGGCCTATTTATTGTCCACCAAACCAGAGAGCTCTTTCTAGTTTCACAGGCCAGAGCTAAATCCCCCCTTGGGGTGTCACTGAAGATTAACTTGCAGTTTGCTAAGGCCTTATCATATTTCTTCCAACATGTATGTACCTTGACAATATATATATATATATATATATATATATATATATATTTATATATGTATATGTATATATATATATATATATATATATATATATATATATATATATATATATTGGGTTTTTTTCAAGGTACATGGATGTGGAGTTAACAATAGTAAATCTATACATACCTATTTGCACTTACCGTCTCAATATTTTGCTCTCCAAAATATTTGACTTAACATTCTGTCAACACAATATTTTCCACTTTGATATTCTACCAGATACTGTTTATATTTCTCTCATACACTTTGATACACTATGACTTGACTTAGTATACTATGTATAAAAGCAGGCTGAGACATTGTCTTTTATGGAGGGACATGTCACCAACCACAAAAACTATACATACTTAAAATCACGGATATGTGCACGTATGTACAGAAAAACACACAGACATACACCACTGTTATAGTTGATAACAAACAAGGCCAGTACCTGTCTCCACTCTCAATCTAGTCTCTCCTGTTGTTGGCGAGACGGCTATTAATGCCTGGTCATCACATACTTTCACTCTAGTCCCATAGTGTAGTTACTTGATTCTGGTTATTGATGACATTGCTCTTCTGGCTCAATTTTCACAGGTAGTGTATGATCAATAGAGTAGTCTTTGCAAACTGACTCACTTCTATGTCACTTTTCTAAATTGCGAGAGGAGACAGGTGGTCATTTTGCATGTAAAATTGTTTATCACATTGTGTGTTTGTGTGTCAGTGTGTGGCCCTGCTGTTTTTTTGACTCACATAAATTCCAAAGCTACGGAGATGTGTAACACTGCTATCTTTAAAATTGCTAGACCCTCTGAATTCTATACTATGCTGGACTACACTTCAGAGAGATACTTCCATGGTACCGAATAGCTACAGGCACGTCTTGGGCTACTTGTTGGAGAGCTTTTAATCACTAAGGGGGTCATTCTGACTTTGGCGGTCCATGACCGCCATGGCGGAGGGCAGCGGAAGCACCGCCAACAGGCTGGCGGTGCTTCCTGGGCGATTCTGACCGCGGCGGTAAAGCCGCGGTCAAAAAAGGGGAGCCGGCGGTTTCCCGCCGGTTTCCCGCTGGCCCAGGGAATCCGCCATGGCGGCGCTGCTTGCAGCACCGCCATGGGGATTCCGAGCACCTTCCCGCCAGCCTGTTTCTGGCGGTGTCCACCGCCGGAACCAGGATGGCGGGAACGGCTGCTGTGGGGCCCCTGGGGGCCCCTGCACTGCCCATGCCACTGGCATGGGCAGTGCAGGGGCCCCCTAACAGGGCCCCACAAAGATTTTCACTGTGTGCTGTGCAGACAGTGAAAATAGCGACGGGTGCCACTGCACCCGTCGCACCCCTTCAACTCCGCCGGCTCCATTCCGAGCCGGCTTCATTGTTGAAGGGGCTGTCCCGCTGGGCCGGCCGGCGGTCTTCTGGCGGTCGCCCGCAGGCCCAGCGGGAAAGCCGGAATGGCCGGAGCGGTCTTTCGGCGGGAACCGCTTGGCGGGCGCCGACCGCCGCGGTCAGAATGACAGCGTAAGTAGTTACGAGCCTCATAAAAAGAGCCAGGGTGTGGGGCTTCCATTATGTTACCCAATATGAGCAGTACTCTACATAACGTTAATTCTGGAAGGGGTGCTGATTTAATGGAAATTGTTTGTTGAACCCTGGCAATCTCTTGTTTAAAGAGGATTTACTAGGTAATATGCCATTATGGATTTGATTATTCACTTAATTCCTCATTTCCCCAGCAGTTTTTGTGCATATTATATCCCCTTTTAGCATCCAAAATCTTGTGCTGAAAGTAAACAGACACTCAGGGCCTCATTTACAAGAAAGTGGGGCATCAGCTCTGATGCACCACTTTTCTTGTGTCGCCCTGTCCCCCCCTAATGTCACCATGTTAGCGCTGTACTTATTATACAGTGCACCATGGCACAGGTTAGCACAATAGCGCCAACATTTATGACGCGATTGTGGCGCATTGCTGGAATGGCACCATAAATTATGGTGCTAGTCCACCAAAGTACAGGGGGGCCCATTAGATACAATGGGGACGTCAGTTTAACACGTGCCCTAAAATACCCTTGAAATGCGTTACAAATGATGGGAAAATGAGTGCTGTGAAATCTTGTAGATTTCACTGCACCTTTTTTCTGGGCCTTCCTGTTCGGGAATGCCCCCTTGCATAAATTATACCTGGCACAGGTATAATGTGGAGCAAGAGGTTACAAAGTGACACAATGCAACCATTGCTTCATTTTGTAAATATGGCAGCCTCCTTAAAGCCGCCTTAACGTAAAAAGGAATTATGCTAGGGTTCCGCAAGAAGGCACAAGGGGCTTGTAAGTGAGCCCCTCAATGTTTCCAAGTAGCTCATAATTCAAATTGGACCTATAAATGGTGTTACTAGCCACATTTGAATTAGAAGCTATAGTTTTTTCTAGGAGAGTCCTCAGGGCTCTGTATGAACCATGCTGTGACATGCTAACATGTGTGAAAGGGCTAGGCTGTTAAAGTAATCTATGCTCAGACTAATATGTCTCATATATATGGTGATGCCAAACTTTAGCTGATGTCTAACTGGTCAGTTTAGTTCAGGTTTTGTACGACTTTATGTCAGACACACTGCCTTTATTCCATCAGCTACATTTAGAGATGTTCAGACGCCCCAAAACATTTCTATAGATTGGCACGAACGGCTGTCATGGTGATTCCTATTAATGTAGGGAAGGTTTGAAGGATGGCTCTCTTGAACAAGGGCCATTTGTCAAAATCTCACAAAGTGTTGTCATTTTCATAATAACATTCTCAAAGAGGCTGTTTGTTTTTGAAAAATAAAATGACGTAATGATCCCCGTAGTGTGGGAGTCATTTTTTTACTGCCCCACACCAGCAAGATATACCTGATGGTGACAAAAGCCTTGCAACCACCTGCTCAAATTTGGGCCATTGGTCCGTTGGAGACAGGTTTACACCAATGGAGTTAATTTTCATTTTTCACTGTAAAGCTGCCATTCCATTCACATGCAAAATGGGCAAGTGGACCAAAAGCTTGGAGGAGAGGTTACTCTGTAGCTATTGCATCAGAATACCTTCTGTGCCTAAACCTAAATCAGCTCCTCTAAATCAAGCAATGCAGCATGCTGTATGTAGGTATGTTTCACTAAAGTGGTATTGGTGTGAGTCAGGTCCATTTTAAGCTGTTGGTTTTGGGAAGAAAGGCTCAGAGCGGGAAAGTTCAAATTGCCCGCCCACAGAAGTCATCATGTTGGCCACCTGCGTTTGGCATCGTACCCTGGTCCTAAATTCTATGGTGGGACGTATGGCCTAATTTAGAGTTATGTGGAAGGGTACACCATCCAAAACAAGCTGCTTATTCCTTCCACCCTCTTACAAGTTTATAATATCCTAATCCACGTTTAAAAAGGTGGACAGGGTATTTGTTGCATTTGTAACAAAGTACCAGTCAGTCAAAGTCTAAATTAGGCACTTGCTCAATTTTTAGGAGCTTGGATTCCTCTAGCGGGGAAAGGTGGCAGGTTACATGTGAATAGCACTACAGGAGACAAGATACCTTTTCTCCAAAGTTCTGCTGAAACAGATTTATTGCTCTAAAGAAGTTCCAAGGAGGACAAGCCTGTTTCTGGAGACCAAGAAGGTTGCTCATCCACTAGATTAACTCTGGTGGTAGGTCTCAGTCTTTTGGAGCTCTGGCAATCCAAAAATATTATTTTTTTCAGAGTTAATTCCTTCTCTTTCACCCTCACCTAAGTCTTCCAGATATTAAAGGAAGGTTTTTGTAATTTTAGAGCTTGATCCTGTCAAGGCTGTCCAGGAACAAAGGCAGGTAAATTTTCTGATTTGTTGTGTCACTGTAGATTCACAAGAGGACAGTCCAATGATCCTTGGAGTCCACTTCTTGTTGCTGAGTCCACTTCTTGTTGCTGAGTCCAAGATTGAGCAGGTATCAGATCACAGAAAGCAATGTTTAAGTCCTAACATGTTCTGATCTGTTCTACCACAAGTCCGGAAAGTGAGTTAAAAGAGTAGGTTGTGGGTACAAGACCTGTGGATACCAGCTAGTAAGTGAAATCAATACATGGCTCCTCCCTAACAGATGTAGTTAAAGTTTCAATGGCAATGGCAATGGAGTACAAAAGTGGGGCAATGGCAATGGGGTACAAAAGTGGGAAACTGAATATTTAGGCAATGGATCACTAAAGTTGGAAACGGAATATACAAGTTGGACAGACCCAAAGTCAGAGCACGATACTCGGACCATTTTGAAAGATCAGACAGCTTTTTGTTGAAGTGCTGTCCTCATGAACCAAAAATGATTGGATTGTGAAAGATCCTTACAATAAGTCTTGTATGGAGGGCTTGTGATATATATTGACCTTGGTGGCTAACAGATGCAAAATTGCCATACATAAAGTGAAACATTTTGAGGAAGAATTACCTCTTTTTGTGATGTATTTGATCATACTGATTAGTTTATTCTATATAATGCATTATAGGTTTGATTGATTGTTGTTAGTACCAGTCTGTGTTGTGTTTATGTTATTTGTTTGTTTGTGGTATGTTTATTTGTCACGTTATATGTATGATTAGATGGTTAGGTTTTTGATTTTTAGAATGGTAATTATTTTATATGTAATTTGTTACTTTGTAATAAACAAAGAATGTTTTTTTTGTTTTTTGATAAATCAGAAAGGAGAGTATTTTTCCTTGCTGTTTTTGGTAAAGTTTAATGGGACAACCTTATACATTTTTGCACCAGTTTCTTTTTGCCCAATTGAAAACAATCTCACTGTGTATTTTATCCCCAAAATTCAAGATGGAGAATCCATCCTCCCTTGTGCAGATATTGTCTGCCCACACCGGTCGGTGGTCAAGGAAATGATCAGTCCTCTTTGGGGTCAATCAGAACTAGTCCTGGGGTAGATTCCCTCCCACTGGGGTTGGTGCAAACCTGGCTTTTAGCCAGCTTACTTCTCGAGGCCTCACTGTACATTTACTTGTTCTTAGTTCAACCCTGCTAGTCTTCCTGTAAGGGTAAAAAAAAACACACACACATACCAAGGACATTCCACTTGCTCTGGAGGCAATGTTCATGCTTCTTTAAGGCCAATAATTCTCTGTGCATCTGCTATACAGTTCATGCAAATTAGCATACAGGAGTTTCAGCCAGGCAACAGATAACTTTGTAAAAAAATGCTTTTAATAAATATGTTTTAAAAATCTATCCTTATCAATGTATTGGAATTTTAATAAATGCAAAAATGTCTTTAAATGAATTGTGTAGATATTAACTGTCAATAGTTACAGATTAAATTTTATATAATGTAGTTTGATATTTTCTATGATTTCACTAGAGACGCGTTAGTTGAAATAACAGTTGCGGTCCACTGATGATGATCATGATAAATATTTATAAAGCACAACAAATACCCAGAAAAGACTATCCTGGCACTAGAGACACACCTAATTGTTTTAACAGACTTAAAAAACGTAATGTGATTGGGCTCGGCCGGCAGCTGTAAGGCTATTCTAAAACTTATAGTTGAGAAATTAAAAAGATCTTCTCCACTTACAAGCATCATTATGTTGAGGAATGTAAAGTAGAATGGCATCAGCAGATCATAAAAGTTTGGAATGTATCTATGAAGCTGAGAGTAAATAATCACCAGGCAGGGCCGACAGAAGGCGCTGTGGGCATTGCTTATGAATTTAAACATTACTCTCTTATTTACTTAAAGCCATTGTAAACTATGGAATATGTGTCTGTGTGACTGAGTTGTTGTAATTCATGGATGTCAGAATTGTTATGCCTGTTTCTGAACAGAATGTAAGTGGGTCAAGGTTTTAGAAGGAAGGACAAAATATTGTGCATTGCAGTATTCCAGTCGGGAGACATTGACAGGACTACATTTTACACTTAGATTGACAAGAGAGGGAGCCGTTTATAGGGCATTCAAAGGGCACTGAATATGCATTAACATGCACCACCATGTGTGCGCTAGCACAGAGTAGAGGGCAATAGTATCAAAAGTTTTGATGGTATTGATGTACTGTTAAGGTTTAGTGCCAAAATTTTGAAAAAAGTGAAAGGTGCGGCAGCATTGTTGCTGGCTCATAATAGACCCATGGACAATGCTGCTGCTCTCAGACAGTGCACATTTTGAGGGTGCTGAGCAGGGGGACCCCTGCACTTGTTTTCTGCCAGCCTTTTCATGGTGAGGAAAGCACCATGAAAAGGGTGCCGGAAAACAAGGTTGTATTCAGCACAGTAGTGCTGAGTTGAGCGCTCCCATGGGTGAGTACAACCAAGACATCCGTCAGCCCATTGGGAACCATTTTCCTGGCAGGGCTAGCAGTCCTGTGGCTGCTCCGGCTGCCACTGTCATAATGTGGCAGTTGGACCTCTACCTTGAGTCTGGAGGTTCGAGGACCGCTAGAGTTATAATGATGCCCTGAGTCTGGAGTGATGCAAGAATACTCCACACATACCCATAGCATAGCTTTTGAGTATATTGGAAACTATGAAAATATGTGACTATTCCAATTGTTGACGTGTACTTTTCAGTTATGTATGATCCCCTGTTAGATTTTTAGATGAAAGTTGTTAAAACTCACATAAGATTATACATGCTCTTCTAAACTTTGCTGGACAATTAGCAGTGCCTTTGCACCAAGCACCTTGATACTAATCCTACCCTAATAATTATGGCATCTATTGACATTCTGCTGGGTATGTTACTTTATTAATATTTTTGTAATTTACATAAATCTTTCACTAATATCCCAAAGTACTTTATATTTATTCTGTATGACATATGATGTGCTCTACAATTTATAGAGTACTACATGGTGAATGTCATAAAAAGCAATAGTCCTACAAAAGTTTAAGCTGGGACACTATTAATTTTCTGACCTTCATGACTTTGTGTTTAATACATCCAATTTCTGTGCTGTAAGTATTTTATTATACAGCAGATAACTGAATTTTCTTTTACTATACAACAATGATGAAAATCATAATCAGCTTACTATACAAATGCCACAGATGTATCTGGTATAAAAATAGGATCCAAATCAACAAATTAAAACTTTACTTTTCAAGGAGCATTATACACTAAAGATTTAATGATACTAGCTATCCATCACCTATCCATCCTAATAATATGCTTTTTGGGTGCACCTGCTCAGTTCAATGATTCTCTTCCCTAATGTACATTTTTTACTACTTTCTCCCCTGCTATTGCTTTCTAAACGTATGCAGACATTGCCCCTTTCACCTCTAGTCTCAGGTTGAATTACTGATTCACCCTATTTCATGTGTCATGCCTTCATATTCAATTCCTATACTTGTAGGTTTACTGCTCTTTGTAATCGGCCCTCTCCTGGTATTCACTGCCAGTACTGCCTTGCCAGTGTGATCTTACTATTATTTTTATTCAAAATGCTACATAGCTAGGCCCATATTTTAGATCCTTGTGGTGCAGCGCAGCAGTTCACCTTCCTGCACCACCCTGTGTCACTGGCAAAATGCTGAAATACACAGGATTTATCCACTACGGCACACTCCTGTCCTTCTCCTGAGCTGGTGCTCTTGTGGCATCCTAGCGCTAAGGCAGGCAGCCTTGCACCATGGTGCAAGAGTGCCTCTGTTGCAGGTAGGATTGTTTTTGTGCAGGAAGGTATACCTTTCTGCCCAAAAATAATCTTGAGAGACATTTCACTCTTCTTTGTGTCCTGCAGAGTGCAACATCCAGAGAGAGGAAAATCAAGGAGAAATAAACACATTTCTTCTCTTTGCACCTCTCCTGGGTAGTCATAAGATTTTGGTGCATTCCCCAATTTACAAGTCGTTGTAAATATGGTAATGTGTCAAAATCCATGGGAGTTGCGTGGGAACACCCACAACACTGTATAGGGAACTCCTACGCAGGGAAGAGTAAGACATCTCAACGATTTGCACTGCATTGCCTTACTCTATATCTCTGAAGCCATTCAAAGCCATGCAACGTGGCTTTGCATGGGTTCAAAAACATGACTTAGTGGTTTGTGCCATACATGTACCACATTACGTGTTGTAAGCATGGCAAAACCCACTCGTAAAAATGCCCAGTAGCGCCATGTTACGGCCATGTTACGGTCATATATTTGCTTCATTCTCATAGATTCTTACCCTGACAGGTTTTAATCTCTCTCATTTTCATACTTAGGGTAATTATGGTGCCGGCTCTCCTATCTGCTCTGTTTACAACTTCACCTGATGAGGACCATTCAGACCTTCCTTCCGCCATGGTCTCTAAACTTCCAAATCTGCCTATTAAGTTCTTATAAGCCACCGCTATTTTGCTTCTATTCTCACTGTATCTGCCTCTCTCATCTTGTTTGAAAAACTTTGAACTTCATCTAAGTCTGTAGTAGGGCTGCTAGTTTAATTGTTACTCTTTCTGTCTAGGCTGACCCTTGCACATGTCCTTGCCCTACCATCTTTTATTTTTGAACCCTTATTTCTCTCACACTCGCTCTGAAGACCCAATTCTAACATTTCTTGCATATTTGCACCTCAAAGTGGCTATACCAACTATATTCCCTTTCCTACAGCCTATAAAAACATTTTTGTAACACACCTACTGAATGATGGCCATGTGTTATTTTTCTCACCTCGTGTAATGGCTTTCTTTAAAAAGGGGCCTCTTGACAATGACCTCTTCTTTGCCTTTAGGTAAAGGTAAGCCAGCTTTCCACACATGACTCCACCCACAAAGTAATCCAGCATTATACAATGCTATGTAATAAAAAAAAAATCTGTTTGCAATAGGCATATCTTATCAATGCCTCTGGTATGTGTGGTTCCCTTCACTCATGAAAAAAGAAAGAGAAAGAGATTGACAATCTGTTTCAATAGCTTAAAATCCTCCCACTGATGATCCTGGCAGTTAAAGAGCAGCAGAGCATAGCAGAATCACATACTTTGTATGTGTTTGACTTCAATGCTACCACAATATTGCATGCTCTTTATCTATTTGCACAAGGCACCAGTGAAGACTGGATGGTGATGCTGATAAGGAATATTGGGCCATATGTATGAAAGCTTTTTCCCATAGACACAGAATGGGTAAAATCCTTTCGTACATCTGGCCCATTGTACCATAACTCACTCTAATGACAGATATGTGCTTAGTTGAGTCCTCCAGTTCTATTCTCCTGTTATTTGCGGGCTTTTAGAGGCAAGCGCAAAAAGCTCCGTCCCCTGTAGTAATCTCTCTTTGAGCTTCCAACCACACCCATGCCACGTCAGTCACTTTCATTGGTTCGTGGGCTTGCCTTTTAAAATCCGCTTTCTTTCATTTGCGAACGGCATGCATACGTCATGCCTTTTCCTGCGTTTAGCCCACCTACATAGCACCGGTAAACTACTGAAAACATATGAGGCTCGATGTTTTCAGCATGGTTTCCGGAGTACTTTATCTGTTTATTTTCCACGCAGTGCGATCGCGCTGGGGTTTACATAGCGCAATGGTGCTCGGTTTTTCCGTTTTCAATTTCAGCACAATCGTGCTGCATTTTACATAGTACGATCGTGCTGTGGTTTTTTTCTTTTAATTTGTGTGGCAAGAAAAGTTTGGTTATGAGTTTACAATATTAATAGCTCTAACTTGAGCAAATGCGAGACCCATTGCATTGAAAATGCTTGTTTTATACTGTCAGAACCAGGATTGCAGTGACGTTGTCTGTGAAGGTATCCAAAACACAAAGTCAATAGTCTATCGAGATCCCTCAATCCTAAAGTGCATGAGCTAAACAGGGATTATGTCAGAGACTTTTAGAGACAGTTTTTTTACAATATATTAGAGGTACTCTGATTTCCACACACGCTTGGAGTTGCTATACTTGGGTATTTTTTAATTACTTAATTTGAGTGCCAAAGTAGAATAGATTTGGAATTTCTAGGTTTTGATAAATTGCCACAGAGCCGATTTTACATATAAGCAAGAAACATGTTCATCACATTCTTAGAAAGAAGGAAATTTAATTTCCTTCATGCTCCACTTTGTTTTTATTTCTTTCACAAGGATCACAACAATAATAAACAAGTGAGGTGGGAGTACCTTGTTAATTTTAAACACTCACAAACGTACACCATTAGAAATAACTTTCATCCTCATTAGACACCCTTGAGGGACCTGATGGGCATTGCAGTGCTGGCCCAATGAGGAACTGTCCAATGATGAAGCATGCTACTAATCTCAGTGGATGAGGGATTTTTGTCCAAAATACAAACATTTCCCCCAATCTTAACTCTCTGGAGGATTAACAGGACCAGTATACTTATTATTTCACCAGTTAACAGGGAGTGTTTATGCTGGACCTTTATTACTCCCCATCCCTCTAACTGTTCATGATTATCTTTAAATTGTCAGCCAGTGACTTGAGCATCTGGGAGGGCAAAGTTCGGGGGTCCTACTGATGTCTGTTTATTCCTACTGATGTCTGCGTACTCCTGTACTCACTACTGCCAGAATCCTTCCTCTATAATCACAAGTTTAGATGTCTTTTGATATTTCAGGGGCCCAGTCTCAGTCCATGGCTCTCCAATTCCAAGTCACCACAACTCTGGCACCTCCTTGAGCTTCACTTGACTCACTGTTCATTGTCCATGTTCATCTTCAGTAGGGCTTAGGAGATAGAGACCTGCAGTTCTTTTGAGCCCTTCTGCAGATAAGCACAATGTGGTTGATCTCTCAAGTCTCACAGCATTCTGATCTAGTCACATGTTGCCTTTGCAGCATGCAACAGGGGATGTCCGAAGGTTGAAACTGTACAGAAGGAAGGAAAAGTAGAACCACTCTCAGGAAGCCAGAGCTTACTACTTTTGCACAGGAGGTAGTATTACACGGCTGAGGTAGAGCCTCACATTTCTACATGTATCTGCACCTGTAATAAGTGCAAGTCAGCATGTATGTTATTGAGTGTGTCCTTTTAATTTGTTTGTCTGCTTGTTCATATATGTGCCGCAGCCTATGGCCCTCATTATGACATTGGCGGTAAATCCCACTTACCGCCATGCTGACTGCCGCCAACATACCAGCCCTGCGGCAGATGTCCGTTCACCATATTATGACACACACACACCAATCCATCACTATTCAGCTACACACACAAGTCCGCCACACCAAAGGTCAGTGAAAACTGGTGGTATCCAAACCCACACCGTCACGCCAACAGAACAACGCCCACAACATTATGACCCACGAATCACCATGGTAGACATTCAATGGCAGTAAACCATTGGCGGTACATACCGCTGCGCTCAAACTACACACACACATACAAAACACCACCACATTGGACAATTCAAACAACACACACCTGACACCCATACACACACCACGCCTATACCACTATAAAACACACACCCACATTACCCACAACCCTTTACGAATACAAACCATTACCAACAGATAGAGACAGCAAGAGCACTCAAACAACCAGAGCCACATACCACCATCACCTATACACCACCCACGTACCTTACATCACACACCCTAACACATCACCCTACACACCCTCACCCACACCACTCACACTACACCCATGGCACCACAACGACACCCCAGATTCTCTGTGGAGGAGCTAAGGGTCATGGTGAAAGAAATCATCCGGGTAGAGCCACAGCTATTTGGATCACAGGTGCAGCAGATATCCATTGCTAGGAAGATGGAGCTGTGGCGGAAGATCGTGGACAGGGTCAATGCCGTGGGACAGCACCCCAGAACAAGGGATGACTGGGGGAAGGTGCGTTCCATTGCAGCACGACACCAGCTCGCAGTATAGAGGACTGGAACCCCACCTCCTCCCCCACAACTAACAACATGGGAGGAGCAAGTCTTGGCAATCATGCATCCTGAGGGCCTGGCAGAAATAGGAGGAGGACTGGACTCTGGTAGGTCAACTCTTTACTACTTTCACCCCCCTACCTGCATGCCATCACATACCCCGACCCCACCCTCACTCCCTTCACTCCACTACCTCCCACACACCCCACCATCACAACCCACTCATCCAAATGCCAAGCCCAGTATACACCACCAATGCATGGAGACCACTCACAGCCCTGCATGGACACCTACCACTAAGCATGCACAATAGAGGATCACCTAGCCCACCACATAACAACTCACACAAGTAAAAGCTGCCAGGGCAATAACAACCATAGAGGGCAACCCACCCATGCACAATATGTCACACACAGAAATAATAACACTGCATATACATCCCTACAGGTATCCCAGCCAATGTCACCAAAGAAGAGGTGCCCGCAACATCCAGTCCTCCCACAGAAGAGGCCCACTGTGATGACAGTGACTCTGCTCGCCTGAATCTGGGTGACCAACCTGGCCCATCAGGGACCGCTGAACAGCCGGTTACCCAGGCACAGTCCCACACCGCCACAGAGTCTCCCCCTCAGGAAACACCACCACAGCACCCACCCTGCGTGCCCATACCTCTGTCCCCAGGACACGTAAATCAGAAGTGTGTCCACCACTACAGGGACCCACGGGCACACTACAAACCCAAGACAATCAGGGACCTGGGGTCAGTGGCAGTGGGCACACAGTTCAGGTGTCAGAGGCACAAGACAACAAGACAACAGGGAAGCTGGGAGGACTGCTGTGTGCCAGGGGGAGGACAGGCCCAGGGAACCGACTCTCCAGGAGGCACTCACCGCGATCCTGGGAGCATACCACCATTCCCAGGACACGCTGGGCCAGATCCTGGACAAGTTGATGGAGAACATGCGGCAGTAGGAGGGACAGTACCTGGGGATCAGGGAGGACTTGAAGTCCATTAACACCACTCTGGTCTCCATTGCAGGGGTGCTGGCAGACATGGCCAACATTATGATGGAGACAGTGTCACACCAGCGGGCCCCTGCCACTTCCCAGACTACTCAACAGCCCTCCACCTCCGCTGCCGCTAGTGGACAGGAGGCACTGCCACAGGCCTAAAAGGCCACCAGCACTCCTCCCCCTGCAGAAGGAGAACCGCCCCGCAAATGTTCCCTGCGATCCAGGTAGAAGCCAGAGACTATTGACAAACCCCCCTCCAGGAAATAAGACTCTCCTTATTTTCACCTTTGTGTCCCACTCTGTCACCTTGTTCACCGAGCACTGCCATTGCTCCCCTTCCCATGCCCCCTTGGACAATGCACCTGTGCTACAAATAGACTAGCCTCTATCCTGGACTTTCCTCCATCATCACCCCGACCCATTGCACTTCCCACTTTTCTTCAGAGCACTGCAATAAACACACTTTGAAAAAATGGAGTATGTCAAATGATTTAAGTATGTATTCGTTTAACAAGGTTTAAACATTGCAATTCAACTGTACAGTAATGTATACATAGGAAAGACCTGTAGTTGGCTGCAGTGAACACTCCAGGAGCGATAGTGGGGCACCAACATCTGCAAAAAGAGTTGCCAAAGGGTACAGTGAGTGGGCATAGAAGTGGGAATTCACAGCCTGCCAGTGACAATGTCAAACACAAAACTGTCAATGAAATGTGAAGTTACACTGTCCTACCTGTGTGTCATTGGAAGTATTGACGTATCACTGCAGTTCTGTTGTCCTCATCCTCTGCCTCCTCATCTTCACTGTCCACAGGGTCCACAGCTGTCACACGGCCATCTCCAGCCTCTTCCTCCTGCAGAAAAAGCACCTGGCATCTCAAGGCAAGGTTGTGCAACATGCAGCATGCCACGATTATCTGGCTGACCTTCTTGGGTGAGTAGCACAGGGATCCACCTGTTAGATGGAGGCACCGAAACCTGGCCTTCAGGAGGCCGAAGGTACATTCTATTCTACTTCTTGTTCACCCATGTGGCTCATTGTAACATTCCTCTGCCCTTATCCTGGCATTCCTCAAAGGGGTCAATAGCCATGAGAGGTTGGGGTAACCAGAGTCACCTGCAAATATCAAGGGACAACTGTTAGCCACACAGTGTGCCATATGGCCCCTACCATACCCATACACCAACATCCACTGTGTGGGAACCAGGGCTCACCTATTAACCACACCCTGTGCCTCTGTAGTTGGGCCATCACATTTGAGATGCTGCTATTCCTCAGGATAAAAGCATCATGCACCGACCCAGGATACTTAGCATTGACATGGGAGATGTACTGGTCCGCCAAACACACCATCTGCACATTCATCGAGTGAAAACTTTTTCGATTTCTGAAGACCTGTTCATTTTGCCCGGGGGGGACAAATGCAATATGTGTTCCATTGGTCACCCCAATGATGTTGGGGATATGTCCCATTGCATAGAAGTCAGCCTTCACTGTGGCGAAATCCTCCACTTGGGGGAAAACAATGTAGCTGCACATGTGTTTAATCAGGGCAGACAACACTCTGGTCAGCACTATTGAGAACATTGGCTGTGACATTCCTGCTGCCAAGCCAACTGTCACTTGGAAAGAACCAGTTGCCAGGAAATGGAGCACTGATAGCACTTATACAAGAGGGGGGATCCCTGTGGGGTGACAGACAGCAGATGTCATGTCAGGCTCCAGTTGGGCACACAGCTCTGTGATTGTGGCCCTGTCAAGTCTGTAGGTGAGGATAATGTACCTGTCCTCCATTGTTGCCAAATCCACAAGGGATCTGTACACGGGGGGATATCTCCATCTCCTATTCATCCTCAGCGGTTCTGTGATGCAGTTATGATCCATGGTCTACCCCCTCCTGAAATGGCGTCCGCCTGTCCTGTATGTGGGGACAGGTTGAAGTGAGGTAAGTCCGCTGACGTTGTGCGCCGTTGCGGGAGGCAGTCAGGAACCGCAGTGCAACTCCTCATTGGTTATTATTGGGCCCTATTGGGTACAGTGGCCAATGGTGATGTATGCCAGTGATGACAGTATGCACCGTCGCAGACATCACCGCCATTTTCAATCTTTTCACTCACTTGCTACCCAACCTTCAACAGGAGAGGACCTACACTGCATGTGCTGCTGTGACCTGTATCTGGAACCTGACCCGTGTGACTAGGGAAAGGGCCCTGCCTTCACCTCAGTGGAGTTGGAGAGACTAGTGGATGGGGTTCTACCCCAGTACGGACTGCTGTATGGGCCTCCAGACCAACAGGTGAGTACACTGTGAGCACGATGCATGGGGCATGAATGGATGGAGTGGTGTGTGTGATGGCCTCGTGTAGGGGGGGTTGATGGATGGGCCCTGGGCAGCGTGCAGCATGTATGCTGGGCCATGTCTGAGTGTAAGGGAATGGGAGGGCTATGGTGGGTCATGAGTGTAACAGGCAGGACGGTCTAAATAATACCTTTCCCTGTGTATATTTCCTCTGCAGGTCAGCACCCATCAAAAGAAGGGTATACGGCGTGCCATCCCAAGGACGTGCGGACCCTGGGGGTCTACGGCAGGCAGAGCACCCACTGTCTAAACAGTGGGAGGACCTGAGACGCTGGGCACAGAAGATGGCAGAGGCCCAGCTGGGGATGGTCTTCCAACGAGGAAGGGGTGCCTGTTGAACCCTGACCCCCCTGATGGCAGACATACAGGCGGTGGCCTATCTGGAGCTGGATGGGTACTTGGGGGCATCACAGCAGCAACAAGGGTGAGAGTACAGTGCCCATTCATTACTACTTACGCCTACTGGGGTGGTATCCGGGTGGGGGGAGTGTGCCTGTGGGTGCCCCTAGGCCAGGGCTGACATTGCAGTGTAGGTCCCATGTTGGGCAGGGTTCTGATGTGATATTCCTCCAACCTAGCTAGTAGGCATCCACTACTGGGCAGGGGTGTGTGGGTCCCAGGAATGCTGCAGTGGGCGGTATGTGTCCCTCCCCTTGCCTTGGTGACTAACATTGTTACCGGTAGTGCATTACATAGTACGTAGGGCTGTTCCCTGTGTGTGAGGGTGCTGTGTACGCCAACGGTGGTGTTGGTGCAGCCATTGACCAAGTGTATCCTTTGTCTATTCCCCCATTTTTGTTTTGTCATCCTGTCCTTATGTGCATTAGCATCATCTGGCGGAGGACCAGAGGCACCGGAGATGGAGGGAGCTGCATCTCACAGGACCCAGGAGGCAGAGTCCACCAATGCTGAGGGCACCAGTGGGACAGAGGGTGAGGGGAGCACCACTGCGGAGACTCGAGGGGACAGTTCGGACATGGATACCTTGTCTGATGGAAGCTCCCTGGTGGTGGTGGACGCCTCTTTACCCATCCCGGCTACAGGTACAACCGCCACCCACCCGTACCAGCACCGCCCTCCCAGCAGCCCCTCAGCAAGTTGCCCGTGCATGATCACCCAGGAGGGTGGGCAACCCCTTTGCCCCAGGCACCTCAGGCCTGCCCCAGTTAGCCCTGCTGCCCTGAGTGAGGAGGCTATTGACCTCCTGCGATTCATTTCTGTTGGGCAGTCAGCCATAGTGAATGCCATCCAGGGGCTGGAAGCTCAAATGCAACAGTCCAATGCATTTCTGGAGGGCATTCACACTGGCTTGGCAGCCCAACAGAGATCAATCCGGGCTCTGGCCTCCTCTCTGATGGCAGCCATTGGCCCTGTTTCCACCCACCCCCTCCAACCTCCTCTAATCAATCCCATTCTCTTCAACCCCTGTAGGAAAGTACCATCTTGCCTGTCATGTTACCCCCATATTTCACTGTATATATGTTGTTTTAGTCTGTGTGTCACTGGGACCCTGCCAGGCAGGGCCCCAGTGCTCATACGTATGTGCCCTGTATGTGTTCCCTATGGGATGCCTAACTGTCTCACTGAGGCTCTGCTAACCAGAACTTCAGTGGTTATGCTCTCTCTGCTTTCCAAATTTGTCACTAACAGGCTAGTGACTAAATTTACCAATTCACATTGTCATACTGGTACACCCATATAATTCCCTAGTATATTGTACTGAGGTACCCAGGGTATTGGGGTTCCAGGAGATCCCTATGGGCTGCAGCATTTCTTTTGCCACCCATAGGGAGCTCTGGCAATTCTTACTCAGGCCTGCCACTGCAGCCTGAGTGAAATAACGTCCACGTTATTTCACAGCCATTTACTACTGCACATAAGTAACTTAAAAGTCACCTATATGTCTAACCTTCACTTAGTGAAGGTTGGGTGCAAAGTTACTTAGTGTGTGGGCACCCTGGCACTAGCCAAGGTGCCCCCACATCGTTCAGGGCAAATTCCCTGGACTTTGTGAGTGCGGGGACACCATTACATGCGTGCACTATACATAGGTCACTACCTATGTATAGCGTCACAATGGTAACTCCGAACATGGCCATGTAACATGTCTAAGATCATGGAATTTTCACCCCAATACCATTCTGGTATTTGGGGGAGAATTCCATGATCCTCCGGGTCTCTAGCACAGAACCCGGGTACTGCCAAACTGCCTTTCCGGGGTCTCCACAGCAGCTGCTGCTGCTGCCAACCTCTCAGACAGGTTTCTGCCCTCCTGGGGTCCAGGCAGCCCTGGCCCAGGAAGGCAGAACAAAGGATTTCCTCTGAGAAAGGGTGTTACACCCTCTCCCTTTGGAAATAGGTGTGAAGGGCTGGGGAGGAGTAGCCTCCCCCAGCCTCTGGAAATGCTTTGATGGGCACAGATGGTGGCCATCTCTGCATAAGCCAGTCTACACCAGTTCAGGGATCCCCCAGCCCTGCTCTGGCGTGAAACTGGACAAAGGAAATGGGAGTGACCACTCCCCTGACCTCCACCTCCCGGGGAGGTGCCTAGAGATCCTCCAGTTTGTCCCAGACCTCTGCCATCTTGGAAACAGAGGTGCTGGGGCACACTGGACTGCTCTGAGTGGCCAGTGCCAGCAGGTGACGCCAGAGGCTCCTTCTGATAGGCTCTTACCTCTCTTGGTAGCCAATCCTCCTTTGTTGGTAGCCAAACCTCCTTTTCTGGCTATTTAGGGTCTCTGCTTTGGGGAATTCTTCAGATAACGAATGCAAGAGCTCACCAGAGTTCCTCTGCATCTCCCTCTTCACCTTCTACCAATGATCGACCGCTGACTGCTCCAGGACGCCTGCAAAACCGCAACAAAGTAGCAAGACGACTACCAGCAACATTGTAGCGCCAAATCCTGCCGGCTTTCTCAACTGTTTCCAGGTGGTGCATGCTCTGGGGGTAGCCTGCCTTCACCCTGCACCAAAAGCTCCGAAGATTTCTCCCGTGGGTCGACGGAATCTTCCCCCTGCTAACGCAGGCACCAAAAGACTACATCACTGGTCCTCTCGGTCCCCTCTCATCCTGACGAGCATGGTCCCTGGAACAAAGCAACTCTGTCCAAGTGACTCCCACAGTCCAGTGACTCTTTAGTCCAAGTTTGGTGGAGATAGGTCCTTGCCTCCCCACGCTAGACTGCAAAGCTGTGTACCGCATGATTTGCACCTGCTCCGGCTCCTGTGCACTCTTCCAGGATTTCCTTTGTGAACATCCAAGCCTGGGTCCCCAGCACGCCATCCTGCAGTGCACAACCTTCTGAGTTGTCCGCCGGCATCGTGGGACTCCCTTTTGTAACTTTACGTGGACTCCAGTTAACTCTTCTTCCAAGTGCCTGTTGGGGTACTCCTGCGGGTGCTGCCTGCTTCTGTGAGGGCTCTCTGAGTTGCAGAGCACCCCCTCTGTCTCCTCCTGCAAAAGGCGACATCCTGGTCCTTCCTGGTACTCAGCAGAATCCAAAAACCTTCACCGCAACCTTGCAGCTAGCAAGGCTTGTTTGCGGTCTTTCTGCGTGGGAACAATTGTGCAAGCTTCATCGCGACATGGGACATCTGTCTTCTAAAGGAGAAGTTCCTAGTCCTCCTCTTTCTTGCAGAACTCTAAGCTTCTTCCAACTGGTGGCAGTTTCCTTGCACCTTCAGCTGGCATTTCCTGGGCTCCTGCCCCCCCTCAACACTGTCGCGACTATTGGACTTGGTCCCCTTGTCTTTCAGGTACTCAGGTCCGGAAATCCATTGTCAGTGCACTGCTGGTGTTTGTTCTTCCTGCAGAATCCCCCATCACGACTTCTGTGCTCTCTGGGGGTAGTAGGTGTACTTTACTCATACTTTTCAGGGTCTTGGTGTGGGGTATTTTTCTAATCCTCACTGTTTTCTTACAGTCCCAGCGACCCTCTACAAGCTCACATAGGTCTGGGGTCCATTCGTGGTTCACATTCCACTTTTGGAGTATATGGTTTGTGTTGCCCCATTCCTATGTGCTCCTATTGCAACCTATTGTAATTCTACACTATTTGCATTACTTTTCTTGCTCTTACTTACCTAATTTTGGTTTGTGTACATATAATTTGTGTATAGTGCTTACCTTCTTACTGAGGGTACTCACTAAGATACTTTTGGCATATTGTCATAAAATTAAAGTACCTTTATTTTTAGTAACTCTGTTTATTGTGTTTTCTTATGATTTTGTGCATATGATATAAGTGGTATAGAAGGAACTTTGCATGTCTCCTAGTTCAGCCTAAGCTGCTTTGCCATAGCTACCTTCTATCAGTCTAAGCTGCTAGAAACACTTCTTCTACACTAATAAGGGATAACTGGACCTGGCACAAGGTTTAAGTACCTCTGGTACCCACTACAAGCCAGGCCAGCCTCCTACATTGGGTGTGCAGCGGTGGGATGAGTACTTGTAACTACTTACCACTTTGTCATTGTGTACTTTTCATAAGAGAATCAAATACAAAACAGTTCAGTGTATGTACACTTAACCAAAAAGTTTTGCTTTTCTCCTCTAAAACTTTTTACAAAGTTCTGAAAAGTTTCCTAAAACTTCTAAAGGTTTTCTAAAAGTTAGAAAAAACTTTTTCTCTGTTCTTTAAAAAGTTCTGAAACTGTTTCTTCCTTCTCACTATCTCTAAACCTTTTGCTATCATGTCTGTGGTAGATTCAGCTCTTAAAACTGTCAATACAACTTATGACAATATGAATTACAAGAGCCGAAGGAGTCTCTGCTTAGAGAGAGGTTTAGTTATAGGAAAGAACCCTACAAAAGAGTTTCTGTTTAACATGCTTATTGTAAATGATGAGTCACAAGCAGGCCCATCAGATGAGGGGTTAATAGAGGGTTCCCAATCTGACTCAGAGGAACACCTTGAGGAGGGTGGGGAGGGTTCTGAACAGGGTGGCCCTTAGCAGGACACCCAGTAATGTTGGTAGTAATGGAGGTTCCCATCACAGTAGGGCAGCCTTTATTCCTAGAGGCCAAGTTTATACGGTCCAGTCAGTTAGGGACAGATCCCCCTCTGTAATTTCCAACTTGTCTTCTGTGTCAAAGCATTCCCAACCCACCCACCCTGAGGATAACTTGTTAGAAAGGGAACTCAAAACGTTGAGGGTTGTTGAGGGTTGAAGAGACCAGACTGAAGCTTCAACAGCAACAGCTGGCCTTAGATAGGGAATCCCTAGACATTGAGAAGGAAAGACAGAGGTTGGGGTTAGGACCCCATGGGGGCAGCAGCAGTATTCCTGAAAGTAATCCTGTTAGAGAGCATGATTCCAGGAATCTGCACCAGATAGCCCCCTTACAAGGAGGGGGATGACATCAACAAGTGGTTTGCTGCACTTGAGAGGGCCTGTATGGTACAGGGGTCCCTCAAAGGCAGTGGGCTGCTGTTTTGTGGCTATCTTTCACTGGAAAGGGTAGGGATAGGCTCCTTACTGTGAAAGAAAGTGATGCCAATAATTTTACAGTTCTTAAGAATGCACTCCTGGATGATTATGGCTTAACCACTGAACAGTACAGGATAAAGTTCAGAGAGACCAAAAAGGAGTCTTCACAAGACTGGGTTGATTTCATTGACCATTCAGTGAAGGCCTTGGAGGGGTGGTTACATGGCAGTAAAGTTACTGATTATGACAGCCTGTATAACTTGATCCTGGGAGAGCATATTCTTAATAATTGTGTGTCTGATTTGTTGCACCAGTACTTGGTGGACTCTGATCTGACCTCTCCCCAAGAATTGGGAAAGAAGGCAGACAAATGGGTCAGAACAAGGGTGAACAGAAAGGTTCATACAGGGGGTGACATAGATGGCAACAAGAAGAAGGATGGTAAGTCTTCTGACAAGGGTGGGGACAAATCTAAAAATGAGTCTTCATCAGGCCCCAAAAACACTCTGGTGGGGGTGGTGGGCCCAAATCCTCTTCTAATCAAAACAAAGAAAAGAAACCATGGTGCTATTTATGTAAAATAAAAGGCCATTGGACAACAGATCCCAGTTGTCCAAAGAAAAGCACCAAGCCTCCTACCACTACAACCCCTACTGCTACACCTAGTGTCCCTACTAATAGCAGTGGTGGTGGGAGCAAACCTACTAATAGCCAATCCAAGGGAGTAGCTGGGCTCACTTTTGGTAACTTAGTTGGGGTTGGTCTGATTAAGGAGACCACAGAGGCTGTGTTAGTCTCTGAGGGGGCTATTGATTTAGCCACCTTGGTTGCTTGTCCCCTTAACATGGATAAGTACAAGAAACTACCCCTAATAAATGGTGTTGAGGTTCAGGCCTACAGGGACACTGCTGCCAGTGTGACTATGGTTATTGAGAAACTGGTCCACCCTGAACAACACCTACTTGGTCACCAGTACCAAGTAACCGATGCTCACAACAACACACTTAGCCACCCCATGGCTGTTGTAAATCTCAACTGGGGGGGGGGGTTACTGGTCCAAAGAAAGTTGTGGTAGCCTCAGATTTACCTGTAGACTGTCTACTAGGAAATGATTTGGAGACATCAGCTTGGTCAGATGTGGAGTTGGAGGCGCATGCAGCAATGCTGGGCATCCCAGGGCATATTTTTGCTTTAACAAGGGCTCAGGCCAAAAAGCAAAAAGGACAGGGTGACTTGGATCCTGGAACAATGGACCAAGCGCTCCCTAAAGCAAGGGCTAGTAGAAGTAAAGCACTTCCTACTATCCCTCCCTCTACAGTGGATTCTACTTCTGAGGAAGAAGAATTTCCACCCTGTGCAGAACCTACACCAGAGGAGCTGGAAGCAGACACTGCTGAGCTTTTGGGTGAAGGGGGGCCTGCCAGGGAGGAGCTGAGTGTGGCACAGCAGACCTGTCCCACACTAGAGGGTCTAAGACAGCAAGCTGTCAAACAAGCTAATGGGGATGTCAGTGACTCTCACAGAGTTTACTGGGAGGACAACCTCTTGTACACTGAAGCAAGGGATCCTAAACCTGGAACTGCCAGGAGGTTAGTGATTCCTCAGGAGTACAGAAAGTTCCTCCTAACTCTAGCACACGACATTCCCCTAGCTGGACATCTGGGACAAATGAAAACTTGGGACAGGCTTGTTCCCTTGTTTCATTGGCCTAGAATGTCTGAGGACACAAAATAATTTTGTAAGTCCTGTGAAACCTGTCAAGCCAGTGGCAAGACAGGTGGCACCCCAAAGGCACCCCTTATTCCACTGCCTGTGGTTGGGGTTCCCTTTGAAAGGGTAGGGGTTGACATAGTTGGCCCCCTTGACCCTCCTACTGCTTCAGGCAATAGGTTTATCTTGGTGGTAGTGGACCATGCCACAAGATATCCTGAAGCAATTCCTTTAAGGACCACTACAGCACCTGAAGTGGCAAAGGCCCTCCTGGGAATATTTTCTAGGGTGGGCTTCCCAAAGGAAGTAGTATCAGACAGGGGAAGCAATTTCATGTCTGCTTACTTAAAGGCCATGTGGAAGGAGTGTGGTGTGACTTACAAGTTCACTACACCCTATCATCCACAAACAAATGGACTGGTGGAGAGATTTAACAAAACTCTCAAAGGCATGATTATGGGACTCCCTGAAAAACTCTGCAGGAGATGGGATATCCTTTTACCATGCCTCCTTTTTGCCTACAGGGAGGTACCCCAGAAAGGAGTGGGCTTCAGCCCCTTTGAACTCCTCTTTGGACACCCTGTTAGGGGTCCACTAACACTTGTCAAGGAGGGTTGGGAACAACCTTTAAAAGCTCCAAAGCAAGATATTGTGGATTATGTACTTGGCCTCAGATCAAGGATGGCTGAGTATATGAAAAAGGCCAGTAAACACCTTCAGGCCAGCCAAGAGCTCCAGAAGCAATGGCATGATCAGAAGGCTGTTTTGGTTCAGTACCAACCAGGGCAGAAAGTGTGGGTCTTGGAGCCTGTGGCCCCAAGAGCACTCCAAGATAAATGAAGTGGACCCCACATAATTGTTGAAAAGAAGGGTGAAGTCACCTACTTAGTTGACTTAGGCACTGCCAGGAGTCCCCTTAGGGTGCTCCATGTCAATCACCTGAAACCCTACTATGACAGGGCTGATCTCACCCTGCTCATGGCAACTGATGAGGGACAGGAAGAAGACAGTGATCCTCTACCTGATCTCTTCTCTTCCACAGAACAAGATGCTCTAGTGGGAGGTGTAGTTTTGGCAGATTGTCTTACTGCTGAGCAGAAAGACCATTGCATAAATCTCCTGGGTCAGTTTTCTGAACTCTTCTCTACTGTGCCAGGTACCACTTCTTGGTGTGAGCACACTATAGATACTGGAGACAGCTTGCCTGTCAAAAGTAAGATCTATAGGCAGGCTGACCATGTCAGAGACTGAATAAAGCAAGAGGTGCAGAAAATGTTAGAACTGGGAGTGGTTGAACACTCTGAAAGTCCATGGGCTTCTCCTGTGGTGCTTGTACCAAAACCTCATTCCAAGGATGGAAAGAAGGAAATGCGGTTTTGTGTAGATTACAGAGGTCTCAACCAGGTAACCAAAACTGATGCTCACCCTATACCCAGGGCAGATGAGCTCATAGATACACTGGCATCTGCCAAGTATCTAAGCACTTTTGATTTGACTGCAGGGTATTGGCAGATCAAATTATCAGAAGATGCTAAACCTAAAACTGCATTTTCAACCATTGGAGGCCATTACCAATTCACAGTAATGCCTTTTGGATTGAACAATGCACCTGCCACTTTTCAGAGGTTGGTGAACACAGTCCTGCAAGGGCTGGAAGCTTTTAGTGCAGCATATCTGGACGATATAGCTGTCTTTAGCTCCAGTTGGGATGATCACCTGGTCCACCTATGGAAAGTTTTAGAAGCCCTGCAAAAGGCAGGCCTCACTATCAAGGCTTCAAAATGCCAGATAGGGAAGGGTAAGGTGGTTTATCTGGGACATCTTGTTGGTGGGGAACAGATTGCACCACTTCAGGGGAAAATCCAAACTATTATAGATTGGGTTCCCCCCTACTACTCAGACTCAGGTGAGAGCCTTCCTAGGCCTCACTGGGTATTACAGGAGGTTCATTAAGAACTATGGCTCCATTGCAGCCCCTCTTAATGACCTCACATCCAAGAAAATGCCTAAAAAGGTATTGTGGACAGCTAGCTGTCAGAAAGCTTTTGAGGAGCTGAAGCAGGCCATGTGCTCTGCACCTGTCCTGAAAAGCCCTTGTTACTCTAAAAAATTCTATGTCCAAACTGATGCATCTGAATTAGGAGTAGGGGCAGTCCTATCACAACTTAATTCTGAGGGCCAGGATCAACCTGTTGCTTTTATTAGTAGGAAGTTGACCCCTAGAGAAAAGCGTTGGTCTGCCATTGAGAGGGAGGCCTTTGCTGTGGTCTGGGCACTGAAGAAGTTGAGGCCATACTTGTTTGGCACTCACTTCATTGTTCAGACAGACCACAAACCTCTACTTTGGCTAAAACAAATGAAAGGTGAAAATCCTAAATTAATGAGGTCGTCCATATCCCTACAGGGAATGGACTATACAGTGGAACATAGACCTGGGAGTAGCCACTCCAATGCAGATGGACTCTCCAGATATTTCCACTTAGACAATGAAGACTCATCAGGTCATGGCTAGTCTTATTGTCCTTCGTTTGGGGGGGGGTTGTGTAGGAAAGTACCATCTTGCCTGGCATGTTACCCCCCATTTTTCACTGCATATATGTTGTTTTAGTTGTATGTGTCACTGGGACCCTGCTAGTCAGGGCCCCAGTGCTCATAAGTGTGCCTGAATGTGTTACCTGTGTTATGACTTACTGTCTCACTGAGGCTCTGCTAATCAGAACCTCAGTGGTTATGCTCTCTCATTTCTTTCAAATTGTCACTAACAGGCTAGTGACCAATTTTACCAATTTACATTGGCTTACTGGAACACCCTTATAATTCCCTAGTATATGGTACTGAGGTACCCAGGGTATTGGGGTTCCAGGAGATCCCTATGGGCTGCAGCATTTCTTTTGCCACCCATAGGGAGCTCTGACAATTCTTACACAGGCCTGCCACTGCAGCCTGAGTGAAATAACGTCCACGTTATTTCACAGCCATTTTACACTGCACTTAAGTAACTTATAAGTCACCTACATGTCTAACCTTTACCTGGTAAAGGTTGGGTGCTAAGTTACTTAGTATGAGGGCACCCTGGCACTAGCCAAGGTGCCCCCACATTGTTCAGGGCCAATTCCCCGGACTTTGTGAGTGCGGGGACACCATTACACGTGTGCACTACATATAGGTCACTACCTATATGTGGCTTCACAATGGTAACTCCGAATATGGCCATGTAATATGTCTATGATCATGGAAGTGCCCCCTCTATGCCATCCTGGCATAGTTGGCACAATCCCATGATCCCAGTGGTGGTGTAGCACAGACCCTGGTACTGCCAAACTGCCTTTCCCGGGGTTTCACTGCAGCTGCTGCCAACCCCTCAGACAGGCTTCTGCCCTCTTGGGGTCCAGCCAGGCCTGGTCCAAGATGGCAGAACAAAGGACTTCCTCTGAGAGAGGGTGTTACACCCTCTCCCTTTGGAAAATGGTGTGAAGGCAGGGGAGGAGTAGCCTCCCCCAGCCTCTGGAAATGCTTTCATGGGCACACATGGTACCCATTTCTGCATAAGCCAGTCTACACCGGTTCAGGGACCCCTTAGCCCTGCTCTGGCGCGAAACTGGAATAAGGAAAGGGGAGTGACCACTCCCCTGACCTGTACCTCCCCTGGGAGGTGCCCAGAGCTCCTCCAGTGTGCTCCAGACCTCTGCCATCTTGGAAACAGAGGTGCTGCTGGCACACTGGACTGCTCTGAGTGGCCAGTGCCACCAGGTGACGTCAGAGACTCCTTCTGATAGGCTCCTTCAGGTGTTGCTAGCCTATCTTCTCTCCTAAGTAGCCAAACCCTCTTTGGGGATTCTTTAGATAACGAATGCAAGAGCTCATCCGAGTTCCTCTGCATCTCTCTCTTCACCTTCTGCCAAGGAATCGACTGCTGACCGCGCTGGAAGCCTGCAAAACTGCAACATAGTAGCGAAGACGACTACTGCAACTCTGTAACGCTGACCCTGCCGCCTTCTCGACTGTTTTCCTGGTGGTGCATGCTGTGGGGGTAGTCTGCCTCCTCTCTGCACTAGAAGCTCCGAAGAAATCTCCCGTGGGTCGACGGAATCGTCCCCCTGCAACCGCAGGCACCAAAGAACTGCATCACCGGTACCCTGGGTCTCCTCTCAGCACGACGAGCGAGGTCCCTTGAATCCAGCAACTCTGTCCAAGTGACTCCCACAGTCCAGTGACTCTTCAGTCCAAGTTTGGTGGAGGTAAGTCCTTGCCTCCCCATGCCAGACTGCATTGCTGGGAACCGCGACTTTTGCAGCTACTCCGGCCTCCGTGCACTTCCGGCGGAAATCCTTTGTGCACAGTCCAGCCTGGGTCCACGGCACTCTAACCTGCATTGCACGACCTCCTAAGTTGTTCTCTGGCGACGTGGGACTCCTTTGTGCGACTTCGGGTGAGCACCGTTTCACGCATCCTCGTAGTGCCTGTTTCTGGCACTTCTGCGGGTGCTGCCTGCTTCTGAGAGGGCTCCTTGTCTTGCTCGACGCCCCCTCTGTAGGAGGTTGGACTGGCTTGTAGTGAGTACCTAGGGGTACTTGCACCTTGCACCAGGCCCAGTTATCCCTTATTAGTGTATAGGGTGTCTAGCAGCTTAGGCTGATAGATAATGGTAGCTTAGCAGAGCAGCTTAGGCTGAACTAGGAGACGTGTGAAGCTACTACAGTACCACTTAGTGTCATATGCACAATATCATAAGAAAACACAATACACAGTTATACTAAAAATAAAGGTACTTTATTTTTATGACAATATGCCAAAGTATCTCAGAGTGTACCCTCAGTGAGAGGATAAGAAATATACACAAGATATATATACACAATAGCAAAAATATGCAGTATAGTCTTAGAAAACAGTGCAAACAATGTATAGTTACATTAGGATGCAATGGGGACACATAGGGATAGGGGCAACACAAACCATATACTCCAAAAGTGGAATGCGAACCACGAATGGACCCCAAACCTATGTGACCTTGTAGAGGGTCGCTGGGACTATTAGAAAATAGTGAGGGTTAGAAAAATAGCCCACCCCAAGACCCTGAAAAGTGAGTGCAAAGTGCACTAAAGTTCCCCAAAGGACAAAGAAGTCGTGATAGGGGAATAAGGCAGGAAAGACACAAACCAACAATGCAACAACACTGGATTTCCAATCTGGGGTACCTGTGGAACAAGGGGACCAAGTCCAAAAGTCACAAGCAAGTCGGAGATGGGCAGATGCCCAGGAAATGCCAGCTGCGGGTGCAAAGAAGCTTCTACTGGACAGAAGAAGCTGCGGTTTCTGCAGGAACGCAAAGGGCTAGAGACTTCCCCTTTGGAGGACAGATCCCTCTCGCCTTGGAAAGTCGTGCACAAGTGTTTTCCCGCCGAAAGAACGCCAACAAGCCTTGCTAGCTGCAAATCGTGCGGTTAGCGTTTTTGGATGCTGCTGTGGCCCAGGAGGGACCAGGAGGTCGCAAATTGGACCAGGAGGTAGAGGGGACGTCGAGGAAGACAAGGAGCCCTCGTAGCAGCAGGTAGCACCCAGAGAAGTGCCAGAAACAGGCACTACGAGGATGCGTGAAACAGTGCTCACGTGAAGTTACACAAAGGAGTCCCACGTCGCCGGAGACCAACTTAGAAAGTCGTGCAATGCAGGTTAGAGTGCCGTGGACCCAGGCTTGGCTGTGCACGAAGGATTTCCACCGGAAGTGCACAGGGGCCGGGGTAGTTGCAAAAGTCGCGGTTCCCAGCAATGCAGTCTAGCGAGGTGAGGCAAGGACTTACCTCCACCAAACTTGCACTGAAGAGTCACTGGACTGTGGGAGTCACTTGGACAGAGTTGCTGGATTCGAGGGACCTCACTCGTCATGCTGAGAGGAGACCCAAGGGACCGGTAATGCAGCTTTTTGGTGCCTGCGGTTGCAGGGGGACGATTCCGTCGACCCACGGGAGATTTCTTCGGAGCTTCTAGTGCAGAGAGGAGGCAGACTACCCCCACAGCATGCACCACCAGGAAAACAGTCGAGAAGGCGGCAGGATCAGCGTTACAGAGTTGCAGTAGTCGTCTTAGCTACTATGTTGCAGTTTTGCAGGCTTCCAGCGCGGTCAGCAGTCGATTCCTTGGCAGAAGGTGAAGAGAGAGATGCAGAGGAACTCGGATGAGCTCTTGCATTCGTTATCTAAGGAATCCCAAGAGACAGAGACCCTAAATAGCCAGAAAAGAGGGTTTGGCTACTTAGGAGAGAGGATAGGCTAGCTACACCTGAAGGAGCCTATCACAAGGAGTCTCTGACGTCACCTGTTGGCACTGGCCACTCAGAGCAGTCCAGTGTGCCAGCAGCACCTCTGTTTCCAAGATGGCAGAGGTCTGGAGCACACTGGAGGAGCTCTGGACACCTCCCAGGGGAGGTACAGGTCAGGGGAGTGGTCACTCCCCTTTCCTTTGTCCAGTTTCGCGCCAGAGCAGGGCTAAGGGGTCCCCTGAACCGGTGTATACTGGCTTATGCAGAATTGGGCACATCTGTGCCCAAGAAAGCATTTCCAGAGGCTGGGGGAGGCTACTCCTCCCCTGCCTTCACACCATTTTCCAAAGGGAGAGGGTGTCACACCCTCTCTCAGAGGAAGTCCTTTGTTCTGCCATCCTGGGCCAGGCCTGGCTGGACCCCAGGAGGGCAGATGCCTGTCTGAGGGGTTGGCAGCAGCAGCAGCTGCAGTGAAACCCCGGGAAAGGCAGTTTGGCAGTACCAGGGTCTGTGCTACAGACCACTGGGATCATGGGATTGTGCCAACTATGCCAGGATGGTATAGAGGGGGCAATTCCATGATCATAGACATATTACATGGCCATATTCGGAGTTACCATTGTGAAGCTACATATAGGTAGTGACCTATATGTAGTGCACGCGTGTAATGGTGTCCCCGCACTCACAAAGTCCGGGGATTTGGCCCTGAACAATGTGGGGGCACCTTGGCTAGTGCCAGGGTGCCCTCACACTAAGTAACTTTGCACCTAACCTTTACCAGGTAAAGGTTAGACATATAGGTGACTTATAAGTTACTTAAGTGCAGTGTAAAATGGCTGTGAAATAACGTGGACGTTATTTCACTCAGGCTGCAGTGGCAGGCCTGTGTAAGGATTGTCAGAGCTCCCTATGGGTGGCAAAAGAAATGCTGCAGCCCATAGGGATCTCCTGGAACCCCAATACCCAGGGTACCTCAGTACCATATACAGTTCTAAGTTCCTGTTCTGGTACTTCTGCGGGTGCTGCCTGCTTCTGTGTGGGCTCTCTGAGTTGCTGAGCACCCTCTCTGTCTCCTCCTCCAAGGGGCGATATCCTGGTCCTTCCTGTTCCCCAGAAGCACCCAAAATCCTCAAACATGACTCTTGCAGCTAGCAAGGCTTGTTTGCGGTATTTCTGTGTGAAAACACTTCTGCACCCTCTAGCATGCTGTGGGACATTTTCTGACCAAAGGAGAAGTTCCTGGCACCTTCCGTTGTTGCAGAATCTTTGGCTTCTTCCACCCAGAGGCAGCCCTTTTGCACCTTCATCCGGGGTTTGGGGGGCTCCTGCCCCCCCTGGACACTTGCGTGACTCTTGGACTTGGTCCCCTCCCTTTACAGGTCCTCAGGTCCAGGAATCCGTCTTCAGTGTTTTGCTGATGCTTGTGGTTCTTGCAGAATCCCCTATCACAACTATTCTGTCTGTCTGGAGTAGTAGGGTAACTTTACTCCTACTTTATAGGGTCTTGGGGTGGGGTATCTTGGACACCCTTATTCTTTTCTTACAGTCAGAGCGACCCTCTACAACCTCCCATAGGTCTGGGGTCCATTTGTGATTCGCATTCCACTTTTGGAGTATATGATTTGTGTTGCCCCTAGACCTATGTCTACCTATTGCATCCTATTGTGATTCTACATTGTTTGCACTACTTTTCTCACTGTTACTTAACTGTTTTGGGTTTGTGTACATATAATTTGTGTATATTACTTACCTCCTAAGTGAGAGTATCCTCTGAGATACTTTTGGGTGTATTTTCTAACGTTTAGTGTATGTTGCCATACCTCTTACATTCCAGGTCAGGACTCTGTACTGTGGAGCCTGGGACGACAGTGGTGCGTGAGACATCATTCCTTAACGTTGAAGCAAGGTACAACAGACAATACAGCACAACGGTGTATTATGCTTTCGGAGACGTGCACATGCAAGGACGGCTGAGGCAATATGACCCAGTATTTCAAACATCAATGGTATTCAAAGCTGCATATTAAGAAGCATGGTGAATCATATAAAAAATCAATAAGAAAAAACCCCAACAGTAAAAACAGTCCATCCCGTGCCGCAACTGTATATTGTGCCGCCCAATATACACTAACCGATAACAAATAACAGGTATCTCTATGTCTCAATGAACAACGCGTCCAAAGGTACATCTTGGTGGGGTAGTGACGAGGTGTAGTGGAAGTATACCCCGCTACGGGGCCCCTGATTATTGATGCAGCAAAGGAGAAAATAACAAATTAGATGACGTTTGCAAGGATATCCTGGTATTCTGTAGTGAAATATATATATATATGGCGGTAAAGTACCATGTCCGCATATCCTGCTATGAACTGTCAAATAATGTCATCCACCGAGCCGGGGGTAATGTGTGGGGCTTTATTGCTGCCAGTCTCTGAGATCTCAGAAGCAGTGTCAGATCCTGACCTTTGTATGTGCTCTGAGCGAAGTGTGTTAAAGGAATTCTTACAGCAGCGTGTAGCTGCCGCTACTGCTCAGTCTCTTTCTACTGCTGCTTGTTCCTGGTATTTGGCGGGTGCGAGCTGGCCCTCCGCGACGGCGTCTCGACTTCGGGGTGATCCACATGTCCACCTCCTTCTCGTCCTCTGTTACCACAGCCAGACCCTTGTCATGGAGCCAAGTCCATACATCCTCTGGTGATTGGAAAATATGTGTTGTCTCTTGGTCTATGATCTTAAGTTTTGCTGGATAAAGAAGGGCATATTTGATTTGTAGAGCACGAAGGCGTTGTTTAACAGTCATGAATGACCCCCTTTTCCGTTGCACCTGCATTGTGTAATCTGGATATGTTGCTATTTAAGTGTCTTCAAGCGCCAAGGACCTTTGGTGAGGAACAATTGCAGAATCAAGTCACGGTCACGAAAATTCAGGTGGCGAGCTATGAGAGGGCGTGGAGGGGCACCAGCTTTGGAAGGTCGCCCGGTATTCGATGGGCCAAGGTTGGGGCGCCGTTGTGGAACACCGTGGATCTGAGACATTTTTCCAGAAACAATTCTGCGTGAGGTAGTTCAGAGCGCTCAGGAAATCCAATAAACCGGATGTTGTTTTGTCTCGAGCGGCCATCTGCGTCTTCAGCTCTACGGTGGAGGGCATTGAGTTCCTTTTGCATGGATGCTATTTGTGTTTGAAGTGATTGAAAGGTTGGTGGTAAAGTCTGTGTGATTGCTTCTGCCTGAGTAACACGCTCTGCGAGTTTACGATGATCCGCCCTCAACAGGTTTACTTCCAATGAGACCGTGTCTATCTTGGTTTCCAGTGAAGTTTTGGTGTCTAATATTGCATGCAATATTTTTTCAAACTTTGCAGAGTTACTTCGCAGAGTGGTTTCCAATCGACGGAACTGTTCAGTTTGTGATAGTGGATCCAAGGAATCATTGTCAGTTGTGGCCATAGTATCACTTGTTGATTTATTGGGCCGCGGTTGCCCCATAATGACAGAGGGCAGGTAGACTATGTCAACGAGCTGTAACCCCGGTTATTAATTCACTATATATGGTAGTCCCAGTACAGCACTAAATCATATGTGGTGCAATGAGTAACACTTTTCGAGACAAAGCAGCCGTGTCACAGACTCCGTGGGTGCGGTGTCGTATGGATTGGAGCACACAGCAGCTCACGCATGAGGGAACATCCGAATGTTGCGTACTGACAGTGCCAAGTTTGAGGTAATGCTGGAGGTATATGTCAACGTGACTTGTGTGGAGGCATGAGAGCACAGGTCCCTGTGTTTATAGTGTATCTATAAGGGGGTCCGTTAGTGTGGCTATAGCGCTACATTTGCTTGTTTGCCCCTTGCCTTGCGGTTCTCGGTTGTCCTGGGCAGCAGCTCGGCTTGTCCCCCTCTCTCAGGCTCGGTAGATCAATGGGCATGCACTCGGCACTCATGTGTACAACCGGTTGAAAGGAGAAAAGAACAGCGAGCAAACTGTCCATATGGTGATTATGCTGAGCGGAGGTGCCCTGCGGTATGCGCACCTCCATTCCCGCAGTCGCAGTGCACTTACCGCCTTATTGCTGTCTCGGTCTTCACAGCGGTGTGTGCTCCCTTCGACAACCTGAAAGCATCAAGCGCCGCCGACCGATGCCGTCTCGGCCAGTCTCATCGCCCTCCGGCGTCCTTCCGGGCTGCTACAGTCCATCCTCTCAGTCGAAACGGGCTGCTGTGATGTTGTCAAAAGCCCAGCCGCAGGCTTGGCGCATGAAGATCAGCAGCCCCGTGAATCAGGCAGCCATTTTCACCCTCTCAGTATCCGGCCTCATTCGACGTGCGAGAACCACCACGTCGTGTCACGCCACCACAGGAACCGCCGGTTCTCACCACTGCACATAACAGGGCCACAGGGTCTATTCTGCGTGTATAAGGCTCCCATGGTAGTTGTTTATGCAGGATAGTTATCGGATCCCGCGCGGAGCTCGTTGAATAGCGTCCTATACGGCCGCCATCTTGGCCACGCCCCATGTTTGATATCTATTTAACGTCTTTCAGATGTTAGAGCTTTGGATATTTCCTGCAGACAATTTACACCATCATGGACGTACTAAAACAAATATTTCCACTGTGTTCTATCACTACTTTCACAATCAGCTCAAGCTTTGTGTAGGTCAATCGCTTAAAAGTTTAAGAACAAAGGACTGATGATCTAAGCACTTTCCCAACTACACAACTTTTGATCTCATTCAGAAAACCATAGAAACCTGTTTCCTACCTTAACCTGGCGCGTTGGGTTAAAATGATTATGCCCTTAGCTGGAATAGATACTTCCGTCTATGGAGCTCATTCCTCCAGAGTGTGCCATGTCTTCTAAGGCCCTTTGGGCGGGTTCACGTCTTGAGGACATTCTAAGATCAGCAGATTGGTCAAACAATGTGTTTAAAGTGTTTTATTGCAAATCTGTACTTAATGTTTCTTCTACTGTTATTAATTAGCTTTGAACAAGCATAATAGGAGCCTCTGCTCTTGTCATAAAATGTAGATTTTCCTAGTAAATTATGAAGGAAAGTGTTAATTTTATGAAAGACACGGAGGTCAGTATTATCCTACCTCCACATTTATTAATTTCATATTTTTTCTCCCTTCCTTTCAAGCAACTTCTACGTCTACATCTTTCTCCACCTATTTTGTCATCACATGCTTCGTTTTCCTGGACGGCTACTACACAGTCTATGGATCACAAGGACATTCCAGGCTATACAATTTCTCTACATCCCATTGGTTCTACATTTATGAACTTTTGCAAGAACTTTTGTCTTTTGTTATGGCTCTTGCAATAATTTTTTACAATGTTTCCGCTGTTCGATTCTGTTTGACACCTCGCACAAGAAAAAAGGGCTGTTCTCAGTCAAGTTAAGATATTATTAGGGGTGTATAGTCGTGAATGGTTATCATATGTTCTGAGACTACCCTTTCAATCCCATTTGCTGCTGTTCTCCCACTCATGGGGTATTTAGTTTTTTCTTTGTTTAAACTTGACTGCTAAAATTCAAA
Source organism: Pleurodeles waltl (assembly GCF_031143425.1). NCBI lineage: Eukaryota > Metazoa > Chordata > Amphibia > Caudata > Salamandridae > Pleurodeles > Pleurodeles waltl. The sequence continues at coordinate 755,988,824 of NC_090449.1, read as the reverse complement.
TTTGCAAGATTTGAGAAAGCATACTACTCGCCTCCATGTCTTTAATAAAATTAAGACTTTCCTTTATAACTTACTAGGAAAATCTACATTTTCAACAGGGGCAGCCGGTCAGTTGATTCCCTTGTGTTCTACTGCAGCCTCCTAAAGAATAGCTAGAGCACTAAGGGCCATATGTACAAACACTTTTTCCCATAGACACAGAATGGGTAAAAACCTTTGCTACATCTGGCCCTAAAAGTCTTAATTATGACAAAATTGTGGCACGCCTCAAACCATCTTGATTGAATCCAACAGATCACACAGATTGAAACAGGGGGTTCATTCTGGCATGGAAATTATGGTTAGTGCTGTAGAAGTTAAAATTAGGACATGTTTTAAGTGAGTTCTCAAATGTCTTCTTCTTCTATTTCATTTAAACATTCAGACATTCAGACTGAAACATGCACTTTCATCATCAGCTGCAGACTGCCAGGTAACTCCCTGGTGATCAGCAGCTTTACTGGAGTGTTCTAATGAGCAACCTGAGTGCTAAATTTCTGAAATTATGCCAAAAGAGTGTAACATCTGAACGCCATCTTGAGGGAATCTAAATGGAAAACTAAAAGCATTTTCTATTGATGATACTGCCCTAATTGACGAAATTAGAGAGCTACATAACAAACATGTCTCCCAAGATGACCACCAGAAAATAAAGAGCCCAAATGTAGCAGAAATGTCATCTATATGTAGCACAAGTAGAGGCAAATGACAAAAGTGTGCAAAATAGTTTTTTAAAATTTTTGGGCAGTTTTAAAAAGCGCAAACCTGACCTGGCAGTGCTGGAGTGCTTTACAGAAGCATCAGTTACATTACACACAGATACATTCATTTTGGTTTTAGGCATGGGGAGATTAAAGCCCATATTTATACTTTTTAATGCAAAACTGCGCAAACAGAGTTTTGCGGCAAAAAGTATAGCATCAGCTTGCATCATTCCAAAGAGCCAGCCGGGCGCCAAATTTATGGAAGGCCGCAAGACAGTGCTCAGGTTGGGATACCGTCAGAAAAAATGACGTTAGCCGGGTGGGGCTGGCAGTACGGATGAAGGGGGTTTTGCCTCAAAAATTAATGCTAGGCTGGTTAGAGGAAAGAAAAATGCAATTAACCAGCCTAGTGTCATTTCATGACACAAAGCCATCCATACCACATGACTCCTGTCTTATAAAAGACAGGAGACATGCCCACCACCATTCACAGCACAGCAGGGTCCCCTGGGCATGGCCATTGCACCCAGTGCCATGCAGGGGGGGCCATGTCAGGGTCCTCAATGGCACTTAATTTTTTTTAAATACTTACATATACTTACTCTACTTACCTGAGATGTGGTCCCCCATCTTCTGGTGTCCGTCTGGTGAGGGTGTTCCTGAGGCTTGTGGTGGGCACCTGTGGGCCTATTCAATGGTGTTTCACCATGGAAATGGGTCCCCAGGTCCCCTAACGTCTGGTCTAACATAGGCATAAAATAATGTTGCAAAGCAAGCATAGCACCATTATTTAGCCCATCCTCCCACCCGTGTGTCATTTTAGCATGGGGGATATATTTGGGGCTGTGGGGATAGCACCATTTTTTAGATAGAAATGCCCACCTTGCATCTCATTGACACAAGGTAGGTGCACGCATCCAAAAAATGGTGCAAACCCCAATATTTTGACGTTAGAAGTGACTAGCATCAAATATAAATATGGAGTTAAGCTTGCGCTGAATTTGCATTAAAAAAAAATGATGCAAATTCGGCGCAAACATAGTATAAATATGCTCCTCAGTGATGTGTCCATAATCACAGGATGTTGACCTGACAACAAAACTCTGACCTGGTTCCCTACTTGTAAAGACTGCAGCTTAGGACAGAACACCATATCCTACACCATAAAATAAAACATATAATCAGTGATCAACTGGATAAAAAATATAAAGATAGCAAAAAATTTAAAAGTGTTTTCTCTCGATTTGAGAACTCCAAAAATAAGCCCTCATTTAAGTTTTTTAGAGCATTAACCATAATTTCTATGTGAATACAATCCTCTCAGTTTTAGATTTTTGAAAGGAAGTGCTTTAGGTATTACAGTTTTGATTACATCAAGGTGAAATCCGGTGCGCCACACTTTTGTAACTAATGTAGAATGTTAGCAATCTAGTTGTTCATTGGAATACTGTGGGGAGGCAGAGGTCAAGGGCACAGACTCGGATAATTGAGGGCATGGAGGAGGGTGCAGAGGCAACAAGTTGACCACGCTGGGCTGACGGGAGGGGCAGTGACAGCACAACAGATCATGGAGGGCAGGTGAAAAGGGGGCAGGGGCATTTAACAAACCATGCAAGACATGCAAGAGAGGCTGTGGCAATACAACCGACCATTGAGGCCAGAAGGAAGAAGCAGTGGCAATACAACCATACATGCCGACAGACCTGATTCAGGCAGAAGACTCACAATATTTTAAAGGCAACAAAGGGCTTTATTTTATCTGTCTCCTGCCTCAAATCTCCTCTTTTTCAAGCTAAATCAATGGGGAAAATTAATTTCCCTTTTTTTTTCAAAATCGCCCTCTTACAAACTTCAAAATGTTGGCAAGAATGGTACATTGGATCACAGAGGGCAGGAGGAATGGAGTAGGGACATGGATTTGGATAACAGAGGGTAGTAGGGAGATGGTTAGGGGTACCAAACTAATAGGGCAGGTGTCAGTGGTTGCAGCAGTACAATACACCACACAGGGCAAACGGGACAGCAGTGCACTACAACGGACCATGGAAAGCACTAGGGAGGGGGCAGGGCAATGCACATAGACAATAGAGAACTAGGGGAAAGAGGCAAGGGCAGCAAGCTGGCTATACTGGAGAGACAGGAGGGACAATTACAGCACAACGCCCCATGTGGGGCAGGAGTGAGGGTGCAGGGACATGACAACGGACCACGCAAGACAGGATGAAAGGGAGAGGGGCATCCACATTCAAAATGGAAGGCAGGGGGCAAGGGAGCAGGGCAGGAGCAGCAACGTGACCATGGAGGGCAGGTAGGATGGGCACTGAAAGCACAACACACCATGGAGGCTACAATGGTATACACACAGGCAATAGAGGGATGATCGGAGGGGTCAGGAGCAGCAAGCTGACCACACAGGGCAGGTGTGAGGGGATGTGGCAGCCATGGTGTGCAGGAGGGAGCGGGCAGGAGCATGCACAAAGGACCATGGAGGACAGAAGGGATGGGTAGGATCTAGACACAGACATGAGAGGGCACTGGGAAAAAGCTTCACAACAGACCATAAAGGGTAGACAGGGCAATATAAAATTGTAAAGACTATAAAGATTGAAGGCAAAATTTTGCCAAAAAGGCCACAGCACTAATGGTAGCCTATGACTGCAATAGACTGGGAACCAGTTGCGATTTCAGGTGGGCCACAATGGAGCACACATCGGAAATGCCAACCAGGATTCACCTGGGTAGAGGTTTGGGCATGAAAAGCTCCAAGTGGTCAAATTAAATACACCCACTAAAGTTCTTTTGTTGGCAGATTATTTGGCAACTTTACCCTGTCATTATTTCTACCTTTTTGACTTAAGGTCTGATTAAGAGTTTGGCAGATATGTTACTCTATCACAAATTTCACGGATATCCTGTCTGCCATATTATATCCAATGGTACTTGTAATAGGGCGTATGGGATATTAGTTACGTTTGTGATAGGGTAATCCATCCGGCTAACTCCAATGCAGTCCCATAATCCCTTTCTCAGAGCTCAGACTCCTTCATCGGAGCAAGACATCATATTTGAACTGATGATGCATTCCACAAGGATAGATACCTTCTCGCTGAGGGCCCAATAAATTGTATTTGTAGCTGCGGAGACGTTCAGAGTGGGAGAAATCTGACTCTTTTGCCTAGCATGGTTGTGCTGTGTGCTGATAGGCTTGGGTGGTTTTGTCCCAGTCCTCCGGCAGTTTTGAAGTCCAAAAGATTTCTAAGCCACAATTTTAGGTGTGGTAGGAGAAGGTCAGTTTAATGCAGAAAAGGGTCCAATGACCTTAGGAAGAGCACTTGGAGGTCAAGACTCACTCAAGCAGAGGCCACAGGCAGGGTCCATGTCAGGTGATGCTGCTACTGGTCATCTAGACATTTCATAGAAAAGGGCACTTGCAGCTTGTGTCCCTGTAGTCACACAGGAGGTCAGTCAACTGACTTTGTGGACTCCACTTCTTTGTCCTGGGTGCAGGAGGAAACCTGATCTAGTCAATCAGTTCTCCTCATGTCACAAACAGCAGGCCCAGTCTTCTTTTTCTTGCCTTTCAGCAGACTTTACAAGGTGGTGACCGACAGTGAAAACTTGGCCTTTTGCTGCCCACTTTAAGTCAGACAGATGGATAAATGGCAACATTTCCAATGTCCATGTTAGGCTATCAGATGTGTATGTCAGCATCGGAGACGAGTAGTCCTGGCATCAACATACTAAGGTTTTGCCTGAACATAAGGAAATGGGCAGAAGTAGAGCTCAAAGTCTCCCAGGACTGTAGCGTTTTCACTCAGAGCAACTTACCTCTCAGGGCTCAGTGGCCTAGCACTCAGTTTTACCTACTTTTGCTGTAGTTGGGTTTCGCCAGGTCTGGGCATGTATCAGTGGCCCGGTCATGAGCAGAAGTCTGGGTGCTGCAAGCCAGGTAGCAGATGTCAAGGATGCTCCTTCCATCATGTGGCAAGTCTCCTTGAGTCTGGTGAGCATTATTAAATCATGTTGGGCAGCACCGCAATTGTAGGGTCATTCCAAGTATGGTAATTGTTAAGCATGTAGGTTCGCAATGAACATAAAATCATTTGAGACCACTTTCAAACAATTTCTTTTTGGGTCGTTCTCCAATGATAGTACAAAGAATGGAAGATATGTAATTTATTATCCTTTCTGTATGTTAGATATTGGACAAAGTCCACAGATGGTAGGGTAATGAAATAGTCAACACTGCAGCATGATCAAGTGCAAAGTTGATGGTGCCCCGCAGGTGAGACACTGAATCTTAGGGCTGTCAGAGATTGACTTTGGCCAAGAAAATGTTGGTGTGTCATTACACCCTGCATGTAGGTTCACATGAACGCGACTATCCCCTTGCTTGGATTTTAGCTCTATTGAATGATGTGGAGAGTTTTATAAGGACGGAGCATGACAGATAAGAACACCCTAATGACAGACCATTTCTTTTCTTCAGAGTGTTTTTCATTTATTAACAACAGTATTTTGTTGGCCCAGGATTCTCTGTTGAAAGTGATAGATTATTTACCCACATCCTGGTGCAAGACGGTACAGGCTGCCCGATTTATAAGTGCCTATAGCTTTTGGAGCTACATATATATTATCCTGTCCCTGGACCTTGCTGGTAGCTGCTGATGGACTGAATCTTGACCCCAAGTGATTTTCCTGAGGTCCTGGAAACCTTGTCTGTGTCTCACTGAACGTCTCCTACCAGCACTGAAAACCTGGGACTTAGAAACCTTTTGAACTTGTAGAGCTCTGGAGGACTGGGACAAACCTGCCAAGCCGCTTCATCAAAGGTAGGCTGCTGTTGTGTTGAAGAAACAGATTTCTCTTATTCAGAGTTTTTCCCCAGCATTAAATGTGATTCAGAGTGATCTTGTGGAGAACTGCTCTGTGGAGCTGTTGTCAGATAGAGTCCACAGCCTTACTCCACTGAAATATTCTAAACTCTGAAAATATGACTGAGTATGAATGCAGAAATTTTGAATTTGAGAAGGCATCAACCAATTTTACAATCAGAGTACTTCTCCAGTTGCAATTTTTTTTTCTACTCTGAGCCTTACCTGCCTAAACCAATGGCTTCATGAGGACCCCCTCTAAAGTATATCCAACCTGGTGGAAACCTCTTCAGCTATAGCCTGCTGTCTTGCCCCACTGAATTATTTTGACTTATACGTTTGAGACTAGGTCCCAAGATTACAATTTGTTACTGGTCGCACCTGGTTTCTACATTCAACTACCCACCATCTTTGACATGCTTAGGTGCCAGTCTACCACTACCAGTTGTTCCATATTGGTGCTTAGTGCTTGTTGGATATATTTTAGTCCTATAAATTAAAAAATTCATTTCTAAAGGTCCACTCATTGAATTGTTGTAATTTATTCAAGTAATTTTATTAATCAGAATTTACTCTATTTTTCTGATTCAGATATTTATTGTGATTTATTTTAACTTCATTACTCTTTTTGTGATGATAGATGCTTTACACATTGATCCAAGTTAAGTCTGCCAGCTCTGTGTCATAAGAACCAATGGATTCAGCTCTAATTACTTTAGGTAACGGTAAAGTTCTACCCTAACAAGTGTTTTAATTTTTACAAAGGGTGGCAAGTCATCCACCTCAACTAATTATCACTTTTCCTACAGACGTATTCCCAAACAAATGTTGTCTTATTATATCAGAAAACGTGTTTTTTAGCAAAGCATATTTCCTGACTCAGTCAATGTTAGTAAATCATACCTGCCACACAGTATCAAACATCATGAATTGAAAATACTACTTTTGCATTTCTATTCACCTCAGAGCTTGAAATGATTGGAAAAAGAAAACCTGTGACTCACATTCTCTTTTAATGTTTCTTTGTGTGTTAGCTCTTGCTTAGCTTCAGTTTTAATGCACTCCTTGGATTTTCTTCTTTGTTTCTCCTTTACACCTGCCAAGTAAAAGTCGTTTATATCATTGTATGTTACAGAGTGCTGCAGTTAAATTATCATCTTCTCAAGTCAATGAAAAGTAGTTGTATGAATTGATAATTGCATTAATGAGTGTTGTAATGTTGACCTGTACAATTATAGTTCATATTTTATTTGTTGGAAATAGTTTTAAATATAAATCATGTTTAAAAATTGAATGTTTATAAAATTCTGTTACCTGCGCCTTCAAGTGCAATCCTTCCATCAGCAAGTAAAGTAAAATTGGCTGATGTAATGTTTTTAATTTGCTTTTCAAATGTTCTATACATTTTTTCATTGTTTAAATGAAATAGAAGACAAACTGAAAATAAGAAATGCAAATCTTTCATATCGCAAACAAAGTAACAGTTTGATGCAAGAGCATGATTCACTTGCTCAGCCTCAGCAATGTTTATGTATCCAAGCAAGTCTGGAGTTAAAGCCATGCGTTTTAATTTCTCTTCTGCTCTTTTCTGGTTCTTTTCATGAAATCAATCATACAAAGACAATCGTTCGTGTGTGCCAGATATGGGATGCTTTTTCCTTGTCAGACATTTAATGTATTCCATCGGATCATTAGAAATTATGGCCCTCATTACAACCCTGGCGGTCAAAGACCGCCAGGGTTGAAGTGGCGATCGTACCTTCAACAGGCTGGCAGTACAACTCTCCATATTTTGACCGCGTCGGTAGCGTTGCGGTCACACTGCTGGGACTGGCGGTTTTCCGCCATGGTTGTCCTGTCGGTTATAATCCGCCGCCCTGGGGATTATGACTCCCCTTCCCGCCAGCCTGTCGATGGCAGTAGAGACCACCATGGAAAGGCTGGCGGGAAGGGGAGTCGGGGGCCCCAGGGGGCCCCTTCACTGCCCATGCAATTAGCATGGCAGTGCAGGGGCCCCCAGGCACATCCCCGTCGCGATTTTCACTGTCTGCCTGGCAGACAGTGAAGAGCGCGACAAGTGCTGCTGCACCCGCCAAACCGTCACATTGCCGCCGGATCCATTTGGAGCCGGCTGCAATGTTACGGCCCACATCCCCGCCGGCCCAGCAGGGATGTCCAAATGCGGCCGGCGGGTTTCGGCCGCATGGGCAGCTGTCTGGTGGTACAACCTTGGTGGTCGGACTCGTCCGACCGCCAAGGTTGTAATGAGGGCATATATTTTTCAGCCAAGGAATTTTAATCCTCAGAGTCTTCTCTGTGGCTTTCTGTATATGTTCCTCAGTTGCTGCACATAGTCGCCCTTCAATGGGTTGGAAGAACTGTTTGTGTGTTCGATTGTTGGTGTGTCTAGCAACCTGACTAGCAATATCAGATATATAGCTAGAAGGTGGGTATAAAAAACTTAGCAACCCATCTGCATGATCACTTGCTGATTCTTGCCACCACAGTGGTGAGCTGTAATAAATGACTGAATGAGTGCAGCTCATGTGTAGAACACCTCCTGCAAAATATGAATCATATTTTAAAATCTGTATTTATTCATGACTCTATCAACATTAAGAAAACACAATATATTTGAGGGCTGCTCTAAAAATGTAATTATAAAATGATAATTTAATATGTAAGTCAATTATTGATTCTATAAATTACTATTTTAAAACTTTTATAATGGAGATTTGTATTAAACCAATCAGCCATGGATTGTAAATGTTTATTTCAAAATAACATATTTTAATTATTTCTGTCCAATTAAATACAACATGTTTTTTATGGTGTTGGATTAACTTAAAAAGTTTATACCTGCATCACATAATCCAGAGTAAGATAGTTCCCGCAAATGTGGAGTTACATTGTGTATTCTATTAGTTGCCTGCGCCCTACAGCCTGATTTACAATCTCATTTATCATAAAAGTCCTTGCTTGAGTTTGAGAAAACGTATTTATTTACACACGTAGAATAATTATTGGTGTTCAGAAAATATGATTAAACACTAACACATTAATTTACGCATACAGAAAATGTCATCATTGTGGTTTCTGAAACTATGGGGGTCAGTACAACCCTGGCGGTCTTTGACCGCCAGGGTTGTTTTGATGGATTTCACCACCAACAGGCTGGCGGTGAAATCCTGGGGATTACGACCGCGACGGAAGCGCCGCGGTAGCACTGCCGGGACCGGCGGTTTCCCACCACTTTTGTCCCAGCAGGAGTAATCCTCCAGGGCAGCGCTGCCCAGGGGATTACGAGTCCCCCTCCTGCCAGCCTTTTCATGGAGGTTTGCACCGCCATGAAAAGGCTGGCGGAAAGGGGAGTCACGGGGCTCCTGGGGGCCCCTGCATTGCCGTGCAGCTTTTCACTGTCTGCTATGCAGACAGTGAAAAGCACGACGGGTGCAGCTGCACTCGTCGCACAGCCGCAACACCGCCTGCTCCATTTGGATCCGGCTCCTGTGTTGCGGCCGAGATCCCCGCTGGGCCGGCAGGGATCTCATAATGGCCGTGGCACGAGTGCGGCCGCATTGGCGGCCGCCCCGCCAAGGTTGTAATGACCCCCTATGTTTTGAAAAATGTCCTCATTGGGGAAGGTAGGGGACTCTCCAGTGTGAGAACACTTTGTAATTAAGTTTTGTTGCTTGAGGTGCAGGAGTAAATTCATATTATAGCAACAGTGGGCAAACACCCCAAAAATTAAATGTGGAACAAAAGAAGGTTTTTCTCCTTAGGGAAAAACAATTTCTATTGGTAGAAAAAACACAAAGTGCAATTATATTTTTGTAAGTATTAATGCAGAAGTAGATGTAGATTTACAACATGTACTGTGTCTAAATGAGTTCTCCAAATCCTTACTCGGAGACAAAGGGTAAAAGTAGATCTATCTATCTATCTATCTATCTATCTATCTATCTATCTATCTATCTATCTATCTCTCTCTCTATATATATATATTTATATATATGTATGCAAATAAAAGCAGACGTATGCCACTTTGTTGTTGAATCAGACCTTGTGTTACTAATGTTTAAAGAAGAAAAATGTGTATTGCATATCCTCTCAAATTTGCCAGATGCCAAATCATGGCTGGTGTTTACAAACAGAATGTGCATTACGGCCACACCACACTGTAGCCATATGAGACTCAATGAAATATTGATGTTTTATCACTCATTCATATTGTAGAACCTATGCTGGATGGGCGAATACTATTTGTTCTGAGAGTTTGAATTTGTGAAGTTTTGGCTTATCAAAATATAAGTGGTTTCTCATTTGTATGAGTGTAAAAATACTTCTGCAAGTCATATCTATTATATGTGTACGGTTAAGCTTTTCCCTTTTTCATACTTTTAGTTACCAAAATCAAAGAGTTGTAAGTGCTTATAATTAGTAAGAATAATAGTTTTTTCTTTAAACAGGAAGCTTAGACACTCCTGAAATTGAAAGAAGGCATTAGAAAACAAGATGAATTTAACAATCATGATTGCATTGTTTAAAATAGTACATAATAAACATACAAAGCAATTGCACTCATTGAAAGTGTAAAAGTGAAAAATGCTGATATTGGCACAGGTTGACAATATTTCCAGAAACTCACCAATACAATGCTTACTAGAATATTGTATAATTTTATGCGCTCAAAATAAAATTCCCAGAACTCTCATATTGTATACTATTCATTTGTTTTCTAATATTTATGGTATATCACACAATTACAATATAGATATTATATCCAGGTATCATACCTCCAGTTCTCTGTTGTTTTGAAAACATCTTAGGGTAAATTTCTTTGTAGAGGACAAGCTCTTGTAGCTGGTTTATAAGGTCTGATTGTGATCCAGTGCCAGAAACACCCAAAGTTTGGCATGCCTTAATCAACTCATCATTTGTGGCCTCTAAAAATATTTTGTGTTAAGACTGTTTAGCATAATTAAAGTCCATTCCATCTACAATAATATAACATCTGATTTTAGGTAAAATATGTTTAGGACTCATGTGGTTGTTGGTTTTTTAGCATGTCACATTCACATATTACATATAATATATTTTACTTATATTTATCCTCTTCAGCTATTAATTTATTTGTGCAGATAAGATGCATTGTTCCAAAATGCAAAAAAAGAGAAAGAATCATTATTTGAACAAAGATTTATGTCCTTGTGAGAAAGTAGCCTCTTTCTAGCCTTGTTACCCCCACTTTTGGCCTGTTTGTGAGTGTATGTCAGGGTGTTTTCACTGTCTCACTGGGATCCTGCTAGCCAGGGCCCAGTGCTCATAGTGAAAACCCTATGTTTTCAGTATGTTTGTTATGTGTCACTGGGACCCTGCTAGTCAGGACCACAGTGCTCATAAGTTTGTGGCCTATATGTATGTGTTCCCTGTGTGGTGCCTAACTGTCTCACTGAGGCTCTGCTAACCAGAACCTCAGTGGTTATGCTCTCTCAATTCTTTCAAATTGTCACTAACAGGCTAGTGACCAATTTTACCAATTTACATTGGCTTACTGGAACACCCTTATAATTCCCTAGTATATGGTACTGAGGTACCCAGGGTATTGGGGTTCCAGGAGATCCCTATGGGCTGCAGCATTTCTTTTGCCACCCATAGGGAGCTCTCACAATTCTTACACAGGCCTGCCACTGCAGCCTGAGTGAAATAACGTCCACGTTATTTCACAGCCATTTTACACTGCACTTAAGTAACTTATAAGTCACCTATATGTCTAACCTTTACCTGGTAAAGGTTAGGTGCAAAGTTATTTAGTGTGAGGGCACCCTGGCACTAGCCAAGGTGCCCCCACATTGTTCAGAGCCAATTCCCTGAACTTTGTGAGTGCGGGGACACCATTACACGCGTGCACTACATATAGGTCACTACCTATATGTAGCTTCACAATGGTAACTCCGAATATGGCCATGTAACATGTCTATGATCATGGAATTGCCCCCTCTATGCCATCCTGGCATAGTTGGCACAATCCCATGATCCCAGTGGTCTGTAGCACAGACCCTGGTACTGCCAAACTGCCCTTCCTGGGGTTTCACTGCAGCTGCTGCTGCTGCCAACCCCTCAGACAGGCATCTGCCCTCCTGGGGTCCAGCCAGGCCTGGCCCAGGATGGCAGAACAAAGAACTTCCTCTGAGAGAGGGTGTGACACCCTCTCCCTTTGGAAAATGGTGTGAAGGCAGGGGAGGAGTAGCCTCCCCCAGCCTCTGGAAATGCTTTGTTGGGCACAGAGGTGCCCAATTCTGCATAAGCCAGTCTACACCGGTTCAGGGGACCCCTTAGCCCTGCTCTGGCGCTAAACTGGACAAAGGAAAGGGGAGTGACCACTCCCCTGACCTGCACCTCCCCTGGGAGGTGTCCAGAGCTCCTCCAGTGTGCTCCAGACCTCTGCCATCTTGGAAACAGAGGTGCTGCTGGCACACTGGACTGCTCTGAGTGGCCAGTGCCACCAGGTGACGTCAGAGACTCCTTGTGATAGGCTCCTTCAGGTGTTGCTAGCCTATCCTCTCTCCTAAGTAGCCAAACCCTCTTTTCTGGCTATTTAGGGTCTCTGTCTCTGGGGAAACTTGAGATAACGAATGCAAGAGCTCATCCGAGTTCCTCTGCATCTCTCTCTTCACCTTCTGCCAAGGAATCGACTGCTGACCGCGCTGGAAGCCTGCAAAACTGCAACAAAGTAGCTAAGACGACTACTGCAACTCTGTAACGCTGATCCTGCCGCCTTCTCGACTGTTTTCCTGTTTGTGCATGCTGTGGGGGTAGTCTGCCTCCTCTCTGCACCAGAAGCTCCGAAGAAATCTCCCGTGGGTCGACGGAATCTTCCCCCTGCAACCGCAGGCACCAAAAAGCTGCATTACCGGTCCCTTGGGTCTCCTCTCAGCACGACGAGCGAGGTCCCTCGAATCCAGCGACTCTGTCCAAGTGACCCCCACAGTCCAGTGACTCTTCAGTCCAAGTTTGGTGGAGGTAAATCCTTGCCTCACCTCGCTGGGCTGCATTGCTGGGAACCGCGACTTTTGCAGGTACTCCGGCCCCTGTGCACTTCCGGCGGAAATCCTTTGTGCACAGCCAAGCCTGGGTCCACGGCACTCTAACCTGCATTGCACGACGTTCTAAGTTGGTCTCCGGCGACGTGGGACTCCTTTGTGCGACTTTGGGTGAGCACCGTTTCACGCATCCTCGTAGTGCCTGTTTCTGGCACTTCTCCGGGTGCTACCTGCTGCTGAGAGGGCTCCTTGTCTTGCTCGACGTCCCCTCTCTCTCCTGGTCCAATTTGCGACCTCCTTGTCCCTCCAGGGCCACAGCAGCGTCCAAAAACGCTAACCGCACGATTTGCAGCTAGCAAGGCTTGTTGGCGTTCTTTCTACGGGAAAACACTTCTGCACGACTCTCCACGGCGAGAGGGATATGTCCACCAAAGGAGAAGTCTCTAGCCCTTTTCGTTCCTGCAGAAACCACAGCTTCTTCTGTCCAGTAGAAGCTTCTTTGCACCCGCAGCTGGCATTTCCTGGGCATCTGCCCATCTCCGACTTGCTTGTGACTTTTGGACTTGGTCCCCTTGTTCCACAGGTACCCTAGATTGGAAATCCACAGTTGTTGCATTGTTGGTTTGTGTCTTTCCTGCATTATTCCTCTAACACGACTTCTTTGTCCTTAGGGGAACTTTGGTGCACTTTGCACTCACTTTTCAGGGTCTTGGGGAGGGTTATTTTTCTAACTCTCACTATTTTCTAATAGTCCCAGCGACCCTCTACAAGGTCACATAGGTTTGGGGTCCATTCGTGGTTCGCATTCCACTTTTGGAGTATATGGTTTGTGTTGCCCCTATCCCTATGTTTCCCCATTGCATCCTCTTGTAACTATACATTGTTTGCACTGTTTTCTAAGACTATACTGCATATTTTTGCTATTGTGTATATATATCTTGTGTATATTTCCTATCCTCTCACTGAGGGTACACTCTAAGATACTTTGGCATATTGTCATAAAAATAAAGTACCTTTATTTTTAGTATAACTGTGTATTGTGTTTTCTTATGATATTGTGCATATGACACTAAGTGGTACTGTAGTAGCTTCACACATCTCCTAGTTCAGCCTAAGCTGCTCTGCTAAGCTACCATTATCTATCAGCCTAAGCTGCTAGACACCCTATACACTAATAAGGGATAACTGGGCCTGGTGCAAGGTGCGAGTACCCCTTGGTACTCACTACAAGCCAGTCCAGCCTCCTACATTGGTTGTGCAGCGGTGGGACAAGTGATTTGAGACTACTTACCACTCTTGTCATTGTACTTTTCATAAGAGAAAAATATACAAAACAAGGTCAGTGTATGTACACATAGCCAAAAAGTTTTGCATTTCCTCTTTTCACTCTTTTCTAAGTGCTGAAAAGTACTTCTAAACTTTCAAAAAGTTCTAAAAAGTTTTTAAAGTTTTTTTCTCTGTCTTTCTAAAAGCTCTGACAAACTTTTTTCACTTTTTCTATCACTTTAACACTCTCTAAAAATGTCTGGCACAGGCCAAAATGTTGACCTGTCTAAGATTGCATATGACCACCTTAGCTGGAAAGGAGCAAGGAGTCTCTGTATAGAGAGAGGTTTGAGTGTAGGGAAGAATCCTTCCTTGGAATTGTTACTTAACATGCTTAGAGAACAAGATAAGGCAAGAAGTGCCCCATCTGTTGAAAAAGTAGCTAATGGTTCTCAATCTGATCCAGGGACTCCCCCAGGTAAAGGTTCAGGAAAGAAACTTCCTAGCCTGCCCATTACAAGACAGTCTAGCATAGTTGGTAATGATGAAGAGCCACACCATACAAATAGTGTTGTCTCACATCATAGCAAAAGCATTTACTCACACCACAGTGGTACTGATGTTTCTGTTAGCCAAGCTGTTAGGGTGCCCTCTGTAAGGGACAGGTCTCCTTCTGTTCATTCCCATCATACCTCTATATCTAGAAATGTCCCTCCCACCCACCCTGATGACAGATTGTTAGAAAGGGAGCTCAATAGATTGAGATTGGAACAAACCAGACTGAAGCTTAAAAAGCAACAGCTGGATTTGGATAGACAGTCTTTAGAATTAGAGAAGGAAAGACAGAAGTTGGGTTTAGAAACCCATGGTGGCAGCAGCAGTATTCCCCATAGTCATCCTGCAAAAGAGCATGATTCAAGGAATCTGCACAAGATAGTTCCCCCTTATAAGGAGGGGGATGACATTAACAAGTGGTTTGCTGCACTTGAGAGGGCCTGTGTTGTACAGGATGTCCCTCCAAGGCAGTGGGCTGCTATCCTATGGCTATCATTTAGTGGAAAAGGTAGGGATAGGCTCCTTACTGTGAAAGAAAGTGATGCCAATAATGTTACAGTACTTAAGAATGCACTCCTGGATCGTTATGGCTTAACCACTGAACAATACAGGATAAAGTTCAGAGAGACCAAAAAAGAGTCTTCACAAGACTGGGTTGATTTCATTGACCATTCAGTGAAGGCCTTGGAGGGGTGGTTACATGGCAGTAAAGTTACTGATTATGACAGCCTGTATAACACAATCCTGAGAGAGCATATACTTAATAATTGTGTGTCTGATTTGTTGCACCAGTACCTGGTAGACTCTGATCTGACCTCTCCCCAAGAATTGGGAAAGAAGGCAGACAAATGGGTCAGAACAAGGGTGAACAGAAAAGTTCATACAGGGGGTGACAAAGATGGCAATAAGAAGAAAGATGGTGAAAAATCTCAAGATAAGCAAGGGGATAAGGGTAAAACCAAAGATCCCACTTCAAATCTTAAACACTCTTCAGAGGGTGGGGATAAAACTAATTCTTCCTCTTCTTCTCAACCTGCACACATTAAAAAGCCTTGGTGCTTTGTGTGTAAAAACAGAGGCCATAGGCCATGGGATAAGTTCTGTCCAGGTAAACCCCCTGAGCCTACCACCACTAATACATCAAGCTCTAGTGCCCCTAGCAGTAGTGGTACTAGTGGTGGGACTGCTGGCAACAGTCAAGCAAAGGGTGTAGTTGGGTTCACTTATGGGTCCATCATAGAAACTGGGGTAGTCAGTCCCAAGACAGTTTCTGTCACACCTAGTGGCATTGGCCTTGCCACACTGGCTGCTTGTCCCCTTACAATGGATAAGTACAGGCAGACAGTTTCAATAAATGGTGTTGAGGCCTTGGCCTACAGGGACACAGGTGCCAGTATCACTTTGGTGACTGAAAACCTAGTGGCTCCTGAACAACACATCATTGGACAACAGTATAAAATTATTGATGTCCATAACTCCACTAAGTTTCTTCCCTTAGCTATAATTCAGTTTAGTTGGGGTGGAGTTACTGGCCCTAAGGCAGGTGGTGGTATCACCTAGCTTACCTGTAGACTGTCTCTTAGGTAATGACCTAGAGGCCTCAGGTTGGGCTGATGTAGAGTTTTATGCCCATGCAGCATGCTGGGCATCCCTGAGGAATTGTTCCCTCTCATTTCTACTGAAATGAAAAAGCAAAGGAGAGAAGGCCTGAAAACTCAGGATCCCTCTCCATCAACAGGTAAAAAGGGTATCACAGTATCCCCTAACCACCCTGCCATTCAGGATACCATTCCTGTGGTGGGAGAAACCTCTCCTGGGGTGGCACCTGTTCCAAGGGAATCATCAGCTGGCAAAGTGTACTCCCTGAGGTAGAAGTACCTCTCTGTGGGATAACTAACATTGGTGACAAAAAGAGCACCATTTTAGTTAACATGGAGCATCCCTCCAACCCTCCCAGAGAAACTTTAGTGCAGAAACCCTGCACTGCCTCACAACACTTAGGACAGTGTCCCTGCCCTAGTGTGGAGCTCATAGGACAGCATCCCTGCCCTGCTCCAACTCAAGAGAAACAGCATCCCTGTTCTCTCTTCCAGCCATATGGACAAAGTTTTTGCCCAGCCATGGCTTTTCTGAGACAGCATCCCTGTCTGGCATTTCCATCACTACAAATAGGTTCAGTGTACTATTCCCACTGCGCTAAACTAAAACTTACTGATAGAAACTCTGAAAATACATCTTCACATTGTTGCTTAGCTAAAAAACTTCAAACAGGGTGGTTTACATCCCCACAGGGAAGTAACCATATAGTGGATGATAAAGGGAGTAACCAGTCTATTGCAGAGCTACTCTCTACTTATCACCACTTAGACAATAAAGTCTCAACTGGCCAAGGTTAGCCTTATTGTCCTTCGTTTGGGGGGGGTTGTGTGAGAAAGTAGCCTCTTTCTAGCCTTGTTACCCCCACTTTTGGCCTGTTTGTGAGTGTATGTCAGGGTGTTTTCACTGTCTCACTGGGATCCTGCTAGCCAGGGCCCAGTGCTCATAGTGAAAACCCTATGTTTTCAGTATGTTTGTTATGTGTCACTGGGACCCTGCTAGTCAGGACCCCAGTGCTCATAAGTTTGTGGCCTATATGTATGTGTTCCCTGTGTGGTGCCTAACTGTCTCACTGAGGCTCTGCTAACCAGAACCTCAGTGTTTATGCTCTCTCATTTCTTTCAAATTGTCACTAACAGGCTAGTGACCAATTTTACCAATTTACATTGGCTTACTGGAACACCCTTATAATTCCCTAGTATATGGTACTGAGGTACCCAGGGTATTGGGGTTCCAGGAGATCCCTATGGGCTGCAGCATTTCTTTTGCCACCCAGAGGGAGCTCTCACAATTCTTACACAGGCCTGCCACTGCAGCCTGAGTGAAATAACGTCCACGATATTTCACAGCCATTTTACACTGCACTTAAGTAACTTATAAGTCACCTATATGTCTAACCTTTACCTGGTAAAGGTTAGGTGCAAAGTTACTTAGTGTGAGGGCACCCTGGCACTAGCCAAGGTGCCCCCACATTGTTCAGAGCCAATTCCCTGAACTTTGTGAGTGCGGGGACACCATTACAAGCGTGCACTACATATAGGTCACTACCTATATGTAGCTTCACAATGGTAACTCCGAATATGGCCATGTAACATGTCTATGATCATGGAATTGCCCCCTCTATGCCATCCTGGCATAGTTGGCACAATCCCATGATCCCAGTGGTCTGTAGCACAGACCCTGGTACTGCCAAACTGCCCTTCCTGGGGTTTCACTGCAGCTGCTGCTGCTGCCAACCCCTCAGACAGGCATCTGCCCTCCTGGGGTCCAGCCAGGCCTGGCCCAGGATGGCAGAACAAAGAACTTCCTCTGAGAGAGAGTGTGACACCCTCTCCCTTTGGAAAATGGTGTGAAGGCAGGGGAGGAGTAGCCTCCCCCAGCCTCTGGAAATGCTTTGTTGGGCACAGAGGTGCCCAATTCTGCATAAGCCAGTCTACACCGGTTCAGGGGACCCCTTAGCCCTGCTCTGGCGCGAAACTGGACAAAGGAAAGGGGAGTGACCACTCCCCTGACCTGCACCTCCCCTGGGAGGTGCCCAGAGCTCCTCCAGTGTGCTCCAGACCTCTGCCATCATGGAAACAGAGGTGCTGCTGGCACACTGGACTGCTCTGAGTGGCCAGTGCCACCAGGTGACGTCAGAGACTCCTTGTGATAGGCTCCTTCAGGTGTTGCTAGCCTATCCTCTCTCCTAAGTAGCCAAACCCTCTTTTCTGGCTATTTAGGGTCTCTGTCTCTGGGGAAACTTGAGATAACGAATGCAAGAGCTCACCCGAGTTCCTCTGCATCTCTCTCTTCACCTTCTGCCAAGGAATCGACTGCTGACCGCGCTGGAAGCCTGCAAAACTGCAACAAAGTAGCTAAGACGACTACTGCAACTCTGTAACGCTGATCCTGCCGCCTTCTCGACTGTTTTCCTGTTTGTGCATGCTGTGGGGGTAGTCTGCCTCCTCTCTGCACCAGAAGCTCCGAAGAAATCTCCCGTGGGTCGACGGAATCTTCCCCCTGCAACCGCAGGCACCAAAAAGCTGCATTACTGGTCCCTTGGGTCTCCTCTCAGCACGACGAGCGAGGTCCCTCGAATCCAGCGACTCTGTCCAAGTGACCCCCACAGTCCAGTGACTCTTCAGTCCAAGTTTGGTGGAGGTAAGTCCTTGCCTCACCTCGCTGGGCTGCATTGCTGGGAACCGTGACTTTTGCAGCTACTCCGGCCCCTGTGCACTTCCGGCGGAAATCCTTTGTGCACAGCCAAGCCTGGGTCCACGGCACTCTAACCTGCATTGCACGACTTTCTAAGTTGGTCTCCGGCGACGTGGGACTCCTTTGTGCGACTTCGGGTGAGCACCGTTTCACTCATCCTCGTAGTGCCTGTTTCTGGCACTTCTCCGGGTGCTACTTGCTGCTGAGAGGGCTCCTTGTCTTGCTCGACGTCCCCTCTCTATCCTGGTCCAATTTGCGACCTCCTTGTCCCTCCAGGGCCACAGCAGTGTCCAAAAACGCTAACCGCACGATTTGCAGCTAGCAAGGCTTGTTGGCGTTCTTTCTGCGGGAAAACACTTTTGCACGACTCTCCACGGCGAGAAAAATCCGTCCACGAAAGGGGAAGTCTCTAGCCCTTTTCGTTCCTGCAGAAACCACAGCTTCTTCTGTCCAGTAGAAGCTTCTTTGCACCCGCAGCTGGCATTTCCTGGGCATCTGCCCATCTCCGACTTGCTTGTGACTTTTGGACTTGGTCCCCTTGTTCCACAGGTACCCTAGATTGGAAATCCACAGTTGTTGCATTGTTGGTTTGTGTCTTTCCTGCATTATTCCTCTAACACGACTTCTTTGTCCTCAGGGGAACTTTGGTGCACTTTGCACTCACTTTTCAGGGTCTTGGGGAGGGTTATTTTTCTAACTCTCACTATTTTCTAATAGTCCCAGCGACCCTCTACAAGGTCACATAGGTTTGGGGTCCATTCGTGGTTCGCATTCCACTTTTGGAGTATATGGTTTGTGTTGCCCCTATCCCTATGTTTCCCCATTGCATCCTATTGTAACTATACATTGTTTGCACTGTTTTCTAAGACTATACTGCATATTTTTGCTATTGTGTATATATATCTTGTGTATATTTCCTATCCTCTCACTGAGGGTACACTCTAAGATACTTTGGCATATTGTCATAAAAATAAAGTACCTTTATTTTTAGTATAACTGTGTATTGTGTTTTCTTATGATATTGTGCATATGACACTAAGTGGTACTGTAGTAGCTTCACACATCTCCTAGTTCAGCCTAAGCTGCTCTGCTAAGCTACCATTATCTATCAGCCTAAGCTGCTAGACACCCTATACACTAATAAGGGATAACTGGGCCTGGTGCAAGGTGCAAGTACCCCTTGGTACTCACTACAAGCCAGTCCAGCCTCCTACAGTCCTGAAATGCAAAATTCTTTTTCAAGTATTGCATGCATGCATACATGCAGTTTGGAGATAAACACATTTAGCTTAAAAGATAATTCATGTACAGAACTGTCAATGCACCAAGGTTAGCATATAATCATATAAGTACTGTGCAAGCCACATCTCCTTGTGAATTGGACCTTTACAGTGGGATGCACATATAGTTCTAGTCTTTCATATAGCTTCCATTTATATTACACATTTGTAACCTGTCTCACAACATATGGCAAGGGCACAATACAGAACGCAGATGATGAACAAAACTATTTCAAATTAGTCTACATAATTAAATTGTTGGAAAATGGATTATTGGTAAGGGCAGGTGAGTACCTACACTTAGCAATTGGCCTCTAACGTCCACTTAGGTCCAGTTAGGTCTCAATAAATTAAACCCAGCTGAACAACTTGGTAGCTTGGTAGCTTGGCAACGAGCGACAAGGCTTAACTTAGGAGACAAATGTTTAAAGCATTTAAAAATCACAAAACAGCAAATAAGTAAAACACAAAACACAAAACACAATACAAATCCAACACCAATTTATAAAAATAGATTACATTTATATCTTTAACATGACACCAAAACAATTAAAATCGGATAAGGGGACACTGGGAAGACTGCTGTGTGCCAGGGGGAGGACAGAAGCAGGGAACGGACTCTCCAGGAGGCACTCTCTGAGATCCTGGGACTCTACCAACATTTCCATGACACGATGGGCCAGATCCTAGATAACGTGCAGGAGAACAGGCGGGTGCAGGAGGGACAATATCAGGTGATCAGGGAGGACATGCAGGCAATCAACAACACCCTGATTGTAGGAGGCTGGCATGGCTTATAGTGGGTACCTAATGGTACTTACACCTGCCAGGTCCAGTTATCCCTTATTAGTAGCGTTCTAGCAGCTTAGTCTGATAGAGGTAGCTATAGCAGAGCAGCTTAGGCTGAACTAGGAGACATGCAAAGCTCCTACTATACCACTTATATCATATAGCACTATATCATAAGAAAACACAATACTCAGAGTTACTAAAAATAAAGGTACTTTATTTTAGTGACAATATGCCAAAAGTATCTCAGAGGATATACTCCCTTAGGAGGTAAGTAATATACACAAAATATACACACAAACCAAAATCAGGTAAGTAAAAAAGGTACAGTAAAAGTAGTGCAAACACTGTAGGACACAACAGAATACAATAGGAGAAAATAGGCCTAGGGGCAACACAAACCATAAACTCCAAAAGTGGAATGCGAACCACGAATGGACCCCAGGCCTAGTGTAGTGTGTAGACGGCCGCTGGGAGTGTAAGAAAACACTAAGGGTGTCCAAGACACCCCACCCCAAGACCCTGAAAAGTAGGAGTAAAGTTACCCTACTCCCCAGAAAGACATTAAAGTCAAGATAGTGGATTCTGCAAAGACAACAACTGACTGCAAAGCACTGAAGATGGATTCCTGGACCTGAGGACCTGCAAAGGAAGGGGACCAAGTCCAAGAGTCACGCAAGTGTTCAGGGGGGGCAGGAGCCCACTAAACCCCGGATAAAGGTGCAAAAGGGCTGCCTCTGGGTGGAAGAAGGCGAAGATTCTGCAACAATGAAAGATGCCAGGAACTTCTTCTTTGGTCAGATGTCCCACGGTGTGCTGGAGGATGCAGAGTTGTTTCCATGCAGAAAGACCGCAAACAAGCCTTGCTAGCTGCAAGAGTCGCGGTTGAGGAGTTTGGGTGCTGCCAGGGCCCAGGAAGGACTAGGAGGTCACCCCTCGGAGGAGGAGACAGAGGGGGCGCTCAGCAACACACAGAGCCCACACAGAAGCAGGCAGCAACCGCAGAAGCACCTGAGCAGGCGTTCAGAAGATCTGAGCATGGCAGTCGTCTCAGCACAACAAAAGAAGTCGGAGGTCAACTCAGCGAGTTGGGCAATGCAGGACGGAGTGCTGGGGACCTGGGCTGTGCATGAAGGAAGTCTTGCAAAAGTGCATAGGAGCCCTAGCAGCTACAGTTCACGCAGTACACAGGATTACTGTCTGGCATGGGGAGGCAAGGACTTACCTCCACCAAATATGTACAGATGGACCACTGGACTGTCGGGGTCATTTGGATCCAGTTCCTGTGTTCCAGAGACCACGCTCGTCAAGATGAGAGGGGACCCAGAGGACCGGTGATGCAGATGTTTGGTGCCTGCATTGGCAGGGGAAAGATTCCATTGACACACTGGAGATTTCTTCTTGACTTCCAGTGCAGGGTGAAGGCAGACAACCCACAGAGCATGCACCACCAGTAAACAGTCGAGAAAGCCGGCAGGATGAGGCGCTACAATGTTGCTGGTCGCCTTCTTGCTACTTTGTTGCAGTTTTGCAGGCGTCCTAGGGCAATCAGCGGTCGATCCTTGGCAGACATCGAAGAGAGAAGTGCAGACAAACTCTGGTGAGCTCTTGCATTGTTATCTGAAGAGAAACACACAGGAGAGACCCTAAATAGCCCTCGGAGGAGGATTGGCAGCAGTGGGAGCCTCGGGGAAGCATGGAATTGTCCCCTGAATACCAGAATGGTATTGGGGGACAATTCCATGATCCTAGACATGTTATGGGCCATGTTCGGCGTTACCATTGTGAAGCTACATATAGGTATTGACCTATATGTAGTTCACAAGTGTAATGGTGTCCCCGCACTCACAAAGTCCGGGGAATTTGCCCTGAACAATGTGGGGGCACCTTGGCTAGTGCCAGGGTGCCCTCACACTAAGTACCTTTGCATATAACCTTCACTAAGTGAGGGTTAGACATATAAGTGACTTATAATTTACTTAAGTGCAGTGTAAAATGGCTGTGAAATAACATGGACGTTATTTCCCTCAGGCTGCAGTGGCAGTCCTGTGTAAGAATTGTCTGAGCTCCCTATGGGTGGCAAAAGAAATGCTGCAGCCCATAGGGATCTCCTGAACCCCGATACACTGGGTACCTAGGTACCATATACTAGGTAATTATAAGGGTGTTCCATTGTGCCAACCAGAATTGGTAAAATTGGTCACTAGCCTGCAGTGACAATTTTAAAAGCAGGGAGAGCATAAATACTGAGGTTCTGGTAAGCAGAGTCTCAGTGATACAGTTAGGCACCACACAGGGAACACATACAGGGCATACTTTATGAGCACTGGGGTCCTGGCCAGCAGGATCCCAGTGACACAGGCAAAAACAAACATACATACAAATGAAAATGGGGGTAACATGCCAGGCAATATGGTACTTTCCTACACAACCCCCCCCCAAACGAGGGGCAATAAGGGTAACTTGCCCAGATGAGTCTTCATTGTCTAAGTGGAAATATCTGGAGAGTCCATCTGCATTGGGGTGGGTACTCCCAGGTCTATGTTCCACTGTATAATCCATTCCCTGTAGGGATATGGACCACCTCAACAATTTAGGGTTTTCACATTTCATTTGTTTTAGCCAAAGTAGAGGTTTGTGGTCTGTCTGAAAAATAAAGTGAGTACCAAACAGGTATGGTCTCAACATTTTCAGTGCCCAGACCACAGCAAAGGCCTCCCTCTCTATAGCAGACCAATGCTTTTCTCTAGGGGTCAACCTCCTGTTGATGAAAGCAACAGGTTGATCCTGGCCCTCAGTATTAAGCTGTGATAGCACAGCCCCAAACCCAAATTCAGAAGCATCAGTATGGACTATGAACTTTTTGGAGTAGCAAGGGCTTTTTAGGACAGGTGCAGAGCACATGGCCTGTTTGAGCTCATCATAAGCTTTTTGACAGCTAGCTGTCCACAATACCCTTTTAGGCATCTTTTTACCAGTGAGGTAATTAAGAGGAGCTGCAATGGAGCCATAATTCTTAATAAGCCTCCTATAGTACACTGTGAGTTCTAAAAAGGCTCTCACCTGGGTTTGGTTTGTGGATGGAGCCCATTCCATAATGGTCTGGATCTTCCCCTGCAATGGTGCAATCTGTTCCCCACCCACCTGGTAGCCCAGATAAACCACTTTTCCCTGCCTTATCTGGCACTTTGAGGCCTTGATAGTGAGGCCTGCCTTTTGCAGGGCCTCCAAAACTTTCCACAGACAGCTATATCATCCAGATATGCTGCACCAAAAGCTTCCAACCCTTGCAGGACTGTGTTCACCAACCTTTGAAAAATGGCAGGTGCATTGTTCAGACCAAAGGGCATCACAGAGAATTGATAGTGCCCTCCAATGGTTGAAAATGCAGTTTTGGGTTTAGCATCTTCTGATAGTTTAATCTGCCAATACCCAGCAGTTAAATCAAAAGTGCTTAGATACTTGGCAGAAGCTAGTGTATCTATCAGCTCATCTGCTCTGGGTATAGGGTTAGCATCTATCTTGGTTACTTGGTTGAGGCCTCTATAGTCAACACAAAACCTCATCTCTCTTTTTCCATCCTTACTGTGAGGTTTTGGAACCAGCACCACTGGGCTAGCCCATGGGCTTTCCGAAGGCTCAATCACTCCTAAGTCTAACATTTTCTGACTGTCTTGTTTAATGCAGTCCCTGACATGGTCAGGCTGCCTATAAATCTTACTTTTGGCAGGTAAACTGTCTCCCGTATTGATTTTATGATCACACCAAGTAGTGGTTCCTGGTATCAGTGAGAAGAGTTCAGAAAACTGACTAAAAAGATTTACACAGTTATCTTTCTGCTCAGGAGTAAGAGAATCTGCCAGTGCTACCTCTCCACTACGCCATCAGCTTCTGTGGTGGAGAAGAAATCAGGGAGAGGGTCACTCTCTTCTTCCTGTCCCTCATCAGTTGCCATGAGCAGGGTGAGATCAGCCCTGTCATCGAAGGGTTTTAGGCGGTTGACATGGAGCACCCTAAGGGGACTCCTGGCAGTGCCCAGGTCTACCAAGTAGGTAACCTCACCATTTTTCTCTACAACTAGATGGAGTCCACTCCATTTGTCCTGGAGTGCTCTTGGGGCCACAGGCTCCAATACCCACACCTTTTGTCCTGGGTGGCACTGGGTCAGGACAGCCTTCTGCTCATGCCATTGCTTTTGAAGCTCCTGGCTGGCCTGAAGGTTTTTACTGGCCTTTTTCATGTACTCAGCCTTTCTTGATCTTAGGCCAAGCCCATAGTCCACAATGTCCTGTTTAGGAGCTTTTGAAGGTTGTTCCCAACCCTCCTTAACAAGTGCAAGGGGACCTCTCACAGGGTGTCCAAAGAGGAGTTTGAAGTGGCTAAAGCCCACTCCTTTTTGGGATACCTCCCTGTAAGCAAAAAGGAGGCAAGACAACAGGACATCCCATCTCCTTCTGAGTTTTTTAGGGAGTCCCATTATCATACCTTTGAGAGTTTTATTAAACCTCTCAACCAGACCATTTGTTTGTGGATGATAAGGAGTAGTGAACTTGTATGTTACACCACACTCCTTCCACATTGCCTTGAGGTATGGAGACATGAAGTTACTACCTCTGTCTGACACCACTTCCTTAGGGAAGCCCACTCTGGAAAAGATTCCCAGGAGGGCCTTTGCCACTGCAGGAGCGGTAGTGGTCCTTAAGGGATTTGCTTCAGGGTACCTAGTGGCATGGTCCACTATCACCAGGATAAACCTATTGCCTGAAGCTGTTGGAGGGTCAAGGGGGCCAACTATGTCAACCCCTACCCTTTCAAAGGGTACCCCAACCACAGGAAGTGGAATTAAGGGGGCCTTTGGAGTGCCACCAGCCCTGCCACTGGCTTGGCAGGTCACACAAGAGCGACAAAACTCTTTGGTGTCCTCTGACATATGAGGCCATTGAAACAGGGGAACACGCCTGTCCCAAGTTTTACTTTGGCCCAAATGCCAAGCCAAAGGAATGTCATGTGCCAAGGTAAGAAGAAACTCTCTGTATTGTAAAGAGATAACCAATCTCCTGGAAGCTCCAGGTTTTAAGGTCCCTTGATTCAGTATACAGGAGGTTGTCTTCCCAATACACCTTATGGCTATCACTGACATCCCCATTCTGCTGTTTGACAGCTTGCTGTCTCAAACCCTCTAGTGTGGGACAGGTCTGCTGTGCCACACTCAGCTCTTCCCTAGCAGGCCCCCCTGCACCCAAAAGCTCAGCAGTGTCTGCTGGCAGCTCATCTGGTATAGGTTCTGCACAGGAAGAGGATTCCTCCTCCTCAAAAGGGGAATCTTCTGGTTCGGGAGAGATAGTGGGCAAGGATTTACCCTACCTACCCCTCGCTTTTGGGAGCACTTGGTCCATTGTTCCAGGATCCAAGTTTCCCTGTCCTTTTTGCTTCTTGGCCTGAGCCCTTGTCAAAGCAAAAATATGCACAGGAATGCCCAGCATTGCTGCATGAGCCTCCAACTCCACTTCAGCCCAAGCTGATGTCTCCAAATCATTGCCTAGTAAGCAATCTACAGGTAATTCAGTGGCTACCACAACTTTCTTTGGACCAGTACCTCCCCCGCGTTGAGATTCACAATAGCCATGGGGTGGCTAAGTGTGTCATTGTGAGTATCAGTCACTTAGTACTGCTGACCAAGTAGGTGTTGATCAGGGTGAACCAGTTTCTCTATAACCATAGTTACACTGGCTCCTGTGTCCCTGTAGGGCTCAACCTCAACACAATTGATTAGGGGTAGTTGCTTGTACTTACCCATATTAAGGGGACAAGCAACCAAGGTGGCAAAGTCAATGCCACCATCAGCGATTAAAACAGCCTCTGTGGTCTCCCTAACAAGACCAACCCCAACTACACTGCCAATAGTGAGCCCAGCTACACCCTTGGATGGCTATTTGTAGTAGACTTCCCACCACCACAGCTATTACTAGCGGCACTAGAGGTTGCAGTTGGGGTTGTGGTAGTAGGAGCCTTAGTGTTTTTCTTTGGACAAGTGGCATCACTTGCCCAATGGCCTTTTACTTTACATAAATAACACCATGGCTTTTTCTGATTGTGAAAAGAGGATTTGGACCCACCACCCCCAGAGGATTTTTGTGGGCCTGATGAAGACTCAGAATGTTTTTTATCTTTGTCCCCACCCTTGTCAGAAGACCTACCATCCTTCTTCTTACCATCCTTGTCACCCCATGTATAAACTTTTCTGTTCACTCTTGTTCTGACCCATTTGGCTGCCTTCTTTCCCAATTCTTGGGAGAGGTCAGATCTGAGTCTACCAAGTACCGGTGCAACAAATCAGACACACAATTGTTCAAAATATGCTCTCTCAGGATTAGATTATACAGGCTTTCATAGTCAGTCACCTTACTGCCATGTAACCAACCCTCCAAGGCCTTCACTGAACACTCTACAAAGTCTGTCCAGTCTTGAGAGGACTCTTTTCTGGTGTCTCTGAACTTAATCCTGTATTGTTCAGTGGTTAAGCCAAATCAACCCAAGAATGCATCCTTCAAAACTTTGTAATTGTTAGCAACACTTTCTCTGACAGTAAGGAGCCTATCCCTACCCTTACCAGTGAAGGATAGCCACAGGATAGCAGCCCACTGCCTCTGAGGGACCAACTCTACCATACAGGCCCTCTCAAGTGCAGCAAACCACTTGTAAATGTCATCCCCCTCCTTTTAAGGGGGGACTATCTTATGCAGGTTTCTGGAATCTTGCTCTCTAACAGGATTGCTATAAAAAAACACTGCTGCAGCCACCATGGGGAACTAACCCAACCTCTGCCTTTCCCTTTCCACATCCAGAGATTCCCTGTCTAAGGCCAGCTGCTGCTGTTTAAGCTTCAGCCTGGCCTCCTCCAACCTCAGCTTTCTGAGTTCCCTTTCCATTAAGTTATCCTCAGGGTGGGAGGCTTTGGAATTGTGAGACACAGAAGAAATGTGGGAATTGACAGAGTTGGACCTGCCCCTAACTGGCTGGACCCTAGTAACCTTGCCTTTAGGAGTGAAAGGTTGTAGGAAAGTACCAAGTTGCCTGGCATGTTACCCCCATTGTTTACCTGTATGTATGTTGTTTTTGCCTGTGTCACTGGGATCCTGCTAGCCAGGACCCCAGTGCTCATAAAGTGTGCCCTGTATGTGTTCCATATGTGTTGCCTAACAGTATCACTGAGGCTCTGCTAATCAGAACCTCAGTGTTTATGCTCTCTCTGCTTTTAAAAATGTCACTGCAGGCTAGTGACTAAATTTACCAATTCTGATTGGCACACTGAAATACCCTTATAATTCCATAGTATATGGTACGTACGTACCCAGGGTATTGGGGTTCCAGGAGATCCCTATGGGCTGCAACATTTCTTTTGCCACCCATAGGGAGCTCAGACAATTCTTTCACAGGACTGCCACTGCAGCCTGAGTGAAATAACGTCCACGTTCTTTCACAGCCATTTTACACTGCACTTAAGTAACTCATAAGTCACCTTTATGTCTAACCCTCACTTAGTGAAGGTTAGGTGCAAAGGTACTTAGTGTGAGGGCACCCTGGCACTAGACAAGGTGCCCCCACATTGTTCAGGGCAAATTCCCCGGGCTTTGTGAGTGCGGGGACAGCATTACACGCATGCACTACATATAGGTCAATACCTATATGTAGCGTCACAGTGGTAATTCCGAACATGGCCA
Organism: Pleurodeles waltl; assembly: GCF_031143425.1. Taxonomy (NCBI): domain Eukaryota; kingdom Metazoa; phylum Chordata; class Amphibia; order Caudata; family Salamandridae; genus Pleurodeles; species Pleurodeles waltl. Next base: position 755,960,260 of record NC_090449.1, on the reverse strand, counting down.
TGTAACATCTCTAGGAACATGGAATTGTCACCCTAATACCATTCTGGTATTGGGGGGACAATTCCATGCATCCCCGGGGCTCCCGCTGGTGCCAACCCTCAGAAAGGTTTCTGTCCCACTGGGGCCTAGGCAGCCCAGTCCCAGGAAGGCAGAACAAAGGATTTCTTCAGAGAGAGGGTGTTACACCCTCTCCCTTTGGAAATAGGTGTGAAGTGTAGGAGGCTAGCCTGGCTTGTAGTGGGTACCAGAGATACTTACACCTTGTGCCAGGTCCAGTTATCCCTTATTAGTGTAGAAGAGGTGTTTCTACCAGCTTAGGCTGATAGAAGATAGCTATGGCAAAGCAGCTTAGGCTGAACTAGGAGACATGTAAAGCTCCTACTATACCACTTGTATCATATGCACAATATAATAAGAGAACACAATACACAGAGTTACTAAAAATAAAGGTACTTTATTTTTATGACAATGGGGGTCATTACAACATTGGCGGTAAAAGACGCTTACCGCCGTGCAGAACACCGCCAACACACCGCCGCAGCTGCGGAATTCCGCCACAGCTATTATGACCCACATCTCGAAATCCGACAAAATTCAGACACTCACACAAGTCCGCCACATGAAAGGTCAGTGATAAACTGGTGAAAACAAAACCTCCACCATCACGCCAACAGGAATACGCCCACGCTATCACGACCCACGAATCCACGCGGCGGTCTTTCAACTGCAGTATTCCATTGGCAGTACACACCGCCGTGCTCAAAATACACACACATATACAAAACACAGCCACATTGGACAATTCGAAATACATACACCTGATACACATACCCACACCACTCCCACACACCCATTACAATATAAAACACACACCCACATCACCCACAAAACCCTACTACCAACAATTCCGAAAGAAGGACAGAGAGAGACACCACCATCCACAAACTAGCAGCTACAGGCACTCAACACCATCACCCACACAACTTCCATGCACAAAACACCACACACCACTACATATCACCACACTTATCACCACACACACCACCCCACACATCACCCACACCACCCCATGGCACGGCAAAGACACCCCAGGTTCTCTGAGGAGGAGCTCAGGGTCATGGTGGAGGAAATCGTCCGGGTAGAGCCACAGCTATTTGGATCCCAGGTGCAGCACACCTCCATAGCTAGGAAGATGGAGCTATGGCAAAGAATAGTCGACAGGTTTAACGCAGTGGGACAGCACCCAAGAAATCGGGACGACATCAGGAAGAGGTGGAACGACCTACGGGGGAAGGTGCGTTCCGTGGTCTCAAGACACCACATCGCGGTACAGCGGACTGGCGGCGGACCCCCACCTCCTCACCCACAACTAACAACATGGGAGGAGTAGGTCTTGGCGATTCTGCATCCTGAGGGCCTCGCAGGAGTCGGTCGAGGAATGGACTCGGGTAAGTCAAACCTTTAACTATCATATCCCCCACCCTACCTGCATGCTATCACAGACCCCCACTGTCGCCCCTCCCCTATCACTCCAACTCCTCATAAATGTACTAATAATACAAACCACACATCCCAACACCAAGCCCTGCATGACACAACAAAGCATGGACACCCATCAATAAAGCATGCCCACTGCACATACCCATAACACCACCCTCAACCATCATCACCCAAGCCCCCACACAGGAATGCTAGCACTGGGGTACACGGTCACCCACCCATTGCACACCATGACACACACAGATGCAGTAATCATGCTTTTACACACCTGCAGGACCACTACCCAACGTCACCACACAGGAGGGTCCAGACATCTCCACCCCACCAACAGAAGAGGCCCACAGTGATGACAGCAGCTCTGTCCAACTGGATCTAGATGACCAGCCCGGACCATCTGGGACCTCGGGACAGTCGGTTCCCCTCACACAGGCACAGCCCACCACAGACCTTCCACCCTCTGGTAACACCAGCACAGCACCCACCCAGCGGGCCCATACCTCCGTCCCCAAGACACGTCAAACAGCTGTGTGTCCACCACTACAGGGAACCCAGGATAACCCACCATCCTAACAACAACAGGGACCTGGGGGCAGTGGCAGTGGGCACACGGTCCAGGGGACGGAGGCACAGGAACACAGGGGAACTGGGAGGGCTGCCGTGCGACAGGGGGCGGACAGGCCAAGGGAACTCACTCTCCACAAGGCCCTCTCCTCCATCATGGGAGCATACCACCACTCCCAGGAGACGATGGCAACGGTCCTGGCCAAGTTTCAAGAGACCCAGCGCTAGCAGGAGGAACAGTATTTGGGGTTCAGGGAGGAACTCAGAACCATCAGCTCCGCCCTGGGCACCATCGTAGGGGTGCTGAAGGAAATACTTAACATCAGGAGGGACACTGTGGCACTACAAGGGGCCCCTGACACTAGCATGGACGATGAACTACCCACCACCTCCGCCGGCGCTAGTGGACAGGAGGCACCGCCACAGGACCAGCACACCAGCACCCCACCCCCTGCAGACGGAGAACCACCCCGCAAGCGGTCCCTGAGATCCAGGAACAAGACAGAGCACAATGCCAAGACCCCCGCCAAGAAATTAGACCACCCTGATTGTCAAACCACTGTACCACTTTGTAACCCTGTCTATACTGCAACTGCCCCAGCTCCACTTCCTATGCCCATATGGGCAATGCACCTGTGAGGCTAATAGACTGGACTCTGCCATGGACATTCCTCCACCATCCCCCCTCACCATTTTACTACCCCCTCCAATTTTGAGCACTTCAATAAACACCCTTGAAGCACAAAACAATCTGGAGTCAGTCTGTGATTTCGAAATTGTGTATTAGCAATGACAGTGACAAAATGCTTTTTCAAATGTAATGTCAACATACCTATGTCACACATCTCAAGTCCATGAGGAATCTAAGCAGATGACACACATTGGAAACCACACCTGTGAAACCGTAAGGGAAAATGAAAACTCAGTAACCATACTCTGGTTGAAATCGACAGACAGGATAGAGGTAGAAGTGTAAAAGTACTTGTAGTAGGCAGGAATGTTTTCTCACCTGTGTGTCACTGGAAATATTGCTGGGTGACTGAGTCCCTGTTGTCAATGTCTTCTTCCTCTGCTTCCTCCTCATCACTGTCCACAGGCTCCACAGCTGCCACAACACCGCCATCTGGACCATCCTCCTGCAGCAAGGGCACCTGTCGTCGCAAAGCCAAGTTGTGAAGCATACAGCAGGCCACGATGATCTGGCACACCTTCTTTGGTGAGTAGAATAGGGATCCACCTGTCATATGGAGGCACCTGAACCTGGCCTTCAGGAGGCCGAAGGTGCGTTCGATCACCCTCCTAGTCCGCCCATGGGCCTCATTGTAGCGTTCCTCTGCCCTGGTACTGGGATTCCTCACTGGGGTCAGTAGCCATGACAGGTTGGGGTAACCAGAGTCCCCCAATAGCCACACCTGCTGCCTCTGGAGTTGACCCATCACATAAGGGATTCTGCTATTCCGCAGGATGTAGGCGTCATGCACTGAGCCAGGGAACATAGCATTTACCTGGGAGATGTCCTGGTCTGCCAAACATACCATCTGTACATTCATGGAATGATAACTCTTCCGGTTCCTGTACACCTGTTCACTCCTGTGGGGGGGGGGACCAAAGCTACATGGGTCCCATCAATGGCACCTATGATGTTGGGGATATGTCCAAGGGCATAGAAGTCACCTTTCACTGTAGGCAAGTTCTCCACCTGAGGGAAAACGATATAGCTCTGCATGTGTTTCAGATGGGCAGACAACACTCTGGACAACACGTTGGAAAACATAGGCTGGTACATCCCTGATGCCATGGCCACTGTTGTTTGAAATGACCCACTTGCAAAGAAATGGAGCACTGATAACACCTGCACTTGAGGGGGGATTCCTGTGGGATGGCGGATTGCTGACATCAGGTCAGGCTCCAACTGGGTACACAGTTCCTGGATTGTGGCACGGTCAAACCTGTAGGTGATGATCAAACTTCTTTCCTCCATTGTCGACAGGTCCACCAGCGGTCGGTACACCGGAGGATGCCGCCATCTCCTCACATGTCCCGGCGGACGGTGCCTATGAAGGACATCAGCGACCACAAACAACTCAGAGGTATGTACCCACAGTCTACCCAGAACACCATTCATACACAAAATGTGGCCTGTATTTGTGTTGTGAGACAAGGCCTAGGTATGTGTGACGCAGTTGGTAATTAGGCCATGTGGGCTTCTGAAATGGCGGCTGCCTGACCTCTAAAGCGGGACAATGGGATGTGAGGTAACTGTGCTGGCGTTGTACACCGCCGCGGTAGGCGGTCGAAAACCGCGGCGCAATGCTGCATTGGTTAACATTGGATTCTATGGGTCCCAGGAGCCAATGACGATGTACGCCGGCGCTGATTGTACGCACTGCTGCGGACGTGACCGCCGCGGACGTGACCGCCATTTTCTAGCTGTTGAATCACTCGATACCTGATCTTCGACAGGAGAGGACCTACACTGCAAGTGCTGCTGTGACCTCGGTCTGGAAGAGACAATGGCTTGTGCGTCTGGGGAAAGGGCCCCTGCCTTCACTGCAGAGGAGTTGGAGAAGCTCGTCAACGGGGTACTCCCCCAGTACACGCTACTCTACGGTCCTCCAGACCCACAGGTAAGTACACAGGGAGCGTGTTGTATGGGCTATGCCTGTGTGGAGAGGGCTTGTTGTAAGAAGGAAGGGGGCATAGTTCTGTGTGCATGAAGGACTGTGAATGCATGTGCCACATGGCAAGGGTAGGGATGTGGGCCACTCACTTTGACGGTGCAGTTGGTAATGACTTCTCTTCTTCCCCTGTACATGTCATGTAGGTCAGCGCCTGTAGGAGGCTGGACTGGCTTGTAGTGAGTACCAAGGGGTACTTACACCTTGCACCAGGCCCAGGTATCCCTTATTAGTGTATAGGGTGTCTAGCAGCTTAGGCTGATAGATAATGGTAGCTTAGCAGAGCAGCTTAGGCTGAACTAGGAGACGAGTGAAGCTCCTACAGTACCACTAATGTCATATGCACAATATCATAAGAAAACACAATACACAGATATACTAAAAATAAAGGTACTTTATTTTTATGACAATATGCCAAAAGTATCTCAGTGAGTACCCTCAGTATGAGGATAGCAAATATACACAAGATATATGTACACAATACCAAAAATATGCAGTATAGCAATAGAAAACAGTGCAAACAATGTATAGTTACAATAGGATGCAATGGGAGCACATAGGGATAGGGGCAACACAAACCATATACTCCAAAAGTGGAATGCGAACCACGAATGGACCCCAAACCTATGTGACCTTGTAGAAGGTCGCTGGGACTGTAAGAAAACAGTGAGGGTTAGAAAAATAGCCCACCCCAAGACCCTGAAAAGTGAGTGCAAAGTGCACTAAAGTTCCCCAAAGAGCACAGAAGTCGTGATAGGGGAATTCTGCAGGAAAGACCAACACCAGCAATGCAACAATGATGGATTTCCAGACGAGAGTACCTGTGGAACAAGGGGACCAAGTCCAAAAGTCACGATCAAGTCGAGAGTGGGCAGATGCCCAGGAAATGCCAGCTGTGGGTGCAAAGAAGCTGCTACTAGGAAGGAGAAGCTGAGGATTCTGCAGGAACGACAAGGGCTAGAAACTTCCCCTTTGGACAATGGATGTCCCACGTCGTGAAGAGTCGTGCAGAAGTGTTTTCCTGAAGAAAGACCGCAAACAAGCCTTGCTAGCTGCAAGTTGTGCGGTTAGGGTTTTTGGATGCTGCTGTGGCCCAGGAGGGACCAGGATGTCGCCAATTGCGTCAGGGGACAGAGGGATTGTCCAGCAAGACAAGGAGCCCTCTCAGAAGCAAGCAGCACCTGCAGAAGTGCCAGAACAGGCACTACGAAGTGGAGTGAAACGGTGCTCACCCGAAGTTGCACAAGAGAGTCCCACGTCGCCGGAGGACAACTCAGGAGGTCGTGCAATGCAGGTTAGGGTGCCGTGGACCCAGGCTTGGCTGTGCACAAAGGATTCCCTCGGAAAGTGCACAGGAGCCGGAGTAGCTGCAAAAGACGCTGTTCCCAGCAATGCAGTCTGGCGTGGGGAGGCAAGGACTTACCTCCACCAAACTTGGACTGAAGAGTCACTGGACTGTGGGAGTCACTTGGACAGAGTTGCTGGATTCAAGGGACCACGCTTGTTGTGCTGAGAGGAGACCCAGGGGACCGGTGATGCAGTTCTTTGGTGCCTGCGGTTGCAGGGGTACGATTCCGTCGACCCACGGGAGATTTCTTCAGAGTTTCTGGTGCAGGGTGAAGGCAGGCTACCCCCAGAGCATGCACCACCTGGAAACAGTTGAGAAAGCCGGCAGGATTTGGCGCTACAATGTTGCTGGTAGTCGTCTTGCTACTTTGTTGCGGTTTTGCAGGCGTCCTGAGCAGTCAGCATTCGATCCTTTGGGAGGTACTGGTGAGGGGAGTGGTCACTCCCCTTTCCTTTGTACAGTTTCGCGCCAGAGCAGGGCTGGGGGATCCCTGAACCTGTGTAGACTGGCTTATGCAGAGAGGGGCACCATCTGTGCCCATCAAAGCATTTCCAGAGGCTGTGGGAGGCTACTCCTCCCCAGCCCTTCACACCTATTTCCAAAGGGAGAGGGTGTAACACCCTCTCTCAGAGGAAATCCTTTGTTCTGCCTTCCTGGGTCAGGGCTGCCTGGACCCCAGGAGGGCAGAAACCTGTCTGAGGGGTTGGCAGCATTAGCAGCTGCAGTGCAGACCCCAGAAAAGCAGTTTGGCAGTACAGGGGTTCTGTGCTACAGACCCGGGGGATCATGGAATTGTCCCCCCAGTACCAGAATGGTATTGGGGAGACAATCCCATGATCTTAGATATGTTACATGGCCATGTTCGGAGTTACAATTGTGACGCTATATATAGGTAGTGACCTGTGTATAGTGCACGCGTGTAATGGTGTCCCCGCACTCACAAAGTCCAGGGAATTTGCCCTGAACAATGATGGGGCACCTTGGCTAGTCCCAGGGTGCCCACACACTAAGTAACTTTGCATCCAACCTTCACCAGGTGAAGGTTAGACATGTAGGTGACTTATAAGTTACTTATGTGCAGTGGTAAATGGCTGTGAAATAACGTGGGCGTTATTTCACGCAGGCTGCAGTGGCAGGCATGTGTAAGAATTGTCAGAGCTCCCTATTGGTGGCAAAAGAAATGCTGCAGCCCATAGGGATCTCCTGGAACCCCAATACCCGGGGTACCTCAATACCATATACAAGGGAATTATACAGGTGTAGCAGTATGCCAATGTGAATTGGTAAATTTAGTCACTAGCTTGTAGTGACAAATTTGGAAAGCAGAGAGAGCATAACCACTGAGGTTCTGGTTAGCAGAGCCTCAGTGAGACAGTTAGGCATCACACAGGGAACACATATAGGCCACAAAATTATGAGCACTGGGGTCCTGGCTAGCAGGATCCCAGTGACACATAACAAACATACTGACAACATAGGGTTTTCACTATGAGCACTGCGCCCTGGCTAGCAGGATCCCAGTGAGACAGTGAAAACACCCTGACATATACTCACAAACAGGCCAAAAGTGGGGGTACCAAGGCTAGAAAGAGGCTACTTTCCTATATGAACGGCCTGAGAGGAGTAGCCTCTCCTGGCCTCTGGAAATGCTTTGAAGGGCACAGATGGTGCCCACCTTGCATAAGCCAGTCTACACCGGTTCAGGGATCCCCCCAGCCCTGCTCTGATGCAAAACTGGACAAAGGAAAGGGGAGTGACCACTCCCCTGACCAGCACCTCCACAGGGGAGGTGCCGAGAGCTCCTCCAGTGTGTCCCAGACCTCTGCCATCTTGAATGCAGAGGTGTGAGGGCACAATGGAGACCTCTGAGTGGCCAGTGCCAGCAGGTGCCGTCAGAGACCCCTCCTGATAGGTGCTTACCTCTCTCTGTAGCCAATCCTCCTCTGAGTGCTATTTAGGGTCTCTCCTGTGGGTTTCTCATCAGATAACGAATGCAAGAGCTCACCAGAGTTCCTCTGCACTTTTCTCTTCGAATTCTGCCAAGGATCGACTGCTGACTGCTCCAGGACGCCTGCAAAACCGCAACAAAGTAGCAGGAAGACTACCAGAAACATTGTAGTGTCTAAAACTGTTTCCTGGTGGTGCATGCTCTGAGGGTTGTCTGCTTTCACCCTGCACTGGAAGCCAAGAAGGAATCTCCTGTAGGTCGACGGAATCTTCCCTTTGCTTACGCAGGCACCAAACTTCTGCATCACCGGTCCTCTGGGTCCCCTCTCATCTTGACGAGCATGGTCCCTGAAACACAGGAGCTGATCCAAGTGTCCCCGCCAGTTCAGTCGCCCTTCTGTCCGAATTTGGTGGAGGTAAGTCCTTGCCTCCCCACGCCAGACAGTAATCCTGTGTACTGCATGAATTGCAGCTGCTAGGGTTTCTGTGCACTTGTGCAAGACTTCCTTTGTGCACAGTATGGCCCAGGTCCCTAGCACTCTGTCCTGCATTGCTCAACTCGCTGAGTTGAACTCCGACTTTATGGGACCCTCTTTTGTTGTGCTGAGACGGCCCCCGTGCTCAGATCTTCTGAACACCTGTTCAGGTGCTTCTGCGGGTGGTGCCTGCTTCTGCGTGGGTTCTCTCTGTTTCTGACCGCCCCCTCTGTCTCCTCCTCCAAGGGGCAACTTCCTGGTCCTTCCTGGGCCCTGGCAGCATCCAAAACCTTCAACCGCGACTCTTGCAGCCAGCAAGGCTTGTTTGTTGTCTTTCTGCGTGGAAACAACTCTGCATCCTGCAGCCCTCCGTGGGACATCTTCTGACCAAAGGAGAAGTTCCTGGCACCTTCCGTTGTTGCAGAATCTTTGGCTTCTTCCACCCGGAGGCAGCCCTTTTGCACCTTTTTCTGGGGTTTAGTGGGCTCCTGCCCCCCAGACACTTGCGTGACTCTTGGACTTGGTCCCCTTCCTTTGCAGGTCCTCAGGTCCAGGAATCCATCTTCAGTGCTTTGCAGTCAGTTGTTGTCTTTGCAGAATCCCCTATCTCGACTTTACTGTCCTTCTGGGGTAGTAGGGTAACCTTACTCCTACTTTTCAGGGTCTTGGGGTGGGGTATCTTGGACACCCTTAGGCCTTCATTACAACCCTGGCGGTCGGTGTTAAAGCGGCGGTAATACCGCAAACATACCAGCAGAAAAAAAAATGGGATTATGACCCTGGCGGTAGAAACAAACAGCGCAGCGGTCACTGCCAACAGACAGACGGGAGACAAAGTACCGCCCACCCTATTACAAGAGGCCTATCCACCACCTTTTCCCGGGCAGAACCAACACTATCAAAAGCACTGCGGAAACAGTACACCGAAGGGAAAACACTCACCTCTCAACACCCAACGAGGAACCAGGACGCCATGGAGCCCGAACTGCACGTACTGCCCATGTTGGTTTACCTCCTCTTCTACCTGGAGTACGAACGGCGGCGGCGGCGGCGGCAACCACGGTGAGTACTGCACCTACAACACAGGGGAGGAGGGAGGAAAGAGAGTGACACACACACGCAACACGCAACACCCCCAACCTCACCCTCACACTCAACAACATACACACAAATACATGCAGCAACATTACATATACACCCCACCACCCCCTAGAAGAACGCAAGGACAAAAGGAAATGATTGTAACCATTGTAATCATGAAAAATCCATTAGTCAAAACTCCAAATTCAGTATATACAAATATGTACACCAACTACACAAGTCCGGATAATGTTCCAATCAATGTCCGTGGACCACTGGGCCGGAAATGCACGGGCGAAGCCCACAAATGATACCTGACTGGAAACGGAGAGAACACTGCAGGGCCAATAGTTCGAAAATATACAGGCACCTCAGGGGGAAGGGGAGGGGGCAACTTAGCATGATGAACGCACAATGCCACTGCTGCATGAGGGGGTTCCATGCCCATTGATGTATCCTGTGGAGTGCAAAACCACAGTCTCTCAAGTCTCTCCAGTGTGTGCTTTGCCCACTGCTTTATCATGGGGAGTGCAAAGCCACAGTCTCTCAAGTGGGTGGTTTTCCCACTGCTTTTATCCTGGGGAGTGCAAAGCCACAGTCTCTCAAGTCTGTCCAGTGAGTGGTTTGCCCACTGCTTTATCCTGGGGAGTGCAAAGCCACAGTCTCTCAAGTCTCTCCAGTGGGTGGTTTGCCCACTGCTTTATCCTGGGAGTGTAAAGCCACAGTCTCTCAAGTCTCTCAAGTGGGTGGTTTGCCCACTGCTTTATCCTGGGGAGTGCAAAGCCACAGTCTCTCAAGTGGATAACAGTCTCCACTGGTTCCTGAGGGGGCCTTGTGCCCAGAGTGCTTCATCCTGCCAAGGACTGAGGTAGTGGATGTATCTCTCCCTGGCTCTGGAGGGGGCCTTGTGCCCAGAGTGCTTCATCCTGCCAAGGACTGAGGTAGTGGATGTATCTCCCCACTGGTTCTGGAGGGGGCCTTGTGCCCAGAGTGCTTCATCCTGCCAAGGACTAAGGTAGTGAATGTCATTCTCCACTGGTTCTGGAGGGGCCCTTGTGCCTAGAGTGCTTCATCCTGCCAAGGACTGTGGTAGTGGATGTAATTTTCCACTGGTTCTGGAGGGGGCCTTGTGCCCAGAGTGCTTCATCCTGCCAAGGACTGAGGTAGTGGATGTCATTCTCCACTGGTTCTGGAGGGGGCATGGTGCCCAGAGTACTTCATCCTGCCAAGGACTAAGGTAGTGGATGTATCTCTCCACTGGTTCTGGAGGGGGCATGGTGCCCAGAGTGCTCCACGTGCAGTCAGGCCGGTACAATTCCCTCACCTGGGTGTGCGTGCCACAAGATTGGTGAGGTTCAGGTAGCATGATACGCCATGGAGGCAGCAACATACCCCACACTGCTGCGGCTGCGCCTTCCACCTGCAGCTGTAAACAGTGATGGAAGAAATGCCTCATGGAAGCTGCCCAGGGTCCAGGAACTCTCCTCCAGCCTCAGACGACTGACCACTGGGGATGGTAGCCATGTCATCGGTGGTGCCAGTATCGGAGGACGCCGCGGGGCCGGTGGCGGTGCTTGCGGCGGTGTGGGTCTGCACCTGCAGAGGGACACAGCAGGACGTTTCCTGCAGCCTTGGATGGCTGCCCACTGGGGAAGAGGCTGGGGACTTTCGCTGAGGCTGTAGACGTGCCGGGGGCGGTGCAGTGGCAGTGCTTGCGGCGGTGTCTGTCGTGGCGGTGCTTGCAGCGGTGTCTGTTGCAGCGGTACTTTCGGCAGTGCTGGTGATGGTGCATGGGTCAGCAACTGCAGAGGGACACAGCAGGACGTTTCCTGCAGCCTCGGACGGCTGCCCAATGGGGAAGAGGCTGGGGACTGTTGCTGAGGCTGTAGACGTGCCAGGGGCGGTACAGGTGGCAGTGCAGGTGGCGGTTGTGGTGGCGGGGCAGCCAACGGTGTTCGCCGCCATACAGGTTGGGTGGTCGTGGACAGAAAGTGTGACACTGGTCCCTCAGTCGGTGCCACCATGCTCTCTCCTGACCTGCTCTTCAGCTTTTGGCCCTTCCCCAGCTTTGATGGTGCCGCAGTTGTCTTGCCACTATCCCCTTTGGTTTGTGCTGAGCCCTTGGTGGCAGGTACTTTCACTTTCTCCCTCCGGGATGTGGGCACCTTTTTCACCTTGGCAGGTGGCGGAATGTCCTTGCCCTCTCTACGTGGCACACTGGCAGCCCTGATGTGTGGCACACTCGATGACCCCGCAGTTGCTGGCACCACTGTGCCTGGGGATTTGGTGGCTGAGGTGGTGGGCTGGGACCTGGAAAGCCTGGCCCTATGCGAAGGACGGGGGGGAGGTGAAGGGAAAAGGTCAAGGTTTGCCAGGAACAATTTTTTAGACACACTGGGACGGGAAGATGGAGGGGGTTTGGGAGTGGAGGTAGAGGTAGTGGTTGTAAGAGGTGTACGTCTGCTGAATTTGGGTGAAGGTGCATAGGCCGGAGGCTGTTGTGAGGTGGATGGCTGTTGGGTGGGTGTATGCCTGCGTTTGTGTACTTTGGGAGGAGGGCTCACTGACACACTGGTAGGGGACACAGGGGATGTGTGAATGGTAGTGGGGGTGGTGAGTGCACGTGAGAGGTGTGTGGTGATGGGTGTGCTGGTGATGAGGCAGTCACTGAGGATGTAGTGCATGCAGGTGTGAGCGGAGACGAGACAGGGAGGGAGGAGGAGGACGTGGAGGAGAGGAACACAGTGGAGGAAGTGGATGTTGCTGTGTTTGCACGGGGATGGTGCTTGTGTGAGTGTCTGTGGGATGTGTGGTTCTTATGTTTGCCTGAGCCACTCTTGTGTGTTGATGAGTGTGCATGCTGGTCTGATGGTGTGTTTGGGATAGGCTGAGGTACAGGGGATTGGGTCTGGGTGGAGAAACTTGGAGGGGGGAGGCTGGACACAGGGACAATGGCTGCCATCAGTGCTGAGGCCAGAGCCTGAAATGCTCTCAGTTGGGCTGCCTGCCCAGAATGAATGCCCTCCAGGTATGCATTTGTTTGTTGCAAATGCCTCTCTACACCCTAGATGGCATTCACAATGGTAGATTGCCCAACAGTGAGGGATCTCAGGAGGTTAATAGCCTCCTCACTGAGGGCAGCAGGGCTGACTGGGGTAGGGCCTGAGGTGCCTGGGGTGAAGGAGATGCCCACCCTCCTGGGTGAGCGGGCACGGGACACACACTGAGGGGCTGCTGGGAGGGCGGTGCTGGTAGGGGGGACAGTGGCTGTACCTGGTGATGCGGTGGGCACAGAGGTGCCCGCAACAGCAAGTGAGCTCTCATCAGAGGAGGAATCGCTGTCACTGCTGTCTGCTCCTGTCCCTGCGGTGGAGCTCCCCTCGCCCTCCGTCCCTCTGGTGGCTTCAGACTCCGTTGTTTCACCCTCCAGGGCCAAGTGGGTTGCAGCTCCCTCGTGCTCCGGTGCCAGTGCTCCTCCGCCTGATGATGCTATTGCACACAAGAACAGGGAGACCACAAAAAGGGGGGAAAGACAGAAGAAAGACATGTTCAGTGCATGCAACACCACTACCGTTGGCGGACACAACACACAGGGAGCAGCCCTCTGCACTACGCCATGCACTGACAGTTTCTAGAAATTTCAGCTGACCATGGGGTACGAGGCCTAAGGCCAATTGCTGCACACCTGGAAGTCACTAGGTGTTGATGGCTATTACCACTGGTGGGTTTCGGGTGCTACAGGCCTGCCTCACAAGGGGCCTTGCCTACCAAGTTGGCCCTGGCCTAGGGGAACCCACTCCCCACCTCCCCCACCCAGACACCTCGTAATGCGCGCAGACTCAGCTGAATGAGAGTGTACTCTCCCCCTTGTGGCTGCTGTGATGCCCTCAAGCGCCCATCCAACTCCAGATACGCCACCACCAGGATCCGGAACATCAGGGGGGTATGGTGCGATGGGCGCCCCTCCCACGTTGGGAGGCCATCCCCAGCTGGGCCTCTGCCGTCTTCTTGCTCCAGCGGTGCAGGTCCTCCCATCTTTTGAGGCAGTGGGTGCTCCGTCTGTAGTAGACCCGCAGGGTCCGAACGTCCTTGGCGATGGCACGCCAAATACCCTTTTTCTGGTGGGCGCTGACCTAGAGGAATGGTACAGGGGGAAAGGAAATTACTTACCCGTCCGGACCGTCATACTCATTGCCGCCCAGTTCCCACCCTTGCCCTGACGCACATACACTCCCCATCCGCACATGCAGGCCTCAGCACCCCGCCCATGTATCTTCCATCCACACCACTCCACACAGGCATTGCCCATGCAGCATGCTCAAGTGTACTCACCTGTTTGTGGAGGACCGTACAATTGCGTGTACTAGGGGAGGACCCCATCGACTAGTTTCTCCAACTCCTCCGAAGTGAAGGCAGGGGCCCTTTCCCCAGACACATGAGCCATCGTTGCTTCCAGACACAGGTCACAGCAGCACTTACAGTGTAGGTCCTTGTAGGAGGCTGGCCAGGCTTATAGGGGGTACCTTGTGGTACTTACACCCTGTGCCAGGTCCAGTTATCCCTTATTAATTGATAAGAGGTGTTTCTAGCAGCTTAGGCTGATGGAAGGTAGCTATGGCAAACCTTAGGATGAACTAGGAGACATGCAAAGCTCCTACTATACCACTTATATCACATGCACAATATCATAAGAAAGCACAATACTCAGAGTTACTACAAATAAAGGTACTTTATTTTTATGACAATATGCTACAAGTATCTCAGTGAGTACCCTCAGTAAGAAGGTAAGTAATATACACAAGTTACATGTACACAAACCCAAAACAGGTAAGTAAGAGTAAGAAAAGTAATGCAAACAGTGTAGAATTACAATAGGTTGCAATAGGCAAACATAGGTCTAGGGGCAACACAAACCATATACTCCAAAAGTGGAATGCGAATCACGAATGGACCCCAGACCTATGGGAGCTTGTAGGGGGTCGCTGGGACTGTAAGAAAACAGTCAGGGTGTCCAAGATACCCCACCCCAAGACCCTGAAAAGTAGGAGTAAAGTACACCTACTACCCCAAAAGGACACAATAGTCGTGATAGGGGGATTCTGCAAGAACCACAAACACCAGTAAAGCACTAAAGACGGATTCCTGGAACTGAGGACCTGGAAGGCAAAGGGACCAAGTCCAAGAGTCGTGATAGTGTCCAGGAGCCCAGGAAACCCTGGATGAAGGTGCAAGGAAGCTGCCTCTGGATGGAAGAAGCTTGGAATTTTGCAACAACGAAGAGGACTAGGAACTTCTCCTTTGGATGGAAGATGTCCCACGTCGTGATGAAGGTTGCAGATGTGCTCCCACGCAGAAATACCACAAACAAGCCTTGCTAGCTGCAAGGGTCGCGGTAGAGGTTTTTGGGTGCTGCTGGGGACCAGGAAGGACCAGGATGTAGCCCCTTGGAGGAGGAGGGGGTGCTCAGCAACTCAGAGAGCCCCCACAGAAGCAGGCAGCAACCGCAGAAGTACCCGAACAGGCACTTAGAAGATTTGTGAACCGGAGCTGGCTCAGAGTCACAAAGGAGGGTCCCACGATGCCAGAGGCCAACTCAGAGGGTTGAGCACTGCAGGACAGAGTGCTGGGGACCCAGGCTAGGCTGTGCACAAAGGAAATCCTGTTAGAGTTCACAGGAGCCGGAGCAGCTGCAAATCACGTCGTACAGAGGTTTGCAGTCTAGCATGGGGAGGCAAGGACTTACCTAAACCAAACTTGGCCTGAAGGATCACTGGACTGTGGGAGTCACTTGGATAGAGTTCCTGTGTTCCAAGGACCACGCTAGTCAGGATGAGAGGGGACCCAGAGGACCGGTGATGCAGTCTTTTGGTGCCTGTGTTAGCAGGGGGAAGATTCCGTCAACCCACAGGAGACTTCTTCTTGGCTTCCAGTGCAGGGTGAAGGCAGATGACCCCCAGAGCATGCACCACCAGGAAACAGTTGAGAAAGCCGGCAGGATTAGGTGCTACAATGTTTCTGGTAGTCGTCTTGCTACTTTGTTGTGGTTTTGCAGGCGTCTTGGAGCAGTCAGTGGTCGATCCTTGGCAGAAGTCGAAGAGGGAAGTGCAGAGGAACTCTGGTGAGCTCTTGCATTCGTTATCTGAAGAATTCCCCAAGGCAGAGACCCTAAATAGCCAGAAAAGGAGGTTTGGCTACCAAGAAAGGAGGATTGGCTACCAAGCAAGGTAAGACCCTATCAGATGGGGTCTCTCACGTCACCTGCTGGCACTGGCCACTCCGAGCAGTCCAGTGTGCCCCCAACACCTCTGTTTCAAAGATGGCAGAGGTCTGGGACACACTGGAGGAGTACCCCTGGGAGGTACTGGTCAGAGGAGTGGTCACTCCCCTTTCCTTAGTCCAGTTTCGCGCCAGAGCAGGGCTGGGGGATCCCTGAACCGGTGTAGACTGGCTTATGCAGAGATGGGCACCATCTGTGCCCATCAAAGCATTTCCAGAGGCTGGGGGAGACTACTCCTCCCCAGCCCTTCACACCTATTTCCAAAGGGAGAGGGTGTAACACCCTCTCTCAGAGGAAATCCTTTGTTCTGCCTTCCTGGGCCAGGGCTGCCTGGACACCAGGAGGGCAGAATCCTGTCTGAGGGGTTGGCAGCAGCTGCAGTGGAAACCCCGTAAAGGCAGTTTGGCAGTACCCAGGTTCTGTGCTAGAGACCCAGGGGATCATGGAATTGTCCCCCCAATACCATTCTGGTATTGGGGGGACAATTCCATGATCTTAGACATGTTACATGGCCATGTTCGGAGTTACCATTGTAACGCTATACATAGGTAATGACCTATGTATAGTGCACGCGTGTAATGGTGTCCCCGCACTCACAAAGTCCGGGGAATTTGCCCTAGTTTTGGCTAGTGCCAGGGCTAGTGCCAGGGTGCCCACAAACTAAGTAACTTGGCACCCAACCTTCACCAAGTGAGGGTTAGACATATAGGTGACTTATAAGTTACTTATGTGCAGTGAAAAACGGCTGTGAAATAACGTGGACGTTATTTCACGCAGGCTGCACTGGCAGGCCTGTGTAAGAATTGTCTGAGCTCCCTATGGGTGGCAAAATAAATGCTGCAGCCCATAGGGATCTCCTGGAACCCCAATACCCTGGGTACCTAGGTACCATTTACAAGGGAATTATGTGGGTGTACCAGTGTGCCAATGAGAATTGGTAAATTTGGTCACTAGCCTGCAGTGACAAATTTAGAAAGCAGAGAGAGCATAAACACTGAGGTACTGGTTAGCAGAGCCTCAGTGATACAGTTAGGCACCACACAGGGAACACATATAGGCCACAAACATATGAGCACTGGGGTTCTGGCTAGCAGGATCCCAGTGATACATATCAAACACACTGACAACATAGGGTTTTCACTATGAGCACTGGGCCCTGGCTAGCAGGATCCCAGTGAGACAGTAAAAACACCCTGCCGTATATTCACGAACAGGCCAAAAGTGGGGGTAACAAGGCTAGAAAGAGGCTACCTTCCTACAGTCCTCTCCTGTTGAAAGTCAGGTATCAAAGTGAGTGAAGAGACAGAAAATTATGGTCACGTCCTCGGTGGTGCGTACCGTCACCGCCGGCGTACATCGTCATTGGCTCCTGCCACCCATAGGGCCCAATGTTAACCAATGCAGAATTGTGCTGCGGTCTTCGACCGCCCACCGCGACGGTGTACAACGCCAGCGCAGTCACCTCATATCCCCTTGTCCCACATTACAGGTCAGGCAGCCGCCATTTCAGGAGGCCACATGGGATGGATGCTAACTGCGTCACACCTATCTAGGCCGGGAATATAGACAGATACTGGCGCATTGCAGATTAATAACGTTTCTGAAAATAGGAAATTGTGATACCTCAGTGTTGGATGACTCTCTGCTCGCTGTTCTCCTCCATAGGGCACGTCCGCTGCGGCAGGTGATGAGATGGCGGCATCCTCTGGGGTAGAGACCCCTGGTGGACCTGTCGACAATGGAAGAGAGACACATCCTAGTCACATACAGACTTGATTGTGCAACAATCCAGGAACTGTATGCCCAGTTGGAGCCGGACCTGATGTCAGCTGTCCGCCACCCCACAGGAATCCCCCCTCTGGTGCAGGTCTTGTCTGTACTCCATTTCCTGGCAAGTGGGTCTTTTCAAACAACAGTGGCCATGGCATCAGGGATGTCCCAGCCAATGTTCTCTAACGTGTTGTCCAGAGTGTTGTCTGCCCTGCTGAAACACATGCGCAGCTACATCGTTTTCCATCAGGTGGAGGATTTGCCCACAGTGAAAGGTGACTTCTATGCCCTGGCACATACCCCCAACATAATTGGTGCCATTGATGGTACACATGTGGTATTTGTATCCCCCCGCAGAAATGAACTGGTGTACAGAAACCGGAAGAGCTACCATTCTATGAATGTGCAGATGGTGTGTTTGGCAGACCAGTGCATCTCCCATGTAAATGCCAAGTATCCTGGCTCTGTGCATGAATCTTACATTTTGAGGAATAGCAGCATACCTTATGTGATGAGCCAACTCCAGAGGCACTGTGTGTGGCTAACAGGTGAGGCCAAGGTCCCAATACAGTTGACATAGGTGTCTGAGTATGGGGCTGTCCCTAAGGGTTAGTGTGTGTCTAACAGTTGTCCCTCGATATTTGCAGGTTACCCCAACCTGTCATGGCTACTGACCCCAGTGAGGAATCCCAGGACAAAGGCAGAGGAACGCTACAATGAGGCACATGGGCGAACTAGGATGGTGATCGAACGCACCTTTGGCCTCCTGAAGGCCAGATTCCGGTGCCTCCATCTGACAGGTGGTTCCCTATACTACTCACCGAAGAAGGTGCACCAGATAATCGTGGCCTGCTGTATGCCGAACAACCTGGCTTTGCGACGCCAGGTGCCTTTTCTGCAGGAGGATGGGCCAGATGGTGGTCTTGTGGCAGCTGTGGAGCCTGTGGACAGTGAAGAAGAGGGGGCAGAAGAAGAGGATATCGACAACCGATCAACATCATCATGCTAAACTTCCACTAAGAGACAGGTAAGAAGATGCCACTGCTTCCCACATCTCATTCTATTGCTAGAACTAGCATAAGTGTGTCATTTTCATTTAGTTTATGGGCCCTGACTTGTCACTTTGACTTTCCATTTCACAGATCTGGGTCCCACTTTGTGCCATCTGCTATGTTTACTGCTGGCCTACAGCTGTGTTACATTGGTATGTGAACAAGTAAATTGACATTGCTATATTCCATAGTTATTGCAATTACACATTTGTGAAAGCACAGACTGACTCCAGATTGTTTTGTGATTGAAGTGTGTTTATTTCTGTGCTAATTAGTGGAGGGGGTTATAAAATGGACTGGGGTGATGGTGGAGGAATATCCATGGCAGAGTCCAGTCTATTTGTTTCACATGTGCATTGTCCAAAGGGGCATAGGAAGTGGAGCAATGGCAGTTTAAAGATGGACAGGGTGACATAGTGGGACAGAAGGGTGCATTCAGGGAGGTCTCATTTCCTGGCGGGGGTCTTGGCAATGTTCTCTATCTTGTTCCTGGATCTCAGGGACCGTTTGCGGGGGAGGTTCTCCCTCTGCAGGGGGTGGGGTGCTGGTGCCCTGTTGTTCCAGTGGTGGTGCCTCCTGTCCACTAGCGCCGGCGGAAGTGGAGGGCTGTTCATCATCCAGGCTAGTGTCAGGGGCCCCTTGTTGTGCCACTGTGTCCCTCCTGGTGTTGACAAGGTCTGCCAGCACCCCTGCAATGGTGACCTGGGTGGTGTTGATGGACTTCAAGTCCTCCCTGATCCCAAGGTAGTGTTACTCCTGCAGCCGCTGGGTCTCCTGAAACTTGGCCAGTACCATTGCCATCGTCTCCTGGGAATGATGGCAAGCTCCCATGATGTTGGAGAGTGCCTCGTGGAGAGTGGGTTCCCTGGGCCTGTCCTCCCCCGTCGCACAGCAGTCCTCCCAGTTTCCCTGTTAACCTGTGCCTCTGTCCCCTGAACCGTGTGCCCACTGCCACTGCCCCCAGGTCCATGATTTTCTTGGGTTGGTGGGTTTGCCTGGGTTCCCTGTAGTGGTGGACACACTGCTGATTGACGTGTCCTGGGGACAGAGGGATGGGCCCGCTGGGTGGGTGCTGTGCTGGTGTTTCCTGAGGGGGGAGGCTCTGTGGTGGCTTGTGACAGTGTCAGGGGAACTGACTGTCCCGAGGTCCCAGATGGGCCGGGCTGGTCATCTTGATCCAGTTGTGCAGAGCTGCTGTCATCACTGTGGGCCTCTTCTGTGGGGGGACTGGATATGTCTGGCACCTCCTGTCCGGTGAGGTTTGATAGGGGTCCTGTTGGGGTGTAAACTCAAAATTATTGTATCTGTGTGTGACATTGTGTGCAATGGGTGGTTGACTCTCTACTCCAGTGCTTGCATTATTGGCTTGGTCCTTGTGTGATTGGTGATTTTGGGGCAAGAGTGAGTCTCTGTACTGGACATGCTTTGGTGATGGGTGTCCATGCATTGGTGTTACATGCAGGGCTTGGTTTTAGAATGTGTGGGTTGTGTTAGAGGGGTATCTGTGGGTTGTTGGGTTGATGGGGTGAAGGTGAGGGTGGAAGTATGTGATGGCATGCAGGTGGGGTGGGGGGGATAAGGTAGTAAAGATTTGCCTTACCAGAGTCCAGTTCTCCTGTTACTCCTGCGAGTCCCTCAGGATGCAGTATTGCTGAGTCCTGCTCCTCCCATGTTGTTAGTTGAGGGGGAGGAGGTGGGGGTGTCTTGAGACCACGGAACGCACCTTCCTCCGTAGGTTGTTCTACCTCTTCCTGATGTCATCCATAGTTCTTGGATGCTGTCCCACTGCGTTGACCCTGTCGACAATTCTGCACCATAGCTCCATCTTCCTTGCAATGGATGTCTGCTGCACCTGTGATCCAAATAGCTGTGGCTCTACCCGGATGATTTCCCCCACCATGACCCTGAGCTCCTCCTCAGAAAACCTAGGGTGTCGTTGAGGTGCCATGATGTGGTGAGGGTGATGTGTGAGGTGGTGTCTGTTGTGATGTGTGAGAGGGTGTGTTGGTGTGTGTTGTTTGAGGTGAGTGGATGTTGTGTGAGTGATGGTGTTGTGTGTCTGTGGATGCTGGTGTTGTTTTAGGTGGTGGCTCTCTCTGGCGTGCTTTCACAATTCTGGTAGTAAGGGTTTGTGGGTGATGTGGGTGTGTGCTTTATATTGGATTGGGTGTGTGGGTGTGGTGTGTGTATGTGTATCAAGTGTGTGTATTTCGAATTGTCCAATGTGGTTGTGTTTTGTAAGTGTGTGGGTATTTTGAGCGCAGCGGTATGTACCGCCAATGGATTACCGCGGTTGAAAGACTGATGCGTTGATTCGTGGGTCGTGATAGTGTGGGCGTATTCCTGTTGGTGTGACGGTGTCAGTTTTGTTATTGCCAGTTTATCACTGACCTTTGGTGTGGCAGACTTGTGTGGGTGTCTGTATTGTGGCGGATTCTGGGCTGTGGTTCGTAATACCTGTAGCGGAATTCCGCGGCAGCAGCGGTATGTTGGCAGTCTTCTGCACAGCGGTAAGCGGGATTTACAGTCAGGGTTGTAATGAGGGCCTTAGTGTTTTCTTACACTCCCAGCAACCCTCTACACACTACACTAGGCCTGGGGTCCATTTGTGGTTCGCATTCCAATTTTGGAGTATATGGTTTGTGTTGCCCCTAGGCCTATTGCCTCCTATTGCATTCTATTGTGTTCTACAGTGTTTGCACTAATTTTCTAACTATTTACTTACCTGATTTTTGGTTTGTGTGTATATTTTGTGTATTTTACTTACCTCCTAAGGGAGTATATCCTCTGAGATGCTTTTGGCATATTGTCACTAAATTAAAGTACCTTTATTATTAGTAACTCTGAGTATTGTGTTTCTTATGTTATAGTGCTATATGATATAAGTGGTATAGAAGGAGCTTTGCATGTCTCCTAGTTCAGCCTAAACTGCTCTGCTATAGCTACCTCTATCAGCCTAAGCTGCTAGAACACTGCTAATCTACTAATAAGGGATAACTGGACCTGGCACAAGGTGTAAGTACCATTAGGTACCCACTATATATGGCCATGTTTGGAGTTACCATTGTGACGCTACATATAGGTATTGACCTATATGTAGTACACACGTGTGATGGTGTTTCCGCGCTCACAAAGGCCTGGGAATTTGCCCTGAACAATGTGGGGGCACCTTGGCTAGTGCCAGGGTGCCCTTACACTAAGTAACCTTGCACCTAACCTTCACTAAGTGAGGGTTAGACATATAGGTGACTTATAAGTCTTTCAAAAGTGCACAGGAGCCCTAGCAGCTGCAGTGCACGCAGTACACAGGATTACTGTCTGGCGTGGGGAGGCAAGGACTTACCTCCACCAAATTTGTACAGAAGGACCACTGGACTGTCGGGGTCACTTGGATCCAGTTCCTGTGTTCCAGGGACCACGCTCGTCAAGATGAGAGGGGACCCAGAGGACCGGTAATGCAGATGTTTGGTGCCTGCGTTGTCAGGGGGAAGATTCTGACGACCCACGGGAGATTTCTTCTTGGCTTCCACTGCAGGGTGAAGGCAGACAGCCCTAAGAGCATGCACCACCAGGAAACAGTCGAGAAAGCCGGCAGGATGAGGCGCTACAATGTTGCTGGTAACCTTTTCGCTACTTTGTTGCGGTTTTGCAGGCGGCCTGGGGCATTCAGCGGTCAATCCTTGGCAGAAGTCGAAGAGAGAAGTGCAGAGGAACTCTGGTGAGCTTTTGCATTCGTTATCTGAAGAGAAACCCACAGGAGAGACCCTAAATTGCCTTCAGAGGAGGATTGGCTACCTACCCAGTTAAGAGCCTATCAGGAGGGGTATTTGACGTCACCTGCTGGCACTGGCCACTCAGAGGTCTCCATTGTGCCCTCACACCTCTGCATTCAAGATGGCAGAGGTCTGGGACACACTGGAGGAGCTCTGGGCACCACCCCTGGGGTGGTGATGGACAGGGGAGTTCTGGTTAGCAGAGCCTCAGTGATACAGTTAGGCACCACACAGGGAAAACATATAGGCTACAGACTATGAGCCCTGGGGTCCTGGCTAGCAGGGTCCCAGTGACACATATCAAACACACTGACAAATAGGGTTTCCACTAGGAGCACTGGGGCCCTGGCTAGCAAGATCCCAATGAGACAGTAAAAACACCCTGACATATACTCACAAACAGGCCAAAAGTGGGGGTAACAAGGCTAGAAAGAGGCTACCTTCCTACAACCCCCCCAAACGAAGTACAATAAGGCTAACTTTGACCAGTTGAGTCATTATTGTCTAAGTGGTGATAAGTGGAGAGTAGCTCTGCAATAGATTGGTTACTCCCTTTATCATCCACTATACGGTTACTTTCCTGTGGGGATGTGAACCACCCTGTTTGAAGTTTTTTAGCTAGCCAACAATGTAAAGTTAAATTCTCAGAGTTCCTATTAGTATGTTTTAGTTTAGAGCAGTGGGAATTGTCCATTGGACCTATATCAAGTGATGAGAAAGCCAGACAGGGATGCTGTCTCAGTAAAGCCATAGCTGGGCAAAAACTTTGTCCATATGGCTGTAAGAGAGAACAGGGTTGCTGTATCTCTTGAGTTGGAGCAGGGCAGGGATGCTGTCCTATAAGCTCCACATTAGGGCAGGGTTGCTGTCCTAAGTGTTGTGAGGCAGTGCAGGGTTGCTGCATTAAAGTTTCTCTGTGAGGGTTGGAAGGATGCTCCTTGTTAACTAAAGTGGTGCACTTTTTCTCACCAATATTAGTTATCCCACAGAGAGGTACTTCCACCTCAGGGAGTACAGCTGTGCTAGCTGGTGGTTCCCTTGGTAAAGGTGCCACCCTAGGAGAGGTTTCTCCTACCACAGAAATGTTATCCTGAATGGCAGGGTGGGTAGGGGATACTTTGATGCCCTTTTCACCTGTTGTTGAAGGATCCTGAGTTTTCAGGCCTTCTTCCCTCCTTTGCTTTTTCATTTCAGCTGAAAGGAGAGGAAGCAATTCCTCAGGGATACCCAGCATGGCTGCATGGGTATTAAACTCTACCTCAGCCCAACCTGAGGTCTCTAGGTCATTACCTAAGAGACAGTCTACAGGTAAGCTAGGTGATACTACCACCTGCTTAGGGCCAGTAACCCCAATTAAACTGAATTATAGCTAAGGGGAGGAACTTAGTGGAGTTATGGACATCAATAATCTTGTACTGTTGTCCAATGATGTGTTGCGCAGGAGACACTAGGTTTTCAGTCACCAAAGTGATACTGGCACCTGTGTCCCTATAGGCCTGAGCCTCAACACCATTTATGGAAACTGTCTGCCTGTTCTTATTCATTGTAAGGGGACAAGCAGCCAGTGTGGCAAGGCCAATGCCACAGGTGTGACAGAAACTGTCTTGGGACTGACTACCCCAGTTTCTATTATGGTCCCAAAAGTAAATCCAACTACACCCTTATTTTGACTGTTGCCAGCAGTCCCACCACTATTATTAGTACTGTTAGGGGCACTAGAGTTTGATGTATTAGTGGTGGTAGGCTCAGGGGGTTTACCTGGGTAGGACTTATCCCCTGGTCTATGGCCTTTATTTTTACACACATAGCACCAAGGCTTTTTAATGTGTGTGGGTTGTGAAGAAGAGGAAGAAGATGATTTATCACCACCCCCTGAAGAGTGTTTAGGATTTGAAGAAGGATCTTTAGTTTTACCTTTATCCCCATGCTTATCCTGAGATTTCTCACCATCTTTCTTCTTGCCATCCTTGTCACCCCCGTATGAACCTTTCTGTTCACTCTTGTTCTGACCCATTTGTCTGCCTTCTTTCCCAATTATTGGGGAGAGGTCAGATCTGAGTCTACCAAGTACTGGTGCAACAAATCAGACACACAGTTGTTCAAAATATGTTCTCTCAGGATTAGATTATACAGGCTTTCATAGTCAGTCACCTTACTGCCATGTAACCAACCCTCGAAGACCTTCACTGGACAGTCTACAAAGTCTGTCCAGTCTTGAGAGGACTCTTTTCTGGTGTCTCTGAACTTAATCCTGTATTGTTCAGTGGTTAAGCCAAATCCATCCAAGAGTGCATATTTCAAAACTTTATAGTTATTAGCATCACTTTCTCTGACAGTAAGGAGCCTATCCCTACCCTTACCAGTGAAAGATAGCCACAAGATAGCGGCCCACTGCCTTTGAGGGACCAACTGTACCATACAAGCCCTCTCAAGTGCAGCAAACCACTTGTTAATGTCATCCCCCTCCTTGTAAGGGGGACTATCTTATGCAGGTTTCTGGAATTTTGCTCTCTAACAGGATTTCTATCAAAAACACTGCTGCTACCACCATGGGGAACTAACCCCAACCTCTTCCTTTCCCTTTCCACATCCAGAGATTCCCTGTCTAAGGCCAGCTGCTGTTTAAGCTTCAGCCTGGCCTCTTCCAACCTCAGCTTTCTGAGTTCCCTTTCTATTACGTTATTCTCAGGGTGGGAGGCTTGGGAATTGTGAGACACAGAAGAAATGTGGGAATTGGCAGAGTTAGACCCGTCCCTAACTGGCTGGACCCTAGTAACCTGGCCTTTAGGAGTGAAAGGTGTCCTACTAGTGTGTGACCCCCTCTCTCTACCAGTGTCACAAGGTGGCCTGTTAGCTGACAGGTCCTTGGAAGAACCCTCCTCAGCATCCTCAGGGGACTCCTCTGAGTCTTGCTGGGTACCCTCCTCCCCTATCTCCTGATCCTGGGATGGGCCAGACTGGTTCTGGTCACTTTCTAGGAGAAGGCTAAGGAAAAGATCTTTGGTAGGGTTCTTACCAATTGCTAAACCTCTTTCAATGCAGAGACCCCTCAAACTTTTAAAGTCTAGATTCCCATATATTGCCTGGACAACTGTGGGAGTAAGTTCTACTGCAGACATGATAGAAAGAGTTTAGGACAGAGAGAGAGAAAAAAAGTTTTGGAACTTTTTAAAGAAATGAGAAAACTTTTTCAAAATTTTGAAAACTTTAAAAACTTTTCAGAAACTTTTTAGAAAGTTTTAGAGAAGGAAAGTTAAAAACCGTTTAGGTTACTGTGTCTATTCTGAAGTATTTGGTATATGTTTTTCTTATGAAAAGCACCAATGACAAAGTGGTAAAGCAGTTACAAGTACTTATCCCACTGCTGCACCACAAATGTAGGAGGCAGGCCTGGCTTATAGTGGGTACCTAGTGGTACTTACACCTTGTGCCCGGTCCAGTTATTCCTTATTAGTAGATTAGTATTGTTCGAGCACCTTAGGCTGATAGAGGTAGCTATAGCAGAGCAGCTTAGGATGAACTAGGAGACATGCAAAGCTCCTACTATACCACTTACATCATATAGCACTATATCATAAGAAAACACAATCCTCAAAGTTCCTAAAAATAAAGGTACTTTATTTTAGTGACAATATTCCAAAAGTATCTCAGAGGATATACTGCCTTAGGAGGTAAGTAATATACACAAAATGTACACACAAACCAAAATTAGGTAAGTAAACAGTAAGGAAAATAGTACAAACACTATAGTACACAATAGGATGCAATAGGATTAGTGGCAACACAAACCATACACTCCAAAAGTGGAATGCGAACCACGGATGGACCCCAGGCCTAGTGTAGTGTGTAGAGGGTCGGTGGGAGTATAAGAAAACACTAAGGGTGTCCAAGATACTCCACACCAAGACCCTGAAAAGTAGGAGTAAAGTTGCCCTACTACCCCAAAAAGACAATAAATTCGAGATAGGGGATTCTGCAAAGGCAACAACTGACTGCAAAGCACTGAAGATGGATTCCTGGACCTGAGGACCTGTAAAGGAAGGGGACTAAGTCCAAGAGTCACGCAAGTGTCCGGGGGGGGCAGAAGCCTACTAAACCCCGGATGAAGGTGCAAAAGGGCTGCCTCCAGGTGGAAGAAGCTGAAGATTCTGCAACAACGGAAGGCGCCAGGAACTTCTCCTTTGGTCAGAAGATGCCCCACAGCGTGCTGGAGGGTGCAGAATTGTTTCCACGCAGAAAGACTGCCAACAAGCCTTGCTAGCTGCAAGAGTCGTAGTTGAAAATAATGGGTGCTGCCAGGGCCCAGGAAGGACCAGGAGGTCGCCCCTTGGAGGAGGAGACAGAGGGGGCGCTCAGCAACAGAGAGAGCCCACGCAGAAGCAGGCAGCACCCGCAGAAGCACTTGAACAGGCGTTCAAGAAATGTGAGCACGGCGGTCGTCTCAGCACAACAAAAGAGGGTCCCACAAAGCTGGTGGTCAACTCAGCGGGTTGAGCAATGTAGGATGGAGTGCTGGGGACCTGGGCTGTGCACAAAGGAATCATTGCAAAAGTGCACAGAAGCCCTAGCAGCTGCAGTTCATGCAGTACACAGGATTACTGTCTGGCATGGGGAGGCAAGGACTTACCTCCACGAAATTTGGACAGAAGGACCACTGGACTGTCGGGGTCACTTGGATCCAGCTCCTAGCAGGATCCCAGTGAGACAGTAAAAACACACTGACTTATACTCACAAACAGGCCAAAAGTGGGGGGTAACAAGGCTAGAAAGAGGCTACCTTCCTACACACAGGCAAACACAAGTACCACATCTCATCCCACACTTCATCCCACAGGCATTCACACAAACACCATTCAGTTGCAGACACGACTTCATCCACTGTCTCCACTGTCTCCCCCTCCCCCTTCTCCTCCTCTTCCTCCTCCACATCCCACCCAATTACATCCACACTCACACCTGCATGCATTACATCAATATCCACTACCAGCATCATTGCCACACCAAGCGGAACACACACCTCACTGGCAGACACCTCCACAACATCCATGCACCCGTCCTCTCCCAATGTGTCTGTCCACCCCCCTCCTAAAGGACACAAACGTAAGCACTCAGACACCCAACAGCCATCCACCTCACAACAGCATACAGCCCATGTACCTGCACCCAAATCCAGCAGACATACACCTCTGACAACCACTCCCTCATCCTCCACTCCCATTACTCCTCCCTTCTCCGGCCCTAACGTCCCTAAAAAGCTTTTCCTTTCCTAGATTAAACTATTCTCTACCCCTCCCCCTGTCCTGCACGTATGGGCAGGGTAGCAAGGACACAGCCCAGCACCTCAGCCAAACAGTCCACGGGGCCAGTGGTAGCACCACCTATTAGTGGTGGTAGAGATACCAGAACAACAACACTGAAGGGGAAGGAGGCAGCACAACCTGGAATGAAAGGGAAGAGTCCAGCACCAGCTGTGAGGAAGGGGAAGGAGCCTGCACCAGTTGTGAAAAAGGGGAAGGAGCCTGCACCAGCTGGGAAGAAGGGGAAGGAGCCTGCACCAGCTGGAAAGAAGGGGAAGGAGCCTGTACCAGCAGGCAGAAAGGGGAAGAGTCCATCCACCCCTGCCAGGAAGGTTAAGGGATCCCCAACCCATGACCAGGAGGAGAAAAGGAACTCTACGCCAGTGGAAGCTGTCAGGCAAACACCAACACCACCTGCAGCTGTCACAGAACCCCCACCTCCAGCCTTGGATGTGCTGCCATCAGTGAGTGCAGGGGCTGCCCAGGAGCCTCCCCCAACTACCACCAGCATGCAGCCATCACAGAGTGCAGGGGCTGCCCAGGAGCCTCCCCCAACCACCACCACCATGCAGCCATCACTGCCGGTGAACACCATTTAGTCCACACTCCAGGGGCTACTGTGCGGGCTGCCCCCCTCCAGAAGCAGTGGGCAAGTCACTCACTCAAGAGGCTTGGCCTTGCACTCCCCAAGACAAAGCAATGGGCATGTTGCCCCCCCCAGAACCAGTGGGCAAGTCACCCACTTGAGAGACTGTGGCCTTGCACTCCCCAGGAAAAAGCAATGGGCATGTTGCCACATACAGAAGCAGTGGTCTTGTTCCCACATCTGGCTAAGGTGCCCCCACTGAGGTGCCTGCCTACTTGCAAACTGATGCCCCTGCAGTGTTCTATCCAGATGTGGTCAGGTTTCGAGTCGGCCCTTTGACTGTGCCTTGGGTCCATGTGGGCCATTTAAAATTTGGACTGGACAGTGTCTATTTTCTATACAAGTGTACATATCTGTTTCATGGCCAAATCAGATTGTTAATTTTGATGTTGAAATGATTACAATCACGTTCGTCAAGTCCTGTTGTCCTTGCTTTATTCAGCTGACTTTTTAGGTCAAGTTGTTTTTGTATTGCAGCTGGTTGTGTGTATGGTGTGTGAGTGTCAGGGGAGTGTTGTGCGTGTGTGTCACTGACTTTTTTTTCTCCCACCCTCCCTTGTGTGCTAGGCGGATGTACTCACCGTCGTCGTCTTCATTGGTGTTCCAGGTGGAGCATGACGTTGAAGATCATAGGGAAGACTTGCAGTTCGGGTTCCATGGCGCGTGGTTCTTCCCTGTGTCTCCAATGGTAAGTCCTTTCACTTCTGAGCTCTGTTTCTTCCAGGCTTTTGATGACATTGGTACCGCCCCGGAAAAGGTGGCAGTTTGCAGGGTCTTAATATGTTGGGCGGAACTTTGGCTTCCGCCGTACTACAGAGAATTCTCGTTCCTGATTGGTTCCCTTCTGGACCAAGCAGGGGGGTATTTTATCACTCCAAAATGATTGACTTTTATATCACCAAGCGCATTTGGTAATGCGCTTCTACTGCGGACCAGAAGGAGACCCCTGTCCGTTATGTTTAGTTCAATTACATTAAGATCAGGATATGCGCGATTTTGTACGCGTTATTACTGCGGACCAAATAGAGAACATGTCCCTCTCCACTACCAGCGCCGCACCACAGAGAATTCTCGCCCCTGAGTGGTTCCCTTCAGTGGGGCGTTTTATCGCTCCAAAATGGTTGACTTTTATTTAAGCCGATTCGACAGCCAGACGTGCGGCTTACAATAAACGAAGACCCCCGGTCACACGAGTCAACGTGCGTCGCCAGTAGAAAGGCTCTGGCGACTTTACTATATTCCTTAAATTGAACTCACGAGTAAGTGCTGCTTTAAACAATTGCTTATGCTGCTCCATTCCTTACACCCATGTTTAGGACTTTGCTCACCATTCTTATAATTCTAATTTTAGATATCGTGAGCCCCTGCCCACATTATTGAAGGGCTCCCAGTGATTGTACTGTCTTGAATACATCACACAGTACACTGCATCAATAGGATTGACACCCTTAGACCATAGTTCAATACCTCATCGAACTACTCGACATGTAAGTAGTCACTGGTTACCCTTTGACCATGTTTTCTACCCTATATTTTCTACATTGAGTACTACATTGGATGTCATTTTCCCGACAGGAAGATGCATCAGACTTCAAGATCCCAATTTAAAATCTGGAATCCTTAGGTGAGTGCTCGCGCCCCACCCTTTTAAAGAAACCATTGACATTGAATAAGGCCTTTATTAATTTGGATATTTTACACTACCCCTAGGTGCTATGTACCAGACTTGACTCCCAGTCCTGATGATGACCCACCTCTAATTTATCTCTGTATTTTGGGTTGAAACGTCGACATAATTTTTGAATGTGGAATACAAATTGTAAAGAAATTGTATGTAACTTCAGGGCCTCCTGGATTGACGGAGCCGATAGAAGTCCATATTGTTCTTAAACCACCTTCTGTATTTATTGTATATATCACCTTCACTTCCCTGCACAATATTCCCTTTCACTGTGTTTTGAATTAGGAGCACCTACCAGAATATGTTTAACTTCTTCCTGTGATAATATGTTAAGAAGAAGCACAATAATGTAATAAATCACTATTGATGCTACATGAATTGTATATTCATAATTATTTTAGTTACTAGAACACAGTGGACGTTTAGGTGTACTTCCCCCTTGCTTTGACCATTAATTTATTTTCATCCACCTGGCTGTAGGCGGCTACCGCCGTGGTGGCTGTTTGTAGGAGGCTGGCCTGGTTTGTAGGGGGTACCTTGGGTCCTTACACCTTATACCAGGTCCAGTTATCCCTTATTAGTGAAGCAGTAGTGTTCTAGCAGCTTAGGCTGATAGAGGGAACTATAGCAGAGCAGCTTAGGCTGAACTAGGAGACATGCAAAGCTCATGCAATACCACTTATAGGTACACAGTACAAATATACAAGTCAAGACAATACTCAGTATTACCAAAAATAAAGTTAGTTTATTTGGGTGACACAGTACCAAAAATATCTAAGAGGCAATACTCCTTCTGGAGGTAAGTATTATACACAATATATACACTAGACACCAAAATAAGGTAAGCAATTAGACACAGGATAGTGCAAACAGTAGGAAATGCTATAGAATGCAATGGGAGAAAATAGGACTAGGGGCAACACAAACCATATACTAACAAAGTGAAATGCGAATCACAAATTCCTCCCTAGACAAGTGTAGTGTGTGCAGAATTGCTGGAAGAGTAAGAATACAGTAAAAACCAAATTACCCCACCCAAGAGCTCAGAAAAGCAGGAGTAAGGTACAGCAAGTTTCCTTAGGACACACTACACCTATTACAATAACCAACCAAGTCTGCAAACAACAACTGCTGGATTCCTGGACCTGAAGACCTGCAAAAGAAGGGGACTGAGTCCAGAAGTCGAAAGAAGTTCCAGGAAGGGCAGGAGCCCCTGCCAACCCAGAAGAGGGTGCAAATGAAGAGTCCTTGGTTGGACGAAGACTGCAGGAATGCACCTTAGGAAGATGCCAGCGGGTTACTGCATGATGCAGAAGATGTCCCACAACGTGAAGATGGATGCAGATATGATTTTGTGTTGGAAGTCGCCAACAAGCCTTGGTTACGACAAATATGCATTTTGCATCCAAATGGCGCTGGCGGACCCAGGAGGGACCTGGGGGCCTCCACTCTGTTTGAGGAGCAAGAGGGGGCTCTCAGCACCTTAGAGAGCCCTCAGGATGCCAGCCAGCACCCACGGAGGTCCCAGGACACGGGGACAAAGGAGGTGCAAAACGCGGCTGATGAAGCACAACAAAGGAAGGTCCCACGCCACCGGAGAACAACTCAGCGAGTTGAACACCGCAGGATGGATTGCTGGGGGCCTGGGCCAGGCAGTGCACAAAGGAATTTTGCAAATAGTGCTCAGAGGCCTCAGGAGGTGAAGAAGACGCAGTACACAGGGGTACCTTCGCTCTCAGGGAAGGCAAGGTCTTACCTCCTTCAAATTGCGTCAGCAGGACCTCAGGACAGTCTATGTCGATGGGGTCCACCCTCTGTGTCCTTAGGAGCACGCTTGTCGCTGTGAGAGGAGTCCAAGGGTACCGGTCGTTGTCTTAGAAGGTGCCTGCGTGAGCAGGGGAGTGACTCCGTCACCCCACAGGAGATTTCTTCGGTCCTTCTGGTGCAGGATGAAGACAGGGAGTCCCCAGAGCTTACACACCGTGGAAACTGTTGCAGTTGCTGGCTGGAGCTGAAGTTGCAGAAGAAAAGTATCCCTTGTGGATACTTTGTTGCTGTTACAGCGGTTCCTGGAGCAGGCTGCGATTGATCCGAGGTCAGAGGATGAAGTAATAGTTGCAGAGGATTCCTGAAGGAAACTTGCAAGCAGAATCTGAAGAGAACCCACAGGAGCGACTCTAAATAGCCATGAGAGGGGGACTGGCTACCTTATCAGGTAAGGACCTATCAGGAGAGGTCTCTGACATCACCTGCTGGCACTGGCCACTCAGAGTCCTCCAGAGGGCCCCCACACCTTGCAAAGCAAGATGGCTGAAGTCTGGGACACACTGGAGGAGCTCTGGGCACCACCCCTAGGATAGTGATTGATAGGGGAGTGGTCACTCCCCTTTCCTTTGTCCACTTTCGCGCCAGAGCAGGGGACAAGGGGTCCCTGAACCGGTGTAGACTGGCTTATGCAAGGAGGGCACCATCTGTGCCCTTCAAAGCATTTCCAAAGGCTGGGAGAGGCTACCCCTCCCCAGCCTGTAACACCTATTTCCAAAGGGAGAGGGTGTAACACCCTGCACTCAGAGGAAATGCTTTGTTCTGGCTTCCTGGGACTGAGCTGCTCAGACCCCAGGAAGGCAGAACCCTGTCTGTGATGTGGCAGCAGCTGTAGCTGCAGTGCAAGCCTCAGAGATCTGGTTTGGCAGTACTGGGGGTCCATAGTGGAGCCCCCAGGATGCATGGAATTGGCTCCCCGATACCAGATTTGGAATGGGGGGACAATTCCATAATCCTAGACATGTTACATGGCCATATTCGGAGTCACCATTGTGAAGCTACATATGGGCATTGACCTATATGTAGTGCACACGTGTAATGGTGACCCCCACACTCACAAAGTCCAGGGAAATGGCCCTGAACTATGTGGGGGCACCATTGCTAGTGCAAGGGTGCCCTCACACTTAGTAACTTTGCACCTAACCTTCAGGAAGGGAAGGTTAGACATGTAGGTGACTTATAAGTTACTTAAGTGCAGTGAAAATGGCTGTGAAATAACATGTGCGTTATTTCACAGAGGCTGCAATGCAAGACCTGTGGAAGGGTTTGTCTGAGCTCCCTATGGGTGGCAAAAGAAATGCTGCAGCCCTTCTGGATCTCCTGGAACCCCAATGCCCTGGGTACCTAGGTACCATATACTAGGGACTTATAAGGTGGGGTCTAGTGTGCCAATTGAAATTGGTGAATGAAGTCGCTAGCCTACAGTGACAAATGTAAAAGCAGAGAGAGCATAAGCACTGAGGTTCTGATTAGCAGAGCCTCAGTGACACAGTCAAGCATTACTGACAACAAACACATTAGGCCACAAACTATGAGCAGTAGGGGCCTGGCTAGCAGGATCCCAGTGAGACAGGCAAAACACACTGACATATAGGTTTTTATCTATGAGCACTGGGGTCCTGGCTAGCAGGATCCCAGTGACACAGTAGAACGCACTGACACACACTCACAAACAGGCCAAAAGTGGGGGTAACCATGCTAGAAAGAGGCTACTTTCTCACACTGTTGTTTCCGCCCTGGCGGTTGGTGTGGTACATTGGCTGTCTATTGGAGATATGACCTCCAAGGTCATAATTTGGTGGTACTTACCGCCAGCCTGTTGGCGGTGTTACCGCCACTTTATCACCCACCGTCAGGGTCGTAATGAGGGCCAATGTCTCCCCTATTTTTCCAAATAGCAGATGGTAGTCATGTTGTCTGTGTGGTTCAAGACAACTTTGCCGATTAGGTGATGAGTTAATGCTTTCAACGCTAGGTGAACAGCTAGAAGCTCCAGGTAGTTGATGTGGAGACCCTGGTGTTTAGTATCCCAGAGACCCTGGACTGTGAAATCCTGAAGGTGAGCACCCCAGCCGGTCTGTGATGCTTCTGTTGTCCGTATGGTTTGAGGAGTATGGTTGAGGAAAGACCGCCCCTTTAACAAGTTATTTTTATCCCACCACTGCAGAAAGCGATAAGTGTGGCTATCTACGAACACCAGATCCTCCATCTGACCCTCTGACTGAGACCATGGTTGTGTCAAGAATTACTGTAATGGACATGTGTAGACATGCATTCGGCGATGCACAAAGTCATCGTACTCAGAAGTCTCATGATTGTTCTGACTGTGACTTCTTGATTGGCCTGGAAGCTTGATATTTGGGTTTCAAAGTTGTGTAATAATGCTTTATTGGGATTAGCTAATCCCAACTGTGTGTTTAGAACAGCTCCTAGATATGGTTGAGTCTGTGGAAGCTGAAGGTGAGATTTTTGAAAACTGATGTTGAAGTCCAGTTGATCTAGCAAGTCTATGGTAGGTTTGGTGTGATGGAGACAGAGTGCTAGATTTGATGAGCCAGTCATCCAGATGTGGAAAGACTTGGATGTTTTGACTGCGTAAATGTGCTGCTACTACCACCACGCACTTTGTGAATACTTAAGGTGCAGTAGTAACCCCAAATGGAAAGACTTTGAACTGGTAATGGTTGCCTGCTATCACAAATTTGAGATATTTGCAATGTGCAGGGTTTATGGAAATGTGAAATTAGGTGTCCTTTAAGTCTTGTGCTAAGAGGAAATCGTCTTGTTGGAGAAGTGGAATCGTATGTAAAAGCTATGATAGGATGTAACGATTAAATGGCCACAGATCTAAGACTGGCCATAGGGAACCAACCTTTTGGGGGATTATGAAGTACAGGCAGTATACTCCTGACCCTTGATGTTGTGTAGGAATGGGTTCTATAGCTTTTTCGATAACACAGCCTGAACCTCCTGCATCAGCAGTGTTATGTATTCCAGAGAAAGTCTGTGAGTGCGAGGTAGAAGGTTTAGAGGGGTGGAAATGAGCACCAGTCAGTAACTGCATTGGATAGTATCCAACACCCACTAACCCAATGTTATGGACTGCCAACTGGGGAGGAACTGTTGCAGTAATGACCTAACAGGTGTGGAATGATCGGGGGAAGAAGGGAGTCATTGCTTTGTGGCAGGTGTAGCATCACGTGGGGAAGCACTCTTGCCTCTTCCATTTGTGTTATTGCCTCTGTATGTGCTCCCCTAGTAGCCTCGGGGAAAGGATTGATGACTGTCCGTGGTATGAAGACGAGGCATCTGAAGAGGTTGTTTTGGAGCCTGGTTTACAGGGTGGGTGATGAAAAAAGCTATGGGGGCTTGGTGTTTAAAGTGAACCCATGGACTTTGCAATCTCTGTATCCTTTTTAGTTTTCTCCAGGGCTTGGTCAACCTTGGGGGACATTTAAAAGGCTGTGTTATACCTCTGGCTTAAAGCCTGATATGCGCAGCAAGTAAAAAAAAAATAAAAAAAAATTAAAAAGAACAGATGACGGACGGAATGCCGAACAATGCAAATATTCACCCCCAGTCACAAAGATCTGTGTTTAATCCATCATTTTTTTGCCCACCATGCCACCCTAGTTTGGACCCAGTCATATGCAAATCAGTCTTGACCCTGCTCCCCATGGGAACAGTCCAGTCTGAACTTCCAAGCCAGGC
The DNA here is from genome assembly GCF_031143425.1 of Pleurodeles waltl. NCBI lineage: Eukaryota > Metazoa > Chordata > Amphibia > Caudata > Salamandridae > Pleurodeles > Pleurodeles waltl. The sequence goes on along the minus strand of NC_090449.1, from coordinate 755,924,639 downwards.
CCTCCCTGGACCAGAAACAAGCATCCTTGGACTGGTTTTGGTGTATCACCCCTCATCAGCCAGGATAGCTTGAATTCAGTTGCGCAGCATGCATGGGGCTCGCGTCTGGGCATACCGTTGCCACTTGTGATGGTGCTATGTGTGCCCTAAGTACCCACTAAATCACATGCTAGTACAGGTACCCACATATTCAGAGATGTACATATAACCACTTCTCCTAAGTTCCACATATTGTGCCCATTCCAGAAATGCATAGTTTTTTTCCTTTTCACTCATTTCTTACTCTACATATTTTACCATATGAATTGGTCTGTACTTGGGACACAATAAAAAAACATTGTAGAGTGCAGCTCAATTGGTGGCTCTGGGTACCTTGGGGTCTTGGAGAGCCCACAAGCCCCATATCCCCACAACCAAAAGGCTCTAGAGGACGTGATAGTATAATGGCTTTGTAAATCTGTTGCTGTAACAAAAAGTTACAGATAAAAACTTTCTCATAAATGGGTGTTTTTTACTACTCATTTCAGAATTTCTTTATTTTAACAGTTTTTTTTGGGGGGGGGACCCTTGAGGGATCTACATGTATGAACTCTTGCAAAATTTGGAATTTAGTCTACTAGCTTTCCTGGATCACCCATGGTTTTCACACTGGTTTCCACCAGAAACTGGAAGTAGCTCGAGAGCACAAAACAAATAGGAAAAACGGGATACCTCTTTGAATAATGCCAAAACTGCTGTACAAAATTTGTTTTTGGGGTTTGGCTCAGCTTGTTCCTGAAAGCTGGGAAGATTGTGAGTTTAGAACTGCACACCATTTGTGGATGCCATTTTAGGGAGAAAAGCAGGCAATTTTACCCAGGACGTTATCCCAAATCTCTAAATTTAGCTATATTTTGCTTGTTTTCTCAGTGTTATCCAGGGGTATCCACAAACCCTGGGTACCTTTAGAATTCCCAGGATGTTGGAATTAAAGCATGCAAACTTGGCGTAGATACCTTATGTAGAAAGTAAGTTATGCAGACCTAAGCAGGAACTACCTAAATAGCCAAAAAAGGGCTTAACACTGGGGAGGGATTTGGAAAGGCCCAGCGCTTGAGGGTTTAAAAACAGGCAAACAACACAGGCGATGCTTGATTTATGACCAGTTTTTATTTATTTATACACCTTAACCTAATGGTTTAATATGCAGTAACAGCTTGTTATGTCAAATTCAAGAAAATCCACGGTTGTTCCGGTTCATAATCATGGATATGTTCTCTAGATGGACGATTATTAAAATTGTGGAGAAGGTGGACACAAATGAGATCTTATTATTCTTAGACCAGAAGTTTCAGCGGGAAGGCATACCTGCATGCTTGTTGAGTGACAATGGGGTACAATTCACGTCACGCAAAGCCAATGAGTATTTTGAAAGATTAGGAGTCACGCATAGAACTACTGCATTGTAGAATCCCAATAGCAATGGTACGATTGAACGCTTTAACCGTGTCATAAAGAATACTATACACAGGGCCGTTCGTAACTTACGAGAATTGGGAAGTACAATTAGAAAAAATGGTGTGGGCATATAGAGTTACAAAATGTGAGGCAACTGGGCATTCTCCTTTTGTTTTAATGAGAGGTAGAAATCATAGAACCAAATTAACAACAGGTTGGTTTTTCAAATCTGGCATTGTGGAATGGTCAAAGAGTTCTGTAAAAGAGAAACTTGAATCTATGCAACATAAAGGAAAAAACAGGTATGATAGTAAATATGCTACTAGGAAATGTGTTAGTACAGTCAGACAGTGTGTGAGAGTAAAGAAGCCATTCAAAGTACCCAAAGGAGAGAGCAAATGTTATGAACCTTTGGAGGTAATTGAGATAATGAAAAATGCAGTAAGGCTGGATTCCTTTATTTCATGTACATCCTTAGATTTCACTTCATAAGTATCCTCAACAACATCACCTGCTTGTAAATCCATGTTATCAACTTATACAGTATCTCTCATCTCCGCGCCATTAGTTTGAAAATGATTTTGTGCATTGACCATGATTTCATCATCAGACAGGTACGGCGCGAATGGCGTCTTCTCCCCCTTTCTCCTCAAGCTGTTACCCTTAGCATTCTACATGCTACCTGTAGGAAAGTACCATCTTGCCTGGCATGTTACCCCCATTTTTCACTGTATATATGTTGTTTTAGTTGTATGTGTCACTGGGACCCTGGTAACCCAGGGCCCCAGTGCTCATAAGTGTGCCTGAATGTGTTACCTGTGTAGTGACTAACTGTCTCACTGAGGCTCTGCTAATCAGAACCTCAGTGGTTATGCTCTCTCATTTCTTTCCAAATTGTCACTGACAGGCTAGTGACCATTTTTACCAATTTACATTGGCTTACTGGAACACCCTTATAATTCCCTAGTATATGGTACTGAGGTACCCAGGGTATTGGGGTTCCAGGAGATCCCTATGGGCTGCAGCATTTCTTTTGCCACCCATAGGGAGCTCTGACAATTCTTACACAGGCCTGCCACTGCAGCCTGAGTGAAATAACGTCCACGTTATTTCACAGCCATTTTACACTGCACTTAAGTAACTTATAAGTCACCTATATGTCTAACCTTTACCTGGTAAAGGTTAGGTGCAAAGTTACTTAGTGTGAGGGCACCCTGGCACTAGCCAAGGTGCCCCCACATTGTTCAGAGCCAATTCCCTGAACTTTGTGAGTGCGGGGACACCATTACACGCGTGCACTACATATAGGTCACTACCTATATGTAGCTTCACCATGGTAACTCCGAATATGGCCATGTAACATGTCTATGATCATGGAATTGCCCCCTCTATGCCATCCTGGCATAGTTGGCACAATCCCATGATCCCAGTGGTCTGTAGCACAGACCCTGGTACTGCCAAACTGCCCTTCCTGGGGTTTCACTGCAGCTGCTGCTGCTGCCAACCCCTCAGACAGGCAGCTGCCCTCCTGGGGTCCAGCCAGGCCTGGCCCAGGATGGCAGAACAAAGAACTTCCTCTGAGAGAGGGTGTGACACCCTCTCCCTTTGGAAAATGGTGTGAAGGCAGGGGAGGAGTAGCCTCCCCCAGCCTCTGGAAATGCTTTGTTGGGCACAGAGGTGCCCAATTCTGCATAAGCCAGTCTACACCGGTTCAGGGACCCCTTAGCCCCTGCTCTGGCGCGAAACTGGACAAAGGAAAGGGGAGTGACCACTCCCCTGACCTGCACCTCCCCTGGGAGGTGTCCAGAGCTCCTCCAGTGTGCTCCAGACCTCTGCCATCTTGGAAACAGAGGGGCTGCTGGCACACTGGACTGCTCTGAGTGGCCAGTGCCACCAGGTGACGTCAGAGACTCCTGCTGATAGGCTCCTTCAGGTGTTAGTAGCCTATCCTCTCTCCTAAGTAGCCAAACCCTCTTTTCTGGCTATTTAGGGTCTCTGTCTCTGGGGAAACTTTAGATAACGAATGCAAGAGCTCATCCGAGTTCCTCTGCATCTCTCACTTCACCTTCTGATAAGGAAACGACCGCTGACCGCGCTGGAAGCCTGCAAACCTGCAACATAGTAGCAAAGACGACTACTGCAACTCTGTAACGCTGATCCTGCCGCCTTCTCGACTGTTTTCCTGCTTGTGCATGCTGTGGGGGTAGCCTGCCTCCTCTCTGCACCAGAAGCTCCGAAGAAATCTCCCGTGGGTCGACGGAATCTTCCCCCTGCAACCGCAGGCACCAAAAAGCTGCATCACCGGTCCCTTGGGTCTCCTCTCAGCACGACGAGCGAGGTCCCTCGAATCCAGCGACTCTGTCCAAGTGACCCCCACAGTCCAGTGACTCTTCAGCCCAAGTTTGGTGGAGGAAAGTCCTTGCCTCACCTCGCTGGGCTGCATTGCTGGGAACCACGACTTTGCAGCTACTCCGGCCCCTGTGCACTTCCGGCGGAAATCCTTTGTGCACAGCCAAGCCTGGGTCCACGGCACTCTAACCTGCATTGCACGACTTTCTAAGTTGGTCTCCGGCGACGTGGGACTCCTTTGTGCAACTTCGGCGAGCACCGTTTCATGCATCCTTGTAGTGCCTGTTTCTGGCACTTTTCCGGGTGCTACCTGCTTCAGTGAGGGCTCTTTGTCTTGCTCGACGTCCCCTCTCTCTTCAGGTCCAATTTGCGACCTCCTGGTCCCTCCTGGGCCCCAGCAGCGTCCAAAAACGCCAAACGCACGGTTTGCGCCTAGCAAGGCTTGTTGGCGTCCTTTCGGCGGGAAAACACTTCTGCACGACTCTCCAAGGCGAGAGGGATCCGTCCACCAAAGGGGAAGTCTCTAGCCCTTTTCGTTCCTGCAGAAACCTCAGCTTCTTCTGTCCAGTCGAAGCTTCTTTGCACCCGCAGCTGGCATTTCCTGGGCATCTGCCCATCTCCGACTTGCTTGTGACTTTTGGACTTGGTCCCCTTGTTCCACAGGTACCCTAGATTGGAAATCCACAGTTGTTGCATTGCTGGTTTGTGTCTTTCCTGCATTATTCCTCTAACACGACTATTTTGTCCTTAGGGGAACTTTAGTGCACTTTGCACTCACTTTTCAGGGTCTTGGGGAGGGTTATTTTTCTAACTTTCACTATTTTCTAATAGTCCCAGCGACCCTCTACAAGGTCACATAGGTTTGGGGTCCATTTGTGGTTCGCATTCCACTTTTGGAGTATATGGTTTGTGTTGCCCCTATCCCTATGTTTCCCCATTGCATCCTATTGTAACTATACATTGTTTGCACTGTTTTCTAAGACTATACTGCATATTTTTGCTATTGTGTATATATATCTTGTGTATATTTCCTATCCTCTCACTGAGGGTACACTCTAAGATACTTTGGCATATTGTCATAAAAATAAAGTACCTTTATTTTTAGTATAACTGTGTATTGTGTTTTCTTATGATATTGTGCATATGACACTAAGTGGTACTGTAGTAGCTTCACACGTCTCCTAGTTCAGCCTAAGCTGCTCTGCTAAGCTACCATTATCTATAAGCCTAAGCTGCTAGACACCCTATACACTAATAAGGGATAAATGGGCCTGGTGCAAGGTGCAAGTACCCCTTGGTACTCACTACAAGCCAGTCCAGCCTCCTACATTGGTTGTGCAGTGGTGGGATAAGTGCTTGAGACTACTTACCACTCTTGTCATTGTACTTTTCATAAGAGAAAAATATACAAAACAAGGTCAGTGTATATACACATAGCCAAAAAGTTTTGCATTTCCTCTTTTCACTCTTTTCTAAGTGCTGAAAAGTACTTCTAAACTTTCAAAAAGTTCTTAAAAGTTTAAAAAGTTTTTTTCTGTCTTTCCAAAAAAGTTCTGAAAACTTTTTTCTCTTTTTCTATCACTTTAACTCTCTCTAAAAAATGTCTGGCACAGGCCAAAGTGTGGATCTGTCCAAACTTGCATATGACAACCTTAGCTGGAAAAGAGCAAGGAGTCTCTGTATAGAGAGAGGTTTGAGTGTAGGGAAGAATCCTTCCTTGGAACTGTTACTTAACATGCTTAGAGAACAGGATAAGGCCATAGGTGCCCCATCTGTTGAAAAAGTACCTAATAGTTCCCAATCTGATTCGGGGACTCCCCCAGGAAAAGATTCAGGAAAGAAACTTCCTAGCCTGCCCATTACTAGACAATCTAGCATAGATGGTAATGATGATGAGCCACACCAAATAAATAGTGTTGTCTCACATCATAGCAAAAGCATATATTCTCACCATACTGGTAGTAATGTTTCTGTAAACCAAGCTGTTAGGGTGCCTTCTGTAAGGGACAGGTCTCCTTCTGTTCATTCCCATCATAGCTCTGTTTCTAGAAATGTCCCTCCCACCAACCCTGATGACAGAATGTTAGAGAGGGAACTCAATAAGTTGAGGGTGGAACAAACCAGACTGAAGCTTAAAAAGCAACAGCTGGATTTGGATAGACAGTCTTTTGAATTAGAGAAGGAAAGACAGAAGTTGGGTTTAGAAACCCATGGTGGCAGCAGCAGTATTCCCCATAGTCATCCTGCAAAAGAGCATGATTCCAGGAATCTGCACAAGATAGTTCCCCCTTATAAGGAGGGGGATGACATTAACAAGTGGTTTGCTGCACTTGAGAGGGCCTGTGTTGTACAGGATGTCCCTCAAAGGCAGTGGGCTGCTATCCTATGGCTATCATTTAGTGGAAAAGGTAGGGATAGGCTCCTTACTGTGAAAGAAAATGATGCTAATAATTTCCAAGTTCTTAAGAATGCACTCCTGGATGGTTATGGCTTAACCACTGAACAGTACAGGATAAAGTTCAGAGAGACCAAAAAGGAGTCTTCACAAGACTGGGTTGATTTCATTGACCATTCAGTGAAGGCCTTGGAGGGGTGGTTACATGGCAGTAAAGTTACTGATTATGACAGCCTGTATAACTTGATCCTGAGAGAGCATATTCTTAATAATTGTGTGTCTAATTTGTTGCACCAGTACTTGGTGGACTCTGATCTGACCTCTCCCCAAGAATTGGGAAAGAAGGCAGACAAATGGGTCAGAACAAGAGTGAACAGAAAAGTTCATACAGGGGGTGACAAAGATGGCAACAAAAAGAAGGATGGTAAGTCTTCTGACAAGGGTGGGGACAAATCTAAAAATGAGTCTTCATCAGGCCCACAAAAACACTCTGGTGGGGGTGGTGGGTCCAAATCCTCCTTTAATCAGAACAAGGAAAAGAAACCATGGTGCTATTTATGTAAAATAGAAGGCCATTGGACAACAGATCCCAGTTGTCCAAAGAAAGGCACCACAGCTCCTACCACTACAACCCCTACTGCTACACCTAGTGTCCCTACTAATAGCAGTGGTGGTGGGAGCAAACCTACTAATAGCCAATCCAAGGGAGTAGCTGGGCTCACTTTTGGTAATTTAGTTGGGGTTGGTCTGATTAGGGAGACCACAGAGGCTACTTTAGTCTCTGAAGGGGCTATTGATTTAGCCACTTTGGTTGCTTGCCCCCATAACTTGGAGAAGTACAAGCAACTAACCCTAATAAATGGTGTTGAGGTCCAGGCCTACAGGGACACAGGTGCCAGTGTCACAATGGTGATTGAGAAACTGGTGCACCCTGAACAACACATACTTGGACACCAGTACCAAGTAACCGATGCTCACAACATAACACAAAGCCACCCCATGGCTGTTGTAAATCTCAACTGGGGGGGGTAACTGGTCCAAAGAAAGTGGTGGTAGCTTCAGATTTACCTGTAGACTGTCTATTAGGGAATGATTTGGAGACATCAGCTTGGTCAGATGTGGAGTTGGAGGCCCATGCAGCAATGCTGGGCATCCCAGGGCATATTTTTGCTTTGACAAGGGCTCAGGCCAAAAAGCAAAAAGGACAGGGAAGCTTGGATCCTGGAACAATGGACCAAGTGCTCCCTAAAGCTAGGGCTAGTAGAAGCAAACCACTTCCTACTATCCCTCCCTCTACAGTGGATTCTAATTCTGAGGAAGAAGAATTCCCTCCCTGTGCAGAACCTACACCAGAGGAGCTGGAAGCAGACACTGCTGAGCTTTTGGGTGAAGGGGGGCCTGCCAGAGAGGAGCTGAGTGTGGCACAGCAAACCTGTCCCACATTAGAGGGTCTCAGACAGCAAGCTGTCAAACAGGCTAATGGGGATGTTAGTGACTCTCACAGAGTTTACTGGGAGGACAACCTCTTGTACACTGAGCATAGGGATCCTAAACCTGGAGCTGCCAGGAGATTAGTGATTCCTCAGGAGTACAGAAAGTTCCTCCTAACACTGGCACATGACATTCCCTTAGCTGGGCATCGAGGACAAATGAAAACTTGGGACAGGCTTGTGCCCCTGTTTCATTGGCCTAGGATGTCTGAGGACACAAATAAATTTTGTAAGTCCTGTGAAACCTGTCAAGCCAGTGGCAAGACAGATGGCACCCCAAAGGCACCCCTTATCCCACTGCCTGTGGTTGGGGTTCCCTTTGAAAGGGTAGGGGTTGACATAGTTGGCCCCCTTGACCCTCCTACTGCTTCAGGCAATAGGTTTATCTTAGTGGTAGTGGACCATGCCACAAGATATCCTGAAGCTATTCCTTTAAGGACCACTACAGCACCTGCAGTGGCAAAGGCCCTCCTGGGAATATTTTCCAGGGTGGGCTTCCCAAAGGAAGTAGTATCAGACAGAGGAAGCAATTTCATGTCTGCATACTTAAAGGCCATGTGGAAGGAGTGTGGTGTAACGTACAAGTTCACAACACCCTATCATCCACAAACAAATGGACTGGTGGAGAGATTTAATAAAACTCTCAAAGGCATGATTATGGGTCTCCCTGAAAAACTCCGCAGGAGATGGGATATCCTTCTACCATGCCTCCTTTTTGCCTACAGGGAGGTACCCCAGAAAGGAGTGGGCTTCAGCCCCTTTGAACTTCTTTTTGGACATCCTGTTAGGGGTCCACTCACACTTGTAAAGGAGGGTTGGGAACAACCTTTAAAAGCTCCTAAGCAGGATATTGTGGATTATGTACTTGGCCTCAGATCAAGGATGGCTGAGTACATGAAAAAGGCCAGTAAAAACCTTCAGGCCAGCCAAGAGCTCCAGAAGCAATGGCATGATCAGAAGGCTGTTTTGGTTCAGTACCAACCAGGGCAGAAAGTGTGGGTCTTGGAGCCTGTGGCCCCAAGAGCACTCCAAGATAAATGGAGTGGACCCCACACAATTGTTGAAAAGAAGGGTGAAGTCACCTACTTGGTTGACTTAGGCACTGCCAGGAGTCCCCTTAGGGTGCTCCAAGTCAACCGCCTGAAACCCTACTATGACAGGGCTGATCTCACCCTGCTCATGGCAACAGATGAGGGACAGGAAGAAGATAGTGATCCTCTACCTGATCTCTTCTCTTCCACAGATCAAGATGCTCTTGTGGAAGGTGTAGTTTTGGCTGATTGTCTTACTGCTGAGCAGAAAGACAATTGCATAAATCTCCTAGGACAATTTTCAGAACTCTTCTCTACTGTGCCAGGCACCACTTCTTGGTGTGAGCACACTATAGATACTGGAGACAGTTTACCTGTCAAAAGTAAGATCTATAGGCAGCCTGACCATGTCAGGGACTGCATAAAACAAGAAGTTCAGAAAATGTTGGAACTAGGAGTGGTTGAGCACTCTGACAGTCCATGGGCTTCTCCTGTGGTACTGGTACCAAAACCCAATTCTAAAGATGGAAAGAAAGAAATGCGGTTTTGTGTAGACTATAGAGGTCTCAACTTGGTAACCAAAACTGATGCTCACCCTATACCCAGGGCAGATGAGCTTATAGATACACTGGCATCTGCCAAATATCTAAGCACTTTTGATTTGACTGCAGGGTATTGGCAGATCAAATTAGCAGAAGATGCTAAACCTAAGACTGCATTTTCTCCCATTGGAGGACATTACCAGTTTACTGTAATGCCTTTTGGTTTGAAAAATGCACCTGCCACTTTTCAGAGGTTGGTGAACACAGTCCTGCAAGGGCTGGAAGCTTTCAGTGCAGCATATTTGGACGATATAGCTGTCTTTAGCTCCAGCTGGGATGATCACCTGGTCCACCTATGGAAAGTTTTGGAGGCCCTGCAAAAGGCAGGCCTCACTATCAAGGCTTCAAAGTGCCAGATAGGGCAGGGTAAGGTGGTTTATCTGGGACACCTTGTTGGTGGGGAACAGATTGCACCACTTCAGGGGAAAATCCAAACTATTATTGATTGGGTTCCCCCTACCACTCAGACTCAGGTGAGAGCCTTCCTAGGCCTCACTGGGTATTACAGGAGGTTCATTAAGAACTATGGCTCCATTGCAGCCCCTCTTAATGACCTCACATCCAAGAAAATGCCTAAAAAGGTATTATGGACAGCAAACTGTCAGAAAGCTGTTGAGGAGCTGAAGCAGGCCATGTGCTCTGCACCTGTCCTGAAAAGCCCTTGTTACTCTAAAAAATTATATGTCCAAACTGATGCATCTGAATTAGGAGTAGGGGCAGTCCTATCACAACTTAATTCTGAGGGCCAGGATCAACCTGTTGCTTTTATTAGTAGGAGGTTGACCCCTAGAGAAAAGCGTTGGTCTGCCATTGAGAGGGAGGCCTTTGCTGTGGTCTGGGCTCTGAAGAAGTTGAGGCCATACCTGTTTGGCACTCACTTCATTGTTCAGACAGACCACAAACCTCTACTTTGGCTAAAACAAATGAAAGGTGAAAATCCTAAATTGTTGAGGTGGTCCATATCCCTACAGGGAATGGACTATACAGTGGAACATAGACCTGGGAGTAGCCACTCCAATGCAGATGGACTCTCCAGATATTTCCACTTAGACAATGAAGACTCATCAGGTCATGGCTAGTCTTATTGTCCTTCGTTTGGGGGGGGGTTGTGTAGGAAAGTACCATCTTGCCTGGCATGTTACCCCCATTTTTCACTGTATATATGTTGTTTTAGTTGTATGTGTCACTGGGACCCTGGTAACCCAGGGCCCCAGTGCTCATAAGTGTGCCTGAATGTGTTACCTGTGTAGTGACTAACTGTCTCACTGAGGCTCTGCTAATCAGAACCTCAGTGGTTATGCTCTCTCATTTCTTTCCAAATTGTCACTGACAGGCTAGTGACCATTTTTACCAATTTACATTGGCTTACTGGAACACCCTTATAATTCCCTAGTATATGGTACTGAGGTACCCAGGGTATTGGGGTTCCAGGAGATCCCTATGGGCTGCAGCATTTCTTTTGCCACCCATAGGGAGCTCTGACAATTCTTACACAGGCCTGCCACTGCAGCCTGAGTGAAATAACGTCCACGTTATTTCACAGCCATTTTACACTGCACTTAAGTAACTTATAAGTCACCTATATGTCTAACCTTTACCTGGTAAAGGTTAGGTGCAAAGTTACTTAGTGTGAGGGCACCCTGGCACTAGCCAAGGTGCCCACACATTGTTCAGAGCCAATTCCCTGAACTTTGTGAGTGCGGGGACACCATTACACGCGTGCACTACATATAGGTCACTACCTATATGTAGCTTCACCATGGTAACTCCGAATATGGCCATGTAACATGTCTATGATCATGGAATTGCCCCCTCTATGCCATCCTGGCATAGTTGGCACAATCCCATGATCCCAGTGGTCTGTAGCACAGACCCTGGTACTGCCAAACTGCCCTTCCTGGGGTTTCACTGCAGCTGCTGCTGCTGCCAACCCCTCAGACAGGCAGCTGCCCTCCTGGGGTCCAGCCAGGCCTGGCCCAGGATGGCAGAACAAAGAACTTCCTCTGAGAGAGGGTGTGACACCCTCTCCCTTTGGAAAATGGTGTGAAGGCAGGGGAGGAGTAGCCTCCCCCAGCCTCTGGAAATGCTTTGTTGGGCACAGAGGTGCCCAATTCTGCATAAGCCAGTCTACACCGGTTCAGGGACCCCTTAGCCCCTGCTCTGGCGCGAAACTGGACAAAGGAAAGGGGAGTGACCACTCCCCTGACCTGCACCTCCCCTGGGAGGTGTCCAGAGCTCCTCCAGTGTGCTCCAGACCTCTGCCATCTTGGAAACAGAGGGGCTGCTGGCACACTGGACTGCTCTGAGTGGCCAGTGCCACCAGGTGACGTCAGAGACTCCTGCTGATAGGCTCCTTCAGGTGTTAGTAGCCTATCCTCTCTCCTAAGTAGCCAAACCCTCTTTTCTGGCTATTTAGGGTCTCTGTCTCTGGGGAAACTTTAGATAACGAATGCAAGAGCTCATCCGAGTTCCTCTGCATCTCTCACTTCACCTTCTGATAAGGAAACGACCGCTGACCGCGCTGGAAGCCTGCAAACCTGCAACATAGTAGCAAAGACGACTACTGCAACTCTGTAACGCTGATCCTGCCGCCTTCTCGACTGTTTTCCTGCTTGTGCATGCTGTGGGGGTAGCCTGCCTCCTCTCTGCACCAGAAGCTCCGAAGAAATCTCCCGTGGGTCGACGGAATCTTCCCCCTGCAACCGCAGGCACCAAAAAGCTGCATCACCGGTCCCTTGGGTCTCCTCTCAGCACGACGAGCGAGGTCCCTCGAATCCAGCGACTCTGTCCAAGTGACCCCCACAGTCCAGTGACTCTTCAGCCCAAGTTTGATGGAGGTAAGTCCTTGCCTCACCTCGCTGGGCTGCATTGCTGGGAACCACGACTTTGCAGCTACTCCGGCCCCTGTGCACTTCCGGCGGAAATCCTTTGTGCACAGCCAAGCCTGGGTCCACGGCACTCTAACCTGCATTGCACGACTTTCTAAGTTGGTCTCCGGCGACGTGGGACTCCTTTGTGCAACTTCGGCGAGCACCGTTTCACGCATCCTCGTAGTGCCTGTTTCTAGCACTTCTCCGGGTGCTACCTGCTTCAGTGAAGGCTCTTTGTCTTGCTCGACGTCCCCTCTCTCTTCAGGTCCAATTTGCGACCTCCTGGTCCCTCCTGGGCCCCAGCAGCGTCCAAAAACGCCAAACGCACGGTTTGCGCCTAGCAAGGCTTGTTGGCGTCCTTTCGGCGGGAAAACACTTCTGCACGACTCTCCAAGGCGAGAGGGATCCGTCCACCAAAGGGGAAGTCTCTAGCCCTTTTCGTTCCTGCAGAAACCTCAGCTTCTTCTGTCCAGTCGAAGCTTCTTTGCACCCGCAGCTGGCATTTCCTGGGCATCTGCCCATCTCCGACTTGCTTGTGACTTTTGGACTTGGTCCCCTTGTTCCACAGGTACCCTAGATTGGAAATCCACAGTTGTTGCATTGCTGGTTTGTGTCTTTCCTGCATTATTCCTCTAACACGACTATTTTGTCCTTAGGGGAACTTTAGTGCACTTTGCACTCACTTTTCAGGGTCTTGGGGAGGGTTATTTTTCTAACTCTCACTATTTTCTAATAGTCCCAGCGACCCTCTACAAGGTCACATAGGTTTGGGGTCCATTCGTGGTTCGCATTCCACTTTTGGAGTATATGGTTTGTGTTGCCCCTATCCCTATGTTTCCCCATTGCATCCTATTGTAACTATACATTGTTTGCACTGTTTTCTAAGACTATACTGCATATTTTTGCTATTATGTATATATATCTTGTGTATATTTCCTATCCTCTCACTGAGGGTACACTCTAAGATACTTTGGCATATTGTCATAAAAATAAAGTACCTTTATTTTTAGTATAACTGTGTATTGTGTTTTCTTATGATATTGTGCATATGACACTAAGTGGTACTGTAGTAGCTTCACACGTCTCCTAGTTCAGCCTAAGCTGCTCTGCTAAGATACCATTATCTATCAGCCTAAGCTGCTAGACACCCTATACACTAATAAGGGATAACTGGGCCTGGTGCAAGGTGCAAGTACCCCTTGGTACTCACTACAAGCCAGTCCAGCCTCCTACACTACCTAACAACTTGTAACAACTAAACAACATGTGTTCTACAATAACACAGCTGTAAGTAACTACTCTTCTGCCTAAACGGACTCAGATTATTCGGTATATACTCCTCACTTAATCTACAACACTTTGGTGCCACAGAGATCCCGAAGAGGCGGATAAAACACGCGACACGAAGTAAACCCAAGGGGCATTTTTTCAGTCGAAGAAAGTGTGAACAAACGTTACGTTTTTGAGAAAAATATGCAACCTTGAACACAGGGTGTGCCTCTCTCTGTAACATTTGACGCTCTCTAATCTTTCTGCCTGATCAAAAATAATGGAAGCAGAAAGTGTATAAAAACACATATACTGCGCACTGTAGCCCTAGCAAAATACAATTAATATAAAGTCATATTGTAGAAACCCTACGAATAACCCAATCAAAATTATCAACTGCTCCCCAGCGTAATAGGTTTAGTTTACACAGGAAAGAAACAGTCCGTGACGGTGTCAGCATATCCGGAAGTGATTGCGTACTAAACACCACCGGGTCAGAAGCAAACGTCACCGGCTGCCACTAGAAGCCATTTTGCGTGACCGGCAGCTGCTTGGAGTGCTGCGAAGGGTAGGGCTTTGGAGATTTTGACCATTTTTTGAGGTGTTAAGTAGTCTGTTACAGAGATGTTTTCCTTCTGCGCCACGGTTCAACCACAGGTAAGTGATCTTCCCTCTTTACACTTTTATAATACTGTCTCTTACAAAACTGATGGAAATACTTAGAAGCCGGAACGATCTTGTTGTATATCTCATGGCATAGTCGTGGTTGTTGAATCTTTAGTATGACGTCACAGTGCTCGCCCTTTACATTTCTGACTTTTCTCAGGTCCTTGGAGCTCGTAAACACTAGTCTTTGGCGGTTTAATACGGGTTTAAGTGTCGAGCAGCGGTGGACACATTAAGGGTATTCAAATACATCTGTGTTATTTTGCTGAAGGGGCGTTGCTTGCCCCCGCCCCATCAACCTCCATCGTTTATGGCATTGGATGGTTTACGCATGTGTTATACCTTCGCTGGTGCTCATTACAACTCTCAGAATGCACTCATAAATTAAAAACTCGGACCTGGAGAAGTTGTGTATCCGTCACTGGCACCCTCAACAGTCTGAACAGGTGCAGCACAAAGGCTGGGAGTGCACACCGCCTAATTCACGCGCATTCAACATCTTTTCGAGTTTGACATCTGTGTGCCAGACTATATAGCACAACTACTGATTACGTTAAAAAATAATGCACTACAAGTTTACTGGAATTTCTTTATAGATGGAAAGACAAATAATTAATAAACCCAGCAGCCCTGCAAAGTACCACGCATCAGACAATAGACACGCATTTCAATGTTATGCTCTGCATCACCGCATTAAAATGCATTAAGCATTTTTACTGCCTTGACCACTTGCGCTCTGTGAGGGGTGAAACGGGTGGCAGCGACCGTCGGAGCTGATTTTAATTTCAGCAGCGTTGCCTTGGTGTGGTGAATGATGGGCAGCTGTGCCTGGATGGGCTGTCCTGCGGCAGGGACCCTCGCAAGGGATGCGGAGCATAGTGAGACCCGGGCATGCCCGCCGGACTCGCAAAGGGCGCTTCCAGCTTTTAACCCACTGCCGCAAATATAGGGATTATAATTAGGATTTCCGGTTTTATGGTATTTTTTTTTTTTTTTACCATTCCCGTATGTGTGTGTGTATGTATATATATATATATATATATATATATATATATATATTTTTATTTTTTGTCTTTTTATCTGTATAATCCACATTTATTTTTGTTGCGAGCAAAGGACGACGCTGCAGCTAGTATTTTTTTGCATTTAATTAAACATGCAGTGCACACTTGCAGTTGTTTGTTATAGGTTTAGATATATCTATGTATACGGCAAATTAAGTAAACACAATGCATTAATCTGTGTTTTTTGTCCATCTTTGATTATCGTAATTTTGCTAAAAAGGGTCTTTTTGGGTAGAAATAAATAGTTATTAGTAAAGTCAAGAATCCTTGGTTTTTGTTTCCCAGACCAAGAACTCTTAAAAAATGCCTACCAGTGTGGATGACGTGAATCCTGCATCTGCACCCTTTGTCTTCTATAACACTGATTTAAACATGTGTGATTTATTGTCTCTGTATGTGAAGTGCTCCAACACCCTATGCTGGTAAGAGAGGCGCTATAAAACAAATGATGTACATGCGAGAGAGAGGCTATGGAGAGATTTTAAAGACTGCACACACTTAAAAAGTTACCAAACAAAACTGAAAACTCAGAAAGACTGAAGGTTCTATTTTAAACAAAAAGTGTGTAATTATTGTACAGACATGGCTGGGCACAGTGAGCATGTTACATTAAGCAGCACGTTCTAGGAGGGGTTGATGGGGGATGCAGCCCCTCTTTTAGCTATGTCAGTAGTTTCCCCGTTTCTATTTTATAAATACAGACAAAGGAAAAATAGTTTTCTGTGGGTATTTATATATAAAAATCAGTTTAAATGGAAAACCGGGAGCCTTTATAATAATAAAGAGGAGCTGAGGGGGCCCGGAGACCTGATATTTCAAGATGGCACGCATCCACTCCACGACCGGCTTCCACAGCATTGCACTTACACCTTGCCACTCTGTCTCCTCCGCTACTGCTTGTGTCTGGCTCACTGCAGAGACGGTGCACTGCTGCAAGACAACTAGTGAACACGAGTCAGGTCTGCACTTAATACTGTATTTAATAACTAATGTAAATACTGTCACTCAGGCTGACACATAATGATGTACGCACATTAATAATATAATTTAATTTTAGCAGTCTGCAATTGCTCACACCGGCGTTGTCCTCTGACTTGTGCCACTGAGGGCTGGACTGAGCTGACTGCATAGCAACTGACATGTGTCAGCAACTGACACCTGCCTCAGTCTATTACGTGGCCCGAGGTTCCCTGATAATGCTGCTGTAGAAGGATGAATGGCACGGGTACTGGCATTCACACATTCTGTCTTCCGCCTCCAGCACCAGAATGAAGCCACTGATGTCTCTGAGGCTCTCGGGTCAGGTCCTACGTGGACTGTCAGACAAGACTCTGTCTTACTTAATTTATATTCATGACGACAGGGAAGCTTCGTATGGCGCAGGCTGTGACAGGATTGTTTTAAATCGCAAATTCCTGCCCACCCTGCTGGGCCCCCAGGAACTGCTGCTGCCTGCCATATTTAATTAATTACAGGATAAGAGGAGGGTGTTCGACCTCCTGATTTTGATACATGCTGCTGCGCAGCCCCGTGACGTAGGGGACCCCAGGAGTTGTATCTGGTAACAGGCAGGTGTGAGACTTAGAGCAGGTGCTGACTATCTTTAAAAGGCATAGGCACAAACTTGCCAGGCCCAAACCTCAAGCAAAAGTGGTGCCACCCAGGAGTGTGGAATTTATTAAAAGATTTACTTGTCCATGGGACAGGTTGCTTCTTAAATCTACTTGTCCTGTTAAAAAAAAAAAAAATCTTTGTCCCTTTGGTGCCATGTATTGCGGCGACAAATTATGACGGCAATCTCTTTATGTAAGGGCTCTGATAATAGCCTTTCTCATTATGCCAGGGCAACTACTATTGTAGGGATTGAATGCTTGCAATTTCAATCCCTACTATAGCAATTTTCTTATTTTGCCACCTTTGCGCATATCTACATTATGGGGCTGGAGGAAGCAGTAAGCAATAGTTCCAAGGCTGGAATGCCTTTAAGTCCGCAAACCTACTAACTTGGATGTTTTAAGGATTTTCACCAGCTCTTCTCTAATCTTTTCCCATAATGAGAACGGTTGGAAATTTACTCTTGACAATGGCAGAAGTAGAAGTTCTCACAGGGTTGGGGAAAAACATGGTTGGAGGGAAAGTGAACTTGTAAGCTCAATAGATTTTTACATGAGCAGATTGACACATGGATATTTGCTGGTGCTAAAATACAGTTAACAAATATTTTCTAGGGGTCCGATTTCCTGGTCTCCTTCTGTAATTTCTTGTGAATTCATGAAAGCCACTAATTCAAAGACATATATCATAGGTGCACTTTTGTGACTTTCTGTCAGAATTGGGTCCCTAATTAGGTCAGGGGTTAACAAAGACATTTTTTTTTACTAAACTTCTGTTTATCTATTATCTGGCTTTACTGTCAGTGATCACATTCGCTCTTCCACAAGGAGCAAATACACCCACACAAATTAGTTTTTTTCAGTGCCAGAAACTACTGTGGCAATCAGTGGCGTAATGTAACTGCAGTGGGCCCTCTGCAAAGAACATGGAGCCACCCCACCAGACTCACTCAGGGTATGTGCTGTGCTGAGGGGGTCCCTTTGAGGGGAGCTGCGGGGCCTTTGTTACACCACTGGTGACAATGTGTGCTTTGCTTTTTGAGACCAAAAACTTTTTATTTTTGCCACTGTTTTACAATGGTGAGGACCTGGCAGCTCCCTCAACAATAAAGTGTTACGAAAGCTGTGTCAAAACAAGACACGCATTGACAAAACCAAAAGACTCACAAAAAATGTTGGATCAGCTGATTTTGCCAGTGCTTGGTTATTCTCATTTCTTCCATAATCTTGTTGAAAATAGTTACACTGATTTTTTCCATTGGGAATATTTTGGGGAAATGCTAGCATGGATCAACACATTTTACAAAGTGATGCTTCAAAGAAATAGCACCTAACATTTCCCACTTGCATTTATTTCTGAACATTTAATTTTGAAAGCAAAGAATCATAACTCTTGCTTACAAGCTTCTGCAAACATATGCATCTAATCAGAGAGCATCCTGGGAACATTATACTTAGTCTCATATTGTTTAACTTTTCAAACGTTTTTTTTTTTTTTTTCTTTATTGGAATCACTGCCAGTAGCTCTCACCCTAATTATGAAGGCTTTTCATTAATGAACCATAAGTACAAGTTTGAAAAGCATTAACAAATGGACACGCACATTACCTCAACTGCAGACAGTTCCCTTCTCTGTAAACCGACGGCCAAAGCGTTTCTGCTGCAGGGGGTTGGGCCTACTTGCCCCAAGAACAAAAACATGAAAACTTGTTGCCCTTGATCCCAAACAACATGCCCTGGGCGTCAGGCGATAGGAATTCCACATCCCTGTGCCACCCCACATAAGTTCCTATCACTGTCTGCACTACTCAAACTGGTGAGCATTTCCACCACCTGTCTGCAGCCGTGGAGCGTGACCGACTTAGATAGACACTTCAGCGACCCATTGGCAGCAGGTTGGTTTTAATTTCCCAGCTGCACCCACTGACTCTGACACAGACGTGGTATGTGTCAGCCAGACCCTACTGATTATAAATGTTCCCGTTAAGGTTGGATTTTTGTCTCCTAGCAATTTTGACTCACTGTGATTTACTACCACAAGGGTTAATGTAGTGTCACTCTAAGTGGCACACATTTGGTCGTTGATGTCACTTATAACTACACTAAAACTGTGAAAATGTCACACATAGCAATCTGAAACCTTGGCAACTAAGACCAGTGGCATAACAAAAGTCCAGTGGTTGGTAGGGGTGCTGCACGCTCAAGGGGTGCCCCTTGCATAGTACACTCAATGATTGGGTCTAGGAACAGTTAGCTTTATAGTTGGCTTGCGCACACACATGCAGGCACGGCTGCACGTTCACATGGTGCATGCTGCGCAACTGTGATATTCTGTGTTATGTATCAGTATTTAGTTGATGTATTGAATGTCGTGTTGTTGGTCTTGTTTGCCGACATTGCTTTGAGGAAGTCGGTTTAGGATGGTATGGCTATTTAAGGGACTCAGTTCAAATTGCAAGTGCAGTAGCGATAGTTTTAAAGGGAAATGATTACCAACATTGCTTTAATGGAGTTGGGTAAAGTAATTTTAATAAAGTTGGTGAACCACAGATGTAGGGGCTGCTGGCTCCCACAATTTCTACAAATCAAACTGTTTACCTTTGAGGACGTGCGGAGTGCCATCATTTCACACGCATTCTCTTGCTCATCTTTCGTTATGTAAGTGTCCTTCAGTAAAGTCCTTCAGAAGGGAGGTGAGTCCAGTGCGTCAGCATAAACCTAAAACAGGAAGCACTTCTTGTTTCAGAAGAGCTGCCACATTGAATTGGGATGGGTTTTAGTTTCCAGCAATGAACTCCAGTGATGCGCGCACCATTTATCCAAAAGAAGCATGTTACTTATAGTATGTGTCTTTAATGGTGATACACATCTGGAACTTATTGAAGCGTGTTTCTGGATTCTGATTCATTCATTGTACAATTTTTATGAAATTGTTGAAGCGTGTTACTTCATTCTTGTGCGTTCTCACCGGTGACTTAAATATAATTTTTTGAGGTGATTTGTTTAAAGAAATATACAAACTCTTTTTCTGATTTTTTTTTTTTTTTTTTTTTTTTGTCTTTCCCTTCTTTGTTTTCTTTCGTTTTGTTACATAGGCTTGTTCTCAGCATGCCTTGTGGTGACTCATTCAATTTGATATAACATTATAGTGGACAGACATAAACAGTAAAGGTTAGGAGGTCATAGCCTCACAACAGTTCATAGGTCATCCTCAACCATTTCAACAGTGTTAAGGTGAGCCTGTGGTTAAATGGTTAACTTTAGCCACTGATGCCAGAAATTTTCATCTGGAGGGGTAAAAATACAATTATATTGAGTTCTTTAGGTGCCGCTGCTCAAATTATTTTTTTCATAAATTACCAGTGGTCAGCTGGCTTTACTGTGACTGGTGGCACACTCCTCTTCCAATAGGAGTATATTGGTACACAAAATAGTTTTGTTCAGTGCCAGGAAGTACTTTGGTATTGTGTGCTTTTTGAGATCAAATTATTATTATTTTTGAGTGCTTTTTGCCAGTGTTTGTTACAATGGCGAGGGTCTGGCAACTCTCTCAGCAGTAAATTGTTACAAAAGCCATGTCAAAACAAGACACGCATTGACAAAACCAAATGACTGACGCCCGATGTCGGATCGGTTGTCTTTGCCAGTGCTTATTTTCACGTTTCCGATAATCTTGTTGAATATGTTTATACTGGTTTTCCACAGTTAATATTTTTGGAAAATACTAGCATGCATCAACACGTTTTACAAAATGAATTGTTCAAGGAATAGTATATAAAATTTCAAAGTAATTTAGCAAATTGTTATTTTTTTTCCTACTTGCATTTGTTTCTGAACATTTTATTTTGAACTCAAAGAATCATCAGTCTTGCTTACATGCTTCTGCAAACAGTGGCTTCTAAACAGAAAGCATTCTGGGAGCATTATACAT
Source organism: Pleurodeles waltl (assembly GCF_031143425.1). Lineage (NCBI taxonomy): Eukaryota > Metazoa > Chordata > Amphibia > Caudata > Salamandridae > Pleurodeles > Pleurodeles waltl. Next base: position 755,903,922 of record NC_090449.1, on the reverse strand, counting down.
AGCCTCAGATTGTTAAACTTCAGAATCGTGAAGGAAGGAGGACGTTGCTGAAGAAAGGCGTGAGTTTTTGCCAATCTCCCAATAAGTACAGACTCTAAAAATATTTTTCTGGTTTTACAAAGTTGAAAAAAAGTAATAATATCAAAGATGTCATACAAGATCTCATCAATGATATGAGTATTCTTTGTTGGTGCGTGAATGATAGTCGTGGAGCTTTCAACCAGAGAGAATGTAGAGACACAGGAGGGCAGAGCCTGTGGCAGCAGCAGAAGCAGCGAACACTGAGCCGCGGGGAGAGGAGAGGGCCCAGCGTTGTTTCTCCTGAGCCGCCCCACCCCCTGATGATCAGGGAAGAGGGCGGGGGGATCTGGCTGGTCAGACATTGGAGCCAGCTGAGCCGTGGCCCGGGAGAGAGTTCTGCAAACTCCATGTGACCAGGATCGTGGAAGATTGTCGGTGAGTCATTCCGGAGATTGGTGCACGCCCGGCTCTGCTTGAAAGTTGCCTTATTGAATGCAGAATGTGCTGAAACTGCGCCTGGGTGATTCCTACCGATTTCTCCTCCCTCCCCCCTTGAAGCCCACCGAAAACCCCACAAAACCTGGCACACCTACTGGGTCTGTCGATCTGCTACTGTGCCTTGTGGCACATAAGATTAGAAGGAGTGCCAAAGAGGGGCCTGGTGGCGAAATAGTGGAACGCCGTGATCAGACTTAGCTGTACACTCCCTGCAGCTTGTTAGTCACACAATAGATTTAAACTGCAATCATAAGAGTCCTAAGCCAAACTATATATGCAGTTTACAAGAGCCACAAGCTAAAGAGCCAAGAGCTAAAAAACTACTGGAGCTATAAGAGGGCTCTCAAAGCACTCCTCAGAGCTGCAACACTGTATGGTACTGCAAGCAGTCAATTGCGACTGCAGCTGAACTCTGAGCGTTCCTTTGAGCGTGCTCGTGCCCCCCTCCCCTGCGGTGTTCAAATGAAACTGAGGGGCAGAGGGGCAGGGGGTGAGGCTGGCGCTCAACTGTGCTGAGGCAAGTGGCTAACTCAAATTGACCAGCATTTTCTTTATTTCTTTTCTATATTGTGAAAACTACGCAACCGCTCAAGAAAGCAAGTAAGCAATTATCTAAACAAATATTCAACGTGTTACTGAAAGACAATCAACAATAATAGTTCACCTTCGACACACTATCCCACCGCTCAGGACGCCCAGGGTCACCAGCCACCACACCGGACAAACAACTTGAGTGAATCCTGTGCTAAGCTGGCCTAGGCCTCCCCTAGAAGGGGGGGCAGGACCAGGAGCAGGTGCTGGAGCCAAGTAAACAACTACCTACTCACCAGAACCAACACTAAATTTGCTTGGAATCTCAAATCCTCTGAGGATGGCACCTAGGGCACAGAAAGACTGGAAAGAAGATAGAGCTCTCAAAATATTTGTGGGTTGTTGGAAACCGGCTCATAGGATCTTTTCCATTCGTAGGGCTCGTGGCAAGTTGAGGAGACAACCCAAAACAGCACAATAGCCTCACACCGGGTACACAGGACTGGGGCCGTCCGACCACTCGAATGGGAGCAGAGGAAGAAGATGAAGGAGGGTGCCCTACTTGCCCCGTAAGCCCTACAAACTCTATGAGGACTACTGTAATCGTTATAGAACCTATAGACATGAATTGTCATGATGGAGATGACAATGAACCGGACGCCTAGGTAGGTAATTGCCGGCAGACAGGCCTAAAGCCCAGAAGGATCACAAGACAGGTCTTAAGCAAAATGTTCCAAATACTGGGAAACATACATACATAACTACTTCACAAGAGCGAGGAGTGGAGTAGGAGAACCCACCAAACTTATGGATAACCAAGTCACACAGACTTCAACTGTTCCTCCTACTCTGATATTGGAGATTGATCCTTTACTTAGGCCCACACAAACTGAGCAAGCACAAGGTAGCTGTGCTACAAGCTTCAGCCTGGATGCTTCAATAATTGGAGAATTGCTAGAACTGGCAGATATTGCATTGGGAGAAAGCAGGAACAGTCATAATAACAATGATAGAACAACTATCATAATTTGCCCAGTGGGCCTTGACTGCGGACCCGAGGTAACTAGAATAGCTCCAATGGTAGTGACATCCAGCCAGCCGAAAAAGGGGCAGGCTGTATCTCCAATCAACAACAAACGGCAAACAGTGGCAGAGATTCATCAGTCAGCACATCACGTGAAATCTCCAGCAGCAGCCGATCCTGCTCTACCACCCTGCAAGGCAAAAAGGAAGTTCCCCAGGCGTTGCTCACTGTAACAGGACAGGATGCCTGGACATTGCAAGAAACTAGTGCGGAAGCACCAGGCCACGAAAATTAGATTGGGGGGATGTATGAGGGGGTCATGGGAAAGGAAAACTCGCCCAACGAGGAACCAGGAGAAGTGAACAGATCAGACTATATTATAAATACCATTAATGCCTCTCTCCTAGCTGCAGTTAAAGCACTTATTTGGCAGTCATACAAGTTGGAGATCCATCTAGAACTAACCCACATGCAGGCTCAAAGTGTACTTACGCTAGATAATAAATTGAACTCATTAAATGGAAAGCTAGATAAGTGGCGTAACAGAAAGATGACAATACGGTGGAAGGGACCACAACAATGAAATTAAATAAACTATCGACCCTGCCAGACCGGCTAACAAGCCTCATCCCTCATGTAAAGCAGCCAATGAATATAATAACTCCTTAAACGACTGCAACGTATACAAAACGCCTCTGCACGCCTGATCCTTGACGTACCCCTCCACAGCCACATCACTCCTCACCTGAGAGACCTACACTGGCTCCCCGTCAACAAAAGGATAACCTTCAAGCTCCTCACCCACGCACACAAGGCACTCCACAACACCGGTCCAGCCTACCTCAACAGATGACTCACCTTTTACACCCCAAGCCGCCAGCTCCGCTCAGCCGACCTCACCCTCACCACTGTCCCTTGCATCCGAAGAGCGACCACCGGAGGCAGATCCTTCTCCCGCTTCACCAACCAAGACCTGGAACACCCTCCAATTGCTCCTACGACAGACCAAAGACCTGCTGACATTCAGGAGGCTTCTCAAAACTTGGCTGTTCGAGCAGTAGCAACACCCCCTCCTCTCAGCTCCTTGAGACCCTCACGCATGTGTAGCGATCTCTACAAGTGTACTGATTGATTGAATATTAATATAATATTTAAAAAATGAACAGCGGGGCGCCAGTGGAAAAGCAGCAGGGCACACTGCCTAACAAAATAACCCGTAAAGGGGGGTTTTCCGCATCCATAGAAGGTGAGGAAGGAAGTAGGGAGATGAAATCAAGCAATAGGCAATCAGTTATGGCACACTCAACGCTGTTGGCCTCTCCAGATACTAATGCAGCTGAAAATAGCACAGAAGAGCAATTCCCGGAAGTAACTTCCAAGTCACCGCTTAAGTTTGTTACCAGGAATAATCAACAATTACAACTAACAAGACAGAAGAAGAAGTTAAAAAAAAAAAAAAAAAACACTCAAAGCCACAAAAAAACTAATAGACTGAACTGCATTGGAAAAGCATCAGGGAATATGCCAGTACAGCTCGAGACCTACCCAATTTTCCAGCATACGCCGCTACCTATTTTGGCACCTGAAATCTACTTCCACGCGCACCTCACCCCAGTAACTGGGCAAGACTCGGGCGGAAAAGGAAAATATAATTCTCAAACGGTCAAAAATTTGGAAGGCAGTCATATCACTCGGTTGGCAGGGTCCACAGCAAACTTCGACCAGGCGCACCCCAAAGGTAAAGTTTGCAAAAAGGAAATAGATGACTCCATTTCAACACAAAAAAAACAAGCATCCTCGCAGACTGGCTAAACAGTATCTGCGAAGATCTGGAGAAACTCCTCGTGGTTTAGGGGAATATGACCGTACGCGAGGGGCTATCCCCAAGAAGAAACCCTCGACTTATCAGCTAGATCAGGAGGGGAAGGAGGAGCTCCAAAGGGGCCAAGGTAGCAGGGACACCCCTAGACACAAATAATGGAGATCCAAATCTAAAAAAAAGTATGCAACAGAGAGGTTATGATGATCCCTGCAACCTGACAACAACCTCAGGAAGAATCCACACAAGGATCCAATAATCGACTAATCAGAACAGGATGTGGGAACCAAGTCCCCCAGTATCAAGACAGGCGAAATAGAAATGTGACTATCTGGATCACAAACCCACGCAAGAAATAATCCCACTCACAGAGGCAACATAGATGGCTCAGGAGCATGCCTCGAGTAGAGAACGAAGCCACTGATCACCTGTTCATACAACTACTCAAGAATATTCCATTGTACATAGATCAGAGAATGAGCAGGAGTACAATGGGGCATTTAATACAAACACTGCAAACTTGCATTAAACCAATGAACAGCTTACCATAATATTTACCCCTTTATATACATCACCGAGACCTTGGGATTTAATAGGTCAAATATCCTGCGGCTGTTTTATCACATACCATCCCTTGGGAATCTCACAACAGGAGACCTCTCAACAGTAAACTTTAACACATATGCATGGATCAGTAAAAGAGAATCTACATTAACGAGATAGGCTGACCAAGGCACGGTTGAGAGAATATTTGAATATGAGAGATGGGTGGAAAATTGGGGCATAAAAATCAGCAAACCAGAGAAAGAACGCTACCCTGGAGTGTTGTCAGAGGAAAATCAATCAACATCGATGGAAAATCAATCAACATGCCCAACTAAAAAAACATTCAGTGCCTTGGGTGGGAATCACAGTGTAAAACCGCTGATGGTAATAAGAGGTATTATGATAACAACCAATCTTGCGTCTTAAATACTAATTTACATTTAGATTAGCAGAGATGAAAGTCAATTGCTATTTTGATTGATTCTACTCGGGCATTCATTTTGCTGATAGGCTGAATAGTAATGATATGAGCCAGGTGTATTGTGCTGCCACATCTGATTTGCAAAATAATTCTTGTGATCAGTCAGTTCCTACTGACTCTTTTCAGAAGTGTGGCAATAAACAAATAGTGATGAACATATCAGCTGATACTGTGCTGAAAGGTCAAGTTGATGAAAAACTTTCTATTGAACAAAAACAAGGATAGAAGGAATGGGGGTATCCTTGTCAGATCTGGTAGGAAAAGTTTGATACTAAAAAAGTTTAAATAATGTGTAATGGAATTACTCGTGTTTTAATTGTTGTGGGTATAGGGGGTATTGTATTCTGTTATTTATCAGTATTTAGTTGATGTGTTGTTTATAATGTTGTTGGTCTTTGCCAGTTTGCATTACTGCATCAGTCTGTCTCGGGAAGTCCTGTGGTTTGGAATGTGTAGAGGGAATGGTGCGAGGATTCTACAAGAGATGGTTTACAAGCAGACTGCGCCGCGGATGCAGCGTTGGTATTGGGCCTCTTCATATGAAATAAACGTCACAAGCTTAAATGATAGGATTGTGTCTGGTGTTGTGCCGCTGTGTGGCAGTCTTCATGGAGGTGCATAGAGTATGCCAGTATTGTGTCATGCGCAGTGTAAACTGCCCGTGCGTAGTGAGGGACATAATTTTCCAGCTGTCTGCACCTGCCACCGAAGCTGCAGGTAACAGAACCAGACGAGTGCAACTGACAAGCAGTCGCTATGTCACAATCACATGTTTTGCGGTGGAGGCTTCTGTATTCAGTGACCCTGGGGTTGCGAGACTTGAGTCATTACGATATTGCGACTGCAAGCCTGCGGCCCCAAGATCGCCTTATTGTTAATGCCCGCGCTTGTCGGTATGGACGGCTCTCTGCAGACTCCGCTACTGGTGTCCACTTTAAAATCTTGTCTACTACCGGTAAAAGAACACGTTAAAAGTCGCACCATAGCAGCAACCCCTGCTCGTGTTTAGCACCAATTACTCTGCCGAGTTTCGGGTGTTTACTTTAACTTCCAAAGGAGGTGTGGAAACCCACCCTGTAAATCGGTCTCCGGGCGAACAAAGGGTGTTTTTTCTGTTGTAAAGGGAAATCTCAGTTCTGTTTAATGTTTCCTAAAGCGTTTCAGAACTTGCATAAGATAACCTTGGCTCGCAAGACCGAGCGAATGAAAAACGTGTATTTTGAAAGAAAGTGTTTTGTGTGAAAATAAATATCTGCAAGTGGAACACATTCGTCTAAGTTTTTCCATGAGCTTAATGGCGCTGCAAAATTTCTAAGTTTTTTTTTTTTTTTTTTTTTTTTTTTTTAAAGTGGAATTGTTTATCATCTTGCCTTATTAAAATAAAATAATGAATGTTTGTTTCCTTTTGCTTCTGTTTATGTAATCTCCCCCGATTTCCTGTGCCTTTGTTGATCTGAATTATTTCCCTGGCAATAATAATGTCAATGGAAACTGATCTGTATGAGTTTGAAGGTGTATAAATGATCGCTACGATCAGTGCGACGATAAGATAGATTGATCCTGTCCTTTTAAGAATCACTGGTAGCTAAGAGTTTTTATCAGCCCCCTCCTCCTTTGCCCTTTGTTTTGACTTGCCTATTTTCCATCCCTCTAATACCATGGCTGAAAAAAATTGTATTTAGAGCAATTGTACTAATAAACATACTTTCATGCATATTAGTACTGTGCAAATCAAGTTCGAGTCGCTTACCACAGAACAGCGAAAGTAGCATGAGAACCAGTTTTTTCTTCCTCGCAGATCGCATGCAGCATTAACTTTACACATGGAAATAACTCCTAACCGTCTCAATAGTGCATGAGTGTGATTTTACCCTGCTACGCAAATTTAACCCCCTGACATCCGGATTTTGGTTTAATATATTTAAAGAGATGCAGGCATGAAAAAGGTCATACCATAAACCATATATGTGGACTATCAGAGTATAATATGCTATTTATTATTGTTGTTGAGGGAGGAGACAGGCATCATGGCGCTCAGGATGCGCCTCTCATGAGTCATGGACCCCACCCTTCTATTCATCTGCATATAATACACATATAAGCACAAGCTTGGGGTGGGTTAATTTGGGAATCTAATGAATATGCTACCAATTATAATTTCTTTTAGCTATGTGTTTTAGTAAGCAAGAAAAGGGTATACAATTTTTTTATTTTTTTAAAAACAGGGAAATGTTTACCGACGAGTTAGTTGAATTAGGCTGTATAGTAACTTGTTGTCTTTACTAAAAATAATTGAAAAATAATGTTCATTCATATTAGGCAGTAGGTGGGTTTCTGGTGTAAACATTTTTTAACAGTTTCATAGGTACACAAAGTCTTAAGTACAAATAATTGAAATAAGGACGTATTTAATTATTCACTGTTACTTTCAAGTCAACAGAGTAAGAATGTAATGAGCGTTGCAGGGTGGTCGTGTGTGTGAGGGAGCATTGTTACTGGAAAATTCATTGTACATGAAAATGTTAACAATGTGTGACAAATGAAAATGATAAACTGGACACTGGGGTGATATAAGACAAAACACATAAATGCATTAGCCCCTTCGCTGCCAGGCCTTTTCCCCCTCAGGTGCCAAGCCTTTTTTTGGCTATTTGGGGCAGTTCACGCTTAGGCCCTCAACTTTTTGTTCACATAAGCTACCCACGCCAAATTTGCGCAACATTTCTGAAAAGTAGACAAAATTCTGAATTCAGCAAGGGGTAATTTGTGTAGGTCCTACAAGGGTTTCCTACAGAAAATAACAACTGAAAAAATAAAATATTGAGGTGAAAAATCTGCAATTTTTCTCTACGTTTTACTCTGTAACTTTTTCCTGCAATGTCCGATTTTTGAAAGCAATATACTGGACTCTTCTAGTTGCGGGGATATATAGGGCTTGTAGGTTCATCAAGAACCCTAGGTACCCTGAGCCAATAAATGAGCTGCACCCTGCAGTGCGTTTTCATTCTAGACTGGGTATACAGAAATTCATTTGCTGAAATATAAAGAGTGAAAAATAGCTATCAAGAAAACCTTTGTATTTCCAAAAAGGGCACAAGATAAGGTGTTGAGGTGCAGTGGTTATTTGCACATCTCTGAATTCCGGGGTGACCATACTAGCATGTGAATTACAGGGCATTTCTCAAATAGATGTCTTTTTTACACACTCTCTTATATTTGGAAGGAAAAAATGTAGAGAAAGACAAGGGGCAATAACACTTGTTTTGCTAATCTATGTTCCCCCAAGTCTCCCGATAAAAATGATACCTCACTTGTGTGGGTAGGCCTAGCGCCCGCGACAGGAAACGCCCCAAAACGCAACGTGGACACATCACATTTTTTGAAAGAAAGCAGAGGTGTTTTTTGCAAAGTGCATGCCTGTAGATTTTGGCCTCTAGCTCATCCGCCACCTAGGGAAACCTACCAAACCTGTGCATTTTTTAAAACTAGAGACCTAGGGGAATCCAAGATGGGGTGACTTGTGGGGCTCTGACCAGGTTCTATTACCCAGAATCCTTTGCAAACCTCTAAATTTGGCTAAAAAAACCCACATTTTCCTCATATTTTGGTGACAGAAAGTTCTGGAATCTGAGAGGAGCCACAAATTTCCTTCCACCCAGCGTTCCCCCAAGTCTCCCGATAAAAATGATACCTCACTTGTGTGGATAGGCTTAGCGCCCGCGACAGGAAATGGCCCAAAACACAATGTGGACACATCACATTTTTTCATAGAAAACAGTGCCTACCTGTGGATTTTGGCCTCTAGCTCAGCCGGCCCGGGGGGGGGGGGGGCAGAAATGGCCTAAAATAAATTTGTCCCCAATCCCCCCCCCTCCCCCCCTGGGAGCGACCCTTGCCTACGGGGTCGCTCCCCCTTCGTGACATTGGCGCCAACAAAAAAAATCCCCGGACCTAAAATCGGCCGATCTGCCCCCAAAGCAGGCAGAAATGGTCTAAATACAATTTGCCTCTCCAGGGGAGCGACCCTTGCCTAAGGGGTCGCTCCCCACACCTAAAACACAAAACGAAAAACAAACAAAAAAAAAAAGTATCCCTGGTGTCTAGAGGGGGGCAGAAAAGGCCTTAAAAAAGAAATGCCCCCCTGGGAGCGACCCTTGCCCAAGGGGTCGCTCCCTTATGTCACTTTAAAAAAAAACAAAAAACATCCCTGGTGTCTAGTGGGGTTTCAAAGGGAAGGAAATACATTTCCTTCCCTTTGAAGCCTCTCCTTGCCTCCCCCCACGTGATCGAAAGAGAAATGCTGAGCATGGGGGAGGCTCAGTGATTGTCAGCGCGCGCTGACGTCACGGGGGGGGGTCGGGGGTTGAAGGGGAAGGGATTCCCCTTTCAGCCCTGACCTGGGGGGGTGGCCCTCGGGGGGAGTGCTAGCGCTTCCCCCGAGGCCGGTAGCAGGACGTAATGGTTACGTCCATGGCGTCACATGGGCGCTGCCGGTTACGTCCATGGCGGGGAAGGGGTTAAAAGTGAACAATTCTATTAGTGAAGTGCAGGAGCCAAAACATGACAAAGTAAAAAAAAATATGCAAGGTTATGCAGAAAACGATGTGCATTGGCCAACGCTGAGCACTAGGCAGAGATGGCCAAAATGCACCATTTTTAAAACCATCAATAAAAAGTACAAGCCATTACTAACGATGGGGGCAATAGAGGTATTTGAGCCATTAGACGGCTTCTCAATAGATTCTGTGAAATTGCAGGTTTAGGTTTGTCTTTCAAAGTTTTCGGTTATTTACCATCAGTGTAAATTCTTATTCAGACCCTACATAGCTATTCTTTGGTTGATGGGCAGTTCCTGAGACTATAGGACCACTCCCTGGCATTGTTCTGATTGCTGTCTTTTGAATACACTGCTCTTGAAAATAATATTACAAACAGTGTAGTTTATATGTTGAGTGTTTCTCACTTCCGTATTAGAACTTTGAGCATTTCATTTAATGTTGGAGGTTTCAATCCAAAATTCCTGATATTTGGGCGGTGGAGTAAATTTGTGGGGTGAGGGCCTCCATGTACTTTGCAGGGGGCCCCATCAAGTTTCGTTAAGCCACTGAATAGAAGATGTTAGAGTGACAGTAGCAGGATATTGCGTGGTGCCGACGTGAAATATCACCTAAGTGAGAAAGGTGTCAGAAATTGATTATTCACCTACTCGTCCACTTATACCATAGGTCTTCAAACTTTTTTTGCTTTGAGCTCCCTTAAGGAAAATGTTTTGAAGCCTGGCCCCTCTCCAAAATATTATGGCAGGACTTGGAAGAAGTAGAGTGGTAAGGCTGAGCACAGGGAGCTGGGAGTATGGATAATTTCATGGGTATCTTTCTGTACCTCAAATTCTGCACTAAATCTGAGCATTATAACATAGCAAATATGTCTCCCAGAACCAAAAATTGACCTCAATTCTCTACCCCACATAATTGGGGTGTTGTGAAGCCGCCGGCACTCCTGGGCCTCAGTGCTGCTGCACCTGCTGCCCGAATCATAGCAGTAGCCTTGAGTAGCAGGCTGCTTCTCTGCCTTTCCTGGTCATCGCTCCAGTCCTGAAACAGACTCCCTGTCCCTTTCAGAGACAAATTAACTCCCACATGTTGCCTCCACTTTGCAACAACGGTTTCCTCAGCTGTAATGCTAGCAAGGCCCATTCCTCGTTAAGAAAGCTAGGCAGTCATGATTCTGATGTAGTGGGCAGCTAAACTCCCTGGGATTCAGCACCACTTTGCCTGCTTCACTAATGATAGCTACTGCCTTTGCTAAAAACATGGGTCACGGTCTTGCGACATAGCACTTCTTTCATCTCTTTGAGCCCAAGTTAAGCTGTCTCCTCCGCTTCAAAGTTCACCCTATCTGGCCATTGGTATAAGGCCTAATGCAACACTAATACAGGGCAGGGGTGTGTTGGGGGCCCTAATACAAACAAGGAAGGATAGTAAAAAAATCACATTTGTGGTTTAGTTGGCCCCTCACACCACTGGGCCTCAGTGCCACTACACCTGCAGTACCCATGATACCTACAGCCCTATGAAACAGGCTTCGTCCTCTGGCCACTATATAGAGCTATAACTCCTAGGCCTCAGGTTCAAAGTAGGCTGTCTGCCTTTTTGCGTAATATTTTTTTTTAAAAAAGGTCAAAGCTCCCATCTCGTCCCACGCCCCCAACCCCATTCTTGGGCCCTGTTCCCTCTGCAGCAAGGGTGACCTTGGCCCTAATAGTAGCAAGGAAAATGGGCCTCTACTCCACTTTGTGCTAGTACAACAGACATAATTGGGGAACAGTGGCACCCTTACATCCTTGGTCCCAGTGTCACTACATCTGCTACTTTAATGGTAGCACTGGCCCTATATGTTGCCACATTCCTCAGGTCATCTCTCTAAGAAAGAGGTGTGCCTGTCAGTTTGTATGTGGAAAAAATAGCTCCCAGATAGCACTACTCCTTTTGGCCATGTCTTTGATATTATCCATGGATCTTGCTGTTTTCCTCTGATCAAGGCCCTGTTTCTGATTGTGACCCTGCTGGGTGCCCTTCAAAGTACCTGAAAGGATATCTACATGTCAAAGTGGATAGGATCTGTGGGGACTGATGCACTTGTTTTTTTTTCTTTTGAAGTTCACAAAACCAGTTCTCATACTTTTTGTTAAACAAAAAAGAAACAACCATCCCTGAATAGTTCATGTGGGCTTTGTGATATCTCTCACCTAGGTAGCTGCTACCCAAAAGACATGTAAATGGTTCAGTTGGTTAATGTAAGGGCTGCTTGGGGCCCAGTATAAGCCTTACTTGATGGACTCACTTGAAGTTTCATGATGACAACTTTCATGAGGTTAAGTGTCCTTCTGATGGATACTTAAAAAATGCTTGCATAAGGTACAATCTGGTTACCTATAATTAAATATATGCTTTGAAAGCACTGGCTTCATATTAAACACTGAACCCATAGCTACTGGAATTATGCAATTATGTAGATTTTTTCGGTTTATTATAGATCTGTCACATGATCCATAATCTGGTGCATACACTGCAGCAAAAAAAAATGTTTCTAGCTCAAAAGGATCAACAGTTACAAAAACGTGTTCCCACACAGAAGAAAGCCTTTTACAAAGGTTAACTGGGTACATTTCATTTGCTTATTTGTGTATATGGTTGTCAAACTGGTCTAATGAGGTGAAATCCTTGTCCAAAACGTTCCACTCCACATAAGAAAAAACAATCCACATTCCCAATGAGTGTTTTAATGCCCAATTTGAGTAAGAGGTTGAACCCTTACAAAATATGTGAGCAGAGTTTACTTTTTGTTTTACATGCGAGACAAGTATTTATTTATTTTTAAATGAAGAAGGCGACTTTCTAAAATTTTAAGATAGCTGACAAGTGGCTCCATGTCACGTATAACACCTTCAACTAATTTTGGTATTTTAGCCCACAGTACTTTGCATGCTGGGGTTTTGATCTGATAATGAAACTGTTAAAACAAACTTGGACCCTCAGTACCCAAATAACTACAGATGGTTTACAAATGGACTTCCCCCAGCAAACTAATAGAAAGAGCAGCATTCACCGCAATCTCTCAGTTTATTGAGAATTACTCAGACTTTTCGATTTCCAAAAAGGATTCAGTCCAGGAAGAGGCACAGAATCTGCCCTAATTGCCAATTGGGATGAACTGAACAGCAGAGAAGACCACAAGGGGTTGCTGTGCCACTTCTCTTGGACCTTTCAGCTGCCTTTGACACAGTTGATCATGCCACTCTAATCCAAAGACTCCTCAAAGCTGACATAGCAGGGACTGCTCTCGACTGGATCGCATCCTATTTTCAAAACAGAACAGATGTCATCTATAGTACTCCTTTCGCAACCAAATCCTACATCATAAAAGCAGGGGTCCCACAAGGCTCTATCATCTCACACATGCTTTTGTACTTCGACATGAAGTCATTACCGGCAATAATGAATGAATTTCTGCTCACATGGTATAACTGTGCAGATGACTCAAAAATACTTCTTAAACGGAAAAGCCCCAAGGCTTTGGAAACTCAAAATTCTATATTTGCCTCTGAGCTGTTGATCAGAGGATGGCATGGAGTCATCTCAAATTAAGTGTGTCCAGAACTGAAATACTCACCTGTGGTAATTGGGAAAATTATGACCCTGTCTCTCTGCCTGGTCTGACAGTCTGGGACCAGATCCTAAAGTATCCAGGGAAGTAGGAAACCTCAGTATTACCATGAAATCAAAGCTATCAATGAATGCTCAAGTGGATAAGTTAGCAAGATCAAACTTCATTACTATGAAAACTCTGCAACAGATTTTCCTCACACAGGGTTTCCACACAAGGTCCAAGCTAATAGCTCTCCGTTATGCCTGTACTCTCTGAACTTGATTATGCCAATGGCCTCCACCATGGATCACCTCTATCAACTATAAAAAAAATCAAAATTCAGCTGCCAGACTACTCCTACATATAAAGCCACAAGCCCACATCTCCTCCGCCTTAAAGGCCCTACATTAGAGGACCCACTTTCAAGCTGCTTTGTATGTCCCACAAAGGAATACATGTAACAGGACCTCTTTTTATCAGGAAGAAAATCATAAAAAACATACAAAAACAAAAACTTCTGCTCCAGATTGGAGCCCTGCTGCAAAATTCCACACAAGGTAAAACCGTGGGTGGAACACCCTGTCTCTGTTCAAGCAGCCAAACTGTGAAATTACTTTCCTCCAAACTAAGGATCCCCGGATAACCATCTTATCTTCAGAAAGTTACTCAGGAGCTAGCTTTTCCCTACATGACTACCATATTCAAAATACAAATGTACAGCAATAGTAAGCACAAGACACCAATGGTGCATATACATGTTTATAAACATGTATACTTTGATTATTTGTGTTTATTCAGATGTGTGCATTTCTTTTTACAAATGCATATATTACTTATGATTAAAATATAAATACTTATATTTATACTTAACAAATGTGTATACATCACTTGTGATTAAAATATATACATTCTTACTTATATTTTTTCTTAACCCCTTCGCTGCCAGGCAATTGCCCCCTCCAGTGCCAGCACTTTATAACCTTTTGTCCACATAAGCTACCCACACTAAATTTGCGTCCTTTTTTTTCCCCAACAACCTAGGGATTTTAGAGGTTCCCAGAGTTTGTGGGTTCCCCTGAAGGAGACCAAGAAATTAGCCAAAATACAGTAATTTTTTTTTTTTTTTTTTAAATGGGGGGGAAAAAGGGCTGCAGAAGAAGGCTTGTGGGTTTTCCCCCCCTGAAAATGGCATCAACAAAGGGTTTGAGTTACTAAAATCACCATCTTCTCAGCTTTCAGGAACAGGCAGACTTGAATCAGAAAACCACATTTTGCAACACAATTTTGGCATTTTACTGGGACATGCCCCATTTTTACATTTTTTTGTGTGTGCTTTTAGCGTCCTTCCAGTTAGTGGCAGAAATGGGTGTAATGCCAATGCTGGATCCTGGGCAGCTAAACATTTCTGAAAAGTAGACAGAATTCTTAATTCAGCAAGGGATCATTTGTGTAGATCTTACAAAGTTTTCCTACAGATAATAACAGCTGAAATAAAAAAATATTTGAAATTGATGTGAAAAAAACAGCCATTTTACTCCACATTTTACTCTGTAACTTTTTCCTGCGATGTCAGATTTTCAAAAGCAATATACCGTTATGTCTGCTGAACCCTTCTGCTTGCGGGGACATATAGGGCTCTTAGGTTCATCAAGAACCTTAAGTACACAGAGCCAATTTATTTGGTGAAATATAAAGAGTGACAAATAGGTATCAAGGAAACCTTTTGTATTTCCAAAATTGGCACAAGATAAGGTGTTGAGAAGCAGTGGTTATTTACACATCTCTCAATTCTGGGGTCCCCATTCTAGCTTGTGAATTACAGGGCATTTCACAAATAGACGTGTTTTTTACACACTGTGTTACATTTGAAAGGAAAAAATGTAGAGAAAGACAAGGGGCAATAACTCTTCTTCTGATAAAAATGGTACCTCACTTGTGTGGTAGGCCTAGTGCCCGCAGCAGGAAATGTCCCAAAACACAATGTGGACACATCAAAATTATCAAATACAAAACTACCTGTTTTTGCAGGGGTGGGAGCACCTGGGTTTTTGGTCCTGGGCTCAGCAGCCATCTAGAGAAGTTTTATAGGTATAGGTATAGGTACGACAATGCTGGGTGGTAGGAATTTTGTGGATTCTTGCAAATTCTGGAAGGTTCCATTCTAAAATTTGGGAAAAATGTTTGATTTCAAGCAAAGTTGGAGGTTTGCATGGCATTGTGGAAAAGAAAACGGTGCAGGGTGTATGTGAAGCACACCACCCTGGACTCACCCAGATGTTTAGTTTTCAGATATGTCTAGGTTTTGTAGATTTTTCTAGATGACAGGGTCCCAAAGTCCATAAAGTGTAGCCTTCCCCATTCCAAGTGGGAAGTTAGACAAGCTTTCATGGCCTAAATGTAAAACCAGAACCCAAAATAATCAAATGTCCTCTTGCTTGCCGTGGGATAAGATGTTTTAGTGTGCAGGGGGAGAGCTGAAAGACTGTCGCCCCTTAAGTTGGGGTGGGAGCATAACCATGTGCATACTGGTTGGTAGCCACCACCCCACTATTTTTTTATTTTAATTCCCTGGTATCTAGTAGGCTTTCTGCTTCCTATGCGGGGTAGATCAGGGGTAATAGCCCCATCTGCCCACTGGTGGGTATCGGTTGTGGAAGGGAAAGTGATTCCCCTTCCATCCCTGATGCTTCCCCGAGGGCCGGGTACAGGACCAGCAGGTCTCGTTCTCGGCATATGGGAACCATTGCAGAAGACAAGACCAGCTCATACTAGAGTTGAATGTCCTGCACCTTTTTAACAAAGAAAAGGGCCATATTTACACACTGACGCTGGGACAATATAGGGGAGGGTGCAAATTATTAGAGTCTGAGAGTTCTTGCACCACCCTAAAAAGTGTCTTGGGACATTTTTCAGCTGAGGTGATTTAGTTATAGTAAAAGGTGGCTCGAGTGGCTCTGCAGAGCCCATGGTAATTTTACAATGCTCTTTTCTATGTGTTTAGTGTCTTCTTCATACGTGAGCTTCCAGGCTCTCTCTAGAGCAGAGGTCTTCAAACTTTTTGATGCCGGGACCCTCTCTGAAATATTTTTAGGTCTAAGGACCCCCTCCTGACAAACATTTCTAGAACCTGGTACTCCTCATCATCGTCAATAATAAATGTCCCCATTTCCCACAGCAAATCATTTTTACGGTGAGGAAATAATATTAATATTAAACAGTGTTTAGCAGACCAAAGGTCAGTGAGTGTGGGTGCGTGTCCAAAGGTGTAGCTAAAAACAAAGGTCCTCATTTATGAGGATTTGGTGTAGGACAGTGACAGGTCTTCTTGCTACACTGCCCTACACCAATACAAAAGGGCAGGAATGGACCGTATTTATGAAATTCAGTGCATTACTGTCCTTTCCTTCTGCGCTGGCGCACACATTGCTGCCTAGCACCAACGTAGCCAGGATTGTTTTTGTGCAGGAAGGGGCACCTTGCTGCACAAAAACAATCCATAGAGGCAGTGTACCTCTTTCTATATGTGCGGCAGATAGCAACCCACATGGAAATAGGTAAAACAAGGAGAAATTAAAACATGTCTCCTCATTATGCCTGCTCGGGGAAGGCCTAAGGTTTTGGCACTGCTCCAGTTTACATGATTTTGTAAATCTGGGGCAGTGTCAAAATCCATGGATGTTGCGTGGGAACACCCACCACGAAGCCCACGGAACCTCT
Source organism: Pleurodeles waltl (assembly GCF_031143425.1). NCBI lineage: Eukaryota > Metazoa > Chordata > Amphibia > Caudata > Salamandridae > Pleurodeles > Pleurodeles waltl. The sequence continues at coordinate 755,887,137 of NC_090449.1, read as the reverse complement.
CCTTGACGCAAAGTAAGGCAATGCAGTGGCTTGCACTGCCTTGCCTTACTCCATATCTATGAGGCCATTCAAAGCCACTTAGGGTGGCTTTGTGTCACCTCATACGTATGATTGAAAGGCTTGTGCCGCAGGAACGTAAAAAAAGTGATGCTCAAGCCTCTCGTAAATAAACCACAAAATATTCTAAGTTGTTTTTAAGTCTTTCACCGTCAGGTAGCTACATATAGTATAACAGCCAGCTTTAATGAAAAATAAACAAAAGAAAGTTGTTACTTATTGAAAAATGCACTGTAGTGCATTAGGAAACTTCTATTAGTTAATGCACACGCCGTATAAGATAGGCCAATACAAAGAGGTTTAAGATAAAACTGTGCTTCCAAAATGTAGATTTAAGTAATACCAGAGCATATGCAAAACCTTTTTATTTTTAATAGCTGTCCCTTCAACACCTCCAGGTGAAGTAATTGCTGTGTAACTACAATTAAAAGCACACACACTTCTTAACTCTTTGCACTACCCCTAAAAAAAGAATAAATGTTTGTCATCACAAAGCTGTGAGTGATTTGATCAGCTCGCTCGCCAGCATCCTTTACAGTTGCAGATTACCCTTTAAGTTTTCAGATCAGCTCGTTGAGCACATTTGCATTTAATTCAGGAAGCAGGCGCACTGGTGTTAAGGCCTCCTTAGCTGTCTGTGGCTTTCACAGCACAGGAGACTCAATACATCAAAGTTCACCTCAGGCATTTTAACAATCAGTTGGGGGAATGCGGGACCCCCTTTCCAGGACTCCATGGCCCCCCTGGGGGTCGTGACCCCCAGATTGAAGATCTCTGCTCTAGAGCCTTTATCTGAATTTCTCAGCATGAAGAGCTTCAGTGAACCACGGGACAGGAGAATGAGTCCTAGCTGGGTGGGTAAGTTCAGAAAGCAGTACAATGTTCAGTGAGTCCTACAGCTAGGCATCGATCCTAGGCTGATAAAGCTCGGCCATCTGAGCTAAGATGAGCATCGTATTCCCCAGTTGGTGGTTGAGAGCTGAAGTATCCAGCCTCTACCGGGCCCTAGTCTTGAGCTATGGTCTTACCTTCTCTCTATATGGCGCCAGACTGGTCATAACAGAGAAAGGCAGAGCATGGTGATCCGATTACAGTAGTGGCACTTTGGGAGCAGAAGCAAGATTTTTTAAATTCGAAAAGATCAGATCCAGGGGTTGGCCTGCTTTATGGATTGGAGCGAAGTTAATAAGATTCAGGTTCAGGGCTCTAAGGTCCTCAGTCAAGGACTCGCTGTGCTTGCAAAGACTGTTCTCTAGATAGATATTAAAATCTCCTAAAAGAGTAAAATGAGTAGATTTAAGAATAAGGGGAGCCAGTAAATCTCATTGCAGCATACACCAATTACGTGCATATCACAGAGCATGGTATATTAAGGCTCCAGATATAGTGAGTTTGGAAGTAAGTTCCATTGAAAAGGAGACTGCTTCACAGGCTTGTATAGATAGTTCCTGGATTTTGCATTTGTAAATGTTTTTAAACATAATAGCGTAAATCTTGTCCGTACCTTATCACATTTGCTGGGCATTAAAAGACTGAAGTCAAATGTCAAGCTGTCTCTTTAAGGGAGCCTCATCCTTTTTTTTAGACATACCTTCTGAGATGGCTATCTCATTCTTCAGCTGCGCAAAACGTTTGCCTTTAATTTATCGGGCATGAAGTTCACAATTGACATTGTCAGGGTAGGTGGGAGCATGATACTAATACTACTAAGATGAAACAGTTTCGCACAATACTTTCTTTTTCATATTTAGCATGTTTTTTGCAAAATGCATATACAAATAAAGGTTTCCCCGAAAGTTAAGTGTGCAGGACACCCTTGTTACTTGCTTCCTTTCACATCGATTAACTTGTTGTAATGCTATCTGTATTTAATCACTGATTCTATCTTGGCTACTGACTCCATTTTGTGTTTAGCTTTGTGGCAAATGCCGTCACATTGGTGGCACATGTTTTTTTTCCATGCACAGCTGGTTAACGTGTTTTCGATGTTTTGGCCATCTCTTTGCGTGTTTTTCAACACTGACCCAGTACAGCCAGCGCTTGAATTTCACAATTTACCCGAAGGGAGTGGGTTACTAGAACCTTCCTCTTAAGTTTGTTTAAAGTATATAAAGTGGGGAAACTTGGCCCCATGGCAGAAGGAACTCAGTTGTGCGGGTGGGCGCATTGCTCAGAACAATCCCATTGGTGAAATTCCTCCTATCTCTGCTGCTTCCACAGCTTGACGTTGGCAGGCAAGGATGATGTTGAATTTGATTCCCATGGTGATGCATTTTTAACTCTTAATATCTATCTTTACTGTATGCATGCATAAAAATACATATTCACAGTGTGTGGATATATATATACATATATTCATTGATGTATTGCATTTTCTCTGATTATTATCCAACTGTAGTAATTAGTTTTGTAGCTGCACGTGTGTTGCTGCATTAAATTAAGTACTCGTTATTATTTTCGTACATTTGTGTTTGAGATCTGGGAAGTGCCCGAATAAATTCATTTCTCAGACTAAGAGCGCTGTATTCTTTAGCTTCATTTCCTCTGAGTCTGAAGCAAAGCAGAACCCTTGCAAATAAATGCTTGCACATTTTCAGCGAGGGGCTGCATGCAAAGTTCAGTAGGGCATTTGCGTACTATACTGATTTATTCTGATGTACTAGAACTACTAAGATGAAACAGTTCTGCATGTGAATGAGATACATTTTTGGAAGTTTTGCTGAGACTTTTTCACATTTAACATGTTTTTGCAAAATTCCTCCTGTTTGGTGAGTCCATTTTAATTTGTGAAACTGCATTTTTAGGAACCAGGTACAGAACCGCAATTTAGTCTCCGCCCCAGCCTAATGTGGTCACTTGGGCACTTTACACTGTTTATGGCCCATTCACTCTCTAGCACAGGATAAGATCCTTTTATAGGAAAGAGCCAGCCACATTGTAACACAATTTAACAATGCTTGGTTTTCACTTTGATTTGTAAAGAATATGCTTTATTTATAACATCTGTGGCAGTTCGTTTTAGAGCATTGGATACGTTTAAAGGCGCTTTTTTTCCGTCTGCAACTGTGCCTTTTTCGGAACACATATTACTGGTTAGAAATTATTTCCTAATTTGTCCTTGCAGGCACTAGGACCACCAGTAGTTCAGCAGGTGTAGTAGCACAGGGCCAAAAGGTCTAGGAAACCCACTGAACACCAATTATTGCTATATTTTACTACTAAACAAGCAATTACAAGTGCAGTCCCCTTGCAGGCGCTAGGTTCATAATTTGAAAGATGCAGCTGGTGCAGTGGCACAAGGGCCAAAAGCTCTAAGAAACCCACTGAACACAAATGATTGCTATATTTTACTACTAAACAAGCAGTCACAAGTGCAATTACCTTACAGGCACTAGGGTCATGATTGAATGGTGCATCAGGTGAAGTGGCACAGGGGCCAAATGGTCTAGGAAACCCATTTAACACAGATTATTGCTATATTTTACTAATACTACTTGCAACTCACAACCATCTATGGACCATATGCCCCTATACCCCGTCTACCATCTGCTGTCCCAGTGCTCCCTGTGGTGCAGTGTGTGCGCTTCCGCCTCCACTACTGTGCTTCCTGACCCTCCCTCTCTTTCCTCACAGTCTTCCTCCCTTGCAGGCTTCCTTTTCTGACCTAGGATACTGGCAGACCTTAAAAGTGTATGGATCACCTATTTTTGACAGTATGGGCAGCTTTTATAAATAGTACTTAAAATTTCTATAAAGTATTTCAGCGTTTTATAAGAGCATCAGTTATATTGCACAAAAACAATTTTTGTGGCACTGGGGAGATTACGTGGTGTGGCCAGGATCACAGGATGTTGAGTCGATGCGGAGGCGCAAACCTGGTTCCCCAAGTCAGCAGCTCTTTCTGTTACTTCACATCTTTATTATAGTCATCTGCAACATACAATCATTTGCATATGTGAAACCTATTGGCTTTGCCAATGCTTGTTTGTTATATTACATATAATACCATCTTGAAATGCATGCTTTGAGGATGTGCGCTGTACGAAAACCTCCAGCATTTGATTTACTTCACATCTTTATTATAGTCATCTGCAACATGCAATCATTGACAAAGACAATAGATTTCGCATAGGCGAAACCTATTGGCTTTGCCAATGCTTGTTCGTTATTATTACATCTTATACAATCTTGAAATGCATGTTTTCAGGGTGTGCACAGTATGAAAACCTCTCCAACGTTTGATTTTACTAAAATGTCCATGTAGAATAGCAACTCAAGCCATCTAAAGGGTGGTCATAACCAACTTGTCTCTTAGTTCACTGTTGGCATTGTACGGGTGGGTGAAAGCTTGAACGTTTCAAAATTCATGTTTAAAAACTATTCCTTAAAAAAATACTTGCACTGATTTCGTCTGATATACTACTATGATGGAACAGTTTTACATGTGAATAAAATACATTTTGGCATTGTTGAAGATACTTTTTCATATTTTATTTATTTGTTGCAGAATGTCTTTAAATATCAAGGTGGGCCAAAAGTTAACTGTGCAGGACACCCTAGTTACTTAATTTCCTTCACTTTGATTAACTTGTAAATAAATGCAAAGGTCTGGAGTGTGCTTGTGGTCTCAGACTATAGTTCCACGAGGATGATATTATATAGCTTATACAGCTTCACTATTTTCAGTGCGGCATAGCTGCAAATACAAAAAACCTCTAGAATGCAGTCAACACTGGCTGTGTCAAAATCGGTTTATCTTTACTTTCAGCCATTTTCAACATGGCTAAGAAACATTGGCAAAGCCAATAGATCTCTGATAGGCACGGCCTATTGGCTTTGCCAGTGCTTATTTCTGGTAGTGAACCCTGCTTTTTGGAAGTCCCCTTGATATGCTCCTTGTTTTTAGCTTTGTTTACCAGAAGAGGATTTGCCAGAAATGAATCCCCTCACCCACCGTCGAAGGAAGCTTTTAATCCCCCCACAGAGATCGTATTAACTCATGATTTTGCTTTTTTGCCCCGTTTAGCTTTCCCATCGTAATTGTTAAGCATTGCTATTGGCACCTGTCGATATCACCGTTTTATTTGTTCAGAGGGCAGCAGGCAAGAAAGGCTATAATATTACATATCTCCTCTGCTGTTAACAATTACATGTTCACCACAATCAGCTGCTGTTTTCTGTTTTTTTTTGTTTTTGTTTGGTACAACGCCTTGATGATGCTTTTGAATTCTTCCACCTGTATTAAAAAAAAAAAAAATACAGCGTGAAGTTAAAATTCAATTTGAAGTAACTCACATTACACTTATAAGTTCAGTTTATTTCAGACACAGGAACATAAAACATTGTTTCTGTTATATATGTTTTAATCTGTTTTATGGAGAACTGGTATGGTATACAGAAGTGAGTCATGCTCCAATAGACTAGGGTAACTAACCCTTTCCCTTTTAAAGGTATTACTGTGCAACACTCAATAGAACTACAATTTAACACTTATTTGCGATTGAGAAAGAAAGTTTGAATTCTCTTGAGGCGAGTATTATGCTTCTCTTTTATTTTATTCACTCAGCAGCCTTTTACAACTACACTTAAATTCGAAGACTACATACCCATGAGTCTTTGCTGTAAACTCAGTACAATAACCATAGAGTAAGTTACATATATGAAACATTAAAGGAAGCACTTCCACTTTCTTTTTGTGAAACATCCTTATCCAAATGTTTCTTTCAGAATTCTTGCTTTTGTTCTAAGCCTAAGGAAAAATAGGACAAGGAGTAATCATCAATCAAAGTATCCATCACTGTTACAGGCCTCGAGAAGTCTATACGCCTTCTCGCTAGGGCGAGTCAGATGTTATTTTTAGGGACTAGTAGCTCAGTTTGGCAAGAGACTCCACCTGACAAAGAACAGGTTTTCTCATAATTAAGAGAGTGAAAGAACAATAAATATACCTTTAAATCTTATTATAATTGATGTGCTTTCGAAGAAAGGTCGATGTGAGTTTATATCTTTTTATATATTGCCCCTTATTTATCCTTGTGATCATCTTTACAAAATCTACTAACTTTGAAGTCGGAGAAAGAAAAGAAAAATGAACTGCCTGACAGTGTTGCTGTGTGCAATGAAAGGCGATAGGATGTACATTTTGTTTCAAAAACATTTAAATACCATGTACATGAACTGCCCAAATATTTCAGAACATATTACAGTAGTTGGGAAAGCACGTTTCTAATTCTGATGTGTGATGGAAACAAATATTTGAATAGGGTCAAAACAAATCAGAACACTTCACTTGTTGATGTGCAAATGATAATTATTTGCTAAAACCTATTTTCCACATTATTGCTTGTAAGCTATATAGTTTTATCAGTAAAACTGCATGCCAGTGGGAATGCTAATGGTCATTTCAGTGCAAATGTGCTGTTTTTTTTAAATGACAGCGCAGTACCACATCATGTGTTAGTCATAGGTCTATTAAAAGTGTGAGTTTTTAAGTGTGAACTTAGAAACGTTCCTGCCTCCTCCCTGATGGCAATGCTATTGTCGAACCAAAAGGCAAGTGAAGAGTCATGTGTACCTTTTATGCAGGCTAGATGTTTATTATACACGGTGCAAGTATTTAGTCTATTGAATCAAACATGGGAGTTTTGTATAGCAGACACACTGAACTCACATATTTGAAAGTGCACTCATATTTAATAATCATGAAGAAGAAAAAGGCGACTCAATGAAATTAAATATTTGCATTGGATCACATAATGTGGACCAGTTTATGGGTGAAGTGTATTACAGTTAGGTCGTGTGGAGTATTCAAGTCACTAGGCCTGCAGGTCTAGTAACATTTTTATGATTTTTCGAGGCCTGTGTTAATAATTCATTGCAAGAAATCAAAGTATCCATCAATATTCTCAATACATTGCAATAGAATTATGAACCTTTTAAAATCACTGTATCATCGGTAAATATACTTATCCACAATGCCGTAGGCATCATAGAATTAAAGGAGGGTGATAATACGAAGCAAACCAGGAGGGGTAATCCTCTCCTCTCTCCTTAGTAGACTTTAAACTTTCTTTCACAATACAGGGAGTGCAGAATTATTAGGCAAGTTGTATTTTTGAGGATTAATTTTATTATTGAACAACAACCATGTTCTCAATGAACCCAAAAAACTCATTAATATCAAAGCTGAATATTTTTGGAAGTAGTTTTTAGTTTGTTTTTAGTTTTAGCTATGTTAGGGGGATATCTGTGTGTGCAGGTGACTATTACTGTGCATAATTATTAGGCAACTCAACAAAAAAAAATATATACCCATTTCAATTATTTATTATTACCAGTGAAACCAATATAACATCTCAACATTCACAAATATACATTTCTGACATTCAAAAACAAAACAAAAAAAAATCAGTGACCAATATAGCCACCTTTCTTTGCAAGGACACTCAAAAGCCTGCCATCCATGGATTCTGTCAGTGTTTTGATCTGTTCACCATCAACATTGCGTGCAGCAGCAACCACAGCCTCCCAGACACTGTTCAGAGAGGTGTACTGTTTTCCCTCCTTGTAAATCTCACATTTGATGATGGACCACAGGTTCTCAATGGGGTTCAGATCAGGTGAACAAGGAGGCCATGTCATTAGATTTCCTTCTTTTATACCCTTTCTTGCCAGCCACTCTGTGGAGTACTTGGACGCGTGTGATGGAGCATTGTCCTGCATGAAAATCATGTTTTTCTTGAAGGATGCAGACTTCTTCCTGTACCACTGCTTGAAGAAGGTGTCTTCCAGGAACTGGCAGTAGGACTGGGAGTTGAGCTTGACTCCATCCTCAACCCGAAAAGGCCCCACAAGCTCATCTTTGATGATACCAGCCCAAACCAGTACTCCACCTCCAGCTTGCTGGCGTCTGAGTCGGACTGGAGCTCTCTGCCCTTTACCAATCCAGCCACGGGCCCATCCATCTGGCCCATCAAGACTCACTCTCATTTCATCAGTCCATAAAACCTTAGAAAAATCAGTCTTGAGATATTTCTTGGCCCAGTCTTGACGTTTCAGCTTGTGTGTCTTGTTCAGTGGTGGTCATCTTTCAGCCTTTCTTACCTTGGCCATGTCTCTGAGTATTGCACACCTTGTGCTTTTGGGCACTCCAGTGATGTTGCAGCTCTGAAATATGGCCAAACTGGTGGCAAGTGGCATCGTGGCAGCTGCACGCTTGACTTTTCTCAGTTCATGGGCAGTTATTTTGCGCCTTGGTTTTTCCACACGCTTCTTGCGACCCTGTTGACTATTTTGAATGAAACTCTTGATTGTTCGATGATCACGCTTCAGAAGCTTTGCAATTTTAAGAGTGCTGCATCCCTCTGCAAGATATCTCACTATTTTTGACTTTTCTGAGCCTGTCAAGTCCTTCTTTTGACCCATTTTGCCAAAGGAAAGGAAGTTGCCTAATAATTATGCACACCTGATATAGGGTGTTGATGTCATTAGACCACACCCCTTCTCATTACAGAGATGAACATCACCTAATATGCTTAATTGGTAGTAGGCTTTCGAGCCTATACAGCTTGGAGTAAGACAACATGCATAAAGAGGATGATGTGGTCAAAATACTCATTTGCCTAATAATTCTGCACTCCCTGTAGGAAGGAAAATGTATAGTTCGATGGCATCTGTCGCTGTAGATACGCATGTTTTGCAATAGCTCGCCATCTGGTGTTGGGCCGGAGTGTTACAAGTTGTTTTTCTTCGAAGAAGTCTTTCGAGTCACGGGACCAAGTGACTCCTCCTTTTGTCTCCATTGCGCATGGGCGTCGCCTCCATCTTCGATTGTTTTTTTTCCGCCATCGGGTTCGGACGTGTTCCTGTCGCTCCGAGTTTCGGAACGGAATGATAGCTAATTTCGGAAGATTTTCGTCGGTATTGTTGCGTTCGGGATCGGCGTAGTTAGATTCAACACCGCATCGAAGATCGAAGAGCTCCGGTGCCCTTCGGGGTAGTTTTTCGATCCCCCGTCGGGGCCTGGTCGGCCCGACCGCGTGCTGAAGAACGCCGATGGAACGGACCCCGTTCCGTTTCTGCCCCAAATGCCACAATAAATACCCCTATACAGACCAACACTTGGTCTGTAACCTGTGCCTGTCACCTGAGCACAGTGAAGACACCTGTGAGGCCTGTCGTGCGTTCCGGTCCCGAAAAACACTCCGAGACCGTCGAGCCAGAAGACTTCAGATGGCGTCCGCGCCGACAGCCCACCGAGAGTTCGAGGAACAAGAAGAGGAAGGTACCTTCTCGATCCAAGACTCAGATTCCGAAGGATTCGACGATACACAAACCGTGAGTAAGACGTCGAAAACCACACAGAGGAAGATTTACAAGGCCCAGGGGACGCCACTGCCATCAGGCCATGGCTCCACCCATAAATTCGGTGATCGACCGTCGGCACCGAAAAAGGACCAAACATTGCCGAGATCGTCCGACTCCGGTCGAGACACCGGCACGCAGCCTTCTCGGGACCGAGAAAGTGCTGGAGACAAGCCTCGACACAGAGATGCCGGTGTGGACACGGCTCGACGCCGAGACAGCGGCACTGAAGAAGATCGACGCCGAGAGGTTTCGGCCCCGAAAAAGAAAAAAGTCACCTCGGAGCCGAAAAAACACGCAGACAGGGTTTCGGTGCCGAAACAAACTGCAAGCCACCCAGCTTCAGGCTCTTATACAGAAGAGCACTCGCTAACCTCCCAAATGCAAAAGCATAGGTTTGAGGAAGAGCTACAATCAACTGATGTGGACCATACGCAAAAGCGTATTTTCATACAGCAGGGGACAGGAAAAATAAGCACCCTTCCCCCCCATTAGAAGAAAGAGAAGGTTGGAGTTCCAAACTGAACAGACACCACAACCAAAAGTGGTGAAAAGAGTTACCCCACCACCCTCTCCTCCGCCCGTGATTAACGTCTCACCAGCACAAACTCCATCACACTCCCCAGCTCACACCACCATAAGCCAGGGTGACCAAGATCAAGACGCATGGGACCTATACGACGCCCCAGTGTCGGATAACAGTCCGGAGGCATACCCTACGAAGCCATCTCCACCAGAGGACAGCACCGCGTATTCTCAAGTGGTGGCTAGAGCAGCACAATTTCACAACGTAAGCCTCCACTCAGAACAGGTCGAGGATGATTTTTTATTCAACAAACTCTCCTCCACCCACAGCTCATACCAAAGCCTGCCTATGCTCCCTGGTATGCTCCGGCACGCAAAAGAAATCTTTAAGGAGCCGGTCAAAAGTAGGGCAATCACACCAAGGGTGGAAAAAAAGTATAAGGCGCCTCCTACAGACCCGGTTTTCATCACTACACAGCTGCCACCAGACTCTGTCGTTGTAGGAGCAGCTAGGAAAAGGGCCAACTCCCACACATCTGGAGATGCACCACCCCCAGATAAAGAAAGCCGCAAGTTCGATGCAGCTGGTAAGAGAGTCGCAGCACAAGCTGCAAACCAGTGGCGCATCGCGAACTCCCAGGCACTACTTGCGCGCTATGACAGAGCCCACTGGGACGAGATGCAACATCTCATTGAACATCTGCCCAAGGACTTACAAAATAGGGCAAAACAAGTGGTTGAGGAGGGACAGACCATTTCCAACAACCAGATCCGCTCCTCCATGGACACTGCAGATACAGCTGCACGGACAATTCATACATCTGTAACTATCAGACGGCATGCATGGCTCCGAACGTCTGGATTTAAACCAGAGATTCAACAAGCAGTTCTCAATATGCCTTTTAACGAAAAAGAACTGTTCGGTCCAGAAGTGGACACAGCGATTGAGAAACTCAAAAAAGATACGGACACTGCCAAAGCCATGGGCGCACTCTACTCCCCGCAGAGCAGAGGGAATTACAGCACATTCCGTAAAACACCCTTTCGAGGGGGGTTTCGGGGTCAGAGCACACAAGCCAGCACCTCACAAGCAACACCGTCCAGTTACCAGGGACAGTATAGAGGAGGTTTTCGGGGACAATATAGAGCAGGGCAATTCCCTAGGAATAGAGGAAGATTTCAGAGCCCCAAAACCCCTACTACTAAACAGTGACTCACATGTCACTTACCCCCTCCACACAACACCAGTGGGGGGAAGAATAAGTCATTATTACAAAGCATGGGAGGAAATCACTACAGACACTTGGGTTCTAGCAATTATCCAACATGGTTATTGCATAGAATTTCTACAATTCCCTCCAAACATACCACCAAAAGCACAAAATTTGACAACACACCATTCCAATCTCCTGGAGATAGAAGTGCAGGCACTATTGCAAAAGAATGCAATCGAATTAGTGCCAAACACACAAATAAACACAGGAGTTTACTCACTGTACTTTCTGATACCAAAGAAGGACAAAACGCTGAGACCAATCCTAGACCTCAGGGTAGTGAACACTTTCATCAAATCAGACCACTTTCACATGGTCACACTACAAGAAGTATTGCCATTGCTAAAACTACACGACTACATGGCAACTTTAGACCTCAAGGATGCTTATTTCCATATACCAATACACCCATCGCACAGGAAATACCTAAGGTTTGTATTCAAGGGAATACATTACCAATTCAAGGTACTGCCTTTCGGATTAACAACCGCACCAAGAGTCTTTACCAAATGTCTAGCGGTAGTCGCTGCACACATAAGAAGGCAGCAAATACATGTGTTCCCATATCTAGACGACTGGCTAATCAAGGCCCATTCGTTAATAGAGTGCTCAAATCACACAAATCATATCATACAAACCCTCTTCAAACTAGGGTTCACAGTCAATTTCACAAAATCCAAAATTCTGCCGCGCAAGGTACAACAATACCTGGGAGCCATAATGGACACATCAAGAGGAGTAGCCACTCCAAGTCCACAAAGAATTCAAAATTTCAACACCATCATACAACGCATGTATCCAACACAAAGAATACAAGCAAGGATGATATTACAACTCCTAGGCATGATGTCTTCATGCATAGCCATTGTCCCAAACGCAAGACTGCACATGAGGCCCTTACAACAGTGCCTAGCATCACAATGGTCACAAGCACAGGGTCACCTTCTAGATCTGGTTTTAATAGACCGCCAAACTTACCTCTCGCTTCTGTGGTGGAACAACATAAATTTAAACAAAGGGCGGCCTTTCCAAGACCCAGTGCCACAATACGTAATAACAGATGCTTCCATGTCAGGGTGGGGAGCACACCTCGATCAACACAGCATACAAGGACAATGGAACGTTCATCAAACAAAACTGCATATAAATCACCTAGAACTTCTAGCAGTTTTTCAAGCACTAAAAGCTTTCCAACCAATAATAGTTCACAAATACATTCTCGTCAAAACAGACAACATGACAACAATGTATTATCTAAACAAGCAAGGGGGGACGCACTCCACGCAGTTAAGCCTGCTAGCACAAAAGATTTGGCGTTGGGCAATTCACAACCAAATTTGCCTAATAGCACAATTTATACCAGGGATCCAAAATCAACTCGCAGACAATCTCTCTCGATATCACCAACAGGTCCACGAATGGAAAATTCACCCCCAAATTCTGAACACTTATTTCAAACTCTGGGGAACACCTCAGATAGACTTGTTTGCGACAAAGGAGAACGCAAAATGCCAAAACTTCGCATCCAGATACCCACACAAACAGTCCCAAGGCAATGCCCTATGGATGAACTGGTCAGGGATATTTGCTTACGCTTTTCCTCCTCTCCCTCTCCTTCCTTACCTGGTAAACAAACTCAGTCAACACAAACTCAAACTCAAACTCATATTAATAGCACCAACTTGGGCAAGGCAACCCTGGTACACAACGCTGCTAGACCTATCAGTAGTACCCTGCATCAAATTGCCCAACAGGCCAGATCTGTTGACACAGCACAACCAAAAGATCAGACACCCAGATCCAGCATCGCTGAATCTAGCAATCTGGCTCCTGAAATCCTAGAATTCGGGCACTTACAACTTACCCAAGAATGTATGGAAGTCATAAAACAAGCCAGAAGGCCATCCACCAGGCACTGCTATGCAAGTAAATGGAAGAGGTTTGTTTGCTACTGCCATATTAATCAAATACAACCATTACACACAACTCCAGAACATGTAGTGGGTTACTTGCTTCACTTACAAAAATCTAACCTGGCTTTCTCTTCCATTAAAATAGACCTTGCAGCAATATCTGCATACCTGCAGACTACCTATTCAACTTCCCTATATAAGATACCAGTCATTAAAGCATTCATGGAGGGCCTTAGGAGAATTATACCACCAAGAACACTACCTGTTCCTTCATGGAACCTAAATGTTGTCCTAACTAGACTTATGGGTCCACCTTTTGAACCTATGCACTCCTGCGAAATACAGTTCCTAACCTGGAAGGTGGCATTTCTCATCGCCATTACTTCCCTAAGAAGAGTAAGCGAGATTCAGGCGTTTACAATACAGGAACCTTTTATACAACTACACAAGAATAAGGTCGTCCTAAGGACCAATCCTAAATTTTTGCCAAAGGTTATTTCACCGTTCCATCTAAATCAAACAGTGGAACTTCCAGTGTTCTTTCCACAGCCAGATACCGTAGCTGAAAGGGCACTACATACATTAGATGTCAAAAGAGCATTGATGTATTACATTAACAGAACAAAAAACATCAGAAAGACTAAACAACTATTTATTGCATTTCAAAAACCTCATGCAGGGAACCCAATATCAAAACAAGGTATAGCCAGATGGATAGTTAAATGCATCCAAATCTGCTACCTTAAAGCTAAACGACAGCTGCCCATTACACCAAGGGCACACTCAACCAGAAAGAAAGGTGCTACCATGGCCTTTCTAGGAAACATCCCAATGCAAGAAATATGTAAGGCAGCCACATGGTCTACGCCTCACACATTCACCAAGCACTACTGTGTAGACGTGTTATCCGCACAACAAGCCACAGTAGGTCAAGCCGTATTAAGAACATTATTTCAGACTACTTCCACTCCTACAGGCTGATCCACCGCTTTTGGGGAGATAACTGCTTACTAGTCTATGCAAAACATGCGTATCTACAGCGACAGATGCCATCGAACTGAAAATGTCACTTACCCAGTGTACATCTGTTCGTGGCATCAGTCGCAGTAGATTCGCATGTGCCCACCCGCCTCCCCGGGAGCCTGTAGCAGTTTGGAAGTTACCTTCAACTATTTATATATGTATCATCTCAACCTTAAATAGGTGCATACTTAGTCACTCCATTGCATGGGCACTATTACTACAATTCAACTCCTACCTCACCCTCTGCGGGGAAAAACAATCGAAGATGGAGTCGACGCCCATGCGCAATGGAGACAAAAGGAGGAGTCACTCGGTCCCGTGACTCGAAAGACTTCTTCGAAGAAAAACAACTTGTAACACTCCGGCCCAACACCAGATGGCGAGCTATTGCAAAACATGCGAATCTACTGCGACTGATGCCACGAACAGATGTACACTGGGTAAGTGACATTTTCATTCTGTGGCAGGACTGGAGGCTTAGATTATGTTAGTTTGAAGCTGGTTGACAACCAGTGATGCCATGCCTGTGATAGCTTAAAGTAAAAGGTCTTAAACATAGAGTCCGAAGACCAATCCTATGCCCTAAGAATAGCACCCCCACCCTCCTGGAGAAGGCCTTCAAAGCCATAGCTCCCCTTGTGGAGTGTGCCCCAAAGGCAGATATGTCAACACCCGCTTCTTGTAGAACCCTTCTCACCCAATGGGCGGTAGTGATTGCCGAAACTAGTTTGAAAGGTTTCTTAGGGATGTAAATGGTTGGGGCCGTCCCAGGAGGACTATACTCTTCAGCCATGACTTTGTATGCTCGCAAGCAGCATACCACATTCAATTTGGGGTTGCAAGGAAAAGCAGGATAAGGAACTACCCTGATATTGAGCTTAGCGCGTCTAGAAATTGTGAATGATACCCATCCAGGGTAGACAGACACGCTGTAATATCCAGTGCCCTAACCTCAGACACCCTCTTACAAGAAATAACTTAACATGACCGACAATTCACCTGTAAGTACTTTACGTGACAAGTATTGGTTATCTCGCCAGGATCAAAGAATTCACAGCACTACACTGATGTTCCAGAGAGAGGAATACCCCAGTTCAGGTGAAAAAGATAATAGGATACCCCTCAAGAGTTGACAGACTAGAGGATGTTCTCATACCCGTATGTCATAAAAAGACATGTGGCCCTCTGAAATTGCTGATCTACATGCATTAATTGTGCGCTACCCCAGCCTCTTGTCAGCTAGTTCATACAAGACATTTACAGTATGCACTACATCTGTCCCTGGGTAATCAAGGTCCCTTTGCAGACACCAGCACGGCCATCAACTCAAGGCCGAGCCATATCTCTTGACTGTAGAGTCTGCCCGCGCTCTTCTGATGAGAGGCAGTCTGTGTTGACAGGCCTGGGATTTCCCAATGTTTCCTGTGATCTTGCAAACCATCAGAGCAGAATAGTTCTGCCCTCAAACAACTGGTGTAAGTTGCCATGAGGATCCCTTAGCAGATGAGAAGTCTGGGAAAGTGGAATTGGAAAATCCATTGAAAGTTCCAGAAGAACTGGGTACCAAACTTGGGATTTCCATAGCGGTGTCACCAGGATCACCTCTGCCTTCTGGTATCTTACCAGCGCCGTGAGTCTTGATGCGAAGAGATCCACTTGACATGGACCCCACTGATCCATAGCCCTCTGAAATGAAGGAATCTAGTTTCCATGCCCTGTTATCTCTCAGATGTCTGGATTGCCACTTCGCTGCCTGGTGGAGCTTACCTGGTAGATATTCCACTGTCACTGACAACTTGTGCTGCAGGCAGTGATTCCAAAAATCTCTGGCCTAATCCGCCTGTAGCTTGGACTTGGTGCCCACCAAGCGGTTTATATACTGCACAGCTGAGATGTTGTCCGTCTTTAAGAGAATGGAGCAGGACAGTTTGTTGGACACTTAACTCTGCACCATGAAATATCCTGCAAGGAGTTCCAGACAATTGATATATAGAGCCTCCTCGTGTTATGACCACTGTCCTCCTGTGGTAACATTCTCACAATGGGCTCCCCCTTCTTTGCAATTAACATCTGATTCGATAACCAGATCCGGGGCTGACCCGAAGATAGCCTTGCCATTCCATGCCTGCTTATAGTTGAGCCACCAACGAAGTTCTGTCCTGACCTCTGGTGAGAGACAGATCTCATGGGCGTATGTCAGACCGTCTTGAGATGATGTATTTTCAACTGTTGAAGCGCTAGGTAGTGCAGTACGCCTGGGAAAATCACCTGGATGGATGAAGACAGCAGTCCTTCAGTCCTGGACAGATGTCTGAGTGAGAACTTCCCCCAGCGTTTTGTGCAACTCCCTACCTATGCGAAGCATCTTCTTCTGGGGTAGTCTGAGTGACTGTCACAAAATATGCATATTTTAAGCCCAAGAAAGGCATTTGTTGGGCCGGGACAAATTCTGATTTTTGAACTTTCACATTGAACCACAGATCCTGAAGAAAGGATCTTGTCATTTGGAGTTAGGTGACTGAAGTCGATCTGCCCTGATGCATCAAGATGATGTCATCCAGGAAACACCACCACCACCCTCACCGTGCACATAACCATGGCAGAATATAGGACCCTGGTGAAACACGAGTGAATTTGAGGACCTGCCCGCCCCATTCGAACTCAGAAATTGTCTGTGAGGATAAATAATCGGGGCAATGAGGTATGCATCCTTCAGATCAAGCTTTATCAACCAAATGTTGGACAACAGAATATCTCTGAGGAGGTTGATGCCCTCCATTTTGAAATGGCGAAACACAACTCATCTGTTGAAGTCTTTCATATTTATTACTGGCCATTAACCCTCCCTTTTTTTTTTTTTTTTTTTTTCCTACCTGGAAGATATTACTTGGGGCCCTCCTAGGGTGAAGAATGGAATGGGTAATTGCTTCTTTCTGCAGAGTCTCCGACACCTCTTGGTCTGCCACCTGCAACCCACCCTGAGAGGGTCTGGGATGGGAGTGCTGGCGGAGAGTACCTTAAAACTCCTTTGTGGAATCCCTTCACTGTTTGGAGCACCTGTGCGTCCCCTGTTATGGATGCCCATTTGCGACTGAACCACTGCAACTAGCCCCCTCCACCTTCTGTGGAAAAAGGGATATTGCTGAGCAGTGGTGCCACCTGGCCCATTGCTGCTCCTCTGAAGGCTCCTTTGCCTCCCCAAGCTCTGCGCTGACCACAGGAAGGGTAATCCTTCCCCACTCCCCAACAAACTCTCTCTGGTCGCGCCTTTGCATGTATGGGGTGCCTGGTTCGAGGCTTGTGGGGGCTGGAATAGTGTGCCCAGCAGGAGGTGTGCCCCCTACCTCTTCTGCCCGCTCCAAAAATCTTCTGGCTGAAGACTTTGCAAATGGATTGCTGCGCCTTGTCAAGTGATAAGAATGTGTTGACAAACCGTGAAAGCTCTGTAATGAAAGATTCTCTGAAGGGACCCCCCCATTTGACACCGGATCAGCCGGCGTGGTGGCCAGCTCACCCAACCTGGGCTTGATCTTGATTAGGAGTGAGCAGCTACGCTTGGTTGATAAGACACAAGTGGTGTTGCCTAATAAACACAGGGCCCATTGAGCCCAACCTGATAGAAAAGTCAGATCAGTTGTGTGGCCCGACTCTTTGGCGTCCTAGACTATATAATTTTTTTTTTTTTTTGTAAGAGGCCTCAATGTCTTTAACTTGTCAGGACCACCAAGAAAGGGCAAGGCCCTCTTTGGGTCCTTTAACAAATTTGGTGATGAACGTCGCTATCTTAGTATTAATTTTAGGGGTACAAGCCACCTTATTGGCATAAGTTGGTCTAGGACACTCAGCCCTCAGACGACCCCTTACCTCCTGGTCCTTGAGTTTCCTAATGTGGCTTGCCACATTTAGCACCATATTAGAGGCGGGGACCCAGTCAGCGGAATGAGGGTGATTAAATACCTTCCTGATTAAGCACTCTCTGTATTCCCACAGAGTCCTGATCATCCTTATCTTCCAACTGTTTTTTTTGTTTTTTTTTGCTGCTCTCCTGTCGCTAGTCTGCTCGGGCCTGACTCATCACCTGAATTTCCAACAGAGGTCTCTGAATCCTCCCTGGCATGGTCATCTGTCACCAGGTGGAAACAGGAATGATCATTGGGTAGGGGGGTGCATACCCGTGTTGGGAGTCATTCTGTACATCCAGGGCGTCAAGATGCCTTTTTAGGAAAGCCTGGCATAGCCTTTCAAAGATGTCGGGGAGGGTGTAGGGGGTAGACCGCCCTAACTATGGTTTTGCCGTTAGGTGCACCCAAGTGTCAATAGGAGGCGCAAGCCTCAGTCCTTCCCCATCCGGGGATAAGATACTGAGACTTTCCATTGTAACTGTCACATGGGAGGGTTGTGGTATTGTATTGGGCAGAAAACGTCATTTGAGCTTCCACTTTAGATGTGATAGCTCTTTATCAGTTGAAATTACTTAGTAACCCCAGAAGAAGTATCTCCCAGTAGCTATTCTTAGTTCCTGCAGTACAAAATGCATTTTTAAACCCTGCTCCTTATTCCAGGCTATGGGTGACAGGACGCTTGAAGGCAGCTGAATAGAGTGCCGGGGCCATAGTCTTTTTCTCTTTGGTGGTAGACAAAGGCTACCGGTATTCCTCTAGTAAAATTTCTTCATCTCCTCATAAGTGGTGTCCTTGCTTGCACAACTGCGTGCATTGGGTACTCTGCGTGACATGTTACATAAGTTGTGTGGCCGTTATAGCAGGCATAGCCTGAATGAAGTCCTACGAATAACACAGCAAGACCTTGAAAATGTATTGGTTCACCTTTTGTTTTGTGTAAATAGATTCTGCCTCAAAACAGGATCCAGGCTACCGTTTCCTTCCCATTTATCTGGCAGAACATCGCTGCACAACTAGAAGTACATGGCCATTGGAGTTTTGTAGCATTTGATTTTTTTTTTCTTTTTCTTTCATTGACCATTTGATGCCAGCCACTTGTCACAGGTCTGCAAAAGCTTTGGAGGACGGAGGACAGAAGACAGCCTGACAATATGCATTGTGTCCTGACTACAAGTGTTTATAATTTTATGTAAGATTGAGATCATGGCTTCCCAACAGTGTTCCCGGCCCCTAACAGAAGTACTATTTGCTTCATCTTTTCAGCAGAGAGTGATTCTACATCTGGACGTTCGGCAGACACTCAGTGCACTAGTTTACCAGGCACTCTCCTCTTCCTCAAGTTCCGAAGCTGTTCTGGAAGCTTGAGAAGCAGAACTGTTTACCTCCTGCCTAATAAAAAGGATAGCGGTGCTTTACACAATTTTAGAAGTAACCAGTGGGAAGCTTCCAGATATCATAAACCGCATTCCACTTCTTCCACCTGCTGGGACTGCTTCCTTTAGACTTGCCTCCTGTTGCCATCTGTCTTCACCCCACTCTAGAGGCCTTCAAGACTTCTCTAAAACCCTGTTTCCTGTCAGCGAAATCAACAAGTGTTGACAGAACTTGGTTTTCAACCACAAAGTGTAAACATGTAAATATATTCCTAACCATGTGTATAAATGCAGTCTGTGCAGTATCTTTGTTCTCTCATTTGTTGTTCATTTGTGCTGTTAATGACACAAGTGCCACACTGCTCATATCTACATTGGTTTATGTAAACTCTAAATCCATATTTACTGAAAGAATAGCCTCTTCTGCAACATTTGGTATCAGTTTTTTTCTTCTTCTGCTATAAATAAATAACTAAATGTTGCCCTCAATGGGCAACTTACCGCTCTTGACACAACTTGTGATTGTTTACCAACTCTGTGTTACTCCTTTTCTCCACCACTTTACGATGAAAGGCTTAGTGGACTTGCTGAGATTTTAATGTGTGGAGTTGAGGTCAAACTCAGATTTCTGTACTGGATGCTTCTGTCTGCTGAGTCCGGCTCCCACAACCCCGCCGGACCGGTTGACTGCAAAAATAGGGTATTTCACTCCCAGGGTGAGCTCTCCTCCCTTCTGTAGTCACCTATGGCCACTGTAGGAAGTTGTCTCTGTATATATTATCTCAAAGTGAGAGATAGTGTGCAGAGTCCAAGTGTTCCCCTTAGAGGTTGATAGTGTAAAATTTGATTATACTAATGCTCTATTTTGTGATAATGCGGTCGAGCAGTAGGCTTATCAGATGTTAGTGTTAAGCATTTGTTGTACATACACAGGCAAGAAATGAGGAACACACACTTAAAGACTTAAATCCAGGCCAATAGTTTTTATATAGAAAAATATATTTTTTTAATCTATGTTAGTACCACAAGATTTGAGGTAAGTACATAAAATGCAAGGTACTTCACACAGGTAAGTATGGAACTTTGAATTAAAGCAGTAGTACACACACTTTAGGTTAAAAGGGAAATAAGCTATTTTAAGAGTGGACACAGTGCAAAAATCAACAGTTCCTGGGGAGGTAAATATTGTTTGCTTTCTCAAGTAAGTAAAGCACTTACACAGTCACTCTCCTGGGCATAGGCAGCCCACCTTTGGGGGTTCAAGGGAACCCCAAATCCACAGCACCAGCAGCACAGGGCCGGTCAGTTGCAGAGGTCAAAGGAGGGCCCAAAACACCCTCTTTGTGCCTCCTCCCTGAGGGGAGGGGGGCACAGCCCTAATCCTATTGGGGGAATCCTCCATCTGCAAGTCTAAAAGTCAGAGTCACCTCAGCTCAGGACACCTTAGGGGCTGTCCTGACTGGCCAGTGACTCCTCCTTGTTTTTCTCATTATCTTCTCCGGCCTTGCCGCCAAAAGTGGGGCCGTGGCCAGAGGGGGCGGGCAACTCCACTAGCTGGAGTGCCCTGGGGTGCTGTAACAAAGGGAGTGAGCCTTTGAGGCTCACCGCCAGGTGTTAAACTGCCTGCAGGGGGAGGTCATAAGCACCTCCACCCAGTACAGGCTTTGTTACTAGCCACAGAGTGACAAAGGCACTCTCCCCATGTGGCTAGCAACATGTCTGGTGTGTGGCAGGCTGCTAAAACTAGTCAGCCCACACTGGAAGTAGTGTATGGTTTCAGGGGGCATCCCTGAGATGCCCTCTGGGGTGAATTTCACAATAAAATGTACACTGGCATCAGTGTGCATTTATTTTGCTGAGAAGTTTGATACCAAACTTCCCAGTTTTCAGTGTAGCCATTATGGTGCTGTGGAGTTCGTGTATGACAGACTCCCAGACCATATACTCTTATGGCTACCCTGCACTTACAATGTCTAAGGTTTTGCTTAGACACTGTAGGGGCATAGTGCTCATTCACTTATGCCCTCACCTATGGTATAGTGCACCCTGCCTTAGTTTGCTAGAGGGGTGACTTATGCCATAGGCAGTGTGAGGTTGGCATGGCACCCTGAGGGGAGTGCCATGTCGACTTCGTCATTTTCTCCCCACCAGCACACACAAGCTGGCAAGCAGTGTGTCTGTGCTGAGTGAGGGGTCCCCAGGGTGGCATAAGACAGGTTGCAGCCCTTAGAGACCTTCCCTGGCATCAGGGCCCTTGGTACCAGGGGTACCAGTTACAAGGGACTTAACCGGGTGCCAGGGTGTGCCAATTGTGGAAACAAAGGTACAGGTTTAGGGAAAGAACACTGGTGCTGGGGCCTGGTTAGCAGGCCTCAGCACACTTTCAAATCATAACTTGGCATCAGCAAAGGCAAAATGTCAGGGGGTAACCATGCCAAGGAGGCATTTCCTTACACCTGTGGTATAGTGCACCCTGCCATAGTGTGCAGGAGCCCATCTTCCCAATAGACCCTATGTGTTCCAGTTTTCTTGCCATTGGACTCTTCAGCAGCTTGCTGACAAAGGCCTTCAAGAGAGGGACAGGTTTCTTGCCCCTTACACAACTGCTCCCTTGAGGGTCCCCCTGGGCCTAAGAGCTCAACCTGATAAGGTTCTAACTCCATGGGCTCAGTTCCCTCAGAGGGCAGAACTTCTTCCTGGGAAGAGAGGTTCTCTTTCTCTTGTTGTGTTGAAGCTGGTTCCCCAGTCTTCTTTCCTTTTCTCTTGTAGGGTTGGGCCCTTTTTCCAGGCTCCAACACCACTTTTTCACCCTGAGCCTTGCACTGTGCCCTTGTCTTGACACACACCAGTTCAGGGATACCCAGCATGGCTGCATGGGTTTTGAGTTCTGCCTCAGCCCATGCTGAGGACTCCAGGTCATTTCCAAGCAAACCGTCTACAGGGATATTTGAGGAGACCACCACCTGTTTCAGGCCATTGACCCCTCCCCACTCTAAAGTTATCATAGCCATGGGATGTACTTTAGTCTGATTGTCAGCGTTGGTGACTGGATAAGTTTGTCCAGCCAGGTATTGACCAGGGGAAACCAGTTTCTCTGTCACCATGGTGACACTGGCACCTGTATCCCTCAGGCCTTCTACACTTGTCCCATTAATTAAGAGTTGCTGCCTGTATTTTTGCATAGTAGGGGGCCAGGCAGCCAGTGTGGCTAAATCCACCCCACCCTCAGAGACTAATGTAGCTTCAGTGTTGACCCTGATTTGCTCTGGGCACACTGTTGATCCCACTTGGAGACTGGCCATTCCAGTTTTAGCTGGATGGGAGTTAGAAGTGGTATCTTTCTTGGGACAGGCCTTGTCTCCAGTTTGGTGTCCAGACTGACTACAGCTACGACACCAGGCCTTTTTGGGATCCAAGTTTTTACCCTTGTACCCAGAATTGGATTGTGAAGAGGCTCTGGACCCTCCCTCCTGAGCAGGTTTTTGGGGCCCTATAGAAGACTCTTTACTTTTCCCTTTGGATGTCTCAACACTCTTCCCCTGGGGAGTCTTTGTGACCCCTTTCTTTTGGTCACCCCTGTGGAAGTCTTGGCCACCCTAGTCTTGACCCAATGGTCTGCCTTCTTTCCCAATTCTTGTGGAGAAATTGGTCATAGGTCTACCAGATGCTGATGCAGTTTATCATTTGAAACAATTACTTAACAGGTGTTCTTTCACAAATAAATTGTACAGCCCATCATAATCATTTACACCACTGCCATGAATCCAACCATCCAGTGTTTTAACTGAGTAGTCAACAAAATCAACCCATGTCTGTCTCGAGGATTTTTGAGCCCCCCTGAACCTAATCCTGTACTCAGTTGAGAATCCAAAGCCCACAATCAGGGTAGCCTTCATGAGGTCATAGGATTCTGCATCTTTTCCAGAGAGTGTGAGGAGTCTATCCCTACACTTTCCAGTGAACATTTCCCAAAGGAGAGCACCCCAGTGAGATCTGTTTACTTTTCTGGTTGCACAAGCCCTCTCAAAAGCTGTGAACCATTTGGTGATGTCATCACCATCTTCATATTTAGGTACAATCCCTTTTGGGATTTTCAACATGTCTGGAGAATCTCTGACCCTATTTATGTTGCTGCCACCATTGATGGGATCTAGGCCCATCTCTTGTCTTTCCCTTTCTATGGCTAGGAGCTGTCTCTCTAAAGCCAATCTTTTGACCATCCTGGCTAACTGGAGGTCATCTTCATTGAGGCTGCCCTCAATGCTTCCAGAGTTGCTGGACCCTCCTGTGAGAGAAGCAGCATCTCTGACTATCACTTGTGGAGACAGGGTTTGAGAGACCCTGGGCTCCCTATCTAGGACTGGAGGTGGGAAATCCTCCACATCACTAGGGTCACCCTCTGTGAGGGCATCATCAGAGGGGTTGTTTTTAGCAAACTCTGCCAAAAGCTCCTAGAGCTGTACTTTGGTAGGGTTTGAACCAGTTTTAATCTTTTTGATTTTGCAGAGAGACCTTAACTCAGACATCCTAAGATGCAGGTAAGGGGTGAGGTTGAGTTCCATCACAATCTCTTCTGCAGCAGACATTATGTTTCTAAAAGTTGGAATACTTTTTAAGAATCTAAAACTATCTCTAAAACTTAATTAAAACTTTTACAGAACTTTTAAACTCTAAAAGAAATGCTAACAGGGACTAACACAAGGCCCTAGCAGGACTTTTTAAAAATTTAGAAAAATAGCTCAAATTTCCAAAATCAGTTTCTAATGACAATTTTTGGAATTTATTAGTGTGATCAGGTATTGGCCGAGTAGTCCAGCAAACGCAAAGTCTTGTACTCCACCGCCGATCCACCAATGTAGGAAGTTTGCTCTGTATGTACTATTTCAAAGTAATAAATAGCATGCACAGAGTCCAAGGGTTCTCCTTAGAGGTAAGATAGTGGCAAAAAGAGATAATTCTAATGCTCTATTTTGTGGTAGTGTGGTCGAGCAGTAGGCTTATCAGAGGGTAGTGTTAAACATTTGTTGTACACACACAGGCAATAAATGAGGAACACACACTCAATGACAATTCCAGGCCAATAGGTTTTTGTATAGAAAAATATATTTTCTTAGTTTATTTTAAGAACCACAGGTTCAAGATTTACAAGTAATACTTCAAATGAAAGGTATTTCATTTAGGAAATTTAAGAACTTTGAATTAGCAAAATAGCATGTACAGTTTTCGCAAAAATGGCAATAAGCTATTTTTAAACTAGACAGTGCAATTTTCAACAGTTCCTGGGGGAGGTAAGTGTTTGTTAGTTTTGCAGGTAAGTAAAGCACCTACAGGGTTCAAAGTTGGGTCCAAGGTAGCCCACTGTCGGGGGTTCAGGGCAACCCTAAAGTTACCACACCAGCAGCTCAGGGCCGGTCAGGTGCAGAGGTCAAAGTGGTGCCCACAACACATAGGCTTCAATGGAGAAGGGGGTGCCCCGGTTCCAGTCTGCCAGCAGGTAAGTACCCGCGTCTTCGGAGGGCAGACCAGGGGGGTTTTGTAGGGCACCGGGGGGTACACAAGTCAGCACAAAAAGTACACCCTCAGCGGCACGGCGGCCGCCGGGTGCAGTGTGCAAACAGGCATCGGGTTTGCAATAGGTTTCAATGGGAGACCCAGGGGTCTCTTCAGCGAAGCAGGCAGGCAAGTGGGGGGGGGGGGGGGGGGGCTCCTCGGGGTAGCCACCACCTGGGCAAGGGAGAGGCCCACCTGGGGGTTGCTTCTGCACTGAGGTCGGATCCTTCAGGTCCTGGGGGCTGCGGGTGCAGTGTCTTTACCAGGCGTCGGGTTCTTAGAAACAGGCAGTCGCGGTCAGGGGGAGCCTCTGGATTCCCTCTGCAGGCGTCGGTGTGGGGGCTCAGGGGGGTCAACTCTGGCTACTCACGGGCTTGCAGTCGCCGGGGAGTCCTCCCTGTAGTGTTGTTTCTCCGCAGGCCGAGCCGGGGGCGTTGGATGCAGAGTGCAAAGTCTCACGCTTCCGGCGGGAAACGTGTTGTCTTTAAAAGTTGCTTCTTTGTTGCAAAGATGTTTCTTCTTTGGAGGAGAGCCGCTGTCCTCTGGAGTTCTTGGTCCTTTTAGATGCAGGGTAGTCCTCTGAGGCTTCAGAGGTCGCTGGACCCTGTGGAACGCATCGCTGTTGCAGTTTTTGAAGTGGGGAGACAGGCCGGTAGAGCTGGGGCCAAAGCAGTTGGTGTCTCCGTCTTCTCTGCAGGGCTTTCAGGTCAGCAGTCCTTCTTCGTCTTAGGTTGCAGGAATCTATCTTGCTAGGTTCTGGTAGCCCCTAAATACTCAATGTAGGGGTGTGTTTAGGTCTGGGGGGTTAGTAGCCAATGGCTACTAGCCCTGAGGGTGGCTACACCCTCTTTGTGCCTCCTCCCTGTGGGGAGGGGGGCACATCCCTAATCCTATTGGGGGAATCCTCCATCTGCAAGATGGAGGATTTCTAAAAGTCCGTCACCTCAGCTCAGGACACCTTAGGGGCTGTCCTGACTGGCCAGTGACGACTCCTTGTTTTTCTCATTATCTCCTCTGGCCTTGCCGCCAAAAGTGGGGCCGTGGCCAGAGGGGGCGGGCAACTCCACTAGCTGGAGTGCTGTAACAAAGGGGGTGAGCATTTGAGGCTCACCGCCAGGTGTTACAGTGCCTGCAGGGGGAGGTGAGAAGCACCTCCACCCAGTACAGGCTTTGTTACTAGCCACAGAGTGACGAAGGCACTCTCCCCATGTGGCCAGCAACATGTCTGGTGTGTGGCAGGCTGCTAAAACCAGTCAGCCCACACTGGAAGTCAGGTATGGTTTCAGGGGGCATCTCTAAGATGCCCTCTGAGGTGTATTTCACAATAAAATGTACACTGGCATCAGTGTGCATTTATTGTGCTGAGAAGTTTGATACCAAACTTCCCAGTTTTCAGTTTAGCCATTAGGGTGCTGTGGAGTTCGTGTTTGACAGACTCCCAGACCATATACTCTTATGGCTACCCTGCACTTACAATGTCAAAGGTTTTGCTTAGACACTGTAGGGGCATAGTGCTCATGCACATATGCCCTCACCTATGGTATAGTGCACCCTGCCTTAGGGCTGTAAGGCCTGCTAGAGGGGTGACTTATCTATGACATAGGCAGTGTGAGGTTGGCATGGCACCCTGAGGGGAGTGCCTTATCGACTGAGTCATTTTCTCCCCACCAGCACACACAAGCTGGCAAGCAGTGTGTCTGTGCTGAGTGAGGGGTCCCCAGGGTGGCATAAGACATGCTGCAGCCCTTAGAGACCTTCCCTGGCATCAGGGCCCTTGGTACCAGGGGTACCAGTTACAAGGGACTTACCTGGGTGCCAGGGTGTGCCAATTGTGGAAACAAAGGTACAGGTTTAGGGAAAGAACACTGGTGCTGGGGCCTGGTTAGCAGGCCTCAGCACACTTTCAAATCATAACTTGGCATCAGCAAAGGCAAAATGTCAGGGGGTAACCATGCCAAGGAGGCATTTCCTTACACCTGTGGTATAGTGCACCCTGCCTTAGGGCTGTAAGGCCTGCTAGAGGGGTGACTTACCTATGCCATAGGCAGTGAGAGGTGGGTATGGCACTTTGAGGGGAGTGCCATGTCGACTGAGTCATTTTCTCCCCACCAGCACACACAAGCTGTGAGGCAGTGTGCATGTGCTAAGTGAGGGGTCCCCATGGTGGCATAAGACATGCTGCAGCCCTTAGAAACCTTCCCTGGCAACAGGGCCCTTGGTACCAGGGGTACCATTTACAAGGGACTTATCTGTGTGCCAGGGCTGTGCCAATTGTGTGTACAGAGGTACAGTTTACGGAATGAACACTGGTGCTGGGGCCTGGTTAGCAGGGTCCCAGCACACTTTCAGTCATAACTGGCATCAACAAAAGGCAAAAACTTAGGGGTTAACCATGTCAAAAAAGGCATTTCCTTATTGTACGAAAGTACCATCTTGCCTGGCATGTTACCACCATTTTTCACTGTATATATGTTGTTTTAGTTGTATGTGTCACTGGGACCCTGCTAGTCAGGGCCCCAGTGCTCATAAGTGTGCCTGAATGTGTTACCTGTGTTATGACTGTCTCACTGAGGCTCTGCTATCCAGAACCTCAGTGGTTATGCTCTCTCATTTCTTTCAAATTGTCACTAATAGGCTAGTGACCAATTTTACCAATTTACATTGGCTTACTGGAACACCCTTATAATTCCCTAGTATATGGTACTGAGGTACCCAGGGTATTGGGGTTCCAGGAGATCCCTATGGGCTGCAGCATTTCTTTTGCCACCCATAGGGAGCTCTGACAATTCTTACACAGGCCTGCCACTGCAGCCTGAGTGAAATAACGTCCACGTTATTTCACAGCCATTTTACACTGCACTTAAGTAACTTATAAGTCACCTATATGTTTAACCTTTACCTGGTAAAGGTTGGGTGCTAAGTTACTTAGTGTGTGGGCACCCTGGCACTAGCCAAGGTGCCCCCACATTGTTCAGGGCCAATTCCCCAGACTTTGTGAGTGCAGGGACACCATTACACGCGGTCACTACATATAGGTCACTACCTATGTGGAGCTTCACAATGGTAACTCCGAATATGGCCATGTAACATGTCTAAGATCATGGAATTGCCCCCTCTGTGCCATCCTGGCATTGTTGGTGCAATCCCATGATCCCACGGGTCTCTAGCACAGACCCTGGCACTGCCAAACTGCCTTTCCAGGGGTTTCACTGCAGCTGCTGCTGCTGCCAACCCCTCAGACAGGTTTCTGCCCTCCTGGGGTCCAGCCAGGCTTGGCCCAGGATGGCAGAACAAAGGACTTCCTCTGAGAGAGGGTGTTACACCCTCTCCCTTTGGAAAATGGTGTGAAGGCAGGGGAGGAGTAGCCTCCCCCAGCCTCTGGAAATGCTTTCATGGGCACACATGGTGCCCATTTCTGCATAAGCCAGTCTACACCGGTTCAGGGACCCCTCAGCCCTGCTCTGGCGCGAAACTGGACAAAGGGAAGGGGAGTGACTACTCCCCTGACCTGCACCTCTCCTGGGAGGTGCCCAGAGCTCCTCCAGTGTGCTCCAGACCTCTGCCATCTTGGAAACAGAGGTGCTGCTGGCACACTGGACTGCTCTGAGTGGCCAGGGCCAGCAGGTGATGTCAGAGACTCCTTCTGATAGGCTAGCAACACCTGGAGGAGCCTATCTTCTCTCCTAAGTAGCCAAACCCTCTTTTCTGGCTGTTTAGGGTCTCTGTTTTGGGTATTTCCTTAGATAACGAATGCAAGAGCTCATCTGAGTTCCTCTGCATCTCTCTCTTCACCTTCTGCCAAGGAATCGACTGCTGACCGCGCTGGAAGCCTGCAAAACTGCAACAAAGTAGCAAAGACGACTACTGCAACTCTGTAACGCTGATCCTGCCACCTTCTCAACTGCTTTCCTGGTGGTGCATGCTGTGGGGGTAGTCTGCCTCCTCTCTGCACTAGAAGCTCAGAAGAAATCTCCCGTGGGTCGACGGAATCGTCCCCTTGCTACCGCAGGCACCAAAGAACTGCATCACCGGTACCCTGGGTCTCCTCTCAGCACGACGAGCGAGGTCCCTTGAATCCAGCAACTCTGTCCAAGTGACTCCCACAGTCCAGTGACTCTTCAGTCCAAGTTTGGTGGAGGTAAGTCCTTGCCTCCCCACGCCAGACTGCATTGCTGGGAACAGCGACTTTTGCAGCTACTCCGGCCTCTGTGCACTTCCGGCGGAAATCCTTTGTGCACAGCCAAGCCTGGGTCCACGGCACTCTAACCTGCATTGCGCGACTTTCTAAGTTGTCCTCCGGCGACGTGGGACTCCTTTGTGCGACTTCGGGTGAGCACCGTTTCACTCCTCTTCGTAGTGCCTGTTCCGGCACTTCTGCGGGTGCTGCCTGCTTCTGAGAGGGCTCCTTCTCTTGCTCGACACCCCCTCTGTCCCCAGACGCATTTGGCGACATCCTGGTCCCTCCTGGGCCACAGCAGCATCCAAAAACGCTAACTGCACGATTTGCAGCTAGCAAGGCTTGTTGGCGGTCTTTCTTCAGGAAAACACTTCTGCACGACTCTCCACGACGTGAGGGATCCGTCCTCCAAAGGGCAAGTTCCTAGCCCTTGTCTTTCTTGCAGAAACCTCAGCTTCTACTGTCCAGTAGCAGCTTCTTTGCACCCACAGCTGGCATTTCCTGGGCATCTGCCCGTCTCCGACTTGCTTGTGACTTTTGGACTTGGTCCCCTTGTTCCACAGGTACCCTCGGCTGGAAATCCATTGTTGTTGCATTGCTGGTTTGTGTCTTTCCTGCAGAATTCCCCTATCACGACTTCTATGTCCTTTGGGGAACTTTAGTGCACTTTTCTCCTACTTTTCAGGGTCTTGGGGTGGGCTATTTTTCTAACCCTCACTGTTTTCTTACAGTCCCAGCGACCCTCTACAAGGTCACATAGGTTTGGGGTCCATTCGTGGTTCGCATTCCACTTTTGGAGTAAATGGTTTGTGTTGCCCCTATCCCTATGTGTCCCCATTGCATCCTATTGTAACTATACATTGTTTGCACTGTTTTCTAATACTATACTGCATATTTTTGGTATTGTGTACATATATCTTGTGTATATTTGCTATCCTCATACTGAGGGTACTCACTGAGATACTTTTGGCATATTGTCATAAAAATAAAGTACCTTTATTTTTAGTATATCTGTGTATTGTGTTTTCTTATGATATTGTGCATATGACACTAGTGGTACTGTATGAGCTTCACACGTCTCCTAGTTCAGCCTAAGCTGCTCTGCTAAGCTACCATTATCTATCAGCCTAAGCTGCTAGACACCCTATACACTAATAAGGGATAACTGGGCCTGGTGCAAGGTGTAAGTACCCCTAGGTACTCACTACAAGCCAGTCCAGCCTCCTACACTTATAGCCACCATGCCCCCAGAACAGATTTTATTATTTCTGCTTTGTTTGCAAACCAGCCAGGGGGCTTTGATGTAACAAAATGACGACTGAGGCAAAATGTTCAACTCTGAATCGCTAAACAGATTCCAGGTTCAGATTTGAAATTTGAAAGTCCCTGGATCTCATGAAGTTTCCCAGCTGCTGTATGAAATGGCTGTACTGACCCACTTCCACTGAAACCATGGTGGACTCGAGCTCAGGGGAGCGCGAGGGATGTAGTTGACATGGGTCCACGTCAACTCGGGCTGGCGGCAAATGGTGCAGTGGTTGCTTTGGGTATCTGGTTCGTTAACTGTAGTAGCTGCAATTGAGAGGGGCCTGCAAGCTGAGGCTGCAGGTAGACTTCAGGGAGCCCAGGAGGGGTGAAACCATGATGGATTAAGACTCTGGACATGTGGGGGACCTTGCTGGCACTAGAGGTCCACTCCCACTCGGGTTGGTGCTGGCAGGTGCAGTGGTAACTTGAGGTGTTGGCTCCTTGCTGTTCCGGAGGCTGCAGAGTCTTTTCTTTGGAGTTGGTTAGAGAGCAGGTTCTTGTTTGAAAGAAGGCAGTCCTCCCAGGTTTCTGGAGTTACAGCTGCAGGACGAGGCATCTTTTGGTGCTGAGTCAGGAGTGTAGACAGACCAATGGGGATGGTATTGAGTCAGCTACTCTTCTCTTTTGCTGGTGCGTCTCTTCTTTGTCCTTTTCTTCTTAGGTCATCAGGACCTGCGTTTTAGGTTTCAGCAGTGCCACTTAAATTCTCAATTTAGGGGTGTTACAGGGACTGCCAGGTGGTAGCCAATGGGCTGATCCCATTTAGAGGCGACTACACTCTTTCTATGACCACTTCCGATGGGAAGTGGGCATAACCCTAATCCTAGTGGCCTAATTCCTTCCAAACAAATATGGAGGAATTTAAAAAGTGGTGTCCACTTCACTTCAGCTTGTCCACTTTAGGGGTGGGACTGGCATGAAGTGGGCACTCCTCCAAATCTGCCTAATTTTCACACCTGTTCTTCCACCATAAGTGGAGTCAGGACAGGGTGTCGATTGTTTCCGCCATCTGGAGAGACCTGGGTCGCATTACAAAGGCAGCTAGGCTTTTGAAGCTTCCTGTCCTGGAATGTCCATCCTTCCTGGGTGAGGTGCTAACACCTCCACCCAGTGCAGACTTTTGTCTCTGGCCCTCAAGAGCACTGTCTCTCATCTTGTGGGGTCAAAAACATGGCTGAGGTGGCTGAACTGTATAGGATCAGTGAGTCAGCACACTAGTAGCTGGTAGGTTTTCAGGGGGGGACTTCTAAGGTGCCCTTTGGATTAATTTCTTATTAAATACCTCACTGGAATCATTGAGGGTTTATTAATCTGAGATGTTTGGTACCAACCATCCCTGGGTTCAGAGAAGCCATCATGTAGGTGGGAAACTCGTAGTGACCAGTGTCCAGCATATGTACCTAAAATGGCTTCCCTGTTCACTTATGTCTGTTGACGGAGACATAGCAGGGGCATATCTGCTCATGAATATATCCTCTCACATGTGTCCTGATGCACCCTGCTTTAGGGGGTGACTTCAACCTGTCCGTTGCAGTAGTAGGGGACCTGAAACACAAGGATGTGTGACAGGTCGTGTTTTTAATTTTACCTGCACCAACACATGCATCCTCAGTTGCTGCATTATGTGAGTTTCGTGAGAGTTACATGGGTGTGGCACAAGTAGTGCTGCAGCCCTCAGGGGCCTGCCTTAGAACTCTAGGCACCAGGGTACCATTTATTAGGGACTTACAGAGGGTGCTAAAGAGTGTGCCTGCTGTGGAGAACAACTGTGCAGTTTTGGGAAGAGCTCTGGCACTGGGGTCCTACTTAGCTGGGACCCAGTGCACTTTGTCTAAATCACATCAGGTACCAGGCAAAAAGTGGGGGCTAACCATGCCAAAAATGGTGCTTTTCTACAGCGGGGGAAAGAAACACATGAGGCAGGGAGCTGTAAAACATGCATTCTTGTAGAGTGCATAACCAACAAAACAAAAACAAAAAACTAGTTCCCAATGGATGGATAAGAGCCAGCTAATCAGAGATAGCAAACAGGCCATGCAGCTGGGTGTAACAAACACAAGATCAACATACTGGGACAAAGGAAGTTATTGAATAAGAGGCGAGCAAAGGAATGACTATGAAGGCAACAAATGCTAATGATGCGCCCCCCCAAAAAAAGTGTTTTTTTTTTAGAACCCATAATAGGTTTTTTACAGCCAAACAGCTTGCACTCTCTGGTAGGCTCAGCCTAATGTTACTCTACAAAGACTGTTTCATTGCTCCTTTGACATGAAGTTGAAGTAAACAAAAAAATAAAAAAACAAAATGGTCAAATATCTTTTAACTAGCTAATATGAGGGATTTAATAAGAACCTCCAAGATGAATGTGTTAAAAGCAGATGGTAGCAGTTAGTGTGCTTATTTGTGTGTGCAAATAAATTGCTCTTTTGTTCCTTCCTTAACTGCTGTGAATAAGCCTGTTTCTGGCAATGCTAGTGCACACCTAGTACCGTAGGACAAATTAAAGACATGCTTAGATTACATATCATTGTATTTATTGCCTTTGTAGAGGTCTCAAGAATGACAGTGGGAAGGTACTGCATTTGCCATTGGGGACATATTACGTCTTAAAGATGTACTGCAATCATCAAAGCACAAACAGTTGTGTTCAGTTCTGTGACCTTCTTGTAATGGTTTGTATTTCTTTTTCATTGATATTCTTACTCTTTCTTTTCTCTCGGAGTTTAATTTGTGTCTTAAAAGCATTATTATTCTTACATTAATTTTAATTTTGTTGCAGGTAACTGTCCCCCTAAGTCATCTCATCAATGCCTTCCACTCTTTAAAGAGCTCTGCTACTTCGGTCAGTACAGCTTCTCTTTCAAGCTTACAAAGAGATGTGTCTGAGATCGAAGCTCCAAGCAGTGAGGTTAGTTAAAGCTCCTCTGTTTTGTAAATCAGAACCACTTTCTTGATTATGATTACTGATAATACATTTTTGTGTAAAAATTTTACCCATGTTTATTTTCAGCCTGTACTTAATCTTAGAGACCTGGGGTTGTTGGAGTTGAAAACTGACCAGCTAAATGACCTCGTTGACAGACTGCTTCCTGGCATTTGTACAAAGACTAAAGAGAGCTCTTCCCGGTGGCACACATCTCACAGCTCTGCAGAGTCCTTCTTCGAAAATAAGCATGGTATGTAAGATATGCAGGTCTCGGCCTAGCATAGAAAGACCGAAAGCAGTATTGCGGGACCATCTATTGGTAACACATGCTAGAATTGCACGGCACACATCATGAACATTCTGCACATGCTACTGGAATGTTTTGATGCAGTGGCCACAAAGCGAGCATAGGAACCTGTAAAGGGTCAGACTCACCTTGGGAAAACATGCATTACTGCAGAGGACTCTCACTGCTACCCACCAAATCATATGGGTTTGTTTGCATTTGGTCTTTGTGTTGTACCACTGCCCCAGCACACACAAATGTGCAGATCAATGGCATTTCAATATGTACATAATTGCTAGTCTTCTTTTCTGTCTGAGGATGTCAGAGTCCCTTGCTATATACAAAAAGCTACAATGTGGCAGTGGAACTGGACATAATTGGTAGGGGGAGCGGGTAGGGCCCCTCTTTCATTTAACTAGGCTTATTCTCCCTGTGCTTGAGATATTTTATTCTTTATTTGTTGAGGTTCATCACACTTTCCGTCTTCAGTTTAAGTCAAATTTAAATGCCTTTAAGTGAGCTCTTAAGACTGAAACCCAAATATCTTGTAGATTCCACAATCAACTGAAGCAGAGTACGCAATTTCAGATTTTCAGTTTGGGCATGATAATCATGTATTTTTAAGATGTTAGACCTGCTGAGATTTCTTTGAAAACCCAGTGCCAGCTCTAAGTTTCTGAGTTCACTTATTGGGGATCTGAGTGAATCTTCACCTGTGTTAAGAGAACCTTATCTGCTAAGCGGCACATCTGTTGAGCCGTTTCTTCCGATGTTGTGCCATGTATGCATCAAGTTTGCCCAGATGTTTGCAGCTAGTAGTTCTGTAAGCAGGGCAAAACATGTGACGGTAAATTAATAGGCGCATGACCTAATCCAAACTATGGGAGAGCACCTTGCTGAATAGCTCAGCATCTGTCTTTAATAAAGTTATGGGTCTATGTGGTTTACAATTATTTTGGCTTTTTCCTGGGTTTTGGATTAACTACCTCTGTCACTATATTAGTTGTGCCCTTCTCACTTGTAAAGGAGTTAAGCCCTTCAGAACTTAAAAAATTGTGGCTCCAGCACATGCACAATTTGTCTCGCCACAGGTTGCTGTGAACACCACATAAAATGCACAAGTTTTGCTTACTTCCGACATCATCATGCTGACATCATCGAGCAGAATGGAAAATTTCCTAGCTATCACAACAGAAAGTTTCAATTCTATTAAGGACGCAGAGGAGATTAGTCAGATCTTTCTTCACTTTATTTTCAACCTTTAGCCATTAAACTTTGTAAATTGAATTAGTATTTAACTACATTTCCCAATCTGGGTATCCTTTATGAAACAGGAAGCCATCAATAAGTGATTATATACATGTAACGTATTAACCGTGTATTACTAAGCTTATTATATATCTTCTGCAGCAAGGGTAAGCATAAAGATACAATGCTGAAGGGTGTGACTTATCCT
This sequence comes from Pleurodeles waltl, assembly GCF_031143425.1. NCBI lineage: Eukaryota > Metazoa > Chordata > Amphibia > Caudata > Salamandridae > Pleurodeles > Pleurodeles waltl. The sequence continues at coordinate 755,852,004 of NC_090449.1, read as the reverse complement.
TGGCTTTGTGTCCTTAATAGGATTAAAACCTTCTGTTACGATACCTAGGACATTTTTTTTTTTGTGTCGGGACCAAAGGTGAGGATTAGGCTAGTTTAACGCTACTCCACCACAAATGATGCTGAATTAGGGATTGGTTTAAAGTAGAAACTCTTAAAGGTAGAATCCAAGGACCAGTCTGCTGTATTAAAAATGTTCTCTAAGCGGGTTCTCAAAGAAAAAGCCTTGGAGGCCATAACTCCTCTAACGTAGTGTGCCCTGAAACAGGAAGTTTCAATATTCGCTTCTTTCATGATCCATCTGACCTCCCTGGCAATGGGCAGCTCTATGAGATTTGGTGAGGGTGATGAGCTATTGCTTTTCACCCTGAAGACGGAGCTCCACCGTCATGGATTCGTAAGCATTAAATGCTCTTACCGCACACAATTTTAGAACATGTGGAAACAAAGAACAGGATACTAGTCTGGAATTATATTTCGTTTTTGGAAATATGAAAGGTCGCCCTCTCTGGAGTGAATACTCTACCTGTTATGTGCTGGGTTCTCACATCTGAGACTCTGCAGCAAGACACTACAAACAACAGTGTAGCTAATTTCTCTGACATTTGCTTTCCTGACAGGTACTTTTTTTTCGAAGCCCATGATTTGAATAGGTGTAAAACTTTATGGAATGTCAATAAAGTAGAGTATCTAGGTTCCAGAGGAAAAGACAGTCTAATGCCTCTCAGCTTGCTAACGAGAATATTTCCCTATCAGATGCCCATCAATTGGAGAGAGACCTGCTGAAATAGCCAACCTAAATTTGTTAATGGATCTGTACACCAAGCTGCTTGACACTAAAGAAGCAAGAAAATGTAGGATGTGGACAACAACCGCCCCCACAGGATCCAGCTGCCATTGAAGAACCCAACCATCGGGACCAGGCCGAGCGGTATCTCTTCTTCGTGCTGTCCACCCATGCTATGGCGAGCAATGAAAAAGCTTCCTGTGAAATGCCCAGGCCTTTTCAACATTCCAGGTAATCCTCCATCCCATGAGATGAAGGGACCCTGCTTGAACCAGGTGATGAGGATTCCACTGGGGATCTCAGAGAAGATCTGGATATAGGGGTAGAGGGATTGGAAGATCCCAAAAAAGTTTCAAATCTGGGTGGTCACTACTAGGTCTGTTGGCTGTCTCCTACCCAGGGTGGATCTTCACCAGGGTAGGAAACGCATACCCCTTCTCCCTGCTTCAGTCCTGGGGGAATACATTGGTTGCCACTGCATTGTGATCTGGCCTCTAACTGCAGTATCTGTCCAGTTCATGATCCAACTTAGAGGCAAAGAGATCCATTGAGAAAGGACCCCATTTGGAATATATATCCTGAAACACCTGTGGGTGTTACTGACAGACTGGCATCCTGCAAATTTTGGAAGTACCAGACCGCTACCAGATTGGATTCCACCCCGAAGATGTTCAGCTGATACCAGACTCTGGTTGGCTAGGCAAGGAATACTATACTCCACTTTGACAGCTTTCACCCAAGATGCCAAGGCATCCAGTTTAGCCAGTTTTTACATATACGGATACATTTATACCAATCTACAGGAATTCAATAAGAATGCAGAAGTCCTACAACAGAAACTACTGGCATGGGGATACCCGAGACGCCTCATAAGGGGCTCTTATAAACGAGCCAAATATTATAATAGAGAGAGAGTGTATTTGAGGTTCAGAGGAGAGGTTGAAAAACTTGTTTGTGCGGTCCAGCACTCAAATTTAAAGCACAAAATCCGGTAGATAGTGAAGGCAAATTGGCATATCCTTAATACGGATAATGATATGCCACAGTTGGAAAATCCATGTTTGCCTTCAAGCAGAACCAAAATCTACGGAGTCTCCTAGTGAAATCGGCTGTATCAAATAGAAATAAATTTAGTAAAAGATCCCTCACTGGACAGAATCTGAAATGGGGCAATCACAAATGTGGGTCTTGTCAGCCCTGTTCTGGAGCAATTGTGTCAAGCATGCTGCAGTGGAGGAAAAGGAGTATTGTGCTGTCAGACATGACCAATTGTACGACAGCGAATGTAGTGTACCTGATCTGTGGCCCATGTAGATTGTGTTGTGTAGAAGATATAGGCCGTGAATTTAGAATACGATTCGGGGAACATAAATCAGCTATTTCTAACAACAGAGTGCGAGCACCATTGGTTGAACATTGGAAACTTAAGGAGCATACAGGTCTGACTTGGGCCATTCTGGGTGTTTATCTTGGACACAGGCAGACATGGGCTGAATAAGGTTATCTCTTGGGAAAATGATATTATTTGAATTGGGATGCAGGACGGATCTCGTGTGGTATTTAGTGAGGTTCCATCCTGCCTTGTCTCTCTCTTTCCTTCCACTTGTTTATTCTTTCGAATAGCAGTAACTCTGGGCCATTGACTCTTTTCTTCAAATTGTTTATTCTTGACCGTAAAAGTTCCTGTGATCCGCCACCGATTGCTAGTGAGTTATTTTGTGTAAGGGATTAGAGTTTGAGAATACTACCGATAAAATGCCTAGATTATTATAGTATTCTTTGGCATCAGTGTAGTACAGCCCTTGATTGGTATTGTCCAGAAAGACCGAAGATATGAGTCTCCCCATAGTTCTGTTTACCTGTGTGTTTTAGCTTCTTGTCAGGCAGCCAAAGTCAGTATTAGGATAATTTTTTGCCTTGCCTCCTTTTGGGTAACTAACTCTTCCTTAGGGGGAATTAGCCCTTTTTTACTGTTGCATGTATTAGCAGATTAGCAGTTATCCTCTAACTTTCCATTGTTGGATTGGTGGCCTGGTCTCCGCAGTAGTTTGAGTTTGATTGTTTTGGGAATTTCAAGACTGGTAGTAATATTGCAATTCCAGTTCTGTGATCCCTTCCAGCGCATCACATGTTAGGAGGATTTGGTTAGGCATTGATATCCCGTAAGTCCAAATAGGCAGGATGTTCGCTTCTTGGGGCATTGCATTCCAGATGGATAGTTAGGACAAATTCCCTCTAAAGGTGAAAAGCAATCAGGGTGCTTTCCATATCGCCATCTATATTTTGTTCTGGTTGTTTTCGATGTGTTTTTTTTTTTTTTTTTTTTTATGTACCTATTCCAAGATGGCGCCTATGGTTTGGCTTATTATTGTTTTGTATTTCGTGTAACTGAAGGACACGTCCCTTCAGGCCTCATTCTGGGGTCGGATTTATATTTATTGGCGGGTTCTCGCAGGCGTTTTATCTTTCATACCTCTTGTCTGTGGGATGTTCACTTTTGAGAAAGCAGAGATCTGGACCCTTCTATCCTATCATCCGGTAAGGTATCGGGAGGTAGGGTGTATCTTAGGGGGAGCCATGCCCTATCAACTTGGTGGTCTTAGCCTCTATCTAAGTGGAGGTCGGGTGGCAGCCCTGTGAGCTGGGCATATAGCAAAAGCGGGAGAGCTTCATTCCAGATGATTAGATTTCCATCTTCTTTTTAAGGCACATTTAAAGACTTTTTTGTACACATTTTCTTCTCTAGGATCTGGCCTTGTAGAAGTATGGCAGGATTTGGTATGAGCGCCATATGTGAGTTGGAGGATGTGATCATTTTATATTACTGACAGCCTTGTGACTACATACGTGTTTTGAAATTCATGCTAGATAGTGCCCTTTGTGTGCCTGTACGGTGGGCGTATTATTTCTTCCCCCTGGTTGTGTAGAATGGTGGCGGTGTTTGTTACCATTTATTCAATGTAAGTTTGTGTTGGAGGATGTGATTATCCTGCCTCATGCTGACAGTTTTTTCACTATAATTTACCAGACATCTGCATCAGACAGTCCCTCATATGTGCCAATGTGATGGGCTTAACTTTTCTCCCTTCAGCTCTTCTTTTGTAGGTTTCTATATAGTGGGATCGTTCCTGTATGTGGGCAATATAAAAGTGAGATCTCTTTGTTAATATCGCCTCCTCTGCTGTAACAAGGACTCATGGAGGGATTTGGAAGTAAGTATTTGAGGAGTATATTAAGGGGAGACATTCATTAGCCCATGGATGGACGATGTTTGATCAGTCTATGTATTCCTGTTTTTGAATGATTGTAGGGGAGGACCTATATATACTGGACCTTCATACTTTGGACAGAGCCTGAAAGGATCCGTTACTTGGAGTGTGTGTGCTCCGTCATCGCTTTAACATCTGAACCACATACATCTTTTGAGTATATTATCAGTGCCTAGGATCAGCAAGTACTCCTTTTATGGTGCTTCAGAGATGCCCATCTCTACCCATGGTTTTGGAGATGGCTGATCAGTTTTTGTTTTGTTTCTCTCTTACTTTCTTACAGGAGGATCAGTAGTTATTGGGCCACTTTGGAAAGTAATTGTTACTTTGGTCCCTGGGTCTCAACAACATCTCATTCACGGTTCACCCTGACAGTTGAAAGTATTTACTAAAATGGAAATTGAAGATATTTGGTTTAGCTTGCAGTCTTGTAGATAGGCCAGCTATCTACTTGCAACTTACTGTGGGTTGAATTAGGCATATTAAGCATCCTCTTATTATCATCACTTTAATATATTTCTTTTTACCAGAGTTGGATGGGTGAATTTGTCTATGTGGCGACTTTGGTGGTAACTTTTGTGGTGATACTAGGTATCATTATTTTTTCAGTCTTCTTTCTTTAACATCTGTCGCACACAATTTATTGGTGCATGCTCACATTTTTCGGTAATGGTGGTTGTTGGAATAATCTACTTGCAAAACCTATGGCTTTTTACATAAAAAATACAGCTTTTCTAATCTGAGCCCTGTTTTTATACTTATTAGAACAGAAGTATCTGAGGTGCAATAACCTGACCCTGGCAAATATGTTGTAACCATAATGATTGTATTTAAAGTGATTCAACAGGTGGGAATGCTGTACCTATAGATTGCTAAAATATTTTACCTATTTTGTGCTATTGTGGGGGATCAGCCTGAAGCAGTGAGAGTTGTGTGTTTGATTCAGTATGAGTATGGCTGAAGGGGCACAAGCGGTAGTTGAGTGAAATGGAGGATATGAATGTTGATCGGTTGTATTAGGGGGCTTAAATGGTCTTTGTTATAATTTAATTATTTTGCTTTAGTGTAAGTATATCGTTTGATATTCAAAAATAAATGTTGTGTAATTGTACAGATATTTGGATGCAAATCAATATATAATAAAGATATGTAATTGATCTTATTAGTGGGCTCTAAATGCATTCTGTGTAAATACTGTACTGTTTAGTTATTAGTGTGGTGGCCTTGTGTATTGATATTGTTGTTCTCTTAGATAGGGTTGCCCAATCCTCTTCCAGGGGCCCTCTTCTGTACTCTGGCTAGGCAGTAGGTACAAAAACTCAGAGCTAAATCAGAGAGCTTCGATTTGGTTGCCACCCGGTTGATTGATATAGCAGATCGCGGTTATATTGTACATTTTGAGAAGAACACCGCATTGAGCTATGTCTTTGGTTCAGCATTTCACTGCTAAGGAACCTGCCATCAACTCTAGACCATTTTTGTGCATGGTTTCCTCTGCGGAAGGCAAGACAGTTTTCTCTTGTGGAGAACTCCCCACAGCGAGCGCCCCAATCTGAGACGCTGGCACCCGAACCCACCACTAGATCTGGAAAGGAGCTGAAAATGACACTCCCGTTCCAGGCCTCCCTATTGGGCGATCCACCATTGTAGCTCCTGTTTGGCCTCTTCTAAGAGGACATGGACAGGGAATAAGTGAGACCTCTCTGAAGGTAAATGTTTTTGAGGCGTTGCAAAACATGATATAATGCAGGGGGCCGGGAAATGTGGCATGAATAGAAGTTGACAAAAGACCCATGATACAGGCCAGTTTTTGTGGGAAGTGGATGATTTGGACAAGGTTCTCCTGAGCTCACGTTTTATTTTGGTAAGCTTCTGAGATGGAAGGCTGTGGGTGGCTTTGACTGAGTCCACCACAAATCCCAGGAACTGCAAGGTTTGGTCGGAATTAGGGCAAACTTCTTCTCGTTTATCACAAACCTGAGACTCCAGATGTTCGATAGACAACTGCAGATGGTTTGATACCCGCTGTGGACACTGGTCCATGGTAAGAATATTGTGCAGATAGATGATTTGTCTGCTACCTCGTGCTCTCAAGTGTTTCACCACCGGTTTCAAGACCTTGGTGAAGCTCCAAGGAGCGGACGATAGTCCGAAAGGGAGGAAAGTGAACTCGAAGATCTGATACTTCCATTGACATTGCAGGAAGTGTCTGTGAGGGGGAAAAATCGGAATGGCGAGATAGGTGTCCTTCAAGTCCAGATGCACCATCCATTCGTCCTTTTGAAGCAAGTCCCCGAGGAGATAGATGCCCTCCAACTTCTACCATCCCTCTTTTCCACCAGGAAGAGATTGCTGAGAGAGCGATAGTGGTGTAAATGGGTTGGAACAATTGAGCCCTTCTCCAAGAGTTCAGACATCTGAGTATACTAGGACTGATTGGGCTACGAGAATGATAGAGGTCTTGGTCTGGATGTTTGGAATGGAGAACTATAGAACTCTGTTTGAAAACCTCTCCCGATCTGAAGGTCCGAGGCATTTGATGTAAGGGCCTTCCACTTGTGAAAAAAATCTGGCAATCTTTCTCCGAGTCTGATCCCATCGGAGACTTGTGCATTCACCTGGGGAGGTATTATAGGAGCTGTTTACTCTGGAACCTCCTCTCGAACTGCGTTGTTGGGAGTAACCTCTAGTTGGGTATAAGGCGCCAAACTGGGATGCGTCCCGCCATTGTTCTTGTTGATTGCTAGAACCTCTGGCCAGGGCTTGGTGGGCTTGATGGACGATGCGGCCGGTTGAGCACCCCCTTCCACGACCAGGGCTGGTAAAAACACAAAGGGTGAAGATTCTCTTAATACAGACGTGAGCCTTATCTAAGGAGTTAAAGGTATTAACAAACATGCCCAGTTCTCGAATAAAGGGATCCTCTAAAAGCCCCCCGCCCCCCTTTCCACCCCTCAACTTGTGCTATGGGACCAGCCTCTGAGGTGGCAAGTTCACTCCCTTTTGGGTCAATTTTAATTAGAAGGGATCTGAGCCTTTGTGTGGAAGTGACACAGTTGGCATGTCCCAGGAAAATGATGGCCCCTTGGGCCCAACCCGATAAAGCTTCTGGGGAAATGAGGGTGTCAGATGCTTTAACATCTTTGGGCATGTCTAAGATTTTGGAGAGAGGCACTGCTGCATCCAATAGCTTATCCTTACATGACCGCCAGGATCAATTTATACCCTTATTAGGATCCCTTAGAAATGTTTCCAGAAAGATAGCCACCCTGGCATCAATTTCAGGTGTTACTCCACTCTAAAGCTGTTAGTACTTCCTTGTCTAGTGGCTTTGGTAAACTGCCTGACACTTAAAAAGCCAATTTTGGTGCTGGAGACCACTCAGTGAAACACGTATGTAAAAAGTCATCCGGGTCCAACATGCCAGCATCCAGGGTCTGTGACGGGTTGACTGGTTCGAATCAGTCCCCTGGGAGGGAGGGATTGCCAGAAGGGCACCAGGGCTGAGGTAGTTCGACGTCCCCATCAGAGATATTAGGGGAGTTGTCCCCAGTTAATGGGTCGGGGAAGTGCTGGGCTGGAAGGAGGAGGCTCCCAGAAGTGCTGGGGATTGGGTCTGTTTGGGTGCGGGGCGGGCTGGGAATTCATCAGTGCCTTGTTAAGACGGGCAAATGCATCCAGATTGAACCCCCCCCCCCCCCCCCCCCCATCCCTCCCACCCCCCAGGTTCATCTGTGCATTTGTGTTTCGTATCTTGTACTACCCTGGAGGTGAGAGGGGGCCAGAGGCCCAGGTGAGTCTGTGAAAGGGGTTTTTGGCACTGCGATTCCATCTGGAGAATCTTCTTCTACAAGGGCGCCACAGCCTGGAATACGGCTTTGAAAATGGACACCCCTTTTATATGGTAGAAATGTTCATCTACAGGGAGGTAGGTAACATTCTCCTTCTCCATATACTCTTTGGAGTGTTCCATAGTTAGAAATGGAGGACAATATATGAATCCTGTAAGAAAAGAGTGCAACAGAAGTACTGTGCAGGCCCAGAGATTATTAAAGTACCAAGGGTACCACAGTAAACTGGTGTAGAAGTGACCTCTGGACACCACACTCCACTGGATATTGCAGGATTGGAAACACTGCCTGGGTCATTCCCCAATTATACTGCCTTAATAAAGGCTCACCTTACCCCTAAGGGTGTTCAGGCAGGGGTTCATTTTTTAATAATCTGTGTTTTTATGCTCAAAACAGGTGAAATACCCAGTGCCGTAAGGTAGGAAAGCCCCTGGCGGCAGGATGGATTTCACTAGTTCAGAATACTTCAGACAGCAACGGTGAAATTGATGTGCTGGCTGCTGTGGGGGTTGAACGTGCAGTGCGTGATCTAGTTAAAGCACGGGCCCTCTAGTGGCCGGCTGACAGTGGCGCACATTAGAGCATGAAATGACAGAAGTGGCCGCGGAAGAGCCAGAACATTCTCCCGGCCGCTCTGTAAGAACAAGCATTTGCAATGCAATGGGTCTCGCGTTTGCTCGAGTTAAAGCTATTAGCGTTTTAAACTCCTAACTGGACTTTTCTTGCCACAAACTGAAAAGGAAAACAGTTTCACATAAGTGAGCCGACTGCCGCCATGAGTGCAAAGCAGACACACAAAAAGAAACAGACGTTCGCTTGCAGTGAAACGTATCGCCAAAAGTGCAATTATCCATGTAACTGGCAAAAGTGCAATTATCCATGTAACAGGGTCGATGTCATGCAAAGCGCTCGATTACTGCCCAGCAAGATCGCGCTGGCTACGAAATACAAATAAAAAGTAGTCCAGAAACCATATGGAAAACATTGAGGCTCGTATGTTTTCAGTAGCTGGCCGGTGTGCTCAAAGAGGGCTAAACACTGGAAAAGGCATGACGTGTGCATGCCTTTCACTAATAAAATCAAGCCAATTTTAAATGGCAAGCCCACGAACCAACCAAACTGAAGTGGTTAAAAGCCCATAGAGAGATTACACCAGGGACAGAGCGCTTTACACGCTCGACCCTAACAATTGAACTCTTTCTGTCCCCTTCCTCTTTGGAGGGGGAGGGGGGGGTCAAAAAGCTTACTAGGGAAAACATTTTTTAGAAAAAGAAAGGGATGGAGCTGGCTATCCTGGCATCGGATTGTGCCCCCCGTCCCTGAAACACCAAACCAGGGACCACGGTTTTTGTCTGTTCTTTCCATTGGTGATAGTCCTAGGCACATGTGGGGTACCGTTTTCATCTAGAAAAGTGTGGGATCGCTGAGTGGTAGGAATTTTGTGGAACCCCACAGGTTCTGGAACTTTCCCTCACAGATGTGAGAGAAAAATACATGGTTGCACTAGTCGAGGCACGTCACAAACCAGGGATCATTTTGGAGTAGTGATAATATTTTTCAGAGTATGGAAACTTGGAATTTGATACCCTTCACTATTTCATCAAATTCTGACACAAATATTCAGATTCAAAAGGTATCCCCCAGCTTATTAACTTTAGGGACTTTCGAGAGGTTTCAGGCTGAGCTGTTGAAAGGTAAGGACTGGACTCGGGCATAGTTGCTCCCATAACCATAAACTCAGATTTGGCTCAATTCTTACAGAGAAAGCTCTGCTTCATCCAAAAAAGCATGGGCTCCAAGCAGGAGGTAATGTTTATTTAGCTGTAAGATCAGCTGTCTAGCAAAAAGTGATTTTTGTGCCCCATGTGCACATTTGGAGGTTCACATGACCAGTGGTGTAACAATAGCCCCTGCATCCCCTGCAGTGTGGGGAGGGGGCCCCAAGGTCGGGGGGGGGGGCAGGCACTGTGCACGGGCCCCAGGACTGAGAGCTCCTGACTGGGTCTGAGCATGGGGGCATGACTGGCTTTAGGGCAGTACAACCAATGCACGGAGTTTGGTGTGGGCGCTGTGTTTAAAAAATTACTTATGGGCTTAGAAGCACTGAACTTGCGTCTGCATCCAGCAGTTTTCAGGTAACCATAAAAATGTCACAAAAACTCTGGTGATTAATGTTACTACTAGTGAAAGATCCGAATTTTGTCTAGTGGCAGTTTTTACACATCATAAAGTAGCACAGAGGGATAATGTGCCTGCTGCAAAGAACGTGTACCATGCAGATCACAAAACTGACACATTATGAGTGGTGCTTCAAAAAATAAATGTATGTCAGATACAGGCTATGGAGAGGTGAGGAGCACTGTTGGAGAGTGGTAGTGAGGAAATTAGTAGAGAAGCAGGTCGGGTGCCAAAAAGACCATCGCGCCAGGTGCCACCAGTGCTAAAGCTGGCCCTGCGTGGGAGGCCCACCCTTCATGTATTTTGCAGGGGGACACCCTCAGTTTTGTAGTTACGCCTCTACCTATGCCATGGGGTATACATACACATTAAACAGAACCTGTGAGTAGAAACGGGGTATTTAGGCAAATCAGCAAATTCAATGCAGATTTTATGACTACAGCTAGTTTAGAAACAGCAATATCCATCAGAAAGGGGATCCGGAAATGCCCGACCACTGTTCCAGGGTTTCCGACGATATTGTGTGGTCAGCTGCATCATAAGCTGTGGATTGGTCAGTGTGTAAAAGTGGTGGTTAAAAATTTGCTTGTAGATTACTAGTAATTTCATATAAATAGGTGATGTTTTAGCGAACACTGAATCAACTCCAGAATGAAGGGGTAGTTTGTGTTTTTGTTTAAGACGTGGTAAAGAGAAGGCGTTGTTTAAAGCGAGTGTCCATCATTGCTTTCCATTGCTTTCATCTTGTTTGCCTCGGCAGCTTGTTGGTCTCCTCAAGTATGACTGAGGTGAAAACAGAGTATCGCAGAAGTGGCAGAGTGGGAGAGTATATAGAATGATCCTGGAAGTTGAAGATAGGGTTGTGGATTTCAGGAATTTTAAAAGTTATAGCACATATTCTGAAGTTCTGGCCATTACATTGATCACTGCAGCCTGTTGGTACTTAAACCTGTGACTGTCCTGTACTTGTGTTACATGCATTTCTTCTCCGACTCTCCTAAATGTTTTGTCTTTTTAATAATCTCTGTTGTTTAATCCTTGCAAGTATATTCTTTGTAAACACAGGTACATGCTCTTTTCTCTTGTCCTTTCCTGCTGTGTGATATGTCCTCGAGACCATGAAGCAGAAGTTTGAAATAAAAGCATTCAGAAGTTCCAAGTCCGGAGCATTCTGCTTAGTTCAACCTGTCAGCATAGGACATATATTGATTGTAAGCTGACAGTTGAACGAGTATACTGATGGACTCTAGCCGTTGGCATGTCGCTTTAACAACATTCATCTGCAAATTTTGCATCAGATCCTTTTGCATAGTTCTGCAAAATTTCTGAAATATTTTGCAAGATTTTGCAAAATTATGTGAAATGGAAGTACAGCATTTTGGCTATATTTTATGGTGAAGTGCGTCCACGTGAGGATAATAGAACAAAGAACAGAGGTGCAGTGAACAAAAGCCGCTCACATTACGGTTGTACGCATTGCTCCTGTGCTCCAGCGATAGAATTTTCCCTCAAACTGTCTTTAATTATGTGACCAGGCATAATGGCGACATTTTGGGAATTTCCCGTAAGAAGTAAAATGAGAAATTCCTGAAATTACTGTGGCATAATGAAAAATTTCACCTGGACCTCCTTTTTATTTACTGGTTTATGTGCCATAATGGGAACTTAACTCACTTAAATCAAATGTGCATCTGAACTGTATGTCATACCTACAAAGGTGACTAATATGGGTGACTAAAAAGAGTAATAATCAGAAGAAGTAATGGTCAAGTTTAAATAATGTCCAAGGATAAGTAATGCATAGATAAACTAAAAGGTAAAAATGAAGTAATGGTCAGATAGAAGTAATTATCAGCTTTAAATAGTGGACAGGCGAAGAACAGTAGAAAGTAGTGGTCAAGCTGACGCAACTGTGAGTGAAAATAGTGCAGCTTGATGTACTGACATACATTTGTAGTAAGAATACATCTCATTTGAGCAGGTAAGCATGTGCAGGGGCGTTTGCTCCTGCCTCCTATGTATGTTATGATAAGTTTAAAATGCCATTCAACTCCGGCACTGGGCACAGTGTGCTACAAATACAATGGATTATGTTTGCGCTAATAAAAAGTTGCTGTTATGGCAACATGAGGCCAAGTAAAAGTATTTTGCATTCTGTAGTCCTTGTGCGCTGTAAATACGTACATTAAAAGAAAAGTAAATCCGTAAGTTTGTAGACTGTCTCACTTTAGGTCCATGTCTCCGTCTATCCAGTACGCCAGTATGTTAGAGCCGGTTCCTCCTGGGCAGCACCCCATGATCAGCACGACAACAGCTTGGATGGGGTGAATGTTGAAGATGAGCGAGAGCACAAAGCCAGTCAAGGGCATTATTCAAAACTGGCAGAGGAAGCCCACGATGATACCCCAGGGTCGTTTGATGTGCCCCCAAAACTTCTTGACATTCACAGTGCAGCCCATGGAAAACATAACCTGGGCCAGCATGACCGTGAGCACGGCGCTCAGAACTGTGTTCAAAATGAGGTTAAAATTGTCAGGTGGCAGCAGGCAGGAGGTGCCCTCGCAAATTGTAGCGTTGGACGAGCAGTTTGGAGAATCCATTATTGCTGCAAACTTCTTGATTTTTGGGATGCAGAAAATGAAAATGCTTTTTTTTTTCTAACGGGAAATGTGGTGACCACCTTTTGAGTGTTTTGGCAAAAATCAAAAAAGAGGCTGACGTTCGGAGGAAGATTCACATTCCCAGAGAAAGACCTGTTTTCGCATCTCTCCTTTTAAACTGTATAGAGGCAATAAAAAGTAATCATTAGTGAAGGTTTTTTTATGAGTTCAGTTGTCAGACGTATATTTTGGTTATGCATTCCCGCTCCGGAGAGAGCTGATTTTGTAAAGTAAACACAGTTTATTGCAGCTGTCAGCGTGGCCTTCAATAACCAAGAGAGACACTGAGGTAGAGGGACTGTTCTGAGTAAATGCATACCTCCGGGCTTGTACTCTAAGCTCAAAGTGTCAGACAAGCGGTCACCAGAGAGAGAACAAGCATTTGGAATGCAATAATCTTGTGTTTGCTCGAGTTAGAGCTCATAGCGTTGTAAATTACTGACTGGACTTTTATTGCCACACAAAGTGAAAAGAACGAGGAAGAGAGCGAGCTGGCCCTGGAAAAGCCCCCCTCTGATGTTTGTTTATGTTTACAGAGGGAGCTGGTGGGGAGGAGGGACTGAACACACACCCACAGTGCAAGGCAAACAGTCCAATACTGAAAGAAAAAGTCCCCTTCAGAAGAGATAAACAGGACAAAGCATAATTACAAAGTACTTTGTGCTGCTCCCAAAGTGAAAAAGGCAGGACAAAGAGACAGAACTGACCACTAGCAAGCAAGGATTTTTGAAGGACACTGCAACTAACAAATCAAAACACTGGAACTCACTCTATCGTAGCAGGCCGAACGCTAACGTTTGACCTAAAAAGCAATTAGTGACAATATAACAACAATTATGGCTCTCATGAGGCTGTGTATATACATTTCTGTGCCAAAACAGCCCAGGAAAGTGTCACAAATAAGGTAATACCAGTAAATAATCTGAGCGACAAAAGGCACTTAACTGAGGCTGTTGGAACAGCGAAGGAAGAGGAGGCTAGAGGGCCTGTGGAGAGTCTTCAAAGCTGTTGCTGCATTTGGATTGGATGAACTGTTTTCTTTCTTAGCAGTGTTGCTTGGCAAATGTAGTTTAACACTGATTCAATTTACAAAGTTTAATGGGTACTGGTTAAAAATAAAGTGAAGAAAGATCAGACTAATCCTTGCCTCCGGTCCTGACATAGAATTCAGTGATCTTGTACATATGTCGTATAATTGTAGCCTTGTCCATTCTTATTCAAGGAAAATGTAGAATATTGTTTTATGTTCTCATCACACCTTGCCCTACCTAGATAAACGGTTTACATGCAGTTATTCCCCTTAAGTGGAATACCTTACTTTTGGACCTGCTCCTAACTATAGCTGAGAAAAACATTCTAAGCACATAAACTCTTACGGAAGTCTTTATGGATTTTGCTAGTAAACAATGTTGCAAGGGGCAACTAGGATCTAATACCTAACTCAAAGCCTGTAGCCTCTCTGGAATAGATAGTGTCTGCAGTAAGTCCATTCACCATAAATGGATCATTCTTTCAGACTACTAAATTAGAAACGTCTTGTTTTGCTCTGAAACTGAGTGCCAGAGCCTGTAGGCCATATTCCCTTAGAAGGTTTACATTCAGTAAAGTCAGCTTTAGTAGTTTGATATGATACACTATGCAGCTTGCCAGCAGATTCAGTGGTTCTGGGTTTTCTCCTGATAGCTTATTTTAAATGAATTCCATTGACAAAGTCCTGGGAGCAGGCTCATCCCACTCATCTTTCAGGACTACACCTACTGTTTAATCTGTTGAAGTACGGTGCCACATCTGGCACTTGGGTTACCAGTCCTTCATTTCTGGGTGCATCTTGGGTGACTGTCAGCGCTCACTTAGCGATCTGGGGGAATCATTACAGTAGTGGTCCAAGTGGGTCTTATCTTGTTAGTGTTCACCTGTCCAGTTTCAGTGTGATCAGTGTGGGTCAGTCTTCTTCTATCTCAGTGGTTGATGAACTCTTAGGTTTGGTGCTTGAAATATTTCAGGGGTGGAAAGGCGGTGAAGCGTGCAAGGGAATGCAGATATTGTGAATAGAAGTGATCCAAGAAAAGTTCCTATACATTTCCAGATCCTGACCATGGTTCACAGCTGTGTAGAAGGAAAAGCCTAAGAAGAATTATAGGAACTCTGTTTTTTTTGGCCTGCTAAATCAAACCCACCAGCCAGTCATTCACGATAGTCCACTTATGTCATTCTCTGATTCCATCCCACATCCTGGGCTCAGAATTGCGTAGCCCACCTTTCTCCTCATGTGATCCCAGAAGTTGAAGACATTGTGTTGGGTTTGGCTCCTGGCTCTTTGGGATAGATGCTCTCCATAACCAGAAACGTCATTTGACTGGCCATGCAGAGTACTGTCCAGAGTAGGGGCTAATCCATACACACCTTGTCAAGTCAAACCAGACAAAGACTTCATCAAAAATATTATCTTACTTTTTGGTCATGGCATCCCTGTTCGACACTGTGAACAGCTCCAAATGAAAGTGTCAGGCTCTCCTTTAGTCAGAAGAACAGTCGGAAAGGAACTGAACATATTGTGCAGCAGTACACATGGTGCACCCGGGGGAAGGGGTAGGCACCACCAACAATCAATCAATCTCTCTTGCTCTTTCTCTTTCTCTCTGTCACTTTCTCTCTCCTGCTCATATTCTCTCATTCTCTCTCTCCCTCCTAGGTGGCAGATCTTTGGCTGTGAGGAGTTAATACAAGTTTATTTTCGGCCACCACAGCATCTCAGAACTTAATATTAATGAGTTCTGTGTTTTTTTTCCCCACAGGTTTTCCAGACTTTTATAATATTTTGCGGTCTACTTCCTTGTGCAGACAACACCCTAGTCCCCTTCGGAGTATGTGCACAGATCTTCAATACTGGCCAGGTATGGTATTTACATTGGAAACAATTGCTTTCACTTAAATTTGTGGTGTTTTTATGGTTACATTTACATAGATTTTGTAAAGTTATTTTTTATATATGTTTTCATATAGCTTTCAAGAACAAGAATCACATGGAACAATATTTTTCTCAGCCAGCGTACATATATTGTGCAATTATTACTTGTGATTAATTTTGGTTTCGTCAGTGCTAAGGACTCCTGTTAAAGACTCCAGGCACACTGGAATTCACCTTCCTTTCTCTTTCTGAAGTATGCTGTAGTGCAACAATTGCTGTTCAGCAGCATTCCATCTCCTGATTTAGACTGGACTCCTCAGAATAGCCCTGTAGGTTGTCATGTGGACAAACTGTAAGCATGTAATGCTGCCAAATTCTTCCTGGACCAAGCTTTTTTTTTCCCCCCCTTTCACCATCTTAGGCCGTTGCACATCCCTTTTGTCCTCCGGGTCCGTATGAGGTAGGTTGGGAGTGTGGTGTAGAATTGCTGTGGAAAAAAGGGTGTCTTACTTTGCTCTCTCTCGCCCCCTCCTCCTTTGACCACCTGCAGTCTTTAGTTATCACACAAACTTCCCCTACTTTAAAGACTCACCCCTTCCCTACTGGGTGTATGGAGAGCAGTGCATTCCACTGCTTACTTTTATTGGGCCTTTTTATTCCTTTGCAGCATCTGCGCCACCTAGTTTGGGCTGTAGATACTCGCAAAAAACAACGGCATACACAGGTAGTCTGCATCTCACCTCACCTCAAGTACATCAGTGGTGCCTGCAGCCACTTCTGGTTCAAGATGTCAGTCTTCGATGTGTACTCTGTACTGTGCTTTGCTGGACTATCTTCCATGCTCACAGATGCCACACCCACCATCTTGTAAGGTGTCTCAAAGAAGGGCTGTTGCTTTGGGGATGTGCAGCACCATAGAGTCCTGGAAGCAATTTGCCTTTGAGTATATTTTCACATCACATGTAGACAGATTTGTACTTGCTGAAATAACTTTTGTTATGTTACTCTTTACTGTTGATGTAAATATTGCCATTCAGAGCACTTTTTTTTTATAAAGAATAATGTTCGATCAATGGCCTGCAGGAAGAACATAGTAAAATATGAAGCATTGGTAAGATTAATTACATGGAACTATAAATGTCCAATTCATCAGTTTAGAAGTAGTTGCACTTCACATAATTGGTTTTAATTAAAGACTGTGTTCACCAAAAGATTAAAGAAAATCCACCTCTCAAGTACCTGTAGAAAACGAAACAGTCTGTCGGAACATTATGCAGTCAGACAAATTCGATGGCATGCCAAAAAATGTACCTGCACGGGATACACCCGTTTGCAGTGCACCCCTTCAACACACTGAAAAACTTGCATCTTCCCTGTGTGTTTTAACCAAGAAGTAGTGTTGCAGATATGTGAAACGAAAGGTGAATCCATTCATAATGTCAGGTCTTACCTGCAATTGTTGGGCTGTATTGCCTCCGCTCAAGGTTGACACTGGAGTAGCCCTTTCGATTGTTGATACTTACTTTTCCATATTCAGGTGATACAACAGACTGACTAGTGAGCAACTAGTTAGTTTATTGATAACCATTTAAATATTTGGTTTCATTGAGTCCGTAATCATGTAGATTTGAAACAGATAATGTTTGGTGTATGTTTTTTAAATCTGATAGAGACTTCTAGCAGCAGATTCCTTAGCTTAAAATTATCCCTAGGCTTCAGACTGGATCTGGAACTTTCTTGTGAGCAGTACCCATCCGTGCCGGTTGGGGGCTCCTTAGGGGACCCCCAACATTGCTCTCACCAGTCTTTTGGGTTTTTCTGGGAAGCCCGCGCTTCTGCCACCCCCTCAGACAGGTTCCTGCCCTCCTGCTGCTTGACCAGCTGAGGCAGAGGAAGGCGGAACAAATTTCCTCTGGTAGAGGGAGGTAACACCCTCTCACTTGGAAATAGGTGTTACACGGCTTGGAAGGGGTAGCCTTCCCAAGCCACCAGTTTGCTTTGAAGGGAACATTTGGTGCCCTCCTTGCATAAACAGATTTCACCAGTCCAGGGATCTCTCGGTCCCTGCTCTGGCGTGAAACCGGACAAAGGGGAGTGACCATTCCCCTGTCCATTACCACCCCAGGGGTGGTGCCCAGGGCTCTTTCAGGTGGGCACTTGATTCTGCCATCTTGTTTCCAAGATGTGCAGAGGCCCCTGGGAGCATCTGGGTAGCCAGGTCAGGCAGGTGACGTCACTGACCCCTCCTGATAAATAGTCACCTTGCAGGTGACCGAAACCCATTTTAGGGCTATTTAGGGTCTCCCTCTTGGGTGGGTCCTCAGATTCGATGTGCAAGATTCCACCCGGACCCCTCTGCATCGTTCAATTAATCTTCTGGCCACTGGAACTGCAACTGGACTCTTCAGGAAACAACAATCTGCAACTCCAGGGACGATTCCGCTTTGTAACCGTGTTTCTCCTGCTCCTTCCAGCAACTGAAGCATTTCCCCAGCTGTGCATCCTCTGAGGTCGATGAGACTGCAGCCTGCACCAAGAAGTAAGAAGGAATCTCCCTTGGAGTGAGGGAGTCACTCCCCTGCATCTGCAGGCACCAACTGCATCAACGACTGGCTGCGTGGATCTGCTCGCCTCAGGAACTGCATGGATCCTGCATCACAGGTGGTGGTCTGGAGCGGTCGTCTTGGTCCTCTCTGCCATCTGTCCAACTTGAGAGCTGGTAAACCCTTGCCTTTCCTTGCAGTACCTCTTTGAACTGTGACTCCTGCAACCACCAAGGCTTCTTTGCTCCCTCTCCAAGGGATCTTCACCCTGGACTCCCCTCCTTGGGTCGAGTCCCCTGGCCTTTGCTTGTTGGTGGTCTTCCGGCACCACTGACATACTGCAACGTGACAGCCGGCATGGGACACCATCTGTATCACTTCAGGGACTGCTCTTCATCTCCTGCACTGCACATCTGGTCATCTTCTTCCCCTGTTGACCTGGTTCTGCATCCACAGAAGGGTGGGTAGTGGCTCCTGCCACGAACCAGACATGCCATCATGAACTGGACTTGGTTCCCTTCTTTTGCAGGTCCTCTTCTGCCAGAATCCATCCTTTGGGTTCTTCCAATCTGATCTTGGTCTTGCACAATCCTTTTCCTAAGTCCTCCTGTTTGTTTTGGGGAAAACCAGATACTTACCTCTGCACTCCTGGTTGCTGGGGGCCATTCTGGTACTCGCCTCTCGCGGTTCCTAGTTTCACCAGCTCCCCTCTAACAATTCCAAGTTCTTGAGTAGGGGACTGTATCTCGCATTCCACTTTCTTACTATATGGTTTGTTCCTCCCCTACGGCCCTCTCCATTTCCTAATACATTTGCCAAAGCTTGTTGTTTTTATGCTCCTCACTGATTGCTATTGTGTATATAATTAGTGTGTTCACTTCAGTTAAGGGGACTGCCTACTAGTATTCTAATATTTGTGTTACCATAGTAATGTACCTTTATGTTCGATGGCATCTGTCGCTGTAGATACGCATGTTCTGCAATAGCTCGCCATCTGGTGTTGGGCCGGAGTGTTACAAGTTGTTTTTCTTCGAAGAAGTCTTTCGAGTCACGGGACCGAGTGACTCCTCCTTTTGTCTCCATTGCGCATGGGCGTCGACTCCATCCTCGATTGTTTTTTTTCCGCCATCGGGTTCGGACGTGTTCCTGTCGCTCCGAGTTTCGGAACAGAAAAAATAGTTAATTTCGGAAGATTTTCGTCGGTATTGTTGCGTACGGGATCGGCATACCTACATTCAACACCGCATCGAAGATCGAAGAGCTCCGGTGCCCTTCGGGGTAATTTTTCGATCCTCCGTCGGGGCCTGGTCGGCCCGACCGCGTGCTGAAGAACGCCGATGGAACGGACCCCGTTCCGTTTCTGCCCCAAATGCCACAATAAATACCCCTACACAGACCAACACTTGGTCTGCAACCTGTGCCTGTCACCTGAGCACAGCGAAGACACCTGCGAGGCCTGTCGTGCGTTCCGGTCCAGAAAAACACTCCGAGACCGTCGAGCCAGAAGACTTCAAATGGCGTCCGCACCGACAGCCCGACGGGAGTTCGAGGAACAGGAAGAGGAAGGTACCTTCTCGATCCAAGACTCAGACTCCGAAGGATTCGACGATACACAAACCGTGAGTAAGACGTCGAAAACCACACAAAGAAACATTTACAAGGCCCAGGGGACGCCACTGCCATCAGGCCATGGCTCAACCCATAAAATCGGTGACCGACCGTCAGCACCGAAAAAGGCCCAAACAGTGCCGAGATCGTCCGACTCCGGTCGAGACACCGGCACGCAGCCTTCTCGGGACCGAGAAAGTGCTGGAGACAAGCCTCGACACCGAGATGCCGGTGTGGACACGGCTCGACGCCGAGACAGCGGCACCGAAACAGATCGACGCCGAGAGGTTTCGGCCCCGAAAAGGAAAAAAGTCACCTCGGAGCCGAAAAAACACGCAGACACAGTTTCGACGCCGAAACAAACTGCAAGCGACCCAGCTTCAGGCTCTTATACAGAAGAGCACTCGCTAACCTCCCAAATGCAGAAGCATAGGTTTGAGGAAGAGCTACAAGCAACGGATGCGGATCATACGCAAAAGCGTATCTTCATTCAGCAGGGGACAGGAAAAATAAGCACCCTTCCCCCCATTAGGAGAAAGAGAAGGTTGGAGTTCCAGACGGAACAAGCACCACAACCAAAAGTGGTGAAAAGAGTTACACCACCACCCTCTCCTCCGCCCGTGATTAACGTTTCACCAGCACAAACGCCATCACACTCCCCAGCTCACACCACCATGAGCCAGGGTGACCAAGACCAGGACGCATGGGACCTATACGACGCCCCAGTGTCAGATAACAGCCCAGAGGCATACCCTACAAAACCATCTCCACCAGAAGACAGCACCGCGTACTCTCAGGTGGTGGCTAGAGCAGCACAATTTCACAACGTAAGCCTCCACTCAGAACAGGTCGAGGATGATTTCCTGTTCAACACACTCTCCTCCACCCACAGCTCCTACCAAAGCCTGCCTATGCTCCCTGGTATGCTCCGGCACGCAAAAGACATATTTAAGGACCCGGTCAAAAGTAGGGCAATCACACCAAGGGTGGAAAAAAAGTATAAGCCGCCTCCTACAGACCCGGCTTTCATCACAACACAGCTGCCACCAGACTCTGTTGTTGTAGGAGCAGCTAGGAAAAGGGCCAACTCTCACACATCTGGAGATGCACCACCCCCAGATAAAGAAAGCCGCAAGTTTGATGCAGCTGGTAAAAGAGTCGCAGCACAAGCTGCAAACCAGTGGCGCATCGCGAACTCCCAGGCACTACTTGCGCGCTATGACAGAGCCCACTGGGACGAGATGCAACATCTCATTGAACATCTGCCCAAAGACTTCCAAAATAGGGCAAAACAAGTGGTTGAGGAGGGACAGGCCATCTCCAACAACCAGATCCGCTCCTCCATGGACGCTGCAGATACAGCTGCACGGACAATTAATACATCTGTAACTATCAGAAGGCATGCATGGCTCCGAACGTCTGGATTTAAACCAGAGATTCAACAAGCAGTTCTCAATATGCCTTTTAATGAAAAAGAACTGTTCGGTCCAGAAGTGGACACAGCGATTGAGAAACTCAAAAAAGATACGGACACTGCCAAAGCCATGGGCGCACTCTACTCCCCGCAGAGCAGAGGGAATTACAGCTCATTCCGTAAACCGCCCTTTCGAGGGGGGTTTCGGGGTCAAAGCACACAAGCCAGCACCTCACAAGCCACACCGTCCAGTTACCAAGGACAGTATAGAGGAGGTTTTCGGGGACAATATAGAGGAGGGCAATTCCCTCGAAATAGAGGAAGATTCCAAAGCCCCAAAACCCCTACTACTAAACAGTGACTCACATGTCACTCACCCCCTCCACACAACACCAGTGGGGGGACGAATAGGTCATTATTACAGAGCATGGGAGAAAATCACTACAGACACTTGGGTTCTAGCAATTATCCAACATGGTTACTGCATAGAATTTCTACAGTTCCCTCCAAACATACCACCAAAAGCACAAAATTTAACAACACACCATTCCAATCTCCTAGAGATAGAAGTGCAGGCACTATTGCAAAAGAATGCAATCGAATTAGTGCCAAACACACAAATAAACACAGGAGTTTACTCACTGTACTTTCTGATACCAAAGAAGGACAAAACACTGAGACCAATCCTAGACCTCAGAGTAGTCAACACTTTCATCAAATCAGACCACTTCCACATGGTCACACTACAAGAAGTATTGCCATTGCTAAAGCTGCACGACTACATGGCAACTTTAGACCTCAAGGATGCTTATTTCCATATACCAATTCACCCATCGCACAGGAAATACCTAAGGTTTGTATTCAAAGGAATACATTACCAATTCAAGGTACTGCCTTTCGGATTAACAACCGCACCAAGAGTCTTTACCAAATGTCTAGCGGTAGTCGCTGCACACATCAGAAGGCAGCAAATACATGTGTTCCCATATCTAGACGACTGGCTAATCAAGGCCCATTCGTTAATAGAGTGCTCAAATCACACAAATCATATCATACAAACCCTCTTCAAACTAGGGTTCACCGTCAATTTCACAAAATCCAAGATTCGGCCACGCAAGGTACAACAATACCTGGGAGCCATAATAGACACATCAAAGGGAGTAGCCACTCCAAGTCCACAAAGAATTCAAAATTTCAACACCATCATACAACGCATGTATCCAACACAAAAGATACAAGCAAAGATGGTATTACAACTCCTAGGCATGATGTCATCATGCATAGCCATTGTCCCAAACGCAAGACTGCACATGAGGCCCTTACAACAATGCCTAGCATCACAGTGGTCTCAAGCACAGGGTCACCTTCTAGATCTGGTGTTAATAGACCGCCAAACTTACCTCTCGCTTCTGTGGTGGAACAACATAAATTTAAACAAGGGGCGGCCTTTTCAAGACCCAGTGCCACAATACGTAATAACAACAGATGCTTCCATGACAGGGTGGGGAGCACACCTCGATCAACACAGCATACAAGGACAATGGAACGTACATCAAACAAAACTGCATATCAATCACCTAGAACTTCTTGCAGTTTTTCAAGCACTAAAAGCTTTCCAACCAATAATAGTTCACAAATACATTCTCGTCAAAACAGACAACATGACAACAATGTATTATCTAAACAAGCAGGGAGGGACGCACTCCACGCAGTTAAGCATGTTAGCACAAAAAATTTGGCATTGGGCAATTCACAACCAAATTCGCCTAATTGCACAGTTTATACCAGGGATACAAAATCAACTCGCAGACAATCTCTCTCGAGATCACCAACAGGTCCACGAATGGGAAATTCACCCCCAAATACTGAACACTTATTTCAAACTCTGGGGATCACCTCAGATAGACTTGTTTGCGACAAGGGAGAACGCAAAATGCCAAAACTTCGCATCCAGATACCCACACAAACAATCCCAAGGCAATGCCCTATGGATGAACTGGTCAGGGATATTTGCTTACGCTTTTCCTCCTCTCCCTCTCCTTCCTTACCTGGTAAACAAACTCAGTCAAAGCAAACTCAAACTCATATTGATAGCACCAACTTGGGCAAGGCAACCCTGGTACACAACGCTGCTAGACCTATCAGTGGTACCCTGCATCAAATTGCCCAACAGGCCAGATCTGTTGACACAGCACAACCAAAAGATCAGACACCCAGATCCAGCATCGCTGAATCTAGCAATCTGGCTCCTGAAATCCTAGAATTCGGGCACTTACAACTTACCCAAGAATGTATGGAAGTCATAAAACAAGCAAGAAGGCCATCCACCAGGCACTGCTATGCAAGTAAATGGAAGAGGTTTGTTTGCTACTGCCATATTAATCAAATACAACCATTACACACAACTCCAGAACATGTAGTGGGTTACTTGCTTCACTTACAAAAATCTAACCTAGCTTTCTCTTCCATTAAGATTCACCTTGCAGCAATATCTGCATACCTGCAGACTACCTATTCAACTTCCCTATATAAAATACCAGTAATGAAGCATTCATGGAGGGCCTTAGGAGAATTATACCACCAAGAACACTACCTGTTCCTTCATGGAACCTAAATGTTGTCCTAACTAGACTTATGGGTCCACCTTTTGAACCCATGCACTCCTGCGACATACAGTTCCTAACCTGGAAGGTGGCATTTCTCATCGCCATTACTTCCCTGAGAAGAGTAAGCGAGATTCAGGCGTTTACTATACAGGAACCTTTTATACAACTACACAAAAATAAAGTCGTCCTAAGGACCAATCCTAAATTTTTGCCAAAGGTTATTTCACCGTTCCATCTAAATCAAACAGTGGAACTTCCGGTGTTCTTTCCACAGCCAGATACCGTAGCTGAAAGGGCACTACATACATTAGATGTCAAAAGAGCATTAATGTATTACATTGACAGAACAAAGAACATCAGAAAGACTAAACAACTCTTTATTGCATTTCAAAAACCTCATGCAGGAAACCCAATTTCAAAACAAGGTATAGCCAGATGGATAGTTAAATGCATCCAAATCTGCTACCTTAAAGCTAAACGACAGCTGCCCATTACACCAAGGGCACACTCAACCAGAAAAAAAGGTGCTACCATGGCCTTTCTAGGAAACATCCCAATGCAAGAAATATGTAAGGCAGCCACATGGTCTACGCCTCACACATTCACCAAGCACTACTGTGTAGACGTGTTATCCGCACAACAAGCCACAGTAGGTCAAGCTGTATTAAGGACATTATTTCAGACTACTTCCACTCCTACAGGCTGATCCACCGCTTTTGGGGAAATAACTGCTTACTAGTCTATTGCAGAACATGCGTATCTACAGCGACAGATGCCATCGAACTGAAAATGTCACTTACCCAGTGTACATCTGTTCGTGGCATCAGTCGCAGTAGATTCGCATGTGCCCACCCGCCTCCCCGGGAGCCTGTAGCAGTTTGGAAGTTACCTTCAATTATTTATATATGTATCATCTCAACCTTAAATAAGTGCATACTTAGTCACTCCATTGCATGGGCACTATTACTACAATTCAACTCCTACCTCACCCTCTGCGGGGAAAAACAATCGAGGATGGAGTCGACGCCCATGCGCAATGGAGACAAAAGGAGGAGTCACTCGGTCCCGTGACTCGAAAGACTTCTTCGAAGAAAAACAACTTGTAACACTCCGGCCCAACACCAGATGGCGAGCTATTGCAGAACATGCGAATCTACTGCGACTGATGCCACGAACAGATGTACACTGGGTAAGTGACATTTTCATTTTGTAACGTTGTGTGGTTCTTTCATATGTGCTAGTACTGTGTGAATTTAGTGGTATAGCATAAGCTTTGCATGTCTCTTACATAAGTCTTGGCTGCTTATCCACAGCTATCTCTAGAGAGCCTTGACTTCCTAGACACTGTCCACACTTCACTAATGGGGGGATACCTGGACATGGTATAAGGTGATAACACCATAGGTTCTCCCCACACACCAGGCCAGCTTCCTACAGATGGGGTACCTACAAACCCCGTGGGTTAGGCAGCGAAAGGGTGAGCCAGCAAACCACTCCCTCAGCAGTTTCCAAGCCTTTATAGTCTGCTCTTACTGTCCTGGGCACCCAGTGGAGGGGAGGATTCGCCATCACCTGCCCCACTGGCAGTCTATAACATTAGAGCCGGTGGGTTTTGCAGATTGTCCGTAGTGGCTCTGCAACACTATTCTCTCCTCTATGCTGCTGTATGACACTACACTCTCCGATGCTCTACCCAACTCCCTCTATGCCACCTCATGCCACTTCACTCCAGTCTATTTTACAGACCATTACTCCACTCTGCACTACTTCTCTGCTCACCGCCAGGTGTTACAGTTCCTGCAGGATGAGGTGAGAAACACCTCCAGCCAGTACAGGCTTTGTTCCTGGCCACAGAGTGACAGACAATCTCCCCGTGTGGCCAGCAACTCGTCTGGTTGTGGCAGGCTGGCACCCCCTGACTTTTTGCTTTTGCTGATGCTATGTTTTGAATTGAAAGTGTGCTGAGACCTGCTAACCAGGCTCCAGCACCAGTGTTCTTTCCCTAACCTGTACTTTTGTGTTCACAATTGGCACACCCTGGCATTCAGGTAAGTCCCTTGTAACTGGTACCCCTGGTACCAAGGGCCCTGATGCCAGGGAAGGTCTCTAAAGGCTGCAGCATGTCTTATGCCACCCTGGGGACCCCTCACTCAGCACAGACACACTGCTTGCCAGCTTGTGTGTGCTGGTGAGGACAAAACGAGTAAGTCGACATGGCACTCCCCTCAGGGTGCCATGCCAACCTCACACTGCCTATGCAGTATAGATAAGTCACCCCTCTAGTAGGCCTTACAGCCCTAAGGCAGGGTGCACTATACCATAGGTGAGGGCACCAGTGCATGAGCACTGTGCCCCTACAGTGTCTAAGCCAAACCTTAGACATTGTAAGTGCAGGGTAGCCATAAGAGTATATGGTCTGGGAGTCTGTCAAACACGGACTCCACAGCACCATAATGGCTACACTGAAAACTGGGAAGTTTGGTATCAAACTTCTCAGCACAATAAATGCACACTGATGCCAGTGTACATTTTATTGTAAAATACACCCCAGAGGGCACCTTAGAGGTGCCCCCTGAAACCTAATCCAACTACCCGTGTAGGCTGACTGGTTCTAGCAGCCTGCCACAGTCGAGACATGTTGCTGGCCACATGGGGAGAGTGCCTTTGTCACTCTGTGGCCTGTAACAAAGCCTGCACTGGGTGGAGATGCTATCACCTCCCCCAGGCAGGAGCTGTAACACCTGGCGGTGAGCCTCAAAGGCTTACCCCCTTTGTTCCAGCACCGCAGGGCACTCCAGCTAGTAGTTGCCCGCCCCCTCCGGCCACGGCCCCACTTTTGGCGGCAAGGCCGGAGGAGATAATGAGAATAACAAGGAGGAGTCACTGGCCAGTCAGGACAGCCCCTAAGGTGTCCTGAGCTGAAGTGACTCTAACTTTTAGAAATCCTCCATCTTGCAGATGGAGGATTCCCCCAATAGGGATAGGAATGTGCCCCCCTTCCCTTGGGAGGAGGCACAAAGAGGGTGTACCCACCCTCGGGGCTAGTAGCCATTGGTTACTAACCCCCCAGACCTAAACAAGCCCTTAAATTTAGTATTTAAAGGCTCCCCTGAACCTAAGAATTTAGATTCCTGCAACTTACAGAAGAAGAAGACTGCTGAGCTGAAAACCCCTGCAGAAGAAGAAAGAAGACACCAACTGCTTTGGCCCCAGTCCTACCGGCCTGTCTCCTGCCTTCTAAAGAAACCTGCTCCAGCGACGCTTTCTCCAGGACCAGCGACCCCCTGAATCCTCAGAGGACTGCCCTGCTTCCAAGAGACCAAGAAACTCCTGAGAACAGCGGCCCTGTTCAACAAAGACTGCAACTTTGTATCCAGAGGAGCAGATTTAAAGACCACTGCAATCCCCGCAAGAAGCGTGAGACTTGCAACACTGCACCCGGCGACCCCGACTCGACTGGTGGAGAAACAACACCTCAGGGAGGACCCTCCGGCGACTCCGAGACTGTGAGTAACCAAAGTTGCCCCCCCTGAACCCCCACAGCGACGCCTGCAGAGGGAATCCCAAGGCTCCCCCTGACCGCGACTGCCTGACTCTAAAATCCCGACGGCTGGAAAAGACCCTGCCCCCGCAGCCCCCAGCACCTGAAGGATCGGAACTTCAGTGCAGGAGTGACCCCCAGAAGGCCCTCTCCCTTGCCCAGGTGGTGGCTACCCCGAGGAACCCCCCCCTTGCCTGCCTGCACCGCTGAAGAGACCCCTTGGTCTCCCATTGATTTACATTGCGAACCCGACGCTTGTTTGCACACTGCACCCGGCCGCCCCGTGCTGCTGAGGGTGTACTTTTTGTGTGGACTTGTGTCCCCCCCGGTGCCCTACAAAACCCCCCTGGTCTGCCCTCCGAAGACGCGGGTACTTACCTGCTGGCAGACTGGAACCGGGGCACCCCCTTCTCTCCATTGAAGCCTATGTGTTTTGGGCACCACTTTGAACTCTGCACCTGACCGGCCCTGAGCTGCTTGGGTGGTGACTTTGGGGTTGCTCTGAACCCCCAACGGTGGGCTACCTTGGACCCCAATTTGAACCCCGTAGGTGGTTTACTTACCTGCAAGAACTAACAATACTTTACCTCCCCCAGGAACTGTGAAAATTGTACTGTGTCCACTTTTAAAACAGCTTATTGTGTTTTATGTAAAAAGTATATATGCTATTGTAATTATTCAAAGTTCCTAGAGTACTTACCTGCAATACCTTTCAAATGAGATATTACATGTAGAATTTGAAACTGTGGTTCTTAAAATAAACTAAGAAAATATATTTTTCTATAACAAAACCTATTGGCCTGGATTTGTCTCTGAGTGTGTGTTCCTCATTTATTGCCTGTGTGTATGTACAGCAAATGCTTAACACTACTCCTTTGATAAGCCTACTGCTCGACCACACTACCACAAAATAGAGCATTAGTATTATCTCTTTTTGCCACTATCTTACCTCTAAGGGGAACCCTTGGACTCTGTGCATGCTATTCCTTACTTTGAAATAGTGCATACAGAGCCAACTTCCTACATTGGTGGATCAGCGGTGGGGTACAAGACTTTGCATTTGCTGGACTACTCAGCCAATACCTGATCACACGACAAATTCCAAAAACTTTCAATAGAAATTGATTTTTGCAATTTGAGCTATTTTTCTAAATTCTTAAAAGACCTGCTAGGGCCTTGTGTTAGTTCCTGTTTAGCATTTCTTTTAGAGTTTAAAAGTTTGTGAAAGTTTGAATTAGAACCTAGAACTAGTTTTAGATTCTTAAAAAGTATTCCAACTTTTAGAAGCATAATGTCTAGTACAGATGTGAATGTGATAGAACTAGACATCACCCCTTACCTCCATCTTAAGATGAGGGAGCTAAGGTCACTCTGTAAAATAAAGAAAATAACAATGGGCCCCAGACCTTCCAAAATACAGCTCCAGGAGCTTTTGGCAGAGTTTGAAAGAGCCAATCCCTCTGAGGATGGCAACACAGAAGATGAAGATAGTGACTTGGAGGAAAATTCCCCCCTACCAGTCCTAACTAGGGAGAACAGGGCCTCTCAAGCCCTGTCTCCAAATATACTAGTCAGAGATGCTGTTTCCCTCACAGGAGGGACCAGCACCTCTGAAATCACTGAGGATAACTCCAGTGAAGAGGACATCCAGTTAGCCAGGATGGCCAAAAGATTGGCTTTGGAAAGACAGATCCTAGCCATAGAAAGGGAAAGACAAGAGATGGGCCTAGGTCCCATCAATGGTGGCAGCAACATAACTAGGGTCAGAGATTCTCCTGACATGTTGAAAATCCCTAAAGGGATTGTAACTAAATATGAAGATGGTGATGACATCACCAAATGGTTCATAGCTTTTGAGAGGGCTTGTGTAACCAGAAAAGTGAACAAATCTCACTGGGGTGCTCTCCTTTGGGAAATGTTCACTGGAAAGTGTAGGGATAGACTCCTCACACTCTCTGGAAAAGATGCAGAATCTTATGACCTCGTGAAGGGAACCCTGATTGAGGGCTTTGGATTCTCCACTGAGGAGTATAGGATTAGATTCAGGGGGGCTAAAAAATCCTTGAGCCAGACCTGGGTTGATTTTGTAGACTACTCCGTGAAAACACTGGATGGTTGGATTCAAGGCAGTGGTGTAAATAATTATGATGGGCTGTACAATTTATTTGTGAAAGAACACCTGTTAAGTAATTGTTTCAATGACAAACTGCATCAGCATCTGGTATACCTAGGACCAATTTCTCCCCAAGAATTGGGAAAGAAGGCGGACCATTGGGTCAAGACTAGGGTGACCAAGACTTCCACAGGGGGTGACCAAAAGAAAGGGGTCACAAAGTCTCCCCAGGGTAAGGGTGTTGAGACATCCAAAAACAAAAATAGTACAGAGTCTTCTACAGGCCCCCAAAAACCTGCACAGGAGGGTGGGCCCAGAGCCTCTTCACAAACCAATTTTGGGTACAATGGTAAAAACTTTGATCCCAAAAAGGCCTGGTGTCGTAGCTGTAATCAGCCTGGACACCAAACTGGAGACAAGGCCTGTCCCAAGAAAAGTACCACTTCTAACTCCACTCCAGCTAGAACTGGAATGGCCAGTCTCCAAGTGGGATCAACAGTGTGCCCCGAGCAAATCAGGTGTCACACTGAAGCTACATTAGTCTCTGAGGGTGGGGTGGATTTAGCCACACTGGCTGCCTGGCCTCCTAACATGCAAAAATACAGGCAGCAGCTCTTAATTAATGGGACAAGTGTAGAAGGCCTGAGGGATACAGGTGCCAGTGTCACCATGGTGACAGAGAAACTGGTTTCCCCTGGTCAATACCTGGCTGGACAAACTTATCCAGTCACCAACGCTGACAATCAGACTAAAGTACATCCCATGGCTATGGTAACTTTAGAGTGGGGAGGGGTCAATGGCCTGAAACAGGTGGTGGTGGTCTCCTCCAATATCCCAGTAGACTGTTTGCTTGGAAATGACCTGGAGTCCTCAGCATGGGCTGAGGTAGAACTGAAAACCCATGCAGCCATGCTGGGTATCCCTGAACTGGTGTGTGTCAAGACAAGGGCACAGTGCAAGGCTCAGGGTGAAAAAGTAGAGCTGGAGTCTGGAAAAAGGGCCCAGCCTACCAAGAGAAAAGGAAAGTCAGCTGGGAAACAAGCTGCAACACAACAACAAAAAGAGAACTTCTCTTCTCTGGAAGAAGTTCTGCCCTCTGAGGGAACTGAGCCTATGGAGTTAGAACCTTATCAGGTTGAGCTCTTAGGCCCAGGGGGACCCTCAAGGGAGCAGTTGTGTAAGGGGCAAGAAACCTGTCCCTCTCTTGAAGGCCTTTGGCAGCAAGCTGCTGAAGAGTCCAATGGCAAGAAAACTGGAACACATAGGGTCTATTGGGAAGATGGGCTCCTGCACACTGAGGCAAGATATCCCAAACCTGGTGCCACTAGGAGAGTGGTAGTGCCTCAGGAGTTCAGAGAGTTCATTCTGACCTTAGCCCATGATATTCCCCTTGCTGGTCATTTGGGACAAACCAAGACGTGGGAGAGACTAGTCAACCACTTCTACTGGCCGAACATGTCCCAGAAAGTTAAGGAGTTTTGTGTCTCCTGTACCACCTGTCAAGCCAGTGGCAAGACAGGTGGACATCCAAAGGCCCCCCCTCATTCCACTTTCAGTGGTGGGGGTCCCCTTTGAAAGAGTGGGTGTGGACATAGTGGGTCCACTTGAACCTCCCGCAGCCTCAGGAAATATGTACATCCTAGTAGTAGTGGCTCATGCTACTAGGTATCCTGAAGCTATTCCCCTTAGGTCGACTACTGCCCCTGCAGTAGCCAAGGCCCTCATTGGTATCTTTACCAGAGTGGGCTTCCCTAAGGAGGTGGTGTCTGACAGAGGTACCAACTTCATGTCGGCATACCTGAAACACATGTGGAATGAGTGTGGAGTGACTTATAAATTCACTACACCCTATCATCCACAAACTAATGGCCTTGTTGAGAGATTCAACAAGACATTAAAGGGCATGATCATGGGGCTCCCAGAAAAACTCAAAAGGAGATGGGATGTCCTCTTGCCATGTCTGCTCTTCACTTACAGAGA
Organism: Pleurodeles waltl; assembly: GCF_031143425.1. NCBI lineage: Eukaryota > Metazoa > Chordata > Amphibia > Caudata > Salamandridae > Pleurodeles > Pleurodeles waltl. The sequence continues at coordinate 755,820,547 of NC_090449.1, read as the reverse complement.
GGTGCCTCAGAAGGGAGTAGGATTTTCACCCTTTGAACTTCTGTTTGGCCACCCTGTAAGGGGACCACTAGCTCTTGTGGAAGAAGGCTGGGAGAGACCTCTTCATGAGCCTAAACAAGACCTAGTGGACTATGTACTTGGCCTTCGCTCAAGGATGGCAGAGTACATGGAAAAGGCAAGTAAAAACTTTGAGGCCAGCCAACAGCTCCAGAAGTTTTGGTATGACCAAAAGGCTGCACTGGTTGAATTTCAACCAGGGCAGAAAGTCTGGGTTTTGGAGCCTGTGGCTCCCAGGGCACTTTAGGACAAATGGAGTGGCCCTTACCCAGTGCTAGAGAGGAAGAGTCAGGTCACCTACCTGGTGGACCTAGGCACAAGCAGGAGCCCCAAGAGGGTGATCCATGTGAACCGCCTTAAGCTCTTCCATGACAGGGCTGATGTGAATCTGTTAATGGTAACAGATAAGGATCAGGAAGCTGAGAGTGAGCCTCTCCCTGATCTTCTATCATCAAACCCTAATGATGGCTCAGTAGATGGAGTGATCTATTCAGACACCCTCTCTAGCCAACAGCAATCTGACTGTAGGAAGGTCCTGCAACAGTTTGCTGAGCTCTTTTCCCTAACCCCTGGTCAGACACACCTGTGTACCCATGATGTGGACACGGGAGACAGCATGCCTGTCGAAAACAAAATCTTCAGACAGTCTGATCAAGTTAAGGAAAGCATCAAGGTGGAAGTCCACAAGATGCTGGAATTGGGAGTCAATGAGCACTCTGACAGCCCCTGGGCTAGCCCAGTGGTCTTAGTCCCCAAACCTCACACCAAAGATGGAAAGAGAGAGATGAGGTTTTGTGTGGACTACAGAGGACTTAATTCTGTCACCAAGACAGATGCCCATCCCATTCCTAGAGCTGATGAACTGATAGACAAATTAGGTGCTGCCAAATTCTTAAGTACCTTTGACTTAACAGCAGGGTACTGGCAAATCAAAATGGCACCTGGAGCAAAAGAAAAGACAGCATTCTCCACACCTGATGAGCATTATCAGTTCACTGTTATGTCCTTTGGTTTAAAGAATGCCCCTGCCACCTTCCAAAGGTTGGTGAATCAAGTCCTTGCTGGCTTGGAGTCCTTTAGTGCAGTTTATCTTGATGATATTGCTGTCTTTAGCTCCAACTGGCAGGATCACCTGGTCCACCTGAAGAAGGTTTTGAAGGCTCTGCAATCTGCAGGCCTCTCTATCAAGGCATCCAAATGCCAGATAGGGCAGGGAACTGTGGTTTACTTGGGACACCTTGTAGGTGGAGGCCAAGTTCAGCCACTCCAGCCTAAGATCCAGACTATTCTGGACTGGGCAGCTCCAAAAACCCAGACTCAAGTCAGGGCATTCCTTGGCTTGACTGGGTATTACAGGAGGTTTGTGAAGGGATATGGATCCATTGTGACAGCCCTCACAGAACTCACCTCCAAGAAAATGCCCAAGAAGGTAAACTGGACTGTAGAATGCCAACAGGCCTTTGAAACCCTGAAACAAGCAATGTGCACAGCACCAGTTCTAAAAGCTCCAGATTACTCCAAGCAGTTCATTGTGCAGACAGATGCCTCTGAACATCGGATAGGGGCAGTTTTGTCCCAAACAAATGATGATGGCCTTGACCAGCCTGATGCTTTCATTAGCAGGAGGTTACTCCCCAGGGAGCAGCGTTGGAGTGCCATTGAGAGGGAGGCCTTTGCTGTGGTTTGGTCCCTGAAGAAGCTGAGACCATACCTCTTTGGTACTCACCTTGTAGTTCAAACTGACCACAGACCTCTCAGATGGCTGATGCAAATGAAAGGTGAAAATCCAAAACTGTTGAGGTGGTCCATCTCCCTACAGGGAATGGACTTTAAAGTGGAACACAGACCTGTGACTGCCCATGCCAATGCCGATGGCCTTTCCAGGTTCTTCCACTTAGAAAAAGAAGACTGTCTTGGGAAAGGTTAGTCTCATCCTCTTTCGTTTGGGGGGGGGGGGGGGGGGGTTGTGTAAGGAAATGCCTCCTTGGCATGGTTACCCCCTGACTTTTTGCCTTTGCTGATGCTGTGTTTTGAATTGAAAGTGTGCTGAGGCCTGCTAACCAGGCCCCAGCACCAGTGTTCTTTCCCTAACCTGTACTTTTGATTCCACAATTGGCACACCCTGGCATCCAGGTAAGTCCCTTGTAACTGGTACCCCTGGTACCAAGGGCCCTGATGCCAGGGAAGGTCTCTAAGGGCTGCAGCATATCTTATGCCACCCTGGGGACCCCTCACTCAGCACAGACACACTGCTTGCCAGCTTGTGTGTGCTGGTGAGAACAAAACGAGTAAGTCGACATGGCACTCCCCTCAGGGTGCCATGCCAACCTCACACTGCCTATGCAGTATAGATAAGTCACTCCTCTAGTAGGCCTTACAGCCCTAAGGCAGGGTGCACTATACCATAGGTGAGGGCACCAGTGCATGAGCACTGTGCCCCTACAGTGTCTAAGCCAAACCTTAGACATTGTAAGTGCAGGGTAGCCATAAGAGTATATGGTCTGGGAGTCTGTCAAACACGGACTCCACAGCACCATAATGGCTACACTGAAAACTGGGAAGTTTGGTATCAAACTTCTCAGCACAATAAATGCACACTGATGCCAGTGTACATTTTATTGTAAAATACACCCCAGAGGGCACCTTAGAGGTGCCCCCTGAAACCTAATCCAACTACCCGTGTAGGCTGACTGGTTCTAGCAGCCTGCCACACTCGAGACATGTTGCTGGCCACATGGGGAGAGTGCCTTTGTCACTCTGTGGCCAGTAACAAAGCCTGCACTGGGTGGAGATGCTATCACCTCCCCCAAGCAGGAGCTGTAACACCTGGCGGTGAGCCTCAAAGGCTTACCCCCTTTGTTCCAGCACCGCAGGGCACTCCAGCTAGTAGAGTTGCCCGCCCCCTCTGGCCACGGCCCCACTTTTGGCGGCAAGGCCGGAGGAGATAATGAGAATAACAAGGAGGAGTCACTGGCCAGTCAGGACAGCCCCTAAGGTGTCCTGAGCTGAAGTGACTCTAACTTTTAGAAATCCTCCATCTTGCAGATGGAGGATTCCCCCAATAGGGATAGGAATGTGCCCCCCTCCCCTTGGGAGGAGGCTCAAAGAGGGTGTACCCACCCTCAGGGCTAGTAGCCATTGGCTACTAACCCCCCAGACCTAAACACGCCCTTAAATTTAGTATTTAAGGGCTCCCCTGAACCTAAGAATTTAGATTCCTGCAACTTACCGAAGAAGAAGACTGCTGAGCTGAAAACCCCTGCAGAAGAAGAAAGAAGACACCAACTGCTTTGGCCCCAGTCCTACCGGCCTGTCTCCTGCCTTCTAAAGAAACCTGCTCCAGCTACGCTTTCTCCAGGACCAGCGACCCCTGAATCCTCAGAGGACTGCCCTGCTTCAAGAGACCAAGAAACTCCTGAGAACAGCGGCCCTGTTCAACAAAGACTGCAACTTTGTATCCAGAGGAGCAGATTTAAAGACCCCTGCAATCCCCGCAAGAAGCATGAGACTTGCAACACTGCACCCGGCGACCCCGACTCGACTGGTGGAGAAACAACACCTCAGGGAGGACCCTCCGGCGACTCCGAGAATGTGAGTAACCAAAGTTCCCCCCCCCCCCGAGCCCCCACAGCAACGCCTGCTGAGGGAATCCCAAGGCTCCCCCTAACCGCGACTGCCTGACTCTAAAATCCCGACGGCTGGAAAAGACCCTGCACCCGCAGCCCCCAGCACCTGAAGGATCGGAACTTCAGTGCAGGAGGTGGCTACCCCGAGGAGCCCCCCCCTTGCCTGCCTGAACCGCTGAAGAGACCCCTTGGTCTCCCATTGATTTACATTGCGAACCCGACGCTTGTTTGCACACTGCACCCGGCCGCCCCCGCGCTGCTGAGGGTGTACTTTTTGTGTGGACTTGTGTGTCCCCCGGTGCCCTACAAAACCCCCCTGGTCTGCCCTCCGAAGACACGGGTACTTACCTGCTGGCAGACTGGAACCGGGGCACCCCCTTCTCTCCATTGAAGCCTATGTGTTTTGGGCACCACTTTGAACTCTGCACCTGACCGGCCCTGAGCTGCTGGGGTGGTGACTTTGGGGTTGCTCTGAACCCCCAACGGTGGGCTACCTTGGACCCCAATTTGAACCCCGTAGGTGGTTTACTTACCTGCAAGAACTAATAATACTTTACCTCCCCCAGGAACTGTGAACATTGCACTGTGTCCACTTTTAAAACAGCTTATTGTGTTTTTTATGTAAAAAGTATATATGCTATTGTAATTATTCAAAGTTCCTAGAGTACTTACCTGCAATACCTTTCAAATGAGATATTACATGTAGAATTTGAAGCTGTGGTTCTTAAAATAAACTAAGAAAATATATTTTTCTATAACAAAACCTATTGGCCTGGATTTGTCTCTGAGTGTGTGTTCCTCATTTATTGCCTGTGTGTATGTACAACAAATGCTTAACACTACTCCTTTGATAAGCCTACTGCTCGACCACACTACCACAAAATAGAGCATTAGTATTATCTCTTTTTGCCACTATCTTACCTCTAAGGGGAACCCTTGGACTCTGTGCATACTATTCCTTACTTTGAAATAGTGCATACAGAGCCAACATCCTACACAGGGGCATTCTTTAAACCAAAGGGCATAACAGTGAACTGATAATGCCCATCAGGTGTGGAGAATGCTGTCTTTTCTTTTGCTCCAGGTGCCATTTTGATTTGCCAGTACTCTGCTGTTAAGTCAAAGGTACTTAAGAATTTGGCAGCACCTAATTTGTCAATCAGTTCATCAGCCCTAGGAATGGGATGGGCATCTGTCTTGGTGACAGAATTAAGTCCTCTGTAGTCCACACAAAACCTTATCTCTCTCTTTCCATCTTTGGTGTGAGGTTTGGGGACTAAGACCACTGGGCTAGCCCAGGGGCTGTCAGAGTGCTCAATTACTCCCAATTCCAGCATCTTGTGGACTTCCACCTTGATGCTTTCCTTAACTTGGTCAGACTGTCTGAAGATTTTGTTTTTGACAGGCATGCTGTCTCCTGTGTCCACATCATGGGTACACAGGTGTGTCTGACCAGGGGTTAGGGAAAAGAGCTCAGCAAACTGTTGCAGGACCTTCCTACAATAAGATTGCTGTTGACCAGAGAGGGTGTCTGAATAGATCTCTCCATCAACTGAGCCATCCTTAGGGTTTGATGAGAGGAGATCGGGGAGAGGTTCACTCTCAGCTTCCTGGTCCTCATCTGTTACCATCAACAGATTCACATCAGCCCTATCATGGAAGAGCTTTAGGCGGTTCACATGGATCACCCTCTTGGGGCTCCTGCTAGTGCCTAGGTCCACCAGGTAGGTGACCTGACTCTTCTTCTCTAGCACTGGGTAAGGGCCACTCCATCTGTCCTGAAGTGCCCTGGGAGCCACAGGCTCCAAAACCCAGACTTTCTGCCCTGGTTGAAATTCAACCATTGCAGCCTTTTGGTCATACCAAAACTTCTGGAGCTGTTGGATGGCCTCAAGGTTTTTACTTGCCTTTTCCATGTACTCTGCCATCCTTGAACAAAGGCCAAGTACATAGTCCACTATGTCTTGTTTAGGCTCATGAAGAGGTCTCTCCCAGCCTTCTTTCACAAGAGCTAGTGGTCCCCTTACAGGGTGGCCAAACAGAAGTTCAAAGGGTGAGAACCCTACTCCCTTCTGAGGTACCTCTCTGTAAGCGAAGAGCAGACATGGCAAGAGGACATCCCATCTCCTTTTGAGTTTTTCTGGGAGCCCCATGATCATGCCCTTTAATGTCTTGTTGAATCTCTCAACAAGGCCATTAGTTTGTGGATGATAGGGTGTAGTGAATTTATAAGTCACTCCACACTCATTCCACATGTGTTTCAGGTATGCTGACATGAAGTTGGTACCTCTGTCAGACACCACCTCCTTAGGGAAGCCCACTCTGGTAAAGATACCAATGAGGGCCTTGGCTATTGCAGGGGCAGTAGTCGACCTAAGGGGAATAGCTTCAGGATACCTAGTAGCATGATCCACTACTACTAGGATGTACATATTTCCTGAGGCTGTGGGAGGTTCGAGTGGACCCACTATGTCCACACCCACTCTTTCAAAGGGGACCCCCACCACTGGAAGTGAAATGAGGGGGGCCTTTGGGTGTCCATCTGTCTTACCACTGGCTTGACAGGTGGTACAGGAGACACAAAACTCCTTAACTTTCTGGGACATGTTGGGCCAGTAGAAGTGGTTGACTAGTCTCTCCCACATCTTGGTTTGTCCCAAATGCCCAGCAAGGGGAATATCATGGGCTAAGGTCAGTATGAACTCTCTGAACTCCTGAGGCACTACCACTCTCCTAGTGGCACCAGGTTTGGGATCTCTTGCCTCAGTGTACAGGAGTCCATCTTCCCAATAGACCCTATGTGTTCCAGTTTTCTTGCCATTGGACTCTTCAGCAGCTTGCTGCCTAAGGCCTTCAAGAGAGGGACAGGTTTCTTGCCCCTTACACAACTGCTCCCTTGAGGGTCCCCCTGGGCCTAAGAGCTCAACCTGATAAGGTTCCAACTCCATAGGCTCAGTTCCCTCAGAGGGCAGAACTTCTTCCAGAGAAGAGAGGTTCTCTTTTTGTTGTTGTGTTGCAGCTAGTTTCCCAGTTGTCTTTCCTTTTCTCTTGGTAGGCTGGGCCCTTTTTCCAGACTCCAGCCCTACTTTTTCACCCTGACCCTTGCACTGTGCCCTTGTCTTGACACACACTAGTTCAGGGATACCCAGCATGGCTGCATGGGTTTTCAGTTCTACCTCAGCCCATGCTGAGGACTCCAGGTCATTTCCAAGCAAACAGTCTACTGGGATATTTGAGGAGACCACCACCTGTTTCAGGCCATTGACCCCTCCCCACTCTACAGTTACCATAGCCATGGGATGTACTTTAGTTTGATTGTCAGCATTGGTGACTGGATAAGTTTGTCCAGCCAGGTATTGACCAGGGGAAACCAGTTTCTCTGTCACCATGGTGACACTGGCACCTGTATCCCTCAGGCCTTCTACACTTGTCCCATTAATTAAGAGCTGCTGCCTGTATTTTTGAATGTTAGGAGGCCAGGTAGCCAGTGTGGCTAAATCCACCCCACCCTCCGAGACTAATGTAGCTTCAGTGTGACACCTGATTTGCTCTGGGCATACTGTTGATCCCACTTGGAGACTAGCCATTCCAGTGTTAGCTGGAGTGGAGTTAGAAGTGGTACTTTTCTTGGGACAGGCCTTGTCTCCAGTTTGGTGTCCAGGCTGATTACAGCTACGACACCAGGCCTTTTTGGGATCAAAGTTTTTACCCTTGTACCCAAAATTGTTTTGTGAAGAGGCTCTGGGCCCACCCTCCTGTGCAGGTTTTCGGGGGCCTGTAGAAGACTTTTTACTATTTTTGTTTTTGGATGTCTCAACACCTTTCCCCTGGGGAGTCTTTGTGACCCCTTTCTTTTGGTCACCCCCTGTGGAAGTCTTGGTCACCCTAGTCTTGACCCAATGGTCCGCATTCTTTCCCAATTCTTGGGGAGAAATTGGTCCTAGGTCTACCAGATGCTGATGCAGTTTATCATTGAAACAATTACTTAACAGGTGTTCTTTCACAAATAAATTGTACAGCCCATCATAATTATTTACACCACTGCCTTGAATCCAACCATCCAGTGTTTTCACGGAGTAGTCTACAAAATCAACCCAGGTCTGGCTCGAGGATTTTTGAGCCCCCCTGAATCTAATCCTATACTCCTCAGTGGAGAATCCAAAGCCCTCAATCAGGGTTCCCTTCACGAGGTCATAAGATTCTGCATCTTTTCCAGAGAGTGTGAGGAGTCTATCCCTACACTTTCCATTGAACATTTCCCAAAGGACAGCACCCCAGTGAGATTTGCTTACTTTTTTGGTTACACAAGCCCTCTCAATAGCTGTGAACCATTTGGTGATGTCATCACCATCTTCATATTTAGTTACAATCCCTTTGGGGATTTTTAACATGTCAGGAGAATCTCTGACCCTAGTTATGTTGCTGCCACCATTGATGGGACCTAGGCCCATCTCTTGTCTTTCCCTTTCTATGGCTAGGATCTGTCTTTCCAAAGCCAATCTTTTGGCCATCCTGGCTAACTGGATGTCCTCTTCACTGGAGTTATCCTCAGTGATTTCAGAGGTGCTGGTCCCTCCTGTGAGGGAAACAGCATCTCTGACTAGTATATTTGCAGACAGGGCTTGAGTGGCCCTGTTCTCCCTAAGTAGGACTGGAGGGGGGGAATTCTCCTCCAAGTCACTATCTTCATCCTCTGTGTTGCCATCTTCAGAGGGGTTGGCTTTTTCAAACTCTGCCAAAAGCTCCTGGAGCTGTTGTTTGGAGGGTCTTGAGCCAATTGTGATTTTCTTTATTTTGCAGAGTGACCTTAGCTCCCTCATGTTAAGATGGAGGTAAGGTGTGAGGTCGAGTTCCTCCACATTCATCTCTGCACTAGACATTATGTTTCTAAAAGTTGGAATACTTTTTAAGAATCTAAACTAGTTCTAAAGTCTAATTCAAACTTTTACAGAACTTTTAAACTCTAAAAGAAATGCTAACAGGGACTAACACAAGGCCCTAGCAGGACTTTTAAGAATTTAGAAAAATAGTTCAAATTGCAAAAATCAATTTCTAATGACAATTTATGAAATTTGTCGTGTGATCAGGTATTGGCTGAGTAGTCCAGCAAATGCAAAGTCTTGTACCCCACCACTGATCCACCAATGTAGGAAGTTGGCTCTGTATGCACTATTTCAAAGTAAGGAATAGTATGCACAGAGTCCAAGGGTTCCCCTTAGAGGCAAGATAGTGGCAAAAAGAGATAATACTAATGCTCTATTTTGTGGTAGGGTGGTCGAGCAGTAGGCTTATCAAAGGAGTAGTGTTAAGCATTTGTTGTACATACACACAGGCAATAAATGAGGAACACACACTCAGAGACAATTCCAGGCCAATAGGTTTTTGTTTAGAAAAATATATTTTCTTAGTTTATTTTAAGAACCACAGGTTCAAATTCTACATGTAATACTGTGCATGAAAGGTATTGCAGGTAAGTACTTTAGGAACTTTGAATAATCACAATAGCATATATACTTTTCAAATAAAACACATATAGCTATTTTAAAACTAGACAGTGCAATTTTCACAGTTCCTGGGGGAGATAAGTATTGTTAGTTCTTGCAGGTAAGTAAACCACCTACGGGGTTCAGATTGGGGTCCAAGGTAGCCCACCGTTGGGGGTTCAGAGCAACCCCAAAGTTAACACACCAGCAGCTCAGGGCCGGTCAGGTGCAGAGTTCAAAGTGGTGCCCAAAACGCATAGGCTTCAATGGAGAAGGGGGTGCCCCGGTTCCAGTCTGCCAGCAGGTAAGTACCCGCGTCTTCAGAGGGCAGACCAGGGGGGTTTTGTAGGGCACCGGGGGGGGACACAAGTCCACACAGAAAGTACACCCTCAGCAGCGCGGGGCCGGCCGGGTGCAGTGTGCAAACAAGCGTCGGGTTTGTAATAGGAATCAGTGGGAGACCAAGGGGTCTCTTCAGCGATGGAGGCAGGCAAGGGGGGGGCTCCTCGGGGTAGCCACCACCTGGGCAAGGAAGAGGGCCTCCTGGGGGTCACTCCTGCACTGGAGTTCCGATCCTTCAGGTCCTGGGGGCTGCGGGGGCAGGGTCTTTTCCAGGCGTCGGGATCTGGGAGTCAGACCGTCGCGGTCAGGGGGAGCCTCGGGATTCCCTCTGCAGGCGTCGCTGTGGGGACTCAGGGGGGACAACTTTGGTTACTCACAGTCTCGGAGTCGCCGGGGAGTCCTCCCTGTAGCGTTGTTTCTCCACCAGTCGAGTCGGGGTCGCCGGGTGCAGGGTTGCAAGTCTCACGCTTCTGGCGGGAAACGCAGTCGTTTTAAAGTTGCTCCTTTGGAAACAAAGTTGCAGTCTTGGGTGAACAGGGCCGCTGTTCTCGGGAGTTTGTTGGTCCTTTTAGAGCAGGGCAGTCCTCTGAGGATTCAGAGGTCGCTGGTCCTGGGGAAAGCGTCGCTGGAGCAGTTTTCTTCCGAAGGGGGGAGACAGGCCGGTAGGGCTGGGGCCAAAGCAGTTGGTGTCTCCGTCTTCTCTGCATGGTTTTTCAGCCAGCAGTCCTCTTCTTCTTAGGTTGCAGGAATCTGAGTTCCTAGGTTCTGGGGAGCCCCTAAATACAGAATTTAGGGGTGTGTTTAGGTCAGGGAGGGCAGTAGCCAATGGCTACTAGCCCTGAGGGTGGCTACACCCTCTTTGTGCCTCCTCCCAAGGGGATGGGGTCACATTCCTATCCCTATTGGGGGGATCCCCCATCTGCAAGATGGAGGATTCCTAAAAGTCAGAGTCTCTTCAGCTCAGGTTGCCTTAGGGGTGTCCTGACTGGTCAGTGACTCCTCCTTGTTTTTCTCATTATCTCCTCCGGCCTTGCCGCCAAAAGTGGAGCCGTGGCCGGAGGGGGCGGGCAACTCCACTAGCTGAAATGCCCTGTGGTGCTGGAAAAAAGGGGGTGAGCCTTTGAGGCTCACCGCCAGGTGTTACAGCTCCTGCCTGGGGGAGGTGATAGCATCTCCACCCAGTGCAGGCTTTGTTACTAGCCACAGAGTGACAAAGGCACTCTCCCCATGTGGCCAGCAACATGTCTCAAGTGTGGCAGGCTGCTAAAACCAGTCAGCCTACACAGGTAGTTGGTTAAGGTTTCAGAGGGCACCTCTAAGGTGCCCTCTGGGGTGGATTTTACAATAAAATGTACACTGGCATCAGTGTGCATTTATTTTGCTGAGAAGTTTGATACCAAACTTCCCAGTTTTCAGTGTAGCCATTATGGTGCTGTGGAGTTCGTGTTTGACAGACTCCCAGACCATATACTCTTATGGCTACCCTGCACTTACAATGTCTAAGGTTTGGCTTAGACACTGTAGGGGCACAGTGCTCATGCACTGGTGCCCTCACCCATGGTATAGTGCACCCTGCCTTAGGGCTGTAAGGCCTGCTAGAGGGGTGACTTATCTATACTGCATAGGCAGTGTGAGGTTGGCATGGCACCCTGAGGGGAGTGCCATGTCGACTTACTCGTTTTGTCCTCACCAGCACACACAAGCTGGCAAGCAGTGTGTCTGTGCTGAGTGAGGGGTCCCCATGGTGGCATAAGATATGCTGCAGCCCTTAGAGACCTTCCCTGGCATCAGGGCCCTTGGTACCAGGGGCACCAGTTACAAGGGACTTACCTGAATGCCAGGGTGTGCCAATTGTGAACACAAAAGTACAGGTTAGGGAAAGAACACTGGTGCTGGGGAATGTTTAGCAGGTCTCAGCACACTTTCAATTCAAAACATAGCATCAGCAAAGGCAAAAAGTCGGAGGGTAACCATGCCAAGGAGGCATTTCCTTACAGTAGCCACTATGGAACTGTGGAGTTCGTGTTTGACAAACTCCTAGACCATATACTCTTATGGCTACCCTGCACTTACAATGTCTAAGGTTTTGCTTAGACGCCGTAGGGGCATAGTGCACATATGTCCTCACCTCTTGTATAGTGCACCCTGCCTTAGGGCTGTAAGGCCGGCTAGAGTGGTGACTTAACTATGCCAGAGACAGTGTGAAGTTGGCATGCCACTCTGAGGGGAGTGCCATGTCGACTTAGTCATTTTCTCCCCACCAGCACACACAAGCTGTGAGGCAGTGTGCGTGTGCTGAGTGAGGGGCCCCCAGGGTGGTGTAAGGCATGCTGCAGCCCTTGGAGACCTTCCCTGGCAACTGGGCCCTTGGTACCATTGGTATCATTCACAAGGGACTTATCTGTGTGCCAGGGCTGTGCCAATTGTGGAAGCAAAGGTACAGTTTAGGGAAAGAACACTGGTGCTGGGGCCTGGTTAGCAGGGTCCCAGCACACTTTCAATCATAACTTGGCATCAGCAAAAGGCAAAAAGTCAGGGGGTAACCATGCTAAGGAGGCTTTTCCTTATGAGCAGCCAAGCAGGTGTACAGCGTATCTAAAACACATCGGCAAAGGCAATAGTTTTTGCATAGGTAAGATCTATTGGCTTTGTAAATGCTTGTTTAAAACTATAACTTTTAAATAAGTACTTCTTAGTGTGAGAATGTGACATTACTGTCAAAGCTTCCATATGTTAAAGAAATGCACTGATTTCAATTTAAAAGGGACGTTACTACATTTTACGTCATGCTTGTTGTGCGATTTACCTGGCAAACATTTCCAGGAGTTGGCTTGTGCATGGGCTTTAAAAGCCATGCCAAACCTCTTGGCTCGGCTCGTGCTGTTAGTTGGTTGGCTCGTCCATCTCTACAGCAAACCAGAGAACACCACCAACTTGCAATTGTTTTCACCTGAGAAATTACTTCCACTGATACATGACCCCGTGGGGAGATGTTGATGGACTAGGTTCATGCTAAAGAATGCAGAGTACATTGAGGAGCTCTTTCAGCTTGGGCCTACCCCATTTAACTTCTAAGACACGCCCTTCCGATTTTGATAGAGTTGAACAATCTGTATTAGATGAGAAGAGCTAAAATTGATGGAATGTAGTGAATTAAGATTTACAGATTAAGTACCAGTTGTTGTTCAAATTGATTTCAATATTTCCACTCTTCACATTTGTGATGTTTCTATAAAAAGCTGCAGCACATTAAATATGTATTCCTTTGGAATTTCTGTGATGCTCAAAATGTAAATGTCAGTTTCCAAACTATTGCAATCACATGTAAGGTTTAGATTTGTACTGTAACGCATTTTATGAATAAACCAAATCACCTCTCAATAACTTTGTGAAACCTCCCGTTTTTCAGTGGAGGAACATCCCCTGATCTCTCAAGATTGTGTGCTACCCTAACAACACTCCTTGCAAATTTGCATAATTTTTTTGTGGTTTGGAGTAATTTTTCCGACCACAATTGTTCCATAGATACATAACATCAAATTTTCCTCTGTGCTTTGCAAGATTCACCTTTCGTTACCAGCCATCATTGATTGTTCCCCAGATAGATATGTTTCTTGTATGAAATAGATAATTTATTTATCTTTTCTTTTTTACTGCAAGTCCTTCATAGAGATGCTAGTTATGAAATTTTAAGGAGCGGTACATCTTAATTCTTATTGAAATGAAACCAGTGTTTTTATATATACTCTCTTGATTGTATTGTTAACTTTAGGATACAAATGATTTGTACATTTATTCCAACTATAATGTAGTGTACGTACAGACCCGGGGCTTTAAAACGTTGAAATCAAGAACTAGGCGTTTGCAGTCTACCTCTGAGAGAACTAAAGAGACCGAATATGTCGCCCCTTCTTTTATGAAGGTAAGTTCAGCAACCATTTTTCCCATAATGCTTTGCTTTCTTATGTGTAACATTGTTCTGTGTACATCTGCTTTTGGCATGGGTATAAGGTGGCAGTGGTCGTCGAAGTTTAGTAGATATAATTCATTATATAATAAATGTACACTTTACAAAGTGTATTCTATATTTTGCAAGGAACAAACCACTATTAATTTTTAGTGTGTAGTGCTTTGTTTTCAATCTTGCAATACTTTATTCATGAACTCTGATCCTTGAAATAGATCAGGAAACATATTTCTGGTGATAAATACTGTAAGGAAACATGTTTTTTGCAAGTTTACCCCGACTTTTCGCTCCCATTGTGACTGCTAGGTACTTGTGTAACTGCTCTTAAATGCTGCGAGCTCTGGTAAACAGGACTTGGTGATGTGCTCGGACCCTTAAATTGGCGCATGTTTGATTGGCTTGTCCCAAATTGGTATAGCCTAACTTACTTATAAGTCCCTGGTTTTTGGTACTAGGGGTACCCAGGGTCTGTAAGTTAGAGGGTCCCCCAGGGACTGCAGGACTTGTTGTGCCATCTTTAGCAGGAGAAGGTAGAACGTGGCTCCCAGTCTGCCACTGTAGACTGGAACGATGGTTGAAAACTGCAAACTTAGCTTTGCCATTTAAAGTCATTACAAAGTGTGAGAAAGTAGCCTCTTTCTAGCGTGGTTAATAGTTTACAGAGTTACCTTTTTCTTAATTCTCACATATGATTGCACCTTCAAATATGTGAGCTCAGTTTCTCCAGTATTGGATCTTTCATGGATTCACATGCTTGAATCATCCCCGTTGTCGAGGTGGGAGTCTCATGGTAACTTCAAATACATATAGCAGTAAGTGCAACACAGTAGGCCTTAATGGCCCAAATAGGCACTTTTATAGCCTATCCATGTTCTTTTATCAAAAGGAACCAAACTTGAGCTACAGCCAATCAGGCGTCAACACCCTCTAGAATACTCCTAACAGAGGCTGTTTCCCTCAGATTTTCTACCGCACATGGTGTGAAGGGAGTCTCCCTGAGCTCTGCTCAGTTTATTCTTCTGACAGGATTATTTTCTCTCAGAGAAACCCAGCTTTGGACAATATATCCGAACAGACTAAGTAAGGACTTTTCAGAAACTGTGGCAGTTGTGGGAAGAAAAGACTGCCTATTGATGATCCCCCACAAGAAATGCATCTACTGCCTGCATCCAGATCACAAGGTGAGAGACTGTAAGATCTGTTGCACCTTCAGCCACAAAACCCTCAAGGGCCGTGAGGGTAGGCTTTTGTTGTGGCTCCAAAAGCAGAAGGCCATGAAAAATCCGTCTTCAGATGAGAGTGAAACCTCATCTCACACTTCTCACTCTTTAAAAAGACCTGGAGAGAAGGGAAAACTGCTTACAGAGCCTCCATGAAAGGTGGCGAAAGACAAAATATATTTCTGTGGAGAAACATAAGCGCCAGGAGAATGCTACCTTTGGATCAGAGACCCACTAAAGACTCTCCAAAAAGGTTCACTCAGAGCCTACGACACAAGGGGGGAAAAAAGGCACCCCGAAGAAGTGCCTCTGTCCCTGTCGATGGAAAATGACCTGGTAAGATTCCCCTCAGATGCTGCCAAAAAAGGCCCGTCAACGACGGGAGGAGGCCACACTGTACTTACAATGTCTAAGAATAGACTTAGGCACTGTAGAGGCATATTGCTCATGCCGCTATGCCCTCACCTGGGGTCCAGTGCACCCTGCCTTAGGGCTGTAAGGCCTACTAGAGGGGTGACTTACCTATGCCACAGGCAGTATTTTGTGGGCATGGCATCTTGAGGGGGATGCCATGTCGACTTTTCCTTTTTCTCCCCACCAACACACACAATCTGCAATGGCAGTGTGCATGTGTTAGGTGAGTGGTCCCTTAGGGTGGCACGACATATGCTGCAGCCCTTGGGGACCTTTCCTGGTCACAGGGCCCTTGGTACCACTGGTACCTCTTACAAGGGACTTATCTGTGTGCCAGGGGTGTGCCAGTTGTGGAACAATGGTATATTTTAGGTGAAAGAACACTGGTGCTGGGGCCTGGTTAGCAGGGTCCCAGCACACTTCTCAGTCAAGTCAACATCAGTATCAGGCAAAAAGTGGGGGGTAATTGCAACAGGGAGCCATTTCCTTACAACTGTCGACTAGGAAATCAGAGGTTTTGTCGGCGCAACCGTCAACGATGGTTCCATCATCAGGAGATTTTATGGTGCAACAGGACTCGGCAAGATTCCTCCCTCTTTCTTTCATCACCATGGGGGGAAAAAACATCTCCCAATTCTTCCGAGGCATACCTCCCCAAGCAAGGTGTTGCCGTACCCTCCTCAGCATCTCCTAGATGATGACAATGACATTTATTCCCAGGAGAGAATGTTTGGTGCAGCCAGTAGTCCGTCGCATGTAAAATTCCAAGACCTGGATGAGGAGGATGAAGGGCAGGAACAGCCCACCTATTCGTCGGCTGTACTCCAACAGGATCCATCATACCCCGCATTTGGGATGGAGGCTTCCTTTCCCATGCCTAGATTGTTCATGTCAGACCGCCAGGGTATGTTGAAAGATTATTATCGAAGGTTTCCACCATCGATACCGGCAGCTCCATCCAGGCCCTACAACCTGCAGATACCTCTGTACACCCCTGTTACCAGTCACCTGGCAACGCCACACAGAAGCATCCCGTTTGTTCATCAACCACAGGATGATCATATTTGTACAGATGAGAGGGAAGAAGGTGAGATACCGGAGACCGCTCCTAGTGAGTGGAATGAATACCTCATTCCTACACCATCACCACCACCAGCAGGGCCAGTTGATTCACCCCCGTAGGACATAGGGGGCTTCCATAATTTGATGGAAAGGGTGGCCAAAAGATTTGACTTACCCATTATCTCCTAGGAAACTGACTGTTTCTTATGTGACTTTAAAGAGCCTTCAAAGAGGTCGGTTAGGGCTATTCCTATAGTAGATTTTTTTATGGCAGGAGGGGTTGAAGGCAATGAAGAATCTGGCAACAATACCGTCCCAGATGCCGCAACTGGAAAAGAAGTATAAAGCCCCTGATAACACTCCGGCCTGTTTAGTGTCCCAACCGAAACCGGATTCTGTCATATCTCAGGCGGCAGAACGTCGCTAAAAGAATCCTTCAGCACCAATCACATCACCTCCAGACAGGGATGGACAGCGTTTGGACAATATTGGGAAGAAATTTTCCTCAGTGGTGGCGATTACAGTGAAGGTGGCTAACTAGCTAACTCGTTAGCCATCTTGGGCAGGTATGAGCGCCAAATGTGGGAAGACATGTCTGCTTATTTAGACCTCTTACCTGAGGATGCCAAGTTGGAGGCAAAGAAGGTGTTACAGGAGGGTGAGCGGACTGCAGCTGAGATCGATTGCGCAATTGACATTTCACTGCCAGGTTTCCGGCAGCTAGCAGGTGCAGCGGTCTTGCGTAGACAGGGGTGGCTGTCCGCGCGGAGGTTCAGAGTAGAATCCTGGAGCAAGTACTTCCTTATTTGTTACACTTTGCAAATTCTGGACTGTCGTACTCCTCCATCCGAGTGCACGTGGCGGCAATTTCAAGGTACCGCTGATCTCAAAACACTGCCTTGTTATATTCTACCAGGATTGTGAAACAGTTTCTTAGGGGTCCTTTTTGAGCTTTTCCACCGGTGTGTAACCCTCCACAGTTATGGTCCCTAAACGTGGTATTGGGACAACTCATGAAACCCCCTTTTGAGCCAGTCCACAGGCCAGAGCTGAAATTCATCTAATGGAAAACGGCGTTGTTGCCGGCTCTTACTTCAGCCAAATGACTAAGTGACATACAGGCCTTCACCATCAAAGAGCCTTTTCTTCAATTCACCACTACTGGCGTAATTCTTAGGACAAATCCTAAATATATTCTGTAGGTATCCTCAAGTTTCCATTTGAATGAACCAGTCATTTTGAAAACCTTTTTTCCTAACCCACAGACAGCAGCAGAAAAAACATTGCACTCGTTGGATATAAAGAGTTGTTTGAAATTTTACCTTCAAAGAACGTGGAACATACGCAAGTCAGACCAGTTATTTATGGCCTTTGGGGATGCGAGAAAGGGCTCCCCAGTGTCTAAACAGACTATTGCAAGGTGGATCAGCCTTGCAATCCAATCCAATCCTGTCATGCTCAAGCCAGTAAATCGCTCCACAGCAAGGTTAGTGTCCACTCTACAAGGGCGGTAGCCACGTCGGCAGCGCTCTTCAAGGGAGTGCCCTTGCAGCACATTTGTAGAGCGGCCACATGGTCCAGCCAACATACTTTCACAAGACACTACTGTCTCGAAGAGACAAATAACATGGACACTGGTGGGGCAAGAAGTGCTGAGGCATCTATTCCCTTAAGGTGAGCCTCTCTGGTCATCCCACCTTCCACGAAAAGGGAATGTGAACTAAGTTTCCTTAATCTGGTCAAGGTTAATTTTTCCGCTTATAATGATTATTGTGGTTATTATTGTTGTAATTAGCTTGATAGTTATCGTGATGTTTATGATTATTGCACTTATTGTTATCTTCCTGTGAAGATTGGCATATTGCTATTGAATAGTGGCTAGGAGTAGAATTACTCCTATTATTGTTTATTATTATTATTATTATGATAATACAACTAGTACCTAGTTAGGCAATATTACTGCCCTCTACTCTAATTCAAACATGTGAATCTATGAAATATCCAATACTGTAGAAGAAAATTAGTTACTTACCTGTAAATGTGGTTCTCCAGTATTGGTATCTTTCATAGATTCACATGCGACCCACCCTCCTCCCCTCAGAGGCTCCCCTTATAGATGAACTTTCTGTTTCACACTTGTACCAGAAAATCCAAGGGAAACAGCCTCTGTTGGGAGTATTCTAGAGGGTGTTGAGGCCTGATCGGCTGTAGTTCACGTTTAGTTCCTTTTTATAAAAGAACATGGATAGTCTAAAAAAGTGTCTATTTGGGCCATTAAGGCCTAGTGTGTTGCACTTACTTCTATATGTATTTGAAGTTACTGTAAGACTCCCACCTCAACGACGGGGATGATTCAAGCATGTGAATCTATGAAAGATACCAATGCTGTAGAACCACAGTTACAGGTAAGTAACTAATTTTCTTTTTGGCCATCCAGAACGACTCCTGTGACCTGCAACTTCAGCTCCAGCCAGCATTTGCAACAGTTTCCAAGGTGTGCACGCTCTGAGGACTGCCTGTTTTCATCCTGCACCAGAAGAACTGATGGAATCACTTCCCTGCTTCTGCAGGCACCCTTCTGCGACAACAACTGGTACTCTGGGACTCCTCTCCTGACGACGAGCATGCTCCCTGGAACACAGGTGGTGGACTGACGTGACCCAGACTGTCCTAAGGTCCAGCTGTCCTATTTTGGTGGAGGTAAGAGCTTGCCTCCCTGTGCTGTGACAGTACCACGTGTCTTTTCCAGCTCCTTGGGCTTCGTGCACAGTGTACCCCAGGTCCCCAGCACTCCATCCTGTGACGCACAACTTGCTGAGTTCTCCAGCGGCATGGAACCTTCCTTTGTAGTGCTGCGACAACCGCACTTTGCATCTTCTTTGTCCCTGTGTTCTGTGACTCCCGTGGATGCTGCTTGGTCTTCTGTGGGCTCTCTGAAGTGCTAAGAGCCCTCTCTGTTTCCTCAGTCCAAGTTGAGACCCCTCAGGTCCCTCCTGGGTCCAAGCAGCTCCTTTTTGATGCAACCTGTGTACTTACTTGAACCAAGACTTGTTGGCGGAATCCAGCGACGCAAACAGCCTTCATCCAAGAACTCGACGTGGGACATCACCTGCACCAAGCAGGAACCCACAGTGAGCTTCTTTGGTGCTCTTCTGTACTTTTCTTCTTACCGGAGAATCCACTTTTGCACCATCTTCTAGGTTAGCAGGGGCTCCTGTCCTTCCTGGACTCTTCTTCGATTTCTGGACTTGGTCTCTTCTCTCCACAGGTCTTCAGGTCCAGGAATCCATTGTTTGTTGCTTGCAGTTTTGCTTGGTTCTTGCAAAATTTCTTATCTCGACTTGTAGTTTTGTCCTTAGGAAACTTGCAGTGTTTTACTTCTGCTTTCCTGGGCTCTGGGGTAGAGTAATTTACTTACCTTTGGTGTTTTCCTACACTCTCAGCACCCTCTACACACTACACATGCTTAGGGGGTAATTCCTGAGTCGCATTCCACTATTTTAGTATATGGTTTGTGTTGCCCATAGCCCTATTCCCTTCTATTGTATTTTCTACTGTTTGCACTACTCTGTGGCTGTTTACCTACCTTATTTTGGTCTCTAGTGTATATATTGTGTATAATACTTACCTCCAGAAGGAGTATTGCCTCTAAGAGACAACACATGCTGCAGCCCTTAGGGACCAATTATGGAAACAATGTTACGTTTTTAGTGAAAGAACACTGGTGTTGGGGCCTGGTTAGCAGGGTCCCAGCACACATCTTAGTCAATTCAGCATCAATATCCGGCAAAAAGTGGGGGATAACTGCAACAGGGAGCCATTTTCCAACACCAGTGCAGGTTGGTTTGGCTGTAGGTTGTCATTTGAGACACCATCAGTGATTACATCAGTGATGTCTTTTAACCTGTTAGGAGTGATGTAATAAGAGAGGTTATAAGCAGTACATAATGGGGCGCAAAGTTAAAGTTAGTTAATTAAAAGCCCGGAGTGTTACAAGTTGTTTTTCTTCGAAGAAATCTTTTTTCGAGTCACGGGATTGAGTGACTCCTCCTCTCGGTAATAGCGCGCATGGGCATTGTAAGAAAATGCCTCCTTGGCATGGTTACCCCCTAACTTTTTGCCTTTGCTGATGCCAAGTTATGATTTGAAAGTGTGCTGGGACCCTGCTAACCAGGCCCCAGCACCAGTGTTCTTTCCCTAAACTGTACCTTTGTCTCCACAATTGTCACAACCCTGACACTCAGGTAAGTCCCTTGTAACTGGTACCCCTGGTACCAAGGGCCCTGATGCCAGGGAAGGCCTCTAAGGGCTGCAGCATGTCTTATGCCACTCTAGAGACCCCTCACTCAGCACATGCACACTGCTTCACAGCTGGTGTGTACTTGTGGGGAGAAAATGACTACGTCGACATGGCACTCCCCTCAGAGTGCCATGCCAACCTCACACTGCCTGTGGCATAGGTAAGTCACCCCTCTAGCAGGCCTTACAGCCCTAAGGCAGGCTGCACTATACCATAGGTGAGGGCATATGTGCATGAGCACTATGCCCCTACAGTGTCTAAGCAAAACCTTAGACATTGTAAGTGCAGGGTAGCCATAAGTGTATATGGTCTGGGGGTTTGTCAAACACAAACTCCACAATTCCATAATGGCTACACTGAAAACGGGGAAGTTTGGTATCAAACGTCTCAGCACAATAAATGCACACTGATGCCAGTGTGCAATTTATTGTAAAATACACCCAGAGGGCATCTTAGAGATGCCCCCTTAATACCTACCCGACTTCTAGTGTAGGCTGACCAGTTCCTGCCACACGAAAATAGTAATAAGGGGATTCCCTGAACTAATAATCGTAGCTCTAGCAGGGAAATAATCAATATAGAGAAAAACTACTAATAGAGCTACTCAAATAAGCATGAAGATACAATCATCTTCACGTACCAACACTATGGGTTGGAATGATACTAACTATATATTACTGACCAGTTATATGCTCATTATAACAGGCTACTATACTTAGGTGCTTGGTCACAGATAAAGTAATCCTACTACATAATTGATGTAAACTCATTTTATAAATACAAATACTTTATTGTTCAATAATAACACAATCATGAAAAATATATATTAAATCAAGAAAAATAGAAAAAATATACAAAGCGCCTAAATCAAACATACCACATGCACACTGGACTAAACAGATAAATAAACATGTCTCATTTACAAGTGAAACAACACATCAAAAAGCTAATCAGAATGACATAATAAAGCTAAAACAATTTAAATAATAAAAAGAATGTAGAAATATAAATTGTTTTGATGTATTAACATTGATAGTCTGATACACAAAAAGGAAACAATGTTGATATAGTTCTATCCAAATGGTACCGTAGGGACCGAAGGCCTACGCGCGTTTCGGTGTTTTAGAATATTATGGACAACCTTCCTCAGGGCCGTTCCCAGTGGTACTATTCAGTGATGCTCTAGTCTAAGCAGCCAAATCTTCTGGTCAGATTGGTTATAGGTTTGTAATGTTCTTTTTGATGTAGTAGTCAAAAAATCTTGCTTGAAGAGTCTTGTCTAACGTTTTTATAGGGCAATAATTTTTCCAGCCATTTCTGCTTCACTGCAGAACATGTTGATATCCATTATTATGTATAAGGATGAGCTATGTATTAGCTGAGGTCAGCTGTTGAATTTATGTCCACATAATCCGTTTTTTATATATATATATACATCCACAAAGTTTTGCCGTCTCACACGGTAAGTCCGGGATATAGGTACCTAGATATAATGGTTTGGGCGATCGCGGCGTTTGCTCTTCATGCGTCTGCTGACTAGACTAAGTATAGTAGCCTGATATCATGAGCATATAACTGGTCAGTAATATATAGACAGTTCCTGCCACACATCAGACATGTTGCTGGCTACATGGGGAGAGTGCCTTTGTCACTCTGTGGCCAGGAACAAAGCCTGTACTGGGTGGAGGTGCTTCTCACCTCCCCCTGCAGGAACTGTAACACCTGGCGGTGAGCCTCAAAGGCTCACCCCTTTTGTTACAGCGCCCCAGGGCATCCCAGCTAGTGGAGATGCCTGCCCCTCCGGCCACTGCCCCCACTTTTGGTGGCAAGGCTGGAGGAGATAATGAGAAAAACAAGGAGGAGTCACCCACCAGTCAGGACAGCTCCTAAGGTGTCCTGAGCTGAGGTGACCCCTGCCTTGAGAAATCCTCCATCTTGAGTTTGGAGGATTCCCGCGATAGGATTAGGGTTGTGCACCCCCCACCCCACAGGGACGAGGCACAAAGAGGGTGTATCCTCTCTCAAGGACAGAAGCCATTGGCAACTGCCCTCTCAGACCTAAACACCCCCCTAAATTCAGTATTTAGGGGCTCCCCAGATCCCAGGAAACCGAGACCAGCGACCTCTGAAGCCTCAGAAGACTGCCCTGGACTACAGGACCAAGAAACTCCTGTGAACAGCAGCCCTGTTCAAATCAGCTACTTCTTTGCAACAAAGAAGCAACTTCCAAGGACTTCGCGTTTCCCGCTGGAAGCGTGAGAGACTACAACACCTCAGGGAGGACTCCCCGCCGACTGAGAGCCCGTGAGTAACCAGAGACGACCCCCCTGAGCCCTCAGAATGACGCCTGCAGAGAGAATCCAGAGGCTCCCCCTGACCGCGACTACCTGTAACAAGGGACCCGACGCCTGGAACCAACACTGCACCCGGCTCGACCTGCAGAAAACCAACACCTCAGGGAGGACTCCCCGCCGACTGCAAGCCCGTGAGTAACCAGAGACGACCCCCCCTGAGCCCCCACAGCGACGCCTGCAGAGAGAATACAGAGGCCCCCCTGACCGCGACTGCCTGTAACAAGGGACCCGATGCCTGGAACCAACACTGCACCCGCAGCCCCCAGAACCTGAAGGAACCAAACTTCGACGCAGGAGTGACCCCTAGGCGACCCTCTGCCTTGCCCAGGTGGTGGCTGTCCCGAGAAGCCCCCCCTGTGCCTGCCTGCACCGCTAGAGTGACCCCCGGGTCCCTCCATTGAAGCCTATACAAAACCCAACGCCTGCTTTGCACACTGCACCCAGCCGCCCCTGTGCCGCTGAGGGTGTGTTTTGTGTGCCTACTTGTGTCTCCCCCCCCCCCCCCCCCCCCAGTGCTCTACAAAACCCCCCTGTCTGCCCCCGAGGACGCAGATACTTACCTGCTGGCAGACTGGAACCGGAGCACCCCTGTTCTCCATAGGCGCCTATGTGTTTTGGGCACCTCTTTGAGCTCTGCACCTGACCGGCCCTGAGCTGTTGGTGTGGTAACTTTGGTGTTGCCTTGAACCCCCAACGGTGGGCTGCCTATGTCCCAGGACTGAGACTTGTAAGTGGTTTACTTACCTCCTAATCTAACCTTTACTTACCTCCCCCAGGAACTGTTGATTTTTGCAGTGTCCACTTTGAAAATAGCTTATTGAAATTTTTACAAAGACTGTACATGCTATTGTTTTCATTCAAAGTTCCTAAAGTATCTAAGTGAAGTACCTTACATGTAAAGTATTAACTGTAAATCTTGAACCTGTGGTTCTTAAAATAAACTAAGAAAATATTTTTTTCAATATAAAAAACCTATTGGCCTGGAGTAAGTCTTTGAGTGTGTGTTCTTCATTTATTGCCTGTGTGTGTACAACAAATGCTTAACACTACCCTCTGATAAGCCTACTGCTCGACCACACTACCACAAAATAGAGCATTAGAATTATCTAATTTTGCCACTATCTTACCTCTAAGGGGAACCCTTGGACACTATGCACACTATTTCTTACTTTGAAATAGTATATACAGAGCCAACTTCCTACAGGCATCGACTCCTTTGTTATATTGTTTTCTTTCCGCTGTCTGGTTTGGATGTGTTTCCTCTCGCTCCAAGACTTTCAATTTGGAAACTTTATATTAACTTTATTCTACCGTCTGTATTGTTTCGATCGCATTTCCATCTGTTTTCGAGCAGCTAGTACCATCGGAAACAAGAAAATGCCCTTTCGAGCGCTTGTACCCTACTTGGGCCTGTTCAGGCCTACCACGCCATACCCTGATGGATCGGACTCCATTCTGATTCTGTCCTCGATGTCACGCAAAATTCCCTTACACCGATCAACACGTGGTATGTAAACTTTGCCTTTCTCCTGAACATCGAGAGGAAGATTGTTCAGTTCCGGTCAAAAAAGACACTGCGGGACTGGAGAGCAAGGAGACTTGAGATGGCGTTGAAGCATACAGAGTCTACCGACACCTTAGAGGAAGAGCAGGCACAGACGGCTGTTTCAATTCAGAAATCCGATGGAGATTCAGATGAAGAGCGCCAACGGATCACTACTGCTCAGCATGTGAGTACACCTGCCCCTATGCCCACTACCAAAAGACCTCTTAAGGCCTTTGGTGCACCACTGCCAGGAAGCCATGGTTCCACCCCGAAAGAAAATTGTCGGCAACCGACCTTCAGGTTTGGGGCTGAAAAAGGCAAAATCACCACAGCAACAGGCCACACCTGTTTCGATGCCGGAGTCGAGCAAACACATTAAAAGCTCCACATCCGAGCTGACGTCCACCCTTTTCGTAGTCGAAAATTCAACATCCGGCTTCGGAGCAGAAATCACAGGCTGTATCTTTGGGACCGAAAACATAAGGTACCATTTCGGAGCGAAAAAATCCCTCTATAAAGACTTTTGAGCCAATTTAAAACACTGTTCAAAGACAATTACTGAACAATCCTCTAAAGGAGTTAAAACATCTGAATATCATTCTGAGGACTCTGATATCCAGCCAATCCTGGAGATTATGGACAGTAAACAAAGAAGGATACATATCCATAAGGAGACGGGGAAATTTATTGCTTCACCTCCTCCTGAAACCAAGAGAAAGCTGGCGTTTCAAGAGACTCTTGATGCTGCTCCACCACTAGTAAAGATATTTAAAAGAAAGGAGAAACAATCACCTTTACAGCTTTCTCCACCACATTCGCCACAGCTTTCTTTCTCTCCACCACCTACTACCCTACCACCATTGCCCTCACTAACACATTCTCATACATATTCACATGGAGATACAGTAGACTCCTGGGACTATATAACCCAGATCCTATACCCCTAAATAACCCAGATCTCTATCCATCCAAACCTTCACCATTAGAGGTAGTGCGGCTTACACTATGCTCATTTCTAGAGCAGCAGCATGCCATGGAGTTCAGATGCATGCTGAGCCTTTGAAGGAGGATTTTCTTTTTAACACACTGTCCTCCACTCACTCACTCTGCCAGTGTTTACCAATGCTGCCTGGTATGCTTAGACATGCTGATGACATATTTAAGGAATCTGTCAAGGCTAGGGTATTAACCCCAAGAATAGATAAGAAATACAAGCCAGTTCTCAGGACCTCTTTTGGCACCGTTGGTCCACTTCGACTCGGGCTGGGGGGCTCGGGTGCAGTGGTACTTTTTGGTGTCGGCCTTTCGCTTTCCGGGGCTCTCATGGTTTTTCTTGGGTGCCTACAGGGTGCAGGGGAGTAACACCACTACTCCATGGGAGATGCTAATTGTTTCTTGTAGTGCTGGCAGACTTCCTAGGCTTTTGGAGGTAGAGCAGCTGCAGGACGAGTCAACTTTGGCACAGTTGTCGAGGACAGCAGGCTGGTCAGCAGGGTAGGGTCTAAGTCAGATGCTGCTCTTCAGTTCTTGCTTTTTGCGGCTGTTCAGTGTCCTCCTTCTCAGATTGGTAGATTGTGCTTTCCTGGTGCCAGGGACTCCCCTAAATACTAGATTTAGGGGGTTACGGGGAGTGAAGGGCAATAGCCAATGGACTGCTTACCATTGGGGTCACTACACCCCTTATATGACCACTTCCTGTAGGGAATGGCCATAACCCTGTCCACAACTCCTAATTCTGCCATCACTAAGATGGTGGAATTTTCCTGGAGTGGGGCACATCAGGCAGCTCACCTTAGGGGTGTGTCTGGCCTGGGTGTAGTCCACACCTCCTGGCATAACTAATTGTTCGATGGCATCTGTCGCTGTAGATATGCATGTTTTGCATAGCTCGCCATCTGGTGTTGGGCCGGAGTGTTACAAGTTGTTTTTCTTCGAAGAAGTCTTTCGAGTCACGGGACCGAGTGACTCCTCCTTTTGTCTCCATTGCGCATGGGCGTCGACTCCATCTTCGATTGTTTTTTTTCCGCCATCGGGTTCGGACGTGTTCCTGTCGCTCCGAGTTTCGGACTGGAAAGATAGCTAATTTCGGAAGATTTTCGTCGGTATTGTTGCGTTCGGGATCGGCGTAGTTAGATTCAACACCGCGTCTAAGATCGAAGAGCTCCGGTGCCCTTCGGGGTAATTTTTTCGATCCCCCGTCGGGGCCTGGTCGGCCCGACCGCGTGCAGAAGAACGCCGATGGAACGGACCCCGTTCCGTTTCTGTCCCAAATGCCACAATAAATACCCCTATACAGACCAACACTTGGTCTGCAACCTGTGCCTGTCACCTGAGCACAGTGAAGACACCTGCGAGGCCTGTCGTGCGTTCCGGTCCCGAAAAACACTCCGAGACCGTCGAGCCAGAAGACTTCAGATGGCGTCCGCGCCGACAGCCCACCGGGAGTTCGAGGAACAAGAAGAGGAGGGAAACTTTTCGATCCAAGAATCGGACTCCGAAGGATTCGACGATACACAAACCGTGAGTAAGACGTCGAAAACCACTCAGAAGAAGATTTACAAGGCCCAGGGGACGCCACTGCCACCAGGCCATGGCTCGACCCATAAATTCGGTGACCGACCGTCGGCACCGAAAAAGGCCCAAACAGTGGCGAGATCGTCCGACTCCGGTCGAGACACCGGCACGCAGCCTTCTCGGGACCGAGAAAGTGCTGGAGACAAGCATCGACACCGAGATGCCGGTGTAGACACGGCTCGACGCCGAGACAGCGGCACCGAAGAAGATCGACGCCGAGAGGTTTCGGCCCCGAAAAAGAAAAAAGTCACCTCGGAGCCGAAAAAAGATGCAGACAGGGTTTCGGTGCCAAAACAAACTGCAACCGACCCAGTTTCAGGCTCTTATACAGAAGAGCACTCGCTAACCTCCCAAATGCAAAAGCATAGGTTTGAGGAAGAGCTACACTCAACTGATGTAGACCATACGCAAAAGCGTATTTTCATACAGCAGGGGACAGGAAAAATAAGCACCCTTCCCCCTATTAGAAGAAAGAGAAGATTGGAGTTCCAAACTGAACAAACACCACAAACAAAAGTGGTGAAAAAAGTTACCCCACCACCCTCTCCTCCACCTGTGATTAACGTCTCACCAGCACAAACTCCATCACATTCCCCAGCTCACACCACCATGAGCCAGGGTGACCAAGATCAAGACGCATGGGACTTATACGACGCCCCAGTGTCAGATAACAGTCCGGAGGCATACCCTACGAAGCCATCTCCACCAGAGGACAGCACTGCGTATTCTCAAGTGGTGGCTAGAGCAGCACAATTTCACAATGTAAGCCTCCACTCAGAACAGGTCGAGGATGACTTTTTATTCAACACACTCTCCTCCACCCACAGCTCCTACCAAAGCCTGCCTATGCTCCCTGGTATGCTCCGGCACGCAAAAGAAATCTTTAAGGAGCCGGTCAAAAGTAGGGCAATCACACCAAGAGTGGAAAAAAAGTATAAGGCGCCTCCTACAGACCCGGTTTTCATCACTACACAGCTGCCACCAGACTCTGTCGTTGTAGGAGCAGCTAGGAAAAGGGCCAACTCTCACACATCTGGAGATGCACCACCCCCAGATAAAGAAAGCCGCAAGTTCGATGCAGCTGGTAAGAGAGTCGCAGCACAAGCTGCAAACCAGTGGCGCATCGCTAACTCCCAGGCACTACTTGCGCACTATGACAGAGCCCATTGGGATGAGATGCAACATCTCATTGACCATCTGCCCAAGGACCTACAAAATAGGGCAAAACAAGTGGTTGAGGAGGGACAGACCATTTCCAACAACCAAATCCGCTCCTCCATGGACGCTGCAGATACAGCTGCACGGACAATTAATACATCTGTAACTATCAGAAGGCATGCATGGCTCCGAACGTCTGGATTTAAACCGGAGATTCAGCAAGCAGTTCTCAATATGCCTTTTAACGAAAAAGAACTGTTCGGTCCAGAAGTGGACACAGCGATTGAGAAACTCAAAAAAGACACGGACACTGCTAAAGCCATGGGCGCACTCTACTCCCGCAGAGCAGAGGGAATTACAGCACATTCCGTAAAACACCCTTTAGAGGGGGGTTTCGGGGTCAGAGCACACAAGCCAGCACCTCACAGGCAACACCGTCCAGTTACCAGGGACAGTACAGAGGAGGTTTTCGGGGACAATATAGAGGAGGGCAATTCCCTAGGAATAGAGGAAAATATCAAAGCCCCAAAACCCCTACTACTAAGCAGTGACTCACATGTCACTCACCCCCTCCACACAACACCAGTGGGGGGAAGAATAAGTCATTATTACAAAGCATGGGAGGAAATCACTACAGACACTTGGGTTCTAGCAATTATCCAACATGGTTATTGCATAGAATTTCTACAATTCACTCCAAACATACCACCAAAAGCACAAAATTTGACAAAACATTATTCCAATCTCCTGGAGATAGAAGTGCAGGCACTATTGCAAAAGAATGCAATCGAATTAGTGCCAAACACACAAATAAACACAGGAGTTTACTCACTGTACTTTCTGATACCAAAGAAGGACAAAACGCTGAGACCAATCCTAGACCTCAGAATAGTGAACACATTCATCAAATCAGACCACTTTCACATGGTCACACTACAAGAAGTATTACCATTGCTAAAACTACACGACTACATGACAACTTTAGACCTCAAGGACGCGTATTTCCATATACCAATACACCCATCGCGCAGGAAATACCTAAGGTTTGTATTCAAAGGAATACATTACCAATTCAAGGTACTGCCTTTCGGATTAACAACCGCACCAAGAGTCTTTACCAAATGTCTAGCAGTAGTCGCTGCACACATCAGAAGGCAGCAAATACATGTGTTCCCATATCTAGACGACTGGCTAATCAAGGCCCATTCGTTAATAGAGTACTCAAATCACACAAATCAGATCATACAAACCCTCTTCAAACTAGGGTTCACCGTCAACTTCACGAAATCCAACATTCTGCCGTGCAAGGTACAACAATACCTAGGAGCCATAATAGACACAACAAAAGGAGTAGCCACTCCAAGTCCCCAAAGAATTCAAAATTTCAACACCATCATACAACGCATGTATCCAACACAAAAGATACAAGCAAAGATGATATTACAACTCCTAGGCATGATGTCTTCATGCATAGCCATTGTCCCAAACGCAAGACTGCACATGAGGCCCTTACAACAGTGCTTAGCATCACAGTGGTCTCAAGCACAGGGTCATCTTCTAGATCTGGTGTTAATAGACCGCCAAACTTACCTCTCGCTTCTGTGGTGGAACAACATAAATTTAAACAAAGGGCGGCCTTTCCAAGACCCAGTGCCACAATACGTAATAACAACAGATGCTTCCATGACAGGGTGGGGAGCACACCTCGATCAACACAGCATACAAGGACAATGGAACGTACATCAAACAAAACTGCATATAAATCACCTAGAACTTCTAGCAGTTTTTCAAGCACTAAAAGCTTTCCAACCAATAATAGTTCACAAATACATTCTCGTCAAGACAGACAACATGACAACAATGTATTATCTAAACAAGCAAGGGGGGGGACGCACTCCACGCAGTTAAGCCTGCTAGCACAAAAAATTTGGCGTTGGGCAATTCACAACCAAATTCGCCTAATAGCACAATTTATACCAGGGATCCAAAATCAACTCGCAGACAATCTCTCTCGAGATCACCAACAGGTCCACGAATGGGAAATTCACCCCCAAATTCTGAACACCTATTTCAAACTCTGGGGAACACCTCAAATAGACTTGTTTGCGACGAAGGAGAACGCAAAATGCCAAAACTTCGCATCCAGATACCCACACAAACAGTCCCAAGGCAATGCCCTATGGATGAACTGGTCAGGGATATTTGCTTACGCTTTTCCTCCTCTCCCTCTCCTTCCTTACCTGGTAAACAAACTCAGTCAAAACAAACTCAAACTCATATTAATAGCACCAACTTGGGCAAGGCAACCCTGGTACACAATGCTGCTAGACCCATCAGTAGTACCCTACATCAAATTGCCCAACAGGCCAGATCTGTTGACACAACACAACCAAAAGATCAGACACCCAGATCCAGCATCGCTGAATCTAGCAATCTGGCTCCTGAAATCCTAGAATTCGGGCACTTACAACTTACCCAAGAATGTATGGAAGTCATAAAGCAAGCCAGAAGGCCATCCACCAGGCACTGCTATGCAAGTAAATGGAAGAGGTTTGTTTGCTACTGCCATATTAATCAAATACAACCATTACACACAACTCCAGAACATGTAGTGGGTTACTTGCTTCACTTACAAAAATCTAACCTGGCTTTCTCTTCCATTAAAATACACCTTGCAGCAATATCTGCATACCTGCAGACTACCTATTCAACTTCCCTATATAAGATACCAGTCATTAAAGCATTCATGGAGGGCCTTAGGAGAATTATACCACCAAGAACACCACCTGTTCCTTCATGGAACCTAAATGTTGTCCTAACTAGACTTATGGGTCCACCTTTTGAACCCATGCACTCCAGCGAAATACAGTTCCTAACCTGGAAGGTTGCATTTCTCATCGCCATTACTTCCCTAAGAAGAGTAAGCGAGATTCAGGCGTTTACAATACAAGAACCTTTTATACAACTACACAAGAATAAGGTCATCCTAAGGACTAATCCTAAATTTTTGCCAAAGGTTATTTCACCGTTCCATCTAAATCAAACAGTGGAACTTCCAGTGTTCTTTCCACAGCCAGATACCGTAGCTGAAAGGGCACTACATACATTAGATGTCAAAAGAGCATTAATGTATTACATTGACAGAACAAAGAACATCAGAAAGACTAAACAACTATTTATTGCATTTCAAAAACCTCATGCAGGAAACCCAATATCAAAACAAGGTATAGCCAGATGGATAGTTAAATGCATCCAAATCTGCTACCTTAAAGCTAAACGACAGCTGCCCATTACACCAAGGGCACACTCAACCAGAAAGAAAGGTGCTACCATGGCCTTTCTAGGAAACATCCCAATGCAAGAAATATGTAAGGCAGCCACATGGTCTACGCCTCACACATTCACCAAGCACTACTGTGTAGACGTGTTATCCGCACAACAAGCCACAGTAGGTCAAGCCGTATTAAGAACATTATTTCAAACTACTTCCACTCCTACAGGCTGAGCCACCGCTTTTGGGGAGATAACTGCTTACTAGTCTATGCAAAACATGCGTATCTACAGCGACAGATGCCATCGAACTGAAAATGTCACTTACCCAGTGTACATCTGTTCGTGGCATCAGTCGCTGTAGATTCGCATGTGCCCACCCGCCTCCCCGGGAGCCTGTAGCAGTTTGGAAGTTACCTTCAACTATTTGTATATGTATCATCTCAACCTTAAATAGGTACATACTTAGTCACTCCATTGCATGGGCACTATTACTACAATTCAACTCCTACCTCACTCTCTGTGGGGGAAAAACAATCGAAGATGGAGTCGACGCCCATGCGCAATGGAGACAAAAGGAGGAGTCACTCGGTCCCGTGACTCGAAAGACTTCTTCGAAGAAAAACAACTTGTAACACTCCGGCCCAACACCAGATGGCGAGCTATGCAAAACATGCGAATCTACAGCGACTGATGCCACGAACAGATGTACACTGGGTAAGTGACATTTTCATTTTACCTGTCCTGGTGCCAAATGGCACACAGATAAGTCCCTTGTAAATGGTACCCCTGGTACCAAGGGCCCTGTTGCCAAGGAAGGTCTCTAAGGGCTGCAGCATGTCTTATGCCACCCTGGAGACCCCTCACTCAGCACATGCACACTGCCTCACAGCTTGTGTGTGCTGGTGGGGAGAAAAGTCGACATGCCACTCCCCTCAGAGTGCCATGCCCACCTCACACTGCCTGTGTCATAGGAAAGTCACCCCTCTAGCAGGCCTTACAGCCCTGAGGCAGGGTGCACTATGCCCCTACAGTGTCTATGCTAAACCTTAGACATTGTAAGTGCAGGGTAGCCATAAAGAGTATATGGTCTGGGAGTTTGTCAAACACCAGCTCCACAGTTCCTTAATGGCTACACTGAAATCTGGGAAGTTTGATATCAAACTTCTCAGCACAATAAATGCACACTGATGCCAGTGTGGGATTTATTGTAAAATACACCCAGAGGGCATTTAGAGATGCCCCCTGAATACCAGTCTGACTCCCAGTGCTAGGCTGACCAGTTTCTGCCAGCCTGCCACAACCAGATGAGTTTCTGGCCACATGGGGAAGAGTGCCTTTGTCACTCTGTGGCCAGGAACAAAGCCTGTACTGGATGGAGGTGCTTCTCACCTTCCCCTGCAGGAAAAGTAACACCTGGCGGTGAACTTCAAAGGCTTATGCCTTTTGTTACAGCACCCAGGGCATCCCAACTAATGGAGATGCCCGCCCCTCTAGCCACTGCCCCCACGTTTGGCGGTAAGGCAGGAGAGGATAATGAAAAAAACAAGGAGTCACCACCCACCAGTCAGGACAGCCCCTAAGGTGTCCTTAACTGAGATGACCCCTTCCTTTAGAAATCCTCCATCTTGAGATTGGAGGATTCCCCCAATAGGATTAGGGATGTGCCCTTCTCCCCTCAGGGAGGAGGCACAAAGAGGGTGGAGCCACCCTCCAGGACAGAAGCCATTCGCTACTGCCCTCCTGACCTAAACACACCCCTAAATTCAGTATTTAGGGGCGACCCAGAACCCAGGAAATCAGATTCCTGCAACATACACAAAGAAGGACTGCCGACCTGAAAGCCCCGCAGATACGACGGAGACGACAACTGACTTGTCCCGAGCCCTACCGGCCTGTCACCAGACTCAAAGAACCTGCACAGCGATGCATCCCACAGGGACCAGCGACCTCTGAGGCCTCAGAGGACTGCCCTGAACCGAAGGACCAAGAAACTCCAGAGAACAGCAGCACTGTTCAGCAACATTTTTTGCAACTTTGAAACAACTTTTAAGAACTCACTGTTCCCGCTGGAAGCGTGAGACTTCACATTCTGCACCGACGCCCCCAGCTCAAGCTCCAGAGAACCAACACTACAGAGAGGACTCCCAGACGACTGCGACTTTGTGAGTAACCGGAGACGACCCTCCTGCACTCCCACAGCAACGCCTGAAGAGAGGATCCAGAGGCTCCCCCTAACCACGACTGCCTGGTAACAAGGAACCCGACGCCTGGACCCAGCACTGCAATCGCAGCCCCAGGACCGAGAGGAACCAAACTCCAGTGCAGGAGTGACCATCAGGCGGCCCTCTACCTAGCCCAGTCCGGCTGGCCCGAGAAGCCCCCGTGCCCTGCCTGCATCGCCTAAGTGACCCCCGGGTCCCTCCATTGCTTTCTATAGCAAACCCGACGCCAACTTTGCACACTACACCCGGCTGTCCCTGTGCCGCTGAGGGTGTGTTTTGTGTGCCTGTTTGTGTCCACCCCAGTGCTCTACAAAACCCCCCTGGTCTACTCCCTGAGGATGCTGGTACTTAACCTGCCAGCAGACCGGAACCGGCGCAACCCTGTTCTCCATAGGCACCTATGTGTTTTGGGCCCTCCTTTGACCTCTGCACCTGACTGGCCCTGTGCTGCTGGTGTGGTGACTTTGGGGTTGCTTTGAACCCCCAACGGTGGGCTGCCTATGCCAGGAGACTGAACTTGTAAGTGATTTACTTACCTCAGAAACTTAACCATTCTTGCGTCCCCCAGGAATGGTTGATTTTTGCACTGTGTCCACTTTTAAAATAGCTAATTGCCATTTTATCCTATATATACATATATATGTATGTACTACTGCTTTTATTCAAAGTTCCTAACGTATCTAAGTGAAGTACCTTGCATTTAAAGTGTTTACTGCAAATCTTGAACCTGTGGTTCTTAAAATAAACTAAGAAAATATATTTTTCAATATAAAAACCTGGAGTAAGTCTTTGAGTGTGTGTTCCTCATTTATTGCCTGTGTATGTTCAACAAATGCTTAAAAATACCATCTGATAAGCCTACTGCTCGACCACACTACCACAAAATAGAGCGTTAGAATTCTCTAATTTTGTCACTATCAACCTCTAAGGGGAACCCTTGGACTCTGTGCACACTATCTCTCACTTTGAGATAGTATATACAGAGCCAACGTCCTGCAACTACCCTCTCAGAGGGAACCCCAAACACTGGAAGTGGAATTAAAGGACCCTTGGGTGGTTAGGATAAGTTACTTACCTTTAAATCCTAGTTCTCTTCCAGGGGTATCCTCATCAAAGTCATAAACATTGAATATTCCCGCCCTTGTGCGGGGACCCCGGAGCATATAAAAAATACACACATATAAAGTATGAAATATGCACGAAAAATATATATATAGCATCTTTAGTAGACATATCTTTCATACTAAACTCATATATACATGTGTAAAACAGCAATGCAGGCTATAATCATAAACCGGCTAAAATGCTTTATTTCTATGAAGTTTTTTTAATTTTTTTTTAATCATTATAAAATTACAATAGAAAATAAATGTCTACCCAAGCCCCCAAAACTGGGCTTAGGGAAATAAGCAATAGTAATCACTAGAGAAAAAAGAGAAAAACTACATTGAAAAACAATGGAGCATTCTTAGCCAATAGGCTGCATGCAGGTTAACACAGGAGAACCATAAAAACTTTGGCACTGTGCCTTTAAGACCCTGAGCACCTCCAGTATCCCACCATGCCTCAGGGGTGAAGGAGAGGTGACAGTTGGTTCACAGTTAGGTCAGTACTTTTTTACGGTGACAATCTGTGTAACCGATTCGGAGGACAGTCTGTCCTGCACTTCTAGGAGACGCGCGTCCGGGGAGGAGGTTGGGTTGTTTATGACTTTGATGAGGATACCCCTGGATGAGAGCTAGGATTTACAGGTAAGTAACTTATCCTTCTCTTCCAGGGGATCCTCATCAATAGTCATAAACATTGAATAGATTAGCAAGCCCATCCCTAAACTCTGCGGACTGTCTAATAGAAGTGCAGGAATAGATATGTATCATGCAAACAAATTTCTCAGAGAGGCCTGCCCCTCTTGGGCATCTGCTCTTGCATCGGAGTCCAAACAGTAATGTCTAGTAAATGTATGTACAGACTTCCATGTAGCAGCCTTACAAATCTCAGATATTGGAACGTTGTTAAGGAGGGCAGCAGTAGCTGCTTTTCCCCTTGTGGAATGCGCTTTAGGTCTAGCTAGTAGTCGTTTGTTAGCCAACTGGTAAGCATTAACAATACAAGAAACTATCCATCTTGATATTGTTCGTTTAGATGCTGCCTCTCCTGTCCTCAAATGACCATAATTTACAAACAAGTGGTTGGAATGTCTAATCAATTTTGTTTTATCCAAATAAAATTTCAGCACTCTTTTCAAATCTAGGGAGTGCAACGCTTTCTCCGCCGGAGTCTCCGGATTGGGGAAGAAAGTCGGTAAAGAGATAGTCTGATTGATGTGGAATTCTGACACGGCCTTCGGTAGGAATGATGGGTGAGTTCGCAGAACCACTCTGTTGTCGTGAAAAACTTTGTACGGTTCTTTGGAAGACAAAGCCTGAATTTCACTGACCCTCTTCGCGGAAGTAATGGCTACCAAAAAAGCCGTCTTCCATGTAAGGTGTTGCAAAGAGGCTTTGTGTATAGGTTCGAAAGGAGGGCCCATAAGTTTTGACAATACTATGTTCAGTTCCCATGGAGGAGAGGGTCTCCGAATGGGCGGAAAAACTTTTTTCAAACCTTCTAAGAAATCCTTGACTACTGGTTTCGTAAAGAAGGATTCCTGAGAAGGTGACTTACGATAGGCTGTAATGGCAGACAAATGTACCTTAATAGATGATACCTGCAGACCGGACTTTGCCAGATGGAGTAAGTAAGACAATATGACATCCTCCTGAGCCCGTATGGGATTCTGACCTTGTTGACAGCACCATATGTAGAACCTCTTCCACTTAAACGCGTAAGAACGCCGCGTGGAAGGTCGTCTGGACTCTTTCAAGATGTTCATGCACTCCTGCGAGAGCCCTAGGTGCCCATACTGCAGGAATTCAGGAGCCCTGCTGTCAAGCTCAGAGAGGGTAGGTTGGGATGCAGAACCCTGCCCTCCATCCTGCTCAGAAGATCCGGTCTGCACGGCAGCCTCCTGTGAGGTTGTTCCGATAGGTTGAGGAGATCTGTGTACCAGAATTGATGGGGCCATTGCGGCGCTCTGAGAATCATTCTGGTGCTGGATCTGTAAAGTTTGTTGATCACTACCGGTCTGAGGGGAATTGGTGGAAAAGCGTAGAGAAATATCCCTGACCAGTCGATCAACAGGGCATTCCCTCAAGATCCCGGACGATAGAACCTGGATGCGAAGTCTGGGCATTTCTTGTTTACTTCGTCTGCGAAGAGATCCAATTGAGGCCGACCCCATAGAGCGAAGATGTCTTCGACAACTTCGCTGTGTAGGACCCAATCGTGGGCGTCCTCTAGGTGTCTGCTCAGGAAATCTGCTTCCACGTTTTGTTGACCTGGCAGGTGAACCGCTGTAAGTGACATTCCTCTGGCCAGGAGCCAATGCCATATTGTTTGGGACTCTCGAGATAGGGGTAGGGATCTCGTTCCCCCCGTCTGTTCAAATAATACATTGTGGTTGTATTGTCCGTTTGTATTAGGAGAGATTTCCCCTGAATCGATGGAGCAAAAGACTTGAGAGCCAGATGGACCGCTCTGAGCTCCAGCAGATTGATGTGGTACTTCTTTTCGTTGTCGGACCACAGGCCCTGAGCTTGAAGGGGACCCAGATGAGCCCCCCATCCCTGAAGAGACGCATCCGTTACCAGAATGTCGGATGGAATTACCTGGTGAAACTGAGCCCCTACTGACAGGTGAGGTCTGTGCATCCACCATTGCAATGACTGACGTGCTGCTATCGGTAGCCGCACTCTGTCCTCCCAGCGACCTGTCCTTTGGCTCCAGTTGTTCTCCAACGCCTCTTGGAGGGGCCTCATGTGCAGCCTGGCATTTGGGACAACGAAAATGCATGATGCCATGGGACCCAGCAGAGATGTTACCTGACGGGCTGTAGGTGCGTCGGATTTTAAGAGGTCTTGACACTTCCTCTTTATTGATAATAGTCGTTCCTCCGAAGGATACACTCTTTGGAGCTCTGTGTTTAGAATAGTTCCCAGGTAGTGGAGGTTCTGTGTTGGAATCAAGGTGGACTTTTGGTAGTTGACTTGAAGACCTAGAGACTCGAAAACCTTGAGCACAATGTCCCGATGGCTTCTTGCCTGATCCGGAGAGGAAGGTTTCAGTAGCCAGTCGTCTAGGTATGGGTAGATGAAGATTTTTTGTTTTCGAAGATGTGCCGCTACCACTGCCACACATTTCGAGAAGACGCGGGGAGCTGATTTCAGGCCGAATGGCAGCACTCTGAACTTATAGTGCTGTGAGGCTATCTGGAAGCGCAAGAATTTCCGATGTTTGGGAGCTATCAGGATGTGAAAATATGCATCCTGCAGGTCGATGGAGCACATCCAGTCTCCCTGATGTAGTTGAGGGAAAATCTGGTGAAGAGCCAGCATCCTGAACTTCTGTTTTTTTATGTACTTGTTCAGCAGCCGTAAGTCCAGAATCGGTCTCAAAACGCCCTCTCGGCCTTTATTCGCCACCAGAAAATAACGGGAGTAAACCCCCTTTCCTCTGTGCGCAAGTGGAACCTTTTCTATTGCCTTCTTTCGTAAGAGGGCGAGAGCCTCTTTGCGCAGTAGGCTGAGATGAGATGGATTGCATTTGGCTGGTGGCAAGTGCGGTGGAGGTTGTCTGAAAAGAAGAGAGTAGCCATTTTCGACAATGTTGAGCACCCATTTGTCTTTTGTGATAGAGTGCCACTCGTGAAGAAAATCTGTGATACTTCCCCCCACCGGAGTGGTGTACAGTGCCGAGGGAAGCGAGATCTCATTGCTTGGCCGGCGCTTTCAGTGTGGACTGTTGAGGTCTACTTGACCCTCGTTCCCTTGTGACCTTACGAGCCTGAAAAAGAGGGCGTCCCTGCCTTTGCTGTGGCCTCTGGGACCAGTGAGGGGTTTGAACCCTCTGCTGGAAAGGGCGCCTGTCATAAGGCCTATACCTCCGCCTGAAGTCCTTCTTCCTTTCCAGGCCTACTGCCCTCATGGTGTCCACTTCGGTCTTCATGCGTGCCATTTCTTCATCCGTATGGGTACCAAACAGCGAGTTCCCGTTGAATGGGAGATTTAGTATGCGCTGTTGTGCTTCCTGTTTTAAACCAGTCAGTCTCAGCCAGGAAGACCTTCTTGCACAGATTCCATGTGCGTACCCATGTGCAGCTAAGTCTGCCCCATCTGCCGCTGCGCTGATGACTTGGTTGGATACCAGACATCCCTCTTGCAGGATCTCTTGGAAGTCCTGTCTGTCCTCCCTGGGTAACTTTTCTGTGAATCTGTTGAGGGAGTCCCACAGAGAACGGTCATACCTGCCCAGGAGTGCAGACGCGCTGGAGACCTTCATTATAGATGCCGCCGTGCCGCACATTTTTCTCCCCAGAGAGTCTAGATGCCTGCTCTCTTTGTCCGGTGGGTTCGTGGAGGATGATGCCACCGAGTGAGTTTTTCGGGCTGCGGCCAATATTACTGAGTCCGGTGGCGGATCCGTTCTTAAGAATAAAGGGTCCTGTTCAGGCGCTTTATATTTTTTCAAAATCCTAGCCGGAGCAGATTTGAGGGTGGCTGGCGCCAAAAAAGTGTCCATGGTTGGCTGCAACAGACCAGGCACTAGCAGCAGTAGCTTCTTTGAAACTGCTCTATGTTGCAGAGTCTCAAAAATGACTGACGAGGAGGTAGATGGTTCTGGAACCTCTATATTTAACATCTGCGCTCCCCTTAAAAGTACCTCATTAAAAGTAGTGATGTCATCCACCGGTGAGACTCTAGCTGGTGGAGAATCTGTTAAGGTGGTGGAGTAACGTCCGACGGATGATCCTGACGATGACCAAGAGGGCGATCTTCTGTGTCGTGATCGTGACCTAGATCGTCGCTGGGAACGTGACCTGCTGCGAGATGCTGTAACAGAGCGCCCAGGCCTCGTGGTCGGTTGGCGAGGAGCAGAACGAGCCCGTCCTGCCCGCGCTGTCGGTGATGGTGTTCTCGGGAGAGAAGCAGTAGGAGAGTACATTCGTGAATACTGCGAATCCGGGGAGGCCGCTGGTCTATTAAGGCTCTCCAACCATCTTGGTGACAAATTGATGGGTGAAACATGCCCCCTTGATGCCGCTCTCGAACGAGATGAATCGCTCCGTATGGAGACCACTGGAGATGGAGCGGCCTTATCTGCTGGAGGAAGGCGATGTTCTACTCCCTGCGAGACAGGTAAATCCTGTGTCGACATCGACGGCGGTGCCGACGTCGAAGGGCGCACTGCCGGTTGTTCTTGCCTCGATGTTGAGTGCCTCGACGATGAGTGTCTTGACGTCGAACGGCGATCTCTGGACCTCAACCTACTCGCCGTCGTGTGCCTCGACGTGGAGCGGTGGGCGGCCGACGGCGGATGTTGCTCTTGCCGCCGTGGCGATTTCGACGTCGTGTCTCTTGACGTCGGGGGGGCGTGAGGTCTTCAGCGGCGAACGAGCACGCCTGTGATGGCTCGACGTCGATCGGCGGGCTGCCGTCGACGGAGATAAGCCCCTGCGATGGCCATGTTCTCTCGACGCCGTCTCCTTCGACGTCGGGCGGGTCGCCGTCGACGGCGATCTATGGCGGTGAGATGGTGGCAGCGACGATGTCGACGGGGAACAAACAGGCACTTTCCTACCTGCTGACGTCGACCTATCCATTCTCTCTTGAGAGTGGCTTGTTGGCTGCCTGGGAAGCGAAGAGGATGATGTTTTCTGCCTCTCGTGAAGCCCATGAAGCCTGATCTTTTCTCTGTCCTTCAGAGTCCTCTTTGACATGTTCTTGCAGTGTTTGCAAGTGTCAGGGCAGTGACTCTGAGGCAGGCACACAATACAAAGAGAGTGTGGATCTGACTGGGCCTTCTTCTTCCCACAAGAAGGGCATTTGACAAAAAGGGAAGGCATTTTTCTGTCAGGAAAAAACTGCCAAACTCAGACAATTATGTTAGATGTCGAGTAAAACAGGAAAAAACGCTGTTTTAAAGTATTTTTCTGAGAAAAACTCAGAAAAAATGAGAGCTCAATGCTCCAGGATCCTCTCAGAAGAAGCCGGAAAAAAGAACTAACTGTGAACCAACTGTCACCTCTCCTTCACCCCTGAGGCATGGTGGGATACTGGAGGTGCTCAGGGTCTTAAAGGCACAGTGCCAAAGTTTTTATGGTTCTCCTGTGTTAACCTGCATGCAGAAAATACAGACGTACACTGTTCCAAAAGGAAGAAAGAGAAATAGGGGGAACCGTTATCTACAGGAGTAAGAGCCCTCAAGCATCACATTGGATGTCTGGTTTCATCATCGGGAATCGCTCCTCGTTAGGCCGGTATTGCAATGCCTAACGGGCTCCCCAAAGGGAGCTCTTAACCATATTGCAGATGGAATTAAGTTGAAGTACTCACGCAATAATGGAGAGAGAAATAGTAAAATTTGTTATCCATCTAATTGTTATAATCATGAATTTTAATCAGTTGTGATAAGATGGAGACCAAGGTTGAAAACAGGGAGAGAGACAAAGAGTGAGTGATGATGCTCACGTGCTCTCAACATATAAACATGAGGAACTAACTATTTGTTAACCTACTTGATGTGAGGTCTACATGTTTCACGTCTATTGGCCCAAAAGGGTCCGCTGACGCTTCATCAGGACCAAAGATAACAAGAACTTCTCCAACAAAAATTAATAATTATTATACCCTACTCGGGAAAAGGATGATAGAACAGTCACTTACATTGATGCGTCTGTTATGTCAAAAAGGTCGCCCTATAATTAATCATGGAAAGTACAAGAATAAATGAAAATTGTACAACCAACATAGTGAACAAAGTGATATAGTGCACCACTCGTGTAAAAATATTAAAAGAATTCGGCTTACCATCCCCGGTTTTAGGAGAGAGCTCCTTGGGATCGCTAATCAGAATCTGGAACTGACGTTCTGAGTATTGGTAGTCATAAACAATCAAAGTTAAGGCACAGTGGCTAAACATAGGTTAAATGAACATCTTGATGAGGGGTTCAGCTTTAAACATCAAATATATCCATCAAAAATTAAATTCACCATTAGACAGACATTGTCTGTTGTGTTATCAATGTTAAGTATCACAAACTCAAAAAACACAACAATAAATGTACGTGGCTGAGTATCTGAGGTAAAAATAATTGGTTATCATTACATCTAAATCATAGAAAAACAATTAGAGTGCCCTGAATTATCAAGGTAATAATAGATGTCTGGTGAGGTGGTAATCGACACTTCTAAACGTCTTGCAGACTCAACTCAGCGAGCGTTTAGCAGGTTCGATGTGAGAACACTTTCTTTTTATAGTTCGTAAGAGACCAATAGGGGATATGAGCTGCCGTGCTCAACTGTCACCGCTATATAATCAAAAAAGCACAGCGGTCACTTATTATTTAAATGTAGGCGTCAACGTCTACTATAGAAAAAGGAGAGACAAACGTTCAGCGTGGAGCCTACTCGCATTAGTGCGTCTTTCGTAGGTTATTAGACCTACCCTACCGACCGCATCCCGGAAAACCGCGGATGCCGTCCAGGCAGTGTTTTTAAAGCATCGTAGGACGGCGTGCGTCTGTGGCGGATAAACATAGAGAACAGACTCGTATGTGTTGATGGTATAGATACTAAGGACGGACTCAATTCCGCTATTCTGAGGGGATTGAGTCGTCCAGACAAGGAAGTTTCAAAGTCTATATTGAATTTGTATGGGGGATCTCATGTGAACCGCTAATCTGGTAAATTCATTGAATTTACTAAAGTAGTCTGCAACAAGGGTCAAATCAAACAGTTAGGCCTGTAGTATGGATACTAATGGGCCTGACAGGCTATCAGAAACCCACATATTGTTTGTTGAGACTAAAAGAAGTGTTGTAACTAATTCTTAACACTATTAATTACAGTGAGAGTGCAGTCCAAGGGATGTCATCGTTCAATCCCCGTACCGATGTACCTAATTTAAAGATCCAGCGTTGTTCCAGTCTGAAGAGAGATTTAGCATTGTTTGATCTGACTGTGGGGGCTTCCAATATCACCCACCATAATTCATCCGAAGTATGGGGAGCGTCTATAAAATGTGTGGAGAGTTTTGTGGTTAACCTACGACATCTGATATTGCTCCTGTGTTCATTAATTCTGATTTTTACCGGGCGTATTGTCATCCCAACATAACGCAGTCCACAAGGACATGTAATCATGTATATACAGTTCTTAGAGTTACAATTCGTATGTTTTTTTAGATGCCAAATCCCTATAGGGTCTAGGTCCAATGATTTTATTTGTCTAGTTAATATGCACACATTGCAATTTCCGCAAGGGTAATGTCCTTCAATTGGAGGGAGATCCCACAGTGTTCTTTGTGTATGATTTTCATGTGCGCCTCGGGCGTGTATGTACCACTATGTCTTTGATATTGGGAGTACTCTTGAAGGCAAAGAGTGGTTTTGGTATAGTAATTCCTCCGCTCTCCAATATCGACCATCGTTTGTTAATCAACTTTTTTATATCTTTGGATAGAGGGGTGAAGGTGGAAACACATGTGATCCGAGACTGGGGAGTTTTATCTTTTGTAGACAGGAGCCATTCTCTCTGATTATTTTTTAGCTCTTTTGCGAGCTAAATTCACAATTTTTGATGGATAGTGACGTTCACAGAGTTTTGCTTGTAGAGTGCTTTCTTGTTGATCGAAGTCTAGAAGGGTGCTACAGTTTCTTCTTAAGCGTAGAAACTGGCCCACACAGGTAGGTTATCTCTAAGAGCCTTCGGATGGTGGCTTTCATACAGTAACAAGCTGTTCCGATCAGTGGGTTTATGATACGTACTAGTCACTAATAGGCCATTTTCATTGATTGAAATCATCAAGTCCAAGAAGGGTAAATGGGTCGATGATGCAGTGGATGTAAATTTCAAAAAGGGATCTAAAGAATTTACCCAATTCGTAAATTGGTCTACTGCCGTTAAAGGACCTTGCCATATGACCAAAATGTCATCTATATAGCGTTTCCATAGTTTAATTTCATTATGAAAATGGTTGGAATGGGGCAAAATGTATTTTTTCTCAAAATCAAACATATATAAGCACGCTAAGCTAGGCGCAAATGTACTTCCCATCGATGTAGGCATTATTACCTTAGATGTGGAAGCATTGTACACAAATATTCCTCAAGAGGCTACCTTACAGGTGGTGGAATTGGCTCTTTTAAATGATTCCACACCCACAACTACACCTATATCTTTCATTATGCAATGCGCCACGTTAGCCTTGACTGAAAACTATTTCCAATTTGAAGAACTATTTTTCCATCAAATACGAGGTACATCGATGGGAAGTACATTTGCGCCTAGCTTAGCGTGCTTAAATATGTTTGATTTTGAGAAAAAATAAATGTTTCCCCATTCCAACCCTTTTCATAATGAAATTAAACTATGGAAACGCTATATAGATGACATTTTGGTCATATGGCAAGGTCCTTTAACGGCAGTAGACCAATTTACGAATTGGGTAAATTCTTTAGATCCCTTTTTGAAATTTACATCCACTGCATCATCGACCCATTTACCCTTCTTGGACTTGATGATTTCAATCAATGAAAATGGCCTATTAGTGACTAGTACGTATCATAAACCCACTGATCGGAACAGCTTTTTACTGTATGAAAGCCACCATCCGAAGGCTCTTAGAGAGAACCTACCTGTGGGCCAGTTTCTACGCTTAAGAAGAAACTGTAGCACCCTTCTAGACTTCCATCAACAAGCAAGCACTCTACAAGCAAAACTCTGTGAACGTCACTATCCATCAAAAATTGTGAATTTAGCTCGCAAAAGAGCTAAAAATAATCAGAGAGAATGGCTCCTGTCTACAAAAGATAAAATTCCCCAGTCTCGGATCACGTTTCCACCTTCACCCCTCTATCCAACGATATAAAAAAGTTGATTAACAAACGATGGTCGATATTGGAGAGCGGAGGAATTACTATACCAAAACCACTCTTTGCCTTCAAGCGTACTCCCAATATCAAAGACATAGTGGTACATACACGCCCCCGAGGCGCACATGAAAATCATACACAAAGAACACTGTGGGATCTCCCTCCAATTGAAGGACATTACCCTTGCGGAAATTGCAATGTGTGCATATTAACTAGACGAATAAAATCATTGGACCTAGACCCTCTAGGGATTTGGCATCTAAAAAAACATACGAATTGTAACTCTAAGAACTGTATATACA
Organism: Pleurodeles waltl; assembly: GCF_031143425.1. NCBI lineage: Eukaryota > Metazoa > Chordata > Amphibia > Caudata > Salamandridae > Pleurodeles > Pleurodeles waltl. Next base: position 755,775,678 of record NC_090449.1, on the reverse strand, counting down.
TGATTACATGTCCTTGTGGACTGCGTTATGTTGGGATGACAACACGCCCGGTAAAAATCAGAATTAATGAACACAGGAGCAATATCAAATGTCGTAGGTTAACCACAAAACTCTCCACACATTTTATAGACGCTCCCCATACTTCGGATGAACTATGGTGGGTGATATTGGAAGCCCCCACAGTCAGATCAAACAATGCTAAATGTCTCTTCAGACTGGAACAACGCTGGATCTTTAAATTAGGTACATCGGTACGGGGATTGAACGATGACATCCCTTGGACTGCACTCTCACTGTAATTAATAGTGTTAAGAATTAGTTACAACACTTCTTTTAGTCTCAACAAACAATATGTGGGTTTCTGATAGCCTGTCAGGCCCATTAGTATCCATACTACAGGCCTAACTATTTGATTTGACCCTTGTTGCAGACTACTTTAGTAAATTCAATGAATTTACCAGATTAGCGGTTCACATGAGATCCCCCATACAAATTCAATATAGACTTTGAAACTTCCTTGTCTGGACGACTCAATCCCCTCAGAATAGCGGAATTGAGTCCGTCCTTAGTGTCTATACCATCAACACATACGAGTCTGTTCTCTATGTTTATCCGCCACAGACGCACGCCGTCCTACGATGCTTTAAAAACACTGCCTGGACGGCATCCGCGGTTTTCCGGGACGCAGTCGGCAGGGTAGGTCTAATAACCTACGAACGACGCACTAATGTGAGTAGGCTCCACGCTGAACGTTTGTCTCTCCTTTTTCTATAGTAGACCTTGACGCCTACATTTAAATAATAAGTGACCGCTGTGCTTTTTTGATTATATAGCGGTGACAGTTGAGCACGGCAGCTCATATCCCCTATTGGTCTCTTACGAACTATAAAAAGAAAGTGTTCTCACATTGAACCTGCTAAACGCTCGCTGAGTTGAGTCTGCGAGACGTTTAGAAGTGTCAACTACTATCTCACTAAACATTTATTACCTTGAAATTCAGGGAACTCTAATTGTTTTCTCATGACCGCTGCGCCTTGGCTGGGTTATATAGCGGCAACAGTTGAGCACGGCAGCTTATACCTCTAATTGACTTTTCACGAACTGTTTAAAGAAAGTGTTCTCACATCGAACCTTCTGATGCTCGCTGAGTTGGGTCTATGAGACGTTTAGAAGTGTCGATTACCACCTCACCAGACATCTATTATTACCTTGATAATTCAGGGCACTCTAATTGTTTTTCTATGATTTAGATGTAATGATAACCAATTATTTTTACCTCCGATACTCAGCCACGTACATTTATTGCTGTGTTTTTTGAGTTTGTGATACTTAAAATTGATAACACAACAGACAGTGTCTGTCTAATGATGAATTTAATTTTTGATGGATATATTTGATGTTTAAAGCTGAACCCCTCATCAAGATGTTCATTTAACCTATGTTTAGCCACTGTGCCTTAACTTTGATTGTTTATGACTACCAATACTCAGAACGTCAGTTCCAGTTTCTGATTAGCGATCCCAAGGAGCTCTCTCCTAAAACCGGGGATGGTAAGCCGAACTCTTTTAATATTTTTACACGAGTGGTGCACTATATCACTTTGTTCACTATGTTGGTTGTACAATTTTCATTTATTCTTGTACTTTCCATGATTAATTATAGGGCGACCTTTTTGACATAACAGATGCATCAATGTAAGTGACTGTTCTATCATCCTTTTCCCGAGTAGGGTATAATAATTATTCATTTTTGTTGGAGAAGTTCTTGTTATCTTTGGTCCTGATGAAGCGTCAGCGGACCCTTTTGGGCCAATAGACGCGAAACATGTAGACCTCACATCAAGTAGGATAACAAATAGTTAGTTTCTCTTGTTTATATGTTGAGAGCACGTGAGCATCATCACTCACTCTTTGTCTCTCTCCCTGTTTTTAACCTTGGTCTCCATCTTATCACAACTGATTAAAATTCATGATTATAACAATTAGATGGATAACCAATTTTACTATTTCTCTCTCCATTATTGCGTGAGTACTTCAACTTAATTCCATCTGCAATACGGTTAAGAGCTCCCTTTGGGGAGCCCGTTAGGCATTGCAATAACGGCCTAACGAGGAGCGATTCCCGATGATGAAACCAGACATCCAATGTGATGCTTGAGGGCTCTTACTCCTGTAGATAACGGTTCCCCCTATTTCTCTTTCTTCCTTTTGGAACAGTGTACGTCTGTATTTTCTGCATGCAGGTTAACACAGGAGAACCATAAAAACTTTGGCACTGTGCCTTTAAGACCCTGAGCACCTCCAGTTCCCCCTATTTCTCTTTCTTCCTTTTGGAACAGTGTACTTCTGTATTTGCTATATGTCATTTGGGAGACTGTACACTGGACCACTAATCTCCCGGTCCCTCTTCTGTGATTTTCGTTAACCTGCATGCAGCCTATTGGCTAAGAATGCTCCATTGTTTTTCAATGTAGTTTTTCTCTTTTTTCTCTGGTGATTACTACTGCTTATTTCCCTAAGCCCAGTTTTGGGGGCTTGGGTAGATATTTATTCTCTATTGTAATTTTATAATGATAAAAAAATTAAATAAAAAAAAATTCATAGAAATAAAGCATTTTAGCCTGTTTGATTATAGCCTGCATTGCTGTTTTACACATGTATATATGAGTTTAGTATGAAAGATATGTCTACTAAAAATGCTACATATATATTTTTCGTGCATATTTCATACTTTATATGTGTGTATTTTTTATATGCTCCGGGGTCCCCGCACAAGGGCGGGAATATTCAATGTTTATGACTATTGCTGAGGATCCCCTGGGAGAGAACCTGTTTTACCACTGGCTTGAGAGGTAACACTGGAGTTTCAAAACTTCTTCTCATTCTGGGACATACCTGGCCAGTAGAAGTGGGTGACTAACCTACTTCATGTTTTTGTCTGGCCAAGATGCCCAGCTACAGCTAAGGGGATGTCATGAGCTAGAGAGAGCAGAAATCCTTTGTACTGCTGAGGCACTACCACTCTCCTAGTGACAATAGGTTTGGGGTCTCTGGCCTCAGTATACAGGAGGCACTTCTCCCAGTAGGTTCTGAGGGAGCCACTAACATCTCCCTTTTTCTGGTCATTAGCTTTCTGTTTAAGGCTCTCAAGAGTGGGACAGGTCCTCTGTCCCTGGCACAGCTCTTCCCTAGAGAGTCTCATGGGGCCTAGGAACTTTGCTGTGTAAGGCCCAAGATCCGGGTACTCAGTTCCCTCTGGGGCTGACTGGTCTTATCCCTGAGGAGAGGGGACTTGAGCTTGTGGCTGTTCAGGAGCTGGTTCTCCAAACTTCTTAGCCTTTCTTGGAGGGTTGGGTCATTATTATAGGCTCCAGCTCCTCTTTTGCCCCCTGGACTTTGCTTTGTGCTCTGGTTTTTACGCACACCCGCTAAAAAATTCCCAGCATGGCTACATGAGATTTGAGCTCTACCTCAGTCCATGCTGAGGACTCCAGATCATTCCTTAACAGACATTCAATAGGAATTGCTGAGGACACGACCACCTTCTTTTGGCCAGTAACCCCTCCCCATTCTAAGAGCACCATAGCCATGGGATCAACCTTAGTTTGGTTGTCAGCATTGATGACTGGAAAGGTTTCTCCAGTCAAATACTGCTCTGGGAATATCAGTTTGAGTCATCATAGTGACACTTGCACCTGTATCCCTCAGTGCTTCCACTCTTAACGCCATTATTATGTGGCTGTTGTCTGTATTTTTCCAAGTTATTGGGCCGGACAGCCAGGGCAGCTATATTCACCCCAACCTGTAAGACCAAAGTGGCTTTTGTGTGCTCTCTGACCTGGTCCGGGCACACCAAGGATCCCATCTGGAGACTCGCCGCCCCAGGGGTAACTGGGGTGCAATAGAGGAAGCAATTTTGGGACCGGTAGAGTCCCCAGCTTAGTGTTCATTAGTTTTGCAATTAAAACACCAAACCTTTTTGGGATCCCATTTCTTACCTTGGCACTCACCTTTGGATTGTGAAGTGTCTGGGGGCCCACCCTCCTGAACAGATGTTTGGGTGCCTTTAGAAGACTTTTTACCTTTATCTTTAGAACGTCCTGCATCTTTCTCCTGGGGGTATTAGCAACCCCTTTCTTTTGGTCACCCCTTCCATGAGACGCTTTGACACCCTAACCTTTTTCTTTTCTTTTTTTCTTTTTTTTATTTGTTAGCATTTTTAATTTTTGCATACTTAACAACATGCCCTAGTGGGCCAGACCGTAACATTAACAACAGAATGGAATTTTGTTGCTCTTCAGATCTTCGCGATACAGCAATGAAAGTAGAGATGTGAACGGAGCCTTTTGCCCCTGAGGAGGCCCTTACTTTGGAGTCATGTCTGTGGCAGTCTTGCGCCCCCCTCCCCCTTCTGAGATGTCATAATACTCTCTCCATGGTCCCCAAATCTTTAGGAACTTCCTCTGGCTTTGTACATTATTTTTCAGCCATCATGTAAAGGTCCACCCCTGTCCTCCACTCCCTCATTATGGGTATCTCTTGTGCCTTCCAAATGTCTTGCCATGCCCCTCTTGGTACCGCCAACCCCATGTTGATAAAATGGAGCTTAGGGCGCAGTATATCTATATCAGTAGGGATTCCTAAAAGCACGTATTTGGAGTCTGCTGGAATCTCCACCTATGTTTTCCCCAGTTCCCCCATGATTTTAGACCAAAATGTCTGGATATGAGGACAGTCCCGGAGCATGTTTAGAAGTGTCCTCCACCTCGGAGCCCTCCCTCAGCTGAGAAGTTGTGTCCTATCATAATAAATCCCATGCATGATTGTAATTGTATTAGTCTTGGGTGTATTTTAATTGCCACTTCCCGCGGGTGCATTAGGGCTGCCTCCCAGTCTGTCTCGCCCATAACCCCCTACTCCTGTTCCCATTTCTCTCTCAGGCCTCCCAGCATGTCTGGTATATTACTGTTGATTGTTTTGTACGTCCTTGAAATTGCTTTCTGTTCCGGTTGACCCAGCAGTAATCTCCCCTTCAGTGGGGGATAATCAGGAAGTTCTGTCAGGTCAAGGTTCTCTGCGTGCCATGCATGTGCAAGTTGCAAGTATTTGTAACGTTGTGGTGGAGCCATTTGGTATTCAATTTGCAAGTTGTCAAATGGCTTAAGTCCCCGTCTTCAATCAGGTCTTCCAGACGGGAGATCTTGATCCTGTCCCAGGGCTGAAATCTTGTAATTTCCCTATCTCCCTCAGTTGGGTGCCCTCCCACAAGAGGGTTTCGCGTGCGAGTTTCACGTGCCAACCCATTTTTTCCCCCTCCCTCGTCCATGCCTCTGTCACCAATTGTGTAGGCATCAGGATCCTTTTAGCCAACACCCCCTAAGACTAGCTTATCTCCAGCAAATAGGTGGGGTGATCATTAGGTGCATACATCCAGTCGTTAATAACTATGAGGTGCACTACCCAGTAATAGGCCCTTAAGTCTGGGAGAGCGATCCACCCGTTACATGGGTTTCGTTGGAGCATCTGCAGGGATACCTGAGGGTGTTTCCCATTCCAGAGTAGCGTTCCGACATCTCCCTCGATTCTGTGATCATTTTCTCTGGGATCCTAACACAAGCATTTTGAGGAGTGTAGAGTATTTTTGGCAGTGCGATAACCTTATACAGTGCCGCCCTGCAGAACATCAACTGTAGGTTACCACATCCCTCATGTCATTATGGCGGTCCGACACGCACTCTCTCTTGGTCCTTTGTCACATAAACCCCCAAATGCTTGAATCGCTCCTCCTCTACCTTTAAGGTACTTGGTAGGTCCAGCTGTCCCAAGTGTCCTCCCTCCAGATAGAGACATGATTTGGACCAGTTGATCCTATAGCCAGAATGAGTACTGAAGACTTTGAAAGTTCTCAGTAACATATAGCAATATTCCGCCTCTCTACTATATGGAAACCTGAGACGCCTGAGTGTGAACGGACCATGCACGCCAGGGGTTCTAGTGTGAGAACAAACAGCAATGCTGAGAGGGGACAACCCTGTCTTGTCCCCCTCTCTATTGGAAACTCAGCAGACGTAGCCCCGTTTACACAAACCATCGCTACTGAGTTTGTATACAGTAAGATTATCCATTCCAAAGCTCAAATCTCTCCAGTGTTTGTGTCCTGAATGGCCAGTGGGCCGTATCAAACGCCTTTTTGGCACCCAAGGACCGCAGTATATGGGGTTCTTTTCTTAATCGCACTGCGGCCAGCCATTTATGGGGTCTGCGGATGGTTGAGCTTCATTGGCCTCTTGGGCATGAAGCCCGATTGGTATTCGTGTATCAGGGGCCCTATGTCTGCTATCAATCTCGCCGCCAGTATTGTTGCTAATATCTTCATCTCGATGTTAAGGAGGGAAATCTGATAGTAGGAGCTACATTCTGTGGAAGGTTTCCTGACCTTCGGGATTGCAACTAGCACTGCCTTCCGTAAGTCCCACAGGAGGGTGCCCTGTTCTCTGGCCTCATTAAACAAGTTGAGGAGATAGGGACAAAGGATGTCAGCATTTTTTTGAGGAGCTCCATGGGAAGACTGTAAGATCTGGGAGTTTTCCCTGTCCTCAGTCTTCCCATAGCCTCTCTGATCTGTCCAACTCTCTTACCAGGGAGTTGCGGTCTTCTGGGGACAAGTGTGAGCTAAGCACTCCCTCTAAGTAGTCCCTTATTTGGGATGCTTCTGCAAGCTTGCACTCTTGATATAAATCCCTCTAGAACCTTGCGAACGCGCCAGCTGTTCCTTGTTCGGTAGTATAGCTTTTACCAGAGCAGGCCTTCAGCAGGAAGGAAAGCCAGCTGGAGTCAGAGGAGCCCCCAAGAGTGACCCACTGGCAGCAGATACAGGGAGATACAGAGACGTCCCAGCAGTACGACAAAACAGGAGTCCCACGTCGCAGGAGCTGCAAAGTGGAAGCTGATCTTGGTGTTGCAGAGTGCTGGAGGCTGGACCTTGGACTTCATCTGCAGCATCTTTTGTGGCCCGAGGTCCCCATATAGGAAAGCACTGGGAGCCCGATACTGTGTTTGCACCCTGAACCCGGCTGCCCCCGTGCAACTGAGGGTGTGTGTTTAGTACTGACCTGTGGCTCCCACGGTGGTCCTCTAAGCCCCCCCCCCCCACACCCCCTCAGTCTGCCTTACAAAGACACGGGTACCTACCTGCAAGCAGACCTGATTCCGAGAGCCTCAGTCTCCATAGGAGCCCATGTTAAACCGACCTCAACTTTGACCTCTGCACCTGGCTGGCTTCGTGCTACTGGTGGTGGGTGTTTGGGGTTAACTTGAACCCCAACCTGTGGACATCCTAACCCCACGAGACTGGAACTGTAAGTTTTATACTTACCTTCAAATCATACTAACTTTTTTTCCCCCTCTAGAACTGTTCTGAAAATTGCACAGTCAACTTTTAAAACAGATTATTGCTATTTACTTGAAAACTATTTAAATTGCCAAATTGAAACAAAGTGGTATTGATACATATATTAGATACTTAGTTGCAAATATACTTACCTGGAACTTGAATCTTGTGGTTCTAAAAATAAAGTAAGTTTGCTATATAAAACCATTGGCTTGGAGTTAGTCATTGAGTGTGTGCTTCACATTATTGGCTGTGTGTGTACAACAAATGCTTTGCACTACCCTCTGATAAGCCTAACTGCTTGACCACACTGACACAAAAGAGAACATTAGTTTAATCTACTTTAGCCTCTGTTAAGCCTTTGGGGAGCCCCTGGAATCTGTGCACATATATCTCATTTTGATATAGTATATACAGAGCCAGACAGCTTCCTACATCCTGCTTGCCTTAGGCTGATCAGGAGGGCAGAACAGTGTCTGGGGGTCGGCAGCAGCGTGGGCTGGCAGGAAGACCTTGTAAGGCTGCACAGACCAAACTGGGGCATCCTCTAAGGAACCCCAAGTGTACATGGGATCATGCAACTAGCACTGGAACCGGTGTAGTTGCATTCCTATAGCTGACATCTGCAAGGCCGCTACAAGGTCTACTCCACACACATTTACAAAACATTACTTTGTGGCTGTGTTAGCTCGCCAACAATCTAACATTGGTCATACTGTTCTTTCCAGTCCTCTGCAACATCCTCCTGCTAGCCACCACTTCAGGGAACTATCTTACAGTCTGTGCACTGCATGTGTATCTGCAGCTATACATGCTGCAAAAGGAAAATGTTACTTTACCTTGTAAGTACGTTCATTCCATGTAGTGCTGTAGATTCACTTGCACCCCTCCACCTCCCTGTGTGCCTCTAGATGTTTCAGACTCTTAACTTTCATTCCTGCTCTGTATTCAAATGACCTTCTATTATCCCTATGCTCCATCTACATCCTCACCCTTAGTGCGGAAAAAACATTAACAATGACCCGAATGCCCATGTGAAGTACCAGTAATAGACTGAGTTACTAGACCTCAGGAATGGATAATGCTGCTTTAAGGAAAAGAAACGTGTTCAACTTCGAGCCCAACATGAGATGGCAGGAGAATGCACAGCATGTGAATGTATTGTACTACATGTCACAAATGGGTGGTTATATGGTAAATAACATTTTCCTTTTCCATTGTTGTAATCTTTCATTGATTCCTATGCAACCTTTCCCCCCCACTTTACTCTCTTGCTCAACTATTGACTAACTTCTTCCTCCGCACTATGAAATCCAGCCTCTGGGGAAAGGAGGCCAGTGATGTTCATTGTGCTTTCGCCAGATTGGTTGCAGTTTAGGCAAGAAAGTGGTATTTAAAGCTTGGACAAGAGAGTGAAGAATTGCACAGAATTTGAAGAGAGCAATAGGCAGGGACTCCTCTAAAAATAGAATAGAGCAACTGTATGGAGGAAGGCAGTGATCACAACAAGATTTTGTACTCCTCTCCAGTTCAGCCAGGGGAAGGGATGACTGGAGTTCTAGGGGCAAGCGACAAATAGAGGCAAGTTAGTTCTGTGCATGGAGTGGTGAAATGTGAGGAACTCATCAGATAAATATGATTACTTAATTGACTGGTATTTGTATGTCTTTTAGGGGCTTCTTCTGCGAGACCGAGGTACAGACGTGGAAAGCCTAGACAAAATTGTAAAAGCAAAAAACATACCAGAAGGACAGCATGACACGTTTAAAACCGGTTTTGCAGAGGGATTCCTGAAAGCACAGGCACTCACACAGAAGACAAATGGTAAGTAGCTGGTGTCTAAGTAAATGTTTCATTTTATATTACATGCCACATCAGACATTATTTTATAATACCTGCTCTTTGTTTTCACAGATTCGTTAAGAAGAACACGCCTCTTTCTCCTTGTTATCCTACTGCTTGGTATCTATGGCCTGTCTAAAACACCATTTTTATCTGGTATTTACATTTGTTTTGTTTTTAGGAAATCTGGTAAATGTTGTTGATGTACTCTTTATTCCATTGTTCGCAGGCATGTGAAAAGGTTCATATTCTTTTATATGTTGAACGACTTGAAAATATTGCATTATTGCATTGAGAATCATCTCCATTTCATGACTCCTGTAGGAATCTGCTATTGTGTGGTGCAAAAGGCTAAATGGATGGGCTTCATCTGTGGCATCTTGCTTACCATATATAAAATGTTGTCATGGTGGCCCAATATCAGTTGAGAATAAGAAAAATTAAACCATCCATCCTCGGGGAAGGCTTAAACTTAGTTGTTTAAGCCTTGGTCCTCAACAAGATTGATTAGATTAATGTTCTCCTAATTCGTCTACCTATATCCAGATTTGTAGTGTTCCATGCTACTGCTCATCTTGTGGCTCCCAGAGATTGCTGAGATCACGTCACACTTGGTGTTAAATTACTTCAGTTGTTCCTACTGGAATCAAGATGCAAATGCAAACTTGTTAGTGTATCATAAAAGAAAGTCAAATTGAACATGCCCAGGTATTTAACAAGAAAGATCCGTGGTCTCTGGAGGTGCCTGTGCTACCAAAATCAAGAAGGGCTAACAAATGAAAATGTCTAAACTACAGGAACACCCCCCCACCCCCAACCAATTACAATCTGACTATGGAGTTGCCCAAACCTTTAGATCTTTGCTACTCTCTATTGAGAAAGACTGCTCTATCTACAGTTTTAAAGCCAAACTCAAAACTTTCTTAATTAAGAGTATCCCACGCAAATGTCTTTACAGTGCTCAAACAAACAAGGCACTGTCTGTAATAAAAAATTTACACAAGTGCTATGTCGTTGGAATTTTGCTAAGGGCGAGCCCTTTCAAATAAATGGATCCATCCAAGATGGCTAGCAAGAAAAAAATCAATTGCCTTGTGGTCGATCATTTTCAACCTGAACTTTCCCAATAAATATTCTTAAGAGTGATATACCTCAGAGGAACTATAGTGTTTCAGGACTTGTGTCCAGAGAAAGAAAGACTTCATCAAATAGGTATAGTGTAGCCCCTGTAGGAAAGTGCCCCTTTCTGACATAGTCACCCCCACTTTCTGCCTGGTATTTGATGCAGTTTTGACAGAAGTGCCCTGGGTTTCTGCTAACCAGGTCCCCAGTGCCAGATCTCTTTCCCTAAAACTGCAACTGTACCCCAGTTGGCAATACCTTTAGGGCCCCTCGAGGTCCCTAGTAAATGGTACCCCTGATATCTAGGGCATGGGTACTAAGGAGGGCCCCTGAGGGGTGCAGCTTGTTTTGTGCCAACCTATGGGACCATTCACCACACCCATGCATACTGCCATTGCAGGCTGCATGACATGGTGCAGACAAAAGTGAAAACAAGACATGGCACACATCATGTGTGCCTTGCCTGCAGACAGTACATGCAAAATAAATGTCACCCCTACAGCAGGCCTTACAGCCCTAAGGCAAGGCGCATTATTCTACATGTGTGGGTTTATTTGCAGGAGCAGATATGCCCCTGTGATGTATAAATCAATTCTACATTACAAGTGACAGAGAAGCCATCTTAAGGCATGTTCTGGGCACTGGTTAGAACAAGATTCCCTGCTGCATAATGGCTTCACTGAAACCTATGGATTTGGGTATCAAACTCCTCATATTAATAAACCCACACTGATTTGAGTGATATTAATACATGCACCCAGAGGGCACCTTAGAGGTACCCCTTGAAACATACTAGTCCTCTAGTGTGCTGACTGGCAGGTAAAGTCCAGCCTGCCACTGTAAGAAAGTACCATCTTGCCTGGCATGTTACCCCCATATTTCACTGTATATATGTTGTTTTAGTTGTATGTGTCACTGGGACCCTGCCAGCCAGGGCCCCAGTGCTCATAAGTCTGCCCTGTATGTGTTCCCTGTGTGATGACTAACTGTCTCACTGAGGCTCTGCTAACCAGAACCTCAGTGGTTATGCTCTCTTTGCTTTCCAAATTGTCACTAACAGGCTAGTGACCAATTTCACCAATTCACGTTGGCATACTGGAACACCCTTATAATTCCCTAGTATATGGTACTGAGGTACTCAGGGTATTGGGGTTCCAGGAGATCCCTATGGGCTGCAGCATTTCTTTTGCCACCCATAGGGAGATCTGACAATTCTTACACAGGCCTGCCACTGCAGCCGGAGTGAAATAACGTCCACGTTATTTCACAGCCATTTACCACTGCACTTAAGTAACTTATAAGTCACCTATATGTCTAACCTTTACCTGGTAAAGGTTGGGTGCTAAGTTACTTAATGTGTGGGCACCCTGGCACTAGCCAAGGTGCCCCCACATCGTTCAGGGCAAATTCCCCGGACTTTGTGAATGCGGGGACACCATTACACGCGTGCATTATACATAGGTCACTACCTATGTATAGCGTCACAATGGTAACTCCGAACATGGCCATGTAACATGTCTAAGATCATGGAATTGTCACCCCAATGCCATTCTGGCATTGGGGAGACAATTCCATGATCCCCCGAGTCTCTAGCATAGACCCGGGTACTGCCAAACTGGCTTTCCCGGGGTTTCACTGCAGCTGCTGCTGCTGCCAACCCCTCAGACAGGTTTCTGCCCTCCTGGGGTCCAGCCAGGCTTGGCCCAGGAAGGCAGAACAAAGGACTTCCTCAGAGAGTAGCCTCCCCCAGCCTCTGGAAATGCTTTGATGGGCACAGATGGTGCCCATCTCTGCATAAGCCAGTCTACACCGGTTCAGGGATCCCCCAGCCCTGCTCTGGCACGAAACTGGACAAAGGAAAGGGGAGTGACCATTCCCCTGACCTGCACCACCCAGGGGAGGTGCCCAGAGTTCCTCCGGTGTGCTCCAGACCTCTGCCATCTTGGAAACAGAGGTGCTGCTGGCACACTGGACTGCTCTGAGTGGCCAGTGCCAGAAGGTGACGTCAGAGACTCCTTCTGATAGGCTCTTACCTGTGTTGCTAGCCTATCCTCCTTCCTAGGTAGCCAAACCTCCTTTTCTGGCTACTTAGGGTCTCTGCTTTGGGGAATTCTTGAGACAATGAATGCAAGAGCTCATCAGAGTTCCTCTGCATCTCTCTCTTCACCTTCTGCCAAGGAATCGACCGCTGACTGCTCAGGAAGCCTGCAAAACCGCAACAAAGTAGCAAAGACGACTACTGCAACCTTGTATCGCTGATCCTGCCGCCTTCTCGGCTGTTTTCCTGGTGGTGCATGCTGTGGGGGTAGTCTGCCTCCTCTCTGCACTAGAAGCTCAGAAGAAATCTCCCGTGGGACGACGGAATCCTCCCCCTGCAACCGCAGGCACCAAAAGAACTGCATCACCGGCCCTCTGGGTCCCCTCTCAGCACGACGAGCGTGGTCCCTGGAACTCAGCAACTCTGTCCAAGTGACTCCCACAGTCCAAGTTTGGTGGAGGTAAGTCCTTGCCTCCCCACGCTAGACTGCATTTCTGGGTACCGCGTGATTTGCAGCTGCTCCGGCTCCTGTGCACTCTTCCAGGATTTCCTTTGTGCACAGCCAAGCCTCGGTCCCCGACACTCTAACCTGCAGTGCACAACCTCCTGAGTTGTCCTCCAGAGTCGTGGGATCTCCTTTTGTGACTTCTGGTGAGCTCCGGTTCACTCTTCTTTGTAGTGCCTGTTCCGGCACTTCTGCGGGTGCTGCCTGCGTCTCTGAGGGCTCCCTATCTTGCTGGGCGCCCCCTCTGTCTCCTCACGCAAGTGGCGACATCCTGGTCCCTCCTGGGCCACAGCAGCATCCAAAAACCCTAACCGCGACCCTTGCAGCTAGCAAGGCTTGTTTGCGGTCTTTCTGCGTGGGAACACCTCTGCAAGCTTCTTCACGACGTGGGACATCCATCCTCCAAAGGGGAAGATCCTAGTCCTCTTCGTTCTTGCAGAATCCACAGCTTCTACCATCCGGTGGCAGCTTCTTTGCACCCTCAGCTGGCATTTCCTGGGCATCTGCCCAATCTCGACTTTGTCACGACTCTTGGACTTGGTCCCCTTGTTCCACAGGTACTCTCGTCCGGAAATCCATCGTTGTTGCATTGCTGGTGTTGGTCTTCCTTGCAGAATTCCCCTATCACGACTTCTGTGCTCTTTGGGGAACTTAGGTGCACTTTACACCTACTTTTCAGGGTCTTGGGGTGGGCTTTTTTTTCTAACCCTCACTGTTTTCTTACAGTCCCAGCGACCCTCTACAAGCTCACATAGGTTTGGGGTCCATTCGTGGTTCGCATTCCACTTCTAGAGTATATGGTTTGTGCTGCCCCTATACCTATGTGCTCTCATTGCAATCTATTGTGACTGTACATTGCTTTCTATTGCTATTACTGCATATTTTTGGTATTGTGTACATATATCTTGTGTTTATTTGGCATCCTCATACAGAGGGTACTCACTGAGATACTTTTGGCATATTGCCATAAAAATAAAGTACCTTTATTTTTAGTACTTCTCTGTATTGTGTTTTCTTATGATATTGTGCATATGACACCAGTGGTATAGTAGGAGCTTTGCATGTCTCCTAGTTCAGCCTAAGCTGCTCTGCTAAGCTACCCTTTTCTATCAGTCAAAGCTGCTAGACACCTCTTCTACACTAATAAGGGATAACTGGACCTGCTGCAGAGTGTAAGTACCCCTTGGTACTCACTACAAACCAGGCCAGCCTCCTACAGTCACCACAGACTGGTTTCTGACATCTGCAGGTGAGAGCCCTCGCTCTTAGAGGCCAGAAACAACGCTGCTCCAGAGGAAGGTGTTCACACCACCTCCAGCAGGATGGCAAGTGATTTAGCATACCAGGACCAGGGACTTCAAAGACCCTGCCATCTTTGATAAGTGACCCTGACATCCCCCAGAGTTACAGAATGCCACCGCCTGCCCGAAAGCTCAATTAGCATGTGAGAAGCTGGCCTTGTTTGTGGTGGGTACCAGAGCTACTTACACCTTATACCAGGTCCAGTGAACCACCTTAGTAAAATGTAGGCAGTGTCTAGCAACTTATGTTGTCTAGGGGTGGCTGTAGCAGAGCAGCTAAGGCTGATGAACTAGGGGATATGCAAAGCTCTTGCAATACCACTATAGTCACACGCTACTTACACAAGAAAGACAATACTCTGTGTTACCAAAAATAAAGGTACTTTATTTTAGTAACACAAGGCCAAAAAACTCTTATAGGCAATACTCCTACTGGAGGTAAGTATTATACACAATATATACACTAGTAACCAAAATCGGGCAAGTACACAGTCGGAAAATAGTGCAAGCAGTGAAAAACACAATAGATTGCAATGGGCCTAGGGGCAACACAAACCATATACTAAAATAGTGGAATGCGAATGTTGGTTTCCTCCCTACGCAAGTGTGTAGAGGGGTGCTGGGAGTGTAGGAAAACACCAAGGGTAAGTAAATTACCCCACCTCAGAGTCCAGGAAAGCAGGAGTAAAGTATAGCAAGTTTCCTCAGAACACACTAGGAGTCATAGTAAAGGATTATGCAAAAACCAAGCAAGACTGCAAGAAACCGGCGATGGATTCCGGGGCCTGAAGACCTGCGGAGAGAGGAGACCGAGTCCAGAAGTCTATGAAGAGTCCAGGAAGAACAGGAGGCCATGCTAACCTGGATGCAGGTGCAAAAGTGGATTCTCCGGTTGGATGAAGAAGTCAGAAATGCACCAGAGAAGACAGCTGGTGGTTCCTGCTTGGTGCAAGAGATGTCCCACGTCGAGTCGTTGGATGCAGGCTGGTTTTCGTTGTTGGATTCTGCCAACAAGCCTTGGCTCACGCGAATGTTGCGGTTGGCGGGAAAAAGCGCTACCTGGGCCCAGGAGGGACCTGGGTGCCTCAGCTCGGACTGAGGAGGCAGAGGGAGCATTCAGCACTTCAGAGATACCTCAGAAGACCAGGCAGCACCCACAGGAGTCCCAAAACACGGGGACAAAGGAGTTGCAGAATGTGGTTGTTGGAGCACTACACAAAAGGATCCTACGCCGCTGGAGAACAACTCAGGGAGCAGAGCGTCGCAGGATAGAGTGCTGGGGACCTAGGCTATGCTGTGCACGAAGGCCTTTTGGAAGAAGTGCACAGAAGCCCAAGGAGCTGCAAAACACGCAGTGCACAGGGGTACTGTCTGGCACGGGGAGGCAAGCCTTACCTCCACCAAATTTGGACAGCAGGACCTTTGGACAGTCAGGATCACTTTGGTCCACCACCTGTGTTCCAGGGATCACACTCGTCTACAGGAGGGGAGCCCCAGAGTACCGGTTGTCATTGCAGAGAGGTGCCTGCTGAAGCAGGAAAGTGACTCCATCACTCCTCTTCCTTTGCAGGTCCTCATTTGCCAGAATCCACCTCTGGGTTCTTCCAGCCTTGTTTAGATCTTGCACAATCCTTTTCCTAAGTCCTCCTGTTTGTTTTGGGAAAAACCAGGTACTTAACTCTGCTCTCCTGGTGGCTGGAGTCACTATGGTACTCACCTCTTGAGGTTCCTAGTTCCACCAGCTCCCCTCTAACGATTCCACATCCTTGGGTGGGGGACTGTATCTCGCATTCCACTTTCTTACTGCATGGTTTGGCCCTCCCATGGGGATCTCACTGTTTGGTAATACTTTTGCCAATGCTTGTTGCTTTTTGTGGCCTTTGCTGATTGCTAATGTGTATAAAATTGTGTGTTTACTTACCTCTAGTTGGGGGACTGCCTATACGTATTCTACTATTTGTGTTACCATAATGAAGTTCCTTTCTTTTTGTAACACTGTGTTCGTTCATGTGTGAGGGTACTGTGTGGCTATAGTGGTATTGCATAAGCTTTGAATATCTCATGGATAAGTCTTGGCTGCTTATCCACAGCTACCTCTAGAAAGCCCTGTATTCCTAGACACTGCCTACATTTCACTAGTAGGGGATACCTGGACCTGGAATAAGGTGAGAACACCATAGGTGCTCACCACACACCATGCCATCTTCCTACAGTGAACTCCCAAATCAATGGGGAAAGATTTTTGGTCGGTTCATGGAGATATAATGTGATGTCCTCTGCATAGCTATAGAATTAGGCAATACTGTTTCGGGGATAAAAGGCAAGCCCCCCTGTCCATGGAGCTGGTGAATTGTGCATGCCAGGGGTTCAGAGTCTAATGCATACAGTATGGGTGTTAATGGGCAGTAGTGCCAAGTTCCTCCTTGAATGGCAAATGGTTCAGAAAACAGTTCTTTGAGACGTACTCTGGTTGTGGAGCAGAACTCTCTACCAATCTTTTGCATCTCAAAAGTACTTTTTCTTTTGCTCACTTTTTATGTTTATCCTTTACTTTATAAATCTTCCTATTGACATAATTTACTCACCTCTCTGTCTCGGTTTCCCTTGCTATGCATGATAGTCCATCTCCCAAACCCCTGTCATTGTATTCCCTAATAATATTGTTTCAGTGGGATCCAGTTCCCCTACTGATGGGGCTAGAGTGGCAGCCCCTTTTTAAACTGCTTAAGTGTGTAATTTGGGGAAGGGGGGGCAGGGTTGGGGGGTTGAGGGGATGTCTAGACCATTATTCTCCACACCAGACATTTTGACAGTTTACGGAGAAGCTGAAATCTTGGTCAGCTTCGTAGTCTCCGAATTGGACACTTTACATTCACCTATCCTCTGTGAAAGCTTTTCATGGCAGTCACTCTTCCTTGCCCCTATTCTCTGTCTTATTCTCTTTTCCAATGTTGACAGACATAAGACACCAGGTATGGCAGAATAGTCTGAACTGCAGCAGTCCTTCACCTATAAAGGGTGCACATAAGGAGGCATGTATTCCTGAACTAGAATTGCTTCCACTGTCAGCAGTTTCCTGGGATGAGTCAGTAGTCGCCTTCATTCAGGTTCAAGATTCTCTTTAGGCGACTCCCTGTTGACAGAGCCTAGCTCAGCTGACACACAGCACAGTAAAAACTTGGAGTACCTCCAGTAGAATTGTGGATTGTTGAGCGCACAAGACAAAAAAATAAACAGGTGAGGGCTGTATAGTTTTTCCAAGCTATACCGAGGACTTTCTTCCCAGCAGTGGGTGGTACACTGTGGGTGCCTGTTTGGTGCGTAGTTTATCTTTATCCGCCTTTGCAGCATGCTCAATTAATTGAGATCTGTTTTGGCCCATAGATTTAATAAACTCGCACTACTCCTCTCCATTTTAATCAATTTCCATTCTTTGTGAACAGATAGATGGATGTAGAAGTAAGTTTTCTTGTTGACTCAAGAACATTAAACTATATTTAGAGTTTGGTGGACTCTTCTTCTGCAAACTAAGAAACTTTGCATAGGTTTTCACTATATTGTTGCTGTAAGTAGGAGATGGGGGCTAGCTGCTTGTATAGATGCTCTTGAGCATGACAGGCTGTTGTTGTCAACCCTTTTGAGTAGTAGTCAACAGTCTTTTCATACGGCAGAAACAGTTCTGCCAATTGCGATTGGGGGTAGCTAAAGGACATATAATGGCAAAAACCACCATAAAGTACATTTTTCTTACATTCCCTTTTACTTTTTTTTCTTTGTTTTTTTTTAACAGTTCGTTTCCGGACAACAACTGGACTTGATGCTGCAGTTGATCCAATTCACATGAAAAATGTTACATTTGACCATGTCAAAGGGGTGAGGTTTCACATGTTATGATGGCTATCATATCTGAATTGTGTTTTTATTTATGATTGCCTCACTTAGTATGGCCGCTTGATTGCAATTCTTTTTTTTTGTAAAATAGTTTTATTCATTTTTCATCTTGAAGCAAACAGTACAGCCAAACACCAACTTGTGCCCAGAACGTACACAATGAAACGCGTGCAAGAGCATAATAAATGTAATCAGTTGTAAATTACAAACATCATAACATCTGTCATATAGCACAACACTGCCTACTTTAAAAGCTGTTCTCACCTCAGGTGCCTTCATTGTAATTCTTCATGGAGTATGTGCTTGAACTAAAGATGTTTTCTGATTGCTGTTTTAGGACTAAGAGCCCATCACTTAAAGGAGTTAAACCTTAGTTTATATTTTAAAGAAAGTCTAATTTGCTGCTTTATTGACTTATTGCATCTAGTAATATGAGCTCCCCACAATCATACCTTCATTGAGGGACATAAACATTGTACATCCCTGACCATGTGCTGAATCCAAAAACACCTTTTACCTGACTGTTGAACAGTATTCATAAGTGTCTTTAGGTATTTTTAATTTCCTTTTTCTAAAACAAAAAACAATTAGAATTGGGAAAGAAGCTCAAGAATTGTGGTAAAATGGGGCTGAAATGATTGAGCTGAAAATCTACCAGTTCCTTACTGCCTAAAAAGGCTCAGCAGTGGTAGTTGAAAAACAAGAATTCTTCTTTTTCCTGTGATTTACACGCATTAGAAATGTCTCTCCTTAAAGCTTTCCTGACCTTGTTGTCCACATTTTTGGGTTTTACACACCCTCTTTTGGTATCTGTCCTTCAGAAAAAACTATTCATTTGACTTTTATACCAGTTTTCAGACCCCACACCCCCTATCCTCTTTGCATTGCATGCCTTCTGGTTTCGCACATTGTCCTTCCTATGAAACATTGAGGACATTAAAAGATTGGCAGGGCATCGTATTACCCTTTGGAGGCTGGCTCAGGATCTCAGTCTCCATCACTGTTTAGAGAAGCTCCACCTTTTTACAGCTTTCTTTGGGTAAACCGTGTGGGACACTGGACTTCTTAGCAGATTCTCTCCCCCCCCCCCCCCCCCCCTTTAGAACTTCTAGATCTTCTAGATGTTGGTTTTCAACTCTGCCAGGGCACAGAGGGCTGTTAATCACACATTAGTGCCGGTGTGCTTTCCTTAAAACGATGTGATGTCTAATTGTAACTCAGTTGTCATTGAGGTAGTACTCCTGTAAGTCCCTAGTAAACTGTAACCTTGGTACCTAGGGCATGGGTATTAAAGGGTCCCCAACATATCCTATGCCAATCTAAAGGACCCACACACACTGCCATTGAAGACTGTGTGACATTGTGCAAACTATGGTTTAAAACACAACATAGCATGCTCCTGTGTTCCATGCAAAGGACACTGCATGGGCTATGTGTAAGTCACCCATACAGCTGGCCTTGGAGCCCTCAAGCAGGGTGCATTATAGCACGTGTGGACATATCTGCATGACCAGATTTACTCCTGTAATGTCTAGTTCCATTACTAGATATTTCAAGTGAGCAGGGAAGCCACCTTAAGTAGGGTATGTACTGTCACTGGTCCAAATGAGTTTCTCATCTGCATAATGGCTTCACTGAAACCTATGATATTTGGTATCAAACACCTTGTGTAAGGAAATGCCTCCTTGGCATGGTTGCCCCCTGACGTTTTGCCTTTGCTGATGCTATGTTTACAATTGAAAGTGTGCTGAGGCCTGCTAACCAGGCCCCAGCACCAGTGTTCTTTCCCTAACCTGTACTTTTGTATCCACAATTGGCAGACCCTGGCATCCAGATAAGTCCCTTGTAACTGGTACTTCTAGTACCAAGGGCTCTGATGCCAAGGAAGGTCTCTAAGGGCTGCAGCATGTCTTATGCCACCCTGGAGACCTCTCACTCAGCACAGACACACTGCTTGCCAGCTTGTGTGTGCTAGTGAGGACAAAACGAGTAAGTCGACATGGCACTCCCCTCAGGGTGCCATGCCAGCCTCTCACTGCCTATGCAGTATAGGTAAGACACCCCTCTAGCAGGCCTTACAGCCCTAAGGCAGGGTGCACTATACCATAGGTGAGGGTACCAGTGCATGAGCACTGTACCCCTACAGTGTCTAAGCAAAACCTTAGACATTGTAAGTGCAGGGTAGCCATAAGAGTATATGGTCTGGGAGTCGGTTTTACACGAACTCCACAGCACCATAATGGCTACACTGAAAACTGGGAAGTTTGGTATCAAACTTCTCAGCACAATAAATGCACACTGATGCCAGTGTACATTTTATTGCAAAATACACCCCAGAGGGCACCTTAGAGGTGCCCCCTGAAACTTAACCGACCATCTGTGTAGGCTGACTAGTTCCAGCAGCCTGCCACACTAGAGACATGTTGCTGGCCCCATGGGTAGAGTGCCTTTGTCACTCTGAGGCCAGTAACAAAGCCTGCACTGGGTGGAGATGCTAACACCTCCCCCAGGCAGGAGCTGTAACACCTGGCGGTGAGCCTCAAAGGCTCACCCCTTTGTCACAGCACCGCAGGACACTCCAGCTAGTGGAGTTGCCCGCCCCCTCCGGCCCCGGCCCCCACTTTTGGCGGCAAGGCCGGAGAAAATAATGAGAATAACAAGGAGGAGTCACTGGCCAGTCAGGACAGCCCCTAAGGTGTCCTGAGCTGAGGTGACTCTAACTTTTAGAAATCCTCCATCTTGCAGATGGAGGATTCCCCCAATAGGGTTAGGATTGTGACCCCCTCCCCTTGGGAGGAGGCACAAAGAGGGTGTACCCACCCTCAGGGCTAGTAGCCATTGGCTACTAACCCCCCAGACCTAAACACGCCCTTAAATTTAGTATTTAAGGGCTACCCTGAACCCTAGAAAATTAGATTCCTGCAACAACAAGAAGAAGGACTGCCTAGCTGAAAACCCCTGCAGAGGAAGACCAGAAGACAACAACTGCCTTGGCTCCAGAAACTCACCGGCCTGTCTCCTGCCTTCCAAAGAACTCTGCTCCAGCGACGCCTTCCAAAGGGACCAGCGACCTCTGAATCCTCTGAGGACTGCCCTGCTTCGACGACGACAAGAAACTCCCGAGGACAGCGGACCTGCTCCAAAAAGACTGCAACTTTATCCAAAGAAGCAGCTTTAAAGAACCCTGCAATCTCCCCGCAAGAAGCGTGAGATTTGCAACACTGCACCCGGCGACCCCGACTCGGCTGGTGGAGATCCAACACCTCAGGGAGGACCCCCGGACTACTCTACGACTGTGAGTACCAAAACCTGTCCCCCCTGAGCCCCCACAGCGCCGCCTGCAGAGGGAATCCCGAGGCTTCCCCTGACCGCGACTCTCTGAAACCTAAGTCCCGACGCCTGGAAAAGACCCTGCACCCGCAGCCCCCAGGACCTGAAGGACCGGACTTTCACTGCAGAAGTGACCCCCAGGAGTCCCTCTCCCTTGCCCAAGTGGAGGTTTCCCCGAGGAAGCCCCCCCCTTGCCTGCCTGCAGCGCTGAAGAGATCCCTTGATCTCTCATTGACTTCCATTGCGAACCCGACGCTTGTTCTAACACTGCACCCGGCCGCCCCCGCGCCGCTGAGGGTGAAATTTCTGTGTGGGCTTGTGTCCCCCCCGGTGCCCTACAAAACCCCCCTGGTCTGCCCTCCGAAGACGCGGGTACTTACCTGCTGGCAGACTGGAACCGGGGCACCCCCTTCTCTCCATTGAAGCCTATGCGTTTTGGGCACCACTTTGAACTCTGCACCTGACCGGCCCTGAGCTGCTGGTGTGGTAACTTTGGGGTTGCTCTGAACCCCCAACGGTGGGCTACCTTGGACCAAGAACTGAACCCTGTAAGTGTCGTACTTACCTGGTAAAACTAACAAAAACTTACCTCCCCCAGGAACTGTGAAAATTGCACTAAGTGTCCACTTTTAAAATAGCTATTTGTGAATAACTTGAAAAGTATACATGCAATTGAAATGATTCAAAGTTCCTAATGTACTTACCTGCAATACCTTTCAAACAAGATATTACATGTTAAATTTGAACCTGTGGTTCTTAAAATAAACTAAGAAAAGATATTTTTCTATAACAAAACCTATTGACTGGATTTGTCTCTGAGTGTGTGTACCTCATTTATTGTCTATGTGTATGTACAACAAATGCTTAACACTACTCCTTGGATAAGCCTACTGCTCGACCACACTACCACAAAATAGAGCATTCGTATTATCTATTTTTACCACTATTTTACCTCTAAGGGGAACCCTTGGACTCTGTGCATGCTATTCCTTACTTTGAAGTAGCACATACAGAGCCAACTTCCTACACCTTGTATTAATAAACCCACACTGATTCCAGTGTTTGTATTAATACCTGCAGCCAGAGTGCTACCTTAGAGGTACCCCCTGACCCATAGGATGCCACCTTGTGTTCTCAGGCCAATTTGTGTTTGGTGGAATTACGGACTCTTGAGACAGGGTGATGCCCACTCCACACAGTAAGTGGTCAACTAGGCATCTAGGGGATGTAGTGGCCCCAGGGCTAAGTAGCCCATTGGCTGCTACCCCTTAGTCCTCTAAATTCAGTATTTAGGTGGCCCAGACCCCAGAAACTCAGATTTGACTGACTACCAAAAAAGAAAGACAAAGAAGAGCCGAAGAAGCAAGAACAGAGGACCTGTGACTGACTCAGTGCCAACCCTACCAGCCTTTCTTCTGCTTCCGACAATTGCAATTACTCGTCCTGCTGCTGTGCAACCTTCAAAAGCCTGGGAGGACGGCCAGCCCTTTGCAAAACCGCCAGGATCTCCTGTGTAGTAGCAGAGCTATTTCCCTGCATCTTGCAGGCACCAAAAACTGCGTGCCCTCGACTGCAGCGACCTGTCGGACCAAAGACCAAGTGCAGAAGAATTAACATTCTCCCTAGCACCAAGTTACCCTCCAGAGCTGAGGACTCCCTTGGGGTTTAGCTGAACTGGCACCCCA
The DNA here is from genome assembly GCF_031143425.1 of Pleurodeles waltl. Lineage (NCBI taxonomy): Eukaryota > Metazoa > Chordata > Amphibia > Caudata > Salamandridae > Pleurodeles > Pleurodeles waltl. Next base: position 755,752,575 of record NC_090449.1, on the reverse strand, counting down.
TTCCCCGCCTGCAGCCTCTGTCTGTAGGAAAAGCAGGAACAGTGAGAGCCTCTTTGCTGCCGAGACCTGGTGCCTAAAAGCATCACTGCAACCAAGTCCCACAGCCCAAGGCGCAGTGGACCAACGGTGCCCATGGGGTCCTGAGACCCTCCAAAGCTGAGCCCTTTTGGGTTTGACCGGCCTGGCCCCCCAGTCCATGCCTGCAGCCTGTTTTCACAGGCAACTACAAAACCATGATTCTTCAGCAGCGTGACCCCTGCTGAACAAAGCACCACTGCACACAAGCGTCCCACCCCCAGCTAGAGTTCAAGTGGATCGACAGCATCTCTTCAGTCCCAAGACCCTCAAGACCAGAGACCCTCACCCCCATGGGTTTACCTGGACTGGTCACCAGACCCTGTTTGCAGCGTCTTTCTAACCGGACCGTTCACCGTTGACTTTAAGAGGACACCAGGTATGGAAAATCACCTCTCCACCTGGACGACACAGTGCTTGCTGAGGTGACCTGTTGGAGCTGCCTTGGACATTGCGTCATACTTACCTTAACTCCAGAAGAACCGTCCTGTAAGTCGTTTCCCAGTACCAGTATGCAATTTATGCTTCTTTTCCTGTAGGATAACATTACTGCGTTAAAGTCGAAGCAAGTTAATTCACTGTATACTTTAAAATTGTTGACTTAAAAAGCACTTACCCAAAAGTGAAGATCTTGGTGTTAAAAAAAATTAATAATTAAATATATATATATATATATATATGTTCGATGGCATGTGTAGCTGCAGATACACATGCTGTGCACATCCCGCCATCTGGTGTTGGGCTCGGAGTGTTATCAGTCGAAGAAAAACAACTTGTAACACTCCGAGCCCAACACCAGACGGCGGACTATGCACAGCATGTGAATCTGCAGCGACTAATGCCACGAACAGATGTACACTGGGTAAGTGACATTTCCCATTCAGAGCCAACTTCCTACAATGTGTGTGTATATATATGTTCGATGGCATGTGTAGCTGCAGATACACATGCTGTGCACATCCCGCCATCTGGTGTTGGGCTCGGAGTGTTACAAGTTGTTTTTCTTCGAAGAAGTCTTTTCGAGTCACGAGACCCAGGGACTCCTCCCATTTCGACTCCATTGCGCATGGGCGTCGACTCCATCTTGGATTGTTTTTTTTCCGCCATCAGGTTCGGACGTGTTCCTTTTCGCTCCGTGTTTCGGGTCGGAAAGTTAGTTAGAATGTCGGAAAAAAACGTTGGTATTGTTTGCGTTCGGTATCGGGTTAGTTACAACAGATCGACACCGAATTTAGAAGAGTTCCGTTGGCCCTTCGGGGTTTTTTCGATCCCCCGTCGGGGCCTGGTCGGCCCGGCCACGTGTGAATTCAAGGCTGATGGAACGGACCCCATTCCGCTTCTGTCCAAAATGCCATAACAAGTATCCGTATACGGATCAGCATCTGGTCTGTAACTTGTGCTTGTCCCCAGAGCACAAGGAAGATACTTGTGAGGCCTGTCGAGCGTTTCGGTCCAGAAAGACATTAAGAGACCGAAGAGCCAGAAGTCTGCAGATGGCGTCGACGCCGACAGAACAAGAGCGTTTCGAGGAAGCTTTCTCTATCCAAGAGTCGGACTCGGAAGAGCTCGAGGCCGAAGAAACGCCGAAAACCGTGAGTAAGACGTCGAAACATAAGACTCACGAGAAGTCAACAAAAGCCCAGGCGACGCCACAGCCAACAGGCCATGGCTTAACCCAAACAAGCGGTGACCGAGCCAAGGCACCGAAAAAGGGCACGCTGGTGTCGAAGTCATCTGACTCCGGTCGAGATACCGCCACACAGCAATCTCGGACCCGAGACATCGGCTCTGAGAAATTTCGGCACAGAACAAATTCGGCATTGAGACACCACCACGCCGAAAATTACAAAGGTTTCTTCGGAGCCTAAAAAGACCTCTGAAAAAGTTTCGGTTCCGAAACATCCAGCCTCTGAGCCGAAAACAGGTTCCTATACAGAGGAACAAGGATTGGCCTCCCAAATGAAAAAACATAGATTTGGAGAGGAACTTCAAGCTGTAGAGCCCGACTATACTCAAAGGAGGCTCCACATTTATCAAGACACAGGGAAGATAACCACTCTTCCTCCAATTAAAATAAAAATAAAACTTGCCTTTCACGAAAAGTACAAGGAGCCACAAGCAAAGGTGGCAAAGAAAACAACTCCACCACCTTCTCCACCACCATCAGTGCACACATCACCAGTAGCAACTCCTCCACATATGAACTCCCCGACTCATACTGCCATGAGTCAAGATGATCCCGATGCATGGGACCTTTACGATGCTCCAGTATCGGACAACAGCCCAGACTCGTACCCTACCAGGCCGTCCCCTCCTGAGGACAGTACATCTTTCACACAGGTGATCGCAAGGGCAGCTGTTTTCCATAACGTCACCTTGCATTCCGAACCAATTGAGGATGACTTCTTGTTTAACACGCTAACCTCCACTCATAGCCAGTACCAAAGACTACCTATGCTCCCAGGAATGCTAAAACATTCAAAACAAATCTTTCAAGATCCTGTTAAAGGCCAAGCCATAACTCCAAGAGTGGAGAAAAAATACAAGCCACCGCCAACAGATCCTGTTTATATTACAACGCAGTTAACTCCAGACTCAGTAGTTGTCGGGGCAGCTCGTAAGAGAGCAAACTCTCATACCTCGGGAGACGCACCCCCTCCAGACAAAGAGAGTCGCAAATTTGATGCTGCGGGCAAAAGGGTTGCAGCACAAGCGCAAACCAATGGCGCATTGCCAATTCACAAGCGCTTTTGGCAAGATACGACAGAGCTCACTGGGATGAGATGCAACATTTGATAGAACACTTACCCAAGGAGTTCCAAAAAAGAGCACAACAAGTGGTGGAAGAAGGAAAAAGTATCTCTAATAATCAGATATGGTCTTCAATGGATGCAGCAGATACGGCTGCAAGGACAGTAAATACTGCAATAACAATAAGAAGGCACGCATGGCTCCGCACGTCAGGTTTCAAGCCAGAAATTCAACAAGCTGTGCTAAATATGCCATTTAATGAACAGCAGTTGTTTGGGCCGCAAGTCGACACTGCTATTGAGAAACTCAAGAAGGACACTGATACAGCAAAAGCCATGGGCGCACTCTACTCCCCGCAGAGCAGAGGCACCTTTCGCAAAACACCTTTTAGGAGAGGGTTTCGAGGACAACCTACAGAAACCACAACATCACAAACAAGGCCCACTTACCAAAGCCAATATCAGCGGGGAAGTTTTCGGGGGGCAATATAGAGGGGGACAATTCCAAAGAGGTAGAGGAAAATTCCAAAGCCCCAAAAGTCCTCAAAATAAGCAGTGACTCACAAGTCACACATCCCCATCACATAACACCTGTGGGGGGAAGATTAAGCCAATTTTACAAACATTGGGAGGAGATAACAACAGATACTTGGGTACTAGCAATTATCCAGTATGGTTATTGCATAGAATTTCGAGAATTCCCTCCAACAGTCCCACCGAAAACACACAGTATGTTGAAACAACATATAAATCTTCTAGGATTAGAAGTTCAAGCATTGCTCCAAAAAGAGGCAATAGAATTAGTACCAAAACCAGAACTAAACACAGGAGTTTACTCACTGTACTTTCTAATACCCAAAAAAGACAAAACTCTAAGACCTATACTAGATCTCTGAATATTAAATACATACATCAAATCAGACCACTTTCACATGGTTACATTACAAGAAGTAATCCCACTGCTCAAACAACAAGACTACATGACAACACTGGATCTAAAGGATGCATATTTCCATATACCAATACATCCTTCACACAGAAGGTACCTAAGGTTTGTATTCCAAGGGATACATTACCAATTCAAAGTGTTGCCATTCGGAATAACAACTGCGCCAAGAGTTTTTACAAAATGTCTAGCAGTAGTAGCTGCACATATCAGAAGGCAGCAAATACATGTGTTCCCGTACCTAGACGATTGGTTAATCAAAACCAACATGCAAAAACTGTGTTCACGACACACAAATTACATCATAGAAACCCTACACAAACTAGGTTTCTCAATCAATTACTCAAAGTCGCACCTTCTGCCGTGTCAAACACAGCAATACCTAGGAGCAACAATCAACACAGTAAAAGGGATTGCCACTCCAAGTCTACAAAGAGTCCAAACATTCCAAAATGTAATACAAGCCATTTATCCAAACCAGAAGATACAGGTCAAATTAGTAATGAAACTCCTAGGCATGATGTCCTCATGCATAGCCATTGTCCCAAACGCAAGGTTGCACATGCAGCCCTTACAACAGTGCCTAGCATCACAGTGGTCACAAGCACAGGGTCAACTTCTAGATCTGGTGTTGATAGAGCGCCAAACATACATCTCGCTTCAATGGTGGAACAGTATAAATTTAAACCAAGGGCGGCCTTTTCAAGACCCAGTGCCACAATGCGTAATAACGACAGATGCATCCATGACAGGGTGGGGAGCACACCTCAATCAGCACAGCATCCAAGGACAATGGGAAATTCAGCAAAAACAGTTTCATATAAACCACTTAGAACTGTTAGCGGTGTTTCTAGCTCTGAAAGCATTTCAACCCATAATAACCCACAAATACACTCTTGTCAAAACAGACAACATGACAACAATGTATTACCTAAACAAACAGGGAGGAACACACTCGACACAGTTGTGTCTCCTAACACAAAAAATATGGCATTGGGCGATTCACAACCACATTCGCCTAATAGCACAATTTATTCCAGGGATTGAGAATCAGTTAGCAGACAATCTCTCTCGGGATCACCAACAGATCCACGAATGGGAAATTCACCCCCAAATACTGAACACTTACTTCAAAATGTGGGGAACGCCACAAATAGATCTATTTGCAACAAAAGAAAACTCAAAATGCCAAAACTTCGCATCCAGGTACCCACAACATCAGTCTCAGGGCAATGCACTATGGATGAACTGGTCAGGGATATTTTCGTACGCTTTTCCCCCTCTCCCACTTCTTCCATATCTAGTAAACAAGTTGAGTCAAAACAAACTCAAACTCATACTAATAGCACCAACATGGGCAAGGCAACCTTGGTACACAACACTACTAGACCTTTCAGTAGTACCTCATATCAAACTGCCAAACAGACCAGATCTGTTAACACAACACAAACAACAGATCAGACATCCAAACCCTGCATCGCTGAATCTAGCAATTTGGCTCCTGAAATCCTAGAATTCGGGCACTTAGGCCTCACTCAAGAGTGTATGGAGGTCATTAAACAAGCTAGAAAACCTTCCACTAGACACTGCTATGCAAGTAAATGGAAAAGATTTGTTTGTTACTGTCATAATAATCAAATTCAACCATTGCATGCATCTCCGAAAGATGTAGTAGGATATTTACTACATTTACAAAAATCAAATCTAGCTTTCTCTTCTATAAAAATACATCTCGCAGCAATATCTGCTTACCTGCAGATTACTCATTCAACTTCCCTATTTAGGATACCTGTCATAAAAGCGTTTATGGAGGGCCTAAAGAGAATTATACCACCAAGGACACCACCAGTTCCTTCATGGAACCTCAACATTGTCTTAACAAGGCTCATGGGTCCACCTTTCGAACCCATGCATTCTTGTGAAATGCAATACTTAACGTGGAAAGTTGCATTTCTCATTGCCATTACATCTCTAAGAAGAGTAAGTGAAATACAGGCGTTTACCATACAAGAACCATTTATTCAAATACACAAAAATAAGGTCGTTCTAAGAGCAAATCCAAAATTCTTACCAAAGGTTATCTCACCGTTCCACTTAAACCAAACAGTGGAATTACCAGTGTTCTTCCCACAGCCAGATTCAATAGCTGAAAGAGCACTACATACATTAGACATCAAGAGAGCGCTAATGTACTACATTGACAGGACAAAAAAAATTAGGAAGACAAAACAACTATTTATTGCCTTCCATAAACCTCATACAGGAAATCCAATTTCAAAACAAGGTATTGCCAGATGGATAGTAAGGTGCATCCAAACCTGCTATCTTAAAGCAAAGAGAGAACTGCATATTACACCAAAGGCACACTCAACCAGTAAGAAAGGTGCTACTATGGCCTTTCTAGGAAATATTCCAATGAACGAAATATGTAAGGCAGCAACATGGTCTACGCCTCATACATTTACTAAACACTACTGTGTAGATGTGTTATCTGCACAACAGGCCACAGTAGGTCAAGCCGTACTAAGAACTTTATTTCAAACTACTTCCACTCCTACAGGCTGAACCACCGCTTTTGGGGAGATAACTGCTTACTAGTCTATGCACAGCATGTGTATCTGCAGCTACACATGCCTCCGAACGGAAAATGTCACTTACCCAGTGTACATCTGTTCGTGGCATTAGTCGCTGCAGATTCACATACGCCCACCCTCCTCCCCGGGAGCCTGTAGCCGTTTAGAAGTAGATCTTGAACATTTGTAAATATATTACTTTAAACTTCAATTTGTACATACGTATTTATTCCATTGCATGGGCACTATTATTAGCATACACAACTCCTACCTCACCCTCTGCGGGGGAAAACAATCGAAGATGGAGTCGACGCCCATGCGCAATGGAACCGAAGTGGGAGGAGTCCCTCGGTCTCGTGACTCGAAAAGACTTCTTCGAAGAAAAACAACTTGTAACACTCCGAGCCCAACACCAGACGGCGGACTATGCACAGCATGTGAATCTGCAGCGACTAATGCCACGAACAGATGTACACTGGGTAAGTGACATTTCCCATACAGAGCCAACTTCCTACAATGTGTGTGTATATATATGTTCGATGGCATGTGTAGCTGCAGATACACATGCTGTGCACATCCCGCCATCTGGTGTTGGGCTCGGAGTGTTACAAGTTGTTTTTCTTCGAAGAAGTCTTTTCGAGTCACGAGATCGAGGGACTCCTCCCATTTCGACTCCATTGCGCATGGGCGTCGACTCCATCTTAGATTGTTTTTTTTCCGCCATCGGGTTCGGACGTGTTCCTTTTCGCTCCGTGTTTCGGGTCGGAAAGTTAGTTAGAATCTCGGAAAAATCGTCGGTATTGTTTGCGTTTGGTATCGGGTTAGTTACAACAGATCGACACCGACTTTTGAAGAGCTCCGGCGGCCCTTCGGTTTTTTTTTCGATCCCCCGTCGGGGCCTGGTCGGGCCCGGCCACGTGTCTCTTCAAGGCTGATGGAACGGACCCCATTCCGCTTCTGCCCAAAATGCCATAAGTATCCATCAGCATCTGGTCTGTAACTTGTGTTTGTCACCAGAACACAAGGAAGATACTTGTGAAGCCTGTCGAGCGTTTCGGTCCAGGAAGACACTAAGAGACCGAAGAGCAAGGAGACTGCAAATGGCGTCGGCGCCAACAGGACAAGAGCGTTTCGAGGAGGAGGAAGAAACCTTCTCCATCCAGGAATCTGACTCGGATGAGATCGATCCCGAAGAAACGCCGAAAACCGTGAGTAAGACGTCGAAACACAAAATTCACGAAAAATCCACTAAAGCCCAGGGGACGCCACCGCCAACAGGCCATGGCTTAACCCGAAAAATAGGTGACCGATCATCGGCACCGAAAAAGGGCACGCTGGTGGCGAAGTCATCCGACTCCGGTCGAGATACCGTCACACAGCAATCTCGGGCTCGAGATAGTGGCTCCGAGCAGGTTCGGCACCGAGATAGCAGCACCGAAATGGGGCGGCACCGAGAGACCGCGAGGCCGAAAGTAAAGAAGGTTTCGTCGGAACCGAAAAGAGCAGCCGAAAAGGTTTCGATACCGAAACATCCGGCCTCGCAACCGAAAACAAGTTCCTACACTGAGGAACAAGGACTGTCCACACAAATGAAGACACATAGATTTGGACAGGAATTAGAAACAATAGAGCCAGACTATACACAAAGAAGGCTCCATATCCAAAAAGAGACAGGGAAGATCAGTACTCTCCCTCCGATTAAAATGAAACGCAAACTTGCCTTTCAGGAAAAATACAAGCAGGCACAGGCAAAGGTGGCTAAACAAGTAACCCCGCCACCATCTCCACAATGATCTCCGCAACCATCACCGGTGGCCACTCCACCATTGATGCAATCACCAACTCATACAGGAATGAGTCAAGATGACCCTGACGCATGGGACCTCTATGACGCACCAGCGTCAGATCATAGTCCTGAATGTTATCCAGCAAGACCGTCGCCACCAGAGGATAGTACAGCCTACGCACAGGTGGTGTCGAGAGCAGCGGCATTTCATAATGTCAGCCTGCATGCTGAGCCCTTTGAAGACGACTTTCTTTTTAACACACTGTCATCCACACACAGCCACTATCAAAGTCTTCCTATGCTACCCAGAATGCTAAAACACTCCAAACAAGTGTTTGAAGAGCCTCTAAAAGGAATGGCCATTACTCCAAGAGTGGAGAAAAAATATAAACCGCCACCAACAGACCCTGTGTACATCACACAACAGCTAACACCGGACTCAGTTGTAGTAGGGGCAGCGTGCAAAAGAGCGAACTCACATACTTCAGGAGATGCTCCACCTCCAGATAAAGAAAGTAGAAAATTCGACGCAGCAGGCAAGAGAGTGGCGGCACAGGCAGCAAACCAGTGGCGTATTGCCAATTCACAGGCTTTGTTGGCCAGATACGATAGGGCCCATTGGGACGAAATGCAAAACTTTATAGAACATTTGCCCAAGGAGTTCCAAAAGAGAGCGCAGCAGGTAGTAGAAGAAGGACAAAGTATCTCCAACAATCAGATACGGTCAGCAATGGATGCTGCAGACACAGCTGCTAGAACTGTCAACACAGCAGTAACAATAAGGAGACATGCATAGCTGCGTACATCAGGATTTAAACCAGAAATACAGCAGGCTGTGCTGAATATGCCATTCAACGGACAGCAGTTGTTTGGGCCGGAGGTGGACACTGCGATCGAAAAACTTAAAAAAGACACTGACACAGCCAAAGCCATGGGCGCACTCTACTCCCCACAGAGCAGAGGCACATTTCGAAAGACACAATTTCGAGGGGGGTTTCGAGGGCAAACCACAGAAGCCACAACCTCACAAACAAAGCCCACTTACCAGAGCCAGTATCAGCGGGGAGGTTTTCGGGGACAATATAGAGGGGGACAATTTCAAAGGAATAGAGGAAAATTCCAAAGTCCCAAAACTCCTCCAAACAAGCAGTGACTTCAAGGTCACAAATCCCCAACACATAACACCTGTGGGGGGGAGACTAACCAAGTTTTACAAACATTGGGAGGAAATAACAACAGACACCTGGGTCTTCGCAATTGTCCAGCATGGTTATTGCATAGAATTTCTCAAAATCCCTCCAAACGTCCCACCGAAAACACACAATATGTCAAAACAACATATAGATCTTCTAGGACTAGAAGTTCAGGCATTGCTACAGAAAGAAGCAATAGAATTAGTACCAAAACAACAAATAAACACAGGAGTTTACTCCCTGTACTTTCTGATACCCAAAAAAGACAAGAGTCTGAGACCTATACTAGATCTCAGAACATTAAATACCTACATCAAATCAGATCACTTTCACATGGTTACATTACAAGATGTAATCCCACTGCTCAAACAACAAGACTTCATGACAACACTAGACCTAAAGGATGCATATTTTCATATGCCAATACATCCTTCACACAGAAAGTACCTAAGGTTTGTATTCCAAGGGATACATTACCAATTCAAAGTGTTGCCATTCGGAATAACAACTGCACCAAGAGTTTTTACCAAATGCCTAGCAGTAGTAGCTGCACATATCAGAAGGCAGCAAATACATGTGTTCCCGTACCTAGACGATTGGTTAATCAAAACCAACACGCTAAGACGGTGTTCAAAACACACAAAATATGTCATAGAAATCCTCCACAAACTAGGTTTCTCAATCAACTACACAAAGTCACACCTTCTGCCGTCTCAAACACAGCAATACTTAGGAGCGGCAATCAACACAGCAAAAGGGATTGCCACTCCAAGTCCACAAAGAGTTCACACATTTCACAATGTAATACAGACCATGTATCCAAAACAAAAGATACAAGTCAAACTGGTGATGAAACTACTAGGCATGATGTCTTCATGCATAGCCATTGTCCCAAACGCAAGGTTGCACATGCGGCCCTTACAACAGTGCCTAGCATCGCAATGGTCACAAGCACAGGGTCAGCTTCTAGATCTGGTGTTGATAGACAGCCAAACATACATCTCGCTTCTATGGTGGAACAGTATAAATTTAAACCAAGGGCGGCCTTTCAAGACCCAGTGCCACAATACGTAATAACAACAGATGCTTCCATGATAGGGTGGGGAGCACACCTCAATCAACACAGCATCTGTAGGAAGTTGGCTCTGTATGTGCTATTTCAAAGTAAGGAATAGCATGCACAGAGTCCAAGGGTTCCCCTTAGAGGTAAAATAGTGGTAAAAATAGATAATACTAATGCTCTATTTTGTGGTAGTGTGGTCGAGCAGTAGGCTTATCCAAGGAGTAGTGTTAAGCATTTGTTGTACATACACATAGACAATAAATGAGGTACACACACTCAGAGACAAATCCAGCCAATAGGTTTTGTTATAGAAAAATATATTTTCTTAGTTTATTTTAAGAACCACAGGTTCAAATTTAACATGTAATATCTTGTTTGAAAGGTATTGCAGGTAAGTACATTAGGAACTTTGAATCATTTCAATTGCATGTATACTTTTCAAGTTATTCACAAATAGCTACTTTAAAAGTGGACACAGTGCAATTTTCACAGTTCCTGGGGGAGGTAAGTTTTTGTTAGTTTTACCAGGTAAGTAAGACACTTACAGGGTTCAGTTCTTGGTCCAAGGTAGCCCACCGTTGGGGGTTCAGAGCAACCCCAAAGTCACCACACCAGCAGCTCAGGGCCGGTCAGGTGCAGAGTTCAAAGTGGTGCCCAAAACGCATAGGCTAGAATGGAGAGAAGGGGGTGCCCCGGTTCCGTTCTGCTTGCAGGTAAGTACCCGCGTCTTCGGAGGGCAGACCAGGGGGGTTTTGTAGGGCACCGGGGGGGACACAAGCCCACACAGAAATTTCACCCTCAGCAGCGCGGGGGCGGCCGGGTGCAGTGTAGAAACAAGCGTCGGGTTTGCAATGTTAGTCTATGAGAGATCAACGGATCTCTTCAGCGCTGCAGGCAGGCAAGGGGGGGCTTCCTCGGGGAAACCTCCACTTGGACAAGGGAGAGGGACTCCTGGGGGTCACTTCTGCAGTGAAAGTCCGGTCCTTCAGGTCCTGGGGGCTGCGGGTGCAGGGTCTTTTCCAGGCGTCGGGACTGAGGTTTCAGAGAGTCGCGGTCAGGGGAAGCCTCGGGATTCCCTCTGCAGGCGGCGCTGTGGGGGCTCAGGGGGGACAGGTTTTGGTACTCACAGTCGGAGAGTAGTCCGGGGGTCCTCCCTGAGGTGTTGGTTCTCCACCAGCCGAGTCGGGGTCGCCGGGTGCAGTGTTGCAAGTCTCACGCTTCTTGCGGGGAGATTGCAGGGTCTTTAAAGCTGCTCCTTGAAACAAAGTTGCAGTCTTTTTGGAGCAGGTCCGCTGTCCTCGGGAGTTTCTTGTCTTTTTCGAAGCAGGGCAGTCCTCAGAGGATTCAGAGGTCGCTGGTCCCTTGGAAGGCGTCGCTGGAGCAGAGTTCTTTGGAAGGCAGGAGACAGGCCGGTGAGTTTCTGGAGCCAAGGCAGTTGTCGTCTTCTGGTCTTCCTCTGCAGGGGTTTTCAGCTAGGCAGTCCTTCTTCTTGTAGTTTGCAGGAATCTAATTTTCTAGGGTTCAGGGTAGCCCTTAAATACTAAATTTAAGGGCGTGTTTAGGTCTGGGGGGTTAGTAGCCAATGGCTACTAGCCCTGAGGGTGGGTACACCCTCTTTGTGCCTCCTCCCAAGGGGAGGGGGTCACAATCCTAACCCTATTGGGGGAATCCTCCATCTGCAAGATGGAGGATTTCTAAAAGTTAGAGTCACCTCAGCTCAGGACACCTTAGGGGCTGTCCTGACTGGCCAGTGACTCCTCCTTGTTGCTTTCTTTGTTCCCTCCAGCCTTGCCGCCAAAAGTGGGGGCCGTGGCCGGAGGGGGCAGGCAACTCCACTAAGCTGGAGTGCCCTGCTGGGCTGTGACAAAGGGGTGAGCCTTTGAGGCTCACCGCCAGGTGTCACAGCTCCTGCCTGGGGGAGGTGTTAGCATCTCCACCCAGTGCAGGCTTTGTTACTGGCCTCAGAGTGACAAAGGCACTCTCCCCATGGGGCCAGCAACATGTCTCTAGTGTGGCAGGCTGCTGGGACTAGTCAGCCTACACAGACAGTCGGTTAAGTTTCAGGGGGCACCTCTAAGGTGCCCTCTGGGGTGTATTTTGCAATAAAATGTACACTGGCATCAGTGTGCATTTATTGTGCTGAGAAGTTTGATACCAAACTTCCCAGTTTTCAGTGTAGCCATTATGGTGCTGTGGAGTTCGTGTAAAACAGACTCCCAGACCATATACTCTTATGGCTACCCTGCACTTACAATGTCTAAGGTTTTGTTTAGACACTGTAGGGGTACCATGATCATGCACTGGTACCCTCACCTATGGTATAGTGCACCCTGCCTTAGGGCTGTAAGGCCTGCTAGAGGGGTGTCTTACCTATACTGCATAGGCAGTGAGAGGCTGGCATGGCACCCTGAGGGGAGTGCCATGTCGACTTACTCGTTTTGTTCTCACTAGCACACACAAGCTGGCAAGCAGTGTGTCTGTGCTGAGTGAGAGGTCTCCAGGGTGGCATAAGACATGCTGCAGCCCTTAGAGACCTTCCTTGGCATCAGGGCCCTTGGTACTAGAAGTACCAGTTACAAGGGACTTATCTGGATGCCAGGGTCTGCCAATTGTGGATACAAAAGTACAGGTTAGGGAAAGAACACTGGTGCTGGGGCCTGGTTAGCAGGCCTCAGCACACTTTCAATTGTAAACATAGCATCAGCAAAGGCAAAAAGTCAGGGGGCAACCATGCCAAGGAGGCATTTCCTTACACAACCCCCCCCCCCCAAACGAAAGAGGATGAGACTAACCTTTCCCAAGAGAGTCTTCATTTTCTAAGTGGAAGAACCTGGAAAGGCCATCTGCATTGGCATGGGCAGTCCCAGGTCTGTGTTCCACTATAAAGTCCATTCCCTGTAGGGAGATGGACCACCTCAACAGTTTAGGATTTTCACCTTTCATTTGCATCAGCCATTTGAGAGGTCTGTGGTCAGTTTGAACTAAGAAGTGAGTCCCAAAGAGGTATGGTCTCAGCTTCTTCAGGGACCAAACCACAGCAAAGGCCTCCCTCTCAATGGCACTCCAACGCTGCTCCCTGGGGAGTAACCTCTTGCTAATGAAAGCAACAGGCTGGTCAAGGCCATCATCATTTGTTTGGGACAAAACTGCCCCTATCCCATGTTCAGAGGCATCTGTCTGCACAATGAACTGCTTAGAATAATCTGGAGCTTTTAGAACTGGTGCTGAGCACATTGCTTGTTTCAGGGTGTCAAAGGCCTGTTGGCATTCCACAGTCCAGTTCACTTTCTTGGGCATTTTCTTGGAGGTGAGTTCTGTTTTTGCTGTCACAATGGATCCATATCCCTTCACAAACCTCCTGTAATACCCAGTCAAGCCAAGGAATGCCCTGACTTGAGTCTGGGTTTTTGGAGCTACCCAGTCCAGAATAGTCTGGATCTTGGGTTGGAGTGGCTGAACTTGGCCTCCACCTACAAGATGGCCCAAGTAAACCACAGTTCCCTGCCCTATCTGGCATTTGGATGCCTTGATAGAGAGGCCTGCAGATTGCAGAGCCTTCAAAACCTTCTTCAGGTGGACCAGGTGATCCTGCCAGGTGGAGCTAAAGACAGCAATATCATCAAGATAAGCTGTGCTAAAGGACTCCAAGCCAGCAAGGACTTGATTCACCAACCTTTGGAAGGTGGCAGGGGCATTCTTTAAACCAAAGGGCATAACAGTAAACTGATAATGCCCATCAGGTGTGGAGAATGCTGTTTTCTCTTTTGCTCCAGGTGCCATTTTTATTTGCCAGTACCCTGCTGTCAAGTCAAAGGTACTTAAGAATTTGGCAGCACCTAATTTATCTATGAGCTCATCAGCTCTAGGAATTGGATGAGCATCTGTCTTGGTGACAGAATTGAGCCCTCTGTAGTCCACACAAAACCTCATCTCTTTCTTTCCATCTTTGTTGTGAGGTTTGGGGACTAAGACCACTGGGCTAGCCCAGGGGCTGTCAGAGCGCTCAATTACTCCCAATTCCAGCATCTTGTGGACTTCCACCTTGATGCTTTCCTTAACATGGTCAGACTGTCTAAAGATTTTGTTTTTGACAGGCATGCTGTCTCCTGTGTCCACATCATGGGTACACAGGTGTGTCTGACCAGGGGTTAAGGAGAAGAGTTCAGGAAACTGTTGTAGGACTCTCCTACAATCAGCTTGCTGTTGGCCAGAGAGGGTGTCTGAGTAGATCACTCCATCTACTGAGCCATCTTTTGGGTCTGATGACAGAAGATCAGGGAGAGGTTCACGCTCTGCCTCCTGATCCTCATCTGTTACCATCAACAGATTCACATCAGCCCTGTCATGGAAGAGCTTAAGGCGGTTCACATGGATCACCCTCTTGGGGCTCCTGCTTGTGCCCAGGTCCACCAGGTAGGTGACCTGACTCTTCCTTTCTAGCACTGGGTAAGGGCCACTCCATTTGTCCTGGAGTGCCCTGGGAGCCACAGGCTCCAGAACCCAGACTTTCTGCCCTGGTTGGAACTCAACCAGTGCAGCCTTTTGGTCATACCAAAACTTCTGGAGCTGTTGGCTGGCCTCAAGGTTTTTGGTTGCCTTTTCCATGTACTCTGCCATTCTAGAGCGAAGGCCAAGTACATAGTCCACTATGTCTTGTTTAGGCTCATGAAGAGGTCTCTCCCAGCCTTCTTTAACAAGAGCAAGTGGTCCCCTTACAGGGTGACCAAACAGAAGTTCAAAGGGGTGAGAATCCTACTCCCTTCTGTGGCACCTCTCTGTAAGCGAAAAGCAGACATGGCAAGAGGACATCCCATCTCCTTTTGAGTTTTTCTGGGAGCCCCATGATCATGCCTTTTAATGTCTTGTTGAATCTCTCAACTAAGCCATTAGTTTGTGGATGGTATGGTGTAGTGAATTTGTAAGTCACTCCACACTCATTCCACATGTGCTTTAGGTATGCTGACATGAAGTTGGTACCTCTGTCAGACACCACCTCCTTAGGGAAACCCACTCTGGTAAAGATACCAATGAGGGCCTTGGCTACTGCAGGGGCAGTAGTCGACCTAAGGGGAATAGCTTCAGGATACCTAGTAGCATGATCCACTACTACTAGGATGTACATATTTCCTGAGGCTGTGGGAGGTTCTAGTGGACCAACTATGTCCACACCCACTCTTTCAAAGGGGACCCCCACCACTGGAAGTGGAATGAGGGGGGCCTTTGGGTGCCCACCTGTCTTACCACTGGATTGACAGGTGGGGCAGGAGAGGCAAAACTCCTTAACCTTCTGGGACATATTGGGCCAGTAGAAGTGGTTGACTAACCTCTCCCACGTCTTGGTTTGTCCCAAATGCCCAGCAAGGGGAATATCATGGGCCAAGGTCAGAATAAACTCTCTGAACGACTGAGGCACTACCACTCTCCTAGTGGCACCAGGTTTGGGGTCTCTGGCCTCAGTGTACAGGAGTCCATCTTCCCAATAGACCCTATGTGTTCCATTTTTCTTGCCCTTGGACTCTTCAGCAGCTTGCTGCCTAAGGCCTTCATGAGAGGGACAGGTTTCTTGCCCCTTACACAGCTCCTCCCTTGCGGGTCCCCCTGGGCCTAAGAGCTCAACCTGATAAGGTTCAAGCTCCAAAGGCTCAGTTCCCTCAGAGGGCAGAACTTCTTCCTGAGAAGAGAGGTTCTCTTTTTCTGACTGTGTTGCAGTTGGTTTCCCAACTGACTTTCCTTTTCTCTTGGTAGGCTGGGCCATTTTTCCAGACTCCAGCTCTACTTTTTC
This sequence comes from Pleurodeles waltl, assembly GCF_031143425.1. Classification (NCBI taxonomy): domain Eukaryota; kingdom Metazoa; phylum Chordata; class Amphibia; order Caudata; family Salamandridae; genus Pleurodeles; species Pleurodeles waltl. The sequence continues at coordinate 755,736,407 of NC_090449.1, read as the reverse complement.
ACCCTGTGCCTTGCATTGTGCTCTTGTTTTTACACACACCAGTTCAGGGATACCCAGCATGGCTGCATGGGTTTTTAGTTCTACCTCAGCCCATGCTGAGGACTCCAGGTCATTTCCAAGCAGACAGTCTACTGGGATGTTTGAGGAGACCACCACCTGTTTCAGGCCATTGACCCCTCCCCATTCTAAAGTTACCATTGCCATGGGATGTGCTTTAGTTTGATTGTCAGCATTGGTGACTGTATAAGTTTTTCCAGTCAGGTATTGGCCAGGGGAAACCAGTTTCTCTGTCACCATGGTGACACTGGCACCTGTATCCCTCAGGCCCTCTACACTTGTCCCATTAATAAAGAGCTGCTGCCTGTATTTTTGCATGTTAGGAGGCCAGGCAGCTAGTGTGGCTAAATCCACCCCACCCTCAGAGACTAGAGTAGCTTCAGTGTGGACCCTGATTTGCTCTGGGCACACTGTTGATCCCACTTGGAGACTAGCCATTCCAGTGTTACCTGGATTGGAGTTTGGAGTGGAACTTTTCTTGGGACAGGCCTTGTCTCCAGTTTGGTGTCCAGACTGACTACAGTTTCGACACCAGGCCTTTTTGGGATCAAAGTTTTTACCCTTGTACCCAGGATTGTTTTGTGAAGAGGCTCTGGGCCCACCCTCCTGTGCAGGTTTTTGGGGGCCTTTAGAAGACTCTTGACTATTTTTATTTTTGGTTGTCTCACCACCTTTCCCCTGGGGAGGTTTTGTGACCCCTTTCTTTTGGTCACCCCCTGTGGAAGTTTTGGACACCCTTGTCTTGACCCAATGGTCCGCCTTCTTTCCCAATTCTTGGGGAGAAATTGGTCCTAGGTCTACCAGATGCTGATGCAGTTTATCATTGAAACAATTACTTAACAGGTGTTCTTTCACAAATAAATTGTACAGCCCATCATAATTACTTACACCACTGCCTTGAATCCAACCATCTAGTGTTTTTACTGAGTAGTCTACAAAGTCAACCCAGGTCTGGCTCGAGGATTTTTGAGCCCCCCTGAATCTAATCCTATACTCCTCAGTGGAGAATCCAAAGCCCTCAATCAGGGTACCCTTCATGAGGTCATAGGATTCTGCATCTTGTCCAGAGAGTGTGAGGAGTCTATCCCTACACTTTCCTGTGAACATTTCCCAAAGGAGAGCACCCCAGTGAGATCTGTTCACTTTTCTGGTTACACAAGCCCTCTCAAAAGCTGTGAACCATTTGGTGATGTCATCACCATCTTCATATTTAGTTACAATCCCTTTAGGGATTTTCAACATGTCAGGAGAATCTCTGACCCTATTTATGTTGCTGCCACCATTGATGGGTCCTAGGCCCATCTCTTGTCTTTCCCTCTCTATGGCTAGGATCTGTCTTTCCAAAGCCAATCTTTTGGCCATCCTGGCTAACTGGATGTCCTCTTCACTGGAGTTATCCTCAGTGATTTCAGAGGTGTTGGTCTCTCCTGTGAGGGAACCAGCATCTCTGACTATTATTTTTGGAGTCAGGGTTTGAGAGACCCTGTTCTCCCTAGATAGGACTGGTAGGGGGGAATTTTCCTCCAAGTCACTATCCTCTTCCTCTGAGTTGCCACCCTCAGAGGGGTTGGCCTTTTCAAACTCTGCCAAAAGCTCCTGGAGCTGTATTTTGGTAGGTTTGGGGCCCATTGTTATTTTCTTTATTTTACAGAGTGACCTTAGCTCCCTCATCTTAAGATGGAGGTAAGGTGTGGTGTCGAGTTCCACCACAGTCACATCTGTGCTAGACATTTTGCTTCTAAAAGTTGGAATACTTTTTAAGAATCTACAACTGGTTCTAGAATCTAATTCAAACTTTTACAAACTTTTAAACTCTAAAAGAAATGCTAAACAGGATCTAACACAAGGCCCTAGCAGGTCTTTTAAGAATTTAGAAAACTTTTCAAATTGCAAAAATCAATTTCTAATGACAATTTTGGAATTTGTCGTGTGATCAGGTATTGGCTGAGTAGTCCAGCAAATGCAAAGTCTTGTACCCCACCGCTGATCCACCAATGTAGGAAGTTGGCTCTGTATGTGCTATTTCAAAGTAAGGAATAGCATGCACAGAGTCCAAGGGTTCCCCTTAGAGGTAAAATAGTGGTAAAAATAGATAATACTAATGCTCTATTTTGTGGTAGTGTGGTCGAGCAGTAGGCTTATCCAAGGAGTAGTGTTAAGCATTTGTTGTACATACACATAGACAATAAATGAGGTACACACACTCAGAGACAAATCCAGCCAATAGGTTTTGTTATAGAAAAATATATTTTCTTAGTTTATTTTAAGAACCACAGGTTCAAATTTAACATGTAATATCTTGTTTGAAAGGTATTGCAGGTAAGTACATTAGGAACTTTGAATCATTTCAATTGCATGTATACTTTTCAAGTTATTCACAAATAGCTACTTTAAAAGTGGACACTTAGTGCAATTTTCACAGTTCCTGGGGGAGGTAAGTTTTTGTTAGTTTTAGCAGGTAAGTAAGACACTTACAGGGTTCAGTTCTTGGTCCAAGGTAGCCCACCGTTGGGGGTTCAGAGCAACCCCAAAGTCACCACACCAGCAGCTCAGGGCCGGTCAGGTGCAGAGTTCAAAGTGGTGCCCAAAACGCATAGGCTAGAATGGAGAGAAGGGGGTGCCCCGGTTCCGGTCTGCTTGCAGGTAAGTACCCGCGTCTTCGGAGGGCAGACCAGGGGGGTTTTGTAGGGCACCGGGGGGGACACAAGCCCACACAGAAATTTCACCCTCAGCAGCGCGGGGGCGGCCGGGTGCAGTGTAGAAACAAGCGTCGGGTTCGCAATGTTAGTCTATGAGAGATCAACGGATCTCTTCAGCGCTGCAGGCAGGCAAGGGGGGGCTTCCTCGAGGAAACCTCCACTTGGACAAGGGAGAGGGACTCCTGGGGGTCACTTCTGCAGTGAAAGTCCGGTCCTTCAGGTCCTGGGGGCTGCGGGTGCAGGGTCTTTTCCAGGCGTCGGGACTGAGGTTTCAGAGAGTCGCGGTCAGGGGAAGCCTCGGGATTCCCTCTGCAGGCGGCGCTGTGGGGGCTCAGGGGGAACAGGTTTTGGTACTCACAGTCGGAGAGTAGTCCGGGGGTCCTCCCTGAGGTGTTGGTTCTCCACCAGCCGAGTCGGGGTCGCCGGGTGCAGTGTTGCAAGTCTCACGCTTCTTGCGGGGAGATTGCAGGGTCTTTAAAGCTGCTCCTTGAAACAAAGTTGCAGTCTTTTTGGAGCAGGTCCGCTGTCCTCGGGAGTTTTTTGTCTTTTTCGAAGCAGGGCAGTCCTCAGAGGATTCAGAGGTCGCTGGTCCCTTGGAAGGCGTCGCTGGAGCAGAGTTCTTTGGAAGGCAGGAGACAGGCCGGTGAGTTTCTGGAGCCAAGGCAGTTGTCGTCTTCTGGTCTTCCTCTGCAGGGGTTTTCAGCTAAGTCCTTCTTCTTGTAGTTTGCAGGAATCTAATTTTCTAGGGTTCAGGGTAGCCCTTAAATACTAAATTTAAGGGTGTGTTTAGGTCTGGGGGGTTAGTAGCCAATGGCTACTAGCCCTGAGGGTGGGTACACCCTCTTTGTGCCTCCTCCCAAGGGGAGGGGGTCACAATCCTAACCCTATTGGGGGAATCCTCCATCTGCAAGATGGAGGATTTCTAAAAGTTAGAGTCACCTCAGCTCAGGACACCTTAGGGGCTGTCCTGACTGGCCAGTGACTCCTCCTTGTTGCTTTCTTTGTTCCCTCCAGCCTTGCCGCCAAAAGTGGGGGCCGTGGCCGGAGGGGGCGGGCAACTCCACTAAGCTGGAGTGCCCTGCTGGGCTGTGACAAAGGGGTGAGCCTTTGAGGCTCACCGCCAGGTGTCACAGCTCCTGCCTGGGGGAGGTGTTAGCATCTCCACCCAGTGCAGGCTTTGTTACTGGCCTCAGAGTGACAAAGGCACTCTCCCCATGGGGCCAGCAACATGTCTCTAGTGTGGCAGGCTGCTGGGACTAGTCAGCCTACACAGACAGTCGGTTAAGTTTCAGGGGGCACCTCTAAGGTGCCCTCTGGGGTGTATTTTGCAATAAAATGTACACTGGCATCAGTGTGCATTTATTGTGCTGAGAAGTTTGATACCAAACTTCCCAGTTTTCAGTGTAGCCATTATGGTGCTGTGGAGTTCGTGTAAAACAGACTCCCAGACCATATACTCTTATGGCTACCCTGCACTTACAATGTCTAAGGTTTTGTTTAGACACTGTAGGGGTACCATGCTCATGCACTGGTACCCTCACCTATGGTATAGTGCACCCTGCCTTAGGGCTGTAAGGCCTGCTAGAGGGGTGTCTTACCTATACTGCATAGGCAGTGAGAGGCTGGCATGGCACCCTGAGGGGAGTGCCATGTCGACTTACTCGTTTTGTTCTCACTAGCACACACAAGCTGGCAAGCAGTGTGTCTGTGCTGAGTGAGAGGTCTCCAGGGTGGCATAAGACATGCTGCAGCCCTTAGAGACCTTCCTTGGCATCAGGGCCCTTGGTACTAGAAGTACCAGTTACAAGGGACTTATCTGGATGCCAGGGTCTGCCAATTGTGGATACAAAAGTACAGGTTAGGGAACGAACACTGGTGCTGGGGCCTGGTTAGCAGGCCTCAGCACACTTTCAATTGTAAACATAGCATCAGCAAAGGCAAAAAGTCAGGGGGCAACCATGCCAAGGAGGCATTTCCTTACAGCATCCAAGGACAATGGGACATACAGCAAAAACAGTTTCACATAAATCACTTAGAACTGTTAGCGGTATTTCTAGCGCTCAAAGCATTTCAACCCATAATAAGCCACAAACACATTCTTGTCAAAACAGACAACATGACAACAATGTATTACCTAAACAAACAGGGAGGGACACACTCAACACAGTTGTGTCTCCTAACACAGAAAATATGGCATTGGGCGATTCACAACCACATTCGCCTAATAGCACAATTTATTCCAGGAATTCAGAACCAGTTAGCAGACAATCTCTCTCGGGATCACCAACAGATCCACGAATGGGAGATTCACCCCCAAATACTAAACACTTACTTCCAAATTTGGGGAACACCACAAATAGATCTATTTGCAACAAAGGAAAACTCAAAATGCCAAAACTTCGCATCCAGGTACCCACAAGATCAGTCTCAGGGCAATGCGTTATGGATGAGCTGGTCAGGGATATTTGCTTACGCTTTTCCCTCTCTCCCACTCCTTCCATATCTAGTAAACAAATTGAGTCAAAACAAACTCAAACTCATAATAATAGCACCAACATGGGCAAGACAACCTTGGTACACAACACTACTAGACCTCTCAGTAGTACCTCATGTCAAACTTACAAACAGACCAGATCTGTTAACACAACACAAACAACAGATCAGACATCCAAATCCAGCATCGCTGAATCTAGCAATTTGGCTCCTGAAATCCTAGAATTCGGACACTTAGACCTCACACAAGAATGTATGGAGGTCATAAGACAAGCTAGGAAACCTACCACTAGACACTGCTATGCAAATAAGTGGAAAAGATTTGTTTATTACTGCCATAATAATCAAATTCAACCCTTACACGCATCTGCCAAAGATATAGTAGGATACTTAATACAATTGCAAAAGTCAAAGCTAGCTTTCTCTTCAATAAAGATACATCTTACCGCAATTTCAGCTTACCTGCAAATTACGCACTCAACTTCATTATTTAGGATACCAGTCATAAAAGCATTTATGGAAGGCCTAAAGAGGATTATACCACCAAGAACACCACCAGTTCCTTCATGGAACCTCAACATTGTCTTAACACGACTCATGGGTCCACCTTTTGAGCCCATGCACTCTTGTGAAATGCAATACTTAACATGGAAAGTTGCATTTTTGATTGCCATCACATCTCTAAGAAGAGTGAGTGAAATTCAAGCATTTACCATACAAGAACCATTTATTCAAATACACAAGCATAAAGTAGTTCTACGGACAAATCCAAAATTTTTACCAAAAGTGATCTCACCGTTCCACTTGAATCAAACGGTGGAATTACCAGTGTTCTTCCCACAGCCAGATTCTGTAGCTGAAAGAGCACTGCATACATTAGACATCAAAAGAGCGCTAATGTACTACATTGACAGAACAAAACTAATTCGAAAAACAAAACAACTATTTATTGCTTTCCAAAAACCTCATACAGGGAATCCAATTTCTAAACAAGGCATTGCTAGATGGATAGTTAAGTGTATTCAAACCTGCTATCTTAAAGCAAAGAGAGAGCTGCCTATTACACCAAAGGCACACTCAACCAGAAAGAAAGGTGCTACCATGGCCTTTCTAGGAAATATTCCAATGAACGAAATATGTAAGGCAGCAACATGGTCTACGCCTCATACATTTACCAAACACTACTGTGTAGATGTGTTAACTGCACAACAGGCCACAGTAGGTCAAGCTGTACTATGAACATTATTTCAAACAACTTCAACTCCTACAGGCTAAACCACCGCTTTTGGGGAGATAACTGCTTACTAGTCTATGCACAGCATGTGTATCTGCAGCTACACATGCCATCGAACGGAAAATGTCACTTACCCAGTGTACATCTGTTCGTGGCATTAGTCGCTGCAGATTCACATGCGCCCACCCGCCTCCCCGGGAGCCTGTAGCCGTTTAGAAGTTGATCTTGAACATTTGTAAATTTGTAAATATATTACTTTAAACTTCATTATGTACATATATATTCACTCCATTGCATGGGCACTATTACTAGCACACACAACTCCTACCTCACCCTCTGCGGGGAAAACAATCTAAGATGGAGTCGACGCCCATGCGCAATGGAGTCGAAATGGGAGGAGTCCCTCGGTCTCGTGCCTCGAAAAGACTTCTTCGAAGAAAAACAACTTGTAACACTCCGAGCCCAACACCAGATGGCGGGATGTGCACAGCATGTGAATCTGCAGCGACTAATGCCACGAACAGATGTACACTGGGTAAGTGACATTTTCCATATATATATATATATATATATATATATATATATATATATATATATATATATATATATATATATATATATATATATATATATATATATATATATATATATATATATATATATATAGCTTTCTGTGCCACTGCTGTTGCTGTGGTAGCCACCCATGAATTACCAAGTGTACATGGCAGTCATTCATGCACTTTGTGCAGTAAGTGGGGGTCTGCTCTGTGACTGAATGGCCCTGGCTTTACTGAGATCCTTGCTTTGCTAATGATTAGCACCAGTTAAATCAGCAACAACACTGAACTGACAGGGTTTTCCTCTACACATACTCCACCTGCAAGGTCATCTTAACCCCATTTTCACTAGCAAGGCAAACTCATCATTCATGGCAAGCCCTTATCACATCCTGCAGAAAGCTTCTGACTTCTCAGTGGGTGTCTCCTCACCTGACTGGACAGCTGGTTGACAAAGAAAACCAGCTTTTCAGGTTTTGAGACGATTCTTCAACTCCATACATGATGTTGCCTATTATGATCACCGAAATGTGTCTGGTGTTTCAGTCCCCTTTTTATTATAAGATATCAGTGTGTGTGTTCCCTTGGCACAAATACTAGAGTGATATGAAATGTTTTTCACATTTGTGTACTAATCTCCACATTGGTCACCCACCGTCTTTGTCTTCAAGTGACAGCAGGAAAGAGGGATGAAGTTGTGAATCTCTTACTGGGAGAGGCCCAAAACATGGGCACAAAAGGAGAGAAGCTTTCACACCTCACACTTAGCCTTTTGGGAGCAGCACCTCCCGGGGAACAAAATGAATTCTGTAATTCTAAAATATCTGTCTCCTGTCCTTCCACACTGCATGTTAACTTTGTGGTGAAATACGTAGGATAAAAAGGGTAAAACTTTAAAGGTTGTCCCCATACTTCTAAAGAACATGATGTCTCCAGGTATCCCACACCTCTGGCAAGCTTTAGTAATGTCCGCGTTAAACATTGCTCATCTGACAGGCTACCTCCAACCTCTATTGTTTTACATTTTGATGAACGTGTAGATCCAATATGTGTCCACAGTCATTCTTGACATGCAGAACAAACCCCTGACCCATTGTATTTCACCTATATAGCGCACCTATATACATAGCCATGTGTTATAAATGAGTAAAGGACCAAATTGCAGAAGACTGGACAGGACATTTTAGCAGGTGAGGCCTGTAGGCCAACCACCCCATGCAGGGAACAGGTAAAACATCTGCCTTGCTTGTTAATTTAACTCACTGTCACCTCTGTCCATCTCTAGGGCAATCATTTCAGGCTTATAGTAGTCAAGCTCACTATGGACGAGACCAACTCTGCGTCTCTCCTTACTATGTAGTGCTCAACATACGTGCAGGATTGCTGTATGTGAAGAACTCAAAAGAAAAAACAAAAGATAAAATTGCCAGAGACTCACTTCATGGATTTCTCAGGACAGGAGGGCAAGCTCAAATGTATACAAGGGGATATTCTCAACCCAACAACCAATATTAAAGGCGTCCTGTCGGTCCTTTGTCACCTGCGAATACTTCAGTGTGTCAGATCATTTACTGAATCGCAAGCCTTCCACTTCACGTATTCTGTTAGAGTTGGAGTACAAACTTTTGAAAACTGCTTGAACATTGGAGCACAGGGACTAGCTGCCTAGTTGATGCAGATGTGGTTTAAATTACATATAATCTACTTGGATTTGCTCCCCTGTGTTGCAGCTTGAGAGGCTAAACCACCATTTAGCCTTTTCCAACGTGGCATATTCCTTTAGGTTTGGAGAATCATGAATGGAAAACCACCCCTAAGAATACTTTTTACTGTTGCTGAGGGACCACCAGAGAAAAGGGAAATGTCTTCACAGCATCTTCACACAAGGTGAGATCGAACATCATTGAAGGAGAATCATACCACTCCTAGGAGTCCTGATACCACAGACAAATACTTTCTGAGACCTGCCGTCATTTTTTTTCAGTTAGTTTTAAAATAACATCACTTAATTTCATGAGATGCTAGCTAGGGGTGCAGCAAAGCTGTGCCTCCCAAATTTCTGCATTTTAATCCAGATTGTTAGTTTTTGTCTAAATGTTTCAAAACTGAGCTCGACAAAAAGAATAAATGAAGAGTTAGTAATCTTATTAACTGTTTTGGAAACTATCCTTAAGTCGTTATTCTCATTTTTCTTTTTATAAGGCAAGTAAGAAGATTAATAAACTGGACTAAAAAATCTGTTGTACTTTGCTTCTACTTCTGTTGTAAAAGCTCCAAGTTTCTGCGCACTCTTGGCAGGTATGGCTAGACCCTGTGGCAGTGTAGCAAAGGATTGCCAAGGACATTCCCAGGGATTAAGTCTGGATTCACAAGCGGTACTAAATGAAGGTTTGCCAGTCTCAAAAAAGTGTTCAATGTGGGGGCTGGTTTCTTCAATTGCTGACCTCATGGTTTTGCGGTGATCTAGCCATATATCCTTGAGGAGAATGAACTTGTAAGGCAAAGGACTCCTTCCGTTTCTGCCCTAAATGCATTGCGAAGTTCCCGTGGACCGACCAGCATCATCCCTGCAACCTCTGTTTGTCTCCAGACCACAGAGGAGGACTGCGAGACATGCAAATCTTTTCAATCTAAAAAGACTCTGAGATATCGGAAGGCCTGTCTTCATGAAATGCAGCAACCGGAGATCGAAGAGACTCCAGAAATCTGTGGGCTACAAGATGTCATGTCAAAACTAGAGCAGGAGCTACACGAGGCCTTGTAAGCTAAGGAGGAGGTCTCATCAGTCGATGAGTCCAACTCTGAAGTGGACACAGTTCTTTAAATGCAAGACCTTCCACCAGCTCAACCATCTGAGAGTACAAGCTCCCCTGCTCAGCCCAAAAACACCTCTTCAGTGAAGCAAAGGCTATGGCCAGCACCGAAAGACTAATTCGGAAGCCCTGCCATCCATCTCGGCTCTGAAAAGCAAGCCTAAGCATATCATCTTTGTACCGAGCTGAACACCACCAGCTTTGCTCAGAAAGCTTTGGCCTCCCACTTTGCAGTGACCACCCCGGCACAGGAAAGACCGCTGCATGCCTTTGCACCAACAGTTCGGGATCAAAACACAAGACTCCTTTGGCGCTGAAGAAATGGAAAGTTACCAGGCCTTCAGAGCCGAGTACTTCAGCTGAGCCTATCCACCACAGAATGAAGCAGCAACTGGATACTGAATAAAGGCAGCTTCATAGCCAACCTCAGACTAGACATGTTCTGGTTGAAGATGTCGTTTACACGCCTTCGTAGAGGCAGCTTACTTTTGAAGAGGCCACTGACATTCCTATACCTTCTGCTAAACACAAGAGGATGGATAGAGACTCTGGTGACATACACCCTCCTGTGCAGCCTTCACCACCACCACTTACACCACCACCCACCCTTTCACCACCTCATTCCCAGGGTGACCCCATTGATATCACACCTTAGGGCTCTCCCCACTCTTTCTATGATGTTCAGGGAGCAGGGAACGATACAGTGACTTTTCCACAAGACACAGACCCGTGGTTACAATATAATGTTGGCACTTAAACCAGTACTGACACAGAGGTCTATCCAGCCAGACCTTCCCCACCTGATACTACTTCCTCTCAGGAGTTCATTAGGACGGCTGCCACTTACCAGGTGCCCCTAGGCAAAGAGCTGTTGAGGATGATTTCTTCTTTGAAACCTTCACTACATCACACAGGTCCATACAACACCTTCCCATGTCTAAGGGAAAGATGAAACACGCAAAGGATATTTTTTTAAGATCCTGCCAGGACATATATCATCACCATACGTGATAAAAATACAAAGCCTTTCCCTCAGACCCCATCTGTATTAGAGGTCAAATTCCTTCTGGAAAGCTGATTGCTGCTCAAGCCGCCAACCATTGGCGCATAGTTAACACTCAAGTCCTGCTTGCTAGATGTGAACCTACCCACTGGGACAAGGTGGAGGAGCTCCTCCAATATCTCACAGAGGAGCACAGAAAGAGGGGTCAAGAAATTGTCAGCAAAGGCCAGCTTATCTCTAATAATTGTATTCGCTGCGCCTTGGACTCTGCTGACACAGCTGCATGCAGTACTAACACCAATGTCCTCTTGTGCTGCCATGTATGGCTACGCATTTCTGGTTTGAAACCTGAGTTACAGCAAACGATCCTCAATGTACCTTTTGACAAAGCGCACCTTTTCTGCCCGCAGGTCGATCAGGCACTCAAAAACATTTATCACAGGGCTTTTTTGTAGGCAATTACATAAAACAGCCTCCAAAACAACAACCAGAGACACTTTTTGTCCTCTTACCAAAAAAAGCAAACGCCATTAATCCTCCCTGCGTCCAAACAGTGAACCCCCCTGATCCCCTTCCACCCCCACCCTCTGAGTGCTTAACACCTGTTGACAGATCGGCGAGTGCTGGATATTATCCAGCATGGTTACTATCTGGAGCTCGTTTCTACACCCCCAAACATTCCCCCTCGTGCTCCCAAACTTTTACCAGAACATATCATTCTGCTCAAACAGGAAGTGCAGGCTCTACGAAGCAAAGAAGATATAGAACCTGTCAGTCAACAGGGGCATACTCTTTCTATTTTCTCATCCTCAGAAAGAAAGGGCTGTTCAGGCCCATTCTAGAGCTCAGGCTCATTACAAATAGCTCATCATAGCCAGCGATGTCTACATTACATTCAAGTCACCATAGACTTGCTTCATCAACTAGGCTCCACTATCAGTTTCCAAAAATCTCACTTGCGTCCTATTCAGATCCAACCCTTTCTCGGGCTGTTCTGAACACGCAACTGGGATTAGCTCATCCCAACGCAACAAGGATCCAAAACTTTCAAACACATCTTTTGCATTTCCACCCCAGTCACCAAATCACAGTAACATGTATCATGAGGTGTTTAGACATGATGGCTTCCTGCATTGCCATAGTGCCACATTCTCGTCTCCGCATGCGCCTGTTGCACAAATGTCTAGCATGCCAATGGCCTCAGGCACAGGGTGGTCTAGAGGATCTAGTGTTGGTAGACAGCTGCACCCATTGCTTTCTACAGTGGTGGATTAAATCCAACCATTTAAAGGGGTGGCCTTTTCTAGACCCTATTACACAGATCATTCTAACAATGGATGCCTGTCAGACAGGGTGTGGCTGTCACCTTCAGGATCTCATAGTCCAAGGTCTCTGGTCTCCCACACATAGCACTATGCACATCAATTACCTAGAGCTTCTAGTTGTTCACCTAGTGTTCAAAGCGTTAATGGTTCCCCTCATCAACAAAGTAGTCTTAATACGAAAGACAGCATGATAACCATGTACTATGTGCAGAAACAGGGGACACACACACAATCTACAACTGTCTCGCCTATGGCATAAAATCTGCCATTGGGCCATTCGTCATAACATTCACCTGCTAGCACAACATCTCCCAGGGACACATAGCAACTTTGCTGACCTTAGCAGGATGCGGCAACAGATCCAAGAGTGGGAGCTCCACCCTTGAGTCCTGCTTCCCTACTTCCAAAAGTGGGGGTTCCCAGACATATTCACAACAAAAGAAAATGCAAAATGTCCACACTTCACCTCCAGGTTCCTGCATCCTTAGTTTAAAGGCAATGCTCTGTGGATGAACCGGTCAGTGATTTTTGGCTACGCTTTTCCACCTCTCCCTTTTCTTCTGTTTCTGGTCAGGAGGCTCAGGAAACATCCCTCATGTTGATGCGGGTGGCCCCCACTGTGGTTCACAACTCTTCTAGAACTGTCAATGGTTCTTCATGAAAAGCTTTTCTTCAACCCGGACCTTCTCACTCAGAACCATGATTAAATCAGGCACCCAAATCCCAAGCAATTTAATTGTGTGATATGGCTCCTGAAGTCAGAGTTTGGATACATTAAACTACCTAATTAATGCATGGATATTCCTAAAGAGGCCCGTACACCCACTATTAGAACAATTTAAGCAGCAAAATGGAAACGTTTTGGGGGTTATTACAACTTTGGAGGAGGAGTTAATCCGTCCCAAAAGTGACTGTAAAGTGACGGATATACCACCAGCCGTATTTACGAGTTCCATAGGATATTATGGACTCGTAATACGGCTGGTGGTATATCCGTCACTTTACCATCAATTAACACGGATTAACACTTCCTCCAAAGTTGTAATAACCCCCTTTGTCTGCTTCGGTCTATCCAAACAATGGGACCCGTTCAAAGCATCATTGCAGTGTGTTCTTGTATACCTTCTTCATTTGCGGAAAGCAAACTTAACGCACACTTCCATAAGGTTACATATAGCAGCTATAGCTGCTTACATCTAGAATAGACTGCATTCCTCTCTTTTCAAAATTCCTGTCATTAAAGGTTTTATGGACGACTTAAGAGAGTGATTCTGCTATGTCTTCATCCAGTGCCTTCTTGCAATCTTTACGTTGTGCTCACTAGACTCATAGGTCCCCCATTTGAACCTCTACATTCACGTTTCTTTCAGTTTCTGTCATGGAAGGTGGCATTCTTAGTTGCTATCCTTCGCTTAGGCGTGTAAGTGAGGTCCATCCTTAACCTTGCAAGAAGTCTTTTTCCAAATACACAAGGACAAAGTAATTCTTTGCTCCAATCCAAATTTTTAACCAAAAGTGGCATCTCAATTTAATCTAAATCAAACTATTGAATTGCCATTCTGCTTTCCGCACCCAGATTCTGTTGCTGAAATAGCTCTCCACACATGGATGTAAAGAGAGTGCTTATGTTCTACATTGATAGAAGTAGAACATTTAGGAAACCAAACAACTTTTTCTGCCTTCTCACTACTACACAAGGGCAATCCTATATCTAAATCCGGCATAGCTATGTGGATTGTTAAATGTATTCAGACCTGCTATGTTCAGGCCATTACCTGTTCCTCCTAGAGCACACTCCACTCACAAAAAAGGAGCAACTATGGCCTTTTTAGGTAACATTCCCATAGCTGACATGTGTAAGGCAACTACATGGTCTACCCCACACACCTTCACTAAACATTATTGTGTGGATGTCTAGGTCAAGCAGTGCTATGTGCACTATTCCAGACCACTGCAACACCCACAGTTTAGACACCGCTTTGGAGAGTAACTGCTTTAAAGTCTGTGCAGAGCATATGTATTTACAGCCACACATGCCATCTAATGGAAAATGTTACCTAGTAAGCATCGGTTTGTTGCATGTAGTGCTGTAGATTCACATGCACCCACCCATCTCCCCAGACACCTGTGGCTGTTGTAGTTTTTCCTTTCTAAAAATTCATACATTCATTTGCATGGTTGTCTCATTTCTTACTCTTACACTACACTCCATTCTCACCCGCCTGCAGGAAAGCAACCTAACATGTGCATTACCAGCAAGAGGAGGAGTCACTACACCTCGTGACTTGAAAGGCTTTTCGAAGAAAAACAACTTGCAACCTTCCACACCCATCACTTTATGGCAGAAGTATGCAGATCATATGAGACTACAGTTTTACATGCCACAAACCGTTGCTTACTAGATAAGTAACATTTTCCCCTTTCTCCTTGTTTCAGTCCAAAAAATGTGTTAGCACTTGCCTGCAGAAAATCTTCTGCAAGGTCTCTATTAGACTAATCTGGTAGTTGCTTGAGGTGTGCTGTGTTGACCTTTCTTATAAATCGATATAATCTCTGCCGTGAGCCAGGATGGGGTGTTGGGGGGAGGGGTCTTCATATCCTCTGAATATGAATTTAAGAAATAATTCATGTAGGTACCCCAGATGTCCAGTGGGCTTTAAAGAGCTCCTGTCCGGGCTTGGCGCTTTATCGCAAAAAGTTGACCTAATGGCCTCAGACGTTTCCCTGACCTCAAATTTCAAGGAGCTATGATTTAAAATTGTTGCTGCCAGTGCTCGATCACTGCCCACAGAAGCCGGATCTGTACTGTAAGAGTACAAATTACTAAGGAACAATACCCAATCTGGAATTGTACAAAGCATTCCACTGGCTTCCTCCCGTCATTTCCTCTCAATGCCAAAGTATTCCAAAACCACCTGTAATCCTTCAACGGTATGGCAAAGGTTAACTCTTCCGATAGTGCATCTTCTGAGTCCCTCTTGGCCTTGGCCACTTATCTTTTATAAGTCGTCCTACATACACAAGTTTGGATTTATTTTTAGATTTAGCAGCTAACAGAAGCTCTGTCCTGGCCACTCTACAGGATTTATTAAACCACGGGGCTTCCTTCTGGGGTTTGGGAGTACACTTATTCCCCTGCTTCAATGTTTCTCTTATATTTGTGAATAGTGTTTCACAGGTCTTTTCAAGGTACGGCCTCTCTCCATTGGGAGAAGTCCATCCAATATCACTAGCTGTTCTTTGGCCATGTTTACTACCTTCTCCAATGCACCTGGTTGTTTTTCAACCCATTCTCACCTAGAAACGTTTCCTTTATTGGAAAGCACAACACCCCCTACTTGTGCGTTGCCTTTGGTACATGGGGCTTGAGCTAGCGAACCCAACATTGAGAGAATAAGGGCATTAGCTATCTATCTGTTCGACTACTATCTTATCGTGCACAAATGGCCATTCAGTCAGATTAATTAAGAACTACTCAATCCATCTACAGTGGCCAGGTCGGTTGTAGGTGTCACTGCCCTCACCATCTGACCTAGACCTACCGTTTATAGCCCTTAGTTTATTTTTTGAGAGAGTTCTAGCAGCTGTGCAGCTCTACGGGTCCATTTCGCTATAGAAAGATCTATGGGAGGGATTTTCCATCTGGCATCCAGGTCTGGTGTCAGATTGAAATTCAGAGGCAAAAGTGGCTCAAAGGTGGAATTAAAATCATCCACTGTCAACACCATCCCTTTACGCTTAGGCTCCGAAAGAAAATCATCTAGTATACTTATGGCTTTGGTTTCTTTGTTTCTTTCATCTTCCCGGTTGTACACATTAAACAGTAATGAAATGCCACCATGAAAGTTCATCATTAGTCCCGAAACCTGCCACATTCCAAGAAAGGAATTGTCAAGTTGCAAGTGGTAGTTGTGGAAACTTCCCAAAGTGCTAGTTATCTCTTGCATGGAATCTCTAAGCAACCCATCAGTTGTCATGTGAAAACATGCCTCCACTCTCTCTGTAAGTTGGCCAGACACACTTATAGTGGTTACATTACAGTTTCCTTCAACTGTGAACACTATGCCCATTTCCCCTCGATTTCAAGTGAACAGGTGATGTGTGCTAGACCTTATCAAAGCATACTTTCTCAGAACTTCAGCATGTTAACATTGGAAGTTCTTGACGTTGCTAATAGAAAAGGACCATTAACCATGCAAAGCTCTGCCCAAATCCTGAAATCGCCCCCACATGTTATTGACACAGGTAGTGTAGCAGCTGTAGGAAAGTACAGTCTTTTTGGCATGGGTAGTCCCACTTTTTGCCAGCTGGTAGCGTGTTTTGACTGTTCACTGGGATCCTGTTAACCAGGACCCCAGTGACTGTGCTCTCTCCCTCTAAATGTGGTTGCTTAGGACTTAGCACACCCTACAATTGGCATACTGGTACCTCCATATACGTCCCTAGTATATGGTTCTTAGGTACCCAGGGCACTGGGGCACAAGGGGTTCTCCATGGGTTGCAGCATGTTTTGTGCCACTCATGGAGCCCATGCAAAATGTGTCTGCAGGCCTGCCATTGCAGCCTGCGTAAAAAAAGTTCATGCACCCTTTCACTGTAAGTCACCTCTATGGTGGGCCCTCCTAGCCCAGAGGGCAGGGTGCTGGTACCTGTGTGTCAGGGCACCCCTGCATGAGCAGAGGTGCCTCTATGAACTTCAGCTCCATTACGCTGGCCTTCGTAAGTGCAAGGAAGCCATTTTACCTGTGTACTGGGCACAGGTCACCACCTGTGTCCAGCTACATAATGATAACTCCGAACCTGAGCATGTTTGGTATCAAACATGCCAGAATCATACCACCAATACTATTGCCAGTATTGGTTGTATGATTCCATGCACTCTGGGAGCTCCTTAGATGACCCCCAGCATTGCTCCTACTAGTCTTTTGGGGGTTTCTGGGCAGCCCGCGCTGCTGCCACCCCTCAGACAGGTTTCTGCCGTCCTGCTGCTTGACCAGCTCAGGCAAAGGAAAGAAGAACAAAGGATTTCCTATGGGAGCTACTCCAGCGATGACTCCACTCTACAACATTTTCTCCAGCTCCTTCCAGCAACTGCAACATTTCCCTGGCTGTGCATTCTCTGAGAGTGATGAGTCTACAGCCTGCGCAAGAAGTAAGAAGGAATCTCCCTTGAAGTGAAGGAGTCACTCCCCTGCATACGCAGGCACCAACTGAAACAACTGTTGCGTGAATCCTCTCTCCTCCGGAACTGCTTGGATCCTGCATCACAGGGGGTGGTCTGGAGTGGTCCCCTTGGCCCTGTCAACCAGCTGTCCAACTTGGGAGACAGTAAGCCCTTGCCTCTCCTTGCAGGACAGTACCCTTGTTCACCGCCACGCTTGCAGCTGCCAAGGCTAGTTTGTCCTCCTCCTAGGGATCTGTGTAGCCCCGGCCACCAGCAATCCTTCCTGCAAAGCACAGTCTTGTGCCTGCTGCTCCAGCAACGTGAGACTCCTCTCCAGGTGTGCTGGAGGGCCTCACTGTGACTCCTGTGCCTGCTGCCCATGGCTCGCTTGTAGGGGCTGCCTCCTCTTCTTGTGACTCTCCTTTCTCAGCTGCTGAAGGTCACCCTGGACTCCCCTCCTTGGGTCGAGTCCCCTGGGCCTCGCTGGCCCTCTTCAGCCTTGGAAAACCTTCTCTCAGACCATTTGCCAAGGCTTGTTGGTGGCTTTCCAGCACCACTGACTGACTGCACCACGACTGCCGACTTAAGTCATCACTTCTGAAACACATCTTCTGCTCCTGTGCTGCACTGCTGACTTTCTTCATCCACCGTTGACCTGGCCCTGCATCCACAGAAGGGTGGGTAGTGGCTCCTGCCACAACTGGACATTCTAACTCGAACTGGACATTGTAACTCGAACTGGACTTGGTCCTCTTCCTTTGTAGGTCCTCTTCTGTCAGGATCCACCTTTGGCTTCTTGCAGTCTTGTCTGGGTTGTGCACAGTCCTTTTCCAAAGTCCTTCTGTTGGTTTTGGGGAAAACCAGGTACTTACCTCTTCTCTCCTGGTTGCTGGGGGTCACCCTCCTACTTACCTCTTGCGATTCCTAGTTCCTCCAGCTCCCCTCTACTGATTCCACTTCCTTGGAGGAGAGGGGGGCCTGCGGGGGGACTGCCTTTCACATTCCACTTTTTTAGTATATGATTTGGCCCTCCCCTAGACCCCTCACTATTTGCTATTGCTTTAATCAATGTCTGTTGCTTTCTATGCTATTTCTTGATTCCTAATGTGTACATAATAGTGTGTTTACTGACCTCCAGTTGGGGTATTGCCTATACAGTATTTTAGTATTTGTGTTACAGTAACAAAGTACCTTTATTTTTGTAACACTGTGTGGTTCTTTCATGTGTGTGTAAGTTCTGGGAGACTATAGCTGTATTGCATAAGCTAAGCTTTGCATGTCTCCTAGATAAGTATTGGCGGCCCATGCACAGCTACCTCTAGAGAGCCATGGCTTCCTAGACACTGCCTACACTTCACTAATAGGGGATACCTAGACCTGTTACAAGAAAGGGGTGTTATGTTAGGGTTAAGTGGGCGCTCGGGATCCTCTATCGAGTCAGTTAGTGTTCAAAGATGAAAGGTGCCAACACAAGGGAAACACCCAATCCCTTAAGGTCAAGAACCAAGCACACAGAGAAAACACAATGCGTGGCAACTCTCTCATCAAAGAAAATTATTTACAAATGTTAAACAATACATGATCCAAATTACAATAGGATTTGATGCATATTAGACATTTATCCAACTGTAGTGTTGCCAAATGGCTTCATAATTTAATTATGAAAAAACTAAAGTTGAACAACAATTTAAAAATACAACAAAATGAAAATCTTTTTGTGGTGTAGAATTTATATTTAGATACAATTGTTGCAAATTGATGATGTAAACGCGTACTCGCGTCGTGGCTGCTCCATGTACTGACAACGCCATTCACGCCAATACGGCATGATCTTTACTTAAGACCTGAATCTAACAGACGGGTTTACATTTCTCCTTACTGATTTTGGACGAAGATCGCATTAACCATGACCGTTGTTTCAATAACAGTCGGCTAACATGAAATTTCAGAGAATGGTCTAATTAAAAGCCCTGAAGAAGTCGTTCGGGATTTTAAAAGGAGATTTCCCTAGACGAAACACGTGTTGGCAGAGAATTTGTCACCAATTTTCAATAATTGTATCAAAATATAAATTCATGCAGAGAATTTGTCATCAATTTGCAACAATTGTATCTAAATATAAATTCTACACCACGAAAAGATTTTCATTATGTTGTATTTTTCAATTGTTGTTCAACTTCAGTTTTTTCATAATTAAATTATGAAGCCATTTGGCAACACTACAGTTGGATAAATGTCTAATATGCTGTATCAAAACCTATTGTAATTTGGATCATGTATTGTTTAACATTTGTAAATAATTTTCTTTGATGAGAGAGTTGCCACGCATTGTGTTTTCTCTGGATACCTAGACCTGGTAGAAAGTGATAACACCATAGGTGCTCACAACACACCATGCCAGCTTCCTACAGCAGCTGGGTCAGGTCAGAAGAAGAAAACTATTTACCTACCTCTGAATAGAAGATTGACTCAATAAACCAAGCTCTTTTAGCCTTTACTTCAGCATCCACGTGAGGTGAACTCTAAATTTCTAGATAGATCTTATTAAGGAGGACTTCGACCTCTCTGTGAGGTAATTTAGTGTTTCTCCCCCTTTTCTAGTACCATTTCCAAATGAATACCTGGAAGATCAATGGAGTCGGTGCTCTTTGGATTAGAACAAGGTAGCCCTCAAGGTCTTCTTTGTTGGTGTGGGGTACAGTTGCATGAATAGCTACCATTACAGATAAAAGGCATGGGTACCATGTTGTTCCTCAGAAGCAGTCCCCTAGAACTCAGTCCATCTTATGCTGAAGTTTTTCAATTCTATCCTGTTGATTCTCCAAGACAGCAAAACAAAAATGTAACTTGAACAGACGAGGATAGATTTATTAAGTGCCACATGAAAAAAGCCAGACCATCTGGTACTGCCCGTTTTTCATGCAATTCTAAATCTCAGCTGCCCATGGATTAGGTGTCCAGTATGTAAAGGCAGATGTCTGAGCAGAGTGTTCCAAGGATGTAGTGAATGGATTTTATATGGGAATTAATTAAACTTTATTTCCATTTGCTCTCCTAACAAATCTTAATGGTCCTGGTTTACAACACCGGTTTAAAAGCTGGTTAAGGATGTTTCTCAGTGCTTTTCCTCTCATACTGCTAATCTGAGAGATCACCTGAATCAGTAGCAGCCAGGGGGCCTGCATGATTCGAATTCCTCCAAAATGGCATTATCATTAGTGCTTGAAGGATTGCCTTGATTTGTTGCTGTTGCTTTACCAAATGTTTGTCACTTTCTCTCCATTATACCCAAGGGTAGCCATTCAGTGTGTAAAGAAGTGGAGCTTGAGGTGTGATTGTGCCAACTGCCACAGATTTAATATTTACTGTGTGGGCTTTCTTTCAGTTCCTAGCCCTGCAGTGCTATATGGGTCTGTCAAAGTTGGATATGAGGTATCAGTTCAGTTTTCACTACAATAATTTGTGGTTACTACTCTGCAATCAAGTGGCTATACGGGAACTATCCATTATCACATTCCCTCATTCATTCTTAATTTTATTACTATAGACATAGCATCCAAAAATAATTTTCTTTAAATAAATCCTGGCCTTTATTTATTTATTATTATTATTATTATTATTTTTTATTTTTATTTTTTTGCTATGCAGGCGGAAGAAGCAAAGCAAGAGTTGCAAGAAGTTGTGGAGTTCCTGAAAAATCCTCAGAAGTTTACTGTTTTAGGCGGTAAACTCCCAAAAGGTATGCAAATATATTTGGACTCTATAAGTCATAATTAGTAAGAACTGTGTCCATGTTCTTTCCATGTTGGACATGCTAGATAGTATGTACAGCATTTTGTTATGTTCAGTTGCATAATTTGCCTACTTATGCTATATCTACGCCACTTGATAGTTTTCATTTTAGATTTCAAATGGGATATTCCTTACATATTTTCAGGACTGATAACCCAGTAAGCCTAATCTCTCTGCTTCCAGATTTTTTTCCATAAATTTCCATGAGTATTCCATAATATTCATATTTTTCATTTTCAATGTTGCTTTTACCTTTTTGTCAGTTGTCATTAATTGTATTTGTTTTTAATGTATCTTTATGACAGGACAATAAAATCAAAAAGCTACAGTACTAGCAAATCCTTTCTAGAAATGTTCTACATTAATGTGAACATGTAAGCCAGTGGGATAATTTAGTTAGTCTTCCTATCCTAACAGTGTGACAACTCGTGCTAAGTTTCAGTCTATCTGAGAGTGGTACTTTTCTTCCATTACTTACTTTTCTTATGTAAGCCCTGTTACACTTACAGCGCACCTTAAGTCTGCAATGGTTAGGCATGCTTGTACCATTAAAAATATTCACCTACAGTAATTGGATTTGAAGCACAAGGGCATCATTTTTGTAACTATCCGTGTCACATCGTCCATATATCTATATATATATATATATATATATCTCTCTTTCTCTCTCTCTCTCTCTCTCTCTCTCTCTCTCTCTCTCTCTCTCTCTCTCTCTCTCTCTCTCTCTCTCTCTCTCTCTCTTTCTCTCTCTCAATAGAGTAGTGTATGTTAAATATGTAAATGTTGCTCTTTGCCACAAATACATTGTATAGTGATACAGCATTCATGTATCACTTCATACTCCTTATGCTGTCACAATACATTCAGATTTGCCTCTAGTTCTTGGTAATCTTTGTAAGTTCATGTGTGACAAGTGTGTTGATTTCTGTTGACATCTCTCTGAATTGTTGGGTGAGGTGCATGAGTTTTGAAGACTTTTCCTAAACGTGGTGCTTTGGCATTGAATTGCTTAAACATGGAAAGTAATGGAGGGTGCAGGGGTAGAGGCAGTGGCTCAAGAAGATGATCTTAGGGTGGTCTCTGTCATCAAGTAGAAGCCACGATTACCTGCATCGGAGGGTGTACAAATAATATATGGATCTACTCAGGGGTGTGGAATTCCTGTTGCCCAATGCCCAAGAACAATTGTGGTCAAGTTTTCATTTTTATTTTGTATGTTTTGTGGAATGGGTAGTCTCGTCCCACCCTGGAAAACATTTTACTATTTTCCCTTGTAAGGAGCAAATGTTCATCCTTTTCCTGGATGGAATGGGCTGGAGAGGACATGGTGAATGCTGTTAAACATGTAAATCTGTAGGGGTGGCCCATTCCACCTCTTTCCAGTCACTGTGAGTAGATTTGCTAACTCAAAAATCTCCATGCAAGTGAGTGCAAAGCATTTTTTTTCCACACGTGCAAAAATGCTCCTCTATGGTTTCCAAGGAGGTAGAATAATAGACGTTCGCCCCTAATTGGGCACGTGGAGCACGCAAACAAGACTTCATATACTATGCCAAACTGTAGTTCAAATTACCTCCGCTATCGCACAAACAAGACTGTGGTCTCTGCAAAATGCCTTTTGGATACCAGTGATACTACACAAGCTAGGACTCTTGAACTCCAGCCTTTTTTGGAATTGCCAATTAGACTTTGGTAAGACACCACACATGTTCAAATGTAAACATGTCTTTCCCTAATAGTGCCAAATAGAAGAATAAATACTTAAGGTTTTCAGAATTCTCCTTTGAGCCATTAGTTGTTCTATTAAGCATCTTCTTGACACCAAGCATTTCTCCTCTGATTCGTTCTTGCCTTTTACTCATTGATCTCATGCTGGGTTTTGGCATAGAGCTGATCATATCAGAGTGAAAAAGTTCCCCAAACATATCTTTCCGTACCTTGTGGTCATGACTTTGGTTCCCCAGAAACAATGACAACCTTTGCTTCCACTAAGCTCACATCCTTGCCTCCTCCAGGATATTGGGGGACCCAATCATAGTATACCTACAGGAAAACAAACCCCCATGACCAATACAACAGATTTTTACAAACCTGACCTACACATCGTCTTCTTATTCAGAAGGTCCCTCTATATGCACCTACTTTTGCCTCCGCTCAACCCTTGAAGGCCACCCGTATCACTTCCAACCCTCTCCCACTCTTCTCTTTTTGTTCTTTTTCATGTGCTTTCTAAGTCTACTCTCCCTTTTCTCTTTTTAAATTAATATATTCATTATTTGTCTATATCATGTCGTGCACTTCAGACACATCTGTATACCCTAACTTTCTGCTTATTCACCATCTAAGCAGTTCTTGTCTCGTAACAATGTTTACATATGAGCTCACATTGTCACATACTTTGGTGTGTTCTCTCGTATTTCCTAAAACCTGATTGTACATAAAATATACAGGATGAATGATCTTTGTCTTTTCTACCAATATTACCAAGTCCTATTCAATAAAAAGACACACTCATATACACACACACACACGGTTTGCAGTTCCCAGTAAAATACTTGCATTTTCATGGTGAAGACATACTTGGTAAAGGCATATATGTGATAAAAAAATATTATAGGTAAGTATCCAAACACACAGCTCCTTAAGCAGGACTAGGCACCCGTGGGGCAGGGGAATGGGGGCGTAGGGCGTGCCGGCCATAATTGACAAAGAACTGCAACAAAAGATGTTCACTCTGGAAAGTAGGTGAAAGAAATGTTTTAATCCATACGGACGCTTTTCAGCCGTCAAGGCCTGAGTGAGCGTCTTTTGTTGTGATTCTTTGTCTTTATATATATATATATATATATATATATATATATATATATATGTTCAGATACACATGCTGTGCACATCCCGCCATCTGGTGTTGGGCTCAGAGTGTTACAAGTTGTTTTTCTTCGAAGAAGTCTTTTCGAGTCACGAGATCGAGGGACTCCTCCCATTTCGACTCCATTGCGTATGGGCGTCGACTCCATCTTAGATTGTTTTTTTTCCGCCATCGGGTTCGGACGTGTTCCTTTTCGCTCCGTGTTTCGGGTCGGAAAGTTAGTTAGAATTTTGGAAAAATCATCAGTATTGTTTGCGTTCGGTATCGGGTTAGTTATAACAGATCGACACCGATTTTTGAAGAGCTTCGGTGGCCCTTAGGGGTTTTTTCGATCCCCCCGTCGGGGCCTGGTCAGCCCGGCCACGTGTCTCTTCAAGGCTGATGGAACGGACCCCATTCCGCTTCTGCCCAAAATGCCATAACAAGTATCTTTATACAGATCAGCATCTGGTCTGTAACTTGTGTCTGTCTCCAGAGCACAAGGAGGATACCTGTGAAGCCTGTCGAGCGTTTCGGTCGAGGAAGACATTAAGAGACCGAAGAGCAAGAAGACTGCAGATGGCGTCGGCGCCGACAGGACAAGGGCGTTTCGAGGAGGAAGAAGAAAGCTTCTCCATCCATGACTCGGACGAGCTCGATCCCGAAGAAACGCCGAAAACCGTGAGTAAGACATTGAAACATAAAACTCACGAGAAGACAACAAAAGCCCAGGGGACGCCACCGCCAACAGGCCATGGCTTAACCCGAAAGATAGGTGAGCGATCATCGGCACCGAAAAAGGGCATGCATGTGGCGAAGTCATCCGACTCCGGTTGAGATACCGCCACACAGCAATCTCGGGCCCAAGACACCAGCACTGAACAGATTCGGCACCGAGACAGTGGCACCGAAATGGTTCGGCACCGAGAAACCACGACGCCGAAAATAAAAAAGGTTGCCTCGGAGCCCAAAAAGGCGACCGAAAAGATTTTGATTCTGAAACATCCAGCATCGGAACCGAAAACAGGTTCCTACACAGAGGAACAGGGATTGTCCTCCCAGATGCAAGGACATACGTTCGGAGAGGAACTTCAATCTGTTGAGCCAGTCTACACTCAAAGAAGGCTCCACATTCAAAAAGACACAGGGAAGATAAGCACTCTTCCCCCAATTAAGATGAAAAGAAGACTTGCCTTTCAAGAAAAGGACAAGCAGCCATAGGCAAAGGTGGCAAGACAAACAACTCCACCACCATCAATGCATACATCACCGGTAGCCACTCCACCACTGATGCAATCTCCGACTCATACTGCAATGAGTCAAGATGATCCTGATGCATGGGACCTTTATGATGCTCCTGTATCAGATAACAGCCCAGACTGTTACCCTACAGGGCCGTCGCCACCTGAAGACAGTACATCCTACACGCAGGTGGTCTCAAGGGCAGCTGCGTTTCATAACGTCACCTTGCATTCAGAACCAATTGAGGATGACTTTTTATTTAATACACTCTCCTCCACTCATAGCCAATACCAAAGCTTACCTATGCTCCCAGGAATGCTAAAACATTCTAAACAAATATTTCAGGAGCCTGTTAAAAGCAGAGCCATAACTCCAAGGGTGGAAAAAAAGTATAAGCCACCACCAACAGACCCTGTTTATATTACGCAGCAATTAACACCAGATTCTGTGGTTGTTGGGGCAGCTCGCAAGAGAGCAAACTCTCATACCTCGGGAGATGCACCACCTCCAGACAAGGAGAGTCGCAAATTCGATGCTGCGGGTAAAAGAGTTGCAGCACAAGCAGCAAACCAATGGCGTATTGCCAATTCACAAGCACTTTTGGCAAGATACGATAGAGCTCATTGGGACGAAATGCAGCATTTCATAGAACACTTACCCAAAGAGTTCCAGAAAAGGGCACAACAAGTGGTAGAAGAAGGACAAAGTATCTCCAATAATCAGATACGGTCATCAATGGACGCAGCAGATACAGCTGCAAGGACAGTAAATACTGCAATAACAATAAGGAGACACGCATGGTTGCGTACGTCAGGATTCAAGCCGGAAATACAACAAGCCGTGCTGAATATGCCCTTTAATGAACAGCAGTTGTTTGGGCCGGAAGTCGACACTGCTATTGAAAAACTCAAAAAAGATACTGATACCGCAAAAGCCATGGGCGCGCACTCTACTCCCCACAAAGCAGAGGCACATTTCGCAAAACACCATTTAGGGGTGTGTAGGAAGTTGGCTCTGTATGTGCTATTTCAAAGTAAGGAATAGCATGCACAGAGTCCAAGGGTTCCCCTTAGAGGTAAAATAGTGGTAAAAATAGATAATACTAATGCTCTATTTTGTGGTAGTGTGGTCGAGCAGTAGGCTTATCCAAGGAGTAGTGTTAAGCATTTGTTGTACATACACATAGACAATAAATGAGGTACACACACTCAGAGACAAATCCAGTCAAAAGGTTTTTATATAGAAAAATATCTTTTCTTAGTTTATTTTAAGAACCACAGGTTCAAATTCTACATGTAATATCTCATTCGAAAGGTATTGCAGGTAAGTACTTTAGGAACTTCAAATCATCAAAATTGCATGTATACTTTTCAAGTTATTGACAAATAGCTGTTTTAAAAGTGGACACTTAGTGCAATTTTCACAGTTCCTAGGGGAGGTAAGTATTTGTTAGGTTAACCAGGTAAGTAAGACACTTACAGGGCTTAGTTCTTGGTCCAAGGTAGCCCACCGTTGGGGGTTCAGAGCCACCCCAAAGTCACCACACCAGCAGCTCAGGGCCGGTCAGGTGCAGAGTTCAAAGTGGTGCCCAAAACACATAGGCTAGAATGGAGAGAAGGGGGTGCCCCGGTTCCGGTCTGCTTGCAGGTAAGTACCCGCGTCTTCGGAGGGCAGACCAGAGGGGTTTTGTAGGGCACCGGGGGGGACACAAGCCCACACAGAAATCTCACCCTCAGCAGCACGGGGGCGGCCGGGTGCAGTGTAGAAACAAGCGTCGGGTTCGCAATGTTAGTCTATGAGAGATCTCGGGATCTCTTCAGCGCTGCAGGCAGGCAAGGGGGGGATTCCTCGGGGAAACCTCCACTTGGGCAAGGGAGAGGGACTCCTGGGGGTCACTTCTCCAGTGAAAGTCCGGTCCTTCAGGTCCTGGGGGCTGCGGGTGCAGGGTCTCTCCCAGGCGTCGGGACTTTGGATTCAAAGAGTCGCGGTCAGGGGAAGCCTCGGGATTCCCTCTGCAGGCGGCGCTGTGGGGGCTCAGGGGGGACAGGTTTTGGTACTCACAGTATCAGAGTAGTCCTGGGGTCCCTCCTGAGGTGTTGGATCTCCACCAGCCGAGTCGGGGTCGCCGGGTGCAGTGTTGCAAGTCTCACGCTTCTTGCGGGGAGCTTGCAGGGTTCTTTAAAGCTGCTGGAAACAAAGTTGCAGCTTTTCTTGGAGCAGGTCCGCTGTCCTCGGGAGTTTCTTGTCTTTTCGAAGCCGGGGCAGTCCTCAGAGGATGTCGAGGTCGCTGGTCCCTTTGGAAGGCGTCGCTGGAGCAGGATCTTTGGAAGGCAGGAGACAGGCCGGTGAGTTTCTGGAGCCAAGGCAGTTGTCGTCTTCTGGTCTTCCTCTGCAGGGGTTTTCAGCTAGGCAGTCCTTCTTCTTGTAGTTGCAGGAATCTAATTTTCTAGGGTTCAGGGTAGCCCTTAAATACTAAATTTAAGGGCGTTTTTAGGTCTGGGGGGTTAGTAGCCAATGGCTACTAGCCCTGAGGGTGGGTACACCCTCTTTGTGCCTCCTCCCAAGGGGAGGGGGTCACAATCCTAACCCTATTGGGGGAATCCTCCATCTGCAAGATGGAGGATTTTTAAAAGTTAGAGTTACCTCAGCTCAGGACACCTTAGGGGCTGTCCTGACTGGCCAGTGACTCCTCCTTGTTGCTTTCTTTGTTCCCTCCAGCCTTGCCGCCAAAAGTGGGGGCCGTGGCCGGAGGGGGCGGGCAACTCCACTAAGCTGGAGTGCCCTGCTGGGCTGGGACAAAGGGGTGGGCCTTTGAGGCTCACCGCCAGGTGTCACAGCTCCTGCCTGGGGGAGGTGTTAGCATCTCCACCCAGTGCAGGCTTTGTTACTGGCCTCAGAGTGACAAAGGCACTCTCCCCATGGGGCCAGCAACATGTCTCTGGTGTGGCAGGCTGCTGGAACTAGTCAGCCTACACAGACAGTCGGTTAAGTTTCAGGGGGCACCTCTAAGGTGCCCTCTGGGGTGTGTTTTGCAATAAAATGTACACTGGCATCAGTGTGCATTTATTGTGCTGAGAAGTTTGATACCAAACTTCCCAGTTTTCAGTGTAGCCATTATGGTGCTGTGGAGTTCGTGTAAAACAGACTCCCAGACCATATACTCTTATGGCTACCCTGCACTTACAATGTCTAAGGTTTTGTTTAGACACTGTAGGGGCACAGTGCTCATGCACTGGTACCCTCACCTATGGTATAGTGCACCCTGCCTTAGGGCTGTAAGGCCTGCTAGAGGGGTGTCTTACCTATACTGCATAGGCAGTGAGAGGCTGGCATGGCACCCTGAGGGGAGTGCCATGTCGACTTACTCATTTTGTTCTCACTAGCACACACAGGCTTGTAAGCAGTGTGTCTGTGCTGAGTGAGGGGTCTCTAGGGTGGCATAAGACATGCTGCAGCCCTTAGAGACCTTCCTTGGCATCAGGGCCCTTGGTACTAGAAGTACCAGTTACAAGGGACTTATCTGAATGCCAGGGTGTGCCAATTGTGGATACAATGGTACATTTTAGGTGAAGGAACACTGGTGCTGGGGCCTGGTTAGCAGGGTCCCAGCACTCTTCTCAGTCAAGTCAGCATCAGTATCAGGCAAAAAGTGGGGGGTAACTGCAACAGGGAGCCATTTCTTTACACAAGCCCCCCCCAGCCCACAGGCCAGGAGACTCAGCCCAAGCTGGGAGAGTCTTCCTAGTCTGTCAGGCGAGGAAGAGTAGGAGAAATAGGCTGGTTAGTTGCAGGGCCTACTCTGCCTTACATCCTTCTGTTCAGGTCATTCCCTTTGGGGAACTGACCTACTTCCACAGTGATAGGACCTAGTCTGAATTGCCTCTTGTCTGCCTCTTCAATGTCTCCACCCATTCTTTCTATTTTGGTTTTAGAGGTATCCACCTCTGCTAACCTTATCTTGGCCAGGGTTACCCCTAGCTTACCCAGAGAGGTTACCCAGAGCTGGAGTAACCCCACCATGACCAATAGGGTCAGGGGGCCTAACTTGCTATTTGGCATGGGGTCAGACCACCATGCTAAGGATAGTGCAGCCATAAAGGCTAACACCCAGCAGAGGCCACTGACAGCTGTCAGTGCCCAGAACCACACCTTTAGCTCTTCACCTAAAAGGGAAGGGGCTAAGTTACAGGCCTCTTTGGGTTCAGGTTGCCTGTCTGCTGTATTAGAGTGGGGGGTTACCACATCTTGTAGTAAACACCCTTCTTCCACTCTTTCTTCTGTTAGCTGAGGAGCCACCCACTCAGGTTTAACAGTTGCCTGACTAGCCAGGACTTCTTGTGGGTCAGGTTGGACTTTATCAGGGCCATTTTTGGAGTTCTCCCCTACTGGAGCAGAATCTCCTTGGCTTGCTGTAACCTTGGCTAAAGGTTGTCCACCCTTCCTACTCTGTTTTCTTTTCTTCTTCTTCTGGGGCCTGCTTGCATTTACTGCAGAGGCAGGACTTCCAGAATCCTTGGGAGAGGACTGGCACTGGACCAGTTCCTCTCTTGGGCTCTGACTAACCTCTGGGTAGTCATTTCCAAGGAGACAATCAAGGGGGAGGTCTGTACTGACTACTACCCTTCTCCAGCTAAGAGTGCCACCCACTTCTATGGGTACTAAAGCCACAGGCCTCTTAGTGACCTTGTCTAGGCTAACTCTTACCCTGGCAGTCTCACCTGGGATGTACTGGTTTGAGAGTACCAGCCTGTCATGCACAATAGTGTGACTGGCACAAGTGTCTCTCAGGGCAGTGGTTGGGATTCCATTCACCAGTAGGTGGTGGAAGTGTCTACTTCCCTCTGGAATCTCCAACTCACCTGTTGGGCCCTGTTTCCAGTTGAAGGCTATGAAGACCTCCTCATCTGAGGAGTCATCTCCCATGGCTACACTGGTTACCCCTGGAATTTTGTTCTGGGGTTTGTTTTTGGGACAAGAAGTGTCCTTGGTGTGGTGCCCAGACTGTTTACAGTTGTGGCACCATGCCTTAGTGGCATCCCAGTTCTTACCCTGGTACCCACCTTTGTTTTGGGTTGTGTCTTGGGGCCCACCCACCTGTTCTGGTTTTTGGGGGCCTACAGAGGACTCTTTTTCTTTGTTTCTAGTGTCACCCACTTTCTCCTGGGGAGTTTTTGTAACCCCTTTCTTTTGGTCACCCCCAGTGGAAGGTTTGGTTACCCTAGTCTTGACCCAGTGGTCTGCCTTCTTTCCCAATTCTTGGGGAGAAATTGGACCTAGGTCTACCAGATACTGATGCAACTTTTCATTGAAGCAGTTACTTAAAATGTGTTCTTTCATAAACAAATTATAAAGCCCAACATAGTCACACACTTCATTTCCAGTTAACCAACCATCTAGTGTTTTTACTGAGTAGTCTACAAAATCAACCCAGGTCTGGCTCGAGGATTTTTGAGCCCCCCTGAATCTAATTCTATACTCCTCAGTGGAGAATCCAAAGCCCTCAATCAGGGTACCCTTCATGAGGTCATAAGATTCTGCATCTTTTCCAGAGAGTGTGAGGAGTCTATCCCTACACTTTCCAGTGAACATTTCCCAAAGGAGAGCACCCCAGTGAGATCTGTTCACTTTTCTGGTTACACAAGCCCTCTCAAAAGCTGTGAACCATTTGGTGATGTCATCACCATCTTCATATTTTGTTACAATCCCTTTGGGGATTTTTAGGATGTCAGGAGAATCTCTGACCCTATTTAAGTTGCTGCCACCATTGATGGGACCTAGGCCCATCTCTTTTCTTTCCCTTTCTATGGCTAGGAGCTGCTTTTCCAAAGCCAATCTTTTAACCATCCTGGCTAACAGGGGGTCATCTTCACTGGAGTTATCCTCAGTGATTTCAGAGGTGTTGGTCTCTCCTGTGAGGGAACCAGCATCTCTGACTATTATTTTTGGAGTCAGGGTTTGAGGGACCCTGTTCTCCCTAGATAGGATTGGTAGGGGGGAACTTTCCTCCAAGTCACTATCCTCTTCCTCTGAGTTGCCACCCTCAGAGGGGTTGGCCTTTTCAAACTCTGCCAAAAGCTCCTGGAGCTGTATTTTGGTAGGTTTGGGGCCCATTGTTATTTTCTTTATTTTACAGAGTGACCTTAGCTCCCTCATCTTAAGATGGAGGTAAGGTGTGGTGTCGAGTTCCACCACAGTCACATCTGTGCTAGACATTTTGCTTCTAAAAGTTGGAATACTTTTTAAGAATCTACAACTGGTTCTAGAATCTAATTCAAACTTTTACAAACTTTTAAACTCTAAAAGAAATGCTAAACAGGATCTAACACAAGGCCCTAGCAGGTCTTTTAAGAATTTAGAAAACTTTTCAAATTGCAAAAAATCAATTTCTAATGACAATTTTGGAATTTGTCGTGTGATCAGGTATTGGCTGAGTAGTCCAGCAAATGCAAAGTCTTGTACCCCACCGCTGATCCACCAATGTAGGAAGTTGGCTCTGTATGTGCTATTTCAAAGTAAGGAATAGCATGCACAGAGTCCAAGGGTTCCCCTTAGAGGTAAAATAGTGGTAAAAATAGATAATACTAATGCTCTATTTTGTGGTAGTGTGGTCGAGCAGTAGGCTTATCCAAGGAGTAGTGTTAAGCATTTGTTGTACATACACATAGACAATAAATGAGGTACACACACTCAGAGACAAATCCAGCCAAAAGGTTTTTATATAGAAAAATATCTTTTCTTAGTTTATTTTAAGAACCACAGGTTCAAATTCTACATGTAATATCTCATTCGAAAGGTATTGCAGGTAAGTACTTTAGGAACTTCAAATCATCAAAATTGCATGTATACTTTTCAAGTTATTGACAAATAGCTGTTTTAAAAGTGGACACTTAGTGCAATTTTCACAGTTCCTAGGGGAGGTAAGTATTTGTTAGGTTAACCAGGTAAGTAAGACACTTACAGGGCTTAGTTCTTGGTCCAAGGTAGCCCACCGTTGGGGGTTCAGAGCCACCCCAAAGTCACCACACCAGCAGCTCAGGGCCGGTCAGGTGCAGAGTTCAAAGTGGTGCCCAAAACACATAGGCTAGAATGGAGAGAAGGGGGTGCCCCGGTTCCGGTCTGCTTGCAGGTAAGTCTTCGGAGGGCAGACCAGAGGGGTTTTGTAGGGCACCGGGGGGGACACAAGCCCACACAGAAATCTCACCCTCAGCAGCACGGGGGCGGCCGGGTGCAGTGTAGAAACAAGCGTCGGGTTCGCAATGTTAGTCTATGAGAGATCTCGGGATCTCTTCAGCGCTGCAGGCAGGCAAGGGGGGGGATTCCTCGGGGAAACCTCCACTTGGGCAAGGGAGAGGGACTCCTGGGGGTCACTTCTCCAGTGAAAGTCCGGTCCTTCAGGTCCTGGGGGCTGCGGGTGCAGGGTCTCTCCCAGGCGTCGGGACTTTGGATTCAAAGAGTCGCGGTCAGGGGAAGCCTCGGGATTCCCTCTGCAGGCGGCGCTGTGGGGGCTCAGGGGGGACAGGTTTTGGTACTCACAGTATCAGAGTAGTCCTGGGGTCCCTCCTGAGGTGTTGGATCTCCACCAGCCGAGTCGGGGTCGCCGGGTGCAGTGTTGCAAGTCTCACGCTTCTTGCGGGGAGCTTGCAGGGTTCTTTAAAGCTGCTGGAAACAAAGTTGCAGCTTTTCTTGGAGCAGGTCCGCTGTCCTCGGGAGTTTCTTGTCTTTTCGAAGCCGGGGCAGTCCTCAGAGGATGTCGAGGTCGCTGGTCCCTTTGGAAGGCGTCGCTGGAGCAGGATCTTTGGAAGGCAGGAGACAGGCCGGTGAGTTTCTGGAGCCAAGGCAGTTGTCGTCTTCTGGTCTTCCTCTGCAGGGGTTTTCAGCTAGGCAGTCCTTCTTCTTGTAGTTGCAGGAATCTAATTTTCTAGGGTTCAGGGTAGCCCTTAAATACTAAATCTAAGGGCGTGTTTAGGTCTGGGGGGTTAGTAGCCAATGGCTACTAGCCCTGAGGGTGGGTACACCCTCTTTGTGCCTCCTCCCAAGGGGAGGGGGTCACAATCCTAACCCTATTGGGGGAATCCTCCATCTGCAAGATGGAGGATTTCTAAAAGTTAGAGTTACCTCAGCTCAGGACACCTTAGGGGCTGTCCTGACTGGCCAGTGACTCCTCCTTGTTGCTTTCTTTGTTCCCTCCAGCCTTGCCGCCAAAAGTGGGGGCCGTGGCCGGAGGGGGCGGGCAACTCCACTAAGCTGGAGTGCCCTGCTGGGCTGGGACAAAGGGGTGGGCCTTTGAGGCTCACCGCCAGGTGTCACAGCTCCTGCCTGGGGGAGGTGTTAGCATCTCCACCCAGTGCAGGCTTTGTTACTGGCCTCAGAGTGACAAAGGCACTCTCCCCATGGGGCCAGCAACATGTCTCTGGTGTGGCAGGCTGCTGGAACTAGTCAGCCTACACAGACAGTCGGTTAAGTTTCAGGGGGCACCTCTAAGGTGCCCTCTGGGGTGTGTTTTGCAATAAAATGTACACTGGCATCAGTGTGCATTTATTGTGCTGAGAAGTTTGATACCAAACTTCCCAGTTTTCAGTGTAGCCATTATGGTGCTGTGGAGTTCGTGTAAAACAGACTCCCAGACCATATACTCTTATGGCTACCCTGCACTTACAATGTCTAAGGTTTTGTTTAGACACTGTAGGGGCACAGTGCTCATGCACTGGTACCCTCACCTATGGTATAGTGCACCCTGCCTTAGGGCTGTAAGGCCTGCTAGAGGGGTGTCTTACCTATACTGCATAGGCAGTGAGAGGCTGGCATGGCACCCTGAGGGGAGTGCCATGTCGACTTACTCATTTTGTTCTCACTAGCACACACAGGCTTGTAAGCAGTGTGTCTGTGCTGAGTGAGGGGTCTCTAGGGTGGCATAAGACATGCTGCAGCCCTTAGAGACCTTCCTTGGCATCAGGGCCCTTGGTACTAGAAGTACCAGTTACAAGGGACTTATCTGAATGCCAGGGTGTGCCAATTGTGGATACAATGGTACATTTTAGGTGAAGGAACACTGGTGCTGGGGCCTGGTTAGCAGGGTCCCAGCTCTCTTCTCAGTCAAGTCAGCATCAGTATCAGGCAAAAAGTGGGGGGTAACTGCAACAGGGAGCCATTTCTTTACAGGGTGGGTTTCGAGGTCAACCTACAGAGGCCACAACCTCACAAGCAAGGCCCACTTATCAAAGCCAATACCAGCGGGGAAGTTTTCGGGGGCAATATAGAGGGGCACAATTCCCAAAAAATAGAGGGAAGTTCCAAAGCCCCAAAACCCCTCAAAACAAACAGTGACTTCCAAGTCACACATCCCCAACACATAACACCTGTGGGGGGGAGACTAACACAATTTTACAAACATTGGGAGGAGATAACAACAGACACTTGGGTACTGGCAATTATCCAGCATGGATATTGCATAGAATTTCTCAAATTCCCTCCAAACGTGCCACCGAAAACACACAATATGTCAAAACAACATATAGATCTTCTAGGACTAGAAGTTCAGGCATTACTACTAAAAGAAGCAATAGAATTAGTACCAGAACACCAGAAAGGAACAGGAGTTTACTCTCTGTACTTTCTCATACCCAAAAAAGACAAGACTCTGAGACCTATATTAGATCTCCGAACATTAAATACCTACATCAAATCAGATCACTTTCACATGGTAACATTACAAGACGTAATCCCACTACTCAAACAACAAAACTACATGACAACACTAGACCTAAAGGATGCATATTTCCATATACCGATACATCCTTCACACAGAAAGTACTTAAGGTTTGTGTTCCAAGGAACACATTACCAATTCAAGGTGTTGCCATTCGGAATAACAACTGCGCCAAGAGTTTTTACAAAGTGCCTAGCAGTCGTAGCTGCACATATCAGAAGGCAGCAAATACATGTGTTCCCGTACCTAGACGATTGGTTAATCAAAACCAACACTCTAGAAAGGTGTTCACAACACACAAAGTATGTCATAGAAACCCTACACAAACTAGGTTTCTCAATCAACTACACAAAGTCACACCTTCTGCCGTGTCAAACACAGCAATACTTAGGGGTGACAATCAACACAGCAAAAGGGATTGCCACTCCAAGTCCACAAAGGGTTCAAGCATTTCACAATGTAATACAGGCCATGTATCCAAATCAAAAAATACAAGTAAAAAATGTGATGAAACTCCTAGGCATGATGTCCTCATGCATAGCTATTGTCCCAAATGCAAGGTTGCACATGCGGCCCTTACAACAGTGCCTAGCATCACAGTGGTCACAGGCACAGGGTCAAATTCTAGATCTGGTGTTGGTAGACCGCCAAACATACACCTCGCTTCAATGGTGGAACAGTATAAATTTAAACCAAGGGCGGCCTTTCCAAGACACAGTGCCACAATACGTAATAGCAACAGATGCCTCCATGATAGGGTGGGGAGCACACCTCAATCAATACAGCATCCAAGGACAATGGGACACTCACCAAAAACAGTTTCACATAAATCACTTAGAACTATTGGCAGTATTTCTAGCGCTGAAAGCATTTCCACCCATAATAAGCCACAAACACATTCTTGTCAAAACAGACAACATGACAACGATGTATTACCTAAACAAACAGGGAGGCACACACTCAACACAGTTGTGTCTCCTGGCACAGAAAATATGGCATTGGGCGATTCACAACCACATTCGCCTAATAGCACAATTTATTCCAGGAATTCAGAACCAGCTAGCGGACAATCTTTCTCGGGATCACCAACAGATCCACAAATGGGAGATTCACCCCCAAATACTGAATACTTACTTCCAGAGTTGGGGAACGCCACAAATAGATCTATTTGCAACAAAGGAAAACGCAAAATGCCAAAACTTCGCATCCAGGTACCCACAAGATCAGTCTCAGGGCAATGCGTTATGGATGAGTTGGTCAGGGATATTTGCTTACGCTTTTCCCCCTCTCCCACTCCTTCCATATCTAGTAAACAAGCTGAGTCAAAACAAACTCAAACTCATACTAATAGCACCGACATGGGCAAGGCAACCTTGGTACACAACATTACTAGACCTCTCAGTAGTGCCTCATGTCAAACTACCAAACATACCAGATCTGTTAACGCAACACAAACAACAGATCAGACACCCAAATCCAGCATCGCTGAATCTAGCAATCTGGCTCCTGAAGTCCTAGAGTTCGGACATTTAGACCTTACACAGGAATGTATGGAGGTCATAAAACAAGCTAGGAAACCTACCACTAGACATTGCTATGCAAATAAGTGGAAAAGATTTGTCTATTACTGTCACAATAATCAAATTCAACCCTTACACGCATCTGCCAAAGACATCGTAGGATACTTACTACATTTGCAAAAATCAAAGCTAGCTTTTTCTTCCATTAAAATACATCTTACAGCAATTTCAGCTTACCTGCAAATTACGCACTCAACTTCTCTATTTAGAATACCAGTCATAAAAGCATTTATGGAAGGTCTAAAGAGAATTATACCACCAAGAACACCACCAGTTCCTTCGTGGAACCTCAACATTGTCTTAACACGACTCATGGGTCCACCTTTTGAGCCCATGCACTCTTGTGAAATGCAATACTTAACATGGAAAGTTGCATTTTTAATTGCTATCACATCTTTAAGAAGAGTGAGATTCAAGCATTTGTCATACAAGAACTATTTATTCAGATACACAAGCATAAGGTAGTTCTACGAACAAATCCTAAATTTTTACCAAAAGTCATATCACCGTTACACTTAAATCAAACAGTAGAATTACCAGTGTTCTTCCCACAGCCAGACTCTGTAGCTGAAAGAGCACTACATACATTGGACATCAAAAGAGCGTTAATGTACTACATTGACAGAACAAAACAATTATTTATTGCTTTCCAAAAACCTCATACAGGAAATCCAATTTCTAAGCAAGGCATTGCTAGATGGATAGTTAAGTGCATTCAAACCTGTTATCTTAAAGTTAAAAGAGAACTGCCTATTACACCAAAGGCACACTCAACTAGAAAGAAAGGTGCTACCATGGCCTTTCTAGGAAATATTCCAATGACAGAAATATGTAATGCAGCTACATGGTCTACGCCTCATACATTTACCAAACACTACTGTGTAGACGTGCTAACAACACAGCAAGCCACAGTAGGCCAAGCAGTACTACGAACACTGTTTCAGACAACTTCAACTCCTACAGGCTGAACCACCGCTTTTTGGGAGATAACTGCTTACTAGTCTATGCACAGCATGTGTATCTGCAGCTACACATGCCACCGAACGGAAAATGTCACTTACCCAGTATACATCTGTTCGTGGCATTAGTCGCTGCAGATTCACATGCGCCCACCTGCCTCCCCGGGAGCCTGTAGCCGTTTAGAAGTTGATCTTGAACATCTGTATATTTGTAAATATATATATTACTTTAAACTACATTATGTACATACGTATTCACTCCATTGCATGGGCACTATTACTAGCATACACAACTCCTACCTCACCCTCTGCAGGGGAAAACAAGTCGGCATCGAGAGATCAGTACGCCGAACAGCAAAAAAGTGTTGTTGGAACCGAAAAAAGCAGCCGGAAAGGTTTCAGTACCGAAACATCCGGCCTCGGAACCAAAAACAAGTTCCTACACAGAGGAACAAGGCTTGTCCTCACAAATGCAAACACATAGATTTGGACAGGAGCTAGAGACAATGGAGCCAGATTACACCCAAATAAGGCTCCACATTCAAAAGGAGACAGGGAAGATCAGTACTCTCCCTCCGATACGAATGAAACGGAAGCTTGCCTTCCAAGAGAAAGACAAGCAGCCACAGGCAAAGGTGGCAAGACAAGTAACCCCGCCACCATCTACACAACGCTCTCCACAACCGTCACCGGTAGCCACTCCACCAATGATGCAGTCCCCAACTCATACAGGGATGAGTCAGGTTGATCCAGACGCGTGGGATCTTTATGATGCACCAGTGTCAGATAACAGTCCCGACTGTTATCCAGCTAGACCGTCACCACCTGAGGACAGTACCACCTACACACAGGTGGTGTCAAGAGCAGCGGCGTTTCATAATGTCACCCTGCATGCAGAGCCAATTGAAGACGACTTTCTATTTAACACACTGTCGCCCACACATAGCCAGTACCAGAGCCTCCCCATGCTACCTGGAATGCTGAAACACTCCAAACAAGTGTTTGAGGATCCTGTGAAAGGAAGGGCCATTACTCCAAGGGTGGAGAAAAAATATAAACCGCCACCAACAGACCCTGTGTACATCACACAACAGTTAACACCAGACTCAGTGGTAGTAGGGGCAGCTCGCAGGAGGGCAAACTCACACACCTCAGGAGATGCACCACCTTCAGACAAAGAGAGTCGTAAGTTCGACGCAGCGGGAAAAAGAGTGGCGGCACAAGCAGCCAACCAATGGCGCATTGCCAACTCACAGGCCTTGTTGGCGAGATATGATAGGGCTCATTGGGACGAAATGCAACATTTTATAGAACATTTGCCCAAGGAGTTCCAAAAGAGAGCACAACAAGTGGTGGAGGAAGGACAGAGTAGCTCGAACAATCAGATACGGTCAGCAATGGATGCAGCAGACACAGCTGCTAGGACTGTAAATACATCAGTGACAATACGGAGACATGCATGGCTGCGTACATCAGGATTCAAGCCGGAAATACAACAAGCCGTGCTGAATATGCCATTTAACAGACAGCAGTTGTTTGGGCCAGAGGTGGACACTGCTATCGAAAAACTTAAAAAGGACACGGATACGGCCAAAGCCATGGGCGCACTCTACTCCCCACAGAGCAGAGGCACATTTCGGAAATCACAGTTTCGAGGGGGGTTTCGAGGACAAAGCACAGAACCCACAACCTCACAAACAAGGCCCACTTATCAGAGCCAATACCAGCGGGGAAGTTTTCGGGGACAATATAGAGGGGGACAGTTGCCAAAGAGTAGAGGGAAGTTCCAAAGTCCCAAAACTCCACAAAATAAACAGTGACTTCGGCGTCACAAATCCCCAACACATAACACCAGTGGGGGGAGGGAGGGAGACTAACCAAGTTCTACAAAAACTGGGGGGAAATAACAACAAACACGTCGGTCCTAGCCATTATCCAGCATGGTTATTGCATAGAATTTCTAGAATTCCCTCCAAATGTCCCACAGAAAACACACTATGTCAAAACAACACTTGGATATTCTGCAACTGGAGGTCCAAGCGTTGTTGCAAAAAGATGCAATAGAGTTGGTACCAATTCATCAGAGAGGAACAGGAGTTTACTCACTGTACTTTCTCATACCCAAAAAAGACAAAACTCTAATGTAGGAAGTTGGCTCTGTATGCACTATTTCAAAGTAAGGAATAGTATGCACAGGGTCTAAGGGTTCCCCTTAGAGGTAAGATAGTGGCAAAAAGAGATAATACTAATGCTCTATTTTGTGGTAGTGTGGTCGAGCAGTAGGCTTATCAAAGGAGTAGTGTTAAGCATTTGTTGTACATACACACAGGCAATAAATGAGGAACACACACTCAGAGACAAATCCAGCCAATAGGTTTTGTTATAGAAAAATATATTTTCTTAGTTTATTTTAAGAACCACAGGTTCAAATTCTACATGTAATATCTCATTTGAAAGGTATTGCAGGTAAGTACTTTAGGAACTTTGAATAATCACAGTAGCATATATACTTTTTACATAAAACACAATAAGCTGTTTTAAAAGTGGACACTTAGTGCAATTTTCACAGTTCCTGGGGGAGGTAAGTTTTGTTAGTTTTGTCAGGTAAGTAAATCACTTACAAGTCTCAGGTTTGGGTCCAAGGTAGCCCACCGTTGGGGGTTCAGAGCAACCCCAAAGTTACCACACCAGCAGCTCAGGGCCGGTCAGGTGCAGAGGTCAAAGAGGTGCCCAAAACACACAGGCTTCAATGGAGAGAAGGGGGTGCCCCGGTTCCGCTCTGCCAGCAGGTAAGTACCCGCGTCTTCGGAGGGCAGACCAGGGGGTTTTTGTAGGGCACCGGGGGGGGGATACAAGTCAGCACAAAAAGTACACCCTCAGCAGCGCGGGGGCGGCCGGGTGCAGTGTGCAAGCACGCGTCGGGTTTTCAATGGTTTTCAATGAGAGACCAAGGGATCTCTTCAGCGGTGCAGGCAGGCAAGGGGGGGGGGGGGCTCCTCGGGGTAGCCACCACCTGGGCAAGGGAGAGGGCCTCCTGGGGGTCACTCCTGCACAGAAGTTCTGTTCCTTCAGGTGCTGGGGGCTGCGGGTGCAGGGTCTTTTCCAGCCGTCAGGACTTTAGGTTCAGGCAGTCGCGGTCAGGGGGAGCCTCGGGATTCCCTCTGCAGGCGTCGCTGTGGGGGCTCAGGGGGGACAACTTTGGTTACTCACAGTCTTGGAGTCGCCAGAGGGTCCTCCCTGAGGTGTTGGTTCTCCACCAGTCGAGTCGGGGTCGCCGGGTGCAGTGTTGCAAGTCTCACGCTTCTTGTGGGGAGTTGCAGGGGTCTTTAAATCTGCTCCTTTGAAACAAAGTTGCAGTCTTTTGGAGCAGGGCCGCTGTCCTCGGGAGTTCCTTGTTTTTCTTGAAGCAGGGCAGTCCTCTGAGGATTCAGAGGTCGCTGGTCCTTTGGAAAGCGTCGCTGGAGCAGGTTTCTTTGGAAGGCAGGAGACAGGCCGGTAGGACTGGGGCCAAAGCAGTTGGTGTCTTCTGTTCTTCCTCTGCAGGGGTTTTTCAGCTCAGCAGTCTTCTTCTTCTTGTAAGTTGCAGGAATCTAAATTCTTAGGTTCAGGGGAGCCCTTAAATACTAAATTTAAGGGCGTGTTTAGGTCTGGGGGGTTAGTAGCCAATGGCTACTAGCCCTGAGGGTGGGTACACCCTCTTTGTGCCTCCTCCCAAGGGGAGGGGGTCACATTCCTATCCCTATTGGGGGAATCCTCCTTCTACAAGATGGAGGATTTCTTAAAGTCAGAGTCACCTCAGCTAAGGACACCTTAGGGGCTGTCCTGACTGGCCAGTGACTCCTCCTTTTATTTTCTCATTATCTCTCCTGGACTTGCCGCCAAAAGTGGGGGCTGTATCCAGGGGGCGGGCATCTCCACTAGCTGGAGTGCCCTGGGGCATTGTAACACGAAGCTTGAGCCTTTGAAGCTCACTGCTGGGTGTTACAGTTCCTGCAGGGGGGAGGTGTATAGCACCTCCACCCAGAGCAGGCTTTGTTTCTGTCCTCAGAGAGCACAAAGGCTCTCACCGCATGAGGTCAGAAACTCGTCTCTCAGCAGCAGGCTGGCACAGACCAGTCAGTCCTGCACTGAACAATTGGGTAAAATACAGGGGGCATCTCTAAGATGCTCTCTGTGTGCATTTTTTAATAAATCCAACACTGGCATCAGTGTGGGTTTATTATTCTGAGAAGTTTGATACTAAACTTCCCAGTATTCAGTGTAGCCATTATGGAGCTGTGGAGTTCGTTTTTGACAGACTCCCAGACCATATACTCTTATGGCTACCCTGCACTTACAATGTCTAAGGTTTTGCTTAGACACTGTAGGGGCATAGTGCTCATGCACTGGTGCCCTCACCTATGGTATAGTGCACCCTGCCTTAGGGCTGTAAGGCCTACTAGAGGGGTGACTTATCTATACTGCATAGGCAGTGTGAGGTTGGCATGACACCCTGAGGGGAGTGCCATGTCGACTTACTCGTTTTGTTCTCATCAGCACACACAAGCTGGCAAGCAGTGTGTCTGTGCTGAGTGAGGGGTCCCCAGGGTGGCATAAGATATGCTGCAGCCCTTCAAGACCTTCCCTGGCATCAGGGCCCTTGGTACCAGGGGTACCAGTTACAAGGGACTTACCTGGATTCCAGGGTGTGCCAATTGTGGAATCAAAAGTACATTTTAGGTGAAAGAACACTGGTGCTGGGGCCTGGTTAGCAGGGTCCCAGCACACTTCTCAGTCAAGTCAGCATCAGTATCAGGCAAAAAGTGGGGGGTAACTGCAACAGGGAGCCATTTCTTTACACCTAAGACCTATGTTAGATCTCATAACATTAAATATCTACATCAAATCAGATCACTTTCACATGGTGACACTGCAGGACGTAATCCCATTGCTCAAACAACAAGACTACATGACAACACTAGACCTAAAGGATGCATACTTCCATATACCGATACATCCTTCACACAGAAAGTACTTAAGGTTTGTATTCCAAGGGGTACATTACCAATTCAAAGTGTTGCCATTCGGGATAACAACTGCGCCAAGAGTTTTTACAAAATACCTGGCAGTAGTGGCTGCTCATATCAGAAGACAACAAATACATGTGTTCCCGTATGTAGGAAGTTGGCTCTGTATGTGCTATTTCAAAGTGAGGAATAGCATGCACAGAGTCCAAGGGTTCCCCTTAGAGGTAAAATAGTGGTAAAAAGAGATAATACTAATGCTCTATTTTGTGGTAGTGTGGTCGAGCAGTAGGCTTATCCAAGGAGTAGTGTTAAGCATTTGTTGTACATACACATAGACAATAAATGAGGTACACACACTCAGAGACAAATCCAGCCAATAGGTTTTGTTATAGAAAAATATCTTTTCTTAGTTTATTTTAAGAACCACAGGTTCAAATCTAACATGTAATATCTTGTTTGAAAGGTATTGCAGGTAAGTACATTAGGAACTTTGAATCATTTCAATTGCATGTATACTCTTCAAGTTATTCACAAATAGCTATTTTAAAAGTGGACACAGTGCAATTTTCACAGTTCCTGGGGGAGGTAAGTTTTTGTTAGTTTTACCAGGTAAGTAAGACACTTACAGGGTTCAGTTCTTGGTCCAAGGTAGCCCACCGTTGGGGGTTCAGAGCAACCCCAAAGTTACCACACCAGCAGCTCAGGGCCGGTCAGGTGCAGAGTTCAAAGTGGTGCCCAAAACGCATAGGCTTCAATGGAGAGAAGGGGGTGCCCCGGTGTAGGAGGCTGGACTGGCTTGTAGTGAGTACCAAGGGGTACTTGCACCTTGCACCAGGCCCAGTTATCCCTTATTAGTGTATAGGGTGTCTAGCAGCTTAGGCTGATAGATAATGGTAGCTTAGCAGAGCAGCTTAGGCTGAACTAGGAGACGGGTGAAGCTACTACAGTACCACTTAGTGTCATATGCACAATATCATAAGAAAACACAATACACAGTTATACTAAAAATAAAGGTACTTTATTTTTATGACAATATGCCAAAGTATCTTAGTGTACCCTCAGTGAGAGGATAGGAAATATACACAAGATATATATACACAATAGCAAAAATATGCAGTATAGTCTTAGAAAACAGTGCAAACAATGTATAGTTACAATAGGATGCAATGGGGAAACATAGGGATAGGGGCAACACAAACCATATACTCCAAAAGTGGAATGCGAACCACGAATGGACCCCAAACCTATGTGACCTTGTAGATGGTCGCTGGGACTATTAGAAAATAGTGAGAGTTAGAAAAATAACCCTCCCCAAGACCCTGAAAAGTGAGTGCAAAATGCACTAAAGTTCCCCTAAGGACAAAAGAGTCGTGTTAGAGGAATAATGCAGGAAAGACACAAACCAGCAATGCAACAACTGTGGATTTCCAATCTAGGGTACCTGTGGAACAAGGGGACCAAGTCCAAAAGTCACAAGCAAGTCGGAGATGGGCAGATGCCCAGGAAATGCCAGCTGCGGGTGCAAAGAAGCTTCGACTGGACAGAAGAAGCTGAGGTTTCTGCAGGAACGAAAAGGGCTAGAGACTTCCCCTTTGGTGGACGGATCCCTCTCGCCTTGGAGAGTCGTGCAGAAGTGTTTTCCCGCCGGAAGGACGCCAACAAGCCTTGCTACACGCAAATCGTGCGTTTGGCGTTTTTGGACGCTGCTGGGGCCCAGGAGGGACCAGGAGGTCGCAAAATGGACCTGAAGAGAGAGGGGACGTCGAGCAAGACAAAGAGCCCTCACTGAAGCAGGTAGCACCCGGAGAAGTGCCAGAAACAGGCACTACGAGGATGCGTGAAACGGTGCTCGCCGAAGTTGCACAAAGGAGTCCCACGTCGCCGGAGACCAACTTAGAAAGTCGTGCAATGCAGGTTAGAGTGCCGTGGACCCAGGCTTGGCTGTGCACAA
Source organism: Pleurodeles waltl (assembly GCF_031143425.1). NCBI lineage: Eukaryota > Metazoa > Chordata > Amphibia > Caudata > Salamandridae > Pleurodeles > Pleurodeles waltl. The sequence goes on along the minus strand of NC_090449.1, from coordinate 755,691,978 downwards.
AGGATTTCCGCCGGAAGTGCACAGGGGCCGGAGTAGCTGCAAAGTCGCGGTTCCCAGCAATGCAGCCCAGCGAGGTGAGGCAAGGACTTACCTCCACCAAACTTGGGCTGAAGAGTCACTGGACTGTGGGGGTCACTTGGACAGCGTCGCTGGATTCGAGGGACCTCGCTCGTCGTGCTGAGAGGAGACCCAAGGGACCGGTAATGCAGCTTTTTGGTGCCTGCGGTTGCAGGGGGAAGATTCCGTCGACCCACGGGAGATTTCTTCGGAGCTTCTGGTGCAGAGAGGAGGCAGACTACCCCCACAGCATGCACAAGCAGGAAAACAGTCGAGAAGGCGGCAGGATCAGCGTTACAGAGTTGCAGTAGTCGTCTTTGCTACTATGTTGCAGGTTTGCAGGCTTCCAGCGCGGTCAGCGGTCGATTCCTTATCAGAAGGTGAAGAGAGAGATGCAGAGGAACTCGGCTGAGCTCATGCATTCGTTATCTAAAGTTTCCCCAGAGACAGAGACCCTAAATAGCCAGAAAAGAGGGTTTGGCTACCTATGAGAGAGGAAAGGCTACTAACACCTGAAGGAGCCTATCAGCAGGAGTCTCTGACGTCACCTGGTGGCACTGGCCACTCAGAGCAGTCCAGTGTGCCAGCAGCACCTCTGTTTCCAAGATGGCAGAGGTCTGGAGCACACTGGAGGAGCTCTGGACACCTCCCAGGGGAGGTGCAGGTCAGGGGAGTGGTCACTCCCCTTTCCTTTGTCCAGTTTCGCGCCAGAGCAGGGGCTAAGGGGTCCCTGAACCGGTGTAGACTGGCTTATGCAGAATTGGGCACATCTGTGCCCAACAAAGCATTTCCAGAGGCTGGGGGAGGCTACTCCTCCCCTGCCTTCACACCATTTTCCAAAGGGAGAGGGTGTCACACCCTCTCTCAGAGGAAGTTCTTTGTTCTGCCATCCTGGGCCAGGCCTGGCTGGACCCCAGGAGGGCAGCTGCCTGTCTGAGGGGTTGGCAGCAGCAGCAGCTGCAGTGAAACCCCAGGAAGGGCAGTCTGGCAGTACCAGGGTCTGTGCTACAGACCACTGGGATCATGGAATTGTACCAACAATGCCAGGATGGCATAGAGGGGGCAATTCCATGATCATAGACATGTTACATGGCCATATTCGGAGTTACCATGGTGAAGCTACATATAGGTAGTGACCTATATGTAGTGCACGCGTGTAATGGTGTCCCCGCACTCACAAAGTTCAGTGAATTGGCTCTGAACAATGTGGGGGCACCTTGGCTAGTGCCAGGGTGCCCACACACTAAGTAACTTTGCACCTAACCTTTACCAGGTAAAGGTTAGACATATAGGTGACTTATAAGTTACTTAAGTGCAGTGTAAAATGGCTGTGAAATAACGTGGACGTTATTTCACTCAGGCTGCAGTGGCAGGCCTGTGTAAGAATTGTCAGAGCTCCCTATGGGTGGCAAAAGAAATGCTGCAGCCCATAGGGATCTCCTGGAACCCCAATACCCTGGGTACCTCAGTACCATATACTAGGGAATTATAAGGGTGTTCCAGTAAGCCAATGTAAATTGGTAAAATTGGTCACTAGCCTGTTAGTGACAATTTGAAAGTAATGAGAGAGCATAACCACTGAGGTTCTGGTTAGCAGAGCCTCAGTGAGACAGTTAGGCACCACACAGGGAACATATACATGCACACCTATGAGCACTGGGGTCCTGACCAGCAGGATCCCAGTGACACATAACAAACATACTGAAAACATAGTGTTTTCACTATGAGCCTTGAGGCCTGGTTATCAGGATCCCAGTGAGACAGTGAAAACAGTGACAAACACCCTGACATACACTCACAAACAGGCCAAAAGTGGGGGTAACAAGGCTAGAAAGAGGCTACTTTCTCACACCCGGTTCCGGTCTGCTTGCAGGTAAGTACCCGCGTCTTCGGAGGGCAGACCAGGGGGGTTTTGTAGGGCACCGGGGGGGACACAAGCCCACACAGAAATTTCACCCTCAGCGGCGCGGGGGCGGCCGGGTGCAGTGTTAGAACAAGCGTCGGGTTCGCAATGGAAGTCAATGAGAGATCAAGGGATCTCTTCAGCGCTGCAGGCAGGCAAGGGGGGGCTTCTTCGGGGAAACCTCCACTTGGGCAAGGGAGAGGGACTCCTGGGGGTCACTTCTGCAGTGAAAGTCCGGTCCTTCAGGTCCTGGGGGCTGCGGGTGCAGGGTCCTTTCCAGGCGTCGGGACTTAGGTTTCAGAGAGTCGCGGTCAGGGGAAGCCTCTGGATTCCCTCTGCAGGCGGCGCTGTGGGGACTCAGGGGGGACAGGTTTTGGTACTCACAGTCGTAGAGTAGTCCGGGGGTCCTCCCTGAGGTGTTGGTTCTCCACCAGCCGAGTCTGGGTCGCCGGGTGCAGTGTTGCAAGTCTCACGCTTCTTGCGGGGAGATTGCAGGGTTCTTTAAAGCTGCTCCTTTGGATAAAGTTGCAGTCTTTTTGGAGCAGGTCCGCTGTCCTCGGGAGTTTCTTGTCGTCGTCGAAGCAGGGCAGTCCTCAGAGGATTCAGAGGTCGCTGGTCCCTTTGGAAGGCGTCGCTGGAGCAGAGTTCTTTGGAAGGCAGGAGACAGGCCGGTGAGTTTCTGGAGCCCAGGCAGTGGTTGTCTTCTGGGCTTCCTCTGCAGGGGTTTTCAGCTAGGCAGTCCTTCTTCTTGTTGTTGCAGGAATCTAGTTTCTAGGTTCAGGGAGAGCCCTTAAATACTAAATTTAAGGGCGTGTTTAGGTCTGGGGGGTTAGTAGCCAATGGCTACTAGCCCTGAGGGTGAGTACACCCTCTTTGTGCCTCCTCCCAAGGGGAGGGGGTCACATCCCTAATCCTATTGGGGGAATCCTCCATCTGCAAGATGGAGGATTTCTAAAAGTTAGTCACCTCAGCTCAGGACACCTTAGGGGCTGTCCTGACTGGCCAGTGACTCCTCCTTGTTATTCTTATTATTTTCTCCGGCCTTGCCGCCAAAAGTGGGGGCCGGGGCCGGAGGGGGCGGGCAACTCCACTAGCTGGAGTGTCCTGCGGTGCTGTGACAAAGGGGTGAGCCTTTGAGGCTCACCGCCAGGTGTTACAGCTCCTGCCTGGGGGAGGTGTTAGCATCTCCACCCAGTGCAGGCTTTGTTACTGGCCTCAGAGTGACAAAGGCACTCTCCCCATGGGGCCAGCAACATGTCTCTAGTGTGGCAGGCTGCTGGAACCAGTCAGCCTACACAGATAGTCGGTTAAGTTTCAGGGGGCACCTCTAAGGTGCCCTCTGTGGTGTATTTTACAATAAAATGTACACTGGCATCAGTGTGCATTTATTGTGCTGAGAAGTTTGATACCAAACTTCCCAGTTTTCAGTGTAGCCATTATGGTGCTGTGGAGTTCGTGTAAAACGGACTCCCAGACCATATACTCTTATGGCTACCCTGCACTTACAATGTCTAAGGTTTTGCTTAGACACTGTAGGGGCACAGTGCTCATGCACTGGTACCCTCACCCATGGTATAGTGCACCCTGCCTTAGGGCTGTAAGGCCTGCTAGAGGGGCGTCTTACCTATACTGCATAGGCAGTGAGAGGCTGGCATGGCACCCTGAGGGGAGTGCCATGTCGACTTACTCATTTTGTTCTCACTAGCACACACAAGCGGGTAAGCAGTGTGTCTGTGCTGGGTGAGGGGTCTCTAGGGTGGCATAATACATGCTGCAGCCCTTAGAGACCTTCCCTGGCATCAGGGCCCTTGGTACCAGAGGTACCAGTTACAAGGGACTTATCTGGGTGCCAGGGTGTGCCAATTGTGGAATCAAAAGTACAGGTTAGGGAAAGAACACTGGTGCTGGGGCCTGGTTAGCAGGCCTCAGCACACTTTCAATTCAAAACATAGCATCAGCAAAGGCAAAAAGTCAGGGGGTGACCATGCCAAGGAGGCATTTCCTTACACTGTACCTAGACGATTGGTTAATCAAAACCAACATGCAGGAACGGTGTTCACAACACACAAAGTATGTCATAGAAACCCTTCACAAACTAGGTTTCTCACTCAACTACAACAAGTCACACCTTCAGCCGTGTCAAATACAACAATACTTAGGAGCGACAATCAACACAACAAAAGGGATTGCCACTCCAAGTCCACAAAGGGTACAGGCATTTCACAATGTAATACAGGCCATGCACCCAAAACAACAGATACAAGTCAAGATGGTGATGAAACTACTAGGCATGATGTCCTCATGCATAGCCATTGTCCCAAACGCAAGATTGTACATGCGGCCCTTACAACAGTGCCTACCATCACAATGGTCACAGGCACAGGGTCAACTTCAAGATCTAGTGTTAGTAGACGCCAAACATACACCTCGCTTCAATGGTGGAACACTATAAATTTAAACAAAGGGCAGCCTTTTCAAGACCCAGTGCCTCAATACGTAATAACAACGGATGCCTCCATGATAGGGTGGGGAGCACACCTCAACCAACACAGCATCCGAGGACAATGGGAAACTCAGCAGAGACAGTTTCACATAAATCACTTGGAACTACTTGCAGTATTTCTAGCGCTGAAAGCATTTCAACCTATAATAATCCACAAACACATTCTTGTCAAAACAGACAACATGACAACGATGTATTATCTGAACAAACAGGGAGGAACACACTCAACACAGTTGTGTCCCCTGGCACAAAAAATATGGCATTGGGCGATTCACAACCACATTCGCCTAATAGCGCAGTTCATTCCAGGAATTCAGAACCAGTTAGCAGACAATCTCTCTCGGGATCACCAACAGATCCACGAATGGGAGATTCAGCCCCAAATACTAAACACTTACTTCGAAAGATGGGGAACACCACAAATAGACCTATTTGCAACAAAAGAAAACGCAAAATGCCAAAACCTCGCATCCAGGTACCCACAGGATCAGTCTCAGGGCAATGCGTTATGGATGAGTTGGTCAGGGATATCTGCATACGCTTTTCCCCCTCTCCCACTCCTTCCATATCTAGTAAACAAATTGAGTCAAAACAAACTCAAACTCATACTAATAGCACCAACTTGGGCAAGACAACCTTGGTACACAACACTACTAGACCTCTCAGTAGTGCCTCATGTCAAACTACCAAACAGACCAGATCTGTTAACTCAACACAAACAACAGATCAGACACCCAAATCCAGCATCGCTGAATCTAGCAATTTGGCTCCTGAAGTCTTAGAATTCGGACATCTAGAGCTTACACAGGAATGTATGGAGGTCATAAAACAAGCTAGAAAACCAACCACAAGACATTGCTATGCAAATAAGTGGAAAAGATTTGTTTATTACTGCCATAATAAACAAATTAAACCCTTACACGCATCTGCTAAAGACATCGTCAGCTACCTACTGCACTTACAAAAGTCAAAGCTAGCTTTTTCATCCATTAAAATACATCTCACCGCAATTTCAGCTTCTCTGCAAATTACGCACTCAACTTCACTATTTAGGATCCCAGTCATAAAGGCTTTTATGGAGGGCCTGAAAAGAATTATCCCACCAAGAACACCACCAGTTCCTTCGCGGAACCTCAACATTGTCTTAACACGGCTCATGGGTCCACCGTTTGAACCCATACACTCATGTGAGATACAATACTTAACATGGAAAGTAGCATTTCTAATTGCCATCACATCTCTAAGAAGAGTAAGTGAAATACAAACATTTACCATACAAGAACCCTTTATTCAGATACACAAGCATAAAGTAGTTTTACGAACAAATCCTAAGTTCTTACCAAAAGTCATATCACTGTTCCACTTAAATCAAACAGTAGAACTACCAGTGTTCTTTCCAGAACCAGATTCTGTAGCTGAAAGAGCACTACATACATTAGACATTAAAAGAGCATTAATGTACTACATTGACAGAACAAAACAAATTCGAAAAACAAAACAATTGTTCGTTGCTTTCCAAAAACCTCATACAGGGAATCCAATATCCAAACAAGGCATTGCCAGATGGATAGTTAAATGCATTCAAACCTGTTATCTGAAAGCAAAAAGAGAACTGCCTATAACACCAAAGGCACACTCAACTAGAAAGAAAGGTGCTACCATGGCCTTTCTAGGAAACATTCCAATGACTGAAATATGTAAGGCAGCCACATGGTCTAATCCTCATACGTTTACCAAGCATTACTGCGTGGATGTGTTAACAACACAGCAAGCCACAGTAGGACAAGCAGTACTACAAACTTTATTTCAAACAACTTCAACTCCTACAGGCTGAGCCAACGCTTTTGGGGAGATAACTGCTTACTAGTCTATGCAAAGCATGTGTATCTGCAGCTACACATGCCATCGAACGGAAAATGTCACTTACCCAGTGTACATCTGTTCGTGGCATGAGACGCTGCAGATTCACATGCGCCCGTCCGCCTCCCCGGGAGCCTGTAGCCGTTTGGAAGTTGATCTTGAACATTTGTAAATTTGTAAATATATCGCTTTAAACCACATTATATACATACATATTTACTCCATTGCATGGACACTATTACTATAATACACAACTCCTACCTCACCCTCTGCGGGGAAAACAATCTAAGATGGAGTCGACGCCCATGCGCAATGGAGCCGAAAGGGGAGGAGTCCCTCGATCTTGTGACTCGAAAAGACTTCTTTGAAGAAAAACAACTTGTAAAACTCTGACCCCAACACTAGATGGTGGGATGTGCAAAGCATGTGAATCTGCAGCGTCTCATGCCTCGAACAGATGTACACTGGGTAAGTGACATTTTCCATATATGTATATATATGTTCGATGGCATGTGTAGCTGCAGATACATATGCTATGCATAGGTCCTGCCATCTTTTGTTGGGCTCGGAGTATTACAAGTTGTTTTTCTTCGAAGAAGTCTTTTTGAGTGACGGGATCGAGTGACTCCTCTTTGGCTCCATTGCGCATTGGCATCAACTCCATCTTAGATTGTTTTCTTTCCGCCATCGGGTTCGGACGTGTTTCTTTTCGCTCTAGTAGTTCGAGTCAGAAAAGTCCTAAAAACTCTCTAATTCGTCGGTATTGTTTTGATCGCGTATCATCTCTCATCGACACTTCGGTACCGGCGGATACAACTTCTTTACTCGCCCTTCAGGGCACCTGCGCCCAATTCGGGCCTGGTCAGGCTGACCGCGTGGAAGCCTCATGGACCGGACCATATTTTCGCTTTTGTCCTCTGTGCCACGCCAAGTTTCCATATACAGACCAACATCTCATCTATAACCTTTGTCTATCTCCAGACCATCGAGAGGATACTTGCGAGGCCTGCAGATCCTTACGCTCGAAGAAGACTCTATGAGACAGAAGAGCGTGAAGGCTGGAAATGGCGTTGAGAAGCACCGAAGGTCTCGACGTGGAGGAAGAGGAGATTAAGCACACCGCAATCTCCGTCCAAGGGTCCGATTCCGAGCAGGAGTCCGAGGAGGACAGACCGGTCACGGCAGGACAGCACATGAGTACGCCTGCCCCTGTCCAATCCAAGCCCAAACACAAGGCCTCGGGAACGCCACTGCCAGAAGGCCATGGCTCCACCCGCAAAAAGACTTCTGGTGACCAAGCAACAACTTCGGCACCCAGAAAGGCCACACCACCGAAGCCTTCGGACTCGAGCCGAAGCACAGGCTCCGAAACAGGCAAACACCGGCCCATCGGGTCGAAGGATTGAAAATCCCTTTCGGAGCTGAGGCCAACATCCACTCCCGGCCTTTCGATCCCGACAAAACCTGCTTCGGAGCCGAAAAGACCCATCTACACAGAGGAGCATGGACTTAAAGAAAGCCATAGATTTTCGGAGGAACTCACACAAATGGAGGAAATTGATGAAAGGCAGGCCAGAATTCATATTCATAAAGACACTGGCAAGATTCTAACTGCACTTCCTCTGAAGACTAAGAGGAAGCTAGCCTTTCAAGGACAATTGGACACTGATCAGCCACCAGCTAAAGTGCCAAGGCCTAAGAAAAAACTCCACCTCCACAATTTTCACCTCATCAGTCTCCTCCTCATTCTCCTCACCTGACTGTCTCTCCACCTACTACTCCTACACCTGCACAGTCTCCAGTACACTCTGCAGGTTCACAACACGACAATGTCTACTCATGGGATCTCTATGATTCAGATCCCATTTCCGATAATAGCCCAGACTGCTATCCTTCCAAACCATCACCACCAGAGAGTAGCACTGCATACACTCAGGTTCTAGCTAGGGCGGCATCATACCACAACGTAGCCATGCACACTGAGCCTTTTGAGGATGATTTTCTCTTTAATACATTATCCCTCCACTCACACTACTTATCAGTCCCTTCCCATGCTTCCAGGCATGTTGAAATACGCACATCAAATTTTTCAAGAGCCTTTCAAAGCCAGGGTCATCACACCCAGGGTGGAGAAAAAATACAAACCACCTCCCTCTGACCCAACATTCATTACCCAACAACTACCTCCTGATTCTGTAGTTGTCAGTGCGGCAAGGGAAAGGCACAACTCTCAGTCATCTGGTGATGCACCACCACCAGACAAGGAGAGCAGGAAATTCGATGTTGCTGGCAAAAGAGTAGCATCCCAAGCAGCTAATCAATGGAGAATAGCCAACTCCCAAGCACTACTGGCTAGGTATGATAGGGCCCACTGGGACGAGATGAAAGATATCATCCAGCATCTCCCCAAAGATCAACAAAAGAGGGCACAGCAAATAGTCGAGGAAGGGCAGGCAATTACTAACAACCAGATTAGGTCAGCTCTAGACTCAGCAGCTAGGACAGTCAATACTGCTGTTACCATTCGGAGACACGCATGGCTTCGGTCGTCAGGGTTTAAACCAGAAATCCAGCAGGTTGTTCTTAACATGCCATTTAATGAGAAACCGCTTTTTGGCTCTCAAGTTGATACGCCCATTGAAAAAAATGAAGAAAGACTCGGACACCGCTAAAGCCATGGGTGCTCTGTATACTACACAATACAGAGGTTCATTTTGAAAGCCTCAGTACAGGGGTGGTTTTAGAGCACAAACATCTGAGGCATCCACCTCACAATCCAAACCATCTTACCAGCCTCAGTACCATCAAGGTGGGTTTAGAGGAACTTATAAAGGCCAATTCCCCAGAGGTAGGGCAAAATATCAGCCAACAAAACAAACCTCACACACAAAACAGTGACTCGCTCCACATCTTCCCTCATCACACTTCACCTGTGGGACGAAGACTGCAAATGTTCCACAAAAACTGGTTACCCATTACAACAGACAGTTGGTTATTATCCATTATCCGTAATGGTTACTGCATAGAATTGGCACAAATTCCTCCATATATACCTCCAAAACCACACAAAGTTTCCTCCCAACACATCTCCATGTAGCAAGAAGAAGTACAGTCACTATTACTCAAACAAGCCCTAGAGCTTGTACCTCAACATCAAATAGGAACAGGGGTTTACTCCCTGTACTTCCTTAATCCCCAAAAAGATGGAACCTTAAGACCAATACTAGATCTCGGAACTCTCAATCTTTACATCCTATCAGAACACTTTCGCATGGTAACACTACAGGATGTAGTCCCACTGCTACAACAACAAGATTTCATGGCAAAAATAGACCTCAAGGATGCGTACTTTCACTTACCAATCCATCCAGCGCACAGAAAAATCTCAGGTTTGTAATACAAGGAAAACATTACCAGTTCAAAGTGTTACCCTTCGGGATAACAACAGCTCCCAGAGTATTTACAAAATGCCTTGAGGTAGTTGCAGCCTTCCTAAGAAGGCAACACATCCATGTCTTTCCATAGCTCGACGACTGGCTAATAAAATCCAATCATACACAGTGTCAAAACCATACACATTATGTAATACAAATCCTCTATAAACTACAAAAAATCCCACTTGCAACTGGCGCAAATTCAACAGTATTTAGTAGCCACACCAAATACACAAACAGCACTTGCAAGCCCAAGGCCACAAAAGATACAAACATTCCACAATATATTGGCACAAATTCAGTCAAACCAACAGTACACATTCAAATTTGTCATGAAACTGTTGGGCATGATGGCATCATGCATCACCATTGTCCCAAATGCAAGATTAAACATGCGGCCCTTACAACAGTGCCTTGCAAAACAATGGTCACAAGAACACGGTCAACTTCAAGATCTAATGTTGATAGACCGCCAAACACACATATCGCTTCAGTGGTGGAATTCCATAAATTTAAACAAAGGGCGGCCGTTTCAAGACCCGGTACCTCAAACCACACTTACAACAGATGCATCAATGATTGGATGGTGAGCACACCTCAACATTCACAACATTCAAGGACAATGGGACAACAAACACAAACAACTTCACATAAATCACCTAGAATTGCTAGCCGTTTTCCTAGCACTCAGCCTTTCAACTCTTCTTGTTTACAAACACATTCTGATCAAAACAGACAACTTGACTACAATGTATTACCTAAATAAACAAGGAGGGACCCACTAATTGTAACTGTCCCTTCTAGCACAAAAGATTAGCCATTGGGCAATACACAACAACATTCACCTTGTAGCACAATACATTCCAGGGATACACAACCAATTAGCAGATGTTCTCAGCCGAGATCATCCACAAACACACGAGTGGGAGATTCATCCCCAAGTACTTCAAACATACTTTCATCACTGGGGAACACCAGACATAGACCTATTTGCCACCAGCGAAAACGCAAAATGCTAAAACTTCACATCCAGGTTCCCACACCCTCTATCCAAGGGCAATGCTCTATGGATTAACTGGTCAGGGATATTTGCTTAACCTTTTCCCCCTCTCCCGCTCATTCCATTTCTAGTCAACAAACTGCGTCAAAACAGACTCAAACTCCTACTTATAGCACCAACATGGGCACGTCAACCATGGTACACAACACTGTTAGATCTGTCAGTAGTACCACACATCAAACTGCCCAACAGACCAGATCTATTAACACAAAACAAACAACTGATCAGGCATCCAGATCCAGCAATACTCAATCTAGCGGTGTGGCTCCTGAAGTCATAGCCTTCATGGAAGGACTAAAACGTATCATACCACCAAGAACACCTCCGGTGCCTTTATGGAATCTAAATATTGTACTCACACGACTCATGGGTCCACCATTTGAACCTATGCATTCATGTCAGATTCAATACCTAACATGGAAAGCAGAATTCCTGGTTGCAATTACTTCATTAAGGAGAGTTAGTGAAATACAAGCTTTCACTATTGATCAACCCTTCATACAAGTACAGAAACATAAAGTAGTACTTCAGACAAACCCAAAATATCTACCTAAGGTGATTTCACCGTTTCATATCAATCAAACAGTGGAACTCCCAGACTTCTTCCCACAGCCAGACTCGGTAGCAGAAAGAGCGCTGCACACATTAGATATTATAAGAGCTATATTGTATTACATTGATAGAACTAAATCATTTAGGAAAACCAAACAGTTATTTGTGGTGTTCCAAAAACAACATACTGGTAATCCAATCTCAAAATAAGGACTAGCTAGATGGATAGTAAAATGCATCCAAACGTGTTACCTAAAAGCCAAAAGGCAGCTTTTAGTAACAACAAAAGCACATTCCACCAGGTAAAAAGGAGCAACAGTGTCTTTTTTAGGAAATATACCAATGACAGAAATCTGTAAAGCAGCCACTTGGTCAACACCCCATACATTTACCAAGCATTACTGTGTAGATATGTTAGCAACACAACAAGCCACAGTATAACTGGCTGTACTAAGAACACTATTTCAAACAATTTCAAATCCTACAGGCTTACCACCGCTTATGGGAGGAAATCTGCTTAGTAGTCTATGCATGGCATGTGTATCTGCAGCTACACATGCCATCAAACGGAAAATGTCACTTACCCAGTGTACATCTGTTCGTGGCATGTTCCGCTGCAGATTCACATGTGCCCTCCCGCATCCCCGGGAGCCTGTAGCCGTTTAAGTTAAAACATTCATTTGTACATATGTATATATATCTCTCTTCCATTTGCATGGACATCTCTTTTCTTTATACTCTATCACTCCTACCTTACCCTCTGCTGGAAAACAATCTAAGATGGAGTCGATGCCCATGCACAATGGAGCCAAAGAGGAGTCACTCGATCCCGTGACTCGAAAAGACTTCTTCGAAGAAAAACAACTTGTAACACTCCGAGCCCAACACTAGATGGCAGGACCAATGCATAGCATGTGAATCTGCAGCAGAACATGCCACAAACAGATGTACACTGGTTAAGTGACATTTTCCACAGGGACGTTATATTTAGGAAATAGAATAAAAAAATAAAACATAGGAATTCGCTTAAAAAAAAAAAAAATTATAGGGATGTTATAGTTAGGCTCACATTTTAAATGTACCAAACCTTAGAAATTCATCAGTTTGAGTTATCTCAAGTAACGATAACTCGTGCCCAAGGTAACTATAAACTCGCGCCCCTGCCATGCACAGTTCAAACATTTTACATGATGTTGAGTGCTGTAAATTGTGAGGTAATTAGCACTCTAACTGGTGAATTTCCATGATTTTGTATGTCAAAAATGTGAACCTTAGTAGAACGTCCCTGTAACCTTTTGTTTTTAAGTGAATTTCGATGGTTGAGGACCGCTGGTGTCCCTACGTCCCCGAGCATTGCAAGACCTGAGCCCATTCGGAGGCTCACCCAAACAAGACGCCCAGTCCTAGCCTGCAGCCTCTTTTCACAGTGACTGATCTCCGTAGGAACACATTGGACACCCGATGCCATTCCTGCACTCTGCACCCGGCTGCCCATGTGCCACTGAGGGTGTACTGTGGGTGCTGTCTTGGACCTTGCCCACATCTCACCTTAACCACGGGGATTGGTTTTGTATGTCGCTGTACTCTACCTGTTTGCAGGACTTGTTTTTCCTCCCATAGGATAACATTGCAGAACTCAGAAATTGTCCTCTTTTAAAAGTGAAAATAATTCCTATTTAAAAACGGATTTACCTGAATGGTTTTTCTCTGATGCTTAAACATATATAAAGATACCTGCTATTTTTATAAATTGATGTTGATCTCCTTTTTGAGTAGTGTCTTATTTATTGACGTGTGTGCATTTGTAGAAGTCTTGCACTAATCTGTGTTAAGCCTAAGGCTGTTCAACTAGACTATCCCTAAATAGAGCACCTTGGGTTTGCATAGTAAGCCCTGTCCACTCACTGAGGAACCCCTGGACCCTTTACACGGTATTCACGTACCACATAAAGGGCCAGCTTGCTACATTGGTGGTGCAGCGGTTGGGATACAAGACATCACATCTGCTGACCCACTTGGATGATAAGTAATTCCACAGACCAATCCCAAAAATGGTCTCTAGTTAAGTACTTTTTCCAATATTCGATTTTTTTCTGAATAGATTAAAATAACTGTAAGGCCCCAGTTAAGTTACTTTTGCTAAACCCTTTAGAACTGGCTATCAGCAGCTTTAGGTACACCAAATTAAGGAGCTATGTAAAGCATGGAAACTTTCCATGGGTTCTAAACCCACAAAAGCCCACCAGTGGCAATTGCTAGAGGAAATGCTAGGGCCATGGCAGAAAAAGAAGCCCCCCACTGGGGAAGAAGAGGAGGTTGAGAAGGATGGTGATTTCCTCAGCACTCCCTCTAATAGTAATACCACTGGAGGCACTTCTGATAGTACCTTAGGTAGAATTAGAAGCTAAACTCAAAGAAAGACTTAAGATGGGTTTAGGGCCTATCTCTGGTGGCAGCAAAATCATAACTAGGGAAAAAACCTGTGACCCTGAAATCCCCAAAGGGATTGTCCCAAAATACTCCTAAGGTGATGATTTCTCCAAATGGTTCACAGCATTTTAGATAGGCTGTAGAGCCAGGAATGTCAGCTAGAAGTATTTGGCCTCTCCTTTGGGAGCCGTTCTCAGGCAAGTGAAGCGATAGACACCTGACACTTAGAGAGGCAGATGTCCTATGACCTCATGAAGGATGCCCTGATTAAGTGGTTTGGACTCACCATTGATGAATATAGAATCAGTTTCATGGAGACTCAGAGAACCCAGAGCCAGCCCTGGGTAGATTTTGTAGTTATATTTTAGTAATACCACTAGGTGGTTGGTTGAAAAGAAGTAAGGTGCATGATTATGATGTGCTTTAATTTTGTTATGAAGGAACATCTATTAAGTAACTAAACTTCTGAAAAGTTGCATCAGTTCCTGGTGGATTTGGGGCCAGTCTCTCCCCAAGAGTTGGGGGGGAAAAAAACCAGTGTCTCCAAAACCGGACATGGTGGGAGTGACCAAAAGAAAGAGCTCAAAAAGCCATCCCAAGAGAAACAGGTGGACCACTCTGGAGTTAAAGACAGAAGTAAGGAGTCCTCTGTAGGCCCCCAAAAATCTGTCCAAGAGGGTGGGCCCAAAGACACCTAACAAAACAAAAGTGGTACCAGGATAAAAATTGGGATGCCTCAAAGGCTTGGTGCTTTGACTGTAAATGGACAGGGCACCAAACCAAGGACACTTTCTCTCCTAAAACCAAACCCAATAATGTGCCCCTAGTGTTTGCCAGTGTAGCCTTAAAGAATGACTCCTCAGATATGAGGAGGTCCTCATTGCCTTTAACTTGAAAGTGGACCCTACATGTGAGTTGGATATTCCAGAGGGGAGTAAACACTTCCACCACCAGCTGGTGAATGGAATCCCAGCCACTGCCCTGAGAGATACCTTTGCCAGTCACACCATTGTGCATGATAGACTGGTACTATCTGTAGGAAGTTGGTTCTGTATATACTATTTCAAAGTAAGAAATAGTGTGCACAGAGTCCATGGGTTCCCCTTAGAGGTAAGATAGTGGCAAAAGTAGATAATTCTAATGCTCTATTTTGTGGTAGTGTGGTCGAGCAGTAGGCTTATCAGAGGGTAGTGTTAATCATTTGTTGTACACACACAGGCAATAAATGAGGAACACACACTCAAAGACTTATTCCAGGCCAATAGGTTTTTACATTGAAAAATATATTTTTTTAGTTTATTTTAAGAACCACAGGTTCAAGATTTACAGTTTATGCTTTAAATGTAAGGTACTTCACTTAGATACTTTAGGAACTTTGAATGAAAGCAATATCACATACAGTCTTTGTAAAAATGGCAATAAGCTATTTTTAAAGTGTACACTGTGCAAAAATCAACAGTTCCTGGGTGAGGTAAGTAAAGGTTAGTTTTGGAGGTAAGTAAAACACTTACAAATCTCAAGTTTGGGGCATAGGCAGCCCACCGTTGGGGGTTCAAGGCAACCCCAAAGTTACCACGCCAGCAGCTCAGGGCCGGTCAGGTGCAGAGGTCAGAGGTGCCCAAAACACATAGGCGCCTATGGGGAACAGGGGTGCTCTGGTTCCAGTCTGCCAGCAGGTAAGTACCTGCGTTCTCGGAGGGCAGACCAGGAGGGTTTTGTAGAGCACCGGGGGGGACACGAGAAGGCACACAAAGTACACCCTCAGCTGCACAGGGGCGGCCGGGTGCAGTGAGCAAAGCAGGCATCTGGTTTTAGATTGAAAACAATGGAGGGACCCGAGGGTCACTCTAGCATTGCAGGCAGACACAGGGAGGGCTTCTCGGGACAGCCATTACCTGGGCTAGGCAGAGGGTCGCCTGGGGGTCGCTCTTGCACTGAAGTTCGGTTCCTTCAGGTCCTGGGGGCTGCGGGTGCAGTGTTGGTTCCAGGCATCGGGTCCCTTGTTACAGGCAGTCGCGGTCAGGGGGGCCTCTGTATTCTCTCTGCAGGCGTCGCTGTGGGGGCTCAGGGGGGTAGTCTCTGGTTACTCACGGGCTCGCAGGCAGCGGGGAGTCTTCCCTGTGGTGTTGGTTTTCTGCAGGTCGAGCCGGGGGCGTCGGGTGCAGAGTGTAGTCTTTGAAAGTTGCTTCTTTGTTGCAAAGAAGTTTCAGGTTTTGAACAGGGCCGCTGTTCACGGGAGTTTCTTGGTCCTGTAGTCCAGGGCAGTCCTCTGAGGCTTTAGAGGTCGCTGGTCCATGTCTGATGCGTCGCTGGAGCAGGTTTTCGAAGTTGGAGACAGGCCGGTAGGGATGGTGCCAAATCAGTTGTCATCTTCCTCCTTCTCTGCGGCTTGTAGGTCAGCAGTCTTTCTTGCAGGAATCTAGTTTCCTAGGTTCTGGGGAGCCTCTAAATACTGAATTTAGGGGGGTGTTTAGGTCTGGGAGGGCAGTAGCCAATGGCTACTGTCCTTGAGGTTGGCTACACCCTCTTTGTGCCTCCTCCCTGTGGGGAGGGGGGCACATCCCTAATCCTGTTGGCAGAATCTCCCAAATCAAGATGGAGAATTTCTAAAGGCAGGGGTCGCCTCAGCTAAGGACACCTTAGGGCCTGTCCTGACTGGTGGGTTACTCCTCCTTGTTTTTCTCATTATCTCCCCTGAACTTGCCACCAGAACTGGGGGCTGTGTCCAGTGGGCGGGCATCTCCACTAGCTGGAGTGCCCTGGGGCATTGTAACACGAAGCTTGGGCCTTTGAGGCTCACTGCTAGGTGTTACAGTTCCTGCAGGGGCGAGGTGTTAAGCATCTCCACCCAGTGCAGGCTTTGTTTCTGGCCTCAGAGAGCACAAAGGCTCTCACCACAGGGGGTCAGAAACTCGTCTCTGAGCAGCAGGCTGGCACAGACCAGTCAGTCCTGCACTGAAGGATTGGGTAAAATACAGGGGGCTTCTCTAAGATGCCCTCTGTGTGCATTTTTTAATAAATCCAACACTGGCATCAGTGTGGGTTTATTATTCTGAGAAGTTTGATACCCAACTTCCCAGTATTCAGTGTAGCCATTATGGAGCTGTGGAGTTAGTTTTTGACAAACTCCCAGACCATATACTTAATATGGCCACACTGTACTTACAATGTCTAAGAATGGACTTAGACACTGTGTGGGCATATTGCTCATGCAGCTACGCCTTCACCTGTGGTATAGTGCACCCTGCCTTAGGGCTGTAAGGCCTGCTAGAGGGGTGACTTACCTATGCCCCATGCAGTATTTTGTGGGCATGGCATCCTGAGGGGGATGCCATGTCGACTTTGCCTTTTTCTCCCCACCAACACACACAATCTACAATGGCAGTGTGCATGTGTTAGGTGAGGGGTCCCTTAGGGTGGCACAACATATGCTGCATCCCTTAGGGACCTTCCCTGGTCAGAGGGCCCTTGGTACCACTGGTACCTTTTACAAGGGACTTATCTGTGTGCCAGGGGTATGCCAATTGTGGAAACAATGGTACATTTTAGGTGAAAGAACACTGGTGCTGGGGCCTGGTTAGCAGGGTCCCAGCACACTTCTCAGTCAAGTCAGCAACAGTATCAGGCAAAAAGTGGGGGGTAACTGCAACAGGGAGCCATTTTCTTCCACTATCTATATACTAACCAGTGTATTCCAGGTGAGACTGCCAGAGTACGGGCTAGCCAAGGGGAGGTTACTTTTAGGCCTGTGGCTTTAGTACCCCTAGAAGTAGCTGGGTCTTTTAGTTGAAGGGTGGTAGGATGTACAGACCTCCCCCATGACTGTCTTTTTGGAAATGACCACTCAGAGGTTGGTCTGAGCTGAAGGGAGACGCTGGTCAGTGCCAGTCCTCGCCCAAGGATTCTGGAAGTGCTACCCCTGCTGTTAATGCATGTAAGCCGAAGAAGAAGAAGAAGAAGAAGAACAAGACAGCTTAGGATAGGTGGGCAACTTTTGCGCATGGTTCCAGTAAGTGAAGGAGATTCTGCTCCAGTAGGGAAGATCTCCAGTTGGCACTAGTGAAGCCATATCTGGCCGACAAGAAGCCCTAACTAGTCAGGCAACTGTTTAGCATGCGATGGTGGCTCCTCAGCTTACAGCAGAGAGAGTGGAAAGAGGGCACTGGCTACAGGATGTTTTAAGCCCCCACTCTAAAACAGCAGACAGGCAACCTGAACCCAAAGAAGCCTGTATGATAGCACCTTCACTTGTCAGTGAAGAGCTAATGGTGTGGTACTAGGCACTGACAACTATCAGTGGCCTCTGCTGGGTGTTAACTTTTATGGCTGCACTG
Organism: Pleurodeles waltl; assembly: GCF_031143425.1. Taxonomy (NCBI): domain Eukaryota; kingdom Metazoa; phylum Chordata; class Amphibia; order Caudata; family Salamandridae; genus Pleurodeles; species Pleurodeles waltl. The sequence continues at coordinate 755,673,845 of NC_090449.1, read as the reverse complement.
GCATGGTGGTTCGACCCTGTGTCAAATAGCAAGCTAGGCCCCCTGACCCTGTTGGTCATGGTGGGGGTTACTCATGGTGCGGGTAACCTCTCTGGGTAAGCTGTGGTTTGCCCCAGTTAAGATAGGGCTAGCAGAGGTGGACGCCTCTGATCCCAAGAAAAAAAAAGAATGGGCGAAGATATTAAAGAAACGGGCTAAGGGCATTATGAATCCGGTCCTATCACTGTTGAGGCAGGTCAGTTTCCCAGAGGGCATGACCTAGACAGGAGGATGTAATGCAACGTAGGCCCTGCCACAGTCCAGCCTTTTCCCTTACTCTTCCTCACCTGACAGACTAGGAAGACTTGGTGTAAGGAAATGCCTCCTTGGCATGGTTGCCCCCTGACTTTTTGCCTTTGCTGATGCTATGTTTACAATTGAAAGTGTGCTGAGGCCTGCTAACCAGGCCCCAGCACCAGTGTTCTTTCCCTAACCTGTACTTTTGTATCCACAATTGGCAGACCCTGGCATCCAGATAAGTCCCTTGTAACTGGTACTTCTAGTACCAAGGGCCCTGATGCCAAGGAAGGTCTCTAAGGGCTGCAGCATGTCTTATGCCACCCTGGAGACCTCTCACTCAGCACAGACACACTGCTTGCCAGCTTGTGTGTGCTAGTGAGGACAAAACGAGTAAGTCGACATGGCACTCCCTTCAGGGTGCCATGCCAGCCTCTCACTGCCTATGCAGTATAGGTAAGACACCCCTCTAGCAGGCCTTACAGCCCTAAGGCAGGGTGCACTATACCATAGGTGAGGGTACCAGTGCATGAGCATGGTACCCCTACAGTGTCTAAACAAAACCTTAGACATTGTAAGTGCAGGGTAGCCATAAGAGTATATGGTCTGGGAGTCTGTCAAACACGAACTCCACAGCACCATAATGGCTACACTGAAAACTGGGAAGTTTGGTATCAAACTTCTCAGCACAATAAATGCACACTGATGCCAGTGTACATTTTATTGCAAAATACACCCCAGAGGGCACCTTAGAGGTGCCCCCTGAAACTTAACCGACTGTCTGTGTAGGCTGACTAGTCCCAGCAGCCTGCCACACTAGAGACATGTTGCTGGCCCCATGGGGAGAGTGCCTTTGTCACTCTGAGGCCAGTAACAAAGCCTGCACTGGGTGGAGATGCTAACACCTCCCCCAGGCAGGAGCTGTAACACCTGGCGGTGAGCCTCAAAGGCTCACCCCTTTGTCACAGCCCAGCAGGGCACTCCAGCTTAGTGGAGTTGCCCGCCCCCTCCGGCCACGGCCCCCAATTTTGGCGGCAAGGCTGGAGGGAACAAAGAAAGCAACAAGGAGGAGTCACTGGCCAGTCAGGACAGCCCCTAAGGTGTCCTGAGCTGAAGTGACTCTAACTTTTAGAAATCCTCCATCTTGCAGATGGAGGATTCCCCCAATAGGGTTAGGATTGTGACCCCCTCCCCTTGGGAGGAGGCACAAAGAGGGTGTACCCACCCTCAGGGCTAGTAGCCATTGGCTACTAACCCCCCAGACCTAAACACGCCCTTAAATTTAGTATTTAAGGGCTACCCTGAACCCTAGAAGATTAGATTCCTGCACCAACAAGAAGAAGGACGGCCCAGCTGAAAACCCCTGCAGCGGAAGACCAGAAGACAACAACTGCCTTGGCTCCAGAAACTCACCGGCCTGTCTCCTGCCTTCCAAAGAACTCTGCTCCAGCGACGCCTTCCAAAGGGACCAGCGACCTCTGAATCCTCTGAGGACTGCCCTGCTTCGACGACGACAAGAAACTCCCGAGGACAGCGGACCTGCTCCAAAAAGACTGCAACTTTGTTTCCAGAAGCAGCTTTAAAGAACCCTGCAACTCCCCGCAAGAAGCGTGAGACTTGCAACACTGCACCCGGTGACCCCGACTCGGCTGGTGGAGAACCAACACCTCAGGGAGGACCCCCGGACTACTCTACGACTGTGAGTACCAAAACCTGTCCCCCCTGAGCCCCCACAGCGCCGCCTGCAGAGGGAATCCCGAGGCTTCCCCTGACCGCGACTCTCTGAAACCTAAGTCCCGACGCCTGGAAAAGACCCTGCACCCGCAGCCCCCAGGACCTGACGGACCGGACTTTCACTGGAGAAGTGACCCCCAGGAGTCCCTCTCCCTTGCCCAAGTGGAGGTTTCCCCGAGGAAGCCCCCCCTTGCCTGCCTGCAGCGCTGAAGAGATCCGTTGATCTCTCATAGACTAACATTGAAAACCCGACGCTTGTTTCTACACTGCACCCGGCCGCCCCCGCGCTGCTGAGGGTGAAATTTCTGTGTGGGCTTGTGTCCCCCCCGGTGCCCTACAAAACCCCCCTGGTCTGCCCTCCGAAGACGCGGGTACTTACCTGCAAGCAGACCGGAACCGGGGCACCCCCTTCTCTCCATTCTAGCCTATGCGTTTTGGGCACCACTTGGAACTCTGCACCTGACCGGCCCTGAGCTGCTGGTGTGGTAACTTTGGGGTTACTCTGAACCCCCAACGGTGGGCTACTTTGGACCAAGAACTGAACCCTGTAAGTGTCTTACTTACCTGGTAAAACTAACCAAAACTTACCTCCCCCAGGAACTGTGAAAATTGCACTAAGTGTCCACTTTTGAAATAGCTATTTGTCAATAACTTGAAAAGTATACATGCAATTGAAATGACTCAAAGTTCCTAATGTACTTACCTGCAATACCTTTCAAACAAGATATTACATGTTAAATTTGAACCTGTGGTTCTTAAAATAAACTAAGAAAAGATATTTTTCTATAACAAAACCTATTGGCTGGATTTGTCTCTGTGTACCTCATTTATTGTCTATGTGTATGTACAACAAATGCTTAACACTACTCCTTGGATAAGCCTACTGCTCGACCACACTACCACAAAATAGAGCATTAGTATTATCTATTTTTACCACTATTTTACCTCTAAGGGGAACCCTTGGACTCTGTGCATGCTATTCCTTACTTTGAAATAGCACATACAGAGCCAACTTCCTACACTTGGTTTGGCTGAGTTGCCTAGCCCCCCCCCCCCACACACACACACACTCTCTTTTTTTCTTTTTTTCTTTTTTTCTCCTACCCCCCCCCCCCCCCCCCCCCCTTGGGCCTGGGGTACTAAAAGAGGTCCCTAAGGGCTACAGAATGAATTGTGCCACCCTAAGGGACCCCTCACAAATCACATGCAGGCTGCGTGTCTTGGTGCAGCTGAAAGTGAAATATATGTAAGTCACCCCTACAGCAGGCCTTCAAGCCCTAAGGCAGGGTGCATTATATTACTTGTGTGGACCTGTCTGCAAGATCAGAAATGCCCCTGATGTGTCTTTGTCGATTCTTAGACATAGTAGGTGATCAGGGAAGCCATTCTATGTGTATGTGCTGCACACTGTTCCATAGGAGTTCCCTAGCTACATGATGGCTTCACTGAAAATAGGGATGTTTGCTATCAAACATCTCATATTAATAAACCCTCACTGATGCCAGTGATGGATTTATTAATACGTGCACCCAGAGGGCACTTTAGAGGTGCCTCTGAAAAACCTTCTAGATACAATTAGGAGTCGGGGACGTGTATCCACCCCTCAGGCCAGTCCCACCCCTAAGGTGAGCTGCCTGATGTGGACAAAACATCTTGGTGTTGGCAGACTTAGGAACTCTGGGACAGGGTTAGGCCCACTTCCCGCTGGGACTGGTCATGTAGGGGGTGTAGTGACCCCAGGGGTAAATAGCCCATTGGCTATTACCCTACACTCTCCTAAATGCCCCCAAATTCAATATATGGGGGAGTTCCTGGCACCAGGAAATTAGACTCATGCTGAGCTACGAAAAAGAATAGCCAAGAGCTGCAAAAACTGAGGAAGAAGCATCTGAATTGGCCTCAGCCCTGCCATCCTGTCTGCTTTTCCCACCAATTTGTGCCAAATTGACTCGTCCAGCAAGCTGCTGTGCTGCCAAAAGCCTGGGAGGACTGCATGGTCACAACAAAGACCCGGGAGCTCCTGTGGAGCAGCAAAGCGGCTTCCCTGCATCTTGCAGGCACCCTGCGAGACCTGAGAGGACTCCGGACTGCAAAAACCCAACACGGAAAGCATCACTGGATCCATGCCGCCTAGTACTGAAGTGGGCCAACTGTGCCAAGGTTGCCCCCATGCCCTCCAGAGATATCCAACTGTGGAGGTGGATTTGCCCACTGAGGACTTTCCTGACACCACCTGCAGCCTCTACCTGGCAGACCCCCTCCACCACAAGTGTTCCCGGTGGAGAAAACCTGATGCATCAGGACACTGCTGCACCCATCGCCTCTGGCCCTTAGAGAAGAGTACCTAAGATGTCCCCACGTCCCTTAGCATCTCAAGACATGAACCCACCTGTTTGTTCTCCTTGACTGTACTCCTTGGCCAAACCTGCAACCTCTTTTTAACTTGACCAATCCCCATTGTCTAACTTTGGGGACCCAACATCGTACTACACCTTTGCACCCGGCCGCCCCAGTGATGTCTGTGTGACCTGTTGGTGTGGTCCTGACACTTGCCCAATACTTACCTTAAGTCTAGGAGATTGATGCCATAAGTTGCTGTACTGTACCCATTTTCTGTATTTGTTTTTCCTCCATAGGATAACACTGCAGCGTCTAAACATTGTACTGTTGACTTTTCAAAACTGTAAAGATTTTTCTTGCAAAACGTACTTACTTGATCGTATTGATTCTGGTGCCTAAATATACTTGTTTTTTTTGTAAATTGGTGTGCGTCTCAGGTATTGACTGTGTGGATTTGCAGATGTCTAACACTCCTCTCTGATAAGCCTAAGGCTGCTTGACCACACTATTCCCTGAAAGAGTACATTGGGATCGCTAGAGCAAGCCCCTGTCCACTGGTAAGGGAACTCCTGGACACTTTGCATAAGTGTATCTCATTTTGATGTATCATCTACTGGCAGACCTAAGACATGTAAAGGGCTATGTAAGTGGGTGGCACACTAAGTGTTGCAGACCCACTTGTAGCATTAGATTTACAGGCCCTGGGTACATATAGTACCAATTTACTAGGGACTTAAAAGTAAATTAAATAGCCCAATTGAGTGTTAACCAATTCTACTATGTTAAGAGGTGAGAAGATAAACACTTGGTGCACTGTACCTTTGCTAACCAGTGCTAGAGTCCTAAGGTCAACAAAAACGAATGCAGCAATGAAGTGGAGGGTAAAGCCAGTGACCCTGCAGAAAGGGCCAAGTACAACACCAGTTGACACGCATTTTACAAAATGGTCTAATGTGCCATGTTTGGTTTAATGTGCTCCGAACATGTCTCCAACAGTTATTTTTTGTTTCTGTATTATTTTCCGTATGTTAACGTATATATCTAAAAAGTATATTAGGAAAGCTCTCATCTGCACAGAAACACTACTGTTTATAAATTCAGAGAAAATATAATATTCATGATAAAAACTACCAGCTTGTGTGTTACTTCCCTTACACCTCCCGGCTTTATGCTTGATTTTTTTTTTTCCTCCTGCCTCTCACTGTTTTTCCTTTTTTAAAGGTTTTTTTTTCTTGCCTCTTTTTTTTTTTTATTGTATTTTTTTTTTTTTACCTCTCATGCGTCTCCATTTTCACCTGCCATCGCCCGCAACACTTTATTCCCGACATTGTAACAGTAAGTTTTTAAAAAAAGGGGGGGGGGGCTGACACCATGACACTTGCACACGTGTATGTCTTAATAAACTAGTGTCATTTTTCCCCTTTTAATTTTGACTATGTTAAAGAATATCAGCAAAACATATTGGCAAAGCCAGCAGGTTGGCATTGACAGCCAAAGGCAATTCTAACATTAAGTATAGGGGCCTCATTACTAATGCCCTGCTAATCATGATGTGTGCTGTAATGGGAGTTAACAGCCCCATCAGAATAAAAAGTAGAAGTAAATTACATGGGATTTAGTCTGAAGAAAAAAGCTGACATCTCTGTGAGACTCGTACGTGCAGGAATACTTTTTGCATGATAAGCATGCATAATTCCTGTTAGTTGTTTGTCCCTAGAATTACCGGGACCCCCGATAATGATAATTCCGAGGGAAGTTAAATAGGCTTTATTCTGGGACACTCATATGAAGCCATTGCCGAAGAAGGGAAATTTGTAGATCTAGATACCATGTTTTGTTGTAGGCCCTACTTGCAAATGTAATTGTGAATAAATGAGCTAATCCCTTTACCCTTTTAAAATGCCCAAATGCACATTGCTACAATACTGGCATCTTACAGCTACAGTTAAAATAAAAAACACAATCTCTTTTACTCCCATATCCATTGTTAAAAGTATGTGCCTTGCACTTTAAACAGGACCTAATGTCTTTTTTTTTTTTTTGCATTTTTTTTTTTTGTTATCCATTCTCTGTCATTGTACAGGTATACTTTTGATTGGACCACCTGGTACAGGAAAAACCCTTCTTGCTCGTGCTGTAGCTGGGGAAGCGGACGTCCCATTTTACTATGCCTCTGGATCTGAGTTTGATGAAATGTTTGTGGGAGTTGGAGCCAGCCGTATACGAAATCTTTTCAGTATGTAGCCTTTTTTAAATAAATGTAACAATATTTTACAATGTTTGACTATGTTTTGCAGTTTAATTTGTTGCCATTCGAAATTGACAGTCAGTAATTGAAAGTGATTAATACTGAGATACTTAGCACAAGAAAAAGGCTGTGTAAGGTCCTGGGTGTTTTGCCCCCTCACAGAAAATGTATTTTCTGTATATTTCAGATATAGATTTTATCTATGTATATTTTTTCATGAAAGTAAAAGTTTTTTAATTTTTTTTTTTTTTTTTTTTTTAACTCGCATCAGTTCTTCAGGTAACCTGCATTGATAATCAGAAGAAATGAATAGTCCTTTTCACGCTCAGCTACTTTTAATAACAAAAAAATAAAAATAAATCTCCAGGAAATCTCATTTTTAAGAGGGAGGAAGAGGAAGCCAGCAGTAGTTTAAACATTCTACTATGTTAAAAATGACAAGAAATTGTCTTTCCCCAACGATTTGTAAAGGAAAATTGAGAGAGAGAAATTACTTCTTTGCTACAAAGACTCAAGCCTCGAGAGGTTCAAAAACTGACACTCCATCCGTAAGTAACCCCATCATGCCCCCTCTGTGGCAGATGCTCAAGTTTGTTTTGTACAGAGACATAGGATCCTGCCCAGAATACAATCACTGTTATGATATCAATTAAGATTCCCCTGGAGGGGATCTAGGAATAGAGGTAAGTAACTTTCTTCTTCTGGGTTTCTCCGTTGATGATCACAGGCACTAATTAAAACACTTTGCCCATCCCTTGAAAATGCAGTGGAAGAAATGAGAACTGTAGGAAGTTGGCAGTGTGTCTGTGCTGAGTGAGAGGTCTCCAGGGTGGCATAAGACATGCTGCAGCCCTTAGAGACCTTCCTTGGCATCAGGGCCCTTGGTACTAGAAGTACCAGTTACAAGGGACTTATCTGGATGCCAGGGTCTGCCAATTGTGGATACAAAAGTACAGGTTAGGGAAAGAACACTGGTGCTGGGGCCTGGTTAGCAGGCCTCAGCACACTTTCAATTGTAAACATAGCATCAGCAAAGGCAAAAAGTCAGGGGGCAACCATGCCAAGGAGGCATTTCCTTACAAGAACCGATCATATTCTGTCCAAAGCGATTCTTCCTAATAGACCTGGCCCACTCAGTTGTCAACTATAGAGACTGACTCAAGACTTTGGTGTCTTTGGAAGGTCTGGATTGATCTCCAAGTAGCTGTATTACAGTTCTTTGCTTTGAGTAGGTTTATTTTTATAAAGCTGTAGTTTTAGTTTTACCATTTGTAAAGAGAACTTTGATCCATCTATAAATAGATTTTCAGGTGGGGAAACCTGCACCATTCAGCCAGTAATGACAAAATTAAAGCACAGTTTTTCAAACGTCTGTGTTGAGGTAAAATTTAAGAACTCATCTAACAGTTGCTGTGTGCCAAAGCCTTTCTGCTTCAGAAAAGGGATTTGAAAAAATGCCTCACGTGATTACACAGGTTATAAAGAAAGTCCTATTTTATCTTGGGAAGGAGAACTACTTTAATTTCTAAAATACTTTGAGGGGGTCATGGAAGTGTAGGGCTTGGATTTCACCCTACTGTGATTTGATCACCATCTGAAAAGCAGCCAAGTATGTGATAAGTTTCTAAGAGATCTTGTGGATCAGTTTGAAGGAAGGCCCAATGATTTTTTTACATGATTTTTGACAGAATTACCTAGAGTTCATGTGGAGGAGATGGCCTCATGTTTAGTGGCAAAAAAATTTCAATTGTCTCTTGGTTTTCCTTAATGACTGGAGATCTGAAAAATGGAATCGCTTTTGCCGATACATATGCGTAGGAACAGAAGTCCGTTCCCTTCTTTGAAAGTTGTCCCTCTGTCTGTTTTTGTTTTTCTGGTATACTTGTTTGCTTTTTCCTGAGCAAACTCAACAACTTTGAATTTGGCGATGGTGCACAACCCTATTGATTTGCTCCATCTTCAGAGCACTAGTTTGTGTTTGAAAGGGATTTGTCGAAGAAGAATATAATGCTAAATCCCTCCCCAATACATGAGTTTTTATATACTTTTCAGTACAAGCACCAACTTAACACACCTAATAGAAACCATTTAGATAGATCATTGCATGTGGGCGGCATTCTCAGGAGAAAGACACCTTGGACTTTCAGAAAAGATTAAAGAAATTTAACTTTTAGTCTCAACACTGAGTTGACTACTTGTGAATCCTGGGTTGGAGCTACAAAGCATGAGTGAGGCTAAATACGTCTGAAGCGACACCACTTGCATGACAATGGATACCATGGGCTAATAAAATGGATTTGGCTAGCATGGCTATAATGAAAGTACATGCAAACGGGTTCTCAGTGTATGCCAAAGTGTACCCCACCTACACTGGAGGATGGCTAGTCATTCTTCATCAGACGTAAGAAAGACTGATGAAGCCTTATTGTATTTTTTGCATGCGCAGATCTTTTGTCTAGTATACCCGGGACAGGATCTATGGAACTTCCTTGGTGAAAATCTGTTCAGTTGGATCCATCTGCCTTTACCACTCATTTCCTTTAAGAACAGGTTCTGTTAGAGATGGTGGTGTAGGTCTTAGAATCAGTAATTGTTTATGGTATGGCACCTGGGTGGCTAGTAGCAATTATTTTGCAAAACTCCAGAGTGGGCCCATCTATGGGATTACATAATTAGCCCTTTGGAACTATGGTTCAGCATCGTAGGATCTTCATTGATTGTCAAAAACGCTAGGGTAAATTCCCCACTGCTTGCTTGGACCTCAGAGCACTTTTCATAGATGTATAATCCATTGAAGCATCACTCAGGATGTTTGATGTCCATCGGTCTTTATGGCGAGCAGTACCCTGCAGTAACCTACTGGGTCAAAATATCTTCCTGAAAATCCACTGATGAACCCTAATGAGCAGTTCCAAGCATGCATTGCTGCATCTGTTGTGCAAGAAATGTGTAAAACATATGATAAAGAAGGAAAGAAAATGCAGCCTGATAGGTTTACATTGAAAGATGAGGAAAAACACCCATTCTCTTTGTGTCCAAGAATTTCCCTACCCCTAATGTACTGTATTGACAGTTGCCTGGCGGAATCATTTATTTTTCAGTTCCTGTGAGTAGGATCTCAGAGTACATATGAGGCACCACACCTGTTATTTTTTTTTATTTTTTTTTTTTACAAAAAATTGATAACAAAACTTATTCTGATTCACTCAACGTCTTTAACATCATTCTTTCAAGCAAAGTTACTTTTTAAAAATGTTTTGTGACAGATTTTCACCTCAGAAACGTCTTCTCTTTTTGGTAAATGTCCCTCCTGTAGGAAGAAAAAGGATGCCTCTGATCTCTGCCAGATCTGTGTGGTCGGTCTGTCTGCCTGACTGTGACATCTGCAAAGATATGTCCAAAAGAATTTTAAAAGACAGAAAAGGGCATCAGATATGGAGGATTGAGGCACGGCATTTAAGTGGAAGATGTTGCAGTAGGAAGGAAAGGAAGAAGGAAAGGCTGGAGAAGTCATCCTCATGCTTTTTCTGAAAGACTGCCTGCTTCCACCATCTCTCCATCTAAGGATTGATAGCTTATATTATAGTTGGAATGATTTCATAGCCCATAGCATCATTTTTGCACTACCTTATGCTACACATCACCCATCTGATGCATTAAATAGAGGCTGTAGAAAGGCGCCGCCTGCCCCATTATAACAATCTTGGGCAATGTGTAGTGTGTACACATGGATGTGAAGTTGGACTTCTCCCAGTTAATATCTTCATCATCCAGTGAACTGAATGTTTTTGCTGTGCACTGCATAGTATAAAAATGGATCAGGCAATCCTAATCACTCCCCCTTCACTAAACCACAGAAGCTCCCAGTCCACACATCTAATTTTCTAGCTTGCGACATGTAATAAGTGAGATAGAACATAAGTTGTTCTTCAGCAGATAAGGGCAGTGTGGCAGAAGTACCATCTTTAGGTATGTGACCCATTATGGACAGGAGTAAGTTCTTTCAAAAGTCCCTAGAGTGATGTAAGCCTTCCACCACCTAGCCATATTCTGGACTTTTGGGTCGCAGGGTCAGTAGTGACCCAGATGCCCAAGTATCTAAAACGCCTCTTTTCCAGTCTAGTCCTTGGTCCGGGAAGGAGGCACCCCAGTCTGCTGCTCTCCCATCCAGGCAAATAGCCTAGATTTACACTTTCATTTGTTTTCAAACCTGACAGTGCACCAAATTTCTCTAGATCCACCAGTCAGTGGGTGTAGAAACCTGGCATTGCCTGTTTATTTGATGCAACTTTGACTGAAGTGCACTGGGTTCCTACTAACCAGGTCCCCAGTGCCAGTGGTCCTTCCTCTAAAACAAGACCCCTGTTCACTTTATCCCTAGGTGGCCATCCTTTGGCACCTCTGTAAGCCCCTAATAAATGGTACCTCTAGAACAGAGGTCTTCAAACTGGGGGGCGGGCCCCCCTATGGGGGCCTGAAGTGATCCCAGGGGGGGCCCCAGATTCTGGCCAAAATAAATATTATACAGATAACAGGCCTTTATTTTAAGCAGGAGGATGTTATTGCAGTTTTAAAAAGGTAACAGTACCTAACTGCAATGTTTAAATAGGTTTAGACATATTTAAACATTGCCATGTTTATAAAATAATTGTGAAAAATTCTGAGGGGGGCCCAATGATTTTTATTTTTCAACTGGGGGGGCGCGGCATTAAATAGTTTGGAGACCTCTGCTCTAGAACCTAGGGCATAGGTACTAAAGAGCATCCCTAAGAGCTGCATCATAACATAACTGTAAGGCACCCAGCAGAAACTCATACAGACTACCACAGCAGGCTGTGTGACAAGGTGCTCCAAAAAGTGAAAACGCGACATAGCACACACTTGTGTGTGCCATGTCTCCTAACTCTGCCTGTAATAATTGTGAGTCCCCCTCTACATCAGGCATTACAGCCCTAAGGCAAGGTACATTATATTACAGGTGAGGGCATATCTGCATGAGCAGATATGCCCCTGCTATGCCTTTGTCAATTATTAGACATAGTAAGTGTAAGGAAATGCCTCCTTGGCATGGTTACCCCCTGACTTTTAGCCTTTGCTGATGCCAAGTTATGATTTGAAAGTGTGCTGGGACCCTGCTAACCAGGCCCCAGCACCAGTGTTCTTTCCCTAAACTGTACCTTTGTCTCCACAATTGGCGCAACCATGGCACCCAGGTAAGTCCCTTGTAACTGGTACCTCTGGTACCAAGGGCCCTGATGCCAGGGAAGGTCTCTAAGGGCTGCAGAATGTCTTATGCCACCCTGCGGACCCCTCACTCAGCACAGACACACTGCTTGCCAGCTTGTGTGTGCTGGTGGGGAGAAAATGACTAAGTCGACATGGCACTCCCCTCAGAGTGCCATGCCAACCTCACACTGCCTGTGGCATAGGTAAGTCACCCCTCTAGCAGGCCTTACAGCCCTAAGGCAGGGTGCACTATACCACAGGTGAGGGCATATGTGGATGAGCACTATGCCCCTACAGTGTCTGAACAAAACCTTAGAAATTGTAAGTGCAGGGTAGCCATAAGAGTATATGGTCTGGGAGTCTGTCAAACACAAACTCCACAGCACCATAATGGCTACACTGAAAACTGGGAAGTTTGGTATCAAATATCTCAGCACAATAAATGCACACTGATGCCAGTGTACACTTTATTGTGAAATACACCCAGAGGGCATCTTAGAGATGCCCCCTGAAAACCTACCCGACTTACAGTGGGCTGACTAGTTTTTGCAAGCCTGCCACACACCAGACATGTTGCTGGCCACATGGGGAGAGTGCCTTTGTCACACTGTGGCCAGTAACAAAGCCTGTACTGGGTGGAGGTGCTTCACACCTCCCCCTGCAGGAACTGTAACACCTGGCGGTGAGCCTCAAAGGCTCACCCCCTTTGGTACAGCGCCACAGGGCATCCCAGCTAGTGGAGATGCCCGCCCCTCTGGCCACTGCCCCCACTTTTGGCGGCAAGGCTGGAGGAAATAATGAGGAAAACAAGGAGGAGCCACTCCCCAGTCAGGAGAGCCCCTAAGGTGTCCTGAGCTGAGGGGACTCTGACTTTTAGAAATCCTCCATCTTGCAGATGGAGGATTCTCCCAATAGGATTAGGGATGTGCTCCCCCCTCCCCACAGGGAGGAGGCTCAAAGAGGGTGTAGCCACCCTCAGGGCCAGTAGCCATTGGCTACTGCCCTCCCAGACCTAAACACCCCCCTAAATTGAGTATTTAGGTGCTCCCAGAACCGAGGAAGATAGATTCCTGCAACCTAAAGAAGAAGAAGGACTGCAGACCTGAAGCCCTGAAGTGAAGACGGAGAGGACAACTGATTTGGCCCCAGCCCCACCGGCCTGTCTCCCTTCTTCGAGGAAATCTGCACCAGCGACGCATCCAACAGGGTCCAGCGACCGCTGAAGCCTCAGAGGACTACCCTGCATCTAAAGGACCAAGAAGCTCCCGAGAACAGCGGCCCTGTTCAAGAAATTGCAACTTTCTGCAACAAAGAAGCAACTTTTAAAGACCACACGTTTCCTGCCGGAAGCGTAAGACTTTCTACTCTGCACCCAACGCCCCCGGCTCGACCAGTGGAAAACTAACACTACAGGGAGGACTCCCCGGCGACCGTGAGCCTGTGAGTAGCCAGAGTTGACCCCCCTGAGCCCCCACAGCGACGCCTGCAGAGGAAATCCAGAGGCTCCCCCTGACAGCGACTGCCTGCTTCAAGGAACCCGACGCCTGGAAAGCACACTGCACCCGCAACCCCCAGGACCTGAAGGAACCGAACTCCAGTGCAGGAGCGACCCTCTGTCTAGCCCAGGTGGTGGCTACCCCAAGAAGCCCCCCGTGCCTGCCTGCATCGTTGAAGAGACCCCCGGGTCTCCCCATTGATTCCTATTGAAAACCCAATGCCTGTTTGCACTCTGCACCCGGCCGCCCCTGTGCAGCTGAGGATGTACTTTCTGTGCTTGCTTGTCCTCCCCAACCCCCCCGTGCCATACAAAACCACCCTGGTTTGCCATCCGAAGTCGCGGGTACTTACCTGCTGGCAGACTGGAATAGGGGCACCCCTATTTCCATTGAAGCCTATGTGTTTTGGGCACCACTTTGACCTCTGCACCTGACCGGCCCTGAGCTGCTGGTGTGGTAACTTTGGGGTTTTCTTGAACCCCCAACGTGGTTCACCCGAGGTGGAATGAAAGGCAGCGTCTTAGTGACTGGACCAATCCCCATTTACTTACACATTTTACCTGATGCTGAACTACACCCGGCCGCCTCAAGTGACCTGTTGGTGTGGCCTAGGACTCAGCCCTGTACTCACCAGTACGGTGCAGGGTCCAGAAGATTGTTCCTGTAGGTTGCTGTGAAGAATCTGTTTGCCATGTATGTTTTCTTTCCCATAGAGTAACATTGCAGCTTCAGAAACAGGCACTGTCAACTGTAAAGATTCATTACTCGAAAAGTACTCACCTGATTCTGTAAAAGTACATGTTATTTTTTTTAATTGGTGTCTGATTTTTTTGAGTGTGATATCTCACCACCTAGGTGTGTGCTTTACATGCTTAGCACTACCCTCTGATATGCCTAACTGCTCCCTCACACTACCACAAAAGAGAGCATTCGGGATGTCATTTGCCTGTGTGGCACGTCGCCTACCACTGCACGTGCAAGGTGTAAATCACCCCTAGGGCAGGATGCATAAGGACACACGTGAGGGCATTTATGCATGAGCAGATATGCCCCTGCTATGTCTCTGTCAATTCTTAGATATAGTACAGGGAAGCCATTTTTCAATACATGTGCTGAACAATGGTCACTACGAGTTTCCCAGCTGCATGGTGGCTTCTCTGAACCCAGGGATGTTTGGCATCAAACATCTCAGATAAATTAACCCTCACGGATTACAGTGAGGGATTTATTAATAAATGCACCCCGAGGGCACCTTACAAGTGCCCCCTGAAAACCTACCAGCTAGTAGTGTGTTAACTGACTGGTCCTGGGTGCTTCTGCAGGCTTTCCGTTTTCCATTTGTTGGTATTCGGTTTAGAACAAGGGCAGCCAGAGAGCCAGCGTGTTTAATCCCGGGACTGAAGCCGTAGCAGCAGGGATAAATCTGAGCTTGCGCCGTTAACTACCCTTTACAAAACGCTTTGCGAGGGTCGATAAAGAGTATGAATGCGAGCAAAACAAGGCTTTTGCAAGTATTGTGTGTAGGAAGTTGGCTCTGTATGTGCTATTTCAAAGTAAGGAATAGCATGCACAGAGTCAAGGGTTCCCCTTAGAGGTAAAATAGTGGTAAAAAGAGATAATACTAATGCTCTATTTTGTGGTAGTGTGGTCGAGCAGTAGGCTTATCCAAGGAGTAGTGTTAAGCATTTGTTGTACATACACATAGACAATAAATGAGGTACACACACTCAGAGACAAATCCAGCCAATAGGTTTTGTATAGAAAAATATCTTTTCTTAGTTTATTTTAAGAACCACAGGTTCAAATTTAACATGTAATATCTTGTTTGAAAGGTATTGCAGGTAAGTACATTAGGAACTTTGAATTATTTCAATTGCATGTATACTTTTCAAGTTATTCACAAATAGCTATTTTAAAAGTGGACACAGTGCAATTTTCACAGTTCCTGGGGGAGGTAAGTATTTGTTAGTTTTACCAGGTAAGTAAGACACTTACAGGGTTCAGTTCTTGGTCCAAGATAGCCCACCGTTGGGGGTTCAGAGCAACCCCAAAGTTACCACACCAGCAGCTCAGGGCCGGTCAGGTGCAGAGTTCAAAGTGGTGCCCAAAACGCATAGGCTCCAATGGAGAGAAGGGGGTGCCCCGGTTCCAGTCTGCCAGCAGGTAAGTACCCGCGTCTTCGGAGGGCAGACCAGGGGGGTTTTGTAGGGCACCGGGGGACACACAAGCCCACACAGAAATTTCACCCTCAGCGGCGCGGGGGCGGCCGGGTGCAGTGTTAGAACAAGCGTCGGGTTCGCAATGGAAGTCAATGAGAGATCAAGGGATCTCTTCAGTGCTGCAGGCAGGCAAGGGGGGCTTCCTCGGGGAAACCTCCACTTGGGCAAGGGAGAGGGACTCCTGGGGGTCACTTCTGCAGTGAAAGTCCGGTCCTTCAGGTCCTGGGGGCTGCGGGTGCAGGGTCTTTTCCAGGCGTCGGGACTTAGGTTTCAGAGAGTCGCGGTCAGGGGAAGCCTCGGGATTCCCTCTGCAGGCGGCGCTGTGTGGGCTCAGGGGGGACAGGTTTTGGTACTCACAGTCGTAGAGTAGTCCGGGGGTCCTCCCTGAGGTGTTGGTTCTCCACCAGCCGAGTCGGGGTCGCCGGGTGCAGTGTTGCAAGTCTCACGCTTCTTGCGGGGAGTTGCAGGGTTCTTTAAAGCTGCTTCTGGAAACAAAGTTGCAGTCTTTTTGGAGCAGGTCCGCTGTCCTCGGGAGTTTCTTGTCGTCGTCGGAGCAGGGCAGTCCTCAGAGGATTCAGAGGTCGCTGGTCCCTTTGGAAGGCGTCGCTGGAGCAGAGTTCTTTGGAAGGCAGGAGACAGGCCGGTGAGTTTCTGGAGCCAAGGCAGTTGTTGTCTTCTGGTCTTCCTCTGCAGGGGTTTTCAGCTAGGCAGTCCTTCTTGTTGTTGTTGCAGGAATCTAATTTCTAGGTTCAGGGAGAGCCCTTAAATACTAAATTTAAGGGCGTGTTTAGGTCTGGGGGGTTAGTAGCCAATGGCTACTAGCCCTGAGGGTGAGTACACCCTCTTTGTGCCTCCTCCCAAGGGGAGGGGGTCACATCCCTAATCCTATTGGGGGAATCCTCCATCTGCAAGATGGAGGATTTCTAAAAGTTAGAGTCACTTCAGCTCAGGACACCTTAGGGGCTGTCCTGACTGGCCAGTGGTGACTCCTTGTTTTTCTCATTATCTCTCCTGGACTTGCCGCCAAAAGTGGGGGCTGGGTCCAGGAGGCGGGTATCTCCACTAGCTGGAGTGCCCTGGGGCATTGTAACACGAAGCTTGAGCCTTTGAAGCTCACTGCTAGGTGTTACAGTTCCTGCAGGGGGGAGGTGTGAAGCACCTCCGCCCAGAGCAGGCTTTGTTTCTGTCCTCAGAGAGCACAAAGGCTCTCACCGCATGAGGTCAGACACTCGTCTCTCAGCAGCAGGCTGGCACAGACCAGTCAGTCCTGCACTGAACAATTGGGTAAAATACAGGGGGTATCTCTAAGATGCCCTCTGTGTGCATTTTTTAATAAATCCAACACTGGCATCAGTGTGGGTTTATTATTCTGAGAAGTTTGATACTAAACTTCCCAGTATTCAGTGTAGCAATTATGGAGCTGTGGAGTTCGTTTTTGACAGACTCCCAGCCCATATACTCTTATGGCTACCCTGCACTTACAATGTCTAAGGTTTTGCTTAGACACTGTAGGGGCATAGTGCTCATGCACATATGCCCTCACCTGTGGTATAGTGCACCCTGCCTTAGGGCTGTAAGGCCTACTAGAGGGGTGACTTACCTATGCCACAGGCAGTGGGAGGTTGGCATGGCACCCTGAGGGGAGTGCCATGTCGACTTAGTCATTTTCTCCCCATCAGCACACACAAGCTGGCAAGCAGTGTGTCTGTGCTGAGTGAGGGGTCCCTAGGGTGGCATAAGACATGCTGCAGCCCTTAGAGACCTTCCCTGGCATCAGGGCCCTTGGTACCAGGGGTACCAGTTACAAGGGACTTACCTAGGTGCCAGGGTTGTGCCAATTGTGGAAACAATGGTACATTTTAGGTGAAAGAACACTGGTGCTGGGGCCTGGTTAGCAGGGTCCCAGCACACTTCTCAGTCAAGTCAGCATCAGTATCAGGCAAAAAGTGGGGGGTAACTGCAACAGGGAGCCATTTCTTTACAAATGCCCCCCCCCAGCCCACAGGCCAGGAGACTCAGCCAAAGCTGGGAGAGTCTTCCTAGTCTGTCAGGCGAGGAAGAGTAGAGGAAATAGGCTGGTTTGTTGCAGGGCCTACTCTGCCTTACATCCTCCTGTTCAGGTCATTCCCTCTGGGGAACTGACCCACTTCCACAGTGATAGGACCTAGTCTGAACTGCCTCTTGTCTGTGCTTTTTATGTCTTCACCCATTCTCTCTATTTTGGGGTTAGAGGTATCCACCTCTGCTAATCTTATCTTAGCCAGGGTCACCCCTAGCTTACCCAAAGAGGTTACCCAGAGCTGGAGTAACCCCACCATGACCAACAGGTTCAGGGGGCCTAACTTGCTATTTGGCATGGGGTCAGACCACCATGCCAAGGGTAGTGCAGCCATAAAGGCTAACACCCAGCAGAGGCCACTGACAGCTATCAGGGCCCAGAACCACACCTTTAGCTCTTCACCTACAAGGGAAGGGGCTAAGTTACATGCTTCTTTGGGTTCAGGGTGCCTGTCTGCTGTATTAGAGTGGGGGGTTACCACATCTTGTAGTAAACACCCTTCTTCCACTCTTTCTTCTGTTAGCTGAGGAGCCACCCACTCAGGCTTAACAGTTGCCTGACTAGCCAGGACTTCTTGTGGGTCAGGTTGGACTTTATCAGAGCCACTTTTGGAGTTCTCCCCTACTGGAGCAGAATCTCCTTGGCTTGCTGGAACCTTGGCTAAAGGTTGTCCACCTTTCCTACTCTGTTTCCTTTTCTTTTTCTTCTGGGGCCTACTTGCATTTACTGCAGAGGCAGGCACTCCAGAATCCTTGGGAGAGGACTGGCACTGGACCAGTTCCTCTCTTGGGCTCTGACTAACCTCTGGGTAGTCATTTCCAAGGAGACAATCAAGGGGGAGGTCTGTACTGACTACCACCCTTCTCCAGCTAAAAGTCCCACCCACGTCTATGGGCACAAAAGCCACAGGCCTATCAGTGACCCTGTCTGGGCTAACTCTTACTCTGGCCATCTCACCTGGGATGTACTGGTTTGAGAACACCAGCCTGTCATGCACAATAGTGTGACTGGCACAAGTGTCTCTCAGGGCAGTGGCTGGGATTCCATTCACCAGTAGGTGGTGGAAGTGTCTACTTCCCTCTGGAATCTCCAACTCACCTGTTGGGCCCTTTTTCCAGTTGAAGGCTATGAAGACCTCCTCATCTGAGGAGTCATCTCCAATGGCTACACTGGTTACCCCTGGGATTTTGCTAGGGGGTTTGTTTTTGGGAAAAGAAGTGTCCTTGGTGTGGTGCCCTGTCTGTTTACAGTTATGGCACCATGCCTTAGTGGCATCCCAGCTCTTACCCTGGTACCCACCTTTGTTTTGGGTTGTGTCTCTGGGCCCACCCACCTGGTCTGGCTTTTGGGGGCCTACAGGGGACTCTTTTTCTTTGTTTCTAGTGTCACCCACTTTCTCCTGGGGAGGCTTTGTAACCCCTTTCTTTTGGTCACCCCCAGTGGAAGTTTTGGTTACCCTAGTCTTGACCCAGTGGTCTGCCTTCTTTCCCAATTCTTGGGGAGAAATTGGACCTAGGTCTACCAGATACTGATGCAACTTTTCATTGAAGCAGTTACTTAAAATGTGTTCTTTCATAAACAAATTATAAAGCCCAACATAGTCATGCACTTCATTTCCAGTTACCCAACCATCCAGTGTTTTCACTGAGTAGTCAACATAATCAACCCAGGTCTGGCTCGAGGATTTTTGAGCCCCCCTGAATCTAATCCTATACTCCTCAGTGGAGAATCCAAATCCCTCAATCAGGGTACCCTTCATGAGGTCATAAGATTCTGCATCTTTTTTAGAGAGTGTGAGGAGTCTATCCCTACACTTTCCTGTGAACATTTCCCAAAGGAGAGCACCCCAGTGAGATTTGTTCACTTTTCTGGTTTCACAAGCCCTCTCAAAAGCTGTGAACCATTTGGTGATGTCATCACCATCTTCATATTTTGTTACAATCCCTTTGGGGATTTTCAACATGTCAGGAGAATCTCTGACCCTATTTATGTTGCTGCCACCATTGATGGGTCCTAGGCCCATCTCTTGTCTTTCCCTTTCTATGGCTAGGATCTGTATTTCCAAAGCCAATCTTTTGGCCATCCTGGCTAACTGGATGTCCTCTTCACTGGAGTTATCCTCAGTGATTTCAGAGTTGTTGGTCCCTCCTGTGAGGGAACCAGCATCTCTGACTATTATTTGTGGAGTCAGGGCTTGAGAAGCCCTGTTCTCCCTAGATAGGACTGGTGGGGGGGAATCACCCTCCAAGTCACTATCATCATCCTCTGTGTTGCCATCCTCAGAGGGGTTGGCTCTTTCAAACTCTGCCAACAGCTCCTGGAGCTGTAGTTTGGAAGGTCTGGAGCCCATTGCTATTTTCTTTAGTTTACAGAGTGACCTTAGCTCTCTCATCTGTAGATGGAGGTAAGGTGTGGTGTCGAGTTCCACCACATTCACATCTGTATTAGACATTATGCTTCTAAAAGTTGGAATACTTTTTAAGAAACTAAAACTAGTTCTAGACTCTAATTCAAACTTTTACCAAACTTTTAAACTCTAAAAGAAAATGCTAACAGGGACTAACACAAGGCCCTAGCAGGACTTTTAAGAATTTAGAAAACTTTTCAAATTGCAAAAATCAATTTCTAATGACAATTTTGGAATTTGTCGTGTGATCAGGTATTGGCTGAGTAGTCCAGCAAATGCAAAGTCTTGTACCCCACCGCTGATCCACCAATGTAGGAAGTTGGCTCTGTATGTGCTATTTCAAAGTAAGGAATAGCATGCACAGAGTCCAAGGGTTCCCCTTAGAGGTAAAATAGTGGTAAAAAGAGATAATACTAATGCTCTATTTTGTGGTAGTGTGGTCGAGCAGTAGGCTTATCCAAGGAGTAGTGTTAAGCATTTGTTGTACATACACATAGACAATAAATGAGGTACACACACTCAGAGACAAATCCAGCCAATAGGTTTTGTATAGAAAAATATCTTTTCTTAGTTTATTTTAAGAACCACAGGTTCAAATTTAACATGTAATATCTTGTTTGAAAGGTATTGCAGGTAAGTACATTAGGAACTTTGAATTATTTCAATTGCATGTATACTTTTCAAGTTATTCACAAATAGCTATTTTAAAAGTGGACACTTAGTGCAATTTTCACAGTTCCTGGGGGAGGTAAGTATTTGTTAGTTTTACCAGGTGTAAGGAAATGCCTCCTTGGCATGGTTACCCCCTGACTTTTTGCCTTTGCTGATGCTATGTTTTGAATTGAAAGTGTGCTGAGGCCTGCTAACCAGGCCCCAGCACCAGTGTTCTTTCCCTAACCTGTACTTTTGATTCCACAATTGGCACACCCTGGCACCCAGATAAGTCCCTTGTAACTGGTACCTCTGGTACCAAGGGCCCTGATGCCAGGGAAGGTCTCTAAGGGCTGCAGCATGTATTATGCCACCCTAGAGACCCCTCACCCAG
Organism: Pleurodeles waltl; assembly: GCF_031143425.1. NCBI lineage: Eukaryota > Metazoa > Chordata > Amphibia > Caudata > Salamandridae > Pleurodeles > Pleurodeles waltl. Next base: position 755,652,795 of record NC_090449.1, on the reverse strand, counting down.
CCCAGACACACTGCTTACCAGCTTGTGTGTGCTAGTGAGAACAAAATGAGTAAGTCGACATGGCACTCCCCTCAGGGTGCCATGCCAGCCTCTCACTGCCTATGCAGTATAGGTAAGACACCCCTCTAGCAGGCCTTCCAGCCCTAAGGCAGGGTGCACTATACCATGGGTGAGGGTACCAGTGCATGAGCACTGTGCCCCTACAGTGTCTAAGCAAAACCTTAGACATTGTAAGTGCAGGGTAGCCATAAGAGTATATGGTCTGGGAGTCTGTTTTACACGAACTCCACAGCACCATAATGGCTACACTGAAAACTGGGAAGTTTGGTATCAAACTTCTCAGCACAATAAATGCACACTGATGCCAGTGTACATTTTATTGTAAAATACACCACAGAGGGCACCTTAGAGGTGCCCCCTGAAACTTAACCGACTATCTGTGTAGGCTGACTGGTTCCAGCAGCCTGCCACACTAGAGACATGTTGCTGGCCTCATGGGGAGAGTGCCTTTGTCACTCTGAGGCCAGTAACAAAGCCTGCACTGGGTGGAGATGCTAACACCTCCCCCAGGCAGGAGCTGTAACACCTGGCGGTGAGCCTCAAAGGCTCACCCCTTTGTCACAGCACCGCAGGACACTCCAGCTAGTGGAGTTGCCCGCCCCCTCCGGCCCCGGTCCCCACTTTTGGCGGCAAGGCCGGAGAAAATGATGAGAATAACAAGGAGGAGTCACTGGCCAGTCAGGACAGCCCCTAAGGTGTCCTGAGCTGAGGTGACTCTAACTTTTAGAAATCCTCCATCTTGCAGATGGAGGATTCCCCCAATAGGATTAGGGATGTGACCCCCTCCCCTTGGGAGGAGGCACAAAGAGGGTGTACTCACCCTCAGGGCTAGTAGCCATTGGCTACTAACCCCCCAGACCTAAACACGCCCTTAAATTTAGTATTTAAGGGCTCTCCCTGAACCTAGAAACTAGATTCCTGCAACTACAAGAAGGACTGCCTAGCTGAAAACCCCTGCAGAGGAAGACCAGAAGACAACAACTGCCTTGGCTCCAGAAACTCACCGGCCTGTCTCCTGCCTTCCAAAGAACTCTGCTCCAGCGACGCCTTCCAAAGGGACCAGCGACCTCTGAATCCTCTGAGGACTGCCCTGCTTCGACGACGACAAGAAACTCCCGAGGACAGCGGACCTGCTCCAAAAAGACTGCAACTTTATCCAAAGGAGCAGCTTTAAAGACCCCTGCAATCTCCCCGCAAGAAGCGTGAGACTTGCAACACTGCACCCGGCGACCCCGACTCGGCTGGTGGAGAACCAACACCTCAGGGAGGACCCCCGGACTACTCTACGACTGTGAGTACCAAAACCTGTCCCCCCTGAGCCCCCACAGCGCCGCCTGCAGAGGGAATCCCGAGGCTTCCCCTGACCGCGACTCTCTGAGTCTCCGAGGAAGCCCCCCCCTTTCCTGCCTGCAGCGCTGAAGAGATCCCTTGATCTCTCATTGACTTCCATTGCGAACCCGACGCTTGTTCTAACACTGCACCCGGCCGCCCCCACTTACAGGGTTCAGTTCTTGGTCCAAGGTAGCCCACCGTTGGGGGTTCAGAGCAACCCCAAAGTTACCACACCAGCAGCTCAGGGCCGGTCAGGTGCAGAGTTCAAAGTGGTGCCCAAAACGCATAGGCTCCAATGGAGAGAAGGGGGTGCCCCGGTTCCAGTCTGCCAGCAGGTAAGTACCCGCGTCTTCGGAGGGCAGACCAGGGGGGTTTTGTAGGGCACCGGGGGGGACACAAGCCCACACAGAAATTTCACCCTCAGCGGCGCGGGGGCGGCCGGGTGCAGTGTTAGAACAAGCGTCGGGTTCGCAATGGAAGTCAATGAGAGATCAAGGGATCTCTTCAGCGCTGCAGGCAGGCAAGGGGGGACTTCCTCGGGGAAACCTCCACTTGGGCAAGGGAGAGGGACTCCTGGGGGTCACTTCTGCAGTGAAAGTCCGGTCCTTCAGGTCCTGGGGGCTGCGGGTGCAGGGTCTTTTCCAGGCGTCGGGACTTAGGATTCAGAGAGTCGCGGTCAGGGGAAGCCTCGGGATTCCCTCTGCAGGCGGCGCTGTGGGGGCTCAGGGGGGACAGGTTTTGGTACTCACAGTCGGAGAGTAGTCCGGGGGTCCTCCCTGAGGTGTTGGTTCTCCACCAGCCGAGTCGGGGTCGCCGGGTGCAGTGTTGCAAGTCTCACGCTTCTTGCGGGGAGATTGCAGGGTTCTTTAAAGCTGCTCCTTTGGATAAAGTTGCAGTCTTTTTGGAGCAGGTCCGCTGTCCTCGGGAGTTTCTTGTCGTCGTCGGAGCAGGGCAGTCCTCAGAGGATTCAGAGGTCGCTGGTCCCTTTGGAAGGCGTCGCTGGAGCAGAGTTCTTTGGAAGGCAGGAGACAGGCCGGTGAGTTTCTGGAGCCAAGGCAGTTGTTGTCTTCTGGTCTTCCTCTGCAGGGGTTTTCAGCTAGGCAGTCCTTCTTCTTGTTGTTGCAGGAATCTAATTTCTAGGTTCAGGGAGAGCCCTTAAATACTAAATTTAAGGGCGTGTTTAGGTCTGGGGGGTTAGTAGCCAATGGCTACTAGCCCGGAGGGTGAGTACACCCTCTTTGTGCCTCCTCCCAAGGGGAGGGGGTCACATCCCTAATCCTATTGGGGGAATCCTCCATCTGCAAGATGGAGGATTTCTAAAAGTTAGAGTCACTTCAGCTCAGGACACCTTAGGGGCTGTCCTGACTGGCCAGTGACTCCTCCTTGTTTTTCTCATTATCTCTCCTTGACTTGCCGCCAAAAGTGGGGGCTGGGTCCAGGAGGCGGGCATCTCCACTAGCTGGAGTGCCCTGGGGCATTGTAACACGAAGCTTGAGCCTTTGAAGCTCACTGCTAGGTGTTACAGTTCCTGCAGGGGGGAGGTGTGAAGCACCTCCACCCAGAGCAGGCTTTGTTTCTGTCCTCAGAGAGCACAAAGGCTCTCACCGCATGAGGTCAGACACTCGTCTCTCAGCAGCAGGCTGGCACAGACCAGTCAGTCCTGCACTGAACAATTGGGTAAAATACAGGGGGTATCTCTAAGATGCCCTCTGTGTGCATTTTTTAATAAATCCAACACTGGCATCAGTGTGGGTTTATTATTCTGAGACGTTTGATACTAAACTTCCCAGTATTCAGTGTAGCCATTATAGAGCTGTGGAGTTCGTTTTTGACAGACTCCCAGCCCATATACTCTTTTGGCTACCCTGCACTTACAATGTCTAAGGTTTTGCTTAGACACTGTAGGGGCATAGTGCTCATGCACATATGCCCTCACCTGTGGTATAGTGCACCCTGCCTTAGGGCTGTAAGGCCTACTAGAGGGGTGACTTACCTATGCCACAGGCAGTGGGAGGTTGGCATGGCACCCTGAGGGGAGTGCCATGTCGACTTAGTCATTTTCTCCCCATCAGCACACACAAGCTGGCAAGCAGTGTGTCTGTGCTGAGTGAGGGGTCCCTAGGGTGGCATAAGACATGCTGCAGCCCTTAGAGACCTTCCCTGGCATCAGGGCCCTTGGTACCAGGGGTACCAGTTACAAGGGACTTACCTAGGTGCCAGGGTTGTGCCAATTGTGGAAACAATGGTACATTTTAGGTGAAAGAACACTGGTGATGGGGCCTGGTTAGCAGGGTCCCAGCACACTTCTCAGTCAAGTCAGCATCAGTATCAGGCAAAAAGTGGGGGGTAACTGCAACAGGGAGCCATTTCTTTACATTGTGTATAGAAAGCTGGCTTTGTATATACTCTATCAAAATGAGATATAGGCCCTCAACATGACCCTGGCGGTCTCACAGCCGATGGGCTGGCGGTGAAGACCGCCATAATGAGTGTGCCGGGTTGGTCTCTGCCAACCTACCACAACCTCGTTCAGACCGCCAGGGCGGTTGGACCCGTCAGGCCCGAGAGAAGTATCCCCGACTCAGCAGTCCAATGAAGACCGCCATTGGTACTTTGAGCCAGCTTTCCACCGGGGATTCCGCTGCGGGAGCACCGCCACAAAATCCCTGGTGGAAAAGCTACTGGTGACAGGGAATTTCTTCCCAGTCACTGGCAGGTGACTACAATCCCCGCTCTCCCCTGCAAGCACAATACCCTGACCCCACTCCCCCTCTTGCATACCAGAACCCCCCTCTCTTCTTCAGTTACAGCGCCCCCTCGCATACACGTACACAGACACCCACACACACCTTGCATACTCATTCACGCACCTCGCATACACTCATACACTGACATACATACATGCATACACTCACAAGCATTCATACATGCACTCACAAGCATTCATACATGCACTCACTTCAACATACACACGCATACACACATACATTCACACATACATTCACACATACATTCACACATAAATACACACATTCACACACGCATACATGCACCCACGCGGACAACACCCACTCACACATGCACACACAACACTTCCTAATCTCCCCGCCTCCATCGGACACCTGGCGTGTCATGTCCAGCAAGGTGGTTGTCCAGAAGGGAACGGGAACAGGGGCTTCCACTGCCGGCAGGGCCGTCCCATCAGGACAACGCCAGGTCGTATTACTGCTCGTAATACTGCTGGTAGACTCCTTTTGGCAGGGCAGAGCCAGTGGTGGAACCGCCCATGCGCCTCCGCCTGCCAGCACGACTACGCCAGGATTTCTACCCAAAATGTGCCAGAAATTCTGCAGTACTTGTAACATGGTGGGCGGAAAACTTTGGCGGTCTTTCAAAAATACTGCAAGAATCAAAATGAGGGCCATAGTGTGCACAGAGTCCAGCAGACCTCCTGGAGGCTTAACCGAGGTTAAAGTAGATAATACTAATGTTCCCTTTTGTGGTAGTGTGGTCGAGCAGTTAGGCTTATCCAAGGGTAGTGCATAGCATTTGTTGTATTCACAGAGGCAATAAATGAAGCACACAAACAGTGACTAACTCCAGGCTAGTGGTTTACATATAGCAAAAAATATATTTTGTTACTTTTTTTCTAGATAGCAGGTAAATACATTTGCAAGTAAGCATATGTATTAACACCACTTGGTTTCAATTTGGCAAGTTAAACGGTTTTCAAGTAAATACCAGTAATCTGTTTTAAAAGCTGACACACTGCAATTTTGAAACACAGTTATAGGGGGTAAGAAAAGTTAGTACAATTTCCACCAAACACCCTCAGTGATGCAGGGACGGCAGGGTGCAAACTCAGCCTCAGGCTCCCAACATCATTGGCAGTCCATAACATCAGTCAAATCGGTCTTGCAGATCATACAGAAGGGATATTCCCTCCCATCCAGTCTTTCCCTCCGTTTATACCCTTGTTAAACGAACGGCTGATGGAGAATCACAGTCTAGCTCTGCAAGTAAGTTATGTCTCTCTTGGCCAAGGGAGCCATAGAAAAGGTCCCAATATCGGAAGTAGGCAGTGGTTGTTACTCCCGCTACTTTCTGTTACTCAAAAGGAACAAGAGTCTTTGACCAATTCTAGATTTGTGGGCCGTCAATCTCTTCCTCAAAAAGGAGAAATTCAAATGTTCATTTTGGCTCAGGTCTTGTCTGCCCTAGACCAAGGAGGCTGGATGGTAGCGTTGGACTTGCAGGATGCGTATTTTCACATCCCCATCCTGCGTCGCCACAGGCGTTACTTGTGTTTCAAGGTGGGCCATGAGCACTTTGTTTACTGTGCTCCACTTCGGTCTTACCAGTGCCTCTCGGGTGTTCACCAAAGTTATGGCGGTGGTAGCAGCTCATCTGAGCAGGTTAGGGGTTTTAGTCCACCCCCAACTGCGACAACTGGCTATGGAAGGCTCCTTCGCCCCAGGCTGTTGACACCCAACTTCAGACTAAGGTGAAACTCCTGTATTCGCTTGGGTTCTCTACACACGTGCTGAGGTTACACCTGACTCCCTCTCAGAAGCTCCTCTTCATTGGATCTGTTCTGGACACACTGCAGTTTCAGGTTTATCCTCCTGATCAGCGAGTCCAGGATATTCACGTTATGGTTCCCATGTTTCAGCCTCTATCCTGGATTTCGGTGAGACAGACTGAGGCTGTTGGGCCTCATGGCCTCCTGCATCCTGTTAGTCAAATATGCCAGATGGTATGAGGGCTCTGCAGTGGGACCTGAAGTTCCAATGGGCACAGCATCAGGGGAATCTCACCGACACAGAACCTGCAAAAGATCTAAAGTGGTGAATAGTGAACTGCTATTGGGTTAGAGGCAGGCTCCTCTCCCTTCCCCTACCAGATTTTACAGTAGTGACAGATGTCTGACTTCTGGGATGGGGCGGCCATCTGGGAGAGTTGGAGATCAGAGGCCTCTAGTTGCACGTGGAGTCCAGACTCCATATCAACTTACTGGAGCTCCTGCGATTCAACTAGCACTGAAAGCATTTCTTCCTCTTGTAAAAGGGAAGATGGTACAGGTGTTCACGGATAACACCACCACAATGTAGTACTGCAACAAGCAGGGTGGTATGGGTTTGCGGATGCTTTGTCAAGAGACCCTGCTTATCTGGACATGGCTGGAACAGCAGCACATAACCCTGGTGGTTCAACACCTAGCAGGTTCTCTGATTGCCAGGGCAGACGGACTCCGCTGTCGATGCCTAGCGGATAACAAGTGGTGTCTCCACCTGGAGGTGGCACAAGGACTCTTTCAGCAGTTGGGAGAGCCTTGGTTAGATCTTTTCACCTCCTCAGATAATGCGCAATGTCTGCAGTATTGCGGTCGGCAGTATTGCGCGTTGGAGATTTTAAGGCAGCACTCGCACAGTGACTCATCGCAAGTGGAGTTCAGGGCTCCTGTATGCCTTTCCGCCCGTACCACTTCTGCCCAGAGTTCTCAAGAAAATCAAGAACTACCGGGCCCAAGTAATCCTTGTGGCTCCAAACTGGGCACGGAGAGTCTGGTAACCCCAGCTTCTGAAAATGAGCATCGATCCTCCGATCAGACTGCCCCTTCGAGAAGATCTTCTGTCACAGTAGCAGGGGGAAGGTTCTCCATCTGAACCTGTCAACGCTGCACCTTCATGCGTGGAGATTGAGCAGGGGACACTTGACAGCCTTCAAACTTTCTCCCGAAGTCTGTAAATTAATTCTGACAGGCTGGTGTACCTCCACTAAGATGGGATACGCCTGCCATTGGAAACACTTTGTAAATTATTGTACAGAAAGATCTATTGATCCTCTTTCTGCTTCTCTCTCTGACTTTCTCCTCTTTATCTTATCCCTTGACCAGCAGGGTTCTACCTTGGGCACTCTCAAAGGTTATTTTTCCGCCTCATCGGCGTTCTTTTGGCTGCCTGATCAGCCTTCATTATGCAAATCACATATTGTACATAGATTTCTCAAAGGGCTTGTACATACATTTCTCCCTACGCCCTTTGTTATGCCTCAGTGGGACTTAAATCTAGTTCACATTTCTCATGTGTGCTCCCTTTGAGCCATTACATAACTGTCCTCTCCAGCTGCTCACCATCAAGACAGCCTTCTTAATGGCAATAACATCTGCCAGGAGGATGAGTGAGATGCAGGCTTTCTCATCTAAGCCGCCATATCTCACCGTGTTCCTGGACAAGTTGGTTCTTGGAACTCGTGCCAAGGTGGTGACCCCATTTCACCTGGGTCAAAATATGACCCTGACCACCTTCTTTGCTCCCCCTCATTCCTCTAAAGAAGAGCAGCGACTCCACCTGCTGGACCCAAAAAGAATGTTGCAGTTCTACCTTGACAGTACAAAAGAGTTCTGGGTGGATGACCAACTCTCTGTTGGGTACGTGGGAGCAAAGAAGGGCCGGGCAATGCAGATACTAACCATTTCACGCTGGTTCGTTTTCTGCATTAAGATCTGCAACGCACTGGTCAAAAAGTAGCCTCCTGAGGGCTTGAGGGCTCATTCCGCCAGGGGCAAGGCTGCTACCACTGCGCTAGCATGAGATGTTCCAGTCCTGGATATCTGTCAGGCAGCAACATGGGCATTATTGCACATGTTTGCAGGACACTACTGCTTGGACAGTCAGGTTCGCCAACACTGACAATTTGCCTCTTCGGTCTTGTAGGACTTTTTAGTGTGAAGATCTGTCCACAGCCCACCGCCAGGATGTTATGGCCTGGGTACCTGTTCTAAGGTAAGGAATTTTCAGCTAGAAGTCTCTGTCAGATGAACAAGTTACTTACCTTTAGTAATGCAATGTCTGGTAGAGACTCTAGCTGCAGATTCCTTACACCCACCCATGCCTCCCCCTTTTGCGGACACATCAGAGATTGTCCCTTTCAGGGCCCTAGTTTTTGCACAGACAAACTGTTAGTAATTTCCATGGCTCTGTGCTTCTGGTGTGGAATTTAATAGAAAAGGAACTGATGTATGTGTGCCTGGGTGGCGCCTTTATAGGCGAGAGTGACTTCATAGATGGCTCAAACGATGCCATGTGGATCCGAGCACCGCCACCCAACGGCACGCACAAGGTTTTTGCCAAGCTGACGCCAGGAAATTCCATGCCAAGGAATAGTTAGATAGTCTCACCAGATAATGCGTTACCGAAGGTAAGTAACTTGTTCGTGATGCACTATACTCATTAGGCAGTCAGTGTGCTATAGAGAAGAATCAGTCCATCACAGGGCTGACTTCTTCTGCTTTCTCCTTAAAGTCTTACCACTGGTAGAGCAGATCATGTAGATTTCCAGTCGAGGGTGTGCAGCAGGAGCCCCTCCTCCATAGGCTGATTAGCTGGAGTATCGTGGGACAGAGTCCCCTTACAAGCCCCCTGCTAACCTGGGCTCTGCAAAGCAACATAGCACAAAAAGCGTCCATATAATTGGTAACGGATACTGTATTTCAACAGCCTCATGTTGATGAATCAACTCAAGCAGTCACTCGCATAGTTTCCCATCCAAACCCACCTTAAGTGCAGACACATCACTACACCAATGTGTGCAGTCCCAAGTGGATGAACAAGAACTTCTATTTGAAATGCTTTTGAAAAAAATGCAAATTTATGATTTTAAGGCAGAGTTCAATATGGTAGAGTGATCAGCAAAAAATTGCGTCTTGTAATATGTCTGTTATAAGACGTATCAGGGCTATAATAGAGTTTGTGTTACAGGAATTGTGCTCAAATTATAGACTCCATTTATTATATACGTCACTCCAAAGAAAAAACCAGGGAAGTGTGTATGAAATCTGGAGCGCACATTTTTACAGTAAATTCACCTGAAATCTTGATAAAAGCCTCATGATCTCTCTATGCTACTGAACTAATTATTAGTATTTTTGAAACCTTGTTTGTGGTTTTATTTGTATGCAATAATGAAATCTCATAAAGTCATCTATTCTGCTTTAATTTTTTTCAGTAAGATAATGTAAATATATAATAATAAACAAAGTCTGTTTAACAATTAAATGCATCTGTCATAAAATGCGTTTTTTTGTCAATCTCTGTATGGGGTCATTATTTTCTTTGTTAGGGGAAGCAAAAGCTAACGCACCGTGTGTTATATTCATTGACGAATTGGATTCTGTCGGTGGAAAGCGAATCGAATCTCCAATGCATCCTTATTCAAGACAGACCATAAACCAACTGCTTGCTGAAATGGATGGGTAAATAACATTAGTTTTTTTTATTTTTATCTATGAATATTTACCATGCTTAATTTAGAGCAGAACTGGAATTGAATGATGTTTGTTTTTTAGAAAATAGACTTCTCATGTTGTTTAAATGTTAACTTTCTCAAAGCAGATATTCTAGAGGAGAAGCCCAAACAATCCAAGACAAAAGGAATTTTATTACCACCTATATAATCAAAATAATCCAAATATCCATATTGATTACTTTTCAATTCAACACCTAATTTCACTAGAATGGTTACCTTTACATCCTAAATTCCAGGGTATCGATAACAAAAGAACAGATTCCACTCAATTGATCATGTACGAGCAACCTAGTTTATTTCAATAATCATTTTGAGGGGAATAGGCTAGAGCCCTATTTTTGCATGCCCATTTAAATTCCACACATACCAGAATTCTGAGTACTGAGGTAAAAACAAACTCCCAAAATCTTCTCCAGGTAAATTTCAAAGGTCAAACCTATTGAAATTTACTGGGGAAAAATGTCCAGTCAGCACTAGCACATGCAGATTTGCTGCACTAAACAACCAAACCTGCATGTAATGCTCCGTTTTGGTGGGCAAAACTCAGAATCGATGATAACTAGTACACCGATTACATTTTTCACATCTCAATGTCCGATTTTGTAGGGTGTGACAATTATTGCACCTGACACCAGGAGACTCCTAATATTGGCCTAGATCTTATTGTTTCGGACCCTGCTACAAATGGGGTCTGTAGTTGGTAGTCAGTTTACACCCTGTCCAAGAGGGGACCCTGACTCTAGTCAGGCTAAGGGAGTCACACACCTAAAATATCCTTTCCTCACCCCCTTGGTAGCTTGGTGCGAGCAGTAAGGCTTATGTCAGAGGCAATGTGTAAAATATATATATATAGACATACATGCATACATCCCTGTCCACCCACGCCCCCCACCCACCTCTTTCGTAAATTCATAAAAATGTTACTAGACATGCAGGTCTAGTAACTTAAATATTCTACTCGACCTAACTGTAATGTACTTGACACATAAACGGGTCTCAGATTGTGTGATCTAGGCAAATAGTTTACAGAGTCGCCTTTTTCTTAATTCTCACATATGATTGCACCTTCAAATATGTGAGCTCAGTTTCTCCAGTATTGGATCTTTCATAGATTCACATGCTTGAATCATCCCCGTCGTCGAGGTGGGAGTCTCACGTTAACTTCAAATACATATAGCGTTAAGTGCAACACACTGGGCCTTTATGGCCCAAATAGGCACTTTTATAGCCTATCCATGTTATTTTATCAAAAGGAACCAAACTTGAGCTACAGCCACTCAGGTGTCAAGAGCCTCTAGAATACTCCCAACAGAGGCTGTTTCCCTCAGATTTTCGACTGCACTTCGTGTGAAGGGAGTCTCCCTAAGCTCTGCTCAGTTTAGTCATCTGACAGGATTATTTTCTCTCAGAGAACCCAGCTTTGCAGTGGACAATATGTCCCAACAGACTAAGTAAGACTTTTCAGAGACTGTGGCATTTGTGGGAAGAAAAGACTGCATATTGATAATCCCCACAAGAAATGCATCTACTGCCTGCATCCAGATCACACGGTAAGAGACTGTAAGATCTGTCGCACCTTCAGTCACAAAACAATCAAGGACCGTGAGGGTAGGCTTTTGTTGTGGCTCCAAAAGCAGAAGGCCATGGAAAATCCCTTTGGATGAGAGTGAAGCCTCATCTCACACTTCTCACTCTTTGAAAGACCTGGAGAGAAGGCAAAACTGCCTACAGAGCCTCCAAGAAAGGTGACTATAAAGACAAAATATATTTCTGTGGAGAAACATAAGTGCCAGGAGAGTGCTACCTCGGGATCAGAGACCCGCTAAAGACTCTGAAAGTTTCACTCAGAGCCTACACCTTTGGGGAAAAAAGGCACCCTGAAGAAGTGCCTCTCTGTCCCTCTCACCGGAAAAGGACCTGGTAAGATTCTTCTCAGATGGTGCCAAAAAAAGGCCTGTCGATGACGACCGTGTCTATGGTCACTGCGACGACCGTAACGTCAACGTTTACTACAGCGGTGTCCCCAGTGATCGTTACGTTGTCACCACGTTCAACGACAATCATTAACGCCAAGATCTATAAGAAGGCATCGACGACGACGGCGTAGTCGGCGACAGAAGCCTCGTTGTTCCATCCGTCGACTACGGCACCGTCGAGGACATTGTCGTCGGGAGATTTTATGGTGCAACAGGACTCTGCAAGATTCCACCCTCTTTCTTTCATCACCATGGGGGAAAAAACATCTCCAATTCTTCCGAGGCATACCTCCCCGAGCAAGGTGTTGCCGTACCCTCCTCAGCATCTCCTGGATGATGATGATGACATTTATTCTCAGGAGGAGAGAATGTTTGGTGCAGCCAATAGTCCGTCGCAACTACATGTAAAATGTCAGGACCTGGATGAGGAGGATGAAGGGCAGGAACAGCCCACCCATTCGTCTGCTGTACTCCAACAGGATCCATCATACCCTGCATTTGAGACGAAGGCTTCCTTTCCCATGCCTAGATAGTTAGTGTCAGACCTCCAGGGTATGTTGAAAGATTATTAGCGAAGGTTTACACCATCGATGCTGATGACTCCATCCAGGCCCTACAACCCTCCGATACCTCTGCAAACCCCTGTTACCAGTCACCTGGGCACGCCACACAGAAGCATCCAGTTTGTCATCAACCACAGGATGATCATATCTCTACAGATGAGGAGAGAGAAGAAGGGGTTGTATATGTTTCAATGAAGGGACCCGGAGGTCACTCTAGCGGTGCAGGCAGGCACAGGGGGGGCTTCTCAGGACAGCTACCACCTGGACTAGGCAGAGGGTTGCCTGGGGTTCACTCCTGCGCTAAAGTTCGGTTCCTGGGGGCTACGGGTGCAGTGCTGGTTCCAGGCGTCGGGTCCCTTGTTACAGGCAGTCACGGTCAGGTGGAGCCTCTGGATTCTCTCTGCAGGCGTTGCTGTGGGGACTCGTGGGGGGGGGGGGGGTCGTCTCTGGTTACACACGGGCTCTTTGCTTGTGTATGTTGGATTTTGTCGTTTTGGTCTTGTTTTAGTCAGATAAATATTGGCTATGTTTCTAAACTGGTATAGAGTCCTTTTTTCGTGTCTTCACTGTGTTACTATGTGTGTGCAGGGCATGAAAAATCCAGTTGACCACTCGCATTGGCGAGTCTTATTTGATCAGGTAAAGCTATTGTTAATACTTACTCGTCCCTTTTGGCGAGTTGACACTAAACCAGGTGTTCTGTTCAGTTAAAAAGTGGAGGGGCAATAAAAGATGCCTTTAAATCTTTTTCTTATGTCACATTTGCTCTGTGTTCACCGACAGAGGTCAAACGTCTGTTTTTCTTACAATTAATTTTCCTTCTGACTGCAGAGTTCCAGTCCTTTGCAAGGTGAACTGTGACCTGTTGCTTACAATGTAAAATAAAAGGATAAACAGTGTCCGGTTGTCCTAACATACATTTACATGACTAAGTCAACCAAGCAGACATTTCAAAACGTATTTCAGTAGTTGTGAAAGCACTTTTGTATATTTCTGTGTGATTAAAACATATTTTAATAGGATGAAAAGAAATCAGAATACTTTACATGTTGATGTGCAAAGGATCTATGTTTTCTGAAACCAAATTTTCACAGATTGTTAATACACTATATAGTTGTAAGGAAATGCCTCCTTGGCATGGTTACCCCCTAACTTTTTGCCTTTGCTGATGCTAAGTTTCAAGTGAAAGTGTGCTGGGACCCTGCTAACCAGGCCCCAGCACCAGTGTTCTTTCCCTAACCTGTACATTTGTCTCCACAATTGGCAAACCCTGGCATCCAGGTAAGTCCCTTGTAACTGGTACCCCTTACAGCCCTAAGGCAGGGTGCACTATACCATAGGTGCGGGCATAGGTGCATGAGCACTATGTCCCTACAGTGTCTAAGCAAAACCTTAGACATTGTAAGTGCAGAGTAGCCATAAGAGTATATGGTCTGGGAGTCTGTCTAACACAAACTCCACAGTTCCTTAATGGCTACACTGAAAACTGGGAAGTTTGGTATCAATAAATGCACACTGATGCCAGTGTACATTTTATTGTGAAATACACCCAGAGGGCATCTTAGAGATGCCCCCTGAAAACATACCCGACTTCCAGTGTGGGCTGACTAGTTTTGCCAGCCTGCCACATACCAGACATGTTGCTGGCCACATGGGGAGAGTGCCTTTGTCACTCTGTGGCTAGTAACAAAGCCTGTACTGGGTCGAGGTGGTTCTCACCTCCCCCTCCAGGAACTGTAACACCTGGTGGTGAGCCTCAAAGGCTCACCCCCTTTGTTACATCGCCACACGGCATCCCAGTTAGTGGAGATGCCTGCCCCCTCCGGCCACGGCCCCACTTTTGGCAGCAAGGCCAGAGGAGATAATGAGAAAAACGAGGAGTCACTGGCCAGTCAGGACAACCCCTAAGGTGTCCGGAGCTGAGGCGACTCTGACTTTTAGAAATCCTCCATCTTGCAGATGGAGGATTCCCCCAATAGGATTAGGGATGTGCCCCCCTCCCCTCAGGGAGGAGGCACAAAGAGGGTGTAGCCACCCTCAGAGCTAGTAGCCATTGGCTACTAACCCCCCAGACCTAAACACACCCCTACTGCGACCCTGTGAGTAGTCAGAGTTGACCCCCCTAAGCCCCCCCCAGCTACGCCTACAGAGGGAATCCAGAGGCTCCCCCTGACCGTGACTGCCTGCTTCAAAGAACCCGACGCCTGGTAAAGACACTGCACCCGCAGCCCCCAGGACCTGAAGGATCCGACCTCCAGTGCAGAAGCGACCCCCAGGTGGCCCTCTCCCTTGCCCAGGTGGTGGCTACCCCGAGGAGCCCCCCACTTGCCTGCCTGCTTCGCTGAAGAGACCCCTGGGTCTCCCATTGAAACCTATTGCAAACCCGACGCCTGTTTGCACTCTGCACCCGGCCGCACCTGTGCCGCTGAGGGTGTACTTTTTGTGCTGACTTGTCTCCCCCCCACCCCCCCCCCCCCCCCCCCCCCCCCAAACCCCCCTGGTCTGCACACCGAAGTCGCGGGTTCTTACCTGCTGGCAGGCTTGAACCGGGGCATCCTCTTCCCCATTGAAGTCTATGCGTTTTGGGCACCACTTTGACCTCTGCACCTGACCGGCCCTGAGCTGCTGGTGTGGTAACTTTGGGGTTGCCCTGAACCCCCAACGGTGGGCTACCTTGGACCCAACTTTGAACCCTGTAGGTGCTTTACTTACCTGCAAATCTAACCAATACTTACCTCCCCCAGGAACTGTTGGAAATTGCACTGTCTAGTTTTAAAATAGCTTATTGCCATTTTTGTCAAAACTGTACATGCTATTGTGTTGATTCAAAGTTCCTAAGATACCTGAGTGAAATACCTTTTATTTAAAGTATTGTTTGTAAATCTTGAACCTGTGGTTCTTAAAATAAACTAAGAAAATATATTTTTCTATATAAGAACCTATTGGCCTGGAATTGTCTTTGAGTGTGTGTTCCTCATTTATTGCCTGTGTGTGTACAACAAATGCTTAACACTACCCTCTGATAAGCCTACTGCTCGACCACACTACCACAAAATAGAGCATTAGAATTATCTCTTTTTGCCACTTTCTTATCTCTAAGGGGAACCCTTGGACTCTGTGCATGCTATTTCTTACTTTGAAATAGTACACACAGAGCCAACTTCCTACATTGGTGGATCAGCGGTGGGGTACAAGACTTTGCATTTGCTGGACTACTCAGCCAATACCTGATCACACGACTAAATTCCAAAAATTGTCATTAGAAACAGATTTTTGAAATTTGAGCTATTTTTCTAAATTTTTAAAAGTCCTGCTAGGGCATTGTGTTAGTCCCTGTTAGCATTTCTTTTAGAGTTTAAAAGTTTTGTAAAAGTGTGAATTAAGTTCTAGAGATAGTTTTAGATTCTTAAAAAGTATTCCAACTTTTAGGAACAAAATGTCTACTACAGAAGAAATAGTGATGGAACTCAACCTCACCCCTTACCTGTATCTTAGGAAGTCAGAGTTAAGGTCTCTCTGTAAAATCAAAAAGATAAAACGGCTTCTCCTCCCCAGCCTTGACACCTTTTTCCAAAGGGAGAGGGTGTAACACCCTCTCTCTGAGGAAGTCCTTTGTTCTGCCTTCCTGGCCAAGGCCTGGCTGGACCCCAGGAGGGCAGAAACCTGTCTGAGGGGTTGGCAGCAGCAGCAGCTGCAGTGAAACCCCGGGAAAGGTAGTTTGGCAGTACCCGGGTCTGTGCTAGAGACTCTGGGGATCATGGAATTGTCTCCCCAATGCCAGAATGGCATTGGGGTGACAATTCCATGATCTTAGATATGTTACATGGCCATGTTCGGAGTTACCATTGTGACGCTGTACATAGGTAGTGACTTATGTACAGTGCACGCGTGTAATGGTGTCCCGCACTCACAAAGTCTGGGGAATTTGCCCTGAACGATTTGGGGGCACCTTGGCTAGTTCCAGGGTGCCCACACACTAAGTAACTTAGCACCCAAACTTTACCAGGTAAATGTTAGACATATAGGTGACTTATAAGTTACTTAAGTGCAGTGGTAAATGTCTGTGAAATAACGTGGACGTTATTTCACTCAGGCTGCAGTGGCAGGCCTGTGTAAGAATTGTCAGAGCTCCCTATGGGTGGCAAAAGAAATGCTGCAGCCCATAGGGATCTCCTGGAACCCCAATACCTTGGAAAGCAGAGAGAGCATAACCACTGAGGTTCTGGTTAGCAGAGCCTCAGTTAGACAGTTAGTCATCACACAGGGAACACATACAGGGCACACTTATGAGCACTGGGGCCCTGGCTGGCAGGGTCACAGTGACACATACCCCCATATTTCACTGTATATATGTTGTTTTAGTGTAACATGCCAGGCAAGATGGTACTTTCCTACACCTATGTTATCCTATGGACACTAACCTGGGGTTACAACTCTGTAGGAAGTTCGCTCTGTATATACTATCTCAAAGTAAGAGAGAGTGTGCACAGAGTCCAAGGGTTCCTCTTAGAGGTAAGATAGTGGCAAAATTAAAAAATTCTAATGCTCTATTTTGTGGTAGTGTGGTCGAGCAGTAGGCTTATCAGAGGGTAGTGTTAAGCATCTGTTGTACGCACACAGGCAATAAATGAGGCACGCACACTCAAAGGCTAACTCCAGGCCAATAGGTTTTTATATAGAAAAATATATTTTCTTAATTTATTTTTTAGAACCACAAGTTCAAGATTTTAAGTAAATACATAAAATGCAAGGTACTCCACACAGGTAAGTTAGGAACTTTGAATTAGAGCAATAACATATACAGTTTTTGTTAAAATGGCAATAAGCTATTTTAAAAGTGGACACACTGCACAAATCAATAGTTCCTGTGGGAGGTAAGTAATGGTTAGATTGTGAGGTAAGTAAGACACTTATAAGTCTCAGTTCCAGGGCATAGCCAGCCCACCGTTGTGGGTTCAAGGCAACCGCAAAGTTACCACACCTGCAGCTCAGGGCTGTTCAGGTGCAGAGGTCAAAGAGGTGCCCAAAACACATAGGTGCCTATGGAGAACAGGGGTGCTCCGGTTCCAGTCTGCCAGCAGGTAAGTACCCACGTTCTTAGGGGGCAGACCAGGGGGGTTTTGTAGAGCACTCGGGGGGGGGGGGGGCACAAGTAGGCACACAAAACACACCCTCAGCTGCACAGGGGTGGCAGGGTGCAGTGTGCAAAGCATGCGTCGGGTTTTGTATTGGTTTCAATGGAGGGACCCGGGGGGTCACTCTAGTGGTGCAGGCAGGGCACAGGTGGGCTTCTCAGGCCAGGCAACACCTGGGCTAGGCAGAAGGTTCCTTCTGGTCCTGGGGACTGCGGGTGCAGTGCTTGGTCCAGGCGTCGGCTCCTTTGTTACAGGCAGTCGCGGTCAGGGAGAGCCACTGGATTCTCTCTGCAGGCATCTCTGTGGGGGTCCAGGGGGGTCGTCTCGGGCTACTCAAGGGGTCGCACCTGTGGTGTTAGTTCTCTGGATCTTGAGTCGGGGGCGTCGGGTGCAGAGGTTGAAGTCTTACGCTTCTGGTGGGAAGAGTGAAATCTTTGAAAGTTGCAAGATTGTTTCTGTTTCTTGAGCAGAGCCGCTGCTCACAGGAGTTTCTTGGTCTTGGGGTTCAGAGCAGTCCTCTGAGGCTTCAGAGGTCGCTGGTCCCTGTTGGATGCATCGCTGGTTGCAGGTTTTTGAATCAGGAGACCGGACGGTAAGGCTGGGGCCAAAGCAGTTGTCGTCAACCGTCGTTGTCTGCAGGCTTGTAGGTCAGCAGTCCTTCTTCTTTGGTTCAGGTTGCAGGAATCTGATTTCCTGGGTTCTGGGGTGCCCCTAAATACTAGATTTATGGGTGTGTTTAGGTCGGCGAGAGCAGTAGCCAATGGCTACTGTCCTCGAGGGTGACTACACCCTCTTTGTGCCTCCTCCCTGTGGGGAGGGGGGCACATCCCTAATCCTGCAGGGGGAATCCTCCAAAACAACGATGGAGGATTTCTAAAGGCATGGGTCACCCCACCTCAGGACACCTTAGGGGCTGTCCTGACTGGTGGGTGACTCCTCCTTGTTTTTCTCATTATCTCCTCCAGCCTTGCCGCCAAAAGTGGGGGCAGTGGCCGGAGAGGCGGGCATCTCCACTAGCTGGGATTCCCTTGGGTGCTGTAACAAAAGGGGTGAGCCTTTAAGGCTCACCGCCAAGTGTTACAGTTCCTGCGGGGGGAGGTGAGAAGCACCTTTACCCAGTACAGGCTTTGTTCCTGGCCACAGAGTGACAAAGGCACTCTCCCCATGTGGCCAGCAACTCGTCTGGTTGTGGCAGGCTGGCAGAAACTAGTCCGCCTAACACTAGAAGTCAGATTGGTATTCCTGGGGCATCTCTAAGATGCCTTCTGGTTGTATGTTAAATACATTTCTCACTGGCATCAGTGTGCATTTATTGTGCTGAGAAGTTTGATTTCAAACTTCCCACATTTCAGTGTAGCCATTATGGAACTGTGGAGTTCGTGTTTGACAAACTCCCAGACCTTATACTCTTATGGCTACCCTGCACTTACAATGTCTAAGGTTTTGCTTAGACACTGTAGGGGCATGTTCTCATGCACATATGCCCTCACCATTGGTATAGTGCACTCTGCCTTAGGGCTGTAAGGCCTGCTAGAGGGGTGACTTACCTATGCCACAGGCAGTGTGAGGTTGGCATGGCACTCTGAGGGGTGTGCCATGTCGACTTAGTCATTTTCTCCCCACCAGCACGCACAAACTGTGAGGCAGTGTGCATGTGCTGAGCGAGGGGTCCCCAGGGTGGCATAAGACATGCTGCAGCCCTTAGATACCTTCCCTGGCATCAGGGCCCTTGGTACCAGGGGTACCAGTTATAAGGGACTTATCTGAGTGCCAGGGTTGTGCCAATTGTGGAAACACAGGTACAGTTTAGGGAAAAAACACTGGTGCTGGGGCCTGATGAGCAGGGACCCAGCACACTTTCAATCAAAACTTGGCATCAGCAAAGGCAAAAAGTCAGGGGGGGTAACCATGCCAAGGAAGCATTTCCTTACACTATATACCTACCTTTGGTGTTTTAGTACTTCCCAAATCCTAAGGGTCCTTGGGTGGTAGTGATTTTCGCATTCCATTTTATTTTAGTATATGGATTGCATAGGGCATGGACTCCGGTTAGGAGATATGACAAAGTTAGTTTAGTGTGTGTTTTATAATAAATAATAAAAAAGAATTCAAGCACTGGTGTGGTTCTTTCCTATGTGCACATCACTGACTGAGCTATGTGGTATTTGCAGCTGCGTTACACCCCCCTGGTTACGCCTTAGCTGCTCTCCACAGCTACCCTTTGAGAGCTCTGGTTATCTAGAACCTCTTACACAATCACTAAGGGTTGCCTGCACTCAGTACAGGGTGCCTTACCTTTAGGTGTACACCATATTCTGAGCCAGCCTCCTACAAACATATCTTACCGGTCTCTTCTAGCATGAAGATAAAATGTTGCTGAAAGAAGCGAACAACCAAATGACCAATTGGGCTGAATACACCACTACATTGTTAGAACTAGTTCAATCCAATACATTAAAAAAAATAAAGTTACTGTTTTGGAATGCCCAACATATTACAACCCCTTAATCAGGAAGGAAAAGTTATGCTTTTTTATTTTGACTTGACGCTTTTCTAAACCTGAACAACATATCAAATTAACACATTTGCATGAATGACTGTAATTGTTTAATAATGCTCTATAAGTGAGCAGTTCCCTGTTGAATAGTGATGATTGCCACATTAGGTCCAGTGCTAGTTTTCAGCAATCTTTTACTATAATACCACCTGTCCATTCTCTTCATGGGTAAATATTACTTCATATAATTGGCAATACGATGTGTGAGACTAGGGTGTCAGGCTATCTCATACAGCCATATTTGGTTATGTGGGGCATTGCTGTTCAATAAAACCAGCCAGGTTAGTTTACCCACCAATACAACCCATGGCTTAATGCAGCAAATATCTAAAACCAAGTAGTGAGATCCCAACTCCAAATAAAGTATTTTCTTCTTCTACTCAGTTTCAGTTTTCCTACGGAGCCGGAAAGTGACCCTTCTCTTGTAGGGGATTTCCATGTATAGTCATAAGCACTGAATAGTTCCGCGTGCCTGCGGGGACCCCGGAGCACTGATGTGAAGTATATTCTTAAGTGCAAATACCAGCCCTTTGAAAAAAGGTCTGTCAAAAAACACTTAAGAATAACACTGTGCAGCCTATGCGAACAGCTACAAAGGCCAAATTGTTGAAAAGAAAACAGTTGTAGTGTAAATTCACGTTCAAACACCTATTTATTCTAGAAATGTAATCACAAATACATTCTCATACTTTATTTACACTTCTCATGAGAATAAAACAATGCAGGGCAGTGTAGCCCATAGGCTGCCATTATACAGAATGTAAATAGAGCTGTGCCTTTAAGAAAGTAAAGTCTTCCTGTATCCCACCATGCACAGCAAAAGGCAGTTGCCTCAGTTCTTTTTTCCGGCTCCTTTCTGACAGGACCCTGAAGCATTGAGCTCTACCTCACAAAGCCTTTTTTTGACAGAAATTCATTCAAAATCTTTTGAATTTCAATTTCACTCGACGTTTTTAATATTGAGTGATCATTTGCTACTTTTTTCTGTTAAATTCTGACAGAAATTTGAGGTTTTTCTAGTTTAGAAATGCCTTCACTTTTTGATAAATGCCCTTCTTGTGGCAGAAAAAAGGCTAAAACAGACCCACATCGAGTCTGTATAATTTGCCTTCCATCCAGCCACAAACCTGAATCGTGTGACATCTGTAAAACTTTCTCCAGAAGAACTCTTCGTGATAGGGAGAAAATCCGACTTCAGGCAAGAGAGGACAGGAGAAAAAGTGGTCATTCTGCCACAGAGCGAGGAGAAGGTCAGTCTTCTACCAGGGCTCACCCTGTTTCTTCTGCAACTCCTACCAGACCTGCTCAAAAACGGCACAGGTCTCAGACGACGTCGAGGGCTTCGACGTCGAGACCGGGAACGGCGCCAACATGCTTGCCGTCGAGGACTGGTTCACCGGCGAGGAAGAAGCATCGCCGTCGAGAGGATCTGGGTCGCCGTCGACGCGGCGAGGACGATCCACGTCGAGGAGATCTGAGTCCGGTTCGCCGTCGACACGGCGAGGGCGGTCGCCGTCAAGAGAGAGTGCTCGCCGTCGGAGACGTTCGCCGTCACCACATCGACGTTGAGGGTCGTCGTCGAGAGGTTCTCAACGGCGAGAGGAATCGACGTCAAGAGGCACCCGCCGTCACCGCACTTCGACGTCGAGGAGTGTGTCGATGTCGAGGCGACAATCAAAGAGACCTAGAAGGGTTTATACCACTTCAGAATCCTCGGCCTCACTCATCCTGCTTCCAGCGTCTCCACAGCTCTCTCCTCAACAGTCGCCATTGCCGCAGACACCAGTAACACCTACGGCTCCTCTTCCGGCTCCTCCTTCAGTGTCTGTTCTGAGGACTCCAACGCGATCCATAAGGCATTCTAGACATTCCTCTAGACGTTCGTCTTCCTCTCGGCACCATCGTCATGAGTCACGGCAGAGATCTCCGCATTCACGTCATAGACATTCTTGTTCGTCTACACGGGACTACTCTCCAACCCTATCGGACTCACCGTCCCCAAGAGTGTCCCCCATAGACGACGTGAATACATTCCAGGAGATCTTAGTGCGAGGAGCGACCAAACTGAATATCCCGCTGGCGGTACCTGCTCCATCGACATCAGTAATCTTCGAGACGTTGCACCAGAGGACATCTTCGAGACCTTTGCTTCCACTGGTTCCGGGTCTTATTGAACCGGCAATGGGTATTTTTCTGACACCGGCCACAACGAAATCTGCTCCTTCCAGACTTATTAAGAAGTATCGTCCACCGGAACAAGATCCTCTATTCTTGAGGTCGGACCCAGTGCTGGACTCGGTGGTTATAGTAGCGGCAAAGAAGTTGCACTCTACATCACCGTCTTCCTCCTCACCTCCGGATAAAGAGAGCAGAAAGATCGATGCTGAAGGCCGAAAAGTATGCTCTACTGCAGCCATCACAATGAAAGCAGCCAGCGCCACTGCTTTATTAGGGAGATACGATCGGGCCCTCTGGGACTCTATACTGCAGTTTGCGGAGCATCTTCCTAAGGACAAAAGGGAAGATTTCCTGGAGGTCGTGGGTGAGGGAGCCATGGTTTCTAACCAGGTAATAAGCGCTGCTGCTGATTCTTCGGTGCTGTCTGCACATAACTACGCTCACGGAATAGCGCTAAGAAGACATGCATGGTTGCGATTAACATCTCTCAAACCAGAAGCTCAGCAGAGAATACAGAATTTACCTTTCTCAGGCTCCACTTTGTTTGGCTGTCATGCCGATGACGAGATGGCCAGGATGAAGTCTGAGCTAGACACTCTAAAAGCGGTAGGCATGGAACGCCTGAAAGAACAACGAAAAGTATTCCGTCCATATCAGCGAAGACTTTTCACCCACAGGTATCAGACACCACACTGGATGTCTTCACGCCCCCAGCAGCCGCAGCAGCATCAAAGGGCCTTCTCCACACAACGAAAGTCGACAAGGGGTCGTTCAACACCACAAACTCAGGCAACTCGACAGGCTCCCGCGTCTAAGCCCTGAATCTTCGCTTCCCCCCTCCTCCGTTATCCACTCCGGTAATCATCTGGACGAGTGGCTACACATCACATCAGACGCCTGGGTATTGAATATTGTGCGATATGGTTACGCTCTCAGATTCACCAGTCCTCCACCATCTGTTCCACCCAAACCAGCCAACCACCACCTCGAAGCTCTTCAGTTAGAAGTCACTATTCTATTACAAAAAAGAGCTATAGAACCTGTCCCGATCAGCCAGCAAGGGAAAGGGGTTTATTTGAGGTATTTTCTTGTGCCAAAAAAGGACAAGCAACAGTTTCGTCCCATTCTAGATCTAAGGAGAGCAAACAAGTGGATTCGCAAAGAGAAATTCAGAATGCTATCCTTGCACCAAATTTACCCACATCTTCGTCAGGGCGACTGGCTCTGTGCGATAGACCTTTGCGACGCTTATTTTCATATTCCGGTGACCAAGAAACATCAAAAATTCCTAAGGTTCACGGTCGGAAAACGTCATTACCAATTTGCGGTTCTACCATTCGGCCTCAAATCAGCGCCGAGAACTTTTTCCAAATGCATGGCGGTGGTAGCCGCCCACTTGAGGAAACATCGAATATTTGTCTACCCCTATCTAGACGATTGGCTCATAAAGGCCTCCAGTTATCTAGAGGCGCAACAACATTTCAAATGGGCTCTACAGCTGTTCTCAGTCTTCAAGTCAATCTCCTGAAGTCCACAGCAACGCCTGTTCAGAGGTTGCATTACTTAGGGGCCATTATAGATACCAATCTAGGAAAGGTGTTTCCTTCGGAGGAACGACGATTATCGATTCTCCAAAAGTGCAAACAACTACAGGGAACTCCACAGACCACTGCAAGAGTAATAGCTTCTCTACTGGGCTCGATGGCGTCTTGTATCCATCTCGTTCCCAATGCTCGCCTCCATATGAGACCCTTACAGGAAGACCTGGAGGATCAATGGTGTCAACTGATGGACGATTGGGAGAGCAAAGTCCTCCTTTCTCCCCACGCCCTACAGTCCCTCAAGTGGTGGTGTTCACCCAACAGTCTCTTGGTGGGGATTCCTTTCCAACAACAGCCTCCAGCTCAAACCATCGTAACAGACGCGTCACTGCTCGGATGGGGAGCGCACATGGATCATCTTCGAGTCCAAGGCAAATTGTCACACAGAGAGAGTCTCTATCATATCAACCTGCTGGAGCTTCGCGCAGGCCACCTTGCGCTCAAAGCCTTCCTTCCCTCTCTGAAAGCGGAAACTCTCCTTCTCCAGACGGACAACGTGGCCACTATGTATTACGTAAACAAACAAGGAGGCACCAGGTCCAGGATTTTATCCAGAGAGGCTCAGACAATCTGGCATTGGCTTCTAGCCAGGAACCTGTCGCTAGTGGCAACTCACCTGCCTGGCATCCAGAATGTTCAAGCGGATGCTCTCAGCCGCGTAATGGACGAGAACCACGAATGGGTGTTACACGACGACGTCGTTCGTTCCATTTTCACACTATGGGGTACCCCCTCTATAGACCTATTCGCAACCCCAGAAAACAAAAAAATGCCAAAACTTCGCCTCCAGATATTACCATCCAGGGACACTGGGGAATGCCCTGTGGATAAGCTGGTCAGGAGCATTTCTTTACGCCTTTCCACTGCTTCCCCTGATTCCGGCGGTCCTCCAGAAGTTATCTAATGCTCAGTCCAAAATGATCCTAATTGCTCCGGAATGGCCACGCCAATGGTGGTTTCCAGACCTTCTTCACCGGTCACTCAAACCACACATCAGGCTGCCTTATCGTCCGGACCTGCTCCCGAAGTTCAGAGGGCAGATATCTCATCCCAACCTCTCATTGTTTAGTTTGGCAGCAAAGCTCCTGAGCTAGTGCAATATGGACACTTGAACCTACCTCAGGACTGTATGGAAATCCTGAAAGAAGCAAAGCGCCCTTCCACACGATCGGCTTATGCAAGCAAGTGGAAGAGATTCTGTGTGTGGTGTTTAGACAACAACATTGACCCGGTATCCTGTGGAGAGGAATCTATCCTGCCATACTTGCTAAGTTTGGCAAAATCGGGCTTACAGTTGTCATCAATAAAGGTACACTTGGCGGCTGTAACGGCATACAGAAAGAGCCCCTCACAAACTTCCTTTTTTCGGATTCCAATTATTAAGGACTTCCTGGAAGGTTTAAAAAAGGTCTTTCCTCCCATTAGAAGGCCATCTCCTCCATGGGAACTGAATGTTGTCCTATCGCGTCTGATGCTACCTCCATTCGAGCCAATACATAAGGCATCACTTCAACATCTCACATGGAAGACTGCTTTTCTGGTGGCAATCATTTCAGCGCGTAGGGTCAGCGAAATCCAGGCCCTTTGCGCTCAAGAACCCTACACGGTTTTTCATTCTGCGAAAGTGGTAATGAGGACTCATCCAAAATTTTTACCAAAAGGCGTCTCCGACTTTCATGTGAACCAAACCATTTCATTACCAACTTTCTTTCAAAATCCAACTACTCCTGCTGAGAGAACTCTGCCCTCTCTGGATGTAAAGAGGGTTTTGAAATTTTACTTGGACAGGACAAAATGCTTACGTAAATCACAACAGCTCTTTGTTAACTATGGCCCAGTTAGAACAGGGTTGGGCACGTCTAAGCAATCAGTATCCAGGTGGATTGTTTCATGTATAATGTTATCAGTTAGCGAACAAATCTCTTGGTGGTAGGCCAAAAGCCCACTCTACTAGGGGGAAGGCAGCTACTGCAGCCTTGATGAGAAATATCCCTTTGGCAGAAATATGCAAGGCTGCCACTTGGAAGTCGGTCCATACCTTTACTCAGCATTAGTGCCTTGATACAGACGCTAGGGCAGATGCGCAGGTTGGACAGGCCTTGCTTAAGAATTTATTTGCATGACTCATGTTTTTTGTCAGTATTCTTCTGTCTACTCCACCGCGGTTATGGGGATGGGCTTGCTAGTCTATTCAGTGCTTATGACTATACATGGAAATCCCCTACGAGAGAAGGAATGGTTTCTTACCTGTAACTCCAGTTCTCTCGTAGGGGTATTTCCATGATAGTCATAAGCAAACCTCCCTCCTCCCCGGTGGAATTGACATAGAAAAGGTTGCCATAAATATTATCGATGTTGGTACTCCAACAAATGTTTTGTTCCTTCATGTCAGGTTAAAAGCCTTCAAAAAGAACTAAGGCAACTGCCTTTTGCTGTGCATGATGGGATACAGGAAGACTTTACTTTCTTAAAGGCACAGCTCTATTTACATTCTGTATAATGGCAGCCTATGGGCTACACTGCCCTGCATTGTTTTATTCTCATGAGAAGTGTAGGAAGTTGGCTCTGTATGTGCTATTTCAAAGTAAGGAATAGCATGCACAGAGTCCAAGGGTTCCCCTTAGAGGTAAAATAGTGGTAAAAATAGATAATACTAATGCTCTATTTTGTGGTAGTGTGGTCGAGCAGTAGGCTTATCCAAGGAGTAGTGTTAAGCATTTGTTGTACATACACATAGACAATAAATGAGGTACACACACTCAGAGACAAATCCAGCCAATAGGTTTTGTTATAGAAAAATATCTTTTCTTAGTTTATTTTAAAAACCACAGGTTCAAATTTAACATGTAATATCTTGTTTGAAAGGTATTGCAGGTAAGTACATTAGGAACTTTGAATCATTTCAATTGCATGTATACTTTTCAAGTTATTCACAAATAGCTATTTCAAAAGTGGACACAGTGCAATTTTCACGGTTCCTGGGGGAGGTAAGTTTTTGTTAGTTTTACCAGGTAAGTAAGACACTTACAGGGTTCAGTTCTTGGTCCAAGGTAGCCCACCGTTGGGGGTTCAGAGCAACCCCAAAGTTACCACACCAGCAGCTCAGGGCCGGTCAGGTGCAGAGTTCAAAGTGGTGCCCAAAACGCATAGGCTATAATGGAGAGAAGGGGGTGCCCCGGTTCCGGTCTGCTTGCAGGTAAGTACCCGCGTCTTCGGAGGGCAGACCAGGGGGGTTTTGTAGGGCACCGGGGGGGACACAAGCCCACACAGAAATTTCACCCTCAGCGGCGCGGGGGCGGCCGGGTGCAGTGTTAGAACAAGCATCGGGTTCGCAATATAAGTCAATGAGAGATCAAGGGATCTCTTCAGCGCTGCAGGCAGGCAAGGGGGGGCTTCCTCGGGGAAACCTCCACTTGGGCAAGGGAGAGGGACTCCTGGGGGTCACTTCTGCAGTGAAAGTCCGGTCCTTCAGGTCCTGGGGGCTGCGGGTGCAGGGTCTTTTCCAGGCGTCGGGACTTAGGTTTCAGAGAGTCGCGGTCAGGGGAAGCCTCGGGATTCCCTCTGCAGGCGGCGCTGTGGGGGCTCAGGGGGGACAGGTTTTGGTACTCACAGTCGTAGAGTAGTCCGGGGGTCCTCCCTGAGGTGTTGGTTCTCCACCAGCCGAGTCGGGTCGCCGGGTGCAGTGTTGCAAGTCTCACGCTTCTTGCGGGGAGTTGCAGGGTTCTTTAAAGCTGCTTCTGGAAACAAAGTTGCAGTCTTTTTGGAGCAGGTCCGCTGTCCTCGGGAGTTTCTTGTCGTCGTCGAAGTAGGGCAGTCCTCAGAGGATGCAGAGGTCGCTGGTCCCTTTGGAAGGCGTCGCTGGAGCAGAGTTCTTTGGAAGGCAGGAGACAGGCCGGTGAGTTTCTGGAGCCAAGGCAGTTGTTGTCTTCTGGTCTTCCTCTGCAGGGGTTTTCAGCTAGGCAGTCCTTCTTCTTGTTGTTGCAGGAATCTAATTTTCTAGGGTTCAGGGTAGCCCTTAAATACTAAATTTAAGGGCGTGTTTAGGTCTGGGGGGTTAGTAGCCAATGGCTACTAGCCCTGAGGGTGGGTACACCCTCTTTGTGCCTCCTCCCAAGGGGAGGGGGTCACAATCCTAACCCTATTGGGGGAATCCTCTATCTGCAAGATGGAGGATTTCTAAAAGTTAGAGTCACCTCAGCTCAGGACACCTTAGGGGCTGTCCTGACTGGCCAGTGACTCCTCTTTGTTGCTTTCTTTGTTCCCTCCAGCCTTGCCGCCAAAAGTGGGGGCCGTGGCCGGAGGGGGCGGGCAACTCCACTAAGCTGGAGTGCCCTGCTGGGCTGTGACAAAGGGGTGAGCCTTTGAGGCTCACCGCCAGGTGTCACAGCTCCTGCCTGGGGGAGGTGTTAGCATCTCCACCCAGTGCAGGCTTTGTTACTGGCCTCAGAGTGACAAAGGCACTCTCCCCATGGGGCCAGCAACATGTCTCTAGTGTGGCAGGCTGCTGGAACTAGTCAGCCTACACAGACAGTCGGTTAAGTTTCAGGGGGCACCTCTAAGGTGCCCTCTGGGGTGTATTTTGCAATATAATGTACACTGGCATCAGTGTGCATTTATTGTGCTGAGAAGTTTGATACCAAACTTCCCAGTTTTCAGTGTAGCCATTATGGTGCTGTGGAGTTCGTGTTTGACAAACTCCCAGACCATATACTCTTATGGCTACCCTGCAGTTACAATGTCTAAGGTTTTGTTTAGACACTGTAGGGGTACCATGCTCATGCATTGGTACCCTCACCTATGGTATAGTGCACCCTGCCTTAGGGCTGTAAGGCCTGCTAGAGGGGTGACTGACCTATACTTGCATAGGCAGTGAGAGGCTGGCATGGCACCCTGAGGGGAGTGCCATGTCGACTTACTCGTTTTGTTCTCACTAGCACACACAAGCTGGCAAGCAGTGTGTCTGTGCTGAGTGAGAGGTCTCCAGGGTGGCATAAGACATGCTGCAGCCCTTAGAGACCTTCCTTGGCATCAGGGCCCTTGGTACTAGGAGTACCAGTTACAAGGGACTTATCTGGATGCCAGGGTCTGCCAATTGTGGATACAAAAGTACAGGTTAGGGAAAGAACACTGGTGCTGGGGCCTGGTTAGCAGGCCTCAACACACTTTCAATTGTAAACATAGCATCAGCAAAGGCAAAAAGTCAGGGGGCAACCATGCCAAGGAGGCATTTCCTTACAAGAAGTGTAAATAAAGTATGAGAATGTATTTGTGATTACATTTCTAGAATAAATAGGTGTTTGAACGTGAATTTACACTACAACTGTTTTCTTTTCAACAATTTGGCCTGTGTAGCTGTTCGCATAGGCTGCACAGTGTTATTCTTAAGTGTTTTTTGACAGACCTTTTTTCAAAGGGCTGGTATTTGCACTTAAGAATATACTTCACATCAGTGCTCCGGGGTCCCTGCAGGCGCGCTGAACTATTCAGTGCTTATGACTATCATGGAAATACCCCTACGAGAGAACTGGAGTTACAGGTAAGAAACCATTCCTTCACTGTTTAGATGATCAGAGGCCTCAAGCTGGGAAAAGAGATTGTGCATGCCTTTACTGCAGTTGCATTACATGTCTGCATTTGAACCCTTGATGATTCTGTTTTTGCTACCCCTCTCCCTTCCAAGTAATCATCTTGCTCTTGTTTTGTGCTCCATGGAAGAATGAGATTTTTCTGTGATCCCGGGAGGGAAGATGCTTGTTTTCTGTTTACGTATTCTGGAAACACTGTGATCAGAAACTGTACTCTTTGGTGGAGATGTCAAAATATACATTTGACAATGCTGTGTCCAGTTGCAGCTTCAGATGTAAGATATCCACTTAAGGGAAGCATTTTTGCTATTATTCATGGATAATTCTGAGATGCAGTAATGCATGGTTCATCAAACAACCTTGATTAAAACGCATAACATTGGAGTGTCACCACAAAGTTATATGTCCTGTCCTGTCCTGCAGAACACGCAGAGGTGAACCGCAAATTTTTTACTTTAGCTAATAATTATATCATTGACACTATGATTATAGTGCGTATGTGTTTTTTTAGAAATGCAGCGCCACAGATGATCTTTACAAGTAGCTAGTAATCTCCTGTCAGGAGAGACCCAAAACAAAATACAAAGGAAAAGGAGGCTGCCACACTTAAATACCTGTTAACCTATCGGGGTTGTTGAGGGGGTGAGGTTGCTCTTCCAGTGAACAATAAGCTAGGAAAGTGCAAGTGAAACTCCGTCAGCTTCCCAAAAGTCTTACCCACCACAACCAAACTCTAGAATGTGTTGGAATTCATATGTTGTTTCTGGGTTCCTCAAAGCTCTCAGCCATAATTACCAGGTGGACTTAGCAAACACAAAATGGATTTAAGTGTGGCTTTGCCCACTTGTCACACATGCTACATAACCTAATCTTCTTCATAAGCAGGCAGATACACTCATGCAAAATCTGTGTCCCACTAAGATGGGGCAGGATCAGGTTGCAGAAGAATGGCAGACCACTTTAAAAAGGTGCAGAGGTTCATAGGTAACTCACTCTGGAAGGGTCAGGGAAAATAGTCTGTTTTGCCTCTGTAGCTTGTATTGCTGGCAAGGCTGTCAGTCCTCTATGGCCTAGGCAGTTGTAAGTAGTCATGGTTGGTGTGAAGGGTGCAAATGGTGAGCTCCTCCGGGGCACTGAGTCCCCCTCTGGATCTTTATCGAAGTCTCAAAAAATACCTCCAGTTCTGCAGTATTGAATCTTTTATAGATTCACATGCTTGAATCATTCACAGTCGTCAAAGTGGGAGTCCCTGGTATCATAATAAGTAGTGTACATTATAATAGGTTTTAAAAGAAAAGCAAAGCTCAATTTAACAGCCTATCTATGTCCTTTCTTAAAAATAGGACCAAAGCTATACATTGACTAATCAGGCGACAGCACCCTATAGAACCCTCACCACAGAGGCTCCAGTTCCTCAGATTTTCTACCCACGTCAGGTGATAGGAGTCTCCCTTAGCTCTGCTCACTTTTTCTCTTCAGAGGTTACTTCAACTGAATACTTCTCAGGCCAGCTTTAAAAATTATATTTTTTTACAGCTTGGGACATTTCCACCATGTCAGGATCTCCAAGGAAAGTAATTTTTAAGCCATGTAACACCTGTGGCAAAAGAGACTTTGCTCAGAAGACCCTCACAGTGAGTGTATTTATTGTCTCTATCCAGAGCATACGGTTGTGGTTTGCAAAATCTGTAGAACTTTCTCACAGAAAACCCTAAAAGATAGAGAAGGAAGACTCCACTTGTGGTTGCAAAAATGTAAATCAAAAGAACATACATTCTCTGGGAGAAGAGAGTGTTGACTGTGCAAACTGGGAAATCCCACAAGAGAGAAAGATCTTTGGAAGCGGAGCCTCCTGGGCCCCACAAAAAAGTACTTCAAGAAATTTATGGAAAAGAGATGTTGCCACATAAGAAATCTTCCTCAAGAGTCTCTTCTGAGCCTTCAACACCGGCTAATAGAGAGAGATTGATCAGAAAAATGTCGAAATGGCTTCCTTGTACAACAAAAATAATTCCTGATAAAAAAATAAAAATTTCAAAAATTCCTTCACCGTCGACGACATCGTTACGACATATACAACCATAACACCAACTTTCACAACGGTGACATTGCCTATGAGAATGTCCTCATCTCCATTGTTGTCGACAACCATTGTATCCTGCAGAATACGACTAAAAAGAGTAAAATGCTACAGTCGACGAGAGCTACAACTACGGTGACTTCCTTGCTGTCGACGACACCACAGTCGACAAGGGTTACCAAAAGATCATCTTCGCTGACGACGCTACTGTCTGACCTCCTCGTTGACGACACCATGGTCGACAATACTATTATTGTCACAGTTGAAGAAGTTACCTCCAACAACCACGTTGCTTTCAACAAACTTCATGCCTGGAACTGGTCTGTCCCTTGCAGACCAACTGTTACATCAGGAGCACACCTCCCCAAGTAAAGTCACTCCATTTCCACAGCATCATTTATTAGACGATGAGTCAGAGGATGAAGGACCTTTTGGAGTAGTGCACAGCCCATCCGAATTGCAGGTTAAGTACCAGGATGATGACCAGTGCTATCATTCCAGCGTTTACATCACTGAGAATGTACAACAGACCTACCAGCCTAGCACACCATTACAAGATCAAACAGTCCAGATGCCACAATACCTGATTTTTAACCTGCAAGCAAAGCTGCAGGATTACTACAAATACTTTCTCGAACCTGCACAATCTGCATCTCCATCGCAGCTTCAAACACCGTCAACATCACCTCTACAAATGCCACCTACTCGCTCTTCTTCGCTATCCTTTTCAGGGACGATCAACATGCATCGCAGGACGAACAGGAAGAAGGCGAAATAAGGGATTAAGCCTCCATGTCTTCAAAATGGGACAACTACGTCATACAGCCACCATATCCACCACAGCCGCCTCCTGTCGACTCTCCACCAGACAACATTGGTGGTTTTTATAGTATAATGCATTGTGCAGCGAAAAGGTTTCAGTTACCTCTAACCTCTAAACAAACCGAGTGTTTCTTGTTTGATTTTAAGGAACCGAGAGTGAAGTCAGTGAAAGCAATACCCACAATAGATTTGATCTGGCAAGAGGGTATTCATACTATGAATAATCCAGCCACCATTGCAGCAGCCATGCCAAGACTGGAGAAGAAATATAAAGTTCCAGACAATGCACCAGCTTGTTTATTAGGACATCCAAAGCCAAACTCTGTGATAAGTCAAGGTTGCCGAAGGCGTTCCAAAAACTTATCGGGACCCATTACAACACCACTGATAAAGATGGGCGGCAACTCGATTTTATTGAAAAACTATTCTCGAGTATGGCAGGGCAGACAGTTCGTGCAGCAAATTCTCTTGCGATTCTGGCAAGGTTCGATACAAATGTGGTTGGATATGTCACAATACATATATCCCCATCTGGAGGAGCCAGGAGAAGAAGCCAGAAAAATTCCTCTGAGGGTCAGAAGGCATCTGCAGAGATTATAGACTGCGCATTTGAGATCTCCGCAACAGGTTTTTGGCAACTAGCAGGAGCAGCTGTGCTCAGAAGAGAAGCCTGGCTAAGTGCCACATCCTTTAGGCCTGAAGCACAGAGTCACATTTCGGACATGCCTTATGGTGGCTAATCACTATTCGGAAAACACATAGACGACGCATTACAGGCTATTAAGACTGATAGTGACACTGCCAGATCATTGGGCGCATTGCAATCAAAAAAGGTAACCCTTTCGAAGAGGCAGGAGTACTTTTTCCTTTTGTGGAGGTTTTTAACCTTACTGACAGCAGTATCAACCCTGCCAAGGTCAGTACCATTCTTAATACGCTCAGCAGTATAGACAACCGACAACTGAAGCCTTCAAGCAGCCAGCTAGAGGAAAACAACCCATCGACGGTCGAGACTCATCAAGGAAGCAGTGACCGAACACCAGCGCAATCTACCCTACATTCCCAGTTACTACACAAATTAGGAGGTCACGTCTCCCAGTTTTTACACCAATGGGCTACTATAACAACGGACAAATGGGTCCCACAGGTCATAAATCGATTGCACAAGGGTCCACCCCCTCCACATCTAAAGCAGGTACTAAAGGAAATTTCCCTGATGATATGAAGAGGAGCAATAGAAAGAGTACCATCTATTCAAAAGGGAAGGGGGTTTTATTCTTGTTTCTTTCTCATTAAGAAAAAATCAGGAGATTGGCTACGATATTAGACCTTTGCAAACTAAACAAATACCTCAAAAAACAATCCTTTTGTACGGTCATCTTACAGGACATTCTACAACTTCTAAACCACGGCAACTTTGACATCTATAGACCTCAAAGATGCGTATTTCCACATACCCATTCATCCAAATCATCGAAAATACCTACGGATCCAGGTAGCCTGCGATCATTTTCATTTCAAAGTGCTCCCCTTCGGTTTAAAATAAATGAGCCCCTCAAATATTTACAAAAGTGCTCGCCCCTATAGCAGCACATCTGAGGCAAAAAGGAGTTCAAGTATTCTCATACTTGGATGATTGGTTGATCAAAGCTCATTCACTGCAAACAAACACAGACCACACAAACGTGTCTCGAGCTGTTCGAAACCTTGCGTCTCACAGCAAATCTTCAGAAGTGCTCTCTCACTCCAAAAACAAAAATAGCCTTCCTAGGTGCAATTATCAACACCAACACAGACAAAGCAATGGCCTCTTTGGACAGACAGATAAGAATACAACAATTAGCTCGCAACCTATTCAAAAGAAGGTCCGTTTCAGTTCCAATATACAAATTGTCTCTAGGAATGCTATCTTCTTGCATTCCTTTAACTCCGAACTGCAGACTTCAAATGATGCCACTGCAAGAGGAGCTAGGTAAGCAGTGGAAGCAGTGTCATGGAGATGACACCGCACAAATAACCCACGTAATTAGATCCTCCATGCAGTGGTGGACGCAGAATGAGAATTTGGCAGAAGGACTAACTTTTCTGTCCCCAGTTACAGATCACATAATGACAGATGCGTCACTACAAGGCTGGGGCACCTCCTGCAAGATCTTCCATCCGTGGGAAATGGACCAATCCCGACAAGAAAATGCACATCAACTATCTCAAACTCAAAGCCATAGCTCTTGCGCTCCATTCATTACTTCCCAGAATCGAAAAATCATCCACGCTCATCATAATGGACAGCACCACATGCATGCACTATCTAAACAAGCAGGGGGGGGGAAACAAGATCAGAAGCCTTGTTGCATCAAGCACAGGAAATCTGGAACTGGGCGATACAGAACACAATATCTCTGAGAGCGGAACATTTACCAGGAGCATCAAATGTGCTGGCAGGCACTCTGAGCAGATCAACTTCAACCTTCCACAAATGGGAATTAGACCAGCAAACATTGCAGTACATATCCATCCGACGGGCATGCCAAAACTAGACCTCTTCGCCACCAGGAACAACAGGAAATGCCAGTACTGCACAAGTTGGCATCACCAAAAAGGATCATGGGGAAAGGCATTTTCAATAAGATGATCAAAAATATTTGCCTATGCATTTCTCCCCATTCCTCTAATCCCACGGATACTTCGCAAATTGAAGAGAGAACCATGAAGGATCATCCTCATAGTTCCCAAATGGCCCAGGCAGTTCTGGTACACAGAACTTCTACTGTTGTCGGAAAAGCTGCACATACAGTTACTGCCCAGTCGGGCACTGCTAACAATGAATAAAGGCTAGTTCTTGCATCCCAATCTGAAGCATCTACATTTAACAGCTTGGCGCCTGAACACCATGAATTTAAAGACCTAGACATTCCACCTGATTGTAGAGAGATTCTAGCCAAGGCTAGAGCAGAGTCTACCAATAAATCATATCGGCTAAAATGGAAACGTTTTGGTATTTGGCGCTACCAAAGAAACTTGCACCCATTTTCTTCCAATCCTAAACACATGTTACCATATCTTTTGCAACTAGCGAAATCAGGACTTGCACACCCATCCATAAGAGTTCACTTGGCAACATTATCTCGATTTAGATGAAAGGACAAAACACCCTTCCTATGGTCATCAAGAGTTATGAAGCAACTTATGAAAGGGCTGTTCAGAGTTTTTCCCCCAGTAAGACAACCACCTCCTACGTGGCATTGTAATATTGTCTTAAACCAGCTATTGAGGTCCCCATTCGAGCCTATACACAAGGCAGACCTAAAATATCTTATGGGGAAAACTGCATTGTTATTAGCACCCACATCTGCTAGAAGACTGGGTGAGATACAAGCCTTTACCAATAAAGAGCCATTCATGCAGTTCGAGGAGGACATTATACTTCTTAGAATGAACCCTAAATTCATACCTAAGATTCTATCGGATTTCCATCTGAATGAACCCATCAGTCTAAGAATTTTTTTTCCAAATCCCTAGTCGACTGCTGAACAGATGGTTCACTATCGATGTTAGAAGGTACATTAGATTCTATTTACATAGAACACAACAATTTTGCAAATCAAGCCAGTTATTTGTCTCGTATGGAAACTTCAAGAAAGGCTTTCCAGCAACCAAAGCCACATTCGGAAGATGGATTACTGAAACCATACAGTTCTGCCATGCAAAGGTGGGGAAACCATTGACCCGTAGGGTGAAACGTAACTCTGAGAGCTATATCTACATCAACATCTCTATTTGCGGGTGTGTCTATCCAGCAGCTCTGCAGAGCAGTGACATGGTCTAACAGACACACCTTCATGCAACATTATTGTTTGGAAGAGGCTGATAAATCAGATGCAGCAGTGGGGCAAGCAGTTTTACGCCATCCATTCCAATAAGGTGAGCCATAATGTATTTATCTACCCGCCGTCCGCTTGCTTTGTATATCCATTTGAATAGAAGTTATGGACTGCTGACTATTCTGATTCAAGCATGTGAATCTATGAAAGATTCAATACTGGAGAAGAAAATGAGTTACTTACCTGTAACTGCAGGTTCGATGGCATCTGTCGCTGTAGATACGCATGTTCTGCAATAGCTCGCCATCTGGTGTTGGGCCGGAGTGTTACAAGTTGTTTTTCTTCGAAGAAGTCTTTCGAGTCACGGGACCGAGTGACTCCTCCTTTTGTCTCCATTGCGCATGGGCGTCGACTCCATCCTCGATTGTTTTTTTTCCGCCATCGGGTTCGGACGTGTTCCTGTCGCTCCGAGTTTCGGAACAGAAAAAATAGTTAATTTCGGAAGATTTTCGTCGGTATTGTTGCGTTCGGGATCGGCATACTTACATTCAACACCGCATCGAAGATCGAAGAGCTCCGGTGCCCTTCGGGGTAATTTTTCGATCCTCCGTCGGGGCCTGGTCGGCCCGACCGCGTGCTGAAGAACGCCGATGGAACGGACCCCGTTCCGTTTCTGCCCCAAATGCCACAATAAATACCCCTACACAGACCAACACTTGGTCTGCAACCTGTGCCTGTCACCTGAGCACAGCGAAGACACCTGCGAGGCCTGTCGTGCGTTCCGGTCCAGAAAAACACTCCGAGACCGTCGAGCCAGAAGACTTCAAATGGCGTCCGCACCGACAGCCCGACGGGAGTTCGAGGAACAGGAAGAGGAAGGTACCTTCTCGATCCAAGACTCAGACTCCGAAGGATTCGACGATACACAAACCGTGAGTAAGACGTCGAAAACCACACAAAGAAACATTTACAAGGCCCAGGGGACGCCACTGCCATCAGGCCATGGCTCAACCCATAAAATCGGTGACCGACCGTCAGCACCGAAAAAGGCCCAAACAGTGCCGAGATCGTCCGACTCCGGTCGAGACACCGGCACGCAGCCTTCTCGGGACCGAGAAAGTGCTGGAGACAAGCCTCGACACCGAGATGCCGGTGTGGACACGGCTCGACGCCGAGACAGCGGCACCGAAACAGATCGACGCCGAGAGGTTTCGGCCCCGAAAAGGAAAAAAGTCACCTCGGAGCCGAAAAAACACGCAGACACAGTTTCGACGCCGAAACAAACTGCAAGCGACCCAGCTTCAGGCTCTTATACAGAAGAGCACTCGCTAACCTCCCAAATGCAGAAGCATAGGTTTGAGGAAGAGCTACAAGCAACGGATGCGGACCATACGCAAAAGCGTATCTTCATTCAGCAGGGGACAGGAAAAATAAGCACCCTTCCCCCCATTAGGAGAAAGAGAAGGTTGGAGTTCCAGACGGAACAAGCACCACAACCAAAAGTGGTGAAAAGAGTTACACCACCACCCTCTCCTCCGCCCGTGATTAACGTTTCACCAGCACAAACGCCATCACACTCCCCAGCTCACACCACCATGAGCCAGGGTGACCAAGACCAGGACGCATGGGACCTATACGACGCCCCAGTGTCAGATAACAGCCCAGAGGCATACCCTACAAAACCATCTCCACCAGAAGACAGCACCGCGTACTCTCAGGTGGTGGCTAGAGCAGCACAATTTCACAACGTAAGCCTCCACTCAGAACAGGTCGAGGATGATTTCCTGTTCAACACACTCTCCTCCACCCACAGCTCCTACCAAAGCCTGCCTATGCTCCCTGGTATGCTCCGGCACGCAAAAGACATATTTAAGGACCCGGTCAAAAGTAGGGCAATCACACCAAGGGTGGAAAAAAAGTATAAGCCGCCTCCTACAGACCCGGCTTTCATCACAACACAGCTGCCACCAGACTCTGTTGTTGTAGGAGCAGCTAGGAAAAGGGCCAACTCTCACACATCTGGAGATGCACCACCCCCAGATAAAGAAAGCCGCAAGTTTGATGCAGCTGGTAAAAGAGTCGCAGCACAAGCTGCAAACCAGTGGCGCATCGCGAACTCCCAGGCACTACTTGCGCGCTATGACAGAGCCCACTGGGACGAGATGCAACATCTCATTGAACATCTGCCCAAAGACTTCCAAAATAGGGCAAAACAAGTGGTTGAGGAGGGACAGGCCATCTCCAACAACCAGATCCGCTCCTCCATGGACGCTGCAGATACAGCTGCACGGACAATTAATACATCTGTAACTATCAGAAGGCATGCATGGCTCCGAACGTCTGGATTTAAACCAGAGATTCAACAAGCAGTTCTCAATATGCCTTTTAATGAAAAAGAACTGTTCGGTCCAGAAGTGGACACAGCGATTGAGAAACTCAAAAAAGATACGGACACTGCCAAAGCCATGGGCGCACTCTACTCCCCGCAGAGCAGAGGGAATTACAGCTCATTCCGTAAACCGCCCTTTCGAGGGGGGTTTCGGGGTCAAAGCACACAAGCCAGCACCTCACAAGCCACACCGTCCAGTTACCAAGGACAGTATAGAGGAGGTTTTCGGGGACAATATAGAGGAGGGCAATTCCCTAGAAATAGAGGAAGATTCCAAAGCCCCAAAACCCCTACTACTAAACAGTGACTCACATGTCACTCACCCCCTCCACACAACACCAGTGGGGGGACGAATAGGTCATTATTACAGAGCATGGGAGAAAATCACTACAGACACTTGGGTTCTAGCAATTATCCAACATGGTTACTGCATAGAATTTCTACAGTTCCCTCCAAACATACCACCAAAAGCACAAAATTTAACAACACACCATTCCAATCTCCTAGAGATAGAAGTGCAGGCACTATTGCAAAAGAATGCAATCGAATTAGTGCCAAACACACAAATAAACACAGGAGTTTACTCACTGTACTTTCTGATACCAAAGAAGGACAAAACACTGAGACCAATCCTAGACCTCAGAGTAGTCAACACTTTCATCAAATCAGACCACTTCCACATGGTCACACTACAAGAAGTATTGCCATTGCTAAAGCTGCACGACTACATGGCAACTTTAGACCTCAAGGATGCTTATTTCCATATACCAATTCACCCATCGCACAGGAAATACCTAAGGTTTGTATTCAAAGGAATACATTACCAATTCAAGGTACTGCCTTTCGGATTAACAACCGCACCAAGAGTCTTTACCAAATGTCTAGCGGTAGTCGCTGCACACATCAGAAGGCAGCAAATACATGTGTTCCCATATCTAGACGACTGGCTAATCAAGGCCCATTCGTTAATAGAGTGCTCAAATCACACAAATCATATCATACAAACCCTCTTCAAACTAGGGTTCACCGTCAATTTCACAAAATCCAAGATTCGGCCACGCAAGGTACAACAATACCTGGGAGCCATAATAGACACATCAAAGGGAGTAGCCACTCCAAGTCCACAAAGAATTCAAAATTTCAACACCATCATACAACGCATGTATCCAACACAAAAGATACAAGCAAAGATGGTATTACAACTCCTAGGCATGATGTCATCATGCATAGCCATTGTCCCAAACGCAAGACTGCACATGAGGCCCTTACAACAATGCCTAGCATCACAGTGGTCTCAAGCACAGGGTCACCTTCTAGATCTGGTGTTAATAGACCGCCAAACTTACCTCTCGCTTCTGTGGTGGAACAACATAAATTTAAACAAGGGGCGGCCTTTTCAAGACCCAGTGCCACAATACGTAATAACAACAGATGCTTCCATGACAGGGTGGGGAGCACACCTCGATCAACACAGCATACAAGGACAATGGAACGTACATCAAACAAAACTGCATATCAATCACCTAGAACTTCTTGCAGTTTTTCAAGCACTAAAAGCTTTCCAACCAATAATAGTTCACAAATACATTCTCGTCAAAACAGACAACATGACAACAATGTATTATCTAAACAAGCAGGGAGGGACGCACTCCACGCAGTTAAGCATGTTAGCACAAAAAATTTGGCATTGGGCAATTCACAACCAAATTCGCCTAATTGCACAGTTTATACCAGGGATACAAAATCAACTCGCAGACAATCTCTCTCGAGATCACCAACAGGTCCACGAATGGGAAATTCACCCCCAAATACTGAACACTTATTTCAAACTCTGGGGAACACCTCAGATAGACTTGTTTGCGACAAGGGAGAACGCAAAATGCCAAAACTTCGCATCCAGATACCCACACAAACAATCCCAAGGCAATGCCCTATGGATGAACTGGTCAGGGATATTTGCTTACGCTTTTCCTCCTCTCCCTCTCCTTCCTTACCTGGTAAACAAACTCAGTCAAAGCAAACTCAAACTCATATTGATAGCACCAACTTGGGCAAGGCAACCCTGGTACACAACGCTGCTAGACCTATCAGTGGTACCCTGCATCAAATTGCCCAACAGGCCAGATCTGTTGACACAGCACAACCAAAAGATCAGACACCCAGA
This sequence comes from Pleurodeles waltl, assembly GCF_031143425.1. Lineage (NCBI taxonomy): Eukaryota > Metazoa > Chordata > Amphibia > Caudata > Salamandridae > Pleurodeles > Pleurodeles waltl. The sequence goes on along the minus strand of NC_090449.1, from coordinate 755,612,225 downwards.
TCCAGCATCGCTGAATCTAGCAATCTGGCTCCTGAAATCCTAGAATTCGGGCACTTACAACTTACCCAAGAATGTATGGAAGTCATAAAACAAGCAAGAAGGCCATCCACCAGGCACTGCTATGCAAGTAAATGGAAGAGGTTTGTTTGCTACTGCCATATTAATCAAATACAACCATTACACACAACTCCAGAACATGTAGTGGGTTACTTGCTTCACTTACAAAAATCTAACCTAGCTTTCTCTTCCATTAAGATTCACCTTGCAGCAATATCTGCATACCTGCAGACTACCTATTCAACTTCCCTATATAAAATACCAGTCATTAAAGCATTCATGGAGGGCCTTAGGAGAATTATACCACCAAGAACACTACCTGTTCCTTCATGGAACCTAAATGTTGTCCTAACTAGACTTATGGGTCCACCTTTTGAACCCATGCACTCCTGCGACATACAGTTCCTAACCTGGAAGGTGGCATTTCTCATCGCCATTACTTCCCTGAGAAGAGTAAGCGAGATTCAGGCGTTTACTATACAGGAACCTTTTATACAACTACACAAAAATAAAGTCGTCCTAAGGACCAATCCTAAATTTTTGCCAAAGGTTATTTCACCGTTCCATCTAAATCAAACAGTGGAACTTCCGGTGTTCTTTCCACAGCCAGATACCGTAGCTGAAAGGGCACTACATACATTAGATGTCAAAAGAGCATTAATGTATTACATTGACAGAACAAAGAACATCAGAAAGACTAAACAACTCTTTATTGCATTTCAAAAACCTCATGCAGGAAACCCAATTTCAAAACAAGGTATAGCCAGATGGATAGTTAAATGCATCCAAATCTGCTACCTTAAAGCTAAACGACAGCTGCCCATTACACCAAGGGCACACTCAACCAGAAAAAAAGGTGCTACCATGGCCTTTCTAGGAAACATCCCAATGCAAGAAATATGTAAGGCAGCCACATGGTCTACGCCTCACACATTCACCAAGCACTACTGTGTAGACGTGTTATCCGCACAACAAGCCACAGTAGGTCAAGCTGTATTAAGGACATTATTTCAGACTACTTCCACTCCTACAGGCTGATCCACCGCTTTTGGGGAAATAACTGCTTACTAGTCTATTGCAGAACATGCGTATCTACAGCGACAGATGCCATCGAACTGAAAATGTCACTTACCCAGTGTACATCTGTTCGTGGCATCAGTCGCAGTAGATTCGCATGTGCCCACCCGCCTCCCCGGGAGCCTGTAGCAGTTTGGAAGTTACCTTCAATTATTTATATATGTATCATCTCAACCTTAAATAAGTGCATACTTAGTCACTCCATTGCATGGGCACTATTACTACAATTCAACTCCTACCTCACCCTCTGCGGGGAAAAACAATCGAGGATGGAGTCGACGCCCATGCGCAATGGAGACAAAAGGAGGAGTCACTCGGTCCCGTGACTCGAAAGACTTCTTCGAAGAAAAACAACTTGTAACACTCCGGCCCAACACCAGATGGCGAGCTATTGCAGAACATGCGAATCTACTGCGACTGATGCCACGAACAGATGTACACTGGGTAAGTGACATTTTCATTCTCCAGTATTATAGTCTTTCATAGATTCACATGCAACCCACCCTCCTCCCCATAGAGGCTCACCTTTTATTATTAGGCCTTCAGTACTAATTCACGTTTGTGCTTAAAAATCTGAGGAACTGGAGTCTCTTTGCTGAGGGTTCTAGAAGGTGCTGTCGTCTGATTGGTCGATCAGTCAATCAGGAATTTGTAAAGCGCACTGTAAAGAAATGGCTCCCTGTTGCAGTTACCCCCCACTTTTTGCCTGATACTGATGCTGACTTGCCTGAGAAGAGTGCTGGGACCCTGCTAACCAGGCCCCAGCACCAGTGTTCCTTCACCTAAAATGTACCATTGTATCCACAATTGGCACACCCTGGCATTCAGATAAGTCCCTTGTAACTGGTACTTCTAGTACCAAGGGCCCTGATGCCAAGGAAGGTCTCTAAGGGCTGCAGCATGTCTTATGCCACCCTAGAGACCCCTCACTCAGCACAGACACACTGCTTACAAGCCTGTGTGTGCTAGTGAGAACAAAATGAGTAAGTCGACATGGCACTCCCCTCAGGGTGCCATGCCAGCCTCTCACTGCCTATACAGTATAGGTAAGACACCCCTCTAGCAGGCCTTACAGCCCTAAGGCAGGGTGCACTATACCATAGGTGAGGGTACCAGTGCATGAGCATGGTACCCCTACAGTGTCTAAACAAAACCTTAGACATTGTAAGTGCAGGGTAGCCATAAGAGTATATGGTCTGGGAGCCTGTCAAACACGAACTCCACAGCACCATAATGGCTACACTGAAAACTGGGAAGTTTGGTATCAAACTTCTCAGCACAATAAATGCACACTGATGCCAGTGTACATTTTATTGTAAAATACACCCCAGAGGGCACCTTAGAGGTGCCCCCTGAAACTTAACCGACTATCTGTGTAGGCTGACTAGTTTTAGCAGCCTGCCACAAACCGAGACATGTTGCTGGCCCCATGGGGAGAGTGCCTTTGTCACTCTGAGGCCAGTAACAAAGCCTGCACTGGGTGGAGATGCTAACACCTCTCCCAGGCAGGAATTGTCACACCTGGCGGTGAGCCTCAAAGGCTCACCTCCTTTGTGACAACCCAGCAGGACACTCCAGCTAGTGGAGTTGCCCGCCCCCTCCGGCCAGGCCCCACTTTTTGGCGGCAAGGCCGGAGAAAATAATGAGAATAACAAGGAGGAGTCACTGGCCAGTCAGGACAGCCCCTAAGGTGTCCTGAGCTGAGGTGACTCTAACTTTTAGAAATCCTCCATCTTGCAGATGGAGGATTCCCCCAATAGGGTTAGGATTGTGACCCCCTCCCCTTGGGAGGAGGCACAAAGAGGGTGTACCCACCCTCAGGGCTAGTAGCCATTGGCTACTAACCCCCCAGACCTAAACACGCCCTTAAATTTAGTATTTAAGGGCTACCCTGAACCCTAGAAGATTAGATTCCTGCAACAAGAAGAAGGACTGCCCAGCTGAAAACCCCTGCAGCGGAAGACCAGAAGACGACAACTGCCTTGGCTCCAGAAACTCACCGGCCTGTCTCCTGCCTTCCAAAGATCCTGCTCCAGCGACGCCTTCCGAAGGGACCAGCGACCTCGACATCCTCTGAGGACTGCCCCTGCTTCGAAAAGATAAGAAACTCCCGAGGACAGCGGACCTGCTCCAAGAAAAGCTGCAACTTTGTTTCCAGCAGCTTTAAAGAACCCTGCAAGCTCCCCGCAAGAAGCGTGAGACTTGCAACACTGCACCCGGCGACCCCGACTCGGCTGGTGGAGACCCGACACCTCAGGAGGGACCCCAGGACTACTCGGATACTGTGAGTACCAAAACCTGTCCCCCCTGAGCCCCCACAGCGCCGCCTGCAGAGGGAATCCCGAGGCTTCCCCTGACCGCGACTCTTTGAACCTAAAGTCCCGACGCCTGGGAGAGACCCTGCACCCGCAGCCCCCAGGACCTGAAGGACCGGACTTTCACTGGAGAAGTGACCCCCAGGAGTCCCTCTCCCTTGCCCAAGTGGAGGTTTCCCCGAGGAACCCCCCCCTTGCCTGCCTGCAGCGCTGAAGCGATCCCGAGATCTCTCATAGACTAACATTGCGAACCCGACGCTTGTTTCTACACTGCACCCGGCCGCCCCCGCGCCGCTGAGGGTGAAATTTCTGTGTGGACCTGTGTCCCCCCCGGTGCCCTACAAAACCCCCCTGGTCTGCCCTCCGAAGACGCGGGTACTTACCTGCAAGCAGACCGGAACCGGGGCACCCCCTTCTCTCCATTCTAGCCTATGTGTTTTGGGCACCACTTGGAACTCTGCACCTGACCGGCCCTGAGCTGCTGGTGTGGTGACTTTGGGGTTGCTCTGAACCCCCAACGGTGGGCTACCTTGGACCAAGAACTGAACCCTGTAAGTGTCCTACTTACCTGGTAAAACTAACAAAAACTTACCTCCCCCAGGAACTGTGAAAATTGCACTAAGTGTCCACTTTTAAAACAGCTATTTGTCAATAACTTGAAAAGTATACATGCAATTTTTATGATTTGAAGTTCCTAAAGTACTTACCTGCAATACCTTTCGAATGAGATATTACATGTAGAATTTGAACCTGTGGTTCTTAAAATAAACTAAGGAAAGATATTTTTCTATATAAAAACCTATTGGCTGGATTTGTCTCTGAGTGTGTGTACCTCATTTATTGTCTATGTGTATGTACAACAAATGCTTAACACTACTCCTTGGATAAGCCTACTGCTCGACCACACTACCACAAAATAGAGCATTAGTATTATCTATTTTTACCACTATTTTACCTCTAAGGGGAACCCTTGGACTCTGTGCATGCTATTCCTTACTTTGAAATAGCACATACAGAGCCAACTTCCTACATTGGTGGATCAGCGGTGGGGTACAAGACTTTGCATTTGCTGGACTACTCAGCCAATACCTGATCACACGACAAATTCCAAAATTGTCATTAGAAATTGATTTTTGCAATTTGAAAAGTTTTCTAAATTCTTAAAAGACCTGCTAGGGCCTTGTGTTAGATCCTGTTTAGCATTTCTTTTAGAGTTTAAAAGTTTGTTAAAAGTTTGAATTAGATTCTAGAACCAGTTGTAGATTCTTAAAAAGTATTCCAACTTTTAGAAGCAAAATGTCTAGCACAGATGTGACTGTGGTGGAACTCGACACCACACCTTACCTCCATCTTAAGATGAGGGAGCTAAGGTCACTCTGTAAAATAAAGAAAATAACAATGGGCCCCAAACCTACCAAAATACAGCTCCAGGAGCTTTTGGCAGAGTTTGAAAAGGCCAACCCCTCTGAGGGTGGCAACTCAGAGGAAGAGGATAGTGACTTGGAGGACAATTCCCCCCTACCAGTCCTACCTAGGGAGAACAGGGTCCCTCAAACCCTGACTCCAAAAATAATAGTCAGAGATGCTGGTTCCCTCACAGGAGAGACCAACACCTCTGAAATCACTGAGGATAACTCCAGTGAAGATGACCCCCTGTTAGCCAGGATGGTCAAAAGATTGGCTTTGGAAAAGCAGCTCCTAGCCATAGAAAGGGAAAGAAAAGAGATGGGCCTAGGTCCCATCGATGGTGGCAGCAACTTAAATAGGGTCAGAGATTCTCCTGACATCCTAAAAATCCCCAAAGGGATTGTAACAAAATATGAAGATGGTGATGACATCACCAAATGGTTCACAGCTTTTGAGAGGGCTTGTGTAACCAGAAAAGTAAACAGATCTCACTGGGGTGCTCTCCTTTGGGAAATGTTCACTGGAAAGTGTAGAGATAGACTCCTCACACTCTCTGGAAAAGATGCAGAATCTTATGACCTCATGAAGGGTACCCTGATTGAGGGCTTTGGATTCTCCACTGAGGAGTATAGAATTAGATTCAGGGGGGCTCAAAAATCCTCGAGCCAGACCTGGGTTGATTTTGTAGACTACTCAGTAAAAACACTAGATGGTTGGTTAACTGGAAATGAAGTGTGTGACTATGTTGGGCTTTATAATTTGTTTATGAAAGAACACATTTTAAGTAACTGCTTCAATGAAAAGTTGCATCAGTATCTGGTAGACCTAGGTCCAATTTCTCCCCAAGAATTGGGAAAGAAGGCAGACCACTGGGTCAAGACTAGGGTAACCAAAACTTCCACTGGGGGTGACCAAAAGAAAGGGGTTACAAAAACTCCCCAGGAGAAAGTGGGTGACACTAGAAACAAAGAAAAAGAGTCCTCTGTAGGCCCCCAAAAACCAGAACAGGTGGGTGGGCCCCAAGACACAACCCAAAACAAAGGTGGGTACCAGGGTAAGAATTGGGATGCCACTAAGGCATGGTGCCACAACTGTAAACAGTCTGGGCACCACACCAAGGACACTTCTTGTCCCAAAAACAAACCCCAGAACAAAATTCCAGGGGTAACCAGTGTAGCCATGGGAGATGACTCCTCAGATGAGGAGGTCTTCCTAGCCTTCAACTGGAAACAGAGCCCAACAGGTGAGTTGGAGATTCCAGAGGGAAGTAGACACTTCCACCACCTACTGGTGAATGGAATCCCAACCACTGCCCTGAGAGACACTTGTGCCAGTCACACTATTGTGCATGACAGGCTGGTGCTCTCAAACCAGTACATCCCAGGTGAGACTGCCAGGGTAAGAGTTAGCCTAGACAGGGTCACTAAGAGGCCTGTGGCTTTAGTGCCCATAGAAGTGGGTGGCACTCTTAGCTGGAGAAGGGTAGTAGTCAGTACAGACCTCCCCCTTGATTGTCTCCTTGGAAATGACTACCCAGAGGTTAGTCAGAGCTCAAGAGAGGAACTGGTCCAGTGCCAGTCCTCTCCCAAGGATTCTGGAAGTCCTACCTCTGCAGTAAATGCAAGCAGGCCCCAGAAGAAGAAGAAAAGAAAACAGAGTAGGAAGGGTGGACAACCTTTAGCCAAGGTTACAGCAAGCCAAGGAGATTCTGCTCCAGTAGGGGAGAACTCCAAAAATGGCCCTGATAAAGTCCAACCTGACCCACAAGAAGTCCTGGCTAGTCAGGCAACTGTTAAACCTGAGTGGGTGGCTCCTCAGCTAACAGAAGAAAGAGTGGAAGAAGGGTGTTTACTACAAGATGTGGTAACCCCCCACTCCAATACAGCAGACAGGCAACCTGAACCCAAAGAAGCCTGTAACTTAGCCCCTTCCCTTTTAGGTGAAGAGCTAAAGGTGTGGTTCTGGGCACTGACAGCTGTCAGTGGCCTCTGCTGGGTGTTAGCCTTTATGGCTGCACTATCCTTAGCATGGTGGTCTGACCCCATGCCAAATAGCAAGTTAGGCCCCCTGACCCTATTGGTCATGGTGGGGTTACTCAAGCTCTGGGTAACCTCTCTGGGTAAGCTAGGGGTAACCCTGGCCAAGATAAGGTTAGCAGAGGTGGATACCTCTAAGACCAAGATAGAAAGAATGGGTGGAGACATTGAAGAGGCAGACAAGAGGCAATTCAGACTAGGTCCTATCACTGTGGAAGTAGGTCAGTTCCCCAAAGGGAATGACCTGAACAGAAGGATGTAAGGCAGAGTAGGCCCTGCAACTAACCAGCCTATTTCTCCTACTCTTCCTCGCCTGACAGACTAGGAAGACTCTCCCAGCTTGGGCTGAGTCTCCTGGCCTGTGGGCTGGGGGGGGCTTGTGTAAAGAAATGGCTCCCTGTTGCAGTTACCCCCCACTTTTTGCCTGATACTGATGCTGACTTGCCTGAGAAGAGTGCTGGGACCCTGCTAACCAGGCCCCAGCACCAGTGTTCCTTCACCTAAAATGTACCATTGTATCCACAATTGGCACACCCTGGCATTCAGATAAGTCCCTTGTAACTGGTACTTCTAGTACCAAGGGCCCTGATGCCAAGGAAGGTCTCTAAGGGCTGCAGCATGTCTTATGCCACCCTAGAGACCCCTCACTCAGCACAGACACACTGCTTACAAGCCTGTGTGTGCTAGTGAGAACAAAATGAGTAAGTCGACATGGCACTCCCCTCAGGGTGCCATGCCAGCCTCTCACTGCCTATACAGTATAGGTAAGACACCCCTCTAGCAGGCCTTACAGCCCTAAGGCAGGGTGCACTATACCATAGGTGAGGGTACCAGTGCATGAGCATGGTACCCCTACAGTGTCTAAACAAAACCTTAGACATTGTAAGTGCAGGGTAGCCATAAGAGTATATGGTCTGGGAGCCTGTCAAACACGAACTCCACAGCACCATAATGGCTACACTGAAAACTGGGAAGTTTGGTATCAAACTTCTCAGCACAATAAATGCACACTGATGCCAGTGTACATTTTATTGTAAAATACACCCCAGAGGGCACCTTAGAGGTGCCCCCTGAAACTTAACCGACTATCTGTGTAGGCTGACTAGTTTTAGCAGCCTGCCACAAACCGAGACATGTTGCTGGCCCCATGGGGAGAGTGCCTTTGTCACTCTGAGGCCAGTAACAAAGCCTGCACTGGGTGGAGATGCTAACACCTCTCCCAGGCAGGAATTGTCACACCTGGCGGTGAGCCTCAAAGGCTCACCTCCTTTGTGACAACCCAGCAGGACACTCCAGCTAGTGGAGTTGCCCGCCCCCTCCGGCCAGGCCCCACTTTTTGGCGGCAAGGCCGGAGAAAATAATGAGAATAACAAGGAGGAGTCACTGGCCAGTCAGGACAGCCCCTAAGGTGTCCTGAGCTGAGGTGACTCTAACTTTTAGAAATCCTCCATCTTGCAGATGGAGGATTCCCCCAATAGGGTTAGGATTGTGACCCCCTCCCCTTGGGAGGAGGCACAAAGAGGGTGTACCCACCCTCAGGGCTAGTAGCCATTGGCTACTAACCCCCCAGACCTAAACACGCCCTTAAATTTAGTATTTAAGGGCTACCCTGAACCCTAGAAGATTAGATTCCTGCAACAAGAAGAAGGACTGCCCAGCTGAAAACCCCTGCAGCGGAAGACCAGAAGACGACAACTGCCTTGGCTCCAGAAACTCACCGGCCTGTCTCCTGCCTTCCAAAGATCCTGCTCCAGCGACGCCTTCCGAAGGGACCAGCGACCTCGACATCCTCTGAGGACTGCCCCTGCTTCGAAAAGATAAGAAACTCCCGAGGACAGCGGACCTGCTCCAAGAAAAGCTGCAACTTTGTTTCCAGCAGCTTTAAAGAACCCTGCAAGCTCCCCGCAAGAAGCGTGAGACTTGCAACACTGCACCCGGCGACCCCGACTCGGCTGGTGGAGACCCGACACCTCAGGAGGGACCCCAGGACTACTCGGATACTGTGAGTACCAAAACCTGTCCCCCCTGAGCCCCCACAGCGCCGCCTGCAGAGGGAATCCCGAGGCTTCCCCTGACCGCGACTCTTTGAACCTAAAGTCCCGACGCCTGGGAGAGACCCTGCACCCGCAGCCCCCAGGACCTGAAGGACCGGACTTTCACTGGAGAAGTGACCCCCAGGAGTCCCTCTCCCTTGCCCAAGTGGAGGTTTCCCCGAGGAACCCCCCCCTTGCCTGCCTGCAGCGCTGAAGCGATCCCGAGATCTCTCATAGACTAACATTGCGAACCCGACGCTTGTTTCTACACTGCACCCGGCCGCCCCCGCGCCGCTGAGGGTGAAATTTCTGTGTGGACCTGTGTCCCCCCCGGTGCCCTACAAAACCCCCCTGGTCTGCCCTCCGAAGACGCGGGTACTTACCTGCAAGCAGACCGGAACCGGGGCACCCCCTTCTCTCCATTCTAGCCTATGTGTTTTGGGCACCACTTGGAACTCTGCACCTGACCGGCCCTGAGCTGCTGGTGTGGTGACTTTGGGGTTGCTCTGAACCCCCAACGGTGGGCTACCTTGGACCAAGAACTGAACCCTGTAAGTGTCCTACTTACCTGGTAAAACTAACAAAAACTTACCTCCCCCAGGAACTGTGAAAATTGCACTAAGTGTCCACTTTTAAAACAGCTATTTGTCAATAACTTGAAAAGTATACATGCAATTTTTATGATTTGAAGTTCCTAAAGTACTTACCTGCAATACCTTTCGAATGAGATATTACATGTAGAATTTGAACCTGTGGTTCTTAAAATAAACTAAGGAAAGATATTTTTCTATATAAAAACCTATTGGCTGGATTTGTCTCTGAGTGTGTGTACCTCATTTATTGTCTATGTGTATGTACAACAAATGCTTAACACTACTCCTTGGATAAGCCTACTGCTCGACCACACTACCACAAAATAGAGCATTAGTATTATCTATTTTTACCACTATTTTACCTCTAAGGGGAACCCTTGGACTCTGTGCATGCTATTCCTTACTTTGAAATAGCACATACAGAGCCAACTTCCTACACGCACTACTCACCGTGAGGGTCTCAAGGTGCTGACGATGGGGGGAGGACAAGGGGGAGGAGGTGCTGCTACTGCTCGAACAGCCAGGTCTTGAAAAATTTCCTGAAGGTAAGGAGGTCTTTTGTCTGGCACAGGTGGGTGGGAAGAGTGTTCCACCTCTGGTGCGAGATTGATCTATCGCCGGTTGTAGTTCTGCGGCACTTGGGACGTTTGCGAGAGTGGGAGTTGGAGAGGCTCTGAGAGTGGCAGGCCACCATGCGGAGGGGGTGGTGCTGAAGATGAGGACATCCGTCTTGTCGGAATGGAGTTTGAGGCAGCTGCTCTTCATCCTTTCGGCGATGACCTTCATTCCTTCGTGGAGGTTGTTCTTAGCGGAGTCCTTGGTGAGGGCAAGTATCAGATGATGATGAGGTTGTGGGATCTGGCGATGTTAGCAAGCGGGGCCATGTGGACGTTGAAGAGGGTCAGGCTGAGGGACAAACCCTGGGGTACGCTGCAGATGATTTCGGTAGCCTCGGAGCGAAATGGGGGGAGGCGGACTCTCTGGGTTCTGCCAGTGAGAAAGGAGGTGACCAGTCGGGATTCCTGCATTGCTGAGGTGTGCGCGTAGGGTGTGGTGGCAGACGCTGTAGAACACAGGCGAGATATCCAGGAGGATGATGGCTGCGGTTTCGCCGTTATCCAGTATGGTTCCGATGTCGCCTGTGGCGGCGATGAGGGCGGTTTTGGTACTGTGGTGCTGCGGAATCTGGATTGGGAAGGGTCCAGGGTGCAGTTCTCGAGGAAGCGGGTTAGTTGTCTGTTGACAGCCTTCTCAATGACTTTTGTCGGGAAGGGGAGCAGGGAGATAGGCGAGAAGTTGTTGAGGTCCTTTGGGTCCGCCTTGGTTTTTCTTTTTTATCTCAGCGATTTTCCAGCTCTCTGGGAAGGTGGCAGACTTGAAGGAGCTGATGATGATCTTCCATAGTTTGGGTGCGATGATGGAGCTTGCTTTGTTGAGGAGGTGGTGAGGGCAGGGGTAAGATGGAGAGCCGCAGTGAATGGTGCTCATGATTTCGATGATGTCATTGATGGGGGGGGTCCAGGAGAGCAGGAGGTTGGTTGGAGGTGAATCTGTGGTGTTGGTGGATGCTGGGGGGGGTCTGGGTGCTGAAGCTGTCATAGATGTCTGCAATCTTGCAGTGGAAGTAAGAGGCTAGGGAATCGCAGAGGTCTTAGGATGGCGGGATGTCGTTGGTGTTGGAGCTGGGGTTGGAGAGTTCCTTCACTATGTTGAAGAGCTCCCTGTCGCTGTGTGTGTTGTTGTTGGTTTGGTCTTTGAAGGCGGTTCTCTTGGCAGCTCGGATGAGTTGGTGGTGTCTGCTGATGGCGTTTTTGAAGGCTGTGTGGTTGTCCAGAGTCTGATCTTGGTGTCACTTTGTTTTGAGTCTTCGGCAGGTTTGCTTAGATTCGTGGAGGTCAGCGGTAAACCAGAAGACTTTTCTGTCAGTGCGTCTGTTGGAGGGATTCTTGATTGGGACGAGAGTATTGGCACAGCTATTGACCAATTGCCTGAAGTTGCGGGCAGCTGCATCAGTGTCGGTGGTGTCGATGGGCGGGTTCCGGGAGAGTGTCGCGATAAGTTGGTCTTCGGTGACCTTGCTCCAACTGTGGGTGGTGGTAGGTGGGGATTTCTTGAAGGAGAAGTGTATAGCTTTGGTCCATTTTTTAAGAAAGGACATAGGCTGTTAAATTGAACTTTGCTTTCCTTTTAAAGCCTATTATTATAATGTACATTACTACTTATGATACCGGGGACTCCCACTTCGAGGACGGGGAATAATTCAAGCATGTGAATCTATGAAAGATTATAATATTGGAGAACTGCAGTTACAGGTATAAAACTCGTTTTCTTCCACATGCATGATTGTTGCATTTGCAGAAGCAGTGGTCAAAAATATACAGTTTGCTATTGTAAGGAAATGCCTCCTTGGCATGGTTACCCCCTGACTTTTTGCCTTTGCTGATGCTATGTTTTGAATTGAAAGTGTGCTGAGGCCTGCTAACCAGGCCCCAGCACCAGTGTTCTTTCCCTAACCTGTACTTTTGATTCCACAATTGGCACACCCTGGCATCCAGATAAGTCCCTTGTAACTGGTACCTCTGGTACCAAGGGCCCTGATGCCAGGGAAGGTCTCTAAGGGCTGCAGCATGTATTATGCCACCCTAAGAGACCCCTCACTCAGCACAGACACACTGCTTACCAGCTTGTGTGTGCTAGTGAGAACAAAATGAGTAAGTCGACATGGCACTCCCCTCAGGGTGCCATGCCAGCCTCTCACTGCCTATGCAGTATAGGTAAGACACCCCTCTAGCAGGCCTTACAGCCCTAAGGCAGGGTGCACTATACCATAGGTGAGGGTACCAGTGCATGAGCACTGTGCCCCTACAGTGTCTAAGCAAAACCTTAGACATTGTAAGTGCAGGGTAGCCATAAGAGTATATGGTCTGGGAGTCTGTTTTACACGAACTCCACAGCACCATAATGGCTACACTGAAAACTGGGAAGTTTGGTATCAAACTTCTCAGCACAATAAATGCACACTGATGCCAGTGTACATTTTATTGTAAAATACACCACAGAGGGCACCTTAGAGGTGCCCCCTGAAACTTAACCAACTATCTGTGTAGGCTGACTGGTTCCAGCAGCCTGCCACACTAGAGACATGTTGCTGGCCCCATGGGGAGAGTGCCTTTGTCACTCTGAGGCCACTAACAAAGCCTGCACTGGGTGGAGATGCTAACACCTCCCCCAGGCAGGAGCTGTAACACCTGGCGGTGAGCCTCAAAGGCTCACCCCTTTGTCACAGCCCCGCAGGACACTCGAGCTAGTGGAGTTGCCCGCCCCCTCCGGCCCCCACTTTTGGCGGCAAGGCCGGAGAAAATAATGAGAATAACAAGGAGGAGTCACTGGCCAGTCAGGACAGCCCCTAAGGTGTCCTGAGCTGAGGTGACTCTAACTTTTAGAAATCCTCCATCTTGCAGATGGAGGATTCCCCCAATAGGATTAGGGATGTGACCCCCTCCCCTTGGGAGGAGGCACAAAGAGGGTGTACCCACCCTCGGGGCTAGTAGCCTTTGGCTACTAACCCCCCAGACCTAAACACACCCTTAAATTTAGTATTTAAGGGCTTCCCTGAACCTAAAGATTTAGATTCCTGCAACTACAAGAAGGACTGCCGAGCTGAAAGACCCCTGCAGAGGAAGACCAGAAGACACCAACTGCCTTGGCCCCAGACTTACCGGCCTGTCTCCTGCCTTCCAAAGAACCTGCTCCAGCGACGCTTTCCAAGGGACCAGCGACCTCTGAATCCTCTGAGGACTGCCCTGCTTCGAAAAAGACAAGAAACTCCCGAGGACAGCGGCACTGCTCCAAAAGAACTGCAACTTTGTTACAAGGAGCAGATTTAAAGACCCCTGCAATTCCCCGCAAGAAGCGTGAGACTTGCAACACTGCACCCGGCGACCCCGACTCGACTGGTGGCGAACAACCAACTCAGGGAGGACCCTCCGGCGACTCTACGACTGTGAGTAACCAAAGTTGTCCCCCCTGAGCCTCCACAGCGACGCCTGCAGAGGGGATCCCCAGGCTCCCCCTGACCGCAACTGTCTGAACTCCATTTCCCGACGGCTGGAAAAGGCCCTGCACCCGCAGCCCCCAGCCCCTAAAGAAACGTAACTTCTGTGCAGGAGTGACCCCCAGGAGGCCCTCTCCCTTGCCCAGGTGGTGGCTACTCCGAGGAGCCCCCCCCTTGCCTGCCTGCATCGCTGAAGAGACCCCTTGGTCTCCCATTGAAACCTGAAGGAAACCCGACGCGTGTTTGCACACTGCACCCGGCCGCCCCCGCGCTGCTGAGGGTGTACTTTCTGTGCTACTTTGTGTCCCCCCCGGTGCCCTACAAAACCCCCCTGGTCTGCCCTCCGAAGACGCGGGTACTTACCTGCTGGCAGACTGGAACCGGGGCACCCCCTTCTCTCCATTATAGCCTGTGTGTTTTGGGCACCTCTTTGACCTTTGCACCTGACCGGCCCTGAGCTGCTGGTGTGATAACTTTGGGGTTGCTCTGAACCCCCAACGGTGGGCTACCTTGGACCAAAAACTGAGAACTGTAAGTGACTTACTTACCTGTGAAAACTAACAATAACTTACCTCCCCCAGGAACTGTGAAAATTGCACTGTGTCCACTTTTAAAACAGCTTATTGTGTTTTATGACAAAAGTATTCATGCTAATGTAATGATTCAAAGTTCCTAGAGTACTTACCTGCAATACCTTCCAAACAAGCTATTACATGTGAAATTTGAGCCTGTGGTTCTTAAAATAAACTAAGAAAATATATTTTTCTATAACAAAACCTATTGGCTGGATTTGTCTCTGAGTGTGTGTACCTCATTTATTGTCTATGTGTATGTACAACAAATGCTTAACACTACTCCTTGGATAAGCCTACTGCTCGACCACACTACCACAAAATAGAGCATTAGTATTATCTCTTTTTACCACTATTTTACCTCTAAGGGGAACCCTTGGACTCTGTGTATGCTATTCCTTACTTTGAAATAGCACATACAGAGCCAACTTCCTACAGCTATGAACTTGAGGCAGAAACCTACACGTTCCAGGGCTATGTAGGGGATCTTTCTCAATCTCGGCAAGCATAATTTTACGTTTCAAATAAATGATATTTTACTCTGCAGGCATAAAAATTCTATTGGTGTATAAACACTAGCCCTTCTAGCATATTGTTTTTGGTGATTTTATCTAGTCTTCTGAAACACTAGCTTGCTGGTCGCCAGCACATTGACCAATATATTTATTAAGTTCAGGACTATGATAGATTTGACCCTTGTTAGTTATATTAAAACGTTCTAATATGTTGTAGAATACACAAGGTCACTTAGGTATTGCAGTCCACTTCAACACTGTGCCGGCTGTATTTTATGTCTGGCTTGACAGCACAGCACTTAAGGATCACTACCTAGACAGCATCACTGCACTCATGTACTGTCAGTTCAGCCACCAAAGCAGTGTTAATTAATAATCTACAAATATGATTCAGTGTGTTTAAAGAAAATAAGTACATAGGATATTATTATTTTTTTTATAAAAAATGAGATATTTGAACCTGTTTCGCACCGAGTTATGCGAACTTATGCATGGGGTGGTGGGGAAGAACAAGTATTGAATCATCCCCCCCCAGACCAGTGGAACCAACATATTGTACTGTGGTTAAGATACATAGACGATATTTTTATCATCTGGAAAGGTGACATGACCAGTGCATTACAATTCTCACAAGAAGTGAATAAAAACAACTGTAATTTGAAATTCACAAGTAAAATACATGCAAGTGAAATCGAGTTTCTGGATGTAAAAGTGATGGTAGAAAACAACAGGGTAGAAACCACAGTATTTAGAAAGCAAACCGCTGACAACAGCATCTTACATGCCTCTAGTTATCATCCACAACCTTTAAAAGAAAGTATTCCATTTGGTGAGATGCTGAGAGCTAAAAGAATATGCAGTACCGAGACCAAGTTCAAAGAAGTTCAGTTAGACATGGGGAGGAGACTGCAGAATAGAGGTTATACTGATAGGACACTCCAAAGACACTCCAAAGAGCCAGTAATAAAGTAAAATCTAGAGTTAGAGAAGATCTGCTGTTCTCGTCACAAGAGAGAAAGAATAAGAGAAATAGTGGTGAAGGTGCAGAAAAAATTGTGAGATTCATTACAACATTCAATGTGGCACATGAACAAGTACGCAACTTATTAAAAAACATTGGCACGTAGTGAGGAGTGATCCTGTAATAGGACAGAGATTAACGAGGAGACCACAGATTACCTATAGAAGAGGGAAATCTATGAAAGACGTTTTAGTCAAAAGTGACATCAGACAGTTGAGCAAACAGTCTACATGGCTCAACACACAGGATGGTTTCTACAAGTGTATGAAATGCAAAGCATGTAAGAATGGAGAAAATATTAAAAATCTAACCATCAGCAATAGGATAGTACACACTATAAAAAGAAGATATACATGCAAAAGCGACCATGTAATTTATATCCTCAAATGCACTTGCCCCAAATTGTATGTGGGAAGTACAAAACTGCAGGCAGACAAAAGAATCTTGCAACACTTAAGAGCAATTACTAATAAGGACATCAGATATCCAGTAGCTAGACACATTCATGAGATACATGGAGGGAAAATAGAGGAGCTACGTTACAGTGTAATTGATGGAATAGCCAGAGACAGCAGAGGGGGAGATCGAGAGAAAAACCTGCGCAAACTAGAGTCGAGGTACATATTAACACTCAACACCAAGGAACCAAATGGGTTGAACATCAGTGAGGAGTTATACATTCATCTATACTAAAGAATCAACAGAAATATTATTACACAACACCTGAGAAGGTAGAAGTTGTCTTTACACATCAGATATCTACAACAGAAAGTTGAAAATGCTTCCAAGTTATACGGAAGAGTTCCCCTATTCAAGTTCCCACAATACCTAGTTGGGAAGGCTAAAATTGTGAGCCGGATACTATTGCAACATTAAGAAGAAAATATAACAAGATGAGATCAATAATGATTTATGATTGATATAGGGATACATTGAAGATACAAGATATATGATAATGTTAATTTGCTGTGGACCATCTGAAATCGAGTCCACTAATGGATGGGGGAACCCATTATTAACAGCGCAACCACCCAGTGTATTATGATTGGGAAGGAAGTTTTTTATGGAACATTTTTAACATTAAATACATACTGAGGCAATGCGCTTTTATATCTATTCACATCGTTATATCCATTTAGGTCATTAAGGTTTATGTTTTACAAATGGTTAATTCGTATCAAAGCAAGATTTGTGCAATTATCCACAGGGTAACCGGCATAAATTATAGAGAGTGTTATGATGGAGAGTCCAATTGTAAAAGAAATTGTTGGTAATGGTGATTGGGATTTAACATAGCGATCATGTGTTATATATATGAGGGAGGACAAAATGGCGAATAAGAAGTTGACGAAGGCGGCAACGCCGAAACGCGTTCTTTCCTTTTGTGCCAATAAACCCGGATGAATTAAGATGCCCGCGGAGTGCTGTCTTTCTCTTTACCAATGGAATCAAGTGTGGAATTAGAAGCGAGCTAGCGCTCGCTAGCAGACGTGCACCGCTGACGTTTTGGAGCAGGATCGGCACGCCATCAGGAAATGTTTAGGATATTATTGTTGTATCCATTTTTAAATCTCAGCGTAATTGTTAGTTCTGATATTTATTGGAACACATAAGTGGCTTGACCTTTGGGACTGGGCCAGAAACTCAATGTAGAGCTTCAAATTACGATCCAAGAACATTTCAGTGGTCAGTGCCTGATTATTAAAAATATTTTTATATATATATATATATATATATATATATGTTCGATGGCATGTGTAGCTACAGATACACATGCTGTGCATATCCCGCCATCTAGTGTTGGGCTCGGAGTGTTACAAGTTGTTTTTCTTCGAAGAAGTCTTTTCGAGTCACAAGATCGAGGGACTCCTCCCATTTCGGCTCCATTGCGCATGGGCGTCGACTCCATCTTAGATTGTTTTTTTTCCGCCATCAGGTTCGGACGTGTTCCTTTTCGCTCCGTGTTTCGGGTCGGAAAGTTAGTTAGAATCTCGGAAAAAACGTCGGTATTGTTTCCGTTCGGTATCGGGTTAGTTACAACAGATCGACACCGAATTTTGAAGAGCTCCGGTGGCCCTTCAGGGTTTTTTCGAACCCCCGTCGGGGCCTGGTCGGCCACGTGTGACTTCAAGGCTGATGGAACGGACCCCATTCCGCTTCTGTCCAAAATGCCATAACAAGTATCCGTATACGTATCAGCATCTGGTCTGTAACTTGTGCTTGTCCCCAGAGCACAAGGAAGATACTTGTGAGGCCTGTCGAGCGTTTCGGTCCAGAAAGACACTCAGGGACCGAAGAGCAAGAAGACTGCAAATGGCATCGGCGCCGACAGGACAAGGGCGTTTTGAGGAGGAGGAAGAAACATTCTCCACCCAGGAGTCGAGGTGGAAGAGGAAGCTTTCTCTATCCAAGAGTCGGGCTCGGAAGAGCTCGAGGCCGAAGAAATGCCGAAAACCGTGAGTAAGACGTCGAAACATAAGACTCACGAGAAGTCAACAAAAGCCCAGGGGACGCCACCGCCAACAGGCCATGGCTTAACCCCAAAAATAGGTGACCGATCCAAGGCACCGAAAAAGGGCACGCTGGTGTCAAAGTCATCCGACTCCGGTCGAGATACCGCCACACAGCAATCTCGGACCCGAGACATCGGCTCAGAGAAATTTCGGCACCGTGACAGCGGCACCGAACAAATTCGGCACCGAAACACCACCACGCCGACAATTACAAAGGTTTCTTCGGAGCCTAAAAAGACATCCGAAAAAGTTTTGGTTCCGAAACATCCAGCCTCGGAGCCGAAAACAGGTTCCTATACAGAGGAACAAGGATTGTCCTCCCAAATGCAAAAACATAGATTCGGAGAGGAACTTCAAGCAGTAGAGCCAGACTATACTCAAAGGAGGCTCCACATTCAACAAGACACAGGGAAGATAACCACTCTTCCCCCAGTTAAAATAAAAAGAAAACTTGCCTTTCAAGAAAAGGACAAGGAGCCACAGGCAAAGGTGGCAAAGAAAACAACTCCACCACCGTCTCCACCACCATCCGTGCACACATCACCAGTAGCAACTCCTCCACTGATGCACTCCCCGACTCATGCTACCATGAGTCAAGATGATCCCGATGCATGGGACCTTTACGATGCTCCAGTATCGGACAACAGCCCAGACTCGTACCCTGCCAGGCCGTCCCCACCTGAGGACAGTACATCTTACACACAGGTGATTGCAAGGGCAGCTGCTTTCCATAACGTCACCTTGCATTCCGAACCAATTGAGGATGACTCTTTGTTTAACACGCTATCCTCCACTCATAGCCAATACCAAAGACTACCTATGCTCCCAGGAATGCTAAAACATTCAAAAAAATCTTTCAGGATCCTGTTAAAGGCCGAGCCATAACTCCAAGGGTGGAGAAAAAGTACAAGCCACCGCCAACAGATCCAGTTTATATTACAACGCAGTTAACCCCAGACTCAGTAGTTGTCGGGGCAGCTCGTAAGAGAGCAAACTCTCATACCTCGGGGGACGCACCACCTCCAGACAAAGAGAGTCGCAAATTTGATGCTGCGGGCAAAAGGGTTGCAGCACAAGCAGCAAACCAATGGCGCATTGCCAATTCACAAGCACTTTTGGCAAGATATGATAGAGCTCACTGGGATGAGATGCAACATTTGAAAGAACACTTACCCAAGGAGTTCCAAAAAAGAGCACAACAAGTGGTGGAAGAAGGACAAAGTATCTCTAATAATCAGATACGGTCTTCAATGGATGCAGCAGATACGGCTGCAAGGACAGTAAATACTGCAATAACAATAAGAAGGCACGCATGGCTGCGCACGTCAGGTTTCAAGCTGGAAATTCAACAAGCCGTGCTAAATATGCCATTTAATGAACAGCAGTTGTTTGGGCCGGAAGTCGACACTGCTATTGATAAACTCAAGAAAGACACTGATACAGCAAAAGCCATGGGCGCACTCTACTCCCCACAGAGCAGAGGCACATTTCGCAAAACACCTTTTAGGGGAGGGTTTCGAGGACAACCTACAGAAACCACAACATCACAAACAAGGCCCACTTACCAAAGCCAATATCAGCGGGGAAGTTTTCGGGGGCAATATAGAGGGGGATAATTCCAAAAAAATAGAGAAAAATTCCAAAGCCCCAAAAGTCCTCAAAATAAGCAGTGACTTACAAGTCACACATCCCCATCACATAACACCTGTGGGGGGAAGACTAAACCAATTTTACAAACATTGGGAGGAGATAACAACAGATACTTGGGTACTAGCAATTATCCAGCATGGTTATTGCATAGAATTTCTCGAATTCCCTCCAACAGTCCCACCGAAAACACACAGTATGTCAATCCAACATATAAATCTTCTAGGATTAGAAGTTCAAGCATTGCTCCAAAAAGAGGCAATAGAATTAGTACCAAAACAAGAACTAAACACAGGAGTTTACTCACTGTACTTTCTGATACCCAAAAAAGACAAAACTCTAAGACCTATACTAGATCTCAGAATATTAAATACATACATCAAATCAGACCACTTTCACATGGTTACATTACAAGAAGTAATCCCACTGCTCAAACAACAAGACTACATGACAACACTGGATCTAAAGGATGCATATTTCCATATACCAATACATCCTTCACACAGAAAGTACCTAAGGTTTGTATTCCATGGGATACATTACCAATTCAAAGTGTTGCCATTCGGAATAACAACTGCGCCAAGAGTTTTTACAAAATGTCTAGCAGTAGTAGCTGCACATATCAGAAGGCAGCAAATACATGTGTTCCCGTACCTAGACGATTGGTTAATCAAGACCAACACGCAAATACAGTGTTCACAACACACAAATTATGTCATAGAAACCCTACACAAACTAGGTTTCTCAATCAATTACTCAAAGTCACATCTTCTGCCGTGTCAAACACAGCAATACCTAGGAGCAACAATCAACACAGTAAAAGGAATTGCCACTCCAAGTCCACAAAGAGTCCAAACATTTCACAATGTAATACAAGCCATGTATCCAAACCACAAGATACAGGTCAAATTAGTAATGAAACTCCTAGGCATGATGTCCTCATGCATAGCCATTGTCCCAAACGCAAGGTTGCACATGCGGCCCTTACAGCAGTGCCTAGCATCACAGTGGTCACAGGCACAGGGTCAACTTCTAGATCTGGTGTTGATAGACAGCCAAACATACATCTCGCTTCAATGGTGGAACAGTATAAATTTAAACCAAGGGCGGCCTTTTCAAGACCCAGTGCCACAATACGTAATAACGACAGATGCATCCATGACAGGGTGGGGAGCACACCTCAATCAGCTCAGCATCCAAGGACAATGGGACATTCAGCAAAGACAGTTTCATATAAACCACTTAGAACTGTTAGCGGTGTTTCTAGCGCTGAAAGCATTTCAACCCATAATAACCCACAAATACACTCTTGTCAAGACAGACAACATGACAACAATGTATTACCTAAACAAACAGGGAGGAACACACTGGACACAGTTGTGTCTCCTGACACAAAAAATATGGCATTGGGCGATTCACAACCACATTCGCCTAATAGCACAATTTATTCCAGGGATTCAGAATCAGTTAGCAGACAATCTCTCTCGGGATCACCAACAGATCCACGAATGGGAAATTCACCCCCAAATACTGAACACTTACTTCAGAATGTGGGGAACGCCACAAATAGATCTATTTGCAACAAAAGAAAACTCAAAATGCCAAAACTTTGCATCCAGGTACCCACAACATCAGTCTCAGGGCAATGCACTATGGATGAACTGGTCAGGAATATTTGCGTACGCTTTTCCCCCTCTCCCACTTCTTCCATATCTAGTAAACAAGTTGAGTCAAAACAAACTCAAACTAATAGCACCAACATGGGCAAGGCAACCTTGGTACACAACACTACTAGACCTTTCAGTAGTACCTCATGTCAAACTGCCAAACAGACCAGATCTGTTAACACAACACAAACAACAGATCAGACATCCAAATCCAGCATCGCTGAATCTAGCAATTTGGCTCCTGAAATCCTAGAATTCGGGCACTTAGACCTCACACAGGAATGTATGGAGGTCATAAAACAAGCTAGAAAACCTACCACTAGACACTGCTATGCAAATAAGTGGAAAAGATTTGTTTATTACTGCCATAATAATCAAATTCAACCTTTACACGCATCTGCAAAAGATATAGTAGGATACTTACTACATTTGCAAAAATCTAAACTAGCTTTCTCTTCCATTAAAATACATCTTACAGCAATTTCAGCTTACCTGCAA
The DNA here is from genome assembly GCF_031143425.1 of Pleurodeles waltl. NCBI lineage: Eukaryota > Metazoa > Chordata > Amphibia > Caudata > Salamandridae > Pleurodeles > Pleurodeles waltl. The sequence continues at coordinate 755,590,220 of NC_090449.1, read as the reverse complement.
ATTACGCACTCAACTTCATTATTTAGGATACCAGTCTTAAAAGCGTTTATGGAAGGCCTAAAGAGAATTATACCACCAAGAACACCACCAGTTCCTTCATGGAACCTCAACATTGTCTTAACACGACTCATGGGTCCACCTTTTGAGCCCATGCACTCTTGTGAAATGCAATACTTAACGTGGAAAGTCGCATTTTTAATTGCCATCACATCTCTAAGAAGAGTGAGTGAAATTCAAGCATTTACCATTCAAGAACCATTTATTCAAATACACAAAAATAAAGTTGTTCTACGGACAAATCCTAAATTTTTACCAAAAGTAATCTCACCGTTCCACTTGAATCAAACGGTAGAATTACCAGTGTTCTTCCCACAGCCAGATTCTGTAGCTGAAAGAGCACTACATACATTAGACATCAAAAGAGCACTAATGTACTACATTGACAGAACAAAACTTATTCGAAAGACAAAACAACTATTTATCGCCTTTCAAAAACCTCATACAGGAAATCCAATTTCAAAACAAGGCATTGCTAGATGGATAGTTAAGTGCATTCAAACCTGCTATCTTAAAGCTAAAAGAGAACTGCCTATTACACCAAAGGCACACTCAACCAGAAAGAAAGGTGCTACCATGGCCTTTCTAGGAAATATTCCAATGAACGAAATATGTAAGGCAGCAACATGGTCTACGCCTCATACATTTACCAAGCACTACTGTGTAGATGTGTTAACTGCACAACAGGCAACAGTAGGTCAAGCTGTACTAAGAACATTATTTCAAACTACTTCAACTCCTACAGGCTAAACCACCGCTTTTGGGGAGATAACTGCTTACTAGTCTATGCACAGCATGTGTATCTGCAGCTACACATGCCATTCAACTGAAAATGTCACTTACCCAGTGTACATCTGTTTGTGGCATTAGTCGCTGCAGATTCACATGCGCCCACCCGCCTCCCCGGGAGCCTGTAGCCGTTTAGAAGTAGATCTTAAACATTTGTACATTTGTAAATATATTACTTTAAACTTCATTATGTACATACGCATTCACTCCATTGCATGGGCACTATTACTAGCATTCACAACTCCTACCTCACCCTCTGCGGGGAAAACAATCTAAGATGGAGTCGACACCCATGCGCAATGGAGTCGAAATGGGAAGAGTCCCTCGGTCTCGTGACTCGAAAAGACTTCTTCGAAGAAAAACAACTTGTAACACTCCGAGCCCAACACCAGATGGCGGGATGTGCACAGCATGTGAATCTGCAGCGACTAATGCCACGAACAGATGTACACTGGGTAAGTGAAATTTCCATAGATATATATATATTTTTTTTTAACTCAAGATACCTGGTTTTAAAATTCTAAAATTACTAAATAGTGTATTTACTTGTTACATTTCTTGGGTGTAGCTTAATTAAAGACAAGGTGAGCATATGAGCAAGTCAGTGTACCTCCATGTAGACTTTAGAACAGTTTCTGTAAGTCTGTAAAATAGACCCCATGTTGCAAGGCATTTTAGCTCTAAGATTATATAGCTTCGTTGGTTTTATATCCTTGAAATCCAAGTTTTAAGATGAAATTAATTTTGTCTTCTTTAAAGTTTCAAGCCAAACGAAGGAGTGATCATCATTGGAGCAACAAATTTTCCAGAAGCTTTAGATAAGTAAGTACCAAAATGAACTTGATAATTTTGAAATGTCAGTAGTTTAATTAAAAGGTCTTTATGCATATTTCTTTTGTGATATTATTTACTTATTTTATTAAGCCTTTTAATGAAATATTGCTAATGTACATCATAAAAGTTCAATAATTGCAATTTTCTTGTTTAAACTACCTTTACAATTGAACACATTTTAATATTATTGATCTCCTTTTCTTTCCTTTGAATTATAGTTCATTTAAAAATAATTTTTTAGGAGTTAGAGGTATTATGTTGATTACCTTTAATTTTAAAATACAATTTAATGTTCAAATTATTTTGTTGTCTATGACTACCATTTTGCTTTTTTAAAAAAAATGTTTTACCCCCACTATTTCTAGGGCATCAATTGATTGTACACTTTGCCTTTGGGACATCTAAATGTAAAGGCATTTTTTAATGGATACTTCTTCTGAAGATCCCTTATTCGAAAAGATCTCTGGTGGAATACTAGAATCTGAGAATTAAAGTGCCACAGAAAACAACCAAATAGGAAATCTGTTCAGTTACAATTGAGAAACAACAGTATTGCCTAAGAATCTATACGTTAGATGCCATTTGTAGCTGCAGATACACATGCTATGCATAGCTTCCGCCATCTAGTGTTTGGCTCAGAGTGTTACAGGTTGTTTTTTCTTTGAAGAAGTCTTTTTTTCGAATCACGGGATCAAGTGACTCCTCCTCTCGCTCATAGTGCGCATGGGATTAGACTCCTTTGTTAGATTGTTTTCTTTCAGCTGTCGGGTTCGGACGTATTTCCTCTTGCTCTGAGATTTTCAATTGGAAGAAGAGCCAACAAGCCTTAGTAGCTGCAAGAGTCACAGTGTACAGGGGTACTGTCCTGCAAGGAGAGGCAAAGACTCACCACCCCCAAAGTTAGACAGCTGGTAGAGGGGACCACTCAAGACCACCACCTATGTTGGTTGTTGTTGCAGTTGGTGCCTGCAGATGTAGGGGAGTGACTCCTTCTCTCCAAGGGAGATTACTTCTTGGTGCAGACTGAAGACTTTCCGCCCTCAGAGGATGCACAGCAGGGGAAATGTTGCAGTTGCTGAAGGAGCCGGAGAAAAAAATGTTTCAGAGCAGAGTCGTCGCTGGAGCTGCAGATTGTAGGTTTCTATGAAGTCCAGTTGTGGTTCCAGTAGCCAGAAGTCGAATTAAACGTTGTAGAGGAGTCCTTCTGGAATCTTGCATGTCGAATCTGAGGACCCACCCAAGAGGGAGACTCTATATAGCTCTAAAAGGGGGATTAGTCACCTAACAGGGTGAACACCTATCAGAAGTGGGCTGTGACGTCACTTGCCTGACCTTGCGACTCAGATGATTCCAGAGGCCTCTGCCCAACTTGGATTCAAGATGACAGAATCAGGTTGTCAGTTGGAGAGCTCTGGGCACCACCCCTGGGGTGGTGATGGACAGGTGAGTGGTTACTCCCCTTTCCATTGTCCAGTTTTGCGCCAGAGCAGGGACTGGAGGTTCCTGAACCAGTGCAGACCGGTTTATGCAAGGATGGCACCGAATGTGCCCTTCAGAGCATACCAGTGGCTTTGGGGAGGCTAACCCTCCAAAGCCATGTAACACCTTTTACCAAAGGGAGAGGGTGTTGCCTCCCTCTCCCAAAGGAAATCCTTTGTTCTGCCTTCTCAGGCTTGAGCTGTTCAAGTAGCAGGAGGGCAGAAACCAGTCTGTAGGATGACAGCAGCGTGGGCTGCCTGGTAAAACCCTGAAAACTGGTAGGAGCAAAGCTGGGGGGAGGGTCATCAAGAAGTGCCCCAGAGTGCATGGAATTGTACAGTCAAAACTGGCAAAAGTATTGGGGTATGATTCGGACATGTTTGATACCAAATATGCCTAAGTTCGGAGTTACCATTATGTAGCTGAACATAGGTAGTGACCTATGTCCAGTACACAGCTAAAATGGCTTTCTCGCACTCATGAAGTCCAGAAAAATGGAGCTGGAGTTCGTGGGGGACCTATGCTCATGCAGCTCATGAAGCCCTCACACACATGTACTTATGCAGCCTGCCCTCTGGGCTAGGAAGACCTGCCATAGGGTTGACTTACAGTGACCTGTAGTGAAAGGGTCCTTGCTAGCCTGCCAACACATTTTACATGAGTTTCCATGGGTGGCATAATACATGCTGGAGCCCATGGGGAACCCCTGGTGCCCCAATGTCCTGGGTTTTATATATCAGGGACTTACAGGGGGGCACCAGTATCCCAATTGTGGGGTGTGTGAAGTCCCACGCAATGAAATTTAGAGGGAGAGAGCACAGTCACTGGGGTCCTGGTTAGCGGGATCCCAGTGAAAACAGTCAAAACACACTGGAAGTAGGCAAAAAGTGTGGGTAAACATGCTAAAAAGAGGGTACTTTCCTACACCGGACCGATCCCGATAGACTTCCAAGGGCACCTGATGCTGAACTGCAACTGGCCACCCCAGTGGCACCCGAGGTGACCTATTGGTGTGGCCTAAGAGTCTGCCTTATACTCGCCTTTATACCAGAAGATTGGCCTGAAAGTTGCTGTGAAGTACCTGTTTGCTGTGTTTTCTCTCCCATAGAGTAACATTGCCGCTTCAGAAAAATGCATTGTCGACTTTTGAAAACTGCAAAAATTAATAATTTGAAAAGTACTCACCTGTTTCAAATGGTTTTGGTATCTAAATTGATATAAAACTATGTGTTATTTTTATAAACTAGTGTCAGATTTCTTTGAGTGTGAGTCTCATTTACTGGATATGTGTGGGTTTTATATGCTTAGCACTACCCTCTGACATTCCTAACTGCTCGCCAACACACTACCACAAAAGAGCATTTGGGGTGTCCTTTGTGCGCCTGTAATTCCTGTGGAGTTTGCGTGGGCTCTTTGCACAGTGTACCTCTTTTTGGTTCACTATTAAAAAAAAAAACAACAAAAAAAACAGCTTCCTACAGTGGATAAATATATTTAGGGTTTAGTGATATGTAGTGGTATAGGATGGTAAGGGTATTTTTGCAGCATGAATCTTTTCTGGATTTACATGAAGTGCATTGTTCTGCCATCTACTGGTTGGGTCTGGAATTTTCTTCTATTACACCAAGTTTTTTAATCCCTCATCCTTTTCTACCTTTGCTGGTAGTCGCAAACAGAAGCATCATATGGTGTCCCCTTGTGACAGCATGGTATACTGCCTCTGGGTGTTCCCACCTTAGTTGCCCATCTTCTTTTCTGGCTTTGGGTCTGGATGTTTTTGTGGAGATGTGTCCAACTCAAGGAAGAACTTGGAAGAATTTTCTAAAAAACTTTGTGAAAACTTTGGAAATGAGAACTCTAAATCTTTGGGGAGCAGACGAAAACGAGGAAAGAGCGAGCATGTATTTATTGTTCTCTACTTCGGAGGATTGCCAGGAATGCACCCGAACATGAACTCCCCTGCGTGGCGTGATGGGGAAACGCTGTTCCAGTGCTGCAAGAACTGCCATCACAAATATGGACAGAAGGACATGTGCCCAGAGTGTAATCCTTGTCTTCCTGTCTACCACCAGAGTGAAGATTGTAACGCCTGCTCTGTGTTTGTGCCAAAGATGCTGAGGGTGAGAGAGAGTCAAAGAATGGCTTACCATGCTTTGCAGGGCCAAAAATCAACACCATCCCTTCCAGATCTGCGACTTTCTAGTAACGAGGAGGAAGATGTGGCTGAGAGAGCTAAAGGGGAAATTTGGGATGGTGATCTGGAGGTCATCAGGGTTGAAGAAGAGGTGCCAAAGAAGAGCCAAAATAAAGTGAGAGAATCCCTAACCTCCGCTAACACACCAGAGTCGAAAACATCTGACTTGCAGGTACAAAAGGGAGCCTCTGTATCAAAATGCTCCCTTTCGAATTCCATTTTTTTTTATTTCTACTTTTTTCGGCTCCGAAGTGTGTTTTTCCGATCACAAAAAGGTAGAGGATGGTCTCGGCTCTGAAGCTGACTGCCGAATTTTCAACTCCGAAGAATGGACTTTTTTTTACTGGCGTCCGAAAGGGTGCCTTTGACAGATTTACTCAACTCCAAAGTAGACTGAGAAGTGGCCTTTTTCGGCACAGACCCCGAAGGATGGTCGCCAGCATTCTTTTTTCGGGCCAAACCATGGCCTTTCGGCAGTGGTGTACCCAAGTCCTTTAAATGTTTTTTGTGCAGGTGTGTAGGGGCAGACATACTCACATACTGTTCACCTGTGATGGGTCTGTCGTCTTCAGACTCGTTAGGAATCTGTGTCTGGGATGGAGACGGCTGTCTGCATCTGCTCTTCTTCAGCAGCTTCGAGAGGTTCACTGCTTTTCGACGCCATTTTGAGTCTTCTGGCTCTGCGATATCGGAGAGTTTTCTCTGATCAAAATGATCGGCAGTGTAAGGAAATGCCTCCTTGGCATGGTTACCCCCTGCCTTTTTGCCTTTGCTGATGCCAAGTTATGATTTGAAAGTGTGCTGGGACCCTGCTAACCAGGCCCCAGCACCAGTGTTCTTTCCCTAACCTGTACCTTTGGCTCCACAATTGGCACAACCCTGGCACCCAGATAAGTCCCTTGTAACTGGTCCCCCTGGTACCAAGGGCCCTGATGCCAGGGAAGGTCTCTTAAGGGATGCAGCATGTCTTATGTCACCCTAGGGCCCCTCACTCAGCACATACACACTGCTTGCCAGCTTGTGTGTGCTGGTGGGGAGAAAATGACTAAGTCGACATAGCACTCCCCTCAGGGTGCCATGCCAACCTCACACTGCCTGTGGCATAGCTAAGTCACCCCTCTAGCAGGCCTTACAGCCCTAAGGCAGGGTGCACTATACCACAGGTGAGGGCATAGGTGCATGAGCACTATGCTCCTACAGTGTCTAAGCAAAACCTTAGACATTGTAAGTGCAGGGTAGCCATAAGAGTATATGGTCTGGGAGTCTGTAAAACAGGAACTCCACAGCACCATAATGGCTACACTGAAAACTGTGAAGTTTGGTATCAAACTTCTCAGCACAATAAATGCACACTGATGCCAGTGTGCACTTTATTGTAAAAATACACCCAGAGGGCATCTTAGAGATGCCCCCTGAAAACATACCCGACTTCCAGTGTGGGCTGACTAGTTTTTGCCATCCTGCCACACACCAGACATGTTGCTGGCCACATGTGGAGTGTGCCTTTGTCACTCTGTGGCCAGGAACAAAGCCTGTACTGGGTGGAGGTGCTTCACACCTCCCCCTGCAGGAACTGTAACACCTGGGGGCGAGCCTCAAAGGCTCACCCCCTTTGTTACCGCGCCCCAGGGCACTCCAGCTAGTGGAGATGCCCGCCCCCTCCGGCCACGGCCCCACTTTTGGCAGCAAGGCCGGAGGAGATAATGAGAAAAACGAGGAGTCACTGGCCAGTCAGGACAACCCCTAAGGCAGTGGTATTCAAACTTTTTAATGCCGTGCCCCCCAAGTTGAAAAATAAAAATCTTTTAGCCCCCTCTCAGAATTTTTCACAATTAATTTAGAAAGATGGCAATGTTTAAATATGTCTAAACCTATTTAAACATTGCAGTTAGGAACTGTTACCTTTTAAAAACTGCAATAACATGCTTCTGCTTAAAACAAAGGCATGTTATCTGCATAATATTTCTTTTGGCCAGAGTTTGGCGCCCCCCCTGGGATCACTTGAGGCCCCCCTAGGGGGTCCCGCCCCCCAGTTTGAAGACCTCTGCCCTAAGGTGTCCTGAGATGACTCTGACTTTTAGAAATCCTCCATCTTGCAGAGGGAGGATTCCCCCAATAGGATTAGGGATGTGCCCCCCTCCCCTCAGGTAGGAGGCACAAAGAGGGTGTAGCCACCCTCAGGGCTAGTAGCCATTGGCTACTAACCCCCCAGACCTAAACACACCCCTAAATTGAGTATTTAGGGGCTCCCAGAACCGAGCAAGATAGATTCCTGCAACCTGAAGACGAAGAAGGACTGCTGACCTGAAAGCCCTGCAGAGAAGACGGAGACACCAACTGCTTTGGACCCAGCCCTACCGGCCTGTCTCCCCACTTCAAGAAAAACTGCAACAGCTACGCGTTCCACAGGGTCCAGCGACCTCTGAAGCCTCTGAGGACTACCCTGCATCTAAAAGGACCAAGAACTCCAGAGGACAGCGGCTCTGCTCCAAAGAAGAAACAACTTTGCACCAAAGAAACAACTTTTAAAGGACTGCACGTTTCCCGCCGGAAGCGTGAGACTTTCCACTCTGCACCTGATGCCCCCGGCTCGACCTGCGGAGAAACAACACTACAGGGAGGACTCCCTCGGCGACTGCGACCCTGTGAGTAGCCAGAGTTGACCCCCCTCAGCCCCCCCCCCCCCCAGCGACGCCTGCAGAGGGAATCCAGAGGCTCCCCCTGACCGCAGCTGCCTGCTTCTAAGAACCCAACGCCTGGTAAGGACACTGCACCCGCAGCCCCCAGGACCTGAAGGATCCGACCTCCAGTGCAGAAGCGACCCCCAGGTGGCCCTCTCCCTTGCCCAGGTGGTGGCTACCCTGAGGAGCCCCCCCCTTGCCTGCCTGCTTCGTTGAAGAGATCCCTGGTTCTTTGAACTCCATTGCAAACCAGACACCTGTTTGCACTCTGCACCCGGCCGCCCCCGTGCTGCTGAGGGTGTACTTTTTGTGCTGACTTGTGTCCCCCCCCCCCCCCGGTGCCCTACAAAACCCCCTGGTCTGCCCTCCGAAGACGCGGGTACTTACCTGCTGGCAGACTGGATCTGGGGCACCCCCTTCTCCATTGAAGACTATGGGGGTTATTACAACTTTGGAGGAGGTGTTAATCTGTCCCAAAAGTGACGGATATACCACCAGCCGTATTACGAGTCCATTATATCCTATGGAACTCGTAATACGGCTGGTGGTATATCCGTCACATTTGGGACGGATTAACACCTCCTCCAAAGTTGTAATAACCCCCTATGTGTTTTGGGCACCACTTTGACCTCTGCACCTGACCGACCCTGAGCTGCTGGTGTGGTAACTTTAGGGTTGCCCTGAACCCCCAACGGTGGGCTACCTTGGAACCAACTTTGAACCCTGTAGGTGGTTTACTTACCTGCAAAACTAACAAACACTTACCTCCCACAGGAACTGTTGAAAATTGCACTTTCTAGTTTTAAAATAGCTTATTGCCATTTTTGTGAAAACTGTACATGCTATTTTGCTGATTCAAAGTTCCTAAGTTACCTAAGTGAAATACATTTAATTTGAAGTATTACTTGTAAATCTTGAACCTGTGGTTCTTAAAAATAAACTAAGAAAATAGATTTGTCTATACAAAAACCTATTGGCCTGGAATTGTCTTTGAGTGTGTGTTCCTCATTTATTGCCTGTGTGTGTACAACAAATGCTTAACACTACCCTCTGATAAGCCTACTGCTTGACCACACTACCACAAAATAGAGCATTAGAATGATCTCTTTTTGCCACTATCTTACCTCTAAGGGGAACCTTTGGACTCCGTGCACGCTATTTCTTACTTTGAAATAGTACATACATAGCCAACTTCCTACAAAGCGAAAACGCAAAATGCCAAAACTTTACATCCAAGCACCTACATCTCCTATCCAAGGGCAATGCTCTATGGATCAATTGGTCAGGGATATTTGCTTACGCTTTTCCCCTTCTCCCACTCCTTCCCTTTTTAGTCAACAAATAACTTCAAACATCACTCAACATGATACTTATAGCACCAACAAGGGCACGCCAGCCTTGGTACACAATACTACTTGACTTATCTGTAGTACCACACTCCAAACTCCCAAACAGACCAGATTTGTTAACGCACAACAAAGGGCAAATCAGGCATCAAATCCCCAATGCTCTCAAACTAGCGATTTGGCTCCTGGGGTCATAGAATTTGGTTATTTAAATCTTCCATCAGAATGTGTGGAAGTAATTAAACGGGCACGTAAACCTACTACTAGACAGTGCTATGCAAACAAGTGGAAACGATTTGTCTACTATTGCCAATCTAAGAGCATTGATCTACTTACAGCATCTATACAAGATATTGTATGCTATTTACTTCATTTGCAGAAATCAAATTTGGTTTTCTCATCTATAAAGATAGACCTTATTGCAATATCTACATACTTACAGACTATTCAATATACTTCTCTATTTAGAGTTCTTGTTATCAGAACCTTCATGGAAAGATTAGAACGCATTATTCCACCCAGAACACCACCAGTTCCCTTGTGGAACTTAAATATTGTACTTATCAGACTCATGGGACCACCTTTTGAACCCATGCATTCTTAAAATAGAAGGTCGCCTTCCTTGTAGCTATTACTTCTTTAAGAAGAGTTATTGAAATACAAGCATTCACTCTTGAAGAACTTTTTTCCAAGTGCACAAACATAAAGTTGTACTAAGAACAAATCCAAAATTTCTACTAAAGGTAGTATCTCCATTTCACATCAGTCAAACAGTGGAATTGCCAGTCTTCTTTCCACAGCCAGATTCTGTGGCAGAAAGAGCTCTTCATACTCTATAGCTCAAAAGAGCTCTTATGTACTACATAGACAGAACTAAAGTTTTTAGAAAAAACAAAGCAACTTTTTGTTGCTGTCCAACAACCACATGCAGGCAATCCTATATCAAAACAAGGTTTAGCAAGATGGATTGTTAGATGTATACAAACATGTTATATCAAAGCAAAAATACAACTTTTGATCACACCTAAAGCTCATACTACAAGAAAGAAAGGTGCGTCAATGGCTTTTGTAGGAAACATACCAGTGGTTGATATATGTAAAGGAGGTACATGGTCAACCCCTCATACATTTACAAAACACTACTGTGTTGATGTATTCTCACAGCAACAAGCCGCTGTAGGCCAAGCTGTCTTAAAAACGTTATTTCAAACAATTTCAACTCCTACAGGCTAGCCACTCCTTTTGGGAGGACTAACTGCTTTGTAGTCTATGCATAACATGTGTATCTGCAGGTACACATACCATCGAACGGAAAATTTCACTTATCCAGTGTACATCTGTTCGTGGCATGTGGTACTGCAGATTCACATGCACCCTCCCTCCTCCCCGGAAGCCTGTAGTCGTTTAAGTTTTTAACATTTGTACATATGTATATACATTTACATTTGCATGAACATCTCTTTGAATTTCTATACTCTATCACTCCTTCCTTCACCCTCTGCGGGAAAACAATTTAACAATGGAGTTGATGCCTATGCGCAATGGAACCAAAAGGAGGAGTCACTCGATCCTGTGACTCCAAAAAGAGTTCTTCGAAGAAAAACAACTTTTAACAGTCCCAGCCCAACACTAGATGTCGGAAGAACTATGCATAGCATGTGAATCTGCAGCACCACATGCCACGAACAGATGTACACTGGGTAAGTGACATTTTCCATATATATGTATATATGTGTTAGGTGGCATGTGTAGCTGCAGATACACGTTATGCACAGTTCCTGCCATCTAGTGTTGGGCTCGGAGTGTTACAATTTTTTTTTTTTAAGAAGTCTTTTTGAGTCATGGGACGAAGTGACTCCTCCTTTTCGGCTCCATTACTCATTGGCATCGACTCCATCTTAGATTGTTTTCTTTCCACCATCGGGTTCGGACGTGTTCCTCTTCACTCCGGCTGTCTGATTTCGGAAAACTTATAAAATCACCGAAAATAGTCTGTATTGTTCTCGATCGCGCCCCATCTTGCATCAACCCCTCGGTACTGGCGGACACACACCTTTGGTTGCCCTTCGGGGCACCGGCGCCCAACCTGGGCCTGGTCGGCCCGACCGCAAGAAGCATCGAAGCCTCATGGACCGGACCCCGTTCCGATTCTGCCCTTGGTGTCACGCCAAGTATCCCTACACAGATCAACATCGGGTCTGTAATCAGTGTTTGTCACCAGATCACCGAAAGGATACTTGTGAGGCCTGCAGATCCTTCCGTTCCAAGAAGACCTTGAGAGACCGAAGGGCGAGAAGGCTACAAATGGCGTCCAAGAGCACCTAACACCTCGACGCGGAAGAAGAGGAGATGATCCACACTGCCATCTCCGTTCAAGGATCCATTTACGAATCTGACGTCATCTGAACACCGACAGCGGACCAGCATGTGAATACGCTTGCCCCGACCCAGACCAAGACCAAACAAAAGGCCTCAGGGACGCCACTGCCGGAAGGCCATGGCTCCACCCGGAAAAAAATCAAGCAGTGACCAAGTAACACCTTCTGCATAAAAAAGGCCTCACCCGCATCAAAGAGCTTCAACAAATGGAGGAATTTGATGACAGACAAGCCTGGATACAGATCCACAAGGATACTGGCAAGATCCTCACAGCACCTCCCCTCAAATTTAAAAGAAAGCTGGCATTCCATGGACGTATGGACACTGATCAGCCAAAGGCTAAAGTGCCAAGAGAGCAATCTCCGCCACGCCAGTTTTCTCCAGCCCAGTCTCCTCCTCATTCTCCTCAACGAACTGTCTCTCCACCTGCTACACCTACTGCACAGTCTCCCACACACACTATGCAGTCACATCAGGACACAGATCCGTGGGGTCTTTATGATGACCCTGTGTCAGACAACAGCCCAGAGTGCTATCCGTCTAAGCCCTCTCCACCTGAAGATAGCACCTCCTACACACAGGTTTTGGCGCGGGCTGCAGCTTTCCACAATGTAAGTATGCACACTGAACCACTCGAGGACGACTTTCTTTTCAATACATTGTCCTCAACGCACACAACATTCCAAAGTCTACCCATGCTCCCGGGTATGCTCAAGCATGCCCAACAGATATTCCAGGAGCCGGTTTGAAGGAAGGGCCATAACCCCAAGGGTAGAAAAGAAGTATAAACCACCACCTTCTGACCCAGTATTTATCACGCAACAGCTGCCCCCAGATCCAGTAGTGGTCAGCGCAGCGAGGAAAAGAGCTAACTCGCAGTCCTCTGCAGATGCACCCCCTCCAGATAAGGAAAGTAAAAAGTTTGATGCAGCAGGAACGAGGGTAGCGTCACAAGCAGCCAATCAGTGGCGCATAGCGAACTCACAGGCCCTCCTCGCAAGATACGACAGGGCTCATTGGGATGAGATGAAAGACATTATTCAATATCTCCCCAAAGAACACCAAAAGAGAGCTCAGCAGGTAGTAGAGGAGGGACAGGCAATAACAAATAACCAGATAAGGTCAGCGTTAGACTCAGCTGATACAGCCGCAAGAACCATAAATACGGCAGTTACCATTAGGTGCCATGCATGGCTCAGATCATCAGGTTTTAAACCTGAGATCCAACAAGCTGTCCTCGACAATGCCCTTCAGCTAACAGTAGTTATTCGTCACACAGGTGGACACAGCCATAGAGAAAATGAAATAGGATTCCGACACAGCCAAATTGATGGGAGCGCTTTATTCATTCCAATAGAGAGGGTAATTTCAGAAGCTGCAGTATAGTGGGGGGTTTCAGGCCACAGCCCTCAGAGTCATCCACCTCACAAACAAAGCCCTCATACCAAACACAGTATCAAAGAGGGGGATTTCGAGGGTCCTTCAGAGGGCAATTTCCCAAATCCAGGGGAAAACTCCAATCTACAAAGCAAGCCACTAACAACAAGCAGTGACTTTGCCATCACCTTCCCCCAACACACATCCCCTGTGGGAGGAAGATTGAAAATGTTCCACAATCAATGGTCAAACATCACAACAGATACATGGGTACTATCAATTATCCAACATGGTTACTGCATAGAATTCACACATTTTCCTCCAGATATTCCCCCAAAAGTGCACAAACTATCGTCGCAACATCTAGCAATGTTACAAACAGAGGTGCAGGCACTATTAACCAAACAAGCCATAGAACTAGTGCCTCATCATCAAAAAGGAACAGGGGTCTATTCCCTGTACTTCCTCATTCCTAAAAAAAAGACAAAACGCTAAGGCCAATATTAGATCTCAGGACTTTCAACCTCTACATTCAATCAGAACACTTCCACATGGTGACCTTACAAGAAGTAGTCCCATTACTGCAACAGGGAGAATACATGTCAACACTGGATTTAAAAGATGCGTATTTTCACATACCCATCCGTCCAGCTCACAGAAAATACCTCAGGTTTGTTATACAAGGGAAACATTACCAATTCAAGGTATTACCCTTCGGGATAACAACAGCCCCCGAGTATTTACAAAATGCCTTGCCGTAGTAGCAGCATACATAAGGAGACAACACATGCATGTATTCCCATATCTCGACGATTGGCTAATAAAGGCCAACACTCAAAAACAGTATCAACATCACACACGTTACGTAATAGATACCCTACACACATTAGGGTTTTTGATAAATTATCAAAAATCACACCTGCAACCAGCCCAAATTCAGCAGTATTTGGGAGCTACACTCAACACTCAAAAGACGCTTGCAAGTCCAAGCCCACAAAGGGTGCAATCATTCCACACCATGTTGCCAAAAATACAGCCAAATCATCACTACACAGTCCGATTTGTGATGAAACTCCTAGTCATGATGGCATCATGCATCGCAATTGTCCCAAACGCACGGCTACACATGTGGCCCTTACAACAGTGCCTTGCAAAACAATGGTCGCAGGCAAAGGGTCATCTCCAAGATCTAGTGTTTATAGACCACCAAACACACTACTTGCTTCAGTGGTGGAATCCCCCAAATTTAAACAAAGGGCGTCCTTCGGCCTTTTCAAGACCCTGTGCCTCACGCCATTCTCACAACAGATGCATCAATGATTGGGTGGGGAGCACACCTCAACAATCACAGTATACCCGGACAGTGGGACAGCAAGCAAAAGCAGCTACACATAAATCACTTAGAGCTGCTAGCAGTCTTTCTAGCACTAAGAGCCTTTCAACCTCTTCTGGCTCACAAACAATTTTTTTTTTTTTTTCCTCATTCACTTGTCCAGCCTCTCGATGAGGGAGATCAGTTCAAATAACCAATAATCTCCTCCTAGAGACTCTTGTCCAGGACAACCCGCGTCTCTGATTAGCAGAGCCTCACCGGCCCGCCTTCAAAGCTGCCGGGAACCCGCCTTGACATAATCACAGGACAATACCTCGTTCTTACGATTCCAACCAACTTTTCAGTGGGTCCCAAAATTTGTACTTCTTATTTGATTCTTTATCCCTTACATCCAGAGTTAAATTATATATTAGCGAATCTTTCCACTCTATCGCCGTCGGGGGAGAAGCACTTATCCATTTCTTACATATCTCCCGCCTTGCTAACAACATCATATAGAAAAGTAATTTAGCATTGTTTTTTGTTTCATTCCTGGAGTCCAATTGACAACCAAAAATAACTAAGGAGGGGCTTACCTGGTACTCTAAGGGTATAATTCTTTTCACTATCTCACCAACCTCTTTCCAGAAAAAACTGAGCTGGGGACACTCCCAAAACATGTGGATATCGCTTGCTCGATCCTTGCCGCACTTTTTGCAGCTAACCGGGGTGCCTTCCGTCAATTTAGACAGTTTCTCTGGGGACCAGAAGGCCCTGTGAATGGAGAACAAATGGTTTCGTCTTAGACAGGCAGATTTGACTGTGGCATACAATAAAGTAATAGATACTTGCCATAAATCTCTTATCTGTACTCCAGGCAAGCATCCTCCCCAGATTTCTTCAGGCAAGTGAAATTCTCCATCCACCGTTTCCATCAATGTCCAATACCATTTTGCTACTTCTTTCTTTCCCACAGGGTCTTGAAAGAAATAGTCGTTCTTCCAATTCATTGGAGCCGCCCACCTTTTCCTTGACACTCTTCAGCCAACTCCATATTTGCAAGTATTTAAATTTGGAAAGAAGTCCATCTACCTTTATATTAAGATCCTCATAGGGGAGTAGCTCCCCATCAATACAAAACTGTCCCCATTGCACCAGCCCAGCCTCCTTCAGAGGTTCAGCCAAAGTGTCTCTTGTCCATTCTGGTGAGCCCGGAGCATCCCAGAGAGGCGCATATTTACTAAAAAACGGTAGCTTGGTAGCCCTCCTTAGATCATACCAGATATTAGCAGAGTCTTGCCATATTTTAAACCTCACCTTTTAAAAATATTTTGGATCCCCAAATTTATAAAGGAACCCTGACTGTGTATCATAATTGGATTCCATCATAACTTTAAGGACCTGCCCCAGATCTGAAATCTTTGACACATTCAATGCCCCCCTGTAGGAAGTTGGCTCTGTATGCACTATTTCAAAGTAAGGAATAGTATGCACAGGGTCCAAGGGTTCCCCTTAGAGGTAAGATAGTGGCAAAAAGAGATAATACTAATGCTCTATTTTGTGGTAGTGTGGTCGAGCAGTAGGCTTATCAAAGGAGTAGTGTTAAGCATTTGTTGTACATACACACAGGCAATAAATGAGGAACACACACTCAGAGACAAATCCAGGCCAATAGGTTTTGTTATAGAAAAATATATTTTCTTAGTTTATTTTAAGAACCACAGGTTCAAATTCTACATGTAATATCTCATTTGAAAGGTATTGCAGGTAAGTACTTTGAATAATCACAATAGCATATATACTTTTTACATAAAACACAATAAGCTGTTTTAAAAGTGGACACAGTGCCATTTTCACAGTTCCTGGGGGAGGTAAAGTATTGTTAGTTCTTGCAGGTAAGTAAACCACCTACGGGGTTCTAATTGGGGTCCAAGGTAGCCCACCGTTGGGGGTTCAGAGCAACCCCAAAGTCACCACACCAGCAGCTCAGGGCCGGTCAGGTGCAGAGTTCAAAGTGGTGCCCAAAACACATAGGCTTCAATGGAAAGAAGGGGGTGCCCCGGTTCCAGTCTGCCAGCAGGTAAGTACCCGCGTCTTCGGAGGGCAGACCAGGGGGGTTTTGTAGGGCACCAGGGGGGACACAAGTCCACACAAAAAGTACACCCTCAGCAGCGCGGGGGCGGCCGGGTGCAGTGTGCAAACAAGCGTCGGGTTCGCAATAGGATTCAATGGGAGACCAAGGGGTCTCTTCAGTGGTGCAGGCAGGCAAGGGGGGGGCTCCTCGGGGTAGCCACCACCTGGGCAAGGGAAAGGGCCTCCTGGGGGTCACTCCTGCACTGAAGTTCCGATCCTTCAGGTGCTGGGGGCTGCGGGTGCAGGGTCTTTTCCAGCCGTCGGGATTTTAGAGTCAGGCAGTCACGGTCAGAGGGAGCCTCAGGATTCCCTCTGCATGCGTCGCTGTGGGGGCTCAGGGGGGACAACTTTGGTTACTCACAGTCTCGGAGTCGCCGGAGGGTCCTCCCTGAAGTGTTGTTTCTCCACCAGTCGAGTCGGGGTCGCCGGGTGCAATGTTGCAAGTCTCACGCTTCTTGCGGAGATTGCAGGGGTCTTTAAATCTGCTCCTCTGGATACAAAGTTGCAGTCTTTGTTGAACAGGGCCGCTGTTCTCTGGAGTTTCTTGGTCTCTTGGAAGCAGGGCAGTCCTCTGAGGATTCAGAGGTCGCTGGTCCTGGAGAAAGCGTCGCTGGAGCAGTTTTCTTTAGAAGGCAGGAGACAGGCCGGTAGGACTGGGGCCAAAGCAGTTGGTGTCTTCTTTCTTTTTCTGCAGGGGTTTTCAGCTCAGCAGTCTTCTTCTTCGGTAAGTTGCAGGAATCTAAATTCTTAGGTTCAGGGAAGCCCTTAAATACTAAATTTAAGGGCGTGTTTAGGTCTGGGGGGTTAGTAGCCAATGGCTACTAGCCCTGAGGGTGGGTACACCCTCTTTGTGCCTCCTCCCAAGGGGAGGGGGGCACATTCCTATCCCTATTGGGGGAATACTCCATCTGCAAGATGGAGGATTTCTAAAAGTTAGAGTCACTTCAGCTCAGGACACCTTAGGGGCTGTCCTGACTGGCCAGTGACGACTCCTTGTTATTCTCATTATCTCCTCCGGCCTTGCCGCCAAAAGTGGGGCCGTGACCGGAGGGGGCGGGCAACTCCACTAGCTGGAGTGCCCTGTGGTGCTGGAACAAAGGGGGTAAGCCTTTGAGGCTCACCGCCAGGTGTTACAGCTCCTGCCTGGGGGAGGTGATAGCATCTCCACCCAGTGCAGGCTTTGTTACAGGCCACAGAGTGACAAAGGCACTCTCCCCATGTGGCCAGCAACATGTCTCGGGTGTGGCAGGCTGCTAGAACCAGTCAGCCTACACGGGTAGTTGGATTAGATTTCAGGGGGCACCTCTAAGGTGCCCTCTGGGGTGTATTTTACAATAAAATGTACACTGGCATCAGTGTGCATTTATTGTGCTGAGAAGTTTGATACCAAACTTCCCAGTTTTCAGTGTAGCCATTATGGTGCTGTGGAGTCCGTGTTTGACAGACTCCCAGACCATATACTCTTATGGCTACCCTGCACTTACAATGTCTAAGGTTTGGCTTAGACACTGTAAGGGCACAGTGCTCATGCACTGGTGCCCTCACCTATGGTATAGTGCACCCTGCCTTAGGGCTGTAAGGCCTACTAGAGGGGTGACTTATCTATACTGCATAGGCAGTGTGAGGTTGGCATGGCACCCTGAGGGGAGTGCCATGTCGACTTACTCGTTTTGTTCTCACCAGCACACACAAGCTGGCAAGCAGTGTGTCTGTGCTGAGTGAGGGGTCCCCAGGGTGGCATAAGATATGCTACAGCCCTTAGAGACCTTCCCTGGCATCAGGGCCCTTGGTACCAGGGGTACCAGTTACAAGGGACTTACCTGGATGCCAGGGTGTGCCAATTGTGGAATCAAAAGTACAGGTTAGGGAAAGAACACTGGTGCTGGGGCCTGGTTAGCAGGCCTCAGCACACTTTCAATTCAAAACATAGCATCAGCAAAGGCAAAAAGTCAGGGGGTAACCATGCCAAGGAGGCATTTCCTTACACCCCCTCATGTTCTTAATGAAGACAGCCCAGGCATAATATTGAAGATCAGGCAGAGCTAACCCTCCCTTCTCCTTCCTCCGTCTCAATTTCTTCCATGCAATTCGTGCACCTTTGGAGGCCCAAATAAAACTACTAATTCTACCTTGTAATTTACCCAACCATTCTTTCTTATATTTCAATGGGACCGCATTGAAAATAAATAATAACTTTGGTAATATCGTCATCTTTACTAGGTTAACCCTCCCATAACTAGTAAGAGGTAGACTACCCCAACTCTTCATTAATTTGCTGACATCTGACAAAACTCTTAAAAAATTAACCTCTGCTATTTTGTCTATATCTCGTGTGATCACGATGCCCAAATATTTCAATTGCTTCTTAATTAAAACACTCTCCTCTCGCATATTCCAAGTCATAATTTCAGTCTTTTCCTTATTAACCGTGTATCCAGAAATTTCCCCAAATTCCCTTGTCAGTTCTTCCAAAACCGGTAGGGTTTGCTGCAGGTTCGCTGTATACACCATCAGGTCATCTACATACAAAGCAATTTTCCTACTCCAAGCCCCACCCCGAAACGGGATTATCCTCTGTTCTCTTCTAATCTTGCAAGCCAAGGGTTCAATATATATGTTAAATAGCAGTGTTGATAATGGACAACCCTGTCTAGTTCCCCTCCCAATTTTAAAGGGGTGTGTTAAAGTACCGTTGACCAGGATTTTTGCCTCCGCATTCTGATATATTATCTGCAATGTCCTAGTAAATTTCTCTCCCAAATTGAGAGCCTCACAGAGGACACCCAAATAGACCCAGTTAACTCTATCAAACGCTTTTGTAGCATCAATCATTACTAAGGCCAAAGGCTCCTTGTATACTTTAGCAAAGTCTATGAAGCCTATCAGGCACTGAGTCAACTCTTGCATATATCTCCCCTTAATGAAACCTTTCTGATCTTCCTGAATCAATTTACCTAAGGCTCCCCCCAATCTCCTTGCCAGAACTTTTGTAAATATTTTGTAATAATCACAATTTAGTAGGGAGATCGGCCTGTATGAATCACAACTTTTTGGGTCCTTTCCTGGTTTTAAAATCAGGGTAATAATGGCCTCCTTCCAAGAAGCTGGACATGTACCCCCCTCCAACAAGATATTATTACATAGCTCAGTTAGGAATGTTATTATACTACCTCCTAGATCTCTATAAACCTCAAAAGGCAATCCATCTGGCCCAGGGGCTTTCGCTGACTTCCCTGCCTTTATACACTGCTCCACTTCTCCTTGCCCAATAGGATCATTCAAAACTTTATTATCCTCCTCCTCCAGGGCCACTAAGTCTAAATCCCTCTACCATTCTTTAACTTTCTCTGGAGACCCTTCTAAGTCTTCTGTATACAGCTCCTTAAAGTGGTTTCGAAAGATCTCCCGGATCTCGTTGTTACTATTAGAAACGAGGCCTGACTCTTCATCCAGAATCCTAACTACATTATTCCTACCTAGATTTGACCTTATTTTCCAGGCCAACAATTTACCACAATTCCCACCATACTCAAAGTGGGCAGATCTATTTGCCTCACACCTTGCCTTAATCCTTTTGTCCAGCACTGCTAGGATTTCATACCTTAACTTTTGATGTAATTTAGCAAGTTTCCCAATTTTTTCCTCTTCTTCAGGAGCTAGATCTATCAGCTCCCGCTCCACTTGTTGTATGCACCTTTCCAGCCGACTGATTTCCTCCTTATACTCTTTCATTTTAACCCAGGCCACTCTTATCAATCTACCTCTTAGGAAAGCCTTAAAAGTATCCCACACCATAGCAAGTGACGAGAACCCCACATTAAACTTAAAAAACTCCTCTGCATCTGCTATTAATCCTGCAACTATGCCATTGTCTAATAATAGAGTTCTATCTAACGTCCACCTATCCTGGGCAACCCTACCTTTTAACCGAACGCTCAAACTGACTGCAGAGTGGTCCGATAGGTGAACTCCAACATGAGCTATTTCCCCTGCGCAGTCTCTTATCCTCCCATCTACCAAAGCATAATCTATTCTTGATTGATGCCTATATTTATTATTGTTGTATGTGTATCCTCGTTTTAATACCATCCTGTCCCTCCATACATCGTGTAAGCCCAACTGCGACATCATAGTTAGTAGCCGGGAGCGCATCTTTTGATTAAATATCGATCTACTACCAGAGGATCTATCAAGTTGATAACTCAGCATAACATTAAAATCGCCCATCCATATTACTGGGTCTGGAAATTGAATCAGCTGCCAAAATAGATCCTCCAAAGGTGCAGGGTCATCTTTATTAGGCCCATAGTAAGCCACCAGAGTAAACGTTGAATCGAACGCTACCAATTTCCGATAACCCACCTACCCGCCTTGTCGACTGGTCCACACTGAAAGGAAATCCTAGGGTGTTTTTTAATTATAATAGCCACCCCTTTACTTCCGCCGGCCTGAGTAGTACTCGAAATCTTCTGCACCCAGCTACATGGTCTAAACACCTTAATGCATTCTTCATCAGACAGATGTGTTTCCTGCAAAACCAACACGTTAAATTGTGCATCCCTGAAATATTGCAGCAATCTTTTTTGCCTCTTTACTACCCGAAGACCATTAATATTCCAGGACAAAAGTCTCAGCTCATTCTTACCCATCATCCGAACCACGAAAGAGTCTACTGAATGAGGACATATTTTTTTTATTTTCTTCCCCCATGCTCCCCACCCTGTGATTACCCCCACCTTCCCCCTCCACCCCTGATCTAACCTCTAGCTCCATCCCCTCCCCCTACACCCTAGGAGAACCCACCCTATTCCTAATCTAGGCGAAAACGCCTCAGGAGGACTCCCCGGACCCGTACCTTTAATTGGGAAAAGAAAACTCACATCCCCTACCTTAGTCTCTTTTTTCCAAAGTTTTGATCAGCTCATCTACCTCTTTACTGTCTCTAAAATTATACATTTTGTTACTCGCCATTACCTTCAAAGTGGCTGGGAATTTTAATTGGGCGGTGGCGCCAAGCCCCTTTAAAACCTCAATTCTTCTCCCCAGCTCCCATTGCTTATTTAAAGTCACACTTGATAAGTCTGACCTGATCTCAAAATTCGTACCTTCCACAGTTAACAATCTCGTTTTTAGTGCGGCAGACAGAATACGCTCCTTAATCGCATACGTCTGAAAGCAAACCAGGATTCTCGTGGGCTTATCTTTATTGGGCAATTTCTGAAACGGGTCCCTGTGCACCCTTTGAATATCTCTCACAATGGCATCTTCCGTATCTTCAACCTGTACTTCTTTTTGATCAAACGAACTATGAACCCTTTCAGGTCCCCCCTCCATACCTTCTGGTACCTTTAAGAATCTCAGATTATTCCTTCTCTGATTATTCTCTAGAGATTCCAGTTTCAACAAAACACTTTCTTCTCCTGCTCTTAAACTCTGTATTTCCACCTTGCTTCTTTCCACCGCCGTCCTTAAATCTCCAACTTCTTCCTCCAGGGCGGCCGTCCTACCTGCCAATTTGTCTATCTTTTCCCCAAGGGTCTCACACAGATCTCTTATCTCCTTCTGGTTAGCATTCAAAGTCTCAAAACCACCCCTGACCTCCAGGGAGAGTGCTATCAGCATTCCTGTTATAGATTGTTCCAAGGGCTCCTCTGCCTATACCCGCTCATGCCCTTGTGTACCCCGGGGAGGAATTCTCAGGGGGGCCTCACGTCTCTGATCCACCAGCTGGTGCCCCAAAACCAAACCGAGCTGCTGATTACCCCCTCTAGGCCCTGGTACATCATATGTGTCAGATTCCTGCAATCCACCATTATGCACACCATTAGTGCAATGGACTACCGCTCCTTGTCCTGGGGGGCCAGGGACATCCAACTCACCCCCATGCGCTTCTTCCAGCGCTCGAAACCTGTTCGGGCTACACTGAGTTTGCCCAATTTGGGTTGCCCCATCTTCCAAAACTGCCCCTTGTCCAGGTTCACTCCCCTCCATACTTAGGGTACTGGGTAAGACTCTGAAATAAGTTTTTAAAGAGGGAGTAATTATGCGCTCTTTATTCAATAAGTTCCCTCCTTTTAAACTCGGGAGGACCTTTCCACTCCTTCTGTCGTTGCGCCTGATGGGACTCTCTTGTTCCGAAAAACTTCCCCCAGTATTCAGGTCTTCCCCCCTTGGACCTCAAAATCCTCTTGCCGCTCCTAAGAGAGTATACTATGCCAGGTTTACTTACTCCTGTCGCCCCTCCCGCTATATTTCCTGTCTTTTTACTCGCCCCCCCCCTAGGGCCATGCATACCGATTGTAATGAGATTTTTTAAACTCTATTCCTTCATGTATGACCCCAAGAGGGGCAGTCCTACAATTGGGGGGGGGGGGGGGGGGGGAAGGTCTACAGGTCCACAGAAACCTAACGCGTTTTCCTGCGCATTAGTTGTCCTTATTTCCCCTAGCAATATAATAAATCAGGGTCGGGCCCTGAGATCCTCCCGCGGCCCGCGCGCTAGCCGGCCGCCATGTTCTCCATTCCCCCAAACACATTCTTGTCAGAACAAGCAATATGACAACAATGTACTACTTAAACAAACAGGGGGGAACACACTAATTGCAACTTTGCCTCCTAGCACAAAAAAATTGGCATTGGGCAATTCACAACATTAACCTAATAGCTCAATACATTCCAGGGATTCACAATCAATTAGCAGACAGCCTCAGTCGGGATCACCAGCAAACTCACGAGTGGGGAAATACATCTCCAGGTACTACACAAACACTTTAGTCAGTGGGGGACACCAGATGTAGATCTGTTCGCCACAAATGAAAATGCAAAATGCCAAAACTTTGCGTCCAGGTACCCACACCCTCAGTCCAAAGGCAGTGCTCTATGGATCAACTGGTCAGGGATATTTACGCTTTTCCCCCTCTCCCACTCATTCCATCTCTAGTCAACAAACTGCGTCAAAAATAACTCAAACTAATACTTATAGCACCAACGTGGGCGCGCCAACCATGGTACACCACAGTGTTGGACCTCTCAATAGTACCTCACGTCAAGCGTCCAAACAGACCAGATCTGTTAACGCAACACAAACAGCAGATCAGACACCCCAATCCAGCGATGCTCAATTTAGCAATCTGGCTCCTGAAATCTTAGAATTTGGCTATCTAAACCTGCCAAATGAGTGTATGGAAGTCATTAAACAAGCAAGAAAACCTACCACTAGGCAATGTTATGCGAACAAATGGAAAATATTTGTTTTCTATTGCCAAGCAAAACACATAACTCCGTTGGATGTGTCCATACAAGACATCATAGGATATTTACACCACCTACAAAAAGCAAATCTAGCTTTTTCATCCATCAAAATACATCTCACTGCAATTTCTGCTTATTTGCAAAATAAACAGACAAAATCCCTATTTAGGATACCAGTCATTAAAGCATTCATGGAAGGTCTAAGAGGAATCATACCTCCAAGAACTCCACCAGTACCCTCATGGAATCTTAATATTGTACTTAAATGACTTATGGGCCCACCATTTGAACCCATGCACTCTTGTCAGATCCAATTCTTAACTTGGAAAGTAGCATTTCTAGTGGCAATCACTTCATTACGAAGAGTTAGTGAAATACAAGCTTTCACGATTCAAGAACCATTTATACAAGTACACAAACATAAAGTTGTACTACGCACAAATCCCAAATTTCTACCAAAAGTCATCTCACCGTTTCATTAAAACCAAACAGTGGAACTCCCAGTCTTCTTCCCACAGCCAGACTCACTGGCAGAAAGAGCACTGCATTCATTAGATATAAAAGGAGCTCTAATGTATTACATCGAAAAGAACAGTAGCATTCCGTCAAACCAAACAGTTGTTCGTCGCATTCCAAAAAAAACATACTGGTAACCCTATAGCCAAACAAAGCATAGCCAGATGGATAGTGAAGTGTATACAAACTTGTTTCCGAAAGCTAAAAGACAACTACTCATTACACTAAAGGCACACTCCACTAGGAAGAAAGGAGCAACAATGGCCTTTCTGGGAAACATACCAATGACCGAGATCTGTAAGGCAGCCACTTGGTCCACACCTCATACTTTTACCAAGCATTACTGTGTAGATGTGTTAGCAACACAACAAGCCACAGTAGGATAGGCTGTACTAAGAACACTATTTCAAACAACTTCAACTCATACAGGCTGACCACCGCTTTGGGGAGGATTACTGCTTTGTAGTCTGTGCATAGCATAAATGGCAGGAACTGTGCATAGCATGTGAATCTGCAGCGGAACATGCCACGAACAGATGTACACTGGGTAAGTGACATTTTCCATATATATATATGTTCGATGGCATGTGTAGCTGCAGATACACATGCTGTGCACATCCCGCCATCTGGTGTTGGGCTCGGAGTGTTACAAGTTGTTTTTCTTCAAAGAAGTCTTTTCGAGTCACGAGACCGAGGGACTCCTCCCATTTTGACTCCATTGCGCATGGGCGTCGACTCCATCTTAGATTGTTTTTTGTCCGCCATCGGGTTCGGACGTGTTCCTTTTCGATCCGTGTTTCGGGTCGGAAAGTTAGTTAGAATCTCAGAAAAATCGTCGGTATTGTTTGCGTTCGGTATCGGGTTAGTTACAACAGATCGACACCGAATTAAGAAGAGCTCCGGTGGCCCTTTGGGGTTTTCTTCCATCCCCGTCGGGGCCTGGTCGGCCCGGCCACGTGTCTCTTCAAGGCTGATGGAACGGACCCCATTCCGCTTCTGTCCAAAATGCCATAACAAGTATCCATATACAGATCAACATCTGGTCTGTAACTTGTGTTTGTCACCAGAACACAAGGAGGATACTTGTGAGGCCTGTCGAGTGTTTCGGTCCAGGAAGACAATCAGGGACCAAAGAGCAAGAAGACTGCAAATGGCATTGGCGCCGACAGGACAAGGGCGTTTTGAGGAGGAGGAAGAAACATTCTCCACCCAGGAGTCGGACTCTGAGGAGATCGATCCCGAAGAAACGCCGAAAACCGTGAGTAAGACGTCGAAAACAAAAACTCACGAGAAAAGCGCTAAAGCCCAGGGGACGCCACCACCAACAGGCCATGGCTTAACCCGAAAAGTAGGTGACCGTTCATCGGCACCGAAAAAGGGCGAGCTGGTGTCGAAGTCATCCGACTCCGGTCGAGATACCGGCACACAGCAATCTCGGGCCCGAGATAGTGGCTCAGAGAAGATTCGGCACCGAGACACCGGCACCGAAACGGGTCGGCACCGAGAGAGCACGACGCCGAAAGTAAAAAAGGTTTTGTCGGAGCCGAAAAAAGCAGCCGAAAAGGTTTCGGTACTGAAATATCCGGCCTCGGAACCGAAAACAAGTTCCTACACTGAGGAACAAGGACTGTCCACACAAATGAAGACACATAGATTTGGACAGGAATTACAGGCAATAGAGCCAGATCACACACAAAGACTGCTCTTTATTCAAAAAGATACAGGGAAGATCAGCACTCTTCCTCCAGTCAAAATGAAACGCAAGCTTGCCTTCCAAGACAAAGACAAACAGCCACACGCAAAGGTGGCTAAACAAGTAACACCACCACCATCCCCACATCACTCTCCGCAACCATCACCGGTAGCCACTCCACCAATGATGCAATCCCCAACTCATACAGGAATGAGTCAAGATGGCCCTGACGCATGGGACCTTTATGACGCACCAGTGTCAGACAATAGTCCAGAATGCTATCCAGCTAAACCATCGCCACCAGAGGATAGTACAGGCTACGCACAAGTGGTGTCAAGAGCAGCTGCATTTCATAATGTCAGCCTTCATTCAGAGCCCATTGAAGACGACTTTCTTTTTAATACACTGTCATCCACACACAGCCAATATCAGAGTCTTCCTATGCTACCCGTAATGCTAAAACGCTCCAAACAAGTGTTTGAGGAGCCTGTTTAAGGGAGAGCCATTACTCCAAGAGTAGATAAAAAATATAAACCGCCACCAACCGACCCAGTGTACATTACACAACAGCTAACACAAGACTCTGTTGTTTTGGGAGCAGCGCGCAAAAGAGCCAACTATCATACTTCAGGAGATGCACCACCTCCAGATAAAGAAAGTCGAAAATTCGATGCTGCAGGCAAAAGGGTGGCGGCACAGGCAGCAAACCAGTGGCGTATTGGAAATTCGCAAGCTTTGCTAGCCAGATATGATAGGGCCCATTGGGATGAGATGCAACACCTTATTGAACATTTACCCATGGAGTTCCAAAAGAGAGCGCAGCAAGTAGTAGAAGAAGGACAGGGTATCTCAAATAATCAGATACGGTCAGCAATGGATGCTGCAGACACAGCTGCTAGAACTGTCAACACAGCTGTAACAATAAGGAGACATGCATGGCTGCGTACATCAGGATTTAAACCAGAGATACAGCAAGCTGTGCTGAATATGCCATTCAACGGACAGCAGTTGTTTGGGCCGGAGGTGGACACTGCGATCGAAAAACTTAAAAAAGACACTGACACAGCCAAAGCCATGGGCGCACTCTACTCCCCACAGAGCAGAGGCACATTTCGAAAAACACAATTTTGAGGGGGGTTTCGAGGGCAAACCACAGAAGCCACAGCCTCACAAACAAAGCCCACTTACCAGAGCCAGTATCAGCGGGGAGGTTTTCGGGGACAATATAGAGGGGGACAATTTCAAAGGAACAGAGGAAAGTTCCAAAGTCCCAAAACTCCTCCAAACAAACAGTGACTTCAAGGTCACAAATCCCCAACACATAACACCTGTGGGGGGGAGACTAACCAAGTTTTACAAACATTGGGAGGAAATAACAGACACTTGGGTCTTAGCAATTATCCAGCATGGTTATTGCATAGAATTTATCAAATTCCCTCCAAACATTCCACCGAAAACACACAATATGTCTAAACAACATATAAATCTTCTAGGACTAGAAGTTCAAGCATTGCTCCAAAAAGAAGCAATAGATTTAGTTCCAAAACAAGAACTAAACACAGGAGTTTACTCACTGTACTTTCTGATACCCAAAAAAGACAAAACTCTAAGACCCATACTAGATCTCAGAATAGTAAATACATACATCAAACCAGACCATTTTCACATGGTTACATTACAAGAAGTAATCCCACTGCTCAAACAACAGACTACATGACAACACTGGATCTAAAGGATGCATATTTCCATATACCAATACATCCTTCACACAAGAAGTACCTAAGGTTTGTATTCCAAGGGATACATTACCAATTCAAAGTGTTGCCATTCGGAATAACAACTGCGCCAAGAGTTTTTACAAAATGTCTAGCAGTAGTAGCTGCACATATCAGAAGGCAGCAAATACATGTGTTCCCGTACCTAGACGATTGGTTAATCAAAACCAACACGCAAAAACAGTGTTCACAACACACAAATTACGTCATACAAACCCTACACAAACTAGGTTTCTCAATCAATTACTCAAAGTCACACCTTCTGCCGTGTCAAACACAGCAATACCTAGGAGCAACAATCAACACAGTAAAAGGAATTGCCACTCCAAGTCCACAGAGTCCAAACATTCCAAAATGTCATACAAGCCATGTATCCAAACCAAAAGATACAGGTCAAATTAGTAATAAAACTCCTAGGCATGATGTCCTCATGCATAGCCATTGTACCAAACGCAAGGTTGCACATGCGGCCCTTACAACAGTGCCTAGCATCACAGTGGTCACAGGCACAGGGTCAACTTCTAGATCTGTTGTTGATAGACCGCCAAACATACATCTCGCTTCAATGGTGGAACAGTATAAATTTAAACCAAGGGCGGCCTTTTCAAGACCCAGTGCCACAATGCGTAATAACAACAGATGCATCCATGACAGGGTGGGGAGCACACCTCAATCAGCACAGCATCCAAGGACAATGGGACATTCACCAAAAACAGTTTCATATAAACCACTTAGAACTGTTAGTGGTATTTCTAGCTCTAAAAGCATTTCAACCCATAATAACCCACAAATACACTCTTGTCAAAACAGACAACATGACAACAATGTATTACCTAAACAAACAGGGAGGAACACACTCGACACAGTTGTGTCTCCTAACACAAAAAATATGGCATTGGGCGATTCACAACCACATTCGCCTAATAGCACAATTTATTCCAGGGATTGAGAATCAGTTAGCAGACAATCTCTCTCGGGATCACCAACAGATCCACGAATGGGAAATTCACCCCCAAATACTGAACACTTACTTCAGAATGTGGGGAACGGCACAAATAGATCTATTTGCAACAAAAGAAAACTCAAAATGCAAAAAACATTCGCATCCAGGTACCCACAACATCAGTCTCAGGGCAATGCACTATGGATGAACTGGTCAGGGATATTTGCGTACGCTTTTCCCCCTCTCCCACTTCTTCCATATCTAGTAAACAAGTTGAGTCAAAACAAACTCAAACTCATACTAATAGCACCAACATGGGCAAGGCAACCTTGGTATACAACACTACTAGACCTTTCAGTAGTACCTCATATCAAACTGCCAAACAGACCAGATCTGTTAACACAACACAAACAACAGATCAGACATCCAAATCCAGCATCGCTGAATCTAGCAATTTGGCTCCTGAAATCCTACAATTCGGGCACTTAGACCTCACACAGGAATGTATGGAGGTCATAAAACAGGCTAGAAAACCTACCACTAGACACTGTTACGCAAATAAGTGGAAAAGATTTGTTTATTACTGCCATAATAATCAAATTCAACCTTTACACGCATCTGCAAAAGAAATAGTAGGATACTTACTACATTTGCAAAAATCTAACCTAGCTTTCTCTTCCATTAAAATACATCTTACGGCAATTTCTGCTTACCTACAAATTACGCACTCAATTTCATTGTTTAGGATACCAGTCATAAAGGCGTTTATGGAAGGCCTAAAGAGAATTATACCACCACGAACACCACCAGTTCCTTCATGGAACCTCAACATTGTCCTAACACGACTCATGGGTCCACCTTTTGAGCCCATGCACTCTTGTGAAATGCAATACTTAACGTGGAAAGTTGCATTTTTAATTGCCATCACATCTCTAAGAAGAGTGAGTGAAATTCAAGCATTTACCATTCAAGAACCATTTATTCAAATACACAAAAATAAAGTTGTTCTACGGACCAATCCTAAATTTTTACCAAAAGTAATCTCACCGTTCCACTTAAATCAAACGGTAGAATTACCAGTGTTCTTCCCACAGCCAGATTCTGTAGCTGAAAGAGCACTACATACATTAGACATCAAAAGAGCACTAATGTACTACATCGACAGAACAAAACTAATTCGAAAGACAAAACAACTATTTATCGCCTTTCAAAAACCTCATACAGGAAATCCAATTTCAAAACAAGGCATTGCTAGATGGATAGTTAAGTGCATTCAAACCTGCTATCTTAAAGCTAAAAGAGAACTGCCTATTACACCAAAGGCACACTCAACCAGAAAGAAAAGTGCTACCATGGCCTTTCTAGGAAATATTCCAATGAACGAAATATGTAAGGCAGCAACATGGTCTACGCCTCATACATTTACCAAGCACTACTGCGTAGATGTGCTAACTGCACAACAAGCAACAGTAGGTCAAGCTGTATTAAGAACATTATTTCAAACTACTTCAACTCCTACAGGCTGAACCACCGCTTTTGGGGAGATAACTGCTTACTAGTCTATGCACAGCATGTGTATCTGCAGCTACACATGCCATCAAACGGAAAATGTCACTTACCCAGTGTACATCTGTTCGTGGCATTAGTCGCTGCAGATTCACATGCGCCCACCCGCCTCCCCGGGAGCCTGTAGCCGTTTAGAAGTAGATCTTAAACATTTGTACATTTGTAAATATATTACTTAAAACTTTATTATGGACATACGCATTCACTCTATTGCATGTGCAATATTACTAACATAAACAACTCCTACCTCACCCTCTGCGGGCAAAACAATCTAAGATGGAGTCGACGCCCATGCGCAATGGAGTCGAAATGGGAGGGATAGCATCGACATCGCATCGATACAATAACATCTCTGTTGCCCTTCGGGGTAGTTTTCGATCCCCCGTCGGGGCCTGGTCGGCCCGACCGCGTGTGACATTGACGCTGATGGAACGGACCCCGTACCGGTTCTGTCCTAAATGCCACAACAAATACCCATATACAGACCAACATTCGGTCTGTAACCTGTGCCTGTCGCCCGAGCACAGGGAAGAAACTTGTGAGGCCTGTCGTGCGTTCCGGTCCCGAAAAACGCTCCGTGACCGCCGAGCCAGAAGACTGCAAATGGCGTCCACGCCGACAGGACACCGAGATTTCGAGGAACAAGAAGAAGTAGAAGCCTTCTCGGTCCATGAATCGGACTCGGATGAATTCGACGACCATGAAACAGTGAGTAAGACGTCGAAGATAGCACATAAGAAAACTGACAAGGCGCAGGGGACGCCACTGCCATCAGGCCATGGCTCAACCCATAAACTCGGTGACCGACCATCGGCACCGAAGAAGGCCGAAATAGTGCCGAGATCGTCCGACTCGGGTCGAGACACAGGCACCCAGCCATCTCGGGACCGAGATAGTGCTGCCGGCAAAGATCGACGCCGAGATAGCGGAGCCGAAGCTGCTCGACGCAGAGACAGCGGCACCGAGGAGAATCGACGCCAAGAGGGGTCGACTCCGAAAAAGAGGAAAGTCGCCTCGGAGCCGAAAAAGAGCGTGGACATGGTTTCGGTGCCAAAACGACCCGCAACCGAGCCAACTACCGGTTCCTATTCAGAGGAACAATCACTGTCCTCTCAAATGCGAAAGCATAGTTTCGAAGAGGAATTACAATCCACCGAGGTGGACCACACTCAAAAAAGGATTTTTATACAGAGTGGAACAGGGAAAATAAGCACCCTTCCCCCTATTAGGAGGAAGAGGAGACTGGAATTCCAACAAGAACAAACACCACAAACAAAACTGGTGAAGAAGGTAACTCCGCCACCCTCTCCTCCACCTGTGGCTCCCATTTCACTGGCACAGACTCCGTCACAATCACCGGCTCACACCACCTTAAGCCAAGGTGACCAGGACCAAGATGCTTGGGACTTATACGACGCCCCAGTGTCGGACAACAGTCCTGAGGCGTATCCTACTAAGCCCTCACCACCAGAAGACAGCACAGCATATTCACAAGTGGTGGCTAGAGCAGCAGAGTTCCACAACGTGTCTCTACACCCGGAGCCTGTCGAAGATGACTTCCTCTTCAACACCCTCTCTTCCACACATAGCACCTACCAAAGCCTGCCTATGTTCCCAGGAATGCTAAGGCACGCAAAGGACATATTAAAAGAGCCTGTCAAAAGTAGGGCAATAACTCCGAGGGTGGAAAAAAAAATATAAAGCACCTCCCACAGACCCAGCTTTCATCACCTCACAACTGCCACCAGATTCGGTTGTGGTAGGGGCGGCTCGCAAGAGAGCAAACTCCCACACATCGGGCGATGCACCACCCCCAGATAAGGAGAGCCGAAAGTTCGATGCAGCCGGTAAAAGGGTCGCAGTACAGGCTGCAAACCAGTGGCGCATCGCAAACTCTCAAGCGCTCCTAGCGCGATATGACAGAGCCCACTGGGATGAGATGCACCACCTCATTGAGCATCTACCCACAGAACTACAAAAGAGGGCGAAACAAGTGGTTGAGGAGGGCCAAAACATCTCCAATAACCAGATACGCTCCTCTATGGACGCAGCGGACACAGCAGCAAGAACGGTTAACACGGCAGTAACCATCCGAAGGCACGCGTGGCTACGAACATCTGGTTTTAAACCAGAGATACAGCAGGCGGTGCTCAATATGCCATTCAATGAGCAACAATTGTTCGGACCTGAAGTGGACACGGCAATTGAGAAGCTAAAAAAGGACACTGACACTGCAAAAGCCATGGGCGCGCTCTACTCCCCGCAGAGCAGAGGCACTTTCAACACCTTCCGCAAGACAACCTTTAGAGGGGGGTTTCGGGGTCAATCCACACAACCCAGTACCTCACAGTCAACACCGTCCACCTACCAGGGACAGTACCAAAGGGGAGGCTTTCGGGGCCAATACAGAGGGGAAAATTTCAAGGCCCCAAAACACCTACAAACAAACAGTGACTCACACGTCACTCATCCCCTCCACACAACACCAGTGGGGGGAAGAATAAGTCAGTATTACCAAGAGTGGGAGAACATAACAACAGACACTTGGGTCTTAGCAATTATCCAACATGGTTATTGCATAGAATTTCTACAAATCCCTCCAAACATACCACCAAAAACACAAAATATATCAAAACAACATTCGGACCTCCTAGAAATAGAAGTTCAAGCATTACTGCAAAAGAACGCAATAGAACTGGTACCAGATACACAAACAAATACAGGGGTTTACTAACTGTACTTTCTAATACCAAAGAAGGACAAAACACTGAGACCAATCCTAGACCTCAGAACACTAAACACATACATCAAATCAGAACACTTTCACATGGTCACGCTACAGGAAGTGTTACCATTGCTAAAGCAACAAGATTACATGACAACCTTAGATCTCAAAGACGCGTATTTCCACATACCAATACATCCGTCGCACAGGAAATACCGAAGGTTCGTATTCAAAGGAATACATTACCAATTCAAAGTATTGCCGTTCGGTTTAACAACTGCACCAAGAGTCTTCACAAAGTGCCTAGCAGTAGTGGCTGCACACATCAGAAGGCAGCAAATACACGTATTCCCGTATCTAGACGACTGGCTAATCAAGACCGACTCACTGACAAGGTGCTCACACCACACAGATCAGGTCATACAAACCCTCTACAAACTCGGTTTCACCATCAACTATGCGAAATCTCACATTCTGCCGTGCAAGGTACAACAATACCTAGGAGCGACAATAGATACAACAAGGGGAATAGCCACTCCAAGTCCACAAAGGGTTCAAAATTTCCAAAAGATTATACAACGCATGTATCCAACACAAAGAATACAGGCGAGGATGATATTACAACTCCTAGGCATGATGTCCTCATGCATAGCCATTGTCCCAAACGCAAGGTTGCACATGCGGCCCTTACAACAGTGCCTAGCATCACAATGGTCACAAGCACAGGGTCAGCTTCTAGATCTGGTGTTGATAGACCGCCTAACATACCTCTCGCTTCTATGGTGGAACAATATAAATTTAAACAAAGGGCGGCCTTTCCAAGACCCAGTGCCCCAATACGTGATAACAACAGATGCTTCCATGACAGGGTGGGGAGCACACCTCAATCAACACAGCATACAAGGACAATGGGACGTACATCAAAGAAAGCTGCATATAAATCACCTCGAACTACTAGCAGTTTTCCAAGCATTAAAAGCATTTCAACCAATCATAACTCACAAATACATTCTTGTCAAAACGGACAACATGACAACAATGTATTATCTAAACAAACAGGGGGGGGACACACTCGACACAGCTGTGCCTTCTGGCACAAAAAATATGGCAATGGGCAATTCACAACCACATTCGCCTAATAGCACAGTTTATTCCAGGGATCCAGAATCAACTTGCAGACAATCTCTCTCGAGATCACCAACAGGTCCACGAGTGGGGAAATTCACCCCCAAATTCTAAACACTTACTTCAAACGTTGGGGAACACCTCAAATAGACTTATTTGCAACAAAGGAGAACGCAAAATGCCAAAACTTTGCATCCAGATACCCACACAGGCAGTCTCAAGGCAATGCCCTATGGATGAACTGGTCAGGGATATTTGCGTACGCGTTTCCCCCTCTCCTTCCATATCTAGTAAACAAATTGAGTCAAAACAAACTCAAACTCATACTGATAGCACCAACATGGGCAAGGCAACCATGGTACACAACACTGCTAGACCTATCAGTAGTACCCCACGTCAAGTTGCCCAACAGGCCAGATCTGTTAACACAACACAAACAACAGATCAGGCATCCAAACCCAGCATCGCTGAATCTAGCAATCTGGCTCCTGAAATCCTAGAATTCGGACACTTAAACCTCACACAAGAATGTATGGAAGTCATAAGGCAAGCTAGAAGACCATCCACTAGACACTGCTATGCAAGCAAATGGAAAAGGTTTGTTTGCTACTGCCATCATAATCAAATTCAACCATTACACGCATCTCGAAAAGATGTAGTGGGTTACTTACTACACTTACAAAAATCGAACCTGGCCTTCTCTTCCATTAAAATACACCTAGCAGCAATATCTGCATACCTGCAGATTACCCATTCAAATTCACTATTTAGGATACCTGTCATTAAAGCGTTTATGGAAGGCCTCAAAAGAATTATACCACCAAGGACACCACCCGTTCCTTCATGGAACCTCAACATCGTCTTAACAAGACTCATGGGTCCACCCTTTGAACCTATGCACTCTTGCGAAATACAATTCCTAACCTGGAAAGTTGCATTTCTCATCGCCATCACATCTCTAAGAAGAGTAAGTGAAATTCAGGCGTTTACAATACAAGAACCTTTTATCCAACTACACAAAAATAAAGTAGTCCTAAGGACCAATCCTAAATTTTTGCCAAAGGTTATTTCACCGTTCCACCTAAATCAAACGGTAGAGCTACCAGTGTTCTTCCCACAGCCAGATTCCATAGCTGAAAGGGCACTACATACATTAGACGTCAAAAGAGCACTAATGTACTACATCGACAGAACTAAACACATCAGAAAAACTAAACAACTGTTTATTGCATTTCAAAAACCTCACGCAGGAAACCCAATATCGAAACAGGGTATAGCCAGATGGATAGTTAAGTGCATCCAAATCTGCTACCTTAAAGCAAAAAGACAACTGCCCATTACACCAAGGGCACACTCAACCAGAAAGAAAGGCGCTACCATGGCCTTCCTAGGGAATATTCCAATGCACGAAATATGTAAGGCAGCCACATGGTCTACGCCTCACACATTTACCAAGCACTACTGTGTAGACGTGCTATCAGCACAACAAGCCACAGTAGGTCAAGCCGTACTAAGAACCTTATTTCAGACTACTTCCACTCCTACAGGCTGAGCCACCGCTTTTGGGGAGATAACTGCTTACTAGTCTATGCACAACATGTGTATCTACAGCGACAGATGCCATCGAACTGAAAATGTCACTTACCCAGTGTACATCTGTTCGTGGCATCAGTCGCTGAAGATTCACATGTGCCCACCCACCTCCCCGGGAGCCTGTAGCCTTTTGGAAGTTAGCTTCAACTTTGTACATTTGTAAATATATTAAATCTTAAATAGGTACATACTTATTCACTCCATTGCATGGGCACTATTACTAACAAACAACTCCTACCTCACCCTCTGCGGGGGAAAAACAATCGAAGATGGAGTCGACGCCCATGCGCAATGGAGACAAAGAGGAGGAGTCCCTCGGTCCTGTGACTCGAAAGACTTCTTCGAAGAAAAACAACTTGTAACACTCCGACCCAACACCAGATGGCGGGCTATGCACAACATGTGAATCTTCAGCGACTGATGCCACGAACAGATGTACACTGGGTAAGTGACATTTTCATTCTCAATCAACTACACGAAGTCACACTTTGTGCCGTGTCAAACACAGCAATACTTAGGGGCGACAATCAACACAGTAAAAGGGATTGCCACTCCAAGTTCACAAAGGGTTCAGGCATTTCACAACGTAATACAAGCCATGTATCCAAAACAAAAAATACAAGTCAAAATGGTGATGAAACTACTAGGCATGATGTCTTCATGCATAGCCATTGTCCCAAACACAAGGTTGCACATGCGGCCCTTACAACAGTGCCTGGCATCACAGTGGTCACAGGCACAGGGTCAACTTTTAGATCTGGTGTTGATAGACCGCCAAACATACATCTCGCTTCAATGGTGGAACAGTATAAATTTAAACCAGGGCCGGCCTTTCCAAGACCCAGTGCCACAATATGTAATAACAACAGATGCCTCCATGATAGTGTCGCGTGGGCTCTCATTATTCTAAATGAGACTACTGGATTTCTAGGCAGCAGGATCTATAACGGTGTGGGGGACTGAGTCTGACCCACGTGTAAAGAACTCTGTCACCCTAAATCCGGTTTTTGCTCAGGCTAACTAGCAGTGCCTCATTTCTCCCATGTGGGAGGAATGATTCGGCAGCCTAGCGCATGACATCTTTGGAACTTCTCAGGGAAGTCGTGGTTACTCAGATCCAAACCAACTCTCTTATTTCCAATATGATCTCATATACAAATGACAAAGACAGTATAAGTTTTATATATGTTTTAATAAAACTACTGTATTTTAGATATTAAGGCGTGAGCCGCAATAACCAGAACGATACAACACACTAGGATTGAAATAGTCACCAGGAGAGTAAAACATAAGAACAAAGCTATCATATTGTCTAACAGTTTCTACTCTCCCTCTGCTTGTTCTATTTAGAGCACAGCATGTTAAGCTTCTAGCTTGCCTATTAGAATCACTGTGGAGACATCAGCCCTCATACCTGAGCAAAGACCTGTGATCTTGGTTCAGCATCTGCAACGAGGCAGTCAGCGTCTAGTTGTGGTTCCCTGGTCGGAATCTCCCTCTTGCGTGTATTGGGACAAGGAAGTGATTTTATAACTAACATGTCATCGTGATCACAAAATGTCCCTACGCAGGAATGCCAAGTCTAAACTCCTACCACGTCTATCAGCAATGTACCAGACTGTATCCTTGACTGAAGTACAGAGTAAATATGTTATGGAGAACTCCACTGCTGAAGTAGGCAAAACAGTGTGATATGAATAAAAAACAACACCGTAGAACTGGCTATTTGAAAAATAACAGTACGAAGCCTAATAAAAAGCATGTAGAGCAAAGTGCACAGAGGCTCTAAGCTGTCAGCAAATGAATAAAAGATATTCAGGGCAAAGTGCACAAAGGCCTAAAGCCTGAAGCTAAAGCGCAATGAATACGTAAAACTAACCACACTACACCCTCCCCTTGTCGGTAGCAAGTGGTTCCAATAATATAAAAGGATGCCCCAAATATAAACAATATCTAAAACAATTATTTCGAAGACAACAAAGTCATAAATTTAGGTAAAATGTGATCATAAAGCCAAATTCAATATAGTGTCAATTTCGTAAAAAATCCAATCGTCAGACGGAAGCAATAGAACGCAGGAGTTCCTCCACTTCGATATATGTCAATATCGGAAGATCCACGCCACAAAGTACCATGGAGCAGGTGTGATCCAAAGCCCCAAAACCATTCAGGGCGGGACCCCGTGCATGGCCTATGAAAGAGACAATACCATCTTCCTCCAGGAAGGGAATCTCATAAACCGCCTCACGAAGCAAGCGCAACCGTAGTGCACAAGTCTGGGAATGAGCCCTAATCGGGAACATCAACAGATCAGTATCGACCATTGGAGGGCTCTGCAGTGAGAGACAGAGAGCCAGTGCATGTTCAAAGGAGCACCAAAGGCATCGAAACACGGGTTGCACACAATCCAAAACCGGTCTGAATGACAGAGACCAGTCACACTCCAAATGTCCCAGGAGTGTTGCTCCAAAATGCTGCATCATGCGTTCACGACACAGCTGCGCTGACGGGAGCAGCAACACAGGATCTCGCCGTGATGGGACAGCCATTGCGAAAAAATAGCAACAACAGCAAGACTCCAGCCAATAAAGCCAAAGTAATCGGGGAAACCCCCAAAAATGCTTCCGAAAATAGAATGTATAGCCGAAGGTATCAAACCGAATATGGAAGAGAAGGTATGAGCAAAACCAACACCAACGGCTTTGAAAAAATGTGCAATACCAGCAGTGCTGGATGCATTAAATATACGTCCCACAAGTTCACCGAAGTGATTTGGAAAGTTAGTATTCAAAAGGGACTGTATCTCCGCCGATGACCTTGCCACCTGAAGTGCGTAGGTCTCGCTAGCAGATGTAAGGGCCACATGCTTTTGAAACAATAAAGCTTTTAGCCGACTCAACTTGTCGAAATCAACCTTGGAAGTAGCAATATGAGGCCAGATGTCCGCTACCTCCCTAAATTGAGTGGGGGGGAAACAACACATTCCCGCAGCACGTAACAGCCTTGTTGACAACGACGATGTAAACTATTCCGGCACGCATGCCACAGCAGCGTTTGCTGTTAAGAACAATGTAACTGCCGTTAGAAAGCACCTGGAAAGTATTTTTAATAACCGGGACTGGAACTCCCTTCAGATAACAAGCTAAGTTAGCAATCGAAGCGTTACACGCCCCGTTCAAGGACAGCTGTTTACAAACCATTGAATGGCTGACAGAAGCTTCGCATTCGCTGCCACTAAGAAAAACCTCCTTCAAACCATTAACACATCTGTACTGAAAGGGAAGCTCCCACACCTCGTGTATGTAACTGTCTCCCAATAGTTCATATCTACCCACCGGAATGTGCTTCAAACAAGAAGTAAATTGCAAAGTGGAGATAGGCAAATTAATAACCCCATGAATCAACCACTCAGCTGACGGAATCTCAACTACCGTGAAAGGCAGTTTCTCTAATTTCTCAATATTTAACATAACATATGTCGCTTCCTTTTTTGCCATCAGTTGTTGTTGACGAGTCAAATTAAAGGAGATAAAGATCTCTCTGGCACGAACGTGCTGCCATGGAACGCGACCCGCCTTCAAGGTCTGAAGAGTCCAACCCAGCTGCATGATGGACCGCGTCTGACTCTGCCCATGATATAAAGAAGACATGTCCGATTTAATAATGTCAATGGCAGAGGAAACAATGCTGTCAATCGTGTAAACACGGTCAGAAAAGGTATGCATGCCATTATCAACAACAGACAAAGTCTGCATCAGATTTTCCTGATCAATCTGCCTCATCCGGGCTGCAGCCTCTTGTTGGGAAAGCTTCCAAATCTCATTATAAACTTCGTATAAGAATCTTTTCTTCCGTGGTACCTTGGGACCTGACAAAAAATCTTTCAAATCAGTATCATTAGACAGTAACTTGAGATGTGACTTAACTGCATCCAGCATGGATGACTTCAACCATTGCTGACAAAGCTTCCCCACACTGTATGTAGTTATAATATCAGCATGTTCTGGTGATACGTAACGAGAGTCTGCCCTACTAGTCCTGAACCCCCCTGAAGAGGTGACAAAACGTTGATGACACACATTAGTGTCTACAGGCCATAATAACCACCCGCCTGGATGTAACGATGAAGTGTTAAGCGTACCATTCTGGACCCTATGTGTAAAGTCACTAAAATTAGCATTCACATAGTGCTGCCAATTTTTCAATTTAGAAGGGACAGGTATACTAGGCAAAGTCAACTCCCTAATTGTCGCTAAGCCCAAACAGCTAGTCTGTTGTACTGTGTCATTGAGGAAAATCATCTGCACGGGGATAATACATGCTCTAAATAACGTGTCCCTGCCTTGCATTTGCCAATTTTTCGAACCCCAAACACTTTTCAAGTCAACAGTTTTAAACCAGTATTCATACCCCTCGACCGAAAGTTTAGATACAAACAAATTTGAATACAGTAATTTAGTATTGGTCAATAACATTTGCTTATTAGAATACGGCGCAACTTTAAAATAGTAGGACTTAGCATTTCGTTGATCATGCCCAGAAAAATATGCAAATTTATCATAATACGTTTTCGAACTCCCTTGTGGAGGAGTCGAGCAATGTTCCCATTGCACATAATTAAACATGGACTTAGGGCTACTAGCTTTATGAATAAAGTGGTGTCCATAATAGTTGTAGCAAAACATGTCACCATGATTATCTCTAAACTGGTAAGCATCTTCATCGTCATAGACAGTATAATATTGCAAATCCGTTAGCATAGAATCTACTGTCTTCACATCCCAATCATCAGATACAATGCCAGGTATAACAATATCATTCATTGATAACTTGAGGACATACGGTATTTGAATCAATTCAGTGGGACCATATATATCGAACATTACTTTACTTTATCCCACACAATCCCATCCGCAATTGGTATTGCAGAAATGTTTACAGTGGACAAGTCTCTTCGAACCACATGAGACGAAAAATGCGGTTTTAACACAGTCTCCACGTGCTCAATGACAGATCGATCAGGAAGAAAATGACCATGTATTATCAGAAAAAAAGTAACCACAAATCCTAACCATAATAAGAGTCATCACGGCCAAAAACAGCCAAAAATAGTTCCAAGGAAAAACAAAATATGTGCGTTTAAGCCAACCCAGCAGCCGTCGTGGACCGTGGACAGAAGACATCGAGGACGAGGAGCCGGACACATCATTATCAATGTCGTTGAAGCAGCCAGAAGCAGTTCTAGCAAAAGGTGCAACCGTGAACAAAGAAGCAGATGGAGGCTCTCGCCATGGCACGCTATAAACCACATGTTCAGAAACATCAGTAGAACGTACAGCAAGTTGATCAAAAGATTCCATATTAATCGCCGTCGGTGGAACAATCGCAAGATCATCATCCACCCTCCCCAAGCTCTGAGATGAAACAGTGTCGGTGAAAATCACCTGCAGCGGGACTTCTTCCCCAGTAGTGAGAGGGATTCCGGAACTACTGGGTGTCCCTCTTGGTCTGCTGTGCAGAATCGGCCACATTTTGTAACTTGACATTATCAATGGAAACAAAGCGATTTCCTTTGGCCCCTCGCAGCGGCGGTAAAATCACAGTTCTCGTGACGCTCAACCCCAACACAGGGACAGGTTCTCGATAAAAAGGACCAAATTCTTTTTTAACTGCGACCTTTTCACGCACAAGATCCCCAATCCTGGGTATCCAACCAGTAGGTGTTACTGGCTCATCCTTAATTCCTGAGGAGGCAGCACTGGCAGAAGAGTTATCTTCACGGAATTGTTGTAAATCCTGCAAAACAGTCACACGATCATTAATGTCAAAGGGCGTATCTGCCGCCTCCACACCAGGACCATCTAGATCAGGAACATACATTTGTGTTCCAAACAGGCACTCATATGAAGTACGACCCCCCAGTGACCTTCTAGGCAAGTTATTAAGTGCTCTCTGTACTCCATATAGGTGGGCTAGCCAACCACGACCCGTACCTATAACCCTGGCCGTTAAGGATAGCTTTAAATCACGATTTAAACGCTCCACGACAGAATTTCCCTCAGGATGAAATGGAGACGAGAATTGGAGTTGGACCCCCAACGAAGCCATGGTGCCCCTGAATGCCTTAGAGGCAAAAGCAGGGCCCTGGTCCGAATGAAAAGCCGCAACTGCAAATGCATCGACAAAGATGCGCAAATCTTTAATAACAGTTCGAGCGTCAGCCGAGCGTTGTGGCCATACCCACACAAATCTGGAGCACGAATCTACAGCAACCAATATATATTTGTATGCACTATCTGGTGTCAGTGGACCACAATGATCCAAGTAAACACATTGTAATGGTTTATTTGAAATCAGAAGGGGCGTCTGCTGCGGGCGTCTAGCCGCCGACGCTTTAATTTGTTGACAAACGTCACAACAAAGGACATATTGCTTCGTCTCTTTATAGAGACCAGGCCACCAGTAACGAGCCTGTAAAAGTGAAATCGTGGCAGCCACACCAGCATGTGCAGAAGCCACCCCCTCATGTGCTGCAGAAATTAATCGAGGTCTCTCAATTTTATTGGGAATTTCACGTACACCAATGCCTGGAATTGTAACAGTAGCATTCAGCGCACCATTCAAGCAGTAACTATATTTTGAAGGAAATCCTTTAGGAAAGGGCGTGCCGTCAGCCGTTGCCTTTATGGCAGCCGAAATTTCTGTGTCTGGTTTGGAACTCGAACGAGTCACTGCGGCCACAGTGGCGACAGCCATTGCCGATTTCGCGGCTTCATCAGCCAAAGTATTCCCAGCAACGTGTATTCCAACGCGCTGGTGCCCAAGTGTATGCACAACATGGACGTTAGGAAGCGTTTCCTTCAGATCCGCAACCTTACCCCACAACATTTGATGTTTAATGGTGTTGCCTTTAGAATCTCTGAACCCATTCATCTTCCAATAGTATAGATATTCATTGAAAGACTGAACACAGTAGTAGGAGTCACAGACCAGCAAGGTTAAAGTCACCGGATCCGCGTGCTCAAATGCTAACAATAGAGCTTTGAGCTCAGCCAGCTGTGCCGTGCAATCTCCCAAGGTTTTAGTATAAGTATGTCGGGGGCAGAACACTTCCCCCTCCATAGTGCCGCTCACCACCGCACATGCAGCAGAATACTGTTGTTTAGTCCCAACCGCTGGTTGCGCAGAGCCATCGGTATACATGACCACTTGATATTGGTCAATAGGCAACGTACCAGCAGGAACAGGGTATTCCATCTCATATTGAAGAAACTCTTGAGTCTGCAGTTTAGGGTCAAATACGTAATCTACATCAGTGGCTGTTAAAGACGTAGCCCATTGTATCCATCGTGGGTGCAAAGCTTTCGAATTTGGAACACTCGCTTTTGTAACTGCCTCCAAGGCCGGAATTGGGGAAACGACAATGATGCGTTGACCCTGGGCTAGCGGTCTGTCTTTAATAACAGCCATCTGCACTGCAGTGAGAATTTTCTCAGTCTGTGCAAAACGTTGTTCTGCAGCAGAATACAAGTGAGACTTGTATGCAATCGGGACTGTCTCCCCTTCATTAAAGGTGACATAAGTAAACCCAACAGCCCCAGGTATCACCCTGATGACTAAATCTGTCTTATTGTCCCGTGTGTGTAAGTGTTTAACTGCTAAGAGATCACTCTGTAACTCTCGTAGTATGTGTGTATGTTCAATCGTCCAAAATCTACTCAAAAAATCCGGGCGAATCAACTCGTATAAGGGTTTGATACGCGTCGCATAATCAGGAATGTAAGTTCTGCCAAAATTCAGAAACCCCAACAATGACTGGAGCTTCCGAACCGTATTAGGAGGCTGCAATAAAGCACATTTCTCCAAAAAATGTGGCGCTAAGCTCTTGCCCTCACTCGACAACTCATATCCCAGGAAAATGAGGAAGGCAATCTTTGATTTTTTTTAAATTAAACTTATAGCCAATATCAGCAAATCCCACAACAATGCACGATACACGCCTCAGATGTTGCAGAATCTCATCGTCTGTCAGATATGTCATCAACATATGATAACGCTTCAGGGTCGAACTCATGCAGCATTTCAGTTACACGAGCCGAAAACAGTCCTGGGCTATTCTTATACCCCTGAGGCAAACGACAAAAAAAATTCTGAGAGCCAGTCGCACTGAAACAGGTATAGTCCCGACTCTCGGGCGCTATATTCTGGCAGAAAAATCCATTCGAGATATCTAATGTTGTCTTGTACTTCTTACGTACTATATTAT
Source organism: Pleurodeles waltl (assembly GCF_031143425.1). Lineage (NCBI taxonomy): Eukaryota > Metazoa > Chordata > Amphibia > Caudata > Salamandridae > Pleurodeles > Pleurodeles waltl. The sequence goes on along the minus strand of NC_090449.1, from coordinate 755,546,186 downwards.
TCATAAGCGCTGCGCTATGTGAATTCTGTATTGCATATGTGCGTGTATGACTATTCAAATGTCGGTATTCCACCACTATCCTATATGAATGGTCCGGTTTAACAACCAGAAACAAGGGATTATTCATCGGCGAGACACAGGCCTCAATTACACCCTGATACTCCAATTGTATAAGAATTTTCCTAACCGATGCCCTTGCTTCAAATTTAATAGGATACTGCGGTTGTGGCTGAGGTTCGCCCTTTATCGGAATTACATGATAAGGTGATTGTCTATCCCACCCCACGTTATTTCTATACAGGGCGGGAGCCTGTGCTAGAGCCCATGATTTACTATAGGACTCCGCTAGTTCTCTCGGAACAAGTGGTGAGAAGGAAGGTGTAATAACCTCCTCCCAACCGGACAGTCGCGAACAAAGTCAGGTGGCCAATCTTGTTCGGCCAACAGAACATCATATGATTTTACCACATGGTCCCAAAAAATGGCGTTTATAACACGGTCAATGTCCCCTTCCAGTCGCAGAGTCACTTCATATACTCTATCAGGATCAGAGACTCGCATGTCCGCCGTCTCGACTTGTATGAAGTCATCAGTTGTTTTCACCTCCAGATGCTCTAGAAGACTCCGGCGAACTATTGTGACCTCTGCCGCGCTGTCTAACCGTGCTAATGCCCACGTCTTGTTCGTCAAGAGAACTCTCTTCTTGAGCGGCATGTCTAACTGAGACTGCTGCCACTTTCTTCTTTTTAAATTGCTGTTTTTGTTGCAGCGGTTTCTCTTCTTGTTTAATAGAAACCTCCGCTGAGCGTTGTGAATCCTGTCTCGGTTTCACGTACTCCGTCCTCCGCTCTGACCGCCCACCTCTCTCACTTCTCTTTTCCGAGGAGTCCTGAAAGGAACGAGATTGGCGTGTATCAGTATATTGATATCTATCAGGCGTCTTCAAAGTATCCCTATTCCTGAGATTATACTTATTCTGTGGGGTCTCCGGTTGTGGAGACTGCCCACCATCTTTCTTAGGTGTTTGCTGTTTCTTTTCCCAGCGCTTTTTCGAACCCTCAGGTTGTTTGCTGTTTAGCATTATCTTTATTATTTTTACCCTGTAACTGGGGTTTTTGAGGTCTAGCCCCTAGGTTATCACGACCAATACTAGAATATGTTTCCGCTATTATTCTCGGAAGCTCCCGCTCCTGATTAAGCAGCGGAACATCCCAAAGACGCATTCGCACTGCTAGTGCTACTGCCTCTCCTTTGAGATTACTCAAAATAATAGAAGAAACTGTGGCAAAATTGCCCAGCAACTGCATGCCCAAATCTAAGGCAGGGGCAGATCCATATTCATCCTGAATCTGTTTAAGCACGTCCGGTAAATTAGCTAATGTCGGTGTACCGTGTGCCGTAGTGTAGAGCGCGGCAAACACCATGCCCCAGGTATTACAAAGGTCCACCGGAGGAACCATCCCATACGGCAAACACATCGTCAAAATTCTATGTTTATCCTGAGGTCCCGTATGGGGAAATACTGCTTCCAGCGTGTTAATTTTTTGCGCCAGCCAAAATGGAGTCTCCTCACGCTTAGCCTGTACTTTACCCATAACTGAATGTACAGTGGCCGGATTAATACCCGGAACCACAGCCTGTGGGTGCGCTGGAGCAGCACGCGCTGCATTTGTATTTAGTGTCTGCATGACAAACTGAACTAATCGTCTATATGTAGCCGTTAAGTCTGTATATAAACGACGAACTTCAACCACTGCCAATTGAGCAACCGCAGGATGAGGTGTATATGTAGCCAATAAAGGCCAGGTAGGACCATCATTACTCAGCGGACCTAACCTAACTTGTGCTACTGTGTGTGGGAGGGCGCCATCAAGCCAATTATGGTGTTCTTGATAAGATAGAGGTATTTCTAAATAAGCGTAAGCCCTGTATTGTCCAGGGACATTCGCAACAGTGTATTCGTGAAAAGTATTTGTTCCCCCATCCACTGCTGGAAATACGACCCAAGAATAAAAAAGTTCAGTTCTATAGGCTGCATGGGCGTCCACCACAAAAGTGACTGGACCCCCCTGGACCGTCAGTCCATGTGCCAACAGATGTCCTGTGAGCGGGTGACTCATATTAATTGCAATATTCACTACATTAGGATTCGCCATTTATAAAAAATAGCTCCAGGTCAGAGAAGGCACACCAATAAATCGGGGTTTTCCTTTCAAAGTTCAAGCTTGAACAACCAACCACTAAGCAATAGGAAGCACCTATGCCGTGGCAGCGGAAACCCTCAGCCCCACGGACGTCTCCGTATACGGAACCGAGGAGTCAAAATATATATGAGACCAAGAGAGTCAGTCGGACCTAATCATTAGAGCCAGACCAAACGTTGGCGGCGCCATGTCGCGTGGGCTCTCATTATTCTAAATGAGACTACTGGATTTCTAGGCAGCAGGATCTATAACGGTGTGGGGGACTGAGTCTGACCCACGTGTAAAGAACTCTGTCACCCTAAATCCGGTTTTTGCTCCGGCTAACTAGCATTGCCTCATTTCTCCCATGTGGGAGGAATGATTCGGCAGCCGAGAGCATGACATCTTTGGAACTTCTCAGGGAAGTCCTGGTTACTCAGATCCAAACCAACTCTCTTATTTCCAATATGATCTCATATACAAATGACAAAGACAGTATAAGTTTTATATAATGTTTTAATAAAACGACTGTATTTTAGATATTAAGGCGTGAGCCGCAATAACCAGAACGACACAACACAGTAGGATTGAAATAGTCACCAGGAGAGTAAAACATAAGAACAAAGCTATCATATTGTCTAACAGTTTCTACTCTCCCTCTGCTTGTTCTATTTAGAGCACAGCATGTTAAGCTTTTAGCTTGCCTATTAGAATCACTGTGGAGACATCAGCCCTCATACCTGAGCAAAGACCTGTGATCTTGGTTCAGCATCTGCAACGAGGCAGTCAGCGTCTAGTTGTGGTTCCCTGGTCGGAATCTCCCTCTTGCGTGTATTGGGACAAGGAAGTGATTTTATAACTAACATGTCATCGTGATCACAAAATGTCCCTACGCAGGAATGCCAAGTCTAAACTCCTAACACGTCTATCGGCAATGTACCAGACTGTATCCTTGACTGAAGTACAGAGTAAATATGTTATGGAGAACTCCAGTGCTGAAGTAGGCAAAACAGTGTGATATGAATAAAAAACAACACCGTAGAACTGGCTATTTGAAAAATAACAGTACGAAGCCTAATAAAAAGCATGTAGAGCAAAGTGCACAGAGGCTCTAAGCTGTCAGTAAATGAATAAAAGATATTCAGGGCAAAGTGCACAAAGGCCTAAAGCCTGAAGCTAAAGCGCAATGAATACGTAAAACTAACCACACTACAATAGGGTGGGGAGCACACCTCAATCAATACAGCATCCAAGGACAATGGGACACTCACCAAAAACAGTTTCACATAAATCATTTAGAACTATTGGCAGTGTTTCTAGCGCTGAAAGCATTTCAACCCATAATAAGCCACAAACACATTCTTGTCAAAACAGACAACATGACAACTATGTATTACCTAAACAAACAGGGAGGCACACACTCAACACAGTTGTGTCTCCTGGCACAGAGAATATGGCATTGGGCGATTCACAACCACATTCGTCTAATAGCACAATTTATTCCAGGAATTCAGAATCAGTTAGCAGACAATCTCTCTCGGGATCACCAACAGATCCACGAATGGGAGATTCACCCCCAAATACTAAATACTTACTTCCACAGTTGGGGAACACCACAAATAGATCTATTTGCAACAAAGGAAAACGCAAAATGCCAAAACTTCGCATCCAGGTACCCACAAGATCAGTCTCAGGGCAATGCGTTATGGATGAGCTGGTCAGGGATATTTGCTTACGCTTTTGCCTCATGTCAAACTACCAAACATACCAGATCTGTTAACGCAACACAAACAACAGATCAGACACCCAAATCCAGCATCGCTGAATCTAGCAATCTGGCTCCTGAAGTCCTAGAGTTCGGACACTTAGACCTTACACAAGAATGTATGGAGGTCATAAAACAAGCTAGAAAACCTACCACTAGACATTGCTATGCAAATAAGTGGAAAAGATTTGTTTATTATTGCAATAATAATCAAATTCAACCCTTACACGCATCTGCCAAAGACATTGTAGGATACTTACTACATTTGCAAAAGTCAAAGCTAGCTTTTTCTTCCATTAAGATACATCTTACAGCAATTTCAGCTTACCTGCAAATTACGCACTCAACTTCTCTATTTAGGATACCAGTCATAAAAGCATTTATGGAAGGCCTAAAGAGAATTATACCACCGAGAATACCACCAGTTCCTTCATGGAACCTCAACATTGTCTTAACACGACTCATGGGTCCACCTTTTGAGCCCATGCACTCCTGTGAAATGCAATACTTAACATGGAAAGTTGCATTTTTAATTGCCATCACATCTCTAAGAAGAGTAAGTGAGATTCAAGCATTTACCATACAAGAACCATTTATTCAAATACACAAGCATAAAGTAGTTCTACGGACAAATCCTAAATTTTTACCAAAAGTCATATCACCGTTCCACTTAAATCAAACAGTAGAATTACCAGTGTTCTTCCCACAGCCAGACTCTGTAGCCGAAAGAGCACTATATACATTAGACATCAAAAGAGCGTTAATGTACTACATTGACAGAATAAAACTAATTCGGAAAACAAAACAATTATTTATTGCTTTCCAAAAACCTCATACAGGAAATCCAATTTCAAAACAAGGCATTGCTAGATGCATAGTTAAGTGCATTCAAACCTGTTATCTTAAAGCAAAAAGGGAACTGCCTATTACACCAAAGGCACACTCAACTAGAAAGAAAGGTGCTACCATGGCCTTTCTAGGAAATATTCCAATGACCGAAATATGTAAGGCAGCTACATGGTCTACGCCTCATACATTTACCAAACACTACTGTGTAGATGTGCTAACGGCACAACAAGCCACAGGAGGCCAAGCAGTACTACGAACCTTGTTTCAAACAACTTCAACTCCTACAGGCTGAACCACCGCTTTTGGGGAGATGACTGCTTACTAGTCTATGCACAGCATGTGTATCTGCAGCTACACATGCCATCGAACGGAAAATGTCACTTACCCAGTGTACATCTGTTCATGGCATTAGTCGCTGCAGATTCACATGCGCCCACCCGCCTCCCCGGGAGCCTGTAGCCGTTTAGAAGTTGATCTTGAACATTTGTAAATTTGTAAATATATTACTTTAAACTACATTATGTACATACGTATTCACTTCATTGCATGGGCACTATTACTAGCATACACAACTCCTACCTCACCCTCTGCGGGGGGAAAACAATCTAAGATGGAGTCGACGCCCATGCGCAATGGAGTCGAAATGGGAGGAGTCCCTCGATCTTGTGACTCGAAAAGACTTCTTCGAAGAAAAACAACTTGTAACACTCCGAGCCCAACACCAGATGGCGGGATGTGCACAGCATGTGAATCTGCAGCGACTAATGCCACGAACAGATGTACACTGGGTAAGTGACATTTTCCATATATATATATATATGTGTAAGTTCGATGGCATGTGTAGCTGAAGATACACATGCTGTGCATACGTCTGACATCTAGTGTTGGTCTCGGAGTGTTACAAGTTGTTTTTCTTCTAAGAAGTCTTTTCGAGTCACGGGATCGAGTGACTCTTCCTCTTCGGCTCCATTGCGCATGGGCATCAACTCCATGTTAGATTGTTTTCTTTCCACCATCGGGTTCGGATGTGTTCCCTTTCGATACGATAGTTTGAGTCGGAAAAGTTTCAAAACTCTCTATTTCTCGTCGGTATTGTTTTGATCGTGTTCCATCTTCTATCAACACTTTTGGTACCGTCGGATCAAACATCTTTACTCGCCCTTCGGGGCGCCCATGCCCAACTCGGGCCGACCACGTGGAAGACTCATGGACCGTACTCCTTTCCGCTTTTGTCCTTGGTGCCATGCTAGATTCCCTCACACAGACCAACATCTCATCTGTAATCTCTGCCTTTCCCCAGACCATCGGGAAGAAAATTGCAAGGCCTGCAGATCCTTCCGTTCGAAGAAAACGCTCCGAGACAGAAGAGCACGGAGACTCGAGATGGCATCCCAAAGCACCGACCGTCTCGACGTCGAAGAGGAGGAGATCATGCAGACTGCTGTCTCCGTTCGAGGATCCGACTCCGAGCAGGAGTCTGAGGAGGACAGATTGGTCACGTCAGGGACAGCACATGAGTACGCCTGCCCAGGTCCCAGCCAAGCCCAAACATAAGGCCTTGGGGACGCCACTGCCGGAAGGCCATGGCTCGACCTGAAAAAAGGGCTTCGGTGACCAACCCACTACTTCGACACCGAAAAAGGCCACTCCCCCCAAGCCATGGGACTCGAGCCGAAGCTCTGTCTCCGACCCCAGCAAACATCGCTTTTTCAAATCCAAATCTCGAAAATCGTTTTCAGAGCTGAGACCATCCTCAACCCCTACTTTTTCGATACCGGAAAAAAACAGCTTCGGAGACGAAAAAGCCTATTTACACAGAGGAGCATGGACTTTCAGGCACTTAAAGAAAGCCATAAAGCCACTGAGGAAGACTCACAAATGGAGGCAATGGATGAAAGGCAAGCCAGGATTCACATCCATAAAGAGACTGGCAGAATTTTAACAGCACCTCCTCCAAAACCAAAGAGGAAATTAGCCTTTCAAGAGGAATTGGACACCGCACAGCCTCCAGCTAAAGTGGCAAGAACAAAAGAGAAACCTCCACCTCCTCAGTTTTCTCCTCCTCAGTCTCCTCCTCTCTCTTCACATTTACATATCTCTACCCCCCCCCCCCCCCACTAGTCCTACACCTATGCAGTCACCAGCACACATTTGATTCGCAGCAGGACAATGTGGATCCATGCGATCTTTATGATCCAGACCCTATTCCTGAAAACTACCCAGATTGCTATCCCTCTAAGCCTTCACCACCAGAGGATAGTACAGGCTGCACTCAAGTCATAGCTAGGGTGGCATCCTAATACAATGTCGCCATGCATACTGAACCATTAGTGGATGATTTCCTTTTTAATACACTCTCCTCTACACATGCAGCTTATCAGTCTCTTCCCATGCTCCCCGGCATGTTAAAACATGCTGACCAAATATTCAAGGAGCCAGTAAAAGCAAGAATAATTACTCCTAGGGTGGAGAGAAAATATAAGCCACCTTCTTCTGATCCTGTCTTTATCACCCAACAGTTACCTCCAGACTCCTAGTCGTAAGTGCAGCCAGAAAAAGAGCAAGTTCGCAGTCATCAGGTGATGCACCCACACCAGACAAGGAGAGTAGGAAGTTTGATGCTGCGGGTAAAGGGTGGCATTTCAGGTAGTCAACCAGTGGAGGATAGCCAGCTCTCAGGCACTGTTGGCTAGCTACGACAGGGCCTACTGGGATGAGATGAAAGACATAATTCAACATCTCCCCAAGGACCAGCAAAAGAGGGCACAACAAATAGTAGAGGAAGGGCTAACCATCACCAATAATCAGATCAGGTCAGCCCTAGGCTCTGCAGATACAGCAGCCACAACCATCAACACTGCTGTAACCATAAGAAGACACGCATGGCTTAGGTCTTCAGGATTCAAGCCTGAAATACAACAGGCAGTCCTCAATATGCCGTTGAACCAAAAACAACTTTTTGGCCCAGAGGTGGACACAGCAATTGAAAAAAATGAAAAAAGATTCAGACACAGCAAAGGCCATGGGTGCTCTGTATACCACGCAATACAGGGGATCCTTTCGTAAGCCCCAATATAGAGGTGGATTTAGAGCCCAAACTGCTGAGGCACCCACCTCACAGCCAAAGTCGGCGTACCAACATCAATATCAACGAGGTAGTTTCAAAGGTACTTATAGAGGGCAGTACCCCAGAGTTAGGGGAAAATATCAAACCGCAAAGCAAGCCTCACAACAAACTAAGCAGTGACTTGTGCCATCCCTTACCAATTCACACCTCTCACCTGTGTGGGGAAGACTGCAAAGGTTCCACAACAATTGGCTACCCTTTACCACAGACAGCTGGGTATGATCAATTATCCGCAATGGCTATTGCATAGAATTGACACAAACTCCACCAAATATTCCACCAAACCCACACAAGCTGTCTACAAACCATATTGCTCTGTTGCAAGAAGTAAAATCTCTATTACTCAAACAAGCGATAGAAGCTGTGCCACAAAATCAAATAGGGACAGGAGTTTACTCACAGTATTTCCTCATTCCCAAAAAGGACGGGACCTTAAGGCCAATATTAGATCTCAGAACCCTCAATCTTTACAACCTGTCAGAACACTTTCACATGGTAACACTACAGGATGTTATCCCACTACTTCAACAAGAAGATTTCATGGCAACATTAGACCTCAAGGATGCGTATTTCCACATACCCATCCATCCAGCGCACAGAAAATATCTCAGGTTTGTCATTCAAAGAAAGCATTATCAGTTCAAAGTGTTACCCTTCGGAATAACAACAGCTCCCAGGGTATTCACAAAATGCCAGGCGGTAGTCGCAGCCTACCTAAGTAGGCAACACATTCATGTCTTTCCACATCTGGGCGATTGGCTAATAAAATCAAACAATCATACACAGTGTCAAAACCATGCGCATTATGTAATACAAACCCTCCACACCCTAGGGTTCTCCATAAACTACAAAAAGTCACAACTACAACCTGCGCAAATTCAACAATATTTAGGGGCCACACTAAAGACTCAAAGAGAGCTGGCAAGCCCAAATCCGCAAAGAATACAAGCATTTCACAATATATTAGCACAAATACAGACAGGCCAACAGTACACTGTTGAATTCGCCATGAAAGTATTGGGCATGATGGCATCCTGTATTGCGATTGTTCCACATGCAAGATTACACATGCGGCCCTTGCAACAGTGCCTTGCACAGCAATGGTCAAAGGCACAGGGTCAACTTCAAGATCTAGTGTTGATGACCGCCAAACATACATGTCCCTTCAGTGCTGTAATTCCACAAACCTAAACAAAGGGCGGGCATTTCAAGACCCCGTGCCTCAGACCATACTTACAACAGATGCATCAATGATTGGCTGGGGAGCTCACCTCAACAATCACAACATTCAAGGACGATGGGAGACCAAACACAAACAGTTACACATAAATCACTTGGAGTTCTTAGCTGTATTCCTAGCACTCAAAGCTTTTCAGCCTCTTCTAATTCACAAGAATATCCTTATCAAAACAGACAACATGACCACAGTGTATTACCTAAACAAACAAGGAGGGACACATTCATCCCAACTCTCCCTCTTAGCCCAAAAAAATTGGCAATGGGCAATCCACAAGATTCACCTGGTAGCACAATACATTCCAGGGATACACAACCAATTGGCAGATGTTCTCAGCAGAAATCATCAACAAACACACGAGTGGGAGATTCAGCCTCAAGTACTTCAACAATACTTTCAACAGTAAGGAACATCCAAACATAGATCTGTTCGCCACCAGCGAAACCGCAAAAGGCCAAAACTTTGCATCCAGGTACCCACATCCCCTATCCAAGGGCAGTGCTCTATGGATCAATTGGTCAGGGATATTTGCTTACGCTTTTCTCCCCTCTCCTACTCATTCCATTTCTAGTCAACAAACTGCGTCAAAACATGCTCAAACTGATACTCATAGCACCAACGTGGGCACGTCAACTGTGGTACACAACACTATTAAACCTGTCAGTAGTACCACATATCAAACTCCCAAACATACCAGATCTATTGACACAAAACAAAGGGCAGATCAGGCATCGAAATCCCAACACACTCAATCTAGCTATTTGGCTCCTGAGGTCGTAGAATTTGTGTATCTACAACTACCAACTGAATGTATGGAAGTAATTAAGCAAGCAAGAAAACCCACTACCAGGCAGTGCTACGCCAACAAATGGAAAAGATTTGTGTATTACTGTCAATCTAAACAAATTACCCTTCTTTCAGCATCAATACAAGATATTGTATGCTGTTTGCGTCATTTGCAAAAATCTAATTTTCTTCCATAAAAATACATCTCACTGCAGTTTCCGCATATTTGCAAAAATATACAGCACAGCTCTTTATTTAGAGTTCCTGTTATCAAAGCCGTCATGGAAGGGTTAAAACGCATCATCCCACCGAGAACGCCTCCAGTGCTTTCGTGGAATCTAAACATAGTGCTCATGCGACTTATGAGCCCACCATTTGAACCTATGCACTCATGTCAAATACAATTCTTAACATGGAAAGTAGCCTTCCTTGTCGCAATTACTTTATTGCGAAGAGTTAGTGAAATTCAAGCTTTCACAATTCAAGAACCGTTCATACAAGTACATAAACATAAAGTCGTACTACGAACTAACCCTAAATTTCTTCCAAAAGTGGTATCACCTTTTCATATCAAACACTGGAACTACCAGTCTTCTTCCCACAGCCAGATTCTGTGGCAGAGAGAGCCCTGCATACATTAGATATTAAAAGAGCCCTAATGTATTACATAGATAGAACAAAATCATTCAGAAAATCTAAACAGTTATTTGTGGCCTTCCAGAAACCTCATTCAGGTAACCCCATTTGAAAACAAGGTTTAGCAAGATGGATAGTAAAATGCGTCCAAATATGTTACCTTAAAGCTAAAAGACAACTTTTATTTGCACCTAAAGCACATTCCACAAGGAAAAAAGGGGCTACAATGGCCTTCTTCGGAAATATACCAATGGCTGAAATATGTAAAGCAGCTCCTTGGTCAACACCATACATTTACTAAACATTATTGTGTAGATGTGTTAGCAGTGCAGCAAGCCACAGTAGGTCAAGCTGTACTAAGAACATTATTTTAAACAACTTCAACTCCTGCTTTTTAGTCTATGCCCAGCATGTGTATCTGCAGGTACACATGCCATCGAACGAAAAATCTCACTTACCCAGTGTACATCTGTTCGTGGCATGTTCCGCTGCAGATTCACATGCACCCTCCCCGGAAGCCTGTAACCATTTAAGTTAAACAATCTCTTGTACATATGTATATGTGTGTGTGTATGTATGTATGTATGTATGTATGTATATATATATATATATATATATATATATATATATATATATATATATATATATTCCATTTGCATGGGCATCTCTTTTCTTTATACTCTATCACTCCTACCTTACCCTCTGCGGGAAAATCTAACATGGAGTTGATGCCCATGCACAATGGCCAAAGAGGAGGAGTCACTCGATCCCGTGACTCGAAAAAAACACTAGATGGCAGACGTATGCACAGCATGTGAATCTGCAGCGGAATATGGCACAAACAGATGTACACTGGGTAAGTGACAATATATATATATATACACACACACACACAATAAATACACACACACACACAATAAATACTTAAGTCCTTAAATAGACTCTCAATCTGTTGTAAAAGCAAGTGTGGTTTTTCCACTCTTTGTGATATGCAACCATTCCAAATACTTTTGAGCACATTTTCTTATACTTGAATTGTTGAACAGTTCTTGCAGTTTCTTAAATTGTGTATGTACCATTGTTTTGTGAGCTGAATTGAAATTTTCCCTAATGAGTGGTTTACACAAATGACTTTCCTTACAGAAGGCTACTCTGACTTGCACATTGGGGAAAGGATACACACAAAAATAAGACTTACGCTTATAGACCAGCAGAAGCAGAAATCTTTCCTGAAAGTATAACTCATAAACGTATATGCATATGTAGGCTCACAATAAAAAGCCCACTCAACATATTCTCACAGTTTTTGTGGAAGGTGCAAAGACATGGACCTTTCCACATGGGGCATTTGCTACCCAAGAAAAACTCATAAGCACACATCAAGCAGTCTGTACATAACCTTACCCATCAGCTTTCAGGTCCCATGAAAGCACCAGACAAAATCTACAGAAGAAGAACACCTAAAGAGTATAGGGTAATCTAACAATTGAAACGTTCCTATGGGGAAGAGTTTGTTGATTTACTTTTGCAGCATCTGGATTACTTTTCTGGATACATATGCTGTGCCTTATTGTGCCATCTAGTGGTTGGGTTCAGAAATACTCCAGTCATTTTTTTCTTTTGGGTGACGTAATGACACTGTCATTGAACAACATTTGGTGTTAAGTCCCTCCTCTGTGACGTCAAACAGTGTCTGGAAGCACAATGGAGGAGCTCTGAAGAATTCTTAAGAGAAGATTTTCAGAATTGTTTTGAGGTTGGAGAAAAGTCAAAGATGTCGTTGATAAAGGCAAAACAGACTACATAGGAGAAAGGGATTGTTCATGGCCTGACTGGGACCCCACCAGTAAGAGCACCATTGCCAGAGAATGTAGAGAGAAGGGACAGACAAGGGTCATGGGGAGAAAAACCCTTTTAAATTCTGTCCCAGTTGCCTTTAGAAGTATGCCAAGAGAGACCCCCACGAGGTCTTCAATCGTTCCCTGCTGACGGACCACAAGGACGAAGACTGAGGCCTCATGGAATTCTTACCAAAAACATTTAAGGTATGACATTTTACAGAGCAATACACCATGTCGAGCACAGATGCAGGAATCACTCAGACACCGCGGCCTCTCAAGCAACGAGGAGGAGAAGGTCGAGGAGGCTGAAACAGCACGAGGACCAGATTCACGTGTCAAAATCTTTGAGACTGACCCCAAAAAGACGCGGGCAGCGAAAAAGATGACGATGGACACCAGCAGAAAAGGACTAAAGGTAAAACTACTGAAATGTGAAAGGCAAGGACACTTAAGTACTCAGATCCTAAGCCTGAGAAAGCAGCAAAAGCCAAGAGAACCATACGGACCCCGAAGAAGGGATACTGAAGAGCCGAAGGACTAGTTGAAGACCTTGATGCAAACTTCCTCGCAAGAGAGAAGGCAGGAGCATCAGAGCAGGGGGGGGGGGGGCCGTCGACACCGAAAAGAAAGCAGACGCCAGATAAAAGGTGTACGAGGTCAAGAAGAAGAGGTGGCGGCTCTGGGTCGAAATGGCTGACCTCATACAGAGGAAAAAGGAGTTCAACTGCTTGGGGGAATTTCACATTACTTTGCCGCACTTGATGACTAATGAGGCCGAAGATGGCCAATCAGCCCTAGAGACACTGGCAACCCGGGAACTCCATGACGAGGACCAGGAGGAGTTCTTGAACTAGAGGAGGTCGAGTATGCACCGGCCTTCGTCAATTCAGGTCATTTCAAAGACAAATGGCAGGACTTCGCAGGATCGCCCGAAGAGGGTGTAGACAATTACCCTTCAACACCACCACCGACAGATGACCTATCTCTTTACAACAACCTTGTAAAAAGAGAGACAGAGACCTATGGGGTCTAACTAGACGGAAAGGAGGGAGTGTGCTTCTTCCTAGAGACCTTGATGCCAGCCCAGAAGGGAATATGTACCTGCCCCTGCTGCCTAGCATCCCGAACTAGGAAAAGGAGGCCTTCTGAGAACCGGCCACTGCAAGGGCGGTCGCACCTAGAGTGGAGAAGAAATACAAACATTCCACTCAGGATCCGAAATACATCAAGGGAAATGTTCTTGCAGACTATTATTGAGTGACTGCGAGTAAAAGAAACCACACCCCCTCTTCCACTGTGCCACTGCCTGACAAAGCAAGAGGGTTAACTTGGTGGGCAGGAAGATGGGGAGGGAGGCTGCTACCCAATGCAGGATAGCCATTTCCAGCACTCTCATGAATCGTTGTGGGCACCAACAATGGGAGTAGATAGAAAGTCGCATACAGCACCTACCTGACGAATGCCACGAAATAGCCAACCAAGGCAGTCATCCAGGAGGGAAAGAACATTGCCAGTATCTGCCTTGAGTCTGTACTGAATGCTGCAGATAGAGCCAGCAGACAGATGTGTGCAGGAACAACCCTAGAGAAGCAAACCTGGCTCAGCATATCAGGGTTCAAAGTGGAGATACAGGCGTCCATAATAAACATGCCCTGTAGGAAGAAAGTTGGCTCTTTCTATAGTGGACCAAAACAAGCTACACTGTGTAGAGAGTCCAGGCAAACCCCTATTGGTTCACAGAGAATTATGGTTTAAGGTTTAATTCTTTTTTAAATAGTGATTGTTGCAGGTAAGTAAAACGTTCACTCAAATGCTTTCCTATGGGAAAAAGACATGTTGCATACGGTTATTTACGGTTGGTTTCTGGATGTCTCAAGCGACGAGGAGGGGAATGTCGAGGAGGCTGGAGCAGCACGAGGAGCAGATTCAGGTGTTAAAATCTTTGAGGCTGACCCCAAAAAGACGAGGGCAGCGAAAAAGATGACAATGAACACCAGTAGAAAAGGACTAAAGGTAAAACCACTGAAATGTGAAAGGCAGGGACACTTAAGCACTCAGATCCTAAGCCTGACAAAGCAGCCTCGGTGCCAAAACATTCATAAACCAAAGGTCAGCTAAAGCCAAGAGAACCACACGGCCCCCGAAGAAGGGATACTGAAGAGCCAAAGGAATAGTTGAAGACCTTGATGCAAACTTCCTCGCAAGAGAGAAGGCAGTAGCATCAGAGCAGGGGGGGAAACCGTCAACACCGAAAAGAAAGCAGACTCCAGACAAAAGGTGTATGAGGTTGAGAAGAAGAGGTGGCGGCTCTGGGTCGAAATGGCTGCCCTCCTACAGATACATACTAATTTTCTCACCTGTCCTGGTGCCAAATGGGACTCGGGCCGAGGAGATGGCATTTCCACTGACTGGGAAAGCCGGGGTTGCATAACAAGAGGTGGCAGAGGCCTTTGAAACCTCCTCTCTAGATATGCTAAGTAGCCATCCTGCTTGGAGGAGATGATAGCACCTCTTTCAAGAGCATGATTTGTTTCCGACCCCAGAGAACGTGGGCTGTCACCTCCAGGGGGTCAGAAATTCATCTGTGCTGACAGGCTGGTCAAGACCAGGCAGTGAGTGAACTAGTAGTTGGTAGGTTTTTCAGGGGGCACCTCTATGGTGCCCTCTGGGTGCATATTTTAAAAAATCCATCACTGGAACAATGTGGGCCTATTAAGACTAGATGTTTGATACCAAACCTGTTAGGTTTCAGGGAAACTATCATGTGGCTGAGGAACTCGTAATTACCAGTGCAAGCACATGTCATAAAATGGCTTCCTGGTTCACTTATATCTAAGTATTGACTTAGACATCACAGGGGCATACTTACTCATTCAGATATGTCCACACATTTAGTATAGTGCACCCTTTCTTAGGGCTATAAGGCCTGCTGTAGGGGTGATTTTCATACATTGCATGCAGTGTCTGCAGGCATGGCAAACAGGATGCATGCATGTTGTGTTTTCACATTTGTCTGCACTATGTCACGCAGTCTGCAGTGGTAGTGTGCATGAGTGGGCTGAGGCGTCCCTTAAGGTGGCACAATACGTGCTACAGCCCTTAGAGATTTTCTTTAGTACCCATGCCGTAGGTACCAAGGGTACCATTTACTAGGGACCTACAGGGGTGATAAATGTATTGCAATTTGAGGAATAGTTGTGCAGTTTTAGGGAAAGAGATCTGGAACAGGGGACATGCTTAGCAGGAACCAGTGCACTTTTGGTAAAAATTGCATGAAATACCAGGCAGAAAGTGGGAGTGACCAAGTCAAAAAGGGGCATTTTCCTACATGCCCTGCACAGGGGGGATGCACTACTCAGACAAGTAGTGTGCGACATCCATCAACAAATAAAGAAGAACAATGAGACAGCAAGGGCAATGGGAGCTTACCGGTTCTGCAGCACACTCAGGTGGGGAATTCTAGGCAGAAAGCCCACAGGCAGGGCACCATTCATGACAGAGCAACAACAGCAGCAAGGTAACTGACATCAGGGCATTCAGCCGTCAACATACCAGCAGTGGCAACAGCCAGGGAGGCAGCACTTTCAAGGAAAAGCAAGAGGAAGAGACCAGCTCCCTTAAGCAGTTAAAACCCATGCAACAAGAACGCCCTACTCATAGCACCAGTAGGGGTCAAAATAAAAGGATTTCTCCAGAACTGGAGGAAAATAACATCATACACGTGGCTCTTCAAAATAACATGTCACCGATATTGCATAGAGTTAGACAAACAACATCCCCACTCCAAAATGTTTTCCAAAGCTGGAAAACACTTACCTGTGCACCCCAGAGCGCACTCAACCAGAAAAATGGACTCAACACTGACATTCCTAGGAAGCATGCCCATTGTCGAAATCTTTGCAGCAACAACATGGGCATCGCCACAACCCTTCACTAAACCCTGCTGAGTGGATATTCAGATGAAAAAGGAAGCACAGGTGGGCATAAGGTCTTAGACAGCTATTTGCTCATTGAACCGCATTTCATCCCGACCAAACCAAGGAAGGGGATGCTGCGGTATAATCTAATGCAGAGCATGTGAAGCCAGAAAAGGAATCATGCTGCAAAACGAAATGGTTACTTACCAATAGGAGTAATTTGCAGCTTGAAGAGTTTTCTGGCTTTACATGGGACCCACCCTACTCCCTAGAAATGGGACAGAAAGCAAACAGTTGGGAGAAGGGAAAAGAAAGAAAACAGGAGGAAAGAGGAAGAAGGAAGGAAAAGGAAAGAGATCAAAAAAGAAAAAAGATTCTGAAGGTGGCGACCACTTGCAGGAGTTTCCAGGGGGTCGACGATGCCCAGAAGGAAAAACAATTGAACGTTTCCAGACCCAACCACTAGATGGCGGAATAATGCCCAGCATGTGAATCCAGAAAACTCTTCAAGCTGCAAAACTACTCCTATTGGTAAGTAACCATTTTGTTCTTTAATATCTATCTATTTTAAAATGTCTTGTCTATTAATACACCAAACGGGGACCTTCCTCCAGTTCTCACCCCATATGTGCATGCCCGTGAAGGTCTTAGTTCAGTACTACCATGTCAAATGCCTGCATTCTGGTTCTTTTTGTAAAATAAAAAATGTCTTACATGCTACATAGGTAATTAACGAAGTAACCGATAACACATTGGTAAAATGGTTTTGTAACTTTTTTTTCCCCTAAAGTGCTCTAATACGTCCTGGTCGTTTTGATATGCAAGTTACAGTTCCCAGACCAGATGTGAAAGGTCGAACAGAGATTTTGCAGTGGTACCTGAATAAAATAAAGTGTGATGAGAGTAAGTGGAGTTTTCTTGTGAATGGAGCTGTTATGTTTTCTATTGTCATATCAGTTTTCACTGGAGATGGCAACATATCTCAAAGGTATGCACTTTCTACTGAGCTTTATGGGCAAAGTACAGTCCACTAGTCCTGATCTTGTGACTTCTGAATCAGCTTTTCATCTTCTAAGGGAGAGAAGATACAAAGATTCACACTGGATTGAGTACTACGAAAGTTAGAACCGTATATGTTCATCCTTGAGTTGGTAGCGAGGATTGAGACTAGTAAGTAAGTTTGATAGTCACCAGTGTAGGCATAAATGTGTGTCATTCTAAAGATTGAAGTATTCTGTTTGCTCTTCTCCTTGCAAGCTCTAACCCCAGCCAAGGTATGATTACATGCATTAAAAGTGGCAGAAGAAAACCCTTGTGGGGAGAGGTGGGGAGGGATACATTATTCTCTTTTCCTCTTACCTCCTGTCTCTCCATTTCTTTGTTCTCTCTCTCTCTCTCTCTCTCTCTCTCTCTCTCTCTCTCTCTCTCTCTCTCTCTCTCTCTCTCTCTCTCTCTCTCTCTCTCCTGTCTCCTTGCCTCCTGCCTTAAAAAAATAGTTGCCTTTCTTTAATATGATTTGTAATTGGTGAAATAATTGCTATACAGTTGGCAGCTAATATATTTTTTTTTTTCACACAGCTGTTGATCCGGAAATAATAGCGAGAGGCACAGTTGGCTTTTCTGGAGCAGAACTAGAAAACCTTGTGAATCAGTCTGCATTAAAAGCAGCTGTTGATGGAAAGGAGATGGTCAGCATGAAGGAGTTAGAATTTGCAAAAGACAAGATTCTCATGGGTACAGTTCTGTATTTTCTCTCTAAACCACTGTATGTTGTAAAGTCAAACCTAACAAAATTATTTGTTCAAAAACATTTTCTGTTTGTTTCTTTTCCATAAAAAGTAAAATAACTATTTGTGGATTTGTATGTGCATATATACTGTTTGAACAGCATTGAATCTGGCATGGTGTGTGGTGGCTATCCAAGGTACTTACACCTTATACCAGGTCCAGGTATCTCCTCTTAGTGAAGTGTAGGCAGTGTCTAGAAGCCAGGCTCTCTAGAGGTAGCTGTGGATGAGCAGCCAAGGCTTATCTAGGAGATGTGCAAAGCTCATACAATACCACTGTAGTCACACAGCACTTACACACATGAAAGAAAACACTCAGTTTTACAAAAATAAAGGTATCTTGTTCTTGGAACACAATACCACAAAATACTAGAAGGACAACCCTCCCAGAGGAGATAAGTAATACACTAAATATATACACTAGCAATCAGAAATAGGCATAGAAAAGGTTAGAAAACAGTGCAAATAGCAATAACCAATAATAACCCTAGGGGTAGCACAAACCATATACTAAAAAAATGGAATGCGAACACTGGACCCTTCTAGGTAAGTGGAATGTGTAGAGGGGAGCATGGGGTACTAGAAAACCACAGAGGTAAGTAACAGCATCCCCCGCGACCAAGAAAGCAGGAGTAAAACACTGAATTTTCTCCAAACCACCCAAAAGGAGGAAAAGAAGAAAGATACCTAGAGAGGACTGCAAGAAAACCAGTGGTGGAATCCTGAAGAAAGAAGACCTGTGGTGAGAGGGGACCAAGTCCAAGAGTCCTGGAGTCCAGGAGAAGTAGGAGCTACTACCCACTCAGCTGTACTTGCAGGAGTTGGTCGAAAGTGATGATGAACAGGTCAGCACAGCAGCCCTGGAGCCAGAGAAGAGTTCATTGTGGCTGCAGAAGATGTCCCACGCTGGAGTGAAGATTGCAGACGGGTGTCGGGGCAGGAATTTCACCAACAAGCCTGGGCAAAGGCAAATTTGTGGTTAGTGGAAAATTGGTGCTGCTGGAGACCAGCAAGGCCAAGGACGACTCAGCCCAGGAGGGGGGAGTCACAGAGCACCCTCAGCATTGCAAAGAGTCCACAGGCTCAGAGGCAGCACCCATAGGAGTCCCACAGGACAGCGACACAGGAGTTGCACAAGGAGCCCATGCAGCACTACAAAAGAGTATCACACGCCTCTGGCGAACTACACAGGAGGCTGTGCATTGCAGGAAGGAATGCTTGGGGCTGGAGCTGCATGTGGCCTGAAGATCCCTTGGAGGAGATGCCAACAAGCCTTGGAAGCTGCAAAAGACAGGCTGCACAGGGATACTGTCCTGTGTGGGAAGGCAAAAGCTTACCTTCACCAAAGTTTGACAG
The DNA here is from genome assembly GCF_031143425.1 of Pleurodeles waltl. Taxonomy (NCBI): domain Eukaryota; kingdom Metazoa; phylum Chordata; class Amphibia; order Caudata; family Salamandridae; genus Pleurodeles; species Pleurodeles waltl. The sequence continues at coordinate 755,526,702 of NC_090449.1, read as the reverse complement.
CTGGCAGAGAAGACCAAGAGGACCAATCCGGACCACCACCAGTGATGCAGGATCCACACAGCTCAAGATGAGGGGAGAACGACGCAGCTGGTCGTTGTTTGCTGTAGGTGCCGTGGCTTGCAGGGGAGTGACTCCTTCACTCCAAGGGAGATTCCTTCTTCTTGTGCAGGCTGAAGAGTTGCAGTCTTCTGAGGATGCACGGATGGGGAAATGTTGCAAAGCTGGCAGGAGTCATGGAAACAAAGTTGCAGAAGAGTCTTCTTTGTTGCCTGCAGCGTTGTCGGTTCATGGAGGGTTCAGTCACAGTTTGAGTGGCCAGAAGTCAAAGTGAACGTTGCAGAGGAATCCTGCTGGAGTCTTGCAAGCTGAACCTGAGGACCCACCCAAGAGAGAGACCCTAAATAACCCTGAAAGAGGAATTGGTCACCTAACCAGGTAAGCACCTATCATGAGGGGGCTTGAGGTCACCTTCCTAGACTGACTACTCAGATGCTCCCAGACTTCCCTGCCAACCTTGAAAACAAGATGGCAGGACCCAAGGACTCTCTGGAGGAGCTTTGAGCACCACCCCTTGGGTGGTGATGGATAGGGAAGTGGTCACTCCCCTTTCCATTGTCCAGTTTCGTGCCAGAGCAGGGACGGGGGTCCCTGAACCAGTATAGACTGGTTTATTCATGGAGGGCACCAAATGTGCCCTTCAAAGCATACCAGTGGCCTGGGGAGGCTAACCCCTCCCAACCCAGTCACACCCATTTCCAAAGGGAGAGAATGTTACCTCCCTCTACCAAGGAAATCCTTTGCTCTGCCTTCCTGGGCTTGATCAGATCAAGCAGCAGGAGGGCAGAAACCCGTCTGAGGTGTGTCAGCAGCGTGGGCTGCCCGAAAACCCCTGTAAAACTGGTGGTAGCAATGCTGGGGGTCCTCTGAAGTGCCCCCATAGTGCATGGAATCATACTTCCAATACTTGCACCAGTATTGGGATATGATTCCAACATGTTTGATCCCAAACATGCCCAGGTTCGGAGTTACCATTATGTAGCTGGACATAGGTAGTGACCTATGTCCATTAAGTCCAGAAAAATGGATCTGTAGTTTGTGGGGGCATCTCTGCTAGTGCAGGAGTGCCCTCACACACAGGTACCTGACCCCTGCACTCTGGGCTGAGAGGGCCTAACATAGGGGTGATGTAGTGACCTGGTGCAGTGACCTGTAGTGAAAACGGGTGCATGGCCCCGTTTCTCGCAGACTGCAATGGCAGGCCTGCAGAACCCTTTGCATGGACTCCCTATAGGTGGCAGAATAACTGCCGCAGACCATAGGGATCCCCTAGAACCCGAATGCCCTGGTTACCTAAGTACTGTTTACTAGGGACTTACATGGGGGGACCAGTATGCCAATTGTGGGAAGAAAAAGGTACAGTTTACTGGACAGAGCATAACTACTGGGGTCCTGGTTAGCAGGATCCCAGTAGATACAGTCAAACACACTGACAACAGGTAGAAAATAGGGGTTACCATGCCAAGAAAGAAGGAAATTTCCTACAGACTCTAAAATCAGTATATTCTAGATTGGGCTTGAGGGGCTTCACAGATCTGGTTAATCCCAGTCTCTTTTGACATTTTCTTTCAAACTATTTACTCGCTATTGTGTCCATCCTCCCCTGTTGAAGAGCTCCTCTTTCGTGGTCGTAGTCTGTAGAGCTGCAGAGGTGCTAGAGTTGCAGTTCCCTCAGTGGAGAATAAGGCTAATTTTCTCATTGACATTTTGTAGCCAGGTCCTTCAACTTCTGAACGGTTTCTGTCCTTCAATAAGACCCTGCGGGTGGCTTAGTTCCGAATGTGCTCCATACCATCAGAGAGTTGTCCTATTGCTTGGTGTCCTATGTAGGAGGCCGCCTCAGTACATGGTGTACACCTAGGTGTGGCACCCTGTACTAAGTCCATGCAACCCTTGGCGATAGTGGTAGTGGTTCCAAATAACCAAAGCTCTCATAGGGTAGCTGTGGAGAGTAGATAAGGCATATCGGAGAAGGTGTAAAGCAGTTGCAAATACCACATTACTCAGTGATGTTATCACCAGAAAGAACCGCGCCAGTGTTAGAAAAATAAGGTATTCTTTATTAAAACACAGACACTAAACTAACTTTGGTATATCTCCTAACCAGAGATATAGACACACAAAAATATACTTAGAAACAGGTAAGAATGAACATAAAATAACATGGGTTCATGTTGGGGGGGAGGGGGCCACACCATATACTAAAAAACAAAAAAGTGGGATAAGAAAGTCACAACTAACCAAGACTGACACCCAAGGATCTTCAGGAATGGGGAAGTACTAAAATACCAAAGGTAAATAAATAGGTTCCCCCAGGTGCCCGTTTGCAGAGGATAACATGAGAAAGCTGCAGTTAAAGTTTGTTTTTCAGAAACCTTCCCAGAGGACCCCGAGGAAACCCGTTGGGACAAGGCAGGTCCATTGGATACCCAGAGAAGTGGAGTACCTACACCTGGGAGCTCAGGTGCATAGGGTTGTAGTTGTCAGGACCTCCCATTGAAGTCAATGGTTACTTCGGCTGTCCAGCTGCTACAGTGTCCCGTGGACCAGATCGTTGGAGCCCAGGTGTGGATTCCAGAGGAGGAGTACCGGTGGAGAGAGGGGACAGAGTCCAAGCCACCTGGAGTTGCCCAGGGGGTGCAGGACAATGCCCAACCTTCTTGTGGATGCTTCACTGCAGGACATAGGCCATGAAGATGCATCTGTGGAGTCCATGCAATGCTGAGGAATCCCAGGGGACGTCATTGAGTTTTCCCATGCAGGTTGTCAAATTGCAGGAGGGTCAGTGGCCAGCAGGACCGCCAACAATCCTTGGCAAATGCAAAAGATGTGATGCAAGAAGAGCTGCAGGAGTGGGTACCAGCATTGTCCAAGGGATTCAACCTTTACAGTAAGTCCTGGTCAGCCCTCAGGAAGAAAGAGAGCCAGCAAGAATCAATGGAGATCCCAGGGTAGGGGGGAGGGGTGGGAGGGCTCTGTCACCAAACACAAGGAGGCACGAGGAGGCCTCAGCAGCACTAAGATGTGTGCCCATGTTGAAGGAGTTGCAGGGAGAATGTCGGTCTTAGAGCTGTGTGATGCTTGAGGCTGGGGCTTCTTGGACTAGGAGGTCTTCGGACTGAAGAACCAACAAGCCTTTGTAACGACAAACAGATGCTGTGCACAGGGGTTCCGTCCAAGCAGTTCCAACGAGGGACTACAGTCTTCCGAGTTGCAAAGAAGACAGGTCAGACCTCTGGGGAACCACCAAGCCACCATCTGTGTTGCAGAGCCTTAGAGTCCGTGGGACAGAAGGATCCACAAACTGGCCATCGTTGTTGAGTGGCATGCGGATGCAGGGGAGTGACTCCTTCACTCCAAGGGAGGTTCCTTCTTGCGGTCCTTAATGCAGGCAGAGTCTTTGTAACTCTGAGTGGTGCACGGCCATGGAAGTTTCAGAGTCCTTGCACTACCTGGGGACAAAGTTGCAGTAGGATTCCTCCTACGAGAAGAAATCTTTTCTTGGATCCCGGTGAATTCCTGCAGCAGAAGTGTCTTGAAGAAGAATCTTGCAGTCAATTCTGCGGTCCCACCCTCAGGGGAGCCTTTAGGTAACCCAGGAAGGGAGTTGGGCATCTTCTGCAGTGACCCACCTATCAAGGAGGTGAGGTCAGGGATGCTAATCTTGTGGACTGACCAGTCAGATGCTCCCAGGCGCCTCTGCTCATCTTATTTCTAAGATGGCAGAATCAAGTGGCCACCTGGCAGAGCTCTAGGCACCTCCTTGGGGGAGTAGCTGGACATGGGGTGGTAACTCCCCTGTCTTTTGTGTGGTTTCGCACAAGAGTGGGAGCTGGGGGCTCCTGCTCTGGACTAAACTGGCTTGTGCAAAAAGAGCACCGAATGTGCCTTTCTAAGCTGTCTGGTGGCACTCGGGAACACCCCCACCCCAGCCTCGAGACACCTATTTCTGAAGGAAAGGTCATAACTCCTCCCTGTGCAGTAAATCCTTTTGTTCTGCCTTCCCCTGCCCTAGTTAGGCTAAGCAGCAGGAGGGCAGAACAGTGTCTGGGGTCGGCGGCAGCACGCCTGCTTGTAGACTCTGCAAGGCTGTACAGACAGACATGGGGGAGGATCCTCTAAGGAACCCCCACAGTACATGGTATCATGCAACTAACACTGGAATTGCTGTAGTTGCATGATTCCAACATGTTTGATACCAAACATGACTAGGTTTGGTGAAGCCATTATGTAGTTGCCCATCTTGTGATGACCAGTGTCTACTTCATACCTTAAAATTGCTTCCCTGCACTTACAAAGCCCAGAAATTGGGGTCTGGGGTTTGTAGGGGTACCTCTGCTCATGTACGGGGTACCCCCACACTTAGAACCATGCACCCTGCCCTGGGCAGAAGCACCTACCTTAGTGGTGACTTAAAAGGGCAGAGTGCTGTGACCGGGATATAAGGTAAACCTTATATCCAGGGTAAAAGGTGCATGCACCATTTCACACTGGCTGCAGAGGCAGGCCTATAGACACAGTTTTCATGTGCTCCCATAGGTGGCATAATACATGCTGTAGCCCATGGGTTCCTAAGTACCATATACTAGGAAGTTACAGGAGTACACCAGTATGCCAATTGTGGGGTGTAAGAAGTACTTACTAACAAATTTGGGGGGTGAGAACACTGACACAGGGGTCCTGGGTAGCAGGATCCCAATGTACTGCAGTCAAAACACACAGACACCATGCAAAAAGTGGGGGCAACCATGTCAGAAAACCCCCTACTTTCCTACATCAAAGGTCTGTCCTGGTTGAGCCAGTCTTTCCGCCGCAACATCTGACACCACCAAGGCTAGTTGCATAGACATCAACATATAACGCCATCCATTCCTCTCTGCTGGATAGGGAATCAAGTTGCACTGAGAAAGAGCATAATCTGATAAAGACTTCTAGCTGCAGATTCTTTACTTTAAAATTACCTCCAGGTGTTGGATTGGATCCGGAAACTTTTCATGAGCAGTACCCCTGCATGCCAGTAGGTGCCATCATTGGGCTCTACATGGCTTCCTGTGTGCTGAAAGTGAGGTGAACAGTGCCTGTAGGGGCACCATCCCAGCGCCCTGACAGCAGTTCTTTTCTTTCTTCACCAGTCACCGCAAATCCAGAGAAGAGCATACCGCTTAGACACTTTTGACTGTCTTTTGTCAATGTTTTGAATAAGGCTTTTTGAGGATTTCCTCCTGATGTGGGAGGGATGTCCTCTCGGAAAGACCAGCTTCAAGCCCTGCAGCGCCCGTCACCGCTCGATGTCGATGACGGACCCGCATATTACCTTTGGTGCCTCGAGTGCAACCACGATTGTAAGATCTGCTTTGATTATCTGGGTGTACTCAAGCTCAGGGGGAGCCGGGGAGGTGTTCGGCACCAGTGACCCACCTCAGATTGTGTTGTGGGCAACAGGTGCAGTGGTTGCTGGTGATGTCGGGTTTTCCCTCACCACAAGGTCGCAGGGGTCGGAGGAGCCTGTGTGCAGAGCTCCAGGCAACTTGGGGGAGTCCAAAGGGGAGAACCCAAAATGGACTTGGACTCTGGACAGCTGGGGAACCTTGCAGGCATTGGTGGTTTGCTCCACCTCAGGTTGTGGACTTCGGGTGCAGTGGTCACTTCGGGTGTTTGGTCTTTGCTGTTCCGAAGGCTGCAGCGTCCTGTCTTGAGACTTTGATGCAGAGCAAATCCTCTGCTCACAGGAGTCTGAGTCTTTGTGTAAGTCAGGCAGTACACCTGGTTTCTGGCGGCTTAGCTGCAGGATGAGTCGTCTTTTTGGGCGGCATCTGTCGTGATCAGCAGGTAGGCCGGTGGTACTTGTACCAGGTCAGCAGCGTCTTCTTTTCCTCTTCTGCAGGTGCAACTCCTCTGTGTCCCTTATTTCGTATGTCATCAGGATCTGAGTTCTAGGGTTTAGGAGTGCCACCTACATACTTATTTTCAGGGTGTTACATGGAGTGTCAGGTGGTACCCAATAGGTTGACCACTTTTAGGGTGACTACACCCTTTTTATGGCCACTTACACTAGAAAGTGGGCAAAACCGGACTGTCATGAATTAGGCACACATCCTAATCTGCCGCCAAAAGTGGGGTCAGGACAGGGGGATTGGTCATCTCCGCTAACACCCCCACCAAGTGCAGGCTTTTGTCTCTGGCCCTCGAGCACTGATTCTCAACACACTAGTAGCTGATAGGTTTTCTGGGGCACCTCTAAGGTGCCTTCTGGGTGTATTTATTAATAAATCCCTCACTGGAATCAGTGAGGGTCTATTAATCTGAGATGTTTGATGCCAAACATCCCAGGGTTCAGAGAAGCTACCATGTAGCTGGGAAACTTGAAGTGACCAGTGTCCAGCACATGTATTGAAAAATGGCTTTCTTGTACTATGTCTAAGAAGTGACAGATAGCAGGGGCATATCTACTTATGTACACATGCCCTCACGTGTGTCCTGATGCATCCTGCCCTAGGGGTGACTTACACCTGGCACATGCAGTGGTAGGGTACGTGCCACACAGGGGTGTGTGACAGGTCGTGTTTTCAATTTTTCCTGAACCAACACATGCAGTCTGCAATGGCAGCACTATGTGGGTTTGCTGAGGAGTCCCTAGGGGTGGCACAACTGGTGCTGCAGGCCTCGGGGACCTTCCTTAGTACCCTAGGCACCAGGGGTACTATCTACTAGGGACTTAGAGGGTGCTAAAAAGGGTGCCAATTGTGGAGAACAACTGTGCAATTTTGAGAAAGAGCTCTGACACTGGGGACCTGGTTAGCAGAGACCCAGTGCACTTTCAGTCGAAATCACATCAGATACCAAGCAAAAAGTAGGGGCTAACCATGCCAAAAATGGTGCTTTCACACCTCTGATATGCCTAACTGCTCATCCACCCTACCACAAAAGAGAGCTTTTTGGGTGTCATTTGTGCCTCTTTGGTTCCTTTGGGGTGTGCCTGGACACTTTGCACAGTGTAACTCATTTTTGTCTGCTATATAAAGAGCCATCTTTGCCATGGGAAAAGCTGTGGCCCACACTGAAGGAGATAGGGATGCCATTAGAAATGTTATCTTTGCTAATACAATTACATAGCAGGGATTAGGCACAAGTAAGATGGGGCAAGGAGAGTAAGCTAACAGATCATACTGAAAGGAGTGACACTGGGGTGAGTTATAGATCCAGCATTGTTCACACTTTACCTAAATGGTTTAATCAACACCTTATATGATTGCAGAGGAGATTGACTGACGTTAGTCAATGAGCGGATTCCAGCTCTCCTTTTCGCTGATGATTCTTTGTTAATCTCTAAAACACCTATTGTATTACAGAATATTTTAGATCAATTTTCAGATGCATGCACCAGGTTTGGTCTGGAAATTGTTTCTAAACCCAATTAGTGGTATTCTGGCTGCATAAGACGTTTAGGGGGAAGGTAAGGCTGGGATCTGTCAATTTGGAACAGGTCAAAGAATTTGACTACCTTGGTATGAGATTGTCAAGTAATCTATTGTGGGCCACCCAAATACTTGAAAGTCAGATCTCCTTACAGCATGTTGAGGCTGCAATTAGTAAAATATTGCACAAGTTTAATTTGCCCTCACGTGTGCCAGGAGGCACCCTGCCTTTAAGGATGGACTTACACCTGCCACATGCAGTGATTAGGGGACCTGGCACACAGGAATGTGTGGCAGATCGTGTGTACAATTTTGACCTGCACCAACACACACGGTCTGCAATGGAAGCACTGTGTGGGTTTGGTGTTGGGTCCCTGGGGATGGCACAACTGGTGCTGCAGGCCTTGGGGACCTTCCTTTGTATCCCAAGCCCTAGGTACGAAGCAAAAAGTAGGGAGCTAACCATGTCATAAAGGTTGCTTTCCTAAAGGCACGTTAGCCATGGTTCACCACACTTCTGGACCTCTCTGTAGTTCCTCGCGAGAAGCTCCCCAACAGGCCGGACCTTCTCACTCAAAATCAAGGACAGATCAGACATTCAGACCCCAAGTCACTCAACCTTGCGTTACGGCTCCTCAAGACAGAGTTTGGTAACTGAGGATTGCCTGCGGAACGAATGGACATTTTCAGGGAACATCATAGACTCAAAACTAGAGATTGATATGCTGCAAAATGGAAACCGTTTGCTTGCTACTGCCAACCCAAACATATTAATCTATTTAAAGCTACTGTCCAAGACCGCATTTAATTATTCCACTTACGAAAAGCAAATTTAGCTTACACTTCCATTTGCTTATATCTGCAGAACAGACAACCTACTTCCTTATTCAGAATCCCAGCTATCAAAGCTTTGATGGAAGGCCTTTGTAGGATAATTGCCCCACCACCACCTTTTGCTTGATATTGATGCGGAGAGTGTGCTGGGGCCCTGCTAACTAGGCCCCAGCACCAGTGTTGGCTCACTAAAAATGTACCATTGTTTCCACAATTGGCACACCCCTGGCACATGGATAAGTCCCTTGTAAAAGGTAAGGGCTGCAGCATGTGTTGTGCCACCCTAAGGGACCCCTCACCTAACACATGCACACTGCCATTGCAGATTGTGTGTGTTGGTGGGGAGAAAAAGGCAAAGTCGACATGGCATCCCTCTCAGGGTGCCATGAACACAAAATACTGCCTGTGGCATAGGTAAGTCACCCCTCTAGCAGGCCTTAAAGCCCTAAGGCAGGGTGCACTATACCACAGGTGAGGGTATAGCAGCATGAGCAGTATGCCCCTATAGTGTCCATGTCCATTCTTAGACATTGTAAATACAGTGTGGCCATAATAAGTATATGGTCTGGGAGTTTGACAAAACGAACTGACTACACTGAATACCGGGAAGTTTGGTATAAAAAATGCACACAGAGGGCATCTTAGAGATGCCCCCTGTATTTTACCCAATTCCTCAGTGCAGGACTGACTGGTCTGTGCCAGCCTGCCACTGAATGATAGGTTTCTGACCTCCTGGGGTGAGAGCCTTTGTGCTTTTGAGACCAGAAACAAAGCCTGCACTGGGCGGAAGTGCTTCAAACTTCCCCCTGCAGGAACTGTAACACCTAGCAGTGAGTCTCAAAGGCTCAGGCTTCGTGTTACAATGCCCTAGGGCACTCCAGCTAGTGGAGATGCCCACCCTCTGGACAAAGCCCCCACGTTTGGCATCAAGTCCAGCCGGATAATTAGGAAAAATTAGTCCCTACCTCAGCCAGGACCACCCCTAAGGTGTCCAGAGCAGGAGTGACCCCCTCCTTGCAGAATCCTCCATCTTGGTTTGGAGGACAGGGACCAATAGGGACAGGTATGTGCTCCCCTCCCCAAAGGTAGTGAGCACAAAGAGGATGTAGCCACTCTCAGGGACAGTAGCCATTGGCTACTGCCCTCTAACCCCTAAAAAGGCCCTAAATCTTATATTTAAGGGCTCCCAGAACCAAGCAAGTCAGATTCCTGATGGCCTCACAAAAAGGAGGAGGACTGCTTGGCTGTAATCCCAGCAGAGAAGGAAAGGAGACAACAACTGACTGGGCCCCAGCCCTACCAGCCTGTTTCCTGCTTCAAAGAAGCTGCAGAAGAAAGGCTATGCGTCCTACAGGTCCAGCGACCACTGAAAAACCTCCAGAGGACTGCCGGCATCACAGAGGATCAAGAGCTCTGGCGGACAGCGGTCCTGTCCACAGAGGAAAATAAGAAACCTCTTCTAAAGGACTCCCACCTCACTCCAGAAGCCTGAGTCCTAACCACTCTGCACCCAACGCCCACTGCCCGAGTCTAGGTGGCTCAACCGACCAGAGAGGACCCCCTCAAACAATTTCATTGGAAAGCCGACGCCCTGTTTGCACCCTGCACCTGGCTGCCCCAGTGCCGCTGAGAGTGTTCAATTGGTGCCTACTTGAGGCCCCTCCAGTGCTTTGCTAGTACCCCCTGGTCAGCCCTCCGAGCCGCGGGTACTTACCTGCTGGTATACCAAATTCTGAGTACCCCCTGTCTTCATAGGAGCCCACATTAAAATTGCTTAACTTTGACCTCTGCACCCAACCGGCCCCGTGTTGCTGGTGGTGGGTGTTTGGGGTTAACTTGAACCCCCAACGACGGACTACCTAAAACCCAGACCCTAGAACTGTAAGTCGTGTGCTTGCCTCTAAAACTGTACTTAATTTTCTTCTCCCGTGAACTGTTCTGAAAATGCAGTGTCCACTTTTAAAATAGATATTCTGTGTTTTATTAAAAACTGTTTACTTGACTAAAGTGAAACAAAGTTACATTGATGTCTATGCTAAGTACTTACCTGCAACAGTATTTACTTCTGAACTGAGTCTTGTGGTTCAAGTAATAAAGAAACAAAAATATATTTTTCCATTTAAAATCCTATTGGTCTGGAGTTGAGTAATTGTGTGTGTGTGTTCCTTCTATTGCTTGTGTGTGTACAACAAATGCTTAACACTACCCTCTGATAAGCCTAACTTCTCGACCACACTACCACAAATAAGAGCATTAGTATTATCTATTACTGCCTCTGTCAAGCCTCTTGGGGAACCCCTGGACTCTGTGCACATTACATCTGATTTTGATAAGGTATATACAGAGCCAGCTTCCTACAGCCTTAAAAGGGTTATTCCACCCAGAGTGCCTCCTGTACCACCCTGGAGCCTAACTATTGGGTTTACCAGGCTCATGTGCCATCCTTTTGAAACACTTCAGTCATGCCTTTGTCTGTATCTTTCTTTGAAACCGACATTGTTAGTCGATATCACATCACTCAGATATGTTAGTGAGCTTCATAGAGACCTTCATAGAGATAAGGTTGTCCTTCGCACAAACCCGAAGTTACTTCCTAAAGTGGTTTCCCAATTCCATATCAACAAATCCTTTGAACCAACAGTCCTTTTTCCGCAGCCTGACTCAGTCGCTGAAAGAGCTCTCCACACTTTAGATGTTAAATATGCATTGATGTTTTACATTGACAGAACTAAAGACTTCAGGAAAACTAAACAGTTCTTTGTAGCTTTTTCATTACCTCACACAGGGATTTTCAATATCCAAAAGCAGTATAGCTCAATGGATAGTAAAATGTATACAAACTTGTTATGCCAAAGCAAAAAAACAACTTACTGTTGCTCCTAGTGGACACTCTACTAGGAAGAAGGAGGCCGCTATAGCTTTCCATTGAATCATACCCGTAGCTGACATTTGTAAGGCAGGTACATGGTCTACACCACTTATACTTATAAAACATTATTGTATGGACGTACTTGCACTCCAGCAAGCCAATATAGGTCAAGTAGTAGTAAGAACACTTTTTCAGTCAGGTGCAACTCCCACAGGCTAGGTACCACTTTCATGGAGGGACTGCTTTACGGTCTATGCAGGGCATGTGTGTCTACAGCCACGCATGCCATTGAACCAGAAATGTTACTTACTCAGTAAGCATCTGTTTGTGGCATGTACTGCTGTAGATTCACATGCGTCCTCCCTGGGCACCTCTGGCCGTATCAGTTACTTTTATACTTGTATATAGTTGTACATATATAATTACATTTGCAGGAACATTTCTTTCCCTATACTTCCTCTACACTCCTTTTCTCACCCGCCTGCAGGAAAACAATCTAACAAAAGGGGTCAAAACCAATGTGCATTATTACCGAGGAGGAGTCATTTGACCCTGTGATTCAAATACCTCTTCGAAGAAAAACAACTTGCAACACTCTGTGCCCAACACTAGATGGCAGGAGTATGGAGAGCATGTGAATCTACAGCACTACATGCCTCCAACAGATACTTACTGAGTAAGTAACATCTTCCTTCCAAAGTGAGTCTTCATCTTCTAAATGGAAGAACCTGAAATGGCCATCAGCATTGGCATAGCCAATCCCAGGTCTGTGTTCCATGTAAAGTCCATTCCATTAGGGAGATGGACCACCTTAACAGTTTGGGATTTTCACGTTTTATTTGCATTAGCCATTTGAGAGACCTGTGGTCAGTTTGAACAAGGAAGTGAGAGCCAAACAAGTATGCCTTCAGCTGCTCCAGGGACCAAACCACAGCAAAGGCTTCCCTCTCTGTGGCAGTCCAACACTGCCTTCTGGCGAGTAACCTCCTGCTAATAAAAGCAACAGGTTGGTCATGACCATCATCACTGATATGGTATAAGACTGCTCCTATCCCATATCCAGAGGCATCAGTCTGTACAATGAACTGCTTGGTGTAATCTGCATCTTTTTGAACAGGTGCAGAGCACATTGCTTCTTTCAGTGTTTGAAAGGCCTTCTGACAGCTCAGTGTCCTTTAGTCATCTTTTGGAGGTCATTTCTGTGAGAGGTGCCACAGTGGTGCAGTATCCTTTCACAAACCTCCTGTAATACCCAGTCAAGCCAAGGGATGCCCTGACTTGGCTGGTTAGAACTACCCAGTCCAGAATTGTCTGGATCTTGTGTTTTAGTGGTTGAACTTGGCCTCCACCTACAAGGCGACCCAAGTATACAACCTGACCCTACCCTTTCTGGCACTTGTTTGCCTTGATAGTGAGGCCTGCACTTTTCAGAGCCTCTAGGACCTTGCCATGGTGGATCAGGTGATCCTGCCAGGTAGAGCTAAAGACACCATTGTCACTATGATATGCTGCATTAAATTCTTCTAATTCAGTCAGAACTTTATTTGCCAACTTTTGGAAGGTGGCAAGGGCTTTCTTTAGTCCAAAGGGCATAACAGTAAACTGAATGCCCATCAGGAGTGGAGAATGCTAATTTCTCTTTTGCTCCAGTAGTCAGACCTATCTGACAGTGCCCTGATGTGAGATCAAAAGTACCGAGAGATGTGGCTGCCCCTAACCTGTCAATAAGTTCATCAGCCCTAGGAATTGGGTTGGCATTTGTTTTGATCACTGTATTTAGGGCCCTATAGTCCACACAAAACCTAGTTTCTTTCTTTCCACCCTGGAAATGAGGCTTGAGGACTAAGACAAATGGGCTGGCCCAGAGTCTCCGAGTACTCAATGACTCCCAGTTCCTGCATTTTGCTTACTTCAGCTTTGATGCTCTTTTTGATGTGGTCAGATTGTCTGTAGATTATATTTGTGACCGGTAAGCTGTCCCCAGTATAGTCTGACTAGGGATCAAAGAGAAGAGCTTAGCATACTGATGCAAGACTTGCTTGTAGTCCGCCTGCTGTCGGTAAGTGAGGGTGTCCGAATAGCCCACTTCTTCACTTCAACTGATCTAAGGGGTTGCTGGAGAGGGGATGAGGAAAGAGGTTCCTTCTCAGCTTCCTGTCCCTCATCACTCACCATGAGTATGGTCATCTCAGCTCCGTCAAGATAGGGTTTGAGGCGATTGACATGGACAACCCTTTTGGTGTCCCTGCAAGAACCAAAGTCCAAGAGGTAGGTGGCTTCCCCTTGTCTTTCTAGGATAGGATAGTGTTCACTTCACTTGTCTTGGAGGGCCCTAGGAGCCCCAGGCTCCAACATGCCATTTGTTCATAGCAGAGCTTCTGGAGCTCTTGGCTGGCTTGAAGGTTTTTAAATGCTTTTTCCATGTTGTAGGAAACTGGCCTGGTGTGTGGTGGGTACCTATGGTACTTACACCTTACACCATAAACCAGGTCAGGGTTCCCCTATTAGTGAAGTGTAGGCAGTGTCTAGAAGTCAGGCTCTCTAGAGGTAGCTGTGGATGAGCAGCCAAGGCTCATCTAGGAGACATGCAAAGCTCATGCAGTACCACTGTAGTCACACATACTTACACACATGAAAGAAAACACTAAATGTTACAAAAATAAAGGGTATTTATTATAGTAACACAATACCAAAAATACTAAATAGGCAATACCCCAACAGGAGGTAAGTAAACATTAAATATGTACACTAGTGGCATGAATATCAATAGAAAACAGTGCAATAGCAATAGGCAATAGTGACCCTAGAGGGAGCCCAAACCATACACTGAAAAAATGGAAGGCGAATGCCGGACCCCAACCCAGGTAAGTGGAATCTGTAGAGGGAAGCTGGAGGAACTAGGTACCCCAAATGGTAAGTACTGCAGTTCCCCCCCAGCGACCAGGAAGAAAGGAGTAAGTTATAAGTTACTGTTTTTTCCCCAAACCACCAAAAGGACTGAAAAGAAGAATAATGCACCACCCAGACAAGAATGCAAGAAACCAGTGGTGGATCCTGAAGGAGGAAAACCTGAAAAAGAAGAGGACCAAGTCCAGAACTCATAGGAGTGTCCTGTGGTGGCAGGAGCCACTACCCACCCATATGTGGTTTCAGGAGTTGGTCGACGGTAGGATGAAGACGGTCAGCAATGCAGCCCTGGAGTCGGTAAAGCGTTCCTGGAGGATGTAGTTGACGTCCCACGCTGGATGTAAGAGTGCAGTGTCTGTGGCGTGGAAATGCCACCACATGACTTGGCAAAGGGAAGAGTCTGGGTAGACGAAAAGTGGAGCAGCTGGGGCCCAGCAAGGTTCAGGGAGACTCATCCCACGAAGGGGAGTCCCACAGGACCCTCAGCAATGCAGAGAGTCCACAGAAGTGGCAGCCCCCACAGAAGACCCAGTGAAAGAGGATCCAGGAGTCGCAGAGGAGCCTACACAGCACAACTGAAGAAGAGTCCACCGCCGCAGGAGAAGCACGCAGGGGGCTCTGCATCGCTGGGAAGAGTGCGGGGGGCTGGGGATACACGGAGCCTGAGGATCCTTTAGAGGAAATGCCAACAAGCCTTGGTAGCTGCAAGAGACGGAGTGCAAGAAGGTACTGTCCTGCGTGAGAAGGCAAGGGCTTACCTTCACCAAAGTTGGACAGCTGACAGAGGACCAAGGGGACCACTCCTGACCAACACCTGTGATGCAGGATCCACGCAGCTCAGGATGAAAGTAGATCCACGCAGCCGGTCGTCGTTGCAGTTGGTACTTGCAGATGCAGGGAGGTGACTCCTTCACTCCAAGGGAGATTCCTTCTTTCTTTTCATGCAGACTGAAGACTTGCTGCCCTCAGAGGATGCACAGCTGGGGAAATGTTGCTGTTACTGGAAGGAGCCGGAGGAACAATGTTGCAGGGCAAAGTCATTGCTGGAGCTACATAGTGTATGTTTCTGTGGAGCCCAGTTGCGATTCCAGTGGCCAAGAGTCGAGGTAGATGTTGCAGAGGAGTCCTGCTGGAATCTTGCAAGTCGAATCTGAGGACCCACTTAAGAGAGAGACCCTAAATAGCCCTGAAAGAGTGATTGGTCACCTAGCCAGGGGACCACTTATCAGAAGGGGGCTCTGATGTCACCTGCCTGACCTGGCCACTCAGATGGTCCCAGAGGCCTCTGCCCACCTTGGATTCAAGATGGCAGAATCAAGGGGCCCATCTGGAGGAGCTCTGGGCACCACTCCTTGGGTGGTGATGGACAGGGACTCTGGTCGTCCCTTAACCAGTGCAGACTGGATTATGCAAGGAAGGGACAAATGTGCCCTTCAAAGCATGCCAGTGGGTTGGGGAGGCCACCCCTCCCAAACCACGTAACACCTGTTTCGAAAGGGAGAGGGTGTTACTCCCCTCTCCCAAAGGAAATCCTTTGTTCTGCCTTTCTGGGTTTGAGCTGAGCAAGAAGCAGGAGGGCCGAAACCTGTCTTGAGAGGTGGCAGCAGCGTGGGCTGTCAGGAAAACCCCAGAAAGCTGTTAGGAGCAATGCTGGGAATCCTCTAAGGAGCCCTTAAAGTGCATGGAATCATACAACCAATACTGGCAACAGTATTGGGGTATGATTCCGATATGTTTGATACCAAACATGCCTAGGTTGGGAGTTACCATTATGTAGCTGGAAATAGATTGGGACTTATGTCCAGTACACGTGTAAAAAGGCATACCCGCACTCACGAAGTCCAGGAAAATGTAGCTGGAGTTCGTGGAGGGACCTCTGCTCATGCAGGGGTGCCCTTACACACAGGTACCTGCACCATGCCCTCTGGGCTAGGAGGTCCTACCATAGGGAAGCTTTACAGTGACCTGGTGCAGTGACCTGTAGTAAAAGGGGTGCATGCACGCTTTCACGAAGGCTTCAATAGCAGGCCTGCAGATCCAGTTTGCTGGGCTTCCCATGGGTGGCATAATGCACGCTGCAGCCCTTGGGGGGGACCCCTAGTGTTCCAGTGCCCTGGATACCATATACTAGAGACTTATATGGGGGCATCAGTATGCCAAATGTGGGGTGTGTGGGGTCCAAGATACCAAATTTAAAGGGAGAGAGCACAGTCACTGGGGTCCTGGTTAGCAGGATCCCAGTGAACACAATCAAAACATACTGACAACAGGCAAAAAGTGGGGGTAAACGTGCCAGAAAGAAGTTACTTTTCTACACATGTATTCAGTCATTCAAGAGTGAAGGCCAAGCACGTGGTCCACAGTATCCTGTATAGGTTCTTTGAGAGGTTTCTCCCACCTCTCCTTCACAAGACAAAGTGGTACCCTTACAGGATGCCCAAACAGAAGTTCAAAGGGGAAAAAGCCTACTCCCTTCTGTGGCAGTTCCCTGTAGGTGAAAGCAAGGCATGGAAGTAAGACATCCCATCTCCTTCGGAGTTTTTCAGGGAGTCCACTAATCATACCTTTCAATGTCTTGAATTTTTCAACAAGGCCATTGGTTTGTGGGTGATATGGAGGTAGTGATCTTATATAACATATCACATTCAGTCCAGATGTGTTTCAGGTAGTCAGACATGAAGTTTGTACCTCTGCCTGACGCCAACTTCTTTGGAAAGTCCACTCTTGTAAAGAAACCAATGAGGGCCCTAGCTACTGCAGGGGCGGTAGTAGTCCTCATGGGGATTGCCTCAGGATACTTGGTTGCATGATCCACTCCAACCAGTATAAATCTGTTTCCTAATGATGTTAGAGGGTCTAGGTGACCAACAATGCCAATCCCTACCCTTTCAAGGGGAGATGGAATTAAGGGGGGCTCTGGATGGCCACCTGTCTTGCCACTGGCTTGACAGGTGGCACAGGAGTTACAAAACTACTTCACCTTCTGATGGATACAACTACCTGTGGATTCCTCACCTAATGAATACTCCCATGGCGCCAGCATTCGACGGAAATCTTCTTCCTAGTCTCTGCACGTCGACGAGGACGTCATTCCAGCCACGCGACGCCGTCTGACGTCATACAGGCAATAAGAGGTCCTCGACGACGTGCTGACGTCAGTTCCCTTTTTTCCGTGCATTCGAAACGGTTATCTTCGAGGGAGCAACTGTTACTTTCGTGGTTACAGTGTATTTTTGCTGCGTAGTCTTTCGCTGCAGTAATAATGTCGCAGAGAAAGTCGGGTTTTAAGCCTTGTCGTGAGTGTGGGGGCAAGATGTCAGTTACGGACCCTCACTCCGACTGCCTTTGGTGTTTGAGCTCCGACCACGACGTCGCGACTTGCGATTCATGCCAGCACATGAATCCAAAGGCCCTCAAGGAACGTGAGGCGAAGTTGTTTATGGCGAAGTCAAAGAAAGAAAAACATCATAAGAAGTCTTCTTCGCCAAGGCATCGGCGTCATCGAGACTCCCGGCGCCGTAGAGAATCACGGCGCCATTCAAGCAAGGAGACTCGTTCCAGGTCTTCGGATCGGCGCCGGAGGACTTGGGAGGTCAGTCCCACGGTCACGCCGCATCCATCGACGCCGTTGCCCTCTCCGGCGTCACCGACTTCACCTGGACAGGCGTCGGTGATTGAAGTGGGGCAACCTCTGGTGTTGTCTCCGGCGTCGCAGACGTCGAGGCCGGCGTCTGGGTCGCCTTCGATACAGGCACCCCAGTACCCGGCTTTTCCCACCCCTGGAGCCGATAGTACCGCATTCCTAAATGCGATGTATACCATCTTCCAACAGATGGCTCCAGGGGGTACTCCGGCTGGCCCTTTGGCCTTTTCATTGGGTGATCCTGCGCCTCTACTGCCGGCACCCTTTATGCCCTTTCTCCCTTTTGGGAACGTGGGCTCGGCGCCGGTGTCGGCGCCGGTGGCCGCTCCGGTGACTTCGGAGGGATTGGCTCCGGAGATTTCCATCCCGTCGACGGGATTTCGGCCTGTGACTCCGGTGGGTCCATCCGCTCCGAGTGCTCTTTCATCGGCTTCGGCGGAGGCATTGTCGACTCCGCGTATCGAGCAGAGGCTTCATTCGAGGAGACGTGCTCTCCGTTTATTAGAGGAGCAGGAGTACCAAAGAGTCCTGGAAGAAGGAGAACTAGAGGACTCGGGTGATGGACTGCATGGTCTAGAGACGGCCAGTGGGCTGGACACTTCCCCTGAGTGGGATCTTTCGTCTCCAGGGGAATACACGGAGGAGGCGGCTTCCTTTCACACAGTGGTACGGAAGGCGGCTAGTTTTCTGGACCTGCCTTTGCCGGTGGTAGAGGCAAAACAGAACATTTTGACAGAGGTGCTACATCCGGCCTCAGCTGCGGCGGAACCACTCTTGCCGTTTAATGACGCTTTGCTGGATCCGGTGCTAGAGGTGTGGAAGAGACTAGTATCTTCCCCAGCGGTTCACAGAGCCGTAGCCAGGAGGTATCGAGCTGCACCAACTGACCCTGGCTTTCTTTCTAGGCACCCTACACCGGAGAGCTTGGTGGTGCAGGCCTCCTGTTCATCCAAATCAGCGCCTGGTTCGTTCCCGACGGTGCCTGGAGACAGGGACTCGAAGAAACTGGATGCGCAGTCCAAGAAGATTTTTTCGTCCTGCAGTCTGGCGTTGAAGGCCACCAATGCAACTTGTATCCTGGGGAGATATATTCATGCTCTTATGGATGACATTTCCTCATCATTTACGGAGCTTCCCCAGGGTCTTTTGGATGTTGTTTCAGATGCCCAGGCTGCCGCGACCCAGATTATTCAGACTGGGTTAGACACAACCGACTCGGTGGCCAGAGCAATGGGCACAACTGTGGTGGCAAGGAGGCAGGCCTGGCTCCGTAACTCGGGGTTTTCTGCGGATGTGCAGTCAACCTTATTGGATCTCCCTTTTGATGGGGACAAGCTGTTTGGGGCCAAGGCAGATTCGGCCTTGGAACGTTTTAAGGAGAGCAGGGCCACAGCTAAATCATTAGGGCTCCAAGCTCCTTCTTCTTCTGCCTCTTCCAGATTTTTCAGGAGGTTTCGTGGATTTGGGCGTGGCTCTTCCTCCTCTTCCTTTCGGGGGAGATACCAGCAACCTGCTTCTTCCCATCCCTATAGATCTTTTAGAGGGAGAGGTAGGGTCCGCACCAGAGGAGCCTCTCAGCAGCACTCTGCCTCTTCCTCATCCTCTGGAGGGGTGCAGCAGGGGAAGCAGCCTTAGGCTTCCACCATTTCCCACTCACTCCTCTCCTGTAGGGGGAAGATTACAGCATTTTCTCTGCAAATGGAAGACTGTTACAACGGACACTTGGGTTCTCAGTATTGTGGGAAAAGGCTACACCCTTCCCTTTCGGGAGTTCCCGCCCCTCATCCCGCCCCGCCCATCTTATTGTTCAGAAGAACACCTCCTGTTGCTAGAACAGGAGGTTCAAGTCCTCCTTTCAAAGGGCGCGGTGGAGTTGGTCCCAGAGCAGGAAAGGGGTCGAGGTTGTTACTCAAGGTATTTCCTGATTCCCAAGAAGGATGGTCGGTTGAGACCAATCCTGGACCTGAGGATCTTGAATTGGTTCCTCAAACAGGAAAAGTTCAAGATGCTGACCCTAGCTCAGGTGCTTTTGGCGTTGAACAAGGAAGATTGGATGGTGTCTGTCGACTTGCAGGATGCTTACTTTCACATCCCGATACTCAAGTCGCACAGGAAGTATCTCCGGTTTGTGGTAGGGTCGCAACACTATCAGTTTGCGGTCCTCCCGTTTGGTCTTACTTCAGCTCCTCGAGTCTTCACGAAGGTGATGTCAGTGGTTGCGGCAGAGCTCAGAAGGAAGGGGATAGCATTATTCCCTTACTTGGACGACTGGTTGATCAAAGCCAAGTCTCCGGAGCTTGTGTCGCATCATCTGCAGTCAACAACCCAGCTGTTGTTCGACCTGGGTTTTTCGGTGAACGAGCCCAAATCTCACCTGGAGCCCTCTCAGCGCCTCCTGTTCATAGGGGCAGTACTGGATACGACATTGGGTCGAGCCTTTCCTCCGCCTCAGCGGATCCAAGATATTCAGGAATGTTTCGAAATGGAGCGGTAGTTCCAGTCCTCAAGGTCCTTCGTCTGCTCGGTCTGTTTGCCTCCTGCATTCTGTTGGTCACGCATGCTCGCTGGCACATGAGGGCTCTTCAGGGGTGCCTCTGAAGGCAGTGGTCTCAACACAAAGGGGATCTAGAAGGTGCTGTCAAGATCTCCAGAGATGCTGCTGTGGAATTGAGGTGGTGGATTGCGGGCAACAATCTTTCACAAGGAAAGCCGTTCGCGCAGTCGCCACCAGTGGCCACGGTCATAACGGATGCTTCCGCTCTAGGGTGGGGAGCTCATCTGGGGGATCTGGAGATCAAAGGCCTTTGGTCTCCAGAGGAACAGATGTTTCATATCAATCTGTTAGAGTTACGGGCTGTACGTCTGGCTCTCAAGGCCTTCCTCCCTTCCCTTCGTGGTCAGTCGGTACAGGTCCTAACGGACAATACTACCACAATGTGGTACATAAACAAACAGGGAGGAGTAGGGTCGTACCTTCTCTGCAGAGAAGCTCTTCGACTATGGTCCTGGGCAGAGGACCATCAGATTTGTTTGGTAGCAAATCATCTGGCCGGGGTCTTGAAGGTACGTGCGGACAGTCTCAGTCGCCAATTCTCGGCAGACCACGAGTGGCGTCTCCATCCAGATCAAGTCCGTTTAATCTTCCAGAGTTGGGGGTTTCCTCGGGTAGATCTGTTTGCCACTCTGGAGAACGTGCATTGTCCGTTATTCTGCAGCCTCCAGTATCCGATGCAGGGAGCGCTGGGGGACGCGTTTCAAATACCTGGTGCGGCCAGTTGTTTTACGCATTTCCTCCCATACCCTTGATTCCTCGAGTATTGAGGAAGATTCGCCAAGACCGGGCCCAGGTCATCTTAATAGCTCCGGATTGGCCAAGGAGGGTGTGGTACTCCGACCTTCTCCAACTCTCAATGTGCCCTCCGCTCCGTCTCCCTCTCAGGGCAGACCTCCTCTCGCAGTCGCAGGGGCAGGTTTTACACCCCAACCTCCAGAGTCTGCACCTACATGCCTGGAGATTGAACGGGGCAACCTGAGTTCCTTCTCTCTCCCGCCTGATGTAGTGGATGTTATATTAGCGGCCAGGCGACACTCCACTAAATCTATCTACACTAATAGGTGGTCTAAATTTGTGACGTGGTGTGGAGAGAGGCAGATTAATCCTTTGCAAGCTCATCTATCGGACGTTTTGTCTTTTGCTCTGTTTCTAGCGCAGAAAGGCTGTGCAGTGGCTACCATTAAGGGTTATTTATCGGCCTTGTCAGCCTTCATATGTCTTCCAGATCAACCATCGTTATTTAAATCCCCTATTGTTATCAGGTTCTTGAAAGGTCTTCTAAATAAATATCCTCCAAAACCATTCGTTATGCCGCAATGGGATTTGTCCCTGGTCCTGTCTTTCCTTATGGGGGCCCCTTTTGAACCTATGCATTCCTGCCCCTTAAGGTATCTGGTTATGAAAACAGTCTTCCTGGTAGCTATAACATCTGCAAGGAGAGTGAGTGAGTTGCAGGCCTTGTCGGTAAAGCCCCCTTATACAACTTTTTATGGGGATAGGTGGTGTTGAGGACCAAGGCTGCTTTCCTCCCGAAGGTTGTTTCACCTTTCCATTTGGCTCAGACAATTACTTTGTCCACGTTCTATCCTCCGCCTCATCCTTCCAAAGAGGAAGAAAGACTGCACCGGCTGGACCCAAAGAGGGCGTTGAGCTTTTTTATTGATAGAACAAAGGATTTCAGGCTGGAGGATCAGCTGTTTATTGGATACGTGGGCAAGAGGAGAGGAAAGGCAGTCCACAAGAGAACACTATCCAGGTGGGTTGTTCTTTGCATTAAAATCTGTTACTCTTTGGCAAAGAAGGATCCTCCTGAGGGCATTAGAGCTCATTCCACCAGAGCTAAGTCGGCCACTTCGGCCTTGGCCAGAGGTGTTCCTGTGGTCGACATCTGCAAGGCCGCAACTTGGTCGTCCCTTCACACTTTGGCGAAACATTACTGTTTGGATTCTGAGGTTAGAAGGGACGGCCATTTTGCACGGTCAGTGCTGCAGGATTTCTTGGTTTGACCATTTAGGCACCCGCCACCGGGCGTGGTACTGCTTTGGGACTCTATTCATTAGGTGAGGAATCCACAGGTAGTAGTATCCATCAGAAGAACGAGTTACTTACCTTCGGTAACGACTTTTCTGGTGGATACATTAGCTACCTGTGGATTCCTCACGGTCCCACCCGCCTCCCCATTGCCTTTCTGGTCTTACCAAGTAATCCTTGAGTGCGCTCCTCTTGGTCTTCAAGGTTGCAATAGATGTTGTATATATGGATATTTGTGTATATTTATCTGTATATATATATATATATCTTTGTGTATATACATGATTTGCATATATTTGTTGTTTAAAAAAAAAAAAAAAAAAAAGAGTTATATTAAATGTACAGCTATTCATTGCAATGTTGTGTGTTTTACAATGTTATGGGATGTTACCTTGCTCTTTCGTTGCATTGGGTTGTTGTTCTCATGCACGTAAAAAATGTTGGTACTGACGTCGGCACGTCGTCGAGGACCTCTTATTGCCTGTATGACGTCAGACGGCGTCGCGTGGCTGGAATGACGTCCTCGTCGACGTGCAGAGACTAGGAAGAAGATTTCCGTCGAATGCTGGCGCCATGGGAGTATTCATTAGGTGAGGAATCCACAGGTAGCTAATGTATCCACCAGAAAAGTCGTTACCGAAGGTAAGTAACTCGTTCTTCTTGGACATACCTAGCTGGTAGAAGTGGTTCACCAACCTACTCCAAGTTTTAGCCTGGTCAAGATGCCCAGCTAGGGGGTTGTCATGGGCCAGTGAGAGGAAAAATTATCTGAACTGCTGAGGCACAACCACTCTCCTAGTGGCACCAGGTTTGGGGTCTCTGGCCTCAGTGTAAAGGAGTCCCTACTCCCAATAGGTCCTGTGGGAGCTACCGATTTCTCCCTTTTCCTGATCGGTAGCTTGCTGTCTTAGGCCTTCAAAAGTGGGACAGGTCCTCTGCCCTTGGCACAGATCCTCCCTAGAGGGTCCCCCCTGGCCCAAGAGCTCTGCCGTGTAAGGCCCAAGTTCCTGAGGCTCAGTTCCCTCTGGGTCTGACAGGTCTTCTATCTGAGGAGAGGGGACCTGGTCTGCTACCTTTTTAGAAGCTGATTTCCCAGACTTCTTTCCTTTTTTTCTGGTAGGTTGGGCCATTATTCCAGACTCCACTGTGCTCTTGTTTTTACACACACCTCTTCAGGTATACCCAGCATAGCTGCATGGGGTCTTTCTTTCGACCTCAGCCCATGCTGGGGACTCCAGATAATTGCCTAGCAGGCAATGTACAGGGATTGCAGGAGATACCAGCACCACCTTTTGGCCAGTAACCCCTCCCCATTCTAAGGATTCCATTGTCATTGGCTGTACCTTAGCCTGATTATCAGCATTGAGGATTGTATGTGTCTCTCCAGTCAGGTATTGGTCTGAAGACACCAGTTCCTCAGTCGCTATGGTGAGACTGGCACCAGTGTCTCTCAGGGTTTCAACTCTAGCCCCGTTGATATATGGCTTGCCTAGAATCCCATCTGGAGACTTACTACTGCATTTACTGCAGGTGCACTAGTGGCATTCTTTTTGTGGGAACGGGTACGGTCTCCACTTCGGTGTCCAAGAGCCTTAGCCATGACACCAAGCCTTTTTGAAATTCCAGTTTTTACCTTTGTACCCACCCATGGATTGGGAAGTGTCTTGGACCCACCCTCCAGAGACTATATTAGGGGGCCTTTAGAAGACTGTTTGCTTTTATCCTTTGTTGTAGTATGAAAGTGCCCCTATGACATGGTCACCTCCTCTTGTTTGCCTGGTTTCTGGTGTAATTTTGACTGAATGTGCACAGGGTCCCTGCTAAACAGGTCCCGCATGCCAGATCTTCCTTAAAATGGCAGTATTTCTTTCCAATTAGCAAACCTTTAGTTGCCACTATAAGCCCCTAGTAAATGGTACCCCTGGTGTACCTAGGGTATGGGGTACTAATGTAAGACCCCTGAGGGCTGTAGCACAGGTTAGGTTGTGCCACCCTCGGGGACCCTCTCACCTAAGTACACACAGTACTGCCTTTGCAGACTGCGTGACTTGGTGCAGACCCAAAATTAAAACACAACATGGCACACAACCTGTATGCCCTGTCCCCTAACACTGCATGCAATATATGTAAGTCACCCCCCCTGGCAGGCCTTCCAGCCCTAAAGGCAGGGTGCACTATATTACATGAGGGCATGACTGCATGAGCAGGTATGCCCTGCTATATCTGTGTCGATTCTCAGACATAGTAACTGAACAGTGAAGCCATTTTAAGTACATGTGCTATACACTGGTCATTACGAGTTCCCCAGCTACCTGCTGGCTTCACTAAAGATAGGGATGTTTGGTATCAAACATCTCGTATTAATAAAACCTCACTAAATCCAGTGATCGATATATCAATACAGGCACTCAGAGGGCATCTTAGAAATGCCCCTGCCAAACCGGCTAATTCCTAGTGTGAGCACGGATGGTCAAATGCAGTACAGCCACCTTAGACAAAGTTCTGGCCCCCTGAGGTAAGAGCCAGTGCATTTGAGTGCTCTGAACAAACACCTGCTCTGGACAGAGGTGTGACCTCTCCCTGGCAGCATGGACATTCCATGGTGGAGATCTTCAAAGGCCTTGCCGCCTTTGAAATGCGACTCAGGCCTCTCCAAATGATGGAGGAGACGACCCCCAGTTCCAGACCATAATTTTGGTAGCAGAACTGGCGGGAAAGTTAAGTAAATTAGTAGGAGTGCCCACTTAATGCCAGTCCCATCCCCAAGGTGGACGAGTTGAAGTGGACATTACTTTTTGAATTGCTCCATCGTGCATGGAAGGTGGGTAGCCCATTAGCTATCACCTGACACTCTCTGTAACACCCCTAAATTCAGTGTTTAGGTGAAACCTGGAATCAGATTCCTGCAACCTAAGAAGAACCGGACCTATCACTAGCAGAGAAGACTGACTTGGCACCAGCCCGACCGGCCTGTCTGCAGCCTTCAAAGAAGCCTGCAGTCAAAAGATGGCAGTCCTGCAGCCCAGCGACCTCCAAATCCTTGGGAGAACTGCCTGCTTTTGAAAAATACCAGGAACTCCCATGGACAGCGGTCCAGTCCAGAAGAAACCATCTTTTAGGAAGAGGAAGCCTGCCTGGGAAAACGTGAAACCCGACACCAGAAGTGCCCACTGCACCTGATGCCCTTGGCCCGAGTTCAAGTGGCTCAACCATCCAGTGAAGGTTTACTGACACTTCTGACCAGGAGTCCACTGTGGACCGACCGCTGCTGGACTTCCCATTGACGTCTGCATTCTAAATCTGAGTAATTGTCCCCGACCTGCCTGGTGAGCTGACTCTGATGTCTAAAGGCACCCCTGGACCTTGGGGAGCTGAACCAACGGTGACCCTATGACTCCCGGCATCTCAACCTACCTGGGCAGCTGTGGTTTGACCCCTCCCGCCCCCCTGGCTTAGCCTACAGCCCATTTCTGGAAGCCATCTCCTCCATTGAAATACATTGGGCACCTGATGCTGTGTTGACACTGTGCACCAGGCCAGCCCCGAGCCGATGAGGGTGTAAGTTTAGTGCTGGCTCTGCAAGCCCCCCCCCCCCCTTTAACCTCAGCTCCAGGAGGTCCACCTCTGACCCTGCTTTACTCACCAGTGAGCAGGGCTGCAGCAGATATTCCCTGTCTCCATTGGATAGAATTGCCCGCCTGACCGTGTTGACACTCAGTGCCCCTGTGCTGCTGAGGGTGTAAGTGTGGTGCTGACTTATGCCCCCCCCCCCCCCTTTAAAAAACAGGTCATCACCTCAACCCCCAAAGACCAACCTCTACCACCGCCAGTACTTACCTGTGAGCAGCATGTCAACTTCACCCCCCAGCCTAACTTTAACCTCTGCACCCTGCCACCCCCGTGCTGCTGTGGGTGCACTTTGGATACCAATCTGAACCATGCCCAGTGCTAGCCGGAAGCCCTGAAGACTAGAACCGTAAGTCTTGCACTTACCTGTGAAACTGCATCTTTGATTCCCTCGATAGGTTAACATTGAAGACTGTGAAAATTGCATTGTTCATTTTACAAACGGCAAAGTATTTTTAATTTGAAAACTGCTTACCTAACAAAGTTCTTTGGTTCAAAGCATATATAAAAGTAAGTGTTATTTTTCTAAATTAGTCTTGGATTTATTATTTGTGTGTTTCATTTATTACCTCTGTGTCCAGCAAATGCTTCACTCGACTTCTTGAAAAGCCTAGCTGCTCGCCCACACTACCACAGATCTATCTATTTCTGCCTCTGTGCATCTTTGGGGATCCACTGGACTCTGCACAGTGTACTTCATTTTAATACACTATACAGAGAGCCGGCATCCTACATTTGGTCACCATCTTTCCTTTGGGAGGGCTTTTTGGCCTCTTTCTTATGTTCATGACCCCCAGTGGTAGTTTTGATGTCCCTTGTTTCGACCCAGTGGTCTGCCGTCTTCCCCATCTCTTGAGGTTAAAGTTGACCTTGGTTTACGAAGTACTGATGTAACTTCTCTGGGACCTAGTTATTTAACAGATGCTTTTTCATAATTACATGACAAAGCCCTTCATAATCATGCACATTGTTACCTTTTAGCCAGCCACCTAATGTTTTCACTGAAAAGTCTACAAAATGTACCCAGGTCTGAGTCTCCCTGATCCTTTACTCCTCAGTGGTGAGTCCAAAGACCTCAGTGTATCCTTCATGAGGTCATAGGGCTCAGCATAAGCCTCATTCAGTGTCAGGAGTCTGCCCCTCCAATTACCAGACAGCAGTTCCCAAAGGAGAGAGCCCCAATACGTCTGGCTGACCTTCCTGGCCCTACTGGCTCTCTCAAAAGCTGTGAACCATTTGGTGATATCATCACCTGGGTATTTTGCAACAATCCCTTTGGGGATTTTAGGGTCACAAGTGTCCTCCCTAGTTGTAAGTTTGTTGCCACCAGAGATAGGTCCTAGGCCCATCTCAACTCTCTCTTTTTCTGTTTAGGCCCTCACGTTATCCTCTTGGCTAGCTTATGAAGATCTGCATCGTCCGTATCCATGTCTTCTGAGACACTACTCAGTGGAGGTATTGACGGAGGGGATTGAGATGGAGTTATTGTCGACCTCTGTATTTTCTTCCTCTTCTGAAGTGGGGGATTTTTACTTGCCAAGGCCTAATTCTCTGCCACCAACTGCTGCCAATGGGCTTTTGTGAGTTTAGAACCCATGGCAAGTTTCCATGCTTTACAGAACTCCTTAAGTTGTGGTACCTTAAGGTGCTGATAGGGTTGAGATCCTGTGAAGGCCCTTGCTCAGACGGGGTGTTTTAAGTAGTTGGGAACTTTAAGAACATAGAAAACATTGCTAAGTACTTTTCTAGAGAACCTAACTTACTTTTCCATTTTAAATTATAAAGAGTTTGCAAAAAGAGGTTAACCAAGGCCCTACAGCTATTTTGAACAATTTAGAACAAATCGAAAATTGAAATAAAGTTTACCTAAAGGCAATTTTTGGATCTCTCTCTGGAATCACTTATCAACCAAGTGGTACAGTAGATGCCAAGTATCCCAACCACCGCGCCACCAATGTAGGAAGCTGGCCCTTTGTGTGGTATGTGAATACCGTGCAAAGGGCCCAGGGGTTCCCCTGTGAGTGGACAGTGCTTGCTATGCAATCCCAGAGAGCTCTATTTTTCCAGGAAAGAAGATTCTGGAATAACTATTCAATTTCTACCAGTTGGATTCTCTACAACTACCCTTGAGACTGATGTCTGTTAGGCTTCCATCCAAAGCAGATGCCAAGTGGATGCCATTAACTAAGTAAGGAAGAGGCTAAGATCTAAAGGTGTCAACCTGATTAACAAAGCATGGAAAGAGCCTTTCTCCCTCTGACAGTAATACTCATTTGCAGCGGTCTGAGAAAAATTAGTAACCTGCACCAGAATTGTTCTGTAGCTGAAAAACCACTCCCTGAAGCTCACTTCAATACAAAGAATGATGTAGTATTAGAAATCACTAGGTTGTTTTGTCAGCAGGACCGTGGTGATGGTTGAAACGTGTAGAGTTTTTTTTTTCCACTATTAAAGCATTGCATCAAGGCTCTTCTTTTTTTATGTCAAATTTGTGTTTGTGTGTGTGTGTGTGTATATATATATATATATATATATATATATATATATATATATATGTTTGATGGCATGTGTAGCTGCAGATACACATGCTGTGCACATCCCGCCGTCTGGTGTTGGGCTCGGAGTGTTACAAGTTGTTTTTCTTAGAAGAAGTCTTTCCGAGTCACGAGACCGAGGGACTCCTCCCATTTCGACTCCATTGCGCATGGGCGTCGACTCCATCTTAGATTGTTTTTTTTCCGCCATCGGGTTCGGACGTGTTCCTTTTCGCTCCATGTTTCGGGTCGGAAAGTTAGTTAGAATCTCGGAAAAAACATCGGTATTGTTTGCGTTCGGTATCGGGTTAGTTACAACAGATCGACACCAAATTTAGAAGAGCTCCGGTGGCCCTTCGGGGTTTTTTCGATCCCCCGTCGGGGCCTGGTCGGCCTGGCCACGTGTGAATTCAAGGCTGATGGAACGGACCCCATTCCGTTTCTGTCCAAAATGCCATGACAAGTATCCGTATACGGATCAGCATCTGGTCTGTAACTTGTGCTTGTCCCCAGAGCACAAGGAAGATACTTGTGAGGCCTGTCGAGCGTTTCGGTCCAGAAAGACGTTAAGAGACCGAAGAGCCAGAAGACTGCAGATGGCGTCGACGCTGACAGAACAAGAGCGTTTCGAGGAGGAAGAGGAAGCTTTCTCTATCCACGAATCGGACTCGGAAGAGCTCGAGGCCGAAGAAACGCCGAAAACCGTGAGTAAGACGTCGAAACATAAGACTCACGAGAAGTCAACAAAAGCCCAGGGGACGCCACCGCCAACAGGCCATGGCTTAACCCCAAAAAGCGGTGACCGAGCCAAGGCACCAAAAAAGGGCACGCTGGTGTCGAAGTCATCCGACTCCGGTCGAGATACCGCCACACAGCAATCTCGGACCCAAGACATCGGCTCAGAGAAATTTCGGCACCGTGAGAGCGGCACCGAACAAATTCGGCACCGAGACAACACCACCACGAAAATTACAAAGGTTTCTTCGGAGCCTAAAAAGACGTCCGAAAAAGTTTCGGTTCCGAAACATCCAGCCTCGGAGCCGAAAACAGGTTCCTATACAGAGGAACAAGGATTGGCCTCCCTAATGCAAAAACATAGATTTGGAGAGGAACTTCAAGCTGTAGAGCCAGACTATACTCAAAGGAGGCTCCACATTCATCAAGACACAGGGAAGATAACCACTCTTCCTTCAATTAAAATAAAAAGAAAACTTGCCTTTCAAGAAAAGGACAAGGAGCCACAGGCAAAGGTGGCAAAGAAAGCAACTCCACCACCTTCTCCACCACCATCAGTGCACACATCACCAGTAGCAACTCCTCCACTGATGCACTCCCCGACTCATACTGCCATGAGTCAAGATGATCCCGATGCATGGGACCTTTACGATGCTCCAGTATCGGACAACAGCCCAGACTCGTACCCTGCCAGGCCGTCCCCTCCTGAGGACAGTACATCTTACACACAGGTGATCGCAAGGGCAGCTGCTTTCCATAACGTCACCTTGCATTCCGAACCAATTGAGGATGACTTTTTGTTTAACACGCTAACGTCCACTCATAGCCAATACCAAAGACTACCTATGCTCCCAGGAATGCTAAAACATTCAAAACAAATCTTTCAGGATCCTGTTAAAGGCCGAGCCATAACTCCAAGGGTGGAGAAAAAGTACAAGCCACCTCCAACAGATCCTGTTTATATTACAACGCAGTTAACTCCAGACTCAGTAGTTGTCGGGGCAGCTCGTAAGAGAGCAAACTCTCATACCTCAGGGGATGCACCACCTCCAGACAAAGAGAGTCGCAAATTTGATGCTGCGGGCAAAAGGGTTGCAGCACAAGCAGCAAACCAATGGCGCATTGCCAATTCACAAGCACTTTTGGCAAGATATGACAGAGTTTACTGGGATGAGATGCAACATTTGATAGAACACTTACCCAAGGAGTTCCAAAAAAGAGCACAACAAGTGGTGGAAGAAGGACAAAGTATCTCTAATAATCAGATACGGTCTTCAATAGACGCAGCAGATACGGCTGCAAGGACAGTAAATACTGCAATAACAATAAGAAGGCACGCATGGCTCCGCACGTCAGGTTTCAAGCCGGAAATTCAACAAGCTGTGCTAAATATGCCATTTAATGAACAGCAGTTGTTTGGGCCGGAAGTCGACACTGCTATTGAGAAACTCAAGAAAGACACTGATACGGCAAAAGCCATGGGTGCACTCTACTCCCCGCAGAGCAGAGGCACATTTCGCAAAACACCTTTTAGGGGAGGGTTTCGAGGACAACCTACAGAAACCACAACATCACAAACAAGGCCCACTTACCAAAGCCAATATCAGCAGGGAAGTTTTCGGGGGCAATATAGAGGGGGACAATTCCAAAGAAGTAGAGGAAAATTCCAAAGCCCCAAAAGTCCTCAAAATAAGCAGTGACTCGCAAGTCACACATCCCCATCACATAACACCTGTGGGGGGAAGATTAAGCCAATTTTACAAACATTGGGAGGCGATAACAACAGATACTTGGGTACTAGCAATTATCCAGCATGGTTATTGCATAGAATTTCGCGAATTCCCTCCAACAGTCCCACCGAAAACACACAGTATGTCGAAACAACATATAAATCTTCTAGGATTAGAAGTTCAAGCATTGCTCCAAAAAGAGGCAATAGAATTAGTACCAAGACAAGAACTAAACACAGGAGTTTACTCACTGTACTTTCTGATACCCAAAAAAGACAAAACTCTAAGACCTATACTAGATCTCAGAATATTAAATACATACATCAAATCAGACCACTTTCACATGGTTACATTACAAGAAGTAATCCCACTGCTCAAACAACAAGACTACATGACAACACTGGATCTAAAGGATGCATATTTCCATATACCAATACATCCTTCACACAGAAAGTACCTAAGGTTTGTATTCCAAGGGATACATTACCAATTCAAAGTGTTGCCATTCGGAATAACAACTGCGCCAAGAGTTTTTACAAAATGTCTAGCAGTAGTAGCTGCACATATCAGAAGGCAGCAAATACATGTGTTCCCGTACCTAGACGATTGGTTAATCAAAACCAACACGCAAATAGTGTTCACAACACCCAAATTACGTCATAGAAACCCTACACAAACTAGGTTTCTCAATCAATTACTCAAAGTCACACCTTCTGCCGTGTCAAACACAGCAATACCTAGGAGCAACAATCAACACAGTAAAAGGAATTGCCACTCCAAGTCCACAAAGAGTCCAAACATTCCACAATGTAATACAAGCCATGTATCCAAACCAAAAGATACAGGTCAAATTAGTAATGAAACTCCTAGGCATGATGTCCTCATGCATAGCCATTATCCCAAACGCAAGGTTGCACATGCGGCCCTTACAACAGTGCCTAGCATCACAGTGGTCACAGGCACAGGGTCAACTTCTAGATCTGTTGTTGATAGACCGCCAAACATACATCTCACTTCAATGGTGGAACAGTATAAATTTAAACCAAGGGCGGCCTTTTCAAGACCCAGTGCCACAATACGTAATAACGACAGATGCATCCATGACAGGGTGGGGAGCACACCTCAATCAGCACAGCATCCAAGGACAATGGGACATTCAGCAAAAACAGTTTCATATAAACCACTTAGAACTGTTAGCGGTGTTTCTAGCTCTGAAAGCATTTCAACCCATAATAACCCACAAATACACTCTTGTCAAAACAGACAACATGACAACAATGTATTACCTAAACAAACAGGGAGGAACACACTCAACACAGTTGTGTCTCCTAACACAAAAAATATGGCATTGGGCGATTCACAACCACATTCGCCTAATAGCACAATTTATTCCAGGGATTGAGAATCAGTTAGCAGACAATCTCTCTCGGGATCACCAACAGATCCACGAATGGGAAATTCACCCCCAAATACTGAACACTTACTTCAGAATGTGGGGAACGCCACAAATAGATCTATTTGCAACAAAAGAAAACTCAAAATGCAAAAAAAATTCGCATCCAGGTACCCACAACATCAGTCTCAGGGCAATGCACTATGGATGAACTGGTCAGGAATATTTGCGTACGCTTTTCCCCCTCTCCCACTTCTTCCATATCTAGTAAACAAGTTGAGTCAAAACAAACTCAAACTAATAGCACCAACATGGGCAAGGCAACCTTGGTACACAACACTACTAGACCTTTCAGTAGTACCTCATATCAAACTGCCAAACAGACCAGATCTGTTAACACAACACAAACAACAGATCAGACATCCAAATCCAGCATCGCTGAATCTAGCAATTTGGCTCCTGAAATCCTAGAATTCGGGCACTTAGACCTCACACAGGAATGTATGGAGGTCATAAAACAGGCTAGAAAACCTACCACTAGACACTGTTATGCAAATAAGTGGAAAAGATTGGTTTATTACTGCCATAATAATCAAATTCAACCTTTTCACGCATCTGCAAAAGAGATAGTAGGATACTTACTACATTTGCAGAAATCTAAACTAGCTTTCTCTTCCATTAAAATGCATCTTACGGCAATTTCAGCTTACCTGCAAATTACGCATTCAACTTCATTATTTAGGATACCAGTCATAAAAGCGTTTATGGAAGGCCTAAAGAGAATTATACCACCACGAACACCACCAGTTCCTTCATGGAACCTCAACATTGTCTTAACACGACTCATGGGTCCACCTTTTGAGCCCATGCACTCTTGTGAAATGCAATACTTAACGTGGAAAGTTGCATTTTTAATTGCCATCACATCTCTAAGAAGAGTGAGTGAAATTCAAGCATTTACCATTCAAGAACCATTTATTCAAATACACAAAAATAAAGTTGTTCTACGGACCAATCCTAAATTTTTACCAAAAGTAATCTCACCGTTCCACTTGAATCAAACGGTAGAATTACCAGTGTTCTTCCCACAGCCAGATTCTGTAGCTGCAAGAGCACTACATACATTAGACATCAAAAGAGCACTAATGTACTACATTGACAGAACAAAACTAATTCGAAAGACAAAACAACTATTTATCGCCTTTCAAAAACCTCATACAAGAAATCCAATTTCAAAACAAGGCATTGCTAGATGGATAGTTAAGTGCATTCAAACCTGCTATCTTAAAGCTAAAAGAGAACTGCCTATTACACCAAAGGCACACTCAACCAGAAAGAAAGGTGTTACCATGGCCTTTCTAGGAAATATTCCAATGAACTAAATATGTAAGGCAGCAACATGGTCTACGCCTCATACATTTACCAAGCACTACTGTGTAGATGTGTTAACTGCACAACAGGCAACAGTAGGTCAAGCTGTACTAAGAACATTATTTCAAACTACTTCAACTCCTACAGGCTGAACCACCGCTTTTGGGGAGATAACTGCTTACTAGAGTATGCACAGCATGTGTATCTGCAGCTACACATGCCATCGAACGGAAAATGTCACTTACCCAGTGTACATCTGTTCGTGGCATTAGTCGCTGCAGATTCACATGCGCCCACCCGCCTCCCCGGGAGCCTGTAGCCGTTTAGAAGTAGATCTTAAACATTTGTACATTTGTAAATATATTACTTTAAACTTCATTATGTACAGACTCATTCACTCCATTGCATGGGCACTATTACTAGCATACACAACTCCTACCTCACCCTCTGCGGGGAAAACAATCTAAGATGGAGTCGGCGCCCATGCTCAATGGAGTCGAAATGGGAGGAGTCCCTCGGTCTCGTGACTCGGAAAGACTTCTTCGAAGAAAAACAACTTGTAACACTCCGAGCCCAACACCAGATGGCGGGATGTGCACAGCATGTGAATCTGCAGCGACTAATGCCACGAACAGATGCACACTGGGTAAGTGACATTTTCCATATATATGTATGTATGTATGTTTGATGGCATGTGTAGCTGCAGATACACATGCTGTGCATTATTCTGCCATCTAGTGTTGGGCTCGGAGTGTTACAAGTTGTTTTTCTTTGAAGAAGTGTTTTCGAGTCACAAGATTGAGTGACTCCTCCTCTTCGGTTCCATTGCGCATGAGCATCGACTCCATTGTTAGATTGTTTTCTTTCCGCCGTCAGGTTCGGACATGTTTCCTCTCGCTCCGAGATTTCGATACGGAAAACTTTGAAAAACTCTCTTTTCGTCTGTACTGTATTGATCAGGTTTATATCTTCCATCAACACAGCGGTACCATCGGAGAAAACAACTTTACTCGCCCTTCGGGGTACGCGCACCCAACTCTAGCCTATTGGGGCCAACCATGTGGAAGCCTCATGGATCAGACTCCATTCCGGTTCTGTCCTCGGTGCCATGCGAAATACCTGTATACAGACCAGCATCTGGTTTGCCATCTTTGACTTTCCCCGGATCATGAGGAAGAAAATTGTGAGGCCTGTCGATCCTTCCGAATGAAAAAGACTCTTTGCGACAAGAGGCCCCGAAGACTCGAAATGGCGTCCAGAAGCAGCGAACATCTCAATGTGGAGGAGGAAGAAATGATGCAAACAGCGGTCTTGGTTCGGGATTCCGAACAGGAATAAGAAGACAGACTGGTCACAGCAGGACAACATGTGAGTACGCCTGCCCCTGTACCCTCACAAAAGCAAAAACATAAGGCCTTGGGTACGCCACTGCTGGAAGGCCATGGCTCAGCCTGAAAAAAGACTACCGGTGACCAACTTACCAGTTCGGCACCGAAAAAGGCCAATCCTCCCAAAATATCGGAGGTAACAAAGAGCTCTGTGACCAACTCCAGCAAACATCATTTTTCGGAGTTGAAAATCATAAAATCACTTTCGAAGCCGAGAGCATCAGCAGCATAATCTTTTTCGATCCCGAAAAAAGCCTGCTTCAGAGCCGAAAGGCCAGCATACACAGAGGACATGGACTTTCAAAAAGACTTAAAGAAAGCCACAAAACCTCTGAAGAGGAGTATCAAGTACAACCAATACTTAAGGTTACGGATGAAAAGCAGTCCATAAGGAAACAGGCAGAATTCAGGCAGCACCAAAAAGAAAGCTAGCCTTTCAGGGGGAATTGGACACTATGCAGCCTCCAGCAAAAGTGCCAAAGGAGAAACCACCACCTCCTCAATCTTCTCCTCCTCATTCTCCTCCTCACTCTCCACACCTACCTACGTCTCCTCCTACTAGTCCTACACCAGTGTAGTCCCCCCCCTCAATCTTTTGACTCACAACAGGACAATGTGGATCCATGGACCTTTATGATCCAGATCCCATTCCTAGTAATGACCCAGATAGCTATACCCCTAAACCTTCCCCACCTGAGGATAGCACTGTATCCAATCAAGTTATAGCTAGGGCTGCAGCATACCATGGGGTCACCATGCATACAGAACCCCTAGAAGAGGATTTCTTGTTTATCACCCTATCCTCAACACACTCGAAATATCAATGCCTTCCCATGTTCCCAGGCATGTTAAAACACGCAGATCAGATACTTAGTGAACCTGTTAAGGCACGTATAATAACACCCAGGATAGAGAAAAAATATAAACCTCCACCCTCTGATCCTGATTACATCACCCATCAGGTACCTCCACATTCAGTGGTCGTTAGCGCTGCTAGAAAAAGAGCAAACAGTCATCAGGAGATGCGCCCCCACCTGATAAGGAGAGCAGGAAATTTGATGCTGCAGG
Organism: Pleurodeles waltl; assembly: GCF_031143425.1. Taxonomy (NCBI): domain Eukaryota; kingdom Metazoa; phylum Chordata; class Amphibia; order Caudata; family Salamandridae; genus Pleurodeles; species Pleurodeles waltl. Next base: position 755,490,546 of record NC_090449.1, on the reverse strand, counting down.
GCAACGAGCTGCATCCCAGGCAGCAAATCAGTGGAGGATAGCCAACTCACAAGCACTGTTAGCTCGCTATCACCGAGCCCATTGGGACGAGAGAGAGATTAGGATCACCAGCAAACTCACGAGTGGGAAATACATCCCCAGATTCTACAGGATTACTTCCACCGCTGGGGAACACCAGACATAGATATGATTGCAACAAAACAAAACGCAAAATGCCAAAACTTCGCATCCAGATACCCACACCCTCAGTCCAAGGGCAATGCTCTATGGATCAATTGGTCAGGGATATTTGCTTACGCTTTTCCCCCCTCTCCCACTCATTCCTTTTCTAGTCAACAAACTGAGTCAAAACAAACTCAAACTAATACTCATAGCACCAACGTGGGCTCGCCAACCGTGGTACACCACACTGTTGGACTTCTCAGTAGTACCTCACATCAAACTCCCAAACAGACCAGATCTGTTAAAACAACACAAACAACAGATAAGACACCCCAATCCGGCATCGCTCAACCTAGCAATCTAGCTCCTGAGGTCTTAAAATATAAACCTTTCAAATGAGTGTATGGAAGTCATTAAACAGGCAAGAAAACAGACAACAAGGCATTGTTATGCTAATAAATGGAAAAGGTTTGTTTTCTACTGCCAAGCAAATCAAATCATACCGTTAGATGCTTCCATACAAAACATTGTGTGTTACTTACTACACCTACAAGAAGCAAATCTAGCTTTTTTTTCCATCAAAATTCATCTCACCGCAATCTCTGCTTATCTGCAGATTAAACATAGAAAGTCACTTTTTAGAATCCCAGTTATTAAAGCCTTTATGGAAGAAATAAAAAGGATCATACCTCCAAGAACCCCACCTGTATCCTCGTGGAATCTTAATATTGTACTTACATGACTCATGGGCCCACCTTTTGAATCCATGCATTCTTGCCAGATCCAATTCTTGACTTGGAAGGTAGCTTTTCTAATAGCCATCACTTCACTACGAAGAGTTAGCGAAATACAGGCGTTCACTATCGAAGAACCATTTATACAAGTACACAAACATAAAGTGGTTTTCCGCACAAATCCAAAATTTCTACCAAAAGTCGTTTCACCGTTTTATCTAAACCAAACCGTAGAGCTCCCAGTCTTCTTCCCACAGCCAGACTCTGTAGCAGAAAGAGCACTGCATACATTAGACATAAAAAGAGCGCTAATGTATTACATAGACAGAACAAAATAATTTTGTAAAACTAAGTAATTGTTTGTTGCTTTCCAAAAACTCCATGCTGGTAACCCTATATCCAAACAGGGCATAGCCAGATGGATAGTCAAATGCATACAGACCGGTTACCTCAAAGCTAAAAGAGTTACCCATTACACCATTACTCCACTAGAAAGAAAGGAGCAACAATGGCCTTTCTAGGTAACATACCAATGACAGAGATTTGTAAGGCAGCCACTTGGTCTACACTGCATACGTTTACCAAACATTACTGTGTAGATGTGTTAGCAACACAACAAGCCACAGTAGGACAGGCTGTACTAAGAACATTATTCAACTCCTACAGGCTGACCACCGCTTTGGGGAGGATTACTGCTTTGTAGTCTATGCACAGCATGTGTATCTGCAGCTACACATGCCATCGAACTGAAAATGTCACTTACCCAGTGTACATCTGTTCGTGGCATGTTGCGCTGCAGATTCACATGCGCCCTCCCACCTCCCCGGGAGCCTGTAGCCGTTTAAGTTGCATTAAAATTGTATATACATAAATAAATATTCCTTTACCACAAACTATGTACATACATATCTATTCCATTGCATGGACATATTTAGTATTCTACCACTCCTACCTCACCCTATGCGGGAAAACAATCTAGGATGGAGTCGATGTCCATGCGCAATGGAGCTGAAAGGGAGGAGTCACTCGGTCCTGTGACTCGAAAAGACTTCTTTGAAGAAAAACAACTTGTAACACTCTGAGCCCAACACTAGATGGCAGGAACAGTGCACAGCATGTGAATCTGCATCGCAACATGCCACAAACAGATCTACACTGGGTAAGTGACATTTTCCATATATTTGCATTAGCAAGGACCTCTCTTATCTTTTACCTATATACTCGATTACTCTTTCCTTACCCTCTGCGGGAAAACAATCTAACAATGGAGTCGATGCCCCTGCGCAGTGGAACCGAAGAGGAGGAGTCACTCGATCTTGTGACTCGAAAACACTTCTTTGAAGAAAAACAACTTGTAACACTCTGAGCCCAACACTAAATGGTAGAATAATGTACAAAATGTGAATCTGCAGCGGAACATGCCACGAACAGATGTACACTGGATAAGTGACATTTTCCATATATTAACTTGAAAAAACAAAAGTTACAGGGTCGTTATAGTCAGGCTCCCATTTTAAACGTACAAAACCATAGACATTCACCTGTTCTAATTAGTTATCTGAAGTAACTGTAACTCGTACCCTAAGATAACTATAACTCACGCCCTCGCCATGCACGGCTTGTCTGTCAAACAATTTACCGCAAATATTACATTGAAGTTATCAATGATGTTATCAAAGGTCATGAATGCCATAGTTTGTGGGGTAATTAGCAGTGCATGACGAAGGTGCGAGTTATAGTTACCTGTTGAGCAGTTTTTTGGTGATTTTGGGTACAGAAGTAACAATTTATTTTTATGTGACTTAAGAGGGACCCATTGGGGTCTCTCCTCAACTGCCCAGGGGACCAGGATGTGGAAATATAACCGGCAACTTACGATATCTAAAACCAGAAAACACACACTCTCCAAGAGTATGAATTCAATACGAGTTCTTTATTTGCAGGGGTTGTGGCCAACCGTGATGGCCGTGTGGATGTGGCTTCTGCAAGCCTGTTGATTATTGGCCTTCTAGCCCACTCAACTCATCAGACATGCTGTAGGATGGGCCGGGTGACACCCAGAGGATGCTGGAGTTATGAGAATCGGCTTTTAAAAGACAGCACAACATCAAGCTTTCCCCAAGACCACTACGGCATGGCAGCGTTCGGAGCCCGTTAACGGCTACAACTAAAAGGAGCACATCATTAGAGACATCCAGAACGTGGGGAGCCCTCTCAAGATCGAGGGAAACTACAAGCAGTTACCAAGGAGGCTGTGCGGTGACCTCTGAGAATCACTGGGTGGCCAGATCGGACCTCTGCTGACTTCAACATGGCAGCTGGTGCACATCTGTTCCCGCACACACGGCAGCTGAGGCCTACAAATGTAGACAATTTTCCAAGTGTGCAACGAGGTGAGATACCACTTTCATCCAATTTACTCTAGCGCTCTACTTGCCGGACTGCTACACTTCTCCTGCAGTTGACCACTCCTTTTTCCATCGCATCATTGCACTACACGCTCCTCCATAACGGACTATGAGACTGGGCCTGGCAAACACTACTTGACTCCAGCCGCTCTCCTGCGATGGCCTGATCACAGCACCCCCATCCAGCAACAGCCTATAGGAGCAATAATTCAGGGCAGTTGACCATTTCCAGAGTGATCTCTGCGACATACCGGGTGGGGCGGTTCCCAGGAATCTACAGGAGGGACAAACCATATCTCACCTCTCCTTGAGAGTAATCCCCGTAATGGGATCACAGCGCCATGTGCATTAACCACACAGTTTGGCATCAAGAAACTCCACGAGCTCCTGGTCATTCTAAGGTGGGACTGAATCCCCCTCCTGATTGCCATAGTACTATCATCTCTTTATGGGGGACTGCAGATTCTTGAAATTTTTGAATTGTAGCTCACCCAGCCGGCTCATAACAAACCATTCAATTGCCTAGCCCCGACTACTATATCGGACCCCAAAGGCCTCAGCCACTTGCACGAGGGAAGTTGTTTTACCATATCCGACCTCTTTAATGGGTGGGAAATCCTTATGTTTGACAACTCCCAACACAACTTTAACCTACCGGCCACAGGGCTTTACCACTACACCCAACTAAAACACTGGGGAACGCAGCCTGACGTGCGGCAAGCATCCATCAGGGATCTGCTTCCCATAGAGAAATTTGGGCTCCGACCTGGGGGTCCCCGTGGTTGTATTTCCTTCCTCTACTCGCTCCCAACCTCCACTGCCAGCACTACTGCTCCTAGACTCATGACTGACTAAGACCATATTTTAGGGATGTCAGTTATCCTGGACCAGTGGTGACAACTCTGGAGTGATATCCCCAGGTTCAGTCGATTGATGGGTCTTAGAGACGCACATTATAAAGTACTTTATGATTGGTACTTACATCCTGCAAAAATTAATAAAATATACCCAGGGACATTGGACAATTGTTGGAGGGGGTGTGGAATTTTCAGGGATTTTCGTCACATCTGGTACGATTGCCCTGCAATACGACCTTATTGGACAGAGATCTTGGCACAGATGAGGGAGATTTTAGGCTACCCTCTGTCCCACATGCCGGAGTTTGTCCTCGTGGGGCTGCGTGACATCTCCCTTAAACATCAAACAGCGGGAGACCGATCCACCTTGTGGCTGGGCTTAGAAGCGGCCACGATGGCTGTAGCGGCAGCCTGAAAGAAACCTGAAGTCCCCTTACTGTCGCAATGACACACCCGCATCTGCAAGGCCTCACCATGAAACTCTTGACAGATCATCTTAGAGACTGTTGAAAAAGCTTCAACTCCATATGCGGTCCATTGGTGAGGTTTTTGTCCATCAACTTCCTCTCTTTTCCTACCCCACGCGTACGATAGCGCTCCACCTCTTTTAGATTTAAACATCCACACTCTCTTAGGCGGCCCTAATCCTGGCCCCTACTAGTTCTTCAACGACTCTCCTGATGCACTCACTTCCACTTGTCACAAGTTAGCCTCAATTACAACTACTCCGCACATGCACGTAGTTTTTTTCAATTGTTTGCTTCATTTTAGAATGTTTAGTGACATTGATGTAAGCAGGCATCTCATTAATCTATTTGTATATTGGCAAACCTCTGTGTTTGACACGGTACTGGACTTTGACATTAATGCTGCAAATGTGGTCTTATGCCCTGTCATCTTGTGATTCATATTTCTGTGCCCGGAAAATCAATAAAGTTTGAGGAAAAAAAATACTTTTTTTGTGGCAATCAACAATTAAACCCATTTTGTCAGCAACCCATCTTGGTCATGAGAGGAATCAGACAGTGAAAACATTTTTAAGTGCTCAAATGAACAAGCAAAAGACTGACTGGAGCATGAAATGGTTACAAAAATCAATCAATCATAGCATTTGTAAAGTGCAGCACTATCACCCCTAAAGGTTTGTCGTGCTGAGGGTGCTGTGTGTAGGAAAGTAGCCTCTTTTTAGCATGGTTACACTCACTTTTGCCTGTTTGTCAGTGTGTTTGATTGTGTTCACTGGGATCCTGCTAACCAGGACCCAAGTGATTATGCTCTCTCCCTTTAAATTTTGTTGCTTGGACCACATTCGCCCCACATTTGGTATACTGGTGCCTCCATGTAAGTCCCTAGTATATGGTACCCAGGGCATTGGTGTTCCACGGGATTCCCAGGTGCTGCAGCATGTATTATGCCACCCCATGCAAAGTGTTCTGCAGGCCTGCGATTGCAGCCTGCTTGAAAGGGTGCATGCACCCCTTTTCACTATAGGACACTGCGCCAGGTCAATGTAAGTAACCCCTGTGGCAGGTCCTTCTAGCCCAGAGAGCAGGTGTAAGTACTGAGGAAAACCCTGCACTAGCAGAGGTTGCCCCATGAACTCCAGCTCCATTTTCCTGGACTTTGTGAGTGTGGCGATGCCATTTTACGAGTGTACTGGACCTAGGTCATTACCTATGTCCAGCTACTTAACCCCTTAAGTGCGGGCATCGGCCACTGGCCGACGCCCGCACTACCTCCCTGGTGCGGGTCACGAGCCGAGGATTTTTATTTTTTTAATCCCCGGGAGACACAGAAAAGCATCTGTGTCTCTCCCCGCCCCTTTGTGACATCAGCGCACAGCGAGGCGCGCTGACGTCACACTGTTGTTTTCCCCATCGGAGCAGGAAGCGGCCGTAGGGCCGCTTCCTGCTCCGATAGGGGAAAACGGCCTTCAGCACGTTTGGGAAGGCCTCGTATGAAAGGGGATACTCTCCCCTTTCATACGAGGCCTTCCTGAACGCGTTTCCTGGCCCCTGATCGCAGCACAGGCAGGCGACCCCCTGTGGGGGCAATTGTTTTTTTTTTTAGTAGTTGTAGGGTTTCCCTGGGGGCCGTTTTGACCCCAAGGAAACCCTACAACTACCACAAAAAAAATACAGATATATAGATATAGATATATATATATAGATATATCAATCCATGTAGATAGATGGGTCTATCTACATGGATATATCGATATATATATATATATATATATATATATATATATATATATATATATATATATATATATATATCCATGTAGAGATATATATATATATCACTTTTGTCAGTGCATGTGTGGTTTCCCTGGGGGCTGCAATCGGCCCCCAGGAAAACCAGACCCACATATAAAAGTGATCTATATATATATATATCATATATATATTTGCCACCAATTGTCTTGCAGTTGCAGCTTGCGTCTTCAAAGCAGTGCACATACTTCAAGTGACGCATTTCAACTGTAGCTTTTAGGCAGCAATAAAGAAGTCAAGTAAGTCTTGTGATTATGTTTCTGCTACAAAAGGATCAGACTTTTGTCTCGTGGCAGTTTTAGTGCCATAAAGAAGCGCAGAAGGTTTATATGACTACTGCAAAGAGCAAATCTGTATTTTAATTAAATAGCTGAGTACGTTAGTAAATTCAGCCACTACGTGCGCTATAATACAAATGAAATGTATGTGCGGGGTGGGGCGTGGCTATGGAGAGATGAAGAGCACGTTTGCTGGGTGGTAATGAGGGAATCCGAGGAGGAGGACATGGGAGTGGGAGCACCAATAAATATTGTTGGACTGGGCGCAGGAGGTGCTAAAGACTGTGACGAATGGTATGTGACAAGGTGTTTGAGTGTCTTGAAAGAACGTGCTGATTGAGGGAAGAAGCGCGGGTAAGGTGGCCTCTATTGTTGCACGTATCACACACACACACCAGCAATTTTGTGACTGTCTATGTAGGCTAGTGTTTTAAAGCAACAGCTTAGCCAATAGCAGAGATGGCATCTTGATGGATGACTGCTGCTGACGTCACTCTGGTTACAGAGGACAGCTCTGACATAGGATCAGAGACTGAGACAGCAGATACTGAGACAGCATTTGAGGGATAGGACAATGGCGCAGACTCTGGGAGGGATTTTTTTAGTTGGAGGAGTCCCATTGGATAACTCCTTCCAGTAAATTGTGAGGTAGGTGATGAGGGCAGTCCTGTTGTCCCTTCGCAAGCACAGTCTGTGCAACAGGGCAATAGTGGGTTAGTCCAACCCAGAAAGCAGGTTAATGCAGGGGCAAGCACACAGAGGGTGCTCTCTTGGGAGCGCCCCAATTTAGTTCAGCCCCGAATTCCACTGCCCAAATTGTATTGTGGAGACATCAAAATTATCTATCACAAAACAAACTGGTTTTGTAAGGCAGGCACCTGTGTTTTTGGTCCTGGGTTCGGCGGCTATATAGGGAAACATACTAAACCCAAACATTTCTGGAAACTAGACATCCGGGGGAGTCCACAGAGGTGTGACTTGTGTGGATTCCCCAAGGTTTTCTTACCCAGAATACCCTGCAAAGCTGAAATGTTGAATAAAAACTCTATTTTTCTTGCATTTCTGTCACGCAAACTACAGGAATATGCTGTGATCCACAAAATTCCTACCACCCAGTGATTCCTCACCTGTCCTGAAAAAAACACTACCCCACTTGAGTGCCTATACCTAGTGCCTGCGTAAGGAATGGATCACCCCAGGGTCAACAGTTGCCTCATGTAAGTACCAACATTGACCGTTGTGTGATCTATTCCTGTTGCGGGCACTAGGCCTACCCCACAAGTGAGGTATCATTTTTATCGGGAGACTTGGGGGAACGCGGGGTGGAAGGAAATTTGTGGCTTCTCTCAGATTCCAGAACTTTCTGTCACCGAAATGTGAGGAAAAAGTGTTTTTTTGGCCACATTTTGAGGCTTGCAAAGGATTCTGGGTAACAGAACCTGATCAGAGCCCCACAATTCACCCCATCTTGGATTCCCCTAGGTGTCTAGTTTTCAGAACTGTGCAGGTTTGCTAGGTTTCCCTATGTGCCTGCTGAGCTAGAGGCCAAAATCCACAGCTAGGCACTTTGCAAAAAAACAGCTCTGTTTTCTTTGTCAAAATGTGATGTGTCCATGTTGGCTTTCCTGTCGCGTGCATTAGGCCTACCTATGCAAGTGAGGTACAGTTGTTATCGGGAGACTTGGGGGAACACAGAATAGCACAACAAGTTTTATTGCCCCTTGCCTTTCTCTAAATTTTTTCCTTCCAAATGGAAGACAGTGTGTAAAAAAGACGTCTATTTGAGAAATGGCCTGTAATTCACATGCTAGTATGGGCACTCCGGAATTCAGAGATGGGCAAATAACCACTGCTTGTCAATACCTTATCTTATGCCCATTTTGGAAAGGTTTTCTTGATACCTATTTTTAACTCTTTATATTTCAGCAAAAGAATTGCTGTATACCCGGTATAGAATGAAAACCCATTGCAAGGTGCAGCTCATTTATTGGCTCTGGGTACCTAGGGATCTTGATGAACCTACAAGCCATATATATCCCTGCAACCAGAAGAGTCCAGCACATGTAACGGTATATTGCTTTAAAAAATCTGACATTGCTGGAAAAAGTTAGAGTAAAACGCTGAGAGAAATGGCTGTTTTTTTAGCTCAATTTCAAATTTTTTTTCCAGCTGTTATTTTCTGTATGAGCTACACAAATGACCCCTTGCTGAGTTCAGAATTTTGTCTACTTTTCAGAAATGCTTAACTTTCCGGGATCCAGTATTGGTTTCACACCCATTCATGTCACTAACTGAAAGCACCAAAAATAGTAAAGATGGGGTATGTCCCAGTAAAATGCCAAAATTGTGTTGAGAAATGTGGTTTTCTGAGTCAAGTCTGCCTGTTCCTGAAAGCTGGGAAGATGGTGATTTTTGCACCACAAACCTTTTGTTGATGCCATTTTCAGGGAAAAAACCACAAGCCTTCTTCAACAGCCCTTTTTTCCCATTGTTTTGAAAAAAACAAAATTGTATGTGTATTTTGGCTAATTTCTTGGTCTCCTCCAGGGAAACCCAGAAACTCTGGGTACCTTTAGAATCCCTAGGATGTTGGGGAAAAAAGGACGCAAATTTGGTGTGGATAGCTTATGTGGACAAAAAGTTATGAAGGCCTAAGCGCAAACTACCCCAAATAGCCAATAAAGGGCTCAGCACTGGGGGGGGGGGAAAGGCCCATCAGCTAAGAGGTTAATGGTAACTCCGAACCTAGGCATGTTTGGTATCAAACATGTTGGAATCATACCCCAATACTTTTGCCAGTATTGGCTATATGATTCCATGCACTCTGGGGGGCTCGTTAGATGAATCCCAGCATTGATCTTACCAAACCAATCCCCCTTTCAGGGCTTTTTAGGTTCTCTCTCTTGGGTGAGTCCTCCAATTCGGCTTGCAAGATTCCAGCAGGACTCCTTTACAAACTCTACTTCAACTTCTAGCCACTGAAAGTGCGACTGGACACTCCAAGAACCAACAGTCTGCATCCACGACGAAGGCTCTGCTTGCAACATTGTTTCCACAGCTCCTTCCAGCTTCCGCAACATTTCCCCAGCCGTGCATCCTCTAAGGCAGTGGTTCCCAACCTTTTGATTTCTGTGGACCCCCACTTTAACATTAATGGAACCCAGGGACCCCCACTGAATCATCATGGGAATCCGAGGACCCCCGCCTGAGTCATTACTGGAAGCTGGGGACCTAATTTGTCAATATTTGTTAATATATTTTAATTTTCTAGGCTCTCGCGGACCCCCTGAGAAGGCTTTGCGGACCCCCAGGGGTCCCCGGACCACAGGTTGGGAACCACTGCTCTAAGGGCAGCAAGTCTGCACAAAAAGGAAGAAGGAATCTCGCTTGGAGTGAAGGAGTCACTCCCCATGCATCCGCAGGCACCAACTGCAAGGATGACCGGCTGCGTGGATGATCTCATCCTGAGCTGCGTGTGTAAGGAAATGCCTCCTTGGCATGGTTACCCCCTGACTTTTTGCCTTTGCTGGTGCCAAGTTATGATTTGAAAGTGAGCTGGGACCCTGCTAACCATGCCCCAGCACCAGCGTTCTTTCCCCAAACTGTACCTTTGTCTCCACAATTGGCACAACCCTGGCACCCAGGTAAGTCCCTTGTAACTGGTATCCCTGGTACCAAGGGCCCTGATGCCAGGGAAGGTCTCTAAGGGCTGCAGCTTGTCTTATACCACCCTGGGGACCCCTCACTCAGCACATACACACTGCTTGCCAGCTGGTGTGTGCTGGTGAGGACAAAACGAGTAAGTCGACATGGCACTCCCCTCAGGGTGCCATGCCAACCTCACACTGCCTGTGGCATACATAAGTCACCCCTCTAGCAGGCCTTACAGCCCTAAGGCAGGGTGCACTATACCACATGTGAGGGCATAGGTGCATGAGCACTATACCCCTACAGTGTCTAAAGCAAAACCTTAGACATTGTAAGTGCAGGGTAGCCATAAGAGTATATGGTCTGGGAGTCTGTCAAACACGAACTCCACACATCCATAATGGCTACACTGAAAACTGGGAAGTTTGGTATCAAACTTCTCAGCACAATAAATGCACACTGATGCCAGTGTGCACTTTATTGTAAAAATACACCCAGAGGGCATCTTAGAGAGGCCCCCTGAAAACATACCCGACTTCCAGTGTGGGCTGACTAGTTTTTGCCAGCCTGCCACACACCAGACATGATGCTGGCCACATGGGGAGAGTGCCTTTGTCACTCTGTGGCCAGAAACAAACCCTGTACTGGGTGGAGATGCTTCTCACCTCCCCCTGCAGGAACTGTAACACCTGGCAGCGAGCCTCAAAGGCTCACCCCCTTTTGTTACAGCGCCACAGGGCATCCCAGCTAGTGGAGATGCCCGCCCCTCCGGCCACTGCCCCCACTTTTGGCAGCAAGGCTGGAGGAGATAATGAGGAAAACAAGGAGGAGTCACTCCCCAGTCAGGACAGCCCCTAAGGTGTCCTGAGCTGAGGTGACTGACTTTTAGAAATCCTCCATCTTGCAGATGGAGGATTCCCCCAATAGGATTAGGGATGTGCCCCCCTCCCCACAGCCATTGGGTACTGCCCTCCCAGACCTAAACACACCCTTAAATTGGGTATTTAGGGGCTCCCAGAACCGAGGAAGATAGATTCCTGCAGCCTAAAGAAGAAGGACTGCTGACCTGAAGACCTGCAGTGAAGACGGAGACGACAACTGATGTGGCCCCAGCCCCACCAGCCTGTCTCCCTACTTCGAAGAAAACTGCAACAGCGACGCATCCAACAGGGTCCAGCGACCTCTGAAGTCTGAGGTCTACCCTTCATCTAAAGGACCAAGAAGCTCCCGAGAACAGCGGCCCTGTTCAAGAAACTGCTTTTAAAGACCACACGTTTCCCGCCGGAAGCGTGAGACTTTCCACCCTGCACCCGACTCCCCCAGCTCAACCTGTGGAAAACCAACACTACAGGGAGGACTCCCCGGCGACTGTGAGTCCGTGAGTAGCCAGAGTTGACCCCCCTGAGCCCTGACAGCAACGCCTGCAGAGGAAATCCAGAGGCTCCCCCTGACCGCAACTGCCTTCTTCAAGGAACCAGACGCCTGGAAACCACACTGCACCGGCAGCCCCCAGGACCTGAAGGAACCGAACTCCAGTGCAGGAGCGACCCTCTGCCTAGCCCAGGTGGTGGCTACCCCGAGGAGCCCCCCCCTGTGCCTACCTGCACCGTTGAAGAGACCCCCAGGTCTCCCCATTGATTCTTATTGAAAACCCAATGCCTGTTTGCACTCTGCACCCGGCCGCTCCTGTGCCGCTGAGGGTGTACTTTCTGTGCCTGCTTGTGAAAGATATTTTTCTATATAAAAACCTATTGGCCTGGAATTGTCTTTGAGTGTGTGTTCCTCATTTATTGCATTTGTGTGTACAACAAATGCTTAACACTACCCTCTGATAAGCCTACTGCTCGACCACACTACCACAAAATAGAGCATTAGAATTCTCTTTTTACCACTATATTACCTCTAAGGGGAACCCTTGGACTCTGTGCACCCTATTTCTTACTTTGAAATAGTATATACAGAGCTAACTTCCTACAGCGTGGATCATGCATCACGAATGGTGGTCCAGACTAGACCTCCTGGTCCTCTCTGCCAGCTGTCCAGCTTTGGTGGAGGTATGCCCTTTCCTTCCCACGCAGGACAGTACCCCCGTGCACTACGTCTCTTGCAGCTGCCAAAGCTTGTTTGCATCTCTTCCAAGGGATCTTCAGGCTCCATGTAGCCTCAGCCCCCAGCACTCATTCCTGAGAACGCACACGCCTCTGCGTGCTTCCCCTGTGACATGAGACCCTTCTTCAGTAGTGCTGCGTGGGTTCCTCTGTGACTGTTTCTCGCCCAGTGGGTCTCCTGTGGGGGCTGCCTCTTCTTCTGTGGACTCTCTGCCTTGTTGAGGGTCCCCCTTTGATTTCCCCCCCATGGGTTGAGTCCTCCTGGACCTTCCTGGTCCCCTGCAGCTTTCATTTTTTGCTTTACCATGACTTCTGCCTTTGCCAAGGCTTGTTGGTGGCTTTTTCACACCACTGACCGACTGCAATCTTCTATCCAGCATGGGACGTTGATTGCATCCTCCAGGAACTCTTCACCTTCTCCAGAGCTGCGGTTTCTGACCGTCGTCTTCTCACCATCGACCAGCTCCTACATCTATAGCTGGGTGGGTAGTAGCTCATACTGCTCCTGGACTCTTCTGTGACTTCTGGGCTTGGTCCCCTTCTTCCACAGGTGGTCTTGTTCAGGAATCCACCGCTGGTTTCTTGTAGTCTTGTCTGGGTGTTGCATTTTCTTCTTTTCGTTCCTTTTGGGTGGTTTGGGGAAAATCTAGTAACCTGCTCCTTTCCTCCTGGTCACTAGGGGGCACTGTGGTACTTACCTTTGGGGTTCCCTTGTACCCACAGCTTCCCTCTACACATTCCACTTACCTAGGTGGGGGTCCTGTGTTCGCATTCAATTTTTTCAGTATTTGGTTTGGGCTCCCCCTAGGGTCACTATTGTCTATTTGCCTTTGCACAGTTTTTTTAACACTTCTATGCCTATTGCTGATACCTATAGTACATATTTAGTGTGCTACTTACCTCCTATTGGAAGGTTGCATTTCCAGTACTTTTTCGGTATTGTCACTAAAAAAAAAGTACCTTTAATTTTGTAACACTGAGTGTTTCCTTTCATATGTGTAAGTGCTGTGTGACTACAGGGGTATTGAATGAGCTTTGCATGTCTCCTCGATATACATTGGCTGCTCATCCACAGCTACCTCTAGAGAGCCTGGCTTCTAGACACTGCCTACACTACACTAATAGGGGATAACTGGAATAAAGTGTAAGTACCTTAGGTACCCACCACACACCAGGCCAGCTTCCTACGTCATGTCTCTGTCAAAAAGCCACGTCTCTAGTCTCCTTCTGAAGTCCTCCAGGGAGGGAGCTATTTGGCGATGTAGGGGCATGCTGTTCCAGGACTTGGTTGCTGTGTAGGAGAAGGAGCTGCCTTCTCTGCGGCTGCAATTGATGCAGGGTCTGTACGCGAGGTTTAGTAAGGTGAAGCATAGTTGTCTTGCTGGTAAATAGAAGCTCAGTCAATGGTTGATGTAGGACGACCCTAGGTTGTGGAAAGCCTTATATGCGAATATGAGGATTTTGAATTTGCATCTCCTCTGGATGAGGAGCCAGAGGAGGTTCCTGAGGTGTGGGGTGATGCTTCAGCGCTTGGGAAGATTGTGAATGAATCTGACTGCGGTGTTCTGTAGAGTCTGGAGTCTTTTGAGTAGCTGGGAGGACACTCTGGCATACACAACATTGACCCTTTAGGAGACAAGGACAGACTTGACAACAAAAACACCCCTTATTTCTTTCATGCCGCATAGATCCATAATCATTTAGGAAAACATCCTTTGTTATATATAAAAAATATATTCTCTAATCATACACAGAAAATTCATAAAAAGAATCCCCCATCATATCACCAGAAAAGGACAGAAAAAAGTGCGAAAAGATCAAGTGCTTGTGATTAGAAAAAAGAAGAGATAATCGATCTCCCACTTAACCATTCAAAAAAATATAAACTTAAAAAGCCAGCCTGTTGGTTAACCCTTTTTCCGCATTGAACCAATGTTCGTTTTTATCAGAATTCAATTCCCACTTAAGTCCATCATTAAATATTCGGATCGTTTCGCACTTTGTTCTGTTTTATGATGGGGGATTCTTTTTATGAATTTTTGTGTATGTGTAGAGAATATATATTTTTATATATAATAAAGGATGTTTTCCTAAATGATTATGGATCTATGCTGCATGAAAGTAATAAGGGGTGTTTTTGTTGTCAAGTCTGTCTTTGTCTCCTAAGGGGTCAATGTTGTGTTGTTAAAAAAAAAAAAAAAAAAAACTTTTACCCAGACCCTTTGGGTTTTAAATGGGTTACCCTCTTTGGTTTATAATACACCTACATCATCTAAACAGTCCTTCAAGATGGTGCCTGTCAAGCCGATGACTACATCGACGAGAACCGTCTGCACGGCATCGTCAACGACACCTACTACCACAACAGTTTACACTGTGTGCTCCGTCTCCAGTGTCTTGATGTCTACAACGCAGTCAACGGCCTCCTCTGTCAGGTCATCAACGCTGAAATTGATGGTGGCCTCACCTCTGTCGATGATTCCAACGTCGAGAACATCGTCGACGATGGCATCCTTGTCGACGCCTCCGACGGGATTCATTCACTCGTCATCACCGCCGACGACAATGCCGTCGATGGTGGATATTCCAGTGAAACCAAAAACGTTGAAGTCCCTGACACCGTAGCGCACATCACCCAGTAAGGTTTCACCTCTGATTCCTTCTCATCTTTTAGAGGGTGATGAAATGGATGAGGAAGGGCCATTTAGGGCGGACCATAGTCTTTCTGAGCTACATATAATGTGTCAGGATCTGGGAGATGATAACCAGTACGACCCGCCGAAATCAATTCTTCCCGATACGAATAGTGATCATCATGAGAATAAAAGGACTATGCCAGGATCTCTTATTTCAGACCTCCAGCTGATGTTAGCGGACTATAGAAAAAGATTTCCACCCGTTGAATCTGAAGTCCAGCAGACAATTATGCCTTCACCGGTACTTCCTCCTTCTACGCCCGTCAGATCACAGGTGTTACCTTAGGATGTGCCACCACACACGCCTCATTCGGCCCCACCACAGGACCCGTTGACATCCGACGATGACAGGGAGGAAGGGGAATTGACAGATCATATTTCGGAATGGGATGACTATCAGATACCTTCACCATCTTCACCCTCTCCAGTCTCTGCAGACTTTCCACCAGGGGGCATTGGTGGATTTCACAGTTTGTTGGAACGGGCAGCAAAAAGGTTTGCTCTACCTATGCCGACAAAGCAGATGGACTGTTTTCTCTAGGACTTTAAGGAGCCCTTTCAGAAAAGCGTAAAATCAATGCCCATTGTAGACTACATATGGAGCGAGGGTATTAAGGTCATGAAGAATCCCGCCACTGTTACTGTGGTCTTGTCCCGCTTGGACAAGAAATAGAGGGCGCCAGATGACGCCCCAGCGTGCCTGACTGGTCATTCCAAACCAGATTCCGTTATTACTCAAGCAGCGCAGTCTCTAAATCCTTCAGCTCCAATCTCTGCTCCACCTGATAAAAAGGGAGAAGGCTTGATAATATTGGGAAGGGTTTATCCTTGATGTCATCCCTCACAGTGAGAATGTCAAACTCATTAGCTGTTCTAGGAAGATATGACAGGCAGCTCTGGGCTGACATATAGCGCCTTACATAGACTATCTTATAGAGGAATCAAAAGCTGAAGTGCTGAAGATACTACAGGAGGGGGAAAAGGCTTCAGCGGAAGTCATCAATTGTGCAATGGATATTGCTACTATGGCTTTTCAGCAGCTGGAAGGTGCAGCTGTTTTAAGGAGGCAGGACTGGCTTCGCGCAACATCTTTTAGACCGGAGGTCCACAGCAAAATTCTTGACTTGCCTTTCGATGGGAAAGCTCTTTTCAGGAAGCATGTTGATGAAGCTCTGCAAGCTATTAAAACAGATAAGGACACGGCAAAGTCCCTTGGTACTCTGCAGTTCAGAAAGCAGCCCTTTTGGGGTGCTAGCGGAAGTTGATATCCATCCTACAGAGGGGGGTTCCAGCACTATAAATGTCCTGCTTACGGCTCAAATATACAATCCTTTCAAGCCCAGTATCAGCAGCGGCAACCTCTGCAGGCAGCATATGCTAGAACTGCGCATAGAGCAAGAGCAGGACGACAGTCGGGAGAATCAGGTTGCAGGCAATGATTTTTTTTCCTTACCCCGGCTACTTATCCTTCTTCAAGTCTCATTGTAGGAGGAAGTATTTCCCAATATCTGCAAAATTGGCATGTGATCACCTCCGGCCGTTGGGTGTTGAACTTTATTCAATTTGGCCATGTACTAGAGTTCATGCAAATCCCACCACCCAGACCCCCTCCTCCATGCACACCATCCATCCAGTCGATGCTCAAGAAAGGAGCTATAGAAAGGGTCCCAGCTCAGGACAGAAACAAGGGGTTTTATTCTTGTTTTTCTTATTCAGAAGAAGCGGAAAAATTGGTGTCCACTCCTTGATCTCAGAGACCTGAATACTTACCTCAAAAGGCAGTCATTCCGCATGATTACGCTGCAGGATATCATTTCACTTCTCAATCCAGGAGGTTATATGTCAACCTTAGATCTTCAGGACGCAAACTTCCATATCCCTATTCATCAGTCTCGCTGAAAATTCCTCAGATTTGTGGTAGCCGGGGACCCTTTCCAGTTTAAGGTACTTCCTTTCAGCTTCAAATTGGCCCCCAGAATTTTCACCAAGCGCCTGGCTCCAGTAGCGGCTCAGAAGGCACAAATTTCAGGTCTTTCCATATCTGGACGACTGGCTCATCAAGGCAAAATCTACCTCGCAGACTCGGAAAGCGACAGAGGCTTGCATAGGCCTATTTGTCAAGCTAGGCCTAACTATCAATCACAACAAGTCAGCTCTCCAACCCCTGAAAGTAAGGACTTTTCTGGGAGCAGTTCTAGACACATCCAGTTCCAAAGGGGCTCCCACAAAAGAGCAACAAAGGAAACTGATCTCTTTAGCCAGTCACATTAAAAAAGGTCTGTTTCAGTCACAAGATGACACTGATCCATGGGACCTCTGTGATGATCCAGTTTCAGATAATAGTCCAGAGTGCTATCCATCAAAGCCATCACCCCCAGAGGATAGCACCTCATATACACAGGTTCTAGCCAGGGCAGCGGCATTTCACAACGTAGCCATGCACACAGAACCTCTTGAGTATGACTTCTTTTTTAACACATTGTCCTCAACTCACGCCATCTACCAGAGTCTACCCATGCTTCCTGGCATGTGAAAACATGCACATCAAATCTTCCAGGAACCAGTTAAACCAAGGGCTATTACTCCAAGGGTAGAAAAGAAATATAAGCCACCACACTCAGACCCAATTTTTATTACCCAACAGCTACCCCTAGATTCCGTAGTGGTCAGCTCAGCAAGGAAGAGGGCTAACTCAGAGTCCTCTGGGGACGCACCCCCTCCAGATAAAGAAAGTAAGAAATTTGATGCTGCAGATAAAAGGTTGGCATCACAGGTAGCTAATCAATGGGGTACAGCCAATTCACAGGCCCTAATGGCCAGAAATGACAGGGCTCACTGGGATGAGATGAAAGACATTAGCCAGCATCTTCCCAAGGACCAACAGAAGAGAGCCCAGCAGATAGTAGAAGAGGGACAGGCAATCACAAACAACCAGATCAGGTCAGCGTTAGACTCCGCAGACACAGCTGCAAGAGCTATTAATACGGCTGTCACCATTAGGCGACACTCATGGCTTAGGTCGTCAGGAATTAAACCTGAAATTTAGCAGGCTGTCCTCAACATGCCTTTTAACGAGCAAGAACTATTCAGCACACAGGTTGATACAGCCATTAACAAAATGAAAAAAGACGCCGACACTGCCAAAGCTATGGGGGCGCTTTATTCAACCCAATACAGAGGCTCATTTCGAAAGCCTCAATATAGGGGAGGCTTTAGACACCAACCATCTGAGCCATCTACCTCCCAAGCCAAACCCTCTTACCAGACGCAATACCAGAGAGAAGGGTTTCGGGGAACCTACAGGGGACAATTTCCCAGATCTAGAGGATAATACCAGCCCTCAAAGCAACCCACTCATACCAAACAGTGACTTTACCAACATCTTCCCTCACCACACTTCCCCTGTGGGAGGAAGACTACAAAAGTTCCACACCCACTGGTTACCCATCACAACAGACAATTGGGTGTTATCCATTATCCAACATGGTTACTACATAGAGTTCACACAAACTCCTCCAGATATTCCCCCAAAAACGCACAAACTTCCATATCAACACATTTCAATGTTGCAAACAGAGGTACAGGCACTGTTACTCAAACAAGCCATAGAACTTGTGCCACATCACCAGAAAGGAACAGGGGTTTACTCCCTGTATTTCCTCATTCCAAAAAAGGACAAAACATTAAGACCAATACTAGATCTCAGGACTCTCAATCTCTACATCCGATCAGAACACTTTCACATGGTAACACTACAGGATGTAGTCCCACTGCTACAACAGCAAGATTTTATGGCAACACTGTATCTAAAAGATGCGTATTTTCACATACCCATCCATCCAGCTCACAGAAAATATCTCAGGTTTGTAATACAAGGAAAACTTTACCAGTTCAAAGTGTTACCTTTCGGGATAACAACAACTCCCAGAGTATTTACAAAATGCTTTGCCGTAGTCGCAGCATACATACGGAGACAACATATACATGTCTTTCCATATTTAGACGACTGGCTAATAAAATCCAACACTCACAGTGCCAACATCATACACGTTATGTAATAAATACTCTACACACACTAGGGTTCTCAAACTACCCAAAAATCACACCTACAACCAGCGCAAATACAGCAGTATTTAGGAGCCACATTAAACACCCAAAGAGCACTTGCAAGCCCAACTCCACAAAGGGTACAATCGTTCCACAGCATATGGCCAAAAATCCAGCCAAACAAACAGTACACAGTCAAATTTGTCATGAAACTGTCCCAAACGCAAGATTAAACATGCAGCCGTTACAACAGTGCCTTGCAAAACAATGGTCGCAGGCACATGCTCATCTTCAAGATCTAGTGTTGATAGACCACCAAACACACACATCGCTTCAGTGGTGGAATTCCACAAATTTAAACAAAGGGCGGTCATTTCAAGACCCTGTGCCTCACACCATTCTTACAACAGATGCATCAGTGATTGGATGGGGAGCACATCTCAACAATCACAACATTCAGGAACAATGGGACACCAAACAAAAACAACTTTACATAAATCACTTAGAACTGCTAGCAGTGTCCCTAGCACTAAGAGCTTTCCAACCTCTTCTTGTTCAAAAACACATTCTCATCAAAACAGACAATATGACAACAATGTGCTACTTAAACAAGGAGGAACCCACTCATCACAACTTTGCCTTCTAGCACAAACAAATTTGGAACTGGGCAATTCACAACATTCACCTGGTAGCTCAATATATTCCAGGGATTCACAATCAATTAGCAGACGGCCTCAGCCTAGATCATTAGCAAACACACGAGTGGGAAATTCACCCCCAAGTGCTTCACAAATACTTTCGCCAGTGTGGAACACCAGACATAGACCTGTTCGCCACCAACCACAATGCAAAATGCCCAAACTTTGCGTCCAGGTACCCACACCCTCGATCCAAGGGCAATGCTCTATGGATGAGATGCTCAGGGATATTTGCTTATGCTTTCCCCCTCTCCCGCTCATTCCATTTCTGGTCAACAAGCTGTGTCAAAACAAACTCAAACTCATACTTATAGCACCAACGCGGGCACGTCAACCATGGTACACAACATTGTTAGACCTGTCACTAGTACCACACAACTTCCAGCCCAACACTAGATGGCAGGACCTGTGCATAGCATGTGAATCTGCAGCGGAACATGCGACGAACAGATGTACACTGGGTAAGTGACATTTTCCATATATATATATATATATATATATATATGTTCGATGGCATGTGTAGCTGCAGATACACATGCTGTGCGTATCCTTACACAGACCAGCATTTGGTCTGTAATTTGTGTTTGTCACCCGAACACAAAGAGGATACCTGTGAGGCCTGTCGGGCATTTCGGTCGAAAAAGACGCTCGCTACGGGACCGGAGAGCTCGAAGGCTTCAAATGGCGTCGACGCCGTCAGGATACCAAGATGTCAAAGAAGAGGAGACTTTCTCCATTCCAGACTCGGACGAGGGCAAAAGGGAGCAGCCGGCGAAAACCGTGAGTAAAACTGCCCCGGCCAAGACTCACACCAAAATAATGAAAGCCCAGGGGACGCCACCGCCCGCAGGCCATGGCTTAACCCGTAAACACGGTGACCAACCATCGGCAACGAAAAAGGGCACACACGTGTCGAAGACATCCGACTCCGGTCGAGATACCGGCACAGACCATACTCGGCACCGAGATTCTGGCTCCGACCAAACTCGACACCGAGATACCGGCTCCGACCAAAGTCGGCACCGAAAGATTGGCACTCCGAAACCGAAAAAGGTGGCTTCGGAGCCGAAAAAGACTGCGGAAAATGTTTCAGTGCTGAAACACCCAGCATCGGAGCCAAAACAGAGCTCCTACTCCGAAGAACAAGGCCTTCCATCACAACTTCAAGGCCATAAATTTGGACAAGAATTAGAGCTGGGAGAGCCGGACTATACGCAAAGAAGGCTCCATATTCAGAAAGACACAGGGAAAATAAGAACTCTTCCCCCTATTAAAATGAAAAGGAAACTTGCTTTCCAAGAAACAGATAAACAGCCAAAAGCAAAAGTGGCTAAAGAAAAAACTCCACCACGTTTTTCGCCACAACCATCGCCACAGCACTCACCGCAACTGTCACCAATTGCAACACCCCCAATGATGCAATATCCGACGCACACAGGGATGAGCCAGGATGACCCAGATGCATGGGATCTATACGATGCACCAGTATCTGACAATAGTCCAGATTGCTACCCGGCAAGACCGTCACCACCAGAAGACAGTACTGCTTGCATGCAGGTGGTGTCCAGAGCAGCTACTTTTCACAATGTAGCACTGCATGCTGAACCTATTGAGGATGGCTTTTTATTCAATACTTTGTCATCAACACACAGCCAGTACCAGTCTGCAGATGTTACCAGGGATGTCAAAACACACAAAACACGTGTTTCAAGACCCCGTCAAATGCAGAGCCATTACACCTAGGGCGGAAAAGAAGTACAAGCCTCCCCCTACGGACCCAGTGTACACCACGCAACAACTAACACCTGACTCAGTGGTAGTAGACGCAGCCCGCAAAATGGCAAACTCAGACTTCTGGGGATGCACCACCACCCGACAAAGAAAGTCGAAAGTTTGATGCAGCGGGGAAAAGGGTTGCAGCACAGGCAGCCAATCAGTGGCGCATTGCCAATTCACAGGTTTTATTGGCAAGATAGGACAGGGCTCATTGGGATGAAATGCAGCATTTTATTGAACATCTTCCCAAGGAGTTTCAAAAGCGTGCACAACAAGTGGTGGAGGAGGGCCAAAGTATCTCCAACAACCAGATACGATCAGCTGTGGACGCAGCGGACACAGCCGCCAGAACTGTAAACACAGCGGTCACTATTCAGAGACACGCATGGCTACGCACCTCCGGATTTAAGCCAGAGATCCAGCAGGCTGTGCTTAATATGCCCTTTAATGGACAACAGTTGTTTGGGCCGGAGGTGGATACAGCTATAGAGAAGCTAAAGGAGGACACTGACACGGCCAAAGCCATGGGCGCGCTCTACTCCCCACAGAGCAGAGGCACCTTTAGGAAGCCACACTTTAGAGGGGGGTTTCGAGCCCAAAGCACAGAACCCTCAACCTCACAGGCCAGACCCACATACCAGGGCCAGTATCAAAGAGGAGGCTTTCGGGGACAATATAGAGGTGGACAGTTCCCTAAAACCAGAGGGAAATTCCAAAGACCCCACAAAATAAACAGTGACTTCAATGTCACAAATCCCCAACACATAACACCAGTGGGGGAGAGACTCACAGATTATTACAAAAATTCGGAAGAAATAACTACGGACTCGTGGGTCCTAGCCATTATCCAACATGGTTATTGCATAGAATTCCTACAATTGCTACCAAATGTGCCTCCAAGAACACACAACATGTCCAAACAGCACTTGGATCTGTTACAACTAGAAGTCCAAGCGTTGTTACAAAAAGAGGCAATAGAACTAGTACCCGACCATCAGAAAGGAACAGGTGTTTATTCCCTGTATTTTCTAATACCAAAAAAGGACAAAACTCTTAGACCCATCTTAGATCTCAGAACACTGAATCTCTTCATCCAATCAGATCATTTCCACATGGTAACACAACAGGACGTAGTCCCCTTACTAAAACAAGGGGAATACACGGCAACACTGGATCTAAAAGATGCATATTTTCACATACCCATCCATCCATCTCACAGGAAATACCTCAGGTTTGTAATACAAGGCAAACATTACCAATTCAAAGTGTTGGCATTCAGAATAACAACGGCCCCCAGGGTATTTACAAAACCTCTAGCTGTAGTAGCAGCTCATATAAGGAGACATCCCATGCACGTATTCCTGTATCTAGACGATTGGCTAATAAAAGCCAACACTCAACAACAATGTCAAATTCACACCCAATATGTAATAGATACTCTACACAAACTAGGGTTTTCTATAAATTACCAGAAATCACATTTACAACCATCCCAAATACAGCAATACTTGGGAGCAGCACTCAACACACAAAGAGCAATTGCCACTCCAAGTCCACAAAGAGTTCAGTCGTTTCAAAATATAAAATCAAGCATGCAGCCAAACCAACAATACACGGCCAGGTTTGTGATGAAACTACCAGGCATGATGTCATCATGCATAGCTATTGTCCCAAACGCAAGGCTACACATGCGGCCCTTACAACAGTGCCTAGCAAGACAATGGACACAGGCACATGGTCAACTCCAAGATCTAGTGTTGATAGACCGCCAAACACACACTTTGCTTCAATGGTGGAACCCTGTAAATTTAAACAAAGGGCGGCCTTTTTAAGACCCAGTGCCTCACGCCATTATCACAACAGACGCCTCCATGATTGGGTGGGGAGCACACCTCAACAATCACAGCATACAAGGTCAATGGGACAGTCAATAAAAACAACTTCACATAAATCAATTAGAACTGCTAGCAGTCTTTCTAGCACTAAAGGCCTTTCAGCCCCTTCTAGCCCACAAACACATTCTTGTCAAGACAGACAATTTGACAACAATGTATTATCTAAACAAACGGGGGGACACACACTCGTCACTGCAATGTCTCCTAGCACAAAAAATTTGGCATTGGGCAATTCACAACAACATTCGCCTGATAGCACAATATATACCAGGCATTCACAATCAGTTAGCCGTCAATCTCAGTCGAGATCACCAGCAAACTCACGAGTGGGAAATACATCCCCAGATTCTACAAGATCACTTATACCGCTGGGGGACACCAAACATAGATCTGTTTGCAACAAAAGAAAACGCAAAATGCCAAAACTTCGCGTCCAGATACCCACACCCTCAGTACAAGGGCAATGCTCTATGGATCAGCTGGTCAGGGATATTTGCTTACGCTTTTCCCCCTCTCCGGCTCATTCCTTTTCTGGTCAACAAACTGTGTCAAAACAAACTCAGTCTATTACTCATAGCACGAACGTGGGCTCGCCAACCGTGGTACACCACACTGTTGGACTTCTCAGTAGTACCGCACATCAAACTACCAAACAGACCAGATCTGTTAACACAACACAAACAACAGATCAGACACCTGAATCCAGTATCGCTCAACCTAGCAATTTGGCTCCTGAATCTTAGAATTTGGATATCTAAACCTTTCAAAAGAGTGTATGGAGGTAATTAAACAAGCAAGAAAATCCACAACAAGATTGTTATGCTAATAAATGGAAAAGCTTTGTTTACTGCTGCCAGGCTAATCAAATTACGCCACTAAACATTAATTAAGAACATTATTTCAAACAACTTCAATTCCTACAGGCTGACCACCGCTTTTGGGAGGATTACTGCTTTGTAGTCTATGCACAGCATGTGTATCTGCAGCTACACATGCCATTGAAAGGAAAATGTCACTTACCCAGTGTACATCTGTTCGTGGCATGTTGCGCTGTAGATTCACATGCGCCCTCCCACCTTCCCGGGAGCCTGTGGACGTTTTAGTTGTATGTAAATTGTAAATATGTAAATAAATATTCCTTTACTGCACACTATGTACATACATGTTCGATGGCATGTGTAGCTGCAGATACACATGCTGTGCACATCCCGCCATCTGGTGTTGGGCTCGGAGTGTTACAAGTTGTTTTTCTTCGAAGAAGTCTTTCCAAGTCACGAGACCGAGGGACTCCTCCCATTTCGACTCCATTGCGCATGGGCGTCGACTCCATCTTAGATTGTTTTTTTTCCGCCATCGGGTTCAGACGTGTTCCTTTTCGCTCCGTGTTTCGGGTCGGAAAGTTAGTTAGAATCTCGGAAAAAACGTCGGTATTGTTTGCGTTCGGTAACGGGTTAGTTACAACAGATCAACACCGAATTTAGAAGAGTTCCGGTGGCCCTTCGGGTTTTTTTCGATCCCCCGTCGGGGCCTGGTCGGCCCGGCCACGTGTGAATTCAAGGCTGATGGAACGGACCCCATTCCGCTTCTGTCCAAAATGCCATAACAAGTATCCGTATACGGATCAGCATCTCGTCTGTAACTTGTGCTTGTCCCCAGAGCACAAGGAAGATACTTGTGAGGCCTGTCGAGCGTTTCGGTCCAGAAAGACGTTAAGGGACCGAAGAGCCAGAAGACTGCAGATGGCGTCGACGCCGACAGAACAAGAACATTTCGAGGAAGAAGAAGAGGAAGCTTTCTCTATCCACGAATCGGACTCTGAAGAGCTCGAGGCCGAAGAAACGCCGAAAACCGTGAGTAAGACGTCGAAACATAAGACTCACGAGAAGTCAACAAAAGCCCAGGGGACGCCACCGCCAACAGGCCATGGCTTAACCCCAAAAAGCGGTGACCGAGCCAAGTCACCGACAAAGGGCACGCTGGTGTCGAAGTCATCCGACTCCGGTCGAGATACCGCCACACAGCAATCTCGGACCCGAGACATCGGCTCAGAGAAATTTCGGCACCGTGACAGCGGCACCGAACAAATTCGGTACCGAGACACCACCACGCCGAAAATTACAAAGGTTTCTTCGGAGCCTAAAAAGACCTCCGAAAAAGTTTCGGTTCCGAAACATCCAGCCTCTGAGCCGAAAACAGGTTCCTATACAGAGGAACAAGGATTGGCCTCCCAAATGAAAAAACATAGATTTGGAGAGGAACTTCAAGCTGTAGAGCCAGACTATACTCAAAGGAGGCTCCACATTCATCAAGACACAGGGAAGATAACCACGCTTCCTCCAATTAAAAGAAAAAGAAAACTTGCCTTTCAAGAAAAGGACAAGGAGCCACAGGCAAAGGTGGCAAAGAAAACAACTCCACCACCTTCTCCACCACCATCAGTGCACACATCACCAGTAGCAACTCCTCCACTGATGCACTCCCGACTCATACTGCCATGAGTCAAGATGATCCCGATGCATGGGACCTTTACGATGCTACAGTATCGGACAACAGCCCAGACTCGTACCCTACCAGGCCGTCCCCTCCTGAGGACAGTACATCTTACACACAGGTGATCGCAAGGGCAGCTGCTTTCCATAACGTCACCTTGCATTCAGAACCAATTGAGGATGACTTCTTGTTTAACACGCTAACCTCCACTCATAGCCAGTCCCAAAGACTACCTATGCTCCCAGGAATGCTAAAACATTCAAAACAAATCTTTCAGGATCCTGTTAAAGGCCGAGCCATAACTCCAAGGGTGGAGAAAAAGTACAAGCCACCGCCAACAGATCCTGTTTATATTACAACGCAGTTAACTCCAGACTCAGTAGTTGTCGGGGCAGCTCGTAAGAGAGCAAACTCTCATACCTCGGGGGACGCACCACCTCCAGACAAAGAGAGTCGCAAATTTGATGCTGCGGGCAAAAGGGTTGCAGCAAAAGCAGCAAACCAATGGTGAATTGCCAATTCACAAGCGCTTTTGGCAATATATGACAGAGCTCACTGGGATGAGATGCAACATTTGATAGAACACTTAACCAAGGAGTTCCAAAAAAGAGCACAACAAGTGGTGGAAGAAGGACAAAGTATCTCTAATAATCAGATACGGTCTTTTATGGATGCAGCAGATACGGCTGCAAGGACAGTAAATACTGCAATAACAATAAGAAGGCACGCATGGGTCCGCACGTCAGGTTTCAAGCCGGAAATCCAACAAGCCGTGCTAAATATGCCATTTAATGAACAGCAGTTGTTTGGGCCGGAAGTCGACACTGCTATTGAGAAACTCAAGAAAGACACTGATACGGCAAAAGCCATGGGCGCACTCTACTCCCCGCAGAGCAGAGGCACATTTCGCAAAACACCTTTTAGGGGAGGGTTTCGAGGACAACCTACAGAAACCACAACATCGCAAACAAGGCCCAC
Organism: Pleurodeles waltl; assembly: GCF_031143425.1. Classification (NCBI taxonomy): domain Eukaryota; kingdom Metazoa; phylum Chordata; class Amphibia; order Caudata; family Salamandridae; genus Pleurodeles; species Pleurodeles waltl. Next base: position 755,463,495 of record NC_090449.1, on the reverse strand, counting down.
TTACCAAAGCCAATATCAGCGGGGAAGTTTTCGGGGGCAATATAGAGGGGGACAATTCCAAAGAAGTAGAGGAAAATTCCAAAGCCCCAAAAGTCCTCAAAATAAGCAGTGACTCACAAGTCACACATCCCCATCACATAACACCTGTGGGGGGAAGATTAAGCCAATTTTACAAACATTGGGAGGAGATAATAACAGATACTTGGGTACTAGCAATTATCCAGCATGGTTATTGCATAGAATTTCGCGAATTCCCTCCAACAGTCCCACCGAAAACACACAGTATGTCGAAACAACATATAAATCTTCTAGGATTAGAAGTTCAAGCATTGCTCCAAAAAGAGGCAATAGAATTAGTACCAAAACAAGAACTAAACACAGGAGTTTACTCACTGTACTTTCTGATACCCAAAAAAGACAAAACTCTTAAGACCTATACTAGATCTCAGAATATTAAATACATACATCAAATCAGACCACTTTCACATGGTTGCATTACAAGAAGTAATCCCACTGCTCAAACAAAAAGACTACATGACAACACTGGATCTAAAGGATGCATATTTCCATATACCAATACATCCTTCACACAGAAAGTACCTAAGGTTTGTATTCCAAGGGATACATTACCAATTCAAAGTGTTGCCATTCGGAATAACAACTGCGCCAAGAGTTTTTACAAAATGTCTAGCAGTAGTAGCTGCACATATCAGAAGGCAGCAAATACATGTGTTCCCGTACCTAGACGATTGGTTAATCAAAACCAACACGCAAATACAGTGTTCACAACACACGAATTACGTCATAGAAACCCTACACAAACTAGGTTTCTCAATCAATTACTCAAAGTCACACCTTCTGCCGTGTCAAACACAGCAATACCTAGGAGCAACAATCAACACAGTAAAAGGAATTGCCACTCCAAGTCCACAAAGAGTCCAAACATTCCACAATGTAATACAAGCCATGTATCCAAACCAAAAGATACAGGTCAAATTAGTAATGAAACTCCTAGGCATGATGTCCTCATGCATAGCCATTGTCCCAAACGCAAGGTTGCACATGCGGCCCTTACAACAGTGCCTAGCATCACAGTGGTCACAGGCACAGGGTCAACTTCTAGATCTGTTGTTGATAGACCGCCAAACATACATCTCGCTTCAATGGTGGAACACTATAAATTTAAACCAAGGGCGGCCTTTTCAAGACCCAGTGCCACAATACGTAATAACGACAGATGCATCCATGACAGGGTGGGGAGCGCACCTCAATCAGCACAGCATCCAAGGACAATGGGACATTCAGCAAAAACAGTTTCATATAAACCACTTAGAACTGTTAGCGGTGTTTCTAGCTCTGAAAGCATTTCAACCCATAATAACCCACAAATACACTCTTGTCAAAACAGACAACATGACAACAATGTATTACCTAAACAAACAGGGAGGAACACACTCGACACAGTTGTGTCTCCTAACACAAAAAATATGGCATTGGGCGATTCACAACCACATTCGCCTAATAGCACAATTTATTCCAGGGATTCAGAATCAGTTAGCAGCCAATCTCTCTCGGGATCACCAACAGATCCACAAATGGGAAATTCACCCCCAAATACTGAACACTTACTTGAGAATGTGGGGAACGCCACAAATAGATCTATTTGCAACAAAAGAAAACTCAAAATGCCAAAACTTCGCATCCAGGTACCCACAACATCAGTCTCAGGGCAATGCACTATGGATGAACTGGTCAGGGATATTTGCGTACGCTTTTCCCCCTCTCCCACTTCTTCCATATCTAGTAAACCAGTTGAGTCAAAACAAACTCACTCATACTAATAGCACCAACATGGGCAAGGCAACCTTGGTACACAACACTACTAGACCTTTCAGTAGTACCTCATATCAAACTGCCAAACAGACCAGATCTGTTAACACAACACAAACAACAGATCAGACATCCAAATCCAGCATCGCTGAATCTAGCAATTTGGCTCCTGAAATCCTAGAATTCGGGCACTTAGACCTCACACAGGAATGTATGGAGGTCATAAAACAGGCTAGAAAACCTACCACTAGACACTGTTATGCAAATAAGCGGAAAAGATTTGTTTATTAATGCCATAATAATCAAATTCAACCTTTACACGCATCTGCAAAAGAGATAGTAGGATACTTACTACATTTGCAGAAATCTAAACTAGCTTTCTCTTCCATTAAAATACATCTTACGGCAATTTCAGCTTACCTGCAAATTACGCACTTAACTTCATTATTTAGGATACCAGTCATAAAAGCGTTTATGGAAGGCCTAAAGAGAATTATACCACCAAGAACACCACCAGTTCCGTCATGGAACCTTAACATTGTCTTAACACGACTCATGGGTCCACCTTTTGAGCCCATGCACTCTTGTGAAATGCAATACTTAACGTGGAAAGTTGCATTTTTTATTGCCATCACATCTCTAAGAAGAGTGAGTGAAATTCAAGCATTTACTATTCAAGAACCATTTATTCAAATACACAAAAATAAAGTTGTTCTACGGACCAATCCTAAATTTTTACCAAAAGTAATCTCACCGTTCCACTTGAATCAAACGGTAGAATTACCAGTGTTCTTCCCACAGCCAGATTCTGTAGCTGAAAGAGCACTACATACATTAGACATCAAAAGAGCACTAATGTACTACATTGACAGAACAAAACTAATTCGAAAGACAAAACAACTATTTATCGCGTTTCAAAAACCTCATACAGGAAATCCAGTTTCAAAACAAGGCATTGCTAGATGGATAGTTAAGTGCATTCAAACCTGCTATCTTAAAGCTAAAAGAGAACTGCCTATTACACCAAAGGCACACTCAACCAGAAAGAAAGGTGCTACCATGGCCTTTCTAGGAAATATTCCAATGAACGAAATATGTAAGGCAGCAACATGGTCTACGCCTCATACATTTACCAAGCACTACTGTGTAGATGTGTTAACTGCACAACAGGCAACAGTAGGTCAAGCTGTACTAAGAACATTATTTCAAACTACTTCAACTCCTACAGGCTGAACCACTGCTTTTGGGGAGATAACTGCTTATTAGTCTATGCACAGCATGTGTATCTGCAGCTACACATGCCATTGAACGGAAAATGTCACTTACCCAGTGTACATCTGTTCGTGGCATTAGTCGCTGCAGATTCACATGCGCCCACCCGCCTCCCCGGGAGCCTGTAGCCGTTCAGAAGTAGATCTTAAACATTTGTAAATATATTACTTTAAACTTCATTATGTACAGACGCATTCACTCCATTGCATGGGCACTATTACTAGCATACACAACTCCTACCTCACCCTCTGCGGGGAAAACAATCTAAGATGGAGTCGATGCCCATGCGCAATGGAGTCAAAATGGGAGGAGTCCCTCGGTCTCGTGACTCGAAAAGACTTCTTCCAAGAAAAACAACTTGTAACACTCCGAGCCCAACACTAGATGGCGGGATGTGCACAGCATGTGAATCTGCAGCGACTAATGCCACGAACAGATGTACACTGGGTAAGTGACATTTTCCATCTACTCCATTGCATGGGTACCTCTAGTATCCTTACTTTACCAACTCCTACCTCACCCTATGAGGGGAAAACAATCTAAGATAGAGTTGAGGCCCATGCGCAATGGAGCCGAAAGGGAGGAGTCACTCAGTGCCTATTCACACTATCACAGAGAAGAGGTGTCACTTGATCCTTTGACTCAAAAAGATTCTTAGAAGAAAAACAACTTGTAACACTCTGCCCAGCACTAGATAGCGGACGTATACAAAGCATGTGAATCTGCAGCCTTATATGCCACAAACTGATGTATACTGTGTAAGTAACATTTTCTATATATATATATATATATATATATATATATGTTCGATGGAATGTGTAGCTGCAGATACACATGCTGTGCACATCCCGCCAACTAGTGTTGGGCTCAGAGTGTTACAAGTTGTTTTTCTTCGAAGAAGTCTTTTCGAGTCACGAGATCGAGGGACTCCTCCCCTTTCGGCTCCATTGCGCATGGGCGTCGACTCCATCTTAGATTGTTTTCTTTCCGCCATCTGGTTCGGACGTGTTCCTCTTTGCTCCGTGTTTTGGTTCGGAAAGTTAGTTAAATTCGGAAAATTCGACAGTATTATTTGCGTTCGGTATCGGGTTAGATAAAGCAGATCGACACCGAATTTTGAAGATCTCCGGTGGCCCTTTGGGGTTTCGATTCCCCGGCGGGGCCTGGTCGGCCCGACCACGTGCGTCTTCAAGGCTAATGGAACGGACCCCATTCCGCTTCTGCCCCAAATGCCACAAGTATCCTTACACAGATCAGCATTTGGTCTGTAATTTGTGTTTGTCTCCTGAACACAAAGAGGATACCTGCGAGGCCTGTCGAGTGTTTCGGTCGAGGAAAACGCTAAGGGACCGGAGAGCAAGAAGACTTCAAATGGCATCGGCGCCGTCAGGACACCAAGACTTGGAGGAAGAAGAAACCTTCTCCATTGCTGACTCGGACGAGGCCAAAACCGAACAGACGCCGAAAACCGTGAGTAAAACACCCCTGGCCAAGACTCACGGAAAATACATTAAAGCCCAGGGGACGCCACCGCCGACAGGCCACGGCTTAACCCGAAAATTAGGTGACCGTCCATCGGCACCGAAAAAGGGCACACATGTGTCGAAGTCATCCGACTCCGGTCGAGATATCGGCACAGAACAGACTCGACACCGGGTCAGAGCAATCTCGACATCGAGATACTGGCACCGAGATATCGGAACACCGAAAGCCAAAAAAGTGTCTTCAGGACCAAAAAAGATGGTTGAAAAGGTTTCGATACCGAAACATCCGGCTTCGGAGCTGAAACCAAGTTCCTACACTGAGGAACAAGGCCTGTCCTCACAAATGCAAGGACACAAATTCGGACAGGAGCTAGAAGCAGGGGAGCCAGATTACACACAGAGAAGGCTCCACATTCAAAAGGAGACAGGAAAAATCAGAACTCTCCCTCCAATCCGAATGAAAAGGAAACTTGCTTTCCAAGAAAAAGACAAGCAACCACAGGCAAAGGTGGCAAAACAAGTAACTCCGCCACCATCACCACATCCATCACCAATGGCTACCCCACTGATGATGCAGTCTCCAACGCACACAGGGATGAGCCAAGATGATCCTGATGCATGGGATCTTTATGATGTGCCTGTATCAGACAACAGTCCCGACAGTTATCCAGCAAGACCATCACCACCTGAAGACAGTACTGCTTACACACAGGTGGTGTCCATAGCAGCCGCATTTCACAATGTCACCCTGCACGCAGAACCAATTGAAGATGACTTTTTGTTTAATACTCTGTCGTCCACACATAGTCGGTACCAGAGTCTTCCTATGTTACCAGGAATGTTGAAACATGCAAAGCAAGTATTTCAAGAGCCTGTGAAAGGCAGGGCCATCATTCCTAGGGTGGAGAAAAAGTACAAACCTCCCCCAACAGACCCTGTGTACATCACGCAGCAATTGACACCGGACTCTGTGATAGTAGGTGCAGCTCGCAAAAGGGCGAACTCACACACCTCGGGAGATGCACCACCACCCGACAAGGAAAGTCGCAAGTTCGACGCAGCAGGGAAAAGAGTCGCGGCACAAGCAGCGAACCAATGACGCATTGCCAATTCACAGGCCTTGCTATCGAGATATGATAGAGCTCATTGGGACGAAATGCAACACTTCATAGAACATCTACCCAAAGAGTTCCAAAAGCGTGCACAACAGGTGGTGGAAGAGGGCCAAAGTATCTCTAATAACCAGATACGGTCAGCAATGGATGCAGCAGACACAGCTGCAAGGACTGTAAATACGGCGGTCACCATACGGAGACACGCATGGCTACGCACCTCAGGATTCAAGCCAGAAATTCAACAGCCAGTGCTTAATATGCCTTTTAACGGACAGCAGTTGTTTGGGCCGGAGGTGGACACTGCTTTCGAGAAACTTAAAAAGGACACAGATACGGCCAAGGCCATGGTCACATTCTACTCACCACAGGGCAGAGGCACATTTCGGAAAACACCATTTAGAGGGGGGTTTCGGGGACAAAGCACAGAACCCTCAACCTCCCAAACCAGACACACATACCAGAGCCAGTATCAGAGAGGAAGTTTTCGGGGACATTACAGAGGTGGACAGTTCCCTAAAACTAGCGGAAAGTTCCAAAGTCTCAAGACCAATCAAAATAAACAGTGACTTCAGTGTCACAAATCCCCAACACATGACATCAGTGGGGTGGAGACTAACGGAGTTTTACCAAAACTGGGAAGAAATACCAAAAGACACGTGGGTTCTAGCCATTATCCAACATGGTTATTGCATAGAATTCCTACGATTTCCACCAAATGTGCCACCCAAAACACACAACATGTCCAAACAACACATGGATCTATTACAGCTGGAGGTCCAAGCGTTGTTGCAAAACGATGCAATAGAACTAGTACCCAATCATCAGAAAGGAACGGGTGTTTACTCCCTGTACTTTCTCATACCCAAAAAAGACAAAACTCTAAGACCCATCTTAGATCTCAGAACACTAAATCTTTACATCAAATCAGATCACTTTCACATGGTGACACTTCAAGACGTAATCCCCTTGCTCAAACAACAAGACTACATGACAACATTAGACCTCAAGGATGCGTATTTCCATATACCCATACATCCTTCCCACAGAAAATACTTAAGGTTTGTAATCCAAGGGGTACATTACCAGTTCAAAGTGTTGCCATTCGGGATAACAACAGCGCCAAGAGTCTTTACAAAATGCCTTACCGTAGTGGCAGCCCATATCAGAAGACAGCAAATACATGTGTTCCTGTATCTGGACGATTGGTTAATCAAAACCAATACGCAAGAACAGTGTTCTCAACACACAAAATACGTTATAGAAACCCTTCACAAGCTAGGGTTCTCACTCGACTACCAAAAATCACACCTACAGCCGTGTCAAATACAACAGTACTTAGGAGCAACAATCAACACAAAAAAAGGGATTGCCACTCCAAGTCCACAAAGGGTACAGGCATTCCAAAACGTAATACAGGCCATGCACCCAAACCAAAGGTTCTAGGTAAAATTAGTGATGAAACTACTAGGCATGATGTCCTCATGCATAGCCATTGTCCAAAACGCAAGATTACACATGCGGCCCTTACAACAGTGCCTAGCATCACAATGGTCACAAGCACAGGGTCAACTTCAAGATCTAGTGTTGATAGACCGCCAAACATACACCTCGCTTCAATGGTGGAATACTATAAATTTAAACCAAGGGCGGCCTTTCCAAGACCCAGTGCCTCAATACGTGATCAAAACAGATGCTTCCATGGTAGGGTGGGGAGCACACCTCAACCAACACAGCATCCAGGGACAATGGGACACTCAACAGAAACAACTTCATATAAATCACTTAAAACTACTAGCAGTATTTCTAGCATTGAAAGCATTTCAACCACTAATAACCCACAAACGCATTCTTGTCAAAACAGACAACATGACAACAATGTATTATCTGAACAAACAGGGAGGGACACACTCGACACAATTGTGTCTCTTAGCTCAAAAGATATGGCATTGGGCGATTCACACCCACATTCGCCTAATAGCGCAATTCATACCAAGAATTCAAAACCAGTTAGCCGACAATCTCTCTCGGAATCACCAACAGATCCATGAATGGGAAATTCATCCCCAGATACTACAAACGTACTTCCAAAGATGGGGAACACCGCAAATAGACCTATTCGCAACAAAAGAAAACGCAAAATGCCAAAACTTCGCATCCAGGTACCCACAGCCTCACTCTCAAGGCAATGCGTTATGGATGAGTTGGTCAGGGATATTTGCATACGCTTTTCCCCCTCTCCCACTCTTTCCGTATCTAGTAAACAAATTGAGTCAAAACAAACTCAAACTAATACTGATAGCACCAACTTTGGCATGACAATCTTGGTACACAACACTACTAGACCTGTCAGTAGTGCCTCATATCAAACTGCCAAACAGACCAGATCTGTTAACTCAACACAAACAACAGATCAGACACCCGAATCCAGCATCACTAAATCTAGCGATTTGGCTCCTGAAATCTTAGAATTAGGACATCTAGTCCTTACACAAGAATGCATGGAGGTCATAAAACAGGCTAGGAAACCAACCACAAGACATTGCTACGCAAATAAGTAGAAAAGGTTTATTACTGCCATAATAATCCAATCCAATCATTACATGCATCTGCAAAAAACATCGTAAGCTACCTACTACACTTACAAAAGTCCAAGTTAGCTTTTTCATCCATTAAAATACATCTCACAGCTATTTTGGCGTATCTGCAAATTACGCATTCAACTTCATTATTCAGAATCCTAGTCATAAAAGCATTTATGGAGGGTCTGAAAAGGATTATCCCACCAAGAACACCACCAGTTCCTTCGTGGAACCTCAACATCGTATTAACACGACTCATGGGTCCACCATTTGAACCCATGCACTCATGTGAGATACAGTACTTAACATGGAAAGTAGCCTTTCTAATAGCTATCACATCTCTCAGAAGAGTAAGTGAAATACAAGCCTTTACCATACAAGAACCCTTTATACAGATACACAAACATAAAGTAGTTCTACGCACAAATCCTAAATTCTTACCTAAAGTCATATCACCGTTCCACTTAAATCAAACAGTGGAACTCCCAGTGTTCTTTCCAGAACCAGATTCTGTAGCTGAGAGAGCATTACATACATTAGACATCAAAAGGGCACTAATGTACTACATTGATAGAACCAAACAAATTTGCAAAACAAAACAATTGTTTGTTGCTTTCCAAAAACCTCATACAGGGAATCCAATATCCAAAAAAGGCATTGCCAGATGGATAGTTAAATGTATTCAAACCTGTTATATAAAAGCAAAAAGAGAACTGCCTATTACATCAAAGGCACACTCCACTAGAAAGAAGGGTGCCACCATGGCCTTTCTAGGAAACATACCAATGACTGAAATCTGTAAGGCAGCCACATGGTCTATGCCTCATACATTTACCAAGCATTACTGCGTGGATGTGTTAACAACACAGCAAGCCACAGTAGGACAAGCAGTATTAAGGACATTATTTCAAACAACTTCAACTCCTACAGGCTAAACCACCGCTTTTGGGGAGATAACTGCTTACTAGTCTATGCACAGCATGTGTATCTGCAGCTAGACATGCCATCGAACGGAAAATGTCACTTACCCAGTGTACATCTGTTCATGGCATGAGACACTGCAGATTCACATGCGTCCTCCCACCTCCCCGGGAGTCTGTAGCCGTTTTAAGTTGACAAAAAATTAAACTTGTACATTTGTAAATTTATAAATATATCACTTTTAGTCACATTATGTACATACGTACTTACTCCATTGCATGGGCACTATTACTATATACACAACTCCTACCTCACCCTCTGCGGGGAAAACAATCTAAGATGGAGTCGACGCCCATGCGCAATGGAGCCGAAAGGGGAGGAGTTCCTCGATTTCGTGACTCGAAAAGACTTCTTCGAAGAAAAACAACTTGTAACACTCCGAGCCCAACACTAGATGGCGGGATGTGCACAGCATGTGAATCTGCAGCGTCTCATGCCACGAACAGATGTACACTGGGTAAGTGACATTTTCCATATATATAATATGTATATGTGTGTGTGTATAAAATTTTAAATAATTGTATATATTCAGCCTTCTGCACAATTAGTTGAAGGATTCAAAACTTTGTATCCAGTGTGTCTACCCATGCACCCATATTGTATTATAGGTTAATGTTCAAGTTTTTTTATCAGAACTTAATGGTGTTCACTGATTAATTTGAAATCCATATGTGAGGGATGATGTTTACATTCTAAGCTATTTACCAATGGTAAATAAAAACCAAATGTGTCCCTACCAGATTTTAAGTGAGCATTTTCTTTCTTACTAACTTGAATAGCGTTGCAGCACTTCCACTTTGAACACTAATATTGCTAGGAGTACAACCAGTCTACATTTCTAAAAAGTGATAGTAACAATTTGCGGAACAGAAAGGAGTAAGTAAAAGTCTGCAAACTCCCCTTGACCATTTATGTACTCACTTCAGTTCATTATTTCTGTTCTGTTGTGTTTTAATATAAAAAATAATCTTTTCCTAATATATTGACACTATTGTGCACATTAATCGCTGCAGAGAGCTGCTTTTAAATACAGTAGAGAAAACTGTTTTATGAGTGGTCAAAACACTAGCCAGGCTTCCATCGTTATTTGTTGAACTGCGAGTTGAACGTTTGTAACACTAAACATCATATTTGTAGTATTATTCTGCTCTTAAAATAGAATTTGTATCTTCCGATATGTATCTTGTGTGATATAAAGTGTTGCATAGCACTAAAGTTGTTTTTTCTTTCAGGTCCTGAGCGAAGGAGTGTTGTAATTGACAATAGGAATAAAAAAATCACTGCATATCATGAATCTGGGCATGCCATAATAGCATATTATACCAAAGATGCTATGCCAATCAACAAAGCTACAATTATGCCTCGTGGGCCTACATTGGGACATGTAAGTTTCCGTGATGGAGATAGAACATGTTAGACAAAAATACATTTAAAGTATGCCATTACAAGCTAATTGATAAACTCAATTTTAAGCCCCAAAGTAACAATTATGTTTGTTTTACTTTCACGTAATACTTATCAGATGTTTGTGGACTGACAGGTTACAGTGGATGACATGAGTGTGCTCTGCTCCAGAAGGAATAGAACAAATATTAATTTATGTTGGCTTAGAAGCGCAAACTGTTCATAGAGAGTTTTTGGATCTACTCTTTTTAGTTCTATTCCACTGGTCAGGTTTAGTGAACAAACCTCCCAATAACAATAAAAGACCCCTTTAGAAATTATAGGTTTTTGATTCAGAATCCCTCCCTGGGATCAAATAGTTGACTTTGACTGAATCTTTATAATTCATAGCTTGTTTATTTAAAAAATCACAACTGATGCTAGTGTTAGATTTATTGCAGAATGCACACAGAGGGCATGTTAGAGATGCACCCTGTAATTCACCTAACCCTTTAGTGTGAGGCCGACCAGTCTTTGCCAGCCTGCCACTAACAGACAAGTTTCTTACCTCATGGGGTGAGAGCCTTTGTGCTATCGGAGGTCAGGAACAAAGCCTGCAGTGGGTGGAGATGCTTCACACCTCCCCCATGAAAGAACTGCAACACTTGGTGGTGAGCCTCAAAGGCTCAGACCTCCTGTTACAGTGGAGATGCCTTCCCCCTGGACCAAGCTCCACTTTTGGCAGCAGGTCCAGCGGGAAAATTAGGTAAAGCAAAGTGACCACTGCACCTAGGACTTACCCCTAAGGCGTGCAGAGCAGAAGTGACTCCCTCCTTACAAAATCCTCCTTCTTGCTTTGGATGTGAGTAGCCAATAGGGATAGGAATGTGCCCACCTCGTCAACGGAAGTGGGCACAGGAAGTGTGTAGCCACGCTCAGGGACAGTAGCCATTGGCTACTATCCTCTGACCCCTGTATTACCCCCAAATCTAGTATTTAGGGGCACCTCTGAACCTTGCTCTTCAGATTCCTGGCGACTCCACAAGAAACATCCCAGAAGGACCCCACAACCGCCCCAGATCCGCAAGCCCAGCCCACTCTGCACCCGATGCCCACGATCTGAGTCCAGGTGGCCCACCAGTCCAGAGAAGGTCCCCAGGCAATTCCGACCTTGAGTCCATCATGGATTGACCTCTTGTGGCCAACACGACGATGCCTGCAGCCTAAATCCGGATGACCCCACTGACCGGATTAGACGAAGATTCCTGACACTCAAAGGAACCCCTGCATCCTCTGCACCAGTCCCCCTCTCCTGCAGCCTTGTGATTAGCGGAAACCCAACACCTCCAGCAACGACTGCACCTGACTCAAGTACATCCTGGGCCTCCGCTGGACTCCTAGATGACACTTGCAGCATCAGCACACAGGACTCCCTTACCACAAGTGCTCCCAAGTGAAGGAACCCGACGTCTAAGGGCACCCCTGCATTCATCACCCTGAGAAAAGGACCTAAGGTGCACCTACGTCCCTGAGCACCCCAAGTCTACTACCTACCTGTCGTCGTTAACCGTGTGTTTGCTGAATACTGTTTTCCTCCACCGGATGTCATTGAGATAACTGTGAAAAGTGGTGATTTCTGAAACCGCAAAGTATTTATGCTTAAAATTCTACTTACCTGATTAAGAAGTTCTTGGGTTTGAAACATTTATAAAAATAATTATTTTTCTAAATTGCTCTCGGATTTATTCTTTAAGTGTATCTCATTTATTGCGTCTGTGAGTACAACAAATGCTTAGCACTGCTCTCTGATAAGCCTACCTGTCCTCCCACACTACCACAGAATAGAGCATTAGTCCTATCTACTTTAGCCTCTGCAAAACCATTTTGGGGATACACTGGACTCTCTGCACAGTGTACTTCAGTTTAGTGCACTGTATAGAGAGCCAGCTTCCAACATTATGTTTTATCAATTTCAAAGCTGTATTTGACTGTGAACCACTTTGTCTAACTGGGGCTTTCCACTACATCGTCTACGAGCGATACAACTGTTACATACAAACTCCTGGCTGAGAATTAAGATGGTAAGAAAAATCACTCTCCCGAATCCTAAGAAAATCAGCTCAGTCCATATGGACACGAAACTGTAATACCACAATCCAAATGTATTCACAATATTCATAAAAATCTGAAATTATACATCTAATGATAGCATTGTTCAACATAACACCCCCCTATAATTTTTATCAAAAAACATTAATCAAAGACAGACAAGACATACAACAAACACATTCACACAAATCACGTACACATATCACATTCCATTACACTTCAAACATAGAAACATGATTATCTACAACTCATATCACAAAACATTTAAACTATTGTGCAAATCAAGATAACGGTCTCAAAAACTGCAAATAAGAATAAACAACATATATACAAGTGCTGATGATAGTCCTTCGAAAGTTACTTAATTCGCTGATGATAGTCCTTCGAAAGGTCACTTACTTTATTCAGTCCGCTGCATCTTGAGAGTGAAAACACTTTCAAACTCCAACTTTCAAATCTACAAAATTAACATCCAAATGGCTTCTAGAATATCGTTCGTTCACATGTGCAGCATCCAATTCAATAGTAAGCCATCCAACTTGCCAACGCGCGTTTCGGTGGACTTGCGCAGAGAAATTGTACCACTTATTTGCCGCCACCTTCTTCAGGGCATTTAATTCTGAATAGAGCATGGAATCTTCTCTGCCGTTCTGTGTCTAATCAAAATCAATATGCATAAATCAATCACAGATACCCATAATGCCAAACATCTAAGTATACTGCGTCTGTTCACACCCACTGCCACATCCAAATTGGTGTCAGAAAGAAACCTCAAACCACATGCAGTAATCACCAAAAATCAAGACCCCACTCGTCAAAAGATGCGAGCCACCTTGTGAAGGAGAAAGCAATAAAGATTACCCGATGGCATGATGTCAAATAATACTGCTTACCAGGACCAACAGAAAGAACAAAGGTTTGTCAATTCATCATCCGATGAAATTGCTGTTTGATACTGAAAGAGGAAATAACGAAGTTTCTAAAGCGTCCAAAGCCAACTTAACTGGAGCATATACCTAACTCGCACAACTCTTCTACAATGTGCCTATAGACGCCTCTTACCTCTAATTCGTAGAAACGGGGGTCGCCCACATATAGAAACGAACTTGAATCGAATTAAACAGGACCTCCGCGTAGCTCAGTTACTTCAAGCTGCTGTGAACGTGCGGCAACCCAAGATGTTATAAACATAGAGAACGGATGTTCGCTGTCCATTCACTCTTTGCCCTAATGCGGCGGCCTTCTTAACGAGGCCAAAAATACATTAGGATAGATGCAAGAACTGGTAACCACAACAATCGCCCGGGCGGTGCCACAGTCTGCTTACTAATAACTCAGACTGAAAAATTAAAATAAAAATGCTCGAGGCATGAGCGCCAAAGGGACAATAAAATACTTAAAGCCACAATATTCTACAGGGGCCTAAATTAACCCTAACTAATCAATATATACGACAATTTCCTCCATCACACTCAAAACGAGGGGCAGCCAACACATATAATTATGAAAACTGACAACCTAACATCAAAATTACAAACCAATAATGACTATCCACATATAAATCACCATAGGACATTGTGAATTAAAAAAAAATAAACTAAGAACCCAAGATAATCAGCTACGCAGTGTCAAACACTATAGTACCATACCGACAATCACATCTAAAAACTCTCACATGGCATTGTGCCAAGGGATGTCATCATTGAGTCCTCACTTATATGTGTCTAACAAAAAAATCCAAAATACTTCTTTCTTTTTCCTTAGTTGTTCGGAACCAGACTCCTTCTTTGCAATTACTTTTTCTAAAATCACCCATCTCAATTCGTCCTCATGATGGTTCTCGGTAACCCAATGCATCACTAATGGGGCATTTGGTTTCCGAGTTCTAATCGACGATTTGTGTTCCGACAATCAAAATCTGATCTCTCTAGAGGTCTCACCCACATATCCCAGATTACATGGGCATAAAATGAGATAGATCACGTTTTTCGATCTACAATTAGTCATCCCAGTGGGAAGAATTTTCTTCCCATTGTGTGTAATCTCCTGGGTGACCAAGGCTGTTTCGCAGGCATGACAATTGCCACATTTGAAATTGCCCTTTATCTTGTCTGCTCCAGTGATAGAGCTTTTGGGCCTGTACAGGAGGACACCTAACCGCAGATTTAACCAAGATGTTTCGCAAGTTCTTATTTCTTTTAAAGGCAAATAAGGGTTTCTCTAAATATATGGCATCCGCGCTGGTGTTTAAAATATGCCACTCACAGTTGATCTTTCTAATCCTGTCATTCAGTGACGAATGATGACTACAAATGCTAGCCTCTAGCCACTATTGCATTCTTTAGCCTGAAAAAGCCAATTGCGATTGTAGTACTTCGCTCTTTTCAACGAGTTGCTGATCACTTTCTTCGGATAACCTCTTTGTTTTCATTTATCCAAAAGAACGTCTGCATGTTTCAAGCACTCTTTCATTTCGGTACACTTTCTTCTTAGTCGTAAAAACTGTGAGAAAGGAATCGCCTGTTTTTGACTGCTAGGGTGCAAACTGTCAAAATGCAGAAGAGGATTCCTAGCTGTAGATTTAGTGAACAAAGTCATTGCAAGATATCCATAAAGATGTTTAACATACACGTCTAATAATTCCACCAATTCATGATTGTACTTGATGGTGAACTTCAAATTGCTGTCACAAAGGTTCCACCATAAAAAGAACTCAAGCAACTCATGTTCTTCTCCTTTCCAAATGAAAAAAACGTCATCTATGTATCTACACCATAGATGTAAGTTCTCAAAAAAAGGAGCAATTTCATTATAAATATGTTTCTCCTCAAACACTCCAACATACAAATTGTCTACGCTCGGAGCACATGCCGCTCCCATGCTGACACCCTAAATTTGTTGATAAATTTCTCCATCAAAGTCAAAATAATTATTAAACAAAATCATCTCAAGACATTTCAAGATGAATGCATGATGGGGTTCTTCACCCAACCCATTCAAATAAGCTTCAACGCAATCTAATGCCTGTTGCTGTGGTATATTTGTATACAAAGCCTCAATGTCCATTGTGACAAGTATTTCTCATTCTGGATTATATCGCCTGTGACACGAACATACGATGGAAGTTGTGAAACTAAAGGTTTCAAGAATGTATTGACATATTTGGACAGTGGCTCTATATATGGACCGTAAGGGAGGGTCCCTAACATCTTTATGGACTTTAGGAAGTCCATATATAATAGGAAACCTAGTCTGTGTAGGTGTCAAAAGTTTGTATTCATATCCTTAATGCATCTCTTGATCTTAACCTCCGGGTTCCCTGATATTGTTCTATAAAATTCAGGGCATTGGAGCATAGTTACCATTTTTTTCTTTATATACTCTGGTGTCCAATATAACAATCCCACCATCTTTATCACAAGGTTTCACAGTAACCATCTTGTTGTCTCTTAAATTGTGCAAAGCCATAATCTCATCTCTATCTAAATTATATTTAGATTTAGGAATATGTTTAAGCATATTGTCAATCTTTTGTGCTACCGTTTTCTCAAAGATGGCCACTTCCGGTCCCACAGATTAATCTTTGTGGCCAAAAGATGGTTGATACATTCTTGAAGCCTTTAGTTTCACAACGTCCATCGTATGTCCGCGGCACGGGCGATTTTATTTCTAAACTAGAAAGGCCTACAATATAATCCAGAACGAGAAATACTAGCCACAATGGACATTGAGGCTTTGTATACAAATATACAGCAGTTTGAAGTTCACCGTCAAGTACAATCATGAATTGGTGGAATTCTTAGACGTGTATCTTAAACATCTTGATGGATATCTTGCAATGACTTTGTTCACTAAATCTACAGCTAGGAATACTCTTCTGCATTTTGACAGTTTCCACCCTAGCAGTCAAAAACAGACGATTCCTTTCTCGCAGTTTTTACGACTAAGAAGAAAGTGTACCGAAATGAAAGAGTGCTTGAAACATGCAGACGTTCTTTTGGATAAATGAAAACAAAGAGGTTATCCGAAGAAAGTGATCAGCAACTCGTTGAAAAGAGCAAAGTACTACAATCGCGATTCGCTTTTTCAGGCTAAAGAACGCAATAGTGGCTAGAGGCTAGCATTTGTAGTACATCATACGTCACTGAATGACAGGATTAGAAAGATCCCCAACTGTGAGTGGCATATTTTAAACACCAGCGCTGATGCAATGTGTTTAGAGAAACCCTTATTTGCCTTTAAAAGAAATAAGAACTTGCGAAACATCTTGGTTAAATCTGCGGTTAGGTTTCCTCCTGTACAGGCCCAAAGCTCTATCACTGGAGCAGACAAAATAAAGGGCAATTTCATATGCGGCAATTGTCATGCCTGCAAAAAAGCCTTGGTCACTCAGGAGATCACACACAATGGGAAGAAAATTCTTCTCACTGGAATGACTAATTGTAGATCGAAAAACGTGATCTCTCTCATTTTATGCCCATGTAATCTGGGATATGTGGGTTTTTCTAGAGAGTTCAGAATTCGATTGTCGGAACACAAATCGTCGATTAGAACTCGGAAACCCAATGCCCCATTAGTGATGCATTGGGTTACCGAGAACCATCATGAGGACGAATTGAGATGGGTAATTTTAGAAAAAGTAATTGCAAAGAATGAGTCTGGTTCCGAACAACTTAGGAAAAAGAAAGAAGTATTTTGGATTTTTTTGTTAGACACGTAAGAGAGGACTCAATGATGACATCCCTTGGCACAATGCCATGTGAGAGTTTTTAGATGTGATTGTCGGTATGGTACTACAGTGTTTCTGACACTACCTAGCTGATTATCTTGGGTTCTTAGTTTATTTTTTTGAATTCACAATATCTTATGGTGATTTATATGTAGATAGTCATTATTGGTTTGTAATTTTGATGTTAGGTTGTCAGTTTTCCTAATTATATGTGTTGGCTGCCCCTCGTTTTGAGTGTGATGGAGGAAATTGTCGTATATATTGATGAGTTAGGGTTAATTTAGGCTCTTGTAGAACATTTTGGCTTTAAGTATACTACTGTTCCTTTGGCGCTCATGCCTCAAGCGTTTTTATTTTTATTTTTCAGTCTGATTTATTAGTTAGCAGACTGTGGCACCGCCCGGGCGATTGTTGTGGTTACCAGTTCTTGCATTTATCCTAATGTATTTTTGGCCTCGTTAAGATGGCTGCCGCATTAGGGCAAATAGTGAATGGGTGGTGAACATCTGTTCACTATGTTTATAACATCTTGGTTTGCCGCACGTTCACGGCAGATTGAAATAACTGAGCTACACAGAGGTCCTGTTTAATTTGATTCAAGTTTGTTTCTATATGTGGTCGACCCCCGTTTCTACGAATGAGGTAAGAGGCATCTATAGGCACATTGTAGAAGAGTTGTGCGAGTTAGGTATATGCTCCAGTTAAGTTGGCTTTGGGCGCTTTAAAGACTTCGTTATTTCCTCTTTCAGTATCAAACGGCAATTTCATCGGATGATGAATTGACAAACCTTTGTTCTTTTTGTTGGTCCTGGTAAGCAGTATTATTTGACATCATGCCTTCGGGTAGTCTTTATTGCTTTCTCCTTCACAAGGTGGCTCGCATCTTTTGACGAGTTGGGGTCTTGATTTTTGGTGATTGCTGCATGTGGTTTGAAGTTTCTTTCTGACACTGATTCGGATGTGGCAGTGGGTGTGAACAGACGCAGTATACTTAGATGTTTGGCATTATGGGTATCTGTGATTGATTTATGTATATTGGTTTTGATTAGACACAGAACGGCAGAGAAGATTCCATGCTCTATTAAGAATTAAATGCCCTGAAGAAGGTGGCGGCAAATAAGTGGTACAATTTCTTTGCGCAAATCCACTGAAATGCGCGTCGGCGAGTTGGATGGCTTACTATTGAATTGGATGGTGCACATGGGAACGAACGATATTCTAGAAGCCATTTGGATGTTAATTTTGTTGAATTGAAAGTGGGAGTTTGAAAGTGTTTTCACTCTCAAGATGCAGCGGACTGAATAAAGTTAGTGAACTTTCGAAGGACTACCATCAGCACTTGTATATAAGATGTTTATTCTTATTTGCAATTCTTGAGACCGTTATCTTGATTTGCACAATAGTTTAAATGTTTTGTGATATGAGTTGTAGATAATCATGTTTCTATGTTTGAAGTGTAATGTAATGTGATATGTGTACGTGATTTGTGTGAATGTGTTTGTCGTATGGTCTTGTCTGTCTTTGATTAATGTTTTTTGATAAAAATTATAGGGGGGTGGTATGTTGAACAATGATATCATTAGATGTATAATTTCAGATTTTTATAAATATTGTGAATAAATTTGGATTGTGATATTAGTTTCGTGTCCATATGGACTGAGCTGATTTTCTTAGGATTCAGGAGAGTGATTTTTCTTACCTTTGGTATTGTTCCCTAGATTTCTCTCCTTATTGAGTTAGGGACCCTGTGTATTACTTGTTGAGAATTAAGATGGGCAATGACTCTCGCCTTGCCAGGATTGCCACACATCTGGGTCTAAAGGAGAATTCTGTTCTTGCACCCTACCTATTCATTCTTTTTCTAGCCCATATGACCGCTGTCTTGGTTTGAGTTAACTAGCCTTCATCCAAGATCAGAGACCTTCAACTCTCAAACCTACTATATGTTGATGGTGAAATCCTCGTAAGCCATACCAAAATTGGCCTTCCCTATCTGCTCAACACACTAAATCGATATTCCTAAAAATATAAGGTCATGGTGTTCAGGAAGAACATTGGAGGGAACCACAAGTGGTATTTGCAAGGCCAACCTTTTGGGTATTGTTGATATGTACAAATATCTTGATATACTTTTTGACGTCAAAGTTTCCTTTCAGCCCCAAAGATGACAAATCTCTTGAAAAAGTAATGAGTTGATACTGTTTTTCTGCACCTTATATAGCATGTTGAAAGGTCAGAGCCTTGCCCCGTCCTTAAAGATTGTTTCAGCTAAACTCTTACCAACTTTGACTTACAGCAGCGAGGCACTAAGAGGCCACAATTCAGCACTGCTAAACACAAAAATCTCAAGTGTATGGAATCTTTTTAACTACCTAAAAATGGACCAGCTGCACAGATATGCCTCAAATGTGTGATAATCAAACAATCCATTGCAAGACAGGGTGTCAGTATCAAATGCTGCTATAAGACCAAATCTACAGTTGACAAATCCTCAACATGGTGTTATTGACAGCGATAGCCAAGTGTCCAGTCATGCCAGAAAGGATACACCCGGACAGAATCTTAGAAGCCCTTGTAATAAAATCATTTTGGGATCTTAACACATATGCTGTGTTTTAAAAAACAAATTAATTGATTGTTCTGTGAAGAAGCTCTTGGCTTCTTGGAAAAAGCAGCACTATTAAAAAGATTGCACATTTGGGGACTTCTATATAATTATAAGATTTTTGAAATCACAAGCCTATATTTAGGAGAGGCATCTAGCTGCAGAAGATTTTTACATCAACAGTACCCCTGCATGCGGTCAGGTGACTTTATTTGGGGCCGTGTGTCAGCGACATTGTCAGAAGAGAAACCCTTCTGTCTCTTTTTGACAGGTTTTTCTGACATTTTGTCGGATCATTTTTGAAGTGTGTTGAAGGATGTAATCCAGGAAGGTAGAGTTTAAGCCGTGTGGCGCCTGTCACCACGCCATGTCAGTTATGGACTTGCATCTAGTGGGCTTATGGTGTCTCGAGTGCGACCACAACTCAGTTGTGTTCGGACTACTGGGCCATGGCGCCAAAAAGCTTTGAGGGCATGGTCCCTACAGCTGCGTGCAGTTCGGCAATCAACGCCACTCAGAGCGATCCCTTGGAGGTCTCAGTCCTGTGCAAGAAGAAGGTCCCAGGACCACTCCAGGAGCCCCAAGTCCTCTTTATCTCACTACTAGTCCTTGGGACATTCGGGGAAGATGCACAAGAGACTAAAGAAGTCCAAGAGATTGAGGACTTCTCCTCGTCCGTCGGCTGATGCAACGAGTTGGGAAAATTTTTGTTCCAGGCACGGTTCCGAGGAGTCATTGGCAGGTCCAGCTATGCGTCTCCCTTCATTTCCGGGAGCCGGAGCGACCCCGCTTAAATGTAAGACTTCTACAAGACCATGTGCCGTGTATATGAGCGGGTTGATCCCTCCGAGTGCCTTTGGGCCCCGTGGGGTCAGAGGTGGTCCAATCAGGATCTGCGCTGGTGGCTTCGGCCTTGGCTCCAATGGTGTCTCGTGGATCTGATCATAGATCCGGACCTGCAGCGGTCGTACCAATGTGACTTTCTGAAGGGCTGGCCCTGAAGCTTCTGGTGCACACTTGCGACGCCAGCCCTATTCTCGTTCCCAGACGACAGAGATCGACGCTAACTCGGTGCCAACAGGGCCCTTTGGTCTTAGGGCCCATTGACTGAGCATTTTATGCAGCAGCCAGGCATGAGGGAAGAATGGGAGGGATCACTGGACCCAATAAAGTACCAGTTAGACACCCCAACATCTGTGGACTGGTATGAGGACTCATCTGCAGATACTGGTTTGCTCTCTCCCTCCACCGTGGCTACTGAGAAGGGAGCATCATATGTAGTGGTTGTGAAGAAGGGCAGCAGAGGTCCTCAACCTCAAACTTACCTTTGTAGCAGTCACAGCTGACCTCATGAAGGAAGTGCTCCAGCCTGGGTCTTCCTCATCTAATCCCCTGTTGTCCTTCAACAAAGCACTGACTGATGTTCTGCTGGGAACTTGGTCCAAGCTCAGCACAGGGGCTCCTCTGAACGGGACAATTGCCCGCCGTCATCGCCCTGCTCTGGGTGATCCTAGTTTCCTTACTGTAGGAAGTTGGCTCTGTATATACTATATCAAAGTGAGAGATAGTGTGCACAGAGTCCAAGGGTTCCCCTTAGAGGTTGATAATGGCAATAATAGATAATACCAATGCTCTGTTTGTGGTAGTGTAGTTGAGCAGTAGACTTATCAGAGGGTAGTGTTAAGCATTTGTTGTACACACATAGGCAATAAATGAGAACACACACTCAAAGACTTAACTCCAGGCCAATAGGTTTTTGTATAGAAAAATAGTATTTTCTTAATTTATTTTAGAACCACAAGATTCAGAATTCAAGTAAGTACATAAATTGTGAGATACTTGACATAGGTAAATATAGAACTTTGAAGTAAAACAGTAATGTACACAGTTTGGCATAAAATGGCAATAAGCTATTTTAAAAGTGGACACTGCAAAATTCAACAGTTCATGGGGGAGTTTAGTAAAGTTTAGTTTGTCAGGTAAATAAAGTGCTTACAAGTTCAGCCTCCGGGGCATTGGCAGTCCACCGTTGGGGGTTCAAGTCAACCGCAAACACCAGCAACACAGGGCCGGTCAGGTGCAGAGGTCAAAGAGGGGCCCAAATAACATGGGCGCCTAAGGAGACT
Source organism: Pleurodeles waltl (assembly GCF_031143425.1). Classification (NCBI taxonomy): domain Eukaryota; kingdom Metazoa; phylum Chordata; class Amphibia; order Caudata; family Salamandridae; genus Pleurodeles; species Pleurodeles waltl. The sequence continues at coordinate 755,441,282 of NC_090449.1, read as the reverse complement.
AGGGGTGCTCTGGTTCTAGTCCGCTAGCAGGTAAGTACTGTGGGGAGCAGACGAGAGGGGTTTTGTAGAGCACAGGGGGGTGAGGGGGGTGGGGGGGGAGAAACAGGCACACAAAATACACCCTCAGCAGCACAGGGGTGGCCGGGTGCAGTGTGCAAAGAAGGTGTTGGGTTTTTCGTTGAAATCAATGGAGGGAACCGGGCGTCACTCTGGCGATGCAGGCAGAGCACAGGGGGGCTTCTCAGGCCAGCAACCAACTGGGCAAAGATGAGGGCCGCCTGCTGGTCACTCCTGCACCGGTAGTTGGTTCCTCTCGGGCCTGCGGGCTGCGGGTGCAGTGTTTCTTCCAGGCGTCTGCTTCTTTGTTACCGGGCAGTCGCGGTCAGGGGGATCCTCTGGATTCTCTCTGCAGGGGTCACTGTGGGGATGCAGGGAGGTCGTTTCAGGGTGGACATGCCGTCGGAGTCACCTGGGTGTCCTTGCTGCAGTGTTGGTTTCTCTGGACACGGGCCGGGGGCGTTTGGTGCAGAGTGTTGGGGACTCACACTTCAGGAGTGAGGTGGGGGTCCCTTTACAGATGGTTTCTTTATTGTTGTTTTTGACAGAGCTGCTGTCCACAGGAGTTTCTTGGTCCTTTGGTTGTAGGGCAGTCTTCTGAGTCAGCAGAGGTCGCTGGGCCCGCTGGATGCATAGCTGTTGCAGGTTCTTTGAATCTGGAGACAGGCTAGTAGGGCAAAGCAGTTGTCATCTCCTCCTCCTCTGCAGGATTTTCAGGTCAGCAGTCCTTCTTAGGTCGTCAGGAATCTGAAATCCTGGGTTCAGGGTCGCCCCTAAATACTGCATTTAGGGGTGTGTTAGGGCTGGAGGGCAGTAGCCAATGGCTACTGTCCCTGAGGGTGGCTACACCCTACTTGTGCCCCCTCCCTTTGGGGAGGGGGGCACATTCCTATTCCTATTGTGCTAAATCCTCCAAAACAAGATGGAGGATTTTCCAAGGCGGGGGTCACTTCAGCTCTGGTCACCTTAGGGGTTGACCTAGCTGAGGGGGTGACTCCTCCTTGTTTTTCTCATTATCTCCCTGGACTTGCTGCCAAAAGTAGGGGCTGTCTGGGAGGGATGGGGGGGCATCTCCAGTAGCTGGACTTCCCCGGGGCATTGTAACACAAAGCCTGAGCCTTTGAGGCTCACTGCTAGGTATTACAGTTCCTGCAGGAGGGAGATGTGAAGCACCTCCACCCAGTGCAGGCTTTGTTTCTGGCCTCAGAGAGCCCAAAGTCTCTCACCCTAGGAGGTCCGAAACCCGTCCCTCAGTGGCAGGCTGGCACAGACCCGTTAGTCCTGCACTGAAAGATTGGGTAAAATACAGGGGGCATCTCTAAGATGTCCTCTGTGTGCATTTTGTAATAAATCCAGCACTGGCATCAGTGTGGGTTTATTATTCTGAGAAGTTTGATACCAAACTTCCCAGTATTCAGTGTAGCCATTATGGAGATGCGGAGTTAGTTTTTGACAAACTCCCAGACCATATACTTAATATGGCCACATTGTACTTACAATGTTTAAGAATGGACTTAGACACTGTAGGGGCAAATTGTTCATGCAGCTGTGCCCTCACCTGTGGCATAGTGCACCCTGCATTAGGGCTTTAAGGCTTGCTAGAGGGATGACTTACCTATGCCACAGGCAGTATTTTGTGTGCATGGCATCCTGAGGGGATGCCATGTCGACTTTGCCTTTTTCTCCCCACCAACACACACAATCTGCAATGGCAGTGTGCATGTGTTAGGTGAGGGGTCCCTTAGGGTGGCACAACACATGCTGCAGCCCCAGGGGACCTTCCAGGGGTCACAGGGCCCTTGGTACCACTGGTACCTTTTACATTGGACTTATCTGTGTGCCAGAGGTGTGCCAATTGTGGAAACAAAGGTACATTTTTAGTGAAAGAACACTGGTGCTGGGGGCCTGGTTAGCCGGGTCCCAGCACACTTCTCAGTCAAGTCAGCATCAATATCAGGCAGAAAGTGGGGGGGTAACTGCAACAAAGAGCCATTTTCCTACACTTACCCAACACCCCACCCCTGAGAGCCTGGGAGTCCAGGCCTCAACTTCCCATGGTGCATTCCCATGGTGCATTCCCTGTTACCCCAAGTCCCTAGTCTGCCTTTCGCTAGCCTATCCCAGCCACTTTGCTGTGCACGCTTTTCAAGTTTTACGTGGACGGGGTACATTCTGACCCCATGGGTCAGGTAGTCGGAAGTCATCTACTACCATTCCCCCAGCAGCTGCAGCCTCTAAGCCCTCCTAGTCTCCTGAACAGGGATCATGCCTGTCCAGTTGGATGGAGAATTTATCGTCATCTCCCCCAATGGCAGACATTCACTTCAGACAGGTGTGTCCTGCAGATCATTCAGAGGGGCTTTTCCCTCCCCTTCGAATCTTCCCCTCCCTCTTATTCTTCCAACACAAGATCGGCTAACAGAGGACCATCTATCTTTGCTCCATGGGGAAGTTACAACTCTCTTGGCCAAGGGATCCATAGAAAGGAGTCCAGTATCAGAAGTAGGATGTGGCTGCTCTTCCCCAAGAAGAATGAGGGTCTTCAGCCTATCCTAGATCTCAGAACTGACCATCTCTTCCTCAAAAAGGAGAAATTCAAGATGCTCACTTTGGCTCAGGACAGGCACTAGATAAAGGAGACTGGTTGGTGGAGTTGGATTTGCAAGGTGCATATTTCCACATCTCGGTCCTGCCTGCCCACTGGTGTTACCTGCTGTTCAAGGTAGGCCACAAGCATTTTCAGTTCACTGTGCTTCCTTCTGGCTGTACCAGCGGCCCGCAAATAATCACTAAGGTGATGGCGATAGTATCATCTAATCTCTGGAGATTAGTTGTGTCAGTCTTCCCTTACTGCGACAACTGGTTGTTGAAGGCGTGCTTGCTCCAAGCTTTCATCGCCCACCTTCAGCCTACGGCAGGCCTCCTGCATTCCCTCGGGTTCACTATCAATGTGCCAGAGTCACATCTGACTCCTTCTTAGACTCTCCCTTTCATCAGAGCTGTTCTTGACACAGTGCAGTTTTGGGAGTATTCTCCCGAGCAGCGAATCTAGGATATTTGGGGTGTGAAACCAATGTATCAGCCTCTATCCTGGAGTTCAGTGAGATTAACTTTGAGGCTGTTGGTCCTCATGTCCTCCTGTAATCCTGCTAGTGAATCATGCCAGATGGCATGTGCGGGCTCTGCAGTGGGACCTTAAGTTCCAGTGGATGCACTCTTCAACATGGTCCGGATTTCAGAGGGAACCTCAAAAGACCTGCAGTGGTAGCTGAGGAACCACAGTTGGGTCAGAGGCAGACTCCTCTCAGTCCCCCAACCAGAATTCACATTGGTGGCAGATGTCACTCCTGGGATGGGGTGGCCATCTGGGAGAGGTGGAGATCAGAGGACTCTGGACTCTGGCAGAATCCGTACTCCACATCAGCTTCCTGGAGCTCCGAGCGATGTGGCTAGCATTGAAAGCATTTCTGCCCTTTGTCAAGGGAAAGATAGTGCAGGTGTTCACAGACAACACAACTGCCATGTGGTACTGCAACAAGCAGTGCGGGCTGGAGTCATGGACCCTTTAAGAAGCCAGCCTGTGTCTCTGGATATGGCTGGAACAGCAGGGCATATTCTTGGTGGTGCAAAACCTGGCAGGTTCTCAGAATGCCATGGCGGGCAAACTCAGCCGTTGATGCCTAGCGGATCACGAGTGGCATCTCCATTCGGAGGTGGGGCAAGGACTCTTTTTCAGCAGTGGGGATAACATTGGTTAGACCTGTTTGCCTCCGAAGAGAATGCGCACTGTCAAAAGTTTTGTGCATTGGAGTTTTCAAGGGGGCTATCGCTCGGAGATGTTTTTGTCATGTGTGGAGTTCAGGCCTCCTCTACGCCTTTTTGCCCATACCACTTGTGCCCAGAGTTCTCAAAAAGATCAAGAATGACCAGGCCCAAGTAATCCCTGTGGCTCTAAACTGGGCACGTAGTCTGGTATCCCGAGCTTCTTAGAATGAGCATCTGGCCTCTCATCAGGCTGTCACATAGGGAGGATCTTCTGTTGCAGCAGCAGGAGAGGGTTCACCACCCGAAGCTGTCAACTATCAGCAGGGAATCAACAGAGCAAAACACCCAAGTGGTTTACACCAGACCTACAGGAATCTAAGCGCACCTACAGACAATGAAATGTAAATGGAGGCTCATCAAATTCACCAAATACCTCACAGCCTACAAAATAGCAGTCACCACGCACCAGCAGAACATCAGAACTGCCAAAAAAGCTGCCTTTCAAGCACACCGCAACACCAGCACGCACAACAGCAAAGAGCTCTTCATCATCGTCAAAGAGTTCATGAACCCCGAGGCAGACACCTCATCCATCCCTCCCTCCTAAGACCTCTGCTACGACCTTGCCACCTTCTTTCACCGTAAGATCCAGGACATCTATTAAGGCTTCAGGAACCAAAGCCCGCCAGCACTGCTGACCACCATGGACCTTGCACCCGACTGGATACTGAACTCCTGGACCCCCATCACCATAGAGGACACCCAAAGACTGATGAACTCCATCCACTCTGGAGCACCCTCTGATCCATGCCCTCGTCACATCCTCAATTTGGCCAGTGCCCCCATAGCACCGGAGCGCTGCCGAACCATCAACCTATACTACAAAGCTACCTCATTCCTCTCACCCTGGAAACATGCTTAAATCATCCCACTACGCAAGAAACCCACTGTCGACCTTAGGGAGCTGCAGAACTACAGACCCATCTCTCAGCTCCCTTTCCCAGTCCGGTTTCAGAAGCAACCACAGCACTGAAACCGCACTCTTAGCAGCCACTGATGACATACTCATCATACTGGACCACGGAGGCACTGCAGCACTCATCCTCCTCGACCTCTCCACTGCATTTGACACCGTCTCCCACTCCACCCTCTGTGACAGACTGCATAATGCCAGCATCCGAGACAAAGCCCTGAACTGGATCAGGTCCTTCCTTACGAGAAGAACACAGATGGTCAGACTACCACCGTTCACATCAGAACCTAAAGACACTTGCTGCAGAGTGCCCCAAGCATTCTCACTCAGCCCAGCGCTTTTCAACATCTATATGACCCCGCTCGCTAAGATCACCAAGCAACACGAGCTAACCATAGTCTCCTACGCCGACAACAACCAACTGATCCTCTTCCTGTCCGAGGACACTGTGCAAGCCAAGAGGAATTTCCACAACGGGATGAGAGCAGTTGTTGTCTGGATGGAGACCAGCTGCCTAAAGCTTAGCTTGGAAAAGACAGAGATCCTCATGATCGGCTCTACCCCTTCTCCCTGGAATGACTACTGGTGGCCCCCACTCTGGGCAATGCCACTACCCCCACGGACCATGCACACATCCTGGGCATCATCCTAGACTCCACTCTATCGATGACCTGCCAAGTTAACACCATCTCCTCATCAAGCTTCCACACCCTCTGTCACCTGCTGGAATATTTTCAAATGGATTCCCCCTGACATGAGGAAGACAGTCTCCCACGCAGTCATCACCAGCAAACTGCACTACACCAACTCATTCGATGCCTGCATTACCAAGAAACTTTAATGAAGACTACAACGAGTCCAGAATGCAGCAGCCAGACTCATCCTAGACATCCATGGATACAACCGAATCTCCTCCCACCTCAGAGACCTACACTGGCTTCCAGTCAACAAGCGCATCACATACAAACTCCTGGTTCACACCTTCAAACCACTGCACAACATAGGACCAGCATACTTCAACCACAGCCTCACCTCCTACCTACCCAACAGATGTCTCCATTCCTCCCAGCTTGCCCTTGCAGCCGCCCCCAAGATACGGAAAAGTACAGCAGGGGGAAGATCCTTCTCCTACCTAGCAGGCCGGACATGGAACACACTTTCCCTCAAGCTCAGGCAGACTACATCACTGAAGCAGTTCAGGAAGGACCTCAAGACCTGGCTCTTCAACTGAGCAGCACGTCTACATTCAGCACCTTGAGACACTATGGGTGATTACCCGCTCTTTACAAATCCTTGATTCATTGGTTGGTTGGTTTAAATCTCAACCTTTTTGCAGGGATATTGAGCGGTGACAGTTGATATCCTTTGATCTTTCTCCTGAAGTCTGTAATGTTATTTTGGCAGTCAGGCTTCCCTTTACCAAGACTGTGTACACCTGCTGATGGCAGAAATTTGTAAATTATTGTACAGGAAAGTTTATCGACCCTCTTTCTGCCTCCGTCTCAAATATCTTCTATTCATTCTTATTCTTGTCCGGCTGGGCTCTGCTCTGGGTACTCTTAAGGGCTGGCTAGCTCTCTGCTCTGTCTGCCTTCCTGCGGCTGCCTGACCAACCCTCTTTATTTAGGTCCCTTATTGTAATTAGGTTTCTCAAAGGCTTTGTACATATGTTTCCCCCTTCGCTCTTTATCATGTCTCCGTGGGACCTTAATAGAGTTCTCCAACTGCTTACCATCAATACCACCTTTCTGGTGGCAGTAACATCTGCCAGGAGGGTGAGTGAGCTGCATTCTTTGTCATCCAAGCTACCCTATCTGACTGTTTCCAGACAAAATGGTGCTTCGCACCAGGGCCTCTTTTCTTCTGAAAGTGGTGACCCTATTTCATTTGGGACAATCTGTAACCATGACCACCTTTTATGCTGCTCCACATCCCACTAAAGAAGAGGAACAACTCCACTGTGTAGACCCAAAAAGAAAGTTGTTGTTCTTTTATAGCACAAAAGATTTCTGGGTGGTCGACCAACTCTTTGTTGGGCATGTGGGAGCAAGAAAGGTCAGACAGTACAGAAGCGAATCATTTTGCGCTAGTTCAGTTTCTATATTAAATTCTACTGTGCCCTGGCCAAGAAAACCCCCTTCTCAGGGCATAAGGGCCCATTCTACCAGGGGAAAGGCTGCAACCACATCGTTGGTGCGTGGAGTCCCAGTCCTGGACATCTACCAGGCAGCAACATGTACCTCTCTGCACACGTCTGCAGAACACTACTGCCTGAACAGTCAGGTACGAAGAACTTTAGTATACTAAGTTTGTCCACAGTCGGGATGGTATTGCTTGGGTATCTATTCAAATGTAAGGAATTTGCAGCATGTATGTCTGTCAGATGAACAAGTTATTTACCTCCTGTAACACATTATCTGGTAGAGACATCATCTAGCTGCAGACTCCTTAGAGACATGTCCATGACTCCCCGCTCTGCGGGGAGATTACTAGGGTAAGAGATGATCCCTTTCAGGGCCCTAGTTTGGACATGCATTCCTCAGTTCTCTTCATGGCTCTGTGTTCCTGGCGTGGAAAGTCATGAAACGTAACTGACATCTGCATGCCTGGGTGGCACCTACATAGGTGACCGCAACGTCACTTGCAGCGCCAACAAAGCCGAGCGGAACTGCATGAAGCCGCTCGATGGTGCACGGGGTACAGTTCATGCAAAAATCTTCTGGATCCAGTCTGACACCTGGGAAAGGAATCTGCAGCTAGATATTGTCTGTACCAGATAATGTACTACCGAAGGTAAGTAACTTGTTCGAAACTGGTACCTCCGTGTTTATAAAATGCAAGTGCATGACCTTTCAGTGTTGGCGCTTACCCATGCTCCAGCACAGCCCACCATAACAACCGAACAGTGACTCAACTATTTGCAGCTTATGTGGGGCCAGTAAAGAGGACCTGGTCCATTTATTATGTATCTCAACATCACTTCTGCAGGACAGGAGGGAGCTTTTGAGGGTGGGTCTCAATCAACATGCTATCTGTTCCAGTCGGCAAGCAATCCTTGCATGTTTTAACCCAATTATCCTGAACTCTTAAATCACTAAATATTTCTAAAGGGTTGGGCACAAACTGAAGTGTCTTCACAGTGCACAGTTTAAGGAGCTAATTTGTGTCTCCGTGTACAACAGTTCTGTTTTGCATGTTAATCCTGTTCTTGTATGCAGTCATTTAAATTAATTTTGCATAATAAATTCATTTCGAAGAACTTCAAATTGTTTGAGTAAAGTGTTAAATATATTTTTAGCAGTGACAATGGGCTGTCTGAAAATATAAAAACAGATCCTTTAGAGGGTAGTTGAACGTACATGAACGCCAACAGCTTGACAAACCTCTGAGCTGCCATAGCCTTGTTTCCTGTGTCATTAGATCCCCTTGATGACTTTTCAGGAACATATCCAAAGTTCAATTACACGTGCCAGACTGACAGTTTTTTATAGGTTTCTTGTGATAAATTAAAGGCCACTAGAGGGGCTTTGTTTATATGAACCTATCCATCTGTTGGGGCTAGAATTGTCCATAGTTTCAGGATAATTTAAACATTTTCATTATCTTGAGTTCTGTTGCAAAATAGACATGTCTTTCATGGTAAATGACAAACATGTTTTTATAAGACGTTGGCACTTCTTTCTCGTCAGGTTTAGCCTTTACTAGAGAAATGCTAACTCATGTGTGCCTTAGTCATTGAGGTTAACAAATTCTGCCATGAAGAAGGAAGGGGGCTTTGGATATTTCTTTCAGATGGGTTTCTTGTGAAGGGCCTTTATTTTTCTAGATAATGTGTTGACCTTCATACAGTTTCCTCTTTGGCTGACAGACAGTTGAAGTGATTTGCCTCAACTGATACAGTCCAAGACCAAGTGAGATTTGTTCTGGGACCCTCTTTCAGATGGTTGTACACTGAAGGACTCTGAACCCACTGGGTTAAAAACTGTAAAGGCCGGAGTGCCAGCAAATTTGCAACTAGAGTATTACTTGTAAATCTTGAACCTGTGGTTCTTAAAATAAACTAAGAAAATATATTTTTCTATATAAAAACCTATTGGCCTGGAGTAAGTCTTTGATTGGGTGTTCCTCATTTATTGCCTGTGTGTGTGTACAACAAGTGCTTAACACTACCCACTGATAAGCCTACTGCTCGACCACACTACCACAAAATAAAGCATTAGAATTATCTCTTTTTGCCACTATCTTACCTCTAAGGGGAACCCCTGGACTATGTGCACGCTATTTCTTACTTTGAAATAGTATATACAGAGCCAACTTCCTATACGTGGTTTCCTCAATAGATGTATTTTTCAGTTCCTTAAACTGAAAAGGCAGATTTCTGCTGTAATCCTTGAAGCTTGGAGGGGAAAAGGCTGTAAAGTTATTGATTTGAAGATCACCCAAGCAGTTTATTTAGATGGTCTCTCTTTCAAAGCTTTTGCTGGTGATGATGCACTACAAGATGGGTTAACTGGAGAGGTCAGCTCAGCTGCAGATTTTTTGAGACATGGGTGCTTTGGAATGTGCTTTTGTAGGATGTTTTTTAAAAGTATCCCCAAGGTCCGACAGAGAAAGGTATTACATTTGGTATTTACAAAGGGGTCCCACTCCCTTGCCTGCTTAAGAAGGGGTGTATGTAACAATTTTGAGAACTGACAAATATACAAAAGCCACAGTAGTGACTACCACTTTATAATCTAGCTATGTTTATATACATTTCCTATTCTAACTCCAAATCTTTTTACCTTTACCATATAGTGCACATTGATATTGTGGAGTCAGTATTTGTGCAGGTTGACTTTAAAAACAAATTGTGATTCACCACTGTAAGGAAGCAGTAGTTGACCTTTTTGTACTGGAATTGCTAAAGGTGGCCACCTCAAACCTTTTTTAAGAATTAATTTGTTTGTAATTTCATAGTTTGAGCTTGTATTAAACCTTTTGCAGATTTGTTTTTCTAGACTTTGTATGCATACTTTTATAGCAGTATTTAGAAGAATACTATCAGCTACACCGACTGAAGTTCAGCTGGAGTGACTGAAGTTTGTTTGAGAGAGTAAGGCTGCTGACTGATAAAGATACCAGACTCTTGCTGGAATTCCTGAGAACAGGAATACCTACCATGAACCCAGGAGGCAGAGAGGTTAAACATACCCCAAGGAATCCCCTCACCCAATGTAGAGGTGTCCAAAAAGGAACCCAACAGCGATACTTTAGGAAAATGCCTCTGATGGCATGGTTACCCCATAGCATTTTGCCTTTTGTTGATGCTAGGTAAGATTGAAAGGGTGCTGGGACCCTGCTAACCAGGCCCCAGCTCCAGTGTTCTTTCCCTAAACAGTACATTTGTCTCCACAACTGGCACAGCCCTGTCACACAGATAAGTCCCTTGTGTGAGAAGGTAGCCTCTTTCTAGCATTGTTACCCCCTCATTTGGCCTGTTTGTGAGTATATGCCAGTGTGTTTTTACTGTCTCACTGGGATCCTGCTAGCCAGGACCCCAGTGCTCATAGTGGAAACCCTATTTGTCAGTGTGTTTTAACTCTCTCACTGGGTGTAGGAAGTTGGCTCTGTATGTGCTATTTCAAAGTAAGGAATAGCATGCACAGAGTCCAAGGGTTCCCCTTAGAGGTAAAATAGTGGTAAAAATAGATAATACTAATGCTCTATTTTGTGGTAGTGTGGTCGAGCAGTAGGCTTATCCAAGGAGTAGTGTTAAGCATTTGTTGTACATACACATAGACAATAAATGAGGTACACACACTCAGAGACAAATCCAGCCAATAGGTTTTGTTATAGAAAAATATATTTTCTTAGTTTATTTTAAGAACCACAGGTTCAAATTTAACATGTAATATCTTGTTTGAAAGGTATTGCAGGTAAGTACATTAGGAACTTTGAATCATTTCAATTGCATGTATACTTTTCAAGTTATTCACAAATAGCTGTTTTAAAAGTGGACACAGTGCAATTTTCACAGTTCCTGGGGGAGGTAAGTTTTTGTTAGTTTTACCAGGTAAGTAAGACACTTACAGGGTTCAGTTCTTGGTCCAAGGTAGCCCACCGTTGGGGGTTCAGAGCAACCCCAAAGTCACCACACCAGCAGCTCAGGGCCGGTCAGGTGCAGAGTTCAAAGTGGTGCCCAAAACGCATAGGCTAGAATGGAGAGAAGGGGGTGCCCCGGTTCCGGTCTGCTTGCAGGTAAGTACCCGCGTCTTCGGAGGGCAGACCAGGGGGGTTTTGTAGGGCACCGGGGGGGACACAAGCCCACACAGAAATTTCACCCTCAGCAGCGCGGGGGCGGCCGGGTGCAGTGTAGTAACAAGCGTCGGGTTTGCAATGTTAGTCTATGAGAGATCAACGGATCTCTTCAGCGCTGCAGGCAGGCAAGGGGGGGCTTCCTCGGGGAAACCTCCACTTGGGCAAGGGAGAGGGACTCCTGGGGGTCACTTCTCCAGTGAAAGTCCGGTCCTTCAGGTCCTGGGGGCTGCGGGTGCAGGGTCTTTTCCAGGCGTCGGGACTTAGGTTTCAGAGAGTCGCGGTCAGGGGAAGCCTCGGGATTCCCTCTGCAGGCGGCGCTGTGGGGGCTCAGGGGGGACAGGTTTTGGTACTCACAGTCGGAGAGTAGTCCGGGGGTCCTCCCTGAGGTGTTGGTTCTCCACCAGCCGAGTCGGGGTCGCCGGGTGCAGTGTTGCAAGTCTCACGCTTCTTGCGGGGAGTTGCAGGGGTCTTTAAAGCTGCTCCTCGAAACAAAGTTGCAGTCTTTTTGGAGCAGGTCCGCTGTCCTCGGGAGTTTCTTGTCTTTTTCGAAGCAGGGCAGTCCTCAGAGGATTCAGAGGTCGCTGGTCCCTTGGAAGGCGTCGCTGGAGCAGAGTTCTTTGGAAGGTAGGAGACAGGCCGGTGAGTTTCTGGAGCCAAGGCAGTTGTTGTCTTCTGGTCTTCCTCTGCAGGGGTTTTCAGCTGGGCAGTCCTTCTTCTTGTTGTCGCAGGAATCTAATTTTCTAGGGTTCAGGGTAGCCCTTAAATACTAAATTTAAGGGCGTGTTTAGGTCTGGGGGGTTACTAGCCAATGGCTACTAGCCCTGAGGGTGGGTACACCCTCTTTGTGCCTCCTCCCAAGGGGAGGGGGTCACAATCCTAACCCTATTGGGGGAATCCTCCATCTGCAAGATGGAGGTTTTCTAAAAGTTAGTCACCTCAGCTCAGGACACCTTAGGGGCTGTCCTGACTGGCCAGTGACTCCTCCTTGTTGCTTTCTTTGTTCCCTCCAGCCTTGCCGCCAAAAGTGGGGGCCGTGGCCGGAGGGGGCGGGCAACTCCACTAAGCTGGAGTGCCCTGCTGGGCTGTGACAAAGGGGTGAGCCTTTGAGGCTCACCACCAGGTGTCACAGCTCCTGCCTGGGGGAGGTGTTAGCATCTCCACCCAGTGCAGGCTTTGTTACTGGCCTCAGAGTGACAAAGGCACTCTCCCCATGGGGCCAGCAACATGTCTCTAGTGTGGCAGGCTGCTGGAACTAGTCAGCCTACACAGACAGTCGGTTAAGTTTCAGGGGGCACCTCTAAGGTGCCCTCTGGGGTGTATTTTGCAATAAAATGTACACTGGCATCAGTGTGCATTTATTGTGCTGAGAAGTTTGATACCAAACTTCCCAGTTTTCAGTGTAGCCATTATGGTGCTGTGGAGTTCGTGTTTGACAGACTCCCAGACCATATACTCTTATGGCTACCCTGCACTTACAATGTCTAAGGTTTTGTTTAGACACTGTAGGGGTACCATGCTCATGCACTGGTACCCTCACCTATGGTATAGTGCACCCTGCCTTAGGGCTGTAAGGCCTGCTAGAGGGGTGTCTTACCTATACTGCATAGGCAGTGAGAGGCTGGCATGGCACCCTGAGGGGAGTGCCATGTCGACTTACTCGTTTTGTCCTCACTAGCACACACAAGCTGGCAAGCAGTGTGTCTGTGCTGAGTGAGAGGTCTCCAGGGTGGCATAAGACATGCTGCAGCCCTTAGAGACCTTCCTTGGCATCAGGGCCCTTGGTACTAGAAGTACCAGTTACAAGGGACTTATCTGGATGCCAGGGTCTGCCAATTGTGGATACAAAAGTACAGGTTAGGGAAAGAACACTGGTGCTGGGGCCTGGTTAGCAGGCCTCAGCACACTTTCAATTGTAAACATAGCATCAGCAAAGGCAAAAAGTCAGGGGGCAACCATGCCAAGGAGGCATTTCCTTACACTGGGACCCTGCTAGCCAGGACCCCAGCGCTCATAGTTGGTGGCCCTAATGTGTATACCTGTGTAGTGCCTAACTGTGTCACTGAGGCTCTGCTAATCAGAACCTCAGTGCTCATGCTCTCTCTGCCTTTAGAATTTGTCACTATAGGCTAGTGACCACTTTTACCACTTTCAATTGGCACACTGGAACACCCTTATAATTCCCTAGTATATGGTACCTAGGTACCCAGGGTATTGGGGTTCCAGCAGATCCCTATGGGCTGCTTTTGTTACCCATAGGGAGCTCAGACAAACCTTTACACAGGACTGCCACTGCAGCCTGAGTGAAATAACGCACACATTATTTCACAGCCATTTTCACTGCACTTAAGTAACTTATAAGTTACCTATATGTCTAACCTTCACTTGCTGAAGGTTAGGTGCAAAGTTACTAAGTGTGAGGGCACCCTTGCACCAGCAAAGGTGCCCCCACATAGTTCAGGGCCATTTCCCCGGACTTTGTGAGTGCGGGGACACCATTACACGTGTGCACTACATTTAGGTCAATACCTATATGTAGCTTCACAATGGTAACTCCGAACATGACCATGTAACATGTATAAGATCATGGAATAGTCCCCTCATTCCAAATCTGGTATTGGGGAGCCAATTCCACGCATCCCCTGGGCTCCACCATGGACCCCCAGTACTGCCAAACCAGCTCTCTGGGGTTTTCTCTGCAGCTACCGCTGCTGCACCCCACAGACAGGGTTCTGCCCTCCTGGGGTCTGGGAAGCACAGTCCTAGGAAGGCAGAACAAAGGATTTCCTCTGAGAGAGGGCGTTACACCATCTCCCTTTGGAAAATAGGTGTTAAAGGCTGGGGAGAGGTAGCCTCTCCCAGCCTCTGGAAATGCTTTGAAGGGCACAGATGGTGCCCTCCTTGCATAAGCCAGTCTACACTGGTTCAAGGATCCCCCAGTCCCTGCTCTGGTGTGAAACTGGACAAAGGAAAGGGGAGTGACCACTCCCCTGTCCATCACCACACCAGGGGTGGTGCCCAGAGCTCCTCCAGTGTGTCTCAGACCTCTGCCATCTTGAATCCAGAGGTGTGAGGGCACTCTGGAGGCCTCTGAGTGGCCAGTGCCAGCAGGTGATGTCAGAGACCCCTCCTGATAGGTTCTTACCTGACTAGGTGGCCAATCCTCCTCTGAGGGCTATTTAGGGTCTCTAGTGGGCTTTTCCTAAGATAACGACTTGCAAGAATTCACCAGAGTTCCTGTGCACCTCTCTCTTCGACTTCTGCCAAGGACTAACCGCTGACTGCTCCAGGACGCCTGCAAAACCGCAACAAAGTAGCAAGAAGACTACCAGCGACATTGAAGCGCCTAATTCTGCCGGCTTTCTCGTCTGTTTCCAGGTGGTGCATGCTTTGGGGGCTGCCTGCCTTCATCCTGCACTGGAAGCCACGAAGACATTTCCAGTGGGTCAACAGAATCTTCCCCCTGCTTCAGCAGGCACCAACCTTCAGTGTCACTGGTACTCTGGGACCCCTCTCATCCAGACGAGCGTGGCCCCTGGTACACAGGGGGTGGACCCAAGTGACCCAGACTGTCCAGTGGTCCAACTGTCCAAATTTGGAGGAGGTAAGTCCTTGCCTCCCCTCTCCAAACAGTAATCCTGTGCACCACATGAACTGTAGCTACAAGGGCTTCTGTGCACATTTCCACAAAATCCTGCATGCACAGCCAAGCCTAGGTCCCCAGCACGCTGTCCTGTGATGCTCAGCTCCCTGAGTTGAGCTCCGATGTTGTGGAACCCTCTTTTGCAGTGCTGAGACGACCAACATGTTTAGAATTCTTGAACCTGTGTTCAAGGACTTCTGCGGGTGCTACCTTCTTCTGCGTGGGCTCTCTACACTGCTGAGTGCCCCCTCTGTCTCCTCTCCCATGTGGCGACATCCTGGTCCTTCTTGTGCCCGGGCAGCAGCACCCTTTATCTTCAACCGCGACTCTTGCAGCTAGCAAGGCTTGCTTGCGGTATTTTGCCAAGAAAACAACTCTGCATCCTCCAGCACTCTGTGGGACATCTTCTGCACGAAGGAGAAGTTCCTAGCACCTTTCGTTGTTGCAGAATCTTCAGCTCCTTCTATCGGGAGAGCAGCCATTTTTGCACCTTCATCCAGGGGTTTAGTGGGCTCCTGCCTCCCTGGACACTTTCACGACTCTAGGACTTGGTCCCCTTCCTTTGCAGGTCCTCAGGTCCAGGAATCTGTCTTCAGTGCTTTGCAGTCTGTTGTGGTCTTTGCAAAATCCTCTATCACGACTTTAGTGTGTTTCTGGGGAAATAGTAGTACTTTACTCCTACTTTCCAGGGTCTTTGGGTGGGGTATCTTGGACCGCCTTAGTGTTTTCTTACACTCCCAGTGACCCTCTACACACTACACTAGCCTAGGGGTCCCTGAGTGGTTCACATTCTACTTTCTTAGTGTATGGTTTGTGTTGCCCTTAGGCCTATTGCATCCTATTGTATTCTGCAGTGTTTGCACTACTTTGTTAACTGTTTACTTACCTGATTTTGGTTTGTATGTATATTTTGTGCATATTACTTACCTCCTAAGGGAGTATATCCTCTGAGATATTTTTGGCACATAGGCCCTCATTAATCCTGGCGGTCGGTGTTAAAGCGGCGGTAATACCGCACACAGGCCGGCGGTAAAAGAAAAGGAATCATGACCATGGCGGAAACCGCCAACATAGATAGCCACTTTAACACTTCGACTGCCACGGCGGTAGAAACAAACACTGCAGCGGTAACCGCCAACAGACAGGTGGAAGACAATGTACCGCCCACCCTATCACAAGATGCCTATCCACCACCTTTTCCAGGGCGGAACCAACGCTAACAAAAACACAGAAGGGTAAACACTCACCTCCCCACACCCCACGCGGAACCAGGACGCCATGGAGCCCGAATTGCAGATACCGCTGATGCTGGTCTTCCTTCTCTTCTATCAGGAGCACCAAAGACTGCGGAGGCGACCATGGTAAGTACTGCACCTACACCACAGGAGAGGGGGGGAGGGAAAAGAGAGTGACACACACGCAAAACACCCCCCACCCTCACCCACAACACCATACACACAAATACATGCAGCAACAGTACACATACACCCAACCTCCCCAACCCCCCTGGAAGAACGCAAGCACAAAAGGAAATGATTTGAACGAATGTAATCATGTGAAATCTCATTATCAAAGTTCAAAATCCAGTAAATACACTTATGTACACCAACTACACAAGTCCGGATAGTGCACCAGTCATTGTCCGTGGACCACTGGGCCCAAAATGCATGGGCGAAGCCCACACTAGATACCTGACTGGAAACGGAGAGAACACTGGAGGGGCATCAGATCAAAATGAAACAGGCACCTGAGGGGGAGAGGGAGGAGGGCACCTCAGCCAGATGAACACACAACGCCACTGCTGCACGAGGGGGGTTCCATGCCCATTGCTGTATCCTGGGGAGTGCAAAGCCACAGTCTCTCAAGTCTCTCCAGTGGGTGGTTTGCCCACTGCTTTATCCTGGGGAGTGCAAAGCCAGTCTCTCAAGTGAATGTCATTCTCCACTGGTTCTGGAGGGGGCCTGGTGCCCAGAGTTCTTCATCCTGCCAAGGACTGAGGTAGTGGATGTCATTCTCCACTGGTTCTGGAGGTGGCCTGGTGCCCAGAGTGCTCCATGTGCAGTGTGGCCGGTACAATACACTCACCTGGGTGTGCGTGGCACGACATTGGCGAGGTACAGGTAGCATGATACGCCATGGAGGCAGCGACATACCCCACACTGCTGCGGCTTCGCATTCCACCTGCAGGTGCCAACAGTGATGACTGTAATGCCTCATGGAAGCTGCCCAGGGTCCTGGAACTCACCACCAGCCTCGGACGACTGACCACTGGGGATGGTAGGCATGTCAGTGGTGGTGCCACTGTCCGAAGACGTCGCGAGCCGCTGGCGGCGGTGTCTGTGGTGGCTGTGCTGGGGGCGGGGCCTGTGGCGGCAGGGCATGTGTCAGCACCTGCTGAAGGAGAAAGCAGGATGTCTCCTGCAGCCTCGGACGGCTGCCCACCGGAGAAGAGGTTGGGGACTGTCGCAACAGCTGTAGACGTGCCGGAAGCGGTGCAGGTGGTGGTGTTCGCTGCCGTACAGGTTGGCGTGGACGTGGATAGAAGGTGCGACACTGGTCCCTCAGTCTGTGCCACCATGCCCTCTCCTGACCTGCACTGTTTTTGGCCCTTCTCCACCTTTGATGGTGGCGCAGTTGTCTTGCCACTATCCCCTTTCGTTTTCGCTGACCCCTTGGTGGCTGGTGGTTTTGGCTTCTCCCTCCGGGATGTGGGCACTATTTACACCTTGGCAGGTGGCAGATTGTCCTGGCCCTCGCTACGTGGCACACTGGCAGCCCTGATGGTTGGCGCACTCCATGACCCGCAGTTGCTGGCACCACTGTGCCTGGGGATGTGGTGGCTGAGGTGTTGGGCTGGGACCAGGAAAGCCTGGCCCTAGGGGAAGGACGGGGGGGGTGGGAGTGGTCAATGTAAGCCAGGAAAACATTTTGAGACACACTAAGATGGGTAGATGGACGGGGTTTGGGAGTGGAGTAAGAGGTAGTGGTTGTAGGAAGTGTACGTCTGCTGAATTTGGGTGAAGGTGCATGGCCTGGAGGCTGTTGTGAGGTGGATGGCTGTTGGGTGGGTGTGTGCCTGCGTTTGTGTACTTTGGGAGGAGGGCTCACAGACACACTGGGAGAGGACACGGGATGTGTGAATGGTAGTGGGGGTGGTGATTGCACGTGAGCGGTGTGTGGTGATGGGAGTGCTGGTGATGGAGGTAGTGGCTGAGGATGTAGTGCATGCAGGTGTGAGTGGAGACGAGACTGGGAGGGAGGAGGGAGACGTGGAGGAGGGGGACACAGTGGAGGAAGTGGATGTTGGTAAGTGTGCATGGGTATGTTGCTTGTGTAAGTGCCTGTGGGATGTGCGGTGCTTATGTTTGCCTGAGCCACTCTTGTGTCTTGATGTGTGTGCATGCTGGTCTGATGGTGTGCTTGGGATAGGCTGAGGTACAGGGGATTGGGTCTTGGTGGAGGAGGTTGGAGGGGGAGGCTGGGCACAGGGACAATGGCTGCCATCAGTGCTGAGGCCAGAGCCTGAAATGCTCTCTGTTGGGCTGCCTGGCCAGAATGAATGCCCTCCTGGTATGCATTTGTTTGTTGCAAATGCCTCCCAACACCCTGGATGTCATTCAGAATGGTAGACTGCCCAACAGTGAGGGATCTCAGGAGGTCAATAGCCTCCTCACTGAGGGCAGCAGGGCTGACTGGGGCAGGGCCTGAGGTGCCTGGGGCGAAGGAGGTGCCCACCCTCCTGGGTGAACGGGCACGGGACACACGCTGAGGGGCTGCTGGGAGGGCGGTGCTGGTAGGGGGGTGGCGGCTGTACCTGTTAATGCGGTGGGCACAGAGGGGCCCGCCGCCGCAAGGGAGCTCCCATCAGAGGAGGAATCGCTGTCGCTGGTCTCTGCTCCTGTCCCCGCTGTGGAGCTCCCCTCACCCTCTGTCCCACTGGTGGCTTCAGACTCTGTAGCTTCACCCTCCAGGGCCAAGTGGGATGCAGCTCCCTCCTGCTCCGGTGCCAATGCTCCTCTGCCTGATGATGCTATTGCACACAAGAACAGGGAGACCACAAAAAGGGGGGAGGGGACAGCAGAAAGACATGTTCAGTGCATGCAACACCACTACTGTAGGCGGACACAACAGACAGTGAGCAGCCCTCTGCAATACGCCATGCACTTATAGTTCCTATATTTTTCACATGCCCATGGGGTACGAGGCTTAGGCCCAATTGCTGCACACCTGGAAGTCACAGGAGCCTGACTAGGTGTAGATGGCTATTACCACTAGTGGGGTTGGTGTGCCAAATAGCCTGCCTCACAAGGGACCTTGCCTACCAAGATCGCCATGGCCTAGGGGAACCCACTGCCCACCTCGTAATGTGCGCAGACTCAGCAGAATGAGAGTGTACTCACCCTCTTGTGGCTGCTGTGATGCCCTCAAGCGCCCATCCAACTCCGGATAGGCCACCGCCAGGATCCGGAACATCATGGGGGTGATGGTGCGATGGGCACCCCTCCCACGTTGGGAGGCCATCCCCAGCTGGGCCTCCGCCGTCTTCTTGCTCCAGCGGCACAGGTCCTCCCATCTTTTACGACAGTGGGTGCTCAGTCTGTGGTAGACCCGCATGGTCCGCACGTCCTTGGTGATGGCACGCCAAATAGCCGCCTTCTGGTGGGCGCTGACCTAGAGGAATGGTACAGGGGGAAAGGACATTACTCACCCGTCCGGACCGTCATACTCATTGCTCACCAGTTCCCACCCATGCCATGACGCACATACACTCAACATCTGCACATGTAGGCCTCAGCCCCCGATTCCCCCACCCTCCCTTCTATCTTCCAGCCACACCACTCAAAGCAGGCATTGCCCATTCAGCATGCTTACAGTGTACTCACCTGTTTGTCTGGAGGACCGTACAGTTGCATGTACTGAGGGAGGACCCAATCCACTAGTTTCTCCGACTCCTCCGAAGTGAAGGCAGGGGTCCTTTCCCCAGACACATGAGCCATCATCGCTTCCAGACACAGGTCACAGCAGCCCTTGAAGTGTAGGTCCTCTCCTGTTGAAGGTCAGGTATCAAGTGAGTGACCAGACAGAAAATGGCGGTCACGTCCGCGGCGGTGTGTACCATCACCGCCGGCGTACATAGTCATTGGCTCCTCGGACCCATAGGGCCCAATGTTAACCAATGCTGAATTACGCCGCGGTCTTCGACCGCGACGGTGTACAACGCCAGCGCAGTTACCTCATGTCCCCTTGTCCCACCTTACAGTTCTGGCAGCCGCCATTTCAGGGGGCCACATGGCATTAATAATAACTGCGTCACACCTATCTAGGCCTGGAATACACACAGTTACAGGCAAATTGTGGATTAATACATTTCTGCAAATGACATTTTGTGATACCTCAGTGTTGGCTGACTCTCTGCTCGTTTTTCACCTCCATAGGGCACTTCTGCTGGGGCAGGTGATGAGATGGCAGCATCCTCCGGTGTACAGACCCCTGGTGGACCTGTCAACAATGTAAGAGAGGCACATCATAGTCACATACAGACTTGATCGTGCAACAATCCAGGAACTGTGTGCCCAGTTGGAGCCGGACCTGATGTCCGCTATCCGCCATCCCACAGGAATCCCCCCTCTAGTGCAGGTTCTGTCAGTACTCCATTTCCTGGCCAGTGGGTCCTTTCAAACAACAGTGGCCATTGCATCAGGGATGTCTCAGCCAATGTTCTCTAAAGTGTTCTCCATAGTGTTGTCTGCCCTGCTGAAACACATGTGCAGCTACATCGTTTTCCCTCAGGTGGAGGATTTGCCCACAGTGAAAGGTGACTTCTATGCCCTGGGACATATCCCCAACATCATTGGTGCCATTGATGGGACACATGCGGCATTAGTACCCCCACGCAGGAGTGAACAGGTGTACAGAAACCGGAAGAGCTACCATTCGTTGAATGTGCAGATGGTGTGTTTGGCAGACCAGTACTTCTCCCATGTGAATGCGAGGTTTCCTGGCTCAGTAGATGACGCTTACATTTTGAGGAATAGCAGCATTCCTTATGTGATGGAGCAACTCCAGAGGCACCATGTGTGGCTAATAGGTGAGGCCAAGGACCTAATACAGTGTGAATAGGTGCCTGGGTATGGGGTTGTCCCTAAGTGTTAGTGTGTGTCTAACAGCTGTCCCTCGATATTTGCAGGTGACTCTGGTTACTCCAATCTGTCATGGCTACTGACCCCAGTGAGGAATCTCAGGACATGGGCAGAGGAACGCTACAATGAGGCACATGGGTGAACTAGGAGGGTGATCGAGCGCACCTTTGACCTCTTGTAGGCCAAATTCCTGTGCCTCCATATGACAGGTGCTTCCCTCTACTACTCACCAAAGAAGGTGTGCCAGATCATCGTGGCCTGCTGTATGCTGCACAACCTGGCTTTGCGACTGCAGGTGCCTTTTCTGCAGGAGGATGGGCCAGCTGGTGGTCTTGTGGCAGCTGTGGAGCCTGTGGACAGTGAAGAAAAGGAGGCAGAAGAAGATGATATTGACAACCGAAACAACATAATCATGCAATACTTCCAGTGAGACACAGGTAAGAAGATGTCACTGCCTCCCACATCTCATACAATTGTTGGAGCTAGCATAAGTCTGTCATTTTCACTCAGTGTATGGACCCTAACTTGTCACTTTGCCTTTCCATTTCATAGATGTGGGTTTCACTTTGTACCCTCTGCTATATTTCC
This sequence comes from Pleurodeles waltl, assembly GCF_031143425.1. Classification (NCBI taxonomy): domain Eukaryota; kingdom Metazoa; phylum Chordata; class Amphibia; order Caudata; family Salamandridae; genus Pleurodeles; species Pleurodeles waltl. The sequence continues at coordinate 755,419,819 of NC_090449.1, read as the reverse complement.
TCCTGGCCTACAGCTGTGTTAAATTGGTATGTGCACAACTAAATTGGCATTGCTATATTCCATGGTTATTGCAATTACACATTTGTGAAAGCACAGACTGACTCCAGATTGTTTTTTGACTGAAGTGTGTTTATTTCTGTGCTAATAAGTGGAGGGGGTTGTAAAATGGACTGGGATGATGGTGGAGGAATGTCCATGGCAGAGTCCAGTCTATTTGGTTCACAGGTGCATTGTCCAAAGGGGCTTAGGGAGTGGAGCAATGGCAGTTTGAGGATGAACAGGGTGACAAAGTGGGACAGAAGGGTGACATCCAGGCGGGTCTCATTTCCTAGCGGGGGCTTGGCAATGTTCTCGGTCTTGTTCCTGGATCTCAGGGACCGCTTGCGGGGTGGTTCTTCATCTGCAGGGGGTGGTGTGCTGGTGTCGTGGTCCTGTGGTGCGGTGCCTCCTGTCCACTAGCGCCGGCGGAGGTGGAGGGCTGTTCATCATCCAGGCTAGTGTCATGGGCCCCTTGTTGTGCCACTGTGTCCCTCCTGGTGTTGACAAGGTCTTGCAGCACCCCTGCATTGGTGACCAGGGTGTTGTTAATGGACTTCAAGTCCTCCCTGATCCCAAGGTAGTGTTCCTCCTGCAGCCGCCGGGTCTCCTGAAACTTGCCCAGAACCGTTGCCATCGTTTCCTGGGAATGATGGTAAGCTCCCATGCTGTTGAAGAGTGCCTTGTGGAGAGTGGATTCCCTGGGCCTGTCCTCCCCCTTTCGCACAGCAGTCCTCCCAGCTTCCCTGTTGTCCTGTTCCTCTGTCCCCTGAACCGTGTACTCACTGCCACTGCCCCCAGGTCCCTGATCGTCCGGTGTTAGTGGGGTTGCCTGGGTCACTGTAGTGGTGGACACACCCGGGTGGGTGCTGTGCTGGTGTTTCCTGAGGGGGGAGGCTCTGTGGTGGCTTGTGACTGTGTCAGGGGAACCGACTGTCCCGAGGTCCCTGATGGGCTGGGTTGGTCATCTTGATCCAGTTGTGCAGATCTGCTGTCATCATTGTGGTTCTCTTCTGTGGGGGGACTGGATATGTCTGGCACCTCCTGTCCGGTGACGTTGGGTAGGGGTGTAAAAGCATTATTATTGCATCTGTGTGTGTCATCGTATGCAATGGGTGAGTGACCCTCTACTGCAGTGCTTGCATTCTTGGTTTGGTCCTTGTGTGATAGTTGGTTTGGGGTCTGTGTGGGTATCTGTACTGGACATGCTTTGGTGATGGGTGTCCATGCATTGGTGTTACATGCAGGGCTTGGTTTTGGGATGTGTGGGTTGTGTTGGTGGGGTATCTGTGGGTTGTTGGGGTGATGGGTGTGAGGGTAAAGGCGGGGTATGTGATGGCATGCAGGTAGGGTGGGGGATAAAGTAGTAAAGATTTGCCTTACCAGAGTCCAGCCCTCCTGCGAGGCCCTCAGATTGCAGTATTGCCAAGACTTGCTCCTCCCATGTTGGTTGTGGGGGAGGAGGTGGAGGTCCACCGCCAGTCCTCTGTACTGCAATCTGGTGTCTGTAGACCACGGAACGCACCTTCCCAGGTAGGTCATTCCACCTCTTCCTGATGTCATCCGGTGTTCTTGGATGCTGTCCAACTGCGTTGACCCTGTCGACGATTCTCCGCCATAGCCCCATCTTCCTAGCAATGGGGGTGTGCTGTGTAGGAGGCTGGCTTGGCTTATAGTGAGTACCTTGTGGTACTTACACCCTGTGCCAGGTCCAGTTATCCCTTATTAGTAGAACAGAGGTGTTTCTAGCAGCTTAGGCTGATAGAAGGTAGCTATAGCAAAGCAGCTTAGGCTGAACTAGGAGACATGCAAAGCTCCCACTGTACCACTTATATCATATAGCACAATATCATAAGAAAACACAATACTCAGAGTTACTAAAAATGAAGGTACTTTATTTTTATGACAATATGCCACAAGTATCTCAGTGAGTGCCCTCAGTAAGAAGGTAAGTAATATACACAAGTTATATGTAGAAAGAGGTAGAATTACAATAGGATGCAATAGGCAAACATAGGTCTAGGGGCAACACAAACCATATACTCCAAAAGTGGAATGCGAATCACGAATGGACCCCAGACCTGTGGGAGCTTGTAGAGGGTCGCTGGGACTGTACGAAAACAGTCAGGGTGTCCAAGATACCCCACCCCAAGACCCTGAAAAGTAGGAGTAAAGTACACCTTTTACCCCTAAAGAACACAATAGTCGTGATAGGGGGATTCTGCAAGAACCACAAACACCAGCAAAGCACTGAAGATGGATTCCTGGACATGAGGACCTGCAAGGCAAGGGGACCAAGTCCAAGAGTCGCAATAGTGTCCGGGGGGCAGGAGCCCAGGAAACCCCGGAGTAAGGTGCAAGGAAACTGCCTCCGGATGTAAGAAGCTTAGGATTCTGCAACAACGAAGAGAGCTAGGAACTTCTCCTTTGTATGGAAGATGTCCGACGGCGTGCTGAAGGTTGCAGAAGTGTTCCCGTGCAGAAATACCGCAAACAAGCCTTGCTAGCTGCAAGGGTCGCAGTAGAGGTTTTTAGGTGCTGCTGGGGACCAGTAAGGACCAGGATGTCGCCTCTTGGAGGAGAAGACAGAGGGGGCACTCAGCAACTCAGAGAGCCCCCACAGAAGCAGGCAGCACCTGCACAAGTACCAGAACAGGCACTTAGAAGATTTGTGCACAGAAGCCGGAGCAGCTGCAAATCACGCAGTACACAGGTTTGCAGTCTAGCGTGGGGAGGCAAGGACTTACCTCCACCAAACTTGGACTGAAGGATCACTGGACTGTGGGAGTCACTTGGATAGAGTTCCTGTGTTCCAGGGACCACGCTCGTCAGGATGAGAGGGGACCCAGAGGACCGGTGATGCAGTCTTTTGGTGCCTGCGTTAGCAGGGGGAAGATTCCGTCGACCCACAGGAGATTTCTTCTTGGCTTCCAGTGCAAGGTGAAGGCAGATGACCCCCAGAGCATACACCACCAGGAAACAGTCAAGAACGCCGGCAGGATGAGGCGCTACAATGTTGCTGGTAGTCGTCTTGCTATTTTTTTTGCGGTTTTGCAGGTGTCCTGGAGCAGTCAGCAGTCGATCCTTGGCAGACGTTGAAGAGGGAAGTGCAGAGGAACTCTGGTGAGCTCTTGCATTCGTTATCTGAAGAATTCCCCAGAGGAGAGACCCTAAATAGCCAGAAAAGGAGGTTTGGCTACCAAGAAAGGAGGATTCGTACCAAGAGAGGTGAGAGCCTATCAGAGGGGGTTTCTGACGTCACCTGCTGGCACTGGCCACTCAGAGCAGTCCAGTGTGCCCCCAACACCTGTTTCCAAGATGGCAGAGGGCTGGGACACACTGAAGGAGCTCTGGGCACCTCCCCTGGGAGGTACTGGTCAGGGGAGTGGTCACTCCCCTTTCCTTTGTCCAGTTTTGCGCCAGAGCAGGGCTGGGGGATCCCTGAACCGATGTAGACTGGCTTATGCAGAGATGGGCACCATCTGTGCCCATCAAAGCATTTCCAGAGGTTGGGGGAGGCTACTCCTCCCCAGCCCTTCACACCTATTTCCAAGGGAGAGTGTGTAACACCCACTCTCAGAGAAAATCCTTTTTTTTTTACCTTCTTGGGCTGGGGCTGCCCAGACCCCTGGAGGGCAGAATCCTCTCTGAGGGGTTGGCAGCAGCAGCAGCTTCAGTGGAAACCCCGGAAAGGCAGTTTGGCAGTACCCGGGTTCTGTGCTAGAGTCATGGAATTGTCTGGGGTGACAATTCCATGATCTTAGACATGTTACATGGCCATGTTCGGAGTTACCATTGTGACGCTATACATAGGTAGTGACCTATGTATAGTGCACAAGTGTAATAGTGTCCCCGCACTCACAAAGTTTGGGGAAGTTGCCCTGAATGATGTGGGGGCACCTTGGCTAGTGCCAGGGTGCGCACATACTAAGTAACGTGACACCCAACCTTCACCAGGTGAAGGTTAGACATGTAGGTGACTTATAAGTTACTTATGTGCAGTGAAAAATGGCTGTGAAATAACGTGGGCATTATTTCACTCAGGCTGCAGTGGCAGGCCTGTGTAAGAATTGTCTGAGCTCCCTATGGGTGGCAAAAGAAATGCTGCAGCTCATAGGGATCTCCTGGAACCCCAATACCCTGGGTACCTAAGTACCATATACAAGGGAAATATATGGGTGTACCAGTGTGCCAATGAGAATTCCCCCTTAGGTCGTTCCATCTCTTCCTGATGTTATCCCTAGTTCTTGGATGCTGTCCCACTGCGTTGACCCTGTCGACAATTCTGCGCCATAGCTCCATCTTCCTTGCAATGGATGTCTGCTGCACCTGTGATCCGAATAGCTGTGGCTCTACCCGGACGATTTCCTCCACCATGACTCCTCAGAGAAACTGTTGTTGAGGTGCCATAATGTGGTGTGGGTAATGTGTGAGGGGATGTGTTGTTGTGTGTTGTTTGAGGTGCGTGGATGTTGTGTAAGTGATGGTGTTGTGTGTCTGTGGATACTGGTGTTGTTTAAGGTAGTGTCTCTCTCTGGGCTCCTTTCAAATTTCTGGTAGTAAGGGTTTATATTGGATTGGGTGTGTGGGTGTGGTGTGTGTGTATGTGTATCAGGTGTGTGTATTTCGAATTGTCCAATGTGGTTGTGTTTTGTATATGTGTGTGTATTTTGAGCGCGGCGGTGTGTACTGCCAATGGCTTACAGTGGTTGAAAGTCCGCCGGGTTGATTCGTGGGTCATGATAGTGTGGGCGTATTCTTGTTGGTGTGACAGTGTGGGGTTTGTTATCGCCAGTTTATCACTGACCTTTGGTGTGGCGGACTTGTGTGGGTGTCTGTATTGTGGCGGATTCCAAGCTGCAGGTCGTGATACCTGTAGCGGAATTCCACTGCCGCAGCGGTATGTTGGTGGTCTTCTGCACGGCGGTAAGCGCGAGTTACCGCCAGGGTTGTAATGAGGGCCATAGTCACTAAAATGAAGTACCTTTATTTTTAGTAACTCTGAGTATTGTCTTTCTTATGATATAGTACCTATGTGATATATAAGTGGTATAGTAGGAGCTTTGCATGTCTTCTAGTTCAGCCTAAGCTGCTCTGCTATAGCTACCTCTATCAGCCTAAGCTGCTAGGACCCTACTAATAAGGGATAACTGGACCTGGCACAAGGTATAAGTACCATTGGTACCCACTATAAGCCAGGCCAGCATCCTACTCCTCGTAAATGGTACCAAGGGCCCTGTGGCCAGGGAAGGTCTCTAAGGGCTGCAGCATGTATTATGCCACCCTGGGGACCCCTCACTCAGCACATGCACACTGCCTCACAGCTTGTGTGTGCTGGTGGGGAGAAAATGGCGAAGTCGAAATGGCACTCCTCTCAGAGTGCCATGTCCACAACCCACTGCCTGTGGCATAGGTAAGTCACCCCTCTAGCAGGCCTTCAGCCCTAAAGCAGGGTGCACTATACCACAAGTGAGGGCATAGTTGCATGAGCACTATGCCCCTACAGCGTCTCCCAAATTCTTAGACATTGTAAGTGCAGGGTAGCCATAAAGAGTATATGGTCTGGGAGTTTGTCAAACACGAACTCCACAGTTCCATAATGGCCACACTGAATACTGGGAAGTTTGGTATCAAACTTCTCAACAATAAATCCACCCTGATGCCAGTGTGGGATTTATCAAAAAATGCACACAGAGGGCATCTTAGAGATGCCCCCTGTATACCAGTCAAACTCCTAGTGTTAGGCCGACCAGTTTCTGCCATCCTGCCACATCCAGACGGGTTTCTGGCCACATGGGGCGAGTGCCTTTGTCACTCTGTGGCCAGGAAAAAAAAGGCTGTCCTTGGTGGAGGTGCTTCACACCTCCCCCTGCAGGAGCTGTAACACCTGGCGGTGAGCCTCAAAGGCTCAAGCCTGGTGTTACAGCGCCCCAAGGAAATCCAGCTAGTGGAGATGACCACCCTTCCGGACACAGCCCCCACTTTTGGCTACAAGTCCAGAGGAGATAATGAGAAAAACAAGGAGGAGTCACCCATCAGGCAGGACAGCCCTTAAGGTGTCCTGAGCTGAGGTGACCCCTGCCTTAAATTCTTCTTCTTGTTTTGGAGGATTCCCCCAATAGGGTTAGAGATGTGCCCCCTTCCCCTCAGGGAGGAGGCACAAAGAGGGTGTAGCCACCCTCAAGGACAGTAGCCATTGGCTACTGCCCCTAGACCTAAACACACCCCTAAATTGAGTATTTAGGGGCGACCCTGAACCCATTAAATCAGATTCCTGCAACCTGAAGTAAGAGGAAGGACTGCTGACCTGAAAGCCACGCAGGAGACTGAGACGACAACTGACTTGGCCCCAGCCCTACCGGTCTGTCTCCAGACTCAGAGAACCTGCACAGCGACGCATCCAGCTGGACCAGCGACCTCTGAAGACTCAGAGGACTGACCTGCCCTTAAAGGACCAAGAAACTCCAGAGGACAGCGGTTGTGTCCAAAACTGCAACAAAGAAACCATCTTTAAAGATACTCCAGCCTCACTCCAGAAGCGTGAGTCTTCACACTCTGCACCCGACGCCCCTGTGTCCAGAAGAACCAACACCACAGAGAGGACCCCCAGGCGACTCCAACAACGTGGACACCTTAACTTGACCTCCCTGCACCCCCCACAGCGACAACTGCAGAAAGGATCCAGAGGAGCCCCCTGACTGCGACTGCCCGGTAAGAAAGGAACCTGACGCCTGGAAGAAGCACTGCACCCGCAGCCTCCAGGACCGAGAGGAACCAACTACCAGTGCAGGAGTGACCAGCAGGCGGCCCTCATCCTAGCCTAGTCAGTGGCTGGCCTGAGAAGACCCTCCTGTGCCCTGCCTGCATCGCCAGAGTGACCTCCAGGTCTCTTCATTGATTCCTATCTACAACCCGACACCTACTTTGCACACTGCACCCAGCTGCCCCTGTGCCACTGAGGGCGTATTTTGTGGGCCTGTTTGGGGACCCCCCCCAGTGCTCTACAAACCCCCCCCCCCCCCCCCCCCCCCCCGTCTGCTCCCCAAGGACGCAGGTACTTACCTGATAGCAGACTGGAACCGGAGCACCCCTTTTCTCCCTAGGTGCCCATGTTATTTGGGCCCTATTTTGACCTCTGCACCTGACCGGCCCTGTGTTGCTGGTGCTGTGGGTGTTTGGGGATAATGTGAGGTGGGCTGCCTATGCCCAGGAGACTGAAATTGAAAGTGCTTTACTTACCTGAGAAACTGACTATTACTTACCTCCCCCAGGAACTGTTGATTTTTGCAGTGTCCACTTTTAAAATAGCTTATTGCCATTTTTACCAAAACTGTGTTTACTACTGTTTTAATTCAAAGTTCCAAACTTAACTGTATGTAGTTCTGATTCTTGTGGTTCTAAAATAAATTGCGAAAAGAATATGTTTCTATATAAAAACCTATTGCCCTGGAGTTAAGTGTGTCCTCATTTATTGCCTGTGTGCGTACAAGAAATGCTTAACACTACCCTTTGATAAACCTACTGCTCAACCACACTATCACAAAATAGAGCATTAGTATTATCTAATGGTGCCACTATCAACCTCTAAGGGGAACCCTTGGACTCTGTGCACACTATCTCTCACTTTGAGATAGTACATACAGAGCCAACTTCCTACAGACAGGGATAGGCTACTAAGGTGGGAGGCCATTAGGCCTTTTTCCTTTTTCCACTATAGTTACTACTACATTGCTATTATGATATACTGGGTGCTCCCATTGGTGCTTCCATTGGGGAATGATTCCAGCTGGATAAATACAGTTACAGGTAACTAATATATATATATATATATGTTCGATGGCATGTGTAGCTGCAGATACACATGCTGTGCACAGTCCGCCGTCTGGTGTTGGGCTCGGAGTGTTACAAGTTGTTTTTCTTCGAAGAAGTCTTTTCGAGTCACGAGACCGAGGGACTCCTCCTACTTCGATTCCATTGCGCATGGGCGTCGACTCCATCTTAGATTGTTTTTTTTCCGCCATCGGGTTCGGACGTGTTCCTTTTCGCTCCGTGTTTCGGGTCGGAAAGTTAGTTAGAATCTCGGAAAAAACCGTTGGTATTGTTTGCGTTCGGTATCGGGTTAGTTAGAACAAATCGACACCGAATTTTGAAGAGCTCCGGTGGCCCTTCGGGTTTTTTCGATCCCCCGTCGGGGCCTGGTCGGCCCGGCCACGTGCGACTTCAAGGCTCATGGAACGGACCCCATTCCGTTTCTGCCCAAAATGCCATCACAAGTATCCGTATACGGATCACCATCTGGTCTGTAACTTGTGCTTGTCCCCCGAGCACAAGGAGGATACTTGTGAAGCCTGTCGAGCGTTTCGGTCGAGGAAGACGCTGAGAGACCAAAGAGCCAGGAGACTACAAATGGCGTCCACGCCGACAGGTCAAGATCGTTTCGAGGAGGAAGAAGAAGCTTTCTCCGTCCGCGAGTCGGATTCGGAAGAACTCGACGCCGAAGAAACAACCAAAACAGTGAGTAAGACGTCGAAAATCAAGACTCACGAGAAGTCTACAAAAGCCCAGGGGACGCCACCGCCAACAGGCCATGGCTTAACCCGAAAAATAGGTGACCCATCCAAGGCACCGAAAAAGGGCATGCTCGTGTCGAAGTCATCCGACTCCAGTCGAGATACCGCCACACAGCAACCTCGGAGCCGAGACGGCGGCTCCGAGAAACTTCGGCACAGAGACCGCAGCACCGAAGAATTTCGGCACCGAGACACGCCGAAAACAAAGAAGGTTTCTTCGGAGCCTAAAAAGACTTCCGGAAAGGTTTCGGTTCCGAAACAGCCAGCCTCGGAGCCGAAAACTAGTTCCTATGCAGAGGAACAAGGACTAACCTCCCAATTACATCGATTTGGAGAGGAGCTTCAATCTGCAGAGCCTGACTACACACAAAGAAGGCTTAATATTCATGAGGACACAGGGAAGATAACCACTCTTCCCCCAATCAAAATAAAAAGGAAACTTGCCTTTCCACAAAAGGACAAGCAACCACAGGCAAAGGTGGCAAAGAAAACAACCCCACCACCGTCTCCACCACCATCAATACATGCATCACCAGCAACTACTCCACCACTGATGCACTCACCAGCTCATACCACAATGAGTCAGGATGATGCCGATACATGGGACCTCTACGATGCTCCAGTGTCTGACAATAGCCCAGACTCTTATCCTACAAAACCGTCACCACCTGAGGACAGTACATCCTATACACAGGTGGTCGCAAGGGCAGCCGAGTTTCACAATGTGTCCTTACATTCGGAACCAATTGAGGATGACTTTCTCTTTAACACCCTATCCTCCACCCATAGCCAATATCAAAGCCTTCCCATCCTCCCAGGAATGCTAAGACATTTCCAAACAAATATTTCAGGATCCAGTTAAAGGCAGAGCCGTAACTCCAAGGGTGGAGAAAAAATATAAGCCACCGCCCACTGATCCAATATATATTACAACTAACACTGGACTCAGTAGTTGTGGGGGCAGCTCGTAAGAGAGCCAACTCTCATACATCAGGAGACGCACCACCTCCAGACAAGGAGAGCCGCAAATTTGATGCTGCGGGAAAAAGGGTTGCAGCACAAGCAGCAAATCAGTGGCGTATTGCCAATTCACAAGCACTTTTGGCAAGATACGACAGGGCTCATTGGGATGAAATGCAACATTTCATCGAACACTTACCCAAGGAGTTCCAAAAAAGAGCGCAACAGGTGGTGGAAGAGGGACAAAGTATCTCAAATAATCAGATACGGTCTTCCATGGATGCAGCAGATACAGCTGCAAGGACAATAAACACTGCAGTCACAATACGAAGGCACGCATGGCTGCGCACTTCTGGGTTCAAACCGGAAATCCAGCAGGCTATGCTCAATATGCCGTTTAATGAACAGCAATTGTTTGGGCCGGAGGTAGACACTGCCATCGAAAAACTCAAGAAGGACACCGATACAGCCAAAGCCATGGGCGCACTCCACTCCCCGCAGAGCAGAGGCACATTTCGGAAAACACCTTTTAGGGGAGGGTTTAGAGGTCAACCCACAGAAACCACAACCTCACAAACAAGGCCTACCTACCAGGGTCAATATCAGAGGGGAGGTTTTCGGGGTCAATTTAGAGGGGGCCAATTCCCAAAAAATCGAGAAAAATTCCAAGGCCCCAAAACCCCTCAAGATAAGCAGTGACTCACAAGTCACACACCCCCACCACATAACACCTGTGGGGGGAAGACTAAGCCAATTTTACAAAATTTGGGAGGAAATAACAACAGACACTTGGGTCTTAGCAATTATCCAGCATGGTTATTGCATAGAATTTCGCCAATTCCCTCCAAACGTCCCACCGAAAACACACAATATGTCAAAACAACATATAGATCTTCTAGGACTAGAAGTTCAAGCATTGCTACAAAATGACGCAATAGAATTAGTACCAACTCAACAAAAAAACACAGGAGTTTACTCACTGTACTTTCTAATACCCAAAAAGGACAAAACTCTGAGACCAATACTAGATCTCAGAACACTAAACACCTACATAAAATCAGACCACTTTCACATGGTCACGTTACAAGACGTAATACCACTGCTCAAACAGCAAGACTACATGACCACATTAGATCTAAAAGATGCGTATTTCCATATACCAATACATCCCTCACACAGGAAATACCTAAGGTTCGTATTCCAAGGAATACATTACCAATTCAAAGTGTTGCCATTCGGAATAACAACTGCGCCAAGAGTTTTTACAAAATGCCTGTTACATATCAGAAGGCAGCAAATACATGTGTTCCCGTACTTAGACGACTGGCTAATAAAAACCAACACGCTAAAACAGTGTTCACAGCACACAAAATATGTCATACAAACCCTTCACAGGCTAGGTTTCTCCATCAACTACGCGAAGTCACACCTTCTGCCGTGTCAAACGCAGCAATACTTAGGAGCGACAATCAACACAGCAAAAGGGATTGCCACTCCAAGTCCACAACGGGTTCAAACATTTCACAAAGTAATACAGGCCATGTATCCAACACAAAAGATACAAGTCAGAATGGTGATGAAACTACTAGGCATGATGTCTTCATGCATAGCCATTGTCCCAAACGCAAGATTGCACATGCGGCCCTTACAACAGTGCCTAGCATCACAATGGTCACAAGCACAGGGTCAACTTCTAGATCTGGTGTTGATAGACCGCCAAACATACATCTCGCTTCTATGGTGGAACAGTACAAATTTAAACCGAGGGCGGCCTTTCCAAGACCCAGTGCCACCATAAGTCATAACAACAGATGCTTCCATGACAGGGTGGGGAGCACACCTCAATCAACACAGCATCCATGGACAATGGGACATACATCAGAGACAGTTTCACATAAATCACTTGGAAAATGTTAGCAGTATTTCTAGCACTGAAAGCATTTCAACCCATAATAACCCAAAAATACATTCTTGTCAAAACAGACAACATGACAACAATGTATTATCTGAACAAACAAGGAGGGACACACTCGACACAGTTGTGCCTCCTAACACAGAAAATATGGCATTGGGCGATTCACAACCACATTCGCCTAATAGCACAATTTATTCCAGGGATTCAGAACCAGTTGGCAGACAATCTCTCTCGAGATCACCAACAAACCCACGAATGGGAAATTCACCCCCAAATACTAAACAACTACTTTCAAATTTGGGGAACACCTCAAATAGATCTATTTGCAACAAAGGAAAACTCAAAATGCCAAAACTTCGCATCCAGATACCCACAAGATCAATCCCAAGGCAATGCTCTATGGATGAACTGGTCAGGCATCTTTGCATACGCTTTTCCCCCTCTCCCTCTTCTTCCATATGTAGTAAACAAGCTGAGTCAAAACAAACTCAAACTCATACTAACCAACCTGGGCAAGGCAACCTTGGTACACGACACTACTAGACCTGTCAGTAGTACCGCATGTCAAACTACCGAACAAACCAGATCTGTTAACACAACACAAACAACAGATCAGACATCCAAATCCAGCATCTTTGAATCTAGCAATTTGGCTCCTGAAATCCTAGAATTCGGACACTTGCACCTCACACACGAATGTATGGAGGTCATAAAACAAGCTAAGAAACCTACCGCTAGACACTGCTACGCAAACAAGTGGAAAAGATTTGTGTATTACTGCCAGAATAATCAAATTCAGCCATTAACCGCATCTCCAAAAGATATAGTTGGATACTTACTACATTTGCAAAAATCAAATCTAACTTTCTCTTCCATAAAAAATACATCTCACCGCAATATCAGCTTACCTACAAATTACTCATTCAACTTCACTATTTAGAATACCAGTCATTAAAGCGTTTATGGAAGGCTTAAAAAGAATCATACCACCAAGGACACCACCTGTTCCTTCATGGAACCTCAACATTGTCTTAACAAGACTCATGGGTCCACCTTTCGAGCCCATGCATTCTTGTAAAATGCAATACTTAACGTGGAAAGTTGCATTTTTGATTGCCATTACATCTCTAAGAAGAGTGAGCGAGATTCAAGCATTTGCCATACAAGAACCATTTATTCAGATACATAAAAATAAAGTAGTTCTGAGAACAAATCCAAAATTTTTACCAAAGGTTATCTCACCGTTCCACTTAAATCAAACAGTAGAATTACCAGTGTTCTTCCCACAACCAGATTCTGTAGCGGAAAGAGCACTACATACATTAGACATCAAAAGAGCACTAATGTACTACATTGACAGAACAAAACTAATTAGAAAAACAAAACAACTATTTATTGCCTTTCAAAAACCTCATACAGGAAATCCAATTTCAAAACAAGGCATTGCTAGGTGGATAGTTAAGTGTATTCAAACCTGCTATCTTAAAGCAAAAAGAGAGCTGCCTATTACACCAAAGGCACACTCAACCAGAAAGAAAGGGGCTACCATGGCCTTTCTAGGAAATATTCCAATTAACGAAATATGTAAGGCAGCAACATGGTCTACGCCTCATACATTTACCAAGCACTACTGTGTAGATGTGTTAACTGCACAACAAGCCACAGTAGGTCAGGCTGTACTAAGAACATTATTTCAAACTACTTCAACTCCTACAGGCTGAACCACCACTTTTGGGGAGATAACTGCTTACTAGTCGGTGCACAGCATGTGTATCTGCAGCTACACATGCCATCGAACGGAAAATGTCACTTACCCAGTGTACATCTGTTCGTGGCATGAGTCGCTGCAGATTCACATGCGCCCACCCGCCTCCCCGGGAGCCTGTAGCCGTTTAGAAGTAGATCTTGAACATTTGTACATTTGTAAATATATTACTTTAACCTTTATTATGTACATACGTGTTCATTCCGTTGCATGGGCACTATTACTAATATACACAACTCCTACCTCACCCTCTGCGGGAAAAACAATCTAAGATGGAGTCGACGCCCATGCGCAATGGAATCGAAGTAGGAGGAGTCCCTCGGTCTCGTGACTCGAAAAGACTTCTTCGAAGAAAAACAACTTGTAACACTCCGAGCCCAACACCAGACGGCGGACTGTGCACAGCATGTGAATCTGCAGCGACTCATGCCACGAACAGATGTACAACTGGGTAAGTGACATTTTCCATATATATATATATATGTTTGATGGCATGTGTAGCTGCAGATACTCATGCTGTGAATATCCCGCCATCTAGTGTTGGGCTCGGAGTGTTACAAGTTGTTTTTCTTCGAAGAAGTCTTTTCGAGTCACGAGATTGAGGGACTCCTCCCCTTTCGGCTCCATTGCGCATGGGCGTCGACTCCATCTTAGATTGTTTTCTTTCCGCCATTGGGTTCGGATGTGTTCCTCTTCGCTCCGTGTTTCGGTTCGGAAAGTTAGTTAAATCTCGGAAAATTCGACGGTATTGTTTGCGTTCGGTATCGGGTTAGTTATAGCAGATCGACACCGAATAAAAGAAGAGCTCCGGCAGCCCTTCGGGGCTTCTATCCCACGACGGGGCTTGGTCGGCCCGACCGCGCGCGTCTTCAAGGCTCATGGAACGGACCCCATTGCGCTTCTGCCCCGAATGCCACAATAAGTATCCTTACACAGATCAGCATTTGGTCTGTAATTTGTGTTTGTCCCCCGAACACCAAGAGGATACTTGCGAGGCCTGTCGGGCATTTTGGTCGAAGAAGACGCTACGGGACCGGAGAGCTCGAAGGCTTCAAATGGCATCGGCGCCGTCAGGACACCACGACGTCGAGGAAGAGGAGACTTTCTCCATTGCCGACTTGGACTCGGACGAGGCCGAAAGTGAGCAGCCGATGAAAACCGTGAGTAAGACTGCCCCGACCAAAACTCACGCCAAAATAATGAAGGCCCAGGGGACGCCACCGCCGGCAGGCCATGGCTTAACCCATAAACACGGTGACCAACCATCAGCACTGAAAAAGGGCACACACGTGTCAGTCATCCGACTCCAGGCGAGATACCGGCACCGAGATACTGGGTCCGACCAAACTCAACATCGAGATACCGGCTCCGAGCAAAGTCGGCACCGAGAGATCGGCACCCCGAAACCGAAAAAAAGTGGCTTCGGAGCCGAAAAAGACTGCAGAAAAAGTTTTGGTGCCGAAACACCCAGCATCGGAGCCGAAAACAAGCTCTTATCCCGAAGAACAAGGCCTTTTAGCTCAACTACAAGGCCATAAATTTGGACAAGAGTTACAGATGGGGGAGCCAGACTATACGCAAAGAAGGCTCCATATTCAAAAAGATACAGGGAAAATAAGAACTCTTCCCCCTATTAAAATTAAAAGCAAACTTGCTTTCCAAGACACAGATAAACAGCCAAAAGCAAAGGTGGCCAAAGAAAAAACTCCCCCACGTTTTTCGCCACCACCATCGCCACAACGCTCACCGCAACTGTCACCAATTGCAACATCCCCAATGATGCAATCTCCGACTCACACAGGGATGAGCCACGACGACCCAGATGCATGGGATCTATACGATGCACCAGTATCTGACAATAGTCCTGATTGCTACCCGGCAAGACCGTCACCCCCAGAAGACAGTACTGCTTACATGCAGGTGGTGTCCAGAGCAGCTGCATTTCACAATGTAGCACTGCATGCTGAACCTATTGAGGATGACTTTTTATTTAATACTTTGTCATCAACACACAGCCAGTACCAGAGTCTGCCAATGCTACCAGGGATGTTAAAACACGCAAAACAAGTGTTTCAAGACCCAGTCATATGCAGAGCCATTACATCTAGGATCGAAAAAAAGTACAAGCCTCCCCTAACAGACCCTGTGTACATCACGCAACAACTAACACCTGACTCAGTGGTAGTAGGTGCAGCACGCAAACGGGCTAACTCACAGACCCCTGGAGATGCACCACCACCCGACAAAGAAAGTCGAAAGTTTGATGCAGCGGGGAAAAGAGTTGCAGCACAGGCAGCCAATCAATGCCGTATTGCCAATTCACAGGCTTTATTGGCAAGATATGACAGGGCTCATTGGGATGAAATGCAGCATTTTATCGAACATCTTCCCAAGGAGTTTCAAAAGCGTGCACAACAAGTGGTGGAGGAGGGCCAAAGTATCTCCAACAACCAGATACGATCGGCTATGGACGCAGCAGACACAGCCGCCAGAACTGTAAACACAGCGGTCACTCTTCGGAGACACGCATGGCTATGCACCTCCGGATTTAAGCCAGAGATCCAGCAGACTCTGCTTAATATGCCATTTAATGGACAACAGTTGTTTGGGCCGAAAGTGGATAAAGCTATAGAGAAGCTACAGAAAGACACTGACACGGCCAAAGCCATGGGCGCGGTATACTCCCCACAGAGCAGAGGCACATTTATGAAACCACACTTTAGAGGGGGGTTTCGAGCCCAAAGCACAGAACCCTCAACCTCACAGGCCAGACCCACATACCAGGGCCAGTATCAAAGAGGAGGTTTTCGGGGACAATATAGAGGTGGACAGTTCCCTAAAACCAGAGGGAAATTCCAAAGCCCAAAGACCCCACAAACTAAACAGTGACTTCAATGTCACAAATCCCCAACACATAACATCAGTGGCGGGGAGACTCACAGATTATTACAAACATTGGGAAGAAATAACTACAGACTCGTGGGTCCTAGCCATTATCCAACATGGTTATTGCATAGAATTCCTACAATTACCACCAAATGTGCCTCCAAAAACACACAACATGTCCAAACAGCACTTAGATCTGTTACGAATAGAAGTCCAAGCGTTGTTACAAAAAGAGGCAATAGAACTGGTACCCAACAATCAGAAAGGAACAGGGGTTTATTCCCTGTATTTTTTAATACCAAAAAAGGACAAAACTCTGAGACCCATCTTAGATCTCAGAACACTAAATCTTTACATCAAATCAGATCACTTTCACATGGTAACACTTCAAGACGTGATCCCCTTGCTCAAACAACAAGACTACATGTCAACATTAGATCTCAAGGATGCTTACTTCCAATACCCATACATCCTTCTCACAGGAAATACTTAAGGTTTGTAATCCAAGGAGTGCATTACCAATTCAAAGTGTTACCATTTGGGATAACAACAGCACCAAGGGTATTTACAAAATGCCTTGCAGTAGTAGCTGCACATATCAGAAGACAGCACATACACGTATTCCCGTATCTAGACGACTGGTTAATAAAAACCAGCACTCAGCAACAGTGTCTTCAACACACAAAATACGTCATAGAAACCCTTCACAAACTAGGGTTCTCAATAAACTACCTAAAATCACACTTACAACCGTGTCAAATACAACAATACTTAGGAACAACAATCAACACAAAAAAAGGGATTGTCACTCGGAGTCCACAAAGGGTACATGCATTCCAAAACGTAATACAAAGCATGCACCCAAACCAAAAATATCAAGTAAAATTAGTGATGAAACTACTAGGCATGATGTCTTCATGCATAGCCATTGTCCCAAACGCAAGATTACACATGCAGCCCTTACAACAGTGCCTAGCGACACAATGGACACAAGCACTGGGTCAACTTCAAGATCTAGTGTTGATAGACCGCCAAACACACACCTCGCTTCAATGGTGGAATCCTATAAATTTAAACCAAGGGCGGCCTTTCCAAGACCCAGTGCCTCAATACGTGATCACAACAGATGCTTCCATGGTAGGGTGGGGAGGACACCTTAACCAACACAGCATCCAGGGACAATGGGACACTCAGCAAGAACAACTTCATATAAATCAACTAGAACTACTAGCAGTGTTTCTAGCATTGAAAGCATTTCAACCACTAATAGCCCACAAACACATCCTTGTCAAAACAGACAACATGACAACAATGTATTACTTAAACAGGGAGGGACACACTCATCACAACTGTGTCTCTTAGCACAAAAGATTTGGCACTGGGCGATTCACAATCACATTCGCCTAATAGCGCAATACATCCCAGGAATACAAAATCAGTTGGCCGACAATCTCAGTCGAGATCACCAACAAATCCACGAATGGGAAATTCATCCCCAGATACTACAAACCTACTTCCAAAACTGGGGAACACCGCAAATAGACCTATTCGCAACAAAAGAAAACGCAAAAGGCCAAAACTTCGCATCCAGGTACCCACAGCCTCACTCCAAGGGCAATGCGTTATGGATGAGTTGGTCAGGGATATGTGCTTACGCTTTTCCCCCTCTCCCACTCCTTCCGTATCTAGTAAACAAATTGAATCAAAACAAACTCAAACTAATACTAGTAGCACCAACTTGGGCACGACAACCATGGTACACAACACTACTAGACCTGTCAGTAGTTCCTCATATCAAGCTATCGAACAGACCAGATCTGTTAACTCAACACAAACAACAGATCAGACACCCAAATCCAGCACCGCTCAATCTAGCAATCTGGCTCCTGAAGTCTTAGAATTTGGACATCTAAACCTTACACAAGAATGTATGGAGGTCATCAAACAGGCTAGAAAACCTACTACAAGACATTGCTACGCAAATAAATGGAAACAATTTGTTTATTACTGTCATAATAATCCAATTCTACCATTACACGCGTCCACTAAAAACATTGTAAGCTACTTACTACACTTAAAAAAGTTTAAGTTAGCCTTTTCATCCTTTAAAATACATCTCATAGCAATTTCTGCCTATCTGCAAGTTACACATTCAACTTCACTATTTAGAATCCCAGTCATAAAAACATTTATGGAGGGTCTAAAAAGGATCATTCCCCCAAGAACACCACCAGTTCCTTTGTGGAACCTTAATATTGTATTAACACGACTCATGGGTCCACCATTTGAACCCATGCACTCTTGTGAGATGCAATACTTAACCTTCAAAGTAGCCTTCCTAATAGCTATCACATCTCTCAGAAGAGTAAGTGAAATACAAGCCTTTACCATACAGGAACCCTTCATTCAAATACACAAACATAAAGTGGTTCTACGCACAAATCCCACATTTTTGCCAAAAGTTATATCACCGTTTCACTTAAATCAATCAGTGGAACTCAGTGTTTTTTCCACAACCAGACTCTGTAGCTGAAAGAACATTACATACATTAGACATAAAAAGGGCACTAATGTATTACATTGATAGAACCAAACAATTTCGCAAGACAAAACAATTGTTTGTAGCCTTCCAGAAACCTCAACAGGAAATCCAATATCCAAACAAGGCATTGCCAGATGGATAGTTAAGTGTATTCATACCTGTTATGTTAAAGCAAAGAGAGAACTGCCTATTACACAAAAGGCACACTCCACTAGAAAGAAAGGCGCCACCATGGCCTTTCTAGGGAATATACCAATGACCGAAATCTGTAAGGCAGCCACATGGTCTACGCCTCATACATTCACTAAACATTACTGTGTGGATGTGTTAACAACACAAGAAGCCACAGTAGGACAGGCAGTATTACGAACATTATTTCAAACAACTTCAAACCCTACAGGCTAAACCACCGCTTTTGGGGAGATAACTGCTTACTAGTCTATGCACAGCATGTGTATATGCAGCTACACATGCCATCGAACGGAAAATGTCACTTACCCAGTGTACATCTGTTCATGGCATGAGATGCTGCAGATTCACATGCGCCCTCCCACCTCCCCGGGAGCCTGTAGCCGTTATAAGTTGATAAAAATAACTTGTACATTTGTAAATTTGAAAACATATCACTTTTAGTCACATTATGTACATACATACTTACTCCATTGCATGGGCACTATTACTATATACACAACTCCTACCTCACCCTCTGCGGGGAAAACAATCTAAGATGGAGTCGATGCCCATGCGCAATGGAGCCGAAAGGGGAGGAGTCCCTCGATCTCGTGACTCGAAAAGACTTCTTCGAAGAAAAACAACTTGTAACACTCCGAGCCCAACACTAGATGGTGGGATATGCACAGCATGTGAATCTGCAGCGTCTCATGCCACGAACAGATGTACAATATATATATATATATATATATATATATATATATATATATATATTAGATGGCATGTGTAGTTACAAGTTGATTTCCTTCGAAGAAGTATTTTCGGAGTCATGGGATTGAGTGACTCCTCCTCTCGGTTCCATTGCCCATGGGCATCGACTCCATTGTTAGATTGTTTTCTTTCTGCCGTCTGGATCGGATGTGTTTCCTCTCGTTCCGAGATTTCGATTCTGAAAACTTTCGAAAACCTTCCTTTTCGTCAGTATTGTTTCGATCGCGTTCTCCATCTAGCATCGAACTGGTAGTAACGTCGGAAATGTACTTTTGTTTGCCCTTCGGGGAGCACGCGCCCAACTCTGGCCCAGGCAGGCCTACTGCACTGAAAGCCTGATGGATCGGACTCCATTTCGATTTTGCCCTGGGTGGTACGCAAAGTACCCCTATAAAGACCAGTACTTGATTTGTAACTTGTGCCTTTCTCCAGACCATCGGGAGGAAAACTGTGAGGCCTGTCAATCGTTCTGTTAAAAAAAGACTCTTAGAGATCGCAGAGCCTGAAGACTTGAAATGGCGTTGAAAAGCAGTGAACATCTCGATGTCACTGAAGAAGAGCAGACGCAGACAGCAGTCTCCATCCGAGACTCAGACTCCAAACAGGAATCCGAGGACGACAGACCCATCACAGCTGGCCAGCATGTGAGCACGTCTGCCCCTGCACCCCTACACAAAAAATATCCTAAGGCCTTGGGTATACCACTGCCGAAGGCCATGGTTCGGGCTGGAAAAGGACTGTCGGCGACCGACCATCGGGATCGGCGCTGAAAAAGACCACTCCTCCGTCCACTTCGCAGTCAAGTAAAACTATAAAGGGCTCCATTTCGGACTCCAGCAAGAAAACCCAAGTTTCAGAGTCAAAAATTCTAAAGTCTGCTTCGGAGCCGAGACCTTCCACAACATTTTTGTACCGAAAAAATAACAAACTACGGAACCCAAGAAGACATCATATACAGAGGAGCACGGACTTTACAACAAATTAAGAGAAAGCCCTGAAACCTCTGAGGAAGAGTCGGACATTGTGCCCATTCTATAAATTATGGATGAGAGACAATCTAGAATACACATCCATAAAGAGACAGGAAGGACTGTTAGTGCTCCTCCTTTAAAAACAAAAAGAAAGCTGGCTTCCCAAGACGAACTGGACACTGTACAACCACCAGCAAAGGTACAAAAGCAAAAGGAGAGGCCAATACCTCCTCATACTTCTCCTCCTAATTCTCCACAACTATCTGCCTCCCTCTGCACCAGCCCTCCACCAATGCCTTCTCCAACACACTCTTTTCATTCACAAGAAGACATAGTAGACCCATGGGATCTTTATGACCCTGATCCCATCCCAGATAATGACCCAGATACTTACCCATCCAAACCATCTCCACCTGAGGATACCACAGTATGCAACCAGGTCATAACCAGGACTGCAGCTTATCACGTGGTGTAGGAAGTTGGCTCTGTATGTACTATTTCAGAGTAAGAAATAGTGTGCACAGAGTCCATGGGTTCCCCTTAGAGGTAACATAGTGGCAAAAGTAGATAATTCTAATGCTCTATTTTGTGGTAGTGTGGTCGAGCAGTAGGCTTATCAGAGGGTAGTGTTAAGCATTTGTTGTACACACAAACGCAATAAATGAGGAACACACACTCAAAGACTTACTCCAGGCCAATAGGTTTTTATATTGAAAAATATATTTTCTTAGTTTATTTTAAGAACCAGAGGTTCAAGATTTACAGTAAACCCTTTAAATGCAAAGTACTTCACTTAGATACTTTAGGAATTTTGAATAAAAGCAAAATCATATACAGTCTTTGTAAAAATGGCAATAAGCTATTTTCAAAGTGTACACAGTGCAAAAATCAACAGTTCTTGGGGGAGGTAAGTAAAGGTTAGATTAGGAGGTAAGTAAAACACTTACAAGTCTCAGTTCTGGGCCATAGGCAGCCCACCGTTGGGGGTTCAAGGCAACCCCAAAGTTACCATACCAGCAGCTCAGGGCCGGTCAGGTGCAGAGGTCAAAGAGGTACCCAAAACACATAGGTGCCTATAGAGAACAGGGGCGCTCTGGTTCCAGTCTGCCAGCAGGTAGGTACCTGCGTCCTCGGGGAGCAGACCAGGGGGGGGTTGTAGAGCACTGGGGGGAGGGGGAGGGGGACATAAGTAGGCACACAAAACACACCCTCAGTGGCACAGGGGCGGCCGGGTGCAGTGTGCAAAGCAGGCGTCGGGTTGCAGATACAAAACAATGGAGGGACCCGGGGTCACTCTAGCGGTGCAGGCAGGCACAGGGTGGGGCTTCTCGGGGCAGCCACCAACTGGGCAAGGCAGAGGGTCACTCCTGCGTTGAAGTTCGGTTCATTCAGGTCCTGGGGGCTGCGGGTGCAGTGTTGGTTCCAGGCGTTGGGTCCCTTGTTACAGGCAGTTGCGGTCAGGGGGAGCCTCTGGATTCTCTCTACAGGTTTTGCTGTGGGGGCTCAGGGGGGTTGTCTCTGGTTACTCACGGGCTCGCAGTCGCCGGGGAGTCCTCCCTGATGTGTTGGTTCTCTGAATCCTGAGCCGGGGGCGTCCGGTGCAGAGTGAGAAGTCTCACGCTTCCAGCGGGAAACGTGCAGTCTTTGGAAGGTGCTTCACGTCAGCCTTAGTACACTACACTACCAGACCTATCTGTAGGACATCACTCCAATCTCCCAAACAGACGAGATTTGTTAACACAAAACAAAGGTCAAATCAGGCATCCAAACCCCAATGCTTTCAATCTAGCGATTTGGCTCCTGAAGTCATAGAATTTGGATATTTAAAACTGCTATCAGAACGTATGGAAGTCATTAAACAAGCACAAAAACTCACTACTAGACAGTGCTACGCAAACAAGTGAAAAAGATTTAAAACTGCTATCAGAACGTATGGAAGTCATTAAACAAGCACAAAAACTCACTACTAGACAGTGCTACGCAAACAAGTGAAAAAGATTTAAAACTGCTATCAGAACGTATGGAAGTCATTAAACAAGCACAAAAACTCACTACTAGACAGTGCTACGCAAACAAGTGAAAAAGATTTATCAATCGAAAACCATTGATCCTCTTACAGCATCAATACAAGACATTGTATGTTACTTACTTCATTTACAAAAATCAGATTTAGCTTTTTCCTCCATAAAATGTACCTTACTGCAATATCTGCATATTTACAAACTATTCAACATAGTTCTTTATTTAGAATTCCTGTTAATAAAGCTTTCATGGAAGGGCTAAAACACATCATTCCACCAAGACCACCACCAGTACCATCTTGTAATTTAAATATGGTGCTTACCAGGCTTATGGGATCACCCTTTTGAACCCATGTACTCTTGCCAAATTCAGTTTCTAACATCGAAGGTTGCCTTCCTTGTGGCAATTACTTCTTTAAGAAGAGTAAGTGAAATAAAAGCTTTTACTCTTGAAGAACCTTTTTTCCAAGTACACAAACACAAAGTTGTACTAAGAACAAATCCAAAATTCCTACCAAAAGTAGTCTCACCATTTCACATCAATCAAACAGTGGAACTGCCAGTCTTCTTTCCACAGCCAGATTCTGTGGCAGAAAGAGCTCTGCATACACTAGATCTCAAAAGAGCTCTAATGTACTACATAGACAGAACTAAACAGCTTAGGAAAACAAAACAACTTTTTTGTAGCTTTCCAACCACCATGTACAGGAAATCCTATATCAAAACAAGGTTTAGCAAAATGGATTGTTAGATGTATACAAACATGTTATGTCAAAGCAAAAAGACAACTTTTAATCCCTCCTAAGGCACATTCTACAAGAAAGGAGGGTCGAACAATAGCTTTTTTAGGAAACATTCCAATTGTTGATCTATGTGAAGCAGCTACATGGTCAACCCCTCATACATTTACTAAACACTACTGTGTTGATGTTTTTTCACAACAAGAAGCCACTGTAGGACAAGCTGTCCTAAGAACAACTTCAACTCCTACAGGCTAGCCACCGCTATTTTTTGGAGGACTAACTGCTTTGTAGTCTATGCATAGCATGTGTATCTGCAGCTACACATGCCATCGAATGGAAAATGTCACTTACCCCCAGTGTACATCTGTTTGTGGTATGTTGTGCTGCAGATTCACATGCACCCTCCCTCCTCCCCGGAAGCCTGTAGTCGTTTAAGTTAACACATTTGTACATATGTATATACATTTACATTTGCATGGACCTCTCTTTTTCTCTTATATACTTTATCACTCCTTGTAGGAAAGTACCATCTTGCCTGGCATGTTACCCCCATATTTCACGGTATATATGTTGTTTTAGTCTATGTGTCTCTGGGACCCTGCCAAACAGGGCCCCAGTGCTCATAAGTATGTGCCCTGTATGTGTTCCCTGTGTGATGCCTAACTGTCTCACTGAGGCTCTGCTAACCAGAACCTCAGTGGTTATGCTCTCTCTGCTTTCCAAATTTGTCACTAACAGGCTAGTGACTAAATTTACCAATTCACATTGGCATACTGGTACACCCATATAATTCCCTAGTATATGGTACTGAGGTACCCAGGGTATTGGGGCTCCAGGAGATCCCTATGGGCTGCAGCATTTCTTTTGCCGCCCATAGGGAGCTCTGACAATTCTTACACGTCCACGTTATTTCACAGCCATTTACCACTGCACTTAAGTAACTTATAAGTCACCTATATGTCTAACCTTCACCTGGTGAAGGTTGGTGCAAAGTTACTTAGTGTGTGGGCACCCTGGCACTAGCCAAGGTGCCCCCACATCGTTCAGAGCAAATTCCCCGGACTTTGTGAGTGCGGGGACACCATTACACGTGTACATGTGCATGTAGTGTGCGTGTCACTACCTATGTACAGCGTCACAATGGTAACTCCGAACATGGCCATGTAACATGTCTAAGATCATGGAATTGTCACCCGAATGCCATTCTGGCATTGGGGGGACAATTCCATGATCCCCCGGGTCTCTAGCACAGAACCCGTGTACTGCCAAAGTGCCTTTCCGGGGTCTCCACTGCAGCTGCTGCCAACCCCTCAGGCAGGTTTCTGCCCTCCTGGGGTCCAGGCAGTCCTGACCCAGGAAGGCAGAACAAAGGACTTCCTCTGAGAGAGGGTGTAACACCCTCTCCCTTTGGAAATAGGTGTGAAGGCTGGGGAGGAGTAGCCTCCCCCAGCCTCTGGAAATGCTTTGATGGGCACAGATGGTGCCCATCTCTGCATAAGCCAGTCTACACCGGTTCAGGGATCCCCCAGCCCGGCTCTGGCGCGAAACTGGACAAAGGAAAGGGGAGTGACCACTCCCCTGACCTGCACCTCCTAGGGGAGGGGACCAGAGCTCGTCCAGTGTGTCCCAGACCTCTGCCATCTTGGAAACAGAGGTGTTTGTGGCACACTGGACTGCTCTGAGTGGCCAGTGCCAGCAGGTGATGTCAGAGGCTCCTTCTGATAGGCTCTTACCTCTCTTGGTAGCCAATCCTCCTTCCTAGGTAGCCAATCCTCCTTTTATGGCTATTTAGGGTCTCTGCTTTGAGGATCTCACCAGATAACGAATGCAAGAGCTCACCAGAGTTCCTCTGCATCTCCCTCTTCACCTTCTGCCAAAGGATCGCCCGCTGACTGCTCAGGACGCCTGCAAAACCGCAACGAAGTAGCAAGACGACTACTAGCAACCTTGTATCGCTTCATCCTGCCGGCTTTCTCAACTGTTTCCAGGTGGTGCATGCTCTGGGGGTAGCCTGCCTCCTCTCTGCAACAGGAGCTCTGAAGAAATCTCCCGTGGGTCGACGGAATCTTCCCCCTGCAACCGCAGGCAACAAAAGACTGCATCACCGGTCCTCTGGGTCCCCTCTCCGCACGACAAGCGTGGTCCCTGGAACTCAGCAACTCTATCCAAGTGACTCCCACAGTCCAGTGACTCTTCAGTCCAAGTTTGGTGGAGGTAAGTCCTTGCCTCCCCACGCTAGACTGCATTTCTGGGTACCGCGTGATTTGCAGCTGCTCCGGCTCCTGTGCACTCTTCCAGGATTTCCTTCGTGCACAGCCAAGCCTGGGTCCCCGACACTCTAACCTGCAGTGCACAACCTTCTGAGTTGTCCTCCAGCGTCGTGGGACTCCCTTTTGTGACTTCAGGTGGACTCCGGTTCACTTTTCTTCTAAGTGCCTGTTCAGGTACTTCTGCGGGTGCTGCCTGTGTCTGTGAGGTCTCCCTACGTTGCTGGGCGCCCCTCTGTCTCCTCATCCAAGTGTCGACATCCTGGTCCCTCCTGGGCCACAGCAGCATCCAAAAACCCTAACCGCGAACCTTGCACCTAGCAAGGCTTGTTTGCGGTCTTTCTGCGTGGGAACACCTCTGCAAGCTTCTTCACGACGTGGGACATCCATCCTCCAAAGGGGAAGTTCCTAGTCCTCTTCGTTCTTGCAGAACACCAAGCGTCTTCCAACAGGTGGCAGCTTCCTTGCACCCTCAGCTGGCATTTCTTGGGCTCCTGCCCACTCTTGACACTGTCGCGACTCTTGGACTTGGTCCCCTTGTCTTACAGGTACTCAGGTCCGGAAATCCACTGTTGCATTGCTGGTGCTTGTTCTTCCTGCAGAATCCCCCTATCACGACTTCTGTGCTCTCTGGGGGTAGTAGGTGCACTTTACACCTACCTTTCAGGGTCTTGGGGTGGGTTATTTTTCTAACCCCCACTGTTTTCTTACAGTCCCAGCAACCCTCTACAAGCTCACATAGGTTTGGGGTCCATTTGTGGTTCGCATTCCACTTTTGGAGTATATGGTTTGTTTTGCCCCTATACCTATGTGCTCCTATTGCAATCTACTGTAACTTTACATTGCTTGCATTACTTCCTTTTGCTATTATCTGCATAATTTTGGTTTTTGTACATATATCTTGTGTATATATCTTATCCTCATACTGAGGGTACTCACTGAGATACTTTTGGCATATTGTCTTAAAAATAAAGTACCTTTATTTTTTGTATATCTGTGTATTGTGTTTTCTTATGATATTATGCATATGACACCAGTGGTATAGTAGGAGCTTTACATGTCTCCTAGTTCAGCCTCTTCTACGCTAATAAGGGATAACTGGACCTGGCACAAGGTGTAAGTACCTCTGGTACCCACTACAAGCCAGGCCAGCCTCCTACACTCCTTTCTTCACCCTCTGCGGGGAAAACAATCTTAACAATGGAGTCGTTTATTTAAAATCGTGGTAGCCCTCACCCACTTAGAGTTGAAGGTTTACCATTGTGCTTATTATCCACCAAGCCTCTCTGTTTATGTTTCTGGCCTGTTTACTAAAGTGCAATAAAGCTTTTTTAAGGTTATTTCTTTTTAGTATTGGACAAGCCAAGGCTTTATTCTGTTAATCAAATTGTTTCCGTCTCCATGCAGTTACCTCTGATGCAGACGTACTGAGTTTTTTTTCCAGTTGATTTAACAACATGCATACCTGTATTTGTGTAGGGTGCCCTTATGCATTTTAGAGCATGTGTAAAAATAGCAGACTGTTTCTCTGCCTCTATAAATTCACCTTCCCACTTGTGACAGCCAACCAGCACCTATTCTTTCAGAAACCACAATACTAAGTTCATTGTTAATCTTATTGGTGGGGTCCCTTGGCAGTTTGCTTAAAGGTTCTCTTTACTCAAGAGGTACAGACATTAAATCCTATAGTATGCTGCATTTGAAGGACTGTTGCATCACATTTGTCACTGTGCTTAATTACCAGGTCTGATTTATCCTTAGGTTGTTCAGTGCCAGTCTTTCACCCTTAGAAATGCTGTTGTAAATGTGATCCCTGTTCCTCGCTGTAGGAGAGTGCCCCTTTTTGACATGGTTACCAACCAACTCTTTTTGCCTGGTATCTGATGCAGTTTTGACAGAAGTGCACTGGGTTCCTGCTACCCAGGTCTCCATTGCCAGGTCTCTTTACCTAAAACAGTACAGTTGTTCCCCACTTGGCAACACATTAGCACCTTTGTAAGTCCTCAGGAAATGGTACCCCTAGTACTTAGGACATATGTACTGAAGTGGGTCCCCAAGGGTGGCAGCATGTATGTATTGTGCCACCCTAAAAGATCCCTTACGCCATTTCAAGCAGCGTGAAATGGTGCAGACAAAAGTGAAAACACGACATGGCACACCCCGTGTCCCATGCCTGCAGACACTGCATGCAATATATGTATGTCACCTCTACAGCAGGCCTTACAGCCCTTAGGTAGGGTACATTACATGTGTGGACATATCTGCATGCACCCCGGTGGTGTCAGAGTTGATTCTTAGATATTGCAAGTTAATAGCGAAGCCATCTTAAGTATATGTACTGGGTGTAGGAGGCTGGCTCTGTTTGTGGTGTACACCTATGGTATGGCACCCTATAATGAGTTCAGGCAACCCTTAGTGATAATGAATAGGTGTAGGAAAATGGTCCTTGTTGCAGTACTCCCATCACCACCACCCCCCCCGCCACACCCCCTACACACACACACTTTTCACCTGACATTGGTGGTAACTTGACTGAATGTGTGCTGGGACCCTGCCAACCAGGTCCCAGCACCAGTGTTCTTTCACTAAAAATGTACCATTGTTTCCACAATTGACACACCCCTAGCACATAGATAAGTCCCTTGTATAAGGTACCAGTGGTACCAAAGGCCCTGTGACCAGGGAAGTTCTCCAAGGGCTGCAGCATGTGTCGTGCCACCCTAAGGGACTCTACACCTAACACATGCACACTGCCATTTCAGATTATGTGTGTTGGTGGGGAAAAAAAGGCAAAGTGGACATGGCATCCCCCCAAGGTACCATGGGTACCATGCACACAAAACACTTCTTGTGGCATAGATAAGTCATCCCTCTAGCAGGCCTTAAAGCCCTATGGCAGGGTGCACAATACCGCAGGTGAGGACATAGCTGCATGAGCAATATACCCTTACAGTATCTAAGTCCAGTCTTACATATTGTAGGTACAGTGTAGCCATATTAAGTATATGGTCTGGTAGTTTGTCAAAACAACGTTCACAGTTCCATAATGGCTCACAGTTCCATAATGGCTACACTAAACTTCTCAGAATAATAAACCCACTCTGATGCCAGTGTTGGGTTTATTAACAAATGCACACAGAGGGCATCTTAGAAGATGCCCCCCTTTATTTTACCCAATCCTTCAGTGCAGGACTGACTGGTCTGTGCCAGCCTGCCACTGAGAGACGGGTTTCTGGCCCCTTTGGGTGAGAGCCTTTGTGCTCTCTGGGGCCAGAAACAAAGCCTGCACTGGGTGGAGGTGTGTCCCAACTCCCCCTGCAGGAACTGTAACACCTAGAAGTGAGCCTCAAAGGGCCAGGCTTTGTTTTACAATATCCCAGGGCACTCCAGCTAGTGGAGATGCCCAGCCCCCGGACAAAGCTCCTCTTTCGGCAGCAAGTCCAGAGGGATAATTAGGAAAAATTAGGAGTCACCACCTCAGCCAGGACCACCCCTAAGGTGTCCTGATCTGAAGTGACCCCCTCCTTGCGGAATCCTCTATCTTGGTTTGGAGGATCAGGATCAATAGGGATAGGAATGTGCTCCCCTCCCAAAGTGAATGAGCACAAGGAGGGTGTAGCCACTCTCAGGGACAATAGTTATTGACTTCTGCCCTCTGACCCCTACAGTGCCACTAAATCTTGCATTTAAGGGCTCCCTGAACCAAGCTAGTCAGATTCCTGCCCTCAAGAAGGAAGAAGGACTGCTGAGCTGAAAACCCTGCAGAGAAGAGAAGGAGACACCAACTGACTCAGCCCCCAGCCCTACCTGCCCATCTCCTACTTCAAAAAGCTGCAAGAAAAGAAGCAACGCGTTCTGCAGGACTAGCGACCCCCTGAAAAGCCTCAAGGGAACTGCCTGCATCAGCAAGGACCAAGAAACTCCTGTGGACAGCGGACTTGTCCAAAAAGATCAAGGAACCAACTTTAAAGGGACTTTCACCTCACTCCAGAAGTGTGAATTCAACTACTCTGAATCTGACGTCCCCGACCCATGTCCAGAGAAACCAACTATCCAGAGAGGACCCCCACACGACGTGTCCTCCCTGGACTGACCTCTCTGCACCCCCACGACGACGCCTGCTGAGGGAATCCCGTGGACCCCCCTGACCGCGACTGCCCGGGACGAAGATATCCGACGGCGGGAGAAGCACTGCACCCGCAGCCCCCAGGCTCGAGAGAAACCGACCACCGGTTGAGGAAACTCCAGAGTGGATGCTGTTCATGATGTTGACTGTTTCGTCTGTGGTGAGCGTGGACCAGTCGTGGATGGTCTGGGCGGGTTCTGGGGAGGGGGGGGTCGGTCGCAGGTGTTCAGATGCCAGGTTTGGGGTCTCTAGCCTCCGAGTAAAAACTTTGCACTTCTATAGCGCACTACTCACCCCTTAGGGTCTCAAGGCGCTGTATGCATACCGCTATGGAACCCCTCCTGGCTTTTCCCTGCGAGGTGCCCCTCCTGGGCACCCCCAGGGTGAAGCCAGGCATCCAAGCGCTGTGGAGGCCGTTGTGGAGAGTAAGCAAGCTATTGCCCAGATTTACAGAGTGGGACCCATTAATTAGATTAGGCACTGAGGCGAGAATTATCCGGTCCAAGGGAATTGAGCCCAAGACCTGCCGAGGCGGGACTTGAACCCTGGTCCCGGGCCAGATCTCTGCATCAGGGTCTGCCGCTCTAACCATTGTGCCACACTTCTCCACTAGAGTACAGAAGCCCAATTTCCCAATAGACCCAGTGGGGTCCACTGACAGCCCTGGCCTCTTCTGGAGCAGCTTGCTGTTGGAGTTCTTTAAAAGAGGGCAGGATTTCTGCTTCAAACTCAACTCTTCCTTGGAGGGCCCCCCTGCACCCAAGAGCCCTGCTTTGTGACCTCACCTCTTCCTCATAAGGGGAAGATCATATCCCTAAGCTGACTGGTCCATACTTTACCCCCACTTTTTGCTTAGGCTGCTAACCAGGACCCCGGTGATTGTGCTCTCTCCCTCGTAATCTGGTTGCCTAGGACTTTGCACACCCCACAGTTGGCATACTGGTGCCACCTTATAAATCCCTAGTATATGGTCCTTAGGTACCCAGGGCATTTGACACCAGGGGTTCCCTATGGGCTGCAGCATGTATTGGGCCACCCATGAGAGCTCATGCAAAATGTGTCTGCAGGTCTGTCATTGCAGCTTGTGTGAAAAGGTGCTTGCACCCTTTTACCCGAAGGTCACTGCACCAGGTCACTGTAAGTTACCCCTATGGTAGGCCCTCCTAGCCCAGAGGGCAGGATACAGGTCCCTGTGTTTGAGGGCACCCCCTGCATTAGCGTACTTGCCCCTACGAACTCCAGTTCCTTTGCACTGGACTTTGAAAGTGTGGGTAAGCCATTTTACCTGTGTACTGGACACAGGTCACTCGCTACCTGTGTCCAGCTACATAATCGTAACTCTGAACCTGGGCATGTTTGGTATCAAAACATGTGAGAATCATATCCCAATATTGTTGCCAGTATTTGTTGTATTATTCCAGGCTCTCTGGGGGCTCCTTAGAGGCCCCTTAGTATTGCTCCTACCAGTCTGCTGGAGTTTTCCGGGCAGCCCGTGCTGCTGCCACCCATCAGACAGGTTTCTGCCCTCCTATTACTTGACCAGCTCAGGCAGGGGAAGACAGAACAAAGAATTTCCTGTGGGAGAGGGAGGTAATACCCTCTCCCTTGGACATAGGTGTTACAAGGCTTGGGAATGGCAGCCTCCTCAAGCCACAGGTTTTCTTTGACAGGCGTATTTGGTGCCTTCCTTGCATAAACCGGTTTGCACCAGCCCAGGGACCCGCAGTCCCTGCTCTGGCACAAAACTGAACAAATGAAAGGGAATGACCACTCCCCTGTCCATCACTGCATGAAGCTGGCTCTGTATATACTATGTCAAAATGAGATATAGTGTGCACAGAGTCCAGGGGTTTCCCAGAGGTTTAACAGAGGCTAAAGTAGGTAATACTAATGCTCTCTTTTGTGGTGGTGTATTCGAGCAGTTAGGCATTTCAGAGGGTAGTGTAAAGCATGTGTTGTACACATACAGGCAGTAAATGAAGCACACACTCAACGACAAACTCCAGACCAATTGTTTTTTTATAGCAAAAATATCTTTTGTTACTTTATTTCTAAAACCACAAGATTGCTTGCAGGTAGTATATTTGCAAGTAAATAGCAAGCATATTTATAAACACCACTTAGTTTCAGTTTGGCAAGTAAAACGGTTTTCAATAAACTAGCAAATATCTATTTTAAAAGTTGACACTGTGCAATTTTTAAAGTCTGTTCCAGCGGGGAAGAAAAGTTAGTACAGTTCCAAGATAGCTACAAGACTTACAGTTCCATTCTCAGGGGGTTAGGATGTCCACTTGTTGGGGTTCAATTTAACCCCCAAACACCCACAACCAGCAACACTGGAACAAACGGGTGCAGAGGTCAAAGATGTTGCAAGATTTAAAATGGGTTCCTATGGTGACTGGGGGGCACTAGGAATCGGGCCTGCTTGCATGTAAGTACCCGCGTCTTCGGAGGGCAGACCTGTGGTGTTTAGGAGAGCACCAGAGGGGCACAGATCAGCACCAAACACACACCCTCAGCAGCAAAGCAGGGGGCCGGGCGCAGGTTGCAAACTTATCATCGGGCTCCCAATGCTTTCAATAGGAGTGACCGGGGGTCACAAGAAGGCTGCAGTTTGGGTCCAGAGGATCGCTATGGAGAAACCACAGGCTGGACAAGGAGGAGGATCGCCTGCTGCACGTTGCTGTACCGGATTTTGCATTCCCCAAGGCCAGGGGCTGCGGGTGCAGGGTACCTTTTGGCTTCGGGTATCTTCATCCGGATCCTTCACAGGCAAGGGGGGGGTCCTCTGGTTTTAATTTTCAGGCTTCCGTTGTGGTGGAAAGGAGGGGTCAACCCAGGGTGGACACTAGGTCAGAATCGCCTGGGGACCAGCTTTATTCCGTTGGGCCACCTGGACACAGGCCATGGGCATCGGGTGCAGAGTGGGCAGGGCTCACGAATTCGGGGTGGTTCGGGAGTCCTTTGTTGGAGTTTCTTTTTGGACAGGGCCGCTGTCCACAGGAGATCTTAGTCCTCTGCTGTGCGAGCAGTCCTCCTGAGGCTTTTAAGAGATCGCTGGTCCTGCAGGATGTTTCTCTTTTTGTAGCAGGGTCTTCAGAACCAGGAGACAGGCCAGTAGGGTTGGGGCCAAAGCAGTTGGTGTCTTCAGTCTTCTCTGCTGGGGGTGAGCTTAGCAGTTATTCTTTCTTCTGGTTGTCGTCTTAGGGTCGCCAGGAATCTGCTGAGTTAGGTTCAGCAATGCCCCTAAATACTAGATTTAGGGGGTGTTGGAAGGGGTCAGAGGGCAGTAGCCAATGCCTACTGTCCTTGAGGGTGGCTACACCCTTCCTGTGCCCCACTCCCTTTGTGCAGGGGTGCACACTTGTAATCCTATTGGTACCACCTGTCCTCCAAACCAAGATGGAGAATTCTGCAGGGAGGGGGGTCACTACAGCTCTGGGCACCTTATGGGGGTGGTCCCATCTGAACTTGTAACTACTCCTTGTTTTTCCTAATTTTCCCATCGGACTTGCTGCCAAAAGTGGGGTTTTGTCTTAGGTGGAGCAGGCATCTCCACTAGCTGGAGTGCCCTGGGACACTGTAAAAAGAGTCCTGAGCGTTTGAGGCTCACCGCCAGGTGTAAGTTTTTGCAGGGGAGAGGTGTGAAGAACCTCCACCTAGTGCAGGATTTGTATCTGGCCACAGAGAGCACAAAGGCTCTCACCCTTTGTGGTCAGAGTCTTGTCTGAAAGTGGTAGGCTGGCACAGACCGGTCAGTCCAGCACCAGAAGTTGGATAAGATACAGGGGGCATCTCAAGATGCCCTCTGGGTGCATTGTTCAATAAATCCAACACTGGCATCAGTGTGGGTTTATTGTGCTGAGACGTTTGATACCAAACTTCCCAGACTTCAGTGAAGCCATGGAGCTGTGAAGTTCGTAATGGCAAACTCCCAGCCCACGTACTTTATATGGCCACACTGCACTTACAATCTCTAAAAAATAAACGTAGACACTGTAGTATATATATATTACACCCCACACCCCTAAAGGGCTGTAAGGCCTGCTAGAGGTGTGACTTACCCATGCCACAGGCAGTGGTTTGTGGGCATGGCACCCTGAGAGGAGTGTCATGTTGGCTCTTTTTCTCCCCACCAGAACACACAAGCTGCAATGGCAGTGTGCATGTGATTGGTGAGGGGTCCCCTACGGTGGCTAATACATGCTGCAGCCCTTGAGGATCTTCCCTGGCCAAAGGGCCTCTGGTGCCACGGATACCTTTTACAAGAGACTTTGCTGTTTACCTGTGGGGTGCCAATTGTGGGAGCAATAGTATGTTTCAGGCACTAACAATGGAGGTAGGGGGCATTTAGGGTGGTGGTGGCAAGGAACCATGCTAAAAGAGGCGCTTTACTACACATCACCCCTCCCAAACGAAAGATGATGAAACTAACCTTTCCCAAGAGAGTATTCATTGTCTGAGCGGAAGAACCTGGAAAGGCCATCAGCTTTGGCATGGGCAGTCCCAAGTCTGTGTTCCACTGTAAACTCCATTCCCTGTAGGGAGATGGACCATATCAAAAGTTTAGGGTTCTCACCTTTTGTAGGAAGCTAGCTCTGTATATACTGTATCAAAATATCAAAATGAAATATAATGTGCACAGAGTCCATTGGTTCCCCAAGAGGCTTGACAGAGGCAATAATAGATAATACCAATGCTCTATTTGTGATAGTGTGGTTGAACAGTTAGGCTTATCAGAGGGTAGTGTTAAGCATTTGTTGTACACACACTAGCAATAAGTGAAAACACACACTCAATGGCTTAACTCTAGGCCAATAGGTTTTTATATAGAATTTTTTTTTTTTTTTTTAGAACCACAAGATTCATTTAGCAGATAAGTACATTAAACAAAAGGTACGTTGCATTGTAATAGTTGAGACTTAGAATAGATTGAATATTGTACGTAGTTTTCATTAAAATGGCAAAAGGCTATTTTAAAAGTGGACACTGCAATTTTCAACAGTTCCTGGGGTGGTAAATACAGTATAGTTTCAGAGGTAAGTACTAAACTTACGGGTTCAATCTCTGGGGCATAGGTAGCCCACTGCTGAGGGTTCAAGGCAACCCCCAGCACCAGCAACACAGGGCCGATCAATTGTAGAGGTCAAACAGGAGCCAAAATAACATGGGCTCCTATGGAGATGTGGTACTCCTGTTCCACTCTGCTTGCAGGTAAGTACCCGTGTTGTCGAAGGGCACACAAGGGGGGTTAGGAGGAGTACTGGAGGGGCCCCAAGTAGGAACAAAAACCACACCCTCAGCCGCCGGGTGCAGTGTGCAAACAGGGCAACGGGTTCTCAATGGAGGGACCCGGGGATCACTTACGTGCTGCAGGCAGGGCACAGATGGCCTCTCGTGCAAGCCACCGACTGGGCAAGGGTGAGGACCGCCTGCTGGTCGTTACTGCACCGGTAGTCGGTTTCTCACAGGCCTGGGGACTGTGGGTGCAGTGCTTCTCCAGGCATTGGATATCTTTGTCCCGGGCAGTCGCGGTCAGGAGGTCCTCTAGATTCCTTGTGCAGGGGTCGTCGCGGGGGTGCAGGGAGGTCAGCCCAGGGTGGACACGTAGTCAGTCGCTTGGGGGTCCTCTCTGGATAGCTGGTTTTCTGGACACGGGCCGGGGGCGTCGGGTGCAGAGTAGTTGGATTCAAGCTTCTGGTGTGAGGTGAGAGTCCCTTTAAAGTTTGTTTCTTAGTCTTTTCGTGGGCAGGTCCGATGTCCAATGAAGTTTCTTGGTCCTCCGTGATGCAGGTAGTCCTCTGGAGGCTTTTCATGGGTTGCTGGTCCTGCAGAACGCGTTGCTTCTTTTCCTGCAGCTTTTTGAAGCACGAGACAGTCCAGTAAGGCTGGGGCCGAGTCATTTGGTGTCTCCTTCTCTTCTCTGTGGGGTTTTCAGCTCAACAGTCCTTCTTTCTTGAGGTTGTCAGGAATCTGATGATCTGGGTTCAGGGTCGCCCCTAAATACTAAATTTAGGGGTGTGTTTGGTTCAGGGGGCAGTAGCCAATGTCTACTGTTCCTGAGGGTGGCTACACCCTCCTTGTTCCCACTCCCTCTGGAGGGAGGAGGGGGTTTGGGGGGGGGCACATCCCCATCCCTATCCCTATCCCTATCGGTCCTAATCCTCCAAAGCAAGATGGAGGATTTCTGAAGGAGGGATCACGTCAGTTCTGGACACTTTAGGGGTGGTCTTTGGTGAGGGGGTGACTCCTCCTTATGTTTCTCATTATTCCTCGGCTCTTGCCGCCAACAGTGGGGGCTCATCCAGGGGGAAGGCATCTCCACTGGCTGGAGTGCCCTGGGGGCATTGTAACTTGAGGCCTGAGCCTTTGAGACTCACCGCCAGGTGTTACAATTTCTGCCGGGAGAGGTGCTTCACACCTCCACCCAGTGCAGCCTTTGTTTCTGGCCCCAAAGAACACAAAGGCTCTCACCCCAGGGGGTCAGAAACTCGTGTCTCAGTGGCAGGCCGGCACAGACCAGTCAGTCCTACACTGAAGGACTGGGTAAACTACAGGGGGCATCTCTAAGATGCCCACTGTGTGCATTTTTTAATAAATCCAACACTGCAATCAGTGTGGGTTTATTATTCTAAGAAGTTTGATACCAAACTTCCCAGTATTCAGTGTAGCCATTATGGAACTGTGGAGTTTGTTCTGACAAATTCCCAGACCATATACTTAATATGGCCACACTGTACTTACAATGTCTAAGAATGGACTTAGACACTGCAGGGGTATATTGCTCATTCAGCTATGCCCTCACCTGTGGTATAGTGCACCCTGTCTTAGGGCTTTAAGGCCTGCTAGAGGGGGTGACTTACCTATGCTACAGGCAGTGTGTTGTGTGCATTGCACCCTGAGGAGGATGCCATCTCGACTTTGCCTTTTTCTTCCCACCAACACACACAATCTGCAATGGCAGTGTGCATGTGTTAGGTGAGGGGTGAGGTGGCACAACACATGCTGCAGCCCTTGGGGACCTTCCCTAGTCACAGGGCTCTTGGTACCACTGGTACCTTTTACAAGGGACTTATCTGTGTGCCAGGGGTTTGCCAATTGTGGAAACAATGGTACATTTTTAGTGAAAGAATACTGGTGCTGGGGCCTGGTTAGCAGGATCCCAGCACACTCTATCAAGTCAGCATCAATGTCAGGCAAAAAGTGGAGGGGTAACTGCAACACGTGTCAGTTTCCTACAATCAGCAACTAGAATGCCTCTATCAGATAAATCGTTACTGAAGGTAAGTAATTTGTTCATTAATACATGCACCCAGAGGGTACCCTAGAGATACCTCCTGAAACGTACTAGTCATCTAGTGTGCTGGCTGACTTGTACAGTCCCCCCCCCCCCCCCCCCCCCGCCACCACAGATGCGCTGCTGACCCACAGGAGGTGAGAGACCTGCTCTCAGAGGTCAGAAACAATACCTTCTCTGGCAGGATGGGTAGCAAATCTGCATGCCAAGGCCAGGGACTTAAAAGTCCCTGCCACCTTTGATATATATGACCCTCACTTCCCCCAGACCTGAGATGCCACCCCTTGCCCTGAGACCCATTTGGCACCAGGACAGGTGGAAAATTAGTTATGCAGGGTTCATGTTGCGCCTGCAGGTCAGCCACACCCCTAAGGTGGACAGCCTGATGTGCTTCACAAAAGAAGTGTTCCACCATCTTCTTTTTGGTGGCATTAGAAACTCTAGGACAGGGTTATGCCCACTCCCCACAGGAACTGATCACATAGTGGATGTAGTGACCCTATGGGATAACAGCCCATTGGTTACTAACCTTTACTTCCCCAAGACCCCTAAATTCTGTATTTAGGTGATTCCCTACTCCCAAAACTTAGACTCATCTGCCTGAGGAAGGAAGGAGGACAAAGAGCCCACGACCCAGCTGAGGACTTCACCACCACTTGGTGCAAAGTCCTGCTTGCGGCTGGACCTCAACAATTGCATGGTCCCTGCTCGTCCAGAAAGCAATGTCACCTCCCAAAGCTGTGGAGGAGCAACCCACAACTTCACCTTGCTAGCAACTTCTCCATTGGAGCAGAGGAGCTGTTTCCCTGAGTTCTCCAGGCACCAAAAAGACCGGCAAGAGCCTCAGCCAGTGCGACCCTGCAAGACAAAGCATCACTGCACACGAGCGCCCCCCTCCAACAGCCTGAGTATCAACGTGCCTCTGAGACACAGAGATCCTCAAGAGCTGAGCCTGCTTTGGGTTTTGTTTTGTTTTCTTGAGGCCGATATCCAAATGATTTGCCTCATTAAGTGGTTGCTTGTCAGAAAAGGGTTTCAGCTTAAAACATTAGTTAATAACTCGAAAGTATTGTGTCTTTACTTAGTATCCAAACCCAGTTCTTTATTGAGAACTTTGAGGTTCAAGTCTGTAATTGAAAGTTTGGTCTGACAACCTCTGGAACATTCTGGAAAATTCAGCAGCTTTCATTGAACTTTTTCCTTCCAAACATGTAGCAAATTAAGCGAGACGAGCTGGAACTCCTCACACCCTTACATCTGTGGCCCTCTTCAACTTATTCAGCATTTCGATAGGCACATCATAATCTACTACCTCATCAGTGACATATTGTACAAAGGAGGCCATCTCCCTCTTTTTCAGCCTCTTCTTTTATGTGTGTATTCTGTGTATGGTTGCTAATTGTCCATTGGTCCTTCAAGGGTGCAGCTGAAGATAAGAACTGATATGAACTCTTGGGGATGAGCATGCACAGCCAGTACAGAGCTGTTGCATAAAGGAATAGAGAGTATAAAGTTGTCGCGTGGGCTCTCATTATCCTAAATGAGACTACTGGATTTCTAGGCAGCAGGATCGATAACGGTGTCGGGGACTGAGTCTGACCCACGTGTAAAGAACTCGGTCACCCTAAATCCGTTTTTTGCTCCGGCTAACTAGCAGTGCCTCATTTCTCCCATGAGGAAGAAATGATTCGGCAGCCGAGCGCATGACATCTTTGGAACTTCTCAGGGAAGTCGTGGTCACTCAGATCCAAACCAACTCTCTTATTCCCAATATGATCTCATATACAAATGACAAAGACAGTATAAGTTTTATATAATGTTTTAATAAAACGACTGTATTTTAGATATTAAGGCGTGAGCCGCAATAACCATAACAATACAACACAGTAGGATTGAAATAGTCACCAGGAGAGTAAAACATAAGAACAAAGCTATCATATTGTCTAACAGTTTCTACTCTCCCTCTGTTTGTTCTATTTAGAGCACAGCATGTTAAGCTTCTAGCTTGCCTGTCAGAATCACTGTAGAGACATCAGCCCTCATACCTGAGCAAAGACCTGTGATCTTGGTTCAGCATCTGCAACGAGGCAGTCAGCGTCTAGTTGTGGTTCCCTGGTCGGAATCTCCCTCTTGCGTGTATTGGGACAAGGAAGTGATTTTATAACTAACATGTCATCGTGATCACAAAATGTCCCTACGCAGGAATGCCAAATCTAAACTCCTACCACGTCTATCGGCAATGTACCAGACTGTATCCTTGACTGAAGCACAGAGTAAATATGTTATGGAGAACTCCAGTGCTGAAGTAGGCAAAACAGTGTGATATGAATAAAAAAACAACACCGTAGAACTGGCTATTTGAAAAATAACAGTACGAAGCCTAATAAAAAGCATGTAGAGCAAAGTGCACAGAGGCTCTAAGCTGTCAGCAAATGAATAAAATATATTCAGGGCAAAGTGCACAAAGGCCTAAAGCCTGAAGCTAATGCGCAAAGAATACGTAAAACTAACCACACTACAAAGTCAGCATGTTCACCTCTGTTAATTTATTTAATGAGTTCCCATCTAAAATTGATGGAAACTCAAAATGCTCATGCTTGACCACGGGACATAGCCTCCTAACATTGTGTGGTAAGATTATTTCCTCATTGTATTAGTTTAAAATGCAAAACGTTAGATCTTGTTGGTATTGGTACTGAGGGTGAAGATCCAGGGCACATTATTTCATGAAATATTGTCCATGTCAATAAACTTGACAAAAATGCTCCTACTTAATCTTATGTTTGCCTGCCTCTTCTTCTCCTTGATAGTGGCCTTTAGTGGAAATGCAGGAGTAAGTATGTGCATATTCATCCACAGTCACTATGCATGCCATTTTAAAATGATTGCATATGTTGTTTGCGTCTTCTGTATGGAAAGTTGTAGCAGATCCATATCCAGTGTCAGATCTCCATACTGGAGCTCATTTACAAATAGATTTGCTAAATGTCTGCATGCTTATGTTTCATTTTTCTAGGTCTCCCTACTTCCTGAAAATGACAGGTGGAGTGAAACCAGAGCCCAGTTGCTGGCACAGATGGATGTGAGCATGGGTGGGAGAGTAGCTGAAGAAATTATATTCGGGAGTGAAAACATCACCACAGGTTTGGTTAATCTGTTTTATTGTCTATTATTCTTCCTTAATTTAACTTAATTTTCCAGAATCGTTATATGCAACTTTTAAAAAAAAAACTTGTCAATGT
This sequence comes from Pleurodeles waltl, assembly GCF_031143425.1. Classification (NCBI taxonomy): domain Eukaryota; kingdom Metazoa; phylum Chordata; class Amphibia; order Caudata; family Salamandridae; genus Pleurodeles; species Pleurodeles waltl. The sequence continues at coordinate 755,379,536 of NC_090449.1, read as the reverse complement.
TTAATACCTAGGTGCTTCTAGTGACTTTGACAGTGCTACTAAAATTGCTAGAATGATGGTTACCAAATTTGGAATGAGTGAGAAGGTAAGACCATGTATTTACATTCTTCTGTTTCTTCTTTGGCTTCCCTTCATTCTCATCCATCCATTTCCTTTGCCATTTCCCTTCTTCCCCATTCACCTTAACAGATCTTTTTCCAAACCCTTTGCCCTATTAATGACTGTAAAATATATGTATCATTTTATAGTGTAACTTGTCATACTTGTGTATTATTTGTTTTCGAATATTTACCTTCTCAACATTTTGTGAAGGGCTTCTTTGCATTTAAATATGAAATAATAAAATAATCCAAAGTCAAGTGCTTCTATGCACTCTTAAATGAGTGACTAATACTGTAAAACAACTATTGAAGATATCTGTTTATCCAGAGAGCATACAGTCATGGAAATAAAACATTAAGCATATTTTATGAACTGTTCCATCCTACAATGAACTATATAACAATAAACAGTAACTGTGTGACCGTTGAGGATCGTGAGATTAAGTCTTTTCGTGGCAACGGGCAACTTTTAATTCTCATCCATTTGAAAATGAACCTCTGTTAATTGATGGGAAATCATTGAAGGCAAAGGTCACACTGGCCAGTGAAATCGGAGCCTTTAATGCCATGAACTTGATATGACACCCTCACACCAATATTTTAAGTTAAAAAGATCACGCAAAGACCCATTCAGTTTATAAACCTATTTAGCCATGGAATTTAAAATGTTAGTCCCATTTCACTCTTTCCATTCCCAATAATTCCCTAACCGTGAAAGACATTCTGCGGCTTTACTTAACACCTGCTACCTAATGGCACACACTACAAACCATTTTGATACATCTCTGCATGACACTTAGTTTAGCTTCTCTAATCAAGAGAGAACTAGAGCAAGTTTTGAGTCTAGTTATTTATCTGCTATCTGTCACCTGTTCTATATTTCTGTTCAGTAAACAGATTGGAGTCAGAAGGTGAGGCTATTAGGAAATGTTTAAACACTCACTCGAGTTCATGTAATCCTCATGTCTTCTTTTGTGTCTTTGTGGAAACGCCCTCTTTTTTTCCTGGCGTCAGTGTGCTTAGACTGTTTTCACTGAGGATCCTGCTAACTAGGATCCCAGTGAGTGTGCGCTCTTCTCTAAATGTGGTTGTCTTGGTACTCTTTACACCCCACAATTGGCATACCGCTGTAACCTGTAAGTCCCTAGTATATGGTACTAAGGTACCATATAGAGAAGACCCCAGTGATTGTGCGCTCTTATCTAAATGTGGTTGTCTTGGTGCTCTTTGCACCCCACAATTGGCATAAGGCCCTAGTATGTGGTACTTAGGTACCCAGGGGAGTGGTACCCCCATGGGATGCAGCATGCATTATGCCACCCATGGGAGCCCATGTAAACTGAGTCTTCAGGCCTGCCATTTGCAGCCTACCTGAAAAGGAGCATGCTCCCCTTCACTTTTGGTCACTACACCAGGTCACTGTAAGTCACCTCTATGGTAGGCCCTTCCAGCCCTAAAGGCAGAGTGCAGGTCCCTATGTGTGTAGGCACCCCTGCAAGAGCAAGAGGTAGCTGTGGATGAGCAGCCAAGTTTTATCTAGGAGACATGCAAAGCTTATGCAATACCACTATAGTCACACAGCACTATTACACATGAAAGAACCACACAGTGTTACAAGAAAGAGGTTCTTTATTATAGTAACACAAATACTAGAATAGGCAACCCCCCCAACAGGAGGTAAGTAAACTCACTATTATATACACATTATCAATCAGCAAAGAGCATAGAAAGCAATAAGCATTGGCAAACGTATAGGTAAACAGTCAGGGCCCTAAGGGAGGGCCAAACCATATACTAAAAAAGTGGAATGTTAAAGGCAGTCCCCAATTCATGGAAGTGGAATCAGTAGAGGGGAGCTGGAGGAACTAGGAACCCCAAAAGGTGAGTACCAGTGACCCCAGCAACCAGGAGAGCAGAGGTAAGTACCTGGTTTTCCCCAAACCCAACAGGACAACTTTGGGAAAGGAGTATGCAAGACCCAACAAAGACTGGAAGAACCCAAGAGTGTATCCTGACAGAAGAGGACCTGCAAAGGAAGGGGACCAAGTCCAGTTCGTGTTGGAGTGTCCGGTTGTGGCAGGAGCCACTACCCACCCTTCTATGGATGGAGGAGCAGGTCGACAGTGGATGAAGAAGGTCAGCAGTGCAACACAGCAGATGAAGAGAAGTCTTAGAAGTGATGCAAGTGATGTCCCACTTTGGCGGTCGAGATGCAGTCGGTTAGTGGTGTTGGAAAACCACCAACAAGCCTTGGCAAATGCAAGAGACATTGAAGAGGGTTTGCAAGGCTGAAGAGGACCAACAAGGTCCAGGGGACTCGACCCAGGGAGGGGAGTCCAGGGTGAGCCTCAGGATCTGGGAGAGATACAAGAAGAGTAGGCAATCCCCACAGGCAGCAGACACAGGAGTCACAGTGAGGCCCACTTAGCACACCTAAAGAGGAGTCCCACGTCGCTGGAGCAGCAGGTAGGAGATTGTGCTTTGCGGGCTACACAGAGCCTGAAGATCCCTTGAAGGAGGAGCAAACAAGCCTTGGTAGCTGCAAGAGTTGTGGTGCACAGGGGTACTGTCCTGCAAGGAGAGGCAAGGGCTTACCGTCTCCCAAGTTGGACAACTGATAGAGAGGACCACTACAGACCTCCACCTGTGATGTAGCTGCTCTCTTGGCCAATGGACCCAAAGAGAGGGTCCCTGAGCCAGAAGTAGGTTGTGGTTGTTATTCCTGCTACTTTCTGGTGTCCAAAAAGGACAAGGGCTTACGTCCTATCCTAGACCTTCGTCTCTCAATCTCTTCCTCAAAAATGAGAAGTTCAAAATGCCTCACCCAGGCTCAGGTCCTTACGTGCCTTGGACCCAGGAGACTGGATGGTTGCGTTGGACTTCCAGGATGCTTATTTCCATATCCCCGTCTTGCCTGCCCACAGACGTTACTTACGATTCGTGGTAGGTCACAGGCACTTTCAATCTACTGTGCTTCCCTTTGGCCTTACCAGCGCCCCTCGGATGTTCACAAGTGATGGCGGTGGTTGCAGCTCATCTACACAATTTGGGGGTTTCTGTCTTCCCCTACTTGGACGACAGGCTGCTGAAGGGGAAGACACCCCAGAAAGTCATCTCCCACCTTCAGACTACAGCAACTTCCTGCACACTCTGGGGTTCACTATAATCATGCCAAAGTAACACCTAACTCTCTCTCAGATGCTCCCTTTCATCAGAGCTTTTCTGGAAACAGTGGAGTTTTGGGCCTGTCCTAAAAAGCGAGTCCAGAATATTCAGGCTATGATTCCAATATTTCCTGCTCTATCCTGGGTTTCGGTGAGAATGACTCTGAGGCTGCTGGGCCTCATGGCCTTCTGCATCCTGCTAATGACACATGCCAGGTGGCATATGGGGACTCTGGAGGGGGACTTGAAGTTCCAGTGGGCGCAGCATCAGGGGAATCTCTCCGACATTGTCCAGATCTCGGAGGGGACTGCAAAAGACCTGCAGTGGTGGCTTTCTAATCAGGATTGTGTCAACGGCCGATCCCTCTCTCTTCCCCAACTAGATCTGACAGTAGTGACAGACGCGTCACTCCTGGTTTGGTGGGGCGGCCACATGGAGAGGCAGAGATAAGATGTCTGGTCTCCGGCAGAGTCTGGACTCCACATCAATCTTTTGAAGCTCCTGGCGATCAGGCTTGCATAAAAAGCATTCCTTCCCTCTCTCAAAGGGAAAGTGCTGCAAGTGTTTATGGATAACACTACCACCATGTGATACTGCAACAAACGGGGCGGAGTGTGGTCCTTGACCCTTTGTCAGGAGGCTCTGTGCCTCTGGACATGGCTGGCACATCAGGGCATTAACCTGATGGTTCAACATCTGGCGGGCTCTGGGAACATCAGAGCAGACAACTCACCCGTCTATGCTGAACCGATCATGAATGGTGTCTCCATCTTGAGGTGGCGCAAGGGCTTTCAGCAGTGGGGAGAGCCTTGGTTAGATCTGTTCGCCTCTGCAGAGAATGCTCAATGTCAGCTGTTTTGCGTGATCAAATTTCCAAGACGGCACTCGCTTGGCGACAAATTTAATCTCAAGTGGAACTCAGGCCTTCTTTTCCACCTATACCGCTTCTATCCAGATTTCTAAAGAAGTTCAAGAACGACTGGGACCAAGTAATCCTGGTGGCTCCCGAATGGGCATGGAGAGTATGGTATCCAGAGCTACTGAGCATGGCCACAGATCCTCCAGTCCGACATGCCCCTTCGGGAGGATCCTCTACTGCAGCAGCAGGGGACGGTTCTCCACCCGAACCTGTCCATTCTTTGCCTTCATGCGTGGAGATTGAGTGGCGGCAGTTGACGGCATTTGACCTTCCACCCAAAGTCTGTGATGTTACTTTGGCAGCCAGGCATCCCTCCACCACAAAGGTATACGCCTCTCATCATAAATTTGTAGCATGTTGTACCAATAAGTCTGTTGATCCCCTCTCCTCTAGCCCTGAAAGGGGGATTGGTCACCTAACCAGGTAAGCACCTATCAGGAGGGGTCTCAGACGCCACCTGCCTGGAGTATCCTCTCAGATACTTCCAGAGTTCTCTGCCATCCTTAGAATTAAGATGGCGGATCCCAGGGACCCTCTGGAGGAGCTCTGGGTGGTGGTGATAGACAAGGGAGTGGTCACTCCCCTTTCCATTGTCCAGTTTCGCACCAGAGCATGGACTGCGGGTTCCTGAACTGGTGTGGACTGGTTTATGCACAGAGGGCAGCAAACCAGTGACTTGGGGAGGCTACCCCTCCCAAGCCAATCACACCTATTTACAAAGGGAGAGGGTGTTACCTCCCTCTGCCAAAGGAAATCCTTTGTTCTGCCTTCCTGGGCTTGATCAGATCAAGCAGCAGGAGGGCAGAAACCTGTCTGAGGGGGACAGCAGCTGAGCTGCCTCGAAAACCCTGTAAGACTGGTGGTAGCAATACTGGGGGTCCTTTAAGGAGCCCCAGAGTGCATGGAATCATACTTCCAATACTTGCAACAGTATTGGAGTATGATTCCGACATGTTTGATACCAAACATGCCCAGGTTCAGAGTTACCCTCATGTAGCTGGACATAGGTAGTGACCTATGTCCAGCACATATATAAAATGGCATTCCTGCACTCATGAAGTCAAGTAAAACAGGGCTGGAGTTGATAGGTGCACCCTGCCCTCACGCTGAGCGGGCCTACCATAGGGGTGACTTACAGTGACCTGATGCAGTGACCTGTAGTGAAAACGGATCCAGTTTGACGCCTGGGGTAAAATTCTAAGGTAAGGAATCTGCAACTAGAATGTCTCTACCAGATATCGTTACCAAAGATAAGTAACTTTTACAGTGGGCTACCGCAACATTTTCCATTCTACTATAAGTAAGCAGATCGGCCATCTTATGACATTTTCCCCACATCGTATTCCTACCGCATTACAACTCTAATTGATGTTCAAACTCCCACCAAACTCTAATCAATTACACTTTTACATTGATAATGACAATGTTCTTAATCTTCATATTTTAAATTTTTATGTTTTCCAATTGTTTTTAATTAATCTCCCTGAATGTGAACTAGAAAAGCGAGAGCTAGTGTATTCTTTTTGTATATGTCCAATATGGCTGTATTACAGTGTCAGTAATTAAAAAACAATAATAAGTATTTGGCTATACTGATTAAGGCGAAATGGCAATATTGATTTAATAGAATGGCCACTTGTTGGCCCACATGTATATGACATTAATAATTTAGGTCTAGTTATTATTGTACCTACAGTAATTTTGACATTCAGCCCACTGGGGCAAAACTGTAGTAACGTATTCAAGTATGGGTAAATGGGGGTTAATTGGATGACAGGAAATTTTAAAATATCTAAAATACTAGGATTGAGATAATTGTCATTATCAATGTAAAAGTGCAATTAATTAAAATTTGGTGGGAGTTTGAACATCATTTAGAGTTGTAATGCAGTAGGAATACAATGTGGGGAAGATGTTACAAGGTGGTCGATCTGTTTACTTATAGTAGAATGGAAAATGTTGCTGTAGTCCATTATGTTTACAATATCCTAGGCACTAGTGTATAAAAAATGGAGGATGTATTTACGTGTCTTACCCGTGATCAAGGAAATGTAATTTTCCAAAACGCATTAGGTGTTGCCGGTTGTGGTTCATTAAATCGCTAACTGGATTATTGAAGTGGCCGTGGCTGTTCATTTAATGCAGACTGCTGACTAGAGGAGGAGTCAGTTAAATGTAACTTTTGAATGGAGTTAAGTTTTCGCTACCCTGCCAGGGCTTGCCGCAGAAGGACGGGGGAGAAGCGGGTTTGGAAATCAAATATATATATTGCATCCACGTTCAGGTGAGCTCCCTCTACCTCAGTGCCAAGTTTCCCTACCTTATAGTCCTTAAACTCAAGAGGAAGATTCTAGCTATCTCACCATCCTTTGATGAAATTCAAGCGCTGGCTTTACTCAGTCTGCGTCAAAAACACGCAAAGGAACAGGCCCTGCCCCAATGCGCATTCCAGAGATAGAGGAGCTGTACTTTTCCTTGATGAAAACATTCCCAGGCTGAGGCTCTCAAATCACGTCTGCCGTCGACATCCCCCATGTTATGTTCCAACACAGTGTAACCCTATGCTGGTGAGAAAAGGGAAAACATGTTCTATGTGGAAAAGAAGCTCGGTGTGGAAAAACCCTGCGCTGCCTCTGTGACGGCACCTGAAGCTAAACACAAAATGGAGTCCATGGTCAAGATGGAGTCTGTGGTCAGATATGCAGAGCATTACAAGGGGCCACTCCCCTGCATCTGCAGGCACCTAAGGCATTGATGTCCGGTTGCTGGGATCTGCTGTCCTCTGGACCTGCCAAGATTCTCCAACACAGGTGGTTGTTCTGAGGGGTCCTCTGGTTCCTCTCTGCCTTCTCTCCAACTTGGGAGACAGTGAGTTCTTTCATCTTCCTCCAAGACAGAACCCCTGTGCACCTCAACTGTTGTAGCAACCAAGGCTTGTTGACTCCTGCTCTAAGGGATCTTCAGGCTCCAAGTAGCCCCGGATCCTAGCACTCGACCTCTGCAAGGACAGTCTCCTCCCTGCTGCTCCAGCTACGTGGGACTCCTCTTCAGGCGTGCTGCCTGGGCCTCACTGCGATTTACTGTGCCTGCTGCCAGTGGGTTGCTCGTGGGTCTCCGACTGCTTCTCCCAGCTCACCGGTCTTCTTAGGGTCAGCCCGGACTCCCCTCCAAGGGTCGGGTCCCCAGGGCCTTGCTGGTCCTCTTCAGCACTGCAAATTTCCAACAGCTCCAGTTGGATTTGCTTGTGCTTGTTGGTGGTCCTTCTAACCAGTGACCCTTCTGCGATCCGGCGACCATCGATGGACAGCTCCTAGGTGACTTCAGGGACTCCTCTGCAGCTCCTGGGCTCCGCAGCTGGACTTCATCCACCACTGTCGATCCAGAACTTCACCCACAGAAGGGTGGACATTGCTTCCTGCCCCACCTGGACACTCCTACATGGACTGGACTCTGTCCTCTTCTTTTGCAGGTCCTCTTCATCCAGAATCCACTATTGGGTTCCACCTGTCCCGGTCCTGTTCTTGCAATATTCCATTCATGAGTCCATATATTAGCCTATGGGACGACCAGGTAACTTAACTCTGCTCTCCTGGCCGGCAGCGGTCTTCTAGATACTTAACTCTTGGGGTTCCACTCTCTCCCAGCCATTACCTAACTTCTCCATATCCTCTGGTGGGGGAGCCATCCTCGCATTCTACTATTTTAGTATAAGGTTTGGCCCCCACTAAAGGGCCTTGCTATTTTGTGCTGCTTCCTAATACTTACGTGTGTCTATTTTGTGTGTACTTGCACACAAAGGGGTTCTGCTTATAGTAATCTAGTTTGGTGTTCCTTTAATGAAGTACATTTATTTTTGCGTGTGTAAGTTACTGTATGACTTCTGTGGTATTGCAAGTGCTTCACACTCCTAGATAAGTCTTGGTTGCTCACCACAACTATGACTAGGGAGCCCTAGCTACCTAGACACTGTAACACTATCTAATAAGAGTTGCCTGGACCCAGTATTAAGTGTAACACCATATCTGTCCACCACACACTGGGCCAGCCTTGTACAGCCTTCCACTTCTTTATGCTTGTGATAGGCTGCCAGCCTTCAATCTATCCTGTTATTTGAGGGAAAAAAGTTTCAAATACTGTGCAATCCTCTGGGCGAGCATAATATCTGTCAGGAGATATTTTATTTATCTGATAAAACCCTCTAGTTGCAGATTCTTTACCGTAGAATTTCCCCCACGCCTCCGTCTGGAATCAGAGATTTTTCAGAGCAGTGCCTCTTTGTGCAGTTAGGTGGTGTCAGTTGGCTCCACGTCTGTTGTCAGTGTTGTCTTTGCTGGATATGATGTTGCGGGTCATATATAGGAGCCACCCTGGTGCGCTGCTGTCAGTTATTTTCTTTCCGCGCCAGCCTAGCGCTGATCTGAAGAGCTACCAATCAGTGGTTTTGTAAAACTTTTTTTTCAACTTTGTGTTGAAGGTTTTTGAGTGTAGACACTCCTGGTGCGTCGAGGAAGTCATAGTGTAAGAAAGGGTTCAAGCCCTGCGGATCCTGCTATCGGGCAGTGTCCATAGCAGATCTGCACCTTGTGTGTCTGTGGTGTCTGGAGGGCGACCACAATCCGAAATCGTGCTTTGAGTGTCGGACCATGAATCCAAAAGCTTTATGCGGCCCGGCAATCTGCTTCGCGTCCGTCCTGATCTCTGTGGAGAGGAAGGTCCTGAGAACAGCTGCAGAGCCCACCCTCGGTCCCGAGAACAGCTGCAAAGCCCACCCTCTTCTTCGTCGTCCCACTCCAAGTCCTCAGGTGATCAGATAAGTCGAGGCACAAGAAGTCATCAAAGAAGAACGAGTGTTCTTTCACTTCACCTTGGCCGGCGGTCGAGAAGGCGAGTGCATTGTCATTCTAGGCCTCTCCACTGAGCCTTCATCTTGGTTGGCTCCGCGCCGCCATGAGTTTCCGGGAGCTGGAGTGACCCCTGCCCAATTCGGAGACTTTAAAGGCCATGCGCCTTATCTTTGGGCAGTCTGACACTGCTGGAGCGCCTTTGTTCCCTATGGGGTCTGAAAGGGTCCCATTGATCCATACCTGTATCTGAACTGGCATTGGTCATAACACCTCAATCTTCCCGTTGCTGGTTCCGATGTTGACTTTCCTTATTCCCCCCATTCTCATTGGTAGCGCCGACCCCATCCTCATTGTCGATTCTCACACTAAGCCAGACTGGCATCTCGCAACTCCAACCTCTATAGGGGTCTTAGGCCCTATGTGTGATCCTGACCCTTATTCTTATCGATTGGGGTACGATGAGGAATGGGAGGGGTCACTGGGACCTTTAGAATACCATCTACAAGACTTTTGGATTGGTATACGGACCTGTGTGAAGCCAGTGGTCTGGAAACTTCCCCAGGCGCTGGCATGCTTTCTCCTCCTACTGTGACTACGGAGAAGGGAACCTCCTACTCAGTGGTGGTCAGCAGGGCGGCAGAGGTCCTTGGCCTCGAACTGTCCTTTGTAGTGATCAGGACTAACTTCCTGACAGAGGTGCTTCAACCTGGGGCTTAAACTTCAGAGCCTCTACTCCCATTCACTGAAGCCCTCACTGATGTCCTTTTGGGTACTTGGTCCAGACTCCGCACAAGGGCTTCTGTGAACAGGACAATCGCCCGCCACCATCGGCCCACGCTCAAACGATCCTAAATTCCTGTCCCCACTCCGGAAGGCTTTGTGATTCAGTCCTCCTCTTCTTCTGGCACGTTCCCTTCCGCTCCCCCGGATCAGGAATCAAAGAGACTGGACTAACTTGGGAAGAGGTTTTCTTCCTCCAGTCTGGCATTGTGGTCAGTGAATAATGTAGGAAGCTGGCCCGGTGTGTGGTGAGCACCATTGGTGTTATCACCTTATATCAGGTGTAGGTATCCTCTATTAGTGAGGTTTAAACAGTGTCTAGGAAGCCAGGGCTCTCTAGAGGCAGCTGTGGATGAGGAGCAAAGACTTACCTAGGAGACATGCAACGCTTATGCAATACCACAAGTCACACAGCTCTTACACACATGAAAGAACTACACAGTATTATAAAAAATAAAGGTACTTTATTATGGTAACACAAATACAATACAATACTGTATAGTCAATACTCCACTGGGAGGTGAGTAATCCCACTAATATATACACATTAGAAGTTAGTGATTAGCATAGAAAGCAATAGCAAACAGTAAAACAATAGAAAATAATGAAGGCCCTAGGGGGAGACCAAACCATATACTAAGTAAGTGAAATGTGAAAGGCAGTTCCCCACCTAAAGAAGTGGAATCTGTAGAGGAGAGCTGGAGGAACTAGAGACCCAAAAAGGTAAGTGTTGGGTGCCCCCCAGCGACGAGGAGAGAAGAGGTAAGTGCCTGGTTTGTCCCCAAACCCAATGGATATCTTTGGAAAAGGCCTGTGCAAAATCCAGACAAGACTAAAAGAAACCAAAGATAGGTCCTGACATAAGAGGACCTGCAAAAGAAGGGGTCCAACTCCAGTTCAAGTTGGAGTGTCCGGTTGTGGCAGGAGCCACTACCCACCCTTCTGTGGCTGCAGGACCAGGTCGACAGTGGATGAAGAAAGTCAGCAGTGCAACACGGGAGCAGAAAGGAGTTCCAGGAGTGATGCAAGTGATGTCCCACGTCCGCGGTTGTGATGCAGACAGTCAGTGGTGCTGGAGAACAACCAACAAACCTTGGCAAATGCAAGAGTCGGTGAAGAAGGTTTTGCAAGGCTGAAGAGGACCAGCAAGCCCAAGGGGTCTCAGCCCAAGGAGGGGAGTCCGAGGTGACCGTCAGCAGCTGGGAGAGTCGCAAGAAGAGGAGGCAGCACCCGCAGGCACAGGAGTCTCAGTAAGGCCCACTCACCATACCTGCAGAGGAGTCCCACATCGCTGGAGCAGCAGGGAGGAGACTGTGATTTGCAGGGAAGAGTCCTGGAGGCCGGAGCTACAAGGAGACTGAAGATCCCACGGAGGTGGAACAAACAAGCCTTGGTAGCTGCAGGAGTCGCAGTGCACATGGGTACTGTCCTGCAAGGAGAGGCAAGGGCTTACTGTCTCCCAAGTTGGACAGCTGGTAGAGAGGACCAAGGGGACCACTCCAGACCACCACCTGTGATGCAGGATCCACACAGTTGTGGAGGAGAGAGGATCCACTCAGCCGGTCGTTTTTGCAGTTGGTGCCTGCAGATGGAGGGGAGTGACTCCTTCATTCCAAGGGAGATTATTTCTTGCTTCTTGTGCAGGCAGAAGCTTGTTGCCCTCAGAGGATGAACAGCCGTTCAAGATGGCAGAATCAAGTGACCCCCTGCAGGAGCTCTGGGCACCACCTCTAGGGTGGTGATGGACAAGTTAGTGGTTACTCCCCCTTTCCATTGTCCAGTTTCGTACCAGAGCAAGGACTGGGGGTCCCTGGACTGGTGCAAACCGGTTTTTGCAAGAAGGGGGCACCAAATGTGCCCTGTAAAGCATACCGGTGGCTTTGGAAAGCTACCCCTCCCAAGTCATGTAACACCTATTTCTAAATGTAAATCCTTTGTTCTGACTTCCTCTGCCTGAGTTGGTCATGCAGCAGGAAGGCAGAATCCACTCTGAGAGGTGGCAGCAGCGAAGGCTGCCCGGAAACCCCATAAGACTGGTTGGAGCATGCTATGGCGTCCTCTAAGGAGTCCCCAGAGTGCAAGGAATCATACAACCTATAGTAGCAGTAGTATTGGGGTATGATTCCGACATGTATGATACCAAACCTGCCCAGGTTCAAAGTTACCATTATGTAGCTGGACACATGTAGTGACCTGTGTCCAGTATACAGGTAAAATGGCTTCCCCGCACTTATGAAGTCCAGGAAAATAGAGCTGGAGTTCATAGGGGCACCTCTGCTCATGCAGGGGTGCACTCACACACAGGTACTTGCACCCTGCCCTCTGGGCTAGGAGGGCCTGCCATAGGGGTGACTTACAGTGACCGCATGTAATGAAAGGGTGCATACACCTTTTCACACAGGCTGCAATGGCAGGCCTGCAGGCACATTTTGCTTGGGCTCCCGTGAGTGGCACAGTGCGCTGGGTACCATACACTAATGACCTGTATGGTGGCACTAGTATGCCAATTGCGGGGTTTGCAAAGTCCTAAGCAACCAAATTTAGAGGGAGAGAGCACAGTCACTGGGGTCCTGGTTAATAGGATCCCAGTGAATACAGTCAAAACACACTGACAGCAGGCAAAAAGTGGGGAAACCATGCCAGAAAGAGGCTACTTTCGCACAAACAGTGCTTGCCTTTTGGGCCACTGTACCCATTCATTGTGGGATACGGTTGCGCAAGTCTTGCCGCAGTTCCCGGATTAGGCCTGGGCTATCATCTCTTAAGCTGTTGCTAATGGGAGAGATGCGGTTAAGTTCACTATTCCATGTGTGCTGGATACAGCCGACTCTCTGGGTAGATCGGGTGCATCGACAAGGCCTTGAGGTGCCATGCCTGGATGAAGACATCATCTTTTTCAGGGGATGTCCAACAAACCCTTATGGACATGCCCTTGATGGCACCCATCTCTTCAGAGACAAGGCAGACTCGTAGCTTTAGAGGTTCAAGGAGTCCCAGGCTACGTTTTGGTCCCTTGGCCTTTTGACTGCCCCTCGTCCACAACAGTCCGGCATTCGCCCCTTTCGTGGCCACCGAAGGGGCTCCATGTCCCCTTTCCCAGCCACTATGCCACCCATGCTACTTAGCCCCTGCGTGACGGGGACGTGGAATCTCAAGGGCTCGTGGGACAGGGAACCAGAGGTCTGCCCAATCGGCACTATGCCCGTGCAGCAGCCTTCAAGCCTTCCCCCCCCCATCTCAGACCAGTAAGAGACATGACTCGTCATCACCTGCCTCACTGGGAATCCATCACGACAGACAAGTGGGTTTTGCAGATCGTCCAAAGGGGCTGCTCCCTCCCCTTCAAGACTGCCCCTCCGGCCATGCCTCCATCCTACGGCCGCTTGCCAGGGGATCATCTGACACTTCTCCGCGAGGAAGTCACAGCTGTCTTGGCCAAGGGCACCATAGAGAGGGTCCCTGCGCCAGCAGTAGGTTGTGGTTGTTATTCTTGATACTTTCTGGTGCCCAAAACCGGCAAGGGCATACATCCTTTCAAACACCTTCGGGCCCTCAGTCTTTTCCTCAAGGAGAAGTTCAAAAGGCTCACTCTGGCTCAGGTCCTGTCTGCCTTGCACCCAGGAGACTGGATGGTAGTGTTGGACTTGCAGGAAGCTTACTTACATATACCCGTTGTAGGAAGTTGGCTCTGTATATACAATTTCAAAGTAAGAAATAGTGAGCACAGAGTCCAAGGGTGCCCCTTAGAGGGAAGACAGTGGCAAAATTAGATAATTCTAATGCTCTATTTTGTGGTAGTGTGGTCGAGCAGTAGGCTTATCAGAGGGTAGTGTTAAGCATTTCTTGTACACACACAGGCAATAAATGAGGAACACACACACACAGACTTACTCCAGGCCAATAGGTTTTTATATAGACAAATATATTTTCTTAGTTTATTTTAAGAACCCCAGGTTCAAGATTTGAAGTAAACACATAAAATGCAAGGTACTTCACACAGGTAACTTAGGAACTTTGAATAAAAACAATACCTTATACAGTCTTTGTTAAAATGGCAATAAGCTATTTTAAAAGTGGGCACAGTGCAAAAATCAACAGTTCCTGGGGGAGGTAAGTAAAGGTTAGATTGTGAGGTAAGTAAAACACTTACAAGTCTCAGTTCTGGGGCATAGGTAGACCACAGTTGGGGGTTCAAGGCAACCCCAAAGTTACCACACCAACAGCTCAGGGCCGGTCAGGTGCAGAGGTCAGAGGTGCCCAAAACACACAGGGGCCTATGGAGAAAAGGGGTGCTCCGGTTCCAGTCTGCCTGCAGGTAAGTACCTGCGTCCTCTAGGGGCAGACCAGCGGGGTTTTACAGAGCACTGGAGGTGGGGGGAGGCACAAGTAGGCACACAAAACACACCCTCAGCGGCATGGGGTGGCCGGGTACAGTTTGCAAAGCAGGCATCGGGTTTCAGGTAGGAAACAATGGAGGGACCCGGGGGTCACGCTAGCAGTGCAGGCATGCACGGGGGGGCTTCTCTGGACAGCCACAACCTGGGAAAGGTTGTAAGGAAATATCACTAACTCTTTTTAAACTACTGCTCTTCACAGCAAGATTTAGCTGCTTTGAAGGAAACCATTGCAAGAAGACCATCCGCTCCAAGAAGACTCTGCGGGATTGAAGAGTGCATCGACTAGAGATGGCATCAAAGTCGACCGAACAAATGCCAGACAGTTTCATGTATTTATTTAGGCTTCCATATTGTCAACAGACTTCTCCCAGGTAAACCTTTGGCTCACTTAACAAAAGGGAAAGCAGCAACCACAGCATAGTTCATGGATGTTCTGATTCAAGATATCTCTTAAGGCAGCCATTTGGTGGTCAGTGCATACATTTACAAAATGCTGTTGTCTAGACAAGGACATTCAAGCTGAAGCAAGCTTTGCCCAAGAAACACTTAGGATCATGTTTACATGATTGAAAGATTTTTCGGTCGGTGTCGTTTCTCAAACACGTTTTCCTAACTACAGTCAATCAGATTGTAGCATCGGGATCAATTAAATGACCTTTCAGGCGCCCACGCCCTTCTCGGGCCTTCTGCGTCACAGACTCATGGATTAGACTCCTTTTCGATTCTGCCTTCTGTGCTACGCCAAGTTCCCCTACACCGACCAACACTCGGTGTGTAACCTCTGCCTCTCTTCAGATCATAAAGAAGGTGTGCTGATCCTTCCGCTCCAAGAAGACTCTGGGGGATCGAAGAGCGCGTCAACTAGAGATGGCATCGAAGTCGACCAAACAAACGCCTGACATTTTCAGTGAAGAACAGGCGCAGATTGCAGTTTCCATCACAGACTCTGATTCCAACCATGACTCAGATGGGGACAGCCAAGTTATTTCTGATGTGCAGTACGTGATTACACCAGCCCCTTCCCATCACCAAAATCATCTTAAAAAGACAGCACAGATGTCTTGGGTCCACCACTGCTTGCAGCCATGGTTGGACCCAAAAATTACATCTGGGCGACCGGCCTTCGGGTTTGGTATCAAAGAAGGCCAAAATGAGTTTGACCGAACAGACTGCGACGCCTGTTTCAGGATTGAGTCGCAAGGTGGAAGCTTCCACTTCAGAAACTGAAACGTGTGCATACCACCTCAGAGCCGAAACATCCAAGCTCCTCTTCAGAGCCGAAGCATGCAAAGTCCTCTTCACAGCCGAAAATATTTCCATCTGCTTCAGAAACCAAATTTTCGGACCGATTAAAGCAGTCCATCACCAAGCTTTCGGAGCATACTTTTGTGGGAAGTGAAACTGTTCCATCTGCAGATGAGCAGCAGAAATTAGGCCTGCTCTGGAAGTGATGGACCACAAACAGAGGAAAATATTAATCCAAAAGGATACAGGGAAAATGATTGCCTCAACTCCTATAACCAAGAGGAAACTGTCATTTCAGGAAAGTCTGGAAGCTGGGCCTGCACCTGCAAAAATATTTAAACACAAGGAGAAGACACAGACAGTACATCAGCCTACTCCACCACATTCTCCTTTCCTTCCTACTTCACCACCACCTCATACTCCACTACCTTCACCCACAGTTTTCTATACAATCTCCTGCCTTTATATGGGTGACAATCCTTATAATGTAGAGCCACAGGATATGTATGATCCAGACCCTATTCCATCTAATGACCCTGATCTATATCCCACAAGGCCATCTACACCTGAAGACACCACAGCCTATAATCAGGTGGCTAGAGCAGCCACACACCACAATGTGACACTGCAGTCTAAACCTATAGAGGATGATTTCCTATTCAAAACCCTCTCCTCTACACATAAACAGTACCAATGTTTGCCAGTGCTACCAGGCATGCTAAAACCTGCTGATGACATTTTAAAGAACCAGCAAACGCTAGGGTACTAACGCCAAGGGTGGAAAAATAAAATATAAAGCTGCACTGTCAGATCCTATTTTTATAACACAAAAATTGCCCCCTGATTCCATTGTGGTCAGTGCAGTTAGGAAAAGGGTAAATAGTCAGTCCACAGTAGATGCCCCTTCCCCTGATAAGGAAAGCCGCAACTTTGATGCTGCAGGCAAAAGAGTGGCAACTCATTCTGCAAATCAGTGGAGAATTGCCAACTCCCAAGCTCTTCTAGCCAGGTATGACAGGGCCCATTGGGACGAGATGCAGGAATTCCTCCAATATCTCCCCACGGAACACCAAAAGAGGGCACAGCAGGTAGTGGCAGAGGGACAAGCTATTGCCAACAATCAAATTAGATCCGCCCTAGATGCAGCTGACAGCGCAGCTAGGAAATAAATACTAGTGTTATGATCAGAAGGCATACTTGGTTGCGGTCCTCAGGATTCAAACCTCAAATACAGCAAGCAGTCCTTAAAATGCTGTTTAACAAGCAGCAGTTATTTGGACCAGAGGTGGATACCACAATTGGAAAAATTAAAAAAGGACTCAGATAAAGGAAAGGCCATGAGTGGCCTTTACACAACACCTTTTCGGGGTACTTTTCGAAGCCCCAATGCAGAGGGGGTTTTAAATCCCAAGTATCGGAGGCCTCTATGTCCCAACAAAAACAGGGATAACAGTATTATTCTAGGCGATCTTCCAGAGGATCCTATAGAGGACATAGCTTCAGAAGTAGGGGCAAATCCACTTCAGCAAGAGGTGCCTCCACTTCATCAAAGCAGTGACTTTCTCTGCGTCCCCACACAGCACACATCTCCTGTGGGATGAAGACTGCAACATTTCTACCATCAATGGCACAAAATTACATCAGATCAATGAGTACTGTCAATTATCCACAATGGTTATTGCCTAGAATTCATCTCCACTCTGCAAAATATTCCCCCTCGCGCACACAGGTTTTCTCAGGAACATATTCTGCTAAAACAGGAGGTCAATCTCTTCTACTCAAAGGTGCAATAGAGGTAGTACCCATCACTCACCAAGGAACAGGAGTATATTCTCTATACTTCCTCATACCAAAAAAGAATGGTACACTCGGACCAATGCTGGATCTCAGACCCCTCAATCAGTACATCCTGTCAGAGGATTTCCACGTGGTCACGCTTAAGGACGTCATTCCCTTGCTGCAAAAAAAATCTAAAAGATGTGTACTTCCACATTCCCATACATTCAGCACATCGCAAATTTCTAAGATTTGTGATAGCATGCAAGCACTACCAGTTCAAAGTACTACCCTTTGGTGTAACAATAGCACCAAGGGTATTCACTAAATGACTCTCAGTGGTTGCAGCATACCTCAGAAGGCAACATATACATGTCTTTCCTTATGTGGACGACTAGCTCATGAAAGCCGGCACCATTCAAACCTGTCAACAGCACACACACTACACAGTGGATATCCTACACAATCTAGGGTTCACAATCAGTTACCAGAAATCTCACCTGCAACCAGCGCAAATACAACTTTATCTGGGAGCAATTCTGAACTCACAATCTGCATTAGCGTACCCAAACTCACTCAGACTTCAAGCTTTTCACAATCTCATATCGCAACTACAATACAGTCACACTTACACAGTAAGGTTTATCATGAAACTTTTTGGAATGATGGCATTGTGCATAGCAATATTGTGAAATGCACGTCTAAACATGAGACCCCTACAACAGTGTCTCACAACAGTGGTCTCGGGCACAGGGTCAACTTCACGATCTAGTGTTTGTTGGACCGCCAAACGTACTACTCTCTGCAATGGTGGAAACACACCAACTTATCAAAAGGGCGACCATTTCAAAACCCTTTGCCACAGATCATAATCACAACCGAAGCATCAATGATAGGTTGGGGAGCCCATCTCAACAACCTTACCATACAACGGGAATTGGACTTAGTTCAACAAACTTATCACATAAACCATTTGGAATTGCTAGCACTGTTCCTAGCACTGAAAACTTTCCAACCAAAGATCATGCACAAAACAGTGTTGATAAGGACAGACAACATGACTACAATGTATTATCTGCGAAAACAGAAGGGAGCACACTCATCTCAATTGTCTCTTCTAGCACAGACAATTTGGAATTGGGCAATTCACAATCACATTCAACTACTAGCAGAGTATATCCCAGGGATACCCAACCAACTAGCAGACCTCTTAAGCAGGATGTAGAGACAAATAGACGAATGGGAGGTTCACCCACAAGTGACTCAACAATACTTCCACATGTGGGGAACCCCACACGTAGACCTCTTCACAACAATCAAACACAAAATGCTAAACCTTCGCATCCAGGTACCCACATCCTCTATCCAAGGGCAATGCTCTATGGAGGAATTGGTCAGGGATATTTGTTTACGCTTTTCCCCCTCTCCCGCTCGTTACATTTCTAGTCAACAAACTGCTTCAAAACAAACTCAAACTCATATTTATTGCACCAATGTGGGCACGTCAACCCTGGTACACGTCACTGGTATATCTGTCAGTGGTACCACATTTCAAACTCCCCAACATACCAGATCTGTTGACGGAAAACAAACAACTGATCAGGCATGCAGATCCCAAAATACTCAATCAAGCAATTTGGCTCCTGAAGTCATAGAGTTTGGATATCTACAACTACCAACTGAATGTGTGGAAGTAATAAAACAGGCAAGAAAACCCACTACCAGGCAGTGTTATGCAAACAAATAGAAAATGTTTGTGTATTACTGTCAATCTAAACAAATTGCCCCTCTTTCAGCATCAAAACAAGACATTGTAATTAATTTGCTTTATTTACAAAAAGCAAATTTAGCCTTTTCGTCCATTAAAATACATTTCACTGCAATTTCTGCATATTTGCAAAATATACAACACAGCTCTTTATTTAGAGTCCCTGTTATCAAAGCCTTCATGGAAGGATTAAAAAGCATCATTCCACCCAGAACACCTCCAGTGCCTTTGTGGAATCTAAACATAGTACTCACACGACTCATGGGTCCACCATTTGAACCCATGCATTCATGTCAGATTCAATACCTAACATGGAAAGTTGCCTTCCTAGTTGCAATTACTTCATTAAGAAGAGTTAGTGAAATCCAAGCTTTCACTATTCAAGAACCGTTCATACAAGTACACAAACATAAAGTTGTACTTCGAACAAACCCAAAATTTCTCCCAAAGGTTATATCACCGTTTCATATCAATCAAACAGTGGAACTACCAGTCTTCTTCCCACAGCCAAACTCTGTAGCAGAAAGAGTCCTGTATACATTAGACATTAAAAGAGCTCTAATGTATTACATAGATAGAACTAAATCATTTAGGAAAACCAATAATAATTTCTGGCATTCCAAAAACCACATACTGGTAACCCTGTTTCAAAGCAAGGGCTAGATAGATGGATAGTAAAATGCATCCAAACATGTTACCTAAAAGCTAAAAGGCAGCTATTAGTTACACCTAAAGCACATTCCACCCGGAAAAAAAGGGGCTACAATGGCTTTCTTAGGAAACATACCAATTGCTGAAATCTGTAAAGCAGCCACTTGGTCAACACCGCATACATTTACCAAGCATTACTGTGTAGATGTGTTAGCAACACAACAGGCCACAGTAGGACAGGCTGGACTAAGAACACTATTTCAAACAACTTCAACTCCTACAGACTGACCACCGCTTATGGGAGGTAAAACTGCTTTGTAATCTATGCATAGCATGTGTATCTGCAGCTACACATGCCATCGAATGGGAAATGTCACTTACCCAGTGTACATCTGTTTGTGACATGTTCCGCTGCAGATTCACATACACCCTCCCACCTCCCCGGGAGCCTGTAGCCATTCAAGTTCAACATTCACTTGTATATATATATGTGTGTGTGTGTGTGTGTGTGTGTGTGTGTGTGTGTGTGTGTGTGTGTGTGTGTGTGTGTGTGTGTGTGTGTGTGTGTGTGTGTGTGTGTGTGTGTGTGTGTGTGTGTGTGTGTGTGTGTGTGTGTGTGTGTGTGTGTGTGTGTGTGTGTGTGTGTGTGTATATATATATATATCGATCAACAAAAGTGTCCTCAGTGAAAGCGCACTCTCAGCAGTTTAACATAGGGAAATACGAAGTTGTCAGTTCACAGAGAATTCCTTTAAAATCTTGTCATTATAACGGGCCAAATGTCAATAAAATATCTCTGGACACGTGTTTCAGGGATTGTTCCCCTCATCAGCAGAGAAAAACAAAAATTATTCACACCATCGTAGGTGCAGCCATTGCTGTTCCAGACTCATTCCTTTTAACAGCCACGTACCTGGCTCATTCAGCTAATTGAAATTGCAGGCACCTGATCAATCTGTTTTATGCCAGACCAGGTGCATGCTGGTTTTCATAGTCATATATATAGCCCCTCAGTGGGTTGCTGGAGCCAGGCAAAATAATGAAAGAAAATCACGACCACAGTGGGTGAATTCAAAAGTGAAATATTAAAATTGACTTACAGTCCCAACTTGCTGTTCAATGTGTGACGATCCATGTTAGTCACACTAGACCTGCTCATAGCGCAGTGGTGCTGCCTTCCCGGCTGGACAGGCCGGTAATTATCGATCAACAAAAGTGTCCTCAGTGAAAGCGCACTCTCAGCAGTTTAACATAGGGAAATACGAAGTTGTCAGTTCACAGAGAATTCCTTTAAAATCTTGTCATTATAACGGGCCAAATGTCAATAAAATATCTCTGGACACGTGTTTCAGGGATTGTTCCCCTCATCAGCAGAGAAAAACAAAAATTATTCACACCATCGTAGGTGCAGCCATTGCTGTTCCAGACTCATTCCTTTTAACAGCCACGTACCTGGCTCATTCAGCTAATTGAAATTGCAGGCACCTGATCAATCTGTTTTATGCCAGACCAGGTGCATGCTGGTTTTCATAGTCATATATATAGCCCCTCAGTGGGTTGCTGGAGCCAGGCAAAATAATGAAAGAAAATCACGACCACAGTGGGTGAATTCAAAAGTGAAATATTAAAATTGACTTACAGTCCCAACTTGCTGTTCAAGGTGTGACGATCCATGTTAGTCACACTAGACCTGCTCATAGCGCAGTGGTGCTGCCTTCCCGGCTGGACAGGCCGGTAATTATCGATCAACAAAAGTGTCCTCAGTGAAAGCGCACTCTCAGCAGTTTAACATAGGGAAATACGAAGTTGTCAGTTCACAGAGAATTCCTTTAAAATCTTGTCATTATAACGGGCCAAATGTCAATAAAATATCTCTGGACACGTGTTTCAGGGATTGTTCCCCTCATCAGCAGAGAAAAACAAAAATTATTCACACCATCGTAGGTGCAGCCATTGCTGTTCCAGACTCATTCCTTTTAACAGCCACGTACCTGGCTCATTCAGCTAATTGAAATTGCAGGCACCTGATCAATCTGTTTTATGCCAGACCAGGTGCATGCTGGTTTTCATAGTCATATATATAGCCCCTCAGTGGGTTGCTGGAGCCAGGCAAAATAATGAAAGAAAATCACGACCACAGTGGGCGAATTCAAAAGTGAAATATTCAAATTGACTTACAGTCCCAACTTGCTGTTCAATGTGTGACGATCCATGTTAGTCTCACTAGACCTGCTCATAGCGCAGTGGTGCTGCCTTCCCGGCTGGACAGGCCGGTAATTATCGATCAACAAAAGTGTCCTCAGTGAAAGCGCACTCTCAGCAGTTTAACCCCTTCGCTGCCAGGCCCTTTCCCCCTCCTGTGCCAGGCCTTTTTTTGCCTATTTGGGGCAGTTCGCGCTTAGGCCCTCATAACTTTGTCCACATAAGCTAACCAAGCCAAATTTGCGTCCTTTTTTTCCAACATCCTAGGGATTCTAGAGGTACCCAGACTTTGTGGGTTCCCTTGAAGGAGGCCAAGAAATTGGCCAAAATACAGTGAAAATTTAGTTTTTTTCAAAAAAATTGGAAAAAGTGGCTGCAGAAGAAGGCTTGTGGATTTCCCCCTGAAAATGGCATCAACAAAGGGTTTGCAGTGCTAAACTCAGCAGCTTCCTAGCTTTCAGGAACAGGCAGACTTGAATCAGAAAACCCAATTTTTCAACACAATTTTGGCATTTTACTGGGGCATACCCCATTTTTGCAATTTTTTGTGCTTTCAGCCTCCTTCCAGTCAGTGACAGGAATGGGCATGAAACCAATGCTGGATCCCAGAAACCTAACCATTTCTGAAAAGTAGACAAAATTCTGAATTCAGCAAGGGGTCATTTGTGTAGATCCTACAAGGGTTTCCTACAGAAAATAACAGCTGAAAAAGAAGAATATTGAAATTGAGGTGAAAAAGCCATCAATTTTTCTCTACGTTTTACTCTGTAATTTTTCCCTGCAATGTCAGATTATGGAAAGCAATATACCGTTACGTCTGCTGGACTCCTCTGGTTGCGGGGATATATAGGGCTTGTAGGTTCATCAAGAACCCGAGGAACCCAGAGCCAATAAATGAGCTGCACCCTGCAGTGCGTTTTCATTCTATACCGGGTATACAGCAATTCATTTGCTGAAATATAAAGAGTAAAAAATTGCTATCAAGAAAACCTTTGCATTTCCAAAAAGGGCACAAGATAAGGTGCTGAGGAGCAGTGGTTATTTGCACATCTCTGAATTCCGGGGTGACCATACTAGCATGTGAATTATAGGGAATTTCTCAAATAGATGTCTTTTTTACACACTCTCCTATATTTGGAAGGAAAAAATGTAGAGAAAGACAAGGGGCAATAGCACTTGTTTTGCTAATCTATGTTCCCCCAAGTCTCCCGATAAAAATGATACCTCACTTGTGTGGGTAGGCCTAGCGCCCGCGACAGGAAACGCCCCAAAACGCAACGTGGACACATCCCATTTTTTTGAAAGAAAACAGAGGTGTTTTTTGCGAAGTGCCTACTTGTAGATTTTGGCCTCTAGCTCAGCCGGCACCTAGGGAAACCTACCAAACCTGTGCATTTCTGAAAACTAGAGACCTACGGGAATCCAAGATGGGGTGACTTGCGGGGCTCGGACCAGGTTCTGTTACCCAGAATCCTTTGCAAACCTCAAATTTTGGCTAAAAACACACATGTTCCTCACATTTCTGTGGCAGAAAGTTCTGGAATCTGAGAGGAGCCACATATTTCCTTCCACCCAGCGTTCCCCCAAGTCTCCCGATAAAAATGATACCTCACTTGCGTGGGTAGGCCTAGCGCCCGCGACAGGAAACACCCCAAAGCGCAACGTGGACACATCCAAAATTTTGGAAGAAAACAGAGGTGTTTTTTGCGAAGTGCCTACCTGTAGATTTTGGCCTCTAGCTCAGCCGGCACCTAGGGAAACCTACCAAACCTGTGCATTTCTGAAAACTAGAGACCTAGGGGAATCCAAGGAGGGGTGACTTGCGGGGCTCGGACCAGGTTCTGTTACCCAGAATCCTTTGCAAACCTCAAAATTTGGCTAAAAAAAACACATGTTCCTCACATTTCTGTGGCAGAAAGTTCTGGCATCTGAGAGGAGCCACAAATTTCCTTCCACCCAGCGTTCCCCCAAGTCTCCCGATAAAAATGATACCTCACTTGCGTGGTTAGGCCTAGCGCCGGCGACAGGAAACACCCCAAAGCGCAACGTGGACACATCCAAAATTTTGGAAGAAAACAGAGGTGTTTTTTGCGAAGTGCCTACCTGTAGATTTTGGCCTCTAGCTCAGCCGGCACCTAGGGAAACCTACCAAACCTGTGCATTTCTGAAAACTAGAGACCTAGGGGAATCCAAGATGGGGTGACTTGCGGGGCTCGGACCAGGTTCTGTTACCCAGAATCCTTTGCATACCTCAAAATTTGGCTAAAAAAACTCACGTTCCTCACATTTCTGTGGGAGAAAGTTCTGGAATCTGAGAGGAGCCGCAAATTTCGTGCTGGAGCAGTGATCCTACTAAGAAAAATCAGGAAAATATGCTTTTTTATGCAAATTTTGAGGTTTACAGAGGAGTCTGGGTAAGAAAATGTTAGGGGAGCCACGCAAGCCACACCTCCCTGGACTCCTTGGGGTGCCTAGTTTAAAAAAGTTTCTGGGTTTTGTAGGTTTCCCTACATGAAGGCCGCACCCAGGACCAAAAACATAGGTGGGCCCTCACCCCCCCCCCCCCAAACAGGTATTTTTGGAATGTATATCACTTTGATGTGTGCACATACATCCGTGATGTGCCAAACACTAAAATTGTGAAAAGAAACACACTTAGGTTATGTGAAGAAGACCCCTCACTCACCAACCAAGTTGGTGGCATGCTTCATCATCGGGGTCCCACCCGAGGCACCTAGCGTGTCACAGGTGTGCTGCGACGCCTGATTACAGCGGAGCAGGTTTCGTCATTTTTTACAACACATACTGGTTGGATTTGGCACGAGGGTGAGTGATGGTTCAGTGGATCAAATTTTATTAACAAGAGATTTCACAAAAATGAAATGCACTGCTAATAAGTGAAAGGCAAAAAAGTGAACCAATGACTCACAGCTCGTGAGCTGTAAAGCCGCGACAAGGCACCAACCGCTTTACAGTCCATTCACACACCTTTCATACATGACACGCACAAGACAATTCACACCGCCTTCCACGGGCCCAGCACATTACAACACTCACATCGACAGACCGCGCCACTCAAGGGCCCATCACTTACATACGCCCACATGCCTGATACAAGAATCACACCAGCTGATGGGAGTGTGGACTGCCGTTTGGTTGGCACCGCCAGCCAAGCGCCACCCCACGCACACCGCCAGCCAAGCGCCACCCCACGCACACCGCCAGCCAAGCGCCACCCCACGCACACCGCCAGCCAAGCGCCACCCCACGGACACCGCAATCACTTTTTTTTTATTTATAAACAACAAAGAAACTACTAATTATAAAATAAGCACAAAACTACAAACACAAAAGCTCTAACTAAATACACAACAGATGCCAACCGTGAAACATATGAAAATATAAAACAGACAGCTTACGCTCACGGTATTTCCCAAAAGTTTTTCCTTGTGTGGTAACTTCTAAAACAGCTGGGCACACACAGCCCAGGCTTTGAAGGGCATTCGGGGCAGTACATCCGGCTCTCCCTCCGGATTGATCTCCGGGCACATACTCTACATTTCTTTGTGGGCATGTCTTTTTTGGGAGTGGGAGGAATGTGATCTGGAAAGTGCCGATCTTTCAATCTAGCCACATCCTCCACCACTTCTACTCTAGGAACTCTTGCCGGTTCCACCACAATAAGGCTTTCTATCACAGACTCCTGAAATTTAACAAATGTCATCCTTGACTCGGGTGAACAATCCTTGTATACAATAAAGGCATTAAAAGTTGCCAAATGAAATAAATGTAGGGCCAACTTTTTATACCACACATATGACTTACGAAGAGCAGTTTAAGGTTCTAACCTCTGATCTACTCTATCAACACCACCCATGTGCCTATTGTAGTCCAAAATGCACGCAGGTTTGCGCACTTCCGCAACCTGACCCCAAACAGCCACAGGGGAAGTACTCTCATCATGGATGGTCGATAGCATGTACACATCCCTCCTGTCTGAAAATTTCAGAGCTAGCAGCTCATTATTCCGCAAGGCACTGCACTGTCCCCTCTCAAGTTTTTTACAGACAAGCTCCCTTGGATAGCCTTTCCTGTTAGAACGGATTGTGCCACAAGCAACAGTGTCCACCCTAAACAACTCCTTGAACAACTGCACTCCAGTGTAGAAATTATCTACATACAAATGGTGACCTTTGTTAAACAGCCGTCTAGCAAGTTCCCACACAATTTTTTCGCTAACTCCAAAAGTGGCCGGACAACCAGGAGGGTCAATACTGGAATCCCTACCAGTGTAGACCCGGAAATTATACACATATCCTGTACTGCTTTCTGACAGCAGATACAATTTAATCCCATACCGTGCCCTCTTACTAGGAATGTACTGCTTAAAAACTAAACGCCCCTTGAAAAGGACCAAAGACTCGTCCACACTTATCTCTTTGCCTGGGACATAGACCTCTGAAAACCGATCCACAAAAAGATCAAGGACAGGCCTAATCTTAAAAAGGCGGTCACAATCAGGGTGATCTCGTGGCAAGGCTAAAGCATTGTCTACAAAATGCAGCATACGAAGAAGAAGCAAATACCGATTACGTGTCATAGTTGCAGGAAATATAGCAGTTGCCATCAAGGGACTAGTAGACCAATAAGAAGCCAGTGACGGCTTCCTGATCAACCCCATCAAAAAAGACAAACCTAAAAACCTTTTCATCTCTTCCAGATATGTGGGAACCCAATGAGTAGCTCTAGACTGAGGCTTAAGTCTGGCAGCGTTGTCCCGCAAATATTGCTCTGCATACACATTTGTCTGCTCCACAATCACTCCAAAAATACATCGTCCATAAACAAGTGAAAGAAATGGACAGGCAGAAAGTTTTCCGTATTAACTCTACACCCTAGGAGACCAGTAAATGCAGGTAACTGTGGCTGCTCCATGTTTGGGGCAATCCAGGTGTCAGGTCTTCCAATGGGAAACCCTGCAGCCCCAGGCTGCTGCACTCTTGGCACATCAATGTCCTCCTCTAACACAGGCCCTTCATCTGCACTGAGAGTAGCTTCCTCATCAGAAGAATACTCTCCGACAGAAAACTCACTTCCAGAATCTCCTGCTTCCTCCTCTGCCTCAGATGCAGAGTCAGTGTCGTAATCATGGTCTGAAGACGACTCAAAGAGCATGCGAACAACCTGCTGAGCGGTCACTTTGCGGCTAGCCATGATCCTAACAACAAATGGATTGCCAACAACAACTAGCACTAAAATAAGTAATAAACAAAGTGTAGCTTTATCACAAAGAGTTATGTACTACAAAAAACTATACCACACAGTTGCCTGAAATAGCTACTCACCAAGCAACTACTCTGCACAGACAGCAATCACCAATGATATCCCACTAAAAAGAAAAAAGCATTTTAGACATATGACAACACAAACACCACTGTGCTCAAATCTAAGGACAATGTCAAACACACAATACTGCATTTAGTACACCACCTACAAACATGTCAACAATACTCCTTTGGAGTAAATTGCGTTCACTTACCTAAAACATGCAACTATGCAAACCACAGGACAACTACTGCCAAAACCGCAGAGATCCACAGCAAAGGAAGCAAAAGCGTTGAACTAGAAGAAAAAGAAGAAATAAATTGTTATAATCACAAATACAAATACTTTGCCAGTTGACAAACACCCCACCACCAAGAACTTAGAAGTTGTCCCTGGTACCTAAGTGGATCCTGCCCCCCTCGGGGGTAGATGGGCGTAAAAGAATTGGCCAATCTGACCCCAAGGGGGGCAGAAATGGGCAACACCTCTGTGCCCCCTTTCAGGGGGCGACCCTTCCCAAAGGGGGCACCCCCAGCACAACACAAAACAAAAAAAATCCCTGCCGTATTGGTGGTCTCTGCCCTCCTTGGGGGCAGATGGCCCTACAAAATTACGGTCAGAGATGGGCAATACAAATTTTCCCCACCTTAGGGGGGCGACCGTTGCCCAAGGGGTGCCCCCAAACACACACCAAACACAATCCCTGGCACCTAGTGTGCTTCCACCCCACCCCACCCCCCACCCCACCCCCCCCCCCCCCCCCCCCCCAGGCCAGATCGTCCAAAAAATGGCTGGTCTGCCATCGGGGGGGCCGAAACTGAAAAAAAGAGCGACTCTTGCCCAAGGAGTTGCCCCCAAAATAAACAATAAGAACAAAATCCCTGGTGTCTGGTGGTTTGCGCCCCCCCCCACCCCCCGGGGGCAGATCAGCCCAAAAATCGGCTGATCTGCCCCCGGGGGGGGGGGCAAAATACAAATAAAAATTGCCCCCAAAAACACACATAAACAAAGATATCCCTGGTGTCTAGTGGTTTTCGCCCCCCCCCCCCCCTGGGGGCAGATCCGCCGAAAAAACAAACAAATAAAAATTGCCCCGGGGGGGGGCGACCCTTGCCCAAGGGGTCGCCCCCAAATTTAGCCAAAAAGAAAATCCCTGGTGGCTAGTGGAGATTCCTGCTCCAGGAATCTTGAGAAAACAGACACAGGGGGAAAGGAAAAACCCTTTCCTTTCCCACTGTGTCGGTTTTCTCAACCCCCCCGCCCCCCAAAAACGGAGAGGACTCACCTTAGAGCTCCTGCTCCGAAGATGCGCTGGAAGCAAATGGCTTCCAGCGCGCCGGCAACACTAGATGACGTCAGCGCGCTGTGCGCGCGCTGACGTCATCGGATTGCCGTGGGGGGGGGGGGGGCGGGGGTGGAAGGGGAAGGTCTTCCCCTTCCATCCCCGCCTGGGGGGGGAAAGGGGGGTGCACGCGGGGGCGCGCTACGCGCCCCCAAGTTCCCCTGTGCCTAGGACGAGATGATCTCGTCCAAGGCACAGGGGATCTGATCATCTGAACTGACAACTTCGTATTTCCCTATGTTAAACTGCTGAGAGTGCGCTTTCACTGAGGACACTTTTGTTGATCGATAATTACCGGCCTGTCCAGCCGGGAAGGCAGCACCACTGCGCTATGAGCAGGTCTAGTGTGACTAACATGGATCGTCACACATTGAACAGCAAGTTGGGACTTTAAGTCAATTTGAATATTTCACTTTTGAATACGCCCACTGTGGTCGTGATTTTCTTTAATTATTTTGCCTGGCTCCAGCAACCCACTGAGGGGCTATATATATGACTATGAAAACCAGCTATGGTCTGGCATAAAACAGATTGATCAGGTGCCTGCAATTTCAATTAGCTGAATGAGCCAGGTACGTGGCTGTTAAAAGGAATGAGTCTGGAACAGCAATGGCTGCACCTACGATGGTGTGAATAATTTTTGTTTTTCTCTGCTGATGAGGGGAACAATCCCTGAAACACGTGTCCAGAGATATTTTATTGACATTTGGCCCGTTATAATGACAAGATTTTAAAGGAATTCTCTGTGAACTGACAACTTCGTATTTCCCTATGTTAAACTGCTGAGAGTGCGCTTTCACTGAGGACACTTTTGTTGATCGATATATATATATATATGTTCGATGGCATGTGTAGCTGCAGATACACATGCTGTGCATTATCCTGCCATCTAGTGTTGGGCTCGGAGTGTTACAAGTTGTTTTTCTTCGAAGAAGTCTTTTCGAGTCACAAGACCGAGGGACTCCTCCCTTTCGGCACCATTGCGCATGGACGTCGACTCCATCTTAGATTGTTTTTTTTCCGCCATCAGGTTCGGACGTGTTCCTCTTCGCTCCGTATTTCGAATCGGGAAAGTTAGCTAGTTATCTAAAAATTCAACGGTACTGTTCGCGCTCGGTACCGGTTTAGTGTTAGTACATCGACACCGATAGAAGAAGCCCTCCGGCAGCCCTTCAGGGCTTCCACTCTTCAGCGGGGCCTGGTCGGCCCGACCGCGTCCATCATCGAAACTCATTGACCGGACCCCCTTCCGCTTCTGCCCGAAATGCCACGCCAAGTATCCTTATACAGACCAACACTTGGTCTGTAATCTGTGTCTATCACCGGAACACAGGGAGCATACTTGCGAGGTCTGTCGGGCATTTCGATCGAAAAAGACCCTACGCGATCGAAGAGCCAGAACACTGCAGATGGCGTCGGCACCGGGCGAACAGATCGAGGAGGAGGAAAGAATCTCCATTCAAGAATCTGACTCTGACAACTCCGAAAGTGAGCTACCGACGGCACAGCAAAAAACTATGAGTAAAACTGCCCCGGCCAAGACTCACTCCAAAATTATAAAGGCCAAGGTGATGCCACCGCCAACAGGCCATGGCTTAACCCGAAAACATGGTGACCAAACATCGCCACCGAAAAAGGCCTCCCAACAGCCGAAGACATCCGACTCCGGTCAAGATACCGGCTTCGAACCATCTCAGCACTGAGAGTTCGACACGCCCAAGGTAAAAAAAAGGTTTCCTCGGAGCCGAAAAAGACTGTTCCGAAACCTTCGGTGTCAAAAAAGGCAGCCTCGGAGCTGAAAATAGGCTCCTACACAGAAGAGCACGGACTTTCCAGCCAAATGCAAGAGCACAGATTTGAGCAGGAATTAAGTATGGGAGAGCCAGACCATACTCAAAGGAGGCTGCACATCCAGAAAGAGACTGGTAAAATTCAAACTCTTCCTCCAATAAAAATAAAAAAAAAAGCTAGCATTTCAGGAGTCGGAAATGCAGCCAAAGGCAAAGGTGGCAAGAGACAAAACACCACCACCAAGGTTTTCGCCACAGCCTTCTCCACTGCACTCACCACAGCTGTCCCCGGTAGCAACACCCCCAATGCTGTCACCAACACACACGGGGATGACACAGGATGACCCGGATGCATGGGACTTATATGGTGCACCGGTCTCCGACAACAGTCCTGATTGTTACCCGGCAAGGCCGTCAGCACCAGAGGACAGCACTGCATATATGCAGGTGTTATCAAGGGCAGCTACTTTCCACAATGTGGCATGCATGCGGAGCCAATAGAAGATGACTTCTTATTTAACACCTTGGCATCCACTCACAGCTCTTTTCAAAGTTTGCCAATGCTCCCAGGCATGCTAAAGCACGCCAGACAGGTGTTCTAGGACCCAGTGAAAGGCAGAGCTATCACACCTAGGGTGGAGAAGAAATATAAACCTCCCCCAACGGACCCTGTGTTTATAACACAGCAACTGACACCAGATTCGGTAGTCCTGGGAGCAGCCAGAAAGAGGGCAAACTCCCAATCATCAGGGGACGCACCACCGCCCGACAAGGAAAGTCGGAAGTTCGATGCTGCGGGCAAAAGGGTGGCAGCACAGGCAGCCAATCAATGGCGGATTGCCAATTCACAGGCTCTACTGGCTCGCTACTATAGGGCACACTGGGACAAGATGCAACATATAATACAGCACTTGCCCAAGGAACACCAGAAACGTGCCCAACAGGTTGTTGAGGAAGGACAAGTGATTTCCAACAACCAGATAAGGTCTGCACTGGACTCAGCAGACACAGCAGCACGGACAGTGAACACTGCGGTAAACATTCGCAGGCATGCATGGTTACGGAGCTCAGGTTTTAAACAGGAAATCCAGCAAGCTGTGCTCAATATGCCGGATACTGTGCTCAATATACCAGGAACAATTGTTTGGGCGGGAGGTGGACACGGCAATCGAAAAACTGAAAAAGGACACAGACACGGTCAAAGCCATGGGAGCGCCCTACTCCCCACAAAGCAGAGGCACATTTAGAAGACCACAGTTTAGAGGGGGGGTTTGTTCCCAAACCGCAGAGCCTTCCACCTCACAAGCCAAACCCACCTATCAAGGGTTTCGAGGATCATACAGGGGTTGACAATTCCCAAAAACAAGGGAAAAATTCCAAAGCACCTCAAGCCAAGCAGTGACTTCAGTGTCACAAACCCCCAACACTCGACACCAGTGGAGGGGGGGGGGGGGGGGGGGGGGGGACTTACCGCATACTACCAAAACTGGACAAACATAACTACGGACGCATGGGTCCTAGCCATTATCCAACATGGTTATTGCATAGAATTCATAAATTTCCCACCAGATGTGCCCCCGAGAGCACACAATATGTCCAAACAACACTTAGACCTGTTACAGCTGTAAGTCCAAGCATTGTTACAAAAACAAGCAATAGCAATAGAACTAGTACCCAACCATCAAAAAGGAACAGGTGTCTACTCCCTCTATTTCCTAATTCCAAAGAAAGACAAAACGTTGAGTCTCATATTAGACCTCAGAACACTGAATCTCTACATCAAATCAGATCACTTCCACATGGTAACACTTCAAGACGTGATTCCCTTGCTCAGAAAACAGGACTACATGTCAACGTTAGATCTGAAGGATGCATATTTCCACATACCCATACATCCTTCTCACAGGAAATACTTAAGGTTTGTAATTCAGGGTGTGCATTACCAATTCAAAGTGTTACCATTCGGGATAACAACAGCCCCAAGGGTATTCACAAAATGCCTTGCAGTAGTAGCCGCTCATATAAGGAGACAGTACATGCACGTATTCCCATACTTAGACGATTGGTTAATAAAAACCAGCACTCAGCAACAGTGTCTTCAACACACACAATACGTTATTGAAACTCTACACAAACTAGGGTTCTCTATAAATTACCAAAAATCACATCTACAACCATCCCAAATACAACAATACTTGGGAGCAACACTCGACACACAAAAAGCGATTGCCACTCCCAAGTCCACAGAGGGTACAAGCGTTCCAGAATATAATATTAAACATGCAGCCAAACCAACACTACCAGGTGAGGTTTGTAATGAAACTTCTAGGCATGATGTCTTCATGCATAGCCATTGTCCCAAACGCAAGACTACACAGGCGGCCCTTACAACAGTGCCTAGCAAGCCAATGTACACAAGCACAGGATCAACTCCAAGATCTAGTGTTGTTAGACCGCCAGACACACTTCTCGCTTCAATGGTGGAACCCTATAAATTTAAACCAAGGGCGGCCATTCCTAGACCCAGTGCCTCAATACGTGATCACAACATATGCTTCCATGATTGGGTGGGGAGCACACCTCAACCAGCACAGCATACAAGGACAATGGAACATTCAACAAAAACAACTGCACATAAATCAGTTAGAACTGTTGGCAGTGTTCCTAGTATGGAAAGCATTTCAACCACTGATAGCCCACAAACACATTCTTGTCAAAACAGACAACACAACGACAATGTATTACCTCAACAAGCAAGGAGGGACACACTCGTCACAACTGTGTCTCTTAGCACAGAAAATTTGGCATTGGGCAATTCACAATCACATTCGCCTAATAGCACAATACATCCCAGGTATTCAAAACCAGTTAGCCTACAATCTCAGTCGAGATCACCGACAAACACACAAATGGGAAATCCATCCCCAGATCCTACAAGATTACTTTCTACGCTGGGGAACACCAAAAATAGACCTATTCGCAACCAAGGAAAACGCAAAATGCCAAAACTTCGCGTCTAGGTACCCACACCCTATGTCCAAGGGCAATGCGCTATGGATGAGTTGGTCAGGGATATTTGCTTACGCTTTTCCCCCTCTCCCACTCATTCCTTATCTGGTAAACAAACTGAGTCAAAACAGACTCAAACTAATTCTCATAGCACCAACCGTGGTACACAACACTGCTGGACCTATCAGTAGTATCTCATGTCAAATTACCAAACAGACCATATCTGTTAACTCAACACAAACAACAGATCAGACACCCGAATCCAGCATCGCTCAATCTAGCAATCTGGCTCCTGAAGTCTTAGAATTTGGACACTTAGACCTTACACAAGAATCTATGAAGGTCATTAAACAAGCTAGGAAACCTACTACAAGACATTGTTATGCAAACAAATGGAAAATATTTGTTTACTACTGCCACAATAATCAAATTCAACCACTACATGCTTCCGCAAAAAACACTGTAAGTTACTTATTACACTCACAAAAATCTAAACTAGCATTCTCTTCTATTAAAATACATCTCATAGCAATATCTGCCTATCTGCAGATTAGACATTCAACATCGATTTTTAGAATCCCAGTCATCAAAGCATTTATGGAAGGATTAAAAAGAATCATACCCCCGAGAACCCCACCAGTCCCCTGGTGGAACCTCAATATTGTATTAACACGACTCATGAGTCCACCATTTGAACCCATGCAGTCTTGTGAAATGCAATACTTAACCTGGAAGGTAGCCTTCCTGATAGCGATCACACCTCTTAGAAGAGTAAGTGAAATACAAGCATTTACTATACAAGAACCCTTTATACAAATACACAAACATAAAGTGGTTCTCCGTACAAATCCCAAATTCTTACCAAAAGTAATATCACCGTTCCACCTAAACCAAACAGTGGAACTCTGTCTTTTTTTCACAACCAGACTCAGTAGCCGAAAGAGCCTTACATACGTTAGACATTAAAAGAGCACTAATGTATTACATTGATAGAACAAAACAGTTTCGTAAAACAAAACAATTGTTTGTAGACTTCCAAAAACCTCATGCAGGAAATCCAATATCCAAACAAGGCATTGCCAGATGGATAGTGAAATGTATTCAGACCTGCTATATCAAAGCCAAAAGAGATTTACCTATTACCCAAAGGCGCACTACACTAGGAAGAAAGGCGCCACAATGGCTTTTCTAGGAAATATACCTATGACAGAAATCTGTAAGGCAGCCACATGGTCTACGCCTCATACATTCACAAAACATTACTGTGTAGATGTGTTAACAGCACAACAAGCCACAGTAGGACAGGCTGTACTACAAACATTATTTCAAACAACTTCAACTCCTACAGGCTAAGCCACCGCTTTTGGGGAGATAACTGCTTACTAGTCTATTCACAGCATGTGTATCTGCAGCTACACATGCCATCGAACGGAAAACGTCACTTACCCAGTGTACGTCTGTTCGTGGCATGAGACGCTGCAGATTCACATGCTCCCTCCCGCCTCCCCCGGAGCCTGTAGCCGTTTTAAGTTGAATGAAACCTGTAAATTTGTAAATTTTGTATATACTTACTATTTTTATACACATTATGTACATGCATACTTACTCCATTGCATGGGCACCTTTACTATATACACAACTCCTACCTCACCCTCTGCGGGGAAAACAATCTAAGATGGAGTCGATGCCCATGCGCAATGGAGCCGAAAGGGAGGAGTCCCTCGGTCTTGTGACTCGAAAAGACTTCTTCAAAGAAAAACAACTTGTAACACTCCAAGCCCAACACTAGATGACAGGATAATGCACAGCATGTGAATCTGCAGCGTCTCATGCCACGAACAGATGTACACTGGGTAAGTGACATTTTCCATATATATATGTATGTATGTATGTGTGTATATATGTATATATATATATGTATGTGTGTATATATGTATATATATATATATATATATGTATATGTATATATATATATATATATATATATATATATATGTTTTTTTGACTTTGATGAAGATACCTATGATGCAGAACTTGGACTACAGGTATGTAACATTTCCCTATTCTAGAACCAATCCAAATGGCATTCCATTTTCAGTAAAAGAAAAAAAACCTGAGTTATAGGCCATCCAAATCTGAAGACATAATCATGCTAAAAGGGTTTTTCTCAATTGCTTTTCTTGCTGAAATGAACATAATACTTTGAAATGTGGAAGTTTTCAATTTGTTTCAATGTTTCTTCTCGTCATGCCAGATAAAACAGCAAACACCTTTTCTTCATTGAAACTCGATGAATTGCTAATGTGCACACTAACATAATTTTGTAAAATCTGAATGTGTTTTTTTATAATTATGCCATGATATTAGATAGTTGAAGATTTCTTCCACAAAACCATTTTTGAAATGTAATTATTCTCTCTTTGTGTAGCTTGGCGTGATGACTTACTCTGATTCAGCAAAATTAAGCCCAGAAACACAAGCTGCCATTGAACATGAAATAAGGGGCCTTTTAAAGGTAAGTCAGCACATAATGAAGAATTTGCAATAATGTTTGAAAAAAAAATAACTTACCAGCACTATTTAAAAGACAGATTCTGCTTGTTTCAAATTTTCCTCAAATCCTGAAGTTGGGTTCTGAATTGGGGGCAACACCCTTAATGCTGTGTGAAGTGTGTGAAGTATTGGTTGCTTCATCTCTGTTAATTAGTCATTGCATTGCTGACCATTATTTTTTCTGAAACATTGACAGGGTATTCCATGTGATTTTGTTCAAACAAATATTTTTCACAACCATTTTCTGTATCATTTAACTTACACTGTCATTTCAAACCTTGTGAATGGTGAATTGTATTGCTGTAGGAGGCAGTTGGTTCAACCCTGCCCTTTCACTTCAAACTCAAGTTTGTGCCCTGTGGTGTACCTCATGGTTCGCCCTGCCCAACCCCACAACTTTTCCCTCCTCCGTTATTCAATGTGTATCTGAAACCACTAGTTATTTCTGTGGCCTAGAGTTGATTTGTTTCCCTTATGTTTGCTGATAATGCTCCGATATTGTTGGGTATTCAGGGCACTGGGAATTTGGACATGGGATCTTCCTGACACATGGTATGAGATTAGTAACTGCATATCAACTCCCTAATGTTAAGCCCCTCTAGAACTGAAGTTCTGATAATTTGCAATTCTCTGGATGACTAATCGTAGCTCCCCTCAATGGGTGAATATCTTTTGCGTACTGAAAAGATCTGCAGTGTAAGCTTAGAACCTTCACACCTCTACTGTGTTAGGTAGTTGTTTTGCTCTACTGCGCTCTCTTCAGAGCATTTTTCAATTCTTTACTTTGGCTGCTAAAATAAATCATTGTAATTAATATTGGGGGACGCGGGTTGCGCTGTTGGTTTGTTCTGGCTCTCCTCGCCTGGGGGCTGGCATCGGAGCGCCGGAGCTGAAGGGCAGGAGCCCTTTGGGTTCTTCCTTTGCGCTCCCGCTCGCGGGGACACGGGTTGCGCTGTTGGTTTGTTCTGACTCTCCTCGCCTGGGGGCTGACATCGGAGCACCGGAGCTAAAGGGCAGGAGCCCTTTAAATTCTTCCTTTGCGCTCCCGCTCGCGGGGACGCGGGTTGCGCTGTTGGTTTGTTCTGACTCTCCTCACCTGGGGGCTGACATCGGAGCACCGGAGCTAAAGGGCAGGAGCCCTTTAAATTCTTCCTTTGCGCTCCCGCTCGCGGGGACGCGGGTTGCGCTGTTGGTTTGTTCTGACTCTCCTCACCTGGGGGCTGACATCGGAGCACCGGAGCTAAAGGGCAGGAGCCCTTTAAATTCTTCCTTTGCGCTCGCGGGGACGCGGGTTACGCTGTTGGTTTGTTCTGACTCTCCTCACCTGGGGGCTGACATCGGAGCACCGGAGCTAAAGGGCAGGAGCCCTTTAAATTCTTCCTTTGCGCTCCCGCTCGCGGGGACGCGGGTTGCGCTGTTGGTTTGTTCTGACTCTCCTCACCTGGGGGCTGACATCGGAGCACCGGAGCTAAAGGGCAGGAGCCCTTTAAATTCTTCCTTTGCGCTCCCGCTCGCGGGGACGCGGGTTGCGCTGTTGGTTTGTTCTGACTCTCCTCACCTGGGGGCTGACATCGGAGCACCGGAGCTAAAGGGCAGGAGCCCTTTAAATTCTTCCTTTGCGCTCCCGCTCGCGGGACGCGCCCGGGCAAAGCCCGGGCCAAGGGCGGGCCCGTCCGAGGCCGAAGGAGGCCGGGCTGGGCCACCCCTCTTGGTCCTAAGGCACGGCAATTGCCCCTTCTGCATAGGGAAGTACCCCAATCTCTCCTCTATATTGTGACATAGTACCATTCGCCAATGGGGAAGCGTAAGGCCAAAGACAGCCCGACTTTAGGCTCTGGCAAATCCAAAATACTCAAAATCAATAAGACTATGTTACCCCACACTAGCCATGTTGCCAAGGAAATAGACGATTTAATAGAAGAGGTAGAACAGATTCTAAACAACAAGGAGAAGCCTAGTCAAAAGGGCTCAAAATCTGGCACGCTTATTCCATTTCTAACATCTAGTTCACACACTGTTGTTAACTCACATTCTGTCGCCTCATCTCACCAACCACTCCAACAGTCGTTGCCTTGTCAAGACCCCATTGCCCTCCCTACACCCTATTCTGAATTAGATGCTCCTAGAGCTTGCACACCTCACCCTTCAATTTTATGCTCTAATCGTTTTTCTCCGCTGGCATCCATTGATTCGGACAATCAGCAACCAGCCGTCTCAACTCTGCCATGTACAGTGAGTCCTCCTCTACAAAATGATCTGTTCACATTGGTGTGTAGCCTTAAGACTGAAGTTGGCGAGTTGAGAGCATTATTGCTTGAAATCATCACCCTTCTTAAAAACAAATATTCTTCCCCTATTAGCGAGCCTAACTCAAACCTTTTGCCTACCAAGCATCCACCTGCAAAAGGCGTCTTATCAAACGGGCCTCTTCTGCCACTAGCTTGTGCTGCAGGTCCCATAGACGATCAGTGTCCTGCAAAACAGCTTACGCCCTCTTTTGGAAGAACTACTCCTCTCCTTCTTAATGCTCCCTTCAAATGGGATATTACCAAAGCTTCATACCACAATCATAAATCAATTAGCAACAACTACATATACATGTGCAATGTTCCACCTTTGCCTCCAAACGTGAGAGAAGACAAAGCCTCACTAACAAACAAGGTCTTGCACTGGGTGAGACATACCAGGGGTTGTGGTTCAATCATCCATGATGACATTGTATCTGTCGAACGATCTAATGGTTCCCCTGGTCTCTCTGGTCCTAGTGACTTTATAACACTTAGTCTTAAAAGCCCACATTTGGTAGCAGGCCTCATGGAAATGGAAGCACGGTCTATAATCAGGAAGTCCCCAGCAATTACTCTTTCAGCTAGCTGTCCTATTGCTAGCTACATGTGTGTGAATCCTTCCACTAGATCAGCCAATTTGGTCCCGAACTATTCTACAACTACTCAAAATACAAGACCAACAGGCCATCAGGTCCAGAGAGATCCACTCCCTGATCTGGCCCCTAAGTCCTGTTTTGGCCCTGTTTCAAGGGCCCAACTAACCCATGATCCTGGGGCTACCTCGGATATTGACTGACTATGTCTCACCAACCTTTGCACAGCTACAGCAGCCATGAACTTTCCATCTAATTCACCTTGCCCAGGCTCTCTTCTTTTATCGGACCCACAACCTGGAACTATTAATGATACCACAAGTTCATTTAAGGCGAACCCCGTTGCCAGTTAGGTCCAAGTTGATACTACCACGAACTCAAACATCTCTTGTGCCCAGCACACAGCAAAACTTTTGTCCTGGAATGTGGCTGGCATTAACAGCAAACTTGTTGACACTGAGTGGGGGGCATTCGTCGGAAATTTTTACGTCTGCATGTTCCAGGAAACATGGGCAACGCATTGTACATACAAACAAGGGTATAGCTCTTTTTTCAAGCCTGCTAAGCCATCTTTAGCTGGCAGGGCGGCAGGGGGTTTAATCACATGGGTAAAATCTACAGAGGGGAGTGGTACAAAGGAGATATATGTGGATTCCCATGATATTTTGGCCGTTGCTATCTACCCAGCCTCAGGCTCTCCTGTCCTTTGTCTAAATATTTATAGCAGACCGGGACCCTCAAATCACCGATCTCCCACTATCGAGCTATTGAATATCTTAATCTCAGACCTTTGCCTCAAATATCATATCATAATAGCTGGTGACTTTAACGTTCTACTTGAACTTAATGCAGATCACATAGAGGTCATGCAGTCTGAAGATAGTGTATGGAATATCCCTCCTCCTGTGACTTCTCATTCTACTCAGCAAAATTCATATAAACCATGCGTTAGGGCCTCACAGATAGTGGATCTCATGATATCCCATGGCCTTCGTTTGGGTAATGGCCGCTTTCCAGCGGACATTCCGGCCAGACCAACCTTCTTCAGGGGCTCATATAGCAACAAATTGGATTATATCCTCTTTGACTTAAGACTATGGCACCATATTCTAGACCTAGAGGTGGGCTTTCCCCATACTAGTGATCATGCTCCCCTCCAGATCACATACAAGAGACCTCTCCTAGTAGGGGTCGCATTTCCCCCTGTCTCCTCTACTGCTATGGAGCTGTCTAGTAATAGGCGTACAGTCAGGTGGGACTCCTTTGTGCAATCAAACAAGCTTCAAGGAAATTTGCGTGCCCTAACCTCTTCTCATCAGTTATTTGATACCAACCTTATTCTGGCTCCATTAGAAATATTGCCTCTCCATCTGGACCTTTTTGCCACTTTGAAAGAGCTGTTTACTAAACGTCCTAGGCCACTGACTATCTCCTGTATTCGACCACATACTAAATGGTTCAACAAGAGGTGTAGGGAGGCCAAAAATACTTTGGCCATCGCGCTAAGGACCAAGGACAGATCAGGCATCATCAATGCTAGACGCCATTATGCTTCTACTTGTAATAAAAGTAAACTCGAGTACGAAGAGGGGCTATGGAGCAATCTACTTGAGGCAGCTACCGTCCATGATTCCAAACGGTTCTGGCTCCTAGTTTCCTGTGGTGATCAGAACCGCGCATCTCACCTGGAGTCTTATATCCCTCCTGACATCTGGCTCTCCTACTTTAAGGAATTGTATGGACCATTGCTGGCAAGTCATATTCCTGACATAATTTCGGAGGAGCTAACAACTTTTGACGAGCCCATGTCTTTCTTGCCCCCTTCTACACTGAACGAAACTGTGTCGGCCATTGCAGCCCAGAAAGCAGCAAAAGCCCCCGGGATGGACGGGATCCCCTCTGATATGTTTAAAGTGGACCAGAATACCTGGGGCCCATATATTAACAGACTTTCTAATGCCATCTTGATTAGCAGAATTTATCCTGACTCATGGAAAGAGGTGATCATAGTGCCCATCCATAAGAAAGGAGAGAGGAACAACCCGGGTAATTATAGACCTATCAGCCTCCTCGACAACCTTCAAAAAAAATTCTGTTATCAGTTGTTGAGCAGGCTGAACAAGTGGCTAGTTGAAAATCAAATCTTAAATCATCTACAAGCGGGCTTCAGAGAAAAAATTAGCACATTAGATCAGATATTTCGTTTTACTTCTATTAAATGGAAAGTTGTCGATGTTGACTTAGGCCACCTATATGTAGCATTTGTAGACCTAAAATCGGCCTTTGATCTAGTACCCCGCCACAAACTGTGGGAAGTTCTGTCTAAAATAGGAGTCCCGTGCTCTATTTTAAATATTATCAGGGATCTTTACACTGGCAACTATGGTAGAATTAGATGGGGCCCACAAGGTGAATTAACAGAAAAATTCCTTACTGCCCGAGGTGTAAGACAAGGTTGTGTTCTTGCCCCTACCTTATTCCTTCTCTTCATAAACGCATGCATCCCTTATCTTATGGAGTGCTCTAACGACTCGCCTAAAATAGGAGGGCAGAAGATCCCCTGCCTTCTTTTTGCCGATGACACCCTGCTGGTATCTCAAACAGCCACAGGCCTTTCAACCCTGCTTTCAAGATTCATTGACTATTGCAATGATTATGGGCTTGAAATTAACCGATTAAAAACCAAGTGCATGGTGTTTGGCGATAGGAAAGGCAGAATGAGACGACCTATTTATTTAGAGGGTGCCGCGCTGGAAAGAGTCAGTGACTTTGATTATTTAGGCCTGAAATTAGAAGACTCGCACAAGTGGCAGCGCCACATCCAGAAGGCAACTTTACGATTGCAACAGCGAGCGAGTGGCATTGCAAGATTTGCAGCTAGATCTCCTAGCTTTGCCATGACGCCCGCAGTAGAAATTTATAAACTACAAGCAAGAGGGGGAGCAATTTATGGAGCTGAACTGTGGGGCCACTGTTGCCTAGATGATTTGATAAAAGTGGAGAACTCTTTTTTAAGGTCACTGCTAAGAGTTCCTCCCAGCTCCCCACTGCTCCCAATACGCATGGACCTAAATCTCCCTTCTATCAGCCAGATTGTTGCACTCAAGCCCCTGTTGTACTGGATTCGCTTATGGTCAACAGATTCTCTCGTCCATTATAGATGTGCGCTAGTTAACTTGATGGCCAACAACACTAGCTCCAAAATCAAGTGGTGTGCATATGTAGAAAGGACCCTCTCGCTTCTTGGTTTGGGGTCCTATTGGAAGGAACCATTATCTATCCCTAAGAACGCAACCCAGACACTAAAGAATGCTTTCTGGCTCCACGCTCAACTTTCCCAATTGTCCGTTGTCTCGCCATCATCCATGACGGGAAACTTTCTATATTTTAAATGCCATTATGAATTTGCCCAATATATGGATATAGTATCTTCTCCGTTTGCTCGTTCATTATACATCAGATTCAGGGTGGGCTCCCTTCCTTTGCGTTCCCTCACA
Source organism: Pleurodeles waltl (assembly GCF_031143425.1). NCBI lineage: Eukaryota > Metazoa > Chordata > Amphibia > Caudata > Salamandridae > Pleurodeles > Pleurodeles waltl. Next base: position 755,337,291 of record NC_090449.1, on the reverse strand, counting down.
TATAAATGGTCTAATTTTAGTTGTTCTTCTAAGATGTGTCCGATGGGCTGTGCCAGAGAAGAATCAGTAACTCATATTCTCTTCCAATGCCCCGCATACTCCAAACAAAGAGCCCGTTGGATTATTCCTCTGTGCAGAAGTAAGGGTTTTAAAAACTGCTCGCTAGCTTTGAGAATTTTTAAATCTGATTCATCGGTTTTAGTGGTTTGTTGTTTGTCAAAATATTTAGATTCAATCTGGCGTATCAGACTGAACACGCTTAAAAAAGCAGAGGGAAATTTAACAATGAATGTGGCAAGCAACAATTGATGGACTTATCATTGTATGCACATATTACTTTTATTGGTTCAGACGTATTCCCTACCTGCTGTTTTTATCTCGTTTTGTTCTTAGATATTTTTAAAATAGAAACGTCCTTTTTATCTGATATGGTTTGCCAGGCTTGTATTTTATTCTTTTACCCACAATGTGTTTTTACGTATAACTATAAGGTGCGATTTTCCAGTAGGGAACTGCTTATGTGTAAATATTTCTCTCTTCTTTTTTCTCTCTTTTTTAATCTTTTATGACTTCAATTGTTTATCATGTAGCTTGCCGTTCCTTTTTTATGTGATGTGCTTTTATGGTATTTATATTTACCGAAATAAAGCTAATGATGATAATTAATATCTTTATTCTTTCCAGAGTTGACTACTGCAATGCAGTTTTTCTGAGCCTCACTATGTAAAATCTATACAAACTTCAGCTCATACAAAATGCCACAGTGAGGTCAATAGTTAATGTTCTTAATGTCATATCTCTCTAGTAAGGTTAAACATGTATTGACCTACTGTCAAAAAGAGAGCTGCATTTGAGGCTCTTTGTTTTTTGCGTAGAATCTATCCATCACCCACCACAATAATGTTCTTGGCACAGATTCTTAATAGGTACTTCCTCAGTCACACACTTGGATCTGCAGCAGCTAAACTAATCACCATCCCTAACTTCAAACTCACCAATTCCTTTTAGAGTCTTTTGTGCTATACTATGGAATAGCCTCCCTGGGTGTCTTTAAAGTGAATCTCCTTGCGATAATTTCAGAAAATCACTGATAACCTGGCAGTTAGACTATGAAGTCTTGTATTTTCCAATGTCTATCAGTTGCTCAGTCTAATTCTTAGTGCCAAGAAATCTGTTTTGAGGTGTACGATGAGTTAGTGTAATGCAAACAAAGGAATTTGACTTAAAAAAAAATTGTAGATTGATTTTGACTAAAACGTTTTTTTAGTTTCTGTGAATATAGCACTACCAAAAACTGCTTTTCTGTTTTACAGAGGTGGCTCCTTCACTATGGCAAAAGAGTGTTTCCCCACTGACTAAGCCAGCAGCAGACAAAAATAAATCCCATAGTCCTTTTATCTTTCTGCTGTTGGCTCAGCCAGCAGTGCAGGGAAGGACGGGGCTGGGCCACGGAAAGGGGGAGGAGGAGAGAGTGCATCTAAGTGCGCATGTGTGTTTGGCCAGCTGTCTCAGGCTGGCCAAACACACATGTGCACTTAGGTTGTTCCAGCCTGGCCTTGCTTAACAGCCAGGCTGGAGAAACTGCACAGACCCCAGGGCTGTGTCTGAGCAGCTCGTACCAGTCCTGGCACTGCTTTCATGGTAGGGTTCGCTAACCCGCTGCCGACAACCCCTTCTATCTCTCTTATCCTCCCCCCTCCCCCCAACACGCTTCGCTCCCCTTTAGCTTTGGGGCTACTGCCGCTGGACCAAAACTTTGCCAAAGGCAAATTGTTTTCTTTATTTAATCTTTAATCATAATATCCACATATGACACCAGCCAAGTCCTTTCCCCCTGGGAAGATAACCCCTCAGACCTAAGTTGGTTTCTTCACACTTCTGATATACAAGAGTACTTGCACCTTTCTTTTCTTTACAGGCCTTCCTAGGGAAATTACCACAACCAGTCCACACACTTCTTCCCTTTCTTTCACAGTATTTCCTGATTTCTTTTGCTTCCACCCAACCTATGTTATTTCCTGGGTGCAGGATCCTGGAAAAAAGAATGTGGTGGGTTGGTAGAGGTCCTGACAGCCTGTGCCAATTCTGAATGTGGAAATCCCTCCTTTTAACCTTTCAACATTCTTCCTGCTCCATGTATGCTGATCGACAAGATTGGTGTTTGCCCCACCCCGGTTTCTCCCTGTAGGAAGCTGGCTCTGTATGTACTATTCCAAAATGAGGTATAGTGTGCACAGAGTCCAGGAGTTTCCCAAAGGCTTAACAGAGGCTAAAGTAGATAATACTAATTCTCTCTTTTGTGGTATTGTGGTCGAGCAGTTAGACTTATCAGAGGGTGGTGCAAAGCATTCGTTGTACACACGCAGTCAAGAAGTCAGGCATACACTCAATGGCTAACTACAGGCCAATGTTTTCATATAGCAAAAGTATATTTGTTACTTTATTACTAGAACCAAAAGGTCATTGTTGCTGGTAAGTACAGTTGTCAGTAGTTATCAAGCATATGTATCAAATATGCTTTAAGTTTTCCAGATAAAGCAGTTTACAAGTAACACTTTTCAATTTTAAAAGTTGACAGTGCAGTTTCTCATAGGAACAAATGAAGTCCTAGGGGAGGAAAAGTGTTAGCACAGTTAACACGTAAGTACTCGACTTTTAATCCCAGTCTTCAAGGGTTAGGATGTCAGCAGGTCAGAAAGTTCTGGCTGACCCCAAAAGTGCACCTCCAGCAGCAACGGGGCCAGCTGGGTGCAGAGGTCAAAGTTGGCATTGGGTTTTCAATGGACTCCTATGAGGACTAGGGTTTCTCTGTAGAAAACAGATTGCAGGTAAGTACCTGGGTTTTCAGGACACAGGCCTGGGGTGTTTAGGTCAGCATAGTAGGGTCCCCAAGTCAACACCAAACACACACTCACAACGGCACAGGGAGAGCCGGGTGCAGGGTGCAAACACAGCATCTGGCGGCCAATGCTTTTTAATAGAGACATCTCAGGGGTCACAATGATGCTGCAGGCTGGATCCAGGGGGTTGGTTTCGGAAAACTAAAGGCTGAACAAGTAGGAGAGGCGCCTGCTGGACATTGCTGGACTGTTGGTCGGATTTCCCAAGGCCACAGACGTCAGGAATATTTGTCAAATCCGGTTGAGGTCAAAGAGGTCCTCCAGGTTCAGGCTGCAGGCATTGTCATGTTGGCCTGGAGGGGGAAACCCAGGGTGGACTCAAGGTCAGACTCTACTCTGGCCAGTGCATGAGCAGAGGTGCCCCTAAGAACTCTAGCTCCATTTTTCTGGACTTTGTGAGTGCTGGACGCCATTTTACATCTGTACTGGACACAGGTCACTTCCTATGTCCAGCTGCATAATGGTAACTCCGAACCTGGGCATGTTTGGTATCAAACATGTTGGAATCATACCCAAATACTATTGCCATTATCGGTTGTATGATTCCATGCACTCTGGGGGCTCCTTAGAGGACTCCCAGCATTGCTCCTACCCGTCTTCTGGGGTTTTCAGGGTAGCCTGCTCTGCTGTCTCCCCTCCGACAGGTTTGTGCCATCCTCCTGCTTGACCAGCTCAGACAGAGGAAGGGAGAACAAAGGATTTCCTATGGGAGAGAGAGGTAACACCCTCTCCCTTGGAAATAGGTGTTGCGTAGCTTGGGAGGTGTAGCCTCCCCAAGCCACCGGTATGCTTTGAAGGGCATATTTGGTGCCCTCCTTGCATAAACAGGTGTAGGAAAGTAACCTGTTTTTGGCATGGTTACCCCCACTTTTTGCCTACTGCCAGTGTGTTTTGACTATGTTCACTGGGATCCTGCTAACTAGGACCCCAGTGACTGTGCTCTCTCCCTCTTTATTTAGCTACTTGGGACTTCACACCCCCCACATTTGGCATACTGGTGCCCCCCACACCCTCTCTGTAAGTCCCTAGTATATAGTATCCAGGGTATTGGGGCGCCAGGGGTTCCCAGTGGGCTGCAGCATTTATTATGCCACCCATGGGAACCCATGTAAAATGTGTTTGCAGGCCTGCCTTTGCAGCCTGCGTGAAAAGTTGCATGCAACCTTTCAATACAGGTCACTGCACCAAGTCACTGTAAGTCACCCCTGTGGCAGGCCCTCCTAGCCCAGAGGGCATTATAAAAGGTACCTGTATGTGAGGACACCCCTGCATGAGCATAGGTGCCCACACAAATTCCTGCTCCATTTTCCTGGACTTAGAGAGATCGGAGAAGCCATTTTAGCCGTGTACTGGACATAGGTTACTGCCTATGCCCAGCTACATAATGGTAACTCCGAACCTAGGCATGTTTGGTGTTAAACATGTCGGAGTCATACCCCAATACTGTTGCCAGTACTGGTTGTATTCCATGCACTCAGTGGGCTCCTCAGAGGACCACCAGCTTTGCTCCTACCAGTTTGCAGGGTGTTCCCTGGCAGCCCGCACTGCTGCCATCATACAGACAGCTTTCTGCCATCCTACGGCTTGAGCAGCTCAAGCCCAGGAAGACAGAACAAAGGATTTCCTTTGGGAGAGGGAGGCAACACCCTCTCCCTTTGGCAGTAGGTGTTACATGGCTTGGAAGTGGTAGCCTCCCCTAGCCACTGGTATGCTTTGAAGGGAACATTTGGTGCCCTCTTTGCATAAACCAGTCTGTACAGGTTCAGGGACCCCTGGTCCCTGCTCTGGTGCGAAACTGGACAAAGGAAAGGGGAGTGACCACTCCCCTGTCCATTAACAATCCAGGGGTTGTGCTCAGAGCTCCTCCAGGTGGCCACTTGATTCTGCCATCTTGAATCTAAGGTGAGCAGAGACCCCTGGGAGCATCTGAAAGGCCAGGTCAGGTTGGTGATGCCACAGACCCGCCTCATAGGTAGTCATCCTGCTATGTGACCAATTCCCCCTTTCTGGGCTATTTAGGGCCTCCCTTTTGGGCGGGTCTTCAGATTTGATGTGCAACTTTCCAACAGGACTTCTCTGCATTGTTTACTTCATCTTCTGGCCACTGGGACTGCAACTGGACCCTCCAGGAACCGACAATCTGCAACTTTAGCAACTGCTCCACTCTGCAACATTGTTTTTCTGGTTCTTTCCAGCAACTGCAACATTTCCCCAGCTGTGCATCCTCTCAGGGCGAGTCTTCAGCCTGCACGAGAAGTAAGAAGGAATCTCCCTTGAAGTTAAGGAGTCAATCCCATGCATCCGCAGGGACCAACTGCAATGATGACTGGCTGCGTGGATCTTCTCTCCTCTTGAGCTGCATGGATCTTGCATCACAGTTGGTGGTCTGGAGTGGTCCCCTTGGTCCTCTCTACCAGCTGTCCAACTTGGGAGACGGTAAGCCCTTGCCTCTCCTTGCTGGACAAGTACCCCTGTGCACTGCGACTCTTGCAGCTACCAAGGCTTGTTTGTTCGTCATCCAAGGTATCTTCAGGCTTCGGGTAGCCCGGGCCCCCAAACACTAATTCCTGCAAGTCTATTGCCTGCTGTTCCAGCGATGTCGGACACTCCTCTGGGTGTGCTAAGTGGGCCTCGCTGTGACTGCTGTGAGTGGGTTGCTTATGGGTGCTGCCTCCTCTTCTTGTGACCCTCTCCAGTTGCTGATGGTCCAGACTCCCCTCTTTGGGTCGAGCCCCCTGGACCTTACTGATTCTCTTCAGCCTTGCAAACCTTTTTTTCTGTCTCTTGCATTTGGCAAGGCTTGTTGGTGGTTTTCCAGCACCACTGACCGACTGCATTTGGACTGCCGACGTGGGACATCACTTGCATCACTTCTTGGAGTCCTCTCCGACTCCTGTGCTGCCCTGCCGACCTTCTTCGTCCACTGGCGACTTGGTCCTGCGTCCACAGAAGGGTGGGTAGTGGTTCCTGGCACAACCGCACGCTCCACCTCAAACTGGACTTGGTCCCCTTCCTTTACAGGTCCTCTTCACTTAGGATCCACTTTGGGGTTTTTCCAGTCTTGGTTGGGTCTTGCACCATCCTTTTCCAATGTTTTTCTGTTGGTTTTGGTGGGAAAATCAGGTACTTACCTCTGCTCTCCTGGTCACTGGGAGTCACTCTGGTTTTCACCTCGTGGGGTTCCCAGTTCCTCCAGCTCCCTTCTACTGATTCCACTTTCTTGGGTTGGGGGGGACTGCCTTTCACATTCTACTTTTTAGTGTGTGATTTGGCCCTCTTCTAGGGCCCTCACTATTTGCTATTGTTTTTACCAATGCCTATTGCTTGCTGTGCTATTTACTGATTATTTGTGTGTATATAATTGTGTGTTTACTTACCTCCAGTTGGGGGATTGCCTATTCAGTATTCTAGTTTTTCTGTTACTATAATAAAGTACCTTTATTTTTGTAACACTGTGGGGGTTCTTTCATGACCCCGGTAAAGGGCCTTGGCTAGTTCATGTGGACCCACAATGTCCATACCAACCCTTTCAAAGGGAACCCCCCACCACAGGTAGTGGAATGAGGGGGCCCTTTGGGTGGCCACCTGCCTTACCACTGGCTTGGCAGGTGACACAGTAGTTACAAAACTCCTTCACCTTTTGGGACATATTGGGCCAGTAAAAATGGCTGACAAGCCTATTCCACGTTTTTGTCTGTCCCAGAAGCCCAGCTAGGGAGATGTCATGGGCCAAGGTGAGGATGAATTCCCTAAACTGCTCAGGCACTACCACTTTCGTGGTTGCACCAGGTTTGGGATCTCTGGCTTCAGTGTTTAGGAGCCCATCTTCCTAGTAGACCCTGTGGGAGTCTCTGACATTTCCCTTCTTCTGTGCAGCTCCTTGCTGCCTCAGGCCTTCAAGAGTGGACAGGGTTTCTGTCCCTGGCACAGCTAGTCCCTTGAGGGTCCTGAGCCCAACAGCTCTACCTGATAAGGATCCAGGTCCATTGACTCAGTTGCACCAGAAGATAAGACTTCTTCCTGAGAAGAGATGTCTTTGTTTTGTTGCTTTGTAGAAGCTGGTCCCCCAGTCTTCCTGCCCTTGCTTTTGTAAGGTTGGGCCATTATTCCAGGCTCCAACACTTCTTCTACAACCTGTACTCAACTTTGTGCTCTAGTTTTCACACACATACCAGTTGAGGGATTCCCAGCATGACTGCGTGGGTTTTGAGTTCTACCTCAGCCCAAGCTGAGTACTCAAGATCATTCACTAGCAAGCATTCCACCAGGATTGCAGAAAAGACCACTACCTGTTTCATGCCAGTAAGCCCTCCCCATCCTAAGGTCACCATAGCCATGGGATGAACCTTGTTACATTGTCAGCATTGATGACTGGATGTTTGTCCAGCCAGATATTGTCCTGGGAAACCAGTTTTTGTATCACCATGGTGACACTGGCACCTGTATCCCTCAGGGCTTATACTTTTGTCTCATTAACCAAGTGATGATGTCTGTCTTTGTTCATATTAGGGGGCGGCCAAGACAGCAAGTGTCAACATCTATCCCACCCTCAGAGACTAAAGTAGCTTAATTGTGAACCCTGATTTGTTCTGGGCACACTCTTGATCCCACCTGGAGACTGGCTATACCAGTGCTAACTGGAGCAGTGCTAGGGGAATTCTTTTTGGGACAGGCCAAGTCTCCAGTTTGGTGTCCATTCTGTTTACAGTTGTCTCACCAGGACTTTTTGGATCAATGTTTTTACCCTTGCACCCAGTTGGAGATTGTGAAGAGGTTCGGGCCCACCCTCCTGAGAAGGTTTTTGAGGCCCTTGAGAAGACTCTTTACTTTTATCCTTAGGTGTCTCACCACGCTTCCACTGGGAAGACTTTGGAACCCCTTTCTTTTGGTCACTCCCAGTGAAAGTCTTGGTCACCCTAGTCTTGACCCATTGGTCTGCCTTCTTTCCCAATTCTTGGGGAGAAATTAGACCTAAATCTACCAGATATTGATGCAACTTGTCATTGAAGCAGTTACTTAAAAGATGTTCTTTCATAAACAAATTATAAAGCCCATCACAGTCATGCACTTCACTGCCAGTAATCCAACCATCTAGTGTTTTCACTGAGTGTAGGAAGTTGGCTCTGTATGTGCTATTTCAAAGTAAGGAATAGCATGCACAGAGTCCAAGGGTTCCCCTTAGAGGTAAAATAGTGGTAAAAATAGATAATACTAATGCTCTATTTTGTGGTAGTGTGGTCGAGCAGTAGGCTTATCCAAGGAGTAGTGTTAAGCATTTGTTGTACATACACATAGACAATAAATGAGGTACACACACTCAGAGACAAATCCAGCCAATAGGTTTTTATATAGAAAAATATCTTTTCTTAGTTTATTTTAAGAACCACAGGTTCAAATTCTACATGTAATATCTCATTCGAAAGGTATTGCAGGTAAGTACTTTAGGAACTTCAAATCATCAAAATTGCATGTATACTTTTCAAGTTATTCACAAATAGCTGTTTTAAAAGTGGACACAGTGCAATTTTCACAGTTCCTAGGGGAGGTAAGTATTTGTTAGGTTAACCAGGTAAGTAAGACACTTACAGGGCTTAGTTCTTGGTCCAAGGTAGCCCACCGTTGGGGGTTCAGAGCAACCCCAAAGTCACCACACCAGCAGCTCAGGGCCGGTCAGGTGCAGAGTTCAAAGTGGTGCCCAAAACGCATAGGCTAGAATGGAGAGAAGGGGGTGCCCCGGTTCCGGTCTGCTTGCAGGTAAGTACCCGCGTCTTCGGAGGGCAGACCAGGGGGGTTTTGTAGGGCACCGGGGGGGACACAAGCCCACACAGAAATTTCACCCTCAGCGGCGCGGGGGCGGCCGGGTGCAGTGTAGACACAAGCGTCGGGTTTGCAATGTTAGTCTATGAGAGATCTCGGGATCTCTTCAGCGCTGCAGGCAGGCAAGGGGGGGATTCCTCGGGGAAACCTCCACTTGGGCAGGGGAGAGGGACTCCTGGGGGTCACTTCTCCAGTGAAAGTCCGGTCCTTCAGGTCCTGGGGGCTGCGGGTGCAGGGTCTCTCCCAGGCGTCGGGACTTTAGGTTCAAAGAGTCGCGGTCAGGGGAAGCCTCGGGATTCCCTCTGCAGGCGGCGCTGTGGGGGCTCAGGGGGGACAGGTTTTTGTACTCACAGTCTTAGAGTAGTCCTGGGGTCCCTCCTGAGGTGTTGGATCGCCACCAGCCGAGTCGGGGTCGCCGGGTGCAGTGTTGCAAGTCTCACGCTTCTTGCGGGGAGCTTGCAGGGTTCTTTAAAGCTGCTGGAAACAAAGTTGCAGCTTTTCTTGGAGCAGGTCCGCTGTCCTCGGGAGTTTCTTGTCTTTTCGAAGCAGGGGCAGTCCTCAGAGGATGTCGAGGTCGCTGGTCCCTTCGGAAGGCGTCGCTGGAGCAGGATCTTTGGAAGGCAGGAGACAGGCCGGTGAGTTTCTGGGGCCAAGGCAGTTGTCGTCTTCTGGTCTTCCTCTGCAGGGGTTTTTCAGCTAGGCAGTCCTTCTTCTTGTAGTTGCAGGAATCTAATTTTCTAGGGTTCAGGGTAGCCCTTAAATACTAAATTTAAGGGCGTGTTTAGGTCTGGGGGGTTAGTAGCCAATGGCTACTAGCCCTGAGGGTGGGTACACCCTCTTTGTGCCTCCTCCCAAGGGGAGGGGGTCACAATCCTAACCCTATTGGGGGAATCCTCCATCTGCAAGATGGAGGATTTCTAAAAGTTAGAGTCACTTCAGCTCAGGACACCTTAGGGGCTGTCCTGACTGGCCAGTGACTCCTCCTTGTTGCTTTCTTTGTTCCCTCCAGCCTTGCCGCCAAAAGTGGGGGCCGTGGCCGGAGGGGGCGGGCAACTCCACTAAGCTGGAGTGCCCTGCTGGGCTGTGACAAAGGGGTGAGCCTTTGAGGCTCACCGCCAGGTGTCACAGCTCCTGCCTGGGGGAGGCGTTAGCATCTCCACCCAGTGCAGGCTTTGTTACTGGCCTCAGAGTGACAAAGGCACTTTCCCCATGGGGCCAGCAACATGTCTCTAGTGTGGCAGGCTGCTGGAACCAGTCAGCCTACACAGCTAGTTGGTTAAGTTTCAGGGGGCACCTCTAAGGTGCCCTCTGTGGTGTATTTTACACTAAAATGTACACTGGCATCAGTGTGCATTTATTGTGCTGAGAAGTTTGATACCAAACTTCCCAGTTTTCAGTGTAGCCATTATGGTGCTGTGGAGTTCGTGTAAAACAGACTCCCAGACCATATACTCTTATGGCTACCCTGCACTTACAATGTCTAAGGTTTTGTTTAGACACTGTAGGGGCACAGTGCTCATGCACTGGTACCCTCACCTATGGTATAGTGCACCCTGCCTTAGGGCTGTAAGGCCTGCTAGAGGGGTGTCTTACCTATACTGCATAGGCAGTGAGAGGCTGGCATGGCACCCTGAGGGGAGTGCCATGTCGACTTACTCATTTTGTTCTCACTAGCACACACAGGCTTGTAAGCAGTGTGTCTGTGCTGAGTGAGGGGTCTCTAGGGTGGCATAAGACATGCTGCAGCCCTTAGAGACCTTCCTTGGCATCAGGGCCCTTGGTACTAGAAGTACCAGTTACAAGGGACTTATCTGAATGCCAGGGTGTGCCAATTGTGGATACAATGGTACATTTTAGGTGAAGGAACACTGGTGCTGGGGCCTGGTTAGCAGGGTCCCAGCACACTTCTCAGTCAAGTCAGCATCAGTATCAGGCAAAAAGTGGGGGGTAACTGCAACAGGGAGCCATTTCTTTACACTGAGTAGTCTACAAAATCAACCCAGGACTCGCTCAAGGTTTTGTGGGCCCCCTGAACCTAATTCTATATTCCTCAGTGGTAAATCCAAAGTCCTCAATTAGGATAGCCTTCATGTGGTCTTAGGATTCAGCATCTGCAGCAGTGAGTGAACAGTTCCCAAGGTAGAGCTCCCTAATGAGACTTTTACAATCTTCTGGTTCCACATGCCCTCTCAAAGTATGTGAACCACTTGGTGATGTCATTGCCTTCCTCATTCTTAGGGACAATCCCTTTGGTGATTTTAGGGGTATCAGAATGCTCTCTCTCCCTAACTGTTGTATTGCTGCCAGCATTAATGGGCCCTAACCCCATTTCTGCTCTCTTTGTATAGCCAGGAGCTGTCTCTCCAAGGCTAATCTTTTGGCCATCCTTGCTAAAGCTGTTTGGCTATCCTTGCTAAAATCCTCTTCATTGAGGCTGCCCTCAATGGTCCCAGAGGAACTGGACTCCCTTGTAGGAGACCCAGATCCAGTAAGCACTATCCTTGGAGACCGGGACCTTGGGCCCTTGCCTTCCCTTGTTTCGTTAGGATGGTGGGAGTTCATCCTCCTAATCCCTAATTTCTTCCCCATCTGAGGGGAAGTCTTCCTCCTCAGCAGAATGTTCCCTGGTATCCTCCGCCAGGAGCTCCTGGAAGCTCATCTTGGTAGGGTTGAACCAGTTTTTCAGTCTGCAGAGAGATCTTAACTCCCTCATCCCAAGATGGAGATAAGGGGTGAGGTTGATCTCCACAACCATGTCCTGTGAGCTGCTCATTTTGTTGCACAGTTTGGGGGTTATGTTTAGGAACTAAACACTACTTCTAGCTACTAACCCCTAACTATAGTCAATTTAAAATCTAAAACAGAATAGCAAAAGGGAGCTTACCCAAGGCCCTATCAGGACTTTTAAAAATGTAGAAAAAAATCTCAATTAAAAAATCTATGGAATCTAAAGGCAATTTTGGAATCGGGTATTAGCTGAGTGGTCAATCAAATGCAAAATCATAGATCCCACCGCTAATCCACCAATGGTCTGCCTTCTTTCCCTTTTTCCGCTTTTAGGAAGCTGGCTCTGTGTATATACTATATCAAAATGAGATATAGGTGGTCATTACAACCTCAGCGGTCTTTTTACATGACCGCCGAGGGACTACCGTGCGGAAGACCGCCAGTAGTGGCGGTTTGCCGCTCGATGTATTACGACTGTTGGCTGCTCTCCGTCCTTTTTCCGACGGAGAGCCGCCAACAGCCATAGAAGCGGGGAAATGGAGGTTGCTCCACCTTCACCACACCGCCAACAGAACACCGCCCACCGAATCACGTCCTGTGATTCAGCATGGCGGTGTTCTGTTGGCGGTGTGGTGTCGGCGGAGCAGCCCCCATGGCTCCCATCCCCTCCCGGAGGATCGACAGAACAGGTAAGTCGATCGTCCGTTAGAGGAGGGGGGTGGGGGGTGTTGTGTGGGTGCATGGGGGTGTGCGTCTGTGTATGTAGAGGGGGTGTGTGAGTGCGTGTATGCTTGCGGGGGTGTTGCATGTTTTGGTAATGAGTGCGTGTATGTCTGTGGGTATGTCTGTATGGATGTGTGCGTGTTTGACTGTGTGTGTGGATGTAGGCATGTATGTAGGTGTGAGTGTGTGTGTGTTGGTGGTGCGTGCGTGTCGTGTGTGTGTGTTCTGTGATGTTGGGGGTCGTGGCAGGGGTGGTGGGGGGTGTAGGGGAGGGAGTCGGGGTGGGGGAGACCCCTATCAGTGCCAGGGAAGGAATTCCTTGGCACTGATAGTGCTTACCGCCATGGATTTCATGGTGGTTCCAACCGAAGGAAATCCACAGCGGTAAGCCGGGTCAAAACCGGCGGATGACCATGGTGGTAACCGCCGTGGTCATAATGCAAAAAAAAAAGACCGCCAGCCTGTTGGCGGTCTTACCGCCGCTTCTCTGAGTTCCGCCAGGGTCATAATGACCCCCATAGTGTGCACAAAGTCCAGGGTTTTTACAGAGGCTAAAGTAGGTGATACTAATGCTCTCTTTTGTGGTAGTTTGGTTGAGCATTTAAACATATCAGAGGGTAGTGCAAAGCATTTGTTGTACGCACACAGTCAATAAATGAGGCACACACTCAATGACTATATTAGAAAAAAAGAATTTTGTTTCTGGAGCCAATAGGATCTTGTTGCAGTTAAGGACATTTGCACGTTAGTATTGAACATGTGTATCAATAGCACTTTGTTTAGATTTGGCAAAGAAAACGGTTTACAGGCAAGTAACACTTTTCACTTCCAAAAGTTGACAGTGCAATATTCAGAACAGCCCGGGGTGGGGGGGGGGGGTGTGAGTGTTAGTGCTGTTTTGAGGTAAGTACTCGACTTACAGTTCCAGTCTCCGGGAGTTAGGATGTCCACAGGTCGGAGTTCAGGATAACCCCAAACTGAGTGACCTTGGGCTACTCGAATAAGGATTATATTTAGAAGAGGGCGTCCTACCCATGACGTTTGACATAATGTTATAAAGAAGAAAAGTTGTGGCTTGCACCTACTCTTATGCTACATGCTTTAATGTAGAACTTCTTGAGTGCTATAACTTGTTTCCATCTGCAAATATTATCCGATATGGGGGAGGTTGGCCCACAGTCTCCCTGTAGTATGTTTTTTTAAATAAAGTACTGTGCAGTGGACGTTTGCCCTGAGAAAGGTGGGTGACCGTAGGGTCACATGGCACCAAAACACGCGTCAGCACGACATTTGGACTGGTCAAGATCTTTTCTCACTTTCTCTTTTTTGAATTTTGGACATCATGAGTTGAAATGTTTAATTTTTGTAATTGATGAATTTGTTCATCGGGCTATATAAAGGTGTACTTAGCAGATTATAAACATTTTTCTGCAACTGGAATAATATTGCAATATTGTACAATAGGAATAGTAAAATTGTGTAATCTTTTGGATATACAATATTTATTTGTCTCTTGGTGGGCAGGGATGTGTACATCTATAAGGTCTGATTGTATTTTAGATATTGTAAGGTGTGTGAATGGTATGTTTTGATTAGTTCTTTTTAGGGAGCTCTTTGTTAAGGTCTTACAATTGTATATCACACTATGAATTATGTTTAATTGAGAATATATATTAATAAAATAATTGGTTTTGTGATTATGAATATTGCTTTTTTGACCTCTCTTTTCTTATAATTTTTGAGGGATTCCTTTTCAGGAACCAGCTCAGGAGTTGGGTTGTTCCTTGGTTTTTTCTTCTTATTTTCCCTGTCCCACTCCTTTATCCATTATTTCAGGTCAGCACCAAACACACACACCCTCAGCGGCACAGGGGCAGGCAAGTGCAGGGCGCAAACCCAGCGTCATTCTCCAAATACTTTTCAATAGTGGGGCCCCGGGGGTCATGAAGATGCTGCAGTCTGTGACCAGGGAGTCTGTTCTGGGACATCACAGGCTGGACAAGGAGAAGGACTGTCTGCTAAACTATGCTGGGCCGGTGGTCAGATTCCCCAAGGCCAGGGGGCTACAGGTGTACCTTTTGACATCCAGAATCTTCATCTGGTTCTCTGGCGGTCAGGGAGGGTCCTCTGGATTCAGGCTGCAAGCGTTATGTTGGCGAGTAGGGGTGTACCCAGGTTGGACACAAAGTCTGAATCGCCTGGGCCCTGCTCTGGACCAGTGGGCCACCTGGACTCGGGCCGTAGGCGTCCGGTGCAGAGTGGGCAGATTCAGGGATCCAGGGTTGTTCTGGAATCCAGAAGAAACCACCCAAAAGGACAGGGCCACTGTCCTCTGGAGTTCTTGGTCCTCTGGTGGGCAGGCAGTCCTCTAGGGGTTTGGAGAGGTCGCTGGTCCTGCAGGATGCATCACCTTTTGGTAGAGTCCTTGAAGCTGCAGACAGGCCGGTAGGGCTGGGGCCAAGTCAGTTGTTGTCTGCAGTCTTCACTGCTGGAGGGTTGGCTCAGCAGTCCTCCTTCCTTCTTTTTTTTCTTCTTGTTGAGGTCACCAGGAAACTGGTGAGCTAGTTTGAGGGGAGTACTTAAATCCTAGATTTAGGGGCGTTACAGGGGTCAGAGGGCAGTAACCAATGGCTCCTGGCCCTGAGGGTGGCTACGCCCTTCCTGTACCCACTCCCTTTAGGGAGGGGGACACATTCCTAGCCCTATTGGTCCCTGTCCTCCAAACCAAGATGGTGGATTCTGTAGGGGGGTCACTTCAACTCTGGACACCTTAGGGATGGTCCTAGCTGGAGTGGCCTCACCTCCCTGTTTTACCTAATTTTCCCACTGGCTTGCCGCCAAAAGTGGGGCTTTATCTAGGGGGTGGCGGGCATCTCCACTAGTTGGAGTGCCCTGGGACACTGTAACAGAAGACCCTGAGCCTTTGAGGCTCACCGCCAACTGTTACAGTTCCTGCAGGGGGAGGTGTGAACCACCTCCACCCAGAGCAGGCTTTTATTTCTGGCCCCAGAGAGCACAAAGGCTCTTACCCCATGAGGTCAGAAACATCTCTTTTAGTGGCAGGCTGGCACAGACTGGTCAGCTTTACACTAAAGGGTTGGATAAAATACAAGGGACATCTATAAGATGCTCTCTGCGTGCATTTTACAATGCATCCAACACTGGCCTTGGAGTGGGTTTAGTGTGCTGAGAAGTTTGATTGCAAACTTCCCAGCCTTCAGTGAAGCCATCAAGGAGCTGTGGAGTTTGTGATGGCAAACTCCCAGCCCCTGTATTTAATATGGCCACACTACACCTATAATGCTTAAGAATGGACTTAGATACTGTAGGGGCATATTGCTCATGTAGCTGTGCCCTCACCTGTGGTATAGTGCACCCTGCCTTACGGCTGTAAGGCCTGATAGAGGGGTGACTTTCCTGTGCACAGGCAGTGGTTGGTGGGCATGGCATCCTGAGAGGGATGCCATGTTGACTGTATCTTTATCTCCACACCAGCACACACAAGCTGCATTGGCAGTGTGCATGTGGTTGGTGAGGAGTCCCATAGGGTGGTAGAATACATGCTGCAGTCCTTAGGAACCCTCCCTGGTCACAGAACTCTTGGTACCACTGGTACCTTTTACAAGGATCTTATCTGTGTGCCAGGGGTGTGCCAACTGTTAAAACAATGGTACAGTTTTAGAGAAAGAACACTGGTGCTGGGTCCTGGTTAGCAGGATCACAGCACACTGTCAAGTCGGCATCAATAACAGGCCAAATGTGTAGGGTGGTACCAATGCCAAAAAGGGCAATTTCCTACACTTAGTATAGAGCTGCATGATATTGCTTGAGAGTCTATTCTAAGGTATGGAATCTGCAGCTAGAAGTCTCTAGCAGATGAAGTTCCTTACCTTCCGTAACGCATTATTTGATAGAGACTATATCTAGCTGCAGATTCCTTACAGACCCACCCATTCCTCCCCGCTCTGAGGACAGATTTCTAGGGTTAGGGATGGCCCCTTTAGGCTCTGGTTTAGACACACAAATGTCAGAGCATTTCATGGCTCTACTCTCCTGGCATGGAAAGTCTTGAAAAGTAACTGACGTCCGCGCGCTGAGGTGGTGCTTAAATAGGTGACCGCGCCGTCACACCCGGCGCTGAGGACGACATGCGGAACCGACCGAAGCCACCTGACAGCACGCCGGGGTACTTCTCATGAAAAATCTTCTAGCTCCAGTCTGACGCCTAGGAAATTCAAAGGTGAAGAATCTGCAGCTAGCTAAATTCTCCACCAGGTAATGCGTTACCGAAGAAAAGTAACTTCTTTGCTAACAACAGATGTCATTGGGCAACACAGTCCTTAAACAAGTTTATGTAGTCTAGTTACCTTGCATGGGGTCTTCCCTTCTCGGAACACCAGGAGATAAAGGGTGTTTAAGTTTGCCTCTCTGTATTATAATGTTCGATGGCATCTGTCGCTGTAGATACGCATGTTCTGCAATAGCTCGCCATCTGGTGTTGGGCCGGAGTGTTACAAGTTGTTTTTCTTCGAAGAAGTCTTTCGAGTCACGGGACCGAGTGACTCCTCCTTTTGTCTCCATTGCGCATGGGCGTCGACTCCATCCTCGATTGTTTTTTTTCCGCCATCGGGTTCGGACGTGTTCCTGTCGCTCCGAGTTTCGGAACAGAAAAAATAGTTAATTTCGGAAGATTTTCGTCGGTATTGTTGCGTTCGGGATCGGCATACTTACATTCAACACCGCATCGAAGATCGAAGAGCTCCGGTGCCCTTCGGGGTAATTTTTCGATCCTCCGTCGGGGCCTGGTCGGCCCGACCGCGTGCTGAAGAACGCCGATGGAACGGACCCCGTTCCGTTTCTGCCCCAAATGCCACAATAAATACCCCTACACAGACCAACACTTGGTCTGCAACCTGTGCCTGTCACCTGAGCACAGCGAAGACACCTGCGAGGCCTGTCGTGCGTTCCGGTCCCGAAAAACACTCCGAGACCGTCGAGCCAGAAGACTTCAAATGGCGTCCGCACCGACAGCCCGACGGGAGTTCGAGGAACAGGAAGAGGAAGGTACCTTCTCGATCCAAGACTCAGACTCCGAAGGATTCGACGATACACAAACCGTGAGTAAGACGTCGAAAACCACACAAAGAAACATTTACAAGGCCCAGGGGACGCCACTGCCACCAGGCCATGGCTCAACCCATAAAATCGGTGACCGACCGTCGGCACCGAAAAAGGCCCAAACAGTGCCGAGATCGTCCGACTCCGGTCGAGACACCGGCACGCAGCCTTCTCGGGACCGAGAAAGTGCTGGAGACAAGCCTCGACACCGAGATGCCGGTGTGGACACGGCTCGACGCCGAGACAGCGGCACCGAAACAGATCGACGCCGAGAGGTTTCGGCCCCGAAAAGGAAAAAAGTCACCTCGGAGCCGAAAAAACACGCAGACACAGTTTCGACGCCGAAACAAACTGCAAGCGACCCAGCATCAGGCTCTTATACAGAAGAGCACTCGCTAACCTCCCAAATGCAGAAGCATAGGTTTGAGGAAGAGCTACAAGCAACTGATGCGGACCATACGCAAAAGCGTATCTTCATTCAGCAGGGGACAGGAAAAATAAGCACCCTTCCCCCCATTAGGAGAAAGAGAAGGTTGGAGTTCCAGACGGAACAAGCACCACAACCAAAAGTGGTGAAAAGAGTTACACCACCACCCTCTCCTCCGCCCGTGATTAACGTTTCACCAGCACAAACGCCATCACACTCCCCAGCTCACACCACCATGAGCCAGGGTGACCAAGACCAGGACGCATGGGACCTATACGACGCCCCAGTGTCAGATAACAGCCCAGAGGCATACCCTACAAAACCATCTCCACCAGAAGACAGCACCGCGTACTCTCAGGTGGTGGCTAGAGCAGCACAATTTCACAACGTAAGCCTCCACTCAGAACAGGTCGAGGATGATTTCCTGTTCAACACACTCTCCTCCACCCACAGCTCCTACCAAAGCCTGCCTATGCTCCCTGGTATGCTCCGGCACGCAAAAGACATATTTAAGGACCCGGTCAAAAGTAGGGCAATCACACCAAGGGTGGAAAAAAAGTATAAGCCGCCTCCTACAGACCCGGCTTTCATCACAACACAGCTGCCACCAGACTCTGTTGTTGTAGGAGCAGCTAGGAAAAGGGCCAACTCTCACACATCTGGAGATGCACCACCCCCAGATAAAGAAAGCCGCAAGTTTGATGCAGCTGGTAAAAGAGTCGCAGCACAAGCTGCAAACCAGTGGCGCATCGCGAACTCCCAGGCACTACTTGCGCGCTATGACAGAGCCCACTGGGACGAGATGCAACATCTCATTGAACATCTGCCCAAAGACTTCCAAAATAGGGCAAAACAAGTGGTTGAGGAGGGACAGGCCATCTCCAACAACCAGATCCGCTCCTCCATGGACGCTGCAGATACAGCTGCACGGACAATTAATACATCTGTAACTATCAGAAGGCATGCATGGCTCCGAACGTCTGGATTTAAACCAGAGATTCAACAAGCAGTTCTCAATATGCCTTTTAATGAAAAAGAACTGTTCGGTCCAGAAGTGGACACAGCGATTGAGAAACTCAAAAAAGATACGGACACTGCCAAAGCCATGGGCGCACTCTACTCCCCGCAGAGCAGAGGGAATTACAGCTCATTCCGTAAAACGCCCTTTCGAGGGGGGTTTCGGGGTCAAAGCACACAAGCCAGCACCTCACAAGCCACACCGTCCAGTTACCAAGGACAGTATAGAGGAGGTTTTCGGGGACAATATAGAGGAGGGCAATTCCCTAGAAATAGAGGAAGATTCCAAAGCCCCAAAACCCCTACTACTAAACAGTGACTCACATGTCACTCACCCCCTCCACACAACACCAGTGGGGGGACGAATAGGTCATTATTACAGAGCATGGGAGAAAATCACTACAGACACTTGGGTTCTAGCAATTATCCAACATGGTTACTGCATAGAATTTCTACAGTTCCCTCCAAACATACCACCAAAAGCACAAAATTTAACAACACACCATTCCAATCTCCTAGAGATAGAAGTGCAGGCACTATTGCAAAAGAATGCAATCGAATTAGTGCCAAACACACAAATAAACACAGGAGTTTACTCACTGTACTTTCTGATACCAAAGAAGGACAAAACACTGAGACCAATCCTAGACCTCAGAGTAGTCAACACTTTCATCAAATCAGACCACTTCCACATGGTCACACTACAAGAAGTATTGCCATTGCTAAAGCTGCACGACTACATGGCAACTTTAGACCTCAAGGATGCTTATTTCCATATACCAATTCACCCATCGCACAGGAAATACCTAAGGTTTGTATTCAAAGGAATACATTACCAATTCAAGGTACTGCCTTTCGGATTAACAACCGCACCAAGAGTCTTTACCAAATGTCTAGCGGTAGTCGCTGCACACATCAGAAGGCAGCAAATACATGTGTTCCCATATCTAGACGACTGGCTAATCAAGGCCCAGTCGTTAATAGAGTGCTCAAATCACACAAATCATATCATACAAACCCTCTTCAAACTAGGGTTCACCGTCAATTTCACAAAATCCAAGATTCGGCCACGCAAGGTACAACAATACCTGGGAGCCATAATAGACACATCAAAAGGAGTAGCCACTCCAAGTCCACAAAGAATTCAAAATTTCAACACCATCATACAACGCATGTATCCAACACAAAGGATACAAGCAAAGATGGTATTACAACTCCTAGGCATGATGTCATCATGCATAGCCATTGTCCCAAACGCAAGACTGCACATGAGGCCCTTACAACAATGCCTAGCATCACAGTGGTCTCAAGCACAGGGTCACCTTCTAGATCTGGTGTTAATAGACCGCCAAACTTACCTCTCGCTTCTGTGGTGGAACAACATAAATTTAAACAAGGGGCGGCCTTTTCAAGACCCAGTGCCACAATACGTAATAACAACAGATGCTTCCATGACAGGGTGGGGAGCACACCTCGATCAACACAGCATACAGGGACAATGGAACGTACATCAAACAAAACTGCATATCAATCACCTAGAACTTCTTGCAGTTTTTCAAGCACTAAAAGCTTTCCAACCAATAATAGTTCACAAATACATTCTCGTCAAAACAGACAACATGACAACAATGTATTATCTAAACAAGCAGGGAGGGACGCACTCCACGCAGTTAAGCATGTTAGCACAAAAAATTTGGCATTGGGCAATTCACAACCAAATTCGCCTAATTGCACAGTTTATACCAGGGATACAAAATCAACTCGCAGACAATCTCTCTCGAGATCACCAACAGGTCCACGAATGGGAAATTCACCCCCAAATACTGAACACTTATTTCAAACTCTGGGGAACACCTCAGATAGACTTGTTTGCGACAAGGGAGAACGCAAAATGCCAAAACTTCGCATCCAGATACCCACACAAACAATCCCAAGGCAATGCCCTATGGATGAACTGGTCAGGGATATTTGCTTACGCTTTTCCTCCTCTCCCTCTCCTTCCTTACCTGGTAAACAAACTCAGTCAAAGCAAACTCAAACTCATATTGATAGCACCAACTTGGGCAAGGCAACCCTGGTACACAACGCTGCTAGACCTATCAGTGGTACCCTGCATCAAATTGCCCAACAGGCCAGATCTGTTGACACAGCACAACCAAAAGATCAGACACCCAGATCCAGCATCGCTGAATCTAGCAATCTGGCTCCTGAAATCCTAGAATTCGGGCACTTACAACTTACCCAAGAATGTATGGAAGTCATAAAACAAGCAAGAAGGCCATCCACCAGGCACTGCTATGCAAGTAAATGGAAGAGGTTTGTTTGCTACTGCCATATTAATCAAATACAACCATTACACACAACTCCAGAACATGTAGTGGGTTACTTGCTTCACTTACAAAAATCTAACCTAGCTTTCTCTTCCATTAAGATTCACCTTGCAGCAATATCTGCATACCTGCAGACTACCTATTCAACTTCCCTATATAAAATACCAGTCATTAAAGCATTCATGGAGGGCCTTAGGAGAATTATACCACCAAGAACACTACCTGTTCCTTCATGGAACCTAAATGTTGTCCTAACTAGACTTATGGGTCCACCTTTTGAACCCATGCACTCCTGCGACATACAGTTCCTAACCTGGAAGGTGGCATTTCTCATCGCCATTACTTCCCTGAGAAGAGTAAGCGAGATTCAGGCGTTTACTATACAGGAACCTTTTATACAACTACACAAAAATAAAGTCGTCCTAAGGACCAATCCTAAATTTTTGCCAAAGGTTATTTCACCGTTCCATCTAAATCAAACAGTGGAACTTCCGGTGTTCTTTCCACAGCCAGATACCGTAGCTGAAAGGGCACTACATACATTAGATGTCAAAAGAGCATTAATGTATTACATTGACAGAACAAAGAACATCAGAAAGACTAAACAACTCTTTATTGCATTTCAAAAACCTCATGCAGGAAACCCAATTTCAAAACAAGGTATAGCCAGATGGATAGTTAAATGCATCCAAATCTGCTACCTTAAAGCTAAACGACAGCTGCCCATTACACCAAGGGCACACTCAACCAGAAAGAAAGGTGCTACCATGGCCTTTCTAGGAAACATCCCAATGCAAGAAATATGTAAGGCAGCCACATGGTCTACGCCTCACACATTCACCAAGCACTACTGTGTAGACGTGTTATCCGCACAACAAGCCACAGTAGGTCAAGCTGTATTAAGGACATTATTTCAGACTACTTCCACTCCTACAGGCTGATCCACCGCTTTTGGGGAAATAACTGCTTACTAGTCTATTGCAGAACATGCGTATCTACAGCGACAGATGCCATCGAACTGAAAATGTCACTTACCCAGTGTACATCTGTTCGTGGCATCAGTCGCAGTAGATTCGCATGTGCCCACCCGCCTCCCCGGGAGCCTGTAGCAGTTTGGAAGTTACCTTCAATTATTTATATATGTATCATCTCAACCTTAAATAAGTGCATACTTAGTCACTCCATTGCATGGGCACTATTACTACAATTCAACTCCTACCTCACCCTCTGCGGGGAAAAACAATCGAGGATGGAGTCGACGCCCATGCGCAATGGAGACAAAAGGAGGAGTCACTCGGTCCCGTGACTCGAAAGACTTCTTCGAAGAAAAACAACTTGTAACACTCCGGCCCAACACCAGATGGCGAGCTATTGCAGAACATGCAAATCTACTGCGACTGATGCCACGAACAGATGTACACTGGGTAAGTGACATTTTCATATTGAATCATATTACGTAGATCTACCACATTAGAATATTACTTAAACTGGATTTAGGTTGATTTCACTTGCAAAGTGCTTTACATTTCAAGAGGCACAGTGAAACTGTTTACAGAGCATTTTCATTCAGGTATAGTTGCATGTTTTACTGGTCCATCCCGCTCCTTCATATTTCCAGATTGGGAACTTCTGTTATCTGACATTCACATGAGCTTAACAGTGTGAGCCAGAGTAGCCGCACATAACCTGCAGATCACTGCCTTTCATGGTGGCCTCACTTCCTTTTCCTTTTCGCTACTACTGATTTAAAAAAATAAAAATAAACTTAGAACCAGTCCTGGGGTCTGTTTTGTTTCACCAATTTAGCATTTCCTCATGTACTGGATTGATAGTTTGCTCAGTTATTTTGCTAGATAGCAGCCCTATGGTTTCAAGGAATGCATAGTGGCTTATAAATTACTTCTTCTACAGCCCCTCACAGGACCTGTCTTTTTTTGTAGGGAATGTGTTTGTGGCCATTCATTTTACTTTCCAGTTTGAAATCCACATGGTACTATTGTCTCTGTTCTTATGGATGCTTCTAACCTCCGTGTAGGAAGTTGGCTCTGTATGCACTATTTCAAAGTAAGGAATAGTATGCACAGAGTCCAAGGGTTCCCCTTAGAGGTAAGATAGTGGCAAAAAGAGATAATTCTAATGCTCTATTTTGTGGTAGTGTGGTCGAGCAGTAGGCTTATCAGAGGAGTAGTGTTAAGCATTTGTTGTACACACACGGGCAATAAATGAGGAACACACACTCAGAGACAATTCCAGGCCAATAGGTTTTTGTATAGAAAAATATATTTTCTTAGTTTATTTTAAGAACCAACGGTTCAAGATTTACAAGTAATACTTCAAATGAAAGGTATTTCATGTAGGAACTTTGAATTAGCAAAATAGCATATACAGTTTTCACATAAATGACATATAGCTATTTTAAAACTAGACACAGTGCAATTTTCAACAGTTCCTGGGGGAGGTAAGTGTTTGTTAGTTTTTGCAGGTAAGTAAACCACCTACGGGGTTCAAGTTTGGATCCAAGGTAGCCCACTGTTGGGGGTTCAGAGCAACCCCAAAGTTACCACACCAGCAGCCCAGGGCCGGTCAGGTGCAGAGGTCAAAGTGGTGCCCAAAACACACAGGCTTCAATGGAGAAGGGGTACCCCGGTTCCAGTCTGCCAGCAGGTAAGTACCCGCGTCTTCGGAGGGCAGACCAGGGGGGTTTTGTAGGGCACCGGGGGGAGACACAAGTAAACACAAAAAGTACACCCTCAGCGGCACGGGGGCGGCCGGATGCAGTGTGCCAACAGGATTCGGGTTCGCAATAGGTTTCAGTGGGAGACCAAGGGGTCTCTTCAGCAATGCAGGCAAGGGGGGGGCTCCTCGGGGTAGCCACCACCTGGGCAAGGGAGAGTGCCACCTGGGGGTCGCTCCTGCACTGGAGGTCGGATCCTTCAGGTCCTGGGGGCTGCGGGTGCAGAGTCTTTACCAGGCGTCGGGTCTTTGAAGCAGGCAGTCGCGGTCAGGGGGAGCCTCGGGATTCCCTCTGCAGGCGTCGCTGTGGGGGCTCAGGGGGGTCAACTCTGGCTACTCACGGTCTCGTAGTCGCCGGGGAGTCCTCTCTGTGGTGTTTGTTCTCCACAAGTGGAGCCAGGGGCGTCTGGTGCAGAGTGCAAAGTCTCACGCTTCCGGCGGAAAACGTGTGTTGTTTCAAAGTTGCTTCTTTGTTGCAAAGTTGCAGTCTTTGTGGAACAGAGCCGCTGTCCTCTGGAGTTCTTGGTCCTTCTAGATGCAGAATAGTCCTCTGAGGCTTCAGAGGTCGCTGGACCCTGTGGAACGCATCGCTGGAGCAGTGTCTTTAGAAGTGGGGAGACAGGCCGGTAGAGTTGGAGCCAAAGCAGTTGGTGTCTCCGTCTTCTCTGCAGGTTTTCAGCTTAGCAGTCCATCTTCTTAGGTTGCAGGAATCTGAGTTCCTAGGTTCTGGGGAGCCCCTAAATACAGAATTTAGGGGTGTGTTTAGGTCGGGGGGTTAGTAGCCAATGGCTACTAGCCCTGAGGGTGGCTACACCCTCTTTGTGCCTCCTCCCTGAGGGGAGGGAGGCACATTCCAAACCTATTGGGGGAATCCTCCATCTGCAAGATGGAGGATTTCTAAAAGTCAGAGTCACCTCAGCTCAGGACACCTTAGGGGCTGTCCTTACTGGCCAGTGACTCCTCCTTGTTTTTCTCATTATCTCCTCCGGCCTTGCCGCCAGAAAGTGGGGCCGTAGCCGGAGGGGGCGGGCAACTCCACTAGCTGGAGTGCCCTCGGGTGCTGTAACAAAGGGGGTGAGCCTTTGAGGCTCACCGCCAGGTGTTACAGTTCCTGCAGGGGGAGGTGAGAAGCACCTCCACCCAGTACAGGCTTTGTTACTAGCCACAGAGTGACAAAGGCACTCTCCCCAATGTGGCCAGCAACATGTCTGGTGTGTGACAGGCTGCTAAAACCAGTCAGCCTACACGGTTAGTCGGTTAAGGTTTCAGGGGGCACCTCTAAGGTGCCCTCTGGGGTGTATGTTACAATAAAATGTACACTGGCATCAGTGTGCATTTATTGTGCTGAGAAGTTTGATACCAAACTTCACAGTTTTCAGTGTAGCCATTATGGTGCTGTGGAGTTCGTGCATGACAGACTCCCAGACCATATACTCTTATGGCTACCCTGCACTTACAATGTCCAAGGTTTTGCTTTAGACACTGTAGGGGCATAGTGCTCATGCACTTATGCCCTCACCTATGGTATAGTGCACCCTGCCTTAGGGCTGTAAGGCCTGCTAGAGGAGTGACTTACCTATACCTATAGGCAGTGTGAGGTTGGCATGGCACCCAGAGGGGAGTGCCATGTCGACTTAGTCATTTTATCCCCACTAGCACACACAAGCTGGCAAGCAGGGTGTCTGTGCTGAGTGAGGGGTCCCCAGGGTGGCATAAGACATGCTGCAGCCCTTAGAGACCTTCCCTGGCATCAGGGCCCAGGGGTACCAGTTACAAGGGACTTATCTGGATGCCAGGGTGTGCCAATTGTGGAAACAAAAGTACAGGTTAGGGAAAGAACACTGGTGCTGGGGCCTGATTAGCAGGCCTCAGCACACTTTCAATTCTTAACTTGGCATCAGCAAAGGCACAAAGTCATGGGGGTAACCATTGCCAAGGATGCATTTCCTTCCGCAACCCCCCCCAAAAAACGAAAGAGGATGAGACTAACCTTTCCCAAGAGAGTCTTCATTTTCTAAGTGGAAGAACCTGGAAAGGCCATCTGCATTGGCATGGGCAGTCCCAGGTCTGTGTTCCACTATAAAGTCCATTCCCTGTAGGGAGATGGACCACCTCAACAGTTTTGGATTTTCACCTTTCATTTGCATTGGCCATCTGAGAAGTCTGTGGTCAGTTTGAACTACAAAGTGAGTACCAAAGAGTTACGGTCTCAGCTTCTTCAGGGACCAAACCACAGCAAAGGCCTCCCTCTCAATGGCACTCCAACGCTGCTCCTTGGGGAGTAACCTCCTGCTAATGAAAGCAACAGGCTGGCCAAGGCCATCATCATTTGTTTGGGACAAAACTGCCCGTATCCCATGTTTAGAGGCATCAGTCTGCACAATGAACTGCTTGGAGTAATCTGGAGCTTTGAGAACTGGTGTTGTGCACATTGCTGGTTTTTAGGGTGTCAAAGGCCTGTTGGCATTCTACAGTCCAGTTTACCTTCTTGGGCATTTCCTTGGAGGTAAGTTCTGTGAGGGCTGTCACTATAGATCCATATCCCTTCACAAACCTCCTATAGTACCCAGTCAAGCCAAGGAATGCCCTGACTTGAGTCTGGGTTTTTGGCGCTGCCCAGTCCAGAATAGTCTGGATCTTAGGCTGGAGTGGCTGAACTTGGCCTCCACCTACAAGGTGACCCAAGTAAACCACAGTTCCCTGCCCTATCTGGCATTTGGATGCCTTGATAGAGAGGCCTGCTGCTTGCAGAGCCTTCAAAACCTTCTTCAGGTGGACCAGGTGATCCTGCCAGCTGGAGCTAAAGACAGCAATATCGTCAAGATAAGCTGCACTAAAGGATTCCAAGCCAGCAAGGACTTGATTCACCAACCTTTGGAAGGTGGCAGGGGCATTCTTTAAACCAAAGGGCATAACAGTAAACTGATAATGCCCATCAGTTGTGGAGAATGCTGTCTTTTCTTTTGCTCCTGGTGCCATTTTGATTTGCCAGTACCCTGCTGTCAAGTCAAAGGTACTTAAGTATTTGGCAGCCCCTAGTTTGTCAATCAGTTCATCTGCCCTTGGAATGGGATGACCATCTGTCTTGGGGACATAATGAAGTCCTCTGTAGTCCACACAAAACCTCATCTCTCTTTCCATCTTTGGTGTGAGGTTTGGGGACTAAGACCATTGGGCTAGCCCCGGGGCTGTCAGAGTGCTCATTGACTCCCAATTCCAGCATCTTGTGGTGTTCTACTTTGATGCTCTCCTTAACTTGGTCAGACTGTCTGAATATTTTGTTTTTGACAGGCATGCTGTCTCCTGTGTCCACATCATGGGTACACAGGTGTGTCTGACCAGGGGTTAGGGAAAAGAGCTCAGCAAACTGTTGCAGGACCTTCCTACAGTCAGATTGCTGTTGGCCAGAGAGGGTGTCTGAATAGATCACTCCATCAACTGAGCCATCTTTAGGGTCTGTGGAGAGGAAATCAGGGAGAAGTTCACTCTCAGCTTCCTGGTCCTCATCTGTTACCATCAACAGATTCACATCTGCCCTGTCATGGAAGAGCTTGAGGCGGTTCACATGGATCACCCTTTTGGGGGTCCTGCTAGTGCCTAGGTCTACCAGTTAGGTGACCTGACTCTTCTTTTCTAGCACTGGGTAAGGGCCACTCCATCTGTCCTGAAGTGCCCTGGGAGCCACAGGCTCCAGAACCCAGACTTTCTGCCCTGGTTGAAATTCAACCATAGCAGCCTTTTGGTCATACCAAAACTTCTGGAGCTGTTGGCTGGCCTCAAGGTTTTTACTTGCCTTTTACATATACTCTGCCATCCTTGAACGTAGGCCTAGTACATAGTCCACTATATCTTGCTTAGGCTCATGAAGAGGTCTCGCCCAGCCTTCTTTCACAAGAGCTAGTGGTCCCCTTACAGGATGGCCAAACAGAAGTTCAAAGGGGGAAAACCCTACTCCCTTCTGAGGCACCTCTCTGTAGGCGAAAAGCAGACATGGCAAGAGGACATCCCATCTCCTTTTGAGTTTTTCAGGGAGCCCCATGGTCATGCCTTTCAATGTCTTGTTAAAACTTTCAACAAAACCATTGGTTTGTGGATGGTATGGTGTGGTGAATTTGTAAGTCACCCCACACTCATTCCACATATGTTTCAGGTATGCTGACATAAAGTTGGTACCTCTGTCAGACACCACCTCCTTAGGAAATCCCACTCTGGTAAAAATACCAATGAGTGCTTTGGCTACTGCAGGGGCAGTAGTCGACCTAAGGGGAATTGCTTCAGGGTATCTAGTAGCATGATCCACTACTACTAGTATGTATTGGTTCCCTGAGGCTGTGGGAGGTTCAAGTGGACCCACTATGTCCACACCCACTCTTTCAAAGGGGACCCCCCACCACTGGAAGTGGGATGAGGGGGGCCTTTGGGTGTCCACCTGTCTTACCACTGGCTTGACAGGTGGCACAGGAGACACAAAACTCCTTGACCTTCTGGGACATGTTGGGCCAGTAGAAGTGGTTGACTAGTCTCTCCTACGTCTTGGTCTGTCCCAAATGCCCAGCAAGAGAAATATCATGAGCTAAGGTTAGAATGAACTCCCTAAACTCCTGAGGCACTACCACTCTCCTAGTGGCACCAGGTTTGGGATCTCTTGCCTCAGTGTAAAGGAGTCCATCTTCCCAATAGACTCTATGTGTTCCTGTTACTTTTCCATTGGAATCTTCAGCAGCTTGCTGCCTAAGGTCTTCATGAGAGGGACAGGTTTCTTGCCCCTTACACAACTGTTCCCTTGAGGGTCCCCTTGGGCCTAGGAGCTCAACCTGATAAGGTTCTAGCTCCAGAGGCTCAGTTCCCTCAGAGGGCAGAACTTCTTCCTGGGAAGAGAGGTTCTCTTTTTCTTGTTGTGTGGAAGCTGGTTCCCCAGTCTTCTTTCCTTTTCTCTTGGAGGGTTGGGCCCTTTTTCAAGGCTCCAACACTACTTTTTCACCCTGAGCCTTGCACTGTGCCCTTGTCTTGACACACACCAGTTCAGGGATACCAGCATGGCTGCATGGGTTTTGAGTTCTACCTCAGCCCATGCTGGACTCCAGGTCATTTCCATGCAAACAGTCTACAGGGATATTTGAGGAGACCACCACCTGTTTCAGGCCATTGACCCCTCCCCACTCTAAAGTTACCATAGCCATGGGATGTACTTTAGTCTGATTGTCAGCGTTGGTGACTGGATACGTTTGTCCAGCCAGGTATTGACCAGGGGAAACCAGTTTCTCTGTTACCATGGTGACACTGGCACCTGTATCCCTCAGGCCTTCTACACTTTGCCCATTAATTAAGAGTTGCTACGTGTATTTTTGCATATTAGGGGACCAGGCAGCCAGTGTGGCTAAATCCACCCCACCCTCAGAGACTAGTGTAGCTTCAGTGTGAACCCTGATTTGCTCTGGGCACACTGTTGATCCCACTTGGAGACTGGCCATTCCACTGTTAGCTGGAGTAGAGTTAGAAGTGGAACCTTTCTTGGGACAGGCCTTGTCTCCAGTTTGGTGTCCAGGCTGATTACAGCTACGACACCAGGCCTTTTTGGGATCAAAGATTTTACCCTTGTACCCAAAATTGGATTGTGAAGAGGCTCTGGGCCCACCCTCCTGAGCAGGTTTTTGGGGCCCTGTAGCAGACTCTTTACTATTTGTCCCTTTGGATGTCTCACACTCTTCCCCTGGGGAGTCTTTGTGACCCCTTTCTTTTGGTCACCCCCTGTGGAAGTCTTGATCACCCTAGTCTTGATCCAATGGTCCGCCTTCTTTCCCAATTCTTGGGGAGAAATTGGTCCTAGGTCTCCCAGATGCTGATGCAGTTTAGCATTGAAACAATTACTTAACAGGTGTTCTTTCACCAATAAATTGTACAGCCCATCATGATCATTTACACCACTGCCTTGAATCCAACCATCCAGTGTTTTCACTCAGTAGTCAACAAAATCAGCCCACATCTGGCACGAGGATTTTTGAGCTTCCCTGAACCTAATTCTATACTCCTCAGAGGAGAATCCAAAGCCCTCAATCATGGTAGCCTTCATGAGGTCATAGGATTCTGCATCTTTTCCAGAGAGTGTGAGGAGTCTATCCCTACACTTTCCAGTGAACATTTCCCAAAGGAGAGCACCCCAGTGAGATCTGTTTACTTTTCTGGTTGCACAAGCCCTCTCAAAAGCTGTGAACCATTTGGTGATGTCATCACCATCTTCATATTTAGTTACAATCCCTTTTGGGATTTTCAACATGTCAGGAGAATCTCTGACCCTATTTATGTTGCTGCCACCATGGGTGGGACCAAAACCCATCTCTTGTCTTTCCCTTTCTATGGCTAGGAGCTGTCTCTCTAAAGCCAATCTTTTGGCCATCCTGGCTAGCAGGAGGTCATCTTCACTGAGGCTATCCTCAGTGATTACAGAGGTGCTGGACCCTCCTGTGAGGGAAGCAGTATCTCCGACTATCACATTTGGGACCAGGGTTTGAGGAGCCCTGGTCTCCCCAACTAGGACTGGAGGTGGGACTTCCTCCACATCACTAGTTTCCTCCTCTGTGAGGTCATCCTCAGAGGGGTTGTTCTTGGCAAACTCTGCCAAAAGCTCCTGGAGCTGTAATTTGGCAGGGTTTGAACCAGTTCTAATCTTTTTTTATTTTGCAGAGAGACCTTAACTCTTTCATCCTAAGATTCAGGTAAGGGGTGTTGTCGAGTTCCATCACATTCTCATCTGCATTAGACATTATGTTTCTAAAAGTTGGAATACTTTTTAAGAATCTAAAACTATTTCTAGAACTTAATTCAAACTTTTACAAAACTTTTAAACTCTAAAAGAAGTGCTAACAGGGACTAACACAAGGCCCTAGCAGGACTTTTTAAAATTTAGAAAAATAGCTAAAATTTCCAAAATCAGTTTCTAATGACAATTTTTGGAATTTAGTCGTGTGATCAGGTATTGGCTGAGTAGTCCAGCAAATGCAAAGTCTTGTACCCCACCGCTGATCCACCAATGTAGGAAGTTGGCTCTGTATGCACTATTTCAAAGTAAGGAATAGTATGCGCAGAGTCCAAGTGTTTACCTTGGAGGTAAGATAGTGGCAAAAAGAGATAATTCTAATGCTCTATTTTGTGGTAGTGTGGTCGAGCAGTAGGCTTATCAGAGGAGTAGTGTTAAGCATTTGTTGTACACACACGGGCAATAAATGAGGAACGCACACTCAGAGACAATTCCAGGCCAATAGGTTTTTGTATAGAAAAATATATGTTCGATGGCATCTGTCGCTGTAGATACGCATGTTATGCAATAGCTCGCCATCTGGTGTTGGGCCGGAGTGTTACAAGTTGTTTTTCTTCGAAGAAGTCTTTCGAGTCACGGGACCGAGTGACTCCTCCTTCTGTCTCCATTGCGCATGGGCGTCGACTCCATCTTCGATTGTTTTTTTTCCGCCATCGGGTTCGGACGTGTTTCTGTCGCTCCGAGTTTCGGAACGGAAAAATAGCTAAATTTCGGAAGATTTTCGTCGGTATTGTTGCGTTCGGGTTCGGCGTAGTTAGATTCAACACCGCGTCGAAGGATCGAAGAGCTCCGGTGCCCTTCGGGGTAGTTTTTTCGATCCCCCGTCGGGGCCTGGTCGGCCCGACCGCGTGCTGAAGAACGCCGATGGAACGGACCCCGTTCCGTTTCTGCCCCAAATGCCACAATAAATACCCCTACACAGACCAACACTTGGTCTGCAACCTGTGCCTGTCACCTGAGCACAGCGAAGACACCTGCGAGGCCTGTCGTGCGTTCCGGTCCCGAAAAACACTCCGAGACCGTCGAGCCAGAAGACTTCAGATGGCGTCCACGCCGACAGCCCAACGGGAGTTCGAGGAACAAGAAGAGGAAGGTACCTTCTCGATTCAAGACTCGGACTCCGAAGGATTCGACGATACACAAACCGTGAGTAAGACGTCGAAATCCACTCAGAGGAACATTTACAAGGCCCAGGGGACGCCACTGCCACCAGGCCATGGCTCGACCCATAAATTCGGTGACCGACCGTCGGCACCGAAAAAGGCCCAAACAGTGCCGAGATCGTCCGACTCCGGTCGAGACACCGGCACACAGCCTTCTCGGGACCGAGAAAGTGCTGGAGACAAGCGTCGACACCGAGATGCCGGTGCTGACACGGCTCGACGCCGAGACAGCGGGCCCGACGAAGATCGGCGCCGAGAGGTTTCGGCCCCGAAAAAGAAAAAAGTCGCCTCGGAGCCGAAAAAGGACGCTGACAGGGTTTCGGTACCGAAACAAGCTGCAACCGACCCAGCTTCAGGCTCTTATACAGAAGAGCACTCGCTAACCTCACAAATGCAAAAGCATAGGTTTGAGGAAGAGCTACAATCAACGGATGTGGACCATACGCAAAAGCGTATTTTCATACAGCAGGGGACAGGAAAGATAAGCACCCTTCCCCCTATTAGAAGAAAGAGAAGGTTGGAGTTCCAGACTGAACAGACACCACAACCAAAAGTGGTGAAAAGAGTTACTCCACCACCCTCTCCACCGCCCGTGATTAACGTCTCACCAGCACAAACTCCATCACACTCCCCAGCTCACACCACCATGAGCCAGGGTGACCAAGATCAGGACGCATGGGACCTATACGACGCACCAGTGTCAGATAACAGTCCGGAGGCATACCCTACCAAGCCATCTCCACCAGAGGACAGCACTGCGTACTCTCAAGTGGTGGCCAGAGCAGCACAATTTCACAACGTAAGCCTCCACTCAGAACAGGTCGAGGATGATTTTTTATTCAACACACTCTCCTCCACCCACAGCTCATACCAAAGCCTGCCTATGCTCCCTGGTATGCTCCGGCACGCAAAAGAAATCTTTAAGGAGCCGGTCAAAAGTAGGGCAATCACACCAAGGGTGGAAAAAAAGTATAAAGCGCCTCCTACGGACCCGGTTTTCATCACTACACAGCTGCCACCAGACTCTGTCGTTGTAGGAGCAGCTAGAAAAAGAGCCAACTCCCACACATCTGGAGATGCACCACCCCCAGATAAAGAAAGCCGCAAGTTCGATGCAGCTGGTAAGAGAGTCGCAGCACAAGCTGCAAACCAGTGGCGCATCGCGAACTCCCAGGCCCTACTTGCGCGCTATGACAGAGCCCATTGGGATGAGATGCAACATCTCATTGAACATCTGCCCAAGGATCTACAAAATAGGGCAAAACAGGTGGTTGAAGAGGGACAGACCATTTCTAACAACCAGATCCGCTCCTCCATGGACGCTGCAGATACAGCTGCACGGACAATTAATACATCTGTAACTATCAGAAGGCATGCATGGCTCAGAACGTCTGGCTTTAAACCAGAGATTCAGCAAGCAGTTCTCAATATGCCTTTTAACGAAAAGGAACTGTTCGGCCCAGAAGTGGACACAGCGATTGAGAAACTCAAAAAAGACACAGACACTGCCAAAGCCATGGGCGCACTCTACTCCCCGCAGAGCAGAGGAAATTACAGCACGTTTCGTAAAACACCCTTTAGAGGGGGGTTTCGGGGTCAGAGCACACAAGCCAGCACCTCACAGGCAACACCGTCCAGTTACCAGGGACAGTATAGAGGAGGTTTTCGGGGACAATATAGAGGAGGGCAATTCCCTAGAAATAGAGGAAGATTTCAGAGCCCCAAAACCCCTACTACTAAACAGTGACTCACATGTCACTCACCCCCTCCACACAACACCAGTGGGGGGAAGAATAAGTCAGTACTACAAAGCATGGGAGGAAATCACTACAGACACTTGGGTTCTAGCAATTATCCAACATGGTTATTGCATAGAATTTCTACAATTCCCTCCAAACATACCACCAAAAGCACAGAATTTGACAAAACATCATTCCAATTGCCTGGAGATAGAAGTGCAGGCACTATTGCAAAAGAACGCAATCGAACTAGTGCCAAACACACAAATAAACTAAGGAGTTTACTCACTGTACTTTCTGATACCAAAGAAAGACAAAACACTGAGACCAATCCTAGACCTCAGAGTAGTGAATACTTTCATCAAATCAGACCACTTTCACATGGTCACACTACAGGAAGTATTACCATTGCTAAAACTGCACGACTACATGGCAACTTTAGACCTCAAGGATGCTTATTTCCATATACCAATACACCCATCGCACAGGAAATACCTAAGGTTTGTATTCAAAGGAATACATTATCAATTCAAGGTACTGCCTTTCGGATTAACAACCGCACCAAGAGTCTTTACCAAATGTCTAGCGGTAGTCGCTGCACACATAAGAAGGCAGCAAATACATGTGTTCCCATATTTGGACGACTGGCTAATCAAGGCCCATTCGTTCATAGAGTGCTCAAATCACACAAATCAGATCATACAAACCCTCTTCAAACTCGGGTTCACCGTCAACTTCACAAAATCCAACATTCTGACGCGCAAGGTACAACAATACCTAGGAGCCATAATAGACACATCAAAGGGAGTAGCCACTCCAAGTCCACAAAGAATTCTAAATTTCAACACCATCATACAACGCATGTATCCAACACAAAGGATACAAGCAAGGATGGTGTTACAACTCCTAGGCATGATGTCTTCATGCATAGCCATTGTCCCAAACGCAAGACTGCACATGAGGCCCTTACAACAGTGCCTAGCATCACAGTGGTCTCAAGCACAGGGTCACCTTCTAGATCTGGTGTTAATAGACCGCCAAACTTACCTCTCGCTTCTGTGGTGGAACAACATAAATTTAAACAAAGGGCGGCCTTTCCAAGACCCAGTGCCACAATACGTAATAACAACAGATGCTTCCATGACAGGGTGGGGAGCACACCTCGATCAACACAGCATACAAGGACAATGGAACGTACATCAAACAAAACTGCATATCAATCACCTAGAACTTCTAGCAGTTTTTCAAGCACTAAAAGCTTTCCAACCAATAATAGTTCACAAATACATTCTCGTCAAAACAGACAACATGACAACAATGTATTATTTAAACAAACAAGGGGGGACGCACTCCACGCAGTTAAGCCTGCTAGCACAAACAATTTGGCGTTGGGCAATTCACAACCAAATTCGCCTAATAGCACAATTTATACCAGGGATCCAAAATCAACTCGCAGACAATCTCTCTCGAGATCACCAACAGGTCCACGAATGGGAAATTCACCCCCAAATTCTGAACACTTATTTCAAACTCTGGGGAACACCTCAGATAGACTTGTTTGCGACGAAGGAGAACGCAAAATGCCAAAACTTCGCATCCAGATACCCACACAAACAGTCCCAAGGCAATGCCCTATGGATGAACTGGTCAGGGATATTTGCTTACGCTTTTCCTCCTCTCCCTCTCCTTCCTTACCTGGTAAACAAACTCAGTCAAAACAAACTCAAACTCATATTAATAGCACCAACTTGGGCAAGGCAACCCTGGTACACAACGCTGCTAGACCTATCAGTAGTACCCTGCATCAAATTGCCCAACAGGCCAGATCTGTTGACACAACACAACCAAAAGATCAGACACCCAGATCCAGCATCGCTGAATCTAGCAATCTGGCTCCTGAAATCCTAGAATTCGGGCACTTACAACTTACCCAAGAATGTATGGAAGTCATAAAGCAAGCCAGAAGGCCATCCACCAGGCACTGCTATGCAAGTAAATGGAAGAGGTTTGTTTGCTACTGCCATATTAATCAAATACAACCATTACACACAACTCCAGAACATGTAGTGGGTTACTTGCTTCACTTACAGAAATCTAACCTGGCTTTCTCTTCCATTAAAATACACCTTGCAGCAATATCTGCATACCTGCAGACTACCTATTCAACTTCCCTATATAAGATACCAGTCATTAAAGCATTCATGGAGGGACTTAGGAGAATTATACCACCAAGAACACCACCTGTTCCTTCATGGAACCTAAATGTGGTCCTAACTAGACTTATGGCTCCACCTTTTGAACCCATGCACTCCTGCGAAATACAGTTCCTAACCTGGAAGGTGGCATTTCTCATCGCCATTACTTCCCTAAGAAGAGTAAGCGAGATTCAGGCGTTTACTATACAAGAACCTTTTATACAACTTCACAAAAATAAGGTCGTCCTAAGGACCAATCCTAAATTTTTGCCAAAGGTTATTTCACCGTTCCATCTAAATCAAACAGTGGAACTTCCAGTGTTCTTTCCACAGCCAGATACCGTAGCTGAAAGGGCACTACATACGTTAGATGTCAAAAGAGCATTGATGTATTACATTGACAGAACAAAGAACATCAGAAAGACTAAACAACTATTTATTGCATTTCAAAAACCTCATGCAGGAAACCCAATATCAAAACAAGGAATAGCCAGATGGATAGTTAAATGCATCCAGATCTGCTACCTAAAAGCCAAACGACAGCTGCCCATTACACCAAGGGCACACTCAACCAGGAAAAAAGGTGCTACCATGGCCTTTCTAGGAAACATCCCAATGCAAGAAATATGTAAGGCAGCCACATGGTCTACGCATCACACATTCACCAAGCACTACTGTGTAGACGTGTTATCCGCACAACAAGCCACAGTAGGTCAAGCCGTATTAAGAACATTATTTCAAACTACTTCCACTCCTACAGGCTGATCCACCGCTTTTGGGGAGATAACTGCTTACTAGTCTATGCATAACATGCGTATCTACAGCGACAGATGCCATCGAACTGAAAATGTCACTTACCCAGTGTACATCTGTTTGTGGCATCAGTCGCAGTAGATTCGCATGTGCCCACCCGCCTCCCCGGGAGCCTGTAGCAGTTTGGAAGTTACCTTCAACTATTTGTATATGTATCATCTCAACCTTAAGTAGGTACATACTTAGTCACTCCATTGCATGGGCACTTTTACTACAATTCAACTCCTACCTCACCCTCTGCGGGGAAAAACAATCGAAGATGGAGTCGACGCCCATGCGCAATGGAGACAGAAGGAGGAGTCACTCGGTCCCGTGACTCGAAAGACTTCTTCGAAGAAAAACAACTTGTAACACTCCGGCCCAACACCAGATGGCGAGCTATTGCATAACATGCGAATCTACTGCGACTGATGCCACGAACAGATGTACACT
Source organism: Pleurodeles waltl (assembly GCF_031143425.1). Lineage (NCBI taxonomy): Eukaryota > Metazoa > Chordata > Amphibia > Caudata > Salamandridae > Pleurodeles > Pleurodeles waltl. The sequence goes on along the minus strand of NC_090449.1, from coordinate 755,300,343 downwards.
GGGTAAGTGACATTTTCATTTCTTAGTTTATTTTAAGAACCACAGGTTCAAGATTTACAAGTAATACTTCAAATGAAAGGTATTGCATGTAGGAACTTTAGGAACTTTGAATTAGCAAAATAGCATATACAGTTTTCACATAAATGACATATAGCTATTTTAAAACTAGACACAGTGCAATTTTCAACAGTTCCTGGGGGAGGTAAGTGTTTGTTAGTTTTTGCAGGTAAGTAAACCACCTACGGGGTTCAAGTTTGGATCCAAGGTAGCCCACCGTTGGGGATTCAGAGCAACCCCAAAGTTACCACACCAGCAGCTCAGGGCCAGTCAGGTGCAGAGGTCAAAGTGGTGCCTAAAACACATAGGCTTCAATGGAGAAGGGGGTGCCCCGGTTCCAGTCTGCCAGCAGGTAAGTACCCGCATCTTCGGAGGGCAGACCAGGGGGGTTTTGTAGGGCACCGGGGGGGGACACAAGTCAACACAAAAAGTACACCCTCAGCGGCACGGGGGTGGCCGGGTGCAGTGTGCCAACAGGTGTCTGGTTCGCAATAGGTTTCAATGGGAGACCAAGGGGTCTCTTCAGCGATGCAGGCAAGGGGGGGCTCCTCGGGGTAGCCACCCCCTGGGCAAAGGAGAGGGACACCTGGGGGTCGCTCCTGCACTGGAGGTCGGATCCTTCAGGTCCTGGGGGCTGCGGGTGCAGAGTCTTTACCAGGCGTCGGGTCTTTGAAGCAGGCAGTCGCGGTCAGGGGGAGCCTCGGGATTCCCTCTGCAGGCGTCGCTGTGGGGGCTCAGGAGGGTCAACTCTGGCTACTCACGGTCTCGTAGTCGCCGGGGAGTCCTCTCTGTGGTGTTTGTTCTCCACAAGTCGAGCCGGGGGCGTCGAGTGCAAAGTCTCACGCTTCCGGCGGGAAACGTGTGTTGTTTCAAAGTTGCTTCTTTGTTGCAAAGTTGCAGTCTTTGTGGAACAGAGCCGCTGTCCTTGTGAGTTCTTGATCCTTCTAGATGCAGGGTAGTCCTCTGTGGCTTCAGAGGTCGCTGGACCCTGTGGAACGCGTCGCTGGAGCAGTGTCTTTAGAAGTGGGGAGACAGGCCGGTAGAGCTGGGGCCAAAGCAGTTGGTGTCTCCGTCTTCTCTGCAGGTTTTCAGCTTAGCAGTCCTTCTTCTTCTTAGGTTGCAGGAATCTGAGTTCCTAGGTTCTGGGGAGCCCCTAAATACTGAATTTAGGGGTGTTTTTAGGTCTGGGGGGTTAGTAGCCAATGGCTACTAGCCCTGAGGGTGGCTACACCCTCTTTGTGCCTCCTCCCTGAGGGGAGGGGGGCACATTCCTATCCTTATTGGGGGAATCCTCCATCTGCAAGATGGAGGATTTCTAAAAGTCAGAGTCACCTCAGCTCAGGACACCTTAGGGGCTGTCCTTACTGGCCAATGACTCCTCCTTGTTTTTCTCATTATCTCCTCTGGCCTTGCCGCCAGAAAGTGGGGCCATGGCCGGAGGGGGCGGGCAACTCCACTAGCTGGAGTGCCCTGGGGTGCTGTAATAAAGGGAGTGAGCCTTTGAGGCTCACCGCCAGGTGTTACAGTTCCTGCAGGGGGAGGTGAGAAGCACCTCCACCCAGTACAGGATTTGTTACTAGCCACAGAGTGACAAAGGCACTCTCCCCATGTGGCCAGCAACATGTCTGGTGTGTGGCAGGCTGCTAAAACCAGTCAGCCTACACGGTTAGTCGGTTAAGGTTTCAGGGGGCACCTCTAAGGTGCCCTCTGGGGTGTATGTTACAATAAAATGTACACTGGCATCAGTGTGCATTTATTGTGCTGAGAAGTTTGATACCAAACTTCACAGTTTTCAGTGTAGCCATTATGGTGCTGTGGAGTTTGTGCATGACAGACTCCCAGACCATATACTCTTATGGCTACCCTGCACTTGCAATGTCTAAGGTTTTGCTTTAGACACTGTAGGGGCATAGTGCTCATGCACTTATGCCCTCACCTGTGGTATAGTGCACCCTGCCTTAGGGCTGTAAGGCCTGCTAGAGGGGTGACTTACCTATACCTATAGGCAGTGTGAGGTTGGCATGGCACCTTGAGGGGAGTGCCATGTCGACTTAGTCATTTTATCCCCACTAGCACACACAAGCTGGCAAGCAGGGTTTCTGTGCTGAGTGAGGGGTCCCCAGGGTGGCATAAGACATGTTGCAGCCCTTAGAGACCTTCCCTGGCATCAGGGCCCTTGGTACCAGGGGTACCAGTTACAAGGGACTTATCTGGATGCCAGGGTGTGCCATTTTTGGAAACAAAAGTACAGGTTAGGGAAAGAACACTGGTGCTGGGGCCTGATTAGCAGGCCTCAGCACACTTTCAAATCATAACTTGGCATCAGCAAAGGCAAAAAGTCAGGGGACAGGAGGCATTTCCTTACACTCCGGTTCCTCACCTTAGAATATTTCCCAGGTACCAGTCTGGATCTGAAGATTTTTCATTGTAATTTCCTGCGCACAACTGTGTGGTGTGGTGCTACTCTGTGTTGACTCTATACAGCCCTGTAAGTGACTGAGCGGAGCCTCAAATAAATGCCACCCCTGCATGCTGGCCTCATGTTCTTTCTTTGTGCTTTCTCATGTGGATACGATGCCCCACCGAAAACGACCGGATTCAAGCCATGCGCCACCTGCAGAGCACAGATGTTGGTCACAGATCAACTGTGAAGTGCATCTTTGCTGCCTGGCCTCGGGACACTACTTTTAGGTGGTGTGGCAAATGCTTCATGATCTTTTTTTTGGTTCCGTCTTGGACACTGTGCCAGAGCAGTGGGTACCAATGGATGTTGATGGTGTGGGGGATGGTTTGCAACTCCTTCATTGTACTGATGATGCCTTACATATTGATTTACAGAGCACCAGTGTGTTTAACACCTTTCCTGAGACAGAACTTCTCTCGCTACATGGGCCCCAAACAGAAGAGAGTGCCTCATCTGCACTGGTGATTCTAAGAGCAGCCAAAGTGCTAGAGTTACAGCTGCCCTCTTTTTAGAGTAAAATATATATTTTGACAGAAATTCTGCAGCCGGGGCCAACAACATCTGAGCCTTTACTTGTGTTTAATGATGGCTTCACAGATATTTGATGGCTAACTAGTTGAAACTGTTTTTGCCCGTTTGTGAACAGTTAGGTTGCCCGATGTCTGGGGCCTGGTGACCTGGATTTTCTCACCAATCACCCCACTCCAGATAGCCTTATTTTGAAGGCCTTGAACAGCAAAGTAAACTCTTAATTCTTTTCCCACCACTCCTCCAGATCGCAAAATGTTAAAGGATTGATGCCCTTGACACACAAATATTTCCTGCCAGTCTGGCATTGTAGTCTTTAAATGCAGTTTGTCTCTTAGACTGATACACCAGTGCTCTTTCGAACATAGCCAGGCATGTCTTGCTGGCAGTCTTGGAAGATCTCTGGGCTTCTTTGGTGCAGACAGTACCTGATGAGCAAGATGCAATAAAATCTGTTGTCTGCACAAGCTTCAATACTATGAATTGCTTTGGCAGCGCAGTTGGTACCTGTGTGAATCTTTGACATGCTTAGATAAGGACCACTGGATTCTCTGACGATGTGCCAGCTTCTCTGATTGACATCCCATTTGTTAGGTCCCGCTTGTTCAGTAAGAAGGTGGACTTCATTTTGGAATCCTTTACAGACAGAGCTACAAGCGTGGTCCTTGGGGTAGCTGGTCCCTGCCAAACGGTTCCTGCATGAGTCTTGGAAATCTAGGAGCTGCTGAAGAGGGCTGGCATGTAGACAGATACATCCAGCCATCCAGCTCAGTCTGTTCTGCAGGCACGTGTGGGCCACCAGGGGCACTAATATACCAACTCTTCCTATCCTGCTCCAACGGCCAGCAAACCAATGAAGTTTTCCCTTAGTTGCCCATGTCCATTCAAAAAGAATGGGGCCTCAGTCCTACGGAAGACATCTGTCCACTTCAACGCCTTCCTTCGGATGGGTGGTTTCAAAATGCTCACATTGGCCCTGATCGTATATGCTCTGGACCTTGGCTACTGGGTTGTGTCCTTGGACTTTTAGACATTCATTTTCACATGGTTGTCCTGTAGTCCTACCAGGCACCACTTGAATCTCTGGGTGGGCCACTGGCATTTTCAGTTTGCTGTACTCCCCATTGGCGTCACCAGAATCGCTCAAGTTTTCACAAAGGTGATGACGGTGGTTGCTGCCCATCATCAGATGTCGGGACTTGCTGTATTCCTGTACCTCGACAACTGACTGCTGATAGCGTGCTCACCACAGTCAGTCATGAACAGCAGTTGGGTTTCACCATACAAGAGCCAAAGTGACCATCTGAATCGCTCTCAAAGGCTTCTGTTTATTGGGGCAATCCTGGCTATGGTGGAGTTCAGGGCTTTACTTCTGTAGCAGCAAGTCAAGGACATATGGGCTATGATCCCGATGTTTCAGACTTGCTCTTGGATCCAGATGAGGATGCGCTGAGGCTTTGTTGGCATCTGGTTTTTCCTTATCAGCCACGTTAGTTGGCACTTGGGAGCCCTACAGTGGAATGGGAAGTCCAGTTGGCTCAACTCCATGGCTGCCTTTCCAAAGCTATCCAGATCTCGGAGGAAGCAGGGTAAGATCTGTGGTAGCTGACAGACCACTGTATGTCCTGCAGTAAGCCTGTCGCGTAGGCTCTCATTATTCTAATGAGATTACTGGATTTTGAGTGGCAGAATCGCCCACGGTGTGGGAGACTTAGTCTAACCCACTGCTGGTGACACCGATCGCTCCAATCCGGGTTTTGCTCTGGCTAACTAGCAGCGCCTCATCTTCACCCAAGGATAGGGATGACTTGGCAGCCGAGCGCATGACATATTTAGCTTCTCAGGGAAGTTGTGGTCACTCCGGTCACATCCGGTTCTCTCACTTACAATTCAGTCTCATATATAAATAACAGAAGCTGTATATGTTCCAATAATGAGTTTTAATAAAATGACTGCATCTTAGATATCAAGGCGTGAGCTGCAATAACCAGGACGACACAGCATGACAGTATTTAAATTTTAACAAGTAGAGTGAAGCATAAGAACAACGCCATCATGTTGTCACTATTGTCAATGGACTAATCCCTACCTAGGCTAAGATAGAGCACAGCATGTTAAGCTCTAAGTCTGCCCTTCAGGTCCCCTTGGGAAGACATCAACCCCCATCCCTGAGCAAAGGCCTGCAGTCTGCGTTAGCATCTGTAGCGAAGCATTCGGCAATCAGCATACGGTCGTGGTTCCCTGGCTGGAATCTGCCTCTAACATGTAAGGGACAAGGAAGTGTTTTTATAATAACACAGCTGATATTCTGAGAAAGCGTCCCTACATAAAGATGTGTATTTTCTACGAATGTTGGAGACTAAACTCCTACCACGTTCACCGGCAATGTACTGTGCTGTAGCCTTGGAAAAAGCACAGAGTGATAAAAAATGTCCTGTTCGAGAACAGAGTGCAGGCCTAGGCAAAAACAGTTAGATAGACGGAAATAAAACAAGACCGTAAAAATGGTTATTGTAACAATAATAAGACGAAGCTGAATAAAATATATCTAGGTTAAAGTGCACAGCGCCTAGTGTGTTAAAATAATGTGCATGGAGGTATAACTAAAATGGCTACCCAACAAGCCACTCCCTTCCCCACCCAGAGCTAATAGTAGTGATGGCCACATCACTGCTGCATTGTTGGGTGACCCGGTGGAGATGGAAATGACAGCTTTTGCTTTCAATGGAGTGCAAACTCCTCATCAATCTACTAGAGCTGTGGAACATTCATCTGGCCCTGAAGGCCTTCCTGCTCTCTATCAGGGGAAGTCTGATGCAAGTTCTTATACACAAGACCACCACAATGTAGTACAGCAATAGGCAGGGCCTAGTGGGATCTTGTGCCAGGAGACTTTGCACTTCTGCATGTGGCAACTACCTGGTGTGGTCACTGAATGCCAGAGTAGGAAAACTGAGCAGGCATGGTCTGGTGGATCAGAACTGCTGCTTATATACAAAGGTGGCACGGGGTGTTTTCTGCCAGTGGAGAGAACCCTGGCTAGGGTTTTTGCCAGTCGAGAATGTGCTGTGCCAAAATGTTTGCTTGTTAGTTTCCACAAAAACACCTATTAGCAACTGCAGTCTGGCTGGACTCGAACAAGGGACTCTTGTTATGCTTTTATGCCACTTCCTCTCCTGCTCCCGTGTTCTGAGCAATATTAAGAACGACTGGACCCAAGCAATGGTAATGGCCCCTCTTTGGGCCAGGAGAATGTGGTACCTGGAACTCCTGGTTGTGAGCATCTGTCCCATGATCAGGGTGCTACTTTGAGAAGACCTCTTGTCTTAGCCAAAGGGCAAAGTCTACCACGTGAACCTACTCAACTTACACCTCCATGCACACAGATCGAGCTATAGCAATTGACTTTGTTTGATTTGCCAACTGAGATGATTGATGCCATCCTCACCAGCAGGCACCCTTCCCCTAAATCCATTCCGGCCGGACGCTGGGACAAATTTGTGACCTATTACGGTATCCACAATACAGATCCATTACCAGTCAAGTGTCTGTCCTTTTACTGGTTTTGTCATTAGCCTAGCAAGGTCATGCGATAGGCACTGTAGGAAAGTACCATCTTTCTTGGCATGTTACCCCCAATTTCTGCATGTTTATCAGTGTGTTTTACCTGTCTCACTGGGATCCTGCTAGCCAGGTCCCAAGGGCTCATATTTTGTGGCCTATATGTGTTGTCCGTATGCTTGACTGTCACTGAAGTTCTGCTAACCAGAACTCCAGTGCTTATGCTCTCTGTACCTAACAAATTTGTCACTACACTTTAGTGACCCCTGTAGGAGGCTGGCCTGACTTATAGTGGGTACCTTGTGGTACTTACACCTTGTGCCAGGTCCAGTTATCCCTTATTAGTAGAATAGGTGTTTCTAGCAGCTTAGGCTGTTAGAGGTAGCTATAGCTGAGCAGCTTAGGCTGAACTAGGAGACATGCAAATCTCCTACTATACCACTTATATCATAAAGCACTATATCACAAGAAAACACAATACGCAGTTACTAAAAATAAAGGTACTTTATTTTAGTGACAATATGCCAAAAGTATCTCAGAGGATACCCTCACTTAGGAGGTAAGTAATATACACAAATTATATGTACACAAACCAAAATCAGGTAAGTAACAGTAAGAAAAGTAGTGCAAACAATGTAGAATCACAATAGGATGCAATAGTTAGAAATAGGCCTAGTGGGCAACACAAACCCCAGGCCTATGGTAGGTTGTAGAGGGTCTCTGGGACTGTGAGAAAACAGTAAGGGTGTCCAAAATACCCCACCCCAAGACCCTGAAAATTAGGAGTAAAGTTACCCTACTACCCCAGAAAGACAGTATAGGCGAGATAGGGGATTCTGCAAGAACCACATCTGCTACCAAAGCACTGAAGTCGGATTCCTGGACCTTGGGACCTGTAAAGGAAGGGGACCAAGTCCAAGAGTCACACAAGTGTTCAGGGGGGGCAGGAGCCCACTAAACCCAGATGAAGGTGCAAAAGGGCTGCCTCCGGGTGGAAGAAGCCGAAGATTCTGCAACAACGGAAGGTGCCAGGAACTTCTCCTGTGGTCAGAAGATGTCCCACGGCGTGCTGGAGGATGCAGGAGTGTTTCCACGCAGAAATACCACAAACAAGCCTTGCTAGCTGCAAGAGTCGCGGTTGAGGATTTTGGGTGCTGCTGGGGCCCAAGAGGGACCAGGATGTCGCCCCTTGGAGGAGGAGACAGAGGGGGCGCTCAGCAACTCAGAGAGCCCCCACAAAAGCAGGCAGCACCCGCAGAAGTACCGGAACAGGCACTTAGAAGACCTGAGGACAGCAGTCGACTCAGAGTCACAAAGGAGGGTCCCACGATGTTGGAGTCAAACTCAGCGAGTTGGGCAATGCAGGACAGAGTGCTGGGGACCCAGGCTAGACTGTGCACAAAGGAAGTCTTGGAAAAGTGCACAGAAGCCCGAGCAGCTGCAGATCACGCAGTACACAGGATTACTGTCTGGCATGGGGAGGCAAGGACTTACCTCCACCAAATTTGGACAGAAGGGCCACTGGACTGTGGGAGACACTTGGACCCAGCTCCTGTGTCCCAGGGACCACGCTCGTCAGGATGAGAGGGGACCCAGACGACCGGTGATGCAGAAGTTTGGTGCTTGCGTTAGCAGGGGGAAGATTCCATAGACCCACTGGAGATTTCTTCTTGGCTTCCAGTGCAGGGGGAAGGCAGACAGCCCTCAGAGCATGCACCACAAGGAAACAGTTGAGAAAGCCAGCAGGATGAGGCACTACAATGTTGCTGGTAGTCGTCTTGCTACTTTGTTGCGGTTTTGCAGGCGTCCTAGAGCAGTCAGCAGTCGATCCTTGGCAGAAGTCGAAGAGGGAAGTGCAGAGGAACTCTGGTGAGCTCTTGCTTTTGTTATCTGAGGAATAGCCCAGAGGAGAGACCCTAAATAGCCCATAAAGGAGGATTGGCTACTGAGAAATGTAAGCACCTATCAAGGTCTCTGACGTCACCTGCTGGCCACTCAGAGCTGTCCATTGTGCCCCAACACCTCTGTATCCAAGATGGCAGAGGTCTGGGACACACTGGAAGAGCTCTGGGCACCTCCTATGGGAGGTGCTGGTCAGGGGGGTGGTCACTCCCCTTTCCTTTGTCCGGTTTTGCGCCAGAGCAGGGCTGGGGGATCCCTGAACTGGTGTAGACTGGCTTATGCAGAGAGGGCACCATCTGTGCCCATCAAAGCATTTCCAGAGGCTGGGGGAGGCTACTCCTCCCCAGCCCTTCACACCTATTTCCAAAGGGAGAGGGTGTAACACCCTCTCTCAGAGGAAATTATTTGTTCTGCCTTCCTGGGACCAGGCTGCCCAGGCCCCAGGGGGCAGAAACCTGTCTGAGGGGTTGGCAGCAGCAGTTGCAGTGGAGACCCCGGAAAGCAAGTTTGGCAGTACCCGGGTTCTGTGCTAGAGACCCGGTAATGCATGGAATTGTCACCCCAGAACCCCAGAATGGTATTGGGGAGACAATTCCATGATCCTAGACATGTTACATGGCCATGTTCGGAGTTACTGTGGTGACGCTGCATATAGGTATTGACCTGTATGTAGTGCATGCGTGTAATGGTGTCCCCGCACTCACAAAGTCTGGGGAATTTGCCCTAAACAATGTGGGGGCACCTTGGCTAGTGCCAGGGTGCCCACACACTAACTTGGCACCCAACCTTCACCAAGTGAGGGTTAGACATATAGGTGACTTATAAGTTACTTATGTGCAGTGAAAATGGCTGTGAAATAACGTGGATGTTATTTCACTCAGGCTGCAGTGGCAGTCCTGTGTAAGAATTGTCTGAGCTCCCTATGGGTGGCAAAAGAAATGCTGCAGCCCATAGGGATCTCCTGGAACCCCAATACCCTGGGTACCTAGGTACCATACACAAGGGACTTATAAGGGGGGGGGTCTTAGCTCCAGGCCAGTAGGCTTTTATTTAGAAAAATATTGTTTTCTTAATTTATTTTAGAACCACAGTATTCCAAATTCAGGTAAGTATATACATTGTTAGGTGCTTGGCATAAGTAAATATGGAACTTTGAATTAAAACAGTAATGTACACAGTATTGACAAAAATGGCAATAAGCTATTTTAAAAGTGGACAAAGCAGATCAGGGGGGTTTTGTAGAGCACTGGGGGGTCACAAACAAGCAGACAAAATACACCCTCAGTGGCACAGGGGCGGTTGGTTGCAGTGTGTGAAGTAGGTGTCGGAATTCAGATAGGAATCAATGAAGAGACCCGGGGTTCACTCTGGCAATGCAGGCAGGCCACAGGGGGGTTTCTCGGGCCAGCCACTGACTGGGCACGGATGAGGGCTGCCTGCTGGTCACTCCAGCACCGGTAGTTGTTTTCTCTCGGGCCTGGGGGCTGTGGGTGCTGTGCTTCTTCCAGGCGTTGGGTTCCTTTGTTTTCGGGCAGTCGCGGTCGGGGGGAGCCTCTGGATCCTCTTTGCAGGCGTTGCTGTGGGGGTACAGGGAGGCCATCTCAGGGTGTCCATGTCGTGGGAGTGACCTGGGAGTCTTCTGCAGTGTTGGTTCTTCTGGAGAAAAGCCGGGGGCGTCGGGTGCAGAGTTTTGGGGACTCATGTTCAGGAGTGAGGCTGGAGTCCCTTTGAAGATGGTTTCTTGGTTGTTGTTTGGACAGAGCCACTGTCCATGGGAGTTGCTTGGTCCTTTGGGTGCAGGTCAGTCCTCTGAGTCCTCAGAGGTCGCTGGTCCCGCTGGATGCGTCGCTGTGCAGGTTCTTTGAGTCTGGTGACAGGCCGTTAGGGCTGATGCCAAGTCAGTTGTCATCTCCGTCGTCTCTGCGGTCCTTTCAGGTCAGCAGTCCTTCTTGTTTCAGGTTGCAGGAATCTGATTTCCTGGGTTCAGGGTAACCCCTAAATACTCAATTTAGGGGGTGTTTTGGTCTGGGGGGCAGTAGCCAATGGCTTCTCTCCTTGAGGATGGCTACACCCTCTTTGTGCCTCCTCCCTGTGGGGAGGGGGGCATATCCCTAATCCTATTGGGGGGAATCCTCCAAAACAAGATGGAGGATTTCCTAAGGCAGGAGTCACCTCAGCTAAGGACACCTTAGGGGCTGTCCTGACTGGTGGGTGACTCCTCCTTGTTTTACTCATTATCTCCTCCGGACTTGCCGCCAAAAGTGGGGTTTGTGTCTGGAGGGGTGGGCATCTCCACTAGCTGGAGTGCCCTGGGGTGCTGTAACACCGGGCTTGAGCCTTTGAGGCTCACCGCCAGGTGTTACAGTTCCTGCAGGGGGAGGTGTGAAGCACCTCCACCCAGTACAGGCTTTGTTCCTGGACACAGAGTGACAAGGGCACTCACCCCATGTGGCCAGAAACCTGTCTGTGATGTGGCAGGCTGGCAGAAACTGATCAGCCTAGCACTAGCAGTTGGGCTGGTATGTAGGGGGCATCTCTAAGATGCACTCTGTGTGCATTTCTCAATCCCCCACGGACATCAGTGTGGATTTATTGTGCTGAGAATTTTGATACCAAACTTCCCAGTATTTAGTGTAGCCATTATGGAACTGTGGAGTTCATGTTTGACAAACTCTCAGACCATATACTCTTTATGACTACCCTGCACTTACAATGTCTAAGAATTTGCTTAGGCACTGTAGGGGCATAGTGCTAATGCAGCTATGCCCTCGCCTGTGGTATATAGTGCACCCTGCCTTAGGGCTGTAAGGCCTGTTAGAGGGGTGACTTACCCATGCCACAGGCAGTGGGTTGTGGACATGGCACTCTGAGGGGAGTGGCATGTCGACTTAGTCCTTTTCTTCCCACCAGCACACACAAGCTGTGAGGCAGTGTGCATGTGCTAAGTGAGGGGTCTCCAGGGTGGCATAATACATGCTGCAGCCCTTAGAGACCTTCCCTGATCACAGGGCCCTTGGTACCAGGGGTACCATTTACAAGGGACTTATCTGTGTGCCAGAGCTGTGCCAGTTGTGGAGACAAAGGTACAGTTTAGGGAAAGAACAGTGGTGCTGGGATGTGGTTAGCAGAGTCCCAGCACACTTTCAATCATATCTAACATCAACAAAAGGCAAAAAGTTAGGGGGTAACCATGCTGATAGAAATGGGGTTTCTGATTGGCTAGGGTATGCACCTCAGCCAGGCAGAACTTACCCACTCTAGTCAGGGCAAGGGAGTTACACGTCCAAGATAACCCCTGCTCACCCCCTTGGTAGCTTGGCACCAGCAGTCAGGCTTAACCCGGAGGCAATGTGTAATGCGTTTGCACAACACACACACACGTGACGCAATATCCCACCACAAAGGAAACACAACACCAGATTATATGAAAATACACTGTATTGTACACAACGCAATTATCAGACCAAACATCACATATCAGTACTATCCTGCTACCTTAGCAGTTGTCAGAACGTTACACATTAGTTACTCTGCAAATTAGCAGTAGTCACACATAACACACAGGTTACTCAGTATTCTGCAACATAAGCAGTTATCAGGAAACACGTTATCACATTAGAACACTTGTCATAAGAATATCATAAAACGCCCATAGTAGGAACATTAGAGAATCTATGGCAAGTTAGGGAAACATATTAGCAAGTCATGCCCATAAAAGGAACATTTGCACATATATGTAAAAACATCAAACGCAGGTAGGTAACATATGAATCAAACAAAAGTCTGTAGAAAGAACTTTGGATTGCAACTATATTGGTCCTTTAAACAGTACCTGGTTGGATGAAGGCACCTCCAGTGCCTAGAAGGCGAACAATGGGGCCCCCGGCGCGCCTATGCTCAAAACGGGGGCCTCCCTTATACTCTGGGGTCAGAGGAGGGTGACATGCACTGCCTCTCTTATATAGACAGGCCCCTCCGGGGACCGTGATTACTGGGGGCCCCCCAGTGCATCAACCGGCCCTCACGAGGGAGGCCAAAGCCAGCAAAAACAACTTAGGGCAGGAGGGAGGCACCTCGCACCCTCTCCGGTTTAATGACAGGCCCCTCCCAGGACCCGTGATCTCTGGGGGGGCCCCCGGGCCTCCACTGGCCCTTCCACCAAGCTGGGGGGGGGGCACAATAATGCCCGTTTGACCTAACAGCAGAAAAGGAGCGTCCTGCTCCTAACGCAGAGGCCAGGGGGAAGGGGGCACTCCCCGCACCTTCCCCTGGTCCTGCCGTGAAGCCACAAGAAGATCAGACCCCTCCTGGGGACCGAGCAGACACTCGCCTGCACCCGATGCAGTGCGCGAGTGTTCTTCCAGCTTCCCGGGCTGCTGCGGTGATCTTATTTAAAGGTGCACAATGCAGCAAGGAGCCTACGAGCTCCCAGGGCTCCATAAGCACGCTGCAATCAGCACTATGGCAGCCGCAACCACGGAGAAGCACCCCTCGTGAAGAAATGGATGCAGGGGCCACAGCACCCTGCCCCTGGGGAGCAGAATCTTAAGACAAGGTCATCAGGTGGAGGGCCCAGCTACAGGCCAGCACAAGGGAAAGCCAGCAAGTGGCAAGTCCTTCACAGTGACCAGGCAGGTCACAGGTCAGCACAGCAGCAGCAGTAGCAGTCCATGGCTGTTCCTGGTGAGTCCTTTCAGCCTTTGGTGTCCAGTTCCAAGATGATTCCAAGAGTCTCCAAATTGTGGGGAAAATTCCCCTGTACTTATAGTCAGTTCTTACAGTGTTTTACAATGGTAGGGAAGGAGGTTCCAGCCAGTTACAACTGGTTCTGGGAGTGCCCACTCTCTCCTTTCAGCACAGGCTCCAAATATCAGTGGGGGGGGTTAACGACCCTATTGTGTGAGGCCAGGGCACAGTCTTTACAAATGCAGGTGTGCCCCGCCTCTCCCTTCTCTCAGCCCTGGAAGACTATTCAGTATGCAGATGCACCTCTGTGACACCTCCAGACTCCCTGTGTACAGGCTGTCTGAAAAGTATGCACAAAGCCCCAACTGTCACTCTGCCCAGACGTGGATTGGAGTCAAGCTGCAAAACACCAGAATCATAAGCACAGATAAATGTGCACTTTCTAGAAGTGGCATTTCTGTGACAGTAATAAAAAATACTCCCACACCAGTAAGCAGCATTTATTATCACCATCACAACCATACCAAACACGCCTACGCTACCCCTCATAAATCAGACAATACCCCTTACATATAAGGCAGGGCATTTCTAATGCATTTCTATGAGAAGGCAGTACTCACAGCAGTGAGACACCAAGTTAGGCTGTTTGTCACTACTAGGACAGGCCATGCAATATGGCACATGTCCTGCCTTTCTACATACATGGCACCCTGCCCATAGGGCTAGCTACGGCGTACCTTAGGGGTGACTTACATGTAGTAAAAGGGGAGTTCTGGGCCTGGAAAGTAAATTTAGATGCCAGGTCCCTGTGGCAGAAAACTGCGCACACAGGCCCTGCGCTAGCAGGCCTGAGACAGGTTTGAAAGTCTACTTCAGTGGGTGGCGCAAGCAGCGCTGCAAGCCCACTAGTAGTATTTAATTTACAGGCCCTGGGTATAGAGATACCACTGTACAAGGGACTTATTGGTAAATTAAATATTCCAATTAGGTATAAGTCAATCATACCAACTTTAGATGGGAGAGCACCTGCACTTTAGCACTGGTCAGCAGTGATAAAGTGCTCAGAGTCCTAGAGCCAACAGCGAGAGGTCAGAAAAACCAGGAGGAAGGAGGTAAAAAGACTGGGGATGACCCTGTGTAAGGCAAAAAGTCCAACACATTCCATCAGAGGCATTTTCCTACACAACACCCCCTGCCCTCCCCCTTACCCCCCTCCAAACGAAAGAGGATGAGACTAACCTTTCCCAAGGTAGTCTTCATTTTCTAAGTGGAAGAAGCTGGAAAAGCCATCGGCATTTGCCTGGGCCGTACCAGGTCTGTGTTCCACTACAAGGTCCATTCCGTGTAGGGATATGGATTAGGCTCAACAGTTTAGGATTCTCTCCTTTCATTTGCATAAGCTATCTGAGAGGTCTGTGGTAATTTTGAACTGTGAAGTGTGTACCAAACAGGTATGGTCTCAACTTCTTCAGGGTCCAAACCACAGCGAAGGCCTCCCTCTCATTGGCACTTCAGCGCTGCTCCTGGGGAGTAACCTCCTGCTAATTAAAGCAACAAGCCGGTCAAGACCATCATTGGTTTGGGATAGGACTGCTCCTACCCCATGCTCAGAGGCATCAGTCTGCACAATGAACTGCTTAGAATAGTCTAGAGCCTTTAAACTGGTGCTGAGCACATAACGTCTTTCAGGGTGTCACAGGCCTTTTGACAGTCCAAGGTCCAGTTAACTTTCCTGGGCATTTTCTTGGAGGTAAGTTCTGTGAGGGGTGTCAATATGGATCCATATCCCTGCACAAACCTCCTGTAGTAGCCAGTCAAACCAAGGAATGCCCTGACTTGAGTCTGGGTTTTTGGAACTTCCCAGTCCAGAATAGTCTGGATCTTGGGTTGGAGTGGTTGAACTTGGCCTCCACCTACAAGGTGTTTCAAGTAAACCACAGTACCCTGCCCTATATGACATTCAGATGCCTTGATAGAGAGGCCTGCTGCTTGCAAGGCATGCAAAACCACCTTCCGGTGGACCAGGCAATCCTGCCAGTTGTAGCTAAAGACAGCATTATCATCTAAATATGCTGCACTAAAGGACTCCAAGCCAGCAAGGACTTGATTCACCAACCTTTGGAAGGTGGCAGGGGCATTCTTTAAGCCAAAGGGCATAACAGTAAACTGATAATGCCCATCAGGTGTAGAGAATGCTGTCTTTTCTTTTGCTCCAGGTGCCATTTTGATTTCCCAGTACCCTGCTGTCAAGTCAAAGGTAATTAAGAATTTGGCTGCACCTACTTTATCAATCAATTAATCTGCCTTGGTATGGGGTGAGCATCTGTCTTGGTGACAGAATGAGCCCTATGTGGTCCACATAAAACCTCATCTCTCTATTTCCATCCTTGGTGTTAGGTTTGGGGACCAAGACCACTGGGCTAGCCCAGGGACTGTCCGAGTGCTCTATCACTCCCAATTCCGGCATCTTGTGGACTTCCACTTTGATGCTTTCTTTGACTTGGTCAGACTGCCTAAATATTTTATTCTTGACAGGTAAACTGTCTCCTGTGTCCACATCATGGGTACACAGGTGTGTCTGTCCAGGAACCACAGAAAAGAGCTCAGCAAACTGGAGGAGGACTTGCCTGCCGTCAGCTTGCTGTTGGCTAGAGAGAGTGTCTGAGTAGACAACTCCATCTACTGAGCCATCTTTAGGGTCAGTTGAGAGGAGGCCAGGGAGAGGGTCACTCTCTGCTTCCTGATCCTCCTCAGTAACCATCAGCATGGTTCCCTCTGCCCTATCATTATAGAGCGTAAGGCGGTTAACATGGATCACCCTCTTGGGTGTCCTGCTAGTGCCCAAGTCCACTAAGTAAGTGACCTGGCTCTTTATCCTCTAGCACTGGGTGAGGGCCACTCCATCTGTCCTGAAGTGCCCTGGGAGCCACAGGCTCCAGAACCCAGACTTTCCGCCCTGGCTGAAACTCAACCATAGCAGCCTTTTGGTCTTACCACAACTTTTGGAGTTGTTGGCTGGCCTCAAGGTTTTTGCTTGCCTTTTGCATGTACTTTGCCATCCTTGAGTGGAGGCCTAGTACATAGTTCACTACATCTTGCTTAGGCTCATGGAGAGGTCTCTCCCAGCCTTCTTTCACAAGTGCCAGTGGTCCCCTTACAGGATGGCCAAACAGAAGCTCAAAGGGGGAAAACCCTACTCCCTTCTGTGGCACCTCTCTGTAGGCGGAAAGCAGGCATGGCAAGAGGACATCCCATCTCCTTTTGAGTTTTTCAGAGAGCCCCATGATCATGCCGTTCAATGTTTTGTTAAATCTCTCCCCAAGACCATTGGTTTGTGGATGGTATGGTGTGGTAAACTTGTAAGCCCCCCCCCCCCATTCCACATATGCTTTAGGTAAGCTGACATGAACTTGGTACCTCTGTCAGAAACCACCTCCTTAGGAAATCCCACTCTGGTAAAAATACCCATGAGCGCTTTGGCTACTTCAGGGGCAGTCGTGGACCTAAGGGGAATTGCCTCATGGTACCTGGTAGCATGATACACTACTACCAGGTTATATTGGTTCCCTGATGCTGTGGGAGGTTCAACTGGACCCACTATGTCCACTCCCACTTTCTCAAAGGGGACCCCCACCATTGGAAGTGGAATGAGGGGGGGCTTTGAATGGCCACCTGACTTGCCACTGGCTTGACAGTTGACACAGTAGCTGCAAAACTCCTTTACCTTCTGGGACATATTGGGCCAATAGAAATGGTTGACTAATCTCTCCCAAGTCTTGGTTTGTCCCAAATGCCCAGCAAGGGGAATGTCATGGGCTAAGGTCAGAATGAACTCCCTAAACTCCTGAGGCACTACCACTCTCCTAGTAGCACCAGGTTTGGGATCTCTTACCTCAGTGTAAAGGAGTCCATCTTCCCAATAGACCCTGTGAGTTCCACTGAAATAATATTTTTCTTGCTCAGCTGATTGCTGTCTTAGGCCTTCAAGAGTGGGACAAGTCTTTTGTCCTTGACGCAGCTGTTCCCTTGAGGGTCCCCCTGGGCCCAAGAACTCTACCTGATAATTCTCCAGCTCCATGAACTCAGGTCCCTCAGGGGATAGAACACCTTCCTGAGAAGAGAGGTTCTGTTTCTTGTGCTCTGCAAAAGCTGGTCCCCCAGTCTTCTTTCCTTTCCTCTTGGAAGATTGGGTCATTATTCCAGACTCCAACACTTCTTTTTCACCCTGTGCTTGCATTGTGCTCTAGTCTTGACACACACCAGTTCAGGGATGCCTAGCATGGCTGCTTGGGTCTTGAGCTCTACCTCAGCCCATGCTGAGGACTCCAGATAATTCCCTAGCAGACGCTCTACTGGAATTGCGGAGGAGACTACCACCTGTTTCAGGCCAGTGACCCCTCCCGATTCTAAAGTTACCATTGCCATGGGATGGACTTTAGTTTCATTGTCAGCATTTGTGACTGGATAAGTCTGTACTGTCCTGGGGAAACCAGTTTGTCTGTCACCATGGTGACACTGACACTGGCACCTGTATCCCTCAGGGCTTATACTCTGTTCCCATTTATCAAGAGCTGCTGCCTTTATTTTTGCATGTTAGGCGGCCAGGCAGCAGGTGTGGCTAAATCCACCCACCCTCTGAGACTAAAGTAGCTTCATTGTGGACCCTGATTTGCTCTGGGCACACTGTTGATCTCACCTGGAGACTGGCTATTCCAGTACTAACTGTAGTAGTAGATGTGGGACGTTTCTTTGGACAGGCCTTGTCTCCAGTTTGGTGTCCATGCTGTCTACAGTTGTGACACCAGGCCTTCTTGGGTTTAAAGTTTTTACCCTTATACCTATTTGTGGACTCTGAAGAGGCTCGGGCCCACTCTCCTGAGCAGGTTTTTGGGGCCCTGTAGAAGACTTTGTTTTTGTCTTTGGATGTCTCACCACCCTTCCCCTGGGGAGGCGTTGTGACCCCTTTCTTTTGGTCACCCCCTGTGGAAGTCTTAGTCACCCGTGTCTTGACCCAGTCGTCTTCCTTCTTTCGCAATTCTTGGTGAGAAATTGGATCTAGGTCTACCAAATGTTGAGGCAGTTAGTCATTGAAACAATTACTTAACAGATGCTCTTTCATAGATAAATTATACAGCTGTCATAATCACTTACACCACTGCCAGTTATCCAACTATATAGTGTTTTGACTGAGAAGTCAACAAGATCAACCCAGGTCTGGCTCGAGGATTTGTGAGCCCCCCTGAACCTAATCCTGTACTCCTCAGTTGAGAATCCAAAGCCCTCAATCAGGGTAGCCTTCATGAGGTCATAAGATTCTGCATCTTTACCAGAGAGCGTGAGGAGTCTGTCCCTACACTTTCCAGTGAACATTTCCCAAAGGAGAGTTCCCCAGTGTGATCTGCTTTTCTGGTTGCACAAGCCCTCTCAAAAGCTGTGAACCACTTGGTGATGTCATCACCTTCTTCATATTTAGTTACAATCCCTTTAGGGATTTTTAGAACGTCTGTATTCTCTCTGACCCTATTTAGGTTGCCATCATTTATGGGAGTTAAACCCGTTTCTTTCCTTTCCCTTTCTTATGGCTAGGAGCTGCTTCTCCAAAGCCAATCTCGAGGCTATCCTTGCTAAAAGGATGTGCTCTTCATTGAGGCTGCCTTCAGTGCTTACAGAGGTACTGGTCTCCCCTGTGGAAGAACCAGGCTCTCTGACTATAATTTGTGGGGACAAGGTTCTAGGAACCCTGTCCTCCCTATTTAAGACAGGAGGGGGAGTTCATCCTCCTGTTCACTAATTTCCCCATCTGAGGGAGGCTCTTCCACATCAGAGGGGTGGTCCCTTGTAAACTCTGCCAACTGCTCCTGGAGCTTTGCCTTGGTAGGGCTGGACCCAGTTTTTATCTTAACTCTGACATCCCTAGAGGCAGGTAAGGGATGAGGTTGAGTTCCATCACCACCTCATCTGATTGACTCATTATGACTCTAAATGTTGGGATTACTTTTTAAGAATCTAAAAGCTAGAACTTAAATTCTAACTTTTACCAACTTTTAAACTTAAAAAGAAATAACAGGGACTTACACAAGGCCCTAGCAGGACTTTAAACATTTTTAGAAAAATAGTCAACAAATGCAAAAATGAGTTTGTAATGATAATTTTTTGAATTTTTTCATGTGATCAGGTATTGGCTGAGTAGTCCAGCAAATGCAAAGTCTTAGACCCCGCCGCTGATCCACCAGTGAAGGAAGTTGGCTCTGTATATACTGTCTTAAAGTGAGAGATAGTGTGCACAGAGTCTAGGGGTTTCCCCTTAGAAGTTGATAGTGGCACAATTAGATACTAATGCTCTATTTTGTGGTAGTGTGGTCGAGCAGTAAGGGTATCAGAGGGTAGTGTTAAGCATTTGTTGTACACAAACAGGCAATAAATGAGAACACCCACCCGAAGACTTAACTCCAGGCCAATAGGTTTTTATATAGAAAAATATCTTAATTTATTTTAGAACCACAAGATTCAAAATTCAGGTAAGTATATAAATTGTAAGGTACTTGGCCTAGGTAAATATGAACTTTGAATTAAAACAGTAATGTACACAGTTTTGACAAAAATGGCAATAATGTATTTTAGAAGTGGACACAGTGCAAAAATCAACAGTTCCTGGGTGAGGTAAGTATTGGTTAGTTTTTCAGGTAAGTAAAGCACTTACAAGTTTAGTCAAGTTAACCCCAAACACCCAGCACCACACGGCCGGTCAGGTGCAGAGGTCAAAGTAGGGCCCAAATAGTATAGGTGCCTATGGAGAATAAGGGTGCTCCGTTTCCAGTCTGCTAGCGGGTAAGTATCTGCATCCTCGGGGAGCAGACCAGGGGGGTTTTGTAGAGTACGGGGGGGGGGTGTCACAAACAGGCACACAAAATACACCCTCAGCAGCACAGGGGCGGCCGGGTGCAGTGTGTGAAGTAGGTGTCAGGATTCAAATAGGAATCAATGGAGAGACCCAGGGGTCACTCTTGCGATGCAGGTAGGGCATAGAGGGGCTTCTCGGGCCAGCCACCGACTGGGCACGGTTTAGGGCCACCTGCTGGTCAGTCCTGCACCGGTAGTTAGTTTCTCTCGGGCCTGGGGGCTGCGGGTGCAGTGCTTCTTCCAGGCATCGGGTTCCTTTGTTACCGGGCAGTCGCGGTCCGGGGGAGCCTCTGGATCCTCTCTGCATGCATTGCTGTGGGGGTGCAGGGAGGTCGTCTCAGGGTGTCCATTTCATTGGAGTCACCTGGGGGTACTCTCTGCAGTGTTGGTTCTTTTGGACACGAGCCAGGGACATCGGGTGCAGAGTGTTTGGGGACTCGTGCTTCCGGAGTGAGGCTGGAGTGCCTTTAAAAATGGTTTCTTGGTTGTTGTTGTTTGGCCAGAGCCGCTGTCCACGGGAGTTTCTTGGTACCTTGGGTGGAGGTCAGTCCTCTGAGTTCTCAGATGTCGCTGGTGTCGCTGGTCCCGCCTGATGCGTCGCTGTGCAGGTTCTTTGAGTCTAGAGACAGGCCGGTAGGGCTGGGGCAAAGTCAGATGTGGTCTCCATCATCTTTGCAGGGCTTTCAGGTCAACAGTCCTTCTTGTTTCAGGTTGCAGAAATCTGATTTCCTGGCTTCAGGGTCGCCCCTAAATACTCAATTTAGGGGTGTGTTTAGGTCTGGGGGGCAGTGGCCAATGTCTACTGTCCTTGAGGGTGGCTACACCCTCTTTGTGCCTCCTCCCTGTGGAGAGGGGGGCACATCCCTAATCCTATTGGGCGGAATCCTCCAAAACAAGATGGAGGATTTCCTAAGGCAGGGGTCACCTCAGCCCAGGACACCTTAGGGGCTGTCCTGACTGGTGGATGTACCTCCTTGTTTTTCTCATTATCTCCACTGAACTCACTGCCAAAATTGGGGGCTGTGTCCGGGGGGTGGGCATCTCCACTAGCTGGAGTGCCCTGGGGCGCGGTAACACCAGGCTTGAGCCTTTGAGGCTCACCGCCAGGTGTTGCAGTTTCTGCAGGGCGAGGTGTGAAGCACCTCCACCCAGTACAGGCTTTGTTCCTGACCACAGAGTGACAAAGACACTCACCCCATGTGGCCAGAAACCCGTCTAGATGTGGCAGGCTGGCAGAAACTGGTCAGCCTAGCACTAGTAGTTGGGCTGGTATACAGTGGGCATCTCTAAGATGCCCCCAGTGTGAATTTATTGTGCTGAGAAGTTTGATACCAAACTTCCCAGTATTCAGTGTAGCCATTATGGAACTGCTTTGGTATCTATTTTAAGGTGAAGAATCTGCGGTTAGAAGTGTCCATCAGTGGAACAAATTACTTACTTTTGGTAACACTATTTGTAGGAAGCTGACTCTGTATACACTATATCAAAGTGAGATATAGTGTGCATAGAGTCCAGGGGTTCCCCCGAGGCTTGATAGAGGCAATAATAGATAATACTAATGCTTTATTTGTGGTAGTGTGGTCGAGCAGTTAGGCTTGTCAGGGTAGTGTTAAGCGTTTGCTGTACACACACAAGCAATAGAAGAAACACACTCAATGACTTAACTCCAGACAAATAGGATTTTATATAGAAATTTTTGTTGGTGTTACTTTATTAGTAAAACCACAAGATTCAATTCAGAAGTAAATACTGTTGCAGTTAGGTACTTAGCATAGACATCAGTGTAACTTTCTTTCACTTTAGTCAAGTAAACAGTTCTTAAGAAATCAGAGAATAACTGGTTTTAAAGTGGACACAGTGCATTTTCTGAACAGTTCCTGGGGGAAGAAAGTAAAGTACAGTTTTAGAGGTAAGTAAATGACTTACAGTTCAGGTCTCCGGGTTTTCGCTAGTCCGTTGTTGGGGGTTCAAGTCAACCCCAAACACCCACCAACAGCAACACGGGCCGGCCGGGTGCAGAGGTCAAAGTTGAGCGATTTTTAACGTGGGCTCCTATGGAGTCGGGGTACTTGGAATTCAGTCTACCAGCAGGTAAGTACTCGCTACTAGGAGGGCACATCAGGGGGGTTCAAGAGAGCACTGCAGGGTCCCCAAGTAGGCATCAGTCCCACACCCTCAGCAGCGCTGAGGCAGCCGGGTGCAGGGTGCAAATAGGGCAACTGGTTTCCAATTAAACTGTGAGTGGACCCGGGGGGTCACTTAGGCGCTGCAGGCGAGGTCGGCACGGGGGGTCTCGGGCACACAACTGGTCGGACAGTGAAGAGGGCCGCCTGTTGATCGTTGCTGCATCAAGTGTCGATTTCTCCAAGGCCCGGGGGCTGCAGGTGCAGTGGGTCCATTGGCGTTGGTTCTCTTTTGTCCAGGGCAGTCGAGTTCAGGGGGGTACTCAGGATTCCCTCTGCAGGTGTCATTGTTGAGGGGTAGAGAGGTCAACCCAGGGTGGGCACTTGGTCGCTGTTGCCTCCAGTGCTCTTCTAATCCCCCCCTGGTCTGCCTTCCGAGCTACGTGTACTTACCTGCAGATAGGCCTGATTCCAAGTACCCCTTGTCTCCATACGAGACATCGTTAAATATGCTCAACTCTGATCTCTGCACCCGGCCAGCTCCGTGTTGCTGGTGGTGGGTGTTAAGGGGTTAACTTGGATCCCAACCGGTGGACTTCCTAAAACCCGGAGACTGAAACTGTAAGTGTTGTACTTACCTGTAAAACGATCTAACATTTCTTCCCCCAAGGAACTGTTTCTGAAAATTGTACTGTGTCCATTTTTAAAACAGATTATTGCCAATAGTTAAAAAACTGTAATATTTATCTATTTTAAAAAAAGGACTGTTGATACCTGTGTGAAATACGAAACTTTAAGGTACTTACCTGCAACTTGAATCTTGTGGTTCTAAAAATAAATTAAGAAAATATATTTTGGCTGTATAAAAGCCATTGGTCTGGAGTTATGTCATTGAGTGTTTGCTTCAACTGCTTTCTGTGAGTGTGTATAACAAATGCTTTGTACCTCCCTCTGATAAGCCTAGCTGCTTGACCACACGACCATAAAAGAGAGCATTAGTATTATCTACATCCGATAGAGACTTCTAGTTGCAAATTCCTTACCTTTGAATTTCCCCAGGTGTCAGACTGGATCCGGAGATTGTTTCTTCAAGCAGTACCCCTGCGCGCCGTTAGGTGACGTCTGTCGTACATAGGTGCCACCCTGGCGCGTTGACGTCAGTTCTTTTCTTTCCGCACCAGGCTATGCGCAGATCCGGAGAAGAGCTACCCCAGTCATTTTTTGACTAACTGCAACATTTTTTCGAATTAGTTTTTGACCAGTTTTTGTTTGCGTCGAGGGATGTCCCGTAAGACCAGATTTAAGCCCTGCGACTCCTGTCACCGCATGATGTCGGTGTGGGATCAGCATCTTGTGTGCCTCTGGTGTTTGGAGCGCGACCATGACCCAAAGTCGTGCTCCGAGTGTCGGCCCATGAACCCGAAAGCTTTGAGGGAGTGGTCCCTGAAGCTCATGGCGGCCTGACACTCTACCCCTAGGATGGCATAATACATGCTGCAGCCCTTAGACACCTTCCCTTGCCACAGGGCTCTTGGTACCACAGGTTCCTTTTACACAGGACTTAACTGTGTGCCAGTGCTGTGCCAATTGTGGAAACAAAGGTACAGTTTTAGAGAAATAACACTGATGCTGGTGCCTGGTTAGCAGGGTCCCAGCACACTTTCAATCAAAGTTGGCATCAACACTAGGCAAAGAGCGTGTGTGTTATAACCATGCCAACAGTGGCACTTTCCTACATTCTCCAAGAACCTGAGGTACACAGAGCCAAAAAATGAGCTGAACCTTACAATGTTTTATTTTAATTGTATACCAATTACAGACAAATTCATATGCTGTGATATCTAGAGTAAAAAAATGTGTATCAAGGAAACTTATATAGTACTGAAATGTGCTAAAGATATGGAGTTTAGAAGCAGTTGTTGTTTGTACATCTCTGAATTTGTGGGCACCCGGACTAGTGTATGATTTACTGGGTATTTTTCAACATGTCTTATTTTTTATACACTGGCTTACATTTGAAAGGTACAAATGTAGCAAAATCCAATTGGTACTAACAAATATTCTACTATTCTACTATTCTATCCTTCCACAAGCCTTCCGATAAAAAATATTTCCCCACTTGTGTGGAAAGATCCTAGTGCCTGCGACAGAAAACTGGCCAAAACACAACATGGACACACCACATTTTCCACTGAAAACGAATACTTTTTTCCAATGTATCTGTAGATTTTGGACCCTAGTTCAGCCTGCACCTAGGTAAACCTAGCAAACCTGCACTTTTTGTGCAAACTAGACACCCAGGGGAATCCAGGGTGGGGGTGACTTGTGTGGCTCTCACCAGGTATTTCATTACCCAGAATCCCTAGCTAAACTCACACTTTGACCAAAAAAAACAAATCCTCTTATTTCTGTGATGGAAAGTTCTGGAATATGCAGGAAGCCGCAAACTTCCATCCACCCGACATTCCCCCAAGTCTCCATATACAAATGCTACCTTACTTGTGTAGGTAGGCCTAGTGCTTGTGACAGGAAACGGTCCAAATCGCAACATGGACTCGTCACACTTTTCCACCAAAAACTGACCCTTTTCTTGCAAAGTGGGTAGCTGTTGATTTTGGGACCCAGCTCAGCTGGCACCTAGGGGAACCTAGCAAACTTGCACACTAGACAAGCAGGGGAGTTCAGCAGTGCATGACTTGTGCAGTTCTCACTAGTTAATTTTACCCAGAAGGTCTTGCAAAGGAGAAACTCTGGTAAGAAACACACATTTTCCTGGCATTTCTGTGAAGGAAAGTTCTGGAATCTTCGGGGAGCCCCAGGATTAATTATGATACAAGTTACTTTCAAAGCAAATACAAGTGTTGGTAAATGAGTCCCATGGGACACTTATTTGACTTACTACACTTACCCTGGTTATTGTGGGCAATCAGGTTGGTCCTTGTGGCAGTATTCCTGCCTCCCTGGATCCGCCATACAACTTAACCAGCACAGGGGCCATAAGCCTTATAAAATTCTGCTGGGAAGCCATCCAGGCTAGGGTCCTTTCCAGACTTATTGCATGATCGCCTCCCTAATTTCATCTTCACTCAGATCAGCAGCCAGAAAGTCTTGCTGGGCATCACTTAACCAGCCCAGCACTACCTCATCCAGCCACCTGCCTAATTCTGCCCGTTGACGCCTGCGCGAGCCATATAGGTCATCATAGTAACCTGTAAAAGTGTGCCGTATGTTAGGGGTGTTGTGATGTATATGTCCCTCTTGCGCCTTTACCGCTAAAATAGTGAGAGGCATAGATGGTTGGCATGTCATAGTAGCTAGCATTCGCCCTGGTCTCTCACCCTCACCATATGCAGGAGCCCTTCCAGTGTTACCCCTGTATAGCCGCTCTCTCGACGCCACCTCTTTGTGATCAGATAGTCTCTCATGTGGCGGTTAACGCATCAGTATGGACCATGGTCGCCAGCTGCGTCTCAAGCCTAGTTAGCTTAGACTCCATTTTCTGAAAGTCTGCACAGAGTGCTTGCAGTACTCCACCACCTTTTAACATACACACTCCTCCCACAGTGACCTTGAAGGCCTCCCATACTACACCAATAGAGGAAACGGAGCCAGTGTTTCTGCTAAAGAAATCCTCAATTTCCTGCTTCATTTCCACACGAAATAGTGCATCTAGTAAAACTTCAGAATCCAGCCTCCAAGAGGTCCTACAGCCAGCACCTGCAGACCAATTCAAGACAAACGTTACTGGAGAGTGATCAGAGTATGTTCTTGCAAGATGTTGTGCCGCTTTCACCCAGAGGCCCATCTTCTTGGATACAAGCCAGTATTTGGGGAACCAACTATTGTGTATCCCGAAATAGAAAGTGCCCTCTCAAGCTTTATGGTTGAGCATCCCCCATGGGTCAATTAGGGAGTGTTTGTCATTATGTCTATGTGGTGTATGGCAGGAGTACTGTGTGTAGTGGGGGGAGAACCTGATCCATCCTGCGCAGCATTTAAGGTCACATTAAAGTCTCCAACCCAGAGCACTAGGCATGGTCCAGTGTCCGCTATGAGACACCAAACTTTGTCAAAAAAGGCATGATCGTCTATATTGGGCCCATAACAATTGGCTATAGTTACAGGATAGGATCTGAGATTAACCCAAATTATAGTGTAGCGGCTGTGTTCTTCGTTAATAGAACCTTGAGGTTTAAAAGGGAACCCCCCTGCATAGAACTATGATGGTGTCCCGAGCGTAAGACGAATAAGCGGAGTACTGCCCATATATAGCCCACTTCATTGCAAACGTCTCAGAGATGGCAAGAAATGTCTCTTGCAAGAGTGCTATGTGTATATTATGTCCTTCTAGGTATGCTAAATATGCCTGTGTTTTCTTGTCTCCCAGGCCTTGTATATTTCGCATCCGGCATCTCAGTGCCTCGCGGAGAGGGGAGGAATTATTTGTGTCGTCTGTGTGTCGGTTATTCACGTGTGCCATGGAGTGAATAGCATACTTTATGACAAATTGTTCTACCCTTGTGTCCATGCATGTTGTCCAGTCGTGCTGCTTGCGGATCTAAGATAAAACCTAGAACTTCAGAAGCTTCCCCTAGTCCCACCCACCTCCCACTCTGATGGCCCAATCCCGCCATGTACATTTGATCCGTCTCATCAACTTTCCCTGTCAACTTAGCACAGTGAGTTTAAGGAATCTAACACAAGAGGGGTAACCCGTGGGGGTTTCCAAATGCCAGACCGAGACACCCTCCTTTACATAAGCGGTACCTGAGTTAAATTGGTAGCGTGGGCAGATTGCCTGTAACAGAACATTGTGCAAGTCTGTTCCAGACTCTTGTGCCTTGCAACACAGCAGAGCTCAAGTGTTCATGTGAGACTCCTCAGAGTGAACATAACACCTGCCATCAGTCTGTCTGAGGTAGGAGACCCCGGACTAGATCGCGCTTCTTTGGAGCCTTTTTTTCAAGTGTCTATATCAGTGCTGCACAAGTATTCTTGAGCCTTCTGAGAGTTTTTGAATATTTAATCTTTCCCTTGTTGGGAGACTCTCAAGCGGGCAGGGTATAGCATTGCATATTGGGCCTGGCAAATTCTCTGCTTTACAACCACAAATTTTCTTCTGGCTTCCTTTATCATAGGAGTGAAGTCCGGTTAGGTAGATATTGCATTGACCTCAGAATTCAGCGTGAGATTGCCATGTGAGTCGAAGTTCTGTATCTCTGTCCTTGTAATTCAGGATTGCGCTTTGCTTGGATGTGCGGTGGGGGGGTTTGCTTCACAAACGATCTGTGCGCCCTTTCTACCACAAATACTTTAGAGAAGAATCCAGCGTCGAAGAGCAGGAGCTTCTCCACGTAGTCCTCTAGTCGTCATGTATTTGTTGACTTGGGTCCTCCCATGATGGCCAAGTTATTGCACCTTGAGCGCGCTTCCAAATCTTCATTTGTTGCAGCTGTGAGCTTCAGTATTTGTCCATATTTGAGAGCTGTTCTTTGTGTGAGGTTCTGTTATCTTCAACCTGCAATATTATCTGCTCTGCTTCTTGCAGCCGCCCATCATGTTTCTCAAGTTTTTGCACCATTGCATCCAGCCTACAACACATACTATCCATTTTGGATTCAATCGAAGTGACGCTACCCTTCATCATCGTAAACAGCAGCACTTTCATGTCTATCTCTTCCTGAGGGCATTCTAAGGCCTGACCATTACTGTCCAGTGCGTTTGTAACATCCGATGTGTGTCTTACTGTCTTGCGCTGCTCAAATTGCAACTGAGCTTGCTTACCCTCTGCTTTTCTAATGATTTCGATGTTTTGTTTTACACCTTCAGTAATGCTTTTTCCCACGTCGTCCACACATTGTGAGGGCTCGCCTGCACTTGGGTATAATGGGTCCTCAGCTGGAGAGGACAGGTGGGTTTTATTCTCTTATAGCTCTCTTGGGTAGTGCAAATTCCAGGCCGCACCTTTGCCGACAGCAGTGATGGCGCCACTGCCTGCCCACTTTTTCTCGCAGGCAAATCAGAGTAGGCACAATGCTGGTACTATTCTGTGGAGTCCATGCCTCCCAGAAGCTAATTAAAGATCATGCTGGCGTTCGGCTTCTATTTGCGTACAGTGTATAGTGCTGTGTTCTTGTGGGTGAGCAACTGCGCAGAGGGGGTCACCACCCGCTTCTCTACAGCAAGAAATTCAAGGATGTGTTATGTTTAGGTCACCTCCTCTGCACTACTCACTCACATGTACTCACCCGATTTGGTTGTTGCTGTTTTGCCTTTGCCTCTCTTTGGGACCGTTTTAGAGGTAGCCCCAAGTGGTCAGACAGTGCAAATCTCGGCCTACACTGCGTCACTCCAACTCCGGAGGTATTTCTACCTTATTAATTTTCTTTGACGTTTTTCTTTTTCTCCCCGGTTCCTTCCCATTGTCGCCTCATCAATGCTTTGCTATCATGAGCCGGGTGGGACTGTAGAAATCGTCCCCACTCCGATCCCGCCACGTCAGCAAGTGCCCATCAGCTTCAGCAGCAGTCCACACTCCTCGCGTCTGCCAGCTAAGGGGCCCAGGGATGTCGCCCCTCTCTTTGCTGTTTCAGCAGGACAGCAGAGTTCCGCTCATCGCCACCGATTGTGGGATCTCAGCAGGTCATGCTGCGCCGCTCTGCAATTAAATTGAGTGCAAAATGCTGCGGATTATTACATATTTTGCCCCAAGGTCACGAGAACCTTACAAGTATGTGACCATCTTGCACGCCGGCACTCTGGCGCCCCCAGATGATTTATTTATTTCTTCTCCTTGATAAATGTCATTAAGAAGTTAAGACCATAGGCACTTTATTAGTACAGCTGTTCATTATTTTAACGTGTCAATAAGAAGGAATATTATTTTTATATTGTTATAATGGATTTAACTTAAGTAATGATGTTTGTCTAAATTGTTATGGTTAAAATAACTACAACAATAAATGTGATGATGACTGGATTTATTACTTTTTGTCGAAGTTTTTTGGACTTTTTTGGTGCATCGAGGATGTCCAAGAAGACCGGTTTCAAGCCCTGCGACTCCTGCCACGCATGATGTCTGTGGCGGAGCTGCACCTAGTGTGTTTGGGGTGCATGGAGTCATGACCCAAAGTCATGCTCTGACTGCTGGGCCATGAACCCAAAGGCTTTGAGGGGTTATCCTAGAAGCTGCTCGCTGTCCTGCGTCTGGCTCCCTTTAGCTCCCGGTCAAGAGGAAGGTCCCGAGATCGCTTGCGGAGCCACAAGCAGCACTCCTCTTCATCCCACAATCTTCAGGACATTCAGTTAAGAAGTCGAAGAAGCACGAGTGCTCTTCAAATTCATCCCGTTGGACGAAGGATGCGACGCGTGACAAGGAGCATCCTGTTTCTAGGCCTCTGTCTTCGGAGCATACTTCTGGAGCGCCGCACCACCCTGACTTTCGGTGAGAGAGTCATCCCTGCCTACACAGAGTTTTACGAGTCCAAGCACCTCATTTTTGGGCAGGCCAACCCTGTTGGGGACCCCTTCGGGTTCTGCACCAGTGGCTTCGGCCTCGGCTACTATGGGCACCCAAGGATCCACTTCTGGATCCAAACCAGCATCAGTCGTACCTCGACCTTCCCTGATGTCAGTGTAGGAAGCTGACCTGGTGTGTGGTGAGCACCTATGGTGTTCTCTTATACCAGTTCCAGGTGTCCCTTATTAGTGAGGTGTAGACAGTCTCTAGGAAGACAGGGGCTCTCTAGAGTTATCTGTGGATGAGCAGCCTAGACTTATCTAGGAGACACGCAAAGCTTATGCAATACCACTGTAGTCACACAGCACTTACATACATGAAAGAACCAAACAGTGTTACAATTTTTTTTTACTTTATTATGGTATCACAAATACTAAAATACTGTATAGGCAATACTGCACTAGAAGGTGAGTAAACACACTATTATATACACATTAGAAGTCAGAAATTGGCATAGAAAACAATAGAAAACATTGAAATAGCAGAATAAAATGGAGACCCTAGGGGGAGACCAAACCATATACTAAGTGGAATGCAAGAGTCAGTCCCCCACTCAAGGAAGTGGAATCTATACAGGGGAGCTAGAGGAACCAGAAGCCCCAAAAGGTAAGTATCAGGGTGCCCCCAGCAACCAGGAGAGGAGGTAAGTACCTTGTTTTTCCCCAAACTCACTGGTAAACTTTGGAAAAGGGCTGTGCAAAACCCAAGCAAGACTGCAATAAACCGAAGGTGGATCCTGACAGAAGAGGATCCGCAAATGAAGGGGACCAAGTCCAGTCAGAGTTGGAGTGTCCTCTTGAGGCAGGAGCCACTGACCACCCTTCTGGAGTTGCAGGACCAGGTGGACAGTGAAGAATAAGTCAGCTGTGCAGCACTGGAGCCAGAGAGGAGTCCCAGAGGTGATGCAGGCAGTGTCCCATGACGGAAGAAGAGTTGCAGTCGGTCAGTGGTGTGGAAAAGCCACCAACAAGCTTTGGCAAAGGCAAAAGTTGCAGAGCTGCAGGCGACCAGGTATTTCCAGGGGGACACAGCCGAAGGAGGGGGGTCCCAGGTGACCACCAGCAGTGAGGAGAGTCGGAGGACGAGATTGCAGCCCCCACAGGCAACTCACAGGCA
Organism: Pleurodeles waltl; assembly: GCF_031143425.1. Taxonomy (NCBI): domain Eukaryota; kingdom Metazoa; phylum Chordata; class Amphibia; order Caudata; family Salamandridae; genus Pleurodeles; species Pleurodeles waltl. The sequence goes on along the minus strand of NC_090449.1, from coordinate 755,269,487 downwards.
GCAGGCACATTAGCCCTAGTGAAGGCCCACTGAAGCACACCTGTAGAGGAGTCCCACGTTGCTGGAACAGCAGGCAGGAGACTGTGCTTTGCATGGAAGAGTGCTGGAGGTTGGGGCTACACGGAGCCTGAAGATACCTTGGAAGAAGAGCAGACAAACCTTGGTAACTGTAGGAGTTGCAGTGCACAGGGGTACTGTCTTACAAGGAAAGGCAAGGACTTACTGTCTCCTAAGTTGGACAGCTGGTAGAGAGGACCGAGGGAACCACTCCAGTCCACCACCCTTGTTGCAGGATTCACGCAGTTCCGGAGGAGAGAGGATCTACACAGCCTGTCATTGTTGCAGTTGGTGCCTGAGGATGCAGGAGAGTGACTCATTCACCCTAAGGGAAATTCCTTCTTACTTCTTGTGCAGGCTGAAGACTCCTTACCCTCAGAGGATGCACAGACAGGAAAATGTTGCAGTTGCTGGAAGGAGCTGGAAAAACAATGCTGCAAAGCGGAGTCATCGCTGGAGTTGCAGACTGTTGGTTCCTGAAAGGTCCAGTTGGAGTCCCGGTGGCCAGAAGATGAAGTAAACGATGCAGAGGAGTCCTGGTGGAATCTTGCATGTTGAATCTGAAGACCCACCCTGGAGGGAGACCCTAAATAGCCTAGGAAGGGGGATTGTTCACCTAGCAGGGTGACCACTTATAAGGAGGGTGCTGTGACGTCACCTGCCTGACCTGGCCACTCAGATGCTCCCAGGGGCTTCTGCCCACCTTGGATTCAAGATGGCAGAATCAAGTGGCCACCTGGAGGAGCTCTGGGCACCACCCCTGGGGTGGTGATGGACAGGGGAGTGGTCACTCCCCTTTCCATTGTCCGGTTTTGCGCCTGAGCGGGGACGGGGGTCTCTGGACTGGACTGGTGCAAACCGGTTTATGAAGGAGAGCACCAAATGTGCCCTTCAAAGCATACCGGTAGCTTGGGGAGGCTACCCCTCCCAAGCCATGTAACACCTATTTCCAAAGGGAGAGGGTGTTGCCTCCCGCTCCCAAAGGAAATCCTTTGTTCTGCCTTCTTGGGCTTGAGCTGATCAAGCAGCAGGAGGGCATAGAACTGTCTGTAGGATGGCATGTAAGAAACTGGCACTTGTTGCAGTTACCCCCTTCCTCCCTCACCCAACACACTTTTAGCCTGATACTGATGCTAACTTGACTGAGAGTATGCCGGGATCCTGCTAACCAAGCCCCAGCATCAGTGTTCTTTCCCTAAAAATGTACCATTGTTTCCACAATTGGCACACCTCTGGCACACAGATAAGTCACTGATAACAGGTACCAGTGGTACCAAGGGTCCTGTGACCAGGGAGGGTCCCTAAGGGCTGCAGCATGTGTTCTGCCACCCTAAGGGACCCTTCACCAAACACATGCACACTGCCATTGCCGATTTTGTGTGTGTTGGTGGGGAGAAAAAGGCAAACTCGACATGGCATCCCCCTCAGGGTGCCATGCCCACAAAACACTGCCTGTGGCATAGGTAAGTCACCCCTCTAGCAGGCCTTACAGCCCTAAGGCAGGGTGCACTATACCACAGGTGAGGGCATAGCTGCATGAGTAAGTGCAGTGTGGCAATATTAAGTATATGGCCTGGGAGTTTGATATTTCCAGCTCCACAGCTCAATAATGGCTCCACTGAATACTGGGAAGTTTGGTATCAAACGTCTCAGCACAATAAACCCGCACTGATGCCAGTATGGGATTTATAAAAGAAATACACACAGAGGGCATCTTAGAGATGCCCCCTGTATTTTACCCAATCCCGTAGTGTAGGACTGACTGGTCTGTGCCTGCCTGCCACTAGCAGACAAGTTTCTGACCACATGGGGTGAGGACCTTTGTGCTCCTTGAGGCCAGAAACAAAGCCTGCTCTAGATGGAGGTGCTTCACACCTCCCCGCAGGAACCTTAACACCTGGCAGTGAGCTTTAAAGGCTCAGGTCTCGAATTAAAGTGCCCCAGGGCACTCCAGCTAGTGAAGATGCCCGCCCCCCGGACAAAGCCCCCACTTTTGGCTGCCAGTTTGGCGGGAAACTTAAGAAAAACAATGAGGAGTAGCCACTTCAGCTGGGACCACCCCTAAGGTGCCCAGTGCCGAGGTGGCCCTCTCCCTCCATCTTGGTTTGGAGGACTGGGACCAATAGGGATAGGAATGTGCCCCCTCCCCCCCCCCCCCCCCCCACACCCCAAAAGGAGTGGACCCAAGTAGGGTGTAGCCACCCTCAGAGGACAGTAGCCATTGGCTACTGACCTCTAACACATCCCTAAATCTTGTATTTAAGGGCTTCTCTGAACCCAGCTCACCACATTCCTGGCGACTTACAAGAAGGACTGCTAAGCTGAAATCCCCAGCACAAAAGAAGGAAGACGACAACTGCTTTAGCCCCAGCCCTACCGGCCTGTCTCCTGCAAAAAGACCTGCGGCGCGTCCAGCGAGCTCAGCAACCTCTGCCAACTCCAGAGGACTGCCCTGCACCCAAAAGGACCAATTACTCCCAAGGACAGTGGCTCAGTCTGAAAACACTTAAAACCAAGGATTTGCACCTCACTCCAGATGCGTGAGTCCTGACCCCTGTGCGCCCAACTCCCACGGCCTGTGTCCAGGTGGTCCACCCAGCAAGAAAAAGTCCCCAGGCGATTGTGAGCAAGAGCCCACCCTAGGTTGTCCCCTCCATGACGACGCCTGCAGACAGAATCTCGAGGAGACCCCTGACCGCGAGCTCCGGATGAAGTTATCCGATGCCTAAAGGACACAGTGCACCTGCCGCCCCAGACCTTGGAGAAACTGACCCCCGGTGCAGCATCGACCGGCATGTGGCCCTCCTCCCTGTCCAGCTGGTGGTTTGCCCGAGAAGCCCCCCTGGACCTCGTCTGCAGCCTCCGAGTGACCTCTTGGGTCCCCTCATGGAGTTGCATTGAAAACTCAACACCCTGTTTGCACCAGGCACCCGGCCGCCTTAGTGCTGCTGAGGGTGTGTGTTTGGTGCCTACTTGGGGCCCCTCCAGTCTCTCTTGACCCCCTCCTCCCCCCCCAGTCTGCCCTCCGAAACTGTGGGTACTTACCTGCCAGCAGACCAAGTTCTGAGTGCCCTCTGTCTCCACATTAATTTAGTTCCTCTTTGGCCTCTGCACCGGAATAGCCGCTTGTTGCTGGTAGTGGGTGTTTGGGGTTAACTTGAACCTCCAACAACGGACTACCTACACCCCGAAGATCAGAACTGTAAGTTGAATACTTACTTGCAAAACTGGACTATATTTTCTTCCACCAGAAACTGTTGAAAATCGCACTGTGTCCACTTTTAAAATAGGTTTTTGCCATTTTAAGAAAAACTGTATTCATTGTTGATTCTATGCAATGTCCTGATCATATATATGCAAAGTACCTTTTATTTTATATACTTACCTGCAAACTGAATGTTGGTTCTTGAAATAAAGTAACAAAACATATTTTTCTATATAAAGTCCTTTTGGTCTGGAGTTAAGTCATTGAGTGTGTGTTTCTTCTATTGCTTGTGTGTACAACAAATGCTGAACACTACCCTCTGATAAGCCTAACTGCTCGGCCACACTACCACAAATAGAGCATTAGTATTATTTATTTCAGCCTCTGTCAAGCCTCTGGGGAACCCCTGGACTTTGTACACACTATGGGGGTCATTATGACCCCGCGGGTGAGTGTTAATGTGGCAGTAGTACCGCCAACAGTCTAGCACGACATAACGCCACATTATGAGAATGGTGGGTTGGCTGCAGCCAACCCGCCACTTCCCCACACATACCGACATGGTGGTATCAGCTGCTGGGCCGGAGATTTCAATCTCCAGCTGGTGGCCAGCACAGTACCGCCGGCGGCATTATGAGCCAGCTTCCACCATGGTTTTTGTGGTGTTAGCAATGCCAAGAAAACCATGGCAGTAGGCCCTACCAGTGACAGGGAATTCCTTCCCTGTCTTCGGTAGACAGCTCCTCCCCCAACACACACCTGACACCCCGCCCCCCTTCATCCAAATCCCTCCCACCCCCATACACACACACACACTTCTCCACCCCTGACATTCAAATACATCCCCACCACCCCTGATCCAAACACATACATCACACACACCCATACATGCACACACCCGCAGACACGCACCACACATACACCCAATCACTCACACTGGCATACACGCATACTTCAGACATGCTCGTACACATTCAAACACACAATCGCGCAAGACATGCACTCACTTGACCATTCTTACATGCATACACCCACGCACACAACACACACAGACACATACACACACACTCACTCAGACATTCATGCACACACACACAACACCCCCCACCCTTTCGCCCCCCTCCCCTGTTGGAAGCCCGACTCACCTTTGTCGAGCAGGTATTCCAGCAGGAAACGGGAAGGGGCACTGCTACCGCCAGCAGCGCCCCGACAGCAGAATACCACAAGGCCGTATTACTTGTCATAATACGGCTGGCAGCATTCTACTGGCGTGGCAGTGCTGGTGGTAGCAGTGCTACCTTACCACCGTCCGCCACCATGAACTCTGACGGATTTCCACCCTTCTTGTGGCAGACGCCCGGCAGTGCTCATAATATGGTGGACTGATGGTAGCCACGGTAACGGTATGTTGGCGGCTATCACCACGGCAGTAGGCGGTTTTTACCGCTGATGTCAAAATGACCACCTATATCTCATTTTGATATAGTATATAGAGTCAGCTTCCTACATGGCAGCAACGCGGGCTGCCTGGAAAAACCCTTCAAACTGGTAGGTTCTCTAAGGATCCCCCAGAGTGCATGGAATCATACAACCAATACTGGCAGCAGTATTGGGATATGATTCCGACATGTTTGATGCCAAACGTGCCCAAATTAGGAGTTACCATTATGTAGCTGGACACAGGTGAACTGTGTCCGGTACACGGGTAAAATGGCTTCCCCACACTTAAAAAGTCCATGAAAATGGAGCTGAAGATTGTAGGGACACCTCTGCTCATGCAGGGGTTCCCTCACACACAGGTACTGCACCCTACCCTCTGGGCTAGGAGGGCCTGCAATAGGAGTGACTTACAGTGACCTGCAGTGAAAGGGTGCATGCACCTTTTCACGCCGGCTGCATGCCAAGCCTGCAGACACATTTTGCCTGGACTCCCATGGGTGGCATAATACATGCTGCAGCCCATGGGGATCCTCTGGTGCCCCAATGCCCTGGGTACCTGTAGCAAAGTACCATCTTGCCTGGCATGTTACCCCCATATTTCACTGTATGTATGTTGTTTTAGTCCTTGTGTCACTGGGACCCTGCCAGGCAGGGCCCCAGTGCTCATAGTATGTGCCCTGTGTGTGTTCCCTGTGTGATGCCTAACTGTCTCACTGAGGCTCTGCTAACCAGAACCTCAGTGGTTATGCTCTCTCCGCTTTCCAGATTTGTCACTAACAGGCTAGTGACTAAATTTACCAATTCACATTGGCATACTGGTACACCCATATAATTCCCTTGTATATGGTACTGAGGTAGCCAGGGTATTGGGGTTCCAGGAGATCCCTATGGGCTGCAGCACTTCTTTTGCCTCCCATAGGGAGCTCTGACAATTCTTACACAGGCCTGCCACTGCAGCCTGCGTGAAATGACATCCAAGTTATTTCACAGCCATTTACCACTGCACATAAGTAACTTATAAGTCACCTATATGTTTAACCTTCACTTAGTAAAGGTTGGGTGCCAAGTTACTTAGTGTGTGGGCACCCTGGCACTAGCCAAGGGGACCCCACATCATTCAGGGCAAATTCCCCGGACTTTGTGAGTGCGTGGACACCATTACACGCGTGCACTATACATAGGTCACTACCTATGTATAGCGTCACAATGGTAACTCCGAACATGGCTATGTAACATGTCTAAGATCATGGAATTGTCACCCCAATACCATTCTGGTATTGGGGGACAATTCCGTGATCTTCCGGGTCACAGGTACAGAACCCAGGTACTGCCAAACTACCTTTCCGGGGTCTCCACTGCAGCTGCTGTTGCTGCCAACCCCTCAGACAGGTTTCTGCCCTCCTGGGGTCCAGGCAGCCCTGGCCCAGGAAGGCAGAACAAAGGATTTCCTCTGAAAGAGGGTGTTACACCCTCTCCCTTTGGAAATAGGTGTGAAGGGCTGGGGAGGAGTGGCCTCCCCAGCCTCTGGAAATGCTTTGATGGGCACAGATGTTGCCCATCTCTGCATAAGCCAGTCTACACCGGTTCAGGGATCCCCCAGCCCTGCTCTGGTGTGAAACTGGACAAAGGAAAGGGGAGTGACCGCTCCCCTGACTAGTACCTCCCAGGGGAGGAGCCCAGAGCTCCTCCAGTGTGTCCCAGACCTCTGCCATTTTGGAAACAGAGGTGTTGGGGGCACACTGGACTGCTCTGAGTGGCCAGTGCCAGCAGGTGACGTCAGAGGCTCCTTCTGATAGGCTCTTACCTCTCTTGGTAACCTATCCTCCTTCCTTAGTAGCCAAACCTCCTTTTCTGGCTATTTAGGGTCTCTGATTTGGGGAATTCTTCAGATAACGGATGCAAGAGCTCACCAGAATTCCTCTGCATCTCCCTCTTCACCTTCTACCAAGGATCGACCGCTGACTGCTCCAGGACATCTGCAAAACTGCAACAAAGTAGCAAGACGACTACCAGCAACATTGTAGTGCCTAATCCTGCCGGCTTTCTTAACTGTTTCCAGGTGGTGCATGCTCTGGGGGTAGCCTGCCTACACCCTGCACCAGAAGCTCCGAAGAAATCTCCCGTGGGTCGACGGAATCTTCCCCCTGCTAACGCAGGCACCAAATGACTGCATCACCGGTCCTCTGGGTCCCCTCTCATCCTGACGAGCGTGGTCCCTGGAACACAGCAACTCTGTCCAAGTGGCGCCCACAGTCCAGTGACTCTTCAGTCCAAGTTTGGTGGAGGTAAGTCCTCGCCTCCCCACGCCAGACTGCAAGGCTGTGTACTGCGTGATTTGCAGCTGGTCCGGCTCCTGTGCACTCTTCCAGGATTTCCTTCGTGCACAGCCTAGCCTGGGTCCCCAGCACTCTGTCCTGCAGTGCACAACCTTCTGAGTTGTCCTCTGACGTCGTGGGACCCCCTTTTGTAACTTCGCGTGGACTCCGGTTCACTCTTCTTCTAAGTGCCTTTTGGGGTACTTATGCGGGTGCTGCCTGCTTCTGTGAGGGCTCTCTGAGTTGCTGAGCGCCCCCTCTGTCTCCTCCTCCAAAAGGCGACATCCTGGTCCTTCCTGGTCCTCAGCAGCACCCAAAAACCTCTACCGCAACCCTTGGAGCTAGCAAGGCTTGTTTGCGGTATTTCTGCAAGCTTCATCGCGACGTGGGACATCTGTCTTCCAAAGGAGAAGTCTCTAGTCCTCTTCTTTCTTGCAGAACTCCAAGCTTCTTCCATCCGGAGGCAGCTTCTCCTTGCACCTTCATCCGGGATTTCCTGGGCTCCTGCCACCCCTGGACACTGTTGCGACTATTGGACTTGGTTCCCTTGCCTTGCAGGTCCTCAGGTCCGGAAATCCGTTGTCAGTGCACTGATAGTGTTTGTTCTTCTTGCAGAATCCCCCTATCACAACTATTGTGCTCTCTGGGGGTAGTAGGTGCACTTTACTCCTACTTTTCAGGGTCTAGGGGTAGGGTATCTTGGACACCCTGACTGTTTTCTTACAGTCCCAGCGACCCTCTACAAGCTCCCATAGGTCTGGGGTCCAATCGTGATTTGCATTCCACTTTTGGAGTATATGGTTTCTGTTGCCCCTATACCTATGCTTGCCTATTGCAACCTATTGTAATTCTACACTGTTTGCATTACTTTTCCTGCTCTTACTTACCTAATTTTGGTTCGTGTAACTTGTGTATAGTACTTATCTTCTTACTGAGGGTACTCACTGAGATATTTTTGGCATATTGTCATAAAAATAAAGTACCTTTATTTTTAGTAACTCTGTGTATTGTGTTTTCTTATGATATTGTGCATATGATATAAGTGGTATAGTAGAAGCTTTGCATGTCTCCTACTTCAGCCTAAGCTGCTTTGGCATAGCTACCTTCTATCAGCCTAAGCTGCTAGAAACACCTCTTCTCTACTAATAAGGGATAACTGGACCTGGCACAAGGTGTAAGTACCTTTGGTACCCACCACAAGACAGGCCTGCCTCCTACAGTACCTAGGTACCATATACTAGGTACTTAGACGGGGCACCAGTACGCCAATTATGGGGTGTACTAAGTCAGGAACAACCAAATTTAGAGGGAGAGAGCACAGTCACTGGGTTCCTGGTTAGCAAGGTCCCAGTGAACACAGTCAAAACACACTGACAGGAGGCAAAAAAGTGGGGGTAACCATGCCAAAAAGAGGGTACTTTCCTACAGTCCGTTCAGACATCAACGCTACCAAACAACCCGGGCCCATGGGTGGTGTCAATCCTATACTGACCTCCGATTCCCTCTACGGCAGGGCCCTTGGTCCCTCGATTGGGTTTAGACCCTTATTCTTCAGTGTCTGAATTCAGCGGGGGTATAGAGGAGTAGCCTAGCCCTTTAGAATATCAGCTGGAAGATCCTATGGACTGGGCTCAGGAATTGGGCAAAGCCAGTGGGTTGGATACCTCACCTAATGCTTTCTCCCTTTATCGTGGATACGGAGGAGGGAGCTTCTTACTCCATGGTGGAGAGAAGAGCAGCAGAGATCTTGGGCCTTGAGCTGACAGGATTACCCTCCTGACTGAAGTGCTTCAACCTGGGGCTTCCACATCAGAACCCCTTTTGCCCTTTAATGAAGCCCTCACTGATGTCCTGCTGGGAACATAGCCCAGTACAGTGGCCCTGTTAATAGGTCACTCGTCAGGCGCCATAGGCCTGCACCAAACGACCCGGCTTTCCTGCCCCAACACCCTACCCCCAAGAGCTTGGTCATCCATGCCCCAACATCCCATGGTGCATTCCCTTCCGCTCCCCCAGATAGGCAATCGAAGAGGCTGGACCATCTTGGGAAGAAGTTATTTTCTTCCTCCATCCTGGCATTGTGGTCGATGGACACTGCATGCCTTTAGGGCTGTTACACCCATAATTTATGCAACATGGTCGCCAAGTGCTTCCACACCAGGCCATTCTCTCCCAAGCTGTTGCTGATGGGAAAGACACAGCAAAGTTTACCACAAGATGTGGGTGGATACGACCAACTCTATAGGCACATGGGCTGCTTCAACGGTGGCTTTGAGACGCCACACCTGGTTACGTACATCCGACTTTTCAGGGGATGTCCAATCTACTCTGCTGGACATGCCCTTTGATGGCACACGTCTCTTGAGGGACAAAGCAGACTCTGTACTCTAGCACTTTAGGGAGTCTCAGGCTATGGTTCTGTCTCTTGGCCTTGCGGCTGCCCCTCACCCCCTTCAATCTGCTTTTTGCCCCTTTCGTGGCTACAGAAGGGGCACCCAACCATGTCCGCTCCCTGCCAGCCACTATGCTGTACATGCTGCACAGCCTTTAAGTGGCCGAGGACATGGGATCCAGCGTTTGCGTGGATCTGGGAGCCAGCAGTCTAGCCAGCCCACCTCTCCTCCCCTGCTGCAGTCTCCAAGTTTTTCTGATCTTGTGCTTTCCCACCACGGACCAGTTGGCGGCAGGATTTGCCATTACCTGCCCCACATGACCATCACGTCAGACATGTGGGTTTTGCAAATAGTCTGAAGGGGCTACTCCCTCCCCTTCGAAACTAACCTTCCTGCCATGCCACCATTCTATGATCGCATGACTGAGGATCACTTGGCATTTCTCCGCGAGGAGGTTACAGCTGTCTTGGCCAAGGGAGCCACAGAGATGGTCCCTGTGCCAGAAGTAGGTCAGGGTTGGTATTCCCTCTACTTTCTGGTGCCCAAAAGGACAAGGGCCTCTGTTCTAGCTAAGACTTCTGGTTCCTCAATCTCTTCCTCAGGAAGGAGAAGTTCATAATGCTCATTCTGGCTCAGGCCCTACCCACCCTGGACCCTGGAGACTGGATGGTAGTGTTAGACTTGCAGGACGCTTACTTCCATGTTCCCGTCCTACCTGCCCACAGACGTTACTTGCAGTTAGTGGTAGGTCACAAGCATTTTCAATTCACTGTGCTCCCCTTTGGCCTTAGCAGCGCCCCTCTGGTGTTCACCAAAGTGATGGCTAAGGTTGCAGCTCATCTGCGCAGGTTGAGGATTTCAGTCTTCCCCTACCTCGAAAACTGGCTGTTAAAGGCGAGCTTGTCCCAGGCTGTCTTCTCCCAGGCTGTCTTCTCCCACCTCCAGACTACGTCAGACCTCCTGCATTCACTAGGGTTCACTATAAACGTGCTGAAGTCACACTTAACTCCCTCTCAGGTGCTCCCTTTCATCAGAGCTGTTCTGGACACAGTGCAGTTTCAGGGCTACCCTCCAGAGCGGTAAGTCCAGGATATTCATGCTATGATATTGATGTTTCAGCCTTTATCCTGGATTTCGGTGAGAATGACTGAGGCTGCTGGGCCTCGTGGCCTCCTGCATCCTGCTGGTGACTCATGCCAGATGACATTTGCAGGCTCTGCAGTGGGATCTGATGGTACAGTGGACACAGCATCAGAGAAATCTCTCCGTCATGGTCCAGATCTCGGAGGGGACTGCACAAGAACTGCAGTTAGTGGCTTTTGAACCGCCATTGGGTCAGAGACAGAGCTCCTTCCCCAACCAGATGCGACTGAAGTGACAGATGGCGTCACTCCTGGGATGGGGTGGCCATATGGGAGAGGTGGAGTTCAGAGGCGTCTGTTATCTGGCAGAGTCCAAGCTCCATATCCACCTTTTGGAGTTCAGGGCTATCAGACTAGCATTGAAAGCATTCCTTCCCTCTCTCAACAGGAAAGTGATGCTAGTGTTCACGAGCAACACCACTGCAGTGTGGTACTGCAACAAACAGAGTGGAGTTGTGGACCCTTTGTCAGGAGGCTCTTTGCCTCTGGACATGGCTGGAACATCAGGGTATATCCCTGGTGGTTCAACATCTGGCGGTCTTTCTGAACATCAGAGCAGACATACTCGGCCATGAGTGCCTGGTTGATCACGAATGGCATCTCCATCCAAAGGTGGCACAAGGCTTCTTTCAACAGTGTGAAGAGCCTTGGTTAGATCTGTTTACTTCAGCAGAGAACACACAATGTCAGCTGTTTTGGGTGTTGGAGTTTCCAAGGTGGCACTCGCTCGACAATGCTTTTTGTCTCGAGTGGAACCTCCACCAAAATGGTATATACCTGTCGATGGAATACATTTGTGGCATGGTGCACAGACAAGCCTATTGATCCCATCTCTGCTGCTCTTTTTTGGGGTTCTTTTGTTTGTTCTTTCTCTAGCCCATCAAGGCTCTGCTCTGGGCACCCTCAAGGGTTATTTCTTGCCTGACCAACCCTCCTGTTTTAATCTCCCATTGTGTGACAATTTATCAAGGGTCTTACCCATCTCTTTCCTCTTTCTTTGTTCATAATGTCCCAGTTGGATTTGAATTTAGTTCTCACTTATCTGATGTGCGCTCCCTTTGAGCCACTTCACTATTGTCCACCACCTCTGCTCGCAGAGTGAGTGAGTTGCAGGGTATTTCTTCTAAGTCTCCTTTCCTTTCCATCCACCCTGACAAGGTGGTGCTTCATACTAGGGCTTCTTTTCTTCCTAAAGTGGTCACGCCCTTTCATGTAAGGCAATCCATCACCTTCCCTACTTTTTACATGCCCCTACATCCCTCTAAAGAAGAGGAGAGACTCCACCGCCTGGACCCAAAAAGAGCGCTGTCATTCTACCTCAATCGTACTCAAGAGTTCCAGGTAGATGATCAACTCTTTGTGGGCTATGTGGGCACAAAGAAACATCAGGCAGTGCAGAAAAGAGCCTTCTCAAGATGAATTGTTCTCTGCTTTAAAATATGCTACACTTTGGCTAAGATGGAACAACCTTAGGGTTTGCTTGCTCACTATACCAGGGCAAGAGCTGCCACCACTGCATTAGCACATGAAGTTCCAGTCCTGGATATCTGCTAGACAGCAACATGGGTGCCCTTGCTTATGTTCACTTAACACTACTGCCTGGACAGTGTGGTCTGCAGGGACGGCTACTCTGGCCGTTTGGTCCCGTAGGAATTCCTAGTATGGTCTTAGTTCACAGACCCACTGTAATAGGGTTGCGGTAACCCTGTCACCGAATGAGGAAACAGGCCGATATTGTACCCCAGGGGTGCTGGCGAGAGGAAAGAGGGCCAGACTCTTTTCAAAAACTCTGATTTCTGGGTTAAGGGAGGTGCGACGGAGAAGGAGAACACGGAAGTGCAGGGAGGCGTGGCGGAGAAGGAGAACGCCGGAGTGCCGGGAGAGGCAAAGAAGCAGAAGGACGCTGTGCAGAGTGAGGAACAAGGTAAAGGACCGAACAGCGGGGACGACAAGGCGACTGGGACCGAGACGACCGTCATGAGCGAGAACAAAGGAGCAACCGACGCGTGTCGCGAAGACACCAGCGCGGGACAAGACGAAAAACCCAGTCACATCCCTGGAGGGACGTGGCTCAGGCAGGTACGTGCATGTATACAGAACCCCACAGGGTATTGGTGAAAGTGGGGAGGCGGGAAGGACAACTTGGGAGATGAGAACGAGCAGATTTAGAGAGGGAAAGGGATCCCTGTACACCTGGGCTTGCCCTACAGCACTACTATGCCTTAAAAGGTTATTATGTTGACGCTCACCACAATGTGATTACATTGTACTTTGCCATTTTACCACACTGTACTTCTTACTAACACTATTTGCCCGCTCCTGCCTACCTATTTTTTTTTATATAACGAGAAGGTAAGAGAAAGGGATCCACTTACCTCTTTATCCTGGTTCTGTTTTCCCGCATGGTTCTGCCACCGTTGGAGGTGACTCAAGAGGAGAAAAACCTAAAAGAAGAAAAGGAAACAAAGGGACATCAGACACAACAAACTGAGAAAACCCAAGTCCAAATAAGACAAGAGGAAAAAGGACTATAAAAAGAGATAAAGAAAAAAAAGTAGATTAAGACCAATTACCTGTACATACAGAACTTCAAATAAATTCATCCAGTATAAGAACCGGTTGTATCTTTTCTTTTGTTTTCCACAAATATCCCCAAAATAACCCATCACACCCACTTCCGGGGGTGGTGTTGCTTTGGTATCTATTCTAAGTTAAGGAATCTGCAACTAAAAGTTTTTATCAGATGAACACGTTACTTACCTTGGGTAACGATTTATCTGGTAGAGACATATTCTTGCTGCAGATTCCTTATCGACCCATCCTCCCTGCTCGGCAAACGGATTTCTAGGGACAGGGACTTACCTTTGAGGGCCCTCGTTCTGGCGCATCAATATCGGTGTTCTTCATGGCTCAGCACTTCTGGCGTGGAAAGTCCTAAAAAGAAACGGATATCCGCGTGCCGGCACTTACGTACAACCCGCAACGACCTATCCGGTGACCACGACGCCAACAACAGACAGTTGACCCACCCCACCTGATGGTGCACTAGGGTTCTGCTTGAAGAAAAATCTCCTGATCCAGGCTGACACCTGGGGGAAATTCTAAGAGGAATCTGCAACTAGAATATGTCTCTACCAGATAAATAGTTACTGTATGAAAGTCCCACTGTTGCCATGGTTACCCTCCCACTTTTTGCCTAGTGTTGATGCCAACTTTGAAAGTGTGCTGGGACCCTGCTACCAGGCTACAGCACCAGTTTTCTGTCCCTAAAACTGTACCTTTGTTTCCACAATTTTAACAACCCTGACACACAGTTAAGTCCCTTGTAAAAGTACCAAGAGGCCTGTGACCAGGAAAGGTCTCTAAAGGCTGCAGCATGTTTTTGCCACCCTGGGAGTCACCTCACTCAGTGCATGCACAGTGACTTGCAGCTTTTGTGTGCTGGTGGGGAGAAAGACAGTCGACATGGCACCCCTCTCAGGTTGCCATGCCCACAAACCACTGCCTGTGGCGTAGGTAAGTCAGCCCTCTAGCAGGCCTTACAGCCCTAAAGCAGGGTGCACTATACCACAGGTGAGGGCATAGCTGCATGAGCAATATGCCCCTACAGTGTCCAAGTCCATTCTTAGACATTGTAAGAGCAGGGTAGCCATATTAAGTATATGGTCTGGGCGTTTGTCATTACGAACTCCACAGCACCATAATGGCTTCACTGAATACTGGGAAGTTTGGTATTGAGCTTCTCAGCACAATAAACCCACGCTGATGCCAGTGTGGGATTTATTGAAAAATGGACACAGAGGGCATTTTAGAGATGCCCCCTGTATGTCAGCCCAACTGCTAGTGTAGCACTGACCGGTCTTTGCCAGCCTGCCACTTTCAGACGAGTGTCTGACCACATGGGGTGAGTGCCTTTGTGCACTCTGTGACCAGAAACAACACCTGTCCTGCGTGGAGGTGCTTTACACCTCCCCCTGCAGGAACTGTAACACTTGGTGGTGAGCCTCAAAGTCTCAAGCTTCGGGTTACAGTGCCCCAAGGCACTCCAGCTAGTGGAGATGCTCGCCCCCTGGACAAAGCCCCACTTTTGGCAGCAAGTCCGGTGGGAAAATTAGGGAAAACAGGGAGGAGTGACCACCCCAGCCAGGACCACTCCTAAGTAGCCAGAGCTGAGGTGACCCCCCCCCCCCCCCTGCAGAATCCTCCATCTTGGTTTGGAGGACAGGGACCCATAGGGAGAGGAATGTGCCCCCCTCCCCAAAGGGAGTGGGCACAGAAAGGGTGTAGCCACCCTCAGGGACAGTAGCCATTGGCTACTGTCCTCTGACCCCTAACATGCCCCTAAATCTAGGATTTAAGGGCCTTCCTGAACCCAGCTGACTAGATTCCTGGTGACCTACGAGAAGAAACACTGCTAAGCTGAAACCCCCAGCAGAGAAGAAGGAAAATGACAACTGCTTTGGCCCCAGCCCTACAGGCCTGTTTCCCCTTCAAAGAACCTGGAAAAAAGACCAGCAACGTGTCCATCTGGCCAAGCGACCTCTGCCAACTCCAGAGAACTGCCCTGCAATTAAAAGGACCAACAAACTCCTGAGGACAGCGGCTCTGTCTAAAAGAAACCTACAACTAAGGACTCCCACTTTACTCTGGATGCGCAAGTCCTGACCCCTGTCAACCCGCGGCCTGTGTCCAGATGGTCCACCCAGCAAGAAGAGGTCCCTAGGCGATTGTGAGCAAGAGCCCACCCTGGGTTGACCCTTCCAAACCTCCACGATGACGTCTGCAGAGGGAGTCCAGAGGACCCTCTCCGACCGCACAGGCCGGATGAAGATAACCAACACCTGAAGAACCACTGCACCCGCAGCCCCCAGGCCTTAGAGACACTGACCCTTGGTGCAGCATCGACCAGTAGGCGGTCCTCCTCCCTGCCCAGCCGGTGGTGTGCCCGAGAAGCCCCCTGGACCTTGTCTACAGCCTCAGAGTGACCCCCGGGGTCCCCTCATAGAGTTGCATTGAAAACCCGGAGCCCTGTTTGCATCCTGCACCCGACCACCCTAGTACCGCTGTGGGTGCATGTTTGGTGCCTATTTTGGGTCCCTCCAGTGCTCTCTTGAACCCCCCGGTCTGCCCACTGAAACAGCGGGTACTTACCCGCCAGCAGACCAAGTTCTAAGTGCCCCCTATCTCCATAGGAGCCCACGTTAATTTGGTGCCTCTTTGACCTCTGCACCCGACCGGCCCCGTGTTGGTGGTGGTGGATGTTTGAGATTAACTTGAACCCCCAACGATGGACTACCTAAACCCTGGAGATAGGAACTGTAAGTTGTATACTTACCTGCAAAACTGTACTATATTTTCTTCACCCAGGAACTGTTGAAAAATGCACTGTCCACTTTTAAGATAGCTTTTTTCCATTAGAAGAAAAACTGTATACATTGTGGATTCTATTCAAAGTCCTGATCATATAGAAGCAAAGTACCTTTTATTTTATGTACTTACCTGCAAACTGAATCCTGTGGTTCTAGAAATAAAGTAACAAAACATATTTTTCTATATAAAATCCTACTGATCTGGAGTTAAGTGATTGAGTGTGTGTTTACAACAAATGCTTAACACTACCCTCTGATGAGCCTAACTGCTGGACCACACTACCACAAATAGAGCATTAATATTATCTATTTCAACCTCTGGGGAACCCCTGGGCTCTGTGCACACTATAGCTTATTTTGATATAGTATATACAGAGCTAGCTTCCTACAGTTACCAAAGGTAAGTAAGTTGTTCTTTATTCCTCGCATTGTGTGGCGAAGGAACCTGGTCATTCTTATCCACTCTGCCCATATACTTATGGTAATCAAGCATACTGGTGGACTTGTGAACTTCGGCCATCTGCCCCCAAACCGTGACGGGGGAAGTGCTCCCATCATGAATTATAATGAGCATTTACCCATCACGCCCATCAGAAAATGTGACTGCAAGCAGATCGTTGGAACGCAGTGCAGTGCTGTGGGATTTCTGGAGCTTCTTACAAAGAACTTCCTGCTGAAATCCTTTGTGGCGCCAATGAACCGTATTGCATACCGCAGCTTTGTGCATCTCTGAACAGTTCTACACCCATACAGAAGCTGTCTACATAAAACTTAAACCTGTTTTGAAGGAGTGGCAGGACAAACTCCCATGCAATCTTTCCTGTGAGTCCTTGCATTAGAGGGCAACTTAAAGTTTAGAGTGGAGTCCTTACCTGAATACCCTCTCAAGCTGTACACATAGCTAGAAGAGGGCTCACACAGCATGTACAGCAGCCGTTCTTTGTACAGGATCAAGGACTTATCAATCTCTATATTCTTTCCAGGAGTATAGCTCTCTGGAAACCTAGCAGACAAATGTTCCACGACAGGCCAAATTTTGAATTACCTGTCATGGTCTGGATCGTCCCAGGGCAGTACAGGAGAGTTGTCATTGACATGCAGCATATGCTGCAGTAGCAAAAAATGATCTCTGCTTATGTTCGGTGTGAAGATGGGAGTTACCCAAACACTGTGAGAAGACCAGTAGGACTGCAAGCCTGGATTGTGCGTGTTAGAAATGGAGTCTCTAGTTGGCAGAAATATACAACCTTGTCCAAGTCGGGACCACAATCCTAGTCAGGGTAAGTCACACACAATCCAAATTATCCTGTGCCCACCATCTGGTAGCTTGGCACTGAGCAGTCAGGCTTAACTTAGAAGGCAATGTGTAAAATATGTGCGCAATAAATCATGCAATAACAAAGTGAGACTACCACAAAAATACACCACACAGGTTTAGAAAAATATAGGATATTTATCTGATTAAATTAAGGTCAAAACAATTTGATAATCGCAAGTTGAAATATCACTTTTGTAATAAGAAGAGTCTTTACTTCTTAAAAGTAACAATTGTCTCTTGCAAGCACAAACTACCTGGTTTGCATCAAAATTACACGCACGAGGACTGCAGAGGAAGAGATGCATGGAAAAAGGTAAGTGTGAGTCAGATTTCTGGGCGCACACAGATGATGCGTTGATTCTTTTCCATGCGGCAAGGGCTTTGCATCGAAATCCGGAGCCCAGACTTGAATCCTCTTCGCGATGCGGGGTCTTTTGACACCCAGGGATGATGCATGGAAATCCTGGGCGTGCAGGGCAAAGTCACAGGTGCCGCGTCAATCTGGTGGGCGATGCGTCAAAATTTATATCACACAGCAGGCGCTGTGTTGATTCTTCTCGCAGGAAGTTGGGCTGCGTCGTTCTGGCTCAGCGATGCGTTGATCCAGTGGGCTGTGCATCAAAGTTCCGGTCGCACCACTGGCACTGCGTCAATCTCCACTCGGGGACCCAGGCTGCATAGTTCCAGTTCAGCGATGTGTGATTATTTCACCGCTAGTCAGGCTGTGCGTCGATTCCAGCAGGGTGTGCGTCGATTTTTGCTGCACAAGAAGTTATTTGCAGAGATTAACACTCTTTGGCCTTGGGACTTCAGGAAACGGGAGGCTAGCTCAACCCAAGCCCTTGAAGAGCAGTTCTCAGCAGAGCCAGAGGCCAGCAAGGCAGCAGAGCAACAGCAGGGCAGCAGTCCTTTGCAGCAAAGCAGTCCAGGTGAGTCTTTTGGGCAGCTAGGCAGCTTCTCTTGGCAGGTTGCAGGTTCTGGTGCAGTGTGTCTGTCCCAGGAAGTGTCTAAATTGGTAGTGTCAGGGACCCGGTTTATGGACCCAAAAATGCCTTTGAAGTGGGGGAGACTTCAAAGAGTGGTTTTGAAGTGCACAAGGTCCCCTTTCAATACAATCCTGTCTGCCAGGATCCCAGAAGAGGGTTTGGTAGTCCATTGTGTGACGGCAGGCCACTTTACTTTGAAATGTAAGTGTCGGGCCCTCCACCCTTCCAGCCCAGGAAGATCCATTCAGTGTGCAGATGTGTGCAGGTGTGACTGAGCATCCTGTTTTTGTGATTGTCTGGGTGAAATGCACAAGGGAGCTGTCAACCAGCCCAGCTAAGACGTGGATTGGAGACAGGCTGTAAGGCACAGAAGGATTTTAAGTGCAGAGAAATGCTCCCTTTCTAAAAATGGCATTTCTAAAATAGTAATGTAAACTTCAACCTCACCAGTCAGCAGGATTTTGTATTACCATACTAAATATGACCTGTCTACTTTCTGATCAGAATCCACCACTCAAACGATATATGAGGGTAGCCCTAATGTTAGCCTATAAAAGGAGCAGGCCTCACAGCAGTGGAAAACGAATTTAGGAGTTTTCCACTACCAGGACATATAAAACACCCAGGTATATGTTCTACCTTTTACCTACACAGCACCATCACCTATGGGTTACCTAGGGCCTGCCTTAGGGGTGAGATATGTGTGGAAAAAGGGTAGTTTAAGGCTTGGCAACTACTTTTAAGTCGAAGTGGCAGTGAAACTGCACACACAGACCTTGCATTGGCAGGCCTGAGACATGGTTAAGGGGCTAATTTTTAAGGGTGGCACAGTAAGTGCTGCTGGCCCACTAGTAGCATTTAATTTACAGGCCCTTGGCACATGCAGTGTACTTTACTATGGACTTACAAGTAAATTAAATATGTCAGTTGGGTAGGAGCCAATGTCACCATGTTTTTAAAGGGAGAGAGCATATGCACTTTAGCACTGGTTAGCAGTGGTAAAGAGTGCAGAGTTCTAACACTAGCAAAAACCGTGTCAAAACGTGGAGGGAGGCAGGCAAAATGTTGGGGTGACCACCCTAAGGCTGTCAGGTCTGACAGTGCTCTAACCCCAGTTTGAGCGCAAGGCCCAAAACTCCTCAAGTAAAGTGGGAATCAGCTGGTATCCCGTAGAATGACGCCTTAGAGTACCTCCATGCTCCCTCAAATTGTTTGGCATGCAGATTTGTTTGCTGCACAATTTGCTCAAGGAAGTCATCATCCAAAAAGAGATGGAAGTAGTCAGTTGTTAAAAATTCATATCAACTTTGCATCCAGTGTTGCTGGTGAAAAGCGGAATTTGGGGGCTGAACTCAATTGGGTGCTGCCAAAGGAGCAGTTTGTCTGTGCTTACCACTGCACGTGCCTGCTCTCTGGGTTGGTTTAATCTGCTATGGTCGCTCCGCTGCACAGACTGTGCTTGCAAAGAAACAGCACGACTGTCCTCATGTCCCTCCAAATCGCTGGGAGATGAGTTGCCGTTTGGAACTCCACTGACTAAAAAATCATTTCCAGATTCTGCTCCATTTTCCTCTCCCTCAGATGTTTTTTTTTTTTTTTTTTAATATATATATATGTGTGCTTTTCACAGGGCGGGTGCAGCTCTCCTGGGAGGGTGGGGGGGTTGTTTCCCTTGGAGGTATTTTCAGCTACCTCCCAAGGGACAAAACACATTCCCAGATAAAAATGAGGACCGATTAGGGCCGACACCAATCAGGAGGGCCAAACAATTTCACTTTCGTATATTTTTTTTTTTTTGTCTTACTTTTTACTTCACCCCCTTGGAAATACGCACATTCTTTATTAATATTGCCTCCCCTCCTCACCCGTCTTCCCCCCCCCTTCCTCTCCTTCCCCCTCCCCCCCCAAAAGAAAACACTGGTACCTGGTGGCATAGTTGGGTTACCTTTCTGTGGATCTCAGTGCAGTCTCAATCCATAGCCAGGAAACAGTTTCAGGGAGGCCTCATTGGAAAGGCGAGAAAATCCTGTCTCTCGTGAGGCCTCTATGAAACCTGTGGAGCCCTTTTTAGGCATTTTTCCCAACAGGAATAGAGTGCATACCTGCTCCTTTTCACCGCTCTGGTGGAGGATCTGCCTGACAACCACATCTAATGGATCAACAGGGTTAGTACGGTTTGTGTCATAGCCTTTTCATAAAGGCTGTTTGATTGCTAGGAGCTTCAGATTTACCTGTTCCACTGTGACATTGCAAAAAATTGTGTCTTTTGTATTGATTTGCCAGGAAGCCCCCTATTAGCACCTCAAATATATCAAGACTTTCCTTATACTTCCATTTACTTATTAGTGCCTTCTTTTGTTTGCTTCTCAAATGAGATCCCTCAAAATACTGAGATTTCATTGTAGCTTTATAGTGAATTACTCCCCCTAACATTTCATTTATATTTTTTCTCTTTTCAGGATTCCTATGAAAGAGCTCAAGCAATCTTGAAAACGCATGCCAAGGAGCACAAGAACTTGGCTGAAGCACTGCTAACCTATGAGACTTTAGATGCCAAAGAAATCCAGATGATCCTTGAGGGGAAAAAACTGGAACTACGATGATACATGACCGTATGGTGTTTGAGGTCCATAGAACTGTCACTCTTGCAGTGCTCTGTAATGCAGCATACTTTTGTTATTTCTGCAATGTATGTTCATTCCCCTTCTATCCAAGTACACCCGAATGCTACACACAAAATAGTTGTTACAATTACTTAGTTTCCATTTATTTAAAAAAAAAAAAAAGTCAGTAAGAGTGTCCAGACGAAAACAAATGTACACACAGGAAATTCTCAGGACTTTGCCCGTCACGTTATGTTGACCTCAATAGCATCTTACATTTCTCTGTAATTAGAAGAACTTTTTGTCATGGCCTTGGCTCAGGTGCTTCTGTTTTGAAGAATTTTGCCAACTTGTCTGACCAGCAGTTATTTTCTTAAGACATAAAGCCCCTCTCTACGAGTTATCGTCACATTAGATATTCAAGGCTCCTGGGTGTCTACAGAAGCAAAGAGCTACTCTTTGTAGATCTAGTTAGACCTGCCGATACCCAGAAAATGTCGTTTGACTGCGGTGACTATGCGTAAATTGTGCAGAGGAGACCCTACTTAACAGACACAGCTGCTATCCCATCCGCTCTGACTCACTTCAAAATATTGTTTCTTCTAACTCTTGAACCCGGACAGTTTTGAAAACGAATTATGAGGTGTGGGGTATGGTGATGTTGACTGTATGCTTTACAATTAAGTTCGGCTTTAATTTTAGAAAACAATCACATTTTTAGATGAAGCACTCTGGGCAAAAAAATATTGCTGTATAGAACAACTATCTCAGTGCAAGATCGCCTGTCAGCAAAGAACCCTATGAAAATGTGTCGACTTTTTACTCATTGTTTATATTTCTTGGTGGCTTCGGGCATCCTGGCATGATCATGCAATGGTGGTGTTAAATGCAAGAAGTTAAGCAGCCTGTGAATATTTTGTGTAGGTGTGTGCGCGCCCCTTATTCTTTTTGTCTGTATCCAGCTGTCTATATCTATCAATACTTAGGGTTCTGCATAGACCATTGCCACAGGACTTATATAATTTCGCTCTACTCTGTTGCTTTGATGTAAAGGATTGAAGATGTGTGGGAACCGACTTTACCGCTGGAAATAAAACCGGGTTTATTTTGCAAGAGATCTTGATGCGTCACAAACCCCATAAATAGAAAATCATTTTTCTTCTCTTTCATTTTTCACAAACATTTTAAAGAGCTGGTTAGTGATTTGAACAGTGTATCTTCTTTTCCTCCCCACAATGTTAACCAAATGAGTACTACTGCATGCTTGAAGATGAAGAAAAAAAAACCTGCTGCCTTTAATCCATGTTCATGCTCTGTCCTACATCAGCCTGTAAATCCTTTGTTAAAAGGCCACATTTTATATACATATGATTTAATTTCTGCTGGTTTCGTAGGTCTTCTGAACCCACTCACCTGCTAAGCTTGTTTTGGAAGTGGCTGCAGAGATTGGCAAACCTCTTTCGGTGCCCGACTGAGGCTTTCTCCCTCGTGTAATTCACCATGCGCAAGTGAAGTGAATTTATCGTTTTCGATTGAGTTTTGAGCCTTGCCATACGCTTTTGATGTTTTGCAGACTTAAGCTGATATTTCGTCTCTCTTGAAACAGAAAGGTCTAAAGTAGCGGTGTGTGACTAGATCTTCTTAGGGCATGCCTCACCGTCGTAGTCACTTATCGTTAGAGTGCAGTCTGAAGACAGCTTTCCTCATCCTGAGGTCGCATTCACCTTATGGCTGTGCCTGGTGGCCATACGAATTCTCATCTAGTTCTGCTCCAGTGAAAAGTTATATCCGTATAGTTTCCCTCCTTTGCCATCAAGCCAGTTTCCGTCTTGGACGTGTGGTTTCCCACTTCCATGCAGACATCTCGTGCGATCAGGGCCATTTACACCATCCCCTCCCACAGACACTTGAGGGTCGAGCCCCAGACCAGACCCTTGCTTTTGCAGCAAACATATTTGCTTGCCATAATCTACTTGAGGGAAAGTGGTCTAACAAAGAAAAAATCTGTCTCGAGGAAACAATATCAACCAGGCATAAGGACTCATCTGTTGCTGTGTCGAAGGTGTTTTCTTCGCCCTTTGGGTTTAAAAAGAAAAGGCACTCCTTTAAACTCTGGATAATATTCCAGATCCTCACTGGACTCATAAGTACATTACAGTCAGCACGGACAATGCCTCCGGAAGGTTATTCCCTTTTTATGTTACCACCTGCTTAGAATAAAGCTTCAAAAGGGAGACTCCTACCTTTTGTAGGTGGAACCTCGGATTCAAACGAGCCAGCAGAGACTGGAATGAGAATTATTTTTAGTTGCAGGACCTCTTCAGTGCCGTTCCAGAGTCACCGCGGACACCGGATTACAGCTTCAAAATATTATGAAAAAGTTGATGTCTTTGGTTTGGTGGAGGGTCTGTTTAATTGTTGGAGTTTGGTTGTCTTCAGGTTGAACTGTGTTTATGATGCTAGTTTTCCCCATGATTACTGCAAGTAATATATTGCTGCCTCATTTGCTACCACTTCTTGCTGCTCTGATGTGGACATATTTTTAGATGGAGTTGTGGAAAAACGTGCTTTATTTCTAGAGTGCGAGCTTCCTCAGTGCGTAAGTCTTTTGGCCTTTTCAAAAGGCTACTATAATTATTCTAACTGCGAAGACTCTTCAGATGTTGGTGTGGATGAGAGAATTTCTAGGCATAAACTGATATTTCATAGGGCATCTTGCCTTTGCCAGCGTGAAATGATACTGACGTTTTTAATTCATCAAATCAGATTTTAATATCTACTGGTGACTCATTGATTACTGAAAACCGCTGGCAGATTTGCAGTCCCATAAAATAATCTTATTCTTTTTAGTCGCACCACTAATAAACACACTTTATCAGCCGCCGTTTTGGAATGAGAGCCATTTCATTCAAATCTAGAAACGATCTGCACTACCCATGTATTGCCTTTCAGGTGAAAAATAATTGTGCCTCAACCAGTGAATTCAGCAAATTACAGGATCTAAACGTGATTGGAATCCAATTGCAAATAAAACATTTAATTGTGTTTTTGCAGTCCACCTTCCCTAGCCATTTATATTTAATACTTGGCAATGCTATGGTGTCGAGCTGTGATGATGGAATATGTTATCAGTGGGTTTGTGGAGGAGGTTAATAAACGAAGCTGAGTTATTGGAAGTTGCATCGTTTTTAATTTAGAACATTTTCTCTATTCTCTTCAGTAATGAAGGGTTCATTTTCAAATATTGTGTGCATTGCCTTGTCTTTTTTTTTTTTTTTTTCTGGTTTGGTAATTTCCATATCCTGCTGTAAATTGAGGTGTAAAAACATATTTAATGCTGTAAATAAATTTAAACATGAAGGCTCGCTTGTATTTTTATATGGCCTTTTAAGATGTTTTGCTTTACCTACAGATATGTAATATTTTATTGATTTCCTAATTTGGCATTGGAAGTATTTGTAAAAACTAGTGTGGAATGAAGGTTATGAGCGGTGAAAATAAAACATCCCGCAAACCACGGAAAGGAAAAATGCAACATGTTTGAAATAATAAAACTTATATTCTAAATATTTATTTTGTGGTAGTTTATGTTTTAATAAAGAAGAGATATTACGATTAATACGCTGGTGGAATACAGTTCTCCGATTTTTCCACAAGCAAATACAGTTTTTACTTCAGACCAGATCATCAATACATTTTGGTTAATGGCCCAACAATTGGTACTTAAATGGTCAGCGGTGCCTGGTGGTCATCTAGGTATTCTAGAAGCATTAGTTCTCAGTTTTAAGTTACCAGATGAGCTTCACACCAGGTATGAAGTGCATAAGCAGAGCTGTGTGAGTGTTTCTGTGCTGGAACAGATTAGTGATACATCACACAACAGGTGTATGAGCAGAGCGGTGTGAGTCTCAGGACTGGAACAGATGTGCTGCACATCAAACTTGAGGTGCATTGGTGGAACTCTGCCTCAAAGCTGGAACAAAAAATATGCAGCACACCACATATGAGGTGCATTGGAAGAGCTATGCAAGAGCCTTAGTCCTGTGACAGAAGATGAGCTCAGCTTCACACTTGAGGTGCATCTGTGGAGCTGTGTGAAAGTCTCAGTGCTGGAACAGTTGTGCTGCACATCACGCACGAGGAGCATCGGCGGAGCTGTTTGTGAGTCAGTGATGAAACAGAAGATAAACAGTACAGCACACATGAGGTGCATCTGCAGAGCTATGTGTGTCTCAGTGCTGGAACAGATGTGCTGCACACCACCGAGGTGCATAGGCAGAGCTGTTTGTCAGTCAGTGCTGGAACAGAAGATAAGCAGTACATCACACATGAGGTGCATTGGCAGAGCTGTGTCTCAGTGCTGGAATAGATGTGCTGCACATTACACGTGGTGTCTATTGGAAGAGCTGCGTGAGTCAGCGCTGGAGCAGGAGATAACACTGCACATGACCCTTAGGCAGACCTATGTGAAAGTCTTAATGATAGTTACCCTTTTTGAAATCAGAGGCCACCCGCTCCTTATCCACTGGCAAAACCTGCGCCCGGGTGGCATACCTTCCGAATTCAATAAGGCATATGTCCCACTACTAGTCCCCCATTTATTGACCATCTGTGATGACGCACTGACCTGAAGCATCACTTATCCCTCTTGTCAAACTAGATAGGGATCCTACTGCTCTAGGCTCCTTCAGGCCATTAGCCTTCCTAAACACTGACAACAAGATCCTGGCCATTGTGCTAGATGATCGACTGCCACCATTAGTACCCATATTGGTACACCCGGATCAGAACGGGTTTGAACCTGCTCATAAAACTTTGCTGAATCTGCAGAGATTCTTCAGGATCCTGGAGTATGCCCCGGGCCCCATGGGGCTGGACCTGGTAAAGGTCTTTGATTCCTTAGAATGGCCCTTTCTCTTTGATGTTTTGTGGCACTATGGCTTTGGGTATCCATTTATTTGCCTGGTTAAGCTCCTTTGCTCTAATCTCTGAACCCAAGGCTGTCCCCTCTCCCTCCTATTTTCACTAGCCCCTGAACCATTCACTCTCTACTGATGGCCACAACTGAAGATTCACACTGGGAGATGCACTACACTCAGTATCCTGATGATCTGCTATATGTCAGAGCCGTCACAGTGATACCGGAAGTCGTAGCCTCCATTTTTGATACATTGGCTGCTTTATCAGGTTTGAGGGTCAACTGGGCCAAATCCTGCCCCATTCCTATTCCATCCCCCAGTAGCGGACCCATCATCCCCACTAAACAGTATTTGATTGCCTTGGCAACACCACACATTCTGATATTTGGGCATCCAAATCTATCATTTGGCCACCGATCTCTACTATGGTAACCTCACCAGGACACTGACATCAGTGCACTCCCAGGTGGGATTTTTGCATTCCCATCCACTCTCGGTGGCAGGCCACAATGCCCTTATCATGATCATGTTACCCAGGTTCCCTATATTATTTCACTAACCTTCTCTGCATTTCAAAGTCCTTTTTTAGTTTTCCTCAATTGAGGGGTTGATGTGCACTTTGATCTGGCACAATTCCCATTGCCGGATGGCGGTACAGAAACTTTATCTTCCCATTGATAAAGGGGAGGGGGAGTTAGCTGTCTCAAACTTGGAATAATATTATTTGGCCTTTCAACTTCAATAAGTAGCCCAGTGGTTAGCAGGCTCATCGCTTACCGATTAACGTAAAAAGAACCACAGCACTCTGGTACTAATGTGAAGACCAATAGTCACACAGTAGTATTTCTTCAAGGTGATGATTTATTATTTATTAAGAACCGTAATAACTAATAGGCAACCACTTGTCTTGTTAGTGTTAGTAAGACTAGTGGTACTCTTTTGGTTATTACTGTCCTTGATATGTTTGTATTTCTCTCCAGCAATTGATGTTCGGACGCGTGGGTTTAATTTTACTTTTGCCACATCTTTAAAGTTCACAAGTATTTTCAGGAACATTACTGAAGTGTGGCACATTCATTAGTGCTTTCATGCTGCACACCCTGTCCTGGGGAGTTACCCAATTCGCACTGGGTTTGGATGCCCTCTTCCTGATATCAGATCTTCACATGCCTCTTTTTCACAGTAATTTGAGGCTTTGCATGAATAATGGTAGCATGTTTCTTGGTTTGTCCTTCATTCCCTGGTTTTCATTATGGCTCTGTAGCTATTTATGGTGGCTTCTATTGTTACAAACCTCTTGTAACAGGTTTATTGAGCATTTTGGTCACATATACAACTTGAACTAATATTCTTTAATAACTATTCAGATTTTCTCTTACCTTTTTATTATTGTCTCTATCACTTCAACATTAATGTAGTGATATTGTTTTTTGTGTATATATATATATATGTTCGATGGCATGTGTAGCTGCAGATACACATGCTGTGCACATCCCGCCATCTAGTGTTGGGCTCGGAGTGTTACAAGTTGTTTTTCTTCGAAGAAGTCTTTTCGAGTCACGAGATCGAGGGACTCCTCCCCTTTCGGCTCCATTGCGCATGGGCGTCGACTCCATCTTAGATTGTTTTCTTTCCGCCATCGGGTTCGGACGTGTTCCTCTTCGCTCCGTGTTTCGGTTCGGAAAGTTAGTTAAAACTCGGAAAATTCTACGGTATTGTTTGCGTTCGGTATTGGGTTAGATAACGCAGATCAACACCGAATTTTGAAGAGCTCCGGTGGCCCTTTGGGGTTTCGATTCCCCGGCGGGGCCTGGTCAGCCCGACCACGTGCATCTTCAAGGCTAATGGAACAGACCCCATTCCGCTTCTGCCCCGAATGCCACAACAAGTATCCTTACACAGATCAGCATTTGGTCTGTAATTTGTGTTTGTCTCCCGAACACAAAGAGGATACCTGCGAGGCCTGTCGAGCGTTTCGGTCAAGGAAAACGCTAAGGGACCGGAGAGCAAGAAGACCTCAAATGGCGTAGGCGCCGTCAGGACACCAAGACTTGGAGGAAGAAGAAACCTTCTCCATTGCTGACTCGGACGAGGCCGAAACCGAACAGACGCCGAAAACCGTGAGTAAAACACCCCTGGCCAAGACTCACGGAAAATACATTAAAGCCCAGGGGACGCCACCGCCGACAGGCCATTGCTTAAACCGAAAATTAGGTGACCGTCCATCAGCACCAAAAAAGGGCACACATGTGTAGAAGTCATCCGACTCCGGTCGAGATACCGGCACAGAACAGACTCAACACCGGGTCAGAGCAATCTCGACATCGAGATACCGGCACCGAGATATCGGAACACCGAAAGCCAAAAAAGTGTCTTCGGAGCCGAAAAAGACGGTTGAAAAGGTTTCGATACCGAAACATCCGGCTTCAGGGCCGAAACCAAGTTCCTACACTGAGGAACAAGGCCTGTCCTCACAAATGCAAGGACACAAATTCGGACAGGAGCTAGAAGCAGGGGAGCCAGATTACACACAGAGAAGGCTCCACATTCAAAAGGAGACAGGAAAAATCAGAACTCTCCCTCCAATCCGAATGAAAAGGAAACTTGCTTTCTAAGAAAAAGACAAACAACCACAGGCAAAGGTGGCAAAACAAGTAACTCCGCCACCATCACCACATCGCTCACCACAAACATCACCAATGGCTACCCCACCGATGATGCAGTCTCCAACGCACACAGGGATGAGCCAAGATGATCCTGATGCATGGGATCTTTATGATGTGCCTGTATCAGACAACAGTCCCGACAGTTATCCAGCAAGACCATCACCACCTGAAGACAGTACTGCTTACACACAGGTGGTGTCCAGAGCAGCCGCATTTCACAATGTCACCCTGCACGCAGAACCAATTGAAGAGGACTTTTTGTTTAATACTCTGTCGTCCACACATAGTCAGTACCAGAGTCTTCCTATGTTACCAGGAATGTTGAAACACGCAAAGCAAGTATTTCAAGAGCCTGTGAAAGGCAGGTCCATCACTCCTAGGGTGGAGAAAAAGTACAACCTCCCCCAACAGACCCTGTGTACATCATGCAGCAATTGACACCGGACTCAGTGGTAGTAGGTGCAGCTCGCAAAAGGGCAAACTCACACACCTGGGGAGATGCACCACCACCCGACAAGGAAAGTCACAAGTTCGATGCAGCAGGGAAAAGAGTCGCGGCACAAGCAGCCAACCAATGGCGCATTGCCAATTCACAGGCCTATGATATGATATGATATAATAGAGCTCATTGGGACGAAATGCAACACTTCATAGAACATCTACCCAAAGAGTTCCAAAAGCGTGCACAACAGGTGGTGGAAGAGGGCCAAAGTATCTCTAATAACCAGATACGGTCGGCAATGGATGCAACAGACACAGCTGCAAGGACTGTAAATACGGCGGTCACCATACGGAGACACGCATGGCTACGCACCTCAGGATTCAAGCCCGAAATTCAACAGGCGGTGCTAAATATGCCTTTTAACGGACAGCAGTTGTTTGGACCGGAGGGGGACACTGCTATCGAGAAACTTAAAAAGGACACAGATACGGCCAAGGCCATGAGCGCGCTCTACTCCCCACAGGGCAGTGGCACATTTCAGAAAACACCATTTAGAGTAGGGTTTCGGGGACAAAGCACAGAACCCTCAACCTCACAAACCAGAGCCAGTATCAGAGAGGAAGTTTTCGGGGACAATACAGAGGTGGACAGTTCCCTAAAACTAGGGGAAAGTTCCAAAGTCCCAAAGTCCCAAGACCAATCAAAATAAACAGTGACTTCAGTGTCACAAATCCCCAACACATGACATCAGTGGGGGGGAGACTAACAGAGTTTTACCAAAACTGGGAAGAAATAACAACAGACACGTGGGTTCTAGCCATTATCCAACATGGTTATTGCATAGAATTCCTACAATTTCCACCAAATGTGCCACCCAAAACACACAACATGTCCAAACAACACATGGATCTATTACAGCTGGAGGTCCAAGCGTTGTTGCAAAAAGATGCAATAGAACTAGTACCCAATCATCAGAAAGGAACGGGTGTTTACTCCCTGTACTTTCTCATACCCAAAAAAGACAAAACTCTAAGACCCATCTTAGATCTCCGAACACTAAATCTTTACATCAAATCAGATCACTTTCACATGGTGACACTTCAAGACGTAATCCCCTTGCTCAAACAACAAGACTACCTGACAACATTAGACCTCAAGGATGCGTATTTCCATATACCCATATATCCTTCCCACAGAAAATACTTAAGGTTTGTAATCCAAGGGGTACATTACCAGTTCAAAGTGTTGCCATTCGGGATAACAGCGCCAAGAGTCTTTTCAAAATGCCTTGCCGTAGTGGCAGCCCATATCAGAAGACAGCAAATACATGTGTTCCCGTATCTGGACGATTGGTTAATCAAAACCAATACGCAAGAACGGTGTCCTCAACACACAAAATACGTTATAGAAACCCTTCACAAGCTAGGGTTCTCACTCAACTACCAAAAATCACACCTACAGCCGTGTCAAATACAACAGTACTTAGGAGCAACAATCAACACAAAAAAAGGGATTGCCACTCCAAGTCCACAAAGGGTACAGGCATTCCAAAACGTAATACAGTCCATGCACCCAAACCAAAGGTTCCAGGTAAAATTAGTGATGAAACTACTAGGCATGATGTCCTCACGCATAGCCATTGTCCCAAACGCAAGATTACACATGCGGCCCTTACAACGGTGCCTAGCATCACAATGGTCACAAGCACAGGGTCAACTTCAAGATCTAGTGTTGATAGACCGCCAAACATACACCTCGCTTCAATGGTGGAATACTATAAATTTAAACCATGGGTGGCCTTTCCATGACCCAGTGCCTCAATACGTGATCACAACAGATGCTTCCATGGTAGGGTGGGGAGCACACCTCAACCAACACAGCATCCAGGGACAATGGGACACTCAACAGAAACAACTTCATATAAATCACTTAGAACTACTAGCAGTATTTCTAGCATTGAAAGCATTTCAACCACTAATAACCCACAAACACATTCTTGTTAAAAACAGACAACATGACAACAATGTATTATCTGCATTATGGATGAGTTGGTCAGGGATATTTGCATACGCTTTTCCCCCTCTCCCACTCCTTCCGTATCTAGTAAACAAATTGAGTCAAAACAAACTCAAACTAATACTGATAGCACCAACTTGGGCATGACAACCTTGGTACCCAACACTACTAGACCTGTCAGTATTGCCTCATATCAAACTGCCAAACAGACCAGATCTGTTAACTCAATACAAACAACAGATCAGACACCCGAATCCAGCATCATTAAATCTAGCGATTTGGCTCCTGAAATCTTATAATTCGGACATCTAGACCTTACACAAGAATGCATGGAGGTCATAAAACAGGCTAGGAAACCAACCATAAGACATTGCTACGCAAATAAGTGGAAAAGGTTTGTTTATTACTGCCATAATAATCAAATCCAACCATTACACGCATCTGCAAAAAACATCGTAATCTACCTACTACACTTACAAAAGTCCAAGTTAGCTTTTTCATCCATTAAAATAAATCTCACAGCAATTTCGGCTTATCTGCAAATTACGCATTCAACTTCATTATTCAGAATCCCAGTCATAAAAGCATTTATGGAGGGTCTGAAAAGGATTATCCCACCAAGAACACCACCAGTTCCTTCGTGGAACCTCAGCATCGTATTAACACGACTCATGAGTCCACCATTTGAACCCATGCACTCATGTGAGATACAGTACTTAACATGGAAAGTAGAATTTCTAATAGCTATCACATCTCTCAGAAGAGTAAGTGAAATACAAGCCTTTACCATACAAGAACCCTTTATACAGATACACAAACATGAAGTAGTTCTACGCACAAATCCTAAATTCTTACCTAAAGTCATATCACTGTTCCACTTAAATCAAACAGTGGAACTCCCAGTGTTCTTCCCAGAACCAGAGTCTGTAGCTGAGAGAGCATTACATACATTAGACATCAAAAGGGAACTAATGTACTACATTGATAGAACCAAACAAATTTGCAAAACAAAACAATTGTTTGTTGCTTTCCAAAAACCTCATACAGGGAATCCAATATCCAAACAAGGCATTGCCAGATGGATAGTTAAATGAATTCAAACCTGTTATATAAAAGCAAAAAGAGAACTGCCTATTACACCAAAGGCACACTCCACTAGAAAGAAGGGTGCCACCATGGCCCTTCTAGGAAACATACCAATGACTGAAATCTGTAAGGCAGCCACATGGTCCACGCCTCATACATTTACCAAGCATTACTGCGTGGATGTGTTAACAATACAGCAAGCCACAGTAGGACAAGCAGTATTAAGGACATTATTTCAAACAACTTCAACTCCTACAGGCTAAACCACCGCTTTTGGGGAGATAACTTCTTACTAGTCTATGCACAGCATGTGTATCTGCAGCTACACATGCCATCGAACGAAAAATGTCACTTACCCAGTGTACATCTGTTCGTGGCATGAGACGCTGCAAATTCACATGCGCCCTCCCACCTCCCCGGGAGCCTGTAGCCGTTTTAAGTTGACAAAAAATGTAACTTGTACATTTGTAAATTTATAAATATATCACTTTTAGTCACATTATGTACATACATACTTACTCTATTGCATGGGCACTATTACTATATACACAACTCCTACATCACCCTCTGCGGGGAAAACAATCTAAGATGGAGTCGACGCCCATGCGCAATGGAGCCGAAAGGGGAGGAGTCCCTCGATCTCGTGACTCGAAAAGACTTCTTCGAAGAAAAACAACTTGTAACGCTCCGAGCCCAACACTAGATGGCGGGATGTGCACAGCATGTGAATCTGCAGCGTCTCATGCCAGGAACAGATGTACGTATGGGTAAGTGACATTTTCCATATATATATTGTTTGCAGCCTTGAGAAAGTCCAAAGGACAAGACATGTGTCGACTGCTTTTTGCTGAGGATACTGTCGCATGTTCATGAATTCTTCTGGAAATTAGGAAAATAAATCATCACCTTGAAGAAATACTAAAGTGTTACTGTTGTACTTAACATTATTATCAGAGTGCTGTGGTACATTTTACATTAATCTTCCACTCTGGAGTCTGTTTGGGGCGGGCATCTTTCACTCGTGGTGACCGGGTGATTTGCACTATTCAAGCACCTGTCTAAACTTGTCTGTAGACGTCACAGGAGTCCCTTTTTGATTATACTACCCCCTTCACTTACTTGGATGTGCGGACACAACAGCATCACCACTTTCTCTGCTTTTAGTTTGTTTCTCATTCCTCACTGATACTGCCACTACTTCTCCAGCGTGGGACTTGTCAATACTACTTCATTTATTCCACCCCTGCACACAGGCCTGGATGCCTTACCCCAATGCTTCTGAAGGTTGCTTACCACTATTACAGGTGTTTTCTTTTTATCACCATATACGTTCACCCATATGCGCTAGTGCTTTCATTACTAGGGACACCACGTTGAGGGCTGATTACATCACAAGCTGAACTGACCACTTGGTATGCTGTAGGGCTCAACACCCTTTGGATGCCAAGATGGTGCCCTCACAACACTGGAGTCTCTGATAGTGGATGGGGACTGCAGGTAGGTGTGCTAGGAAACAACTGGGGGGAGGGGCATTCTGTAGGAAGCTCGCCTGGTGTGTGGTAAGCCTATGGTGTTATCACCTTATATCTGATAGAGGCATTCTAGTTGCAGATTGCTTACCTTTTGAATTCCCCCAGGCGTCAGACTGGATCCGGAGACTTTTTCTTCGAGCAGTACCTCTGCACGCCGTCAGGTGGCGTCGGTCGACTCCACGGACGTCGGTCGCGTCTTTTTCGCCGTGATGATGTTGCGGTCTTCTATAGGCGCCACCCTGGTGTGCTGACGTCAGTTCTTTTCTTTCTGCGCCAGCCTATGCGCCGATCCGGAGAGGAGCTACCTCAGTCACCTTTTGGCTAAGAAGACATTGTTGTCGAACGATTTTGACAAGGTCGTGGATGCATCGAGGGATGTCACACAAGACCGGTTTTAAGCCCTACAACTCCTGTCACTGAATGATGTCGGTGACGGATCTGCACCTCGTGTGTCTTTAGTGCCTGGAGCGCGATCACGACCCGAAGTTGTGCTCCCAGTGTCGGGCCATGAACCCAAAAGCTTTGAGGGAGCGGTCCCTAAAGCTAATGGCGGTCCGACACTCGACTCTGCGGCGCTCACGGTCTTGTTCGAGAGGAAGGTCTCGAGACCAGCCGCGGAGTCACCACCACTCTTTGTCCTCAAAGTCATTGGGACATTCGGGTTATAAGAAAAAGAAGTAGAAGAACAACAAACATTCTTCGACTTCACCCCATTACTTGGACGATGCAGCAAGGGAAGAGCGTAGACGCTCCAGGCCTCTGTCCACGGAGCATCCATCTGAGTCCGCCCCACGCTTCCCCGACTTCCCGGGAGCCGGAGCCACCCCGACCAGCTAAAAGTTTTATGCGGCAATGCGCCTCATTTTTTGGCAGACCAACCCGCCTTCGTCACCCTTGGGCACAGGTGAGTCGGTGAGGGCCCCCTCAGGTTCAAAGTTGTTGACTTTGGCCACGGCCCCTGAGGACTCCTCTGGATCCAATCTTGGATCCGCCCGATGTCGGTCCTGCCACAGCAACCTTCCCCAGCATAGTCAGACGTCGATGCTCCCGTTGTCGCTTGGGCCCTCAGTCAACATTGATCCTATTTTCATACCTGACAACCTGGAGCAGGAACGACGTCACTCGACACTGATTCCGTTCTCTATTGGCTCTTCTGGGCCCAGGGTTGATCCAGACCCTTATACTTACGGTATTGCTACGGGGAGAGTTAAGAGGGGCAGCTGGCCCCTTTATAATACTAGCTTGACCCCCAAATGGACTGGGTGCATGATCTGGGTGATGGCAGTGATCTAGACATCTCCCCTGACACTGCTATACTCTCTCACTCCCTACCGTGGCTACGGAGAAGGGCGCCACATACTCCATGGTGGTGAGAAGGGCGGCTGAGGTCTTGGACCTTGAGCTACCTTCTGTGGAGGTTAGGCCTAATATCACAACCAGTGTGCTTCAGCCCGGGTCTTCCACATTAGAATCCCTTCCCCCCTTTAATGAGGCACGGACCGACTTCCTTTTGGGTACTTGGTCCAGACCCAGCACAGGGGCTTCTAGGAATAGGACCATTGCCCGCCGTTATCAGTCTGCTCCAACAGACCCGAAATTCCTCACCCAACACCCCACACCTGAGAGCCTTGTGATCCAGGATTCCTCATCTTCTTCCTCTGGCACATTCCCTACCGCCCCCGTTGATAGGGAATCAAAAAGACTGGATAATTTGGGGAAGAATTTATTTTCTTCTGCCAGTCTAGCGCTGCGATCGGTGAACACTGCATGCCTTTTGGGCCGCTATTCCCACACTCTCTGGGATATGGCCACGCAGGTGCTGCCTACAGTTCCAGAGGAGACCTGGACTGTCCTCTCTAAAGCGCTCACAGATGGGAGAGATGTAGCCAAGTTCATCATCCGCTGTGGACTGGATAAGACCGGCTCTCTAGGCAGATCGGTTGCATCAACGGTGGCACGAAGACGTCACGCCTGGCTGAGAACATCTGGCTTCTAGGGGGATGTCCAGCAAATGTTGATGAACATGCCCTTTGATGGCACCGGTCTCTTTGAAGAGAAGGCGGACTCGGCGCTTGAGCGATTTAAGGATTCCCGAGCCACGGCCCAGTCCCTTGGCCTCACACCTGCTCCTAGACCCCACCAGTCTACCTCTCGCCCCTTTCATAGCTTTGGAAGGGGCACCCAACCGCATCCTTTTCAACCAAGCCATCAATCCACGCATGCCGTACAGCCCCTGGTGGTCCCGTACATGCTTTACAGCCAGCGAGTCGCCCAGTCCTCCACCCTCAGTCTTCCTCCAGCCGTGCCACCTTCATTCAACCACATATCGGACGATCACATGGCACTTCTCTGCGAGGAAGTCAAAGCACGTTTGGCCAAAGGAGATATAGAGAGGGTCCCTGCGTCAGAAGAAGGTTGTGGTTGTTATTCCCGCTACTTTCTGATGCCAAAGAAGGACAAGGGCCTTCATCCTATCTTAGATCTTCAGTCTCTCAATTTCTTCCTCAAAAAGGAGAAGTTCAAAATGCTGACATTGTCTCAGGTCTTGTCTGCCCTGGACCCGGGAGACTGGATGGCATCATTGGACTTGCAGAATGCATACTTCCACATACCCGTCTTGCCGGCCCACAGACGTTACTTAAGGTTCATGGCAGGCCACAAGCACTTTCAGTTCACCATGCTCCCCTTTGACCTTACCAGTGCCCCTCAGGAGTTCACGAAGGTGATAGTAGTGATTGCAGCTCATCTGCGCGGGTTAGGGGTCCCAGTCTTCCCCTTCTACGACTGGCTGTTGAAGGCGGATACACCCCAGAAAGTCGTCTCCCACCTTCAGACTACGGCAAACGTCTTGCATTTGCTGGAGTTCACTATAAACATGCCAAACTCACACCTGACTTCTTCTCAGACGCTCCCTGTAGGAAGTTGGCTCTGTATATACTATCTCATAGTGAGAGATAGTGTGCACAGAGTCTAAGGGTTCCCATTAGAGGTTGATAGTGGCAAAATTAGATAATACTAATGCTCTATTTTGTGTTAGTGTGGTCGAGCAGTAGGCTTATCAGAGAGTAGTGTTAAGCATTTTGTTGTACACACACAGGCAATAAATGAGGAACACACACACAAAAACGTAACTCCAGGCCGATAGGTTTTATATAGAAAA
Organism: Pleurodeles waltl; assembly: GCF_031143425.1. Classification (NCBI taxonomy): domain Eukaryota; kingdom Metazoa; phylum Chordata; class Amphibia; order Caudata; family Salamandridae; genus Pleurodeles; species Pleurodeles waltl. The sequence goes on along the minus strand of NC_090449.1, from coordinate 755,232,838 downwards.
TATATTGTCTTAATTGATTTTAGAGCCACAAGATTCAAGATTTGAGAAGTACATAAAATGCAAGGTACTTCACACAGGTAAGTTTAGAACTTTAATTTAAAACAGTAGTACACACAGTTTTGGTTAAAATGGCAATACACTATTTTAAAGTGGACACTATGCAAAAATCAACAGTTCCTGGGGGAGCTAAGTTTGGTTAGTTTTTGCAGGTAAGTAAAGTACTTACACAGTCCGTCTCCTGGGCATAGGCAGCCCACTGTTGGGGGTTCAAGGCAACCCCAAAGCCACAGCAACACAGGGCCGGTCAGGTACAGAGGTCAAAGGAGGCCCCAAAACACATAGGCGCATATGAAGAACAGGGGTGCTGCGGTCCTAGTCTGCTTACAGGTAAGTACCTGCGTCCTCGGGGGGTAGACCAGGGGGGTTTTGTAGAGCACTGGGGGGTGGGGCACAGGCACACAAAACACACCCTCAGCGGCACAGGGATGGCCAGGTGCAGTGTGCAAAGTAGGTGTCTGGTTTGCTATAGAAAGCAATGGAGGGACCCGGGGGTCACTTAGGCGATGCAGTCAGGGCACAGGGGGGCTGCTCGGGCCAGCCACTGACTGGGCTAGGATGAGAGCCACCTGCTGGTCACTCCTGCACTGATAGGTGGTTCCTCTTGGTCCTGGGGGCTGCGGGTGCAGTGCTTGGTCCAGGCATCAGGTTCCTTTGTTACCATTTGTAGCGGTCAGGGGGAGCCTCTGGATACTCTAGGCAGGTGTCGCTGTGGGGGTGCCAGGAGGTCGACTCAGGGTGTCCACGTAGTCGGAGTCGCCTGGGAGTCTTCTCTGTGGTGTTGGTTGTCCTGGACTCGAGCCAGGGGCGTCTAGTGCAGTGTTTTGAGAGACACACTTCTGGCGGGAAGGGAGAGTCTCTTTGCAACTTTGAAACATCTTTTAAAGTTGTTGCAGTTTCTGAACAGTGCCGCTGTTCTCGGGAGGTTCTTGCTCCTTTAGGTGCAGGGCAGTCCTCAGAGGTCGCTGGTCACGCTGGATGCGACGCTGTGCAGGTTCTTTGAGTCTGGAGACAGGCCTGTAGGGCTGGGGCCAAGTCATTTGTCGTCTCCGTCATCTCTGCGGGGCTTTCAGGTCAGCAGTCCTTCTTTCTTCAGGTTGCAGGAATCTGATTTCCTGGGTTCAGGGTCGCCCCTAAATACTAATTTTAGGGGTGTGTTTAGGTCAGGGGGCAGTAGCCAATGCCCACACACTCCTTGTGTCTCCTCCCTGAGGGGAGGGGGGGCACATCCCTATTCCTATTGGGTGAATCCTCCAAAACCAAGATAGAGGATTTCTAAAAGCAGTTGTCACCTCAGCTCAGGGCACCATAGGGGCTGTCCTGACTTGTAGGTGACCCCTCCTTGTTTTTCTCATTATCTCCTCTGGACTTGCCGCCAGAAGTGGGGGCTGTGTCCGGAAGGGCGGGCATCTCCACTAGCTGGGATGTCCTGGGGTGCTGTAACAGGCCTTTGAGGCTCACCGCCAGGTGTTACAGTTCCTGCAGGGAGAGGTGAGAAGCACCTCCACCTAGTTCAGGCTTTGTTCCTGGCCACAAAGTGGCAAAGGCACTCACCCCATGTGGCCAGAAACTCATCTGGCTGTGGCAGGCTGGCAGAAACTGGTCAGCCTAGCACTAGGAGTCGGACTGGTATTCAGGGGGCACCTCTAAGATGCCCTCGGGGTGTATGTAGGAAGTTGGCTCTGTATGTACTATTTCAAAGTAAGGAATAGTATGCACAGAGTCCAAGGGTTCCCCTTAGAGGTAAGATAGTGGCAAAAAGAGATAATACTAATGCTCTATTTTGTGGTAGTGTGGTCGAGCAGTAGGCTTATCAAATGAGTAGTGTTAAGCATTTGTAGTACATACACAAGCAATAAATGAGGAACACACACTCAGAGACAATTCCAGGCCAATAGGTTTTTGTATAGAAAAATATATTTTCTTAGTTTATTTTAAGAACCACAGGTTCAATTTTTACATGTAATACTTCAAATGAAAGGTATTGCAGGTAGGTACTTTAGGAACTTTGAATAATCAAAATAGCATATACACTTTTCAAATAAATCACATATAGCTATTTTAAAACTAGACACAGTGCAATTTTCACAGTTCCTAGGGGGAGTCAGAGTTTGTTAGTTCTTGCAGGTAAGTAAACCACCTACGGGGTTCAAGTTTGGGTCCAAGGTAGCCCACCGTTGGGGGTTCAGAGCAACCCCAAAGTTACCACACCAGCAGCTCAGGGCCGGTCAGGTGCAGAGTTCAAAGTGGTGCCCAAAACACATAGGCTTCAATGGAGAAGGGGGTGCCCCGGTTCCAGTCTGCCAGCAGGTAAGTACCCGCGTCTTCGGAGGGCAGACCAGGGGGGTTTTGTAGGGCACCGGGGGGGACACAAGTTAGCACAGGAAGTACACCCTCAGCAGCACGGGGGCGGCCGGGTGCAGTGTGCAAACACACATCGGGTTTTCAATTGCAATCAATGGGAGACCAAGGGGTCTCTTCAGCGATGCAGGCAAGGGGGGGGGGGCTCCTCGGGGTAGCCACCACCTGGGCAAGGGAGAGGGCCTCCTGGGGGTCACTCCTGCACTGGAGTTCCGATCTCTCAGGTCCTGGGGGCTGCGGGTGCAGAGTCCTTTCCAGGCGTCGGGATCTGGGAGTCAGGCAGTCGCGGTCAGGGGGAGCCTCGGGATTCCCTCTGCAGGCGTCGCTGTGGGGGTTCAGGGGGGGCAACTCTGGCTACTCACAGTCTCGTAGTCGCCGGGGAGTCCTCCCTGAAGTGTTGTTTCTCCACAAGTCGAGCCAGGGGCGTCTGGTGCAGAGTAGCAAGTCTCACGCTTCCGGCGGGAAACGCAGTTGTCTTGAAGTTGCTTCTTTGGAAACAAAGTTGCAGTCTTGGGTGAACAGGGCCGCTGTTTTCAGGAGTTTCTTCGTCCTTCTAGAGCAGGGCAGTCCTCTGAGGATTCAGAGGTCGCTGGTCCCTGGGGAAAGCGTCGCTGGAGCAGTGTCTTTAGAAGGGAGGGAGACAGGCCGGTAGAGCTGGGGCCAAAGCAGTTGGTGTCTCCGTCTTCTCTGCAGGGTTTTTCAGCTTAGCAGTCCTCTTCTTCTTAGGTTGCAGGAATCTGAGTTCCTAGGTTCAGGGGAGCCCCTAAATACAGAATTTAGGGGTGTGTTTAGGTCAGGGAGGGCAGTAGCCAATGGCTACTAGCCCTGAGGGTGGCTACACCCTCTTTGTGCCTCCTCCCAAGGGGAGGGGGTCACATTCCTATCCCTATTGGGGGGATCCTCCATCTGCAAGATGGAGGATTCCTAAAAGTCAGTCACTTCAGCTCAGGTTGCCTTAGGGGCTGTCCTGACTGGTAAGTGACTCCTCCTTGTTTTTCTCATTATCTCCTCCGGCCTTGCCGCTAAAAGTGGGGCCGTGGCCAGAGGAGGCGGGCAACTCCACTAGCTGGAATGCCCTGTGGTGCTGTAACAAAGGGGGTGAGCCTTTGAGGCTCACCGCCAGGTGTTACAGCTCCTGCAAGGGGGAGGTGATAAGCATCTCCACCCAGTGTAGGCTTTGTTACTAGCCACAGAGCGACAAAGGCACTCTCCCCATGTGGCCAGCAACATGTCTCGAGTGTGGCAGACTGCTAAAACCAGTCAGCCTACACGGGTAGTTGGTTAAGGTTTCAGGGGGCACCTCTAAGGTGCCCTCTGGGGTGTATGTTACAATAAAAAGTACACTGGCATCAGTGTGCATTTATTGTGCTGAGAAGTTTGATACCAAACTTCCCAGTTTTCAGTGTAGCCATTATGGTGCTGTGGAGTTCGTGTTTGAGAGACTCCCAGACCATATACTCTTATGGCTACCCTGCACTTACAATGTCTAAGGTTTTGCTTAGACACTGTAGGGGCACAGTGCTCATGCACTGCTGCCCTCACCTATGGTATAGTGCACCCTGCCTTAGGGCTGTAAGGCCTGCTAGAGGGGTGACTTATCTATACTGCATAGGGAGTGTGAGGTTGGTATGGCACCCTGAGGGGAGTGCCACGTCGACTTACTCGTTTTGTCCTCACTAGCACACACAAGCTGGCAAGCAGTGTGTCTGTGCTGAGTGAGGGGTCCCCAGGGTGGCATAAGATATGCTGCAGCCCTTAGAGACCTTCCCTGGCATCAGGGCCCTTGGTACCAGGGGTACCAGTTACAAGGGACTTACCCAGATGCCAGGGTGTGCCAATTGTGTAAACAAAAGTACAGGTTAGGGAAAGAACACTGGTGCTGGGGCCTGGTTAGCAGGCCTCAGCACACTTTCAAATCAAAACATAGCATCTGCAAAGGCAAAAAGTCAGGGGGTAACCATGCCAAGGAGGCATTTCCTTACAGTGTATTTTCCAATAAATCCCACACTGGCATCAGTGAGTATTTATTGTGCTGAGAAGTTTGATACCAAACTTCCCAGATTTCATTGTAGCCATTGTGGAACTGTGGAGTTTGTAATCGACAAACTCCCAGACCATATACTCTTTATGGCTACCCTGCACTTACAATGTCTAAGGTTTGGCTTAGACACTGTAGGGGCATAGTGCTCATACAACTATGCCTTCACCTGTGGTATAGTGCAGCCTGCCTTAGGGCTGTAAGGCCTGCTACAGGGGTGACTTACCTATGCCACAGGCAGTGGGTTGAGGGCATGGCACCCTAAGAGGAGTGCCATGTCGACTTAGTCATTTTCTCCCCACCAGCACACACAAGCTGTTAGGCAGTGTGCATGTGCTGAGTGAGGGGTCCCCAGGGTGGCATAATACATGCTGCAGCCCCTAGAGACACCCCTAGTTACAAGGGACTTAACTGTGTGCCATGGCTGTGCCAATTGTGGGAACAAAGGTACAGTTTAGGGAAAGAACACTGGTTCTGGGGCCTGGCTAGCAGGGTCCCAGCACACTTTTAATCATAACTGACATCAACAAAAGGCAAAAGGTTAGGGGTTAACCATGCCCAGGGAGGCATTTCCCTACACTCACTTTCATAGGAGCTGTTCTGGACACAGTGCAGTTTCGGGCTTTTCCTCCCGAAAAGAGAGTCCAGGATATGTGGGCTATCATACCGATGTTTCAGCCTCTGTCCTGGATTTCGGTAAGAGTGACTCTGAGGCTGCTGGGCCTCATGGCCTCCTGCATCCTGCTGGTTCAAAAGGCCAGATGGCATATGTGGGTTCTGCAGTGGGACCTGAAGATCCATTGGGCGCAGCGTCAGGGGAGACTCTCCGACATAGTCCAGATCTTTGAAGGAACTGCGAAAGATGGTGGCTAATGAATCGAGATTGGTTTAAGGGAAGATCCCTCTCCTTTCCCCAACCAGACCTCACAGTAGCAACAGATGCGTCACTCCTGGGATGGAGTGGCCACATGGGAGAGGCAGAGATCAGAGGCCTCTGGCGGAATCCAGGCTTCTTATCAATCTACTGGAGCTCTCTGCGATTTGACTAGCTTTGAAAGCTTTTCTTCCCTCTCACAAAGGGAAAGCAGTGCAAGTGTTCATGGACAACACCACCGCCATGTGGTACTGCAACAAACAAGGGAGAGTGGGGTCGTGGACTCTTTGTCAAGAGGCCCTTCATCTCTAGACTTGGCTGGAACATCAGGACATTTCCCTGGTGTTTCAACATCTGGCAGGTTCCTTGAACATCAGAGCAGACAAACTCGGCAGACGATGCATAGTAAATCACGGATGGTGTCTCCATCCGGAGGTGACGCAAGGTCTCTTTAAGCAGTGGGGCAAGCCTTTGTTAGATCTCTTCACCTCCGCAGAGAATGCGCAATGTCAGCTGTTTTGTGCTTTGGAGTTTCCAAGGCAGCACTCACTCGGCGACTCCTTTCATCTCGAGTGGAGCTCAGGCCTCCCGTACCACTTCTGCCGAGAGTTCTGAAAAAGATAAGGCAAGACAAGGCCCAAGTTATTCTGGTGGCCATAGCTCCTCCGATCAGACTGCCTATTCGGGAGGATCTTCTGTCGCAGCAGCAGGGGAGGGTCAGCCACCCGCACCTGTCCACTCTCCATCTTCTTGCGTGGAGATTGAGCAGCGACAGTTGATGGCTTTTGACCTTCCACCCGAAGTCTGTAACATCATCTTGGCAGCCAGGCGTCCCTCCTCCAAAATGGTATACGCCTGTTGTTGGAAATAAATTCTGGCATGGTGTATCGATAAATCTGTCGATCCTCGCTCTGCACCTCTTTCTGAAGTTCTGCTCTTTGTTCTTTTTCTTGCCCAACAGGGCTCTGCCTTGGGTACCCTTAAGAGTTATCTTTCTGATATCTCTGCCTTACTGAGACTACCTAACCAACCTTCTTTATTCAAATCTTCCATTGTAGGGAGGTTTCTCAAAGGCCTCACACATCTCTTCCCACCTATCCCATTTATCATGCCCCAATGGGATTTAAATGTAATCCTTGCATATCTGATGTGCACTCCATTCAAGCCGCTTCATAGCTGCCCTTTATGGCTCCTAACCATCAAGCCTGCCTTCTTGGTTGCCATTACCTCTGCTTGCAGGGTAAGTGAGCTCCAAGCTCTGTCATCTAAACCACCTTTTCTGGCAGTAAATCCTGACAAAGTGGTACTCCACACTAGGGCTTCTTTTCTTCCTAAAGTGGTAACACCTTTCCAAGTAGGTCAATCTATCACCTTGCCTACTTTTTACCCACCTCCACATCCCTCACATGAAGGAGGAAAGACTCCCCTGCCTGGACCCAAAAATAGCATTGGCATTCGACATTGATCGTACTAAAGACTTCCGGGTGGATGATCAACTTTTTGTGGAATATGTGGGGTAAAGAAAGGGAAGGCGATGCAAAAGAGAACCATTTCACGATGGGTCCTTCTATGCATCAAAATGTGCTACGCTTTGACAAAGAAGCAACCCGCTGAGGGTTTGTGAGCTCACTCAACTAGAGCAACTGCAGCTACCACAGCGTTAGCACGAAGTGTTCCAGTCCTGGATATCTGTCAGGCAGTCACGTGGGCATCTCTGCACACATTCACCAAACACTACTGCCTAGACAGTCGGGCCCATAGGGACAGCTACTTTGGTCGTTCGGTCCTACAGAACTTCCTGGTGTGATCTTGGTTCGCAGCCCACCTCCGGGGATGGTATTGCTTGGGTATCTATTCAAAAGGTAAGGAATCTGCAGCTAGAAGTGGCTATCAGATGTTACTTACCTTCTGTAACAATATATCTGGTAGAGACATATTCTAGTTGCAGATTCCTTACCGAGCCACCCATCCTCCCCGCTCTGCAAACTGATTTCCTGGGGCAGAAACTTACCTTAAAGGGCTCTAGCTTTGGTGCACCACTATCAGTGTTCTTCATTGCTCTGAGCTTCTGACATGGAAAGTCATGAAAAGAAACTGATGTCAGTGCACTGGGGTGGCGCCTATATATGACCGCGATGTCATCAGGCGAACACAACGCCACTGAAGCCCGTGGAGTCGACTGATGCCACCTGACGGCGCGCTGTGGTACTGCTCGAAGAAAAAGTCTCTTGATCCAGTCTGACGCCTGGGGGAATTCAAAAGGTAGGGAATCGGCAATTAGAATATGTCTCTACCAGATATATTGTTACTGTAGTAAGTAATTTGTACACAGGTCCAGGTATCCCCTATTAATGCGGTGTAGGCTGTATCTAGGAAGCCAGGGCTCTCTAATGTAGCTGTGGATGAGCAGCCAAGACTTATCTAGGAAACATGCAAAGCTTATGCAATACCACTGTAGTCACACAGCACTTACACACATGAAAGAAAACACTCAGCTGTACAAAAATAAAGGTACTTTATTTTTGGAACAAATCACCACAAAATACTAGACAGGTAACCCAACCTAGGAGGTAAGTAATACACTAAATATATACACTAGTAATCAGAAACAGGCCTAGAAAAGGTTAGAAAACAGTGTCAATAGCAATAACCAATAGTGACCCTAGTGGGAGCACAAACCGTATATGACACAGTGTTACAAAAATAAAAAAAGAAGGTATGGTAACACAATTAGTAAAATAATGTATAGGCAATCCCGCACTAGCAGGTGAGTAAACACAGTGTTATATACACATTAGAAGTCAGGGATTGGCATAGCAAGCAATAGATAACAGTGAATTAACAGATAATAATGGAAACCCTAGAGGGAGACGAAACAATATACTAAGTAAGTGGAATGTGAAAGTCAGTCAAGGAAGTGAAATCTGTAGAGGGGAGCTGGAGGAACTAGGAACCCAAAAAGGTAAGTCCCAGGGTGCCCTTCACTGACCAGGAGAGAAAAGGTAAGTACCTGTTTTTTCCCCAAACCCACAAGTAAACGTTTGAAAAAGGACTGTGCAAGACTGGAACAAACCCAAAGGTGGAAGCCAATTCCCACCCTTCTGGATATGCAGGACCAGGTTGATAGTGAAGACAAGGAGTCAGCTATGCAGCTCAGGAGAAGAGTTCCAGAAGAGATGCAGACAATGTCCCATGTCGGAAGAAGAGTTGCAGTCAGTCAGCGGTGTGGAAAAACCACCAACAAGCCTTGGCAAAGGCAAGAGTCGCAGATAAAGAGTTGCAGAGCTGTCTGGGACCAGAAAGATCCAGGGGTACCCAAACCAAGGATGGGAATCCCAGGTGACCCTCAGCAGTCAAGAGACTTGGAAGATGAGGATGCAGCCCCCACAGGCAACTCACAGGCACAGGAGTCGCAGTGAGGCCCACTCAGCATGCCGGAAGAGGCATCATATGTCGCTGGAGCAGCAGGTTGGAGACTGTGCTTTGCAGGGAAGAGTGCTGGAGGTCAGGGCTGCGCGGAGCCTGAAGTTCCCTTGGAAGAAGAACCAACAAGCCTTGGTAGCTGCAAGTATCACGGGGTGCAGGGGTACTGGCCTGCAAGGAGAGGCAAGGGCTTACCGTCTCCCAAGTTGGACAGCTGGTAGAGAGGACCACTCCAACCACCACCTGTTTTGCTGGATCCACGCAGTTTTGCAGGAGAGAATATCCACGCAGCCGGAGTGACTTCTTCATTCCAAGCAAGATTCCTTCTTGCTTCTTGTGCAGGATGAAGACTTGTCACCCTCAAGAGGATGCACAGCCAGGGAAATGGTGAGGTTGCTGGAAGGAGCAGGAGAAACAATGTTGCAAAGCGGAGTAATCGCAGGAGTTGAAGATTGTCAGTTACTGGAGGGTCCAGTTGCAGTCTCTGTGGCCAGAAGATGAAGTAAACAATGCAGAGGAGTCCTTGAATCTTGCACGTCGAATCTGAAGACTCGCCCAGGAGGGAGACCCTAAACAGCCCATGAAGGGGGATTGCTCACCTAGCAGGGTGACTACCTATCAGGAGGGAGACTGTGACGTCACCTGCCTGACCTGGCCACTCAGATGCTCCCAGGGGCTCTGCCCACCTTGGATTCAAAATGGCAGAATCAAGTGGCAACCTGGAGGAGCTCTCGGCAACAACCTTTGAGTGTTGGTGGACAGGGGAGTGGTCACTCCCCTTTCCATTGTTCAGTTTTGCGCCAGGGCAGGGAACAAGGGTCCCTGGACTGGTGCAAACCGGTTTATGCAAGAAGGGCACCAAATGTGCCCTTCAAAGTATCCTGGAGGCTACAGCTCCCAAGCCATATGGCACCTATTTCCAAAGGGAGAGGGTGTTGCCTCCCTCTCCCAAAGGAAATCCTTTGTTCTGCCTTCTCTGTTTCAACAAGCTAAACAGCAGGAGGACAGAAACCTGTCTGTGGGGTGGCAGCCGCAGAGGCTGCTCGGAAAACCCCAGAAAACTGGTAGGAGCAATGCTTTTGGTCCTTTAAGGAGCCCCCAGAGTGCATGGAATCATGCAACTAATACTGGGAACAGTATTGGGGTATGATTCCTACATAGTTGATACCAAACATGCCCAGATTCGGAGTTACCATTATGTAGCTGGACATAGGTAGTGACTGTAGGGGCACCTCTGCTCATGGAGGGGTGCCCTCACACACAGGTACTAGCACCCAGCCCTCTGGGCTAGGAAGCCTACCATGGGGGGGGGGGGGGAGGCTTACAGTGACATCAAGTGAAAGGATGCATGCACCTTTTCACGCAGACGGCAAAGGCAGGCCTGCAGATACAATTTACATGGGCTCCCCTGGGTGGGATAATACATGCTACAACCCATGGGGATCCCCTGGTGCCCCGATGCCCTGGGTACCTAGGTACCATATACTAGGGGACACCAGTATGCCAATTGTGGGGTGTACTAAGTCCGGAACAACCAGATTTAGAGGGAGAGAACAGTCACTGGGGTCCTGGTTAGCAGGATCCCAGTGAACACAGTCAAAGGACACTGACAGCAGGCAAAAAGTGGGGGTAACCATGCCAAAAAGAGGATATTTTCCTACGCATACACCAGGCACTCCCCATGTATCTCACCATACGTCTCACCATAAACAATATTTGCACATCATAGGTGCGTGTTCACACTTGACTCACTGGCTCGCTGATTCCCTATGAATGCACACATCTCTATCACTTCACCCCTTGCACCGCCACTGGGCCGCCTGTGTACGGACAAGAAATGGGACATTGTTCTAAAGAGCCCCACTTGCATGCCACACAATGCACGTTTCAGTCTCTTACAACTTTATATTCTTCACACAGCTTATCTCACCCCACACAAGATCAATAGGCATTCTCAATGCACCGAACCAGCCAGCCCCCGATGCAGCCTCATCGATGCGGACATATTACACATGGTGTGGGCTTGCCATTCCTTACTCTTTTATTGGCACATGGTCGCATCCCATCTGCCAGTGTGGGATTTATTTTAAAAAAATGCACACAGAGGGCTTCTTAGTAATGCCTCCTGTGTTTTACCCAATCCTTCAGTGCAGGACTGACTGGTCAGTGCCAGCTTGCCACCAAGAGACGAGTTTCTGACCCCCCTGGGGTGAGAGCCTTTGTGCTCTCTGGGGCCGGAAACAAAGCCTGCACTAGGTGGAGGTGCAGGAACTGTAACACCTGGTGGTGAGCCTCAAAGGCTCAGGCCTTGTGTTATAGTGCCCCCAGGGCACCCCAGTCGGTGGAGAGGCCCGCCCCCGGACGAGCCGCCACTTTTGGTGGTAAGTCCAGAGGGATAATGAGAAAAACAAGGAGTCACCACCCCTCCAGCCAGGTTCACCCTAAGGTGACCAGAGCTGAAGTGACCCCCTCCTTGAGAAATCCTCCATCTTGCTTTGGAGGAATAGGACCAATATGGATAGGGATGTGCCCCCCTCCACAGAGGAAGTGGGCACAAGGAAGATGTAGCTACCCTCCGGGTCAGTAGCCAATGGCTACTGCCCCTGACCCTAACACACCCCTAAATTTAGTATTTAGGGGCAACCCTGAACGCAGATCATCAGATTTCTGATTACCTCAAGAAGGAAGGACTGCTGACCTGAAAACCCCGCAGAGAAGAGGAGGAGACACCAACTGACTCTGCCCCAGCCCTACTGGCCCGTCTCCTGCTTCAAAAAGCTGCAAAAAAACGAAGCAACATGTTCTGCAGGTCCAGCAACCCCTGAAAAGCCTCCAGGGGACTGCCTGCATCACTGAGGACCTAGAAACTCAAGACCAAGAAACTAACTTTAAAGGGACTCTCACCTCAGTCCAGAAGCAGGAGTCCAACTACTCTACACCCGATGCCTCCGGCCTATGTCCAGAGATACCAACTATCCAGAGAGGACCTCCAGACGACTCCAACGATGTGTTCACCCTGGGCTGACCTCTCTGCACCCCCATGATGACGCCTGCAGATGAAATCCCGAGGACCCCCCTGACCGTAAGTGCCCGGGATAAAGATATCCATTACCTGCAGAAGCACTGAACCCTCAGCCCCCAAGGCCCGAGAGAAACCCACCACTAGTGCAGCAATGACCTGCAGGCAGCCCTCACCCTTGCCCCTCGGTGGCTTGCCCGAGAGGCCCCCCTGTGCCCTACCTGGAGCGCCGAAGTGACCCCCGGGTCCCTCCATAAAGTTCTATTAAGAACCTGAAGCCCTGTTTGCACACTGCACTCGGCCGCCCACGTGCGGCTGAGGGTGTGGTTTTTGTGCCTACTTGGGACCCCTCCAGTACTCCAAACCCCCCTGGTTTCCCCTCCAACAATACGGGTACTTACCTGCAAGCAGACTGGAACCGGAGTACCTCCTGTCTCCATAGGGGACCACGTTATTTTGGCACCTGTTTGACCTCTGCACCTGACAGGCTCTGTGTTGCTGGTGCTGGATGTTTGGTGTTATCTTGAACCCCCAACGGTGGGCTACCTATACTCTGGAGACTTAACCTGTAAATGTGGTACTTACCTCAGAAACTGTACTTTACTTACCTCCCCCAGGAACTGTTGAAAATTGCAGTGTCCACTTTCAAAATAGTTTTTTGCCATTTTAAAGAAAACTGTGTACAATATTGATTCTATTCAAAGTCCTAAGAATTACTATGCAAAGTACCATTTGATGTACTTAACTGCTAAATGAATCTTGTGGTTCAAAAAATAAATGAACAAAAGAAAATTTTTCTATATAAAAACCCAGTGGCCTAGAGTTGTCATTGAGTGTGTGTTTTCACTTATTGCTAGTGTGCGTACAACAAATGCTCAACACTATCCTCTGATAAGCCTAACTGCTCGACCACACTACCACAAATAGAGCATTAGTATTAGCTATTATTGCCTCTGTCAAGCCTCTTGGGAAACCCCTGGACTCTGTGCTCACTATGGCCCTCATTACAACCCTGGCGGTCGGTGTTAAAGTGGCCGTTAGACCGCCAACAAGCCGGCAAAAAAAAAATGGAATCACGACCGTGGCGGAAACCGCCAACATAAACAGCCATTTTAACACTCTGACCGCCATGGCGGTCACCCCCTACAGACAGACGGAAGACAATGTACCGCCCACTGTATTACAGCGCACCAATCCACCACCTTTTCCGGGCCGGATTCAACGCAAACTAAAACACGGCAGAAACAGGACTTGGAAGGGAAAACGCTCACCTCTACATACCCCACAAGGAACCAGGACGCCATGGAGCCGGAACTCTAGATACTCCCTGCAATTGTCTTCCTGCTCTTCTACCAGGAGCACGACCGGCGGCGACGACCACGGTGAGTACTGCACCTACGACACGGGAGGGGGGAGGGAAAAGAGAATAACACACACAAGCAACACCCCCACCACCACCCTCACCCACAACAACACACACACACTAATACATGCTGAAGCATTACATTTACATCCCCTGGAAGAACGCAAGGACAAAAGGTAATGAGTTGAACGATTGTAATCAAGAAAAATCCATTACTCAAAAAAAAATATATACACTGTAAACAAATATGTACACCAAGATTTCAAGTCCATGTACTGCACCATATAGTCCGTGGACCACTGGGCCCAAAAAGCATGGGCGAGGCCCACACAAGATACCCAATCCAAATGGAGAGAACACTGCAGGGGCATCAGATCGAAATAAAACAGGCACCTCAGGGGGAATGGAAGGGAGGGCACCTCAGCCGGATGAGTGCATGACGCCAGCTCTACGAGGGGGCTCCATGCCCATTGATGTATCCTGGGGAGTGCAAAGCCACAGTCTCACAAGTCTTTACAGGGGGTGGTTTGCCCACTGCTTCATCCTGGGGAGTGCAAAGCCACAGTCTCAAGTGGATAACAGTCTCCACTGGTTCTGGAGGGGGCTTTGTCTCCAAAGTGCTTCATCCTGCCAAGGACTGAGGTAGTGGATGTGATTCTCCACTGGTTCTGGAGGGGGCTTGGTGCCCAGAGTGCTTCATCCTGCCAAGGACAGAGGTAGTGGATGTAATTCTCCACTGGTTCTGGAGGGGCTTTGTGCCCAGAGTGCTTCATCCTGCCAAGGCCAGAGGTAGTGGATGTCATTCTCCAGTGGTTCTGGAGGGGGCTTGGTGCCCAGAGTGCTTCATCCTGCCAAGGACTGAGGTAGTGGATGTGATTCTCCACTGATTCTGGAGGGGGCTTTGTGCCCATAGTACTTCATCCTGCCAAGGACAGAGGTAGTGGATGTCATTCTACACTGGTTCTGGAGGGGACTTGGTGCCCAGAGTGCTTCATCCTGCCAAGGACAGAGGTAGTGGATGTGACACTCCACTGACAGTGGTGCTACATGCAAGCTGGCCAGGCCCCTGGCACTGACCACCAGCCTCGTACGAATGACCACTGGGGATGGCAGCCATGTCTGCGGTGGTGCCACTGGTTCAGGAGGTGGCGTGGCCGCTGGCTGTGCTGGCGGCGGGCTCAGTAGCGGCGACGCTTGCGGCGCTCATTCGGCAGCGGTGCTGGTGGGGGGCTCACTGACCTCGGTGCTGGTGACTGTGTCCTGAGCGGCAGGGCTGGTGGCGGCCTGACTGAGGTTGTTACTGGCGGCGGGGCTGGTGGCGGTCTTGTCCGCCGTGCAGCTTGGCGGCGACTTGCCTTTGCTTCACAGGCCCTTCCCCACCTTGGATGGTGGCGCAGCTGTCTTGCCACCCCCAACTGTTGTGTTTGCTGAGCCCTTGGTGGCAGGTGTTTTGGCCTTCTCCCTCCGGGATGTGGGCAACTTCTTCTGCTTGGGAGGTGGGGGTATGTCCTTGGCCTCCACCCTTGGGACACTGGCAGCCCTGCTGCTTGGCGCACTCTAGAAGTCGGTTACTGCTGGCACCACTGTGGCCGGAGATGTGGTGGCTGAGGTGCTGGGTTGGGACCTGGAAAGGCGGGCCCTAGGGGACCGAAGGGGTGGGAGAGGTGAAGGGAAGAGGTCAAGGTTTGACAGGAAAAGTTTTTTCGACACACTGGGACGGGTAGATGGAGGGGGTTTGGGAGTGGAGGAAGAGGTAGTGGTTGTAGGAGGTGTTCCTTTGCTAACTTTGGGTGAAGGTGCATGGGCCGGAGGCTGTCATGGATGGCTGTTGGGTGGGTGTGTGGCTGCGTTTGTGTAGTTTGGGAGGAGGGCTCACAGACACACTGGGAGAAGACACGGGATGTGTGAATGGTAGTGGGGGTGGTGAGTGCACGTGAGCGGTGTGTGGTGATGGGCGTGCTGGTGATGGAGGTAGTGGCTGAGGATGTAGTGCATGCAGGTGTGAGTGGAGACGTGACGGGGAGGAGGGAGACGTGGAGGAGGGGGACACAGTGGAGGCAGTGGATGTTGGTATGTATGCATGGGTATGATGCTTGTGTGAGTGCCTGTGGGATGTGTGGTGCTTGTTTGCCAGAGCTACCCTGGTGTGTTGAGGTGTGTGCATGCTGGTCTGATGGTGTGCTTGGGATAGGCTGAGGTACAGGGGATTGGGTCTGGGTGGATGGGAGGTTGGACACAGGGACAATGGCTGCCATCAGTGCTGAGGCCAGAGTTTGAAAAGCTCGCTGTTGGGCTGCCTGGCCAGAATGAATGCCCTCCAGGTATGCATTGGTCTGGTGCAACTGCCTCTCTACACCCTGGATGGCATTCAGAATGGTAGACTGCCCAACAGTGAGGGATCTGAGGAGGTCAATGGCCTCACTGAGGGCAGCAGGGCTGACTAGGGCAGGGGCTGAGGTGCCTGGGGCGAAGGAGATGCCCACCCTCCTTGGTGAGCGGCCACGGGGCAGACGCTGAGGGGCTGCTGGGAGGGCGGTGCTGGTAGGGGGGGTGGCGGCTGTACCTGTAGATGCTGGGGGCACAGAGGGGCCCGCCACCGCAAGGGAGCTCCCATCAGAGGAGGAGTCAGTGTCGCTGGTCTCTGCTGCAGTCCCTGCTGTGGAGCTCCCCTCGCCCTCCGTCCCACTGGTGAATTCTGAGTCCGTAGTCTCACCCTCCAGGGCCATGTGGGATGCAGCTCCCTCCTGCTCCACTGGCACTGCTCCTCCACTTGATGATGCTAATGCACACAAGAACAGGGAGACCACAAAAGGGAGGGAAAGAAAGAAGAAAAACATGTTCAGTGCATGCACTACTGCTACCATTGGCGGACACTGCAGACACAGCAGCCCTCTGCACTACACCATTGTAGGAGGCTGGCCTGGCTTATAGTGGGTACCTTGTGGTACTTACACCCTGTGCCAGGTCCAGTTTATCCCTTATTAGTAGAATAGAGGTGTTTCTAGCAGCTTAGGCTGATAGAAGGTAGCTATGGCAAAGCAGCTTAGGCTGAACTAGGAGACATGCAAAGCTCCTACTATACCACTTATATAGCACAATATCATAAGAAAACACAATACTCAGTTACTAAAAATAAAGGTACTTTATTTTTATGGCAATATGCCAAAAGTATCTCAGAGAATACCCTCACTTAGAAGGTAAGTAATATACACAAGTTATCTGTACACAAACCCAAAACAGGTAAGTAACAGTAAGAAAAGTAGTGCAAACAATGTAGAATCACAATAGGATGCAATAGGCAAACATAGGTCTAGGGGCAACACAAACCATATACTCCAAAAGTGGAATGCGAATCACGAATGGACCCCAGACCTATGGGAGCTTGTAGAGGGTCGCTGGGACTGTAAGAAAACAGGGTGTCCAAGATACTCCACCCCAAGACCTTGAAAAGTAGGAGTAAAGTTACCCTAGTGCCCCAAAAAGACACAATAGTCGTGATAGGGGGATTCTGCAAGAACCACAAGCACCAGCAAAACATTGAAGACGGATTCCTGGACGTGAGGACCTGCAAGGCAAGGGGACCAAATCCAAGAGTTAAGATAGTGTCCAGGGGGGGGAGGAGCCCAGGAAACCCAGGATGAAGGTGCAAAAAGGCTGCCTCAGGGAGGAAGAAGCCAAAGATTCTGCAACAACGAAAAGGGCTAGGAACTTCTCCTTTGGATGGAAGATGTCCCACGGCGTGCTGGATGTTGCAGAAGTGTTTCCACGCAGAAATACAGCAAACAAGCAGGACGGAGTGCTGGAGACCCAGGCTAGGCTGTGTACAAAGGAATCCTTGGAGAAGTGCACAGAAGTCGGAGCAGCTGCAAATCACACAGTACACAGGTTTGCAGTCTAGCGTGGGGAGGCAAGGACTTACCTCCACCAAACTTGGACTGAAGGATCACTGGACTGTGGGAGTCACTTGGATCTAGCTCCTGTGTTCCAGGGACCACGCTCGTCCGGATGAGAGGGGACCCAGAGGACCGGTAATGCATTCTTTTGGTGCCTGCGTTAGCAGGGCGAAGATTCCGTCGACCCACAGGATATTTCTTCTTGACTTCCAGTGCAGGGTGAAGGCAGACAGCCCTCAAAGCAGGCACCACCAGGAAACAGTCGAGAAAGCCGGCAGGATGAGGCGCTACAATGTTGCTGGTAGTTGTCTTGCTACTTTGTTGCGGTTTTGCAGGCGTCCTGGAGCAGTCATCGGTCGATCCTTGGCAGAAGTCGAAAAGGTAAGTGCAGAGGAACTCTGGTGAGCTCTTGCATTCGTTATCTGACGAATACCCCAGAGGAGAGACCCTAAATAGCCAGAAAAGGAGGTTTGGCTACCAAGAAGGGAGGTTTGGCTACCAAGAGAGGTAAGAGCTTATCAGAGGGGGTCTCTGACATCACCTGCTGGCTCTGGCCACTCAGAACAGTCCAGTGTGCCCCTAACACCTCTGATTCCAAGATGGCAGAGGTCTGGAACACACTGGAGGAGCTCTGGGCACCTCCCCTTGGAGGTACTGGTCAGGGGAGTGGTCACTCCCCTTTCCTTTTTCCAGTTTCGCGGCAGAGCAGGGCTGGCGGATCCCTGAACTGGTATAGCCTGGCTTATGCAGAGATGGGCACCATCTGTGCCCATCAAAGCATTTCCAGAGGCTGGGGAAGGCTACTCCTCCCCAGCCCTTCACACCTATTTCCATAGGGAGAGGGTGTAACACCCTCTCTCAGAGGAAATCCTTTGTTCTGCCTTCCTGTGCCGGGGCTGCCCAGACCCCAGGAGGGCAGAATCCTGTCTGAGGGGTTGGCAGCAGCTGCAGTGGAAACCCCGGAAAGGCAGTTTGGCAGTCCCCGGGTTCTGTGCTAGAGACCCGGGGGATCATGGAATTGCCCCCCCAATACCAGAATGGTACTGGGGTGACAATTCCATGACCTTTGACATGTTACATGGCCATGTTCGGAGTTACCATTGTGACGCTACACATAGGTAGTGACCTATGTGCAGTGTATGCATGTAATGGTGTCCCGCACTCACAAAGTTCGGGGAATTTGCCCTGAACGATGTGGGAGCACCTTGGCTAGTGTCAGGGTGCCCACACACTAAGGGGGTCATTCTGACTTTGGCGGGCGGCGGAGGCCGCCCTCCAAAGTTCTGCCGTCAGAATACCGCTGCGGGGTCAGAAGACCGCCGCAGTAATTCTGAGTTTCCCGCTGGGCTGGCGGGCGACCGCCAGAAGGCCGCCCGCCAGCCCAGCGGGAAACCCCCTTCCATGAGGATGCCGGCTCCGAATGGAGCCGGCGGAGTGGAAGGGGTGCGACGGGTGCAGTTGCTTGGCAGACACTGAAAATCTTGGTGGGGCCCTGTTAGGGGGCCCCTGCAGTGCCCATGCCAGTGGCATGGGCACTGCAGGGGCCCCCAGGGGCCCCGCGACACCCGTTACCGCCAGCAAGGTTCTGGCGGTCAAAACCGCCAGAGCCAGGCTGGCGGTAAGGGGGTCGAAATCCCCATGGCGGCGCTGCCTGCAGCGCCGCCATGCACGATTCCCCAGGGCAGCGGGAAACCGGCGGGACACCGCCGGTTTTCCGTTTCTGACGCCGCGGTCAGAATGCCCATGAATGCACCGCCAGCCTGTTGGCGGTGCATCCGCGGTCGTTGGCCTGGCGGTAGTCTACCGCCAGGGTCAGAATGACCCCCTAAGTAACTTGGCACCTAACCTTCACCAAGTGAGGGTTAGACATATAGGTGACTTATAAGTTACTTATGTGCAGTGAAAAATGGCTGTGAAATAACATGGACGTTATTTCACTCAGGCTGCAGTGGCAGTTCTGTGTAAGAATTGCCTGAGCTCCCTATGGGTGGCAAAAGAAATGCTGCAGCCCATAGGGATCTCCTGGAACCCCAATACCCTGGGTACCTAATACCCCGTACAAGGGAATTATATGGGTGTACCAGTGCCAATGAGAATTGGTCAAATTAGTCACTAGCCTGCAGTGACAATTTTAGAAAGCAGAGAGAGCATAAACACTGAGGTTCTGGTTAGCAGAGCCTCAGTGATACAGTTAGGCACCAGACAGGGAACACGTACAGAGTATACACTATGAGCACTGGGGTCCTGCCTAGCAGGATCCCAGTGACATAAGGGCAAAAACAAACATACATACATTGAAAATGGAGGTAACATGCCAGGCAAGATGGTACTTTCCTACAGCCATGCACTTAGAGTTCCCTAATTGATCACAGGGACATGGGGTACATGGCCTATGCCCGATTGCTGCACACATGGAAGTCACAGGAGCCTGACTGGGTGTAGATGGCTCTTACTGAAGGTGGGGTTGGGGTGCCACTTGGCCTGCCTCACAAAGGGTCCTTGCCTACAAGGCTCACCCTAGCCTAGGGGAACCCAAACCCACATCCCCCACCCAGGCACCTCCAAGCGCGCAGTCACATGGATGTGACTGTACTCACCCCCATGTGGCTGCTGTGATGCCCTCAAGCACCCAGCCAACTCCGGATACGCCGCCGCTAGGATCTGGAACATCAGGGGGGGTGATGGTGCGATGGGCACCCCTCCCACGTTAGGAGGCCATCCCCAGCTGGGCCTCCCCGTCTTCTTGCTCCAGTGGCGAATGTCCTCCCATCTTTTTCGGCAGTGGGTGCCCCGTCTATGGTGGACCCCCAGGACCCAGACGTCCTTGGTGATGGCACGCCAAATATCCTACTTTTGGTGGGCTCTGACCTAGATTAATAGTACAGGGGAAAAGGGAAAACATTAACCGTCCGGCCCATCACAGTCATTGGCCCCCCTTCCCACCCTTGCCCTGACGCACATACACTCACCGTCGTATCATGCACGCCTCATCCACCCCCACCCTATCTCCCATCCACACCACTCCATACAGACATTGCCCATACAGCATGCTCACAGTGTACTCACCTGTTTGTCTGGGGGACCGTAGAGTAGTGTGTACTGGGGGAGGACCCCATCCACAAGTATCTCCAACTCTTCTGAAGTGAAGGCAGGGGCCCTTTCCCCAGACACTTGAGCCATCGTCGCTTCCAGACTGAGGTCACAGCAGCACTTGAAATGTAGGTCACTCTCCTGTCGAAGACCAGGTATCAAGTGAGTGAACAGACAGAAAATGGCGGTCACGTCCGCAGCAGTTCGTACCGTCACCGCCGGCGTACATTGTCATTGGCTCCTCAGACCCATAGGGTCCAATGTTAACCAATGCAGGATTGCGCCACGGTCTGCGACTGCCTACTGCGACGGTATTCAACGCCAGTGCAGTTACCTCATATCCCCTTGCCCCACTTTACAGGTCAGGCAGCCGCCATTTCAGGGGGACACATGGCATTAATTTCAACTGCGTCACACATATCTAGGCCTTGTATACACACTGAGACCAGCACATAGCGGATTGACTAATGTGCGCAAGACAGTTGCTATTTTCGTTCCTCAGTGTTGGCTGACCCTCTGATGGCTGTTCTCATCCATAGAGCACGTCCACTGGGGCAGGTGAGGACATAGCGGCATCCTCCGGTGTACAGACCGGTGGTGGACCTGTCGACAATGGAAGAGCGACGTGTAATTGTCACCTACAGACTTGATCGTGCCACAATCCAGGAACTGTGTGCCAAGTTGGAGCCAGACCTGATGCCAGCAATCCGCCATCCCACAGGAATACCCCCTCTAGTGCAGGTGCTGTCAGTACTCCATTTCCTGGCAAGTGGGTATTTTCAAACTACAGTGGCCATAGCATCAGGGATGTCCCAGCCTATGTTCTCAAACGTGTTGTCTAGAGTGTTGTCTGCCCTGCTGAAACACATGCGCAGCTACATCGTTTTCCCTGAGGTGGAGGATTTGCCCACAGTGAAAGGTGACTTCTATGCCCTGGGACATATCCCCAACATCATAGGTGCCATTGATGGGACACATGTGGCCTTGGTACCCCCCCACTGCAGGAGTGAACAGGTGTACAGAAACCGGAAGAGCTACCATTCTATGAACGTGCAGATGGTGTGTTTGGCAGACCAGTACATCTCCCATGTGAATGCCAAGTTTCCTGGCTCAGTGCCTGACGCTTACATTCTGAGGAATAGCTGCATCCCTTATGTGATTGGGCAACTCCAGAGGCACCGTGTGTGGCTATTAGGTGAGGACTTGGACCCTATACAGTGTGAATAGTTGTCTGGGTCTGGGGTTGTGCCTAAGGGTTAGTGTGTGTCTAACAGTTGTCCCTCGCCATTTGCAGGTGACTCTGGGTACCCCAACCTGTCATGGCTACTGACCCCTGTGAGGAATCCCAGGACAAGGGCAGAGGAACGCTACAATGAGGCACATGGGCGAACTAGGAGGGTTATAGAGAGAACCTTCTGCCTCCTGAAGGCCAGGTTCCGGTGCCGCCATATGACAGGTGGTTCCCTATACTACTCACCAAAGAAGGTGTGCCAGATCATCGTGGTCTGCTGTATGCTGCACAACTTGGCTTTGCGATGACAGGTGCCTTTTCTGCAGGAGGATGGTCCGGAAGGAGGTCTTGTGGCAGCTGTGGAGCCTGTGGACAGTGAAGAAGAGGAGGCAGAAGAAGAGGACATAGACAGCAGAAACACCGTGATCCAGCAATACTTCCAGTGACACACAGGTAAGAAGACATCACAGCCTCCTACATCTGATATAATTGTTCTACCTCTCATCTGTCTGTCACTTTCACCCAGTGTATGTACCCTGATTTGTCACTTTGCCTTTCGATTTCACTGATGTGGGTCCCACTGTGTGACCTCTGCTATGTTACCTTATGGACTAGAACTGTGTGACATAGGTATGTTGACAATACCATGGACATTGCTATTCCCCTTAATTATTGCAAATACACATTAGTGAAAGCACAGACTGACTCCAGATTGTTTTGTGATTTAAGGTGTTTATTTAAGTGCAAAATAGTGGAGGGGTTTGTAAAATGGTCAGGGGTGATGGTGAAGGAATGTCCATGGCAGAGTCCAGTCTATTTGTCTCACAGGTGCATTGTCCAAAGGGGCATAGGAAGTGGAGCTAGGGCAGTTTAAGGATGGACAGGGTGACAAAGTGGGACAGTAGAATGACATTCAGGGTGGTCTCATTTCTTGGTGGGGGTCTTGGCATTGTTCTCTGTCTGTGTCCTGGATCTCAGGGACTGTTTACGGGGTGGTTCTCCATCTCCATCTGCAGGGGCTGGGGTGCTGGTGTCATGGTCCTGTGGTGGTGCCTTCTGTCCACTAGTGCCGGCGGAGGTGGTGGGCAGTTCATCGACCAGGCTAGTGTCAGGGGCCCCTTGATGTGCCACAGTGTCCCTCCTGGTGTTCATGACGTCCTTCAGCACCCCTACAATGGTGCCCAGGGTGGTGTTGATGGATTTGAGTTCCTCCCTGAACCCCAAATACTGTTCCTCCTGCAGCCGCTGGATCTCCTGAAACTTGCCCATTACCGTTGCCATTGTCTCCTGGGAATGATGGTACGCTTTCATGATGTTGGAGAGGGCCTCACCCCATCAAGCCCATAACCAGTCTCTGAACATAAAGTGCCACCCAAAAATATGTGCTGAAATGTGGGGTGAGGGATGTAAGGAGGGGGGACACCCAGTAGGATTGGGCGGGGAGGTCACACAGCCTCCCCGCTTGCAGTGGTCCAAAGGCAGCTGCCCACAAAGGTGCGGCACAGCTGCTGGAGACCACCAAACAGTGTCCCTGGTAATCGCTGGCTTTGTCCCTATTAATAGAAAACTGTGGTCACTCGCTTAGGCAGCACTGGTCGGTCATATTACTCCCCCAGGGCCCTACTTGTCACTGCGCTCTGTGGGGCAATGGACCCCTGCTTCAGGGACAGCTCCTGCGGTCCAGTGGCCTGTTCATGGGTCTCTGAGAATCTACTCATTCTCCAAGTCAGTGAAGGCAATATTAGTGCTGATCTTCTCCCCCCAATGCTGCAGCCCCTTCCGGCAGTGGGACCACACGTGAAGGAGCACAGGGTGGTATTGCTTCATAGGGTACTTGCTCCGACACGTTTCCCTGGTATGGTGCCTCTTTTTTAGCACTTCAATCCCCAGCAGCCAAGGGTCTCCTCATGGTTCAGACGGACCTGCTGTGGGGTTTCCTGCAGGTCTGTGCAAGTCACTTTCAGAGGCAGGCTGGTCCCAGGGGCAGTGTAACATGCTCACTAAATGCTTAATTGAAATGCTTAAGTGAAGCACATAACAAGCTCGCACTGCGCTAGCAGTGGAATGCATGTGGTCCTTTGAGGTAACTACACTCAGCTTACCTTGTCCCAAGAGCAGCCAAACAGAACTCCCCACACCCTGGGATCAAAGAAGCAGGCAAGGAGCTGAGGACAGTGCCCCTCATTCTGAACCGCCAGAAATACAGAACTGACAATGACATCTGACACTGATGTAAGTGTACCAGTGAAGTTACCATATGCAGTGCTCCTCGTGCGCTAAGGGAGAACTTTTTCCCACACAAAAAAGAAGAGGAGCAACCACGAGACCCTGGAAGAACACTTAGACGGGTGCACTAGAGATGCAGCAGGCAGGCCAGCACAACATGGAGCAAGTAAGTCAAGTGGCGGTTCCTCCTGGCAATACTGCAGGGCCTTGTGAATCCCAAAGACAGGGAGCAACTGGCAACGTAGCAACAAACAGAAAAGCAAACCAGTGAATCCCTTATGCCACCCAGCAGACAGCAGAGCAACAACAGAGAAGCAGTCCAGATGAGACCTTTTGTGCAGCACAGTAGCCCTTTTGACAGAGGTTCAGTCCCAGTTCCAAAAGTGCTCTAAAATCATTGGGTCAGAGCACTGTAGGAGGCTGGCCTGGCTTATAGTGGGTACCTTGTGGTACTTACACCTTGTGCCAGGTCCAGTTATCCCTTATTAGTAGAATAGAGGTGTTTCTAGCAGCTTAGGCTGTTAGAGGTAGCTATGGCAAAGCTGCTTATGCTGAACTAGGAGACATGCAAAGCTCCTACTATACCACTTATTTCATATAGCACAATATTATAAGAAAACAAAATACTCAGGGTTACTAAAAATAAAGGTACTTTATTTTAGTGACAATATACCAAAAGTATCTCAGAGGAAACCCTCACTTAGGAAGTAAGTAATATACACAAATTATATGTACACAAACCCAAAACAGGTAAGTAACAGTAAGAAAAGTAGTGCAAACAATGTAGAATCACAATAGGATGCAGTAGGTAGACATAGGCCTAGGGGGCAACACAAACCATATACTCTAAAAGTGGAATGCGAATCACGAATGGACCCCAGGCCTATGGGAGATTGTAGAGTGTCGCTGGGACTGTGAGAAAACAGTAAAGGTGTCCAGAATACCCCACCCCAAGACCCTGAAAAGTAGGAGTAAAGTTACCCTACTACCCCAGAAAGACAGTATAGTCGAGATAGGGGATTCTGCAAGAACCACAAGCACCAGCAAAACACTGAAGACGGATTCCTGGACCTGAGGACCTGTAAAGGAAGGGGACCAAGTCCAAGAGTCACGCAAGTGTCCAGCGGGGGGAAGGAGCCCACCAAACCCCGGATGAAGGTGCAAAAGGGCTGCCTCCGGGTGGAAGAAGCCGAAGATTCTGCAACAATGGAAGGTGCCAGGAACTTCTCCTTTGGAAAGAAGATGTCCCACGGCGTGCTGGAGGATGCAGAAGTGTTCCCACGCAGAAAGACCCCAAACAAGGCTTGCTAGCTGCAAGAGTCGCAGTTGACGATTTTAGGTGCTGCTGGGGACCAGGAAGGACCAGAATGTCGCCCCTTGGAGGAGGAGACAGAGGGGGCACTCATCAACTCAGAGAGCCCCCGCAGTAGCAGGCAGCACCTGCAGAAGTACCGGAACAGGCACTCAGAAGATCTGAGGACAGCGGTCGACTCAGAGTCACAAAAGAGGGTCCCACGACATCGGAGTCCAACTCAGCGAGTTGGGCAATGAAGGACGGAGTGCTGGGGACTCAGGCTAGGCTGTGCACAAAGGAATTGTGCAGGCGTCCTGGAGCAGTCAGCGGTCGATCCTTGGCAGAAGTCGAGCTCTGGTGAGCTCTTGCATTCATTATCTGAGGAATAGCCCTGAGGAGAGACCCTAAATAGCCAGAAAAGGAGGTTTGGCTACTGAAAGAGGTAAGCACCTATCAGGAGGGGTCTCTGACGTCTCCTGCTGGCACTGGCCACTCAGAGCAGTCCATTGTGCCCCAACACCTCTGAATCCAAGATGGCAGAGGTCTGGGACACACTGGAGGATCTCTGGGCACCTCCCCTGGGAGGTTCTGGTCAGGGGAGTGGTCACTCCCCTTTCCTTTGTCCAGTTTTGCGCCAGAGCAGGGCTGGGGGATCCCTGAACCGGTGTAGACTGGCTTATGCAGAGATGGGCACCATCTGTGCCCATCAAAGCATTTCCAGAGGCTGGGGGAGGCTACTCCTCCCCAGCCCTTCACACCTATTTCCAAAGGAAGAGGGTGTAACACCCTCTCTCACAGGAAATCCTTTGTTCTGCCTTCCTGGAACTGGGCTGCCCAGACCCCAGGGGGGCAGAAACCTGTCTGAGGGGTTGTCAGTAGCTGCAGTAGAAACCCCGGAAAGGCAGTTTGGCAGGACCTCAGGTTCTGTGCTAGAGACCTGAGGATGCATAGAATTGTCCCCCCAATACCAGAATGGTATTGGGGTGACAATTCCATGATCCTAGACATGTTACACGTCCATGTTCGGAGTTACCATTGTGATGCTACATATAGGTAGTGACCTATATGTAGTGCACGCATGTAATGGTGTCCCCGCACTTACAAAGTCCGGGGAATTTGCCCTGAACAATGTGGGGGCACGTTGGCTAGTGCCAGGGTGCCCACACACTAAGTAACTTGGCACCTAACCTTCACCAAGTGAGGGTTAGACATATAGGTGACTTATAGTTACTTATGTGCAGTGAAAATGGCTGTGAAATAAAGTGGATGTTATTTCACTCAGGCTGCAGTGGCAGTCCTGTGTAAGAATTGTGTGAGCTCCCTATGGGTGGCAAAAGAAATGCTGCAGCCCATAGGTATCTCCCGGAACCCCAATACCCTGGGTACCTAAGTACCATATACAAGGGAATTATAAGGGTGTTCCAATGTGCCAATGAGAATTGGTAAAATTAGTCACTAGCCTGCAGTGACAATTTTAGAAAGCAGAGAGAGCATAAACTCTGAGGTTGTGGTTAGCAGAGCTTCAGTGATACAGTTAGGCACCACACAGGGAACACATACAGGGCATACATTATGAGCACTGGGGTCCTGCCTAGCAGGATCCCAGTGACACATGGACAAAAGCAAACATACATACAGTGAAAATGGGGGTACCATGTCAGGCAAGATGGTACTTTCCAACAAGCACCGGTACTTCTAATCAAAAATACCTTTGTTTGGGGGTGACGTCAAAGGAAACATAGCCCCTTTTTAACTCAGTCCTGTCTCCAATCATCAGTAGGCGGTAATCAGCCCATTGTGTGAGGGCAGGACACAGCCTATTGACATGTAAGGTATAAACAACCCTCTCTCTCCCCAGCCCAGGATGACTATCAGTATGTAGATGCCTCTTCTGTTACACCCAGCCCCTCCTGTTTTACAGCTATCTGGAAAGTATGTACAAAGTGTAGCTGTCACTTGGCCTTAGATGTGGATTTGATTCAGCCTGAAAAGTACAAGAGTTATAAGCACAGAGAAATGCCCACTTTCTAAGAGTGGCATTTCTAAAATAGTAACGTAAAATCCCAAAACACTAGTCAGCAGTATTCCTTACTGCCATTCCAAACATACTAAACATGCCCACGCTAATCCTCACAGATCAGAAATTTCTACCTAACCATATACAAGGGAATCCCCAATGCAAACCTATGAGAGGGGCAGGACTCGGAGTAGTGAAAAACTAAATAGGCTGTTTGTTACTACTAGGATATTTAACACATAAAAGTATACCTTTTGCATACACATCACCCTGTCCTTACATCTATCTAGCATCTAACTTAGGGGTGACCTAAGAATAGTAAAAAAATTAAGGAGTTTAGGCCTTGGTAAGTAGGTTGACTTGCCTAGTCAGTGTGGCAGTAAACTGTGAGTGCAGACCTGCAGTGACAAGCCTGAGACAAGTTTGAAAGGCTACTGTTGTGGGGGCACAATCTGAGCTGCTGGCCCACTGGTAGCATTTAATTTACAGGCCCCGGGTATATAGTATACACTTTACAGGAGACTTGCAGGTAAATTAAACAAGCCAAACAGGAGTAATCCAAATATACCAGGTTTTAGGGGAGAGGGCACATGCTCTTTAACACTGATTAGCAGTGGTAAATTTCCCAGAGTCCTAAAGCCAACAAAATTAGGGTCGGAAAAATAGGAGGAGAAAGGTAAAACGTTTGGGGTTAACATTGCAGAAAGGGCCATATCAAACATTGGTGCTGTGTGTAGAAAAGTACCATCTTTCTTGGCATGTTACCCCCAATTTTGCATGTATGTCAGTATGTTTTTGCCTGTCTCACTGGTATCCTGCTAGCCAGGACCCCAGTGCTCATAGTTTGTGGCCTAAATGTGTATGCCTGTGTAGTGCCTAACTGTGTCACTGAGGCTCTGCTAATCAGAACCTCAGTGCTCATGCTCTCTTTGCCTTTAAATTTGTCACTATAGGATAGTGACTACATTTACCAATTCTAATTGGCATACTGGAGCCCCCCCCTTATAAGTCC
Organism: Pleurodeles waltl; assembly: GCF_031143425.1. NCBI lineage: Eukaryota > Metazoa > Chordata > Amphibia > Caudata > Salamandridae > Pleurodeles > Pleurodeles waltl. Next base: position 755,204,940 of record NC_090449.1, on the reverse strand, counting down.
CTAGTATATGGTACCTAGGTACCCAGTGTATTGGGGTTCCAGGAGATCCATATGGGCTGCAGCATTTCTTTCGCCACCCATAGAGGGCTCAGACAAACCCTTACACAGGACTGCCATTGCAGCTTGCGTGAAATAACGCACACGTTATTTCACAGCCATTTTTACTACAGTTAAGTAACCTATAAGTCACCTATAGGTCTAACCTTCACTTGCTGAAGGTTAGGTGCACAGTTAGTAAGTGTAAGGGCACCCTTGCAGTAGCGAAGGTGCCCCCACATAGTTCAGGGCCATTTCCCCGGACTTTGTGAGTGTGGGGACACCATTACACGTGTGCACTACATAGAGGTCAATCTCTATATGTAGCTTCACAATGGTAACTCCGAATATGGCCATGTTACATGTCTAAGATTATGCAGTTGCCCCCACCTTCCAAATCTGGTATTGGGGAGCCAATTCAATGCATCCTGGGGGCTCCACCAGGGACCCTCAGTACTGCCAAACCAGCTCTTTGAGGCTTGCACTGCAGGTGCAGCTGCTGCCACCTCACAGACAGGGTTCTGCCCTCCTGGGGTCTGGGCAGCCCAGTCCCAGGAAGGCAGAACAAAGCATTTCCTCTGAGAGAAGGGTGTTATACCCTCTCCCTTTGGAAATAGGTGTTACAGGCTGGGGAGGGGTAGCCTCCCCCAGCCTCTGGAAATGCTTTGAAGGGCACAGATGGTGCCCTCCTTGCATAAGCCAGTCTACACCAGTTTAGGGAACCCCAGTCCCTGCTCTAGCGCGAAACTGGACAAAGGAAAAGGGAGTGACCATTCCCCTGTCCATCACCACCCCAGGGATGGTGCCCAGAGCTCCTCCAGTGTGTCTCAGACCTCTGTCAACTTGTTTTCAGAGGTGTGAGGACACTCTGGAGGCCTCTGAGTGGCCAGTGCCAACAGGTGACGTCAGAAACCCCTCCAGGTAGGTGCATACCTGGGTAGGTAGCCAATCTTCCTCTCATGGCTATTTAGGGTCTCTCCTGTGGGCTTCTCATCAGATTACGACTTGCAAGAATCCACCAGGACTCCTCTGCACTTCTCTCTTCGACGTCTGCCAAGGATCGACCGCTGACTGCTCCAGGACACCTGCAAAACTGCAACAAAGTAACCAGCAGACTACCAGCGACATTGTAGCGATTAATCCTGCCGGCTTTCTCGACTGTTTCCTGGTGGTGCATGCTCTGGGGGCTGCCTGCCTTCACCCTGCACTGGAAGCCATGAAGAAATCTCCAGTGGGTCGACGGAATCTTCCCCCTGCTCCAGCAGGCACCAAACTACAGCCTCACTGGTACTATGGGTCCCCTCTCATCCTGACAAGCCTGGCCCCTGGAACACAGGTGGTGGGCCCAAGTGACCCCGACTGCCCAGTGGTCCAACTGTCCAAATTTGAAGGCGGTAAGTCCTTGCCTCCCCTCTCCAGACAGTAATCCTGTGCACCGTGTGATCTGCAGCTACAAGGGCTTCTGTGCACATTTCCAAGAAATCCTGCATGCACAGCTGAGCCTAGGTCCCCAGCACTGCGTCCTGCGATGCTCAGCTCCCTGAGTTGACCTCCGGTGTCGTGGGACCTCTTTTTGCAGTGTTGAGACGACTGTTGTGTTCAGTCTTCTTGAACCCATGTTCAAGGACTCCTGCGGTTGCTTCCCTCCTTCCAGTGGGCTCTCTTTGTTGCTGAAGGCCCCTTATGTCTCTTTGCCTGAGTGGCGACATCCTGGTCCTTCCTGGGCCCGGGCAGCACCCTTTTTCTTCAACTGCGACTCATGCAGGTAGCAAGGCTTGCTTGCGATATTTTGCCGAGGAAACCACCCTGCATCTACCACCACGCTGTGGGACATATTCTGCACGAAGCAGAACCTCCTACCTCATTTTGTTAGTGCAAAACCAGCATCTTCTACCAACCGGAGGCAGTCATTTTGCACCTTCTTCCGGGGTTTAGTGGGCTCCTGCCCCCTGCCCCCCCAGACACTTTAGCAACTCTTGGACTTGGTCCGTTTCTTTTACAGGTCTTCATATCCAGGAATCCGTCTTCAGTGCTTTGCAGTCTGTTGTGGTCCTTGCAAAATCCTTTATCACGACCAATGTTCCCTGTAAGGCGCGCGCACCTTTCCTTCCCCCATCGCGCAGGCCCCTTTGGCAAGCGTGCACGTTGCAACGTTCTTGCAACGTTGCTCCCTGCATCGTGCGGCAGAGAGGACGTCAGCGCTGCGTCTACAAAACAGACACAGCGCAAGGACAGGGTCACTCTTTGCCGCCGAGCAGGAAGGACATCTTCAGGACGCAGGTTTGCTTCAGAACAGTAGAAAAGCGTTTTAGAGCGATAGTCCTGCTCTCCTATTGCAGAAAATGCTCATATTTGAATCTGGATTGAAGTCAATGAAAACAGCGTTTAAAAGCCGCGGGGAGTGTTTTAAACATCATTTGGCGTACTTTAGCATACAAGCGAGCAAGTGATATTTATGTTGAAAATTAATGGTTAATGAGCTAGGAAATGCTTCAGAACAGTAGAAAATGTGCCGTTATCAACTTTTCCATCATTGTCATACTTCATAGTTGTTTATATGCATTATCACTTTCTCAGCTCAAATAAGCCTTTTAGAGCGATAGTCGTGCTCTCCTATTGCAGAAAATGCTCATATTTGAATCTGGATTGAAGTCAATGAAAACAGCGTTTAAAGGCCGCGGGGAGTGTTTAAACATCATTTGGCGTACTTTAGCATACAAGCGAGCAAGTGATATTTATGTTGAAAATTAATGGTTAATGAGCTAGGAAATGCTTCAGAACAGTAGAAAATGTGCTGTTTTCAACTTTTCCATCATTGTCATACTTCATAGTTGTTTATATGCATTATCACTTTCTCAGCTCAAATAAGCCTTTTAGAGCGATAGTCGTGCTCTCCTATTGCAGAAAATGCTCATATTTGGATCTGGATTGAAGTCAATGAAAACAGCGTTTAAAGGCCGCGGGGAATGTTTTAAACATCATTTGGCGTACTTTAGCATACAAGCGAGCAAGTGATATTTGTCTTGGAAATTAATGGTTAATGAGCTAGGAAATGCTTCAGAACAGTAGAAAATGTGTTGTTATCAACTTTTCCATCATTGTCATACTTCATAGTTGTTTATATGCATTATCACTTTTTCAGCTCAAATAAGCCTTTTAGAGCGATAGTCGTGCTCTCCTATTGCAGAAAATGCTCATATTTGAATCTGGATTGAAGTCAATGAAAACAGCGTTTAAAGGCCGCGGGGAGTGTTTTAAACATCATTTGGAGTACTTTAGCATACAAGCGAGCAAGTGATATTTGTCTTGGAAATTAATGGTTAATGAGCTAGGAAATGCTTCAGAACAGTAGAAAATGTGCTGTTATCAACTTTTCCATCATTGTCATACTTCATAGTTGTTTATATGCATTATCACTTTCTCAGCTCAAATAAGCCTTTTAGAGCGATAGTCGTGCTCTCCTATTGCAGAAAATGCTTATATTTGAATCTGGATTGAAGTCAATGAAAACAGCGTTTAAAGCCGCGGGCAATGTTCCCTGTAAGGCGCGCGCGCACCTTTCCTTCCCCCATCGCGCAGGCCCCTTTGGCAAGCGCGCACGTTGCAACGTTCTTGCAACGTCGCTCCCTGCATCATGCACAGCAAATGTGACAAGACAACAACAAGACGTAAAGGCACCTTTATTGATCATTCACCGTCTGAATGGACAGAACACTTTTTTTTGTTCGCTTGCCAGAACGACCCAGTAGGCCTAAAAATGGCTCACCCTTATAAATCCGATTAGTCATAGCGAGTGGCTGAGCAGATAACTTGAGGCCTGTAAAGGCCGCATCATCGAAGGGCTAACGCATGATGTAGGTTTCCAAACAGACGATAATATGGGACCAGAGTTCATCTAAACTGAAAGCCCAGGTAACTACTCAATTGCTCTGGAACTGTCATGCATAATGTTTTTGTAACTCCTATAGCCTAAGCTAAATATCTTCTTTCCAATTACAGCCAGTCACCATTTGCATTTGAACAGGCAGGCGTGAGTACCAAGGAAGACCAGGTAAATCTGTAGTCGTTCCAGGTGGGATTAAGGGTCTCTACATAAATCCTGTTCATGATCCACACCTTTTGCTTCTATTACAGGTTTGTCGGACTGAGCAAGTTAAAGATTTGAATGGACCGACATGTGTAGAAGCATAAGGACCAGGTAATTATTTGGTAGGTACCCCATCTGGGTCACCTGGCACATTATAATATGACAACATGATGTAACCAACTGTTAACCATCTTTTCTTTTGCTGCAGGCATCTCAGACAGTACTGGTCATTATTTGGTAGATTTCACTTGTGATGCACCTAGTACATTATAAAATGAAAACATTCTTAAACCCTTTTTTTTGTTCTTTTGCAGGCTTCTTAGACAGTTCTAACATTGGTTAGAAAAGGCAGACGTGACTACAAGCAGAAAGACCAGGTAAATATTTAGTCGTTTTTCTTTGCAGTACATCTTGAACACAAGCATGTGCTGTAACCATGTTTTTTCTACTATTGCAGACAGTGTTACATCTACAGGCTGGTGTGAGATCAAACAGAAAGGCCCAGGTAATTGCTTGCTACATTTTCCAAGAGATAGCTCAGTCTTGTCTGGTAGATTGCATTCAATAGCATAAAAACCAACTTTAAATAATGTTCCTCACTTTAATTAATGTCCTTTTTTTTTTTTGCAGGATTTGTGGCACAGTAGGCTCAGACTGATTGCCACCAAAATGTTCAAGCGCAAAGCTGTGACTTCATCAGAGAGCAGTGCTTCACCATAAAGGAAGAAATGCTGTCTTGTGTTCAAAGAAGAATGGCTGAAAGAAATTGTGGAGACTGAGACACAGAAGTCCAGGAGCAAGGTTTGCGTACAACTGGGAGAGCTATTTCTATACAATCCAGAAGTAGGCCTGATTTGCAAAGTATGTGCAGAAGCAAAGATCGTAGGGGGACTTTTCTACTGGGAAGAAATGGAGTGATGGCTGGAAGCTGGACTACTTGAAACGCCATTTATGTAGCAGAGTTCATGAATCTGCTTTGGTGACACTGAGAAATAAAAGTGCTGCTGCCAGGCTGGGTTTTGGAGTGCGCACCATGCTAACGGAAACCGCCAGTGACAGAGCAAACAGACTAGAAGTAGTTGAACTGCAAAGATCCCTGCCGGAAGAGATAAAGATTCTCATAAAAAATGTGTTGCTAGCAGTCAAAATGAACACATCAATGTTATCTGTTCAAGACATCCATGACCACGTCGCATTGTATGTGAAGATACCAGACAGCTGGAGGAGCAAGAACTATGCCTTTGAGTTTTTGGAGGCCATCAACAGGGTAATACGCTCTGACTTCATGGCAGAACTTCGCAGTGCTCGGTATCACACATTGATAATTGATGAGAGCACAGATATTTCAGTTACAAAAATGCTCATCCTCTACTTCAAGTTCCGATCTGTAACATCAACAGAGCACAAAACAGTGTTTGGGGGCATTGTAACTCTGAGTGCATGCAATGCGGAGGCTATCACTACAGCTGTAAAAGAGTTCTACACTGCCAATAAGCTGGACCTTATGAAAATGGTCATGTTTACATCAGATGGTGCATCAGTGATGCTGGGAAAGAACAATGGTGTTGCTACCCGCCTCAAACAATCCATTCCTCATCTAGTTGAGCAGCACTGTGTTGCGCACAGAGAAGATTTGGGAGTTGATGATGCCTGGAAAAAAGTGCAGATGATCAGGGAAATGGAAACATTACTGAGGACTGTCTACACTGTGTTCTCCCGCTCACCTTTAAGAAAGTCCAAGCTGGACGAAATTGCTTTGGTCACTGAATGTGAAGCGGTCTCCTTTCGGCCACTCGATGAGGTGCGGTGACTTTCAAGGCATTTTGCTGTTGGTGCACTCTTGCGTAATTATGAGGTTGCTCTCAAATACTTTGATCATGAAAGAGTTGAGGAGAATGACCCAATTGCTAAATATTGCTACAAAAAACTATCGGATTCAAACTACCATATTTCCTTTGCAGCACTAAATGACATTCTGGGTGAACTTGCATCTTTGTGCAAGTTGTTTCAGAAAAGCTCTTTGACCACCGTTGAAGCTGTACAGTATGCAAGAGCAAAAATTACCCAAATAAAGGAACAGTACTTGGGCGACACTGTCTTTTGGAGCGACACAGTAAGAGATCTGATGGCTTTGTGCAGAGAGGACCGAGAGTATGATAGTGAGCCGATGTTATCTTTCATTAAACTTCTTTGTGAGCACATGGAAAGAAGGTTCCCAGCAGATGAATTGAAGGAATGGACAAGCTTTGATTTCCATACAGTAACAACACAATCACAGTTTGATTTTGGGACTGAGAATGTACAAAGACTTGTTGAGAAGTATAAGAAGGTCTTGGTCCTGGGTAATTGTGACACCCCTGGTGATGTTGTTCGGCAGTACAGAGATTATAAATATGTGGTGGCAGCGCATATAAAAAACGGATTGTTTAGGACCTTTCAAGACATGGTGAATTTCACTCTGCGGAATGCTGCACAGTATAGTGTTGTATCTCAGCTTGTTGATATCTGTGCAACTTTCCAGGCTTCAAGTGCAGACTGCGAACGAGGATTCAGCCTCATGAACTCAATCAAGTCCAAATTAAGAAACAGACTAGAGGAGAGTCACCTAGATATGCTGATGAGGACAAAGGCTTACCTCTCAAATGGAAAAGTTGATTTAGACCGAGTTTATCAGTACTGGAAAAATGGCAAGGACCGGCGAGAAAAACAAACATGTCACACATCTAACGTTGGCACCTGACTTGTCTAAACTCTGATGCGGCTTCTCCTACAGTCCGTGTGTGGGTGTGGTAGGAACATTTCTCAGCCTGTATCTTGGCAGGGGCATCATGGCATTCATCAGCAGTGTGTTCATCAAACTGTAAATGTTAATCAATTGTACAACTGGCTGTATTTGATGTGCGGGGTCCTCTGCAGCACTCTGAGAGTATTCATTAAAGTTTCATAATGGTTCAACCTCCTGATTTCTGTTTTCTCTAACTGGGGTGTAGGTGGCACTTAACAGGTCATGTCCTTGGGGTGTGCAACCAGGTCACAAAACTGCCTTGATGCCCTATTGCATGGAGCAATGATATCCCTTTTTTGCTTTAGTGGTATGGAGAGGCTAATGCCAAAGATCTTGGCTAGTTATGCGCTGCGCGCACGTGAATGGTCAATTTCTTGGCGCACGTATCCTTGGCTGCAGCGCACAGAGACAGCACACTGCCGCACACAGTGGAAAAAAATTAGAGGGACCATTGATCACGACTTTAGTGTGTTTTGTAGTACTTTGCTCCTGCTTTCCTGGGTCCTGGGGTGGGGTCTCCTTTACACCCTTGGTGTTTTCTTACACTCACAGCGACCCTCTACACACTACACTTGCCTAGGGGTGCATTCGTGGTTCGCATGCCACTTACTTAGTATATGGTTTGTGTTGCCCCTAGGCCTACTGCATCCTGTTGTGTTCTACAGTGTTTGCACTACTTTCTGACTGTTTTACTTACCTGATTTGGTTATTTGTGTATATTTTGTGTATGTTACTTACCTCCTAAGGGAGTATATCCTCTGAGATATTTTTGGCACATTGTCACTAAAATAAAGTACCTTTATTTTTAGTAACTAGGTGTATCGTCTTTTTTGTGATATAGTACCTATATGATGTAAGTGGTATTGCATAAGCTTTGCATGTCTCCTAGTTCAGCCTTGGCTGCTCTGCTATAGCTACCTCTATCAGCCTAAGCTGCTAGAACACTACTCTATTAATAAGGGATAACTGGACCTGGTCTAAGGTGTAAGTACCATTACAAGCCAGGCCAGCTTCCTACACTGTGTGAACATCTTAGCATTGGAACAGAAGCTGTTCTGCACAGCAGAAATGAGGTGCATTGGCAGAGCTGTGTAAGAGTCTTAACACTGGAACAGAAGATGAGCTGGACATCACTGTGAGGAAGTAGCCTCTTTCTAGCATGGTTACCCCCATTCTTGGCCTGTTTGTGAGTGTGTGTCAGTGTGTTTTGCCTGTCTCACTGCTAGCCAGGACCCCAGTGCTCAGAGTTGGTGGCCTATGTGTGTGTTGTCAGTATGCTTAACTGTGTCACTGAAGTTCTGCTAACCAGAACTCCAGTGCTTATGCTCTCTCTACTTACCAAATGATTACTATAGTATAGTGACTCCATATTCCAATTCCAGTTGGCACACTGGATCCCCCCTTATACGTCCCTAGTATATGGTACCTCGGTACCCAGGGCATTAGGGTTCCAGGAGATCCTTATGGGCTGCAGCATTTCTTTTGCCACCCATAGGGAGCTCAGACAAATCCTTGCGTAGGCCTGCCATTGCAGCCTGCGTGAAATAACACAAGTTATTTCACAGCCATTTTCACTGCACTTAAGTAACTTATAAGTCACCTATATATCTAAACTTACTTTACTCAAGGCTAGGCGCAGAGTTACTAAGGGCCATATGTATGAAGAGTTACTAAGGGCCATATGTATGAAAACATGAGCTTGCGCATCGCAAATAGCGATTTTTAAGAAATCGAAATTTCCGATTCGCAATTGGACATGCAACAAAATTGCGATTCGGAATTAGCGATTTCTTAAAAATCGCTGTTTGTGGTTTGCGAGGCCCATTTACCGAATTGCAATTTGCATTCTCACAAATTGCGATTTTTTTGCGATTTGGTAAAAAATCGCAAAATGCGAGAAAGTTCGAGATTGCACACCTGGAGGAGCCTGATGACATCACCAGCAGGAAATGAGTCATCCCAAGCAGTTTCAGGTGCCACACCCAAACCAGCATCCTGAGAAGAGAGCAGCCCAGCCACACAGAGCAGCACTCAGAAGGAGCCAGCGCACCTGAGCCAGGATGGAGACCCCAGGCCAAGGACAGGAGAAGGCTGAAAGGAAGCGCAAATTTAAATTCAGTGAACAGGAGCTTGAGGTCCTGACTGAGGAGGTGGTGAGAAGCCATGACCGCCTGTTCAGAAAAAGCTCACTTCCAGGTGCCTGAGAGTGAAAAGAGGAGATTATGGCTGGACATACAATCCAAAATGTGCGCCATTGGAGTGGCACAGCGCTCCATCGAAGGAATAAAAAAAAAAGGTGGTACGACCTGCGCTCCTGTGCAAAGGAGAGGGTGGCAAGGAGACTTGCGGAGGCCAGGGGTACAGGTGGCGGACCACCAACAGAAGCACCATCAACACCATTGGAGGACCTGGTGGAATCCACACTCCTCCCTGAAGCTGTGACTGGGGTCACAGACATCGACACCTCTGGCACACCGAGTACCAGCCACGGTAAGTGCAATGATGTTTAGGAACCCTATATGTGTATGCACAAAAGCCCCTTAGGAATTAGCATGTAATATGAAGCAGTGTGTGAAGTAGTCCAGTCCACATCTTAGAAGCAGCACAACAATGCATTATGGGAGTGGCAGTCCACAAACTAGTACAGACAGTAGCATAACAATGTAATGAAGTATAGTGACACCCAAGGTAACACAACACCGTGTAGAGCAGTACCTGTACCTTTATTGCCATTTTCTGACAGATAATGTAACATACAGAACTGACATGCTGCATATTGTTGTTGCAGGTGGGCCAGGCCCAGCAGCCACACCAAGTACATGTGTAGGAGAGATGAACACCCATCAGCCCTCGGATACAAACAACGGGTGGGTCCCTCCACATGTCCACTGTCCGATGCAGGCCCAGGGCACTGCCACTGCCAGAGTTCAGCGGCGACTCTGATGAGCACTTGGAAGGGCAAGCACACCGTCAGCACCAGACAGGCGCAGCCAGAGTCTGGAGGGCAGGGGTCAGCCAACGACAGCACCACGCAGGATTGCGACAGAGTCCCGGGCACAACATCATGAGGCAGGTGAGGGTCCGTCCTTATTCGGGGGCCTTGAAGCTGCTATGTTGCAGCAGCAGCGTCTGCAAAATAAGCGGATCCCCAGTTTAGACAGAAACCTGCGAGTACACAACCGCAACATGATGGGCCTGCATCGCCAACTGGACGCACTCAATGGCAATATTTTACAGCTGCGTGAGGGACAGGTGCAGGCTTCAGAGGACACCAGGGACCTCACAAGTGCTGTCCGTGACCTCTGCCAGGAGCTGCGCCATGAGAGGATTAGCCGGCGCAGACAGGAGCACAGATTCCGGACAATGTTTGGCAGCTACTGCAGGTCCTCCAACAGGATGGCTACTTCCACTGCATTGATCGCCCGTCGCGCAGTGGCGGCGCAAGTGGTGGCTGCACATAGCAGCAGGGACGTTATCCAGGGACTAGTTCAAATCACAAATGTGATAGAACACATAATGGGACAAAGATCTGCCACTCCAAGTGAGGTAGCCTTGGGGGACACTGAGGACAGTTCAAGCCTCAGCAGTGTTGCCGTACCAGCAGCAGACACCAGACGGCGCAGTGCCAGGCACAGCACTGCCACTGAAGGTGACAATAGAGGTGTCAGTGACTTAACTGGGCACCCGAGTGGTGTGCATGGGAGAAAAAAGTGACTCTTGACGCCATTACACTGCTGTTGCCACTATGAGGGAATAGTGCATGACTCTTGTCATTATTTTTTTTCCGTTTGTGACATCACCCGTTTCATTTATTTCTCAATCATACATTACCTGACGTAAGGTAATACATTTATATCACTACAGGTACAATTGTCAGGGGATTTGTGTCATTCATACTCACGTCTGAAATGGTTGTGTGTGATGTTGGCACGCCTTTGCCTTCCCTCTGCTGCACTGGTCCTTTCTGCTGGCTGTAGAGGTGGTATGGGATCGTCATCCTCATCTGATTCAGTGTCACTGATTTCTATAGGTATGCCCCTGGTTGTAGCTATATTGTGCAAGATTGCATAAGTAGCCACTATTCTACATGTGGTCTCTGGACTGTACTGTAGTGCCCCTCCACTTTTGTGGAGGCAACGGAAGCAACGCTTCAGCAGGCCAAATGTACGCTCCACCACGTTGCAGGTTGCCCTGTGTGCTGCATTGTATTTCCGTTCTGCTGGTGTTGTGGGATTGAGGTAGGGCGTCATCATGTAGGTGCCCAATGCATAGGCACTGTCTCCTGGAAGGAACAGAGGGTGCAATGAGTAAGTGATCCATCAGACGTCACTACTGCATAAATGCACCAGTGCACAGAAGGAAAATACCTAGTAGATATCCTTCACCAAACTCCCCAGCTAGCAGTCTTGTGTGAATGCGCTTTGGAGAAAGATGTACGAATCATGTGTGCTCCCTGGGTACCTGGCCACGAGATCAGTTATGATATAGGAGGCATTGCATATCACCTGAATATTCATGGAATGTTGGTATTTATGGTTTCTGATGGATACAACTACCTGTGGATTCCTCACCTAATGAATACCCCCATTGCGCCAGCATTCAATGGAAATCTTCTTCCTAGCTTCTGCACGTCGACGAGGACGTCACAGTTGCCCACGCGACGCCGTCTGACGTCATACAGGCAATAAGAGATCCTCGCCGACGTGCCAACGTCAGTTCTCTTTTTTCTGTGCCATTCGAAACGGTTATCTTCGAGGGAGCTACTGTTGCTGTTCGACAGTTACAGTGTGTTTTTGGATATATTTTTTCTTTGGGATATTACAATGTCGCAAAGAAAGTCGGGATTCAAGCCCTGCTGTGAGTGTGGGGGCAAAATGTCGGTAACGGACCCACATTCTGACTGCTTGTGGTGTCTTAGTTCCGACCATGATGTTGATAAGTGCGATTCTTGTCAACATATGAATCCTAAGGCCCTGAAAGAGCGTGAGGCCAAGCTTTTTCTGGCGAAGTCGAAAAAGAAGAAGAGACATCACCGAAAGTCCTCGTCACCGAAGTCTCATCGGCGTCATCGGGACTCCCAGCGTCGTCGAGAATCACGCGCCGGTCGAGTAGGGAGAGGTCTCGGTCGAGGTCACCATCATCTCGACGTCTGAAGACTTGGGAAGTCAGTCCCACTGTCACTCCCCAGCCGTCAACGCCGTTGCCTTCTCCAGCTTCAACGACTTCGCCCGTGTCATCGGGCCAACCACCTTCAGTGTTTGAGGTTCCGAAGCCTCAGATGTTTTCTCCGTCTTTGCAGATGTCGAGACCGGCGTCGGTGTCTCCTTCGAACCAGGCACCCCAGTACCCGGCTTTCCCGGCCCCTGGAGCTGATAGTACCGCATTCTTAAATGCAATGTTTTCCATCTTCCAACAGATGGCTCCAGGTGGTGGACCGGCTGGTCCTTCGGCCCTTTGGCTTTCAACATGGGTGCTCCGGCTCCGCTTCGACCAGCACCCTTTAAGCCCTTTCTCCCCCTGGGGAATGTGGGTTCGGCGCCGGTATCGGCTCCGGTGGCTTCGGCTCCGACAGCTTCGGCTCCGGCGGCTTCGATGTTTTAGCCAGTGACGCCGTCTCGACCTCCTACGACTCCGAGGCAGTCTTCACTCCATCCGGTTCCTCGATCGGCGCCGAAGAGGCCTTTGGCGCCTGTAGACCCGGCGTCGGACGGGTCCGAGGATCGGCGTCATTCTTCGATGTCCGCTGACGCCATGTCGACGCCGAGAATAGAGGAGAGTCTGCACTCGAGGAGGCTTGCTCTCCGCCTCCTTGAAGAGCAGGAGTACCAGAGACAAAACCTGGAGGAAGGAGAGATTGAGGACTCTCGTGAGGGTCTCCATGGACTGGACACTGCTAGGCTTCCTGCTCGGCAAGGTCTGCTCCTGGGTCTTTTCCAGCTCTACCCTCGGATAGAGACTCCAAGAAGATGGACATGGCATCCAAAAAGGTGTTCTCATCATGTAGCATGGCATTGAAGTCCACCAATGCTACATGTATTTTAGGAAGGTACATTTATGCCCTGATGGATGAGATTACATCAACGCATACAGAGGTTCCTCAGGGACTATTAAGCCTGGTATCGGATGCTCAGGCAGCTGCAACTCAGGTTATCCAATCTGGGTTGGATACAACTGACTCGGTTGCTAGGGCAATGGGCACTGCTGTAGTTACGAGGAGGCAGGCTTGGCTTCCTAACTCAGGATTTTCCTCTGATGTGCAGTCGACCCTACTGGACCTTCCTTTTGATGGGGACAAGCTCTTTGGTGCCAAGGCGGATTCGGCCTTAGAAAGGTTCAAAGAGAGCAGGGCCACGGCCAAGTCGCTGTGCTTGCAAGCCACTTCTACTTCCTCCAGATTTTTTAGGAGATTTCGAGGATTTGGTCGTGGTTCCTCCTCCTCCTCCTTTCGAGGGAAATTCCAGCAACCCACCTCTGCTCTCTCCTATAGATCTTTCAGAGGGAGGGGTAGGGTCCGTACCAGGGAAGCCACTCAGCAGCACTCTGCCCCTTCCTCTTCCTCTGGAGGGGTGCAGCAGGGGAAGCAGCCTTAGGCTTCCACCAATTCCCACTCACTCCACTCCTGTAGGGGGGGAGGTTACTGAATTTTCTCCACAAGTGGGAGGTCATCACATCAGACTCCTGGATTACCAGCATTGTGAGAAAAGGCTACACCCTTCCCTTTCGGGAGTTTCCGCACCCCATCTCGCCCCGCCCATCTTATTGTTCAGAAGAACACCTCCTGTTGTTAGAACAGGAGGTTCAAGTCCTCCTTTCAAAGGGCGCGGTGGAGTTGGTTCCAGAGCAGGAAAGGGGTCAAGGTTGTTACTCGAGGTACTTCCTGATTCCCAAGAAGGATGGTCAGTTGAGACCAATCCTGGACCTAAGGATCTTGAATTGGTTCCTCAAACAGGAAAAGTTCAAGATTCTGACCCTAGCTCAGGTGCTTTTGGCGTTGAACAATGGAGATTGGATGGTGTCTGTCGACTTGCAGGATGCTTACTTTCATATCCCGATACTCAAGTCGCACAGAAAGTATCTCCAGTTTGTGGTGGGGTCGCAGCACTATCAATTTGCGGTCCTTCAGTTTGGTCTTACTTCAGCACCTCGAGTCTTCACGAAGGTGATGTCGGTGGTTGCGGCAGAGCTCATAAGGAAGGGGATAGCAGTATTTCCTTATCTAGACGACTGGTTGATCAAAGCCAGGTCTTCGGAGCTCGTGTTGCATCACCTGCAGTCGACAACCCAGTTGTTGTTCGACCTTGGCTTTTCGGTGAACGTGCCCAAATCTCACCTAGAGCCCTCTCAGCGCCTCCTGTTCATAGGGGCAGTACTGGATACAACATTGAATCAAGCCTTTTCTCTGCTTTAGCGGATTCAGGACATTCAGGCGTTGGTTCCAATGTTTCAAAGTGGAGCGGTCATTCCAGTCCTCAAGGTCCTACGTCTGCTCGGTCTGTTTGCCTGCCTCCTGCATACTGTTGGTCACGCATGCTCGCTGGCACATGAGGGCTCTTCAGTGGTGTCTCCGAAGGCAGTGGTCTCAACACAAAGGAGATCTCGAAGGATCGGTAAAGATCTCCAGAGATGCTGCCACGGATTTGAAGTGGTGGATTGCGGGCGACAATCTTTCCCGAGGAAGGCCGTTCTCGCAACCTCAACCAGTGACCACAGTAATAACGGATGCTTCCACTCTAGGGTGGGGAGCTCATCTGGGGGACCTGGAGATCAAAGGGCTTTGGTCTCCAGTGGAACAGATGTTTCATATCAATCTGTTGGAGTTACGGGCTGTACATCTGGCTCTCAAGGCCTTCCTCCCATCCCTTCGCGGTCAGTCGGTTCAGGTCCTGACGGACAATACTACAGCGATGTGGTATATAAACAAACAGGGAGGGGTAGGGTCGTACCTTCTCTGCAGAGAAGCTCTTCAGCTATGGTCCTGGGCAAAGGACCATCAGATTTGCTTGGTAGCAAATCATCTGGCCGGAGTCTTGAACGTACGTGCGGACAGTCTCAGTCGCCATTTCTCGGCCGACCACAAGTGGCGTCTCCATCCAGATCAAGTCCGTCTAATCTTCCAGATCTGGGGGTTTCCTCGGATAGATCTGTTTGCCACCCGGGAGAACTTGCACTGCCCGTTATTCGGCAGTATCCGGTACAAGGAGCGTTGGGGGACGCGTTTCAGATGACCTGGTGCGACCAGTTGCTTTATGCGTTTCCCCCCATACCCTTGATTCCTCGAGTATTGAGGAAAATACGCCAAGACCGGGCCCAAGTCATCTTAATAGCTCCGGATTGGCCAAGGAGGGTATGGTACACGGACCTTCTCCAACTCTCAATGTGCCCTCCGCTCCGTCTCCCTCTCAGGGCAGACCTCCTCTCGCAGTCGCAGGGGCAGGTTTTACAGCCCCACCTCCAGAGCCTGCACCTTCATGCCTGGAGATTGAACGGGGCAACCTGAGTTCCTTTTCTCTCCCGCCTGATGTAGTGGATGTTATCTTAGCGGCCAGGCGACACTCCACTAAATCTATCTACGCTAATAGGTGGTCTAAATTTGTGGTTTGGTGTGGAGAGAGGCAGATTGATCCCTTACAAGCTCATTTGTCAGATGTTTTATCTTTTGCTTTGTCTTTAGCACAGAGGGGTTGTGCAGTAGCTACTGTTAAGGGTTACTTGTCTGCCCTGTCAGCCTTTCTTTGTCTTCCAGACCAGCCTTCTTTGTTTAAATCCCCAATAGTACTTAGATTCTTGAAGGGCCTTATGAATAAATTCCCTCCAACTCCTTTCGTTATGCCTCAATGGGATTTGACCTTGGTTCTAACTTTCCTTATGGGGTCCCCTTTTGAGCCTATGCATTCTTGCCCCATAAGATTATTGGTTCTTAAAATGGTTTTCCTGGTTGCAATTACCTCTGCAAGGAGAGTGAGTGAGTTGCAAGCTCTATCTGTAAAACCCCCTTATACATCTTTTTATGGGGATAAGGTGGTGTTGAGGACCAAGGCTGCTTTCCTTCCGAAGGTTGTTTCACCCTTTCATTTGGCCCAGACAATTACTCTATCCACGTTTTATCCTCCGCCTCATCCTTCAAAGGATGAAGAGAGACTCCACCGCTTAGACCCAAGGAGGGCGCTAAGCTTTTATATAGACAGAACAAAGGATTTCAGGCTGGAGGATCAGCTCTTCATCGGATACGTGGGAAAGAGGAGAGGAAAGGCAGTCCACAAGAGAACACTCTCCAGGTGGGTTGTTCTTTGCATTAAAATGTGTTACTCTTTAGCAAAGAAAGAACCCCCTGATGGTATAAGAGCTCATTCCACCAGAGCTAAGTCGGCCTCGGCTAGGGGTGTTCCTGTGGTTGACATCTGCAAGGCCGCAACTTGATCATCCCTTCACACTTTTGCGAAGCATTACTGCTTGGACTCTGAGGTCAGAAGGGATGGCCATTTTGCACGGTCGGTGCTGCAGGATTTCTTGGTTTGACCATTCAGGCACCCTCCACCGAGTGCGGTACTGCTTTGGGACTCTATTCATTAGGTGAGGAATCCACAGGTAGTTGTATCCATCAGAAGAACGAGTTACTTACCTTCGGTAACGACTTTTCTGGTGGATACATTAGCTACCTGTGGATTCCTCACGGTCCCACCCGCCTCCCCGTTGCCTGTCTGGTCTAGCCAAGTAATTCTTGGGTGTGCTCCTCTTGGTTTTGGGGACTTGTACATATTCTGTACATATGTTCATATTTATATATATATTGTTCATATAATTATATATTTGTTTAAAAAAAAAAAAAGGATTGAATTCTCAGAATGATGTGTTTGTTAGGAATATCATTAAATATTTCTATTGTTCTTTCATCTCAATGACCTATTATTCTCAGGTCCGTAAAAAATGTTGGTACTGACGTCGGCACGTCGGCGAGGACCTCTTATTGCCTGTATGACGTCAGACGGCGTCGCGTGGGCAACTGTGACGTCCTCGTCAACGTGCAGAAGCTAGGAAGAAGATTTCCGTTGAATGCTGACGCAATGGGGGTATTCATTAGGTGAGGAATCCACAGGTAGCTAATGTATCCACCAGAAAAGTCGTTACCGAAGGTAAGTAACTCGTTCTTCGGTACACATACTCTGTGGCTGATGGTGGACAGATTGCCACATGTGTGCCATCTATGGCACCTAGGACATGGGGGAACTGTGCTATCTGGTAAAACTCTATTTTTGTCTGCTGTATTTCCTGTGGGGTGTGGGGGAATCTGATGTACTGTTGGAGTTTGCTTAGCATGGCGTTGATAACTGCATTGAAAAATCTGGAGAGGGTTCTCTGTGAAACCCCTGCAGCTGCTGCTATGACCCCTTGATAGCTCCCTGAGGCGAATAGGTGTAGGGAGCATAATACCGGCACATGGGTGGGTATGCTGTGAGTCCTTAGAGTTCTGCGCTGCAGTATGGGTTGTAGCTCAGCTATCCGATCAAGTATCATGGCTGAGTTCAACCTATACCTCTCATATACTTCCTCCTCTGTCAGGTCAAAAAGTGTAATGCGCACTCTGAAAATGCGCTCCTGTCTCCTCCTCCCTCTCCTCAAACCTGCCAAGATCATTATCCTCCTCGCCATGACGTAGAGTGCAGCCATTGTGGAAAAGTGTCTGAGGCATTCTGGGCCTCTTTATATAGGTTGCACCTGGTTACCACCTGGTTTCACTTAGTGGTATTTTGCACGTGCAAAATGGCATTCTGCGAAAAATCGCAATTTGCGATTTTTTGATGCATCTATTTGCGACTTGGATTTTGCAAATCTCATTTTGTGCCTCGCAATTTCCTACTGGAAATACTGAATCGCAAAATGCGACTCGCAAAACCAGGTTGCAACGCAAATAATCGCAATTTTTGCGATTTCTTATTTTTGGTCTGCGAATGCCTTTCATGCATCACAGACCACGTTTTTGCACTCTCAAACGGCCGATTTTTGCGATTCGCACCGTTTGCGAATGCAAACACTTTTGATACATCTGGCCCCAAGTGTGAGGGCACCCTTCCACTAGCAAAGGTTCCTCCACACTGTCCAGGGCCACTTCCCCGGACTTCGTGAGTGCAGGGATACCATTACACATGTGCACTACATATATGTCAATACATATATGTAGCTTCACAATGGTCAATCCGCATATGGCCATGTGAGGTGTCTATGATCATGCAATTGTCCCCCCATTACAAATCTGGTATTGGGGGCCAATCCCATGCATCATGGGGGCTCCACCAATGGACCCCCAGTAGTGCCATGCCAGCTCTCTGGGTTTCCCACTACAGCCCCAGCTGCTGCCACCTCACAGACAGGTTTCTGCCCTCCTGGGGACTGAGCAGCTCAGTCCCAGGAAGGCAGAACAAAGTATTTCCTTTGGGGGGATGGTGTTACACCCTCTCCCTTTGGAAATAGGTGTTACAAGCTTGGGAGGGGTAGCCTCCCAGAGCCTCTGGAAATGTTTTGAAGGGCACAGATGGTGGTTCAGGGACCCCCAGTCCCTGCTCTGACGCCAACCTAGACAAAGGAAAGGAGAGTGACCACTCCCCTGTCCATCACCACCCCAGGGGTGGTGCCCAGAGCTCCTCCAGTGTAAACCTGGCGTTAGCCATCTTGGATCCGAAGGTGTGGGGACACTCTGAAGACCTCTGAGTGGCCAGTGCCAGCAGGTGAAGTTAGAGACCCCTCCTGATAGGTGCATACCTGGTTAGGTAGCCGATCCCCCTCTCAGGGCTTATTAGGGTCTCTCCTCTGAGTGTTTCCTCAGATTCCTCTTGCAAGACTCCTCCAGGAATCCTCTTCATCCTCTGCTTCAGCTTCTGACCGTTGGATGAACCGCAGACTGCTCCAGGAACTGCTGTAACTGCAACAAAATATCCAGGACAACTCCTGTGACCTACAACTTCAGCTCCAGCCAGCATTTACTACAGTTTCCAAGGTGTGCACACTCTGAGGACTGCCTGTCTTCATCCTGCACCAGAAGAACCAAAGGAATCTCCCGTGGAGTGACAGAGTCACTTCCATGCTTCTGCAGGCACCCTTCTGCCACAACGACCGGTGCTCCAGGACTCCTCTCCTGACGACAACCATGCTCCCTGGAACACAGGTGGTGGACCAATGTGACCCAGACTCTTCTAAGGTCCAGCTGTCCAAATTTAGTAGAGGTAAAAGCTTGTCTTCCTGTGCTGTGTCAGTACCCCTGTGCACTGCGTCATCTCCAGCTCCTTGGGCTTCTGTGCACTTCTTCCAAGAATCCTTTGTGCACAGTGTAGCCCAGGTCCCAGCACTCCATCCTGCGATGCACAACTCGATGAGTTCTTCTCCGGCAGCGTGGGACCTTCCTTTGTTGTGCTGAAACGACCACACTTTGCATCTTCTTTGTCTCTCTGTCCTGGGACTCCAGGGGTGCTGCCTGGTCTTCTTTGGGCTCTCAGAAGTGCTAAGAGCCCCTTCTGTCTCCTCATTACGAGTTGAGACCCCCAGGTCCCTCCTGGGTCCAGGCAGTTCCATTTTTATGCAAACGGCATACTTGCATGAACCAAGACTTGTCGGAGGAATCCAGCAACACAAACAGCCTGCATCCAACAACTCGACATGGGACATCTCCTGCACCACGCAGGAACCTGCAGCCATCTTCTTTGGTGCTCTTCTGTTCCCTTCTTCTTACCGGAGAATTCACTTTTGCACCACCTTCTAGGTTGGCAGGGACTCCTGTCCTTCCTGGAATCTTCTGCGATTTCTGGACTTGGTCTCCTCTCTTCACAGGTCTTCAGGTCCAGGAATCCACCGTTTGTTGATTGCAGTCTTGCTTGGTTCTTGCAAAATCTCTTATCACGACTTGTAGTGTGTCCTAGGCAAACTTGCAGTACTTTACTCCTACTTTCCTGGTCTCTGGGGTGGGATACATTATTTACCTTTGGTGTTTTCTAACATTCCCAGCGCCCCTCTACACACTACACCTGTGTAGGAAAATGACTCCCTGTTGCAGTTACCCCCTACTTTTTGCCTGATATTGATGCTGACTTGACTAAGAAGTGTGCTGGGACCCTGCTAACCAGGCCCTAGCACCAGTGTTCTTTCACTAAAAATGTAGAATTGTTTCCACATTTGACAAACCCCTGGCACACAGATAAGACCCTTATAAAAGGTACAAGTGGTCCAAGGGGGCTGTGACCAGGGAAGGTCCCTAAGGGCTGCAGCATGTGTTGTGCCACCCTAAGGGACCCCTCGCCTAACACATGCACACTGCCATTGCAGATTGTGTGTGTTGGTGGGGTGGAAATGGCAAGGTTGACATGGCATCCCCCTCAGGATGCCATGCACACAAAATACTGCCTGTGGCATAGGTAAGTCACCCCTCTAGCAGGCCTTACAGCCCTAAAGCAGGGTGCACTCTACCACAGGTGAGGGCATAGCTGCATGAGCAATATGCCCCTACAGTGTCTAAGTCTGTTCTTAGACAGTGTAAGTACAATGTGGCCATATTGAGTATATGGTCTGGGAGTTTGTAAAAAACGAACTCCACAGTTCCATAATGGCTACACTGAATACTGGGAAGTTTAGTGTCAAACTTCTCAGAATAATAAACCCACACTGATGCCAGTGATGGATTTATTAACAAATGCACACAGAGGGAATCTTAGAAGATGCCCCCCTGTATTTTACCCAATCCTTCATTGCACAACTGACTGGTCTGTGCCAGCCTGCTGCTGAGGCGAGTTTCTGACCCCCTTTGTGCTCTCTGAGGCCAGAAAGAAAGTCTGCACTGGGTGGAGATGCTTAACACCTCCCCCCTGCAGGAACCGTAACACCTAGCAGTGAGCCTCAAAGGCTCAGGCTTCGTGTTAAAGTGCCCCAGGGCACTCCAGTTAGTAGAGATGCCCACATGTAGGAAAGTACCATCTTGCCTGGCATGTTACCCCCATCTTTCCTGTATGTATGTTTGTTTTTGCCTGTGTCACTGGGATCCTGCTAACCAGGACCCCAGTGCTCATAAAGTATGCCAGTATGTGTTCCCTGTGTGGTGCCTAACTGTATCACTGAGGCTCTGCTAACCAGAACCTCAGTGTTTATGCTCTCTCTGTTTTTAAAATTGTCACTGCAGGCTAGTGACCAATTTTAACAATTCTGATTGGCACACTGGAACACCCTTATAATTCCCTAGTATGTGGTACCTAGGTACCCAGGTTATTGGGGTTCCAGAAGATCCCTTTGGGCTGCAGCATTTCTTTTGTCACCCATAGGGAGCTCAGATAATTCTTACACAGGACTGCCACTGCAGCCTGAGTGAAATAACGTCCACGTTATTTCACAGCCATATTACACTGCACTTAAGAAACTTATAAGTCACCTATATGTCTAACCCTCACTAAGGGAAGGTTAGGTGCAAAGTTACTTAGTGTGTGGGCACCCTGGCACTAGCCAAGGTGCCCCCACATTGTTCAGGGCAATTTCCCCGGACTTTGTGAGTGCAGGGACACCATTACACATGTGCACTACATATAGGTCAATACCTATATGTAGCATCACATTGGTAACTCCGAACATGGCCATGTAACATGTCTAAGATCATGGAATTGTCACCCCAATACCATTCTGGTATTGGGGGGACAATTCCATGCATCCCCGGGTCTCCAGCATAGAGCCCAGGTACTGCCAAATTAACTTTCCGGGGTTTTCACAGCAGCTACCACTGCTGCCAACCCTCTGACAGGTTTCTGCCCCCTGGCGCCTAGGCAGCCCAGTCCTAGCAAGGCAGAACAAAGGATTTCCTCTGAGAGAGGGTGTTACACTCTCTCCCTTTGGAAATAGGTGTGAAGGGCCTGGGAGGAGTAGCCTCTCCTGGCCTCTGGAAATGCTTTGAAGGGCACAGATGGTGCCCTCCTTGCATAAGCCAGTCTACACCGGTTCAGGGATCCCCCCCCAGCCCTGCTCTGACGCGAAACTGGACAAAGGAAAGGGGAGTGACCAGTCCCCTGACCAACACCTCCCAGGGGAGGTGCCCAGAGCTCCTCCAGTGTGTACCAGACCTCTGCCATCTTGGATGTAGAGGTGTGAGGGCACAATGGACAGCTCTGAGTGGCCAGTGCCAGCAGGTCACGTCAGAGACCCCTCCTGATAGGTGCATACCTTTCTCTGTAGCCAATCCTCCTCTGAGGGCTATTTAGGGTCTCTCCTGTGGGTTTCTCATCAGATAACGAATGCAAGAGCTCACCAGAGTTCCTCTGCACTTCTCTCTTCGACTTCTGCCAAGGATTGACCACTGACTGCTCCAGGATGCCTGCAAAACCGCAACAAAGTAGCAAGAAGACTACCAGCAACATTGTAGCGCCTCATCCTGCTGGCTTTCTCGTCTGTTTCCTGGTGGTGTATGCTCTGAGGGCTGTCTGCCTTCACCCTGCACTGGAAGCCAAGAAATAAATCTCCAGTGGGTCGACAGAATCTTCCCCCTGCCAACTCAGGCACCAAACGTCTGCATCACCGGTCCTCTGGGTCCCCTCTCATCCTGACGAGCATGGTCCCTGGAACACAGGAGCTGGGTACAAGTGTCCCCGACAGTCCAGTGGCCCTTCTGTCCAAATTTGGTGGAGGTAAGTCCCCACTCCAGACAGTAATACTGTGTACTGCGTGAACTGCAGCTGCTAGGGCTTCTGTGCACTCTTGCAAGACTTCCTTTGTGCACAGCCTAGCCCAGGTCCCCAGCACTCCGTCCTGCATTGCCCAACACGCTGAGTTGGACTCTGACTTCGTGGGACTCCCTTTTGTTGTGCTGAGTTGACCGCCTTCCTCAGATCTTTTAAGCGCCTGTTCAGGTGCTTCTGTGGGTGCTGCCTGCTTCTGCGTGGGCTCTCCGCGTTGCTGAGTGCTCCCTCTGTCTCCTCCTCCATGGGGCGACCTCCTGGTCCTTCCTTGGCCCTGGCAGCACTCAAAACCTCCACACGCGACTCTTGCAGCTAGCATGGCTTGTTTGTAGTATTTCTGTGTGGAAACAACTCTGCATCCTCCAGCACTCCGTGGGACATCTTCTGACCAAAGGAGAAGTTCCTGGCACCTTCCATTGTTGCAGAATCTTCGGCTTCTTCCACCCGGAGGCAGCCCTTTTGCACCTTCATCTGGGGTTTAGTGGGCTCCTGCCCCCCCTGGACACTTGTGTGACTTTTGGACTTGGTCCCCTTCCTTTACAGGTCCTCAGGTCCAGGAATCCGTCTTCAGTGCTCTGCAGTCAGCTGTTGTCTTTGCAGAATCCCCTATCTCAACTTTACTATCTTTCTGGGTAAGTAGGGTAACTTTACTCCTACTTTTCAGGGTCTCTGGGTGGGGTATCTTGGACACCCTTAGGGCCAGATGTAGCAAAGGTTTTTCCCCATTCTGTGTTTATGGGAAAAAGTGTTTGTACATATGGCCCTTAGTGTTTTCTTACACTCCCCGCGACCATCTACACACTGCACTAGGCCTGGGGTCCATTTGTGGTTTGCATTCTACTTTTGGAGTATATGGTCTGTGTTGCCCCTAGGCCTATTTACTCCTATTGCATTCTATTGTGTTCTACAGTGTTTGCACTACTTTTCTGTTTACTTACCTGATTTGGTTTGTGTGTGTATATTTTGTGTATATTACTTACCTCCTAAGGGAGTATATCCTCTGAGATACTTTTGGCATATTGTCACTAAAATAAAGTACCTTTATTTTTAGTAACTCTGAGTATTGTGTTTTGTTATGATATAGTGCTAAGTGATATAAGTGGTATAGTAGGAGCTTTGCATGTCTCCTAAATCAGCCTAAGCTGCTCTGCTATAGATACCTCTATCAGCCTAAGCTGCTAGAACACCTTTAATCTACTAATAAGGGATAACTGGACCTGGCACAAGGTGTAAGTACCCCAAGGTACCCACTATAAGCCAGGCCAGCCTCCTACAGGTGGGTACCAGGGTAAGAACTTGGATGCCACTAAGGCATGGTGCCAAAACTGTAGACAGACAGGGTACCACACCAAGGACACTTCTTATCTCAAAAACAAACCCCCTAGCAAAAACTCAGGGGTGATCAGTATAGCCATTGGGGATGACTCCTCAGATGAGGTCTTCATAGCCTTCAACTGGAAAAAGGGCCCACCAGGTGAGTTGGAGATTCCCGAGGGAAGTAGGCACTTCCACCACCTACTGGTGAATGGAATCCCAGCCACTGCCCTGAGAGACACTTGTGCCAGTCACACCATTGTGCATGACAGGCTAGTGTTCTCAAACCAGTACATCCCAGGTGAGACTGCCAGAGTAAGAGCCCAGACAAGGTCACTGAAAGGCCTGTGGGTTTTGTGCCCCTAGAAGTGGGTGGGATTTTAGCTGGAGAAGGGTGGTAGTCAGTACAGACCTCCCCCTTGATTGTCTCCTTGGAAATGACTACCCAGAGGATAGTCAGAACCCAAGAGTGGAACTGGTCCAGTGCAAGTCCTCTCCCAAGGATTCTGGAGGTGCTGCCCCTGCAGTGACTGCAAGTACGCCCCAGAAGAAAAAGAAAAGAAAACAGTGCAGGGAGAGTGGACAACCTTTAGCCAAGGTTCCAACAAGCCAATGAGATTCTGTAGGAAAATGACTTTGTGTTGCAGTTACCCCCCACTTTTTGCCTGATATTGATGCTGACTTGACTAAAAAGTGTGTTGGGACCCTGCTAACCAGGACCCAGCACCAGTGTTCTTTCACTAAAAATGTACCATTGTTTCCACAATTGGCTCACCCCTGGCACACAGATAGGTCCCTTGTAAAAGGTACCAGTAGTCTAAGGGGGCTGGGACCAGGGAAGGTCTCTAAGGGCAGCAGAATTTTGTAGTGAAAATAATGATGTTTGACCACTGACTTAGTGTTTCACCACTGCGCATATTAGTTGTTCAATGTTCACCAGTAGCACATTACATTCTGTATTCGGTTTAGTTGCCTATTGGCTTTAACGTGGCATTAGACATTACATTCTGTATTCAGTTTAGCCTCCTATTGGCTTTAACGTGGCATTAGACATTCAGTTTAGCTGCCTATTGGCTTTATCGTGGTATTAGACATTGCAGAGGAGCTGTGTTTTTCCACATGGTAAAGTAAGCTTGTGTTTTTCTCCCACCGAACACTATCATGATAAGGAAGCGCATATTTTGTGTTTTTCTTCAGTCAGCTTTGGGAGAGACAGGCTTGAAAGCCTGGGTAACTTTTGACGCTTGTTTCTTCCAACTCTGACCTACAGGAGCCAGCATTTTTTTATAATTCTCCTCTAAGGGGGTGGGCTTTCTAGAAAGTTCTCTCATAATTATTCAAAGATATAAAAAAGATGACTATGTTCAGTAGCGGGGAATTCCGAGACTTCAGTCAGGAGCAGGCGCCAGCTGCCTGCCGTGTCCCATGGGGGTGGAAAATCTCTTTCTCGCAGTTGAACAGGAGTCGTTCTTCTTGCTAGCATGAGAAAGATGAAGCATTTGGTGGGTCCTACTAGGGTGATGAATTTTGACTTTTATTCTTTGCTTTGAAGTTATGCTATAATATAATTACATATATTTGCTGTGTACATTGCAATTGAGAATCACTTTGATATATTTTTCTTTCATTGCTGTGACTATTTTTAATCGTGTGCCTCCAACCTACTAATCTCCTCTCTCAGGAACCTGGTGGTGAATTACTAATAAATGTCTTCTTTAATCTAAGAAGTGCATTCCAGAAATTGTTTTCAGCTCGGTCATTAGTGAAAGCAAAACATTTTGTCGAGTCGGCAGTCTGGGAGTGGAATTGGAGATTGGAAGTGCACAATTTAAAAGTGTAATTTTTTTTTTTGTTTAGAGAATTAAAGGAAGCACGGCAGACCATGTTTGAAAATGCATGTGAAGTTAAACTGCCTTATGGTGCTGTCAGAAACATGTTTTCTTGTTTATCAGGACTTTCTGAGTTTTGGGATGAGTGCTTGGATGAAACAAAAGTGTTTTCATATTTAGAAAATGTGCTTTTTGAAAGAAATGATGTCCCTTTTGTTCTTGACAAAAGGGTTTGGATACTTTTGTCTGCTTACAGAAAAATGCATGAGAGCTGTAAGCAGTTAAAACATGAAAATAAGAATTTACATGAGCAAATTAGCCAGAACAAATTATTGCAAGATAAAACTGAAATCTACAAAGTTGTTGCAGGAAAATCTGGCTTTTCACATTCCAGTAATGAGGAGGTTAAAAAAGGTGGGGGCCAGTGTGGATCTCATGAGCAGAGCTTAGATCTCCGTGTGCAGAGCAGCCCACAGTTTTTGGCAGGAGTTGAAGTGCATTCTTTAAAAGATTACACTGAGCACGAATTTGACGATGTTATACTCAGACCAGTTTTGCAAAGTATGATGTGTAAAATTAATTGAGACAAGGCAGGGGTACTTGTCGCAAAATGTGCAGTTTCTGGGACTTCAGTGGAAATCAGAAAATAGACAGATGTTGTCACAGGTAAAACAAAAGATTTTAGAGTTTCTTACTATTTGCAATAAGCAAGAGACACCGAGTTTCATGAGCTTGTTTGATTTTTGGAAACAGTATAGCCGTCATCTGAGTAAAATCTTAACACTTTGGTACAAAGTAACTAGGAAAAAACATGAGTTTGAATGGAGTGAGAAGCAGCTGCGTGCTTTTGATTTGGCAACTGAAATAATTCAACAGACTTTAGATTTTTGCGCAGTGCAAGAGGGAAACACTGATGTAAACTTGAGTACGTGGCAGAAACAGGGGAGGACAAGTGTGCCCCTGGGGCTTTGGATTAGAAAACTATCTGACTTTGTGGAACACTTTACTCCTTTTGAAAAACAGTTTTTGACTTGTTATTGGGCTCTAGTGACTACTGAGCAAATGACATTAAATTGTAATGTAATTCTGAAACCTGAACTACCAGTCATGCAGTGGGTGATGAGTTCACCTAAATCTCACAGTACAGGACAGGCACAAGAGGCTAGTATCATACTATGGATCTGGTACATACAAAACAGGGCTCAAGTAGGACTTACAGGCACTGCAACCCCACATGAACATGTGTCACAAGCCCCTTTACAGGATGAGGATAGGGTGCAGGGGGTACCACAGGCAAAAGAGTCACTAGTGAAATTGAGTGCACCATTTGAATTCTTGTCCCCTGAGGATAGAAAGCGTGTTTGTTTGACTAATGATTCATTGAAATGAATGGATACTAAAAGACAATGGAAAGCATTGTTATAAAATCCAGTTACTGAAAAGTTGTCTACCACAGGAGAAGGAAAAAGTAACCAATATGCAGAGTTGTACAATGTGTGTCAGACTTTAAAGCAAGAGTTGCTTGAGACGTGTCATTTTTACACTGATTCTTGGTTCACTGTTAATGGATTAGCCGTTTGGTTTTCCACATGGCTTGCACATGACCGGTTCATTAATTTAAAGGAGATGAGGAGCAAAGAGTTGTGGCAGGAAATTTGGGAAATGTTAAAGCAGAGCATAGTCATAGATGCTCATTGTCCCATTGACTCAATGGAACGCTGGTTCAATTCCCTTGCACGTGTTAAAGAGAAAAGTTCAGAGACAGAAGTTTCGACCCAGAATTCTGACTTGGTGGGGATGGCTAAGTGGGCGTATGTAGGAAAGTACCATCTTGCATGGCATGTTACCCCCATATTTCACAGTATATATGTTGTTTTAGTCTATGTGTCACTGGGACCCTACCAGACAGGGCCCCAGTCCTCATAAGTGTGCCCTGTATGTGTTCCCTGTGTGATGACTAACTGTCTCACTGAGGCTCTGCTAACCAGAACCTCAGTGGTTATGCTCTCTCTGCTTTCCAAATTGTCACTAACAGGCTAGTGACCAATTTCACCAATTCACATTGGCATACTGGAACACCCTTATAATTCCCTAGTATATGGTACTGAGGTACCCAGGGTATTGGGGTTCCAGGAGATCCCTATGGGCTGCAGCATTTCTTTTGCCACCAATAGCGAGATCTGACAAATCTTACACAGGCCTGCCAGGGCAGCCTGAGTGAAATAACGTCCATGTTATTTCACAGCCATTTACCACTGCACTTAAGTAACTTATAAGTCACATATATGTCTAACCTTCACCTGGTGAAGGTTGGGTGCAAAGTTACTTAGTGTGTGGGCACCCTGGCACTAGCCAAGGTGCCCCCACATCGTTCAGGGCAAATTCCCCGGACTTTGTGAGTGCGGGGACACCATTATACGCGTGCACTATATATAGGTCACTACCTATGTATAGCGTCACAATAGTAACTCCGAACATGGCCATGTAACATGTCTAAGATCATGGAATTGTCACCCCAATGCCATTCTGGCATTGGGGAGACAATTCCATGATCCCCCGGGTCTCTAGCACAGTACTGCCAAACTGCCTTTCCGGGGTCTCCACTGCTGCTGCTGCTGCCAACTCCTCAGACAGGTTTCTGCCCTCCTGGGGTCCAGGCAGCCCTGGCCCAGGAAGGCAGAACAAAGGATTTCCTCTGAGAGAGGGTGTGACACCCTCTCCCTTTGGAAATAGGTGTGATGGCTGGGGAGGAGTAGCCTCCCCCAGCCTCTGGAAATGCTTTGATGGGCACAGATGCTGCCCATCTCTGCATAAGCCAGTCTACACCGGTTTAGGGATCCCCCAGCCCTGCTCTGGCGCGAAACTGGACAAAGGAAAGGGGAGTGACCACTCCCCTGACCTGCACCTCCCTGGGGAGGTGCCCAGAGCTCCTCCAGAGTGCCCCAGACCTCTGCCATCTTGGAAACAGAGGTGTTGCTGGCACACTGGACTGCTCTGAGTGGCCAGTGCCATCAGGTGTCGTCAGAGACTCCTTCTGATAGGCTCTTACCTTTCTTACTAGCCTTATCCTCCTTCCTAGGTAGCCAAACCTCCTTTTCTGGCTATTTAGGGTCTCTGCTTTGAGGAATTCTTCAGATACCGAATGCAAGAGCTCACCAGAGTTCCTCTGCATCTCCCTCTTCACCTTCTGCCAAAGGATCGACCGCTGACTGCTCAGGACGCCTGCAAAACCGCAACAAAGTAGCAAAGACGACTACTGCAACCTTGTATCGCTTCATCCTGCCGGCTTTCTCGCCTGTTTCCTGGTGGTGCATGCTCTGGGGGTAGCCTGCCTCCTTCTTGCACCAGGAGCTCTGAAGAAATCTCCCTTGGGTCGACGGAATCTTCCCCCTGCAACCGCAGACAACAAAAGACTGCATCACTGGTCCTCTGGGTCCCCTCTCAGCACGACGAGCGTGGTCCCTGGAACTCAGCAACTCTGTCCAAGTGACTCCCACAGTCCAGTGACTCTTCAGTCCAAGTTTGATGGAGGTAAGTCCTTGCCTCCCCACGCTAGACTGCATTGCTGGGTACCGCGTGATTTGCAGCTGCTCCGGCTCCTGTGCACTCTTCCAGGATTTCCTTCATGCACAGCCAAGCCTGGGTCCCTGACACTCTAAACTGCAGTGCACAACCTTCTGAGTTGTCCTCCGGCGTCTTGGGACTCCTTTTTGTGACTTCGGGTGGACTCTGGTTCACTCCTCTTCTAAGTGCCTGCTCCGGTACTTCTGCGGGTGCTGCCTGCTTCTGTGAGGGCTCCCTGACTTGCTGGGTGCCCCCATCTGTCTCCTCATCCAAGTGGCAACATCCTGGTCCCTCCTGGGCCACAGCAGCATCCAAAAACCCTAACCGCGACCCTTGCAGCTAGCAAGGCTTGTTTGCGGTCTTCCTGCGTGGGAACACCTCTGAAAGCTTCTTCAGGACGTGGGACATCCGTCCTCCAAAGGGGAAGTTCCTAGTCCTCTTCGTTCTTGCAAAACACCAAGCCTCTTCCATCCGGTGGCAGCTTCCTTGCACCCACAGCTGGCATTTCCTGGGCTCCTGCCCACTCGCGACACTGTCGCAACTCTTGGACTTGGTCCCCTTGTCTTACAGGTACTCAGGTCCGGAAATCCACTGTTGTTGCATTGCTGGTGTTGGTTTTCCTTGCAGAATCCCCCTATCACAACTTCTGTGCTCTCTGGGGGTTGTAGGTGCACTTTACACCTACCTTACAGGGTCTAGGGGTGGGCTATTTTTCTAACCCTCGCTGTTTTCTTACAGTCCCAGGTACCCTCTACAAGCTCACATAGGTTTGAGGTCCATTCGTGGTTCGCATTCCACTTTTGGGGTATATGGTTTGTGTTGCCCCTATACCTATGTGCTCCTATTGCAATCTATTGTAACTTTACACTGCTTGCATTAATTCCTTTTGCTATTACTGCATATTTTTGGTATTGTTTACATATATCTTGTGTATATTTGGCATCCTCATACTGAGGGTACTCACTGAGATATTTTTGGCATATTGTCATAAAAATAAAGTACCTTTATTTTTAGTATATCTGTGTGTTGTGTTTTCTTATGATATTGTGCATATGACACCAGTGGTATAGTAGGAGCTTTGCATGTCTCCTAGTTCAGCCTAAGCTGCTTTGCTATAGCTATCCTCTATCAGCCTAAGCTGCTAGAAACACCTCTTCTACACTAATAAGGGATAACTGGACCTGGCACAAGGTGTAAGTACCTCTGGTACCCACTACAAGCCAGGCCAGCCTCCTACAGCGTACCAGAAATGTGGACATCTGGGAGAAAAAGCCACTCACGGGTGGGCAGAGATTAGAGGGATGCACATTCCCCTAGATTTGATAAAAACTGTAATTTTGCAATGTCCTAATTGTCAGCCCACAAAACAGGGATCTGTCCCATAAACAGTTAAAGGTCTGTTGGAGAGAGGAAAGTTACCAGGACAGATATGGCAAATTTATTGCATTGGACCACTACCGATTAGTCGCAGGTGTCAATACGCCTGCACTGTAGTGGACACTTATTCTGGATACTTGATTGCTGTCCCTTGCAAACGTGCTAGTCAGCACAATACTATCAGAACTCTGGAATTGTTAATGTTATACTATGGAGTACCACTCCAGATCCAAAGTGACAATGGATCACACTTCAAAGGCAAATTGGTACAAGATTACTGTTCTCAGCACAATATTGAGTGGCTATATCATATTGCTTATTATCCACAGGCCTCAGGACTAATTGAGAGAATGAATGACTTACTGAAAACTCAATCGCGAAAATGATCTGATGGAACTTTGAAAAACTGGAGAGAGCATTTAAATGAAGCCCTCCAGATTCTGAACAATAAACCATTAACAAATGCTAAAACACCTTTGATGTGAATGTTAACTCCAGCTTTGCAAATACCCCCACATGTGGCCACCAATACCATTACATACTGGGAAATAAAACCCAGAGCATTAGCCCCTTAAAGAGCCACACCCGAAGCTGCAGGTCTTGACTTACATGCTTTACAAGCTTACAGACTAAAACCCAGAGACGCAGCTTTGTGTGAAACAGGTGTTGGAATACAGATTCCCCCAGAGCATTTTGGGTTGATTACTCCCAGATCTGGATTGGCCCTCAAAGCTATTCAGGTTTTAGGGGGAGTGATTGATGCAGATTACCAAAGGTAAATCAAAGTTATTCTGATAAATAGTGCAGGATCTGATTTATTCATACAGATTGCATACAGAATTGCCCAACTTGTCATAAGTGCAGTGAATGGAGGTTTGGTAAGGAAGGAGTCTGCCCCAGCCCTTCTAACAGTGCAAGGGAAGGGAAGCTGTGGTGTAGCAGATAAAAACCTCAGTGCTAAGGTGTGGGTTGAATCCCCAAATGACCCTCCAGAACCTGCAGAAATTATAGCAAAGGGCCCCAACAATGTTCTGTTGATCATGAAACCAGGACAGGAAAAATGGGGAACATATTCCAGCTGATAAATGTTATTTGCGAGAATTATCATACTTGTTTCTTTTACAGGTCATACTACAGCTTGTTTGTGCCGCAAGTGTTCCGTGTGGTCTCCTTTTGTGCGTGTGGGGTCGGGAGGGACCCAACACCCCCAATCTCAACTTGATTGATCGACCACGTCGTGCAACACCTTTACTGCATCTGAATGACAACATTTGACTTCATTTGGCGCAGACCGTGCTCAACAGATCTGATTTTTGCATGGGTGCCATGTGAAGCACTGTGGATGTTTTGTCAACATGTTTAGTCGCCATACCAACGGTAACAAACATATTAGAAATTTTCAATGCTACTAATCGTGACAAAGACGTGCAAGAACATCATATTGAAACTCACTTCAGTCCATATGAGTATTGCAGGGACTGCCAGGAAATAACCAATGAAAAGTGAGATAATCTCACTCATATAATCACCTACAACATCACTCCCGGTGACATGTGTTACTACATGTCTTGTAATTCTCGGGACATCGGAAAATGCATTCAATTGCGCTTAGAAAAGAAAACATCAACTTCTCAAAATTCACTGTGGGAACACAGAGTTTTGTGCTTTTACCGAACGGACAGACATTGCAAAAATATGTCAAATCAAATGGTTTGTCGTCATCTAGTGACTGCTGCCAGTCACATTAAACATGTCAAGTTGCCAGTTGGCTGGCTGTTTTCGTGTGGAAACTTAACCTTCACTTACATTCCAGCAAACCTTTCAGGTGGACTGTGTACCTTTACATGAGTAGAACTCATGCTACATCAACTTGCTATTTTAGAGACACTATTCAATCAGTTATTATCCCAATCAGAGTATATAAGATTCAGTCTTTTAATTGTAGGTGTATCTGATTTGAAAGGTTATGAGATCAATACGTTAATCCACTTCCATTGCTTTACAGTGATTGCTTTTATCATTCAAATCTGATTTGCTTATAATGTTTTAGTTTTTTTTCTTTTTTCTTTGGAATATGAGAAAAGTAAACAAAAGTAATTGGTCAGAGAGTGGAGATGTAGTGAAAATAATGATGTTTGACCACTGACTTTGTATTTCACCACTACGCATATTAGTTGTTCAATGTTCACCAGTAGCACATTACATTCTGTATTAGGTTTAGTTGCCTATTGGCTTTAACGTGGCATTAGACATTACATTCTGCATTCAGTTTAGCTGCCTATTGGCTTTAACGTGGCATTAGACATTCAGTTTAGCTCCTATTGGCTTTAACGTGGCGTTAGACATTGCAGTTGAGCTGTGCTTTTCCACATGGTAAGCTAAGCTTGTATTTTTCTCCCACTGAACACTATCATGATAAGGAAGCGCATATTTTGAGTTTTTCTTCAGTCAGTCTTGGGAGAGACAGCCTTGAAAGCCTGGCCAACGTTTGATGCTTGTTTCTGCCAACTCTGACCTACAGTAGCCAGCATTTTTTTATAATTCTCCTCTAAGGGGAGGGCTTTCCAGAAAGTTCTCTCGTCATTATTCAAAGATATAAAAAAGATGACTCTGTTCAGTAGCAGGGAATTCAAAGACTTCAGTCAGGAGCACGCGCCAGCTGCCTGTCGTGTCCCGTGGGGGTGGAAAATCTCTTTCTCACAGTTGAACAGGAGTCGTTCTTCTTGCTGGCATGAGCAAGATGAAGCATTTGGTGGGCCCTACTACGGTGATAAATTTAGGCTTTTATTCTTTGCTTTGAAGGTATGCTATGCTATAATCACATATATTTGCTGTGTACATTGCAATTGAGAATCACTTTGATATATTTTCCTTTCATTGCTGTGACTATTTTTAATTGTGTGCCTCCAACCTACTAATTTCCTCTCTCAGGGACCTTGTGGTGATGTACTAATAAATGTCTTCTTTAAACTAAGAAGTGCATTCCAGAGATTGTTTTCAGCTTGGTCATTAGTGAAAGCAAAACCCATGTGTTGTGCCACCCTAAGGGACCCCTCACCTAACACCTTCACCCTGCCATTGCACACTGCCATTGCCATTGCAGAAAAAGGCAAAGTCGACATGGCATCCCCCTCAGGATGCCATGCACACAAAATACTGCCTGTGGCATAGCTATGTCACCCGTCTAGCAGGCCTTACAGTCCTAAGGCAGGGCAATATGCCCTCATGGTGTCTAAGTCTATCCTTAGACATTGTAAGTACAGTGTGGCCATATTAAGTATATGGTCTGGGAGTTTATCAAAAACGAACTCCACAATTCCATAATGGCTACACTGAATACTGGGAAGTTTGGTATCAAACTCCTCAGAATAATAAACTGTGAAACAGAAAATGTGCGCCATATCGCACATAAGGTGCATCGACAGCTATGTGAGTCTCAGCACTGAAAGAGAAAATGTGTGGTACATCACAAAGGAAGTGCATGAGCAGAGCTTTGTGAGATTCAGTGCTGGAACTAAAGATGTGCTGCACATCACACATGCAGTGCATCTGAAGAATTGTGTGAGAAACAGCACTGGAACAGAAGATGGGCAGCACATTAAAAAGGTACATTGGCAGAGATGTATGAGAGTCACCGTTGGAAAAGAAAATGAGTGTTAAATCACAAAAGAGGTACACCAATAGAGCTGTTCGAGTGTCTCATCACTGGAGCAGAAGATGAGCAGCACATCAGTCATGAGGTACATTGCCAGAGTTGTGTGAGAGTCTCCGTTCTGGAACTGAAAATGTGCGGTACATAACACGAGGTGCATCGACAGGGCTGTGTGAGAGTTTGTCTGGAACAGAAGATGAGCATCACATCACCCTTCGGAAGAGCTGTATGAGAGTCTCAGTGCTGGAACAGAAGAAGAGCTGCACAGCACACATGAAGTGCATCGGAGGAGCTGTGTGAGAATCTTAGCACTGTAATGGGCAGCATATCACATGTGGTGCATCAGCAGAGCTATGTGATAGTTTCTGCTGAAACAGATGAGTGGCACATTTCACATGAGATAAATCAACGGAGCTGTGTGCGAGTCTCACCCCAGAACGAAAGATGAACAGCATATCACACATGAGGTGCAGTAACTGAGCTATATGAGATTGTGAGCACTGGAATAAGAGATGACTGACATCACACATGAGGTGCATTAACATGGCTGTTTGAAAGTCTCAGCACTAGAACAGATGTACATCACATAAGGTACACTGATAGAGTTGCGTGAGACTCTCGTCATTCAAACAGAAGACGAGCAGCATATCACCCAGTAGGTGCATTTTAGAGCTGTGTGAGGGTTTTCGCTGTGGAACAGAAAATGTGCGCCATATCGCACATAAGGTGCATCGACAGCTATGTGAGACTCTTAGCGCTGAACAGATGAGTGTGACATCACCCATCAGCAGAGCTGCGTGAGTCTCAGCGCTGTAACAGATGTGCCATACATTACACCTTAGGTGTATCGACAGAGGTGTGTGAGTCTCAGCAGTGGAATAGACGATAAGGTGCACCGATGTAAATGTATGAGACTCATCGCCCAAACATGATAAGCGGCTATCACTCATGAGGTCCAATGTAGCTGTGTGAGAAACACCGCTCAAACAGAAGATAAGCAGCATGTCACTCACGAGGTCCATTGGAAGAGCTATGCGAGAGTCTGAGCACTGCAACAGAAGGTGAGCTGCACAGTACGCATGAGGGGCAGCAGCGGAGCTACCTGAGGATCTGGTTGATGGACCAGGAAATATTCTGCAAATCAAACATCAGGTGCATTGGTGAAGCTGGGTAGGTCTTAGCATTGGAACAAACGGTGAGCTTCACATCACGCATGATGTACGTGAGTGGAGTTGTGTGAGAGCCTGAGTGATGGACCAGAAGATGAGTGGCTCAGCACATTTGCGGTGCATCAGCGGAGCAGTGTAGGAGCCTTAGCGCCGGAACAGATAATGAATGGAACATCGCACATGAGGTGCATTGGTGGAGCTGTATGAGTCTCGGGGCTGGAACTAAAGATGTGCTGGACATGACACACGAGGTGCATCGGGGGAGATGCATGAGAGCCTCAGTGCTGGGACAGAAGGTGAGCAGCACATCCAAAAATGAGATACATTGGCAGACTTGTCTGAGGTTCTCGAAACAGGTGAGCAGCACATCAGTCATGAGGTGCATCAGCAGACCTGTTTGAGTCTGCTTGATGGAACTGAAAATGTATAGCTCATTATGAATGAGGTGCATCGGCAGAGGTATGTTAGAAGTCAACACTATAGCAGAAGACTAGCAGAACAATCCCTATCCGCAGAGATGTGTGAGTCTCAACGCTCTATAAGAAGCTGAGCTACACATCATTTGTGAGGTGCATTGGTGGAGCTGTGTGAAGGTCTCGTGACTGGAACAGAAGATGTTCTACACTTCAGATATGTACATTAGCAGAGCTGGGTAAGTCTTAACACTGGAACAGAAGTTGAGCTCCACATTACCCAATGGCAGAGCTGTGTGACATAGTATCTCATCGCTGGACCAGAAGATAAGCAGCACATCATTCATTCGGTGGATCGCCCGATCTGTGTAAGAGCTTCCGGTCTGGATCAGAAAATATGTGGCACATGAGGTGCATCGACAGAGTTATGATTTAGAGTCTTGTGAATGTTTTATTTATTCTGAATTCTGTCTACTTAGTCTCAGCCCTGTAATAGATGATGTGTGGCACATTAGGTGCATTGGCGGAGCTGTGTGAGAGTCGCAGTACTTGAACAGGAGATGTGCTGCACATCACAAATGTGGTTTATCAGCAGAGCCCTGCGAGTCTCCACTGAAACAGGTGTGCTGCGGATCTCACGTGGTGCATAAGCAGAGGTAAGAGTCTCAGTGGTGGAACAGAACAAGAGCAGCACATCACACATAAGGTGCATCAGTGCAGCTGTGTAAGAGTCATCGCCTGAAAGGAAGATGAGCAGCACATCACTCATGAGGTGCATCCGC
The DNA here is from genome assembly GCF_031143425.1 of Pleurodeles waltl. NCBI lineage: Eukaryota > Metazoa > Chordata > Amphibia > Caudata > Salamandridae > Pleurodeles > Pleurodeles waltl. The sequence goes on along the minus strand of NC_090449.1, from coordinate 755,168,240 downwards.
GGAGCTTTCTGACAGTCTCCACACTGGAACAGAGGATGTTCTGTAAATTACACGAGGTGCATTGGCGGAGTGGTATGAGTCTCAGCGCCAAAATGTCCATCAAATCACACATATGGTGTAGTGGCAGAGCTGTGTGTCACAGCGCTGGAACAGAGCATGCGCGGCACATCACACATGAGGTGCATCGGCAGAGCGGTGTGAGTCTCCGTTGAAGCAGATGATTATCCACACATTGCACATTATTCTGCGCTCGCACATTGAACTGCAGCAGCCGCCTAGTTCAGAGGAAAGCTCTGGGCACCGGCACGTTTTTATTTAAAAATTAAGGACTGACTAAATATCAGAACCTCCAAAGTTGCGGTGGGGAAATATATAGAAGGGGTAACAGGCCAAATGACAGGAAGATTTACAGAATACATGAAAGTAGTGGTATTCGTGCTGAATGGAGCGGCTAAACAGCACTAGCACTAATCTCTGCCATTTGGCTGTGCTCCCAAAGGCTCCCCATATACTTTTGATGACGGCTGCTCTAGGTATTTGCACGGTCAGGATCCGATGTATTTTGAGGGTGGAGGTTTAACAGCACATGCACTTTAAATGAATGGTAGGCCATGCTGAGTCTGAATGACCGGATACCAAGCCGCCAATATAATTTGCTTCGATATATTTGGTTTAAATTTGCATGTCTGGTGTTCTCGGAAGATTTTTACACATGAAATGCAATGGGGAGGCTGCATGATAGGACGGCAAGTCTCCATGTGAGATTGATTTTATATAGATTATCTTTACTTCTCAAATGAGTCCCAGGACAAGTGAATCGACATCCATTAGCATGTTCTCAAGTATCCAGAGACTTACTTTTTGACATATATGACATTGGTTTTATGGCACTCTGCGTTTATATATGCCCTCTGTTATGTTTATCGATTATACTATGATGAATTGCGATGATTTTAATGACTCGAGCACATACACAACGAACATGAAGAACCTCAAAAGAAAAAACTTAAGGGGGAAAAATGTTATGGATTTCCAAGTGCAAACTACCCCTAATAGACAAAAAAGAGCTCAACATCAAGGGGGAAAAGCCTGAGCAGTTAAGGGGTTACAAATAGTTTCTTTACTAGCTGTTGATACTGCTCCAAAGATGTAGTCCTGTAAACCTGCTCCTGTAACATAGTATTCCAGGTCCTTGAATCACACCAAAAACTAAAGCAATTTGTTATATATCCTCTTCAGCTATACTTTCAAATCTTTTAATATATTTGAAAGATCCCTCATGAATGCCCTGACTCTCTTAGTTTCCTCAACATATATTTCGGACTTTTTATAAGTCAGGAAAAACCACGAACTCTGCTTAATTACCGCACATATGTGGCCTCGCTCCTTGATACCACTTAACGTTGGACTCCTCACGTGTCTAATACACGCAGACACAGATTTCTCAGTTTTCAAAAAATCCCCTGAGGGTCGTTTGTTCTCAATATTCTATGTTCGCCTTCTGAGATAATGCACCTTGCAACATCTTCTACTCTCTTTAACGTAATATAATTATTTGCATTTGAGCATATTTGTTTTTGGAAATACATAATCCTTTATTTTTGAATAGGCAATTTCTCTAGGACCTACCTGTAAATTACATGCTAAGGTTAATTGATCACTATGATAACCACATGGTATAAAAAAATAACGGAAATCAATGGCCTGGCATTTATCAAGTAATCTAAAACGTTGTTGTGCCCACGTGATTCAATATGAATAGGTGATTCATTTAGAAAACTTCCATAAGTACTTCTTCTCTCACGATGCCCATCCATATTTTCATTTTTAGATTGAGAGTATTTAAACCTATTGATATTATTGTATGTGAATTTATGCTACCTTTCAAATTGATGTATTTATAACTATTGTGGATTAACAATACTAGTGCCACTCATAAAAAGCGCTAAGCAAATTACTCCAAGGAAACCACTGTTCACAATACCAATTTGATATCTATGCTCTTTTAGAATACTAGGTAAACCCCACCCTTTTTCATTTTGACTCTCTTCAACTCTGTCAAAAACTGTCAGAATGTGCACCGGTGCTCATGACAGTGCTTGTTCTGTAATCAAATGCAGTCTCCTGGTCTGCTATGGGTGCGCCTATTTAAGGATGCAAAATCACACACAGTGCCTCCGACGTAATTAACCTAGGATTACAAAAAGGGGGTGGGGACCGGTTCCTCTTGGCATCGGGCACACCGCCTACTCCTAGAGCCCAGATAGTGTAGGTATTCCAGTGGTAAGCAAGATTAAACTTGGGATCCTTTTGGCCTTAGTGTCATGATATGATCTGGTAGTCAGGGGATTATCGCTCCCTTTCTGCCAACCCGGGTGGCACAAATACTAATCAGTGACCAGGTAGGACTTGCGCAAATCTCCAAATAAATCAAAATGTCAGCAGAATTTGGGCTCTGGGTTATCTGACTCTCTGGAAACCTTCGTATCCTTGGACATTTTTGAACCCTAGAAATGCACAGGAATCCAGTGTGATGTGGCATGTATGGATCACAGACCTGTTTGCTACCAAGAATGCCTGACAAATATAAAAGCATGTGTCCAAATAGTATGTTTTTGTTAGACCTGCCATCCTCTAGGGTGGAGGAGCATGCCCCCCAGCAGCAGCTGCCAAACTTCCACAATAAAACGATAACTACCAACTACCAAGTTTAAGTTTATTGACACGGTTAATTAAAACCATCGCAATTCAAACATGCATATTTATATAAATACTTAGCATACTCACTGTATTAAATAAAGACTCATAAAACAAGGAGTGCTTGTTTAAACTAAAACTTATCATTACAATAAATTTGTACATGGCTAAAAAGTTCTCCACTGATTCCAACCTTACTCTTAGTCTTGAATTTGGTGCTTTCTTATGCCCATACAGAATTATGATTGTAGACGAGTGACGCTCAGGGAATATTAAAAGTTATTAATGCTAAGTTATGCCTGAAACTTTTTTCTGGCTGAGGTTAACCTATTAAGAGATTTACTAACATAAAATGATAGCCCATGCGCGCTTCGCTAGACTTTATTCTCTAGTTCTTACTGGGCCTGTACCATAAATTTGGTCCCTTGACAAGAAAACGGGATTGAGAGACCGCTGAGCCAACTGATGATGGCCAGCCTGCATGAGTGTATGTTCAATATCCTAAAAGTGTTTTTCAGATACAATGTCCTGTAACCTAGAAACGCCAGGCATACACAAAAAATGTGTTCTAGTGACTCCTGTCTGTGCCCACACAGTCAACAGGAATGTGTCGAGTCTTGTCGTCTCGATGAAGGGACCATGTCTTTTGTTTCCATCAACCCAAATCGAAAGAGCATGAATTGGTGTTTTAGCAACTGGCTGAAGGATGCTGCTAGGTATTCCTGTGCCGTAAGGTTTTGTATGATGTTATTACAATCCAGGCATGCTGTCTTTTTGCCAATTTTTGTTTGTCAGAATATAAAGACTGCCTTGGTGACAGCATTTGCCTTCTGCTAAAAGTCCTTTTTGCCCAGGTTCGGCTCCCAGGCTTCTGGCAGACCTAGCACTTTAATACAAATGTATGACAGAACAATGCATGCTGGAACAACGCATGCCTGAATAACGAGGTCGGAACAACAACCGCGTTGTTACCACTAATGCCTTTACCACAAATGCCTTAACAACAATTTTACGTTGTAAAGGCATTAGTGATAGGCATGCATGGTTCCAGCATGCTTCCCCCTGGCCCCCCACCCCTAAAAATGACTGCCACCTCCCTCCCCTAAAACCCCACCAACCCCCCCACCCTTGCCCCTAAAACTACCCCAACCCCCCACCTCGTCCCTAAAATTACAGTGACCCCCACCCTGCCCCTAAAACCTAAAACAACCCCAACCCCCACCCCATCCCTTAAACCTAAAGTACCCCAACCCCACCCCTAAAACCTAAAACCACCCGCCCCTAAAACTACCCGAGCCCCCACCCGCCCCTAAAACCTAACTCCCCCAACCGCCCCACCCGCCCCTAAAACTACCCGAGCCCCCACCCGCCCCTAAAACCTAACTCCCCCAACCGCCCCACCCGCCCCTAAAATTACCCGACCCCCTAACCCACCCCTAAAACCACCCCAACCCCATCCCTAAAACAACTCCAACCCCCACACCATCCCTAAAACCTAAACTACCCCAACCCCACCCCTAAAACCTAAAACCACCCAACACCCTGCCTCTAAAACTACCCGAGCCCCCACCCCGCCCCTAAAACCCCCGAACCCTCCCACTCGCCCCTAAAATTACCCGACCCCCCAACCCACCCCTAAAACCACCCCCACCCCTAAAATTACTGCAACCGCGCCCCTAAAACCTAAAACCACTCCAACCCCCACCCCTAAAACCTAAACCACCCCAATACCCCACCCCACCCCTAAAAACCTAAACCACCCTGACCCTCCACCCCCAAATACTAAAAATACCGACCCCCCACCCTCCCCTAAAAACTAAAAATACCCCTCCCCAAAACTAAGCCGCCCGACCCCCCACTCCTAAAAATAAAAATGCCCGACCCCCCCACCCTCGCCCCTAAAACTAAAAATACCCCTCCCCAAACCTAAACCGCCCAACCCCCCACCCCTAAAACTAAAAATACCTCGACTCCCCCACCCCGCCCCTAAAACTAAAAATACTCCTCCCCTTCGTCCTCGCCCCTAAACCGCCCCCCAAAATGAAAAAATCCCCCGACCAATTGCCCTCACCCCTAAAACTAAAAATACCCCTCCCCTAACCTAAACCGCCCGACCCCCCACCCCTAAAACAAAAAATACCTTGACACCCCCACCCCGCCCCTAAAACTAAAAATACCTCTCCCCTCCCTCCCCCGTCCCTAAACCTAAACATCCCTGACGCCCCTCCCCTAAAACTAAAAATACCTCGACCCCCCACCCCAAAACTAAACATACCCCTCCCCCACCCCTAAACCGCCCGACGCCCCCTCCCCTAAAACTAAAAATACGTCGACCCCCCCACCCTGCCCCTAAAACAAAAAATCCCCGACCCCCCTTCCCCTGCCCCTGAACCTAAACCGCCCCTAAAACAAAAAATAACCCGACCCCCTCCCTAAATCACCCTGACCCCCCAAAACTAAAAATACCCCAATCCCCCACCCCGCCCCTGAAACTAAAACCCCAACAAACCAACCACCCACCCGCCCCTAAAACAAAAAATACCCCAACCCCCTAGCCCCTAAAACAGCCCCACTTACCTGACTCACCGCGTCGTCATCCTCAGCCCGACCCCCCCAAAACTTAAAATACCCCAACCCCTCACCCCCGCCCCTGAAACTAAAACCCCAACCCGCCACCTCGCCCCTAAAACTAAAAATACCCCGACCCCCAACCCCTAAAAGAGCCCCACTTACCTGACTCACGGCGTCGTCCTCCTCAGCCGACTCCCTTCTTCTGTGCCTTAACCACACATGTACGTGGTTCAGCACATGCGTGGTAAAGGCACAAAACAACGAAGTTGTGGTTAACGAAAGAGTTGTTCCACTTTTGTTGTCCACGACTTCGTTGTTACGGAGTCGTGGTTCAGGGAGTTTCCTCTTTAATACAGTTGTTTAAATGCTGGCCCCAGGTGCCTTTATCGCTGTTGCTCCTCGATTTCCATCCAACATAAGTTATTTAAGGTACCAATCTCTGCTGCGCGCATCCTCCAGCATAATTTGATGAATGCGCATTTACTCTGAAATTCGTAGTTTTTCAGACCCAATTCTAGGTGGACCTGGGCTGGAGATGCTGGTTGTGGTATGCGAAAAAACTTTTGTAGGCCTTTGTCTGGACTTGATTGAATAAGGCTGCCTCCTTCCCCATCATGATTTTGGCACCATAAGTGACGGTGGGCATTAGCCGTGCTGCCATGACTGTGAGCAGGTGAGAGTATGACGGGCAGCTCAAATTTTGGTTTTAGTAGTTTGAAGCCATAGGTCAATGAAAGGGCTTTAGCTTGAGCAACAGCAAGCTGTGGCTTGAAAGTGAAGAGGCGATCCATGGTGAATCCCATATATTTGTATGAGGGGCAACCTCCACCCAGGTTCCATTTATGAACCATGAAGCAGATTTATACTTCATGTCTACTAAGTGGACAACCTTGGTTTTACTCAAATTCAATTCTAGACCTTGCATTGTTATGTATGTATGAAATGCATTGATGCTGTGCTGTAGGCCGGCTGGTGTTTGGCTGAGTAAAACCATGTCGTCTGCATACTGTAGCCATGCTATTCCTTTCTTGGCCAGTACTGGCGAATTGCTGTTTACAGGTGCTAGAGCCTCAGCTAGGTCAGCAAGATATAAGTTGAACAGCGTAGGAGCTAATACACACCCTTGTTTTAGTCCTTTTGCTGTTCATATTATGTTGGTGAGGTGACCACCTTCTCCGACTTTTACTTGCGCCCAAGTGCCTGTGTTCAAGTCCATCATTGCATTGAGGAGGCTGCAGGGTAAGCCCCAACCTTTCAGTTTCTCCCATTGACGGGTTCTTGGGACACAATCAAAAGCTGCCTTTAGATCAATAAAGCACACAAATAGCCTTTTCTTCTTAAGCGTGGCTTTGTTTCCAAGCAGAGCCAGGGTAGTCAGGTTAGTGGAGGCTCCCATACCAGCTCTGAAACCTGTTTGGCATTGTGGAATCAGATGTTTATCATGAATCCATTCTGCTAGTTGTTGCACTAAACAGGCTGCATAGAGTTTTGCTTCCATGTCTATTAATGCTATTAGCCTGTAGTTTGAAGGGCTTGCGGGGTTGCCTGCTTTGTATATTGGATGAATAATACTACCTTTCCATGCATCTGGTAGACCCCTGGTGCCCTGGAGGTCATTAAAAAGCAGCGTCATATAGTGTGCCCAGAATGAAGGGTCTCCACTAAACAAAGCATCCTGAATTCCGTTCTGGCCAGCTGCCCCTTCCAGTTTTAAATTCTTGATAAGGGTTGTCAGCTTTTCGATGTCGATACTCGTTAGTGTGTGCTTTTGTTCATTTTCGTTTGGCGGTGAATCAGTTTGCGTTGTCACTCTGAAAGCAAAGTTAATCTTACTTGAGTCAATGGTTGCCTGAGTGGCCTCCTCCTTCTTATGATGCTCTGGGAGTGAGAATATTGTTTGTACGTGGGCTTCCCATGTGGCCGCGTCAATACCTTCATTCGTGTGTCGATGTTTTCCCTGATTTAGTCCATTTATCAGTTCCCAGAACTTTTTATTATTTTTCTGTTTATTGGACATGAGCAGCTTGGTCCATAAATCCTCATGATACCTCCGTTTTGCCATCCAGCAATTTTTCTTGTATTTGGCTCTTAGCTCAGAGAGCCTTGTGTTGTCAGATTTCCTTCCACAGCGTGTGACCCTTAGGGCTTTTTTTAATTCTCTAGAGACTTGATTTTTTTTTAATTACGCAGTGTTTTGTTAAACGATGGCTTTTCTGCTCTGCCGCGCTTAACTTTGTTTTTTCTCTCTATAACCGAGATTGGGAGACGTTTTTTGATGGAAAATTTATTCATTAAGGAATCACACAAGTGCGTCCAAGCGGTCACTCGTTCTCCTGGAGGATGATCTTCTTGTTCTTGCATTCTTAGTGTTTCTTTAAGCTCATTAATCGTGCCGGCACTGCGGTACACTTCTTCCATTACTGTTTCAAGGCCCGGCCCCCGCCATATCAATTTTTTTGGTATCATAAGTCACTGGGGCTGAAATTATGATATTAGCGGAGGGTAGCCAGCTCCAATTATTCCGGATCTTGATGAGTTGTGGGAAGTGGTCGCTCTCAGTGCATTCTTGGATCCTATATGATGAAACTAATGGCAGTGCGGTTTCATTGATAAATGTGAAGTCTATGTTAGATTTTTTTTGTGCCACTTAAGAAGGTTACTTGTGCAAATGAAGCATCCTCGGGAAGAGGCATCAGGAGACGCAATCCCAGGATTTCAAGCTTTGTGTTCGTGCTTGTTCCGTTAATAGGTTCTGTGCTGCCCTTTCTCAAATGGAGGTTGAAATCGCCAGACAGAATGAGGATTGCGTCCTTATTTTGCTTCTGCAGCATTTTCACAATGCTGATCAATGTTTCCATATTTTCTATGTATTGCGTTTTATTAGGGTGAATATATACATTGATCAGTAGTAAGGTTCTATTGTTGCCTAATGGAGCCCGGTGTTCCATCATAACCGGTAGCAGCCAGTCAATTCCCAGGTCGATCTGTTTGGTCACCCAGTTGATTTTCGTGGAGTAGTACGTTGTGAGGCCCCCCTTGGGGTGTCCATGTCTTTGAGGTTGTTTTGCAGAGACGTCTATCCCAGAATATCCAGAAATTTGTATTGGCTCTGTGCACCATGTTTCCTGCAACATGATGATTTCAAACTCCTGTAGGAAACTGAAGGCCACCTTGTCGGTAACCAGGTTTTTTAGACCATGGGTGCTCCAGGAGCATATATGGATATTATCTGGGTTTCCGTCAGGACCAATTATAATTATTGTCGTTTAAAGTTTGCCTTCCAGCCTGTTTGGCTGCTGAGGGCATGCCAATGAAGATCTGTTGGTGCATGCCATGGTGAAGCAAGCTTTGATGTTTTTGTTAAGTGTTCCCGATTACTTGGGGAGGTTTCTACTCGCACGGCCCCTTTTAAAATTGAACTGCCTTTCTTTTGTTGCGGTATCAGAAGATTAGGGTATCTGGGCAGATATCATTTTTGCAGAGCGATGCCCCATGCGCTGAACATGTCTTGATATGTTAAAATTCGGTCAATTGTGGCAGACGTGGCCCAGGATGTCAGTGTTGCCTCTTTGTCTTTGTTATTTGAGTGTGGAATGAACTCAACACTCAACAGCTCTATTGTTGAGATGTGAGCCAGGGGCTGAATCGCATTTATTAACTTCAGTATGGTGCCTCTATTTAGTATGTCAAAAGCCCCCCTTCGAATCATAACAAGGGATTAAGAGTAATTTAATAAAACAATAATTAAATGCGTTTATTACCGTTTTATTGTAGAAGGGGTGGGTCCACTGTGGCTGTGACGATCACAGAGGGGAAGTGCTCAGCCCTCCCACTCAGTGAGCAAGTATGTTTGGCTGGCTGTCTCGGGACGGCCAAACATACATGCGCTAAGCTCTATCCAACCTGGCACTGCGTTGCTAGGTTGAAGAGAGCAGACAGACGCTCCCAGTCTGCCTTAGAGTGACCTGGCTGGGCGCTCTGACCAATCGGAATGCTGCTGTCATGCTGCCAGCAGCATGACAGCAGCGTTCAGATTGGCTGCAGGGCAGGCTGGCAGCCACTGCCTGCGGCGAAGGAAGGCGGAGCGGCGCAGTGGTAGCAGCAGCAATTCAGGTAAGTTTTGTTTTTTTTCATTAATTTTTCTCCCCAATCCTCCCCCCATGCTACTTTTCCCCCGCCATGCGCCGCAAGCCGCTTCTGACACTGGTTGTGGCACCCAAATGAGTAGCCCTGTAAGCATTGCTCAGACCTGCCACTGCAGTGTCTGTCTGTGCAGTTTTAAACTGCCACTTCAACCTGGCAAGTGTACCCACCTACAGGCTCAAACCTTCCCTTTTTATACATGTAAGGCAGGCCCCACATAGCATCATGGGCAAGGTGCAGTATATGTTAAAGGTGGGACATGTACTGATGTGTTTTACATGTCCTAACAGTGAAATGCTGCCAAATTCATTTTTCATTGTTGCAAGGCCTATCTCTCCCATAGGTTAACCTTTATATAGCTTTCAAGTGCAGTTTCCCTTTGGGAGCAGATGGAGATTTGGAGTTTGGGGTCTCTGAACTCACAATTTAAAAATACAAATTTTAGTAAAGTTGTTCTTGAGATTGTCAGTTTGAAAATGCCACTTCTAGAAAGTGGGCATTTTCTTGCTTAAACCATTCTGTGACTTTACTTGCTTTTGTATTCCCTGTCTGGGCCACACTAGCAGTTGGGCTGATTGTGAATCTCCTCTAGAAATCGAACAAACGGAGTTGAGGTGTAGCCTACATATCCTGATAGGCCATCTGGGCTAGAGTGTAGGGAGGAGTGGTCACTTACACCCGAATGGGCTGTGCCTGCCCTCACACAATGCAATCTCCAATCCCCGGTGTGAATCTGGAGCCAGGTCTGGGCAAGGCAGGATCTTGTGAACAACGGAGACTTTCCTTTGAAGTTTGCCTACTTCAAAGGCAGAAAGGGGTATAAGTAGGGGACCCAAAACCCCAGATTTTCAGGTTACTTCTGGAACCAAGAGGAACCTCTGCCAAGGAGAAGAGCTGGAGGAGGAGTACTGGCCCTTTACCTGTGCTTTGCTTTGCTGGTTTGGCTTGCAGTTGCTGCTTCTGCCTGAAAGACGACAAAGACTGGACTTTATGGTAAATTTCTTCTTGTGAAGAATCTCCAAGGGCTTGGATTGAGCTGGTCTCCTGTTTTGAAGTCTCAGGGCCATCAAAGACTTCCTCTGCCAGCATCTAGACTCTGCTGAGACTCCTGCCCTGCCAAGTGGTGCCCTATCCAGTCCCTGGGCCCCTTAAAGGTGAAGCTGGTAGAACAAAGAGTGAAATCCATGCACAGGAAACAGTGCGAGGAAAATGTTGACACAACACCCACTTGCTGCTGTTAAAATCGACACGAACCCCACGCAGCGCCGTTTTCCATCACTGTGCGGCCGGATTTCTCACGCATCATCGCTGGGCATCAAAATTTTCCTAAACCTGCACGGATCCGAGGTGCCCTGTCCAGAAATCAACGCATCACTCTCTTGTGGGAGAAAAAACGACGTATCGTCTACCTGACCAGAGAAGAAACAACGCAGGGCCTCACTTGCGAGTAAGGTATCGACGCATCCCTGACTTCCAATGCACGCTCACACGTGCTTTTTTTTTTACACAAACCAGGTACTTTGTGTAACAACAACATTTCTGTTGTTTAATATGGAATAAGACTCCTTTTACTTTAAAAAATCATAATCTGACTTTTTTATGTTGGATTTTTTTCGATTTGGTCTTGTTTGATTCAGATACATATTGCCTATTTTTCTAAACCTGTGTGGTGTCCATTTTGTAGTGTTTTCACTGTATTACTGTGTGTGTTGGTTCAAATACTTTACACATTACTTTTGAGATAAGCCTGACTGCTTGTGCCAAGCTACTAATGGGGTGAGCAGGGGTTATCTTAAGTGTGTATCTCCATTGCCCTGGACAGAGTGCAAACTGACTTCCAACCTCAGAACCTGTTGGAAAATGGCTCCTTGTTTGTAGTACCACCCCCCCACACATTTTGCCTGATATTGATGCTTACTTGACTAAGGGTGTGCTGGTATCCTGCTAACCAGGCCCCAGCTCCAGTGTTCTTTCCCTAGAAATATACCATTGTTTCTACAATTGGCACACCTCTGGCATACAGATAAGTCCATTGTAAAAGGTACCAGTGGTACCAAGGGCCCAGTGACCAGGGAAGGTCCCTAATGGCTGCAGCATGTGTTGTGCCACCTCAGGGACCCCACAGATGCACACTGTCATTGCAGATTGTATGTGTTGATGGGGAGAAAAAGGCAAAGTCGACATGGTATCCCCCTCAGGGTCCCATACACACAAAATACTGCCTGTGGCACAGGTAAGCCACCCCTCTAGCAGGCTTTACAGCCCTAAGGCAAGGTGAACTATACCACAGGTGAGGGCATAGCTGCATGAGCAATATGTCTCTACAGTGTCTAAGTCCATTCATAGACATTGTAAGTGCAATGTGGACATATTAATTATATGGCCTGGGAGTTTGTCAAAACAAACTCCACAGTTCTATAATGGCCACTCTTAATACTGGGAAGTTTGGTATCAAACTTTTCAGCACAATAACCCCCACTGATGCCAGTGTGGGATTTATTAAAAAATGCATACAGAGGGATTCTTAGAGATGCCCCCTGTAATTCGTCTGTGCCAGCCTGCCACTGAGAGAAGAGTTTCTGACCCCATGGGATGAGAGCCTTTGTGCACTCTGAGGCCTGAAACAAAACCTGCACGGGGTGGAGGTGTTTCACACCTCCCCCCTGCAGGAACTGTACACCTAGCGGTGAGCCTCAAAGGCTCAGGCTTTGTGTGCAATGCCCCAGGGCACTCCAGCTAGTACAGATGCCCAGCCCCCGGACAAAGCCCCACTTTCGGCAGCAAGTTCAGCAGGAAAATTAGGGAAAGCAGGAAGGAGTGACACCCCCCAGCTAGGACCGCCACTAAGGTGTCCAGAGCTGAGGTGACCCCCCTCCCTGCAGAATCCTCCATCTTGGTTTGGAAGACAGGGACTAATAGGGTTAGGTCTGTGCCCCCCTCCCCAAAGGGAGTGGGCACAGAAAGGGTGTAGCCACCCTCAGGGACAGTAGTCATTGACTACTGCCCTCCGACCCCTAAAAACACCCCCTAAATCTTGTTTTTAAGGGCTTCCCTGAACCCAGCTCGCCAGATTCCTGACAACCTCACAATAAGTAGAAGGACTGCTTAGCTGAAACCCCAGCAGAGAAGGAAAGGAGGCAACAACTGACTTCGCTACAGCCCTACAGGCCTGTCTCCTGCTTCAAAGAACCTGCAAAAGAAAAGCAACACACCCTGCAGGTCCAGCGACCCCTGAAAAACCTCCAGAGGACTTCCTGCATCACAGAGGATCAAGAAACCCATGTGGTCAGCGGCCCTGTCTAAAAGAACAGAAGAAAAACCTGCTTCTAAAGGACTCCCACCTCACTCCAGAAGTGTGAGTCCTAACTACTCTGCACCCAAAGCCCACAGCCTGAGTTTAGGTGGCCCAACCAACCAGAGAGGACCCCCAGGCGACGGCGACCAAGTGCCCACCCTGAGTTGACCTCTCCAACCCTCGACGATGACGCCTGCAGAGGGAATCCCGAGGACCCCCCTGACTGCGACTGCCCTGGACGAAGATAATCGACGCCAAAGGACCCAATGCACCTGCAGCCCCAAGGCCTCAAAGTAATCGACACCCAGTGCAGCAACGATCAACAGGCGGCCCTCTTCCCTGTCCGACCAGTGGTGTGCCCAAGATACCCTCCTGGACCTCACCTGCAGCGCCTGAGTGACCCCCAGGCTCCCCTCTTAATGTTTCATTGGAAACCTGATGCCCTGTTTGCACCCTGCACCTGGCCACCTCAGTGCCGTTGAGGATGTGGGATTGGTTCCTACTTGGGGCCCCTCCAGTGCTCTATTAAACCCCCCTGGTCTGCCCTCGAAGTCGCGGGTACTTACCTGCTGGTAGACCGAATTCTGAGTACCCCCTGTCTTCTCAACTTTGACCTCTGCACCCGTCCGGCCCCGTGTTACTTGTGGTGGGTGTTTGAGGTTAACTTGAAACCCCAACGACGGACTCCCTAAAACCCAGGGACTGGTAAGTCGTGTATATACCTCTAAAACTGTACTTTATTTTCTTCCCCCAGGAACTGTTCAGAAAATGCAGTGTCCACTTTTAAAATAGATATTTTCTGTTTTCTTAAAAACTGTTTACTTGACTAAAGTGAAACAAAGTTACAATGATGTCTATGTTAAGTACTTACCTGCAACATTATTTACTTCTGATCTGAATCTTGTGGTTCTAGTAATAAAGTAACAAAAACGTATTTTTCTACATAAAATCCTATTGGTCTGGAGTTAAGTCACTGAGTGTGTGTTTTCTCTGTTGCTTGTGTGTGTACAACAAATGCTTGACACTACCCTCTGATAAGCCAAACTGCTCAACCACACTACCACAAATGGAGCATTAGTATTATCTATTTTTGCCTCTGTCAAGCCTCTTGGGAACCCCTGGACTCTATGCACACTATGTCTCATTTTGATATAGTATATACAGAGCCAACTTCCTACAGACCCCATTTCTAACATTGGTGATTGGTGGTGATATTAGACCTTGTATTTGTACTTGACATACAGTGATTAAATGTAAACTACTGTTTTTAGTGCAGACCATTATGCAACCACATACTACTTGTTTTTGCTTTTTCTCTTTTTGGACTTTTCCTGCTTCAATATTTTTGGTGATTTTTAAACTTCCCTTGGGAACTCTCTGTTCTTTTTGGAACTTTGCATTTTTGAGTAAATCTTACTAACACGTCTCAATCTGAAGATGCACCAGCTGTGGCTCCAAAGGCTGTTTTTGAGTTGGAGGAACTGGAGTAGTACACAGTGCCTCAACTGAAGCAGGTTTATAAGGATCTTGACTGCCCAATCAAGAGCTCTGCCAGGAAGGACGAGCTGCAAAAGGCATTGAGGGCCTGGGTGGCAGCAAATGAGGCTGAGGGACACACAGAGGAGGAGGGTGAGGATGTGGCAAGTGTTCATAATGTAGTAGATGTATCTATTATGCCTGGCCAGTGTATCTCTTGGGGAGGAGTTGGTTCCAGGTGGGTGGGAGCCAGCTGAGATGACCCTTGTCTCACCAGGGGACAGTGAGATAGTCCAGAGGACCCTAGTGCCTGAGAACACTAAGAAGTACAGACAGTGGGTGGCCATCAATGGACAGAGGGTGGAGGCTCTGACAGACACAGGACCCAATGTGACTACTGTGAGAAGTCACCTGGTGTCTGAAGAGCAGGTAGTTCCCAATGCACTTCACGAAGTTGTTGCGGTAGACAACTCAGAGCGCCTGTGCAGAGTGGCGCAGGTTCCCTTTGAGTGGTGGGGAGGTCTCAGGTTCCTTGAGAGTAGCTGTGAGTCCAATCATGCCTGTAGATTATTTACTCGGCAATGACCTGGAGGATTCCCCTTGGAAGGAGGTGGAACATAGGACTCACTTGGAGATGTTGGGTCTGCCTGGGTGGGTGTGTGGGTGGGTGTGTCCACCTGGTCAATAGCAGCCCGTCAGGGTAATCAGGAGACCCTGGAGCCTGAAAGAATAGCCCAGGTGTCTGCTAGAAGGAGGAAGGGCAAGGGGCATGGGAAACCTGCCCCAGAAGTTCCCACAGTCCAAGAGGAGGCTGAACCTGAAGGGAATGACCCAGAGCCTACAGGGGAACAGGTGGCTTAACAGGGGGATGGCCCTTAGCTGACTCAGTGGCAGCAGGAAGGAGGACCCAACAGGGAAGTCTTCTGTAAGGCACAGAAAACATGCCCTACTCTAGAGGGTTTGCAGCAGCAGGCTGCAGACCAGGCGTCTCGCAAGGAGTCTGGTTCACACTTGATTTATTGGGAGGATAGCCTAATATATAGCGATCGTAAGATTGCTGAACCTGGGGCAGCCCGTGTGCTGGTGGCACCCCTGTGCTTCAGAGCCTTCCTACTGGGTTTGGCTCATGATGAGCCTTTAGCTGGACATTTAGGACAGGACAAGACCTTTGAGATGCTTGTCACCCACCTTTACTGGCCCCAAATTACGCAGACACTCAGATGCGCACTGTAGGTCGTGCCAAACTTATCAGTGGCAAGAGTGGGGGGAAATATAAGGCTCCCCTCCAACCTTTTCCTGTCATCAGCACTCCCTTTGAAAGGGTTGGTATTGACATTGTGGGGCTTCTGGATCCCAAGACAGTCATGGGCAATAGGTTTATTCTGGTCTTGGTGGACCATGCCACCAGGTACCCAGAAGCCATTCCCTTGAGATTAATCACTGCCCCTGTGGTGGGACCTGCATTGATGGGGGATTTTACCTGCATGGGGTTCCTGAAAGAGCTGGTATATGATAGAGATACCAACTTCATATCCACATATATGAAGTCTCTGTGGAAGGAGTGTGGGGTAACCTACAAGTTTACAACTCCTTACTATCCCCAAAGAAAACGGTCAGGTTGAGCGATTCGACTGCACCTGGAAGGGCATGATTATGGGCCTGTTGGAGCCCTTGAGGCGTAAGTGGGACGTCCTCTTGCCATGCCTTTTGTTCACCTACAGGGAGCTGCCACAAAAGGGTCTTGGATTTAGCCCTTTTGAGTTGTTGTATGGCCACACTGTGAGGGAGACCTTTGAGTATGGTTACGGAAGGCCTACAGTAAGACCCTACCAGATGTATTCAGTTGCATGCTGGCTTTTAAGAACCAGACCGCCCGCTTCAGGAAACTCGCTCAAAAGAACCTGGAAGCAAGCCAGAAGATATGAAACAGTGATATGCACAGCATGCTACTCTGGTTGAGTTTCATCCTGGACAAAAAGTGCGGGTGATAGCCCCATTGGAGCCTCGAAGATAAGTGGACTGGGCCTTTTGAAGTGGTGGAGCGCAAGAGTGATGTCACCTATCTGGTGAACTTGCAGACTCCTAGGAACCCTTTGAGGGTCCTACATGTGAACCGCCTCAAGCCTCACTTTGAGAAGACAGAGGTGACTATGCTCTTGGCAATAGATGATGGGGTGGAGGAAAATAGTGAGCCTCTTCCTGACCTCCTGTCTGCCAAAGAGAAAGATGGTTCAGTGAAGAGTGTTAACCTCTCCCCCTCATTGACCCTAAAAAAACAGAGGGACTGTCACACAAGTATTGGGAAAGTTTGCCCTTCTCTTTTCTTTCACCCCAGGGGTCACTTGTCAGTGTACACATGATGTGGACACTGGTGAAAGGCCATCTGTGAAACATAAGGTTTGGAGGGTGACTGACAAGGTTAGAGCCAACATTAAGGATGAGGTATTCTAGTAGCCCTTCGGCCAGTCCTGTGGTCTTGGTCCCAAAAGCTGCTGCTCCTGGTGCCACTCCAGAACTCAGGTTCTGTATGGATTAGAGGGAATTCAGTGTCGTCACAAAGACTGACACGCACCCCATCCCCCAAGCTGATGAGCTCATTGATCGCTTAGGGGCTGCCAAATATCTGAGTACTTTTGATTTGACCTCTGGATATTGGCAGATTGCTCTGACTGAGGAGGCTAAGGAGAGGTTTGCATTTTTTTTTACCCCAGATGGCCACTACCAGTTTAGGGTGATGCCCTTCGGGATGAAAAATGCCCCTGCCACCTTTCAGAGGCTAGTTGGAAGATTTCAGTGCAGCCTACCTGGATGACATTTGCTGTGTTCAGCTCCAGCTGGGAGGAACACCTGCAGCACCTCTACAAAGTGTTGGAGGCTCTTCAGAAGGCAGGCCTCGCTATTAGATCTAGCAAGTGCCAAATAGGGCAGAGTTCTGTAGTGTACTTGGGCCACCAGGTGGGGAGTGGCCAGGCGGCACCCCTGCAACCCAAGATTGACACTATTCTGACTTGGGAGCCTCTCAAAACCCAGACTGCTGTGAGGGCTTTTTTAGGTCTCACAGGTTACTATAGGAGGTTTGTTAACCCCTCGGGTGCCCGGGACGTAACGATTCCGTCCTTGTTTGCACCGCTCGGGTGCTGAGGACATAACCGTTACATCCTGGTATGGGCCCTCGTGGAAAGCACTAACACTCTTCTCGAGGGCCTTGCACCCCCCTCCCATAGGCAGGGATGAAAGGGGAATCGCTTCACCTTTCACCCCTGCCTCACCCCCCTGGCACCCACCTGTGGCATCTGATGACGTCAGCGCTCAATCGCTCGCTGACCTCATCAGAGGTTGCCCACTCCGCGCTGGAAGCTCTGCTTCCAGCACAGAGCGGAGGACAAATGCTTTAGTATTTCTCCTCCAATCACGTGGAGGGGGCGAGAGAGGCAACAAAGGAAAGGCCTTTCCTTTGATGTCTCTCTCAGCAGAAATGCCTACTAGAAACCCGGGATTCTTTTTGTTTTTGTATTTACACATAAGGGGAGCAGCCCCTTGGGCAAGGGCTGTTCCCCAGGGGGCAATCTATTTTAAGGCCATTTCTTCCCACCCCCGGGGACAGATCGTCCTATTTCTTATTAGGCCAATATGCCCCCAAGGGGGGCAGAAACCACTAGACACCAGGGATTTTTTTGGGGTCAGTTTCACGCAAGGGGAACAACCCCTTAGACTAGGGTCGCTCCCCTGGGGGGACAAATTTGTTTAAGTCCATTGCTGCCCCCCCTGGGGTGCACATCAGCCTATTGTAATTAGGCCGATCTGCGCCCGGGTGGGAGGGCAGAATCCTTTAAGCACCAGGCATCTTTTTTGTTTTATGTTTTTAGACCCGGGGAGTGACCCCTTAGGCAAGGGTCGCTCCCCTGGGGGGGAGAAAGTTATTTTAGGCCTTTTCTGCCCCCCCTTGGGGGAAGATCAGCCTATTTCTGTTAGGCCGATCTGCCCTCAGGGGGAGCAGAAACCACTTAGGCACCAGGGATTGGTGTTTGTGTATGTGTGTGTTTTGTTTGGGGGGGCAGCCCAGTGGCCAAGGGTCGCTCTCCATGGGGGCACAATACTGTTGGCCATATCTGCAGATCAGCCTATTTTGGGAATGCCCATGTGCCCCCCAAGGGGGTCAGAAAGCCCACCAGAGAACATTTAAAAAAAAAATAATAATAAACAAATGAATGGGGCCAAAGTTGTTCTGCCCACCGGTGGGTTGATGGGGCAATTACCCCCGATCCACTCCCTGGGGGAGAGGAAGGGGGCAGAAAGTCTACTAGATGCCAGGGATTTAAAAAAAAATAGTGGGGTGGTGGCTACCAACCAGTATGGGCATGGTTATGCCCACACCCCAACTGAATGGGGTAACAGTCTTTCAGCTCTTCCCTGCACACTAAAACATCTTATCCCACGGCAAGCAAGAGAACATTTGGTTACTTTGGGTTTTGGTTTTACATTTGGCCCATGAGAGCTTGTCTAACTTTCAAAATCGTCCCACTTGGAATGGTGAGGGCTGCACTTTTTGGACTTTGGGACGCTACTATGTAGAAAAATCCACAAGACCTAGACACATCTGAAAACTAAACATCTGGGTGAGTCCAGGGTGGTGTGCTTCACTTGCACCCGCACCATTTTCCTACCCACAATGTCCTGCAAACCTCCAACTTTGCTGGAAATCACTAATTTTTCCCACATTCTTGTGATGGAACATTCTGGAATCTGCAGGAATCCACAAAATTCCTACCACCAAGCACTGTCACATCTATACCGATAAAAACCTTGCCCCACTTGTCAGCCTAAAAACGTTTTTTTCCAAACTGCCCTTTTGGACCCGCTTTGGTTCCCCCTCATTTTTGACATGTTTTTGGCTCTTCCCTGTCACAGGCACTTGGCCCACCTACACAATTGAGGTATCATTTTTACAGGGAGACTGAGGGGAACGTTGAGTGGTAGGAAAATTGTGTTGGTGCAGTGATCCCACACAGAAATGTGGGAAAAATGTCATTTTTTAGCTAAATTTGAGGTTTGCTGGGGATTTTGGGTAACAAAACACTAGGGGATCCACACAAGTCACACCTTGCTGGATTCTCTGGGTTGTCTAGTTTTCAGAAATGTTTAGTAGGTTTTCCTAGATGGCTTCTGAGCCCAGGACCAAAAACGCAAGTGCCCCCGCAAAAACAGGTAGTTTTGGATTTGATAATTTTTATGTGTCAACATAGTGTTTTGGGACATTTCCTGTCGCGGGCACTAGGCCTACCCACACAAGTGAGGTACCATTTTTATCGTGAGACTTGGGGTAACGCTGGATGGAGGAAATTTGTGGCTCCTCTCAGATTCCAGAATTTTTTGTCACCGAAATGTGAGGAAAAAGTGTTTGTTTGGCCTAATTTTGAGGTTTGCAAATGATTCTAGGTAACAGAACCTGGTGGGAGCCCTATAAGTCACCCCATCATGGATTTCCCTAGGCGTCTAGTTTTCAAAAATGCAAAGGTTTGGCAGGTTTCCCTAGGTGCCGGCTGAGCTACGGGCCAAAATCCACTGCTAGGCACTTTGTAAAAAACAGGTCTGTTTTCTTTGGGAAAATGTGATGTGTCCATGTATTGTTTTGGGGCATTTCCTGTCGCAGGCATTAGGCCTACCCACACAAGTGAGTTACTATTTTTATCGGGCGACGTGGGGGAATGCTGGGTGGGAGGAAATGTGTGGCTCCGCTCAGTTTCTAGAACTTTCTGTCACCGAAATGTGAGGAAAAAGTGTTTCTTCTGGCCAAATTTTGAGGTTTGCAAAGGATTCTGGGTAACAGAACCTTGTGAGAGCCCCAAAGTCACCCCATCCTGGATTCCCCTAGGTGTCTAGCATAAAAAAATGCACAGGTTTGGTAGGTTTCCCTAGGTGCCTGCTGAGCTAGAGGCCAAAATCAACAGCTAGGCAGATTTCAATGTGAAAATGTGATGTGTCCATGTTGCATTTCCTGTTGCTAGGCCTACCCACACAAGTGAGGTACCATTTTTATTGGGAGACTTGGGGAAAAACAGAATAGAAGAACAAGTGTTATTGCCCCTTGTCTTTCTCCACATTTTTTCCTTCCAAATTTAAGACAGTGTTTAAAAAAGATGTCTATTTGAGAAATGCCTTGTAATTCACATGCTAATATGGGGACCCCGGAATTCAGAGATGTGCAAATAACCACTGCTTCGCAACACCTTATCTTGGGCCCATTATGGAAATACAAAGCTTTTCTTGATACCTATCTTTCACTCTTTATATTCCAGCAAATGAATTGCTGTATACCCAGTATAGAATGAAAACCCAATGCAAGGTGCAGCTCATTTATTGGCTCTGGGTACCTAGGGTTCTTGATGAACCTACAAGTCCTATATATTCCCACAACCAGAAGAGTCCAGCAGACGTAACGCTATATTGCTTTAAAGAATCTGACATCGCAAGAAAAAGTTACAGAGTAAAACGTGGAGAAAAATGGCTGTTTATTTCACCTCAATTTCATATTTTTTTATTGCAGCTGTTATTTTTTGTAGGAAAACCTTGTAGGATCTACACAAATGACCCCTTGGTGAATTCAGAATTTTGTCTACTTTTGAGAACTGTTTAGCTTACTGGGGTCCAGCATTGGTTTCACGCCCATTGCTGTCACTAACTAGTAGGAGGCTAGAAGCACAAAAATATAGTAAAAATGGGGTATGTCCCAGTAAAATGCAAAATTGTGTTGGAAAATGTGGTTATCTGATTCAAGTCTGCCTGTTCATGAAAGCTGGGAAGATGGTGATTTTAACACCGAAACCCTTTGTTGATGCCATTTTCAGGGAAAAAAAACACAAGCCTTCTTCTGCAGCCCTTTTTTACAATTTAAAAAAACAAAACAACATTTTCGCTGTATTTTGGCTAATTTCTTAGTCTCCTTCAGAGGAATCCACAAACTCTGGGTACCTCTAGAATCCCTAGGATTCTGGCCAGGAGTCCACTTGGCTCCACCAGCCTGCCTCCGTGCCGCTGACCCCGCCGTCAGCCGCCAGGAAGAGTTTGAGGCCCTCCACCACCCGCAGGCACCTGCCTGCGCCTCATCCCTGGTGCCTAGTGGTAGGCATATCAAGTTGTGCTCTGCTTTTTGTATTGCGTGTATTTCGTTATTTGTAAATTGTATTTTTTTTCGTTTTCTGCAGTGTTTTAAATAGCTCCTGTGCCCTTTTTGCATTCCTTTTCGTTTTCCCCTCGTTGCTTTCACTGTCCGTTTCCCAGCCGGCTCTTGCCGGTCTCCCGATCCCTGCCGCTGCGGCCCCACCCCCCTTGTGTCCCCATTGGCCCTTCCCTCCCGCCTCCCAGCTGCTCCACCCTCCTACTTCCCCTTCTTAATGGCGGCCACGCGCAGCGGGTGAGCCGCTGGCGCACCAGAGGCAAGCCCGTCTCCGCCCATCCGTGCCTGGACCATGCCTAGCGCCAGTCCCCCTGGCCCTCGCTGCTCCGACCACACGAGGCAGCATTACTCCTCCACCAAACTCCACGCTTTCAACCCAGGACAGCACCCTGCCTGCGCCCAGGCCAACTCCAAGCACACACATGGACCATTCACATGCCACTCATACCGTTTTTCCTGCACTCACACAAACTCCAACAACACCAACGCGCACCACAACAACACCAACACACACCAGAACAACAGCAACCCCTGCAACCACCTTAACTGCATACTCCTAAACACCTGCTCCGTCCACAAGCACGCCATCGAGCTCTGGGACCTGTCCATAACATACTCCCCTGACATCGCCTTCCTCACGGAAACATGGATGAACTCCTCATCAGAACCCGCCATAGCCATCCCAGAAGGCTACAAAATCTCCCGTAGAGACCGCATAAAGGAGGAGGTATCGCCATCATACACAAAAACACCATCAAAATCTCCACCAACACCAACAACACCCTAGAAAGCGCAGAACACCTACACATTTTTTAATTCACATCAACGCCAACCCCACCCTTAGAGGAGCCCTCATTTACAGACCACCATGACCCCG
Organism: Pleurodeles waltl; assembly: GCF_031143425.1. Lineage (NCBI taxonomy): Eukaryota > Metazoa > Chordata > Amphibia > Caudata > Salamandridae > Pleurodeles > Pleurodeles waltl. The sequence continues at coordinate 755,146,007 of NC_090449.1, read as the reverse complement.
CCTCCCATTTTGCAACACCATCGCTGATACTATCAGCTCCCACGCCCTCACCTCCACCGACTACATACTCCTTGGTGACCTCAACTTTCACCTGGAAAACACCCACAACCGCAACTCCACAACCCTGCTAGACAACCTCACGAACCTTGGACTCAAGCAACTGGTCACCTCACCCACTCACACAGCAGGCCACACGCTTGACGCAATTTTCACCTCCAGCAACCACGTCACCTTTACCCACACCACTGAACTCCACTGGACTGACCCCCACTGTGTCTACTTCTCTTTCATGAAACCCTCCACCCACCACCAACAGCACACTGCACCCTACCGAAAGTGGGACAAGGTCTCCAAAGAACACCTGAGTGCCAAACTCACACAAGCTCCACCCCCCATCACCAACGACCCCAACATTGCAACTCACAACTTCACACAATGGTTAACAACTTGTGCAGACTCCCTCACCACACTGAAAAGAAACAACAACACCTGCACTATCAAGACCGCCCCCTGGTTCACCACAGAACTCCAAGCCTCCAAATGTGAATGCCGCAAAATTGAGAAAACATGGCGCCAAGAACTCTCAATGAGCAATTTCTCTGCCCTCAAAACAACCATATGCATACACCAACAACTCATCCGGACCACCAAATGGTCATTCTACAAAGAACGAATAGATAATAACTCACACAACAGCAAGGAACTCTTTACCATCGTCAAAGAGCTCACCAAACCCAAATCCAGCACCATCGACCCCCCTCACACCCAAACCCTTTGCAACTCCCTCTCCAACTACTTTCACCTCAAAATCATAGACATACAGAACAGTTTCACAGCATCAGCACCCACTGTCACCACCACCGACACGACCGACAGCACAACGCCCCCCCACACCAGCCAACTGCACACCTGGACCCCAACCAACCATGAAGAAACCAAAAAAAACATGAACTCCATCCACTCAGGCTCCCCCACAGACCCCTGCCCCCGCCATATATTCAACAAGGCCAGCTATATCATCGCTCCCCAGCTCCGCACCGTAATCAACTGCTCCTTCGACACCGCAACCTTCCCACACATCTGGAAGTACGCCAAAGTCAAGGCGCTCCTCAAAAAACCCAAAGCAGACCCGGAAGACCTCACAAACTACCGTCCCATCTCTCTTCTCCCCTTCCCTGCCAAGGTCGCTGAGAAAATAGTGAACGCCCAACTGTCTCACTTCCTAGAGGAAACAACGCACTCGACGCCTCCCAGTCTGGATTCCGCAAGAAGCACAGCACTGAAACCACCCTCATAGCCTGCACAGACGACATCAGAACCAAGGTGGACAGGGGCGAGACCGTCGCTCTCATCCTTCTGGACCTCTCTGCAGCATTCAACATTGTATGCTACCAAATCCTCTGCGCACACCTTTTTGACGCAGGAATCCGACGTAAGGCTTTAGACTGGCTCACCTCCTTCCTTGCCGAAAGAACCCAAAGAGTTTGCCTCCCTCCCTTCCGGTCCCCAGTCACCAAGATCATCTGCGGGGTCCCCCAAGGATCCTCCCTCAGCCCCACCCTCTTCAACATATACATGGCCCCCCTCGCCAACATCCTCCGCCCCCACAGAATCACCATCATCTCTTACGCAGAGGGAACCCAGCTCATCATCTCCCTCACCAGGAACCCTTCCACCGCCAAGACAACCCTGCACGCCGGACTCCTCGACATCTCCAAATGGATGACAGCAAGCCACCTCAAATTTAACTCCAACAAAACAGAAATCATCATCTTCAGCCCTAACCCACGCACGCAACCTCAGCATCGTCTTAGACTCATCTCTCTCCATGGCCCAGCAAATCAACACCATATCGTCGTCCTGCTTCAACACCCTTCGCATTCTACGGAAGACTTTCAAATGGATTCTCTTAGAAACAAGAAAAGCGGTCAACCATGCCCTCATCAGCAGCAGACTGGACTACAGCAATGCCCTCTACGCTGGTACCACAGCCAAGCTTCAGCAATAACTCCAGCGAATCCAGAACGCAGCCGCACGTCTCATCCTCAACCTCCCCCGCCACAAACACATCTCCACTCACCTCAGATCCCTACACTGGCTGCCCATCAGCAAAAGGATCATCTTCAAAGTCCTTATCCATGCTCACAAATCCCTCCACGACACTGGACCAGCCTACCCTAACGAACGAGTAAACTTCCACACATCTACTCAACTTCTCCGCTCCGCTGACCTCGCCCTCGCCACAGTCCCCGGCATCCAACGCACCAACCCTGCTGCAGATCCTTCTCCCACCTCGCCGCCAGGACCTGGAACTCCCTCCCCACCAACCTATGCAAGACCCAGAACCTCCTAACTTTCAGAAAGCACCTCAAAACATGGCTTTTTTAGCAGTAAACGTCAACCCTTCCCCCCCCCAGCCCCTTGACACCCTAACGGGTTAGTAGTGCGCTTCATAGATTTTTTGATTGATTGATAGGATGTTGGGAAAAAAGGACACAAATTTGGCATGGGTAGCTTACGTGGACAACAAGTTATGAGGGCCTAAGCGCGGACTACCCAAATAGCCAAAAAAAAGGCCTGGCACCTGAGAGAGAAAAGGCCTGGCAGCGAAGGGGTTAAGGGGTATGTGTTCAACATCAGGGCAGTGCGCGCTCTACGGGCGACTAGAATGCAAAAACCTAGCAATTTCAAGCTAACATAATTTATGCATTGTGCTGATATGATGTTGTTTAACCTTTTGCATTGCAGAGTTTAATCTTGAAGACTTATGTTCAGCATGCATATATATACTGTTCACATGTGATGTACTGCTGCAGGCTTTCAGACTGTGTCAGGGTGTGGTCCCCTTCCAGGGCCTTCTAGAAGTTTTCCCTGCAGCATGCCTGGGTGTGGTTTGTGGGCTGGGCCAAGACTCTATATATGGGAGCCAGCCCAGCTCCACGTGCTCACTATTCAGAGGTCCCGGTGCAGAGCAGCAGCAACTTCCTGAGCTCGGTGGCCTTCTTTGATCTTTCAGGCCTCTGCCCTTCATTTACATTGGTGATCCTTGATGAGGGTGGTAAGACGGAGGTCGGGCTGGGCCCCCGACCCTGTTATCAAGGACACTCGAGTTCTTGGGCCTAATCTTTGTATGATAAACAATTCTACTCTTGTGCGTGTGAATGTGCGCTTGGTCGTTTGTGGCATTTGCATGCGGATATTCGAATCGGCAAGACGTGCTATTCTTTTCTCGTGCTTAATTCATGTTATTCATTGTGCGCTACCATTCCTTGGCAGTTACATGGTGGCATTCGAATTGGCAAGACGCGCGATTCGTTTTGTTGTGCTTTAACCCTTGATATTCATTGCGCTACCATTCCTTGGCAGTTACATGGTGGCATTCGAATCGGCAAGACACACGATTCTTTTCTCGTGCTTAATTCATGTTATTCATTGTGAGCAACCATTCCTTGGCAGTTTCATGGTGGTACTCGAATCGGCAAGACGCGCAATTCATTTTCTGTGTTTGAAAATACGGTGTTCATTATGCGCTACCATTCTAAGGCATTTACTTGGTGGCTTTCGAGTTGACAAGTCGTGTGATTTATTTCTCACAGGTATCCAGTCACCTTGAAGCCTAGTCATCTTAAGTCTATTTCTTAGGTTTTCCATGTTTTTTCAGAATGACAATGCTTCAGGTCATAGCCTAGTATAGATTCTTATGATATAATCTTGATATTGTGTGCTTTAACCTTTTGCTTCCTACAGGTCTCCTTCCCAGCTGTTCCCTTCCTAATTCCCCTTTTCCCCACTTGGACTCTCTTAGACTCTGTGACAGTTCTAATCAGAGTATTGGAGCTGTCTTGTAGTGGAAGTGTTGGGAGCGTGCACAGACCCCGAGGATCTGGTGACTCTGACAGTATGGCACCATTGTTGCTCCCTTAAAAGAGTTAACTTCCAAGAAGAAACCAAACAAAGGGATCTGGACTGAGTCTAGCCAGACAGCTTTTGATGCCTTGAAGGCAGCTATGTGCATGGCACCGGTGCTGAAGGCACCGGACTTCTCTAAATAATTTGTCATGCAGACTGATGCTTCAGAGCATGGTGTGAGAGCAGTACTTTCACAGCTAAATGAAGAGGATCTAGAACAGCCTGTAGCCTTCATAAGTAGGAAGTTACTTCCCTGTGAACGTAGGTGGAGTGCAATTGCGTGTGAAGCTTTTGCTGTGGTCTGGGCACTGAAGAAGCTAAGATCCTACTTGTTTGGGGCTCACTTCCTGGTTCAGACAGACCACAGGCCCCTCAGATGGCTAATGCAGATGTGGGGTGAGAAACTAAAACTGTTGAGGTGGTCTATCTCCCTACAGGGAATGGACTTTGTGGTGGAATACCGCGTGGAACAGAACACGCCAATGCTGAATGCTGATGGTCTGTCCAGATTCTTCCGCCTTAGTGATGAGAACTTTCATGAGGTTGGGTAATTCTCCCCACTTTCAGCTGGGGGGGACATGTATTAGACCTGGCATCCTTGGCTTGGTCTCCCCTGTCTTTTTGCCCCTGCTTCCTATGTTTTGACTTTGTGCTGGGCTTTGTTTTTGCTGTTTTTGGTACTTTGGACACTTTACCACTGCTGAGCAGTGCTAAAGTGCAAGTGCCAGGTGCTAAAATGCAAGTGGTCCCTGTGTAAATTGTAGTTGTAATTGCCGTTTCTATTACTATCATATTTGATTTACTAGTAAGTCCCTAGTAATGTGCACTAGAGGTGGTCAAGCCCTGTAAATCAAATGCTACTAGTGGGCCTGAAGCACTGGTTGTGCCACCCACATGAGTAGCCCTATAAACATGGCTCAGACCTGCCACTGCACTATGTGTGTAGTTTTAAACTGCCACTTCGACCTGGCAAATGTACCCACCTGCCAGGCTCAAACCTTCCATTTTTTTTTTTTTTTACATGTAAGGCACCCCTAAGGTAGGCCCTAGGTAGCCCCATGGGCAGGGTGCAGTGTATGTTAAAAGGGGAGACATGTACTAATGTGTTTTACATGTCCTAACAGTGAAATACTGACAGTGAAATACTGCCAAATTCGTTTTTAAGTGTTGCAAGGCCTATCTCTTTCACAGGTGAACATGGGGGCGGCCTTTAAATAACATTTAAGTGCAATTTCCCTTTGGGAGCAGATAGAGATTTGGAATTTGGGGTCTCTGAACTCACAATTTAAAAATACATGGTAAAGTTGTTTTTTAGATAGTCAGTTTGAAAATGCCATTTCTAGAAAGTGGGCATTTTCTTGCTTAACCCATTCTGTGACTCTGCCTGCTTGTGTATTCCCAGTCTGGGTCACTATCACAGTTGGGCTGTTTGTGAATCCCATCTAGACAGTGACACAAGGGAAGCTGGGTGTAGCCTGCATATTCTGATCGGCCATCTGGGCTAGAGTGGAGGGAGGAGTGGTCACTTACACCTGAATGGGCTGTGCCTGCCCTCACACAATGCAGTCTCCAACTCCTGGTGTGAGTCTGGAGCCAGGCCTGGGCAAGGCAGGACCTTGTGAAAAACAGAGACTTTCCTTTGAAGGTTTCCTTCTTCAAAGGTAGAAAGGGGTATAAGTAGTGGACCCAAAACCACAGATTTTCAGATTACTTCTGGAACCAAGAGGAGCCTCTGCTAAGGAGAAGAGCTGGAGGAAGAGTACTGCCACTTTGCCTGTGCCTGTGCCTGTGCTTTGCTGGGTTGGCCTGTAGTTGCTGCTTCTGCCTGAAAGAGGACAAAGACTGGACTTTGTGGTATATTCCTGCTTGTGAAGAATCTCCAAGGGCTTGGATTGAGCTTGCCTCCTGGTTTGAAGTCTCAGGGCTATCAAAGACTTCCTCTGCAGGCATCTGGACTCTCAGCTGAGACTTCTGCCCTGCCTAGTGGTGACCTATCCAGTCCCTGTGCCCTTGAAAGGTGAAGCTAGTAGAACAAGGACTGAAATCTATGCACAGGCAGACGTGCACGGAAATTTTTGACACAACACCTACTTGCAGCTGTTAAAATCGACGCAAACTCCATGCAACGTGGTTTTCCATCACTCTCCAGCCGTGTATATCATGCATCGTTGCTGGGCGTCAAAATCATCGTGAACCTGCGCGGATCGAGGGGCCTTGTCCTGAAATTGACGCATCACTTTCTTGCGGGAGAGAAAAACAACGCATCGCATACCTGACTGGAGAAGAAACGACACACGGCCTCATTTGCGAGTAAGGAATAGATGTATCGCTGACTTTTTCAAAGCGCGCTCCCACGTGCGGCTTTATTTTTGACGCAAACCAGGTACTTTGTGTAACAACAACGATTCCATTGTTTTCCATGGAGTAAGACTCTTTTTACTTTAAAAATTCATAACTTGACTTGATTTAGATAAATATTGCCTATTTTTCTAAACTGGTGTGGTGTCCATTTTGTAGTGTGTTCACTGCATTACTGTGTGTGTTAGTACAACTACTTTACACATTACCTTTGAGATAAACCTGACTGCTTGTGCCAAGCTACCAAGGGGTTGAGCAGGGGTTATCCTAAGTGTGTATCTCCATTGCCCTGACTAAAGTGAGGGTCCCTGCTTGGACAGACTGCAAACTGACTGCCAACAAGAGAAACCATTTCTAACAGTTTGCATATTTTTGACAGAAATCTTTTGGCATTTCCAGCTAATGACCAAAAGATAACCACCTTGCAATGCCACACATTTCCACATAATTCATAGGAATGGATCAAAACTGTAACCATGAGAATGCCACTTGACACTATATTGCCTTCACACAGTCAAACGTTTGACTGGTCTCTGTTGCATCGTGCCCACCCCCAGTTTTTACTGGGAGAAATACAGGAGTGCTGGGCGGTTGGACTTTTATCAATTCCTGCAACTTCCAGAGCTTTCCTTCTCAGAAACATGAGCAGAATCTGTGATTTTGGCAAAAGTTTGACTTTTACAAGCCATTCTCGATACAAAAAGTAGTAGTATACATAGAAACCACACCACCCTGAACCTATTTTCAGAAATGTCCGTGATTGTCAGGTTACCCTGCGTGTCAGCTAATCCCTGTTTGAAATATTGCAACATCTCCAGAAAGACTGAAATTCAATTAAACATCTTAAGTCTTTTAACTTTATTTTAGATCTGTTCCTGGCGCAGGTGATTGGCTGCCTACAAAAGTGGAGATTCCGTTTTTAGTGTAAGAAGGGTTTGAATACAGAATATTAAAACATTTATTAAATTTCTCTGCATTTGTGACTCCCAAATGTAATTCTATGTCAGGACTGGAGGCAAGACTTATAGATATCTTTCTTCACTATTTATTATAACTTCAAGTTCAACAATAAAAAAACATCAACACTACATATCCCATGGCTCCAACACATCTCCATGGTAACCAGTGTCCAATCCTTTGACTTTCTGACTGTCCATATGTATCCTCCGTTGCCATAGTCCTTCCTCTTTCTTCACTGTTCGAGCATCAGTTAAGTTAGATTTTCCCTTACTGCCTCGTACAGCTACTTTGCAGAGTTGTAATCGCATTGTGTGTGCTTTTTTCCTGACTATATTCTTTTTTCTTAGCATCTGGTGACCTGATGATCGCGCAAGGCAATTCAGCCCGAGCGCAGATTTGTCACTTGGTGACACATCGGGTCCACCAGAGGGTGCTCTTTCACACTGCTGCGGCGATCCGCAACGCATCTGAGGAATAGATCAAGTCTCCGGGAAGGCGCCTGATCGTTTACCAGTAGCGTTGAAGAAGATCGAGCCTGTGGCTCGGTTTTGACCCCTCCGACTCCCGCAGAACACCGCGTTGTGGTAAATCGAAGCCCTTCACGGGATTAGGACACAAGCGTAGAAGCGCGCACAGAGGCTGACTGCCTCAAAAATCAGACAGAAGAAGTGCGGGGGGTGCTGCCATTCATATCCTCAGGGTGTGTCTTCTGTCAATTTTCATTAACCCCTATGTACCCCCTCTGGTGATGATGCAGTCCCTTCAGGACCACAATTTTTTCCCCAGCCTTTCCTCACGGGAGTGCCCCTCTCAGCATCACCTCCAGCCCAAGGTGGAGCAGCTCCCAAGAAATCGCGTATGCGTGACGGGGGTGCCTGGAGGGCTTAAAACACCTCACTGAAGCCTTCCATAAGACTGAGCGCACGCTAAAGCCAGCACCCTTACGGGAGGAGGTATGACCAGGAGAGATTGGTGAAGAGGTTCACCCATATGGGCAGAGGGCAACACAGAGGGTGATACATCCTTTGAGGAGGAGCAAAACTCCAGTCAACTGTGGTGCCCATCTATGGCTATGCCAGATCCAGAGGAGGAGGACAAGTCCACTTTGGACATGTTTGACCCTGACGCTATATACCACCCCAGGTCCTCAGAGCGGCGACCAGAGCAGAAAGTAGCTGACTACGTAACCAGCAAAATTAGACAACCCCTTGATAAGGAGGTTTGGGCCAGATTGAGGGCCGAATGCCCTCGCCTTACTCTTCTGGGCAAAGTGGTGGCGACGCCAGACATTGACCCAAAACTGTGTACTTTCTTCGGAAAGTACACCAAAGATCAAAAAAAGGGCATTGATCGTTCCTGGAGGGGATGCCAGGACAAACTACTGGACGTGTTGGGACCACTGACACAAATTATTCAGCTGGCCGAGCAGGTAAAGAATATTGACAGACCCCTGCATACGGACATCGTGGCAGGCTGGGCCCAGAGGACAGTTTGTCTTCTGGGGAATGCCAACTGCGCCATCTCGGCGGAGAGGCGCCGTTCCCAAGTTGGGGGAGCTCTCAGGATCAGAGGCAGGGGTGGTCGCCCAGGGCCACCTGTTTGGCAATCCATTTGTTAAAGAGCTGGGAAAATTCATAGCTATGTTTTCGGTGCTAGATAAAGCACAAACCTCCATCAAGAATATTTTCTCAGGGAAGGTTTTTGGCAGACCGGAAGAGGCAGGGGTCGCTCCTCCGGCAACTTTAACCAACAAGGCCCCGGTGCCACTTACGTCAAAAGAAACAATGGATGGCAAGATGGCCAATAAGGCACGTTATTCCCCAACTGGGAAAGAGGGATGCACAGACCAGGGAGAGGTGCCTGTGGTGGAGCAAATGCCCCAGGAGGATCTAACGGTAAGCATTAACCCTTCTTACCCTCGCGCTCTCGGGGGGAGGCTGTGGAGGTTTGCATACAGGTGGGCAGACATAACTTCAGATGCTTGGGTCTTGCAGACAGTGGTTGGTTTCCACATGGAAATCTGGGGAAACCCAGTCCAGGAGTCACTCCTGAACCCTCTATTTTTCTCAGACGCAGACGTGGTGCTGATAGACTTAGAGGTTCAAGATCTCTGGATGAAGGAGGCTATACACAGATCAGTTCTCCATCCCAGGGGTTTCCTGAGTGATATATTCCTGATAGAAAAGAAAGACAAAGGTTTCCACCCGGTTATCAATCTCCGGGCCTTTAACGAATGGGTGATATACAGACATTTCAAGATGGAGGGTATCCACATGCTCAGGGACCTCCTCTTGCAAGGGGACTGGATGATCCGGCTGGATCTCAAGGACGCCTACCTAACGGTCCTGATTTTCCTCCACATTGCAGGTTTCTACAATTCCTGTAGAGGGAACAACTGTAAAAATTAAAGTCTCTCCCATTCGGACTGTCATCGGCACTGTGGTGTTTCACAAAACTGCTCAAACCAGCGGTGGAACACCTCAGGACTCGGGGGTACACCTGATAATTTATCTGGACGATATCCTCCTGATGGATCAGTCCTGCTCCCAACTTCTTTTCAACCCGAACATGACTATTGTTCTGCTCCAAGAGTTGGGGTTCATAATAAATCAGCAGAAATCAGAGCTCTGGCCCTCACAGTCTATGACCTTTTTGGGGTTTCACATAGATTCCAAAACAGGTTCTCTCAGCCTTCCAGCCCTGAAGGTAACCAAGATCAAGAAGGAGCTGTGGAAGGTCATGAGAAGGGACAGGATTTCTCTCAGGCAGTTGGCCAGAATTGTAGGACTCCTTTCGTCCTCAATCCAGACCATCTTCCCAGGTCTCCTACATTACAGGTCAATAGCGCATGAAAGCACAGCATCTAGGACGCGCTGTGACATATATTTAGAATTGATATCCCTCTGTCAGGAGGCAAGGATGGAACTCCAGTGGTGGCTGGATCACATAGAGGATTGGAACGGCAGAGCAATCTTTGGGTCCTCGCCGGATCTGATCATCAAATTGGATGCCAGCCATGAGGGCTGGGGAGCTAGATGTGGGGAGATCTCGATGGGAGGATGTTGGACTCCACATGAGCTCAATCTCCATATCGATTGCTTGTAGCTCCTTGCAGGATCTTTCGCGATCAGGTCTCTGACACAGGACAAGGTCTCTCATTGCGTCCTTCTGAGAATGGACAATATGTCCACAGTCCAATACATAAATCGCCTGGGCGGCACTCATTCGAGAGCCCTAGCGAACTAGTGATTGCCTCCAACATCAAATCTCTGTGACGGCAGAATACCGCCCAGGCTCCCAGAATGTTCTAGCGGACTGGAACTCCAGATTTTTGGAGGATACCAGCGACTGGACAGAAGTGTCTTCTTGGCGCTGGTGGATCGCTGGTGACCGTGTTCAGTGGATCTCTTTGCATCCAAACTGAACGCCCAACTGCTGAGATACTTCAGCTGGCGACCAGATCCAGGGGCTTCGGCAGTGGATGCGTTCCTGCAGAATTGGGGGAAGGATCAGGTCTACGCTTCACCCCCCTTCCTGTTGATTTCGAGAGTGGCGGCTTAAGTGTGTCATCAGAGGGCATCGGTGGTGGTGGTGGTCATCCCATTGTGGAGGTCACAAGCGTGGTTTCCAACTCTGCTGGAACTCTCTCACGATTTCCTGCTCTTTATCCCGACTTTCCAGTGGATACTCTTGGATCCTCGGGGTCAACCTCACCCTATGGTTCTACAGGGCCATCTCAGTGGCGTGGACGATTTCAGGAGTCGCTGGGAAGACAACAGACTTTCAAGAGAGGCTGAAAGACTCATCCGCCAGGCCTGGGCACCTGGCACATGTAATAGATATAGGTCAGTTTGGAACCGGTGGGTTTGTTGGTGTGTGGAGTGACATCTCAATTCCGTGGGGGCCCAAATTACAGACATCATAAATTTTTTGGTGAGCTGGCGGAGTTTGGACTATCTTACTACTCAATCAACTCTTTTAGATCAGCAATGTCGGTGGGGCACCCCCCACTGCACAATGTCCCAGTGGGGGAACACCCCTGGGTTTGCAAGCTACTCAAGGGCATAAGGGTATTGAGACCCCCGGAACCAAAATATTTGGAGCTGTGGGATGTCAATGAGGTATTACGCCTCCTGTCTTCTTGGCAGTATAATCAGTACCTTTCCAGGAAAGAATTGTCAACGAAGTTAGCTATGTTGCTTTGCCTCATATCTTGTAAAAGAGTATTAGATGTGAGAGCTCTGGACATATCGGCTCAGACTTTCTCACCCAAGGGGGTATCCTTCATTATATCTCGAAGGACAAAATGCAGTACCAGGTTGGTAACTTACCCGGCTTTTGAGCATGCTCCCAAACTGTGTGTTGTCAGATGCCTAAAGGCATAAAAGGATATGACGGCTGAACATCGTCCCCCAGGGGAGAGGCAATTGTTGATTACTATAAAGAAACCCTTTAAGGCAGTATCTTCCCCATCTACAACAAGGTGGGTGAATTGGATTATAATGAAAGCTGGTGAGAGCATTTAGGGCACATTCCTTTAGGGCTGCCATGGCCTCCAAGGCCATACAGGTAGGTGGTAGATTGGAAGACATCATGAATGAGGTTGATTGGTTGTCAGAGTCCATTTTCAAGAAGTTCTATTTTAAACCCGATTCACGAGGCGGCATCGTTGGGGGTGAGTAAGCTTGCATAATTCTTGCCTCCGGTCCTGACATAGAATGAGAAATTTCCTAGCTATTGAGAAGGAAAGTTTCAATTCTATTAAGAACACAGAGGCGAGGATTATCCCTCCCAACACAGTAATTGTGTCTCCTGCCAGACTGGTTATCGGAAACAGGATCATTACTGAGGTGGTATCTGAGTTTAAGCTTGCTGTGGAAATGTTAAGTGCATTAGGTATATATATTGTACGCTTTACTAATGTTTGATTGCTTCATTACTGGAAGGTGTTTTACCAGACTAGGGCACGTGATGTTTAAAGATTGATCTTTATTCTGGTTGACGGGGGACAACAGTTTATTTTGTCATATATGTTGCTTTATTCTCTTAGGAACTGATACATCGACAACTTGAGGATGTCTTAACTTCCGATCTCAATGAAGTCGAGGAAGGACTATGGCAACAGAGGATATATATGGACAGTCGGAAAGTGGAAGGATTGGACACTGGTTACCATAGAGATGTGTTAATCTCATGGGATATGTAGTGTTTATGTTTTTCATTGTTGAACTTTGAACTGGCTGTTATAATAAGTAGTGAAGAAAGATATGCATAATCCTCGCCTTTGTGTCCTTAATAGAATTTAAACTTTCCTTCTCGATAGCTAGGATATTTTTCAGTCATTGGGCAAGAAGGAATGCACTTTGCAGACTACACTGTAAATCACAATATGAGTAATCTCATACTCTTACCAAATTCATACCTAAAGTGAATATACCTTATTCTTGGATACAATTCATATATGACTAGCTTTCCTCATGCCCATTTTTAAATATAATTTTACTTCATGAAATAAAGCATGGAGGGAAAACAATGCAAAATTATTATAAGTTGAACTTTGCTTGATGTCTCTGGGTATTGTGTGTTTTTAGGCAACCAACAAACACTTTACACCCTATTGTTTTTCCTATATATTTTAATTAGCTTTTGATTCCAACAGTTATTTTATTTGGGAAAATAATGAGCTATGTACACCAATGACCCTTCACTGAATTTAGCACTTTGGGCCTCGTTACAAGGCTGGGAATCTTGAGACTGTCAGCCTCCAGTTTGGCGGTCGGACCACCAAATTAAGGGGGTCATTACGATTTTGGCGGTCTCAGGACCGCCATGTTGACAATGGCGGTTATACCGCCAAAAGGCTGGTGGAGAAGACTGCCAAATTATGACTATGGCGATATTCCCTACAGAATACAGCCAAAGCACCGCCGGCACAGCCACTGTGGTCAGACCACCACAGACAACTGAAGGGCAGAGACCATGTTTCTGTTGGTCAGATTACGAGGCTGCACACTGCCAAGATTTCCTCTGTGGTCGCACCACCATGGAAACCTAGGCAAAAACGAACTCTATAAAAGGAGACCGTCATCTTCAGGAAGCCATACTTGTCTGGAGCCGCCATGGAACCAGAACTACACGTCATCCCGCTGCTTTTGCTCGCCCAAAGACTTTGAAATCTTCACTGATGATGACAACAGCAACCAGAAGTACACACACCTACCTGTTACTGTTGTATATATTTAATTTTTGTACACTTACAAAACATACCATCGGGAAGGGGTTGCAAGGGTGACACTCACACATAACTGTACACTGACACACACTCACATACAGCCATACATACAACTACACATACACAGTACACATACTTCAGCCACCGCGCACACACACACACATACATCACAAACGCACATGCATGGAAACACGGCAGAGGCCCAGTCTCAGACAATGCCACAACATCACAACACGTCCCAACAACACCACAACCGCACCATCGTCAATACATTGGCAAGCACTCACAATACACACTATACAATACACATACACATCACACATACAATACAATGTACAACCAACAGGGAATAAACCTACACAATCACACAATCATACAAATTACCACTCCACAACACATCAGACACAGCACATTGTATCTTTCATATGATGCACAAAGCACGCATGCTCACACAGTGAAAGCACACAAAGCCACACACCACAATAACAAACACATGTCAACACAAACACTACTCAATACCATGACAACAACATGTTTCCTACATACACATGCTCATCACATAATACACACTCTATCCCTGGGGGACAAAAGCACTGCACACACCCTCACATACTGCCCAAACAATACAAGAAGCACAAGCAGCACACACACACACAGCCCAATACTGACACACAACCTTTGTCAGCAAGGAACAACTCTAACCTAGGAAAATAAATGCAGGACAGAGATGTAACCAGGAAGCCAAAAACTGGTTGGTTTGAAAATATATTGTAAAAAAGAATGTAAAAGTCAAAGGCCATAGGCCAGTCCATACAGTGTGGTTTGTATACCAAAGGCACATATTTTTTGCCCCAAACTTGACTCCTGACTGCCATGTATCCTCCACAGATAGAGGCATCAAAGGGGCAGGCAGGCACCTCAGGGATTATCTAAGGAAGATGGTGTTGGGGGGGTTGGGCTTAGGCTTGGGAGGGTTGGGATTTAGCTTGGGGGGGGGTTTAGGTTTAGGCTTGGGGGAGGGTTGACTGTTCTTGGGAGGTGTAGACTTCTTTGTTGGGAGGGGCATGGATACATGCAGTGGGGGTAGCGAAAGCCTTGGAAGTGGAAGGGGTTTCACAGGGGAGAGAGGAGTAGGGAAAAGGGCAAATTCTGAAAGGAAAGATTTCTTACACACATGGGGACGGTCATAGCAAAAGTGTTTGGGTGTGGAGGGAGAGGGAGTGGCTGTTTGAGGTATTGGTGTGGATGTCTTAGGTGCATGTTTGTGGGAGGTATGCTTGTGGGTGGTGGGTGTCTGTTGGGTGGGTGAGTGAGGGCATTTATGTGTTTTGGGTGGGGACGTGGAGGTGTTGTGGGATACCGTGGTGGGTGGGTGACTGTCTGTTGGGGTGGTGACTGCAGACATGGTGGATGTGGTGCATGTAGGAGTGTCAGTGGTTGTGGTGTCTGTGGGTGTGGTAACTGGGGTGGATGTGTAAGGGTCTTCTGGGGTGGTATCTGTGGTTAGGATAGGTGTAGTGGCTGGATCTGCGAATGTTGATGTGGTGTCTGCAGGTGTGTCAGGTGTGCTGTCTGTGATGCTAGGGGCGGTGGGGGAGTCCGGGCCGGTTGTGACTGTTGCTGTGTGTGCATCTGAATGTTGCTTGTATGCATGCTGGTGGTGTGTCTTGTGGTGCTTATGTTTGTCTGAGCTACCCTTAGATGTTGAGGTGGAAGCATGCCTGTCTGTGTGCTTTGGCTTGGTCTAGGAAAAGGGGTTTGGGATTGGGAAGAGGAAGGTGGAGGGAGAATGGTAGACAAAGGGTAACTGGCTGCCATCAGTGTGCAGGCCACAGCCTGAAAGGATCTCTGTAGGCCAGTCAGTGCACCGTTAATGCCCTCCAGGAATGCATTACTCTGTTAGATTTGAGTTGTTAGTCTCTGGATGGCATTCACAATGATCTACTGACGCAACGAGATGGACCTCAGGATGTCAATAGCCTCCTCACTGAGAGCAGCAGGGCTAACAGGGGCTGGGGCAGAGGGTCCTGCGGCAAAGGAGACTCCCACCCTCTTGGGTCAGTGGGCCCGGCAAACTGGGTGGGAGGCTATGGAGGGCAGTGGTAAAAAGGGGGGTTGCGGACAGAGATGGTGCTGGGGTAGTCCCAGATGGGTCGGCCACCGCCAGGGAGTGTCCACTCGAGGAGGATTCTGAAGATGATGAGGTGGATCCTGTGTCCCCCGTGGCACTCCCCTCACCCTCCGGGCCACTGGGTCCCTCGGTGTCAGTGGTATCAGGACTTGGGGTCCCGTCGCCAGCAGCTGTGCCCTGTCTCCACCTGGCGGTGCTTATGCTGGAAAACAGAGAGAGGTAGGATCATCACATTCTTTTCATACACTAACATCACACTGTACACATCATAAACCTTACATCTATGTGTACTACACCCCCAGGTAGAACCTGTTTTGTGCCAACATCATATCACAACAACATAAAATCCACACCCTTATATAACAACGTCACACACCACATACGCCACAGTACAGCTATCACACTAACCATTCCATCACAAGCTGACTTGGCAACATGAATTTGGGTCCCTATCCACAGCAACATTGTCAACAAACAACCAAGCTATGGAAAATAATGGTAACATTAATTTCCACAGATCACATACACCAAATCTACATATACTTACAACAGTACCTGATGTGATGGATCAGGAAAGTAACTTTATCATATGCTAAACACAAGACAGCATGTTGCATACAAGCCAACAACATTTCATATCACAGGGTTCACAACCTTCACAATTGAAAATTGTAAATATGTAACTACTCTATTTGGCGTATCCAAATTGGGAGTATGATAAGAGTCTAAACTCATATCACCAACACATGTACCAATAGTGTTGTAGAAAAGAATGATACAGACTTTGTGGACTTACTCATCTTAGTCATTCTCAACCTGTAAACAAGGTCTTGTACACTTATAGGGGCCTACTTAGCTGACAGACTGTAGGAAAGTACCATCTTGCCTGGCATGTTACCCCCATTTTTCACTGTATGTATGTTTGTTTTTGCCCATGTGTCACTGGGATCCTGCTAGGCAGGACCCCAGTGCTCATAGTGTGTGCCCTGTATGTGTTCCCTGTGTGGTGCCTAACTGTATCACTGAGACTCTGCTAACCAGAACCTCAGTGTTTATGGTCTCTCTGCTTTCTAAAATTGTCACTGCAGGCTAGTGACTAATTTTACCAATTCTCATTGGCACACTGGTACACCCATATAATTCCCTTGTATATGGTACTTAGGTACCCAGGGTATTGGGGTTCCAGGAGCGCCCTATGGGCATCAGCATTTCTTTTGCCACCCATAGGGAGCTCACACAATTCTTACACAGGACTGCCACTGCAGCCTGAGTGAAATAACGTCCACGTTATTTCACCGCCAATTTTCACTGCACATAAGTAACTTATAAGTCACCTATATGTCTAACCCTCACTTGGTGAAGGTTAGGTGCCAAGTTACTTAGTGTGTGGGCACCCTGGCACTAGCCAAGGTGCCCCCACATCGTTCAGGGCAAATTCCCCGAACTTTGTGAGGGCGGGGACACCATTACACGTGTGCACTGCACATAGGTCATTACCTATGTGTAGCGTCACAATGGTAACTCCGAACATGGCCATGTAACATGTCTAAGATCATGGAATTGTCACCCCAATACCATTCTGGTATTGGGGGCACAATTCCATGATCCCCCGGGTCTCTAGCACAGAACCTGGGTACTGCCAAACTGCCTTTCCGGGGTTTCCACTGCAGCTGCTGCCAACCCCTCAGACAGGATTCTGCCCTCCTGAAGTCTGGGCAGCCCCGGCCCAGGAAGGCAGAACAAAGGATTTCCTCTGAGAGAGGGTGTTACACCCTCTCCCTTTGTAAATAGGTGTGAAGGGCTGGGAAGGAGTAGCCTCTCCCAGCCTCTGGAAATGCTTTGATGGGCACAGATGATGCCCATCTCTGCATAAGCCAGTCTACACCGGTTCAGGGATCCCCCAGCCCTGCTCTGGTGTGAAACTGGACAAAGGAAAGGGGAGTGACCACTCCCCTGACCAGTA
This sequence comes from Pleurodeles waltl, assembly GCF_031143425.1. Lineage (NCBI taxonomy): Eukaryota > Metazoa > Chordata > Amphibia > Caudata > Salamandridae > Pleurodeles > Pleurodeles waltl. The sequence goes on along the minus strand of NC_090449.1, from coordinate 755,128,454 downwards.
CCTCCCAGGGGAGGTGCCCGGAGCTCCTCCAGTGTGTCCCAGACCTCTGCCATCTTGGAAACAGAGGTGTCTGTGGCACACTGGACTGCTCTGAGTGGCCAGTGCCAGCAGGTGACGTCAGAGGCTCCTTCTGCCTCTCCTGGTAGCCAAACCTCCTTTCTTGGTAGCCAAACCTCCTTTTCTGGCTATTTAGGATCTCTGCTTTGGGGATCTCAGCAGATAACGAATGCAAGAGCTCATCAGAGTTCCTCTGCATCTCCCTCTTCACCATCTGCCAGAGGATTGACCGCTGACTGCTCAGGATGCCTGCAAAACCGCAACAAAGTAGCAAGACGACTACTAGCAACCTTGTATTGCTTCATCCTGCCGGCTTTCTCAACTGTTTTTCAGGTGGTGCATGCTCTGGGGGTAGCCTGCCTCCTCTCTGCACCAGGAGCTCTGAAGAAATCTCCCGTGGGTCGACGGAATCTTCCCCCTGCAACCACAGGCAACAAAAGACTGCATCACCGGTCCTCTGGGTCCCCTCTCAGCACGACGAGCGTGGTCCCTGGAACTGAGCAACTCTGTCCAAGTGACTCCCACAGTCCAGTGACTCTCCGTCCAAGTTTGGTGGAGGTAAGTCCTTGCCTCCCCACGCTAGACTGCATTGCAGGATACCGCGTGATTTGCAGCTGCTCCGGCTCCTGTGCAGTCTTCCAGAATTTCCTTTGTGCACAGCCAAGCCTGGGTCCCCGACACTCTAACCTGCAGTGCACAACCTTCTGATTTGTCCTCCGCCGTCATGGAACTCCCTTTTGTGACTTTGGGTGGACTCCGGTTCACTTTTCTCCTAAGTGCCTGTTCAGGTACTTCTGCAGGTGCTGCCTGCTTCTGTGAGGGCTCCCTGACTTGCTGGGTGCCCCCTCTGTCTCCTCATCCAAGTGGCGACATCCTGGTCCCTCCTGGGCCACAGCAGCATCCACAAACCCTAACCGCGACCCTTGCAGCTAGCAAGGCTTGTTTGTGGTCTTTCTGCAAGGGAACACCTCTGCCAGCTTCATCGCGACGTGGGACATCCATCCTCCAAAGGGGAAGTTCCTAGTCCTCTTCTTTCTTGCAGAACTCCACGATTCTTCCAACAGGTGGCAGCTTCCTTGCACCCTCAGCTGGAATTTCCTGGGCTCCTGCCCACTCTCGACATTGTCGCGACTCTTGGACTTGCTCCCCTTGTCTAACAGGTACTCAGGTCCGGAAATCCACTGTTGTTGCATTGCTGGTGTTAGTTCTTCCTGCAGAATCCCCCTATCACGACTTCTGTGCTCTTTGGGGGTAGTAGGTGCACTTTACACCTACCTTTCAGGGTCTTGGGGTGGGCTATTTTTCTAACCCTCACTGTTTTCTTACAGTCACAGCGACCCTCTACAAGCTCACATAGGTTTGGCGTCCATTCGTGGAACCCCAATACCCTGCGTACCTCAGTACCATATACTAGGGAATTATATGGGTGTACCAGTATGCCAATGTGAATTGGTAAATTTAGTCACTAGCCTGTTAGTGACAAATTTGGAAAGCAGAGAGAGCATAACCACTGAGGTTCTGGTTAGCAGAGCCTCAGTGAGACAGATACTTATGAGCACTGGGCCCTGGCTGGCAGGGTCCCAGTGACACATAGACTAAAACAACATATATACAGTGAAATATGGGGGTAACATGCCAGGCAAGATGGCACTTTCCTACACCATTCATATGAGATGAGGAGGAGCAAGCAGATCCTGTGTGTGGGAATGCAGATTTACCAAGTGAGGATGAGCATGATTAGGATGAAGCTGGAGACATCAGGACTGATCTCATCAATCAGAACTTCACCTGACTCAAGGTATGTGATATGTTACAAACGAGATTCTGTGGGGTATTGGTGAGGTTATGCATGTCATATAATGTACTTTTTACCCCCCATCAGAGAGGTCAGAAGTGGTTCCAAAGCCAATGATTCATATATGCATGCATATTGTTCCGTAGAGTTGTGTACAGAACTGTTATGTACATAGTCTATTTCAAAATGCACAATCAAAGTCACATGTTCATATGAATTGGCAGTGTAATGTATGCGTATCATTGTGGCCTATATCTTATGCTTCTCAATTACAGATTGCAGATTGACTGATTGGCTCATCCTCATCTGGCAACATCAGACAGTGTCAGAGGCAGATGGGATTTGCAGACTGACATGTGAAGTGTACATGGATTAAACAAGGTACTGTTTGGCATGAGATGTGTGGTGTGTGAGTTTTATGCCCAGACTGTCAAGACAGTTGGATGGTAGTGTCTTTTTCCACAATAAAGACCTGTTTTTTTTATTGTAGGTTGTGCCTATGGTACCATGTGTGTGTGCATTTGTTTCTGACACGTCATTATGTGGTAGCCAGACCCTCTAACATCATGATGGTTTTGTATGAATCAATATGTACATAGTTGTCACTGTGTTTCCACTTTGCAAACCAATGTGCATAGGTGAGTGGCAATACTACAGATACCCGACCATGGTAAGTGGCAGGTTCCATGACTAGAGACATTAGTACTGACCTCTGTCTGTTTCATGGGGTATTGTCCCTTGGGGTCTATGATATGGGTATGTGATAAGGCTCTAGCTGATGATAAACTGCACCAATATGTTTTCCTCCTGCGATGGTGAAAGTCTGACATGTCCCTAACTTCAGTAGTGTGTGGGTGGTAGTGAATAACACCTATCATGAAACACTGAAGTACACAGTAGTACTTCACTATGTGGTTATTGGTATTCTCCAAATAAATACGTGGGGATGTACAAAATAAGTGAATTGTGTCATGTACATATTACATTCACAATGCAATATGTATCCTGGTTATACAGTACGTGTGATGACCATGACAAAGGTTTTACCTTAGAGAGGAACATTTTGCTACAAGAGTAGTAATACATGACAGTTGTATATGGTTGATATGTCACACTTACACAAGATCAATGGTTAAGTGGTGTTTATTGGGGAGTGCACACCAAAATGAGTGAAATAAAACACAAATAACACAAAGTAGACAGTAAAAAGTTCAGTCATGGTGGATGAAATCACTATGGTAGTTGCTAATCATTTGGAAACACAAGTCTAAGTCTAGTGTCTGTGCAACATAGGAAAATGGAGTTAGGTTTCAGAACAGTCAACAGGTTTTATCTGTGGCACACAAGGGGAACCTATCACTAGAGATTCGCTTCCTGTCAGTGGGTTTGGTCTTGGCATCTGCTTCTCCTGGATGGACGTCCACGTTTGCGGGGGGTTCTTCTGCTATAGAAGGTGGGGTGTCTAAGGCACTCTCTTCCTCTGGCAGGGCCTCAATTCCACTACCAGCCACAGATGTAGAAGGGCCTGACATTTCATTGCTAGTGGAAGAGGCCTAATGATGGGTACAAAACCTACTCAGGGTGGTATTCATGTCCCTCAGCACCCCAGCAATGAAAGGCAGGATGGCATTTTGGGCCTGCCACTGCTGCATTGCTTCCTGGTGGGTGCCCCTCTGCAGCTGTTGGATCTCCCCCATCATAGTGAGTACCTGGTCCATCATGCTTTGTGAATGCTGGTAGGCTCCCAGGACTTGGGATATTGAGTCCTGGTCAGTTGTGTCCCTTGGAGCCCCCATCCTCTGGCCCACACCATCCCTTCCACGCACCCTACCTCCACGCACCTGTTTCTCTGGCACAGTGTTCCCACTCCCACTGGTGGCAGGACCATCATTTTCAGGGGTGACAACAGGAGACTCGGGAACCTGTACTGGTGGGCACACTATGGAAGAAACTGTCCTTGGAACACAGGTTTGGGGGCAAATGGCTGCCTCTGATGTGGATGCAACAGGGCTGGTAGGAGGTGATCAGGTGTCCCCAATGGGCCAGCTTTGTCCTCAGTGTCCATACTTACAGGGATGTTTTCCTCACTTGGGCCTTCATCCAGATGGGTAGTGGCAGTCTCTGGTGTACCCTCCATGTTGAGAACAGCAAGGTTACCTGTAGGTGAAGTGGAACACACAGTTGCTGTAAGTGATTCAACAAGTGATGTTTAACTTTGACAACTAAACATGATATATGAGATGCACACACTGCCTTTACATAATCCCCTTATGTGACAATGACAGCTGCTTCCAAATCTAGGTTAGAGCTACGAGGGACACAGAGATCTGCAATTGGATACACCATGCTCCACGAACTTGGAGTATATTGGTGTTCAAATGACTGCCATTTCGTTTCCCCCCCAGTATATGGATTGTTAGAAAGGTTTACTCAAAGGCCATTTCGGTAGGAGACACAGCTATAGCTGTGCTTTTCTTATAATGGATATGGTAGTGGGCCATAGTATTGCTGTCATTGTCATGGACTGTTAAAAAGGGGTGCATTCAGTATGGGTTACTTTGATTGTTAGTTTTACATGCAATACATTTTAATTTAGTACACTCTTCTGGTTTTCTTACAGGTGGAGTAGTGCCTTCTGGGAGTTGTGCTGTCTGTTCCCAGTACTTCACATGCCATACACATACACTGTAGCTCCAGCTCAGTTTACTTGACCTGAGGCATGCCAGAGGGGTATTTGGACATTTGAACACCGGGGTGGCAGTGGTTTAGTCATTAAGGTGGGGAAAGGTGATCAGTGAGCATGCATGTAGGAAAGTACCATCTTGCCTGACATGTTACCCCCATTTGTACATGTATTTAAGTTTTTTTTTGCCTGTCTCACTGGGATCCTGCTAGCCAGGACCCCAGTGCTCATAGTTTGTGGCCTGAATGTGTATACCTGTGTAGTGACTAACAATGACACTGAGGCTCTCCTAACCAGAACCTCAGTGCTTATGCTCTCTCTGCCTTTAAATTTGTCACTATAGGCTAGTGACCACTTTTACCAATTTCAATTGGCACACTGGAACACCCTTATAATTGCCTAGTATATGGTACCTAGGTACCCAGGGTATTGGGGTTCCAGGAGATCCATATGGGCTGTAGCATTTCTTTTGCCACCCATAGGGAGCTCAGACAGACCTTTACACAGGACTGCCACTGCAGCCTGAGTGAAATAATGCACACGTTATTTCACAGCCATTTTCACTGCACTTAAGTAACTTATAAGTCACTGATATGTCTAACCTTCACTTGCTGAAGGTTAGGTGCAAAGTTCCTAAGTGTGAGGGCACCCTTGCACTAGCAAAGTTGCCCCCACATAGTTCAGGGCCATTTCCCCAGACTTTGTGAGTGCGGAGAGGCCATTACACAGGTGCACTACCTATAGGTCAATACCTATATGTAGCTTCACAATGGTAACTCTGAATATGGCCTGTAACGTGTCTAAGATCATAGAATTGTCCCCCCATTACAAATCTGGTATTGGGGAGCCAATTCCATGCATCCCCGGGACTCCACTATGGACCCCGGGTACTGCCAAACTAGCACTCTGGGGTTTTCTCTGCAGGTACCGCTGCTGCCATCCCACAGACAGGGTTCTGCCCTCCTGGGGTCTGGGCAGCCCAGTCCCAAGAAGGCAGAACAAAGAATTTCCTCTGAGAGAGGTTGTTACACCCTCTCCCTTTGGAAAAAGGTGTTGAAGGCTGGGGAGGGGTAGCCTCCCACAGCCTCTGGAAATGCTTTGAAGGGCACAGATGGTGCCCTCCTTGCATAATCCAGTCTACACCTGTTTAGGGAACCCCCAGTCCCTGCTCTGGCATGAAACTGGACAAAGGAAAGGGGAGTGACCCCTCCCCTGTTCATCACCACCCAAGGGGTGGTGCCCAGAGCTCCTCCAGTGTGTCCCAGACCTCTGCCATCTTGGATCCAGAGGTGTGAGGGCACTCTGGAGGCCTCTGAGTGGTCAGTGCCAGCAGGTGACGTCAGAGACCCCTCCTGATAGGTGCTTACCTGACTAGATGGCCAATCCTCCTCTGAGGGCTATTTAGGGTCTCTCCAGTGGACTTTTCCTCAGATAACGACTTGCAAGAATTCACCAGAGTTCCTCTGCACCTCTCTCTTTGACTTCTGCCAAGAATTAACCGCTGACTGCTCCAGGACACCTGCAAAACTGCAACAAAGTAGCAAGAAGACTACCAGCAACATCATAGTGCCTAATCCTGATGGCTTTCTCAACTGTTTCCTGGTGGTGCATACTTTGGGGGCTGCCTGCCTTCATCCTGCACTGGAAGCCAAAAAGAAATCTCCTGTGGGTCGACGGAATCTTCCCCCTGCTCCAGCAGGCACAAAACTTCAGCATCACCGGTACTCTGGGACCCCTCTCATCCTGACGAGCGTGGCCCCTGGAACACAGGCGGTGGACCAAAATGTCCCAGATTGTCCAGCAGTCCAACTGTCCAAATTTGGAGGAGGTAAGTCCTTGCCTCCCCTCTCCAGACAGTAATCCTGTGCACCGCGTGAACTTCAGCTACAAGGGCTTCTGTGCACATTGTCACAAAATCCTGCATGCACAGCCAAGCCTAGGTCCCCAGGACTCTGTCCTCCGATGCTCAGTTCCCTGAGTTGATCTCCGGTGTCGTGAGACCCTCTTTTGCAGTGTTGACACAACCGCTGTGTTCAGACTTCTTGAACCTGTGTTCAAGGATTTCTGCGGGTGCTACCTTCTTGTGCATGGGCTCTTCATGTTGCAGAGGGCCCCCTCTGTCTTCTCTCCCAAGTGGCGAGATCCTGGTCCTTCCTGGGCCCAGGCAGCACCCTTTTTCTTTAACCGTGATTCTTGCAGCTAGCAAGGCTTGTTTGCAGTATTTTGCCAAGGAAACAACTCTGCATCCTTAAGCACTCCGTGGAACATCTTCTGCACAAAGGAGACATTCCTAGCACCTTTCGTTGTTGTAGAATCTTCAGCTTCTTCCATCCAGAGGCAGCCATTTTGCACCGTCATCCGGGGTTTAGTGGGCTTGTGCCCCCTCGGACACTTTTGTGACTCTTGGACTTGGTCCCCTTCCTTTGCAGGTCCTCAGGTCCAGGAATCCATCTTCAGTGCTTTGCAATATGTTGTGGTCTTTGCAAAATCCTCTATCATGACTTTAGTGTGTTTCTGGGGAAATAGTAGTACTTTACTCCTACTTTCCAGGGTCTTGGGATGGGGGAACTTGGACACCCTTAGTGCTTTCTTACACTCTCAGCGACCCTCTACACACTACACTAGCCTAGGGGTCCATTCGTGGTTCACATTCCACTTTCTTAGTATATGGTTTGAGTTGCCCCTAGACCTATTGCATCCTATTGTATTCTACAGTGTTTGCACTATTTTCTGACTGTGTTACTTACCTGATTTTGGTTTGTGTGTATATTTTGTGTATTTTACTTACCTCCTAAGGGACTATATCCTCTGAAATATTTTTGGCACATTGTCACTAAAATAAAGTAACTTTATTTTTAGTAACTCTTCGTATTGTCTTTCTTATGATATAGGGGGTCATTACAACATTGGCGGTAAAAGCCGCTTACCGCCGTGCTGAAGACCACCAACACACCGCCACGGCCGCAGAATTCCATCACGGTCATTATGACCCAAAGGCCGGAATCCGCCAAAATCCAGACACCCACACAAGTCCGCCACACCAAAGGTCAGTGACAAACTGGCGATAACAAGTCCTCCACCGTCACGCCAACAGGAATACGCCCACACTATCACAACCCACAAATCCACGCAGTGGTCTTTCAACCGCAGTATTCCATTGGCGGTACACACACACTTACAAAACACATCCACATTGGACAATTCGAAATACACACACCTGATACACATAAATACACCACTCCCACACACTCAATACAATATAAAACACACACCCACATCACCCACAACCCCCTATGACAACAATTGCGACTGAAGGCCACAGAGAGACACTACCATCTACAAACGAACATCCACAGGCACTCAACACCATCACCCACATAACATCCACGCACCTCACACAACACACCACTAAATATCGCCCCACACATCACAACACACACCACCCCACACATCACCCACACCACCCCATGGCACGGCGAAGACACGGAGCACCAACTGCCGGAAAAGATGGGAGGCCATTCATCGCTGGAGCAAGAAGACGGCAGAGGCCCAGCTGGGGATGGCCTCCCAACGTGGGGGGGTGCCCGTCACACCATGACCCCCCTGATGTTCAGGATCCTGGCGGTGGCGTACCCGGAGTTGGATGGGCGCTTTAGGGCATCACAGCAGAAACAAGGGGGTGAGTACACTCTCATTCTGCTGATTCAGCGCGCATTGTAGGTGTCTGGGTGGGGGAGGTGTGCTATGGGTTCCCCTAGGCCAGGGCGAGTTTGCTAGTTAAGTTCCCTTCTTCAGGCAGGCCCTGTGGCACCCCACCCCACCTGTGTACAGTGCCAACTACACCTAGTCAGGCTCCTGTGACATCCATGTGTGCAGAAATCGGCCATAGCCTTGTAAGCCATGTCCCAGGGATTGAATAGTGGACCCCAAGTGCGAGGCGTAGTGCAGGGGGCTTCTGTGTCTGTCGTGTCCACCAACGGTAGCGGTATTGCATGCACTGAACATGTCTTTCTTCTGTCTCCCCCCTTTTTGTCATCTCCCTGTACTTGTGTGCATTAGCATCATTAGGCGGAGGAGCAGTGGCACCGGAGCAGGAGGGAGCTGCATCCCACATAGCCCTGGAGGGCGACACTACGGACTCCGAATTCACCAGTGGGACAGAGGACGAGGGGAGCTCCATGGCGGGGACAGGAGCTGACACCAGCGAGACGGACTCCTCCTCTGATGGAAGCTCCCTTGCGGTGGCGGCCCCATCTGTACCCCCGCATCTACAGGTACAGCCGCCACCCCCCCCTACCTGCACCGCCCTCCCAGCAGCCCCTCAGCCTTTGCCCCATGCCCGCATACCCAGGGGGGTGGGCATCACCCATCGCCCCAGGCACCTCAGCCCCTGCCCCTGTTACCCCTGCTGCCCTCAGTGAGGAGGCTATTGACCTCCTCATGTCCCTCAGTGTTGGGCAGTCTACCATTTTGAGTGCCATCCAGGGTGTAGAGAGGCAGTTGCAACAAACCAATGCATACCTGGAGGGCATTCACTCTGGTCAGGTAGCCCTTCAGCAAGCTTTTCAGACTCTGGCCTCAGCACTGATGGCAGCCATTATCCCTGTCTCTAGCCTCCCCCCTACAACTTCCTCCACCCAGATCCACACCCCTGTACCTTAGCCTATCTCAAGCACACACCTCAACACACAAGGGAAGCTCTGGCAAACATAAGCACCACACGTCCCACAGGCACTCACGCAAGCATCAGATACATGCAGACACACCAACATCCACTGCCTCCACTATGTCCCCCTCCTCCTCGTCTCCCTCCTCCCTCCCTCTCTCGTCTCCACTTACACCTGCATGCACTACATCCTCAGCCACTACGTCCATCACCAGCACACACACACCACCACACCCTGCTCACGTGCAGTCACCACCCCCACTACCATTCACACATCCCCTGTGTCCTCTCCCAGTGTGTCTGTGAGGCCACCTCCCAAGGTAGACAAACGCAGCCAAACACACACCCAACAGCCATCCACCTCATGACAGCCTCCAGCCCATGCACCTTCACCCAAAGTCACCAAACGTACACCTCCTACGACCACAACCTCTTCCTCCACTCCCAAACCCCCTCCAGCTACCCGTCCCAGTGTTCCTAAGAAACTTTTCCTGGCCAGCCTTGACCTCTTTACCTCACCTCCCCCACCCCTTCAGTCTCTTAGGGCCCGGCTCTCCAGTTCCCAACCTAGCACCTCAGCCACAACATCGGCAGGACCAGTGGTGCCAGTAGTCACCGGATTATGGAGTGCACCAGGCAGCAGGGCAGGCAGTGTAGCAAGGAGCCACATCATGGACAGTCTCCCACCTGTCAAGCATAAAAAGTTGGCCAGTGCCCGGCGGGAGAGAGGAAAGAAACCAGCCACCAAAGCCGCTCCCAGGGGTACAGTTGGGAGTGTGGAAACAGCTGCGACACTATCCAAGGTGGGGAAGGGGCACAGTAAAACCGGCAATTCTGGGAAGATCAGCACAGCGGACAAGACCGCCAGCAGCCACACTGCCCAGGAGAAGACCGCCAGCAGCCCCGCTGCCAAAGACAGGACCGCCAGCAGCCACACTGCCCAGGAGAAGACTGCCAGCAGCAGCCCTGCTGCCACAGACAGGACCGCCAGTATCAGCCCCGCTGACCAGGAAGCGACCACCACCAGCCACACTGCCCAGGAGAAGACCGCCAGCAGCAGCCCGCTGCGCAGGAGCTGACCGCCAGCAGCCACACTGCCCAAGAAAAGACTGCCAGCAGCAGCCCCGCTGCCCAGGAGGCGACCACCAGTAGCCCCGCTGCCACAGACAGGACCGCCAGCAGCAGCCCCGCTGCCCAGGAGGTGACCGCCAGCAGCCACACTGCCCAAGAAAAGACTGCCAGCAGCAGCCCCGCTGCCCAAGAGGCGACCGCCAGCAGCCACACTGCCCAGGAGAAGACGGCCAGCAGCAGCCCCGCTGCCCAGGGGGTGACCGCCAGCAGCCCCGCTGCCACAGACAGGACCGCCAGCAGCAGCCCGCTGCCCAGGAGGCAACCACCAGCAGCCACACTGCCCAGGAGAAGACCGCCAGCAGCAGCCCCGCTGCCCAGAAGGCAACCGCCAGCAACCCCGCTGCCACAGACACCACCAGCAGCTGATCTGCTGCCCAGGAGGCGACTGCCAGCAGTCCCAAAGGCCAGGACAAGACCGCCACCAGCTGATCCGCTGCCCAGGACACCGCCGCCAGCAGCCCCGCAGGCCAGGACAAGACCGCCACCAGCTGAACCGCTGCCAAGGACACCGCCACCACCAGCTGAACCGCTGCCAAGGACACCGCCGCCACAAGCACCGCTGCCAAGGACACCGCCGCCACAAGCACCACTGAACAGGACAAGACCGCCACCAGCACCGCTGAACAGGATACCGCTGCCACAAGCACCGCTCAACAGGACAGTGCCGCCACCAGCACCGCAGGCCAATGAGTGCCAAAAGCTCTTACGCTACTGAGGCCGCCACGAGCACGATGAAGCACTCTGGGCACAAAGCCCCCTCCAGAACCAGCGGAGAGATACATCCACTACCTCAGTCCTTGGCAGGATGAAGCTCTCTGGGCACAATGCCCCCTCCAGAACCAGTGGAGAAAGGCATCCACTACCTCAGTCCTTGGCAGGATGTAGCACTTTGGGCACCAAGACCCCTCCAGAACCAGTGGAGAAAGACATCCACTACCTCACTCCTTGGCAGGATGAAGCACTCTGGGCACGAAGCCCCCTCCAGAACTAGTGGAGAGATACATCCACTACCTCAGTCTTTGGCAGGATGAAGCACTCTGGGCACAAAGCCCCCTCCAGAACCAGTGGAGAGATACATCCACTACTTCAGTCCTTGGCAGGATGAAGCACTCTGGGCACAATGCCCCCTCCAGAACCAGTGGAGAAAGGCATCCACTACCTCAGTCCTTGGCAGGATGTAGCACTCTAGGCCCCAAGCACCCTCCAGAACCAGTGGAGAAAGGCATCCACTACCTCAGTCCTTGGCAGGATGAAGCACTCTGGGCACAAGCCCTCCTCCAGAACCAGTGGAGAGATACATCCACTACCTCAGCCCTTGGCAGGATGAAGCACTCTGGGCACAATGCCCCCTCCAGAACCAGTGGAGAAAGGCATCCACTACCTTAGTCCTTGGCAGGATGAAGCACTCTGGGCACAAGGCCCCTCCAGAACCAGTGGAGAGATACATTCACTACCTCGGTCCTTGGCAGGATGAAGCACTCTGGGCATAATGCCCCCTCCAGAAGCAGTGGAGAAAGGCATGCATTAACTCAGTCCTTGGCAGGATGAAGCACTCTGGGCACAATGTCCCCTCCAGAACCAGTGGGGAAAGGCATCCACTACCTCAGTCCTTGGCAGGATGTAGCACTCTGGGCACCAAGCCCCCTACAGAACCAGTGGAGAAAGGCATCCACTACCTAAGTCCTTGGCAGGATGAAGCACTCTGGGCACAAGGCCCCCTCCAGAACCAGTGGAGAAAGGCATCGCCTACCTCAGCCCTTGGCAGGATGAAGCACTCTGGGCACCAAGCCCCCTCCAGAACCAGTGGAGAAAGACATCCACTACCTCAGTCCCTGGCAGGATGTAGCACTCTGGGCACCAAGCCACCTCCAGAACCAGTGGAGAAAGGCATCCACTACCTCAGTCCTTGGCAGGATGTAGCACTCTGGGCACCAAGCCCCCTCCAGAACCAGTGGAGAAAGACATCCACTACCTCAGTCCTTGGCAGGATGAAGCACTCTGGGCACAAGGCCCCCTCCAGAACCAGTGGAGAGATACATCCACTACCTCAGTCCTTGGCAGGATGAAGCACTCTGGGCACAATGCCCCCTCCAGAACCAGTGGAGAAAGGCGTCCACTACCTCAGTCCTTCGTAGGATCAAGCACTCTGGGCACAATGCCCCCTCCAGAACCAGTGGAGATAGGCATCCACTACCTCTGTCCTTGGCAGGATGTAGCACTCTGGGCACCAAGCCCCCTACAGAACCAGTGGAGAAAGGCATCCACTACCTCAGTCCTTGGCAGGATGAAGCACTCTGGGCACAAGCCCCCCTCCAGAACCAGTAGAGAGATACATCTACTACCTCAGTCCTTGGCAGGATAAAGCACTCTGGGCACAAGGCCCCCTCCAGAAACAGTGGAGAAAGGCATCGCCTACCTCAGCCCTTGGCAGGAAGAAGCACTCTGGGCACCAAGCCCCCTCTAGAACCAGTGGAGAAAGACATCCACTACCTCAGTCATTGGCAGGATGAAGCATTCTGGGCACAATGCCCCCGTCCAGAACCAGTGGAGAATGGCATCCACTACCTCAGTCCTTGGCAGGATGTAGCACTCTGGGCACCAAGCCCCCTCCAGAACCAGTGGAGAAAGGCATCCACTACCTCAGTCCTTGGCAGGATGTAGCACTTTGGACACCAAGCCCCCTCCAGAACCAGTGGAGAAAGACATCCACTACCTCAGTCCTTGGCAGGATGAAGCACTCTGGGCACAAGGCCCCCTCCAGAACCAGTGGAGAGATACATCCACTACCTCAGTCCTTGGCAGGATGAAGCACTCTGGGCACAATGCCCCCTCCAGAACCAGTGGAGAAAGGCGTCCACTACCTCAGTCCTTCGTAGGATCAAGCACTCTGGGCACAATGCCCCCTCCAGAACCAGTGGAAATAGGCATCCACTACCTCAGTCCTTGGCAGGATGTAGCACTCTGGGCACCAAGCCCCCTCCAGAACCAGTGGAGAAAGGCATCCACTACCTCAGTCCTTGGCAGGATGAAGCACTCTGGGCACAAGCCCCCCTCCAGAACCAGTAGAGAGATACATCTACTACCTCAGTCCTTGGCAGGATAAAGCACTCTGGGCACAAAGCCCCCTCCAGAACCATTGGAGAATGTTATCCACTTGAGAGACTGTGGCTTTGCACTCCCCAGGAAGCAGCAGTGGGCAAACCACCCACTGTAGAGACTTGTTAGACTGTGGCTTTGCACTCCCAAGGATTGAACAGTGGGCAAACCACCCACTGTAGAGACTTGTGAGACTGTGGCTTTGCACTCCCCAGGATTGAATAGTGGGCAAACCACCCACTGTAGAGACTGTGGCTTTGCACTCCCCAGGATTGAACTGTGGGCATGGAGCCCCTTGTGGATCTGGCGTTGTGCACTCAACCGGCTGAGGTGCCCCCCCCCTTCCCTTCCCCCTGAGGTGCCTGTTTTATTTCTAACTGATGCCCCTGCAGTGTTCTCTCCGTCGTGTTCGGGTAATGAGTGTGGGCCTCGCCCATGCCTTTTGGGCCCAGTGATCCACGGACTATGATGGTGGAATCCCTTAGACTTGTGTATATAATTGTATATATTTGTAAATATTTTTGATGTATGTAATTGAATATATCACAATTATTCGACTCATTTCCTTTTGTCCTTGCATTCTTCAAGGGGGGTTTAGGGTGTGTAACTGTGATGTATCAATATGTATTAGCGTGTGTGTTGTAGTGGGTGAGGGTGGGGGTGGGGGTGGGGGTGTTGTGTGTGTGTGTCACTGTTTTTCCCCTCTCCCTCCCCTGTGTCGTAGATGCAGTACTCACCGTTGTCTTCGCCGTCGGCGTTCATGCTCCTGGTAGAGGAGCAGGAAGATAAAGGCTGGCAGAATCTGGAGCTCGGGTTCCATGGCGTCCTGGTTCCTCGTGGGGTTGTAGAGGTGAGCGTTTTCCCTTCGAAGTCCTGTTTCCGCCGTGTTTTTGTTCTCTGAGATATTTTTGGCACATTGTCACTAAAACAAAGTACCTTTATTTTTAGTAACCCTGAGTATTGTGTTTCTTATGATATAGTACCTATATGATATAAGTGGTATAGTAGGAGCTTTGCATGTCTCCTAGCTCAGCCTAAGTTGCTCTGCTATAGATACCTCTATCAGCCTAAGCCGCTAGAACACTACTAATCTACTAATAAGGGATAACTGGACCTGGCACAAGGTGTAAATACCATTGGTACCCACTATAAGCCAGGCCAACCTCCTACAATGCAAGACAAACTTTTTTGGTGACATGGTGTATTGATTTACCCCACTCCACTCCCCCAGGTATTCCTGTCAGGCAATCAGGATGAAGGATGTCCAAGACCTTCTCCTCTCAAGATATGAAAGTAGGGAGAGGAGGTGGGGGTCCATCACCAGTCTTGGTGACCGCCAGCTGGTGCCTGGCGGCATTGGAACAGACCTTCCCCCTGAGTTCGTTCCACCTCTTCCTGTTGTCATCCCTTGTGCGTGGGTAACTACCTGCAGAATTCACCCTGTCAACTATTGTAGGAGGCTGGCCTGGCTTGTAGTGGGTACCAAGGGGTACTTACACTCTGTACCAGGTCCAGTTATCCCTTATTAGTGTAGAAGAGGTGTTTCTAGCAGCTTAGGCTGATAGAAGGTAGCTATAGCAGAGCAGCTTAGGCTGAACTAGGAGACATGCAAACTCCTACTATACCACTGGTGTCATTTGCACAATATCATAAGAAAACACAATACACAGATATACTAAAAATAAAGATACTTTATTTTTATGACAATATGCCAAAAGTATCTCAGTGAGTACCCTCAGTATGAGGATGCCAAATATACACAAGATATATGTACACAATACCAAAAATATGCAGTAATAGCAAAAGGAAGTAATGCAAGCAATGTAAAGTTACAGTAGATTGCAATAGGAGCACATAGGTATAGGGGCAACACAAACCATATACTCCAAAAGTGGAATGCGTACCACGAATGGACCCCAAACCTATGTGAGCTTGTAGTGGGTCGCTGGGACTGTAAGGAAACAGTGAGGGTTAGAAAAATAGCCCACCCCAAGACCCTGAAAAGTAGGTGTAAAGTGCACCTATAACCCCCAGAGAGCACAGAAGTCGTGATAGGGGGTTTATGCAAGGAAGACCAACACGAGCAAAGCAACCAAAGTGAATTTCCAGACCTGAGTACCTGTGGAACAAGGGGACCAAGTCCAAGAGTCGCGACAATGTCGAGAGTGGGCAGATGCCCAGGAAATGCCAGCTGAGGGTGCAAAGAAGCTGCCATCGGATGGTAGAAGCTGTGGATTCTGCAAGAACGAAGAGGGCTAGAAACTTCTCCTTTGGAGGATGGATGTCCCACGTCGTGAAGAAGCTTGCAGAGGTATTCCCACGCAGAAAGACCGCAAACAAGCCTTGCTAGCTGCAAGGGTCACGGTTAGGGTTTTTGGATGCTGCTGTGGCCCAGGAGGGATCAGGATGTCGCCACTTCGATGAGGAGACAGTGGGGGCGCCCAGCAAGTCAGGGAGCCCTCACAGAAGCAGGCAGCACCCGCAGAAATACTGGAACAGGCACTTGGAAGAGGAGTGAACTGAAGTCCACCCGAAGTCAGAAAAGGGAGTCCCACGACGCCGGAGGACAACTCAGCAGGTTGTGCACTGCAGGTTCGAGTGTCAGGGACCCAGGCTTGGCTGTGCACGAAGGAAATCCTGGAAGAGTGCACAGGAGCCGGAGCAGCTGCAAATCATGCGGTACCCAGCAATGCAGTCTAGCATGGGGAGGCAAGGACTTACCTCCACCAAACTTGGACTGAAGAGTCACTGGACTGTGGGAGTCACTTGGACAGAGTTGCTGAGTTCCAGGGACCATGCTCGTTGTGCTGAGAGGGGACCCAGAGGACCGGTGATGCAGTCTTTTGTTGCCTGCGGTTGCAGGGGGAAGATTCCGTCGACCCACAGGAGATTTCTTCAGAGCTCCTGGTGCAAGAAGGAGGCAGGCTACACCCAGAGCATGCACCACCAGGAAACAGTCGAGAAGGTGGCAGGATCAGCGATACAAGGTTGCAGTAGTCGTCTTTGCTACTTTGTTGTGGTTTTGCAGACATCCTGAGCAGTCAGCGGTCGATCTTTTGGCAGAAGGTGAAGAGAGAGATGCAGAGGAACTCTGGTGAGCCTTGCATTCGGTATCTGAAGAATTCCCCAAAGCAGAGACCCTAAATAGCCAGAAAAGGAGGTTTGGCTACCTAGGAAGGAGGATAGGCTAGTAACACAGGTAAGAGCCTATCAGAAGGAGTCTCTGATGTCACCTGCTGGCCCTGGCCACTCAGAGCAGTCCAGTGTGCCAGCACACCTCTGAATCCAAGATGGCAGAGGTCTGGGGCACGCTGGAGGAGCTCTGGTCACCTCCCCTGGGAGGTGCAGGCCAGGGGAGTGGTCACTCTCCTTTCCTTTGTCCAGTTTCGCACCAGAGCAGGGCTGGGGGATCCCTGAACCGGTGTAGACTGGCTTATGCAGAGGTGGGCACCATCTGTGCCCATCAAAGCATTTCCAGAGGCTGGGGGAGGCTACTCTTCCCCAGCCCTGACACCTTAGTCCAAAGGGAGAGGGTGTAACACCCTCTCTCTGAGGAAGTCCTTTGTTCTGCCTTCCTGGGCCAGGCCTGGCTGGACCCCAGGAGGGCAGAAACCTGTCTGAGGGGTTGGCAGCAGCTGCAGTGAAACCCCGGTAAAGGCAGTTTGGCAGTACCCGGGTTTGTGCTAGAGACTCGGGGGATCATGGAATTGTCTCCCCAATGCCAGAATGGCATTGGGGTGACAATTCCATGATCTTAGACATGTTACATGGCCATGTTTGGAGTTACCATTGTGACGCTATACATAGGTAGTGACCTATGTATAGTGCACGCGTGTAATGGTGTCCCGGCACTCACAAAGTCCGGGGAATTTGCCCTGAACAATGTGGGGGCACCTTGGTTAGTGCCAGGGTGCCCACACACTAAGTAACTTAGCACCCAACCTTCACCAGGTGAAGGTTAGACATATAGGTGACTTATAAGTTACTTAAGTGCAGTGGTAAATGGCTGTGAAATAACGTGGATGTTATTTCACTCAGGCTGCAGTGGCAGGCCTGTGTAAGAATTGTCGGAGCTCCCTATGGGTGGCAAAAGAAATGCTGCAGCCCATAGGGATCTCCTGGAACCCCAATACCCTGGGTACCTCAGTACCATATACTAGGGAATTATAAGGGTCTTCCAGTATGCCAATGTGAATTGGTAAAATTGGTCACTAGCCTGTTAGTGACAATTTGTAAAGTAAAGAGAGAGCATAACCAATGAGGTTCTGGTTAGCAGAGCCTCAGTGAGACAGTTAGGCATCACACAGGGAACACATACATATAGGCCACAAACGTATGAGCACTGGGGTCGTGGCTAGCAGGATCCCAGTGACACATAACAAACATACTGAAAACATAGGGTTTTCACTATGAGCACTGGGCCCTTTGCTAGCAGGATCCCAGTGAGACAGTGAAAACACCCTGACATATACTCACAAACAGGCCAAAAGTGGGGGTAACAAGGCTAGAAAGAGGCTACTTTCTCACACAACCCCCCCCCCCCCCCAAACGAAGGACAATAAGGCTAACCTTGGCCAGTTGAGACTTTATTGTCTAAGTGGTTATAAGTGGAGAGTAGCTCTGCAATAGACTGGTTACTCCTTTTATCATCCACTATATGGTTACTTCCCTGTGGGGATGTAAACTACCCTGTTTGAAGTTTTTTAGCTAAGCAACAATGTGAAGATGTATTTTCAGAGTTTCTATCAGTAAGTTTTAGTTTAGAACAGTGGGAATTGTCCACTGGACCTATTTCTAGCGATGAGAATGCCAGACAGGGATGCTGTCTCAGTAAAGCCATAGCTGGGCAAAAACTTTGTCCATATGGCTGGAAGAGAGAACAGGGATGCTGTTTCTCTTGAGTTGGAGCAGGGCAGGGATGCTGTCCTATGAGCTCCACACTAGGGCAGGGCTGCTGTCCTAAGTGTTGTGAGGCAGTGTAGGGTTTATGCACTAAAGTTTCTCTGGGAGTGTTGGAGGGATGCTCCATGTTAACTAAAATGGTGCTCTTTTTCTCACCAATATTAGTTATCCCACAGAGAGGTACTTCCACCTCAGGGAGTACAGCTATGCCAGCTGATGATTCCCTTGGAACAGGTGCCACCCCAGGGGAGGTTTCTCCCACCACAGGTATGGTATCCTGAATGGCATGGTGGGTAGGGGATACTGTGATACCCTTTTTACCTCTTGTTGGAGAGGGATCCTGATTTTTCAGGCCTTTTTCTCTCCTTTGCATTTTCATTTCAGTATAAATGAGAGGGAACAATTCCTCAGGGATACCCAGCATGGCTGCATGGGTATAAAACTCTACCTCAGCCCAACCTGAGGTCTCTAGGTCATTACCTAAGAGACAGTCTACAGGTAAGCTAGGTGATACTACCACCTGCTTAGGGCCAGTAACTCCACCCCAACTAAGCTGAACTATAGCTAAGGGAAGAAACTTAGTGGAGTTATGGACATCAATAATCTTGTACTGCTGTCCAATGATGTGTTGTTCAGGAGGCACTAGGTTTTCAGTCACCAAAGTGATACTGGCACCTGTGTCCCTATAGGCCTGGGCCTCAACACCATTTATTGAAACTGTCTGCCTGTACTTATCCATTGTAAGGGGACAAGCAGCCAGTGTGGCAAGGCCAATGCCACTAGGTGTGACAGAAACTGTCTTGGGACTGACTACCCCAGTTTCTATGATGGACCCATAAGTGAACCCAACTACACCCTTAGTGTGACTGTTGCCAGCAGTCCCACCACTATTACCACTACTGCTAGGGGCACTAGAGTTTGATGCATTAGTGGTGGTTGGCTATGGGGGTTTACCTGGACAGGACTTATCCCCTTGCCAATGGCCTTTATTTTTACACACATAGCACCAAGGCTTTTAATGTGTGTATGTTGTGAAGAAGAGGAAGAATTTGATTTATCCCCACCCCCTGAAGAGTGTTTAGGATGTGAAGAAGGATATTTGGTTTTACCCTTATCCCCATGCTTATCCTGAGATTTCTCACCATCTTTCTTCTTGCCATCCCTGTCACCCCCTGTATGAACTTTTCTGTTCACTCTTGTTCTGACCCATTTGTCTGCCTTCTTTCCCAATTCTTGGGAAGAGGTCAGATCTGAGTCCACTAGATATTGGTGTAACAAATCAGACACACAGTTATTGTCTCTCTTTTTCTAAGTCTAGGGATTCCCTGTCTAGAGCCAGCTGTTGCTGTTTAAGCTTCAGCCTGGTCTCTTCCACTCTCAACTTATTGAGTTCCCTTTCTAACATCTTGTCATCAGGGTGGGTGGGTTGGGAATGTTTTGACACAGAAGAAAGATTTGAATGAGCAGAGGGAGAAATGTCTCTAACAGTTGGCACCCTAACAACCTGGCCTCCAGGAATAAAAACATCCCTACTATGATGGGAGCTTCTATTACTACCAGCATTGCTAGGTGGTCTGCTAAGGGGCAAATTAAGAAGAGAACCCTGCAACACTCCCACTGGGGGCTCCCCAGACTCAGAGTGTGAGCTGTCTATCAACTTTTCAGATGAGGTGCCACCCTTGGCTTTATCATTCTCTATAAGCATATTAGACAGTAACTCTCTAGAAGGGTTCTTACCTACCACTAAACCTCTATCAATGCAGAGACTCCTTAGGCTCTTAAAGTTAAGGTGGTCATAAGTTGTACTGACCAAATTAAGAGGAGTTCCTACACCAGACATGATAGAAAAAGGTTGAGACAGATAAAGGATAGAAAAGGTTTCAAGACTTTTTAAAAAACAGGAAAAAAAAACTTTTTCAAACTTTTTTGAAACTTTTTGAAAGTTTAGAGGTACTTTTCAGCACTTAGCAGATAGTGTAAGATTTGGAACAGAACCCTCCCCACCTCCCTCAAGGCGACCCCCTGAGTCAGAATGGGAGCCATCTATTAACTTCTCATTTGAAGTGCCTGCTTGGGACTCATCATTCACAATCAGCATGTTATATAGAAACTCTTTTGTGGGGTTCTTTCCTATCACTAAACCTCTATCTAAGCAGAGACTCCTTAGACTCTTGTAATTCAAATTGTCATAAGTAGTATTGGCCATTTTAAGAGCAGATTCTACATCAAACATGATACAAGAAGGTTTAGAGCCAGTGAGAAGAAACAAAAAGTTTCAGAACTTTTTAAAGAACAGAGAAAAAACTTTTTCTAACTTTTTGGAAACTTTGAGAAGTTTTAGAGTACTTTTCAGCACTTAGTAGAAAGTGTAAGAGGAGAAAAGCAAAACTTTTTGGTTAGGTGGACATACACTGAACTTGTTTTGTATATTATTCTCTTATGAAAAGTACCCAATGACAAAGTGGTAAGTAGTTGCAAGTACTTATCCCACCGCTGCACAACCAATGTAGGAGGCTGGCCTGGCTTGTAGTGGGTACCAAGGGGTACTTACACTCTGTACCAGGTCCAGGTACCCCTTATTAGTATAGAAGAGGTGTTTCTAGCAGCTTAGGCTGATAGAAGGTAGCTATAGCAGAGCAGCTTAGGCTGAACTAGGAGACATGCAAAGCTCCTACTATACCACTGGTGTCATATGCACAATATCATAAGAAAACACAATACACAGATATACTAAAAATAAAGGTACTTTATTTTTATGACAATATGCCAAAAGTATCTCAGTGAGTACCCTCAGTATGAGGATGCCAAATATACACAAGATATATGTACACAATACCAAAATATGCAGTAATAGCAAAAGGAAGTAATGCAAGCAATGTAAAGTTACAGTAGATTGCAATAGGAACACATAGGTATAGGGGCAACACAAACCATATACTCCAAAAGTGGAATGCGAACCACGAATGGACCCCAAACCTATGTGAGCTTGTAGAGGGTTGCTGGGACTGTAAGGAAACAGTGAGGGTTAGAAAAATAGCCCACCCCAAGACCCTGAAAAGTAGGTGTAAAGTGCACCTACAACCCCCAGAGAGCACAGAAGTCGTGATAGGGGGTTTCTGCAAGGAAGACCAACACCAGCAAAGCAACCAAACTGGATTTCCGGACCTGAGTACCTGTGGAATAAGGGGACCAAGTCCAAGAGTTGCGACAATGTCGAGAGTGGGCAGATGCCCAGGAAATGCCAGCTGAGGGTGCAAAGAAGCTGCCACTGGATGGTAGAAGCTGTGCATTCTGCAAGAACGAAGAAGGCTAGAAACTTCCCCTTTGGAGGATGGATGTCCCACGTCGTGAAGAAGCTTGCAGAGGTGTTCCCACGCAGAAAGACCGCAAACAAGCCTTGCTAGCTGCAAGGGTTACGGTTAGGGTTTTTGGATGCTGCTGTGGCCCAGGAGGGACCAGGATGTCGCCACTTGGATGAGGAGACAGAAGGGGCGCCCAGCAAGTCAGGGAGCCCTCACAGAAGCAGGCAGCACCCGCAGAAATTCCGGAACAGGCACTTGAAAGAGGAGTGAACCGAAGTCCACCCGAAGTCAGAAAAGGGAGTCCCACGACGCCGGAGGACAAATCAGCAGGTTGTGCACTGCAGGTTAGAGTGTCGGGGACCCAGGCTTGGCTGTGCACAAAGGAAATCCTGGAAGAGTGCACAGGAGCCGGAGCAGCTGCAAATCCTCCGGTACCCAGCAATGCAGTCTAGCGTGGGGAGACAAGGACTCACCTCCACCAAACTTGGACTGAAGAGTCACTGGACTGTGGGAGTCACTTGGACAGAGTTGCTGAGTTCCAGAGACCACGCTCGTCGTGCTGAGAGGGGACCCAGAGGACTGGTGATGCAGTCTTTTGTTGCCTGCGGTTGCAGGTGGAAGATTCCGTCGACCCACGGGAGATTTCTTCAGAGCTCCTGGTGCAAGAAGGAGGCAGGCTACCCCCAGAGCATGCACCACCAGGAAAAAGTCGAGAAGGCGGCAGGATCAGCGATACAAGGTTGCAGTAGTCGTCTTTGCTACTTTGTTGCGGTTTTGCAGGCGTCCTGAGCAGTCAGCGGTCGATCCTTTGGCAGAAGGTGAAGAGAGAGATGCAGAGGAACTCTGGTGAGCTCTTGCATTCGGGAACTGAAGAATTCCCCAAAGCAGAGACCCTAAATAGCCAGAAAAGGAGGTTTGGCTACCTAGGAAGGAGGATAGGCTAGTAACACAGGTAAAAGCCTATCAGAAGGAGTCTCTGACATCACCTGCTGGCCCTGGACACTCAGAGCAGTCCAGTGTGCCAGCACACCTCTGAATCCAAGATGGCAGAGGTCTGGGGCACGCTGGAGGAGCTCTGGGCACCTCCCCTGGGAGGTGTAGGTCATGGGAGTGGTCACTCCCCTTTCCTTTGTCCAGTTTCACGCCAGAGCAGGGCTGGGGGATCCCTGAACCGGTGTAGACTGGCTTATGCAGAGATGGGCACCATCTGTGCCCATCAAAGCATTTCCAGAGGCTGGGGGAGGCTACTCCTCCCCAGCCCTGACACCTTTTTCCAAAGGGAGAGGGTGTAACACCCTCTCTCTGAGGAAGTCCTTTGTTCTGACTTTATGGGCCAGGCCTGGCTGGCCCCTAGGAGGTGCAGAAACCTGTCTGAGGGGTTGGCAGCAGCTGCAGTGAAACCCCGGGAAAGGCAGTTTGGCAGTACCCAGGTCTGTGCTAGAGACTCGGGGGATCATGGAATTGTCTCCCCAATGCCAGAATGGCATTGGGGTGACAATTCCATGATCTTAGTTATGATACATGGCCATGTTCAGAGTTACCATTGTGACGCTATACATAGGTAGTGACCTATGTATAGTGCACGCACACGTATAGAGAGCATAAACACTGAGGTTCTGGTTAGCAGAGCCTCAGTGATACAGTTAGGAACCACACAAGGAACACATATAGGCCACAAACTTATGAGCACTGGGGTCCTGGCTAGCAGGATCCCAGTGACACATAACAAACACACTGACAATATAGGGTCTTCACTATGAGCACTGGGCCCTGGCTAGCAGGATCCCACTGAGACAGCGAAAACACCTATATTTGTTCCCTGTGTAAAGTCTAACTGTATCACTGAGGCTCTGCTAAACAGAACCTCAGTGTTTATGCTCTCTCTGCTTTCTAAATTTATCACTGCAGGCTAGTGACTAAATTTACCAATTCTTATTGGCACACTGGTACACTCATGTAATTCCCTTGTATATGGTACTTAGGTACCCAGGGTACTGGGGTTCCAGGCGATCCCTATGGGCTGCAGCATTTATTTTGCCATCCATAGGGAGCTCAGACAATTCTTACACAGGCCTGCCACTGCAGCCTGAGTGAAATAACGTCCACGTTATTTCACAGCCATTTTTCACTGCACATAAGTAACTTATAAGTCACCTATATGTCTAACCTTCACTTAGTGAAGGTTGGGTGCCAAGTTACTTAGTGTGTGGGCACCCTGGCACTAGCCAAGGTGCCCCCACATTGTTCAGGGCAAATTCCCCAAACTTTGTGAGTGCGGGGATACCAATACACATGTGCACTATATATAGGTCACTACCTATGTATAGCGTCACAATGGTAACTCCAAACATGGCCATGTAACATGTCTAAGATCATGGAATTGTCACCCCAATACCATTCTGGTATTGGGCGGACAATTCCATGATCCCCCGGGTATCTAGCACAGAACCCGGGTGCTGCCAAACTGCCTTTCCGGGGTTTCCACTGCAGCTGCTGCTGCTGCCAACCCCTCAGACAGGATTCTGCCCTCCTGGGGTCCAGGCAGCCCATACCCAGGAAGGCAGAACAAAGGAATTCTTCTGAGAGAGGGTGTTACACCCTCTCCCTTTGGAAATAGGTGTGAAGGGCTGGGGAGGAGTAGCCTCCCCCAGCCTCTGGAAATGCTTTGATGGGCACAGATGGTGCCTATCTCTGCTTAAGCCAGTCTACACCGGTTCAGGGATTCCCCAGCCCTTCTCTGGCACGAAACTGGACAAAGGAAAGGGGAGTGACCAGTCCCCTGACCAGTACCTCCCAGGGGAGGTGCCCAGAGCTCCTCCAGTGTGTCCCAGACCTCTGCCATCTTGGAAACAGAGGTGTTGGGGGCACACTGGACTGCTCTGAGTGGCCAGTGCCAGCAGGTGACGTCAGAGACCCCCTCTGATAGGCTCTTACCTTTCTTGGTAGCCAATCCTCCTTTCTTGGTAGCCAAACCTCCTTTTCTGGCTATTTAGGGTCTCTGCTCTGGGGAATTCTTCAGATAACGAACGCAAGAGCTCACCAGAGTTCGTCTGTATCTCCCTCTTTGACTTCTGCCAGGGATCGATCGCTGACTGCTCCAGGACGCCTGCAAAACCGCAACAAAGTAGCATGACGACTACCAGCAACATTGTAGCGCCTCATCCTGCCGGCTTTCTCGACTGTTTCCTGGTGCTGCATGCTCTGGGGGTCATCTGCCTTCACCCTGCACGGGAAGCCAAGAAGAAATCTCCCGTGGGTCGACGGAATCTTCCCCCTGCTAACGCAGGCACCAAAAGACTGCATCACCAGTGCTCTGGGTACCCTCTCATCCTGACGAGTGTGGTCCCTGGAACACAGGAACCCTATCCAAGTGACTCCCACAGTCCAGTGATCCTTCAGTTCAAGTTTGGTGGAGGTAAGTCCTTGCCTCCCCACGCTAGACTGCAAATCTGTGCACTGCATGATTTGCAGCTGCTCCGGCTCCTGTGCACTCTTCCAGGATTTCCTTCGTGCACAGCCTAGCCTGGGTCCCCAGCACTCCGTTCTACAGTGCTCAATGCTCTGAGTTGGCCTCCGACATCGTGGGACCCTCCTTTGTGACTCTGAGCCAGCTCCTGTTCACAAATCTTCTAAGTGCCTGCTCCGGTACTTCTGCGGGTGCTGCCTGCTTCTGTGGGGACTCTCTGAGTTGCTGAGCGCCCCCTCGGTCTCCTCCTCTAAGGGGCGACATCCTGGTCCTTCCTGGTCCCCAGCAGCACCCACAAACCTCTACCGGGGCCCTTGCAACTAGCAAGACTTGTTTCCGCTAATTGTGCATGGGAACACTTCTGCAACCTTCAGTACGACGTGGGACATCTTCCATCCAAAGGAGAAGTTCCTAGTCCTCTTCGTTGTTGCAGAATTCCAAGCTTCTTCCATTCCGGAGGCAGCTTCCTTGCACCTTCATCCAGGGTTTCCTGGGCTCCTGCCCCCCCCTGGGCACTATTGCGACTCTTGGACTTGGTCCCCTTGCCTTACAGGTCCTAAGGTCCAGGAATCTATCTTCAGTGCTTTGCTGGTGTTTGTTGTTCTTGCAGAATCCCCCTATCACGACTATTGTGTCCTTTTGGGGTAGTAGGTGTACTTTACTCCTACTTTTTCTTCAAGTCCCAGTGACCCTCTACAAGCTCCCATAGGTCTGGAGTCCATTCGTGATTCGCATTCCACTTTTGGAGTATATGGTTTGTGTTGCCCCTAGACCTATGTTCACCTATTGCATCCTATTGTAATTCTACACTGTTTGCATTACTTTTCTTACTCTTACTTACCTGTTTTGGGTTTGTGTACATATAACTTGTGTATATTACTTCCCTTCTTACTGAGGGTACTCACTGAGATACTTTTGGCATGTTGTCATAAAAATAAAGTACCTTTATTTTTAGTAACTCTGAGTATTGTGTTTTCTTATGATATTGTGCTATATGATATAAGTGGTATAGTAGGAGCTTTGCATGTCTCCTAGTTCAGCCTAAGCTGCTTTGCCATAGCTACCTTCTATCAGCCTAAGCTGCTAGAAACGCCTCTGTTCTACTAATAAGGGATACATGGACCGGGCACAGGGTGTAGGTACCCACTATAAGCCAGGCCAGCCTCCTACAGTTATCTGTCAGCATCCCCAGGGATTAGGTTTAAATCATATCTCTGTTCTTGGTTAAACCCAGTGGCGTAGCGTGGGGGGTGCAGGGGGGGGGGGGCGGCCGCACTGGGCGCAACATCTGGGGGGGGGGGACGCGCTCGCACTCGCGAATGCTAAAATCCATGGGTTAGGGGGCGCAAATTACTTGCCTTGCCCCGGGTGCTGACAACCCACGCTACGCCACTGGTTAAACCTTCATGTTTCTAAGTAAACATAATGTGCTGTGTTACACAATTGGTTTTACCAATGCTTGTTTGCTAATGTGAGCAGGTGTATGTAGGAAAGTACCATCTTGCCTGGCATGTTACCCCCATATTTCACTGTATATATGTTGTTTTAGTCTATGTGTCACTGGGACCCTGCCAGGCAGGGCCCCAGTGCTCATACGTATGTCCCCTGTATGTGTTCCCTGTGTGATGCCTAACTGTCTCAGTGAAGCTCTGCTAACCAGAACCTCAGTGTTTATGCTCTCTCTGCTTTCCAAATTTGTCACTAACAGGCTAGTGACTAATTTTACCAATTCACATTGGCATACTGGTACACCCATATAATTCCCTAGTATATGGTACTGAGGTACCCAGGGTATTGGGGTTCCAGGAGATCCCTATGGGCTGCAGCATTTCTTTTGCCACCCATAGGGAGCTCTGACAATTCTTACACGGGCCTGCCAGTGCAGCCTGAGTGAAATAACGTCCACGTTATTTCACAGCCATTTTCCACTGCACTTAAGTAACTTATAAGTCACCTATATATCTAACCTTCACCTGGTGATGGTTGGGTGCAAAGTTACTTAGTGTGTGGGCACCCTGGCACTAGCCAAGGTGCCCCCACATCATTCAGGGCAAATTCCCCGGACTTTGTGAGTGCCGGGACACCATTACACGCGTGCACTGTACATAGGTCACTACCTATGTACAGCATCACAATGGTAACTCCGAACATGGCCATGTAACATGTCTAAGATCATGGATCATGGATCATTCTGGCATTGGGGGGACAATTCCATTCTGGCATTGGGGGGACAATTCCATGATCCCCCGGGTCTCTAGCACAGAACCCGGGTACTGCCAAACTGCCTTTCCGGGGTCTCCACTGCAGCTGCTGCCAACCCGTCAGACAGGTTTCTGCCCTCCTGGGGTCCAGACATCCCTGGCCCAGGAAGGCAGAACAAAGGACTTCCTCTGAGAGAGGGTGTAACACACTCTCCCTTTGGAAATAGGTGTGAAGGCTGGGGAGGAGTAGCCTCCCCCAGCCTCTGGAAATGCTTTGATGGACACAGATGGTGTCCATCTCTGCATAAGCCAGTCTACACCGGTTCAGGGATCCCCCAGCCCTGCTCTGGCGCAAAACTGGACAAAGGAAAGGGGAGTGACCACTCCCCTGACCTACACCTCCAAGGGGAGGTGCCCAGAGCTCCTCCATTGTGTCCCAGACCTCTGCCATCTTGGAAACAGAGGTGTTTGTGGCACACTGGACTGCTCTGAGTGGCCAGGGCCAGCAGGTGACGTCAGAGGCTCCTTCTGATGGGCTCTTACCTCTCTTGGTAGCCAATCCTCCTTCTTAGGTAGCCAAACCTCCTTTTCTGGCTATTTAGGGTCTCTGCTTTGGGGATCTCACCAGATAACGAATTCAAGAGCTCACCAGAGTTCCTCTGCATCTCCCTCTTCACCTTCTGCCAAAGGATCGACCGCTGACTGCTCAGGACGCCTGCAAAACCGCAACAAAGTAGCAAGACGACTACTTGCAACCTTGTATCGCTTCATCCTGTCGGCTTTCTCAACTGTTTCCAGGTGGTGCATGCTCTGGGGGTAGCCTGCCTTCTCTCTGCACCAGGAGCTCTGAAGAAATCTCCCGTGGGACGACGGAATCTTCTCCCTGCAACAGCAGGCAACAAAAGACTGCATCACCAGTCCTCTGGGTCCCCTCTCTGCATGACGAGCGTGGTCCCTGGAACTCAGCAACTCTGTCCAAGTGACTCCCACAGTCCAGTGACTCTTCAGTCCAAGTTTGGTGGAGGTAAGTCCTTGCCTCCCTACGCTAGACTGCATTGCTGGGTACCGCGTGATTTGCAGCTGCTTCGGCTCCTGTGCACTGTTCCAGGATTTCCTTTGTGCACAGCCAAGCCTGGGTCCCCGACACTCTAACCTGCAGTGCACAACCTCCAGGGTTGTCCTCCGGCGTCGTGGGACTCCCTTTTGTGACTTCGGGTGAACTTAGGTTCACTTTTCTTCTAAGTGCCTGTTCAGGTACTTCTGCGGGTGCTGCCTGCTTTTGTGAGGGCTCCCTGACTTGATGGGCGCCCCCTCTGTCTCCTCATCCAAGTGGCGACATCCCGGTCCCTCCTGGGCCACAGCAGCATCCAAAAACCCTAACCGCGACCCTTGCAGCTAGCAAGGCTTGTTTGCGGATTTTCTGCGGGGGAACACCTCTGCAAACTTCTTCACGACGTGGGACATCCATCCTCCAAAGGGGAAGTTCCTAGTCCTCTTCGGTCTTGCAGAACACCAAGCTTCTTCCAACAGGTGGCAGCTTCCTTGCACCCTCAGCTGGCATTTCTTGGGCTCCTGCCCACTCTCGATACTGTCCTGTATGGTACAGGGGGTCCCTCAAAGGCAGTGGGCTGCTATATTGTGGCTATCTTTCAATGGAAAGGGTAGGGATAGGCTCCTTACTGTTAGTGAAAGTGATGCTAACAATTTTGCAGTTTTGAAGGATGCACTCTTGGATGGATTTGGCTTAACCACTGAACAATACAGGATTAAGATCAGAGACACCGGAAAAGTCCTCACAAGACTGGATAGACTTTGTTGACTATTCAGTGAAGGCCTTGGAGGGGTGGTTACATGGCAGTAAAGTTTCTGACTATGAAAGCCTGTATAATCTTATTCTGAGAGAGCATATTCTGTATAACTGTGTGTCTGACTTGTTACACCAATATCTACTGGACTCAGATCTGACCTCTCCCCAAGAATTGGGAAAGAAGGCAGACAAATGGGTCAGAACAAGAGTGAACAGAAAACTTCATACAGGGGGTGACAAGGATGGCAAGAAGAAGGATGGTAAGTCTTCTGACAAGGGTGGGGACAAAAGTAAAACTGAGTCTTCATCAGGCCCACAAAAATCCTCTGGTGGGGGTGGTAGGTCCAAATCCTCTTCAAATCAAGTTAAAAAGTCTTGGTGTTATTTGTGTAAAGTCAAAGGCCATTGGACAACTGATGCCAGTTGTCCAAAGAAAAACACCAAACCTCCCACTACCACAACCCGTCCTGCAAATTCTAGTGCCCCTAGTAATAGCAGTGGTGGTGAGAACAAACCTACTAATAGCCAATCCAAGGGAGTAGCTGGGCTCACTTTTGGTAATTTAGTTGGGGTTGGTCTTGTTAGGGAGACCACAGAGGCTGTGTTAGTCTCTGAAGGTGCCATTGATTTGGCCACCTTGGTTGCTTGTCCCCTTAATATGGATAAGTACAAGCAACTTCCCCTAATAAATGGTGTTGAGGATCAGGCCTACAGGGACACAGGTGCCAGTGTTACCATGGTGATAGAGAAACTGGTGCACCCTGAACACCACCTACTTGGTCAGCAGTACCAAGTGACAGACGCTCATAACAACACTCTTAGCCACCCCATGGCTGTTGTGAATCTCAACTGGGGGGGGGGGGGTTTACTGGTCCAAAGAAAGTTGTGGTTGCTTCAGATTTACCTGTAGACTGTCTACTAGGAAATGATTTAGAGACATCATCTTGGGCAGAAGTGGAGTTGGAGGCTCATGCAGCAATGCTGGGCATTCCTTGGCATATTTTTGCTTTGACAAGGGCTCAGGCCAAAAAGCAAAAAGGACAGGGTAACTTGGATCCTGGAACATTGGACCAAGTGCTCCCTAAAGCTAGGGGTAGCAAAGGTAAATCCCTACCCACTATCCCTCCCTCTACAGATAATTCTCCTTCTGAGGAAGAATAATTTCCTCCCTGTACAGAACCTTCACCAGATGAGCTGGCAGCAGACACTGCTGAGCTTTTGGGTAGAAGGGGGCCTGCCATGGAAGAGCTGAGTGTGGCACAGCAATCCTGTCCCACATTAGAGGGTCTCAGACAGCAAGCTGTCAAACAGCAAAATGGGGATGTCAGTGACTCACATAGAGTTTACTGGGAGGACAACCTCTTGTACACAGAGGCAAGGGACCCAAAACCTGGAGCAGCCAGGAGATTGGTCATTCCCCTGAAGTACAGAGAGTTCCTCCTAACTCTGGCACATGACATTTCTTTGGCTGGGGATTTGGGCCAGATCAAAACATGGAAAAGGCTTGTCCCCCTGTTTCACTGGCCTAGGATGTCAGAGGACACTAAAGATTTTTGAAAGTCTTGTGTGACCTGCCAAGCCAGTGGCAAGACTGGTGGCACACCAAAGGCTCCCCTGATTCCTCTACCTGTGGTTGGGGTACCCTTTGAATGGGTAGGGGTTGACATAGTTGGCCCCCTTGACCCTCCTACTGCTTCAGGCAATAGGTTTATCTTGGTGGTTGTGGACCATGCCACAAGATATCCTGAAGCAATTTCTCTAAGGACCACTACAGCTCCTGCAGTGGCAAAAGCCCTCCTGGGAATCTTTTCCAGGGTGGGTTTCCCAAAAGAGGTTGTATCAGACAGAGGTAGCAACTTTATGTCTGCATACTTGAAAGCTATGTGGAAGGAATGTGGTGTAACCTACAAATTCACTACACCTTATCATCCACAGACTAATGGACTGGTAGAGAGGTTTAATAAAACTCTCAAAGGTATGAAAATGGGACTCCCTGAAAAACTCAGGAGGAGATGGGATGTCCTGTTACCTTGCCTCCTTTTTGCTTACAGGGAGGTACCCCAGAAAGGAGTGGGCTTCAGCCCCTTTGAACTCCTCTTTGGACACCCTGTAAGAGGTCCACTAACACTTGTGAAGGAGGGTTGGGAGCAACCTTTAAAAGCTCCCAAACAGGACATAGTGGACTATGTACTTGGCCTAAGATCCAGAATGGCTGAGTACATGAAAAAGGCCAGTAAAAACCTTCAGGCCAGCCAAGCGCTCCAGAAGCAATGGCATGACCAGAAGGCTGCTCTGATCCAGTACCAACCAGGAAAGAAGGTATGGGTATTGGAGCCTGTGGCCCCAAGAGCACTCCAGGACAAATGGAGTAGACCCCATCTAATTGTTGAAAAAAAGGGCGAGGTCACCTACTTGGTTGACCTGGGCACTGCCAGGAGTCCCCTTAGGGTGATTCATGTCAACCGCCTAAAACCCTACTATGACAGGGCTGATCTCACCCTGCTCATGGCAACAGATGAGGGACAGGAAGAAGAGAGTGACCTTCTCCCTGATCTCTTCTCCTCCACTAAAGAGGATGCTCTAGTGGAGGGAGTAGTTTTAGCAGATTGTCTGACTGCAGAACAGAACGACAACTGCATAAATCTCTTTGGACAGTTTTCTGAACTCTTTTCAACTGTGCCTGGCACCACATCTTGGTGTGAACACACAATTGATACTGGAGACAGCTTGCCTGTCAAAAGTAAAATCTATAGGCAGCCTGACCATGTCAGGGACTGCATAAAACAAGAGGTTCAGAAAATGCTTGATCTAGGAGTGGTTGAACCTTCTGAAAGCCCATGGGAGAGTCCTGTGGTGCTTGTACCAAAGCCTCACTCAAAAGATGGAAAAAGGTAGATGAGGTTTTGTGTAGAATACAGAGGTCTCAATCAGGTAACAAAAACTGATGTTCACCCTATACCCAGGGCAGATGAGCTCATAGATACACTGGCATCTGCCAAGTATCTAAGCAGATCAAATTGGCTGAGGATGCTAAACCTAAAATTGCATTTTCAACTTTAGGAGGGCACTACACAGTGATGTCCTTTGGTTTGAAAAATGCACCTGCCATTTTTCAGAGGTTGGTGAACACAGTCTTGCAAGGGTTGGAGGCTTTTAGTGCAGCATATCTAGATGATATAGCTGTCTTTAGCTCCACCTGGGATGAACACCTGGTCCACCTTTGGAAAGTTTTGGAGGCCCTGCAAAAGGCAGGCCTCACTATCAAGGCCTCAAAGTGGTAGATAGGGCAGGGAAAGGTGGTTTATCTGGGACACCTGGTAGGTGGAGAACAGATTGCACCACTTCAGGGGAAAATCCAGACAATCATGGATTGGGTTCCCCCTTCAACTCAGACCCATGTTAGAGCCTTCCTAGGCCTCACTGGGTATTAGAGGAGATTCATTAAAAACTATGGCTCCATAGCCACCCCACTTAATGATCTCACCAGTAAAAAGATGCCTAAAAAGGTATTGTGGACAGCTAGCTGTCAGAAAGCTTTTGAGGAGCTCAAACAGGCCATGTGCACTGCACCTGTCCTAAAAAGCCCATGTTACTCCACGAAATTAATTGTTCAAACTGATGCATCTGAATTAGGGGTAGGGGCAGTCTTATCACAACTGAATTCTGAGGGCCAGGATCAACCAGTTGCTTTTATCAGCAGAAGGTTGACCCCTAGAGAAAAGCGTTGGTCTGCCAAAGAGAGGGAGGCCTTTGCTGTGGTTTGGGCACTGAAGAAGTTGAGGCCATACCTGTTTGGCACTCACTTCATTGTTCAGACAGACCACAAACCTCTACTTTGGCTAAAACAAATGAAAGGTGAAAATCCTAACTTTTTGAGGTGGTCCATATCTCTACAGGGAATGGACTACACAGTGGAACATAGACCTGGGAGTACCCACTCCAATGCAGATGGACTCTCCAGATATTTCCACTTAGACAATGAAGACTCATCAGGTCATCGCTAGTCTTATTGGCCTTCGTTTGGGGGGGGGGGGGGTTTGTAGGAAAGTACCATCTTGCCTGGCATGTTACCCCCATATTTCACTGTATATATGTTGTTTTAGTCTATATGTCACTGCCAGGCAGGGCCCCAGTGCTCATAAGTATGTGCCCTGTATGTGTTCCCTGTGTGATGCCTAACTGTCTCACTGAGGCTCTGCTAACCAAAACCTCAGTGGTTATGCTCTCTCTACTTTCCAAATTTGTCACTAACAGGCTAGTGACTAAATTTACCAATTCACATTGGCATACTGGTACACCCATATAATTCCCTAGTATATGGTACTGAGGTACCCAGGGTATTGGGGTTCCAGGAGATCCCTATGGGCTGCAGCATTTCTTTTGCCACCCATAGGGAGCTCTGACAATTCTTACACAGGCCTGCCAGTGCAGCCTGAGTGAAATAACGTCCACGTTATTTCACAGCCATTTTCCACTGCACTTAAGTAACTTATAAGTCACCTATATGTCTAACCTTCACCTGGTGAAGGTTGGGTGCAAAGTTACTTAGTGTGTGGGCACCCTGGCACTAGTCAAGGTGCCCCCACATCGTTCAGGGCAAATTCCCCGGACTTTGTGAGTGCGGGGACACCATTACACGTGTGCACTGTACATAGGTCACTACCTATGTACAGCGTCACAATGGTAACTACTGTAACTTTACATTGCTTGCATTACTTTTCTTGCTATTACCTGCATAATTTTGGTTTGTGTAAATATATCTTGTGTATATAACTTAGCCTCATACTGAGGGTCCTCACTGAGATACTTTTGGCATATTGTCATAAAAATAAAGTACCTTTATTTTTAGTACTTCTCTGTATTGTGTTTTCTTATGATATTGTGCACATGACACCAGTTGTTTAGTAGGAGCTTTACATGTCTCCTAGTTCAGCCTAAGCTGCTTTGCCATAGCTACCTTCTATCAGCCTAAGCTGCTAGAAACACCTCTTCTACACTAATAAGGGATAACTGGACCTGGCACAAGGTGTAAGTACCTCTGGTACCCACTACAAGCCAGGGCAGCCTCCTACAGTACAGACATGTGCTTCTAATTAGGTGTGGTGACTCATCCACATGTAGAAACTCAACTGCTTTCCTTATTGGCTATAAATAGCAGAGTGAAGCATGCCTCCCTGCTTGGCTTTATTTTGCTTCCTGATCTCAGCACCTGATTTGGCAGTCC
Organism: Pleurodeles waltl; assembly: GCF_031143425.1. NCBI lineage: Eukaryota > Metazoa > Chordata > Amphibia > Caudata > Salamandridae > Pleurodeles > Pleurodeles waltl. The sequence continues at coordinate 755,094,124 of NC_090449.1, read as the reverse complement.
AGCCCCTGCTGTCATCCTCGTATTCAGGACTTTTGAGGCAATTCTTTGCTTCGTTGCTGTACCAGCTGACAACAGGCATTCCTCCAGCACTCCGGAAAAGACTGCAGCTTAGTGACTAGTATTCTCCAGGTAGTTTGTTCTTTGAGCGCCACGCTTTCCTAGAACAGCTGGTGTATTTCAGACCTCATATTTTCGCAGAGTGCTTATCTTGAAGAGACAAATGCATTTCTGAACATTCTACATTATTATTGTAGTTACTTGCCTAAATGCGCTTCAGGAAATCTGCATGCGCTCAAGTACTACAAAAATTGACAGCGCAATTTTAAAAGAGCACTTACGTGACTTTTCTTTCTCTAATAGCATAACTCTTGGATTTGAATTGTGTCATTCGTGCCTGTGTTTCAGCTGTGAGGAATTTGCTTTTGAAGGGTTTTTCACACACACAGTAAAACCAAACCAAACTGTGCCACCCTAACTGTTTAAACCCAGAGTGGACATTTGTATTTCTTGGATTGTTTTTGTTCCTTCTAGTTTAACCCTATGCATGCAGGAAAGTTACATGTGATATAATGAATGCCCTTGTTTGTCTTTCTTGTGCATGATAAGTGCAACCACAGTTCTAATTGTAGTGTGAACAGTGAATCTCTGTGAAGCCAGCCCTGGTGTCCCAGTACTTATTGTTAGGGTACTCAGTTTGGGTTTTTGGTAATGCAGTGCTAATAATTGTGCCAACAGTTAGTTTTATCCAAGAAAAGTGCTGGAGCATCCCGGTGTTCTTCTACCTCTCCCGTGCCCATATCCGAAAGAGAGATTCAGTTTCAAGGAAGTTGAGTACTCTAACTCTACTATCACTCTGTCAACAACGACCTGCCCCCTCGAAGATACAGGGTGCCTGGCTGGACCGGCAAGATCTGGCAGTGTTTTTTCTCTTTCTCTTCCACTCCCCTTTTCCTTTTGGGACACCTGCAGGGGTTTCTGTGTCCACCAGGAAGTGCTGAGAGGTGTTCCAGGAGGTCAGGGGGCATACCACCGCCCCTGCAGACACCCTGCTTTGCAGGTGAGTGGCCCGTCTTGACATAAAGCCAAGCCACAACATACAGGGCTGCTTGGGCGATGGATTACTCAATGGGTACTTTCATAGGTTTAGGACAGTCTTTACCAGCTAATCAGGATGCTCCATCTTTATTAGATTTAACTAGGGCCCTAGTGGGATTACAGAAGGAAGTTCTTTCCTTAAAGCAAGGGAACCTGGAGTTGCACGCTGAACTACAGCAGTATAAACCACAAGACACCCCATGGGGAAGAGTCAAACTAAAACAAAGATCTTCAGTACTACAGGCCCCTCGGTTTGACCCATCTAATCATGTTCCTAGACCCGATTCAGGCCCAACGACTTCCACCACACAACCTATGCAGGTAATGGTCACAACACCAACCCCTGTGCCCTTAGCTCCTCCAGAAAGGTTTTTTGGAGATAGTGCCAAGTTCAACATTTTTCTTAACCAGTGCCAGCTACAGTTTTTGTGTCGGGCTGCTGCATTCCCCAACGATGCTGCAAAGGTAGCTTTTATTATCTCTTATTTGGGAGGCAATGCAGCTAATTGGTCTATTCCGCTGGTGGACCCTATACTATATGATTTCAACCGGTTCAAGGAAGCCTTGCGGAAACTGTTCGCCAAACATCTCTTCGTGCAAGCCAGTGACAATGAGTTGCTGAATTTGCACCAGGAAAACAAGAATCTACTGTCCTATATCACCTCTTTCAATCGGTTGCTGGCAGAGACTGAGCGGCCCGAGGAGAAGAGGACCTCCCTCTTCTATCATGGCCTTCAGGACGATCTCAAGGATGTACTAGCCCAAATTGTGCAACCTCCTACGAGTGTTCCGAGTTCATTCACCTGGTGGTACGATTGGATCACTGCTTGAGTGAACGTAAGGGAGAAAAATTCCGGGGTGACACATGCTTAGTGGTGCTCAAAACTGAGAAAAAGGAGTCCGCCATTCCCACTTATGATACACCTGAGCCAATGCAAATTTTCAGTGTGCGGAGCCCACTATCTAAGGAAGAGAAAGAACGTAGGAAAAAATTGAAACAGTGTTTACACTGCGGTAAGGCAGGGCATTTTGTTCGGGAATATCCCAACAAGCCTACTGCTCCAAAGAAAGCCATTGGAGCGGTAACAAGGCCTGAATTCTCTAATCCTGACCAGTCGGAAAAACTAACTGGCTCGATAACGTCTGAGACCATTTTATCTAGCACTTCTTTCAATATGGTCTCACATCTTCTGGCTAATACCACCAATCCAGTACCTTGATATCTAACTCTTATTGTGATGTTAGTGTTGTTCCTTCAGGTTCATAAGGTCATTCCCATATTGCTTGACTCTGGGGCTGCAAGAAACTTTTTAGACTTGGGTTTGGCTAAAACCCTAAATATTATGACTATCAGAAAAGGCGTCCCTGAACCAGTCAGAGCCGTGGATGGCTCAGAATTGTTCTCTGAGCTTATCGTTTATCAAACAACACCCTGGTCCATGCTTTGTGCAAACTACCATATAGAACAAATTCAGTTTGACCTCATAGATACCCCAGTATTTGGAGCCATTTTGGGGATACCCTGGCTTCAGTTACACAATCCCAAAATTTGCTGGGCAGCAAGGACATTGACATTAGACTCTCAACATTGCTGGCACTCCTGTTACCAAGACAAACCATTACTAGTGACACCCTTGCATTGTGGGTCCAAACATAGTAAGGCTATCAAGCCGGACGACACACTGGCCATTCCTGCACCGTATAAAGATTTCCATGATGTCTTTAGTGAACAGAAGGCCACCCAGCTGCCGTCACATAGGTCAGACGATAGTCGTATAGACTTGATTCCAGGGGCAATGCTACCATGTAGTAGGCTGTATGCTCTTTCTGACTGACAATTGATACCTGCAAGACTACCTGGATGATCTATTGGCTAAGGGTTTAATTCGTCATTCAAGGTCACCAGTATCATCGTCTTTGAACTTCGTGCCCAAGAAGAATCCCGAGCTGCGCGCCTGTATAGATTATCGCAAAGTGAACAAAGTGATCATAAAATAATTGTATCCTCTTCCGTTGATCCCGGTACTTTTAATTCAGGTACGTCAGTCGACCATTTATACTAAACTCGACCTCCGGGGTGCCTACCACTTGATCCGAGTGATGAAGGGAGATGAGTGGAAGACGGCGTTCCGAACTAAATTCGGATCCTTCGAGTACACAGTGATGCCCTTTGGGTTGTGTAACGCTCCTGCAGCGTTTCAATTTTTCATTAATGAAGTGCTGCAGGAGTTTCTGGATATCTGTGTAGTGGTATATATAGACGACATTTTGATCTATTCGTCTTCCACTGAGGAACATATAGGGCATGTAAGAGCGGTTTTACAACAGCTTCGTGAGCATCATCTCTTCGCTAAGCTGGAAAAATGTTTTTTTCACGCCTCAACTGTAGAATTCCTGGGATATGTGATCACTCCCGATGGAATTTCCATGGATAGGTACAAGGTACAGGCCATCCTGGATTGGGTAGACCCAAGATCCATCAAGGAAGTGCAACAGTTTTTGGGCTTTGCTAATTTTTATCAGAGATTTATACCCCACTTTTCTACCATGGTATCTCCTATAACTCATCTCCTACCAAAGGGGGTTAAGTTCATCTGGGATGCAGAAGCTGAAAAGCCTTCCAACATCTTAAAAACACATTCACTGAAGCACCCATTCTCCATCATCCTGACCGGGCTCAGCCATTTTTCGTGGAAGCAGACGCCTCCCAAATGGCAGTGGGTGGTGTCTTGTCCCAACGAGAGCCTGAGTCTGGGCAATTCCATCCAGTAGCTTACTTCTCAAAGAAATTCCTACCGCCAGAGCAAAATTACACTGTGGCAGAGCGGGAACTTCTGGCCATCAAGCTTGCCTTCCAGGAATGGCATCACCACCTACTAGGAGCTAGACACACCGTAACTATTTACACAGATCACTGTAATTTACAGTTTTTTCAAGCGACCAAGGCCCTGACACCTTGTCAATTACACTGGCTTCTATTCTTTAACAAGTTTGACTTCATAATCACCCATAGGCCTGGTACTACACAACAAAAAGCAGACACGTTGTCTAGGATGGGTTGCTCCTCTGATGTTGCGCTAGAACAGGTCAGAAGCCCCCACTTCCGAAGAGTTCCTTGAGAAAATACAGGTAGCCCAACACAAGGTTCCCTGTTCAACTGATGGGTATGGAAAAGAGGGTTAACTATACCATGCTGTTCAGTTGTTCTTCCCTACCAAAGAATTACGGGATACAGTGTTACATGGGGTCATGATTCTGTCCTCGCAGGTTACCCGGGTGAGAAAAAGATGTTAGATCTCTGTCAAAGATGGTTTTGGTGGCCCACACTTGTGCAGGATGTCAGAAGCTACGTCCAGACTTGTTCCACCTGTGTTCGGGCTAAAACCCCACATACTCCAGCCACAGGATTGTTACTTCCTGTAGGAGGCTGTACTTATATCACTTAGCACTATATCATAAGAAAACACAATACTCAGAGTTACCAGAAATAAAGGTACTTTATTTTAGTGACAATGTGCCAAAAGTATCTCAGAGGATATACTCCCTTAGGAGGTAAGTAATATACACAAAATATACACACACAACCAAAATCAGGTAAGTAAACAGTTAGAAAAGTAGTGCAAACACTCTAGAACACAATAGAATGCAATAGGAGAAAATAGGCCTAGGGGCAACACAAACCATATACTCCAAAAGTGGAATGCAAACCACAAATGGACCCCAGGCCTAGTGTAGTGTGTAGAGGTCGCTGGGAGTGTAAGAAAACACTAAGGGTGTCCAAGATACCCCACCCCAAGACCCTGAAAAGTAGGAGTAAAGATGCCCTACCACCCCAGAAAGACACTAAAGTCGAGATAGGGGATTCTGTAAAGACAACAACTGACTGCAAAGCACTGAAGACGGATTCCTGGACCTGAGGACCTGTAAAGGAAGGGGACCAAGTTCAAGAGTCACGCAAGTGTCCACGGGTGGACAGGAGCCCACTAAACTCCGGATGAAGGTGCAAAAGGGCTGCCTCTGGGTGGAAGAAGCCAAAGATTCTGCAACAACTGAAGGTGCCAGGAACTTCTCCTTTGGTCAGAAGATGTCCCACGGCGTGCTGGAGGATGCCAAGTTGTTTCCACGCAGAAAGACTGCAAACAAGCCTTCCTAGCTGCAAGAGTCGCAGTTGAAGGTTTTGGGTGCTGCCCGGGCCCAGGAAGGACCAGGAGGTCGCCCCTTGGAGGAGGAGACAGAGGGGCGCTCAGCAACACAGAGAGCCCATGCAGAAGCAGGCAGCACCCGCAGAAGCACCTGAACAAGCATTCAGAAGATCTGAGCACGACGGTCGACTCACCACAACAAAAGGGAGTCCCACAAAGTCGGAGTCCAACTCAGTGAGTTGGGCAATGCAGGACTGAGTGCTGGGGACCTGGGCTAGGCTGTGCACAAAGGAAGTCTTGCAAAAGTGCACAGAAGCCCGAGCAGCTGCAGTTCATGCAGTTCACAGGATTACTGTCTGGCGTGGGGAGGCAAGGACTTACCTCCACCAAATTCGGACAGAAGGGCCACTGGACTGTCAGGGACACTTGGATCCAGCTCCTGTGTTCCAGGGACCACGCTCGTCAAGATGAGAGGGGACCCAGAGGATTGGTGATGCAGAAGTTTGGTGCCTGCGTTGGCAGGGGGAAGATTCTGTCGACCCACAGGAGATTTCTTCTTGGCTTCCAGTGCAGGCTGATGGCAGACAGCCCTCAGAGCATGCACCACCAGGAAACAGTCGAGAAAGCTGGCAGGATGAGGCGCTACAGTGTTGCTGGTAGTCTTCTTGCTACTTTGTTGCAGTTTTGCAGGCATCCTGGAGCAGTCAGAAGTCAGCAGTCGATCCTTGGCAGAAGTCGAAGAGGGAAGTGTAGAGGAACTCTGGTAAGCTCTTGAATTCGTTATCTGGTGAGATACCCACAGGAGAGACCCTAAATAGCCCTCCGAGGAGTATTGGCTACAGAGAAAGGGAAGCACCTATCAGGAGGGGTCTCTGACGTCACCTGCTGGCACTGGCCACTCAGAGATGTCCATTGTGCCCTCACACCTCTGCATCCAAGATGGCAGTGGTCTGGGACACACTGGAGGAGCTCTGGGCACCTCCCCTGGGAGGTGCTGGTCAGGGGAGTGGTCACTCCCCTTTCCTTTGTCCAGTTTTGCCCCAGAGCAGGGCTGGGGGAACCCTGAACCGGTGTAGACTGGCTTATGCAAGGAGAGCACCATCTGTGCCCTTCAAAGTATTTCCAGAGGCCAGGAGAGGCTACTCACAAAGTCCGGGGAATTTGCCCTGAACGATGTGGGGGCACCTTGGCTAGTGCCAGGGTGCCTTCACACTAAGTAACTTTGCACCTAACCTTCACTAAGTGAGGGTTAGACATATAGGTGACTTATAAGTTACTTAAGTGCAGTGAAAAATGGCTGTGAAATAACATGGACGTTATTTCACTCAGGCTGCAGTGGCAGTCCTGTATAAGAATTGTCTGAGCTCCCTATGGGTGGCAAAAGAAATGCTGCAGGGTGGTCCAGTGTGCCAATCAGAATTGGTAAAATTAGTCACTAGCCTGCAGTGACAATTTTTAAAGCAGAGAGAGCATAAACACTGAGGTTCTGGTTAGCAGAGCCTCAGTGATACAGTTAGGTACCACACAGGGAACACATATAGGGCACAAACTTATGAGCACTGGGCCCTGGCTAGCAGGATCCCAGTGAGACAGTAAAAACACTCTGACATATACTCACAAACAGGCCAAAAGTGGGGGTAACAAGGCTAGAAAGAGGCCACCTTCCTAAATTTCCCATGTCAATTCCGGTGGCCCCATGGCATACCATAAGTATGGATTTTATTTCTGATCTCCCAGCTTCCAATGGACACACTGCCATATGGGTGGTTGTAGATTACCTAACTAAAATGGCTCATTTTGTTCCATTAAAATGCCTCCCTACGACTTCCAAGCCCACCATGATTGTTTCCGATAGTGGCACCCAATTTATATCATGGTTTTGGCGTATCTGTTCCTCTATCGGTATGGACGTCCGCTTGTCCTCTGCATATCATCCACAAACGGATGGGCAGACGGAACATGCGAACCAATCGCTGGAGCAAATCCTGAGATGTTACATTGACTTATGGTCTACTGAGTGGGATAAGGCTTAACCTCTTGTTGAATTTGTAATAACAACAGTGTCCACATGGCTACAGGAGTATTCCCATTTTGCTGTTTGTTTGGTCTGCACCCAAGAATGCTACCTATGACTGGGTCCCGAACATCCACAAGAGTCCAATCAGTACAGAAACACAATAAAGAGTTACAGGAGATTCAAAAACAAGTAGAACACTATTTAAAACTCTACCAAGCTCAAGTAAAAAAACAAGCAGATAAAAGAAGGAGGCCTGCTCCTTCTTATCAGATAGGAGATCAGGTGTGGCTCTCATCAAAAAATCTCCATCTTGCAGGATCCAGAAAATTAAAACCCCAATTTCTAGGCCCCTTTCTTATTGCCAAAATCATCAATCCTGTGGTAGTAGAACTGGCATTGCCACATGATTTCAAGGTACACCCTGTGTTTCATGTGTCGTTGCTCCGTCCTTATTACCCTGATACCCGCAATGCCCCACCACCTCCCCCAGTAAAAGTACACAGGCAATAGGAATTTGAAGTGGCCAAAACTCTTGACTCCAGGCCCATCCGTGGCGTTGTACACTATTTATTAGTTTGGAAAGGCTATAGGCCTGAGGACAATTCCTGGGAACCCGCGTCCACAGTTCATGCTCCACGTCTTACAAAAAAAATCCATCTCCTGCACCCTTCCAAGCCCCGCCCTTTGAGAGGGTCCTTGGTGGGGAGGACTGTCAGAAAACCCCAAGGTGCCTCCTGCGTTATCTGTCAGCATCCCCAGGGATTAGGGTTAAATCATATCTCTGTTCTTGGTTAAACCTTCATGTTTCTAAGTAAACATAATGTGCTGTATTACACAATTGGTTTTTACCAATGCTTGTTTGCTAATGGCCCACACACTAAGTAACTTGGCACCCAACCTTCACTAAGTGAAGGTTAGACATATAGGTGACTTATAAGTTACTTATGTGCAGTGGTAAATGGCTGTGAAATAACGTGGACATTATTTCACTCAGGTTGCAGTGTAAGAATTGTCAGAGCTCCCTATGGGTGGCAAAAGAAATGCTGCAGCCCATAGGGATCTCCTGGAACCCAATACCCTGGGTACCTCAGTACCATATACAAGGGAATTATATGGGTGTACCAGTATGCCAATGTGAATTGGTATATTTAGTCACTAGCCTGTTAGTGACAAATTTGGAAAGTAGAGAGAGCATAACCACTGAAGTTCTGGTTAGCAGAGCCTCAGTGAGACAGTTAGTCACCACACAGGGAACACATACAGGGCACATACTATGAGCACTGGGGCCCTGCCTGGCAGGGTCCCAGTGACACAAGGACTAACACAACATATATACAGTGAAATATGGGGGTAACATGCCAGGCAAGATGGTACTTTCCTACAGTAGGCATGCAAGTGGTATAGAATGACCTATTTTAGGAACGTACAGATAAGTATTCTCACACCCAAAATAAACATCACTGGCACAAAGACGCTTAAAGTTTGGGATCCCAAAACAAGTGCTCTCTTGAAATGGGGCCTACACAAAGTAATGGTATATATTGAATTTGGCCCGCAGAGGAACCTTTATGGAAATGTTATGGTCTGGCGTACATGAAAATCCTCAGAGTCCAGCTAAGGCTTATTTGAAAGTAGCAATAAGCAGACTTCATTTGCATGCTATCTGGGACGGCTCTCTTTCACTGGCTTAAAAAAAATAGTAAACACCCTGGTTAAAAAGATTTCTCTGCTGAAGACAAAGCCACGTTTTCATAGAGGTTGCATGTTTGGATGATTATCGGCAGCTATAGGATACTAAAGCGGCAACCCCTATCTTGGTCAAACCTAGGCACTTTAACTGAAGTTAAGACAGATGAGATATAGATTTGGGATCACATTGTAGAGATTAGCTCACAACCTTGGAATCGTCAGCGAAAGAGGGCATTATGCATTTCATCTGCATCTAACTGACATTAATGAAGGAAAGAAGAAGGCAATTGAGGATCCCCTTTCTCGAATGCAGACTGCGTACCTGCCGGAACGTTCTGATCCCCTGCTTCAGTCTCGATGATATTATTCTCATCTGCAACCTTGTGAAGTTTTTAATATCTGCTGAGTCCAGATTAAAAGCTTGGAACCCGCAGTCCAGAGCCAATGATGTTAGTCAAGATCTCGGTCCTGATTAGGATGATATCAACATCAAATCTTTCTAATTCTCAACAAAAGCTGTTTAGCTAGGCACCTGACAAACTCTTTGTCAATATGTCCCTTTCTCTTTTAATTGTCTTCCTTGAGTAATTATACGACATATCTTTTCTTAGCGAAGTCTATTACACTTTACCTATAATACAGGGTCGGTTTTTAGATGAGTTTTTTAGATTGCTTACTTTGGCACTTTATTATTTATATAGGAAGGACTTTTTGATATGCCTGTTGCACTTTAGTTTTTATATTGAATCTGTTTTTAGATAGGACTTATGTAAATTGTTCATTTTTGCATCTCAGTATTTATACATGATGTATTTTTAGAAGACAGCTACACTTTAGTTTTGACACTGGGATTGCATTTTACTATGTCTATGGCACAATTAGCCTTTCAGTGTTCTTTGCAGCACTCATATAATCTTTTTTCGTTATATTAGAAATATATAGCATAGGACATACACTGTTCCGCCCACTGACCCAGCAGGAAACTCCTAATTGGGCCCGCGGGAAGGGGACCTCACTGGCTGTTACATGACTGTGGGAGTTTGGCGGACGGCCTTTTCCGTCCGCCAAAGTCATAATGACTCTCTATATTCCTCTTTATCTAATTCTTGCAGATTCCTTTTCATCTCTGATTTTTCACTTTGTGACTGTTTTTCCATCTTTCTTTTCTTATTTCATCGTCTTCTTTATGTTTTTGGCCCTCATTACAACCCTGGTGGTCGGTGTTAAAGCGGCAGTAATACCGCCAACAGGCCGGCGTAAAAAAAATGGGATTACAACCATGGCGGAAATCGCCAACATAGACAGCCACTTTAACACTCCAACCGCCACGGCGGTAGAAACAAATTGCGCGGAGGACACCGCCAACAGACAGGTGGGAGACAAAGTACCGCCCACTGTATCACAAGAGGCCTATCCGCCACCTTTTCCGGGGAGGAACCAATGCTATCAAAAGCACGGCGGAAAGAGTACACAAAAGGGAAAACACTCACCTCTCAATACCCAACAAGGAACCAGGACACCATGGAGCCCGAACTACACGTACTGCCCATGTTAGTTTACCTCCTCTTCTACCCTACCAGGAGTGCAAGCGGCGGCGGCGGCGGCGACAGCAACCACGGTGAGTACTGCACCTACAACACAGGGGAGGGGGGAGGAAAGAGAATGACACACACACGCAACACCCCCACCCTCACACACAACAACATACACACAAATACATGCAGCAACATTACTTATACACTCCCCCACCCCCTGGAGGAACGCAAGGGGAAAAGGAAATGATTGTAACCATTGTAATCATTAAAAATCCATTAGTCAAAAGTCAAAACTCAGTATATTTAAATATGTACACCAACTACACAAGTCTGGATAGTGTACAACTCATTGTCCGTGGACCACTGGGCCCAAAATGCATGGGCGAGGCCCACACATGATACCTGACTAGAAACGGAGAGAACACTGCTGGGGCATCAGATCGAAAATATACAGGCACCTCAGGCGGAGGGGGAGGGTGGCACCTCAGCCTGATTAACGCACGACGCCACTGCAGCACGAGGGGGATCCATGCCCATTGATGTCTCCTGGGGAGTGCAAAGCCACAGTCTCTCAAGTCTCTCCAGTGGGTGGTTTGCCCACTGCTTTATCCTGGGGAGTGCAAAGCCACAGTCTCTCAAGTGGATAACAGTCTCCACTGGTTCTGGAGGGGGCTTTGTGCCCAGAGTGCTTCATCCTGCCAAGGACTAAGGTAGTGGATGCCTTTCTCCACTGGTTCTGGGGGGGGGGGGTGCTTTGTGCCCAGAGTGCTTCATCCTGCCAAGGACTGAGGTAGTGGATGTATCTCTCCACTGGTTCTGGAGGGGGCCTGGTGCCCAGAGTGCTTCATCTTGCCAAGGACTGAGGTAGTGGATGCCTTTCTCCACTGGTTCTGGAGGGGGCCTGTTGCCCAGAGTGCTCCACGTGCAGTGTGGCCAGTACAGTTCCCTCACCTGGGTGTGCGTGCCACGAGAGTTGCGTGGTTCAGGTAGCATGATAAGCCATGGAGGCAGCGAAATACCCCACACTAGTGCGGCTGCGCCTTCCACCTGCAGCTGTAAACAGTGATGAAAGAAATGCCTCATGGAAGCTGCCCAGGGACCAGGAACTCTCCTCCAGCCTCAAACGACTGACCACTGGGGATGGTAGCCATGTCAGCGGTGGTGCCTGTGTCTGAGGGCGCCACGGGGCCGGAGGCGGTGCTTGCGGCGGTGTCTATTGCGGCAGTGCTGGCGGCGATGCTAGCGGTGGTGCATGGCTCAGCACCTGTAGAGGGACACAGCAGGACGTTTCCTGCAGCCTTGGATGGCTACCCACTGGGGAAGAGGCTGGGGACTGTCACTGAGGCTGTAGACCTGCCAGGGGCAGTGCAGGTGGCGGTGGTTGCAGCAGTGCCTGTCGCAGCGGTGCTTGCGGAGGTGTCTGTTGCGCCGGTGCTGGCGACGGACATGGGTCAGCACCTGCTGAGGGACACAGCAGGACGTCTCCTGCAGCCTCGGACAGCTGCCCACTGGGTAAGAGGCTGGGGACTGTCGTTGAGGCTGTAGATGTGCCGGGGTTGGGGAAGGTGGCGGTTGTGGTGGCGGGGCAGCTAGCGGTGTTCGCCGCCATACAGGTTGGCGTGGTCATGGACAGAAAGTGTGACACTGGTCCCTCAGTCGGTGCCACCATGCCCTCTCCTGACCTGCTCTTCAGCTTTTGGCCCTTCCCCAGCTTTGATGGTGCCGCAGTTGTCTTGCCACTATCCCCTTTGGTTTTTGGTGAGCCCTTGGTGGCTGGTACTTTCGGCTTCTCCCTCCAGGAAGTGAGCACCTTTTTCACCTTGGCAGGTGGCGGAATGTCCTTGCCCTCGCTATGTGGTACACTGGCAGCCCTGATGTGTGGCGCACTTAATGACCCCGCAGTTTCTGGCACCACTGTGCCTGGGGATTTGGTGGCTGAGGTGCTGGGCTGGGACCTGGAAAGCCTGGCCCTAGGGGAAGAACGGAGGGGAGGTGAAGGGAAGAGGTCAAGGTTTGCCAGGAAAAGTTTTTTAGACACACTGGGACGGGAAGATGGAGGGGGTTTGGGAGTGGAGGTAGAGGTAGTGGTTGTAGGAGGTGTATGTCTGCTGAATTTGGGTGAAGGTGCATGGGCCAGAGGCTGTTGTGAGGTGGATCTCTGTTGGGTGGGTGTGTGCCTGCGTTTGTGTACTTTGGGAGGAGGGCTCACTGACACACTGGGAGAGGACACTGAGGATGTGTGAATGGTAGCGGGGGTGGGGGGTGGTGAGTGCACGTGAGTGGTGTGTGGTGATGGGCGTGCTGGTGATGGAGGCAGTGGCTGAAGATGTAGTGCATGCAGGTGTGAGTGGAGACGAGACAGGGAGGGAGGAGGAGGACGTGGGGGAGGGGGACACAGTGGAGGCAATGGATGTTGCTGTGTCTGCATGGGGATGGTGCTTGTGTGAGTGCCTGTGGGATGTGTGGTGCTTATGTTTGCCAGAGCTTCCCTTGTGTGTTGAGGTGTGTGCATGCTGGTCTGATGGTGTACTTGGGATAGGCTGAGGTACAGGGGTGTGGGTCTGGGTGGAGGAAGTTGGAGGGAGGAGGCTAGAGACAGGGACAATGGCTGCCATCAGTGCTGAGGCCAGAGTCTGAAAAGCTCACTGAAGGGCTGCCTGACCAGAGTGAATGACCTCCAGCTATGCATTGGTTTGTTGCAACTGCCTCACTACACCCTGGATGGCATTCAAAATGGTAGACTGCCCAACAGTGAGGGACCTGAGGAGGTCAATGACCTCCTCACTGAGGGCAGCAGGTGTTACAGGGGCCTGGGGTGAAGGAGATGTCCACCCTCCTGGGTGAGCGGGCACGGGGCACACGCTGAGGGGCTGCTGGGAGGGCGGTGCTGGTAGGGGGGTGGCGGCTGTACTTGTTGATGCGGTGGCCCGCCACCGCAAGGGAGCTCCCATCGGAGGAGGAGTCTGAACCAATGCTCCCCTTTGGTTTTTGGTGAGCCCTTGGTGGCTGGTACTTTCAGCTTCTCCCTCCGGGAAGTGAGCACCTTTTTCACCTTGGCAGGTGGCGGAATGTCCTTGCCCTCGCTATGTGGTACACTGGCAGCCCTGATGTGTGGCGCACTTAATGACCCCGCAGTTTCTGGCACCACTGTGCCTGGGGATTTGGTGGCTGAGGTGCTGGACTGGGACCTGGAAAGCCTGGCCCTAGGGGAAGGACGGGGGGGGGAGGTGAAGGGAAGAGGTCAAGGTTTGCCAGGAAAAGTTTTTTAGACACACTGGGACGGGAAGATGGAGGGGGTTTGGGTGTGGAGGTAGAGGTAGTGGTTGTAGGAGGTGTATGTCTGCTGAATTTGGGTGAAGGTGCATGGGCCAGAGGCTGTTGTGAGGTGGATCTCTGTTGGGTGGGTGTGTGCCTGCGTTTGTGTACTTTGGGAGGAGGGCTCACTGACACACTGGGAGAGGACACTGAGGATGTGTGAATGGTAGCGGGGTGGTGAGTGCACGTGAGTGGTGTGTGGTGATGGGCGTGATGGTGATGGAGGCATGGCTGAAGATGTAGTGCATGCAGGTGTGAGTGGAGATGAGACAGGGAGGGAGGAGGAGGACGTGGGGGAGGGGGACACAGTGGAGGCAATGGATGTTGCTGTGTCTGCATGGGGATGGTGCTTGTGTGAGTGCCTGTGGGATGTGTGGTGCTTGATGTTTGCCAGAGCTTCCCTTGTGTGTTGAGGTGTGTGCATGCTGGTCTGATGATGGTGTACTTGGGATAGGCTGAGGTACAGGGGTGTGGGTCTGAGTGGAGGAAGTTGGAGGGGGGAGGCTAGAGACAGGGACAATGGCTGCCATCAGTGCTGAGGCCAGAGTCTGAAAAGCTCGCTGAAGGGCTGCCTGACCAGAGTGAATGACCTCCAGCTATGCATTGGTTTGTTGCAACTGCCTCACTACACCCTGGATGGCATTCAAAATGGTAGACTGCCCAACAGTGAGGTACCTGAGGAGGTCAATGACCTCCTCACTGAGGGCAGCAGTTGTTACAGGGGCAGGGGCTGAGGTGCCTGGGGCGAAGGAGATGTCCACCCTCCTGGGTGAGCGGGCACGGGGCACACGCTGAGGGGCTGCTGGGAGGGTGGTGCTGGTAGGGGGGTGGCGGCTGTACCTGTTGATGCGGTGGCCCGCCACCGCAAGGGAGATCCCATCAGAGGAGGAGTCCGAACCAATGCTCCCCTTTGGTGAGCCCTTGGTGGCTGGTACTTTCGGCTTCTCCCTCCGGGAAGCTCCCTCCTGTTCCGGTGCCAGTGCTTCTCTGCCTGATGATGCTATTGCACACAAAAACAGGGAGACCACGAAAAGGGGGGGAGGGAGTCAGAAGAAAGACATGTTCAGTGCATGCAACACCACTACCGTTGGCGGACACAACACACAGGGAGCAGCCCTCTGCACTACGCCATGCACTAACAGCTCCTAGAAATTTCAGCTGACCATGGGGTACGAGGCCTAAGACCAATTGCTGGACTCCTGGAAGTCACAGGAGCCTGACTAGGTGTAGATGGCTCTTACCACTGGTGGGGGTGGGGTGCCACATAGCCTGCCTCACAAGGGACCTTGCCTACCAAGCTTGCCCTGGCCTAGGGAAACCCACTACCCACCTCCCCCACCCACACACCTCGTAATACGCGCAGAGTCAGCTGAATGAGAGTGTACTCACCCCCTTGTGGCTGCTGTGATGCCCTCAAGTGCCCATCCAACTCCGGATAGGCCACCGCCAGGATCCAGAACATCAGGGGGGTCATGGTGCGACGTGCACCCCTCCCACGTTGGGGGTCTACTACAGACAGAGCACCCACTGCCGGAAACGATGGGAGGACATTCGCCGCTGGAGCAAGAAGACGGCGGAGTCTCAGCTGGGGATGGCCTCCCAACGTGGGAGGGGTGTCTGTCGCACCATGGCCCCCCTGATGTTCAAGATCCTGGCGATGGCCTAACCGGAGTTGGATGGGAGCTTGAGGGCATCACAGCAGACGCAAGGGGGTGAGTACACTCTCATTCTGCTGACTTTGCGCGCAGTGGAGGTGTCTGGGTGGGGGAGGAGGGCTGTGGGTTTCCCTAGGCCAGGGCGAGTTCCGTAGGCAAGGCCCCTCCGTAAGGCAGGCCATGTGGCACCCCACCTCTGTAGAGTGCTAAGTACTGCTATTCCTGCCCCTGTGTCATCTATGTGTGCAGATGTCATCCATAGCCTTGTAGGCCATTTCCCAGGAATTGAACAGTGGAGCCCAAGAGCGTGGCGTAGTGCAGGGGCTTCTGTGTCTGTTGTGTCCGCCAACGGTAGCGGTAATCCATGCACTCAACATGTCTTTCTTCTGTCACCCCCCCACTTTTTGTGGTCTCCCTGTTCTGGTGTGCATTAGCATCATCAGGCGGAGGAGCAGTGGCACCGGAGCAGGAGGGAGCTGCATCCCACATGGCCCTGGAGGGCGAGACTACAGACTCGGAATTCACCAGTGGGACGGAGGGCGAGGGGTTCTCCACTGCGGGGACAGGAGCTGACACCAGCGACACGGACTCGACCTCTGATGGGAGCTCCCTTGTGGTGACGGCAACATCTGTGCCCCCCGCATCTACAGGTACAGCCGCCACCCCCCCTACCAGCACTGCCCTCCCAGCAGCCCCTCTGCCTTCGCCCCGTGCCTGCTCACCCAGGAGGGTGGGCATCACCTTCGCCCCAGGCACCTCAGGCCCTGCCCCAGTCACCCCTGCTGCCCTCAGTGAGGAGGCCATTGACCTCCTCAGGTCCCTCACTGTTGGGCAGTCTACCATTTTGAATGCCATCCAGGGTGTAGAAAGGCAGTTGCAACAAACTAATGCATTCCTGGAGGGCATTCATTCTGGTCAGCCGGCCCTTCACCGAGCTTTTCAAACTCTGGCCTCAGCACTGATGGCAGCCATTGTCCCCGTCTCTAGCCTCCCCCCTCCAACTTCCTCCACCCAGACCCAATCCCCTGTACCTCTGCCTATCCCAAGCACACCATCAGACCAGCCTGCACACACCTCAACACACAAGGGAAGCTCAGGCAAACATAAGCACCACACATCCCACAGGCACTCACGCAAGCAACACACACATGCAGACACACCAACATCCACTGCCTCCACTGTGTCCCCCTCCTCGTCGTCTCCCTCCTCCATCCCAGTCTCGTCTACACTCATACCTGCATGCACTACCTCTACAGCCACTATGTCCCTCTCCAGCACACCCACCACCACACCCCGCTCACGTGCAGTTACCACCCCCACTACCATTCACACGTCCCCTGTGTCCTCTCCCAGTGTGTCTGGGACGCCTCCTCCCATGATACAAAAACGCAGGCACACACCCACCCAACAGCCATCCACCTCACGACAGCTTCCAGCGCATGCACCTTCACCCAAAGTCAGAAAACAAACACCTCCTACAACCACCACCTCTTCCTCCACTCCCAAACCTCCTCCAGCTACCCGTCCCAGTGTGTCCCAAAAACTTTTCCTGTCCACCCTTGACCTTCTTCCCACACCTCCCCCACCCCGTCCATCTCATAGGTCCCGAAGTAGCACCTCAGCCAAAACATCTCCGGGACCAGTGGTGCCTGTAGTCACCGGTATGTGGAGTGCACCGGCCACCAGGACAGCCAGTGTGGCACGGAGCCACAACACAGACAGTCCCCCACCTGTGAAGCATCAGAAGTTGGCCAGTGACCGGCGGGAGAAGGGGGAAGACTCCAGCCACCAAAGCCGCTTCCAGGGGTCCCGGTGGGAGTGTGGAGTCAGCTCTGACACCTTCCAAGGTGGGGAAGGGCCACAAGAAACCCAGCAAGTCTGGGAAGAGCTACACGGCGGAGAAGACCGCCATCATCCCTGCTGGCCAGGAGGCCACCGTCAGCCCCAGCCCAGCTGCCCAGGAGGCCACCGCCAGCCCCAGCCCAGCTGCCCAGGAGGCCACTGCCAGCCCCAGCCCAGCTGCCCAGGAGGCCACCGCCAGCCCCAGCCCAGCTGCCCAGGAGGCCACCGCCAGCCCCAGCACAGCTGCCCAGGAGGCCACCGCCAGCCCCAGCACTGCTGTCCAGGAGGCCACCGCCAGCCCCAGCCCAGCTGCCCAGGAGGCCACCGCCAGCACCAGCCCAGCTGGGCCATGAAGGACCGCCAGCACCAGCCCCGCTGGGCCATGAAGGACCGCCAGCACCAGCAGCGCTGAACAGGGCACCGCCAACTCAAGCACCGCTGAACAGGGCACCGCCAACTCAAGCACCGCTGAACAGGGCACCGGCAACTCAAGCACCGCTGAACAAGGCACCGCCAACTCAAGCCCCGCTGAACAGGGCACTGCCAACTCAAGCACCGCTGGCCCATGAGCGGCAGGGGCACTGAAGCAACTGGGTCTGTCACGGGGTGATTGATGCACTCTGGACACCAGTCCCCCTCCAGAACCAGTGGAGACATCCATCCACTACCTCTGTCCTTCACAGGATGAAGCACTCTGGGCACCAGTCCCCCTCCAGAACCAGTGGAGACATCCATCCACTACCTCTGTCCTAAACAGGATGAAGCACTCTGGGCACCAGTCCCCCTCCAGAACCAGTGGAGAGATCCATCCACTACCTCTGTCCTTCACAGGATGAAGCACTCTAGGCACAAGTCCCCCTCCAGAACCAGTGGAGACATCCATCCACTACCTCTGTCCTAAACAGGATGAAGCACTCTGGGCACCATGCCCCCTCCAGAACCAGTGGAGACTGCTATCCACTTGAGAGACGGAGGCTTTGCACTCCACAGGATTGAACAGTGGGAAACCCACCCACTGTAGAGACTTGAGAGACTGTGGCTTTGCACTCCTCAGGATTGAACAGTGGGCAACTCACCCACTGTAGAGACTTGAGAGACTGTGGCTTTGCACTCCCCAGGATGGAACAGTGGGCATGTGGCCCCCTCGTGGATTTGGCGACGTGCACTCAATCGGCTGAGGTGCCCCCCTTTCCCCTCCCCCTGAGGTGCCTGTTTAGTTGCTGTCTGATGCCCCTGCAGTGTTCTCTCCATCATGGTCGGGGATCTTGTGTGGGCCTCGCCCATACTGTGTGGTCCCAGTGTTCCACGGACTTTCTTTGTGCAGTACCTGGACTACTATGCCTGGTATATATTTTGTACATGGTGTATATATATATATATATATATATATATATATATATATATATATATATTTCTGCCTACTTGATTGTAATATATTCTGATGGTTCCACTCATTTTCTTTGGTCTTTGCATTCTTCCAGGGGGGTTTGGGGGGTGTAAATGTGATTTATTGATATGCATTAGTGTATGTGTTGTAGTGGGTGTGGGTGGGGGTGAGGGTGGGGGTGTTGCATGTGTGTGTCCCTGTTTTTTCCCTCCGCCTCCCCTGTGTTGTAGGTGCAGTACTCACTGTGGTCTTCGCCACTGGCATTCTTCCTCCTGGTAGAGGAGCAGGAAGACTATCGCAGGTAGGATTTGGAGTTCCGGTTCCATGGTGTCCTCGTTCCTCGTGGAGTGTGTAGAGGTGAGCATTTTCCCTTCGAAATTCCTGTTTCCGCCGTGTTTTTATCCGCGGTGAATCCGCCCCGGAAAAGGTGGCGGATTGGCCTGTCATAATAGTGTGGGCAGTACTTTGGCCTCCGCCTGTCTGTTGGCGGTGTCCGCCGCGCTGTTTGTTTGTACCGCCGTGGCGGTCGGAGTGTTAAAGTGGCTGTCTTTGTTGGCGGTTTCCACCACAGTCGTAAATGCAATTTTGTTTACCGCCTGCCTGTTGGCGGTCTTACCGCTGCTTTAACACCGTCCACCAGGTTTGTAATGACCCTCTTAGTGTGTGGGCACCCTGGCACCACATCGTTCAGGGCAAGTTCCCCGGACTTTGTGAGTGAGGGAACACAATTACACGTGTGCACTATATATAGGTCACTACCTATGTATAGCGTCACAATGGTAACTCCGAACATGGCCACATAACATGTCTATGATCATGGAATTGTCCCCCCAATACGATTCTGGTATTGGGGGGACAATTCCATGATTCCCCGGGTCTCTAGCACAGAACCCAGGTGCTGCCAAACTGCCTTTCCGGGGTTTCCACTGCAGCTGCTGAAGCTACCAACCCCTCAGACAGGATTCTGCCCTCCTGGGGTCCAGGCAGCCCTGGCCCAGGAAGGCAGAACAAAGGATTTCCTCTGAGATAGGGTGTTACACCCTCTCCCTTTGGAAATAGATGTGAAGGGCTGGGGAGGAGTAGCCTCCCCTAGCCTCTGGAAATGCTTTGATGGGCACAGATGGTGCCCATCTCTGCATAAGCCAGTCTACACCAGTTCAGGGATCCCCCAGCTCTGCTCTGGCGTGAAACTGGACAAAGGAAAGGGGAGTGACCACTCCCCTGACCATTACCTCCCGGGGGAGGTGCCCAGATCTCCTTCAGTGTGTCCCAGACCTCTGCCATCTTGAAAACAGGGGTGTTGGGGACACACTGGGTTGCTCTGAGTGGCCAGTGCCAGCAGGTGATGTCAGAGACCCCCTCTGATAGGCTCTTACCTTTCTTGGTAGCCAAACCTCCTTTTCTGGCTATTTAGGGTCTCTCTTCTGGGGAATTCTTCAGATAACGAATGCAAGAGCTCACCATAGGTCCTCTGCATCTCGACTCTTCGACTTCTGCCAAGGATCGACCGCTGACTGCTCCAGGACGCCTGCAAAACTGCAACAAAGTAGCAAGACGACTACCAGCCACATTGTAGCGCCTCATCCTGCCGGCTTTCTCAACTGTTTCCTGGTGGTGCATGCTCTGGGGGTCACCTGCCTTCCCCCTACACTGGAAGCCAAGAAGAAATCTCCTGTGGGTCGATGGAATCTTCCCCCTGCTAACGCAGGCACCAAAAGACTGCATCACCAGTCCTCTGGGTCCCCTCTCATCCTGACGAGCGTGGTCCCTGGAACACGTCAACTCTATCCAAGTGACTCCCACAGTCCAGTGATCCTTCAGTCCAAGTTTGGTGGAGGTAAGTCCTTACCTCCCCACGCTAGACTGCAAACCTGTTTACTGTATGATTTGCAACTGCTCCAGCTTCCGTGCACTCCTCCAAGGATTCCTTTGTGCACAGCCTACCCTGGGTCCCCAGCATTCCGTCCTGCAGTGCTCAACCCTCTGAGTTGGCCTCCGACGTCGTGGGACCCTCCTTTGTGACTCTGAGCCAGCTCTGGTTCACAAATCTTCTAAGTGCCTGCTCCGGTACTTCTGCGGGTGCTGCCTAGTTCTGTGGGGGCTCTCTGAGTTGCTGAGCGCCCCCTCTGTCTTTTCCTCCAAGGGGCGACATCCTGGTCCTTCCTGGTCCCCAGCAGCACCCAAAAACCTCTACCGCGACCCTTGCAGCTAGCAAGACTTGTTCATGGTATTTCTGTGTGGGAACACTTCTGCAACCTTCAGCACACCGTGTCACATCTTCCATCCAAAGGAGAAGTTCCTAGCTCTCTTCGTTGTTGCAGAATCCTAAGCTTCTTCCATCCGGAGGCAGCTTCCTTGCACCTTTAGCTGGGGTTTCCTGGGCTCCTGCCCCCCCTGGACACTATTGCGACTCTTGGACTTGGTCCCCTTGCCTTGCAGGTCCTCAGGTCCAGGAATACGTCTTCAGTGCTTTGCTGGTGTTTGTGGTTCTTGCGGAATCCCCCTATCACGACTATTGTGTCCTTTTGGGGTAGTAGGTGTACTTTACTCCTACTTTTCAGGGACTTGGAGTGGGGTATCTTGGACACCCTGACTGTTTTCGTACAGTCCCAGCAACCCTCTACAAGCTCCCATAGGTCTGGGGTCCATTCGTGATTCGCATTCCACTTTTGGAGAATATGGTTTGTGTTTCCCCTAGACCTATGTTCACCTATTGCATCCTATTGTAATTCTACACTGTTTGCATTACTTTTCTTACTCTTACTTAACTGTTTTGGGTTTGTGTACATATAACCTGTGTATATTACTTACCTTCTTACTGAGGGTACTCACTGAGATCCTTGTGGCATATTGTCATGAAAATAAAGTACCTTTATGTTTAGAAACTCTGGTGGTCATTCTGACCCCCACGGGCGGCGGGAGCCGCCATATGGCCGCTCTGCGGTCGAAAGACCGCGGAGGCCATTCTGGCTTTCCCGCTGGGCAGGCGGGCGACCGCCAGAAGGCCGCCCGCCAGCCCAGCGGGAAACCCCTCCCCACGAGGAAGCCGGCTCCCAATGGAGCCGGCGGAGTGGGTATGTGCGACGGGTGCAGTGGCACCCGTCGCGTATTTCAGTGTCTGCAAAGCAGACACTGAAATACAAAGTGGGGCCCTCTTACGGGGGCCCCTGCATTGCCCATGACATTGGCATGGGCACTGCAGGGGCCCCCAGGGGCCCCACGACACCCCTCACCGCCATCCTGTTCCTGGCGGTCGGAGCCGCCAGGAACAGGATGGCGGTGAGGGGGTCGGAATCCCCCATGGCGGTGCAGCAAGCTGCGCCGCCATGGGGGATTCCCAGGGCAGCGGAAAACCGGCGGGAGACCGCCGGTTTTCCTGGTCTGACCGCGGCCAAACCGCCGCGGTCAGAATGCCCTGCGGGGCACAGCCAGCCTGTTGGCGGTGCTCCCGAATCCCCGGCCCGCCGGGGTCAGAATGACCCCCTCTGTGTATTGTGTTTTCTTTTGATATTTTGCTATATGATATAAGTGGTATAGTAGGAGCTTTGCATGTCTCCTAGTTCAGCCTAAGCTGCTTTGCCATAGCTGCCTTCTATCAGCCTAGGCTCCTGGAAACACCTCTATTCTACTAATAAGGGATAACTGGACCTGCCACAGGGTGTAAGTACCACAAGTTACCCACTATAAGCCAGGCCAGCTTCCTATAAATACTTCCAGTGAGACGCAGGTAAGAAGATGCCACTGCTTCCCACATCTCATTCTATTGTTGGAACTAGCATAAGTGTGTCATTTTCATTTAGTGTATGGACCCTGACTTGTCACTTTGACTTTCCATTTCACAGATCTGGGTCCCACTTTGTGCCCTCTGCTATGTTTACTGCTGGCCTTCAGCTGTGTTACATTGGTATGTGAACAAGTAAATTGACATTGCTTTATTCCATAGTTATTGCAATTAAACATTTGTGAAAGCACAGACTGACTCCAGATTGTTTTGTGATTGAAGTGTGTTTATTCCTGTGCTAATAAATGGAGGGGGTTGTAAAATGGGCTGGGGGATGATGGAGGAATGTCCACCGGCAGAGGTGGAGGGCTGTCCATCGTCCAGGCTAGTGTCAGGGGCCCCTTGTTGTGCCACTGTGTCCCTCCTGGTGTTGACAAGGTCTGCCAGCACCCCTACAATGGTGACAAGGGTGGTGTTACAGGACTTCAAGTCCTCCCTGATCCCAAGGTAGTGTTCCTCCTGCAGTCGCTGGGTCTCCTGAAACTTGGCCAGTAAGGTTGCCATTGTCTCTTGTGAATCATGGTAAGCTCCCATGATGTTAGAGAGTGCCTCGTGGACAGTGGGTTCCCAGGGCCTGTCCTCCTCTGTTGCACAGCAGTCCTCCCAGTTTCCCTGTTATCCTGTGCCTCTGTCCCCTGAACCGTGTGCCCACTGCCACTGCCCCCAGGTCCCTGATTTTCTTGGGTTGGTGAGTTTGCCTGGGTTCCCTGAGGTGGTGGACACACTGCTGATTGACGTGTCCTGGGAGAGAGGGATGGGCCCGCTGGGTGGGTGCTGTGCTGGTGTTTCATGAGGGGGGAGGCTCTGTAGTGGCTTGTGACAGTTTCAGGGGAACCGACTGTCCCGAGGTCCCAGATGGGCCAGGCTGGTCATCTTGATCCAGGCGTGCAGAGCTGCTGTCATCACTGTGGGCCTCTTCTGTGGGGGGACTGAATATGTCTGGCACCTCCTGTCCAGTGACATTGGGTAGGTGTCCTGTTGGGGTGTAAATGCATAATTATTGCATCTGTGTGTGCCATCGTGTGCAATGGGTGGTTGACCCTCTACTCCAGTGCTTGTGTTATTGGCTTGGTCCTTGTGTGATTGGTGATTTTGGGGCATGAGTGAGTCTCTGTAATGGACATGCTTGGGTGAAGGGTGTCCATGCATTGGTGTTACATGCAGGGCTTGGTTTTGGGATATGTGGGTTGTGTTGGTGGGGTATCTGTGGGTTGTTGGGGTGATGGGTGTGAGGGTAAGGGTGGGAGTATGTGATGGCATGCAGGTGGGGTGGGGGGATAAGGTAGTAAAGATTTGCCTTACCAGAGTCCAGTCCTCCTGCTACTCCTGCGAGTCCCTCAGGATGCAGTATTACCAAGACTAGCTCTTCCCATGTTGTTAATTGTGGGGGAGAAGGTGGGGGTCTACCGCCAGTGCTCTGTACAGCAATCTGATGTCTGGAGACCATGGAACGCACCTTCCCCCGTAGGTCGTTCCACCTCTTTCTGATGTCATCCCTAGTTCTTGAATGCTGTCCCACTGCGTTTACCCTGTCGACAATTCTGCACCATAGCTCCATCTTCCTTGCAATGGACATCTGCTGCACCTGTGATCCGAATAGCTGTGGCTCTACCCGGATGATTTTCTCCACCATGACCCTGAGCTCCTCCTGAGAAAACCTGGGGTTTTGTTGAGGTGCCATGATGTGGTGTGGGTGATGTGTGAGGTGGTGTCTGTTGTGATGTGTGAGGGTGTGTGTTGGTGTGTGTTGTTTGAGGTGCGTGGATGTTGTGTAAGTGATGGTGTTGTGTGTCTATGGATGCTGGTGTTGTTTTAGGTAGTGTCTCTCTCTGGTGTGCTTTCAAATTTCTGGTAGTAAGGGTTTGTGGGTGATGTGGGTGTGTGTTTTATATTGGATTGGGTGTGTGGGTGTGGTGTGTGTATGTGCATCAGGTGTGTGTATTTCGAATTGTCCAATGTGGTTGTGTTTTGTATATGTGTGTGTATTTTGAACGCAGCGGTGTGTACTGCCAATGGATTACCGCGTTTGAAAGACCGCCACGTTGATTCGTGGGTCGTGATACTGTGGGCATATTCCTATTGGCGTGACGGTGTAGGTTTTTGTTATCGCCAGTTTATCACTGACCTTTGGTGTGGCGGGCTTGTGTGGGTGTCTGTATTGTGGCGGATTCAAGGCTGTGGGTCGTAATACCTGTAGCGGAATTCCGCGGCAGCAGCGGTATGTTGGCAGTCTTCTGCACGGCCGTAAGCGGGATTTACCGCCAGGGTTGTAATGAGGGCGTTTATCTCTTTTGCTGCAGATCAAGGTCTTTTGAGGTAAAATAAGTGACAGTGCCCAAAAATTAGTACTGGTGGGCCCTGTATGTATTCACCAGCTCAAGTTAAGCAATGCATCACAGACATCATAATTGTAATATTAAACAGACCGAAAGTGTACAGGGTAGGTAATAATTCTAACAATAGTCCGAATTATAAAAGAAAGTTTATTTTTTTCTAAATACTCGAATTCTATAAACCCATAAATTAATCCCAATATAATCTGAATTATGATTATACGTAGGCCACACAAAACCTGCACCACATTTAAAAGAAAACATTATCAAACATTTAAGGGAATGTGTGTCTTTTTTGTTGATAAATTAGACTATGGATTTTAGTATAAGCACTACGCATTTTAGTTTTGATTTATTTTAGTAATTTAAGGAATGTGCATTCTTGTTAATAATTTGCAACTTCAATCTGATTGGGCCGAATGTAAATGAACTTGGAAATTGTAACTCCACTGCTAATCATTAGATTTTGGACATAAGTTCTAGGCACTTTGCATATTAGCTTTATTTTTCTTATGCACTAATACTGAATTCAGTCCAAAATGGCTAACTTCTGTACAATGCACTTTAGCTATTTCTGGGTGAAATCCGACTTTATACATGCTGCTTCATTTGTTGCTGTTAGCTAAAAATATTGTATTGTTTGATTTTTCTTAAAAAATATGTTTTATTATGTCTCTTTTTAATCAATGGGAAAGCATGACTATTGTCGTTGCTGTCATGTACTGTTATGGGTGTTATGACCACAATCAAGTACATTGATTGATTAACTGATAAGAATCCATGCATACCCAAAAAAGATTTATTTCAAGAAAGGATGATGTCTAGGAATTAAGACCGTGAAAGCTGTTATATTCTACAATATTGCAACAGTGATGAGCACAGGAAACTATTAACAAATTTGTAAATAGAATTTAAAGTTAGCTTTCCAAAAGATAAATATTTTGGTAGGCAACGCCTGGATCTGTAATTGCAATTTTCAACAGCCCTTTTGTATTGGGAAATCGATGAAGAATATCTTTCTGTTTCAATATTTTTCAAACAGCATTACACAACCATGGGACAGATATTGCTGCCTTCAATGGTAACTGACATCACTTTGGCACACCAAGTTCGACTATTTCTTCCCATGAACTTAATTACGCTGTCCTTCCTGCATCCTCTGTGCCCCTATGGTTACGGAAATACTTTGTTATCAAATAATAATGTCTATGCTTGTTCTCTGCGAGGCTATACCTTACTTCTTCACCTGTCTTCCTCATGTCTTGTCCCTAGTTGACATACTATATCTAAAAATGAGAACTCTTAGTCTCTTGGGCATGTTAGCTTCCTGTTGTCTTGTGCAAATTACGGTTGCTGCAGCACTACAATATAAGGTCCCACGCCGCCGGAGAACAACTCAGCGAGTTCAGCATCACAGGATGGAATGCTGGGGACCTGAGCCACACTGTGCACGAAGGATCCTTGCAAATAGTGCACAGAGGCCTCAGGAGATAGAGATGACGTGGTGCACAGAGGTACTGTTGGAAACGGAAGAGGCAAGCTCTTACCTCCACCACATTTCGACAGCTGGACCTTAGGACAGTCTGTGTCAAAGGGGTCCACCACCTATGTTCCAGGGAGCCCGCTCATCGCCAGGAGAGGAGTCCCAGAGAACTGGTTGTCGTCTTAGAAGGTGCCTGCTGGTGCAGGGAAGAGACTCCGTCACTCCACGGGAGATTTCTTCGGTCCTTCTGGTGCAGGGTGAAGACAGGGAGTCCTCAGAGTGTGCACACCTTGGAAACTGTTGCAGTTGCTGGCTGGAGGTGAAGTTGCAGAGTCACAGTAGCCTTCTTCGATACTTTGTTGCAGTTACAGCGGTTCCTGGAGCAGTCTGCGGTTGATCCGACAGACATAGGATGAAGCAGGAGTTGCAGAGGATTCCTGGTGGAAACTTGCAAGCTGAATCTGAAGAGGAACCCACAGGAGAGACCCTAAATAGCCCTGAGAAGGGGACTGGCTACCTAACCAGGTATGCACCTATCAGGAGGGGTCTCTGATGTCACCTGCTGTCACTGACCACTCAGAGATCTCCAGAGTGTCCCCACACCTTGGAAAACAAGATGGCTAATGCCAGGGACACACTGGAGGAGCTCTGGGCTCCATCCCTGGGGTGGTGATGGAAAAGGGAGTGGTCACTCCCCTTTCCTTTGTCCAGTTTCACGCCAGAGCAGGGAATGGAGGTCCCTGAACCAGTTTAGACTGGCTTATGCAAGGAGGGCACCATCTGTGCCCTTCAAAGCATTTCCAGAGGCTCTGGGAGGCTACCCCTCCAAAGCCTGTAACACCTATTTTCAAAGGGAGGGGCTGTAAAACCCTCCTCCCAAAGGAAATGCTTTGTTCTGCCTTCCTGGGACTGAGCTGCTCAGACCATAGGAGGGCAGAACCCTGTCTGTGAGGTGGCAGCAGCTGTAGCTGCAGTGGAAGCCTCAGAGAGCTGGTTTGGCAGTACTGGGGTTCCATGGTGGAGCCCCCAGGATGCATGGGATTGGCCCCCCAATACCAAATTTGTAATGGGGGGGACAATTCCATGATCTTAGACACCTTACATGGCCATATATTCGGAGTTACCATTGTGAAGCTACATATAGGTATTGACCTATATGTAGTACACACGTGTAATGGTATCCCCGCACTCACGAAGTCTGGGGAATTGGCCCTGGACTGCGTGGGGGCACCTTTGGTAGTGCAAAGGTGCCCTCACATGTAGTTAATTTGCACCTAGCCTTCAGTAAATGAAGGTTAGACATATAGGTGACTTAAAAGTTACTTAAGTGCAGTGAAAATGGCTGTGAAATAGTGTGTGCGCTATTTCACACAGGCTGCAGTGGCAGTCCTGTGAAAGGGTTTGTCTGAGCTCTTTATGGGTGGCAAAATTAGTGCTGTAGCCCATCAGGATCTCCTGGAACCCTAATACACTGGGTACCTAGGTACCATATACTAGGGACTTATAAGGGGGGGTCCAGTGTCCCAATTGAAATTGGAATATTAAGTCACTAAACTATAGTGACTAATTTGGAAGCAGAGAGAGCATAAGCACTGAAGTTCTGGTTAGCAGAACTTCAGTGACACAGTTAGGCACTACTGACAACACACACATTAGGCCACAAACAATGAGCACTGGGGTCCTGGCCAGCAGGATCCCAATGAGACAGGCAAAACATACTGACAAACAGGTAGAAATTGGGGGTACCATGCCAAGAGAGATTGTACTTTCCTACAGAGGTGTTGCAGCAACATCAGACCTGTAGCATCAATTGCAGTCGTTGAGCTCAGCTTGGACCCCAGCTCCGCTGCAGGCCACGGCGTGGAGTCGGACATCGGCACCAGTTCCGAAATCACTCTAGAGTCAATGTACATGATTTCTTCTTGGTTACACCAGAACTCACTCCCAAGGGCCCAAGAACTGGATTTGGCACCACTTGGCAAGGCTGGATTCTCAGCAAGAGAGCCCAGGTGCTGGCAGATGAAGTCTTTGATGTCCATGAGACTTCTAACAGAAGTCAAGCTCAGTCCAAGCCCTTGGAGAACCTTTAGAGGAAGGATGCAGAAAGCAGAGCCCAGTCCTTTCACTCCTAGGACAGAAGCAGCAAGCAACAGGCCAACACAGCAAAGCAATAGGCAAAGTGACAGTCCCTCCTACAGCATCTTGCTCTTCTTCCTCGCAGAATGTCCTCAGTCCAGGAGGAATATAAAGTTGTGGTCTTAGAGGTCCAATGCTTATACTAATTTCTGCCTTTGAAGTAGGCAAACTGCAAAGAAAAGTCTTTGTAGAGCACAAGAACCTGCCTTTGCTGCCCTGGCCCCAGACATATTCCAGGGGGTAGGAGACTGCTTTGTGTAAGGAAAGCCACAGCCCTATTCGGGTGCAAGTGTCAGCTCCCCCCACCACTGTAGCCCAGGAATACCCATCAGGATATGCGGGGCACACCTCAGTTCCCTTTCTGTGACTGTCTAGATTGCTTTCACAAACAGCCCAACTGTCATCCTGACACAGACAGGTATTCCACAACCAGGCAGAAGCACAGAATGGTTAAGCCAGTAAGGGCCAGATGTAGCAAACCATTTGCGAGTCGCAAACGGCGAAAATCGCCATTTGCGAGTCGCAAACATGTGTTTGCTATGCAGAAATGCATTTTGCGAGTCGGAACCGACTCGCAAAATGCATTTCAGAGTCGCAAATAGGAAGGGGTGTTCCCTTCCTATTTGCGAGTCGCAGTGGTATGCAACTCCATTTAGTTACCATCCACTTGAAGTGGATGGTAACCCACTCGCAAACGGGAAGGGGTCCCCATGGGACCCCTTCCCCTTTGTGACTGGACCCCAAATTATTTTTTCAGAGCAGGTAGTGGTACAAGGGACCACTACCTGCCCTGAAAAAATCCGAAACAAAAGGTTTATTTTTTTTTTTCTAAGTGCAGCTCGTTTTCCTTTAAGGAAAACGGGCTACACTTGGAAAAAAAAAACCTGCTTTATTTAAAAGCAGTCACGGACATGGAGGTCTGCTGACTACAGCAGGCCTCCATACCCGTGAGTGCCCATTGTCACTATGGGGCCGCAATTTGCGACCCACCTCATTAATATTAATGAGGTGGGTCTTTGCGACCCCATAGCGACTCGCAGACGGTGTCTGAGACACTGTTCTGCATAGCAAATTGCGACTTGCAATTTGAGAGTCGCACGGACTCGCAAATTGCAAGTCGCAATTTGCTATCTTGCTACATCTGGCCCTAAATGTCCACTTTCTAAAAGCGGCATTTTCAAACTTTCAGTTAAAAAATCAACAGCACTACAAGATGTATTTTTAAATTGTGGATTCAGAGACCCCAACCTCCACATCGCTATATGCTCCCAAGGGGAAATTACACTTAAAAGGAAGCTCTTTTCACCCTCCCGACACCCTGAACCACGACGGGACTCCGAGTCCTAGGAGGCCGCAGGTCAGTGGGTGGCCCCAGCACCATGCGGCCCGCTGGGAAATCACTTAAAAGTGTGTTGGGTCTCCAACGGCGTGGAATGCTGTTTTCACCCTGCCCCACCCTGAATGACGATGGGGACTCCAAGTCCCAGGACACTAGAGATGTGTGGGTGGCCCCTGCACCGGGAGGACACTCCAGGAGAGTGCTCTAAAGCGCGTTGGGTGCCCCTTGGCGCAGTACGCACCCGGGCAAAGCCCGGGCCAAGGGTGGGCACATCCATGTCTGTCAGTTGTGTGAGAGGCTGGGCTGGGCTCTCACCCTCGGCTTTAAGGTAGGGCTTGCACTCTTCTAATATATTGACTGTACTCTCGTCATATCCAGCTGACTCTGAAGGTGACTCTGAAAGTTGTGATACCTATAATCATAGATTAGAGGATGGGTAAGCGTAAAGCTCAAGGGAGCCCTGTGGTGGAAGCTGCCTTACGGAAAATTTCTAAGTCATCATCTAAATTCTCCACCAAATCATAAAATTGTGTCACTACTGAAATTGAAGAAGTAGAATCCATATTGAAAGGGAACGAGAGGCGAGTGCCAAAGAGGCCAAAAAGTGGCCTACTTTCACCCTTCTTTAAACCCAAATTGTCCAAAAAGGGACCAATAGCCTGTAACACAGATGCCCCCATTGCATCGCTAGTACATGGGAAGCATGAGGAGGCCAATGCTGAGGCAAGGGGACTAAGTCTTCCACAGAAAATAGATGTGAGCGCCCTTGGCAGAAGTATAGTTGTGCACGAAGTACCCTGTTCAAATCGCTTCTCCTTGTTAAACAACGGGGACCTCTCACCAGGAACTAGCAATACTGTCGCAAATTTCAAAACATCCAGCCTCCAGGTCTTAGACCATAGCTCTCAGAAAAAGGTGGTAAACCTCATTATTGGTCTGAAAAAAAGAGGTAAACAAACTTAAACTAATGCTGACAGAGGCACTCTCCCTACTTCGATCAACAGCAAAGGAAGGTGATGCAAAGAGCCCTCCTGAAAAAAACAAGAAGTTCACTGAGTGCAGGCCCTTTTCAGGCAGCTGACAGGGCAAGTGTACCCCCAGAAAGAGGCAAAAAGGGGCCAAGTGAAAAGAGACACAGTAGATCCACCATCCAGAGCTGCCTTCGTGTGGTAATGACAAATCCCATGGAAGGGCAGCCTCTTGCTTTAGACCAAAACGTTGGTTATCCAATATGTATGTGTAAGATGCCCACATTACCATCGAACGCTCAGGAGGATAGTATCACTGAAAAACAAAGTTATTATAGGAAAGTACCATCTTGCTTGCCATGTTACCCCCATTTTTACATGTATGTAAGTTTATTTTTACCTGTCTCACTGGGATCCTGCTAGCCAGGACCCCAGTGCTCGTAGTTTGTGGCCTGAATGTGTGTACCTGTGTAGTGACTAACTGTGGCACTGAGGCTCTGCTAACCAGAACCTCAGAGCTTATGCTCTCTCTGCCTTTAAAACTGTCACTATAGGCTACTGACCATTTTCACCAATTCTAATTGCCACACTGGAACACCCTTATAATTCCCTAGTATATGGTACCTAGGTACCCAGGGTATTGGGGTTCCAGGAGATCCCTAGGGGGTGCAGCATTTCTTCTGCTTCTTCCATCCGGAGGCAGCCATTTTGCACCTTCATCCGGAGTTTAGTGGGCTCCTGCCCCCCCTGGACACTTTCATGACTCTTAGACTTGGTCCCATTCCTTTGCAGGTCCTCAGGTCCAGGAATCCATCTTCAGTGCGTTGCAGTCTGCTGTGGTCTTTGCAAATTCCTCTATCACAAGTTTGGTGTGATTCTGGGGAAATAGTGGTACTTTACTCCTACTTTCCAGGGTCTTGGGGTGGGGTATCTTGGACACCCTTAGTGTTTTCTAACACTCCCAGCGACCCTCTACACATTACACCAGCCTAGGGGTCAATTTGTGGTTTGCATTCCACTTTCATAGTATATGGTTTGTGTTGCCCCTAGGCCTATTGCATCATATTGTATTCTACAGTGTTTACACTATTTTCTAACTGTTTTACCTACCTTTTTTTGGTTTGTATGTATATTTTGTGTATTTTACTTTCCTCCTAAGGGAGTATATTCTCTGATATATTTTTGGCACATTGTCACTAAAATAAAGTACCTTTATTTTTAGTAACCCTGAGTATTGTATTTCGTATGATATAGTACCTATATGATATAAGTGGTATAGTAGGAGCTTTGCATGTCTCCTAGTTCAGCCTAAGCTGCTCTGCTATAGCTACCTCTATCAGCCTAAGCTGCTAGAACACTACTAATCTACTAATAAGGGATAACTGGACCTGGCACAAGGTGTAAGTACCATCAGGTACCCACTATAAGCCAGGCCAGCCTCCTACATTGGTGGTGCAGCGGTGGGATACATAATTGTAACTGTTTTACCACTTTGTCATTGGTGCTTATCATAAGAAAACCATATTCAAAATACTTAGAAATATACACAGTTATCCTAAACAGTTTTACTTTCTCTCTAAAAACTTTCTAAAAAGTTTCAGAAAAGTTTGAAAAAGGTTTTCTCTTTTCTTTAAAAGTTTGCTAAACTTTTTTCTCTCTCCCCTAAACTCTTTCTTTCAACTATGTCTGTAGTAGAGCCCACTCCCAAAGTTGTGCAGACAACTTATGACAATTTAAGCTTTTACATTTTGAGGGGTCTCTGAATAGAAAGACGTTTATGGATTGGTAAGAACCCTACCAAAGATCTTCTCCTTAGACCTGTCCTTGAAAGTGTCCAGAACTAGTCTAGTCAAACCCAGGATCAGAAGGTAGAGGAGGAGGGTAACCAGGTAGAATCAGGGGAGGGCCCTGAGGATTCTGGGAAGGGTACTTCCAAGGACCTTCAACTAACAGGCCAT
The DNA here is from genome assembly GCF_031143425.1 of Pleurodeles waltl. NCBI lineage: Eukaryota > Metazoa > Chordata > Amphibia > Caudata > Salamandridae > Pleurodeles > Pleurodeles waltl. Next base: position 755,061,449 of record NC_090449.1, on the reverse strand, counting down.
CTTCTGAAGCTGGTAGTGGGAGGGGATCACACCCTAGTAGGGCACCTTTCACTCCAAAAGGCCAGATAACTAGAGTTCAGGTAGTTAGAGATAGGTCCACTTCTGCCCATTCCCACATCACCTCTGTGTCAGAGAATTCCCAAGTCTCTCACGCTGAGGATAACACCCTAGACAGTGAACTCAGAAAGCTGAGGTTGGAAGAGGCCAGACTGAAGCTGAGAAGCAGTTGACCTTAGACAGGGAGACTCTAGATGTAGAGAGTGAAAGACAGAAGTTGGGGTTAGTTCCCCATGGTGGCAGCAGCAGTATTCTTGATAGTCATCCTGTTAGAGAAACAGATTCAAGGAACCTGCATAAGATTGTCCCCCCTTACAGAGAGGGGGATGACATAAACAATTGGTGTGCTCCACTTGAGAGGGCCTGTAAGGGACAGTTGGTCCCTCAAAGGCAGTGGGCTGCTATCTTGTGGTTATCTTTCACTGGCAAAGATAGGGACAGACTCCATACTGTTAGGGAGAGTGATGCCAACAACTACAAAGTTTTGAAAGATGCACTCTTAGATGGATTTGGCTTACCACTGAACAATACAGGATAAAGTTCAGAGATACCAGAAAAGAGTCCTCTCAAGACTGGATAGACTATGTAGACTGTTCAGTGAAGGCCTTGGAGGGATGGTTACATGGCAGTAAGGTGACTGACCATGAAAGCCTATATAATCTTATTTTGAGAGAGCATATTTTGAATTATTGTGTGTCTGATTTGTTACATCAGTACTTGGTAGACTCAGATCTGACCTCTCACCAAGAACTGGGAAAGAAGGCAGACAAATTGGTCAGAACAAGAGTGAGAATAAAAGCTCATACAGGTGGTGACAAGGATGGCAAGAAGAAGGATGTTAAGTCTTCTGACAAGGGTGGGGACAAAGATAAAAATAATTCTGAGTCTTCATCAGGCCCACAAAATCCTCGGGGGAGGTGGGTCCAAATCCTCTTCAAACAATCAAAAGAAGCCATGGTGATATTTACGTAAAAGTAAAGGCCATTAGGCAAGTGATTCCACTTGTCCAAAGAAAAACACCAACGCTCCCTGTAGGAAGGTAGCCTCTTTCTAGCCTTGTTACCCCTACTTTTGGCCTGTTTGTGAGTATATGTCAGGGTGTTTTTAATGTCTCACTGGGATCCTCCTCGCCAGGACCCCAGTGCTCATAGTGGGACCCCTATGTTGTCAGTGTGTTTGATATGTGTCACTAGGATCCTGCTAGCCAGGACCCCAGTGCTCATAGGTTTGTGGCCTATATGTGTTCCCTGTGTGGTGCCCAACTCTATCACTGAGGCTCTGCTAACCAGAACCTCAGTGTTTGTGCTCTCTCTGCTTTTAAAATTGTCACTGCAGGCTAGTGACTAATTTTACCAATTCTGATTGGCACACTGGAACACCCTTATAATTCCCTAGTATATGGTACCTAGGTACCCAGGGTATTGGGGTTCCAGGAGATCCCTATGGGCTGCAGCATTTCTTTTGCCACCCATAGGGAGCTCAGACAAATCTTACATAGGACTGCCACTGCAGCCTGAGTGAAATAATGCACACGTTATTTCATAGCCATTTTCCCTTCACTTAAGTAACTTATAAGTCACCTATATGTCTAGCCTTCACTTGCTGAAGGTTAGGTGCAAAGTTACTAAGTGTGAGGGCACCCTTGCACTAGCAAAGGTGCCCCCACATAGTTCAGGGACATTTTCTCAGACTTTGTGAGTGCGGGGACACCATTAAAAGCATGCACTACATATAGGTCAATACCTTTATGTAGCTTCACAATGGTAACTTCGAATATAACCATGTAACATGTCTAAGATCATGGAATTGCCCCCCCATGCCAAATCTGGTATTGGGGTGCCAATCCCATGCATCCCTGGGCCTCCACTATGGACCCCGGGTGCTTCCAAACCATCTCTCTGGTTTTTTTTTTCTGAAGCTACCGCTGCTGCCACCCCACAGATAGGGTTCTGCCCTCCTGGGGTCTGGGCAGCCCAGTCCCAGGAAGGCAGAACAAAGAATTTCCTCTGAGAGAGGGTGTTACACCCTCTCTCTTTGGAAATAGCTGTTAAAGGCTGGGGAGGGGTAGCCTCTCCCAGCCTCTGGAAATGCTTTGAAGGGCACAGATGGTGCCCTCCTTGCATAAGCCAGTCTACACCAGTTTAGGGAAGCCCCAGTCCCTGCTCTGGCGGGAAACTGGACAAAAGAAAGGGGAGTGACCACTCCCCTGTCCATCACCAACCCATGGATGGTGCCCAGAGCTCCTCCAGAGTGTCCCAGACCTCTGCCATCTTGAATTCAAAGGTGTGAGGGCACTCTGGAGGCCTCTGAGTGGCCAGTGCCAGCAGGTGGCATCAGAGACCCCTCCTGATAGATGCTTACCTGACTAGGTGGCCAATCCTACTCTGAGGGCTATTTAGGGTCTCTCCTTTGGGCTTTTCCTCAGATAACGACTTGCAAGAATTCACCAGAGTTCCTCTGCACCTCTCTCTGCGATTCCTGCCATGGATCGACCACTGACTGCTTCAGGACACCTGCAAAACTGCAACAAAGTAGCAAGAAGACTACCAGCGACATTGTTGTGCCTAATCCTGCTGGCTTTCTTGACTGTTTCCGGGTGGTGCATGCTTTGGGGGCTGCCTGTCTTCATCCTGCACTGGAAGCCACAATGAAATCTCCTGTGGGTCGACTAAATCTTCCCCCTGCTCCAGCAGGCACCAAACTTCAGCGTCACCAGTACTCTGGGACCCCTCTCATCCTGATAAGCGTGGCCCCTGGAACACAGGTGGTGGACCCAAGTGACCCAGACTGTCCAGTGGTCCAACTGTCCAAATTTGGAGGAGGTAAGTCCTTGCCTCCCCTCTCCAGACAGTAATCCTGTGCACAACGTGAACTGCAGCTGCTAGGGCTTCTGTGCACATTTCCACAGAATCCTTCGTGCACAGCCAAGCCCAGGTCCCCAGCACTCTGTACTGCATTGCTCAACTCCCTGAGTTGACCTCCGACTTTGTGGGACCCTCTTTTGCAGTGCTGAGATGACCGCCATGTTCAGACTTCTTGAACCCTTGATGAAGGACTTCTGTGGGTGCTACCTTCTTGTTCTTGGGCTCTCTACGTTGCTGATGGCCCCTTCTGTCTCCTGTCCCAAGCGGCGATATCCTGGTCCTTCCTGGACCCAGGCAGTACCCTTTTTCTTCAACTGCAACACTTGCAGCTAGCAAGGCTTGTTTGCAGTCTTTTGCCAAAGAAACAACTCTGCATCCTCCAGCACTCTGTGCAACATCTTCTGTGTGAAGGAGAAGTTCCTAGCACCTTTCATTGTTGCAAAATCTTCAGCTTCTTCCATCCGGAGGCAGCCATTTTGCACCTTCATCCGGGTTTTGTTGGGCTCCTGCCCCCCTCGTACAGTTTCACGACTCTTCGACTTGGTCCCCTTCCTTTGAAGGGCCTCAGGTCCAGGAATTTGTCTTCAGTGCGTTGCAGTCTGTTGTGGTCTTTGCAAAATCCTCTATCATGAGTTTAGTGTGTTTCTGGGGAAGTAGTAGTACTTTACTCCTACTTTCCAGGGTCTTGGGGTGGGGTATCTTGGACACCCTTAATGTTTTCTAACACTCCCAGCGACCCTCTACACACTGCACCAGCCTAGGGGTCAATTTGTGGTTTTCATTCCACTTTCATAGTATATGGTTTGTGCTGCCCCTAGGCCTATTGCATCATATTGTATTCTACAGTGTTTGCACTATTTTCTGTTTTACTTACCTGATTTTGGTTTGTGTGTATATTTTGTGTATTTTACTTACCTCCTAAGGGAGTATATCCTCTGAGATATTTTAGGCACATTGTCACTAAAATAAAGTACCTTTATTTTTAGTAACCCTGAGTATTGTGTTTCTTATGATATAGTACCTATATGATGTAAGTGGTATAGTAGGAGCTTTGCATGTCTCCTAGTTCAGCCTAAGCTGCTCTGTTATAGCTACCTCTATCAGCCTAAGCTACTAGAACACTACTAATCTACTAATAAGGGATAACTGGACCTGGCACAAGGTGTAAGTACCATCAGGTACCCACTATAAGCCAGGCCCGCCTCCCACATTGGTGGTGCAGCGGTGGGATACATAATTGTAACTGCTTTACCACTTTGTCATTGGTGCTTTTCATAAGAAAACCATATTCTAAATACTTAGAAATATACACAGTTATCCTAAACAGTTTTACTTTCTCTCTAAAAACTTTCTAAAAAGTTTCAGAAAAGTTTTAAAACGTTTTTCTCTTTTCTTTAAAAGTTTGCTAAACTTTTTTCTCTCTCCCCTAAACTCTTTCTTTCAACTATGTCTGTAGTAGAGCCCACTCCCAAAGTTGTGCAGACAACTTATGACAATTTAAGCTTTAAAAATTTGAGGGGTCTCTGCATAGAAAGACGTTTATGGATTGGTAAGAACCCTGCCAAAGATCTTCTCCTTAGACCTGTCCTTGAAAGTGGCCAGAACCAGTCTAGTCAAACCCAGGATCAGGAGGTAGAGGAGGAGGGTACCCAGGTAGAATCAGGGGAGGGCCCTGAGGATTCTGGGAAGGGTACTTCCAAGGACCTTCAACTAACAGGCCATCTACTGAAGCTGGTAGTGGGAGGGGATCACACCCTAGTAGGACACCTTTCACTCCAAAAGGCCAGATAACTAGAGTTCAGGTAGTTAGAGATAGGTCCACTTCTGCCCATTCCCACATCACCTCTGTGTCAGAGAATTCCCAAGTCTCTCACGCTGAGGATAACACCCTAGACAGTGAACTCAGAAAGCTGAGGTTGGAAGAGGCCAGACTGAAGCTGAGACAACAGCAGTTGACCTTAGACAGGGAGACTCTAGATGTAGAGAGTGAAAGACAGAAGTTGGGGTTAGTTCCCCATGGTGGCAGCAGCAGTATTTTTGATAGTCATCCTGTTAGAGAAACAGATTCAAGGAACCTGCATAAGATTGTCCCCCCTTACAGAGAGGGGGATGACATAAACAATTGGTGTTCTGCACTTGAGAGGGCCTGTATGGTACAGTTGGTCCCTCAAAGGCAGTGGGCTGCTATCTTGTGGTTATCTTTCACTGGCAAAGATAGGGACAGACTCCATACTGTCAGGGAGAGTGAAGCCAACAACTACAAAGTTTTGAAAGATGCACTCTTAGATGGATTTGGCTTACCACTGAACAATACAGGATAAAGTTCAGAGATACCAGAAAAGAGTCCTCTCAAGACTGGATAGACTATGTAGACTGTTCAGTGAAGGCCTTGGAGGGATGGTTACATGGCAGTAAGGTGACTGACCATGAAAGCCTATATAATCTTATTTTGAGAGAGCATATTTTGAATTATTGTGTGTCTGATTTGTTACATCAGTACTCGATAGACTCAGATCTGACCTCTCACCAAGAACTGGGAAAGAAGGCAGACAAATTGGTCAGAACAAGAGTGAGCAAAAAAGCTCATTCAGGTGGTGACAAGGAAGACAAGAAGAAGGATTGTAAGTCGTCTGACAAGGGTGGGGACAAAGATAAAAAGAATTCTGAGTCTTCATCAGGCCCACAAAAATCCTCAGGGGAGGTGGGTCCAAATCCTCTTCAAACAATCAAAAGAAGCCATGGTGATATTTACGTGAAAGTAAAGGCCATTAGGCAAGTGATTCCACTTGTCCAAAGAAAAACACCAAGGCTCCCTGTAGGAAGGTAGCCTCTTTCTAACCTTGTTATCCCTACTTTTGGCCTGTTTGTGAGTATATGTCAGGGTGTTTTTACTGTCTCACTGGGATCCTGCTAGCAAGGACCCCAGTGCTCATAGTGGGAACCCTATGTTGTCAGTGTGTTTGGTATGTGTCACTGGGATCCTGCTAGCCAGGACCCCAGTGCTCATACGTTTGTGGCCTATATGTGTTCCCTGTGTGGTGCCCAACTGTATCACTGAGGCTCTGCTAACCAGAACCTCAGTGTTTATGCTCTCTCTGCTTTTAAAATTGTCACTGCAGGCTAGTGACTAATTTTACCAATTCTGATTGGCACACTGGAACACCCTTATAATTCCCTATTATATTGTACCTAGGTACCCAGGGTATTGGGGTTCCAGGAGATCCCTATGGGCTGCAGCATTTCTTTTGCCACCCATAGGGAGCTCAGACAATTCTTACACAGGACTGCCACTGCAGCCTGAGTGAAATAAGCTCCACGTTATTTCACAGCCATTTTACACTGCACTTAAGTAACATATAAGTCACCTATATGTCTAATCTTCACTTAGTGAAGGTTAGGTGCAAAGTTACTTAGTGTAAGGGCACCCTGGCACTAGCCAAGGTGCCCCCACATTGTTCAGGGCAAATTCCCTGGACTTTGTGAGTGCGGGGACACCATTACACGTGTGCACTACATATAGGTCAATACCTGTATGTAGCGTCACAATGGTAACTCCGAACATGGCCATGAAACATGTCTAGGATCATGGAATTGTCACCCCAATACCATTCTGGTGTTGGGGGGACAATTCTATACATCCCCGGGTCTCCAGCATAGCGCCCGGGTACTGCCAAACTAACTTTCTGGGGTTTTCTCTGCAGCTACCGCTGCTGCCAACCCTCAGACAGGTTTCTGCCCCCGGGGCCTGGGCAGCCCAGTCCCAGGAAGGCAGAACAAAGGATTTCCTCTAAGAGAGGGTGTTACACCCTCTCCCTTTGGGAATAGGTGTGAAGGGCCTGGGAGGAGTAGCCTCTCCTGGCCTCTGGAAATGCTTTGAAGGGCACAGATGGTGCCCTCCTTGCATAAGCCAGTCTACACCGGTTCAGGGATCCCCCCAGCCCTGCTCTGGCGTGAAAGTGGACAAAGGAAAGGGGAGTGAAAATTCCCTGACCAGCACCTCCCAGGGGAGGTGCCCAGAGCTCCTCCAATGTGTCCCAGACCTCTGCCATCTTGGATGCAGAGGTGTGAGGGCACAGTGAACACCTCTGAGTGGCCAGTGCCAGCAGGTGATGTCAGAGACCCCTCCTGATAGATGCTTACCTTTCTCTGTAGCCAATCCTCCTCTGTGGGCTATTTAGGGTCTCTCCTGTGGGTATCTCATCAGATAACGAATGCAAGAGCTCACCAGATTTCCTCTACACTTCCCTCTTCGACTTCTGCCAAGGATCGACCGCTGACTGCTCTAGGACGCCTGCAAAAATGCAACAAAGTAGCAAGAAGACTACCAGCAACATTGTAGCGCCTAATCCTGCCGGCTTTCTTGACTGTTTGCTGGTGGCGCATGCTCTGAGGGCTGTCTGCCTTCACCCTGCACTGGAAGCCAAGAAAAAATCTCCTGTGGGTCGATGGAATCTTCCCCCTGCCAACGCAGGCACCACACTTGCATCACCGGTCCTCTGGGTCCCCCCTCATCTTGACGAGCGTGGTCCCGGGAACACAGGAGCTGGATCCAAGTGTCCCCGACAGTCTAGTGGCCCTTCTGTCCACATTTGGTGGATGTAAGTCCTTGCCTCCCCACGCCAGAAAGTAATCCTGTGCACTGAATGAAATGCAGCTGCTTAGGCTTCTGTGCACTTTTGCAAGACTTCCTTCATGCACAGCCTAACCCAAGCCTAACCCAAGTCCCCAGCACTCTGTCCTGCATTGCCCAACTCGCTGAGTTGGACTCCGACTTCGTGGGACCCTCCTTTGTTGTGCTGAGTCGACCATCATGCTCAGATCTTCTGAAAGCCTGTTCAGGTGCTTCGGCTGAGCGCCCCCTCTGTCTTCTTCTCCAAGGGGCGACCTCCTGGTCCTTCCTGGGCCCTGGCAGCACCCAAAACCTTCAATCGTGACTCTTGCAGCTAGCAAGGCTTGTTTGCGGTCTTTTTGCAGGGAAACAACTCTGCATCCTCCAGCACGCCGTGGGACATCTTCTGACCAAAGTAGAAGTTCCTGGAACCTTCTGTTGTTGCTGAATCTTCGGCTTCTTCCACCCCGAAGCAGCCATTTTGCACCTTCATCCGGGGTTTAGTGGGCTCCTGCCCCCCCGGGACACTTGCGTGACTCTTGGACTTGGTCCCCTTCCTTTACAGGTCCTCAGGTCCAGGAATCCGTCTTCAGTGCTTTGCAGTCAGTTGTTGTCCTTGCAGAATCCCCTATCTCGACTTTACTGTGTTTCTGGGGTAGTAGGGTAACTTTACTCCTACTTTTCAGGGTCCTGGGGTGGGGTATCTGGGACACCCTTAGTGTTTTCTTACACTCCCAGCGACCCTCTACACACTACACTAGGCCTGGGGCCAATTCGTGGTTCGCATTCCACTTTTGGAGTATATGGTTTGTGTTGCCCCTAGGCCTATTGTCTCCTATTGCATTCTATTGTGTTCTACATTGTTTGCACTACTTTTTTGTTTACTTACCTGATTTTGGTTTGTGTGTATATTTTGTGTATATTACTTACCTCCTAAGGGAGTATATCCTCTGAGATACTTTTGGCATATTGTCACTAAAATAAAGTACCTTTATTTTTAGTAACTCTGAGTATTGTGTTTTCTTATGATATAGTACTAAGTGATTTAAGTGGATTAGTAGGAGCTTTGCATGTCTCCTAGTTCAGCCTAAGCTGCTCTGCTATAGCTACCTCTATCAGCCTAAGCTGCTAGAACACTTCTAATCTACTAATAAGGGATAACTGGACCTGGCACAAGGTATAAGTGCCACAAGGTAACCACTATAAGCCAGCCCAGCCTCCTACAGTCATTAGAACCTAATTCCCTTTTTTCAAAGCTAAAACAGAAAGAAGATGCTATAAGGGGCATTCCACCCCTCTCAGTGTCGAGGAAGCAGCATAAGACTAGCACTAGGGCATTGCAGATTATGGAATTAATGTTGACACATGGTGTACGACCAGGAAATGGGCGCTTTCCCTCAGATAGTCTAGCCAACCCCACCTTCTTTAGAGAGAACTACAGTAACATCATTGATATGTGCCCATAGATGTAAGGATATGGCAGGAGATCAAGGATCTCAGGGTGGGAAAGCAACAAAACACTTAAAAGATATTTCAAGGCAACCCCTATGATACCTATGAGAGAGATAGTCCTTGCAGTAGTGAAAACCAAATTTAGCAGTATTTCACTAACAGGGCAGGTAAAATGCACCATTACATGTCCTACCTTTTAAATACACTGCACCCTGCCCGTGGGTCTGCCTTGGACCTTCAGTAGGGGTGACTTACATGTAGTAAAAGGAAGGTTTGGGCCTGGCAAGTGGGTGCACTTGCCAGGTCTAAATAGCAGTTGAAAACTGAACACACAGACACTACAGTGGCAGGTCTGAGACGTGTTTACAGGGCTGCTCATGGGTGTGGCACAATCAGTGCTGCATGCCCACTAGTAGTGTTTGATTTACAGGCACTGGGTACATATAGTGCACTTTACTAGGGACTTACTGGTGCTGCATCAAATATGCCAGTCATGGATAAACCAATCCCAATTAGGCATGGAGCATTTGCACTATAGCACTGGTCACTTGTGGTAAAGTGCCCAGAGTCCCAAAACCAGCAAAACTGAATTTCAACACAGGATCAAAACAAGAGGTCAGAAGCAAAAAGACAGGGGAACCCTGCAGAAAAGGCCATTTTCAACAGTTTGTTAAAATGATTTTGCCTGCAAAGTGACCATGTCAATTGTTTCTTATTTACTAGTACATTAAATTCTTTCTCCAGCTGGTGTTGGTAAGATAGTTTGTTCTATGGCTAGGGATGTAAAGGAGAGTACAGAGAGACTGCTTGCATAGTAGATGTGTGGGCCTTTTTCACCTTTTAAAACATCTTTTTGGCCCTGTTCCACCCGTTTAGACTACTGGGTGTGGAAAGCCAATGTCTTATTTGTAGGTAATGAAATATCTTCTTTTCTGGCCATAGGAAGTCCTCTTGAACTTAGGCAAACAGATTCATAGCACTTTTGCAATGTACATCGAGCCCCCGAGGTTTATCTCCCTGCAATATCTCCGAGAGAATTCCAAAGGAGGCCACCAATAGAAGATCGATGCTTGCTTGCTGTTCCGAAGGACAGTCCTGCTGCTCTTCTCCTTTTGTTACCCCTGTGCTGGATGGACCTTTTGCCTCTGCTTTTCCTGGTGGCATTAGCAAATGGGTGCATCATGCTCACAGTGTATGCTTCATCTGAGGGTGCTAGTGGCCCAGAGATGGCTCCTCTCTATTATGCACAAGGAGCCACCCGGTGTTCATATTTGCTGAGGATAATCAAGAGGCCCTAGCTGAGTGGCACTGTACATATGTAGCTGACCCCTCATGTCTTTATTATTCCAACTAATCAGCCTCCCAGTATGTGAAATTAATTAAGAGGGATTCTTGATCACCTGAATTAGGGGACGAAGACCTCTACCTAGATGTGGAAAACACTTTAGTATTGCAGGGGCAGAATTCAAAACTCTGGCTCGTCCTGCAGGGCATCCTTCACCTACCCTGCAATACACATGCTACCTCTGAATAGTGCTGCTCCACAAGACGATTACAGAGAATAGTGTCAGGAGCTTTTACCTTCCCCCTGACCTCTGGTTACTGTGCAAATGATGAAATACAAAGGTAAAGCAACACAACAGCTCCTTTTCTCGGAAGCAGTGACTGGGAAATCAAGTTCCTGTAGAAGCAAAATGGTGGCATTTCTTTGAAAGCTTCGATGAGGGAACTTACGTCCATCAAAACTACGATGGATTCAGTCCATGAGGACACTAAATTGACCACCAGTGAGATGAAGTCCATGAGAGTGGACTTTACCATGTTTCAAATGCAACTGGCAGCAACAGGCCAAAAGGTGATGGCATTGGAAGATTCCATGACCACATGGTAGAGGGGAGCCAGATGTAGTTAAAAAACTTTGGTTGCTGCAGACACAACTGGTCAATGTTGAGGACTGCAGCAGGAGGAAAATGTACATTTCATGGAAGTACCAGAGGGTGCTGAGGCCGAGGATGTCAAAGGCTTTCCGATCAATTTCTAATTAATTTCTTACCACAGGCCTAGTGTTCTTGCCACCGCTGAAATGCCAGAGAAAGCCACCTCTCACAGTTGAGCACGTACCCGTGGAAAGTGGAACAGGGAGGCTCTGTGACCAATCTTTGTGTGCCTTTTACGTCACCACCAGACCCAACAGCTCATCTTAGTGACAGTAAAGAACTAAGGCCCATTTACTTAAAAGACTCTAAAGGGCATACATCTGTGAATTTCTCCTAGGACACAATACTCAGAAGGAAGAAATTCCTAGCCCTACAACACAGCTTCAGAAGCCTGACATTCTGTTTGGTTTCCTAGAGTGGGCCACAATGCTACTGACCATCAACAGTACTCCTAGAGAATTCACAGATCCAGATGACTTATGGCTATGGTTATAGCTATGGCTATGGATTTGTCAATGCCTGATGCATCTTCAAAACACTGACATCCTCTATATAGTCCAGGCCTGCTGTACCCCTGGATTCAATGGAAGGTCGAGATGATTCTACACTTGAAAGGAGGCGACTGGAGAATGTAATGAATATCTATGAAAGTAGAGGCCTAGTGTCTCCTTCATTAGCATCAAACGAGACACGGGCAAGGAAAAATCCTGCATGCTTCTGAGGCCCTGATAGGATTGGGTTCCGTACAAAACAGTGCAGTTTGGGAGGTTTGGAACAGGTGAGCAACAGCTGAACAATTAACCAGCCTACTAGTTCACAGTTTTCATCAGAATGAAGATGGGTAAGACCCATACAAGATTGTTGATCTGGGACATGGTAAGACAGGGGGTCGTGGGTGGAGATAATGTGGCACCACTTCACTCTGCTGGTAATAGGGGGGGATAAGCTCGCCTGATAAAAGTATAAGTACATATCTATTAGTTGGGCATCAACTCAGTAAGGGCCACATGTACAAAGCCCAGAAATTGTGATTCCTTATTTGCAAAAAAAAACTTGCAAAGAGGGAATCGCAATTAGGGATGTTTGTAGGACTGCAAGGTAAATTTGCGACTCACAAAGTATGCAAGTCGCAATATCAAGACTGCACTTTGCAATTAGCATTTTTGCGAATGCATTCACAAATTGAGAATGCAATTTAAAAAGTAGAAAAAACACTTTCTGGAACAAAAGTAACACCCAGGGCCCAAACAACTGGACAAGGAAGCACTCATCAGTGGCTGCCAGAGAGGGAGAAGGTGTGGCAGGCTGCTCTGCCTGCTTAAAACTGTGAGCCTATGACCACAACACCCCTAACTCAAACAACATAGCAAGACAAGAAGGAGAGAAGGAGACAGAGGGCAGGAAGAGAAAATATAAATTCACTGAGAAGGACATTAAAATCCTGAAGGATGAATGCTGCACCCACCGCAACTTTGTTTGGCAAGGCCTCCATAACCATCCTGAGGGCCAAAAAAGAAAATCTGCAGTGACATGCAGGAAAATATTTATGCTTTTGGGGTCACTCAGCGCTCTGTGGAGAAAATACACAGGAGGTGGTATGACCTCAGGTCAAAGACAAGGAAGATGGTTGCCAGACACCTTACAGATAGCTGGCCGACCGGTGGACCCTCCACAGTACCCCCATCAACAGCCTTAGAGACACTGGTGGAAGGCACCACTGAGCCCGAGGCAGTTGCTGGATTCAGACACCTGGACACCTCAACTACTGAACCCAACCCAAGTAAGTACTGCAAGTATATTGGACTGTTAATACAAATGGGCCATACACAGAGACATGTTAAGGTAACACTTACTGCTGCCATATAAATGCATCGTGGACATGTAGTATCAGACACACAGGGCCGTATTTATACTCCGTTTGCGCCGAATTTGCGTCGTTTTTTTCGACGCAAATTCGACGCTAAACTAACGCCAACTAATGCCATATTTATACTATGGCGTTAGAGGCGTATAGCGCCAAAGTTCCCGGAATGTGCGTCATTTTTTAGCGTGAACCCCTTCCTTGCGTTAATGATATGCAAGGGAGGCGTTCCCGTCTAAAAAATGACTCCCAGGCCTTTACGTGGTATTTATACTCCCGGGCAAAAGAGACGCCCGGGAGTGGGCGTGGCTAAAAACGGCGCATTTGCGCCGCTTTTTAACGCCTGGGTCAGGCATGGCGTTAAGGGACAAGTGGGCTCAAAATGAGCCCAGAGTGCCCTCCCCTGCCCCCAGGGACCCCCCCTGCCACCCTTGCCCACCCCAGGAGGACACCCAAGGCTGGAGGGACCCACCCCAGGGACATTCAGGTAAGTTCAGGTAAGTATTATTTTTTTTTTTTTTAATAATTTTTTTTGGCATAGGGGGGCCTGATTTGTGCCCCCCTACATGCCACTATGCCCAATGACCATGCCCAGGGGACAGAAGTCCCCTGGGCATGGCCATTGGGCAAGGGGGCATGACTCCTATCTTTACAATGATAGGAGTCATGTTGATGGGGGATGGGCGTCGTTAAAAAATGGCGCAAGTCGGGTTAAGACGATTTTTTTGCCTCAACCTGACTTGCCCCATTTTAAGACGCCCTAACGTCATTTTTGCCCAACGCCGGCGCTGCCTGGTCTACGTGGTTTTTTTCCACGCACACCAGGCAGCGCCGGTCTGCTTGCGCCGGCTAACGCCATTCCATAAATACGGCGCCCGCATGGCGCTTCAGAATGGCGTTAGACGGCGCAAATTTTTTTGACGCTAAACTGCGTTAGCGCAGTTTAATGTCAAAAAGTATAAATATGGGCCACAGTGAGCTTAAAGCTTATTGAAACTAAAACACAAAGGTATGAGTAGTAGGCCCACAAACAGATAAAACAGAAGTTAATTAGATTATTTTCTGCAACACAAGTGTATCAGGACAGCACACAGAAGGGGCAGAGTCTGAGACAGGTGAGCCACTTACATGGATGAGGAGGACGACAGCAATCAACCACAATGTGGCCCTTCCACATCACATCCCATCCTGCCAGTGCACACCAGCTTGCTTCACCAGAGGATTATGGCGCCATCCACATACCAGAAAGGCTAGGACTCCCATACTGAGACCACGCCAGCCGCTAATATTGGGACATGGTCAACAGCGACACAGAGCATGACCTGTGCTACAAATACTTCCACCAATCCCACAGGCATGCAATGACACAAGTGAATGGAGGGCTGGAAAAGTCAATGTTGAGTATTCAAAGCCTGCAGCAAATAATATAAGACTGGAGGAAGAAACTTGTTGTGATATAGTTTGCCATACTTAATCCACCATTTCCATAGAGTGTACAAAACATGTCAGCCATGGTACCATAAAAATCAGACAGTGCAATACCAGGTATCACAGTAGTCTACCATTCATTCCTCATCTGATAGAGAAGAGCGGGGGTAGAAGGTATAGCCAGTGTGTTCTAATTAGAGTCTTGAGATTCATGCTGCAATAAGTAGTTCCTGAGTGGGTCCCAGATATCTTTAGGTCTTGGTGTGGGAAGTAACATTGTGGCATATACTGCGCTATTGGTGTCACAGTGGGTGATGCTTTTAAGCCATGTTGGGGAGGTTCAAGCCCAAAAGCTGCCCCAGTGTAAGGCAATCTCCCACGTTGCTAGTTGCAGTGCAATAGATGTAGATCTTGGAACCCTGCAGCAGAACCCCACGTACCCCAACAAGGCAGTAAAAGGGTCAGGTTCCAGAGTAGTTCCTATCATGTAGAAGAGAAGAGAAAAAACTTCCCTCCAGAATCCTCTCGCATAGGTGCCATGTCCAAGTCAGGTGAGCAAAGTCAGCCTTCTCTCCACAGCACTTAGGGCAATGGGAAGTTATGGAGGAGTCAAGTCTAAACATTTAAAATGCATGAGTTTGTGTCTGTGGTTTGGGGATGTAAGCTTTGTTTGCTAGCAAAAATAATACCAGATTTTGTCTGTGAGCAGATGTTGCAACTCTTGTTCCCATGTTTTCCAGGAGCTTCCCATCTCGTGTTGGCAACATTGTCAAACTGACATGGTATAGCTTGGATATCATACGCCTACCATCCGGATCATTTGTCAGTGGTATGAACTCTTCGGAGGGCAGGGAATAAGTGGAGATCTGTAGGCGCAGGGAGCTGTGAAGGTGGCTTAGTACAAAGTGGTCCATGGGAGTGGCATTGACAAACCAAATGCCGTCATTGTGGGCTATGACGTGTTTACCAAAAAAAAGATCACAGAATGTGTGCTGTGCGGCGGGATAGCGAGCGCTTGACCAGCGATTCACTAGCAGGAGCTAACCATCAGTGGTCCTTGAGGGGCAAGGAGGGGTAACACATCTCTGCCAAGGAGCCAAAGTACTTTGCGCCAGCTGGCAGTGGAGAGGGTCTGGATATCAGCTAGGTCCATCAGCAGTCCTCATGGTAATATGGCATGAAGGGGCAATGCTCTTGACTGGTCCTGTTCGAGCTTGTCATATGGTAGCTGCACATCTCTTTGACACCAGTAATATTCAAATTGACATTGCATCACTACAAAAAACAGGTGGAAATGTGATGCACCAAAACCTCCTTCTTCGTATGGTAGCTCTAATGTGTCCCAGCCAATCTGGGGCCTGAGACCTGATCAAATCAGATAGAGGAGTAGGTATCTCAATGTCACAAAAATGAGTTAATAAGGAGTATTGGTATATTTAAAAAGAAACATAAAAAACTGGGGAAAACTACCACCATGATGATGGTGATCCAGCTGGCCACAGAAAGCGATAATCGGATCGACGACAGGGCTGTAGTTCACTCGGATGGTTTGTTCTTTCTTGCAGTGAATATGGACTCCCAGTTTTTTAACCAAGTCGGTGTGCTACTTTAGGGTGAATTCCCCCACTCACGGGGCAGTGGCATATGTAAGTGGAAATGCATTGGATTTGTTCCAATTGATGCTGAGGCCTGAGAACCCACCAAATCACACAATTCCATACACTATTGGGGACAAATTGTCCGCAGGGTGGTGCACAAATAGCAGAATGTCATATGCATAGAGGTATACTAGAAAAGGACTGTAGGAAAGTACCATCTTGCCTGGCCTATTACCCCCATATTTCACTGTATATATGTTGTTTTAGTGTATGTGTCACTGGGACTCTGCCAGCCAGGGCCCCAATGCTCATAAGTGTGCCCTGTATGTGTTCCCTGTGTGATGACTAACTGTCTCACTGAGGCTCTGCTAACCAGAACCTCAGTGGTTATGCTCTCTCTGTTTTCCAAATTGTCACTAACAGGCTAGTGACCAATTTCACCAATTCACATTGGCATACTGGAACACCCTTATAATTCCCTAGTATATGATACTGAGGTACCCAGGGTATTGGGGTTCCAGGAGATCCCTATGGGCTGCAGCATTTCTTTTGCCACCCATAGGGAGCTCTGACAATTCTTACACAGGCCTGTCACTGCAGCCTGAGTGAAATAACGTCCACGTTATTTCACAGCCATTTACCACTGCACTTACTTAACTTATAAGTCACCTATATGTCTAACCTTCACCTGGTGAAGGTTGGGTGCTAAGTTACTTACTGTGTGGGCACCCTGGCACTAGCCAAGGTGCCCCCACATCGTTCAGGGCAAATTCCCCGGACTTTGTGAGTGCGGGGACACCATTACACGCGTGCACTGTACATAGGTCACTACCTATGTATAGCGTCACAATGGTAACTCCGAACATGGCCATGTAACATGTCTAATATCATGGAATTGTCACCCCAATGCCATTCTGGCATTGGGGAGACAATTCCATGATCCCCTGAGTCTCTAGAACAGACCCTGGTACTGCCAAACTACCTTTCCCGGGGTTTCACTGCAGCTGCTGCCAACCCCTCAGAAAGGTTTCTGCCCTCCTGGGGTCCAGCCAGGCCTGGCCCAGGAAGGCAGAACAAAGGACTTCCTCAGAGAGAGGGTGTTACACCCTCTCCCTTTGGAAAAAGGTGTCAGGGCTGGGGAGGAGTAGCCTCCCCCAGCCTCTGGAAATGCTTTCATAGGCACAGATGGTGCCCATCTCTGCATAAGCCAGTCTACACCAGTTCAGGAATCCACCAGCCCTGCTCTGGCATGAAACTGGACAAAGGAAAGGGGAGTGACCACTCCCCTGACCTGCACCTCCCAGGGGAGGAGCCCAGAGCTCCTCCAGCGTGCCCCAGACCTCTGCCATCTTGGATTCAGAGGTGTGCTGGCACACTGGACTGCTCTGAGTGGCCAGGGCCAGCAGGTGACGTCAAAGACTCCTTCTGATAGGTTCTTACCTGTGTTACTAGCCTATCCTCCTTCCTAGGTAGCCAAACCTCCTTTTATGGCTATTTAAGGTCTCTGCTTTGGGGAATTCTTCAAATACCGAATGCAAGAGCTCACCAGAGTTCCTCTGCATCTCTCTCTTCACCTTCTGCCAAAGGATCGACCGCTGACTGCTCAGGACGCCTGCAAAACTGCAACAAAGTAGCAAAGATGACTACTGCAACCTTGTATCGCTTCTCCTGCCGCCTTCTCGACTGTTTCCTGGTGGTGCATGCTCTGGGGGTAGCCTGCCTCCTTCTTGCACCAGGAGCTCTGAAGAAATCTCCCGTGGGACAACGGAATCTTCCCCCTGCAACCGCAGGCAACAAAAGACTGCATCACCGGTCCTTTGGGTCCCCTCTCAGCACGACGAGCGTGGTCCCTGGAACTCAGCAACTCTGTCCAAGTGGCTCCCACAGTCCAGTGACTCTTCAGTCCAAGTTTGGTGGAGGTAAGTCCTTGCCTCCCCACGCTAGACTGCATTGCTGGGTACCGTGCGATTTGCAGCTGCTCCGGCTCCTGTGCACTCTTCCAGGATTTCCTTCGTGCACAGCCAAGCCTGGGTCCCCGACACTCTAACCTGCAGTGCACAACCTTCTGAGTTGTCCTCCGGCGTCGTGGGACTCCCTTTTCTGACTTCGGGTGGACTCTGGTTCACTCCTCTTCCATGTGCCTGATTCGGTACTTCTGCGGGTGCTGTCTGCTTCTGTGAGGGCTCCCTGACTTGCTGGGTGCCCCCTCTGTCTCCTCATCCAAGTGGCGACATCCTGGTCCCTCCTGGGCCACAGCAGCATCCAAAAACCCTAACTGCGACTCTTGCAGCTAGCAAGGATTGTTTGCAGATTTTCTGCATGGGAACACCTCTGCAAGCTTCTTCACGACGTGGGACATCCATCCTCCAAAGGGGAAGTTCCAAGTCCTCTTCGTTCTTGCAGAATCCACAGCTTCTACCATCCGGTGGCAGCTTCTTTGCACCCTCAGCTGGCATTTCCTGGGCATCTGCCCTCTCTCGACATTGTCGCAACTCTTGGACTTGGTCCCCTTGTTTCACAGGTACTCAGGTCCGGAAATCCACTGTTGTTGCATTGCTGGTGTTGGTCTTCCTTGCAGAAACCCCCTATCACGACTTCTGTGCTCTCTGGGGGTTATAGGTGCACTTTATGCCTACTTTTCAGGGTCTTGGGGTGGGCTATTTTTCTAACCCTCACTGTTTTCTTACAGTCCCAGCGACCCTCTACAAGCTCACATAGGTTTGGGGTCCATTCGTGGTTCGCATTCCACTTTTCGAGTATATGGTTTGTGTTGCCCCAATACCTATGTGCTCCTATTGCAATCTACTGGAACTTTACATTGCTTGCATTACTTCCTTTTGCTATTACTGCATATTGTTGGTATTGTGTACATATATCTTGTGTATATTTGGCATCCTCATACTGAGGGTACTCACTGAGATACTTTTGGCATATTGTCATAAAAATAAAGTACCTTTATTTTTAGTATATCTGTGTATTGTGTTTTCTTATGATATTGTGCATATGACACCAGTGGTATAGTAGGAGCTTTGCATGTCTCCTAGTTCAGCCTAAGCTGCTCTGCTATAGCTACTTTCTATCAGCCTAAGCTGCTAGAAACACCTCTTCTACACTGTTAAGGGATAACTGGACCTGGTACAGAGTGTAAGTACCCCTTGGTACCCACTACAAGCCAGGCCAGCCTCCTAAAAGGACTGGGCCTAAATTGTAGGCCACGGTGAAGGTGTTTCCCCTGCAGATGGCAGACAAGGGGGTCCATGGCTATAATAAAGAGTAACAGTGACAGGGGGCAGCCCTGCCTCATTCCTCTAGCAATGTTGAATGGAGTGGTGAGGGAAACATTAGCACATATTGGTGCAACTGGCTAGGAGTACAGTAGCATAATAAGGGAAATTAATACGTTAGGTAGCCCCAGTTTTTGGAGCGTGATGCATAGTAAAGGCCATTTCAGCGAGTCAAAGGCCTTCTCTGAATCTATTAACGCTGCTATCGTTGGAACCTTCAGGGAGACTCTGTGTAGCACTGAGAACAGTGCATGCCAATTGAGTTAGGTTGAGCAATGTGGAACAAACCCTGATTGCAAGGGCGAAATAATCATGTCAAGTAAGAGTGCCAGCCAAGTCGCAAGAATTTTGGCAAGAATTGTATTATCAAAATTAAGTAAAGGTAAGGGCCGGTAAGACGAACAGTGCAACAGATTTTTGCCTGGTTTACTCAAAAGGACCACCATTGCCTCTTGAAGGGTAGAGGAGAGGGAGACAGCCTCCAGGGATTCAGCATACAACACCATGAAGTGTGGCTTTAGGAGATGCTTGCAGTTTTTATAAAACACACCCATGAGGCCGTCCAG
This sequence comes from Pleurodeles waltl, assembly GCF_031143425.1. NCBI lineage: Eukaryota > Metazoa > Chordata > Amphibia > Caudata > Salamandridae > Pleurodeles > Pleurodeles waltl. The sequence continues at coordinate 755,041,793 of NC_090449.1, read as the reverse complement.
ACCAGGAGCCTTCGAGCCATCCAGGGAATTGATTGCTTGCACCACCTCCTCAGTGGAGATGGGCTCGCTGAGTTATTGTCTCAGAGCATCTGAGATCCAGACCATGGCAATCTCTGAGAGGTAGTGTTTCATATCATTCCCTTGTCGATATGGGCAGTGGCACAGAGATGCCTATAATACTGCTGAAGTTCTGGCAAAATTACAGTGTTGTCGGTCACGTGGGAGCCATCACATAGGAGCAATTCCGGGATGTATCCATTGCCCCATGGGGGATGGAGCAGGCACGCCAGGCTACAACCCGGGTGGTCCCCCTACCCATACCACCTAGCATTGGTGTGTCTCTCCAAGTGGGCCACCTCTCAGACAGCTAGCGTGCAGAACGCTTCTTTGAGGACTGTGCAGCGTAGCAGCTGTTGTTCACTGCTATGTTAGGCATCTGTATTGTCCATGTCACGTAGTTCACTATTGATGTGCATGAGGGAGTTGCGTATATCTTGCAGAATACCCGAATGTAGGCCTTGAAGGCTTCCCAGAGAGTTGCCTATATGGAAATAGGACCTAAATTGATTTCAAAGTAGTCCACAATGGATGTGCGGAGCTCCTTTTGGAAAACCTTATCAAGTAAGGCATTGCACGGAAATCGCGTTTGGCATCCAGTACCCCCTCAAAGGGGTAGTGACAATACCATCTGGATTGGACGGCCATCGGACACTGTGCATGGGAGGTGAGACATACCACTCAGCCAGGGGATTTTCAGTGTTGAAAGTAACCATTAATCTATACAGGCCCACGGATTGTGTGGTGCAGTGTATCCGGGTGTGGTAGAGTGGATATGGCGCCCGGCATCTCTGAGGAGATATGTATGGCAAATGTCGCTGAGGACTCGTAACGAGCGTGGCTTGCCGCTAGGTGCTGAGCCAGCGGTATCTAAAAGGGGGTTCAGAATCATATTGAAGTCATTTCCCAGTATATTATGGTCAGCATCCACTCACCCCCCAATAGGGACAGTAGTTCCTGAAAACTTCCACTTTAGAGGCATAGACACTTAGGAGTAGTACACTGTAGGATGCTAGCCTGGTATGTGGTGGGTACCTTAGGTACTTACACCTTATACCAGGTCGAGGTATCCCCTATTAGTGTAGTGTAGGCAGTGTCTAGAAGTCAGGCTCTCTAGAGATAGCTGTGGATGAACAGCCAAGGCTTATCTAGGAGACATGTAAAGCTTATGCAATACCACTGTAGTCAAACAGCACTTACACACATGAAAGAAAACACTCAGTGTTACAAAAATAAAGGTACTTTATTTTAGTGACACAATTACCAAAAAGTACTAGAGAGGCAACCCTCCAATAGGAGGCAAGTAACACACTAGATATGTACACTAGTAATCAATAATAGACAGCAAAAGTGTTAGAAAACAGTGCAAATGAAAGGAGGCAATAGTGACCCTAGGGGGAGCCCAAACCACATACTAAAAAATGGAATGCGAATAAGGTAAGTAAGTAGAATGTGTAGAGGGGAGCTGGGGGTACTAGGAAACCCCAAAGGTAGGTACTAAAGTGCCCTCCAGCAACCAGGAAGGAAGGAGTAAGTTGCTGGATTTTCCCCAAACCACCCAAAAGGAAGGAAAGGAAGAAAATGCAGCACCCAGACAAGACTGCGAGACACCAGTAATGGATTCCTGAAGAGGAGGACCTGTGGAGGAAAGAGACCAAGTCCAGAAGTCACAGAAGAGTTCAGGGGGAGCAGGATCTTCTACCCACCCGGCTGTGGTTGCAGGAGTTGGTCAACTGTAGGATGAAGACGGTCAGGAATGCAGCTCTGGAGCAGGTGGAGAGTTCCTGGAAGATGCAGTTGATTTCCCACGCTGAAAGGATGCTTGCAGTCGGTCAGTGGCATGGAAAAGCCACCAACAAGCCTTGGCAAAAGCAGAAATAGCGGTGAAGCAAAGGTGGAGCTGCAGGGGACCAGCAAAGTCAAGGAGGGCTCAACCACAGGGGAGTCCTAGGGGGAGCCTCAATAAGGCAGAGAGTCCAACAAAGAAGAGGCTTCCCCATAGGAGACCCACTGGATGAGGAACCAGGAGTCGCAGAGGAGCTCACGTAGCACTACTGGAGAAGGGTCCCACACCGCAGAAGAACCCAGAGGGCTGTGCGTCGCAGGAAGGAGTGCTGGGGGCTGGGGCTACGTGGAGCCTGAAGATCCCTTGGAGGAGATGCAAAAAAGCCTTCGTAGCTGCAAGAGACACAGTGCATGTGGGTACTGCCTTGCATGGGAAGGCAAAGGCTTACCTCTACCAAAGTTAGACAGCTGGCAGAGAGACCCAAGAGGACTAATACAGACCACCACCCGTGATGCAGGATCCACACAGCTCAGGATGAGAGGAGATCCACGCAGCCATTCATTGTTATAGTTGGTGCATGCGGATGCAGGGGAGTGACTCCTTCACTCCAAAGGAGATTCCTTCTTCCTTCCCGTGCAGACTGAAGACTTGCCACCCACAGAGGATGCACAGCCGGGGAAATGTTGCAGAAGCTGGAAGGAGCCATGGAAACAATGTTGCAAGCACAGTCTTCGTTGTGGATGCAGATTTTTGGTTCCTGAAGGGTCCAGTCGTGGTTCCAGTGGCTAGCAGTCGAAGTAGAGGTTGCAGAGGAATCCTGTGGAATCTTGCAAGCCAAATCTGAGTAGCCACCCAAGAGAGAGACCCTAAATATCTCTGAAAGGGGATTGGTCACCTAGCCAGCTGACCACCTATCAGGGCTCTGACGTCACATGCCTGACCTGGCCACTCAGATGCTCCCAGAGGTCCCTGCCAACCTTGGATGCAAGATGGCAGAACCCAGGAACCCTCTGGAGGAGCTCTGGGTGGACATGTGAGTGGTCAGTCCCCTTTCCATTGTCCAGTTTCATGCCAGAGCAGGGACTGGGGGTCCCTGAATGGATGTAGACTGGTTTATGCATGGAGGGCACAAAATGTGCCCTTCATAGTATACCAGTGGCTTGTGAAGGCTACCCCTCCCAAGCCATGTAACACCTATTTCCAAAGGGAGAGGGTGTTACCCCACTCTCCCAAAGGAAATCCTTTCTTCTGCCTGCCTGGGCTTGAACTATTCAAGCAGCAGAAGGACAGAGGCCTGTCTGAGGGGTGGCAACAGCTTGGGCTTCCCGGAAAACCCCAGAAGGTGCGTAGGAGCAATGGTGGGGGTCCTCTAAGGAGCCCCCAGTGTATGGAATCACACTTCCCATACTGGCAACAGTATTGGAGTAGGATTCCAATGTGTTTGATACCAAACATGCCTAGGTTCGGAGTTACCATTATGTAGCTGGACATAGGTACTGACCTATGTCCAGTACATGCATAAAATTGCATCCCCACACTCACGAAGTGCAGGAAAATGGAACTGGATTTAGTGTGGGCACCTCTGTTAGTGCAGGGGTGCCTTCACATACAGGTACTTGCACCCTACCCTCTGTGTTAGGAGGGCCTGCCTTAGGGGTGACCTACAGTGACCTGTAGTGAAAAGGGTGCATGCGCCTTTTCACACAAGCTGCAATGCATGGCCTGCAGATACACTTTACATGGGCTCCCCATAGGTGGCATAATACATGCTGCAGCCCATGGGGATCCACTGGTACCCCAATACCATGGGTACCTAGGTACCGTATACTGGGGACTTACATGGGGGCACTAGTATGCCAAATGTGGGTGTAAGTGGTTCAAGTAACCCAGTTTGAAGGGAGAGAGAATAATCCCTGGGGTCTTGGTCAAACACACAGGCAAAACGTGGGGGTAACCATGCTAAAAGGAGGCTACTTTCCTACATGCACTATGACTTACTAGGAGGCCGACTACCGCAGCATACCATCCCCCTTTGTTGGTGAAGCTGGTCTTAGGGGCAAAAGGGATTGATCTGTGTATTAATGTGTACACCCCATGAGAATAGGTGCTGTAGTTGGAAAAACACTGTGTGGACCCCAGGAAGAGGGGTATGTAGGTGGGCACCCAGAGGGCAGGGATGTCACTTGTAAAAAGGCAACTTTGACACCATGGCAGGCGAAATATTGAAGCACCTGTTTGCTTTTATGGCGATTGCTGATACCCCTAATGTTCCAAGTTAGGAAGGAGAAGTTGAGTGATGCTTCCCCGTTAATGGGTAATATGGCAAATCAGAACAGTGAATGTTATGTGGAGAAGTGTGGAATGTGAATATGGTTTTTCCTATCAACAAAACAGATAAATACAGTCCAACTGTTATTGCACTTCTCCTCCCTCCTCCCACCCACACCAGGCCTACCCATGCCCAGCGAATCCCATTAAACTTAACCATCAAACAAACAACAATTACCCAACCAGTAAAAATATAGGTATACACCTCAGGGAGTGTGCAACAGGGGGCTGGCAGGTCCACAGATGCAAGTTGAATTTGCTATAATAGAAAATAGATTATGGCCTAGAATTAAGCAGGGCTGCAATGCCAGTTGTAAGAATGAAGGTTAATGTACTCAAAGCAGCAGGTGTGAACAGGGCAGTCTCAGGTGGCCCACACAGGTGCCTTTGTTGGCCCCCATGCCAATTTGGTGGAAAGGGGGCCCAGTAGCAGGATAGGTACAGCAACTTCAGTGGGCCCTGCAGGTGCAGCCAGCCAGGCACTTTATGATGTGTGAATTCTCAATCGCCGGGCCATGGCCACAGGATTTAGGGTGCTGGTCTCCAGAATGGGAGAGCCCTGTGCAGGACTTAAGGGTGTGCCACTCCCAAGGGGGGCACAGTCTATGTATGAGCCCTCCACATAGTGATTGTGCAGGGGGCTAGTCGTGCAGAGTCAATGGGCCCCCAGGGAGCAAGGCCAGTATGCAAATGTCATCAGAAGGGGACCAATCTGAAAAAATGGCCCTGTGGGTCTCGAGGTCACCATCAAGCTGCCATGTGTGGAGCTCCAGCAGGGCCCTGTGGCAGGGTCTTGAGCATGCAAGAGCACATGCACAATGGAAGCCAGTGGCAGTACTTCCCCCTCGGTCCCTATTAGATCCTGATACAGTCATGGGAACCCACTGGGTGAGAAACATGGAGCAGGCCGCCCAGGTGGCTCCAATGATGGAGGGCACATCCCTGCAGCGCACATGTCCTGAGAGGGGGGTAAGGCTGAAAAGGTGCTACGGCCTGACCTGTTCGCTGAGGCTATGGTGCTGTGCCCCGGCCCACCACGAGGAGCTAGAGGATTATGCAGCCCACTTAGGCAGCTGGAGGATCGTGTACATGGCGCGAGAGGCAGATGGAGTTGAGAGGGGTGCAGGCCGCCTGGGAGGGTTGGGTAGCCCGACATTCGAGGTTCACCCTCAGTCCCTATCACTGTGGGGCCCTCGGGATATGAGCCGGGACACCATCTGTATGCAGCCCCCTATAGTCTCCCCTGTAGCCGCTGTTCATAAAATTAGGCCTCCAGATTAGGAGTCATTGCGGCAGTTGGTAGCATGTCGGGGATGGTCCCGGATGGTGTTTTTTTCCCCCAAATCTGTCTTGAGTGGATATTTCCACCAGAGCTTTATCGCCGAGCAGTCATTATGAATGCTAGTATGGCCACCCCCCAATGCCTGCAACATAAACAGATGAAGTTAATGAAGAAGAAGTTGCGCAGCATGCATGACTGTATGCCAGTCGGGTTTCAAAGTGTTGCCAGACAAATGGAAGAGAACCAAGCCCACTTGGACATGAAAATAGACAGCATGACAGCTGCCCTAGAGAAGCTGTGTCTACAACTCTCCAATACTGACTCTGGCCAAACATGGAAGTATGGACACAGTACAGCCAAGATGGACACCTTAAGCCAGTCAATTAGGCGACTAGCAGATGGTACAACAACCCTGTGCAGGACTGTCAATATACAGGTAGAGCTGTGCCACTTTAGTGGTGATGTCACAAGATATCTGCAACAGATAGCATCTGCAGTTGAGGTTATGCAGACTGACTGCATTGCAGTGGTCACAGGCAGAGAAGAGGCTGATAGTGAGGAAAGATCTAGCATCAGCAGTGTCTCCAGCTCAGATGCCAGCACTCTGAGATGCAGCAGCTGATGAACACATGCCACAACACGACAAGGAGGTAGCTGTAGGAGGCTGGCCTGGCTTATAGTGGGTACCTTGTGGTACTTACACCCTGTGCCAGGTCCAGTTATCCCTTATTAGTAGAATAGAGGTGTTTCTAGCAGCTTAGGCTGATAGAAGGTAGCTATGGCAAAGCTCCTACTATACCACTTATATCATATAGCACAACATCATAAGAAAACACAATACACAGAGTCATTAAAAATAAAGGTACTTTATTTTTATGACAATATGCCAAAAGTATCTCAGTGAGTACCCTCAGTAAGAAGGTAAGTAATATACACAAGTTATATGTACACAAACACAAAACAGGTAAGTAAGAGTAAGAAAAGTAATGCAAACAGTGTAGAATTACAATAGGATGCAATAGGTGAACATAGGTCTAGGGGCAACAAAAACCATATACTCCAAAAGTGGAATGCGAATCACGAATGGACGCCAGACCTATGGGAGCTTGTAGAGGGTCGCTGGGACTGTAAGAAAACAGTCAGGGTGTCCAAGATACCCCACCCCAAGACCCAGAAAAGTAGGAGTAAAGTACACCTACTACCCCAAAAGGACACAATAGTCGTGATAGGAGGATTCTGCAAGAACCACAAACACCAGCAAAGCACTGAAGACGGATTCCTGGACCTGAGGACCTGCAAGGCAAGGGGACCAAGTCCAAGAGTCGTGATAGTGTCCAGGGGGGGCAGGAGCCCAGGAAACCCTAGATGAAGGTGAAAGGAAGCTGCCTCCGGATGGAAGAAGCTTAGGATTCTGCAACAACGAAGAGAGCTAGGAACTTCTTCTTTGGATGGAAGATGTACCACGGCGTGCTGAAGGCTGCAGAAGTGTTCCCAAGCAGAAATACCGCAAACAAGCCTTGCTAGTTGCAAGGGTCGCGGTATAGGTTTTTGGGTGCTGCTGGGGACCAGGAAGGACCAGGATGTCGCCCCTTGGAGGAGGAGACAGAGGGGGCGCTCAGCAACTCAGAGAGCCCTCACAGAAGCAGGCAGTACCCGCAGAAGTACCCGAACAGGTACTTAGAAGATTTGTGAACCGGAGCTGACTCAGAGTCACAAAGGAGGGTACCACGACATCAGAGGCCAATTCAGAGGGTTGAGCACTGCAGGACAGAGTGCTGGTGACCCAGGCTAGGCTGTGCACGAAGGAAATCCTGGAGGAGTGCACAGGAGCCGGAGCAGCTGCAAATCACACAGTACATAGGTTTGCAGTCTAGCATGGGGAGGCAAGGACTTACTTCCACCAAACTTGGACTGAAGGATCACTGGACTGTGGAAGTCACTTGGATAGAGTTCCTGTGTTCCAGGGACCACACTCGTCAGGATGAAAGGGGACCCAGAGGACGGAGATGCAGTCTTTTGGTGCCTGCGTTAGCAGGGGGAAGATTCCATCGACCCACGGGAGATTTCTTCTTGGCTTCAAGTGCAGGGTGAAGGCAGATGACCCCCAGAGCATACACCACCAGGAAACAGTCGAGAAAGCCGGCAGGATGAGGTGCTACAATGTTGCTGGTAGTCGTCTTGCTACTTTGTTGCGGTTTTGCTGGCGTCTTGGAGCAGCCAGCGGTCGATCCTTGGCAGAAGTCGAAGAGGGAAGTGCAGAGGAACTATGGTGAGCTCTTGCATTCGTTATCTGACGAATGCCCCAGAGGAGAGACCCTAAATAGCCAGAAAAAGAGGTTTGGCTACCAAGAAAGGAGGATTGGCTACCAAAAAAGGTAAGAGCCTATCAGAGGGGGTCTCTAATGTCACCTGCTGGCACTGGCCACTCAGAGCAGTCCAGTGTGCCCCCAACACCTCTGTTTCCAAGATGACAGAGGTCTGGGACACACTGGAGGAGCTCTGAGCACCCTGGGAGGTACTGGTCAGGGGAGTGGTCACTCCCCTTTCCTTTGTCCAGGTTCGTGCCAGATCAGGGCTGGGGGATCCCTGAACCGTGTAGACTGGCTTATGCAGAGATGGGCACCATCTGTGCCCATCAAAGCATTTCCAGAGGCTGGGGGAGGCTACTCCTCCCCAGCCCTTCACACCTATTTCCAAAGGGAGAGGGTGTAACACCCTCTCTCAGAGGAAATCCTTTGTTCTGCCTTCCTGGGCCAGGGCTGCCTGGACCCCAGGAGGGCAGAATCCTGTCTGAGGAGTTGGCAGCAGCAGCAGCTGCAGTGGAAACCCCGGAAAGGCAGTTTGGCAGCACCTGGGTTCTGTGCTAGAGACCCGAGGGATGAGGGAATTGTCCCCCTAATACCAGAATGGTATTGGGGTGACAATTCCATGATCTTAGACATGTTACATGGCCATGTTCGGAGTTACCATTGTGACGCTATACATAGGTAGTGACCTATGTATAGTGCACACGTGTAATGGTGTCCCTGCACTCACAAAGTCTGGGGAATTTGCCCTGAACGATGTGGGGGCACCTTGGCTAGTGCCAGGGTGTCCACACACTAAGTAACTTGGCACCCAACCTTCACTAGGTGAAGGTTAGACATATAGGTGACTTATAAGTTACTTATGTGCAGTGAAAAATGGCTGTGAAAAAACGTGGACGTTATTTCACTCAGGCTGCAGTGGCAGGCCTGTGTAAGGATTGTCTGAGCTCCCTATGGGTGGCAAAAGAAATGCTGCAGCCCATAGGGATCTCCTGGAACCCCAATACCCTGGGTACCTAAGTACACAAGGGAATTATATGGGTGTACGATGTGTGCCAATGAGAATTGGTAAATTTTGTCACTAGCCTGCAGTGACAAATTTAGAAAGCAGAGAGAGCATAAACACTGAGGTTCTGGTTAGCAGAGCCTCAGTAATACAGTTAGGCACCACACAGGGAACACATATAGACCACAAACATATGAGCACTGGGGTCCTGGCTAGCAGGATCCCGGTGACACATATCAAACACACTGACAACATAGGGTCTTCACTATGGGCACTGGGCCCTGGCTAGCAGGATCCCAGTGAGACAGTAAAAACACCCTGACATATACTCACAAACAGGCCAAAAGTGGGGGTAACAAGGATAGAAAGAGGCTACCTTCCTACAGTAGCCCATCAGGCCGTAGGGGCAAGAAACATTGAGCAGTCTATGCAGTTTTGTATGTCATACCTGAGTTCACTCCTGTCTGGTGAATTAACTAGCAGAATTGTATTTTGGTTTCCTAATGTGTGTTTAGTTTGACTACAGACTACATACCTGACAATAAAGGTGTGTTGGTCTACATGTATGAACAGCGTCTTGTGTGCCTTTCACATACACAATGCTTTAACACTGACGATGTACCCCCCAAAGTATTGTGTGGCAATGTGGGGCCAGATATACTAAGATTCCAGTTTGTGATTTCCTAATTATGAATTGCAAAGATTCACAATTAGGAAATTGCAAACTGCAATGTACAACAGTCTCAGACACTGTTTGCGATTCCCAAATGGGTCGCAAGGGACCTGCCTCATCAATATTCATGAGACAGGTCACAGTTTGCGACCTATTCGGAATGGTCGTAATCACAGGGATGGTGGCCTGCTGGGGTCAGCGGACCACCATGTCTGTGATTACTATTTAAATAAAGCATTTTTTTGTAACGCAGCCCATTTTCCTTAAAGGAAAACGGGTTGAATTGCAAACACATACAAAAAAAGTTTCATTTTAATTTTAAAGAGTAGGCAGTGGTCCATTGGACCACTGCCTGCTCTTAAAAAATGCTGGTGCCCACATTGACAAAGCGGAGGGGGCAGTCTGGTGACCCGGTCCAGTTTGCGAATGGGTTACCACCTCCTCTACAGAGTCGGTAAAGTATGAATGTTTTGTGACGACATTCCAGAGGCAAAACATTAATTCATACCAGTGTGATTCGGTATAAGGAAGAGACGCCATAACAAGCCCCTTCCTAATACCGAATAACAAAATGTGATTCAGTAACAAGTTACTGAGTTGCATTTTGCCTTTGGTACAAGGCAAAAATCATTTTTTCCATGCTTTGTACATCTGGCCCTTGGTTCCTGTGCCCTCTCCCATCCACTGCCCTGCTCCAATCTCTCGATTGCTGTACTGGTGGCTCAGGATCTTCATCCTCTGACTTTCACTCAGACATCTCAATGTGTATGCCTCTCCTGGTGGCAATATTGTGGAGGATGGCACACATTGCTACTACCTTGCATGCTATTTCTGGTGCACATTGTGACACATCCCCACTCTTGTGCAAGCACCTGAAACATGATTTCAGTAGGCCAAATATGCGCGCAATGACACTCCTGGTGCTACGATGTGCATTCTTATATTGGCACTCATTTGGGGAGGTGGGAGTAAGGTATGGTGGTAGGATCCATGGACACAGGGCATACGCATTGTCACCTGCAACACAGGCATAGTTGTGAGGCTACATGACATAATGAATAGTTGACTGCACACCTATATCTCTTATTAACTTTGTATTCTGTACCTAATAGATATCCATCATCAGATTCCCCTCTTTCCAGCCGTCCCTTTATTTTGCTGTGTCTAAACATGTAGCAGCCATAGTTGCTTCCTGGATATGGCAAACCAATGTTAGTTATAATACTTTGGGAATTACATACCACCTGCATGTTGAGGGAATGTGTACTTTTCCTGTTTCCGAAAATGTATTCCAAATGAGATGATGTACATATGGGCCTGTGTCTCATCTTTACACCCTATGACATGGGGAAAATTAGCAAGTATATAAAACTCTAATTTGGTATTATGCATTTCCTGGGCATTCCTAGGTAGGTATATATGTTGGTGAATGTAGATCAGCATGGCATCTTAGAATGCAAGGAAGAACTGTGAAAGCACACTTTGTGACACCCCTTCTGCTACAGCAACCACACCCTGATAACTGCCATACGCCAGTCAGTGCAATAAGCACAACAACTGTACATGAGTAGGGATGCGGTTGTAAGAGTGAAATAATCTCCAATATGACAGTGTTACTTAGCCTGCATTTCTCATATATTTCTTCCTCAATTTGTTAAATGATGATAAGCTCTTTTGTTTCCGCCTCCTCCTCTTCCTCTAAACTGCCAATATTCATCCTCCGTGAATAAGGTAAAGAGCAGCCATTGTGGTAATCCTTGACGCACACTGGGCCAGTTTCTATGCTCTCCACCCATTTGTTACCTGTTCCAAATGCATACTAAATTGCATGTAAAAAAGTTCTGTTTTGCAACCATTCATTATTTGTGAATGTATTGAACATACTGTTTGCGAGTCACAAATGGTGATTTCCTATTTGCAATTTGGTATTTGCATTCGCAAAATCTTGAGACTCGCAAAAGTCGTATCGCAATTTGCGGTTGGTGAATGGCTTCTGTTGCAAAGTTTTCGTTCATGTGGCCCCAAGTCCATGGAGTATGAATATTTTGCTTTCATTTTATTGTAATTATTCCTATTTTCTTGTATTGTATCGCTCTATATAGTATCATCCAGATACCATAAGGACAGTTATCACCTATAACATAATACAGGCTATTTATCCTGTACACCATACTTCACGTTCCCCACCTCTTGAGTCAGGTCAAATAACACTACTTAACTGCACTTACACCAGTATATTTGGTGTGTCCCATCGTCCACTACCAACTACACCATCACAGTGTTACAGGGCTAATTTATTTTCTTCCTTGTCCTGGTTTATAGCGGAATTTGGCCACACCAAATAGTTTTTGGTGGTGACTGGAGTCTCGCTATATGCCTCTACGTAGACCACACTGGAGGAATTGATCAACCAAACGCTAGTATTTGTGCGATCCTGGTTGACATCATGACAGATTACGGCTTAATAGACCCATGGTGACTGTTTCACCCTAGAGAAAGGAAATTCAACCATGTATCAAGTGCACATTGTTCATATTAAAGTTTTGACTATTTCCTTCACAACTCTACACTGGTTGTACTGGAAGACCGTAAGATGATTGAACTGGGGACTGACTGACAAAGCTCCAGAGTTCTTAGACCTAGATATGGGACATGTGACTAAACATTGGAGACTAAATACGTCACATTATAAAATACAATAGGCCAAATAGAAACTAGCAGGACACGTTCAGAAATACATGGCTGGAAATGAGGCATCTGTCACTCCAGCCCAGGCCCTCTGGGTGGCTGGAAAGGCAGTCCTGAAGGGAGTCCTTATGAGGGACTCAACCCTAAGTAAGCACTGGCATACCAGGAGAAGTTAGAACTTGAAATACAGAACTTCACAATAAGATACACAGCTTGCCCCTCTTCTCTGGTTCTGCATCAGCTTGAGAAAGCAAAACTTGAGTTAAACACGCTCTTTGCATTTAAGGTCGAATATGGCCTACTTCACATGAAACTTCAGCAATATGAGCAGGGGGAAAACGTGGTGTAGTGTCTTACATGATTTAGAACTGAACCTTCAACTGGAGATGGTGAAAGGAAGACTGATTCTGAAAACCCAAAGACTGCTGCTGATTCCTTGTAGGAAAGTACCATCTTTCTTGGCATGTTATCCCCATTTTTACCCGTATGTCAGTATGTTTTTGCCTGTCTCACTGGGATCCTGCTGGTCAGGACCCCAGTGCTCATAGTTTGTGGCCTAATGTGTGTGTTGTCAGAAGTGCTTAATTAACTGTGTAACTGAGCCTCTGCTAACCAGAACCTCAGTGCTTATGCTCTCTCTACTTCCAAATTTGTCACTACAGGCTAGTGACTTCATTTACCAATTCCAATTGGCACACTGGACTCCCCTTATAAGTCCTTAGTGTATGGTACCTAGGTACCAAGGGCATTGAGGTTCCAGGAGATCCTTATGGGCTACAGCATTTCTTTTGCCACCCATAAGGAGCTCAGACAAACACTTTCACAGGACTGCCACTGCAGCCTGCGTGAAATAGTGCACACACTATTTCACAGCCATTTTCACTGCACTTAAGTAACTTATAAGTCACCTATATGTCTAACCTTCATTTACTGAAGAGTAGGTGCAAAGTTACTAAGTGTGAGGGCATCCTTGCACTAGAAATGGTGCCCCCATGCTGTCCAGGGCCAAATCCCCGGACCTCGTGAGTGCGGGGACGCCATTACACGTGTGCATATGTAGCTTCACAATGGTAACTCCGAATATGGCCATATAAGGTGTCTAAAATCATGGAATTGTCCCCCATTCCAAATTTGGTATTGGGGAGCCAATTCCATGCATCCTGGGGGCTCCACCATGGACCCCCAGCTACAGCTGCTGCCACCTCACAGACAGGGTTCTGCCCTCCTGGAGTCTGAGCAGCTCAGTCCCAGGAATGCAGAACAAAGCATTTCCTTTGGGAGGAGGGTGTTACCCCCTCTCCCTCTGGAAATAGGTGTTAAAGGCTTGGGAGGGGTAGCCTCCCAGAGCCTCTGGAAATGCTTTGAAGGGCACAGATGGTGCCCTCCATTCATAAGCCAGTCTACACCGATTCAGAGACCCCCTGGTGGGAAACTGGACAAATGAAAGGGGAGTGACCACTCCCCTGTCCATCACCACCCCAGGGGTGGTGCCCAGAGCTCCTCCAGTGTGTCACAGACTTCAGCCATCTTGTTTTCCAAGGTGTGGGGACACTTTGGAGGCCTCCAAGTGGCCAGTGCCAGCAGGTGACATCAGAGACCCCTCCTGATAGGTGCATACCTGGTTAGGTAGCCAATCCCCCTCTCAGGGCTATTTAGGGTCTCTCCTGTGGGTTTCTCTTCAGATTCTCTGCCTGCAAGTTTCCATCAGGAATCCTCTGCAACTACTGGTTCATCCTCTCACATCGGATCAACCACAGACTGCTCCAGGAACCGCTGTAACTGCAACAAAGTATCCAGAAGGGCGACTTTGACTCTGCAATTTCAGCTCCAGCCAGCAACTGCAACAGTTTCCACAGAGTGCACGCTCTGGGGACCTCCTGTCTTCACCCTGCACCAGAAGGACCAAAGAAATTTCCTGCGGAGTGATGGAGTCACTTCCCTGCTCCAGCAGGCACCTTCTAAAACGATGATCAGTTCTCTTGGATTCCTTTCCTGGTGACAAGCATGCTCCTTTGAACAGAGGTGGTGGACCACTTCAACACAGACTGTCCTAAGGTCCTGCTGTCCAAATTTGGAGGAGGTAAGAGCTTGCCTTCTCCGTTTGCGACAGTACCCCTGTGCACTGCGTCATCTTCACCTCCTGAGACCTCTGTGCACTATTTGCAAGAATCCTTTGTGCACAGCCTGGCCCAGGTCCCCAGCACTCTAGCCTGTGATGCTCAACTCACTGAGTTGTTCTCTGGCGGTGTGGGAACTTCTTTTGCAGTGCTGCAACAACCGCAATTTGCACCTTCTTTGTCCCGATGTCCTGGGACCTCCGTGGGTGCTGCCTTGTCATCTGTGGGTCCCCTCCAGTGTTGGGAACCCCCTCTGCCTCCTCAGTCTGAGTTGAGGCCCCCAGGTCCCTCCTGGATCCAGGCAGTGCCATTTTGACGCAATCCGCGACATTGCTCTAACCAAGGCTTGTTGGATGAATCCAGCGCTGCAACTCGCCTGCATTCAGCATCTCCATGTGGGGACATCCTTTGCATCATGCAGGAACCCTCATACATCTTCTTTGGTGCTCTTCTGCAGACTTCTTCCAACCGTAGAATCCTCTTTTGCGCCATCTTCTAGGTTGGCAGGGGCTCCTGTCCTTCCTGGAATCTTCTGCGACTTCTGGACTTGGTCTCCTCTCTTTGAAAGTCTTCAGGTCAAGGAATCCACCATTTGTTCCTTGCAGTCTAGCTTGGTTCTTGCAAAAAGTCTAATCACGACTTGTAGTGTGTCCTAAGGAAACTTGCAGTACTTTACTCCTACTTTCCTGGGCTCTGGGGTGGGGTATTTTACTCACCTTTGTGATTTACTTACAGTCCCAACGATCCTCTACACACTACACTAGGGGGGAATTGTGATTCGCATTTCACTTTCTTAGTATATGGTTTGTGTTACCCCTAGACCTATTTCTTCCCATTGCATTCTATTGTATTTCCTATTGTTTGCACTATCCTATGACTATTTACTTACCTGAATTTGGTGTCTAGTGTATATATTGTGTATAATACTTACCTCCAAAACGAGTATTGCCTCTAATATACTTTTGGCCTTGTGTCACTAAAATAAAGTACTTTTATTTTTGGTAACACTGAGCATTGTCTTTTATTGTGTATAAGTACTGTGTAACTATAGTGGTATTGAAGGAGCTTTGCATGTCTCCTAGTTCAGCCTAAGGTGCTCTGCTACAGCTACCTCTATCAGCCTAAGCTGCTAGAACACTACTACATTTCACTAATAAGGGATAACTGGACCTGGTATAAGGTGTAAGGCCTGGGGCATGAATGGAAAAGATCCTGATATCCGGGAAGAGAAGTCGGGGAAAGCTCCGATTACGACGTCAGTAAGTTTCACACTGGTTTTCAATGCTATTGCCTTCCTCAAACCACCACCACCCATTGATACTTCCAAAAAGCAAAATATTGGCGATAGTTGGCTTGCAAGGACAGAGACATTTGAAGATTATATAGATGCACTTGAAGAGACTGATAACAGGAAGAATATCAAATATCTCATAAATCTCGCTAGTGATGGTGTGAAAGAAGTCATACAGAAAATGCAAGAACTGGCGAAGAAGTCGCATATAGTCAGATTAAGAATGCGTTGAATCTCAAATTTAATCCATTACCAAATGGGTAGGAGGCTGGCCTGGTTTGTAGTGGGTACCAAGGGTACTTACACATTATACCAGGTCCAGTTATCCCTTATAAGTGAAATGTAGTGAGTGTCTAGAAGCCAGGCTGTCTAGAGGTAGCTGTAGGCAGGCCAGCCAAGGCTGAACTAGAAGACATGCAAAGCTCTTGCAATACCACTGTAGTCACACAGTGCTCACACACATGAAAGACAATACTCTGGGGCATATTTATACTCCGTTTGCGCCAAAATTGTGTCGTTTTTTTTGACGCAATTTCGACGCAAAACTAACTCCATATTTATACTTTGGCGTTAGACACGTCTAGCGCCAAAGTCCATGGAGTTAGCGTCATTTTTTAGCGTGGACACCTACTTTGCGTTAATTATATGCAAGGTAGGCGTTCCCGTCTAAAAAATCGACTCCGAGGCATGTGCGTGGGATTTATACTCCCGGGCAAAAATCACGCCCGGGAGTGGGCGGGTCAAAAAAAATGACGTACGGCCGCTTTTGCGCCGTTTTTTAGCACCTGCAAAAGGCAGGCGTTAAGGGACCTCTTCAGAGCCCCCAGGTGCCCCCCCATGCCCCCAGGGACACCCCCTGTCACCCATGCCCACCCCAGGAGGACACCCAAGGCTGGAGGGACCCATCCCAGGGACATTAAGGTAAGTTCAGGTAAGTGTTTTTTTTGTATTTTATTTGTGGCATAGGGGGGCCTGATTTGTGCCCCCCTACATGCCACTATGCCCAATGACCATGCCCAGGGGACAGAAGTCCCCTGGGCATGGTCATTGGGCAAGGGGGCATGACTCCTGTCTTTGCTAAGACAGGAGTCATTTCTATGGGGGTTGGGAGTGAAAAAAAATGGCGCAAATCGGGTTGAGGCGCAAAAATTGACTCAACCTGACTTGCCCCATTTCTTGACGCCCAAGCTCCATATCCCCCTACGCCGGCGCTGCCTGGTGTACGTCGTTTTTTTGAACGCACACCAGATGGCGCCGGCGGCTAACGCCGGCTAACGTCATTCAATAAATACGGCGCCCGCATGGCGCTTCAGAATGGCGTTAGCCGGCGCTAATTTTTTTGACGCAAAACTGCGTTGGCGCAGTTTTGCGTCAAAAAGTATAAATATGGGCCTCAGTGTTAGCAAAAATAAAGGTAATTTATTTTAGTGGTACAAGGCCAGAAATACTTTGGAGACTATGGGGGTCATTCCAAGCTTGCCGCCCGCCAAGCGGGAACCGCCAGAAGACCGTACCGCGGTCAAAAGACCGCGGCCGTCATTCTGGGTTTCCCACTGGGCTGGCGGGCGACCGCCAAAAGGCCGCCCGCCAGCCCAGTGGGAAACACCCTTCTACGAGGAAGCCGGCTCCGAATGGAGCTGGCGGAGTGGAAGGTGTGCGACGGGTGCAGTAGCACCCGTCGCGAATTTCAGAGTCTGCTAAGCACCGCCGGTTTTCTGTTTCTGACCGCGGCCATACCGCCGCGGTCAGAATGCCCTTAGGAGCACCGCCAGCCTGTTGGCGGTGCTCCCGCCGACCCCGGCCCTGGCGGTCAAGGACCACCGGGGTCGGAATCACCCCCTATACCTCCTTAGGAGGTTAGTTAATTATACAATATATACACTAGCAACAGGTAAGTAAACAGTCAGAAAATAGTGCAAATAGTGAAAATCACAATAGGTTGCAATGGGTCTGGGGGAATACAAACCATATACTAAAATAGTGGAATGCGAAATTCGGTTTCCCACCTAGGCAAGTGTAGTGTGTAGAGGGGCACTGGGAGTGTAAGAAAACACCAAGGGTAAGTAAAATACCCCACCCTAGAGCCCAGGAAAGCAAGAGTAAAACACAGCAAGTTTCCTAAAACACAATAGAAGTTGTGATAGAAGACAGTGCAAGAACCAGAAGAGACTGCAAGACACCAGCAATGGATTCCTGGACCTGAAAACCTATGGAAGAGGGGGACCAAGTCCAAGAAGTACCACCAGTGAGAAGGCAAAGGGGGTGATTCCGACCCTGGCGGGCCGGGGTTGGAGGATGCACCGCCAACAGGCTGGCGGTGCATCAAGGGTAAAGCCGCGGTCAGAAAAGGGAAACCGGCGGTTTCCTGCCGGTTTTCCCCTGCCCCTGTGAATCCTCCACGGCGGCGCTGCAAGCAGCGCCGCCATGGGGATTCCGACCCCCTTCCCGCCAGCCTGGTTCTGGCGGTGAAAACAGGGCCCCACATTGATTTTCATTGTCTGCCTAGCAGACACTGAAAATCGCGACGGGTGCAACTGCACCCGTCGCACACCAGCAACTCCGCCGGCTCCATTCTGAGCCGGCTTCCTCGTTGCTGGTGCTTTCCCGCTGGGCGGGCGGGCGGCCTTTTGGTGGTCGCCCGCCCGCCCAGCGGGAAAGTCATTATTACCGCAGCGGTCATTTGACCGCGCTGCGGTATTCTGGCGGGGGGAGGCCGCCCGCCGAAGTTAGAATGACCCCCATAGTCAGTATTGCACCAAAGAAGATAGATGTGGGTTTCTGGTTGATGCAGAAGATGCCCCATGCTGGATGGATGAATGCAGTCTGGTTTTCGTCACTGGATTCCGCAAACAAGCCTTGGTAAATGCAAAACATGCTGTTTGCGGAAAACGGCACTGCCCGGGCCAAGGAAGGGCCCCAGGTCGACTCTACCCAGGAGAGGGAGACAGAGGGGGCTCTCAGCAACTCAGAGAGCCCTCAAAAGACCAGGCAGCGCACACAGGAGTCCCACAGCATGGGGACAAAGGAGTTGCAAATGGCGGTCATTGCAGCACGACACAAAGGGATCCCACGCTGCCGGGAAACAACTCAGGGAGCATCACATCACAGGATAGAGTGCTCGGGTCCTGGGCTAGGAAGTGCACAAAGGAATTCTTGGAAAAGCGCATAGAAGTCCTAGGAGCTGCAAAACATGCAGTGTACAGGGGTACTGTCTAGCACGTGGAGGAAAGCTCTTACCACCACCAAATTTGGACAGCTGGACCTTTGGACTTTAGCCCACCACCTGTCTTCCAGGATACACACTCATCATCAGAAGAAGGGACCCAGAGTACCGGTCATCGCTGTAGAGAGGTGCCGGCTGAAGCAGGGAAGTGACTCCATCACTCCACAGGAGATTCCTTCAGTTCTTCTGGTCAGGATGAAGACAGGCAGTCCTCGGGGCGTAACAACCCCGAAACTCTTGCAGTTGCTGGCAGGAGCTGAAGTTACAAGGCTGCAGAAATCGTCTTTGCTTCTTTGTTGCAGTTTTGTAGAGTTCCTGGAGCATCTGTTGGTAGAAGATAAAGTAAAGGATGCAGAGGATTCCTGCTTGAGTCTTGCAATCCAAATCTGAAGAAACACCCAGAGGAAAGACCCTAAGTATCCCTGAAAGGGGGATTGGTCACCTAACCAGGTAAGCACCTATCAGGAGGGTTCTCTGACGTCAGCTGCTGGCACAGGCCACTCAGATGCTCCCAGAGTTCCCTGACCATCCTGAAAACAAGATGGCAGAACCCAGGGACACTCTGGAGGAGCTCTGGGCACCACTCCTGGGGTGGTGATGGACAGGGGAGGGGTCACTCCCCTTTCCTTTGTCCAATTTCATGCCAGAGCAGGGACTGAATTATGCAAGGAGGGCACCATCTTTGCCCTTCAAAGCATTTTCAGATGGTCTGGGATGATATCCCTCCATGCCTGTAACTCCTATTTCCAAAGGGAGAGGGTGTAACATCCCTCTCCTAAAGGAAATGCATTGTTATGCCTTCCTGAAATTGAACTGTTCAAGCCCCAGGAGGGCAGAAGCCTGTCTGTGAGGTGGCAGCAGTTGGGGCTACCTGGAAAACCTCAGAAGGCTGGTCTGACAGTACTTGGGGTCCACAGTGGAGCCCCCAGTGAGCATGGAATTGTACAACCAATACTGGAATCAGTATTGGGGTACACGTCCCAGTTGTTAGACACCCTACGTAGCCATATTCAGAGTTACCATTGTGAAGCTGTACATAGGTATTGACCTATGTGCAGATCACATTTAAAATGGCGTCCCGCACTCACAAACTCTGGGAAAATGGGCATGGATGGTGTGGGGGCACCTCTTCTAGTGCAGGGGTGCCCTCACACACAGGTACTTTGCACCCAGCCTTCAGGGTCTGAAGGCCTGACATATAGGTGACTTATAGATGACCTGGTGCAGTGAAAATGGCTGTGAAATAGTACATGCACTATTTCTCACAGGCTGCAATGGCAGTCCTGTAGAAGCCTTTGTATGGGCTCCTTATGGGTGGCAAAAGAAATTCTGCAGCCCATAAAGATCCCCTGGAACCCCAATGTCCTGGGTACCTATGTACCATATACTAAGGACTTATAAGGGGGTCCAGTATGCCAATTTGGAGTGAAATACTGGGTTACCAGTATGTAAGGGCAAATTTGGAACCAGAGAGAGCATATGCACTGGAGTTCTGATTAGCAGGACTCCAGTGGCACAGTCAAGCATACTGACGAAAACAGTGAAACAGACTGACATTTAGAGCACAAACTATAAGCCCTGGGGTCCTGACTAGCAGGATCCCAGTGACACAGTCAAAACTCAATGACAAACAGGCCAAAAATGAGAGTAACCATGCTAGAAAGAGGCTACTTTCTCACAAAATGTCGACTACGAACAATTTATTTTCAGTCAAGAACGTCAAAGAGTTGTCGAAACACAAGGTTAATTATTGAAAAGACTTGACACACTCCTCAAACACTAAGTTCAATTAATTGAATTATGATAAAGCCATGAGGCTAAGGGTGATCGATGGAAGCTTATCTGATTCATTCAGATGACGAATGCTGAGAGAAACTCTTAGTCTTGATCTAATGTTGAGAGCTGCCAGAGCTGAGAAAAGTGGTGCGAAACAAGCTGCCAACACGGAGGCTGGAGGTTCCCAGAGAGAGTCAGTCATCAGAGTGAAAAGTAATTTGAAACAAAAAACTGAAGGACACAAAGTGATGGCTACATGCAAAAATAAGTTGTGTTTCAGGTATGGGCTTGCGTCTCCACTCGAAGGAAAGTGTCCCACCATTGGTCAGATATGAAAAGGCTGTTGTAAAGAGAACCATTTTGTGACAATGTGCAGATTGAAGGGAAAAGCAAGTGTGTCATGGAGCAAAGACAAAATGGCCGGCAGAACATTCCAGAAGCAACGTTGGACATGCGACCACAAGGCCAACCGACAACATCAGTTGAGGCAAATAGATACAAAAGTTGATCGTCATCTAAATCATTGTCAAACATTACTTCTGCCTTGATAATAAAAGAAAGTAAAGAAATGATTGTTCCAGGCAATGCTTACCTCAGAAAACCATGCACAGCTGACTGGTCGTCTATGGGGAGTTAAAGAAAAATACGAATGACATGATGCCCGCTCTGGTGACCTGCCTGCTGCGCTCCTCTGTCTCCCCCCGCTTCTCCCCCCCACTCTGGGCGTCTCTTCCCAGCTGGGATGACCCCACCCCCTCCGTGTGTGTTCTCTCACGAGCAATTCTCTTATTTCATTCCTGTATGTTTCTATATTTCTTTTTCTCTCCTTTTAGTTATGTGATTATGAATATTGGCTTATTACAGGCTGCTCTAATTTATGTTGGTACATTATGAGTGCAGTTATGTTGTACCTGGATGCATATCTGGACTGTTCTGTGATAAAAAGCAATAAACAGATTTTTTTTAAAATGAGGAGTTAAAGAAAAGTCAACATGTCAAAGCAACTAAATTATACAAACACTGTCCAAAGATTACATTGAAAAAAATTGATGTTCAATACCTTTCATCATCAATAGCGGTGCCTCCATAATTATAATGACTGAAAAAAGTACAATGAACTGTCTTCGTTACCGTGGCTTACGCTGTCAAAGACTAAAGTGTGCACTTGGGCTGTATCAATGCCTATGAAGAGTCAAGGTTCATTTATAGCAACAGTGAAACATAAGAAAACAAAAGTACAAGCACTGATTCATGTCCTTCAAGGTACAGCAACAAGTGCCTGCCTGCTCAGTTTCAACCCAGCTGGTGGCATGGGACTATTCATCACGAAATAGTAAGTCAATTCCCTTCATTGTTTTATAGTTCAGGAAAGTTACAGACTATGGTGGTCATTACAACCCTGACGGACGGTGTTAAAGCGGCGGTAAGACCGCCAACAGGCCGGCGGTAAAAATTTTTGAATTACGACCGTGGCGGAAACGCCAACAAAGACAGCCACTTTAACACTCCGACCGCCACGGCGGTACAGACAAACGGCTTGGCAGTCACCGCCAACAGGCAGGCGGGAGACAATGTACCGCCCACACTATTATGACAGGCCAATCCGCCACCTTTTCCGGGGAGGATTCACCGCGGATGAAAACACGGCGGAAACAGGCATTTCGAAGGGAAAACGCTCTCCTCTACACACTCCACGAGGAAGGAGGGCACCATGGAGCCGGAACTCCATATTCTTCCTGCGATAGTCTTCCTGGTCCCGTACCAGGAGCACCAACGCAGGCGGCGAAGACCACAGTGAGTACTGCACCTACGACATAGGGGAGGGGGGAGGCAAAAAACAGGGACACACACACACAACACCCCCACTTCCACCCTCACCCACTACAACACACACACCAATGCATATCCAAACATTACAGTAACACCCCCCAACTCCCCCGGAAGAATGCAAAGACAAAGGGAAATGAGTGTAACCATTGTATAATATCAAAATAGAGTAAGCAAAAATATACATATTTACACTATTAACAAAATATACACCACGAATAGTAGTCCAGGTAATACACCATTCATAGTCCGTGGACCACTGGGCCCAAAATGCATGGGCGAGGCCCACACAAGATACCCGAACATGACGGAGAGAACACTGCAGGGGCATCAGATAGAAATACAGGCACCTCAGGGGGAAGGGGAGGGGGGGCACCTCAGCCAGATGAGTGCACGACGCCAGATCCATGAGGGGGTTCCATGCCCATTGATGTATCCTGGGGAGTGCAAAGCCACAGGCTCTCAAGTCCCTCCAGTGGGTGATTTGCCCACTGTACCATCCTGGGGAGTGCAAAGCCACAGTCTCTCAAGTGTCTCCAGTGGGTGGTTTGCCCACTGCTTTATCCTGGGGAGTGCAAAGCCACAGTCTCTCAAGTCTCTCCAGTGGGTGGTTTGCCCACTGTACCATCTTGGGGAGTGCAAAGCCACAGTCTCTCAAGTCTCTCCAGTGGGTGGGTTGCCCACTGTACCATCCTGGGGAGTGCAAAGCCACAGTCTCTCAAGTCCCTCCAGTGGGTGGTTTGCCCACTGTACCATCCTGGGGAGTGCAAAGCCACAGTCTCTCAAGTCTCTCCAGTGGGTGGTTTGCCCACTGCTTTATCCTGGGGAGTGCAAAGCCACAGTCTCTCAAGTCTTTACAGTGGGTGGTTTGCCCACTGTACCATCCTGGGGAGTGCAAAGCCACAGTCTCTCAAGTGGATAACAGTCTCCACTGGTTCTGGAGGGGGACTGGTGCCCAGAGTGCTTCATCCTGTGCAGGACAGATGGAGTGGATGCATATCTCCACTGGTTCTGGAGGGGGACTGGTGCCCAGAGTGTTTCATCTGGTGCAGGACAGACGGAGTGGATGCATATTTCCACTGGTTCTGGAGGGGGACTGGTGCCCAGAGTGCTTCATCCTGTGCAGGACAGACGGAGTGGATGCATGTCTCCACTGGTTCTGGAGGGGGACTGGTGCCCAGAGTGCATCACTCACCTGTGACGGTCCCTGGTGCATCACTGACCCTGCCGCTCATGGGCTAGCGGTGCTTGAGTTGGCGGTCCTTGCCCTGTTCAGCAGTGCTTGCCCTGTTCAGCGGTGCTTGAGTTGGCGGTCCTTGCCCTGTTCAGCGGTGCTTGCCCTGTTCAGCAGTGCTTGACTAGGCGGTCCTTGCCCTGTTCAGCGGTGCTTGACTTGGCGGTCCTTGCCCTGTTCAGCGGTGCTTGAGTTGGCGGTCATTCATTGCCCAGCTGGGCTGGGGCTGGCGGTCCTTCATTGCCCAGCTGGGCTGTGGCTGGCGGGGTCCTCCTGGGCAGCTGGGCTGTGGCTGGCAGGGCCCTCCTGGGCAGCTGGGCTGTGGCTGGCGGGGTCCTCCTGGACAGCGACGAGGGGACTGGCGGTGGCCTCCTGGGCAGCGACGATGGGGCTGGCGGTGGCCTCCTGGCCAGCAGGGATGATGGCAGTCTTCTCTGCCGTGCTGCTCCTCCCAGACTTTGCCACTTTCTTCTGCCCCTTCCCCACCTTGGGAGGAGTCACAGCTGAGTCCACACTCCCCCCGGGACCCCTGTGAGCGGCTTGGGTGGCTGGAGTCTTCCCCCTCTCCCGCCGGGCACTGGCCAACTTCTGGTGCTTCACAGGGGGGGGACTGGCTGTGCTCTGGCTCCGTGATACACTGGCTGGCCTGGTGGCCGGTGCACTCCACATACCTGTCACAACAGGCACCACTGGTCCCGGTGATTTTGTGGCTGAGGTGCTAGTACGAGACCTATGAGTTGGACGGGGGAGTGGTAGGAAATAGGTTAAGGGTGGACATGAAAAGTTGTTTGGAGACACTGAGACAGGTAGCTGGAGGGGGTTTGGGAGTGGAGGAAGAGGTGGTGGTTGTAGGAGGTGTAAGTTTTGTGGATTTGGGTGCAGGTGCATGCACTGGAGGCTGTTGTGAGGTGGATGGCTGTTGGGTGGGTGTGTGGCTCAGTTTGTGTATCTTCGGAGGGGGCGTCACAGACACACTGGGAGAGTGCCCAGGGGACGTGTGAATGGTAGTGGGGGTGCTGAGTGCACGTGTGCGGGGTGTGGTGGTGGGTGTGCTGGTGAGGGACGTAGTGGCTGTAGTGGTAGTGCATGCAGGTGTGAGTGTAGACGAGACTGGGAGGGAGGAGGGAGACGACGAGGAGGGGGACACAGTGGAGGCAGTGGATGTTGGTGTGTCTGTATGTGTGTGATGCTTGCGAGAGTGCCTGTGGGATGTGTGGTGCTTATGTTTGCCTGAGCTTCCCTTGTGTGGTGAGGTGTGTGCAGGCTGGTCTGATGGTGTGCTTGGGATAGGCAGAGGTACAGGGGATTGGGTCTCGGTGGAGGAAGTTGGAGGGGGAGGCTAGACACAGGGACAATGGCTGCCATCAGTGCTGAGGCCAGAGTTTGAACGGTTCGATGAAGAGCAGCCTGACCAGAATGAATGCCCTCCAGGAATGCATTTGTGTGTTGCAACTCCCTTTCTACACCCTGGATGGCATTCAAAATGGTAGAATGCCTAACAGTGAGGGACCTGAGGAGGTCAATGGCCTCCTCACTGAGGGCAGCAGAGGTGACAGGGGCAGGGCCTGAGGTGCCTGGGGCGAAGGAGATGCCCACCCTCCTGGGTGAGCGGGCACTGGGCGAAGGCTGAGGGGCTGCTGGGAGGGCGGTGCTGATGGGGGGTGGCGGCTGTACCTATTGAAGTGGGGGGCACAGATGTTGCCGCCACCACAAGGGAGCTCCCATTGGAGGACGAGTCCGTTACGGCCGTGGTGCTCCCCTCGCCCTCCGTCCCACTGGTGTATTCTGAGTCTGTAGTGTGGGCCTCCATGCCCATGTGGGATGCAGCTCCCTCGTGCTCCGGTGCCACTGCTCCTCCGCCTGATGATGCTAATGCACACAAGAATAGGGAGACTGCAAAAAAAGGGGGGGAACAGAAGAAAGACAGTTGAGTGCATGGCTTACCGCTACCGTTGGCGGACAAGACAGACACAGCAGCCCCCTGCACTACGTCGCGCTGTTGGGCTCTACAGTGCAATTCCTGGGAACTGTCCTACAAGGCTATGGATGACATCTGCACACATAGATGACACAGGGGCATGAATAGCTGTACTTGGCACTCTATAGAGGTGGGGTGGGGGGCCACAGGGCCATGCCTTACGAAGGGGCCAGTCAGCTGAATGAGAGTGTACTCACCCCCTTGTGTCTGCTGTGATGCCCTCAAGTGCCCATCCAACTCAGGGTAGGCCACCGCCAGGATCCGGAACATCAGGGGGGTCATGGTTTGACGGGCACCCCTCCCACGTTGGGAGGCCATCCCCAGCTGAGCCTCTGCCATCTTCTTGCTCCATCGGCAAATGTCCTCCCATCTCTTCCGGCAGTGGGTGCTCCATCTGTGGTGGACCCCCAGGGTCCGGACGTCCTTGGCGATGGCACGCCAAATATCCTTCTTCTGGTGGGCGCTGACCTACATAAAATGTACAGGGGAAGAAGAGAAGTCATTACCAACTGCACCGTCAAAGTGAGTGGCCCCCATCCCTACCCTTGCCATGTGACACATGCACCCACCGTCTTTCATGCACGCAGGACTCTGCCCCCTTCCTTCTTACAATCAGCCCTCTCCACACAGGCATAGCCCATACAACATGCTCCCTGTGTACTTACCTGTTGGTCTGGAGGACCATAGAGTAGTGTGTACTGGGGGAGGACCCCGACGACTAGCTTCTCTGATGTGAAGGCAGGGGCCCTTTCCCCAGATGCACGAGCCGTTGTCTCTTCCAGACCGAGGTCACAGCAGCACTTGCAGTGTAGGTTCTCTCCTGTCGAAGATCAGGTATCGAGTGATTCAACAGATAGAAAATGTCGGTCACGTCCGCGGCAGTGCGTACCATCACCGCCGGTGTACATCATCATTGGCTCCTGGGACCCATAGGGTTCAATGTTAACCAATGCAGCATTGCGCCGCGGTCTTCGACCGCCTACCGCGACGGTGTACAACGCCAGCACAGTTACCTCCCATCCCATTGTCCCGCTTTAGAGGTCAGGCAGCCGCCATTTCCGTGGCCCACATGGCCTAATTACCAACTGCGTCACACATACCTAGGCCTACTCTCAACACACATACAGGCCAGATTTTGGGTATGAATCATGTTCTGTGTAGACTGTGGGTACATACCTCTGAGTTGTTTGACTTTGTGGTCGCTGTTGTCCTTCATAGGCACCGTCCGCTGGGACATGTGAGGAGATGGCGGAATCCTCCGGTGTACCGACCGCTGGTGGAACTGTCGACAATGGAGGAGCGACTTGTGATTATCACCTACAGGTTTGACCGTGCCACAATCCAGGAACTGTGTACCCAGTTGGAGCCAGACCTGATGTCAGCAATCTGCCATCCCACAGGAATCACCCCTCAAGTGCAGGTGCTGTCAGTGCTCCATTTCCTTGCAAGTGGGTCTTTTCAAACAACTGTGGCCATGGCATCAGGGATGTCCCAGCCGATGTTTTCCAACGTATTGTCCAGAGTGTTGTCTGCCCTGCTGAAACACATGCGCAGCTACATCGTGTTCCCTCAGGTAGAGGACTTGCCTACAATGAAAGGTGACTTCTATTCCCTTGGACATATCCCCAACATCATAGGTGCCATTGATGGGACCCATGTGGCTTTGGTCCCCCCCAACAGGAGTGAACAGGTGTACAGGAACCGGAAGAGTTATCATTCGATGAATGTACAGATGGTAAGTTTGGCCGACCAGTACATCTCCCATGTGAATGCCATGTTCCCTGGCTCAGTGCATGACGCCTACATCATGCGGAATAGCAGCATCCCTTATGTGATGGGTCAACTACAGAGGCACCGGGTGTGGTTATTAGGTGACTCTGGTTACCCCAACCTGTCATGGCTACTGACCCCAGTGAGGAATCCCAGGACCAGGGCAGAGGAACACTACAATGAGGCCCATGGGCGGACTAGGAGGGTGATCGAACGCACCTTCGACCTGAAGGCCAGGTTTAGGTGCCTCCATATGACAGGTGGATCCTATTCTACTCACCAAAGAAGGTGTGCCAGATCATCGTGGCCTGCTGTATGCTTCATAACTTGGCTTTGCGACGACAGGTGCCTTTTCTGCAGGAGGATGGTCCAGATGGTGGTGTTGTGGCAGCTGTGGAGCCTGTGGACAGTGATGAGGAGGAAGCAGAGGAAGAGGAAGAAGACATTGACAACAGGGACTCAGTCATCCAGCAATATTTCCAGTGAAACACAGGTGAGAATACATTCCTGCCTACTACAAGTACTTTTACACTTCTACCTCTATCCTGTCAGTCGATTTCACCCAGTGTATAGTCACTGAGTTGTCACTTTCCCTTACGGTTTCACAGGTGTGGGTCCCAACGTGTGTCATCTGCTTAGATTCCTCATGGACTAGAGCTGTGTGACATAGGTATGTTGACATTACTAATTCCTGGAAATTTTGTCACTGTCATTGCAAATACACTATTTCAAAATCACAGACAGACTCCAGATCTTTTGGTGCTTTAGTTGTGTTTATTTACATACAAAATATTGGAGGGGGAAGTTAAATGGTGAGGGGTGATGGCGGAGGAGTGTCCATGGCAGAGTCCAGTCTATTTGTCTCATAGGTGCATTGCCCATATGGGCATAGGAAGTGGAGCTGGGGCAGTTCCAATATGGACAGGGTGACAAAGTGGGACAGTGGGTTGACAATCAGGGTGGTCTCATTTCTTGGCGGGTATCTTGGCATCGTGCTCTGTCTTGTTCCTGGATCTTGTTCCTGGATCTCAGGGACCGCTTGCGGGTTGGTTCTCCATCTTTAGGGGGTGGGTTGCTGGTGTGGTGGTGCCTCCTGTCCACTAGTGCCGGCGGAGGTGGTGGGCAGTTCATCGTCCATGCTAGTGTCAGGGGTCCCTTGTAGTGCCACAGTGTCCCTACTGGTGTTGAGTATTTCCTTCAGCACCCCTACAATGGTGCCCAGGGCGGAGCTGATGGTTCTGAGTTCCTCCCTGAACCCCAAATACTGTTCCTCCTGCATGCGCTGGGTCTCCTGAAACTTGGCCAGGACCGTTGCCATCGTCTCCTGGGAGTGGTGGTATGCTCCCATGATGGAGGAGAGGGCATCGTGGAGAGTGGGTTCCCTTGGCCTGTCCGCCCCTGTCGCACACCAGCCCTCCCAGTTCCCCTGTGGTCCTGGGCCTCCATCCCCTGGACCGTGCGCCCACTACCACTGCCCCCAGGTCCCTGTTGTTGTTGGGGTGGTGGGTTATCCTGGGTTCCCTGTAGTGGTGGACACACAGCTGATTGACGTGTCCTGGGGACGGTGGTATGGGCCCACTGGGTGGGTGCTGTGCTGGTGTTACCAGAGGGGGGTAGGTCTGTGTTGGCCTGTGCCTGTGTGAGGGGAACCGACTGATCCAGTTGGACAGAGCTGCTGTCATCACTGTGGGCCTCTGCTGTGGGTGGGGTGGAGATGTCTGGACCCTCCTGTCTGGTGACGTTGGGTAGTGGACATGCAGGGGTGTAAAAGCATAATTATTGCATCTGTGTGTGTCATGGTGTGCAATGGGTGGGTGACTGTGTACCCCAGTGCTTGCATTCCTGTGTCAGACCTTGTGTGAGGATGGTTTAGGGGGTTGTATGGGTATGTGCAGTGGCCCTGCTTTAGTGATGGGTGTCCATGCTTTGTTGTTGCATGCAGGGCTTGGTGTTGGGATGGGTGGTTTGTGATATTGGGACATATGTGAGGAGTTGGGGTACTGGGGGTGAGGGTGGGGGTATGTGATAGCATGCAGGTAGGGTGGGGGTTGTAATAGTTAAGATTTGACTTACCAGAGTCCATTTCTCCACCTACTCCTGCAAGGCCCTCAGGATGCAGAATCGCCAAGACCTGCTCCTCCCATGTTGTTAGTTGTGGGTGAGGAGGTGGGGGTCCGCCGCCAGTCCGCTGAACCGCAAGGTGGTGTTTTGAGACCACGGAAAGCACCTTCCCCCGTAGGTCGTTCCACCTCTTCCTGATGTCATCCCTATTTCTTGTGTGCTGTCCCACTGCGTTGACCCTGTCCACTATTCTTCGCCATAGCTCCATCTTCCTAGCTATGGTGGTGTGCTGCACCTGTGCTCCGAATAGCTGTGGCTCTACCCGGACGATTTCCTCCACCATGACCCTGAGCTCCTCCTCCGAAAACCTGGGGTGTCTTTGCCGTGCCATGGGGTGGTGTAGGTGATGTGTGGGGTGGTGTGTGTGGTGATAAGTGTGGTGATATGTAGTGGTGTGTGGTGTTTTATGCGTGGAAGTTGTGTGGGTGATGGTGTTGAGTGCCTGCTAGTTTGTGGATGGTGGTGTCTCTCTCTGGCCTTCTCTCTGTAACAGTGGTCGTAGGGGTTTGTGGGTGATGTGGGTGTGTGTTTTATATTGTATTGGGTGTGTGGGAGTGGTGTGTGTATATGTATCAGGTGTGTGTATTTCGAACTGTCCACTGTGGCGGTGTTTTGTAGAAGTGTGTGTATTTTGAGCGCGGCGGTGTGTACCGCCAATGGAATACCGTGGTTGAAAGACTGTCACATGGATTCGTGGGTCGTGATAGCGTGGGTGTATTTCTGTTGGCGTGACGGTGGAGGATTTGTTTTCGCCAGTTAATCACTGACCTTTGGTGTGGCGGACTTGTGTGGGTGTCTGAATTTTGTCGGATTTCGAGATGTGGGTCATAATAGCTGTGGAGGAATTCCGCTGCGGTGTGTTAGCGGTCTTCTGCACGGCGGTAAGCGGCTTTTACCGCCAATGTTGTAATGACCCCCCTCTGAAAGTAAAGCTGCATATTAGTGAGGATTGCTCAGAGACATAAAGTTGCTTTTCATTTACAACAAGCTGTGTATCTTGAATCATTACTTAAGCATGACATTATAGAACTCTCCACTGGTCCAAAGCCATGGGTTTCTCTGATAGTTGTGGTGCCTAAAAAGGACCATGAAGGACTTGTGCGCCTATGCGTTGACAAGCACCAGCCGAACAAAGCCACTGAATGAGAACAAAGCACCAGGCAAACAAAGCAATTGAATGCGTCATCCAGGGCTGCATAATGCTGGCATGATCACACAATTGAATGGTGCCAAAGTCTTTTCTCAACTTGATTTGAATAAACGTTAACATCAGTTAGAGCTTGAAGAAAGCTGCAGATGTATTACAACCTTATCCATACCAGTTGGTTAGCTTAGATACAAGAGATTTAGGGCCTGATTTAGAGTTTGCCGGATGGGTTACTCCGTCAAACGTGGCAGTTATCCTGTCTGCCCTATTATGATCTCCATAGGCTATAATGGGACTGTAATACAGTGAATGTCATATCTGTCACATTTATGATGGAGTAACCCCCTCTGCCAAACTCTAAATAGGCCCTTAGTTTTGATGTATCATTGGCTGCATAACTTTTCCAAGACATCATACGATGCATCATACAACCTGTTTCGAATGCATTCACCTATAGCAATGACATATTGGTTTTTGGAGCTACACAGAAGGAGCACGATAGAGCCCTCACACAAGTATGTCAATTACTCAATGGTGCAGGTTTAACTTTAAATGCAGACAAAAGTGGGTTCAACAAAACAAAGCTAAAGTTCTTTGGCCATATCTTTTCGGATGGGGGCATTATGATTGATCCTGTAAAAGTACGTGCTGAATCCCCCACAAGATGTTTCAATGCTACGCTCTTTGCTTGTAATGGCAAGATACTGTTCGAGATATATAAAAGACTTTGCCACTTTTAGTGCTCTATTACGAGAATTAACAAAGAAAAATGTTTCTTCCAAATGGTCACAGAAATGTGAAAAAAGTTTTAAGGGAATCAAACATGCCATTGAAAATGCTACAGAAATGGCGTACTTCAATGCAAAGCATCATACATAGATTGTGGTTGGCAACAGCCCTGTTAGGTGCTTGCACAGCATAGTGAATGTGCAGATGTTAGAGAACATGTTTTTGCCTATGCTAGTAGAAGATTGTCTCAAACAGAACGTGCTTGCTTAGTGCCTGAGCAAGAACGTTTAGCTGTAGTATGGGCTTGTGAACATTTACATGTATTCCTGTATGGAAATTCTTTTTTCACTTGTGACTTATCATCAAGCTTTGCTGACCATCTTTGGCAATCCAAAAGCCAAGATGCCTTCTCGAATTGAACAATGGGGACTACTCTCAAACCAGTACAAATATACAATTGTGTATCGAACAAGAAAGGATCAAAATTCTGCTGACTACTTTTCGAGAGTGCCTAAACAAGGTCATGGTCCTCACTCCATGACAGCTGAAGCTCACATCATTTTTTCAAGTCAAGTACACAAGCTGCTGTGTTGTTATTCCAGATTATCACTGCTATGAGTCATGATAGTGACCTACTAAGATTAAAAGACATAATTACACATCAGTTGTGGAATAAACATGTATGACCTCTCAGAAATAATGGTGAAAGTCAAAAGTACAAAAATGTCAAAAATGAATTGTCCATTAACTCAGGAAGAAGTTATATTGCGAGGATCAAGGATCCTGATTCTGGAAACTCTGCGACAGAAGGTGATTGAAGTGGCTCACGACAGACATTGTGGTATTGTTGCAACAAAGAGAGATCTCCAAGACCGAGTTTGGTTTCCATATCTAGAAGAAAGAGTTGAAAAGCAACTTAAAGCCTGCCCCATAAGCGATTGCCTGTCAACCAAAGTCACTCAACACACGCTAAGCGTGACAGAACTCCCTACACATGCCTGGGAAAAAATAGCCATTTATTTATTTGTTCCACTTGACAACGGACATCATTTAATGGTAACTGTAGATGAATATTCATGTTTTCCATTGGTCGAAGAGCTTTCATCCATGACACATGAGCGAATAATCAAAAAACTTGATGGAATCTTTGCAACCTACGATATACCAGCCATTGTAAACTCTGACATTGGTTTACTCTTCAACAGCACGGAATGTAAATAATTTCTTGACCATCTGAACATAAAGCATCTAAAGTTCCTAGCCTTATGGCCACAGACCAATGGACTTGATGTGCGTTTTATGAGCACGCTAAAGACAGCAGTACAGAGTACAACACCTGAAAAGCTCGGTTTGAAAATAGTATTCAATTCTACTTTATAAACTTACTGTTCGATTCCCCACTTCACCACAGGTGAAACTCCTGCGACTGATGTTTGGGAGAGCAATGGCAACCACTTTACCTCAATGGACCTCAGAAAGAGATAGTAGTGAAAACAAGATTTGTATAAGGGACTTAGGGCCTTGCTTTAGTTCTTGGAGATTGGATCGCCAAGCCACGTTGGCAGTAGACCTGAGAAGACCGTCAAGTCAACG
The DNA here is from genome assembly GCF_031143425.1 of Pleurodeles waltl. NCBI lineage: Eukaryota > Metazoa > Chordata > Amphibia > Caudata > Salamandridae > Pleurodeles > Pleurodeles waltl. Next base: position 755,008,861 of record NC_090449.1, on the reverse strand, counting down.
GTCTTCTGCCAGCTGTATGTAGATGTGTCCGTTTTGTAAGCGGATTGAATGGCGGTGGATTTCTGACGGAGGGAGACGGCAGCGGGACCCAATGGACTTTGTACAATGTCAGTGGCTATGGAATAGAGGTAAGTGACACACACACACTGTCCCTTGGCCATATGTGTGCTCCCGCACTACACACCACACAACAAATTCACACTATAGACCATTGTCTTTCTGACCTAACACAACCCGCACATGCCAAAAACACACATTGACATACATCCATGAAACAACATACACACACTTTTGACACTGCCCCCAAAAGACACCCAACAACAAACATTACAAACACACACTTGTCAGCTACACAAACACACTCACACAAGGCACAATTATGCACATCATGCCACCACCTGCCACACAACAACCACAATTACCTGAACGTGTCACACCGCAACACAACATACACAATCAACATTGGTCTCACATGCAAGCAACACACATACAGACACAACCACAACACCCACTCCAACTCCCTCCACCCCAACCAGCCAATCCACACACACAAGTATACACATACACACTCATATACACAACAGATACCACAAATCTACCCAAGGGGTCCCCTTGCAATGCACACACATGGACACCATTGTCTAGTATGAGAGTACTGTCATTGTGGTGTCAGCATTCATTTTGCTATGAATGACAACACCACAGTGACTATTGTGTATGTGTGCTATATGCGTGTTGTGCAAGTGACACCATCATGTACCCCAAATATGCGTGTCACAGTAATTCAAATTTTTTACTGTGACATGTATAGGCCTGCATTGGTCCCCACCTCCTGTGCAGTGCCCAACTAATGTACTCTGGCAATGCTGTGCCCCTACCGTCAGTGGGGGGGAGGAGTTGTGTTTTCTTCGTGGGTCACTGGCAGCAGTGATGACAGGTCTTGTCCAGTCAAAAACGGGGGTGGGAGGAAATAGAAATGAGAAATGGAAAAAAGGTGAGTTTTTACTCCTCCCTTCCCTAATCTGCCAATTTAGACATGGAGGTCAGATCACCACTTCTTCCTTGGTGATAAGGCAGATCCAAATCTGCTCTGCAGTAAGTGGAGCTGAGGTCCCGCCATCAGCCATTATTTCCAGTTGCGCCATAGACGTGAGTGAAGTTTCTTGGTGGAGTCGGTGGGACTCGGGCAGCCTTTGGCCTATGGGACCGCCAACATCTAAATAAGGAGACCATCATGGCGGCCGACAGGTTTTCAATCAAAAAGTCAACGGCGAGACCATTATCACCAAGATCTAAATCAGGCTGTTGGTTCTAAAACAGAAAATGAAGGTGTATGCAGACAAGAGGCAACATGCAGAAGACTTATCATTCCGTAAAGGAGATTTGGTTATTGCTCAACAGTTACGCAAAAGAAAATCTGATTCTCCTTACAATGCTGCATCTTTCCAAGCAGCGTCTACTGATTAACACATGGTGACTGCCCAACAACCTGGCAACTCCATTAACAGAGACTCTTCAGGGCTATATTTCATCGGTCTTCAACTTGAGATCATGAAAGAAAGACTGATTCTGAAAACTCAATCACTTGCTGATTCCTTACCATCATTGGCAATCTCCAAGATCGAAAGACAAACCCTTTACAGCTTCCCCTAACCAGATCGGTTGACAGATCAAACTACCAAGAAGATTAATTGAAGAGATTAGTTGTACATGTTTCAATCTACATATATCTATTTGTGTATGTTCAATGAATTTCTGAAAAAGTGTACAATTTTACATTTAACAGAGGGGGAGATGTTGTGTCTTGCATGATTTAGAACAGAACCTTTCTAATTTCCTTAGGACTCCATAGCAGGGTGACATAATCACTAGAATAGAATGTAATGATAACTTAGTTTAGAATGTTGGCGTTCACAAGTAATGCAGAGGAATACAAATGTGTGATTTACAGCTCTATGTGTGGTCTAGTCATTCAACGGGTACCAAGCTGGGGAAGACACTACACATGAGAAGTTTGCTTGTGGCGCAGCTTTGATAACGAGAAGCTCACCTTGCAATACTGCTAAAGACGAAAGTGACCATTTGATTACACACCTGGTACTGATGGTGGATACTTTGCACATTTCTTACGTGCTCCATACAGTGCTAAAGCCACTGACAACCTTTGAAGGAAAGCAGAATTCTTGACAGGTATTTGCCTCCTGACTATTTAAAAGGTAGGCAGGCAGGTAACTGTTGGAGGGGGTAAATCACAGAAGAGATTGCCACATACATTTCGGAAATGCCATATAAGAAGGTCACAGTGAATGATAGGTTTCCAATTTTTGAAGTTGAATACATTGGTATCACACATCATCCACAAGGTCTTTAAGAAGCCAAAAAACAGGTTGGCTTCATCTGAGTATAGTGAAGTTATAATAAGCCTTTTATTTTAGGTAGGGAAGGACCCTTTGCACTGTGTTAATTCCCACCTAGTCTTGTTCCTAAACACAGACATGGAAGCCCTAGCTAAGGTGTCTGTAACCTGGCTCAAGAAAGTACTCCTGAGTCTAATCCATCACTGTGACTAATTTGGTAGGGCAGGTACAAGATGACAGGGACTAAAAGGTCTTGCCGCTTGATACCGAAACGGCTTTCAACAGTTTGAACGAGGTTACATGTTTCGAAGGATGGAAAGAGCTGGGATAAGTCTGGACTTTCTGGCCAAGGTCCAGTGAATGTACTGTAGCCCCATTGCGCAAATTGACTGCAGGTGGATACCTGCTGAGCGTCTTTCCCATTCAAAGGAGTCACCAGGGATGTTTGTTATCCCGGCTTCACGTTCTCTTAGCACTAGAGTCGCTAGGCAACATGAAAGTGTCCTCCTAACCATTTCTGAACCAACAACTTCCATTCTCACCCTCATGTACTTAATAGATGCACTCTTCACCTTTTCCGGATACAGGATCAACTGGAAAAATTGTGAACCTCTTCCCATTACTAAGTGCCCAAATAGGCATGCCTAAATAGGCATGCGGAAAATGCCTTTGGCTACACCTGGAAAAATGCTAAACTAAAATATCTGGGGATTCTAGTTCATAGGAGATTAGACAGAAGAGTAACAGAGAGCCTGCAACCATTAATGTCAAAAACTGACAATGATTTTCCGAGATGGTCTTCCTTGCCACTGTCACGCTGGGGACAGGTTCAGTTGATAAAAAGGGCCAGGGTCCTTCGTTTCAACTACGTCTCTGGTATGTGGTCAATCACTATTCGTAAAGGACTCCTCCATGCGCTTAACAAATGTATAAAATATTTGTATGGGCAGGAAGGAAACCCCGTCTTAACCCTTCGACTTTGCACGCAGACTCAAGAGAAAGGGGGCCTTCTGTTACCTAATATGTACATGTACTATCAAGTGCATCACCTGTCACAGCTCGTATATCCTCATACTGTAGGATGGTACTGTTAGCGCGTCAGACCTTGTTAAGTAAACTTACAAGGGGATGCGAATAGGTCGATGAACCTTTTGACTAGCAATTAAGATGTTCCCAACATACCTCCACTACATGCAGATCAATAATCAATAATGAATCAATATCATCAACAATCAATGATAATCAAAAGCATTAATAATCAATAGAGTCAGTAATTGTCACACCCCATGACCTCTCACTCATGAATAACCACACCTTTAGTAAAAGTTAGAATGTTTATTCCCCTATATTAACAATGCTAATGTCATGTAAGGTAATCTCAAAATCAAATGATACACTTGCAGAAACAACACTGGCTGTCCACACCTGCGAAAGAAATGCAATCTAATCAACGCTTTAACCACTACACATTCTAAGGTTACAGTGCAAATTAATAATAAGAATAATTTGCCAAACTATATCACATACATTTAGATTCAGCAAAGAAATACATCAACGTTGTTCCCTATAGCCAATTCTCATTAGTGAGGATCCTTATCTAACACTCAATTAGCATCAGCATGTTGGGATTTGTGCAAAACAATTTAGCAAACACAAATTTGGAAAACGTCGAACTAGGGCTCTATCAAACAATGCGGTTTGTACCTAGAAAGAAAAGCAAATAGACATAACAAACACATGGGTACAAGAAAACCTCAATTGGATCGGCAAGCTAAGATAGTATTCATCATCAGGACATCGATTCGGTCAGCAAGGCATCAGGATTCATCATCAAAGTTCAGAAACGCAAAGTCTTTAAGCATTTACGGTTAAGCACGTCTATCTTAAAGACGCACAAGAAAATATTGACCTTTCGGCCAGAAAATAAATAGGCAATGAGCTGTCTTCTATTGGTGCAGTTCTGTTAAGTTAAAATGGCTAAAACTATTTCCCAAGTCCCTACTGGTCAAGGGAATATATGTTCACACTTTGTCCAATAAAACTAATTCTAATCTATGAATTCTACCACTACTCCGTTCACATGTCGCTGATTGGCTTCTCTTGTAATGTTCTCATCATCCGACTTGTCAAGTAACAATATTTTTGCAGCTTATACTCCAGTCAGTGTCTCTATTGTTCTCCTCCAGAGAAAGTCAGTCTTACACACATTACATTCATAATGTTACATTTAGCAAGAATGGCATCTTCTAGCAATCGATTCTCATGAGAAAGACTTTTAGCTACGAGCACATTTAGACAGTACAATGGAAAATCACAGTTTAATTCTCTGAATAGCCATTTTATTAATCGGTTTAGAAATACAGCTTGACATGAGGCCATGCAACTAGGCCAAGACCTCCGCTAAGTTAAGGCTCTCAATTAATAAAGCTAATACATAATGCCTAACCCTCAATATGACATATTACCGCATTAATCAAACATATGCTCCACATTTCATATTAATGAGACATTAATAAGTATACTTTGTGAACATTGACGGCCACTCATCGTGATAACATTTTCAAATGTGTGCATTATTTTTCTACGTTATTACGTTTTCTACACAAATTCATTAATCAGAATACATGAATACTCATTAATATTTTTATTAAACTCCTGCGCTAGCAGTACGTAACTGCCAGAATAGGTCTAGATAGAATGTTCATTTGTGAAAGTATCACCCTGGGGGTCTATTTACTGACCTCATATAAAAGCCCCCTAGTGGCACACTACATCACAGAAGCATCATTTTTTTAATGCTCTGGTAGCACAGTGTGCCGGCCCATATTTAAAAGGCCATTTAAAGCCACCTTGCATGGCTTTTCATGGCCTTGTAAATATGGTCCCCTTTAACCTATAACCCTGCGTGAAAGGAGCATTTCATGGGTGTTGCTGTGGGTGTTCCCATGCAACACTCATGGAATCTGATGCATTCCCAGGTTTACAAGAATGAGAATGTGTCAGATTCCTATGCCACCTCAAGGGTGGCGTTAAAGTGGGGCAACGGCGAGAAATAACATTATTTCTCCCTGTTTTTTTTTACTCTTTCTATGTGCTGCTTTCTAATATTAATGATTGTTTATGTGCAGGAAGGTGTCACTTCCTGCACATAAACAATTATCCCTGCAATTCAGATGCCCTTGCACCATGGCGCAAAGGTGCCTGTGTTGGTGCTAGATAGCATTTTGTGTGCCAGTGCAGAGGAAGGTACAAGCTTGCATCATATATCTGTAAATACTATTCGTCCAGGCACTTTCAAAATGACGCAGCTCGGCGAAGCAAGCTGGCTTGCAGCACCACACTGCATCATTTCTTTGTAAATGAGCTCCTACATTTTAAAGCTGTGTTTGCAACACAAAAGTGACGCAAAACAACACTAAGGGCCACATGTACGAACATTAGGTTTTGTAGCTCGCAAACTGCAAGTCTTAGCGACTCGCAATTTGCGAGTTGCAAAACCTGATGTACAACAGTGTCATTGACACTGTTTACGATTCCCAACAGGGTCTCAGATTACCTACCTCATAAATATTCATGAGGTTGGTCGCAATTTTGGACCCCATTGGGAATGGCTGTCCTCACAGGGATGGTGGGTGGGGCATGGGCATTCCCTTGCAATCATCCAACGTTTCTGATGCGAGGCCCTATTTACTGAAAAAGTAGACCAAGGATTAGCGTCGGAAAATAGTGTCCATTTCAGATAAGCGCTGTGAAGGAGAAATGCTTTTTTCCCCTTTATTTTCTGGCTTTGCATATATGCTGCACTGTACATCACTCATACAAAGTAGGAAAATGTTTAAAGTTAGTCTAAGCGGAGTGGACCTCATTTACAAGGCCCTAACTGCACACTGTGCCACTGGAGCATCATTTTTTTATGCTCCAGTGGCACAGTGTGCCAGTCCATATTTACAAGGCCACACAAAGCCACCTTGTGTGGCTTTTCATGGCCTTGTAAATATGGCCCCCTTTCACTCATAATTGCATGAAAGGAGGAATCCATGGGTGTTGCTGTGGGTGTTCCCACTCAACACCCATGGAACCTGACTGAATATGAAGCATTCCCGAATGTTCAAGGCTGGGAATGTGTCAGATTCCAACACAAGTATTTCCCAACCTGTTGTCCGGGGACCTCTGGGGGCCCCCAAAGTCTCCTCAGGGGATCCATGACACCTTAAAAAATGAACTTATATTAACAGGTTAAGAAAGTGTATATACATAAAGAGACTAAACGCCCAACTGAAAACTTTAAGATGTGTTCTAAATGTCAAGGAATTTGAAATTGGAGGCTAAAAATTTAATTAGTATCCTCATTTTGATTTGTGGGAGAAGTGCAGGTGCATCAAACAGAAAATAATGTGGATGATGTATGGCTTCAATTGAATTTGGAAAAGCTCCAACCTTTCTATTAAAATACATGTATTTTTTCACTTGTTTGAAAATTAAATAAAGTGTATTATTTGTGTATGTGTTTGATGAAATGCTTGTTTCTGTATTTTTTATCCATTCTTTTGTATTTCAAATCATTGACAATGTTTAGGCCTGGGTCCCCAACATCCAGTAATGACTCAGTGGGGGCCCCCGGATTCAAATAATGATTCAGTGGAGGTCCCTGGTTTCCAGTAATGATATAGTGGGGGTCCACAGAAGTCAAAAGGCTGGGAAAGACTGTTGTATGCCACCTCAGGGGTGGTGTTAAAGTGGCGCGACGGGAGAAATAATATAATTTCTCCCCATTTTCTCCTCTTTTAATGCATTCTGCAGCACACATAGAAAGAGGAAAACACCATTAATGACGTAAGGGAGGTAGAGTGCCCTTAAATTTGGCACTTTCCTGCACTCTCCTTTTCCGCAGTGCAGCATTTGCAGCTGCTGCACTGTGCTGCGTGACAAACTAGTAAATCTGGCCCACGGTGTATGCGGAGAAAGTCACGATGCAGGCATATGCTGCCACCGATGAAAGCTTTGTGTATGGCTTGGAGGGTCTTCCACGAGATACCTGGGACGAATGAGATTATGCACCAGGGGGCAGTAGGGATGGTTAAAAGTGGTAGAACAGATTGAAAGGCAGATGGTTAGATGGACTGTTTGGTAAGGTTGCAGGATAAGAACAGTGGGTACCTTTATGATTAGGGGACCTTTAAAACCTTTCTGGCATTGTGCAAGGAATACACTCTCCTCAACTCCAATATTTGGTGGTGTGGCCAAATTCGACACAGCATGATGAGAGCTTCGGTGGGACTGTGTCAGATACCAGTCCAGAACTCCACCGTTTAGAAATACCTGCTCACCTGGCCTAAGTCCAGGGGCACGGTCATCAATCTTTAGCATCCTAGTAGATACTGCATCCGCCATAGAGACAACAAACGCTACTGGGATGCATGGGCAGACGAGATTAAGGATACAAAATACAGATGAGGGCCGGAGAGGAGCTCATGGAAACCCCTGACCAAGCGCTGCAGGGGGCCAGATTGAAATATGCATACTATAAAGTGCTCCCTGACTGTTACTGAATGTTATTCCAGTTGAAGAGGGCCAGAAGTGCAGCAGGCGATCGGTGCAGGAGATGCGCACAGCCAGACTATGATCTGCGCCATACAGTGTGGTTCTGTCTGCGGCTACAAAGCTACTGGACGGACATATGGTGTACATCACTCAATCTTCATCCCCTTTCCTGAATCTGCAAGGTCAGCCATACTTCATGATACCTTGGACACCGACCATGCCACCTCTCCCTGGACAACGTAGTTGTCCGCAGCATTAATGGCAGCAAAGATATGCCCTTTCAGACACTCGTGTTCCCCGATTGTGCCCACCCATCTTGAATGGATGATGAAAATGTTCCGATTGCCCACTTAAGAAAAACGAATGTACAAGTTCAGGCATTTGAGAATGTCTGGGGACCGTTCATACACCTAACTGACCCTTAGAGCGCAGGGTACCCCCAACACCCATCCTAATGGATGAATATCCTGTTTGACTATTAATACAATGAAAGATGAGACCCGGACTTCGAGAGTACATAAGATGGCTAAGGATGATGCAGGGCCCTCACTCCCCTTTGGTTTCTAATCCTGGAGGGAGTACAGAGAAAGTCTGGCAGTTCAAATGTCTCTTTAATATAGGGTATATACGTATGGCAGACGCCGGGAAGGCAGAGATATGGGAGGGAGTGATGATTTTGGCTTTGGTTTTGACGCTTTATGGGCCATATTTATACTTTTTGACGCAAAACTGCGCCGACGCAGTTTTGTGTCAAAAATATTACCGACGGCTAACGCCATTTCTGTGTGCCGTGCGGGTGTCAAATTTATACTTTGACGCACGGCGGCGCAAACCACAGGTGTGAGTCATTTACTTTGACGCACACCGCAGCGTCACGTCGTAAAGGAAAACAACGTTAATGCAGCGGAAATGACTGTGAGACGATTTACGACACTGCAAACCGGATATGCAGCGTTTTTTGACGCAATAGCGTCAAAACTCGCCGCAAACACAGCCATTTCAGCAGAAGAGAGCCAAAACAGATCCCAGATGCCTGTACAGACCCCAGGAAGATGACAACAGACCAGTAACCAGCCAAGACCCACGACAGGGAGAAGAAGAAAAGAAAGTGTTGCTTCAGTGCAGAGGAGCAGGAAATTCTGGTTAAGGAGGTGACGGAACACCAGCACCAACTGTTTGTCACCTCAAAGTTGCCAATCAGTAGGAGAGAGGCAATATGGCAACAAATTGTTGACAAGATTAACAGTGTGGCAGAGGTACGCAGAACAGTCATCGAGTGCAAGAAACGCTGGCATGACTGCAAGCGCAGGACCAAGGAAAAGATGGCCAGGAACATGAAGGCCGCACTGCAGACTGGAGGTGGGAGTCCAGCACACCAGGAGGCCCTGGACCACATGGAGGAGATGGTCGCAGCCGTCATCCCTGAGGAGATCGTCACAGGGATTCAAGGACAGGACAGCACAGACTACCAGGAGACAACGCACATGCAGGGTAAGTTGCATGGAGAATTAAAATGCACTAATGTTAACTGCAACCAGGGGGGGAATACCTACTACATAATGCATGTAAGTCATCATATACATGGAGTGGCATGGGTAAAGGGGCACGGCACAGGGGCATGGCCGGTTCAGAGGAAACCTGGGGCACACCATTACACAACACCAACAACCTTTCCATGGGGGTATGCTGCCATGCCAACGATGTTCCAAAGGTAAAGCCATGCCAGGAGGGAAGGGCACAACGTCAAACTGACATCCCGTCACACGTCAGCCACTCTACTCCCTACATTAACTAGGGCCCAATTAACAACCTCTAGCCATACCGACAACTGGAATGTAACATTGAGAACGGTTGCCACTACCACCTCCGCTGTGTGTGCTGATCATACACACCCAAATTAGAGGGTTTAGGATGACAACGTTAACAATCCCCTGAAACAAGACACATGTTCCAGTCCTGTCAAATGTGAATGCCCATAGTTGCCGCAAACATCAGCCTATGTCATCAACATTAGGAGGTACACAGCACTAAGGTCACACCAATGCTGCATATGTCAGGGTCCATCCTGTGCCTGGGTCACAATGCAACATCCCAAATGTCATACTGCTCAGACAACAGCATTGAGGGGGAGGACACATGTAACTGGTCACTGAAATACACCTGCACAGTCAGAGGAGGAAATAGGACACTGCTCTGACTATCAGGACAATCCAATGTACTGCACATTCCCCAACATCAGCTGTACACATTACCAATGCTGACATCCATATCGTGCCATAACAATGCTATGCATAGTATATGCTACATTTCAACTACATATAGGTGGATGTGAAAATCAGAGACTGGGGCAGGTCCAGATTCTTAAGTGTGCTGCTAGTGCCATCAGAGCACCCACAGCCAGTAAAAGGTCTCACCATGAGAATGGAAGTAGGGGGAGGGTTGAGTAGGACAAGAAGGTGGCAATTCACTATTTGGCCAAAACCAACATCTAGAGGAGATGATGCTGACAAGTCCACTAAATGACCACAATACATGTGACATGCAGGTGGGCATAGGCCTGGGAGAATGCCCATCTGAAAGACAGGAACAATGAACAGGAACCAAGATCACAATGTGAAAATCATCACAAGGCAGGCATGTCACACCACAAATGCCACAACACAGACACACTAATTGTACCGTATTTCATTGCAGAGGACGATGGATCTCCTGTGGATATGCCTGTCCAGGACTACCCTGATGACATGGATGACGAGCTGAGAAACATCAGCCACCAGACCCTCAAAGAGGTCCTTGGAACTCTCCAGACCAATCCTGTCAACGCGTGCATGAATGCAACATTGAACCCCTCAGGGCCGACCTGGCTGCCTACCATCGTGATGTGGCTGCTATTTTGAAGAACCCGCAGATCCTCCTTGCAGCAGTACTGCCCTTAAGACCCCCACAGGTAGCAGCTACCAGGATGTCTGACTTTGCGTCTTCACACACTGAGGTGTATGTTGCCCCTTCACAACCACCACCAACAAGGGCAAAGGAGGCAACACACACATCAAAAGATGAAGACCAGGAACAGATCACAATCACACGTAAAAGTACCCGGAAGCACTAGTCTCTGCCACATGGCCACCTATTACCAAGGTCCTACGCTTTGTAACATGCCAGTCTTGCAACAACTGTACTCAAGCACTGTTCTGCAAATCACTGTCTATCTTGTCAGCCTGCCCAGTGATTGTCTCTCACTAACTAATTGGCAAGTCCTGTCCCTCTGCACTGACTGACACGTCACCCCAGCATGCCCAATGAAATGTCCTTTTGCACTTGTGTAGGATCACAATGGAAGATGTCACTATAATGGACTCACAATCATGGACAATGTACATATAGCACTACAGCACTTTTCAATAAATACCACTTACACAACCACTTAGGGCCTTATTTATACTTTTTGACGCAAAACTGCGCTAACGCAGTTTTGCGTAAAAAAAATTAGCGCCGGCTAACGCCATTCTGAAGCACCATGCGGGCGCCGTACTTATTCAATGACGTTAGCCGCCGTTAGCCGCCGGCGCTGCCTGGTGTGCGTGAAAAAAAATGACGTACACCAGGCAGCGCCGGCGTAGGGGAATATGGAGCTTGGGCGCCAAAAAATGGGGCAAGTCAGGCTGAGGCAAAATTATCGCCTCAACCCGATTTGCGCCATTTTTTTCGACTCCCAACCCCCATTGAAATGACTCCTGTCTTAGCAAAGACAGGAGTCATGCCCCCTTGCCCAATGGCCAGGCCCAGGGGACTTATGTCCCCTGGGCATGGTCATTGGGCATAGTGGCATGTAGGGGGGCACAAATCAGGCCCCCCTATGCCACAAAAAAAAAATGTATATATACTTACCTGAACTTACCTTAATGTCCCTGGGATGGGTCCCTCCAGCCTTGGGTGTCCTCCTGGGGTGGGCAAGGGTGGCAGGGGGTGTCCCTGGGGGCAGGGGAGGGCTCCTCTGGGATCCTTCCGAGCCCACAGGTCCCTTAACGCCTGCCCTGACCAGGCGCAAAAAAACGGCGCAAAAGCGGCTGGACGTCATTTTTTTTGACCCACCCACTCCCGGGCGTGAATTTTGCCCGGGAGTGTAAATACGGCTCACATGCCTCGGAGTCAATTTTTTCGACGGGAACGCCTACCTTGCATATCATTAACGCAAAGTAGGTGTCCACGCTAAAAAATGACGCAAAGTCCATGGACTTTGGCGCTAGACGCGTCTAACGCCAAAGTATAAATATGGAGTTAGTTTTGCGTCGGAATTGCGTAAAAAAAAACGACGCAATTCCGGCGCTTAGTCTCTGTGTAATGTGACACATCAGCCGTGCAGTAGATCACTGAATTTTGCCTCCTGTCAAATATCATAGCTTGTCAATACAACTGTCCTGAAAAAATGTGGGTTGATAACTATGCACAGTGGCCTGGATTCTACCATACTCTGCCCTTCCTGAGGGTAATATCTGAGAAAAAGAGAAACTATACACCATAATGCTGTGTTGGACAGATCAACGCTTCCGCAAGGGATATCTAAACCATAAAATAGTGCCTTCAAAATGTTGCTTCAATGCAAAACTAACATATGTAACATTGCCCACAAATATAAGCGAACAGTCTCCAAACTGCATGAATGGAGGTGTATGAGTTTACATCCAAATAAGTAATCATGCTGAACAGTGTAACAAATGATCTATGTGAGTTATGTACACTATACTACAAGAGAGCTTACTACCACTCACCTTATAAGGGTTGCCTTGGACACGAGACTGCAGTCAAACATAAAACAGTGTCCCCAATACTAAATCTGGAAGCACTGTATGTGACAATGAAAACATACATTATGAAAATAACACACTTTGGGATACATAGTAACTGTGATTGGTGGGTGCAATGAATGGCCAAATCTTTGCAAGGTAGCTTTGGAGTAGCTGCCAATGTTACAGCTCAGTTGTGATTTGTTAGCAGCACAGGACACAAAATGTAATACAAAATAAACACTGTACACTCATGCCAAGGCCCTGATCTACAAGCATGTCACAAATACTGTAAAGGGTTACCTACATATTTATTAAACAGTAAAAACAGAAGTGAAAACTCAGGGAAAAGCCTTACCTACCCTAATCTACTCTAACTACTCATTACCCATAACTGTCCCTAATTAACCTAAGTTAAACTTACTTATCACATTTAATGAAACGTTCTAAACATCAACCCCTCACCCCCCTTATGAGACGGGACACATGGAGGACAACAGATTCTAACCTAAACACATACTATCCTATACTAAACAAATATATATATATATATATATATATATATATATATATATATATATATATATATATAACACACACTTAAAAATAAACAGTAGAAATATTCAGGACCCCCCACCCACTAACACTAACTAAACTAACATCCTATACTAACCTAACACTAAGCCCCCTAAACCCACAAAGTATAAGAACCAGGAAAGAGGAGGGAAGGGAGGGAATCATGTCCGTATATTCATCTACAGGTTGGCCCTCCGGAGGGTCCTCTTGATTGAATGCACCCAACGGTTCACCTGTCGCACGTTCTGCCGCAGTCGACTCATCTTCCGAAGGAAATGGTCCAATTTTCGCTGCATTTGTCCAAAAGCAGCAGGGTCAATGGCTGCAGCTGGGGTGGTCTGGGTGCCAGCCGAGGAAGTATGGGGCCGTGTAGTGTTCATGGCTGTGGGCTGCCCTGCAGGTGGTGCTGTGCTTGGGCCTGGAGCAGTTGCTGTGGATGTTCCGGCAACGGTCACAGCTACTGGTGGTGCCACCTAGGTGGTAGTGGTGCTGGTGGTGGTTGTGGTGAGCAAAGAAGGTCCGCCTTGTGGAAATGCCCTCCAGGCTCCGGAGGCTCATTCATGCTGATATCTTCTGGCCATTTTTCAGTACCCAGACTCGACTTGAAGTATGTGTTGGTACCTCATTGCCCGACGTTGAAACTCCCCGACCTGAGTTGGTGTCATATTTGCAGCTGTGAAGACAAACAGAAAATCTAACATTAGGTACTGCATTGTGTGAAATGGCACAAGAAGAAAATCAGACAATACATCTATTGTACTTGTAACAGCTCATATCATCATACAGATCAATGATTGTCCCTGAGGAAGTACATGGCAAGCCAGCCTACAAAGGTCCTATCACACATAGTACATCCAAACCCTACAAGATGGGTAACAACAGCCATGATTTTGGCATCTATGTTCTGCCAGTTATCAGCTAACAATCATGCTGCACATCCTCCACCAGTGCCAGGGCTACAAAAGTCATTGTACGGGATCGTAATCTAGAGCCACATGATCTGCAAGTTGTAAATGGACATGCTAGTATAGTACTCATGTGCGAAACATGAGTGTGTATACTAGGTTCAGACAAAAGATTCACTGATTTACATGTATGTGTACCAAACTTGTCAGTCATCAGTCATCTAGGTACACTATTCACAAACCTATGCCTGTGTTTGAGGGTGGGGGGGTGGACTAACAACTAATAATTTCTAAAAACAAGGACACCCAGGAAGCTTAGGAAAGCTGGACATGTGTTTGGCTCAGCACACACACCACAGGTAAGGAGGATCTCCAAATAGGAGACAGCAAACTCTTTACCAATCCCAGGGTGTAGGAAAGTACCATCTTGCCTGGCATGTTACCCCCATATTTCACTGTATATATGTTGTTTTAGTGTATGTGTCACTGGGATCCTGCCAGCCAGGGCCCCAGTGCTCATAAGTGTGCCCTGTATGTGTTCCCTGTGTGATGACTAACTGTCTCACTGAGGCTCTGCTAACCAGAACCTCAGTGGTTATGCTCTCTCTGCTTTCTAAATTGTCACTAACAGGCTAGTGACCAATTTCACCAATTCACATTGGCATACTGGAGCACCCTTATAATTCCCTAGTATATGGTACTGAGGTACCCAGGGCATTGGGGTTCCAGGAGATCCCTATGGGCTGCAGCATTTCTTTTGCCACCCATAGGGAGCTCTGACAATTCTTACATAGGCCTGCCACTGCAGCTTGAGTGAAATAACGTCCACGTTATTTGACAGCCATTTGCCACTGCACTTAAGTAACTTATAAGTCACCTATATGTCTAAGCTTTACCTGGTAAAGGTTGGGTGCTAAGTTACTTAGTGTGTGGGCACCCTGGCACTAGCCAAGGTGCCCCCACATCGTTCAGGGCAAATTCCCCGGACTTTGTGAGTGCGGGGACACCATTTCACGCGTGCACTATACATAGGTCACTACCTATGTATAGCGTCACATTGGTAACTCCGAACATGGCCATGTAACATGTCTAAGATCATGGAACTGTCACCCCAATGCCATTCTAGCATTGGGGAGACAATTCCATGATCCCTCGAGTCTCTAGCACAGACCCGGGTACTGCCAAACTACCTTTCCCGGGGTTTCACTGCAGCTGCTGCTGCTGCCAACCCCTCAGACAGGTTTCTGCTCTCCTGGGGTCCAGCCAGGCTTGGCCCAGGAAGGCAGAACAAAGGACTTCCTCAGAGAGAGGGTGTTACACGCTCTCCCTTTGGAAAAAGGTGTCAGGGCTGGGAAGGAGTAGCCTCCCCCAGCCTCTGGAAATGCTTTGATGGGCACAGATGGTGCCCATCTCTGCATAAGCCAGTCTACACTGGTTCAGGGATCCCCCAGCCCTGCTCTGGCGCGAAACTGGACAAAGGAAAGGGGAGTGACCACTCCCCTGACCTGCACCTCCCACCTTCCCATCTTGGAAACAGAGGTGCTGCTGGCACACTGGACTGCTCTGAGTGGCCAGTGCCAGCAGGTGATGTCTGAGACTCCTTCTGATAGGCTCTTACCTGTGTTGCTAGCCTATCCTCCTTCCTAGGTAGCCAAACCTCCTTTTCTGGCTATTTAGGGTCTCTGCTTTGGGGAATTCTTGAGATAACGAATGCAAGAGCTCATGAGAATTCCTCTGCATCTCTCTCTTCACCTTCTGCCAAAGGATCGACCGCTGACTGCTCAGGACGCCTGCAAAACCGCAACAAAGTAGCAAAGACGACTACTGCAACCTTGTATCACTGATCCTGCTGCCTTCTCGACTGTTTTCCTGGTGGTGCATGCTCTGGGGGTAGTCTGTCTCCTTCTTGCACCAGGAGCTCTGAAGAAATCTCCTGTGGGTTGACGGAATCTTCCCCCTGCAACCGCAGGCAACAAAAGACTGCATCACCGGTCCTCTGGGTCCCCTCTCAGCACGACGAGCGTGGTCCCTGGAACTCAGCAACTCTGTCCAAATGACTCCCACAGCCCAGTGACTCTTCAGTCCAAGTTTGGTGGAGGTAAGTCCTTTCCACCCCACGCTAGACTGCATTGCTGGATACCGCGTGATTTGCAGCTGCTCCGGCTCATGTGCACTCTTCCAGGATTTCCTTCGTGCACAGCCAAGCCTCGGTCCCCGACACTCTAACCTGCAGTGCACAACCTCCTGAGTTGTCCTCCGGCATCGTGGGACTCCCTTTTGTGTCTTCGGGTGAGCTCCGGTTCACTCCTCTTCCAAGTGCCTGTTCCGGTACTTCTGCGGGTGCTGCCTGCTTCTGTGAGGGCTCCCTGACTTGCTGGGCGCCCCCTCTGTCTCCTCGTTCAAGTGGCGACATCCTGGTCCCTCCTGGGCCACAGAAGCATCCAAAAATCCTAACCGCGAGCCTTGCAGCTAGCAAGGCTTGTTTGCGGTCTTTCTGCGTGGGAACACCTCTGCAAGCTTCTTCACGATGTGGGACATCCATCCTCCAAAGGGGAAGTTTCTAGCCCTCTTCGTTCTTGCAGAATCCACAGCTTCTACCATCCGGTGGCAGCTTCTTTGCACCCTCAGCTGGCATTTCCTGGGCATCTGCCCAATCTCGACTTTGTCGCGACTCTTGGACTTGGTCCCCTTGTTCCACAGGTACTCTCGCCCGGAAATCCACTTTGGTTGCATTGCTGGTGTTGGGCTTCCTTGCAGAATTCCCCTATCACGACTTCTGTGCTCTCTGGGGAATATAGGTGCACTTTACACCTACTTTTCAGGGTCTTGGGGTGGGCTATTTTTCTAACCCTCACTGTTTTCTTACAGTCCCAGCGACCCTCTACAAGCTCACATAGGTTTGGGGTCCATTCGTGGTTCGCATTCCACTTTTGGAGTATATGGTTTGTGTTGCCCCTATACCTATGTGCTCCTATTGCAATCTATTGTAACTTTACATTGCTTGCATTACTTCCTTTTGCTATTACTGCATATTTTTGGTATTGTGTACATATATCTTGTGTATATTTGGCATCCTCATACTGAGGGTACTCAGTGAGATACTTTTGGCATATTGACATAAAAATAAAGTACCTTTATTTTTAGTATATCTGTGTATTGTGTTTTCTTATGATATTGTGCATATGACACCAGTGGTATAGTAGGAGCCTTGCATGTCTCCTAGTTCAGCCTAAGCTGCTCTGCTATAGCTACCTTCTATCACCCTAAGCTGCTAGAAACACCTCTTCTACACTAATAGGGGATCCCTGGACCTGGTACAGAGTCTAAGTACCCCTTGGTACCCACTACAAGCCAGGCCAGCCTCCTACACAGCGCCACTCATGTTTTGAAATGCAGACCTTTGTCAACATCATTTACTACCAGTAAGCCATGACTTACAACAAACACAGAGATGCAAGAACACCCCTGGCCATGAGTTGCATGCACACCTAGGCCATTGCACTCAAGTGCCACATACTTGTAGCACTAAATGTGGAGCTACATGCTGCTAGGAAGTTCAACCTACAGTTTAATAAGTACATGAGTGAATTGGGAAGCAGAAGTCTGTGGGTAAGCATTTGGCAGCCCCATTCTGTGAGAATTTGGGTCTGACTGGCTGACTAAATCACAAATTGGGTCCAGTGCGACTCTTTCTGATTCAAGTTTTATCCACATGACTCATCCCTATTCACACTGCGGTGCCTACAGGACTGACCTAGAATACCTAAATAAGACAATAGGATAAGGATTGGCCAACTCAAAGATGGTGATAAAATGATATTCCACTCATGGAACAAAACAAAAGACTGGCCAGAGCATCACACCTTGCTATGTGTCCAACACACAGGAGTCCATCACACATCACCAGCAAACACAACACATAACAGACATATTAACACTCACTGGAGTTGTCTGGGTCTTCGAATCGAGCCACCTCGCCAACAGTGTAGGGTGCTGGTCCACCTCTAAGGCATGGAAGGGAGAAATGTGCTCAATGTCTGTGCACTTTACAACAAGTCCAAAGACAAATGCTATGTGTAAGATTACATCAGAAAGTAAAGCCTCTCAGACATGATGATATTGCATCCTACATAGCACGGCTAACATGTACATACCATGGGTGTCCAGTGAGTGATACACACATATCTGCACACATGCAGTGGCCCTAACTATCATGTGGTGGCAAACATGCTCCTTCATTAGTGAGCAGACATAATAATGGAGTGTATTCATCTCATCATGTGTATCCAAGAGAGACATCCAAAGCCACTTTCCGTGAAGACTGCCTAACCAGTCAACCAGCCATTGTGACCATGACAAATTTATGACACACAGGTACAATGTACAGAGGGGCAGGGACAGTTGTTAGTTCTCATGTTATTACAGTTTCTTCATTTGATGTGGCCCAGCTATGATGAGTTGCACCAACCATAGAGATATGAAACCATGTGCATACCTTTGGCCAGCCATCCCTAATCGAAATGTGGCACTACAAACTCCAAATACCAGTCTAAGATGTTAGCTGAGCGCACCTAGAACCTGTTCCCTATGTGTTCAAATCCAGATCAGACATGTATCCGAAATGAAGGAGGGACACAATAATCCCTAAGATTTTTGGATTTTCCATGATCGGTTTCCTTACACACTCACCAGACACACATGAGACATATGTTCGGGCCACATTGCTATCATCAATTGATGTTAAGCCTGCACTAATTTTCAGCCTCATGTAGTGTTTCAAAAGTCAGTCTAGCTGTTGCATCAACAAATGATGGTAATTATTTGGAAATTTCTATACCTCACAGGCAACTGTGGCCTATATCTATACATAATTGGCTCCTGATTTGTGTTGCTGTTTGACACAAAGGCGGCACTAACTTACATAATGCAAATGTATTCAGTAAGTTTGCAGAGCTCTTGCTTCCTAACAGCTAGCAATTGTGGTCCTTAACAAAGTAGATACATGACCCTGTATGTTTCAGTAGCATTCCACACACTCAACAACATTGCCGGCAGATATTGTAAAAATCAGCTGATGTCACTACAGAGCATTAAAACGTGCACATTTACATGATTTGTACTCACCAACAGGGCCACCAATCACAATCCCCAGGTGGTCCAGCAGATCTTGCTCCCTGGAGATAAGGTCAGCCCAGCGGTGTTTCAGCTGGTGGTCGTTTCTTGGTGTCCTATAAATCCGTTGCAGATGATGCAACACCTTTGCCCACCTGAGCCTCCGGGCCTCAGTGTGATACCCCTGTATCACCCGCCCACCTGCCTCAATCATTAGGGCTAGGAAATGGAACACCAGCCATATAAATCCACCCAGCTCCTCACCCATCTTGCCAAGACGAAGCCTACCCAACATCTTTGCAGCCACAGAGAAATAGGGGACAAAGGGGATCAAAGGAGAATAGGGGGAAAGTAGAACAGGAAAAACTTAAACTAAACAACTGACACAGCCCAACTATACCCAAACTAACACTACCCACAACAGACTCCCAACAAAACAAGGACAATACTTTACAACACAAATGTACACAAAAAACACTCAGACAGGATACTACAACAAGTTTTTATTCACAAAAAGACAATAAATAGACCACACAGGAGACAAAAGCACAATTTGAACAGACAAAACTCTAAACACAGCCGCACAGTCAGGAACTTTCACAGACTGCAAAGTGAAAGTGAAAGTACACCCACTGTACATAATCTGTAAACAGGATATCCTATTACATCACTTCCTGCCTAAAATGGCGGGCGTTTTTATCGTTATGCGTCAAAATATTTTGCCGCATACAGTCTGCGCGTAATTCTTTTTGACGCACAGGAGTAGAATTGAGCCCGCATCCATATGTTTGGAAATAGTTTTACACTTAACCAATTTTCTGAGGTACAGTGTGGAAGATACAGCTCAGGGGCAATGGTTAGTTCAGGGCATTATGCGTCGTTTTTCAGCCATAAGCGTAAATTTTTTACGCTTGTGCATCATTTTTTGACGCGTATGTGTCAAAATTTCCGGCATTAACTGGGTTTGGGTCATTTTACCATTTTAATGTTATATTACAGTTGTGACAATACTGAGATAGGCTGATTGCACCCACTTTGGTCATGATGGTGTATGGGCACATGTGACACATCATACTACTGCGGACCATGATCCGCTATTTCATGTACAGGATTTTCACTCTTGACTGATGCACTAGATGGACAAACGTGTGACCTACATATCTGTATTACACAAATTGGGCATGTTTGGCATCAGGAGAGGATAGCAAGGTGACGCACATAAGTACAATACCTCAATGCCTATGGCTCAATGTGTGTGCATTGGCTACTAATGTAGTTGTTGACCAACTGTGAGCATCACAAGATGCATTATTGCAAATATGCTTGTATGCATGTGGAGTCAATGCGTCCAACCCTTAGATGCAAGTCAGTGTGGAAATTAGAGAGGACATGTGTTAGTCATACATGTAGCAACATCTGTTGTGTGCACTTCCTAGTTTTTGGGTAACGTAAACACCACAAATGACAAAGCATGCACCGGATAGATAGCAGACGCTTGTTCATGTCAATGGTCCACAACTTGCCCATCACATGTCCTGGAAATTTGGATACTGCTTCCTAGGCACTTGTTAGTGAACCCACCATGAGCCAGGCACATGTACAGACTAAGTAGGTACCATGTTATTGACACGGAAAGCCAAAGGTGAACCACAATTGGAATATCACGCCACAGTTGTGGTCATATGACTGAGCCACAACTCTCCTGTGGCAGAGGTGGGCGAGCAGACCAAGCAGCACGTGGCCACATATTTCCAGTGATCAACTGCACAGAGGTGTCTGGTTCATGTGTGTGAGCCAATGTTGATCCTGTATATTTTTAGGGGTCTATGTTGTCACAGTTACGTCCAGGTGTTATCATGAGTCAGTGGTGGCTATTCTTGTATCTACTGAGTATCCTTCGGAGATCAATGGAAGTAAAGCCAATGAGGATATAAGAACCTACATGGGGATGGTCTCACCCTGTCACTGCAGACGTGTTATGAGACTGTCAACAGGGCAACCTTGGTGTGCTGAGTGAGATCATATCTCAGGAGTCTTGTACCGGCAGGTGTCATTACAACATTTGTACACAGGTTGGCCTGTAAAATTCCCACTGCATCTGGGAACATCATAGCTTCTGTGTTGATTCATCTTGCAGCTAATCACCACGCACAGCCCATCAATATGTTGTGAGCAATGTGATTCGGCGTGTGAACTGTCAGGGTCCTAACATGTGTGAACTTTTCATTCACATTATCTGACGTTGATGGTTCTGCTGGAGGCACCATACCCAATCCCTTCATACGGCCATGGTACACTGTCATACTTTGTCGCTCATGCATACATGAGACCCAGACAAGGGATAGGCCATGATTTGGGTACTTGGAGACAAGTTCACAATTATGGTACGATAAATAAGCAGATTATGCTAAGTAACCTATTTGAGTATGCATTGAAGAACCACCTGACAAAATACCCCCGGAGGAATGTGAGGGTTGGGAAAGCAAGTATAATACATATGTAGCCACAAGGAACCTTTAGGGTAACGCACAGACAGGTGCCAGTCAGGCTGACAGGATGCAAGGTCAATCAGGATCCAGCATTTTCACAAGGTACATACTCAGTGGTCTGACTAAGACTGGTCGGAGGAAGAACAAGACCGTTGACATGGAAAACTGTGTTTGTCCTGTGTTTTGGAAGGTGACACATAAACCCAAGGGCTGTGTTACACAGCTTTATTTTTCTAGCAATGCATAACAGTGTAAACGAACAAAATGGCAGCTTCTATGCTGTTCCAAGCATCTGCAAGGGCAGTGCATGTTCAAATGGCTGGTCTGCATGGAGGTGCTCACAGGTGTGTGCTGCATCCGTTTCTCACAAGTCCTGTAGGTGAGATTTGAGTTCAAATGGCCAACAGTACCTTTCACATGGGAATCAAACTACAGGTGAGAACAGGGCTTAGAGACTACAAGCCAGTGCATCATTTTAACTGACGTCCATGCAGACAGATGTACAATGACTATGGCATACCATACTAGAGGGTGAAGCACACTGGATTAATATTGTTAGTCTGTGTGTGTGTAGAGGAGGGAATATCTGGGTACACATATTACCATTCCAGGGACCTCTTAAGACAAGTGGGGTGCGACCAGGAACATGGGTGTGTCAGGACTTAGGACATGGGCTGACATATACATGGAATGCCATGTGCGCAATGCTTGTCATCGGTGTGGCACTTGTGCTTTCTATGTTCTGCTTATATGGAATTCTAGTCACAGATAGTCCTTGCAAAGATAGGTGCTGCACGACTTACTGCTGTCAAGGGTCTGGTCATACATTCCTGTTACCAATGCAATAGCACATCCACTGCCTCATGTATGAGGCATTTTTTCCCTTATTGACTGATGGTGTCTTAGTTGTGTGCCAAATGCTGCGATGAACCATGTTGCCAACATATATGTGTGAAATAGGTGTGGTCCTCTGCTATTGCCCTTCAAAGGTGAAATGTACAGGATATATCATTTACAGTGTGTGAGAATGTGACTGTTGTATAATACGCATCACAATTACTTTGGAAATT
This sequence comes from Pleurodeles waltl, assembly GCF_031143425.1. Lineage (NCBI taxonomy): Eukaryota > Metazoa > Chordata > Amphibia > Caudata > Salamandridae > Pleurodeles > Pleurodeles waltl. The sequence continues at coordinate 754,986,027 of NC_090449.1, read as the reverse complement.
TCTGTGTCCTGATCGGTATATCAGCAATGCTCCATGAGGCTACACTCTTATTCTGATAGTTAGAGATAAAGGTGAGCAAAAATTATTACCCAGACCATGATATGGTGATTATTATAGGTGTTTATTGACATATGTTGATAAAGTGGTGATGGTGAGTTGTTTCAAGAGAAATTGTTGACAATATGTTGGTGCCTACGCAATCCAGCAGCTGTTTTTTATTGGTCGCCCTCATGTTGCAGGCCAGCATCCTCCTCTTCAGGCATTTGTGGTTCTGGTTCTAATAGGGGAATGTTCCTTCGTACACAAATGTTATGCAGGATGGCACATGTTAAAATGATCTTGCTGACCATTTCTGGTGAGTATAGGAGGTTGCCACCAGTAATGTCGAGGCACCTGAATCTCAACTTCAGGATCCCATACCCCATATCAGCTGAAAGAGAAAATGATTGGGATCATGTTGATGTAGCTTGCCCCATTAATATCACCTTGAATGGCAGTAGTTGTCTTGTGTTGTCTGTGACTCTTTTGTGTAATTGTGTTGATTCTTAGGCTTCTAGGATGTACCATCAGCATTGGGTTGTTTCCTTGGCTGAACGAGTATTTGCCTGCTGACCAGCTGTCAGCAGTATGTTTTGGGAGTTGCAGTACAGTGTGTACTCCCTAGCATTGTGACTTGTGATTCAGGTGTTCCTGTGTCTTCACTGGGGGTGAGATGATAGTTCCATACACAGATTCAATTTGAAAGTGGTGGTAACACGTTTGCATCTATGTACCCTGGACATCCCATACCTTTAGACATATGCAATGGATTAATTTAAACATCAGTGCGACGCTTACATTTTGCAAGGTGACAATTAGCCAAACCTCTCCATACATTGTGATCATTAACATTTGACTGTACACTAATTTCACATGTGGGACAGGTTCACTGCAGACCTATCAAACATGCCTAGCGGTGTCATAACCTCAGTGTGTTCCTGTTCACGTCGCTGTTGTGGTGTATGTGCTGTTTGTCCTAGAGGGTTAATGTGTAGTGTGTATATGAGTAGGTTTCTGTACTTACCAACAAGTAGGTCATTGCCATATCGTCCATCCTGGAAGTGTTGATTGATGGTACAGTGACGGAAGATGAATGAATCATGTACACTCCCAGGATACTTTGCCACGATGTTGGTGATCAATCCCTGGTGATCCACAATGGCCTGCACATTGATAGAGTGTGTGTGCTTCCTGTTGCGGTATAGATATTCAGTTGCAGCAGGTGGCACAAGGCATACATGTGTGCAGTCAATGGCACCAAGGACGTGTGGGAATCCATTAATGAGGTAAAACCCCTGTTTGGTCTTTGCTGCTTCTGCTGTGTGTTTGGGAAGCAGATGTGGTGGGGTGTGAGTCTGATAATGGCATCCAGTACCGTGGGCAGGAAGGCGGAGAATGATGGCTGTGAGATCCCAGCAACCAGGGTGCCAGTGGTTTGAAAGGAGGCACTTGCCAACAAGTGTAGTACAGCTAGCAGCTTGGTTTCTGGAATGGTGCGGGGTGTCTGCAAGCTGGGTGCCAGCTGTGGCTCAATGGTGCGCCGCAGCTGCTGAATGGCTTGCCAGTTCAACCTGTACCTCTGGATGATGTCGTGTTCCCTGAGGCCATGAAGGGTTGTCCTGGTGCGTAATATCCTCTCCTGCCTTCTGCGTTGCCTTTGGGGTCCCTGCTGGTGTTGTGGAAGCTGCTGTTGTTGCTGTGATCTGCGTCTGCGTGCACGCTGGATGAGAAGCACCTCCATGTCTTTCTTTTGCTGCTCTGCTGTTGCTTCTGTGTGTTTTCATTAAATACAGGTGTGTTTGCCCCATTTTAACGCCTGCCCTGACCCAGGCGTTAATCTTTTACGCAAATCGGGCTGTGCGTCATTTTCCGCCTCCGGGCCGTGCAGGATTTTTGAGCGGTAGTGTAAATACGATGCACGGGTGTTTGTGTCATTTTTTGGACGGGAACGCCTAGCTTGCATATCATTAACGCAAGGCGGTTTCCCGCATCCAGAAAATGACGCACACGGCGGGATTTTGACGTCCGCGGGCTCGGGCATCAAAGTTTAAATATGTGGCAAGGTTTGCGCTGAATGTGCGTCAAAGTTTTTGACGCACATTCGGCGGAGACGGAGTATAAATATGCCCCTTTGTTTTATTTCACTCTGTTATTGTCTCTGCGTAGACCTAGCCGCAATTATAGTAGTATTGTAACTTTGAATGGGGACAGGAAATGAGGCTGAGTCACTTGCAAGCAGAGCTGGAGTGATGATGGGTGGATGGTGTCATGATATTAATGGAGTTTGACCAATGACTTTGTGTTTCACCACTGCACATATTAGTTGCTCAATGTTCACCAGTAGCACATTATGGCCCTCATTACGACCCTGGCGGTTTGTAACCGTCAGGGCCGCTGGACGGGGAGGCACCGCCGACAGGCCGGCGGTGCCCCGCGGGGCATTCTGACCGCGGCGGCTTAGCCGCGGTCAGAGAAGGGAAACCGGCGGTCTCCCGCCGGTTTCCCGCTGCCCCCAAGGAATCCTCCAAGCCGGCGCAGCTTGCTGCGCCGGCTTGGGGATTCCGACTCCCCCTCCCGCCATCCAGTTCCTGGCGGTTCTCCCGCCAGGAACCGGATGGCGGGAGGGGGAGTCGCGGGGCCCCTGGGGGCCCCTGCAGTGCCCATGCCAGTGCCCATGCCAACTGCAGGGGCCCCCGTAAGAGGGCCCCAAAATGTATTTCACTGTCTGCATTGCAGACAGTGAAATACGCGACGGGTGCAACAGCACCCGTCGCACTTTCCCACTCCGCCGGCTCGATTACGAGCCGGCATCCTCGTGGGAAGGGAGTTTTTCCCTGGGCTGGCGGGCGGTCTTTTGGAGACCGCCCGCCAGCCCAGGGAAAAACTCATAATACCCTCCGCGGTCTTTTGACCGCGGAGCGGTATTATGGAGGGCTGAATTCAAAATTAATTCAATGTCCTCCTCTAAAAATGTGTGTTGAAGCCCTGTAGGGATCAGGAGAAACAGATATCTGTCATAGATCCCCATGCCGTTTGCCTCTGGTGCCTAGGGTCAGACCACAACATCCCCTTTCCTCCCACCAGTCTTCCTTCCTAAGGCCTGACGCCAACCAGGGCTGTACCATCAACCTTTGTTCAAGCTACACATTGCTTTCACTCTGATACATGATGCTTTGGATGCCCCTGCTACGACCGGTGCCTCCACTGCATCTGGCGCCAGACATACGTCACCAATGCCACTACCTGATACCACCAGTGACACTAACTGATGCCACTCCTGAAAAGAAGTCTCAGAGACACCCAACGTCTCATTGAGGAAGAAGGAAACAGAAATAGGCTTTGTGAAATGTTTGCCACTGATTTGGATGCTCTGGACCTCTACCCAGTTGAGGACATTGGTGAGAGTCATCAGAGATTAAAATAGGGTCTATCCTACGTTAGTGTATTTCATACCTCTCCAGTACCAGTGATGGATTCACTTCTGATCCCACCCACACCAAAAGTGATCCCCCTACACAAAATTATACTTATGGTTGCAGTGGTGTTCAACCTACAACTCCCATCCACAGACACCAAATAGAACATAATAACGGAAGTACTATTACTATTGGCTCCAACAGTGGAGCCATTGCTCCCTTTTTAATTAAGTCAAAGAAGATCCTTTTATGACCATTAGGGTTGGACTGGGAACCCAAAAGACCCCTGCCAATTCAGTCAGACAAGCCCCTGGGCTGGTGGGGGTTAGGGGGGATTGGGGGACGAAGCACTGATGCTTTTGTTCTTTTGTTTCTAGGGCCCGATATTGCAGCGATGCTGCAAAACCGGCCTCCAGTAACAAAAGCGACCCCCACTGCTGAAAAAACTGCTCCACCCTTCCAGCCTACCAGGAAAACACCTCATGCCTGCTACAGCCAGTCCAGTCCTGCTGACCATAGTACCCTCTAAAGTGAGCTCCTGAGTGGGCACGTAAACGTATGTTTCTTTCCACGCTGAGACCTACAAACACCGCGCCCCAAAAAGGATTCTCCTGCATTTGTAAAGTGCTTAATTGGAGCCTCAGTAATGCTGCAGTTGTGATGAAGCTGCACTGCTAGATACAGTTTTAAAGACATGTTTTTGTTTTAAAAATACTAATTCAGGAAGTGTAAACACCTGCAGTGAAAGGCAGTCTTGAAGCAGCAGGAGAGCACCCTCAAAGCCTTCAATGCAACCCAGAATCCATCCTGCGGAATACCTCAGGCATTGTGGCAATTCCTAGACAATAACATATTTTGAAAGTTTGGGCACAAATTGACCATTCAGGTGCCAGCCATCAGTAACATCACAGAGGCTGAAACTTTATAACTAAATTAGGTCATCAATGTTGGATGCTGATAGTTGTAAAACTCACCAGCACAAACAGCTGTGTATCTTCACTGCCGAAACTCCTCTTGCTTTGACATGAATAGAAATTGTGCAGGAGATACAGTGGCACCCAGGCCTGGGTCAGCAGGGTACCTTCTGGTGGCTCCTAATCTAAAATGTGATCAAAACTTGTAGGAGGCTGGACTGGCTTGTAGTGAGTACCAAGGGGTACTTGCACCTTGCACCAGGCCCAGTTATCCCTTATTAGTGTATAGGGTGTCTAGCAGCTTAGGCTGATAGATAATGGTAGCTTAGCAGAGCAGCTTAGGCTGAACTAGGAGACGTGTGAAGCTACTACAGTACCACTTAGTGTCATATGCACAATATCATAAGAAAACACAATACACAGTTATACTAAAAATAAAGGTACTTTATTTTTATGACAATATGCCAAAGTATCTTAGAGTGTACCCTCAGTGAGAGGATAGGAAATATACACAAGATATATATACACAATAGCAAAAATATGCAGTATAGTCTTAGAAAACAGTGCAAACAATGTATAGTTACAATAGGATGCAATGGGGAAACATAGGGATAGGGGCAACAAAAACCATATACTCCAGAAGTGGAATGCGAACCACGAATGGACCCCAAACCTATGTGACCTTGTAGAGGGTCGCTGGGACTATTAGAAAATAGTGAGAGTTAGAAAAATAACCCTCCCCAAGACCCTGAAAAGTGAGTGCAAAGTGCACTAAAGTTCCCCTAAGGACAAAAGAGTCGTGTTAGAGGAATAATGCAGGAAAGACACAAACCAGCAATGCAACAACTGTGGATTTCCAATCTAGGGTACCTGTGGAACAAGGGGACCAAGTCCAAAAGTCACAAGCAAGTCGTAGATGGGCAGATGCCCAGGAAATGCCAGCTGCGGGTGCAAAGAAGCTTCGACTGGACAGAAGAAGCTGAGGTTTCTGCAGGAACGAAAAGGGCTAGAGACTTCCCCTTTGGTGGACGGATCCCTCTCGCCTTGGAGAGTCGTGCAGAAGTGTTTTCCCGCCGGAAAGACGCCAACAAGCCTTGCTACACGCAAATCGTGCGTTTGGCGTTTTTGGACGCTGCTGGGGCCCAGGAGGGACCAGGAGGTCGCAAATTGGACCTGCAGAGAGAGGGGACGTCGAGCAAGACAAAGAGCCCTCACTGAAGCAGGTAGCACCCGGAGAAGTGCCAGAAACAGGCACTACGAGGATGCGTGAAACGGTGCTCGCCGAAGTTGCACAAAGGAGTCCCACGTCGCCGGAGACCAACTTAGAAAGTCGTGCAATGCAGGTTAGAGTGCCGTGGACCCAGGCTTGGCTGTGCACGAAGGATTTCCGCCGGAAGTGCACAGGGGCCGGAGTAGCTGCAAAGTCGCGGTTCCCAGCAATGCAGCCCAGCGAGGTGAGGCAAGGACTTACCTCCACCAAACTTGGGCCGAAGAGTCACTGGACTGTGGGGGTCACTTGGACAGCGTCGCTGGATTCGAGGGACCTCGCTCGTCGTGCTGAGAGGAGACCCAAGGGACCGGTAATGCAGCTTTTTGGTGCCTGCGGTTGCAGGGGGAAGATTCCGTCGACCCACAGGAGATTTCTTCGGAGCTTCTGGTGCAGAGAGGAGGCAGACTACCCCCACAGCATGCACAAGCAGGAAAACAGTCGAGAAGGCGGCAGGATCAGCGTTACAGAGTTGCATTAGTCGTCTTTGCTACTATGTTGCAGGTTTGCAGGCTTCCAGCGCGGTCAGCGGTCGATTCCTTATCAGAAGGTGAAGAGAGAGATGCAGAGGAACTCGGCTGAGCTCATGCATTCGTTATCTAAAGTTTCCCCAGAGACCCTAAATAGCCAGAAAAGAGGGTTTGGCTACCTAGGAGAGAGGAAAGGCTACTAACACCTGAAGGAGCCTATCAGCAGGAGTCTCTGACGTCACCTGGTGGCACTGGCCACTCAGAGCAGTCCAGTGTGCCAGCAGCACCTCTGTTTCCAAGATGGCTGAGGTCTGGAGCACACTGGAGGAGCTCTGGACACCTCCCAGGGGAGGTGCAGGTCAGGGGAGTGGTCACTCCCCTTTCCTTTGTCCAGTTTCGCGCCAGAGCAGGGGCTAAGGGGTCCCTGAACCGGTGTAGACTGGCTTATGCAGAATTGGGCACATCTGTGCCCAACAAAGCATTTCCAGAGGCTGGGGGAGGCTACTCCTCCCCTGCCTTCACACCATTTTCCAAAGGGAGAGGGTGGCACACCCTCTCTCAGAGGAAGTTCTTTGTTCTGCCATCCTGGGCCAGGCCTGGCTGGACCCCAGGAGGGCAGCTGCCTGTCTGAGGGGTTGGCAGCAGCAGCAGCTGCAGTGAAACCCCAGGAAGGGCAGTCTGGCAGTACCAGGGTCTGTGCTACAGACCACTGGGATCATGGAATTGTACCAACAATGCCAGGATGGCATAGAGGGGGCAATTCCATGATCATAGACATGTTACATGGCCATATTCGGAGTTACCATGGTGAAGCTACATATAGGTAGTGACCTATATGTAGTGCACGCGTGTAATGGTGTCCCCGCACTCACAAAGTTCAGTGAATTGGCTCTGAACAATGTGGGGGCACCTTGGCTAGTGCCAGGGTGCCCTCACACTAAGTAACTTTGCACCTAACCTTTACCAGGTAAAGGTTAGACATATAGGTGACTTATAAGTTACTTAAGTGCAGTGTAAAATGGCTGTGAAATAACGTGGACGTTATTTCACTCAGGCTGCAGTGGCAGGCCTGTGTAAGAATTGTCAGAGCTCCCTATGGGTGGCAAAAGAAATGCTGCAGCCCATAGGGATCTCCTGGAACCCCAATACCCTGGGTACCTCAGTACCATATACTAGGGAATTATAAGGGTGTTCCAGTAAGCCAATGTAAATTGGTAAAAATGGTCACTAGCCTGTCAGTGACAATTTGGAAAGAAATGAGAGAGCATAACCACTGAGGTTCTGATTAGCAGAGCCTCAGTGAGACAGTTAGTCACTACACAGGTAACACATTCAGGCACACTTATGAGCACTGGGGCCCTGGGTTACCAGGGTCCCAGTGACACATACAACTAAAACAACATATATACAGTGAAAAATGGGGGTAACATGCCAGGCAAGATGGTACTTTCCTACACAACCCCCCCCCAAATGAAGGACAATAAGACTAGCCATGACCTGATGAGTCTTCATTGTCTAAGTGGAAATATCTGGAGAGTCCATCTGCATTGGAGTGGCTACTCCCAGGTCTATGTTCCACTGTATAGTCCATTCCCTGTAGGGATATGGACCACCTCAACAATTTAGGATTTTCACCTTTCATTTGTTTTAGCCAAAGTAGAGGTTTGTGGTCTGTCTGAACAATGAAGTGAGTGCCAAACAGGTATGGCCTCAACTTCTTCAGAGCCCAGACCACAGCAAAGGCCTCCCTCTCAATGGCAGACCAACGCTTTTCTCTAGGGGTCAACCTCCTACTAATAAAAGCAACAGGTTGATCCTGGCCCTCAGAATTAAGTTGTGATAGGACTGCCCCTACTCCTAATTCAGATGCATCAGTTTGGACATAGAATTTTTTAGAGTAACAAGGGCTTTTCAGGACAGGTGCAGAGCACATGGCCTGCTTCAGCTCCTCAAAAGCTTTCTGACAGCTTGCTGTCCACAATACCTTTTTAGGCATTTTCTTGGATGTGAGGGCATTAAGAGGGGCTGCAATGGAGCCATAGTTCTTAATGAACCTCCTGTAATACCCAGTGAGGCCTAGGAAGGCTCTCACCTGAGTCTGAGTGGTAGGGGGAACCCAATCAATAATAGTTTGGATTTTCCCCTGAAGTGGTGCAATCTGTTCCCCACCAACAAGGTGTCCCAGATAAACCACCTTACCCTGCCCTATCTGGCACTTTGAAGCCTTGATAGTGAGGCCTGCCTTTTGCAGAGCCTCCAAAACTTTCCATAGGTGGACCAGGTGATCATCCCAGATGGAGCTAAAGACAGCTAAATCGTCCAAATATGCTGCACTGAAAGCTTCCAGCCCTTGCAGGACTGTGTTCACCAACCTCTGAAAAGTGGCAGGTGCATTTTTCAAACCAAAAGGCATTACAGTAAACTGGTAATGTCCTCCAATGGTAGAAAATGCAGTCTTAGGTTTAGCATCTTCTGACAATTTGATCTGCCAATACCCTGCAGTCAAATCAAAAGTGCTTAGATACTTGGCAGATGCCAGTGTATCTATAAGCTCATCTGCCCTGGGTATAGGGTGAGCATCAGTTTTGGTTACCACGTTGAGACCTCTATAGTCTACACAAAACCTCATTTCCTTCTTTCCATCTTTAGAATTGGGTTTTGGTACCAGTACCACAGGAGAAGCCCATGGACTGTCAGAGTGCTCAACCACTCCTAGTTCTAACATTTTCTGAACTTCTTGCTTTATGCAGTCCCTGACATGGTCAGGCTGCCTATAGATCTTACTTTTGACAGGTAAACTGTCTCCAGTATCTATAGTGTGCTCAGACCAAGAAGTGGTGCCTGGCACAGTAGAGAAGAGTTCTGAAAATTGTCCTAGGAGATTTATGCAATTGTCTTTCTGCTCAGCAGTAAGATAATCAGCCAAAACTACACCTTCCACAAGAGCATCTTGATCTGTGGAAGAGAAGAGATCAGGTAGAGGATCACTGTCTTCTTCCTGTCCCTCATCTGTTGCCATGAGCAGGGTGAGATCAGCCCTGTCATAGTAGGGTTTCAGGCGGTTGACATGGAGCACCCTAAGGGGACTCCTGGCAGTGCCTAAGTCAACCAAGTAGGTGACTTCACCCTTCTTTTCAACAATTGTGTGGGGTCCACTCCATTTATCTTGGAGTGCTCTTGGGGCCACAGGCTCCAAGACCCACACTTTCTGCCCTGGTTGGTACTGAACCAAAACAGCCTTCTGATCATGCCATTGCTTCTGGAGCTCTTGGCTGGCCTGAAGGTTTTTACTGGCCTTTTTCATGTACTCAGCCATCCTTGATCTGAGGCCAAGTACATAATCCACAATATCCTGCTTAGGAGCTTTTAAAGGTTGTTCCCAACCCTCCTTTACAAGTGTGAGTGGACCCCTAACAGGGTGTCCAAAAAGAAGTTCAAAGGGGCTGAAGCCCACTCCTTTCTGGGGTACCTCCCTGTAGGCAAAAAGGAGGCATGGTAGAAGGATATCCCATCTCCTGCGGAGTTTTTCAGGGAGTCCCATAATCATGCCTTTGAGAGTTTTATTAAATCTCTCCACCAGTCCATTTGTTTGTGGATGATAGGGTGTTGTGAACTTGTAAGTTACACCACACTCCTTCCACATGGCCTTTAAGTATGCAGACATGAAATTGCTTCCTCTGTCTGATACTACTTCCTTTGGGAAGCCCACCCTGGAAAATATTCCTAGGAGGGCCTTTGCCACTGCAGGAGCTGTAGTGGTCCTTAAAGGAATAGCTTCAGGATATCTTGTGGCATGGTCCACTACCACCAAGATAAACCTATTGCCTGAAGCAGTAGGAGGGTCAAGGGGGCCAACTATGTCAACCCCTACCCTTTCAAAGGGAACCCCAACCACAGGCAGTGGGATAAGGGGTGCCTTTGGAGTGCCACCTGTCTTGCCACTGGCTTGACAGGTTTCACAGGACTTACAAAATTCCTTTGTGTCCTCAGACATCCTAGGCCAATGAAACAATGGTACCAATCTGTCCCAAGTTTTCATTTGACCCAGGTGCCCAGCTAAGGGAATGTCATGTGCCAGTGTTAGGAGGAACTTTCTGTACTCCTGAGGAATCACTAATCTCCTGGCAGCTCCAGGTTTAGGATCCCTATGCTCAGTGTACAAGAGGTTGTCCTCCCAGTAAACTCTGTGAGAGTCACTGACATCCCCATTAGCCTGTTTGACAGCTTGCTGTCTGAGACCCTCTAATGTGGGACAGGTTTGCTGTGCCACACTCAGCTCCTCCCTGGCAGGCCCCCCTTCACCCAAAAGCTCAGCAGTGTCTGCTTCCAGCTCCTCTGGTGTAGGTTCTGCACAGGGAGGGAATTCTTCTTCCTCAGAAGTAGAATCCACTGTAGAGGGAGGGATAGTAGGAAGTGGTTTGCTTCTACTAGCCCTAGCTTTAGGGAGCACTTGGTCCATTGTTCCAGGATCCAAGCTTCCCTGTCCTTTTTGCTTTTTAGCCTGAGCCCTTGTCAAAGCAAAAATATGCCCTGGGATGCCCAGCATTGCTGCATGGGCCTCCAACTCCACATCTGACCAAGCTGATGTCTCCAAATCATTCCCTAATAGACAGTGTGCCCTCACACTAAGTAACTTTGCACCTAACCTTTACCAGGTAAAGGTTAGACATATAGGTGACTTATAAGTTACTTAAGTGCAGTGTACAATGGCTGTGAAATAACGTGGACGTTATTTCACTCAGGCTGCAGTGGCAGGCCTGTGTAAGAATTGTCAGAGCTCCCTATGGGTGGCAAAAGAAATGCTGCAGCCCATAGGGATCTCCTGGAACCCCAATACCCTGGGTACCTCAGTACCATATACTAGGGAATTATAAGGGTGTTCCAGTAAGCCAATGTAAATTGGTAAAAATGGTCACTAGCCTGTCAGTGACAATTTGGAAAGAAATGAGAGAGCATAACCACTGAGGTTCTGATTAGCAGAGCCTCAGTGAGACAGTTAGTCACTACACAGGTAACACATTCAGGCACACTTATGAGCACTGGGGCCCTGGGTTACCAGGGTCCCAGTGACACATACAACTAAAACAACATAAATACAGTGAAAAATGGGGGTAACATGCCAGGCAAGATGGTACTTTCCTACAAAACTCTTCTGATTTTTATTGTTGTAGATTTTCATAGTTACAAAAATAATCAGTAAAATTAATCCGCACAGTCGTACTACTTAGGTAATGATCTTTTCAGGGTCTTCTATCCAAAGTAAGGGGTAGGCAATACAAAAGATCACCATATTCATATTTCCTTGGTGATCAGGGCCATTGGACTTATGTGGCTGGGGGGGGGGGGGGGGACCAAAATATGTGTCAGGTTGGACAAAATTATATGGCAAGAAAAGTCAAATTATGCTGCATAATGCAATACTATTTTGTGATAGTATTGCTTCATTAGTTTGGCATTTTTGCACAGATTAGTACTGTCTGGACAAAGGGATCGCCTCAGTAGTAACAGCCTAACACCCAAATTCAGCAATAAGCAGCAGAAGGTGTGCCAGTCAACCTTCACAAAAGGCCTTGTCAGCTGTGTGACAATCTGTCATCGCATTTTAATACATAAGATCCATTTGAGCAAATAATGTTAATAATAATAATATTTCTTTTTGGTAACATTTGCAGATCATGCAGCAGATGATGGATTATGCGACAAATGCAGAAAATCCACAAATATTCTGCAACCGTAAAATCATCATATAATTCCAATGGCCATGTTTGTAGTCTGCAAATGCTTAGAAAAACAGCAACTACCAGAATCCTCTGCAGCGGTCTGTAATTTTTTTAATGAAGTTGACAAATGTGGGCAAGAATCAACAAATGTTTTAATCACATTTTCCCTCCTTAGATGCTGGGCTTCCCCCTGCCCCCATTTGAGGTACTTTGGACTTAGGGCTCTACAAATTATTTTTTCCAGATAATGAATCCATGCCAAATTTGCATTCATTTTTTACTATATCCAAGGGATGCTAAAGGTAACTAGGGTTTGTGGATTCCCAGGAGGAACCAGAGAAAATGCCAAAATGTAGCAAAATTTTAGTATTTTTAAAGCAATAGGGAAAAAGTGATCCAAATAAAAGTGTCTGTTTTTTCTTAAAAATGGCATTCGGGAATGGTTTACTGTACTAAAATCACGATCTTCCCAGCTTTCAGGAACTTGCCGAGCTGAAATAAAAAAAACAAATTTTGCACCACAGTTTGTTGTGTAGCCGTTTTAGTTTTAGCTCCATGCATGTTATTTTAGCACATTAGTCCTGCCGCTGTGCACTTTAACCTAGATATGTTTTATTCAGCTTTGTTTATTATTTTAACAAAAGCCACTTTTGCGGTCTTGTTTTATTGCTCTCTATCTAGCTGTTCTTGCTTAGGCCAGCACTACATTCGCAAACAAGACATTCTTGTTCACTCTGTGCTTCTTTCAAGGCTGCAGTAAGATAGGTTGCCGGTGAACGTGGTAATGGTTTTGTCTCTGGTATTCATAGAAAAAACACATCCTTACGTAGGGACATTTTCTCAGAACATCAGCTGTTTTATTATAAAAACACTTCCCTGTCCCTTACACGTTAGAGGGAGATTCCAGCCAGAGGACCACAACTGTATGCTGATTGCTGAACGCTTTGCTACAGCTGCTTATGCAGACTACAGGCCTTTGCTCAGGTATGGGGGATGACGTCTACCCAGGGGAACCTGAAGGGCAGAACTAGAACTTAACAGCTTAACATGTTGTGCTCTAATATAGCCTAGGTAGGAATTAGTCTACTTGACTCGTAACAATATGGTAGCGTTATTTCTATGCTTTACTCTCCTTCTCACAATTCTAATTCTGTTAAGCTTTATTGTCCTGGTTACTGCAAGACATGCTTTATTTTCTAAGATGCAGTCGCTTCATTAAAACCTTATTGAAACATATACTGCCTCTGTTTGTCATTTGTATATGTGAGACTAATGTAACTGAGAGAAATGGGTGAGACCTGAGTAATGACGATTTCCCTGAGGAATCAATTGTGTCATGTGCTCGGCTGCCCAATCATCCCTACTCATGGGTGGAGATGAGGTGCTGCTAGGTAGCCGGAGCAAAAACCTGGATTGGGGCGACAGGTGTCACCTGTAGTGGGTTAGACTTAGTCTTCCACACCACAAGCAATTCTGCGGCTCAAATCCAGTAGTATCATTAGAATAATGAGAGCCTACGCGACAAGCTTTGGCATTTTTCTAAGAGGTAGCCTATTTTTGCTATTTTTTGTGCTCTCAACCTACTTCCAGTTTGTGGTGGAAACCAGTGTGAAACTCATGTGTGATTCAGAAAACCTATGCATTTCTGAAAAGCAGACAAAGTCCCAAATTGAGCAAGGGGTCATATGAGTAGATTCCAGAAGGTTTTCTAAAGGAAAATAACTGTTGGAATAAAGAAATATTCAAATTGGTAGGAAAAAAAGACATTTGTGACAATTTCATCTTTACCTTTTTGTCAAATGACTGATTTACAAAAGCAATACACCATTACGTTATTTTAGACCCTTCTGGTTGTGGCACTATATAGGGCTTGTAGGCTTTTCAAGTACCCAAGGCACCCAGAGCAAACAACTGAGCTGCACCATGCAATGGTTTTTCATTAAGTACAGAGTATAGACCAATTCATATAGTGAAATAAGCATAGTGAAAAATGGATATCACTGAAACTTATTTCTGAAATGGGCACAAAATATGCAGTTTAGGAGCAGTGATTATATGTACATCCAGCCAACCTGTACATTCTTGAAAACTAGATACCTAGGGGTATCCAGAGAGGGCTGACTTGCATGGGTCTCACCAAGATTTTGTTCCCAGAATCCCTTGCAAACCTCAAACCTTGACAAAAAAGCACATTTTTCTCACATTACTGTGATAGAAAGTTCTGGAATCTACAGGAGCCACAAACTTCCATCCACCTTGCATTCCTCTAAGTCTCTTGATAAAAAGTGCACCTCACTTGTGTGGGTAGGCCTAGTGCCCGAGACAGAAAATAGCCCAAAAGGCAACTTGGATGCATCACATTTTCCACCAAAAACGGACCCTTTTTCCCCATGTGGGAAAGCTCTAGATCCTGGTCCGTAGCAAAGTCCTCACCTAGGAACATCTAGCCAACCTGTATGTTTTTGAAAATTAGACACTTTGGGACATCCAGGATGGGACGACCTGCGTGGATCTCACTGTGGGGGTCATTACAACCCTGGCGGTCGGTGTTAAAGCAGCAGTAAAACCGTCAACAGGCCGGCGGTAAAACAAAATGGAATCACGACCGTGGTGGAAACCGCCAACAGACAGCCACTTAACACTCCGACCGCCACGGCGGTACAAATAGACACCACGGCGGTAACCGCCAACAGACAGGTGGAAGACAATGTACCGCCCACAGTATTACAACAGGCCAATCCGCCACCTTTTCCAGGGCCGATTCACCGCAAACAAAAACACGGTGGAAACAGGACTTGGAAGGGAAAACGCTCACCTCCACACACCCCACGAGGAACCTGCTCGTGGTGGCCTCAGTAGCGTCGGAGCTTTCGGCGCTCATTGGCCTGCGGTGCTGGTGGCGGCGGTGTCCTGTGAAGCGGTGCTGGTGGCGGCGGTGTCCTTGGCAGCGGTGCTGGTGGCGGCAGTGTCCTTGTGAGCGGTGCTGGTGGCGGCGGTGTCCTGTGAAGCGGTGCTGGTGGCGGCGGTGTCCCTGGCAGCGATGTCCTTGGCATCGGTGCTGATGGCGGCGGTGTCCTTGGCAGCGGTGCTGGTGGCGGCGGTGTCCTGTGAAACGGTGCTGGTGGCTGATGTGTCCTTGGCAGCGGTGCTGGTGGCGGCGGTGTCCTTGGCAGCGGTGCTGGTGGCGGTCTTGTCTGCCATGCAGAGTTGCAGTGACTTGCCTTTCTTTCTGTGCCCCTTCCCCATCTTGGATGGCGGCGCAGCTGTCTTCCCACTCCCAACTGTACTCCTGGGAGAGCCTTTGGTGCCAGATGTTTTGCCTTTCTCCCGCCGGGCAGTGGCCAACTTTTTATGCTTCTGAGGTGGGGGACTGTCCGTGGTCTGGCTCCTTGGCACACTGGCTGCCCTGCTGCTTTGCGCACTCCAGAAGCCGGTTATACCTGGCACCACTGTTCCCGCTGATGTGGTGGCTAAGGTGCTGGGTTGGGACCTGGAAAGGTGGGCCCTAGGGGACTGAAGGGGTGGGGGAGGTGACGGGAAGAGGTCAAGGTTGGACAGGAAAAGTTTTTTGGACACACTGGGACGGGTAGATGGAGGGGGTTTGGGAGTGGAGGCAAAGGTAGTGTTTGTAGGAGGTGTATGTTTTCTGACTTTGGGTGAAGGTGCATGGGCTGGAGGCTGTCGTGAGGTGGATTGCTGTTGGGTGGGTGTGTGGCTGCGTTTGTGTACCTTGGGAGGTGGGCTCACAGACACACTGGGAGAGGACACAGGGGGTGTGTGAATGGTAGTGGGGGTGGTGAGTGCACGTGAGAGGGGTGTAGTGATGGGTGTGCTGGGGATGGATGTAGTGGCTGAAGATGTAGTGCAGCAGGTGTGAGTGGAGACGAGACAGGGAGGGAGGAGGGAGACGAGGAGGAGGGGGACACAGTGGAGGCAGTGGATGTTGGTGTGTGTGCATGGGTATGATGCTTGTGTGAGTGCCTGTGGGATGTGTGGTGCTTATGTTTGCCAGAGCTTCCCTTGTGTGTTGAGGTGTGTGCATGCTGATCTGAGGGAGTGCTTGGGATAGGCTGAGGTACAGGTGTTTGGGTCTGGGTGGAGGAAGTTGGAGGGGGAGGCTGGACACAGGGACAATGGCTGTTGCCAGAGTCTGAAAAGCTTGCTGTTGGGCTGCCTGACCAGAATGAATGCCCTCCAGGTATGCATTGGTCTGTTGCAACTGCCTCTCTACACCCTGGATGGCATTCAAAATGGTAGACTGCCCAATAGTGAGGGATCTCAGGAGGTCAATGGCCTCCTCACTGAGGGCAGCAGGGCTGACTGGGGCAGGGGCTGAGGTAACTGGGGCGAAGGAGATGCCCACCCTCCTGGGTGAGCGGCCACGGGGCACACGCTGAGGAGCTGCTGGGAGGGCGGTGCTGATAGGGAGGGTGGCTGCTGTACCTGGAGATGCGGTGGGCACAGAGGGGCCCACCACCGCAAGGGAGCTCCCATCAGAGGAGGAGTTGGTGTCGCTGGTCTCAGCTCCTGTCCCCGCTGTGGAGCTCCCCTCGCCCTCCATCCCACTGGTGGCTTCAGACTCCGTTGTGTCGCCCTCCAGGGCCATGTGGGATGCAGCTCCCTCCTGCTCAGGTGCCACTGCTCCTCTGCCTGATGATGCTAATGCACACAAGAACAGAGAGACCACAAAAACGGGGGGGAAGACAGAAGAAAGACATGTTCAGTGCATGCAGTACCGCTACCAGTGGCGGACACTACAGACACAGAAGCCCCCTGCACTACGCCGTGTACTTTGAGTTCCCTAATTAAGTACAGGGACATGGGTTACAAGGCCTATGCCCGATTGCTGCACACCTGGAAGTCACAGGAGCCTGACTAGGTGTAGTTGGCTCCGAACACAGGTGGGGTGGGGTGCCACATGGCCTGTCTTACGAAGGGACCTTGCGTACTAAACTCGCCCTGGCCTAGGGGAACCCACAGCCCACCTCCCCCACCCAGGCACCTCCAATGCGCGCTGAATCAGCTGAATGAGAGTTTACTCAACCCCTTGTGGCTCCTGTGATGCCCTCAAGCACCCATCCAACTCCGGATAGGCCACTGCCAGGATCCGGAACATCAGGGGGGTCTTGGTGCGATGGGAACCCCTCCCACGTTGGGAGGCAATCCCCAGCTGGGCCTCCGCCGTCTTCTTGCTCCAGCGGCGAATGTCCTCCCATCTTTTACGGCAGTGGGTGCTCCGCCTGTGCTGGACCCCCAGGGTCCGGACTTCCTTGGCGATGGCACGCTAAATATCCTTCTTCTAGTGGGCGCTGACCTACAGGAATAGTACAGGGGAAAAGGAGAAGATATAACCGTCCGCACCGTCACAGTCATTGTCCCGCATCCCTACCCTTGCCATGACGCACATCCACTCATCGTCGTTTCATGCACACCTCATTCCCCCCCCACTATCTTCCATCCACACCACTCCACACAGGCATTGCCCATACAGCATGCTCACAGTGTACTTACCTGTTTGTCTGGAGGACCGTAGAGTAGCGTGTACTGGGGGATGACCCCATCCACTAGTTTCTCCAACTCCTCCGTGCTGAAGGCAGGGGCCCTTTCCCCAGACACATGAGCCATTGTCTCTTCCAGACTGAGGTCACAGCAGCACTTGTAGGTCCTCTCCTGTCGAAGATCAGGTATCAAGTGGGTGAACAGAGAGAAAATGGCGGTCACGTCCCCGGCGTACCGTCACCGCCAGCATACATCGTCATTGGCTCCTGGGACCCATAGGGTCCAATGTTAACCAATGCAGGATTGCGCTGCGGGCTTCGACCGCCTACCTCGACGGTGTACAACGCCAGCGCAGTTACCTCATATCCCCTTGTCCCACATTACAGGTCAGGCAGCCACCATTTCAGGGGGCCACATGGCATTAATTTTAAATGCGTCACACATATCTAGGCCTTGCATACACACTAAGACAGGCACATAGCGGATTTAAAAAAATTGTGGAATAAAGTTGTGTTTTCATACCTCAGTGTTGGCTGACTCTCTGCTCGCTGTTCTCTTCCATAGAGCACGTCCGCTGGGGCAGGTGAGGAGATGGCGGCATCCTCCGGTGTACAGACCAATGGTGGATCTGTCGACAATGGAAGAGCGACATGTAATGGTCACCTACAGACTGGACCGTGCCACAATCCAGGAACTGTGTGCCCAGTTGGAGCCAGACCTGATGTCAGCTATCCGCCATCACACAGGAATCCCCCTCTAGTGCAAGTGCTGTCAGTACTCCATTTCCTGGCTAGTGGGTCTTTTCAAACTACAGTGGCCATAGCATCAGGGATGTCCCAGCCTATGTTCTCCAACGTGTTGTCCACAGTGTTTTCTGCCCTGTTGAAACACATGCGCAGCTACATCGTTTTCCCTCAGGTGGAGGATTTGCCTACAGTGAAATGCCCTGGGACATATCCCCAACATAATAGGTGCCATTGATGGGACACATGTGGCCTTAGTCCCCTCCGCAGAAGTGAACAGGTGTACAGAAACTGGAAGAGTTACCATTCAATGAATGTGCAGATGGTGTGTTTGGCCGACCAGTACATCTCCCATGTGAATGCCAAGTTTCCTGGCTCAGTGCATGACGCTTACATTCTGAGGAATAGCAGCATCCCTTTTGTGATGGGGCAACTCCAGAGGCACCGTGTGTGGCTATTAGGTGAGGACATGGACCCTATGTGACTAGGTGTCTGGGTCTGGGGATATCCCTAAGAGTTAGTGTGTTTCTAACAAATTTCCCTCGACCTTTGCAGGTGACTCTGGTTACCCCAACCTGTCATGGCTACTGACCCCAGTGAGGAATCCCAGGACAAGGGCAGAGGAACGTTACACTGAGGCCCAGGGGCTAACTAGGAGGGTTATAGAGAGGACCTGCGGCCTCCTGAAGGCCAGGTTCAGGTGCCTCCATATGACAGGTGGTTCCCTATTCTACTCACCAAAGCAGGTGTGCCAGATCATCGTGGCCTGCTGGATGCTTCACAACTTGGCTTTGCGACGACAGGTGCCTTTTCTGCAGGAGGATGGCCCAGATGGAGGTCTTATGGCAGCTGTGGAGCCAGTGGATAGTGAAGACGAGGAAGCAGAAGAAGAGGATATCGACAACAGAAACACAGTGCTTTCATCAATACTTCCAGTGAGACACAGGTAAGAAGACATCACTGCCTGCTACATCTGATACCCTTGTTCTACCAGTCATCTGTCTGTCACTTTCACCCAGTGTATGGAGCCTGAAATATCACTTTCCCTTTCAATTTCACAGATGTGGGTCCCACTGTGTGACATCTGCTTTGTTTCCTCATTGACTAGAGATGTGTGACATAGGTATGTTGACAATACAATGGATATAGCAGTTTTCCACAGTAATTGCAAATACACATTTTTGAAAGCACAGACTGACTCCAGATTGTTTTGTGATTTAAGGGTGTTTATTTAAGTGCTAAATAGTGGAGGGTGTTGTAAAATGGTCAGGGGTGGTGGTGGAGGAATGTCCATGGCAGAGTCCAGTCTATTAGTCTCACAGGTGCATTGTCCAAAGGGGCATAGGAAGTGGAGCTGGGGCAGTTTAAGGATGGAGAGGGTGACAAAGTGGGACAGAAGGATGACAATCAGGGTGGTCTCATTTTTTGGCTGGGGTCTTGGCATTGTTCCCTGTCTTTGTCCTGGATCTCAGGGACCATTTGCGGGGTGGTTCTCCATCTGCAGGGGGAGGGGTGCTGGTGTTGTGGTCCTGTGGCAGTGCCTCCTGTCCACTAGCGCCGGCGGAGGTGGTGGGCAGTTCATCATCCAGGCTAGTGTCAGGGGCCCCTTGTTGTGCCACAGTGTCCCTCCTGGTGTTGACGAGTTCCTTCAGCATCCCTACAATGTTGCCCAGGGTGGTATTGATGGATTTGTGTTCCTCCCTGAACCCCAAATACTGTTCCTCCTGCAGCCGCTGGGTCTCCTGAAACTTGGCTAGTACCGTTGCCATCGTCTCCTGGGAATGGTGGTATGCTCCCATGATGTTGGAGAAGGCCTTGTGGAGAGTGGGTTCCCTGGGCCTGTCCTCCCCCTGTTGCACATCAGCCCTCCCAGTTCCCCTGTGTTCCTGTGCCTCTGTCCCCTGAACCGTGTGCCCACTGCCACTGCCCCCAGGTCCCTGGTGTTGTTGGGGTGGTGGGTTAGCCTGGGTTCCCTGTAGTGGTGGACACACTGCTGATTGACGTGTCCTGGGGACAGAGGTATGGGCCCGCTGGGTGGGTGCTGTGCTGGTGTCTCCAGAGAGGGGAGGTTCTGTTGTGGCTTGTGCCAGTGTGAGGGGAACAGACTATCCCGCGGTCCCAAATGGGCTGGGCTGGTCATCTAGATCCATTTGGACAGAGCTGCTGTCATCATTGTGGGCCTCTTCTGTGGGTGGAGTGGACATGTCTGGAACCTCCTGTCCGGGGACTTTGGGTAGGGGTCCTGCAGGGGTGTAAAGGCATGATTATTGCATCTGTGTATGCCATGGTGTGCAATGGGTGGCTGACCCTGTACCCCAGTGCTTGCATTCTTGTGTAGGACCTTGTGTGCTAAATGTTTAGGAGGGTGTGTGGGTATGTGCAGTGGACATGCATTGGTGATGGGTGCCATGCTTTGTTGTTGCATGCAGGGCTTGGTGTTGGGATGTGTGGTTTGTGATAGTGGGACATATGTGAGGAGTTGGAGTGATGGGGGTGAGGGTGGGGGTATGTGATAGCATGCAGGTAGGGTGGGGGATGAAGTAGTTAAAGATTTACCTTACCAGAGTCCATTCCTCCAGCTACTCCTGCAAGGCCCTCAGGATGCAGTATAGCCAAGACCTGCTCCTCCTGTGTTGTTAGTTCTGGGGGAGGAGGTGGGAGTCCGCCGCCAGTCCTCTGAACTGCAATCTGGTGTCTTGAGACCACGGAATGCACATCTTCCTGATGTCATCCCGTGTTCTTGGGTGCTGTCCCACTGCGTTGACCCTGTCCACGATTCTGCGCCATAGCTCCATCTTCCTAGCTATGGTGGTGTGCTGCACCTGTGATCCAAACAGCTGTGGCTCTACCCAAATGATTTCCTCCACCATGACCCTGAGCTCCTCCTCAGAAAACCTGAGGTGTCTTTGCGGTGCCATGGGGTGGTGTGGGTGATGTGTGGGGTGGTGTGTGTTGTGATGTGTGGGGTGACGTTTAGGGGTGTGTGGTGTTTTGTGCATGGATGTTGTGTGAGTGATGGTGTTGAGTGCCTGAGGATGCTAGTTTGCAGATTGTGGTGTCTCTCTTTGGCCTTCAGTTGCAATTGTGGTCGTAAGGGTTTGTGGGTAATGTGGGTGGGTGTTTTATATTGTATTGGATGTGTGGGAGTGGTGAATGTATGTGTATCAGGTGTGTGTATTTGGAATTGTCCAATGTGGTTGTCTTTTGTAAATGTGTGTGTATTTTGAGCGCGGCGGTGTGTACCGCCAATGGAATACCGCGGATGAAAGACCGCCGCGTGGATTTGTGGGTCGTGATAGTGTGGGCGTATTCCTGTTGGCATGATGGTGTCGGTTTTGATATCGCCAGTTTATCACTGGCCTGTGGTGTGGCGGACTTGTGTGGGTGTCTGATTTTGGCAGATTCCGGGCTGTGGGTCGTAATAGCTGTGGCGGAATTCCGCGGCTGCGGCGGAGTGTTGGCGGTCTTCTGCACGGCGGTAAGCGGCACTTACCGCCAATGTTGTAATGACCCCCGGTGTTTTTTACCCACAATCCCTTGTAAACCTCAAACTTTGACTAACAACACATTTTCCTCACATTTCTGAGATGGAATGTTCTGGAGTCGTTGGGGAGCCACAAACTTCTATCCATCTGACATTCCTTTAAGTCTGCTAATAAAAATAGTACTTCAATTGTACGGGTAGGCTCAGTGCCCACAACAGGAAATGAAGCCAAACGCAACATGGACGCAGCACATTTTCCCACTGAAAACTGACTCTTTTTCCAAAGTGGGTAGCTCTAGATTTTGGACCTAGCTCAGCCAACACCCAGGAAAACCTATCCAACCTGTACATTTATGAAAACTAGACACTTAGGGGTAGCTGGCTTGTATGAGCCTCACCACGTTCTTGTCCCAGAATACCTTGCAAACCTCAAATTTTGACTAAAAAACACATTTTATTTACATTTCTGTGATAAAAAAGGCTGGGATCCCACTAAATCTCCTGATAAAAATGGTACCTCACTTTTGTGGGTAGGCTTAGTGCTTGGATCAATCCAAGGTCAATGAGAGTTCCCTGGAGAGTGCTCCTGTTAACCTTGGTTTGAGCCATTCCTGAAGAGGGCACTAGGCCCAGACACCCAAGTGGGACAGCATTTTTATCTGTACAGGTAGGGTAGTGCAGAGTAGTAGGAATTTTGTGAAGTCCTGCGCATTCCAGATCGTTCCATCACAGAAATGGAAGGTAAATCTGTGATTGCTTTCAGAGTTTGAGGCTTGGAGAACATTGTAGGTAAGAAAACCTTGTGGGATCCACGCATGGCACACCACCCTGGACTCACTTGGTTGCCTAGTTTTTAAAAATGTCTGTGATTTGTAGGTTTAGCACGGTACCAAATACCACACTGACCACTATTGCTTAGCTCCCAACATAGTCATTTAGGGTCTTTTGTGTCCTTTTCTCTTGGGCCATTCACACATGTGAGATACAGTTCTTATTGGGAGATGCGTGGGAACTCAGGGTGGTAGGAAATCTGTGGCTCCAAGCAGATTCCATGACTTTCTGTCACAGAAATGTGGTGAAAATGTATGTTTCTTATGAAAGTTTGACGTTTGCAAGGGCATCTGGGTAATATTACCTGGTGAGAGCCATGCAAGTCATGCACCCCGGAACTCCCATGGTTGTTTAGTTTTCAAAAATATGCAGGTTTGCCAGGGGCTGCCTGAACTAGTGCCCGAAATCCACAGCTACCCATTATGAGAAAAAAGAAGTTCTTAGTAAGGGCCATGTTACTGCCACAGATATAAATCTGTTAATAATTGTTTAAAGTTAATCTACTACTTACACTGGAAGACATGTTTTTCATGACTCAATCGGGACTACTAGAGCCACCATTTTAGCTGGTGCATGCTCTAGTTTCCTCCTGGCCATAAGTTTGCAAGGCAGCACGCGGTGCGGACGAGCAGCGGGCACGCCTCTTGCGCACCAAAGGCAAGCCCGTCTGCACCCGTCGGCCAGTGCCAGCCACTATGCCCGGGGACCACCTGAAGTTACTTTGTGGGTTTGCTATAGCTCAGAGCAACTGTTCAGCTTAGCTCCAGTTTGGAAACGCACTTCAAAACGGTTATTACCTGCTTGTTCGACTGACTAGTCTTGCTCACACTGCGGCTTTTATACCAAGCGCATAAATCATACTGGGGAATGCCGTCCACCTTTTTATCTTAAGCCTAGAGCAAACTCAAATTCATGGGCTGCGCTGATCAATGTCTGTTCACTGCCTAAACATGTTTCAACATTTCTGATTGTCTGTGTGAGTTTAACACGGATGTCATTTTTAGGTTGAGCATAGCAGCGCGCAAGCGCTGCTTTTCCAACGTTTTGGTATCTATGTGGGCTTTCAACCACGCCCATGTCACACTTATCACTTCCATTTGTTTGCGGGCTTGCATTTTAAAATCCTCTTGATTTCATTTGCGAAAGGCATGCATACGTCATTCCTTTTCCAGTGTTTTGGGCTCCTCAAGAGCACCGGCCATCTATTGAAAACATATGCAGCTCCATGTTTTCAGCATGGTTTCTGGATTACTTTCTTTTTATCCCCTACAAGCAGGATCGCGCTCAGCAGTATTGGAGCTATTTGCATGCCGACCAGTTTACTTCAATTGTTTATTCCTGATTTTTGTTGTTTCTGTCACAGATGAACGTAAATGCATTTATAAAAGCATATGATTGCTTGTGTCTCTTCGCTTGTGTTTGTTATTGTTTTTACATTGTTGTTTGTTTTTTGTTTATGTCACGGTTGTTTGTTTATGTCGCAGTTGTGTGTAAATGTATTTTAAAAAACAACTTTTTGTGTATTTATATGGTGAACTGAGCTGCGTAGTGACAAACTAAGCAGATAAACACAAAAGGTTGCTTTTAAAAATAAATTTATGCAGAACTAGACATCAAACTAAATATAGGCCCTCATTACAACCCTGGAAGACGGGGGAGATGTGGCGGTAATACCGCCAACAGGCCGGCGGAAAAAAAAATGGAATTAGGACCATGGTGCCATGGCCATCTGCCACTTCTCCACTCCGACCGCCAGGGCGGTGACAACTGCTGGGCTGAAGACTTTGGTCTCCAGCCCGGCGGCCGTCACCAGACCGCCGGCGGTATCAGGTCCCTGCATACCGCCATGGATTTCGGGTGGTTTGGAACCGCCACGAAATTCATGGCAGTAGGCACTATCAGTGCCAGGGAATTCCTTCCCTGGCACTGATAGGGGTCTCCCCCACCCCCCCCTCCCAGAGTCCTCCCCCAAAACCCATGACTCCCACCACCCCTCAAAGGTGGTAGGAACCCCCTCCCCACACCCCTTGACATTGACACACACACACACACACACACACCCCTATACACACACTCACACAACAGCTACACATACACGCACACATACACACACCTTAACTGGTCCGGTGATGCTCCAGGAGGGGACGGGATCCAAGGGGGCTGCTCCGCCGGCAGCACCCCATCACCAGAACACCGCCACACCGAATCATGGGATGTGATTCGGTGGGCAGTGTTTTGATGACGGAGCCATGGAGGTGGAGCATCCTCCACTTCCCCGCCGACCGGCAGTATGGCTGCTGGCGGCTCTCCGTCCGAAAAAGGACGGTGGACTGCCAGCAGTCATAATACGCTGCACGGCAAACCGCCTGCACTGGCGGTCTTCAGCACGGCGGTACCTCGGTGGTCTTGAAAAAAGACCTCCGAGGTCGAAATGAGGGCCATAATGTTATAGTGTAGCAACTATAATAAAGAGCTATAATGTAGCAGCATTTTCTTGTGTGATTGCCTTTGTACTCAAAAGAAAGCTTTGCTACATTACAGCGCTTTATGCACTTTATGCACTTTTCACTTGTGCAACCATATAGAAAAAAATCACTGTTTTTATCCAACAACATAAGTGCACACCATAGACGAGTACATGTTCCAAAGACAATCTCAAAAGAAAGTGTTGCTATATTATAGCGCTTTATTACAGTTGATCACTATAAAATTATAATATAACAAATAGTAACTGTAATAAAGCGATGTAACTGTAGGAAAGTACCATCTTTCTTGGTACCCCCAATTTCTGCCTGTTTGTCAGTATGTTTTGCCTGTCTCACTGAGATCCTGCTAGCCAGGACCCCAGTGCTCATAGTTTGTGGCCTATGTGTGTGTTGTCAGTATGCTTAACTGTGTCACTGAAGTTCTGCTAACCAGAACTCCAATGCTTATGCTCTGTCTACTTAGCAGGTTTGTCACTACAGTTTAGTGACTCCATATTCCAATTCAAATTGGCACACTGGGCCCCCCCTTAAAAGTCCCTAGTATATGGTACCTAGGTACCCAGGGCATTGGGGTTCCAGGAGATCCATATGGGCTAAAGCATTTATTTTGCCACCCATAAGGAGCTCAGACAAACCTTTCTTCAGGACTGCCACTGCAGCCCGAGTGAAATAGTGCACACACTATTTCACAGCCATTTTCACTGCACTTAAGTAACTTATAAGTCACCTATATGTCTTCCCTTCATTTACTGAAGGCTAGGTGCAAAGTTACTGTGTGTGAGGGCACCCTTGCACTAGCAAAGGTGCCCCCACATTGTCCAGGGCAAATTCCCTGGACTTCATGAGTGCGGGGATACCATTACATCCGTGCACTACATATATGTTAATACGTATATGTAGCTTCACAATGGTAACTCCGAATATGACCATGTGAGGTGTCTAAGATCATGGAATTGTCCCCCATTACAAATCTTGGGGGGGCAATCCCATGCACCCTGGGGGTTCCATCATGGACCCCCAGTACTGCCAAGCCAACTCTCTGAGGTTTCCACTGCAGCCCCAGCTGCTGCCACCTCACAGACAGGTTTCTGCCCTCCTGGAGACTGAGCAGCTCAATCCCAGGAAGGCAGAACAAAGCATTTCCTTTGGGAGGAGGGTGTTACACCCTCTCCCTTTGGAAATAGATGATACTGGCTTGGTATGGGTAGCCTCCCAGAGCCTCTGGAAATGCTTTGAAGGGCACAGATGGTGCCCTCCTTGCATAAGCCAGTCTACACTGGTTCAGGGACCCCCAGTCCCTGCTCTGGCACGAAACTGGACAAAGGAAAGGGGAGTGACCACTCCCCTGTCCATCACCACCCTCCAGTGTGTCCCTGGCGTTAGCCATCTTGGATTACAAAGTGTGGGGACACACTGGAGACCACTGAGTGGCCAGTGGCAGCAGATGACGTCAGAGACCCCTCCTGAAAGGGGCATACCTGGGTAGGTAGCCAATCCCCCTCTCAGGGCTATTTAAAGTTTCTCCTCTGGGTGTTTCCTCAGATTCAGTTTGCAAGATTCCTCCAGGATTCCTCTGCATCCTCTGCTTCAGCTTCTGACCGCCGGATCAACAGCAGACTGCTCCAGGAACCTCTGTAACTGCAACAAAGTATCCAGGACGACTCCTGTGACCTGTAACTTCAGCTCCAGCCAGCTTTTGAAACAGTTTCCAAAGTACGCACGCTTTGAGGACTGCCCGTCTTCACCCTGCACCAAAAGAACCAAAGGAGTCTCCCGTGGAGTGGCAGAGTCACTTCCCTGCTTTTGCAGGCACCCTTCTGTGACGATGACCGGTACTCTGGGACTCCTCTCCTGACAACAAGCGTGCTCCCTGGAACACAGGTGGTGGCCCGAAGTGACCCAGACTGTACAAAGGTCCAGCTGTCCAAATTTGGTGGAGGTAAGAGCTTGCCTCCATGTGCTGCAACAGTACCCCTGTGCACTGCGTCTTCTGCAGCTCCTTGGGCTTCTGTGCACTTCCTCCAAGAATCCTTCATGCACAGTGTAGCCCAGGTCCCCAGCACTTCATCCTTCGATGATGCACAACTCGCTGAGATGTTCTCCAGTGGCGTAGGACCTTCCTGTATAGTGCTGCAACAACTGCACTTTGCATCTTCTTTGTCCCGTGTTCTGGGACTCCCGTGGGTGCTGCCTGGTCTTCTGAGGGCTCTCTGAAGTGCTGAGAGCCCCCTCTGTCTCCTCAGTCCAAGTCGAGACCCCCAGGTCCCTCCGGGGTCCAAGCAGCTCCTTTTTGAAGCAAACCTCATACTTGCTTGAACCAAGGCTTGTTGGCGGAATCCAGCAACACAAACAGGCTGCATCCAACAACTCGATGTGGGACATCACCTGCACCAAGCAGGAACCCGCAGCCATCTTCTTTGGTGCTCTTCTGTACTTTTCTTCTTACCGGAGAATCCACTTTTGCACTAGGCTGCCCTTCCTGGACTCTTCTTCGACTTCTGGACTTGGTCTCCTCTCGCCACAGGTCTTTAGGTCCAGGAATCCATTGTTTGTTGCTTGCAGTCTTGCTTGGTTATTGCAAAATCTCTTATCACGACTTGTAGTGTGTCCTGAGGAAACTTGCTGTACCTTACTCCTGCTTTCCTGGGCTCTGGGGTGGGGTACTTTACTTACCTTTGGTGTTTTCCTACACTCCCAGCGCTCCTCTACACACTACACTTGCCTAACAGGGAATTAGTGATTCGCATTCCACTATTTTAGTATATGGTTTGTGTTGCCCCTAGGCCCATTGCAATTTATTGTATTTTCTACTGTTTGCACTATTCTATGACTGTTTACTTACCTGATTTTGGTTACTAGTGTATATATTGGGGGTCATTCCAACCTCGGCGGTAAAAGGCGCTTACCGCCAGACAGAAGACCGCCATAACACCGCTGCGGTCGCGGTAAACCGCCACGGTCATTCTGACCCACAACAGGCAAACCGCCAAAATACAGACATCCACAAAAGTCCGCCACACCAAAGGGCAGCGAGAAACTGGCGATGACCAAACCTCCACCGTCACGCCAACAGAAATACGCCCACACTATCACGACACATGAATCCACGCGGCGGTCTTTCAACCGCGGTATTTCATTGGCGGTACACACCGCCGCGCTCGAAATACACATACTTGTACAAAACACTACCACATTGGACAATTCAAAATGCACACACCTGATACACATACACACACCACTCCCACACACCCAATACAATATAAAACACACACCCACATCACCCACAAACTTCCACTCCTAGAGATTCGTGAACACGCACCGA
Source organism: Pleurodeles waltl (assembly GCF_031143425.1). NCBI lineage: Eukaryota > Metazoa > Chordata > Amphibia > Caudata > Salamandridae > Pleurodeles > Pleurodeles waltl. The sequence continues at coordinate 754,957,836 of NC_090449.1, read as the reverse complement.
GAAAAGACATCCGAGCACCCGGACGCCCAATTCACTGTCACCCAGCAATATTAGCACGCACTTCACACAACACAACAATACACATCACCACACTTAGCACCACACAATCCACCCTACACATCACCCAAACCACCCCATGGCACCCCAAAGACATCCCAGGTTCTCAGATGATGAACTCAGGGTCATGGTGGAGGAAATTGTACGAGTAGAGCCACAGCTGTTCGGGACACAGGTGCAGCACACCACCATTGCCAGGAAGATGGAGCTATGGAACAGAATAGTCGACAGGGTCAACGCTGTGGGACAGCACCCAAGAAATCGGGACGACATCAGGAAGAGGTGGAACAACCTACAGGAGAAGGTGCGTTCCATGGTATCCAGGCACAACATCACGGTGCAGCGGACTGGCGGCGGACCCCCACCTCCTCCCCCAGAATTGACAACATGGTAGGAGCAGGTCTTGAACATTCTGCATCCTGAGGGCCTCGCAGGAGTAGCTGGAGGAATGGACTCTGGTAAGTCTCATCTTCACTACATCATCCCCCCCCACCCCACCAGCATGCCAACTCATACCCCCACCCTCACCCCCACCCCCATCACACCTACTCCTTGCAAATGTCTCACCATCACAACCCACCCATTCCAAAACCTAGCCCTGCATGCTTCCTCAAAGCATGGACACCCATCACCAAAGCATGCCCACTGCACATCCCCCACCCCCAAACCACCGTCACAACAGCCCCCACAAAGGAATGCCAGCACTGGGGTACACGGGCACCCACCCATTGCACGTCATTGGCACACACAGAAGCAATAACCATACTTTTGTACCCCTGCAGGACCCGAACGCCAGGTCACCGTGCAGGAGGGTCCACAAATGTCCACTCCACCCCCAGAAGAGGCCCACAGTGAGGACAGCAGCTCTGTCGACCTGGATCTAGATGACCAGCCCGGTCCATCGGGGACCTCGGGACAGTCGGTTCCCCTCAGACAGCCACAGGCCACAGCAGACCTTCCCCCCTCTGGGAACACCAGCACAGCACCCACCCAGCGGGCCCATACCTCTGTCCCCAGGACACGTCAATGAGCGGTGTGTCCACCACTACAGGGAACCCAGGCTAACCCAACACCCCAACAATAACAGGGACCTGGGGGCAGTGGTAGTGGGCACACGGTCCAGGGGAACTGGGAGGGCTGCTGTGCGACGGGGGGGGACAGGCCCAGGGAACCCACTCTCCACAAGGCCCTCACCTCCATCATGGGAGCATACCACCACTCCCAGGAGACGATGGAGACGGTCCTGGCCAGGTTTCAGGAGATCAAGCTTCTGCAGGAGCAACAGTATATGGGGTTCAGGGAGGAACTAAGAAACATCAGTTCCGCCATGGGTACCATCGTAGTGGCCCTGAATCAGGTAGTCACCACATTGCGGGACACTGTGGCACCTCAAAGGGCCCCTGACACTAGCATGTACCAAGAACTGCCTACCACCTCCGCCGGCGTTAGTGGACAGGAGGCCCTGACACAAGACCAACAGGCCACCAGAACCCCACCCCCTGCAGAAGGAGAACCACCCCGCAAGCGGGCCCTGAGATCCAGGAAGAAGACAGAGTAAGATGTCAAGACCCCCACCAGCAAAGGATACCGCCCTGATTGTCATACCACTGTCCCACATTGTCACCCTGTCCAACTTTAAACTGCCCCTGCTCCACTTTCCACAGGCATTTGGACAATGCACCTGTGATACTGATAGTCTGGACTCTGCCATGGACAATCCTCCACCATCAACCCTCACCGATTTGCAACCACCCATCAAATTTAGAGCACTTGAATAAACACACTTATTGCACATAAACAATCTGGAGTCTGGCTGTGATTTTAACAAATGTATTAGAAATGACCGTGCCAAAATGTTCATTCACATTGTGATGCCAACAAACCGGTGTCACACAGCTGTAGTCCATGGTGAAACAAAGCAGATGTCACGCAGTGGGGCCCACATCTCTGAAAACGGAAAGGAAAGTCACAACACAGTTACCATACACTGGGGGAAAAAGTCAGACAGTAGAGAGGTAGAAGTCTTTAAGTAAATGTAATATGCTGGTGTGTACTCTTACCTGTGTGTCATTGAAAATACTGCTGTATTACTGTGTTCCTGTTCTCTATGTCGTCCTCTTCGGATTCCTCCTCTTCACTCTCCACAGGCTCCACAGCTGCTACACCACCACCATCTGGACCATCCTCCTGCAGAAAAGGCACCTGGCGTCGCAAAGCCAGGTAGTGAAGCATACAGCAGGCCACGATGATCTGGCACACCTTCTTTGGTGAGTACATTAGGGATCCACCAGTCATATGGAGGCACCTTCAGGAGGCCAAAGGTTCGCTCGATCACCCTCCTAGTCCGCCCATGGGCCTCATTGTAGCGTTCCTCTGCCCTTGTCCTGGGATTCCTCACTGGGGTCAGTAGCCATGACAGGTTGGGGTAACCAGAGTCCCCTAATAGCCACACACGGTGCCTCTGGAGTTGACCCATCACATACGGGATACTGCTATTCCGCAGGATGTAGGCGTCATGCACTGACCCAGGGAACTTGGCATTAACATGGGAGATGTACTGGTCTGCCAAACACACCATCTGTAAATTCATGGAATGATAACTCTTCCTGTTCCTGTACACCTGTTCACTCCTGCTGGGGGGGACCAAAGCAACATGTGTCCCATCAATGGCACCAATGATGTTGGGAATATGTCCAATGGCATAGAAATCACCCATCACTGTAACCAAATCCCCCACCTCAGGGAAAATGATGTAGCTCCGCATGTGTTTGAGCAGGGCAGACAACACTCTGGACAACACCTTGGAAAACATGGGCTGGGACATCCCTGATGATATGGCCACTGTTATTTGAAATGACCCACTTGCAAAGAAATGGAGTACTGACAGCACCTGCACTAGAGGGGGGATCCCTATGGGTTGGCGGATGGGTGACATCAGGTCTGGCTCCAGCTGGGCACACAGTTCCTGTATAGTGGCTCGGTCAAGCCTGTATGTCAGTATGACATGTCGTTCTTCCATTGTCGACAGGTCCACCAGCGGTCTGTACACGGGAAGATTCCTCCATCTCCTCGCATGTCCCAGCGGACGGTGCCTATGAAGGACAACAGCGAGCACAGAGTCAATCAACCCACAGATACATTCCCACAGCTTGCACATAACACGATTCACAATGCATTGAATGGCTTGTATGAGTGTTGATGCAAGGCCTAGGTATGTGTGACGCAGTAGTAATTAAGCCATGTGGGCCCTTGAAATGGCGGCTGCCTGACCTGTGAAGTGCGACAGTGGGATGTGAGGTCAATGCGCTGGCGTGGCACACCGTGGCTGTAGGCGGTCGAAGACCGCGGCGCAAAGCCGCATTGGTTAACATTGAACCCTATGGGTTTCAGGAGCCAATGACGATGTGCGCCGGCGGTCGCGGTACGCACTGCCGCGGTACGCACCGCCGCGGGCGTGACTGCCATTTTCTATCTGCTTAATCACTCGATACCTGATCTTCCACAGGAGAGGACCTACACTGCAAGTGCTGCTGTGACCTCGGTCTGGAAGAGACAATGGCTCATGCAACTGGGGAAAGGGCCCCTGCCTTCACTGCGGAGTAGTTGGAGAAACTTGTGGATGGGGTCCTCCCCCAGTATGCGCTACTCTACGGTCCTCCAGACCAACAGGTAAGTACACTGGGACCATGCTTTGCGGGCAATGCCTGTGTTGAGTGGGGTGGATGAAAGATGGTGAGGAGGGGAGCGATTGAGGCATGCATCAAACGACAGATGAGAGCATGTGCCACATGGCAAGGGTGGGGATGGGGGGCCACTCACATCGAGCATGCAGAAGGTGATGATTATTATTCTCTCCCTGTACATGTCACATAGGTCAGCGCCCACCAGAAAGTCACTATTTGGCGTGCCATCGCCAAGGACGTCCGGACCCTGGGGGTCCACAACAGACGGGGCATCCACTGCCGGAAGAGGTGGGAGGACATCCGACGCTGGAGCAGGAAGATGGCGGAGGCTCAGCTGGGGATGGCCTCCCAACGTAGGAGGGGTGCCAGTCGTACTTTGACCCCCCTGATGTCCCGGATCCTGGCGGTGGCCTACCCCGATTTGGATGGGCGCTTGAGGACATCACAGCAGACACAAGGGGGTGAGTACAAACACATTCTGCTGACTTTGCGCGCAGTGGAGGTGTCTGGGTGGGGGAGGAGGGCTGTGGGTATCCCTAGGCCAGGGCGATTTCTGTAGGCTAGGCCCCTCCGTAAGGCATGGCCCTGTGCCCCGCCCCCCACCTCTGTAGGGTGCCATGTACAGGTATCTATGGCCCTGTGTCATCTATGTGTGCAGTTGTCGTCCATAGGCTTGTAGGCCATGTCCCAATGATTGAGTAGTGGACCCCAAGTGCGCGGCGTAGTGCAGGGGCCTTCTGTGTCTGTCCTCTCTGCCAACGGTGTCGCCTATCCATGCACTCAACATGTCTTTATTTCTCCCCCCCATCCTTTTTTGTGGTCTTCCTGTTCATGTGTGCATTAGCATCATCAGGCAGAGGAGAAGTGGCATCGGAGCACGAGGGAGCTGCATCCCACATGGCCCTGGAGGGCCATGCAACGGACTCAGAGTACACCAGTGGGACGGAAGGCGAGGGGAGCTCCACAGCGGGGACTCGTGCTGATGTCAGTGACAGCGACTCGTCCTCTGAAGGGAGCTCCCTTGTGGTGGCGGCAACATCCGTGCCCCCCGCAACAACAGGTACAGCCGCCACTCAGCGCACCAGCACCGCCCTCCCAGCAGCCCCTCAGCGTTTGCCCCGTGCCCGCTCACCCAGGAAGGTGGGCATCTCCTTGGCCTCAGGCACCTCAGGCCCTGCCCCTGTCACCCCTGCTGCCCTCAGTGAGGAGGTCATTAACCTCCTGAGGACCATCATTGTTGGGCAGTCTACCCTTTTGAATGCCATCCAGGGTGTAGAAAGGGAGGTGCACCGGAGTAATGCATACCTGGAGGGCATTTATTCTGGTCAGGCTGCCCATCAGCGATCGTTCAACGCTCTGGCCTCAGCACTGACGGCAGCCATTGTCCCTGTCTCTAGCCTCCCACCTCCAACTTCCTCCACCCAGACCCAATCCCCTGTACCTCTGCCTATACCAGACACACCATCAGACCAGCCTGCCCACACCTCAACACCCAAGGGAAGCTCATCCAGACATAAGCATCACACATCACACAAGCATTCATACAAGCTACATTCACATGCAGACATACCAACAGCCACTGCCTCCTCTGTGTCCCCCTCCTCCTCGTCTCCCTCCTCCCTCCCTGTGATGTCTCCACTCACACTTGCATGCACAACATCTTCAGCCACTACGTCCATCACCAGCACACCCACCAGAACACTCCGCACACGTGCAGTCACCACCCCCACTACCATTTACACGTCCCCTGTGTCCTCTCCCAGTGTGTCTGTCACCCCCTCTTCCAAACCACACAAACGCAGGCAGCCACCCACCCAACAGCCATCCCCCTCACAACAGCCTCCACTGGGCCTTTCATCTCAAGCGCCGCTGAACAGGGCCCTTCATCTCAAGCACCGCTGAACAGGGCACTGCCATCTCAAGCACCGCTGAACAGGGCACCGCCGTCTCAAGCACCGCTGAACAGGGCACCGCCGTCTCAAGCACCGCTGAACAGGGCATTGCCGTCTCAAGCACCGCTGAACAGGGCCCTTCATCTCAAGCACCGCTGAACAGGGCACCGCCGTATCAAGCACCGCTGAACAGGGCACCGCCGTCTCAAGAACCGCTGAACAGGGCCCTTCATCTCAAGCACCGCTGCACTGGGCCCTTCATCTCAAGCACCGCTGAACTGGGCCCTTCATCTCAAGCACCCCTGCACTGGGCCCTTCATCTCAAGCACCGCTGAACAGGGCACTGCCATCTCAAGCACCGCTGAACAGGGCACCGCCGTCTCAAGCACCGCTGAACAGGGCACCGCCGTCTCAAGTACCGCTGAACAGGGCCCTTCATCTCAAGCACCACTGACTAGGGCACTGCCGTCTCAAGCACCGCTGAACAGGGCACCGCCGTTTCAAGCACCGCTGAACAGGGCACCGCCGTCTCAAGCACCGCTGCACTGGGCCCTTCATCTCAAGCACTGCTGCACTGGGCCCTTCATCTCAAGCACCGCTGCACTGGGCCCTTCATCTCAAGCACTGCTGAACAGGGCACCGCCGTCTCAAGCACCGCTGAACAGGGCACCGCCGTCTCAAGCACCGCTGAACAGGGCACCGCCGTCTCAAGCACCGCTGAACAGGGCCCTTCATCTCAAGCACCGCTGAACAGGGCACCGCCGTCTCAAGCACCGCTGAACAGGGCACCGCCGTCTCAAGCACTGCTGAACAGGGCCCTTCATCTCAAGCACCGCTGAACAGGGCACCGCCGTCTCAAGCACCGCTGAACAGGGCACCGCCGTTTCAAGCACCGCTGAACAGGGCCCTTCATCTCAAGCACCGCTGGCCCATTGGCAGAAGGGGCAGGCCCTCATCTGTGTCGGGCAGGGCTGCACGAAGCACTCTGGGCACCAAGCCCCCTCCAGAACCAGTGGAGACTGTCATCCACTTGAGAGACTGTGGCTTTGCACTCCCCAGGATGGTCCAATGGGCAACCCACCCACTGTAGAGACTTGTGAGACTGTGGCTTTGCACTCCCCAGGATGCAGCAGTGGGCAAACCACCCACTGTAGAGACTTGTGAGACTGTGGCTTTCCACTCCCCAAGATGGTACAGTGGGCAAGCCACCCACTGTAGAGACTTGAGAGACTGTGGCTTTGCACTTCCCAGGATAAAGAAGTGGGGAAGCCACCCACTGTAGAGACTTGATAGACTGTGGCTTTGCACTCCCCAGGATGTAACAGTGGGCAAACCACCCACTGTATGGACTTGAGAGACTGTGGCTTTGCACTCCCCAGGATGTAACAGTGGGCAAACCACCCACTGTATGGACTTGTGAGACTGTGGCTTTGCACTCCCCAGGATGGCACAGTGGCCATGGAGGCCCCTTGTGGATATGGCGTTGTGTACTCATGTGGCTGAGGTGCCCCCCCTTCCCTTCCCCCTGAGGTGCCTGTAGTTTTGCTATCTGATGCCCCTGCAGTGTTCTCTCCGTTGGTGTCAGGTATCCTGTGTGGGCTTTGCCCATGTGATTTGGGCCAAGTGGTCCACGGACAATGCCTGCAGAAATTATCGGACTTTTAATATTTATGTATATAATAGTTTTAAATGTGTGATATTCTTATAAGCCAGTGATACAATATATTCAACTGTTTATGATCATTTCCTTTTGTCTTTGCATTCTTCCGGGGGGTTTGGGGGTTGTAACTGTGATGTATTGCTATGCATTGATGTGTGTGTTGTAGTGGGTGAGGGTGGGGGTGGGTGTGTCGCGTATGTGTGTGCCCGTAATATTTTCTCCTCCGCCCTTCCCTGTGTCGTAGGTGCAGTACTCACCGTTGTCTTCTGCGCCGGCGTTCGTGCTCCTGGTAGAGGAGCAGGAAGACAATAGCTGGGAGGATGTGGAGTTCGGGTTCCATACTGTCCAGATTCCTCGTGGGGTGTATGGAGGTGAGCGTTTTCCGTTTGAAATGGCTGTTTCCACCGTTTTATCGGCGGGGCTACTGCCCCGGAAAAGGTGGCGGATTGGTGGGTTGTGATAGGGTGGGCGATACATTGTCTCCCGCCTGTCTGTTGGCGGTGACCGCCGCGCTGTTTGTTTGTCCCGCCGTGGCGGTCGGAGTGTTGAAGTGGCGGTCTCTGTTGGTGGTTTCCGCCAGGGTAAGAATTCCTTTTTTTTTAACCGCCAGCCTGTTGGCGGGTTAGCAGCCGCTTTAACACCGACCGCCAGGGTTGGAATGACCCCCATTGTGTGTAATACTTACCTCCAGAAGGAGTATTGCCTCTAAGATATTTTTGGCCTTGTGTCACTAAAATAAAGTACCTTTATTTTGGTAACACTGAGTATTGTTTTTTTGTGTATAAGTTCTGTGTAACTATAGTGGTATTGCAAAAGCTTTACATGTCTCCAAGTTCAGCCTAAGCTGCTCTGCTACAGCTACCTCAAGACAGCCTAAGCTGCTAGAACACTGCCTACATTTCACTAATAAGGGATAACTGGACCTGGTACAAGATGTAAGTACTTTAGGTACCCACTACAAACCAGGCCAGCCTCCTACAATAATGTAGCAACGCTTTCTTTTGAGGTTACTTTGGAACATGTACTTGTCCATGTTTTGCACTCATATTGCTGAATATAAACACTGGTTTTGCCCAGGTGGTAGCACAAGAAATATAGCGCTACATTTCGCGGTGGTGTTTAAATAAATTTTTGTGTGTTTATACAGTAATTGGAGCTGAATAGTGACAAAATAAGCAGATAAACATTTAAATGGTTGCTTTTAAAGATACATTTACGCGGAACAGGACATCAAACAACATATATAATGTTACATTGTAGCAACCATAATAAATCGCTATAAAGAAGCAGTGCTTTCTTTTGAGATTGGTTTTGTACGTGCAAGAAAGTGTTGCTACATTATAAGGCTCTATGGTCTGTTGGGCTGGCATTTTGTGGCAGCATAGTTAGTGTAAAGAAATGGCTCCCTGTTGCAGTTACCCCCCACTTTTTGCCTGATACTGATGCTGACTTGACTGAGAAGTGTGCTGGGACCCTGCTAACCAGGCCCCAGCACCAGTGTTCCTTCACCTAAAATGTACCATTGTATCCACAATTGGCACACCCTGGCATTCAGATAAGTCCCTTGTAACTGGTACTTCTAGTACCAAGGGCCCTGATGCCAAGGAAGGTCTCTAAGGGCTGCAGCATGTCTTATGCCACCCTAGAGACCCCTCACTCAGCACAGACACACTGCTTACAAGCCTGTGTGTGCTAGTGAGAACAAAATGAGTAAGTCGACATGGCACTCCCCTCAGGGTGCCATGCCAGCCTCTCACTGCCTATGCAGTATAGGTAAGACACCCCTCTAGCAGGCCTTACAGCCCTAAGGCAGGGTGCACTACACCATAGGTGAGGGTACCAGTGCATGAGCACTGTGCCCCTACAGTGTCTAAACAAAACCTTAGACATTGTAAGTGCAGGGTAGCCATAAGAGTATATGGTCTGGGAGTCTGTTTTACACGAACTCCACAGCACCATAATGGCTACACTGAAAACTGGGAAGTTTGGTATCAAACTTCTCAGCACAATAAATGCACACTGATGCCAGTGTACATTTTATTGTAAAATACACCCCAGAGGGCACCTTAGAGGTGCCCCCTGAAACTTAACCGACTACCTGTGTAGGCTGACTAGTTTTAGCAGCCTGCCACAAACCGAGACATGTTGCTGGCCCCATGGGGAGAGTGCCTTTGTCACTCTGAGGCCAGTAACAAAGCCTGCCCTGGGTGGAGATGCTAACACCTCCCCCAGGCAGGAATTGTCACACCTGGCGGTGAGCCTCAAAGGCTCACCTCCTTTGTGCCAACCCAGCAGGACACTCCAGCTAGTGGAGTTGCCCGCCCCCTCCGGCCAGGCCCCACTTTTGGCGGCAAGGCCGGAGAAAATAATGAGAAAAACAAGGAGGAGTCACTGGCCAGTCAGGACAGCCCCTAAGGTGTCCTGAGCTGAAGTGACTCTAACTTTTAGAAATCCTCCATCTTGCAGATGGAGGATTCCCCCAATAGGGTTAGGATTGTGACCCCCTCCCCTTGGGAGGAGGCACAAAGAGGGTGTACCCACCCTCAGGGCTAGTAGCCATTGGCTACTAACCCCCCAGACCTAAACACGCCCTTAAATTTAGTATTTAAGGGCTACCCTGAACCCTAGAAAATTAGATTCCTGCAACTACAAGAAGAAGGACTGCCTAGCTGAAAACCCCTGCAGCGGAAGACCAGAAGACGACAACTGCCTTGGCTCCAGAAACTCACCGGCCTGTCTCCTGCCTTCCAAAGATCCTGCTCCAGCGACGCCTTCCAAAGGGACCAGCGACCTCGACATCCTCTGAGGACTGCCCCTGCTTCGAAAAGACAAGAAACTCCCGAGGACAGCGGACCTGCTCCAAGAAAAGCTGCAACTTTGTTTCCAGCAGCTTTAAAGAACCCTGCAAGCTCCCCGCAAGAAGCGTGAGACTTGCAACACTGCACCCGGCGACCCCGACTCGGCTGGTGGCGATCCAACACCTCAGGAGGGACCCCAGGACTACTCTGATACTGTGAGTACCAAAACCTGTCCCCCCTGAGCCCCCACAGCGCCGCCTGCAGAGGGAATCCCGAGGCTTCCCCTGACCGCGACTCTTTGAACCTAAAGTCCCGACGCCTGGGAGAGACCCTGCACCCGCAGCCCCCAGGACCTGAAGGACCGGACTTTCACTGGAGAAGTGACCCCCAGGAGTCCCTCTCCCTTGCCCAAGTGGAGGTTTCCCCGAGGAATCCCCCCCTTGCCTGCCTGCAGCGCTGAAGAGATCCCGAGATCTCTCATAGACTAACATTGAAAACCCGACGCTTGTTTCTACACTGCACCCGGCCGCCCCCGCGCTGCTGAGGGTGAAATTTCTGTGTGGACTTGTGTCCCCCCCGGTGCCCTACAAAACCCCCCTGGTCTGCCCTCCGAAGACGCGGGTACTTACCTGCAAGCAGACCGGAACCGGGGCACCCCCTTCTCTCCATTCTAGCCTATGTGTTTTGGGCACCACTTTGAACTCTGCACCTGACCGGCCCTGAGCTGCTGGTGTGGTGACTTTGGGGTTGCTCTGAACCCCCAACGGTGGGCTACCTTGGACCAAGAACTGAACCCTGTAAGTGTCCTACTTACCTGGTAAAACTAACAAAAACTTACCTCCCCCAGGAACTGTGAAAATTGCACTAAGTGTCCACTTTTAAAACAGCTATTTGTGAATAACTTGAAAAGTATACATGCAATTTTGATGATTTGAAGTTCCTAAAGTACTTACCTGCAATACCTTTCGAATGAGATATTACATGTAGAATTTGAACCTGTGGTTCTTAAAATAAACTAAGAAAAGATATTTTTCTATATAAAAACCTATTGGCTGGATTTGTCTCTGAGTGTGTGTACCTCATTTATTGTCTATGTGTATGTACAACAAATGCTTAACACTACTCCTTGGATAAGCCTATTGCTCGACCACACTACCACAAAATAGAGCATTAGTATTATCTATTTTTACCACTATTTTACCTCTAAGGGGAACCCTTGGACTCTGTGCATGCTATTCCTTACTTTGAAATAGCACATACAGAGCCAACTTCCTACATTGGTGGATCAGCGGTGGGGTACAAGACTTTGCATTTGCTGGACTACTCAGCCAATACCTGATCACACGACAAATTCCAAAATTGTCATTAGAAATTCATTTTTGCAATTTGAAATTTTTCTAAATTCTTAAAAGTCCTGCTAGGGCCTTGTGTGTTAAGTCCCTGTTTAGCATTGTCTTTTAGAGTTAAAAGTTTGTTAAAAGTTTGAAATTAGATTCTAGAAACAGTTTTAGATTCTTTAAAAAGTATTCCAACTCTTAGCAGAATAATGTCTGATACAGAGATGCAGGTGGTGGAACTCGACACCACACCTTACCTCCATCTTAAGATGAGGGAGCTAAGGTCTCTCTGTAATATAAAGAAAATAACCATTGGCTCCAGACCTACCAAAATTCAGCTCCAGGAGCTGTTGGCAGAGTTTGAAAAAGCCAACCCCTCTGAGGATGACTTCACAGAGGAAGAAATTAGTGACTTGGAGGGCAATTCCCCCCTTCCAGTCCTAAATAGGGAGACCAGGGCCTCTCAAGCCCTGTCTCCAAAAATGATAGTCAGAAATGTTGCTTCCCTCACAGGAGGGTCCAGCATTTCTGAAATCACTGAGGATGCTCTCAGTGAAGACTACCCCCTGTTAGCCAGGATGGTCAAAAGATTGGCTTTGGAAAAGCAGCTCCTAGCCATAGAAAGGGAAAGAAAAGAGATGGGCCTAGGTCCCATCAATGGTGGCAGCAACTTAAATAGGGTCAGAGATTCTCCTGACATCCTAAAAATCCCCAAAGGGATTGTAACAAAATATGAAGATGGTGATGACATCACCAAATGGTTCACAGCTTTTGAGAGGGCTTGTGTAACCAGAAAAGTGAACAGATCTCACTGGGGTGCTCTCCTTTGGGAAATGTTCACTGGAAAGTGTAGGGATAGACTCCTCACACTCTCTGGAAAAGATGCAGAATCTTATGACCTCATGAAGGGTACCCTGATTGAGGGCTTTGGATTCTCCACTGAGGAGTATAGAATTAGATTCAGGGGGGCTCAAAAATCCTCGAGCCAGACCTGGGTTGATTTTGTAGACTACTCAGTAAAAACACTAGATGGTTGGTTAACTGGAAATGAAGTGTGTGACTATGTTGGGCTTTATAATTTGTTTATGAAAGAACACATTTTAAGTAACTGCTTCAATGAAAAGTTGCATCAGTATCTGGTAGACCTAGGTCCAATTTCTCCCCAAGAATTGGGAAAGAAGGCAGACCACTGGGTCAAGACTAGAGTAACCAAAACTTCCACTGGGGGTGACCAAAAGAAAGGGGTTACAAAAACTCCCCAGGAGAAAGTGGGTAACACTAGAAACAAAGAAAAAGAGTCCTCTGTAGGCCCCCAAAAACCAGAACAGGTGGGTGGGCCCCAAGACACAACCCAAAACAAAGGTGGGTACCAGGGTAAGAACTGGGATGCCACTAAGGCCTGGTGCCACAACTGTAAACAGTCTGGGCACCACACCAAGGACACTTCTTGTCCCAAAAACAAACCCCAGAACAAAATTCCTGGGGTAACCAGTGTAGCCATGGGAGATGACTCCTCAGATGAGGAGGTCTTCCTAGCCTTCAACTGGAAACAGGGCCCAACAGGTGAGTTGGAGATTCCAGAGGGAAGTAGACACTTCCACCACCTACTGGTAAATGGAATCCCAACCACTGCCCTGAGAGACACTTGTGCCAGTCACACTATTGTGCATGACAGGCTAGTGCTCTCAAACCAGTACATCCCAGGTGAGACTGCCAGGGTAAGAGTTAGCCTAGACAGGGTCACTAAGAGGCCTGTGGCTTTAGTGCCCATAGAAGTGGGTGGCACTCTTAGCTGGAGAAGGGTAGTAGTCAGTACAGACCTCCCCCTTGATTGTCTCCTTGGAAATGACTACCCAGAGGTTAGTCAGAGCCCAAGAGAGGAACTGGTCCAGTGCCAGTCCTCTCCCAAGGATTCTGGAAGTCCTGCCTCTGCAGTAAATGCAAGCAGGCCCCAGAAGAAGAAGAAAAGAAAACAGAGTAGGAAGGGTGGACAACCTTTAGCCAAGGTTACAGCAAGCCAAGGAGATTCTGCTCCAGTAGGGGAGAACTCCAAAAATGGCCCTGATAAAGTCCAACCTGACCCACAAGAAGTCCTGGCTAGACAGGCAACTGTTAAACCTGAGTGGGTGGCTCCTCAGCTAACAGAAGAAAGAGTGGAAGAAGGGTGTTTACTACAAGAGGTGGTAACCCCCCACTCTAATACAGCAGACAGGCAACCTGAACCCAAAGAGGCCTGTAACTTAGCCCCTTCCCTTTTAGGTGAAGAGCTAAAGGTGTGGTTCTGGGCACTGACAGCTGTCAGTGGCCTCTGCTGGGTGTTAGCCTTTATGGCTGCACTATCCTTAGCATGGTGGTCTGACCCCATGCCAAATAGCAAGTTAGGCCCCCTGACCCTATTGGTCATGGTGGGGTTACTCCAGCTCTGGGTAACCTCTCTGGGTAAGCTAGGGGTAACCCTGGCCAAGATAAGGTCAGCAGAGGTGGATACCTCTAAGACCAAAATAGAAAGAATGGGTGGAGACATTGAAGAGGCAGACAAGAGGCAATTCAGACTAGGTCCTATCACTGTGGAAGTAGGTCAGTTCCCCAAAGGGAATGACCTGAACAGAAGGATGTAAGGCAGAGTAGGCCCTGCAACTAACCAGCCTATTTCTCCTACTCTTCCTCGCCTGACAGACTAGGAAGACTCTCCCAGCTTGGGCTGAGTCTCCTGGCCTGTAGGCTGGGGGGGGCTTGTGTAAAGAAATGGCTCCCTGTTGCAGTTACCCCCCACTTTTTGCCTGATACTGATGCTGACTTGACTGAGAAGTGTGCTGGGACCCTGCTAACCAGGCCCCAGCACCAGTGTTCCTTCACCTAAAATGTACCATTGTATCCACAATTGGCACACCCTGGCATTCAGATAAGTCCCTTGTAACTGGTACTTCTAGTACCAAGGGCCCTGATGCCAAGGAAGGTCTCTAAGGGCTGCAGCATGTCTTATGCCACCCTAGAGACCCCTCACTCAGCACAGACACACTGCTTACAAGCCTGTGTGTGCTAGTGAGAACAAAATGAGTAAGTCGACATGGCACTCCCCTCAGGGTGCCATGCCAGCCTCTCACTGCCTATGCAGTATAGGTAAGACACCCCTCTAGCAGGCCTTACAGCCCTAAGGCAGGGTGCACTACACCATAGGTGAGGGTACCAGTGCATGAGCACTGTGCCCCTACAGTGTCTAAACAAAACCTTAGACATTGTAAGTGCAGGGTAGCCATAAGAGTATATGGTCTGGGAGTCTGTTTTACACGAACTCCACAGCACCATAATGGCTACACTGAAAACTGGGAAGTTTGGTATCAAACTTCTCAGCACAATAAATGCACACTGATGCCAGTGTACATTTTATTGTAAAATACACCCCAGAGGGCACCTTAGAGGTGCCCCCTGAAACTTAACCGACTACCTGTGTAGGCTGACTAGTTTTAGCAGCCTGCCACAAACCGAGACATGTTGCTGGCCCCATGGGGAGAGTGCCTTTGTCACTCTGAGGCCAGTAACAAAGCCTGCCCTGGGTGGAGATGCTAACACCTCCCCCAGGCAGGAATTGTCACACCTGGCGGTGAGCCTCAAAGGCTCACCTCCTTTGTGCCAACCCAGCAGGACACTCCAGCTAGTGGAGTTGCCCGCCCCCTCCGGCCAGGCCCCACTTTTGGCGGCAAGGCCGGAGAAAATAATGAGAAAAACAAGGAGGAGTCACTGGCCAGTCAGGACAGCCCCTAAGGTGTCCTGAGCTGAAGTGACTCTAACTTTTAGAAATCCTCCATCTTGCAGATGGAGGATTCCCCCAATAGGGTTAGGATTGTGACCCCCTCCCCTTGGGAGGAGGCACAAAGAGGGTGTACCCACCCTCAGGGCTAGTAGCCATTGGCTACTAACCCCCCAGACCTAAACACGCCCTTAAATTTAGTATTTAAGGGCTACCCTGAACCCTAGAAAATTAGATTCCTGCAACTACAAGAAGAAGGACTGCCTAGCTGAAAACCCCTGCAGCGGAAGACCAGAAGACGACAACTGCCTTGGCTCCAGAAACTCACCGGCCTGTCTCCTGCCTTCCAAAGATCCTGCTCCAGCGACGCCTTCCAAAGGGACCAGCGACCTCGACATCCTCTGAGGACTGCCCCTGCTTCGAAAAGACAAGAAACTCCCGAGCACAGCGGACCTGCTCCAAGAAAAGCTGCAACTTTGTTTCCAGCAGCTTTAAAGAACCCTGCAAGCTCCCCGCAAGAAGCGTGAGACTTGCAACACTGCACCCGGCGACCCCGACTCGGCTGGTGGCGATCCAACACCTCAGGAGGGACCCCAGGACTACTCTGATACTGTGAGTACCAAAACCTGTCCCCCCTGAGCCCCCACAGCGCCGCCTGCAGAGGGAATCCCGAGGCTTCCCCTGACCGCGACTCTTTGAACCTAAAGTCCCGACGCCTGGGAGAGACCCTGCACCCGCAGCCCCCAGGACCTGAAGGACCGGACTTTCACTGGAGAAGTGACCCCCAGGAGTCCCTCTCCCTTGCCCAAGTGGAGGTTTCCCCGAGGAATCCCCCCCTTGCCTGCCTGCAGCGCTGAAGAGATCCCGAGATCTCTCATAGACTAACATTGAAAACCCGACGCTTGTTTCTACACTGCACCCGGCCGCCCCCGCGCTGCTGAGGGTGAAATTTCTGTGTGGACTTGTGTCCCCCCCGGTGCCCTACAAAACCCCCCTGGTCTGCCCTCCGAAGACGCGGGTACTTACCTGCAAGCAGACCGGAACCGGGGCACCCCCTTCTCTCCATTCTAGCCTATGTGTTTTGGGCACCACTTTGAACTCTGCACCTGACCGGCCCTGAGCTGCTGGTGTGGTGACTTTGGGGTTGCTCTGAACCCCCAACGGTGGGCTACCTTGGACCAAGAACTGAACCCTGTAAGTGTCCTACTTACCTGGTAAAACTAACAAAAACTTACCTCCCCCAGGAACTGTGAAAATTGCACTAAGTGTCCACTTTTAAAACAGCTATTTGTGAATAACTTGAAAAGTATACATGCAATTTTGATGATTTGAAGTTCCTAAAGTACTTACCTGCAATACCTTTCGAATGAGATATTACATGTAGAATTTGAACCTGTGGTTCTTAAAATAAACTAAGAAAAGATATTTTTCTATATAAAAACCTATTGGCTGGATTTGTCTCTGAGTGTGTGTACCTCATTTATTGTCTATGTGTATGTACAACAAATGCTTAACACTACTCCTTGGATAAGCCTATTGCTCGACCACACTACCACAAAATAGAGCATTAGTATTATCTATTTTTACCACTATTTTACCTCTAAGGGGAACCCTTGGACTCTGTGCATGCTATTCCTTACTTTGAAATAGCACATACAGAGCCAACTTCCTACAGTTAGTTTTCCAGTTGGTGAGTAATTTTGTGTTAGTGGTATGGTATAGCTTGTTTTAACAGCGATCTATGAATTAACACATTTACGCAAAATAAATCTAATGAATTCAGCTCTGGTTTAAAAGATTTCACCTGTGTTAGTTGATTTATAATTCAATTTACCATTAATCGTAGGATTTGCTTTTTTTTAATCTTACTCAGTGTCCACAATACGTGACAGTAAAGCTTAATTTGTAAATAATCACATGCCGGTGCCTAAAGATTTTCTTTACAATGCACGACTGTTGCAGTTCAATGTGAATACTGAGGCACCATTATTCTAAAGCCATCTTAGGCCACTTGTAACCCCTTTAGAGCACTGCTTAATTTCTAAATAATCATGTGAGGTGCCTAAAGCTTTTCTTTGCAACGCGCAGCTGTTGCAGTTCAATGTGAATACAGAGGCACATTATTATAAAGCCATCTCTGGCATTTTAAATATATCTTTACAGCCACTTTTAACCTCTTTAGCGGAGTGCTTAATTTGTAAATAATCACATGCCGGTGCATAAAGCTTTCCCTTCCTTTACAATGTGAGGCTTTTGCAGTTCAATGTGATTACTGAGGCGCCATTATTCTAAAGCCATCTTGGAAATTTTTTATAAATGTACAGCCACTTTTAACCCCTTTAGCTCTCAGTGATTAATTCATAAACAATCACGTGCCGGTGCCTAAACCTTTCCTTTGCAACATGTGGCTGTTGCAGTTCCTTGTGAATACTTAGGCACCATTATTCTACAGCCAACTTGGGCCACTTTTAACCCCTTTAAAGCTGTGCTTAATTTGTAAATAATCATATGCAGGTGTCTAAAGCTTTCCTTTGCAACGCACAACTGTTGGAGTTTAATGTGAATACCGAAGCACCATTATTATAAAACCATCTCAGGCATTTTTAATATATGTACAGCCACTTTTAAGCCCTTTAGCGGAGTGCTTAATTTGTAAATAATCACGTGCCAGTGCCTAAAGCTTTCCTTTCCTTTACAATGCATGGCTTTTGCAGTTCAATGTGAGTACTGAGGCACCATTATTCTAAAGCCATATCAGGCATTTTTAATATATGTATAGACATTATTAACCACTTTATCTCGCTCTTGCAGGGCTTAATTTGTAAATAATCAGGTGCAAGTGCCAAAAGCTTTCCTTTGCAAAGCGTGGCTGTTGCATATCAATGTGAATACTGAGGCAGCGTTATTTTAAAGCCATCTCCACATTTTTAATATATGTACAGCCACTTTTAACTCCTTTAGCGCAGTGCTTAATTTGTAAATAATCATGTGCCGGTGCCTGAAGCTTTTCTTTCCTTTACAATGCGTGGCTTTTGCAGTTCAAAGTGAATACTGAGGCACCATTATTCTAAAGCCATCTTGGATATTTTTAATATATGTACAGCACTTTGAGCCCCTTTAGCTCGCAGTGCTTAATTAAAAAACAATCACGTGCTGGTGTGTAAAGCCTTCCTTTGTAACAGGTGGCTATTGCAGTTCATGTGAATACTTCGGATTTTGAAGGTTTTTAAAGTGGTTGAATTCATGTAAACTGGTAGTGGAGAGTGGGAGGAAGAGGGAACTAAGGTGTGGGGAAAAATTGAAATAGGTGGAAAAGTTGATGTGAACAAGAGGAAACTACGATTTATTTAGGAGAAGGAGCACTGCACTTTTGGTCAGACTGCATTTTCCTGGCCTGACCATTGGTTTTTTAAGGTCAGCCGATTAGCACATTTTATTGCAAAGTTTTTAAACAACTTTTTAAAATTGTATTGAATTTGTAATGAAGTTCGGTTTTTAAGGGGCAGCCATTTTTACCACACTGTAGAGGCCCATGGATGTCCGCCATCTTGGGGGGTTGGCGGTCTAGTTGACCAGTTACCAGCTTTAATAAAACCGGTCCCGGCGTCCGGGCTGGAGATCAGATTTTGATGGTTTTTAAAGTGGTTGAATTCATGTAAACTGGTAGTGGAGAGTGGGAGGAAGAGGGAACTCAGGTGTGGGGAAAAATTTAAATAGGTGGAAAAGTTGATGTGAACAAGAGGAAACTACGATTTATTTAGGAGGAGCACTGCACTTTTGGTCAGACTGCATTTTCCTGGCCTGACCATTGGTTTTTTAAGGTCAGCCGATTAGCACATTTTATTGCAAAGTTTTTAAACATCTTTTAAAAATTGTATTGAATTTGTAATGAAGTTCGGTTTTTAAGGGGCAGCCATTTTTACCACACTGCAGAGGCCCACGGAGGTCCGCCATCTTGGGGGGTTGGCGGTCTAGTTGACCGGTTCCCAGCTTTAATAAAACCAGTCCCGGCGTCCGGGCTAGAGATCGGATTTTTAAGGTTTTTAAAGTGGTTGAATTCATGTAAACTGGTAGTGGAGAGTGGGAGGAAGAGGGAACTAAGGTGTGGGGAAAAATTGAAATAGGTGGAAAAGTTGATGTGAACAAGAGGAAACTACGATTTATTTAGGAGAAGGAGCACTGCACTTTTGGTCAGACTGCATTTTCCTGGCCTGACCATTGGTTTTTTAAGGTCAGACGATTAGCACATTTTATTGCAAAGTTTTTAAACATCTTTTTAAAATTGTATTGAATTTGTAATGAAGTTTGGTTTTTAAGGGGCAGACATTTTTACCACACTGTAGAGGCCCACGGAGGTCCGCCATCTTGGGGGGTTGGCGGTCTAGTTGACCGGTTCCCAGCTTTAATAAAACCGGTCCCGGCGTCCGGGCTGGAGATCAGATTTTGAAGGTTTTTAAAGTGGTTGAATTAATGTAAACTAGTAGTGGAGAGTGGGAGGAAGAGGGAACTAAGGTGTGGGGAAAAATTTAAATAGGTGGAAAAGTTGATGTAAACAAGAGGAAACTACGATTTATTTAGGAGAAGGAGCACTGCACTTTTGGTCAGACTGCATTTTCCTGGCGTAACCATTAGTTTTTTAAGGTCAGCCTATTAGCACATTTTATTGCAAAGTTTTTAAACATCTTTTTAAAATTGTATTGAATTTGTAATGAAGTTCGGTTTTTAAGGACAGCCATTTTTACCACACTGCAGAGGCCCACGGAGGTCCGCCATCTTGGGGGGTTGGCGGTCTAGTTGACCGGTTCCCAGCTTTAATAAAACCAGTCCCGGCGTCCGGGCTAGAGATCGGATTTTGAAGGTTTTTAAAATGGTTGAATTCATGTAAACTGGTAGTGGAGAGTGGGAGGAAGAGGGAACTAAGGTGTGGGGAAAAATTGAAATAGGTGGAAAGTTTGATGTGAACAAGAGGAAATTACGATTTATTTAGGAGAAGGAGCACTGCACTTTTGGTCAGACTGCATTTTCCTGGCCTGACCATTGCTTTTTTAAGGTCAGACGATGAGCACATTTTATTGCAAAGTTTTTACACATCTTTTTAAAATTGTATTGAATTTGTAATGAAGTTTGGTTTTTAAGGGGCAGCCATTTTTACCACACTGTAGAGGCCCACGGAGGTCCGCCATCTTGGGGGGTTGGCGGTCTAGTTGACCGGTTCCCAGCTTTAATAAAACCGGTCCCGGCGTCCGGGCTGGAGATCAGATTTTGAAGGTTTTTAAAGTGGTTGAATTAATGTAAACTAGTAGTGGAGAGTGGGAGGAAGAGGGAACTAAGGTGTGGGGAAAAATTGAAATAGGTGGAAAAGTTGATGTAAACAAGAGGAAACTACGATTTATTTAGGAGAAGGAGCACTGCACTTTTGGTCAGACTGCATTTTCCTGGCGTAACCATTAGTTTTTTAAGGTCAGCCGATTAGCACATTTTATTGCAAAGTTTTTAAACATCTTTTAAAAATTGTATTGAATTTGTAATGAAGTTCGGTTTTTAAGGACAGCCATTTTTACCACACTGTAGAGGCCCACGGAGGTCCGCCATCGTGGGGGGGTTGGCGGTCTAGTTGACCAGTTACCAGCTTTAATAAAACCGGTCCCGGCGTCCGGGCTGGAGATCAGATTTTGATGGTTTTTAAAGTGGTTGAATTCATGTAAACTGGTAGTGGAGAGTGGGAGGAAGAGGGAACTAAGGTGTGGGGAAAGAAATTTCACGGATCCAAAGCTTGCGGCTAAGTATGCTAAAATGGTGCCTAGGAGATCAACGGCTGTGATCCCGAATGTTCCTGGGACTGGAAATGCAGACCTGAGTGACACTGATTAGATGGGAATGGGTGATGTTTCCTGGGGTTGTCCCCCTTTCTCTATAATTGCTGGGTGGCACTGCTCTGTAGTGCTGCCCAATTCACCGCCTCGTTGTTTGGCTTCTTGATGGCCCATTTGACCTCCTCCCCCTGTCCCGATTGGGGTAGCGGGTTGGGTGGCTAAGCTCTCGCCCCGTGGATGAGTCCTGTCTATCTGATGTATGATAAAATAGTGGGTGTTGATGTTTTGGGGGGTGGGCTATATGCTGTGACCCGGTTGGGGGGGTCTACGTGAGTGGGGGTTTGCATATTCTTGTTTTGTTTTTTTTCTAACTTTTTGTTCCCTCCCTTTTCCCATCTCTCCTTCTATGGGGCTGTCTGGTGGGGCAGGGGGCTGCGGCTGAGCCACGTTCCTGTTGGGTTGAGTTAACGATGCTGGGTGGTGAGACATTGGTCAGATGTCTTACTTAGAATGTGCATGGCTTGAATGACGGACGCAAGGTGCGACTTATGTCAGCTTATGTTAAGCGCCAGACCAAAGACATATCCATGTTGCAGAAGACTCATTTGGTGGCGGATACACAGCATTGGTTAAGGGCTGGCTGAATTGGCGAATGTCAGTTATGCTCATGGGGTGGCAATTTTGATTCGCAGGGGATTACAGTGGCGCACTCAGAGAGTCATTGTAGACCCAAATGGCTGATATGTCTTGATGCGTGGCATGCAGCTGGACAAAGCCTGTCGACTTGTCTCGATTTATGGCCCGAACACAGACGACCCCGAATTCTTCAGTGAGATGTGACGTTTGGTTGATTTGCTGGGCAGCGGCACAATACTCTGCTGTGGTGATTTAATTGTTTTTCTAGATCCTGTAATGGATCGGGAGAGTCCGGCTCGGCCGCAACATGTTTCTGCTGCTGGGGCTCTGTCGGCCGTTATGGTGGAGGGCGACTTGGTGGACTTATGGAGGGCTAAGCATGCAACTGCCTGGGTGGGTATGTGCATTAACTATGCTCATAGTAGTTGGTCCCGCATTGATCGTTGGCTTGGTTCGAAGGATGTGGAGCTCTGGGCGCAGTCGGTGGAGCATATGGCGCAAACCTTGTCAGATCACTCGCTCGTCAAGTTGGTGCTGGCAGTCCCTGGCAGGCCTGGATGTGTGCGTTTGTGGCGCCTTCCTCATGGGGCGCTGAGCGATGCTGGATTTCGTTCAGAGGTTTGCAATGCCATCATTCACTACTTTGCTGAGTATCGCAGCTCTGCGAGCTTGGCAGGAACTTTATGGGAGGCTTTTAAGGTGGTGATTCATGGTGTCTGCCTTGCGAAACAATATGGTGTGCTAAAAACATTGAGACAGGAATTGGCTGACTTGGAGGGTCAGATTGCAGTGCTTGAGAGATGTTTGGTGGCGGACTGGTCGGGTGCCACGCTGGTGGGTTTACGGGAGGCAGTGTCGCGGTACGAGGAGGCCTCGCTTCAGGAAGTGTGCTTTTTGGGGAAATATGCCAGGGCGCAACGATATGGCGAAGGTGAGAAAGCCAGGCGCACGCTGGCGGATATGTTAAGTTGGCCATGGGCTAGTAATTGTATCAGTGCGATTGACAGCGCGGAGGGTGAGCGAGTGGTGGGGACAGACGGCGTGATGCAGGTTTTCACCAAATTCTTTGTGGATCTCTATGCTGCGCCTACTGGGCTGGATACCCATTCGGCTCGGGACTACTTTTCTGCAATCTCCTTACTCTGCGCATAGATCTTACTTAGACGCCCCCTTCACTGTTGAGGAGGTTCTGGCGTCGATCCGTGGTTTACCTGGAGATAAGGCCCCTGGGTTAGATGGTCTGACTCCTGCGTTCTATAAGGAATACGCCGATATATTGGCCCCTTATTTTTTGGGGTTCTATGCCGAGTCCATGGAGACTGGGGTTCTACCTGTCCCTCTGGGGTCTGATTGTTACGCTTCTAAGCTGGGTAAAGATCCACATTGCTGTGACTTATATCGCCCGCTCTCCATGATCAATATTGATAGTAAAATCCTGGCCAAGATGATTGCGACACGGTTGCAACTGTTGCTTCCGAAATTAGTACTGCCGGATCAGTCCGGGTTTGTACCTGGTAGATCCACGTCTCATAATGTGTGCACGTATTTTGCGATCGCGAGTACGATTGAGGCTGACGAGGATGCGGCGGGCGTCTTTTTGGATGCTAATAAGACTTTTGACTCGCTAGTGTGGGAGTATATGTTTGCGCTGCTTGCGAGAGTGGGCATTAGTGCGCGTTTTGTGAAACTGATCCATTTGCTGTATTCAGAACCAACGGCTAGACTACGACTAAATGGCAATGTTTCTGGACCCTTTCCGATTGCTCGGGGGAATCGTCAAGGGTGACCTCTTTCCCCACTCCTATTTGCAGTCGCGATAGAGCCTCTTGCGGCGTATCCGAGGTAACATCATAATAAGAGGGGGCTCCCCTTCCGACAGCGGCCCATTTTGCTTACTTTGTATGCTGATGACATAGCGCTGTATGTGCGCGAGCCGGAGAAAAACTTAGATGTGCTTCTGGATGAGATTGTGTACACCTGGACACACACATGTAGATGTGATAGACCCATGGATACCAGCTTCCTAGTTGGCGGATATGGTCCACTCCCTGACTCCATGTATTAATGAGTATGCCTTGTTGGATGACCTGGACAGTTGAGATGATGGATTGCATGGCCATCCCCCCTGAGGCACAGAAGGAGAGGAACAACACATCTGTAGGTAGATGTGATGCTCACAGTGTTGGTGACAGTCATTTTGAACAGGCTTACATGTGTACCTATAAACACTGACCCCTTATGGTTACCAACTGCATCCCATACTCCCAATAACATATTCATGTTACTGGTGATGTATGGTTGAAAATTGACACAGATGATGAGTAATAATGGCCCTCATCAATGTGAAGTTGACGCTGCCTTTGCATTGTTACACATGGCACGAAATCAATGCACATCTAATTTTGTTTGGTTCCTAATCTTGTTGTGCGTCGCTTTGGTGTCAATGAAATGATGCTAAAGCAGCGTCGTTGTTGTATTTATCAGGGTCATTGTTTTATCCTGAATGTGAGTTGGAGAGCATGTGCAATTAGATGTAGAGTGTAGGCTAATAATCTGTACATACTCCATATAAAGCTGACACTGATGGTTGTCTGTCTCAATTTAACAGCTGCCAATGTGAACAATGAGGAACTGCGGGAATTTCAGAAGAGGGCAGTCTGCTATAGGCACATCCTGGCAGTGGAATCTGGTTTCCGGAGAATGGTACGCCGCTATCGCAGGGAGAGATTGGGAGAAAGTAGCCTCTTTCTACCATGGTTACCCCAACTTTTGGCCTGTTTGTGAGTGTGTGTCAGTGTGTTTATTCTGTGTCACTGGGATCCTGCTAGCCAGGACCCCAGTGCTCATAGACTAAAACCTATATGTCAGTGTGTTTGGCCTCTCTCACTGGGATCCTGCTAGCCAGGACCCCAGGGCTCATAGTTTGTGGCTTAATGTGTGTTGTCAGTAGTGCTAACCAGAACCTCAGTGCTTATGCTCTCTCTGCTTTTAAATATGTCACTGTAGGCTAGTGACTTCATTGACCAATTTCAATTGGCACACTGGACCCCCCTTATAAGTCCCTAGTATATGGTACCTAGGTACCCAGGGCATTGGGGTTCCAGGAGATCCATATGGGCAGCAGCATTGTTTTTGCCACCCATAGGGAGGTCAGACAAACCCTTCCACAGGCCTGCCATTGCAGCCTGCGTGAAATAGAACACACACTATTTCACAGCCATTTTCACTGCACTTAAGTAACTTATAAGTCACCTATACGTCTAACCTTCATTTATTGAAGGTTAGGTGCAAAGTTACTAAGTGTGAGGGCACCCTTGCACTAGCAAAGGTGCCCCCACATACTTCAGTGCCATTTCCCGGGACTTTGTGAGTGCGGGGACGCCATTACACTACATACAGGTCAATACCTACATGTCGCATCACAATGGTAACTCCGAATATGGCCATGTAACATGCCTAAGATCATGGAATTGTCCCCCCATTCCAAATCTGGTATTGGGGAGCCATTTCCATGCATCCTGGGGGCTCCACTATTGACCCCCAGTACAATCAATCCAGGTCTCTGAGGTTTGCACTGCAGCTACAGCTGCTGTCACCTCACAGAGTGTTCTGCCCACCTGGGGTTTGGGCAGCCCAGGCCCAGGAAGTCAGAACAAAGCATTTCCTCTGAGATCAGGGTGTTACACCCTCTCCCTTTGGAAATAGGTATTACAGGCTGGGGGGTAGCCTCCCCCAGCCTCTGGAAATGTTTTAAAGGGCACAGATGGTGCCCTCCTTGCATAAGCCACTCTACACCGGTTCAGGGACCCCTTGTCCCCTGCTATGGAGCGAAACTGGACAAAGGAAAGGGGAGTGACCACTCCCCTGCCCATCACCACCCCGGGGGTGGTGCCCAGAGCTCCTCCAGTGTGTCCCAGACTTCAGCCATCTTGCTTTGCAAGGTGTGGGGGCATTCTAGATGGCTCTGAGTGGCCAGTGCCAGCAGGTGACATCAGAGACCCCTCCTGATAGGTCCTTACCTGATAAGGTAGCCGATCCCCCTCTCTAGGCTATTTAGGGTCTCTCCTATGGGTTCTCTTCAGATTCTGCTTGCAAATTTCCTTCAGGAATCCTCTGCAACTACTACTTCCTTCATCCTCTTACCTCGGATCAACCGCAGCCTGCTCCAGAAACCACTGTAACAGCAATATAGTATCCACAAGGGATACTTTTCCTCTGGAACTTCAGCTCTAGACAGCAACTGCAACAGTTTCCATGGTGTGCATGCCCTGGGGACTCCCTGTCTTCATCCTGCACCAGAAGGACTGAAGAAATCTCCTGTGGGGTGAAGGAGTCACTCCCCTGCTCACGCAGGCACCTTCCAAGACAACGACCAGTACCCTTGGACTCCTCTCACAGCGACAAGGATGCTCCTAAGGACACAGAGGGTGGACATCTTCGACACAGACTGTCCTGAGGTCCCACTGATGCAATTTGGAGGAGGTAAGACCTTGTCTTCCCTGAGAGCGACGGTACCCCTGTGTACTGCATCTTCTTCACCTCCTGAGTCCTCTGTGCACTATTTGCAAAATTCCTTCATGCACAGCCTGGCCCAGGTCCCCAGCACTCCCTCTACTCGCTGAGTTGTTCTCCGCCGGCGTGGGACCTTCCTTTGTTGTGCTGTACCAACTACATTTTGCACCTCCTTTGTCCCCACGCCCTGGGACTCCAGCGGGTGCTGTCTGGCACCCAGAGGGCTCTCTAAAGTGCTGAGAGCCCCCTCTTTCCACTCACACAGAGTTGAGGCCCCCAGGCCCCTCCTTGGTCCAGCCAGCGCCATTTTGACGCAAAACGCACTTTTGGCGTAACCAAGGCTTGTTGGCAACTTTCAACACAAAATCACGTCTGCATCCACCTTCACGTCATGAGACATCGTCTGCATCATGCAGGAACCCGCTGGCATCTCCTTCAGGTGCATTCCTGCAGTCTTTGTCTTTTGCAGGTCTTCAGGTCCAGGAATCCAGCAGTTGTTGTTTGCAGACTTGGTTGGTTACTGCAATATCCCAATCACGTGGTGTAGTGTGTCCTAAGGAAACGTGCAGTCCTTCACTCCTGCTTTTCTGGACTGTGGGTTGGGGTAATTTACTTACCTTTACGGTATGGTATTCTTACTCTCCCAGCGATTCTGCACACACTACACTTGTCTAGGTGGGAATTCATGATTTGCATTCCACATTTTTAGTATATGGTTTGTGTTGCCCCTAGATCTATTTTCTCCTATTGCATTCTATAGCATTTCCTATTGTTTGCACTATCCTAATTACTTACCTTATTTTGGCGTCTAGTGTATATATTGTGTATAATACTTACCTCCAGAAGGAGTATTGCCTCTAAGATATTTTTGTTACTGTGTCACCCAAATAAATACCTTTATTTTTGGTAACACTGAGTATTGTCTTTACTTGTGTATAAGTACTGTGTAACTAAGTGGTATTGCATGAGCTTTGTATGTCTCCTAGTTCAGCCTAGGCTGCTCTGCTATAGCTACCTCTATCAGCCTAAGCTGCTAGAACACTACTACTTTACTAATAAGGGATAACTGGACCTGGTATAAGGTGTAAGTACCGAAGGTACCCACTACAAACCAGGCCAGCCTCCTACAGAGATCCACCAGGGAATGGCGGGCATTCACCCAAGGGGGTCCCACACTGGCCATATAGAGAGGACTAAGCTCCACAGCTGTGCAGGGGGACACAGCTGCCACCATCACTACAGCCCCAGCTGCTACACCCTCAACATCTGTGCCACAGCCCACCCCACCTGCTGCCATGGACATGAATGTAATAAAGGAGCCACAGAGGAATATGACACTGGTCTTTAAAAAGTTGGACAGTTTAGAGAAGGAGGTAGAGAAGAACACTAAGAGACTGAAGTTCATAAAAAGAAAACTCAAGAGGGCCAATCTGTAATTGGCTTAATGACTGTCATCCCCAGTTCTGTCTCCTCCCTCCTCATTTGTTTTAATGTCTTATAGTAGGTTTTAGGGGGTTAATGTCAGTTTTGATTAGGTGGGTACCTCAGTACCATATACAAAGGAATGATATCAGTGTACCAGTATGCCAATGTGCCAAAGCAGAGAGAGCATAAACACTGAGGTTCTGGTTAGGAGAGCCTCAGTGATACAGTTAGGCACCACACAGGGAACACATACAGGGCACATACTATGAGCACTGGGGTCCTGTCTGGCAGGATGCCAGTGACACAAGGGCTAAAACAACATACATACAGTGAAATATGGGGGTAACATGTCAGACAAGATGGTACTTTCCTACACCCTGTTAAAGCCAGCAGATGTATTATGTTTATGCAATATCACAGATTAGTTTTTAGGCAAGAATTTGTGTGTTTATTAGCCCTTTGACAAACCTTAAGCCAGACCCATTGACATTGCCAATGCTTGTTATCAATTCTCAAGTGGTAGCTAGTCGATTTTCTTACTTGGATATCACATCACTTAGCTGCACACACAAGTTTCAAAAGTGTGCTCGCAAACATTCTGTTGATGCACATACGGAAATACAATATGAGGGAACATTGGTTATGATGGCAGAAGAGAAACCATACCCAAACCATATGGTCAACAGATTAGTCAGTGACAGCTGCTGTCCTTTAAAAATAGTGGGGTGTAATCTTTGGCTCAGATTCCACTGACAGAGCCTGTCTTTTTAGTGAGCTCTGGGTGCTCACTCAGTCTCACTGTGAAGTACTCACTGTCTTTCAATCTGACTCTGTCTCATTCACACCCGGACTCAGTCACTTATGGCCTGATTTAGATTTTGGCGGACTGGTTACTATGTCACAAAGGTGACAGATCTCCCATCCACTGAAATATAAATACCACTATTTTCTATAGGATTTATATGTTGATGGCCAGGAGATTCGTCACCGGTGTGTTGGAGTAACCCCTCCACCAAAATCTAAATCAGGCCCTTAGTCTCTATCAGTCAGTGTAACCCAGTCTCATTCAATCTCATTATCCTCACTGAGCCCCACTCACTCTCACTGCCTCACCTATCAATCTCACTCTGACGCCCCTAGTCTTACTTGATCTCATTCGCTTCCACTTAGTCTCACTGATTCTCTGACTCACTCATTCTCTGAGTCACTCAGGCTATGACTCACTCAGAAGCACTCAATAACTTGGGGCCTGATTTAGATGTTGGCAGTAATGGTCCTGCCATCAGTTTTCCGACTGAAAACCTGTTCGCCGCCTTGGCGGGCCGCCTGCCAGATTAGATGTTGATGGACCCATAGGCAAAAGTCCACGAGTCCCACCCACTCTGTCAAGGATTTCCATCTTCTACAATGGTGCCGTGCATAAGTAAGAGTGTCTGGCGGCAGGACTCCAGCCACACTTACTGGCAGTAGATTTGCATGTTACTTACTGCCAAGCAAAAAGTGGCAGTCCGACCTCCACTTCTGATTTGCCAGACTGGGGGGTCTCACATTTTCTCCCAATTCCACTTCTGTTTCACACTGGACATGACTGGACAGGACCTTCCGTCGATGCTGCCACAGGACCACAGAGAAAACATGACCCTGCTACCACTGGACACAAAGGTAGTCAACCCACAACAGCTGTGTACATTGGGGGATCACTGCACATGAGCTTGGGCCACTGCATACCTATACATGTCACAGTATTTTTTTTTAATTACTGTGACATGCATATGTTTGGGGCACAATTGGGTCAGACACGGATGGGGACACACTAGTACACAAAACATATCACACACATACACAGCTATCATTATGGCATCAGTATCCATTGGCAAATTAATGCTGGCACCACAATGGCAGTACAATTACACTTGTCCACTGTGTACATTGCAAGGGGACCTGTACCTGTCATGTTGTGCATCGAGTTTTGTATGTCACTCAGTACATGAATGTGTATTTATGATGCAACTGGCTAGTTGAGGTGAAGGGAGGTGTAATGGGTGCTGTGGTTGTGGCAGTCTGTGTGCCATGTGCATATGGCACTGATGTTGTGTATGTTATGTAGTGTGTTGTGATGCTGTGTGCAACATACAGGTGACTGTCGCAGTGTGGTGTACGTTGTTGTGATGTGTGGAGTTGTATTGTTGTGTGCGTGTGTTTGTGTAGATGAGTGATTATTTGTGTTGTTTCTTATGGTGGTGTCGTGTGTGGGTGCAGCATCAACAGTGTTTGTACGTTGTGTCATGGGTGTATGGCAATGTGTGTTTATGGCATGTACATATTGTGTTGTTTTGGAATGGCAATGGATAATTTTGTTGTTAGACTTTTCATCCTTGGCGTGGTCTGGGCACTGAAGAAGCTAAGACCCTACTTGTTTGGGACTCACTTCCGAGTTCAGACCGACCACAGGCCCCTCAGATGGTTAATGCAGATGAGGGGTGAGAATCCAAAACTGTTGAGGTGGTCCATTTCCCTACAGGGGATGGACTTTACGGTGGAACATCGTCCTGGTACAGAGCACGCCAATGCTGATGGTCTGTCCAGGTTTTTCCGCCTTAGTGATGAGAACTCCCATGAGGTTGGGTAGTTGCTCCCCACTTTTAGCTGGGGGGGGCACATGTTGGACTTTTCATTCTTGGCGTGGTCTCCCTTACCTTTTTGCCTCTGTTCCCCAGGTTGTTGATGTGTGCTGGACTCTGATTTTACTGTTTTGTTACTCTGGGCACTTTACCACTGCTAACCAGTGCTAAAGTGCAATTGCTCCTGTTTAAAATGTGTACGTAATTGGTTCTCCATGATTGGCATATTTGTTTTACTGTTAAGTCCCTAGTAAAGTGCACTAGAGGTGCCCAGGGCCTGTAAATCAAATGTTACTAGTGGGCCTGCAGCACTGATTGTGCCACCCACACAAGTAACCCTGTAATCATGTCTCAGACCTGCCCCTGCAGTGTCTGTGTGTGTACCTTTACACTATAAATTCGACTTGGCAAGTGTACCCACCTGCCAGGCCTAAACCTTCCCTTTTCTTACATGTAAGGCACCCCTAAGGTAGGACCTAGGTAGCCCCAAGGGCAGGGTGCAGTGTATGAATAAGGTAGGACATATAGGGGGTCATTCTGACCCTGGCGGCCTGTGGCCGCCAGGGCCACCGACCACGGGAGCACCGCCAACAGGCTGGCGGTGCTCCCACGAGCATTCTGACCGCGGCGGTTCAGCCGTGGTCAGAAGCGGAAAGTCGGCGGTCTCCCGCCGACTTTCCGCTGCTCGGGGGAATCCTCCATGGCTGCGGAGCGCGCTCCGCAGCCATGGGGATTCTGACACCCCCTACCGCCATCCTGTTCCTGGCGGGTCTCCTGCCAGGAACAGGATGGCGGTAGGGTGTGCCGCGGGGCCCCTGGGGGCCCCTGTAGTGCCCATGCCCATGGCATGGGCACTGCAGGGGCCCCCGTAAGAGGGCCCCGCAAAGTATTTCAGTGTCTGCCATGCAGACACTGAAATACGCGACGGGTGCAAACTGCACCCGTCGCACCCCTGCAACTATGCCGGCTCAATTCTGAGCCGGCGTCCTCGTTGCAGGGGCATTTCCTCTGGGCCGGCGGGCGCTCTTTGAAGAGCGCCCGCCGGCCCAGAGGAAATGTTAGAATGGCCGCCGCGGTCTTGTGACCGCGGTGCGGTCATTTGGCGGCGGAACCTTGGCGGACGGCCTCCGCCGTCCGCCAAGGTTTAAATCAGGCCCATAGTAAGGTGGTTTATATGTCCTGACAGTGAAATACTGCCAACTTCGTTTTTCACTGTTGCAAGGCCTGTCTCTCTCATAGGATAACATGGGGGCTACCTTTAAATATGATTAAAGTGTAGATTCCCCTAGAGAGTAGATGGACATGTGGAGTTTGGGGTCCCTGAACTCACAATTTAAAAATACATCTTTTAGTAAAGTTGATTTTAAGATTGTGCATTTGAAAATACCACTTTTAGAAAGTGAGCGTTTTCTTGCTTAAAACATTCTGTGACTCTGCCTTGTTTGTGGATTCCCCGTCTGGGTCAGTTTGACAGTTGGGTTGTTTTTCACCTCGCACTAGACAGTGACACAAAGGGAGCTGGGGTGTAACCTGCATTTCCTGATTAGCCATCTCTGCTAGGTGGGAGGGGTGGAGTGGTCACTCTCATCTGAAAGGACTGTGCCTGCCCTGACAATGCAGGCTCCAACCCCCTGGTGTGTGTCTGAGGCCTTGCCTGGGCAAGGCAGGATTTCACAAGTAGGTGTGAGTCCCCTTTGAAGACAGGTGACTTCAAAGACTAAAATGGATATAAGAAGGGCACCCAAATCTACAGACTTTAGAAACACTTCTGGAACCAAGAGGAACCTCTGCCTGGAGAAGCGCTGATAGCTGAGGAAGAAGTGCTGCCCTGCCTGTGACTGTGCTTTGTGGAGCTTTCCTGCAGTGCTGCTTCTGCCAGAGTAAGAGAGCAAAGAATGGACTTTGTGTGCCTTTCATCTTGTGAAGAAATCTCCAAGGGCTTGAGTTAGAGCTTGCCTCCTGTTGTTTGAAGTCTCAGGGACAGCAAGGACTTCTCTCTGCCAGCACCTGGAGTCTCTGGAGAGACTCCTGCTCTGACAAGTGGTGCCCTATCCAGTCCCTGGGCCCTTGAAAGGAAAGCTGGTGGAAATCCAAGGAAATCGACTTCAGACGAATCCGGACCGACGCCGCTGCTGAATCCGGTGACGCCGCCTGCACCCGACACCGTAACCTTCGCTGGAACGCAACGCTCTTCGCAGGCCCGACGCTGCTGCAGCCCCGCTGAAGTCCGCGACTCTGTGGAAGTCGCTGCACCACATCGTGACCGATACCGCTCGAAGTGCGCGGATTCAACATTTCGCACTGACACCGCGATCCTCGACTTCGCGCATCGGCTTGTTTTCACTCTTCACCAAAGGTACTGTACTTGGGGGTCTACACTACTCCGTGTCCGGCGCCGCTGGTGTCGGCTTGTCGGGAACGACTCCGTCACGACACCGTGTTGACATCTCATCGAAGCATTTTTGTTTCTAAGTGCTATTTTTTTAGTTTAATCTTTAAAAATTCATAACTTGACTTGTGTATGTTGGATTTTTTTCATTTTGGTCTTGTTTTGTTTAGATAAATATGTCCTATTTTTCTAAACTGGTGTTGTGTCATTTTGTAGTGTTTTCATTAAGTTACTGTGTGTGTTGGTACAAATACTTTACACCTAGCGCTCTGAAGTTAACCCTACTGCTCTGCCAAGCTACCAAGGGGGTAAGCAGGGGTTAGTTGAGGGTGATTCTCTTTTACCCTGACTAGAGTGAGGGTCTTTGCTTGAACAGGGGGTAACCTGACTGTCAACCAAAGACCCCATTTCTAACATTGGTGATCAGCGGTTGGGATTTGGACTTGTATTTGTACTTGACGTACAGTAATTAAGTGTACACTACTGTTTGAGTTCAGATCACTACGTGACCACATACTGCTTGTCTTGAGATTTTTGCTTTTTGTGGATTTTTTCCCTACGTCCACTTTGTTTTTCTTCGCTGATCTTTGATTGACTTTGAACTTCATTTGGGAACTTGTTTCTGCATTTGGAACTTTGCACTCTTTTAACCTTTCATCATGTCTCTACTTGGAGATGCACCAGTTGAAGCTGTTTTTGACCTGAAGCAATTGGATAGTTATAACAAGGCTCAGCTAAAGCAGTTTTGTAAAATTTTGGTTGTCCCATTAAGGCCTCTTCCAAGAAGGATGAGCTGAAAAAGGCGCTGAGGGCCTGGGTGACAACCAGAAGCACTGGAGGGCACACTGAGGATGAGGAGGAGGATGAGGATGAGGAGGTAGAGCAATCAGTACATGATGGTATAGTGGGGGGACCTGTCATTCCCAGGGAAAAAGTCTCTAGGGCAAGTAGCAGTGTATCCTCCAAAGGTCTGACACCTGAGGAATTGCAGGACAGACAGGCTGAGAGGGCATACCAATTGGAGCTGCAGAAGCTCAATCTGGAGAAAGAAAGAGATGAGAGAAGAGCAGTCCTTGAGGAAAGGAAGATGCAGCTGGCTCATGAGCTTAACTTAAAGGAGTTAGATCAGAGGAGCCAGTCCAGTAGGGATGGTGGCAGCAATCCTACAGTGCAGCCTGAGAGAAGGGTACACATCCCAAAAGACCTTGTGAGGGATTATAAGAGGGAGGATGATATCTACTTGTGGTTCAAGGGTTATGAGTCAGCTCTCCACATGAACCTGGTCCCTGAAGCTCATTGGGGGGCAGCCCTGTGGAAGCATTTTGAGGCAGAGGGGAGGGACACACTGACAGCCTTAGGGGATGGTCAGAGTCTCACCTACCCTGTCATGAAGGAGGCCTTACTCACCAGGTATGGTCTCACCCCTGAGCAGTACAAGGAGAAGTTTAGATCCTACAAAAGAAAGGAATCCCAAACATGGTTGGAAAGTATTGATTCTTTTTGCAGGTCACTGGATGGTTGGGTGAAGGGCAGTAAGGTAAACACGTATGAGGGGCTTTACAATTTAATTGCTTGGGAGCACTTGTACAGTTTATGTTTTCCAGAGCTGCGCCAACACCTCATTGACAGCAAGCTTACTGACCCCAGGAAGCTTGCGCAGGAAGCGGACCGCTGGGAGAGCACCAGGGTCCAGAAGAGGTATGGGGGAGACCACGCCAAGGGTGGGCAGGGTCCCTCTCAGAAGAAAGGGGGGGGATAAGGGCAAACAGGGGGAGTTCTCTAAAGGGCCCCAAACTGATTCCCAGGGTAAGGATTCCCAACCCCCAGTGAAAAGAAGCCATGGTTGTCCAAAGGGAAGCCAGTGGCAGGTGGTCCCCCAAGTAAGTGTTATGCATGTGACCAGGTGGGTCATGTGAGGGGAGACCCCAAATGCCCCAAAAGTACACCGCCACCCACTGGTGCACCGTCCCAGGGTGTGGCCAGTGTAGCGCTTGGGGAGGAGTTGGTTTCAGGTGGGTGGGAACCAGCAGAAATTACCCTTGTCTCACTAGGGGACTGTGAGATAGTCCAGAGAAAACTAGTGCCTGAGAACACTAAGAAGTACAGGCAATGGTTGACCATCAATGGACAGAGGGTGGAGGCTCTGAGAGACACAGGAGCCAGTGTGACTACAGTAAGGAGTCACCTGGAGTCTGAAAAGCAGATTGATCCCCGGGTACTTCACCAAGTAGTTGCGGTAGACTACTCTGAGCGCCTCTGCAGAATGGCGCAGGTTCTCTTTGAATGGGGGGGGTCTCAGGTTCCTGGAAAGTAGCTGTGAGTCCAACCATACCTGCTGATTGTTTGCTAGGTAACGACCTGGAGGATTCCCCTTGGAAGGAGGTGGAACACAGGTCTCACTTGGAGATGTTGGGTCTGCCTGGGTGGGTATGCGTATCCACCCGGTCTATGGCAGCCAATCAGGGTAGTCAAGAGCCCCTGGAGCCTGAAACAGTGGCCCAGGGGACCGCCAAGAAGAGGAAGGGCAGTGGGCGCGGGAAACCGGCCCCCGAGGTTCCCATGGTTCGGGAGGAGGCGGAGCCTGAGGGTGATGCCCCGGAACCTACAGGGGAGCAGGTGGCTGAACTGGGGGAGGTCCCTGAGCTGTCACAGTGGCAGCAGGAAGGTGGACCCACCAGGGAAGCATTCTGCACAGCACAGAAGGAGTGCCCTACTCTTGAGGGGCTGCGGCAGAAGGCTGCAGCCCAGGTGGCTGGCGAGGCACCAGGTACTCACCTGATATATTGGGAGGATGGCCTCCTGTATAGTGAGCCTAAGGTTCCTGAGCCTGGGTCAGCTCGTAAGCTGGTGGTACCCCAGTGCTTCAGGGCCTTCCTATTGGGTTTGGCTCATGAGGTGCCTTTGGCAGGACATCTAGGGCAGGACAAGACCTATAAGAGGCTTGTCTCCCCCTTTTACTGGCCCTTGATGCACAAGCAGTCAGCTGCTTATTGTAGGTCTTGTCAGACTTGTCAGGCAAGTGGCAAGAGTGGGGGGAAATGCAAAGCTCCCCTCCAAACTTTACCTGAAGTCAGTACTCCCTTTGAAAGGGTAGGAATTGACATTGTGGGGCCTCTGGATCCCAAGACAGCCATGGGCAACAGGTTCATCCTGGTCTTGGTGGACCATGCCACTCGGTACCCAGAAGCCATTACTCTAAGGACGGTCACTGCCCCGTGGTGGGACGTGCCTTGATGGGAGTTTTTACCCGCATGGGGTTCCCCAAGGAAGTGGTATCTGATAGAGGTACAAACTTCATATCCACTTATATGAAGTCTCTGTGGAAGGTGTGTGGGGTAACCTACAAGTTCACCACCCCTTACCACCCCCAAAGTAATGGTCTGGTTGAGAGATTCAACCGCACCTTGAAAGGCATGATTCAGGGCCTGTCAGAGCCCTTGAGGCATAAGTGGGACGTCCTCTTGCCATGCCTTCTGTTCGCTTACAGGGAGGTGCCTCAAAAGGGACTTGGCTTTAGCCCTTTTGAGCTCATCTACGGCCACCCTGTGAGGGGACCGCTCAGGCTGGTGAAGGAGGCTTTGGAGAAAGCTCCTAGTAAACCACCCCAGGACGTATTTAACTACATGATGTCACTAAGAAACCAGACTGCCCGCTTCAGGAGTCTCGCTCAGGATAACCTGGAAGCAAGCCAGGAGGATATGAAACGGTGGTACGACCAGAATGCCACTCTGGTTGAATTTCAGCCTGGACAACAAGTGTGGGTCATGGCACCAGTGGAGCCTAGGGCTCTCCAAGATAAGTGGACTGGGCCTTTTGAGGTGGTGGAAAGAAAGAGCGAGGTCACCTATCTGGTAGACTTGCAATCCCCCAGGAACCCTTTGAGGGTCCTACATGTCAACCGCCTCAAACCACACTTTGAGCGAAATGAGCTATCCATGCTCCTAGCGATAGATGACGGGGTGGAGGAAGAGAGTGAGCCTCTTCCTGACCTCCTGTCTGCAGGAGAGAAAGATTGGTCTGTGGAGGGAGTGATCCTCTCCCCCTCCCTGACTGAGGAACAGCAGAGGGACTGTCGCCACGGGTTGGGACAGTTCGCCTCGCTGTTTTCCCTGATCCCAGGAGTCACACACCTGTGCACACATGATGTGGACACTGGGGACAGTACACCTGTTAAACATAAGGTTTACAGGGAGACTGACAGGGTCAGGGCTTGCATTGAGGAGGAAGTCTCCAAAATGTTAACCCTAGGGGTCATTGAGCACTCCGGAGGTCCTTGGGCCAGCCCAGTGGTATTGGTCCCAAAGGCTGCTGCTCCTGGTGCCACTCCAGAACTTAGGGTCTGTGTGAACTACCGGGGTCTCAATGCGGTCAGCAAGACTGACGCACACCCCATCCCCCGCGCTGATGAGCTCATTGATCGGTTAGGAGCTGCCAAGTACCTCAGTACGTTTGATTTAACATCTGGGTACTGGCAGATTGCCTTAACTGAGGGGGCAAAGGAGAGGTCAGCATTTTCTACCCCAGATGGGCACTTCCACTTCAACGTGATGCCCTTTGGGATGAAGAATGCCCCTGCCACTTTTCAGAGGTTGGTCAACCAGGTGTTGGCCGGACTGGATGAGTTCAGTGCCGCCTACCTGGATGACATTGCTGTGTTTAGTTCCACATGGGAGGAACACCTGCAACACCTCTGGAGAGTGTTAGAGGCCCTGCAGAAGGCAGGCCTCACTATTAAGGCGAGCAAGTGCCAAATAGGGCAGGGGTCTGTGGTGTACTTAGGACACCAGGTGGGGAGTGGCCAGGTGGCACCACTACAGCCTAAGATTGACACGATTCTGGCTTGGGAGCCTCCCAAGACCCAGACTGAAGTGAGAGCCTTTTTAGGTCTCACAGGATATTACCAGAGGTTTGTTAAGGGATACCATTGTTACCCCCTTAACTGAGTTGACTTCTAAGAAGCAACCCAAGAAAGTGATCTGGACAGAGGCTTGCCAGAACGCTTTAGATGCCCTGAAGGCTGCCATGTGCACAGCACCTGTGCTGCAGGCACCTGACTACTCCAAGGAGTTTGTTGTGCAAACAGACGCCTCAGAGCATGGTATTCGAGCAGTACTCTCACAGCTTAATGAAGAGGGCCTAGATCAACCTGTAGCCTTTATTAGCAGGAGGTTACTACCCAGGGAACGTAGGTGGAGGGCCATAGAACGTGAAGCGTTTGCTGTGGTCTGGGCACTGAAGAAGCTAAGACCCTACTTGTTTGGGACTCACTTCCGAGTTCAGACCGACCACAGGCCCCTCAGATGGTTAATGCAGATGTGGGGTGAGAATCCAAAACTGTTGAGGTGGTCCATTTCCCTACAGGGGATGGACTTTACGGTGGAACATCGTCCTAGTACAGAGCACGCCAATGCTGATGGTCTGTCCAGGTTCTTCCGCCTTAGTGATGAGAACTCCCATGAGGTTGGGTAGTTGCTCCCCACTTTTAGCTGGGGGGGACAC
Organism: Pleurodeles waltl; assembly: GCF_031143425.1. Classification (NCBI taxonomy): domain Eukaryota; kingdom Metazoa; phylum Chordata; class Amphibia; order Caudata; family Salamandridae; genus Pleurodeles; species Pleurodeles waltl. The sequence goes on along the minus strand of NC_090449.1, from coordinate 754,919,766 downwards.
GTGTTGGACTTTTCATTCTTGGCGTAGTCTCCCTTAACTTTTTGCCTCTGTTCCCCAGGTTGTTGATGTGTGCTGGACTCTGATTTTACTGTTTTGTTACTCTGGGCACTTTACCACTGCTAACCAGTGCTAAAGTGCAAGTGCTCATTTCTAAAATGTGTACGTAATTGGTTCTCCATGATTGGCATATTTGTTTTACTGTTAAGTCCCTAGTAAAGTGCACTAGAGGTGCCCAGGGCCTGTAAATCAAATGTTACTAGTGGGCCTGCAGCACTGATTGTGCCACCCACACAAGTAACCCTGTAATCATGTCTCAGACCTGCCCCTGCAGTGTCTGTGTGTGTACCTTTACACTATAAATTCGACTTGGCAAGTGTACCCACCTGCCAGGCCTAAACCTTCCCTTTTCTTACATGTAAGGCACCCCTAAGGTAGGACCTAAGTAGCCCCAAGGGCAGGGTGCAGTGTATGAATAAGGTATGACATATAGTAATGTGGTTTATATGTCCTGACAGTGAAACACTGCCAACTTCATTTTTCACTGTTGCAAGGCCTGTCTCTCTCATAGGATAACATGGGGGCTACCTTTAAATATGATTAAAGTGTAGATTCCCCTAGAGAGTAGATGGACATGTGGAGTTTGGGGTCCCTGAACTCACAATTTAAAAATACATCTTTTAGTAAAGTTGATTTTAAGATTGTGCGTTTGAAAATGCCACTTTTAGAAAGTGAGCATTTTCTTGCTTAAAACATTCTGTGACTCTGCCTGGTTTGTGGATTCCCTGTCTGGGTCAGTTTGACAGTTGGGTTGTTTTTCACCTCGCACTAGACAGTGACACAAAGGGAGCTGGGGTGTAACCTGCATTTCCTGATTAGCCATCTCTGCTAGGAGGGAGGGGTGGAGTGGTCACTCTCATCTGAAAGGACTGTGCCTGCCTCTGACAATGCAGGCTCCAACCCCCTGGTGTGTGTCTGAGGCCTTGCCTGGGCAAGGCAGGATTTCACAAGTAGGTGTGAGTCCCCTTTGAAGACAGGTGACTTCAAAGACTAAAATGGGTATTGGAAGGGCACCCAAATCTACAGACTTTAGAAACACTTCTGGAACCAAGAGGAACCTCTGCCTGGAGAAGAGCTGATAGCTGAGGAAGAAGTGCTACCCTGCCTGTGACTGTGCTTTGTGGAGCTTTCCTGCAGTGCTGCTTCTGCCAGAGTAAGAGAGCAAAGACTGGACTTTGTGTGCCTTCCATCTTGTGAAGAAATCTCCAAGGGCTTCGGTTAGAGCTTGCCTCCTGTTGTTTGAAGTCTCAGGGACAGCAAGGACTTCTCTCTTCCAGCACCTGGAGTCTCTGCTCTGACAAGTGGTGCCCTATCCAGTCCCTGGGCCCTTGAAAGGAAAGCTGGTGGAAATCCAAGGAAATCAACTTCGGACGACTCCGGACCGACGCCGCTGCTGAATCCGGTGACGCCGTCTGCACCCAATGCCGTAACCTTCGCTGGAACGCGACGCTCTTCGCAGGCCCGACGCCGCTGCAGCACCGCTGAAGTCCGTGACTCCGTGGAAGTCGCCGCACCACGTCGTGACCGACGCCGCTCGGAGTGCGCGGATTCAACATTTCGCACAGACGCTGCAATCCCCGACTTCACGCATCGGCTTGTTTTCACTCTTCACCAAAGGTACTGTACTTGGGGGTCTACACGACTCCGTGTCCGGCGCTGCTGGTGTCGGCTTGTTGGGAACGACTCCGTCACGACGCCGTGTTAACATCTCATCGAAGCATTTTTGTTTCTAAGCGCTATTTTTTTAGTTTAATCTTTAAAAATTCATAACTTGACTTGTGTATGTTGGATTTTTGTCGTTTCGGTCTTGTTTTGTTTAGATAAATATTTCCTATTTTTCTAAACTGGTGTTGTGTCATTTTGTAGTGTTTTCATTAAGTTACTGTGTGTGTTGGTACAAATACTTTACACCTAGCGCTCTGAAGTTAAGCCTACTGCTCTGCCAAGCTACCAAGGGGGTACGCAGGGGTTAGCTGAGGGTAATTCTCTTTTACCCTGACTAGAGTGAGGGTCCTTGCTTGAACAGGGGGTAACCTGACTGTCAACCAAAGACCCCATTTCTAACAGATGTGTATATGGCATATTGTGTCATGTGTGATGCAGAGAGACATATATGACAAAGGTACAGGTACAGTGTGTGTGTGTGTGAGACTTACCTTTATTTCATAGCCATTGCCATTGTCCATTGGATCCCACGATGTCCTCCGTCCATCAGCAACCGCCTCCAGTACACCGCCAGCAGGACTGTAACATCTAAATATGGCAGTTGGAACATGGTCCCAGGGCATGGTGGTTTGGTGCTTAACCTTTCTCATTCTCACTTAGTCTCACTCAGGATCTTTTTTTTTCACTCATTCTCAGTCAGTCTTATTTGCATTCATTCAATTTACTGACTCATTTAGCCTCAATCATTCATACTCATTTCGACTCCGTCTCACTCAAACTCACTCTGTCAAAATCACTCTCACTGATTCTCACTCTGTCTCACTCATGCTAACTCATTCAGACTGTGGATCACTCAGTCTTAGACACAGTAAAACTAAGTGTAAAACTCACTGTCATCCTCTCTCACAGTTACACTCACTGTCATTCTCCCTCAAAGTTTAATTTACTGCCATTCTCACTCACATTAATACTCACTGTTAATCTCACTGGCAGTTACTCTTGCTGTCATTCTCACTCACAGTAACACTCACTGCTATTCTCTCTCCCTCACTACCATTCATCAGCTCACATTCACTCTTTCTTTCACATTGACTCCCTACACTGAATCTCTCACTTTCACGCACACACACATCCCACACACCAATGCTCTCACAGACATACTCTTATTCTAACACACTCTTAACCAAATGCACAGCACACAATATTTAAAAGTTGTAGACTTTTTTTTTAAACTTACTTTGCAGCAGGTCCTGTGCTCCTGTCTGTGGACACTTTTCTCCTTTCAGCTTCTGATGCTGGGTCATGGAAATGAAATCTCGGGGCGTGGGGGCCATGGCTAGCCAGCACCGAAGATAGCCACACTTAACGATTCTCCGGCCGCCGTTACTCTGAAACCCCTGAAAATCCGACATTTATGCTGCTAGGAGGGAGTAAACTGCGCTAACAAGGTCGAGCAGACCCGTGGATCTGTACCGGGTCCGGCGACGCAATGAAGGCAGTGGCGGGCAGAGACGCAGAGCAGCTTTCCGGCCTGGTAGACTGCGGAGTCGGGGAGTCGGCCCTGGGGCCAACTGCGGTGAGCATGCGCAGTGCGATATTCGGCCGCGGGGAGGACCCAAGAGGGGAGCTGAAAGGGGCCTCGGGGCTGAGTGTGAAGGGAAGGCGGTGGGGCCCAAAGAGGTGGCTGGCCCGCCAGCGACCAAAAGATTTCCTGCCTTGGCCCAGCTTCCCCTCACCGATCACCCTGAAAAGAGCCTCATTGAAGCATAGGCCCCAGGAGGTCGTAGAAGATCAGCGGCACCCAGAGTGTGTTGAGGGGAAGACGGCAGGCGAGTAGAACAGTACAGGAGGGCAGCAAAGGCCGCGAAAGTGGAGGCCAGTGTGCGGGCGGGCAGAAGAGGCAAACTGCCGTAGCGGGCGAAGTGGGGCTGCAGAGGCCCTGGGTTTGGGGAGGGCCCTGAGGAAGAGGGGCCAGAACAAAGATGGGGCCCCAGTGAGGCAGAAAAGTTGCGAACTGTGAGGCAAGAGGTGGTGAGAGATGGGGCAGCTATGTGGAAGACGCCTGGGGAACACCAGTGAATATACAGGGAGTGCAGAATTATTAGGCAAATGAGTATTTTGACCACATCATCCTCTTTATGCATGTTGTCTTACTCCAAGCTGTATAGGCTCGAAAGCCTACTACCAATTAAGCATATTAGGTGATGTGCATCTCTGTAATGAGAAGGGGTGTGGTCTAATGACATCAACACCCTATATCAGGTGTGCATAATTATTAGGCAACTTCCTTTCCTTTGGCAAAATGGGTCAAAAGAAGGACTTGACAGGCTCAGAAAAGTCAAAAATAGTGAGATATCTTGCAGAGGGATGCAGCACTCTTAAAATTGCAAAGCTTCTGAAGCGTGATCATCGAACAATCAAGCGTTTCATTCAAAATAGTCAACAGGGTCACAAGAAGCGTGTGGAAAAACCAAGGCGCAAAATAACTGCCCATGAACTGAGAAAAGTCAAGCGTGCAGCTGCCACGATGCCACTTGCCACCAGTTTGGCCATATTTCAGAGCTGCAACATCACTGGAGTGCCCAAAAGCACAAGGTGTGCAATACTCAGAGACATGGCCAAGGTAAGAAAGGCTGAAAGACGACCACCACTGAACAAGACACACAAGCTGAAACGTCAAGACTGGGCCAAGAAATATCTCAAGACTGATTTTTCTAAGGTTTTATGGACTGATGAAATGAGAGTGAGTCTTGATGGGCCAGATGGATGGGCCCGTGGCTGGATTGGTAAAGGGCAGAGAGCTCCAGTCCGACTCAGACGCCAGCAAGGTGGAGGTGGAGTACTGGTTTGGGCTGGTATCATCAAAGATGAGCTTGTGGGGCCTTTTCGGGTTGAGGATGGAGTCAAGCTCAACTCCCAGTCCTACTGCCAGTTCCTGGAAGACACCTTCTTCAAGCAGTGGTACAGGAAGAAGTCTGCATCCTTCAAGAAAAACATGATTTTCATGCAGGACAATGCTCCATCACACGCGTCCAAGTACTCCACAGCGTGGCTGGCAAGAAAGGGTATAAAAGAAGGAAATCTAATGACATGGCCTCCTTGTTCACCTGATCTGAACCCCATTGAGAACCTGTGGTCCATCATCAAATGTGAGATTTACAAGGAGGGAAAACAGTACACCTCTCTGAACAGTGTCTGGGAGGCTGTGGTTGCTGCTGCATGCAATGTTGATGGTGAACAGATCAAAACACTGACAGAATCCATGGATGGCAGGCTTTTGAGAGTCCTTGCAAAGAAAGGTGGCTATATTGGTCACTGATTTGTTTTTGTTTTGTTTTTGAATGTCAGAAATGTATATTTGTGAATGTTGAGATGTTATATTGGTTTCACTGGTAATAATAAATAATTGAAATGGGTATATATTTTTTTTTGTTAAGTTGCCTAATAATTATGCACAGTAATAGTCACCTGCACACACAGATATCCCCCTAACATAGCTAAAACTAAAAACAAACTAAAAACTACTTCCAAAAATATTCAGCTTTGATATTAATGAGTTTTTTGGGTTCATTGAGAACATGGTTGTTGTTCAATAATAAAATTAATCCTCAAAAATACAACTTGCCTAATAATTCTGCACTCCCTGTACAGGTATCCGGTGGTTCCCTCCCCTCCCCCTGCAATGAGCTTTGAGGCATCAGGCCGGGAACAGAACACGTGGCCTTGCCTACGGTGAAGCTGAAGTGGCCTTGGTCAACAAAAACCCATGTAAAGACTATGGCTGGGGGCGAGGCCCATGGCCCCCACAGTCGCATAATATGTCCAAAAACGCAATCCCACGAATAGCAGCAACAGAGGTGTCCTCTGGGTCGAGACCTGTCTGACCGGACCTGCCGCCACAAACAGAGCTCACACTGAGAGACATCATGATGGCCATTCAAAGCATCAAGGACACTTTGGAGCCGAAAGTAGACACAGTAAGTAAACCTCATCAGGGCCGAGCTAAAAAAAAGTCATAGACAAATTAACTGTGGCTGAATCTCAGATCTTGGGCTTGCAATCAATCCAGAAAAACCCGGAGGAACAAGTGCAAAATCTCGCCAAGAAAACCGTGGTACTCACTGCCCGCCTCGAGGATCAGGAAGGAAGGGCGAGATGGAACAATATCTGAATAGTGGTGGGGGCCGAGGGCCATTGTTTTGATCTGTTCACGGAAGACTTAATCACTAATTAGCTGCAGCCGAAGAGACTCAAAATTCTCTTCAGTGGAAAGAGTGCACAGGGCCCCGATTCCCCGGCCACCCCGGGGGCCCTTCCAAGAACGATCGTAGCCCGTATATGCAATTATAGATATCGGGATGCTATTTTGCAAGCAACCCGTACAAATGAAGAGCTGCGCATTGATAATGTAACAGTGCGCATCTTCCCTGACTTTACAAGTGCAGAGACAACGGAAGTGCTTTGACGAGGTCAAATGTGCCCTGCGAGACAAAGAGTTGAAATACATGATACTGTTCCCCGCAAAATTAAAAGTGATAACGGAGGGGAAGACATGGTTGTTTAGTACACTGGAAGAGGCTTGGGACTGGCTCAAGGGTTGGAGAGTACAGGGAAAGGAACAAGGGACCAGCAGAATTTAGTGGGATCTGCAGCCGGGTCGAGGCAGCTGTCGGCTATTGGTCAAGGGCCACTCCTTAAGAAGTACACAAACCTCACCAGAACCATGAGACCTGAAATTACCTAGAGGGTGACACCTAGAGGGGTGCGGCGAACGTTGAGGCCCGACCGCTCGCATGAAAGAGAAATCCCAGTAGAAAGTAAGATTTGGGGGACACTGAACTAAGACAAAGTCAGTTATCCAGACAACACGGCGCGATGGATATGACACGCCTACACATGTTCTTATTGTTAGGGCGACAGGCCGTCTGCGAATTGGGGAGGTGGGTGTGTAGTGGGTGTATCTATTAAAGCCCTCCCTTTTCTCTGACGCAGTCCGTTCGCACAATAAAGAATGTGGTTTGCTGTATATCATATGGCACTTTCCTTTATTAATTCTATATTTTAGGTCACCGTCCTTCTAGTACTCTGTTAAGGAGTTAAAAGAAAAATATAATAAGAAAGAAAATAAATTCGCTTCTTTGTATCCGTATGTTACCAATCTCTCTCTTCTGTTTTCTTCAATTTCCTTGTTCTTCTTCTATTCTTCTTTCTCTCTCTCCTTTTGTCTATTACTTTTGACAGTCTGTACTTGTTTTTTTCTCAGGGGTTCATAGGGATCCTGCTTGCGATGCCACTCTGAAGTGTGAGGGAAAAATACAGGATATAAAACAGGAGGTAAGTGGGTTTATTATGACTTTTATACTACTAGCAAGGGGGGGTGAAGTGGAAGTGAAGCCACTGTGCACCCTCAGCGAGGTTTCCCTTCTCTCAATGGGTGGTTCTGCCCAAGTGATTTGATGTTTGTGGATATATAAAAAGAAAATAATAAAAGAAAAAAACGTGGTCGGAAGAAGTGTTGTTTTACATCAAAACGCTCTGATCCATAAGCAGGGTAATATAGATATCTCCCTTGCGTTTCACTCAGATTAATGTTGTATTTTCTCTCTGACCTCTTGTCTATATTTCTCTTCTCCCGTCCCCCTTGTAGTTCTCCACAAAGTGCTCACAGCCCGTATACCTGCTTGACCCACATCCCTCCAGGGACGTGGCAGGATGTTGAATTCCACAGGGGCACTCGGTCGCCATCGTCCTCCTCCGCTCCCGTCGGGGTGAGGCTTTCCAAGGTTTTCTCTTTGTTTCCTCTCACTGCCTCACCTATCTTCTCCGTCCGGTCGTTTTCTTTCCTTTGGTCCTCTGTGTTTTCCTTCTTCGCGCGCGCTTCCTTCAGGGGCCGCACGTTCACTTCCTGGTTTGTTTTGACGGCGCGTCGTAACAGCGCAATGCTCATCAAAGCGCTCCTGGGGCACTCTACCATCGGCCCCACTTGTGCAAGATCATCCAGGGTTCCAACAACCCTCTTACAGGGTGGTTGACAACTCAAAAAGCAAGCAGGGCAGCAGAGTGGGGGGAAGTTAGCGGGAAATTTGAAACATTTTTTGTTAAATGTGACAGTTTGTTGAGATATGTTGCTGATGGCTCAGTTAGCTGATGGGACGAAGTGGTGGCGCAAGGTATGGCGAAACATCAGGCCCAGGCCCTCTTCGATGGAGCAGAGGCTCTATAAATATACCCTATCCAGTAGGACCACACAGCTTATAGTATGGTAGCACTACCTAGCTTACATATATGGTCCTGGAATGTAAAAGGTCTGGGAAATAAGATAAAACACACGTTAATACTCCAATACCTTAGGAAAAACTCCCCAGACTTGGTGGTTCTCCAGGAGATGCATTTCCAACGCACCATATGCAAGGCCCTGGATAGATTTGAGTACAAATTAATTGTGCATGCAGGATACACAAGTGGCACTAGAGGAGTGGGGATATTGGTTAAGAAGTCAACTCCCTTTATGATTCAACGCACGTGGCATGACACTCTTGGGAGGTATGTAATACTGTCAGGCATGTAGGAGGGAGAGGTTATGAATGTGGGGTCTATACATGTTCCCCCCCGCCTACAACCATTGTTGTTCCCCAAGCTGAGTGCGACCTTGCTGGGCCTTCCACATGGACTCTGATCTTGGGGGGACATATGAATGCTATCAGCTATAGGCAGGCTTTCTGGGGCTGTGAAGGGGCGGGCGACACGAGGGCGCTGAGCACATTTGTGGATGCCCTGGGACTGGTGGACATTTGGCGGGTATACCACCCACGTTCCGAGACTACACCTAGTTCTCATCCCCACACAATAGTTGCTCTTGCATAGACTACCTGCTTACGCACCACAGGGATATTCACAGATTCCAGGATACTATTATCAGACCCCGGGGAGTCTCAGACCACTCCCCAGTCATGGTGACATTGCTGAGCACAGTGCGGACTACATCCCTGCCCCCCAGAATAAGTTCTTGGCATCTTAAAGACCCAGACATTAGGGAGGCACTAAGGACCGGGACGGAAATTTACTTTTAGGGAAAACCTGGGTTCTGTGACCTCTGCAAGCATTTTATGGGAAGCATTTAAAATGGTCATAAGAGGACATGTGCAGGCTTTAATGGGGGAAAGAAAAGAATCAATCTTATATTGTCAAGAGCTGGAGAAAGAAATGTTACTGTTGGAGACGAGAGCGCAGTTGTACTGAGATAGCAAACTAGGGTGCCTACTGCGCCTAAAACAGAGGGAACTAAGGGACTTGCTTGAGGGAGTAGTCTGCAACTATGCATTGTCAGTACAGCGGCGCCTATACAATATTGGTAACAAGGCCAACAAACTACTGGTGTGCTAGAAAAGAGAGACCATGAGAGGTCATGGGTGCTAGAAATAGAGGACAAAGAGGGGATGCTCTGGCGCGGCAATCTGCTCATCGCCAATATATTTGCTCAGTACTATGAGGGACTGTACCATTTAGCCACCCACATGGGTGAGACCGAATGCACGGAGCTCCTGAGTGATATCCATTTAAACTAACTGGAGGAAGACTCACATGAGGCGCTGGAGGGAGATTTAACAGTGGAGGAGATAACTCCTTCTATACAAGGGCTACAATCTGGGAAAGTCATGAGCCCAAATGGACTGCTCATAGAGATGTATAAAGCCTTGGCTTCCATGGTAGCGCCACACTTGTGGGCCGTGTTTCAAACAGCACTGCGGGATGGGATTCTCACGGAGGACCAATTCATGGCTACCATAGTGTGATACTTAAGATAGGGAAACCACAAACCAGATGCAGCTCGTATAGACAAATCTCCCTCCTGAATGTGAAAACCAAGATTTTAGAAAAGGTGTTGGCAAACAGGCTTCAGGCAATAATAACGTCCCTGATCCACCCTGACCAATCTGGCTTTATACCTCGGAAGGGAAGCGACTCAACCTTAGGAGGCTCTATGGTGTGCTATATATGACAAGTTCTGAAGCGGAAGTCCTCTTTGCGCTTGACATCACAATGGCCTTCAACAGTATTGAATGGCCATACCACTTTGCCACACTCTGAAAAATGGAAAAAAAACGAAGTTTAGCAGCTGGATATGCCTTCTCTACCGGTCGCCACTGGCATGAGTGAGGGTGAATGGTACGGTTTACACAGGGGGACGAGACAGGGCTGCCCCCCTCACCCATGATATTTGTCCCTGGCTATATAGCCCCTGGCGGCTTGGATCTGCCAAGACTCCCTGGTGTGGCGTATCCCGGGGTGTGGAGGTTGGGAGGAGCACATTTCGCTCTACGCTGACAACATCTTGCTATATCTTAGAAGGCCCACCCGATCAGTTGATAGGGTGTTGCACATCTTCCAAATATTTGGTGACTTTTCAGGTTATTGTATAAATTGGTCCAAATCAGTACGTTTTCCCACTAGTAGAGGTTTTGCTGCACTTAGCATGACCTATAGAGATATCATTGACACAGGATAGCTTCAAATACCTAGGGATGCATATTACAAAGGACCCCCAGACATTTCTGGACACAAATCTCATCCCACAGATAGAGCTGCTTAAATCCAATGTCTTGCTCTGGAGATCATTACCACTATCATTGATAATGCCCTACAAGATACACCATACCAGATGCCACAGGCTATATTCCGGCAAGTAGACCAGGAGCTTAGACTTCTCCTATGGGATGGGGGAACCCCATGCCTTGCATTGAGTAAACTACAAAGGGGAGTCTTTGGGGGGTGGGATTGCGCTCTTGGATGTCTTCAAGTACTACTGGGCCTCACATTTGGCAGTAATAAATGATTGGGTGTTTTCTGACAGGGCCGAGCCTGCCTGTCGGGTTGACAGATCTCAAAAGGGAAAGAGGGACTACTTCACAGTGCTATATAGGCGCAACATAGAACGGACACTCCCGGTTCACACGCGGACAGTGGTAAGGGCCTGGAGGGAGGCCACGGGTACCCAGGGGTCAAGAAGCGTCTTAAGAGATCAGAAACCTTTGTGGGATAGTGACCTCCTATGAAACGTGGGTAGGCTGGGGGGGTTCAGTAAGTGGGAACTACTAGACATCGAGCGATTGGGTGACATCTGGAAAGACCGGGCATATATTCCCTTCGAAACCCTTGAGGAGGAATATGGCATGAAAAAAAAATGGAACACTATAAATATTTACAGCTGGGCCATGCCTTGAAGTGCCACATCAGGGAAGGGGAACAATTGACGGCTGTCACTCCCCTAGAAGACAGGCTCCTCAAAGAACATATACCATCTCACTAATATACAGAAAACTTCTAAGTAACGCCCCAGACACATTAGGTTCCCTCAGAGAAGCATGGATCAGGGATCTGGGTGAATTAACGGAAAAGGGCTGGCAGGAGGCACTGCAGAGCCCAAAGAAATAGCTATCCAAGCCAGATTCAGGTTAATACAGTTAAAGCTCCTTCAAAGGGCATACTGCTTCTGAACGCTTCGTCACAAAATTCACAAAGTTGACATGCCTATGTGTAGGAAAGTAGCCTCTTTCTAGCATGGTTATCCCCATTTTTTGCCTGTTTGTGAGTGGGTGTCAGTGTGTTTTTACTGTGTCACTGGGATCCTGCTAGCCAGGACTCCAGTGCTCATAGATAAAAACCTATATGTCAGTGTGTTTTGCCTGTCTCACTGGGATCCTGCTAGCCAGGTCCCCAGTGCTCATAGTTTGTGGCCTAATATGTATGCCTGTGTAGTGCCTAACTGTGTCACTGATGCTCTGCTAATCAGAACCTCAGTACTTATGCTCTCTCTACTCTTAAATTTGTCACTGTAGGCCAGTGACTTAATTTACAAATTTCAATTGGCACACTGGACCCCCTTATAAGTCCCTAGTATATGGTACCTAGGTACCCAGGGCATTGGGGTTCCAGGAGATCCATATGGGCTGCAGCATTTCTTTTGCCACCCATAGGGAGCTCAGACAAACCCTTACACAGGACTGCCACTGCAGCCTGTGTGAAATGGTGCACACACTATTTCACAGCCATTTTCATTGCACGTATGTAACTTATAAGTCACCTATATGTCTAGCCTTCACTTGCTGAAGGTTAGGTGCAATGTTACTAAGTGTGAGGGCACCCTTGCACTAGCAGAGGTGCCCCCATATAGTTCAGGGACATTTCTCCACACTTTGTGAGTGCGGGGTGCCATTACCCGCGTGCACTACATATAGGTCAATACCTATATGTAGCTTCACAATGGTAACTCTGAATATGGCCATGTAACATGTCTAAGATCATGGAATTGTCCCTGCCATTCCAAATATGGTATTGGGGAGCCAGTTCCATGCATCCTGGGGGCTCCACCATGGACCCCCAGCACTGCCAAACCAGCTCTCTGAGGCTTGCACTGCAGCTACAGGTGCTGCCACCTCACAGGCAGGGTTCTGCCCTCCTGGGGTCTGGGCAGCCCAGTCCTAGGAAGGCAGAACAAAGCATTTCCTCTGAGAAAGGGTGTTACAGCCTCTCCCTTTGGAAATAGGTGTTACAGGCTGGGAAGGTGTAGCCTCCTCCAGACTCTGGAAATGCTTTGAAGGGCACAGCTGGTGCCCTCCTTACATAAACCAATCTGCACCAGTTCAGGGACCCCTTCCCCCCTGCTCTGGCAGGAAACTGGCCAAACGAAAGGGGAGTGACCACTCCCCTGTCCATCACCCCCCCAGGGGTGGTGCCCAGAGCTCCTCCAGTGTGTCCAAGACTTCAGCCATCTTGCTTTGCAAGGTGTGGGGGCACTCTGGAGGTCTCTGAGTGGGCAGTGGCAACAGGTGACGTCAGAGACCACTCCTGATAGGTCCATACCTGGTAAGGTAGCCAATCCCCTTCTCAGGGCTATTTAGGCTCTCTTGTGGGTTCTCTTCAGATTCTGCTTGCAAGTTTCCTTCAGGAATCCTCTGCGACAACTTCAGACTCTTCTGACCCCTGATCAACCGCAGCCTGCTCCAAGAAACACTGTAACTGCAACAAAGTGTCTACAAGAGACACTTTTCTTCAGCATCCTCAGCTCCAAGTCAGCAGCTGCAACAGTTTCCATGGTGTGCATGCTCTGGGGACTCCCTGTCTTCATCCTGCACCAGAAGGACCGAAGAAATCTCCTGTGGAGTGACGGAGTCACTCCCCTGCTCCAAGCAGGCACCTTCCAAGGCAATGACCGGTACCCTGTGACTCTTCTCACAGCAACGAGCATGTTCCTGAGGACACAGGGTGGACTTCATCGACATAGACTGTCCTGAGGTCCTGCTGACGCAATGTGGAGGAGGTAAGACCTTGCCTTCCCTCAGAACAACAGTACCCCTCTGTTTTGTGTCTTCTTCGCCTCCTGAGGCCTCTGTGCACTCTTTGCAAAATTCCTTCATGCACAGCCAGGCCCAGGTCCCTAGCACTCCACCCTGTGACGCTCAACTTGCTGAGCTGTTCTCCGGCGGTGTGGGACCTTCTTTTGTTGTGCTGCATCAACCGTGTTTTGCACCTCCTTTGAACCCGGATCCTGCGGCTTCTGGGGGTGCTGGCTGGCATCCTGAGGGCTCTCTAAAGTGCTGAGAGCCCCCTCTTCCTCCTCACCCAGAGTTGAGGCCCCCAGATCCCTCCTGGGTCCATCTAGTGCCATTTTGATGAAAAATGCATTTTTTTCGTAGCAAAGGCTTGTTGGCGTCTTCCAACATGAAATCTTATCTGTACCGATCTTCATGCCGTGGGACATCTTTTGCATCACACAGGAACCCGTTAGCATCTTCCTAGGGTGCATTTCTGCAGTCGTCTACTAACTGGGGATTCTTCTTTTGCACCCTCTTCTGGGTTGGCAGGGGCTCCTGTCCTTCCTGGAACTTCTTTCGACTTCTGGACTTGGTCCCCTTCCTTTGCAGGTCTTCATGTCCAGTAATCCAGCAGTTGTTCTTTGCAGACTTGGTTGGCTGCTGCAAAATCCCAAAAACGAGGTGTAGTGTGTCCTAAGGAACCTTGCAGTACTTTACTCCTGCTTTTCTGGGCTCTGGGGTGGGGTAATTTACTTACCTTTACTGTGTTCTTACTCTCCCAGCGATTCTGCACACACTACCCTTGTCTAGGGGGGAATTTGTGATTCACATTCCACTTTTTTAGTATATGGTTTGCGTTGCCCCCTAGACCTATTTTCTCCCATTGCATTCTATAGGATTTCCTACTGTTTGCATTGTTCTATGCCTATTTACTTGTCTAATTTTGGTGTCTAGTGTATATATTGTGTGTAATACTTACCTCCAGAAGGAGTATTGTCTTTAAGATATTTTTGGTACTGTATCACCCAAATAAATACCTTTATTTTTTGGGTAACACTGAGTATTGTCTTTACTTGTGCATAAGTACTCTAACTATTAGTGGTATTGCATGAGCTTTTCTGGTCTCCTAGTTCAGCCTAAGCTGCACTGCTATAGCTACCTCTATCAGCCTAAGCTGCTAGAACACTAATACTTCACTAATAAGGGATAACTGGACCTGATAGAAGGTGTAAGTACCCAAGGTACCCACTACAAATCAGGCCAGCCTCCTACACTATGTTCCATCTGGGGATGTAGACAGCCGGGAACATTTTTTCATACCTATGGGCATGCCCAGTAATCCAGATCTTTTGGACAGAGGTCTCAACATGGGACAAACAGACCCTGGGAATTCAGCACCAGATAACTGAGAAATGGATCCTACTACACATAACGGAAGATGAGCAAATACCCAGATATGCTAGGATATGGGTGATGTTGGCATTTGGAGTGGCTAAGCGAAACATAGCGAGACTCTAGGGGTCACCCAGCCCACCAACAGTGCAGCAGTGGCAGTGTGACCTGCACTGATGTCAAGGGGCAGAGAGGGTTGTATACCAAAGCAGGGGCTTCCCAAGGAAGTGGGGAAAAATATGGGGACCCTGGACCTTAGCCAGGGGGGACACAAGGCCAGAATTACCACACATGAGCTTGCTGGGGGGCACTGAGGATAGCCACTGATTACCTGATACATGATAAAGAACCAAGGCCTGAGCCGTAAGTGCACCAAAAGCTGGTAAAACCTGAAAGGCGGGGGGAATGTGATGGATGTACATAATATTTGCTATGCCAAGCGGAACTGTTGTGGCTAATCAAATGTACTGTACCTTGAGCTGATTTAAATAAAAAGAGTGCAGAGATTTCACCATGAGTGCAGAGATTGTGCCACAAGCGTGGAGACTCTGCACTCGTAACTTTATGATTCTTAAGTGCTTTTGTGAATCTGCCCCTCCGTATCAAGTTGGGAAAGTGTAGGGTGATAGGCTGATTGGTGGATAGCCACAGGGCCAGCAGGGTTCTGGCCTGCAGAACCCATGTGAACTTTAGCTGTGACGCTTAGGCCCATATTTATATTTTTTTAGCTCCACATTTGCATCATTTTTTGACGCAAAAGCGGCGCAAATGCAGCGCTAAAAAAGTATATATATGGGCCTTAGTGCTTCACAAATGGGGAGGCACAGAGGCGTGCCAGGGCTCCAAGGCCAGGAATGAGATTTTACCAGGACTGGTTAATCTCCCTTTGAAAACTTGTGCAGACACCATTGTGTGCCTGCAAGACCCAAAAGAGACTGCTGTTGGACCCGAAGGAGGCTGGCATCTTTATCAAACCAAGTGTGATTAAAAAATTATTATTTACTTGTGACATAATAAAAAGAAACAGGCCAGAAAGTGTGGATCATAGAATCAATAGAGCTCATTACTCTTCAGGAATGCTGGACTGGCCCATAGAAAATCAAGGAGCGCAGAGGGAGGCCACATACCTGGTCGACCACCAGACCCCTGGTAACACCCTAAGGGTGCTCCATGAAAACTGACTAAAGCCTCACTTCAAGAGGTCCAAAGTGAGCATGTTCCTTGTAACAAATGAATGGGTGGAAGAGGAGAGTGAACCACTCTCTGATCTCCTTTCTGCACAGGAACACAATGGGTCAATGTAGGGTGTCAACCTCTCTACCACCTTGACCCCAGAACAGAAGGGTGACTGTTACCAGTTGCTGGAACAGTTTGTCTTGCTGTTCTCACTCATCCCTGGACACTCACATCTGTGCGCCCATGATATTGAACTGGAAACAGACCACCTGTAAAGAACAAAATGTACAGGTTGTTAGACCGGGTGAGAGCCAGCATCAAGGAAGAAGTCTCCAAGATGTTAGTATTAAGGGTGATTGAGCCCTCTAACAGTTCCCTGGTCCAGCCCTGTGGTGTTGGTACCAAAGGCTGTCCCACCGGACACCACACCAGGACTCTGGTTCTGTATGGACTACCAAGGACTCAGCTCTGTCACCAGAACTGATGCACACCCCATCCCCTGAGCTGAGGAGCTCATTGACAGGCTAAGCACTGCCAAATTCCTCAGTACCTTTTATTTGACATCAGCGTACCGCCAGATCACCATGAGCTAAAGAGAGGTCAGCATTTTCAACCCCAGAGGGCCACTTCCAGTTTCAGGTGATACCCTTTGTATTGAAAAAAATCCCCTGCTACCTTCCAAAGTTTGGTTAACAGGATCCTGTCTGGTAAAGAAGCCTTTTGTGCTGTCTACTTAGATGAAATTGCTGTCTATATTTTCCAGCTGGGAGGAACACCTGCACCACCTCCACGAGGTGCTTCAGTCTGTAAAAAAAGACAGGCAGGACCATCAAGGCAAGTAAGTGCCTGATTGGGCAGGGTTCCATGGTATACCTGGGACACCTTGTAGATGGGGGCAAGATGCAGTTCTTCCTGGCCAAGATGATACTATCATGGCCTAGCAAGCACCTAAAACCCAAACAGACGTGAGAGCCTTCCTAGGCCTCAGAGGTTAGTACAGAAGATTTGTTAAGGGTTACAGCACCATTGTTGCCCCCTTAACCAAGGTGATGTATAAGAAACAGACCAGATTGGTGATATGGGCATAGGCCTATCAGAAAGCCTTTGTTTCCCTTAAGGAAGCCATGTATACTGCGCCTGTACTCAAGGCATCTGATTTCTCCAAACAATTTATCATTCAAACTCACAGTTCAGAGAATGGCATTGGTCGGTCTTAGTGCAGCTAAATGACAAGGGCCTAGACCAAACAGTAGTCTTTGTTAGTAATAGTTAGTTTCCATGGAAACAGAGGTGCAGTGCCATGAAAGAGAAGCTTTTGCTGTGGTCTGGGCACTGAAGAAGTTGAGACTATAACTGTTTAGGACATACTTTCTGGTTCAGACAGACCCCAGACCCGTGCGATGGTTCATGCAGATGAGGGGTGAAAATCTCAAGCTGTTGAGGTGGTCCATCTCCCTACAGGGAATGGACTTTACAGTGGAACACCATCTGGGGTCAGACCACAGCAATGCTGATGGTCTCTCTAGGTTTTTCTGTCCTAGTGAACAAAACTTCAAAGGGGTCAGGTAACTCTCCCCATTTTCAGCTGGGGGCGGGGGCACATGTTAGATCTGACAGTCTTATGATGGTCTACCCCCCAACCTTTTGGCTACCTTCTCCATTTGTCTGACCTCATTTTTGTTGATATTAGGACTCTGTTCACTTTATCACTGCTAACCTGTGCAAAAGTGCTTGTGCTTTTTCCTCTAAACATGGTATTATAGGCTCATCCCCAAGTGTCATATTAAATTTACTATAAGTCGCTAGTAAAGAGCACTACATGTGCCCAGGGCCTGTAAATAAATGCTGCTAATGGGCCTGTTGATTTAATTGTCCTACCCACTCATTTAGCCCTCAAACCATGGTTTACAATGCCATTTTGACCGAGCAAGGTAAAGATCTTGCCAGACACAAAGTTACCCTTTATATACTTATGCCACCCCTAAGGTAGGCCCTAGACAACCCAGGGTGCACTATTAAGTTTTACATGTCCTGGTAGTGAAACTCTCCCAAAGTAGTTTTTCACTGCAGTAAGGCCCATCTCTCCCATAGGATAACATTGGGATTCACTTAATACATTTTATAAGTATAATTCACAATCTGGAAGAGATACGTTTTTTTGCTTTGGTGTCTGTGTTGTCACAATTTAAAATCACAATTTATGGTGAAGTTGGATTTTAAATTGCAGTTCTGAAAATGTCACTTTAAGAAGGTTAAAAAAAGAACAAATGATGGACTGAATGCTGAACAATGTCAAACATGTACACCCATCACAGATCTGGGCCTAGGTCCATTGTTGTTTGCTTGGCATGCTATTCCAGTTTGGATCCAGCCATATGCAAATAATTTTTGACCCTGTTCCTTATGGGAACAGTCCAGCCTGGACAGGCAAGCCAGGCCCTCATCAGCCAGGCTAGCTTGAATCTTTTGGCATAGTAAGCACGGGACCCACGTATGGGCATACCCTTTCCACTTTGAGTGACAAATGTAAAATTAACAGATGATGGACGGAATGCTGAACAATTTCAAACATTCACGACCAAGCCACAGATCTGACTTTAACCCATCGCTTTTTTGCTCACCACACTACCACAGTTTGGACCCAGCCATATGCAAATAAGTCTTGACCCTGTTCCCAATGGGAACAGTCCATACCCTTCCCACTTGGGGCAACAAATGCAAAAAGAACAGGTGATGGACGGAATGCTGAACAATGTCAAACAGTGATTTGGTGACATACTGGAAGGCATTTTGACCATGTTGTATAACCTCCTGGAAGTGCTGGCAAATGCCGTCTGATACATGAGGGACTATTATTTTGGTCATATCCAAACACGCATGACTCAAACTTGCTAGGAGGTCGTTTGCATTAGTTGTCTTGAGGCCCATGTTTTCCATAGAAAAGGTTTTATTTTCCCATGTCACCAAGCGCTTTGATTCCCCCTCATCATGAATTGTCAGGAAGACTCCTCCTGATTAACCAGAGCACAAAGCTTGTATGACCAGACTCTCAAGTGAAGAGTGGACAGAGATAAACAATGGGCACCTGGTACAGCAGGATAGTGACGGGCCACTAATTTCAGTGGCGGATCCATTTAATGGCTGCTGACCAGGATTTTGTTGTGGTGCCTGTGATAAAGTGCCTCTTTCACATGTTTAGCCCCCCACTTTTTGCCTGGAACATGATGTGGTTTAGAACTGTAAGTACCTTGGGCCCCTACTAATCAAGTTCCTAGGGCCAGATCTCTTTCCCCAAAACTGTACTATAATTGGCACCTCAGCCACCCTTTTAAGTTCCTAGTAAATGGTACCCCGTGCACCTATGGCATGGGTACTGAAGAGCTGCAGCACCAGTTGTGCCACTCTGGGAGGCCCCACATCAGCCTCATACAAACTGTCTTTGCAAGTGCATGACAAGGTCTACCCAAAGTTGCAAACTCAACATGGGACTCACCATGGGTGCCATGTCCACTAGTACTGGATGCCATATAGGCAATTCAACCCTCTGGCAGGCCTTACATTCCTAAAGCAGAGTGCATTATAATGCATGTGAGGGTATACGTCTGCATGCACAGATATGCCTTTACTGTGTTTTCCCAATTTTTAGACATAGTAAGTGTACACAGAAGTCATAGCAAATGCATATGCTGGACATTTGTCACTACGAGTTCCCTAGCTACACAATGGCGTCTTTGAACTGTGTGTTGTTTGGTATCAAACAGCTCAGAATAATAAATCCCCACTGATGGCATTGTGGGATTTGTTAGAAAATTTACCCAGAGGGCACCTTTGAGGTGCCCCCTGCAAAACCTAAACAGCCCTGGCATGGTTGCTGACTGGTCTTAGCAAACCTGCCACCACCAGACACAGTTCTGGACTCCTGGAGTGAGAAGCTTTGCTCTCAGGAGCCATAAGACAAAGCCTTTCCTGGGTGGAGGTGTCACACCTCCTCTCCCAGGCAGGCACCCAGCGCCAGCGGTCAGCTTCAAAGGCTTTGCTGTCTCAGAAATCGGACCTCTGCCTCTGCTGCTAGCAGCAGATGGCAGCCCAATGGTTTTACCCCCAGTTTAGACCGGAAAACCAGTGGGAAACTTAGCAAGCATAGGAGCAGTGGCCACGTTCAGCCTGCACCACCCCTCAGGTGTGGCAGACGAGCTGACCTCTCCATTCTATTTTGTTCGATCTTGAATGGTAGGAAAAATACTCAATCAGGGTCAGGAAGGTGTCCCCTTCCCACAGGAAGTGGTCACTGAGCCACCCTAAGGTAGGTGGCCCATTGGCCACTTCCAGGTATTCTCCATAGCGCCCCCTAAATGCAATATTTAGAGAGCATCCCCTGACCAAAGTTTTGACAGACACAAGAAGACCAGGACAACTAAGATCCACGGCATGAGAAGTGAAGTACTCCTACACAAGGAAAAAGGCCCCAAACCCTGCCTGCTGCTCCAAGGACTCGACCATCATCACTGAGGTGTCACCTGGAAACCTGAAGGACTTTACAAAAACCCAGAGCACCTCTAACCTTTTAAAATTTGCCAATAACTTCCCTCAGGCTGAAGGTAACACTTTTCTGCACACTGCAGGCAAGGAACCCGTGAAGTTTGATTTACTAACATGCTGCTGACCAATGATTTGGACCCAGCAGCCCAACCAAAAAAACATACAACGGCTCCAGAAGAGCAGACCTGCTACCATGCCAAGTGTGGTAGCACTAGGACTTTCTGGTGCTGTGGCATACCAGTACCTAAGGTACTGGACTTCCTACGGCAGACACCCTGGAGAAAAGTCCACTAGGGACTCCCAAAAACACAGGAGCAAGCACTAGTCAAGAAACTTCAGTATACCCAAGATCCACCCCCTAAGTTGCTCTGCTGACCTGCACTCCACTCTCAAAGCTGCCTGCCCCTGACCACAGGAATCTAAGATGCAGGACATCTGGCTGACCTATCTGCGCTGCACCCGGTCTCCCTGGTCTCTCCACCGACCAACTAGCTGTGCTCTCATGCTCCCCAAGCCCTTACAGCCTCCCCCCTCCAAGGGGAACCAGATGACTTACCTTTAAGTCCATCTGTGCAGTGGATTTCCAAGTGCCCCCCTTCTCCTCTGTGCACCAGTTCCAAGACCATCAGCCACTGCTCCCGCTCGAACCGGGAAAGGCCCAAACTTATGGACCATTGGACCTTGCCATGACCTCGATTTGAAAAGTGAAGGTGACACTTGTGAGAACATTGCCTGATTTTATACACATTTTAAAAGATTTTCCCATTGATTCCTGTGGTTCGTAATTAAGCCCAAAAACAATGCATCTTCTAAACTTTGAAAAATCATAACAAAATAATTACTTACCATATAATGCTGGTCTTGATCTTAAAACTTTTATAAAAATCTATATTATTTTTGTAAATTGGTCTTGAGTTATTCTTCCGAGTGTGTGTCTTCATTTATTGAGACTGTAAGTACAACAAATGTTTAGCACATCTCCTGGATTATCGTAACTGCTCGCCCATACCATAAAAACAGAGGTGGTCGGCTTTTTACCTCTGGATACTGAAGTGGGTTTCTTGGACTCTGCTCAGTGCACCTCCTGTTCGTACACTGTATAGAGAGCCAGCATCTTACAGTGCCCATGAGACAGCCTTTTGTACCCACACCACAGTGTTGGACCAGGGACTATAAGAGGGCTCAATCACCCCTAATGCTAATATCTTGGAGACTTGATGCTGACTCTCACCCTGTTTGATAACCTGTAAATTTTGTTCTTTACAGATGAGCTGTCTCCAGTTGCAATATCTTGGATGCTCAGATGTGTGATTCCAGGGGTGAATGAGAACAGGGAGACAAACTGTCCCAGCAACTGGTAACAGTCACCCTGCTGTTCTGGGGGCAGGTTGGTAGAGAGGTTGAACCAGTATGTTCATATGTAGAAAGGAGATCAGGAAGAGGTTCAATCTCCTCTTCTACCCCTCCATCTGCCACGAGGAGCATGCTCACTTCGGACCTCTCAAATTGAGGCTTACGTCAGTTTACATAGAGCACACTTAGGGAGTTCCTAGGGGTCTGGAGGTGCCTCAGGTATGTGGCTTCCGCCTTTATTTAGTATGGGCCAGTCTAGTGGTCCTAGAGAGCCATGGGCTCTATTGATTCAATACCCCTCACTTCCTGGCCAGGCTGAAACTCCACCAGAGTGGCCTTCTGGTCATATCAGAGTTTCATGACTACTTGGCTGGCCTCTAGATTGCCTTTTGCCTTCTTCTAGAAGCAGTGCATCTGGTTGAGGAGGGCCAGCAGCATGTAGCTGACCACATCCTGGGGTTGTTTCTTGAGAGCTTTCTCTCATCCCTCCTTTACAAGAGTCAGAGGTCCCCTAGCAGGATGCCCATAGAATAGCTAAAGGGACTGAACCCAACTCCTTTCTGGAGTACCTCTCTGTAAGTGAAGAGAAAGCAAGGCAACAGGACATCCCACTCAAGCCTCATGGGCTCAGGCTAGCCCATATCAATGATTTATCTGGTCTTGTTGAATCTCCCCATAAGAACAGTGGTTTTGGGGTGATACAGTCTGGTGAACCTATAGGTTATAGCATACTCATCCTACATGGACTTCATGTATGCAGACATAAAGTTAATGCCCCTGTCAAACACTGCCTCCTTGGAGAACCCAACAAGGGTAAAGATCCCCATCAGAGCTCTAGTCACCACAGGTGCATTCACTGACCTCAGAGGGAAGCAGGTGGCATGGTCCACCAAGACCAGGACAGAAATGTTGCCTATGGCTATCTTGGGGTCCAAGGACCCAATGACAGATATGCTCACCTTTCCAAAGGGGGTGCAGGGGAGCTGTTTCTCTTATTTCCTACTGGCCTGACAGATAGGAAAGGACCCACAGAATGCATCTGAGGCTGTCTTCATTGTGGGCCAACCAAAGAGGGAGATAAGCCTGGTGAAGGTCTTGCCTTGCCCCAAATATCCTGTCTGGGGTGGGGATGTCATGAACCAAACCCAGTAGGAAGTTCCTGTAACACTTGATGGCCACCAGCACACTGGCTGCCCCGGCACCATGAGTCTTAGGCTTGCTATATCAGAGATCATTTTTCCAGAAGATTAGGTAGTCCCCAGAGGCTTCACATGCTACATGGGCTGAGGCCTTTCTTCTATAGCCCTCAAGAGTGGGACACTCGTTCTGCACTTGGCAGAGCTCCTCCCAGGTGGACCCACCCCCTGCTTGGCAGCTAGCAGGCTCACGTAGGTCACTGAGGGCAGCAATGTCCTCCCTTGTTGGCTTGGAGGCCTTCTCCTCAGGGTCCCAGTCAACCATCATCACAGGAGCTTCAGGGGCTGGTTTCCCTCACCCGTTGCCCATCTTCTTGGCAGCTGTTTGGGCTATTGTTCCAGGCTCCACATGTCCTATGGCTCCCTTCTCGGGCAGCCATAGATCAAGTGGCCATGCAGACCCACTTGGACAATCACATCATCTCCAAGTGGGACCTGAGGCAGACCTCCCTCCAGGCAGTGTGCTCCAGGTCATTGCCTTGCAAAAAATCAACAGGCATGGCAGGGCTCACAGCAAATTTCAGAGAACTTGAAACCCATCCCACACTCAAAGGGAACCAGAATCACCAGTAGATGGCTCTTGCGATTGTCGGCGACTATGACTTGGTAGAATGTCTTCCATAGGATTTGCTCTGCAGACACCAGCTGACACTTGACAGTAGTCATTCTGGCTCTCGTATCTTGTGGTACCTCCACCCGTTAGCCATTAATGGTGACCTACTGCCTATACTCCCACCTATACATCGAGGACAACTGCACCCTGAACATCTCCCAATTAGGATTCAGAACTAACCCCGGCACCAAGACCGCTCTGCTCGCCGCCACAGATGACATCTGCTCCCTCCTCAACCGCAGCCAAACAGCAGCCCTCATCCTACTAGTTCTTTCAGCCACCTTTGATACACTGTCCCACCTTACCCTATGCGCCAGACTCCACACAGCAGGCATACGTGGCAAGGCCCTTCGAAGGATACACTCCTTCCTTACAGGCAGAACACAGAAAGTCAGGCTCCCAACACACATATCAGAACCTACAGAAATCAGCTGTAGAGTACCCCAAAGATCCTTGTTGAGCCCCACGCTGTTCAACATCTACATCATCCCACTCTCCCCAGTCGTCAGGAACTACGGTATGAACATTGTCTCCTATGCTGACAACACACAACTGATCATATCCCTGAACGAAAACCCCTCAACAGCCATGAAGAATTTCAAAGACGGAATGGAAGCAGTCGCCACCTAGAAGAAGGAGAGCTGCCTCAAGCTGAACTCAGACGATCAAGATCCTCATCCTGGGACCTTCCTCCTCAGCCTGGGATGACTCCTGGTGGCCTTCAACACTCAGGAACCCAGCCACTGCCACAGACCACATATGAAACCTCAGTGTCGTCCTCAACTCAACGCTCACCATGACCAGACAGGTCAACTCCGTCGCATCCACCTGCTTCCACACACTCCGCCTCCTATGGAACATCTTCAGATGGATACCAACCGACTGCCAGAAAACCGTGACACATGCCCTGATCACGAGCAAACTTGACTACGGCAATGCCATCTATGCCGGAACCTCCAAGAAGAACCTGAGCAAGCTACAACAAATTCAGAAGCCGCTGCCAGACTTGTCCTAAACATCCCCTGACAAGACCACATCATAAGACACATGAGAGACCTCTACTGGCTCACCGTTGAAAAGAGGATCAACTTCAAACTCCTCGTACACGCCTACAGAGCCCTCCACAACGTCGGACCCAACTACATCAACCACCACCTCACCTGGTACTCCTCTTTCAGACCTCCCCACCCCTCCCAGCAGTTGCTCGCCAATGTACTGCACATAAAGAAGTCCTCGGCTGGAGGTAGATCTTTGACCTACCTGGCAGCAAAAGTTTGGGAGACCTTACCTCTCCACCTCAGACAGTCACCATCACTACCTCAATTCAGGAAGGACCTCAAGCCCTGGCTCTTCGACTGAACCCTGAGGACATACCCCACAGTGTCTTGAGACCCTATGGGTGAGTAGCGTGCTCTAAAAACAACAGATTGATTGATTGATACTTTTAAGTATTTGCAGGCATGTGAGCTTTTGGCACCATTTCTTTATCTCTAAGGGAAACTAGGGTTAACTCTGTATGTCCAACCACCCCCCCAGGCTAGCTGCGACAACCTCCTGCTCAAGAGCCACACTCGCCAGCCCAGGTGTCTGCTCACCGGTGGGGAACTCTGCCCTCTTGGGATATTTAGAGTCACCGTTGCAAAGCCCATACTTGTAGCACTCATTACATTGGTGTACAAACCTCCATGTCTTATGATCAAAGAACCCCTTCTTCTTAGGGTCAGACTGGGACTGGTTACTGCGACTTCATTGGGAGTTGTTTTGAGGGCCTTTAGAGAGCTCCTTGTTTTTATGTTTTTTCTCCTCCCTCTTTCTTCTGGTAGGAACCCTGACCATCTTTGTGGGAGTCCCCTCCAGATGTCTTCTTTGACACTTGGGCACTAGCCCAGAGTTCTGCCTCCTCAGCAAGCTTCCTGGGGTCAGTCAGCTGTCTGTCCACTAGGTGGTGGAGCAACTCAGTAAAACAGATACTGTGCATGGGCTTGTCAAGTTTAAATGATAAAACCCATTGAAATCATTAAACTTGCTGCCCCTCACCGATCCCTTTAATGCCTTACTGGTGTAATCATCAAAATCTACCCAGGATTTGTTGGGGAGCTTCTGGCTGTCAATGAATCTTTGGTGATAGTTTTTGAGAGTGAGCCCGCGTTTGGCAATTAAATTGGACTTCATAGGGATATACTTAGTTTTGTTCCCATCCTCTAATGTCAGATATGTGGCCCTTCCAAGTGTCAGCATGTGTTTCTACAGACCACCCCCTCTCCCAAGAGTCTCCTCCGCAATCTGTGAACCATCAGTGCAACCTCATAAGAAGATGAGCATTTATCAATCTGATCTCTCACCACATAACTGGGCACAAGATTCTTGGCTTTACAAACCCTTTTTTCTCTACCCAGTACTGAATGTATGCTGCTACCATCACTGCTGTAATCTGTTTGCCTGGCCTTGCTATTCAGCGCTTTCAGACTCAGTTTTTTTTTAAATACTCACAGAGGTGCTCTTTATTTCAGAGGCGAAGAAACTTTGCCATTAATATACATATGCAGATATATCAAATTATTTTTAAAACAGTGCAAGTATTTGCCTTGATTGTGATCTGTACAGGCTTTACGTTTCTCACCGATTTCCAGTTAGTGCAATTCCTGCATTACAGTCAAAAAGGCTATGGACCATTGCCTTAGATACACTTGACCATATATTACGCAGACACATGATTATAGCAAAAATAAACGCAGAATCTCTTTAGCAGGAGGTGCAGACAAGCTTGCATACTCCATTTTGTATTAGATATTCAAACTGCAACTTTTTGTTGAGTATCACCTGAAGGCTGCAATGTCATAGGACGAATGGTGTGGTGCCAAGATAGAAAGATTCACGGTCAGTTCAGTCTTTGTTTTTATATGCAGGCATTATTTTAAATTTCTAGTGCATCATCTAAATGGGACAATAGGGGTAGAAAATGAAAAATTCCATACCCTGTGTTTAAATACCATGTTATGAAATTTGTAATTTACACACTGAGCAGCCTACCATTCTTGAGTGCGCATAATTGTGCACTTCGTTGTGCGTGAATGATGAATAGCAATTTCTTCCAAAGTGATTTAGAATCAAATTGTTTTACTTAATTTTCATAAAACGAATACCAGAGGCTGCAACATAATAAATATAGCATTTCAGCAGTGTGTAAAATTGTTATTATCAGACTTACTGCCTCAACCAAAATTAATCTCATTATTTCATTTTCGAAATTCCATATTTTTTCTCAGTCAGCACCATTAATCTAAATAATACACTTTAACAAGTTGGGAAGTTGAACGTAGATGCACAAACAAATGCATTTGAGTTCTGTTTTCCCCTCTACAGTAAGTATGTGCATTTAATCTATTTTATGCAGCACCAGCAGTCATCATTATTATATCTTTTATTTTTTTTAATTTTTATTTTAATATGTCAGAGGGGGAGGACTATACAAAGAAAACGAAGACATAATATATCCATGAAGAAAAAAAGAAACAAAGAAAGAGAAAGAAGGCCTGGATGAAGACAGTTGTATACATCACATATCAAAGCAGCTAACATCCTTTACAATACATCTTGATTTTCCAACCATCTAGTCAATGGTGCCCATTTCGTATTTGCAAAAACTTAAAAAAATGGGTCCTAGGTAAACCGTAATGGGACTGCAACTCCATAAAAGATTTACATCCGGATTTGCAATACAAATCTCCAACTTTGTTTATTCCCCTAGAACGCCAAAACGCTAGTATGGGATCCCTAAAGATATAATTCGGAATAGCCGAGAAATTCATTGGTGTGTAAGCCGTAATCTTTCCCAGTCCCATACTCCGTTTTATCTGAGCCCAAACCTTGAAGGCAGCTAAGAAAGGCTTAAATCTTACTATTTTGAAATAGCTTGGTTCCTCAAATTTCGATAACCATCTGCTTTCCTCCCCACCCGCCATCATAGCATAAATGGAGGTTTGCTTTACTTCTACATCTCCACTGGAACTTCCCCTTATAAGTTCATCCATATGTTGAAGACAGCAAGCATAATAGTACAGTGTGAAATTAGCGACTGACCAACCACCTCGGTCCTTGGGAAGTGTCATGTACTTCATTGCCCTTCTCGTTTTAGCATATCCCCATAAGAAGTTATTCCCCATTTTTTCCAATCTCTTAAGCCACTTTTTGGTAACCTCAAGGGGAATAGCCCTAAATAAATATAACATTTTCGGAAGAACCATCATTTTCAATACATTGCAGCGACCCTCTAATGATAAGTGCAAATTATGCATTCTATCTAAATCCTTCTTTATTCCACTTAACAGTGGAACAAAGTTCATTTCCACCAGACGATTAACCACAGAAGTAATTTTAATCCCCAAATACACCGCTTCCGATACCAGCCGCTTGTCTGCTCAGAGCATACTATCTGTTTCTTATCAGAATTCAACTTATATCCAGAGTATCTTCCAAACTCTCTTGCCTCTATTTCTACTGCCTTAATAGCTTCCTCCGGGGTGCTTGTCACTATAGCTACATCATCAGCTTACTCAAACACCTTATATGTTTCTCCATGATATAATTGAGGTTTAATATTTTGCCATTCTTCTAATCTCAGCAAGAAAGAATCAATGTATAGAGCAAAAAGCAAGGGGGAGCAGGGGCATCCCTATCTAGTCCCCCTGGAAATTGAAATAATACCTGATTCCAAACCTGCGATGCATATTCTAGCTTTTGGGGCTGCATATAAGGCTTTTATGGCTGTTATATACCCACTCCCTATGCCCTTCCAATGCATAGTGTCAACAAGGAGATAGGTCTATACGAACTGGGGAGTACTGCTGGTTTATCCTTTTTTTAACACTATAATACTTGCGCATTCCAGCTATGGGGGCGCATGACCTGTATGCGCTATACAAAAAATACTATGCATGTCCCTTTTTATGTCTGCTAAAAAAAAACTTGTAGAATTCAAGTGGTATAGCATCTGGCCCAGCGGCTTTCCCTGTTGCCAGGGAACTCACTGAACCAATTATCTCTTCAATCTGAATTGGTGCATCTAATATACTTTGTTCCTCAGGAGAGAGCCATGTACCTTTTAATTCCCCCAAGAATCCGCTGACCTCTTTTTGCAGCTGTTCAGAGTACATTATATCCTCTCTATAAATATCCTGATAGTAGCCCTTAAAAACCTCTACAGGGAGTGCAGAATTAGTAGGCAAATGAGTATTTTGACCACATCATCCTCTTTATGCATGTTGTCTTACTCCAAGCTGTATAGGCTCGAAAGCCTACTACCAATTAAGCATATTAGGTGATGTGCAGCTCTGTAATGAGAAGGGGTGTGGTCTAATGACATCAACACCCTATATCAGGTGTGCATAATTATTAGGCAACTTCCTTTCCTTTGGCAAAATGGGTCAAAAGAAGGACTTGACAGGCTCAGAAAAGTCAAAAATAGTGAGATATGTTGCAGAGGGATGCAGCACTCTTACAATTGCAAAGCTTCTGAAGCGTGATCATCGAACAATCAAGCGTTTCAATCAAAATAGTCAACAGGGTCGCAAGAAGCGTGTGGAAAAACCAAGGCGCAAAATAACTGCCCATGAACTGAGAAAAGTCAAGCGTGCAGCTGCCACGTTGCCACTTGCCACCAGTTTGGCCATATTTCAGAGCTGCAACATCACTGGAGTGCCCAAAAGCACAAGGTGTGCAATACTCAGAGACATGGCCAAGGTAAGAAAGGCTGAAAGACGACCACCACTGAACAAGACACACAAGCTGAAACGTCAAGACTGGGCCAAGAAATATCTCAAGACTGATTTTTCTAAGGTTTTATGGACTGATGACATGAGAGTGAGTCTTGATGGGCCAGATGGATGGGCCCGTGGCTGGATTGGTAAAGGGCAGAGAGCTCCAGTCCGACTCAGACGCCAGCAAGGTGGAGGTGGAGTACTGGTTTGGGCTGGTATCTTAAAAGATGAGCTTGTGGGGCCTTTTCGGGTTGAGGATGGAGTCAAGCTCAACTCCCAGTCCTACTGACAGTTCCTGGAAGACACCTTCTTCAAGCAGTGGTACAGGAAGAAGTCTGCATCCTTCAAGAAAAACATGATTTTCATGCAGGACAATGCTCCATCACACGCGTCCAAGTACTCCACAGCGTGGCTGGCAAGAAAGGGTATAAAAGAAGGAAATCTAATGACATGGCCTCCTTGTTCACCTGATCTGAACCCCATTGAGAACCTGTGGTCCATCATCAAATGTGAGATTTACAAGGAGGGAAAACAGTACACCTCTCTGAACAGTGTCTGGGAGGCTGTGGTTGCTGCTGCACGCAATGTTGATGGTGAACAGATCAAAACACTGACAGAATCCATGGATGGCAGGCTTTTGAGTGTCCTTGCAAAGAAAGGTGGCTATATTGGTCACTGATTTGTTTTTGTTTTGTTTTTGAATGTCAGAAATGTATATTTGTGAATGTTGAGATGTTATATTGGTTTCACTGGTAATAATAAATAATTGAAATGGGTATATATTTGTTTTTTGTTAAGTTGCCTAATAATTATGCACAGTAATAGTCACCTGCACACACAGATATCCCCCTAACATAGCTAAAACTAAAAACAAACTAAAAACTACTTCCAATAATATTCAGCTTTGATATTAATGAGTTTTTTGGGTTCATTGAGAACATGGTTGTTGTTCAATAATAAAATTAATCCTCAAAAATACAACTTGCCTAATAATTCTGCACTCCCTGTAGAATTCCTTCTAACTCTACATGTTTCTGCCCGTTACTGTCAATTATATTCAAAATATTCTGCTTAACAGCCTTTTGTCTAAACCGCCTAGCTAAGACTTTTCCTGTTGTTTCGCCATATTCATAGTGTTCAGATTGACGACTTTGATAAGCAGCTGCAACTGTTTTATTCAGAAAGGCATTTATTTTAGCCTTAAGAATCGTCGTCTGGGTTTGGGTGAGAGTAACATCCTCTTTGCTAGCAATTTTAAGGGCTAATTCCCTTTCTTTTGTTATTAATTTTTCTTGAAGCTCTGCAATTTCCTTCCCCCTAGCTGTCTGTACTCCCAAACTATAGCTAAGGGTTTCACCCCTTACCGCAGCTTTAAATGAGTCCCATACCATTCCCGGATCTGCCGTATTCCTATTAATGTAAAAAAATTGGTGAATCCACACTCTCATATAAGATATATATATCCTGGGTCAACCAACAATTTCCTGTCAAATGTCCACACACCCCGTGGACTAGATGGCCCCCTTAATACTGTAGACAAGATTAACGGATTATGATCTGATAAAAATCTGGGCTTGCATTCTATTTCAGCCCCTCAAATTAAATTTTGTGCTATAAAAAAGTAATCCAATCTTACTAATTTAGCGTGTGGAAAAGAGTAGTAGGTATACCCTGGATCTGAAGTTTTAGTATTTTCCCAGACATCCTTCAGCCCATGTTCCATCACTAACCTCCTTAAAGCTTTCCATACTTTGGGCTTTCGGCCCTGATATAAGCTCTGAGCGCCCATACTATTACTACCTACCTCTAAGTGAATATTTAAATCACCACAAGCAATTATTGGTAAGGGCCATCCAGCTAGTTCTACATTCAATGTATCCAGAGGCTCAACCTCGTAAAAAACTGATACATATATAGTGCAAAGAGTAAATTTAAATGTGTTCACAGATAGCTCTGCGAGAGCCCAACGCCCATCGTTACTTGTTCGAGATCGAAAAACATGAACATTGCTCTTTCTAGCAAATATCGCCACCCCACGTGTCGACACCTCCTGCCGGGTACAAACCAAAAGTGTTAACCCAAGCTCTCGTATGAGCTCTCGCTTGCTCCATGCAATGTGTGTTTCTTGTAAGCAGTATAAATCTGATTTAATTAGTTTAAGCCCAGCAGCCACTCTTTTCCTTTTTTGGGGGCTATTAAGACCACAGATATTCAGCGTACATATTCTTAATCTATTTGCCATATCGCTCAGCTTGTTGTACCAATCTCATGTCACTGCTTTTTCCTCTAAATAAACCTACTTGTTGACATTGAACCATATAAATCCTCTTCCTCTGACATGTCTTCATTAACCTATTCTGAACATTCCTGCCTATATTAGCACCCCCCCACTCCCCACCACCCCTCTCCCACCCTCCCTCCCCTTGCCACCCAACCCTACTACCAACCGCACCCCCCACCCACCTACACCCCCCCCATTCCCCTACCCTTACCCTTACACCCAGTTTATGGAAATTATGGGATCTTCCTATCCCTAATGATGGTAAAACATCCGCTCCGACCGTCCCACCCAGTGCCTGTTTTTTTTAAGACCTTTACTCTCTTTTCTCCCTTTCTTTATCTCTATCTCTCTCTATCTGAGTACCATTTTGTCTGAATCTTGTAAAGGGGGAATTAATCCTAAGGGAGGAGCACTAAAGGGTTATTTACCACCACCTCATCTTCTCAACTCTCAGCTCCTTACCCTTTCTACTTTCCCCACCCTCTACCTTAATCAAAGAACTCTACCGTGGGAAACCGGGCCACTGAGTCCACCCATAAAAGCTCTTGCTTTCACCTCTGATGTGAAGTACGGGGTCCTGTTATCCATTACTACTTTCAATTTAGCTGGGTTTAATAAAAAAGCCTGTGCCCCCTTATTTTAGAGTGGTTGAATTAACTGACGGAGCCTCCACCTTTTTTCAACGGTACTGTGGCAGAAATCTGGTCTCACAATAAAAAACTTGCATCCCTTAGCCTTACTTCTAGAATTGGGTCGAGCTCGATCGTATATGGCCTGTCTTGCCTGATAATTAAGCAAAGAGATTAATATCGCTCTAGGTCTACCACTTCCTCCTTCTGAGTTTGACCCTACTTTGCTAAAGGGAAATCGGTGGGCTCTTTGAATCTCTCTATCCCAGTCCCACTGGTGTAAGTCCGGAAAGGCCTCCTTAAAAAGTGCGACCATAAAGCTATGTGTATCTGCTCCTTCAAGTCCCTCTGGCACACCCAGTATGCGCAAATTATTCCTCCTTAGACTATCCTCTAAATCTGTCAATTTCCACTGAGTGTCCTCCAGTTGTTTCTCCATAGCTTCTCGAGTCACTTGGTGAGATCCGGCCTCATCCTCCAGATGCGAAATACGGGTCTCCACTTCTTCCATCCGTGTAGTGAACTCCGAACATGTCTTCGCCACCCGACGAATTTGAATTTGCATCTTAAGGCCAGCCAATTGAGTCCTACGGCTCTCAGATTTAGATTCTTCTTGATGTTCCATAATACTTTGATATATGGTTTCCAACGACACAGGATTAGGCTGTTTTTCAACATTGTCATATAAAGTTAAGTCATCCTTAGAATACTCCCACTGCAGACCCCGAAGACCCTTAGGGGGTGATTCTAACCCTGGCGGTCGGTGTTAAAGCGGCGGCCAACCCGCCAACAGGCTGGCGGTAAAAAAAATGGGATTCTGAGCCTGGCGGGAACCGCCAACACAGACAGCCACCTTAACACTCCGACCGCCACGGCGGTACAAACAAACAGCGCGGCGGTCACCGCCAACAGACAGGCGGCAGACAATGTACCGCCCACACTATTCCAACTCACCAATACGCCACCTTTTCCGGGGCGGGAGCACCGCCGATAAAAACACGGCGGAAACAGACTACGGACGGGAAAACGCTCACCACTACGCACTCCAGGAGGAAGGAGGACAGCATGGAACCCGAATTAAACATCCTACCTGCTCTCGTCTACCTTTTCATCTACCACGAGTACGAAGTCCTGCGCAGACGACAACGGTGAGTACTGCACCTACGACACACGGGAGGGGGAGGACGAAAGGTTACGGGCACACACATATGCGACCCCCCCCCCCCCCAACTATGTACTCACCAATGCAGAGCACCAAGTCACAGTGACACCACCCAAACACCCCTGAAAAATGCTAAGACATAATCAAATTTGGAATAAATATTTATGTACCAAAAAGCTCCAGAAAATTATCGTACAACCATGAAAGATATTCACAACAAAACTAATGACATACACATCAGTGTATAACTGAAGTACCAAGTCCTGCACATCCTACGAATTCAGCATGTTCGTGGGCCAAAGTCTTGAGAAATAAGGGCAAAGCCCACACAGGAGACCTCAGTCCTTTGGAGAGAACACTGCAGGGGCATCAGATGTAAAAACTACAGGCACCTCAGGGGGAAGGGAAGGGGGGGGCACCACAGCCACATGAGTCCACGACGCCAAATCCACGAGGAGCCACCATGCCCACTGGACCATCCTGGGGAGTGCAAAGCCACAGTCTCTCAATGTCTCTACAGTGGGTGGGCTGCCCACTGGACCATCCTGGGGAGTGCAAAGCCACAGTCTCTCAATGTCTCTACAGTGGGTGGGCTGCCCACTGGACCATCCTGGGGAGTGCAAAGCCACAGTCCATCAGGTGGATGACAGTCTCCACTGGTCAAGGAGGAGGCATGGTGGGCACAGTGAACCATAAACGGTGCTTGAGACGGCGGTGCCCAGCGGAGCGGTGCTTGAGATGGCGGTGCCCAGCGGAGCGGTGCTTGAGAGGAAGGGCCCAGCGGAGCGGTGCTTGAGAGGAAGGGCCCAGCGGAGCGGTGCTTGAGAGGAAGGGCCCAGCGGAGCGGTGCTTGAGATGAAGGGCCCAGCGGAGCAGTGCTTGAGATGAAGGGCCCAGCGGAGCGGTGCTTGAGATGAAGGGCCCAGCGGAGCGGTGCTTGAGATGGCGGTGCCCAGCGGAGCGGTGCTTGAGATGGCGGTGCCCAGCGGAGCGGTGCTTGAGATGAAGGGCCCAGCAGAGCGGTGCTTGAGACGGCGGTGCCCAGCGTAGCGGTGCTTGAGAGGAAGGGCCCAGCGGAGCGGTGCTTGAGATGAAGGGCCCAGCGTAGCGGTGCTTGAGAGGAAGGGCCCAGCGTAGCGGTGCTTGAGAGGAAGGGCCCAGCGTAGCGGTGCTTGAGAGGAAGGGCCCAGCGGAGCGGTGCTTGAGAGGAAGGGCCCAGCGGAGCGGTACTTGAGATGAAGGGCCCAGCGGAGCGGTGCTTGAGAGGAAGGGCCCAGCGGAGCGGTGCTTGAGACGGCGGTGCCCAGCGTAGCGGTGCTTGAGAGGAAGGGCCCAGCGGAGCGGTGCTTGAGACGGCGGTGCCCAGCGGAGCGGTGCTTGAGAAGAAGGGCCCAGCGGAGCGGTGCTTGAGACGGAGGTGCCCAGCGTAGCGGTGCTTGAGAGGAAGGGCCCAGCGGAGCGGTGATTGAGACGGCGGTGCCCAGCGTAGCGGTGCTTGAGAGGAAGGGCCCAGCGGAGCGGTGCTTGAGATGAAGGGCCCAGCGTAGCGGTGCTTGAGAGGAAGGGCCCAGCGGAGCGGTGCTTGAGATGGCGGGGCCCTGTTCAGCAGTGCTCTCTCCACGGCGGGGCCCTGTTCAGCGGTGCTCTTCTCCACGGCGGGCCCTGTTCAGCGGTGCTCTTCTGCACCGCGGGCCCTGTTCAGCGGTGCTCTTCTCCACGGCGGGCCCTGTTCAGCGGTGCTCTTCTTCACCGCGGGCCCCGTTCAGCGGTGCCTATCTCCACGGCGGGGCCCTGTTCAGCGGTGCTCTTCTCCACGGCGGGCCCTGTTCAGCGGTGCTCTTCTGCACCGCGGGCCCTGTTCAGCGGTGCTCTACTCCACGGCGGGCCCTGTTCAGCGGTGCTCTTCTTCACCGCGGGCCCCGTTCAGCGGTGCCTATCTCCACGGCGGGGCCCTGTTCAGCGGTGCTCTTCTTCACCGCGGGCCCCGTTCAGCGGTGCCTATTTCCACGGCGGGGCCCTGTTCAGCGGTGCTCTTCTCCACGGCGGGCCCTGTTCAGCGGTGCTCTTCTGCACCGCGGGCCCTGTTCAGCGGTGCTCTACTCCACGGCGGGCCCTGTTCAGCGGTGCTCTTCTGCACCGCGGGCCCTGTTCAGCGGTGCTCTACTCCACGGCGGGGCCCTGTTCAGCGGTGCTCTTCTGCACCGCGGGCCCTGTTCAGCGGTGCCTATCTCCACGGCGGGGCCCTGTTCAGCGGTGCTCTTCTGCACCGCGGGCCCTGTTCAGCGGTGCTCTTCTCCACGGCGGGCCCTGTTCAGCGGTGCTCTTCTTCACCGCGGGCCCTGTTCAGCGGTGCCTATCTCCACGGCGGGGCCCTGTTCAGCGGTGCTCTTCTCCACGGCGGGCCCTGTTCAGCGGTGCTCTTCTGCACCGCGGGCCCTGTTCAGCGGTGCTCTACTCCACGGCGGGCCCTGTTCAGCGGTGCTCTTCTGCACGGCGGGCCCTGTTCAGCGGTGCCTATCTCCACGGCGGGGCCCTGTTCAGCGGTGCTCTTCTCCACGGCGGGCCCTGTTCAGCGGTGCTCTTCTGCACCGCGGGCCCTGTTCAGCGGTGCTCTACTCCACGGCGGGGCCCTGTTCAGCGGTGCTCTTCTGCACCGCGGGCCCTGTTCAGCGGTGCTCATCCAGCAGGTCAAGGGAGCCAGACCTGGCCTGGACTCCCTGCTCAGTCGCCCTCGGACCGTGACGTTTCTGGACCCTTCGGGGACGGACTCCTGGCCTCCTTAGTGTCCTCCTTCCCAGCTGGGATGTGGCATGTGGGGTCCACCTTCTCCGCGCTCCTGCTGCCCTTCCGCTCCTTTGATGGGGCTCTCGGGCCCTTGCCTCCCCTAGATGGTGTGGGTGGTGAAGTGGCCGCACATTGCTCCTTGGGGGCAGCCCTGTCGGTCCTCGCACGGCGGCCCTTGTTTTTGCGGGTCCTCTTGCCGGGGGGGGGGCTGGACGTGTCCTTGCTGCTGATCGATGTGTCACTGCTGGCAAAGGGTGGGCTCCAGAACCCAGGCACAACAGTGACACCCGAAGCTGGGCTGGTGGTGGCTGCGGTGCTCTTGGGACTCTTTGAAGATGGATGGGGGAGCTCATCGGGGGAAAGAGGTTAAGGTTAGCCAGGAAAAGTTTTTTAGGGCCAAGGTAAAGGGTAGGAGAAGTGGAGGTGGAAGTGGAGGTAGAGGAGGTGGTTGTAGGAGAGTCAGGTGTGCTGTCATTGGGTGAAGGTGCTGGTGCTGTAGGCTGTTGTGAGGTGGATGGCTGTTGGGTGGGTGTCTGCCTGCGTTTGTGTGTCTTGGAAGAGGGGGTGACAGACACAGTGGGAGAGGACACAGGGGACGTGTAAATGGCAGTGGGGGTGGTGACTGCACGAGTGTGGACTGTACTGGAGGGTGAGGTGGTGATGGAAGCACTGGCTGATGTTGGGGTGCATGCAGGTGTGAGTGTAGACGTCGCAGGGAGGGAGGAGGGAGACGAGGAGGAGGGGGACACAGGGGTGGCAGTGGCTGTTGGCATGTCTGCATCTGGGTGTTGCTTGGGTGAGTGTTTGTGGGATCTGTGGTGCTTGTGTTTGGATGAGCTGCTCTTGGGTGTTGAGGTGTGTGCAGGCTGGTCTGATGGTGTGGATGGGATAGGCTGAGGAACAGGAGACAGAGAAAGGCTGGAGGCAGTAAGAAGAGGGAGGCTGGAAACAGGGACAATGGCTGCCGTCAGTGCTGAGGCCAGAGCAGTGAACGCTCGTTGATGGGCAGCCTGACCCGAATGAATGCCCTCCAGGTACGCATTGCTCTGTTGCACCTCCCTTTGCACACCCTGGATGGCATTCAAAAGGGTCGTCTGCCCAACAATGAGCGTCCTTACCAGGTCAATGAGCTCCGCACTGAGGGCAGCAGGGGCAACAGGGGCAGGGGCTGAGGTGCCTGGGGCGAAGGAGACGTGCGCCTTCCTGGGCGAACCGGCACGGAGCGAAGACTGAGGGGCTGCTGGGAGGGCGGGGCTGGTGCGCTGGGTGGCGGCTGTACCTGTAGAGGCGGGGGGCACGGATGTTGCCGCCACCCCTAGGGAGCTCCCATCCGAGGACGTGTCGCTTTCGCTGCTCTCACCAGCGGTCCCCGTCGTGGTGCTCCCCTCGCCCTCCGGATCACTGGTGCCCTCGGTGTCTGTTCCTGGGCCCACCGGGGCCTTGTGTCCTGCAGCTCCCTCGTGCTCCGATGCCAAATCTCCTCCGCCTGATGATGCTAATGCACACATGCACAAGAAGATGAAGAGAAAGGGTGGGGGGAGAAAAAAGAAGACCAGGTTGAGTGCATGCAATGTCAACACCGTTGGCGGAGAGGACAGACACAGGTGCCTAATGCACTAAGCCGCGCATTCGGGGTACACTACTCAGTACTACTGACTAAGACAACAGGCCAAGAGACGTCAAACGCGCACATGGGAGATGCTGGACCTTCAATGGCTGTACTTGTCACCCTACCGAGGTGGGGGACGGGGGCACAGGGCCATGCCTAAGGGAGAGGACTACACTACAGAAAGCGCCCTGCCCTTATGTCACCCACAGCCCTCCTCCCCCACCCAGACGCCTCCACTGCGCAGAAAGATAGGAGAATGTGCTGATACTCACCCCCTTGTGTCTGCTGTGATGTCTTAAAACGCCCATCCAATTCAGGGTAGGCCACCGCCAGGATCCGGGACATCAGGGGGGTCATGGTGCGACTGGCACCCCTCCTAGGTTGGGAGGCCATCCCCAGCAGTGTTTCTGCGGTCTTCCTTGTTCCGCGGCAGATGTCCTCCCACCTCTTGCGGCAGTGGGTGCCCCGTCTGTTGTGGACCCCCAAGTTCCGGACTTCCTTGGCGATGGCACGCCAAATCTCGATCTTCTGATGGGCGCTGACCTATTTGACATGTACAGGGTGGAAAGGAGGAAATCATGAATGACCTGCATGTTAGATGTGATTGGCCCCCCCCACCAACTTTGCCATATGGCACATGCTCTCATCTGTCGGGCGTTGCACTCCTCATTCGCCCCCCACCCCACCAACTTACATCCACCCCAATCCACACAGGCATAGCCCATTCCATGTGCACCCGGTGTACTCACTTGTTGGTCTGGAGGACCGTAGAGTAGCGCATACTGGGGGAGGACCCCATCCACGAGCTTCTCCAACTCTTCAGACGTGAAGGCAGGGGCCCTTTCCCCAGTCGCAGCAGCCATTGTATCTTCCAGACCGAGGTCACAGCAGCACTTGCAGTATAGGTCCTCTCCTGTGGATGATCAGGTCTCGAGTGATTAAGCAGATAGAAAATGGCGGTCACGCCCGCGGCGGTGCGTACCGCGGCGGTGCGTACCGCGACCGCCGGCGCACTTCGTCATTGGCTCCTGAAACCCATAGGCTTCAATGTTAACCAATGCGGCTACCGCCACGGTGTGCCCCGCCAGCGCATTGACCTCACATCCCATTGTCCCACTTCACAGGTCAGGCAGCCGCCATTTCAAGGGCCTACATGGCTTAATTTTGACTGCGACACACAGGCCTAGGCCTTGTATTGCCACACATACACGCCTTTCAACCCATTGCCATTCTTTAACTGTGCAAGCTGTCTGTACGTACCTGTGGTTTGGCTGACTCTGTGCTCCATGTTGTCCTTCCTAGGCACCGTCCGCTGGGACTTGCGATGAGAAGCAGGAATCCTCGCGTGTACCGACCGCTGGTGGACCTGTCGACAATGGAAGAACGCCATATATTACTTCGATACAGACTTGACCGTGCCACTATCCATGAACTGTGTGCCCAGCTGGAGCCAGCCCTGATGTCCCCCATCCGCCAACCCACAGGGATTCCCCCTCTGGTGCAGGTTTCGTCAGTCCTCCATTTTTTGGCCAGTGGGTCATTCCAGACCACAGTGGCCATGTCATCTGGAATGTCTCAGCCTATGTTTTCTAAGATTTTGAGCAGAGTGTTGTCTGCCCTGATGAAACTCATGCGGAGCTACATCATTTTCCCAGAGGAGGGTGACTTGCCTACAGTGAAGGGTGATTTCTATGCCCTTGGACATATCCCCAACATCATTGGTGCCATTGATGGGACCCATGTGGCTTTGGTACCCCCAAAAGACGATGAGCAGGTGTACCGAAACAGAAAAAGTTATCATTCGATGAATGTCCAGGTGGTCTGTTTGGCTGACCAGTACATCTCCCATGTAAATGCCAAGTTCCCAGGGTCAGTGCATGACGCGTATGTGATGCAAAATAGCAGCATCCCCTATGTGATGGAGCAGCTACAGAGACAACGTGTGTGGCTAATAGGTGACTCTGGTTACCCCAACCTGCCGTGGCTACTGACCCCAGTGAGGAATCCCCGGACAAGGGCAGAGGAACGGTACAATGAGGCCCATGGGCGTACTAGGAGGGTGATTGAGCGAACCTTTGGCCTCCTAAAGGCCAGGTTTAGGTGCCTGCATATGACAGGTGGATCCCTAATGTACTCACCAAAGAAGGTGTGCCATATCATCGTGGCGTGCTGTATGCTTCACAACCTGGCTTTGCGACGCCAGGTGCCTTTCCTGCAGGAGGATGGTCCAGATGGTGGTGTTGTAGAAGCCGTGGAGCCTGTGGAGAGTGAAGAGGAGGAAGACTCAGAGGACGACACAGACAATAGGGACAGAGTGATACAACAGTATTTCCAGTAACACCCAGGTAAGAATCACCCACGCCATTTCACAATTGCTTCTAGCCTCCTGCATCTGTACTTTCTGTAGTTCCCACCAGATCTTTTTGGGTAATTTTTGTTTTTCCCTTCCCTTCTCAGTGCTGTATGACTCAGTGCCTGACTTCTGCTTGGTTTGCCCATGAACTACAGCGTATTGACATTGGTATGTTGTCATCACTAATTGACAGAACAGATATTGAACAGTAATATGTAATACATTTGCTAATAATACAGCATGACTCCAAACTGATTTGTGTGCAATATGTGATTTATTTACAGGGCTAGATATTGGTACATGTGATTATAAGGGTGATGGGTGGGGGTGGAGTAATGTCCATGGCAGAGTCCAGTTCTCAGTCTCACAGGTGCATTGTCCTTTTGCCTGTGGAAGGATGGAGCAGAGGCAGTTCATGGTTGGACAGGGTGGCAATGTGGGACAGTGGGAAGAGTTCAGGGGGTATGTCCTGCTGGCGGGGGTCTTGACATCCTACTCTGTCTTTTTTTGGATCTCAGGCTCCTCTTACGGGGTGGTTGTTCTTCAGCAGGAGGTGGGGTTCTGGTGGCCTGCCGTGGTGTTGGGGCCTCCTGTCCACTAGCGCCGGCGGAGGTGGTAGGCTGTTCCTGGTCCGGGCTAGTGACAGGGTCCCTGTGTGGTGCCACATGGTCCCGCAACGCGTCTTCTATCCTGTTGAGGGCCAGGACGATGGTCCCCATTGCGGTCCCGATGATTCTCAGCTCCTCCCTGAACCCCATGTAGCGTTCCTCCTGCTGTGCCTGGATCTCCGTGAACCTGGCCAGTACCGTCGCCATCGTCTCTTGGGAGTGGTGGTAGGCCCCCATGATGGTGGTGAGGGCCTCTTGGAGAGTGGGTTCCCTGGGCCTCTCCTCCCCCCCCTGTCGCACAGCAGCCCTCTGAGCTGCCCGGTTTCCCCCGGCCTCTGTCTCCTGGACGGTGTGCCCGCTCCCACTGCCCCCAGGTCCCTGTTGTTGTTGGGGTGTTGGGTTAGCCTGGGTGCCCTGTAGTGGCAGACACACCGCTGATTGACGTGTCCTAGAGACAGAGGCATGGGCCCGCTGGGTGGGAGCTGTGCTGGTGTTGGCAGAAGGGGTCGGGTCTGGTGTGGCCTGTGTCTGGGTGAGGGGAACCGACTGCCCAGAGGTCCCCGATGGTCCGGGCTGGTCATCAGGTTCAGTGTCGACAGAGCTGCTGTCCACATTGTGGGCCTGTTCCGGGGGTGGGATGGACATTTCTGGACCCTCCTGGCTGGTGTTTTGGCGTTCGGGTCCTGCATGGGGTAAGAGAGTTTGGTTATTGTTTCTGTGTGTGCAATAGCGTGCGTGTTATGGGTGCCCTCGTCCCCCAGTGCAGGCATTCCCTTGAGGGAGGTGTTGTGAGGGTAGTTAGTGGGGGGGGGGGGTAAGTGCAGTGGTCATGCTTGGGTGATGGGTGTCCATGGATTGTGTTGGCATGCAGGAGTTGGTGTTGGGATGGGTGGGTTGTGCTGGTGAGACATTGTCAGGGAGGATGTGTGCTGGGGGGTTGGGGGTGAGGGTGGGGGTGTGGGTTGGCATGCTGGTGGGGTGGGGGGGATCTAGTAGTTGAGATTGGACTTACCAGAGTCCATTCCTCCGGCTACTCCTGCGAGGCCCTGAGGATGCAGGATGTTGAAGACCTCTTGCTCCCATGATGTAAATTCGGGAGGGGTGGGTGGGGGTCCGCCGCCAGTCTTCTGGACCGCGATGTTGTGCCTGGAGACCATCGATCGGACCTTCCCCCGTAGGTCGTTCCATCGTTTGCGGATGTCCTCCCTATTCCCGGGATGCTGTCCCACCGCGTTGACCCTGTCCACGATCCGCTGCCATAGCTCCGCCTTCCTAGCTATACTGGTGTGCTGCACCTGTGAGCCGAAGAGCTGGGGTTCCACTCTTAGGATTTCCTCCACCATGACCCGGAGTTCTTGGTCCGAAAAGCGTGGGTGCCTTTGGGGTGCCATGGGGTGGTGTGGGTGAGGTGTGGGGTGGTGTATGTGATGATGAGTATGTTGGTGTGTGGTGCTTTGTGCTACTATGTGGTGTGTGTGATGGTGTAGTGTGCCTCAGTGTGTATTGCTATGGATTGTCTGCTGTGTCTCTCTCTCCTTCTCTCAGTAATTGTGGTCGTAGGGGTTTGTGGGTGATGTGGGGGTGTGTTTTATAGTTGATTGATTGTGTGGGAGTGGGTTGTGTATGTGTATCAGGTGTGTGTATTTGTAATTGTCCAATGTGCCTGTGTTTTGGTGCTGTGTGTGTATTTTGGCCGCGGCGGTGTGTACCGCCAATGGAATACCGCGTTGGAAAGCCCGCCGCGTTAATTCGTGGGTCGTAATGGCATGGGCGTTTTTCTGTTGGCGTGACGGTGGAGGTTTGGTCATCTCCAGTTTATCGCTGCCCGCTGATGTGGCGGGCTGCAGTGGAGGTCGGATTTTTGGAGGTTTGGCCGTTGTGGGTCAGAATGACCGTGGCGGCTTTCCGCGGCCGCGGCGGTGTTATGGCGGTCTTCTGACCGGCGGTAAGCGCCTTTTACCGCCGAGGTCAGAATGACCCCCTTAGCGTCCAGTGAGTTAATAGAGTGCTTGTTAGGTCCTACTTGCTTGCTTCTCTTCCTCTGTTTTTTCCTAACCGTGGCATTCTTGCTACTTTCATGCGATTCCCTCCCAAGTGCCAAGGAGGACACCTCGGAATCAAGCTCTGAAGAAGTCTTATCCGCCTCTAATTCCAGCTGCTCATTACTTGACCAACTTGAATGATCCGATAATGAAAAAAGCTTATCCCCTTACATTGTCTCATTATCACGTAACATCACAGGCCTCTGCTTTAACAGACTTTTTCCGGCAAGATGTGACGAATCTCCGTTACTGCTGAGAAGATCTTGTTGTGAATGTTGTTGACTTCCCTCATCTACCTGTGGCAGTATCATATCACCTTGAAAGCTCTTCATCTGTTCCGCCTGACTTCCAGTAACTTGTTTTTCTAAGACCGCCACATCAACAACATCACTCTGCCTCCCCCCATCTTCCTGTGGGGGGGGGTCCTTCCGCAGCCGCCATCTCAACGGTTGCTAGTTGACCAGCCACCACAGCAACGGAGAGGGCATCTGTACCCCCCGCCAGTATGTCCTTCCCTCTCTCAAGAAACCTGTCCAGCGAGGCATTCTTAATTTTAGAGACGATCTTCTCCCCCGAGCCATACTTGGTATCCATTGTTCCCCCCGCCGAGTTGACAAACTAACCCTTATCGGTTTACCCCGTACAGACAAAGTCAAATTTTTCGCCCCCTTTGGCGGCATTTTTACTTTCTTTGCTTTCTGAAGCACAGCTGCGTTATTGTGGTATATACCGAATGTCAAGCGTCTATAATAAAGAAAAGAAACTCTGACCGTTTTCTGAATCCACGTCTGAAGTTGTCCCCAATTGGCGTCCGGGAGCACAAACCAGACGTTGCCCTCAGGCAGAAGCAGGAGCGAACCAGACCGCATTCCACGGAGGCGATGTATAATCCTTTG
Source organism: Pleurodeles waltl (assembly GCF_031143425.1). Taxonomy (NCBI): domain Eukaryota; kingdom Metazoa; phylum Chordata; class Amphibia; order Caudata; family Salamandridae; genus Pleurodeles; species Pleurodeles waltl. The sequence continues at coordinate 754,876,343 of NC_090449.1, read as the reverse complement.
ACCCCGTCAGCAATATCCACGCTGTTTTTACTTCCCTCAAGCAAGACCAGGAACAGACCAGGAGCAGAGCAAGCTAGAGCACTTCCCACGGAGGTAGCGTGTGATCCTTTAATGTTAACAACAGTATCCACAATTTTTTCAACGACAACAAGCTGCCGTTTATAAAGTATCCAGTGCCACCGCCAGAAGCGAAGCCAAAGCCGCTACATTGTATCCGACGGGAGGGCGCGAGGACGCCGCTGCCGGTAGGAGAGTCTGAGCTCGCAGAAAGGGTTCCGCCGCACTGGAGGTTTCCTGCCGGAGCAGACATTTTGCGGCCGAATTACGCGGCCGCCATCTTGCTTTCCCCCTTGCCTGCTTTCAGACTCAGTTCATGAGCCAGTAGAAGCGTCTTCTCTGCAAAGGCTGTCTCTGCCTAAGCCTTCTTTGTCTCCAAGGCCCTTTTAACTTTTTTCTCCTCAGTCTCCATTTTTAATTTGACCATCTGCAGTTTGAGTTCTCTCTCCTCCCGCCTCTGCTTCAGCTACTCAGGAGATAGGCCACAGAAGGAGCCACTGATTCCTGCTCTCACAGGGAGCTGAAATTCAGGAATTTTGCCCTCAGCCATTGCAGATGGTTCCAAGAGGAGTAATTCTCAGGACACCCAATTCATCATGCTCCTTGAAGCAGGCTTCTACCTGGCCCACTGCTCCTTTTGAAATTCCACCTTCTTCGTGGCACTCTTTGCAGGAAACCCCATCTCCTTGAAAATACTTTGAGCTCAGCCACAGTATATGTTTTCAAGTTAGACAGCTCAAATTGCATGATTACAGTTGTAGAACCAGCTGCCACATACATGATTTTGAGGAAAAATTAAAATGGCAATCGGGAGAATTTAAAATTCAAGATGGTCTTGGATGTGGATGCTAGTGTACACCAAGTTACTGTATGGTACTGCACAAACACAAGTCCTATCCTCTCCTTGCCGCTGATCACTAATGCTAGAAATTGGGATTCTGGTTGGGAGAGGTATGTACCCTGTCCAAGCAGGAACCACAATCCTAGTCAGGGTGAGTATCAACACACCCTAAATGAACCTGTGCTCACCATCTGGTAGCTTGGCACAGAGCAGTCAGGCTTAACAGGCAATGTGTAAAGCATGTGTGCAACACTTCAAACAGTAAAACAGTTAGAATACCACATAAAAAGATACCACACCTAGTCAAAAAAAAAATGGAATGTAATTTAATAAATAAAACAAGACCAAAACAACAAAAATCCAATAAGTTGACGGATCAAACAAGGGTAAGCAGTGAGTCTGTAACAGTACCCCCACAGTGTCCTGGCAATTTCAAGACCAAATCTCGATGTTCAAGTACTATGTACACCTGCTGCTCAAAGGTATCATATCAAAAGTCAAAGAGCACAAATAGTGATGCTATCAAAGTGTTTAGAAAATCAACTTTGAATGTCCAATATTCCAACTCCACCTTTTATTTGTATCTAATCTTTACATAAGAAATATTCTGTTGTCCTTTTTCAGCAAGTACAGTTGAAAGACACATCCAGCGAACTGGTTTCATTTACTTCAGTAAACTTCTTCAGTGGTGTAACCTTAACAAGTAAACATACATTTGATACAACATTTAAAAACCCTTCTGGAAGGACATATGTCTATGTCCTGTGATCATTTAAAACATACAAATTAAACAAACTTGTGTTATATTAAAAATGTTCCCAAAAGACAAAAGGGACAACAATACATGATGCAGTGGCGGTGCAATGAACTATAATCAATATACAATAGTTATGAATGTGTCCAGTTCAATCCCTGTGTAGAAATGTTTCACCCAAAAAAGACAGAAAGATTCAAAAAGCAAATTACCACAAATGACAATAATGGTGATAACATGACAAAAATAATAGTACCCATCAGGACTTTCATAATTCATACAAGCCTAAATGGGCATATACATTTGCACATTTTATATTACCATTTTCCATGATTACATATTGTCACCAGCATGCATAATGTTCCATAGGTATGTACCATATAAATCCCCAGTAAACAAATTGAACAAGAAAAGTCTGGTGGTAAAATCCTCACTCTGAATCAGTTGGACGCTTGCTCCTAAGTTAGACTGCTGGTTTAGGGATGACAGCCCTTTTGTTTATAGGTGACTGAGTCACTCCTACAACAAGTCGCAACTGCTGGCCCAACTCGCTGGACTCAAAGCTGTACCTCACAAAAAAAAAAAAACAGTAAAAGGTGTTCTGGCAGCCTTGTGTATGGACTCTAGATTATGACATCTCAGGGGAGTCGTGGTGGGACAGAAGTTACCTTTTTTTCTTGTTAGCAGTAAGTCTCAGTCACACACAGGCAATGAAGGAGATGCAGGGGAGTTTTCAATAGGTTTATTGAAAAGACTGCAATCTATGGTAAAATGCACGAGTGGCAAGGATTAGGATAACAAACAATAAAAGAAACATAATTGTGAAGATGAGAATTGTGAATACAAAGACCCCCACTATCTTGCAATAAACATGAAATCCCTAGCATGGAGAACCTAATCTCTCACCTAATGAGAGGTAGGTATGCTAAACCTAATCTGCCAGTACCATGTCCACTAGAAACGCCCCATCCCTTGTTACCTTGGAGTGAGGTCTCTAGGTCAGACTCCATGATGGCACAGCAAGGTGATATGCAGTGCAGATGGCATCTGGAAGGAATCTCTCTAATGACCTTGTCCGTGTGAGATGTATTTATTCAGATCATCTATGTAGGAGGCTGGCCTGGTTTGTAGTGGGTACTTACATCTAATACCAGATCCAGTTATACCTTATTAGTGAAATGTAGGTAGTGTCTAGAAGGCAGGTTGTCTAGAGGTAGCTGTAGGCAGAGCAACCAAGGTTGAACTAGGATACATGCAAAGCTCTTGCAATACCAATGTAGTCACACAGTACTCACACACAAGAAAGATAATGCTCAGTGTTACCAAAAATAAAGGTACTTTATTTTAGTGACACAAGGCCAAAAGTATATTAGAGGCTATACTCCCTTAGGAGGTAAGTATTATACACAAAATATACACTAGTAACCAAAATCAGGTAAGTAAACAGTCCTAAAATAGTGCAAACAGTGAAAAATCACCATAAGCTATAATGGGCCTAGGGGCAACACAAACCATATACTAAAATGGTGGAATGCGAATGTCAGTTTCCCACCCAGGCAAGAGTAGTGTGTAGAGGGGCACTGGGAGTGTAAGAAAACACCAAAGGTAAGTAAAGTACCCCAGCCCAGAGCCCAGGAAAAAAGGAGTCAAGTACAGCAAGTTTCCTCAGAACACACTAGGAGTCGTGGTAAAGGATTATGCAAAAACCAAGCAAGACTGCAAGACACCAATGAAGGATTCCTGGACCCGAAGACCTGTGGAGAGAGGAGACTAAGTCCAAGAACAGCTGAAGAGTGCATGAGTAACAGGAGGCCCTGCTGACCCGGATGAAGGTGCAAAAGTGGAAGTCAGAAATGCACCAAAGAAGAAAGCTGCTGGTTCCTGCTTGGTGCAAGAGATGTTCCACATGGAGTAGAAGAATGCAGGCTGGTTTTTCGTCATTGGATTCTGCCAAAAAGCCTTGGCTCACGCAAAAGACGCATATGATGGGAAAAGGCACTACCTGAACCCAGGAGGTACCTGGGGCCTCAACTCAGACTGAGGAGACAGAAGGGGCTCTCGGCACTTCAGAGAGCCCTCAGAAAACCAGGCAGCACCCACAGGAGTCCCAGGACACGGGTACAAAGGAGTTGTAAATCACGGTCATTGCAGCACTACACAAAGGGGTCCCACGCCGCCGGAGAGCCACTCGGGGAGCTGAACATCACAGGATAGAGTGCTAGGGACCTGGACTATGTTGTGCATAAGGGATTCCTTAGAGAAGCACACAGAAGCCCTAGGAGCTGAAAAACATGCAGTGCGCAGGAGTACTGTCTCGCTCGAGGAGGCAAGCTCTTACCTCCACCAAATATGGACAGATGGACCTTTGGACAGTCTGGGTCACTTCGGTCCACCCCCTGTGTTCCAGGATCCATGCTCGTCGTCAAGAGAGGGGACCCAGAGTACCGTTCGTCGCTGCAGTGAGGTGTCTGCTGAAGCAGGGAAGTGACTTTGTCACTCCACAGGAGATTCCTTCTGTCCTTCTGGTGCAGGATGAAGACAGGCCGTCCTCAGAGCGTGCATGACCTGGAAACTGTTGCAGTTGCTGGCAGGATTTGAAGTTAGAGTTGCAGTAGCCTTCTTAGATACTTTGTTGCAGTTGTAGATGTCCTGGAGCAGTTCTGCGGTTGATCCAATGGTAGAAGGTGAAACAGAGGTTGCAGATGAGTCCTGCTGGAGTCTTGCAAAACCGAATCTGAGGATACACCCAGAGGTGAGACCCTAAATAGCCCTGAGAGGGGAATTGATCACCTAACCAGGTAAGCACCTATCAGGAGGGGTCTCTGATGTCACCTACTGGCACTGGCCACTCAGATGCTCCCAGAGTTCCCTGACCATCCTGAAAACAAGATGGCAGAACCCAGGGACACTCTGGAGGATCTCTGGGCACCACCCCTGGGGTGGTGATGGACAGGGGAGTGGTCACTCCCATTTACTTTGTCCAGTTTCGCACCAGAGCAGGGATAGTGCTTACACTATTTCACTCCGACTGCAATGGCAGTCCTGAAGGAGTGTTTGTATGAGCTCCTTATGGGTGGCAAAAGAAATGCTGCTGTCCTTAAGGAGCTCCTGGAACCCCAATGCCCTGGGTACCGAAGTACCATATACTAGGGACTTATAAGGGGTCCAGTATGCCAATCTGGAGTGGAAAATGGAGTCACTAGACTACAGTGACACATTTAGAAACCGAGAGAGAGTATGAGCACTGGAGTTCAGGTTAGCAGAACTCCAATGACACAGTCAAGCATACTGACAACACAGAAAAACATACTGACATATAGGCCACAAACTATGAGCTCTGGGGTCCTGACTAGCAGGATCCTAGTGAGATAGTAAAACCACACTGACAACCAGGCAGAAATTGGGGGTAAATTGCCAAGAAAGATGGTACTTTCCTACACTCATGTAGGACCCTTGACACAGGTATATTCTCAAACAATTGATAGGGAAACAGACTTGTAGTGGCAATTATGTAAACAATCCCCAACAAGTATAAATTATGTTCCTGTCAAACGTAAGTAATAAAGGAACATGATGTGAATACCTACATACATCACTTCATCAAGAGGCACCTGGTACAATGAAAGACATGTTGTATGTACCATAACACTGGTCGGAATCATAATGATCAATCATGCTCCAATTCCTCCAGCAATGGAGCACAAAAGAACTGTACCATGCGATCACGGCACAGCTGGGGTGGTGTTAGTAGCTCCATCACTTTGCTTAGCTGAGGAAGCACAACCACTGCATAGTAGAAATTGCAGCTGCAGTATCCCACCAATCAGCTCCAAAGTCCCAGGAGAGCCTTCAAACAAACTTGAGAAGAGTGAATGGATAGCTGATGGAGTGATTCTGAAGACAGTCTGAATGATGGAAATGAATCCAGACCCAGCAACCTTTCAAGAAATGCACAATACATGCAGTTCTCAACGCATTGAAAATTCTGAAGACAAGCTCTCCAAAGTGCTTGGTGAAGTTGGTATTTAATAGGGATTGTATCTCAGCTGATTATCTTGCCTGGAGAGAGCATAGGTCTCTCTGGCCGATGTCAGCGCCACTTGTTTTTGGAACAGTAGAGCCTTCAGTCTGCTCAGCTTGTCATAATTTACATTAGTAGTATCAATATGAGGCCACTGCTATTTCTTACTTATTGTGTGTGGGGTAGAATAGAACACCTCCACAACAAATTACAATTTGGAGGACCAAAATTGAGTAGGCAATTCCTGGGCTCGTTCTGCCGCAGCTCTGATCGCTCAGGACCACATAACTTCCATTTGGAAGTATATGAAATGCTGGACTAATCAAAGGGACAGGAGTACCCTTCAGAAAGCATGTTAAGTTTGCGAACACCGCATTGTAGAAACCATGAAGTGGCACCTGTTTGCAGATCATTGAATGATTAACCGTAGTCCCGCATTTGCTTCTGCTCAGAAAGACCTTTGTTTTGAAGTTCAGACATTTGAGTTCAAAAGGCAATTTCCACTCTTCTTTTATATAGCTATCTCTTAGCCGCTTGTATCTGCCCACAGCAAAATGTTTCAAACATTTTGTGAAACTAAAGATGGAAATTGGCAGATTTATAATGCCATGTATGAACCATACTGTTGATGGACTTTCTGCTATGGTGAAAGACAGCTTTTCTAACTTTTCTATGATGAGCATTGTGTAAGTCGCTTTCTTTTTAGCCATTACTACTGTTGATGTATTTCTATGGGATGCAGCCATTTTTCAGAATCTGTAATGTCCTACCCAACTGCATGATGGAATGCAGCTGACTTGGCCCGTGGTGTAAAAAGGACATGTCATTTTGAATGATGTCAATTGCGGAAGACACTATGGGGGTCATTCTGACCCGGGCGGGAACCGCCAAATTGCCGCCCCGCGGTCAAAAGACCGCGGAGGCCATTCTGACTTTCCCGCTGGGCCGGCGGGCGCCCGCCAAGAGAGCGCCCGCCGGCCCAGCGGGAAAGGCCCTGCAACACCGAAGCCGGCTCCGAATGGAGCCGGCGGTGTTGCAGGGGTGCGACGGGTGCAGTTGCACCCGTCGCGATTGCTGGGGCCCTGTTAGGGGGCCCCTGCACTGCCCATGCCAGTGGCATGGGCAGTGCAGGGGCCCCCAGGGGCCCCATGACACCCGTTCCCGCCATCCTGTTCCTGGCGGTAAAAACCGCCAGAAACAGGCTGTCGGGAAGGGGGTCGGAATCCCCATGGCGGCGCTGCTTGCAGCGCCGCCATGGAGGATTCTCCCAGCCGGGGGTATTCCGGCGGGAAACCGCCGGCTGGGCGACCGCGGCTGTACTGCCGCGGTCGGAATGCCTAATGAAGCACCGCCGGCCTGTTGGCGGTGCTTCCGTGGACATCCACCCTGGCGGTCTATGACCGCCAGGGTTGGAATGAGGGCCTATGGCCCTCATTATGACATTGGCGGTAAATACAGAATACTGCTGTAGTGACTGCTGCCAACATATCGCCGCGGAGGTGAACATCCATCTGCCAGGTTATGACACATACACACAATACCAACAAAAAACAGTCACAACCACAAATCAGCCACACCAACTGAACGAGATAAACTGTCAGAATTACCACCCCTACCGTTACGGCACCAAAACGATGCCCTCCAAATAATGACCCACGAATCACCACAGCAGACAGTCAACAGCGGTGATCCAGTGGTGGTGCACACCACTGCGGCAGAAATGGCCACCCAAAAACAAAACAAGACATCATTGGCCGGAACAAAATATCCAACACCTACCACAAATACACACACTCCAGACACACCCAACAGCACTATAAAACACACCCTCACAACACCCACAAACCTTTGCAAACATGAGGAGACCGCTACACCTTGCCACTCCAATTCCAGAGAGAACTGCAAACACATACCAAAACTACCCACTCACCTGTCACACACCACACACCCCACGACATCACACATCACCCTCTGTACAACACACACACCACAAGCACCATGTCCCCACAAAGGCACCCCCGTTTCACTGATCAGGAATTGCGTGTCATGGTTGAGGAAATAGGGTAGAGCCACAGGTGTTTGGAGCACAGGTACAGCAGATCTTCATTGCCACGAAGATGGAGCTATGGTGGAGAATCGTGGACAGGGTGAACGCCATGGGAAAACATCCACGCACAAGGGATGACATTCGGAAGAGGTGGAACGACCTACGGGGGAAGGTGCATTCCATAGCAGCAAGGAACCAGCTCGCCATCAGGAGGACTGGTAGTTGATCCCCACCTCCTCCCCCACAGCTGACAGCATGGAAGGAGCAAGTCTTGGCAATACTGCATCCTGAGGGACTCACTGGAGTAGCCAGAGGACTGGACACTGGTGAGTCACCATTAACAACATATCACCCCTCCATACTTGCATGCCATCTCAACCCCTCACCCTGACTCCCTTTACCCCACTCCATCTCACACAGTGCTCCACCCCAATTACCACACCTAAATGGCAATCCCTGCATGCCATATCCACTGCAAGCACATCTCTTCCAGCTCTGCATGCACACCCACCACCAATGCATGCACAGCATGTAGAACTACCAATCTCACAATCCATCACCACACACTACCAAAGGTGGGAGGACAACGCCATTATCACTGGGAAAGCTGTGGAATATGTAACAGACAAGTACCCTAACACATCACTTACATCCCCACAGGTGCCCCAGCCAATGTCAGTGGCAAGGAGGTACCACGGCTACCCAGTCCCCCAACGGAAGATGTCCTCAGTGATGACAGCAACTCTGGATGTCCTGGGACCACTGGTCAGTCGGCTACCCCATCCCACAGCCAGTCCACTACAGAGCCCCCCCCTGAATCTAACACCACAGCAGCCAGCCAACGCCCTCAGACCTCTGTCCTCAGGACACGTCAATCAGTATTGTGCCCACCTGTACAGGGGCCCGAGTCAGCACCTCACAGGCAAGACAATGCGGGTCCTGGTGTCAGTGGGGGTGGGCACACCGTTCAGGGGACACAGGTACTGGGGGCCAGGGACAGTCGGAGGACAGCTGTGCACCAGGGGGAGGACTGGCCCAGGGAACCGACTGCCCAGGAGGCACTCACAAATGTCCTGGGGTCATACCAACAATCCCAGGGCAGGATAGGTCAGGTGTTAAACATCATGCAGGAGAACCAGCGGCTGCAAGAGGAACACCATGAGGAGGTCATGTAACAATTGCAGGCCTTGAATACCACGATGGCCTCCATTGCAGGGGTGCTGGGTAACATGGCCAACATCATGTGGGAGTACACAGCACACCAGCGGGCCCCTACCACTAGCCAGTGTACTGATCATCCCTCCTAGTGGACAGGAGGCCCTGCTACAGGATCCACAGGCCACCAGCACCCGTGCCTGCAGAAGGTGAACCACCCTGCAAACGTTCTGTGCGACCCAGAGAGATACTAGAGATAGTTACCAAGACCACAGCCAGGAAATGAGCCCCTCCAGGATGTCCCCCTTGTGTTCCACTGTGTCACCATGTCCACTTTGAACTGCCATTGCTCCTCTTCCTATGGCCCTTTGAACACTGGACGTTTCCCAACCATCACCCCACCCTATTTCACTTTCTATTGTAAACCCAATTTATTAATAAACATGGACACAACTTGAGTAATAGAGCTTTATCTGAGGGACATGCACAATGTATTTGACTGTATTGAACTGCATGATCCTGTGCAAAATGTCCTGTAATGTGTTCATCCATCCTACATATGTGTCTCAGCAACCTGTACACATCACAGCATTATACTGTTGTAACCACACCAACATCTGCAATAAGGGAAGGCATATGTGACAGTCAGTTGGAATCCCAAGGTAGAGACTGGCATTATACTACAGCCACACAGCACAACACTTGAATGGAGAGATGTATAGTTCAACAGTCTTACCTGAGTGTCATTGGATGTACTGGTCAGCAGGGCACACCATCTGGACATTGAGTGAGTGGAAACTCTTCCTATTACTGTACACCTGTTCATTGGCCCTGGGGGGGACTATCAGTGGCCCCAATCACATGTGATTTGTGTCCCATTGCACAGAATCCAGCCTTCACAGTGGATAAATCATCAACCTGGGGGAATGCGATGTAGCTGCACATGTGTTTGAGCAAGGCAGCCAAAACCCTTGCAAGCACAATCGAGAACACTGTCACCTGGAAAGAGCCTGTTGCTAGGAAATGGAGCACTGAGAGTATCTGCACAAGAGGGGGTATCATTGTGGAGCAACAGATAACAGATGCAGCAATGCAATGCCTTCCTGGAGGGCATTCACAGTGGCTTGGCGGCCCTACAGAGATCGTTTCAGGCTCTGGCCTCCTCTCTGATGGCAGCCAGTGTCCCTGTTTCTTTCGTCCCCCCCTCCAACTACCTCTTCCCAGTCCCAGTCTCCTCCCCCCCAACCCATCCCATGCACACATTCTGACAAGCATGCACCCAAAACAACAGACAAGTCTCGCACAGACAAACACAGGCAGCACACTACAGTCCACAGGCCTACAGTTGCACACACACAATAACAGCCACCATCTCCCCCTCCTCCTCTCCCCTCACAGTCACATCAGCACTCACACCTGCATGCACAGCATCAACAGTCCCAGATCCTGCCACCTGCACAGCCTTGCCCACAGTCACCACAACAGCAGACCCGCAGACATGCACCCCACCCACCATATGCGCAGTCACCACCACCACCATCACCATCTCGTGCAGCACACCTACCTCACTTGCAGAAACCACCAGAGCATCCATCCACATGTCCTTTTTTACTTTCCCACCCTGTCTGCCCCCCTCCAAAGACACAAACTCTCCCACTTAGACCCCCAACAGCCATCCACCTCGCACAGGCACACTGTCCATGCACCTGCACCCAAGTCCAGCACACCTCCTCCTTCTACAACCACTCCCTCTACCTCCACTTCCATACCTCCTCTCACACCCGCCCCATTGGTCCTAAGAAGCTTTTCCTTTCCCACCTTGACCTCTTCCCTACCCCTCCCTCCGTCCTGCCCGTAAGAGGAAAGTCCCACCCCCTAGCCCAGTACCTCCAGCACCAAATCAAGTCCTATTCCTCCCCCTAAGACTCCAGCTACCACTGAAGGGCCCAAAAGTGGCACTCCGGCCCCCCCACCCCAAGCCCACTCCTCTACCCCCTAAACAGAAGGGCAAAGACCACACCCCCTCCAAAACCCAAGTCAAAGGACCCGCTACCAAAAAGAAACCCTGCTTGCCCCCTGAGGTGCCTGCCTATTTCCGACATGATTCCCCTGCCCATTGGAGTCCCCTTGTTGTCAGGCATCAAGTTGGGCCCTTGGACATTGCCCTTTGGCCATATGTAGACTTTGGACTGGCGAATGGTCCTGCTTGTATATATGTACTTTCTAATTTTTAAGCTTTACGCTCGTTCTACAATATGATTACAGTGGTTGAACCAGAGGTATGTGTCTTAGCGTTCTTTGCTACTGGGTTATTTTGCTGTTGATTTACACTGCAGATTGTTCTGGTTGTGTGGTGTGTGTTGTGCATGTGTGTGTCACTTTCCACTCCCTCCCTCCCTTGTGTGCTAGGCGGCTGTACTCACCGTCGTCGTCTTTGTCTGCGTTGGTGCGCCTGATGGCCTTGGCGTGGTACAGCATCGGGAAGACTTCCAGTTCTGGTTCTATGGCAGGCGTGGACTTCTGTGTGTCCCTGGAGGTGAGTGTCTCCTTTTATATGATGTGTTCCCGCCAGGCTTTTGTTGGCTTTGCTAGCGCCCTGGAAATCCTTGCGGTGTGCTATGTCATAATATGGTGGGTGGATCCTTGTCTTCCACCTGCCTGGAGATTGCTTCCGCCATGTGCAGTGGTCGTACCGCACTGGGAGTTGGGGTGGTACATTGGCTGTCTATAGGAGGGATCGCTGCCATGGTCATAATTTGGAGGTCATTACCGCTGGCGTGGCGGTTACCTGACTGCCAATGTCATAATGACAGCCTATGTTATTAAGTGTGTCTATTCTGTTGGATAGAGTATTCATGCCATTATCAACAACAGCTAAAGCCTTTTCGATATTTTCCTTATCTATCTGCCTTAAACTTGAAGCTGCTTCCGTTTGGAAAAGTTTCCATATTTCATTGTATATGGCATACAGGAATCATTTTGAGCATGGTTTTCTTAGACCTAGCAAGAAATCCTGCAAGTTTATTTCCTCTGATAGGAGGCTAAGATGTTCCTTAACTGCTGCTATGGTGTTAGTGCATAACCACTGTTGGCACAGTTTACCTACATTGTATCAGTTAACTATACCCGAATGTTGACCTGAGACATAGCAAGGGTTCGGCCGGCTAATCTTGAAACCCCCTGAGGAATTAACAAAACACGCCTGACACTGATTTGTGTCTATTGGCAACAATACCCACCACTGGGATTTGAATTTGTGGAATTATAAGTACCATCCTGAACCCAAGCACTCCGTTCTTCCTCTGTGACATTTAGGAAAGTTTGCCAATCAGTAAATTTAGCTGGTGTGGGGATAATGGGCACATTCATTGCCTTTATTTTTGCTAACCCTAGGCAGGATGTTTGTTGAACTGTGTCATTTAAAAATACAATTTGTACCAGAATAAGGCATTCTCTAAACAAAGCTTCCCTCCCCTTAATTTGCCAATCTTGTGTTCCCCTTACACTTTTCACATCAATAGTGCTCTTCCAGTATTCATAACCTTCAACAGCAAGCCGAGAAACAAAGGCATCTGAATAGATTAATTTGGTGTCAGTTAGCAAAATCTTCCGCATTTTGGATGGTGATAGCTTGAAATAATATGACTGCATTTGTATTGTCATGCCTAGAAATATATGCAAATTTGTCTATATATGTTTTGGGGCTCCCCAAAGGTGGAGTTAAACAATGTTCCCACTGTGTGTAATTAAATACTGATCCATGTCTCATTGCTCGACGCAGATAGTAATGTCCCCAATGATTATAACAGAACATTTCCCCATAATTTACTGTATTCATATATACACCATCACTTTCAAATACAATGTAATTCTGCAGCTCAGCAAGCATAGAATCAACTGTTTTAACATCCCAGTCATCAGAAACACTACCAGGTGTAATTAAATCAGTCATGGAAATTTTTAATACATAAGGATTTTGGATAACCTCAGCAGGTCCATATATATCAAAAATAACTTTATCTCAAACAGTCCCATCTGGAATTGGTACTGCTGAAATGTTCACATGGGGCAAGTCTTTTCCGACCTTATCTGAGTTAAAATAGGGTGTTAAGACTTCATCCATTGGCTCGACAGAAGAGCGTTCAGGAAAATAATGATCATTTATCAAAAGAAAAATAAACAGTCACAAAACGAATCCACAACAGAAAAGCAAGCAATGTCAGTAGTATCCATAGATAATTCCATGGATAAAACAAATAGTTATTTTTAAGGCACATGTACAGCTTATGTGTCTTTGAAACAGTTTCAGTTGCAGGTGCAGATGAAGTGGAAGAAAAGTCATCTAGGTTGATGGAAAAAAACAGAAACATTCTCTGCGAACACAGGAGCCAGAACCGTACTTGTGAATGGGTCCACTTCGTGTGGAGGTTAATAGTAGATGGTGTTGTCAGTTTGTGTTGCTTTGGAGTAGGAGACAGCCACATCTTGGACAGTGCTTATCTGTGAAGTGGTAACATGAATCAACAGAAGCTCATACTCCACTCTCCCCATGCTCGAGGATGCATTTGTAGCATCGGTGTACATGCTGGTATATTCAGAAGTGTGGTTCTTTCTTCTTTGAAGAGATATATCCTTTTGGGTAGTAAGAGAGGACCGGGACTACCCAAGGGACCGCTGGGTTTACTGCGTGATAGGCCACATGTTGCCATTTGATGCTGTTGATGGAGACAAATCTGTTCCCTTTGGAATCTGGCAGCGGTGGTAGGATGACAGTTCTGGTGCATTTTATTCCCAGGACTAGAACCGGTACTCTGTAAGATGGGCCGAATTCCTTCTTCACAACAATCTTGTCATGAACCATATCCCTTACCTTAAGAATCCAGCCTGTAGAAGTTGTTGGCAAATCCCTTATTCAGTCAGTCAGTCAAAATTACTTTATTGCGGCTGGCCACCATAAAAGCACATCATAAAAAAGAATAACTATATACTTAACATATACTTATAAAACATAATTGAGGTAAAATTGTTCGACAATACATCGCCATTGGATAAGAAGCGCAACACTGTACACATACATGTAAAACATAATTGAGTTAAAATTGATCAACACTCTCCATTAGGTAAGAAGTGCAACACTGTACAAGTCTCAAGGCATTAGTCAGAGTTGGCCGATTGCAAATACCTTCTGCGAATACACTATGAGGTGAATAAGAATCTTGTAACCGAGAAAACAATTGGTTTCCAAGCATTCGTTTTTAAAATTTTAAGTGCCTGTCCATAATGCCTACTACCCAAACGTCTACAAATTGGAAGCAACCATTTCTTTCTTGGGTGGGTATAAATTTTACAGAAGAAAAAAACCTGGTCCTTAGACTCCCCACCTGTCCCACAAACCAGACAGGTAGAATACAGAGAATTATTGCCACTCCTCCACTTACTTGTAAATCCACGTAGGGGCAATGAATTATGCCTAAACTGTACAAAAAGTTTGCATGCCAACGCAGGTGAATCTCATCTAAAAAGGATTCATGTCCATAGTGATCCTTAAACTTTAAGAATCTTTGGACCAATGGGCCTAAAGAACTGTTCTCTAAAATCTTCAACAGTCTAAAATGCTTATATGAAACTGAAAGGTCTCTCTTTGACAATAACTGGTAGGCCACCGCAGGTTCCTCCCACAACCTGGTTTTGCTCAATTTGGCCAAAGTATCCCTAATGTAACACAAACAAGGAAGGTTTCCTACCCCCGTAGGCCCATCATTTCTTCCAATCCTCACATACATGATTCTAATTCCGGAGTGGCCCAAAGTCTCCTCCAGAATAGTAGAAGTGTTCTGAGCCCCAGATCTTCAGTAATTGGTCTTATTCCCAGATCAAGCCTCAACTGAATTAAAGGTGTGCTTGATGGAAGCATAATAGCTGCCTAAGAAAACCATTCTCAAGCTTTTGCATCCCAGTCCCTACTTTATGTCCCCAAAGTTCTGCCCCATACAGACCCACCCACAATGCTTGTGATCTGTGTATTTCAACTACAGGGCTGACTGGATTAAAAAAAATAATCTTTAGAGGTCCTTACCAAGCCGTAAGTGAACTGGGCCAATCTAAGCTTTTGCCTATCAATGTGTAGGGACCAATCCATGCTCTCCCCAAGTAGCACCCCTATGTATTCAAATGTCTTCACCCTCACCAAAAAGACCCCATTCAGCTTCGGGCCTGGGCGAGTTGTTGGAGTAGTATTGCAAAACCCTTAGTACTAAAGTGACAGCACGTGGGATGAATTATCATCACAAAATTGTTGAAGCTCCTGTGAGACAGTGAGACATTCGTTTATGCCAAAAGGCGTGTCTGCTGCCACCATATAAGGGCCATCTAGATCTGGGACATACATAGGTATCCCAAAGAAGACATCATAAGGAGTGCGTTGTCCCAAGGACCGTTTTGGCAGATTATTCAGTGCTCTCTGGACCCCATTTAGGTGATGAAGCCAATTGCGGCCTGAACCTAATACTCTAGCTGTTAAGGATTGCGTTAGGTCACGATTCCTCCTCTCCACAACAGAATTACCCTTGTGATGATATGTGGAACAAAAATGGAGTTCAACACCCATCATCCTCAGGGTGTCCCTGAGTGCCCTAGAGGCAAAAGTAGGGCCCTGGTTCGAGTGGCATGCTGCAACTGCATATGTACCAATAAAGACCAGCAAGTCTTTTAGAACAGTTTGAGCATCAGCCGACCGCTGTGGCCATAGAATCTAGAACAAGGAGTCTAGAACAAGAATCAACAATGACTTAGAGGTATTTGTATTCACCATCAGGATGTAAGGGACCACAATGGTCTAAGTACACACATTGTAGTGGCCTGTTGGACACTAAGAGGGATGTCTGCAGTGGGCGTTTGATATTGGAGCCCTTTATTTGCTGGCAAATGTTGCAGCAAAGGACATATTGCTTGGTCTGTCTGTATAGACCTGGCCACCATAAGCAGTTCTGTAAGACTGATATTTTGGCTGCAACACCAGCATGAGCAGATGCAACACCATCATGCACTGCTTTAATGAGATCTAATCTCTGGTCCTGGTTGGGGATTACTTGATCTCCAACCTCAGGAATTGTCAGAAAGGCAACATTCTGTGCATTGATATGGTAGGAATATTTAGTAGGGTATGCTTTCGGAAGAGGCTTGTCTTCACCTGAAGCTTTCACAGCAGCCTGAATTTCATTATCCAATCTCGTGTGGAAATAAGTCACGGCAGCAACAGAAGCCGTAGCTACTGCAGATTTGGCCACTTCATCAGCCAATGTGTTTCCAACAATGTATACTCCTACACATTGGTGGCCCAGTCTATGTACTACATGAGCAACTTGTAGCTTATCCTTAAGATCAGCCACCCTCCCTACAGATTTCTGTGTTTTATGGTGTTCCCCTTTGAGTCTCTGAACCTGTTCAACCGCCAATGATCAAGATAATCATTTTAGGACACAGTAGTCCGGATCACACACAATCAAGGAGAGTTGTCCTGGATCCACATGTTCCAGTGCCAGGATAAGAGCTTTAAACTCAGCCAACTGTGCTGTGCTGTCCCCCAGGATCTGCTTGTAGGTATTCTAAGGGTGAAATACACCATTGTTCATCAATCTGCCCACAGCTGCGCAAATGGCTGAGTTTTGTACCTACAGGTGGTTGTGCAGAACCATCAGTGTAAATGACAGTCTGGTATCAGTGGCAAAATGTTAAAAGGCACGATGTACTCCTGTTCATATTGGAAAAATTCTTGTGTTTGAAGTTTGGGTCAAGGATGTTGTCAACATCAGTGGCAGTCAAGGAGGTTGACCATTGACTCGAACGTCGGTGTAGTGCTTTAGTGTAGGAGGCTGGCCTGGTTTGTAGTGGGTACCTAAGGTACTTACACTTTATACCAGGTCCAGTTATCCCTTATTAGTGCAGGCTGTCTAGAGGTAGCTGTAGGCAGAGCAGCCAAGGCTGAACTAGGAGACATGCAAAGCTCTTGCAATACCACTACAGTCACACAGTACTCACACACAAGAAAGACAATACTCTTTCAAAAATAAAGGTACTTTATTTTAGTGACACATTGCCAAATATATCTTAGATGCTATACTCCCTTAGGAGGTAAGTATTATACATACAATATACACTAGTAACCAAAATCAGGTAAGTAAACAATCATAAAATAGTGCAAATAGTGCAAAACACCATAGGTTACAATGGGCTTAAAGGGAACACAAACCATATACTAAAATAGTGGAATGCGAATGTTGGTTTCCCACTTAGCAAGAGTAGTGTGTAGAGGGGCGCTGGGAGTGTAAGAAAACCCCAAAGCTAAGTAAAGTACCCCACCCCAGAGCCCAGGAGAACAGGAGTAAAGTACAGCACGTTTCCTCAGAACACACTATAAGTTGTGATAAAGAATTATGCAAAAACTAAGCAAGACTGAAAGACACCAATGATGGATTCCTGGAACTGAAGACCTGTGGAGAGAGGAGACCAAGTCCAAGAGCTGCTAACCCGGATGAAGGTGCAAAAGTAAAACCTCCAGTTGGAAGAAAAAGTGAGAGATGCACCAAAGAAGACAGCTCTGGGTTCCTGCTTGATGCAAGAGATGTCCCACGTCAAAGAGATGAACGCAGGCTGGTTTTCGTCATTGGATTCCGCCAACCAACCTTGGCTCATGCAAGAAATGCGTTTGGCGGGAAAAGGTGTTACCCGGGCCCAGGAGGGATCTGGAGGTCTCAACTCATACTGCGGAGACAGAGGGGGGGTCTCAGAAATTCAGAGAGCCCTCAGAAGACCAGGCAGCACCCACAGGGATTCCAGGACATGGGGACAAAGGAGTTGAAAATCGCAGTTGTAGCATCACTACACAAAGGGATCCCACACCCCCGGAGAACAACTCGGGGAGCTGAGCGTTGCAGGATAGAGTGCTGGGACCTGGGCAAGGCTGTGCACGAAGGATTCTTCGGAGAAGCGCACAGAAGCTCTAGGAGCTTAGGGTACTGTCTGGCATGGGGAGGCAAGCTCTTACCTCCACCAATTTTGGACAGTTGGACCTTTGGACAGTCAGGGGTTGCTTCAGTCTACCTCCTGTGTTCCAGGATCTGCGCTCATTGTCAGGAGAGGTGACCCAGAGTTCGATCATTGCTGCAGAGGGGTGCCTGCTGAAGCAGAGAAGTGACTCTGTCACTCCACGGGAGAGTCCTTTGGTCCTTCTGTCACGATCTGCACAATGCTTCTCACATTTGACTGAAGGATTTGAAAGAGCACCCGGTCTTCTGCTGGTTCTGTATAGACCTAGATAGGGGCGACCCTTTCAAGTAGCCACGGTGCTGCTTGACAGGAAACGCCTAAGCAGACCGTACCTTCTAGAAGGAGTCCCAGAGGAAAAAAAAAACACAATTATGGGAAACAAACTCAAAACAGGAACTCCTGAAAAAGAAGAAAAAACAGGACTGAAAAAAAGAAAAAAGAGAAAAAATCACAATCAGCGCAACAGGAACTGGAGAAAACACAACGAACAGGAGCGAAGATCACCACCAAGAGGAAGTGTTTGCAACGCCAAGCAGATCAGGACTGAGTGACTTATATACTGGAAGACAGGAAGTGACAATACAGGAAAGAGAAACAACACCATTAAGCGCGGCATCAAAGTAGGTCCCATCCCCGAGGCCCCAGGTTTGTCAGGGTAACAGGAATAAAAAAAGGCGAACCAATTGGGGGGCATGGACGGAGGAGGCATCCTCCCAAGAGCAGTCACTGAGGGGATATCCCTTCCAGTGAATCAAAAATTGCAGTTTGTTCTGAGAAAATCAGGAATCACAGATTTCCTGCACTTCATATTCAGGATGGCCGTCCACAGAAAGAGGAGGAGGTCATTGAAAATGTTGGTTGTACAGATTGGGAATGAAAGGTTTTAACTGGGACATGTGAAAAACAGGATGAAGCTTCCAGATATGAGGCAACCTTAGTCAAACAGCAACAGGATTCACCACTTTCAGGATCCGAAAGGGTCCAAAAAAACAAGGTTTGAATTTATTGAGAGAAAACCGAGAAGGTAGAAATCTGGAGGAAAGCCACACCTTGTGTCCTACTTGATATGAGGATGCCGTCTGCCGTTGATGATCCACCTTCCGTTTCATTGCTTGTTTAGAAGCTAAAAGAGTGGTATGGATTAGGCTATGGATTTGGCAGGTTCGTCGTGCAAAAGGAGGGACTGCAGGAACAAGCAAAGTATTCCAAGGAATAGTGGACATGGCCCTAGGATGGAAACCATAGGTGCAATAAAAAGGTGTTGCACTGGCTGCACTATATACTGTATTGTTATAGGAGAATTCAGCAAGGGCAAGAAAATCCAACCAATTACTTTGAGTGGCAGTACAGTAACATCTCAGATATTGTTGAAGTTCCTGATTCACACGTTCATTCTGACCATTGGTTTGTGGATGAAAACCAGAGGACAAGGACACATCAATATTTAATAAGGCTCAAAAAGCTCTCCAAAATCGGGACATATATTGTGGCTCTCTATCCAAAATGACCTCTTGTGGAAGACCATGGAGACGAAAAATGTCTTGCATGAATATGCAACTCATTTCAAGGTGCTGTTGGTAATTTCTTTAGGGTTGTGAAATGCACCATCTTGGTGAAGGAATCAACAGTTACCATAATGACATGATTACCAGAAGAAGACTGTAAGGAACAAATGAAATCTGTGGAAAGGGTACACCAAGGAGCTAAAGGAACAGGTAAAGGCATTAATAAACCTGCTGGTTTAGTTCTGGGTATCTTGGTCTGGGCGCATACTGGACATGCTGAGACATAGGTTTACGTATCATTCTTAAGGGAAGGCCACCAAAAAGATCGTTGGAGCAGCTCCTGGGTCTTCTTGATTCCTCGATGCCCAGCTATCAGAGAATCATAACACATTTGTAATGCCTCGGTCTGTACTTTTTTAGTGGGTAAGAAAAGGGTCTTTTGATGATAGAAGTAGTCTTGTTCCTTTTGTAAGAGGGTGTCACTTTATTCCACTCTCAAGTGGAAGGAACTGGTACTCAGATTTAGGGCGATCTAGAAAAGATTGAGTAACCCCTATGATTCTACTGGACTCAATGATATGTGGAGAGGAGGTATTGGCGATGTCAGGATATCGACGGGATAATGCATCTGCCACTAAATTTTGGGACCCAGGTATGTAAGTTATCACAAAATCATACTGGCTAAAAAGGAAGGCTCATCTTGCTTGACGACTATTACGGTACTGGAAGCTGTGAAGACATTGTAAATTGCGGTGGTAAGTCCTGGCTTCAAAAGGCTCTCTAGTGCCCATTCAAATCAAATCAAATCATTAACATTTATAAAGCGCGCTACTCACCCGTGCGGGTCTCAAGGCGCTAGGGGAAAAGGGGGGGTTATCGCTGCTCGAACAGCCAGGTCTTTAGGAGTCTCCGGAAAGCGGAGTGGTCCTGGGTGGTCCTGAGGCTGGTGGGGAGGGAGTTCCAGGTCTTGGCCGCCAGGAAGGAGAAAGATCTCCCACCTGCCGTGGAGCGGCGGATGCGAGGGACAGCAGCGAGTGCGAGGCCAGAGGAGCGGAGGAGGCGGGTGGGGACGTAGAAGCTGAGGCGTCTGTTGAGGTATTCCGGTCCCTTGTCGTGGAGGGCTTTGTGTGCGTGGGTGAGAAGTCGGAAGGTGATCCTTTTGCTGACTGGGAGCCAATGCAGGTGGCTCAGGTGTGCGGAGATGTGGCTGCTGCGGGGTACGTCGAGGATGAGGCGGGCCGAGGCGTTTTGAATGCGTTGCAGGCGATTTTGGAGTTTGGCTGTGGTCCCGGCGTAGAGGGTGTTGCCGTAGTCCAGGCGGCTTGTGACGAGGGCGTGGGTCACGGTTTTTCTGGTGTCGGCGGGGATCCAGCGGAAGATCTTGCGGAGCATGCGGAGGGTGAGGAAGCAGGCGGAGCACACGGCGTTGACTTGCTTGGTCATGGTGAGAAGAGGGTCCAAGATGAAGCCGAGGTTGCGGGCGTGGTCTGTGGGGGTCGGTGCGGTGCCGAGGGACGTGGGCCACCAGGAGTCGTACCAGGCGGACGGGGTGTTGCCGAGGATGAGGACTTCCGTTTTTTCAGAGTTCAGCTTTAGGCGGCTGAGCCTCATCCAATTTGCGACGTCCTTCATACCCTCTTGTAGGTTGGTCTTGGCGCTGGCGGGGTCCTTGGTGAGGGAGAGTATAAGTTGGGTGTCGTCGGCGTAGGAGGTGATGATGATGTCGTGCTTGCGTACGATGTTGGCGAGGGGGCTCATGTAGACATTGAAGAGTGTCGGGCTGAGTGATGAGCCTTGAGGTATGCCGCAGATGATCTCGGTGGGTTCTGAGCGAAACGGAGGGAGGTAAACTCTTTGGGAACGGTTTGCGAGGAAGGAGGCGATCCAGTCCAGGGCCTGGCCTTGGATCCCGGTGGAGCGGAGGCGGGTGATTAGGGTGCGGTGACAGACGGTGTCAAAGGCAGCCGAGAGGTCGAGGAGAATGAGGGCGACTGTTTCTCCGTTGTCCATCAGGGTTCTGATGTCGTCTGTGACTGAGATGAGGGCGGTTTCAGTGCTGTGGTTGGTTCGGAATCCGGTTTGTGAAGGGTCGAGCAGGTTGTTGTCTTACAGGAAGGTGGTCAGCTGTTTGTTGACGGTCTTCTCTATTACCTTGGCTGGGAAAGGCAGAAGAGAGATGGGGCGGAAGTTGTTCAGGTCGCTCGGGTCAGCCGTAGGTTTCTTTAGTAGGGTGTTGACTTCGGCGTGTTTCCAGCATTCGGGGAAGGTAGCAGAAGAAAAAGAAGAGTTGATGACGGTCTGGAGGTGTGGGGCGATGATGTCGTCGGCTTTGTTAAAGATGAAGTGCGGGCAGGGGTCCGAAGGGGCGCCGGAGTGGATAGAGTTCATGATGGATTTGGTTTCTTCCGTGTTGATGTGGGTCCAGTTGTTGAGGGTGATGGCCGGGGATGCGGGTTCGGTGGTGTTTGGTTGGGTCTGGTGTTCGAAGCTGTCGTGGAGGTCGCTGATCTTGCGATGGAAGAAAGTGGCGAGGGATTCGCACAAATCCTGTGAGGGCGTGACGGCGTTGGCGTTGGCGCTGGGGCTGGAGAACTCCTTGATGATGCTGAAGAGTTCTCTGCTGTTGTGGCTGTTTTTGTCCAGTCTGTCGGTGAAAAAGTTCCTTTTGGCAGCGCGGACCAGGTGGTGATGTTCGCGGGTAGCGTTCTTGAGGGCGGTCATGTTGTCAGCGGTGTGGTCCTTGCGCCAGGCTTTCTCAAGGGCGCGACAAGTTTTCTTTGATTCTTTGAGGGTGTCAGAGAACCAGAGAGGTTTTTTGGTGTTGGTCTGTCGATGCGTGTGTTTGAGGGGAGCAAGGTTTTCTGCGCAGTTGGAGATCCAGTTTGTGAGGTTGAGGGCTGCGTTGTTGGGGTCGGTGGTGAGGGTGGGTTGGTTGGCGGCGAGTGCGGAGAAGAGTTGCTCTTCAGGGATCTTGTTCCACTGTCGACGAGGGATGGGTTGAGTGCGGAGGTGGCGGGTCTCGCGTCGGAATGTGAAGTGGACGCAGCTGTGGTCGGTCCAGTGTAGGGCGGAGGTGTGGCTGAAGAAGACGTGTTTGCTGGCGGAGAAGATAGGGTCGAGCGTGTGTCCGGCGATGTGGGTGGCGGTGTTCACCAGTTGTTTGAGGCCGAGGTTGGCGAGCTTGTCAAGCAGGTTGGTGGTGTTGGGGTTGTTGTTTTGTTCCAGATGGAAGTTGAGGTCGCCTAGGAGGATGTAGTCCGGTGAGGCGAGGGCGTGCGGGGAGATGAAGTCGGCGATGGCATCGCTGAAAGGGGCGCGTGGTCCGGGAGGACTGTAGACGAGGGATCCTCTGAGGGTGGTCCTCGGGTCGGTGCGAATCTGAAAATGCAGGTGTTCAGCGGCGAGAGGGGCGTCTTCGGTGGAGGTGGTGACGCTGATGGAGTCTTTGAAGACGATGGCGATCCCTCCTCCTACTTGGTTGGTGCGGTCTTTTCTGGAGATCTTGTAGCCTTCGGGGATGGCGGTGGCGATGTCTGGAGCAGAGGAGGCGTTCATCCAGGTCTCTTGATGAAGGCGACGTCCGGTGCTGTGGAGTCCAGGAGGTCCCACAGTTCAACGGCTTGTTTGTGGACGGAGCGAGCGTTGACTAGGATGCACTTGAGGTGGTTGATGGCGCTTGGGCTTGTGGTCTCCATTCTTTACATGCTACTTTGAGAGCAAGTAATTCTTGTTCCAGTACTGAGTAATTGCGTTCTGCTTCTGTCAGAATGTGAGAGAGATAGAAGATAGGGTGTTCCAACCTATCATCGTCTTGTTCTTGAAGTAGAACTGCACCTAAGGCTCTTTCAGACGCATCAGTCACTACTATGAATTTCTTAGTAGTATCAGGATGTTGCAAATTGGGTGCTTGAGTGAAGGACGTCTTTAACTCCTGAAAGGCCTGTTCAGCACTTTCGGTCCCAGAGAAATCCCTTCTTCAAATTTTCTTTTTTAAGAGTCTGGGTGATGAAACTTCGTTGGTGGGCATAATCCTGAATGAATCGTCGGTAGAAGTTTGAAAGCCCAAGAAAACATTGAGTTTCCTTTACAGAAGATGGAGAAGGCCAGTCTAGGTGTGTGGGTCCATGGATATTCCTGTTTGATTGATACTGAACTCCTGGTCTTGGGAAATTCACACTTCTCTGGTTTGCAATATAATTGGTTCCTTTTGAGTCTTTCCAAAACCTGTAGTACATGTTCAGTATGTTGCTCAGGATTACAGGAGTATATCAAGAAATCATCCAGATAGATTTCTATTTTGTGATTTAACAAGTCAGAAAGCACAGAATCCGTGAATCGTTGGAAAACAGAAGGTGCATTGGTCAATCCAAAAGGCATGACACAATATTCATATTGTCCGAATGGAGTGCGGAAGGCTGTTTTCCATTCATCTCCTTCCGTGATACGCAAAAGATGATAGGCACCTCTTAGATTTAATTTAGTGAGCATCTTGGTTCCATGGACGGCGTCCAGTATATCCTGAATTAAAGGTAAGGGATAACGATCTTTGATTGTTATTTTATTGAGTCTGCAAAAGTCGACACATGGACGCAGATCTTTTGTCTTCTTGGGAACTAAGTAAAGAGGAGCCCCAGCAGGAGACAAAGAAGGAGCAATTAACCCATTCTTTAAGTTGTCATCTAGGTATTCTTTGAGTACCTTCTTTTCTTGATCTGTCAAAGAATACATTCGACTAAATGGAACTACTTCATTTGGAACCAAAGGAATAGCACAGTCATAGATGGGATGAGGAGGTAAAATGGGATTACTAGGTTTCTGAAAGATGTCAAAGTATTCCTGGTAACACTCTGGTACTCCTTGAATCATATTTATAGTGTTATCGGTATTCTTAGATGACTGATAGAATTTTTGGGAAGAACAATATGAGTTAGTTGAATAGCAATTTTGCTGACAAAACTGAGATGTTTATGATATTTTTCTTGTTTCCCAATTGATATAGGGGTTGTGCCTGGTTAACCAAGGTATTCCTAAAATCATTGTGTGATTCGGTGAGGATATAAGATCAAAAGTAACATGTTCTTGGTGCCTTCCAAAATTCAAACAGAGTGTAGGAGTAGAAGCAATCACAGGTCCTGAGGTTAAAGGGGAGCCGTCTACCATGTGTACTTGCCCAGGGTTTTCTTTAGGAATATGTGGAACCCCTTATTCTTAGCCCAGGTCTCGTCTAAATAGATTCTACTGGCTCCGCTGTCTACAAGAGCAAAGAGTTGTTCTTCCTGACCGTGTGAACATAGTAATGTGACCAAAAGGATAAACAAGGTGGACATATTTTCTCTGGAGGAACATATTGACGGTACCTCATCTCCTTCCGCCTCTTTCCTCCTTACAGGGAAAGGGAGTTGGTGTTTCCCAAAGGTCTGGAAGGACGAACAGGGCCCTTCATCTTCTATCCTCCTTTTCAGACTCAGATAACGGACCACGGACAAGATCAATCTGCACGGGTTCTTCTGTAGAAGATGGAGAAGCTTCAGAATGGACGCCGTGAGTTCGCCGACTGATGGTACGATTAACACCAGGCTGATATGGTACTCGAGTTCTTCTTCTTTCCATCCTGCGCTCTCGTAGTCTATATTCAATGTTCATGGCTTGATCCACTAATTCCTTTAAGGAACAGGCTGGAGTAGAAAGTACTAACTCATCCTTGATTTCTTCATGCAGTCCGCGGCGGAGCAAGGTTACAAAGGTGCGTTCCACCCAAGAAGTTTCGGCTGCCAACTTTGAAACGGGTTATATACTGCAGAACGTCCGGATTGCCCTGCTGTATGTCACATAAGGCCTCCTCAGCCGCTGCTTCCAAACCAGACCTTCAAACATCTGTTTGAAAAGAAGAAGGCAGGATAATTATTCAGGACTGGATCTTCCGCGGTGACCAAGGGAGTTGCCCAAGCTAGTGCAGGCCCAGACAAGGAACTGATCCGATAACCCACCTTAGCCTTATCGGAAGAAAATTATTCACTGTAGCGGACAGAAGGCAAAGAAGAGCTTTATGGCATCCAGAAACTCCTTTATCTCCTGAGGATCCCCCGAATATCGAGGGGTAGCAGCAGATACGGGTGGTACGTCCATTGAATGGGAGGACAGGACTTGTCTTAGTGCAGTATTTTCAGCCTGCAATTGCTGTAACTCTTGAGTTTCTTGTTGGACTGTCTGCAGCATGGCTTGTGCATTTTCTACTACATCTCCCTGTGGTCCTTCCATGGTTGTCGCGCAACGCAGATTCTTTTGTCGTTGCAATCTGTCACGATCTGCACAATGCTTCTCACCTTTGACTGAAGGACCCGGTCTTCTGCTGGTTCTGGATAGACCTAGATAGGGGCAACCCTTTCTAGTATCCATGGTGCTGCTTGACAGGAAACGCCTAAGCAGATTGTACCCTCCAGAAGGCGTCCCAGAGGGAAAAAAAACTAAATTATGGGAAAAACCTCAAAACAGGAACTCCTGAAAAAGAAGAAAAAACAGGACTGAAAA
This sequence comes from Pleurodeles waltl, assembly GCF_031143425.1. Lineage (NCBI taxonomy): Eukaryota > Metazoa > Chordata > Amphibia > Caudata > Salamandridae > Pleurodeles > Pleurodeles waltl. Next base: position 754,850,390 of record NC_090449.1, on the reverse strand, counting down.
AAAGAGAAAAAAATCACAATCAGTGCAACAGGAACTGGAGAAAACACGATGAACAGGTGCGAAGATCACCACCAAGAGGAAGTGTTTGCAACACACAGCACTGAGTGACTTATATACTGGAAGACAGGAAGTGACAACACAGGAAAGAGAAACAACACCATCTTGGATTGGGAAAAGCCCATAGAAAATAATGGGAAAAAAGTATCAGTATAAGAGAAAAAGGCATGCTGGGAAAAAGGAACAGGAGAAGACAACATGGACCCCTGCAAGAAGACAGCATGGAAACCAGGAAGAAAGGAAAAAAAGACAAGTGGACAGAAAAACAGAGGAAAAAAAAAAAGAAAAAAAAAGAAACAGAGTCCACCACCGACAGGCAAAAGAAATATCACAAAAATAAGTAAGGATGACGCGACTGGGAGCATAAAACATGCTTCCTGAAATGCATTGTAAAAACTGGGCAAAAACGCAAAGGACGGCGCTCCGACAATCGGAGATGCGGTCCGACCGCGGTCAGAAAGAGAGACGCCGCGGTTAAGCGCTGCATCACACTTTCTATTGCAGGATGAAGACAGGCAGTCCTCACAGCGTGCACGGCCTGGAAACTGTTGCAGTTGCTGGGAAGGAGCTGGGGTTTTAGAGTTGCAGTAGCCATCTTGGATACTTTGTTGCAAGTTGTAGAGTTCCTAGAGCAGCTCTGCGGCTGATCTGATGGTAGAAGGTGAAGCAAAGGATGCAGAGGAGTCCTGCTGGAGTCTTGCAATCCGAATCTGAGGAAACACCCAGAGGAGAGACCCTAAATAGCCCTGAGAGGGCGATTGGTCACCTAACCAGGTAAGCACCTATCAGGAGAGGTCTCTGACATCACCTGCTGACACTTACCACTCAGATGCTCCCAGAGTTCCCTGACCATCCTGAAAACAAGATGGCAGAACCCTGGGACACTCTGGAGGAGCTCTGGGCACCACCCCTGGGGTGGTTATGGACAGGGGAGTGGTCACTCCCTTTTCCTTTGTCTAGTTTTGCACCAGAGCAGGGACTGGTGTCCCTGAACCGGTGTAGACTGGTTTGTGCAAGGAGGGCACCATCTGTGCCCGTCAAAGCATTTCCAGAGGCTCTGGGAGGATACCCCTCCCATGCCTGTAACACCTATTTCCAAAGGGAGAGGGTGTAACACCCCTCTCCCAAAAGAAATGCATTGTTCTGCCTTCCTGGGAGTGAGCTGCTCAAGCCCCAGGAGGGCAGAAGCCTGTCTGTGTGGTGACAGCAGCTGGGGCTACAGTGGAAACCTCAGAAGGCTGGTATGGCAGTACTGGGGGGCCATGATGGAGCCCCCAGAGTGCATGGGGTTGTGCAACCAATACTAGAATCAGTATTGGGGTACAATTCCCAGTTGTTAGAAACCTCACATGGCCATATTCAGGGTTACCATTGTGAAGCTACATATATATATATATATATTCACACTTAGAATGGTGTCCCCGCACTCACGAAGAGCGGGAAAATGGGCCAGGACGACGTGGGGCCACCTCTGCTAGTGTAGGGATGTCCTCACACACAGGTACTATGCACCTGGCCTTCAGGGTTAGATATATAGGTGACCTATAAGTGACCTGGTGCAGTGAAAATGGAAGTGAAACAGTAGTTACACTATTTCATTCAGGCTACGCTCCTTAGGGGTGGCAAACGAAATGCTGAAACCCATAAGGTTCTCCTGGAACCCCAATGCCCTGGGTACCTAGGTACCATATACTAGTGACTTATAAGGGGGTCCAGTATGCCAATTTGGAGTGGAATACTGTGTTGCCAGTATGTAAGTACACATTTGGAACCAGAGAGAGCATAAGCAGTGTGTTCAGTGACACGTCAAGCATACTGACAAAACAGTAAAACATACTGACATTTAGGCCGCAAACTATGAGCCCTGCGGTCCTAACTAGCGGGATCCCAGTGACACAGTAAAAACACACTGCCAAACAGGCCAAAAAATGGGTGTAACCATGCTAGAAAGAGTCTGCTTTCTCACATTTGGCATTAGGAACACTTTGGTTACAGCCTCTAAGGCCCGCACCGGGGTGACGACAATAATGCGTTTCCCTTGAGCAAGTGGCCTCTCTTTGATGACAGCCATCTGTACATCAGTCAGAAACATTTTTGTGGGTAAAAAGAGTTGTTCTGCATTGGAATATAAATGTGATTTGTATGCTGTGGGCACTGTGTCGACCTCATTAAAGTTGACATAGGTGAACCCATCGGCACCAGCAATTATTCTGATACCCTAATTTCTTTGGTTGTCACAAGTGTGTGTGTTGCTTGTAGCATATCTTGCTGCAATCCTCTAAGGATGATCGTGTGTTCAACTGTCCACTGTCTGCTTGAGAAGTCTGAGCATATTAAATCATAGAGTGCTTTTGATGTGTTCTGCATAATCTGGAATGTATGTTTTGCCAAAGTTAAAGAAACCAAATAAGGACTGCGGTTTCTTGTGTTTGGTGGTTGAAGTTGAACAAATTTTTCTAAAAAGGGAAGGGCCATGCTCTTGCCCTCATTCAATAACTCGTATACTAGGAATAATACACTGAGGAAGGCTATTTTAGTTTTCCTGAAATTGAATTTGTAGGCAAGGGCTGCGAATCCGAGAATGATTAGATTGACCCTCGCAAGATGAATGTTGAGGTCGTTATCTGTGAGACAGATGTCATCCACACAGGACAACGCTTTAGGATCAATATCATTTAATATACACAGACCAAAAAACAACCCTGGGCTGTTCTTATAGCCCTGGGGTGAACGACAAAAGCGTTTTTGTGAGCCAAATGAGAATGCACTCAGGTCCCGACTTTCAAGTTTTGCCAGAAAAAAAAGTTGGACATTTCCAAGTTTGTTTTGTATTTTTTGCGCACTTGCGGGCATATGTATGCACCATTTTTCCTGTTGTAAACGGCCCGATTTGCAGAATCAGACCATTTACGACAGGAAAAAAACATTTTGGTATGTACAGACCCTATTTTGCGATTCAGTAATCTATTTACCGAATCGCAAAATAGGTTTGTGAGTCGCCATTAGGAAAGGGTGTTCCCTTCCTAATTGCGAGTCGCAGCGCAATGTAATATTGTTTTGTGACCATGAATGTGGTCACAAAACAATCGCAGTTAGCACCAGTTCAAACTGCTGCTAAGCCATTCGCAAACGAGAAGGGGTCCCCCGGGACCCCTTCCAATTTGTGAATGGCAGCGAAAATATTTTTTCAGAGCAGGCAGTGGTCCCATGAACCACTGCCTGCTCTGAAAACATTTTTAAATGCATCTAGTTTTCCCATCAGGCCACCATCCCTGTGAGGGCGGCCATTCCCAATGGGGCCAAATTGCAACCTACCTCATGAATATTCATGAGGTAGGTCATTTGCGACCCCATTGCGAATCGCAAACAGTGTAAAGTACACAGTTGTACATAAGGTTTTGCGTCTCGAAATTTGTGACTCGCAAACGAGTCGCAAATTGCAAGTCGCAAAAGTCGGGGTTGTACATCTGGCCCTATGTTGTTAATTAGTGCGGTGCTGTGTAAATTTTGAATTGTGTATGTGCATGTGTAATTGTTTAGGTATCTCTAATCTAAGACTATTCTATATGAATGGTCTGGTTTTGCAACATGGAATAATGGGTTATTCACTGCAGAGACATAGAGCTCTATTGCTCCCTGGCACTCAATCTGTGGGAGGATCTCTCTCACTGGATCTTTAGCATTGTGTTTAACAGGATATTGGGGCTGAGGCTGGGGTGTAGACCTAATAAGTATTACATGGTAGCAGGAGTCCTTATCCCACCCTATGTGGTTGCTGTATAGCGCAGGTGCCTGCGCCAAAGTCCATTCAATAGTGGTAGGCTTCTTTTACTCCTTCTGGAACAAGATCTGAGAAAGAAGGCAAAATTACATCTTCCCCATGTGGGATCTTAAGGATGCTTTCGGGTGGCCAGCCTCTTTCTCCCAATAGGATATCACAATTAAGTTCCTCCCAAACTATTACACTAATGGTGCGCTCTATGTCTCCCTCAATTTGAATATTTAAATCATAAACCCTGTCGAGTGGGAGAACGCAACTGTCCGCAGTCTTGACTACAAGAAAGTCGTTAAGTACTGTCACATCCAGATGATCTTTCAGACTCTGGCGACATATCGTGACTTCTGCTGCGCTGTCCCGCAGGGTCACCGCCCCAGTCTTGTTCTTCAGCAATGTTCTCAAATTTGCTGGCATGTTTAATTGAAATTGCTGCCACCTTTTTCTTTTTGAATTGTGGCTTCTGTTGTGGGGATTTGTCTTCTTTCTTGTCTGAAGACTGCTGTAAGTCTTTCTTCTGGTTCACGTAGTCAGGACGTTGCTCTGACAGGCCCACTCTCTCACTACGTCTATCCGGTGTGTCCTGAAAGGAACGAAAAGGACGTAAATTAGTATATCTGTCAGGAGCCTTTAAAGTTTCTCTATTTCTGAGATTAAATCTCCTTTCGCAGCTCTCTGGATGTGGAGAGTCTGCTCTTTGACTTCTTCTTTCTGTTTTTTGTTTTTGTTTATCCCAATGTTTTTTAGAACCCTCTTGTGCTTGTTTACTACCGTCTTTATGGGTGGTACTCTAAATTTCAGGCTTCTTCGGCTTGACTCCCAAACTATCCCATCCTATACTAGTATAGGTTTCGGAAATAATTTTTGGTAGTTGATGCTTCTCTGCCAACAGTCGAACCTCCCGGAACTGCTAGCATATAGCCAACGCTACTGCTTCCCCTTTAATATTATTGAGTATCTTTGGGGAGACTGTGTCAAAGTTATGCATCAGTTTCATCCTCATACCTAGGGATGGAGCAGCTCTGTGCAAATTTTTTATTTGTTTTAACACTTCCGGTAAATTGACAAGTGTCGGATACCATCCGTGGTAGTGTAAATTGCAGCAAAGACTGTCCCCCATGTGGTGCAGTCATCCACTGCGGGAACTATTCTGAATGGCAAGCACATTGTGAGTTTTCTTTTGGGGATGGTATGGGGAAACACTGCTTCCAACTGGCTAGTTTTTGTGCAATCCAGAATGGAACCTTCTCACGTTCTGTGGGCGCTTTGCCCATGATAAAATTTACTCATCGTGGGTTAATCCCAGTAACGTCCAATTGGTGACCTGCTGATGTAGCCCGTACTGGGGCGGTGTTTAAGGTCCTCAGAGCGAATTGTACTAATTGTTTATAAAGTTGTACTAGCTCATTATAAATGTGGGTAAGTCAGCTATTTGCATTGCCTGTATGCCATGATGTTGTTTTGTTTGTGGCAAATATAGGACACATTGGTCCGTCATTACTTAAGGGACCTGATCTCATGGTTGTATTATATGTGCTAGGGAGCCATTGAACCAATTTTGATGTTCCTGATAGGAAAGTGGTATTTCTAAATACCGGTAAGCTTGGTACCGCTGCAGTACGTTCGCTATTGTATATGTGTGCAATGTATGTGTTCTGTCATCTTCCTCTGGAAATAGAATGTTTCTGTTTGGTAAGCTTCATGAGCTTCCACAATAAATGTCACATCCCTGCCCTCATTAGTTAATCCATGGACTTCTAAGTGTTGTTTTAATGCGTGTCTGACATTTTCTGAAATGTCTATGGCATTAGCCATGTTGAGTAATGGGAACATAGAAGGAATACCAGATGGGGAGAATTCCTTTTAAGAGTTCAAGCTTGAACAACCTACTGCCTCGTTAGTTGCATCCTGTTCAGCTGAGGAGGATTGCCCCTAAGACCACGGCCGTCTCCATATAATGGTACTCATGGAACCTGTTGTTTGTGAGACAGAGATACTCAGGATATCCGTAAATTAGTGCCAAAACACCATAGTTGGTGGAGCCATGTTGTATTTGGACCCACGCTCCTAAGTGAGACTGCTGGCTTAGGGATGGCAGCACTTTTGTTTGTAGGTGACTGAGTCACTCGTTCAACAAGTCACAACTGTCAGGCTCAACTCGCCTGGCTCACAAGCAGTACCTCACAAAAAACCCAAACAGTAAAAGGTGATTTCTGGCAGCCTTACGCATGGACTTTTCTTAGCAATAAGTCTCTGTCACACACAGGCAATGAAGGAGATGCAGGAAAGGGGAAACGTCGTGAACCACGACTCTGGAACAACAATGACACCTACAAGGCAAGCATAACTACGCTTGCCGGAACAGTGACTGCTTTTTTCTCTCCCTTATCCACAAATGGATCTGGAGAGGGTGGGGTCAGGTAAGTGGGGTTGGGGGTAGTTTTTAGGGGTGGGGATGGATTAAGGGCTTAGGGCAGGGTGGGGGGGACGGAGTAGTTTGTTTTTTTGGGAAGGGGTTTGGGGTAGTTTGGTCAGGTAAGATGGGTTGGGGTAGTTTTTAGGGGTGGGGTGGATTAAGGGATGGGGTGGTGGTGGGGGGTTGGGGTACTTTGGTTTTTAGGTGCGGGTGGGGGATCGGGGTAGGTTGGTTTTTAGGGGCTGGGTGGGGGATTGGGGTAGGTTGGTTTTTAGGGGCAGAGGTGGGATTGGGGTAGTTTGGTTAGGTAAGTGGGGTTGGGGCAGGGTTGGGGATAGTTTTTCAGGGTGGGTGGATTAAGGGCTTGGGGCAGGGGTGGGGATAGTTTTGTTTTTAGGGTTTGAGGTGAGGGGGTTGGGTAGTTTTGTTTTTTTAGGGGCCGGGTGGGAGGATCAGGGTAGTTTGGTTTTTAGGGGCGAGGGCGTTGGGATCTATCAATCAATCAGTCAATCAATCAGTATTTGTAAAGTGGGGCTACTCACGCATGAGGGTCTTAAGGCGCTAGGGGGGAGGGAAGAGGCCTCATCCGAAGAGCCACATCTTGAGGTTCTTCCTGAAGATGGTGACAGACGGGCTTTGTCTGAGGTGCAGGGGGAGATTGTTCCAGCTCTTCGCTGCAGTGTAGGTAAAAGACTGTCCTCCGGCGGTGGTATTGTGGATGCAAGGGATGGTGGCCAGGGCTATCTGGGTGGAGTGGAGGGATCACATGGGGGTGTGGAAGGAGACAAAGTGGTTCAGGTAGGCTGGTCCTGCATTGTGTATGGCCTTGTACGTGTGGGTGAGAAGCTTGAAGATGATTTGCTTCTCGACCTGAGCCAGTGGAAGGTCCTCAGGAGTTGGGAGATGTGTTCTTGGCGAGGGAGGTCCAGAATGAGTCTGGCAGCGGCGTCCTGGATGAGCGGAAGTTCTTTTAATGTTCCTAGTTAATTTGCCGGCGTAGAGGGTGTGGCCATAGCCAAGCTTTCTTGTGACTAAGGTGTGTCTGACTGTCCTGTGACAATATGCTGGGATCCATCTGAAGATCTTCCGGAGTTTGCAGGAGGAGGCGACAGAGTTTATCTGGCGGGTCACGGATAGGGAGCAGTTGAGGATAAATCCTAAATTGCTGGTGTGTTGGGTCGGTGCGGGGGGGGGGGGTGCTGAGTAATGTGGGCCACCAGGCGTCGTCCCAAGCTGAGGTGATGTTTCCGAAGATGATGAGCTCCGTCTTGGAGTTGAGCTTGAGGCAGCTTTTTCTCATCCAGGTGGCGATGGCTTCCATTCCTGCGTGAAAGTTCCCTTTGGCCGTGTCTGGGTCTTTAGTCTTTGGATAGGGGTAGTTTGGATTTTAGGGGTGGGGTGGAGGGATCTGGATAGTTTGGTCAGGTAAGTGGGGTTAGGGCAGGGTTGGGGGTAGTTTTTAGGGATGGGGTGGACTAAGGACTTAGGGTGGGGGTAGTTTTGTTTTTAGGTGCGGGGTAGAGGGTTGGTTGTTTTTAGGGTGGGTCGGGGTGGGTCGGGAAAGGTTTTAGGGCTCAGGATGGGTGGGGGTATCAGGTTAGTGTTTTTAGGGTGGGGAGTCAGGATAGTTTTGTTTTTAGGGTTGAGGGATTGGGGTAGTTTTAGTATTAGGGGTGGGGTACTTTTGGGCATTAGTGTGGGTGGAGGGTGGCATGCTAGAGCCATACATGCCATTCCCACACATGCCTTTACTAGGCATGCTTTTACAATGAGAAATTGTTGTAAAGGCATGCGTGAAAAAGGCATTCGTGGTAACAACGTAGTCATTGTTCCAACCATGTTTTTCAGGCATGCGTGGTTATTGTATTAGTTGTTCCACCATACATTCAAAGGAGAGTTTTCAATAGGTTTATTGAAAAGACTGCAATCTATAGTAAAATGCATGAGCTGCAATGATTAGGATAACAGATATTAAAAGAAGCATAATTGTTAAGATGAGAGTTGTGAATACAAAGCCCCCCACCATCTTGCAATAAACATTAAATGTAATGTCCCTAGCATAGTGAACCTAATCTCTAACCTAATGAGAGCTAGGTATGTTAAATTTAATCTGCCAGTACCATGTCCATGAGAAGCTCCCCCCCAACCTTTGTTATCTTGGAATGAGGTCTCTAGGTCAGACTCTGTGGTGACACAAAGGCTGAGTTCTGCAGCAAAGTGACGTTCAGTATAGATGGCATCTAGAAGGAATCCCTCTAATGACCTTGTCTGTGGTATGTTCTCAAACAATTGATAAGAAAGCAGACTTGTGGTGGCAATTATATAAACAATCCCCAACATGTGTACATTATTCTCCTGTCACACCTAAGTGAGAAAGGGACATGATGAGAATACCTATACACATAACTTGATCATGACGGTGATAATGACACCTTCACAGAATTATTATTATAGGATGAGGGATGTAAATGGCTTAATCCCACTGAGTTCACCAAAGAGGAAGTGTTACAAGCCATATTGTTAGAACAATATTTGGATGCTCTACCCTCAGTCACACGAAATTGGATAAGACAACATCCCAATGTTGACATTCCTTCAGCAATTGAATTAGCCTGTGCCTATCATAGAGCACCCGAATTCAGAGTTAACACAGCCAGGACCTTACCGTTGACCTCAAAGACCACCCACCTTTTTTCCCTTGTAAAAGCTATGATTGGGCTACCCACTGACAAAAACCCACCCCTCCATCGGGAAACACCCGGAACAACGACTCCGAAACAACGCTTTCGTTTTCCACAACTTACTGGTTTTCGTATCTTAACCACGCATGTCTGAACCACGTACATGCGTGGTTAAGGTACAGAAGAAGGGAGTCTGAGTCGATGCGGTGAAGGAGGAGGTAAGTTGGACTGGGACTGGGGCTGGTTTTTTTGGGGGGTGGGGGCTCGGGGTGATTAGGGTTTGGGGAGGGGTTTAGGTTTAAGGGGTGGGTTGGGGTGCTTAGGTTTTAGGGGCGGGGTGGGGACTTGGTGTATTTTTAGTTTTTGGGGTGGGGTGGGGTGGGGGGCTGGGGGTGATTAGGGTTTAGGGGGAGGGGGAAGGGGAGGTCAGGGTTTAGGGTGAAGGAGTGGGTTAGGGTGGTTTAGGTTTTAGGGGAGGGGGTTGGGGTTATAGTACTTTTGGGGGTGGGGTTGGGGTAGTTGTGGGGATGGGGGTCGCAGTATTTTTTTGAAGGTAGGTGTCTAGGGGGGAAGCATGCTGGAACCGTGCATGCTGATCACCAATGCCTTTACCAGGAATGCGTTTACAATGAATAATCATTGTAAACGCATTTGTGGTAAAGGCATTAGTGATAAGAACCAGGTCGTTGTTCCGACCTGTTGTTGAACCATGGGTGCTTGAAGCACTCATGGTTCCGACATATAACCCCCTCCATCTCTCCTTTAAGAAACCCATGTCCGTTCCCCAGTGTTACCATTGTGCGGAATGGGGGCATATAGCCCGAAATTGTCCACAAAAACGGAATACGGTTGAGCCTATGGAAATAGGAATGGCTAAAGTGAGGGTCCTGTCGTTAGGAGACATACCACCTAGGTATACAACAAGTCAAACTGTTAATAACAGAAACCAACAGGCTTTCGTAGATTCAGGCTGCAGTCAGAGCTTTGAGAACAGAAAACTCATCCAACCGTAACAATGTTGACCAGAGAAATTTGTTGTCATCACATGTACATGGAGACAGTAAAACATACCCTGTTGCAGAGATTACTATAAATTGGAGAGGAGGGGAAGAACGGTTAAAGGTGGGGGAAATTCCTGAACTGGTACAGGATATTATCATAGGGACAGATTATACCGCCTTTCAGTCTCTTTTAGATCGCTTGAAGATGACAAACACAATAGAGTCTTGGCTGGAAGAAGCTCCTTTTTGCCAGGATGAGAATGAACAGACTAAGAGCAAGGAACACCTGACAAAAAAACAGAAGAGACTACAAAAAAATGATTATCGACTAGGGACAACCATAAACAGGGGGGAAAACAATTATAAAGAGAAGAATGTACTAACCTGCTCTGGGAAGTTCAGGATATGTCAAAGAGACGATTCCACACTCAAACACGCCTGGAATAAAGCTCTGAAAAGACCATGTCCACTCACCTGAATTCCAAGTTCTACGGGAGCAAAGAGAATAAAACCCTCACCCCTAGACACTATTCTTTCGTATCTGAATTGAACAGGGAACGAGCGAATAACGTCTGAGGGATAGGGATAGGGAACATGGATTTGGGAAGGGAAGAGAAACAAAATACTAGTTCACAAAGGAGCATCACTGTTGTTCCAAGAAAGTTGCCTCAGGGTTTGGTGCAGGAATTTCTAAGACCAAAAACAAATCAAACACAAAAGAACTACAAATTTCAGCAGAATAACACTAATTATTATCATTCGATTGAGCAATCACCGAGCCTTAGAGCAAAATCACAATAATTATTAGCACTTGAATGCTCAACTATTAAACATGCTTTTGTAACTCTCAACAAAATCGTTATAAAATCAAACTTATGAATGTGTCATTTGTTATTTGTTTTCACACAATAGACTCACTCCAAAAATAATCAGAATAAATGTCTAATTTTGTATAGCTATCAAGCGATGCTTTCAGGAGTTCACAACACTTAACTTTAATGCTGCCTTTAAAAATACTTCTCAAGCTGTCTTTGGAAAATAGTCTTGTATTGTGGTTTTCTTAGCATCGACAAATGTTTTTCATAATGCACCAAAAGATCACTAACCTCTAGAAGGTTTAAAACAGGGGAACGAGAGGGGCATTACTCACGAACCGACTTCTCCTGGAATGTTTTCCATTATTATTCGCACTGAAATGACGACTCCAGAAAAAATCATGGAAACTCCATCTGAACCAGGAACACCTGCAAGCGAAGTAAGACCTGAAGCCAAGCACCGGAAACACCTTGGCAGGTCTATTTATAGACTGGTGACGCGTCATCAGATACATGCTGGTGATGAGTTATCAATCACTTCTGATGATTGATATGAAGGAATTCTGGTGATGAGTCATCAGACACATGCTGGTGATGAGTCATCAAACACTTGTAAATGTAAATTAGCACTTGTATAGCGCACTACTCACCCGTTAGGGTCTCAAGGCGCTGTACTCATACCGCTATGGAACCCCTCCTGGCTTTTCCCTGTGAGGCGCCCACTCCTGAGCACCCCCAGGGTGAAGCCAGGCATCCAAGCGCTGTTGGGGCCGTTGTGGAGATTAAGCAAGCTATTGCCCAGAGTTGCAGAGTGGGACCCATGAATTAGATTAGGCACCGAGGCGAGAATTATCTGGTCAAGGGGAATTGAGCCCAAGACCTGCCGAAGCGGGACTTGAACCCTGGTCTTGAGCCAGATCTCTGCTTCAGGGTCTGCCGCTCTAACCATTGAGCCACACTTCTCCACACTTCTGATGATTCATGTGAAGGAATTTGATGTCTCCATAAACCACTTAGCACGCAGTTCACAAATGGAACAACACTTGCTTTTATCAATATAACCAACCCTGCATTGTAGTTTTCCTCACAAGTTACAGGGAAGTACTGTGCTGTCATGACATGCTTTCATCATTCTTCATACATGCTGATTTATTTTGTGAGGGTGCAGCAAGAAGCGTGCATGTGTGTGTGAGTGCGAGTCCTAACAAGCTCTTTCGAATTACCTACAGATCAGGTGGGTCCCTATTTTCTGATCAGGAATGGGTTGTTATATAGAGGTCTCCAACAACAAGGGGAGTCAAAAACTCAACTAGTAGTACCCCAAGGGTAAAGGGAACAGGTATTGCATTTGGCCCATGGACAGGTGGGGGGAGGACATTTTGGTCAAGATAAAACAGAAGACTACCTACTGAGACGGTTTTACTGGCCAGGAGTATATGGTGATATCAGGAGACATTGCCAGAAATGTCCCAATTGCCATTTGATTAATCCCAACAACAAGCCAAAGGCTCCACTATTCCCTTTATTGATCATAGAAACCCCATTTACACGAGTAGGAATGGATTTGGTAGGTCCACTGGTGACTTCCTCCAAAGGGTACCAATACCTGTCAGTTCTGGTTGATTACACCTCCAGATACCCAGAAGAAGCTATTCCCCTCCCCAGCATGATGACCAAGAAAATAGCCCAGGCCATGATTGGGTTCTTTTCTCGGGTAGATTTTCCTAAGGAAATACTAATGGTTCAAGGAACACCGTTCATGTCCCGATTAATGGCAGAAGTATGCCAACTGTTAGTAGTCCGAAAAATGTGATCCTCTGTCTATTATCCCCAAACCGACGGCCTAGTGGAATGGTATAATAAAACTATCAAGAATCTGTTAGAAAAGTCCATAAATGAAAACGGGAAAGATTGGGATAGGAAATTACCCTTAGTTTTATATGCAATCCGAACACATGTTCAGTCTGCAACCGGACATATACCTTTGAACTCTTATTTGGGAGACTGTCATATCTAACTTTGTTAGATATGACAGCAGAACAGTGGGAGGAAACTGATGAAGAAGCAAGGGATATTCTAACATATACCCGGGAACTAAAAGAATTTGAACTCTGTTTCCCACCTAGAGGAGAGTCAAGGCAAAAGACACAATATGATGTGAGTAAGAAATCACGTGAACTGACTATAGGACACAAAATATTGATCCTTCTGTCCTCCTTTGGAAAATAAGCTCCTGGTAAAATGTCAAGGACCGTACTGAGTGATTGATAAAATAACCCCTGTTACTTACAGAATTGAAATTCCCAAAGGTTCCAATGACAGCCAGATATAACACATCAATTTATTAAAGGAATGGAAGGAGAGTGAGAACCCCATTGATAATAATAATACAGCCTTGTACATTACTATAACACAACCCTTGGAGATTCCCATTATTCCCACACACGACAAAGACCAAGACATTGAACCTAACTATGGAGTAGAGTTAACTGAATTTCAAAGAGCAAAATTAGTGTTGGTAGGACAAACCAATAGAAGAGTTTTCTCTAGAATCCCAGGTAGAACTCACTTAATACAACACCACATTAGAACAATTTGTATCGTAGTACCCTATTGCATATCAGAAGCCTGGGGACAACTCGTAGAAAAAGAGGTAGAGTATGTGCTAGAAGCTGGTATCATAGAGCCATCCTCCAGTCCCTGGTGTTCCCCAGTAGTGCTGGTACCCAAACCAAATGGTGAGATCAGATTTTGTTTAGATTTTCATCAGCTGAACTCCATGTGTCGAGACGGTGCCACTCACCTGAAAAGCAGGATGTCTGCAGGGGTAATGGTGTGCCCCCCCTCCTCCTGGAACACCTCTCGGCACTTCCTGGTGGACACAGAAATCCCGGCAGGTGTTTCAAAAGGAAAGGGGGAGTGGAAGAGAAAGAGACAAAACACTGCCACGTCTTGCCGGTCCAGCCAGGCACCCTGTATCTTCGGGGGGGGTAGTTCATTGTTGACAGAGTGATAGTAGAGTTAGTGCACTCAACTTCCTTGAAACTGAATCTCTCTTTCTGATATGGGCACGGGAGCGGTAGAAGAACACCGGGATGCTCCAGCACTTTTCTTAGATAATAATAACTAATGGCACAATTATTAACACTGCATTACCAAAAACCCAAACTGAGTACCTTAACAATATGTACTGTGACACTAGGGCTGGCTTCACAGAGATTCACTGTTGCACACTACAATTAGAACTGTGGTTGTGCTTATCATGTACAAGAAAGACAAACAAGGCCATTAATGATATCACATATAACTTTCCTGCATGCAGGTTAAACTAAAAGGAATAAAAACAATCCAAGAAATACAAATGTCCACTCTGAGTTCAAACAGTTAGGGTGGCACAGTTTGGTTTGGTTTCACTCTGTGTGTGAAAACCCCCTCAAAAAGCAAATTCCTCAAACCTGAAACACAGGCATGAATTACACAATTTAAATCCAAGAGCTATGCTATTTGAGAAAGAAAAGTCACGTAAATGCTCTTTTAAAATTGCACTGTCACTTTTTGTAGTACTTGAGCTCAAACAGATTTCCTGAAGCACATTTAGGCAAGTAACTACAATAATAATGTGGAATGTTCAGAAATGCATTTGTCTCTTCAAGATAAGCACTCTTCCAAAATACGAGGTCTGAAATACACCAGCTGTTCTAGGAAAGTACAGTGCTCAAAGAACAAACTCCCTGGAGAATACTAGTCACTTAGCTGAAGTCTTTTCCGGAGTGCTGGAGGAATGCCTGGTGTCAGCTGGTACAGGAATGAAGAAAAGAATTGCCTCAAAAGTCCTGAATACGAGGATGACCGCAGGGGCTGGACTGCCAAATCAGATGCTGAGATCAGGAAGCAAAACAAAGCCAAGCAGGGAGGCATGCTTCGCTCTGCTATTTATAGCCAATTAGAAAAGCAGTTGAGTTTCCACATGTGGACGAGTTTCCACATGTGGATGAGTCACCACACCTAATTAGAAGCACATGTCTACACTACACCCAATTAGAAGCACTTGTCTACACCTGCTCTCATTAGCAAACAAGAATTGATAAAAACCAATTGTGTAACACAGCACATTATGTTTACTTAGAAACATCAAGGTTTAACCAAGAACAGAAATATAATTTAACCCTAATCCTTGAGATGCTGACAGATAACGCAAGAGGCACCTTGGGGATTCTTGACACCATGTCTCAATTCTATACATACCCTATGCCCAGAATCGATGACCTAATCGAACGATTGGGACAAGCCTGTTTTCTTACTACCTTAGACCTGACAAAGGGGTACTGGCAAATTCCGCTGAAAACCTCAGATAAGGAGAAGACTGCCTTCTCTACCCTTTCTCGACTCTAGCAGTTTACAGTTTGACCTTTCAGATTACATGGAGCCCCTGCTACGTCTCAGAGGTTAATGGATCTCATCCTAAAATCTCATCAAGAGTATGCAGCTGCCTATCTAGCTGATATTGTTATCTATAGTAATACTTGGGAACATCACTTGGATCAAATCTCTAAAGTCCTTCAGGTCTTACAACAAGCTGGGGTAACAGCCAACACCGAAAAGTGTCACTTAGGCAAGACTTCTATTAATTACCTTGGCTATATAATTGAAAGGGGATATATCAAACCACAAGTTGATAAAGTCGAGGCAATCAAACAAATACCTATTCCAAAAAGCAAACAAGGCATAAGAGCCTTTTTGGGAATGGTAGGGTACTACAGGCGTTTGAACCCTCATTTCTCTATCCTAGCAGGCCCCCTAACATCATTTCTAGAGAAACTTCGTCCTAACAAAATACCCAGGCTGTCCGATATTCAGTATCAAAGTTGTCTGATCCTCAAAAACCTCCTCACTGCCAAACCCATTTTACATTGTCCTAGCTTTTAGAAACAGTTTCTGTTGCAGACAGATGCATCTGATCAAGGATTCGGGGCTGTTCTGTCTCAAGAAGGTGAGGACAGACAACTACATCCAGTGGTATTTATTAGCAGGAAACTGTTGCCTAGAAAGAGGAACTATCCCACATTAGAAAAGGAATGTTTGGTCCTCAAGTGGGCTGTTGAGTCCTTAAAATACTACCTGTTAGGGAGACCGTTCACCCTTCTCACTGATCATGCTCCTTTGACGTGTTTAGCCAGACATAAGGATACAAATGCGAGGGTCCTCGGATGTTTCTTATCCCTCTAACCCTTTATATATCAGCTCAAACGTTCCCCGGGCTCTTTACTGACCAATGCTGATTATTTGTCCTGATACCCTACAAACTCGTGGCTCAAACAGCCACTCTCTGGGGAGAGCGAATGTGACAGGGCACAGGAGACTCAAAAGCTGGAGGTGAACTCTGAGTTCCCCGGGGGGGACTCTCAGGAGTATCCTTCCTCAAATCCAAACAGAGCGCAGTGACGTCAGGGGGGATCCCAGCATCCTGATGTTAGAGGAAAGGCATTGGGAAGGTTAGGAAGAAGAAGAGGAGAAGCAGGAAGACGATGGAAGGGGGGAAGAAGACAGAACGGAGGAGGAAAACGAATGGGAGGAGAGCAAGCGGGAAGACTGACCAGAGACAGACGGCAAGCAGGAAGACGACAGAAGAGACCAATGAAAGATGATGCAGAACACCTGAGGCGGCTGAGGGGGACACCACAACCCAAACGGAGAGAAGGAGACGGACAGAAAATCTCCTGGAGGGACGTGGCCCTCAAAGGTATGGAACCGCTTATGCAGTTCAGTTTCTGATATAATCGGGAAGGATGGGGAGGAGCGGGGAGTAAAAAGGGAGCAGGAGGGAGCCACACCTTCCCTAAAATAGCAGCACAAACGGGGACTAACCTCATACACAGTGTGGACGAACATCGGCAGCTGAGTTTCGTTTCTGTTGGCGTTTTTATGTTTCTTTGCTTGAAAAGCCACACTCTAATGGGGAAAAAAAACCTTAGGAAATTGCGATCTCACTTATGTGGAGCACTAAGTTGTATAAAAGAAAAGGACTAACAAAATTTAAATAAAAGACAATAGAAAATTAGGTAAGAAAAGAAAAGGAGTGAAGCATGTATTAAACCCACCATTAAGAGTAAACTGCGTTCATTAATTTCACTGGTGACACAGGGTGAAACACTAAAAAGCTAAAAGAGGAAAAAGAAAAGCAAAGAAAAAGAGAAGGAAAATATATATATCAAGAAACACTTACCTGATAGAGGCTTATCTCCTTCTCTCCCTTCGGCCTCTTGGGAGTATTCCATGACGAAACTGCAACTTTCCTGTAGAGAGAAGAAACATTAAAGGGAACCGAAGGACAAGGAGTGGGGATATAAAACCACAGGAACCTATTCTAGAAACAGACTTTAATAAATTCTTTCAGTCTCTTATAAACGATAAAACAAACACCTGTTGTTCTTAAGCATAACCAGTGTAGTGTCCTATTTGGAGTACGCTTGTAAGAACCTAGACCTCCCTGAATATTACCTAACTGTCACAGATTGGTATATGGGTGACTTATAAGTGTTTATCAGACAATACAGCAACATCAGAGGCACATGGTCAAGTAAATGTTAACTCATATCATTCATTATTGTTTTTTAGTCCATATGAACATCTTAATCATGGAAAAATAATCCCCAAAGTCCAAATCGCAATGTCATGAAGAGGATTATGATCACATAGTGAGCAAATATATATCTTCTCAGTTCTTCTGTGTTGTTCAACCAGTTTGTAGTTTATTCGTTTCAAGCACAATTCTTGTCCTTCTGTATATGGAGATGTTGGATTTCAATTGTACCTCAGCCAACACGTGTTTCGTTTTAGGGAATAACCCAACAACTTCCTCAGGGCTGGAATTTCACACAGAACACTATTAAAATGACTTTGACATATATAAGACAGTAATTATCTCCAATAAAATAACACACCAAAATCTGTAGTAATCTTGTGTGTACATGTTCATGATAAGCATACAAATAGAGCACATTTCCAATGTATTTATACTTTACATGTGGTAATATGCAGATGCACTTAGCAAAGTTCATGTAGCAAAGTCTCCTTATACGGAGTTCCAATCTTAAGTTTCAAAAATGTTTATTCGCCCAAGAAGTACTCTAGTTCATGGTCCGTGTTAAGACCATCCTCAACTGCTCTGAGCCTCATAATCCATAGCACCTTCTTTCTTCTCAGGGCAAGTTCCCTGTTGCCACCTCTAAGATCTCTTGGTATGTGTTCAATGCCACAAAATTTAAATGATTTGTTGGCTCCTTGTGTATGGCAAGTTTTTATGTGTGACACTATCGGATATCTTTCATCATGTATAAATGCTCTTGCATGTTCAGTGATTCTAATCCTAAGGGGACAAATAGTGCTTCCCACATAAATACAATCATATTTACACAATATAATAATATATATAACAAATGTCGTACTACAATTGATAGCTTATTCAATCTTGAAAGTTCGATTAACAGTACTGTTAAACTCCTCCTTACCGTGACCGGCCCATCTACACATCTTACATTGTCCGCATTTAAAGAAACCCTTCCTATGGTCAGACAGCCAATCGCCTCATGATCTAGGTACCGAAAAACTGGGGCAAAGGATAGTTCTCAAAGATCTGCCTCTATGGTATGTGATTTCGGGTCTGTGCGAAATGAAATCGTTAAGAGTATCATCTTGAGACAAAATGCCCCAATGTTTGTTCAGCATCTTTCTTAGGGCAATTGATGTTCTAGTGTAGTCCGTAACTAGTTTAACCTTGCGAGCATCATTCCCAACGCCAAAGGTATTGGTTTTAAAGTGTTCACCCATCTCCTGAATACACTGTACAAAGGGGGTCATTATGAACACGGCGGGAAGGCTGGCGGTCTAAACACAGACCACCAGCCCGTTGAAGACCCTGCCGGCCCAATAATGAACATTCCACTGGGCCGGCGGGCGGAAACAGTGTTTCTGCCAGCTGGCCCAGCGGCATGCTGGCCCCGGACATCGTCAGTGCCTCAGTGTGTCAGGTGCAGCAGCACCCATCGTGCATATCACTTCCTGTAAATCGGGCAGTGACATGCGTAAAGTGGCTGTGCAGAGGGACCCCTGCACTGCCTATGCCAAGTGCATAAGCAGTGTAGAGGCCTCCAAGGGGGACCCAGAGCACTCATTCTGCCAGCTTTTCCCTGGTGGGGGAAACCGCCAGGGAAAGGCTGGAGGAACATGGGTTCTTTATCCGGGGGGCAGCTCTATTTGCAGCGCTGCCCTGTTGGATAGAGAACTCTGCCATCCTCAGCCTGCCTGACGGCAGTGGCCTGGCAGTGGCGGAGGGCCCCCTGTGGCGATCTCCCTGTGTTCGTAATATGGCGGTCCAGACGACCATGCCAGTGGCAGTAATTTCCGCCACCGACGGCATGGCTGTCTTGACCGCCATGTTCATAATGACCTCCAAAGTCCTCATCCTTACTACAATTTCGTCTGGCCCTCACCATCTCCCCAAACGGTATTGATGTAATTTGATGTCTAGGGTGAGTACTTGAGGCATGTAGAATGGGATTGCAAGAGGCAGGTTTTCGAAAAAGTCTACTCTGTATTTTATTCTCTTCAATAAATAGTTCAGAATCTAGAAATTCAATAATTTCAGAACTATAATGGTAAGTAAATCTTATATTCACCTCATTTGAGTTCAGATACTCACAGAAGCCTAGCAACTGTTCATCATTGCTCGTCCAAATCATAAGACAGTCGTCAATGTAGCTGCCCCAGTATAATATAGGTGTCTGCCACTGCGTGGAATCAGGACCCCAGACCCAATTCTCCTTAAACCAACCCATAAAAAAATTTGAATAAGAAGAAGAGAACCTAGAACCCATCGCCACCCCTTGTTTCTGTCTATACCAATCTTTACCAAAAAGAAAAACATTGTTATTTAAAATCATATCAGTCATTTCAATCAACATCTCTGTGTGTTCCCACAAGCTAGCATATCTCTTATTAAGGAAACACCGTATCGCTTGTAGGCCTAGATCTTGTCCATTGTAGTATACAATGAGACAACATCAAGTGTCACCAACAGCAAATTCCCCTCCCATTTCACATCACTCAAGATGTTAAGGATATGAGAAGGAAGGTTGTTAACAAATGGTTGCAGAAATAGATCCACATATTCAGATAAGCTTTACGTCGATCCTGAGATGCCGGAAACGATTGGTCTCCCAGGTGGAAAAGATAACTTCTTATGAATTTTGGGTAA
This sequence comes from Pleurodeles waltl, assembly GCF_031143425.1. Taxonomy (NCBI): domain Eukaryota; kingdom Metazoa; phylum Chordata; class Amphibia; order Caudata; family Salamandridae; genus Pleurodeles; species Pleurodeles waltl. The sequence continues at coordinate 754,830,392 of NC_090449.1, read as the reverse complement.
AGTGTATAAACAGGAACCTAGGATGGCACACTCTAAGGTACATAAATTAATCTTCATTAAGTAGGCACTGCCGATGCCATATCTTCAATCTGATGTTGATTTTATCAGACAATCCTGGAATTGGATTAAACATGATACTCTCATAACAATTCCATTACTCAATTGTGTACAAATCTCGTTATCATAATCCAGCCTATTCATAACTACAACGTTGCTACCTTTATCGGCCTGTCTGATTGTGATACCCTCCTCCTGTTGAAGTGTTCTAAGTTCCTGTTGTTCACCATAACTCAAGTTGTTAGTGGTTCTCTGAAACCTGTCCTTAGACATAAATAAATCTAAACACTTCAAGATTATTGTTATCAGATTGCTTTGGTATCCATCTGGATTCCCTTTTTAAGCCACTAGTTACATTAACATCTGGTACAATATCCAGATCATTTAAGATTTGTGTTAGGGTACTATGGTCTTCCTCACATTCTGTAATCGATAACAATGCTGAAGTATCAAATATGTCCTTGTTCGACAAGTTACTCAGTTCAAAACTGTATAGGGGAAGTGGCATCCTCATTGCAAATTGGATTCATGCAAAAGTATTTTTTCAATTTGAGACGTTGAGCACATTTAAACAGGTCAATCGTGGTTCTACATATATCACAGTAACTGGTGGGACAATAACTCAAACCCTTTCCCCAAGAGTGATCCCATATCCAAAGAAAGATCTGTATCTGATAAGGTAATCACGTTGACTGGTAATAGAAGATAGGTACCTATAACTCTCTTGTCCCAAGATCTTGTCTTCATGCCACCCCTTACTTTGGGAGTTTCTTCTCCCCCCTCCCCTTCTACTCTTCCTACATTTACCTTCCTTCTGTTTTGATCCTGATTTGTTTTGCTTGATTCTCAATATCTCTTGTAAAAAATTGCTCCTGTAGGTAGGTAACTGTTGATAGGATGTACCTGGCCCACCATCTGTGTCACTATCACTGGACACGGGAGCACTCATGGAGGTGGAGTCTGAAGAAGCAGAAGTTATTGATCCTGTACGTGTAGAGTTAAACTGAACAAGATGATCATATTTCCTTGAGAAAGTAAAGACCCTGCGACTCAGATAATCCCTTTCATCTCTTTTTAGTTCTCTGGCCTTTCTCTGTGTGATCTCTTCCTGAAATCTTGATAGTACTTCACCTAGGATTTTATATTTTTATCTTTTGCTTCTGTTAAACACAATTCCTGAATCTCGCTCTCAAGAGTGGCAATTTCCGACTGGAGTATAGAGACTTTTCTATCTGCATTCATTATGAGAATATCCATAAGTCTCATAGAGCTAGATGTTAATTTGTTATCCCATTGGGCCAATAAGTCTGTATCTAAATCGTCATACGTAGGGAATGCTTGAGACCTCAAACCTCATGGAATACGCTTACGTTTTTTATATAGTTTTAACGTGGCTCCATCCCAACATTGTGATAGCTAATTTTTCTTGAGTCTCTCCAGTCTAATGAATGTATTCCTGAGTCCTTCACTCTGTGGGTGGCTCCCACTAGTAATTGCTTCTTTTACTGTTCCACCTCTAGCTAAATTCTCCAAATGTTCCTCTGCTAATTTGGCTCTATCCATTGTGAGAACAACAAAGTATAAAATATCTCTGCCAGTCTTGAGCTACCTCTCCTTTATACAATTGCATACATAAGGAGGGGTGTTTGACAATGGAGAAAACGGTGCTCAAAGACCCAGTTAGCAAACGTAAAGGTGCACAAATATCAACTAAGTGGTGCTCTCATAAGGGAAACACCCTCCTCCCTAGACCTGAAAAACAATGTTTATCAGAAAATACAGCAACATCAGAGGCACACGCTCAAGTAAATATTAACTCATATCATTCGTTATAGGTTTTTAGTCCATACAAATATCTTGATCGTGGAAAAATAAACCCCAAAGTCCAAATCACAATGTCATGAATAGGTTCTGATCACATAGTGAGCAAATATATAGCTTCTCAGTTCTTCTGTGTGGTTCAAACAGTTTGTAGTTTATTGGTTATCATCCACTGTATGGTCACTTCCCTGTGGAGAGGTGAACCACCCTGTTTAGAGATTTTTAGCTAGAGTTCAGTGCAAGTGTGAGCTCTGAGATTCCCTATACGTAAGGCTATTAAACATTTTTAAAGTGGGGCAGGATGACTGTCCCTGGGATTCTATATCAAGACTGGGTTGCTGCCCTAAGGATTATAATGGCAGACAGGGATGCTGTCTTCGCAAGGCTACAGCAGGGCAAAATGTTTTACCCATGGCTCTAAGAGAGGACAGGGTTGCTGCCCCTCTTGGGTTGGAGCAGAACATGGTTGCTTTCCTAAAGGCTCCACAAAAGGGCAGGGCTGCTGTCCTATGTTTTTAGAGGTATTGCAGAGGTGCTGCACTAAAGTTTCTCCGGGAGGGCTGGAGGGTTGCTCCAAATTTCTAAGACAGGGCAGGTAGTCTTATCTGTTTTAGTGTTTCCACAGAGAGGGCCTTTTACCTCTGGGAGCTCAGCTACGGTAGCTGGTGAATCCTTTGGTACAGGTTCCACCCTAGGAGAGGTATCTCCCACCACAGGAATGGTATCCTTAGTGATAGGGTGGGGGAGGGATACTTTGATACAATTTTTACCTGTGGTGCAAGGAGGATCCTGAGGCTTCAGGGCTTCTTCTCTTTATTGCTTTGTAATCTCACTTGAGATTAAAGGAAGTAATTCCTTAGGGATACCCAGAATGGATGCATGGTTTTAAACTCTACTTCAGCCCAACCAGAGGCCTCTAGGTCATTTCCTAGGAGTCAGTGTATAGGTAAGCTAGGTGACACAAACACCTGCTTAGGGCCATTAACAACACCCAAATTAAGTTGCACTACAGCTAAGGGGAGAGACTGAGTGGAGTTGTTGACATCAGTAACCTGGTACTTCTGTCCAAGGAGGTGTTGTGCAGGTGACATCAAGTTTTCAGTCACTAAAGTGATACTGGCACCTGTGTCCCTGTAGGCCTGGGCCTCAACACTATTTATTTCAGTGGACTGCTTGTACTTATCTATGTTAAGGGGACAAGCAGCCAAGGTGACAAGGCCAATGCCACCAGGTGAGACAGAAACTGTCTTGGGGGTTTCTACACCTACCCCAGTTTGTATGATGGACCCAAAGGTGAACCCAACCACACCTTTATTGGGACCATTGCCAGTAGTCTCACCACTATTACTACTACTACTACTAATACTAGGGCCACTAGAAGTTGAAGTGGGTGTAGTAGTGGTGGTAGGCTCAGGGGCTTTACCTGGGCAGGACTTGCCCCTTAGCCTATGGCCTTTACCTCTGCACACATAGCACCAAGGCTTTTTATTGTGTGTAGAAGTTGAAGAAGAAGAAGTTTTATCCCCAGCCCCAGAGGAGTGTTGTGGACCTTAAGAGGAATTTTGTATGTTTATATTTGTCCCCATGCTTGTCCTGAGACTTTTCACCATCTTTCTTCTTTTCTTTGACATTCCCCTTTATAAGATTTTCTGCTCACCCTTGTTCGGACCCATTTGTCTGCCTTGTTTCCCAATTCTTGGGGAGATGTCAGATCTGAGTCTACCAAGTATTGGTGTAACAAATCAGACACACAGTTATTCAGACTGTGCCTGGTCATCCTGAAGAAGGAGGCTCCAAAGAAAATTATTGTTAGGGTTCTACTCTACATCTAAGCTCCTCTCTGAGCAAAGACCCTTGAGGTCTTTGAAGGTCATGCCCTCATAGGGAGTACCCATGACATCAGGGCTAGGCCCAGCAGTAGACATAGGGGGTGATTCCGACCCCGGCGGTCCTTGACCGCCAGGGCCGGGGTCGGCGGGAGCACCGCCAACAGGCTGGCGGTGCTCCTAAGGGCATTCTGACCGCGGCGGTATGGGCGCGGTCAGAAACGGAAAACCGGCGGTGTCCCGCCGGTTTTCCGCTGCCATGGGGGATTCCGACCCCCTCACCGCCATCCTGTTCCTGGCGGTTTCGACCGCCAGGAACAGGATGGCGGTGAGGGGTGTCGTGGGGCCCCCGTAAGAGGGCCCCACTTTGAATTTCAGTGTCTGCTTAGCAGACACTGAAATTTGCGACGGGTGCTACTGCACCCGTCGCACACCTTCCACTCCGCCGGCTCCATTCGGACCGGCTTCCTCGTAGAAGGGTGTTTCCCACTGGGCTGGCAGGCGGCCTTTTGGCGGTCGCCTGCCAGCCCAGTGGGAAACCCAGAATGACCGCCGCGGTCTTTTGACCGCGGTACGGTCTTCTGGCGGTTCCCGCTTGGCGGGCGGCTCCCACCGCCCGCCAAGCTTGGAATGACCCCCATAGTGTAGTGAGTGCTAGAGTAGTGTAAGTGAAAAAGAAAAACCCACGCTACCTAACCCCTAGTCTCTTAGAAAGGAAGGTAAGATACTAGGGTGGTCATTACAACCCTGGTGGACGGTGTTAAAGCGGCGGTAAGACCGCCAACAGGCCGGCGGTAACAATTTTGGAATTACAACCGTGGTGGAAACCACCAACAAAGACAGCCACTTTAACACTCCGACCGCCACAGCGGTACAAACAAACAGCTTGGCGGTCACCGCCAACATAGAGGCGGAGGACAATGTACCGCCCACACTATTATGACAGGCCAATCCGCCACCTTTTCCGGGGCGGATACACCGTGGATAAAAACACGGCAGAAACAGGAATTTAGAAGGGAAAACGCTCACCTCTACACACTCAACGAGGACACCATGGAGCCGATAATCCAAATTCTCCCTGCGATAGTCTTCCTGCTCCTATACCAGGAGCACCAACGCCGGCGCGAAGACCACGGTGAGTACTGCACCTACGACACAGGGGAGGCAAAAAACAGGGACACACACACGCAGCACGCAACACCCCCACCCTCACCCACTCAACACACACACCAATGCATATCCATACATTACATTTACACCCCCAACCCCCCTGGAAGAATGCAAAGACAAAAGGAAATGAGTGTAACCATTGTAATATATCAAAGTTCAGTAAGTAAAAATATGCATATATACACTATTAACAAAATATACACCAAAATTAGTAGTCCAGGTATTGCACCATTCATAGTCCGTGGACCACTGGGCCCAAAATGCATGGGCGAGGCTCATACACGATACCAGATCAAAACAGAGAGAACACTGCAGGGGCATCAGATAGAACTACAACAGTCACCTCAGGGGGAAGGGAAGGGGGGGCACCTCAGCCGGATGAGTGCACAATGCCAGATCCACGAGGAGCCTCCATGGCCATTGATGTATCCTGGGGAGTGCAAAGCCACAGTCTCTCAAGTCTCTACAGTGGGTGGTTTGCCCACTGCTGCATCCTGGGGAGTGCAAAGCCACAGTCTCTCAAGTCTCTACAGTGGGTGGTTTGCCCACTGCTGCATCCTGGGGAGTGCAAAGCCACAGTCTCCCAAGTCTCTACAGTGGGTGGGTTGCCCACTGCTGCATCATGGGGAGTGCAAAGCCACAGTCTCTCAAGTCTCTACAGTGGGTGGTTTGCCCACTGCTGCATCCTGGGGAGTGCAAAGCCACAGTCTCTCAAGTCTCTACAGTGGGTGGTTTGCCCACTGCTGCATCCTGGGGAGTGCAAAGCCACAGTCTCTCAAGTGGATAACATTCTCCACTGGTTCTGGAGGGGGACTGGTGCCCAGAGTGCTTCATCCTGCCAAGGACAGACGTAGTAGATGCATGTCTCCACTGGTTCTGGAGGGGGACTGGTGCCCAGAGTGCTTCATCCTGCCAAGGACAGACGTAGTGGATGCATGTCTCCACTGGTTCTGGAGGGGGACTGGTGCCCAGAGTGCATCACTCACCCCGTGACGGTCCCTGTTGCGTCAGTGCCCCTGCCACTCATTGGCTAGCGGTGCTTGAGTTGGCGGTGCTTGCCCTGTTCAGCAGTGCTTGCCCTGTTCAGCGGTGCTTGAGTTGTCGGTCCTTGCCCTGTTCAGCGGTGCTTGCCCTGTTCAGCGCTGCTTGTGTTGGCGGTCCTTGCCCTGTTCAGCGGTGCTTGAATTGGCGGTGCTTGCCCTGTTCAGCTGTGCTTGAGTTGGCGGTCCTTGCCCTGTTCCTCAGTGCTTGCCCTGTTCAGCGGTGCTTGAGTTGGCGGTCCTTGCCCTGTTCAACGGTTCTTGCCCTTCTCAGCGGTGCTTGAATTGGCGGTCCTTGCCCTGTTCAGCAGTGCTTGAGTTGGCGGTCCTTCATTACCCAGCTGGGCTGGGGCAGGCGGTCCTTCATTGGTCATCTGGGCTGGGGCTGGCGGTGCTTCATTGGTCAGCTGGGCTGTGGCTGGCGGGGCCCTCCTGGGCAGCTGGGCTGTGGCTGGCGGGGCCCTCCTGGGCAGCTGCGCTGTGGCTGGCGGGGCCCTCCTGGGCAGCTGGGATGTGGCTGGTGGGACCCTCCTGGGCAGCTGACGATGGGGCTGGCTGGGCCCTCCTGGCCAGCTGGGATGATGGCGGTCTTCTCCGCCGTGCTGCTCCTCCCAGACTTGCCGGGTTTCTTCTTGCCCTTCCCCACCTTAGGAGGAGTCACAGCTGAGCCCACACTCCCACCGGGAACCCTGGGAGCGGCCTTGGTGACTGGAGTCTTCCCCCTCTCCCGCCGGGCACTGGTCAACTTCTGGTGCTTCACAGGGGGGGGACTGGCTGTGCTATGGCTCCCTGACACACTGGCTGTCCTGGTGGCCGGTGCACTCCACATACCTGTGACAACAGGCACTACTGGTCCCAGAGATTTTGTGGCTGAGGTGCTATTTAGGGACCTATGAGTTGGGCGGGGGGGGTGGTGGGAAATAGGTTAAGGGTGGACAGGAAAGTTGTTTGGAGACACTGGGACGGGTAGCTGGAGGGGGTTTGGGAGTGGAGGAAGAGGTGGTGGTTGTAGGAGGTGTACGTTTAGTTGCTTTGGGTGCAGGTGCATGCGCTGGAGGCTGTTGTGAGGTGGATGTATGTTGGGTGGGTGTGTGCCTGCGTTTGTGTATCTTCGGAGGGGGCGTCACAGACACACTGGGAGAGGACACAGGGGACGTGTGAATGGTACTGGGGTGGTGACTGCACATGTCGGGGTGTGGTGGTGGGTGTGCTGATGCGGGACGTAGTGGCTGTAGAGGTAGTGCATGCAGGTGTGAGTGTAGACGGGACTGGGAGGGAGGAGGGAGACGACGAGGAGGGGGACACAGTGGAGGCAGTGGATGTTGGTTTGTCTGTATGTGTGTGATGCTTGCATGAGTGCCTGTGGGATGTGTGATGCTTATGTTTGCCTGAGCTTCCCTTGTGTGGTGAGGTGTGTGCAGGCTGGTCTGATGGTGTGCTTGGGATAGGCAGAGGTACAAGGGATTGGGACTGGGTGGAGGGAGTTGGAGGGTGGAGGCTAGACACAGGGACAATGGCTGCCATCAGTGCTGAGGCCAGAGTTTGAAAGGATCGGTGAAGGGCCGCCTGACCAGAATGAATGCCCTCCAGGAATGCATTGCTTTGTTGCAAGTCCCTTTCTACACCCTGGATGCCATTCAAAATGGTAGACTCCCCAACAGTGAGTGACCTGAGGAGGTCAATGGCCTCCTCACTGAGGGCAGCAGGGGTGACAGGTGCAGGGGCTGAGGTGCCTGGGGCGAAGGTGATGCCCACCCTCCTGGGTGAGCGGGCAAGGGACGAAGCCTGAGGGGCTGCTGGGAGGGCGGTGCTGGTAGGGGGGGTGGCGGCGAGATGTCTGGACCCTCCTGTCTGGTGACTTTGGGTAGTGGTCCTGCAGGGGTGGAAAGGCATGATTATTGCATCTGTGTGTGTCATGGTGTGCAATGGGTGGGTGACCATGTATCCCAGTGCTGGCATTCCTGTGTGGGGGCTTGTGTGATGATGGTTTAGGGGGGTGTATGGGTATGTGCAGTGGGCATGCTTTAGTGATGGGTGTCCATGCGTCGTTGTTGCATGCAGGGCTTGGTGTTGGGATGTGTGGTGTGTGATATTGGTACATTTGTGAGGGGTTGGAGTGATAGGGGTGGGGACGAGGGTGGGGGTATGTGCTAGCATGCAGGTAGGGTGGGGGATATACTAGTTAAGATTTGACTTAACAGAGTCCATTCCTCCACCGACTCCTGCGAGGCCCTCAGGATGCAGAATCGCCAAGACCTGCTCCTCCCATGTTGTTAGTTGTGGGGGAGGAGGTGGGGGTCCGCCGCCAGTCCGCTGAACCGCCTGGTGGTGTCTTGAGATCACGGAACGCACCTTCCCCTGTAAGTCGTTCCACCTCTTCCTAACATCATCCCGATTTCTTGGGTGTTGTCCCACTGCGTTGACCCTGTCGACTATTCTTCGCCATAGCTCCATCTTCCTTGCAATTGAGGTGTGCTGCACCTGTGATCCAAATAGCTGTGGCTCTACCCGGACAATTTCCTCCACCATTACCCTGAGCTCCTCCGAGAACCTGGGGTGTCTTTGCAGTGCCATGGGGTGGTGTAGGTGATGTGTGGGGTTGTGTGTGTGGTGATAAGTGGGGTGATATGTAGTGGTGTGTGGTGTTTTGTGCGTGGAAGTAGTGTGAGTGATGGTGTTGTGTGCCTGTGGATGCTAGTTTGTTGATGGTGGTGTCTCTCTCTGGCCTTCTCTCTGTAATAGTGGTCGTAGGGGTTTGTGGGTGATGTGGGTGTGTGTTTTATATTGTATTGGGTGTGTGGGAGTGGTGTGTGTATGTGTATCAGGTGTGTGTATTTCGATTTGTCCAGTGTGGTGGTGTTTTGTATATGTGTGTGTATTTTGAGTGCGGCAGTGTGTACCGCCAATGGAATACCACGGTTGAAAGACCGCCGCGTGGATTCGTGGGTCGTGATAGTGTGGGCGTTTTTCTGTTGACGTGATGGTGGAGGTTTTGTTTTCGCCAGTTTATCACTGACCTTTGGTGTGGCGGACTTGTGTGGGTGTCTGAATTTTGTCGGATTCCGAGTTGTGGGTCATAATAGCTGTGGCGGAATTCCGCGGCGGTGTGTTAGCGGTGTTCTGCACAGCGGTAAGCGGCTTTTACCGCCAATGTTGTAATGACCCCCTAGATCCTGTAACTAGGTATTGGTATGTATAGCTCTAGGTATAGTGTACACTTTCCTGTGGAAAGCACCAGTGATAAAGTGATAAGGCAATTGCAAGTACTTATCCCACCGCTGCCACCAATGTAGGAGGCTGGCCTGGTTTTTAGTGGGTACTTACACCTTATACCAGGTCCAGTTATCCCTTATTAGTGAAATGTAGTCAGTGTCTAGAAGTCAGACTTACTAGGGGTAGTGTGGATGAGCAGCCAAGGCCTATCTAGGAGACATGCAAAGCTCATGCATTACCACTGTAGTCGCACAGTACACACACACATGAAAGAAAATAATCAGTGTTACAAAATAAAAGTACTTTACTTTGGTGACACAAATGCCAAAAATACCTTAGAGATTATACTCCCTTAGGAGGTAAGTGATATACACACTATATACACTAGAGTGCAGAAATAGCTGTAACAACAGTTAGAACACGTGCAAATATTGAAAATCACAATAGATAGCAATGGGCCTAGGAGGAACACAAACCATATACTAAAACAGTGGAATGCGAAAGTCGGTTTCTGACCTAAGCAAGTGTAGTGTGTAGAGGGGCGCCGGGAGTGTAAGAAAACACCAAAGGTACATAATAGAACGCACCCCAGAGCCCAGGAATGCAGGAGTAAATCACAGTAAGTTTCTTAAAACACACAAGAACACGTGATAGAACATTTTGCAAGAACCAGAAGAGACAGCAAGACCCCAACAATGGATTCCTGATCCTGAAGACCTGCAGAAGAAGGGGACCAAGTTCAAGAAGCACTGAAGAGTCCAGGGAGAACAGGAGCCCTGCTAACCCTGACAAAGGTGCAAAAGAAGAGGCACCAGTGAAGAAAAACAGTCAGTACTGCACCCAAGAAGACAAATGCAGGTTTCTGGTTGGTGCAGATGATGTCCCAGGCTGGATAGATAACTGCAGTCTGCTTTGCGTCACTGAATTCTGCCAACAAGCCTCGGCACACACAAAGCTTGTGGTTAGCGGAAAATGGTGCTGCCCAGAATCAGGAGGGACCCTGTGGCCTCTACCAGGAGAGGCAGACAGAGGGGGCTCTCAGGAACTCAGAGGGGCCTCAGAAGACCAGGCAGCTTGCAGAGGAGTCCCACAACACGGGGACAAAGAAGGTGCAAAAGGAGTCCCACACAGCACTACACAAAGGGATCCCACGCTGCTGGAGAACCACATAGGAGGATGTGTGGCACAGGAAGGAGGGCTGGGGGCTAGATCTGCACCGTGCATGAAGAACTTTGTGGAAGGATGCCAACGAGCTTTGGCAACTGCAAAACACGTGGTGCACTGTCTTGTGTGGGGAGGCAAGCTCTTACCTCCACCAAAGTTGGACAGCTGGAGTTCAGGACCGTCGGGACCACTTCAATCCACCACCCATGTTGCTGGATCCACAAACTTCTTCAGGGGAGGGGACCTAAACCACTGGTCATCGCTGCAGAGGGGTGCCTGCTGGAGCAGGGAAGTGACTCCTTCACTTCAAAGGAGATTCCTTTGTTCTTGTGGTGCAGGCTCAAGACAAGCAGTCCTCAGAGGGTGAATGACCTGGAAACAGTTGTAGTTGCTGGCAGGAGCTGAAGATATAATGTTGCAGAAGCTGTCTTTGCTTCTTTGTTGCAGTTTGTAGAGCTCCTGGAGGGTCCAGATGCAGTTTCTTTAGTAGAAGGTGAAGTAAAGGATGCAGAGGATTCCTGCTGGAGTCTTGCAATCTGAATCTGAGGAAACACCCAGAGGAGAGACTCTAAATATCTCTGAAAGGGGGATTGGTCAGCTAAACAGGTAACCACCTATCAGGGGAGGGCTCCGATGTTACCTGGAGCCCCCGGAGTGCATGGAATTATACAAGCAATGCTAGAATCAGCATTGGGGTATAATTCTAAAATGTTAGACACCTTAAATGGCCATGTTTGGATTTACCATTGTGAAGTTGGACATAGGTATTGACCTATGTCCAGTGCACGCGTAAAATGGCGTCCCCACACTCACAAAGTCCAGAAAATGGTCCTGGACAATGTGAGGGCACCTCTGCTAGTGCAGGGATGCCCTCACACATAGGTAGTCGGCACCCAGCCTTCAGGGTTGCAAGGCCTGGTATATGGGTGACTTATAAGTGACCTGATGCAGTGTAAATGGCTGTGAAAGGGTGCAGGCACCATTTCACACAGGCTGCAATGGCAGTCCTGTAGAAGCCTTTGCATGGGCTCCCTATGGGTGGCAACAGAAATGCTGCAGCCCAGAGGGATCCCCTGGAACCCCAATGCCCTGGGTACCTAGGTACCATATACTAGGGACTTATAAGGGGTGACCAGTATGCCAATTATGAGTGGAATACTGTGTTAGCAGTATCTAACAACCAAATTTAAAGGGGAGAGAGCATAAGCACTTGGGTCCTGGTTAGCAGGATCCCAGTGACACAGTCAAACACACTGACAAACAGCCCAAAAATGGGGTACCCATGCTAGACAGAGGCTACTTTCTCACAATGTCCTCTTTCTATGTAAGAACAGTATCAGATACCAGCCAATGTCACAACTCTGAAATGTCCAAATGAGGATGGCATGGTGAAGATACCTGGATAATAAACAATACAAGGGGTTTAGGTTGGAAATGTATCCCTATGACCATGAGCTCATATCAAACATCAGTGGATACGTTTACATTGCAATGAGACTAACACAAACCCTGTAGATAATCATGGTAGTGAAAAGTTTAAGTCTGATTTAGCAAGCAAAGATTGGATGTATACTGCAAAGCATAACATTCACAATCTGTAGGAAAACTCCACACATCCTGACAATTACAGTTCCTCATACAGTCCCAGTGATAACATAACAATACTTTTACTCACGTAAAGTAGTGATTGATGAGATATGACCGCAAATCTTCACCTTCCTCCTCATCTCTGTCATCCTCACTTGGCATTTCAGGATTCTCACCCAGAAGTACTGTTGGCTCCCCCTCATCTGGGATGTATGGGCTATTCCTCTGCAGGGCAATGTTGTGGGGCATGCAGCAATGATCTTACACACTTTTTCGGGTGAGTGGAGGAGGGCTCCACCTGTCTTGTCCACACACATAAATCTGACCTCCTGGACCCCAAAAGCCCACTCCATGACACACCGTGTTCTTCCATGGACATCGTTGAAGTGGGCTTCCCCTGGCATAGTTGGGTTTCTCACTGACATCAAAAACCATGGACAGTTTGGGTATGCAGAGTCCTCTGTTATGGAGTAGAACATATGTGCAACTATAAGTCTCTCTAATTGGATATGTTGCAGCAGACATTGCACACACACAAACAGGACAGATTTGACTTACCAACCAGCCAGGCCCTCTCTGGGTACAGTCATGACATCAGTTGGGGGATTGCGCTGTTCTGCATAATGAAGGCATCATGGACTTAACCGGGAAAACTGGTACACACTTGTGAAATGTAGAGATCCCCCAAACAAACCACTTGGACATTGATGGAATAGAAGCTCATTCTGTTGTGGTGCACATGTTCATTGCCATGCGGTGGGACCAAGTCAACATGTGACCCATCAGTGGTTCCCACAGCATATGGGATGTGTCCCAAACCATAGAAGTCAGCCATCACATGGGTCAAATCCTCACGTTGAGGAAAGCAGATATAGCTGTCTAGGTGTTTTAACACTGCTGAGAGTACATCCTTCAAATCCAGACTGAACATAGGCTGGGACATCAGATAGGACAACTGTATTTTGGAAGGACCCTGTGGCCAGGAAGTGCAAAACTACCATAACTTGTGCAATGGGTGTTATGCTATTTGGATGATGAACGACAGGCATCAGATCTGGTTTCAACTGATGACATAGGTTCACAATTGTTAGCCGATTCACACTGTATATCAGGATGATGTGGCATTCTTCCATGGTCTAAAGGTCTGGCAGTGGACGATAGACAGGAGGTTGTCTGATCCTTCCCCCCCCGGGTACCTAGGTAGGACAAGACATGAGTATTGCCATTATTTAATGTGTCCCTTGCAACATACCGGATGTATGTCAATGCATGTCAATGTTAAAAGTGTAACAAGGCATGTATTGAGGTGTGGACATACAGTACACATCACAACTGATACTCACACAGCAGGCACTCCCTTGCTTTGCCATACATGTCTAAACATCGTGTAACTGGTCATCACCAATTGTGCAACAAAACATGCCTCTGGAACTGTGACTTAATGTTCCATGCATTAAACTGACCTTTGGTGGAGGGGGGATTGTTCCCCAATGCAGATCAACATATATGCCTAGCAATGGTGTTTGAGTAGTAGGAGCTACATGACAGAAAAAGACAAGCAGTTAATGATGCAAAATCCAGCTATTTCAGAGGTGTGACACATTTGTAGGAGCCATATACCACAATTCAGGCCTCTAAAATGGCAGATGCCTGATCTACTCCACAGGACATTAGGAACCGCCTGCGACCACTGGCGGAAGTCGTCATGGCGGTTACAATTGTGGCCGACACAGCGATAGGCTAACGTTGATGCCAATGGTGGTCGTAGGCAAATGGCTGTGTCCGCTATTGCACCACCGGCGGTGAAGGACACGTATGTGGTGGACGTGACTGCCATGTTCTGCAAAATCCCTCACTTAACTCTTGGCACTGCTGCCAGCAAGACCTCCTCTCACTGAGCTGCTGTGTACCACCCCTGTGAACAATCATGCAATATTCAGCAGGCGATCGGGCCCCAGCCTTCTCACTATAGGAATTGGATTTATTAGTGTCTGAAGTCCTACCCTGAATGAACAGCTTCAGGGTGCACCAGAGGAGCAGGTAAGTCCCTAATGTGCACAGTTTCCTATATATAATCCCTCCTCACAGTCTTGAGTGTGACCATGTGTGGCAGAATGTGAACTTAAAGCCCTGTAGGTGCAGTCAGTGTGCATCAATGGGAGAGTCAATGTGCATGTATTTGTGTTCAGTGGGAGGTTTTGAGTTCTGATACATTGTTGTGTGTATTGAGTGTTCCCTGATGCACCTTGTTTTGGATGCACATAACTGGGTGAGGTGACATAACAGCCATCCCCAGACATCTCTTACTTCATGGATGTTATCAACGTGAGAGCACCTGTATTTGCATGACACCATGAGCTGTGTATGCATGTTGCATGTGTCAGTTGTGTGTAATGTTAGCTATGTGTATGGTGCCACAGATATTTCAAACACCATCTGCCTTTACTATACTGTTGTTTGGTAAGCATATCCTAACTTACTCTGCCCCTCAGGTTGATACAAAAACACCACATGCCAATTGTCTGTTGGCTACATGATGTACTGTGATGCATGGAATTATTGGGATTGGAGTTTCATGTAGGTCTATCTCCTCAGCCTGCAGATAGAAGGGCCTGTCAAATATATCTCACTGTATTTGTCCAAGTCTAGGCTGGTGTCAAATCACTTTTGCTATACAACTATGGCACTATGGGCCTCATTCTGACCCTGGCGGCCGGTGACCGCCAGGGTCACCGGCCACGGGAGCACCGCCGACAGGCTGGCGGTGCTCCGAAGGGCATTCTGACCGCGGCGGTTCAGCCGCGGTCAGAAAGGGTAAACCGGCGGTCACCCGCCGGTTTACCGCTGCCCTTCTGAATCCTCCATGGCGGCGGAGCGCGCTCCGCCGCCATGGGGATTCAGACACCCCCTACCGCCATCCTGTTCATGGCAGGAAACCCGCCATGAACAGGATGGCGGTAGGGGGTGCCGCGGGGCCCCCGTAAGAGGGCCCCGCAAAGTATTTCAGTGTCTGCTATGCAGACACTGAAATACGCGACGGGTGCCACTGCACCCGTCGCACCTTCCCACTACGCCGGCTCAATTCTGAGCCGGCGTCCTCGTGGGAAGGTTGATTTGCCCTGGGCTGGCGGGCGGCCTTTTGGCGGCCGCCCGCCAGCCCAGGGCAAATCTCAGAATCACCGCAGCGGTCTTTCGACCGCGGTGCGGTGTTCTGACGGGGTTGTAAGAATGACCCCCAATGTCCCCTTTCTGAATCCCAGCACATCATGTTATGAGGTCAAATCTTGCCTCAGTGCTACTATGCAGCGTATTGAGGCTCTATCCCCTGATAAGAATGTAAATGTTACTAGGGGAGAGCTGATGATCTGGGACTAATGTGCACTCAGCATATTTGTCAATGTGGGTTTTAGAGCCTTGACGGGTCCCTTGATCCCACAGTCCTGTTGTCAACTTCATATAGGTCACATGTGTCCTCTGCAGGCTCATTGCATTTCTGACATTGCACCAGTGCAAACAGATGGCATGAATGCATATGTCATGGCACATGTATGCACCACTTAGATGAGTAGTTTTGCTGGGACCTACTTAACATAGTGGTATTGTTAGTCAATCTGAGTTGTGGTTCAGTTGGCATGATGGACAAGTGATAACCATATTACTCTTTGACCATGCAGCATCAGCACAGGCAAGCAGGTGAGACAGGGCCAAGCCAAGTGGGGAAGCATCTGCCCACAGGATCTCAGGTCAAGAGACAACTGACTCAGAGTGACCCAGTGGCCCGAAGGACGAGGGGGGTGCCACATGGGAGTCCAGATCTGCATCATCATCATCATCCTCAGATTCCTCCTCCAGTGGCCACTCCCTATTGGTAGCAGACCCATGGGGGCATCCCCAAGCACCATCTTTGTCTGCCACCCCCATCCTATCACCGCCTTCCCTGTTCCTCCGCACCAGTTGGCCGTGCCCGTTCACCCAAGAGGGCGGGTGTCTCCTTCCTGCAGGCAACTCCGCCTTAGCTTCTGTTCCCCCTGCTACCCTCAGTGAGGAGGCTATTCAGCTCCTGAGAATGATCTCTGTGGGTCATTCAGCAATGTCATCCAGGGACTGGCGACCTAACTGTAACAAACAAATGCGTTCCTGGAAGGCATTCATGGTGCAATGGCTGGCCTACGGCGATCTTTTCAGGCTCTGGCCACCACACTGACGGCAGTCAGACACCCCTCACCTTTCGTCCCACCTCCACCTCTCTCTTTCCAGTCCAAATCCCCCCTTCCCCTCTCTACCCAAAGAATACAAACAGACCTGCAGACATTCATCTCAACAGACAAACGGACCACACACAAACACAAGCAGCACAAGATACACGGCACATGCACAAACAACATCCACCTACAGACACAACAGTCACAACTTCCCCTGACACTCCCACCACCCCAGCATCACACACACGACATCAAGCATACCTACAAACACCACCACAACAGTCACTGACATAGCCACCACACCCATTCTACCTGCAGACACCACCCTAGGAAACCAGAAAACATCCACCACAAGCACCACACCCGCAGACACCACAACTACAGATACACCAACATCCACCACATCTAGTCAACCTGCACTCACCACCCCAACAGACACCCACCACTGCATCCCCCAGCACCTCCACCTCCTGTCTCCCCAAGACACACAAATGCCCACACTCACCCACCCAACAGACACCTTCCATACACAAGCATACCTTGCATAAGCACACACCCACAACATCCACACCTACACTGACTACAACCACTCCCTCAACCACCAAATCCTGACCCACTTCTGACAACCGTCCTCGTGTGTCCACAAAACTGTTCCTATGTGAGCTTGACCTTACCCCTGTTCTCCCCCACGTACCTTACCCAAAAGGAACCCACCCAGCTCCAAGGCCCTCCCTTCCATCTCCAAGGCCTCCCCTGCCCATACCCCTTCCCTGCCAAGAAGAAGACCACCCCTCCCAAGAAGAATCCCACCCCTCCCAGGAAGCCCACCCATCCCAAGCCCAAACCACTGCCTCCCAAATTCGATCCCCCACACCCGTATAATCTCTGGGATGCCTGCCTGTCTCCTTGATGCCCCTGCCTGTGGATGTTCCATGGCAGTTGGGAGTCTAGACACATCACTGTGCTATTTTTAGACTATTTTGGACTGACCAATGGCCTTTGAACTTTAAAAAGTTTCAAAGTTAATAAAATCAAACAGATAGTATTTTTTGGGTACACATTTGCCGTGCAATTCCTGTAACACCATTAAGTTGTTCCTGATTAATTTGTGTGTGTGCCTGCAGTTGTGTGTGTTTGAGCCTGCATGCTGCTCCATGTGCTGTTGTTTGCAGTGAGTTTGTGGGCAGTGCTGGTCTCCTCCCAAGAGAAGGGTATATGTTGTGTGCATAAGTATGTGTGTGTGTAATTACAATAATGTTGGTGACATGGCATTGTGTTGTATTCGGAATGGTAAGAATTTGTTTTTGTGTTGTGTAATGTATTCGACTTGTCCCCCTAATGTGGCTTCTGTTTGTATCTCATGTGTGTTATCTTGAGTTTTGTTTGTGCAGACATGGAGTGTGTTCAGTTCTGCTTGCTGAGTCTGAATCTGCCTCTTCATTTGTCCATTTATGTGTGTGTCTCTTGCAGCTAGTTCCTGTAGGGGTGTGTCTCATGCAGTAGGAGTTTCATGTGTTTTGATGATGTGCCCTTCCCCACTGTGCATGAAATTTGGGTTTAGTATTGTTTGTCCCTGGGACCCATGTAGGGCCATTTCCTCTGCACATGTTGTTTGAGGGGCCAGTTCGAGGTGATGTATGTCCCAGCGCAGTCCTCTTCCCTGGATGTCCCAGATGCCCCACACCCATTTGTACGGATATATTTGTCATGTTTTATTTGTTTATTTCTCTCTCTGTGTTTTGTGTATGGCATTGCACTTCCATTGTGCTGTGATGTGTGTGATGTACGTGTCCATTGTAGGGTTTTTTCATGGTGATGTTGCTTCTGTTCCGTGCCACTTCGATACATATGTGTGTTGTATGTGTGGACAGTCACTGGCCAGTGGTGTGACAATGTTGTTTAACCTTCACTGTCCCTGAGCTGTGTGGATGTGTGTATTTGTATAGTGTTGAGGTGCAGTGTGAGTTTGCTGTCTAAAGGGGCATAAAGTGAATGTGTGCATGTCCGTGTTGGTGTATGTTTATGGGTGTGTGTGGGTTAAAGTGTGTACCTGCTGTCCGTGGTGTGCTCCCTCCCATGATGTGTAAGCAGGTGCAACACGCTGTTTTTAAGGTTAATGCTACAGGTAGGTGTTTATACTTATGGTTGTTGCCGTCCATGGCAGCGTGGATTTGGTTGCCTTTGGCAGGAGCAGCGGCATGACGTTTGTGAAGGGCTCCATGGCAGCACCAGACGTGTAAGTCTGCCTGCAGATGATTGTCTCCCTTTATACTGTCCGTTTCCGCCTTCTGCTACGTGGTGGTTGAACTGCCATGGTCACATTGGTGGTGTGCAACCTCTTAATGAGCCTGGCGGCAACACAGGCTCTACCGGCCTGTTTGAGCTTCCTTGTGACTGTTTCATCTATGGTGCCTGACGGTGCCAGCGGACTGCTGGCAGTCTTTTGTTAGTACGACCGCCATACTGTAATACGGCGGTCTGACCATCAGATCGATGGAAGTCAGACTGCCACCTTCATGGCAGCCAGTGCACCACCAAACTCGTTATCAGGCCCTTAGCCCCCTGTCCTGGTTGTACTTTCACAAACTAATATAGGAGGTAGGAGGGCCCTGTGGGGTGGTGGGCATAACGGGTGGCCACTTTGAAATCACAATAATTTTTTTAAAAAGTTGTGCTCCTGCAGGAGTCCTGCAGGATGCCCATGGATCACAGTTTGAAGACACGTCAGTGCTTTAATTTTTATATTATTTTAGGGAGGGGCATGCAACCTCACTTCCATTACCCCACTTTGGCCCCCCAACTCCAACCCTTGGGGCAAGTTTATCAAAAAGGGGAGGGGGTGGCAGCCCCCATCGCTGAGCATTAACAGGCTACACGGATCTCATCATCCAGGGACAAAAAAATCATATTGGGGAGAGAGGCACACACTCACCATTCCTCAGTGTGTGTCTCCACATGAGATGTCAGCACTGATGTCTGTGTGATGTAACTGACTGTTAGAAATGGGGTCTTTGGTTGACAGTCAGGTTACCCTCTGTTCAAGCAAGGACCCTCACTCTAGTTAGGGTAAAAGAGAATCACCCTCAGCTAAACCCTGCTTACCCCCTTGGTAGCTTGGCAGAGCAGTAGGCTTAACTTCAGAGTGCTAGGTGTAGAGTATTTGTACCAACACACACATTAACTTAATGAAAACACTACAAAATGACACAACACAGGTTTAGGAAAATAGAAAATATTTATCTAAACAAAACAAGACACAAAAATCCACAATACACAAGTCAAGTTATCAATTAAAAAGCAAAAAGAGTCTTTGTGTAGTTTAAAACACACACTAACACTGTTAGCATGAAGATGTACCTTGGGTGCGTTAAAAATAACCCAGCACAGGCAAGTGTGTGTCAAAAATGGCTTGCAATGCATCGATTTCACTCCTGAGTGGGACCTTGCATCGTTTTTCCTTTTATCGGGTCGTGGCGCGTCGTTTCTTCTCTCTGCAGGAGAACGATGCGTCGATCCGGTCAGCACTCTCGGGTGCGGGCAGGCCTTGCTTTGTTTTTACAGGCCCGGCGGTGCTTGCGTCGTAAATCCAGCCGCATGATGATCCAAAAACCACACAGCGCGGGTTGCGATCTGCCAGCCTTCGTCAGCGATGCTGCTGGTTGTTTCTCCAGCACGGTGCGTCGATTCTTTGTTCACGTTTCCAGTGAGTGTAGATTTTCAGCCACGGAGCCGGCGGCGCGTCGTTTCTTCAGCCGCAGATCAGAGTCGCATCAATCTTTTACCCACAGGGCGCTCTGTGCGTGGATTTCCTCCTCTTAGGCTGCCAGTTTCTCCTTTCAGAGTCCCAGGAACTGGATTTGCACCACAGGGCAGAGTAGGAGTCTCTCTAGAGACTCCAGGTGCTGGCAGAGAGAAGTCATCCTGACGAGCGTGGTCCCTGGAACTCAGCAACTTTGTCCAAGTGACTCCCACAGTCCAGTGACTCTTCAGTCCAAGTTTGGTGGAGGTAAGTCCTTGCCTCCCCACGCTAGACTGCATTGCTGGGTACCGCGTGATTTGCAGCTGCTCCGTCTCCTGTGCACTCTTCCAGGATTTCCTACGTGCACAGCCAAGCCTGGGTCCCCGGCACTCCTTCCTGCAGTGCATAACCTTCTGAGTTGCCCTCCGGCGTCGTGTGACTCCCTATTGTGACTTCGCGTGGACTCTGGTTCACTTTCCTTCCAAGTGCCTGTTCAGGTACTTTTGCGTGTGCTGCCTGCTTCTGTGAGGTCTCCCTGAGTTGCTGTGCGCTCCCTCTGTCTCCTCCTCCAAGTGGCGACATCCTGGTCCCTCCTGGCCACAGCAGCACCCAAAAACCTCTACCGCAACCCTTGCAGCTAGCAAGGCTTGTTTGTGGTCTTTCTGCATGGGAACACCTCTGCAAGCTTTAGCACGATGTGGGACATCCATCCTCCTAAGGAGATGTTCCTAGTCCTCTTCTTTCTTGCAGAACTCCAAGCTTCTTCCACCCGGTGGCAGCTTCCTCGCACACTCAGCTGGCATTTCCTGGGCTCCTGCCCACTCTCGACACTGTCGCGACTATTGGACTTGGTACCCTTGTCTTACAGGTACTCAGGTCCGGAAATCCACTGTTGTTGCATTGCTGGTGTTTGTTCTTCCTGCTGAATCCCCCTATCACGACTTCTGTGCTCTCTGGGGAATATAGGTGCACTTTACACCTACCTTTCAGGGTCTTGGGGTGGGCTATTTTTCTAAAACTCACTGCTTTCTTACAGTCCCAGCCACCCTCTACAAGCTCACATAGGTTTGGGGTCCATTCGTGGTTCGCATTCCACTTTTGGAGTATATGGTTTGTGTTGCCCCTTTACCTATGTGCTCCTATTGCAATCTATTGTAATTCTACACTGTTTGCATTACTTTTTTTTGCTATTACTTACCTAATTTTGGTTTGTGTACATATATCTTGTGTATATATTTTATCCTTATACTGAGGGTGCTCACTGAGATACTTTTGGCATATTGTCGTAAAAATAAAGTACCTTTATTTTTAGTAACTCTGTGTATTGTGTTTTCTTATGGTATTGTGCATATGACACCAGTGGTATAGTAGGAGCTTTACATGTCTCCTAGTTCAGCCTAAGCTGCTTTGCCATAGCTACCTTCTATCAGCCTAAGCTGCTAGAAACACCTTTTCTACACTAATAAGGGATAACTGGACCTGGCACAAGGTGTAAGTACCTCTGGTACCCACTACAAGCCAGGCCAGCCTCCTACACAGGCCCCCTAGTAGCATTTAATTTACAGGCCCTTTTACCTCTGGTGCACTTTACTAGGGACTTACTAGTAAAAACGGTAAAATCAGAGTCCACCACAAATCAACAACCTGGGAAACAGAGACAAAAAGTTAAGGGAGACTATGCCAAGGATGAAAAGTCCAACACTGACCATGTCATGAGTGATGTAATATGTGAGGTCATAAGCATTGTATTGTGGGGGTGTAAGTTATAGTTAGCGCTGGTAACTATAGCTGCTGAATTTCCATGGTACCTGACTTTAATGTCCCTGTAATCTTTGTTTTTTTCCAGTGAAGTTCTAAGTTTTTTTTTGTTCTATTTCCTAACTACTATGACCCTGTAACCTTTGTTTTTGTCAGTGAATTTCTAAGTTTTTTTATTCTATTTCCAAACTATAAAGTCCCTGTAACCTTTGTTTTTTTCAGTGAATGTCTAAGGATGTTTTTTTAACATAAAGTAAGTTTAATAACTTTACATTCATCCAACCACCACAACGCACGGCCTTTGGCTATGCACTGCGGTGATTGCCCATATGGCAAGCCTGTGGCTTGAGTGCACATCATACTTGCCTTTTTTTATGTGCAATGGGGGTTACGTTCAGTGCGTGCCAGTGGCCATATTTTAAAGCCTTGACTACAGCACTTATGGAAGACTTCTTTGTTTATTGTAGATTTGAAGATTCTGTGGTGAATCAACAAATTGCTTGCGAAAACCTGTGAGAAGGAGGGAAAGGCATGTAGTAGGGAAGTTCCGAATGGGTCTATTAGTAACTAGATAGAAGTGAAAAGCTGGGAAAGGCGTGCAGTAGAAACACACAAAATGGGGGTGAGAGGAAAAGAGAGCACTGAGGAGTGAAAAGCAAAAAAAGGCAGTACAAAAAGGTGCATAAAGCAAGTGGAAAGCAGGGAGAAGAGGGATAATTAAACAACAGGCATGCAAAAAATAGAATATGTGCAATATAGTATTGTGAAATGTATAAAGATGACCAATAATTGACTGAGTACTTTATTTAGTGGCATGGTTAGTCTAGTTTTTGTATTTTTTTTTTATTATTCACTACTTTGTTGAGAAATCTAGTGTGACGTACATTCCAGCATCACGATGGTTCACAAATTTGGTGTGTTTTTGAAAAAAGTATCAAATAATAAATATACATATATACATCCGCATGTTGTAGTTAATGTTTGAGATCAGTATTTTACTAATATAATGTGTAAATTAATATTTCTGTAAGTAATTTTATTGCACAACACCTTTTTATTTATATTCTCATATTTGTGACTGTCGGAGGCTGGTTCTTTATATAATGTACGAAAATTATGTACACTGTGCAGAGAATCGAAGCAACCCCACTTTGGTACCAGGAGGTAAAAAGTACACTCCCTAATGCTCTGTTTTTGTTGTAGTGTTGGCTAGCAGTTAGGCTTATCTTGGAGATGTGCTAAGCATCTGTGACACCCACAGCATCATTTAAAGTGGACACACAGTTGAAAGAAGGACTTGTGACCAATTTACAAACATACTTCAGATTTTTATA
This sequence comes from Pleurodeles waltl, assembly GCF_031143425.1. Classification (NCBI taxonomy): domain Eukaryota; kingdom Metazoa; phylum Chordata; class Amphibia; order Caudata; family Salamandridae; genus Pleurodeles; species Pleurodeles waltl. Next base: position 754,807,481 of record NC_090449.1, on the reverse strand, counting down.
AAAAATTTCAGACTAAGATCATCAATATATGGTAATTACTTTTTCAGTTATGATTTTTCTTAGTTAAGAAAATTTTGTTTTTCTGCGTAATTACGCAACACCAGGAATCAATGGGAACATTTTTAAAAATGCTTGTAAAATCAGGCAATATTGTCAAAAACTTCAAACTTTTTGGGTTGAGGTGGTCATAGTGTCCAATGGGCCAGCCAGGGAACGTTGGGCGGTTCCGGTTCAAGCAGGAGCAGTGGCTGAAGGTCTTGGAGCTGGCATCCAAAGGAGGAGGGGACCTCTTGGAAGCACACTGCAGTGTTGGATTTAAAGCTATGTCTGCTGGGTTCACCTGGAGGGTGGAGGTCACAAGGGGTTGGGGACCCCCTACACCACAGCTGATTTGCCATTGCAGGGGGCAGGGAGGCTGGTGCAGCTCAGATAGGTCAGGCAGGAGTTGTGCATCTTGGATTCCTTGGAGTCAGGAGCAGGCAACTTTGAGGGTGGATTGGAGGTCAGCAGGACCGCTCTGGGGGTGGTTCTTGTGTGTCCTGAAGTCCCTCAACTGGTGCTTCCTTCTGAGCTTTTGAGAGTCCAGAGTGGACTTTCCTTCCGGATGTCTGACATTAGGAGTATCTTGGGTAGTATTATGCCACAGCCCTGGAGGGTCATAGTGGCAACAAACTTGGCACAATGGCAGGTCTTATCCTCAAGGACTGTTTTAGAAAATTTGGTTGGGCTGCTTTGTCCGGGTTGTTGGTCAGCAGCTAGTCACTTTACCTTACTTCACGGGTTCCTTGCCTGCAGGGTGCAGGAAGTGATGCCTTCACTCAAAGGGAGGTTCTTGACGTTGTGGGAGGATGGCCTAGCTTATAGTGGGTACCAGATGGTACTTACACCTTGTGCCAGGTCCAGTTATCCCTTATTAGTAGATTAGATTAGTAGTGTTCTAGCAGCTTAGGCTGATAGAGGTAGCTGTAGTAGAGCAGCTTAGGCTGAACTAGGAGACATGCAAAGCTCCTACTATACCACTGATATCATATAGCACTATATCATAAGAATCACAATACTCAGAGTTACTAAAAATAAAGGTACTTTATTTTAGTGACAATGTGCCAAAAATATGAGGGTATACTCCCTTAGGCGGTAAGTAAAACACATAAAAAATATACAAAGAAATGAAAATCAGGTATGTAAGCAGTTAGAAAAGTAGTGCGAACACTGTAGAATACAATAGGATGCAATAGGCCTAGGGGCAACACAAACCATATACTAAGAAAGTGGAATGCGAACCACTTAGGGACCCCAGGCCTAGTGTAGTGTGTAGAGGGTCGCTGGGAGTGTAAGAAAACACTAAGGGTGTCCAAGATATCTGTAGGAAAGTACCATCTTGCCTGGCATGTTACCCCCATTTTTACTTGTGTGTGTGTTTGTTTTTGCCTGCGTCACTGGGATCCTGCTAGCCAGAACCCCAGTGCTCATAGGTTGTGCCCTGTATGTGTTCCCTGTGTGGTGCCTAACTGTATCACTGAGGCTCTGCTGACCAGAACCTCAGTGTTTATGCTCTCTCTACTTTTAAAAATGTCACGGCAGGCTTGTGACTTATTTTATCAATTTTGATTGCCACATTGGAACACCCTTATAATTACCCAGTATATGGTACCTAGGTACCCAGGGTATTGGGGTTCCAGGAGATCCCTATGGGCTGCAGCATTTATTTTGCCACCCATAGGGAGCTCAGACAATTCTTGCACAGGACTGCCACTGCAGCCTGAGTGAATTAACGTCCACATTATTTCACAGCCATTTTACACTGCACTTAAGTAATTTATAAGTCACCTATATGTCTAACCCTCACTTAGTGAAGGTTAGGTGCAAAGTTACTAAGTGTGAAGGCACCCTGGCACTAGCCAAGGTGCCCCCACATCGTTCAGGGCAAATTCCCCGGACTTTGGGAAATATGTATGAAAACTAGAGCTTGATTTTTAAGAAATTGCTATTTCCGAGTCGCAGTTGGCCATGTAACAAAATTGCGATTCGGAAAAATCCCTATTTGTGGTTTGCGAGGCCCATTTACTGAATCGCAATTTGCATTCTTACAATTTGCGATTCTTTTGCGATTCGGTAAAAAATCGCAAATTGCGAGAAAGTTCGAGAATGCACACCTGGAGGAGCCTGATGACATCACCAGCAGGAAATGAGTCATCCCAGGCAGTTTCAGGTGCCACACCCAAACCAGCATCCTGAGAGAGAGTAGCCCAGCCACACAGAGCAACACTCAGTAGGAGCAGGAACTCCTGAGCCAGGATGGAGACCCCAGGAACATCACAGGAGAAGCAAGAAAGGAAGCGCAAGCTTAAATGTAGTGAACAGGAGCTGGAGGTCCTGACTGAAGAGGTGGTGAGGAGCCATGACCGCCTTTTTGGGAAATCTTCACTCCAGGTTCCTGAGAGTGAAAAAAGAAGACTATGCCTGGACATTCAAGGAAAAATCTGCGCCATTGGAGTGGTACAACACTCCATAGAGGAGATAAAAAAAAGGTGGTACGACCTGCGCTCCCGTGCAAAGGAGAGGGTGGCAAGGAGACTTGCGGAGGCCAGGGGTACAGGTGGCGGACCACCAACCGAAGCACCATCCACACCATTGGAGGACCTGGTGGAATCCACACTCTTCCCTGAAGCTGTGACAGGGGTCACAGACATCGACACCTCCGGTACACCGAGTACCAGCCAAGGTAAGTGCAATGTTGTTTGTGAACCCAATATGTGTATGCACAAAAGCCCCTTAGGAATTAGCATGTAATGTGAAGCAGTGTGTGAAGCAGTGTGTGAAGTAGTCCAGTCCACATCTTAGAAGCATCACAACAATGCATTATGGGAGTTGCGGTCCACAAACTAGTACAGACAGTAGCATAACAATGTAATGAAGCATAGTGACACCCAAGGTAACACAACACACACAACACCATGTAGAGCAGTACCTGTACCTTTATTTTCATTTTCAGACAGATAATGTAACATACAGAACTGACATGCTGCATATTGTTGTTGCAGGTGGGCCAGGCCCAGCAGCCACACACAGTCCATGTGTAGGGGAGACGGACACCCATCAGCCCTCTGACACCAACACCACTGGGTCCCTCCACATCTCCACTGTCTGCCGCAGGCCCAGGGCACTACCACTGCCAGAGTTCAGCGGCGACTCGGATGTGCAGCAGGAAGGGCCAAGCACACCATCTGCACCAGACAGGCGCAGACAGATTCTGGAGGGCAGGGGTCAGCCAGCACCACGCAGGATTGCAACAGAGTCCCAGCAGCAACCTCATGAGGCAGGTGAGGGTCCGTCCTTGTTTGGGGGCCTTGAGGCTGCTATGTTGCAGCAGAAGCGCCTGCAAAACAAGCGCATACTTAGTTTGGACTGGAACCTGCGAGTGCACAACCAACAGATGATGGGCCTGCATCAGCAACTGGACGCACTCAATAGCAACATCACACAGCTGCGTGAGGGACAGGTGCAGGCTTCTGAGGACACTAGGGACCTAACTAGCGCAGTCCGTGACCTCTGCCAGGAGCTGCGCCATGAAAGGGTTAGCCGGCGTAGACAGGAACACATATTCCGGATAATGTTTGGCAGCTACTGCAGGTCCTCCAACAGGATGGCGAACTCAACAGCACTAATCGCCCTTCGCACAGTGGTGGCTGCACATACCAGCAGGGACGTTGTCCAGGGACTAGTGCACATCACAAATGTGATTGAACATGTCATGGGACAGAGATCTGCCACTCCCAGTGAGGTAGCCTTGGGGGATACTGAGGACAGTTCAAGCCTCAGTAGTGTTGCGGTACCAGCAGCAGACACCAGACGGCGCAGTGCCAGGCGCAACACTGCCACTGAAGGTGACAATCAAGGTGCCAGTGAGTTAACTGGGCACCCGAGTGGTGTGCGTGGGAGGAGAAAGTGACTCTTGCCACCATTACACTGCTGTTGCCACTATGACGGAATAGTGCGTGACTCTGTTCATTTGAGTTTATAACATCACCTGTTTACTTTATTTATCACTCATTCATTACCTGACGTAAGGTAATAAATTTATATCACTACAGGTACAGGTATCAGTGGATTTTTGTCATTCATATTCACGTCTGAAATGGTTGTGTGTGATGTCGGCACGCCTTTGCCTTCCCTCTGCTGCACTGGTCCTGTCGGCTGGCTGTAGAGGTGGTATGGGATCGTCATCCTCATCTGATTCAGTGTCACTGATTTCTACAGGTATGCCCCTGGTTGTAGCTATGTTGTGCAAGATTGCACAAGTAGCCACTATTCTACATGTGGTTTCTGGACTGTACTGTAGTGCCCCTCATCTTTTGTGGAGGCAACGGAAGCGACTCTTCAGCAGTCCAAATGTGCGCTCCACAACGTTGCGGGTTGCCCTGTGTGCTGCATTGTATCTCCGTTCTGCTGGTGTTGTGGGATTGAGGTAGGGCGTCATCATGTAGGTGCGCACTGCGTAGGCACTGTCTCCTGGAAGGGACAGAAGGTGTGATGAGTAACTGAGCCATCTGACATGGGTTCGCCATCTATGCACCAGTGTACAGAGTGACATTACCTATTAGATATCCTTCACCAAACTCCCCAGCTAGCAGTCTTGTGTGAATCCCGCTGTGGCGAAAGATGTACGAATCATGTGTGCTCCCTGGGTACCTGGCCACGAGATCAGTTATAATATAGGAGGCATTGCATATCACCTGTATATTCATGGAATGTTGGTATTTACGGTTTTGGTACACATACTCTGTGGCTGATGGTGGACAGATTGCCACATGTGTGCCATCTATGGCACCTAGGACGTGGGGAACTGTGCTATCTGCTAAAACTCTATTTTTGTCTGCTGTATTTCCTGTGGTGTGTGGGGGAATCTGATGTACTGTTGGAGTTTGCTTTGCATGGCGTTGATAAATGCATTGAAAAATCTGGAGAGGGTACTCTGTGAAACCCCTCCCAGCCACTGCTATGACCCCTTGATAGCTCCCTGACACGAGTAGGTGTAGGGAGCATAATACCTGCACATGGGTGGGTATGCTGTGAGTCCTTAGTGTTCTGCGCTGCAGTATGAGTTGTAGCTCAGCTATCAGATCAAGTATCATGGCTGAGTTCGACCTATACCTCTCAAATATTTCCTCCTCTGTCAGGTCAAATAGTGTAATGCGCACTCTGAAAATGCGCTCCTGTCTCCTCCTCCCTCTCCTCAAACCTGCCAAGATCCTCATCCTCCTCGCCATGACGTAGAGTGCAGCCATTGTGGAAAAGAGTCTGAGGCATTCTGGGCCTCTTTATATAGGTTGCACCTGTTTACCACCTGGTTTCACTTAGTGGTATTTTGCATGTGCAAAATGCCATTCTGCGAAAAATCGCAAATTGCGATTTTTTGATGCATCTATTTGTGACTTGGATTTTGCTGATCACATTTTGCGCCTCTGAATTTCCTATTGGAAATACCGAATCGCAAAATGCGACTTGCAAAACCAGGTTGCAACGCAAAAAATCGCAATTTTTGCAATTTCTTTTTTTTGGTCTGCGAATGCCTTTCATGCATTGCAGACCATGTTTTTGCACTCGCAAACGGACGATTTTAGCGATTCGCACCGTTTGCGAGTGCAAAAACTTTTCATACATCTGGCCCTTAGTGAGTGCGGGGACACCATTACACATGCACTATACATATGTATAGCGTCACAATGGTAACTCCGAACATGGCCATGTAACATGTCTAAGATCATGGAATTGTCACCCCAATACCATTCTGGTATTGGGGGGACATTTCCATGATCCCCCGGGTCTCTAGCACAGTACCCGGGTACTGCCAAACTGCCTTCCTGGGGTCTCCACTGCAGCTGCTGCTGCCAAGCCTTCAGACAGGTTTCTGCCCTCCTGAGGTCCAGGCAGCCCTGGCACAGGAAGGCAGAACAAAGGATTTCCTCTGAATCTTCTGGAAATAGGTGTGAAGGCTGGGGAGGAGTAGCCTCCCCCAGCCTCTGGAAATGCTTTGATGGACACAGATGGTGCCCTCCTTGCATAAACCAGTCAACACTGTTCCAGGATCCCCCAGCCCCTGCTCTGGCGCAAAACTGGACAAAGGAAAGGGGAGTGACCACTCACCTGTCCATCACCACCCCACAGGTGGTGCCCAGAGGTCCTCCAGTGTGTCCCAGACCTCTGCCACCTTGAATGCAGAGGTGTGAGGGCACATTGGAGATCTCTGAGTGGCCAGTGCCAGCAGGTGACGTCAGAGGCTCCTTCTGATAGGCTCTTACCTCTCTTGGTAGCCGGTCTTCCTTCCTTGGTAGCCAAACCTCATTTTTTTGGCTATTTAGGGTCTCTGCTTTGGGGAATTCTTCAGATAACGAATGCAAGAGCTCCCCAGAGTTCCTCTGCATCTCCCTCTTCACCTTCTACCAAAGGATCGACCACTGACTGCTCAGGATGCCTGCAAAACCGCAACAAAGTAGCCAGACGACTACAAGCAACATTGTAGCGCCTCATCCTGCCGGCTTTCTCAACTGTTTCCAGGTGGCGCATGCTCTGGGGGTAGCCTGCTTTACCCTGCACCAGATGCTCTGAAGAAATCTCCCGTGGGTCGACGGAATCTTCCCCCTGCTAACGCAGGCACCAAAAGACTGCATCACTGGTCCTCTGCGTCCCCTCTCATCCTGACGAGCGTGGTCCCTGGAACTCAGCAACTTGGTCCAAGTGACTCCCACAGTCTAGTGACTCTTCAGTCCAAGTTTGGTGGAGGTAAGTCCTTGCCTCCCCACGCTAGACTGCATTGCTGTGTACTGCGTGATTTGCAGCTGCTCCGGCTCCTGTGCACTCTTCCAGGATTTCCTTCGTGCACAGCCAAGCCTGGGTCCCCGGCCCTCCTTCCTGCAGTGCACAACCTTCTGAGTTGTCCTCCGGCGTTGTGGGACTCCCTTTTTATGACTTCGCGTGGACTCTGGTTCACTTTCCTTCCAAGTGCATGTTCAGGTACTTTTGCGTGTGCTGCCTGCTTCTGTGAGGGCTCCCTGAGTTGCTGAGCGCCCCCTCTGTCTCCTCCTCCAAGTGGCGACATCCTGGTCCCTCCTGGGCCACAGCAGCACCCAAAAACCTCTACCGCGACCCTTGCAGCTAGCAAAGCTTGTTTGCGGTATTTCTGCGTGGGAACACCTCTGCAAGCTTCATCGCAATGTGGGACATCCATCCTCCAAAGGAGAAGTTCCTAGTCCTCTTCTTTCTTGCAGAACTCCAAGCTTCTTCCACCCGATGGCAGCTTCCTTGCACCCCCAGCTGGCATTTCCTGGGCTCCTGCCCACTCTCGACACTGTCGCGACTATTGGACTTGGTCCCCTTATCTTACAGGTACTCAGGTCCGGAAATCCACTGTTGTTGCATTGCTGGTGTTTGTTCTTCCTGCAGAATCCCCCTATCACGACTTATGTGCTCTCTGGGGGTAGTAGGTGCACTTTACACCTACCTTTCAGGGTCTTGGGGTGGGCTATTTTTCTAACCCTCACTGCTTTCTTACAGTCCCAACAACCCTCTACAAGCTCACATAGGTTTGGGGTCCATTCGTGGTTCGCATTCCACTTTTGGAGTATATGGTTTGTGTTGCCCCTATACCTATGTGTTCCTATTGCAATCTATTGTAATTCTACACAGTTTGCATTACTTGTTTTGCTATTAGTTACCTAATTTTGGTTTGTGTACATATATCTTGTGTATATATTTTATCCTCATACTGAGGGTCCTCACTGAGATACTTATGGCATATTGTCGTAAAAATAAAGTACCTTTATTTTTATTAACTCTGTGTATTTTGTTTTCTTATGGTATTGTGCATATGACACCAGTGGTATAGTAGGAGCTTTACATGTCTCCTTGTTCAGCCTAAGCTGCTTTGCCATAGCTACCTTCTATCAGCCTAAGCTGCTAGAAACACCTCTTCTGCACTAATAAGGGATAACTGGACCTGGCACAAGGTGTAAGTACCTCTGGTACCCACTACAAGCCAGGCCAGCCTCCTACACAGGCCCCCTAGTAGCATTTAATTTACAGGCCCTTTTACCTCTGGTGCACTTTACTAGGGACTTACTAGTAAATCAAATATGCCAATCATGGATAAGCCAATTACACACACATTTTGTAAAGGAGCACTTGCACTTTAGCACTGGTTAGCAGTGGTAAAGTGCCCAGACGGTAGCAAAAACGGTAAAATCAGAGTCCAGCATAGATAAACAACCTGGGGAACAGAGGCAAAAAGTTAAGGGACACTACGCCAAGGATGAAAAGTCTAACACTGAGCATGTCATGAGTGATGTAATATGTGAGGTCATAAGCAGTGTATTGTGGGGATGTAAGTTATAGTTAGCGCTGGTAACTATAACTGCTGAATTTCTATGGTACCTGACTTTAATGTCAGAGACCCCTCCTGATAGGCTCTTACCTGGTTAGGTAGCCAATCCTCCTCTGAGGGCTATTTAGGGTCTCTCCTGTGGGTTTCTCTTCAGATAACGAATGCAAGAGCTCACCAGAGTTCCTCTGTACTTCTCTCTTCAACTTCTGCCAAGGATCGACCGCTGACTGCTCCAGGACGCGTGCAAAACCGCAACAAAGTAGCAAGAAGACTACCAGCAACATTGTAGTGCCTAATCCTGCCGGCTTTCTCGACTGTTTGCTGGTGGTGCATGCTGTGACGGCTGTCTGCTTTCACCCTGCACTGGAAGCCAAGAAGAAATCTCCCTTGGGTCGAAGGAATCTTCCCCCTGCTACTGCAGGCACCAAACTTATGCATCACCGGTCCGCTGGGTCCCCTCCTATCTTGACGACCGTGGTCCCTGGAACACAGGAGCTGGATCCAAGTGACCCCGACAGTCCAGTGGTCCTTCTGTCTAAATTTGGTGGAGGTAAGTCCTTGCCTCCCCACGCCAAACAGTAATCCTGTGTAATGCGTGATCTGCAGCTGCTAGGGCTTCTGAGCACTTTTGCAAGACTTCCTTCGTGCACAGCACAGCCCAGGTCCCCAGCACTCCGTCCTGCATTGTCCAACTCGCTTAGTTGAGCTCCGGCTTCGTGGGACCCTCTTTTGTTGTGTTGAGACGACCGCTGTGCCCAGATTTCTTGAACGCCTGTTCAAGTGCTTCTGCTGGTGCTGCCTACTTCTGCTTGGGCTCTCTGTGTTGCTGAGCGCCCCCTCTGTCTCCTCCTCCAAGTGGGAGACTTCCTGGTCCCTTCTGGGCCCTGGCAGCACCCATAATCTTCAACCACGACTCTTGCAGCTAGCAAGGCTTGTTTGCGGTCTTTCTGCATGGAAACAACTCTGCATCCTCCAGCACCCCGTGAGAAATTTTCTGACCAAAGGAGAAGTTCCTGGCACCTTCCGTTGTTGCAGAATCTTCGGCTTCTTCCACCCGAAGGCAGCCCTTTTGCACCTTCATCCGGGGTTTAGTGGTCTCCTGCCCCAACTGGACACTTGCGTGACTCCTGGACTTGGTCTCCTTCCTTTGCAGGTCCTCAGGTCCAGGAATCCATCTTTAGTGATTTGCAGAATCCCCTATTTAGACTTTACTGTCTTCTGGGATAGTACTCCTACTTTTCAGGGTCTTGGGGTGGGGTATCTTGGACACCCATAATGTTTTCTTACACTCCCAGCGACCCTCTACACACTATGCTAAGCCTGGGGTCCATTTGTGGTTCCCATTTCACTTTTGGAGTATATGGTTTGTGTTGCCCCTAGGCCTATTGTCTCCTATTGCATTCTATTGTGTTCTACGGTGTTTGCACTTCTTTTCTAAGTGTTTTACTTACATGATTTTGGTTTGTGTGTATATTTTATGTATTTTACTTACCTCCTACGGGAGTATATCCTTTGAGATACTTTTGGCATATTGTAACTAAAATAAAGTGCCTTTATTTCTAGTAACTCTGAGTAATGTGTTTCTTATGATATAGTGCTATTTGAGTGGTATAGTAGGAGCTTTGCATGTCTCCTAGTTCAGCCTAAGCTGCTCTGCTATTGCTACCTCTATCAGCATAAGCTGCTATAACACTACTAATCTACTAATAAGGGATAACTGGACCTGGCACAGGGTGTAAGCACCACAAGGTACCCACTATAAGCCAGGCCAGCCTCCTACATTGGTGGGGCAGCGGTGAGATAAGTACTTGTAACTGCTTTACCACTTTGTCATTGGTGCGTTTCATAAGAAAAACATATACCTAATACTTCAGAATGTACACAGTAACCTAAACAGTTTAACTTTCCTTCTCTAAAATTTTCTAAAAAGTTTCTGAAAAGTTTCTGAAAACTTTTTAAAGTTTTCAAAACTTTGAAAAAGTTTTTCTCTGTTCCTTAAAAAGTTCTAACAACCTTTTTCTCTCTCTGTCCTAAACCTTTTCTGTCATGTCTGCAGTATAGCTTACTCCCAGAGTTGTCTGAGCAACATATGGGAATGTAAACTTTAAAAGTTTGAGGGGTGTCTGCATTGAAGGAGGTTTAGCCATTGGTAAGAATCCTACAAAAGATATTCTCCTTAGCCTTCTACTAGAAAGTGACCAGAACCAGTCTGGCCGATCCCAGGATCAGGAGGTAGAGGAGGGGGTTACCCAGCAAGACTCAGAGGAGTCCCCGGAGGATGCTGGGGAGGGTTCTTCCAAGGACCTGTCAGCTAACAGGCCACCTAGTGACACTGGTAGTAGGAGGGGGTCACACAATAGTAGGGTACCTTTCACTCCTAAAGGCCAGGTTACTAGGGTCCAGCCAGTTAGGGACAGGCCCAACTCTGCTAATTCCCACATTTCTTCTGTGTCTCACAATTCCCAAGCCTCCCACCCTGAGGATAACGTAATGGAAAGGGAACTCAGAAAGCTGAGATTGGACGAGGCCAAGCTGAAGCTTAAACAGTAGCAGCTAGCCTTAGACAGGGAATCTCTGGATATGGATAGGGAAAGGCAGAGGTTGGGGTTAGTTCCCCATGGTGGCAGCAGCAGTGTTTTTGATAGCAATCCTGTTAGAGAGCAAGATTCGAGAAACCTGCATAAGATAGTCCCCCCTTACAAGGAGGGGGATCACATTAACAGGTGGTTTGCTGCACTTGATAGGGCCTCTATGGTACAGTTGGTCCCTCCAAGGCAGTAGGCTGCTATCTTGTGGCTATCTTTCACTGGTAAGGGTAGGGATAGGCTCCTTACTGTCATTGAAAGTGATGCTAACAATTACAAAGTTTTGAAGGATGCAGTCTTGGATGGATTTGGTTTAACCACTGAACAATGCAAGATTAAGTTCAGAGACACCAGAAAAGAGTCCTCTCAAGACTGGACAGACTTTGTAGACTGTTCAGTGAAGGCCTTGGAAGGGTGGTTACATGGCAGTAAGGTGACTGACTTTGAAAGCCTGTATAATATAATCCTGAGAGAGCATATTTTGAACAGTTGTGTGTCTAATTTGTTGCATCAGTACCTGGTAGACTCAGATCTGACCTCTCCCCAATAATTGAGAAAGAAGGCAGACAAATGGGTCAGAACAAGAGTGAACAGAAAAGTTCATAGAGGGGGTGACAAGGATGGCAAGAAGAAGGATGGTAAGTCTTCTGACAAGGGTGGGGACAAAGATAAAAAACATTCTGAGTCTTCTTCAGGCCCACAAAAATCCTCTAGGGGTGGTGGGTCCAAATCCTCTTCTCACAATCAGAAAAAGCCATGGTGTTATTTATGTAAAGTAAAAGGCCATTGGGCAAGTGATGCCACTTGTCCAAAGATTAACACCAAGGCTCCCACTACCACAACTCCAACTGCAACCTCTAGTGCCCTGAGTAATAGCAGTGGTGGTTGGAAGTCTACTACATAAATAGCCAATCCAAGGGTGTAGCTGGGCTCACTATTGGCAATATAGTTGGGGTTGGTCTTGTTAGGGAGACCACAGAGGCTGTTTTAGTCTCTGATGGTGGCATTGACTTTGCCACCTTGGTTGCTTGTCCCCTTAATATGGGTAAGTACAAGCAACTACCCCTAATTAATGGTGTTGAGGTTGAGGCCTACAGGGACACATGAGCAGTGTAACTATGGTTATAGAGAAACTGGTTCACCCCGATCAACACCTACTTGGTCAGCAGTACCAAGTGACTAATGCTCCCAATAACACACTTAGCCACCCCATGGCTGTTGTGAATCTCAACCAGGGGTGGGGATGGGGGGGGGGTGGTTTACTGGTCCAAAGAAAGTTGTGGTAGCCACTGAATTACCTGTAAATTGCTTACTAGGCAATGATTTGGAGACATCAGCTTGGGCTGAAGTGGAGTTGGAGGCTCATGCAGCAATGTTGGGCATTCCTGGGCATATTTTTGCTTTGACAAGGGCTCAGGCTAAAAAGCAAAAAGGACAGGGAAACTTGGATCCTAAAACAATGGACCAAGTGCTCCCAAAAGCTAGGGGTAAGAACGGTAAATCCTTGCCCACTATCCCTCCCTCACCAGAAGATTCCACTTTTGAGGAAGAGGAATCCTCTACCTGTGCAGAACCTACACCAAATGAGCCAGCAGTAGACACTGCTGAGCCTTTGGGTACAGGGGGGCCTGCTAGGGAAGAGCTGAGTGTGGCACAGCAGACCTGTCCCACATTAGAGTGTTTGAGACAGCAAGCTGTGAAACAGCAGAATGGGGATGTCAGTCATAGCCATAAGGTGTATTGGGAAGACAACGCCCTGTATACTGAGTCAAGGGACCCTAAACCTGGTGCTGCCAGGAGATTGGTCATCCCTTTGCAGTACAGGGAGTTTCTTCTTACCTTGGCACATGACATTCCTTTGGCTGGGCATTTGGGCCAAAGTAAAACTTGGGACAGACTTGTTCCCCTGTTTCACTGGCCTCATATGTCAGAGGACACCAAAGAGTTTTGTTGCTCTTGTGTGACCTGCCAAGCCAGTGGCAAGTCTGGTGGCACTCCAAAGGCCCCCTTAATTCCACTCCCTGTGGTTTGGGTGCCCTTTGAAAGGGTAGGGGTTGACATAGTTGGCCCCCTTGACCCTCCAACAGCATCAGGCAATAGGTTTCTCCTGGTGGTAGTGGACCATGCCACTAGGTACCCTGAAGCAATCCCCTTAAGGACCACTACAGCTCCTGCAGTGGCAAAGGCCCTCCTGGGAATCTTCTCCGGGGTGGGTTTCCCTAAGGAAGTGGTGTCAGACAGAGGTAGTAACTTCATGTCTGCATATCTAAAAGCAATGTGGAAGGAGTGTGGTGTTACCTACAATTTCACCACCCCTTACCATCCACAAATAAATGGTCTGGTTGAGAGGTTTAATAAAACTCTCAAATGTATGATAATGGGACTCCCTGAAAAACTCAGAAGGAGATGGGATGTCCTGTTACCTTGCCTCCTTTTTGCTTACAGGGAGGTACCCCAAAAAGGAGTGGGCTTTAGCCCCGTTGAACTCCTCTTTGGACACCCTGTGAGAGGTCCCCTTGCACTTGTTAAGAAGGGTTGAGAACAACCTTTAAAAGCTCCTAAACAAGACATTGTGGATTACGTGCTTGGCCTAAGATCAAGAATGACTGAGTACATGAAAAAGGGCAGTAAAAACCTTCAGGCCAACCAGGAGCTGCAAACGCAATGGCATGACCAGAAGGCTGTCCTGACCCAGTACCACCCAGGACAGAAGGTGTGGGTTTTGGAGCCTGTGGCCCCAAGAGCACTCCAGGACAAATGGAGTGGACCCCATCTAATTGTTGAGAAAAAACTGTGAGGTTACCTACTTGGTAGACGTGGGCACTGCCAGGAGTCCCCTTAGGGTGCTCCATGTCAACCGCCTAAAACCCTACTATGACAGGGCTGATCTTACCCTGCTCATGGCCACTGAAGAGGGACAGGAAGAAGAGAGTGACCCTCTCCCTGATCTCTTCTCCACCACTGAAGCTGATGGATTAGTGGAGGGAGTAGTACTTGCTACTGAACAGAAAGACAACTGTGTAAATCTTTTAAGTCAGTTTTCTGAACTCTTCTCAATGATACCAGGTACCACTACTTGGTATGAGCACACAATCAATACTGGAGACAGTTTACCTGTAAAAAGTAAGATTTATAGGCAGCCTGACCATGTCAGGGACTGCATAAAACAAGAGGTTCAGAAAATGTTAGACTTAGGAATTCCTTTCCTTTGTACAGTTTTGCACCAGAGCAGGGGCTGGGGGATCCCTGAACCGGTGTAGACTGGCTTATGCAAGGAGGGCACAATCTGTGTCCTTCAAAGCATTTCCAGAGGCTGGGGGAGGCTACCCCTCCCCAGCCCTTAACACCTATTTCCAAAGGGAGAGGGTGTAACACCCTCTCTCAGAGGAAATTCTTTGTTCTGCCTTCCTGGGGCTGGGCTGCCCATATCCCAGGAGGGCAAAGACCTGTCTGAGGGTTGGCAGCAGCAGTAGCTGCAGTGAAAACCCCAGTGAGCTAGTTTGGCAGTACCCGGGGTCCATGCTGGAGCCCCAGGGATGCATGGGATTGGCACCCGAATACCAAATTTGGCATGGGGGGGACAATTCCATAATCTTAGACATGTTACGTGGCCATATTCGCAGTTACCATTGTGAAGCTACATATAGGTATTGACCTATATGTAGTGCACGCATGTAATGGTGTCCCCGCACTCACAAAGTCCAGGGAAATTGCCCTAAACAATGTGGGGGCAGCTTGGCTAGTGCCAGGGTGCCCTCACACTTAGTAACTTTGCACCTAACCTTCACTAGGTGAGGGTTAGACATATAGGTGACTTATAAGTTACTTAAGTGCAGTGTAAAATGGCTGTGAAATAATGTGGATGTTATTTCACTCAGGCTGCAGTGGCAGTCCTGTGTAAAAATTGTCTGAGCTCCCTATCGGTGGCAAAAGAAATGCTGCAGCCCATAGGGATCTCCTGGAACCCCAATACCTGGGGTACCTAGGTACCATATACTAGGGAATTATAAGGGTGTTCCAGTGTGCCAATCAGAATTGGTGAAAATGGTCACTAGCCTACAGTGACAAGTTAAAAAGCAGAGAGAGCATAAGCACTGAGGTTCTGGTTAGCAGAGCCCCAGTGACACAGTTAGGCACCACAAAGGGAACACATTTAGGCAACAAACTATGAGCATTGGGGTCCTGGCTAGCAGGATCCCAGAGAGACAGGCAAAACCAAAGTGACACACAAGTAAACATGGGGGTAACATGCCAGGCAAGATGGTACTTTCCTACAGACGTTTTTTAGAAGGCTGGAGGTGCTCTGGAGTTTCCAGGTGACACCTCTATGGCGATTCTTGAGTCCTTGGAGCAGCAGGCAGGGTTTGGCGCCCTTTTGTTCTGCAGCAGTGCTTCATTTCTCATGCCTTGGGTCTTCTTTTTCCTGGTCTTCTTTGTGTCCATCCAATCTAATCTCTTGGTCTAGGGATGCCCTTTAAATACTGTATTTAGGGGGCATTTAAGGGAGTACCTGGTAGTGCCCAATGGGCTGCCTACCTTAGGAATGCTACACCCACTAAGTGACCACTTGATGTGGGAAGGGGTTCACATCCCTAACCCTGATTGGTTATTTTCCTGCGATCCAAGATGGAGTTAAATGAAATGGAGTGGTCACTTTGCCTGCCAGACCTGAGGGGTGGTGCAAGCTGGGGATGGCCAGTCCTCTAATCCCTGCTAGGTTTCCTACCTAAATTGGGGGCAAAACCATTGGGAGGCATCTGCTGCTACCAGCAGAGGTGTACGTCAGATTTCTAAGGCAGTAAAGCCTTTGAAGCTGACCATTGGTGCAGGGTGCCTGCCTGGGGGAGGAGGTGTAACACCTCCATCCAGGAAAGACTTTGTGTTCTGGTTCATGAGTGCAAAAGGCTCTCACCCCAGGAGTGCAGAATCATGTCTTGTGATGGCAGGCTGGTTAGGACCAGTCAGCAACCATGCCAGGGCTGTTAGGTTTCAGAGGGGGCACCTCTAAGGTGACCTCCAGGTGCATTTTAAACTAAATCCAGCACTGGCATCATTGTGGGTTTATTATACTAAATTGTTTGATACCAAACAACCCAGGGTTCAGAGAGGCCGTCATACATCAGGGGAACTCATAATGACTGGTGTCCAGCACATTCATTAGCAATGGCTTCCCAATTCACTTAACAAAGACACAGAAGGGGCATATTTGCTCATGCACACTTGTGCCTTCGCATGCATAATAGTGCACCCTGCCTTATGGCTGTAAGGCCGGCCAGAGGGATGACTTTCCTAGATTGCATGCAGTGTTAGTGGACATGGCTCTTTTGGTGAGCGCAATGTCGAGTTTGCAACTTTGGATACACCTTGCCATGCACTTGCAATGGCAGTCTGCATGAGGCTGGCGTAGGGCCTCTCAGAGTTCACAATTGGTGCTGTGGCTCTGGGGAGCCCTCTTCAGTACACATGCCCTAGTTACCAAGGCTACCGTTTACTAGGGATGTACAAAGGTGGCTGAAGTGCAAAGCATAGTACAGCTTTCGGGAAAGAGATCTGTCCCTGGGAAACTGTTTCGCAGGGGCCCAGGGCACTTACATTTTGGAACCACATAATTTACCAGATGCTAAGTGGGGGGCCAACATGTTAAAAAAGGCTCTTTCTCACAGTGACGACACAGTTATTTGCAATGACGTCAGCAATGACTTTGAAAGAAAGGTATCTGATTGGACAAGGCATTTTTCAGTTATCTTTAGAAGAAAACCACACCCAGTCTTCTCTTTTGCTTAGTACCAGTGATGAGATAGAAAGCATTTTCAAAGGCCTCCCGTATTTAGTACTGCTGCCCCTTCCTTTTCTTTTGTTTTTGTTTACAATAAAATGGAATCTGGAGGAAGTCAGGACCAAGAATCACACTCTCATGATGCAAGCTCTTCAGTGGAGAAACCTGTTCCCAAGAAGCAATCTATTACTTGGGATTCTTTTACAATCCCCTGCGGGGAAAAGAAGACGGTTGCGAAGTATGTAAAGTGCTCCCTCTTCGACAAAACTCCTTCCAGAGCCACATTGAAAACATTTTCTTGTGGGACAACAAACATACCATGAGAGACACTTTTTGAGAGCACAGAGGGGAGAAAGAGCTGGGAAACCTTCTACATCATCTTTGCCAACACCTAGTGCAGGAGAACTATTTCATACTGAAGTGGAGAGATGCCTCCCAGAAATCTCTCCAGAGTAGGTTCATTCTGTTTGGACTGTAAGAAAATCCTAACTGCAGGTGAACAGTCTGTTGCTGTGGTGGTGGAAGCAGCAAAGAACCATAAATGCTATTTTTATTATTTTCCATATTTTCTTACCCTGTTACTGAGGTGTTCATCACAATGTTTTGTTTGTAGTCGCCATTATATTTAAGACAATTAACAAAAACAGTACAAAGTATAAAAAAAAAAAATTAAAAAAAAATGGTTCCAGAAAAAAACGGTTCTCGTTAGAACCACCTTTTTTTGGGTAAAAAAAAAAAAAAAAAAGATAAACTATATGTATGTATACGCAGGGAAGAGAGGCTGTATGAGTAAGATAGTGGCTCTGTGAGTGTCTGTATGAGTGCGTGACTGGGTATGTGAGTGTCTGAATGATTAAGTAAGTGGTTATGTGACTGTTTGTATGAATGAGTGACTGACTTGTGATTAGCTGTATCAGTGATTGAATGGGTGTGTGAGTGGTTGTATCGGTGAGTGACTGGCTGTGTGAGTGGTTATTTCACTGAGGGATTGGGTGTGGCACTGGATCAATATGGTTGAGTGAATGAGTGTGCAGTGTCTATATGTGTGAGTGAGTGGGTGCATTATTTACTGCATGATTGAGTAAATAGTTGTGTGAGTGCTGTATGGGGTGAATGACTCTGCTTGAGTGCCTGTATGAGTCTGGGTGAGTGACTGGGTGTGTGAGTAGATCCATGAGTGAATAATTAAGTGTGTGAGTGCTATATGGATGAGTGCGTGTGAGTGGCTGTATGGGTGAGTGGGTGGGTGTGTGAGAGGCTGTATGAGTGAGTGACTGAGTGTGTGAGTGGATGAGTGTGTGTGAGGGTGCCCGTATGTTTGAGTGATTGGTTGTGTGAGTGTCTGTATAAGTGAGTGACTGGGGGGTGGGAGTGGCTGAATGGGTAAGTGACTGGGTGTGTTACTGGCTGTATCAGTAAGTGACTGGGTTTGTGAGTAGAAGTATGGGCGAGTGAATGTATGCAATAGTGTCTAAATGGGTGAGTGAGGTAGTGTGTAAGTGCCTGTATGAATGAGTGAGTGGTTGTGTGAATGGGTGTATGAGTGAATGGCTGTGTGACTGGCTGTATGGGTGAGTGACTGGGTGTGTGAGTAGCTGTATGGGTGAGGAACTCAATGTGTGAGTGCATCTATGGGTGAGTGAATGAGTGTGTTAAAGTCTCTATGGGTGGGTGAGTGACTGGGTGTCTGAATGGATGTATGAGTGCCTGGCTGTGTGAGTGTCTGTATGGGCGAGTGACTGAGCATGTGAATAGCTGCATAAGTGACTGAGTGTGTGATTGTCTATATGGGTGGGTAAGGGAGTGTGTGAGTGGCTGTATGGGTGAGTGATGTGTGTGAAAGGCTGTATGAGTGAGTGATTGAGTGTGTAAGTATCTGTACGGGAGAGTGGGTGTGTGAACGCATATATTATTTTGTGAGTGCTTTTGTTAGAGTCTGTACGAGTGATTGACTGGTTGTGTGAGTGGCTGTATGGGTGAGTGACGGTGTATGAGAGGCTGTATAAGTGAGTGATTAGGCATATGAATGTTTGTATGGGAGAGTAGTTGTGTGAGTGGTTGTATGAGTGAGTGACGAGCTGTGTGACTGGCTTCTATTGGTGAGTGACTGGCCGTGTGAGTGGCTGTATGGGTGAGTGACTTGATGTGATAGTGTCTATATGGGTGAGTGAATGTTTATGATTGAATGAGGGGTTGTGTGAATGCCTGTATTGGTGAGTGACAGGGTGTGTTAGTGTCTGTATGAGTGAGTGCTTGGGTGGCTGAGTGTTCATATAAGTGAGTGACTGGGTGTGTGAGTGGCTTTATGGGTAAGTGACTGGATCTGATTGTGTCTAGATGGGTGAGTGACTAGGTGTGTAAGTGAATGTATGATTGAATGAGTGGTTGTGTAGTTGCCTGTATGGGTGAGTGACTTGGTTTGTTAGTATCTGTATGAGTATCTGTATGGGTGAGTAAGTGAGTAGGCAGCTGTGTGAATGAGTGAGTGACTGGGCGTGTGAGTGGCTGTAGGGGTGATGAATGGGTGTGTTAGTGCCTGTATAAGTGAGCAAGTGGTTGCATGAGTGTGCAACTGGGTGTGTGAGTTGTTGTATGAGTGACTTACTGGGAGAGTCAGTAGCTATAATAGTGAGTGTTTGTATAAGTGGGTGTGAGAGTGATTGACTTGGGGTGTGAGTGCCTGCATGCGTGAATGAGTGGGTAGATCCGTAACTGTATTAGTAAGTGACAAGGAATGTGAGTGGCAGTATGATTGAGTATTATTTAGAGGAACAATCCTTAGCAAAGTAGTGGCAATACATTTTATGACAGTTTTACACAATGCACTGCAGCCAAAACTAAATAGTAACAAAGCATGTCAAGTTCTCCTTATGCAAGAAGACCCTCCCCAGGATTACTTCAACAATAGCAAAGGAATAGCAAAGGATATCAAGTTTTCCTCATGCAAGAAGACCCTCTTCAGGATTACTTCAACAATTACTCATGTGGCACTACAAGTATTTTGACAAATCTGAAGACACATAACTCCTACCACTGTTGAAAACAAAAAATAATATGTTAGAGTTATAGTTCTAAAATTCCAGAAACAGGACAGTAAACATTACTTATACTGTAACAGTATTTCACATTATAGTAATGTGTGTTATTTTCCCTCTTTTTCCGTTCTGAGCTTTTATACCTGTACAACTAAAATGTTGCTTCATACAGAGACTCATCATTGAACAGTGGCAAAAAACAATTGAATGGATTGTAAAGAAAACAAAATTGCACAGTGTATCACTACAAATAAGTGATACTATGGATTGCACTCACTATAAACAATTGATTTCTTTACGTACAATTTGTAAACAAATCTACTCAACTGTGTACACAAATTAATTCTCTTCTGTTATACCTGATACAGTAGTCCTAACACACTTAAAGGAGAGTTGTGTTTTGGTGACATTTTTGAAGGCATCCCCCTGGTACACTGCATGATGTCTAAAACAGTGATGATCCTTGTAGATCAAATGCCATATTTTTTAAATATTTCATGTTTGGACAAACAAAAGATGGCAATGGCTGTTTTTGTATCATGTTAAGGTTGGAATTATAACAATGTGTCATTCTAGTGTCACTCTTTAATTAGAACCTATTGAAGACATCACCCCTGGTAGGCTGAATTATGTTTAAAACACTGATGATGCATGTAGAAGAAAATAGTACATTATTTTGTTTCCAGACCTACTTTTTGGAATTTTAGTTGAAGAAACAAAAGGTAACAATTTTCACAGTTTGAAAGATAGTTTTGGTTTGAATATAAGGTTGATGTCCTTGTATACCGTCCATTCAATTTCACTCTTTAAATAGACAGTGTAATCTTCAGATGGTATATTAACTCCTTCGTGAAAAATAATAACTATAGTATATATAGAAAAGTCTTCCCAGGAATGGAAATCTGACAAGCTTTGACCTTTGTAATTTCGTTTTTTAATTTAGAGCCATCAGTTTTGCATTGTTGTACCATTTGTATAAGGTATTTTTCACTTCTTTGTAGATGCAGTGTAGACACAACATCTGATCTACAATTTGGGCTGGTTATATTTTGTTTAGCATTTTTAATCATTCTGTCAAAAGGCACAGTTTTCGAGTCCAGTAATGTTAAGTACAGAAATTGCTCAGAATGTATTTGATTACTAGATGTAAAAGAACAATCTTCACAGTCATAGTTACATTTATAAGTCAGTCCAAATAAGTCATCAATGTTTACTTCTTTTTCTAATACTCCGAGGATGACCATTAGTAATTCTTGTGCATCTTGCTGACTGTTGAGAGTAAACACTACAGATCGACTACATGTATCTACAAGATCTTGAATACTAGAAGCAAAATGAATTATAGTCTTATCACTCACTAAACGTTGGAGCAAATTATATAGCTCAGAAATCAATGTTATCTGTTTTTTGTTGAATTCCATTTACAAGATGTGGTAAATGAAAGAGTACATTGAGAACAACATTTGCATAGCAGTTGACACCTGAACTGTTTCCCAACTGGTAACGTTCAATATCACCTTCATTTTCCAGTTTTTGTTTTTAACACCTTCTAGCTTCTACTTGTGTTTCTTCTTTTCCTGAACATCTGTTGACTCTTTTTCTCATAAATAGGTATTGACCTAAATGAGGAGCATATAGACCTCTTAACCGATTATCCTCTCTTACACGGCTTACATCTATAAAATGTTTCCTATCAAAATCAACCCAAAGCAAACTGGACAGTGTTCTAATGTGAGACAAGGCTACATGTGATATACTTTCCTTAAATACTGAACTATTAATATTAATTAAAGCTACATTTACACCTAATCCTTGAGATTTATGGATAGTTACAGCATATGCTAGAGAGAGCGGGAACTGTTGTCTCCGGATATATGTCTTTTACAAGCAAAAAACATAAAATACATCGTCTTGTCGCATAGGCTCTCATTATTCTAATGAGACTACTGGATTTTGAGCAGCAGCATCGTCAGCGGTGTGGGAGACTGAGTCCAACCCACTGCGGGCGATTCTGTCGCTCAAAATCCAGTAGTCTCATTAGAATAATGAGAGCCTTTGCGACATGGCCATCTGTAGCGAAGCAATCAGCATACAGTCGTGGTTCCCTAGCTGGAATCTCCCTCTAACTTGTAATAGACAAGGAAGTGCTTATATAACAACACAGCTGATATTCTGAGAAAATGTCCCTATGTAAGGATGTGTATTTTCAGCGAATGTTGGAGACTAAACTTCTTCCACGTTCACCGGCAATGTACCAAGCTGCAGCCTTGAATGAAGCACAGAGTGATAAAAAATGTCTTGTTTGAATGTGCTTCACATCATCAATCTGGTCCAATTTTATAGGCAAAAATTCTACCTCATCTCTATTTGGAAAATTTATGAAACCTATAACTTTACCTATTACACCATTTACCAACCCTTCCTCAAAATTTTAATTACACCACAAAATTACTCAACGGTTTTTGCACCTGCGGAAACGCTTTTCTAATCCTACTGTCTTGGATACAGATTTTTCTAAACAATCCAATTTTGATTGCAGGTTTTTTTTAGCAGCATTGTCAGTCCCTGATGTTCCATTTTATCAATAGCTGTTATTTCCAAAATATCTTCTTTTTCTAGTTTTAGTAGTTGTTTGTTGAAGTTAGAGCACTCTCCAAGTGCTGCATTAAACAGACTATGGATTTCTCCTCTTTAACAAAATTGTACATAAGTTCTGCTGCTGTGATGTTAGATGAAAATAGTTTCTTGATCATTTGATTTTCAAAAGCAGCTTTTCCTTCGTTTGTCAGAACTCCTACTCTAATATTCTTAGGAATATTTCCATATTCTACACCTGAAGGTTGATGCATATTTTTTACTAGTTCCTTGTATTTGAAATTTAACCAAACATGCTTCATTAAGGTAAAGTGTTTTGAAAACAGGATGTCCTTTTACAGGGGTTAATTGCAATACGTCACTGAACACAAGTACTTTCCTTCAAAAAGAATATCATAGTCTTTTCTTACAATCTGCTGCATTCTTAAGTGTATGAAGGCAACCATTATGTTTGAAACCATGCTCACCTCATCAGTGATTAAAAGCTTCACTTTCTTCAAACATTTGTGACACCTCATGACAAGCTTCACCAGATAACTTCTGGTATTCCAGTTTATTGTCATGTTCAACAGGTAAGATAAGCAGTTGATGTAAAGTAATTCCTTTAACATTATGAGCAGCTAATCCTGTTGGTACTGTTACTATACATAACAAATGTAATCCTGTAGTCCTCTGTAGATAAGCAGTGAGAACGTTAATTAAAAAGCTTTTCCCAGTACCAGCTTTTCCCAGTACCAGCTTGTCCACTGATGTATAGTAGTATTGGCTTAACTGAAGAGCATTCACATTGTTTCTTTTCATGCAGAAATCCATGCTCTATTTTATCTTTCAATTCAGTATAAGTGTCTTTCTGTTCATCGTTCAGTTGTGCTACTAAGTGAAATCAAGAGCTTCCTCTCTTGCTTGCTGCATTGCACTCTCCACCTCATTCATAGCAAACAATAGTTGCTTCATTGTGAATGACTGGTTCTCCAAGAGGATCTTGACTCATTGCCTCAGAACTTTGGTTGCTTTGTTAGCTCTACTTAGCTATTTCAGCAGCAATCATCTCTTCCTGTTCTATTTCATCGTTCAACATTTGAAAGTAATTTGGAAAGACTGAACACTCAATACTGTCTTTCACAACACTGAAAGAGTCTTTGTAGGAATCGTAGGCGTCCACTAACACTTGCCATTTTTTTGTGCTTGGTAGGGACACCGTTCACTTGAATAATAAGTGTTTCATAATTCTGTTTGAAATCTAATGGCAAAAAAACAACTCTACCTTTAAGACCTTTCTGTAGCTCTGTTAGAGGTAATATTCCTGTTTTGGTTCCATACAAACAGTAGCTCCAAAAGATGTATACGTTGTGTAAGAATTAATTCATAAACATTTTGATCTTGATGTTCTTGTGGAACTGGAACTAATTCTAATATGTTATGTACTGCTCTAGCTGCCATTGTATTATCCTCTAACTTATCATAACAGTGTCTATATATAATGTGTTGTGTGGAGCAATCAAACTGTTCTTCTACAAATAAATAAGCAGCAAATTCTTGTCACTTATCTCTGTTCTCTTCTTCAGTTTTTGAATACAAAACAACATTACAAGTTTGACTTTTATAGTGATATACAAACACAGTTCGACTTTCCTGAAAAAACTGTGTTAAACTTCATAATTTATTTTTGAAAGTTATCAACACTAATACCTGTACCCTGTTCCTTTACACCTGCAGATACCAAGTCCTCATGTTTCCTACAGTCCTGCTCAGGACAAAAAAAAATCTAAATTGAACATCTTTACAAACTCTTTTCAACTCTGCTACTGTACCACGAAGAAGAGCTCTATTCATTTTTCTGAAACATAGGGCAGGAAATTTGACATAGTAAAGCTTCCTAACTAAATTTCACATTTTTGAATGGTGTACAGCTAACATTCTGACGTGATGAAAGGAACTTTGGCACACTTTCTTTGATAGACATGCCAGTGAGTGTCCCTTTAAATCAGTATACTTTCTTACTTTGCATTGATCTAATCCTTGCAATATTCATATTTTCTGTTTCAGAGTTCTTCAGGGAAACATGCATAGGAAATCTCTCAACATATCAATAGATTCCTGCCAAAATACTACAAATACTGCTACAGTTCCATGTGTATACAGGGGCCTGTCTACGTCTTCCCTGTATCTCTTCGCTGTCACGTCCTCTACATTTCTAGGTACCATCTCCTCTTTTGTAATAGGTCTACCATTCTTCAACTCATAACATCGTCCAGATTCTTCACCTGAATGCACTAATGTGTTCTCTTGGAAATAGATATCTTCATTAAAGAAAGACTCAGTGCTAAAAGTATGTTTCAATTCTGCAAAAAGTTGTTTCTATTTACACGTCTTTCCTTTCGGCTTCTTTTCCTCATAGACAACGTTATTGAATATAGAGTTTTCAATTTGTTTAGAATTAAAATAAATTGCTTCCTTTTAAGAACAAAGATGACACAAGTCCCTAAGGACATGCTAATTATTTCAACTACTATTGTACAATTTGATTCAAAGATCCAAGCGTTCCTCAGGTTCTTTCTTTATTCAGGTCCGTTCTTCTTTAACTGTGCCCACAGCCAGCCAACACGTGTATCGTCATTGGGTAATTCACCCCTGACTTCATCAAGGCTGGAATAAAGCAGTGGTATAACTAACAAATTCAAATTGCATACACATTTTCATTTTAAGAATATCACCTTCTGTAGAACATATCCAGGCCCAAATGATGGGCTAAACGATCAACTGATGGTGGAAACCCTTACATCACTTGTCAAACACTGGTATAATGTAAGTTACAGCAGGAGATATATAAAGAATCAACATCACACATTATGGACATAGTATTATACATGCTGAGCCTGTGTCACATGCCAATTGCCTCTACATCAAGGAAAGACTCTTGTTGTAAAATATAAAGTATAGAACACCCACGAAGTGTACCATTGAACTCATATCCCAGACAGAAATGTCTTACTCAACAAAACCACACTCATAATACCTTAAATCATCCAGGCACATATCTATGAAAAAAAAGATCCTGACGGGGTGACGGTGGTCTTGGTTGTGGTCAGCCAGGGCGGTGCTGAACTCAGCACCATCTGGCTGATTCAACCTTGTTTTGAACCAGCCTTTCCATGGCTGTTTCCCCACCTTGAAAAGGCTGGTGGAGAACAAGTGCCAGGGGCGACGGGGGGGGGGGGGTCCTACACTGCCCATGGGCAGTGCAGGTACCCCCCATGCCCAGCGCCATCGGAATGCACTCTGTCTGCTTTCCTAAGGGTGCTGTAGGAGTGTACATGTGCACATGTAACTCAGTAAAACTCAGAAGGACATGATTCACCTTTTATTCATAAGGGATCCCGCTCTATGGCGTACCTACAGCCTAGGTGAGGAGTGATTTTTCTGTAGTAAAAGGACAGTTTAAGAAATGTTAAACAGGTTTTCTAATGCCATGTCAAGCTGACGTTAAAACTACACACGCAGTCTCAGCAGTAGGAGGTGTGAGCCATGTTTAAAGGACTACTTCTCTGGATGGGAGTCTAGGTTGTGTCAGTAGTTGCCACATATGTGAGTGAGTGTATGAATTCCTCTGTGAGTGTGCCCCCAGATGTTTACGTAAATAATCCAGTTTACCCCTGACTCTTTCATTAAGTCTATAGGCCTCTAAACGTGTGTATGTGGCTAAATGAATGATTTGCTGGCTGTGTTGGTGAGTGCAGGGATATGTAAATGTGCCTGCTATTGGTCCCAATACGGCTAGATACATAACTGCCATCTGGGTTTGTGCATGAATGCATAACCTATGTTTCAGTGTCTGAATGGGTGTATGAGTGGTTCTATCCTTTAATAAATAAGTATGCCAGTTGCAGATTGAGTGGGAGACTGTGGGGGTTATTCCAACTTTGGAGGAGGTGGTAATCCGTCCCAAAAGTGACGGTAAAGTGACGGATTTACCACCAGCCGTATTACGAGTCAATTATATCCTATGGAACTTGTAATACGGCTGGTGGTATAACCGTCACTTTACCGTCACTTTTGGGACGGATTACCACCTCCTCCAAAGTTGGAATAACCCCCTGTATCTCTTACAGGACATAGGAGTCTGCAAGTGCATGTGAAACTAAGAAGGGCATTTAAACTTTTAATCACAAAGGACCCTGCTCTATTAACTACCTACAGCCTAGCTGAGGGATGACTTTTCTGTACTATAAGGACAGTTTAAGACATGTCAAGCGGGTTTACTAAGCCAAGTTGAGCTGACATTAAAACTACACATTCAGGCTCAGCAGTAGTAGGCCTGAGACATGCTTAAAGGAAAAGTTCTCTGGATGGACGACTAGGATTTGACCATATTTGTATACATTTCTCAGTGAGTGTATGAGTCCCTCAATGAGTGTGCCACCAGATGTTTACGTAAATATACCAGTTTATCACTGGATCTTTTAGTACGTCTATAGGCCAGTAAATGTGCATATGTGACTTAATGAATCACTGCCTAGCTTAGTTAGTTAGTACAGGGGTATGTAAATGTGTCTGCTACTGGCTCCAATACAGCTGAATACATAACTACTGCCTGGGTATGTGCATGAGTGTATAAGTGGCTCTTTCATTGTCTGACTGGATTTGTGTGCATCTATGATTTTAAATAGGTATGTGAGCTGCAGTATGGTTGGTAAATTAAATATATAAACGAGTACAAGGATCTACGACTGAACATCTAAATTAGTTAAGCTCAGAAGGGCATGCTTCACTTTTTAATCATAATGCACCCTGCTCTATGTGACACCTACAACCTGGCTGACCAGTGAGTTTTCTGTACAAAAGGAGAGTTTAAGGTTTTTAAGCAGGTTTTCTAATGCTAATTTGAGCTGACAGGAAAACTGAACAGTTACGCTCACCAGCAGTAGGCCCGAACCATGTTTAACCCCTACGGTGCCTTGGACGAAGTGATGTCGTCCAAGGCACCGGTTCCCGGGTGCCTTGGACGAGATCACCTCGTCCTGCAACCAGCAACTGGGGGGGTGCGCTAGCGCTCCCCACCCACCCCTCCAGTGGTGGATGGAAGGGGAAGCCCTTCCCCTTCCACCCCTGCCCCCCCACCCCCTCCCTGTGACGTCAGCGCGCATCGCGCACTGACAATCACAGAGGGCCTCCTCCCATCGTGCTGGAAGCTCAGCTGGGGGAGGCCCAGAGAGGCTTCAAAGGGAAGGAAAGGAATTTCCTTCCCTTTGAAGTCTCTCTGAGCGTTTCAAAAGACGGATTGCCTATTGTTATTTATTTTAGGTCATTTCTGCCCCCCCTGGGGGCAGATCGGCCTATTGTTATTAGGCCGATCTGCCCCCAGGGGGGCAGAAACCTCTAGGCGCCAGGACAAATTATTATTTTATTTTTTTGGTTTGTTTGTTTTTTTAGAGATGGTGAGCGACCCATGAGGCAAGGGTCGCTCCCCTGGGGGGCAAATTGTATGTAGACCATTTCTGCCCCATCGATTTTAGGTCACTCTGCACCCAAGGGGGCAGAAACCACTAGGCACCGGGGATTTTTTTTTTGCGCCAATGTCACGCAAGGGGAGCGACCCCGTAGGCAAGGGTCGCTCCCAGTGGGGGGGGGGAATTTGTTTTAAGCCATTTATGCCCCCCCCGGGGGCAGATCGGCCTATTGTTATTAGGCTGATCTGCCCCCAGGGGAGGGTCAGAAACCCCTAGGCACTAAGGCAAAAAAAAATTGTGTGTTTTTTGTTTGTTTTGTTTTTGTTTTTTTAGAGATGGGGAGCGACCCATTAGGCAAGGGTCGTTCCCCTATGGGGCAAATTGTATTTATACCATTTCTGCCCCCCTTGGGGGTAGATCAGCCGATTTTAGGTAAATCTGCACCCAAGGGGGCAGAAACCACTAGGCACCAGGGATTTTTTTTTTTGCACCTATGTCATGCAAGGGGAGCGACCTCGTAGGCAAGGGTCGCTCCTGGGGGTTGGCACATTTATTTTAGGCCATTTCTGCCCCCCCTGGGGGCAGATAGTCCTATTGTTATCAGGCCGATCTGCCCCCCGGGGGGGGGGGGCAGAAACCTCTAGGCGCCAGGGCAAATTTTTTGGGGTGTTTTTTTTTGTTTTTTTAGAGATGGGGAGCGACCCATTAGGCAAGGGTCGCTCCCCTGGGGGGCAAATTGTATTTAGACCATTTCTGCCCCCCCTTGGGGGTAGATCGGTGGATTTTAGGTCAATCTGCACCCAAGGGGGCAAAAACCACTAGGCACCGAGGATTATTTTTTTTGCGCCAATGTTACGCAAGGGGAGCGACCCCGTAGGCAAGGGTCGCTCCGAGGGGGGGAGGGTTTGAGGGGTGAGGGGTCAAATTAGGCCATTTCTTCCCCCCCCCGGGCCAGCTGAGATAGAGGCCAAAATCCACAGGTAGGCACTTTGCAAAAAACCCCTCTGTTTTCTGTGAAAAAATGTGATGTGTCCACGTTGTGTTTTGGGGCATTTCCTTTCATGGGCGCTAGGCCTACCCACACAAGTGAGGTACCATTTGTATCGGGAGACTTGGGGGAACGCTGGGTTGAAGGAAATTTGTGGCTCCTCTCAGATTCCAGAACTTTCTGTCACTGAAAGGAGAGGAAAAAGTGTTTTTTTTGGCCAAATGTTGAGGTTTGCAAAGGATTCTGGGTAACAGAACCTGATCAGAGCCCCACAAGTCACCCCATCTTGGATTCCCCTGGGTTTCTAGTTTTCAAAAATGCGCTGGTTTGCTAGGTTTCCCCAGGTGCCGGCTGAGCTAGAGGCCAAAATCCACAGGTAGGCACTGTTTTCTGTGAAAAAATGTGATGTGTCCATGTTGTGTTTTGGGGCATTTCCTGTCGTGGGCGCTAGGCCTACCCACACAAGTGAGGTATCATTTTTATCGGGAGACTTGGGGGAACGCTGGATGGAAGGAAATTTGTGGCTCCTCTCAGATTCCAGAACTTTCTGTCACCGAAATGTGAGGAAAATGTGTTTTTTTAGCCAAATTTTGAGGTTTGCAAAGGATTCTGGGTAACAGAGCCTGGTCAGAGCCCCACAAGTCACCCATCTTAAATTTCCCTAGTTCTCTAGTTTTCAAAAATGCACAGGTTTGGTAGGTTTCCCTAGGTGCCGGCTGAGCTAGAGGCCAAAATCTACAGGTAGGCACTTTGCAAAAAACACCTCTGTTTTCTGTCAAAAAGTTTGATGTGTCCACGTTGTATTTTGGGGCCTTTCCTGTCGCGGGCGCTAGGCTTACCCACACAAGTGAGGTATAATTTTTATCGGGAGACTTGGGGAAACATAGAATAGCAAACCAAGTGTTATTGTCCCTTGTCTTTGTCTACATTTTTTCCTTCCAAATATAAGAGAGTGTGTAAAAAAGACGTCTATTTGAGAAATGCTGTGTAATTCACATGCTAGTATGGTCACCCTGGAATTCAGAGATGTGCAAATAACCACTGCACCTCAACACCTTATCTTGTGCCCATTTTGGAAATACAAAGGTTTTCTTGATAGCTATTTTTCACTCTTTATATTTCAGCAAATGAATTGCTGTATACCCGGTATAGAATGAAAACCCACTGCAGGGTGCAGCTCATTTATTTGCTCTGGGTACCTAGGGTTTTTGATGAACCTACAAGCCCTAAATATACCCGCAACCAGAAGAGTCCAGCAGACGTAACGGTACATTGCTTTAAAAAATCTGACATTGCAGGAAAAAGTTACAGAGTAAAACGTAGAGAAAAATTGCTGTTTTTTTCACCTCAATTTCAGTATTTATTTTTCCAGTTGTTATTTTCTGTAGGAAACCCTTGTAGGATCTACACAAATTACCCCTTGCTGAATTCAGAATTTTGTCTACGTTTCAGAAATGTTTAGGTTTCTGGGATCCAGCATTGGTTTCATGCCCATTTCTGTCACTGACTGGAAGGAGGCTGAAAGCTCAAAAAGTCGTAAAACTGGGGTATGTCCCAGTAAAATGCCAAATTTGTGTTGAAAAATTGGGTTTTCTGATTCAAGTCTGCCTGTTCTGTGAAGCTGGTGATTTTAGCACCGCAAACCCTTTGTTGAGGCCATTTTCAGGGGAAAAAACACAAGCCTTCTTCTGCAGCCACTTTTTCCAATTTTTTTGAACAAAACAAAATTTTCACTGTATTTTGGCTAATTTCTTGGCCTCCTTCAGGGGAATCCACAAAGTCTGGGTACCTCTAGAATCCCTAGGATGTTGGAAAAAAAAGGTCGCACATTTGGCTTGGCTAGCTTATATGGACAAAAAGTTATGAGGGCCTAAGCGCGTACTGCCCCAAATAGCCAAAAGAAGGCCTGGCACAGGAGGGGGAAAAGGCCTGACAGCGAAGGGGTTAAAGGACTACTTGTCTGAATGAGGAACTAAGTTATGTAAGTGCTTGACTACATATCATAGTGACTGTATCAGCTGCCATCTGGCTCTCATACTGCAGTACACATACCTCCTCTCGGTACATGCATGAATGTATAAGTTTCTGTTTCAGTGTCTGACTGAATGTATTAGTGGCTCTATCTTTTTATAAATAGGAATGTGTGTTGCAATATGGGTGGGATACTGCATGTATAACTGGGCATAGGGGTCTAAAATGGCACAGCTAACTCAGTAATACTGAGAAGCACACCTTACCTTTTAATCACAAAGGACCCTGCTCTATGGCCTACCTACAGCCTAATTGGAGGGGTGAGTTTTCTATAGTAAAGGCACAATTTAAAAGTTGTTAAGCACGGTTTGTAATGCCAAGTCATGCTGACGTTTAAACTACATACTCAGGCTCACCAGTAGTAGGCCGGAGCCATGTTTAAAGGACTAATTCTCTCGATGGGAGACTCGGTTCTGTCAGTACTTTACTACATATTAGACTGACTGTATCAGTTGCCAACTGCAGTATACACACCTGCTGTTTGGATGTGTGCATGAACGTGTAAGTGGTTCTTTCAGTGTCTGACTGCCTGTCTGACTGTTTCTAACCTTTTATAAATAGATATGTGAGTTGCAGTATGGGTGGGACACTGCACTTATAAGTGTGTATAGGGGCCTACAAGTACATATCTAGCTCACTGAAAGTTAGAAAGACATGTTTCAACTTTTAATCAGAAAGGACCCTGCTCTATGGTCTACTT
The DNA here is from genome assembly GCF_031143425.1 of Pleurodeles waltl. Lineage (NCBI taxonomy): Eukaryota > Metazoa > Chordata > Amphibia > Caudata > Salamandridae > Pleurodeles > Pleurodeles waltl. The sequence goes on along the minus strand of NC_090449.1, from coordinate 754,775,947 downwards.
ACAACCTAGCTGAGAGCTGACTTTTCTGTAGTTAAAGGAGAATTTAAGACTTATCAAGCAGGTTTACTAATGACAACTTGAGCTGCCATTAAAACTGTACACTCAGGCTCTGCAGTAGTAGTTCTGACTCATGTTTAAAGGACTACTTGTCTGGATGGGTGACTATGTTGTGTGAATATTTCACTAAATATGAGTAACTATCGGTATACAACTAGCTTTGATACGCGGAAAACATACATGCTGTCTTGGTGTGTGAATAAATATATAAGTGACTCTTTTAGTGTCTGACTAGGTGTGTGTATACTTGTCTGAATCAGCGACTAGGTTATGTGAGTACTTGACTATGTATCAGAGTGACTGTATCAGTTGCCAACTGGCTCTGAAACTGCAGTATACATAACTGCTGTCTGGGTGTGTACATGAATGTGCAAGTGGCTGTTTCATTGTCTGACCGGGTGTGTGAGTCGTTCTTTCCTTTTATAAATAGGTTTTTGAGTTGCAGTATGGGTAGAATACTGCATATATAACTGGGAATAAGGGTCTGCGAGTGCACGTCAAACTCAATAAAACTCAGAAGGACATCTTTCACCTTTTTATCACAAAGGACCCTGCTCTATGGCCTTCCTACAGCTTAGCTGAGGATGAATTTTCTGTAGCAAAAGGACAGTTTAAAGTTTGTCAAGTGGCTTTTCTAATGCCAAGTCGAGTTGACAGTAAAACTGCACACTCAAGCTCTGAATAGTAGGTGTAGAAGGCTGACCTGGTTTGTAGTCGGCACCTAAGGTATTTACACTTTATACAAGGTCCAGTTATACCTTATTAGTGAAATGTAGACAGTGTCTAGAAGCCAGGCTCTCTAAGTGTAGTGTGGATGAGCATCCAAGGCTTAACTAGGAGACATGCAAAGCTCTTGCAATACCACTGTGGTCACACAGCACTCACACACATGAAAGAAAATTTTCAATTACAAAAATAAAGGTACTTTATTTTGGTGACATCAATGACAAAAATACCATAGAGACTATACTCCCTTGAGAGGTTAGTAATACACAAGTTATATACACTAGTATGCAGAAATAGCTGTAAAAAGAGTTAGAAAACAGTGCAAATAGTGAAAATCACAATATTTAGGAATGGGCCTAGGGGTAACACAAACCATGTACTTAGAAATTGGAATGCGAAAGTCGGTCTCCCACCTAGACAAGGGTAGTATGTAGAGGGGCGCTGGGAGTATTAGAAAACACCAAAGGTAAGTAATATAACCCACCGCAGAGCCCAGGAAAGCAGCATTAAATCACAGTAACCTAGAACACAGAAGAACACGAGAAAGCAGATTATGCAAGAACCAGAAGAGACTGCAAGACACCAGCGATGGATTCAGAAGGAGACCAAGTCCAAGAAGCGCAGAACAGTCCAGGGAGAACAGGAGCCCCTTCTAACCCAGATGAGGGTGCAAAAGAAGAACCACAGGTGAAGAAGAACAGTCAGTACTGCACCCAAGAAGACGGATGCGGGTTCCTGGTTGGTGCAGATGATATCCCACGCCGGATGGATGATTGCAGTCTGGTTTGCGTCAATGGATTCCACCAACAAGCCTTGGCACACGCAAAGCTCGAGGCTAGCGGAAAATGTCATGGCCCGGGACTAGGAGGGACCTGGTGGATCTACCCAGGAGTGGGAGTCAGAGGGGGCTCTCAGCAACTCAGAGAGCCCTCAGAAGGCCAGACATCATGCACAGTAGTCCCACAGCACGGGAACAAAGAAGCTGCAAAAGGAGGCCCATGCAGCACTACAACAAAGGGTCCCAAGCCGCTGGAGAACCACGCAGGAAGCTGTGCATTGCAGGAAGGAGTGCTGGGGGCCGGAGCTGCATGGTGCATGAAGAATTTCATGGAAGGCTGCCATCAAACCTTGGCAACTGCAAAACATATGGTGCACGGAGTACTGTCTTGCATGGGTAGGCAGGGTCTTACTTCCACCAAAGTTGGACAGTTGGACGTCAGGACCATCGGGACCACTTCAGTCCACCACCCGTGGTTCAGGATCCATGCAGCTCATCAGGAGAGGGGTCCTACACAACCAATCATCATTGCAGAAAGGTGCCTGCTGAAGCAGGGGAAAGACTCCTTCACTCCAAGGGAGATTCCTTTGTTCTTCTGGTGCAGGCTAAAGACAGGCTGTCCTCTGAGGATTCTTGCAGGAGCTGAAGATACAATGTTGCAGAAGTTGTCTTTGCTTCTTTGTTGCAGTTGTAGAGTTCCGGGAGGGTCCAGATGCAGTTTGATTGGTAAGAGGGTGAAGTAATGGATGCAGAGGATTCCTGCTGGAGTCTTGCAATCTGAATCCAAAGAACCACCCAAGAGAGAGACCCTAAGTAGCCCTGAAAGGGGGATTGATCAGCTAAACAAGTAAGCACCTATGAGGGGAGGGATCTGAGGTCACCTGCTGGCCCTGGCCACTCATATGCTCCCAGAGTGCCCTGCCAACTTGGAATCCAAGATGGCAAAACCCGGGGACCCTCTGGAGGAGCTCTGAGCACCACCCCTGGGGTGGTGATGGACAGGGGAGTGGTCACTCCCCTTTCCTTTGTCCAGTTTTCACACCAGAGCAGGGACTGGGGGTCCCTGAACCGGTGTAGACTGGATTATGCAAGGAGGGTACCATCTTTGCCCTTCAAAGCATTTCCAGAGGCTCAGGGAGGCTACTCTCCCAAGCCTGTAACACCCCTCTCCCAAAGGAAATCTTTTGTTATGTCTTCCTGAACTCGGGCTCCTCAAGCAACAGGAGGGCAGAAACCTGTCTGAGAGATGGCAGCAGCGGTGCTGCCTGGGAAACCTCAGAAGGCTGGAATGGCAATACTGAGATTCTTCTAAGGAGCCCCCAGAGTGCATGGAATCATACAACCAAGGCTTGTAAAATCATTGGGGTATGATTCCAACATGTTTGATACAAAACGTGCCTATGTTTGGAGTTACCATTATGTAGCTGGACATAGGTAGTGACCTATGTCCAGTACACATGTAAAATGGCGTCCCCACACTAACGAAGTCCGAGTAAACAGTCCTGGAGGTCGTGGGGGCACCTCTGCTAGTGCAGGGGTGCCTTCACACGCAGTTACTCTGCACCCTGCCCTCAGGGCTGGAGGGCCTGCTATAGGGGTGACTTATAAGTGACCTGGTGCAGTGTAAATGGCAGTGAAAAGGTGCATGCACCTTTTCAGACAGGCTGCAATAGAAATGGCAAAAGAAATGCTGCAGCCCATAGGGATCCTCTGGAACCCCGGTGCCCTGGGAACCTATGTACCAGATACTAGGGACTTATAAGGGGGCACCAGTATGCCAACTGTGGGTGAAATACTGGATTACCAGTATGCAGTAACCATAATTTAAGGGAGAGAGCATAACTACTGGGGTCCTGATTAGCAGGTTCCCAGTAGACACAGTCAAACACACTGACAAACAGGCCAAAAGTGGGGGTAACCAGGCTAGAAAGAGGTCACTTCCCTACAACGTGTTGTTGAAACAACTTCTGTGGTAAAGGAATGCGTGATAATGATGCGTTCATAGTTTAGACCGCTTTCTAAAGGCATGTGTGATAAATGCATGCTCAGTTTTGTCATACAACCAAGCCTGAGCCATGTTTAAAGGACTACTTCTATGGATGGGTGACTAGGTAGTGCCAGTACTTGCCACATATCTGAGCGAATGTGGGAGTCCCTCCATAGGAGTGTCATCAGATGTTTAAGTAAGCATGATGGTATACAACCCTCTCTTTTAGCAGCTCTGTGGGTCTCTAAATATGTATTTAATTGGCTAAAGGAAGAAGTTAGTGCTTGTGTTGTGGACTAAAAGGGTATGTAAGTGTATGTGCAACTACCTTACAGACTGCTGAGCACATAAGTAGTTTCTGAGTATGTGAGTGAATGTATAAGGGCTTCTGTCACTGTCTGAATGTGTGCTAGAGAGTTTCTATGCTTTTGAAAACATGTGTGTGAGTTGCATTAATGGCACTATACTATATGTAGCACTTAGCATAGGAGTTTGCAAGTGTCAGTGGTTGGCTATATATCTGAGGACTGCATACTTAAGTGCTCATGCCATGAATATCTACATAGCTATGTCTGTCTCACGTATACTGGGTGAATACAAATGTTTTTTTACTTACATAGAACAGTTGTAATATAGGTGAAACACTGCATATTTCACTATGGGTAGGTGGTACCAAAATACATATGTGACTTAGCACGACTTAAAAGGGCATGTCTTATTATCTAACCAGTTTCAATCTGCACTATGACATACCTACACCCTACCTAAAGGGTATCTGTTACATAGCTGACAAGTTTTACAAGTTAATGATTGATATACTATTCCACTCCTCTATTTTTAAAATGAATTCTAGGAATTGTAGTGTACTTTTACAATTGAATAAAGAAAACTACAAGTTCTAGCATACACAGAAAAACCTTTGTGTAGATCACCACATCACACATGGACCTGTGAAAATTTCCAGGGCTGCTAGTTCATATTTATAATAAAATTTACAGTTTTGGAACTGGTTTTTATGATAAGTATACTATGTAATAAAACTGTACATATACAATTTGAACTTCCAGGACAACACATTTTTAAGCAATGTATTACTCAGGTATGCTCCCCCTTAGACACACAGCCATATATTCGGACACCCAGAAAAACAGTTTCTCAGTTATTGATAAATATATAACAACAATCACAAAACTAATCACAGATCCCTCAAAGTGTTACAATACTTTTCTATATTTCATACTAATTGTAATCAGCCTGAGATATACACATACATTTTAAATTGCATTTTTATAGTTCAATCGAATTCAAATACCTGAAAATTGAGTTTGTTGGTATAATATTTTATTTTTCTGGTCTTGTTAGGTAGAGTTAAGTCTCTCGGAAAATGTTAAAACTCAGCATAAGAATCACACACCACTCTCATACAAAGCAACCTTTTCAACATTACACCATCTGATACTGCTGAAGGCAGTGAATCAAAACATGCCTTCCATATTTTACTTTTATTGCTCCATTTGCGAACGGTTCTTGTGTGTTAACTCTTTCTTCACTTCTGTGAAGCACTCAAGATGGTAGGATATCTGTGGTTATTCTCGAATTCTTCGCAGCCTTCAGCGAGGCACTCGTGTAACTTCGCAATGAAATTTGAAAATATTTATGGGGGCCCAAAAACATACATAGCTTACTATGTTTTACACTATACAGCTATTTTATACTTCAAAAAGAAATCCCAATAAAATCTGGAAGGTGTCCTTTCTATCTGTTGGTCCTGATGAGACCTCCTTTAGAAGGTCAAAACGTCGTTGACTGTTTTTGGGTGAACCTGATTTACATAACCCCTTGCTATAAATTGAGTTATTCAATGTGGACAATTGATTGTTTTAGGTCACTTATTTTGGAGATATAGGGAGCCTTAAATATGTACATAATGCTTGGATGTGATTGTGTTTAATAGGTTGGATTCTTTATGGGTTGCTTGTTGTGGACCCTAGGGCCCATATTTATACTTTTTTAGCGCCGCACTTGTGCCAAATGCAATTGTATTTTGTAAGTTTGCGCCGCGTTTGCATACAAAAATGACACAAATGCAGCGCTAAAAAAGTATAAATATGGGCCTAAGTATATTTTTCTTATTGGTCACACGTTATTGTCTGAATGTAAATTGTATATCAATACTAAATCATTTTTCAAACTTTTGAAAACCTTGTGTCTTGGCAATAGCATGCTGTTCCTTTTACTTTCATCTTGGACACCATTATCTCGGTATTCAAGCTGTTTTCATTGAATATTATTATATTATTGGACTAGAACCAATGTTTTTGAATATATAAAGATCTAAATCATGCCCTCTGTTTCTTACAATCGGTTCATCAATGTTTGTGGGTCACTGAGTAGGTGCACGAGTCTCTATGTTGGGTCTGTGACTGCATGAGAACCTCAGGGTGTGTGTGACTGGGTGCATGAAAAACTGAGTTGGTCTCTGAGTGTGTGCATGAAACTTTGAGTGGATCTGTCAGTGTGTACATGAGTCTTTTAGTCTATAAGTGCATGCATAAGTCTTTGAGTGGGTCTGTATGTGGGTGCATGAGTCTTTGAGTGGGTCTGTGAGTAGATGCATGTGTTTCTGAATCTATGAGTACATCTATAGGTCTCTGGGTCTGTGAGTGTGTACATTCCTCAGTGGGTCTGTGAGTGCATGCATGAGTCTCTGAGTGGGTATGTGAGTGTGTGCATTAGTCTCTGAATGGGTCCATCACTTTGTGCATGAATCTCTCAGTCTATGAGTACATGCATAATTCTGAGCAGGCCATGTGAGGGTGTGCATGAGTACCCCAGTGGGTCTATCAGTGTCTGTATGAGTACCTCAATAGGTATGTGAGTAGGAGCATGTCTCTGAGTCGAAGAGTGCATGCATGAGTCTCTGAGTGGGTCTGTGAGTGTGTGCATGAATACCACAGTGGGTCTGGCAGTGTGTGCATTAGTCTCCGAGTCTATGAGTGCGTGCATGAGTCTCTGAGTGAGTCTGTGAGTGTGCGCATGTCTCTCTAAGTGGGTCGGTAAGTGGTGCATGGGTCTCTCAGTGGGTTTATGAGTGGGTGCATGAGTCTCTCAGTGGATCTTTGAGTGGGTACATAAGTCTTTGAATTGGTCTGTGAGTGTGTACGAGTACCTCAGTGGGTCTGAGTGCATGCATGAGTCTCTGGGTGGGTCAGTGAGTGTTAGCATGAGTGCCTCAGTGGGTATATGAGTGAATGCTTGAGTCTCTGCGTGGGTTTGTGAGTGTTTGCATTCCTGTAAAAACTGGACTCTTTGCAGATGACCCCCCACTTTTTGCCCCAATTTAGACTACTGATGCAGTCATTTTTGGTGTGAAAGTGTACTGAGGCCTGCTAATTAGACCTCAGTGCCAGTGCGCTTTCCCTTAAATTGTACGATGATTTTGTAAACCCAATTGGCATGGACTTTACCACCCCTCTAAGGCCTTAGTAAATTTTACCAGTGGGACCCAGGGTAGATGTGGTAAAGGGGTCCACAGGGCTGCAGCACTGATTGTGCCACCCTGCTCGGCATGAGTATAGGAAGGTGTCAGTATTATGTGGAATGATGGGGGGTTATCATGTAATAATAGCACATTACCCAGAAGTGGACCTTGGGTTCAAACCAGTAAACCTAAGCTCAGTCTTCGTATAGTGGCAAACAGCAGTCAGACTAATTAGAGGAACAAGTGTAAAGCATTTCACATCACCTACATGGACGATAAGTAATTGACATGACTCCAAAGTCACTCCAAAGGCCTGGTTTGTAGTGGGTATCAGAGGTATTTACACTTTATACCAGGTCCAGTGATCCACCTTAGTGATATGTAGGCAGTGTCTAGCAGCTTAGGCTATCTAGAGGTAGCTGTAGCAGACCAGCCAAGGCTGAACTAGGAGACATGCAAAGCTCTTACAATACCACTATAGTCACACAGTATTTATACACACAAAAGACAATACTCAGTGTTACTAAAAATAAAGGTACTTTATTTTAGTGATACAAGGCCAAAAATATCTTAGAGGCTGTACTCCCTTTGGAGGTAAGTATTATACACAATATATACACTAGTAACCAAAATCACGTAAGTAAACAGTCATAAAATAGTGTAAACAGTGAAAAACACAATAGATAGTAATGGGCCTAGGGGGAACACAAACCATATACTAAAATAGTGGAATGCGGATGTCGGTTTCCCACCTAGGTAAGTGTAGTGTGTAGAGGGGCACTGGGAGTGTAAGAAACCACCAAAGGTACCCCACCCCAGAGCCCAGGAAAACAGGAGTCAAGTACAGCAAGTTTCCTCAGAATACACTAGAAGTCGTGGTAAAGGATTATGCAAAAATCAAGCAAGACTGCAAGATACCAACAATGGATTCCTGGACCTGAAGACCTGTGGAGAGAGGAGACCAAGTCCAGAAGTCGATGAAGAGTCCAATAAGAACAGGAGCCCCTGCTAACCCGAATGAAGGTGCAAAAGTGGATTCTCCGGTTGAAAGAAAAAGTCAGAAATGCACCAAAGAAGAGGGCTGTGGGTTCCTGGTTGGTGCAGGAGATGTCCCACATCGAGTAGAAGAATGCAAGCTGGTTTTCGTTGTTAGATTCCACTAACAAGCCTTGACTCACACAAGAAATACGTTTGACAGGAAAAGGCGCTGCCTGGGCCCAGGAGGCACCTGGGGGTCTCAACTCAGGACGAGCAAAGAGAGGGGGCTCTTAGCTCTTTGGAAAGCCCTCAGAAGACCAGGCACCCACAGGAGTCCCAGAACACGAGAACAAAGAAGTTGTAAATGGTGGTCGTTGCAGCACCACACACAGGGATCCCACGCCACCGGAGAACAACTCAGAGAGCTGAGCATCTCAGAATAGAGTGCTGAGGACCTGGGCTACGCTGTGCACAAAGGATTCTTGGAAAAAGTGCACAGAAGCCCAAGCAGCTACAAAACACGTGGTTCTGGCACGGGGAGACAAGCTCTTACCTCTACCAAATTTGGACAGCTGGACCTTTGGATAGTGAGGGTCACTTTGGTCCACCACCTGTGTTCCAGGGATCATGCTCATCGAGATGAGAGGGGACCCAGAGTACCGATTGTCACTGCAGAAGGGTGCCTGCTGAAGCAGTGAAGTGACTCTGTCACTCCACAGGAGATTCCTTTGGTCTTTCTGGTGCAGAATGAAGACAGGCAGTCCTCAGAGCGGGCCCAACCTGGAAACTGTTGCAGTTGCTGGCAGGAGCTGAAGTTACAGAGTTTCAGTAGCCTTCTTGGATACTTTGTTGCAGTTACAGTGTTCCTAGAGTAGTCTGCGGTTGATCCGATGGTCAGAAGCTGAAGCAGAGGATGCAGAGGAGACCTGGTGGAGTCTTGCAAACTGAATCTTAGGAAACACCCAGAGGAGACTCCCTAAATAGCCCTGCAAGGGGGATTGGCTACCTAACCAGGTATGGACCTATTCGGAGGGGTCTCTGACGTCACCTCCTGGCACTGGCCACTCAGATGCTCCCAGAGGGTCCCCACACCTTGGAATCCAAGATGGCTAGCGCCAGAGACACTCTGGAGGAGCTGTGGGCACCACCACTAAGGTGGTGATGGACAGGGTGGTGGTCACTCCCCTTTCCTTTGTCCAGTTTCACGACAGAGCAGGGACTGGGGCTCCCTGAACCGATGTAGACTGGATTATGCAAGGAGGACTCTGTTTGTGCCCTTCAAAGCATTACCAGGGTGTAACACCCCTCTCCTAAAGGAAATGCATTGTTCTGCCTTCCTGGGATTGAGCTGCTTAATCCCCAGGAGTTCAGAAGCGGGGGCTGCAGTGGAAACCTCAGAGAGCTGGTTTGGCAGTACTGGGGATCCATAGTGGAGCCCCCAGGGTTCATGGAATTGGCCACCCAATACCAGTCAGAGTGGGGGGGGGGTACAATTTCACAATCCTAGACACCTCACCTGGCCATATTCGGGGTTACCATTGTGAAGCTACATGTATGTAGTGACGTATATGTAATGCACACTTAGAATGGAATCCCAGCATTCACGAAGTCTGGGAAGTTGGTCCTGGACAATGTGGGGGCACCTCTGCTAGTGCAGTGGTGCCCTCATACACAGCAACTTTGCACCTAGCCTTCAGTAACTGAAGGTTAGACATATAGGTGACTTATAAGATACCTGCTGCAGTGAAAATGGCTGTGAAATAGGGCTCGCACTATTTCACTCATGCTGCAATGGCAGTTCTGAAGAAAGGTTTGTATGAGCTCCTTATGGGTGACAAAAGAATTGCTGAAGACCATAAGGATCTCCTGGAACCCCAATGCCCTGGGTACCTAGGTACCATATACTAGGAACTTATAGGGGGGGGGGTCCAGTATGCCAAGTTGAAGTGGAATATGTGGTCACCAAACTATAGTGACAAATTTGGAAATAAAGAGAGCATGATCACTGGAGTTCTCATTAGCAGTACTCGAGTGACAATTTAGAAGCACAGTAAAAACACACTGACAAGCACCCATAAACCATAAGCACTTGGGTCCTGGCTAGCAGGATCCCAGTGATACAGTCAAATTCACTGACAATCAGGCAGAAATTGGGGGTAACATGCCAAGGAAGATGGTACTTTCCTACCAATTTAGAAAAAAAAACATATGTTTATCTTAATTTAGACATCAAAACGAACTTTGTATTTTACATACAACCGGAGTTGTGGATTTTTAAAGCATTTAAAAATAGATGCACTTTTGGGTCTGAAACTGATACCACTGAAGTCAGTGGGGGAAAGCACAGAGCACAATCGGTCACTTGTGGGGTAATTTCTGTGGAGCCCACCTACAGTCAATGTCTTGCGGGTCCCACGACCAAGTCTCAACGCCGCCCGCCAAGCGGGAACCGCCAGAAGACCGTACCGCGGCGGTCATTCTGGGTTTCCCACTGGGCTGGCGGGCGACCGCCAAAAGGCCGCCCGCCAGCCCAGCGGGAAACACCCTTCCACGAGGAAGCCGGCTCCGAATGGAGCCGGCGGAGTGGAAGGGGTGCGACGGGTGCAGTAGCACCCGTCGCGAATTTCAGTGTCTGCTAAGCAGACACTGAAATTCTAAGTGGGGCCCTCTTACGGGGGCCCCTGCAGTGCCCATGCCATTGGCATGGGCACTGCAGGGGCCCCCAGGGGCCCCACGACACCCCATACCGCCATCCTGTTCCTGGCGGTTTCAGATGGCGGTATGGGGGTCGGATTCCCCTGGGCAGCGGAAAGCCGGCGGTACACCGCCGACTTTCCGTTTCTGGCCGCGGCTGTACCGCCGCGGTCAGAATGCCCAAAGGAGCACCGCCAGCCTGTTGGCGGTGCTCCCGCGGACCACGGCCCTGCCGGTTTTTACCGCCAGGGTCAGAATGACTGCCTAAGTATCTTGATACCTTGCCCAGGGAGTCTGAGTGTGGAAGTGCTATGGCTGTCCTTGGTGCTGACGGGATCCGTGAGAGCTGTCAAAATTGCAGCACTTGACAAAAACACACTTGGAGGTGGATCTATACTCTACCCTCAGACAATAGAGGCATTTGGTGTCCCAAGACCTGGATTACACACCTAGAAATTCACTACCACATCCTGCGGCTCAGTTTGCTGAGGTAGCCTTGCAGTTGTGAATTACAGGAAGGTTGCGCCAAAGATGCTTTGCCTCCTGGTTAAAGTCACCTTCTTCAGGATGCAGGATCTCAGAAGAAGCCGGAGCCGTTGGTCACAATTGCTGGGAGTTGAGCTAGAATCGGTGATGTCCAGGAAGGGGTCGGTTACTGGGCTGGTGACAGGCAAGTCTTGGCAGCAGCAAAAGTCTTCCACAGGTACTTTGTTGGCTGGAGGTCAACAGGAGTGTTGTAGCAGCTCCAAACTTGGTTTGAAACTAAGAACATCTCCCTAGGTGCAGTTCATTAACTCTCTTTGGGCTCACTAAAGAGGGACCCCTGAGTTTGCACTTCTTGTGACGCAGCATGACAATTTTATTGCAGGTTGCGGGTGACTGGTTCCACCAGTAACAGGAGTCTGCTTCAGTTACTGGTGCCCACTGGAGTCCCTCTTGCTGGGAGCAATGAGCTTTTGCCATGGGCATACATCATATAAACAGTTCCTATATATGGTCTCCTCAAGGCACTTAAGTGTCCTCTCTTTGCACTGCGGCAAAGTCCAAAGTCGTGATGTCGGTGACGGTGTCTTCTCTGTGTCTCTTCTCGGATTAAAAGTCAGAACTGAGGTTCTGGTGCCATGGGAGCCCCTTAAATCCTAGTTTAGGGGGCATTAAGCATGTGAGGGACAGTGGCCAATGGGCTACTGGTCCCTGCATCCAGTCTGCCCCTGAGGTGATGAGTTCTTGTTGGAGTATGTCACTTTTCTACCCAGAGCATTCTAATTTCAAGGTTTCTCAACATGGCAGAACCTTTCCTCGGCTGTACAGACCTCCTAGCCCACCCTAAAGGTGTGGCTAGCCTGCTGGGGGTATATTCATCCTGCATACCTAATGTTCCCACCTGTCAGCCTAGACAGGTTGGGAAGGGCTTTGTCTTTGAGTGGAGTACAAGAGATTACATATCAAGAGTGGTAAAAGCCTTTGAGGTTCAATGCCTTGATTACTGTAAAAACTAGCTATCCTGGGAGAGAGGTGGTGTGACCTCCTTCCTGCCCAGGTCCTTTCTCTCTATCCTGGGGAGGTACTAGCACAACCAGCAGGAGGGCAGACTCTTGTCTTGGCAGCAAATGGCTTGGGGGAGTCTGCCAAGGCAAGAGAAACCTGGCAACTTGGTGCAGATCCTATAAGGACCTAGCTAATCCTGGGCACCAGAATCATGCTCAGGGTTAGAAAGCATGGTGTTTGGCAACAAACATGGGTGAAATTAGTCGGGAAATTATGTAGCTGGGCATCGGGGGTTTGCCTGGGTGTCAGCCCATGTTATCCTATGGGCTGCCAGTCACTTGTTGTAGCATTAAGTTTTAAATGCTATCAGAGGGACATATATGCTAATGCATATATGTTCCCACTGATAACACAGTGAACACTGCATCCTGGGCTATAGGGAGCCTGCCTTGGAGGAAAATGACCTGCACTTTGGGTAGCGAAGGGTCTCTGCCTGCACTTGGTGTGGGCAGAGTCAAACTCGAGCAGACAAGTTGCTTGTGCAGGCTGACATGGCAGCTCTGCAGGCTTTGCTTTTACTTGGGTCAAGCAGGGTGACACAATCAGAGCTGTAGCCCTGGTGACCCTTTTACCATCCCTGTCCTGGGTACCACTGGTACAGTTTTCTAGGGCCTTACAGGGAAGGTAAAGTACTTGCCAACTGGGTTTACAAAAGCGTGGTACAATTTAAGGGAAACACCACTGACACTGAGGTCTGAATAGCAGGCCTCAGTGCACTTTCAGATAAAAAAACGACACCATTAAGCAGCAAAAAGTGGTGGAAGACTATTCAAAAAGGGGCATTACAATATGACCCCCACACTCATATAAAAGGCGATGAGCAATAACCTCCCTATTGGTAGTCCTCATCTTTGAAGAACCTGAGAAGGCCATCTGCATTGGCATGGTCAGTTCTAGTCTGTGTTCCACTACAAAGTCCGCCCCCTGTAGGGAAATGGACCACCTCAACATATTGGGGTTCTCTCCTCTCATCTACATTAACCACCTGGTCAGTTTGAGCTTTGAAGTGAGTCCCAAATGGTTAGGTCTCAGCTTCGTCAGGGGCCAAACCACAACAAAGGCTTCCCTCTCAATTGCACTCCAATACTGGTCTCTGGGGAGAAGTCTGCTAATATAAGCTACTGGCTGATCCTGACCCTCGTCGTTAGTTTGTGCCAGCACTGCCCCAATCCATGTTCAGAAGCATCTCTCTGGACAATGAACTGTTTCCCATAGTCTGGTGCTTTAAGGACAGGTGCTGAATCAATCAATCAGTCATTTGTTAAGCGCACTACTCACCCGGATGGGTCTCAAGGCGTGGGGGGGGTGTTACTGCTCGAAGAGCCAGGTTTTGAGGCGCTTCCTGAAGGTCAGAAGGTCCTGGGTCAGACGTAGGTTGACGTGGAGGGAATTCCAGGTTTTGGCGGCAAGGTGGGAGAAGGATCTGCCGCCGGTTGTGGAACGGTGTATGAGAGGGACGGTTGCGAGGGTAAGGTTAGCGGAGCGGAGCTGTCGTGTCAGGATGTGGAAGTTGAGGCGCTCATTGAGATAGGCCAGTCCAGCATCGTGGAGAGCTTTGTGAGCGTCGATTAGGAGTTTGAAGATGATCCTGTTGTTGACGGGTACCCAGAGGAGGTCTCTGAGGTGGGCTGAGATGTGTTTGTGGCGAGGGAGGTTGAGGATGAGTTGTGCTGAGGCGTTCTGGATGCACTGGAGTTTCCTCTGGAGCTTGGCTGTTGTTCCCGCGTAAAGGGCGTTCCCGTAGTCCAGTCTGCTGGTGAAGAGGGCGTGGGTGACCGTTCTTCTGGTTTCCACGGGAATCCATCTGAAGGTCTTGCGGAGCATTCAAAGGGTGTTAAAGCATGTGGACGAGGTGGCGTTGATTTGCTGGGTCATAGAGAGCGAAGAGCTCAGAATGAAGCCGAGGTTGTGTGCGTGGGTGGTGGGGGTTGGGGCTGACCCCAGAGTGGCAGGCCACCAAGAGTCATCCCATGCTGACCAATTGGGGCCGAAGATGATGATCTCGGTCTTCTCTGAGTTCAGCTTGAGGCGGCTTGCTTTCATCCAGTTGGCGATGGAGTGGAGACTGGTGTGGAGGTTGTTCTTAGAGGTTGCGGGGTCCTTCGTGAGAGAGAGGATGAGCTGAGTGTTGTCTGCTTAGGAGACGATGTTGAGGTTGTGGGATCGGACGATGTTGGCGAGCGGAGCCATGTAGACATTGAAGAGGATGGGGCTGAGTGAGGATCCCTGGGGAACTCCACAAATGGTCATGGTGGCCTTAGACAGGAACGGGGGGAGGCGGACTCTTTGGGTTCTTCCAGAGAGGAAGTAGGTGAGCCAGTCCAGGGCTCTGTGGCGAATTCTGGCGTCGAAGAGGCGTGTGCGAAGGGTGCGATGACAGACGGTGTCGAAGGCTGCGGAAAGGTCAAGGAGGATGAGGGCAACGGTTTCACCTTTGTCGAGGCCTGCTCCTGATGTCGTAGGTGCAGGTGATAAGGGCAGTCTCGGTATTGTGGTTCTTGCGGAATCTGGACTGGGAGACGTTGAGTAGGCGGTTGTCCTCCAGGAAGCGGTAAAGTTGGTTGTTGACTATCTTCTCGATGACCTTCGCAGGGAAGGGGAGTAGGGATATAGGTCGGTAGTTTTTGAGGTCTTCGGGGTCGGCTTTGGGCTTCTTCTGCAAGGCGTTGACTTTGGCGTGTTTCCAGCTCACCGTGAAGATTGCGGTCTGGGGAGCAATGATTTGGCTGGCTTTATTGAAGACATAGTGAGGGCAGGGGTCAGCAGGAGAGCCTGAGTGGATAGTGCTCATGGTCTTGGTGGTTTCCTCATCGTTGGTGGGGGTCCGGGCGCTCAGTAAGTTGGTGTGGCAGGGTGCGTTGGGGTCGACCTTGGCAGTGGTGGTGGTGGGGGACGGCGGTGTGAAGCTTCCATGGATGTCTGTGATCTTGCGGTGAAAGAAGGTGGCGAGGCAGTCGCAAAGGTCTTGCGAGTGGGGTGGGTCGGTAGAGCAGGACTTGGGGTTGGTGAGTTCCTTGATGATGCTGAATAGCTCCTTGCTGTTGTGTGCATTATTGTCAATTTGTTTTTTGTAGAAGGATCTTTTGTTGGTCCGGATGAGCTGGTGATGTTTGCAGATGGCTGATTTGAGGGCGGCATGGTTGCTTTCTGATTGTTCTTGGCGACACATCTTCTCGGCTTTCGGCATTATCGTTTGGAGGCCTGAAGGTCTGCGGAGAACCAGGGAGCTTTCTTGTTGGCGCAGGCGTTGGTGTTTTTTTTTGAGTGAAGCGAGGGTGTTGGTGCAGTCGTCGAGCCATTGTTTGAGGTTGAGGGCGGCGGTGTTGGGGTCGTTGGTTTTGGGTGGTAGGGCGTGGGCGAGGTTGGCGATCAATTGGTCCTTGGAGATCTTGTTCCACTTGCCGTGAGGGATTCAATGCTGTTGATGGTGGGTGGTGGGTTTCAGGAAGGAAAAATGAACACAACTGTGGTCGGTCCAATGGATTTCGGTGGTGTGAGTGAAGGTGACGTGGCTACTGGAGGAGAAAATGGCGTTGAGTGTGTGAGCGAGCAGACCAGTTGCTTGAGGCCGAGGTTGGCAAGGTTGTCCAGTAGGGCAGAGGAGCTGCTGTCGCTGGTGTTCTCCACGTGGAAATTCAGGTCGCCGAGGAGCATGTAGTCCGTGGAGGCGAGGGCATGGGAGCTGATGGTGTCGGCGATGGCATCGCAGAATTGAGGGTGGGGACCCAGGGGATGTAGACGAGGGTTCCTCTCAGGGTGGTGTTGGCATTGATGTATATCTGGAAGTGAAGGTGTTCTGCGGCATCTAGGGCGTTGTGGGTGTCGGTTGAGATCCTGATGGAGCTTCTGTTGACTATGGCGATTCCTCCTCCTGGTTTGTTGGTACGGTCTCTTCAGGTGATCTTGTAGCCCTCAGGGATGGCTATGGCGATGTCTGGTTCCGATGAGAAAAACATGGCTGCTTTCAAAGTGTCAAAGGCATTTTGACAAGCTCTAATTCAAATGACCTTCTTTGGCTGTTTCTTTGAGGTTAACTCAGTGAGAGGGTCCACAATGGCACTATACCCTTTCACAAAGAAAGGCTCTGACTTGGGTTTGTGTCTTGAGAGACTCCCAATCTAGAATGGTCTGGATTTTGGTTTGGAGAGGTCTAACTTGGCCTCCACCTACCAGGTGGCCCAAGTAGACTACAGGACTCTGCCCTAATTGGCATTTTCTGGCCTTGATAGTGAGGTCTGCCTGTTGCCGTGCCTGCAAGACTCCTCTCAGGAAGACCTGGTGATCCACTCAGGTGGAGCTTAAGACAGCTATATTGTCCAGATATTCTGCATTAAAGTCTTCTAAACCTGACAGAATTATTTACCAACCTTTGAAAAGTGGCAGGTGCATTCTTTACCACAAAGGCATCACCTTAAACTGAAAGTGGCACTTTGGGGTGGAGAATGCATATCTCGCCTTGACTCCCTGAGTAAGACCAATCTGCCAGTACCTGCTATCAAATCAAAGGTATTGAGACACTTGGCTGCCCAAACTTAGCAATAAGCTCACCTGCTCTTGGTTTGGAGTGTGTATCTGTCTGAGTGACTGCATTCAGTCCTCTGTAATCCACACAAAATCTCAACTCAACTTTACCATCTATTGAGTAAGGTTTGGGGGCCAGAACCCCTAGGCCAGCCCTGGGACTGTCAGAGGGTTCAATCACTACTAGCTCTAGCATCTTCTTGACTTCAGTCTTGATGCATTCCTTGACTTGATCAGAAAGTCTGAGTTTATTCTTGACAGGGAGGTTGTCACCGGTGTCCACATCATGGGTGCACCAGGTTGTCTGACCAGGAGTCAAAGAAAAGAGCTCTCCAAACTGACTGATAACCTGTCTGCAGTCAGGTTGCTGCTGTGCAGCGAGGGTGTCAGAAAGTCCAACACCCTCACTGTACCATCTTTGAGATTGGTTGAGAGGAGATCAGGGTGAGGTTCACTCCCTTTCTCCTCATCTCAGTCTGTGACCATGAGCATGCTCATCTCAGCCCTGTCCTGGTGCGGCTTTAGGCAATTTACATTAATCACTCTGTGAGGATTCATAGGGGTGCCTATGTCAACCAAATAGGTGACTTCCCCTTTCCTTTCCAAAATGGGGTAGGGCCCAGTCCACTTATCCTAGAGGGCTCTGGGAGCCACAGACTCCAACATCCACACAAACTGACCTGGTTGATACTCAACCAAGGCTGCATTTTGGTCATACCAGTGCTTGACAAACTCCTGGCTGGTCTGCAAATTTTTGTTTGCGTTCTTCATGTTCTCAGCCATGCTTGTGCGAAGGCCAAGCACATAGGTGGTCATTATGACCCTGGCGGTATTACAACCGCAGGGCCAAAACGACGGGAGCACCGCCAACAGGCTGGCGGTGCCTCCCGGCGTATTTTGACCACGGCGGTAGCGCCGCGGTCGCACCGCCGGGGCTGGCGGTTTTCCGCCACAATGGCCCCGGCGGATATAATCCGCCAGGGCAGCGCTGCTCGCAGCGCTGCCCAGGGGATTACGAGTCCCCGACCGCCAGCGTTTTTCTGGCGGTCTGAACCGCCAGGAAAAGGCTGGCGGTACGGGGAGTCGTAGGGCCCTGAGGGCCCCATGCGCAGCAGACAGTGAAAAGCGCGACGGGTGCAGCTGCACCCGTCGCACGGCTGCAACACCGCCGGCTCCATTTGGAGCCGGCTCCAATTTTGCAGCCGTGATCCCCGCTGGCCGCCGGCCAAGCGGGGATCTCCAAATGGCCGCGGCGGGGTGCGGCTGCATTGGCGGCCGCATGGCGGTCAGATCAGCCGCCCGCCAAGCTTGTAATGACCCCCATAGTCTACTATGCCCAGTTTGGGATGTTTGAGAGGCTTCTCCTTTCCTCCCCTCTCTAGATTTAGAGGATCCCTTACAGGGTGTCCAATCAGAAGTTCTAAGGGGCTGAACCCAACCCCTTCTGAGGAACCTCCCTATATGAAAATAGGAGGCATGGCACTGGGACATCTCATCTTCTTCTAGGGTTGACTGGGATTCCCATGATCATGCCCTTAATGGCCTTGTTGAATTTCTCCAACAAGCCATTATTCTGGGGGTGATAGGGGATGGTGAACACTATATTCATCCCAAATAGCCTTCAGGTATGCAGACATGAAATGTGTTCCTCTATCAGAGACCACTTCCTTAGGAAACTCCACTCTGGTAAAGATACCAAAAGGGGCCTTTGCTAATGCAGAAGCAGTTTCAGTCCTAAGAGGGATTGTCTCTGGATATCTAGTAGCATAGTCCACTACTACTAGGATAGAAATGGTCCACCAACCGGTCGCAAGTCTTTGACTGGCCCTGATGCCCAGCAGGAGGGATGTCATGGGCTAAAGTTAAGATGAATTCCCTGTATATGTGGGGGGGTCACCACTCTCCTGGCTGCCTCTGGTTTGGGGTCCCTGACCTCAGTATACAGTAAGCCATCCTCCCAGTACATCCTGTGAGTGCCACTGACATCTCTCTCTTCTTCCCTGGCCGCTTACTACCTAAGACCCCGGAGTTGGGCATCTTCTTTGCTCTTGGCAAAGCTTCACTCTGGAGGAACCCCCTGCACTAAGAAGCTCTGCCAGGCCATGCCTCTTCAGTTGCATGTCCTTCCTCAGACATCAGTCCCTCATCCTGGGGTGAATTCTCCCCATGACCCTGCTTGGACTTTGAAGCTGGGCCATCAGTCTTCTTGCCCTTCCGCTTGCTCTTAAAGTGCTTGGCCATAGTTTCAGGCCACAGCTGTTTACTTTTACAATGTAGTGCACCCACCAAGGGAGACCCAGCATCTTTGCATGAGCCATTTTTTCTATTTCTGCCCATGCAGAACTCTCCAGATCATTGCCCAAACAGACACTCTGCAAGTATGGCAGGAAACATAACCCCCTTCTTTGGGCCAGTAACCCCTCCGCACTCTAAGTTCACCAAGCCGCTGGATGAAGCTTAGTCTTGTTGTCAGCATTGGTAATCAGGTGACTGGCACCAGGGATCATTTGGTCTAGGGAAACCAGTTTGGTTGTTACCATGGTGACACTGGCATCTGTATCCGTCACAGACTCTACCTCAGTCTTATTGATTCTTGGCCTTAGTCCATACTTCTCCAGGTTTGGAGGTAAAACTGCCAAGGGTTCAATGTCCACCTCTCCCAGGCAAACCAAGGTAGCCTCAGTGTGACTTTGCTTCTCCAGAGCACACTTCTACATCCATCCCAATACTAACACCCTTACACTGTCCCTCTGTGCAGGACTCCTTGGTCCAAAATGCATCCACCTCTCTTTTGCCCTGTCCGATGACAAAGCTCGTACTAGCATTCTCTGTATCCCAGTTCTTACCCTGATACCCCTTTCCTTTAGACTGGGAATAGTCTCAGGCCTACCCTCCTTAGAGTTCTTTTCTGGGCCTGGAGAGGACTCTTTATTTTTACCCTTGTCAGTGCTACCCCCGTTCCTCTGTTGGGAAGTCTTAGCACACTTCTGGGAGTCACCTCCACTATGAGTCTTGTTCTGGGGAACCCTGGACCTGACCCATTCGTCAGCTATATTCCCCAGCTCTCTGCGAGAAGACAACTCAGAATCCACAAGATGCTGTCACAGTTTCTCTGTATGGCAATTGATCAAGATGTGCTCCTTCATAAAAATATTGTACAGCCCATCATAAGTATCAACATTATCACCCTTTATCCAACCGTCTAGTGCCTTGACTGGGGAGTCAACAAAGCCTACCCAAGTTTGGTTTTGAACTTTTAAGGTATCCCTAAACTTGACTCTGTACTTCTCTGTGGTGAATCCAAACTCTTCTATGAGGGTCTCTTTCATGCGGGTTTAGGACCCAGCCACTTCCACAGAAAGGGTTAGAAGTCTATCTGTGCCCTGAGCTGGGAATAACTCCCAAAGTAGAAAGCCCCAGTGCTGACAACTTAACTTCCTCATTCTGCAGCGCCTCTCAAATGCTGAAAACCATTTATCAGTGTAATATCCTGCACTGTACATAGAGACAATCCCTTTGGGGACTTTAGGTTCAAAGGATCCCTCACTTTTCCTATTTATTTTGAGGTCACCATCCTAGGGAACTAGCCCTGGTCTAACCCTTCTCTCCTTCAGGGCTAGTCTCCTCTCTTCGAGTTCAAGCTTCCTCTCCTCCGTGGAGAGCTGGTGAAGCTTGGTCTCATGATTCCTACCCATCCTTCTAGTGAGGGGGGGGGCTACTAGAATGACCCTGGTCACTTCCCACTGATGAATGGGTCTGGGGAAGGGTGGGGAATCATGGTCCTCCCCTCCTTCCCCTTCACTTACTAGGGCCAGGGCTTCTCCCTCCACTTCTATAGGTTCTTCTTCTGAGGAGGAAGCCTGTTCCCTATGCTTGTTTCCCTCAAATGAGGTGAGGGCCTTTACAAGTTCCTCTCTTTTATCGGTAGCTCTGTATCTAATGCCTCTAATCTTGCTCAAGGAACTAAAATCATTGATGTGAAGGATGGAAAGAATTGGCTGATCGAGGCTCGGGATATCCTCCATCCTCCACTGTGCACTGTTCATCTGTGAAGTTGGGTACATTTTATTAAAAACTGTTTTTAAAATACTTGTATCTAACTACCTAGATAATTTTAAATACTTTTAGAACTTTTTGAAACCTGTTGGCAAGGGTATGTAACCTAGGACCTTAGCAATTCCTATTAAACATGATTTTTTTTTAATCTGGAAAAGTGCTTTTTGAGTCTAAAGACAATTGAAGGTTTCGCATGTTCCAAAAATATACTTATTTCTGATGGATACAACTACCTGTGGATTCCTCACCTAATGAATTCTCCCCATGCCCAGCATTCAACTGAAACTTCTTTCCAGTTCTGTACGTCGGCTGCACTAGGATGTCACAATTGCCCGACTCCACGCGGCTCCGCCTGACGTCATCGTGGCAATAAGAGGCCCTCGCCCGCGTGCTGACGTCAGTTCCCTTTTTTCGTGCCTTCGATAATGGTTACCTTTCCAGCTACCTGTATCGTTTGCTGTTCAGAGGGATACTTTTTGTTTTTCTCGAGATGTCGGCCCCTAAGAAGAAAGGGTTCAAGCCTTGCAGGGAATGCGGAGGCCTAATGTCGGTTACTGGCCCGCATAGCGACTGTCTATGGTGCCTGAGCTTGGACCACGACTTCCAGGAGTGTGGTTCATGCCAAAAAATGAACCCTAAAGCTTTGAAGGAACGTGAGGCTAAATTGTTTTTAGCAAAAGCTAAGAAAGAGAAAAGAAGGCACCATAGATCTTCGTCGGGGAAGTTTAGTCATAAGAAGCGGCGCCATCGTGACTCCTGGCATCAATCCAGAGGAAGCCGGTCGGAGTTGAGGTTTCCGTCTCCCGACGCCGTAAGTCCTGGGAGGTCAGCCCGATGGTGTCTCCTCAACCTTTGACTCCACAATCTTCTCCGGCGCCGTCGGTCTTTGAGGTGGTGGAGCCTCAGAGTCATCATTCCGCATCCAGGTGCTCAGGATTCGAGTCCGGCTCCGGCTCCTCAAGAATATCCTGCCTTCCCTGCTCCGGGAACGGATCTGATGGCATTTCTTAATGCCATGTTTACTATATTTCAGAACATGGTGCTGGGAGGTGGTGCGCTGGCTGGCCCTACTGGTATTTAACTTAGGCGCTCCGGCTCTATACAGGCCAAAGCCGTTTATGCCATTCTGTCCGGCAGGAGACACTAGCCCGGCGCCGGCGGTGCAGCCGTCGACATCGAGAGAGAGGCCCTCGACGCCGGTGTCTGTTGAGATGGAGGAGTCCCGAAGCCGAATGGCGTCGATGGGTGGAGGTCGAGTATCCATGCCGCCGATGGCTCCATCTCTGGCGTCGGAGGGGTCCGGAGATCCTGTGATGACGCCTTCTCGGTGCCGCTCTCTGACGTCAGTACACTCTTTGTCGACTCCGGGACTGGAGTCGAAATTGCAGTCCAGGAGAAAGGCCCTCAGGTTGTTGGAGGAGAGAGAGTACCATAGGCAG
Source organism: Pleurodeles waltl (assembly GCF_031143425.1). NCBI lineage: Eukaryota > Metazoa > Chordata > Amphibia > Caudata > Salamandridae > Pleurodeles > Pleurodeles waltl. Next base: position 754,753,682 of record NC_090449.1, on the reverse strand, counting down.
CTCCTTGAGGAAGGGGAGATTGCGGAGCCCCAGAGTGAGTTTCTGGGGTTGGACACGGCCAGTGGGCTGGATACTTCCCCGGAGTGGGATTTGGCCTCGCCAGGGGAATATACTGAGGAAGCAGCCTTGTTCTATTCTGTCATCAGGAAGGCTGCGGATTTCCTGGAACTCCCCCTTCCAATGGTACAGGTTAAAACCAATATCCTGACGGAGGTGCTTCATCCTTCCACGGCCATTGCGGATCCGTTGTTATCATTTAATGAAGCTCTCATGGATCCCATAGGAGGGTCATCAGTGTGGTAAAGAAAGGCTATGCCCTTCCCTTTCGGGAGATTCCTCCTCCCTTCCCTCCCTGTCCTTCCTTTTGTTCAGAAGATCATCTCCTGTTGTTAGAGGAGGTTCTATCCCTGTTGTCAAAAGGTGCAGTAGAGTTGGTTCCTGAGCAGGAGAGGGCTCAGGGATGTTATTCAAGGTATTTTCTGATCCCCAAAAAGGATGGTCGTTTGAGGCCTATCCTGGACCTGAGGATTTTGAATTGGTTCCTCAAACAGGAGAAATTCAAAATGTTGACTCTAGCACAGGTACTTATGGCGTTGAACAAGGAGGATTGGATGGTGTCTGTCGACTTGCAGGATGCTTATTTCCATATTCCCATTCTCAAGTCACACAGGAAGTATCTCCGTTTCGTGGTAGGGTCTCAACACTACCAGTTTGCGGTCCTTCCTTTTGGTCTTACTTCTGCACCTCAGGTCTTCACGAAGGTGATGGCGGTTGTTGCAGCTGACCTCAGGAAGAAGGGAATAGCAGTATTCCCTTACCTGGACGATTGGTTGATCAAAGCCTAGTCTCCGGAGCTTGTGCTGCATCATCTGCAGATGGCAACCCAGTTGTTGTTCAGTCTGGGCTTTTCGATAAATGTGCCCAAGTCTCAACTGGAGCCCTCTCAACGCCTCCTGTTCATAGGGGCAGTACTGGACACTACATTGGATCGGGCCTTTCCTCCGCCACAGCAGATTCAGGATATTCAGACGTTGATTCCAATGTTTCAAGAAGGAGCGGTTGTTCCAGTCCTCAAGGTCCTTCGTTTGCTCGGTTTGTTCGCTTCTTGCATTCTGTTGGTCACTCATGAACACTGGCACATGAAGGCTCTTCAGTGGTGTCTCCGCAGGCAGTGGTTTCAGCACAAAGGGGATCTCAAGGAGTTGATAAGGATCTCCAGAGACACTGCAGTGGATCTTCAATGGTAGGCTGCGATTGGCAACCTGTCTCAAGGAAAGCCGTTCTCGTTGCCACCTCCAGTGACCACAGTGATAACGGATGCCTCCACTTTGGGGTGGGGAGCTCATCTGGGGGACCTGGAGATCAAAGGTCGTTGGTCTCCAGTGGAGCAGGTGTTTCATATAAACCTGCTGGAATTGCGGGCAATACGTTTGGCCCTGAAAGCCTTCCTCCCTTCCCTTCGCGGTCAGTCGGTTCAGGTCTTGACGGACAATATGACCGCGATGTGGTACATCAACAAGCAGGGAGGAGTAGGGTAGTATCTTCTCTGCAAAGAGGCTCTGCGGCTCTGGTCCTGGGCACAGGACCATCAGGTTTGCGTAATAGCAAACCATCTGGCCGGGGTTCAAAACGTGCGTGCGGACAGTCTCAGTCGACTCTTCTCAGACGATCACGAGTGGTGTCTTCATCCGGATCTGGTTCTTTACATCTTTCGGATGTGGGGTTTTCCCCAGATAGATCTATTTGCCACTCGGGAGAACGCGTACTGCAGCCTTCAGTATCCGATGCAGGGAGCGTTGGGGGACGCTTTTCAGATGTCCTGGGACGGCCAGTTGCTTTATGTGTTTCCCTCATACCCTTGATTCCTCGAGTTCTGAGGAAGGTTCGCCAAGACTGGGCCCAAGTCATACTAATAGCTCCGGATTGGCCAAGAAGGGTGTGGAACACAAACCTACTCCAACTCTCGCTGTGCCCTCTGCTCCGTCTCCCTTTCAGGGCAGACCTCCTCTCGCAGTCGCAGGGGCGGGTTCTACACCCCCACCTCCAGAGCCTGCACCTTCATGCCTGGAGATTGAACGGGGCAACCTGAGTGCTTTTTCTCTCCCATTGGATGTGGTGGAAGTTATTTTAGCGGCCCGGCGACACTCCACCAAGTCTGTCTATGCGGGCAGATGGGCTAAATTCGTTCATTGGTGTGGAGAGAGACAAATTAATCCCTTGAGTGCCCATTTGTCGGACATATTGATGTTTGTTTTGTTGTTGGCGCAGCGAGGTTGTGCTGTGGCCACTGTCAAAGGCTATCTTTCAGCCTTCTTATGTCTTCCTGATCAACCCTCTTTGTTCAAATCCCCTTTAGTGTTAAGGTTTTTGAAGGGGCTTACCAATAAGTTTCCTCCCACTCCATTTCTCATGCACCAGTGGGATCTAAATCTGGTATTAACCTTTTTGATGGACTCCCCTTTTAAGCCACTTCATTCTTGCCCTTTAAGGTTTTTAGCTCTAAAGACTGTGGGGGTCATTCTGACTCCCGCCAGCCGCGGTAACCGCAGGGCCGGCGGGAGCCGCCAGAATACCGCTGCGTGGTCATAAGACCGCCGCAGGTATTCTGGGTTTCCCGCTGGGCTGGCGGGCGACCGCCAGAAGGCCGGCCGCCAGCCCAGCGGGAAACACCCTTCCACAAGGATGCCGGCTCCGAATGGAGCCGGCGGAGTGGAAGGGGTGCGACGGGTGCAGTTGCACCCGTCGCGATTTTCAGTGTCTGCATGGCAGACACTAAAAATCTTGGTGGGGCCCTGTTACGGGGGCCCCTGCAGTGCCCATGCCATTGGCATGGGCACTGCAGGGGCCCCCAGGGGACCCACGACACCCCATACCGCCATCCTGTTCCTGGCAGCCAAAACCGCCAGGAACAGGATGGCGGTATGGGGGTCGGAATCCCCATGGCGGCGCAGCAAGCTGCGCCGCCATGGAGGATTCCCCAGGGCAGCGGAAAACCGGCGGTACACCGCCGGTTTTCCGTTTCTGACCGCGGCTGTACCGCCGCGGTCAGAATGCCCTTGGGAGCACCGCCAGCCTGTTGGCGGTGCTCCCGCGGTCCCCGGCCCTGGCGGTCCATGACCGCCAGGGTCGGAATCACCGCCTGTGTTTCTTACGGCCATCACGTCTGCTAGGCGTGTGAGTGAGCTTCAAGCTCTTTCTGTTCACCCACCTTTTACAACCTTTCATAAGGACAAAGTGGTACTGAGGACCAGGCGGCTTTCCTCCCCAAGGTAGTGACTCCATTTCATTTGGGACAGTCCATCACTCTCTCGACATTCTACCCTCCTCCACATCCATCTAAGGAGGAGGAGAGGCTCCATTGACTGGACCCAAGGAGGGCTCTCAGCTTTTACATAGACAGAACGAGAGAGTTCCGCTTGGACAACCAATTCTTTGTTGGATACGTGGGGAAGAGGAAGGGAAAGGCCGTCCACAAACGAACGCTATCCAGGTGGGTCATTCTTTGTATTAAGATATGTTATTCATTGGCGAAGAAAGATCCTCCTGAGGGGATAAGAGCCTATTCCACCAGGGCTAAATTGACCACATCGGCCCTGGCTAGAGGTGTTCCAGTGGCAGACATTTGTTAGGCCGCAACTTGGTCATCCCTCCTCACCTTTGTAAAGCATTATTGCTTGGATTCGGAGGTGAGGAGGGATGGCCATTTTGTGCGGTCTGTGCTGCAGGAGTTCTTGGTATGACCAGACGGACACCCTCCTCCAAGGCGGTACTACTTTTGGACTCTATTCATTAGGTGAGGAATCCACGGGTAGTTGTATCCATCAGAAGAGCAAGTTACTTACCTTTGGTAACGCTTTTTCTGGTGGATACACTAGCTACCTGTGGATTCCTCACGGTCCCTCCCGCCTCCCCGTTGTCTGTCTGGTAATGCAGAGATTTCCTTGGGTGTGTACATGTGTATTTCATGCTTTCTGCATTATGAGGTTATGCATTTACATATATATATTTGTATATATGTTTATATTTGTATGTTTTGGTATTTATTCATGATTGTGCAGAACTTTTACAAACATGTATTGTTATTGTTACTATTATTGGCTTTTGCCTTTTCTATAAAGGTATCTTGGATATAGATATGAGGTGTTTGGAATGTCAATATTTACCTATTCGTCTCAAAGGCACGTCAAAAATGGCGTAAACTGACGTCAGCACGCCGGCGAGGGCCTCTTATTGCCACGATGATGTCAGGCGGAGCCGCGTGGAGTTGGGCAATTGTGACGTCCTCGCCGATGTGCAGAGCTGGAAAGAAGTTTCCGTCGAATGCTGCGCATGGGGAGAATTCATTAGTTGAGGAATCCACAGGTAGCTAGTGTATCCACCAGAAAAATAAATCGTTACAGAAGGTAAGTAACTTGCTCGTCTAGGTGGTGAAGTGAAACACAAGTTCAAGATCTGCACTCCTAAAACAACAATGTAGCATTATTATGTGGTATGACTGGTGGGAGGGGTCTTACCATGTAATACTAACACACTACCCGGAAGTGGACCTCGGGTTCACACTAATACACCTTAGTTCAGTCCTGGTAGAGTGGCAAAGAGCAGTCAGGCTACTTAGAGGAACATGTGTAAAGCATTTCACAGCACCACCATGGATGATAAGTAATTGACACAACTCGAAAGAAATCCAACACAAAGTTAGAAAAATAAAGCAGATTTTAATCTTAATTTAGACACCAAAATGAACTTTGTACAGGTAAATGAGTCTCTCAGTGACTCTTTGAGTATGCGCATGAGAACCTCAGTTGGTCTATACGTGCATGCATGAGTGGGTTTGTGAGTGAGTGAATGAGTCTCTGAGTGGTGGCTATGTGAGTGAGTGCATGAGTCTCAGTCTATGAGTGCCTGCATGAGTCTCTGAGTGGGTCTGTCAGTGTCTTAATGAGTATCTCAGTGGTTATACTGGTTATGTAAGTTGGTGTATGTGTCTTTGAGTGGCCATGTGAGTAGGTGCATGAGTCTCTGAGTGGGTCTGTCAGTGTCTCGCTGAGTACTTCAGTGGTTATGTAAATTGGTGTATGAATCTCTGAGTGGCCATGTGAGTAGGTGCATGAGTCTATGAGTGGATCTGTGAGTGTGTGCATGAGTGCCTCAGTGGGTCTGTGAGTGCACGCATGAGTCTATGAGTGCATGCATGAGTCTCTGAATGGGTCTGTGAGTGTGTGCAAGAGTCTCTGAGTGGGTCTGCCAGAGGGTGCATACGTCTCTGAGTGGGTTTGTGAGTGGTTGCATGATTCTCTGAGTGGGCCTGTGAGTCTGAGTGTGTGCATTAGTCTCTAGTGGGCCTGTGACTGTGTGCATGAGTCTCTGAGTGGGTCTGTCAGTGGGTGCATTAGTCTCTGAGTGGGTTTGGGAGTGGGTGCATGGACCTCTGAGTAGCTCTGTGAGTAAGTGCATGAGTACCTCAGTGGGTCTGGGAGTGCGTGCATGAGTCTTGGAGTGTGTTTGTGACTAGGTGCATGAGTCTCTGAATGGCTCTGTGAGTGTATGGATGAGTCTATGAGTGCGTGCATGACCGAGTGGCTCTGTGAGTGTGTGCATGAGTCACTGAGTGGGTCTGTGAGTGTGTTCATGAGTACTTCTGTGGGTGTATGACTGGGTACATGAGTGTCTGTGAGTGTGAAAATGTCTTTCTTTATTGTTTTTTTTGCAACATATGCTCATTCATCATGGCATTACATAGGGCAGCACTGGGAGTCGCGATGAATTCATGATTATAGCGCAAGGTGCAAAAAACCCTTTTCTTCTATGTATTATGGCCATAACGTGTTCAACAATGAACCCTACACACTACTATAGGGTTAGGTTAAATTCAACCTGACCCCTTATATAATTTTTCCACAGTTGTTTTCAAACCCCAGGAACTATCCCCATATGATAAAATGGCAGCCCCAACTTTATGCTCAGGTTGCAGCCAGCCAATCACTGCATTTCAATTTGTGTGCACCTTAAGGAATCAGTGTAAATTTGTTGCAAAAAATTCGCGCTTCTAGATATAGAAATGTTGATTTAATTTAATATCTAGAAAACTACTGAACGGATGTGAGAAAGGTCCTCTTTTAACAAGGTAAGCCACCACTTTTTGCCTGCAAAATTATGTGGTTTTGAATTGTTCGTGTCCTGGGCCCCTGCTAAACAGGTTCTCAGAGCCTGATCTCTTTACTCAAAACTGTACTACATTTGTCACTTCAGCCACCTTTGTAAGTCCCTGGTAAATGGTACCCCAGGTACCTAGGGCATGGGTATCGAAGAGGGCCCCCAGAGCTTCAGTGCTAATTGTGCCACTCTGAGGAGCCACAGACCAGCCTCCTGCAGACTGCCATTGCAAGTGCATGACAAAGTGCATCCAAAGTTTCAAACTTGACATGGCACTCACCAAGAGTGCCATGTCCAGTAACACTGCATGCAGTATAGGTAAATCAACCCTCAAGCAGGCCTTACATCCCTAAGGCAGGGCGCTCTATAATGCATGTGAGGGCATATGTGTTCATGAACAAATATGCCCCTACTGTGTCCTTGCTAAATTCATACACATGGTAAGTGTACAGAGAAGCCATAGGAAATGCATGCGCTGTACACTGGTCATAACAAGTTCCTCAGCTACAAGATGGCCTCTCTGGACACTGGGTTGTTTGGCATCGAACAACTCAGAATAATAAACCCAAACTGATGCCAGTACTGGATTTATTGTAACATGTACCCAGAGGGCAGCTTAGAGGTACCCCTGCAGAACCTAACGGTCCTGGCATGGTTGCTGACTGTTCCTAACCAGCCTGCCACCACCAGAGATGATTCTGGACTCCTGGGGTGAGAGCCTTTTGCTCTCAGGAACCAGAACACAAAAGCCTTTCCTGGTTGGAGGTGTTACACCTCATCCCCCAGGCAGGCACCCTGCACCAGCAGTCAGCTTCCAAGGCTTTACCTCTTTTAAAATCTTGCCTCCACTGCTAGCAGCTGTCCAGTGGTATTGCCCCCACTTTAGGTGGGAAAACCAGTGGAAAACCTAGCAAGGATAGGAGGAGTGGCCATCCCCAGCATGCACCACCCCTCAGGTGTGGCAGGCGAGGTGACCTCTCCATTTCGTTTTCCCCCATCTTGGATGGCAGGTAAATAGCCAGTCAGGGTTAGAGATGTGACCCCCTTCCCACATGAAGTGGACACTTAGTGGGTGTAGCCACCCTAAGATAAGTGGCCCATTGGCCACTACCAGGTACTCCCCCTAATGCCCCCATTATTGAAATGTTTACTGGGTATCCTTAGAGCAAGAGATTAGATTTGATGGACATAAGAAGACCAGGAACAAAGAATACCCGAGGCATGAGAAGTGAAGGTCTGCTGCACAAAGAAAAAGGCACCAATCCCTGCCAGCTGCTCCAAGGACTCAACAATTGCTGCAGAGGTATCACCTGGAAACCTGTGAAGGACTCTACAAAACCCCAGAGCGCCTCCGGCCTTCTAAAATTCACTAAAAAACATCCTTTGAGTGAAGGTATCACTCCCTGCACTCAGCAGGCAAGGAACCCACAAAGTCTGGAAAAGTGTCCAGCTGCTGACCAACAAGCCGGACCCAGCAGCCCAACCAAATTTCGTACAACAGCCCTTAAGGACAAGACCTGCCACTGTGCCAAGCTTAGTGGCACTAGGACTCTCCAGGGCAATGGAAAATGACTACCAAAGGTAGCGGACCCTCAACGTTGGACATCCAGAAGCAAAGTCCACTCCTGACTCTCAAAAGTGCAGAAGCAAGCACCAGTCAAGGGACTTCAGGAAACCTGAGAACCACTCCCCAGAGTGGCCATGCTGACCTGAAATCTACCCTCAAAGTCATCTGCTCCTGACTGCAAGGACTCAAAGACGCATGACTCCTTGCTGACCTATCTGCGCTGCACCCGGCCTCCCTGGACCCTGCATCGACAAACTAGTTGAGCTCTAGGGGCCCCTAACCCTTTGCAACCTCCACCCTCCAGGAGTACCCACTGGACTTACCTTTAAGTCCATCTTTGCAGAGTGTTTCCAAGTGGTCTCCTTCTCCTTTGTGCACCCGTTCCAAAACTTTTAGCCGCTGCTCCCGCTTGAACTGAGAACTGCCCGACACTCTCCGGCTGATCATTTGGACACTCCAATGATCTCAACCTAAAAATAGAAGCTGACATTTGTGGAGAATTACCGGATTTTGTGTATATTTTTTAAGTTTTTTCCATTGATTCCTATGGTGTGTAATTCCGCACAAAAAAACCAGAACATTTTCTAAACTTAGAAAAATCATAACTAAAAAAGTACTTACCATAAATTGATGATCTTGTAGTGCAGTGTCGTAGAGTGAAGTGGCATAGAATGAAGTGGCTTACAGCTGAATAGTTTGTAGTGTAGTGGTGGAGACTGGAGTGGCATACAGTGGAAAAGCGTGTCATAGAGTAGAGTGGAGTGGAGTGGCCTCCAGTAGAATGACATAGAGTGGAGAGGCATACAGTTGAGCAATGTGTCATAGAGAATAATGAAATGACACAGAGTGGAATATCATAGAGTGGGGTGGCGTACAGTGGAGTGGCATGTCATAGAGTGGCGTACAGTGGAGTGGCATGTCATAGAGTGGTGTGGCATGTTGTAGATTGGAGCGGCATGTTATACAGCGGAGTGGTGTGTTGTAGAGTGGAATGGTATGTCGTAAAGTGGGATAAATCTGGCTCTTAGTTATATTTTGAGCCACGGTAAAGCACAGTAGCTTTGCTGCATAGAGCAGTATATGGTGATACCAAGGTAGTACTAGGGTACTCCGTAAACTTTTTTTATATAAATATATAGAAAAATACAGTTAGCTTTCCCTACTTATTGCGATAACAATGTGGTAATAGGTAGGGAAAAAGATAAAACCTCTTACTAATCTAGAGAACAGCCAAAGTGTGGGTAAAACAACATAGCTGCCTTTTACTTTTGTAAAGGCAGCTATTACCCAATCATATATTGCCTTGCCATCGGCATGTACTGTGAAACTTGACAAAATACAGCGAAATTAGGATGGTATTCCGTGGCTTCATGAAGTTTGAATCCCGTTACTTACCTGTGCTACCAAAAAGGATCATCACCACACCATAATCTTTAATCCTGTCAAACTAAATTCCAACTGGCTGTATGGCTGCTACACCCAAGTACAAAGCCTTTGGAAAATGCATTGGTAGAAAAACATGTTTTGTGACACTCATTTTCACTTTGCAGTCCCTTGACCAGTCACAGCAAAACTTTACATCATCCACCACTGTAGAAAAAGCAACAGATCTGCAAAGATTTGTGGAGTTTCATAAAATGGGCAAAAAGTTATTAATGTTAAAAACTCCAAGGAAAACCTATCTCTGAGAATCCTAATTATAACTACCACCACTCTTTTAATACATATATAAAAATATATATATATATTGTTGGACCTGGCTCTTTTTGCGGGTTCATCCCCAGACTTTTTGCCTCCTTCCTCCTAATTTTTTCTGACCTCTTGCTGTTGGCTCTAGGACCCTGAGCACTTTATCACTGCTGATCAGTGCTAAAGTGCAGGTGCCCCCCCTTCTAAATTTCATGATTGGCCTGTACCTAATTGCCACATTTAACTTAGCTGTAAGTCCCTTGTACAGTGGAATCCCTAGAACCAGGGCCTGTAAATTGAATGCTTGTAGAGGGCCTGCAGTGCTGTGTTCGCCACCCACCAAAATAGACTTTCAAACCTGTCTCAGGCCTGCTAGCGCAGGGCCTGCATGCACAGTTTACTGCCACAGGGACCTGGTATCTAAATTTACTTCTCAGGCCCAGAACTCCCCCATTACTACATGTAAGTTCCCCCAAAGGTAGGCCCTAGCTAGCCCTGTGGGCAGGGTGCTATGTATGCAGAAAGCAGGACATGTGCCTGGTTGTGTGGCCTGTCCTGGTAGTGAAAAACAGCCTATTTGGCTTCTCACTTCTGTGAGTGCGGCCTTCTCATAGGATCGCATTGGAAATGCCCTGCCTTATGTCTAAGGGGTATTGTCTGATTTATGAGGGGAAGTGTAGGCATGTTTGGTATGGTTTTAATGGTAGTGAGAAATACTGCTTACTGGTGTAGGTAGATTTTTTATTATCATTACAGAAATGCCACTTCTAGAAAGTGAGCATTTCTCTGTGCTTATGACTCTGGTGTTTTGCAGCTCACCTGCTCTTGGTTTGGAGTGTGTATCTGTCTGAGTGACTGCATTCAGTCCTCTGTAATCCACACAAAATCTCAACTCAACTTTACCATCTATTGAGTAAGGTTTGGGGGCCAGAACCCCTAGGCCAGCCCTGGGACTGTCAGAGGGTTCAATCACTACTAGCTCTAGCATCTTCTTGACTTCAGTCTTGATGCATTCCTTGACTTGATCAGAAAGTCTGAGTTTATTCTTGACAGGGAGGTTGTCACCGGTGTCCACATCATGGGTGCACCAGGTTGTCTGACCAGGAGTCAAAGAAAAGAGCTCTCCAAACTGACTGATAACCTGTCTGCAGTCAGGTTGCTGCTGTGCAGCGAGGGTGTCAGAAAGTCCAACACCCTCACTGTACCATCTTTGAGATTGGTTGAGAGGAGATCAGGGTGAGGTTCACTCCCTTTCTCCTCATCTCAGTCTGTGACCATGAGCATGCTCATCTCAGCCCTGTCCTGGTGCGGCTTTAGGCAATTTACATTAATCACTCTGTGAGGATTCATAGGGGTGCCTATGTCAACCAAATAGGTGACTTCCCCTTTCCTTTCCAAAATGGGGTAGGGCCCAGTCCACTTATCCTAGAGGGCTCTGGGAGCCACAGGCTCCAACATCCACACAAACTGACCTGGTTGATACTCAACCAAGGCTGCATTTTGGTCATACCAGTGCTTGACAAACTCCTGGCTGGTCTGCAAATTTTTGTTTGCGTTCTTCATGTTCTCAGCCATGCTTGTGCGAAGGCCAAGCACATAGGTGGTCATTATGACCCTGGCGGTATTACAACCGCAGGGCCAAAACGACGGGAGCACCGCCAACAGTCTGGCGGTGCCTCCCGGCGTATTTTGACCACGGCGGTAGCGCCGCGGTCGCACCGCCGGGGCTGGCGGTTTTCCGCCACAATGGCCCCGGCGGATATAATCCGCCAGGGCAGCGCTGCTTGCAGCGCTGCCCAGGGGATTATGAGTCCCCGACCGCCAGCGTTTTTCTGGCGGTCTGAACCGCCAGGAAAAGGCTGGCGGTACGGGGAGTCGTGGGGCCCTGAGGGCCCCATGCGGCTTTTCACTGTCTGCTGTGCAGACAGTGAAAAGCGCGACGGGTGCAGCTGCACCCGTCGCACGGCTGCAACACCGCCGGCTCCATTTGGAGCCGGCTCCAATTTTGCAGCCGTGATCCCCGCTGGCCGCCGGCCAAGCGGGGATCTCCAAATGGCCGCGGCGGGGTGCGGCTGCATTGGCGGCCGCATGGCGGTCAGATCAGCCGCCCGCCAAGCTTGTAATGACCCCATAGTCTACTATGCCCAGTTTGGGATGTTTGAGAGGCTTCTCCTTTCCTCCCCTCTCTAGATTTAGAGGATCCCTTACAGGGTGTCCAATCAGAAGTTCTAAGGGGCTGAACCCAACCCCTTCTGAGGAACCTCCCTATATGAAAATAGGAGGCATGGCACTGGGACATCTCATCTTCTTCTAGGGTTGACTGGGATTCCCATGATCATGCCCTTAATGGCCTTGTTGAATTTCTCCAACAAGCCATTATTCTGGGGGTGATAGGGGATGGTGAACACTATATTCATCCCAAATAGCCTTCAGGTATGCAGACATGAAATGTGTTCCTCTATCAGAGACCACTTCCTTAGGAAACTCCACTCTGGTAAAGATACCAAAAGGGGCCTTTGCTAATGCAGAAGCAGTTTCAGTCCTAAGAGGGATTGTCTCTGGATATCTAGTAGCATAGTCCACTACTACTAGGATAGAAATGGTCCACCAACCGGTCGCAAGTCTTTGACTGGCCCTGATGCCCAGCAGGAGGGATGTCATGGGCTAAAGTTAAGATGAATTCCCTGTATATGTGGGGGGGTCACCACTCTCCTGGCTGCCTCTGGTTTGGGGTCCCTGACCTCAGTATACAGTAAGCCATCCTCCCAGTACACCCTGTGAGTGCCACTGACATCTCTCTCTTCTTCTCTGGCCGCTTACTACCTAAGACCCCGGAGTTGGGCATCTTCTTTGCTCTTGGCAAAGCTTCACTCTGGAGGAACCCCCTGCACTAAGAAGCTCTGCCAGGCCATGCCTCTTCAGTTGCATGTCCTTCCTCAGACATCAGTCCCTCATCCTGGGGTGAATTCTCCCCATGACCCTGCTTGGACTTTGAAGCTGGGCCATCAGTCTTCTTGCCCTTCCGCTTGCTCTTAAAGTGCTTGGCCATAGTTTCAGGCCACAGCTGTTTACTTTTACAATGTAGTGCACCCACCAAGGGAGACCCAGCATCTTTGCATGAGCCATTTTTTCTATTTCTGCCCATGCAGAACTCTCCAGATCATTGCCCAAACAGACACTCTGCAAGTATGGCAGGAAACATAACCCCCTTCTTTGGGCCAGTAACCCCTCCGCACTCTAAGTTCACCAAGCCGCTGGATGAAGCTTAGTCTTGTTGTCAGCATTGGTAATCAGGTGACTGGCACCAGGGATCATTTGGTCTAGGGAAACCAGTTTGGTTGTTACCATGGTGACACTGGCATCTGTATCCGTCAAAGACTCTACCTCAGTCCTATTGATTCTTGGCCTTAGTCCATACTTCTCCAGGTTTGGAGGTAAAACTGCCAAGGGTTCATTGTCCACCTCTCCCAGGCAAACCAAGGTAGCCTCAGTGTGACTTTGCTTCTCCAGAGCACACTTCTACATCCATCCCAATACTAACACCCTTACACTGTCCCTCTGTGCAGGACTCCTTGGTCCAAAATGCATCCAACTCTCTTTTGCCCTGTCCGATGACAAAGCTCGTACTAGCATTCTCTGTATCCCAGTTCTTACCCTGATACCCCTTTCCTTTAGACTGGGAATAGTCTCAGGCCTACCCTCCTTAGAGTTCTTTTCTGGGCCTGGAGAGGACTCTTTATTTTTACCCTTGTCAGTGCTACCCCCGTTCCTCTGTTGGGAAGTCTTAGCACACTTCTGGGAGTCACCTCCACTATGAGTCTTGTTCTGGGGAACCCTGGACCTGACCCATTCGTCAGCTATATTCCCCAGCTCTCTGCGAGAAGACAACTCAGAATCCACAAGATGCTGTCACAGTTTCTCTGTATGGCAATTGATCAAGATGTGCTCCTTCATAAAAATATTGTACAGCCCATCATAGGTATCAACATTATCACCCTTTATCCAACCGTCTAGTGCCTTGACTGGGGAGTCAACAAAGCCTACCCAAGTTTGGTTTTGAACTTTTAAGGTATCCCTAAACTTGACTCTGTACTTCTCTGTGGTGAATCCAAACCCTTCTATGAGGGTCTCTTTCATGCGGGTTTAGGACCCAGCCACTTCCACAGAAAGGGTTAGAAGTCTATCTGTGCCCTGAGCTGGGAATAACTCCCAAAGTAGAAAGCCCCAGTGCTGACAACTTAACTTCCTCATTCTGCAGCGCCTCTCAAATGCTGAAAACCATTTATCAGTGTAATATCCTGCACTGTACATAGAGACAATCCCTTTGGGGACTTTAGGTTCAAAGGATCCCTCACTTTTCCTATTTATTTTGAGGTCACCATCCTAGGGAACTAGCCCTGGTCTAACCCTTCTCTCCTTCAGGGCTAGTCTCCTCTCTTCGAGTTCAAGCTTCCTCTCCTCCGTGGAGAGCTGGTGAAGCTTGGTCTCATGATTCCTACCCATCCTTCTAGTGAGGGGGGGGGGCTACTAGAATGACCCTGGTCACTTCCCACTGATGAATGGGTCTGGGGAAGGGTGGGGAATCATGGTCCTCCCCTCCTTCCCCTTCACTTACTAGGGCCAGGTCTTCTCCCTCCACTTCTATAGGTTCTTCTTCTGAGGAGGAAGCCTGTTCCCTATGCTTGTTTCCCTCAAATGAGGTGAGGGCCTTTACAAGTTCCTCTCTTTTATCGGTAGCTCTGTATCTAATGCCTCTAATCTTGCTCAAGGAACTAAAATCATTGATGTGAAGGATGGAAAGAATTGGCTGATCGAGGCTCGGGATATCCTCCATCCTCCACTGTGCACTGTTCATCTGTGAAGTTGGGTACATTTTATTAAAAACTGTTTTTAAAATACTTGTATCTAACTACCTAGATAATTTTAAATACTTTTAGAACTTTTTGAAACCTGTTGGCAAGGGTATGTAACCTAGGACCTTAGCAATTCCTATTAAACATGATTTTTTTTTAATCTGGAAAAGTGCTTTTTGAGTCTAAAGACAATTGAAGGTTTCGCATGTTCCAAAAATATACTTATTTCTGATGGATACAACTACCTGTGGATTCCTCACCTAATGAATTCTCCCCATGCGCAGCATTCAACGGAAACTTCTTTCCAGTTCTGTACGTCGGCTGCACTAGGATGTCACAATTGCCCGACTCCACGCGGCTCCGCCTGACGTCATCGTGGCAATAAGAGGCCCTCGCCCGCGTGCTGACGTCAGTTCCCTTTTTTCGTGCCTTCGATAATGGTTACCTTTCCAGCTACCTGTATCGTTTGCTGTTCAGAGGGATACTTTTTGTTTTTCTCGAGATGTCGGCCCCTAAGAAGAAAGGGTTCAAGCCTTGCAGGGAATGCGGAGGCCTAATGTCGGTTACTGGCCCGCATAGCGACTGTCTATGGTGCCTGAGCTTGGACCACGACTTCCAGGAGTGTGGTTCATGCCAAAAAATGAACCCTAAAGCTTTGAAGGAACGTGAGGCTAAATTGTTTTTAGCAAAAGCTAAGAAAGAGAAAAGGAGGCACCATAGATCTTCGTCGGGGAAGTTTAGTCATAAGAAGCGGCGCCATCGTGACTCCTGGCATCAATCCAGAGGAAGCCGGTCGGAGTTGAGGTTTCCGTCTCCCGACGCCGTAAGTCCTGGGAGGTCAGCCCGATGGTGTCTCCTCAACCTTTGACTCCACAATCTTCTCCGGCGCCGTCGGTCTTTGAGGTGGTGGAGCCTCAGAGTCATCATTCCGCATCCAGGTGCTCAGGATTCGAGTCCGGCTCCGGCTCCTCAAGAATATCCTGCCTTCCCTGCTCCGGGAACGGATCTGATGGCATTTCTTAATGCCATGTTTACTATATTTCAGAACATGGTGCTGGGAGGTGGTGCGCTGGCTGGCCCTACTGGTATTTAACTTAGGCGCTCCGGCTCTATACAGGCCAAAGCCGTTTATGCCATTCTGTCCGGCAGGAGACACTAGCCCGGCGCCGGCGGTGCAGCCGTCGACATCGAGAGAGAGGCCCTCGACGCCGGTGTCTGTTGAGATGGAGGAGTCCCGAAGCCGAATGGCGTAGATGGGTGGAGGTCGAGTATCCATGCCGCCGATGGCTCCATCTCTGGCGTCGGAGGGGTCCGGAGATCCTGTGATGACGCCTTCTCGGTGCCGCTCTCTGACGTCAGTACACTCTTTGTCGACTCCGGGACTGGAGTCGAAATTGCAGTCCAGGAGAAAGGCCCTCAGGTTGTTGGAGGAGAGAGAGTACCATAGGCAGCTCCTTGAGGAAAGGGAGATTGCGGAGCCCCAGAGTGAGTTTCTGGGGTTGGACACGGCCAGTGGGCTGGATACTTCCCCGGAGTGGGATTTGGCCTCGCCAGGGGAATATACTGAGGAAGCAGCCTTGTTCTATTCTGTCATCAGGAAGGCTGCGGATTTCCTGGAACTCCCCCTTCCAATGGTACAGGTTAAAACCAATATCCTGACGGAGGTGCTTCATCCTTCCACGGCCATTGCGGATCCGTTGTTATCATTTAATGAAGCTCTCATGGATCCCATAGGAGGGTCATCAGTGTGGTAAAGAAAGGCTATGCCCTTCCCTTTCGGGAGATTCCTCCTCCCTTCCCTCCCTGTCCTTCCTTTTGTTCAGAAGATCATCTCCTGTTGTTAGAGGAGGTTCTATCCCTGTTGTCAAAAGGTGCAGTAGAGTTGGTTCCTGAGCAGGAGAGGGCTCAGGGATGTTATTCAAGGTATTTTCTGATCCCCAAAAAGGATGGTCGTTTGAGGCCTATCCTGGACCTGAGGATTTTGAATTGGTTCCTCAAACAGGAGAAATTCAAAATGTTGACTCTAGCACAGGTACTTATGGCGTTGAACAAGGAGGATTGGATGGTGTCTGTCGACTTGCAGGATGCTTATTTCCATATTCCCATTCTCAAGTCACACAGGAAGTATCTCCGTTTCGTGGTAGGGTCTCAACACTACCAGTTTGCGGTCCTTCCTTTTGGTCTTACTTCTGCACCTCAGGTCTTCACGAAGGTGATGGCGGTTGTTGCAGCTGACCTCAGGAAGAAGGGAATAGCAGTATTCCCTTACCTGGACGATTGGTTGATCAAAGCCTAGTCTCCGGAGCTTGTGCTGCATCATCTGCAGATGGCAACCCAGTTGTTGTTCAGTCTGGGCTTTTCGATAAATGTGCCCAAGTCTCAACTGGAGCCCTCTCAACGCCTCCTGTTCATAGGGGCAGTACTGGACACTACATTGGATCGGGCCTTTCCTCCGCCACAGCAGATTCAGGATATTCAGACGTTGATTCCAATGTTTCAAGAAGGAGCGGTTGTTCCAGTCCTCAAGGTCCTTCATTTGCTCGGTTTGTTCGCTTCTTGCATTCTGTTGGTCACTCATGCACACTGGCACATGAGGGCTCTTCAGTGGTGTCTCCGCAGGCAGTGGTTTCAGCACAAAGGGGATCTCAAGGAGTTGATAAGGATCTCCAGAGACACTGCAGTGGATCTTCAATGGTAGGCTGCGATTGGCAACCTGTCTCAAGGAAAGCCGTTCTCGTTGCCACCTCCAGTGACCACAGTGATAACGGATGCCTTCACTTTGGGGTGGGGAGCTCATCTGGGGGACCTGGAGATCAAAGGTCGTTGGTCTCCAGTGGAGCAGGTGTTTCATATAAACCTGCTGGAATTGCGGGCAATACGTTTGGCCCTGAAAGCCTTCCTCCCTTCCCTTCGCGGTCAGTCGGTTCAGGTCTTGACGGACAATATGACCGCGATGTGGTACATCAACAAGCAGGGAGGAGTAGGGTAGTATCTTCTCTGCAAAGAGGCTCTGCGGCTCTGGTCCTGGGCACAGGACCATCAGGTTTGCGTAATAGCAAACCATCTGGCCGGGGTTCAAAACGTGCGTGCGGACAGTCTCAGTCGACTCTTCTCAGACGATCACGAGTGGTGTCTTCATCCGGATCTGGTTCTTTACATCTTTCGGATGTGGGGTTTTCCCCAGATAGATCTATTTGACACTCGGGAGAACGCGTACTGCCCGTCGTTCTGCAGCCTTCAGTATCCGATACAGGGACGCTTTTCAGATGTCCTGGGACGGCCAGTTGCTTTATGTGTTTCCCTCATACCCTTGATTCCTCGAGTTCTGAGGAAGGTTCGCCAAGACTGGGCCCAAGTCATACTAATAGCTCCGGATTGGCCAAGAAGGGTGTGGAACACAAACCTACTCCAACTCTCGCTGTGCCCTCTGCTCCGTCTCCCTTTCAGGGCAGACCTCCTCTCGCAGTCGCAGGGGCGGGTTCTACACCCCCACCTCCAGAGCCTGCACCTTCATGCCTGGAGATTGAACGGGGCAACCTGAGGGCTTTTTCTCTCCCATTGGATGTGGTGGAAGTTATTTTAGCGGCCCGGCGACACTCCACCAAGTCTGTCTATGCGGGCAGATGGGCTAAATTCGTTCATTGGTGTGGAGAGAGACAAATTAATCCCTTGAGTGCCCATTTGTCGGACATATTGATGTTTGTTTTGTTGTTGGCGCAGCGAGGTTGTGCTGTGGCCACTGTCAAAGGCTATCTTTCAGCCTTCTTATGTCTTCCTGATCAACCCTCTTTGTTCAAATCCCCTTTAGTGTTAAGGTTTTTGAAGGGGCTTACCAATAAGTTTCCTCCCACTCCATTTCTCATGCCCCAGTGGGATCTAAATCTGGTATTAACCTTTTTGATGGACTCCCCTTTTAAGCCACTTCATTCTTGCCCTTTAAGGTTTTTAGCTCTAAAGACTGTGGGGGTCATTCTGACTCCCGCCGGCCGCGGTAACCGCAGGGCCGGCGGGAGCCGCCAGAATACCGCTGCGTGGTCATAAGACCAACGCAGGTATTCTGGGTTTCCCGCTGGGCTGGCGGGCGACCGCCAGAAGGCCGGCCGCCAGCCCAGCGGGAAACACCCTTCCACAAGGATGCCGGCTCCGAATGGAGCCGGCGGAGTGGAAGGGGTGCGACGGGTGCAGTTGCACCCGTCGCGATTTTCAGTGTCTGCACCTGTTACGGGGGCCCCTGCAGTGCCCATGCCATTGGCATGGGCACTGCAGGGGCCCCCAGGGGACCCACGACACCCCATACCGCCATCCTGTTCCTGGCGGCCAAAACCGCCAGGAACAGGATGGCGGTATGGGGGTCGGAATCCCCATGGCGGCGCAGCAAGCTGCGCCGCCATGGAGGATTCCCCAGGGCAGCGGAAAACCGGCGGTACACCGCCGGTTTTCCGTTTCTGACCGCGGCTGTACCGCCGCGGTCAGAATGCCCTTGGGAGCACCGCCAGCCTGTTGGCGGTGCTCCCGCGGTCCCCGGCCCTGGCGGTCCATGACCGCCAGGGTCGGAATCACCGCCTGTGTTTCTTACGGCCATCACGTCTGCTAGGCGTGTGAGTGAGCTTCAAGCTCTTTCTGTTCACCCACCTTTTACAACCTTTCATAAGGACAAAGTGGTACTGAGGGCCAGGCGGCTTTCCTCCCCAAGGTAGTGACTCCATTTCATTTGGGACAGTCCATCACTCTCTCGACATTCTACCCTCCTCCACATCCATCTAAGGAGGAGGAGAGGCTCCATTGACTGGACCCAAGGAGGGCTCTCAGCTTTTACATAGACAGAACGAGAGAGTTCCGCTTGGACAACCAATTCTTTGTTGGATACGTGGGGAAGAGGAAGGGAAAGGCCGTCCACAAACGAACGCTATCCAGGTGGGTCATTCTTTGTATTAAGATATGTTATTCATTGGCGAAGAAAGATCCTCCTGAGGGGATAAGAGCCTATTCCACCAGGGCTAAATTGACCACATCGGCCCTGGCTAGAGGTGTTCCAGTGGCAGACATTTGTTAGGCCGCAACTTGGTCATCCCTCCTCACCTTTGTAAAGCATTATTGCTTGGATTCGGAGGTGAGGAGGGATGGCCATTTTGTGCGGTCTGTGCTGCAGGAGTTCTTGGTATGACCAGACGGACACCCTCCTCCAAGGCGGTACTACTTTTGGACTCTATTCATTAGGTGAGGAATCCACGGGTAGTTGTATCCATCAGAAGAGCAAGTTACTTACCTTTGGTAACGCTTTTTCTGGTGGATACACTAGCTACCTGTGGATTCCTCACGGTCCCTCCCGCCTCCCCGTTGTCTGTCTGGTAATGCAGAGATTTCCTTGGGTGTGTACATGTGTATTTCATGCTTTCTGCATTATGAGGTTATGCATTTACATATATATATTTGTATATATGTTTATATTTGTATGTTTTGGTATTTATTCATGATTGTGCAGAACTTTTACAAACATGTATTGTTATTGTTACTATTATTGGCTTTTGCCTTTTCTATAAAGGTATCTTGGATATAGATATGAGGTGTTTGGAATGTCAATATTTACCTATTCGTCTCAAAGGCACGTCAAAAATGGCGTAAACTGACGTCAGCACGCCGGCGAGGGCCTCTTATTGCCACGATGACGTCAGGCGGAGCCGCGTGGAGTTGGGCAATTGTGACGTCCTCGCCGATGTGCAGAGCTGGAAAGAAGTTTCCGTCGAATGCTGCGCATGGGGAGAATTCATTAGTTGAGGAATCCACAGGTAGCTAGTGTATCCACCAGAAAAATAAATCGTTACAGAAGGTAAGTAACTTGCTCGTCTAGGTGGTGAAGTGAAACACAAGTTCAAGATCTGCACTCCTAAAACAACAATGTAGCATTATTATGTGGTATGACTGGTGGGAGGGGTCTTACCATGTAATACTAACACACTACCCGGAAGTGGACCTCGGGTTCACACTAATACACCTTAGTTCAGTCCTGGTAGAGTGGCAAAGAGCAGTCAGGCTACTTAGAGGAACATGTGTAAAGCATTTCACAGCACCACCATGGATGATAAGTAATTGACACAACTCGAAAGAAATCCAACACAAAGTTAGAAAAATAAAGCAGATTTTAATCTTAATTTAGACACCAAAATGAACTTTGTACAGGTAAATGAGTCTCTCAGTGACTCTGTGAGTATGCGCATGAGAACCTCAGTTGGTCTATACGTGCATGCATGAGTGGGTTTGTGAGTGAGTGAATGAGGGTCTGAGTGGTGGCTATGTGAGTGAGTGCATGAGTCTCAGTCTATGAGTGCCTGCATGAGTCTCTGAGTGGGTCTGTCAGTGTCTTAATGAGTATCTCAGTGGTTATACTGGTTATGTAAGTTGGTGTATGTGTCTTTGAGTGGCCATGTGAGTAGGTGCATGAGTCTCTGAGTGGGTCTGTCAGTGTCTCGCTGAGTACTTCAGTGGTTATGTAAATTGGTGTATGAATCTCTGAGTGGCCATGTGAGTAGGTGCATGAGTCTATGAGTGGATCTGTGAGTGTGTGCATGAGTGCCTCAGTGGGTCTGTGAGTGCACGCATGAGTCTATGAGTGCATGCATGAGTCTCTGAATGGGTCTGTGAGTGTGTGCAAGAGTCTCTGAGTGGGTCTGCCAGAGGGTGCATACGTCTCTGAGTGGGTTTGTGAGTGGTTGCATGATTCTCTGAGTGGGCCTGTGAGTCTGAGTGTGTGCATTAGTCTCTAGTGGGCCTGTGACTGTGTGCATGAGTCTCTGAGTGGGTCTGTCAGTGGGTGCATTAGTCTCTGAGTGGGTTTGGGAGTGGGTGC
The DNA here is from genome assembly GCF_031143425.1 of Pleurodeles waltl. Lineage (NCBI taxonomy): Eukaryota > Metazoa > Chordata > Amphibia > Caudata > Salamandridae > Pleurodeles > Pleurodeles waltl. The sequence goes on along the minus strand of NC_090449.1, from coordinate 754,732,576 downwards.
ATGGACCTCTGAGTAGCTCTGTGAGTAAGTGCATGAGTACCTCAGTGGGTCTGGGAGTGCGTGCATGAGTCTTGGAGTGTGTTTGTGACTAGGTGCATGAGTCTCTGAATGGCTCTGTGAGTGTATGGATGAGTCTATGAGTGCGTGCATGACCGAGTGGCTCTGTGAGTGTGTGCATGAGTCACTGAGTGGGTCTGTGAGTGTGTTCATGAGTACTTCTGTGGGTGTATGACTGGGTACATGAGTGTCTGTGAGTGTGAAAATGTCTTTCTTTATTGTTTTTTTTGCAACATATGCTCATTCATCATGGCATTACATAGGGCAGCACTGGGAGTCGCGATGAATTCATGATTATAGCGCAAGGTGCAAAAAACCCTTTTCTTCTATGTATTATGGCCATAACGTGTTCAACAATGAACCCTACACACTACTATAGGGTTAGGTTAAATTCAACCTGATTCCTTATATCATTTTTCCACAGTTGTTTTCAAACCCCAGGAACTATCCCCATATGATAAAATGGCAGCCCCAACTTTATGCTCAGGTTGCAGCCAGCCAATCACTGCATTTCAATTTGTGTGCACCTTAAGGAATCAGTGTAAATTTGTTGCAAAAAATTCGCGCTTCTAGATATAGAAATTTTGATTTAATTTAATATCTAGAAAACTACTGAACGGATGTGAGAAAGGTCCTCTTTTAACAAGGTAAGCCACCACTTTTTGCCTGCAAAATGATGTGGTTTTGAATTGTTCGTGTCCTGGGCCCCTGCTAAACAGGTTCTCAGAGCCAGATCTCTTTACTCAAAACTGTACTACATTTGTCACTTCAGCCACCTTTGTAAGTCCCTGGTAAATGGTACCCCAGGTGCCTAGGGCATGGGTATCGAAGAGGGCCCCCAGAGCTTCAGTGCTAATTGTGCCACTCTGAGGAGCCACAGACCAGCCTCCTGCAGACTGCCATTGCAAGTGCATGACAAAGTGCATCCAAAGTTTCAAACTTGACATGGCACTCACCAAGAGTGCCATGTCCAGTAACACTGCATGCAGTATAGGTAAATCAACCCTCAAGCAGGCCTTACATCCCTAAGGCAGGGCGCTCTATAATGCATGTGAGGGCATATGTGTTCATGAACAAATATGCCCCTACTGTGTCCTTGCTAAATTCATACACATGGTAAGTGTACAGAGAAGCCATAGGAAATGCATGCGCTGTACACTGGTCATAACAAGTTCCTCAGCTACAAGATGGCCTCTCTGGACACTGGGTTGTTTGGCATCGAACAACTCAGAATAATAAACCCAAACTGATGCCAGTACTGGATTTATTGTAACATGTACCCAGAGGGCAGCTTAGAGGTACCCCTGCAGAACCTAACGGTCCTGGCATGGTTGCTGACTGTTCCTAACCAGCCTGCCACCACCAGAGATGATTCTGGACTCCTGGGGTGAGAGCCTTTTGCTCTCAGGAACCAGAACACAAAAGCCTTTCCTGGTTGGAGGTGTTACACCTCATCCCCCAGGCAGGCACCCTGCACCAGCAGTCAGCTTCCAAGGCTTTACCTCCTTTAAAATCTTGCCTCCACTGCTAGCAGCTGTCCAGTGGTATTGCCCCCACTTTAGGTGGGAAAACCAGTGGAAAACCTAGCAAGGATAGGAGGAGTGGCCATCCCCAGCATGCACCACCCCTCAGGTGTGGCAGGCGAGGTGACCTCTCCATTTCGTTTTCCCCCATCTTGGATGGCAGGTAAATAGCCAGTCAGGGTTAGAGATGTGACCCCCTTCCCACATGAAGTGGACACTTAGTGGGTGTAGCCACCCTAAGATAAGTGGCCCATTGGCCACTACCAGGTACTCCCCCTAATGCCCCCATTATTGAAATGTTTACTGGGTATCCTTAGAGCAAGAGATTAGATTTGATGGACATAAGAAGACCAGGAACAAAGAATACCCGAGGCATGAGAAGTGAAGGTCTGCTGCACAAAGAAAAAGGCACCAATCCCTGCCAGCTGCTCCAAGGACTCAACAATTGCTGCAGAGGTATCACCTGGAAACCTGTGAAGGACTCTACAAAACCCCAGAGCGCCTCCGGCCTTCTAAAATTCACTAAAAAACATCCTTTGAGTGAAGGTATCACTCCCTGCACTCAGCAGGCAAGGAACCCACAAAGTCTGGAAAAGTGTCCAGCTGCTGACCAACAAGCCGGACCCAGCAGCCCAACCAAATTTCGTACAACAGCCCTTAAGGACAAGACCTGCCACTGTGCCAAGCCTAGTGGCACTAGGACTCTCCAGGGCAATGGAAAATGACTACCAAAGGTAGCGGACCCTCAACGTTGGACATCCAGAAGCAAAGTCCACTCCTGACTCTCAAAAGTGCAGAAGCAAGCACCAGTCAAGGGACTTCAGGACACCTGAGAACCACTCCCCAGAGTGGCCATGCTGACCTGAAATCTACCCTCAAAGTCATCTGCTCCTGACTGCAAGGACTCAAAGACGCATGACTCCTTGCTGACCTATCTGCGCTGCACCCGGCCTCCCTGGACCCTGCATCGACAAACTAGTTGAGCTCTAGGGGCCCCTAACCCTTTGCAACCTCCACCCTCCAGGAGTACCCACTGGACTTACCTTTAAGTCCATCTTTGCAGAGTGTTTCCAAGTGGTCTCCTTCTCCTTTGTGCACCCGTTCCAAAACTTTCAGCCGCTGCTCCCGCTTGAACTGAGAACTGCCCGACACTCTCCGGCTGATCATTTGGACACTCCAATGATCTCAACCTAAAAATAGAAGCTGACATTTGTGGAGAATTACCGGATTTTGTGTATATTTTTTAAGTTTTTTCCATTGATTCCTATGGTGTGTAATTCCGCACAAAAAAACCAGAACATTTTCTAAACTTAGAAAAATCATAACTAAAAAAGTACTTACCATAAATTGATGATCTTGTAGTGCAGTGTCGTAGAGTGAAGTGGCATAGAATGAAGTGGCTTACAGCTGAATAGTTTGTAGTGTAGTGGTGGAGACTGGAGTGGCATACAGTGGAAAAGCGTGTCATAGAGTAGAGTGGAGTGGAGTGGCCTCCAGTAGAATGACATAGAGTGGAGAGGCATACAGTTGAGCAATGTGTCATAGAGAATAATGAAATGACACAGAGTGGAATATCATAGAGTGGGGTGGCGTACAGTGGAGTGGCATGTCATAGAGTGGCGTACAGTGGAGTGGCATGTCATAGAGTGGTGTGGCATGTTGTAGATTGGAGCGGCATGTTATACAGCGGAGTGGTGTGTTGTAGAGTGGAATGGTATGTCGTAAAGTGGGATAAATCTGGCTCTTAGTTATATTTTGAGCCACGGTAAAGCACAGTAGCTTTGCTGCATAGAGCAGTATATGGTGATACCAAGGTAGTACTAGGGTACTCCGTAAACTTTTTTTATATAAATATATAGAAAAATACAGTTAGCTTTCCCTACTTATTGCGATAACAAAGTGGTAATAGGTAGGGAAAAAGATAAAACCTCTTACTAATCTAGAGAACAGCCAAAGTGTGGGTAAAACAACATAGCTGCCTTTTACTTTTGTAAAGGCAGCTATTACCCAATCATATATTGCCTTGCCATCGGCATGTACTGTGAAACTTGACAAAATACAGCGAAATTAGGATGGTATTCCGTGGCTTCATGAAGTTTGAATCCCGTTACTTACCTGTGCTACCAAAAAGGATCATCACCACACCATAATCTTTAATCCTGTCAAACTAAATTCCAACTGGCTGTATGGCTGCTACACCCAAGTACAAAGCCTTTGGAAAATGCATTGGTAGAAAAACATGTTTTGTGACACTCATTTTCACTTTGCAGTCCCTTGACCAGTCACAGCAAAACTTTACATCATCCACCACTGTAGAAAAAGCAACAGATCTGCAAAGATTTGTGGAGTTTCATAAAATGGGCAAAAAGTTATTAATGTTAAAAACTCCAAGGAAAACCTATCTCTGAGAATCCTAATTATAACTACCACCACTCTTTTAATACATATATAAAAATATATATTGTTGGACCTGGCTCTTTTTGCGGGTTCATCCCCAGACTTTTTGCCTCCTTCCTCCTAATTTTTTCTGACCTCTTGCTGTTGGCTCTAGGACCCTGAGCACTTTATCACTGCTGATCAGTGCTAAAGTGCAGGTGCCCCCCCTTCTAAATTTCATATGATTGGCCTGTACCTAATTGCCACATTTAACTTAGCTGTAAGTCCCTTGTACAGTGGAATCCCTAGAACCAGGGCCTGTAAATTGAATGCTTGTAGAGGGCCTGCAGTGCTGTGTTCGCCACCCACCAAAATAGACTTTCAAACCTGTCTCAGGCCTGCTAGCGCAGGGCCTGCATGCACAGTTTACTGCCACAGGGACCTGGTATCTAAATTTACTTCTCAGGCCCATAACTCCCCCATTACTACATGTAAGTTCCCCCAAAGGTAGGCCCTAGCTAGCCCTGTGGGCAGGGTGCTATGTATGCAGAAAGCAGGACATGTGCCTGGTTGTGTGGCCTGTCCTGGTAGTGAAAAACAGCCTATTTGGCTTCTCACTTCTGTGAGTGCGGCCTTCTCATAGGATCGCATTGGAAATGCCCTGCCTTATGTCTAAGGGGTATTGTCTGATTTATGAGGGGAAGTGTAGGCATGTTTGGTATGGTTTTAATGGTAGTGAGAAATACTGCTTACTGGTGTAGGTAGATTTTTTATTATCATTACAGAAATGCCACTTCTAGAAAGTGAGCATTTCTCTGTGCTTATGACTCTGGTGTTTTGCAGCTTGACTCCAATCCACGTATGGGCAGAGTGACGGTTGGGCTTTGTGCATACTTTTCAGACAGCCTGTGCACAGGGAGGGTGGAGGTGTCACAGAGGTGCATCTCCATTTTGAATGGTCTTTCTGGGCTGAGAGAAGGGGAGGCAGGCAACACGTGTATTTGAAAAGGCTGTGCTCTGGCCTCACACATAGGGCTCGTTTACCCCCAACTGACGTCTTGAGCCTGGGCTGAAAGAGAGAAGCGACACTCCCAGAAGCAGCTGTAGCTGGTTGGAATCTCCTCTCCCCCTCCTTGTTAAACCTTTGCAAAACTGAGTATAGGGGATTTTTCCCCACAATTTGGAGGGACTCTGGACACTTTTAACATGCTTGTAACTGGAGACAGAATGCTGCTGGAGGGACTCACCAGGAATCGCCTTGGACTGCTGCTGCTGTGCTATCCTGTGACCTGCTTGTTCACTTGGAGGAACTGCCACTGACTGCAGCCCTTAGTGCTGGCCTGGTGCTGGCCTGCTGCTGGGCCCTGCCACCCTGTGCTCTATCTTTGTGTTCCCCAGGAGTTAGGTGTTGTGGCCCCTGACCCCTGCATCTGGCTGCCTAGCGCCTGAGGAGCGCTTCAATTTTGTTGCCTTGCACCTTGAGAGCGCTTTATTTCCTTGCCCATAGCATAATGGGAGCTCTTCACTGTGTTGGTGAACGCTTTTCTTGCCTGGTTGAAGCGCCTGGCACTCTCTGTGTCTTCTCAAGGGAGAAAATCACCGCCACAACCTGGGCGTTGGGAAAGCCGAGCGCGTCGCAAGCACGCCGTGTCCGGTGCCCCCGGGACACCACAGAGTGAAGACTGGAGCGAGCGCGCTCCTAATGGTGCCCCCAGGGCGCAGCATGCTCCGAGAAGAGCCCCCGGGGATCAACAGGCACTCACTCTGGCCTGTTCACCGCTGTGGCCCTGGGGGGCTGCTCTTTTGGCTCCATACCACGTCCGGTGCCATCTGAGCAGGGAGAAGGATACATCAGAGGCTACCTCGCTCAACCAAGGCTCCCGCAGTTACATAGGAGCCGCGGCAGGACAAAGCCTCTTTGGAGGTCCCCCGCACCACTGGGCCTCTTCCTTTGGCCCCACAGGAGTCGTGGGTGGGGCAGATTCCTCATCAGATGCCCCCCGCACTGCTTGGCCCCTTTTGTTGTTGCGCTGCCCCGGAAGGGCCAGTCCTGGCCCGGGGGGCTGGCAGCAGAGATCATCGATGCCCGTTTTGGGTGGGGTCCCCAGGGGGGGCCCCTGTATAAAATCGGAGAGGGTGCGTGCCGCCACCCCCAACCATAAAATGGCCCCCGTTTTGGCGTGGAGGAGCGCAGAGGGCTCCCTTTTCTTCCTAGTGGCACTGGAGGTGTCTACAGCATATAGAGACAGGTACTTTGGGTAACAACCTAATCATTTGGGATCTTTTTAGGCTGATATGTTTCCTGAGACTGGTCATATACTTTTCTGATGTTCCTTTTATGGACATGCTGGGAATGTTATGCTAACCTGCTTCTTTTTATGATGTGTCATATGCTTGCTCATGTTCCTGGTATGGACATGTGTGTTGATCTCTGTTTATGACTTGCCAAGTATTTCCTAATGTTCCTGTTTGGGCATTTATGATACTTTTATGACAAGTACATTTCTATAGTTATGTTTTCCTGACTACTGCTTATGTTGCAGAATAATGAGTAACCTGTGTGTTATAAGTGACTACTGCTGATTTCTGTATGGTAACAGTATTGTGTAATGTTCAGACAACTGCTTGGGTAGCATGGTATTACTGACATGTTGTGTTTGGTCTAATGATGTTGTGTACAATACAGTTTGTTTTCATATAACATGGTGTTGTGTTTCCTTTTTGGTGGGGACAGTGAGCCGTGTGTGTTGTGCAAACGCTTTATACATTGCCTCTGGGATAGGCCTGACTGCTTGTGCCAAGCTAGCAAGGGGATGAGCAGGGGTTATCTTGCGTCTGTAACTCCTTCGCTCTGACTAGAGTGGGTGGATTCTGCCTGGCTTAGGTGCGCGTACCCTAGCCAACCAGAAACCTTATATATATATATATATATATATACATATATATATATATATATATATATACATATATATATATATATATATATATATATATATATATATATATATATATATATGTGTGTGTAAATAACAAAGAGCCGCTTAAGTCCTTTTATAGCATTGCGGCAGACCCAGACGGGGTAGCGAGCCCCCTTTTCAATAGAAAAAACAATTCCTAATTTTTTAGCAGTCAGTACTTTTTTTCGCCAAAAGGAAGAAAAACGTCTCAGTCACCAAGGTGATGCTGAAGTGAGTATATTTAATGGCACAACAAAAACCCCATCTCGTTTCGGAAACAGAATTTCCTTGATCACGGGTGAGTTAATTAACAACAGTTTCTATTTTTATCATTTAGTGCTTACACCTGCTGAAGGAGATGTCTTAATTAGAAATTATTAATGAGTGTTTATGTATTTTTGAATAATGATTTATGTAGCAAATGAATAACGTAGAGAAAAATAATGTGCATGTTTGAAAATGTGACCTCAAAGAATAGCTACCAGGGTTCACGAATTGTACTAAATAATTATTAATCCACATGAAATATTGAAAATGTATTAGATTAATGTAGTAATATGTCATATTAAGGGTTATGAAATATGTTTTTGCTCATTAATTGTAGGCCTTAACTTAGTGAGTGTCATGGCCTAGTTTTGCCAGGCCTCATGCAGAAGCTGTATTTCTTAGCGTTTAATGAAAAATGCTGACAGAGTGAACTAACTGTGAAATGCTCATTGTTTTAATAAAATGCTCAGTAGAAGCTTTCCATGAGAACTGATTAGCAGAAGACAGTGTCCTTAAAAGTGCAACAGTCGTGTGTAATGTGTGTGAGATGTTCTTTCCCAGGACGCGAACCATGAAGACACTGACTGGAGAAGAAGATGCAACAAATTCGATACCTGACGAGCCGGATGATGAGAACATCGTAAAGCAGACAAATCAATAATGTGTGAAGTGTGAAATACTAGAATTCATAGATTTGAAATATGAAAATTACTGCACAGAGTAATACCTTACGAATTATTGCCCAATTGGAAATTAAGGGATAGTTTGGGTGACTTTGATATAACAACGTGACAGAGGGAAAAGACTTCAGACCTCATCCCGATTTTGTGATGCGATATTGAGAAGAAGGGGAGACTCAAGTTTCTGCCATTGGGCTCATATTCTCTGACTGAGTGCCTGATGTTTTGTTGATCGATTGATGACCTCAGGACGAAGACTGATTCTGATTGCTGACCCATACTATGGATAGGTAGATATGATAATATGACTGAATTGCATTTTTGTGCCTTTTCTTTCTAGGTACCAACTGTGCTGTCTGATTAGTTTTCCTTAGATAGATGTTTTCTAAATTTGTGTTCTAAATTGTTTTGCATGAAGCCCCACATGCTGATGCTAATCTGGAAAAGTCGAGGGTTATCTACATAACTACTGACAAATTACAGAGACAAAGAGTTGATGGATTACTTTGTTTAATCATATGGACCACGTAGCTTTATTAAGGTTAACCTTGCTAATGATTTGCACTGAGGCTTTGGAATGTATTGTGATTCAAGCTTTGATTAGATTGTGTTGCGCACGTCTATTTGTTGAATAAATCTTGTTGTTATATGCATTTTGATTTGGCATTGAGATTAATCTACATGACTTTAGCATTATTAATATAAGGGAAATAAAATTACTAAAAGTTACCAAAGGTGTGGTTATTCATGGCTGGAAAGTCATGGTGTGTGACAATTATTGACTCCATTGATTAATTGATTTGACTAATGATTATTGATTATTGTGTGCTGATTATTGATGTGTACTGGAGCTATGGTAACAACACCTTAAACGAGTCAAAAGGTCCATCGACCTATACCGTCCCTTTGTAAGTTTAATTATTAAGAACCGACGCGCTAACACACCTATCAACATTAAAAAAGGACTATAAAACAATGCAATCTGAGGCAAAGCAATTCTGCCATCTTTGAGTAACGATTTGTAGCAACTTTCTTAAAAAAATAATATATAATGATGTATAATCGTAATATCTCCCATTGTAATCTCGCCCAAAAGGCCGGGGTGAGCAAAAGATCAAATATATTACACCAATCTGTAATATACTATTAACATGACAAATCTATTAAAGAGACGCTGCGAAAGATACCATATCTCCCAGAACAGTTTCAAACATCTTTCAATCGTTTTTTGTGTTTCTTACACTGACTGTATAACCGTTATTATTCTTAACTGATTCAGCCCAAGTGGGCTAAGTACCTAAAAGAAAGCTCATCAGAAAAATAATCAAAAAAGTATTTTAACATTTTGAACTGATCTACTCCAGAAAAGAGGGGGTATTAATCAATTCAGTCCGCATAATTAATTCCAATCCAACCCACGTAGGCAAAATTCCTTATACAACATTAATTCCAATTTTACCTTAAACTCTACTATTCAAAATTCAAAGTTTTTCAGAATTTGCCTTCATGATAAAAAGCTTCATATCCCACATCCTGTGATTAAGCTTGTATATACAGTTATGAATAGTCATTAATGATCTCAATTATCACAACTTAATTGAAACTTTGCTCAAAAAGAATTTCTTTTAAAGGATACAATGGCTCTTTTGCATTTCAACAGTTAATTGGATTTCCAACTGTGAATCAGCTGGTGTGTCTTTCAATGTCTAACCACCAGTGTAACTGTGAAATAAATAAAAAAATACATTAATGTAACATTATTAGCAACAGATCTGCAAAGATTTGTGGAGTTTCATAAAATGGGCAAAAAGTTATTAATGTTAAAAACTCCAAGGAAAACCTATCTCTGAGAATCCTAATTATAACTACCACCACTCTTTTAATACATATATAAAAATATATATTGTTGGACCTGGCTCTTTTTGCGGGTTCATCCTCAGACTTTTTGCCTCCTTCCTCCTAATTTTTTCTGACCTCTTGCTGTTGGCTCTAGGACCCTGAGCACTTTATCACTGCTGATCAGTGCTAAAGTGCAGGTGCCCCCCCTTCTAAATTTCATATGATTGGCCTGTACCTAATTGCCACATTTAACTTAGCTGTAAGTCCCTTGTACAGTGGAATCCCTAGAACCAGGGCCTGTAAATTGAATGCTTGTAGAGGGCCTGCAGTGCTGTGTTCGCCACCCACCAAAATAGACTTTCAAACCTGTCTCAGGCCTGCTAGCGCAGGGCCTGCATGCACAGTTTACTGCCACAGGGACCTGGTATCTAAATTTACTTCTCAGGCCCATAACTCCCCCATTACTACATGTAAGTTCCCCCAAAGGTAGGCCCTAGCTAGCCCTGTGGGCAGGGTGCTATGTATGCAGAAAGCAGGACATGTGCCTGGTTGTGTGGCCTGTCCTGGTAGTGAAAAACAGCCTATTTGGCTTCTCACTTCTGTGAGTGCGGCCTTCTCATAGGATCGCATTGGAAATGCCCTGCCTTATGTCTAAGGGGTATTGTCTGATTTATGAGGGGAAGTGTAGGCATGTTTGGTATGGTTTTAATGGTAGTGAGAAATACTGCTTACTGGTGTAGGTAGATTTTTTATTATCATTACAGAAATGCCACTTCTAGAAAGTGAGCATTTCTCTGTGCTTATGACTCTGGTGTTTTGCAGCTTGACTCCAATCCACGTATGGGCAGAGTGACGGTTGGGCTTTGTGCATACTTTTCAGACAGCCTGTGCACAGGGAGGGTGGAGGTGTCACAGAGGTGCATCTCCATTTTGAATGGTCTTTCTGGGCTGAGAGAAGGGGAGGCAGGCAACACGTGTATTTGAAAAGGCTGTGCTCTGGCCTCACACATAGGGCTCGTTTACCCCCAACTGACGTCTTGAGCCTGGGCTGAAAGAGAGAAGCGACACTCCCAGAAGCAGCTGTAGCTGGTTGGAATCTCCTCTCCCCCTCCTTGTTAAACCTTTGCAAAACTGAGTATAGGGGATTTTTCCCCACAATTTGGAGGGACTCTGGACACTTTTAACATGCTTGTAACTGGAGACAGAATGCTGCTGGAGGGACTCACCAGGAATCGCCTTGGACTGCTGCTGCTGTGCTATCCTGTGACCTGCTTGTTCACTTGGAGGAACTGCCACTGACTGCAGCCCTTAGTGCTGGCCTGGTGCTGGCCTGCTGCTGGGCCCTGCCACCCTGTGCTCTATCTTTGTGTTCCCCAGGAGTTAGGTGTTGTGGCCCCTGACCCCTGCATCTGGCTGCCTAGCGCCTGAGGAGCGCTTCAATTTTGTTGCCTTGCACCTTGAGAGCGCTTTATTTCCTTGCCCATAGCATAATGGGAGCTCTTCACTGTGTTGGTGAACGCTTTTCTTGCCTGGTTGAAGCGCCTGGCACTCTCTGTGTCTTCTCAAGGGAGAAAATCACCGCCACAACCTGGGCGTTGGGAAAGCCGAGCGCGTCGCAAGCACGCCGTGTCCGGTGCCCCCGGGACACCACAGAGTGAAGACTGGAGCGAGCGCGCTCCTAATGGTGCCCCCAGGGCGCAGCATGCTCCGAGAAGAGCCCCCGGGGATCAACAGGCACTCACTCTGGCCTGTTCACCGCTGTGGCCCTGGGGGGCTGCTCTTTTGGCTCCATACCACGTCCGGTGCCATCTGAGCAGGGAGAAGGATACATCAGAGGCTACCTCGCTCAACCAAGGCTCCCGCAGTTACATAGGAGCCGCGGCAGGACAAAGCCTCTTTGGAGGTCCCCCGCACCACTGGGCCTCTTCCTTTGGCCCCACAGGAGTCGTGGGTGGGGCAGATTCCTCATCAGATGCCCCCCGCACTGCTTGGCCCCTTTTGTTGTTGCGCTGCCCCGGAAGGGCCAGTCCTGGCCCGGGGGGGGTGGCAGCAGAGATCATAGATGCCCGTTTTGGGTGGGGGCCCCAGGGGGGGCCCCTGTATAAAATCGGAGAGGGTGCGTGCCGCCACCCCCAACCATAAAATGGCCCCCGTTTTGGCGTGGAGGAGCGCAGAGGTCTCCCTTTTCTTCCTAGTGGCACTGGAGGTGTCTACAGCATATAGAGACAGGTACTTTGGGTAACAACCTAATCATTTGGGATCTTTTTAGGCTGATATGTTTCCTGAGACTGGTCATATACTTTTCTGATGTTCCTTTTATGGACATGCTGGGAATGTTATGCTAACCTGCTTCTTTTTATGATGTGTCATATGCTTGCTCATGTTCCTGGTATGGACATGTGTGTTGATCTCTGTTTATGACTTGCCAAGTATTTCCTAATGTTCCTGTTTGGGCATTTATGATACTTTTATGACAAGTACATTTCTATAGTTATGTTTTCCTGACTACTGCTTATGTTGCAGAATAATGAGTAACCTGTGTGTTATAAGTGACTACTGCTGATTTCTGTATGGTAACAGTATTGTGTAATGTTCAGACAACTGCTTGGGTAGCATGGTATTACTGACATGTTGTGTTTGGTCTAATGATGTTGTGTACAATACAGTTTGTTTTCATATAACATGGTGTTGTGTTTCCTTTTTGGTGGGGACAGTGAGCCGTGTGTGTTGTGCAAACGCTTTATACATTGCCTCTGGGATAGGCCTGACTGCTTGTGCCAAGCTAGCAAGGGGATGAGCAGGGGTTATCTTGCGTCTGTAACTCCTTCGCTCTGACTAGAGTGGGTGGATTCTGCCTGGCTTAGGTGCGCGTACCCTAGCCAACCAGAAACCTTATATATATATATATATATATATATATATATACATATATATATATATATATATATATACATATATATATATATATATATATATATATATATATATATATATATATGTGTGTGTAAATAACAAAGAGCCGCTTAAGTCCTTTTATAGCATTGCGGCAGACCCAGACGGGGTAGCGAGCCCCCTTTTCAATAGAAAAAACAATTCCTAATTTTTTAGCAGTCAGTACTTTTTTTCGCCAAAAGGAAGAAAAACGTCTCAGTCACCAAGGTGATGCTGAAGTGAGTATATTTAATGGCACAACAAAAACCCCATCTCGTTTCGGAAACAGAATTTCCTTGATCACGGGTGAGTTAATTAACAACAGTTTCTATTTTTATCATTTAGTGCTTACACCTGCTGAAGGAGATGTCTTAATTAGAAATTATTAATGAGTGTTTATGTATTTTTGAATAATGATTTATGTAGCAAATGAATAACGTAGAGAAAAATAATGTGCATGTTTGAAAATGTGACCTCAAAGAATAGCTACCAGGGTTCACGAATTGTACTAAATAATTATTAATCCACATGAAATATTGAAAATGTATTAGATTAATGTAGTAATATGTCATATTAAGGGTTATGAAATATGTTTTTGCTCATTAATTGTAGGCCTTAACTTAGTGAGTGTCATGGCCTAGTTTTGCCAGGCCTCATGCAGAAGCTGTATTTCTTAGCGTTTAATGAAAAATGCTGACAGAGTGAACTAACTGTGAAATGCTCATTGTTTTAATAAAATGCTCAGTAGAAGCTTTCCATGAGAACTGATTAGCAGAAGACAGTGTCCTTAAAAGTGCAACAGTCGTGTGTAATGTGTGTGAGATGTTCTTTCCCAGGACGCGAACCATGAAGACACTGACTGGAGAAGAAGATGCAACAAATTCGATACCTGACGAGCCGGATGATGAGAACATCGTAAAGCAGACAAATCAATAATGTGTGAAGTGTGAAATACTAGAATTCATAGATTTGAAATATGAAAATTACTGCACAGAGTAATACCTTACGAATTATTGCCCAATTGGAAATTAAGGGATAGTTTGGGTGACTTTGATATAACAACGTGACAGAGGGAAAAGACTTCAGACCTCATCCCGATTTTGTGATGCGATATTGAGAAGAAGGGGAGACTCAAGTTTCTGCCATTGGGCTCATATTCTCTGACTGAGTGCCTGATGTTTTGTTGATCGATTGATGACCTCAGGACGAAGACTGATTCTGATTGCTGACCCATACTATGGATAGGTAGATATGATAATATGACTGAATTGCATTTTTGTGCCTTTTCTTTCTAGGTACCAATTGTGCTGTCTGATTAGTTTTCCTTAGATAGATGTTTTCTAAATTTGTGTTCTAAATTGTTTTGCATGAAGCCCCACATGCTGATGCTAATCTGGAAAAGTCGAGGGTTATCTACATAACTACTGACAAATTACAGAGACAAAGAGTTGATGGATTACTTTGTTTAATCATATGGACCACGTAGCTTTATTAAGGTTAACCTTGCTAATGATTTGCACTGAGGCTTTGGAATGTATTGTGATTCAAGCTTTGATTAGATTGTGTTGCGCACGTCTATTTGTTGAATAAATCTTGTTGTTATATGCATTTTGATTTGGCATTGAGATTAATCTACATGACTTTAGCATTATTAATATAAGGGAAATAAAATTACTAAAAGTTACCAAAGGTGTGGTTATTCATGGCTGGAAAGTCATGGTGTGTGACAATTATTGACTCCATTGATTAATTGATTTGACTAATGATTATTGATTATTGTGTGCTGATTATTGATGTGTACTGGAGCTATGGTAACAACACCTTAAACGAGTCAAAAGGTCCATCGACCTATACCGTCCCTTTGTAAGTTTAATTATTAAGAACCGACGCGCTAACACACCTATCAACATTAAAAAAGGACTATAAAACAATGCAATCTGAGGCAAAGCAATTCTGCCATCTTTGAGTAACGATTTGTAGCAACTTTCTTAAAAAAATAATATATAATGATGTATAATCGTAATATCTCCCATTGTAATCTCGCCCAAAAGGCCGGGGTGAGCAAAAGATCAAATATATTACACCAATCTGTAATATACTATTAACATGACAAATCTATTAAAGAGACGCTGCGAAAGATACCATATCTCCCAGAACAGTTTCAAACATCTTTCAATCGTTTTTTGTGTTTCTTACACTGACTGTATAACCGTTATTATTCTTAACTGATTCAGCCCAAGTGGGCTAAGTACCTAAAAGAAAGCTCATCAGAAAAATAATCAAAAAAGTATTTTAACATTTTGAACTGATCTACTCCAGAAAAGAGGGGGTATTAATCAATTCAGTCCGCATAATTAATTCCAATCCAACCCACGTAGGCAAAATTCCTTATACAACATTAATTCCAATTTTACCTTAAACTCTACTATTCAAAATTCAAAGTTTTTCAGAATTTGCCTTCATGATAAAAAGCTTCATATCCCACATCCTGTGATTAAGCTTGTATATACAGTTATGAATAGTCATTAATGATCTCAATTATCACAACTTAATTGAAACTTTGCTCAAAAAGAATTTCTTTTAAAGGATACAATGGCTCTTTTGCATTTCAACAGTTAATTGGATTTCCAACTGTGAATCAGCTGGTGTGTCTTTCAATGTCTAACCACCAGTGTAACTGTGAAATAAATAAAAAAATACATTAATGTAACATTAATGACTTTATTTTTTGATTTATTAACGTAACATTAATGTCTTTATTTTTTGCGTTATTTCACACTGGTGGTGAGACATTGAAAGATGGGTGTAAGCACTAGGGGCCAGATGTAGGTACAAAAAAATTAGCGACTCGCAATTTGCGAGCATGTGTGACTCGCAAATTGCGTGTCGCTAATAGGAATGCAGGTACAATGTCCGTGTACAATTTGCGACTCGCACCCGGAGTCGCAACGCAGATAGCGAGTCCGCTGTCTGCGAGGTCGCTGTTTGCGACTGCGCAAAAAACGGACTCGCAATTTGCGAGTAGGTGTCGCAAATTGCGAGTAGCATGTAAATTGATTGCAGGTGCTGCAGAACACTCCAGAAACCACTCCAGAACACTCTGGAAACACTTCCTGGCACATGATGATGACATCACAGCCAGGAAGTTCACTAATACACCTGGGAGGAGGGAGGACCACACCCATTTTAAACTGCTGAACAGCCAACAGGAGGAACAGCAGCTACAATGGCAGAAACACCAAGAAAGAGAAAACTCAAATTTTCTGAGAAGGAGCTGGAGGTGCTGACAGAAGAATGCTGTCAGCACTATGATGATCTCTTTGGAAAGGCAGCCCTCAATGTGCCAGACTCAACCAAAAAACAACTCTGGCTGGAGATTCAAGAAAAAGTGAACTCCCTGGGGGTGAGCCACAGGAGTGTGGATGAGATCAAAAAAAGGTGGTATGACCTCTGCTCCCGGACCAAGGAGAGGGTGGCAGAAAGGCTCCGGAAGATGAGAGGCACAGGAGGGGGACCATCATCCGTACCACCACCCACACCCCTGGAGGAAAGGGTGGAGGAGACCCTGGAGCAGGAGGCAGTGACAGGAATAGGAGATCTGGACACCTCTGAGCCCACTACATCAACTGGTGAGTACCATGTGATATGCCTGTACCCCCATCAATGCCACACCCCCACCCACCATGTACACAGGGGCATGCACAACCAAGATAGCTCCATTTCAGGGTCGCAAACACCAGAATGATGCATTATGGGAAATGTAGTCAAGTAGGCAGTTAATAGGCAAATGTTTATTAGGAAGTGTGCAACAGATAGTAGACACTGACAGTCTGTTCCCCATGTCCCACAGGTCTCCCACAAGACACCACCACAAGCCACAGAAGCCAGCCCCATGAGGACAGCACAGGAGCTGCCACCACTCCCACCTGCACCACCAACACCATCCCTGTGATGTCAACACCTGCTGCAACAGTGGTTTAGGAGGCTGCGCCAGTAACAGCCAGGAGTGCCACAGTAGAGCACACAGGGCATCCACTGCTGCGCAGGCGACGCAGGTTCAGGAGAGCAGGGCTGCAGGCTGAGTCCGGCCGTCCATCTACCACCAACACCGAGGCACAGCTGCTCCGTGGTCAGCGCCTGCAGAACAATATGTTAGGGAGAATTAGTGGGATGCTGCACCGCTTTGTGAGGCGCAATGAGGCCAGCATGCAGCAGCTCCATTCCCAATTGGACGTGATTGGCACAAACACTGGGGACCTAGCCCTGTCCATGAGGGAACTGGTGGCAGGACTACTGTCACAGAGCGAGGGTGGGCGGCGCAGGGACCGTCAGCTGCTACAGAGGCTGGACAGGATGGCCACATCAATTGGCAGACTGGCAGTTAACACCACTGGCCTGTCGAGAAGGACAGTTGGCCTCCAAGTTGAAATGGGCCACTTTGCAGGGGATGTGGCTAGAGGCCTGGGCCGGATCACACATGTTATCGATTTAATGGAGGCACGGCATCTGTCCAGGGGCACAGGGGACACCCCCCAGGACAGCGAAGAGGGCTCTGCAGTGAGCAGAGCACTGCAGAACAACCTGGGACCAGCCAGGCTGGCAAAGGCCGCCGTAGGACATAGACTGAACCCTGTCCCTGATGTTGGGGCACATGACAGCAATGTGCCCCATGCATGGTTTGCTTTTTGATGTTCATGAACAGTTAGTCATTGTAAATAGTTCAATTTCTGCACATATTAAATCGTTTTTTTGTTCCACTTCACAAATGGAGTTTTTGGTCAATAGGTGAGTATGGTTGAAGTTGACACGTACCTTCCAAAGTATTGGGTTGCGATGTGTTCCCGTCTCAGTCTGCCTTGATTTGCTATACTCCGATCCCCATGATGGCGATGTGGTTGCTCCTGCTCTTCATCCTCAGAATCTGGGTCTGCAGGGGTGAGAGGTAGCCCACGTTGTGTGGCAATATATTGTGCAGGATGGCGCATGCAACAACAATTTTGAATGCTGTAATCGGGGTATACTGGAGGGCACCTTCACTGCGGTGGAGGCATCTGAACCTTGCTTTCAGCAATCCGAAGGTGCGTTCTATTATGTTCCTGGTCCTCTTATGTGCACTGTTGTATCGCCTCTCGGAATCATTGCTGGGTGTTAAGAACGGAGTCATTATCCATGGCCGTAGAGCATATGCACTGTCACCTGTTGGGCACAAACATTACACTGTTAGAAAGTCCTGGTTGGTGTGCACAGTGACCTATGTGTATGTCTACGAGGTGTATGCAGCTCTACCTAGGAGGTATCCGTCTCCAAACTCCCCACGTTCTAGGCGTTGGTGTATCCCACTGTGCCTAAAAATGTAGGAGTCATGGGTACTGCCTGGAAATTTTGCAACAATGTCGGTGATGACATAATGGGCGTCACAAACAACCTGAATATTGAGTGAGTGGGTACACATTCTGTTGCGGAACAGATGTTCCAGGTTTGCAGGGGGGCATATTTGAATATGTGTCCCATCTACACACCCTATGACATGGGGAAAGTTGGCAATGCGGTAAAAGTCCAGCTTGGTGCTGTTAATTTCTGCCTCATTCCTGGGTAGGTATATGAAGTGAGACATGTGTGTGAGTATGGCATCTAGGAATGCCCTGAGGAACCTTGACAGTGCACTTTGAGATACCCCACCTGCCACAGCAATGACCCCCTGATAGCTCCCTGAGGCCAAGAGGTGCAGTGAGCATAGCACTTGCACATGGGTAGGGATGGCGCAGCCGCACAGCGTCTGGCATTCTAGCTGTGGTTTTAGTAATTCAATTAATTCTAGTATGGCTGCGCTGCTAAGGCGGTATTTGTCATATATCTCTTCCTCAGTTTGCTGAAAAAGAGTCTGCCTTGTTCTGTAAATCTTCTCCTGTCTCTGGCTCCTCCTCCTCCTCTGCTGGGCTGCGTGGACTCTCCTCCTCACTGCTATCAAGTATATCTCTGCCATCTTGAGTAACCCGGATGCCTTCTGGGTCTCCTTTTATACTTTGGTAATGGTTACCACCTGCTCTGAGTTAGTGGTAAATGGGACATGCAAACTGGGCTTTTTGCGACTAGTCGCAATTTGCGAGTTGCAATTGCATATGGTTTGCGACTCACAAATTGCGACTTCCTATTTGCGGGTCGCAAAATGGGGTTGCAAACTTTGCTACATCTGCCCCTACATGATCAAAATACAAACTGTCATTGAGTAAGTCACCCATGATCAAGGAAACTCTGTTTCCAAAACGTGTTTGTTTTAATGTTGTGCCATTAAATATACTTCCTTCAGCAACACTTTGGTAACTGAAACTTTGTTCTTCCTTTTGGCGAAGAAGTACAGACTGCTAAAAACTGAGGAATTGTATTTTCTTTATATGTGTGTGTGTACATATATATATATATATATATATATATATATCTTGGCGGTCCTCAGTAGGAAGTTACAGTTAGGTCCATGTTTCCATAGCAAAATCATTTTTGACTTACCTATATCTTTGACACCGTTTGATGAATCTTCACGAAAATTCCCCGTAAAAAGTGTGGCAGTTATTATTATTGCGTACAGAAAGTTTTGGGGTGATCCATCAAGTGGGGGCCAAGAAAAAGGGGGGGGGGGTCGAAAAAAGTTGCATTTTCTATGTTAATTTCCATAAGACTTTTGAACATGACTACAGCCTGAACCACTGGGCGGAATTACACCAAATTTGGCAGAAAACTAGCTTTGGTATGCTTTTGCTTCCTTGGTGTAAGTAGGTTGCATAGTTTTTAAGAAATTGAAGGGAAAATAAATTTGTATATATAGGGCAGCGGAGCTATCGCAACGTCTTCACGAATAATGATGAGCTTGTGCAGGGAAATGCAGAGCCCTAATTGGCTGCCAACACTTCAACAGGGAAGTGCAGGCAGCCATCTTGGGACAATCCTCCCCAAAAAAACACGAAAGGAAAAGGGGCCAGCGTAGGGTCACTCTGACTCCTGAGCTCTGGCGCTCTGGTCCCAGAGGGACCCACCAGAGGAAAAAAAAACACTTTTTTTTAATAAACATTGTACCGTGAATTTGTGACGTCATCATGAATTCTTGGCAAAAATTGAAAACAAAAAATCAAGTGTAGGAGGCTACTCTTGTTTTTTGATAAGCCCTGGGATGCGCCAGTTCCTATGGGCATTGAAAATATAAGGAGTGGGGGTGCACGGGGCCCCCCTCCAGGGCTTATATTTTCCCCAGAGACCGCCACTTCTCTGGGGCTTTGGTCATGTAACATGCGGGGGCTGCACAGCAACTCCGTGCCCCAGGGACCGCCACCTCCCTGGGACACTTTTGTAAAAGGAACGAGGTTGGGCCCATGGCCTACCTGCAGTCCTGGATACCGCCACCTCCCGGGGCACTTTTGAAAAATTTAATGCAGGGGGACTGCGTGCACCCCCCCCACAGCCCCTAGGACCACCACCTCCCCAGGGCTACAATAACAAACCATCTTTCTTGGTATGTTACCCCCAATTTCTACCTGTATGTCAGTATGTTTTGCCTGTCTCACTTGGATTATGCTGGTCAGGACCCCAGTGCTCATAGTTTATAGCCTAATGTGTGTGTTGTCATTAGTGCTTAACTGTGTCAGTGAAGTTCTGTTAACCAGAACTTCAGTGCTTATGCTCTCTCTGCTTCCAAATTAGTCACTATAGTTTAGTGACTTCATTTACCAATTCCAATTGGCACACTGGACCCCCCCTTATAAGCCCTTTGTATATGGTACGTAGGTACCCAAGGCACTGGGATTCTAGGTGATCCTAATGGGCTGCAGCATTTCTTTTGCCACTTATAAGGAGCTCAGACAAACCCTTTCACAGGACTGCCACTGCAGTCTGCATGAAATAGTGCACACACTATTTCAAAGCCATTTTCACTGCACTTAAGTAACTTATAAGTCACCTATATGTCTAACCTTCATTTACTGAAGGCTAGGTGCATAGTTACAAAGTGTGAGGGCACCTCCACGCAGTCCAGGGCCAAATCCCCAGACTTCGTGAGTGCAGGGACACCATTACATACGTGCACTACATATAGGTCAATACCTATATGTAGCTTCACAACGGTAACTCAGATTATGACCATGTAAGGTGTCTAAGATCATGGAATTGTTCCCCCATTCAAAATATGGTATTGGGGGGGCAATTCCATGCATCCTGGGGGCTCCACCATGGACCCCGAGTACTGCCAAACCTGCTCTTTGAGGCTTGCACTGCAGCTACAGCTGCTACCACCTCACAGACAGGGTTCTGCTCTCCTGGGGTCTGAGCAGCTCAGTCCCAGAGAGGCAGAACAAAGCATTTCCTTTGGGAGGAGGGTGTTACACCCTCTCCCTTTGGAAATAGGTGTTACAGGCTTGGGAGGGGTAGCCTCCCGGAGCCTCTGGAAATGCTTTGAAGGACACAGATGGTGCCCTCCTTGCATAAGCCAGTCTACACCGGTTCAGGGATCCCCAGTCCCTGCTCTGGTGCAAAACTGGACAGAGGAAAGGGGAGTGACCACTCCCCCGTCCATCACCACCCCAGGAGTGGTGCCCAGAGCTCCTCCAATGTATCCCTTGCGTTAGCTGTCTTGTTGTCCAACGTGTGGGGACACTCTGGAGATCTCTGAGTGGCCAGTGCCAGCAGGCAAAGTCAGAGACCCCTCCTGATAGGTGCTTACCTGGCTAGGTAGGCAATCCCCCTCTCAGGGCTATTTTGGGTCTCTCCTCTGGGTTCCTCTTGAGATTCAGCTTGCAAGTTTCCACCAGGAATCCTCTGCAATTCCTGGTTCATCCTCTGACCTCGGATCAACCGCAGACTGCTCCAGGAACCACTGTAACTGCAACAAAGTATCCAGAAAGGCTACTGTGACTCTACAACTTCAGCTCCAGCCAGCAACTGCAACAGTTTCCACAGTGTGCACGCTCTGGCGACTAGGGGGCACGTGTACGTACCATTTTTCCTGTCGCAAATGGCCTGATTTGCAGATTCGGACCCTTTGGGACAGGAAAAAACAGTTTGGTATGTACAGAGCCTATTTTGTGTTTTGGCAATCTATTTACCAAATCGCAAAATAGGTTTGCGTGTCGCAATTAGAAAGGGGTGTTCCATTCCTAATTGTGAGTCACAGTGCAATGTAGCATCGTTTTGTGACCGTGAATGAGGTCACAAAACAATCGCAGTTAGCACCATTTTCAAACTGGTGCTAACCCATTCGCAAATGGGAAGGGGTCCCTAATGGACCCCTTCCCCTTTGTGAATGGCAACGGAAAAAAAAATTGCGAGCAGGCAGTGGTCCCGTGGACCACTGCCTGCTCTGAAAAATTGAAAGGAAAACGTTTCATTTTGGTTTTTGAAATCCTTTAAGGAAAACGGGCTGCATTTCAAAAATAAAAACTGCTTTATTTAAAAGCAGTCACAGGCATGGTGGTCTGCTGTCTCCAGCAGGCCACCATCCCTGTGAATGCGGCCATTCCCAAAGGGGTCGCAAATTGCGACCTACCTCATGAATATTCATGATGTAGGTCATTTGCAACCCCATTGCGAATCACAAACAGTGTAAAGTTCACTGTTGTACATAAGATTTTGCGACTCGCAAACTAGTCGCAAAACTAGGGATCATACATCTGGCCCTACCTGTCTTCACCCTGCACCAGAAGGACTGAAGAAATCTCCAGTGGAGTGACAGAGTCACTTCCCTGCTCCAGCAGGCACCTTCTAAGACGACAACTGGTTCTCTGGGACTCGTCTCCTGATGACGAGCCTGCTCCTTGGGACACAGGTGGTGGACCCCTTCGACACAGACTGTCCTATGGCGCAGCTGTCCAAATTTGGAGGAGGTAAGAGCTTGCCTTCCCGCTTTGTGACAGTACCCCTGTGCACCACGTCATCTTCACCTCCTGAGGCCTCTGTGCACTATTTGCAAGAATCCATCGTGCACAGCCTGGCCCAGGTCCCCAGCACTCTATCCTACGATGCTCAACTCGCTGAGTTGTTCTCCGGCTGCGTGGGACCTTCTTTTGTAGTGCTGCAACAACCACAATTTGCACCTTCTTTGTCCCTGTGTCCTGGGACCTCTGTGGGTGCTGCCTGGTCATCTGTGGGTTCCCTCCAGTGTTGGGAGCCGCCTCTGCCTCCTCAGTCCAAGTTGAGGCCCCCAGGTCCCTTTTGGGTTCAGGCAGAGCCATTTTGAAGCAATACGCAACCTTTCTTGAACCAATGCTTGTTTGACGAATCTAGCACTGCAGCTCACCTGCATCCAACATCTCCACGTGGGACAACCTTTGCATCACGCAGGAACCCGCAGCCATTTTCTTTGGTGCTCTTTTGCAGACTGCTTTCAACCTGAGAATCCTCTTTTGCACCATCTCCTCAGTTGGCAGAGGCTCCTGTCCTCCCTGGAATCCTCTGCGACTTCCGGACTTGATCTCCTCTCCTTACATTTCTTAAGGTCCAGGAATCCACCATTTGTTGCTTGCAGTCTTTACTTAGTTCTTGCAGTAACTCTAATCACGACTTGTAGTGTGTCCTGAGGAAACTTGCAGTACTTTACTCCTACTTTCCTGGGCTCTGGGGTGGGGTATTTTACTCATCTTTGTGGTTTTCTTACACTCCCAGCGCCACTCTACACAAAACACTTGCCTAGATGGGAATTTGTGATTCGCATTCCACTTTCTTAGTATATGGTTTGTGTTGCCCTTAGCTCTATTTTTTTCCTATTGCATTCTATGGTATTTTCTATTGTTTGCACTATCCTATGACTATTTACTTACCTGATTTTGGTGTCTAGTGTATATATTGTGTATAATACTTACCTCCAGAAGGAGTATTGCCTCTAAGATATTTTAGGCCTTGTGTCACTAAAATAAAGTACCTTTATTTTTGGTAACGCTGAGTATTGTCTTTTACTGTGTATAAGTACTGTGTAACTATAGTGGTATTGCAGAAGCTTTGCATGTCTCCTAGTTCAGCCTAAGCTGCTATGCTACAGCTACCTCTATCAGTCTAAGATGCTGGAACACTACTATATTTCACTAATAAGGGATAACTGGACCTGGTATAAGGTGTAAGTACCCAAGGTGTACCCACTACAAGCCAGGCCAGCCTCTTACACCCTCAAGAAGCCAATGATGGCCCTTAGGACTGCCACCCCCTAGGGCCAGCTCCTGCTATGTCCTGAGTTGCCCACCGCCAGGAAAAAGCTGTTTGATTTTGCTTGGTGGGAGTTGGCAGCTCCCACCAAGCAAAAGCAAACAAAGTCCGCTTTCTGACAGCAGGAGCTGTGAAACAGCTCCTGCTGGCAGAAAGTGGAATTTTCATCTGTTTCCCTGAATGCAAATATGTGTCCAGGGAAACAGATGAAAACATTGCTCCCACAAGTAGGGAGCTGCTTTTTAAAGCAGCTCCCTGCTTCTGCAAGCAATGTTGACTCCCGTAGGACACAGGAGGGCGGCTAAGACCGAGAGGGCCTTGAAATGGGATTGGAGAGGAAGAGAGATAGCATTTCAGTAAGGAATTACCTATGGCATAAAGGTTAAGGTCACAGACCCTTGCACTAAAAGTTGAGGGTGCTACTCCATTTTCCTTCTTTAATTTCTTTTAAGCTTCAAAAGTATAAAGTTCATACTGAAAGGTGCTCTCACTCTGTTTAATTGACAAATACATTTTTCTTTTCAATTTGTCCAGAAATATCTCATTCTAAGTACATCATTCATCAAAGCATAAAAAACTCTCCATCTCTTTCTCTGTCACTCTCTTTCTCTTTCAATTTCTCTTTCTCAATCTTTCTCCCACTCATGCACTGACTCAGACCCTTACGCACCCACTGACAGACCCACACAGACTCTCACACACCCACTCACGGACTCAATGAAACCCTCATGCACCCACTCACAGATCTGCTCAGACACTGACGCACCCACTAAGACACTGATGCATGCACTCTCACATCCAGACAGAGACTCTCACAGCCATGCTCATCCCCAGTTACACCCTCTCACACCTATTCTCATACCCAGAGAGACAAGCTGCAGCCAACTCTTTCCGTGCACGGCCTAAGGGCAGTGCGCAGAGTGTGGTTGGGTGGTTAGGGGGTTGGCCGCAGGGTCTGGATGACGGCCAGGCCGCCAACCCCTTCTACACACAGGTGAAAGCCGTGCACGGCACAAGGTTGGGTGGTTATAGGGGGTTGGCCTCAGGGTCTGGTGGCCAACCGCAGCCACACATGTCCAGAGGCTAATGTACAGTAATGAAAATTACTATCCGTTAAAAAAAATAGAAAATCACTGAAAAAAAACAAATGTTACAGGGACGTTATAGATAGGAAATAGAATAGAAAAAACATAAAAATTCACTTAAAAACCCAAAGGTTACAGGGATATTATAGTTAGGCTCACATTTTAAATGTAAAAAACCATAGAATACTCACCTTTTGTGGTTAGAGCTTTTTCAAGCAACTATAGCTCGTGCCCTAAGGTAAGTAAAACTCACACCCTCGCCATGCGCTGCTAACTAACCCACAAATATGACACTCATGACATCTTTGATAACATCATTCATAATATCAATGTAATATTTTCCAGTAATACTTTTAATGAAAAAACTGCACATGACAGAGTTGAGGGTTATAGTTCGTTAGGTTGTCACGTAGGTTCTCATTATTCTAATGAGACTACTGGATTTGAGCGACAGAATCGCCTGCGCTGTGGGAGACTGAGTCTTAACCCACTACAGGTGACACCTGTCGCCCCAATCCGGGTTTTACTCCAGCTAAATAGCAGTGCCACATCTCTACCTAAGAGCAGAGATGATTGGGCAGCTGAGCGCATGATACAATTGATTCCTCAGGGAAATCGTGGTCACTCAGATCTCATCCGTTTCTCTCAGTTACGTTAGTCTCACATATACAATGACAAACAGAGGCAATATATGTTTCAATAAGGTTTTAATGAAGCAATTGCATCTTAGTCAATAAAGCATGTACTGCAATAACCAGGACGATAAAGCTTGACAGGATTAAAATTGTGACAAGGAGAGTTAAGCATAGAAATAACGCTACCATATTGTCACTAGAGTCAAGTAGACTAATTCCTACCTAAGCTATATTTAGAGCACAGCATGTTAAGCTCTATTTCTGCCCTTCAGGTTCCCCTGGGAAGACATCATCCCCCATACTTGAGCAAAGGCCTGAAATCTGCATAAGCAGCTGTAGCGACGCAAAGCGTTCAGCATTCAGCCTACAGTCGTGGTCATCTGGCTGGAATCTCCCTCTAACGTGTATGGGACAGGGAAGTGTTTTTATAATAAAACAGCTGACGTTCTGAGAAGATGTCCCTACGTAAGGATGTGTATATTTCTAAGAATACCAGAGACAAAGCGTTACCACGTTTTACCAGCAACCTATCGTACTGCATTCTTGAGAGAAGCACAGAGTGAAGAAGAATGTCTTGTTTAAGAACGTAGTGCTGGCCTAGGCAAAGATCAGCTAGATAAAGAGAAATAAAACAAGACCGCAAATGTGGCTATTGTTAAAATAATAAACAAAGCAGAATAAAATATATCTAGGTTAAAGTGCACAGCATCAGGCCTAGTGTGCTAAAATAACGTGCATGGAGCTGAAACTAAAATGGCTACACAACAAGGGCACAAGTTATTATTACTTGAGAAAACCCTAACTATTGCTGGTGAATTTCTACGGTACTGTATGTTTAAAATGTAAACCTAACTATAATGTCCCTGAATTTCTACTGTGTTTTAATTCTATTTCCTAACTATAGAATCCCTGTAACCTTTGTTTTTTTTTTACTAAATATTTATATATATATTATTATAAATAAATAAATATATATATATATATATATATATATATATATTCACTGAAAAAATTAAAGGTTACAGGGACATAAAGTTAGGTAATAACATTTTTAAAAAAACTTAGAAATTCACTAAAAAAAACAAAGGTTACAGGGACATTATAGTTAGGTTCAGAATTTACGCACACAAAATTATAGGTAACTATAACCCATGCACCCGCCACGCGGTTTTCTCAGCAATTATTGACCATTATAATATGTACGCTAATTAGCGGTGCATGGTGAGGGCACGAGTTGTCGTTACCTTAAGGCATGAGTCATAGGTACTTGATATAACTCTTAACTATAACTGCTGAATTTCTATGATTTTGTGTGTGTAAATTCTGAACCTAACTAAACCATCCCTGTAACCTTTGGTTTTTTAGTGCATTTCTAAGGTCTTTTAAATGTTTTTTGCTAACTATAAAGTCCCTTTTAACATGTATGTTTTTTTGGTGAATTTCCAGTTTTTTTTAAAGTGGTGGAGTGTTGGGCACAGGGCCTGCCGCCAAACCCCCCGCTTGCAGCCAATCCCACGGCGTGCACAGCCAAAGGCACCCAACCCGGGAAGGGGATGATCAGCCCCTCCCTAGGCCGATTTCAGCCCTGGGGATCCCGTCCTTGGTGCCCATCACATTTTTTAGGGGAGGAAGGTACATTTCCCTAGGGGCATTGGGGTGTTGCCCCACTTATACCATAGCCCTTGACCCCCTATTAATATGAGCAAAGTAACATTTATAAATGTGTACTGTTTACATTCTACCTTAGCTGCAGGTCGGTTTCATATTTGAGGCGGATGCTAAGCCAGTGCAGGTCTGACAGAGTTGGGGCTTGCTTAATAGATTGACCAACACTTGTTAGAGGCACTTGGGCCCAAGTGCGCATGTCGGGATGGATGGCTGCCTTTCTCCAGCCAGCCTGAGAAGCGCACTAAAGGCCTCCCATAGTCTGTCCACCTGCCCATTAGTGAGCCGGGGTTGAATCAAAGCTGCAGCCCCTGGTCTCAGTAATGAGCATTGAGATTGCCTGCCCCAGCCAATCCAGGTGCTGGTGTAATAGCAGGAGTAGCGTCTCGACTTGCTTAGAGGCATGTGGTTTGGTTAGGCAGGGCCTCTGCTCTGCTTGTAGGCTGTGTGCGCACGTGACTAAGGCCGCACAGGGATGGCAGGAGGCTGTCTCTCTCTCTCCCCCCCCCCTTTCTGTGCGGCACGGACAGAGACAGTCACAGGCTTCGTGGTTGTTTGCTAGTTCCGCTCTGGGCCTTCACCACCTATTGGACTGAAAAGAGCTTCCATCCTCAGAAGGCGAATTCGAATCACCTGGTTTCCTAGCCACTTTTTATTAAAACTGACTTAACACTGTCCAGTTCACGTTCATTGGACTAGTTTGACCTCCAGAGAGAGGCAGGTACTGTCATGGCCAAGCCTGCCGAACAATTAGACCTCATAGAGACATGTTAAGGCAGGCCATGTTACAGATTTACTGTAGAAGAAGTGACACAAAGAACGTTAACCTTTAGAAAAGCCAAGTCGGAGAAGTAGATTTTCTGAGAGTTCCACATAAAAATTTACAAAAACGTAAAAAAAATTGATTTATTTCACGTCAGCACATTGGTGGTGATAGCTTTACTGGGCGAGCATAATAACGTGCTCGAAGTTGGAAAACAGGCACTGGGGGGAGCACCAATTGAAAACCCATACCCAGTCAGCAGGGTTGGGCTGAATTTCACAATTTCACAACTCGCACACATCAGAACTTTGCTGTTGATGCGTGTTAGTTCAGAGAGTGCGCTGCTTTCAGTGGCAGGACATGATGTGAAAAGGAAGGTGAAGAAGCAGCTGTGCAGGAACGCTGTCTGCGATTACTGATGCAAAAGTCAACGAAAACAGAAATCATGGAGAACAAAATGAGGCTTTTGCTTATCTGTTTTTTCTGTCATTGTATGCTGGCTCGCTCTCAGTAATGGCCTGTTGTGTAATCCAGCAGCATCCCTTTTTTATAGTCCGGTTTCTTCGGTTCTCGATGAGCAAGCCCTCTCTCGTGCTGAAGCAAATGTCTTAATTAGAAATTTTTAATGAGTGTTTATGTATTTTGAATAATAATATGTAGAAAAATGAATAACTTCGAAAAATAATTTGCACGTTTGAAATTGTTACCTCGAAGAACGGCTACCAGTGTTCATGAAAATGTACTAAAATTGATACCTGACAAGCCAGATGATGAGAACATTGTAAAGCGGACCAATCAACGACATGAGAACTGTGAAATATTAGAATTCATAGATTTAGTCTATGGACATCTTTGGACAGAGTAATAACGTATGATTAGTTGACCAATTGGAAATTGGGGGATAGTTTGGGGAACTTTGCTATAACAAGACAGAGGAAAAAGACTTCAGACTTATTCTGATTTGTGAGGCGATATTTGGGAGAAGAAGAGATTCGAGATTCTGTCATTGGGTTCATACTCTCTTCTGAGAGCCTGATGTCTTGCTGATCGATTGATGACCTGAGGACGAAGACTGATTCTGCTTGCTGACCCATACCGTGTTTAGGTAGATATGACAATGGCCGAATTGCATTTTTATGCCTTTTCTTTCTAGGTACCAACTGCGCTGTCTAAATATTTTCTTTAGGTAGATATTTTTCTAAATTTGTGTTCTAAATTGTTTTGCATGAACCCCACATGCTGATGCTAATCTGTGTTAGCTGAGGTTACCTACATGACGACTGACAAATTGTAGAGACAAATGGTTGACAAACTATTTTGCTGAATTTGATGGATATCATAACTTTTCTGAATTGGGTTTTACTAATGTTCTGTGTTGATGCCTTAGAATGTCTTTTGATTCAAGCTATGATTGGATCATGTCTTCTGCGACTTGCTGATTAATAAGCATTATTAGGATAGTTTCGATTTGAGTTGATGATTAAGATTTATGACTTAGTATTGTTATCGAAAGGGAAATAAACTTACTAAACTTATAATTAAAGGTGTGGTTATTCATGGCTGAAGAGTCATGGTGTGTGAAATTTACTGACTTCATCTAATTGTTGATTTGACTTATGGTTTTTGATTATTGTTTGTTGATTATTATTTCTGTGCCTAAACTATGGTAAGAACGCCCTACACGAATCAAAAGGTTCATCGACCTATACGCGTCCCCTTGTAAGTTTACTTATTAAGGATCGATGCGCTAACTCTAGCCCCCGGTCACTCACCCTCTGCCCCCACCGCCATGTCTCCCAATTAGCAGGCCCTCGAGGGTCTGTTGTAAAGTTTGGTTTGGCTTTAAGCTTTTGGATTGTATTTGCATGCTGCAGAGCAAAGGCCAGGTTATTCCAGCGTGCTCAATGAGCTCCTTTAAAACAGACACAGAGGGGGCGTGGCCAAGATGGCGGAGTAGACGGACACGTCTTTCGGAGTTCCACCGCCTGGGCCTAGAAACAGCAAAGCGGCGGGCCCGGCCCTCTCCAGTGGGGCAGCCTCGAGCGGCGGAGGACAAGGGCAGTGCCTGGGGGCCGGATGGCGCACCCCAAGAGCCTGAGGGGCAGGCCTCAAGGCCGGACCTGCTTGGATGGCGGCGGCGGCGGAGGGACCAGGTGCGACTGGAGCTGACGGTCAGGTCGGGCCTCCGGCCTGGGGACGGTGAGGGGGCAGACGGCTGGGTTCTGGTCCAACGGCGGTGTTGGTGGCGACCGCGGACTGCGGCCCCTAACAGTGGCGGTGAGTGGAGGCCTGCAGTGCTGTAGGGGTGGAGCGGAGGCACACACGGTCTGTGTGCGGCCTAGGCCCTTGGCCCAAGAGACTGGAGAGTATTTGAGGCGCTGCCCAGTGAGGCCTTGGAGGGCTGGTAGCACGGCGAGGGGCTGCTTTGCCACCCCCCGGTGTGTGACGGGCGAGTGGCCCGACAGGCACGTTCAGACGGCGGCATAAAGGTGATCGGCGGGACTGTTCAGCCTGTGGTGCAGCGCTGGGAGGCGTATGAGGTGCTGCAAGGAGGCAGTGGACAGCAGCACTGTACGGCGAGGGCCTGCGGGCCCTGAGAGGACTCGGGGGGGCCCAGGAGTGATTGGAGGTGGCCCCAGAGACGTGGGACGTGGCGAGTGCCCCTCCAGCCGTGGTTTGTGGTAGTTTAAGGCAGCCTCAGAGGCGTTCAGGTGCCACTGTGATCGACGCTAGGAGCTCGGCGGGACGGCTCGGCCCGCGGTAAGGGGACGGAGAATCGGTGGAACCAGCATGCCTGTGGGCACTGAAAAGGCAGTGATGGCATCTACTAAGCCTAAGAGTGACCAGTCGGTCCGGGAGATGCTAACTAGATCGCACCCGTCGCAGAGCAGACAGGCTGAGGCCACAGTTTCGACGCGGGGGCCCAACCAGCTGGGCGGAATGGAGGTTGCTGGGGAGGCCCCAGTTACAAAGAGTTTCCTTACCTCTTTGTTCGATTCGTTGCGGATGGATCTGCAGGAGCTTCGAAGAGACATCTCCCAGGAAGTGCGAGACCTTCGTTCTGATATTACCTCTCTGGGGGAAAGAGTGTCCAGCATAGAGAACAATGAGATCTCCAGAGGGGCGGAAGTCGAGCAACTCCAGCAGGAGATACTCCGTTTGCATGAGCATCAGGAACAGCTGCAGATCGTGACTGTAGACTTAGAAAATCGCTTTAGGCGCCATAACATACGCATCAGGGGGGTTCCGCAGGGAGCTGAGGGAGATGATGTTAGAGAGTTTGTTACGGCTCTATTTCGTTCCCTCCTGTCTCCGGAAAACCCACCGGAGATCCTTCTGGATCGGGTCCCTAGAGCGAGCCGGGTGGGGGGTGTCGGGGCATGCCCCGTGATATTTTAGTGTGGGTCCATAATTTTCTGGTTAAAGAAGCTATACTCCAGAAGGCGCGGAACTTGCTGCAGATTCAGTTCCGGGGGCACAACTTGCAGCTTTATCAGGACCTCTCCGTGTTGACATTGCAGGGGCGCAGGGAGTTTAAGCCTATCACGGATCCCCTCCGGGCTGCCTCCACGTCCTATATCTGGGGTCATCCCTTTAGACTGGTGTTCTGTGGGGCGATCAGCTGAGACAAGTGAAGACGCTTCAGGAGGCTCGTCGGGTGCTGGGGCTGGAGGAGTCAGAGCAGGGGACCGGATCCCCGGGGGGGGGCCCTGCTGAGCGCCGCCTGGGATGGCGGCGCAAGGAGAAGAAGCGGCGGCCGTCGCCCAGAGAGCGAGCACGGGAGAGACAGGCAGTTTTGAATAGTGTCGCCGCTGGTGCTGGCCCATAGGCCCTGATGGTTGCTGCTGGTGAGGGGAGGTGCTCGTGGGCCGCCCGGCAGAGGTGAAGTGGACTAGACTGGGGCAGAGCCTGGGTGGCGGGGCGTCCGGGAGTCAGGAGTGAGCCCGGCGGTGTGTCCCTGACTTCGGTTTGGAGCTCTTTCTCGATGTGGACGTTTCACAGAGGACTAGATAGTTGGTTGATCTGTACCTGTTGTACCTTTTTGTCTTGTTATATTGTACCCCCTCTATAGGACATTGGTTCTTTGCTGGAGATTAATATAGGATCCCCTGTCTGCCTTAACTGGGGCTACCTCCGCGCTTGGCTTCACCGTGGGGCCGGGCTGTCATGGCTCCTCATCCCCCTCCATGGTTTTGAGTTTTAAGTGTATTAGCCTTAATGTTCAAGGCCTTAATAATCCTTTGAAGAGGCTGGCGGTTCTGTCCTTCTTGGAGCGCTCTGGGAGTCAGGTCTGGTTGTTACAGGAAACACATTTGCTGGCTGCGGATACCTATCGCATGCGCTCTAGGTGGTTTCCCCAGCAGTACTGGTCTTCCGCTTCCACGAAGCAGGGTGGTGGGGCGATTTTGTTTTCGAGGTCCTTCCATGTGGAGGTTGTTGCTAAGATCCACAAGGTCAAGGGTAGATATCTGGCTCTGAAAATTCGCATAGGCTCTTTTCACTTCACACTCGACAATATATACGCACCCAACACTCAACAAGAGAGTTTCCTTAAGCAGGTGCTCTCCCCGATGTTTACGACCTCGGATAGGGCCTTACTCGTGGGTGGGGACTTCAACATTGTTCTGGACAACGATTTAGATAGATCTGGGCATAGGTATGAGCAGACTGGGGCTCTAACCTCGGCAGGGCTGCAGTGGCTAGCTGATTGTGATTTGGAGGATGTCTGGTGGGCAGCTCACCCGGGTCTGCGAGACTACTCATTTTACTTGGCAGCGTCTAAAACCTATGCACGCATAGATTATTTCCTGGCAACCTCGGAGTTCCGCGCACGGGTTCAGGAGACCTCGATTGAGCCGAGGGCCCTGGTGGCTCATGCCCCCATAACTGTGACGGCTCGCGCGGATACCGGTCTCGCTCGGGGTCCTGGATGGTGCTTTCGGGACATGAGGCTGCCGTCTCGGGAGGTGGCGGACTCTTTACACAGTTCGATCAGGTGCTGTCTTGAACAGAATGATACTGGATTGATTAGCATAGGAACTTTGTGGGAGGTGCTTAAAGTGGTCCTGCGCGGGGAGGTGATCTCCCTCTCGGCTAGAGAAAACAAGGCCCGGAGGGATAAGCGAGAGGCCCTGGAGCGGAGAGTAACGGCACTGGAGCATTCCGATAAGCATACAGGAGCTCCCAGAGTCTGTAGGGAACTGGAGAAGACACGCTTGCAATTGAAGAGATTGGACTGGGATAGGGCAGAGTTTGCTTTGGCGCGCCCTAAGCACAAGTACTATGTTGGGGAGGTGATAGATGTGGGAGGCTACTGGCTCAGAAGTTGAGGGCCCAGAGACAAGCTACATCAATGCAGGGGGAGGCACGCACGGATGTGCAGATCGCCGAGGCCTTTGCTGATTTCTACTGGGAACTTTATAAGGAAGACCCGGCTATTGACTGCGACCCTTCCTCCGACTTTTCTGATTGTACAATCATGCCGCTTAGGGAGCAGGATGCAGCTCTTCTCAATGAGCCTATTCGGTTGGATGAGGTGATATCGGCGATCTCATCGGCGAAAGAGTGGGAAGTTTCCTGGCCCGGACGGTTTCACTCCGCTTTTCTATAGAGCTCGCCCCGGTACTTACTCGGCTGTTCTTCTTTCACAGAGACTAAAACTCTTGTTCCTAGTATGCTTGACGCTATTATCACAGTCATCCCCAAGCCTGGGAAGAACTCAGAGGACTGTGGATCTTACCGGCCCATTTCGCTCCTTAATATCGATGCCAAGCTGTTTAGGGGCGTATTATCGCTGCGTCTGAACCCGTACATGCCCGGGCTAGTTGACCCTGATCAGGCGGGTTTCATACCCCACCGACAATGTGGAGACAATACGAAGCGGATTTTACATCTGATAGATAAAATACATAGGTCTCATAGGGAGGCACTCCTCCTTACTATCGATGCAGAAAAGGCATTCGACAGAGTGCATTGGCCGTACCCCTTCCGAGTGCTGGAGTTTTTTGGTATGGGGCCGACGCTCCTGACCTGGATCAGGTGTGTTTACAGCAGCCCTAGTGCGGTAGTACGCGTTAATGGAACGGTCTCATTGCCGGTCCCCATAGGAAGAGGAACGAGGCAGGGGTTCCCCTTTCTCCGCTATTGTTTGCCCTCTGTATGGAACCCATAGCACAAAGACTTCGAGCTGCCCCTCATATTACTGGCATTAAGTTTGGGGGTGACCACCACCTTATTAGTCTGTACGCAGATGATGTGATTCTCACGCTAGCCAAGCCCATGGTTTCGCTTCCAGCGCTCATGGACGCTCTGGATGCATTTGGCGCGGTCTCTGGGTTCAGAGTGAACGTACAGAAGTCGTAGGTCTTGAATCTGTCGGTTTCGTTGGATCACGAGGCAGAGCTGCGCTCTAGATTCCCTTTTATATGGGTGTTCTCGCACATCCCGTAACTGGGCATTGTTCTAACAAAGACAGCGAGAAAGACAGCTCGACTGAATTATACGGCCCTCTCCAGGGAGATACTCAGGGACTTAGAGACATGGAGGAAGCATAAACTATTGTGGTTCGGTAGGATTGCTGCAATTAAAATGACTATCTTGCCGCGTATGCTCTATCTGTTTCATACGCTTCCTCTCACTCCACCACCTAACACTCTAGCTACACTTCAGGCAGCAATCCTGAAATTTATCTGGGACGGAGGCCCGCGCTGATATCTCGTCACACTCTATATCGCCCCAAGTTTGAGGAGGGGGTTGGCGGTGCCCTGTCTGTTAAAATATTACCAGGTGGCACAGGTATGTTTTATGGTGGAGTGGAGCCGGCGTTGACGGAAAAGCATTGGTGTTTTATGGATCAAGCGGTGCCTGGGTCCCATGTCTGGAGGGAGCCTTGGTTACGGTGTCGACACAGATTGGCAGGACTCTACTCCTCTCCAATCATGGGCGCGACCCTTGGGGTGTGGGATGCGGTGGCGCTCAGATGCGGCTTGACGACTTTCCCCTCCCCCATGACACCGATCTGCGCGAACCCAGAGTTTGCTCCCGGCCTTCAGCGTCTACATGCGAAGGGATGCAGAAGGGTGGGGTGCCTATTTGATAAAGATGGTATTATTCCCTTTGACCAGCTCCGGGAGACTTATGGCTTAAGGGAAGCAGATAGATTGTCTTACTATCAGGCCAGGGATTGGGTGCTGCAGCCCACAGTTAAGCCCCTAGTTGCTAGAACGCTTACACCATTTGAGAAGTGGCTCATAGGGAAGAAAGATGATAAGCGGTTGGTATCAGAAATGTATGCACATCTTCTCAGCGCCATACCCTTTGCCAAGACGAAGGGGCAGAAGCGCTGGAAGAGGGAGATGGAAAGAGAATTGACAGAGGAGGAGTGGGAGGGTATCTATTTCAGGGCGCATCACATGGCTCACCACATCCCGGGGGTTGAAACAGTCTATAAGATCGCTACGTCTTGGTACTATACCGCTGCGAGGATTCGTGAGTGGTACTCCACTAGGTCTGGGCTCTGCTGGAGGGGTTGTGGGAATACGGGCACGCTCATTCACCTGCTGTGGCACTGTCCAAAGCTGACAAGATACTGGAATTGCATTTTGGATGAGATAGATAGAGTTTTTTCCACAGAAATCCCAAGGCTCCCAACGTACAACATTTTGGGTTTATCTAACCCTCTCACCTTTCCCCTTCGCTCTTTGAGGGGTCGTCAGATTGCCTTGGCCCTCAATGCGACCCATCAGGTGATTCTGGGGTTGTGGGGCACAGACGGGGTCCCGAGCTATACCTCTTGGCTTTACAAGCTCTGGTATATTTTGGCAATGGAGAAACTAACTTTAGCAGCTAGTCAGAGGCTAGATGAAATAGCTGAGCTGTGGAGACCCTTTATTCAGATTCTTCTGCTGAATTTAATGAACTCACATGCCCCGTATATATGAAGGTGTTGAGGTTGCTTGGAACCGACTGATCGGGGCGGAGGTACTGAGGCCTGGGGGGGAGTCAGACGAGTGACTTTAAAGGCTGGGAGGTGGGGTCCGGGTGGGCGCAGGATGGACTATAGCTGAGCATTGCCGTGAGGGGGCATGTTGCTTTATGTGTTAATGTTGTATGTGATCTTTCCTTCTGTTCTTTACTTTTTTTCTTTTAGCGGGACGTCGGCTTCTGCCGGGAGAGACCGGAATGTATTTACCTGTGGCTGTACAGCCTTTTCATTGGAACTACTCCTTGGGGCTCGTTGATGGCAGATGTTATATGCTGCCGGCCCGAGAGATTGTAGGCACACAGCTGTGTAATGTCTTTCTTGCATCCTAAACTAATAATAAATAGATTTGATCCATAAAACAGACGCAGAATGGGCTTTTTATAATCATCCATTGTGCTTTGATTGTATGACTGTCCCCATTTTACAAGTTGCTATACTAGCTGCTCCTTGGATCGAAAACAAAAGAGCAGTAATGGACTAGAGCACAACATACTGCCAGATTATAAATTATTTTAATGAGTAGGCAAACTGGAGTTGCCCCAAAGTGATGCCCTTCTTGCATCTATAATTGTAGGCTTAAATCTGCTGGCCACAGGGCTTTGAGAAGCTTGAACAGACACTGTGTAATGACGTCTCTTGGCTTTGGCTGTTGACGGACCGGCAAGGACCCCGTGGATAAGGACTGAAGTGTCACTGCGTCAGGAGGAAACAGTTGTTTTACTGATGTACTATTATTGTGAAAACATTATTTACATGGGAGTGAGAGAGGAGCCTGCAAGCATTTTTACAGTTTTTCACAATGAACTTGGGCTGTCCTGTCGTGTCATTTCCTTCACCAAGAGTTTACAGCCGGTGTACTCCTCCTGAGCCCGGGTCCCAGCCCTGTGTGCTATTTTTATAGCCTGACAAATGGCTTTCATGCAGCCTATATAATCAAATCACTTGTTTGCCGAAAGCTTGAAGAGCTCCCGGGTCGGGGGCCCCAATAATCCCATATTCTGGTGTGTATGCAAAGTCTAAGACTAGGCGAGGTGGCATAGACCCGCTGAGGAACCAAGCGGCACCTTTCTGCACCAGAAAAGGGTGCGTAGTAGGCCTGAGCGATGAGGAGCTGAAGAATGAGGTGGCCGGCGGAGGAGCCCTAGATGTCAGCCATGGGCGGTGAGATGGCGTCTGGGATCGACTAGGAAGGCCTGAAGCTGCCTTCTCGAGAGTTAGTGGCGACAGAGAGATGGCAGAACCTGAGGACACGGGCAGTGGAGCGTCACCCCGTGGGCCCGGGACACGATGCAAGATATGAGGTAACGGGGAGAGAGAGAGGGAGACAGCCAGCACTGATTGCGCTGTTGAGGAGAAGACAGTAGTCGTGCACAGGCCTGCCTAAGGGAGATAGCTTATAGCACAAGCAGAGGTTGACCAGAGCAGCCTGCAGAAGAGGAACAAAGAGTAGAGGCTTAAGGGAAGCACAGCAATAGTGAGGAACGACGGGGCCCCCTGCATTGAGGAGAGACTGCATGAGCCTGTAGGTGGGAAACTGCAGATGAAGGATTTTGTGCCCTGACAGAGCGGCCTGGGTGAATAGGTGGTGCCGGAAAAGATTATTGAAGGGTGCAACAGGCAAAATTGCGCTGGGGCTGAAACAGAAGGATTGAAGCTGCATTGGTCTGCAGAATTCACTAGGAGTGGGGAATACAGAAGTGAATACTAGTCCCGGGGCCCCCGCAGCAAACAGTACAAAAACAAGAAAGAAACAAACATAAAAAGTGCGGTGAAGCTGGAGACTCTTCTGATAACTCTCTCCTACAGGGTGTGAACAAGTCTGTTTAATGGGCCAATGGTGCCCTGGGTGCCCCCCCCACTCGTCACCCCCAGTTGTGGACTTGTGGTCTAACGATAATACTCCACCGGATCATGGATGATCAGAGGAGCGGAGATAAGTCTGCTTGGGGTGATCTAATGTTGCCCCTTGTACCTCGTGATGAATCGGACCAGTGAGTCGCCGCACAACAGGGAGTGCTGGGGGGGCAGTTATGCCTCGGGCTGCTGAGGCAAATGATTACTAGCAGAGATACAAGGAGGTGATGTAAAAGGGAAAACAGATTGGCTTCAACTCACCCAATCTTAAGCGACAACTGAGCTAGACCTGGGGCACAGCAATGGAGCGCTCTATCACTGAACTAGACATGGGAAAGGCTGCTAGGAAGAAAGATATTGTCCCCCCGCTCAATGAACCAGATGCGGATGGGACTGTGCAGCAGGGCCCAACGCTGTAAGATGTAATTCAAGCCATAATGGTGACTAGAGAGGCTAGATACTAAAATTGACACACTGGGGGCAGATCTGAGTCTGATGAGAGATGATCACCGCCGACTGGTGGAGTGCGTCACCACAACAGAGAGAGAGAGAGAAGTGGCGGGCCTGCTCCCGGGGGTTGCGGAGCTAACAACTTGCTTTACAGCCATGGAGATGAAAGTGAAGACCTAAGAGATGCGAGCTGAGGATGCGAAGAACAGGTCCCGCCGCAATAATATCCGACTAGTAGGGATAGCAGAGCGAGTAGAGGGGAACAGCATGATTACATATCTAGAGGAGTTTATCAGGACTCAGTTTCCTCAAGAGGGCCTGTTGGCATTTTTCGCCCCTGAACGAGCCTATATGGTGCCGAGTAGGCTGCCCATGCCGGGGTCTCTGTCACAGTCGGTGGTGGCAAAGTTACTGTTTTATAAATACCGAGACTACATATTGGAACAAGCCAGACAGAATGAGGGACTAATCGTGGGCAACAGCAAAATACAGATATACCATGACTTTTCCTGTAAAGTACAGAAACAACGTGCTACTTTCAATAAAGCCAAATGAAGACTCCGTCAGATGGGGGGGGGGGGGGCGGTTATCATGCTGTTCCAAGCACGGCTTAGGTTGATGTTGACTGAAGGGTTCCTCTTTTTCCCTACCCCACAGGAAGTCTAGAACTGGATTGAGCATCACCCACAACTGGGACCCAGCGGGGTGCGAGGGGAGCAACGCCTATCGGGTACCATAAGAAGATGAAAGGCCTACCCACGAGGGGGAGGCCCCCGTCAGATGCTGAATCACATGGTGAAAAGAGGAAAGCGGTCGAAGCAGTGACGAACATGAGTGACTCAGGCAGTAGATGCCCCCCAGGGATGGAGAATAACCATTCGGAAGTCTCCGAATCAGACTCGGCCTCCAGTAGGTCAAATACTTCCACCATAATACTCCCTCAGGTCACTCCTGGTACAGCAGATGACATTATATAGAGATGCAACAAGGGTTGCCTACTACCTAACGCCACCTGAGAGATATAGGGGGCATGACCTGACCCTCCTCAGGAGGTGAGGGAGGTTACGAAGACCACCAAATAAGGATGCACAAAATTGTTTATTGTTTATCTTATAAGCCTGATTGGGGCCCTGAGTGGGGGGCCAGGGTTGCATGTTCTGGCCTGAGATTTACCTTTGCTGATTATGTGGATCAACCCACATTGTTTACTTGACTTTGAACCGGTTTCAACAGGTGGCTTTGCCCGATTTGTCCTGGGGAGGGGATATTTGTTGAGATTTTGGGAGGTTACTTGTTTGGGGATGCAGGCATAGACACATTGAACAGTTTGAAGTGTTTGATGGCTCCCGGAGCTCACCTGCTGGGATTGGGAGCAGACCCGCAGGACATTCGGACAATTTGTGGTTATTATGGCTCTACAAGCAGATTATAAATTGATTTCCTGGAATCTGAGGTGCATGCATATAATTTCCAAAACGTATAAGGTCTTCTCATACTTAAATAGAAGGGGCATACATATATTGCTGCTACAAAAGACTCTTTTAACAACCCAGGAAGGGGCAGCCATACAACATAGGTGGTGAGGGCAGGCATACTATACTAGATACTCTGGGGATCATTACAACCCTGGCGGACGGTGTTAAAGGTGCAGTAATACTGCAAACAGGCCGGCGGACAAAAAAAAGGGAATTATGACCGTGGCGGAAACCGCCAACAAAGACAGCCACTTTAACACACCGCCCGCCACGGCGGTACAGACAAGCAGTGCGGCGGTCACCGCCAACAGACAGGCGGAAGACAATGTACCGCCCATAGTATCACAACCCACCAATCCGCCATCTTTTCCGGGGCGGATTCACCATGGATAAAAACACGGCGGAAACAGTTTCTGCAATGGGAAAACGCTCACCTGAACACATCCCACGAGGAAGGAGGACTCCATGGATCCGGAATTACAAATCCTACCGGCCCTTGTATTCCTACTCATCTACGAAGAGCAACGCCGGCGCCGGCGAAGACAACGGTGACTACTGCACCTACGACATAGGGGAGGGGGAAGGCAAAATTCAGGGGGACACACACGCAACACCCCCACCCCCACCCCGACCCTCGCACACTACAACACACAAACCAATGCATTCACAAACATCACAGTAACAACCCACAACCCCCCCGGAAGAATGCAAAGACAAAACAAAATCAGTTCAAACATTGTAATGTGTCAATATACATGTCTCAAATATATACAGATATATTATAAAATCATTCAAAAGTATATACATTACGAGAAGTAGCACAGATAAGCACATATCAATGTCTCTGCACCACTAGTCCAAAAATGCATGGGCGAGGCGCCCACACAAGATACCTGTCCACAAACGGAGAGAACACTGCTGGGGCATCAGAGAGAAATACAACAGGGGGAAGGGAAGGGGGGCACCTCAGCCGGATGAGTGAAAAGCCAGATTCACGACGGGGCTCCTTGCCCATTGATGTATCCTAGGGAGTGCAAAGCCACAGTCTCTCAAGTCTCTACAGTGGGTGGGTTGCCCAGTGTACCATCCTGGGGAGTGCAAAGCCACAGTCTCTCAAGTCTCTACAGTGGGTGGGTTGCCCACTGTACCATCCTGGGGAGGGCAAAGCCACAGTCTCTCAAGTCTCTACACTGGGTGGGTTGCCCACTGTTCAATCCTGGGGAGTGCAAAGCCACAGTCTCTCAAGTCTCTACAGTGGGTGGGTTGCCCACTGTACCGTCCTGGGGAGTGCAAAGCCACAGCCTCTCAAGTCTCTACAGCGGGTGGTTTACCCACTGTACCATCCTGGGGAGTGCAAAGCCACAGTCTCTCAAGTCTCTACAGTGGGTGGGTTGCCCACTGTTCAATCCTGGGGAGTGCAAAGCCACAGTCTCTCAAGTCTCTACAGTGGGTGGGTTGCCCACTGTTCAATCCTGGGGAGTGCAAAGCCACAGTCTCTCAAGTCTCTACAGTGGGTGGGTTGCCCACTGTACCATCCTGGGGAGTGCAAAGCCACAGTCTCTCAAGTCTCTACAGTGGGTGGTTTGCCCACTGTACCATCCTGGGGAGTGCAAAGCCACAGTCTCTCAAGTAGATAACAGCCACCACTGGTTCTGGAGCAGGACTGGTGCCCCGACTGGATTAGTCTCCCCGTGAAAGTTCCTGTCCCATCACTGTCCCAGCTGCACATGGGATAACGATACTTGATGTGGCGGTCTTTTCCTTCTTCAGCGGTGAATGCCCTGTTCAGCGGTGCTTAGCCATGGCGGTCTCTGGACAGTTCAGCGGTGCTTTGCCATGGCGGTCTCTGGACTGTTCAGCGGTGCTTTGCCATGGCGGTCTCTGGACTTTTCAGCGGTGCTTTGCCATGGCGGTCTCTGGACTGTTCAGCGGTGCTGTGCCATGGCGGGCTCTGGCCTGTTCAGTGGTGCTTTGCCATGGCGGTCTCTGGACTGTTCAGCGGTGCTTTGCCATGGCGGTCTCTGGACTGTTCAGCGGTGCTTTGCCATGGCGGGCTCTGGCCTGTTCAGCGGTACTTTGCCATGGCGGTCTCTGGACTGTTCAGCTGTGCTTTGCCATGGCGGTCTCTGGACTGTTCAGCGATCCTTTGCCATGGCGGTCTCTTGACTGGGCATTGGTGTGTGGCATGACGGTCCCTCATTGCCCAGCGGGGCTCTGGCTGTTGGGGCCCTCCTGGGCAATAACTCTGGCGGTGGTCTCCTGACCAGTGACGATACTTGGGCCCTCCTGGGCACTGACTCTGGCGGTGGTCTCCTGACCAGTGACGATACTTGGGCCCTCCTGGGCACTGACTCTGGCGGTGGTCTCCTGACCAGTGACAATACTCGGGCCCTCCTGGGCAATGACTCTGGCGGTGGTCTCCTTACCAGTGATGATACTTGGGCCCTCCTGGGCACTGACTCCGGCGGTGGCGGTGGTCTCCTGACCAGTGACGATACTTGGGCCCTCCTGGGCAATGACTCTGCCGGTGGTCTCCTGACCAGTGACGATACTTGGGCCCTCCTGGGCAATGACTCTGCGGTGGTCTCCTGACCAGTGACGATACTTGGGCCCTCCTGGGCACTGACTCCGGCGGTGGCGGTGGTCTCCTGACCAGTGACGATACTTGGGCCCTCCTGGGCACTGACTCTGGCGGTGCCGGTGGTCTCCTGACCAGTGACGATACTTGGGCCCTCCTGGGCAATGACTCCGGCGGTGCCGGTGGTCTCCTGACCAGTGACGATACTTGGGCCCTCCTGGGCAATGACTCTGGCGGTGGTCCCCTGACCAGTGACGATGGTGGCGTCCCGGCTGCCGGGAAGTATGCCGCCCTTCTCCGCCGTGATGCTCACACCAGGCTGTGCAGACTTCTTCTGGCCCTTCACCACCTTTGGAGGAGTCACAGCTGACTCTGCAATCCCCCTGGGACTCCAGGAGTCTTCACACGGTCCCGTCGGCCACTTTCCAACTTCAGAGCCTTTACAGGGGGTGGACTGGCAGTGCCTTGGCTCTGTGTCACACTGCCTGCCCTGGTGGCCGGTGCACTCCACACACCTTGAACAGGCACCACTGGTACTGGAGGCTTTTTGGCTGAGGCGCTACGACAGGACTGATGAATTGGAGGGGGCAAAAAGGTCAACTTTGCAGCGGGACAGTTTCTGACGAACACTGGGATGGGTAGTTGGAGGAGGTCTGGGAGTGGAGGAAGAGGAGGTGGTTGTAGGAGGTGTCACTTTAGGTGTTTTGGGTGCAGGTGCAGGTACTGGAGGCTGTTGTGCGGTGGATGGATATTGGGTGTGTGGGTGCCTGCGTTTGTGTACCTTGGGAGGGGGCGTCACAGACACACTGGGAGAGGACACAGGGGAAGTGTAAATG
This sequence comes from Pleurodeles waltl, assembly GCF_031143425.1. Lineage (NCBI taxonomy): Eukaryota > Metazoa > Chordata > Amphibia > Caudata > Salamandridae > Pleurodeles > Pleurodeles waltl. The sequence continues at coordinate 754,689,446 of NC_090449.1, read as the reverse complement.
GGAGTGGAGGTGGTGAGTGCAGGTGAGCGGGGTGTGGTGCTGGGTGTTGTAGTGCGAGTCCTGGTGCCTGTAGATGTAGTGCATGCAGGTGAGAGTGTAGACGAGACTGGGAGGGAGGGAGGAGGGGGACGAGGAGGAGGGGGACACAGTGGAGGCAGTGGATGTTGCTGTGTCTGCACGTGGGTGATGCTTGTGTGTGTGCCTGTGGGTTGTGTGGTGCCTATGTTTGCCTGAGCTACTTTTGTGTGTTGAGGTGTGTGCATTCTGGTCTGATGGTGTGCTTGGGATAGGCTGGGGTACAGGGGATTGGGTCTGGGTGGAGGAGGTTGGAGGGGGGAGGATAGAGACAGGGACAATGGCTGCCATCAGTGCTGAGGCCAGAGATTGCAGGGCTCGCTGATGGACAGCCTGAACAGAATGAATGCCCTCCAGGAATGCATTACTGTGTTGCAACTCCCTTTCTACACCCTGGATGGCATTCACAGTGGTAGACTGCCCAACAGTGAGTGACCTGAGGAGGTCAATGGCCTCCTCGCTGAGGGCAGCAGGGGTGACTGGGGCAGGGCCTGAGGTGCCTGGGGCGAAGGTGATGCCCACCCTCCTGGGTGAGCAGGCATGGGGCGAACGCTGAGGGGCTGCTGGGAGGGCGGTGCTGGTAGGGAAGGTGGCGGCTGTATCTGTAGAAGTGGGGCGCACAGATGGTGCCGCCACCACAAGGGAGCTCCCATCGTCGGACGAGTCCATGTCGCTGGTTGGTGATCCGGTGGCCGACGTGAAGCTCCCCTAGCCCTCCGTCCCACTGGTGCATTCTGAGTCCGTGGTGTGGCCCTCCATGGCCATGTGGGATGCAGCTCCCTCGTGCTCCGGTGCCACTGTACCTCTGCCTGATGATGCTGATGCACAAAAGAACAGGGAGAGCACAAAAAGGGGGGGGGGAGACAGAAGAAAGACAGATTGAGTGCATGGCATACCGCTACCGTTGGTGGACAATACAGACACAGCAGCCCCCTGCACTATGCCGTGCTCCTGGCCTCTACAGATGCAATTCCTGGGATCTGGCCTACATGGCTATGATGGACTTCTGCACTCATGGATGCCACAGGGGCATGTATACCTGTACTTGGCACTCTACTGCGGTGGGGTAGAATGCCACATGGCCTGCATTACGGAGGGGCCTAGCCTACGTATTTCTGCCTGGCCTAGGTACACCCACAGGCCTCCTCCCCCACCCAGACCCTTCCACTGCGCGCAAAGTCCGCTGAATGAGAGTGTACTCACCCCCTTGTGTCTGCTGTGATGCCCTCAAGCGCCCATCCAACTCAGGGTAGGCCACCGCCAGGATCCGGAACATCAGGGGGGTCATGGTGCGACGGGCACCCCTCCCACGTTGGGAGGCCATCCCCAGCTGAGCCTCCGCCGTCTTCTTGCTCCAGTGGCGAATGTCCTCCCATCTTTTACGGCAGTGGGTGCCCCGTCTCTGGTGGACCCCCAGGGTCCGGACGTCCTTGGCGATGGCACGCCAAATTTCCTTCTTCTGGTGGGCGCTGACCTACATGACATGCACAAGGGAAGAAGAGGAGTCATTACCAACTGCACCGTCAATGTGAGTGTCCCCCCTCCCTACCCTAGCCATGTGGCACATTCATTCACATGCATTAATGTTCCCTAAACTCTGCCCCCTTCCCTCTTACAACCAGCCCTCTCCACCCAGGCCTAGCCCATACAACTTGCTCCCTGTGTACTAACCGGTTGGTCTGGAGGACCGCAGAGTAGCGTGTACTGGGGGAGGACCCGGTCTACTAGTTTCTCCAACTCCTGAGCAGTGAAGGCAGGGGCCATTTCCCCAGACGCAGCAGCCATCGTCGCTTCCAGACCGAGGTCACAGCAGCACTTGCAGTGTAGGTCCTCTCCTGCCGAAGATCAGGTATCTAGTGATTGAACTGATAGAAAATGGCAGTGACGTCCGTCCGTATCATCACCGCCGGCACACTTCCTCATTGGCTCCTGGGACCCATAGGGTCCAATGTTAACCAATGCAGCATTGCGCCGCGGTCTACAACCGCCTACCGCGACGGTGGGCAACGGCAACGTAGTTACCCCACAATCCCATTGTCCCAGTTTAGAGGTCAGGCAGCCGCCATTTCAGGGGCCCACATGCTTCATTTACTTCTCCTTCACACAGAGCTAGGCCTACACTCAACACACATACAGGAAGGTTTTTGTGTTTGGTGTCGTGTTCTGTGTAACTGTGAGTACATACCTGGCAAAAAGTTGACTCTGTGGTCGCTGTTGTCCTTCATAGGCACCGTCATTTGGGACAATTGAGAAGATGGCGGAATCCTCCGGTGTACCGACCGCTGGTGGACCTGTTGACAATGGAGGAACGACATGTAATCGTCACCTACACGTTTGACCATGCCACTATCCAGGAACTATGTACCCAGTTGGAGCCAGACCTGATGTCACCAATCCGCCATCCCACTGGAATCCCCCCTGACGTGCAGGTGCTGTCAGTGCTCCATTTCCTTGCAAGTGGATCTTTTCAGACAACAGTAGCCATGGCATCAGGGATGTCCCAGCCCATGTTTTCCAACGTGCTGTCCAGAGTGTTGTCTGCCCTGCTGAAACACGTAAGGAGATACATCATTTTCCCTGAGGTGGAAGATTTGGCTACAGTGAAAGGTGACTTCTATGCCCTTGGACATATCCCCAACATCATAGGTGCTATTGATGGCACCCATGTAGCTCTGGTCCTCCCCCCACAGGAGTGAACAGGTGTACAGGAACCGGAAGAGTTATCATTCCATGAATGTACAGATGGTCTGTTTGGCAGACCAGTACATCTCCCAGGTTAATGCTATGTTCCCTGGCTCAGTGCATGACGCCTACATCCTGCGGAATAGCAGCATCCCTGATATGATGGGTCAACTCCAGAGGCACCGTGTGTGGCTATTAGGAGACTCTGGTTACCCCAACCTGTCCTGGCTATTGACCCCAGTGAGGAATCCAAGGACCAGGGCAGAGGAACGCTACAAGGAGGCCCATGGGCGGACTAGGAGGGTGATCGAACGCACCTTCGGCCTCCTGAAGGCCAGGTTCAGGTGCCTCCATATGACAGGTGGTTCCCTATTCTACTCACCGAAGAAGGTGTGCCAGATCATCATCGCCTGCTCGATGCTTCGCAATCTTGCTTTGCGACACCAGGTGCCTTTTCTGCAGGAGGATGGTCCAGATGACGGTGTTGTGGCAGCTGTGGAGCCTGTGGAGCTTGTGGACAGTGATGAGGAGGAAGCTGAGGAAGAAGACAACGACAACAGGGAGTCCGTCATACAGCAATATTTTCAGTGACACACAGGTGAGAACATTTTCATTTTTACCATTACATTCACTGTCACATGTCTTCCTCTATCCTGTGTGTAATTTCATAGCATTATTTGGTAATTGAGTTGTTCCTTTACATTACGGTTTCACAGGTGTGCTTACCAACGTGTGTCATCTGCATGCATCCTTCAAGGACTTGTGATGTATGACATAGGTATGTTGCCTTTACAACTAGAAACGCATTTTGACACTGTCATTGATAATACATTTTACCAAATCATAGACTGACTCAACATAGTTTTGTGGTTCAAGGGTGTTTATTTAAGTGCTCAATAATGTAGGGTGGTGGCAAAATGGTGATGGGTGATGGTGGAGGAATATCCATGGCAGAGTCCAGTCTATTAGTCTCACAGGTGCACTGCCCATATGGGCATATGAAGTGGAGCTGGGGCAGTTTAAGTATGGACAGGGTAACAAAGTGGGACAGTGGGGTGACAATCAGGGTGGTCTCATTTCCTGGCGGGGGTCTTGCCATCTTGCTCTGTCCTGTTCCTAGATCTCAGGGACCGCTTGGGTGGTGGTTGTCCGTCTGCAGGGGGTGGGGTGCTGGTGTGATTGTCCTGTGGCGGGGCATCCTGTCCACTAGGGCCGGCGGAGGTGGTGGGCAGTTAATCGTCCTGGCTAGTGTCAGGGGCCCCTTGGAGTGCCACGGTGTCCCTCATGGTCTGCTGTATGTCCTTCAGCACCCCTACGAAGGTGCCCAGGGTGGAGCTGATGGTCCTGAGCTCCTCCCTGAACCCCAAATACTGGTCCTCCTGCAGGCACTGGGTCTCCTGAAACTTGACCAGGACCGTCGCCATGGTCTCCTGGGAGTGGTGGTAATGCTCCCATGATGGAGGAGAGTGCCTCGTGGAGAGTGGGTTCCCTTGGCCTGTCCGCCCCCTGTCGCACAGCAGCCCTCCCAGTTCCCCTGTGTTCCTGGGCCTCCGTCCCCTGGACCGTGTGCCCACTACCACTGCCCCCAGGTCCCTGTTGTTGTTGGGGTGGTGGGTTATCCTGGGTTCCCTGTAGTGGTGGACACACAGCTGATTGACCTGTCCTGGGTACGGAGGTTTGGGCCCGCTGGGTGGGTGCTGTGCTGGTGTTACCAGAGGGTGGAAGGTCAGTGTTGGGCTGTGCCTGGGCAAGGGGAACCGACTGTCCCGAGGCCCATGATGGTCCGGGCTGGTCATCTGGATCCAGTAGGGCAGAGCTGCTATCGTCACTGTGGGCCTCTTCTGTGGGTGGAGTGGAGTTGTCTGGACCCTCCGGTGTGGTGATGGTCCTTTGTGATCCTGCAGGGGCATAAGAGCATGATTATTGCATCTGTGTGTGTCATGGTGTGCAATGGGTGGGTGTGCGTGTACCCCAGTGCAAGTATTCCTGTGTGGGGGCTTGTGTGATGATGGTTAGGGGTTGTTCTGGGTATGTGCAGTGAGCATGCTTTCGTGATAGGTGTCCATGCTTAGTTGTGTCATGCAGGGCTTGTTTTTGGGATGTGTGGTTTGTGTTATTAGTACATTAGTGAGGAGTTTGGGTGATAGGGGAGGGGGTGAGGGTGGGGGTGTGTGATAGCATGCAGGTAGGGTGGGGGATATGATAGTTAAGATTAGACTTACCAGTGTCCATTGCTCCACCGACTCCTCCGAGGCACTCAGGATGCATGATGGTCAAGACTTGCTCCTCTCATGTTGTTAGTTGTGGGGGAGGAGGTGGGGGTCCACCGCCAGTCCGCTGAATCGCAATGTTGTGCCTAGAGACCGCTGAACGCACCTTCCCCCGTAGGTCATTCCACCTCTTCCTGATGTCCTCCCGATTTCTTGGATGCTGTCCCACAGCGTTGACCCTGTCCACGATTCTGCGCCTTAGCTCCATCTTCCTGGCTATGGATGTGTGCTGCACCTGTGAGCCAAATAGCTGTGGCTCTACCCGTAGGATTTCCTCCACCATGACCCAGCTCCTCCTCGGAAAAGCGGGGGTGTCTTTGGCGTGACATGGGGTGGTGTGTGTGTGATGTGTGGGGCGGTGTGAGTGTTGATGTGTGTGGTGATGTGTAGTGGTGTGTGGTGTTTTGTGCATGGATGTTGTGTGGGTGATGGTGTTGTGTGCCTCTGTGTGGTGGGATTGTCTATTCTGTGCTCTCTCTCTGGCCTTCGTCTCTATTTTTTGGTCGTAGGGGTTTGTGGGTGATGTGGGTGTGTGTTGGGTGTGTGGGAGTGTTGTTTGTATGTGTATCAGGTGTGTTTATTTGGAATTGTCCAATGTGGCGGTGTTTTGGAGATGTGTGTGTATTTTGAGCGCGGCGGTGTGTACCACCAATGGAATACCGCAGTTGAAAGACCGCCGCGTGGATTTGTGGGTCGTAATAGCATGGGCGTGTTTCTGTTGGTGTGGCGGACTTGTGTGGGTGACTGAATTTCGGCGGATTCCGAGATGTGTGTCATAATAGCTGTGGCGGAATTCCGCGGCCGCGGCGGTGTATTGGCGGTCTTCTGCACGGCGGTAAGCGGCTTTTACCGCCAATGTTGTAATGACCCCCTCTGTCCTTGCTAGGAGGGTTCTCATCTGGGTAAGAGCAGGGGTGCCTATTCAGTGTGCAGCATAGGGAAGGTATGTAGTAGTGAGCCTGTGAGTTGTGGGTAGAGACCTGACAATAGTTAGGATCTATGCTCCAAATGTGGAACAGAGCTTATACATAACAAACTTGTCAGGCAGGACTGTTGGCTAATTTATTAACGCACACTATATTGATTGGAGGAGGCTTCAACTGTGTGGTGGATGTAGAAATGGATAGGTCACAGCCCCCTAGGAGAGATGCACTGGTGAGGAGAACAGTGCAGACTATCTCGGATTGGCAGAAGGAATGGGAATTAGTGGACACATGGTGAACGAATCATCCTGAAGACAGTGATTATTCCTATTTTTCTAGCTTATATAACCTGTATGAACAGTCTTGACACATTTCTGTGTTCCCCTAATGTACATGGCATGGTGACGTATGCGGAATACTTGGGCCAAACAATTTTGGACCATAATCCCATAATATTGAGCTGTGACTTGCTCCTGCCCTGACCTCAGATACCCACCTGGAGGCTCAAACCTGTAATGCTTGAGGACCAAGTGGTCCGGGAGGAGTTAAAACAAGGTATAAATGATTATTTCAAAGAAAATGAAGGAATGTCCTCGATCATGGAGGTAGAATGGGAGGCATTTAAAATAACTCTTGGGGGCAATTTTTGGCGATGGGGATGGGAGTTAGGAAGACCCTAGTGGAGGAGGTACAGATTGCTGAGGAGGATCTGCGCCAGCTTGAGAGACAGAGGCCTGAGCACCCGGATATGCAGCAGCCCTTGTTAGATATGAAGGAGGAGGTAGCCACTAAAGTAAACTCAGATGTCTTGACTATAAAGGATATATGGCACGCGCGCATGCGGAGAGGGATAAAGCAAGAACCTTGTTGGCCTGGTTGGCCAATCTGGCAAAGAAAGGGACCCCAATTCTAGAGCTAGAAACGGAAGATGGGGTCCAAGTATTTAGGCAACAGGAGATTAATGATTATTTCTTTAGATACTATACTCAGTTATACCGGAGCACAAGCACCTGGGAGATAGAAGCAGGAGGGGCATATTTAGACTCAGTGGGTCTATCGCAGCTCGCACCCAAGGAGGCCAAGGAATTGGGGACGGATATCACACAACAGGAGATCAAAGCAGCTATAACAGGCATGTTAGGGAGGAAAACCCCGGGGATAAATGGGTTTACAGTGCAATGGTGTATGATGTATGCATCCAAACGTGAGAAAATCTATAAGCCAGAACATCGGGCCGACTGCCTGACACTACTCGAGAAGCAATGATAGTGCCATTATTGAAACCTAGCAAACCTCCCTTGGGTCTATAAAGCGTACCGCCCTGTCGATGTTAAATGTTGATTGTAAAATTCTCAGTAAAATACTGGCCACATATTTAATTTCCCATATGCCACGGCTTGTGCACCCAGACCAGGCTGTGTTTGTTCCTGGGCGTAGCACGTTCCTCAACATTGGACGCCTACTCTCCATTCTGGACTAGAGGACTCCGGATTGCAGGGGGGCGGTGATCATGACTGTGGATATAGAAAAGGCATTTGATAGCCTAGAGTGGACTATCTGTATGCAGTGATGGCATGAATATGAGTAGGGAGCGGCTTTGTGGCTTTGACTAAGTTGTTTTACACAAACCCAACAGCACATGTGTGAACGAATAAGGTAATCGCACAAAGTTACAGGGTAGAGAGGGCGATGCGACAAGGGTGCCCACTATCCCTGCTGCTGTTTGCTTTAGCCGTGGAGCCTTTGGCAGCTAGGGCATGACTGGGAACACACTACAGAAGACTGAAAGTGAATCGTGCATTGGCATTTAATAGCGTTATAAGCTGATGACATGTTGCTTTTTCTACAAGATACTGGGGGGAACTAGATGTGGCTAGGGTCATGCTGAAGGAGTTTGGGAAACTAATGGGTTTTAAGGTAAAATGGCAGAAATCATGGGTGAACCAGTGGTAGCACAATTGGCACTGCCGGATGACCTGGCCCCATTGCAGTGGGCCCAAAGACGCGTCTCTTACTTGGGTGTTAGTATATACCATGATCAAGCGGATTTATTAGAATGTGGGCAGCAGACTATGATATCACTATGGGGCATTTCCTCTTGTATAATGTGGTTACTACAGCGATACGTCGCCATTGGAGGAATGGTACTGTTGAGCCCCCGGTGATGGGCAGTTGCAGATATATAGCCCTCTCCCCTGGTACTGTTAAAATGGTTTCCAGTCTGTACAAGATTATAGTAGAGGATTGTCGCCAGCCACTAAAAGCTAAACGCTAAGTGGGAGGAAGATTTGGGTACCCCAATATCGGAGGCAGCCTGGGCGTCATACTCAATAGAATGCCTAAGGTTTCACGAAATGCTCGTTTTAAACTGTTTAATTTTTTATGTGCTGCAGAGATACAGCTGTATTTTCAAGTGGAGGAGGCGAGTTGCCCTGGAAGATGTTAAAGCCTTCACATTCCTGGAAAGTGTCATAGGCAAGCAGGGCGGCACAGACGCCGACGTTTAGGCAAGAATCAGCGAAGCAAGGGACACCTACATTCAGCTAAAGAAGATCTGGAGCTCCAAGGACTGAAAGAAAGCCTAACACAGAGATGGCTGGAGAGTCCTGGTTGACATCCTTTACCCCAGGAGAGATAGTAGGCATTATTAAGCAAGTAATGCCCATATTTATAAATATTTCACGCAGTACAATGCAGTAAACCACCTTGCTGTGCTGAGGGAAAGGGAGAGGCCAGTAATGTGCTGTATTTTATATTATACAATGCATTCCTGCTTTCAGCCTGTGCTGGTGCTCAAACTGTTGCCTAGCAACAAAGGAAGTACCATTGCAGACCTTCCTGCTCGAAAACAGTCCTCAGAGACATTTTTCTCTTTCTACGTGTGTTGCACAATGCAGCATGCTTAAAAAGAGGAAACAACAAGGGAAAAAATAGTTTTTCTTGTTGCGCCTCTGGTGGGGAGGCTTACAATTCTGACATGTCCCTGGGTCTACCAGTGTTGTGTTGGTAAATCTGTAAATATGTCAGAATGCATGGGTGGAAATGCAAAACACACGCACTCCACACATGACACACCTCCTTACCGCAAAGTAACACCAGGAAGCGATTTGCTGTACCTTGTGTTATTCTTGATTTAAAAAGCCACACGAGGCCCCACAAATTATCATTGTATGGTTTGGTAAACTTCATTTAGGTTTTGCATCACCCTTGCATTCCCTTGCGAGCCACAAGGAAGAAACAACACCTTGATAAGTATGGGTAGATTTCTAGGGTCTGACCAAAGTTGAATGTTAATATAATTTTTACTCAATGGAGTTGTTTGTTTTATGGTGTCGATTTTACAATGTATTACTGTTCTTTTTCAAGGAGATATGAGGTTATGTATTTTAATTATCATTGTAGTATATAAACTACAGAATATATAGAGTATGTATTATATATGCTACAAGTGTTTTATGCTCTCACCTTCTCTCTTCCTGCTGGCCATAGACATCCACAGCAGGGAGAATAAATTGGATCCAGTGGTTACCTTGAACACAGTTTGTTACAGCTCTGGTGGGGAGGCGTACAATTCTGATGCATTCCTGGGTCTATCAGTATTAGTAACTCTGGGAATATGGTGCAATGCATGGGTGGAAATGCAGAAAACCCACACTCCACCCATGACACGCCTCCCTGCCACAAAGTAATGCAAGGCAGCAAATTGCACTACCTTGTGTTAGTCTTGATTTATCAAGCCGCGTGGGGCAACTCAAGGTGGCTTTGCATGGTTTGGTAAATTTCATTTAGGTTTCGCATCACCTTTTTGCCCCTTTGTAAGGTGCAAGGGCGATGCAATACCTTGATAAATATGGGTCTAAGTTTCTAGGATTGGACCGGTGTTGAAAGTGAATATAATTTATTTCTCAAAGGATTAAAGTAGTATTCAGTTTTATGAAGTGGCTTTTACAATGTATTACTGTTCTTTTTAATGGAGATGTGAGGTGATGTGTTTTAATTATCATTGTAGTACATATACTACAAACATGCAACCATTTTGATATTGCAGAGAGAGATTTTGAAAAATAAATCAGGTGAAATTTCCCCATTGATTTCAGTTGAACCACAATTCATTTTATGTGGAACACTACTCAAATAAATTCATTTACAATTAAAAAATGGAGTGACCTGCCTGAGTTAGATCTGTTGGCATGTATGATACTATAAATGTCAGGTGTGCCTCAAAGGCGATGTTCAAGGTGCCTTTCTGATCCAGAGAGTTTGCAGCAGTCACCTGTTTGCCCGTCATAATCCATAAGGCCTCCTTGTGCCTGTGCTTATTGCCTATTTAACCCATCTTGACACACTATTGCTCTTCTTGCAAATGTTATGTGTGCTTGTTGTCTTTGCAGCAGAATGGCATATCGTTGACGGACTACATTTCCCAGCTTCCTGTCAAGCAGCCAGCATGGGCTGGGTAGAGGTATGCCTGCTTGCAGATGCACATTATCCCTGAACATCGGAGAGAGCAGGTTCCTCTTCTCTCCTCTCGACACTTCCATCCACATTTGCAGTTCTCCTATAATATTGCATCGGACCCAGACTGTGCTTCAAGGCAAAGGGTGCATTACGCTGCTTTGAATTCTTATTCCTCTGTCTCAGCGTTTCAGTAGATGTTACACAGTTAAAAAGCACTCCTCACTTACTGCTTGTATTTGTCAAAAGCTACTTGAACAAGGAAAGGACCTCTTTGCTATTTGAGGCTTAAGCAAAAGAGAGAACTTGAGGGTTGAATAAGAATGAAGACTGTGTCTCTGCCCTAGATTAGACATGGAGTTATGTTGATTTGTTAATGTTTTTGCAAAAATTGTTTGACTTAATTTATCTAACCAGGAACCTCTGCCCTGAAGCTCTGTGTAATTAAAACATCCTCTAAGTATGTACATTTAGTTGGGTGAAGTTTCTGTTTGACATTTTCAAGGTGAAAGTTCTAACAGTGCCTTCGCCAAAGGAGAATCTAAATGGACTAAAGGGATGAAGAGATGCCTAATATTATTCACCCTGAAAGAGAAAAGACTGAAATAGTGCTGGCACCGTTTCAGAGCATAGTTAATTATACCTCTCATCAGGCAAGGAAGGGGGTCTAGTTTAGCAAGAAGAATGCGTGTAGAAACAAAATTACTCATCTTCTAGGTGAATGTAATTTGTAATAAGAAATATAGATTACATCTAAGTACTAGGATAACACCAAGAGACGGAAAAATAATTCAACTTGTACTATTCCTTGTTCCAGGTCTCCTTCCCTGTTATACCCACACCAACATCCTTTCCCTCGGTTGATCACGCTAATTTTCTGTGTCTTAACGGTTATCAGAATTGGAGCGGTTGAGAGGTGGACCTATCTGAGCATTGCACTGATCCAGAGGAGCCTTTGCCCTGACAGAGTAACATGCCCATAAATCGTGCTCCTCCTGGTTAGTGTGTATGGTCAGGATGGCTACCTTGGATGATATATTACAAGCTTTGGCAGTAGTAAAGCAGTTGACTTTGTCTCGTGCTGAAATGACTGTCTTAAGAGAAGAGTAAAGAGTCAACATCAAAATACTTTTGATGTTCCTTCGGGAAGATATTCTTTATGGACCTCAAAGGGGGCTAGAGCTGTCTCAGATCTTAGTTTCAGTTCCACCTCTCATACATCTAGCAACTCCTGAGAGATAACTGGGTGATTCTAACAAGATTCCGATGTTTCTCTCCCCAATTCTATTACATTTCTCTTGTCGGCCATCAGCCTTTCAAATTAACCACTCTAGAGTAGATGTTGCTATTTTGCATCTGAATGGAGATGCTGCCACCTGGAAGGTCCCTCTGGTACATTGTAATGACCCCCTTCTGTCAGATTTGAATGAGTTCTGAAAGGAATTTGAAAATGTTTTTGATTGGCGATCTCTCACGTTTAGTGGAGATAAGGAGTTATTGGAACTATGCCAGGGAAAGAATGATTTTATCACTTATTTATAAACCTTTATTTGGCTTAGTAGTAAACAATCTCTTGGACAGCTGAGAAGAGAATGGCTTTGTTTTCACCAAGGGCTTGAAGATGATTTAAAGGATGCCTTGGCCCAAACTGATCCACAACCCAGGACCTGCATGGATTTGATTAATCTAACTTTATGCCTAGATCATAGACTTATGACAGGGCAGTGACTAAAAGAAAGTCGGAGAGAAGTTACCCTCATGCAGAGAAGAACAGAAGCTCTATTCTAGGTAGTGAACAGTGATCCGAATCCCTGGAGATTGGTGTGATTAGGTCTCCTCCTTCTAAAGGAGAAAAAGACGCTTGTGCACAAAACGGACAGTGCCTTTATTGTGGAAGGACCGCCATTTTGTTCGGAGGTGTCCTATAAAACCTAAAACAAAACCCTGGCTAGGTGTCACAAACAAGGTAGCGTTTTCTTCCCTTGAGCAGTCAGAAAACTCCCCATCTCAGATCTTAAAGAAGGGATGGGTCTGGGCTCTTCGAGTGTCCCTTCCTTAACAATGAGTTCTGAGGGAACAATATTCTTACACTTAAACATTGAGCTAACTTTGCAGATAGATAATGCTCAGCATCACATTGTGGCTATGATATACTTCGGAGCCACAGGAAACTTTGTGGATCATGTTATGGCCACAAAATACGGAATCACTAGGTTAGAAAAAACAGTCCAAGGAAATGTTCAGGCATTGAATGGCAAACCCTTAGCATTGGGGCTATTGCCGAACACACTATCCCTGTTTCGTTAGAACTGAGGTAGAATGTCAAATAGAAGAAATCCAATTCAACATTATTGATGCCCCTGAATATGGTGTCATCTTAAGCATGCCTGGGTTATGGAAACATAGTCCAGTTATTGCTTGGAAGAAGAAGACAATTCTCTTTTAGTTTTCAAAGTTTCTCACTAACTGTATAAAACACAAATCCTAGTCCACATTAGCTCTGGTGTCCATACTCTGTATTGGCAAAGCTGCAGAGAAGGTAATCCGGTTACCGAAAACCTATTTACACCTTCATGATATATTCAGTGAGGAACAGGCAGAGGTTCTTCCCTCACATAGACTGTACAAGTGTGGTGTTATGATGTAACCACATGGATGTACCCTGGCAAAAATAATATCACATCAGAATCGTGGGAAAGAATCACACATCACACAGCTTTGTTTCTCTACTTAAAACTGTACCCTATTTGTACACTCAAATAACTATACTTAACTGCCTGGATAAACACCCTTTGTTTAATGTCACATAACTACTTTAAGTTGAGTTCAGAACACAGTTAAACAAACATCTCTTCCCTGCAAGCACAAGAAGCCTCGCACCTAGAACGTTTTTAAGAGTCTTTTATGACTAAAAACCATGACAGTGTTTCAGCTCACTGCTCCTCATCAGGGCAGGAAGCTGGCTGCAGATGGGGAGGGTCAGGTAGCAGGCAGCATCCGGTGTAATTCAGGATCAGGAGTTAGACAACAGTGCCAAAATGCAGCTAATAAAGAGTCTTTAATGAAAACAGAAATATATTCTGGTGAATTTGGTAATCCTGAGAGGAAAACCATGTAAATAGCATTAAATATACTGAAATTCACCATGTTGTACCCAAACATCTTGAAACATGATTTAACATTTAAGTATACCTCAGTAAAGAACACTCTCATCTCATGCTAACACTGCAGAAACACAACAAAAAGGCTCCACTCGTTACCTATCTTCGATAAAAAAATATTTGCCATCGGGCTAGCACGTTTTGTATGCACGGTGCTCACAAATGTGGTGTTCTGCTATTCATGGCTCTGATTCCCATCAAGGCTGACTAAGACTTGTGAGGTCAGCACAATTAGTATCATAAATTGGTAAATTGCTACACTTGTCTTCCATGGCTCTTAAAAATAGGAGAAGTACGCAGATAAATCACTATATACAAGAAAAACATGTATGCCCTGCCTCCCTTCATTCTTAGTTACTGCCCAAGGCTTGCGCATATTGCTCCTTTCTCCTCAGTGGCAAAGCTCATTTAAAGTGTGCTTGTTTACTATTTTTCTTTTTTTATATTACATTAAAACATGATTATTTATTTTGCTTTCATCTCAGGTGCCCACTGGTGGTATATTTTCTGTCTCCTTTTTCCAGTTGTTATCATTAAATGTATAAGTGTCATTTGATAACTTCTTTGTATATTATAAAAAAAAACGTTAAGATATAACATTGCAAAACGTTAAAACAATCAGTTAAAAGCTCCAGCGACTAAGTAATTACAAACAATTGACCAACACCTGGCTGTCTGCTTTGAATAAGGTCATCAAATTAAAATGACTTAATGACAAAACAAATGCTTTGCAGTATAAAGATTTCATATCACCTTCTACATACTATATTTCTAAAACAATGTCAATAATTAATACAGCAGCGAAAAGCATTAAGACCAATCGTTTGAAAGAATAATAATTCATGTAAGCGTCTGTATTAACTGAATTAAGTGGCTGATTACGGGTTTTGCGTACGGAAACATCCGTCTGCCAAACTCCTGGTGGGGAGATCCCCGTGGTGCTTGTGACCTCCCCGCCGGCCCCATTATGACTTTCCCACTCTGCGGAAACATAGTCCAGTTATTGCTTGGAAGAAGAAGACAATTCTCTTTTAGTTTTCAAAGTTTCTCACTAACTGTATAAAACACAAATCCTAGTCCACATTAGCTCTGGTGTCCATACTCTGTATTGGCAAAGCTGCAGAGAAGGTAATCCGGTTACCGAAAACCTATTTACACCTTCATGATATATTCAGTGAGGAACAGGCAGAGGTTCTTCCCTCACATAGGCTGTACAACTGTCAAATTAATTTAATTACAGGGGCTTTACTCCAAAGTTGTCGAATTTACACTGTGTCAAACCCTGAGACCAAACATCTGCGTGAATAGTTTGATAAATACACAGTGAAGGGTCGTATAAAATCATCAAAATCACCAGCTGTTTTTCCCGTTTTTCATCCCTGAGACCAATGAAGAGCTTTGCACCTGTATACATTACAGTGTGCTAAACAGAGAATTGGTACCCACTGCTCTTCCTCCCCATATTATTAGATCAGGTCAAAAACACTCGGATGTATACGAAGTTAGGCCTTAGAGGGGCTCATCACTTGGTGAGAATGCATGGGGGAGATAAATGAAAGACAATGCAAGGAGCAGGAGCGAGCGGTGCTCCTGTACCTTCGGTGACCAGCCCCAGTTCTCCAGCACTCTCAGAGCAAGTGGTGTATTATGTCCTGAATTCCGGTGCACTGCCCCAACTGGCATCCAGTGGCAGGCAGGGGACTGAGTAGCCAGGATCAGAGCACAGGGGAGAGCTGCTCCAACAGACATCTTGCTGTGTGCCACACTGCCACACTGAGTATCTCCGGTGAGGGTACAGGGGACCAGCACAAATTGGTGGGAAAAGCTGTAAGCTTAGGAGCCTCCACATAAGATGAGTCCCAGCACTCATAAAAGTGGCCCGCCAGGACTTGGTGCAGCTTGCAGTGATAGAGTACAAGGACTCCCGGGTCTTGCTGCAGTCCTCTCTGATTGTGATTGTGCTCATGCCTACCCACAAACTCCTATCAAATCTTTAGGTGTTTACTGGACTTTAGCTTGTGAAAGACTGTGCGCACTCATTTCAAAGACCTTGAACACTTGCTGTTTGTGGGTGGAGGCGGTGATCACACCCATTCAGTTGAGGAAAGGACGTCTTCCGAAAATGAGGATAAAAAAACTTAGAAAGTGCACTGTTGTAATGAAGCGGCAAGGAACGGGCAAAAAATAAAGAGAGGAAAGAAAAAGTCTGCACATATTGGCGCTTTAGAAGTCTTAAAATCCATACCTGAATTTTATACACCACGCCTAGCGACACCAGGAAATAAAATTTGTATACATCATAGCAGTCAAAAAGACTGATTCAGTGTTAAAGGATCTTCTGAATGCAGACATAAACAGCATCCACCTCTCTACTGCAATAATTAAACAGTAGATATCTACTGAAGTTGTTTCCATTCTCCTTTCACCAGTGGATTATACACTACCAGACATAAATTTGAACCAGCTACCACATACGGTAAGGGGTAAACCGTTGAAAGGGACAATAGATCTTTTTAATAGCACACCGAGCAATGTTACTGAGATTTAAGTTAACCTATCTCGTTCTCCAAACTTCCACCTACTATTGTAATTTCAACCGACAAATTATCATGTAATCATTTCTGAGTCCCTACAGGCTCTACAGAGGACACTTGAATCTATTTTAATACTAATAGAAAAGGCAACTCCTAACTCTGATCACACACTAGAAATCCAAACTGCAATATTAAAATCTTTAATGAATCCAAATGTTCACTTAATTATAGGACTTATGGCAATTGCCCATACAGGTGCCTTAAAAATATTTTACTGTTCCTCCGACATTTTAAAACCATCTTAGATATCTAGTGGCGAAGATAACTACTATTCTATCTTATGTCCTTGAATATACTCCCATAAGGAAATGGTCTGTTTTCAATTTATTTGATGATAATCTTGTTCTGGAGATAATATCCCTAAGTCAAGCAATTCCCGTCCAAGCATTACAGTTGGAGCTCTCCCTTCTTAGTGCCTTCTTCAGATCTTTGGTGAACATGGCATGATTACATGGGCCTACAATTTATTACACACACCAAAAGGTACCTCAAGAGACCTCCTAAGACACAAAACATTTAATGGAAAAGTAGGAGTTTTTATCTTAAGATTGTACTAGCACAATTCCAGTGCACTAATGCCCACTTACAGTTGTCGACACAAGCACAACTCAAATTGTTTCCAAAGAATACAATGGCCAGACCAAGCTTCACCAGTGATATTACACATTGCTCTCTGTTAGAAACATACAAAACCTATTTTGACAGTATATCCTTCAAACAGAATTAAGAATACCTTACGTTTTCTTTGGAGCATAGTACTAGGTGATTTTTAATCATGGTAACATTGCGCATTATATCACTCACTAATCTCAAAAAGTACTGGTCTGACAAAGGAGATAAGTCTGTAGCGTGTAAACTTGTCATTGTTTGTCCCAGTTCCCCAGTGAAGAAGGCCAGGAATTGTTTTCTAAAACCTTTGTGTTTTAAATATAACATATTCAAAATCAATGATCTGATTGCCTTTTTACCTCTGTATTAATAGCAATGTTTTTTTTTATGACTGTCAGGTTATTTTCCTGTCTTTTTCTTTTAATCATATTATTTATAATTGTATATATTGTTGATCTCCGATTAGATCTATATCAATAAAATTGGATTGAATTGGAAGACAGCCTTCAAAATCCACTTTGGACTCTTATAATACATAGTCAAGCCATTTGGGCTATGTAATGCCTCAGTGGCATTCCAGTTTTTCCTCAACAATGTCATGAACGATTATTTAGATCACCATGTCATTGTAAATATTGATGACATTTTTATCTATTCTGAGGAAGAAGTCACTCACATGGAACATGTTACCGCAATACTGTTGGGTCTGAGAAAGCATAATCTGTTTTGCAAATTGAGTAACTGTGTATTTCATGTTCGTAAGTGGAATTCTTGGGGATGATTCTAACACCAGCAGGCATGTAAATGACAGAGCAAAAAGTGAAAGCGGTTCAGGATTGGCCGGTTCCTAAAAGCATTTGAGATGTACAATGCTTTTTAGGATTTGCAAACTAATACTGTCAATTTATCAATCACTTCTCTCATGTAGTGGTGCCAATTACACATTTACTATGAAAAGAAGTTACTTTAATTTGGACTCCAGATGCAGAGGAGGCTTTCGTCTTCTTAAAAGAGCCTTTAAATCAGCTTTGATTTTGGTAAACCCAAGCCGTGAGGAACCTTTTAGAGTAGAGGCAGATGCTTTGATGTTGCAATTGGGGCCACTCTATCTCAACATGACATACATACTGGTCAACTCCATCCCATATCTTTCATGTCCAGAAAACTGATCTCTGCTGACCTTCATTACAATGTGGCAGAGAAAGAACTATTATTCATCAAGGGAGCCTTTAAGGATTGGAGGCATTACCTTTTGGGAGTTAAACATAGAGTGGCATTGTACACCGACCATCAAAACCTTCTTTAAAATCTGCTCATCAACTTTCAGCTAGACAGCGGAGATGTATGCAGTTTCTTGTGGAGTATGATTTCATAGTGACTTTTCAGCCTGAATATGATACTAGAAAAGCGGACGCTTTATCACATTGAGGTTCAAATGGTAAAAAACAGGAGAAATCCTTACAATCTATCATTTACCCAGACAGAGTTTTATGTGTTCCCAAGATTGAAAACTTCTTAGACTCTATAAAGATGAACTCTTCCCCAACATGTTGGGGGGAGTGGGTCTCATCAGATTCTTGTTAAAAACACCATCAAGGTCTACTGTTCCACGGATCCAGACTATTCCTTCCCACTAAGGCTCCACAATGACAGGCTTACAAATGGTGTCATGAAGCAGTCGAAGCAGGTTATCCAGGAGTGGAGAAACTCTTGAACTGCTCAAATGGCACTTTTAGTGAGATTCCATCAGGAAAGATGTGCAAACATGGATTAAGGAAGGTAACACCTGTGCTTGAGCAAAGTCTGATCATTCTGGGCACAAAGGACTTTTGCAACCTTTACCACCCCAACCACCCTGGAAACACATTAGATTTGATTTTGTCATTGGATTATCATGGGATCAAGGGCAATTGGCAATTCTGGTAGTAACTGTCAGTCTAACAAAATTGGGTCATTTTATCCCCTGTAAAACGTTACCCATGGCTAGTCAGTTGGCCCATCTGTTGTCAACGTGTGTAGTGCATTTGCATGGCTTATCAGAAACAATTCTGTCCGATGGAGGTCCACAGTTTTCAGCTACGTTTTGGCACATTTGGTACAAAGCACTATGGATTTCCTCTGATTTATCTACTAGTGGCCATCCGCAGAAGGATGGACAAACAATGTATGAACTAAACTTTAAGCACTACTTGTTTTGTTATGCCTCAGAGGCCACTGAGTCTTGGGTACAGACACTAAGGCTTGCTTAAATAGTGTATAATAATGCCTCACTGAGATCTACTGGAACGTCTCCATTTTATGCCAGGTATCGCTAAAAATTGTGATTCCCTAAAATTGCACTGCAATGCCTTTCATACATTGTGAAAAGCGATTTTGCATTCACAAACGGTTTTGTAATTCACACTGTTTGCAAATGCAAAACATCTTGATACATCTAGCCCAAGATTCGGACCAACCACAATTTGCATTAATCCAGTTTTCCATAGCAGCCTATTGAAACCAGCAGCAACTTCCAGGTATCAAACTCCATCGCTGATTTTTAAGGTGGATTAATGGAAATATGAGCTACAGTGTATTTAGTGTTGTGGAAAAGCTATTCTGCATAAAATGACATTCATGCTCCTGCTTTACTTCATTCCTTTAACGAAAACTCCTATAGAAACCAGCACTGAAGGGGCACCGGTGAGTGGGGACATACAGTCAGGTCTGCATCAGCGGCAACATTCTGGGCACCTTCCTAATCCAGATAGTTTGTAGCATTTACCTCTTTACCTTTAACCTTCATAATTCAGAAGGTGTAATTGTCCTTGTGCTTATTGCCTATATAGCACATTTTAACATACTGTTGACCTAACATACAAATGTTATGTGTGCTTGTTGTTTTTATACATTTTGTTCTGTTGCGGAAGAATGCATATTATTCAGGGACTACATGTCCCAGCTTCCTGTGCTTCCTTTTTGGACGTGTCATAGGTATATAGAGGAGCCCGCCTGCTGATGCACGTTATCCCGAAATATCAGAGACCTCAAGTTCTTCCCTCTTTTACCTTTCCCCCTCTTATCTTTCCCGCTCCATCTGCAGTTCGCCCCTACGTTTTGCATGTGACCCAGATTGCTTCAAGCTAAAGAGCGCATTCCGCCCCTTGGAATTATTTTTCCTTTTCTCAGCATTTTAGAACTCTTCATACTGTTCAAGAAACACTCCTGGCATCCCGCTCATATTTCATTAGTTAAAAGCTACTCGAACACGGAAAAAAGCTCTTCAATATTTGAAATCAAAGCAAAAGAGAGAACTCGAGTTTGAATAAGAATTGAGACAGTGATACTGCCCTAAATTAAGCATGTTGATTTGTTAATGTTTTTGCAAAAATTGGACATTGTTTATCTAATCCGGAAACGCCGCACTGACGCTTTGTGCAATTAAAACGTCTTCTGAGTGCCTACAGTTAGTTTGGTGAAGTTTCTATTTGACATTTACAAGGTGAAAGTTCCACCAGTTTCTTCGTCCAAGGAGAATCTGAATAGACATAAGGGATGAAGAGAGGCCTAATATTATCCGCAGTGAAAGCAGACAAAGACTGAAATTGTTCTGGCACTGTTTCAGAGCAGAGTTAATTGTCCCTTTCATCAGGCAAGGATGGGAGTGTAATAGTTTTATAGAAGCAGAATTACTCTTCTAGGTAAATGTCATATGTAATAAACAATATAGATTACATCTAAGTGGAAGGAAAACACCTAGAGACCATATAGAATTCAGTTTATATTATTCTTTGTTCCAGGTTTCCTTCCCTGCTGTTTCCACCCCAACACCCTTTCCCTCGCTAACCTTCTGTGCCTTAATGGCTATCAGAATTGGAGCTGTTGAGGGGTGGACCTATTTGAGCATCACCCTGATCCTGAGGAGCCTTTGTCCTTTGCCTTAACAATAACATACAAATACAATTTTGACCCAAAAGTGCTCTGAAAACTAGGAGGACCAACCTTCACGCTTATCCGCATGAGGTGCATCGCCAGCCGAGTTGACTTTGTGGCTCCTCTCATTACGATTTTCTCTAAAGCATCATATCCTTTATGCCTGTCCTTCGCCAAAGGGGTATCTGGCCTTACGGAACTGTCTTTACCTACTTTACCTTCTCAGACACTTTTTCTCATAATTTCTTCTAGATCCGAAGGTAGGTGCTGACCGGGCCTAATCCAGTTCTTGTATGCGAACAGCGCTCCATCAGACGGCTATTTTTTTCACCTTTCACCCGAAAGTGTCTGATTATATGTCCCTGATTAGTGCTTTGAACTTCTAGGTGCTAATTGTTACAAAAAACGTTAAAAATTCATAACTCTGGTAATACTGTTTTTCTAAATTGTTTGGGATTTTTCTTGTGTTGTGTTTTCACTTCATTACTGTTTGTGTACTGCCTAAATACTTTATACAGTGCTTCGAAGTTAAGTCTGGCTGCCTTTTTTATGTCAAGCTGACCGGAGTTAAGCACAGAGTAATTTAGTGACTTTTTTTTGGTTCATCCTGTAAGGGATTGTGGCTGTTCCTTGACCAGGGCTCACACACCAGTCAACCAACAACCCAATTTCTCACATTGGTGATCAGTGGTGTGGATCAGGACTTGTGCTTATGCAGTACCAAACCGTGATTTGTGTTACACAATACCCCAGATAAATAATTTGACATCAGAGTGATCCCTTTTTAAATTCTTCGTTAGTTTTGCACTGACTATTTTCTTCCTTTTCTACTTTTGGGTAGACTAACCTTCTATTTTTGCACCATAGAGATGAATCTGTGCAACTTCGACACCCTCAGCAGGGCTGAGCTGCTGAATCTCTAAAAGCAGAAAGGGCTAAAAGCTGACAAGAGGGCTGCCAAACTGGATCTCCAGGTAGCTTTAAGGGTATTTAAGGAGGTGCAGAGTTGGTAAACCACCCCAGGAGAGGAGGACATGGAAGTCAGTGAGGAGGAGGGGTCGCAACCCAGGGTCTAAAGCTGCCAGGAGAGTTCAACCCAACCCCAACAGATGCCCAGGATGGGGCATGGAGCAGTGCGTCTGTCAGGGGCCTTACCCAGAGGAGCCGGAGGACAAGCAAGAGAAGAGGAAGCTCAAGCTTGAGCTGAAGCCTGCGAAGAGGATGGCCAATGAGATGAGTTGAGACTCAGACTTTAGAATTAAACAGATTAAGGGGGTGATTCTAACTCGGTGATCCGCCCGCCGAAGTTCCCCCACCAAAATACCGCTCCGCGGTCGAAAGACCGCTGAGGGTATTTTGGGATTTGCCCTGGGCTGGCGGGCGGCCGCCAAAAGGCCGCCCGCCAGCCCAGGGCAAATCAACCTTCCTACTAAGATGCCGGCTCAGAATTGAGCCGGCGGAGTGGGAAGGTGCGACGGGTGCAGTTGCACCCGTCGCGTATTTCAGTGTCTGCTAGGCAGACACTGAAATACTTTGTGGGGCCCTCTTACGGGGGCCCCTGCCGTGCCCATGCAGGGGCCCCCAGGGGCCCCGCGGCACCCCCTACCGCCATCCTGTTCCTGGCGGGCGAACCGCCAGGAACAGGATGGCGGTAGGGGGTGTCAGAATCCCCCATGGCGGCGCAGCAAGCTGCGCCGCCATGGGGGATTCTAAGGGCAGCGGTAAACCGGCGGGAGACCGCCGGTTTACCCTTTCTGACCGCGGCCAAACCGCCGCGGTCAGAATGCCCTGCGGGGCACCGCCGGTCTGTCGGCGGTGCTCCCGCCGACCCTGGCCCCGGCGGTCTGAGACCGCCGGGGTTAGAATGAGGGCCTAAGTCTAGCAGTATTGGTGGTAGCGTACCATCAGTGCACAGTGGCCCTGATGTCCAGTTATGTGATTAGAGATTAGATAGGGGACTGTTTCTCAGCATACGAGGTAGCTCTGGGGGCACACAAGGTACCATAGGAGTACGTGGGGTGTAGCTTGTCGGGGTACATGCCCACTGTGCGGAGGAACACACTTCTCACCCCGGAGATTGATGATCATACCAAGTTTTCTCCATGAAGGCAATTCTTCTTTCAAATTTCGGGCTGACCCCTGAGAAATACCATCAGAGGTTCAGGGACAGCCACAAACTCCCAAACCAGTCCTGGGTGGACTTCTTAGATTGTTCCAGCAAGGCACTCAAAGGCTGGTGGAGGGGCAACAAAGTAGATGGCTTTATTGGGCTGTACAGCCTAATTTTGAGAGAGCACATGCTTAATATCTGCTTTACAGAGCTACGCCAACACCTGATGGACAGTTAACTGACTGACCCCAGGAAGCTTGCTGAGGAGGCAGACATCTGTGTCAGCAACAAACTGTTCAAGAAGGTATCTGGGGGAGCTCCCAAAACAGTGTTCAGGATTCCCGCCAGATGAAAGAAGGGGGAGATGTTAAAGAGTTCTATCAAGGCCCCCAAAATAGTTCTTAGGGCAAAGGGTCCCAAATCCCAATCTGGCCACTAGAAGAAAGGCACCTCTGATGAGAATCATGGTAAGTCTGTCCCCCGGGGCAATGAGTGTTATGAGTTTGGGCACATGTCTTATCCAGGTGATTAATTGACACCTGATCTGATCGATATAAGTCAATAAGGACGCTCAATGAAGGACCACACACCAATAATGCACACAAATTAGCTTTAATAGAATGTTCAGTGAAATATATGCGTTTGACACACCAACAGAGTAGAATGAAAATAGCAATAAAATATCTATTTATATGTATGCAAAGAGTTCACCAATATGGCTTCACTGTACGATACTGCATTAATAATTGACTGCCTACGAATTGCATATTCAGCTACTGCTTCACATTCACATTGAGACATTCAAGAAAGATCAAATATAAATGAGCAGAATACATCAGATTAAAGACATAGTGCTAGTATGTTAATCAATCAGAATAAAGCAGCGAAACAAAGGCCTTTCATCCCTGGGTGTAACTTAACGTTATCCAGAATGCTGGGAAGCCCTCTCCCGCCTGCTCGAACCTCTCTCTCCCTCGAGCGTTGCAGTCTAAGAACAGCACAGCCAGGGAGGCAGTGATGTGGGCGATGGCAACTTGCACACCTCCATCTGCGAGCTTCAATTCCCCCACCTGTGCTTCGGTGCTTAAATAACCTGAAGTTTGGACTCTATTCTTTTCTCGCATTTGCTAGCTCTGTTATCAGTACACGTCCCTTGGCTGCCATGTTGTTCACTAGTCATTATTTTTCTGGCCTTTTCCTGGACTCCCTTTCTCAGGGTTAGAGCGACCTTCGCTTGTCTCTCCCCCACACTTCCTGCTTCTTGCACATGCAGACTGTGGATAATTTTATCTATGGAATGTTGGAAAACAAGCTTGAAAGCGACATCGTGGACTTTTCCACCTACGGTTCAGGTTTCTGCATGTATCACGTTCATCTACACTGCTCAGAATAATTAACCCTTCGCGTCACAATGCCTTTCGCACCTTTCCCTACACTGATCAGCACATCAAGGGTGATTCCAAGAGTCCCAAGTGCGCACAGCCCATGAGTGGAGTGAAGTCCCCGGGATTGGCCTTTGTAGTGCTTGGAGAGGAGATGGCCCCAGTTAGTCAGTCCCTGGGTGACAAGGAGATGGTGACCAAAGCCCCCATGCCTGCCAATAATTCCAAGTATAAGCAGTGGGTCACCATCAATGGGCATGGGGTGTAGGCTCTGAAGGATACAGAAGTCAGCATGACTACTGTAAGGTGTCATTTGGTGTCCTGGGAGTACGTGATACCAAAAACATTCAACCAGGTTGTAGTGCCAGACCAATGGGATAGCCACTACCCTGTGGTTCTGATTCCCTTTGAATGGTGGTGATGGGGGGGTCAGGTCCTCTGAAAGTTGCAGTGAGCTCTGCTATGCCTGTGAACTGTCTGTTAGGGAATGATCTAGAGCACACTGCCTGGAAGAAAGTGGAGCTCAGGTCACACCTAGAAATGTGATGGGTATTGAGTGGGTCTGCATGACCGCTAGGTCCATGGCTTCCCAGGAGAGGAGTCAAGGAGGTCTGGTGCCTGGGAAATGGCTCATACAGCCTCCAAAAGTAGGGAGGGCAAGGGGTGTGGGAAACCAAACCCTGAAAGTCCCACTGTGAAGGTGGATGGGGAGCCGGGGACAGCTAGCCTGGAGCCTACTGGGGAGGACAGTGCCTCCTATGGTGACTTGTCTGAGGTTTCTTGATGGCAAGGAGAAGGAGGACCCACCAGGGAGGAGTTATGTAAGGCACAGATGGAGTGCCCAACCCTAGAGGACATGAGGCAGGAAGCTGAAGCCCATGCAGCTGGTGATACCTCTGGAGATAGCCTTAGATACAGGGAGAAATACCTCCTATATAATGAGCCTAAGGCACCTGTGCATAAGGCTCCACATGTGTTGGTAGGCCTCCAATGTTACAGGGCCATTCTAAAGGGACTGGGTCATGAGATACCCTTGGCAGGACATCTGGGGCAGGATAATACCTTTGCCAGACTAGTCTTGCACTTCTATTGGCCCTGGATAAAGGTCTTCTCAGACACATTCTTTAGGTACTGCCTGACCTGCCAGGCCAGTAGGAAGACAGGGAAAAACGCTGAAAGCTCCTTTCACTGGCACACACTTTGAAAGGGTGGACATGGACATTTTAGTACCCTTGGACCCCAAGACAGCCTTAGGCAACAGGTTTATCCTGGTCTCTGTGGACCATGCCACCTGATACCAAGATGCCATATCTCTGAGGACTGTAACTTCACCTGCAGTCCCTTAGGGCCTTGATGGGGATTTTCACCAGAGTAGGTTCTCCCCAAAAATTGATATCTGAAAGGGACACAAACTTCATGTCTGCAAACATGAAGTCAATGTGGAAGGAGTTTGCTGTAACTTACAAGTTCTCCACCCCCTACCACCCACAAACAAATAAGCCTGTTGAAAGATTTAACAAGACCCTGAAAGGCATGATTATAGGCCTGCCTGAGCCCATGAGGCAGATGTGGGATGTCATGGTACCATGTCTGCAGTTTGCCTAAAGGGAGATGTCCCAGAAAGGAGTTAGGATTTAGTCCATTTGAGCTTCTGTATGGTGACCCTGCTAGAGGACCTCTCAGTCTCAGTCTGGTTAAGGAGGGGTTTGAGCAAATTCCCTAGAAACACCCTCTGCCCCGCCCTCAGGATGTTGTCATCTAAAAGCTAGCCCTCAGAAACCAGATGGCCAAGGTCTGAAAGAAAGCTTCTAAGAACTTGGAGGCTAGCGAAGACGTTAGGAAGCAGTGGTTTGACCAGATCGTTTTCTCTGTGGAATTTAAGCCTGGGCACAAAGTGTGGGTAATGGAGCCTGTGGAGCCAAGGGCTCTCAAGACCCCAGACACACTTTAAGGGTCCTTCGTATCAACTGTCTCAAGCCACACTATTAGAGGTCTGAGGTGACCATGCTATGGGTGTCAGATGATGGGAAGGAGAAGGAGAGTGATCCTCTCCCCGACTTCCTGTCATCAAAAGAGAAAGATGGGTCAGTGGAGGGTGTCAACCTCTCCCTTACCCTGACCCTGACCCCAGATCAGCAGAGAGACTGTCACCAGTTAATGGCCAGTTGCCTCTCTGTTTCCCTTCACTCCTGGACTTACACATCTGTGTACCCATGATATAGACACTAGAGACAGCCCCCATCAAAAACAAGATTTTCAGGCTGTCTAATAAAGTGAGGGCCAGCATCAAGGAGGAGGACTCTCAGGTGATGGAGCTAGGGATGATTGAGCCCTCCAGTAGCCTCTTTTCCAGCCCTGTGGTGCTATCAAAAGCTACCCTATTATGCTGCCCTACTTCTGTGTGGATTAAAAGAGGGCTCAATTCAGTTACCAAAACTGATGCTTACCCCATCCCCAAAGCACTTGAGATCATTGACAGATTAGGGGCTGCCAAGTTTCGGAGTACCTTTGATTTAACTTCAGGGTATTAGTAGATTGGCCTAAAGGGGCTAAGGAGAGATCAGTCTTTTCTACTCCAGAAGGCCACTTTCAGTTTAAAGTGATACCCTTTGGGCTGAAAAATGCCCCGGTCACCTTCCAGAGGCAGAGGTTGGAACCAAGTCCTTGCCCTTATGGAGGACTTCAGTGCTGCTTACTTGGATGACATAGTTGTCTTTAGTAGCAGCTGGAAGGACTACCTTTTTCACCTGCAGGAAATGCTTCAGGCCCTGCAACACAAAGGCTTGACTATCAAAGCCAGTAAGTGCCATATAGGGCAGTGGTCTTTAGTGTACTTGGGACATGTTGTGGGGGAGGGTAAGGTGTAGGCCGTCCAAGTCAAAATAGAAACTATTATGGCCTGGAAGACCCCAAAAACTCAGAATGTGGTGAAGGCCTTACTGGGCCTCAAATGATATTACAGGAGGTTTGCCGAGGGATATGGCCCCATTGCTGCCCCCTTGACTGAACTAACTTCTAAGAAGGAGCCCAGGAACATAATCTGGACAGAGGCTTTCCAGAGAACCCTTGACTCCCTCCAACATGTGCTCAGTCCCAGTGCTCAATGCCACAGACCTTTCTAAGGATATTATATTCCATACAGATGCCTGAGAGTATGGTATAGGGACAGCTCTAATACAGTTCAATGAAGAAGACCCAGACCAACCTGGAGCTTTCATCTCTAAGAGGTCACTTCCCAGGGAATAGAGGTGGAGTGTCATTGAGAGGGAAGCCTTCGCTTTTGTCTGGGCACTGAAGAAGCTGAGACCATACTTGTTTAGGTCTCACTTCTGGATTCAGGCAGACCCCAGGCCCCTCAGGTGGGTAATGCAATTGAGGGGTAAGAATACAAACATGTTGAGGTGGTCCATCTTCCTATAGGAAATGGACTTTACAGTTGAACACAGACTATGCCAGACCACTCTAATGCTGATGGTCTCTCCAGGTTCTTCCCCATTTGTGATGAGAGTTTGGGTAGTTCTCCCTACTTTAAGCTAGGGGGCATCTGCTAGACCTGTCAGCCTTAAGGCGGCAGCCCCCCAAATGTTTTGCTTATTTACCTCTACATTTTGGTGAAATATGTTGTTGGCCTTAGGACTCTGCACTTTATCACTGCTAACTTATGCTAAAGTCCCTGTGTTCACCCCTCAAATATGCTTTGATTGGTATATACCTAATAGGCATATTTAATTTACTTATAAGTCCCTTGTAGAGTGGTATACCATAAACCCAGGACTGTACGTTAAATGCTACTAGTGGGCTCGCAGCCCTTATTGTGCCACCCACTTAAATAGCACCCTAAAACATGTCACAGCCTGCCATTGGAGCCTGAATGCAGTGTAGCTCTGCCATGTCGACGTGGCATTCAGACCCCCTTGCCAAGCCTTAAATTCCTCTTTTATTACATATGTCACCCCTAACATAGGCCCTAGGTAACCCTGTAGTGTCATTACAGCCAGCTTGTAGCCTGGGTAGGGGAGTCACAAAATTCCATGCACTCCAATGAACCTTTCCAGAAGCTTCTCTCACCTTCCAGAAGAAGGGCACCATGATGTTAAATAGAACCTTCAAACCCATTCTTCAGTTCACTGCTGGACCTGCGGAAGGACTCTCTGAGTACTTCCTGCTGTTGTGACCTGCTGTGCACCCTGCCAGACGGCTGCTGTACCTGGAATGACCGCTTTGCTGCCTGGAGCTTGGCTTGAACCCTCAGAGGCCAGCCATGCTGTTGCGCCCTGCATCTTAACCTGCACCCACAGCTACCAGAAGTGACTCCAAGGGGTAGTTTGCTAGCCTTCTGTTCACATCCAAGGGGGACATAAAAGGCTCCCATCATCTTGAACCCACATCTGGACCCAGCATGAGTGAGTCCTGAATTCTCAAGGGGTGTTCCAACAGTCATGGCCCCCTTGTTATAGTGCTAAATCTGAATAGATAGCCAAAAACCAAAACTTAGAACGTAGACAAATTTCGGTCCAAAACGGCTCTGAGAACCAGGAGTAGACTGGAACCAACCTGTTCACCTATCTGCCCGAGGTGCATCACCAGTTGGATTGAATATGCAGCCTCTCCCACTATGTTCTTCTCGGCAGCAGCAAATCCTTTTCAGCTGTCCTTCGCCAAAGGGGTATCCAAGCTTGTGGAACTGTCTTACAGTCCTCTGCCTCATCCTACTAGAGATTTTCAACTTCCATTTCGGGTACTAAGTCTGAACCTAGAAATCTCCACCCTGGCTTTGACCCAGGCCATCCAATGACAAAGCTC
The DNA here is from genome assembly GCF_031143425.1 of Pleurodeles waltl. NCBI lineage: Eukaryota > Metazoa > Chordata > Amphibia > Caudata > Salamandridae > Pleurodeles > Pleurodeles waltl. The sequence continues at coordinate 754,660,470 of NC_090449.1, read as the reverse complement.
CCTCTTCAGACACTACCACTCTTCCTATAGTCTTGCACGCTGAACATTACCTTTAAACTAGCCCGGGCCAAATTCTCTTCTTGTGTTCGAGCCATGTTCTATCGCCGTTGGCAGTATTTTTCTACGTTGACCTGATTACGCACAACCAGATGTCCATGATTGCCGCTTTGAACTTTTAGGTGCCAGTTTTCACTAAACAAAAGTTACAAATTTATGGCTTTGGTTCTACTGATTTAATTTCTGTCGTTTTGGTGTCAAATAACGTATTCATATTTACTCTATTTTTCTAAATAGGGTTGGGATTTTTTTTATGTTGTCTTTTCACTTTATTACTGTTTTTTTCTCCATTAATACTTTACACATTGGCTCTAAGGTAAGCCTTACTGCATTTGTGCCAAGCTAACCAGGGTTAAGCACGGGTTCATTTATTAACTTTTAATGGTTCACTCGTGAGGTGGATGGCTGTTGGGTAGTTGGCTGCCTGCGTTTGTGTGGTTTGGAAGAGGGGGTGACAGACACACTGGGAGAGGACACAGGGGACGTGTAAATGGTAGTGGGGGTGGTGACTGCACGTGTGCGGAGTGTTCTGGTGGGTGTGCTGGTGATGGACGTAGTGGCTGAAGATGTGCATGCAAGTGTGAGTGGAGACGTCACAGGGAAGGAGGAGGGAGACGAGGAGGAGGGGGACACAGAGGAGGCAGTGGCTGTTGGCATGTCTGCATGTGGATGTTGCTTGTGTGAATGCTTGTGTGATGTGTGGTGCTTATGTCTGGATGAGCTTCTCTTGGGTGTTGAGGTGTGTGCAGGCTGGTCTGATGGTGTGTCTGGGATAGGCAGAGGTACAGGGGAGTGGGACTGGGTTGAGGAAGTTGGAGGAGGGAGGCAGGAGACAGGGACAATGGCTGCCGTCAGTGCTGAGGCCAGAGCGTTGAACGATCGCTGATGGGCAGCCTGACCCGAATGAATGCCCTCCAGGTATGCATTACTCCGGTGCACCTCCCTTTCTACACCCTGGATGGCATTCAAAAGGGTAGACTGCCCAACAATGAGCGTCCTCAGGAGGTCAATGACCTCCTCACTGAGGGCAGCAGGGGTAACTGGGGCAGGGCCTGAGGTGCCTGGGGCGAAGGAGATGCCCACCTTCCTGGGTGAGCGGGCACGGGGCGAAGGCTGAGGGGCTGCTGGGAGGGCGGAGCTGGCACGCTGGGTGGCGGCTGTACCTGTTGTTGCGGTGGGCACGGATGTTGCCGCCACCACAAGGGAGCTCCCTTCCGAGGACGTGTCTGTGTCGCTGTTGTCACCACGTGTCCCCGCTGTGGAGCTCCCCTCGCCCTCCGTCTCACTGGTGAAATCAGAGTCAGTTGCATGGCCCTCCATGGCCATGTGAGATGCAGCTCCCTCGTGCTCCGATGCCACTTCTCCTCCGCCTGATGATGCTAATGCACATGAACATCCCCCACATGAACAGGAAGACCACAAAAAAGGGGAGGGGGAGAAAGAAAGACATGTTGAGTGCATGGATTACCGCTACCGTATTTGGAGAGGACAGACACAGAAGCCTCCTGCACTACGCCGCGCACTTGGGGTACACTACTCAATCCGTGGGACATGGCCAACAAGCCTATGGATGACTACTCCACACATAGGTGACACAGGGCCATGATTAGCTGTACTAGGCAACCTACAGAGGTGGGGGGCGGGGGTACAGGGCCATGTCTAACGGAGGGGCCTAGCCTACAGAAAACGCCCTGGACTAGGGATACCCACAGCCCTCCTCCCCCACCCAGACACCTCCAATGTGTGCAAAATCAGCAGAATGTGCTTGTACTCACCCCCTTGTATCTGCTGTGATGTCCTCACGCGCCCATCCAAATCGGGGTAGGCCACCGCCAGGATCCGGGACATCAGGGGGGTCAAAGCACGACTGGCACCCCTCCTACGTTGGGAGGCCATCCCCAGCAGAGCCTCCACGGTCTTCCTGCTCCCGCGGCGGATGTCCTCCCACCTCTTCCGGCAGTGGGTGCCCCGTCTGTTGTGGACCCCCAGGGTCCGGACGTCCTTGGCGATGGCACGCCAAATGTTGATTTTCTGATGGGCGCTGACCTAAGTGACATGTGCAGGGGGAGAAAATGAAACAAACATCACCTTCTGCATGCTCGATGTGAGTGGCCACCCATCCCCACCCTTGCCATGTGGCACATGCTCTCATCTTTCGTTTGATGCATGCCTGATTCGCTCCCCTCCCCACCATCTTTCATTCACCCCACTCAACCCAGGCATTGGCCACAAAGCATGGTCCCTGTGTACTTACCTGTTGGTCTGGAGGACCGTAGAGTAGCGCATTCTGGGGGAGGACCCCATCCACGAGTTTCTCCAATTCTTCAGAAGTGAAGGCAGGGGCCCTTTCCCCAGTCGCAGCAGCCATTGTCTCTTCCAGACCTAGGTCACAGCAGCACTTGCAGTATAGGTCCTCTCCTGTGGATGATCAGGTATCGAGTGATTAAGCAGATAGAAAATGGCGGTCACGCCCGCGGCGGTGCGTACCGCGACCGCCGGCGCACATCCTCATTGGCTCATGAAACCCATAGGGTTCATTGTTAACCAATGCGGCTTTGCGCCGCGGTCTTCGACCGCCTACCGCCACGGTGTGCCACGCCAGCGCATTGACCTCACATCCCACTGTCGCACTTCACAGGTCAGGCAGCCACCATTTCAAGGGCCCCCATATCTTAATTTCTACTGCGTCACACATACCTAGGCCTTGCATCAACACTCATACAAGCCATTCAATGCATTGAGAATCGTGTACTGTGCAAGCTGTGGGAACGTACCTGTGGGTTGATTGACTCTGTGCTCCATGTTGTCCTTCCTAGGCACCGTCCGCTGGGACTTGCGAGGAGATGGAGGAATCTTCCCGTGTACAGACCGCTGGTGGACCTGTCGACAATGGAAGAAAGACATGTCATACTGACATACAGGCTTGACAGAGCCACTATACAGGAACTGTGTGCCCAGCTGGAGCCAGACCTGATGTCACCCATCCGCCAACCCACAGGGATCCCCCCTCTAGTGCAGGTGCTGTCAGTACTCCATTTTTTGGCAAGTGGGTCATTTCAAACAACAGTGGCCATTTCATCAGGGATGTCTCAGCCTATGTTTTCCAAGGTGTTGTCCAGAGTGTTGTCTGCCCTGCTCAAACACATGCGGAGCTACATTGTTTTCCCTGAGGTGGGGGATTTGCCTACAGTGAAGGGTGACTTCTATGCCCTTGGACATATCCCCAACATCATAGGTGCCATTGATGGGACCCATGTGGCTTTGGTACCCCCCAGAGAAAGTGAACAGGTGTACAGGAACAGGAAAAGTTATCATTCCATGAATGTCCAGGTGGTCTGTTTGGCTGACCAGTACATCTCCCATGTAAATGCCAAGTTCCCTGGGTCAGTGCATGACGCGTACATCATGCGAAATAGCAGCATCCCTTACGTGATGGGACTACTTCAGAGACACCGTGTGTGGCTAATTGGTAACTCTGGTTACCCCAACCTGTCCTGGCTACTGACCCCAGTGAGGAATCCCAGGTCAAGGGCAGAGGAACGGTACAATGAGGCCCATGGGCGTACTAGGAGGGTGATCGAGCGGACTTTCGGCCTCCTGAAGGCCAGGTTTAAGTGCCTCCATATGACAGGTGGATCCCTAATGTACTCACCAAAGAAGGTGTGCCATATCATCGTGGCCTGCTGTATGCTTCACAACCTGGCTTTGCAATGCCAGGTGCCTTTCCTGCAGGAGGATGGTCCAGATGGTGGTGTTGTGGCAGCTGTGGAGCCTGCGGAGAGTGAAGAGGAGGAAGACGAAGAGGAAGACACAGACAACAGGGACACAGTAATACAGCAGTATTTTCAATGACATACAGGTAAGAATCAACACCGGCATTTTACATTTACTTAAAGTCTCCTGCCTCTCTACTGTCTGAGTTTCCCCCCAGTGTATGTTAACTGAGTTGTGACTTTCCCTTCCAATTTCAAATATGTGGGTCCCACTCCGTGACCTCTGCTTTGTTTCCCCATGGACTACAGCTGTGTGACAGTGGTATGTTGTCATCATAATGTAACTGGACATTTTGGCACGGTTCTGTGTAATACATTTGTTCAAAAATACAGGCAGACTCCAGATTATTTTTGTGCAATAAGTGTGTTTATTAAAGTGCTCAATTTTGGGTAATGGTTGCAATTCGGTGATGGGTGATGGTGGAGGAATGTCCATGGCAGAGTCCAGATTTTCAGTCTCACAGGTGCATTGTCCATATGCCTGTGGAAGGTGGAGCAGGGGCAGTTTAAGGTTGGACAGGGTGACAATGTGGGACAGTGGGATGACAATCGGGGGTATCCTTTCCTGGCGGGGGTCTTGGCATCCTACTCTGTCTTCTTCCTAGATCTCAGGCCCGCTTGGGGTGTGGTTCTCCTTCTGCAGGGGGTGGGGTTCTGGTGGCCTGTTGTTCTTGTGTCGGGGCCTCCTGTCCACTAGCGCCGGCAGAGGTGGTAGCCTGTTCTTGGTCCATGCTAGTGACAGGGGCCCTTTGTGGTGCCACATGGTCCCGCAATGTGCTGACAATCTGATTGAGAGCCACAACGATGGTGCCCATTGCGGAACTGATATTTCTGAGTTCTTCCCTGAACCCCATAAACTGTTCCTCCTGCAGTACCTGGATCTCCTGGAACCTGGCCAGGACCGTCGCCATCGTCTCCTGGGAGCGGTGGTATGCTCCCATGATGGAGGATAGGGCCTCGCGGAGAGTGGGTTCCCTTGGCCTGTCCTCCCCCTGTCGCACAGTAGCCCTCCCAGTTCCCCTGTTTCCCTGGGCCTCTGTCCCCTGGACCGTGTGCCCACTACCACTGCCCCCAGGTCCCTGTTGTTGTTGGGGTGGTGGGTTAACCTGGGTGCCCTGTAGTGGTGGACACACCGCTGATTGACGTGTCCTGGAGACAGAGGCATGGGCCCGCTGGGTGGGTGCTGTGCTGGTGTTCCCAGAGGGGGGTAGGTCTGCTGTGGCCTGTGGCTGTCTGAGGGGAACCGACTGTCCCGAGGTCCCCGATGGGCCGGGCTGGTCATCTGGGTCCAGGGAGACAGAGCTGCTGTCATCACTGTGGGCCTCTTCTGGGGATGGAATGGACATTTCTGGACCCTCCTGGGCGGTGTCGTGGCGTTCGGTTCCTGCAGGGCTATAAGAGTATGGTTATTGCTTCTGTGTGTGCCATAGCGTGCAATGGGTGGGTGCCCGTGTACCCGAGTGCTGGCATTCCTTTGTGGGTGCTGTTGTTACGGTGGTTTGGGGGGGATGGGTATGTGCAGTGGGCATGCTTAGGTGAGGAGTGTCCATGGTTTGTGGTCGCATGCAGGGCTTGGTGTTGGGATGGGTGGGTTGTGATGGTGAGACATTAGCGAGGACGATGTGTGATGGGGGTGGGGGGGAGGGTGGGGGTATGATTTGGCATGACGGTGGGTGGGGGGGATGAGCCTACTCCTGCGAGGCCCTCAGGGTGCAGGATCACCAAGACCTGTTCCTCCCATGTTGTGAATTCTGGGGGTTGAGGTGGGGGTCCGCCGCCAGTCTTCTGCACCGCGATGTTGTGTCTGGATACCATGGAACGCACCTTCCCCCGTAGGTCGTTCCACCGCTTCCTGATGTCGTCCCGATTTCGTGGATGCTGTCCCACAGCGTTGACCCTGTCCACTATTCTTTGCCATAGCTCCATCTTCCTGGCAATGGTGGTGTGCTGCACCTGTGCCCCGAAGAGCTGGGGCTCTACCCAAACTATTTCCTCCACCATGACCCTGAGTTCAGCGTCTGAAAACCTGGGGTGTCTTTGGGGTGCCATGGGGTGGTGTGGATGAGGTGTGGGGTGGCGTTTGTGGTGATGAGTGTGGTGGTGTGTGGTGTTTTGTGCGTGGATGTTGTGTGAGTGATGGTGTTATGGGCCTGTGAATGCTCTGTACTAGCTGGTGGTGTCTCTCTCTGGCCTTAGTCAATAAATGGTGGTCGTAGGGGTTTGTGGGTGATGTGGGTGTGTGTTTTATATTGTGTTGGGTGTGTGGGAGTGGTGTTTGTATGTGTATCAGGTGTGTGTGTTTCAAAATGACCAATGTGGCAGTGTTTTGGAGCTGTGTGTGTATTTTCACCGCGGCGGTGTGTACCGCCAATGGAATACCGCGGTTGAAAGACCGCCGCGTGGATTCGTGGGTCGGAATGGAATGGGCGTATTTCTGTTGGCGTGACGGTGGAGGTTTGGTCATCGCCAGTTTCTCGCTGCCCTTTGGTGTGGCAGACTTTTGTGGATGTCTGTATTTTGGCGGTTTGCCTGTTGTGGGTCAGAATGACTGTGGCGGTTTACCGCGACCGCGGCGGTGTTATGGCGGTCTTCTGTCTGGCGGTAAGCGCCTTTTACCGCCGAGGTTGGAATGACCCCCTTAGTATTAGGAAAGAACTCCAGGAGGAAGACTTCCTGCTGCAAATGGAAAGAGAAATTGATCTTTGGGACAAACCCAGGCCCAGACCGTAGAACCAGCCAATCCTTCAGAGTCAATATATGTAGATGCCAAGACTCAAGAGTCTTAAAGGGAGGATACTTCAATGCGTGAAGCACAATGAAATGATCCAAGAAAGGACAAATCCATAGGGGAGGAAGCCACAAGTTCCTAAACCCCTGAAAGTCTTTAACCACCAACTCCAAAGAGTCTGACAGATTATTCCCCGGAGTTCAGAAAGCAAGAATGGCAGCCCATCAAACCTTTCAAGTGGAAACACTTAAACCCAGAGCAAACCCCTCCTGAAGGAACTCTAGAATTTGGGACAGAGGAGCATGCACAGATCTGAAATTATGCGCTTCACATCATTTACCAAATGTATCCCAATGATGAGCATAGAAGTCTCGAGTAGACGATCTCCTACAGGCCTGAATAGATACCACCACAGAATCTGATACCCCTTGATACCCCCTCAAATCTTCCTGTTTTATTTTTTTGACACAAACGTTTTTGCATTTTGTTGAGGCACAAGCAAGACATACATAACAGGATAAGAGGTGCTTCTTCTAGTCAATAGATCATACATTATACCGCTGCATTACACATTATACTCCCGTACATGTACCCCACAGCGGTGAAAGGGGCAGTCCTATCTTTACATAGCTGTTGTAATGACCTGCATAGCTGTGGAAAACATGACAAACCACAATAGTGAAGAATAGGACCATCCTACCACATGAAAGATACTCAATAAGACAGAGTAACCTAATGACCCTCCCACCCCCACCTCCAAACTTTCTTTGGAACACAAAGCCATATGGATGCTAGTATAATTGTGGAAAATCACTTGTGGGGGGTGAAACACATATTGTCAACTATTATAAAGTGCTTATTTTGGATGTCATGGAGGTCCACTAAAATGTAACGAGACATCAAGGAGTAAAAGAATAAGGCAGCGGGGAAAGGGAGGTCATGGACATAGTACATGGAAAGCATATAAATTGGAGTTTGCAATGAGAGGGAAAGGATTCTGTCCAGTGATTTCCTCTTGAGATTTAAACGATCCAAGGATGTCTTACCACACCATAGCACTGGGGTGTTTACATAGGCCATGGTATTCTTCCCTGCCCAGTGCATAACTCTCTGCAGTGCTTTAATGCACTACGTTCTCTCTCCATTGAACAGAACTGTGAGCTATGGGGATTTTCACCATCTTGTCAGTAAATGTTTAGCCCATATAAGTGCTAGATTGATGAAACGTACCGTAACCTTGGAGCCCTTGGGCCTAGGGCAAATCCCCAGTAGGCAGTGTTCGGTGGTGCCCCAGTGTTCAGACCTTGTTAGGTCCTCCCAGATGCTCTAAATGGCTGTCCAGTATGGAAACAACACGGAGACAGGGAGGGACAGGCCCAGAGCATGTGTAACAAATCTGCATCTTCAGAAGGATGAGGGCAGTTGGAGGAGGCTTTGGGGAACATGGAGTGGATCTTCTGTGGTGTAAGGTAAGCTCTTTCTAGAAGTGAGAATTGTATCAATTTGAAACAGAAGTTGCGGAATATCTTCCTGGGGTGTTCAATGATGAAATTTCATTCCTTGTCATGTAGGACAACGGAAAGGACGTCCTCCCATTTGTTGTGCATGGAGTCCCGGGGGCAGCAAGTGTGAGCGCAGACTCCGGTACAGCCACTTGACTAGTTGCCAACTGTGGCACCAGATGTATATTGCATGAATACATTTGTGGTTGGCCGGTTCAGAGCTAAGCGGTGCCCAGTGGTCGCAAACATATTGAAGGATGCCAGTGTGTGTCAAGAAGAAAGTTCCCCTGCAGCCCATGAATTTGAATAAATTCTTGTTGGTTCATAAGATTGTGGTCTGCAAGAGTTCTACAATCGTAGTGGGTCCAGCCTATTCCCAGGACGATGATCTCCTTGCTGCTAGCATACCATGAGAGGTGAGTAGACCTCTAAGGGTGATACTCAGGGCATAGTGTGGGAGTGAGTTTGTGTAACGCAGAGCCATCTTCCAGTATGTGAGGGCAATCTTGAGTAGCAGAGGTTGCAGAGAGGGTGGCCTTATTCCCAGAAAATGCAGGGAATGTAGTTTACCAAGTGTAAGCATGTGCTGTGTATAGCCACGTTCAGTTGATTATGGCCTGCCAGCCAATAGGATATCCACTGCAGTTGCCTCACCAAGCAATAGGTTTTGAAGTTCCGGGGAGCCGATTCCACCAATACCAGACTACAATTGCATCTTGGGTAGGCACACTCTGGGGCATATTTAAGAAAAGTTGAGCTGCACTGTGTGCAGTGCCACTTTTCTTGCGCCCTTTACCACCCCCTATCGCCACCATGTGTGTGCTGTATTTAAAATACAGTGCAGCATGGAGCAGGGTAGGGGGCAATAGTGTAATTTTTTATGATGCTATTGTTGTACTCTGCAGGAGTAGTGCCAACAATTTGCCACTCCTGCAGGGTACATAGGTGTCCATTGTAAACAGTGGAGTGCCCTCTTAACGCCTGCTCTGACCAGGCGTTAAAAGTATGGAAAAGAATTGCACCATTTGTTTGACCCCCCTAATGGGGGAATGCCCCTTCTGCATACATTACACTTGGTGCAGGCATAATGTAGGGCAAAAGGTTACAAAGTAGCGCCACTTTATAAATATGGCATGGGGATTTTGGCCATCTAACGAAACATTAGTGTAAAAAAAATGACACTAATGTGTCGGTAGATGGCGCTAGGGGCTCTTAAATATGCTCCTCTGGGTCTCCTGGGGCCCCACACCAAGGTAATTAATAAAGAGTTGAGTACTTTGAAGAATGGTGCGGGTACGTGCACAGATAGGTTGACAAAATGATGCAACTGACGAGTCAGCAGGACCATTGTAGCTAGTTAGCTGTCCCACGACCAATAAGAGCAGGGTGATCCAGAATTCAATTTGCAACCTCAGGTGAGGTTATAGTCTTCATGAGGTTGCTGTCCAAGACATATTTCGGGTCACAATATATCTGTATACCTAAATATCAGAACATGTGGCAAGCTATTTGTGCAGTATCTGGAATGAAAGAAAGAGCATTCTCTTCAATGGTATTCACAAAGAAAAAGGCATGGGACTTGCCATAATTGACTCAGAGGCCCAATAGGCTGCCAAACCATTGAAGCACCCTGGATATAGGCAACCGGTCTGCCTGCAAATTTCAGATGTATAATATCATGTCATTGGCATACAGAGATATGGTATGCATGGTGGGTCCTATTGGGAACCCCCACTCTATTGCTGTTTATCTGATTTGTTGGGCTAAAGGTTCCAACGTCAACACATATAATTGTGGGGACAGTGAACAACCCTGTCTGGTGCCTGTTTTTGGCTGCATGCCTTGGTGTTGGAGGATGGGGCTGAGTCCGCAGCGCCGGGCCTGTTCAGAATGGTACCCGCAGAGCCTTGTGCAAGACCCTGATCTATTGCTCCGTGTTGCACCATCCCAATAGCCACCAGGTTGAAAAAACAGCCCAGGAAGGACAGAAATCAGACGTCCTCTACTGTGGGGCAGGGAAGTGCTGCCAGGTAGTACAGATGAAGGGGAATTCCAGGGCTTGGTGCCAGGGAGTTAGCAGAGTTCGAATGCCATCATTGGGAGTTAGCCACACCCCTTGTGGAGATTTATTTTAAGTTCCTACCTCTATTGTTTTGAATGGGATGGTGGAGTACCAGTGGTTGAACATATGCAGTGCTGGACTTACTACAAAAGTGTAAGTTACCACAAAAGTGTAGTTTGTGAATACCAAAAAGTAGCAAACTTACTCAAATGTGCAGTTAGTGAAGGAGGCCCAGAATATTTACACCTTTGTGACCCTGGTCCTGTTCGGAATCAGAACGGCTGCAGGGGAAGCAAAACTTGATGGGTCACTACAAATATCCAAATGAAAGCTCTGTTCCCCAAGGCAAAGTGGTATCGCATATATATATATATATATATATATATATATATATACCACTCTCAGTTCAATTTTATGGAACATAGTCACATGCCAGAAACCTGTTGTGTTCAGCAAAAACATATATAAAGAGCAGGTGGCAAGATCTCCCAAGAAAGCACATGATCCTTGTGGAGGAGATATCATTCATAAATAGAATTCTTGTCTCACTATTCTTCTAGAATCCTGCTTCTATTTGCCAGGTGTCAACACCAGAGCAGTACACGCTCTACTGGCGACAAAAATGCAAAAACCCAGCACTCTCAAAACAACGTAATTTAGGCATTGTGCTGATATGTTGTGGTTTAACCTTTTGCATTGCAGAGTTCAATCCTGAAAACTTATTTTGAATATGGCTACAAATACTGTTCCTTTGCAATGTATTGCTGCAGGTTTTCAGAGTGTGTTAGGGTGTGGCCCTTTTCCAGGGCCTTCCAGAGACTTACCCTGCAACATGCCTGGGCGTGGTTCTGGGCTGGGCCAAGACTCTATAAAAGAGAGCCAGCCCAGCTCCCAGTGCTCACTATTCAGAGGTCCCGGAGCTTCCTGAGCTCCTGTTCCAGCTGCCTATTTGGATTTTCCAGTCTTCTGCCCTTCATCCTTCATTGGTGATCATTGTTCCAGGCGGTAAGACGGTGGTTGGACTGTCCCGACACTGTTATTGAGAATTTTCATATTCTTGGTTTAATTCTTAAATGAGTAACAGATTACTTGCGCGCTACCATTTCTTGACATTTATATGGTAGTTTACAAATAGGCAAGACGCGCAATTGGTTTCATAAAGGTTTGACTTTGTTATTCATTGCGTGCTACCATTTCTTGACATTGGCATGGTGGCTTAAGAATCGGCAAGACGCGCAATTCGTTTTATGGTGTTTAAACATTGTTGTCCATTGCGCGCTACTATTTCTTGACATTTATGTGATGTTTTACGAATTGACAAGACGCGCAACTCGTTTCATGAGGATTTAACTTTGTTGTTCATTGCGCGCTACCATTTCTTGACATTTACATGGTGGCTTAAAAATCGGCAAAAGAAGCGCGATTTGTTTCATTGTACTTTGATCTTGTTATTTATTGTGAGCTGTTATTTCTTGACATTTACATCGGGTTTTACGAATTGGCAAGACGCGCGATTCGATTAATGATGATTTGACCTTGATATTCATTGCGTGTTACCATTTCTTGGTATTTTACATGGTGATACTCGAATCGGTAAGACGCATGATTTTCTCCTCGAGTTTATTTCATGTTGTTTATTGTATGCCACTATTCTAAGATGTTTATTATGCAATATTCGAGTTGACAAGTTAAGTGATTTGTTTCCTGAATCCATATCGTGTTATTCGTGGTGCACAATCCTTTTATGGTGTTTACTATACATATATATATATATCTGCAATATGCACAATTTGTGTTGAAACATTTTAAGAGTACACAGAAGGCCAGAGTTTCTAGATGCAATATTGTATGGTCCTAGTATACATTTTCAAAACAGGATTTATATGACTGGTTTAAAATTTAGTCAGAATGTTTTTCTGATTCTCATGTAAAGGAAAGTACTTGAATAAGAAAGTTTTCATTTAATTCATCTTGATTCCCCTATAGGTATCCGGCCAACTTGAAACTTAATCATTTTAAACTTAACTCTTAGATTGTTCATGTTTTCAGAGTGACTAGGCTTAGAATCATATTCATATTGTGTGTTCTAACCTTTTTCTTACTACAGGTCTCCTTCCCAGCTTTTCCCTTCCTAATCCCCTCTTCCCCTCAGTCTCTGTGATTTATCTATCAGAGTCTTGGAGCTGTTTAGTGGTGGACGTGTGGGGAACGTGCATAGACCCCGAGGATCTGGTGACTCTGACACCAGGTTTGAAAGATAGATTTTGCTTCTTTGAAATGTACAAACGCACAATCCTTGAATACCATTGCATTCTGGCCAACTTGTATCATGAACATTAGCAAACACACTCCTAGGTACTGGATGTTTTAAACCAATGCGAATCCACATCTATATCTCATTATTATAAGATATCAATACACTTTTGATCACATAGGTGAAATGAACAATACTGGAATGCATACAAATACGTCAGTATGATACAATTAGAAATACATTATATACATGATTAGGTTTTCACAACCCCACTTTTTCCGATTCAATAAAAAACATCCTCATAGTTGCCCCTTTTACAGTTTCCTTGTCACATTCCTTTGTATCTCAATTCATTTTTTTACACTTTTCTTAATGTTATATCTCTACTCATGTATGCTAAGAAAAGTGTTGAGGAGAGGAGTGTAACACTCAGTCTGTACAATAGCACAGACCCCTTTCGTTTTGGCTGCTAAAGAATAATCTAATACTATTCTATTTTGAATAAATATCAGCATCTAGCTAATTTGTCACTAACTCTAAAGTTGTTGCAGCAGAATAAGGTATTTCGTCAAAAAAATTCCCAAAATAAAGTAGAAAAGAACATATTGGTAGTTGAAATCGCCCATCTACCTCTTCTTTTCTTCTTTGTTCTAATGGATGACCATCCAAGTGCCATATATTAAGAACTGTGGATCCTAGATAACAAGTCCCAGTTCAGTATAAGGGTAGCCAAGGAAAGGATAGGCTTGTGACCAAATAAAATATGTATGACCTCCTTGTGAGTGATGCTTGTGGAACAACTGTCCATGGGGAAGATGATATTCAAAAGGAAGATGTCAGCACACTGTGGCAGTCTGTGCTTGTAATGGAATAGATGAAAGTGAGTGCAGTTATAACTGATGGATACTCTGATCAAAGAGTTGTTATCTCCCACATCAACAGGAATGTTTGTGCAAATCCAACAAGAAAAAGAACTAACTGTCCTCGTAAACATTTACAGCAATATCACATAGGAATTACCCCTACAGCCAGAGTAGTGTCTCTGCACAAGGGAAGGGTCAGTACAGTTCAGCCATGGGATAACTTCCAACTCTAAGATTCTATCCCACCGCCCAAAACAGAAATGAAGACCTCACTAACACCCTCTGTAAAGGCATTTTACTGCTATATCAGCATACTGTACACCTTACTCCCCTCAACAAACACACTTATGTCAAACAGTGGGAGTGTGAACTCTATGAGTATATCCTGGAAGATACATGAAATGTCATTTGGCAAAGAGCCTCCAAATCATCCATTTGCCTCCAGTTCAAAGAGAACACCTACAAGATATCATTATGCGGCCAGGGCATGGAGGCCGGATATTCCAAACACCTTTGGTTTTGGAAATCTCTGGAAAAATCTCCTACTTCAGTTGTCCAGAAGTTGTGACTTTGTCCCGGACAGGCGCGACTATCTAACCACACTTGTTGCTTTTATGCTACTAGGAACTATTTTCACTTACATATTTACTATTCCATTTATATGGTTCTACAGATTTGATTTTGGTTGTTTTGGTCTCAAATAATTCAATAATTGTTACTCAGTTTTTCTAAATTGTGTGGAATTTTTCATATGTTGTGTTTTTTATTATTACTGTTTGAAGTGCTGCATAAATACTTTACACATGCCTTCTAAGTTATGCCTGACTGCTTTTATGCCAGCTACTAGAGGGTTAAGCACAGTTTAATTTGGCGATGCTAGTGACTTCACCCTGACAAGGATTGGGGTTGCTGCTTGGGTAGGGTTTCATTCCAGTCAAACAGTAACCCAATTTACTACAAGTACATACAGTAGAACCAGCAACTGAAAAACCCTCATTATTTCTTTGACATGATCCATGCATAAAATACATTAACTCACAGTCACTTATGGTCATATCAGTCAAATCATTGCAGGGTTTAATAACATTGGCAGTGGCCAGTGCACAATCATGTGGACCTATCTTCACTAGTTGGCTTTCTTGAGGCAGGGCTCAAAGTAGGACAATGGACCCACATAATATCTTAAGCACACAATAATATTTCTTAGCAAGACAGTCAGCAGGTGGGAGGTGCTGGGTTTTTATAGTAAAGAGGAGCATAACCACAGAATAGAATACTCCAACACTTAAAGGAGAACTCAATGCTATTTTGTCAAAAGGTTCAACAAGGTTTGCAGCCATCGCCACAGACCACAAAGATGGTGGGAGACCAGCAGTAAATGGGTCCAGAGCTTGAGAGTAATAAGCTAGGGGCCTTTTCTGCTTCCCATGACTCTCTACCAACAAAAAGTAAAAATCCATTATATTTATGACAATTAAAAGTAAAATGTTTGGCCTGATCATAAAGTCATAGGGAGGGCACAGAAGTCAGAGTCTTCCCTTGACCGCTGTAAGGATTTCAGGGGTTCTTTTTGAACACACTCTTGCAAAGGCATGGCTATTTCAGTGTAACCCAGAATCCACTGTCTAGAGTACACAGCCATTCCGAAAAAGGTTCATACCTGGGAGACAGTTGCAGGAGGGCAACTTATAGATAGCTTTGAACATGTTAGGAAGACAGGTGGCACTTGACAACAGAGATTTTATGGCTAAGGTATCATACCTGGGGAAGGCAGGACTGCAGCTTTTCCTTTGAAGCTTTGTGCCCATTATTGGTCCATTCAGTGAAAAGATAGGCTGAGTCCTCCTTGGAATGATCTAGAGCAACAAATGCCAATAATAAATTATCCATATATTGGATTAGATAAGTACCCTGGATTCGTAAAAGATTGAAAAAGACTCCATAACTCATTTAGGGAGTCATAGTTGTGAAAGTTGAAACCCTGGTAATCTAAACAAGAAGAGATACTGAATCTCTTCATGTTTAGCCATAAAGAAGAAAGTGGAACAAAGGCCAATCTCAGTGAACCACTGAGCATTTGTGGTGAAGCAACAAAGGATGGTGGCCGGGTTGGGGACCACAGGAAAGCTTGAGTAAGTATGTTATTATTAGCCGTGAAGCCTCAAACAAGCCTGTACCCTTTGGCTTTTTCTACCTTGTGTATCTCGAGAATCTATTCAAAATAAATACTAAAACCTACTGCTTAATTAAATCTGCTATTAAAGGGTGGAACCTTTCCTTCACCTCAGGTTTTAACTGGTGCTGAGGTATTCTAGGTAGCTTCTTCTGAGGGTCGACCATCAATTTTCTTAGAGGAAATGAATCCCATAATGATGGCCCTTCTGGACCTGAATGGGGATGGTACTTATGACAGCAGTTCTGTTAAATCAAGAGATGTGGCAACCTTGTCTACTTCTTCTGGGCAACTTAAGCTTTCACATAGCAGTAAAAGTACCGTACTGAGGTATATTCAAGAACACTCTTCCTAAGTACAAACACAATACAATTAAGCTTATACAATATGTCCCTGCCTAACAAATATGTTGGGAATTTTGGGCTGAGTTAAAAGGAATGCTTATCACTAATAGGTCCTACAGAAATGGACACAGGATTTGTAATACAGTAAGGAACTCACTGGTTGAAAATAACAAGCACGCCTATGAACATACCCAAGACAATTAAAGAGGGCAGGTCAGAGGTTTTGAGAGCCGAGCAACCTGAGACTATGTCAACAGAGCAAGGCATGTTTATCATTGATGACAATTTACATGGGGCCTGATCAACTGGAATTAGGTATAGATAACACAGTCAAAACCTCTTAAGCTGTCCTAGAATTTAGAGTAAGGATTTTGAACAATTTGATTATACCCAGATTGGTCTAAGAGACTTGGTGCATTAGGTGTAGCAGTGGGACAATCTTGATTCCAATGCCCCAGATGACCACTCTTGAAGAACACATCTCCTGCTGGCATACTGGGCAAGCTGCCACAAGTACATGCAACATTGCATTCTTCACAGTACTAAATTCCTCATCATTCCAAGGAGACCCTCTCAGCCATGGCGCTTTCTCTACCAGTTTTCCTCTCACGTCTCATGGCACCAACAACCGCAATAGCTGTTTAACACACTCTGTAATTATTCTTTGAACTGAGTGGGGTTCTCCTGAATATTGGCGAATTTTCTCTTGAGATTGATAAAGACAGAGGGTGTCCAAGGGCCATGAACTTTAACTCTACCCCCAGCTGCAGGGTAAACCCTCACAGGAGAAGTGTGGAAGAAGAAAGGCTATCATTGTCACCCTCACTTGAATGAGGGGAAGGGGTACACTTTCTACATAGCCGTCCTGCAGTTTGTCTCAAGCTCTTTAAGGTAACAGTGGTGCTTTTTTCTCATCAGTCTCTACATCTCGTGACAAACCATGTGAATACCCTAGAGACCGTTCCACAGTTGTGGAATAAGTCTCAGATTTAATTGTTGAACTACCAACCAATCATGTCTTTGCAAATACTTTCATGTTACCTCATGCCACAGGTGATCCAGTAGGCACTGTTCCATTTCCAGTACTTCATCAACTGTACCACAGCCGAATTGGCCAGTATGGGGAACATGTCCAATAAATACTCCTCCATTGCGTCTTCGCTCTTTTTCTCTTTCTCTTGTAGTTCAGTGATCTGGGGGAATAAAGAAAGAGGAATCAAAGCAGTTCGAGCACAAACCCTAACTTTGTCCATAAATGGCTAATTTGGTATTCCATCTCCTCCTGAGTAGTTCTTCTAGTCCAGACTAAGGATTCATATTTAAATGTGTGTGCCTCCTCATGCCAGTGTATGAATAGTGGTAACTCCTTGGCATCTATCCTGTATTTGGGAATTTTCTGTTTTTGTCTGTAAGTTAGCTAATCTTTCTCTATCAAAGGTATCATGTTTTGGAAGGAACTTCTTCCCATCCTCATTAGCGATTTCCAACCACTCTTCTAAACATTTACATCTATCTATCTATCTATCTAATTATCCAGCCATCTGTTAGAAATGGGGTCTTTGGTTGACAGTCAGGTGACCCCCTGTTCAAGCAAGGACCCTCACTCTAGTCAGGGTGAAAGAGAATCACCTTCAGCTAACCCCTGCTCACCCCCTTGGTAGCTTGGCAGAGCAGTAGGCTTAGCTTCAGAGTGCTAGGTGTAAAGTATTTGTACCAACACACACAGTAACTTAATGGAAACACTACAAAATGACACAACACAGGTTTAGAAAAATAGGAAATATGTATCTAAATAAAACAAGACCAAAACAACAAAAATCCACAATACACACGTCCAGTTATCAATAAAAATGCAAAAAGAGTCTTTAAGAAGTTTTAAACACACACTAACACTGTTAACGTGAAAATGTACCTTGGTTGAGTCAAAAATAACCCCGCACGGGTGAGTGCTTGCCAAAAAGAGCTTGCGATGCGTTGAGTCCATTCCTGAGCGGGACCTTGTGTTGTTTCTCCTTTTGCTGGGTCGGGCGAGTCGTTTCTTCTCTCCGCAGGAGAGCGATGCGGCGATCCGGTCAGCCCTCTGGGGTCTAGGCAGGCCTTGCGTTGTTTTTACACGCCCAGCAGCACTTGCATCGGAAATCCAGCCGCAGAATGATCTGAAAACCACGCAGCGCGGGTTGCGATCTCCCAGCCTCCGTCAGCAATGCTGCGCGTTGTTTCTCCTGCTCCGTGCGTTGATTCTTCGGTCGTGTTCCTGGCGTGCGTCGATTCTTAGCCGTGGAGCTGGGGTGCATCGTTTCTTCAGTCGCAGATCGGAGTCGCGTAGATCTTTTCCCCACATGGCGCTCTGTGCTTGGATTTCCTTTTCTTTAGGCTGCCAGCTTCTCCTTTCAGGGTCCCAGGAACTGGATGGGCACCACAGGGCAGAGTAGGAGTCTCTCCAGAGACTCCAGGTGTTGGCAGAGAGAAGTCTTTGCTGTCCGTGAGACTTCAAACAACAGGAGGCAAGCTCTAAATCAAGCACTTGGAGATTTCTTCTCAAGATGGAAGGCACACAAAGTCCAGTCTTTGCCCTCTTACTCTGGCAGAAGCAGCAACTGCAGGATAGCTCCACAAAGCACAGTCATAGGCAGGGCAGCTCTTCTTCCTCAGCTCTTCAGCTCTTCTCCAGGCAGAGGTCCCTCATGTTTCCAGAAGGGTTTCTAAAATCTGTGGTTTTGGGTGCCCTTCTTATACCCAATTTCTCATTTGAAGTAGGCCTACTTCAAAGTAAAGTCTCTTTTGAATGTGAAATCCTGCCTTGCCCAGTCCAGGCCCCAGACACTCACCAGGTGGTTGGAGACTGCATTTTGTGAGGGCAGGCACAGCCCTTTCAGGTGTGAGTGACCACTCCTCCCCTCCCTCCTAGCACAGATGGCTCATCAGGATATGCAGGCTACACCCAAGCTCCCTTTGTGTCACTGTCTAGTGTGAGGTGCAACCAGCCAGCTGTCAAACTGACCCGGACAGGGAATCCACAAACAGGCAGAGTCACAGAAATGGTATAAGCACGAAAATGCTCACTTTCTAAAAGTGGCATTTTCAAACACACAATCATAAAATCAACTTTACTAACAGATGTATTTTTAAATTGTGAGCTCAGAGACCCCAAACTCCACATGTCCATCCGCTCCCAAAGGGAATCTACACTTTAATCAGATGTAAACGTAGCCCATATGTCAACCTATGAGAGGGACAGGCCTTGCAACTGTGAAAAACGAATTTAGCAATATTTCGCTGTCAGGACATATAGAACACATTACTATATGTCCTACCTTAACCATACACTGCACACTGACCTTGGAACTACCTAGTGCCTACCTTAGGGGTGTCTGAGATGTAAGAAAAGGGAAGGTTTAGGCCTGGCAGGCGGGTACACTTGCCAAGTGGAATTTACAGTTAAAAACTGCACACACAGACACTGCAGTGGCAGGTCTGAGACATGATTACATAGCTACTTATGTGGGTGGCACAACCAGTGCTGCAGGCCCACTAGTAGCATTTGATTTACAGGCCCTGTCACCTCTAGTGCACTTTACTAGGGACTTACTAGTGAATCAGATAAGCCAATCATGGATAAGCCAAATACATATACATTTTGTAAAGGAGCACTTGCACTTTAGCACTGGTTAGCAGTGGCAAAGTGCCCAGAGTAACAAAAACAGCAAAATCAGAGTTCAGCACACATCAACAACCTGGGGAACAGAGGCAAAAAGTTAAGGGAGACCACGCCAAGGATGAAAAGTCTAACACCATCCATATAATATTATATGTATTTATTTTATATAATATATATATATATATATATATATATATATATATATATATATATATATATATATAATATATATATATATATATATATATATTTTTTTTTTATATATATAATATATACTTTTTACTTACCTTATTTATAACTACCTGCGTGGTAAAAGTGCATGCGTGTTAAAGGCATGCATTGTAATATCGTACAACCCTCAAAAAATGGTTACATATCCACCCATCCTGATTTGATGGATGGACATATAGACATTTCTGCGCCGGCCATTTCTTGGTCTGGTCATCTGAGAGGATTGGCTATGGCGGTGACTGAGTAGTCACCACCGTAGCCAAATCGATGGTCTGCTCACATCATCTCAATTGTGTGGGCAGACCATTATGTTGGCAATAAGACTACTAATGATGCTCCATCACCATTTCTAAATTGAAAGAAAACATCCTCAGCTGGGCAAGGCAGCAGGCTGTGGCCTCGATAGGCTTCAGGAGGCCCTATAGCCGTTAGATGGAGTTCCAGTCAAGCCACCAACTTTTGGTGGGAAAGCTCAAACCAGGAGAAATTCAAAATTTGTACCCAGGGAAGGTTCCTCACCAGTCAGATACTTTTGGCACTTTTGCCCAGTGAAGATGTCTTCCTTCAGGCTGAGTTCCTTTTCTGCAGATCGGATCCGCAAGTGGGGCAAGGGAGAAAGCTGTAGCAAAACAGGACTCCACGAGGCTGGATACCTTCTCAGTGAGGTCAAGCTGAAATGAGTTATTTGCTGCAGAAACCCCCTAGGTTGGAGCAGCCTGAATCTTTGGCCCAACAGCAATGCACCTTTGTTTGACTGATGTGGCAGATGTGTCTTGGTCTTCTGTAACTTCTCCAGGCAAAGATGTGAAAATAATTTCTAAGTTCAAGCTTTAAGGCTAAGCAGGAGGAGCACAATCTGACACCAGTCAAGAGCTCCTGGAACTCAAGAACAGCACTTGGGAGTCAGGATTTACAGCAACAGACACAACCAGCAGGGTCCAAGGCAGTTCCAGGTGGGGCTAGTCAGCTGACTCTTGCAGGAAGGTGGGCTCCTTGCATCTTTGTGTCCCTGTAGCTTAACAGGAGGCCAGCCAACCGACCCTTGGGCTCCACTTCTTTGTCCTGGGTAAAAGTGGGAGCTTGCAGGTTTCGACAGCAGGTGCAGTACTTCTGTCTTCCACAAGTCCAGTAGTGTTCTGTAGAAGGTACCAAGGACCAAATTTAAGTCTGGCACTAGCCTGTGGGTGGGGGTGACTTTTGGCCCCTCCCTAACCATTAGGGAAAACATTCCAATGGGGAATTCTATCCACTTTGCAGCAGTCCCTCTGTGCTTTACTGCAAACAATCCCAGAGAGCCCCACTCCACGTAAAACCAAGATGACCAAACCTTTCTACCTTGTGCAGAGCTCCTGGCTCCAACATAGAGGTGTGGCCAGAAAAATTAGCTAACCCTCCCTGTGACACCCACAATTGGTTTTTTGCATAGCTTCTCACCAACTGGGAATAGTGCCTGGCAGTTTAGAGAAGGCATGCCCAGCTGTTAGCTACAGCTGCCTGTGACAGGGGAGCCATCCTTTGAAGATATGCAAGAGGCTGGGCACAGCCCCCAGGCCATAGAATCAACTTTACCTCAGACCAAAAGCCTTTGTCTTGGTTGTGGTAGCCAATTCACACCTGATCAAGAAACTATCCAGCTCCTGGATGACAGCTGGAAGCTCAGACACATGGGCTTCTAGAGACTTTAGGCAGGCTTAAGGTAACTTTTTAAAACTACCTTTTGTAAAATATTTGTGACAAATCCAACAACCAACTAGTAGGATTTCTAATACATATTTTAGAAACTTTAAGAACGAACTTTACCTCATTCCCAGGTGAAGATAACTTTTTTTACTTTAATAAACTATCCCAGTGGTTTCCTATGGAACAGCTAACTCTGTTACAGAGAAAATAGAGTTCAGGGCGTTGTCACTGTAAGGACATGTTTAACATTCAACTTTTCCTACAAGTTCTACTTTTAAATATCATGCAACCTGCTGTATGGGAATGTTATGCCTACGTAGGAGTGACATTGACAATTATAATTAACAGGAGGATTCAGGCATGTCATAAGGGTCTCTTTTGACAGATCAAATTTGCAACTTAAACCTGTACAGCCATGTTACTGGTGGCAGGCCTGCAGTCATGTGTTGCACTGTCACTTTAGTAGTGGCCCGATATGTGCTGCAGTCCACTAGTAACATTTATCTTACACCCTTAGGGTAGATTTTGTACCGTATATTATGGACCTCTTCTTAAGTTAAAGGTACCAATCAGGAATTTAGCCAATTCAATGTGTTTTAGGGGATAGAGCACAGGCGTGGGACAAAAGTGTCCCAGTGTGCACAATCAAAAAAGCAGCAAAGGATTCAAGCATAAAATGGGGTTGACCACACAAAAAGGGGCATTTCCCTACACTTTCTCTCAATGCAAGAATATGGGATTTAGGGCCAGATGTAAGTAGCCTTTTGCGCCTCGCAAACGGCGAAAAACGCCGTTTGCGAGGCGCAAAAGGCCTCACGCGATGCAGAAACACATTTTGCGAGTCGGTACAGACTCGCAAAATGTGTTTCCAACTCGCAAATAGGAAGGGGTGTGCCCTTCCTATTTGCGACCGCATCGCGATGTAGGGTTGATTTGTGACCGCGAAAGCGGTCGCAAATCAACTCGCAGTTACCATCCACTTGAAGTGGATGGTAACTCATTCGCAAATGGGAAGGGGTCCCCATGGGACCCCTTCCCCTTTGTGAATGCAAACAAAAATATTTTTTCAGAGCAGGCAGTGCGCCTATGGACCACTGCCTACTCTGAAAAAAAACGAAACAAAAAGGTTTTGGTATTTTTTCTATTTGCAGCTCGTTTTCCTTTAAGGAAAACAGGCTGCAAAAAGAAAAAAAAAAAAACTGCTTTATTCAAAAGCAGTCACGGACATGGTGGTCTGCTGTCTCCAGCAGGCCACCATCCCCGTGAGTGCCTAGACTCGCTTGGGGTCGCAAACTGCGACCCACCTCATAAATATTTATGAGGTGGGTCTTTGCGACCCCATAGCGAGTCGCAGAAGGTGTCTGAGACACCTTTCTGCATACCAGTTTGCGTGTTGCAAATTGCGAGTCGGAAGGACTATGTCAGTATGCCCCAATTAGAAGTACATTATTTGGTTTTCACATGATCCTTCAGAATTTACGGGTTTGAAGCAAAAGGTGTCAGAAACGTTACCACTAGGAAACAGATTTATGGTAGCAAAACATTCATATGGACATCGCTTTTTGATCTTTCTATTTTCACACTTTTGTCATTGAGGTCCAGAATTCGGCAACTGTTCGATGTTTCATTCACTGGGGGAATTTGAACTGGGTATAAACCGTTGTGAGTCAGATTAGTTTAACCTTACTGATGATGTCTTATACCAATAAACATCCTGCTCAGTATAAGAGGAACCTCTTATTAAGGCATTTGGACATTTAGGGCCAGATTTACAAGGCCCTAGTGCCTCCTTGTGCTTCACTAGCGTTATTTAGTTTTACGCTAATGTGACTCAAGGAGGCAATTTTCGCCACGCCATATTTACAAAGTGGTGCATTGCATGCATTGTTCCACTTTGCGACCCATTGCGTCACATTATGCCTGGCTTGGGCATAATGCATGCAAGAGGGGGCATTCCGGCGTTAAGAGGCCTGCAAAAATGGTGCAATGAAACCTACAAGATTTTACTGTGCCATTTTTTGTGTATTTTTTAATGCCTGCCCAAAGCAGGCGTTAAATTTGAACATCCATTTTGATCAATGGGCTTCCTTGCACTTTGCCACACTAACGTCAATGTTTTTGACGCTAGTGTAGCAAAGCGCCACAATAGCATCAAAAATGTTGATGCTATTGGCCTAACGTGCACCATGGTGCCCCATATTGTAAATACGGGGTACCCATGATGTCGTTAGGTGGGGCAGGGGCGATGCAAGAAACCTGGCAAATCAACACTGATGCTCCAGTTTCTTGTAAATAGACCCCTAAGTGTATGTGCTAGACTGAGGAGCCAATGGAACATAGCTTCTGCCTCTTTGATTATCACTGAATACCTCTGAGACCTTTATCATGAATGCTGTCTTAATTTTGATGGGCCAGTAACATCCACCCTCATTGGAATTGAGATCTGCAGAAACACAGCAGATATGTTTATTTTCAGAAGGAGAGATTGGTTGCTAAAAGTAGCCAAAATCTTCGTGTACAAATCTGGGGGGAAATGAGGAATAACAAGGTAAATTAGACCCAGAATTACAGATTACCTCAGTAATTCCTCATTTCCAATGGGGGCCTCAAAGGCCCAATTTACTGGTGCCCTTGCTCTTGGTAAATCTGAGCAGCCGAAGTTACAGGGAGGATTTACAGCCCACTTATAATGATAGCCCATGTGAAAATTCCCTCTGAATCGTAAAGATACCATAGTAAAGTGAATCCTCAGTTGGCCAGGGGGAGCTGGACCAGTGCATATAGCCACTTACCTGGGTACCTGTGCAGCATGTGGGTTTTCCTCTCCTGCCCTACACCATTATCTCTAGATAGCCTGACTGGGCATTGGCAAAGGTGATGGGTGACAAGCCAGTTTGTGGCAATAAGGCCCATATTTATGCAAAGTTAGCATCCCCTTAGTGTTTTTTTTAAAATGCTAAAGCGGTGCTAACCTAACTCCATATTTATGTTTTGGCACTAGACTTGTCTAGCATCAAAATATTGGAGTAAGTGCTGTTTCTAGGAAGCGCCAACCCACCTTTCATCAAGAGATGCAAGGTATGCATTCTCTTCTTAAAAGCTAGCCCCCCCAGCGCCATATTTAACTCCCAACGCTGAAAGGATGCGCAACTAGGAGGCAGGCCTAAATAATGGTGCTAAGCCTAATTAAGGCCATTATTTAATTCATGGTCAGACCAGGCGTTAAAGTGCAGGGAGGCTCGTTTCCATGGGAAAATACCATGGAATGGGCACATGGATGCCCACCCCAACCCCCAGAATCACCACCCCTCACACCACAGGGACACTACACTATGGGAGGGCGGAGCCCATCACAGGTAAGTTTATGTGTGTGATGGTCCATTGAGGACCACTTAAATGGGGTCCCCTGTCTGGCACTGGGTATGTTGGGCTTGGCCTGGGGACACTGGTAGGCGTTGGGGTAGTGGTAATGACTCCTGTCTATACTTAGACAGGAGTCCTTTTTTGGCTGCCTGTGCATCAACAAATGACAGTAAGCTGACTAACCAGATATTTTGCGGCTAATCCACCTACCGTCATTTTTTACTCACTAGCGCCATTTCCCCTATTCCCATTCGTCACTGGCTAGCATCTTTTTTTGGAGAAGCTAGCCATTCTTTAGCGCCATCGTGCGTCATTTGTTAAATATGGCGCACGGATGGTGTTAGGGAATGGCGTTAGCTTGAATTAAGAAAAATGATGCACAACTGTGCTAGCACATATGTGCGTCATTTTTCTTAAATATGGGGCTAAGGTTTTTGATCTTCAGGACAGCAGCTCTAGTGTGTCTGGCCATTTTGACAGGCAGCTCCAGCACGACTGAGCTAACTAGTCAGCGGCTAGCTGGACCCACCTAATTAGTGACTGGCCAGGTCCATCTGGTTGACGGCTGACACACCAGCTGGCCAGAAGGCTGGCTTCCGCAGCTTTCTCCACCTTGTTGTTCCTCCCTGGTGTCATAAGCCCCATTCCTGGGGGCTTTCTATCTAATTACAGCTTGCTTCCTGTGTATGCTCAAAGGGTGCAGGAGATTTAACCTATCTCATCTAAGCAGGCCTGCGTTCCAGGAACATGGATAGCACACCTGGGCTCCCAATGGGCTTGCAGTATTGCAGCGAGAACTCTGTGAAGCCCACATGAATGCTTGGGCAGACAACGACCAGGTCCACATTCCCTTCCCAGAGCATGGTCCCAGCAGACTGCAGAGGCTCATGCTTCTCCAGGGCATCAAGCTCGGAAAAGACTGTAATGGAAGCTCAGTAAAACCCATGAAAATGTCTGAGGCCTGACTCCCCACCAACTCACTCAGTGGCTGGGACTTCAAGCACCAGTTCAAGCCACCTTTCCTACCCTGGGGAAGTTCAGGCAAGATTTCACTGGAAAATCTGGGAACCCTGCAAGAATACCTGGAGCATACTCCCACGAGCCAAGGCTCCAGGCACTGGCCTGAGCCTCTTTCCTACAGGAGAAAAGAGTCTTGCCTGTTGCCAAGTTTGCAAAATGTAAAAACATCCACCTGTTAGTTGCCAGTTTTGAATCTAATTTTGCAGAAAATAACTAACAGTGACATTTGCCCTAATTAGTATTCATTCTTGAGGTAGTCTGAGTCGGTGGTCAAGTAGGGGCACGCCAACTCATGAGACTCACTAATGCAGTAGTTCTTTTCTAATAAAATTTAACTAGATATGTCAGTATGATAACTGTTGAACTTCCTTAGTCACTAGCCTGCAAAGCTTGAGTCTGAATAGTTCTCTTAGGAATGACTTGTGAGACCTGCCCATGTTTAAACATCAGAGATACCCTCTAAATCTGAATTTGTGAAGATCTCCATATGTCTTTAGCACATATAATTTGTTTCTTTATCTGTTTCAAATCACTGCTGGTGATCAATAACAGGGGGTGAGGAACAAAATATAGAATTCTCAATTATCTTCCATGGGTCAACTTTTTTAGTGGCCAAAAATGGAGAGTGGAATTGAAGCTTGGCAAGAAAAAGGGCCAGATGCTTCCTTTTAACCCTGTAACGACATTGGTGAGCAATAGAATAGTCCCTAACAATCACTGACCTTTCTTTAAGCATCATTTAAGTGAGTCAGAGAAACTTGCAACATCAGAGGCAGAATGTAAATTCACTGTGGAATTCAATGGACCACTCACTTCCACTTCCACTTATTTCTTCTAAAGTCCCAACTGCAAGAACCTTGTGCCACCCTGCTCCTTATTTCAGATTCTAGACTCTGTTGGGTGATAGGGGTACACCTACAGTTTTACTCGTTTTAATAATGGAGACTATGACGCAGTTAGTGGCACCTTTTCTGTGTCTATGGGTTATAGGTACTTTACATGTATTTGGTTGCTGGTTCTCCCTGTGTAAATCTGTGTATTCTATCATCACTGGACCCACAACACCTTGACTGTAAGAGGTGTGTGCGTGTTCATAGGTGTGTGTGTGTGTGTGTGTGTGCATGTGCGTGTGTATGTGTGTTTGTGTGTCTGTTAGTGCTTGGATAAATGAAGGGTTGGTAATCCAAGTTTGAGGATTCCAATATGTATGTAGCTTTGCAGAGTGCAGAAGTCTGTCTCCCCTCTCTTGTATATCTTCATAACCTGCTCTCCCTCCCTTGTTACTGCCTTTCCTAAGAAATGTATGTGTCTGGTTTCTGACAAAATATCTTCTGTAGAGTAAATATCCTTCTTTAATCCCACCTTCCCTCGATCAAAGCAACTCTAGTGTGTCACCATGTAGTATGAGAGGTGACACACTTTATTTTTTGACAAGCCCAGGAGTTGAGCCAAACAACAGTTCTGAATGATTGGACATTTGTCTGACTGGAAATCACAGCAAAACACAAACGCTGTGGGATAGCGTAACTGGATGGACTGGAAATCACAGCACAGTGTGCATTGTGAGATGCCAGCAACCCCAATGAACTGTACACCACCAACAGGAAAAAATTATTACTATATATCTCCTGTTTCCATTCAGTGGTTTGGATACAACTTTGAATTTAAGTAGCCAGTTCACCTGCAGTTTAACATAAGCTGGTGCTGTGAGTGTCAGGAATCACCTTTTGGAGCATCTCTACAACAGAATCCATAGGAGGGAGCATTGTTGTGTTATGGAGTCATCTTTACCTTCTCCTATAACTGGGCAGTTTTATAGCACAATCACACATCCTACTATAAAAGAAAGCTGTGGTAGGCGGCATAGGGATATTTTTTAATGATTTGAACAGTTCTCTTGTACCATTTTTCATAACTATATGGGGTGATGCTCACCTCTTGAGGAGGAGTGAAGGCTGACACCTGCAGCATATTCAAACCCAAACTGAGTTTGGCAGCACTGCAATGGCTCCCTATTCTTGAAGTCTCATGCAACAGCAAAACAGTTGCCAGCTATCTTGGTTTGGCGCATTCTACTTAAATCGCTGATGTACCCTTTCCTCTCTCTGCTTATGTACCCCCATTCCACTGTATATATTTGACATATTCACTTATATGAGTACACATTTTGCAGTTATAAATGCATGCTGCATTTAGTATTGTTTGTATCTGACCATTTATCCAGCTAAGACCACAGCACTCCGATACAAGCACTTATATCTAGATAATTGCTTGTCAAGTTCTAAAGAATTTGAGACCAGTCCTTAGATAATACAGTAATATTCTTTGTTGTTCAATTTGTAGTTTTATTCCCATCAACAGTGGTCCTTTGTAACTGGTTTGTTCAAATACAGCACACAGTAGTAGCCTCTGACAGTAAATACCTTCATTAACAGCCAACACGTGTTTTGTCACACAGTGATTCAGATACTGTCTCCTGTGCATGTTCAACACGGAGATCACCCCCAACTACATTAATTTCTGATGACATCCCCCTCTGTTGAGATATCTGCCCCTGTTATACATGTTCAGTTACTAGGCCTGCTCCTGAGACCTAGCTAATCTGTGTCCAATCCTGACTCATCCCATAAAGATTGTAGCATTGCCTCCCACACTGCCAAATCCTCTGTGCGTGACATTTTCATGTGCTGTTCCTCTGCTACTGCCCATTCCAACACATCCCCAACCCACAGTGCCTCCGCTGGAATCCTGGAATCCTGGTTCCCATCCAGCCCTTAGCGATTCTCTGCTTGTCTAGCAGCAGTGCCAGATGCATTAGTTTGTAGGAGAGTTTTCGACCTCTAGTTTTTTTAATCATGCCCAGGAGACACACGCCTGGCAAGAGCGGTACCTCAATCCCCACTGCCTCTGCTATCCGGGGTGTCAACTGTTCCCAAAAACTTTGCACTTCAGCACAGCCCTATGCTAAATGTAGGGATGTAGCCTCTGCAGCCCCACAACGGGCACAATTTGATGACCTAGAGGGGTCCATATATGTGTAAGCCCTACAGGTGTCAAATACGTGCAGTGTAAAAAATGTAAATGGATCAGTTTAAACTGATTATTACAAGGTCACATGCCTGTTCCCAATAGTTATTATCATTGGTGTCCTCCAAGTCCTATTTCCATGCCCTTTGTGCTCTGTATGTGGCCTCCGTCAGGTCAGCTCGGATTGCTGTATAGAAAAATGATAAGTCTGCCTTCCCCCAATGGATCAGTCCTCCCAGCATCTGTGAGGGCAGTGGCGCCTCCGGGAATGTATTCCAGAGTCCTCTTGTCATTTTTCTTAATTTAGGGAATTGGAGGAAGTGACCTCTCCCTACATTAAAAGCATCTTGGGCCTCTAGGAATGTGAGGAACGTATTTCCTGCAAAGAGATCCCCTGCCAGTAAACAACCCCCTTCTCGCCATTGTTCTATGGACATATCGTCCTCTATTGATCTGAAGGGCCCGAGGTCCCAATTATTCAGTTCTCTCTCAAAGGGGGCCCTACGTAACACCTTTTTCACAGCAGCTTCTCACACCTGTGCAGTATGACGGACTAGGTAGGGCAGCAGGATATCTGCACGCCCCCCTCTCATAAGGATGTGTGGCAGGGCATTATTCCCAATCAGGCCTTGTAGGAGCCAAATCTCCCAGTTGTCTATGTCCATCAACTATCGAGAGGCATGTTGTAAGTGCACCACACAATAGTAAGAACGTAAACCTGTGAGCACTAGCCCCCCCATCTTCCAGCCTTTGTTTTAGAGTAGACAGAGCCACCATGCTTCTCTTCCATGCCCTTATTAAGGATACAAGGAGACTATCAGTAATGCAGAAGAGTTTATCTGGTATAGGAAACGTTGCATTCTGTATTAAGTATAAACCAGGGTAAAAATGCCTTTCTTTCACCACTGCCCTTCGCCATCAGCGACAGTGGCAATGCATTCCAGAAGTCAGTCGAGTTACGGAGACCTTGCAGTACTTTGTCCACATTCATTCTCCAGTGCTCCTCCGCTGTCCTAGTAACCATAATCCCCAGATACCTGAAGCTGTCCTGCTCACAACGTATACCCAGATCTGGCAACTGGGTCAGTGATAGCATAGCTATTCTCCACAATGGGTATATTAGCATTTTTCTAATGTTCACCTGCAGCCCTGAGAGCCCCCCAAAGCTTTCTAAGTTTCTCAGTAGCATCAGCATTGCCTCTGTAGGCGTATGAAAATATAGAAAGGCATCATCCACATACAGGGAAACTATATTAGTTGCGTCACTGACCCTAATTCCCCAGTGTGCCAAGTCCCTGTGCAACAGAACCGCCAGGGTCTCCAGTGCCAAGACAAAGACAATGGACAAGAGAGGGCAGACCTGTCGGGTGCCTCTCTCTAGCTCCCAGGCCCACAAGCATTCCCTTCCCACTCGAACATGTGCCGTTGGTTTCGTCTAAAGTGACCTGACCCAGTCTAGGAAGCCTGGTCCGATCCCCACCACTTGCAATAGTAACTGAAGGTAATCCCACCCAACCATATCGAACTCCCTCACAATGATAATTGATACTAGTACCATCTCTACCTCGGACTCTGAGGTTTTATGAATGACATGAGCAAGACGCTGTAAATTTAGAGCCATACTGCAGGCGGGCGGGCATAAATCTGCACTGTTCTTTTTGTACAATACCCCGTATCACTCCCTCTAGGCATTTCACTAATGCTTTACATAGTATTTTGACATCTGTGTTAATCATGGTTAGTGGTCTATAAGATGGAGGGTCAACGGATTCCACCCTGGGTTTCAGCATTAAACACAGTATTCCCTCACACATGGTTGATGGCAGCGTCCCTAGTTTGTGCGACTCCAGTAGTACCTCGAGTAGGCGCTCTGTTAGTACTTCTGCATATGCCTGATAGAATTCGGAGGGAAAACCACCCGCCCCAGGGCCATGACTCTATTCAGATCACAGAGTGTGGTTCTGAATTCCAGTAATGTCAGAGGCTCATCTAGTGCGTGTGCCTCCTCTGCAGAGATACTGGCTAGGGTACGTTCCCTCAGGAACTCCTTAATCTCATTTCGTGAGTTCGTCCAGTCCACCTGATACACTTTCTCAAAGTGTCCCACCAGTATATTGGTCCTTCGCGTCACCAACCTCCCCCCACTATCTCAAAGCCATTGAATCAGTGAGTTGTCCCTCTCTCACTTCAATAACCATGCCAATAGGTGTCCTGAGTTATCATCTTCCCTATGTAGACACTAATGGTATGAGCAGAGTGTGGGCCTATCTAGAGTGTCCCAGGTCTCCTGTAAGTTTTGTTGAGTGTGTATGATCTTGCTCCTACTCTCTGCAGAGCTAGGTTCTGTCTCCTGTACCTGGGTTAGTATTTGCAGATTTTTCTGTAAATAGGCTATGAGTTATCTCCAGACACCACAATTCATCCCTATGCATACCCCTCACATGACAGCTTTAAGTGCCTCCCACTCTGTAGCCCTAGAGCCTCCCACTCTGTAGCCCTAGAGCCTGTCATGCCCTAATTGATCTAGAGATACTGACCAAGTTCCTTGTTCAGTGTTCCCTTACTCGCTGCATCCGTAAGGAGGTCAGGTGGCATATGCCATGACGGCCCTGTAGTGGTCTGTTTCCTTTCCCAGCACAGAGAACTCAAATAGCAGGACATGATCAGATTGATATCTCCCCATGGGTGAAGCTTTTTGTATGGACTCAGCATCCAGTCCCACCATGAGAATTCTGTTGAGTCTGCCAAAGGTGTTGGGTGTCATAGAGTGACAGGTGTAGCAATGGGTCTGTGGGTGGAGAGTGCGCCAGCATTCAATAAACCCTAGGTTCCAAATTACTCAATGGAGGGATTCCACCATCTATGACTTTTGCCTAATCTGGGTGGATGTCTATCATTATGTCCGTCAAGTATACAAATAAAATCTCCTGTCCATATTAGTGGTGTGCCTACGCTGTCATCTAGCAGACCCTGTACTGTGTAATGAAATTGACGATCATCCACATTGGTGCCATAGGTGTTCAAAATGGTCACCTCCCTACCGTGTAGTGTGCCTTGTAATGGCATGTAACGAGCTTTCACCTCCGCTTCCCTATATGTATGGGTGAAAGGGACCCCCGGCACTACCCATATAGCAACCCCCCTGACGTAAGAGGAATACGAGGCAGGGTAAAGTTGGACCCTCCATTTCTTAGCCAACGTTTGGATCTCCGGCCCCATGAGGTGTGTATCCTGAAGGCATACAGTTTGGATTTTATGGCGTTGAAGGTATGCATGTACTCTGTAATGCTAAGTGTAGTCCCTGAACCCTTTGATGTTTCATGTGAGAATGTATACAGTGTCAGTCATGAGAGTGTGTACCTTGTCCTAGGAGACAACTCCGTCTGCCCACCATAGTAGGCTATCAGTAGCTCCAATCTGTATTGCACTTGCTCTCTCCCTACCCATGCATGCACCATAAGACTGACCTGCAAACATCAGGGGATACAAAGAAGAACTCTAACTAACCCCCTCCCCAGAAACACAGCCTTTTAACTGTTGAACCTACTGGTCTTCAATAATTACCAATGCTGCCAGGACCTGAAACCTAAACCCCATCCCCCAACTATTTCCTACCACAAAAAATATGTGGGCAGGGCACCACGCCATTCCACAATTTATATTAGTGAATGTCAATGTCAGACCCACATGCATTTTGAACAGTGTTTTTCCCATTCGAAATGTACCTATCCCCCTGCCACTCTGGAGATGATACTTAATAAAATCAATGTAATGTAGCAAAAAAAAATCAGCATACACATATCATTTTAACACATATGAGCCCAGATCTTCCCTGATCAGGTAGAGGGGGTCTGTCAAGGGTGTCTCCTCTTCTGAGGCCGGGTCAGCTTCTTGCTGGTTTTCCACTAACTCCCCGTGGTGTCCATCGCTATGGTCCCATTGTCTTACACAACAATGCGTCCGTTATCTGCATTTTCTGAGTTCCTCATGACGGGGGGGAGTCTTATTTCCAAATCTTCACTCTTGACTACGGGGTCCCCCCTGGCGTGCAGTTGACCTCCCCATGGCCCGTTGATTCCTAGGGGTCTTATCCCACATCTCTAGTGAATACATACATCTTCTAGTGAATCATAAAAGTGTGATTTTCCACCAGAGATCACCCGTAATCTGGCTGGATAGAGCAATATATACCAGAGCCCCATGGTGACCAGTTTAGCCTTGACCTCCAGGAAGTTTTTTCTCTTTTCTTGGACCTTCTGTGTATAAATAGGAAAAAAAAAACTTTATGATTCTTGTAAAGTGCTGTATTATTCTCTCGGGCCACCCGGATGCTGTCTCTGTGCCTATAATTGAGGATGCGGGATATTATAGCCTGTGGTGGTGCACCAGGTTTCGGCGATGGCACCAGTGCCCGATGTGCCCTTTCAACAGTGAAGAGCGATGGCAACCCAGATGGACGGTGCATGTCCCTGATCCAGTGTTCTAAAAGAGCTCTGCCACTATCCCCTCCGCACGCTCGGGAAAGCCTAGCAAGTGTAAGTTGTTGCAGCGTGACCTTCCCTCGGCACCTTCTGTTCTGAGCTCCAATTTTGTAGTTTCACTGAGGCTCTGCTAACCAGAACCTCAGTGTTTATGCTCTCTCTGCTTTTAAAATTTTCACTGCAGGCTACTGACCATTTTCACCAATTCTGATTGGCACACTGTAACACCCTTATAATTCCCTAGTATATGGTACCTAGGTACCCAGGGTATTGGGGTTCCAGGAGATCCCTATGGGCTGCAGCATTTCTTTTGCCACCCATAGGGAGCTCTGACAATTCTTACACAGGACTGCCACTGCAGCCTGAGTGAAATAACGTCCACGTTATTTCACAGCCATTTTACACTGCACTTAAGTAACTTATAAGTCACCTGTATGTCTAACTCTCACTTAGTGAAGTTTAGGTGCAAAGTTACTAAGTGTGAGGGCACCCTGGCACTAGCCAATGTGCTCCCACATTGTTCAGGGCAATTTCCCCAGACTTTGTGAGTGCGGGGACACCATTACACATGTGCACTACATGTAGGTCAACACCTATATGTAGCTTCACTCAGACAGGTTTCTACCCTCCTGGGATCTGGGTAGCCCAGTCCCAGGAAGGCAGAACAAAGGATTTCCTCTGAGAGAGGGTGTTACACCCTCTCTCTTTGGAAATAGGTGTTAAGGGCTAGGGAGGAGTAGCTTCCCCCAGCCTCTGGAAATGCTTTGAAGGGCACAGATGGTGCCCTCCTTGCATAAGCCACTCTACACCGGTTCAGGGATCCCCCAGCCCCTGCTCTGGCGCGAAACTTGACAAAGGAAAGGGGAGTGACCACTCCCCTGTCCATTACCACCTCAGGGGTGGTGCCCAGAGCTCCTCCAATGTGCCCCAGACCTCTGCCATCTTGAATGCAGAGGTGTGAGGGCGCAGTGGAGGCCTCTGAGTGGCCAGTGCCAGAAGGTGACGTCATAGACCCCTTCTGATAGGTGCTTACATGGTTAGGTCGCCAACGCTCCTCTGAGGGCTATTTAGGTCTCTCCTGTGGGTTTCTCTTCAGATAACGAATGCAAGAGCTCACCAGAGTTCCTCTGCATCTCTCTCTTCAACTTCTGCCGAGCATCGACCGCTGACTGCTCCAGGACGCCTGCAAAACCGCAACAAAGTAGCAAGACGACTACCAGCAACATTGTAGCGCCTAATCCTGCAGGCTTTCTTGACTGTTTGCTAGTGGTGCATGCTCTGAGGGCTGTCTGCCTTCACCCTGCACTGGAATACAAGAAGAAATCTCCCATGGGTCGACGGAATCTTCCCCCTGCTAACGCAGGCACCAAATGTCTGCATCACCGGTCCTTTGGGTCCCCTCTCATCTTGACGAGCGTGGTCCCTGGAACACAGGAGCTGGATCCAAGTGACCCGGACATTCCAGTGGTCCTTCTGTCCAAATTTGGTGGAGGTAAGTCCTTGCCTCCCCACGCCAGACAGGAATCCTTTGTACTGCGTGAAGATTCCTTCGTGCACAGCACAGCCCAGGTCCCCAGCACTCCGTCCTGCATTGCTCAACTCGCTGAGTTGACCACCGGCTTCGTGGGGCCCTCTTTTGTTGTGTTGAGATGACCGCCGTGCTCAGATTTCTTGAACAGTGGTTCAAGTGCTTGTGCGGGTTATGCCTGCTTATGCGTCGACTCTCTCTGTTTCTGAGCGCCCCCTCTGTCTCCTCCTCCAAGAGGCGACCTCCTGGTCCTTCCTGGGCCCAGGCAGCACCCATTATCTTCATCCGTGACTCTTGCAGCTAGCAAGGCTTGTTTGTGGTCTTTCTGCGTGGAAACAACTCTGCATCCTCCAGCACGCCGTGGGACATCTTCTGACCAAAGGAGAAGTTCCTGGCACCTTCCTGGCATCCTATTGTGTTCTACAGTGTTTGCAGTACTTTTCTAGCTGTTTACTTACCTGATTTTGGTTTGTGTGTATATTTTGGGTATTTTACTTACCTCCTAAGGAAGTATATCCTCTGAGATACTTTTGGCATATTGTCACTAAAATAAAGTGCCTTTATTTTTAGTAACTCTGAGTATTGTGTTTCTTATGATCTTGTACCTATATGATATAAGTGGTATAGTAGGAGCTTTGCATGTCTCCTAGTTCAGCCCAAGCTGCTCTGCTATAGCTACCTCTATCAGCCTAAGCTGCTGGAACACTGCTAATGTACTAATAAGGGATAACTGGACCTGGCACAAGGTGTAAGTACCATCAGGTACGTACTATAAGCCAGGCCAGCCTCATATAGTCAGTAACTGCAGTGGTTTCAGGGGACTGTAATGTCTATATTGCCTCAATGATCGTGTGAGAAAAGATCACATTCCAATAGTGTTTGTCTGAAAGTGAGTTCATGTTTCACCTTATTTACGTATATGCATTCTCGCATAGCATGGGTCTTCTAATTGTCAGTGTACTTTGGGTTCAAAGCGACACTTGAGACATGGTCTCTTCTGTGGAAAGGAAGGGCGAGGCCAGTGTCGGAATAACTTAGCTTCTTCATTGAAAGAGCAGAAAATATGCTCCAGAACTGAGGAAAAACCTTCTGCTATTATTAAGTTAAAGGGGAAAGGAGTGACTACTTTGCAAACTTGAATTGCAGAACTGTGAACCACTCCACTACACTACAGGAGTTCTGTTGTTGCTGTCTGACCCATTCTAATCTTGTTGAAATTGCCAAGTAGAGCTCTTTCACTTCTTAGAGATTCAAACCGTATGACTGTAAATACTTACTCTGGCTGAGCTAGATGTTTTGCCTAGGTTGCTGCCTAGTGCCTATTGCATACCAGTTCCGGCAAGCCCTAATGGATACACAGAGAGAATTTAGCTGTGGGAAGGTGCTATTGAATGCATGCGGACTCATGCTTGACTCTTGTATGTATTATGTGCTATTAAAACTATTTTTTTTAGTAACTAACTTGAAGTAGAGAGAGCATTCAACACATCAGCTCTGCGTTATGTTTCCTTGGTTCAGGGCTGTAGAGAAGTGTTCTCTCTTTCTTGCTTTCCAGTGTGAGAGGCATTTCCATGAAATGCTTGAATTGGTGGTCTTCACCAGTCAAAATGCAAGAATCCCCAAATAACTCCTGATTGGTGCTGCGTGACAGACAAGTGGCTTCCTGACAACCAGAGTGACAAAACATGTTAGGCGCACACTTAGAAAGCATTATGAGATGCCTACCGTCCCTAAGAAGTCAGAGTGACAAATCACACTGACAGACTATTGCCATCAACTAGTAGAATACCTACAGCATTTCACTAGAGGAGATTTTGTACAAGTGTGCAGACACAGGACTGAATCATAGGCAGGATCATTTGACTATCTCTCCTGAAACAGTGTGAAACATATTGCAATATTTAGGAGACGACACACTGTTGTGACCAGAAAGACAAAGGATGTAGAAAGCATCCTTAAATCAATCGCAGAGTTAAAGGTAGAGATGCTTTATGTGCTCAAGTGAGGAACTTTGTACCATAAAGGTTTCCAAAGTGTTTCCAGCGTCCTGTTGCTGCTATTCAACTCTGTATCAATTTAATGAAATTAGAGAGGGGAGTTATCTCCTTTCTCCACATCACCTAGAGAGATTATCAACTACTATACCTTAGTCTTTAGAATGTTCCCTTAATTCCAAGTCCCTCAGCATGGCTATGTTTATGAATTCCTCCTCAAGTACTTCGAAGTGACAGATTAACAGTTTACCACTCAAACTCCTGGGTCTCTATATTATGAGGTACAGCACAAGTCATTTTTGATTACCTTATCTGCCTATAAATTTACTGTACAGAGTAGGTATCTCCAATGTTCTACATATTTTAGCACCCAAATGCACTGTCATGTGCAACGTCTACAAATATTTCCTAAAGGATACTCAACTGTCATTCAGTGAATGAAAGCAATTGTTTCTTAATCATATCAACCATTTAATTGAGTTTTCCTTTACCCCTTATATATTGAATTAACCTGGTGAAAGTGACAAACCTGTTTGGCTTGCTCAGCTGTAGAAATGTATGTTACTAGATGTCCTTTGATATATATAGTGGAACACAAAATCTTATGGAATACCTGAATAGCCACAATCAATTTTCTCTAATCCCAAAACATATAGGGGCACTCCACAAAAAATTGCCGATAGACATGATCAATTGTTTGATTACATCTACAAAATCTAGATGCAAAATAACCTAATTATACACAAGTATATATATATAAAACTAATCAATCAATGAGTGAGGTACCTACGTCTTTTTATTGTAATAAAGCCTTTGTGGTATTCATTGACTAGAAGTCTGTTTGCTATTATGTCTGAAAAATGCTGTTAATTGTTATAACAGAGTAAAATGTGCTATATCCCTTCACAGCTAGCTTGTCATTTGTCTGCCATGCTGGACTTTAGAGTATTTGTGTGATGCACTTACCATCCTAATGTGGACAGCAGAGTCCTTGACTAGGGAACACTTGCTGGAAGGTTTCAAGTTACATCCCTGGAATACAATGGCTTGTGCAATAGCAAGTGTTTTTCCAAAATTTCAATATGTCATGCACGCAACCTGGACTGTTGTACGTGGGGTTTTTAAGGAGTCATATATGCAAATATTGTTTACAGCTAAGTGGACCTTTATATGGTTACCCCTAAAACTCTGGGGTAATTACACGATGCCCTGAGTATGCTCATCCAGACAGCAGGCTTATAGAATTGGGGGGACTTTCTTTAGGTTGGCAAATCATGGCCGCTGTATATATTGGCTGGAAAAATAGAAAGTGTTTTCTCAACATTTAAATATGTTCAGTTGCCTATATGGACTGCTATATGTGTAATGGAGCACTACAAAGGCAACTGTTTACTTTTATTTAGCAATCCAGCAAGATAGATGGCAATGCAGTTTACTACATGATATTGCTGAGCAGGATCTAAAGTAACCTGAGAAGATGCCCATAAAAAGCTTACTAAAGTACCCTCATAACACTTTAGGACAAGACGTTCAATTGTCTTCAATTCCCCACCCACACCAGAAAGGTCAGAAGGTGATTGAGCACTACAAAGGTAGTACGGGGAATATTGTAGAAAGTATTTTGGAGAAAATGCAGGCACTGTGGGAGTAGTACTATTTTACTCAGGGCCACCAGTCCCTTAGCAGTGAGGGGCAGGGTGTTCCAGAAGGTGATTGAGGGCTCTAGTCCTTGCACCATCCTACCCATATTAAATACATATTTTAACTCTGGTGTATGAGCTGCTTGAATCCCAAAGTATCAGAAGGCATTCACCTCCCAAGCAGCACCCACTTCTGGAAGGGCTTCCCTGGCTATGCTCTCCTGTGCCGCAGCAGGAACATAACGGTCTTCTGTGTATTTATATGGAGGCCTGACACAGCACTGAAGGTGTCCATTACCTGAAGGAGGAATGGAACAGCTGTTTCAGGTTGAGTGAGATATAAAAGAGTTTCAGCCGCGTACATGGACACAACATGTGTTTTTTGCACAATTGGTATACCTCAGTCAGCCAAGTGGGTCAGAAGATATATTTCTAAGTGGCTCTATAGCCAGGGTGAAGATTAATGGGGACAGTGGGATCAGAAACAATACTCCTGATATGCACTCGGCCAATGGTGCTTTGTACAAGAGTCACACCCAAAGCATGAACCATGCTCTGATGCCCATCTGGTGCAGTGCCTCCCTGAAATACTCCCAATTCAGTGGGTGAAAGGATTTTTCAATGTCAAGAGCCACAAGGGCTCTGTCTGTCTCTTCCCCCCTTCCCCATGGCTGAGTGCATGATAAGAGATAAGCAACTTAAATTAATGTGCGTACCTCTCCCTGGTATGAAGCCAGATTAATCTTCATGTACCAAATGTGGATCTGTACCCCACAATCTAGCAACTAGAGCGTATTTTACAGTCAACGATGGTCATTGACAGAGGGCAATATAACTCCTGGTCTGTGGGGCCCTTGACCTGCTTATCATCACTGGCATAGTCTGGCTTATAATCACTAAATGTAGAGTGAGGGAGAAATATTGTGCGGTTCACCTCTTGGAGGGTCTCCAACAGTATGGGGAGTAATTGGTCTTTGCATTGTGGATACCACTGTACCATTAGGTCCCAGCACCTTGCACATGGGTATGTTCCCCAGAGCCTCTTCTAATTCCTTCCCCTGTAGATCTACTTCCATTTGTGTATACTGTTGCTCCGTCTGTCTGGGCACCTCAACCTCATTCAGAAAGTCTTTAACCTCCGCTGGGGCTATAGCGGTAGTGTCTCTATAAACATGTGTTGAGTGTCTTGCACCTGTGTACTCTCCCAGTATAATAAGAACCATTATCTGTGTATGGGGGTATTCATTTTTCAGCTACCAGGCTAGCAGTCATCTTGGTCTATCACCCCTACAGTGTAAATGTGGGTATTCCCTTCTATTAAATTTACCTAGGTGATTCCAGGTGCCCTGAAGTGCCCTCAGGGCTGTTACCATCTGGTAACTCACATTGCCCTGCCCCAAGGCTTTGCGCCGTAGGGCTTCCAATCATCTCTCGCCATCTCCCAGATCTGCCTATAGTGACGACAAGTGCCCCAGACTTTGGAGAGGAACTCCCCACAGGTCCCACTCTAGACCCCAGGAGGTGGCTGTAAGCCAGTTCAGTTCAAAGAATCCCTCTGTGACCACGCCCAGACCTTCTCGAAATGCACCATTGAGGAGCACATCAGGTTGGAGTCTCCAGAGCAGCACTCCAGGCCATAGGGCCTCCAAAAACAATGGGCCATGGTCTACGAGATAGCATGCCAGGTAATGTGTCTCCCCTCCCTCCAACGCTATGTCCCTAATCACCAGAAACCTATCCAGACTGCTGAAGGTGTTGTTTACTACTGTGTAGCAAGAGTACTTCCTCTACTCAGAGTGCTGGGCTCCCTAGATATCAACACGGTCAAGGTGTGTCACAATGTCCCATAGTTCACCAGTCATCTGGGGTTTCATCCCCCGTTTCAGTGGATGTCTATCCATGTGTACATCAAGGACACAGTTAAATTCTCCCTCCTACCACAAAAGTGTACCTAGATATGGTAAGAGAAGGTTTCTAACAAGGGAATAAAATTCCCCATTGTCCATTTTTAGAGCATAGACGTCCAGCATGCAGACCTCCCTGCCATCTAGTGTCCCCTGAAGCAGGACATACCACCCCTCTACATTTGCTTTGCCATAGGTTAAACCAAATGGGACCCCAGGGCCTATCCAAATAGCTACATCTCTCGCAGAGCTTGGGTATGTGGAGGAATACATTTGACCCCGCCACTTCTTTCCCAGTTTCTGTGCCTGCCCATCCCGCAAATGTGGTTCCTGTAGGAATGCAATGCAGATGTTGTGATGTCAAAGGAAGACGTGTGTCCTGTATTGCACATTCCACATAACCATTTTTATGGGGTCCATCAGTCATTGCAGAAATGCAACTGTAAGACCTCCCACCAGCAAAGGCAAGGCCCTCTCTTACCCTGCCACCACTCGCACCTCCCTGCCAACTCACCCCAGGCACCTTGGTCTGACTCATCTTGCATGTAGCTGCCATATAACAATCAAACATCACACCCTTCCTCCCAATGTGGATGTGATTGATGCCCCTCTTTATCATACCCCTTAACTACAGTAAAGGTGGGAATGTGGCAATAAGTGTCTCTTAAAGAACCTCCTATAGTACCCTGTGAGGCCTAAGAAGGCTCCCACCTGGGTTTGAGATGTAGGGGGAGCCGATTCTATAATGGTCTGGATCTTCCCCTGCAGTGGTGCAGTCTGTTCCCCACCTACCAGGTGGCCCAGATAAACCACTTTTCCCTGCCCTGTCTGGCACTTTGAAGCCTTGATAGTGAGGCCTGCTTTTTGCAGGGCCTCCAAAACTTTCCATAGGTGGACCAAGTGATCATCCCAGGTAGAGCTAAAAACAGCTATATCATCTAGATATGCTGTACTAAAGGCTTCCAACCCTTGAAGGACTGTGTTCACCAATCTCTGAAAAGTGGCAGGTGCATTTTTCAAACCAAAGGGCATAACAGTGAACTGATAGTGCCCTCCAATGGTGGAAAATGCTGTCTTAGGTTTAGCATCTTCTGACAACTTAATCTACCAATACCCTGCAGTTAAGTCAAAAGTGCCTATATACTTGGCAGACGCCAGTGTATCTATGAGCTCATCTGCCCTGGGTATAGGGTGACCATCAGTTTTGGTTACTTGATTGAGTCCTCTATAGTCACCACAAAGTCTCATTTCCTTTTTACCATCTTTAGTATGAGGTTTAGGTACAAGCACCACTGGGCTAGCCCATGGGCTCTCAGAAGGCTCAATCACTCCCAGATCTAGCATTTTCTGTACATCTTGTTTTATGCAGTCTCTAACATGGTCAGGCTGCCTCTAAATCTTACTTTTGACAGGTAAACTGTCTCCAGTATTGATTGTGTGCTCACACAAGGTAGTTGTACCTGGTATCAGTGAGAAGAGGTCAGAGAACTAGGTTAGGAGATGTATGCAGTTGTCCTTCTGCTCAGCACTAAGGCAATCTGCAAGCACTAGTCCTTCCACTAAGCCATCAGCTTCAGTGGTGGAGAAGAGGTCAGGGAGAGGGTCACTCTCTTCCTCCTGCCCCTCATCAGTTGACATGAGCGGGGTTAAGTCAGCCCTGTCATAATAAGGTTTTAGACAATTGACATGGAGCACCTTGAGGGGACTCCTGGCAGTGCCCAGGTCTACCAAATAGGTGACCTCACCTTTTTTTTCAACAATGTGATGGGGTCTACTCCATTTGTCCTGGAGTGCTCTTGGGGCCACAGGCTCCAATACCCACACCTTCAGTACTGGGTGGTACTGAGTCAGGACAGCCATTGCTTTTGGAGCTCTTGGCTGGCCTAAAGGTTTTTACTGGCCTTTTTCATGTACTCAGCCATTCTGGATCTTAGGCCAAGTGCATAGTCCACAATGTCTTGCTTGGAAGCTTTTAAAGGGAAACCCACTCTGGAAGAGATTCCTAGGAGGGTATTTGCCTCTGCAGGAGCTGTAGTGGTCCTTAAGGGAATAGCTTCAGGATATCTAATGGCATGGCCCACTACCATAAAGATAAACCTATTGCCTGAAGCTGTTGGAGGATCCAGGGGGCCAAATATGTCAACCCCTACCCTTTCAAAGGGCACCCCAACCACTGGCAGTGGAATTAAGGGGGCCTTAGGTGTGCCACCAGTCTTGCCACTGGCTTGGCAGGTCACACAGGAACAACAAAACTCCTTAGTGTCCTCTGACATATGAGGCCAGTGAAACAATGGAACAAGTCTGTCCCAATTTTTACTCTGGCCCAAATGCCCAGCCAAAGGAATATCATGAGCCAAAGTCAGAAGAAACTCTCATACTGCAAAGGGATGACCAGTC
The DNA here is from genome assembly GCF_031143425.1 of Pleurodeles waltl. NCBI lineage: Eukaryota > Metazoa > Chordata > Amphibia > Caudata > Salamandridae > Pleurodeles > Pleurodeles waltl. Next base: position 754,617,791 of record NC_090449.1, on the reverse strand, counting down.
TCCTGGCAGCTCCAGGTTTAAGGTCCCTTGACTCAGTATAGAGGAGGTTATCTTCCCAGTAGACTTTATGGCTGTCCGTGATATCCCCAGTCTGCTGTTTGACAGCTTGCTGTCTTAAACCCTCTAGTGTGGGACAGGTCTACTGTGCCACACTCAGCTCTTCCCTAGCAGGCCCCCCTGCACCCAAAAGCTCAGCAATGTCTGCTGCCAGCTCATCTGGTGTAGGTTCTGCACAGGGAAAGGATTCCTCTTCCTCAAAAGGGGAATCTTCTGGAGAGGTAGGGATAGTGGGCAAGGATTTACCCTTTCTACCCCTAGGTTTAGGAAACACTTGGCCCATTGTTCCAGGATCCAAGCTTCCCTGTCCTCTTTGCTTCTGGGCCTGAGCCCTTGTGAGAGCAAATATATACCCTGGAATGCCCAGCATTGCTGCATGAGCCTCCAACTCCACTTCAGCCCAAGCTGATGTCTCAAAATGATTGCCTAGTAAGCAGTCTACAGGTAAATCAGTGGCTACCACAACTTTCTTTGGACCATTAACTCCCCCCCCCCCCCCAGTTGAGATTCACAACAGCCATTGGGTGGCTAAGAGTGTTGTTATGAGCGTCTGTCACTTGGTACTGTTGACCAAGTAGGTGTTGGTCAGGGTGAACCAGTTTCTCAATCACCATAGTGACACTGGCTCCTGTATCCCTGTAGGCCTCAACCTCAACACCATTTATTAGGGGAAGCTGCTTGTACTTACCCATATTAAGAGGACAAGCAACTAAGGTGGCAAAGTCAATACCACCATCAGAGACTAAAACAGCCTCTGTGGTCTCCGTAACAAGACCAACCCCAACTACATTACCAATGGTGATCCCAGCTACACCCTTTGATTGTCTGTTTGTAGTAGACTTCCCACTACCACTGCTATTACTAGGGGCACTCGAGGATGCAGTTGGTGTTGTGGTAGTGGGAGCCTTGGTGTTTTTCTTTGGACACGTGGAATCACTTGTCCATTGGCCTTTACTCTTACATAAATAACACCATGGCTTCTTTTGATTGTTAGAAGAGGATTTGGACCCACTTCCCCTAAAGGAATTTTGTGGGCCTAATGAAGACTCAGAGGGGGTTATTACAACTTTGGAGGAGGTGTTAATCCGTCCCAAATGTGACGTATATACCACCAGCCGTATTATGAGTTCCATAGGATATAATGGACTCGTAATACGGCTGGTGGTATATCCGTCACTTTACAGTCACTTTTGGGACGGATTAACACCTCCTCCAAAGTTGTAATAACCCCCAGAATGCTTTTTATATTTGTCCCCACCCTTGTCAGAAGACTTACCATCCTTCTTCTTGCCATCCTTGTCACCACATGTATGAACTTTTCTGTTCACTCTTGTTCTGACCCATTTGTCTGCCTTCTTTCCCAATTCTTGGGGAGAGGTCAGATCTGAGTCTACCAAGTACTGACGCAACACGTCAGACACACAATTATTCAAAATATGCTCTCTCATAATAAGATTATATAGGCTTTCATAGTCAGGTTACTGCCATGTAACTATCCATCCAAGGCCTTCACTGAACAGTTTACAAAGTCTGTCCAGTCTTGAGAGGACTCTTTTCCAGTATCTCTGAACATTATCCTGTATTGTTCAGTGATTAAGCCAAATCCATCTAAGAGTGCATCTTTCAAAACTTTGTAGTTGTTGGCATCGCTTTCTCTGACACTAAGGAGCCTATCCCTACCCTTACAAGTGAAAGATAGCCACAAGATAGCAGCCCACTGCCTTTGAGGGACCAACTGTACCATACAGGCCCTCTCAAGTGCAGCAAACCACTTGTTTATGTCATCCCCCTCCTTGTAAGGGGGGACAATCTTGTGCAGGTTTCTTGAATCTTGTTCTCCTACAGGATTACTATCAAGAACACTGCTGCTGCCACCATGGGGAACTAACCCCAACTTCTGTCTTTTCGTCTCTACATCTAGAGACTCCCTGTCTAAGGCCAACTGCTGCTGTCTCAGCTTCAGTCTGGCTTCTTCCAACCTCAGCTTTCTGAGTTCCCTGCCTAGGTTGTTATCATCAGGGTGGGAGGCTTGGGAATTCTGAGACACAGAGGTAATGTGGGAATGTGCAGAAGTGGAGCTGTCTCTAACTTCCTGAACCCTAGTTACCTGGCCTTTTGGAGAGAAAGGTGCCCTACTAATGTGTGACCCCCTCCCACTACCAGTTTCACTAGATGGCCTGTTAGCTGACAGGATTTTTGGAGGAACCCTCCCCAGAGTCCTCAGGGCCCTCCCCTGATTCTTCCTGGGTACCCTCCTCCTCTACCTCCTGTTCCTGGAATGGGCCAGACTGGTTCTGGTCTCTTTCTAGGAGAAGGCTAAGGAGAAGATCTTTGGTATGGTTCTTACCAATGCTTAAACTTCTTTCTGTGCAGAGACCCCTCAAACTTTTAAAGTTTAAACTGATATAGGTTGCCTGGACAACTTTGGGAGTGGCCTCTACTACTGACATAGTTGCAAGAAAGAGTTTAAGACAGAGAGAAAAAACGTTTAGAAACTTTTTTTTTAAAAAGAGAAAAACTTTTTCAAACTTTTCAGAGCTTTTAGAAACTTTTTAGAAAGTTTTCAGAAAGAGAGTTACACTGTTTAGGTTAACTGTGTATATTTGTAAGTATTTGGAAGATGTTTTTCTTATGAAAAGCACCAATGCCAAAGTGGTAAAGCAGTTACAAGTACTAATCCCACAGCTGCACCACCAATATAGGAGGCTGGCCTGGCTTATAGTGGGTACCTGATGGTACTTACACTTTGTGCCAGGTCCAGTTATCCCTTATTAGTAGATCAGTAGTGTTCTAGCAGCTTAGACATGCAAAGCTCCCACTACACCACTTATATCATATAGCACTATATCATAAGAATCACAATATTCAGAGTTACTAAAAATAAAGGTACTTTATTTTAGTGACAATGTGCCAAAAATATCTCAGATGATATACTCCCTTAGGAGGTAAGTAAAATACACAGAATATACACACAAACCAAAATCAGGTAAGTAAACAGTCAGAAAAGTAGTGCAAACACTGTAGAATACAATAGAATCAATAGGCCTAGGGGCAACACAAACTATATACTCCAAAAGTGGAATGCGAACCACAAATGGACCCCAGGCCTAGTGTAGTGTGTAGAGGGTCGCTGGGAGTGTGAGAAAACACTAATGGTGTCCAAGATACCCTACCCCAAGACCCTGAAAAGTAGGAGTAAATTGATACTACTTCCCCAGAAACACACTAAACTCGTGATAGGAGATTCTGCAAAGACCACAACAGACTGCAAAGCACTAAAGACGGATTCCTGGACATGAGGACCTGTAAAGGAAGGGGACCAAGTCCAAGAGTCGTGAAAGTGCCCAGGGGGGCAGGAGCCCACTAAATCCCGGATGAAGGTGCAAAATGACTGCCTCTGAATGAAAGAAGCTGAAGATTCTGCAACAAAGAAAGGTGGCAGGAACTTTTCCTTTGTGCAGAAGATGTCCCACAGAGTGCTGGAGGATGCAGAGCTGTTTCTTTGGAGAAAGACCGCAAACAAGCCTTGCTAGCTGCAAAGGTCGCAGTTGAAGAAAAAGGGTGCTGCCCGGGCCCAGGAAGGACCAGGAGGTCGCCACTTGGAAGACGAGACAGAGGGGGCCCTCAGAAACACAGAGAGCCCATGCACAAGAAGGCAGCACCCACAGAAGTACTTGAACACGGGTTCAAGAAAACTGAGCACAGCGGTCATCTCAATACTACAAAAGAGGGTCCCACGAAGCCGGTGTTCAACTCAGCGAGTTGAGCAATGCAGGACGGAGTGCTGGGGACCTGGGCTAGGCTGTGCGCAAAGGATTCCTTGCAAAAGTGCACAGAAGCCCTAGCAGCTGCAGGTCACGCAGATCACAGGATTACTGTCTGGAGAGGGGAGGCAAGGACTTATCTCCTCCAAATTTGGACAGTTGGACCACTGGACAGTCTGGGTCACTTGGGTCCACCACCTGTGTTCCAGGGGCCACGCTCGGCAGGATGAGAGGGGTACCAGAATACCGGTGACGCTGAAGTTTGGTGCCTGCTGGAACAGGGGGAAGATTCCGTCAACCCACGGGAGATTTCTTCTGGGTTTCCAGTGCAGGGTGAAGGCAGACAGCCCCCAGAGCATGCACCACCAGGAAACAGTCGAGAAAGCCAGCAGGATTAGGCACTACAATGTCGCTGGTAGTCTTCTTGCTACTTTGTTGCAGTTTTGCAGACATCCTGGAGCAGTCAGCGGTCGACCCTTGGCAGACGTCGAAGAGGGAGATGCAGAGGAACGCTGATGAATTCTTGCAAGTCGTTATCTGAGGAAAAGCCCACAGGAGAGACCCTAAATAACCCTCAGAGGAGGATTGGCCACCTAGTGAGGTAAGCACCTATCAGGAGGGGTCTCTGACGTCACCTTCTGGCACTGGCCACTCAGAGGCCTCCATTGTGCCCTCACACCTCTGGATTGAAGATGGCAGAGGTCTGGGACACACTAGAGGACCTCTCGGCACCATCCCTGGGGTGGTGATGGACAGGGGAGTGGTCTCTCTCCTTTCCTTTGTCCAGTTTCACACCAGAGCAGGGACTGGGGGTTCCCTGGACCGGTGTAGACTGGCTTATGCAAGGAGGGGCCCTGTGCCCTTCAAAGCATTTCCAGAGGCTGGGGGAGGCTACTCCTCCCCAGCCCTTAAGACCTATTTCCAAAGGGAGAGAGTGTAACACTCTCTCTCAGAGGAAATTCTTTGTTCTGCCTTCCTGGGACTGGGCTGCCCGGGCAGAACCCTGTCATGGGGTTGGCAGCAGCGGTAGCTGCAGAGAAAACCCCAGAGAGCTGGTTTGGCAGTACCCAGGGTCCATAGTGGAGCCCCTGGGATGCTTGGGATTGGCACTCCAATACCTGATTTGGCATGGGGGGACAATCGCATGATCTTAGACATGTTACATGGCCATATTCGGAGTTACCGTTGTGAAGCTACATATAGGTATTGACCTATATGTAGTGCACGTGTGTAATGGTGTCCCCACACTCACAAAGTCCATAGAAATTGTCCTGAACTATGTGGGGGCACCTTGGCTAGTGCCAGGGTGCCCTCACACCTAGTAACTTTGGACCTAACCTTCACTAAGTGAAGGTTAGACATATAGGTGACTTATAAGTTACTTAAGTGCAGTGTAAAATGGCTGTGAAATAACATATGCGTTATTTCACTCAGGCTGCAGTGGCAGTCCTGTGTAAGATTTGTCTGAGCTCCCTATAGGTGGCAAAAGAAATGCTGCAGCCCATAAGGATCTCCTAGAACCCCAATACCCTGGGTACCTAGGTACCATATACTAGGGAATTATAAGGGTGTTTCAGTGTGCCAATTATAATTGGTGAAAGTGGTCACTAGCCTATAGTGACAATTTTAAAGGCAGAGAGAGCATAAGCACTGAGGTTCTGGTTAGCAGAGCCTCAGTGATACAGTTGGGCACCACACAGGGAACACATATAGGCCACAAACTACACAGATACACACGTTCGGACCACAACTATGAGCACTGGGGTCCTGGCTAGCAGGATCCCAGTGAGACAGGCAAACACAAACTTACATACATGTGAATAATTAGGGTAACATGACAAGCAAGATGCTACTTTCCTACGGTGGCAGATGCCAGAACCCATCAAAGTCGATCTAACTTTCTTTACAACCTGCTGCCTTGCACTGCTTAAGAAATCCAACTACCAGTAAGTTTTCTAAGTCTGAACTAACAAAGCTGCACTGTCGCCGCTGTCGAAGGAGTTCCAATCAACAATGAAGACTTCTTGCATGTGAAATCTGGCTTTTTCTAGCTCTGAGCTTTTAAAGTTAAGCCAGCCTGCTCACTGCCATATGTTCCAGACAGCTTTAGTGACTTTTGTGGTTTCTCTGACAAGGATTGTGATTATTTCTTGAGCTGGATTCTCACCCTTCTTATCTAATTGCCAAATTTCTTACAGTACTCCTAAAACTAGCTGAAGTGTGTGGCACTGCCCGGGGTATCCTGAGGGGCTGAATGACTACAGCAGCACTCTAGAGTGCCTCGTAAGTCTAATTCTTATACAGCACTCATGAGCTGTAGAGTGCAGACTATAGATCAGCATTATCCCCTTTCAAACTCCAGTGAGTGGACAGTGGATGGTAATTGATTTGCCCTAGGCCTCAAATGCACCTCAACCACACACCTGGTTGATTTCAGGCCATCTAAAAGGTTGAACCACTCATGGAAGAGGTGGGGTCGAGCAATGTGGACCACAGACTATCTATCAATTGCAGTCTTGATTCTGATATCCTTTTGGGCAGAACACAAGCTGCCTTATGTGGTGGAGAACCGCAGAAGACTGGGTCCCAAAATTGCAAACAATATGCATCGGGTATGCATTACTCTCCTAACTCAAACCAGATGCAAAGTGTTCAGATTGGATTTATTATCCAGTCTGCTCAGGATTTGCATTCATTAGTAAAGCAAGGTAACACAAAGTTGAGTAAGGTGCTGCCTTGCTTTACTTTGTGTCAAGGGGGCATACCATGGGTGGTACTTGTATTCCAATGTAGTCACCTATGGATTTTCAAGCAGATCACTATCTACACAGAATTGTATAAAGGGATTTGCACAAAAATCCTATACCTCCTCAAGGCAGGCACAACGAGAAGAAATGGTTTCATTTTTCCTTTTTTCCCCAATTTGCATATGTGCTGTAAGGTACTGCCCGTATACAAAGTGGGAAACACCTTAAAGCATAGATTGTATACTGGAAGAGACTCCTTTCAACTCAAAACCTTTGGTGCAATGAAAAGACCAGGCTAGGCAGACCAGACCACAGTAAGAAAGAATAGAAGGCAGGACCTTGAGTATCAAGAATGAATTCTGAGGCAACCAGAGCTTAAAGCATGAGCTAAAAAGTCCAGATCAAGGTGGATCATTTGAGGCAAAATCAAGATGACCAGATCGATCAATGCACAGAGCACCAGTACGATCAACTCTTGGCATAACAGAACAAGGAAGATCAGAGTGAGGAGGAAAAAAGAACCAGGACAAGGAGAAGGGGTCGGTATGACAGGAGCAAGGATGACCAAACCAGGTATCTGGGAAAATGATGCCCAGAACAAGGAGGCTAAGGATTAAAATGATAAATTAGTGCAGCATCAGGATGACAAGGAGCAGGAAAATCATGAGAACTGGGGTCAGAAGTATCATGCCAGACAGAGGAAGACCAAGAGAAGGAACAGGTTAACTAATCCATTAGGGCAGGGACCAGGTGGAGTAGGATTAGGTGGACTAGAAGTATCACAATAAGCAGAAACAGGTCTTAGAGGACCAGGCGCCAGAACTTGAAATATCAAGTACAACTGATGCACAAGGACAAGGGATAGCAGGGCCATGTTGGTATGGATCAGACAGACTAGACAACAAGAGCCAGGAAGACTATTGGAAATAGCCCAGGATCAAAATGATTAGGCTCAGCGCAAGAGGACCTAAAAGAGATCAGGACCAGTGGACTCAGTATCAGGTCAACCAAAAATGGCTGGGACCAGGATGATGCAAACCTAGAGGACTAGGGATGCCAGACACAGGAGGACCGGGACAAGAAGGGCAGTGGAGAATGCCCAGTTAGACCAGAATGATCAGGGTGGTGAGAATCAGTAGGAAGAAGATAAAGGGGACCAGAAGCAAAAGTCTAGGAAAGGCCAAAACAAGGAATGGGCCGGACCACAAAGTGCTAAAGAGAAAATCCTGGAAAGGATTAGAACAAGGATTCAGGAAACCATTACCATGGTAACTAGTGCTAGGGACCAGGGCCTGGAGGTGGAGCAGGAAGACCAAACAACCCACAGAAAGTGGACTTGGAACAGGACCAGGGGAGGACCAAGTACAGAAGGCATTGAAGGGCCTGAAGAAGATAGCATACCCGGAGAAGGAGGAGAGGAGCTGTGTGACTTTAAATCACTTGTATTGAGATATCCCACATTTAAATGTTTTTATTCATGCTTCTTATGTTGTCAACCCTTAAAGAAACCCCATTATTTTCTGACTACTTATAAAACCGATAAGTGTTTGCTGAAAAATCGTAGCATGCGAGGTGATTGAAAAAGCAAGGACTAGTACGCTCTGACTGATAGTACATACTCTATGATGCTGGCACAGTGATCTGAGGGAGGATCGGATGACAGAGGGGTTGTAACTTGACAGAGGGGTCTAAAGGTGGATGCATGAAAAGGATTGTAATTTGCAAGTAATGGCAAAAGTGTATTGAGAATCTCAGAGGACTGAAATCAGCAAAAACTGTTTATAGTTAACAAAGGGGTTTAATTGGCTACGGAAATCAGCAAAGGTGAGCTCAGGATTATAACATGGATTTGACACCCAGAAAAGGTTGTAAGGAAGGCTCCAAATAGATGGGCTCAGATGGCCCACAGAGGCACGCTGAGCAACACATAGTTCTGATAGCCAGTTGCGGTAGAACTTAGAACCAAGGTCAGCAGTGGTAGCTTCAATACAAGACAAACAGTCATGCAAAACTCTGAGGGCAAGTTGATGGGTGGTGAAGGTACATATGCAGCAGATTTGTTTGCAAGGCCAGAGAAGAGATTCTGAGAGTCGAAACCTCTAGGGTAGTCTTTGAAACTTTGGCTTTCAGAGATATATGAAGATGAGTGTTAGGGTATTAAGGCTAAAAAGGGTTGGAAAGGCTGTGGGGCCACCAAAGATTATGGAGAAATAGTCTGGGGGCTCACAGAAGGGCTCTTAAAGCAATACAGATAAACCTGGCAAGGGATTCGAAAGACAATAGTGGCACTGTGCGAGTCATAAAAGGGATTCTGTGATCCTCACTAGGCCAATAAATGGGTTCAGTAGTCTGTGAGAGCTGGCGAAGCAGTGAACAAACTCTTCAGGAGAAGAACAGGCTCATGGAAGACAAAAGAAAATGAAAGCTGGCAAAACTAAAGATATGGGTTTCTTGGGCTGATTCTGGCAGAACTCAACTAAGGACCTGCAAAAAGATCAGCCAATCTCTAAGGGTCAGCACATGGCTGGAAAATCTTGTAGATTAGCCTTTTTGAACTAGCAAATGAGGTTTTAGAGCTTGCATAGAGGAGGATCTGGAGGATCCAGAAGGCCTCTGTGCACTGACAAAGGGCCTCTAGAAGCCTGTGGCACTGATTTATGGGCTATGGACCAGTAAGGATATTTTAGGAACTGGTGGCACTGGCCTACAGGCTCTGAGAATTAGTGGTAGTGGTCAGAGAGGTGGTGGGGCATCAAGCATTGATAACTGGATATCATTTCTAGAAGTGAGAGGTGTTTTGGGTAGTGAGGGTGATACTAGGAGGGCAAACTCTCTTAATGACAGTTGGGGGATGTGAAAAATGAGACAGGGTAATGGTCTGAGATCAATTGTTGGTGTTCTGGAAGAGGCCATCCAGTGTGGAAAAAGTTTGTCAGAACTGCTACAAGCTAAGCTAAGGCTTGTTACAGTGGTTTAAGAGGGGACGGCCATCATGGTAGGGAGGTGGTGAGAGCATGCTTGAAGTTGGTAAGATGTCTGATAGCCATCTGAAGTGTAGGGGGCTGACAGAGTGGATAGGATGGGCTCTGAGGCTCAGGAGAAGAACCCTGAAGACTGACTGAGCTAGAAGTGGCCATATCCTCAGCAGGAATGCCTGAGGTCCAGACTAAACATCATGCAGTGTTATAGGGGTTAGAGCACTTAGGCACTTACCAGAGAGACTCTGATGAGCTGTGAATAAATGGTTTTGGATAGGAGTTTGTTGAAGGAGACAAATACGTGGTTATGATGGAGTTGTAAAAATGGGATGGTTGTGAATGAACATAATTTGAATGTGTGCTATGGGTCTACACTAGACTTTGCAGAGGCACTGAATTAGACTGTTTAAAAAAGAAATGTAGACAGTGTTAGGACAGGAATGTGTTCTGCATGGTGTATGGGTAGTTACCCCTGCCCGAAGTGTCGGACTGCTTGTGAATCTTGTACCATGACTTTGTATTTGCCCTGCCACCATACTAATACAGCATGTGCATAGAGGCCTAGTCCTGTTCATGGCAATGTCTACAACCTGTCCTATGACTTGGAGGGACACACCAAGCATGCCCTTATATCTGAAATGTGATCACTGTCTATGTCGTGGGGCCAGGGCCAGCTTTTTGGTTGTTCGCACCTATAACAACAGCATTTGTTGACACCCCCACAATTATCTCCTTGATGGATGACCTCACTACTAGCCTCAAACAGTGCCCCTCATCTATCCTTAGCCACTCCCTCACATTTACTGATTTTATAGTGCTACGCATCCCAATGTGGCCTGTCAGAGTGCTTTACATCACAAAACAAAGAATCATTTAAGGGTGTAAATCAATTTATAGTGAATATTACTTAAGACAATGAGGACTTTAAAATGTAAGAGTTACAAGTCATCCATACTGGTAAGCAGTGTTTTTTCTCATCTCTTTATTGGGTTTTTAGACAAGACAGATACAAATTGTTGGTCCGATAAACAAGAAAGTCAATGCCTGCATCAGTACAGTCGGAGCCGATGTCAGGCCTATTTCAGAGCATCCGTCTCAGTGTCTGTGGTGTGTAGATGACTATGGCCCTTTTTATGACATTGGCGGTAAGTCCTGCTTACCGCCATGCCGACTGATTTGAATAACACACACCTGACACCCATACACACACCACACCTACACACCCACACCACTATAAAACACCCACCCACAATACCCACATCCCTTTACGACTAACAAAAATTGGCACTAGCGAGAGATACAGCTAAAGCACCCACACAACCAGAGCCATAGAACACCATCCCCCATACACCATTCACGCACCTCACAACACACACCCCACACACCCTCACACACACCACTCACACTACACCCATGGCACCACAAAGACACCCCAGGTTCTCAGAGGAGTAGCTAAGGGTCATGGAGGAGGAAATCATCCAGGTAGAGCCACAGCTGTTCGGATCACAGGTGCAGCAGACATCCATCGCTAGGAAGATGGAGCTATGGTGGAGAATCGTGGACAGGGTCAACACTGTGGGACAGCACCCCATAACAAGAGATGACATCAGGAAGAGGTGGAACGACCTACTGGGGAATGTGCGTTCTGTGGTTGCAAGACACCAGATAGCAGTACAGAGGACAGGCAGTGGACCCCCACCTCCTCCCCCACAACTAACAACATGGGAGGAGCTAGTCTTGGCAATACTACATCCTGCGGGCCTGGCAGGAGTGGTAGGAGGAATGGACTCTGGTAAGTCAAATCTCTTACTATCACCCCCCTACCTGCATGCCATCACATACCCCCACCCTCACCTTCACTCCCATCACTCCACTACCTCACATGCATCCCACCATCAAAACCCACCCCCTCCTACCACCAAGCCCTGCATGCAACACCAATGCATGGACACCACTCACAGGCCTGCATGGACAACCATCACCAAAGCGTGCACACTTGAGACAATCACTTAGCAAACCAAATCACCACTCACACAAGCCTAATCTGCCAGGGCAATCACAACCTTACAGGGCAACACACCCATGCACAATATGTCACACGCAGAAACTATAACACTGCATTTACATCCCCACAGGTCCCCCATACAACATCACCGGAGAGGAGGTGCCAGCAACATTCAGTTCCCCTACAGAAGAGGCTCACAGTGATGACAGCAGCTCTGGACGCCTGGATCAGGATGATCAACCTGGCGCCATCAGGGACCTCTAGACAGTCGGTTACCCTGGCACAGTCCCATACTACCACAGAGCCTCCCCCCTCAGGAACCACCAGCACAGCACCCACCCACCCAGCGGGCCTATAGCTCTGTCCCAGGACATGTCAATTAGCAGTGTGTCCACCACTACAGGGACCCCTGGCAACACCACAAACACAGGATGATCAGGGACCTGGGGTCAGTGGCAGTGGGCACACGGTTCCAGGGACAGAGGAACAGGACAACAGGGAAGCTGGGAGGACTGCTGTGCGACAGGGGGAGGACAGGCCCAGGGAACCGACTCTCCACGAGGCACTCACTAACATCCTGGGAGCATACCACCATTCCACACCGATGAACAGCCCTCCACCTCCGCTGACGCTAGTGGACAGGAGGCCCCGCCACAGGAACAACAGGCCACCAGCACCCCACCCCCTGCAGAAGGAGAACCACCCTGCAACGGGCCTTGCGATTCAGGCAGAAGCCAGAGAACATTGCCAAGATCCCCACCAGGAAATCAGACTCTCCTGATTGTCACCCTTGTGTCGCACTCTGTCACCCTGTCCACCTTGAACTGTCATTGCTCCACTTCCTATGCCCCCTTTGACAATGCACCTGTGATACAAATAGACTGGAACTCTTACCTGGACTCTCCTCCACCACTACCCCAGCCTATAGCAATACCCCATCCACTTATTAGCACATAAATAAACATCCTTGTAAAAAATACAAGTATTGAGTCTGGCAAGTGATTGAACTATGTATTCGTTTAACAATCTGTAGACATTGCAATTCAAATGTACACTGATGTATACATAGGTAGGACCTGTAGTTTGCTGTAGTCAATACATCAGGAGCCAGATTAGGGCATATATATCTGTAAATAGACATGTCAAAGGGTACAGTAAGTGGCCATAGTAGTGGGAATATCAGCCTGCCAGTGAAAATTTACAATACAAAACTCCAATGGAAGGTGAAGTTACAGTTTCTTACCTGTGTGTCACTGGAAGTAGTGTTGAATGATTGCTGTTCTATTGTCCACATCCTCATCCTCTGCCTCATCTTCGTCACTGTCCACAGGCTCCACCGCTGCCACACCCTCCTCTTCAGCCTCATCCTCCTGCAGAAAAGGCACCTGGCAACGTAAGGCAAGGTTGTGTAACATGCAACATGCCACGATGATCTGGTACACCTTCTTGGGTGAATAGCACAGGGAACCACCTGTTAGATGGAGGCACCAAAACCTGGTCTTCAGGATGCCAAAGGTTCACTCTATAATTCTTCTTGTTTGCCCATGTGCCTCATTGTAACGTTCCTCTGCCCTTTTACTGGGATTCCTCACTGGGGTCAGCCACACCCTGTGCCTCTGGAGTCGATCCATCACATAAGGGATCCTGCTATTCCTCAGGATAAAGGCATCATGCACAGACCCAGGATACTTTGCATTGACATGGGAGATGTACTGGTCCGCCAGACACACTATCTGCACATTCATAGAGAGAAAGCTCTTTCGATTTCTGAACGCCTGTTTATTTTTCCAGGGGGGGGGGGAGGAAGGGACATAGACAATATGTGTACCATCTATCGCCCCAATAATGTTGGGGATATGTCCCATTGCATAGAAGTCAGCTTTCACTGTGGCCAAATCCTCCACCTGAGGGAAAACAATGTAGCTGCACATGTGTTTTATCAGGGCAGGCAACACTCTGGTCGGCACGATTGAGAATCTTGGCCGAGACATTCATATGACTTGCAAAAGAGGGAGGATCCCAATGGCGTGACGGATAGCAGAGATCAGGTAAGGCTCCAATTGGGCACACAGCTCTGTGATTGTGGCCCTGTCAAGTCTGTAGGTGAGGATAATGTGCCTGTCCTCCATTGTTGCAAAGTCCACCAGGGGCCTGTACACTGTGGGATGTCTCCATCTCCTATTCATCCGCAGGAGTTGTAATCTAGGGGTCAAAACGATGAGCATCTAGTCAGTATTACAACTTTTCCAAAATGTACAGTGCATTGCATGTAGTGACAGAAACAGTATGTTGTTGTATAGGCCCAAATGGTGCCTATGTGTGCCATGGCCTGCCCCCCCCTGAAATGGTGCCCGTCTGTCCTGTGTGGATGGACATGTGGAAATGAGGTAATGCCGCTGATGTTGTGCGCCGTTGCGGGAGGCGGTCGAGTACCGCCGTGCACCTCCTCATTGGTTGTCATTGGGCCCTAAGGGTTACAGTAGCCAATGGTGATGTACGCCAGCGGTGGCGGTACGCACCACCCGGATGTGACCGCCATTTTCTATCTGTTCACTCACTTGCTACCTGACCTTCAACAGGAGAGGACCTACACTGCAAGTGTTGCTGTGACCTGTGTCTGGAACCGACCATGGCTCGTGTCACTGGGGAAAGGGCCCCTGTCTTTACCGCTGCAGAATTGGAGAGACTGGTAGATGGGGTCCTGCCCCAGTACCGAATGCTATATGGGCCTCCAGACCAACAGGTGAGTACACTCTGAGTACGATGCATGGGGCATGATTGTATGGAGTGCTGTATATGAGGGCCTTGTGTAAGGGGGGGTGGTTGAGGGGTCCTTGGCAACTTGCTGCATGTATGGTGGGCAATGTATGTGCGTAAGGAGATGGGAGGGATATGGTGGGCCATTAGTGTAACAGGCCAGACGGTATGACTGATACCCTTTTTCTATGTGTGTTTCCTCTGCAGGTCAGCGCCCATCAGAAAAAAGGTATATGGCGTGCCATCGCCAAGGATGTGCAGACCCTGGGTGTCTACGGCAGGCGGAGCACCCACTGTCGCAAGCGGTGGGAGGACCTGAGACGCTGGGCATGGAAGACGGCAGAGGCCCAGCTGGGAATGGTCTCCCAACGAGGAAGGGGTGCCCGTTGAACCCTGACCCCCGTGATGTTCTGCATACTGGCGGTGGCCTATCCGGAGCTGGATGGGTGCTTGAGGGCATCACAGCAGCCACAAGGGGGTGAGTACAGTTTCCCCATATACTACTTGCGCGTCGTGGGGTGCTCTCCGGGTGGGGGTTGTGGGCCTGTTGGTGCCCCTAGGCCATGACGGACATTGCAGGGTAGGTTCCATGTTAGGCAGGGGCTGATGAACTCCACCTCCAACCAAGCTAGTGGGCATCCATTACTGGGCAGGGCTCTTTGGGTCTCAGGTATGCTGCAATTGGCGTTAGGCATTACTGTCCTTGGCATGGTGACTAGCATTGTGACTGGTAGTGCTTTGCGTAGTGCGTAGGACTGTTCCCTGTGTGTTGTGTACGCCAACAGTGGTGTTGTTGCTGCCATTGACCAAGTGTATCCTCTGTCTCTTCTCCCCTGTAGGAGGCTGGCCTGGTTTGTAGTGGTTATCTTGGGTACTTACACCTTATACTAGTCCAGTTATCCCTTATTAGTGAAACGTAGTAGTGTTCTAGCAGCTTAGGCCGATAGAGGTAGCTATAGCAGAGCAGCTTAGGCTGAATTAGGAGACATGCAAAGCTCCTGCAATACCACTTATAGTTACACAGTACTTATACACAAGTAAAGACAATACTCAGTGTTACCAAAAATAAAGGTATTTATTTGGGGGACTGATCAGTATAGGGAAAGGTGCGGAAGACATTGTCACGCAATGGGTTAATTAGCTTGAGCAGTGTAGATGAGTGTGATGCCTGCTGAAACCCCCCAAACAATGTGGAAAAGTTCATGATATTATTTTCAAGCTTGTTTGTGTAGAAGACTCCGTCTCAACCTTGAGAACGAGAGTACAGGGAGAAGATGGAATGAAAACAAAGGCTGGAGAAGGGCAGAGCAGCCAAGTACTGATAACATAACTAGAAAATGCCAGAATGAGATAGAATCCAAGCTTCAAGTTATTTAAGCACTGAAGTGTGGGCGAGGGATTGGAAGCTCGCAGATGGAGTTGTGAAAGCTGCCATGGCCCAGCGCTGCCTCCCTGTTTTGCTGACCGTGATGCTTGAGGGGGAGAGAGGTCCAAGCAGGCGGTAGAGGGCTTCCCAGCATTTCGTGGACTAAGTTAAGTTCCACACAGGGATGAAAGGCCTTTGTTTCTCTGCTCTATTATTATGACTGATTATTTATGCTTGCACTGTGTTTATAACCTGAAGTATTCATTTTATTTATATTTTGCTTCCTGAACATCGTAGTGAGAGCCTGCTGCAGGAATTGAAACGTGCATTTCGGTGTGCAGTGAATCAAAGCTTATCTGAAGTATTCAACTCATTTATATTCTGCTTCCTGAACATCGTAGTGTGATGCATTTTGGAAAACTTATATCTGTCAATTAACTCTTTGCTTAATAATATGCATAGATGCTCTTTGTAGTGTACTTATATATAAATAGATGCTTTTCATTGCTATTCTTATTCTACTATTGTTAATGTGCTAAATGCCTACATTTACCTTCAATTCTAGTAAAGCTAAATTGTATTTATAATTGGCGTGTGGTCCTTCATTGAGCGTCCTTATTGACTTATACCGAACAGGTGTCAACCAGTCACCTGGATAAGACATTTTGGTACCAGAAGTGGGGCATAAGTCAATAATGCCTCTTTGGGGACGTAAGAAAAGTGAGGCAGAGAGCGGAAGGCAGCATGGAGCAGAAGCCAGATCCATTCCCGGGTGGTTAGCAACTGTCCCGTTCTCTGGTGTGGCAGGACTCCTAAACCGGTGGGCAGCGCCACTGTTATGAGAGGCATTAGATGAGAAAGTGACTCCTCTCTTAGTGGAAGATGCGGTCGAGAGTGTGAAACTAAGAGGGGCGAAGCTGGAGCTGAAAGCAGCAGGGCAAGTGGGATGGCTTTTCCTGTCTGCGCTCCGTACGGTATACAGGAAAACATTAACACAAGATACAGAGATAAGAAAACTGCGGGTTGAGGTTGCAGCCTTGCAGGAAAGGCAGTTACTTATGAAAGAGACCATAGAAAGTGCAGTGACTCGGAGTGATCAAATGGAGGCAAGGTGCACCGCATTAGCAGTACGAGTAGCAAAACAGAAGAAGGGGATAATGAATCAAGCCAGCTTGCAGAACTGCAGGGGGTAGCAGCAGTGATCGAACAAGCCCCCATCAGAGAGAAAACATTTGTGTACACTGACAGTCGGGCCACTTACCAAGGACTAGTAAGCTGGGCCCCAACTTGGCACAAGGATGGATGGAAAATCAAAGGCACCCCCATTTGGGGAGGCGAGCAGCTATGGGAAGAGATGTGGGAGAAAGGGCAAAAATGTCAAATCTATGTGGGACATGTGGATGCCCATTGCCCATCGGATACCTCACTTGCATCTCTATTCAACAACACCGCAGATCAAATGGCCAAAACGCGAACGGTGGTTATCAAGGAGGAAGATGAAGCTGCTTTAGCAAACAGGGCCCATGCAACATCCGGACATTTAGGAGAGAATAGCACTTATGCATGGGTACAGCAACGACAAATTCCAGTTACTAAAGAACAAGTGCAACAAGCAGTAAATGAGGGCCCCATATGCAACCAGATTAGACAAATGCCCCTGCAAAAGAAGCCTAGAGGCCATATCAGAAAAGGAACTGCAGCTACTACGGTGTGGCATTCGGACTATATCGGGCCGCTACCAAATGAAGAAGGAAAAAGCTACGTATTGACTATGGTGGATACCTACTCTGGCCTTATGTTAGGTATGCCCTGTAAGTCTGCAGACCAAAAGTCCAGTTTGCGATGGCTAAACTATCTGATAAAACATTATGGGGCACCTGATGAGATCCAAACAGATAGGGGCACAAACTTTTCAGGGAAAACAGTGCCAGGCTGGGCGCAGGAACAGGGAATTCAGGGGATTTTGCACCTTAGTTATTATCCACAAGCTGTAGGCATGATTTAGAGATATAACGGATTGTTAAAGAACAGCTGAAAAAGTTATCAGCACATGACAGACTTGCACAATTGATTTATGAACAAGCGTACACCCCACACATTGAAGAAAGATCTGCCCCCCCCAATAATACTCAGAGAGGTGAGGGAGGATTTGGAAGCACAGGAAGAAAAGTATGGGTGAACTATCCAGGAAAAAAAATGCCAGAGGCAGGAGAGATATTGAGTCAAGGGGTGGGGAGTACGTATATTATACTTTTAAAGAACTCAAATGTACCTGTATTTGTACTTGCAGTGAGACTTACCCCACGGTCATAAATGATGACATCTGCATCGATGACGTGGTTCATGATTATAACCGGAAAAAGTGTATGAGTCCGACCGAATATAGTCCTTCATGTCACTTGTGCACCTCAAGCCGCTAACGTAACTGATGACCAGAGCAATGTTTCACTTTGCAACGTGGAGGTACCTGGAGGCAAGTGGATGGCTGCCAAAGCTGTGACCTGGAAGGTAACTGGACAGCAAATCTGACATGCCAACGGACTGAAGAAGGTGAAGGGGACGCCAGCAACAGTACAGTCTTTGAGTTATATGCTAAACGTGATATGTAAATATTGTGATACCAGGGCACATGGTGGTTGTTGCAATGAACAATAGAACACCAGCCTTCATGTTTTATGTAACCGAAAGACGCATTGTTAACAATTTAAGTAACGTTTCTATAGTGCGATATAGAATAGGATGTAAGCAAGTTCTGCATGCAAGCTTAATTAACCATATTGTGTTACAGATAAATATTGTCAAGGGGAATGTCTCAATGTATGATCCATTATGTGCACCATGGACACCACAGTTATGGCCCTTGCCAAAGTTACGCAATAGAAGAGATCTAGAGTCCTTGATAGCTGGGGCCACCGGAATTGGGGTAGGGGCCCTGAATTCTTTTGATGTTGAAGCCATTAGGTATAAGCTATCTTCTACAGGATATAGTACATGAGAGGCCATAAAAGTAATTGCTCAATGGGGGCCCACACACTCACAAGAAGTAGGGAAAGTCCTGCGTGGGTTGTATCGCAATTGGCAATGGCATAATTTCACTTATGAACAATTCGAGAGAAAAAAGCTTTTAAAACACACAAGCAGTGCCCCAGGGCATCCAGTGCATACTATGGCAAAGCATTATTAATCTACAGTATGCAGACTTTAACGCAGAATGGGGACAGCCTCAGGGTGAATATTGGAGACAACAATTGCATTTGCCTGAAGAAATATGGGTAAAGCCCATACAGTTTCACGGTGAGGAAGAAATGTGTTATGCTCTTTTTGATATAGTAAGAAGTGATCTTCCTCCTGACATATGGTGCCCCTTTATATTGCTCCCCGTAGTGATAAGTAAAAGAATGGTGGATACCTCACACTGACAAAAAGTAGATTGATTAAACAAATCACACTGTAGATCCCACTAGATGTGCAGATTGGTCTAAGGGGTGGGTATGTACCCACAATGGCCGGGTGCTAGATCCATGTCTTCACACAATACCGGGAGAATGTGAATGGTTACCTTATCCTATTAAATGGCACAGACTTATATCAGATAGGGACAGAGAGTATATGTTATGTCATTAATCATCTCTTACTTATTAACGGATTTATACAAACCACCGGAGAGCAAGTAATGTGTATGCGCAATATTACCAGCATTATTGACATAAGCACTCACATCTTGTACCGACCGACTAGGTTCACCATAACCACATTACAGATGCAAATGCGTGCGCAGTTAGAGTGGAACATCTTACTTGTTGTTAAGCTACCCAGATTAGAGGCAATCAGGCACTACGCACAAGTTACCTTTGCTAAATTTGATATGGCAGCTAAATACACCAAGGATACAGCCATACTGATGACCATAAACTCTAAACAGCTTATGCGCACTGCTTTATGCATCCAGCAAATAACTGAGCATCATTGGTATGACATCTTCTTAGGCTGGGCACTAGGAGCTATGAAGATGCTAAATATAGTGTTACAACAGCTAATTTGGTTATTGATTGTTTGTGTTACGCTAATGACTATACTGTGTAGACTATCTGTATGCACAAAACAGCTTTATACTAAAGATGCCGGCGCTTAGAATAACGCTGACCAGTATTAGTAGCAACCTTGCTAGCGGAATGTCAAAGTAAATGATATCCGTTTCAGCATGCATCACGCTCATCTAAGGGGTGGAGTGATCAGTATAGGGAAAGGTGCGGAAGACATTGTGACGCGAAGGGTTAATTAGCTTGAGCAGTGTAGATGAGTGTGATGCCTGCTGAACTCCCCCCACCCCCCAAACAACGTGGAAAAGTTCATGATATTATTTTCAAGCTTGTTTGTGTAGAAGACTCCGTCTCAACCTTGAGAACGAGAGTACAGGGAGAAGATCGAATGAAAACAAAGGCTGGAGAAGGGCAGAGCAGCCAAGTACTGATAACATAGCTAGAAAATGCCAGAATGAGATAGAATCCAAGCTTCGAGTTATTTAAGCACTGAAGTGTGGGTGAGGGATTGGAAGCTCGCAGATGTAGTTGTGAAAGCTGCCAGGGCCCAGTGCTGCCTCCCTGTTTTGCTGACCGTGATGCTTGAGGGGGAGAGAGGTCCAAGCAGGCGGTAGAGGGCTTCCCAGCATTTTGTGGACTAAGTTAAGTTCCACACAGGGATGAAAGGCCTTTGTTTCTCTGCTCTATTATTATGACTGATTATTTATGCTTGCACTGTGTTTATAACCTGAAGTATTCAGTTTGTTTATATTTTGCTTCCTGAACATCGTAGTGAGAGCCTGCTGCAGGAATTGAAACATGCATTTCGGTGTGCAGTGAATCAAAGCTTATCTGAAGTATTCAACTCATTTATATTCTGCTTCCTGAACATCGTAGTGTGATGCATTTTGGAAAACTTATATCTCTCAATGAACTCTTTGCTTATATATATGCATAGATGCTCTTTGTAGTGTACTTATATATAAATAGATGTTTTTCATTGCTATTCTTATTCTACTATTGTTAATGTGCTAAATGCCTACATTTACCTGCAATTCTAGTAAAGCTAAATTGTATTTATAATTGGCGTGTGGTCCTTCATTGAGCGTCCTTATTGACTTATACTGAACAGGTGTCAACCAGTCACCTGGATAAGACAGGGACTCAGTACCAAAAATATCTTAGAGACAATACTCATTCTGGAGGTAAGTATAATACACAATATATTAACTAGACACCAAACTTAGACAAGTAAATAGTCATAAAACAATGCAAACAGTAGGAAATCCTATAGAATGCAATGGGAGAAATAGGTCTAGGGGCAACACAAAACATATACTAATAAAGTGGAATGCGAATCACGAATTCCCCCCTAGACAAGTGTAGTGTGTGCAGAATCGCTTGGAGAGTAAGAATAGAGTAAAGGTAAATAAATTACCCCACCCCAGAGCCCAGAAAAGCAGTAGTAAAGTACTGCAAGTTTCCTTAGGACACACTACACCTCGTTTTTGGGATTTTGCAGCAGCCAACCAAGTCTGCAAAGAACAACTGCTGGATTATTGGACCTGAAGACTTGCAAAGGAAGGCGACCAAGTCCAGAAGTCGAAATAAGTTCAAGGAAGGACTGGAGCCCCTGCCAACCCAGAAGAGGGTGCAAAAGAAGAGTCCCCGGTTAGTCGAAGACTGCAGGAATGCACCCTAGGAAGATGCCAGTGTGTTCCTGCATAATGCAAAAGATGTCCCACGGCGTGAAGATTGTTGGAAGTCGCCAATAAGCCATCGCTATGACAAAAGTTGGCTTTGCATCAAAATGGCGCTGATGGACCCAGGAGGGACCTGGGGGCCTTAACTCTGGGTGAGGAGGAAGAGGGGGCTCTCAGCACTTTAGAGAGCCCTCAGGATGCCAGCCAGCACCCCCCAAAGTCGCAGGATCCACGTTCCAAGGAGGTGCAAAACGTGGTTGATACAGCACAACAAAAAAAGGTCCCACGCCGCCGGAGAACAACTCAGCGACTTGAGCGTTGCAGGATGGAGTGCTGGGGCCCTGGGCCAGAATGTGCATGAAGGAATTTTGCAAAGAGTGCACAGAGACCTCAGGAGGCGAGGAAGACGCAGTACACAGGGATACCATCGCTCTCGGGGAAGGCAAATTCTTACCTCCTCCAAATTGCGTCAGAAGGACCTCAGGACAGTATGTGTTGATGATGTCCACCCTCTTTGTCCTTAGGAGCATGCTCGTTGCTGTGAGAGGAGTCCCAGGGTATCGGTCGTCGCCTTGGAAGGTGCCTGCTTGGAGCAGGGGAGTGACTCCATCACTCCACGGAAAATTTCCTTGGTCCTTCTGGTGCAGGATGAAGACAGGGAGTCCCCAGAACATGCACACAGTGAAAACTGTTGCAGTTGCTGACTTGGAGCTGAGGTTGCTGAAGAAAAGTGTCTCTTGTAGACACTTTGTTGCAGTTAGAGCGTTTCTTGGAGCAGGCTGCGGTTCATCCGAGGTCAGAAGAGTCTGAAGTTGTTGCAGAGGATTCCTGAAGGAAACTTGCAAGCAGAATCTGAAGAGAACCCACACAAAAGACCTTAAATAGCCCTGAGAGGGGGATTGGCTACCTTATCAGGTATGAACCTATCAGGAGCGGTCTCTGACGTCACCTGCTGGCACTGGCCACTCAGAGCCCTCCAGATTGCCCCCACATCTTGCAAAGCAAGATGGCTGACGTGTGGGACACACTTGAGGACCTCTGGGCACCACCCCTGGGGTGGTGATGGACAGGGGAGTGATCACTCCCCTTTCCTCTGTCCAGTTTCCTGCCAGAGCAGGGGAGAAGGGGTCCCTGTACCGGTGTAGACTGGTTTATGCAAGGAGGGTAGCATCTCTGCCCTTCAGAGCATTTCCAGAGGCTGGGGGAGGCTACCCCTCCCCAGCCTGTAACACCTATTTCTAAAGGGAGAGGGTGTAACACCCTGCTCTTAGAGGAAATGCTTTGTTCTGCCTTCGTGGGCAGAAACCTGTCTGTGAGGTGGCAGCAGCCATAGCTGTAGTGGAAGCCTCAGAGAGCTGGTTTGGCAGTACTGGGGGTCAATGGTGGAGCCCCCAGGATGCATGGAATTGGCTTCCCAATACCAGATTTGGAATGGGGGGACAATTCCATGATCTTGGACATGTTACATGGCTATATTCGAAGTTACCATTGTCAAACTTCATATAGGTATTGACCTATATATAGTGCACGCGTGTAATGGTGTCCCTGCACTCACAAAGTTCAGGGAAATGGCCCTGAACTATGTGGGGGCACCTTTGCTAGTGCATCACACTTAGTAACTTTGCACCTAACCTTCAGCTGGTGAAGGTTAGACATATAGGTGACTACTAAGTTACTTAAATGCAGTGAAAATGGCTGTGACATAACATGTGCGTTATTTCATGCAGGCTGCAATGGCAGACCTGTGCAAGTGTTTGTCTGAGCTCCCTATGGGTGACAAAAGAAATGCTGCAGTCCATATGGATCTCCTGGAACCCCAGTGCCCTGGGTACCTAGGTACCATATACTAGGGACTTATAAGGGGGGTCCAGTATTCCAAATGAAATTGGTAAATGTAGCCACTGGCCTACAGTGACAAATTTAAAAGCAGAGAGAGCATAAGCACTGAGATTCTGATTAGCAGGTCCTCAGTGACACAGTTAGGCACTACACATTGCGCCACAAACTATAAGCACTGGGGTCCTGGCTAGCAGGATCCCAGCAACACAGTAAAAAAACACTGACACACACTCACAAACAGGCCAAAAATGGGGGTAACCATGCTAGAAAGAGGCTACTTTCCTACACCCCCTTTTTGTTTTGTCATCCTGTCCTTATGTGCATTAGCATCATCTGACGGAGGAGCAGAGGCACCAGCGATGGAGGGAGCTGCATCCCACAGGGCCCAGGAGGCCGAATCCATCGACGGTGAGGGCACCAGTGGGATGGTGGGCGAGGGGAGCACCACAGCGGAGTCAGGATGGGACAGATCTGAAAGTGATACCTCCTCCGATGGAAGCTCCCTAGTGGTGACAGACAGCTTTGTGGTCACCCCAACTACAGGTACAACTGCCACCCCGTACCAGCACCGCCCTCCCAGCAGCCCCTCAGCGAGTTTCCCGTGCCCGCTCACCCAGGAGGTTGGGCATCTCCTTTGCCCCAGGCACCTCAAGCCCTGCCCCAGTTAGCCCTGCTGCCCTGAGTGAGGAGGCTATTGACCTCCTGCAATCCATCTCTGTTGGGCAGTCAACCATAGTGAATGCCATCCAGGGGCTGGCAGGGCATTTGCAACAAACAAATGCATTCCTGGAGGTCATTCACTCTGGCATGGTGGCCCAACAGAGATCATTCCATGCTCTGGCCTCCTCCCTGATGGCAGCCATTGTTCCTGTCTCTAGCCTCCCCCCTCCAACTTCCCCTGCCAAATCCCATTCCCCTGAACCCCAACCTATCCCAAGCACACATTCAGACCATCATGCACCCAAGACAACACACAGGAGTGGCTCAGGCAAACACAAGCACCACACATCATCCCACAGGCACTCACACAAACACCATCCAGACACACTAACATCCACTGCCTCCACTGTTTCCCCCTCCTCCTCCTCGTCCACCTCCCTCCCAGTAGCGTCTCCACTCACATCTACATCCACACCCACTGCCTCCATCACCATCACGCCTAGCACTACATGCCCCTCACTGGCAGTCACCACCCCCACATCCATGCACACGTCCCCTGTGTCCTCTCCCACTGTGTCTGTGTTGCTGTACTGCCATTTGATAAAGTTTGTTTTGACCAATGACTTTGTGTTTCACCACTGCGCATATTGGTTGCTCAATGTTCACCAGTAGCACATGATATGTTTTGTTCAGTTGAGCTGCCTATGGGCTTTGACATGACATTAGCCATTACTTTCTGTATTCAGTTTAGCCGCCTATGGGCTTTGACATTGCATTAGTCTGTATTCTGCCTATTGGCTTTGACATGGCATTAGCCATTACTTTCTGTATTCAGTTGAGCCGCCTATGGGCTTTGACATTGCATTAGCCATTACATTCTGTATTCTGCCTATTGGCTTTGACATGCTGTATCCAGTCTAGCCGCCTATTGGCTTTGACATTGCATTCCTATTGGCTTTGACATGATGTATTCAATTTAGCTGCCTATTGACTTTGACATGCTATTAGATATTCTGCCTATGGGCTTTGACATGATATCATATATTACATTTTGTATTCAGCTCCGCTGCCTATTGACTTTGACATGATATTATATATTGCATTTTGTATTCAGCTTGGCTGCCTATTGGCTTTGACATGATATTATACATTGCATTTTGTATTCAGCTCAGCTGCCTATGGGCTTTGACATGATATAAGACATTGCATTTTGTATTCAGCTTAGATGCCTATTGGCTTTGACATGACACTAGACATTGCATTTGATATTTAGGTTAGCTGCCTATTGCCTTTAACATGACATTGCATTTGATATTTAGGTTAGCTGCCCATTGCCTTTAACGTGGAGTTAGACATTGCAGTTGAGAATCCAAGCTGTATTTTTCCAAGCTGTGTTTTTGCACCAGATGAACCAAGATGTTTTGCTCTCACAGTAGACTAGACATGATAAGAGAGAGTACATGGGTGTTGTTTTCTCTTCGCTTGAGCTTGGGAACAGGAGTAGTCTTGGAGACCTGGCCAGTCTCCAAAAGGCTTGCTCAGTTTCCCAGGTCTGAGAGGAGGGGGCACACCTTTGTAACGAATGTAACAGGCTGCAGAGAGTTAGATTCGAATCTGCCGGACCTCGTGCTGGAGCTTGGCGCCAGCTGCCAGCATCCCGTATGGGTAGATGAAACTCTTTCTCGCGGCTGACAGGGGTCATCAGCTTGCAGACCTTAGAAAGATGTAGCTGTAAATAGTTCCTACACGGTGAAGTATTTGTTTTGCTTTGCATTCAATATCTTATAAATATAACCTGCTGTGTATATTGCAAACTGATATATTTTGTTTGATTAACGCGGACTTGAAAGCTACTAATTCGTCATTCATATAACTACAATAAAAGTCTTCTTTGACCTCAGAAGTGCATTTCTGTTGTGTTATGTTAGTGCTTAGAAACTAAATAAGAGGAAAGCACTACAATTGGTACCTGGAGTCGTGGGGTCGGTCATTAAGAGGTGATTAAGAAGGGGTTTGACGAGTTGGTAGATTTCTAAGTGCACACTTTAAAAGTGTAATTGTTTTTGTTGTTTGGAGAATTACAGAAATTGTTTTTTGTTGTTTGGGGAATCACAGTAGCACGGCAGACCATGTCTGAGAATACATGTGTTGATGAACTGCCTGATGGTGCTAAGAAAAACTGTGAATTGTTTTCTGTTTGGGGAATTACAGAAGAAAATGAATGTGTAGCTAAAAGGCCTGATAATGTTTTGAGAAATAATTCCTGTTGTATATATGTAGAAAACGTGTGTTTTGGAAGTAATGATGACAGAAAGGTCTGGATACCTTTATCTGCTTACAGAGAAATGCAGGAGAAATGTAGGAAGTTGGAACATGAAAATAGGAATTTACGTGAGCAAATTAGCCCGACTGAAAGTTATAAAACTGCTGTTTTTGAAGAATCTTTCTTGTCCCATTCCAGTAATGAGGGGGTTAAGACAGCTCCGAGCTGCACTGAGTTTTCGTGTGAGCCAGGGTTTTTGGCAGCCAAAATGCATTCCTTAACTGATAACACCGAGAGAGACCAGAGACCAGAATGTGATTTACGAGTTACCGTCGCAAAATGCACAAGTAAAAGGAAAGATTTTAGAGCAAGAGCCGACTTTCATTAGCTTGTTTGATTTTTGGAAAAAGAATAGCCCTCATTTGAGTGAAATCCTAACACTTTTGTATATGGTCACTGTGAAAAATAATATGCAGCTGCGCGCTTGTGATTTGGCAAATGAAATAATGCAGACTTTAGGTTTCTGCGCAGTGCAAGAAGGAAATACTTATGTACATGTAATTCAAGAACAAGGGAAGAAAATAGTGCCCCTAGCTAGAATCATACAATGGATCTGGTATTTGCAAGACAGGGCTAGAGTACCACAGGTAAAAGAATTACCAATGAAATTGAGTGCACCATTTGAATTCCTGTCTACTGAAGATAAAAAGCATGTTTGTTTTACTAATGATTCATTGACTGAAATGTTGCTTTCTGGCACAGTAGAAGGAACAGCGTTGTATAATGTGTGTCAGATTTTAAAGCAAGAGCTACGTGAGATGTGTCATTTTTATGCTGATTTTTGGTTCATTGCTAATGTTTTAGCACCTAACTGGTTCAATTACCTTGCAGATGTTAATGAGAAAAATTCAGAGAGAGAAGTGTACACCCAGAATTCTGCCTTAGTGGGGATGGCTAAGTGGGTGCCCCAGAAATGTGAACAGCTGAGAGAAAAAGCCACTTACAGGTGGGCAGAGATGAGAGAGATGCACATTCCCCTAGATTTGATAAAAACTGTGCAGCACGCACAAAAGCAATCTGTCATGCAAGCAGTCACAGAGCAGTTGGGGAGAGGAAAGTTACCAGATCAGAAATGGCAAATTGATCAGGTTTTAGGGAGAGTGATTGCTGCAAATTACCAAGGAAAAATCGAAATTATGCTGATACCTAGAAAAGAATCTGATTCATTCATACAAATTGGAGACAGAATGGCCCAAATTGGCAAAAGTGCAGTGAATGGAGGTTTGGTAAAGAAGGAGACTGCCCCAGCCCTTCTGGCAGTGCAAGAAAAGGGAAGCTGTGGCGCAGCAGATAAAAACCTCAGTGCTGATGTGTGGGCTGAAGCCCCAAGTGATCCTCCAGAACCTGCAGAAAATATAAAAAAGGGCCTCAAAAACGTCCTGCTGATTATAAAACAGGGAAAGGAAGAGGAAGGGTGCAGTTTAAATGAAAAATGTTATTTGCAAGAAAAGTCATACTTGTTTCTTTTGCAGATCCTACCACGTTTCGCCACTGTCCCTGAGTGTGCTGTGTGGTCCCCCTTCCGGTGTGTGCGTGTGGGGTCGGGGAAGGGACCGAATCCCCAACCTGAACCTGGCTGAGTAAAGTGCCAGCACCATGGATCCATTTTGCGCAAACTGTGCCTTCAGTTCAAGTTCAACTTGTTTGATTGCATTCTTCCAATGGAACTAAGCTGTGTTTTTTTTTTTCCCTCTCGTATGGAACTCTGACTTTTGCTTATCTTCCAGCAAACCTTTCAAGTGGACCGTGCATCTTTACATGAGCAGAACTCATGCCACATCAAATTGCTAACACTGTTGAATTAGAGACTCATTCAGAGAAAAAAAAAAAAAAAATTGCCCAGTCTTTTCTATGTAGATGTATCTGATGTGAAAGGTTATGAAATCAATATGTTAATTCACTTCTATTGCTTTATAGGGATTGCTTTGATATAATTTTTTTTTGTGCTGATGTTTTTTTTGTTTTTGTTTGAAACAAGAGATATGTGAAACAAAAATTCATTGGTCAAAGGGCGGAATGTACTGCCATTTGATAAAGTTTGTTTTGACCAATGACTTTGTGTTTCACCACTGCGCATATTGGTTGCTCAATGTTCACCAGTAGCACATGATATGTTTTGTTCAGTTGAGCTGCCTATGGGCTTTGACATGGCATTAGCCATTACTTTCTGTATTCAGTTTAGCCGCCTATGGGCTTTGACATTGCATTAGTCTGTATTCTGCCTATTGGCTTTGACATGGCATTACCCATTACTTTCTGTATTCAGTTGAGCCGCCTATGGGCTTTGACATTGCATTAGCCATTACATTCTGTATTCTGCCTATTGGCTTTGACATGCTGTATCCAGTCTAGCCGCCTATTGGCTTTGACATTGCATTCCTATTGGCTTTGACATGATGTATTCAATTTAGCTGCCTATTGACTTTGACATGCTATTAGATATTCTGCCTATGGGCTTTGACATGATATCATATATTACATTTTGTATTCAGCTCCGCTGCCTATTGACTTTGACATGATATTATATATTGCATTTTGTATTCAGCTTGGCTGCCTATTGGCTTTGACATGATATTATACATTGCATTTTGTATTCAGCTCAGCTGCCTATGGGCTTTGACATGATATAAGACATTGCATTTAGTATTCAGCTTAGATGCCTATTGGCTTTGACATGACACTAGACATTGCATTTGATATTTAGGTTAGCTGCCTATTGCCTTTAACATGACATTGCATTTGATATTTAGGTTAGCTGCCCATTGCCTTTAACGTGGAGTTAGACATTGCAGTTGAGAATCCAAGCTGTATTTTTCCAAGCTGTGTTTTTGCACCAGATGAACCAAGATGTTTTGCTCTCACAGTAAACTAGACATGATAAGAGAGAGTACATGGGTGTTGTTTTCTCTTCGCTTGAGCTTGGGAACAGGAGTAGTCTTGGAGACCTGGCCAGTCTCCAAAAGGCTTGCTCAGTTTTCCAGGTCTGAGAGGAGGGGGCACACCTTTGTAACGAATGTAACAGGCTGCAGAGAGTTAGATTCGAATCTGCCGGACCTCGTGCTGGAGCTTGGCGCCAGCTGCCAGCATCCCGTGTGGGTAGATGAAACTCTTTCTCGCGGCTGACAGGGGTCATCAGCTTGCAGACCTTAGAAAGATGTAGCTGTAAATAGTTCCTACACGGTGAAGTATTTGTTTTGCTTTGCATTCAATATCTTATAAATATAACCTGCTGTGTATATTGCAAACTGATATATTTTGTTTGATTAACGCGGACTTGAAAGCTACTAATTCGTCATTCATATAACAACAATAAAAGTCTTCTTTGACCTCAGAAGTGCATTTCTGTTGTGTTATGTTAGTGCTTAGAAACTAAATAAGAGGAAAGCACTACAGTTGCCTCCTCCCAAAGTACACAAATGCAAGCACTCAGACACCCAACAGCCATTCACCTCACAACAGCATCCAGCCCATGCACCTGCACCCAAACACAACAGACACCTCCTACAACCACTTCCTCTTCCTCCGCTCCCAAACCTTCACCCTCTTCCCGCCCTAGTGTCCCTAAGAAGCTTTTCCACTCCGCCGTTAACCTCTTCCCTACCCCTCCCCCCGTCCTTCACATCGGGCCAGGGTGGGCAGTGCCCAGGCTAGCACCTCAGCCACCCAGTTCACGGACACAGTAGTTTCGGCAGCTACTGCATGTGTGAGAGGCTCCTAGGAAACACCCATCAACATTGGCAGTGTGCCTGCAAGGGGAAGGGCAAGGATGTACCACTAGCTGGCAAGGAGACTGTAGGAAAGTATCATCTTCCTGGCATGTTACCCCCAATTTTTACTTGTGTGGATGTTTGTTTTTGCCTGTGTCACTGGGATCCTGCTAGCCAGGACCCCAGTGCTCATAACTTGTGCCCTGTATGTGTTCCCTGTGTGGTGCCTAACTGTATCCCTGAGGCTCTGCTACCCAGAACCTCAGTGTTTATGCTCTCTCTGCTTTTAAAATTGTCACTGCAGGCTAGTGACTAATTTTACCAATTCTGATTGGTACACTGGAACACCCTTATAATTCCCTAGTATATGGTAGCCAGGTACCCAGGGTATTGGGGTTCCAGGAGAGCCCTATAGGCTGCAGCATTTCTTTTGCCACCCATAGAGAGCTCAGACAATTCTTACACAGGAATGCCACTGCAGCCTGAGTGAAATAACATCCACGTTATTTCACAGCCATTTTACACTGCACTTAAGTATCTTATAAGACACCTATATGTCTAACCCTCACTTAGTGAAGGTTAGGTGCAAAGTTACTAAGTGTGAGGGCACCCTGGCACTAGCCAGGGTGCCCCCACATTGTTCAGGGCAATTTCCCTGGACTTTGTGAGTGTGGGGGCACCATTACACATGTAAGCTACTTATAGATCAATACCTATGTGTAGCTTCACAATGGTAACTCAGAACATGGCCATGTAACATGTCTAAGATCATGGAATTGTCCCCCCAAGCCAAATCTGGTATTGGGGTGCCAATCCCATGCATCCCCGGGGCTCCAGCATGGACCCCGGGTACTGCCAAACTAGCTCTCTGGGGTTTTCTCTGCAGCTACTGCTGCTGCCAACCCTCAGACAGGTTTCTGCCCCCCTGGGCAGCCCAGGAAGGCAGAACAAAGGACTTCCTCTGAGAGAGGGTGTTACACCCTCTCCCTTTGGAAATAGGTGTTAAGGGCCTGAGAGGAGTAGCCTCTCCTGGCCTCTGGGAATGCTTTGAAGGGCACAGATGGTGCCCTCCTTGCATAAACCAGTCTACACCGCTTCAGGGATCCCCCAGCCATTGCTCTGGCATGAAACTAGACAAAGAAAAGGGGAGTGACCACTCCACTGTCCATCACCACCCCAGGGGTGGTGCCCAAAGCTCCTCCAATGTTTCCCAGACCTCTGTCATCTTGAATGCAGAGCTGTGAGAGCACAATGGAGACCTCTGTGTGGCCAGTGCCAGCAGGTGACATCAGAGACCCCACCTGATAGGATTTTACCTGATAAGGTAGCCAATCCTCCTCTGAGGGCTATTTTGGGTTTCTCCTGTGGGTTCCTCTCCAGATAACGAATGCAAGAGCTCATCAGAGTTCCTCTGCACTTCCCTCTTCAACTTCTGCCAAGGATCGACTGCTGACTGCTGCAGGACACCTGCAAAACCGCAACAAAGTAGCAAGAAGACTACCAGCAACATTGTAGCGCCTTATCCTGCCAGCTTTCTCGACTGTTTCCTGGTGGTGCATGCTCTGAAGGCTGTCTGCCTTCACCCTGCACTGGGAGCCAAGAAGAAGTCTCCCGTGGGTCGACTGAATCTTCCCCCTGCCTACGCAGGCACCAAACTTCTGCATCACTGGCCCTCTTGGTCTCCTCTCATCTTGACGAGCGTGGTCCCTGGAACAAAGGAGCTGGCTCCAAGTTGCCCCGACAGTTAGGTGGTCCTTCTGTCCAAATTTGGCGGAGGTAAGTCCTTGCCTCCCCACGCCAGACAGTAATCCTGTGTACTGCGTGAACTGCAGCTGCTAGGGCTTCTTTGCACTTTTGCAAGACTTCCTTCGTGCACACGATAGCCCAGGTCCCCAGCACTCCGTCCTGCATTGCCCAACTCGCTGAGTTGACCTCCGGCTTCGTGGGACCCTCTTCTGTTGTGCTGAGACGACCGCCGTGCTCAAATAACCTGAACGCCTGTTTAGGTGCTTCTGCGGGTGCTGCCGGCTTCTGCGTGGGCTCTCTGTGTTGCTGAGCGCCCCCTCTGTCTCCTCCTCCAAGGGGTGACCTCCTGGTCCTTCCTGGGCCCTGGCAGCACCCAAAACCTTCAACCGCGAGTCTTGGAGCTAGCAATGCTTGTTTGCGGTCTTTCTGCATGGAGCAACTCTGCATCCTCCAGCACGCCGTGGGATATCTTCTGTCCAAAGGAGAAGTTCCTGGCACCTTCCGTTGTTGCAGAATCTTTGGCTTCTTCCACCCGGAGGCAGCCCTTTTGCACCTTCATCCGGGGTTTAGTGGGCTCCTGCCCCCCCGGACACTTTTGTGACTCTTGGACTGGTCCCCTTCCTTTGCCGGTCCTCAGGTCCAGGAATCCGTCTTCAGTGCTTTGCAGTCAGTTGTTGTCTTTGCAGGCAGAATCCCCTATGTCAACTTTACTGTCTGTCTGGGGTAGTAGGGCATCTTTACTCCTACTTTTCAGGGTCTTGGGGTGGAGTGTCTTGGACACCCTTAGTGTTTTCTTACACTCCCATCGACCCTCTACACACTACACTAGGTCTGGGGTCCATTCGTGGTTCACATTCCACTTTTGGAGTATATGGTTTGTGTTGCCCCAGGCCTATTTTCCCCGATAGCATTTTGTTGTGTTCTACAGTGTTTGCACTACTTTTCTAAGTGTTTTACTTACCTGATTTTGGTTTGTGTGTATATTTTGTGTAGTTTACTTACCTCCTAAGGGAGTATATTCTCTGAGATACTTTTGGCATATTGTCACTAAAATAAAGTACCTTTATTTTTAGTAACTCTGAGTATTGTGTTTCTTATGATATAGTGCTATATGATATAAGTGGTATAGTACAGCACTATTATTACCTTAGTTAGTGAGGAAGATGAACTACAGGGTATCCCTCAACCCAAGGAAATGGTTCCCTCTCCTGCATCGTGTGTATCTATGCAGTTGGCCACACTCTGTTTAAAATATGGTTTGAGAGAATGCAACGGTCGCACTAGATCTGATCCAAATCGTGCTCTTACATTCAAGCGAGGGCTTTCTTTTAGCCCTATCGTTTACATTCTGGTGGATATCAGGCTTTGGTCAAGTACACTAGATATGGAAATCATTTCTCGCCACGACAGTGATCATAATCCCTGGTGTCTTGTACTAACCAACCAACCTTTTCTAAAAACACGACACACAGACATTACTAATGTTCCAATCCCTCGACTGAATCATAGACAAACTCGTGTTAGCTGGCAAAATGTGGCAGCAAATCCATATCAGATTAGTGATATTTATTTATCATTTCTAAATCTTTTTTCGGTTTTTGGGGAACAAGAGGTTACTACTATACCTATTCTGACAATTCATACAGAATTGGTGGATTCCATATGGGGTATTTTCTATAAAGAAACTCGCCCAAAGCGGTCACCTGATATCATCTCTTCTAACGAATGGTATAACAAGGATTGCGCTATAGAAAGATCTAATTTAAAAGAAGCATCAAAAAATCTTATTCAAGAAGATATTGTGGATGCTAGATCTAAATATGCTAATGCCCTGAAGCAAGCAAAAAAAAGCTGGGAAGACGGAATCTGGCAGAGGTTATTGGTTGCAGTTACAAATAAGGATGATGGTTCTTTTTGGAGACTGCTGGCTTGCAGATCGAGAGGGGGAAATGACTCCATCACCTCATATACTCAACCTGATAGATGGGTGACCCATTTCTCTGAAATGTATGCGTATCCTGTATTGCATGACCCTAAGGTTATCAGATTTGAAGTTGATGTAGCTTCTACAAATAGCTCCTCTGAGAGCATTGTCTTTTCTATGGCTGAAACAACTGATGCTATTAATTCTCTGAGGCCAGCTAAAGCCCCTGGCCCTGATAAGATACCTGGGGATCTGTTTAAATCTGAGCCCACTATATGGGCATGGTATATCAATTTATCGTCCAATGCCATAGCAGCAGGTGGTCCCATTCCTGATTCATGGCATGGTGCAGAAATAATCCCTGTTTACAAGAAAGGTGATGTAGGTTTGCCAGCGAACTATCGACCGATTAGCCTTACTGATATTCTCCAAAAGATCTTTGCGAAACAAATTTTGGCCAGACTTACGGAATGGGTTTTGAAGAACCAGATTTTATTCCCTCTACAGGCTGGATTTCGTTCAAAAACTAACACTATGGACCAAGTCTTCAGGTTGTCACTATTATTCTGGAAGTATGTCACCTTAGCCAGACAGAAATTATATGTGGCCTTTGTAGACCTGAGATCTGCTTTTGATCTTGTGCCAAGAGAGAAACTTTGGGGATTTCTGAACAAAATTGGTACCCCAGAGAACTTAGTACATTTAATCCAAAGATTGCACGAGAATACTTATGCACAAGTAAGATGGGGTAACCAGGGGGAACTCACTGACAGAATATATATCAGGAGAGGGGTACGACAGGGTTGTGTGCTTGCTCCGACTCTTTTCATCTTGTTTATCAATGAGGTAGTGCAAGTTATTACTAATTGCCAAAATGATGCTCCCTCTTTGAATAACACAAAAATCCTGATTCTGCTATTCGGTGATGATTCTCTCTTGATCTCCCGAACACCGATGGGCCTACAGGTATTAATGGATAGGTTTAGCTTGTTTTGTGATGACTTTGGGTTTGAGCTTAATCACACTAAAACTAAAGTTATGACCATGGGACGTGGTCCCACCAAAGGATATACCATCCTTCACAAAGGGACTCCATTGAGTAAGGTTTGCTCCATTGATTATCTGGGGGTCAGAATTAGTAAGGATATGCAGTGGGAGGCCCAGATCGATAAAAGTTCAGCCCTCCTGGCACATAGATCTGGGGCAATTCTGCGCTTCCATAAGTCGACTATCGAGAGAGTAGTCACTCCAGCAGTAAAAATTTATCAGGCAAAGGCTCAGAGTGCTGTGGCTTACGGGGCAGAAGTCTGGGGATACTCAAATGCTGGCAAACTTTCAATAGGAGAAAATGATTTTGTAAGATCCCTCTTGGCTTGTCCACATAATACTCCTTTATTACCAATGTTTTGGGACCTCGGACTTGCACGTATCTCAGACATTATAGCTTTAAGACCGCTGCTTTACTGGATACGTGTTTGGACTACTCCTGAGCTACTTACATATAAGGAATCCATCCAAGATATTTTAGACAGACCTAACGTGCTTACTATTCCTTGGTTTAAACACATATCAAAATGGTTTTACATTCTGGGTCTTAGTAACTACTGGAGCCATCCTTACAACTTAAGGAAAGAGCAGAAGAAGCATCTAAAAACAGCTTATTGGGCGTATGCCAGGGGAAACTACTTGCTTCATTTGTCTCATGGCAGATTGACTTCTCAATTTCTTGACACCAAGTGGCATCCGTGTTTTGAACTGTTTATGGATCTTATTACTGATCCATTAAGCAAGAGTTTGTATATTCAGTTCAGATATGGAGGCCTACCTCTTAAATGTTTTGGCAAAAGGTGGGATTCTGCTCCGGGAACTGATTTATGCCCGAGCTGTAACACTTCTTCGGAAACCATTGTGCATTTTATGTTCATATGCCCAGCATATAGGATTGCTCGTCAGAGGTGGCTACGCCCAGTTTGTAAGAACATGGGGATCAGATGTTGTATAGATGCTTTAAGGATTATGATGAGGGACACATCCTGTCCTCTGTTCTGTGCAGTTAGCAAGTTCCTTGCGGCTGCATGGCATATACGAATTTGCCAGTTAAAAAAATATTTTTGATTAGTATGAGGCCCTATGATTAGGGTGTTAGTTCGCTGGATAATATTTTGGCTTTCTTGAGGAACAAGTTTCAGGTAGTTATGCACTGTGTGAAGAGAAATACCTCCCTGATTTTAGTATTTATGCTTTTATACCTTTCATGTATTTTTTGAATGCAAGATATTTATGATTTTACATTTTATTCTTGTATTGTGTGATTTATGCTTTGATGGTTTAAATTATCCGAATAAAGCGATGTGTTGATGATGAACTGCTGAAAAAACAAAAAAAGTGGTATAGTAGGAGCTTTGCATATCTCATAGTTCAGCCTAAGTTGCTCTGCTATAGCTACCTCTATCAGCCTAAGCTGCTAGAACACTACTAATCTACTAATAAGGGATAACTGGACCTGGCACAAGGTGTAAGTACCAATAGGTACCCACTAAAAGCCAGGCCAGCCTCCTACAGAGGCACCACCAGCTTACTAGGGGAAGGGCAAGGAGGCACCACCAGCTTACAAGGGGAAGGACAAGGAGGCAGCACCAGCTGGCAAGGTCAAGGCGAAGGAGGCACCAACAGCTGGCAAGGGCAAGGAGGCATCACCAGACGGCAAGGGCAAAGGGCCTGCCCCTGCAGGAAGGAAGGACAGAAGGCCTGGTGTTGGGACTGAATCTGAGCCCCCAACACCAACCATGGCGCTTCAGCCATCCGAGAGCTGGAGCCTCCCCCCACCACCGCCTGCACCGCCACCAGCACCACTGCCAGCAGCAGCAGCCCCTGTGGGGGAGCCGTCCGAGGCTGCAGGGGAATGGCTAGAGCCTCCCCCCACAACTTGCAGCACCGACACCAGCACCACCACTAGCACCACTGCCAGCAGCAGGAGCCCCAGTGGAAAAACGTCCGAGGCTGCAGGGGAACGGCTAGAGCCTCCCCCCACCACTGGCAGCACCAACACCAGTACTGGCACTGCCACCACTGAGCAGTCGTCGCCGCTGGCGGGCAGTGTGTATTCCTGCCTCCATGGACTGTAATACATCCTGCCCACTGCAAATCGTGTGGGTCTGACACCCAGGTGAGTGACTGTGACCTTGTACTCCCCAAGATCTGCAGTACAGGACACAAAGCCCCCCTCCTGATCCAGTGGAAGAAGGCATCCACTCACCCCCTCCTTGCCAGGATGAAGCACACTGGGCACAAAGCCTCCTCCAGAACCAGTGGAAGAAGGCATCCACTCACCCCCTCCTTGCCAGGATGAAGCACACTGGGCACAAGGCCCCGTCCGGAGCCAGTGGAAGAAGGCATCCACTCACCCCCTCCTTACCAGGATGGAGCACACTGGGCACAAAGCCTCCTCCAGAACCAGTGGAAGAAGACATCCAATCACCCCCTCCCTGCCAGGATGAAGCACACTGGGCACAAAGCCCCCTCCAGAACCAAGGGAAGAAGGCATCCACTCACCCCCTCCTTGCCAAGATGAAGCACACTGAGCACAAAGCCCCCTCCAGAACCAGTGGAAGAAGGCATCCACTCATCCTTCCTTTCCAGGATGAAGCACACTGGGCACAAGGCCCCCTCCAGAACCAGTGGAAGAAGGCATCCACTCACCCCCTCCTTGCCAGGATGAAGCACACTGGGCACAAAGCCCCCTCCAGAACCAGTGGAAGAAGACGTCCACTCACCCTCTCTTTGCCAGGATGAACCAAACTGGGCACAAAGCCCCTCCAGAACAAGTGGAGAAGCCAGCCAATAGAGAAACTGTGGCTTTGCAATCTTCAGGACGAAGCAGTGGGCAAACCACCCACATAAGAGACTGTGGCTTTGCACTCCCAAGGACCAAGCAGTGGGCAAACCACCCACTAGAGAGACTGTGGCTTTGCACTCCCTAGGACCAAGTAGCGAGCAAACCACCCAGTAGAGAGACTGTGGCTTTGCTCTCACCAGGACCAAGCAGTGGGGAAACCACCCACTTGAGAGACTGTGGCTTTCCACTCCCCAGGACCATGCAGTGGGCAAACCACCCACTTGAGAGACTGTGGCTTTGCACTCCCCAGGACCATGCAGTGGGCAAACCACCCACATGAGAGACTGTAGCTTAGCACTCCCCAGAACCAAGCAGTGGGAAAACCACCCACTTGATAGACTGTGGCTTTGCACTCCCCAGGACCAAGAAGTGGGCAAACCACCCACTTGAGAGACTGTCTTTGCACTCCCCAGGACCAAGCAGTGGGCAAACCACCCACTTGAGAGACTGTGGCTTTGCACTCCCCCGGACCAAGCAGTGGGCAAACCCCCCACTTGAGAGACTGTGGCTTTGCACTCCCCCGGACCAAGCAGTGGGCAAACCCCCCACTTGAGAGACTGTGGCTTTGCACTCCCCAGGACCATGCATTGGGCACACCACCCACATGAGAGACAGTGGCTTTGCACTCCCCAGGACCATGCAGTGGGCAAACCACCCACTTGAGAGACGATGCCTTTGCACTCCCCAGGTCCAAGAAGTGGGCAAACTACCCACTTGAGGGACTGTGGCTTTGCACTCCCCCGGACCAAGCAGTGGGCAAACCACCCACTTGAGAGACTATGGCTTTGCACTCCCCAAGACCAAGCAGTGGCGAAACCACCCACTAGAGAGACTGTGGCTTTGCACCCCCAGGACATCGCACAGGGCATATTGCCCCCTCCACGACAAGTGGTGTTGTACCATCTTCTGGGTGAGGTGCCCCCGGTTTCCTTTCCCCCTGAGGTGCCTGTGTATTTTCGACCTGATGCCCCAGCAGTGTTCTCTCTGTGTTGATGCAGGAGTAAGGTGGGGCCTTGACCTATGTGATGTGGCCCTGTGGCCCACCGCCATTATGGACTGGGCAGTGTCCCTCCATTTGTATATATGTAAATACTGATTTGTTTATGATGTTCACTTCAGTCATTTCCTTTTGTCCTCGCATTATTCCTGAGGGGTACAGGGTGGATGTGTAATGATTTTGCATCTGTTTGTGTGTATGGTGTTGGGGGTGGGGGTGTTGTGTGTGTGTGTGTGTGTGTCACTCTCTTTTTCGGCCCCCCTCCCCTGTGTGCTAGGCGGCAGTACTCACGTGATCGTCGTCGCCGGCGTTGGTATTCCTCGTGTAGGAGGAGGTAGAACAGATTGGGGAACACCTGCAGTTCGGGCTCCATGGCATTGTGGTTCTTCCTTGAGTCTCCAGAGGTGAGTCCTTTGACTTCTGAGATCTGTTTCCGCCGTGCTTTTGATGTAATTGGTGCCACCCTGGAAAATGTGGCGGATAGGCCTCTTGTAATACTGTGGGCGGTACATTGTCTTCCGCCTGGCTGTTGTCGGTTACCGCCGCGGTGGTTGTTGCTACCGCCGCGGCGGTCGGTGTGTTTACGTGGCTGTCTGTGTGGGCGGTTTCTGCCGTGGTCATAATTAAATTTTTTTTACCACCAGCTTGTTGGCTGTATTACCACCACTTTATCACCGACCGCCAGGGTTGCAATGAGGGCCTATGTGTCTGACCCCAACGAGATGGAGACAGTCTTACCCACAGAATGGGAATGATGCGAATGGTGGTGGTGACTACAAGTCTGAGCCCGGACATCCATCTTCAAAAGATCACAAAGAGTTCTCCAGAACTTAAAGATGAATTGGGAGCTTCTATCTGAAATGACTACTGAAGGTAGTCTGCGAAAACACACCAGCAAGTTTTTTGGATGGATGGAGAGCTTTCAAGATGGTAAAGTGGGCCATTTTGTAAAATTATCCACTGTGACTAATAGAGTGGTAGAACGTTTTGTAGTTCTTAGTAGTTCCACTACAAAATCAAAAGAGACGGCATGCTATGGAGCTGGTGAAGTGGGTAAGGGAGTCAACAACCCCGCTGGGTCTTTATGTGAACATTTGC
This sequence comes from Pleurodeles waltl, assembly GCF_031143425.1. NCBI lineage: Eukaryota > Metazoa > Chordata > Amphibia > Caudata > Salamandridae > Pleurodeles > Pleurodeles waltl. Next base: position 754,578,206 of record NC_090449.1, on the reverse strand, counting down.
TTTGGGCACAAGTGACATCATTTTAGACGTATCTTTTAATGTCGTTGAAGAAGGTTGGCTACCAAAAATATCGTTTGAGGAGCTCAAGGAATTTCCTCTCCCCTGGATGCCCCACTAAAGACTGGGAATGGCACAGTTCTAATACCTGATGCTGCAGATCAAAAGTGGGTTTGTACAAGGCTATCTGTATATAGACCAATTCATTGATTATTCTCCCTTTATGTGTGTGAACGAGTTGTGCGGTGTTCTGTTTTTTCTGTTTTAATAACACTTGTGTCAAGAAATTGTTGCCTGTGTATAAAGCCCCTTGAATAGGTTCCAATGGTAAGCCAGTTATTAAAAGCGTGTACAGCTTCCACCATATTGTTGCTGAGGGTGGGTCTAGTCCCTTCCAAGACCTTTATCATCCTTTCATTAACAATTTTATCCCACTTCCTGCAAACTCTAAATCGGTTTGTCCAACTGCTGGTTATAAGTAGGATTGGTGAATTCATCTGAATAAAGTAATGGTCGATCCAGGCACATGGTTCTATATTACAACTCTTTAATAGGCAACAAAAGACCAAACAAGTTCTAGCACATGAACCTTTTAGAACGTTGTGTTTTTAATATATCAAAAGGGGTTACTGCACAGATTACTTAACTCCATATCTGTATGGACTGCAATAAAACTTCGCTTCTTCCCACACCTCAGCCTTGCTCCCGATATCCCTATTTTTTTGTGTTCATACAATTGAATGAAGGTATAAATGAAGTGTGGTTGGGTGGCTGTAAATGTATGTGCTTAGGGTATATTTTCACCTAGGGGCTCACCTCTTTAAATTTACTTGTGCATGGCACAGAATAAATCCTAGAACTCACACACATGTACAATGCATGTGATGCCAGTGTTTAGAATACTGGGTTAATCGTGAGCAGCAGCCTTTTTTTTTTATATGAATGGGCTTCTATACATGCAACCCATTGCTATAATTCACTAACACAATATTCTGCCAACGCTGAGCATCATGCATGATACCTGAAACAGGGACAGTAGCCCTGTGCCCCTTTGGGAACAATGTCCAGAACCAGTCATTGCCAAAGACTGGGCCTAGGTCAATTTGCACACATGGCAATAGTGTGTGACATAACCAACAATCAACAAGCATTTGCAATGCAATTGGTCTCACGTTTACTCGAGTTAAAGCTATTAGCGTTGTAAACTCCTAACTGGACCTTTCTTGCCACATAAACTGAAAAGTAGAACAGTTTCACATAAGCATGCCGACAGCCGCCATGAGTGCAAAGCAAACACACAAAAGGAAACAGAAGTTCGCTCGCAGTGAGACTTTTTTTTTATTTTTATATTTTATTAAAGTTTACAACATAACAGTAAAGTTGATATATTGATTACTCTACTATATAACTAAACCCCCCTCCCTCCCCTCATGCATTTCCAATTTTGTGAAATAGTTCTCTGTTGGCGAGTCTCAGTAGTTTCAGCTGCTGTGTTTTTTTTATTCTTTTTTTTTTCCTTTTTCCCTTTCTTTTCATTCGCAGAGCTTTATTGTTCGGGTTCTGCATTTGAGTCTGTGTCAGCGTCCAAGGTAGTTACAGTTGCTTCTATGGTGGATGTTTCTGGTGATTTTAATTTCTCCAGAATTGAGTCCCATTGTGTGGCGTCTTCCCTAGGTCTTTGTTCTCGGATTGCTTTGCGCATTAGAACTGATCCTTCCATATCCGCCCATTTCTCAACTGTGTTTTTCCATCTGATTAGTTATGGACCCGCGGGGGATTTCCAGTTTGAGGTGATTTCACGTCTGGCAAGAATTAGGGCTAGATCTATGAACTTGTTGGATATTTTAAGAGCTGATGGCCTTGGGAAATCCCCCAACAAGGCCGCAGTTGGAGAATTATTCAGTGATCTTTCAGTGCAGGCCGATAATTTTGCAAAGATCCCTTCCCAGAATGCGTTGAGGTGAGGGCAGTTCCAGAGCATGTGTAGAAAGCCTGCTGTAGGTTCTGCGCATCTAGGGCATTTTGCGTTATCTGTACCATTGATTTTAAAGATCATTTGTTGGGTTAAATAAGCTCTGTGGAAGATGTACAGATTTATTAATTTGAACCTGGCATTTCTGGATACTGGGTAGATGCGTGATATGATCTGGTCCCATTGTGTTTCATCCCACGTGGTGCCTAGTTCTGTTTGCCACTTGGATTTAAGTTTTACTAATGGTAGGCGCGTGCTAGCTTGTAGTGTTTTATATATTCCTGATACTACTCCTTTTTGGTCCCCTATTGTACAAATGATTTTGCTACTGTTATGGGCGGGGGATTCGAGGGTCCCTGTTCTCCAAGCTTTGTGGGCAATTTTAATGATGGCATTGTGGGTGATGAATAAGCCGGGGGGAAGGTTGTATTGGTTTTGTAATTCAGCGTAGGTGAGCATTTTCCCTTCATTGTATAGGTCTCCCAATTTAGTAATGTTATTAGACATCAATTTGTTGAGACCTGGGATGACTTGTTTCCCTGAAATATTAGTCAAGCAGGACAGTGGGATTTCCGGTGTATATGGAGTTTTGATGTGTGCATGTTTTAGGTATTGGGACCAGCAGTGTTTGGACGACTCCCATTCCATCTGTAGTTTATCTTTGGATTTGGATTTCCAGGGGTTCAATAGAATTCCCATTATTTTGTCTATAGGGCAGCTTAAGGGGATGCTCAGTTCAGCAGTGTTTGGGGGGTTGCATAGTAGTTTTGCAATCCGTTGTAGTTGGCCTGCCCAGTAGTACATTTCGATGTCCGGGGCTGCTAAGCCTCCCTCGGCTGTGGGTCTTTGGAGAGTTCGTATTGCTATTCTATGTCTGCTCTGACCCCATATGAAGGTGGTTGACATGGTCTCTATTTCTTTGAATGTGGATTTCGGGATTATAAGTGGGATTGTTGAGAAATAGTATAGTAATCTAGGCAACACTATAATTTTAAGGAGAGCAATTCTGCCCGTGACTGTTAAAGGAGTGTTTCCCAGAAGCGCAAGGCACACTGATATATACCCAAAAAGAGATAAATGCCGTCTTCCATGATTACTATGCCAATCTCTATGCACCCCCCTTAGAAACATTGACCACCACCCAATTACACAAATTGGAAGCTGTAGTATGCATGAGAGAATAGTAAGAGAATCCTTAGGAGTAGTGTAGAACTGGGTGAGGTCATAGAACTGTGGGATGTGATGTAAGAGGCTGAGACAGTGAAGCTGGCAGTTGGATGCTGTTTGGATGGGACCTCTGTCATTGGAATAAACTTATATTGGATTACATCTTTGGCATCTTCCTTTCATCTTGGAGCAACATACTTGATATTACACTGGCGACGAGGGATGGGATGCAAGTTTTTTTAAACCCAGTGGCATTATTTCATTGCACACGGGAAACAGAGGTCCCAACAAGGAACTTTAAGGACACGAAGCACAAGAAAGGTGAGCGTTTTTTCCGTATTTAGGAAGTTTGACATTTTCTTCTCTAAGCGCGTTCTTTTCAATTTCGACTATGGTGGTTTGTTTTTTGGGGGGTTGCGCAAGCCAGGCTAGTAGAGCGCTAGCTTTGTCCCCTTCTGCGTGTTGTCTAGTTAGGTATTGTTTGTAATCAAATCGAGCAAGTTTGGTGCTTGCTGTGCAGATTTTTGTCCTGGTTGCCACCAGCGTGGGGTGTAGGTCGGGTTGTGTAGGGTACCTTCTTTCTAGGTCTCTAAGAGATTCTTCCAATTGCAAAAGTTCTGTTTCTATTGATTTTCGGACACCTATGTATTCGGCAATGCACTTGCCCCGGATCACTATTTTAAAAGTTTCCCATTCAATGGATCTAGTGGATGCGGTTCCTTCATTGATTAAAAAAAATTCTCCTATGGTTGTATGTAGTGTGTTTTTGAACGCTTCGTCTTCGAGCATTTCTGCTCTAAGGCGCCATGTTGGTATTGTGGGCTTTTCTCTGCCCCAGGATAGAGTGGTTAACAGGGGGTTGTGATCTGATATCGTTCTACTAAGGTATTCAGCTGCAGTCATGTCACTCTGTATTTCGGGAGACACCAGAATGGTGTCGAGTCTAACGTGTAGGTCGTGTACTGGTGAGTAGTATGAGTAATCCCTTGACTGAGGGTTAGTTGTTCTCCAGCTATCTATTAATTGCCAGTGTTGCTGCCATTCTACGAAATGCTTTGCAGTTTTCAGTGATTGGGATTGGGATATTGGAGGGTGTGATCTGTCTAGAGAGTTGCTAGCTATGCAGTTGAAGTCCCCCCTATTATATTTTTGCCAGCCAGTATAGGGCCTATTTCTAGTGACAGTCTGTCCAAAAATTTACTTTGGTCATAGTTTGGCGCGTATATACTTCCTATAGTTATTTCTCTTCCTCCTAGTCTCCCCTTTATCACCGCGTACCTTCCCTCTTTGTCAATGCTCTTGTGAATTATTTGAATGGGAACTCCAGGGCGGATCCATATCAGTGCCCCCCTAGCGTAAGCGGAATAGTTAGTGGCTATTATTTGGCCCCTCCATCTTTTGTTAAGGGCTTGGTATTAACAAGCCGTCAGGAGCCTTATGAGAAGATTTATGTCTTGCACAAATTGGACAGGTAGTGACAAATTGCTTAATGTCCTTTCTTATAGTGTCCCACCAAAAGTGTTTTTGCACATTTTCCAGGGTTTTTACCCAACCAGGATGACCTGCCAACGGTGAGGCGTGATGCCAAATTATCACCTGTGTTTGTAATTCAGAGGTGGGCACTAACAGCATGTTGTTGTGATACAATAAACCTCGTTGTATTGTGTTATGGGAATCCTTTAACCAATCCTGAGATGCTATTTGCATGTGTGCATTATATAGATCTGTGATGAAATCCTTCTGTTGTACTGGTGCCAACAACTTTTGGGGAGGAATAATGGGTTCTCCTATTTTATCTTGTTTCATGTCTGAGGTATGTCCGTATCTAGATAACACATCAGATTTAATTTGTTGTGCACCTGGTCTATGGGTTATAACAAAGTCAAATGTGCTAAAAAAAATTAACCAGCGCATCTGACGTGGTGTTAGTGCTTTAAGTGATCCAAAAAACTGTAGGTTCTTATGGTCAGAAAAGATTGTAACTGGGTACTTGGCTCCCATTAAATGGTGCCTCCATTCTGAAAAGGCTACTTTGATAGCTAGTAGTTCCCTTTCAGCCACAGTGTAATTTTGTTCAGCTGGCAATAACTTTTTGGAATAGAAGGCTATAGGATGTAACTGGCCATCTACTGCATCTCGTTGAGAGAGAACTCCTCCTAAACCTACTTGTGAAGCATCCGCTTCAACAAAAAAGGGCAAGTCAGGATCAGGATGTTTCAGAATTGGGGCTGAAGTGAACTTTTGTTTTAGGAGTTGAAAGGCGTGTGCCGCCTCATCAGTCCAAAGGAATCGTTGCCCTTTCCGCAACAAGGTAGTTATTGGGGCCGCAATGTCTGCAAAATGTGCAATAAACCTCCTATAAAAATTGGCGAAACCCAGAAATTTCTGAATATCTTTTACAGAGGATGGTTCTGGCCAATCAGCAATAGCACTGATTTTCTTTACATCCATAGTTATTCCTTGAGGTGACAGGCAGTATCCTAAAAAGTCCACCTTGTTGACATTAAAAGTACACTTTTCTAACTTAGCAAAAAGATGATGTTCTTTTAACTTTGATAATACTGCACGAACATGTTGGGTATGTTCTTCTGAGTTCTTAGAGTAAATGAGGATGTCGTCTATGTATACTATGACACAAACGTCCAGGAATTCGTGTAGGACCTCATTTATAAAGAACTGAAAGGCCGCAGGGGCATTACATAACCCAAAGGGCATTACTGTGTACTCAAATAAACCAAACTTTGTCTTGAAAGCTGTCTTCCACTCATCCCCCTCTTTTACTCGGACCAGGTGGTAAGCTCCCCGCAGATCTAGTTTAGTGTATACAGTAGAATGTCTTAATTGATCCAACAACACAGGTATTAGAGGAAGAGGATATTTATTCTTTATTGTAGCCTTATTTAGTCCTCTATAATCGATACACGCGCGCAGGGATTTATCCGGCTTCGGGATAAAAAAGAGTGGAGATGACACCGGAGATGTGGAATGACGGATGAACCCAGACTGTAGTAGGTCATCTAGGTAGGTTCTTAAGTATTTGGTTTCTTCGTCAGTCAAAGCATATACTCTGTTATTAGGTAAAGGGGCCCCTGGGATAAGATCTATACGGCAGTCATAAGACCGATGTGGGGGCAGCACACTGGCCTTTACTGGATCAAAGACGTCTTTAAAGTCAGAATATTCAGGAGGGAGACTTGGTTCATCTTGTGTAACACTAGCACAGTGTAATACTGTGCTCTGTTCTGTACCTGCTTCTTGATAGCAATTGGTTCTACAGAAAGAGGAATCCAAAGTAACAGCTCTATTCACCCAATCAATTTTTGGGTTATGAGTTGTTAACCAGGGTACCCCGAGAATCAAACCAAAATTAGGAGTATCTATCAGATCAAAGCTAATCACCTCTGTGTGCCCGTTCTGACAGACCATAACAAGTGGACTTGTTTGTTTTGTGATTAATCCAGAGGTCAATTCTGACCCATCCACTGCACATACTGCTTCTGGACAAGGCTTTAGGCACATAGGAAGTCCTAAGATTTCAGCTAACTTATTATCCACAAAATTTCCTGTCGCGCCTGAATCCAGTAGGACAGGGAGAGAATGCCTCACTTGGGTAGTAACAATTAAAACAACCTGAATTATGAAATGTCTAGGTATTTGCGGTACCCTGAAGGCTGCAGCATTAGAGGTTTGATTAAGATGTTTTCTCGAACAAATAACCTCTCCCCTTGTCGAGCTTAATCGTTTCCCGATTCAGTTGAGGAGGTGGAGGAAACAGCACCCTTTCGTGGAGTTTTAGGCTTTACTGGACATTCTCTGGCAAAGTGACCTGCCCTGCCACAATATAAACATAATTGAAATTTTCTCCTTCTTTCTTTTTCCTCTGATGTGAGTGGACCTCTGAGTGTCCCTATTTGCATAGGCTCTGGTTCAGGGAGTTTATTATCTGTGTCTTTCTTCTTGTGTCTAATAAAAGTTAACCGTGATTCCAGTTTGTATTTATCTCCCTTTCTTTCTCCTAGTCTATGTTCTAATTTCACAACTAAATCTACAAAGTCCGAATAGTCTTTTGGCAAATCAACGATATGAGCCATTGCGTCTTTTAACTCGTCTCTCAAACCTTTATAAAAAAGGGAGACACGCTTTTCTTCTGGCCACTGTGTCTCGGTGAGTAAACGATTAAAACTAGTGAGATAGGTCAATAAATCCTTGTTACCTTGTTTAAGATTTAAAAGCTCATTATCACTTGCCTGCATGAAAGTGTGTTTTGCAAAAAGGCTGGTCATGGTACGTTTAAATTGATTCCAATTATGGAGGATGGGATCATCTCTATCCATGAAAGGAATTGACCAATTGGCTGCTGTGCCACCCAAATAAGACAAGACGAATGCCACTTTCGTATCATCAGTAGGGAACTGTTGTGGCTTACAAATGAAGTGTAATTGACATTGATTGATAAAAACATGGAATTTGTTACTATCTCCATGAAAACGTTCAGGTGCTGCTAAGGGGACAACATTAGGAACATTAACAGTAACCTCAACTGGGGAAGGCAAAGTTGTATGTTTTGATGGCGCCCCTGTCTCTGAGGAGGTTTTAAACAAAGGCGTAGAAGCTGTGTTCCACTGAGATCCCCTAAATTTATACCTGCTTAAATCCTGTTTTAAAGAGGTATTCTCCATCTTTAATCTCTCTATTTCCTCTTGCATATGTTGCAAGATGCCAGACACTGATTCATTATGAGCCAAGTCCTCATTTAGGGCCTGCGCCATATCCGTGACGTCAATGCCCTCTATTTCTTCCCCGGTATTCATCGTCCACCAGAACTGACATTTTTTAAGGCTTGTGCTTCTGTCAAAGCCCAGCTCACCTGAGTTCTTGTTCAGTTCTGATGGAGGTTGAAGACAATCCGACCCCACCCTGAAACTGCTTGTTCCAGCACACTAGTTTTTAAAACATTGCACTAAGAACAGAAGCTCAAGGGAAGGGGGGAAGTGGATAAAATAAAAAAGAGAGACAACACCGTTCTTGCGTTTCCACTGTTGAAGTGCTGCACAAATCTGCGGCCCTTTCTGACTTCTGTAGAAACTGGTGCCTAATGAAACATAAACAAAGAACAGATAAGTGCAACCTATTCCTAAATGGGTTCCTGACTATCCCTTTATTTATTAGAAATTCTCTTCTAAAAGTACCTCTTGGATGCTGGTCTCTAGTTTCCAGGTTTGGAATGTGTTACTGCTCTGGGATGTGTTTTCTATTACTGTAAAGCTTCTAAAACATTAAACAAATACCGTTATCAGAATTACCAATATCAAACATTCATCATAATATAACTAAAGCCTAAATTCCCAATAGCAGACTCACTTTTCCCATATTTCCAGAATCTTTTATAAAACAAATACTGTACTTTTACATCAAAATACAGCATGTAATTTGTGCAAGTCCTTGATTTACTGTTTGCCTTGCTGTTAATGGTTTCCACTGTTCGATTCTTAAAAGTTCCATGAGAAAAAACAATGTTTGCTTCAGAAAGTTCTGCAAAATGTTCTTGTAACAAAGAGTTTGAATCACAATGTTCGTGGAAGGTATTTCGTTTCAAATTGTCTATACACGAATCCAGGAATTGTTGTCAAAGTTCTTTCAGGTAATAAAAGGTTTTGCACTTACTTGTTGCTGGCAAGAGATACTGATCAGTCTAACCTTGTCTTCTTTCTCTTTTGCAGGTTACTCATAGGAGAGAGGCTGAAGCAAGGAGGAACCGGAAACCGGAAGAAGGAAGAGCCAGAAGCTGCGCCCATTGAAGTCAATGAAAGTCTGTAAAGAGCAGGAGTGCCAGCGCCGAGGGATCTGTTCTCAGGTAAGCGGGAGGTAGACGAGCACAAGCACTGGGTGAGGCTCGGGGGATGCCTTTTATAGACAGGGCTGGGTGTGGTTTGAAGGGCTGGGTGTGGTCCTCACATGCTGCACATGTTCTTGGAAGGTGTGCAGAGCTGGGTGTGGTTTGAAGAGCTGGGTGTGGTCCTCACATGCTGCACATGTTCTTGAAAGGTGTGCAGAATTTCAGTTATTATGCAAATGAGTTGGATTAACACATGGCCTGTGGAGGAGTGTTTTAAAGAAGCCTTGGTAAAAGCAAGGCCCAATGTGTAAACAAAACAGCACATTAAACAACATACACAGAAGCCTAGGGGGGGGGAAGGTGAGATAACAAGAAAGGCTTTCAATAGTAAGTTTAAAAGGGAGCTATTACAGAACCCACTAGTGCAGTGAGAGGGGACATGCTCTTTGCTGTGTACAAACCCTAACAGTTTATCATTTATTTATGGTTGCGTGTCGAGTTCTTCTCGGATAAGGCCGTTTGCTATTGAAGATCAAGTGGTAGTTTAAAAGTTCTGTGTCCAATTCAAGAGTTACTAGGTGATTTCTTTTGCTGTTCTGGGGGTGACTTTTGGGAGGTTAGTGCAGGTGTCTTGTGAAGAGACAGAGAAGCTCCCACAGCTTGAGTCGTGGTCTGAGGCGTCTCCTGATGCTTGTGAGTCAAGTAGGGTTATTTTGCTCAGGGTTGCTGCTATGTCTATCGCCTCACGCATTTCCTGTAAGGATTGGTGTCTGGGGTTGTTGTAACCAATACTCTGTTGGAGGGCCTTCCTCGTCTCTTGCCGGCTGCGCGGGAGGTCTTACTCTGTGTGCTTGATGGTGTGAAGTTAAGAGTTTCCATCCAGTCTCCTGCTTCCTGGGGGGTTGAGAAAAAGTGTGTCTTGCCTTCATGTTCGACTCTCAGTTTAGCAGGGAATAGCATTGCATATTTAATGCCTTTTTCGCGCAGGGTGCGTTTACCGCCATTATATGAGGCCCTCAGGGATAGGGTTTCCCTGGTGAAGTCGGGGAATATCATAATGCGCTGATTATTTAGTGTGATTTCCCCTATTGCGCAGGCTTGTGAGAGGATATAGTCCCTGTCTTTAAAGTGCAGTAGTTTGGCTATAATTGGGCGAGGTCTGGTTCCTGGTGGAGGGGGTCTGCCTGGGACCCTGTGGGCTCTTTCGACTGCAAAAAAAGCTGATAAGCCTTCGGAAGGGATGGTGTCTTTGAGCCAGTTTTCTAAGAATATTTCCATGTTTGCTGTGGAAGACTCCGATCCCTCCGGCACTCCGATTAGCCTCAGGTTGTTCCTGCGGGAACGGTTTTCCACATCCTCTGCTCTGGTCTCCAGTATTTTGATTCTTGCTGTGAGTTCGGCCGTCTCCATGGTTGATGTTTTTTGAGTTGACGTCACCAAGTTTAGTGTTTTCTCTGCAGTTCCTACCCTTTCTGTTAGTTTGCGATGGTCGTCTCGTAATAGTGATAAGTCCACGGTTGGATTATCTATTTTTTGTTCAAGAGCTTCACGAGATTCTCTTATGGCCTGCAGGAGTGTGTCCAAGGTTGTTTCTTGTTGAGTTGGTGTGGTCTTGGGATCCGGATGAAAGGGTTGTCCGGGCGTCTTTTTGGTCATCGGTTCCTCTTGGTCTTGTCCCTCTCGTTTTTTGGGTTTGCCCATTTTTCTGTTTTTATCGTTGGGTGGCGTGTGGGAAGAGAAAAAAGGAAAAGCCCCCGGTCAAGGCAACTGTCCAGGGCCCAGGTGAATGGGTGCTGCTGCCAGGTGATTCAGTTGTGATGCGGTTTTAGGCCAGGGACTATTGGTCAATGATTTCAATCTATGGGGGGGAGAGCGCTCTGCATCCCGTTCCTCGCCGCTGTGATCTTTGCCGTGTTCAGGCACAGCAGAGGCCTCTGGTGGAGGATAGCTTTCTGTGCATGAGTCTCCGGTGGTCCAGTGGGCGATGGTCGCTGCGTCCCTCTGGTCTCTAGTTGATTGTTGGTGCTTGCGCGTTAACTTGGTTCTTGCTCGCGGAAGGCCTCTGTGTGTGGGGGTGATGGTCGCTGCGTCTTTCCTGCCCCAGGTTGATTGGCGAAGCTTAGCGGGCGGGTACGTGCGAGGTAGGGTTCACGCTTTAGTTTCCCTGATGTGGCTCCTTGTGTGCGTTGTGGAGGGCGTTTGACTATGTCAGGGCACTGACGGGGGTAAGTGTTCTTGGTTAGTGCTTTCGCTGAGCTAGTTGTTCGCTGTGCGACTCTCCGCCCCGGCGTTCATGCTCTTTTTCCCCTTGCTTCTGGCCCCGATCTGCCCGACTCTGCGCTCTCACCTGGATTTCATAGTCGTTCCGTAATTCTTCTTTCGCCGTTTCTATTATTCTCGGAGTTGAGCCACCTTTCCTTCCCCAGCCGGGGAGTTGGTGCAATGTAGGTTTCTCGGTGCGGCCGCCATTTTGGGATCTGCGCGTGGTGTAGCTCGTTTACTCTTTTTCTTTCCGTACGACTGTTCTTGGGCGATGGCACCTCTCAGACTTCTGCACAGGGGTCCCTTATTATTGGGGCTGCTTTTAGTTAAGTTTTGGGCTTTGTTTAAGGCAGGAGTCTTCCCGGGCCCCGTTCTCGGCTCCGGAGCGCCGCTCTCACGCGTGCAGCTTCATCGGCTGCTGGCCCGCTCGCAGTGAGACATATTGGCAAAAGTGCAATTATCCATGTAACCAGCAAAACTACAAATATCCAGGTAACAGGGTCGATGTCATGCAAATCGCTTTACTACTGTCCAGCAAGACTGTGCTGCCTACGAAATAAAGAGAAAAAATAGTGCAGAAACCATACGGAAAACATGGAGCCTCGTATGTTTTCAGTGGTTAGCTGGTGCACACGAGGTGGGCTAAACACCGGAAAAGGCATGCCCTATGCACAGTGGCGGCCGGCAGCTTTAGGAGGGAGGGGGGCGGGCAGGAAGCACACACACATACACACGCTCATTCTTTCACACACAGACACGCATGCAATCACATCCATTAACAACACTTATAACATTCAAACATGCATGCACCAAATGTGCATTTTAAAAGTTCACACACACTCATTCTTTCACACACACACGCACACACATCCATTAACAACACTCATAACATTCAAACATGCACGCACGCACCAAAAATTCATTTTAAAACATCACACACACACACACACACACACACACACTTACCTTCAGCCTTGAGGTCCCAGGAGGGTTGGGACTGCTGCCTTCCCTCATTGGCTGCCCTTAGTTCAGTCAATGAGGGAAGGCAGCAGTCCCAGCATCGTCACAGAGTGGGATGGGGTCAGTGAGACTGCTGACCCCACCCCACTCTGTGACTCTCGCCCTGGGCGCTTCAGGGCTTAAACCTGGAGCGCCCAGGTCGAAGTCAGTGGGTGACACTTTCCTCGCTACCCAGGGGAGGGCCTCGAGGCACCTTTGCTAAGCTGAGGACGTCACGCCCATAGGAGCTGTGACTTCCTCAGCCCCTCATAATTCAGCTCAGGCAGACAGGAGTCTGTGCAAATCATGCATTTCTCACTCCTGGCTGTCTGAGCTGAAAATGAAGAGAGCCTGTCAGCCTGACAGACATTCTTCATGAGGGGCAAAAGGTGGGGGGCATGGCCCCTCTGCCCTAAAGGACGGGCCGCGCCTGCCTATGCATGCCTTTCACTAATTAAATCAAGCGTATTTTAAAAGACAAGCCCACAAACCAATCAAACTGATGGTTTTGACATGGGTGTGATTAAAAGCCCATAGAGAGATTACACCAGGAACGGAGCGTAAAAACGAGGACCAAAGGAATATTCACTTTGCAAATGCATATGGGTGTTGTTTATGGGTCACAAAGGTTTGTAGCTGTGACTTCTGGGGTGCCCCTTGTGACCCCTGGCACTGCATTTACAACCTCTTGCCTCAGAGGTAGCAAAATCACAAACCAAGAGCAGCTCGTCCTCATGTACATCAGTTAGGGCTAAAATCCCTTTGTTCTTTGTCATTTAAAAAAAAAATTACATTAATAGGGAATACTATATTATTAGGGCGTGGCCAGGGCCGGAGCAAGATGGGGTGTAAGCTCCCGCTGAAAGTGGCAAATCCTCCCTCATCTTGTATTATCGTGCAATGGAGAGGAACAACCAAAGGGTCAGAAATCACCCCTGCAGTAAACGAGGGTAGTTTACGATTGCTTTTGATTTGGCTGACGGTACTGTACATGACGTAATCTGGTCAAGCGAGGTGGCAGGAAGCTGTGAAATGGCCCTTGCAGAATGCGGACCCTGCCGCTGATGTAACCAGACCAACTCCTGTGTAATAGTTGGAGGGCTGGTGGCAGTGAAGGGTCCTGTGCGTCCAACAAAAACGGATAAGCTCCCGGTGTGTAAGATCCCCCTTCTTCCCCAAAAGGCAGCTATCAATACACCGGTTGTGAGGTGAGCAGCCATACGGTGCAGACCTGGGCCGACAGGCTGTGATTGGACGGACTCTCACAGGGCTGAAGTTATGGTGCTATAGCCCCTCAGGCAAGCCCAGACGTACAAGGGGGGGAAAAGATGCTGGGCAGATGCACCATATATGCCCTGTATGAAAGAAGCAGGGAGCTGGCCAACACCAGCTAAAGAGATATGGAGATGAGGAATCCCGGGGCCTCGGTTGGGCCTCTAACAACAAGGGAGTAAGTTGGACAATAGCACCCCCAATAAGGTGGCAACAGGAGAGGAACTCCTGATAGAAATAAAGGAATGTCCCTGCCAGTGCAAATGCATCTCAGATCTCACTCTGTCCTGGGGATCTGTACCAAGAAACCTTGGCTGCTGTGCAGTGACCAGTAAAGTGTCCTCCTGCAACCCTCCCCCATGGCCAACAGTGGGGAAGGAGGCAGCTTTGAGACCCAGTCGGGCACGGATGTGCTTGGAGGAAGGATGGCCAAAAGTGGATAGTGGAGGCTGATGGTGACTTATTTGGACCAGGTGGATCTACATATTGGACTCTGAAGGGGAGTTTGTTTGATCCTGACCAGACCCCACATCAGAAAAACCTGGGGCAGTGACACAAAGTACGCCTTAACAACCGACTAAGTAACGCTGGTGTGAGTTAAGGGGCAGAAGGCTATGGCCTTGCACAAAAAATATGCATTCCACACCCCAGAGATGAGAGATGACAAATAGGACGAGGTACAGCATCTGTGAGAGGCTAATGTCCATTTACAGACTTGTGCGGAAGAAGCGGAAGGGACACTGAGAAGGAATAACCTTTGACTAGTGAGAGTACCGAAGCAAGTGGAAGGCAAGAATGTGGGAGAATTTGTTGAAAAGATATTCAGATCCTATCATCAACAACAACAGCTGTCACCTCACTTTGCAATGGAAAGGGAGCATAGGAATCCTTAGTTGCCACTGTATTCAGGAGAGCGTTCACAACCTATTAATTGCAAGACTCCTGAACTACAGCCACCATGAGGTGATACTATGGTCCTCCCGACTGAATGGCCCTCTCTGCATAGAAAATACCACAGTCATGATATTTCTTGATTTCACCCAGGAGGTACAGGCACAACACAGGACTTTTGATAAGGCGTAGGCCGAACTATGAAAAAGGGATCCACCATACATGATGATCTTTCTGGAGAAATTAAAAGTGGTCAGGAGACGCGAAGGCACAGGGGCACCCTACCAAATCCAGCAGGGAAACACATGGTCCCTGACCCTGGAAATTTCAGATGGACAGCTGGAGGGGGCAATGACACAAATCAGTGAACAGAAGGAGATGGGCAGGTAAGACTCTCTACCAGAATGGAACAAAGGGGAGGATTTGTTGTAATTGGGGGATCACCTTTAGTCGTACACAACCCTAGCACACTAACTCACACAAAGGTGGGTAGGGTGCACAGAGGTCTAGTTTGTTAAGTTGTAGCTTAAGGGGCTAGAGCCACAGACACCCCAAGCATTGGGGGTGGTTAGTTTGGAATTTACCACATCAGAGAGTAGGGTGGGGAAGTTGGGCGGGAGGGAGAATGCACATATGCATTGGAAGAGAGACAGGCAGCTGCATGGGTTACTGGTGGATTGGCTCAAGTGGGATGACAACCATGATAGATAGACTGGTTACTGAACTAAATGAGGACAGCCCTCTTGGCTTATCCATTCTGTCCTGGAACGAGAACGTGTTGGGATACAAAAATCAAACAAGGTATTGTGCCCAGATTTGTGCATCTGCACAATCCAGATATCCTGCTCTTGCAGGAAACACATCTGGAGGGAAAACAACTGCGCTTTTTAAGTTCAGGTCTGCTATAAAACCATTGCCCACTTTGGGTTTATGTCAGACTCCAGGGGGGTGGATATTCCAGTGCATAGATGTCTCCCCTTCATGATAGTGCAACAATGGACAGATTCAGAATGCTACTATGCAGCGGTGTTAGGGAACTGGAATGGCCAAATAATTTTGCTAGTGTCCTGGTATGTTCCACTGGGACTGCAGAACCGTGCATTAGAGAAGATGGAGGCATGGGTCGTCCACGCACCATCCACAATGCTACCAATTGGAGGGGACTTCAACCTGACAGTGGTGGGTATTCTCGTGCCTAGATATCTCCTCTTCATCATAGCGCAACTACGGACAGACTCGGATGGCAGTTATGCAGTGGTATTAGGAAAGTGGAATGGGAAATGTTTTTGCTAATGTTCTGAAATATTCCTCTGGTTCTGCAGACCTGTGCATTGGAGAAGATGGAGAGATGCGTTGTCCAGGCACCAGCCACAATGCTATTAATTGGGGGGGACTTCAACCTGACAATGGCTGTTGAATTACACAGATTAATGGCATGGCCAATAGGGGAAGGGAAGATTGCAGGCTACGTACTTTCACTCAGCCAGTGGGTGTAGGAGGCTGGCCTGGCTTATAGTGGGTACTTTGTGGTACTTACACCTTGTGCCAGGTCCAGTTATCCCTTATTAGTAGTTTAGTAGTGTTCTAGCAGCTTAGGCTGATAGAGGTAGCCATAGCAGAGCAGTTTAGGCTGAACTAGGAGACATGCAAAGCTCCTACTATACCACTTCATATAGCATGATATCATAAGAAACACAATACTCAGAGTAACTAAAAATAAAGGTACTTTATTTTAGTGACAATATGCCAAAAGTATCTCAGAGGACATACTCCCTTAGGAGGTAAGTAAAATACACAAAATATACACACAAACCAAAATCAGGTACGTAAAACACTTAGAAAAGTAGTGCAAACACTGTAGAACACAATAGGATGCAATAGGAGACAAAAGGTCTAGGGGCAACACAAACCATATACTCCAAAAGTGGAATGCGAACCACAAATGGACCCCACACATAGTGTAGTGCGTAGAGGGTCGCTGGGAGTGTAAGAAAACACTAAGGGTGTCCAGAATACCCCACCCCAAGACCCTGAAAAGTAGGAGTAAAGTTACCCTACTACCCCAGAAAGACAGTAAAGTTGAGATAGGAGATTCTGCAAAGACAACAACTGACTGCAAAGCACTGAAGACGGATTCCTGGACCTGAGGACCTGTAAAGGAAGGGGACTAAGTCCAAGAGTCATGCAAGTGTCCGGGGGGGGGCAGGAGCCCACTAAACACCGTATGAAGGGGCAAAAGGGCCGCCTCCGGGTGGAAGAATCTGAGGAGTTTGCAACAACGGAAGTTGCCAGGAATTTCTCCTTTGGTCAGAAGATGTCCCACGGCGTGCTGGAGGATGCAGAGTTGTTTCCATGCAGAAAGACCGCAAACATGCCTTGCTAGCTGCAAGAGTCGCAGTTGAAGATATGGGGTGCTGCCAGGGCCCAGGAAGGACCAGGAGGTCGCCCCTCGGAGGAGGAGAGAAAAGGGGCGCTCAGCAACAGCGGGAACCCACGCAGAAGCACTTGAACAGGTGTTCAAGAAATCTGAGCATGGCGGTCGTGTCAGCACAACAAAAGAGGGTCCCACGAAGTCGGAGGTCAACTCAGTGAGTTGAGCAATGCAGGAAGGAGTGCTGGGGACCTGGGCTGTGCTGTGCATGAAGGAAGTCTTGCAAAAGTGCACAGGAGCCCTAGCAGCTGCAGATCACGTAGCACTCAGGATTACTGTCTGGCGTGGGGAGGCAAGGACTTACCTCCACCAAATTTGGACAGAAGGACCACTGGACTGTCGGGGTCACTTGAATCTAGCTCCTGTGTTCCAGGGACCACACTCGTCAAGATGAGAGGGGACCCAGAGGACCGGTGATGCAGAAGTTTGGTGCCTGCGTTAGCAGAGGGAAGATTCTGTCGACCCACGCAAGATTTCTTCTTGGCTTCCAGTACAGCCCTCAGAGCATGCACCACCAGGAAACAGTCGAGAAAGCTGGCAGGATTAGGCGCTACAATGTTGCTGGTAGTCGTCTTGCTACTTGGTTGCAGTTTTGCAGGCGTCCTGGAGCAGTCAGCGGTCGATCCTTGGCAGAAGTTGAAGAAAGAAGTGCAGAGGAACTCTGGTTATCTCTTGCATTCGTTATCTGAAGAGAAACCCACACAAGAGACCCTAAAAAGCCCTCAGAGAAGGATTGGCTACCTAACCAGGTAAGAGCCTATCAGGTGGGGTCTCTGACGTCACCTTCTGGCACGGGCCACTCAGAGATCTCCATTGTGCCCCCAAACCTCTGCATTCAAGATGGCAGAGGTCTGGGACACACTGGAGGAGCTCTGGGCACCACCCCTGGGGTGGTGATGGACAGGGGAGTGGTCACTCCCCTTTCCTTTGTCCATTTTCGCACCAGAGCAGGGTCTGGGGGATGCCTGAACTGGTGTAGACTGGTTTATGCAAGGAGGGCACCATCTGTGCCCTTCAAAGCATTTCCAGAGGCCAGGAGAGGCTACTCCTCTCAGGTCCTTAACACATATTTCCAAAGGGTGAGGGTGTAACACCCTCTCTCAGAGGAAATCCTTTGTTCTGCCTTCCTGGGACTGGGCTGCCCAGGCCCCACGGGGGCAGAAACCTGTCTGAGGGTTGGCAGCAGCGGTAGCTGCAGAGAAAACTCCAGAGAGCTAGTTTGGCAGTACCCTAGGGTCCATGCTGGAGCCCCGGGGGTGCATGGGATTGGCACCCCAATACCATATTTGGCTTGGGGGGTCAATTCCATGATCTTAGACATGTTGCAGGCCATGTTCATAGTTACCACTGTGAAGCTACACATAGGTATTGACCTATATGTAGTTCACGCATGTAATGGTGTCCCTGCACTCACAAAGTCCAGGGAAATTGCCCTGAACAATGTGGGGGCACCTTGGCTAGGGCCAGGGTGCCCTCACACTTAGTAACTTTGCACCTAACCTTCACTAAGTGAGGGTTAGACATATAGGTGACTTATAAGTTACTTAAGTGCAGTGTAAAATGACTTTGAAATTACGTGGACATTATTTCACTCAAGCTGCAGTGGCAGTCCTGTGTAAGAATTGTCTGAACTTCCTATGGGTGGCAAAATAAATTCTGCAGCCCATAGGGATCTCCTGGAACCCCAATACCCTGGGTAGCTAGGTCCCAGATACTAGGGAATTATAAGGGTGTTCCAGTGTGCCAATCAGAATTGGTGAAAATAGTCACTAGCCTGCAGTGACAATTTTAAAAACAGAGAGAGCATAAGCACTGAAGTTCTGGTTAGCAGAGCCTCAGTGATACAGTTAGGCACCACGCAGGGAACACATATAGGCCACAAACTTATGAGCACTAGGGTCCTGGCTAGCAGGATCCCAGTGACACATATCAAACACACTGACAACATAGGGTTTCCACTGTGAGCACTGGGGCCAAGGCTAGCAGGATCCCAGTGAGACAGTAAAAACGCCCTGACATATACTCACAAACAGGCCAAAAGTGGGGGTAACAGGGCTAGAAAGAGGCTAACTTTTTACAGTGGGAGTTCAGAATTTGTGGAGAGATAGATACACAGAGAAGCGACAATTCTCTTTCTCTTCCTCCAGCACCAGGCTGGGTTCAAGATTAGACTGTTTTTTAGTCCCCCACATACAAGCACATAGATATTGGGATACAGAGTTCCTACCAAGGGGGATTTCAGAGGACTCACCATTATATACTCACCTTATGACCCAGATCGTGACTAGTCACCTGCCATGGTGTCTGGATACCCAGGGCCACATGTACGAAATTCAGGTTTTGCGACCGCAAAACCTGATGTACAACAGTGTCAATGACACTGTTTGCGATTCGCAATGTGGTCGCAAATGACCTACCTCATGAATATTCATGAGGTAGGTTGCAGTTTGCGACCCCATTGGGAATAGCCGCCCTCACAGGGATGGTGGCCTGTTGAAGACAGCAGACCACCATGTCTGTGACTGCTTTTAAATAAAGTAGTTCTTTTTTTGAAATGCAGCCCGTTTTCCTTAAAGGAAAACGAGGTGCATTTCAAAAACACAAAAAATATAGTTTTCTTTTCATTGTTTCAGAACAGGCAGTGGTCCGTGGGACCTCTGCCTGCTGTGAAAAAATATTTTCGCTGCCATTCACAAAGGGGAAGGGGTTCCATTTGTTTGCGAATGGGTTAGCACCAGTTTGAAACTGATACTAACTGCGATTGCATTCGCGGTCACAAAACAATCATACATGGGACTGCGACTCGCAATTAGGAAGGGAACACCCCTTCCTAATTGCGACTTGCAAACCCTTTTTGCGATTCTGTAAATAGATTACCGAATTGCAAAAATGGGCCCGTAATCCCAAATTGCATTTTTCCAAGTTGCAAATGGCCCATCCTCACACAAGGTCTCACACAGGAATGCAAGCACTGGGGTACACGGTCACCCACCCATTGCACACCATGACACACACAGATGTAATAAACATCCTTTTATACCCCTGCAGGACCCCTACCCAACGTCACAGGACAGGAGGGTCCACACCACCAACAGAAGAGGCCCACAGTGATGACAGCACCTCTGTCCAACTGGATCTAGATGACCAGCCCGGCCATCGGGGACCTCGGGACAGTCGGTTCCCATCACCCAGTCACAGGCCACTACAGACTTTCCTCCCTCTGGAAACACCAGCACAGCACCCACCCAGCGGGCCCACACCTCCGTCCCCAGGACACGTCAATCAGCTGTGTGTCCACCACTACAGGGAACCCAGGATAACCCACCACCCCAACAACAACAGGGACCTGGGGGCAGTGGTAGTGAGCACACGGTCCAGGGGACGGAGGCCCAGAAACACAGGGGAACTGGGAGGGCTGCTGTGCGACAGGGGGCAGACAGGCCAAGGGAACCCACTCTCCACGAGTCCCTCTCCTCCATCATGGGAGCCTACCACCACTCCCAGGAGACGATGGCAACGGTACTGGCCAAGTTTCAGGAGACCCAGCGCCTGCTGGAGGAACAGTATATGGGCTTCAGGGAGGAACTCAGAATCATCAGCTTCACCCTGGGCACCATCGTAGGGGTGCTGAAGGAACTTGTGAACACCAGGAGGGACACTGTGGCACTACAAGGGGCCCTTGACACTAGCATGGACGATGAACTGCCCACCACCTCCGCCGGCGCTAGTGGACAGGACGCCATGCCACAGGACCACCACACCAGCACCCCACCCCCTGCAGAGGGAGAACCACCCCGCAAACGGTCCCTAAGATCCAAGACAAAGACAGAGCACGATGCCAAGACCCACCGCCAAGAAATGAGACTACCAGGATTGTCATCCTACTGTCCCACTTTGTCACCCTGTCCATACTGAAACTGCCCCAGCTCCACTTCCTATGCCCATATGGGCAATGCACCTGTGAGACTAATAGACTGGAATCTGCCATGGACATTCCTCCGCCATCACCCCTCACCATTTCACTACCCCCTCCAATATTGAGCACTTAAATAAACACACTTAAAGCACGAAACAATCTGGAGTCTGTCTGTGATTTCGAAATAGTGTATTGGCAATTACAGTGACAAAATGCTCTTTCAAGTTTAATGTCAACATACCTATGTCACACAGCTCTAGTCCATGAGGAATCTAAGCAGACGTCACACAGTGGGACCCACATCTGTGAAATCGTAAGAGAAAGTGACAACTCAGTGACCATACACTGGGTGAAAACGACACACAGTAGAGAGGTAGTAGTGTTAAAGTACATGTATTAGGCAGGTTTGTATTCTTACCTGTGTCTCACTGGAAATATTGCTGGATCACTGAGTCCCTGTTGTGCATGTCTTCTTCCCATGCTTCCTCGTCTTCACTGTCCACAGGCTCCACAGCTGCAACAACACCGCCATCTGGACCATCCTCCTGCAGAAAAGGCACCTGTTGTCGCAAAGCCAGGTTATGAAGCATACAGCAGGCCACGATGATCTGGCACACCCTCTTTGGTGAGTAGAATAGGGATCCACCTGTCATATGGAGGCACCTGAACCTGGCCTTCAGGAGGCCAAAGGTCTGCTCGATCACCCTCCTAGTTCGCCCATGGGCCTCATTGTAGCGTTCCTCTGCCCTTGTCCTGGGATTCCTCACTAGGGTCAGTAGCCATGACAGGTTGGGATAACCAGAGTCACCTGCAAATGGTGAGGGACAACTGTTAGACACGCACTAACCTGGAGGGATATCCCCAGACCCAGACAACCATTCCCACTGACTTGCTTCCAGGTACTCACCTAATAGCCACACACGGTGCCTCTGGAGTTGACCCATCACATAAGGGATGCTGCTATTCCGCAGGATGTAGGCGTCATGCACTGAGCCAGGGAACTTGGCATTCACATGGGAGATGTACTGGTCTGCCAAACATACCATCTGTACATTCATCGAATGATAACTCTTCCAGTTTCTGTACACCTGTTCACTCCTGTGGGGGGGTACCAAAGCCACATGTGTCCCATCAATGGCACCTATGATGTTGGGGATGTGTCCAAGGGCATAGAAATCACCTTTCACTGTAGGCAAATCCTCCACCTGAGGGAAAACAATGTAGCTCCGCATGTGTTTCAGAAGGGCAGACAATACTCTGGACAATACGTTGGAAAACATAGGCTGGGACATCCCTGATGTCATGGCCACTGTTGTCTGAAAGGAACCACTTGCAAAGAAATGGAGCACTGACAGCACCTGCACTTGAGGGGGGATTCCTGTGGGATGGCAGATTGCTGACATCAGCTCTTGCTCCAACTGGGTACACAGTTCCTGGATTGTGGCACGGTCAAGCCTGTATGTGATAATCAAATGTTGCTCCTCCATTGTCGACAGGTCCAACAACGGTCGGTACACCGGAGGATGCTGCCATCTCCTCACATGTCCCAGCGGACGGTGCCTATGAAGGACAAAAGCGAGCACAGAGTCAAACAACTCAGAGGTACTTACCCACAGTTTACACAGAACACCTATCATACACAAAAGGTGGCCTGTATGTGTGTTGAGTCTAGGCCTAGGTATGAGTGACGCAGTTGGAAATGAAGCCATGTGAGTCCCTGAAATGGCGGCTGCCTGACCTGTAAAGTGGAACAATGGGATGTGAGGTAACTGCGCTGGCGTTGTACACCGTCGCGGTAGGCGGTCGAAGACCGCAGCGCAGTGCTGCATTGGTTAACATTGGACCCTATGGGTCCCAGGAGCCAATGGTGATGTACGCCGGTGGTGACGGTACGCACCGCCGCGGACGTGACCGCCATTTTCTATCACTTCAATCACTCGATACTTGATCTTCGACAGGAGAGGACCTACACTGCAAGTGCTGCTGTGACCTCGGTCTGGAAGAGACAATGGCTCGAATGTCTGGGGAAAGGGCCCCTGCCTTCACATCGGAGGAGTTGGAGAAACAGACAAACAGGTAAGTACACTGGGAGCATGCTGTATGTGCTATGCCTGTGTGGAGAGAGCTAGATGTAAGAAGGAAAGGGGGAGAGTGCTGCGTGCATGAAAGACGGTGAATGCATGTGCCACATGGCAAAGGTTGGCGATGGAGGCCAAACACTTCGTCGGTGCAGTTGGTAATAACTTCTCTTTTTCCCCTGTACATTTAATGTAGGTCAGTGCCCACCAGAAGAAAGATATTTGGCGTGCCATCGCCAAGGACTTCTGGACCCTGGGGGTCTACCACAGACGGAGCTCTCACTGCCGGAAAAGATGGTAGGACATTCGCCGCTGGAGCGAGAAGACGGCGGAGGCCCAACGTGGGAGGGGTGCCCGTCGCACCATGACCCCCCTGATGTTCAGGATCCTGCCGGTGGCCTACCCGGAGATGGATGGGCACTTGAGGGCATCACAGCAGCCACAAGGGGGTGAGTACACTCTCATTCTGCTGACTTTGCGCGCAGTGGAGGTGTCTGGGTGGGGGAGGAGGGCTGTGGGTTTCCCTAGGAGAGGGCGAGTTCCGAAGGCAAGGCCCCTCCGTGTGACAGGCCATGTGGCACCCCAGCCCACCTCTGTAGAGTGCCAAGTACAGCTAGTCATGCCCCTGTGTCATCTATGTGTGCAGATGTCGTCCATAGCCTTGTAGGCCATTTCCCATAAATTGAACAGTGGAGCACAAGAGCGCTGCGTAGTGCAGGGGATTTCTGTGTCTGTCGTGTCCGCCAACGGTAGCGGTAATGCATGCACTCAACATGTCTTTCTTCTGTCGTTCCCCCCCCCTTTTTGTGGTCTCCCTGTTCTTGTGTGCATTAGCATCATCAGGCGGAGGAGCAGTGGCAACGGAGCACGAGGGAGCTGCATCCTACATGGCCCTGGAGGGCGACACTACGGAGTCTGAAGTCACCAGTGAGACGGAGGGCGAGGGGAGCTCCATGGCGGGGACAGGAGCTGACACCAGCGACACGGACCCGTCCTCTGTTGGGAGCTTCCTTGTGGCGGCGGCAACATCTGTGCCCCCGCATCTACAGATACAGCTGCCAGCCCCCCTACCACCACCGCCCTCCCAGAAGCCCCTCAGCCTTTGCCCCGTGCCCGCTCACCCAGGAGGGTGGGCATCATCTTCGCCCCAGGCACCTCAGCCCCTGCCCCAGTCACCCCTGCTGCCCTCAGTGAAGAGGCCATTGACCTCCTCAGGTCCCTCACTGTTGGGCAGTCTACCAAGCACACCTATAGACCAACATGCACACACGTTAACAACCAAGGGAAGCTCAGGCAAACATAAGCACCACACATCCCACAGGCACTCACGCAAGCATCACACACATGCAGACACACCAACATCCACTGCCTCCACTGTGCCCCTTCCTCCTCGTCTCCCTCCTCCCTCCCAGTCTCGTCTACACTCACACCTGCATGCACTACCTCTACAGCTACTACGTCCCTCTCCAGCACACCCAGCACCACACCCCGCTCACGTGCAGTCACCACCCCCACTACCATTCACACGTCCCCTGTGTCCTCTCCCAGTGCGTCTGTGATGCCCCCTCCCAAGATACACAATCGCAGGCACACACCCACCCAACAGTCATCCACCTCACAACAGCCTCCAGCGCATGCACCTTCACCCAAAGTCACCAAACGTACACCTCCTACAACCGCCACCTCTTCCTCCACTCCCAAACCTCCTCCAGCTACCCATCCCAGTGTGTCCCCAAAAATGTTCCTGTCCAACCTTGACTTCTTTCCCACACCTCCCCCACCCTGTCCGTCTCATAGGTCCCGAACTAGCACCTCAGCCACAACATCTCCGGGACCAGTGGTGCCTGTAGTCACCGGAATCTGGAGTGTACCGGCCACCAGGGCAGCCAGTGTGGCACGGAGCCACAGCACAGACA
This sequence comes from Pleurodeles waltl, assembly GCF_031143425.1. NCBI lineage: Eukaryota > Metazoa > Chordata > Amphibia > Caudata > Salamandridae > Pleurodeles > Pleurodeles waltl. The sequence continues at coordinate 754,553,469 of NC_090449.1, read as the reverse complement.
ATCCCCTACCTGTGAAGCATCAGAAGTTGGCCAGTGCCCGGCGGAAGAGGGGGAAGACTCCAGCCACCAAAGCCGCTCCCAGGTGTCCCGTTGGGAGTGTGGCGTCAGCTGTGACACCTTCCAAGGTGGGGAAGGGCCACAAGAAACCCGGCAAGTCTGGGAAGAGCTGCACGGCGGAGAAGACCGCCATCATCCCTGCTTCCCAGGAGGCCACCGCCAGCACCAGCCCAGCTGCCCAGGAGGCCAGCACCAGCCCTGCTGCCCAGGAGCCCACCGCCAGCACAAGCCCAGCTGCCCAGGAGGCCACCCCCAGCACAAGCCCAGCTGGGCCATGAAGGACCGCCAGCAAAAGGCCCGTTGGGCCATGAAGGACCGCCAGCAGCTGAGAACCTGCAATGGAACCATCTGAAGCACCGCTGAACAGGACACCGCCATCTGAAGCAACGCTGAACAGGGCACCGCCATCTGAAGCACCGCTGAACAGGGCACCGCCATCTGAAGCACCGCTAGCCCATGAGCGGCAGGGGCACTGGCGCAACTGAGTCCGTCACGGGGTGAATGATGCACTCTGGGCACCATGCCCCCTCCAGAACCAGTGGAGACTGTCATCCACTACCTCTGTCCTTAACAGGATGAAGCACTCTGGGCACCATGCCCCCTCCAGAACCAGTGGAGACTGACATCCACTTGAGAGACTGTGGCTTTGCACTCCCCAGGATTGAACAGTGGGCAGACCACCCAATGTAGAGGCTCGAGAGACTGTGGCTTTGCACTCCCCAGGATTGAACAGTGGGCAGACCACCCACTGTAGAGACTTGAGAGACTGTGGCTTTGCACTCTCCAGGATTGAACAGTGGGCAGACCACCTACTGTAGAGACTTGAGAGACTGTGGCTTTGCACTCCCCAGGATTGAACAGTGGGCAGACCACCCACTGTAGAGACTTGAGAGCCTGTGGCTTTGCACTCCCCAGGATTGAACAGTGGGCATTTGGCCCCCTCGTGGATTTGGCATCGTGCACTCAAGCGGCTGAGGTGCCCCCCCTTTCCCTCCCCCTGAGGTGCCTGTTTTCTTGGTATCTGATGCCCCTGCAGTGTTCTCTACGTCATGGTCGGGGATCTTGTGTGGGCCTCGCCCATACCGTGTGGTCCCAGTGTTCCACAGACTATTTTAGTGTACTACCTGGACTACTATGCTTGGTATTTATTTTGTACATAGTGTATATATATATTTCTGCCTACTTGTTTTTAATATATTACAATGGTTACACAAATTTTCTATTGTCTTTGCATTCTTCCGGGGGGGTTGGGGGGTGTTACTGTGATGTATTGATATGCATTTGTGTGTGTTGTAGTGGGTGAGGGTGGGGGTGTTGCGTGTGTGTGTCCCTGTTTTTTTCCTCCCCCATCCACTGTGTCGTAGGTGCAGTACTCACCGTGGTCTTCGCCGCCGGCGTTCGTGCTCCTGGTAGAGGAGCAGGAAGACTATCGCAGGGAGTGGAGTTCCGGGTCCATGGTGTCCTCATTCCTCGTGGGGTGTGTAGAGGTGAGCGTTTTCCCTTCGAAATTCCTGTTTCCGCCGTGTTTTTATCCGCGGTGAATCCGCCCCGGAAAATGTGGCGGATTGGACTGTTGTAATACTGTGGGCGGTACTTTGTCTCCCGCCTGTGTGTTGGCGGTGACTGCCGCGCTGTTTGTTTGTACCGCCATGGCGGTCGGAGTGTTAAAGTGGCTGTCTTTGTTGGCGGTTTCCGCCACGGTCATAATTGCAATTTGTTTACCGCAAGCCTGTTGGCAGTTTTACCGCCACTTTAACACCGTCCGCCAGGGTTGTAATGACCACCAAAGTAGCATATTTAGAAGCCCCTAGGTGCCTCCTGAGCATCACTTTTTATGTGACGCTCTGGTGTTGCTGGACATTAGGTATATTTACAAGGTGGCGATAGGCCACTTTTTGTGGCTAAATGCTTCCTTGTAAATATGCTTCCCCTGACAAAGTTTTCTGTGGCAGCGAGCATGCAATGGGTGTTACTATGTGCGTTCCACCGCAACACCCATTGCTTTTGATGTTGCCCCAGATTTAGAAGAATCTGTAAATCTGCAGCAGCGTCACAAACTACCACCACCCCAGGGATGGTGTTAGCGTGGCGCAACACAGAGAAATGCTTTCATTTCTCCTTGTTTTTGCTTTTTCTATGTGTGCTGAATTCTGCAGCACACATAGAAAGAGAAAAAACGTATGAATGATTGTTTATGTGCAGGAAGATGTCCCTTCCTGCCCTAACATAGACACCCTTGCACTATGGTGCAAAGATGCCTGGGTTGGCAGCTAACTTTAGCACTGGCGCAGGGGGAAGCACAGGGGTGTGCCATAATCTTGTAAATACAGCACATCCCTGCATTTAAAAACTGGTTTGCTGTAAATCTGGTCCAAAGTTTTGAAGGATTACTCACAAACTGCCCCAGATATTAACAATGGGTGAGTGCTAGGAGGGGGAAAACCTCAGAATGTATGGTGTTAAATCCCATTTAATTTACTAGAACCAATATGTCAGGTGTCCCAGAAGCATAACCCACTGGCATCAATAACATATTTTTTCACTTCTAGTAGACATTTCATTTTGAAACATTCCATGATATTATTAACATATGATACAATGGGACATTAATTATTGAACATGATCATATAGCAAGGAAATATTCCAAAATATAAGTATGTGAATATTCCCTGTTTTCAATCCCAGCTATTTTATATACTAGGGAAGCGTCTATTTACCAAACCACTGGAAATTAGTTACTATTTGGCTGACAGCCTTGATAATATCAGAGAAACTTCAGAATTTACCCAGCTGCGGGCTAAATAACAGAGATTCTGCACTGTTTGGCCGGCAGTGCAAATGGCATATAAACTTCTCTATTTACCCAGCCGCTGGCTAAATAGTAGAAATTTTGCACTGTTTGGCTGGCAGCCGCACAGATAGCAGAAAAACGTCTTCAGTTACCCAAGCTCTCACTCTCACTAAATAGTAGGGATACTGCACTGTTCAGGTGTCGGACATGCCCATAGTAGAATCACTTCACTGTTTACCTCGCTGCTAGGTAAATAGTAGAGATTCTGTACTGTTTGGAGGGCAGCCTAAAAAAACATCACTATTTATTTGGGTACTGGCTAAATAGCAGAGGTTTTGTATTATTTGGCCAGCAATTAAGCAGACAAAAAACTTCACTCATTACCCAGCTGCTAGCAAAACAGCAGGCATGCGTAATTAGACCAGCAGCCATGAAAATAGCAAATAAACATAATTATTTGTGTGGCTGCTGCTTAAATGACATTTTATATAATTTGACCATCAAGAAGCAAAGAAATGTCAATATTTACCTGGCAGTTGGCTAAATAGCAGAAATGAGGTACTGTATTGCTTGTGACCTTGCAAGTAATTTACCTGGTGGCTGGCTAAATAGTAGACAGTGTGCTTGGTGTTAAAGAAAGTATTGTAACTCTTCTGCATGCCCTTCACTGTGACTTGGAAACTTTTGTCTGATATGGCATCAGTGGCAAATGCACACATCCCTTTGATGTCTCCCAGGGTGTGAGACAGGTTTGTGTCTTTGCTTCAGTACTTTTTTATTGTACATAAATGAATTGGAAGCTCTTCTTACTCAACAGGGCAGGGGCATGTCTATGGTTAAGAATCAGGCCTTCAGCAGGGCAGGGACATGCCTAGGGTTAAGAACCAGTCCATGCCCTACTGAACGCTGATGATGCTGTTTCCATGTCAAGAAACCCCAATGGTCTTAAGATTTTGTTGGATACCTTTGTTGACTTTATGTCTAAACTAAATCTTGAAACTAATTAATCTAAGACCTTCATTATGGCCTGCAGTTCGATTAACCTCAAGTGCCACAGCATGGCCCTTCAGGGAAAACCCATTTCTACAGTGCATCAATTCCCTTACTTAGGTGTTACATTTCATGCCAAAGGCAGATCAGGACTATGCCTATCTAAGCGGACATTGAGGTTCTTCTTAAACTCTGTTGGGTTTTTATTTAATTTGACTTCCACCATCAATGGTAAACCAATTGGCACTCTGCTAGAAATCTATAGTAGAAAGTGTCTCCCTGTTCTAACATATGGCTCTGGTGTGCGGAGATACAAGGATATGAGATAATTTCAATTGCAGGAGAATAGGGTTTGTGGACAACTTCTAGGCCTCCCTGCAAATTCTTCAGCTTTTGCTATTCATGTGTAACTATAGCTTGCTTATGTGGAGGATTCTATCAACCTTGCTCCATTATTATTATTGTATTCTGTTAAACCTGACAGCTCCGACAGCATTAGGTGGGTTTCCCCCCCCAACTTGTTGCCTACTTCCTCCATTTTTCTGACCTTGTTTGTGCACCTTACCCCTGCTAACCAGTGCTACAGTGCCTATATTTTCTCTTAATCATGGTAAACTTGCCTTTAGCGCATTTTCAGATCCTTCACAGGATTTGAAACGCTTCACCAAAGTCAACTGACCTTTTGACCCAGTAAAGAGTGTAGTTAACCATACACAATCATTGCAAACTTACCCGAGAAAATTTTAAACAACTTGACCAATGTGGTCACAGGAGGAAAACTCCAATCAGTAAAAGTTACAAGGCTTTATTTTACAACCACAAAGCTAAAGTCACATAAACTGTGTGTGAAATCAAATTGTAAAGATAAGCCAACATCATTGATTTCCCTTAGTGGAGAAACCAGTTTAATCTACTTAGTATCAACACCATTAAGCATTCAAGAAGAATAATACATATCATTAAAGTTATAATATGAGCAATAGAAACATATCTCAAATCAGACTGTATTGACATTTGACAAATCAAATTAAACAGAGATCAAGAATCAGGGTTGAACATGAGGTACCCCTACAACTAACCCAATTAAGACATGCATGCGTGTGCGTGGATATGGACTAACACATGCAGACAAAAGGAGACAAAAATAATTTGTAACTCAATCTATCTTGGGCTAAGATAAACTAACTAGAAGAATTAAATCGGTGTTAGCATGCTAACTTCTATTAGGAAAAGGATGTGTCAAGGGAAATAACATTAAAATTGGGATATACCTCTCCTAGGGTCAGCATTCAAGTTATATCTTTGTCAGCAAAGCATGTAGATCATAAGCAAAGGCGCTACAAACACCATCAGGATAAGTGCAGAACACAAGCTGCACAGAAAACAGTTCTCTGGGACAACCAGTGGACAACTAACTGAAACTTACGAAGTCTGTCCCTATAGTAAAGTACACAAATGTCTCCTATTCGACAGTTCAGTGATCCCACATCACCAAAAGAGGAAATATCCAAACTAAGACTAAACACAAGTTGGAGTTGAAACATTGCAAAGTTTTCTCAGGTTTAGTCTGAAGTCATCACCTTTTTTTCGTGTAAATCCAAAAGTCAAATACAATTTTCTATCAGTTTAAAACAAGATGAATTCTTCCCAGGGTATGCAATGGTCTTTTCTTCCCATGTGAAAGCACGTGTTGATAGAAACAATTTATTTTACGTTTAGTCCAGAGTCCGATATGTTCCGGAACCAACATGGATGCAGGACTACACACTGCCGGCCGGCGGTAATGGCTGCTCAGTGTTGGCAGTGGCGGTGCTGGTGCTGGCACTGGCAGTGGTGGGGGATGGCTCCAGCCCATCCCCTTCAGCCTCAGACTGCTGCCCACTGGGGCTGCTGCTGCTGGTAGTGGTGCTGGTGGCGGTGCTGGCAGTGGTGGGGGGAGGCTCCAGCACATCCCCTGCACCCTAAGACGGCTGAACCCCCATGGTTTGTGGTAGGGGCTCTAAATGAGTCCCAGCACTATGCCTCCTGTCCTTCCTGCCTGCACCTGGTGCAGGCCCCTTGCCCTTCCTGTCAGCAGCTAGGGATTGCTACTTGCCCTTCCCTGTAGCATCTGGAGCTGCCTCCTTGCCCTTCCTTGACGCAGCTGGGGATGCCTCCTTGCCCTTCCTTGACACAGCTGGTGGTGCCTCCTTGCCTTTCCTTGACCCAGGTGGTGGTGCCTCCTTGCCTTTCCTTGACACAGCTGGGGGTGCCTCCTTGCCCTTCCTTGACGCAGCTGGTGGTACCTCCTTGCCCTTCCTTGACGCATCTGGTGATGCCTCCTTGGCCTTCCTTGCAGCACCTGTTGCAGGCATCCTTTCAGTGTGGCTGCCTGGTGCCCGGGATCCTCTCCCACCTGGAGTAGCTGTTGACACTACTGTGGCCGTGGACTGGGTAGTTGAGATGCTCGCCTGGGTTCTGACCACCCTGGCCCGACGTGAAGGACGGGGGGAGAGAGCGGTAGGGAAGAAGACAACGGTGGAGAGGAAAAACTTCTTAGGGACATTGGGGTGGGAAGAGGGTGAAGGTTTGGGAGTGGAGCAGGAGGAAGTGGTTGTAGGAGGTTTCTGCTAATGTTGGGTGTAGGTGCATGAGCTGGATGCTGTTGTGAGGTGGATGGCTGTTGGGTGTCTGAGTGCTTGCGTTTGTGTACTTTGAGAGGAGGGGGCACAGACACCGTGGCAGAGGACACAGGGGACGTGTGCATGGATGTGGGGGTGGTGACTGCCAGTGAGGGGCGTGTACTGATAGGCGTGATGGTGATGGTGGTAGTGGATGAGGATGTAGTGCATGCAGGCGCGTGTAGGTGGCAGGCGGAGTGTAGGCGCTACTGGGAGGGCAGTGAAATAGGAGGAGGAGGGGGAAACAGTAGAGGCAGTGGATGTTGGTGTGTCTGCATCTGGATGGTGTTTGTGTGAGTGCCTGTGGGATGATGTGTGGTGCTTGTGTTTGCCTAAGCCACTCCTGTGTGTTGTCTTGGGTGCATGCTGGTCTGAATGTGTACTTGGGATAGGTTGGGGTTCAGGGAATGGGACTGGGCAGAGGAAGTTGGAAGGGGGAGGCTAGAGACAGGAACAATGGCTGCCATCAGGGAGGAGGCCAGAGCCTGGAATGATCTCTGTATGCCAGAGTGAATGCCCTCCAGGAATGCATTTGTTTGTTGCAAATGCCCTGCCAGCTCCTGGATGGCATTCACTATGGTTGACTGCCCAACAGAGATGGATCGCAGGAGGTCAATAGCCTCCTCACTCAGGGCAGCAAGGCTAACTGGGGCAGGGCTTGAGGTGCCTGGGGCAAAGGAGCTGCTCACCCTCCTGGGTGAGCGGGCACAGGAAACTTGCTGAGGGCCTGCTGGGAGGGCGGTGCTGGTACGGGGTGGCGGTTGTACCTGTGTATGGGGTGGCCACAGAGCAGTCCGCCACCACTAGGGAGCTTCCATCGGAGTAGGTATCACTGTCCGAACTGTCCCCTCCAGTCTCCGCTGTGGTGCTCCCCTCGCCCTCCGTCCCACTTTGCCCTCACCGTCGGTGGATTTAGCCTCCTGTGCCCTGTGGGATGCAGCTCTCTCCGTCGCCGGTGCCTCTGCTCCTTCGCTAGATGATGCTAATGCACATAAGTGCAGGGTGACTAAACAGAATGGAGGGTTAAGAGACAAAGGATACACTTGGTCAATTCTAAGATGGCGACCTGAGAAAAGGATTTGTTTTTTTTTACGCTTTGCGTCTTGTGCTGTGTGGACTGCTGTGGGCAGAGAGCGTGATATAGTGTTGTGTGTTTCTAAACAGCAAGTTAACCATCTGTAACGCAGAATAGTATTATGTATTGACTCCGTCGGTTGGCGTTATATTACGCGAGTCATGGCGGATGTCAGATGGCACGAGCCTTGCTCTGTTAAGAGAAGCAAGACCTTGCTTGTGTGGCATCTTCCCCAAGAGCTAACCTACGAGGACAAGGAAGAGCTGCTCAAATACTTCGGGGCTCAGTCTGTAAGAGTCTTCTCTGACAAAGGACGGTTGGTAAGTGCATGAATTGTTGCGTGGCCATTAAGTGGGTTGGTTCTCGTAGCTAGGGTTGCCACTTTTCCACCAGAAAAATACCGACCATTTGTTCTTTTAAGAGTCTGCGAAAAGGACTCTAAGCAAAATTGTACGAGCTTACTTGTAGGATGCTTTTCTGCCTTTGTTTAGAGCGTCTCTCAAACACTTTTAAAAGTGTTTTCTATTTATATTTGCTTTTTTTTAAAGTATGTATATGTAAGAACTAAAAAATACAGGCTTTAGGTGATTTTGCTTTTTTTTGTACCGGCCCGAACATTAAAATACTGGTGGTGCTGGTGAAAAACCGGACAGGTGGTACCTCTACTTATGGTTGACAGGTTTACAAAATTCTACGTCAGGACCGGAGGCTCAGATGATGCTTCTCTTTGTATGCTTTAATCTTTCCAGCAGCCAATCAGAGAAGATTTACAAAACAAAACATATCCCATAGTTCAGTGAATATCACGAGACAACCATATGGATGAACCTATATATAAACACTAAACAATAGTTTCCTTCCTCTTTCTTTGCTGCTTCCGCAGCCAGTTAAGTGCCTTTCGTTTTGTCTTATATTTCCTCATAATGCATGGTGATTGTCGGCGCTTGTGTTCTGCTGCGTTTTTCTTCATTTCGATTTCTTGGTGGAGCGGGACGGACTGCGAGGCATTTGCCCGCAGTCCTATTTTTAGTCCCTCGGGACTCTGAGTGTGTGCGAGGGCACGCTCGTTCACCTGTTTACCGCTCGTTTTATCTTCAGCATTACGGCGGTTCTTCAGGTCGAGCGATCGCACGCTTCTGTTTCTCCCTGGCAAGAGTGACTTTCCCCCTACAGCCCTGCTGATTTGGCCTTCCATTGGTCTCTCCTTACGTGCTTCAGCTGTTTATGACACTTTTGCCTCCCTCACGCCCTGAAGTCCTTTTTATTGACTCAGGGTTGTAAAATTTGCATAGGCCTTGCCTAGAGTGCTGCAGGCTGCTCTGTCCAAATTTTATTGTGTGTTTTCTTAAGCCTGCTGGGGTTTTTGCACTCCCCCAGACTGGAGCCTTTGGCTACCATAGAATTTACAGTCCTTTGGACTCATGCAAAGAAATTATGGCTCACTCATATGCATATGATGAGGATGAATATTTCGGGGGTGACGCCCTTTCTTTTGAGGAGAACTTCGTTGGGGCCCTTGACAACAGCGTGCAGTTCTCTGCTAACAAAGACTTAGTGAAGGCTCTTGGTCCCCTCACTCATAATTTTGAGAGTTTTGCACGTCATATATCACTGGAACAACAATTCGATTCCAAAGGCACAGTGAATTGTACTGCAAAACACAATGTGTGAGACACAGCGTGAAAGTTGGACTCAGGTCCTCATACATGTACTCTTACACTAATGTATATTATTTTGTCAACATAGCTCATATGTGACAGTGAAAAATGTTTGGATTGTTCAATTTCCTTTGGCTCTGTTGCCCTTCACCTATCTCCTGCCTATAGTCCACGGGAGTCCTCATCATGAATGGGCATCTATTAGGCACATATCTGGCACCTCAACGATTGGCGGGTTGAGGGAGCTACAGTGAGTGATGTGGTTATGGCTGCATGTGTGCCACTTGCATGTGGTTCTGATGTTTGCTGTGTATGTCAGGTTGTGTGTTGTTGATGTGTGCAACATTTAGGTGATTTGTGTTTGGTTGTGGTCGTTGTTGTGATGCATGTAGTTATGCTTTTGTATGGGTGTGTTTTGTTTAGATCAGTGTGTTGGTAGTTGTGGTTCTGTTGTATGTGAGTGAAGTATCAATAATGTGTGTACATTGTGTTTAGGATTTTTGGCATTGTCTTTCCTGCATGTTTTGGTGGGATGGCAAAGGATCACAGTGTGTATGTAACGTGTTGTACAGTGTGTTATGCAGGTGGACACATATGGCCAAAGTACAGGGGGGGTGTTACTTGCATCTTTTCCATAGCCACTGCCATTTTACAGTGCACTTTGGCTCCTGCGACGGGCTCCCTCCGTCAGCAGTCTGCCACCAGAACAACTCCTGCAGAGCTGTAACATCTAAATGTGGATTGGTCCTGGTAAAAAGTCTGAAAGTCAAAACGTTTGAAGCTTTTCTAAGTTCCAACGCAGAAGGGACTATGCACTTCTTGGGAAGAATTCCCTCTTCCCACCTACCTACCCCCACCCCCCCCCCCCCACACACACACAAACACACACACACACACTCTCTCACTCCCACTCTCACTCTCTGAAATTGTAGCCACTGCTGTGAATCTGAAGGCCAGATAAGAGAACTTTGGAGGTTTCTTGCTAAGGTCAATGATAGTCTGTGGTTGCTGTAGACTTGGACCTAGGTGTACATTGAGGGTGACTGATGAATCCTAAGGGTAGATACTTACACCAAGCAAAGCAGCCCTGTCATGTTTTTCAGATCTCATTAAGGTCAAACAATGGCAGGCTTGCTGTCATTAGGCTGATGCTAACTGGAGGTCCAGGCAATTTAAAGATAACTTTCTAAAATTTACTTTTCCTACTTATTTGTTAAAAACCAGACTTTACCATTCAATTGAAATTTTAATAAATATTAAAGACAATCTTTAAATTATTTTTATAGCTATTTCCTGTCAGTATTGCAGATTACAGTTTGTATTTAGTACTTTGACATTTTCTAGGATTCAGCTGCAGCTCTGCCTGTGAAAATAGCTTCTAGGAGCCAGCCACTGGAGGAACTTCAATTTCACACATTTCCACTTTTAAATAACAGACGAAGCAGGGAACAGGGAAGCAAGGTGTACCTGGGGGTGGCTTCTTCATTTTTAAAAACTTGGTTTTCCTCCTATGAGCTGCAGCCAAGCTTCACATGGTAGGCCTGAAGGTGCTTAGGTCCACAGATGGCACCTAACTCCCAGTCTCTGGATGTTTTTCTACACTATGTATCAGGGACTTGCTGGTATATTAAATATATAAATCCAGGACAAGCCAATTTAACCTTGTTTTAAGGGGTGAGCATAGGCATGTTACTTCTGTGTAGTAGGGGTAAACGTACAAAGAGTTTTGGCAGTAGCAAAAATAGGGTCCATAAAAAGGCAAACGATCTGGAATGACCATGCAGGAAAGTCAGATTTGCTACAGGAATTCAAATATTGGTTGGGTGACATGCTGTGTAAGGAAGAACATGATTTTAAGTCTGCACATTTTAAGCCACAACATTAATTAGATAGGCCCAACCTCTTGGGGGGGAATAATCCCCACCTACTTTGTTTTATTACCAGTGCCCCTATAAGAGTCCCCTACCTTTTCATCCTATTTTTTACATTGATAGTGCCTCTTCCTCAGCACTTATTGCCCAGCCCCTACCATGAACCACTTTGATCTGGGTTCAAGGCAGTGACTCTGTTTGTTTATATAGCCCCCCCACTAATAGACAGAGCTTCCCTATTGGAGCATATTAGTTAGCAGACTATCTCAGTATATCATGGCAGGGGTTCTGTTCATAAAAAGCAATACATTCACCAAGTCAAAGCCCAGTTCTTTCCCTGGCAAGCCTGTAGTAAGTAAGTTAATACAGTGGGTCTACTCATGTTAGGCAGCTCTACACCATTATTTTGCCCAAACACCAGCTCATATCTTTTAGCAAGTATACTGTAGCTTGGTACAATACGTAGATGTCAAGTGGTCCAATGTTATGTGTGATTCTATTTTACCAGCTCTACCTTTTAGGCAGAGCCACCTGCATAACTCTTAACTTTGACTGCTTTAGTAAGGGTCTTCTGGCAATGAAATGCTGGCTAGACCTGAATTTTTAATTAAAATGCATTGTACTAGGTGCAAACGAGCGTTAATTGAAAATCATGTATCCCTGCTGTAAGTCAGAACAATGATCCTGATTGACCAAAAAAAGTAGTAAATCTGCAAACATAGAAGTACTACTACTGCTGAGTGCACCTCAACTACTTTTGACAATTCACTGTGTGCCGTAGAAGTTGTATGAGTCACTTCTTCCCAGCCTTACTATTGTGTGACCTTTTTGGTATTTGTATTTCCACAATGCAGAGCTATATGCACAGAGCATGTTAACATTCATATGAGTCATTGGTATGATGGTTAACTCACTCTATGCCAGTACGGACATCGCTTCTAGTACTGTACCTTTAACCATCAAATAATAAACATTATGGTTTTTATTATGCTCCATCCATTCTGTAATCTCTCTTTGGGCTTGAAACCACGCCCATACCACGTCAGTCGCTTACATTGGTTTGTGGGCTTGCCTTTTAAAATCTGCTTGCTTTCATTTGTGAAAGGCATGCACACGTCATGCCTTTTCCGGTGTTTAGCCCACCTTCGCAGCACAACCAAAAACATACGAGGCTCAATGTTTTCAGCCTGGAGTCTGGCATACTTTTATCTGTTTATTTTCCACGCAGCGCAATCGCGCTGCGTTTTACATAGCACAGTCGCGCTGCAATATATATATTTTTTTTGCTTTACAACGCTAATATCTCTAACTCAAACAAATGCGAGACCCGTTGCATTGAAAATGCTTGTTAGACTAAGTTTGCAAGTAAAGGCAAGACAACACTACAGCTCCGCCTCCACTACAAATATTGTGGAAATACTTTAATCCTAACTCTTATTTTACCCCAATCGCATATTGCTGGCATTGTGAAAATTTTCAGTCTCTAGATTATGACATCCTAGTGTAACAGCCTGTGGTTCTCACGAACAGTGGGTGAGGCTGAGAGCCAAAGGTCAAACAGAGATCAGGGCAAACTAATGGAGCTGATCTTATGTGTTAGTTATCCCACTATTGTGCAGCAATAAAAACCTAAAAATGCCCTATAATATATATGCATTTTAGAAGCAGGCTCCTCTCGAAATACGTTTGTCAAGATTATTAATTAATTAAGATCTCTGGGGTGCCCAAAATCAGGGCACACCTGAAATCAACTTTGGGGCCAGCCAAGGACCACAAGGCCCATTCTGCACTCTGCATTTTGTACAATGGGGGATTCAAAGATACCAACCCTTTAAAATGTGCTACTTACTCCTGTTCCTCAGTATGGCCTGAGGCTCATCTAAGCTCAAAAGAGGCTGGGCTGGGTCATTTCTCTCGGCCTTTTTAGATGGGAAATCTTTCTCAAAATGTTGATTATAGGTCCTAATGGGTAGAAGAAAATATGCTGTTGTCTCGGGAGGAAAGGACTGTATTTCTTCCTCTTCAGTATCTAACGTTTTGACAGGTGCAGTGGGGCAATTAAAGAAATTGGTATTGTTGAGGAGAGTCTTGAGGTTACCCAGCATGAAGTGTCTGAGCCAATACTCTGCCCATTAGTCACCTGTTGCTGGCCCTAGCCTGGACATAAATACTGCTGAGAAACCAGAGTGTATAGAACAATCCTGCATATCACACACATTCCTGGCTATTAACACAACTGCTTCCCCTTCTTTATCTAGTTCACCTTCAGAGAAAAAAAATTCTCTCTATTCCACACTTCGCAGAACCAAAATAGTGACAAGTCTAAATGGCCCCTGTTGGAAATTGGGTCTTTAGTTGGCCAAGGTATGGACCCTGTCCAAGAAGGGTCCACAATCCTAGTCAGGGTAAGTCACAACACAACCTACAGTGTCCTGTGCTCACCCTGTAGCTTGGGTGAGAACATTCAGGCTTAACTTAAGAGGCCATGTGTAAAGTATTTGTGCAACACACAAGCAGCAGCACAGTGAAGACACACCAAACCACTCCATACTAGGTTAGAAGAATAAAGTATATTTGAACTATACAAGATAAAAATGACAAAAATCCAATAAGTAGAAGTCGAGATATGAATTTTTAAAGAATAAATGAAACTGTAATACTTAAAAGCAGTAGGTGCCAACCTGTGAAAGGAGTAGGCCTCAAAGTAGTGAAAAATGAATTTGGGATCTTTTCAGTACCAGGACATGCAGAAGTTAAAAGTACATGCCCTACCTTTTACTTAACCAGCGCCCTGCCCTATGGGTTACCCAGGACCTACCTTAGGGGTGACATATGAAATGAAAGGGGAGGTTAAGGCTTGGCAAAGCGTTTGAAATGCCAAATCATGGTGGCAGTAAACTTCACACACAGCCTCTTTAATGGCAGGCCTAAGCCATGGTTAGAGGGCTACTAGAGTGGGTGGCACGATGAGTGCTGCAGGCTCACCGGTAACATTTAATCTATAATCCCCGGGCACAAGTAGTGCACTTTACTAGGGACTTATAAGTACATTAAATATGCCAATTTCGGATAGGCTAATGGCGCCAGGATTTAGGGGAGAGAGCACAAGCACTTTTGCACTGTTTAGCAGTGGTAAAATGCAGAGAGTCCTAAAGCCAGCAAAAAGGAGGTCAGGAAATGGAGGGAGGCAGGCAAAAAGTTGGGGGGAAGGCCACCCCAAGGCTGTCAGGTCTAACTGCCCCTCTAAGTGTCAGTGTGTGGGTCAATCAAGCACAATTGATAGGGAAGAATTCACTTTATTAAATTGATCACTGTGTGAGGGGTTGGATAGTTGCCTATCCTCACTGGAGGGTTCAATAAGGAAACTGTTTTATTCTTTGTTCTTAAAACTTAACAGACACAAAGATTTGTCAAAGGTTTAATATAACATTCAGAAAGAGGCTGAGATGAGCAAGTAGTCTGGCAGATCTGAGTGTGAGAAAGTGGGGGATTTATCTTTATCTGAGGAAGAAAGGGTGTGTGGCATTGCGGTCTCTAAATCTAACACGATACCTACATTTCTAAGGCAAATGTATATAAATGCTACAGAAGAGGTATGCTTTGGCCCAAATTGCGAGTGCTCAGAGTTCTTCAGGCAGAGGTGTTAGGCAGGCATGTGTCCTTTCTCTATTTTCATTGTGTATAAATGAGTTAGAGAGGTTTTTTAGTCGTCTGTCGAAAAGAAATGCCACAGATAGGTCCTCACCAAGTTCTGGTCCTCTTGTGTTGTGTTTTGATGAGGGGAATGACCTTCAGAAACTGTTAGATACATTTGCGCTTTTAATGGAGCAATTGCATCTTGAATACTTTGTCACTCTGACTTGTGGATCTGGTGTTGTGAAGTCTCATTCTTACAGTTTATGATGCACAGATAAGTAAAGAACACACTTTTTTATGTTTGAAGATTTCATTTGACTCAGTATGTAATTGGGTTATGAGAAAGTTTAGGAAGTAGCAGCTAGATAAAAGCATTGTAGATGTTTTTTAGATATGCTTCCAAACTGGCAATGAACACTCTAATGGAGATGAGTACAGTATATAGGCCTAAGTGTATTTCTGTAGCTAACTATGGCATGGACCTGTGGGGGAGTATATCAGTATTGATAAATTACAACAGTCTGAAAATGCTTTTATTAGGAGGCTGCGAGCTGTCCACAAAGCTGCGCGACACACATTTGGGCCTAGGCACACCCCTAGATCGAGTGTTTGGGGCTCCCGGAGCACAGCGGGATGGATTCCTGCGGCCTGGGACGAGGAGGGACTGCTGGGCTGGGGGGCCTGCGGGGAAGACGGAGACGCCGGCTGCATTGGCCCCGGCTCTGCCGGCCTGTCTCCCCACTTCGGAGGAGCTGCTCCGGCGACGCGTTCCACGGGGTCCGCCGGCTTCTGGGGCCTCGGAGGGCTGCCCTGCATCTGGGGGGACCGGGAGCTCCCAAGGACAGCGGCCCTGCTCCAGGGAAGGGGCATCTTTGCAACGGGAAAGCAACTTTGGGGGAGCGCACGTTTCCCGCCGGGGGCGTGGGACTTTGCGCTCTGCGCCCGACGCCCCCGGCTCGACTTGTGGATGGCCGGCGCTGCAGGGAGGGCTCCCTGGCGACTGCGGGCCCGTGGGTGGCTGGGATTGGCCCCCCTGTGCCCCCACGGCGACACCTGCGGAGGGAGTCCCGGGGCTCCCCCTGGCTGCGACTGCCTGCTTCTGCGAACCCGGCGCCTGGTGGGGATGCTGCACCCACAGCCCCCAGGGCCTGGGGGGTCCGGCCTCCGGTGCGGGGGCGGCCTCCGGTGCGGGGCGGCCCCCGGGTGGCCCTCTCCCTTGCCCGGGTGGTGGCTGCCCCAAGGAGCCCCCCCCCTTGCCTGCCTGCATCGCTGAGGGGATACCTAGGTCTCCCATTGAACTACACACCACCATACAAGAAAAAGACTATAGGTGGTACATCCTTCTCCGTCCAAACAGCCAAACTATGGATTTCATTACCCCCAACTATAAGAGCCACAGATAACTTTCTTGTCTTCAGAAAACTACTCAAGAGTTGGCTCTTTCCTTCATAACCACCTTATTCAAACAACTATGAACTGCATATGCCTATGTTGATAAATATTTTTTCAGATTATATGTATATTTCTATTTATTTATAGTTTCTTTAGAAAATATGTATTGCTACTATGTCATAACAATAAAATACACACACACACACACTCTTTAAACCTGTTTGACTAAGTATTTTTTATCCATGGTTCTAATTATGTATTGTATGTGCATATGTGTGTGTATTCATGTGTATGTGTGTGTGTGTATATATATATATGTATGTATGTGTATATGTTGTTTCTGTGCTTGGCATGTTCGTGGATCATTGCATGGCTTCTGGGTGGGTTGTTATACTAGATATCTATGAATTCCTGCTCTCATCTTATCACACTTATCTACTCATCACTCTTATGTCATGTCTCTATCAAACTATCCTCCATTCTCACTCTGACTCATCCCAAATCCCTTCTACCACTTTCATCTCCTAAATATCTCTGCCTAAGCTCTTCCCTCCGCTTCCACATCTAACTCACCAAACCTCACTCTACTACTGTGACCTCCCACACAACCCTACTAAATTCTCCTGCATTTATCTCAACCTGCTACTATGCTTTCCCTAACCCTTCCACATACTCTTCCCCCTCTGCCCCCCTTTACTCATCCCAAGCATTTGGGTTGAGTAAATGAAGGATATACTCCCAATTAACACTTCTGGATTTCTTTCCTCCTCCACCCCTCCATTACTCCAGTCAATCTAACTAACAAACTCTCCTATCCGCGGCTCAACTTAACTCATAATAATACTAAAACTGTACTCATTATTTAACGATACTAATCCATCACTAATTCTTGTTGGGTTCCAGAGTAGCGTGCTACTCATCGAAAAGCGCTTCAACGCCTCGTCGGGGGTAGTAAGCGCTATGTAAATATGATTACAATACAATGGCGGCAACAACACCACAGTTGGCGTACATGACACACACACACAGGGAACAGCCCTACGCACTAAGCAATGCACTAACAGTCATAATGCTAGTCACCAGCCCATGGACAGGGACACCTAAAGCCAATTGCAGCATACCTGAGACCCACAGACCCCTGCCCAGTAGTGGATGCCTACTTGCTTGGCCTAGGGGCACCCAAAGGCCCACATCCCCCTACCGGATGCCACCCCACCACGTGCAAGTAGTATATTGGGGCACTATACTCACCCCCTTGTGGCTGCTGTGATGCCCTCAAGCGCCCATCCAGCTCCAGATAGGCCACCGCCAGTATGCGGGCCATCAGGGGGAGGTCAGGGTTCGATGGGCACCCCTTCCTCATTGGAAGGCCATCCCCAGCTGGGCCTCCGCCGTCTTCCGTGCCCAGCGTCTTAAGTCCTCCCACCATTTGCAACAGTGGGTGCTCCGTCTGCCGTAGACCCCCAGGGTCCGCACGTCCTTGGCAATGGCACGCCATATACCCTTTTTCTGATGGGCACTGACCTGCAGAAAATTACACATAGGAAAAGGTATCAGTCAGACTGTCCTGCCTGTTACACTCATGGCCCACCATAGCCCTTCACATCCCCTTATGCACAGACATGGCCCACCACACATGCAACACGCTGCCCAGGGCCCTTCCACCAACCCCCCTCCCCCACAATGAGGCCTTCACACACACCACCCCATGCATTCATGCCCCATGCATCGTGCTCACAGTGTACTCACCTGTTGGTCTGGATGCCCATACAGCATTCGGTACTGGGATAGGACCCCATCCACCAGTCTCTCCAACTCCGGCGCGGTGAAGGCTGGGGCCCTTTCCCCAGTGACACGAACCATGGTCGGTTCCAGACACAGGTCACAGCAGCACATGCAGTGTAGGTCCTCTCCTGTTGAAGGTCAGGTAGCAAGTGAGTGAACAGATAGAAAATGGCAGTCACGCCCGCCGGCGTACATCACCATATCCACTGTTACCCATAGGGCCCAATGATAACCAATGAGTAGTTACACAGTGGTTCTCAACGCCTCCCGCAATGGCACACGTCAGCGGAATTACCTCATTTCCACATGTCCCTCCTAACAGGACAGGTGGATGCCATTTCAGGGGGGCAGGGTAGGCCATGGCACCTAACTGTGTCACAGTACACAAAAGCGCCATTTGGACCTATCCAACAATATACTGTTACAATCACAACATGCAATAAAGTTGTTTGGAAGTATGGGATACTTACCAGCTGCTCACCTTTCTGCCCCATAGATTGCAACCACTGCAGATGAATAGGAGATGGAGGCATCCCCGTGCACAGGCCCCTGGTGGACCTGGAAACAATGGAGGACAGGCACATTATCCTCACCTATAGACTAGACAGGGCCACAATCACAGAGCTGTGTGCCCAATTGGAGCCTGACCTGATATCTGCCATCCATCACCCCACCAGGATGCCCCCTCTTGTGCAAGTCTTATCTGTGTTCAATTTCCTCACAACTGGCTCCTTCCAAGTGACAGTGGTCTTGGCAGCAGGAATGTCACAGCCAATGCTCTCAATAGTGCTTACTAGAGTGTTGGCCGTCCTGATTAAACACATGCACAGCTACATTGTTTTCCCCCAGGTGGAGGATTTGGCCACAGTGAAAGCTGATTTCTATGCAATGGGACATATCCCAAACATTATTGGGGCTACTGATGGTACACATATTGCATCCCCCCCCCAGAGAAATGAACAGGCATTCAGAAATCGAAAGAGCTTTCACTCAATGAATGTGCAGCTAGTGTGCCTGGCAGACCAGTATATCTCCCATGTCAATGCAAAGTATCCTGGGTCTTTGCATGATGCCTTTATCCTGAGGAGTAGCAGCATCCCATATGTGATGGCTCAACTCCAGATGCACCGGGTGTGGCTAATAGGTGAGCCCTGGTTCCCACCCAGGGGATGTTGGTGTATGGGTATGATGTGGAACCTAAGGGGTTAGTGTGTGTCTAACAGTTGTCCCTCGATATTTGCAGGTGACTCTGGTTACCCCAACCTCTGATGGCTACTGACCCCTGTGAGGAATCCCAGGACAGGGGCAGAGGAATGTTACAATGTGACACATGGGCGAACAAGAAGAATCATAGAGAGGACATTCGGCCTCCTGAAGACTAGGTTTTGTTGCCTCCATCTCACAAGTGGTTCCCTGTGCCACTCACCCAAGAAGGTCTGCCAGATCATTGCGGCATACTGTATATTGCACATCCTTGCCTTACGTCGCCATGTGCCTTTTCTGCAGGAGGATGAGGCTGGAAATGGGCTTGTGGCAGCAGTGGATCCTGTGGACAGTGAAGATGAGGGGGCAGAGGATGAGGACAACAGAAGTGCAATAATTTGTCAGTACTTACAATGCCACACAGGTAAGACAGTGTAACTTCACTTTTAATTGACAGTTTTGTGTTTGACATTGTCACTGGCAGGCTGATTTTCCTACTTCTATGGCCACTCACTGTACCCTTTGACATCTCTATTTGTAGATATTTGTGCCCCACTATCGCTCCTGGTCTGTTGACTGCAGCCATTTCTATGTATACATTACTTTACAGTTGTATTGCAGTGTTTAAAGCTTGTTAAACTAATACATAGTTCAATCATTTGACAGACTCCATACTTTTTTCAAGTTGTGTTTATTTAAGTGCTAATAAGTAGAGGGGGGTGTGCAATGGGCTAGGGTGATGGTGGAGGAAAGTCCAGGATAGAGTCCAGTCTATGTGGATCCCAGGTGCATTGTCCAAGGGGGCATAGGAAGGGGAGCAATGGCAGTTCAAGGTGGACAGGGTGGGACACAAGGGTGACAATCAGGGGAGTCTTATTTCCTAGCGGGGGTCTTGGCAATAGTCTCTTGCTTCTGCCTGGATCGCAAAGAACGTTTGCAGGGTGGTTCTCCTTCTGCAGGGGGAGGGGTACTGGTGGCCTGTTGGTCCTGTGGCGGGCCTCCTGTCCACTAGTGGCAGCGGAGGTGGAGGGCTGTTCAACAGTTTGGCTAGTGGTAGGGGCCCGGTGGTGTGCTACTGCCTCACTCATAGTGTTTGCCATGTCTGCCAGCACCCCTGCAATGGTGACTAAGGTGGTGTTGTTATCCTTCAAGTCCTCCCTGATCCCCAGGTACTGTACCTCCTGCAACTGCTGGTTCTCCTGCATCTTGTCCAGTATCTGGCCCATCATCTCCTGGGAATGGTGGTATGCTCCCAGGATCGCGGTGAGTGTGTTGTGTATAGTCCTTTTCCTGGGCCTGTCCTCCCCCTATCACGCAGCAGTCCTCCCAGCTTCCCTGTTGTCCTGTGCCTCTGTCTCCTGAACAGTGTGCCCACTGCCACTCACCCCAGGTCCCTTATCGTCCTGTCTTTGTGGGGTGGCCTGGGGTCCCTGTAGTGGTGGACACACTGCTGATTGACGTGTTCTGGGGACAAAGGTATGGGCCCGCTGGGTGGGTATTATGCTGGTGTTTCCTGAGGGGGAGGCTCTGTGGTGGTATGGGACTGTGCCTGGGTAACCGACTGTCCGGAGATCCCTGATGGGCCAGGTTGGTCATCCAGATCCGGGCATCCAGAGCTGCTGTCATCACTGTGAGCCTCTTCTGGGGGGGTGCTGGATGTTTCTGGCACCTCCTCTCCGGTGACGCTGGCTAAGGTACCTGTGGGGATGATGTAAATTGTTTCTGCGTGTGACATCTTGTGCATCTGTGTGTTGCCCTCTATGGTTGTTATTGCCCTGGCAGCTTTGCCTTGTATGCGTAGTTATTTGGTGGGCTAGCTGTTTCCCTCTAGTGTACATTCTTTAGTGATAGGTGTCCATGCAGGTCTGTGATGGGGGTCCATGCATTGGTGTTGCATGCAGGGCTTGGTATTGGGAGGGGTGGGTTGTGATGGTGGGGTGTGTGGGAGGTGGTGGAGTGATGGGAGTGAGGATAAGGGTGGGGGTATGTGATGGCATGCAGGTAGGGGGGAGGAGTAGTAAAGAGTTGACTTACCAGAGTCCAGTCCTCCTCCTGCTCCTGCCAGGCCGTCAGGATGCATGATTGCCAAGACTTGCTCCTCCCATGTTGTTAGTTGTGGGGGAGGAGGTGGGGGTCTACCGCCAGTCCTCTGTACAGCTATTTGGTGTCTTGCTGCTACAGACCGCACCTTTCCCCGTAGGTCGTTCCACCTCTTCCTGATGTCATCCCTTGTTCTTGGGTGCTGTCCCACGGCGTTGACCCTGTCCACAATTCTCCGTCATAGCTCCATCTTCCTAGCATAGGATGTCTGCTGCGCCTGTGATCTGAATAGCTGTGGCTATACCCGTATGATTTCCTCCACCATGACCCTTAGCTCCTCCTCAGAGCCTGGGGTGTTGTTGTGGTGCGATGGGTGTAGTGTGAGTGGTGTGGGTGAGGGTGTGTAGGGTGATGTGTTGGGGTGTGTGATGTAAGCTGCATGGATGGTGTATAGGTGATGGTGGTGTGTGGCTGTGGTCTTGCTTTCTCTCTTGTGGAACTTGTTTGTAGTCGTAAAGGGTTGTGGGTAATGTGGGTGTGTATTTTATAGTGGTGTGGGTGTCGTTTGTGAATGTGTGTCAGGTGTGTGTAATTTGAATTGTCCAATGTAGTGTTGTTTTGTATGTGTGTGTGTGTGTATTTTCTGCACAGCGGTATGTAGCGCCAATGGCTTACCGCCATTGAATGTCTGCCGCAGTGATTTGTGGATCGTAAAGTTCTGGGCGTAGTTCTGTTGGCTTAATGGTGTGGGTTTGGATACCACCAGTTTATCACCAACCTTTGGGCTGGCAGACTTGTGTGTATGGCTGTATAGTGACAGATTGCTATGTGTGTGTCATATGGGTAGCGGTAATCCGCGTTGGCGGCAGTCAGCATGGCGGTAAGCGGTACTTACAGCCAATGTCATAATGAGGGCCATAATGCATTAATATATCTGTTAGCAAAACACATAGGGCCTTATTATGAACCTGGCGGACGGCGGAGGCCGTCCGCCAAGGTACCGCCGTTGAATGACCGCACCGCGGTCAAAAGACCGCAGCGGCCATTTAAACATTTCCTCTGGGCCGGCGGGCGCTCTCCAAAAGAGCGCCCGCCGGCCCAGAGGAAATGCCCCTGCAACGAGGACGCCGGCTCAGAATTGAGCCGGCGGAGTTGCAGGGGTGCGACGGGTGCAGTTGCACCCGTCGCGTATTTCAGTGTCTGCTTAGCAGACACTGAAATACTTTGCGGGGCCCTCTTACGGGGGCCCCTGCCGTGCCCATGCCATTGGCATGGGCACGGCAGGGGCCCCCAGGGGCCCCGCGGCACCCCCTACCGCCATCCTGTTCCTGGCGGGCGAACCGCCAGGAACAGGATGGCGGTAGGGGTTGTCAGAATCCCCGCGGCTGAACCGCCGCGGTCAGAATGCCCTGCGGGGCACCGCCGGCCTGTCGGCGGTGCTCCCGCCGACCCTAAGACCGCCGGGGTCAGAATGACCCCCATAATATCCAAAATTTTAAATTCAGCATGAATAATATATCATCAGAAAGAATAAAACATTTCATTATGAATTGCAATCTTGTTAAGGCATCACGTTAGATATGACAGAGAAGCACATTTATTTCCGTGAGAATGTCTACTTAAATTTGTGAATCATACATTAAACATTATAAAATCAAATTCATTTCACTACTAGAAGTTACTCTAAAATGTAAAATATACTTCAGTATTATTTAAATCTTGTTAGCACATAGTTAAATCTGGTAGGCACAATGGTGTCCAACACAAATGAAAACATGAGCACTTTTAAAATGTCAGTGCAGCTTTCTCTACGTTAAGCTTTTAAATATTAAACCTTCTGCTGACGTCTGGGTCACTAAAAGCATTACTAAAATATACACACCATCAGTCCCTCATCTGACGTCAATCTATACTGTTTTGTTGTTAGAGATAAACTTCCTTATCTTCTTACTATTGTTAGTTATGCATGTGCAGCAATGCTGCGCATGCAAAACTTTACAGAATCCACCCTTCTTTGCCAAGAATATGTCTAACGCAAGACGATTTGGCAAAACCATTGATCTCACAGCAATCATCTCCATATCCATTGGCACAATTGCTCCAGCATAATCAGTAGACAGCTTATCTACTATTGTTGACAACTTCCTAATCTTGATATCATTCAAGATCACACTAACTGGTGGAATGATGGCCCCAAATATATCACTAGCAATCTCTGATGCATTAACTCCTCTTTTATCTCTGGAATTAAGTTTTTCTTTGGATTTTTCTTTTGGATTGTCAAAATTATCCACATGATAGATTTTCAGAAACCCCTGGATAACACTTAACATACCAGTCTTTCAACAGCTTGTAATAGGCATTCTTTCCACACATTAAATAAATACCTGGGTTCTTGTCCATTTAGCATGAAATTCCAAACATCTTCAAACACAAATACATGTCTTCATTCACCAGTACCTATAAAATGATTGTCCGTCTTTGACTGAGGTCTATATGTACACCCAGCTTTCCTATATGTTGCCAGTCTCTAAGTGTCCTTGTGTATCACTGTCTGTAATGTGTATGGCTTCTGGTCTGCCAATCCTGTAAAACTACTCCTTTTTCTATTTTGCTTTTCATTGCTTCTCTCCTGTCATCTGCTTGACCAATGAACTCTTTCTCTACTGGTGTAAACATACAAGTTAAATTGTTTCTGTGAGCATATGCAGTTCTAAAAGTCAGGGTGGGTTCAAAGAAACCTCCCACAATGTCAGTGTTTTTCGCTTTAGGAATACTACTCAGATGCTGATTTATAGGCACAAAAGAAAACACTAGATCAAAATTCAAATAGAAATATTGTGTATACTCTTGGCTGTACAATTGAGTTAATAACAGACTACAAGAAATTCCATGTTAGTGGCAAGCTGTTAAATATGATTCCTTCCTGCATTGATGAAGGGATCTATGTGCGAACATAACAATCAGTCACCTCCATAGTCGCAATGTATTCATACAGTAGCTTGTAGTATACATTTAAAGACAAATCTCCATTTGAGTCATCAGGGTAAAGTAATCTCTCATCCTCATACAGGGGATCTTGTTCTGTATGCAAATCTCCTAGCATTGATGTAATTGTGCTCTCAACTTTGTCTTTCACAGGCAAACTCAATCCAACTATCACCACAATACCCACAATCATGCATACTGGTACTATTCCAACACACAAATATTTATATTTACTCTGTCTACCTTGATCCAAACTCATGGCTTGTCTAGAGTCAGACTAAGATATTAAATTCAAAAATCTAAATCTAAATCAAAAATCTAAATCAAATTTCAAAATGCAAAAGAGGCTTTCGATTGTTTACAGTGTCCTTTTCTTTTCTTCAGGTGAGCAAAGCAAAACAAAATTCGAAAAAAAACTCTTCTCAAAGTCTTTTTGCACCCATTTATAAAGTTCTTGGGGCCAGATGTAAAAAACGTTTTGCACATCGCAAACAGCAAATTTTGCTGTTTGCTACGTGCACAAACCACATTGCGATGCCCAATACCCGTTTTGCGATTCAGTAACCTGGTTACCGATTCGCAAAACGGGACTGCGATTCGCAATTAGGAAGGGGGGTTCCCCTTCCTAATTGCAAGTCGCAACACAATGTTATATTGTTTTGTGACCACGAACGCGGTCACAAATCAATTCCAGTTAGCACCCAATTCAAATGGGTGCTAATCCATTCGCAAAAGGGAAGGGGTCCCCATGGGACCCCCTCCCCTTTGTGAATGGCATTAAAAACATTTTTTCAGAGCAGGCAGTGGTCCTATGGCTAGGACTACTGCCTGCTCTGAAAAAATTAAACGAAAACGTTAAGTTTTTTAGTTTTGCAATGCTTCTCGTTTTCCTTTAAGGAAAACGGGCGCATTACAAAAAAAAACTGCTTTACTTAAAAGCAGTCACAGACATGGGGGGTCATTCTGACCCTGGCGGTAAATACCGCCAGGGCGGAGGTTGGCGGTAGCACCGCCAACAGGCTGGCGGTGCTCCGCCGGGCATTCTGACCGCGGCGGTACAGCCGCGGGCAGAAGCGGAAAGCCGGCGGTGTACCGCCGACTTTCCGCTGCCCATGGGAATCCGCCATGGCGGCGCAGCTTGCTGCGCCGCCATGGGGATTCTGACACCCCATACCGCCATCCTGTTCCTGGCGGTTCGCCCGCCAGGAACAGGATGCGGTATGGGGTGTCGCGGGGCCCCCATAAGAGGGTGCCACAAAGAATTTCAGTGTCTGCTTTGCAGACACTGAAATTCGCGACGGGTGCAACTGCACCCGTCGCACCTTCCCACTCCGCCGGCTCCATTCTGAGCCGGCTTCCTCGTGGGAAGGGTGTTTCCCGCTGGGCTGGCGGGCGGACTTTCGGCGGTCGCCCGCCAGCCCAGTGGGAAACCCAGAATGACCGCGCGGTCTTCTGGCGGTTCCCGCTTGGCGGGCAGCTACCGCCGCCCGCCAAGCTTAGAATCAGGGCCATGGTGGTCTGCTGTCTCCAGCAGGCCACCATCCCTGTGAGTGCCGCGAGTCTCAAGGGGGTCGCAAATTGCGACCCTCCTCATTAATATTAATGAGGTGGGCCTTTGTGACCCCCTTGCGAGTCGCAGATGGTGTCAGTGACACCATCCTACATTCTGAATTGCGACTCACAAATTGCGAGTCTCTCTGACTCGCAATTTGCGAGTCGCAATTCAGACTCTACTTACATCTGGCCCTTGATCTTCTAGAAAGTTAATCAAGTTTTCTACTTGCAAATTCAAATCACTGCTAAAAGTTTAAATGTCTCTAGTAATAAACCATCTGGTAAACACTGATTTGCGCTTCCAGCAAATATTGGCCCTCATTATGAACATGGCAGTCTGGACCGCCATGCCGGCTGTGGTGGTAATTGCCGCCAAAGGCATGGCGGTCCAGACCGCCATGTAATGAACATGGCTGAACCGCTATGTTTGAAATGCTGCCACCGCCAGGCTTCCGCCACCAGGCCGCCTGGCGATGGCGGCATTTCTGATCCGACTGGGCAGCCCTGCAAGCAGCACTGCCCGCCGGATAATGAGTCGAATTCCACCAGCCTTTCCGTGGCGGTTTACACCACTAAGGAAAGGCTGGCGGAATGAGTGACTAGGGGCCCCCATGCACAGCCCTGTTGCGTATTTCACTGCCCGATTTACGGGCAGTGAAATGCGCGACGGGTGCTGCTGCACCCGCTGCACTGCTACATTGCCGCCGGCTTCATTTGGAGCCGGCGTCAATGGTTAGGCCCTGCATCCAGCTGGGCCAGCTGGCGGAAACACTGTTTCCGTCCGCCGTCCGAGCCGGATATTTATTATGTGGCTGGTAGGGGGTTCTGCTCGCTCGTGGTCTTCTGTTGACATCAGCGCCGAAACCCGCCAAGATCGTAATGACCCCCAGTATCTCTGTTCGTCAAGCGGCAATGAGATTTCAAAATTCAGTTCTAAAGCAATTTCAAGTTCATATTCAGTTGAATCCGGATTGCCAGCACAAAAGGCAACAAACTTCTCCAAACCTTCAGCTGCATAATAAGTCCATTCAGGAGCTGAGTATTTTCTAATGGGTACTCTTTTACTTTTTGACCTTCTTGCTGCACGATCTATACTGTCACTTTGATCAGATTCTTCAGTTACTTCAGCTATAGTTGGAGGCGCCTTTTTCTTTCAGAGTCTGCACTTTTTGTGGGCCACTGGTCTCCAATCACAATTCTTGTTTCAGGCATAACTGGGGATTCAACGTTCACTGAGCTGGCAGGAATCAACTGACTCTGGCTTGACCCTCTTGCACCTTTGATTGCCTTTCACGTGCTCAGATTGTCACCAATCTATGCATGTTCTGCTACAGCAGTCCTCAAAGTTTGCTAACCTGGACCCCCTCCCTCACCGTATTTGACCCTAGATGAACAGGCACTACATCTTCAAGAGGACTTGGAACTTTGCGTGTGTGGCTGACATGAATCCATTTCGGCAGACGAGCACACATCACAGCAGTTGTAGACACCAAGATAACCTGGAAAGACCCTATCCAGTGCTGCTCTAAGAATGACTTTCTGACATGCTTCTTTACCAGAACCTAGGGCCAGCTTTACAAGAAAGTGGCACATCAGCTGTGATGCACCACTTTTCTTGTTCCTCCTTGCGCCCCCCTAACGTCACCATGTGTGCGCCATATTTACAATACGGGGCGCCATGGCGCACATTGGGACAATAGCGTCAGAATTTATGACAGCATTGTGTTACTTTGCAGGATTAGCGCCATAAATAGTGGCACTAATCCTGCAAAGTATAGGGAGGCCAACTGAAAGTAATGGGCACATAATTTTAACACCTGCTCTGAGCAGGCATTAAAAATGACACTAAAAATGGCACAGTAAAATGTGTACATTTTACTGCACCAGTTTCTAAAGACCTCCCTGCAGGGGAACACCCCTTTGCATACATTGTGCCTGCACAGGCATAATGTGGCGCAAGGGGGTGCAAAGTGGTGCAATGCAAGCATTGAAACAAGCATCCTGGGACCAGTTTCAGGGTATCACCCTTCTTCAGCTAGGTGGGGTTGAATCCAGTGTCACAGTGGCCTCGGGACCCACGTCTGGCAATACCCTTCCCACTTAGGGCAACTTTAGCCACACAAAAGGATGATGGACGAAGTGCTGAAACTTTTCAAACACTCACCCCCAGTCACAGATCTGGGGCTAATCCATCATTCTCTTGCTCACCATGCCACCCCAATTTGGACCCAGCCATATGTAAGTCAGTCTTGATCCTGTTTTCCATGGGAACAGTCCAGCCCGAACTGCCAGGACAGGTCATCCCTGGACCAGAAACAAGCATCCTGGAACCGGTTTCAGGGTATCACCCTTCATCAGCCAGACTAGCTTGAATCCAGTGGGACAGCGTATCGTAGTTTGGACTCTTGCTCTGGGCAAGACTGCTGGTTAGAGGATGACAGTACTCTTGTTTGTAGGCGACTGTGCCTAGCCTACAACAAATCGCAACTGTTGTCCCAACCTTACCTGCTCACTAGCAGCACCTCACAAGAAACGCAATAGTAAAAGGTGATTTGTGGCAGCCTTTACGCATGGACTCGAGAATAAGACATCTCAGGGAGTGTCGTCGTTAAACAGAGATTACCCCTTTCTCACACATATATTGTGTCTCATACAAACACAGGCAATGACAAAGATGCAGTAAAGTTTCAATAGTTTTTATTTAACACAACTGCAATTTGCGATATGATGCATGGGCTGCAATGATTAGGATAATGAATAATGCAAGAAACAGAATTGTGAAGACAAGAGTCATTATTACAAAGACCCCCACCATCTTGTAATGCATGTAAAAGACATACCAGATGTAATATGCCCTAATACCCTAATGTGATAGGCCTAACCTCCGACCTAAAGGAGAGCTGGGTTTGTTAAACCTGTTCTGCCTATGCCATGTTCATGAGAGGAGCCCCAAACCCTTGTTACCTTAGAATGAGGTCTCTATCTCAGACTCCGCAGGGACACGAAGACTGGGTCAGAGTCAAGATGACGTGCAGCAGCGGTATCAACGATGGTGGCGATGCCCTCTGGTCGGAATCCCTCTGCTTATCTGTCTAAAGTGCGATGTATTTATATAGATCTACCAGGACCCCTGACGTAGGTGTGTTCCCAAACAATAGATAACAGACATGTTTGGGTTGGCAATTATTATAAACAATCCCTCGAAAGTTTAGAGACGGAAAATCCCTAAGTGTGAACACCTACTGATTGTTTATCTTTATTGCTTGATCTTGGCGCCTTAGCGCGGTGGCATTAATAATGCAAAGCATAACAAGTGGCCTAACTACAAACAAGGCAGCCATCTTAGATGAATTAAATAATTAAATGGGCTAAGACAGAGCAAGCTAAGTAGGTTAAAAGTCACTGGGTGACGGGGCACGAGTCTGAAAGCCAGAGGCTAAGCTAACTCCTGTTATCCCATTAAAACAAACTAGGATTCACTACACCCTCCCCATTGCCATAACAGGTATGACAAAGGTACAGGAACCCAAATGCTAAAATTGCTCTGAACTAAAACTAAAAGCATAAAAACTACCAAAAAACTCTTTAAAATATGTTTAAAAAAGTAATACAACAGTTCAGCTAAAATACATACAGAGATGTTAATGTCAACCATTACAAGCACAGCGTGCCAAAGCAAAGTCAATTTAAATGCATAATTTTAATCAGGAGATGGCAAGCCAATTCATCAAATTATTTGCTATACCCGTGATCTCGAAGAGTGTCACCGAAGTCACCAACCAAGGACCTCACAAATGAGTCAATATCATCTGATGTTAAATCGAGTGCTGGCCGGGCAAACGGATCCACAGAGCAGTAGTGAGCAGTACTTTCTGGAGTAAAGTTATCCGTTGCAGTGCCGTCGCCATGGGAGATCTCAAAACGAATGGCTCATAGGTGGCCTCGCGGAGCAACCCCAGTCTCAAGGGGCATGACCGTGTATGAACCCTCATCAGGGACATCAGCAGTTCGTGTCCCACGGGAGATGTCGGTGCAACAGCAAGACAGACCATACACAGATGTTCAAAGAGGCACCATATGCAGCGGAAAACTGGTTGTACGCACCAGAGAAGGGGCCGAAATGACAATGACCAGTCATGCTCCAGTTCCACCAGCAAGGGTGCACCGAAGATCCAAACCATGCGTTCACGGCACAGTGGCGTTGGTGGGAGCGGCTCCATTGCTCTGCATAGCTGGTAAGAAACAACCACTGCAAATCAGAAGAAATAGCAGTAGTAGTCCGCCAATCAAGCCAAAATAATTGGAAAGCCACCAAACACACTTGAAAAGAGCGAGTGGATGGCTGACGGGATGTCTCCGAAGTCAGTCTGGAAGATGGACACGAAACCAGACCTGACAGCCTTAAAGAAATGGACAATCCCAGTAGTGCTCGAAGCATTGAATATTCTGGATACCAGTTCTCCAAAGTGCTTGGGGAAGTTGGTATTTAATAGTGATTCTACCTCAGCTGATGATCTCGCAATCTGGAGAGCATACGTCTCCTTTGCGGATGTCAAGGCAACCTGTTTTTGAAACAATATCGCCTTTAGCCTGCTCAGCTTGTCATAGTTCACATTAATAGTATCTATGTGGGGCCACATGTCAGATACTTTTATCTCTTGTGTGGGGGGAATAAAACATGTCCACAACACGTAACGACCTTCGAGACAGAGATTGTGTAGGCAATTCCTGGTCGTATGCAGCAACAACTTTGATCGTTCAATACCACATAACTTCCATTGGAAAGTACATGAAATACCAAGCGAATCAAAGGGACGGGAGTACCCTTCAGTAAACAGGCCAAGTTCACGACCCCCGCATTGCAAAGACCGTGAAGGGACACCTCCTTACATATCACTGAATGACTAACAGCAGTCTCGCATTCGTTTCCACTAAGAAAGACCTCAGTTTCGCCTTTCAGACATTTATAATCAAAGGGCAACTCCCACTCTTCCTTAATATAGCTATCTCTTAGTTACTCGTACCTTCCCACTGCAAGATGTTTCAGGCAGCTTGAGAAACAAAAGGTCGAAATGGGTAAATTAATTATGCCATGTAAGAGCCAGATAGTTGAAGGACTCTTTGCTACCGTTAAGGGCAACTTATCTAATTTTTCTACGTGAAGCATGGTGAAACTAGCCTCCCTTTAACCATTGTCTGTTGTTCTCTGGAAAAATTAAAAGCAGTGAAGAATTCACTCCCGTTAATATACTTCCATGGAATCCAGCCATTTTTCAGTGTCTGTAAAGTCCAACCCAGCTGCTTGATGGAATGTAGCTGTGTCTGTCCATGATGTAACCTTGACAAGTCTATCTGAGTGATATCAATAGCAGACAACACTATGTTGGATAGTGAATAAATCCTGTTGGACAGAGTGTTCATGCCGTTGTCCACAACCGCTAAAGCCTTCTCTAAATTTTCCTTATCCAATTGCCTTAAACACGCAGCAGCCTCAATCTGTGAAAGTTTCCAGATTTAATTGTACATAGCATAAAGGAACCTTTTGGAGCGCTGTTTTCTAGGACCCTGCAGAAAATCCTGGAAGTCTACTGTAGCCGGGCTCGCGTGACCGCACCATCTCTTTTTCTCAGCCGGCATCAGCCGACTAACTCCCTCGCGGCTGTTACACGTTCCCATAGCAACATGGGAACGCTACGCGACGTCTCTGAGGATTACTTCCGTGTCCGTGGACTACAAGAGAGGACAGACTATCTCCAGAAGACGGAGAACGCTACGGAGACGGAGAACGCTACGGAGACGGAGAACGCTACGGAGACGGAGAACACTTGTGGAGCACCAGAGACAGAGACGACCGAAACAGACGGATCCAAAACCTCCTGCGAGAACGACATAACTGGAGCTGTTACCACCAGGGGAGAGGAGACAAGGACGCAAGAAACCCGCCACGACCCCGGAGGGTCGTGGCTTTCGATGGTACGGTCCCTCCTAGGGACGAGGGGAGCACCACATTGTACGGGCACCGGGGACGGGATCAAGGGTGGTGGGTGGGGAAAAAGAGATGGCACGGCGGCACTAGGGGAGATAGAGAGTGTGAAAACAGAGGATTGTACCACCATTGACAGTTCCCTACACCAGTACCGTGGGCCCCCTCACCAACCACCCCTGCTTGCTCCCTCCCCGTCTTGTATAGAAGAATAACGCCTGAGTACTCAGACAACTTACCATACATATATATTGTGTTTTTTTCTCAGTTGTTTATGGTTTCCCGGGACGCTCGAGGGATACAGCAATCAAAGAACTTCCAAACCTAAAAAAGAGGAAAAACAGGAGAAGAAAGAGAAGATTACCACAACCAAGACGAGAACGATCAAAAGTCCATAGTATAAAACAATATTGAACATTGGATAGTGTCTATTAATTGAGAAAAGATAATAAAGTACTCTTAAATTCCCACGAATCATACTTACCGGAGTCAGCCTCTCTGTTCCGTGTGCCGCCATAGCCTACCACAGTGGTGTCAGAAGTGGGATTTAAAATCCTGGTGGCTGATTGGCGGCTTACACCATGAGTGAAACTCCCACCATTGAGGATATGATTAAACAGCTAGCGGAAGGTCAGCGCCACTTACAACTAGTGTGGGAGGCCTATCAACGGGAGGCCAGGGAAGACAGGGAAGCTCTTCAATCCGCCCTAAAGAGCCAAGCTACAATATTGGCCAATAATCAGCTTGTACATTAAACGGCATTACAAAAATTAACAGACACTATAGCAGCTAGTAAAGTACATCCCAATGTTCCCAGTTCGGTCTTACAAAAGTTTCAGGAAGGCGAAGACCCAGATTCCTTTTTTACGAACTTTGAACGGGTAGCCTCCTCCGCCCAGTGGCCTGAGGATCGGTGGGGGCAGTACATTGCGCCATTACTCACCGGGTTTCTACAAACGGCCTATCAAGCTGCCAATCCTGATGGCACCACCCCCTATAAGGACATAAAAAGGAGTATTCTAGAACGAGTTGGTCATGACACAGAATATTACCGATTAAAGTTCCGAAAAGTGAAATGGGGACCAAACGAGGATCCTTGCACATTCTACTTCCGGGTGAAAGACCTAGCCTTAAAATGGTTGGGACCCATAGGGACGACCAGAGACGATGTGATAAAGACTATTATTCTGGAACAATACTTAGACTCCTTGCCCCTTAGTACCAAGAATTGGATAAGGCAGCACCCCAAGATAGACACGGAGGGCGCTATAGATTTGGCATGTGCTTACCACCGATCAGTGGATGTTAAACCCTTCCAACCAAGAACAGTCTTAAAGACCCCAACCCCTCCACCAAAACCAGTTCCCAGGTATCAACCGGACGAGTCCAGGGCTCCTAAAATGGCGGAGAATCACCCCATGCAGTCGCCGCAATGCTTTAGTTGTGGAGAGTGGGGCCATATTGCAAGGGTATGTCCCAGGAAATCAGATGGGGTTGAGCCCATGGAAATCGGGCTTACTCGTCGCAGAGTCCTATGTACAGGAAAAGGAAATGCGAAATGTAAACATGTTATTAAAATAAACGGGCATTCCATCTCTGCTTTAATCGACTCAGGTTGTAGTCAGTCAGTTATACGGAAGGGTTTATTGGACCTTGGTGACCTGACCACCAACCAGTGGGTCACTATTTGTTGTATACACAATGATAAAGAAAGATATCCCCTAGCCTTGGTTACGGTAGAATGGGGACAATATCAAGATATTTTTCCGGTAGGGGTTATGGACCGCTTAATAGAAGATTGTATTATAGGAACTGATTATGTCCGGTTCTATAATCTCTTAGACCAAACCCGTATCCAAAAAACGATTCCCGAATGGTGGGCCGAGGCCCCATTTTCCAATTGTGTTATTGAATGCCCTCCAAGTCGGAGAAAACTCACTCGGAATGAAAAAAGACAGGAGAAACTACGATTTCAAGACACCCGAAAAGAGACCGGAGACAACAAGGTAGTCGCAGAAATTAGCAACGCCCCTATGACTTTCCGAGCCAGCCAGAGAGAAGACCCTTCCCTTGCCCATGCCTGGAGTGTGGCCAAAACAGAGGTCACGAATGAGGTGGGTCCCTATTTTCTAGTACAGAAAGATCTCCTCAATAGAATAACCACGACTAACACAGGAGAAACGAAACAGCAATTAGTTGTTCCTGAACCGTATCGAACCCAAGTACTGTTCCTAGCCCATAATCAACCAGGGGGGGGGTCACTACGGCAGAGACAAAACTGAAGAATACCTTATGCGAAGAGTTTATTGGCCAGGGGTCTATGCCCACATCAGGAAGTACTGCTCCCAATGTCCTAGATGCCAATTAACTGAGCCCGGAGTACCTAGGGAAGCCCCCTTACTTCCTTTACCCATTATTGAGATCCCATTTAGCCGGGTGGGTATGGATTTGGTTGGTCCACTTCTCCCTTCATCCAAGGGACACACATACATTCTGGTCATAGTGGACTACGCTACAAGGTACCCCGAAGCAATTCCCTTATCCAGTATGACCACAAAATCGGTAGCCCAAGCTATGATAACAGTTTTTTCTCGGACAGGGTTTCCTCAGGAGATCCTTACAGACCAAGGTACCCCTTTCATGTCAAACCTTATGAAGCAGATATGCCGGTTATTAGGGATTTCTCAAATAAAGACCTCAGTATACCACCCCCAAACAGACGGTCTAGTGGAACGCTATAACAGTACCATAAAGACACTATTAAAGAAAGTAGTAGACGACTCTGGTCGCGATTGGGATCAGAAGTTTCCTTTGGTCCTTTATGCAATAAGAACGCGCGAACAGTCCTCTACGGGTCACAGTCCATTTGAGTTAGTCTTCGGTAGACAACCACGTTGTCTTCTGGATATGGCAGCAGAAACATGGGAGGAAGAAGAGGGAGAGGGAGTTAGTCGGCTGATGCCGGCTGAGAAAAAGAGATGGTGCGGTCACGGGAGCCCAGCAACATCTACATCTTCAGAAAGAATGTTCAGATGTTTCTTAACTGCGGGTAACGTGTTAGTCTGTACCCATTGCTGGCACAGTTTACCCACACTGTATGTCGTAATTATACCTGTATGTTGACCCGATATAAAGCGAGGGTCTGGCCTGTTAATTGAAAAATCCCCTGAAAAGTTCAAGAAACGCCCTTTACACGCATTAGTGTCAGTGGGCCATATTACCCACCCGCCGGGACTGGAAAGTTAAGAATTAGAGGTACCAGCCTTAACCATTGCATCTAACCTTTCCTCTGGAATATTAAGGAAATATTGCCAATCTTTAAACCTCGCCGGAGTGGGGATACTGGGCATATTCATGTCTTTAATTTTTGCTAACCCCAGACATGACGTCTGCTGAATAGTATCATTTAAAAAAATAATTTGCACAGGAATCAGGCATGCTCGAAATAAAGCTTCCCTACCCTGTATCTGCCAATCTTGTGTTCCCCATACACTTTTCAAGCCAATAGTGCTCTTCCAATATTTGTAACCTTCAACTGCAACCCGGGAAACAAAGGGATCTGAATAAATCAGTTTTGTGTCAGTTAGCAAAATTTTCCTAATTTGTGTTGGAGGTATTTTAAAATAATATGACTCTGCTTTTTTTGTATCATGCCCAGAGAAATATGTGCATTTATCACTATAGTATTTTGGGCTCCCCACTGGTGGTGTAGAACAGTGATCCCTCTGCGTAGTTTAATACTGGCCTGTATCTAGTGGCACGGTGTAGGTAGTAATGTCCCCAATTGTTATAGCAGAACATTTCCCCATAATTCATTGTATGTTCATATACATCATCACTTTCAAAAGCGGAATAGTCCTTCATTTCAGTTAGCATGGAATCAACTGTTTGGGCATCCCAATCATCCGAGACAACATCAGGTGTAATTACATCTTTCATAGAAATTTTGAACACGTTTGGTATTTGAATAATCTCTTTAGGCCTGTATATATCAAAGGGATCTTTGTCCCACACAATCCCATCAGAAATCGGTATTGCTGTAACATTTACAGGGGACTAGTCTCTTCGGACCTTATGTGAGGAATGATATGAGGCTCAATAGAGGAGCTATCAGGAATATAGTGACCAATTATGAGCAAAAAGAAAACAGTCAGAAAACCAATCCATAAAAATAATGCTGAAAATGTCAAACAGAACCATAAATAGTTCCACTGGTATATCAAATAGTTCTTTTTAAGCCATTGATGAAACGTACTTCTTGTTGAAACATTGTCAATCACAGTAGTGGATGAGTCTGAAGAAAAGTCATCAATGTCAATGAAATAGCCAGAGGCAGTCTCTGCAAACACGGGAGCCGGTGCATTATCTGTACTTTGGTCCACTTCACGTGGAGGCTATTGGTAGACAGTGTCAACAGTCTGTGAGGTGTTTGTGTAAAAAGCAGCCAAATCTTGGACAGGAGTGTTCATCGAAGTGGTGACTGGAACTAGCAAAAGTTCATTATCCACCCTCCCCATGGCCAAGGATGTATCTGGAACAGCATTGGACATTGTTGCATAGTCCGTAGTAGTGTTGTTCATCCTGCTATGTAGATGTACGTCCTGTTGGGTAGTGAGAGGGGATCGGGAACCAACCAAGGGACCTCTTGGTCTACTGTGAAGGATCGGCCACATGGTGTAGTTTGATGTCATCAATGGATTTGAATCTGTTCGTTCGAGAACCAGAAAGTGGTGGTAAGATGACAGTCCTGGTACCTTGAATTCCCAAAACCTGTACAGGTGTTCTGTATGATGGACCAAATTCCTTCTTCACAGCGATCTTCTCACGAACCAGAGCCCCAACTTTAGGAATCCAGCCAGTCGAAGTTTTCGCGAAATCCCTTATTCCTAAGGTGGCAGCACTGGTAGATGATTTATCATCACAAAATCGCTGAAGCTCCTGTAAGACAGTGAGACGTTCATTTATGTCAAATGGTGTTTCTGCTGCCAACATACCAGAGGCATCAAGATCTGGGACATACATAGGTATCCCAAAGAGAACCTCATAAGGAGTGCGACCCCCCATGGACCGTCTTGGCAGATTATTCAGTGCTCTCTGGACCCCATATAGGTGATGTAACCAACTGCGGCCTGAACTTAATACTCGAGCTGTTAAGGACTGCTTTGGATCACGATTCTGCCTCTCCACGACCGAATTTCCCTCGGGATGGTATGGTGAGGAGTAATGGAGTTCAACACCCATCGTCCCCATGGTGTCCCTGAATGCCTTTGAGGCAAACGCAGGGCGCTGGTCCGAGTGGAATGCTGCAACCGCATATGTACCGATAAAGATCAGCAAGTCTTTTATAAAAGTCCGAGCGTCAGCCGACCGCTGTGGCCATACCCAAAGGAATCTAGAACAAGAATCTACAGCGACTAGAATATATTTGTATGCACCATCAGGCTGTAAGGGACCACAATGGTCCAGGTACACACACTGTAGTGGCCTATTGGACACCAAGATGGATGTCTGCGGTGGGCATTTCATATTAGAGCCCTTTATCTGCTGGCAAATGTCACACTAAAGGACATACTGCTTTGTTCGTCTGCATAGACCAGGCCACCAGAAGCGTTTCTGTAAGAGTGTTATCGTGGCCGATATACCAGCATGTGCAGAAGCGACACCCTCATGCGCTGCTTTTACTAGATCTACTATCTGGTCTTCGTTGGGGATCACTCGATCTCCAACCCCAGGAATTGTTGCGTAAGCAACATTCTGTACACTGATATAGTAAGTATAGTTTGAGGGTATCCCTTTGGCAGGGGCTTGCCTGCAGCCGAAGCTTTCACGGCAGTCAGTATTTCATTATCCAATGTCGTTTGTGAACGAGTCACTGCAGCCACAGAAGCCGTAGCTACTGCTGCTTTGGCCGCTTCATCAGACAATGTATTGCCAGTAACGTGTACTCCTACACGTTGGTGGCCCAATGTATGTACTACATGGACGCATGGTAGCTGAATGTCGAGGTCGTCGTCTGTGAGACATATGTCATCCACGTAGGATAACGCCTCGGAATCAATAATATTGATGTTACACAGGCTGAAAATAGCCCCAGGCTGTTTTTATAGCCTTGAGGTAAAGGGCAAAAGCGTTTCTGAGAGCCAAATTAGAATGCACTCAGGTCCCGACTTTCGTGTGCTAAGTTCTGGCAGAAAAAGCCATTAGATATGTCTAATGTTGTTTTATATTTTTACACACTATATTGTTTATTAGTGCTGTGCTATGTGAGTTTTGTATAGCATATGTGTGTGTATGACTATTTAAATGTCTATAATCAATGACTATTCTGTATGAATGGTCCGGCTTTGCAGCAGGGAATAAGGTGTTATTCATTGCAGGTGTGCAGGGCTCAATTACTCCCTGGTACTCAAGCTGGGTGAGTATTTCCTTCACCGGAGCTTTCGCTTCATGTTTTTCAGGATATTGTGGCTGCGGTTGGGGTGTAGACCTAACGGGAATAACAGGACAAGGACACTTCTTGACCCAACCTACATGATTGCGGTATAATGCAGGTGCCTGTGCTAAAGCCCATTCAACAGCATAGGCTTCTTTTTCTTCTTCCGGAACAAGATCGGAGAAAGAAGGCAAAATGACATCTTCCCCATGCGGGAGCTTACGGACGTGCTCAGGTGGCCAGTCTCTTTCGGCCAATAGTATGTCACTAGTAAGTTGATCCCAAAAATATCACACTAATGGTGCGCTCCACCTCTCCCTCTATCTGAATTTTTAGGTCAAAAACCCTGTCGGTTGGGAGAACACAGCCGTCTGCAGTTTCAGCTGAGATATAATCGCTAGTTGCTGTCGCATCCAGATGATCTTTCAGACTCTGGCGACATATCGTGACCTCTGCTGAGCCATCTAACAGAGTCACTGCCCACGTCTTGTTCCTCAACAGTGTTCTCAAGTGTACTGGCATTTTTAGCTGTCAGTGCTGCCACCTTTTTCTTTTTAAACTGTGGCTTTTGTTGAGGAGTCTTTTCTTCTTTTTTAATGGTAGACTGCGGCAAGTCTTTCTTTTGTTTCACGTATTCAGGACGTCGGTCTGGAACGCCCTCTCTCTCGCTACATCTATCCGGTGCGTTCTGAAAGGAACGAGAGGGACGTGAATCAGTATATCTGTCTGGAGCCTTAATGTTCTCCCTATTTCTGAGATTGTATCTTCTTTCGGAGTTCTCCGGGTGTGGAGAATCAGCTCTCTTATTTCTTCTATCTTTGAAATCTTTTTGTTTGTCCCAGCACTTCTTAGGGCCCTCTTGTGCCTGCTTTGTACCCTCCTTATTGGTGGTACCTTGTAACTCCAATTTCTTTGGCTTGGCTCCCAAACTATCCCGCCCTATACTAGTATAGGTATCGGACATAATTTTCGGTAGCTGTCTCTCTTGTTCCTGGTGTGGAGTTTCCCAGAGACGCTGGCGTATTGCCAGTGCTACCGCTTCCCCTTTAATATTACTGAGTATTATTGAGGAAACCACATCAAAGTTACGCATTAACTTAATCTCCAAATCCAAGGCTGGTGCAGCCCCGTGCTCATTCTGTATTTGTTTTAACACCTCCGGTAAATTGGCAAGTGTCGGGGTATCATGTGTGGTAGCGTAAATAGCAGCGAAGACTGTACCCCATGTGGCACAGTAATCCACCGAGGGAACCGTCTCAAAGGGCAAGCACATAGTGAGCAGTCTATGTTTTTCCGGTGGTCCCGTATGGGGAAACACAGCTTCCAGCTGATAAGTTTTCTGGACAATCCAGAAAGGTATTTTTTCCCGTTCTGTGGGTACTTTACCCATGATAGAATGCATTGTTTTTGGATTAATCCCAGTAGCCAATTGATAACCACCAGGTGCTGGCGGTGCTGGACGCGCTGGTATGGTGTTCAAAGTTTGCATTACAAACTGAACTAATCGTCTATATAATGTCACTAATTCATTATATAAGTCTTGCAGATCTGCTGTTGTCCTATTTTGTACGTCTGGGTGAGGCGTGTATGTGGCAATCGTAGGCCACGTTGGTCCGACATTACTTAAGGGACCTAGCCTCACTCTTTGTAGTACATGTGGTAGGGCGTCTTCAAACCAGTTCTGGTGCTCTTGGTATGTGAGCGATATTTCATGATACTGGTATGCTCTGTACCTTTGAGGTACGTTCGCAATTTCATATGTGTGGAATGTATGTGTTCTTTGGTCCACCTCAGGAAAGGTGACCCAACAATAAAATGTTTCTGTTTGGTATGCTTCATTAGCTTCTATAATAAGAGTAACATCCCTTCCCTCATCTGTAAGGCAGTGCGCTAATAAATGTTGTGTTAATAGCATTTTCAGGAATATCAATGGCAGCAGCCATTTTTGTTTAGAAAAACGGAATACCAAAATGGGGAGTATAAGTCGTTTTATGAGTTCAAGCTCAAACAACCTACAGCTTAATCAGGTGTTACCTTTTCAGCTGAGGAGGAATTTCCCAAAGACCACGAACGTCTCCGTATAATGGTACTTAGGGTACCTGTTGTCTATGAGACAGTGATAGTCGGCATGTCCGTAAATTAGTGCCTAAACACCATTGTTGGTGGCGCCATGTCGTAGTTTTGACTCTTGCTCTGGGCAAGACTGCTGGTTAGAGGATGACAGTACTTTTGTTTGTAGGCGACTATGCCTATCCTACAACAAATCGCAACTGTTATCCCAACCTTACCGGCTCGCTAGCAGCACCTCACCAGAAACACAATAGTAAAAGGTGATTTGTGGCAGCCTTTACGCATGGACTCGAGAATAAGACATCTCAGGGAGTGTCGTGGTTAAACGGAGATTACCCCTTTCTCACAGATATATCATGTCTCATACAAACACAGGCAATGACAAAGATGCAGTAAAGTGTCAATAGTGTTTATTTAACACAACTACAATTTGCGATATGATGCATGGGCTGCAATGATTAGGATAATGAATAATGCAAGAAACAGAATTGTGAAGACAAGAGTCATTATTACAAAGACCCCCACCATCTTGTAATGGATGTAAAAGACATACCAGATGTAATATGCCCTAATACCCTAATGTGATAGGCCTGACCTCCTACCTAAAGGAGAGCTGGGTTTGTTAAACCTAATCTGCCATTGCCATGTCCATGAGGGGATCCCCCAACCCTCGTTACCTTGGAATGAGGTCTCTATCTCAGACTCTGCAGGGACACGAAGACTGGGTCAGCGTCAAGATGACGTGCAGCATTGGTATCAGCGATGGTGGCGATGCCCTCTGGTCGGAATCCCTCTGCTTATCTGTCTAAAGTGCGATGTATTTATATAGATCTACCAGGACCCCTGACGTAGGTGTGTTCCCAAACAGTAGATAACAGACATACTTGGGACGGCAATTATTATAAACAATCCCTCGAAAGTATAGAGAGGGAAAATCCCTAAGTGTGAACACCTACTGTTTGTTTGTCTTTATTGCTTGAACTTGGCGCCTTAGCGCGGTGGCATTGATAATGCAAAGCATAACAAGTGGCCTAACTATAAACAAGGCAGCCATCTTAGATGAATTAAATAATTAAATGGGCTAAGACAGAGCAAGCTAAGTAGGTTAAAAGTCACTGGGTGACGGGGGCACGAGTCTGCAAGCCAGAGGCTAAGCTAACTCCTGTTATCCCATTAAAACAAACTAGGATTCACTA
This sequence comes from Pleurodeles waltl, assembly GCF_031143425.1. NCBI lineage: Eukaryota > Metazoa > Chordata > Amphibia > Caudata > Salamandridae > Pleurodeles > Pleurodeles waltl. Next base: position 754,512,087 of record NC_090449.1, on the reverse strand, counting down.
CACCCTCCCCATTGCCGTAACAGGTATGACAACGGTACAGGAACCCAAATGCTAAAATTGCTCTGAACTAAAACTAAAAGCATAAAAACTAGCTAAAAAAACTCTTTAAAATATGTTAAAAAAGTAATAAAAACAGTTCAGCTAAAATACATACAGAGATGTTAATGTCAACCATGACAAGCACAGCGTGCCAAAGCAAAGTCAATTTAAATGCATAATTTTAATCGGGAGATGGCAAGCCAATTCATCAAATTATTTTCTATACACATGATCTCGAAGAGTGTCATCAAAGTCACCAACCAAGGACCTCAAAAATGAGTCCATATCATCTGATGTTAAATCGAGTGCTGGCCGAGCAAACGGATCCACAGAGCAGTAGTGAGCAGTACTTTCTGGAGTAAAGTTATCCGTTGCAGTGCCGTCGTCCATGGTAGATCTCAAAACGGACGGCTCATAGGTGGCCTCGCGTAGCAACCCCAGTCTCAAGGGGCATGACCGCCCCTTGAGACTGGGGCATCAGGGACATCAGCAGTTCGTGGTCCACAGGAGATGTCGGTGCAACAGCAAGACAGACCATACGCAGATGTTCAAAGAGGCACCATATGCAGCGGAAAACTGGTTGTATGCACCAGAGAAGGGGCCGAAATTACAACGACCAGTCATGCTCCAGTTCCACCAGCAAGGGTGCACTGAAGATCCGAAGCATGCGTTCACGGCAGAGCGGAGTTGATGGGAGCGGCTCCATTGCTCTGCGTAGCTGGAAAGAAACAACCACTGCGAATCAGAAGAAATAGCAGTAGTAGTCCGCCAATCAAAGCCAAAATAATTGGAAAGCCACCAAACACACTTGAAAAGAGCAGGTGGATGGCCGACGGGATGACTCCGAAGACAGTCTGGAAGATGGATACGAAACCAGACCCGACAGCCTTAAAGAAATGGACAATCCCAGTAGTGCTCGAAGCATTGAATATTCTCGATACCAGTTCTCCAAAGTGCTTGGGGAAGTTGGTATTTAATAGGGATTGTATCTTGGCTGATGATCTCGCAATCTGGAGAGCATATGTCTCCTTTGAGGATGTCAAGGCAACCTATTTTTGAAACAATAGCGCCTTTAGCCTGCTCAGCTTGTCATAGTTCACATTAATAGTATCTATGTGGGGCCATATGTCAGATACTTTTATCTCTCGTGTGGGGGGGATAAAACATGTCCACAACACGTAACGACCTTCGAGACAGAGATTGCGTAGGCAATTCCTGGTCGCATGCCGCAACAACTTTGATCGTTCAATACCACATAACTTCCATTGGAAAGTACATGAAATACTGGGCGAATCAAAGGGATGGGAGTACCCTTCAGTAAACGGGCCAAGTTTGCGACCCCCACATTGCAAAGACCGTGAAGAGACACCTGCTTACATATCATTGAATGACTAACAGCAGTCTTGCATTTGCTTCCGCTAAGAAGGACCTCAGTTTCGCCTTTCAGACATTTAAAATCAAAGGGCAACTCCCACTGTTCCTTAATATAGCTATCTCCTAGTTGCTCGTACCTTCCCACTGCAAGATGTTTCAGGCAGCTTGAGAAACATTAAGGTTGAAATGGGTAAATTAATTATGCCATCTAAGAGCCAGATAGTTGAAGGACTCTCTTCTACCGTGAAGGGCAACGTATCTAATTTTTCTACGTGAAGCATGGTGAAACTAGCCTCCCTTTAACCATTGTCTGTTGTTCTCTGGAAAAATTAAAAGCAGTTAAGATTTAACTCCTGTTAATATACTTCCATGGAATCCAGCCATTTTTCAGTGTCTGTAAAGTCCAACCCAGCTGCATGATGGAACGTAGCTGTGTCTGTCCATGATATAACCTGGACAAGTCTATCTGAGTGATATCAATAGCAGACGACACTATGTTTGATAGTGAATAAATCCTGTTGGACAGAGTGTTCATGCCGTTGTCGACAACCGCTAAAGCCTTCTCTAAATTTTCCTTATCCAATTGCCTTAAGCGTGCAGCAGCCTCAATCTGTGAAAGTTTCCAGATTTCATTGTACATAGCATAAAGGAACCTTTTCGAGCGCTGTTTTCTAAAACCCTACAGAAAATGCTGCAAGTCTACATCTTCAGAAAGAATGTTCAGATGTTTCTTAACTGCGGCTAACGTGTTAGTCTGTACCCATTGCTGACACAGTTTACCCACACTGTATGTCGTAATTATACCTGTATGTTGACCCGATATAAAGCAAGGGTCTGGCCTATTAATTGAAAAAAAACCTGAAGAGTTCAAGAAACGCCCTTGACACTCATTAGTGTCAGTGGGCAATATTAACCACCCGCCGGGACTGGAAAGTTAAGAATTATAGGTACCAGCCTTAACCATTGCATCTAACCTTTCCTCTGGAATATTAAGGAAATATTGCCAATCTTTAAACCTCGCCGGAGTGGGGATACTGGGCATAATCATGTCTTTAATTTTTGCTAACCCCAAACATGATGTCTGCTGAATAGTATCATTTAAAAAAATAATTTGCACAGGAATCAGGCATGCTCGAAATAAAGCTTCCCTACCATGTATCTGCCAATCTTGTGTTCCCCATACACTTTTCAAGTCAATAGTGCTCTTCTAGTATTTGTAACCTTCAACTGCGAGCCGGGAAACAAAGGGATCTGAATAAATCAGTTTTGTGTCAGTTAGCAAAATTTTCCTAATTTGTGCTGGAGGTATTTTAAAATAATACGACTCTGCTTTTTTTGTATCATGCCCAGAGAAATATGTAAATTTATCGGTATAGTATTTTGGGCTCCCCACTGGTGGTGTAGGACAGTCTTCCCAATGTGTGTAGTTTAATACTGGCCTGTATCTAGTGGCACGGTGTAGGTAGTAATGTCCCCAATTGTTATAGCAGAACATTTCCCCATAATTCAATGTATGTTCATATACATCATCACTTTCAAAAGCGGAATAGTCCTTCATCTCAGTTAGCATGGAATCAACTGTTTGGACATCCCAATCATCCGAGACAACATCAGGTGTAATTACATCTTTCATAGACATTTTGAACACGTTTGGTATTTGAATAATCTCTTTAGGCCTGTATATATCAAAGGGAACTTTGTCCCACACAATCCCATCAGAAATCGGTATTGCTGTAACATTTACAGGGGACTAGTCTCTTCGGACCTTATGTGAGAAATGATATGGAGTTAAAACTTCATCAAGAGGCTCAATAGAGGAGCGATCAGGAATATAGTGACCATTTATTAGCAAAAAGAAAACAGTCAGAAAACCAATCCATAAAAATAATGCTGAAAATGTCAAACAGAACCATAAATAGTTCCACTGGTATATCAAATAGTTCTTTTTAAGCCATTGATGAAACGTACTTCTTGTTGAAACATTGTCAATCACAGTAGTGGATGAGTCTGAAGAAAAGTCATCAATGTCAATGAAATAGCCAGAGGCAGTCTCTGCAAACACGGGAGCCGGTGCATTATCTGTACTTTGGTCCACTTCACCTGGAGGCTATTGGTAGACAGTGTCAACAGTCTGTGAGGTGTTTGTGTAAAAAGCAGCCAAATCTTGGACAGGAGTGTTCATCGAAGTGGTGACTGGAACTAGCAAAAGTTCATTATCCACCCTCCCCATGGCCAAGGATGTATCTGGAACAGCATTGGACATTGTTGCATAGTCCGTAGTAGTGTTGTTCATCCTGCTATGTAGATGTACGTCCTGTTGGGTAGTGAGAGGGGATCGGGAACCAACCAAGGGACCTCTTGGTCTACTGTGAAGGATCGGCCACATGGTGTAGTTTGATGTCATCAATGGATTTGAATCTGTTCGTTCGAGAACCAGAAAGTGGTGGTAAGATGACAGTCCTGGTACCTTGAATTCCCAAAACCTGTACAGGTGTTCTGTATGATGGACCAAATTCCTTCTTCACAGCGATCTTCTCACGAACCAGAGCCCCAACTTTAGGAATCCAGCCAGTCGAAGTTTTCGCGAAATCCCTTATTCCTAAGGTGGCAGCACTGGTAGATGATTTATCATCACAAAATCGCTGAAGCTCCTGTAAGACAGTGAGACGTTCATTTATGTCAAATGGTGTTTCTGCTGCCAACATACCAGAGGCATCAAGATCTGGGACATACATAGGTATCCCAAAGAGAACCTCATAAGGAGTGCGACCCCCCATGGACCGTCTTGGCAGATTATTCAGTGCTCTCTGGACCCCATATAGGTGATGTAACCAACTGCGGCCTGAACTTAATACTCGAGCTGTTAAGGACTGCTTTGGATCACGATTCTGCCTCTCCACGACCGAATTTCCCTCGGGATGGTATGGTGAGGAGTAATGGAGTTCAACACCCATCGTCCCCATGGTGTCCCTGAATGCCTTTGAGGCAAACGCAGGGCGCTGGTCCGAGTGGAATGCTGCAACCGCATATGTACCGATAAAGATCAGCAAGTCTTTTATAAAAGTCCGAGCGTCAGCCGACCGCTGTGGCCATACCCAAAGGAATCTAGAACAAGAATCTACAGCGACTAGAATATATTTGTATGCACCATCAGGCTGTAAGGGACCACAATGGTCCAGGTACACACACTGTAGTGGCCTATTGGACACCAAGATGGATGTCTGCGGTGGGCATTTCATATTAGAGCCCTTTATCTGCTGGCAAATGTCACACTAAAGGACATACTGCTTTGTTCGTCTGCATAGACCAGGCCACCAGAAGCGTTTCTGTAAGAGTGTTATCGTGGCCGATATACCAGCATGTGCAGAAGCGACACCCTCATGCGCTGCTTTTACTAGATCTACTATCTGGTCTTCGTTGGGGATCACTCGATCTCCAACCCCAGGAATTGTTGCGTAAGCAACATTCTGTACACTGATATAGTAAGTATAGTTTGTAGGGTATCCCTTTGGCAGGGGCTTGCCTGCAGCCGAAGCTTTCACGGCAGTCAGTATTTCATTATCCAATGTCGTTTGTGAACGAGTCACTGCAGCCACAGAAGCCGTAGCTACTGCTGCTTTGGCCGCTTCATCAGACAATGTATTGCCAGTAACGTGTACTCCTACACGTTGGTGGCCCAATGTATGTACTTCATGGACGCATGGTAGCTGAATGTCGAGGTCGTCGTCTGTGAGACATATGTCATCCACGTAGGATAACGCCTCGGAATCAATAATATTGATGTTACACAGGCTGAAAATAGCCCCAGGCTGTTTTTATAGCCTTGAGGTAAAGGGCAAAAGCGTTTCTGAGAGCCAAATTAGAATGCACTCAGGTCCCGACTTTCGTGTGCTAAGTTCTGGCAGAAAAAGCCATTAGATATGTCTAATGTTGTTTTATATTTTTACACACTATATTGTTTATTAGTGCTGTGCTATGTGAGTTTTGTATAGCATATGTGTGTGTATGACTATTTAAATGTCTATAATCAATGACTATTCTGTATGAATGGTCCGGCTTTGCAGCAGGGAATAAGGTGTTATTCATTGCAGGTGTGCAGGGCTCAATTACTCCCTGGTACTCAAGCTGGGTGAGTATTTCCTTCACCGGAGCTTTCGCTTCATGTTTTTCAGGATATTGTGGCTGCGGTTGGGGTGTAGACCTAACGGGAATAACAGGACAAGGACACTTCATGACCCAACCTACATGATTGCGGTATAATGCAGGTGCCTGTGCTAAAGCCCATTCAACAGCATAGGCTTCTTTTTCTTCTTCCGGAACAAGATCGGAGAAAGAAGGCAAAATGACATCTTCCCCATGCGGGAGCTTACGGACGTGCTCAGGTGGCCAGTCTCTTTCGGCCAATAGTATGTCACTAGTAAGTTGATCCCAAAAATATCACACTAATGGTGCGCTCCACCTCTCCCTCTATCTGAATTTTTAGGTCAAAAACCCTGTTGGTTGGGAGAACACAGCCGTCTGCAGTTTCAGCTGCGATATAATCGCTAGTTGCTGTCGCATCCAGATGATCTTTCAGACTCTGGCGACATATCGTGACCTCTGCTGCGCCATCTAACAGAGTCACTGCCCACGTCTTGTTCCTCAACAGTGTTCTCAAGTGTACTGGCATTTTTAGCTGTCAGTGCTGCCACCTTTTTCTTTTTAAACTGTGGCTTTTGTTGAGGAGTCTTTTCTTCTTTTTTAATGGTAGACTGCGGCAAGTCTTTCTTTTGTTTCACGTATTCAGGACGTCGGTCTGGAACGCCCTCTCTCTCGCTACATCTATCCGGTGCGTTCTGAAAGGAACGAGAGGGACGTGAATCAGTATATCTGTCTGGAGCCTTAATGTTCTCCCTATTTCTGAGATTGTATCTTCTTTCGGAGTTCTCCGGGTGTGGAGAATCAGCTCTCTTATTTCTTCTATCTTTGAAATCTTTTTGTTTGTCCCAGCACTTCTTAGGGCCCTCTTGTGCCTGCTTTGTACCCTCCTTATTGGTGGTACCTTGTAACTCCAATTTCTTTGGCTTGGCTCCCAAACTATCCCGCCCTATACTAGTATAGGTATCTGACATAATTTTCGGTAGCTGTCTCTCTTGTTCCTGGTGTGTTGTTTCCCAGAGACGCTGGCGTATTGCCAGTGCTACCGCTTCCCCTTTAATATTACTGAGTATTATTGAGGAAACCACATCAAAGTTACGCATTAACTTAATCTCCAAATCCAAGGCTGGTGCAGCCCCGTGCTCATTCTGTATTTGTTTTAACACCTCCGGTAAATTGGCAAGTGTCGGGGTATCATGTGTGGTAGCGTAAATAGCAGCGAAGACTGTACCCCATGTGGCACAGTAATCCACCGAGGGAACCGTCTCAAAGGGCAAGCACATAGTGAGCAGTCTATGTTTTTCCGGTGGTCCCGTATGGGGAAACACAGCTTCCAGCTGATAAGTTTTCTGGACAATCCAGAAAGGTATTTTTTCCCGTTCTGTGGGTACTTTACCCATGATAGAATGCATTGTTTTTGGATTAATCCCAGTAGCCAATTGATAACCACCAGGTGCTGGCGGTGCTGGACGCGCTGGTATGGTGTTCAAAGTTTGCATTACAAACTGAACTAATCGTCTATATAATGTCACTAATTCATTATATAAGTCTTGCAGATCTGCTGTTGTCCTATTTTGTACGTCTGGGTGAGGCGTGTATGTGGCAAGCGTAGGCCACGTTGGTCCGACATTACTTAAGGGACCTAGCCTCACTCTTTGTAGTACATGTGGTAGGGCGTCTTCAAACCAGTTCTGGTGCTCTTGGTATGTGAGCGATATTTCATGATACTGGTATGCTCTGTACCTTTGAGGTACGTTCGCAATTTCATATGTGTGGAATGTATGTGTTCTTTGGTCCACCTCAGGAAAGGTGACCCAACAATAAAATGTTTCTGTTTGGTATGCTTCATTAGCTTCTATAATAAGAGTAACATCCCTTCCCTCATCTGTAAGGCAGTGCGCTAATAAATGTTGTGTTAATAGCATTTTCAGGAATATCAATGGCAGCAGCCATTTTTGTTTAGAAAAACGGAATACCAAAATGGGGAGTATAAGTCGTTTTATGAGTTCAAGCTCAAACAACCTACAGCTTAATCAGGTGTTACCTTTTCAGCTGAGGAGGAATTTCCCAAAGACCACGAACGTCTCCGTATAATGGTACTTAGGGTACCTGTTGTCTATGAGACAGTGATAGTCGGCATGTCCGTAAATTAGTGCCTAAACACCATTGTTGGTGGCGCCATGTCGTAGTTTTGACTCTTGCTCTGGGCAAGACTGCTGGTTAGAGGATGACAGTACTTTTGTTTGTAGGCGACTATGCCTATCCTACAACAAATCGCAACTGTTATCCCAACCTTACCGGCTCGCTAGCAGCACCTCACCAGAAACACAATAGTAAAAGGTGATTTGTGGCAGCCTTTACGCATGGACTCGAGAATAAGACATCTCAGGGAGTGTCGTGGTTAAACGGAGATTACCCCTTTCTCACAGATATATCATGTCTCATACAAACACAGGCAATGACAAAGATGCAGTAAAGTGTCAATAGTGTTTATTTAACACAACTACAATTTGCGATATGATGCATGGGCTGCAATGATTAGGATAATGAATAATGCAAGAAACAGAATTGTGAAGACAAGAGTCATTATTACAAAGACCCCCACCATCTTGTAATGGATGTAAAAGACATACCAGATGTAATATGCCCTAATACCCTAATGTGATAGGCCTGACCTCCTACCTAAAGGAGAGCTGGGTTTGTTAAACCTAATCTGCCATTGCCATGTCCATGAGGGGATCCCCCAACCCTCGTTACCTTGGAATGAGGTCTCTATCTCAGACTCTGCAGGGACACGAAGACTGGGTCAGCGTCAAGATGACGTGCAGCATTGGTATCAGCGATGGTGGCGATGCACTCTGGTCGGAATCCCTCTGCTTATCTGTCTAAAGTGCGATGTATTTATATAGATCTACCAGGACCCCTGACGTAGGTGTGTTCCCAAACAGTAGATAACAGACATACTTGGGACGGCAATTATTATAAACAATCCCTCGAAAGTATAGAGAGGGAAAATCCCTAAGTGTGAACACCTACTGTTTGTTTGTCTTTATTGCTTGAACTTGGCGCCTTAGCGCGGTGGCATTGATAATGCAAAGCATAACAAGTGGCCTAACTATAAACAAGGCAGCCATCTTAGATGAATTAAATAATTAAATGGGCTAAGACAGAGCAAGCTAAGTAGGTTAAAAGTCACTGGGTGACGGGGGCACGAGTCTGCAAGCCAGAGGCTAAGCTAACTCCTGTTATCCCATTAAAACAAACTAGGATTCACTACACCCTCCCCATTGCCGTAACAGGTATGACAACGGTACAGGAACCCAAATGCTAAAATTGCTCTGAACTAAAACTAAAAGCATAAAAACTAGCTAAAAAAACTCTTTAAAATATGTTAAAAAAGTAATAAAAACAGTTCAGCTAAAATACATACAGAGATGTTAATGTAAACCATGACAAGCACAGCGTGCCAAAGCAAAGTCAATTTAAATGCATAATTTTAATCGGGAGATGGCAAGCCAATTCATCAAATTATTTTCTATACACATGATCTCGAAGAGTGTCATCAAAGTCACCAACCAAGGACCTCAAAAATGAGTCCATATCATCTGATGTTAAATCGAGTGCTGGCCGAGCAAACGGATCCACAGAGCAGTAGTGAGCAGTACTTTCTGGAGTAAAGTTATCCGTTGCAGTGCCGTCGTCCATGGTAGATCTCAAAACGGACGGCTCATAGGTGGCCTCGCGTAGCAACCCCAGTCTCAAGGGGCATGACCGCCCCTTGAGACTGGGGCATCAGGGACATCAGCAGTTCGTGGTCCACAGGAGATGTCGGTGCAACAGCAAGACAGACCATACGCAGATGTTCAAAGAGGCACCATATGCAGCGGAAAACTGGTTGTATGCACCAGAGAAGGGGCCGAAATTACAACGACCAGTCATGCTCCAGTTCCACCAGCAAGGGTGCACTGAAGATCCGAAGCATGCGTTCACGGCAGAGCGGAGTTGATGGGAGCGGCTCCATTGCTCTGCGTAGCTGGAAAGAAACAACCACTGCGAATCAGAAGAAATAGCAGTAGTAGTCCGCCAATCAAAGCCAAAATAATTGGAAAGCCACCAAACACACTTGAAAAGAGCAGGTGGATGGCCGACGGGATGACTCCGAAGACAGTCTGGAAGATGGATACGAAACCAGACCCGACAGCCTTAAAGAAATGGACAATCCCAGTAGTGCTCGAAGCATTGAATATTCTCGATACCAGTTCTCCAAAGTGCTTGGGGAAGTTGGTATTTAATAGGGATTGTATCTTGGCTGATGATCTCGCAATCTGGAGAGCATATGTCTCCTTTGAGGATGTCAAGGCAACCTATTTTTGAAACAATAGCGCCTTTAGCCTGCTCAGCTTGTCATAGTTCACATTAATAGTATCTATGTGGGGCCATATGTCAGATACTTTTATCTCTCGTGTGGGGGGGATAAAACATGTCCACAACACGTAACGACCTTCGAGACAGAGATTGCGTAGGCAATTCCTGGTCGCATGCCGCAACAACTTTGATCGTTCAATACCACATAACTTCCATTGGAAAGTACATGAAATACTGGGCGAATCAAAGGGATGGGAGTACCCTTCAGTAAACGGGCCAAGTTTGCGACCCCCACATTGCAAAGACCGTGAAGAGACACCTGCTTACATATCATTGAATGACTAACAGCAGTCTTGCATTTGCTTCCGCTAAGAAGGACCTCAGTTTCGCCTTTCAGACATTTAAAATCAAAGGGCAACTCCCACTGTTCCTTAATATAGCTATCTCCTAGTTGCTCGTACCTTCCCACTGCAAGATGTTTCAGGCAGCTTGAGAAACATTAAGGTTGAAATGGGTAAATTAATTATGCCATCTAAGAGCCAGATAGTTGAAGGACTCTCTTCTACCGTGAAGGGCAACGTATCTAATTTTTCTACGTGAAGCATGGTGAAACTAGCCTCCCTTTAACCATTGTCTGTTGTTCTCTGGAAAAATTAAAAGCAGTTAAGATTTAACTCCTGTTAATATACTTCCATGGAATCCAGCCATTTTTCAGTGTCTGTAAAGTCCAACCCAGCTGCATGATGGAACGTAGCTGTGTCTGTCCATGATATAACCTGGACAAGTCTATCTGAGTGATATCAATAGCAGACGACACTATGTTTGATAGTGAATAAATCCTGTTGGACAGAGTGTTCATGCCGTTGTCGACAACCGCTAAAGCCTTCTCTAAATTTTCCTTATCCAATTGCCTTAAGCGTGCAGCAGCCTCAATCTGTGAAAGTTTCCAGATTTCATTGTACATAGCATAAAGGAACCTTTTCGAGCGCTGTTTTCTAAAACCCTACAGAAAATGCTGCAAGTCTACATCTTCAGAAAGAATGTTCAGATGTTTCTTAACTGCGGCTAACGTGTTAGTCTGTACCCATTGCTGACACAGTTTACCCACACTGTATGTCGTAATTATACCTGTGTGTTGACCCGATATAAAGCAAGGGTCTGGCCTATTAATTGAAAAAAAACCTGAAGAGTTCAAGAAACGCCCTTGACACTCATTAGTGTCAGTGGGCAATATTAACCACCCGCCGGGACTGGAAAGTTAAGAATTATAGGTACCAGCCTTAACCATTGCATCTAACCTTTCCTCTGGAATATTAAGGAAATATTGCCAATCTTTAAACCTCGCCGGAGTGGGGATACTGGGCATAATCATGTCTTTAATTTTTGCTAACCCCAAACATGATGTCTGCTGAATAGTATCATTTAAAAAAATAATTTGCACAGGAATCAGGCATGCTCGAAATAAAGCTTCCCTACCATGTATCTGCCAATCTTGTGTTCCCCATACACTTTTCAAGTCAATAGTGCTCTTCTAGTATTTGTAACCTTCAACTGCGAGCCGGGAAACAAAGGGATCTGAATAAATCAGTTTTGTGTCAGTTAGCAAAATTTTCCTAATTTGTGCTGGAGGTATTTTAAAATAATACGACTCTGCTTTTTTTGTATCATGCCCAGAGAAATATGTAAATTTAATGGTATAGTATTTTGGGCTCCCCACTGGTGGTGTAGGACAGTCTTCCCAATGTGTGTAGTTTAATACTGGCCTGTATCTAGTGGCACGGTGTAGGTAGTAATGTCCCCAATTGTTATAGCAGAACATTTCCCCATAATTCAATGTATGTTCATATACATCATCACTTTCAAAAGCGGAATAGTCCTTCATCTCAGTTAGCATGGAATCAACTGTTTGGACATCCCAATCATCCGAGACAACATCAGGTGTAATTACATCTTTCATAGATATTTTGAACACGTTTGGTATTTGAATAATCTCTTTAGGCCTGTATATATCAAAGGGAACTTTGTCCCACACAATCCCATCAGAAATCGGTATTGCTGTAACATTTACAGGGGACTAGTCTCTTCGGACCTTATGTGAGAAATGATATGGAGTTAAAACTTCATCAAGAGGCTCAATAGAGGAGCGATCAGGAATATAGTGACCATTTATTAGCAAAAAGAAAACAGTCAGAAAACCAATCCATAAAAATAATGCTGAAAATGTCAAACAGAACCATAAATAGTTCCACTGGTATATCAAATAGTTCTCTTCAAGCCATTAATGCAACGTACTTCTTGTTGAAACATTGTCAATCACAGTAGTGGATGAGTCTGAAGAAAAGTCATCAATGTCAATGAAATAGCCAGAGGCAGTCTCTGCAAACATGGGAGCCGGTGCATTATCTGTACTTTGGTCCACTTCACGTGGAGGCTATTGGTAGACAGTGTCAACAGTCTGTGAGGTGTTTGTGAAAAAAACAGCCAAATCTTTGTGTTGCTTTACTCTTCAGAATATCAAAACTATGCACTTCAGGATATTTTAAGGCACAATGTAAAGCAAGCACTCTCAGACACCTTAGTGAGTAAAATAATCAAGTTTATTTAAGGGGCAAGTTCTCAGATGGCAAAACTAACCACACTAATATATATATATACATATATATATATATCAAGAGAATAACATGAGAATAATGGTGAGAATATAAGCACTCTGTGAATCACTGCAAGAGTAAGTGCATATAATACACGCACACACAATATACTTCAATGCTTAATAGCATGAAAATGACTGCAAGAATAAGTGCATATTACGCACGCACACACAATATACTTAATAAATTGAATAGCTTCACCGAAAAGAGCGTCTGCATCCCTCCGCCGTACACAAAGCCGGGGAACCTAAATCGGCTGGCACAGGGAGCCTCTTTCGGGACAATCAGTCCTCCTGGCGTTGCGTCCAACCCAGAAGAGAGTTCCTCAACCAGTCCATCCAGGCCCCCAACCTTTATAGTATTTACTAACGCCCAGGAGTCTTTTCTAGAAAAAGACCCCCTCCTTTACAAATTGTGCAATCGGCGGTACCTTGTTCACCCTTCGAGACGTCTCCTCAGAACGGGCCAAGTTCCCAGGAGAGGGCTCCAAGGTGAAGCTTGCATTCCTCCTTGTGTACAGGCAGCTTGCATTCCGCCTTGTGTACAGGCGCATCCCCCTGTTGTTCTAACTGATAGCTCGTGGAATGTAAATACCGCCCTTCGTATCAGGCAGATGGAGCGAAGTTGAGCAGAAAAACTCCCCACCCTTCAGCTTGCCGAAGCTTGTGGAAAAACACAGAACAGTGCCTTACGCACTGAACCAGGCTCGACAAAATGGAGTCGTGAACCAAAATGGAAGCGAAGGCCAATGGAAGCAGAGGCCAATGGTCCACACCCTGCACCACTGTTTACCTTGCACGTAATGCTGCTACATGCACAGAGTGCATGTAGCAATACATTTCCACCCTTGGACCATTTGGCCAACTTACAACTAAGTATATCCTATAAGCTGAAATGGCAATGCTCTTGGGCGACACTGAGATAGAAGGTTAGGCACACACTGAATACAACAACATAACGAAATTAAAATAACTGTTATGATAATGATTACACCAAAGATATAATGCAGTTGGCCTAAATTAGGCAGCCATCCAAAAGCCCAATCCCACCACCCCTTGTCAACATCCTGCTGCACCCCCTTCACTAACTTATGCAGGGCTTCTATATGGGAGTTGATTGATATGGAGTGGTCGGATAAATTGAAGCAACACAACCCTTCAAAATCACTGCAGCCATGGTTGTGTTTAAGCAGTAAATAATCAATAGCAGCGCGATTCTGCAAAGCAGCTCTTCTGATTCCCTGTACATCTAATAACAGCTCAGCTAAGGCAGCTGATGTATAGTTAATATTCTTGACTACTAAACATGCAAGTTTATTAATAACTCTGGTATTATATACTGCTAGTCCTGGCACCCCTACGATAGAACCAGCTAAACTAACATATTCTGTTTTGGAAAGCAATGAAATTTCAGAATCACAGTCCGTAGGTAATTGAATAGTGTCTCTGGTATAGCGAGGGCGTAGAGCAGTATCCATAGGAAACATGAGAAAGCCTAAGCGTGACCAGGCACAAGGCCCTCCGGTTAGATTGGCTGGAATATAAGTAAAAGAAAGGTTACCACAAGAAAAGAGCCAACCTTTAGGCAACTTAAGATTTTGAATGTGGCTGGCAGCAGGCACCACATGCTGGCAAAACATCGAATTATTTACATTCAAACAGGTCAGGTCATTCCGTGAGTGGCACAACGTCCGTTGTGCAGCAGTTAAGTTTTTGTCTCTTTTCTCCAATTTGAGCTGAGCACATTTACCTATTTTCATAGGATCACAGGTCAATGAATAGCACACATCCCCATTTGAGATGTAAAACGTGAGTATAGATGTCATGTTCCTCCACAACCGCCTGCCCACCTCCGGGCAATGACGGCAGTACTCATAGAGTGACAGATGGGAGCGAACGCCACTCACATCCACCATTTCATCCTGGTTTGTATTGTTAAAGATGTGCAATAATACAGCAGCCGGAGTGGGCACTGCCACTAGACAAGTGGTAATCAGATCTTGAACGCTTTGCATGTTACTCATACAGAAGTGAGATATATTCAGCACTTCCTGCGCTAGATGAATCCAAACATTGTTCGGTTGATGCAGTAGCGTCGGCATCTGCGGCTGACGGTTGAATTTTTGGGCTATGAGCCCCTCCCGCTCCCCGGTGGAGTCTCCCGAACGGGCTCCATACACCACACTCATGGCACAGGCACTCCACAGGATGATCTGAAAAGAACAAAGGACAAAACACGTATTATCATTCTCGCAAATAGCATTTGTCAGCGGGAACATGTTCCCATTTGTCTTGACCAGGTCGCATAACTACCAGGACATTGTCTGGTCCAGTGGCGATGACATCAGTGGTTTGAGGAGGGTTATTTGGGGATTCAATCCACACTTTGGCCCCTGGGTTCTTGTCAGTAGATCCGAACCCTCCTTTGCCTCTTACAGTGAGAAGAGCTGGGGCGCTCCCCTTCTTAACAACACCTCCATAAACCGGCATGATGACAATTTGGGCAACGCGATCACCAGGTTGCACCACTAGGTCTGCGTCACCACTGTTCAAGAGAATGACTTTCAACTCGCCTTGGTAGTCTGCATCTATCACACCTCCTAAAACTTGGATGCCCCTCAAGGCAAGCCCAGATCGAGGAGCGATCAGACCGTAATGCTCAGGGGGAATCTGAATTCCCACCCCAGTTTCAATCAGAGTGATGTCTCTAGGCTTCAATCGATGCATGTGTAAAGCATGTAAGTCAAGTCCTGCAGATTCTGGTGTAGCTCGATATGGGGCCAAAGCTCCTGGAGCTGTTTCCCAATACACAATGGTATTGCTCGTTGTAAACGGATTAATCTGTAAAGCAGGTGTGAGCATTCTCATGAGAGGTGTCTCGGCATTTGTAAGGGGTCGGTTGTTCAAAATTTGCAAAGCATCGTACAAATTATCCCTCCACCCCTTCAGTGTCCCATCAGACAGTTTACGTAATTGTTCTTTCAGCAACCCATTCATTCTCTCAATCAGTCCCGCTGCTTGTGGGTAGTAAGGTATGTGAAAAATCCACTCAATATTGTGTTGTGCACAATAGTCCTGCACTAGTCTGCCCTTGAAGTGGCTGGCGTTATCACTTTGAATCTGGAGTGGCACCCCATAGTACAGAATCAACAGATCTAATGTTTTCAGGGTGCTCTGCTGAGTTGCGCGCTTGCAGGGAAAGGCTATGAGATAACCAGAGTAAGTGTCTACCACAGTGCAGGCATACTGACACCCTCTGCTCACTAGCATTGGACCAATGTAATCAATCTCCCAAATCTGTCCTGGCAATTTACCTCTGCCTAGCTGGCCTCTCACCACCTGTGAGACCGGTCTGTGCTGTGCATGCTGACAAATGGGACATTCAATGATCGCTGTTTTAATCAAATCTAGGGGAAGATGCATCCCTCTAATCTCGGCCCACCTGTGAGTAGCCTTTTCTCCAAGATGTCCGTATTTCTGGTGTGCCCATTTAGCCATTCCCACCAAATAAGAATTCTGCGCCTCCACTTCAGCCTCTTGAATCTTGGCTCGATCGTCTGCAAGACAATTGAACCATCGGATTAATGAATCAGTTGGACAGTGAGCGTCCACATGATAGACAGTCACGGTGCTTTGAGGTAACATTTCCCAGATCTCCTGCCATAACTCCTTCCCCCATACCTCTTTGTTATGGATTTTGTACTGATGTGCATGCCACGTGGGAAGCCAAGTAGCTAACCCATTGGCGGTAGACCAGGAATCTGTATAAATGTGACATTTTCCAGGTAGCTCTTGTTTTAAAGCTTGATACACGGCATAAAGCTCTGCAAACTGGCTACTTCTTCCCTGTCCTGTAGTTGTCAAAAGCTTCTTTGTAACAGGATTATAGGACACTGCCTTCCAGTGCCTTTTCGCTCCAACATATTTTGCTGAGCCATCTGTGAACCACACATGTTTTTTGTCATCTGCAGACAAGTCTGCGAACGGCTGGCCCCACCCTACTGGGGATTCACACACTGAAGGTACATCATGCAACATTTCGGAATTCTCCACTGGAGCATGCGCTACCTGCTCATGCAAAACGGCAGTTCCTTTTGGACCCGCTCGTGCCCTGTCCTGGACATACCATTTCCATTTTATAATGCTGGCTTCCTGCACATGCCCAATTCTATGAGTTTTAGGGGAACTCATCACCCACTGCATGATGGGAATTTCAGGCCTTAAAATCACATTGTGTCCCAGTGTAATTTGCTCAGTATCAACCAGGGCCCAATAGCAGGCCAGCAGCTGCTTCTCAAAGGGAGTATATCGCTCTCCTGCCTCGGGTAACTTCTTTGTCCAAAATCCCAGGGGCACCCTCTTTCTTCCTTGTTTTTGCCATAAACTCCAATTAGCATACTGCTCCTGGACTGTCACATTCAACTCAATGTCTCCCTCTCCAATCGGCCACAAATCCAAAGAATGCTGAATGGCGTCTTTTACCAATTCAAACGCGCGCTGCTCCAGCTCTCCCCATTCAAACGCATTTTTCTTTCGTGTAACTTTGTACAATGGGGCCAAAATCTGAGACAAATGGGGTATATGCTATCTCCAATACCCGAATAGTCCAATAAAACTCTGGGCTTCCTTCCGATTTCGCGGCACTGCTAATTCCTTAATCTTTTGTTTCACTTTTGGCAACACTTCTCTGTGTCCCTGATTCCACTGAATGCCCAAAAATTTCACGCTCTGAGACGGTCCCTGCACTTTCTCGGGGTTAATCTCCCACCCTTTATTCTGCAAATGTTCCACCACCCTGTCTAGCTGAATCTGCACCTGTTCTTGTGTCTCTCCCTGCATCATCACGTCATCTATATAGTGAGAAATTTGCACTCCAGGAACCACTGGTACTTCATCCAAACGCTCTGCCACCAGCCGGTGGCAGATAGTGGGGCTATGTAAATACCCCATGGGCAATCTACAGAAGGTGTACTGACGCCCTGCCCACTGGAATGCCAGCTGAGGCTGGCTCTCAGTAGCTATTGGTATCGTAAAGAACGCATTGGCAATGTCAATGGTGGCATACCAAGTCCCACTGTGTTTCTGTATGTTCTCAATCAAGGTAATGGTGTCTGGGACCGCTGCAGTCAGAGGAGGTGTATGTTTATTCAATTGGCGATAATCAATGCAAATCCTCCAACTGTTATCAATTTTACGAACAGGCCAGAGGGCATTATTCCACGCAGTGGTGATGGGAACTATTACCCCGGCCTCCAGTAAATCATGTATAGTCTGGCTAATCTCCTCATGTCCTCCCGGTATTCTGTACTGTTTCATTTGAATCACCTTAGTAGCTTGGGGAAGTGTTACCGGAGGAATCTTCAACAGCCCCACCCTTGCGGCGGCTATTGATATAAATCTTTTGGAAACAAATTGATAACATCCATCTTCCAAATGTAGGGTCATCCCTTTCAAAATGTCAATTCCAATAATGTACTCGGGAATGGGCACAATCAAAACAGTGTATTCTCTCTTTGGAAGTGCCCCTATTTTCATGGGAACCACTATCTGCACTGCCGGGGTTTCTTTTCCGCCCAATCCCGTAATGGTGAAGTACTGTCCCCTGAATTTTCTTGGGTTGCCATGAATCAAAGTGGCCTCCGCTCCAGTGTCAACGAGGGCTCGAACTTTTTGAACATTTCCACGTTTCCAATAAATTTCTACTTTGACATGAGGTCTGTTATCTTTGCGAGCCCATCCCTGCACCGGAGTTTGACCTGTTTCCTAATCTATTTTCACTCTGCGCACATCAGAGTCTGCCCAAGTCAGATCTGGATACAGCTTGCGGTAATTCTCAGGGAACTCCTCCTCCCTGTCTCTGCTTCGCAACCTCTCTGAGCTTACCAGCTCCCTCTCCCACTCTCTCCCTCGAGTTTTCCCAGAACCTGTCAGTTCCCGGTCTCTCTCCCTGCTCCGGGTTCCCTCTGAGCTTCGGTGCTCTTCCTCCCAATCTCCATCATCTGGGGATCTCTCTCTACTGTGGGGCTCTCTCCCTCTCTCTCCCTTTTCACCCTCACGCTCCTCCCCTCCTGCCTTTCTCTGGTTCACCACTTTGTTATCCTTCTTGTTCCCTTTCCTGCTCCCCTCCTTTTTATCCAAACCGCGTTTGCGGTACATTTCCCACATGTCCTTGGTGCTTATCCCATCAATTTCATCCCTGGTCACCCCATCTCGCAGCAAGGCCTGAAACATGTCTCGCCTTGTCACCCTGTTGTTATCAGTACGATTCTCAGACCGTGAATTCCTCTCTGGCTTAGCCCATTCTCCTAAGTCACTTAACTCACGCACCGCTTCTACCACCTGAGACAATGGGTTACCCGTCTGATTAATTAACAAAGTCATGATGACATGCTTATATGCAGGAGGAGCGGCCCTAATCAACCGGTTTCGCACAGACACACTTAAAACTCCATTCATCAAATCATGGGTATTACCCATAAAGATAGCTGTTTTCATCCCTTCTTCCTTCAATCTCTGTACTGCATCTCTCAAAGTATACCAAGGTTTATCATTAGGCGGCCAGTCTGACTCTGTCGGATACTTCTGAGCACACCCTTGCGCAGCTAACTCCAACAAATTGGTCATGGGACCATTCCCTGGATAAGTTCTAAACTCATTTTGGATAACCGGGTCTGTACTTAACATACAAAGCCTCGGGGTGTCGCCGTGATCCAATTGGACCCCCTGGCCCCCCATATCATGCACACGCACCATTCACGTAAGCAATGTTTCCCCAAGACCTCTGTCGAAATCTGTCTATCACATCACTTAGTTCTTGCTGTGTATAATCCTCCAGGGCATCCAACATCACCCCTCCAGGATTAGCTGGGCTATGCTGTAACTTTCGCCGATATATGGGCTGCGCACGGACAACATTCCTGCGCTCTGTCTTTTCCTTTCTAACATCTTGGCAGTCATCGCCCCCGGACTCATCTGAAAAATCAGATGTATCCCAGATGTTTCCATCCCAAAATTCAGGGTCAAAGGCTAATCCTGCCTGAGAGATAGCCAAATGCACCTTCTTTTTATTAACTTTCCCTCTTCGTTTCTTGTGTTTATATTTAGCGACGCTAACGGCCGTTCTCTCTGCAACCAGTTGGTAAATTTCAAGCTTATCACTTAATAATTTATTTTGACAAGCTAGCATGGTAGAGGAATTTCTAACTCCTTCTCCAGCTGCTCGTGGTCTTTTTGTAACTGTAAACATTTTTCATACAACTTTCGGTACGCAGAAAGCAAGATCCAGCCTCGCCTCCCCAACGCACAAATCTCCCTTCCCTTGTCAATTGAAACTTTTTGTAAACATGTAAGAACATCTTCAGGTTCTGCATTTAACATACACGCATTCCAATTTTCACACAAACCAGCACAACGTGACCATTCCTGAGCTAAAAGTTTATACGGGGCCATTTCCCACCCCGGTATTTCTATGTCTGGATTTGCTACATGAGAACTTGCTTTTGAGCTCGCTTTGATCTTATTAAGTATTTTCCCTTTTTTTTTTTTTTCGAATCCTGCAAACGACTACGCCAATTTGTGTTGCTTTACTCTTCAGAATATCAAAACTATGCACTTCAGGATATTTTAAGGCACAATGTAAAGCAAGCACTCTCAGACACCTTAGTGAGTAAAATAATCAAGTTTATTTAAGGGGCAAGTTCTCAGGTGGCAAAACTAACCACACTAATATATATATACATATATATATATATCAAGAGAATAACATGAGAATAATGGTGAGAATATAAGCACTCTGTGAATCACTGCAAGAGTAAGTGCATATAATACACACACACACAATATACTTCAATGCTTAATAGCATGAAAATGACTGCAAGAATAAGTGCATATTACGCACGCACACACAATATACTTAATAAATTGAATAGCTTCACCGAAAAGAGCGTCTGCATCCCTCCGCCGTACACAAAGCCGGAGAACCCAAATCGGCTGGCACAGGGAGCCTCTTTCGGGACAATCAGTCCTCCTGGTGTTGCGTCCAACCCAGAATAGAGTTCCTCAACCAGTCCATCCAGGCCCCCAACCTTTATAGTATTTACTAACGCCCAGGAGTCTTTTCTAGAAAAAGACCCCCTCCTTTACAAATTGTGCAATCGGCGGTACCTTGTTCACCCTTCGAGACGTCTCCTCAGAACGGGCCAAGTTCCCAGGAGAAGGCTCCAAGGTGAAGCTTGCATTCCTCCTTGTGTACAGGCAGCTTGCATTCCTCCTTATGTACAGGCGCATTCCCCTGTTGTTCTAACTGATAGCTCGTGGAATGTAAATAGCGCCCTTCGTATCAGGCAGATGGAGCGAAGTTGAGCAGAAAAACACCCCACCCTTCAGCTTGCCGAAGCTTGTGGAAAAACACAGAACAGTGCCTTACGCACTGAACCAGGCTCGACAAAATGGAGTCGTGAACCAAAATGGAAGCGAAGGCCAATGGAAGCAGAGGCCAATGGTCCACACCCTGCACCACTGTTTACCTTGCACGTAGTGCTGCTACATGCACGTAGTGCATGTAGCAATACAATCTTGGACAGGAGTGGTCATCGAAGTGGTGACTGGAACTAGCAAATATTCATTTTCCGCCCTCCCCATGGTCGAGGAGGTATCTGGAACAGCATTGGACATTGTTGCATATTGCGTAGTAGTGTTGTTCATCCTACTATGTAGATGTACGTCCTGTTGGGTAGTGAGAGGGGATCGGGAACCAACCAAGGGACCTCTTGGTCTACTGTGAAGGATCGGCCACATGGTGTAGTTTGATGTCATCAATGGAGTTGAATCTGTTCGTTCGAGAACCAGAAAGTGGTGGTAAGATGACAGTCCTGGTACCTTGAATTCCCAAAACCTGTACAGGTGCTCTGTATGATGGACCGAATTCCTTCTTCACAGTGATCTTCTCACGAACCAGAGCCCCAACTTTAGGAATCCAGCCAGTCGAAGTTTTCACTAAATCCCTTATTCCTAAGGTGGCAGCACTGGTAGACGATTTATCATCACGAAATCGCTGAAGCTCCTGTAAGACAGTGAGACGTTCATTTATGTCAAATGGTGTTTCTGCTGCCACTATACCAGAGGCATCAAGATCTGGGACATACATAGGTATCCCAAAGAGAACCTCATAAGGAGTGCATCCCCCCATGGACCATCTTGGTAGATTAATCAGTGCTCTCTGGACCCCATATAGGTGATGTAACCAACTGCGGCCTGAACCTAATACTCAAGCTGTTAAGGACTGCTTTAGATCACGATTCAACCTATCCATGACCAAATTTCCCTCGGGATGGTATGGTGAGGAGTAATGGATTTCAACACCCATCGTCCCCATGGTGTCCCTGAATGCCTTTGAGGAAAACGTCTGAGCTTCAGCCGACCGCTGTGGCCATACCCACAGGAATCTAGAACAAGAATCTACAGCGACTAGAATATATTCGTATGCACCATCAGGCTGTAAGGGACCACAATGGTCCAGGTACACACACTGTAGTGGCCTGTTGGACATTGTCTGCGGTGGGCATTTCAGATTAGAGCCCTTTATCTGCTAGCAGATGTCACACTAAAGGACATACTGCTTTGTTCGTCTGCATAGACCAGGCCACCAGAAGTGTTTCTGTAAGAGTGTTATCGTGACCGATATACCAGCATGTGCAGAAGCGACACCCTCATGCGCTGCTTTTACTAGATCTACTATCTGGTCTTTGTTGGGGATCCCTCGATCTCCAACCCCAGCAATTGTTGCGTAAGCAACATTCTGTACACTGATATGGAAAGTATAGTTTGTAGGGTATCCCTTTGGAAGGGGCTTGCCTGCAGCCGAAGCTTTCACGGCTGTCAGTATTTCATTATCCAATGTCGTTTGTGAATGAGTCACTGCAGCCACAGAAGCCGTAGCTACTGCTGCTTTGGCCGCTTCATTAGCCAATGTATTGCCAGTAACGTGTACTCCTACACGTTGGTGGCCCAATGTATGTACTACATGGACGCATGGTAGCTTATCCTCAAGATCAGCCACCCTCCCCCACAATATTTTGTGTTTAATGGTGTTCCCTTTAGAATCTCTAAACCCATTCAGCTTCCAATGATTGAGATAATCATTGTATGACTGAACCCAGTAGTATGAGTCACTGACTATTAAAGTCAGGCATCCTGGCTCAGTATATTTGAGCGCTAGTATAAGAGCTTTAAGTTCAGCCAACTGGGCTGTGCAGTCCCCTAGGGTCTGCATGTAGGTATTGTGAGGGAGGAAGACTCCATCTTCTATCACTTTGCTCACGGCTGCGCAAGCTGCTGAGTATTGATGTTTAGTACCTACTGACAGTTGTGCTGAACCATCAGTATATATGACAGTATGGTATCTGTCTAGTGGCAAGATATTAGAGGAGCTGGGTACTCTTGTTCATACTGGAGAAACTCTTGTGTCTGAAGTTTTGGATCAAAAATATAATCAACATCAGTGGTGGTCAGAGACGTTGCCCATTGAATCAAACGTGAATGCAATGCTTTAGCGTTAGGAACGCTTGCTTTGTTGACAGCCTCTAAGGCCGGCACCGGGGAGACAACAATAATAAGTTTGTCCTGGGCAAGTGGCCTCTCCTTTATGACGGCCATCTGAACTGCCGTCAGAATCTTTTTTGTAGGTGCAAAACGCTGTTCTGCATTAGAGTATAAATGAGATTTATATGCTATGGGTACCTTGTCACCCTTGTTGAAGGTGACATAGGTAAATTCAATGGCACCAGGAATTATTCTGATGACCAAATTTGTTTTATTATCACGTGTCTTTAAGTGTCTAGCTTCTAGCATGTCCTGTTGCATTTCCCTAAGGATGCATGTGTGTTCAACTGTCCAGTGTCTACTAGAAAAATTGGGTGGACGAAGTCATAAAGCGGCTTGATACGTTGTGCGTAATCTGGAAAGTATGTTCTGCCAAAATTAAAGAAACCTAGTAGTGACTGCAGTTTCTTGAGTGTGTTGGGATGGTGCAGTTGAGCAATTGTTTCTAGAAAGTGCGGGGCAGGCTCTTTCCCTCATTTGATAGCTCATATCCCAAGAACAATACACTGAGAAAGGAAATCTTGCTTTTCTGAAAGTTTAATTTTTAACCGAGATCTGCAAATCTCCAAATGATCCTATCGACCCTTGCAAGATGAATGTCGAGGTCGTCGTCTGTGAGATATAAGTCATCCACGTAGGATAATGCCTCGGAATCAATAATATTGATGTTACACAGGCTGAAAATAGCCCCGGGCTGTTCTTATAGTCTTGAGGTAAACGGCAAAAGCGTTTCTGAGAGCCAAATGAGAATGCACTCAGGTCCCGACTTTCGTGTGCTAAGTTCTGGCAGAAAAAGCCATTAGATATGTCTAATGTTGTTTTATATTTTTTACGCACTATATTGTTTATTAGTGCTGTGCTATGTGACTTTTGTATAGCATATGTGTGTGTATGACTATTTAAATGTCTATGATCAATGACTATTCTGTATGAATGGGCCGGCTTTCCAACAGGGAATAACGTGTTATTCATTGCAGATGTGCAGGGCTCAATTACTCCCTGGTACTCAAGCTGGGTGAGTATTTCCCTCACCGGAGCTTTCGCTTCATGTTTGACAGGATATTGTGGCTGCGGTTAGGGTGTAGGCCTAACGGAAATAACATGACAAGGACACTCCTTGACCCAACCTACATGATTGCGGTATAATGCAGGTGCCTGCTCCAAAGTCCATTTCACAGCATAGGCTTCTTTTTCTGCTTCCGGAACAAGATCAGAGAAAGATGGCAAAATGACATCTTCCCCATGCAGGAGCTTACGGATGTGCTCAGGTGGCCAGTCTCTTTCGGCCAATAGGATGTCACTAGTAAGTTCATCCCAAAATATCACACTCCCTCTATCTGAATTTTTAAGTAAAAAATCCTGTCGGGTGGGAGAACGCAGCCGTCCGCAGTTTCAGCTGCGATAAAATTGCTAGTTGCTGTTGCATCCAGATGATCTATCAGACTCTGGCGACATATCGTGACCTCTGCTGCGCTGTCTAACAGAGTCACTGCCCACGTCTTGTTCCTCAACAGTGTTCTCAAGTGTACTGGCATTTTTAGCTGTCAGCGGTCTGGACGGCCCTCTCTCTCGCTACGTCTATCTGGTGCGTCCTGAAAGGAACGAGAGGGACGTGAATCAGTATATCTGTCTGGAGCTTTAGGGGGTCATTCCGACCCCGGCCGGGGTTGGTGGGAGCACCGCCAACAGGCTGGCGGTGCCCCGCAGGGCATTCTGACCGCGGCGGTTTGGCCGCGGTCAGAACAGGAAAACCGGCGGTCTCCCGCCGGTTTTCCGCTGCCCTGGGAATCCCCCATGGCGGCGCAGCTTGCTGCGCCGCCATGGGGGATTCCGACCCCCTCACCGCCATCCTGTTCCTGGCGGTTCCGCCCGCCAGGAACAGGATGGCGGTGAGGGGTGTCGTGGGGCCCCCGTAAGAGGGCCCCACTTTGTAATTCAGTGTCTGCTTTGCAGACACTGAAATATGCGACGGGTGCCACTGCACCCGTCGCACATCCTCCACTCCGCCGGCTCCATTCGGAGCCGGCATCCTCATGGAGGGGTGTTTCCCACTGGGCTGGCGGGCGGCCTTTTGGCGGTCGCCCGCCAGCCCAGTGGGAAACCCAGAATACCCGCGGCGGTCTTTTGACCGCGCAGCGGTATTCTGGCGGTTCCCTCCAGACGGGAGGCTCCCGCCGCCCGCCGGGGTCAGAATGACCCCCTTAATGTTCTCCCAATTTCTGAGATTGTATCCCCTTTCGGAGTTCTCCGGGTGTGGAGAATCAGCTCTCTTATTTCTTCTATCTTTGAAATCTTTTTGTTTGTCCCAGCGCTTCTTAGGGCCCTCTTGTGCCTGCTTTGTACCCTCCTTATTGGTGGTACCTTGTAACTCCAATTTCTGTGGCTTGGCTCCCAAACTATCCCGCCCTATACTAGTATAGGTATTGGAAATAATTTTCGGCACCTGTCTCTCTTGTTCCTGGTGTGGAGTTTCCCGGAGACGCTGGCGTATTGCCAGTGCTACCGCTTCCCCTTTAATATTACTGAGTATTATTGAGGAAACCGCATCAAAGTTACGCATTAACTTCATCCCCGAATCCAAGGCTGGTGCAGCCCTGTGCTCATTCTGTATTTGTTTTAACACCTCCGGTAAATTGGCAAGTGTCGGAGTACCATGTGTGGTAGTGTAAATAGCAGCGAAGACTGTACCCCATGTGGCACAGTCTCCACAGAGGGAACCATCCCAAAGGGCAAGCACATAGTGAGCAGTCTATGTTTTTCCGGTGGTCCCGTATGGGGAAACACAGCTTCCAGCTGATTAGTTTTCTGGGCAATCCAGAACGTTTTTTTTTCCTGTTCTGTGGGTACTTTACCCATGATAGTATGCACTGTTTGTGGATTAATCCCAGTAGCCAATTGATAACCACCAGGTGCTGGATGCGCTGGTATGGTGTTCAAAGTTCGCATTACGAACTGGACTAATCGTCTATGTAATGTCACTAATTCATTATATAAATCTCGCAGATCTGCTATTGTCCTATTTTGTATGTCCGGGTGAGACATGTATGTGGCAAACGTAGGCCACATTGGTCCGTCATTACCTAAGGGACCTAGCCTCACTCTTTGTAGCACATGTGGTAGGGCGTCTTCAAACCAGTTCTGGTGCTCTTGGTATGTGAGCAATATTTCATAATACTGGTATGTTCAGTACCGTTGAGGTACGTTCGCAATTTCATATGTGTGGAATGTATGTGTTCTTTGGTCCAAGTCAGGAAAGGTGGCCCAACAATCAAATGTTTCTGTTTGGTATGCTTCATTAGCTTCTATTATAAGAGTAACATCCCTTCCCTTATCTGTAAGGCCATGCGCTAATAAATGTTGTGTTAGAGCTTGTCTAGCATTTTCAGGAATATCAATGGCAGCAGCCATTTTTGTTTAGAAAACGGAACACCAAAATGGGGAGCATAAGTCCTTTTATGAGTTCAAGCTCAAACAACCTACAGCTTAATCAGGTGTTACCTTTTCAGCTGAGGAGGAATTTCCCAAAGACGAAGGATGTTTCCGTATAATGGTACTTAGGGTACCTGTTGTCTGTGAGACAGTGATAGTCGGGGTATCTGTAAATTAGTGCCTAAACACCATCGTTGGTGGTGCCATGTCGTAGTTTTGACTCTTGCTCTGGGCAAGACTGCTGGTTAGAGGACGACAGTACTTTTGTTTGTAGGCGACTACGTCTTTCCTACAACCAGTC
Organism: Pleurodeles waltl; assembly: GCF_031143425.1. Lineage (NCBI taxonomy): Eukaryota > Metazoa > Chordata > Amphibia > Caudata > Salamandridae > Pleurodeles > Pleurodeles waltl. Next base: position 754,485,193 of record NC_090449.1, on the reverse strand, counting down.
GCAACTGTTGTCCCAACCTTACTGGCTCACTAGCAGCACCTCACCAGAAACACAATAGTATAAGGTGATTTGTGGCAGCCTTTACGCATGGACTCGAGAATAAGACATTTCAGGGAGTGTTGTGGTTCAACAGAGATTCCCCTTTTTTCACAGATATATCATGTCTCATACAAACACAGGCAATGACAAAGGTGCAGTAAAGTTTCAATAGTTTTTATTTAATACAACTGCAATTTGCGATATGATGCATGGGTTGCAATGATGAGAATCATGAATAATGCAAGAAACAGAATTGTGAAGACAAGAGTCATTATTACAAAGACCCCCACCATCTTGTAATGCATGTAAAAGACATACGAGATGTAATATACCCTAATACCCTAATGTGATAGGCCTGACCTCCTACCTAAAGGAGAGCTGGGTTTGTTAAACCTAATCTGCCAATGCCATGTCTATGAGAGGAGCCCCCAACCCTCGTTACCTTGGAATGAGGTCTCTATCTCAGACTCCGCAGGGACACGAAGACTGGGTCAGCATCAAGATGATGTGCAGCATCGGTATCATCGATGGTGGCGATTCCCTCTGGTCGGAGTCCCTCTGATTATCTGTCTAAAGTGCGATGTATTTATACAGATCTACCAGGACCCCTGACGTAGGTGTGTTCCCAACAATAGATAACAGACATACTTGGGGCGGCAATTATTATAAACAATCCCTCGAAAGTATAGAGAAGTAAAATCCCTAAGTGTGAACACCTACTGTTTGTTTGTCTTTATTGCTTGATCTTGACACCTTAGCGCGGTGGCGCTGATAATACAAAGCATAACAAGTGGCCTAACTATAAACAAGGCAGCCATCTTAGATGAATTAAATAATAAAATGGGCTAAGACAGAGCAAGCTAAGTAGGTTAAAAGTCACTCAGTGACGGGGGCATGAGTCTGCAAGCCAGAGGCTAAGCTAACTCCTGTTAACCCATTAAAAAAACTAGGATTCACTAAAAGTGAGCACGGAACCCATGCCTGGGCACACCGTTCCCACCTAGGGCAACTTTAACAACACAAAAGGATGATGACATAGGGGGTCATTCTGACTTTGGTGGCCGGCGGATGCCGCCCGCCAAAGTTACCCCGTCGATAGACCGCTCTGCGGTCAAAAGACCGCGGAGGTCATTTCGACTTTCCCGCTGGGCCGGCCGGCGACCGCCAAAAGATCGCCCGCCGGCCCAGCGGGAAAGGCCCTGCAACAATGAAGCCGGCTCCGAATGGAGATTCAGCCCAGCCGGATTCCCTTTTCTGACCGCGGCTTTACCGCCGCTGTCAGAATGGGCTCTGAAGCACCGCCAGCCTGATGGCGGTGCTTACGCGTCCCTCCACCCTGGCGGTCATAGACCGCCAGGGTTGGAATGAGGCCCATAGTGCTGAAACTTTTCAAACACTCAGCCCTAGCCACCGATCTTTACTTTTGCTCACCATTCCATCCCAGTTTGGACCCAGCCAGATGAAAATCAGTCTTGACCCTGTTCATCATGGGAAAAGTCCAGCCCGAACTGCCAGGCCAGGTCCTCCCTGGACCAGAAACAAGCATCCTGGGATCGGTTTCAGGATATCACCCCTCGTTAGCAAGGCTAGCTTGAATCCAGTCTCACAGCGTCTGGGCATACCTTTCCCACTTAGGGCAACTTTAGCAACACAAAAGGATGATGGAAGGATTGCTGAAACTTTCAAACACTCGCACTCACTTCACTCAGCAGCTGTCTCTCACACAATGACTCATACATGCACTAAATGCAAAATATTACAAGCACTTAAAAAAACAAAGATCTGCCTTCACATTATGGTAGGGCTCGAACTTTTTTGAAAGCTGGACTGCTTACACATCCAACTGTGGCTTTTGCATATACACAACAAATGAAACTTAACCAGCAATTCTCACCCTGGATGATATGGATCCCCCCTGTGCACTAAGGATTCACCCAATACCAACCAACAACACACACACACTCAAGGAAAAACTAATGGCATTGTCAATGGCGCCTCAAGACCAGTACCTTGTTCCAGACAATAAAATTAACCAAGTGTCTTCTACACTTGTGCGCTCCCCTGAGGTCTTAGGCTTCGACGGATCACAACAACAACAACTGCAGACAATTTTTGAGCACCAAATGTCACAACAACTTGAGTACAATGGCTCCAGAAACACTTCACAAAATTACACTTCACCGTAATCTGTAGCAAAAAGCATTGCAAGCGCAGATCCCTACTTATACTTATACTGCACTACACCTGTACACAAAACGCTCAAATTTCATCAACCTCTCAACCATAGAACAGGTGGGACATTTTTGGACTGAACAATAACATGTGCCTAATACTGAACACAAATATGGCTACCCATCTCATGGGACATAACCGTCCCTCTGCTACCAAAACTGTTAACGCTTTTTCAGTTCTTTCGTAGGAATCAAATCGGTTCGCTGAGGTTGGCGGACCTTGTGACCCAGTAAGTAGTGTGGTTAACCATACACAAATATTTCAAACTTACCCCAATACATTTAAACTGCATGACCAATGTGGGCAATGAAGCAAAACTCCAGTCAGTGAAAGTTTCAAGGCTTTATTTTACATTCACAAAGCTAAAGTCACATAAACTGTGGGCAAAATCAAATTGTAAAGATAGATTGACACCATTGGTTGCCCAAAATGTCAAAACAAGTTTAATCTACTTAGCATCAACACCATTAAGCGTTCAAGAAGAATAATACATATAATTAAAGTTAGAATTTGAGCAATAGAAACATATCTCAAATCAGACTGTGCTTACATTTGACAAATCAAATTAAACAGAGATCAAGAATCAGGGTTGGACATGACTTATCTCTGCAATTAACTGAATTAGAACATTCCTATGTGGGAATGGACTAACGCATGTGGACAAACAACAAAATGAGACAAAAATAATTTGTTAAACAATCTATCTCGGGCTAAGATAAACCAATGAGAAAAATAAAAGATGTAGGTGTCAGCATTCTAACTTCTGTTAGGAAAAGGACATGTCAAGGGAAATAACATTAACAGGGGGATATACCTCTCCTAGGGTCAGCACTCAAGGGATTTCGTCATCAGCAAAGCATGTAGATCATCAGCAATGGCCGTTAGAAACACCATCAGGGTAAGTGCAGAACACGAGCTGCACAGAGAACAGTTCTTGGGGACAACCAGAGGACAACTAACTGAAACTTACGAAGTCCATTCCTATAGTAAAGTACACAAATGTCTCCGATACAACAGTTCAGTGGTTCTACATCATGCAAAAGAGACAATTTCCAATCAGAGTCTAAATACAAGTCTGAGCTGAAACATTGTAAAGTTTTCTCAGGTTTGATTTGAATTATTCTCCTTCTTCCGTGTGAATCCAACAGTCAATTACAATTTTCTATCAGTTTGCAACAAGATTAATTCTTCCCAGGGTATACAATGGACTTGTCTTCTTCCTGTGCGAAAGCACATGTTGATAGAAACAACTTATTTCACGTTTAGTCCAGTCCTTAATGTTCCGGAACCAAGGTCATTTAGAAACAATTCTTCTAAAGTTAAAGAAAGGAACCCTTTGCTATTCATGAGACCAACCTAAGATAGCTCATGCTAGAAAACAAGAATTATTAACCACTTTTACACAACTGCAAATATGAGGTCTGCAGGCCTAGTTACGCTAAAACAAGAAATGGAATGCATTCCTATATCTGTTAAGAAAACACATAATATGTAAAATTCTAAATTCAACATTAATAATAAATCATCAGCAGAAAGAATAAAACATTTCATTATGAAGTACAAACTTGCTATGGCATCACATTAGATATGACAGAGAAGTGCATTTATTTCTATGCACACGTCTACCTCAACTACTAAATCACACAATAAACATTATAAAATCAAATTAGTTTCACTACTAGCAGTTACCCTAAAGTTTAAAATATACTTCAACATTACTTAAATCTTGTCAGCACATTGTTAAATCTGGTAGGCACAATGGTTTCCACCACAAATTAAAACATGAGCACTTTTAAAATACATGTCAGTGCAGCTTTTCTCTACGTTGAGCTTTTTAACATGAAACCTTCTGCTGATGTCTAGGTCTAAAAGCATTACTAAAATTTGCTTTCCAACAGCTTATCTCCAACTGGCACGTTTAATTTACTTTAAGTCCCAAGTAAAGTGCACTACATTTAAACTAAATGCTACTTGTGGTCCTGCAGCACTGACTGTGCCACCCGTTTAGATAGCCCTTTAATCATGTCCCAGGCCTGCCATTGAAGAGCCTGTGTATGCAGTTTTGCAGTGCCTTGTCAACCAGGCAAAACCACCCTTCTACTAGGACTAAGCCTTCATTTTGTATTCATATGTCACCCCTAATATAAACTTTTGACAACCCAGAGAGCATGGTACAATATAATTAAAAAGCAAGTCATGCACTTTTACATTTTATGTGTCATGGTAGTGGATCACTTCCAAAGTCATTTTTCAATACAGCAAGGCCTACCTCTCCCATAGGATTTCCTTATTACATCTTATTAGTGTAATCCACATTTTATAAGTGTAATCCACAATCTGGATAAGATAAACCTTGCTGTCGCTGGACGCACAATGTAAAATCACAACTAATGATGATATTGGATTTTAAATTGCAATTCTGAAAATGCCACTTTTAGAAAGTTGCCATTTTCCTACTTTAGTCATTTGGTGGCTGCTGCCTGACTCTGATCACTTGTCTGGGGTGGGTGACAGCTGGGCTTTGTATACTCCCTGTAGACAGCCACAGTCCGTGGGAGCATATATGTGACTTGATGGATCATCCTGGGAGGATAAGAGAGAGAAGCTGGCCACAGCCTCACTTACACCTGAATAGACTGTGTCAGGTTCCTACACAAAGGGCTGCATAACCCCTGTAGTAGGTCTAGAACCAGGGTAAGACCTCTGTGCATTTCAAACGCCTGTCTTTGATGTCTTCCACACTTCAAAGTCCAAACTGGGCATAAATACTGGACCCCTGCCAACACCAACTCAGTACACTTCTGGACCTGTGACTGCACTGCCAGGAACAAAGACTGCTGTGCTGCTGAGGTACTGTCGCTCTGCTGGACTGCTGCTTTGCTGGACTCCTGCCTTGCTATGCTGCCTGCCTGCTGCCTGCTGTTCGCCTCCCTGGGTGGGAAGGACTGGTCCTGCATCACTTGAACTCAGAGTGACTCCAAGAGCTAGCGGGCTAGCCTCCTGATATGAAGTCTCAGGGACATAAAAGACTTCCAACCACCCTGCTCCTGGACTCTGCCATCTGTGAGTCAGCCCTGCCAAGTGGTGCCACCCCAGTCCTGGACCCCTGAAAGTGGGCCTCAGGTGATTGCTCCAGCGAACCGATGCATCCTCTGCTGTGGGAGCAGAATTGACTCATCCCTTCTGTTGCATGGAACAGAACTGGTGCATTGTCTTTGGAACCACCTCTGCAGTGTGGTTTCTGGCACAGGTCTTCACATCCCCATTGACGGCAGCCTAGAAGATGACATTGAATTTCGACATCGCAGTCCCTGCGCTCATGGGATCTGATGCATTGCCTTGACTGCACAACACATCCTCAACACCGGTCTTTGCATCGCAAGCCACAACACCTTAATCCTTGATGTCAACACAGCAAGAAATCGCACCCTTATCCTTCTGCATCTCGGAACGAAAGCATCGCTGCTGTTGCATGAAGAAAATCGAAGCATCACCTCTGGTGCATGGTTCGGAAGCGAAGAAACACTCCACAGCCAGGATTCAAAGTATTTTGGCTCAGCCATCCAATCTAGGTCCCTGTAGCCGACTCATGCTCCATCGCGGTTGGGCTGAACTTTTGATGTGCCCGGTTGGCGATTCTTGCTTCTAAACGCTATTTTACAGTTTATTCTTTAACAATTCATAACTCAAGTTCTACTTATTGGATTCTTGTAGTTTTGATGTTGTTTTATTTACTAAATTCAGATCTATTTTCCTAACCTGGTGTGGAATATTTTTGTATGATGTTTTCACTATCTTACTGTTTGAAGAGTTGCACACATACTTTCCACACTGCCTCTAAATTAAGCCTGAGTGCTCTGTGCCAAGATGCCAGAAGGTGAGCACAGATTATTTGAGGATTTGCCCAACACTTTCCCTGACTAGGATTGTGGCTGGTGTTTGACTAATGTTTACACCCCACTCAACCAACAACCCAATTTCTGACATTGGTGTCATCAGTGAGGTTTGGGCTTGTGTTTATGCAGGGCCATGCAGTGACTTGGTGTACACTACCATTCCTTATCCAAGACCAATTCAAATATTCAATTCTCCCTAACTGGTGGATCTACATCTGCATCTGCAAAAATGGAATTTGAGCTGCTCTCCCTTGAGGTTTACACAATGTCCCAGCTCAAACATTTCTGGAAAGAATTTGGACTTCCTGCCAAGGGAACCCTCAGGAAGGTAGAATTGCACAAGGTGCTGAGACCTGGGCAGAAGCACATCCCACACTGGGTGTAATCAGAGGAGAGGATGAGGAACTGGAGAAGCCTGATGAGGGCCCTTCAGAGGAACCGCCTGCAGCAGAGGAGGAAGTAATGACCACTGAATTGTAGCTTTCTGCCAGAGCAGGGAGCAGTATCTCTTCCCACAGCCTCTCCCAGAGGAAATGGCTGAGAGGTGGGAGGAGAGGCAATTCAAGTTGCAGATGGAAAAATTTAAAATGGAAGCAGAGGAGAAAAAGGCAGAAAGAGCCTTAGCAGAGAAGAAAATCTTAGAGGCTCACAAACTCAGTCTGAAGGAGCTGGATATCAAGGCCAGGGAGGCAGATTCCAGCAGTGGTGGTGGCATCACCTGAAGGAGAAAAAAGAGTTTGTAATCCCATGGATTTGGTGCCCAGTTATATGGTGGGAGACAACATAGACAAATGTTTTTCTGTTTATGGGTTGCATTGAAGGTTTACTGGGTTCCTGAGGAGAATTGGGAGTATGGTTTGTGGAAACACATGCTTACTGTGGGGAGGGACATGCTTCTAACACTAGAAGTTGGAGACTAAATCAAGTGCCCCCGGCCCCATGAAGGCCATTCTGCTAGCAAAATTTGAGTTGACCCCTGAAAAGTATCGCCAAAGGTTTCAGAACAGACAGAAGCTCCCCGACCAATCCAGGGTAGATTTTGTGGATTACTCCATTAAGGCACTGAATGGTTGAGTCCAGGGCAGCAAAGTAAATGATTATGCTGTGTTGTACAATTTAATCATGAGAGAGTAAATGCTTAGTGTTTGTTTTACATAGTTGCACCAGCACCTGTTTGACAGAAAGCTCTGACCCCAGGAAGCTTGCTGAGGAGACAGACCACTGGGCCCACTACCAGCGATTCCAGAAAGGTATTTGGTGGGTGAGAGGGGCTCCCACAAAGGTGGTCAGGGTTCCAACCAGAAGAAAAAGAGGGAGAAACTTAGAAGTAAGGAGTTCTTTAAAGGCATCCAAAATGATTCCCAAAGAAGTAGTGGTAACCAGTCCCAGTCTGAGTCTAAGAAGAATGGTTTCTTTGATACATAAATCTATCACACACCTAGAGGTTGAAGAAAACTAGCTTAGAAACAGTCACCTTCTCTGGGGTCCCTTCTATTAGGATAAAAGTGCTCTCAGCCACTAGTATTGGCATGCTTCATCGTATGAGCGCTACCACACACCCTGTGTCATCATCAACACGGTGGAGTAATAAACGGTTTTTCAATTGATCACAATATTTTATGAGGTTAGACCTATTCTCCTTAGGGTATTAGGGCTTATTCCATCTTATACATATACATATATTTCTTTCATATATTGCACAATGGTGGGGGTCTTTATAACAATGACTCTCTTCTTCACAATACTGTTGCTTGGTATATTCATTATCCTAATCATTGCAGTTCATGCAGCTTATCACAAATTGCAGTTATGTTGAATAAAAACTATTATAACTTCACTGCATCTGTGTTATTGCCTTTGTTTGTATGAGACATAATAAATCTGTGAGAAAAGGGTAATTTCCGTTTAACCACGACAACCCTGAGAGATCTTACTTTGAGTCCATGCGTAAGCGACTGATACAAATCACCTTTTACTATTGTGTTTCTGGTCAGGTACTGCTAGTAAGCCGGTAAGGTTTGGACAACAGTTACAACTAGTTGAAGGAAGAAACTTAGGGGGTCATTCCAAGCTTGGGAACCGCCAGAAGACCGTACCGCGGTCAAAAGACCGCGGCGGTCATCCTGGGTTTCCCACTGGGCTGGCGGGCGACCGCCAAAAGGCCGCCCGCCAGCCCAGCGGGAAACACCCTTCCGCGAGGAAGCCGGCTCCGAATGGAGCAGGCGGAGTGGAAGGGGTGCGACGGGTGCAGTAGCACCCGTCGCGAATTTCAGTGTCTGCTAAGCAGACACTGAAATTCTAAGTGGGGCCCTCTTACCGGGGCCCCTGCAGTGCCCATGCCATTGGCATGGGCACTGCAGGGGCCCCCAGGGGCCCCACGACACCCCATACCGCCATCCTGTTCCTGGCGGCCGAAACCGCCAGGAACAGGATGGCGGTATGGGGGTCGGAATCCCCATGGCGGCGCAGCTTGGAGGATTCCCCTGGGCAGCGGAAAGCCGGCGGTACACCGCCGACTTTCCGTTTCTGGCCGCGGCCGTACCACCGCGGTCAGAATGCCCAAAGGAACACCGCCAGACTGTTGGCGGTGCTCCCGCGGACCACGGCCCTGGCGGTTTTTACCGCCAGGGTCAGAATGACCGCCTTAGTCACCTACAAACGAAAGTACTGTCATCCTGAGACCAGCAGTCTTGCTCAGAGCAAGAGACCCAACTACAACATGGCACCACCAACGATGGTGTTTAGGCACTAATTTACGGATACCCTGACTATCACTGTCTCACAGACAACAGGTACCCTCAGTACCATTATACAGAGACGTCCGTGGTCTTTGGGAGAATCCTCCTCAGCCAAACAGGTAACACCTAATTAGGCTGTAGGTTGTTTGAGCTCAAACTCACAAAAGGAAAAACTTCCCCTATTTTGGTGTTCCGTTTCTCTAAACAACTATGGCTAATACCATAGACATTCCTGCAAATGCTAGACATGCACTTACACAACATTTATTAGCGCATGGCCTTACGGAAGAGGATGGGGATGTTACTCTGATTATAGAAGCGACTGAAGCCTACCAAACAGAATCATTTTACTGTTGGGTTGCCTTTCCTGAGGCTGACCAACGAACGCACACATTTCACACTTATGACATTGCGGACGTACCCGTAAGATACGAAGCATACCAGTATCATGAAATATCGCTCATATATCAAGAGCATCAGAACTGGTTTGAAGGCGCCCTACCACATGTACTACGACGGGTGAGGCTAGGTCCTTTAAGTAATGAAGGGCCTACATGGCCCATGTTTGCCACATATACACCTCACCCAGGCATACAGACTATGCTGATCGTAGATTTAAGAATATTATATAATGAATTAGTGGCATTATATAGACGATTGGTTCAGTTCGTAATGCGAACATTGAACACTACACCAGGGCGTCCAGCACCACCAGTAGCTGGTGGATATCAATTGGCTACTGGGATTAATCCACAAACAGTGCATACCATTATGGGTAAAGTGCCCACAGAACGAGAAAAAATACTGTTCTGGATTGCTCAGAAAACAAATCAGCTGGAAGCTGTGTTCCCCCATACGGGGCCACAGGAGAAACATAGATTGCTCACTATGTACTTGCCATTCGGGATGGTTCCCTCGGTGGATGAATGTGCCACTTGGGGTACAGTCTTCGCTGCCGTTTATACTACCACACATGGTACCCCTACACTTGCCAATTTACCGGAAGTGTTAAAACAAATACAAAATGAGCATGGGGCTGCACCGGCCCTGGATCTGGGGATGAATTTGATGCGTAACTTTGACGCCATCTCCTCGATAATACTAAGTAATATTAAAGGGGAAGCGGTGGCACTGGCAATGCGGGAAACTCCAAATGTGGAACAAGAGCGACAACTACCGAAAATAATCTCCGATACCTATACTAGTATAGGACGGGATGGGTTGGGAGCCAAACCTAAAAAATTGGACATACCGAGTACCGCCCATAAGGAAGGTACGAAGCAAGCACAAGAGGGCTCTAAAAAGCGCTGGGACACAATGGGCCATTGGAAGATGTCAACATCACTTCCTTCCTCACCAGAGCAGCAGAGCGACTATTACCAGTTGCTGGGAGTATTTGCCTCGCTTTTCTCTCTCACCACTGTACTCACATACCTGTGTGTCCATGACACTAACACATGCGACTGTCCCCCTGTAAAGAATAAAATGTATAGGTTGTCACATAAAGTGAGAGCCATTATCAAGGAGGAGTTATGCAAGCTGTGGTTGTTAGGGTGATTGAGCCCTCCAGTAGCGTCAGTTCTAGCCCTATGGTGCTGGTACCAACGGCTGCCCTTCCCAGCTCCAAACCAGAATTCATATTCTGTGTGACTACCGGAAACTCAATTCCATAACTAAGATGGATGAACACTCCATCCTTTGCGCTTCGGCTGGGCGCTGCCAAATTCCTCAGTCACTTTGATTACATACATCAGAGTACTGGTAGAATGCTCTATTTGAGGGGACTAAAGAGAGGTCAGCATTCTTAACCCCAGAGGGCCACTTCCAGTTTCAGGTAATGCACTTCGGCATGAAGAATGCCCTTGCCATCTTCAAAAGGTTGGTGAACAGGATCCTGGCTGGAAAGGAGGCCTTTTTTTCTGTCTATCTAGATATAAAACAGTGTGCAGTTCCAGACTGGAGGAGCATCTGCAACACCTCAATGAGGTGCTTCAGGCCTTGCAACAGGCAGGCCTTTTGCAGGGCCCGAAGCACCTTCAAGGTCAGTAAGTGGCAGATTTGTCAGGATTGTGTGGTGTACCTGAGTCACCTGGTGGGCGGGGGCAAGGTGTTGTACCTCCAGGTGAAGTTCGAGACTATCGTGGCCTGGCAATCCCCTATAACTCAGAGGGAGGTGAGGGTCTTCCTGGGCAGACTAGGGAGCTATGGGAGATTTGTTAAGGGATGTGATACCATTGTGGCACCCTTAATCGCACTGGCTTCAAAGAAGCATCCCAGATTGGTGATCTGGACAGAGGCTTGCCAGAAAGCCTTTGATACCCTCAAGGAGACCATGTGTACAGTACCTGTACTCAAGGCTCCTGACTATTCCAAGGAATTTGTTGTGCAGATGGATTCTCCAAAGCATGGCACAGGGTGGTCTTAACACAATTGAATGAAGAGGTCCTAGGCCAACGTAGTCTTGGTTAGTAGGAGGTTATTTCCAAGGGAACAGAGGTTGAGTATGTTTGAGAGAGAAGCTTTTCCTCTGGTCTGGGCACTAAAGAAGCTGAGACCATACCTGTTTGGGACTCACTTCTGGGTCAGACACAGCACAGGCCCCTCATATGTCTTGTGCAGATAAGGGGTGATAATCCCAATCTGGTGAGGTGGCCCATCTCCCTACAGGGAATGGACTTTATGGTGTAACACCGCTCCGTTCAGACCACACAATACCGATGAAAACTCTAGGTTCTTCTGTCTTAGTGAAGAGAACCCCTAAAGGGTTGTGTAGCCACTTTCAGCTGGGGTAACATGTTAGCTCTGACAACCTTAGGATGGTCTTCCCCCCAACATTTTGCCTACTCCTTCCATTTTTTCTGACCTCATTTTTGATGGCTTCGGGAGTCTGTGCACTGTACCCCTGCTATTCAGTGCGAAAGTGACTGTGCTCTCTTCCCTAAACAAGTTAACATTGGCTAATCCTCACCAGGCATATTTAATTTACTTATAAGTCCCTAGTAAAATTCAGTGCATATGCTCAGGGCCTATACATTAAATGCTACTCGCAGGTCTGCAGCGCTGATTGTGCCACCCACTCAATTAGCCCTTTAACCATGTCTCAGGCCTGCCATTGCAGAGCCTGCATGTGCAATTTCACACGGCCATGTCGACCTGGCAAAATCACCCTTTTGTTAGGCCCAAACCTTCCCTTTTGTACATGTGACTCACCACTAAGGCAGGTACTGGCAACCCAGATGGCAGGGTACAATCCATTTAAAAGGCAGGACATGTATTTTCAAGTTTTACATGTCCTGGTGGTGAAAAAACTCTCAAAGTAATTCTTCACTACAGCAAGGCCTATCTCTCCCATAGGATAACATTGTGATTACTTTATTACATCTTATAAGTGTAATTCACAATCTGGAAGAGATAAACCTTATGGGTTTGGTGTCTCTGGTATCACAATTTAACATCACAGCTCATGGCAAAGTCAGATTTTAAACTGTAATTCTGGAAATGCCACTTTTAGAAAGTTGTCATTTTCTTACTTTAGCCATTTCTTTACTAATGCCTGTTTCCGATCACTTGTCTGGGGTGGGCTCTGTGTATTCCCTTTAAACAGCCACACACAAAAGGAGCTTAAGTGTGACTTGATGGGCCATCCTGGGAGGGTGGAAGGGAGATGCTAGGCACAGACTTAAAACTTAATAGGCAGCGTCCTGTCCCCACACAAAGGGCTGCATCACCCCCTGTAGTGAGTCTTGAGCTAGGGCAAGAAGAGCAGGACCTTTACAGGCATGTCTTTGAAGTCTCCCTAACTTCAAAGGTCAAACTAGGTATTGGACCCCTGACACCACCACCTCATTACACCTCTGGACCTGTGACTACTCTGCCAGGAACAAGGACTGCTGTGCTGCTGAGGGACTGCCACTCTGCAGAACTGCTGGATTGCTGGACTCCTGCCTTGCTGTACTGTTGCTGTTCCACCGCCTGGGAGAGAAGGACTGGACCTTCATCACTAGACCCTCGGTTGACTTCAAGTGCTGGCTGGCCTCCTGACCTGAACTCTCAGGAACATAGAAGACTTCCAACCACCCTAGTCCTGCACCTAGACTCTTCCATCTGTGAGTCGGCCCTACCAAGTGGTGTTGTGGGGTAACCAGAGTCCCCTAATAGCCACACACGGTGCCTCTGGAGTTGACCCATCATATAAGGGACGCTGCTATTCCGCAGGATGTAGGCGTCATGCACTGAGCCAGGGAACATAGCATTTACCTGGGAGATGTTCTGGTCTGCCAAACATACCATCTGTACATTCATGGAATGATAACTCTTCTGGTTCCTGTACACCTGTTCACTCCTGTGGGGGGGGGACCAGAGCTACATGGGTCCCATCAATAGCACCTATGATGTTGGGGATATGTCCAAGGGCATAGAAGTCACCTTTGACTGCAGCCAAATCCTCCACCTCAGGGAAAATGATGTATCACCTTACGTGTTTCAGCAGGGCAGCCAACACTCTGGACAACACGTTGGAAAAAAAAGGCTGGGACATCCCTGATGCCATGGCCACTGTTGTCTGAAAAGACCCACTTGCAAGGAAATGGAGCACTGACAGCACCTGCACGTCAGGGGGATTCCAGTGGGATGGCGGATTGGTGACATCAGGTCTGGCTCCAACTGGGTACATAGTTCCTGGATAGTGGCACGGTCAAACCTGTAGGTGATGAGTAAATGTTGCTCCTCCATTGTCAACAGGTCCACCTGCGGTCGTACACCGGAGGATTCCGCCATCTTCTCAATTGTCCCAGCCGACGGTGCCTAGGAAGGACAACAGCGACCACAGAGTCAACACATTTCCAGGTATGTACCCACAGATACACAGAACACAACACCAAACACAAAACCCTTCCTGTATGTGTGTTCAGTGTAGTCCTAGCTATGTGTGACGCAGAAGTAAATGAAGCCATGTGGGCCCCTGAAATGGCGGCTGCCTGACCTCTGAACTGGGACAATGGTATTGTGAGGTAACTGCGCTGGCGTTGCACACCATTGCGGTAGGCGGTGGTAGACCGCGGCGCAATGCTGCATTGGTTAAGATTGGACCCTATGGGTCCCAGGAGCCAATGAACAAGTGCGCCGGCGTTGATGATACGCACCGCCGCGGACGTCACCGCCATTTTCTATCTGTTCAATCACTCGATACCTGACCTTCGACAGGAGAGGACCTACACTGCAAGTGCTGCTGTGACCTGGGTCTGGAAGCGACGATGGCTGCTGCGTCTGGGGAAAGGGCCCCTGCCTTCACTGCTCAGGAGTTGGAGAAACTAGTAGACGGGGTCCTCCCCCAGTACACGCTACTCTACGGTTCTCCAGACCAACAGGTAAGTACACAGGGAGCACGTTGTATGGGCTAGGCCTGGGTGGAGAGGGCTGGTTGTAAGAGGGAAGGGGGCAGAGTTCAGGGAACATGAATGCATGTGAATGCATGTGCCACATGGCAAGGGTAGGGAGGGGGGACACTTACATCGACGGTGCAGTTGGTAATGACTTCTCTTCTTCCCTTGTGCATGTCATGTAGGTCAGCGCCCACCAGAAGAAGGACATTTGGCGTGCCATCGCCAAGGAAGTCCGGACCCTGGGGGCCCACCAGAGACGGGCACCCACTGCCGGAAAAGATGGGAGGACATTCGCCGCTGTAGCAAGAAGACGGCGGAGGCTCAGCTGGGGATAGCCTCCCAAAGTGGGAGGGGTGCCCGTTGCACCATGACCCCCTGATGTTCCGGATCCTGGCGGTGGCCTACACTGAGTTGGATGGGCGCTTGAGGGCATCACAGCAGACACAAGGGGTGAGTACAACCTCATTCTGGGTACTTGGCGCGCAGTTAAGGGGCTGGCTGAGGGAGGAGGGCTGTGGGTGTACCTAGGCCAGGCAAAAATATGTAGGCTAGGCCCCTCCATAATGCAGGGCATGTGGCACTCCACCCCACCTCAGTAGTGGGCCAACTACAGGTATAGATGCCCCTGTGGCATCCATGTGTGCAGATGTCCACCATAGGCATGTAGGCCATATCGCAGGATTTGCTTCTGTAGAGGTCAAGAGCACGGCGTAGTGCAGGGCGCTGCTGTGTCTGTATTGTCCGCCAACTGTAGCGGTAAGCCATGCACTCAACCTGTCTTTCTTATGTAGTCCCCTCCCCCTTTTTCTGCTCTCCCTGTTCTTATGTGCATCAGCATCATCAGGCGGAGGTACAGTGGCACCGGGGCATGAGGGAGCTGCATCCCACATGGCCATGGAAGGCCACACCATGGACTCAGAATGCACCAGTGGGACGGAGGGCGAGGGGAGCTACACGTCGGTCACTGGATCACCAACCAGCGACACGGACTCGTCTGCCGATGGGAGCTCCCTTGTGGTGGCGGCACCATCTGTGCCCCCCACTGCTACAGGTACAGCCGCCACCTCCCCTACCAGCACCGCCCTCCCAGCAGCCCCTCAGCGTTCGCCCTGTGCCCGCTCACCCAGGAGGGTGGGCACCACCTTCGCCCCAGGCATCTCAGGCCCTGCCCCAGTCACTCCTGTTGCCCTCAGTGAGAAGGTCATTGACCTCCTCAGGTCACTCACTGTCGGGCAGTCTACCATTGTGAATGCCATCCAGGGTGTAGAAAGGCAGTTGCAACACACTAATGCATTCCTGGAGGGCATTCATTCTGGTCAGGCTGCCCATCATCGAACCATGCAATCTCTGGCCTCAGCACTGATGGCAGCCATTGTCTCTGTCTCCAGCCTCCCCCTTCCAACTTCCTCCACCCAGACCCAATCCTCTGTACCCCAGCCTGTCACAAGCACACCATCAGACAAGCATGCATACACCTCAACACACAAAGTAGCTCAGGCAAACATAGGCACCACACAACCCACAGGCACACACACAAGCATCACACACATGCAGACACAGCAACATCCACTGCCTCCACTGTGTCCCCCTCCTCGTCATCTGCCTCCTCCCTCCCAGTGTCGTCTACACTCTCACCTGCATGCACTACATCTACAGGCAGCAGGACTCACACCAGAACACCCAGCACCATACCCCGCTCACCTGCACTCACCACCTCCACTCCCATTTACACGTCCCCTGTGTCCTCTCCCAGTGTGTCTGTGACGCCCCCTCACAAAGTACACAAACACAGGCACCCACACACCCAACATCCATCCACCTCACGACAGCCTCCAGTACCTGCCCACAAAACACCTAAAGTGACACCTCCTACAACCACCTCCTCTTCCTCCACTCCCAGACCCCCTTCAACTACCCATCCCAGTGTTCATCAGAAACTGTCCCTCTGCAAAGTTGACCTTTTTGCCCCCACCCCCACCCCTCCAATTCATCAGTCCCGTCGTAGCGCCTCAGCCAAAAAGCCTCCAGTACCAGTGGTGCGTGTTCAAGGTGTGTGGAGTGCACCGGCCACCAGGGCAGGCAGTGAGACACAGAGCCAAGGCACTGCCAGTCCACCCCCTGTAAAGGCTCTGAAGTTGGAAAGTGGCCGACGGGACCGGGTGAAGACTCCTGGAGGCAAAATAACTCACAGGGGTCCCAGGGGGATTGCAGAGTCCGCTGTGACTCCTCCAAAGGTGGGGAAGGGCCAGAAGAAGTCTGCACAGCCTGGTGTGAGCATCACGGCGGAGAAGGGCGACATCCTTCCCGGCGGCCAGGACGCCACCGCCAGCACCGTCGTAACTGGTAAGGAGACCACCGCCATAGGCATTGCCCAGGAGGGCCCAAGTATCGTCACTGGTCAGGAGACCACCGCCAGAGTCATTGCCCAGGAGGGCACAAGTATCGTCACTGGTCAGGAGACCACCGCCATAGGCATTGCCCAGGATGGCCCAAGTTTAGTCACTGGTCAGGAGACCACCACCAGAGTCATTGCCCAGGAGGGCACAAGTATCGTCACTGGTCAGGACACCACCGCCATAGGCATTGCCCAGGAGGGCCCAAGTATCGTCACTGGTCAGGAGAGCACCGCCATAGGCATTGCCCAGGAGGGCCCAAGTATCGTCACTGGTCAGGAGACCACCGCCAGAGTCATTGCCCAGGAGGGCCCAAGTATCGTCACTGGTCAGGAGACCACCGCCAAAGTCATTGCCCAGGAGGGCCCCGGCAGCCACAGCCCCGCTGGGCAATGAGGGACCGTCATGCCACACACCAATGCCCAGTCCAGAGACTGCAATGGCAAAGCACCGCTGAACAGTCCAGAGACAACCATGGCCAAGCACCGCTGAACAGTCCAGAGACGACATGGCAAAGCACCGCTGAACAGTCCAGAGACCGCCATGGCGAAGCACCGCTGAACAGGGCAAGCACCACTGAACAGTCCAGAGACCGCCATGGCAAAGCACCGCTGAACAGTCCAGAGACCACCATGGCAAAGCACCGATGAACAGTCCAGAGACGCCATGGCAAAGCACCGCTGAACAGTCCAGAGACCGCCGTAGCGAAGCACCGCTGAACAGGGCAAGCACCGCTGAACAGTCCAGAGACCGCCATGGCAAAGCACCGCTGAACAGTCCAGAGACCGCCATGGCAAAGCACCGCTGAACAGTCTAGAGACCGCCATGGCAAACACCGCTGAACAGGGCAAGCGCCGCTGAACAGTCCAGAGACCGCCATGGCAAAGCACCGCTGAGCAGTCCAGAGACCGCCATGGCGAAGCACCGCTGAACAGGGCAAGCACCGCTGAACGGTCCAGAGACCGCCATGGCAAAGCACCGCTGAACAGTCCAGAGACCGCCATGGCAAAGCACGGCTGAACAGGGCAAGCACCGCTGAACAGGGCAAGCATCGCTGAACAGTCCAGAGACCGCAATGGCGTAGCACCGCTGAACAGGGCATGCACCACTGAAGAAGGAAAAGACCGCCATATCAAGCATCTTTATCCCATGTGCAGCTGGGACAGTGACGGGACAGGAACTGTCACGGGGAGACCAATCCAGTCTGGGCACCATTCCCCCTCCAGAACCAGTGGATAGATCCATCCACTACCTCTGTCCTTCACAGGATGAAGCACTCTGGGCACCAGTCCCCCTCCAGAACCAGTGGAGACATGCATCCACTACCTCTGTCCTTCACAGGATGAAGCACTCTGGGCACCAGTCCCCCTCCAGAACCAGTGGAGACATGCATCCACTACCTCTGTCCTTCACAGGATGAAGCACTCTGGGCACCAGTCCCCTATCTACTACCTCTGTCCTTCACAGGATGAAGCACTCTGGGCACCAGTCCCCCTCCAGAACCAGTGGAGGCTGTTATCTACTTGTGAGACTGTGGCTTTGCACTCCCCAGGATTGAACAGTGGGCAAACCACCCACTGTAGAGACTTGTGAGACTGTGGCTTTGCACTCCCCAGGAGTGAACAGTGGGCAAACCACCCACTGTAGAGACTTGTGAGACTGTGGCTTTGCACTCCCCAGAATACATCAATGGGCATGGAGCCCCGTCGTGGATGTGGCGTGGTGCTGTAATCCGGCTGAGGTGCCCCTCCTTCCCTTCCCCCTGAGGTGCCTGTTGTTCTTCTCTCTGATGCCCCAGCAGTGTTCTCTCCGTTTGTGGACAGGTATCTTGTGTGGGCCTCGCCCATGCATTTTTGGCCTAGTGGTACACGGACATTGAGATGTGCATATCTGCACTACTTCTCTAAATGTATACACCTTTGTATGAGTTTATATATATCTGTATATAATTGACACATGTATATTGATACATTACAATGTTTGAACTGATTTCGTTTTGTCCTTGCATTCTTCCGGGGGGGTTGTGGGTTGTTACTGTGATGTTTGTAAATACATTGGTGTGTGTGTTGTAATATGCGAGGGTGGGGGTGGTGGTGTTTCATGTGTGTCCCCCTGACTTTTGCCTCCCCCTCCCCTATGTCGTAGGTGCAGTACTCACCGTTGTCTTCACCGGCGTTGGTCTTCGTAGATGAGTAGGAAGAGAAGGGCAGGTAGGATTTGTAATTCCGGCTTCATGGTGTCCTCCTTCCTCGTGGGATGTGGTAAGGTGAGCGTTTTCCCATTGCACAAACTGTTTCCGCCGTGTTTTTATCCATGGTGAATCCGCCCCGGAAAAGGTGGCGGATTGGCGGGTTGTGATACTATGGGCGGTACATTGTCTTCTGCCTGTCTGTTGGCGGTGACCGCCGCGCTGCTGGTCTGTACCGCCGTGGCGGGCGGAGTGTTAAAATGGCTGTCTTTGTTGGAGGTTTCCGCCACGGTTATGATTCCCTTTTTTTGGCCGCCGGCCTGTTTGCGGTATTACCGCACCTTTAACACCGTCCGCCAGGGTTGTAATGACCCCTTTCTAACCTGGTGTGGAATCTTTTTGAGTGATGTTTTCACTGTTTTACTGTTTGAAGTGTTGCACAAATACTTTAACCAAAACAATTGAGTATCAGCCTGCTAATAGGCCAAGACCTTTACACCTAAATAGTTTGGTGTCTAGGATTTTTAACTGGTTCTGTGCCGGGGACGTAATGGTTACGTCCCACTACACAGTGCTCCTGTGCCGAGGATGTAACCATTACGTCCCGGCACCGGAGCTCGGAGGGAGCGCTAGCGCTGCCTCCGTGGGCTTTCCCCCATCCCCCCATGGTAGGGCTGGAAGGGGAATCGCTTCCCCTCCCTAGCCCCCCGCAGTGATGTCTAATGATGCCAGTGCGCGATCGTGCGCTGACCTCATCAGAGGCCGCTTCCCATCGCGCTGGAACCTGAGCGCCAGGGATCTTTTTTTTTTTCTTTGTTTTTTAGAGGTGGTGAGCGACCCCTTAAGCAAGGGTCACTCCCCTACGAGGCAAATTATATTTAGGCAATTTCTGTCCCCCTTGGGGGCAGATCGGCCTATTTTTATTAGGCCAATCTGACCCCAATGAGGGCAGAAACCACTAGACACTAGGGATTTTTTTTTTTTTACAGATGGGGAGCGACTCCTTAGGCAAGGGTCGCTCCCCTGGGGGCAAATTGTATTTAGGCCATTTCTGCCCCACTTGGGGGCAGATCGGCCTATTTTTATTAGGCCAATCGGCTCTCAAAGGGGGCAGAAACCACTAGACACCAGGGAATTATTATTATTATTTTTTTTTTTATACTTGCGCATAAGGGGAGCGGCCCCTTGGGAAGGGCCGCTCCCCAGGGGGCAAAATATTTTTAGGCCTTTTCTTCCCCCCCGGGGGCAGATCAGCCTATTATAATTAGGCCGATCTGCCCCCAGGGGGCAGAAACCCTAGACACCAGGGATATATTTTTGTTTATGTTTACTTTTGTTTTTTATATATGGGGAGCGACCCCTTAGGCAAGGGTCGCTCCCATGGGGGGGGCAAATTGTATTTAGACCATTTCTGCCCCCCTTGGGGGCAGATCGGCCTATTTTTGTTAGGCGAATCTGCCCCCAAGGGGCGCAGAAACAACTAGACTCCAGGGATTTTCATTTGTTTACACCAATTTCACACAAGGGGAATGACCTCTTAGTCAAGGGTCGTTCTCCTGCGGGGCAAATTTATTTTAGGCCATTTACTAGGCACCGGGGATTTTTTTGGGGCGCCAATTTCACGTAAGGAAAGCGATCCCTTAGGCAAAGGTCGCTCCCCTGGGCAGAGCAAATTTATTTTAATTTATTTTAGGCCATTCTGCTCCTCTTGACGGCAGATCAGCCTATTTCTATTTAGCCGATGTGCCCCGGGGGGGGCAGAAAACACTTAGGCACCAGGGATTTGTGTATGTGTATGTGTGTGTTTTGTTAGGGGGGCAGCCCTTGGGCAAGGGTCGCTCCCCATGGGGGCACATTACTGTTGGCCATATCTGCCCCCACCAGAGACCAGGGAAGATTTATTTTTCAAAATAAGAGGGTGGGGGTATGGCCCATACCCCCACCCCAAATAAATGGGGCCAAAGTTGTTCTGCCCACCAGTAAGCAGATGGGGCAATTACCCCTGATCCACACCCCGGGGGGGCAGAAAGTCTACTAGATACCAGGGTATTTAAAAAATAGTGGGATTGTGGCTACCCCAACTAAAGGGGGTAACAGTCTTTCAGCTCTCTCCCACACACTAAAACATCTTATCCCACGGCAAGCAAGAAGACATTTGATTATTTGGGGTTTTGGTTTTACATTTGGGCCATGAGAGCTTGGCTAACTCTCAAAATCATCCCACTTGAAATGGTGAGAGCTGCATTTTATGGACTTTGGGACGCTGCCATGTAGAAAAATCCACAAGACTGAGACACATCTGAAAACTAAACATTTGGGTGATTCTAGGGTGGTGTGCTTCACATGCACCCCACACCATTTTCTTACCCACAATGCCCTGCAAACCTCTAACTTTGCTGGAATTCACACATTTTTCCCACATTTTTGTGATGGAACCTCCCGGAATCTGCAGGAATCCACAAAATTCCTACCACCCAGCATTGTCTCATCCATACCGATAAAAATTCTGCTGCACTTGTCAGCCTAAAAATGTTTCTTTTCAAACTGCCCTTTTGGACCCGCTTTGGTTCCCCCTCAATTTCGACATGTTTTTGGCTCTTCCCACTCACACAAGTGAGGTTTCATTTTTACCGGGAGACTGAGGGGAACGTTCGGTGGTAGGATTTTTGTCCTGGTGCAGTGATCTCACACAGAAATGTGGTAATAATTAGATTTTTTAGCTAAATTTAAGGTTTGCTAAGGATCCTGGGTAAGAAAATATTGGGGGGATCCACGCAATTCACACCTACCTGGACTCCCTCGGGTGTCTAGTTTTCAGAAATGCTTGGGTTTGGCAGGTTTCCCTAGATGGCTACTAAGCCCAGGACCAAAAACGCAGGTGCCCCTGCAAAAAACGATACTTTTGTATTTGATAATTTTGATGTTTCTAGATAGTGTTTTGGGGCATTTCCTTTCGCGGGCAGTAGGCCTACCCACACAAGTGAGGTACCACTTTTATCGGGAGACTTGGGGAAACGCTGGGTGGGAGGAAATTTGTTGCTCCTCTCAGATTCCAGAACCTTCTGTCACCAAAATGTGAGGTAAAAGTGTTTTTTGCCAAATTTTGAGGTTTGCAAAGGATTCTGGGTAACAGAACCTGGTGAGAGCCACGCAAGTCACCCCTTCTTGGATTTCCCTAGGTATCTAGTTTTAAAAAATGCACAGGTTTGGTAGGTTTTCCTAGGTGCCGGCTGAGCTAGAGGCCAAAATCCACAGCTAGGCACTTTGCAAAAAACAGCTCTGTTCTGATGGATACAACTACCTGTGGATTCCTCACCTATTGAATACTCCCATTGCGCCAGTATCCGATGGAAATCTTCTTCCTAGCTTCTGCACGTCGACGAGGACGTCACAATTGCCCACGTGACGCCGTCTGACGTCATACAGGCAATAAGAGGTCCTCGCCGACGTGCCAACGTCAGTTCCCTTTTTTCCGTGCCATTCGAACGACGGTTATCTTCTAGGGAGCTACTGTTACTACTCGACGTAGTTACAGTTATTTTTGCTGTTTTCTCTTTGAGACAGTTTACAATGTTGCAAAGAAAGTCTGGATTCAAGCCCTGCAACGAGTGCGGTGGCAAAATGTCAGTTACGGACCCACATTCTGACTGTTTGTGGTGTCTTAGTTCCGACCACGACGTTGACAAATGTGACTCTTGTCAACGGATGAATCCAAAGGCCTTAAAGGAGCGTGAGGCCAAGCTCTTTTTGGCGAAGTCAAAGAAAAAGGAGAAAAGACATCACCGCAAGTCGTCTTCACCGAAGTCGCATCGGCGTCATCGGGACTCCCGGCGTCGTAGAGAATCTCGACGCCGGTCGAGTAGGGAGAGATCGCGATCGAGGTCACCTTTGACTCGACGTCGGAAGACTTGGGAAGTTAGTCCCACCATCTCTCCCCAACCGTAGACGCCGTTAGCATCTCCGACATCTCCGACTTCGCCGACGTTGTCTGTGAATCCTCCTTCTGTGTTCGAGGTTCCTCGGCGTCAAGAGTTTTCTCCGGCTTTGTAGACATCGGAACCGGCGTCGATGTCGCCTCCAACCCAGGCTCCTCAGTACCCGGCTTTCCCGGCCCCTGGAGCCGATAGTTTCGCATTCTTGAATGCGATGTTCTCCATCTTTCAACAGATGGCTCCAGGTGGTAGACCGGCTGGTCCATCGGGCCCTTTGGCCTTCAATATGGGTGCTCCGTTACGACCGGCACCCTTTATGCCCTTTCTTCCCTTGGGAAATGTGGGCTCGGCGCTGACGTTGGAGCCTATGGTGTCAGCATCTCAACCAACAACGCCGAGTAGACCTGTGGTTCCGGCATCGGAACAGTCTTCTGTCCGCCCCTCTCCTCGTTCGGCGCTGAAGAAATCCATGGCGCCGTTGGATCCGGCGTCTGATGGACCCGAGGAGTGGCATCATGCTTCGACTTCTGCTGAAGCCATGTCGACGCCGAGGATAGAGGAGAGATTACATTCGAGGAAGCTTGCTCTTCGCCTCCTTGAGGAACAGGAATATCGGAGACAGACATTGGAGGAAGGAGAGATTGAGGAATCTCGAGAGGATCTCCATGGCTTGGACACGGCTAGTGGTCTGGACACCTCTTCAGAATGGTACTTGTCATCACCTGGAGAGTATATGGAGGAGGCTGCAACATTTCATTCAGTCATCAGAAAGGCAGCTGACTTTTTAGACCTCCCTTTGCCGGTGTCTAAGCCAAACATTTTAACGGAAGTGTTACATCCTGCCTCAACAACTGCAGAGCCACTTCTGCCTTTTAATGAGGCTTTGTTGGATCCCATCATGGAAATCTGGAAGAAGCCAGTGTCATCTTCGGCGGTGAATAGATCTGTGGCTCGAAGATATAGGGTGGCTCCTGCTGACCCAGGCGTCCTCTCAAGGCACCCAACTCCTGAAAGCCTAGTGGTTCAGGCTTCATGCTCAGCCCGGTCTGCCCCAGGACCATTTCCAGCTGTGCCCTCAGATAGAGACTCTAAAAAAATGGACATGGCATCAAAGAAGACATTTTCGTCATGTAGCATGGCTTTGAAATCCACTAATGCTACCTGTATTTTAGGGAGATACATTTACGGCCTGATGGACGAAATAAAGTCGACTCATACTGAGGTGCCCCAAGAAATAATGAGCCTGGTTTCTGATGCTCAAGCAGCGGCAACCCAAGTTATTCAATCTGGGTTAGATACGACTGACTCTGTTGCCAGGGCTATGGGTACTGCTGTAGCTTCAAGAAGGCAAGCCTGGCTTCGTAGCTCTGGATTCTCTTCTGATGTACAGTCGACCCTCTTGGACCTTCCTTTCGATGGCGATAAACTTTTCGGTTCCAAGGCTGACTCAGCTCTAGAGAGGTTCAAGGAGAGTAGAGCCACTGCCAAGTCTTTAGGCTTGCAAGACTCTTCTTCTGCTTCCTCCAGACTTTTTAGGAGGTTTCGAGGATTTGGTTGTGGTTCCTCATCCTCCTCCTTTCGAGGGAGATTCCAGCATCAGCCCGCCTCTGCTCTCTCCTATAGATCTTACAGAGGGAGGGGTAGGGTCCGGACCAGAGGAGCCACCCAGCAGCACTCTGCCTCTTCCTCTGGAGAGGTGCAGCATGGGAAGCAGCCTTAGACTTCCACCAATTCCTTCTCACGCCACTCCTGGAGGTGGGAGGCTATTGAACTTCCACCACAAGTGGGAGGTTATAACATCAGACTCCTGGGTCACCAGCATTGTGGGGAAAGGCTATGCCCTTCCCTT
This sequence comes from Pleurodeles waltl, assembly GCF_031143425.1. Taxonomy (NCBI): domain Eukaryota; kingdom Metazoa; phylum Chordata; class Amphibia; order Caudata; family Salamandridae; genus Pleurodeles; species Pleurodeles waltl. The sequence continues at coordinate 754,460,545 of NC_090449.1, read as the reverse complement.
TCGGAAGTTTCCACCCCCCATCCCACCCCGCCCTTCCTACTGTTCAAAAGAGCATCTCCTGTTGCTAGAACAGGAAGTTCAAGTCCTCCTTTCAAAGGGTGCAGTGGAGTTGGTTCCAGAGCAGGAGAGGGGTCAGGGTTGTTACTCAAGATACTTCCTGATCCCAAGAAGGATGGTCGGTTGAGGCCAATCCTGGACCTGAGGATCTTGAATTGGTTCCTCAAACAGGAGAAGTTCAAGTTGCTGACCCTAGCTCAGGTGCTTTTGGCGCTGAACGATGGAGATTGGATGGTGTCTGTCGACTTGCAGGATGCTTACTTTCATATCCCGATACTCAGGTCGCACAGGAAGTATCTCCGGTTTGTGGTGGGGTCGCAGCACCATCAAGTTTGCGGTCCTCCCGTTTGGTCTTACTTCAGCACCTCGAGTCTTCACAAAGGTGATGTCGTGGTTGCGGCAGAGCTCAGAAGGAAGGGGATAGCAGTATTTCCTTACCTGGACGACTGGTTGATCAAAGCCAAGCCTCCGGAGCTCGTGTTACATCACCTACAGTTGGCAACCCAATTGTTGTTCGACCTGGGTTTTTCAGTGAATGTGCCCAAATCTCACCTAGAGCCCTCTCAGCACCTTCTGTTCAAAGGGGCAGTTCTTGATACAACATTGAATCGAGCCTTTCCTCCGCCTCAGCGGATCCAGGACATTCAGGCGTTGGTTCCAATGTTTCAAAGTGGAGCGGTCGTTCCAGTCCTCAGGGTCCTACGTCTGCTCGGTCTGTTCGCTTCGTGCATTCTGTTGGTCACTCATGCTCGCTGGCACATGAGGGCTCTTCAGTGGTGCCTCCGGAAGCAGTGGTCTCAACACAAAGGGGATCTCGAAGGATCGGTAAAGATCTCCGGGGACGCTGCTGCGGATTTAAAATGGTGGATTGCGGACGGCAATCTTGCCCAAGGAAGGCCGTTCTCGCAACCTCCGCCGGTGACCACAGTAATAACGGATGCTTCCACTCTAGGGTGGGGAGCTCATCTGGGGGACCTGGAGATCAAGGGTCTTTGGTCTCCAGTAGAACAGATGTTTCATATAAATCTGTTGGAGTTGCGGGCTGTACGTCTTGCACTCAAGGCCTTCCTCCCATTCCTTCGCGGTCAGTCAGTTCAGGTCCTGACGGACAATACTACCGCGATGTGGTATATAAACAAACAGGGAGGTGTAGGGTTGTATCTTCTCTGCAGAGAAGCTCTACGGCTTTGGTCCTGGACAAAGGACCATCAGATTTGTTTGGTAGCAAATCATCTGGCCGGAGTCTTGAACGTGCGTGCGGACAGTCTCAGTCGTCATTTCTCGACCGATCACGAGTGGCGTCTCCATCCGGATCAAGTCCGTCTAATCTTCCAGATGTGGGGGTTTCCTCGGATAGATCTGTTTGCCACCCGGGAGAACTCGCACTGCCTGTTATTCTGCAGCCTCCAGTATCCGGTACAAGGAGCGTTGGGGGACGCGTTTCAGATGACCTGGTGCGACCAGTTGCTTTACGCGTTTCCCCCCATACCCTTGATTCCGCGAGTTTTGAGGAAAATTCGCCAAGACTCGGCCCAAGTCATCTTAATAGCTCCGGATTGGCCAAGGAGGGTATGGTACACAGACCTTCTCCAACTCTCGCTATGCCCTCCGCTCCCTCTCCCTCTCAGGGCAGACCTCCTCTCGCAGTCACAGGGGCAGATTTTACACCCCCACCTTCAGAGCCTGCATCTTCATGCCTGGAGATTGAACGGGGCAACCTGAGTTCCTTTTCTCTCCCGCCTGACGTAGTGGATGTTATTCTATCGGCCAGGCGACACTCCACTAAATCTATCTACGTTAGTAGGTGGGCTAAATTTGTGAATTGGTGTAGAGAGAGGCAAATTGATCCCTTACGTGCCCACTTATTGGATATCTTGTCTTTTGCTTTGTCTCTGGCACAGAGGGGTTGTGCAGTGGCTACAGTCAAGGGATATTTATCCGCCCTGTCAGCCTTTCTATGTCTTCCAGACCAGCCTTCTCTATTCAAATCCCCTATAGTACTTAGATTTTTAAAAGGTCTCATTAACAAATTTCCTCCCACTCCTTTCATTATGCCTCAGTGGGATCTAAACCTAGTATTGTCTTTTCTTATGGGTTCACTGTTTGAGCCTATGCATTCTTGCCCTTTAAGGTTATTAGTCTTAAAGACTGTTTTCCTTGTTGCAATTACTTCCGCAAGAAGAGTGAGTGAGCTGCAGGCTCTATCTGTTAAACCCCTTACACATCTTTTGATGGGGATAAGGTGGTGTTGAGGACCAAGGCTGCTTTCATACCGAAGGTTGTTTCACCCTTTCATATGGCCCAAACGATTACTCTTTCCTCGTTTTATCCTCCGCCTCATCCTTCGAAAGAAGAAGAAAGACTACACTGCTTAGACCCGAGGAGAGCGCTAAACTTTTATGTGGACAGAATGAAGGATTTCAGGTTGGAGGATCAGCTCTTCATCGGATACGTGGGAAAGAGTAGAGGAAGGGCAGTCCACAAGTCGTCATTTCTCGACCGATCACGAGCGGCGTATCCATCCGGATCAAGTCCGTCTAATCTTCCAGATGTGGGGGTTTCCTCAGATAGATCTGTTTGCCACCCGGGAGAACTCGCACTGCCTGGTATTCTGCAGCCTCCAGTATCCGGTACAAGGAGCATTGGGGGGCGCGTTTCAGATGACCTGGTGCGACCAGTTGCTTTACGCGTTTCCCCCCATACCCTTGATTCCTCGAGTTTTGAGGAAAATTCGCCAAGACTCGGCCCAAGTCATCTTAATAGCTCCGGATTGGCCAAGGAGGGTATGGTACACAGACCTTCTCCAACTCTCGCTATGCCCTCCGCTCCCTCTCCCTCTCAGGGCAGACCTCCTCTCGCAGTCGCAGGGGCAGATTTTACACCCCCACCTTCAGAGCCTGCATCTTCATGCCTGGAGATTGAACGGGGCAACCTGAGTTCCTTTTCTCTCCCGCCTGACGTAGTGGATGTTATTCTATCGGCCAGGCGACACTCCACTAAATCTATCTACGCTAGTAGGTGGGCTAAATTTGTGAATTGGTGTGGAGAGAGGCAAATTGATCCCTTACGTGCCCACTTATTGGATATCTTGTCTTTTGCTTTGTCTCTGGCACAGAGGGGTTGTGCAGTGGCTACAGTCAAGGGATATTTATCCGCCCTGTCAGCCTTTCTATGTCTTCCAGACCAGCCTTCTCTATTCAAATCCCCTATAGTACTTAGATTTTTAAAAGGTCTCATTAACAAATTTCCTCCCACTCCTTTCATTATGCCTCAGTGGGATCTAAACCTAGTATTGTCTTTTCTTATGGGTTCACTGTTTGAGCCTATGCATTCTTGCCCTTTAAGGTTATTAGTCTTAAAGACTGTTTTCCTTGTTGCAATTACTTCCGCAAGAAGAGTGAGTGAGCTGCAGGCTCTATCTGTTAAACCCCCTTACACATCTTTTGATGGGGATAAGGTGGTTTTGAGGACCAAGGCTGCTTTCATACCGAAGGTTGTTTCACCCTTTCATATGGCCCAAACGATTACTCTTTCCTCGTTTTATCCTCCGCCTCATCCTTCGAAAGAAGAAGAAAGACTACACTGCTTAGACCCGAGGAGAGCGCTAAGCTTTTATGTGGACAGAACGAAGGATTTCAGGTTGGAGGATCAGCTCTTCATCGGATACGTGGGAAAGAGTAGAGGAAGGGCAGTCCACAAGAGAACACTCTCCAGGTGGGTCATTCTTTGCATTAAAATGTGTTACTCTTTAGCAAAGAAGGCACCCCCAATGGTATAATGGCTCATTCGACCAGAGCTAAGTCAGCCTCTTCGGCCTTGGCCAGGGGTGTTCCTGTGGTCGACATCTGCAAGGCCACAACTTGGTCATCCCTCCACACTTTTGTGAAGCATTACTGCTTGGATTCTGAGGTTAGGAGGGAAGGCCATTTTGCACGGTCAGTGCTGCAGGATTTCTTGGTTTGACCATTCAGGCACCCTCCACCGAGTGCGGTACTGCTTTGGGACTCTATTCAATAGGTGAGGAATCGACAGGTAGTTGTCTCCATCTGAAGAACGAGTTACTTACCTTCGGTAACAACTTTTCTGGTGGATACATTAGCTACCTGTGGATTCCTCACGGTCCCAACCGCCTCCCCATTGCCCGTCTGGTCTAACCAAGTTGTTCTTGGATGTGCTCCTCTTGGTTCTTGGGGGCTTGTACATATACTGTATATATTTATTTATGTATTTATTTAAAAAAAAAAAAAAAGGATCTTGAATTTTTGGAATGATGTGTTTATCTTTGATATTATTAAACATTGTTATTTGATTGTTTGTCTCAATGGCCTATTAGTCTCAGGCACGTAAAAAATGTTGGTACTGACGTCGGCACGTCGGCGAGAACCTCTTATTGCCTGTATGATGTCAGACGGCGTCGCGTGGGCAATTGTGACGTCCTCGTCGACGTGCAGAAGCTAGGAAGAAGATTTCCATTGGGTGCTGGCACAATGGGAGTATTCAATAGGTGAGGAATCCACAGGTAGCTAATGTATCCACCAGAAAAGTTGTTACCGAAGGTAAGTAACTCGTTCTTTTCTTTGGGAAAATGTGATGTGTCCACCTTGTGTTTTGGGGCATTTCCTGTTGCGGGCTCTAGGCCTACCTACACAAGTGAGGTACAATTTTTATCGGGAGACTTGGGGGAACGCTGGGTGGAAGGACATCTGTGGCTCCTCTCGGATTCCAGAACTTTCTGTCACTGAAATGTGAGGGAAAAGTGTTTTTTGGGCCACATTTTGAGGTTTGCAAAGGATTCTGGGTAACAGAACCTGGTGAGAGCCCCACAAGTCACCCCATCTTTGATTCCCCTAGGTGTCTAGTTTTAAAAAATGAGCAGGTTTGGTAGGTTTCCCTAGGTTCCGGCTGAGCTAGAGGCCATAATCTAGAGCTAGGCACTTCACAAAAAACACATCAGATTTCAATGTAAAAATGTGATGTGTCCATGTTGCATTTCCTGTTGCGAGCATTAGGCCTACTCACACAAGTGAGGTACCCTTTTTATCGGGAGACTTGTGGGAACACAGAATAGCAAAACAAGTGTTATTGCCCCTTGTCTTTCTCTACACGTTTTCCTTCCAAATGTAAGACAGTGTGTAAAAAATATGTCTATTTGAGAAATGCCCTGTAATTCACATGCTAGTATTGGTTCCCCCGAAATTCAGAGATAAGCAAATAACCACTGCTTCTCAACACCTTATCTTGTGCCCATTTTGGAAATACAAAGGTTTTCTTGATACCTATTTTTCACTCTTTATATTTCAACAAATGAATTGCTGTATACCCTGTACAGAATGAAAACCCATTGCAAGGTGCAGCTCATTTATTGGCTCTGGGTACCTAGGGTTCTTGATTAACCTACAAGCCCTATATATCCCTGCAACTAGAAGAGTCCAGCAGATGTAACAGTATATTGCTTTCAAAAATCCAACATCACCGGAAAAAGTTACAGAGTAAAACATGGAGAAAAATGGCTGTTTTTTTCACCTCAATTTCAATATTTTTTTATTTCAGCTGTTATTTTCTGTAGGAAACCCTTATAGGGTCTACAGAAATGACCCTTTGCTGAATTCAGAAATTTGTCTACTTTTCAGAAATGTTTAGCCTCCTGGGATCCAGCATTAGTTTCACACCCATTTCTGTCACTAACTGGAAGGAGGCTGAAAGCAGAAAAATAGTAAAAATGGGGTATGTCCCAGTAAAATACCAAAATTGTGTTGAAAATGTGGTTTTCTGATTGAAGTCTGCCTGTTTCTGAAAGCTGGGGGGATGGTGATTTTAGTGCTGCAAACCCTTTGTTGATCCCATTTTCAGGGGAAAAAACACAAGCCTTCTTCTGCAGCCCTTTTTCCCCATTTAAAAAAAACAAAAAACTTTTTGCTGTATTTTGGCTAATTTCTTGGTCTTCTTCAGGGGAACCCACAAACTCTGGGTACCTCTAGAATCCCTAGAATGTTGAAAAAAAAGGACGCAAATTTGGTGTGGATAGCTTATGTGGACAAAAACGCAATGAGGGCCTAAGCACAAACTGACCCAAATAGCCAAAAAAAGGGTTAGCACAGGAGGGGAAAAGGCCTGGCCGCGAAGGGGTTAAGGAAAAAGGAAATGTGCTTTTTACAAATAACCCTCACTCACTCTAATAGGACATGCTTCATCATCGGGTTCATCCTGGCTGCTAAAAGTCAGGATGGGCTCAACCAAATTCTAAGGGGCACTTTGTATATATACACACCCAGGGTTACCGGAGATAAATATTAACAAGCATTTGCAATGCAGTGGGTCTCGCATCTGCACGAGTTAGAGCTATTAGCGTTGTAAACTCCTTACCAGACTTTTCTTGCCACATAAATTGAAAATGAAAAGTTAACCAGTTTCACGTAAGGGAGCCGAATCACAGTGCCATGGCCGCCATGGGCATCAGCGTGAAGAAACACACAAAAAGAAAAAAAGTTTGCTCGCAGTAAAGCTAATCGGCAAAAGTGCAGTTAGCCATGTAACAGGGCCGATGGCCAAGGCGGTAACAAAACCTCCCCAAGGAGGGACAAAGGTAAACCATTTACCAATGTCATCAAAGGATTTTTTGAAGGGCAAGCCCACGAACAAGTGGTAGTGATGGGTGTGAGGTGGGCGTTGTTAAAAGCCCAGATACATACCAACACGTCGGAAAAGCAGAGTTTGCGCGTTGCAATGCTCGACCTAAAAATGACTCATCCACACTAAGGTTAGCGAGGTGGATGGCATGACTAAAACTATTTTTTTAAGTGATAATTATAAAGGTGGGCTACTGGAGTAATAAAATTGTCCTATGACTCTCAATTTAACATCAAAATGTTTCTGCCCTATTCTTACGGCCAACATTGGTCCTGGGCTATTTCTTTAACTGCTCAGTTCACCTTCTGTTTGTTCTTGTGTACGCTCTTTTTACAAAAATCTACTACTTGCTGTTTTAATAACTTATTAGGATTGCTTTTAAAATGCATGCATGAAGATTTACAGTTAAGACTATCAAGCTAAACACTATGGAGATTGACAAGGATATACATGCTAATGCCCAATTGTATGATGGTTCTAATAATGTCTGATAGAGTATTTTTAAAGACATTTGTTTGACTTTTTTCTTATGATCAGCTGACCAATTTAGAATGGATACATATGTATTTATGGTATTGTATTTATGTAACATTTTAAATGTGTGCCCTTATGGTTTTGTCATAAAACTGAATAAAGCTGGATGATGATGAACATTACCAGCAGCCGTGCAAAAAGCAGAGGAACTTCACTATTCACCTGATTACTATTTACCAGCCACCAGCTAAAGAGAAGAAATTATTCACTATTAGGTCAGCAGCCTTGAAGATAGCAGAGAAACTTGGGGCTTGATTAGAGTTTGAGTGTTAGAGTTTACTCTGTCCATCTTATTACGATTCCATTATATCCCATGGAACTTGTAATACAGCAGAGAGAATAACTGTCAGGTTTGTGACAGAGTAACCTGTCTGCCAAACTCTAAATCAGAGCCTTCACTATTTACAAGCCTGCTAGCTAAATAGAAGAGATTCTGCACTGCTTGACTGGTGTCCCTGCAAATAGCAGAAAAAAATGTACTATTTACCTGGACGCTTCCTAAATATTAGAGATTCTACATTGTTTGACCGGTGGCCTTGCAAATATTAGACAAACTTTACTATTTAACCGGCTGCTGGATAAATAGTAGGGATTCTGCACAAATACAACTGGTGGCCATGCAAGTAGCAGATAAAGTTCATTATTAATGCAGCTTCTGGATAAATAGTAGAGATTCTGCACTATTTGGCTGGCAGCCATGCAAATAACAAGGAGACTTCACTACTTGCCTGGCCACTGGCTGAATAGCAGAGGTTTTACCCTATTGGGCCATCAGTCAAGCAAACCTCACTCATTACCCAGCTGCTGGCAAACCAGCAGACGTACAATTTGGCCAGCAGCCATGCAAATTGCAAACAGAAATAATTATTTATGTGGCTGTCGGTTAAATAACAGAAATTGTATTTTATTTGACCAGAAGCCTAGCCAACACATTTCAATATGTACCCACCAGATGGCTAAATATTGTAGAAGAAATGATGAACTGTATTGCTGGTGGCCTTACAAATATCTTGAAAATAAACTTTATTATTTACCACGACTATTTAGCCAGTGGCTGGTTAATTAGTAGACAGAGTAAATAGCTTAACCGGTAGGCATGCAAATAGCAGAGGAACTTCACTAGTTACCTGGCTGCTGTCTAAAAAACACACATTTTATTATGCCTTATGCAGGTTTTAACAGGTACTTACACAAGGTAGAACTGCAAACAAGGATTAAACACAAGTGACATCCAGCTCTGTATGAAAGTTAGGGTCCTGATGTATTATTATTTAGTTTGTAAAAAGTGGTCGCAAATTATTCACATAATGTTTACGAACAGAAATCGGGTTGCAGAACGATATGTCTAACAAATGTTAGGCAGGAGCATCAATGGTTCACAACAGCAGTTGCAGTCAGAGACCATCAATAAATTCCTTTTCTGAATTGGAAAGGAGAGGAAGGAAACCCTTTTCATGAACCCTCCTATTTGCAGTTCGGAAACAATCGTAAAAGTGTTTTTACTAGTCAAAAGAACTTTCCAACCCAAAAAAAGGGGTCTGTACATAATGATCAGCACTTTCGTGGTTACAAAGCCTGTCATTTTGCGATAATAGGCACTTAGGCCCATATTTATACTCTGTTTGCGCCAGATTTGCGTTATTTTTTTTTACACAAATTCAGTGCAAACGTAACTCCATATTTATATTTTGATGCTAGACTCATCTAGCGTCAACAATATGGATTCAGCGTCATTTTAAGGATGCATGAAACAACCTAGCGTCAATGAGATGCAAGGTAAGCATTCCCATCCCAAAAATTACTCAAACACCTTAGCGCCATATTTATCCAACAGGGTAGAAAATGACGCACGGGTGAGAGGTGGACCCGAAAAATGACACTAAACCCGATTTGCGTCAAAATGTAATGCCTGGGTTAGGGCAGGCATTAAAATGAGGCAGACACACCACTACGTAATAAAAACACACACAAGCAACATCACAGCCCAACAGGACAACATGGAGGTGCTACTGATGCAGCTTGCAAGACGACACAGAGCACAGGACCAACAGCAGCAGCCACCCCAACGTGGCCCCCATAGGCAACACAGAAGGCAGGAGAGGGTCTTCCGGAACAGGATAACCCTCCATGGCCTCAGGGAACAGGAAATCATCTGGCGGTATAGACTCAACTGGGAAGCCATACAGAAGCTGCTGCGCCAAATTGAGCTGCAAATAACAGCCAGCCTGCAGACACCACACAATATACCACCGGTGACCAAGCTGCTAGCTGTCCTGTGTAGGAGGCTGGCCTGGCTTGTAGTTGGTACCAGAGGTACTTACACCTTGTGCCAGGTCCCGTTATCCCTTATTAGTGTAGAAGAGGTGTTTCTAGCAGCTTAGGCTGATAGAAGGTAGCTATGGCAAAGCAGCTTAGGCTGAACTAGGAAGCATGTAAAGCTCCTACTATACCACTGGTGTCATATGCACAATATCATAAGAAAAAAACAATACACAGAAGTACTAAAAATAAAGGCACTTTATTTTTATGACAATATGCCAAAAGTATCTCAGTGAGTACCCTCAGTATGAGTATAAGTTATATACACAAGATATATGTACACAAACCAAAATTAGGTAAGTAATAGTAAGAAAAGTAATGCAAGCAGTGTAGAATTACAGTAGATTGCAATAGAAGCACAAAGGTATAGGGGCAACACAAACCATATACTCCAAAAGTGTAATGCGAACCACAAATGGACCCCAAACCTATGTGACCTTGTAGAGGGTCACTGGGACTGTAAGAAAACAGTGAGGGTTAGAAAAATAGCCCACCCCAAGACCTTGAAAAGTAGGTGTAAAGTGCACCTACTACCCCCAGAGAGCACAGAAGTCGTGAAAGAGTTTCTGCAGGAAGAACAAACACCAGCAATGCAACAACAGTGGATTTCCGGACCTGAGTACCTGTAAGACAAGGGGACCAAGTCCAATAGTCGTGACAGTGTCGAGAGTGGGCAGGAGCCCAGGAAATGCCAGCTGAGGGTGCAAGGACGCTGCCACCTGTTGGAAGAAGCTTGGAGTTCTGCAAGAAAGAAGAGGACTAGTGTGAATACTTGGTGATTTCCTTTGTGTTGGCCGGGATAAAGGCTGTAGCGGAGGAAGGTTGTAACATGCGTAACCTGTTGATATGCCAAGGGGTCCGTTTGTGTTAATGTATGTTTTTGTACTTTTCAAATTTAATAAATAAATATAAAAAATAAAAAAAAGAAGAGGACTAGGAACTTCTCCTTTGGAGGATGGATGTCCCACGTTGCGATGAAGCTTGCAGAGGTGTTCCCACGCAGAAAGACTGCAAACAAGCCTTGCTAGCTGCAAGGGTCGCGGTACAGATTTTTGGGTGCTGCTGTGGCCCAGGAGGGACCAGGATGTCGCCACTTGGAGGAGGAGACAGAGGGGGCGCCAAGCAAGTCAGGGAGCCCTCACAGGAGCACGCAGCACCCGCAGAAGTACCTGAACAGGCACTTGGAAGAAGAGTGAACCGGAGTCCACGCGAAGTCACAAAAGGGAGTCCCACGACGCCAGAGGACAACTCAGAAGGTTGTGCACTACAGGTTAGAGTTTCGGGGACACAGACTTGGCTGTGCACGAAGGAAATCCTGGAAGAGTGCACCGGAGCAGCTGCAAATCACGCGGTACCCAGCAATACAGTCTAGCGTGGGGAGGCAAGGACTTACCTCCACCAAACTTGGACTGAAGAGTCACTGGACTGTGGGAGTCACTTGGACAGAGTTGCTGAGTTCCAGGGACCACATCGTGCTGAGAGGGGACCCAGAGGACCAGTGATGCAGTCTTTTGGTGCCTGCGGTTGCAGGGGGAAGATTCCGTCGACCCATGGGAGATTTCTTCAGAGCTCCTGGTGCAGGGAGGAGGAAGGCTACCCCAGAGCATGCACCACCTGGAAACAGTCGAGAAAGCCGGCAGGATGAAGCGATACAAGGTTGCTAGTAGTCGTCTTGCTACTTTGTTGCGGTTTTGCAGGCGTCCTGAGCAGTCAGCGGTCGATCCTTTCGCAGAACGTGAAGAGGGTAATGCAGAGGAACTCTGATGAGCTCTTGCATTCGTTATCTGGCGAGATCCCCAAAGCAGAGATCCTAAATAGCCAGAAAAGGAGGTTTAGCTACCTAGGAAGGAGGATTGGCTACCAAGAGAGGTAAGAGCCTATCAGAAGGAGCCTCTGACGTCACCTGCTGGCTCTGGCCACTCAGAGCAGTCCAGTGTGCCACAGACACCTCTGTTTCCAAGATGGCAGAGGTCTAGGACACAGTGGAGGAGCTCTGGGCACTTCCCCTGGGAGGTGCAGGTCAGGGGAGTGGTCACTCCCCTTTCCTTTGTCCAGTTTTGCACCAGAGCAGGGCTGGGGGATCCCTGAACCGGTGTAGACTGGCTTATGCAGAGATGGGCACCATCTGTGCCCATCAAAGCATTTCCAGAGGTTGGGGGAGGCTACTTCTCCCAGGCCCTTCACACCTTTTGAAATATTCTGAGTCTTCATCAGGCCCACACAAATCCTCTGGGGGTGGTGGGTCCAAATCCTCTTCAAACAATCAGAAAAAGCCTTGGTGTTATTTGTGTAAAGTCGAAGGCCATTGGGCAAGTGATTCCACTTGTCCAAATAAAAACACCAAACCTCCCACCACCACAACCCCAACTGCAACCTCTAGTGCCCCTAGTATTAGCAGTTGTTGTGGGAAATCTACTACAAATAGCCAATCCAAGGGTGTAGCTGGGCTCACTATTGGCAGTGTAGTTGGAGTTGGTCTTGTTAGGGAGATCACAGAGGCTGTTTTAGTCTCTGATGGTGGCATTGACTTTACCACCTTGGTTGCTTGTCCCCTTAATATGGGTGAGTACAAGCAACTACCCCTAATCAATGGTGTTGAGGTTGAGGCTACAGGGACACAGGAGCCAGTGTAACTATGGTGATAGAAAAACTGGTCCACCCTGATCAACACCTACTTAGTCAGCAGTACCAAGTGACTGATGCTCATAACAACACTCTTAGCCACCCCCGTGGCTATTTATGAATCTCAACAGGGAGTTGGGGTTACTGGTCCAAAGAAAGTTGTGGTAGCCATTGAATTACCTGTAGATTGCTTACTGGGCAATGATTTGGAAACATCAGCTTGGGCAGAAGTGGAGTTGGAGGCTCATGCAGCAATGCTGGGCATTCCTGGGCATATTTTTCCTTTGACAGGGGCTCAGGCCGAGAAGCAAAAAGGACAGGGAAACATGGATCCTGGAAAAATGGACCAAGTGCTCCCAAAAACTAGGGGTAGAAAGGGTAAATCCCTGTCCACTATCCCTCCCTCTACAGAAGATCCCCCTTTTGAGGAAGAGGAATCCTCTCCCTGTGCAGAACCTACACCAGAAGAGCTGGCAGCAGACAATGCTGAGCTTTTGGGTGCAGGGGCCTGCCAGGGAAGAGCTGAGTGTGACACAGCAAACCTGTCCCACATTAGAGGGTTTAAGACAGCAAGCTGTCAAACAACAAAATGGGGATGTCAGTGATAGCCATAGGGTGTACTGGGAAGACAACCTCTTGTACACAGAGTCAAGGGACCCTAAACCTGGAGGAGCTGCCAGGAGACTGGTCATTCCCTTGCAGTACAGAGAGTTTCTTCTCACCCTGGCTCATGACATTCTTTTGGCTGGGCATTTGGGCCAGACGAAAACTTGGGAAAGACTTCTCCCCTTGTTTCACTGCCCTCATATGTCAGAGGACACAAAATACTTTTGTAAATCTTGTGTGACCTGCCAAGCAAGTGGCAAGACTGGTGGCACTCCAAAGGCCCCTCTAATTCCACTTCCAGTGGTTGGGGTGCCCTTTGAAAGGGTAGGGGTTGACATAGTTGCCCCCCTTTACCCTCCAACAGCTTCAGGCAATAGATTTATCTTAGTGGTAGTGGACCATGCCACAAGATACCCTTAAGCCATCCCCTTAAGAACCACTACAGCTCCTGCAGTGGCAAAGGCCCTCTTGGGAATCTTTTCCAGGGTGGGTTTTCCTAAGGAAGTGGTGTGAGACAGAGGTAGCAACTTCATGTCTGCATACCTAAAAGCAATGTGGAAGGAGTGTGATGTTACCTACAATTTCACCACCCCTTACCATCCACAAACAAATGGTCTGGTTGAGAGGTTTAATAAAACTCTCAAAGGTATGATAATGGGACTCCCTGAAAAACTCAGAAGGAGATGGGATGTCCTGTTACCTTGCCTCCTTTTTGCTTACAGAGAGGTACCCCAGAAAGGAGTGGGCTTCATCCCCTTTGAACTCCTCTTTGGGCACCCTGTAAGAGGTCCACTTGCTCTTGTGAAGGAGGGTTGGGAACAACCTTTAAAAGCTCCTAAACAGGATATAGTAGACTATGTACTTGGCCTAAGATCCAGAATGGCTGAGTATATGAAAAAGGCCAGTAAAAACCTTCAGGCCACCCAGAAGCTGCAAAAGCAATGGCATGACCAGAAGGCTGTCCTGACTCAGTACCAACCAGGACAGAAGGTGTGGGTATTGGAGCCTGTGGCCCCAAGAGCACTCCAGGACAAATGGAGTGGACAGCATCTCATTGTTGAAAAGAAGGGTGAGGTTACCTATTTGGTAGACCTAGGCACTGCCAGGAGTCCCCTTAGGGTGATTCATGTCAACTGCCTAAACCCCTACTATGCCACGGCTGATCTCACCCTGCTCACGGCAACAGATGAGGGACAGGAGGAAGAGAGTGACCCTCTCCCTGATCTCTTCTCCACCACTGAAACTGATGGTTTAGTGGAGGGAGTAGTCTTAGCAGATTGTCTTACTGCAGAACAGAAAGACAACTGTATCATCTCTTAAGTGAGTTTTCAGACCTCTTTTCACTTGTACCAGGCACAACTTCCTGGTGTGAACATACAGTTGATACTGGAGACAGCCTGCCTGTCAAAAGTAAAATTTATAGGCAGCCTGACCATGTCAGGGACTGCATTAAACAAGAGGTTCTGTAAATGTTGGACTTAGGGGTGATTGAGGCATCTGAAAGCCCCTGGGCTAGGCCAGTTGTTCTTGTACCAAAACCTCACACCAAAGATGGAAAGAGAGAGAGGAGGTTTTGTGTAGATTATAGAGGACTCAATCAGGTAACCAAAACTGATGCTCACCCTATACCCAGGGCAGATGGGCTCATTGATACACTGGCTTCTGCCAAGTATCTTAGCACTTTTGATCTAACTGCAGGGTATTGGCAGATTATATTATCAGAAGAGGCTAAACTCAAGACTGCATTTTCTACCATTGGAGGGCATTACCAATTCACAGTAATGCCCTTTGGTTTGAAAAATGCACCTGCCATTTTTCGGAGGTTGGTGAACACAGTCCTGCAAGGGTTGGAGGCTTTCAGTGCAGCATATCTAGATGATATTGCTGTCTTTAGCTCAACCTGGGATGATCACCTGGTCCACCTGTGGAAAGTTTTGGAGGCCCTGCAAAAAGCAGGTCTCACTATCAAGGCCCCAAAGTGCCAGTTAGGGCAGGGGAAAGTGGTTTATCTGGGCCACCTAGTTGGTGGAGAACAGATTTTACCACTACAGGGGAAAATTCAAACTATCATAGATTGGGTTCCCCCTACCACTGAGACCTATTGAGAGCCTTTTTAGGCCTCACAGGGTACTATAGGAGATTCATAAAGAATTATGGCTCCATAGCAGCCCCTCTTAATGATCTCTCTAGCAAGAACATGCCTAAGAAGGTATTGTGGACAGCCAGCTGTCAGAAAGCTTTTGAGGAGCTCAAACAGGCCATGTGCTCTGTACCTGTCCTAAAAAGCCCTTGTTACTCCAAGAAATTAATTGTTCAAACTGATGCATCTGAATTAGGGGTAGGGGCAGTACTATCAAAACTGAATTCTTAGGGCCAGGATCAACCAGTTGCTTTTATCAGCAGAAGGTTGACCCCTAGAGAAAAGCGTTGGTCTGCCATAGAGAGGGAGGCCTTTGCCATGGTCTGGGCACTGAAAAAGTTGAGACCATACCTGTTTGGTACTCACTTTATTGTTTAGACAGACCACAAACCTCTAGTTTGGCTAAAACAAATGAAAGGTGAAAACCCTAAATTGTTAAGGTGGTCCATATCCCTACAGGGAATGGACTATACAGTGGAACATAGACCTGGGAGTACCCACTCCAATGCAGATGGACTCTCCAGATAGTTCCACTTAGACAATGAAGACTCATCTGGGCAATGTTAGCCTTATTGTCCTTCGTTGGGGGGAGGGGGAGTTTGTGTAGGAAAGTACCATCTTGCCTGGCATCTTACCCCCATTTTCACTGTATGTATGTTTGTTTTTGCCCATGTGTCACTGGGATCCTGCTAGGCAGGACCCCAGTGCTCATTATGTATGCCCTGTATGTGTTCCCTGTATGGTGCCTAACTGTATCACTGGGGATCTGCTAACCAGACCCTCAGTGCTTATGCTCTCTCTGCTTTCTAAAATTGTCACTGCAGGTTAGTGACTAATTTTACCAATTCTCATTGGCACACTGGAACACCCATATAATTCCCTTGTATGGTACCTAGGTACCCAGGGTTTTGGGGTTCCAGGCGATCCCTATGGGCTGCAGCATTTCTTTTGCCACCCATAGGGAGCTCAGACAATTCTTACACAGGCCTGCCACAGCAACCTGAGTGAATTAACGTCCACGTTATTTCACAGCCATTTTTCACTGCACATAAGGAACTTATAAGTCACCTATATGTCTAATCCTCACTTGGTGAAGGTTAGGTGCCAAGGTACTTAGTGTGTGGGCACCCTGGCACTAGCCAAGGTGCTTGGACATCGTTCAGGGCAAATTCCCCGAACTTTGTTAGTGCGGGGACACCATTACCGTGTAACATGTCGAAGATCATGGAATTGTCACCCCAATACCATTCCGGTATTGGGGTGACAATTCCATGATCCCCCGGTTCTCTAGCACAGAACCCGGGTACTGCCAAACTGCCTTTCCGGGGTTTCCACTGCAGCTGGTGCTGCTGCCAACCCTTCAGCCAGGTTTCTGCCCCCCTGGGGTCTGGGCAGCCCAGGCCCAGGAAGGCAGAACAAAGGATTTCCTCTGAGAGAGGGTGTTACACCCTCTCCCTTTGGAAATAGGTGTGAAGGGCTGTGGAGGAGTAGCCTCCCCCAGCCTCTGGAAATGCTTTGATGGGCACAGATGGTGCCCATCTCTGCATAAGCCAGTCTACACCGGTTCAGGGATCCCCCAGCCCTGCTCTGGTGCGAAACTGGACAAAGGAAAGGGGGGTTACCACTCCCCTGACCAGTACCTCCCAGGGGAGGTGCCCAGAGCTCCTCCAGTGTGTCCCAGACCTCTGCCATCTTGGATTCAGAGGTGTTTGGGCACAATGGACGGCTCTGAGTGGCCAGTGCCAGCAGGTGACGTCAGAGACCCCTCCTGATAGGTGCTTACCTCTCTTGGTAGCCAAACTTTTTTTCCTGGTAGCCAAACCTCCTTTTCTGGCTATTTAGGGTCTCTCCTCTGGGCTATTCCTCAGATAACGAATGCAAGAGCCCACCAGAGTTCCTCTGCACTTCCCTCTTCGACTTCTGCCAAGGATCGACCACTGACTGTTCCAGGGCGCCTGCAAAACCGCAACAAAGTAGCAAGACGACTACCAGCAACATTGTAGCGCCTCATCCTGCCGGCTTTCTCGACTGTTTCCTGGTGAGGCATGCTCTGAGGGCTGTCTGCCTTCACCCTGCACTGGAAGCCAAGAAGAAATCTCCTGTGGGTCGACAGAATCTTCCCTTTGCCAACGCAGGCACCAAACTTCTGCATCACCAGTCCTCTGGTTCCCCTCTCATCCTGATGAGTGTGGTCCCTAGAACACAGGAGCTGGGTCCAAGTGTCTCCCACAGTCCAGTGGCCCTTATGTCCAAATTTGGTGGAGGTAAGTCCTTGCCTCCCCACGCCAGACAGCAAACCTGTGTACTGCGTGATTTGCAGCTGCTCCGGCTTCTGTGCACTTCTCCAAGGATTCCTTTGTGCACAGCCTAGCCTGGGTCCCCAGCACTCTGTCCTGCATTGCCCAACTCACTGAGTTGGACTCCGACGTCGCAGGACCCTCCTTTTATGACTCTGAGTTCACAGATCTTCTTAGTACCTGTTCCGATACTTCTGCGGGTGCTGCCTGCTTCTGAGAGGGCTCTCTGAGTTGCTGAGCGCCCCCGTCTCCTCCTCCAAGGGGCGACATCCTGGTCCTTCCTGGTCCCCAGCAGCACCCACAATCCTCAACTGCGACTCTTGCAGCTAGCAAGGCTTGTTTGCGGTATTTCTGCCTGGAAACACTTCTACAACATACAGCCTGCCGTGGGACATCTTCCATCCAAAGGAGAAGTTTCTAGCCCTTTTCGTTCGTGCAGAATCTTTGGCTTCTTCCACCTGGAGGCAGCTCTTTTGCACCTTCATCCGGGGTTTAGTGGGACCTTGCCCCTCCCTGAACACTTTCGTGACTCTTGGACTTGGTCCCCTTCCTTTACAGGTACTCAGGTCTAGGAATCCGTCTTCAGTGTTTTGCTGGTGCTTGTGGTTCTTGCAGAATCCCCTATCACGACTATTCTGTCTTTCTGGGGTAGTAGGGTAACTTTACTCCTACTTTTCAGGGTCTTGGGGTGGGGTATCTTGGACCCCCTTACTGTTTTCTTAAAGTCCCAGCGAGCCTCTACAACCTCCCATAGGTCTGGGGTCCATTCGTGATTCGCATTCCACTTTTGGAGTATATGGTTTGTGTTGCCCCAGACCTATGTCTACCTATTGCATCCTATTGTGATTCTACATTGTTTGCACTACTTTTCTTACTGTTACTTACCTGTTTTAGGTTTGTGTACATATAACTTGTGTATATTATTTACCTCCTAAGTGAGGGTTTTCTATGAGATACCTTTTGGCATATTGTCACTAAAATAAAGTAACTTTATGTTTAGCAACTCTGAGTATTGTGTTTTCTTATGATATTGTGCTATATGATATAAGTGGTATAGTAGCTTTGCATGTCTCCTAGTTCAGCCTAAACTGCTTTGCCATAGCTACCTTCTATCAGCCTAAGCTGCTAGAAACACCTCTATTCTACTAATAAGGGATAACTGGATCTGGCACAGGGTGTAAGTACCACAAGGTACCCACTATAAGCCAGGCCAGCCTCCTACAGCTGACATATGGGTATTTCACACACATGTCACCATGAAGTCGTAACCAACAATTCATGACATATGAGGTGTAACATATCCGACCTAGCACTCATCAGCCATCCTCAATCATCTCTGAGTTGTTTTTGTTGTGTGAAATGTAATGTCCCCAGAGTCAAACAACTACACACATCACATGAGTCAACACATATTACAAACACATATCATGACTGTTGTAGATCACTGATTGCCATCAGATGTAGATACCCATTTGAAACATATTCATACATGAGCATTAAGTCCAATGTGTTGCATGGAGTTCCTTCAGAAACACACATATTGTTGTTACAGTTCATTCACACAGAAAACACACAGTTGCATGCTCTACCACAGGAGACCAACCACTATACCACACGCTGCAGGCCATACCATCCTATCTTCATGTTGATACAGGGTGCATGCATGTTAAATATATGAAAATCACGCAATCCCAGTTTGAGTCAAAAAATTGGACGCAAATGTGTTGCAAAATTACACAAACGCTAACTAACCGTACATGGGCCCTTAGCATTAATTCCACCTGAGCACCACACGCATGCGGATTTCCATTGAAATTGACGCCTACAGGTAATGCTTGGTATTTTGCCGCACATGTAGGTCTTTCGTCGAAAATATTCACGCAAACATCGTATGTGTCAAAAAAATACACGCATGACGGAAAACGGGCTGCAAAGGGGGCAGGAGTGATGTAATAGGAAATTCCGTTTACAGGCATGGTACAGTGGGTGTTCTTTCACTTTCACTTTACAGTCTGTGCTTTTTCTTGACTGTGTGGCTGTGTCTCGGTGTTGCTAGTGTCTGGATTTCGTTTCTTGTATCTTGTGGTGTTTCTCTTGTGTCTTTTGTGTGAAATTGGAACCATCAGAAGACCTTTGACCAAAGATTAAAAGGACCTACGCAGAACAAATGGACATTGTCTTTATTGTGGGCGGAAGGGTAATTTTGCCAAAGATTGTCCAATCAAACCAAAGAACAAGCAAGGTCCAGTTCAGAAGGTAGCAGCCAATGCACCAGTCGAGTTGGAAAACTAAAACACCCAAGATGCATAGAAGGGTTGCTCTTGGGTGTCACCGTGGACCCTTCACAATCTAGACATCTTAAACTGGAAATAAGAGTTCAGGTCAAGAAAAAAATCTATTTCAAAAAGACTCTAGTCGATTCTGGGGCTACTGGGAACTTTGTTGATGTCCAATTGGTTCGTGCATGGGGGATCCCATGTAGTGAAAAGAAGACCCCAGAAATCATCCAGGCAGTCGATGGAAAACTCTTGACTGGAGGTCCAGTAACTCTTCAGACTATCCCCTTGTCGATGATTTGTGAAGATAAGAATCAAAGAAAGAAACATAAAGAGAAAATCATTCTTGACGTGATCCATGCTCCCCAATATGGGATTATCCTCGGCTTGCCATGGTTAACTCATCACAATCCAGAGATCAATTGGGCAGAAAAAAAAATCGTGTTCTCATCTGTGCTATGTAACGAACAATGTCTCCAAAAGATTCAAGTACCAAAAGTTTGTAACTCTTACATAGCTACTGCCATGGAGAATGAAATTCAGCTGCCCAAACAATATTCATCTTACAAAGATGTATTTGATGAGAAAGGAGCAGAGACTCTACCTCCTCATAGATCTTATGACTGTCAAATTGATCTAGCCCCAGGTGTAATACTTCCCAACTGTCGTGTATATGCCCTGTCAGAACATGAAAATCAACATTTACGAAAATACCTAGATCAGTTTTTGGAGAATAGCTTCATTCGCCCCTCTAAGTCTCCTGCAGCTTCGCCTTTGTTTTTTGTTCCAAAAGCTAATGGAGAACTTTGAACTTGCATCGACTATAGGGTTTTGAACAAAGTCACCATCAAGAATAAATATCCTTTACCCCTAATTCCGGTATTATTGGAACAAGTAAAGAGAGCAAAAATCTACACAAAGCTTGACCTTCGAGGTGCTTATCATTTGGTCAGAATGAGAGAGGGTGACGAATGAAAAACAGCGTTCAAGACAAGATATGGCCTTTTTGAATACACTGTCATGCCTTTTGGTCTGTGTAATGCTCCAGCAGCATTTCAATTTTTCTTGAATGACGTTCTTAGAGAGTACCTCGACATATTTGCCATAGTCTACATCGATGACATTTTGATCTACTCTGACAATGAAAACGAACATGTCCAACATGTCAAGAAAATTCTTGCAGCCCTTCGAAAGCACCATTTATATTGCAAACTAACCAAGTGTGAGTTTCATGTTACCACAGTTGAGTTTTTAGGGGTTATTCTTACCCCTCAAGGTATAGTGATGGCAGAAAAGAAAGTAAAAGTGGTATCTGATTGGCCCATCCCAAAGACTGTTCGTGATGTACAATGTTTCCTGGGGTTTGCAAATTTTTACCGGAGATTCATAAATCATTTCTCCCAGACAGTGGCTCCAATCACTAAGTTACTAAGAAAGAAAGAAAAGTTTGTGTGGTCCCCGGAAGCTGATCAAGCCTTCTCGACTTTGAAGAAAGCTTTCTCCACTGCCCCAGTCTTGACTCATCCTCATGCGAATCGACCTTTCATAGTGGAAGCTGATGCTTCAGATGTAGCAATAGGAGCCGTCTTATCACAACGAAATAAAGACACTGGTCAACTTCATCCTGTAGCTTATATGTCTCGGAAGTTGAACGAAGCTGAACAGAACTATGTAATTGCTGAAAAAGAGCTTCTGGCGATTTGTGACGCCTTTAAAGAATGGAGACATCATTTGTTGGGTGCCAAATACACTGTCGCAGTATATACTGATCATCGTAATCTTCAATTCATGAGTTCCGCCAGACTTTTGACCCCTCAGCAATTACGATGGATGCTGTTTTTTGCCAAATTTGATTTTGTAGTAACCTTCCGCCCTGGTAAAGATAATCGCAAAGCTGGCGCCTTGTCCCGTCAAGAGCCTACCACGTTGCCTGCATTTCAAGCCTCCAGAGCTATCATTGCTCCTGACAAGGTTCTATATATCATAAAAACTGAAGATTTCTTTGAAGAAATTTGCAACTCTTTCACTGTTAAAAAATGGCAAACATGGGCCCAAGCAGATCCCAAAAGGTCAATCAAGCAAGGACTACCCTTTCATGACGCTCGTTTGTTCGTACCCACTACCAAACTTCGCAAGATAGTGTTTCATTGGTTGCATGTTATACCGACAGCAGGTCAACCATGTACTCCTAAAACTCTTGAACTGATCAAACGCTATTTTTGGTGGCCTACCCTAACAAAAGATGTAAATGCAATGGTAAACAACTGCGAAGTTTGTGCTTGCATTAAAACAGGTCATTCAAAACCAAAAGGTTTGTTACACCCACTTCCAACCCCAAGTCGTTCATGGGAGCACATTTCTTTAGACTTTATTACCGGTCTGCCAGTGGTTCAACAGCATTCAGTAATTCTGGTGGTAGTAGATAGTCTCACGAAATATGGACATTTCATTGCCTGTAAAAAAATTGCCCACTTCTAGTGAACTGGCAACTATTTTACTGAACAGAGTGGTTTGTTATCATGAACTGCTAAAAGTTATCCTCTCCGATCGGGGGTCGCAATTTGCCTCCAATTTCTGGAAGACATGGTGTAAAACACTCCAAGTGACATCTACGCTATCTACTAGTCACCATCCTCAAACAGATGGTCAAACAGAGAGACTAAATCAGACTTTGAAACAATACCTACGTGTCTACGCTGAAAAGGCACTTCATTCTTGGACATCTGTGCTCTGGTTAGCTGAGTTAGCTTACAATAACTCATTCCACACTTCTATTGGCGTTACACCCTTTTTTGGTTTATTTGGCTATCATCCTGACACCCTGCCCATCACAATTCCTCAAGAAAGTTCTTTTACTCCAGCTGTGTCAGAAACCATTCAGCATTTGCATCAAACCCAGAAACTGATTCAACAACATTTAGAAAAAGCCAAACAAAAATACAAAAGGCATTATGACAAGAAACATTGTGAGGGACCGCAATATCAACCAGATGACAAAGTGTGGCTTTCCACAAAAGATATAGACTTCAAGAAGAAGCACATGTTTAATCCCAAATTTATAGGTCCTTACACAGTCCTTCAGCAAATCAATCCGGTAACCTGTAAACTACAATTGCCCAGATCCTGACGGATTCATCCAGTGTTCCACACTTCCCTATTGAAAAGGGCAGTCCAAAAGGTCCACCCTCATCCAGCTCCTGTTCTAGTACAGGGAGAAGAAGAATATGAAGTTAAGAAAGTGTTGGATTCTAAACTACGAGGGCGTAATCAATGGTACTTAATCTCATGGAAAGGTTATGATCCTGAAAGTAACTCATGGGTTTCCGCATCTGATGTTCATGCTCCAGTACTTGTGAGATGCTTTCATCATCTTAATCCAGGCAAACCAGGCCCTAGAGCGCGTCTGGGAGAGGGGAGTACTGTCAACACCAGGGCAGTGCACGCTCTATTGGCGACTAGAATGCAAAAACCCAGCACTCTCAAAACAGCGTAATTTATGCATTGTGCTGCTATGTTGTTGTTTAACCTTTTGCATTGCAGAGTTCAATCCTGAAGACTTATTTTTAATATGCTTACAAATGCTGTTCATTTGCAATGTATTGCTGCAGGCTTTCAGAGTGTGTTATGGTGTGGTCCCTTTCCAGGGCCTTCTAGAGACGTTCCCTGCAACATGCCTGGGTGTGGTTGTGGGCTGGGCCAAGACTCTATAAAAAGGAGCCAGCCCAGCTCCAAGTGCTCACTATTCAGAGGTCCCGGTGTAGAGCAGCAGCTACTTCCTGAGCTCCTGTCCCAGTGGCCTGTTTGATCTTCCAGACATCTGACTTTCATTCCTCATTTGGAGATCCTTGTTCTGGGTGGTAATACTGTGGTTGGGCTGGCCTCCCGGCGCCGTTATCGAGAACTCTCATGTTCTTGGGCCTAATTCTTTTATGATTTGACAGAGTACTTTGCGTGTGTGAAATATGCGCTTGAGTGTTTTTGACATTTGCAAGGTGACTAGCGAATCGGCAAGATGAGTGATTCGTTTCATGATAATTTAATCTTGTTAATTATTGCGCGCTACCATTTCTTGACATTTACATGGTGGCTTAAGAATCGGCAAGACTCGCGATTCGTTTTATGGTGTTTTAACTTTGTTGTTCATTGCGCGCTACCATTTCTTGACATTTACATGGTGGCTTAAGAATCGGCAAGACTCGCGATTCGTTGTATGGTGTTTTAACTTTGTTGTTCATTGCGCGCTACCATTTCTTGACATTTACATGGTAGCTTAAGAATCGGCAAAAGACGCGCAATTCATTTCATTGTACTTTGATCTTGTTATTCATTGTGAGCTGTTATTTCTTGGCATTTACATCGTGGTTTACGAATCGGCAAGACGCACATTCTCTCCTCAAGTTTAATTCATGTTGGTTATTGTATGCCACTATTCTAAGATATTTATCATGTAATATTCGAGTTGACAAGTTATGTGATTTGTTTTTCCTGAATCCATATTGTGTTATTCATGGTGCACAATCCTTTTATGGTGTTTATTATTATATATATATATAAATCTACAATATGCGCAATTTGTGTTGAAACATTTTAAGAGTACACAGAAGATCAGAGTGTCTAGATGCAATATTGTATGGTCCTAGTATGCATTCTCAAAAAAGGATTTATATGACTGGTTTAAAATTTAGTCAGAACGTTTTTCTGATTTTCATGTAAAGGAAAGTACTTGAATAAGAAAGTTTTCATTTAATCCATCTTGATTCCCTTACAGGTATCCGACCATCTTGAAACTTAGTCATTTTAAACTTAATTCTTAGATTGTTCATGTTTTCAGAATGACTATGCTTAGAAACATAGTCTAGTATTGATTTCAGGAGATATAATTTTCATATTGTGTGTTCTAACCTTTTTCTTACTACAGGTCTCTTTCCCAGCTGTTTCCCTTCCTAATCCCCTCTTCCCCTCTTGAACTTTCCTAGCCTCTGTGATTTATCTATTAGAGTCTTGGAGATGTTCAGTGGTGGACATGTTGGGAACGTGCGCAGACCCCGAGGATCTGGTGACTCTGACACCTACACACATATGTCCTCCCCCTCAATGCAGTTGTCTTAGCACTATGACACCTGAGATGTTGCATGGTGGCATTGCAGCTATCGTGACACAGGCACAGGGATAAACCCAGGAATGGGCAGCATGGGTATGAGATTACTGCTGTGTACATCTTTATGTATGTGGCAGTGCCTGATGGTTATTGAGTCCATGGACATGAGCAGTTGACAGGAATTGGACTTGGATAGGGATTGATCACATAGTCATACTGAACCCTCATTTTGAGTGTGTTTGTGCCATGGGCACCTAACTGCCATTTCGTAATTGACCAGCGCACACAGCACAGGCAATAGTGGCAACTGTTGTCAATGGTAAATGCCGCTTGAGCCAATGGCCTGAGACTGGGCATTGTCTTCTAGTTTATATTCTGACAATAGCAGTTGCCCTGTGACACCAGACCAGTTTTACGTTCTACCCTACCCTCCTGCTCTGCTTCAGCATTTCCAGCAGCCTTGGCATGGCAGTGTACCTGTAGGAGGCTGGCCTGGCTTATAGTGGGTGCCTTGTGGTACTTACACCTTGTGCCAGGTCCAGTTATCCCTTATTAGTAGGTTAGAGGTGTTCTAGCAGCTTAGGCTGATAGAGGTAGCTATAGCAGAGCAGCTTAGGCTGAACTAAGAGACATGCAAAGCTCCTACTATACCACTTATATCATATAGCACTTTAGCACAAGAAAACATAATACTCAGAGTTACTAAAAAGTGACAATATGCCAAAAGTATCTCAGAGGATATACTCCCTTAGGAGGTAAGTAATATACACAAATTATATGCACACAAACCAAAATCAGGTAAGTAACAGTTAGAAAAGTAGTGCAAACAATGTAGAATCACAATTGAATGCAATAGGGAGGAATAGGCCTAGGGGCAACACAAACCATATACTCCAAAAGTGGAATGCGAGCCACAAATGGACCCCAGGCCTAGTGTAATGTGTAGAGGGTCGCTGGGAGTGTAAGAAAAAACAAAGGGTGTCCAAGATACCCTACCCCAAGACCCTGAAAAGTAGGAGTAAAGTTACCCTACTATCCCAGAAAGACAGTAAAGTCGAGATAGGGGATTCTGCAAGTACAACAACTGACTGCAAAACACCGAAGACGGATTCCTGGACCTGAGGACCTGTAAAGGAAGGGGACCAAGTCCAAGAGTCACGCAAGTGTTGAGGGGGGGCAGGAGCCCACTAAACCCCAGATGAAGTTGCAAAACGGCTGCCTCCAGGTGGAAAAAGCCAAAGATTCTGCAACAACGGAAGGTGCCAGGAACTTCTCCTTTGGCCAGAAAATGTCCCACAGCGTGCTGGAGGATGCAGAGTTGTTTCTACGCAGAAAGATCGCAGACAAGCCTTGCTAGCTGCAAGAGTCGCAGTTGAGGTTTTTGGGTGCTGCTAGGGCCCAGGAAGGACTAGGAGGTCGCCCCTTGGAGGAGGAGACAGAGGGGGCACTCAGCAACACGGAGAGCCGACGCAGAAGCAGGCAGCACCTGCAGAAGCACCTGAACAGACACTTAGAAGATCTGAGGACAACGGTCGACTCAGAGTCACAAAGGAGGGTCCCCCAACGTCGGAGTCCAACTCAGCGAGTTGGGCAATGCAGGACGGAGTGCTGGGGACCTGGGCTAGGCTGTGCACGAAGGAAGTCTTGCAAAAGTGCAAAGAAGCCTGAGCAGCTGCAGTTCACGCAGTACACAGGATTACTGTCTGGCATGGAGAGGCAAGGACTTACCTCCACCAAATTTGGACAGAAGGGCCACTGGACTGTCGAAGACACTTGGACCCAGCTCCTTTGTTCCAGGGACCACGCTCGTCAGAATGAGAGGGGCCCCTCAGGACCGGTGATGCAGAAGTTTGGTGCCTGCGTTGGCAGGGGGAAGATTCTGTCGACCCAGGGGAGATTTCTTCTTGGCTTAAAGTGCAGGGTGAAGGCAGACAGCCCTCAGAACATGCACCACCAGGCAACAGTCGAGAAAGCCCGCAGGATGAGGTACTACAATGTTGCTGGTAGTCTACTTGCTACTTTGTTGCAGTTATACAGGCGTCCTGGAGCAGTCAGCGGTCGGTCTTTGGCAGAAGTCGAAGAGGGAAGTGAAGAGGAACTCTGGTGATCTCTTGCATTCGTTATCTGGTGAGATGCCCACAGGAGAGTCCCTAAATAGCCCAAAAAGGAGGATTGGCTACTGAGAAAGGTAAGTACCTATCAGGAGGGGTCTCTGACGTGACCTGATGGCACTGGCCACTCAGAGCTGTCCATTGTGCCCTCACACCTCTGCATCCAAGATGGCAGAGGTCTGGGACACACTGGAGGAGCTCTGGGCACCTCCCCTTGGAGGTGCTGCTGAGGGGAGTGGTCACTCCCCTTTCCATTGTCCAGTTTCGCGCCAGAGCAGAGCTGGGGGATCCCTGAACCGGTGTAGACTGGATTATGCAGAGAGGGCACCATCTGTGCCCTTCAAAGCATTTCCAGAGGCCAGGAGAGGCTACTCCTCCCAGGCCCTTCCCACCTATTTCCAAAGGGAGAGGGTGTAACACCCTCTCTCAGAGGAAATCCTTTGTTCTGCCTTCCTGGGACCAGGCTGCCCAGGCCCCAGGGCAACAGAAACCTGTCTGAGGGGTTGGCAGCAGCAGTAGCTGCAGTGGAGACCTCAGAAAGTTGTTTGACAGTACCCGGGCTCTGTGCTGGAGACCCGGGGATGCATGAAATTGTCCCCCCAATACAAGAATGATGTTGCGGTGACAATTCCATGATCCTAGACATGTTACATGGCCATGTTCAGAGTTACCATTGTGAAGCTACATATAGGTATTCACCTATATGTAGTGCACAAGTGTAATAGTGTCCCCGCACTCACAGAGTGTGGGGAATTTGCCCTGAACAATGTGGGGGCACCTTGGCTAGTGCCAGGTTGCCCACACACTAAGTAACTTTGCACCTAACATTCACCAGGTGAGGGTTAGACATATAGGTGACTTATAAGTTACTTAGGTGCATTGTAAAATGGCTGTGAAATAACGTGGACGTTATTTCACTCAGGCTGCAGTGGCAGTCCTGTGTAACAATTGTCTGAGCTACCTATGGGTGGCAAAAGAAATGCTGCATCCCATAGGGATCTCCTGGAACCCCAATACCCTGGGTACCTAGGTACCATATACAAGGGAATTATAAGGGTTTTCCAGTGTGCCAATGAGAATAAGTAAAATTAGTCACTAGCCTGCAGTGACAATTTTAAAAGCAGAGAGAGCATAAACACTGAGGTTCTGGTTAGCAGAGCCTCAGTGATACAGTTAGGCACCACACAGGGAACACATACAGGGCATACTTTATGGGCACTCGGGTCCTGACTAGCAGGATCCCAGTGACACATACGCAAAAACAAACATACATAAAGTAAAAATGGGGGTAACATGCCAGGCAAGATGGTACTTTCCTACAGCACCCCCATGCAAAGGTTGTTGGTGTTGTGTTGTGCTGTGCCCCTGGATGCCCCTGCACAGCCCATGCACCTGGCATGGGCAGTGCAGGGAATCCCTTGCCCCTTTGCCCTTTCCACTGCCTGATTTGCAGGGCTGACATACATTGTGTAGTAGGTATGTGCCTCCCCTTTCTTGCACTTGACATTTAGGCATTATTGTCCCCCGTGCAACTTACCCTGCATATGTGTTGTTTCCTGGTAGTGTGCGCTGTCCTGCGATACCAGTGAAGATTTCCTCCTGGATGATGGCTGCAACCATCTCCTCTATCTCATCCAAGTCCTTTTGCGGTGCTAGACTCCCACCTCCGTTCTGCAGTGCTGCCTTCCTGTTCCTTGACATTTTTGCTTTGACCTGCGCTTGCAGTCATACCAGCGTTTCTTGCACTCAGTGACAGTTGTCCTGACCTCTGCCACACCGTTAATCTTGTCCACAATCTGTTGCCAAATTGCCTCTCTCCTCCCAGTTGGCAATTTAGAGGTGACAAAGAGTTGATGCTGGTGCTCCGTCACCTCTGTGACCAGCATTCATGCTCCTCTGCGCTGAATCAACACTTCCTCTTCTTGTCTTTCCCCTGGGTCTTGTATGTGTCCTCCTGGCTGGTTCCTTGTTTTCTGGGGTCTCCTTGGGATCTCTCCTGGCTTCTGGGATCCATTTCTGGGCTCCTTAGCACTGTTTGCTCTGTTTGCGTCGCTTTTTGACGCTATTGTGGGGAAACATGGCACATATCTGTTTTGCAACGTTTTTCCATGTCGTAAACCGGATTAGAGTCATTTTTCCTGCATTAACGTCATTTTGCTTTACGACAAGGCGCAATAGATAGCGTCAGGAAAAATGACTATAACCTATTTTTAGCGCCACCCAGCGTCAAAGTATAAATGTGACGCATCTGTGGCGTTAAGAAATGGCGCTAGCCAGCGCTAATATGTTTGTCGCAAAACTGTGTTAGTGCAGTTTTGAGTCAAAAAGTATAAATCTGGCCATTAGTGCTAAAACTGGCTTATTTGCAAGCAGTAACTTATGGGTCTAAAGCTCTCAAATGTTTGAATGTTTCCAAATTATTTTGACTGGCATAGCACATAATGCTCCTCCCCACCATGGGCCAACACATAATGACTTGGGAGGCCCTTTTATGCAGCTGTCTTGTGCCATGGAAAAGCTCCTATCTCTTTATGTTTACCTTCAAAGGTGTCTAATGATAACGATGATTAGAATCTTTGTGAGACTAGTTAAAGCTGTTTACTCTTCTACAGCTATGTACTCGCTCTTACATAGCTATAGAAATGTAGCAGGGTCAGAGATAGGCTTACCAAAAGGCTCCATGATATCCAAACACCTCTTCTTCAGCAGCACATCAGTGCATTCTGGAATTATTAATTCTGGTTCAGTTCAGTTAAACAAATTCAAACTAAAACACCTGAAACAAATGATTCGTAAAACGAAAACACAGAACTGGACATGCTCTATTCCGATGACACTGAGCCATCTATCATCTATGGTGATTTTATCAATTGTATAGGGCCCTGTATGAAGTGATCAACACTGTAAAGGTTTCCTTCAAATCTCATGACAGAAGAAAGTAAAACTATGGCCTGATTCAACCATCAACCCTGTCTATCCAAAGTCATTCAGAGGATGAATACCAACCAACACAAATGTAATACTTTTAAGACAAAGTTTCTCAGTTTTGGTTACAATTTTAACATAAACCTGCAAGTTAATGCGGCTAAAAAACCTGGGAGTCAAGCCTGGTAAACAGATGACCTTGCCCAACAAAATTAACACAGTATTTGCCACATGTTCTGGTCTTTTGCGCAGAGCAAGGAAATTCTGCATTGACTTTTTGTACCTGTGAGGAAAACAGAGGTCCTGCCCTTGATTATGTCCAGGTTGGACTACAGCAATGTCCTTTATGGAGGTTTCCCACAATTTTTGTTGCGTAAACGGTCCAAAATGCAGCTGTTTACAAGTGCTCAATCTACCCAGCTGGGTCCATGTCTTGCCATATTCAAGAAACCTGCACTGGCTCCCTGTGAGTAAGTGGATCCTATTTAAGACCCTTCTTCTAATGCACAGAGTAATGCACCACTCTGGCCTTGGCTGTCAGTCACCTGGTATATGCCATTTCAAACCCAAGAGAAATCTGTGCTCTCCTTGAGACCAACTGGCCACAATTCCTTGGGTTTGTCTACCTAAAACAGGAGGGAGATCCTTTTCCTTTCTTGGACCACAAGCCTGCAATAGGCTTCCCTTTAAAGTGTTTTAAATTGAAGTTGGGGGGACTTTTTGACCCGACTTTTTTTATTTTTGCATCTTTGCACTCCATTCCTTTCTTATACTCCCCATAGGGCAGGGACACTCTCTCTGAGTATCCTTGCACTCAACAAATTCCTTCATTCATTGGTCCTCTTAGCCCTGTTCCTGCTTACTTTGATCTTACTGGTCTATTTAATCTTCCCCCATCTAGTCTTTGGACTTAATAGCCCTAGTCCACCTGCTCCTGAACTGACTCATTCTCTGGGTACCCTGCCAATATGTCATGATAATCTTGGCCCTGATCCTCCTGCTCATTGTCATCTGAACTAATGTGTCCACTTTGTTATGATCCTCCTTAATCAGGTCATTCTGTTCTTATCCACCTAATTTGGTCATCATAGCTCCTGTCATCCTGGCCTTCTTTGTCCTCCTTTTCCTCTTTGCCAGATCCTAATATTCCTGGGCCTCTGTGACTTGAGCTTGCTTTTCCCCTTGGTTGTAACCCCACTTGTCCTCCTTTTCCTAGTCCTCTTAGCCCTTGTCCTGCTGGCTCCATTTTCCTGACCATCTCCTCTTAATTCTTCAGGTCCTGCTCTTCTACTCTTACTCACTTTCAGTCTGGTTTGCCTAGCAATGTTCTTCCTACTCCTGGTCCTCATGGTCTGTGTGCTGTTCCTGGTTCTGTGCCCACTGAACTTGATCCTTTAGTTTCTGCTCCTTCTTCTTGTAATCTTTGTATGCCTAATATTCTAGATTCTGGTCCTTTTGGCCATCCTGGTCCTTTCGGGCCCGTTCTCATAGATCTTCTTTTTCTTTCCCAATCCTCTTGACCTGGTCCTTCTGATCTCATCTTGCTAATCTGACTCCTTGTACATCAGTTCCTGGTCTTGCTGGACCTCTGGATCTACCTGACCTTTAGTGTCCTGGACCTCTTAGGCCTTTCCTGGTTTGGATCATCCTTGTCCTCATGGTCCTTCTGGCACTGACCCAGTAGTCTGGGCCCTCTTGCTTCTGGTACTTTTTGTTTGGGTCCTTCTGAAACTTGTCAGTTTGGTCCTGGAACTCGTGGACATCCAGGTCCAGTTCCCTTAGTCTCCCTGATATTGCTACCTCCAGTTCCTGGTATTCTGCTCCACATGGTACTCTGGGCCCTGGTCCCACGGTTATGGTCTTCCTGGAACTCCTAGGCCTGTTTGTGGTCCTCTAGGTGCTGGTCCTTCTGATCCTCCTTGCACTGGTTCCTGTCTATGGTCCTCATTGTATTCTTGATATTGACTCCCCTCATCTGATTTGCTTATTCTGGCCCCCTGATCTTATTGGGCTCGATCTCGTCTGCTAATATTGGACTGATCCATGTTGATGCACACAGCAGTACATTTATATACATGAACGAAGTTGCATCACCACTATTAGGTTCCCCCATTGTGAACTCTCCGTCAACCCCAGCACATAGGTACATGGTCAGACAGGCTCTCAGACCTAGTCTAGACCTAAGGAATCTAACAGTGGTGATGCAGCTTCGTTCATGTATGACTGACAGATCACAGGTGAGGTAACACTTAGCCAGGAGGCAAACACACAAAGAAGAAAATTTAGATCAGATCCCACAGAAAGGCAGCAACACCACAATGGTCACCAGCGATTGGCCCCAATAAAGGACACATGGCCAGAGGGACGCGAGCATTCCTAAACACACATTGAAGTTAGATGCCACATGTAGTTAGGAGCACATAGCCAATCAGGACACAACACATACCACACACGCAGCAACCATATGCCCCTCAGGCCACACATCTGCACACATACTTGCTGGCCCACATTGTGTCCATGCCAGGTTGAGGCCCACCTGAGTTCACTATCTGGGATTG
This sequence comes from Pleurodeles waltl, assembly GCF_031143425.1. Lineage (NCBI taxonomy): Eukaryota > Metazoa > Chordata > Amphibia > Caudata > Salamandridae > Pleurodeles > Pleurodeles waltl. The sequence continues at coordinate 754,428,375 of NC_090449.1, read as the reverse complement.
TATTAATGACTATGTGACAACTGTTTTAATTTGTTCCCAAGAAAAGAATGTCTTTTATGGTTGTATGACACTCAGAGAAATGTATCAAAGCCTGCTTCAATCCAATGTACAACAAGAAACAGTCCTCAGACCTCTGTTGTGAGCTGTTGTCCCAGCCCTAATGTTTAATTAAACAAACTATTCCTGTTTTGCCAGACGCTCTCATGTTTTGTTTTTTAAGATAAATTCTCAATTGAGCAACTTGTCTTCCTGGAAATGGTCCTGATTTTCTGGCCCTGGCCTTCCTGTTCCTTGTCCTTGTACTTCTACACTAGTTATGATGATCTACCTTTGCGTGGGCCTTCTGCACCTGGCCATCCTTGCTCTAAATGTTGGCTATTTTGTTCCTAGCCATGTGTCCTTGACCCCCCAGGCTGTTATCATTCTGGTCATAATGTCCCTGGTCCTGATCATTGCTACTGTGGTCGTCGTTGTCCTGGTATTCAATATTCTGATCCTCTTGTTCCTGTTTTTTCAGGTCCTCCTAGTTTTTTGTTTCCTGGTCCTCTTAGAACTTTTCTTTCTGACTTCTTTGTCTGTGTCCCTGTTCTCAGCTACCTAACACGCCAGACCAAGGTCATGCTATTCTTGTTTTTCATAGTATTTGCCCATTTCTATATTTCATGCTTGCTGTTCTTGCTTTCTGTATCCTTGCACTCTTAGTCTTTGTCCTTCTGGTTTGTGGTGTTCTGCTTCTCCTAGATCTGTTCCTTATCTATTTAGCCCTACTGGTACTGCAGTCATTCATTCAGGTTCTCCTTGCCTTCGGTCATCCTGAGCATGGTAATTTTGGTCAAGGTCCTCCTGGTCACCATTGCCCTATCCACTTGGTCTTCCAGATTCTGGTTGGTCTTCTTACATGTTATCCTCCTCACCCAGATCTTGCTACTTATAATCTAATGATTGCTCTGCCCTACTTGGTATTCAGAGCCCTAGTCCCCTAGGAACTGAACCTTTTAGCCCTGTTTCCGGTCTTCCTGGTCATGGTCCTTTTGCTTAGAAAGTGCTCCTGCCCTGGTCTTCTAGGTGCTCTTGGGACTGCCCCCTGGTCTTCCTAGTCCCTATTCTACCTATTGTAATATACTGGACATACTGGCCATTGCACTAAGGTCCTGATCTTCGGTAGTCTTCTTCAATCTGGTCCTGATCCTCCTGGCCCTCGTCATCTTGCTCCTTGCCTGCATGGTTCTGCAATACTTTTCCCTTGCACAAATCATCATATTCTTGCCTAGTTCTGATATTCCTTGACCTCCGATTCAAGCTGGCCTTGACATTTCTTAGCCCTGTCCTGGTCTGTCTGGTTGCCATTTCCATGTACTCCTGCCCCTAGACTTTTGGATCACGGCCTCCTGTTCCACAGGCTCACAGACGTTTTAATTCACCTCACCCTAATTCTCACCCATCAGTCCTCCTGGTCCTGCTTCCCTGGTTTTTCTAGTCTCCTGGTTTGCCTGTTCCTGGTTCATCTGATCTTGGTTCCCATGTCTATGTAGACTGGGACTTAGCTTTGGAACTTCTGGAACTTTTTTGACTGGTCCTCAAGTATCTGGTATTCTGATAATGGTCCACTGGCCTTGGCTTCCCTGGCCCTCCTATTTCCTCGGTCCTCCTGCCTCATCCTAATCCTGCTAGTCCTTCTGGTTTGCCTGTTCTACATTGTTCTGGTCCATTTGGCCATGGTCCCCACTATCATGGCCCTCCTAGTAATGGTTCTCCTGAGTCTGGTCTTCCTCATCCCTGTGGAATTGGTCCTCCTAGATCCCTTTTTGCATGCCACCCTTGTCCTTGTATTGCTTGTCGCACTGGTTTAGGATCTCTGTGGATCTGACCATTCTAGAATTTCTGATCCTAGCCCCACTGGGCCTTGATTTCCTGGACCTGTTATGCCCATACTGGTCATTTTGATCTAGGGTCTCCTGGTCCTGTTAGCCCTAGTCCTTTTCAGTTGTGGTCTTCTAGATCCTGGTCCACTCAGTTCTGGCCTCTTGGTTCTCCTTGATCTGATCTCTGTGGTTTAGGCTCTTCTGTGGCTGATCCTTCTTTCCATTGGTCTCCTTTTACTGGTCCTGTTTGGTCTGTATACCTTGGCCTACAATTCCTAGCCATGTTTGTCCTCCTCCCTCTGGTCAGTGAACTCGGGCCTTCGTAGCCCTCCTCCTTGTTATTGTCCAGGGCCCTCTGTTTCTCCTACCCCTGGTCCTTTTTCCTTCTGGCCCTTACTCACTGGGTCCCTATACCCTGCTCCACTTCCTCCATGTCCCCCTGATCCTTCTCACCCTGGCTCCTGTACCCCTAGTCCTATTATTCCTCATCATTTATTTGTTCTCTCCCCTCTGGTACTAGTAACCCTCGTTCTCATAAATTAGGTTTCCCTAGGGTGTTTCTTTTTGTACTAGTCCTTATTTGTCTTGGTACTTATTCTCCTACTGGTCATAATCCCCAATCTACTGGTCCTACTGCATCCTTTCTCAAATCCCTCCACAAAGTCTTTAGTCAGGTACGGGCACCAAGCTTGCTCCTTAGATGTTTATTTTTAGCTTTAACTGAGACAGCACTGTCAAGGACAGCAATGAGGGCTCATTAGAGACATAGCCTTAACCACTTAAAACACTGCTTAGCATAATAAAAAACACATGTAACATTCCCATGATAAATTGTGCAGATGAATAAGATGTTACTGTGACTGAATGGCCACTCATGACATGGGCTCAATAAGCATCTATCTCTGAAACCCACTCTGCTGGGTGGCTAGTATTTACATGTGTATTTTTATATCAGACTGCTGAATGAACTGCCCAGATGTGTTACTTATGGCTTTGCTTTCACTTCCCTATTCCACAGAAATCCCATTACTGTGACTAACACAGTTTACCTTCTGGAAATGTTCCATAGTACTGTGCCCCAAACACTAAGGCCCTAATTTTAACATTGGTGGTACTTACCGCCTACCGCCGCAGTGACGCCCGCCAACATACTGCCACCATGGCTACGATCGTCTACCAGATTATGAGCACTGCCTGACTTCTGCTACAATCAGGGTGGAAATCCGGCAGTGTTCATACTGGCGGACGGTAGTGACCTGGCGCTGCTACCACCAGCACCGCCCCACCAGTAGAACACCGTCAGCCGTATTATGACCATGAATACGGCCTGGCAGTGTCCTGCTGTTGGGGCGCTGCCGGCGGTAGCAGTGCCCCTTCCTGTTCCCTGCCGGAAGACCTCCACGCCGGACAAGGTAAGTCAGCCATCCCACGGGGGAGGGGGTGGAAGGGTGGGGGGTGTTGTGTGTGTATCTGTGCATGAATGTCTGAGTGTGTGTGTGAATACGTCTGTGTGTGTTGTTTTGTGTGCGTGGGTGTATGAGTGTGAGTGAATGCGTGTAAGAATGGTGAAGTGAGTTTGTGTCTGTCAGTGTGATTGTGTGTAGGAATGTGTGTGAATATGTCTGGAAGTATGTGTGAATGAATGCGTGTATGTCAGTGTATGAATTAATGTGTGTATGTCAGTGTAAGTGAATGGGTGTATGCGTTGTGCGTGTGGGTGTCTGTGTGCATGTATGTGGGGAGGGGGGTGTGGTGTGAGGGGCGCTGTGACTAGTGGGGGTGGGGAGAGGAGTGATGTGTGCATGTGTGGCTGGGGGGTGGGGTCGGTTGTGTGGTGTGTGCATGTATGGGGGTGAGTGAGTGGATCGGAGGGGGTGGGGGATGAGTCTGGATGGAGGGTGGCATCACATGAGTGTTGGGGGGTGTGGGAGCTGCCTACCAGTGACAGGGATTCCATTGCTAACGACACGGAAACCATGGTGGTAGGCCAGCTCATAATGCCATGGGCGGTGCTATGTCAGCTGCCGGGCTGGAGATAGATATCTTCAGCCCAGTGGCTCATACCGCCATGGCGGTATGAGTGGAGAAGTAGCAGGGTGGCTGCCGCCGACCCACCAATTTCATAATGTGGCAGTATACACCGCCAGCCTGTTTGCGGTGATACCGCCACATTAACCCTGGCGATCAACAGACCGCCAGGGTTAAAATGAGGGCCTAATTGTCTATTGCAAATATCCTGGGTGGCAAAGATATAACCTACTTGTCAACATTCCCTTTTTGCAGCTGATTGTCCACTGCTATTGTGTTGCAAGGTTTGAAATACTAAGGCCCTCATTACAACATTGGCGGTAAAAGCCACTTACCGCCGTGCAGAAGACTACCAACACACCGCAGCGGCCACGGAATTCCGCCACAGCTGTTATGACCCACAGTTCGGAATCCGCCAAAATTCAGACACCCACACAAGTCCGCCACACCAAAGGTCAGTGATAAACTGGCGAAAACAAAACCTCCACCGTCACGCCAACAGAAATACGCCCACACTTTCACGACACACGAATCCACACAGCGGTCTTTCAACCACGGTATTCCATTGGCGGTACACACCGCTGCGCTCAAAATACACACACATTTACAAAACACAACCACATTGGACAATTCGAAATACACACACCTGATACACATACACACACCACTCCCAGACACCCAATACAATATAAAACACACACCCACATCATCCACAAACCCCTACTACCAAATAATTTGAAAGAAGGCCAGACAGAGACAGCACCAGCAAGAACAACAGCATCCACAGGCACACAATACCATCACCCACAGAACTTCCACGCACCTCACACAGCACCCCACTACATATCAGCACACTTATCACCACACACTCCACCCCACACATCACCTACACGACCCCATGGCACGGCAAAGACACCCCAGGTTCTCGGAGTAGGAGCTCAGGGTCATGGTGGAGGAAAAAGTCTGGGTAGAGCCACAGCTGTTCGGATCACAGGTGCAGCACACCTCAATTGCAAGGAAGATGGAGCTATGGCGAAGAATCGTGGATAGGGTCAACGCACTGCGACAGCACCCAAGAAATCGGGAGGACATCAGGAAGAGGTGGAACGACCTACGGGGAGGTGCGTTCCGTGGTCTCAAGACACCACCTGGTGGTTCAGCGGACTGGCGGCAGACCCCCACCTCCTCCCCCACAACTAACAACATGGGAGGAGCACGTCTTGGCGATTCTCCATCCTGAGGGCCTTGCAGGAGTAGGTGGAGGAATGGACTCTGGTAAGTCAAATCTTAACTATTACATCCCTCACCCTACCTGCATGCCAGCAGATACCCCCACCCCCACCCAAGAGGATCAGAATATTGAATACCATCACCCCATCACTCTAACTCCTCACAGATGTCCCTACATCACAAACCACACATCCTTACACCAAGCTCTGCATGCAACAACAAAGCATGGACACCATCACCAAAGCATGCCCACTGCACATACCCATACAACCCCCTAAACCATCATCACACAAGGTCCCACACAGGAATGCAAGCACTGGGGTACACAATCACCCACCCATTGCACACCATGCCACACACAGATGTAATAAACATCCTTTTATACCCCTGTAGGACCCCTATCCAACGTCACCGGACAAGGAGAATCCACACATGTCCACACCACCAACAGAAGAGGCCCACAGTGACAGCAGCTCTGTCCAACTGGATCTAGATGACCAGCCCGGCCCATCAGGGACCTTTGGACAGCCGGTTCCCCTGACACAGTCACAGGCCACTACAGACCTTCCCCCCTCTGGAAACACCAGCACAGCACCCACCCAGCGGGCCCATACCTCCGTCCACAGGACACGCCAATCAGCAGTGTGTCCACCACTACAGGGAACCCAGGCTAACCCACCACCTCAACAACAACAGGGACCTGGGGGCAGTGGCAGTGGGCACACGGTCCAGGGGACGGAGGCCCAGGAACACAGGGGAACTGGGAGGGCTGCTGTGCGACAGGGGGCGGACAGGCCAAGGGAACCCACTCTCCACAAGGCCCTCTCCTCCATCATGGGAGCCTACCACCACTCCCAGGAGACGATGACAACGGTACTGGCCAAGTTTCAGGAGACCCAGCGCCTGCAGGAGGAACAGTATATTGGCTTCAGGGAGGAACTCAGAACCATCAGCTCCACCCTGGGCACCAACGTAGGGGTGCTGAAGGAACTCGTGAACACCTGGAGGGACACTGTGGCACTACAAGGGGCCCCTGACACTAGCATGGATGATGAACTGCCCACCACCTCCGCCGGCGCTAGTGGACAGGACGCCCCGCCACAGGACCACAGCACTTCACCCCCTGCAGAAGGAGAACCATCCCGCAAACGGTCCCTGAGATCCAGGACAAAGACAGAGCACGATGCCAAGATCCCCGCCAAGAAATGAGACCACCCGGATTGTCATCGTACTGTCCCACTTTGTCACCCTGTCCATATTTAACCTGCCCCAGTTCCACTTCCTATGCCCATATGGGCAATGCACCTGTGAGACTAATAGACTGAACTCTGCCATGGACATTCCTCCGCCATCACCCCTCACCATTTTACTACCCCCTCCAATATTGAGCACTTATATAAACACACTTAAAGCGCAAAACAATCTGGAGTCTGTCTGTGAGTTTGAAATTGTGTATTAGCAATTACAGTGACAAAATGCTCTTACAATTGTAATGTCAACATACCTATGTCACACAGCTCTAGTCCATGAGGAATCTAAGCAGATGTCACACAGTGGGACACACATCTGTGAAATCGTGAGGGAAAGTGACAACTCATTGCCAACACACTGGGTGAAAACGACAGACAGTAGAGAGTTAGTAGTGTTAAAGTACATGTAGTAGGCAGGTCTGTACTCTTACCTGTGTGTCACTGGAAATATTGCTGGATCACTGAGTCCCTGTTGTTCATGTCTTCTTCCTCTGCTTCCTCGTCTTCACTGTCCACAGGCTCCACAGCTGCCACAACACCGCCATCTGGACCATCCTCCTGCAGAAAAGGCACCTGTCGTCGCAAAGCCAAGTTGTGAAGCATACAGCAGGCCACGATGATATGGCACACCTTTGGTGAGTAGAATAGGGAACCACCTGTCATATGGAGGCACCGGAACCGGGCCTTCAGGAGGCCGAAGGTCCGCTCTATAATCCTCCTAGGTCGCCCATGGGCCTCATTGTAGCGTTCCTCTGCCCTTGTCCTGGGATTCCTCACTAGGGTCAGTAGCCATGACAGGTTGGGGTAACCAGAGTCACCTGCAAATGGCAAGGGACAACTGTTAGACACGCAATAACCTGTAGGGATCTCCCCAGACAACCATTCCCACTGTCTTGCTCCCAGGTGCTCATCTAATAGCCACACACGGTGCCTCTGGAGTTACCCCATCACATAAGGGATGCTGCTATTCCGCAGGATGTAGGCGTCATGCACTGAAGCAGGGAACATGGCATTCACATGGGAGATGTACTGGTTGGCCAGACATACCATCTGTACATTCATTGAATGATAACTCTTCCTGTTTCTGTACACCTGTTCACTCCTGTGGGGGGGACCAAAGCCACATGGGTCCCACCAATGGCACCTATGATGTTGGGGATATGTCCCAGGGCATAGAAATCATCTTTCACTGTTGGCAAATCCTCCACCTGAGGGAAAACGATGTAGCTCTGCATGTGTTTCAGAAGGGCAGACAACACTCTGGACAACACGTTGGAAAACATAGGCTGGAACATCCCTGATGCTATGGCCACTGTTGTTTGAAATGACCCACTTGCAAGGAAATGCAGCACTGACAGCACCTGCACTTGAGGGGGGATTCCTGTGGGATGGCTGATTGCTGACATCAGGTCTGGCTCCAACTGGGTACACAGTTCCTGGATTGTGGCACGGTCAAGCATGTATGTGATAATCACATGTCGCTCCTCCATTGTCGACACGTCCACCAATGGTCGGTACACCGGAGGATGCCGCTATCTCCTCACATGTCCCAGCGGACGGTGCCTATGAAGGACAACAGCGAGCACAGAGTCAAACAACTCAGAGGTACGTACCCACAGTTTACACAGAATACCATTCATACACAAAAGGTGGCCTGTATGTGTGTTGAGTCTAGGCCTAGGTATGTGTGACGCAGTTGCAAATTAATCCATGTGGGCCCCTGAAATGGTGGCTGCCTGACCTCTAAAGTGGGACAATGGGAAGTGAGGTAACTGCGCTGGCGTTGTACACCGTTGCGGTAGGCGGTCGAAGACCGCGGCGCAATGCTGCATTGGTTTGCATTGGACCCTATGGGTCCCAGGAGCCAATGACGATGTACGCTGGCGGTGACGGTACGCACCGCCGCGGACGTGACCGCCATTTTCTGTCTGTTCAATCACTCGATACCTGATCTTCGACAGGAGAGGACCTACACTGCAAGTGCTGCTGTGACCTCGGTCTGGAAGAGACAATGGCTCGAGTGTCTGGGGAAAGGGCCCCTGCCTTCACATCGGAGGAGTTGGAGAAACTCGTGGATGGGGTCCGCCCCCAGTACACGCTACTCTACGGTCCTCCAGACAAACAGGTAAGCACACTGGGACCATGCTGTATACGCTATGCCGGTCTGAAGAGGGGTTGATGTAAGAAGGAAGGGGGAAGAGTGCGGCGTGCATGAAACGACGGTGAATGCATGTGCAACATGGCAAGGGTAGGGATGGGGGCCAATCACTTTGATGGTGCAGTTGGTAATAACTTACTCTTCCCCCTGTACATTTCATGTAGGTCAGCCCCCACCAGAAAAAACATATTTGGCGTGCCATTGCCAAGGACGTCCGAACCCTGGAGGTCTACCACAGACGGAGCACCCACTGCCGGAAAAGATGGGAGGACATTCGCCGCTAGAGCAAGAAGACGGCGGAGGCTCAGATGGGGATGGCCTCCCAACGTGGGAGGGGTGCCTGTCGCACCATGACCCCCCTGATGTTCAGGATCCTGGCGGTGGCCTACCCGGAGTTGGATGGGCGCTTAAGAGCATCACAGCAGAAACAAGAGGGTGAGTACACTCTCATTCAGCGCAGTGGAGGGGTCTGGGTGGGGGAGGTGGGCTGTGGGTTTCCCTAGGCCAGGGCGAGTTCCGTATGCAAGGTCCCTCCGTAAGGCAGGCCATGTGGCACCCCACCCCACCTCTGTAGAGTGCCAAGTACACCTAGTCATGCCCCTGTGTCATCTATGTGTGAAGATGTCGTCCGTAGCCTTGTAGGGCATTTCCAAGGAATTGAACAGTGGAGCCCAAGAGCGCCGCGTAGTGCAGGGGGCTTCTGTGTCTGTCGTGTCCGCCAACGGTAGCGGTAATGCATGCACTCAACATGTCTTTCTTCTGTCCTCCCCCCTCTTTTTGTGGTCTCACTGTTCTTGTGTGCATTAGCATCATCAGGCGGAGGAGCAGTGGCACCGGAGCACTAGGGGGCTGCATCCCACATGGCCATGGAGGGCCACACTACGGACTCGGACTTCACCAGTGGGACGGAGGGCGAGGGGAGCTCCACGGCGGGGACACGAGCTGAGACCAGTGACACAGACTCGTCCTCTGATGGGAGCTCCCTTGTGGTGGCGGCAACATCTGTGCCCCCCCATCTACAGGTACAGCCGCCAACCCCCCTTCCAGCACCGCCCTCCCAGCAGCCCCACAGTCTTCGCCCCGTGCCCGCTCACCTGGGAGGGTGGGCATCACCTTCACCCCAGGCACCTCAGGCCCTGCCCCAGTCACCCCTGCTGCCCTCAGTGAGGAGGCCATTGACCTCCTCAGGTCCCTCACTGTTGGGCATTCTACCATTTTGAATGCCATCCAGGGTGTAGAAAGGCAGTTGCAACAAACAAATGCATTCCTGGAGTGCATTCATTCTGGTCAGGGGGCCCTTCAGCGAGCTTTTCAGACTCTGGCCTCAGCACTGATGGCAGTCATTGTCCCTGTGTCTAGCCTCCCACCTCCAACTTCCTCCACCCCGACCCAGTCCCCTGTACCTCAGCCTATCACAAGCACACCTCTAGACCAGCATGCACACACGTCAACACACAAGGGAAGCTCAGGCAAACATAAGCACCACACATCCCACAGGCACTCACGCAAGCATCAGACACATGTAGACACACCAACATCCACTGCCTCCACTGTGTACCCCTCCTCCCCGTCTCCCTCCTCCCTCCCAGTCTCGTCTACACTCACACCTGCATGCACTACCTCTACAGCCACTACGTCCCTCTCCAGCACACCCACCACCACACCCCGCTCACGTGCAGTCACCACCCCCACTACCATTCACACATCCCCATTGTACTCTCCCAGTGTGTCTGTGATGCCCCCTCCCAAGATACACAGACCCAGGCACACCCACACAACAGCCATCCACCTCACAACAGCCTCCAGTGCATGCACCTTCACCCAAAGTCAGCAAACGAACACCTCCTACAACCACCACCTCTTCCTCCACTCACAAACCCCCTTCAGCTACCCGTCCCAGTGTGTCCCAAAAACTTTTCCTGTCCAACCTTGACCTCTTTCCCACACCTCCCCCACCCCGTCCGTCTCCTAGGTCCCGATCTAGCACCTCAGCCACAACATCTCCGGGACCAGTGGTACCTGTAGTCGCCGGAATCTGGAGTGCACCGGCCACCAGGGCAGCCAGTGTGGCACGGAACCACAGCACGGACAGTCCCCCACCTGTCAAGCATCAGAAGTTGGCCAGTGCCCGGCGGGAGAGGGGGAAGACTCCAGCCACCAAAACCACTCCCAGGGGTCCCGGTGAGAGTGTGGAGTCACAAGAAACCAGGAAAGTCTGGGAAGAGCAGCACGGTGGAGGAGACTGCCATCATCCCTGCTGCCCAGGAGGCCACAGCCGTCATCCCCACTGGCCAGGAGGCCACCGCCATCATCCCTGCTGGGCCAGAGAGGACTGCCAGCATAGCCCTGCTGGGCTAGAGAGGAGCACCAGCACAAGCCCCGCTGGGCTCGAGAGGACCGCCAGCACAAGCCCCGCTGGGACAGAGAGGACCGCCAGCACAAGCCCCGCTGGGACAGAGAGGACCGCCAGCGCAAGCCCCGCTGGGACAGAGAGGACCGCCAGCAGCTGAGTCACTGCAAAAGAGCCCGCCGCTCCAAGCACCGCTGAACAGGGCACCGCTGCCTCAAGCATCGCTGAACAGGGCACCGCCGCTCCAAGCACCGTTGAACAGGGCACCACAGCTCCAAGCACCGCTGAACAGGGCACCGCCGCTCCAAGCACTGCTGAACAGGGCACCGCCGACTCCAGCACCGCTGGCCCATGAGCACCAAGGGCACTGACGCTACTGAGTCTGTCACGAGCAGGATGAAGCACTCTGGGCACATTGCCCCCTCCAGAACCAGTGGAGAGATACATCCACTACCTCCGTCTTTAGCAGGATGAAGCACTCTGGGCACCATGCCCCCTCCAGAACCAGTGGAGACTGTTATCCACTTGAGAGACTGTGGCTTTGTACTCCCCAGGATTGAACAGTGGGCATGTGGCCCCCTCGTGGATTTGGCGTCGTGCAGTCAACCGGCTGAGGTGCCCCCCCTTTCCCTCCCCCTGAGGTGCCTGTTTTCTTGCTCGCTGATGCCCCTGCAGTGTTCTCTCCGTCATGGTCGGGGATCTTGTGTGGGCCTCGCCCATACCATGTGGGCCCAGTGTTCCACTGACTTAATTGGAGCACTACCTGGACTACTATGCTTGGTGTATATTTTGTTTATGGTGTATATATATATTTTTGCCTACTTGATTTTAATATATTACAATGGTTACACTCATTTTCTTTTCTCTTTGCATTCTTCCAGGGGTGTTGGGGGGGTGTAACTATCATGTATAATTATGTATTAGTGTGTGTGTTGTAGTGGCTGAGGGTGGGGGTGGGGGTGTTGCGTGTATGTGTCACTCTCTTTTCCCTCCCCCTTCCCTGTGTCGTAGGTGCAGTACTCACCGTGGTCTTCTCCGCCGGCGTTCGTGCTCCTGGTAGAGGAGCAGGAAGACTATCGCAGGGAGAATTTGGAGTTCTGGCTCCATGGTGTCCTGGTTCCTCGTGGGGTGTGTAGAGGTGAGCGTTTTCCCTTCGAAATCCTGTTTCCGCCGTGTTTTTATCCGCGGTGAATCCGCCCCGGAAAAGGTGGCAGATTGGTAGGTTGTGATACTGTGGGCGTTACTTTGTCCTCCGCCTGTCTGTTGGCGGTAACCGCCAAGCTGTTTGTTTGTACCACCGTGGTGGTCGGAGTGTTAAAGTGGCTGTCTTTGTTGGCGGTTTCCGCCACGGTCATAATTGGAAATTTTTTACCGCCAGCCTGTTGGCGGTCTTACGCCGCTTTCACACCGACCGCCAGGGTTGTAGTGACCACCTAAATCAGACTTTGAAGCAATACCTACGTGCTTACGCTGAAAAAGCACTTCATTCTTGGACATCAATGCTCTGGTTGGCTGAGTTAGCCTACAATAACTCATTCCACACTTCTACTGGCGTTACACCTTTTTTGGCTTGTTTGACAATCATCCTGACACCTTGCCCATCACAATCCCTCAAGAAAGTTCTCTTACTCCAGCTGTGTCAGAAACCATTCAACATCTGCATCAAACCCAGAAATTGATTCAACAGCATTTAGAAAAGGCCAAACAAAAATACAAAAAGCATTATGACAAGAAACATAGTGAGGGACCGCAGTATCAACCAGGTGATAAAGTGTGGCTTTCCACAAAATACATAGGGGGTCATTATGACCCTGGCGGATGGCGGAGAAGCGGCGGTAAGACCGCCAACAGGCTGGCGGTAAAATTTTGGGAATTATGACCATGGGTCTCCAGCCCGGCGGTCGTCACTATACAGCTGGCGGTATTTTGACCTGGCTGACCGCCATGGTTTTCATGCGGTTTGGAACCGCCATGAAAACCATGGCGGTGAGCACTATCAGTGCCAGGGAATTCCTTCCCTGGCACTGATAGGGGTCTCCCCCACCCCAACTCCTTCCCCTACACCCCCATCACATCCTACCACCCCCCAAAGGTGGCAGGACCCCCTCCCCACCCCCCCAACATCACACCACACATACACACCCGACACGCACGCAGGCACCCCAGCACACATACATGCACACACACCGACATACATGCCAGCAGCCACACACACAGTCAGACACGAACACCCACATTCAAACATACACGCACACATTCATACAGACATACCTATAGACATACACACACTCATTCCCAAACACACTACACCCCGCAAGCATACATGCACTCACACACCCCCTCTACATACAAACACACACACTCCCACGCACCCACACAACACACAACACCCGCCCCCTCCCCTAACGGACGATCACCTTACCTGTTCTGGTGATCTTCCGGGAGGGGACGGGATCCATTGGGACTGCTCCGCCGATACCACACCGTCAACAGAACACCGCCACGCCGAATCACAGGACATGATTCGGTGGGCGGTGTTCCTTTGACGTGGCGCTGGAGGTGGAGCAATATCCACTTCCCCGCCGACCGCCAGTATGGATGTTGGCGGGCCCTCCGTCAGAAAAAGGATTGAGGGCTACCAAGAGTCATGATACGCCGAGCGGAAAACCGCCACCACTTGTGGTCTTCAGCAAGGTGGTCCCTCAGCGGTCTTGAGAAAAGACCGCCGAGGTCAAAATGACCCCCATAGACTTCAAAAAGAAGCACATGTTCAACCCCAAATTCATAGGTCCATACACTGTCCTTCAGCAAATCAATCCTGTGACCTATAAACTGCAATTGCCAAGATCATTACGGATTCATCCAGTGTTCCACACTTCCCTCTTGAAAAAGGCAGTCCAGAAGGTTCGCCCTCATCCAGCTCCAGTTCTAGTAAAGGGGGAAGTAGGAAACGAACTCAAGAAAGTGTTGGATTCTAAACTGAGAGGGCGCAACCTATGGTACTTAATCTCATGGAAAGGTTATGGCCCCGAAAGTAACTCATGGATTTCCGCATCTGATATCCATGCTCCAGTACTTGTGAGGCGTTTTCATCGTCTCAATCCAGACAAACCAGGCCCTAGAGCACATCTGGGAGAGGGGAGTACTGTCAACATCAGGGCAATGCGCACTCTACGGGTGACTAGAACGCAAAAACCTAACAGTTTCAAGCTAACATAATTTATTCATTTTGCTGATATGATGTTGTTCAACCTTTTGCATTGCAGAGTTTAATCCTGAAGACTTATGTTCAGCATGCATATAAATACTGTTCACATATAATGTACTGCTGCAGGCTTTCAGACTGTGTCAGGGTGTGGTCCCCTTCCAGGGCCTTCTAGAAGCTTTCCCTGCAGCATGCCTGGGTGTGGTTGGTGGGCTGGGCTAAGACTCTATAAAAGGGAGCTCGCCCAGCTCCACGTGCTCACTATTCAGAGGTCCCGGTGCAGAGCAGCAGCAACTTCCTGAGCTCCTGTTCCGGTGGTCTACTTTGATCTTCTGGGTCTTGCCCTTTCACTTTGTTGGTGATCTTTGATCAGGGCGGTAAGACCGAGGTCGGGCTGGGCCTCCAATCCCGTTCTCGAAGGCTTTCGAGTTTTTGGGCCTAATTTTGCATGATAAACGGTTTTACTCTTGTGCGTGTGAATGTGCGCTTGGTTTTTCATGGCATTTACATGCTGATACTCGAATTGGCAAGACGCGCTATTCTTTGCTTGTGTGCAACTCTTAATATTCATTGTGCTCTACCATTTTATGGCATTTACAAGGTAGCATTCAAATCGGCAAGACGCGCAATTCATTTCTTGTTGTTTAATTCATGTTATTCATTGTGCGCTACCATTTTATGGCAGTTACATGTTGGCATTCGAATTGGCAAGACGCGCAATTCATTTCTCATGCCTTAACCCTTGATATTCATTGTGCGCTACCATTCATTGGCAGTTACATGGTGGCATTCGAATCGGCAAGACGCGCAATTCGTTTCTCGTGCTTTAACCCTTGATATTTATTGTGTGCTACCATATCTTGGCAGTTACATGGTGGCATTCGAATCGGCAAGACGCGCGATTCGTTTCTCGTGCTTTAACATTAGATATTCATTGTGCGCTACCATTTCTTGGCAGTTACATGGTGGTATTCGAATTAGAAAGACGCGCAATTCATTTCTTGTGCTTAATTCATGTTATTCATTGTGCGCTACCATTTTATGGCATTTACAAGGTAGCATTCGAATTGGCAAGACGCGCAATTCATTTCTTGTGCTTAATTCATGTTATTCATTGTGCGCTACCATTTTATGGCAGTTACATGTTGGCGTTCGAATCGGCAAGACGCGCAATTCATTTCTCGTGCCTTAACCCTTGATATTCATTGTGCGCTACCATTCCTTGGCAGTTACATGGTGGCATTCGAATCGGCAAGACGCGCGATTCGTTTCTCGTGCTTTAACCCTTGATATTTATTGTGCGCTACCATTTCTTGGCAGTTACATGGTGGCATTTGAATCGGCAAGACGCGCGATTCGTTTCTCGTGCTTTAACCCTTGATATTCATTGTGTGCTACCATTACTTGGAAGTTACATGGTGGCATTCGAATCGGCAAGACGCGCGATTCATTTCTTGTGTGTAATTCATGATATTCATTGTACACTACCATTTCCTGACATTCATATGGTGACATTTGAATCGGCAAGCCACGCAATTCCTTTTCTTTGTTTAAAATCACGGTGTTCATTATGTGCTACCACTTTAAGGCATTTACTTGGTGGCTTTCAAGTTGGCAAGACGCGTGATTTATTACTCAAGTCTAATTTATGTTATTCATTGTGCACAATCATTCCATGGTATTTACAACCTTTGTAAAAATCTGCAATGTGCGCAATTCATGTTTCGGCAATTTTGAGAAAACGAAAAAGCTAAAGTTCTAGATGTAATGTTGTGTGTACATAATAAGTTTCTCAAACATGATTCATATGATGGTTTAGAAATCATTCAGATTATTTCCTGATCCTCATGCAAAAGATAATACTTGAATTTGAAAGTTGCATTTAACCTTTCTTGATTCCCTCACAGGTATCCAGTCATCTTGAAGCCTAGTTATTTAAGTCTATGCTTAGGTTGTCCATGTTTTCAGAATGTCAATGCTTAGAGTCATAGCCTAGTATTGATTAATATGATATAATCTTGATATTGTGTGTTTTAACCTTTTTGCTTCCTACAGGTCTCCTTCCCAGCTGTTCCCTTCCTAATCCCCTTTTCCCCACTTGGACTCTCTTAGACTCTGTGACAATTCTAATCAGAGTATTGGAGCTGTCTTGTGGTGGGAGTGTTGGGAACGTGCACAGACCCCGAGGATCTGGTGACTCTGACACTGTGGGGGTGTAGAGAAAGGAGCCCATACACCTCCCTCCTCGGCAGGGAGATCTCTCTTGATCTCCCCAAGTGAAGCGCTTAGCCTGGGGGGGGGGAGTGTCCCGCAATCCACAGGGTGGGCGTGACCCGATCTGGCCATCTTCTTTGCATTGGCTCCTCCAGTAGCGCTCCTCGTTTCTCACCAGGTCTGGAGGTGACTTGCTTTCACCACGGGTAGCCCGCTCTGAGTATGGCATGGGCCCCAGTGTGCTTGTAAGCAAATAAGGTAAAGCTTCCAAACACAGTACTCTCCTCACGCTTAGAAACAACAAAGCGCTTGTCCTTCACCCTGCAGCTAATTAGGTGCAGCTCTTTAGCACTGGAAGGCAAGAAGGGTTGCAGGGGAAAGGGGGCACACCACCCAACCCCTGGAGACAACAGAGGGGGATCACAGGGCTGAAGGGCCCAAGCAGGCCAGCACAAATAGTGTCAGTCAGTGTCAGTTCCTCCTAGTGACCCAGCAGGTCAGCACAACAGCAGCAGTCCAAGGTGGTTCCTGGTGAGTCCCTCCAGAAGCATTCTTTGTCCAGTCTAGTGTCTCTCCTTGTCTCAAAGTGTCTCTCTTAACATGGGGAAACCCCCTGTAATTATGCTCAGAAGGGGAGCAGAGGTTTCAACCAGTTCCAGCCAGTTCCAACTGGTTCTAGGAGTCTCCTCTTTCTCCTCCAGCACAGGCTCCAGACATCAGTTGGGGGTAAACAAACCCTTTGTGTGTGGCCAGAGTACAGCCTTTTTAAATATAGGTGTGCCCTGCCTCTCCTTCTCTCAGTCCAGGAAGACCATTCAATATGCAGATGCACCTCAGTGATACCCCCCACCCTCCCTGTGTACAGGCTATCTGAAAAGTATGCACAAAGCCCAGCTGTCAATCTGCACCAGACACATACAGGCTGTCTGAAAAGTATGCGGAAAGCCCATCTGTCACTCTGCCCCAGGTGTGGGTTGGAGTCAAGCTGCAAAACTCCAGAGTCATAAGCACAGAGGAATGCTCAGTTTCTAGAGGTGGCATTTCTATTATGGTAATTAAAAAATCCACCTACACTAGTAAGGAGCATTTTCCACTACCATTGCAACCACACCAAACATGCCTACGCTACCCCTCATATATCAGACAATACACCCTAGACATAAGGTGGGCATTTCCAATGCAATCCTATGAGCAAGGCAGCACTCACAGCAATGAGAAACCAAAAAGGCTGTTTGTCACCACCATGACAGGCTACACAACCAGGCATATGTCCTGCCTTATAAATACATAGCACCCTGCCCATAGGGCCTACCTTAGGGGTGACTTACATGTAGTACAAGGGGAGTTTCAGGCCTAGCAAGTAATTTTAGATGCCAGGTCCCTGTGGCAGTAAACTGCACATGCAGGCCCTGCGCTAGCAGGCCTGAGACGCGTTTGAGAGGCTTCTTCTGTTGGTGGCGCAAGCAGCACTGCATGCCACTAGTAGCATTTAAGTTACAGGCCCTGGGTATAGAGATACCACTGTACAAGGGGCTTACAGGTAATTTAAATGTGCCATTTAGGTGTATGCCAGTCATACCAATTTTACAAGGGGGAGCACCTGCACTTTGGCGCTGATCAGCAGTGATAAAGTAGTCAGGGTCCTAGAGCCAACAACAAGAGGTCAGAAAAAATAGGAGGAAGGAGGCAAAAGGTTTGGGGATGACCCTGCAAAAAGGGCCAAGTCCAACAACATGGCTAGATTAAAATTGGAATTAAATTAAATGATTGAGGGAACACTGGAATTAGATTGGATTCTTACAGTGAGAATGAATTGTGCTTCATGTGCAAGGATGTTACGCTTCATGCAGCACAGGTTTATGAGAAACTGACTAATCTAGCTGAGAAATATATGAAATTGAAATGAATAAGTCCAAACATTTGAAGAAGATTTACAGATTATAATTTGATTTGAGAGATATTGCAAACATGAGATCACCTGGAATGAAAATTCACATAAAAGAACTGATTCAAAGCATTCAAGCATGGGGAGCATTAGATAAATGGGACGGCAGATGGACAAACAGGAGGGATCGGAAAAAGCCGACTGCATCTTCAAATGATGTACAGCAGGCGCAGGGAGCTTTAAAAATAATGTCAATGAGAGAAATTCCAGGAGGGAATTTTGTTCATGTCCCTTGGAGCAGAAGTGACACACTATCATTTACAAATGATTACCCAAAATTGAACGAGAAACCAGTGGAGTGGTGTAGAAAAGTACCCTCTTTTTGGCATGTTACCCCAAATTTCTGCCTGTCAGTGTGTTTGACTGCGTCACTGGGATCCTGCTAACCAGGACCCCAGTGCTTATGCACTCTTTCCTCTCAATTTTGTCACTGCATACTGGTAACTCAGTATTTCATCCCAAATTGGCATACTGGTCACCCCTTATAAGTCCCTAGTATATGGTGTATAAGGTACTTAGGTACCTAGGGCATTGGAGTTCCAGGGGATCCCTATGGGCTGCAGCATTACTTTTGCCACCAATAGGAAGACCATGCAAAGGCTTCTACAGGACTGCCATTGCAGCCTGTGTGAAATGGTGCATGCACCCTTTTACTGCCATTTACACTGCACCGGATCACTTATAAGTCACTTATATGTCAGGCCTTCCAACCATGAAGCCTGAGTGCAAAGTACCTGTGTGCACTAGCACAGGTGCCCCCACATTGTCCAGGACCATTTTCACAGACTTCATGAGTGCGGGTACACCATTTTACGCGTGCACTGGACATAGGTCAATACCTATGTCCAGCTTCACAATGGTAACTCTGAATATTGCCACGTAAGGTGTCTAACATCTTGGAATTATACCCCAATGCTGTTTCTAACATTGTTTGTATAATTCCATGCACCCTGGGGGCTCCACAGTGGACCCCAAGTACTGCCATACCAGCCTTCTGAGGTTTTCCAGGCAGCCCCTGCTGCGGCCACTTCACAAAAAGGGTTCTGCCATCCTGTTGCTCAAGCAGATGGAGCCCAAGGAAGGCAGAACAAAACATTTCCTTTGAGAGAGGGGTGTTACATCCACTCCCTTTGGAAATAGGCGTTACATGCATGGGAGGGGTAGCCTCCCAGAGCCTCTGGAATGCTTGGAAGGGCACAAATGTTGCCCTCCTTGCATAATCCGGTCTACACCTGTTCAGGGACCCCCAGTTTCTGCTCTGTGTGAAACTGGACAAAGGAAATCGTAGTGACCACTCCCCTGTCCGTCACCACCCCAGGGGTGGTGTCCAGAGCTCCTCCAGAGTGTCCCTGGGATTTGCCATCTTGGATTCCAAGGTGGTGGGGCATTCTGGGAGCATCTGAGTGGCTAGTGCCAGCAGGTGACATCAGAGCCCTCCCCTGATAGGTGCTTACCTGAGCAGCAGACCAGTCCCCCTTTCAGGGCTATTTATGGTCTCTCCTCTGGATGTTTCCTCAGTTTCGGATTGCAAGATTCCAGCAGGAATCCTCTGCATCCTTTACTTCATCTTCTACCAACGAAACTGCATCTGTGCCCTCCAGGAACTCTACAAAATGCAACAAAGAAGCAAAGACAACTTCTGCAACATTGTATCTTCAGTGCCTGCCAGGAACTGCAACTGTTTCAAGGTTTTGCATCCTCCGAGGACTGCCTGTCTTCAGCCTGCACCAGAAGAACGAAGGAATCTCCCTTGAAATGAAGGAGTCAATTCCCTGCTTCACCAGACACCCATCTGCAGCAACGACTGGTGGTGTGGGTCACCTCTCTTGAAGAAGTGCGTGGATCCAGCAACACGGGTGGTGGACTGAAGTGGTCCAGATGGTCCTAACATCCAGCTGTCCAACTTTGGTGGAGGTAAGAGCTTGCCTTCCCACACAAGACAGTACCCCCGTGCACTATGTGTTTTGCAGTTGCCAAGGCTTGTGTGCGATCTTCCACAAAGTTCTTTGTGCACAGCACAGCTCCGCACCCCCCAGCACCCTTCCTACGACGCACAGCTTCCTGAGTGGTTCTCCTGCCGTCTCGGATCCCCATGTGTAGTGCTGCATGGGCCTCATTTGCACCTTCTTTGTCCCTGTGGGACTCCTGTGCATGCTGCCTGATCTTCTGAGGGTTCTCTGAGTTGCTGAGAGCCCCTTCTGTCTCCCCCTCCTTGGTAGAGGCCACCAGGTCCCGCCTGGTCCCGGGCAGCGCCATTTTCCAGTTACCGTGTGCTTTGCGTGTGCCAAAGCTTATCGGTGGAATCCAGCGATGCAAACCCGCATCCCTCTTCTTGGGTGCAGTACTGACTGTTCTCCTTCACTGGTTGTTCTTCTTTTGCACCCTCATCCAGGTTAGCAGGGGGTTCCTGTTCCCCCGAACTGTTCAGTGCTTCTTGGACTTGGTACCCTTCTTCCACAGGTCTTCAGGTCCAGGAATCCATCTTTGGTGTCTTGCAGTCTCTTCTGGTTCTTGCATAATCTTCTATCATGTGTTCTTGTGTGTTCTAGGAAACTTACTGTGATTTACTCCTGCTTTCCTGGGCTCTGGGGTGGGTTCTATTACTTACCTTTGGTGTTTTCTTACACTCCAAGCGACGCTCTAAACACTACACTTGCCTAGGTGGAAAACCGACTTTCGCATTCCACTATTTTAGTATATAGTTTGTGTTCCCCCAGGCCCATTTCTAATTATTGTGATTTTCACTATTTGCACCGTTTTCTAACTGTTTTTACAGCTAATTCTTCATTCTAGTGTGTATACTGTGTATATTACTTAACCTCCTAAGGGAGAATAGTCTCTAAGGTATTTTTGGCATTTGTGTCACCAAAATAAAGTACCTTAATTTTTGTAACACTGAGTATTTTTGTTTGTGTGTGTAAGTACTGTGTGACTATAGTGGTATTGCATGAGCTTTGCATGACTCCTAGTTAGGCCTTGGCTGCTCGCCCACACTACCCATAGGGAGCCTGGCTTCTAGACACTGACTATGTTTCACTAATAAGGGGTAGCTGGACCTGGTATAAGGTGCAAGTACCTCTGGTATCCACTACAAACCAGGCCAGCCTCCTACAAGTGGTACCATCAAATGGAGAGGTTTGTCAAGCTTGCAAAGTGTTTGTTGGATGATCTGAACACTGCCCATAGAGAGCCTGGCTTCTAGACACTGACTACATTTCACTAATAAGGGGTAACTGGACCTGGTATAAGATGGAAGTACTCTGGTATCCACTTCAAACCAGGCCAGCCTCCTAAAAGTGGTACTATCAAATGGAGAGGTTTGTCAAGCTTGCGAAGTGTTTGTTGGAAGATCTGAACACTTTATTTGAGATTGTGGTTCCAGCAGATTTGTGGGTTGAGTGTTAGAGGAGTGTTGATTGGCCAATGTGTGAGCAGGCGAGAGCTGCAGTAACAGGTGCGTCGTCTGAAGGGGCATGAAAAACTATTACAAGGTGATTGAGTTTTTGTAGACTAGAGGTTTCCCTTAAAGATATTGATTGGCAAAGGATTGAAGGATGTCACAGGAAATGAAGGAGTCTGTTCATGCTTATTATGAGAGACTGCTGAAAGCATTCAGACAATACAGTAGCATAGAGATGGGACCTTTTGAAGGTTTGCAATGATTTGTAAGGAAGAGACTCACTTGTACACTTGAAGGGATAGCTATTCAGGCTAATAGCGATGATGAAACATCCAGTCAAACTGATGAGATATATCCTCTCATTACATTGTTTTCTGCCAAAACAGTTAAAGATTTGCCTGATAAATTACAAGAGACAGTCACACTGAGAGTTTGGGATCTCACCAGAAGATATTGGACTTATTCAAGGTGTTGATCCAGTCAAAGTGATGTTAAGCCAAATGCAGTTTTCCCCAGAACTCCACAGTTCAGTATCACGTGACCCAGAAGTAATTGAAGGTATTACCCCAGTAACTGCAGACTTTGTTGAGCAGGGAGTGCTGAAAGAAGTGATGAGCAGCCCATGTAATTCACCAATAATGGGTTTGTGAAAGCCAAGTGGGAAATATCGCATAGTTTGAGATTTGAGAAAGGCAAAAAAAATTGTAGTATCCTGTTGTCCCGTAGTGGCAAATCCAGCAGTGATTTTATTTCAGATTCCATGTGAAGCAGAAAGTTTTTCAGTGATTAATCACAAATTACAAGTATTTTTCTCAGTGCCATTGCACGAGGATAGTCAGTTCTTATTTTCTTTGCGATACTTCACAGGGATTTTCAGAATTACCGTCCATTTTTAATCAGATCCTGAAAAATAATTTAGAGTATTTGAACATGCGGTTTCAGTCTGTAGTACATTGATGACCTAACGATTGAGCCTAGTACACATGAAGCTTTCAGACAAGATACCACAGCGTTACTGAATCATTTAGGGGAAAACGGACACAATATTTCCCCTGCTAAGTTACAGTATTGTTAGAAACAATTGAGGTATTTAAGTCATCAAATTGAGAATGGTGCAAGAAAAGTTTCCAGAGAAAGAGTTGCAACAATTATGCAAATTAATTCCCCAGTTACACAAAGAGATGTCAGAATGTTTTTGGGCATAGTGAGCTATTGTTGCCACTAGAGCCTGAATTTTTCAGTACATTTCAAACCGCTGCAGAAATTAACACATACGAAGTCACAGATCCAGTCTCCTTTAATGAAGAGTGCATGAAAGCTTTCACTGAGTTTAAAGAGAGTCTATGCAGAACTTCAGCTTTGGTAATGCCTGATTACATGAAAGGTTTAGCACTGTTTTCTCATGAATGTATGGTTGTGCTCTTTCTGTTTTTACGCAGTCGCATGGAGAAACAAACAGGCCAGTGGCATATTTTTCAGGCACATTCAATCCTGTTGCTGCTGCTTTACCTGGCTGTTTGAAGGTCGTGGCTAGTGCTGGTTTGAACCTCAGTCAATGGAAACGCTTTGTGATGGGACACCCTTTAACTGTTTATGTCCCACGCTCACTCCAAGTACTTCTAACCAGATCAAAAACACAATATTTGACCAATGACCATCTTGCCCGTTATGAGTTATTGATCCTTCAATCTGCAAATGTAACAGTCAAGAGGTGTGTGGTCTTAAATCCCACCACATTAATGCCTGTCAATGTTGATGAATCAAATGATGTTAGTGAAATGGATGATGATTGCCTCAATGTCACTGAACTGTGCACCAAACCAAGACCTGATATTCAGGATCAATCAATCAATCAATCAAAAACAATTATAGAGCGCGCTACTCACCCGTGAGGGTCTCAAGGCGCTTGGGGGGTGGACAAGAGGGTCACTGTTCGAACAACCAGGTTTTGAGGTTCTTTCTGAAGAGCAGGAGGTCTTTGGTTTTGCAGAGGTTGGTGGGGAGGGAGTTCCAGGTTTTGGGGGCGAGGTAGGAGAAGTACCTGCCTCCTGTGGTGGTGCGTTGGATGCAGGGGACTGTGGCTAGGGCGAGGTTGGCTGATCGGAGGTTGCGGTTGGGAGTGTGGAAGTTCACTCTTTCGTTGAGGTATGTCGGGCCGGTGTTGTGGAGGGATTTGTGTGCGTGGATGAGGATCTTGAATGTGATTCTCTTGTTTATGGGGAGCCAGTGAAGGGTTTTGAGGTGTGGTGAGATTTGTTCGTGACGGGGGAGGCCAAGGACGAGGCGTGCGGCTGTGTTCTGGATTCACTGGAGTTTGCGTGTGAGTTTGAGTGTGGTGCCAGCACAGAGGGCGTTACCGTAGTCTAGTCCTTCAGAGGAGAATGACCAAGTTGTCTTTGTTGATGGCTCCTGTTTAAGAGACGGTGAAGGTTCTTTGAGAGCAGGTAATGCAGTTTGCACCCTCCCAGGAGTTGTTGAAGCCTCAGGGCTTCAAGTAGTCTTTTGTGCCCAAGTTGCCGAATTGGTCTATGAAGAGTGGAGTAATGAAAGTGACCAGGGAGACAAATCAAAATGTATTGATGTCAGTGGTTGACACCTGACATGAAATTAAGAGGTTGCAGGAAGAAGCAACTGAGGAAGAACACCTTGGTTGGATAAAAGTAGGATGTATTCAAAGAGAGGGAGGTGATGTCTGGATTTCAAATAAAGAGAAAGTTGTTTTGCCAGATTGTATGTGATCTTGATGGCTAGGTATAATCATAGTCAGGTTCATCTCGGCATAGATGCAATGATTCGCATTTTCAAACAGACATTGTACAACCCCAGATTTAGGTTGGTTACAGAGGCGGTTTGTCACAGGTGTGTTACATGCCAACAAATTAATATAGGGAAATGCACAGTGGTTATTTGAGCCGTATAGGTAGATCGGGAGGTCCATTTAACAGAATGTAACTTGCTTTCATTGAGATGCCTGCCTGCAATGGATTGAAGTATGAGTTGGTTATTGTGTGGGTGTTTTCCAAGTGGGTTAGGGCTTATCCAACACGTGGAAATGACAGTCTCACTGTAGCTAAGCTGCTGCTCCAGGAACTAATTCCTAGGTATGGATTCCCAACTTGTGTGGAATCAAATCAAGGAACTCATTTTAATAATGAGATCATAAAGTCGTTCTGTGCAGCACAGAACGGTGAGCAAAAATTGCACTGTAGTTAAGGACCAGAGGCATCTGGTTTGCTGGAGCAAATGAATGGAACATTGAAAGCTCTATTGGCAAAGGTTTGTGCCCCTATAGCGCTGAAATGGCCTGATGCATTACCACTTGTCCTGATGAGCATGGGTAGCACCCCTGACAGGAAGACAGGATGGCCTTCCCACGAAATCCTGATGGGTCATGCAATGAGACCACCAGCAATACCAGCAAATGCACTTGTGAACAAAACAGATGACTTAGTGATCGATTATTGCACAGGTCTAACAGATGTGGTTCGCTCTTTATCTCAGCAGGGTAAAGCAGCAACTGTTCAACCAGCTCATGAACAGTATCACGGCCTGAAGGCTGGTGAATGTGTGCTGGTTAGGAAACATGTGTGAAAGACTTGCTAAGAGCCAAGATGGAAAGGTCAGTTTCAAGCCATCTTGATGACCACAGCAGCTGTGAAGTGTGATGGTCTTCCGAACTGGATTCATGCAAGCCACACCTGCAAAGTTTCATGTCCTCCTGAAAACAGAGTCTGATCCTGCAAGAGTGAATGCTGATGAAAATGGGGTTCAGCTTGAGCAAGCTGTGAAGATTGAACAAGTGGCTGAAACAGAAAACGTGCAAAGTTGTGAAAGTGCACGCAGTCTGAATGCAGGCCAAGGTGCAGGAGAACAAAGCCAAAGTCAGAATCAACTGACTTCTGCCAGCACAGCAAACATTGTGAATGTAGTTGCACCTGATAAGAGAGCTGTGAAAGAAGATAAATGTCCTGCAGCTGCACATGAACTGGTTGCTGATAAACTCCCACCAATAACAGAAACAATTGATGAGGCAAATCAGAGTGAAAATGAAGACAGTGCTGTAAGGATAACAGAAAGGAAAATAGTGCTAAGTCACAGATACTCTTCACCTGAATGGATCTACCCTGTCACAAATGAATGGGAGAGCGAGTTTATGGCCTTTTATTTTGAGAATTCAGTTGAACATTCCAGAATTTGAAATCACATTTGAACTGAGTTTTGAAATAACTTTGCCAATTGATCAACAAAGACATTACATTCTGGAAGTAATCATTAGCAATCATCAAATTGTGTCCTATTGAAAAAGAACATTTGAAATGAATTTTGAGGATTTTTGACTGAGCTCAAGAAGTTTCTTGAAGATTGATAACTGCTGTAAATAGTGCAGAGACTCTGAAAATATTTTGTTTTCCTCTCTGATTCTATATAAGCCATGCAACCTGGACAGGGTAAATATATTAGGTGTACATATGTGTGCATTGGTTTGATTGTAGTATGAATGATTGTGTGCATTTTGTTTATTGCAGGATTGAGTGTTTCAGTGAAAGGAGAAGTGCAAACCACAGCAACTTCAATGCAGAGAATGGCAACATCTATCCAGAATAAGTTTTATAAAGATGAGGGATTTCTTAATTTATATGACACAAAAGGATATTTGTTTTCCAATGTATATAATATAGCTTGCTGTATGAGTATGTGGACACGATAAATGCATGATTATTATGTGTGTACACAAATTCCTTCATCAGTACAAGAGATGATCACTTATCATAGCTTACCACTAATTTACAGGATTAGTTGCAGCTTATTATTAACAAATGTTTGTAAAACCAGGAGTACATTCAATATTTCTATTCAGATTACGATGTAGTTTTGTCTTTTGTTCCCATTAATCAGCATTTGAGCAGCATTGCAAAGGCAAGAAACATAAATATAGTCTGAGGTTTCTTTGAACCTACACTGACTTTTGGGACAGCATATGCACACCGGAATAACCTGACATGTATTGTTACACAAGCGAAAAAGGAGTTCAGAAAAACAAAATAGATGACAGGAGAAAATCAAGGAAAGAAAGGATTGACAAGGGAATAGTTTCCAAAAATAAATAATTTCACAACACATCAAACACACAAGAGTATATGGGATTTTATGCTAAATGGGTAAGACCCAGCTGTACCTGGTATTTATTACATCTGTGATAAGAACATACCGAAAGGTTGGTATGGCACATGCTATTTGGGAGTGGTTTTCTCAAACATTTACCAAATAGACAACATTGACAATCCTGCTGGGATTGAGATGTTTAAAATGAGATTTAAAAGAGGAGCAAGTGGTTCAGAGACTACAGGAGATATTTTTAGAGCTTTCATTCCATCAGTGGGTGTGATCTTGAATGATATCAAGATAAGGAAGTCATCAACGATTGTAGATAAGATGTCAACTGGTTTTTGAGGTGCAATTCTCCTAATGGATACCGAACTGGTTGCGGCAAGGTCAATGACCTTCAGAGTCGCCTTGCGTTAGACATTATTTTAGCAAAAGAGGGCAGAGTCTGCAAGGTTTTGAAATCACAGCACTGCTGCACTTATGTCCTGAATAACAGCAAGGAGATAAGAAGATACTTATCTAATCTGACAAATTTGAGAAATTACTTAAATTACCTAACAGAGACAAACGTCTGGGAGACAATAGGTAGAGGATTCTCTAAGGTAGGATCTTGGTTTGGAAACCTGGGAAATGGTTTTGTGACAATGATCCTGAAATCTTTATTGAATGGGACAGTGTTCATAATTTATGTAAACAGAGGAGGAAAGAAATGGGAATGGGGAATATAAGAAACAGGAATTATCAGACGATGAAGAGACTTGACAATTATTGCAAACCTAGATCTATGCGTTATCAAACCACAAGTTCTTGACTTGTCTCATTGTAAATAAGAATAGTTCTTTTTGTGATGGCATAGATTGCCATCAGAGGAGGGACTGGGAGAGATCATGTTTTGTTACATGGCATAGAAGTTAGCATATGGTGATTAATTAAGCTATCTTTTAAAGCCTCGAAGAGAAAATAACACAAAGTTACCCTCTGGCTCATCGGAAACCCATGATTCCCTGATCAATAAGGTTATTTACTGGCTACGTGTTCAGCGCAGTTGTCTTTCAGTCATCCGTGCTGACATCCTCGACGTGGGCAGACATAGTCAACATGGTTCAAACTTTGATTTCATCTCTATTTGTTTTGCAGATAGGCTTCTGGTGGCTAAACTTATGGATTTTTAATCACGTATTAGCTATGTTAGGGATTTGAGAGGGGTTGGCATTAGACTTGTACCACACGCACCAGCTGCCGGTCCATCTTTACCCCTAGATGGCTTAGGTTCTATTCAAAAGTGTGTTCTAGCCCCAGTAGCAAAATCCTCCCATATACCATCAGCAATTGATTGACTACATACTGACCCACATCTAACAGCATCCCCAGAGATCACATTGTTGGGAGTCTCAGTGTCCTGGGTCCATATATGAGGTAATTTGTTCAGAATTATCTATTGTGTCCTGGAATTTAGCAGGGCTTAACAGGAAGTTGGGTGACCTTGAATGGATCAACTATATTAATAATCAGGATATTTGTCTTTTTCAGTACACCTAGGCTGAGGAACAAGTATATATAGACAGGTTTTTATCATATTGTATTGAGACTGAACCAGCAGAGAGGGGGTTAGGTTGTGCAAAAGGGGGTCTAATGGTATTGTTAAACAAGAGATTACAGTGCGTCCATTCTGTGTTAAAAATTGACTCACCCGGTTTAATGGAAGCACAACTCACTTTTGATCGAGATTTCAAGATTATTCTAATTAATTACTCTAATTAATGTTTATGCTCGGTCTGTCCCATGGGGAATAAAGTCTCAGACTTTGATGCAGTTGTCTGAATTTCTGGATACCTTGCACCCTTTGACAAATTTAGTGATTGCTGGAGATATGAAATGTACCTTTGACCCTTCCTGCTTAAATAGTGGTTTAATAGATGAAGAAGACGAACTCTGGGGTATTCCACAATTAATGGATAAACAACTGTGTATTCATTCCTGTGCTTCTTCCCAGCTGATATCTCTATGTCTCAAACATAGGGCTTGCAACGGCCGAACTCCCTCTGATTTGGGGATCACATAGATTTTTAAACGTGGTTTGTCCACCAGTGTAATTGATTATATCTTAGTGGATGTCAGGTTATGGCCTTTCCTAAAAGATATGAAGGTGTACCCACGTTATGAGAGTGATCACAATATCTTGCTTCTCACTACGTATAGTGATATATTCAAGAGATCACAGAATGACCAGCGCACTGTGGTTCCAACACCACTGCTGGATAATAGTTCCTTTCGGGTTTGCTGGCCTAAAGTGATGTCTAATCCCTCCTTGATAAAAGGGATCTATCTGTTGTTTGTTGATGTAATGGCTGTATATGAGAAGCATGAAATCAATGATATCCCTATCCTTAGCATTCATGGAGATTTACTGAAGAAATTCCAGACTTTTGTTTATAAAAAGACCAGTATCAAATATCTTGACTGTAATTCTAAAACCAATGTGTGGTTCAAAATTAGCTCTAAAAACAGTTATTGCGACACGTTCTCAGGCGGCAATTCAATCAGCTAGACATACCTATAATAAGACCGTAATGCAAGACAAGAAAAGCTGGGAAGACTCAGTTTGGCATAACATGCTTAATGCAATTGAAATCAATGACAACGTGAGTTACTGTCTAATAGACAAAGAGGGGGCAAGAGCACCACAAGCAACTATATTCAACCTGAGAGCTGGGTGAGTCACTTCTCTAAACTTTATGCCCTACCTAGTAATTTTCCAACTCATGAATGCTTCCCCCCGCTGATGGCCAGAATGAATTTTTCTCTGGCTAACCTAGGACCAGAATGCTTTACATGTGAAGATCCAATTTTTTACCATGGATGAAACTGTAGCAGCAATCAATTCCCTAAAGTCTGCCAAAGCACCAGGACCAGACAAGATTCCGGGTGACTTATGTAAATCTGAACCAATAGTATAGTCCTGGTATATAAATATGATCTTGAACAAAATTACAGACCTATTAGCCTTTTTGACAATCTTCAAAAAACTTTTGCCAAACAGCTTTTGGGAAGGCTATTAAGTTGGGTTCAAGATCATCAGGTGCTGTCCCCCCTACAGGCGGGTTTTCGCCCAAAAACTAATACGGTATACCAGGTTTTCAGGCTGATGCTTCTCTATTGGAAATACATAGTTCTTGCTAAGCAACATTTATATGTTGTTTTTGTGGACCTTCGATCCGCCTTTGATAGGGTCCCTAGAGAAGAACTATGGGAAGTGTTATATAGGATGGGTACTCCTAATAGCATAATTCTTCTATTACAATGGTTACATGAGAATACATATGCCCAGGTGAGATGGGGCAATCAGGGAGAATTAACAGAACATATCCCTATCAAGAGGGGGGTTCGCCAAGGATGTGTTCTGGCAACAACCCTATTTACCTTGTTTATAAATAAGGTGGTACAAGTATTGTCTACTTGTCAGAACGATGCCCCCTCTTTAAACTTGCAGAAAATTCCTATTTTACTGTTTGCAGATGACTCCTTACTTATTTCTAAGACCTCAATGGGTCTTCAAATTATTGTTGATAGGTTTAAATCATATTGTGCAGACTTTGGCTTGGAATTGAATGTTAGCAAAGCTAAACTATTGGTGTTTAGTCCACGACCAACTAGGAAATGCACTATTATTCTAGATGGGACCCCTTTAATTAAGGTTAGTTCAATAGACTTCCTGGGAGTGAGGATTTCAAATAATCTACAATGGGAGGACCAGATCAGTAAAAGTGCAGCACTTCTTCAGCATTCAGTGCCATCTTGCGTTTTTACAAAAGCTCCGTAACAAAAGAAGTATCTCCGGCCATTAAGATCTATTTGGCCAAGGCTCTGGGCACGACCGTCTATGGTACCGAGGTGTGGGGGGTTTACAATGGCAATAGATTGTCTGTGGGCGAAAATAATTTTGCTAGGGCTTTACTTGCGTGCTCTCATAGCACACCCTTAATCCCGGTTTATTTGGATCTCGGTTTCAATCGTGTTGATTGATAGCCCTGAGACCCTTGCTTTTCTGGGTAAGGATTTGGACCACCTCTGAGCTTATTGTATATAGGGACTCTCTTCTTGACCTTTTGAGAAGACCGAAGGTAGTATCCATTCCATGGTTCAGGCATGTGTCAAAATGGTTTCATATTTTGGGGCTTGGAAGCTATTGGGAAAATCCACAGAATTTAGGGAGAAATCATAAATCCATTTTGAAAGCTGACTATTGGTCTTATGTAAAAAATAATCTTCTCTCTTGTACATGACACGGTCAGTTGACTGATCAAGTTCTTGTTTTCAAGTGGTACCCCCATTTCGAACCATATGTAGATCTCATACCTGATACACTGGGGAAGAGTTTGAATGCTCGTTTCCGTTTTGGATGTCTGCCATTGTTGTCCTTAACAAGCAAATGGGGATTGTCCTTAACATCTGACCAATGTCCTGTCTGTTGTAATTGTACTGAATCTGTTGAACATTTTATGTTCTTTTGTCCGGCATACTCCATTCCTCGGCGTAAGTGGATTTGCACAACTTGCTGGAATATGGGCATAAGACAATGTCATACTGCTTTAAGGATTTTTTAAAATTATACTTCAACTATTTTAATCACTAACTCCACCACCCTGATAGACAACCTTGCCACCCTCGGGCTCAGACAGCTTGTCACAACACCAACTCACTCCGCTGGCCACACGCTGGACCCTGTCTTCTCCGCAAGCTCCCACGTCACCTTCAGCCACACTACTGAACTCCCCTGGACCGACCACCGCTGCATCCACTTCACCTTTCGGAAACCCACCTCGCACCACCGCACCCAACAGATCCCTGCCACAGCTGGAGCAAAGTCAGCGAAGACCAGCTGACAACCATCCTCACTCTAAACCCGCTCGCCGATTTCACCAACCCCAACCTCACAGGCTGCAACCTCAGGCGCTGGATCGACGACTATGCCAACATCCTCGCCCCGCTCAAGGAACCCTATAACAGAGGCGCCGGCCAAAGAGCCAGCTGTTTCACCCCAGACCTCCAATCCTCCAAGCAAACCTGCCGGAAGCTGGAGGAGAAATGGCTCTGCGAACAGACACTGAACAGCCTTGCAGCCTTCAAGAGCGCCATCCGCAAACACCATCACCTCATGAGATCTGCCAAAAGGACCTCCTTCAAAGACTGCCTTGACAACAACGCACACAACAGCAAGGAGCTCTTCAACATCGTGAAGGAACTCTCCAACCCCAACTCCAAAACCAACAATATCCCACCGTCGCAAGACCTGTGTGACTCCCTTGCCACCTTCTTCCACAAGATCACTGACATCCATGAGAGCTTGAACAACCAGACCACCCTGACAACCACCGACACGTCAGACTCTCCACCCACCGTCGACTACGACCTCCTGCTCGCTTGGGCCAACGTGAATGTAGACAACACTATCAAAACCATGAGCACTATCCTCTCTGGCTCTCCATCAGACCCATGCCCACACCACATCTTCAACAAAGCCAGCGCCAGCATCACACCCCACCTCCGCAAAATCATCAACATCTCCTTCGAGACCGCGACCTTCCCAGAGAGCTGAAAGCACGCCAAGATCAATGCCCTACTCAAGAAACCCAAGGTGGACCCGCGAGACCGCAAGAATTTCCGACCCATCTCCCTGCTCCCTTCCCCGGCTAACGTCATCAAGAAGATCGTCAACAGACAACTGACCCACTACCTCGAAGAGAAAAACATCCTGGACCCATCCCAGTCAGGGTTCCGCAGCAACCACAGTACCGAAAATGCCCTCATCGCTGCCACCGATAACATCAGGGCCCTGCTTTACAACGGTAAAACCGCGTCCCTCATCCTCCCGGACTTCTCTGCCGCCTTCGACACCGTCTGCCACCGCACCCTACGCGCACGCCTCCACAATGCAGGGGTCCGGGATAAAGCTCTGGATTGGACCACCTCCTTCCTCTCTGGCAGAACCCAGAGTGTACACCTCCCCCCATTCTGATCCGAAGCCTCCAAGATCATCTGCGGCGTACCCCAAGGATCATCCCTAAACCCAACACTATTCAACGTCTACATGGCCCCACTCGCCCACGTCTCCCGATTGCACGGCCTCAACATCATCTCCTACGCCGACGACACCCAACTGATTCTCTCCCTCACCAAGGACCCCCTCACCGCCAAATCCCACCTCTACGAAGGAATGAAGACCGCCGCCGAATGGATGAAGAACAGCAGACTGAAGCTGAACTCGGATAAGACGGAGGTCCTCATCCTCGGCGCCAACCCCTCAGCCTGGGATTACGCCTGGTGACCGACCGCACTGGGAGCAGCTCCGACACCCACCGACCACGCAACCTGGGCGTCATCCTCAACCCAACATTCTCCATGACCAAGCAAGTCAACGCCGTCTACCTCCTCCTGCTTCAACATTCTCTGCATGCTCCGCAAGGTCTACAGGTGGATCCCCACAGGAACAAGAAGAACAGTCACCCAGGCCCTCGTCAGCAGCAGACTTGACTACGAAAACGCCCTCTACGCAGGAGCTCCAGCCGAACTCCTCAAACAACTGCAACGTATACAAAATGCCTCTGCAAGCCTGATCCTCGACGTACCCCGCCGCAGCCACATCGCTCCCCACCTAAGAGACCTACACTGGCTCCCCGTCAACAAAAGGATAACCTTAAAGCTCCTCACCCACACACACAAGGCACTCCACAACACCGGTCCAGCCTACCTCAACAGACGACTCACCTTCTACACCCCAAACCGCCTTCCCCTCAGCACCTTGAGACCCTCACACCCCGACCCGACAGCTTCACTCTGCCGACCTTGCCCTCGCCACTGTCCCACGCATCCGCAGAACAACCACGGACGGCAGATCATTCTCACACCTCGCCGACAAGACATAGAACACTCTTCCCACCCACCTGCGTCAGACCAAGGACCTCCTTACCTTCAGGAGACTTCTCAAGACTTGGCTGTTTGAGCAGTAGCAGCCCCCCCCCAGTGCCTTGAGACCCTCACGGGTGAGTAGTGCGCTTTACAAATTCCCTGATTGACTTGTACCAATAACCCCCTCTTCTCAAAGCCCAGCCCTCATTCAGAGCAACCTGACATACCAAAAGGCCCCCCCACATTGCTGAACACCCCAGCGTTCCATTGCAACCAAGTGCTATAGGCACTCACCCTAATTATCCGTCCCCTACCTGATCATCCTGGATCATTACTAGCCTCAATATACAAGGCCTAAATAACCCAACTAAACGTGCTGCAGTCCTTTCCCTACTAGAGAGCTCTGGGAGTGACAAATGTCTGTTGCTGGAGACCCACCTACTCCCCAAAGACACTCCCAGAATACTCTCCCGGTGGTTCGCACGCCAGTGCTGGTCCTCTGGTTAGTCAAAACGGGGAGGGGGGTGGCCATCCTACTTTCCAACAAATTTAAGGGTGAGTCACTTTAAAAAATTGCTGAAATCAGGGGTAGAATGCTGGCCCATCAGTTTCATGTTGGATCCTTCCATTTCACCCTCCCCAGCATATGTGCCCCCAAAGAGCACCAGGAACACTTAATCATGGAGGCTGTGGGACTGTTCTTACACCCCAGACACAAACATACTCAGTGGGGGGGTGGAACTTAGTGATGGATAACAACCTGGACAGGTCAGGACAACGATTTGACCCATCTAGTGCCTTCATGGCCCCAGGACTACAACAGCTGGCGGATTGTGGACTTACAGACATATGGCAAGAGGCCCACCCGCATACAAGGTCAGCAGCCCGGAAAACATATGCACATATAGATTATTTCTAGCTTCTCCTACCTTCTGCACACTAGTTTGAGACACTTCTATCAGCCAATAACAATATCTGATCACACACCGTTAACTCTAGAGACATGCATAGAACACACCCACTACAAACCTTCTCATTGGCAACTACGAGACAGTTTACTATAAACTATGTCCTCTGTCAATTATCTTAGTTGTACACTTCTAGAATACCAATCCAAAACGACAATGGGTATTCCTCGCCCTCAACCCTCCAGGAGGCACTGAAGGCAGTTGTCAGGGGAACGTGATTGCCTTCTCAGCAACTGAGATTAAACTTCGAAGAGAGAAAAGACTGCAGTTGAAGTAAACAGTTCTAGAAATAAAGGCTATCCGTAAATGCATGGGTCCCCCTAGAGTGAGGAGGGAGTTGGAGAAAGCACGTGCTCAGCTTAAACGTCTGGATCTACACAGGGCTGAATACGCCATGGCTAGATTATTTACCTCGGGAGCAACCGTTGTGGCTGTATGCTGGCGCACATATTATGTGCCCACACCAAAGCCTCCTCGAATCAGGTGAACAAATCCCGCCAATGGAGGAAGTTACTTCTGCTCACACCATTGCTGCTGCCTTCCGTGATTATTATGGTACCCTATATGACGCATGTAGGAGGCTGGACTGGCTTGTAGTGAGTACCAAGGGGTACTTACACCTTGCACCAGGCCTTGGTATCCCTTATTAGTGTATAGGGTTTCTAGCAGCTTAGGCTGATAGATAATGGTAGCTTAGCAGAGCAGCTTAGGCTGAACTAGGAGACGAGTGAAGCTCCTACAGTACCACTAGTGTCATATGCACAATATCATAAGAAAACACAATACACAGATATACTAAAAATAAAGGTACTTTATTTTTATGACAATATGCCAAAGTATCGCAGTGAGTACCCTCAGTATGAGGATAGCAAATATACACAAGATATATGTACACAATACCAAAAATATGCAGTATAGTATTAGAAAACAGTGCAAACAATGTATAGTTGCAATAGGATGCAATGGGGACACATAGGGATAGGGGCAACACAAACCATATACTCCAAAAGTGGAATGCGAACCACGAATGGACCCCAAACCTATGTGACCTTGTAGAGGGTCGCTAGGACTGTAAGAAAACAGTGAGGGTTAGAAAAATAGCCCACCCCAAGACCCTGAAAAGTGAGTGCAAAGTGCACTGGAGTTCCCCAAAGAGCACAGAAGTCGTGATAGGGGAATTCTGCAGGAAAGACCAACACCAGCAATGCAACAACAATGGATTTCCAGACTAGAATACCTGTGGAACAAGGGGACCAAGTCCAAAAGTCACGATCAAGTCGAGAGTGGGCTGATGCCCAGGAAATGCCAGCTGTGTGTGCAAAGAAGCTGCTACTAGGCAGTAGAAGCTGAGGATTCTGCAGGAACGACAAGGGCTAGAAACTTCCCCTTTGGAGGATGGATGTTCCACGTCGTGAAGAGTTGTGCAGAAGTGTTTTACTGAAGAAAGACCGCAAACAAGCCTTGCTAGCTGCAAGTCGTGCGGTTAGGGTTTTTGGATGCTGCTGTGGCCCAGGAGGGACCAGGATGTCGCCAATTGCGTCAAGGGACAGAGGGGGCGCCCAGCAAGACAAGGAGCCCTCTCAGAAGCAGGCAGCACCCGCAGAAGTGCTGGAACAGGCACTACAAAGAGGAGTGAAACGGTGCTCACCCGAAGTTGCACAAAGGAGTCCCATGCCGCCGGAGGCCAACTCAGGAGGTCGTGCAATGCAGGTTAGAGTGCCGTGGACCCAGGCTTGGCTGTGCACAAAGGATTCCCTCGGAAAGTGCACAGGAGCCGGAGTAGCTGCAAAAGATGCGGTTCCCAGCAATGCAGTCTGGCGTGGGGAGGCAAGGACTTACCTCCACCAAACTTGGACTGAAGAGTCACTGGACTGTGGGAGTCACTTGGACAGAGTTGATGGATTCAAGGGACCTCGCTCGTCGTGCTGAGAGGAGACCCAGGGGACCGGTAATGCAGTTCTTTGGTGCCTGCGGTTGCAGGGGGAAGATTCCGTCGACCCACAGGAGATTTCTTCGGAGCTTCTAGTGCAGAGAGGAGGCAGACTACCCCCACAGCATGCACCACCAGGAAAACAGTCGAGAAGGCGGCAGGATCAGCGTTACAGAGTTGCAGTAGTCGTCTTCGCTACTTTGTTGCAGTTTTGCAGGCTTCCAGCGCGGTCAGCAGTCAATTCCTTGGCAGAAGGTGAAGAGAGAGATGCAGAAGAACTCTGATGAGCTCTTGCATTCGTTATCTAAGGAATTCCCCAAAGCAGAGACCCTAAATAGCCAGAAAAGAGGGTTTGGCTACTTAGGAGAGAGGACAGGCTAGCAACACCTGAAGGAGCCTATCAGAAGGAGTCTCTGACGTCACCTGCTGGCCCTGGCCACTCAGAGCAGTCCAGTGTGCCAGCAGCACCTCTGTTTCCAAGATGGCAGAGGTCTGGAGCACACTGGAGGAGCTCTGGGCACCTCCCAGGGGAGGTGCAGGTCAGGGGAGTGGTCACTCCCCTTTCCTTTGTCCAGTTTCGCGCCAGAGTAGGGCTGAGGGGTCCCTGAACCGGTGTAGACTGGCTTATGCAGAAATTGGCACCATCTGTGCCCATGAAAGCATTTCCAGAGGCTGGGGGAGGCTACTCCTCCCCTGCCTTAACACCTTTTTCCAAAGGGAGAGGGTGTAACACCCTCTCTCTGAGGAAGTCCTTTGTTCTGCCATCCTGGGTCAAGTCTGGCTGGACCCCAGGAGGGCAGAAACCTGTCTGAGGGGTTGGCAGCAGCAGCAGCTGCAGTGAAACCCCTGAAAAGGCAGTTTTGGCAGTACCCAGGTCTGTGCTAGAGACCCGTGGGGTCATGGGATTGTGCCAACTATGCCAGGATTCCATGATCATAGACATGTTACATGGCCATATTCGGAGTTACCATTGTGAAGCTACACATAGGTAGTGACCTATGTGTAGTGCACGCGTGTAATGGTGTCCTCGCACTCACAAAGTCCGGGGAATTTGCCCTGAACAATGTGGGGGCACCTTGGCTAGTGCCAGGGTGCCCACACACTAAGTAACTTTGCACCTAACCTTTACCAGGTAAAGGTTAGACATATAGGTGACTTATAAGTTACTTAAGTGCGGTGGTAAATGGCTGTGAAATAACGTGGACGTTATTTCACTCAGGCTGCAGTGGCAGGCCTGTGTAAGAATTGTCAGAGCTCCCTATGGGTGGCAAAAGAAATGCTGCAGCCCATAGGGATCTCCTGGAACCCCAATACCCTGGGTACCTCAGTACCATATACTAGGGAATTATAAGGGTGTTCCAGTATGCCAATGTGAATTGGTGAAATTTGTCACTAGCCTGTTAGTGACAATTTGGAAAGACATGAGAGAGCATAACCACTGAGGTTCTGGATAGCAGAGCCTCAGTGAGACAGTTAGTCATAACACAGGTAACACATACAGGGCACACTTATGAGCACTGGGGCCCTGGCTGGCAGGGTCCCAGTGACACATACAACTAAAACAACATATATACAGTGAAAAATGGGGGTAACATGCCAGGCAAGATGGTACTTTCCTACAACGCACCTCTTGAGGACTTCCCTGACTACTTAGACAACCTAGCTGGATGTTCTCTCACTTTCTTCCCAACTGCAGATGCTGAGACCCTAGAGAAACCAATACGCTTAGAGGAGGTTATTCCAGCCATCTCGTGGCTGAAGTTAGGGAAATCTCCGGGTCTGGATGGTTTTACCCAAGTTGCTACAAAATGTTCTGCCCCGAAATAGCCTTGTTGTTAACAAAGCTGTATAACTCATTAACCGACACAGGCTCACTTACCAAATCCATTCTCGAAGCCACCATTACAGTTATCCTAAAACCAGGCAAGGTTCCTACTACCTGCAGCTCTTACAGGCTCATATCGCTACTTAATGTAG
The DNA here is from genome assembly GCF_031143425.1 of Pleurodeles waltl. Lineage (NCBI taxonomy): Eukaryota > Metazoa > Chordata > Amphibia > Caudata > Salamandridae > Pleurodeles > Pleurodeles waltl. The sequence continues at coordinate 754,389,846 of NC_090449.1, read as the reverse complement.
ATGCTAAATTATTTACTAGTATATTAGCCCACTGCCTCAACCCCTACATGCCAGGCCTGGTTGACCCGGATCAAGTGGGGTTCATTCCTGTACGTCAGTGCAGAGACAATACGAAGCGCCTCCTATACCTTGAAAAGATACACAGATCTGGGAGAGAGTCCCTCTTTCTGTCAATAGACGCCAAAGAGGCACTTGACAGAGTCCACTGGCCTTAACTTTTTGCCACCCTTATAGACGGAGGCTTTGGTAATAAATTCTCATGATGGGTTCAGAACACCTATACCATGCCATGTGTTTCGGTTCAAGTGAACAGGGTTCACTCATCTCCTTTTTCTATACATCGTGGTACCAGACAAGGGTGCCCATTACTCCCCCTTCTTTTCGCACTATATATTGAGCCTTCAGCGCAGAAAATCTGTGAAAACCCAGCCAATATTGGTATTAAATTTGGTGGGGATCAACATCTCATCAGTCTATATGCCAATGATGTAAACATAATGATTACCAACCCAATTACTTCACTCCCAGGCTTGGTCTCTGACCTCCGCACCTTTGAGTCATACTCTGGCCTCAAGGTAAACATGCGGGAATCCCAAATATTGAAGATTTCAGTTTACCCCTTCTCATGAGACCAGTTTACACTCCCACTTCCCCTTTGATTGGGCACAGGATCATATTACATACCTAGGGATTAGGATAGCTCGCTCCATCTCTCACACCATCATCTTGAACTATTCAGCTGCAACTTCGCACACAAAGGTACTATTGGACAAATAGCACCGGGTTGCATTTGTCCTGGTTCGGTTATATAGCGGCTCTTAAAATATCGATTCTCCCCCCATCCTTGACCTTTTCCAATCTCTCCCACTCACTTCTCCGGCAAAAACTATCCAAATCCTTCAGTCAGCCTTTTCTAAGTTCATTTGGGAAAACAAATCCCTTTGGCTTGTGAAGAAACTCTTCGATTGCCCGATCTGAGAAGGGGGACTTGCAGTACCAAACTTACTACACTACTTTCAAGCCTCCCAGTTTTGCTTCTTAGTAAAGTGGAGTTGCCTACTTTCGGAAAAGCACTGTTGCTTCGTGGATCATGCCATTGCAGGCTCCACATCTGGATGGAGCCCTGGCTCCCCCGTAAACACAAAGCCCAGGGACTCCACTGTTCCCCAGTCACGAATTCTGTCTTCCATGTTTAGGATGCTTTAGCAACTAAAAACAAGCTGACCAAGTTCCTCTCCCCTATGCCACCGATCGTCAATAACCCCGCTTTTCCCCTGGAATGTGGTCCAAGCAGTTTGTGACATGGTGGGAGGGAGGTTGCAAGAAAATAGGCTCTCTCTTTGACATACAAGGTATCTTCCAACTCAAAGCTGACTATCGGCTAATGGAGTCTGACCGACTCCAATACATGCAGATACACCATTGGGTCATACAACCAGGAGTCCTTCCACATGCACAGTGGCCTCTCACTACCTTTGTGAAATGGGTGTTCTTGAAAAAAGACGACCAATTACTAATTTCTGAGATTAACATACTGCTATCCACCTCAGAGCGACCCTCTAGGTCGGCTGGCCAACTTCGGTGAGAACCGGAACTAGGTAGAGCATTAACTGACAAAGAATGGGAGGACATACATTACAGGGCACACCACTCGGCACATTCCATTGCAAGCATTGAAACAGCCTACAAAATCACCTCACGCTGGTATTTTAAACCTGTAAGGCTTCATGCTTGGAACTCGAGCATTTCTAAAGAATGCCGGATCTTTACTACACTTGCTTTGGCACTGCCCAAGACTAGAGCGTTTCTGGGACCATTTTTGAAAGATAGACCATGCTTGGAAAATAAAGATCCATCGATTTCCAGAGTATACCATCTTTGGCTTAACCAATACTCTAACTTTCTTGCTCCGCTCTCCCAGATGACAATAGATGGCCCTTGCTCTAGGAGCGGCACATCAGGTAATTCTTGCAAAGTGGGGCACAGACATAATTGTAGACCACACAGCGAGGCTTCACAAACTAATGTACTTGTTGGGGATGGAGAAACTATCTATGGTGGCTGACCAAAATGGGGAAGATTATGTGGACACTTGGGCCCCATGTAAAACCGTACTATCCTCTGAATTTCATGAACCTACCTGCCCTGCTTACCTGAAAGTTCTGCATCTACTCCCCCAGACTGCATCTCCTCCGATTTGACATTATTGGTCAGGCACCGTGCCATATAGGTTTGAGGGTCGGTGCATTGATGACTCTGAACGCTCACTGTGTTTTCCAAGGATTTACCATAGAAGAGGAGGAGGAGGAGGGAATGGGATTGTTATTATTACTGTTTTTGTATTGTTTCCTCACCTCTGCATCACTGCGGCCCCTGGTTTGTAGGCGAAAAGCTTTGTTTAGTATTATTGATGCGACTCCACACTGCCGGGCCCCAGGGTTGTAGGCACATAGCTGTGTTATTTTATGATATGATTGCTCACAGGGGTTCCATTTCAAATAATCATAATAAAAATAATTCATCCATAAATTCAATAGGAAGCAATGGGAAAATACATAGTGTTATATTTTGTATAATAAGTTATGGTTTTACTAGTTAACAAACATTTTTGAATTTTTTGAAAAATATTTGAATACATATTTTAAATAATAAACTTGTTGTGGTTATTTATCTATTACATTAAACTTAACAAAAATGTTTTAATGTTTGTAGATTTTAGTTTTAATGTTAAAAATATTTCACATATTTTACAAATTCATTTCACTCATTTTATAATTAACTTTGACATTAAATAAATAGTTAACTAATTTAAAAATATGAATACTAAGGTATTAAAATATACCTATATCCCGTCATTAAAGGTTGTATTACCACCTTAAAAAACAAAAGTAATATTATGATTAAATATATATTATGTTGTTTAAAAATCAATACTCAAGTATTAAAATTATTATATATATGTATCAATATACTTTCCCATCTAATCCCTTGCATCACGCCCCTAAAGGTTTGTGTCACTGCCCTAAAACAAACAATATCATGTTTAAATATCATATATTATGGTGTTTACATACTAATACTTAGGTATTGGGATTAATACCTTAGTATTAATGCACTTCTCCACCCACTACTCCTATATCCTTGCATTCTGTCCATTCAGGTTTGTATTACAGTTTTCAAAATATTCTAAGTACATAACATTATTGTTAACTATAATTCATTTTTTAACATTTATAAATTAATACACAGGTATTAGAATTAACACCTGTTAATTTATCCATTTCCCCACCCAATACTCCCACACACATTTCACCCCACCTCTTAAGGTTTGTGTTACAATTGTAAAAATGTTTTATAGAAATAATAGTATAATTAAATATCATATATTATAATGTTTATACATTAATTTTCAAGAATTAAACCAAATTAATACCTGAGTATTAACAGACACCCCGACCCAATATCCCTGTACATCTTGCATTAATTCTATAAATGTTTATGTTACAGTTTAAAAAAATATTTTATATAAATTATATTATGATTGAATAACATTCATTTTTAATCTTTAATAATTAATACTCAAATATAAGAATGAATACCTGACTATTAATAAGCTTCCCTTCCCAATACCGCTATATCCCTTGCATCCTATTCCTAAAGGTTTGTGTTACAGTTTAAAAATATTTTATATAGATAAGAGTATTACTAATAATCATATATAATAATATTTAAACATTTGTACCCAGGTATTAAAACAAATACCCAAGTATTAATGCTCTTCCCCACCCAATACCCCTATATCCTTTGCATCCCTTCCTAAAATGTTTAAAATTATATTTTAAATATTCAATAAATTAATATGCTTTATAACTTACCTATACTCTAACCTACCTACTTATCCAATAATGCGTGGTATAGGTAATAAAAATGCCATATATTTTCATATATACTTAATAATGCGCAGTAAAGGCATGTGTGGTAATTGTATATAGCTATGATTGGTGGTAAAGGCATGCATGGTAATGACGTCAGTGGTAAACGTATATCCATGGTAATGACATAGGTGGTCAAGACTTATTCATGGTAATGACTTTGTGGTAAATGTGTTGTAAAGACAGAGCTGTAATGATGTTTCCCTCATCAACATTGTTGTTTGAGCTTCAAGACAACCCTGGGCACTGATGGGATATTTGTTTTACCAGTGTGGGGCTTCCCAGGGGAGCAGTATCTGGCGGTGGCACCAACTTCATGTCAGCATACATGAAGTCTATGTGGGATGAGTGTGGGGTAACATACAAGTTCTCCACATTGCCAAACCAATGGGTGTTTTGAGAGATTCAACAAAAGACCCATAAAGCATGATCTTGGGCCTGTCAGATCCCTTGAGGATGAAGTGGGATGTTCTCTTGCCATGCCCGTCGGTTCCTTCCAAGGAGTTACCACAGAAGGGGGTTGGATTCACCTTGTTTGAGCTGCATTATGGGCGAGTGAGAGTGCCTTTTAGGTTAGTGAAAGGGAGTTGGGAGCAATGTCCAAAAAAAGCCCCTCAGGACGTGGTCAGCTACATGTTGGCTCTACGCACCTTGATGAAGTGCATTTGGAAAAATGTGGACAATCTAAAACCCCAGTCAAGAGGTTATGAATCAGTAGTCTGACCAGAAGGCCACTCTGGTTGAGTTTCAGCCTGGCCAGAAAGTGTAGGTGATTAAGTTTGTAGAGCCATGGGCTCTACAAGACAGATGGTCTGGTACCTACATGGTGAAGGAGCACAACTGGGATGTCACATAAAGGGTGGAAGTCTATACTCCCAGGAACTCTTTCTGGGTCCTTCATGTCAATCGCCTCAAGCCCCACTTTGAGATGTCCAAGATTGTCATGCTCCTGGTCAGGGGTGTGGGATGGAGGAGACGAATCTCTTCATGACCTCCTTTATTCCTTTGAGCAGGATGGGTTGATGGATGGTGTCACCCCCTCCTCTACCCTGATCCTAGAGCAAGAGAGGGACTGTCGCCAAGTGTTGGGACAGTTTGCCTCTCTCTTCTCCCTAACACCAGGGCTCAGTTCATAGTGTACCCATGATACTGACACTGGGCTCAGTATGCCTGAGAAGAGTAACATCCACAGGCTATCTGGCAAGGTGAGAGCCAACATTAAGGAGAAAGACTCCAAAATGTTGGAGCTGGGGTTAATTGAGCTCTCAAGCAGCCCTTGGTCCAAACCAGTGGTGCTGGTCGCCAAGGCTGCCCCTCCAGGTAGCTGAACTTAGGTTCTGCATGGATCACTGGGGGCTCAATACAGTCACTAAAATTGACAATCACCCCATCCCCTGAGCTGATGAGCTCATTGATCAGTTAGGGGTTGCCAAGTTACTCAGCACATTTGATCTGACATTTGGGTACTGACAGATGGCCTTAACTGAGGGGGCCAAGGAGAAGTATGAGTTCTCGCCCCAAGAAGGCCACTTCCAGTTTAGATTGATGCCTTTATAGGTTGAAGAACATCCCTGCCATCTTCTAGAAGTTGGTCAACCAGGACATGACTTTGTTGGAGAACGTCAGTGCTGCCCACCTAGATTAGATTGTGGTCTTCAGTTCCATCTGGGAGGACCACCTGTGCCACCCCAGAGAAGTGCATCTGGTGCTGCAGAGAGCATGCCTTACTATCAAGACCAGTAAGTGCCATATAGGTCAGGGTTAAGTGGTCTACTGAGTCACCAAGTTGGAAGAGGCAAGGTACAGCCCCTCCAGGCCAATATCCAGACCGTTCTGGATTGGGGGCCCCTCCACCCAAGACCCAGACAGTGGTGAGGGCCTTCCTGGGCCTCACGTATACTACAGGAGCTTTGTCAAAGGATATGGCAACATTGCTGCTCCTTTGACAGAGCTGACTTTGAAGTAGCAGCCCAAACAGGTGAGCTAGAAAGAGGTGTGGGAGACTGAGTTTGATACCTTGAAGAATGCCATGTGCACAGCATCTTTGCTCAAGACCCCCTGATTTCTCTCAGGAATTCACCATGCAGATAGATGCCTAGAGCATGGCATAGAGGCCATGCTCTCACAGATAAACGAAGAGGGCTTAGATCCACCAGTACCCTTCCTAGGTAACAGAGGGGAATGGACTTTATGTTGGAGCATTGCCCAGGGTCAGACCACACCAATACTGATGGTCTTTTCAGATTCTTCCACTTTAGTGAAGAGAACTCCCAAGAGGTTGAGTAGCTCTCCCCACCTTCAGCCGGGAGGGGACACATGTTAGACCTGACAACTTTGGGTGGTCTTCGCCTCAACGTTTTGCCTACCTCCTCCACTTTCCTGACCTAATTTGTGCTGGCTTTAGTAGTCTGCGCTGCTTACTCCTGTTAACCAGTGCTAAAGTGCCTGTGCCCTCTCCCCTAAACTTGGTAACATTAGCTTATCCCCAGCTGGCATATTTAATTTACTTATAAATCCCTAGTAAAGTGCCCTACGTGTGCCCAGGGCCTCTAAATTAAATGCTACTTGTGGGCCTCTCTGGGTTATTCTGCCTTAGCGACAAGAACTCCCATGAGGGTGGGTAGTTCTTGCTGCGTTCAGCTGGGGGATACATTTTGGACCTGCTGCCCTTGGTGTGGTTTTCCCCCACCTTTTCGGCTTCCATTCTCCTGAATTTGCTGAACTTCTTTTTTGTTGGCTTTAGGACTCTGTGAACTTTACCACTGCTAAGCAGTGCTAAAGTACTTGTGCTCTCTCCTTTAAACATGACAAAATTGGCTTATAGTCAATTGGAACATTTAATGTACTTTTAGGTTCCTACTAACATAGTACTACATGTACCCAGGCCCTGTAAATTGAATGCTATTAGTGGGCCTGCAGCACACATTGTGCAACCCACTTAAGTTGTCCTTTAAACATGTCCTAGACCTGCCATGGCAGCCTGAATGCAGTTTTAAAATGCTGTCTTGCCAAGCTCAAACCTTCCTTTTTAATAGGTATGCGTCACCCCTATAGTAGGCCCCAAACAGCCAGGACGAAGGGTGCACTGCATTGGGCATGCACTTCTAAGTTTTGTATGTACTGATAGTGAAAAACTCTTCAATGTGTTTTTTACCATGAGGCCTATATCTCCCATACAATAACACTGGCTCAACTTAGATTTAATAGGTGACAGCCTTCAATCAGGAGCAGGTGGGAATGCCGATTTTGATGTCCAAAGAATTGCAATTTAATGCCATCTTTAATGGTGAAGTCAGATTTTAACTCACAGTTCTGACAAGGCCACTTTCAGAAAGTTGGCATTTCTTATCCCAGTCATTTGCTACCTGCAGCCTGTATTGAATGCTGGCTGAAATGACTAGGAGTAGCTGGCAGTTGGTCTTTGTCTATTGCTTCCAGGAAGTAAGACAAAGGTATATGGGCATTTGCAAGATTGGCAATCTCTGACTTGATGAGGGGAAGGAGCTGTCATCTATCACACCTGCAGATATTGTGTTGTGTTTTCACTTAATTACTGTTTGAAGTCCTGCATAAATGCTCTACACATTGCCTCCAAGTTGAGCCTGACTGCTTTTGTGCCAGGATACCTAAGGGATAAGCCCGGGTTAATTTGAGCTTTGGCACATTTCACCCTGACAGGAATTGTAGTTGCTGCTTAAGTAGTGTGTGGGGGTGTGGGTGTAAGTGTCTGTGTGCGTGCATGTGTGTGTGTGTGGTATGTGGAATGCGTGTGTGCATGAATGGGTGTGAGTGCATGTATGTTGTATGGTGTGAATGTATGTTTGCATGGGTGGGTGAATGTGTGTATGAGTGTGTGTATGCGTGTGTATCTTGGTACGTGAATGTGTGTGTATTTCGTGGGGGGATGGTGGAGGAAGACTCTGGGGAGAGGGAGTGGGGGTAGGGGAGACCCCTATTAGTGTCAGGGAAGGAATTCCCTGGCACTGATAGTGCCTACCGCCATGGTTTTCATGGCGGTATGGAAGCCACGAAAACCATGGTGGCAGGCGGGGTCATCATCCCGCGGGTGGGACAGTGACGGCCGCCTGGCTGGAGACAGAAGTCTCCAGCCCATCGGCTGTTACCGCCCTGGCGGACGGAGTGGTACATTGGCGGTTTGGCTTGAGCCAAACCGCCAATGTCATATTTTGGGGAAAGGTACAGCCAGCCTGTTGGCAGTACCTTTCTCCAAAATACCACCGTCCACCAAGGTCATAATGAGGGCCTTAGTGTCTTGTGCAGAACTTCCTTGCTGATTTTACGTTATGCCTTTACACATTTGCGGTCCTCTATCTAGCACCACCAATAAAGTAACAATATAGGGAAAACATGAACACCCCATACAGTTATCTGCCTTTTTGATAAATGGTTAAAGGTATATCTTACTATTTGTTCAGTGTATGGCTTATTGGGCAACAGCTAAATCGTATGTGATGCTGGTTATGTTTCTTTTAAAAATTGTCCCTGTAACTGTTTTTAATGAACAGTTAAACTTTCTCACTTGGGTATGGATTATAAACTAACTTGACTTGGTTAAAAAACAATTCACAATAGAAAAATCACACATTTTAAGGCTGAGCATAGCAGTGCGCAAGCACTGCTTTTCGACATGTTGGCATGTATCTGGGCTTCTAACCACGCCCACCGCACGCTCACCACTATCACTCATTCATGGGCGTGCATTTCAAAAATCCTTTGTTGTTGTTGGTATCTGCTTTACGTTTGTCCCTCCTTTGGGCGGTTTTGTTACTGCCTTGGCCATCGACCCTGTTGCATGGATAATTGCACTTTTGCCGATAACTTTGAACGGGAGACAACTTCTTTTTCCTTTTGTCTCTCTCCGCGCTCACAGCAGCGCTTGGAACTGGGTCAGTTATGTCAACTGTTTTACTTTTTCTTTTCAGTTTGTGAGACAAGAAAAGTCCAGTTAGGAATTTACAATGCTAATAGCTCTACCTTGAGCAAACGTGAGACTCATTGTATTGCAAATGCTTGTTTTACTTTCTTTCCTGCTCCTGTCCAGGGAAGCTTTCCTACTCATTTGTAGAGCATTCTTGCTTTGAGCTTAGCTGTAAACAAGGCTATAAATCAGGCTGTTATCTTAGTCACATTTGGTCTTTTTGGGCTCTCTGCACCCTCTCTCAGCTGCCTGGCTCCCACCTTTTCTTGGCTTGGATTTTCTTTACTAATGGTGCCTGCATGTGGGGTTCTGAGAGCAAGGTCAGAGAATTGGTTGTAATTGCTTATAGCCCAGGAATCCAGCTCTACCAGGGCTCCACAATCCTTAGAGACAATGCCCATTTCTGCTCCATACTGAGATCCCACTTGCAGCTCCATCAGTGCACCTCAGTTCACACACTCCAAGCTCTCAGATGTGCCAGTGCCAGGAACCCCACATGCACTGTCTACCAGAGCACTTCAGTTATTCCAGTCAGTACACTCTGCTACTCCAGTACTGGGACCTCAGACGCAGCTCCATCAATGCACCTCAGTTCACATACTCCAAGCTCTCAGCCGTGCCAGTGCAGGACCCCACATGCACTGTCTGTCAGAGCGCCTCAGTTCTTGCAGTCAGTACACTCTGCTGCTCCAGTACTCGGACCTCGGGTGCAGCTCCATCAGTGTACCTAAGTTCACACACTCCAAGCCCTCAGCCGTGCCAGTGCCAGGAACCCCACACACGCTGTCTGCCAGAACACCTAATTTCTTGCACTCAGTACACTCTGCTGCTCAAGTACTGGGACCCCGGCGCAGCTCGATCAGTGCACCTCAGTTCACACAATCCAAGCCTCAGCTGTGCCAGTGCAGGAACCCTGAATGAGCTGTCTGTCAGAGCACCTCAGTTCTTCCTGTCAGTAGACTCTGCTGCTCCAGTACTGGGACCTCTTGCGTAGCTCCATCAGTGCACCACAGTTCACACACTCCAAGCCCTCAGCTGTGCCAGTGCCAAGATCCCCATATGCGCAGTCTTCCAGAGCACCTCAGTTCTTCCAGTCAGTACAACCTGCTGCTCCAGTACTGGGACCTCGGGCGCAGCTCCATCAGTGCACCTCAATTCACACACTCCAAAACCCTCAGTCGTGCCATTGCCAGGAACCCCACACACACTGTCTGCCAGAGTACCTCAGTTCTTCCAGTCACTACACTCTGCTATTTCAGTACTAGGATCTGAGGCACAGTTCCATCAGTGCACCTCAGTTCAAACACTTCAAGCCCTCAGCCATGCCAGTGCCAGGAACCGCATGCGCTGTCTGCCAGAGCACCTCAGTAATTCCAGTCAGTACACTCTGCTGCTCCACTACTGGGACCTCGGGGGCAGCTCCATCAGTAAACCCAAGGAGGCCACTTCCTTTCCTGTACTGGGACCCCGCTCATATACAGTTCCATAACAGCAGCTCTATTCTAATATTCAGTCCCACTGTCAAGCCACTCCTGGACCCAAAAAGAGCAAAACATAGCTCAGCCAGTGCACCTCCAGTCTAACATTCAGCACCACTGTTGATGGGAACCACCACAACTCCACCAGAATCCATCAATTCTAACATTTAGTGGACATTTCTTCTCATGACTCCTCACTTCTGTGCTTCAGAGGCACTGCCAATCCCATGGTGGGCCCCACTCACAGCTTCAACGGGGCACATCCAGGCTAACACTTGGCAACACTGGCATGCCAGTACTAGGTTTCACATATAGCTCCATTAACCCATATGGTGCCTGGGACGAGCTGGTCTCGCCCTTGGCTACTGTTCCTGTGTGCCGCGGACGAGATCATCTCGTCCTGCACAAGGCCCAAGGGGGAGCGCTAGCGCTCCCCCCACGGCCTCCCACCCACACGCCCCATCAGGGATGGAAGGGGAATTGCTTCCCCTTCCTACCCCGACCCCCACAATTCCCCCCCACTGACGTCTGATGACGTCAGCAAGCGATCGGGTGCTGACCTCATCAGAGGTCACCCCCATTGTGCTGGAAGCATGCTTCCTGCGTGATGCGGAAGAGAAATACTAAGCATTTCTCTTCCGCTCGGGAGGAGGGGCAGGCAGAGACATCAAAAGAAATAAAGGCTTTTCCTTTCTTTCAATGTCATTCTGAGCATTTCTGCTGCCCGATCGCAGTGCGATCGGGCAGCAGAAATTCCCACTAGACACCAGGGTGTTTTTTTTTAAAGTTCCATATGAAGGGGAGCAACCCCTTAGGCAAGGGTCGCTGCCCAGGGGGGCAATAATTTTATTAGGCCTTTTCTGCCCCCCCCATTGGGGCAAATCAGCCTATATTGATTAGGCCGACATGCCCCCGGTGGGGGCAGAAGCCACCAGACACCAGGGATTTTTTTTAATGAAACTGGCATAAGGAGAGCGACCCCTTTTGCAAGGGTCGCTCCCCAGGGGGCAATTTTTTTATTAGGCCTATTCAGCCCCCCCGGGGGCAGATTGGCCTATATTGATTAGGCAGATCTGCCCCGATTGGGGGCAGAGCCTACTAGACACCAGTTATTTTTTTTTTTCAATGAAATTGGCATAAGAGGAGCGAGCCCTTAGGCAAGGGTTGCTCCCCAAGGGGAAATGATTTTATTCAGCCTATATTGATTAGGCTGACCTGGCCCCCGGGAGGAGCAGAAGCCACTAGACACCAGGGATTTTTTTTTTATGAAATTGGCATAAGGAAAGCGACCCCTTTAGCAAAGGACTCTCCCAAGGGGGCAATTATTTTATTAGCCCTTTTCCGTCACCCCCGGGGGAAGATCAGCCTATACTGATTAGGCCGATGGGAGCAGAAGCCACTAGACACCAGGGATTTTTTATAAATTTGTTTACATTGACAAGGGGAACAACCCCTTAGGCAAGGGTTGCTCCCCGGGGGGACAAATAATTTTTAGGCCTTTTCTGCCCCCCTTTGGGCTATATTGGGCTATTTTTATTGGACCAATCTGCCCCCAAGGGAGGCAAAAATCACTAGACACCAAGGATTTTTAATTTGCACCAATTTCACACAAGGGGAGGCCCCATTAGGCAAGGGTCGCTCCCCTGGGGGGCAACTTTATTTTAAGCCATTTCTGCCCCCCTTGGGGGCAGATCGGCCTATTTTTGTAAGGCTCATCCCAGGGTGGCAGAAACCCCACCAGACACCAGGGAAGATTTTTTTTCAAAAAAAGATGGAGGGGTATGGTCATACCCCCACCCCAAATAAATGGGGACAAAGTTGTTCTGCCCACCGGTGGACAGATGGGGCAATTACCCCTGATCTACTCCCTGGGGGTTGGAGGGCAGAAAGACAACTAGATGCCAGGGAATTAAAAAAATATATATATAGTGGGCTGGTGGCTACCAACCAGTATGGGCATGGTTATGCCTCCACCCCAGCTGAAGGGGGTAACAGACTTTCAGCTCTCCCCTGCTCACTAAAACATGTTATCCCACGGCAAGCAAGAGGACATTTGAATATGTTGCTTATTGGTTCTACATTTGGGCCATGAGAGCTTGGCTAACTCTCAAAATCGTCCCACTTGGAATGGTGAGGGCTGCACTTTGTGAACTTTGAGACGCTGCCATGTAGAAAAATCCACAAGGCCTAGACACATCTGAAAACTAAACATCTGGGTGAGTCCAGGGTGGTGTGCTTCACATGCACCCTGCACCATTTTCTTACCCACCATGCCCTGCAAACCTCCAATTTTGCTGGAAATCACACATTTTTGTGATGGAACCTTCCGGAATCTGCAGGAATCCACAAAATTCCTTCCACCCAGCATTGCCGCTTCTATACCGATAAAAATTCTGCCCCGCTTGTCAGCCTAAAATATTGTTTTTCCAACTTACCCCTCAATTTCGACATGTTTTTGGCTTTTCCTTGTCACAGGCACTTGGCCCACCTACACAAGTGAGGTATCATTTTTATCGGGAGACAGAAGGGAACGTTGGGTTTGTCCCGGTGCGGTGATCCCACACAGAAATGTGGGAAAAATTAGATTTTTTTGGCTAAATTTAACTTTTCTGAGCATTCTGGGTAAGAAAACACTGGGGGATCCACACAAGTCACACCTCCCTGGACTCCCTCTTGTGTCTAGTTTTCAGAACTGTTTGGGTTCGGTAGGTTTCCCTATATGGCTGCAGAGCCCAGGACCAAAAACACAGGTGCCCCCCCCACCAAAACAGATAGTTTGTATTTGATAACTTTGATGTGTCCAGATAGTGTTTTGGGGCATTTCCTTTTGCGGGCACTAGGCCTACCCACACAAGTGAAGTACCATTTTTATCTGGAGACTTGGGGGGAACACTGGGTGGAAGGAAATTGTGGCTGTTCTCAGATTCCAGAACTTTCTGTCACTGAAATGTGAGGAAAAAGTGTTTTTTGGCCACATTTTGAGGTTTGCAAAGGATTCTGGTTTATAGAACCTTGTGAGAGCCCCGCAAGTCACCCCATCTTTGATTCCCTCAGGTGTCTAGTTTTAAAAAATGCAGGTTTGGTAGGTTTTCCTAGGTGCCTGCTGATCTAGAGATCAAAATCCACAGCCAGTCACTTTCTAAAAAACACGTCAGTTTTCAATGTAAAAATGTGATGTGATGTGTCCATGTTGCATTTCCTTTCCCGGGCATTAGGCCTACCCATGCAAGTGAGGTACTATTTTTATAAGGAGACTAGGGGAAACACAAAATAGCAAACCAAGTGTTACTGCCCTTTGTCTTTCTCTACATTTTTCCCTTCCAAATGTAAGACAGTGTGTAAAAAAGACGTCTATTTGAGAAATGCCCTGTAATTCACATGCTAGTATGGGCACCCGGAATTCAGAGATGTGCAAATAACCACTGCTTCTGAACACCTTATCTTGTGCCCATTTTGGAAATAGGGTGGTTTCCTTGATACCTATTTTTCACTCTTTATATTTCAGCAAATGAACTGCTGTATACCCGGTATACAATGAAAACCCATTGCAATGTGCAGCTCATTTATTGGCTCTGGGTACCTAGGGGGTCTTGATGAACCTATAAGCCCCATATATCCCCGCAACCAGAAGAGTCCAGCAGGCGTAACGGTATATTGCTTTAAAAAATCTGACATCGCAGGAAAAAGTTACCAGTTTTTTTCACCTCAATTAAATATTTTTTTATTTCAGCTGTTATTTTCTGTAGGAAAACCTTGTAGGATCTACACAAATGACCTCTTACTGAATTCAGAATTATGTCTACTTTTCAGAAATATTTTCTCCGGAATCCAGCATTGGTTTCACACCCATGTCTGTCACTAATTGGAAGGAGGCAAAAAGCACAATATACAGTAAAAATGGGGAATATCCCAGTAAAATGCCAAAATTGTGTTGAAAAAAGTGGTTTTCTGATTCAAGTCTGCCTGTTCCTGAAAGCTGGGAAGATGGTGGTTTTAGCACCAGAACGCTTTGTTGATGCCATTTTCAGGGAAAAAACCACAAGCCTTCTTCTGCAGCCATTTGTCCTATTTTTTTTTTTAAACAAAATTTTCACTATATTTTGGCTAATTTCTTGATCTCCTTCAGGGGAACCCACAAACTATGAGTACCTAAAGAATTCCCAGGATTTTGGGAAAAAAGGACGCAAATTTGGCGTGGGTAGCTTATGTGGATAAAAAGTTGTGAGGGCCTAAGCGCAAACTGCTCCACATAGAAAAAGAAAAGGCCTGGCACCTGAGGGGGAAAAGGCCTGGCAGCGAAGGGGTTAACACACCTTACTTCTGACCTTATGTGCCTGTTACTATTCCAGTACTGCAGCTCACATACAACTCTGTCAGTGCACCTCAACCCTAACCTGCAGCGCTTCATTATTCCAATACCAGTAATTACAGAACACTTTGTTTCTCATTCCTCACCTGCTTTCTTTCTGTTATTCCGGCACTGGCCCAGGACACCTCTCTGTCTATACCCCCAATCCTGATCTGAAGCACCCCCAATATTGTTGTATTGGGGTTCACATACAACTCTTCTAATGTACCTCTTGCTCATCTGCAGTTCCCCCTGCTGTTCCACACTCTGACTTCTGTGTGAGGACGGGGGGAGCCAATTAAATCTATTCTTAGCTGCCAACTTTATTTGGGAGGGTCTGTTTCAGCTATCTCAATCCGTTCTTTCCTTTACTCTGTTTACTCTCAGTTTTTTCTTTCTCCCCCACCTTTCTCTTTCCAGCTGTTGAAATTCACATTTGCTCTTTCATTCAACTGTTTTTTCTACTCTTCTACCTTTTTTTATTTCCCTCTTTCTCTTGCTACCTCCTCTGTCAAACTCGCAAAAACGTTGAGTTATTTCTCTCCTTGTTTCGTTCCTCTCCTTTTTCTTTATCAGGCGTTGATTCTTTCACTATTTTTTTTCTCTTCCCTCCTTTGTTTGACTTTTTTATTTGCTATTTCCTTTGACTCGGTATGCATCATTTTACTTTTTGTTAGATCTTTATTCCTTTCTTTCTCTTATCTTTAGCTGTCAATTCACATTTTAATAAAAATCCCTCTTTTTCCAATCTGCATGTGGAAGGCACAAGTTAATTGTCAGCACCTGAGGTGTCAAAGTGGTTTTTCCTATTCTGTGTCTTTGGGAAATGTGTCAGTACATACACACCCTGCTTCTTTCGCTGCTTGTTTCTCTCACCATCTCTCTTTTTTCTCTAATGTTTATTTTTCTCTTTCTTTTCACACTTTTCATTATTTTTTCCTCTTTATCTTTTGTTCGCTATCTTCCTTCTCTTTTTTCTTTGTCTCACACATTTGCTCTATTTCTTCTCTTAGCTGTGTTAACATTTTCTCGTTCTTTCTTTACCTTCTTTATTTATTTCTTTGCAACCTCCTCTCTTTCTTCTTTTTTTCTGCTGTATTCCTTTCACTTCTCTTTTCCTGCCCCTTCCACTTTCTCTCCTGAGGCCTAATTATCAGTGGGGCAACAGATGCAGTGGAACCCTCCAGTCAACCATTTTCCTTTCTTCTTCCATGGCCCATTACACCGTTATTATGCCACTTGTCTTCTCCATCTTTACTTTGGACTCCCTTTTTCCTTTCACATTCCAATCCATCCCAAATTATATATTTTTTATGGTGTTTTGAGCATTACACTCTAATACCAAACGTTTATTTCTGATACAGGTTTGTATGATAATTGTATATGTTTTAAGATAGAGGAAGAAGGTAAATGGAAGTGCTTTAGTTATATGCTGGGCCACCGGAATTATATGGCAAGAAAAGACGAAATTATAAGGCTGGGTTGACCAATTTATGTAGCAAGAAAAGTTCTGTTATGAATTTACAATGCCAATAGCTCTATCTCAAGAAAATGCAAGACCTATTGCATTGCAAATGCTTGTTATTGCAAGCAATTATGGGCATTACAAAACTGCATCAAATAAATCAATAGTAAAGAAAATATCAATTTTCATGAAAACACAGACAAAAACTATCTTTCATGTTGACTTTAACATTTGCTGCAATTTTCACCTGTAAGTAGACTTATCCCACCACATACGATACCCAACTTATTATTGTTCACTATGCACCTCTTTACAAAGCCTGGATACGTTTGACCTTACCAGACTGATCAGCATCGTCTTTACTTTACAGAAATCTGTAATGCATTCAGGTTGGAATTTGGGCACGCTCTGAGCATTTGATTATCAAACAGCAGCATGGGAGAAGAAACATCCTGTAAACCGGTATTATCCACAACTGCTTGTTGGGCCAAACTCATTCAAATACGAAGTGAACACATCTGGGCCAGATACCCAACCCTGGTTCACAGGGAAATGTTCTGCATATTCTTTTTTCTTAACTGCCACCTGTCACTAAAATTGATACAACTGACCACAATTATTAATTTTATTTTCATCAATAAGACCAATCCTTTGGTTTTCAGGCCCTTTTTTCATTTTTTCCTGCAGCTGCATCTTCTGAAAAATCTAAAAAGTTGTGAAAAACATGACTGATTCACATCATCCTTACTCTCTTCGTCTTGGCAGTTTTGGACTGGGTCTGCTGGAACCGGGGCCTGAAATTAGACGTAAAATGTTATTAATATAGAGAAAGATGCCCTGGTGTATTTCAGTAATACAGTGGTTTTCTCTGGATTTACTTTCAGGTCATGGTATCTTCTTCATTTGAGCAACCGTAAATCAATCAACTACAACCTTTACTAATGAGCGAGTCTCTTTTTTAGCATAATTAATGTTTATTCTAGCACAATGATTTTCATCCACTCAATAATAATATTCAGTCAAAAAGTTTGTATATTCAAATTTAATAGGTATCAGAAAAGTTTACCTAAGATATATTTCAACATCAGAATATCTGTATATTAGCTAGCTAATCTGCAACCCCTAACAATATTTCGGTGTTCAGTGCCACGTCAGCCCTCATTCTAGTTAGCTGCATTTGTGAAAATGCTTAAAATTAAGATATTTCCTTCCATATTATCCTCATCATCAGAAACATGGGTGTAAAAAGATGAGGCCCAGTTTATAGACATGCTATCTTGTAATGGCGTAATATAGAGTGTGAGTAAATCATATTGAAGGGGCGAGGAAATGTACCTGGAAAGTTTGGTAACGTCCACAAACTAGAATTTGTGGGTGTTCTTAGACTCTCCTCTGAACCCCCTCACCAAAGAAATTATCGCAGAAAATCACTTTACAGAGTGTGGAGATGAAAAACCCCAAAACAAGCTTGGTGTAATGGAAGGGTGTTCTCGAACGAGTAATATTTTTCTTGTGGACACAATAAAGAAATTATCATTGACAAAGTCAACGGTTCTGGGTTTAATGTGTTAAAGCATGCAGCAAAAGCATATTCATACCACAGGAGAGGACAGAGAGGAATATAGGGGTAAAGTGCACTAATGTTGAGGCAGAAGGGTACACAGAAAGAGCCAACAGTTTTTGTTGACAGCTGAATACTCCACTGGGCTGAGCTAAAGAAAAGAATGACAAAGGTGCGGGACAGTGGTTGAAAGTAGCTAGACGAGTAAAGCCAGTAATAATAAGGGTCAGACTCAAAGCTCACTCTAAGTACATTATAAACAATATCTATTTGACGGTTGTGCTGTCAAGACCTATAAAGCAATACCGTTGTAGAACAGTTACTATTATGCATGTAAAAATGAATTCTTAAACACTTGCCCAAAAACAAAAATTCCTTAAGTTTTCTAGGAGCAGGCCTCAAATTCTGAGGCTATTACAGCTTTACAACTTTTTTAGAATTCTAGAAAGTTGTATATCTGCAGCCATATGAGTTTTATTAACTCGGTTGCCCAGAATTTTCCATGAATAATTGAGATCATTTTCAAAATAAGTTTTTTGGGAAGGATGGAAAATAAAGATGAAGTGGTGCTATTCTGTTGCACCTTTTTGTGAATATTTTGCTGAGTGGGTACTTAATTTTATATATGCTTACTCTATTCTGTTGTCTTGCTTCCCTCTTCCAGATAAAGTTCAGTTGCAAAATCACAATATGTTTTTTACTGTATTTTAGTATGGGAAATCTTGAAAATAAAACACTGATTTCTATGGTTTTCAATGTATGTATCTGTTTTAAAGCAGGTGTTCATAGGCACTCAGTACAAGTTAAGGTCTAATCTAGGTGTTAAGTAGAGATACAATATATATATGATGAGTGGTGTCAGTTATCTTTACTCTTTTTTAAACCAATCATTGATTATCGATTATCACTGGTATGTCCTAAAGGATTATTGTAGAGTTTTTTTGTCTCGACTTTTGAGAGTACTACATACTTCCCATTGCATCTTCAAAAATAATTAACTAGAACAGATGTGCTTACACCATGCTATGTGGCAAATCCTTAAATTAACTTTACTTTTTTAAGATTGGATCGCAGCTTTTAAAATTGATGTGTGTCGTAATAACAAGCACAAAATATCCTACTAAAAATATCACATCCATGATATTGTGAAAGTAAGTATACACAAGTAAATAAAATGGAGCACTTGTACTTACTAAAATAATGTGGACTTTAATTTTGATATGATTTTCAATTGTATTAACTGCTCTATTTATTAAATGTACATTGCAAATACAAAACAATAGGAACCCACAAAGGATATCATATATGTATACAAGGATCAAAAACAACAATACAAATTTATAGCAAACAGCAGAAATCTGTTTCAAAGCCAAAGTCTGCTTCTTCAAGGCAGCTAAAAAGAGATGGAGAATGCAGAGGGCAAGGGTGTATTCAGTATATTCAGGACACTCTGACTCACAAGTTAATGTAGGTACAACTAAACACTTCAAAGTCCAGGATCCAATGAATATGTTCAGGCCATAGATTAAGTATAGATCATGCTAAGACTAAAAGTGTAAAAAAGTGAGAAAATAAATAAATAGTAACAGAAGCAGTTACTTTCTGTCTAAACTGACCAAGAAGAAACTGTTGGCCTAATCTGGTACCTTTTCATAAGCCTTTTTGGAAGCACCACCTCTCATCTTTGGTTACTCTGTTGCTTTCAATCATTGGTTTTAGTCTGGTTTTGATGTTGTGTGATCAGTGGGACTGTGCACAGTAAAGGTCTGCACACAATATATTTCTGCAAACATTATCGGAATCATTCCATTGTAAAAGTAATTGTTTTGTGTGTATTGGCTTACCAGCTGTTCTTAGTATCAGAATGCCCCTGCAAGATGTTGGTAGTATGCGCCCCTACCATAAGTCACTCAAATGCAAGTCTTTCCTGTGGAAAATGAAAACCAGATCATTGCTTTGATCTGGAGGGAGCATCATGTTTGCTCTTCACAGGAAGCGGCACTACAGTTCCATTACTGGTTTACACAAGAATTGAAGTGATGGGTGTTCAGTGTCATCCATTTTGGATTTCACTAACCTTCAATGTGCACTGGGGAGAGTGAGACCCATCATACTTGTTGAAAATTACTATCCTATTGGGGGCGTTCCCCTATGTTTTTTGCCTTGACTGTGTTGTTGTCCCTAGAATTCCTTGCACACTTTCCCTGCTAGTCAGCTGTAAAGTGATTGTTTTTTCCCTTTAATCACAATCAAATTGGTAAAGCTCTGACTGGCACATTTAACTTATCTATACTGCACTAATGTTTGGCACAACGTGTACCCAGAGCCTGTAAGTTAAATGTCACCAGTGGGATTCAGCACCTATGGTGCCACAAACTGCAGTATCACAGCAAACACACCACCTGGCTTACCAATGTAGACTTGCAGTACAGTATAAAACTGCCAATTCAACCTGTCAAAATGAACCCTTTTAAAAAGCCTAAACCTTCCTTTTAAATGGTAATAAGTCACCTCTGTGGCAGAGTGCATGCTATGTAAAAGTAGGACATGTAGAAGTTCAGTGCTACAGATATCCTTACAGTAAAAAAGCCTTACAGCTATTTTCACTACAGCAAGCTTTGCTGCCTCCATGAAAAATTACTGGATTAAATTATTCCACTTTATAATACTAATATCAGGGACTTAACATCTAGAGAAGTATTTCAAGGACAAATTGTATTACTTATGCAAAATCCAATATGATGGTAATATTAAATTATATCTAACTATATAAAGGGAAAAGTACCTAAAAAAAAGTTACCTTTCCATGCCCAAAGCATCTAAGGCCTTTCTGGAAATATTCCAACTGTCACCTGGCAGCTGATGGCTCCACTGTAGAAAGGTGAGAATTTGTTCCAGGACAGGGCCGAGGTGCTTTGGGTATGAGGGAGTGTAGTCCTTACATCGAGAGGATGGCTTTGGGCCATGCCCAGGCACTTTATTAACTTCAAAGGAGCTCTAGCCTTTCAAAGGCAGATGTCAAGCTGCCTCAGAACCTGTTAGGAATGGGGCACCCACAGTACTCTCTTTAGATCACAGCTGCACGTGAGAAATATTCAGAAGGTAACTGCCCTTCTGTCTGAGGACATAAAAAGCCTTGGCCTGATTTGCTTATACCCAGGATCTCAGAGGTGACTCCAAGGGTCATGAGACTGACTTTCTGTTTCAGATATAGGAACACAACAAGCTTCAGGAGGCAGTTTTCCTTCATTCCTAGCTGACTACTTACAACTGGACCTGCCTGGGACCCTGCTATTAGCCTCTGTTTGAGTGAGTCTTGACCACCTGTGTGTTGTAACCCAAAATCCTGGATCCCTGGGTGAGGTCAAAATATACTTTTCCCTGTCTAGATCTAAAACCTGGGCCTTAGAAAACTTTTGTCAACTGTATGCCTAGAGAACCATCAAACGACCAGTACCAACCTGTCAAGACAATCTGACAAAAGTGTTTCACCGCTGGCCTGAGTTCACAGTAGCACCAAATCCTGTTTAGCAGAACCTCTCGATCTCGGAATCCATAAAAACCAACCCTTCTTCAGTTACAGCCTGCAGCCTTGCACCGCAGTAGAAATCCAATTTCCAGAAAGGTTTCTCAGTCTGATTCTACAAAGCTTCACTGTTGCCGCCATCAAAGGAGAGCCAATAGATGTTGAGGACTTCTTGGACGTGAAATCTGAATGTTTCTAGCTTCGAGCTTTTACAGTTAAGCCGAGCTCAAGTTTTTTTAGTGACTTTATGTGATTCATTCTGACTAAAATTGTGATTATTATATGAGTTGGACTCTCACTCCTTTCAATTCATAATCTAATTCATACAGCACTACTAAAAAATAACTGAAGTGTGTGGCTCTACCCAACGTGGCCCAAGTGACTGAATGACTGAAGCTGCTCTCTAGAGTGCCTTGAAAATCTAATGTTTAATACGCCTCTCTTGAACTCTAGAGTGCAGGCTATAAATTAGGCATTATTCCCCTTCAATCTCGTGTGAGTGGACAGTGGAAGGAGGAGGATGTGTCTTGAGTCTCAAATGCATCTCCACCACACACCTTTTGAATTAAGGCCATCTAGAAGGCCAAACCTCTTCTGGAAACCGGGTCAGTGCGAACCACAAACTGTCCATCAATGGCCGCCTTCATTCTGGTTTCCTTGTTTTCGGATAGCAACTATCCCCGGCTCCCTCCCAACACATACCGTTTTATGTGGTGGAGAACTTAACAGACTAAGGCCAATAATTACAAACACTTTATATTGAGTATGCATTACTTTCCTTACTCAACCCCGACGCAAAGTATTCAGGTGGGATTCACTATCCAATGCAACTCAGGATTTGTGCTCAATAGTAAAGCAAGGTAAAACAGAGTTGTGTAATGTGTTGCCTTGCACTACTTTGCATCAAGGGGGCGTTATTTGGATAGTGCATGGGTGTGCCAATGGAATCACCTACAAGTTTTGACATAAATCCCTATCTACAAAGAATCGTTTACAGGAATTTGCACCAAGTCGAGGCAGGTGTAATGAGAAGAAATGGTTTAATTTCCCCTTGTTGTTTCCAATTTGTATATGTGTTGCAGCGTACAGCACACATACAAAATGGGAAACACCTTTATGCATAGATTTTGTACTGGATGAGACTCCAATCAATGCAAAATCTATGGCCTAGACAATGCAGACTCTCTTCCACTGTGGTGTAAGGGTGTCAGCGTTGGTGCATGGCTGACTAAAGTGCAGGGAGAGAGCAGAACGGTGCCACATCTTTGTAGTTATGGCACTGTTCTGCTCTCTCCATTTCACACATAACAGCGTAGCACAGAAGCTTTTTTGCTGTGCTGCATTGTGTTGCTGCATGATAAATCTGGGCCTGCTTCTATGGATCATCAAGGAGCATGACCATTGAGTCGCCCAAATTTGAGAATGCCGCTAATCTTGAATACTGTCAGCAGAACTTGTCTAGATTTCTCCTGTATGGCATAGTTCCTTCAGTCCTATTAATAGTATATTTAGTATCATCTAAGTATTTAATGCTCTGTATCCTAGTTACTATTTCATTAATGACATAAAATACTTTTTTTTTCTTTTCAAGTACAAGCATTTGCTGGACTTTGCATAATGGGGCAGGACTCTGCATTTTCGTGCTCAGACTATCTAACTCCATACCACCTCCACAAATAAGCCTTGAACTGCTTGTGTCACTACACTGAGACTCAAGTGGCAAAGAAGTATGTTTGGTGGTCAGTTATCAGTGTCTATAGTATGTCAGAGTTCCGGCTAGCAGTGAAAAATTGACTCAACCATCATTCCTGAACCTCAGTTACTCCTGTGTGCCCATGGACCCTAGAGCCTTTGCTAATGATTGGGGGTAGCAATGGGCTCACTAGATCCCAGTTATAGTAGCCCAGATAGGGCTTCATAAGTTCATTTTGGTTATACCACTGCCTACACAAAAAATGGTGGTACCAGATGAGAAGTAAACCGTAGCAACCTATCACTAGATCAGTTCTGGGAGATGTGTTGGGTTAAAAGGTGGAGATGCTACACCGAGGAGGTCCTTGTAGTGTTTGTGAAAAGCCAGTCAGAGACACAAGGGGATAAGACCACATTAGGAGCCTCAGAGGAAGGTGAACTAGGAGCGTCTGAAAAAGAGAGTACTGTTTGTGTGAAGCTCTCTGTAGGAAATTGTGTGGTGGTCTCCTTTAATTTTTTTCCTTTTTTTACTGATCCCTATTTTTGCTGGGTGTAGCACTATGTGTTCTTTACCCCTGCTAACCAAAATATGACCATTTGTGGCATATACTCTAATGTTGTGCGCTGTGACTATTGGGTTTGCATATTATCATGATTTCAACATGTTTTTGACCTTTTTTCTGCAGGAGATGAGGAAGAGACTCTTGTGTGCGAGGCTGTTGTACCCCCTACCCTTGTCTTCATGGAAGCTCAGTGAATAACTCCTTGATTTCAGGTAATGTGTATTACATTTTTTACAACATGTGTGAGACTGTTCTGGTGGAATAGTTTTGGTCTGTATCATGGGTACTTGCAAACATTTTCTCAGGGGCCAAAAAGTTTGGTCTCTGATGTGCCTGGGGGCTGCATTGATGCCAGGGCAGTGGCGGTTGGGTGGGGTGGGGTGGCTGGGGGATTGGTGGCAAGGTAGGTTGAGGAGAACCAAGGGATATACATCTAGTGCTGAAATAAACAATAGGAAACCAGAAAACCTGGAATTAATTCCGGCTTACCCACTTTTCTAAATTGTGTGATCCTAGGCAATTGTTTAATCTCATTTTCCCTCCTCTTTCTACATTATCACATTTAAGAGGACCTCGAAATACATGATTCATGGTGTGCGCTGCACAAAACCTGTTTCTATGTTTGATTTAATAAACTATAATGTTGTTCATGTATGATAGGAACCCAGGCCACCCATATAGTGCACATACCAAGTGACTTGCCTCTTTAATTTACTATTGGTGGTGTTCTCAGGGTAAAGGGAAGAATTAATGTTTCCAAAACTATCACTTTTAAATGAATACATCTCAATGCACTGATAAAATAAAATGTACTAAGGCGAAAAGGTTCTGCATGTTAACTAAATACACTTTTTTATTTTTAAAGAGACTGTCTTAGTTCTACACTTATGCTGCAAGATATCCTTAAAAATGAAGGCGATTCTAAAGTTAAGTGCAGGAGTCCCTAGGTACTATCTTTCTTTAACACCAATTAAGTTTGAAATAAATTATTGTGTGTCTATTTAATGTTAGTGTGGTCGAGCAAACAGCTGCACAGTGCTCCTGTTGCCCAAGGGGCCACATGTAAAGGCCAGGGGGGCCTCATGAGGCCCGCGGGCCGTACTTTTAGTATCCAGGGTCTATGTGTTTCTTTGCATGAAAGAAAATATATATATAAATTTGTCTCTAGGACATGATCCTGAGATGTAATTTAACAATATTTATGGTAATATCTGTATGGAATTTCTTCTGTAGATAGTTCTGCTTAAACTTTTCTTTTTTCTTGATTGCCCATTTGTTATTATTATATCTAAAAGATAAACCCACTCGGGTGAGAATTTTGAAAATTTGTTGGAAACAGGTCAGGAATCTGCACCCAATGTTCAGGGACCAAAGGACATAACACTTTAGGCTAAAAAATGAACTACTACTTAGTGACCATTCCTCTTTCAAAATAGTGCTGCCAGCTATGTGAATCTAACAAAATATATATATATATATATATATATATATATATATCCAAAAGCACACTCTCCTGTATCCAGGCACGAAACAAGCCCACCATCCGGTAAGACTCAACACAATGGAATATATATAGTGCGAATGGTACTGATTTATATAATATGATGATTAGTCACTGATTACCAGCATAGTTTGGGATTTATTATTGTGGACTAATCCAACTGAAGTCCTTTCTCAATGTTTATAAATGTGACATAAAAAAGGGGCCGCCGATTATCGTCTATTGGCATATGATTAAGACCCAGATGGGGTTCAAATGCGTCTGCGTAACAATGGATTCTGCATTAAATTGTGTTGACAGTCTTACTGGATGGTGGGCTAGTTTATTGCCTGAATACAGCAGAGTGCGCTTTTTGATATGGTTATAGTGATGCCGGTTGACAAGTCCCGACCTGAGTGGCTGGGCGTTCAACAGTGTCAAATCTCATGGATATATATATATATATATATATATATATACATATATTCAATGAAACCAAAAGTTACAGGGATATTATAGTTAGCAATTAGAATTTTTTTTAAACATAGAAATTCCCTTAAAAAAACCAAAGGTTACAGGGATATTTTAGTTAGGCTCACATTTTAAACGTACAAAACTATAAAAATTAATCAGTTATAGTTAGAGTTATCTCAAGTAACTATAACTCGTGCCTTAAGGTAACTAAAACTCACGCCCTCGCCATGCACTGCTAATTACCCCACAAATTTCGCCACTCATGACATCTTTGATAACATAATTTATATTATCCGTGTAATATTTGCAGTAAATTTGGCGGGGTGCCAGTTATATATATGTTTTTTATATATATATATATATATATATCTATATATATATATAAATATATATATATATATATAGATCTGAAAAAAAGAAAAAAAAGCAGGCTACGGTTACCCTAACCCCCTAAACTTGGTCCAGGAATCCCCATGGGACCCCATGGAGCAAAAAATGCATTTTTTGAAAAAACATTCACTGCAAAATTTCTGTATATTCGCAAATTTCGTCGAGAATTTTTTTTAAAAAGCAAGTGTTTTCCTGGGGCATCGCGGTGAGGGGGCGCATGAGGCCCCCTCCACCGGCCTAATGAAGCACTGAGGACTACCACCTCCCCGGGCGGGGCTGAATTCCCTGTTATGTGTTAGGACTCCCTTCGGGCCCAGGGACCACCTTCTACCCAGGGCTACAATATTGTAAAAATGCGGGGGAAGAGTGGACCCCCCAGTCGCCGGGGGCTACCACCTCCCTGTGGCCCCAGTGAGCACCACCTTCCCAGGGCCATAGTAAGGAAATAAAGCAGGGGGCTCAGGGGGCTCAGGGGACTACCACCTCCCCAAGGCCAATACATTTATTTTGAATATTGGAGGGAGGCCCTCCTCCCGGGCCATATACTGCTTCAGGGACCTCACTCTCCCTGGGCTGACCCTGAACATAAAAATAAAGATTACAGGGACGCTATAGTTAGGCTCCTACAAAATCATAGAAATTCAGCTGTTATAGTTAGAGTTATTTGAGGTAAGTAGAACTCATGCACTAAGGTAATTAAAACTTGTGCCCTCGCCATATACGGCCCTGGGGACCACCACCTCCCCGGGCCGACCCGTGAAGATCAAGGGAGGTAGCAGGCTAGGTTGTTTATAGGGTGTTGGCTGCAGACCCAAGCCACAGGCCAAACCCTTGCCATGGGCCGTGCATGGTGCTGGGTGGTTATAGGGGTTGCAGCCTTGTGGCCGGCCCCGACGCACATGGCCAAAAGTAATGAGTGGCACGGAGTTGGATAGTTATAGGGGTTGCCCACAGTTTGGATTCATGTTTAGTAATTAAAATTACTTTACTTAAGGAAAAAACACAGGATCCAGGGAAGTTATAGTCAGGAAATGGAATTTAAAAAAAGTAGAAATTCACTACAAACAGCCATGTCAAATACATTAAAATCTCCCCCATATAATTTTCAGAAACATAACAGCAACCATAACTGTAGAATCACACCCTGCAACCCCACTTACCTCCCTCAGTTGTGCCCCATATCTACATCTCTGCCTGAGTAGTCCCACACAGCCATTAATTTGATTATATGTGTGAGTGGAGTCCTACAGAGCATCTGCCTCACATGCTTCTGTTTAGGGGAGGTCAGACACATGAGAAGTGAGCTATCCCTAGGGAGTACCTGATGATGCTCCTTGTGCTGGGGGTTCTGGGATCTTGACTCAATCCACTGGATCTTCCTAGGCTCTGGCCATATCTAACAACCCTTGTCCACTTCTAGCCTTTTGGAGCAGCACTACACTTTCATAGCCTGCCCCTCTTTCTAGTTTTTTTTGCCATACCTGCAGCCGGGGTCCCCCGGGGCCTTCCAATTCCTGGTGATTACCTGCTGTGCAAGACTAAAGTCTCAGTCCTAAAACCTGCTTGTGGCTTTGGTGTTGGCAGTGTGTGGGAACCAGCTCAATAAAGTGTCCAGGGGTACATGGGACCTCTTTTTTGACAACCTCTGTAAGTACACCAGTGACTTCCTCCCAGTAGGCAGCGAGCATCGGTCAGTTCCAAAGTATACGTACAAATTATGATTCTCCTCTGCAGACCTCAGACATGCCGCCCCCACTATACAAAACTATCTATTTATTCTTTTGGGACTCAGGAACGCCCTATAAAGCATATAGAAATGTGTGAGATTAAACTGGGCATTCCTTGATATTTTGGGAACCATTTCTAAAATGTTCACCCAGTCTCTTTCCGGTATGGTGTTTTACAGGTCTTCCCAGTGGACTCGAGTGTGGTAAGGGGCCACAACATGTCCTCCCTAATCGTCTTATAGAGGCAGGTGGCAGCTTTAAAGTTTCCCGAACATGTGGCTATATAGCACCAGCTCTTGTGGTGCGGTGGTTTTGATATGCCTGCAGCCCAATTTTTACGGATTGCAGCCGTCACTGCACTATGGAGCAGAAACTGGCCCTCAGGTAGGTCATGCCCCGAATTGAACTCCTTGGCCGTGATCAAGGTGTCTTGCACACCGAAAGCATTGGGTTTTGTTGCTGCAGGGTGTATTTCCACTTGAATCAATAAACTGGATTTTTGGATTAATCTTGCTGTTTGTTTCTACACCGGAGTGCGCGCTTACTTGTCCTCTGAAGTGTTGAGTCCGATATTATTATATATATATATATTAGTCTATTCCCGAATGTTACATTGAGGCAGAATCTTGGCTCTCTCATTTTGGCGAACTGTATGGCTCTTGGTCGGATTCTGATAACACTCTCACTGATTCCTCACTATGCTATCCTGCTGTGCCACCCTTTACCCTAAAAGAAACAGAGCTGGCAATTTGTGCCCAAAGATCAGGGAAGGCTCCTGGTCCTGACGGTATCCCTTCGGACCTGTATAAATCAGATCTATCTACATGGACCCAGTACATCAATAGGGTATCGAATATTGCCTTGATAACTCGTTCTTACCCGGATTCGTGGAAGGTGGCAATTATTGTCCCCATTCACAAAAAAGGAGATAAGAGCTCCCCAGGGAATTACAGACCCATTAGCTTATTAGATCATTTGCAAAAAATATTTTCTTTCCAGCTGCTATCCAGACTAAAAAACTGGATAACGAAAAATCAGGTTTTAAGTCATCTTCAGGCTGGATTCAGGGACAAGGTCAGTACCATCGATCAGGTCTTCCGCTTTCTTACTATCAAGTGGAAGATCGTAGACGCAGATAAAGGCCATCTATTTGTGTCCTTTGTTGATTTAAAATCTGCATTTGACCTTGTCCCGCGCTCTAAGCTGTAGGAGGTTCTGAGAAACACTGGAGTCCCGAGTTCCATGATTAATATTATGAAAGATCTTTATTCTAATAACTGTGCCAAAGTTCACTGGGGCCCGGCTGGTGATCTGACCCAAGCCTTTCCAACAGCTCGCGGTGTCAGGCAGGGGTGCGTTCTTGCGCCTACTTTGTTCCTCTTGTTCATTAATGTATGTATCCCATACCTTCTAGACTGTCATGGTGATGCTCCCAGTTTGGGTGGGCAGAAGTTCCCTTGTTTTCTTTTTGCGGATGATACCTTGCTACTCTCTCGAACCGCTATGGGCCTTTCCAGACTGCTCTCCAAGTTCTCAGAGTTCTGCAAGGATCATGGTTTAGAAATCAACTTAGCAAAGACAAAATTTATGGTTTTTGGGGATACTAGGCGCAAAATGAAGAGGCCTGTATATCTAGAAGGCATATCCTTGGAAAGAATGGGCACCTTTGATTATCTTGGCATTAAATTGGAAGATTCACATCTTTGGCATGCCCACCGCCAGAAATCTCTACTGTGCTTGAAGCAAAGTGCGGGTGGCATTGTAAGATTTGCTTCTAGATCTCCCAAATTTGCAATGTCGCCTGCCCTTGAAATATACAAATTCCATGCCGGGGGGGGGGCTCTATATGGAGCTGAACTTAGGGGCCACTGTAATTTTGCGAATCTGACAAGGGCAGAAAATAAATTCTTGAAAATGCTGTTAAAAGTTCCTTCCAGCACTCCATCTCTGCCCATTTGAATGGACTTAAATCTCTTTTCAATTTCACAGATTGCCACTTTAAGGCCCCTGTTGTTTTGGATCCGATTATGGTCAACAGACGCCCTCATTCCATTCCGATGGGGGCTTCTTAAACTGGTGGGCTGTAATTCTATTATCAAAACTAAATGGTGTGCCTACGTTGAACGGTCCTTAATTCACCTCGGTCTAGGGTCCTACTGGCGGGATCCATCTTCCATTTCCAAAAATGCTGCGCAGTTGCTGAAGGATGCTTTTTGGCATAATGTCCAGATTGCTCAATTTGCTAAGATTGTCCCGTTGTCCACGGCTGATTGTTACTTATCAGTTAAATGCCATTACGAATTCGAGTCCTTTATGGACGCAGCACTATCTCCATTTGCACGCGCCCTTTTTATTAGATTTAGAATTGGGTCCCTCCCGTTGTGTTCCTTAACGTACAAATGGTCCAGCTCCACAAATAGATCAAAGCTCTGCCCGATGGGCTGCAAAATTTAAGAAACTGTGTCACATGTTTTTTTTCATTGCCATGCATACTATAAGCAAAGAGCTCTTTGGATCACCCCCCTTTGCAAACACATAGGTGTCAGGTCTTGTTTTTATGCTGAGAGAATTTTAAAATCTGATCCATCTGTCCAGATAGTTCTACCTGTGGCAAAATTCCTTGAATCTCTCTGGTGCTTTAGATTAGCGATTTTAAAGAACAAGCCTGGGTAGCTAATTTTTAGATTCATTTATGTATATTTATTGAATTCTGATGCATGATTTTAGCTGTTAATTCACAATAGATAGATATTGTTCCATTATTTTATTGATTATTTATGTATTTAGGGAATTGGTTTCTTGCTGAGTGGTACTCTCTATTTCTAGAGACACATATCTGATGTTTATCTTGTTGGATTTTAACCTTTTCCAATTCTTTTAACTTTTTTATTGTGTTCTTATTTTTAGTGCCTCTTTTCTTTAAAAAAAAATCTGTTGTGTATTGTACTTTTATGGTAAGTTTTTACTTACCGAAATAAAGTTAAATGATGATGATATATGTATATATATATATATATATATATAAATAAATATATCTATCTATATATATATTTTTTTTCCAACTGGAAAAAAACTAAGAAAGTCACCTGTTATAGTTAGAGTAGAGGTATTTTAAGTAGCTATAACCGGTGCCATAGGTTACTATAACTCAGCTGAATTTCTATGGTTTTGTATATTTAAAATGTGAGGCTAACTATAACGCCTCTGTAGGGGGGCGGAGCTTGCCGAGCCACAAGATGGCCGCACTGTAGTGAAGCTCCGCCGGCTACCCCACGATCCGGACAAAATCCTGCGGGTCACACCCTATGTCGCGGGTTTCCCAAAGTGGTATTCGCTGCACAAGCAACTGGAGGAAAGATTGAGGCCATCGGATGCCTCCAACGGGGTCCGGAGCGATTGCTGGGCCGAGCGGAGGTGCCGAGGGCGTGGGGCGAGGCCGGGCAGAAACGGCCTGGCGGCATGCGGCAGTGCTGGGATGCACTCGCGTGCGCACCGCGGGGGAGATCCGGCGGCGACTGGGGGTGTGCTTGACCGTGCCCGGGATCTGCGGTGAGGTGCGGCCGGGGTTATCTCCAAGCAGAACAACGAAGCAGTGGCGGCCTCCGAGGTAGGCCGCCCGTGTGCATCGGCACGCCGCGGTGGGGTCGGCTGCTCGAAGAGGACCTCTAGGTGAGGCGCCGGCAGAACTGAATTAGATGCAGAGACCCTCCGCTCTACGTAGACGGAGTCAGACTGGACTGGCCTGCTAAAACAAGTATGAACATGGTCCAAAAGTGAGACTGCTGTGCTTGCTGGAGTGGCTTGGGAAGCAAGTTAAATTTAGACGGAGACAGGCCCCTATGAGTATGGACCTGGGCACTCTGATTGTTACTGGGCCCCGGGTCGGACATTGCGGAATCGGTGGACGGCGGGGGCGCTGATTGAGGTGGGCCCGCCTCACTTAAACAGAGCCTGGTCTAAACCCCCTGTTTGGAGGTGGGAGCCCCGCGGAGTTGCCCTCGACTGTGGTGGGGTCACCGCACCTGCAACATTGAAATAACCCAACAAGTAGATTCACTGAGGACGGTTTGTTCACTGCGCAGAGGAGAAACTAACACGCAGTGCCATGGGGAAATCGGACAAAGCCCAGGCTAAGCTACACTTTGAGCGGCGTAAAACGATCAACCACGCCGGTGAGGGCACAGAAACTGAGCCGGAAAAGACTTCGGAGGTCCCTGCTCAAGAGGATCAAGACCTGCGGCATATTTTGGCAGCTATGCAACAAAGTTTAACCCAAATAGATGGTAAAATTGACTCTCTATCGTATCGCATGGACAGAATGTCGGAACTCCTAGATAAGCAGGTGGAGCGTTTAAACCAAACGGAGAGAAGAGTATCAACTGTGGAAGATGGGCAGACAGCATTTGCCACTGGACAACTAAAGGTTAGCACGGAGCTGGGCACTCTCAGACACAAGATGGATGACTTGGAGTCCCGCTCTCGAAGGAACAATCTTCGCATTGTGGAAATAGCGGAGTCCACATCGATTACAAACATGAAGAGCTTCATTGAAAACCTGCTGATACAGCTGCTGGGTCGGGACACCTTTTCGGCGATCTTCGAGGTGGAACGGGCACACAGATCCCTGTCAACTTTCCCTCCTCCTGGGGCTCCACCTCGTCCAGTGATAGCGAGACTGCTGAACTATAGAGACCGGGACGCAGCACTGAGGCGGGCATGAGAGTTGAAAACTTTGCAATACGAAGGGATATCCCTCTTGCTATACCTGGACTTCACACTGCAGGCACAGGAAGCGAGAAAGCAATTTCTAGCAGGGAAGAAACAACTAAGGGCACTGCAACTGGACCACAGAATGTTATACCCAGCCAAATTGAGAGTGGATGTGGATGGAAGTACAAAAT
The DNA here is from genome assembly GCF_031143425.1 of Pleurodeles waltl. Lineage (NCBI taxonomy): Eukaryota > Metazoa > Chordata > Amphibia > Caudata > Salamandridae > Pleurodeles > Pleurodeles waltl. The sequence continues at coordinate 754,357,370 of NC_090449.1, read as the reverse complement.
ATTTTACTGACCATAAAAAACTGGAACAATTTGTGAATCGTAAACTAGCGGATAAGAGAAGCGCTCCGGGAGCTGATTCAGCGGATGATTAGTCAATGTTGATGGATTGATTGTAAAATTATTGCTCTTGAGATTTGATTGGAGCACTAACTCAGCGAACAGTGGGTTAACTATAGACATAGACCCATTGCACAGGGTTCTTAACCATCATAATAGTTTTGATGTAATTTAGAGGTAGCGGTTAGCCACACGCGCTCCACACACTAGACACTTCATGTCTCGCAGCATTGGAGTGGTCCGTTGGTAGTATGTACAGGTAGCCGGCATAACAGAATTATTAGTTAAGGCAAAGCAACATCCGCCTTCATGTGTGATCCATTTATAGTTTTGTTGGGGATTGTTTTAACTGGGGTAGGTGGTGGGGATATTTTGGGAGCAATAACTAGATGGGCAGGTTGGAGAATGGCCTATTGTGGGAGGGGGGTGGGTGTGCGGGAAGTTGTTGAAACTGTAATGTGTGAAAATGTATATGTGGTGAGGCAGACAAAATGCAGACGAGTACTGTGCACAGTCGGATCTAGAAAAACAACAAGGGGAATTAGATGACTCCAATACATACCACTACTGATTTGCAAAACTGTCCTCATAGGCTTAGGTTGGTTACCTGGAATGTGAGGGGACTTAACGATGCATGTAAAACTCGCAAGGTAGTTGCATACTTGCTTCGACACAAGGTTGATATTGCAGTTCTGCAGGAGACACACTTGGCCCTGAATAGCCCTATGCTCACTCCTCGTAGAATGCAGGGGCAGTTCTTGGCTGCAGGTTACTCAACTCACTCTAGGGGGGGGTCCTATTGTGGGCCTCCCGTGCATCTGCTATTGACTTTGGGTGTGTGGAAATAGACCCTGGAGGACGATATGTGGCGGCACAATGTAAGGGGAGAGCTTTAACCTTTTTACTAATAGGAATATATGGACCGAATTACGATGACCCTCAGTTCTACAGAGACCTAGCGGCGCGGGTGATGAGATGGGGGGACCTCCCACAGCTTTGGTGCGGAGACTTTAACTGCACGCTGACTCCCGCACTAGATAGATCAGGTGGTAGAGCCAGAGGCCCGGCTGCTGCCACACGCGCAATACTAGACATAGCGGTTAATATGGGATTGGTGGATGTCTGGAGAGATAGACACCCAGAGAGAGGAGGCTATACTCAATATTCAGCAGCTCACAACTTGTACACACGTATAGATTTATGGTTGGTCTCCCGCAGCCTGTTACACAGAGTGACACCCGAAGCTCCTTAGCCTCAAACTTATTCAGACCATTCACCGGTCCCAATATTACTGACAGTAGGTCCTTTACCACGTCCACCGTTCTCGTGGAGGTTCCCTCCATACTCGCTGACAGACACCGCATTCAGAGAGGAATTGCCCAATGCAATCAGAGCATTTTTCCAGCTCAATAAAGGGTCAGTCGCCCAAGTAAGCACAGTCTGGGAAACATTTAAGGTGTACATAAGAGGGATCACTATGTCTAAACATGCGGGTATACTCCGGTCGATATGAAGGCGACTACAACTACTTGAAGGAGAGCTATTCCAACTAGAGGAAGAACATTGTTGCACTGCGGATGTACATATTTTAGGGCATTTTCGTGCAAAGTTACAAGAATTTCAAGAGACTGCCCTCTCTGAGATTCGACACATGGGGAAATATGCTACTGCCCGAGTATATGGGGAGGGAGACAGACCTGGCAGAGTTCCTGCGAATTTGATCCGCCCCAGTCGAAGTGCCAATCTAATTAACACTGCAGTAGCTGCTGATGGTAGCGTGATCAGTGACCCTGAAATGGTAGCTACTAGATTTCACGAATATTATCAACCTTTATACACTACCAAAGGTGACCCTGATCCAAATGCTATATGGGACTATCTCACCCACATTGTACTGCCGAAGCTGGCGGAGGTCGATAGAGAGGCTCTGGAGGCACCATTTACTCTGGGTGAAATAGCGAAGGCTTTGGGGGGAATGGCTGAGGGTAAGGCTCCTGGCCTTGATGGCTTGACTGTGTATTTCTCCAAAGCATTTCAAACTTTGATACTCCCACATCTACAAGAGGTGTTTGAGAAGATGGTGGCGGGCGGGTGCATGCCTCCATCAATGCGAGAAGCTATGATAATCACACTACTTAAACCAGGGAAACCACCTGAACAATGCTCCTCCTATAGACCACTATTGTTGTTGAATGTAGATGTCAAAATATATGCTAAAATTTTAGCGGACTGACTGGCCAGGGTGCTGCCTCTACTGATTAAACCAGAGCAGGAAGGGTTTGTCCCCGGACGTAATTCAACTATGAACCTACGCACCTTATTTGGCACTATACAAAACATGAATCCCGATATACAAGTCGTAGCGGTCTTTCTAGACGTGGAAAAGGTGTTTGACTCGGTAGAGTGGGACTTCTTGTGGGCTGCGCTGTGGCGGTTCAAAGTGGGGGACACGTTTATGCACCTGATAGCCACATTGTACAGGGATCCCTGAGCCAGAGTCCAGGTTAACGGCACAGTGACAGAAGCGTTGGACATCACCAGAGGTACCAGACAGGGATGCCCGCTTTCCCTCCTATTATATGCACTGGCTGCGGAACCTTTGGCTTGTGCCTTAAGGGAATATCATGGACACCGTGGCCTTAATATTAAACATTATACAGTTGTGATTTCTGCATATGCTGATGACACCTTATTGTATATCAAAGACCCAGGACCGCCCCAATGCGCCAAGAAATAGTGCGACATAGCGCACTGTCCGGACTTAAAGTCAACTGGGGAAATCAATGATATTTCAGCTGACTCCGGTCACAAAGCAGACAGAAGTGGGTTTCCCACTTAGATGGGAAACTGGGTCAATTAGATATCTGGGAATTAAAGTACATACTGACCCTAATATTGTGGTAATGGATAATTATGACGCAGCGATAGCGAAATTAGCGACTGATGTGGAGAGGTGGATTCGGCTCCCATTGTCCTTGCTTGGTCGAGTAGCATTGAAGAAAATGGTAGTTTACCACGCTTTCCCTTCCTATTACAGAATATAACGATGGTGCTACCCAGAAAATATTGCACCACATTAAGATCATTACTGATAAGACTAGCCTGGGCAGGCAAGCAACCCCGTGTGCAGTGGCGAGTACTAACCTTACCGTACAAACTAGATGGGCTGGGGGCCCCAGATCTAGAGACCTATAGTGTGGCGGCCCGGGCTGCCGTGGCGCAGGCTTGGCTTCATGGACCGGAGGGCATCCCATTTCTTAAAATAGAGAGAGCTAGCCTCGCCGGTCCCATTACAGGGCGAGATGTATCACACCCCGAGCAGGCGATATAAAGTATTGGCCTCCCTGGACTCAGTGGGGAAAGCATGGCAGGAACTTGGGCATAGGCAGGGATTGGCTTTATTGTACTCTCCACATGTGCCGTTGAGTTGTTGCACTTGGTTTCTACTTGCCGTGATTGTAAGTTGATACACACCCTGAGCGAACTAGGCATCAACACTATGGGGGATTTATTTGAAAATAACATAATGAAACACTGGGAGCGGGAGAGGAACGGGTCTGTTGAGCTGACCCCCCTACATCAATTTCAATATTATAGGGCACGGCACGCACTGGTGCAGCTCTTGGGTGAAGACATGCAGGAACCCCCCGAGGTCATGTCGCTCTCTTTGGTCCTGCAGGGGAGTTGTTCTCGGCGCTTGGTGTCCCGCCTCTATGCACAGATACAGGAATCACAGGCCATGAGCTCTCAAAAGCCCAATTGGAGTGGCAAAGAGATCTGGGTGTGCAGATTACGGACATGCAGTGGCGTTACTGTTATGCTAAGACACGCTCTGTTTCCTTGAATGGTAGGCACCGACTTATCCACTTCAAATTCCTTAACAGAATATATTATACCCCACTCCGTCTACATAGATATGGACTGTGCGACAGTGTGAACTGCCCTAGATGTGGGGCAGAACGGGCTGATTTCCTGCATATGGCCTGGACTGGTGAGAGAGTGCAAGGCTTCTGCAGGGCAGTTATTAACGAATTGGAAGCTATAGTTGGGGAACCAATAGATGCTGGACCGTTTTTGGCACTTGTGGGATGGGATGGCCATTTGCCGGGGACTATTCGCAGATTGGTGGCAATTGGGTTGTTGCTTGCTAAGCGCAGGGTTGCCATGCAGTGGGACGCTGGCCCGATCCCAAAAGTGGATGAATGGCACAGAGATATGGCATATTGTAACACGCAAACAGATAATTACAGTGAGCTACTTCCCCCTTCAAATAGGCCTGCGAAATTCTGGGATGTATACAAACAATACCTTATAGGAAAAGAGACGGGGGAGCCAGAGGGTGAGAAACCTGAATGACATATTGAATATGGTTATTGATATATATAAATGTTGGGCCTACCTGTTATAAGTATATATGATTGATGGTCTCTGCATCGAATGGTTCTGGATGGTGAAGTCTATCCATTAGGATGACACAATATGACAAATGGATTGTATTAGTCTGCAAATGCATGATCTTATTGTACTGCTTCACTTGTTTGCATAAAAGTATATATAAAGTTTTTTAAAAACTATAACGCCTCTGTAACCTTTGTTTTTTAATTGAATCTCTATGTTTTTTTAAAATTCTATTTCCTAACTATAATGTCCCTGTAACCTGTGTTTTTTCAGTGAATTTCTAGGGTTTTTCTAATGTAAAGTAATTTTAATTACTGTATGTTAACCCAACCTGCGGCCATCCCCTATAACCATCAAACCCTTTGACATGCACGGCCTTCTGCTGTGTGTGGTGGGGCCTTGCAGCCAACCGCTGTAACCACCTAACCACAGCGCTATGCAGGACATTCAAACATGCGCAGTGGGGATGCAAACGCTTCCGTTAAGGATTACAGATAAATTTTTAACCTCCAAATGCTGAGAAAAATTCTTGCTTTGCCTTAACCATGTGCAAGAAATTTGGATAATTAGTACTTTACAGAAGTGGAGCTTCAACTTGAGCACCTGCTTTGTTTATATACCTAAATACTTCCTGTTGAGGTTTTATTTCTGTGAAATGAGCATTGTGCCAGAATGAATCCTGCCCAGCTTATTTATCCAAGAAGAGGCCAACATTTTGTGCAGAATGCCTACCCAAGTGGAGTAGTTTCCGCTGGCTAATTAGTAAATGCTACTTTATTGGGTTAATGTATAGTGCATCTCCTACACTACAGCTTAGTAAAGGAACCAGAGGTAATGTCTCCAGTGATGTTGTGTGTGTGAGACTTTGCCATTGCGATTGTTCCTCAAGCGTCTTCATCAGATACATTTACAGGGTGGAACTGCATAGAAAACACACTAGGGTGATTTGTACTTTATTGAAACAAGTGCTTTGATTTTTCTTTTTGATGGAAGGGACCATTGGGGGATCCTCAATGCCCCCGCGGTCCCAGCCAGCTCCCTGCCTCCTGTGGGAGCCAGCATTGCTGCTGCATGCAGTGAGCTGCTGTAAATGCAGCTCCCTACATGTGGGAGCAATGCTTTCATGTCTTTTCCTGCATGCATGTCTGCGGACAGGGAAAGAGATGAAATCTCTGCTTTCAGCAAACAGGAGCATTTTTAACTCTCCTGCTTGCTGAAAGCAGAGTGTTTGCTTTTGCTTGCCGGGAGCTGTTATAGCTCCTGCCAAGCAAAGCAAACAACTAACTCCCGAGGGTGGACACCTCAGGAGGTAGCAGGGGCCTGCCCTGGGGGTTGGTGTTGCCCAGGGCTATATATGGATCCAGGAGTGGGGCCGAGCCACACCCTCCTATGATCTTCACGGGGGCTGTATATGGCGAGGGCGTGAGTTATAGTTACCTTAGGGCATGACTTATAGGTGCTTGAAATAACCCTAACAGCTGAATTTCTAGGGGTTTGTGTGTGTAAAATCTGAACCTAACTTTAACGTCCCTCTATCTTGCTTTTTAGTGAATTTCTAAGGTTGTTTTTAATTCTAATTTCTAACTATAACATCTGTGTAACTGTGATGGGCCGACGCTACCACAGTCGGACCCGCCATGCCCCGGGGGAATCGACACCGTGGACACTTCCAACCCGGAAGTGCACCGTGAAACTACCAATCCTGTTGCACATCCGGGTGACGGCAGGCAGAGGGAGCCGTCGAGGACGGCGGCAGAGTTATTCCCAAGGACGTCCAAACAGCATCCAGCGACGAAGACTGGACGGCAAACCGAACCAGCAGCTTGGGAGGTGCCCAACGCAAGCTCCGGCCACGCTGGGGGAGGAGCGTGGTCACTTCAGGTGTGTGACAAGAGGGAGGGAGGAACAGGAGGAAGGGAATATGAACCACCATATTGAGGGTCGGACATTTCTTTGATTAGTGGCTCCTTTCTTTGTTTTCTTTAGTTTTTTTGGGGGTATTGTTTAATTTACTTTTGGTTCTTTCACGAATCCTGCGATCGTTTTTTGTTACTTTAGACATACCAGCAGGGCATGTTTTGGTTGTTTCGGCTAAGATAAAGAAGAAATAAACAGACTCCAGGGAGGGTGGCTAAAACAGGGCAAGAGCAAAGAAAGCCGTTTGAGAAATGGTGTCAGGGAAGTAAAGGGAGGGAATAAAAGCGTTCGTGCAGCCAAGAGAGTATAGGGAAATGTACAATACATGTACAATACAACTAGACAGGTCCCTTAAAGAGGAAGGAAGGTGAATAGTGTGGAGGGACAAAGAAATACAGGAAAACACTATAGAGAAAACCTGCGATAGCCCAAGAGAGAGAAAAGGAGAAAGAAGAGAGAAAAGGAGAAGGAGAGAGAAAGGAGAAAGAGACAGCAAATACAGGAAACAGAGGAACAGAAAAAAGACAGAACCGAGACTAGGGAAGGGGAGGGGAAAATTCAAGTAAAGGACAGTCAACTTACCTCTATGTGTTTCACTCTTTTTCCCACATGCGCCTCCTGAGAGCCCTAAAAAGAGAAGAGGACAAGAAGAATATCAGAAGGATTATTCACCAACCGCATCTATAAAACCAGAACTATTTGGAAAATTCTCTTAACTAATGAAATCACCATAGCATTACCATAGCATCTGACCACTGGCTATTTGTCATCATTGCGACACCCTGTTACAGTAACCTTTGCGTTTTTCAGTGAATTTCTAAAGTTTTTTTAATGTTAAGTAAAATGCCTGTCACAGTGAATGTTGGAGAGGGGAGTTATTGCAGGGCCCCGACCTGCCATAGTGCTGCCCCCACCTAAGTTTGTTGGTCCAGCCCCCCTTCTCCTTGCCATCCACTATCAAGGCCCATGCCCCTGCTCCCTCATTACAACCCTAAGTGGGCGTTGTTCTGCAACTGCCCTTCCATCCTGTCCTGAACAGCTTTCACCCCATCTACCTGATCCCTACCCTCTATTGTTCAAGTCTGTGCACTAGCTCCCTCCCTCCTGCCCCTCATGGTCCGATGTGTTGCCACTGCCCTTCATTTAGCTTGATATCCCTGCCCTTCATTGCCAAATTCTGTGCCCCATCATTGCCCTCCTGCTTAGCCTCTGTGCCAGCTTGCTGCCACTATCCTCCTTCCTCCTGCCCTCCGATGTCTGTGTGCGTGCCCTGGCTCCCCCTTTTTTGCCCACTATGTTTCATGGACCTGCCATTGCCCCTCCTATCCACTTGGAGTGTTCTGTTGAGCTGTCACTGCCTCTCCCACCTGCCTAGCATGGTCAGATGACTGCTTCCTGTCCCTGTCACCTCTACCCTGCCTTTCCAAGTTCCATGCCCTTATCCTCCTGCCCTCCACGGCCCATTTTACTATCACTCCCTTCTACCCTCCATTCTCTGTTGTGCAGCAACTACTCCCCTTCCCTCCTGCCTACCCTGTGAAGCACCTTCCATGCCCTATCTTGTCTGTGCCATGCCCCTGCCCATCCCTTTAGTCTGTGTGTATGCCATTAGAGTCTCACTGTTGCCCTCCATGGTGTTTTGTACCTCCAGTCCCTATCCCATCTGCCTTCCATGGTCAGCTTACTGCTCCAGCCCTGCCCCTGCCCTCCTCTTTCCATGTGCCACTATGCCCTCCCTCCTGCCTTGTCTGGTAGGTTGTCATGCCTCTGTCCGTTATGCTGCAACTGTCCCTCCTGTCTGCCCGGTATGGTCAGCTTGCTGACCTTACCTATTTTTCCTCTGCTCTCTGTTGTCCATGTGCATGGTTATGTCCCCTCCCAATTACTTTCCATGGTCCGTTGTGCAGCACTGCTGCCTGTTTGCCTTGTGTGGTGGATTGTGCTGCTACAACCCCTGCTGCCTGCCCAGTAAGGTCAGTTTGGTACCCCTGCCCATCTCCCGCCTACCCTCTGTTATCCGAGTCAATGTTCATACCCCATTCCTCCTGCCCTCAGTGAGCTAATATACCATACTTGCCAACATTTTGAACTTAGTAAGAGGGTGATTTTGAAAAGAAAACCTGAGAAATTGATTTTTCCTATTGACTTATATTGAAAAAGAGGAAACTTTAGGCAGGAAACAGATGCAATCAGGTCTGTTGGCATCAATGGTTGTACTGCCACTGCCTCTTCCTTCTTCCCTCAAAGATCAGTTATATAGCCACAGCCTCTCTTGCCTGTCCTGCATGGTTGGTTTGTTGCTCCTGCCCCATTTGCCCTGCCTTACATGGTCCCGTGTGCTGCCATTGACCCTCCCATAATTATCTGAGTCTGCACCCCTGACATCTGCCTCCCCACAGTAATCTAATGAACAACTAGATTGCAAACATTTGCTATTTATTACAAAAGTGTGGCACGCCTGAAGTATGTAATCCAAACTGTAATACCTAAAGCATTTCCATTAGAAACTATTAAAATGAGAGGGTCTTATTCTCATGGAAATTATGGTTAGTGCTCTAACAAACTAAAGTGATGACATAATTTCTGAGTTCTCAAGTAGCGACAAAGCACTTTTAAATTATTTGCTATCTTGATTTTTTTATCTAGTTCATCAATTGATTCAAGTCACACAAGCTTTATTCGGTCTAATTAAACCATCAAAGCAATAACTTACAACAATAAAACCATGATCTGTACATAATAAATATATAATAACAACAAAGGTTTAAATGTAATAATAAGGATAAAATAAAAGATCTGTGAATATACAAAAAGATGTTGATATAAATCTTCACATATGTCTCCCATCCTATATATGAGGAGGAATCTACAAATTTTAGCTACCTTTAACTTCCTCATCGATAATTTGATAAAAAATTCATTAAGTTTAAAACTATCATATGAACAGTAATTAGATTAAAGAAGTTAAGATCAAGGTTCAATTAATAGCAAATCACTATGATTTTTTAAGAGATATGTACGTATATGCCATGCGGACGCAAGGAACCTGCTGACCGCACAAGTTAGAAAGGGGGAGCAGTCTCTCAACATCAACCTTAGGGCATCTTTGCACGTTCTCAACCCCATATTCCTGCAAGCGGGACGGAGCCATTTCTGCTGAACAAGGCCAGAGGCAGGGCAAATAAACACAAAGTGCACTACAGTTTCTGCAGAACCGTTACAACTTGGACATTGATCGATTAGCGGAGTGGAGCACCATGAACTAGTAAAAGACTTCAGGGGGAGGCATCCATACCTGAACCGAACATACAGACTTTTGCTTAGTTGATCAGTAATCAAGTCTAAAAAGGGTTCAAAGTGGGGATACCACTTGAAATCGAGAAATTGAGACGTCAACCTACCATATGAAGTGCATAACAGATAATTTTTCCTAACATGGGACCAGTAAACTGATTTTAAATGATCCTTGTGAGCCCTCCTTAAATTATTTGGCTGGCTCCAAAAGTCACTAAGTCCCAGGGTGTGAAACCATTCCGAAATTTACTTAAACCAAGGGATAGAAAGTACGTTCGGTCTATCCAATAAATCTTGCAAGGACTCCTTATATATAACTAATTCAGGGGTGGTCCAGATACGAACCCAAAAAGTTAGAGGCCTTAGGGCTATTACATCAGAAATGCGGGGGAACCCTAAGTCCAAAAACACTGAAACCACGGGCATACTACGAGGACATGCCGAGAGCGATCTTACGAAGTTGTTTTCCCCCACAAATAACTTACTAGTTTTGAAACAGCCCCAAACCTCTGCGCCATAAACCGCGGCGCTCTGAGCCTTTGCTAGATAAATTTTAATAGCTGGGGAAACAACTTTCACAGTATTGGGCCTTGCCGTTCATGTCATTGCCCATTCTCACCCCTAGGTAATCAATAGAACATACCTTGCTCAGAGCAACCTCATTATATAAAATATTGCATTGTTTGGTGCGACCAAGACCAAAGATCATGAGTTTAGTTTTGCTAGAATAGAGCTCCAATCCATGGTCTGCACAGAACACACTGAACCTATCCAGGAGAACCTGAAGGCCCATGGGTGTTTTAGAGATCAAGAGGGAGTCATCAGCAAATAAGAGAATTGGAACTTTTGAATTGTTCAATGAAGGGGCATCATTTTGACAATCAGTTACAACTTGCACCACCTCATTAATGAACAAGGAAAAAAGCGTGGGTGCTAGGACACAGCCCTGGCGTACCCCCCGCCTGATATTAATACGATCAGTAAGTTCCCCCTGACTACCCCATCTTACTCGAGCATAGGTGTTCTTGTGCAATCTTTGGATTAGGTGCACCAGATGCCTCGGGACACCAATTTTTTTTAGGACTTCCCACAATTTCTCTCTTGGAATGAGATCAAAAGCGGACTTTAGGTCGACAAAAGCAACATAAAAGTTTTGTTTAGCCAAAGTAACGTATTTCCAGAGTAGCAGGAAGAACCTAAAAACGCAGTCCATAGTCCTAATTCTTGAACGGAAACGAGCCTGGATGGGGGATAGGACCTGGTTGGCTTGGACCCAGTCCATAAGCCTGTCTAGGACTTGCTTAGAGAAAAATCTTTTGTAGATTGTCAATGAGACTGATTGGGTGGTAATTTACGGGCAGTCCCACATCTCCTTTTTTATAGATAGGGATAATTTCAGCCCGAGCCACGAATCCGGAATAGGGCCACCTGCTGCAATGGCATTCGATAATGTGTTTATATACCACGCCCAAATAACGGGTTCTGACTTAAACAGGTCCCCCGGTATTTTATCAGGACCAGGAGCCTTAGCGGATTTCAGAGAACTAATAGCTGCTGTAGTTTCAGCGATTGTGAAAACAATGTCCTCCGTATATCCTTCAATGAGAGGTCTACGTTCATTGCCCCTATGGTCCTCATGGTCCTGCTGTATGGATGAAGTGTAGATCTTTCGGGCTGGATATGGAGATTTAAAGTGACATTACCCTCTCTATGCCTGTTGGTCAGCAACCTCCAAAAAGAGCACTTGTCTCGATTTTTTACTGCCTCCAGCAGCTTCTGCCAGATCTCAAATTCCCAATTTTTATATGCTAGATCCAGGGCCTTGGTGTATCTAAATCTAGCGGCTCTGATCTCCTCCTGTCAATGCTTATGGAGGGCCAATTTGAGATTGAGCCTCGCAAGGTCACAATCTTTATTGAACCATTCTCTAGATCGGATGGTATTGAGAGTATACCTAAAAGTGGTTTCTTTATAGAAAAAGTTCTGTAGGATATTTGTCAATTCGACGTGGATTTTCAAGATTGGAATACTATTGACCTCTTGCTCATCAAAACCGGAGAACAGCTGTAGAAAGGAAGAATACATTTGCTTGATCAGGAGTGGATTAGATGTAACTTTTGGCCAACTGACGCGAGTTTGCCTAAGGTTCAGGCAAGGAATCGGAACATCAGTGGTCTCTAGATGTTGGGTTCTCCCAAAAGCTTTATTGGATAAAGTAAGACATAGGGGGTGGTGGTCGCTATCATGGCGGGGTTCCACCTTCATATCCAGAGTGTTTGACCAGAGCCTAATGTCAACCCAAAAATAATCAATAATGCTGGAAGAGCACCCACGCTTAAAAGTCGGGGTACGATTTGGATCAGATCTAGTGCGACCATTACATTCTCTGAGTCCAAAACGTAAACAGAGGGAGGCCATCTGCGTGGCAACACAAGAACCGATGCTGAGAGTATCGTCCTTCGTTTGGGGAATACCCCAAGATTCATCTTCTTCAGTTGTCAAATTGCCTGTAAGGTTCTTGAATACGAAGGAACAGTTTATATCGCCCCCTATCACCAGATGATTAGATGGATGCAAAAGTTCCATATACTCAGCTAACTGAGCAAGTACCCTAGATTCCATACTGCGGAGGACGGACCTCGCGTACACGTTGACCATAATCACTATAAAGCCAGGCTGAAATGTAAGTCTAACACCCAATAAATCTGGCGAGTTAAGGGATAGTGCAGAATGGTCGCATTGCAATTTCTTATTCACTAAAATCATGAGCCCACCCATAGGTCTACCAAAGCCTCCAGAGGCAGGTTGAGCTGCGACAAAATATGTTGTAAACCCCCTCAACATATATTGTCTCTTCTGCCCAGGTTTCCTGAAAAAGACATAAATCTTGCTTAGTGATAAAGTTGACCCATCCGGGATCTCCCATCTTTTTCTCTATTACAGCCACATTCCAAGACACAATGTTAAGATCAGGAAGCACAAATGTGGGCCTAGCTCTCAGGGGTACCGTGAGATTCAAAGCCCTTGGTCGTTTGCCTCTGTGGGCCGTAGCAACTGCAATGGGGAACACTGAGGGGGGAACAGCATTTAGTCAGTCTAAGTCGGATGACCGGGGGGAACGGATCTCGGTCAAAACGTCATCAACTGATTATATATTGCACTTAGAGTAGAGAATGTAGTGTAAGGGCCAGAGCTGCACACTTTGCAACTCGGAAACCAGGTTTGAGTTTCAGCGTCAGCTTGACATCCTGCGATTCTGGGCAAATCACTCAGGGCCAGATGTAAGAGCATGTGTTTTGCTACTTTGGTGTAATCTCGTCCAGCGTGTCTAATGAGTCTATGAGAGAAGTACATTTATGATTCCCCCCCTCCTTTTTCTCTGCCCCCACTTGACGGATCATCCCAAAATGTTCCATCCACAACAAGATTCTTTGTCACACTTCTTTTGAGAACATTTTGCAAAAAATGCTTTTTCTATTGAAAATAGCTCCTAACTTTAACTACCTAACGGTAATCGCCAGTAGATAATCTATATATATATAATAATAGATATATATAGGGTCACTCTTACACCCACTCTCACTCACAGAGAGACTCTCTTATACTCATTCAGACATTCACACACCCTCTTTCACACTCAGAGAGACAATCTTACATCCACTGTCACAGCCAGAGGGACACACCCACTCACTCACATACAGAGAAAAACTCTTACACCAACTTTCACACACAGAACGACACTCTGACACCCAGGCCCTGATTACGAGACTTGCTGTGGTGGTCAGACAGCCGCCAAAAAGGCAGTCCAATAGCCACATTATGTCCGTGGCAAAAGTCTCATGGTCCGACCACTGGCACTGCCATTTTTTCACCAGCTGACGGCCTTGCGGTGCCAGCGGTCTTAATCCACCAGAGCAGTGCTGCCCTGGGGACTACAACTTCTGTGACCGCCAGCTTTTGCGTTGTGGTTCTACCACTATTCAAAGGCTGGCAAAGACAGGGTGCCAGGAGCCCCAGGGGGGCCCCTGCACTGCTTATGGACTTTGAGTGGGCAGTGTCAGGCCCCCATGGGCAGCCCCGTAGCGCTTTTAACTGCCTGAAGTACAGGCAGTGAAAAGTTTGAGGGGTGCTGTCGCCCCCGACGCACCGCTATACTGCCGCTAGCTCGATTTTGAGGCGGCGTCAATGTTGGCCCAGCGGGAAACTCATAATAGGGCTAGGAGAAGAAGACCGGATTGGCGGTCTTCTGACCTAAGGAGCTGTCCACCGAACTCAGAATGAGCCCCTGAGTCTCACACCCACTCTCAGACACAGTGGCACACTCTCACACACACTCTTACACCCACTCTCACATCCAGGTACTCACAAACCATTCTCACAACTAGACACACTCTCACGCACACTCTGACACTCAGACAGACCCTCTCACACCCACTTATACACCCAGAGAGACAGTCACATACCCACTCTTACACCCAAATATACTCTCCCACTCACTCTCACACTCAGGGTGAGAGTCACACACCCACTCTCACACCTGGAGAGACTGTAGCACATCCCCTCTCACACCCAGATACACACACTCAAATCCGCTGTCACTTCCACATACATTCTCTCACACATATTTTTACACACAGACCAAAAGTTATACACTCACACAGCTACTCCTTTAGTCTGCAGTGTCTACAATCTGAGGGAAAATCTTTGATTTTGCTGCTATTTTGCTGTATTAGGAAAGTGAACAAGGGCTAGTATGTGAACAATGATGCATATGAAGGGGTCAGGGAAGGGGTTTCCGTGGCCACAAGGGTTTAAAGAAATATGGCATATTGGGAACCAATGTGTAGAGAATGTCCAAAATATATATATATTTTTTTTTAGAGCTGAGTTTGAATCCTTGGATCTGAATTACATTTTACAAATTAAGTATTTAAAAATAAATAAATATGTGTATGGCTAAAGGATTGTCTCTGAAAAGAGCCTTTGTGTTTATGATGTGTAGCTGATTACTACAGATGAAAGAAGATGCAGTCTCTCAGGCGATGCAGGAACACCCTGTTGCCTATGTCTGTTAGGTTAACTCCATCATTTCTGTAGATACCATCCATATCAAATCGTGAATTGTTGTGATATATAGAGCCCATGTTAGGAGGAATGCAGAATCAGTTGTATTAACATGTTTCCTGGATTTGTCTATATGTGAACAGAATTCAGTTGACAAGTTCCACTTCTGCCTTTGGCAAATGTTAGAAAAAAGAAAGGCAGTGTGTGGTAAAAGTGTCATTAATTTTCCAAAGGTATCTTTCATTAGGATTTCCAAACCAGCAATATTGAATTAAAATGATTATTTGGTATGGATATATCTTTCGTTAGCAAAAAGGCATGTATATGGGTTTATTTTATTAACATGTTGGAAAAATTTATTTCATACTTCCCCGTGGATCTGAAGATCCACCTGCGGATTTCCATGGGGGGGAGTGCCGAGCACTGCAGAACCATTTGCGGATTTACAGGGGGGCCACACTGAGCACTGCAGTGGATCCACTGATCTGGCAAAAACTCCTACCATTGGGCTATCTTCTGAGGATTGTTGGAAAGAGTTAAATATAGAAGCCAGTCATAAGTGGTAGAACATAAGTTTAACATGAAAGAGAGATTGTGATTGGTTTTCTGATTCAGTAACCTTGAAATCAAAGTTGAAAAGGTTGGCATTAATGGTTCCCTTCTGTGAGAGTGGATTACCATTCTTGTGGGTTTCTTTGTACATTTTTCAGTGAGAAGAAATTCTAACTTATGCTGAAAGACAAACATACACTCCAACAAGCACACTTATTAGCCATGTCTAGTGAAATATAGTTCATTTAACAAAGTATTAATAAAGAAACGAGTTAAGATGAGGATTAATGAAATTGAGCAGCTTGTTGATAAAATGCCATAACTAATATAAATAGTAGGTTTGGAATTCATGTAAAGTAATTATAGAAGCCATTCAATAAATAGCTAAAGAATTGAATTGAAATTGGAAAAGCTTCTATTTTCTTTCAGTATACTAAACTGACCCCTGAACTTTGTTGAAGCTAGTACATAGAATAAATTGATTAGTCAATAAATAAGTAAAAATGTTGAATTGAGTTTTAAAAAGTTAGATGTGTATGCCTACACTGATAATGGATATTTATAATTGCAATTGTTTAGCTCATAGAAAGAGTCAGGTATGTATTTAGAAAGCGTAGAGATTGTTTCAATATCATTTGAACAGAGACATGACTGAACTGCACTTCCTGAAAGCCTAAGTGTGAAGATTCACTGTTAAGTTCAGTTAGCATTGAAAACCCGCGTAAGAAACCTTAAACTGTGTTTTCACTGTAGAAATCGAAGCACTCAGATAGGGTGTGTATACGCCATAGAGGAGATAAAAATGTCCTTTTACGTTTTACTGCCTTAAATATGCAGTTCCCATATCAAGTTATATATGCCGTCTCTAATCTATACTGTTAATCATATACATAATTAGGAAAGTATAAAGCCACACTCAGGCGGTCATTACAACATTGGCGGTAAAAACCGCTTACTGCCGTGCAGAAGACCGCCAACACACCGCCGTGGCCGCGGAATTCCGCCACAGCTATTATCACCCACATTTCGGAATCCGCCAAAATTCAGACACCCACACAAGTCTACCACACCAAAGGTCAGTGATAAACTGGCGAAAACAAAACCTCCACCGTCACGCCAACAGAAATATGCCCACACTATCACGACACACGAATCCACGCGGTGGTTTTTCAACCGCGGTATTCCATTGGCGGTACACACCGATGCGCTCAAAATACACACACATTTACAAAACACTACCACATTGGACAATTCCAAATACACACACCTGATACACATACGCACACCACTCCCACACACCACTATAAAATACACACACACCACTCCCACACACCACTATAAAATACACACCCACATCACCCGCAAACCCCCACGACAAAAAATTCCGAAAGAAGGCCAGAGAGAGAGCACCAGCAAGAACAATAGCAACCACAGGCACACAACACCACGACCCACAGAACTTCCACGCACCTCACACAACACACCACTACATATCAGCACACATATCACCACACACTCCACCCCACACATCACCTACACCACCCCATGGCACGGCAAAGACACCCCAGGTTCTCGGAGGAGGAGCTCAGGGTCATGGTGGGGGAAATCATCCTGGTAGAGCCACAGCTATTCGGATCACAGGTGCAGCACACCTCCCTTGCAAGGAAGATGGAGCTATGGCGAAGAATAGTGGACAGGGTCAACGCAGTGGGACAGCACCCAAGTAATCGGGATGACATCAGGAAGAGGTGGAACGACCTACGGGGGATGGTGCATTCCGTGGTCTCAAGACACCACCTGGCGGTTCAGAGGACTGGCGGCAGCCCCCCACCTTCTAACCCACAACTAACACATGGGGGGAGCAGGTCTTGGAGATTCTGCACCCTGAGGGCCTCGCAGGAGTAGGTGGAGGAATGGACTCTGGTAAGCCAAATCTTAACTATTACAACCCCCACCCTACCTGCATGCTATCACATACCCCCACCCTCACCCTCACCCCCAGCACCCCAACTCCTCACATATGTCCCAATATCACAAACCACCCATCCCAACACCAAGCCCTGAATGCAACAACAAAGCATGGACACCCATCACTAAAGCATGGTGTAAGGAAATGCCTCCTTGGCATGGTTACCCCCTGACATTTTGCCTTTGCTGATGCCAAGTTATGATTTGAAAGTGTGCTGAGGCCTGCTAATCAGGCCCCAGCACCAGTGTTCTTTCCCTAACCTGTACCTTTGTTTCCACAATTGGCACACCCTGGTATCTAGGTAAGTCCCTTGTAACTGGTACCCCTGGTACCAATGGCCCTGATGCCAGGGAAGGTCTCTAAAGGGCTGCAGCATGTCCTATGCCACCCTGGGGACCCCTCACTCAGCACAGACACACTGCTTGCCAGCTTGTGTGTGCTAGTGGGGATAAAATGACTAAGTCGACATGGCACTCCCCTCAGGGTGCCATGCCAACCTCACACTGCCTATAGGTATAGATAAGTCACCCCTCTAGCAGGCCTTACAGCCCTAAGGCAGGGTGCACTATACCATAGGTGAGGGCATAAGTGCATGAGCACTATGCCCCTACAGTGTCTAAGCAAAACCTTAGACATTGTAAGTGCAGGGTAGCCATAAGAGTATATGGTCTGGGAGTCTGTCATGCATGAACTCCACAGCACCATAATGGCTACACTGAAAACTGTGAAGTTTGGTGTCAAGATTCTCAGCACAATGAATGCACACTGATGCCAGTGTACATTTTATTGTAACATACACCCCAGAGGGCAACTTAGAGGTGCCCCTGAAATCTTAACCGACTACCAGTGTGGGCTGACTAGTTTTAGCAGCTGCCACACACCAGATATGTTGTTGGCCACATGGGGAGAGTGTCTTTGTCACTCTGTGGCTAGTAATAAAGCCTGTACTGGGTGGAGGTGCTTCTCACCTCCCCCTGCAGGAACTCTAACACCTGGCGGTGAGCCTCAAAGGCTCACCCCCTTTGTTACAGCACCCCAGGGCACTCCAGCTAGTGGAGTTGCCCGCCCCCTCCGGCCACGGCCCCACTTTTGGCGGCAAGGCCGGAGGAGATAATGAGAAAAACAAGGAGGAGTCTCTGGCCAGTCAGGACAGCCCCTAAGGTGTCCTGAGCTGAGGTGACTCTGACTTTTAGAAATCCTCCATCTTGTAGATGGAGGATTCCCCCAATAGGGGTAGGAATGTGCCCCCCTCCCCTCAGGGAGGAGGCACAAAGAGGGTGTAGCCACCCTCAGGGCTAGTAGCCATTGGCTACTAACCCCCCAGACCTAAACACACCCCTAAATTGAGTGTTTAGGGGCTCCCAGAACACAGCAAGATAGATTCCTGCAACCTAAGACGAATAAGGACTGCTGAGCTGAAAAACCTGCAGAGAAGACGGAGACACCAACTGCTTTGGCCACAGCTCTACCGGTCTGTCTCCCCACTTCTAAAGGCACTGCTCCAGCGACGCGTTCCACAGGGTCCAGCAACCTCTGAAGCCTCAGAGGACTACCCTGCATCTAGAAGGACCAAGAACTCCCAAGGACAGCGGCTCTGTTCCACAAAGACTGCAACTTTGCAACAAAGAAGCAACTTTGAAACAACACACGTTTCCTGCCGGAAGCGTGAGACTTTGCACTCTGTACCCGACGCCCCCGGCTCGACTTGTGGAGAACAAACACCACAGAGAGGACTCCCCGGCGACTACGAGACCGTGAGTAGCCAGAGTTGACCCCTCTGAGCCCCCACAGCGACGCCTGCAGAGGGAATCCCGAGGCTCCCCCTGACCGCGACTGCCTGCTTCAAAGACCCGACGGCTGGTAAAGACCCTGCACCTGCAGCCCCCAGGACCTGAAGGATCCGACCTCCAGTGCAGGAGCGACCCCAAGGTGGCCCTCTCCCTTGCCCAGGTGGTGGCTACCCCAAGGAGCCCCCCCCCCCCTTGCCTGCCTGCATCGCTGAAGAGACCCCTTGGTCTCCCATTGAAACCTATTGCAAACCCGGCGCCTGTTTGCACACTGCACCCGGCCGCCCCCGTGCCGCTGAGGATGTACTTTTTGTGCTGACTTGTGTCCCTCCTGGTGCCCTACAAAACCCCCCTGGTCTGCCCTCCGAAGACGCGGGTACTTACCTGCTGGCAGACTGGAACCGGGGCACCCCCTTCTCCATTGAAGCCTATGCGTTTTGGGCACCACTTTGACCTCTGCAACTGACTGGCCCTGAGCTGCTGGTGTGGTAACTTTTGGGGTTGCTCTGAACCCCCAACGGTGGGCTACCTTGGACCCAACTTTGAACCCCGTAGGTGGTTTACTTACCTGCAAAACTAACAAACACTTACCTCCCCCAGGAACTGTTGAAACTTGCACTGTCTAGTTTTAAAATAGCTATATGCCATTTGTGTGAAAACTGTATATGCTGTATATTGCTAATTCAAAGTTCCTAAAGTTCCTAAGTGAAATACCTTGCATTTAAAGTATTGTTTGTAAATCTTGAACCTGTGGTTCTTAAAATAAACTAAGAAAAGATAATTTTCTATACAAAAACCTATTGGCCTGGAATTGTCTTTGAGTGTGTGTTCCTCATTTATTGCCAGGGTGTGTACAACAAATGCTTAACACTACCCTCTGGTAAGCCTACTGTTCGACCACACTACCACAAAATAGAGCCCTGGAATTACCTATTTTTGCCACTATCTTACCTCTAAGGGGAACCCTTGGACTCTGTGCATGCTATTTCTTACTTTGAAATAGTACATACAGAGTCAACTTCCTACATTGGTGGATCAGCGTGGGGTACAAGACTTTGCATTTGCTGGACTACTCAGCCAAAAATTGTCATTAGAAACTGATTTTTAAAATTTTAGCTATTTTTCTAAATTTTTAAAAGTCCTGCTAGGGCCTTATGTTAGTCCCTGTTAGCATTTCTTTTAGAGTTTAAACGTTTTGTAAAAGTTTGAATTAAGTTCTAGAGATAGTTTTAGATTCTTAAAAAGTATTCCAACTTTTAGAAACATAGGGGGTCATTCTGACCTCGGCGGTAAAATGCGCTTACCGCCGGTCAGAAGCCCGCCATAACACCGCCGCGGTCGCGGTAAACCGCCACGGTCATTCTGACCCGCAACTGGCAAACCGCCAAAAATCCGACATCCACAAAAGTCCGCCACACCAACGGCCAGCGAAAAACTGGCGATGACCAAACCTCCACCGTCACGCCAACAGAAATACGACCATGCCATTCCGACCCACGAATCCACGCTGCGGTCTTTCAACCGCGGTATTCCATTGGCGGTACACACAGCTGTGGTCAAAATACACACACCTTTACAAAACACAACCACATTGGACAATTCAAAATACACACACCTGATACACATACACACAACACTCCCACACACTCAATACAATATAAAACACACACCCACATCACCCACAAACCCCTACGACCAAAAAATCCGACCGAAGGCCAGAGAGAGACAGCACAGAATAGAGAACACCATCACACAGAGGCACACCACACCATCACCCACACAATATCCACGCACAAAACACCACACACTACCACACTCACCACACTCATCAACACATACACCACCCCACACCCCACACCTCATCCACACCACCCCATGGCACCCCAAAGACACCCCAGGTTTTCAGACGCAGAACTCAGGGTCATGGTGGAGGAAATAGTTCGGGTAGAGCCCCAGCTCTTCGGGACACAGGTGCAGCACACCATCATTGCCAGGAAGATGGAGCTATGGCAACGAATAGTGGACAGGGTCAACGCTGTGGGACAGCATCCACGAAATCGGGACGACATCAGGAAGCGGTGGAACGACCTACGGGGGAAAGTGCGTTCCATGGTATCAAGGCACAACATCGCGGTGCAGAAGACTGGCGGCGGACCCCCACCTACTCCCCCAGAATTTACAGCATGGGAGGAGCAAGTCTTGAATATCCTGCATCCTGAGGGACTCGCAGGAGTAGCTGGATGAATGGACTCTGGTAAGGCAAATCTTCACTACTTCACCCCCACCCCCATCACACCAACTCCTTGCAAATGTCTCACCATCACAACCCACCCATCCCAACACCTAGCCCTGCATCCGTCCACAAAGCATGGACACCCATCACCTAAGTATGCCCACTGCACATACCCATCTCCCCCACAAGCCACCGTCACAACAGCCCCCACAAGGGAATGCCAGCATTGGGGTACACGGCCACCCACCCATTGCACAATAGGGCAGACACAGAAGCAATAACCATACTCTTATACCCTTGCAGGACCCGAACACCACCACACCGCCCTGGAGGGTCCAGAAATGTCCATCCCACCCCCAGAAGAGGCCCCCAGTGATGACAGCAGCTCTGTCTCCCTGGACCCAGATGACCAGCCCGGCCCATCGGGGACCTCGGGACAGTCGGTTCCCCTCACACAGCCACAGGCCACAGCAGACCTAACCACCTCTGGGAACACCAGCACAGCTCCCACCCAGCGGGCCCATGCCTCTGTCTCCAGGACACGTCAATCAGCGGTGTGTCCACCACTACAGGGAACCCAGGATAACCCACCACCCCAACAACAACAGGGACCTGGGGGCAGTGGTAGTGGGCACACGGTCCAGGGGACGGAGGCCCAGGAACACAGGGGAACTGGGAGGGCTGGTGTGCGACAGGGGGGGGGGACAGGCCTAGGGAACCCACTCTCCACGAGGCCCTCTCCTCCATCATGGGAGCATACCACCACTCCCAGGAGACGATGGCGACTGTCCTGGCCAGGTCCCAGGAGATCTAGGTACTGTAGGAGGAACAGTATTTGGGGTTCAGGGAAGAACTCCGAAGCATTAGTTCCGCAATGGGGACCATCGTCGTGGCTCTCAACCAGATAGTCACCACATTGCGGGACCATGTGGCACCACAAAGGGCCCCTGTCACTAGCATGGACCAGGAACAGCCTACCACCTGTGCCGGCGCTAGTGGACAGGAGGCCCCGACACAACAACAGGCCACCAGAACCCCACCCCCTGCAGAAGGAGAACCACCCCGCAAGCGGGGCCTGACATCTAGGAAGAAGACAGAGTAGGATGCCAAGACCCCCGCCAGCAAAGAATACCCCCTGATGTCATCCCACTGTACCACATTGTCACCCTGTCCAACATAAAACTGCCCCTGCTCCATCCTTCCACAGGCATATGGACAATGCACCTGTGAGACTGAAAATCTGGACTCTGCCATGGACATTCCTCCACCATCACCCATCACCGATTTTCAACCATGTCCCTAAATTGAGCACTTCAATAAAATCACTTCTTGCACAAAAATAATCTGTAGTCTGCCTGTATTTTGAACAAATGTATTAGACATAACCGTGCCAAAATGTCCAGTTACATTGTGATGACAACATACCACTGTCACACAGCTGTAGTCAATGTGGAAAAAAAAGCCGAGGTCACGCAGTGGGGCCCACATCTCTGAAATTGGAAGGGAAAGTCACAACTCAGTCAACATACACTGGGGGGAAACTCAGACAGTAGAGAGGCGGGAGACTGTAAGTAAATGTAAAATGCCGGTGTTGATTCTTACCTGTGTGTTATTGAAAATACTGTTGTATCACTGTGTCCCTGTTGTCTGTGTCGTCCTCGTCGTCTTCCTCCTCTTCACTCTCCACAGGCTCCACAGCTGCCACAACACCACCATCTGGACCATCCTCCTGCAGGAAAGGCACCTGGCGTTGTAAAGCCAGGTTGTGAAGCATACAGCAGGCCACGATGATCTGGCACACCTTCTTTGGTGAGTACATTAGGGACCAACCTGTCATATGCAGGCACCTAAACCTGGCCTTCAGGAGGCCGAAGGTCCGCTCGATCACCCTCCTAGTCTGCCCATGGGCCTCATTGTACCCTTCCTCGGCCCTGGTCCTGGGATTCCTCACGGGGTCAGTAGCCAACACAGGTTGGGGTAACCAGAGTCACCAATTAGCCACACACAGTGTCTCTGAAGTAGTTCCATCACGTAAGGGATGCTGCTATTTTGCATGATGTACGCGTCATGCACTGACCCAGGGAACTTGGCATTTACATGGGAGATGTACTGGTCAGCCAAACAGACCACCTGGACATTCATCGAATGATAACTTTTTCTGTTCCTGTACACCTGTTCACTTTCTCTGGGGGGTACCAAAGCCACATGGGTCCCATCAATGGCACCAATGATGTTGGGAATATGTCCAAGAGCATAGAAATCACCCTTCACTGTAGCCAAATCGCCCACCTCCGGGAAAACAATGTAGCTCCGCATGTATTTCATCAGGGCAGACAACACTCTGGACAACACCTTTGAAAACATAGGCTGAGACATCCCTGATGACATGGCCACTGTTGATTGAAATGACCCACTTGCCAAAAAATGGAGTACTGACAGAACCTGCACTAGAGGGGGAATCCCTGTGGGTTGGCGGATGGGTGACATCAGGACTGGCTCCAGCTGGGCACACAGTTCCAGAATAGTGGCTCTGTCAAGCCTGTATGTCAATATGACATGTCTTTCTTCCATTGTCGACAGGTCCACCAGCGGTCTGTACACGGGAACATTCCTCCATCTCCTCGCAATTCCCAGCGGACGGTGCCTAGGAAGGACAACAGCGAGCACAGAGTCAATCAACCCACAGGTACGTTCCCCCAGCTTGCACAGTACACGAATCTCTATGCATTGAATGGCTTGTATGAGTGGCAATGCAAGGCCTAGGCATGTGTGACGCAGTAGAATTTAAGCCATGTGGGCCCTTGAAATGGCGGCTGCCTGACCTGTGAAGTGTGACAATGGGATGTGAGGTCAATGCGCTGGCGTGGCACACCGTGGCGGTAGGCGGTCGAAGACCGCGGGTGCAAAGCCGCATTGGTTAACATTGAACCCAATGGGTTTCAGGAGCCAATGACGATGTGCGCCGGCGGTCGCGGTACGCACCGCCGCGGTACGCACCGCCGCGGGCGTGACCGCCATTTTCTATCAGCTTAATCACTCGAGACCCGATCATCCACAGGAGAGGACCTATACTGCAAGTGCTGCTGTGACCTTGGTCTGGAAGAGACAATGGCTGCTGCGACTGGGGAAAGGGCCCCTGCCTTCACTTCTGAAGAATTGGAGAAACTCGTGGATGGGGTCCTCCCCCAGTATGCGCTACTCTACGGTCCTCCAGACCAACAGGTAAGTACACTGGGACCATGCTTTATGGCCAATGCCTGGGTTGAGCGGGGTGAATGAACGATGGTGGGGAGGGGAGCGATTGAGGCATGCATCAAACGACAGATGAGAGCATGTGCCACATGGCAAGGGTAGGGATGGGGGGCCACTCACATCGAGCATGCAGAAGGTGATGATATTTTATTTTCTCCCCCTGTACATGTTACATAGGTCAGCGCCCATCAGAAGATCGTCATTTGGCGTGCCATCGCCAAGGACGTCCGGACCCTGGGGGTCCACAACAGACGGGGCACCCACTGCCGCAAGAGGTGGGAGGACATCTGCCACGGGAGCAGGAAGACCGCGGAGGCTCTGCTGGGGATGGCCTCCCAACGTAGGAGGGGTGCCACTCGTCAATTGACCCCCCTGATGTCTCGGATCCTGGCGGTGGCCTACCCAGATTTGGATGGGCGCGTGAGGACATCACAGCAGACACAAGGGGGTGAGTACCAGCACATTCTGCTATCTTAGCGCGCAGTGGAGGTGTCTGGGTGGGGGAGGAGGGCTGTGGGTATCCCTAGGCCAGGGCGATTTCTGTAGGCTAGGCCCCTCCGTAAGGCATGGCCCTGTGCCCCCGCCCCCCACCTCTGTAGGGTGCCAAGTACAGCTATCCATGGCCCTGTGTCACCTATGTGTGCAGTTGTCGTCCATAGGCTTGTAGGCCAGGTCCCAATGATTGAGTAGTGTACCCCAAGTGCGCAGCGTAGTGCATGGGGGCTTCTGTGTCTGTCCTCTCCGCCAACTGTGTTGCCAATGCATGCACTCAACATGTCTTTATTCCCCCCCCCCCTTTTTTGTTGGTCTTCCTGTTCATGTGTGCATTAGCATCATCAGGCGGAGGAGAAGTGGCATCGGAGCACGAGGGAGCTGCATCTCACATGGCCCTGGAGGGCCATGCAACCGACTCGGAGGTCACCAGTGAGACGGAGGGCGAGGGGAGCTCCACAACGGGGACACATGGAGACATCAGCGACACAGACACGTCCTCGGAAGGGAGCTCCCTTGTGGTGGCAGCAACATCCGTGCCCACCGCAACAACAAGTACAGCCGCCACCCAGCGCACCAGCTCCGCCCTCCCAGCAGCCCCTCAGCGTTCGCGCCGTGCCCGCTCGCACAAGAAGGCTGGCATCTCCTTCGCCCCAGGCACCTCAGGCCCTCCCCCAGTTACCCCTGCTGCCCTCAGTGAGGAGGTCATTGACCTCCTCAGGACGCTCATTGTTGGGCAGTCTACCCTTTTGAAGGCCATCCAGGGGGTAGAAAGGGAGGTGCACCGGAGCAATGCATACCTGGAGGGCATTCATTCGGGTCAGGCTGCCCATCAGCGATCGTTCAACGCTCTGGCCTCAGCACTGACGGCAGCCATTGTCCCTGTCTCCTGCCTCCCTCCTCCAACTTCCTCCACACAGTCCCACTCCCCTGTTCCTCTGCCTATCCTAGACACACCTACAGACCAGCCTGCACACACCTCAACACCCAAGGGCAGCTCATCCAGACATAAGCACCACACATCACACAGGCATTCACACAAGCAACAGCCACATGCAGACATACCAACAGCCACTGCCTCCTCTGTGTCCCCCTCCTCCTCGTCTCCCTCCTCCCTCCCTGTGACGTCTCCACTCACACTTGCATGCACAACATCATCAGCCACTACGTCCATCACCAGCACACCCACCAGAACACTCCGCACATGTGCATTCACCACCCCCACTGCCATTTACACGTCCCCTGTGTCCTCTCCTAGTGTGTCTGTCACCCCCTTTTCCAAACCACACAAACGCAGGCAGCCACCCACCCAACAGCCATCCACCTCACGACAGCCTCCGTCACAAGCACCTGCACCCAGAGACAGCACACTTGACTCTCCTACAACCACATCCTCTTCCTCCACTCCCATACCCACTGCACCTACCCTTCCCACTGCTCCTAAAAAGTTTTTCCTGTCGAAAATTAACCTCTTTCCATCACCTGACCCACCCCCTCCATCTCGTAAGAGTCCAATCAGCACCTCAGCCACCACAACCCCTGGACCTACAAGGACCATAGTCCATGGATATTGGAGTCCACCACCTTCAAGGGCAGCCACATCGGCCAGCAGTAAAGGGACAGCCAGCCCACCCCCTGGGAAAAAAACAAAAAAGGCAAGGCACGGCGCGAGAGGCCAGAGACGGCAGCCTCAAAAGGCACTACCCTGGCACCGTCAGGAAGTGGGGTGCCACCTGGCACATCTACAAAAGGAGGCAAGGGCCACAGAGATTCACTGAAGGATGGCAAGGGCAGCACGGCCGACAAGTCCGGCAGCAGGCAAGCTGCCCAGGAGGGCCCCACCTGCCCCATTCTGGGTGTGAAGGAGGACACCCACGGGCCCGGGACTCCAGCACAGGAGGGTCCCGCAAGCGAGAAGTCGGATGGCGAGTGAACTCCATACATTGGCCGGATATGGTGCCCTGGAGACACATCTCAAGCACCGCTGAACAGGGCCCTTCAAGACAAGCACCGCTGAACAGAGCCCTTCAAGACAAGCACCGCTGAACAGGGCACCACCGTCTCAAGAACCGCTGAACAGGGCCCTTCAAGACAAGCACCGCTGAACAGGGCACCGCCGTCTCAAGAACCGCTGAACAGGGCCCTTCAAGACAAGCACCGCTGAACAGGGCCCTTCATCTCAAGCACCGCTCCGCTGGGCCCTTCCTCTCAAGCACCGCTCCGCTGGGCACCGCCGTCTCTGTACCGCTCCGCTGGGCCCTTCCTCTCAAGCACCACTCCGCTGGGCACCGCCGTCTCTGCACCGCTCCGCTGGGCCCTTCCTCTCAAGCACCGCTCCGCTGGGCACCGCCGTCTCTGCACCGCTCCGCTGGGCCCTTCCTCTCAAGCACCGCTCCGCTGGGCCCTTCATCTCAAGCACCGCTCCGCTGGGCACCGCCGTCTCTGCACCGCTCCGCTGGGCCCTTCCTCTCAAGCACCGCTCCGCTGGGCCCTTCATCTCAAGCACCGCTCCGCTGGGCCCTTCCTCTCAAGCACCGCTCCGCTGGGCCCTTCATCTCAAGCACTGCTCCGCTGGGCACCGCCGTCTCTGCACCGGTCCGCTGGGCCCTTCATCTCAAGCACCGCTCCGCTGGGCCCTTCCTCTCAAGCACTGCTCCGCTGGGCCCTTCATCTCAAGCACCACTCCGCTGGGCACCGCCGTCTCTGCACCGCTTCACTGGGCCCTTCCTCTCAAGCACCGCTCCGCTGGGCCCTTCATCTCAAGCACCGCTCCGCTGGGCCCTTCATCTCAAGCACCGCTCCGCTGGGCACCGCCGTCTCTGCACCGGTCCGCTGGGCCCTTCATCTCAAGCACCGCTCCGCTGGGCCCTTCCTCTCAAGCACCGCTCCGCTGGGCCCTTCATCTCAAGCACCGCTCCGCTGGGCACCGCCGTCTCTGCACCGCTCCGCTGGGCCCTTCCTCTCAAGCACCGCTCCGCTGGGCCCTTCATCTCAAGCACCGCTGGCCCATTGGCAGAAGGGGCAGGCCCGGATCTGTGTCGGGCAGGGCTGCACGAAGCACTCTGGGCACCATGCCTCCTCCAGTACCAGTGGAGTCTGTAATCCACTTGAGAGACTGTGGCTTTGCACTCCCCAGGATGGCACAGTTGGCAACCCACCCACTGTAGAGACTTGAGAGACTGTGGCTTTGCACTCCCCAGGATTGTACAGTGGGCAACCTACCCACTGTAGAGACTTGAGAGACTGTGGCTTTGCACTCCCCAGGATGGTACAGTGGGCAACCCACCCACTGTAGAGACTTGAGAGACTGTGGCTTTGCACTCCCCAGGATGGTACAGTGGGCAACCCACCCACTGTAGAGACTTGAGAGACTGTGGCTTTGCACTCCCCAGGATGGTACAGTGGGCAACCCACCCACTGTAGAGACTTGAGAGACTGTGGCTTTGCACTCCCCAGGATGGCACAGTGGGCAACCCACCCACTGTAGAGACTTGAGAGACTGTGGCTTTGCACTCCCCAGGATGGCACACTGGGCAATCCACCCACTGTAGAGACTTGAGAGACTGTGGCTTTGCACTCCCCAGGATGGGACAGTGGCCATGGAGGCCCCTCATGGATCTGGCGTCGTGGACTCAGGTGGCTGAGGTGCCTCCCCTTCCCTTCCCCCTGAGGTGCCTGTAGTTTTTCTATCTGATGCCCCTGCAGTGTTCTCTCCAATGGATTGGGGTCTCCTGTGTGGGCTTTGCCCATGTATTGAGGCCCATTGGCCCACATACAATGACTGAAAGCCAATTTGGACTGGACATTTTACATATGTGTATATAGTTATAGGTGTTGGAAATACTTTTTAACTTTGCCTAACAATATATTTAAATTTCATAATGATTTTATTTTGTCTTGGCATTCTTCCGGGGCGTTTAGGGGGTGTCACTCTGAGTTGTTGCTCTGCATTGATGTGTAGGTAGTTGTGGGTGAGGGTGGGTGTGTCGCGTATGTGTGTGCCCGTAATCTTTTCTCCTCCCCCCTCCCCTGTGTCGTAGGTGCAGTACTCACTGTTGTCTTCTGCGCCGGCGTTCGTGCTCCTGGTAGAAGAGCAGGCAGACAATGGCTGGTAGGATGTGTAGTTCTGGTTCCATGCTGTCCAGATTCCTAGTGGAGTGTGTAGAGGTGAGCGTTTTCCCGTTCGTAGTCTGTTTCTGCCGTGTTTTTATCGGCGGGGCTCCCGCCCCGGAAAAGGTGGCGGATTGGTGAGTTGTGATAGGGTGGGCGGTACATTGGCTCCCGCCTTGGTGTTGGCGGTGACCGCCGCACTGTTTGTTTGTCCCGCCGTGGCGGGCGGAGTGTTAAAGTGGCGGTCTCTGTTGGCGGTTCCCGCCAGGGTCAGAATTCCATTTTTTTTACCGCCTGCCTGTTGGCGGGTTGGCCGCCGCTTTAACACCGACCGCCAGGGTTGGAATGACCCCCATAATGTCTAATGCAGAAGAGAATGTGATGGAACTCGACGTCACCCCTTACCTGAATCTTAGGATGTCAGAGTTAAAGTCTCTCTGCAAAACCAAAAAGATTAGAACTGGTTCAAACCCTACCAAAGTACAGCTCCAGGAGCTTTTGGCAGAGTTTGCCAAGAACAACCCCTCTGAGGATGATCTCCCAGAGGGGGAAGCTAGTGAAGTGGAGGAATTCCCACCTCCAGTCCTAGCTAGGGAGGCCAGGGCTCCTCAAACCCTGACTCCAAATGTGATAGTAAGAGATGCTGCTTCTCTCACAGGAGAGTCCAGCACCTCTGGAATCACTGATAGCCTCAGTGACGATGACCTACTGTTAGCCAGGATGGTCAAAAGATTGGC
Organism: Pleurodeles waltl; assembly: GCF_031143425.1. Taxonomy (NCBI): domain Eukaryota; kingdom Metazoa; phylum Chordata; class Amphibia; order Caudata; family Salamandridae; genus Pleurodeles; species Pleurodeles waltl. Next base: position 754,327,508 of record NC_090449.1, on the reverse strand, counting down.
TTTAGAGAGACAGATCCTAGCCATAGAAAGGGAAAGACAAGAGATGGGTTTTGGTCCCATCCATGGTGGCAGCAACATAAATAGGGTCAGAGATTCTCCTGACATGTTGAAAATCCCAAAAGGGATTGTAACTAAATATGAAGATGGTGATGACATCACCAAATGGTTCACAGCTTTTGAGAGGGCTTGTGCAACCAGAAAAGTAAACAGATCTCACTGGGGTGCTCTTCTTTGGGAAATGTTCACTGGAAAGTGTAGGGATAGACTCCTCACACTCTTTGGAAAAGATGCAGAATCCTATGACCTCATGAAGGCTACCCTGATTGAGGGCTTTGGATTCTCCACCGAGGAGTATAGAATTAGGTTCAGGGGGGCTCAAAAATCCTCAAACCAGACCTGGGTTGATTTTGTTGACTACTCAGTGAAAACACTCGATGGTTGGATTCAAGGCAGTGGTGTAAATGATTATGATGGGCTGTACAATTTATTTGTGAAAGAACACCTGTTAAGTAATTGTTTCAATGATAAACTGCATCAGCTTCTGGTAGACCTAGGACCAATTTCCCCCCAAGAATTGGGAAAGAAGGCGGACCATTGGGTCAAGACTAGGGTGACCAAGACTTCCACAGGGGGTGACCAAAAGAAAGGGGTCACAAAGACTCCCCAGGGGAAGAGTGTTGAGACATCCAAAGGGAAAAGTAAAGAGTCTTCTATAGGGCCCCAAAAACCTGCTCAGGAGGGAGGGTCCAGAGCCTCTTCACAATCCAATTTTGCATACAAGGGTAAAAACTTTGATCCCAAAAAGGCCTGGTGTCGTAGCTGTAATCAGCCAGGACACCAAACTGGAGACAAGGCCTGTCCCAAGAAAGGTTCCACTTCTAACTCTACTCCAGCTAACACTGGAATGGCCAGTCTCCAAGTGGGATCAACAGTGTGCCCAGAGCAAATCAGGGTTCACACTGAAGCTACATTAGTCTCTGAGGGTGGGGTGGATTTAGCCACACTGGCTGCCTGGCCCCCTAATATGCAAAAATACAGGCAGCAACTCTTAATTAATGGGACAAGTGTAGAAGGCCTGAGGGATACAGGTGCCAGTGTCACCATGGTGACAGAGAAACTGGTTTCCCCTGGTCAATACCTGGCTGGACAAACTTATCCAATCACCAACGCTGACAATCAGACTAAAGTACATCCCATGGCTATGGTAACTTTAGAGTGGGGAGGGGTCAATGGCCTGAAACAGGTGGTGGTCTCCTCAAATTTCCCTGTAGACTGTTTGCTTGGAAATGACCTGGAGTCCTCAGCATGGGCTGAGGTAGAACTCAAAACCCATGCAGCCATGCTGGGTATCCCTGAACTGGTGTGTGTCAAGACAAGGGCACAGTGCAAGGCTCAGGGTGAAAAAGTGGTGTTGGAGCCTGGAAAAAGGGCCCAACCCTCCAAGAGAAAAGGAAAGAAAACTGGGGATTCAGTTTCAACACAACAAGAAAAAGAGAACCTCTAATCCCAGGAAGAAGTTCTGCCCTCTGAGGGAACTGAGCCCCTGGAGTTAGAACCTTATCAGGTTGAGCTCCTAGGCCCAGGGGGACCCTCAAGGGAACAGTTGTGTAAGGGGCAAGAAACCTGTCCCTCTCTTGAAGGCCTTAGGCAGCAAGCTGCTGAAGAGTCCAATGGAAAAATAACAGGAACACATAGAGTCTATTGGGAAGATGGGCTCCTTTACACTGAGGCAAGAGATCCCAAACCTGGTGCCACTAGGAGAGTGGTAGTGCCTCAGGAGTTTAGGGAGTTCCTTCTAACCTTAGCTCATGATATTCCTCTTGCTGGGCATTTGGGACAGACCAAGACTTGGGAGAGATTAGTCAACCACTTCTATTGGCCCAACATGTCCCAGAAGGTCAAGGAGTTTTGTGTCTCCTGTGCCACCTGTCAAGCCAGTGGTAAGACAGGTGGACACCCAAAGGCCCCCCTCATTCCACTTCCAGTGGTGGGGGTCCCCTTTGAAATAATGGGTGTGGACATAGTGGGTCCACTTGAACCTCCCACAGCCTCAGGGAACCAATACATACTAGTAGTAGTGGATCATGCTACTAGATACCCTGAAGCAATTCCCCTTAGGTTGACTAGTGCCCCTGCAGTACCCAAAGCACTCATTGGTATTTTTACCAGAGTTGGATTTCCTAAGGAGGTGGTGTCTGACAAAGGTACCAACTTTATGTCAGCATACCTGAAACATATGTGGAATGAGTGTGGGGTGACTTACAAATTCACCACACCATACCATCCACAAACCAATGGTCTTGTTGAAAGATTTAACAAGACATTGAAAGGCATGGTCATGGGGCTCCCTGAAAAACTCAAAAGGAGATGGGATGTCCTCTTGCCATGTCTTCTTTTCGCCTACAGAGAGGTGCCTCAGAAGGGAGTAGGGTTTTCCCCCTTTGAACTTCTGTTTGGCCATCCTGTAAGGGGACAACTAGCTCTTGTAAAAGAAGGCTGGGAGAGACCTCTTCATGAGCCTAAGCAAGATATAGTGGACTATGTACTAGACCTACGTTCAAGGATGGCAGAGTATATGGAAAAGGCAAGCAAAAACCTTGAGGCCAGCCAACAACTCCAGAAGTTTTGGTATGACCAAAAGGCTGCTATGGTTGAGTTTCAGCCAGGGCAGAAAGTCTGGGTTCTGGAGCCTGTGGCTCCCAGGGCACTTCAGGACAGATGGAGTGGCCCTTACCCAGTGCTAGAGAAGAAGAGTCAGGTCACCTACCTGGTAGACCTAGGCACTCACAGGACCCCCAAAAGGGTGATCCATGTGAACCGCCTCAAACTCTTCCATGACAGGGCAGATGTGAATCTGTTGATGGTAACAGATGAGGACCAGGAAGCTGAGAGTGAACCTCTCCCAGATCTCCTCTCCACAGACCCTAAAGATGGTTCAGTAGATGGAGTGATCTATTCAGACACCCTCTCTGGCCAACAGCAATCTAACTGTAGGAAGGTCCTGCAACAGTTTGCTGAGCTCTTTTCCCTAACCCCTGGTCAGACACACCTGTGTACCTATGATGTGGACACAGGAGACAGCATGCCTGTCAAAAACAACATTTTCAGACAGTCTGACCAAGTTAAGGAAAGCATTAAAGTGGAAGTCCACAAGATGCTGGAATTGGGAGTCATTGAGCACTCTGACAGCCCCTGGGCTAGCCCAGTGGTCTTAGTCCCCAAACCTCACACCAAAGATGGAAAGAGTGAGATGAGGTTTTGTGTGGACTACAGAGGACTTAATTCTGTCACCAAGACAGATGCCCATCCCATTCCAAGGGCAGATGAATTGATAGACAAACTAGCTGCTGCCAAATACTTACGTACCTTTGACTTGACAGCAGGATACTGGCAAATCAAAATGGCACCAGGAACAAAAGAAAGGACAGCATTCTCCACACCAGATGGGCATTATCAGTTCACTGTTATGCCTTTTGGTTTAAGAATGCCCCTGCCACCTTCCAAAAGTTGGTGAATCAAGTCCTTGCTGGCTTGGAGTCCTTTACTGCAGCTTATCTTGACGATATTGCTGTCTTTAGCTTCAGCTGTCAGGATCACCTGGTCCACCTGAAGAAGGTTTTGAAGGCCCTGCAAGCAGCAGGCCTCTCTATCAAGGCATCCAAATGCCAGATAGGGCAGGGAACTGTGGTTTACGTGGGACACCTTGTAGGTGGAGGCCAAGTTCAGCCACTCCAGCCCAAGATCCAGACTATTCTGGACTGGGCAGCTCCAAAAACCCAGACTCAAGTCAGGGCATTCCTTGGCTTGACTGGGTACTACAGGAGGTTTGTGAAGGGATATGGATCTATAGTGACAGCCCTCACAGAATTTACCTCCAAGAAAATGTCCAAGAAGGTAAACTGGACTGTAGAATGCCAACAGGCCTTTGACACCCTGAAACAAGCAATGTGCACAGCACCAGTTCTCAAAGCTCCAGATTACTCCAAGCAGTTCATTGTGCAGACTGATGCCTCTGAATTTGGGATACGGGCAGTTTTGTCCCAAACAAATTATGATGGCCTTGACCAGCCTGTTGCTTTCATTAGCAGGCGGTTACTCCCCAGGGAGCAGCATTGGAGTGCCATTGAGAGGGAGGCCTTTGCTGCGGTTTGGTCCCTGACGAAGGTGAGACCATACCTCTTTGGTACTCACTTTGTAGTTCAGACTGACCACAGACCTCTCAGATGGCTAATGCAATTGAAAGGTGAAAATCCAAAACTGTTGAGGTGGTCCATCTCCCTACAGGGAATGGACTTTATAGTGGAACACAGACCTGGGACTGCCCATGCCAATGCAGATGGCCTTTCCAGCTTCTTCCACTTAGAAAATGAAGACTCTCTTGGGAAAGGTTAGTATCATCCTCTTTTGTTTGGGGGGGGGGGGGGTTGTGTAAGGAAATGCCTCCTTGGCATGGTTACCCCCTGACTTTTTGCCTTTGCTGATGCCAAGTTATGATTTGAAAGTGTGCTGAGGCCTGCTAATCAGGCCCCAGCACCAGTGTTCTTTCCCTAACCTATACCTTTGTTTCCACAATTGGCACACCCTGGCATCCAGGTAAGTCCATTGTAACTGGTACCCCTGGTACCAAGGGCCCTGATGCCAGGGAAGGTCTCTAAAGGCTGCAGCATGTCTTATGCCACCCTAGGAACCCCTCACTCAGCACAGACACACTGCTTGCCAGCTTGTGTGTGCTAGTGGGGATAAAATGACTAAGTCGACATGGCACTCCCCTCAGGGTGCCATGCCAACCTCACACTGCCTATAGGTATAGATAAGTCACCCCTCTAGCAGGCCTTACAGCCCTAAGGCAGGGTGCACTATACCATAGGTGAGGGCTTAAGTGCATGAGCACTATGCCCCTACAGTGTCTAAGCAAAACCTTAGACATTGTAAGTGCAGGGTAGCCATAAGAGTATATGGTCTGGGAGTCTGTCATGCACGAACTCCACAGCACCATAATGGCTACACTGAAAACTGTGAAGTTTGGTATCAAACTTCGCAGCACAATAAATGCACACTGATGCCAGTGTACATTTTATTGTAACATACACCGCAGAGGGCACCTTAGAGGTGCCCCCTGAAACCTTAACCGACTACCAGTGTGGGCTGACTAGTTTTAGCAGCCTGCCACACACCAGACATGTTGCTGGCCACATGGGGAGAGTGCCTTTGTCACTCTGTGGTTAGTAACAAAGCCTGTACTGGGTGGAGGTGCTTCTCACCTCCCCCTGCAGGAACTCTAACACCTGGCGGTGCGCCTCAAAGGCTCACCCCCTTTGTTACAGCACCCCAGGGCACTCCAGCTAGTGGAGTTGCCCGCCCCCTCCGGCCACGCCCCACTGTTGGCGGCAAGGCTGGAGGAGATCATGAGAAAAACAAGGAGGAGTCACTGGCCATTCAGGACAGCCCCTAGGGTGTCCTGAGCTGAGGTGACTCTGACTTTTAGAAATCCTCCATCTTGCAGATGGAGGATTCCCCCAATAGGGGTAGGAATGTGCCCCCCTCCCCTCAGGGAGGAGGCACAAAGAGGGTGTAGCCACCCTCAGGGCTAGTAGCCATTGGCTACTAACCCCCCAGACCTAAACACACCCCTAAATTGAGTATTTAGGGGCTCCCAGAACACAGCAAGATAGATTCCTGCAACCTAAGACGAAGAAGGACTGCTGAGCTGAAAAACCTGCAGAGAAGATGGAGACATCAACTGCTTTGGCCCCAGCTCTACCGGCCTGTCTCCCCACTTCTAAAGACACTGCTCCAGCGACGCATTCCACAGGGTCCAGCAACCTCTGAAGCCTCAGAGGACTACCCTGTATCTAGAAGGACCAAGAACTCAAGAGGACAGCGGCTCTGTTCCACAAAGACTGCAACTTTGCAACAAAGAAGCAACTTTGAAACATCACACGTTTCGCGCCGGAAGCGTGAGACTTTGCACTCTGCACCCGACGCCCCCGGCTCGACTTGTGGAGAACAAACACCACAGGGAGGACTCCCCGGCGACTACGAGACAGTGAGTAGCCAGAGTTGACCCCCCTGAGCCCCTACAGCGACGCCTGCAGAGGGAATCCCGAGGCTCCCCCTGACCGCGACTGCCTGCTTCAAAGACCCGACGCCTGGTAAGGACCCTGCACCCGCAGCCCCGAGGACCTGAAGGATCCGACCTCCAGTGCAGGAGCGACCCCCAGGTGGCCCTCTCCCTTGTCCAGGTGGTGGCTACCCCGAGGAGCCTCCCCTTGCCTGCCTGCATCGCTGAAGAGACCCCTTGGTCTCCCATTGAAACCTATTGCGAACCCGACGCCTGTTTGCACTCTGCACCCGGCCGCCCCCGTGCCGCTGAGGGTGTACTTTTTGTGCTGACTTGTGTCCTCCCCGGTGCCCTACAAAACCCCCCTGGTCTGCCCTCCGAAGACGCGGGTACTTACCTGCTGGCAGACTGGAACCGGGGCACCCCTTCTCCATTGAAGCCTATGCGTTTTGGGCACCACTTTGACCTCTGCACCTGACCAGCCCTGAGCTGCTGGTGTGGTAACTTTGGGGTTGCTCTGAACCCCCAACAGTGGGCTACCTTGGACCCAACTTTGAACCCTGTAGGTGGTTTACTTACCTGCAAAACTAACAAACACTTACCTCCCCCAGGAACTGTTGAAAATTGCACTGTGTCTAGTTTTAAAATAGCTATATGCCATTTGTGTGAAAACTGTATATGCTATTTTGCCAATTCAAAGTTCCTAAAGTTCCTAAGTGAAATACCTTGCACTTAAAGTATTGTTTGTAAATCTTGAACCTGTGGTTCTTAAAATAAACTAAGAAAATATATTTTTCTATACAAAAACCTATTGGCCTGGAATTGTCTCTGAGTGTGTGTTCCTCATTTATTGCATGTGTGTGTACAACAAATGCTTAACACTACCCTCTGATAAGCCTACTGCTCGACCACACTACCACAAAATAGAGCATTAGAATTATCTCTTTTTGCCACTATCTTACCTCTAAGGGGAACCCTTGGACTCTGTGCATGCTATTTCTTACTTTGAAATAGTACATACAGAGCCAACTTCCTAGACATGGCCCCTGCACATACCCATACAACCCCCTAAACCATCCTCACACAAGGTCTCACACAGGAATGCAAGCACTGGGGTAAACGTCACCCACCCATTGCACACCATGGCACACACAGATGCAATAATCATGCTTTTACACCCCTGCAGGATCCCTACCCAATGTCATTAGACAGGAGGGTCCAGACATGTCCACTCCACCCACAGAAGAGGCCCACAGTGATGACAGCAGCTCTGTCCAACTGGATCTAGACGACCAGCCCGGCCCATCTGGGACCTCGGGACAGTTGCTTCCCCTCGCACTGGCACAAGCCACTACAGATTTACCCCCCCTCTGGAAACACCAGCACAGCACCCACCCAGCGGGCCCATACCTCTGTCCCCAGGACACGTCAATCAGCAGTGTGTCCACCACTACAGGGAACCCAGGCTAACCCACCACCCCAACAACAACAGGGACCTGGGGGCAGTGGCAGTGGGCACACGGTTCAGGGGTCAGAGGCCCAGGAACACAGGGGAACTGGGAGGGCTGCTGTGCGACAGGGGGAGGACAGGCCCAGGGAACCCACTCTCCACGAGGACCTCTCCAACATCATGGGAGCCTACCACCACTCCCAGGAGACGATGGCAACGGTACTGGTCAAGTTTCAGGAGACCCAGCGGCTGCAGGAGGAACAGTATTTGGGCTTCAGGGAGGAACTCAAATCCATCAATTCCACCCTGGGCACCATTGTAGGGGTGCTGAAGGAACTCGTCAACACCAGGAGGGACACTGTGGCACAAAAAGGGGCCCCTGACACTAGCCTGGATGATGAACTGCCACCACCTCTGCCGACGCTAGTGGACCGAATGCACCGCCACAGGACCACCACACCTGCACCCCACCCCTGCAGAGGGAGAACCACCCCGCAAACGGTCCCTGAGATCCAGGACAAAGACAGAGAACGATGCCAAGACCCCCGCCAAGAAATGAGACCACCCTGATTGTCATCCATTTGTCCCACCTTGTCACTCTGTCCATCTTTAAACTGCACCTTTCGTCGCAAAGCCAAGTTGTGAAGCATACAGCAGGCCACGATGATATGGCACACCTTTTTTGGTGAGTAGAATAGGGAACCACCTGTCATATGGAGGCACCGGAACCTGGCCTTCAGGAGGCCGAAGGTCCGCTCTATAATCCTCCTAGGTCGCCCATGGGCCTCATTGTAGCGTTCCTCTGCCCTTGTCCTGGGATTCCTCACTGGGGTCAGTAGCCATGACAGGTTGGGGTAACCAGAGTCACCTGCAAATGGCGAGGGACAACTGTTAGACACACACTGACTCATAGGGACATCCACAGACCCGGACAACTATTCCCACTGATTTGGGTCCAGGTGCTCAATTAATAGCCACACCCGGTGCCCCTGTAGTTGTTCCATCACATAAGGGATGCTGCTATTCCGCCGGATGTAAGCGTCATGCACTGAGCCAGGGAATTTTGCATTAACATGGGAGATGTACTGGTCTGCCAAACACACCATCTGCACATTCATGGAATGGTAACTCTTCCTGTTTCTGTACACCTGTTCACTCCTGCAGGGGGGGACCAAGGCCACATGTGTCCCATCAGTGGCACCTATGATGTTGAGGATATGTCCCAGGGCATAGAAGTCACCTTTCACTGTAGGCAAATCCTCCACCTGAGGGAAAAGGATGTAGCTCCGCATGTGTTTCAGCAGGGCAGACAACACTCTGGACAACACGTTGGAAAACATAGGCTGGGACATCCCTGATGCTATGGCCATTGTTGTTTGAAAAGACCCACTTGCTTGGAAATGGAGTTCTGACAGCACCTGCACTTGAGGGGGGAATTCCTGTTGGATGGCGGATAGCTGACATCAGGTCTGGCTCCAACTGGGCACACAGTTCCAGGATTGTGGCACGATCAAGCCCGTAGGTGATGATCACATGTCTTTCCTCCATTGTCGATAGGTCCACCAGCGGTCTGTACACCGGAGGATGCCGCCATCTGCTCACATGCCCCAGCGTATGGTGCCTATGGAGGAGAACAGCGAGCACAGAGTCAACCAACTCTGAGGTACGTAAACACAGCTTACCCTGAAAATATTCATAAATCGAAATTTGCCTGTATGAGTGTTTAGGCAAGTCCTAGGTATGTGTGACGCAGTCAAAAATAAAGCCATATGGGCCCCTGAAATGGCGGCTGCCTGACATGTAAGGTGGGACAAGGGGATATGAGGTAACTGCGCTAGTGTTGTACACAGTCGCAGTAGGCGGTCGAAGTCCGCGGCGCAATTCTGCATTGGTTAACATTGGACCCTATGGGTCCCAGGAGCCAATGACGATGTACGCCGGCGGTGAATTTACGCACCGCCGCGGACATGACCGCCATTTTCTCTCAGTTCAATCACTCAATACCTGACCTTCGATAGGAGAGGATCTACACTGCAAGTGCTGCTGTGACCTCAGTCTGGAAGAGACAATGGCTTGTGTGTCTGGGGATAGGGCCCCTGCCTTCAGCACGGAGGAGTTTGAGAAACTCGTGGATGGGGTCTTCCCCCAGTACACGCTACTCTACGGTCCTCCAGACAAACAGGTAAGTACACTGTGAGAATGAGGTGTGCATGAAACTACGGTGAGTGCATGTGCGTCATGGCAAGGGTAGGGATGCGGGCCAATGACTGTGACGGTGCAGTTGCTAATTACTTCTCTTTTTCCCCTGTACAATTCCTGTAGGTCAGCGCCCACCAGAAGAAGGACATCTGGCGTGCCATCGCCAAGGAAGTATGGACCCTGTTGGTCTACCACAGAAGGAGCACCCACTGCCGGAAAAGATGGGAGGACATTCGCCGCGGGAGCAAGAAGACGGCTGAGGCCCAGCTGCTGATGGCTTCCCAACGTGGGAGGGGTGCCCGTCGCACCATGACCCCCCTGATGTTCAGGATCCTGGCGGTGGCGTACCTGGAGTTGGATGGGCGCTTGAGGGCATCACAGCAGCAACAAGGGGGTGAGTACACTCTCATTCTGCTGATTCAGCGCGCATTGGAGGTGTCTGGGTGGGGGAGGTGGGCTGTGGGATCCCCTAGGCCAGGGCGAGTTTAGTAGGCAAGGTCCCTTCTTAAGGCAGGCCCTGTGGCATCCCACCCCACCCTACCTGTGTACAGTGCCAACTACACCTAGTCAGGCTCCTGTGACATCCATGTGTGCGGAAATCGGCCATAGCCTTGTAAGCCATGTCCCAGGGATTGAATAGTGGACCCCAAGTGCATGGCGTAGTGCAGGGGGCTTCTGTGTCTGTCGTGTCCGCCAACGGTAGCGGTATTGCATGCACTGAACATGTCTTTCTTCTGTCTCCCCCACCCCTTTTTGTGGTCTCCCTGTACTTCTATGCATTAGCATCATCAGGCGGAGGAGCAGTGGCACCGGAGCAGGAGGGAGCTGCATCCCACATGGCCCTGGAGGGCGAGACTACGGACTCCGAATTCACCAGTGGGACGGAGGGTGAGGGGAGCTCCACGGCGGGGACAGGAACTGACACCAGCGAAACGGACTCCTCCTCTGATGGGAGTTCCTTTGCAGTGGCGGTCCCATCTGTGCCCCCGCATCTACAGGTACATCCGCCACCCCCCCTACCAGCACTGCCCTCCCAGCAGCCCCTCAGCCTTTGCCCCATGCCCGCTCACCCAGGAGGGTGGGCGTCACCTTCGCCCCAGGCACCTCAGCCCCTGCTCCTGTCACCCCTGCTACCCTCAGTCAGGAGGCCATTGACCTCCTCAGGTCCCTCACTGTTGGGCAGGCTTCCATTTTGAATGCCATCCAGGGTGTAGAGAGGCAGTTGCAACAAGCCAATGCATACCTGGAGGGCATTCACTCTGGTCAGGCAGCCCTTCAGCGAGCTTTTCAGACTCTGGCCTCAGCACTGATGGCCGCCATTGTCCCTGTCTCTAGCCTCCCCCCTCTAACTTCCTCCACCCAGACCCACACCCCTGTACCTCAGCCTATCCCTAGCACACCATCAGACCAGCATGCACACACGTCAACACACAAGGGAAGCCCTGGCAAACATAAGCACCACACATCCCACAGGCACTCACGCAAGCATCAGACACATGCAGACACACCAACATCCACTGTCTCCCTGTCTTGTCTCCACTCACACCTGCATGCACTACATCCTCAGCCACTACGTCCATCACCAGCACACACACCACCACACCCCGCTCATGTGCAGTCACCACCCCCACTACCATTCACACATCCCCTGTGTCCTCTCCCAGTGTGTCTGTGAGGCCACCTCCCAAGGTACACAAAAGCAGCCACACACCCACCCAACAGCCATCCACCTCACGACAGCCTCCAGCCCATGCACCTTCACCCAAAGTCACCAAACGTACACCTCCTACAACAACTACCTCTTCCTCCACTCCCAAACCCCCTCCATCTACTCTTCCCACTGTTCCTAAGAAACTTTTCCTGTCCAACCTTGACCTCTTTCCCTCACCTCCCCCACCCCTTCAGTCTCCTAGGGCCCGACTCTCCAGGTCCCAACCTAGCATCTCAGCCACAACATCTACGGGACCAGTGGTGCCAATAGTCACCGGATTATGGAGTGCACCAGGCAGCAGGGCAGGTATTGTGGCAAGGAGCCACAGCACGGACAGTCCCCCACCTGCCAAGCATAAAAAGTTGGCCAGTGCCCGGCGGGAGAGGGGAAAGAAACTAGCCACCAAAGCCGCTCCCAGGAGTACAGTTGGGAGTGTGGAGACAGCTGCGACACCATCCAAGGTGGGGAAGGGGCACAGTAAAACCGACAAGTCTGGGAAGATCAGCACGGCTGACAAGACCGCCAGCAGCCACACTGCCCAGGAGACGACCGCCAGCAGCCCTGCTGCCACAGAAAGGACTGCCAGCAGCAGCCCCGCTGCCACAGACAGGACCGCCAGCAGCTGAACCGCTGCCCAGGAGGCGACCTCCAGCAGCCCCGCTGCCACAGACAGGACCGCCAGCAGCAGCCCCGCTGCCCAGGAGGTGACCGCCAGCAGCCCCGCTGCCATAGACAGGACCGCCAGCAGCAGCCCCGCTGCCACAGACAGGACCGCCAGCAGCTGAACCGCTGCCCAGGAGGCAACCGCCAGCAGCCCTGCAGGCCAGGACAAGACCGCCACCAGCTGAACTGCTGCCAAGGACACCGCCGCCACAAGCACCGCAGGCCAGGACAAGACCGCCACCAGCTGAACCGCTGCTAAGGACACCGCCGTCACAAGCACCGCTGCCAAGGACCCCGCCGCCACAAGCACCGCTGGCAAGGACACCACCGCCACAAGCACCGCTGCCAAGGACACCACCGCCACAAGCACCACTGAACAGGACAAGCAACGCTGCCAAGGACACCGCCGCCACAAGCACCGCTGAACAGGACACTGCCGCCACCAGTACTGCAGGCCAATGAGCGCCAAATGCTCTGTCGCTACTGAGGCCGCCACGAGCAGGATGAATCACTCTGGCCGCCAAGCCCCCTCCAGAACCAGTGGAAAAAAGCATCCATTACCTCAGTCCTTGGCAGGATAAAGCACTCTGGGCACAAAGCCCCCTCCAGAACCAATGGAGAAAAGCACCCACTACCTCAGTCCTTGGCAGGATGAAGCACTCTGGGCACCAAGCCCCCTCCAGAACCAGTGGAGAAAAGCATCCACTACCTCATTCCTTGGCAGGATGAAGCACTCTGGGCACAATGCCCCCTCCAGAACCAGTGGAGAAAAGCATCCACTACCTCAGCCCTTGGCAGGATGAAGCACTCTGGGCACAATGCCCCCTCCAGAACCAGTGGAGAATGTTATCCACTTGAGAGACTGGACAAACCACCCACTGTAGGGACTTGTGAGACTGTGGCTTTGCACTCCCCAGGATAGAACAGTGGGCAAACCACCCACTGTAGATACTTGAGAGACTGTGGCTTTGCACTCCCCAGGATTGAACAGTGGGCAAACCACCCACTGTAGAGACTTGAGAGACTGTGGCTTTGCACTCCCCAGGATTGAACTGTGGGCATGGAGCCCCCTCGTGGATCTGGCGTTGTGCACTCAACCGGCTGAGGTGCTCCCTCTTCCCTTCCCCCTGAGGTGCCTGTTTTATTTCTAACTGATGCCCCTGCAGTGTTCTCTCCGTCTTGTTCGGGTATTGAGTGTGGGCCCGGCCCATGCCTTTTGGGCGCAGTGATCCACGGACTATGATGGTGGAATCCCCTTGGACTTGTGTTTTTGGTGTATATAATTGTATATAGTATAAATGTATATATTTGTAAATATTTTTGATGTATGTAATTGAATATATTACGATTTTTTCGACTCATTTCCTTTTGTCCTTGCATTCTTCCAGGAGGGTTTGGGGGGTGTAACTGTTATGTATCAATATGTATTAGCATGTGTGTTGTAGTGGGTGAGGGTGGGAGTGGGGACTTTCCCACCGTTTTTGCTAAGTTAACAACTGGGCTTCTCCAACAATGAAATAAAGATCCAATTAGTCAGGTTTAATAGGGATGGTAATGTCCCCTCCATAATGTTGTGAGAATACTTGCCTGCCTTATACACAAATGTAAGCCTCCGCTCTGTTTTTAATACTTGGCCCAGCACACAAAATCATTATGCACATGCACTGAGAACTGCTTTAAGTTAATGGAATATGAGACCTCTTTGGTTGGAGGAGAAAACATACATTCCTTCCTCAGCAAGCATACCTACTCTCCCCTTGCTGTTTCACAGGAGCTTGCCAAAGGTGGCAGAGAGTGTTTCTGAACCATAGTCCAAGACCAGGTCTTTTTTCTATTCTCTGCATTTGAACATGTGACCTACTGACACCTCATTATATTTCTGTTTAATTAGCCATGTTCTTAGCTTCATATCCATTGCCTGGATATTGCATATATTTGGTATAGGAGGGTGGCATTATGTGATGGGCTGTCTTTACATTGATGATGAGAGTATGGTGGAGTACATCTTGGATTCCAGCTGCAAGCATGTTACATATGATGGAGTTTGAAGGTAATCTGCCAGATGAGTATTGTCCGTTGCTATTACTCCTAAAGCTCATGTGAGGTATCAGGTTCTACTGCATGGAGAAGATGGAGACACAGATCTCTTCAGCTGTGTATAAGTGACATTTTGCTGTTTCGCTACTCCTATTAGAGAGGTGAAAGACCTAGGGAGTCTGTAGAGAGCAGTGTCATCTGTGGTGCAGGCTTAGGCTCTTGATTCAACTTTGTTCAACTTTGTTCCCCTAGAGGTGCTGCTCCCAAAAGCTAGGTAAATGTCCGAAGTGATAGCTTATCTCTTCTTTATGGCAATGTTGTATGTTTTGCAACAGATTCCTAACATCAGCCCCACAGCATATCATTATTCTGACATGCCACAAAGGAGTGTTCACGCTCATCCACTTTTGGTCCTGAGCCTTAGTAGCTAACCCTTTCACACCTTGCTCAAGACGTTGCACTCAGGATACTGTCTGCATTGTTGTGATATTAATCAAGTCATCTAGAATTGTGGCTGCAACATGAGTGCTACCCAGTATCACTCTTTACACTAGCACATCCAATCCTGTACCCATGCAGGCACACTAAAAGCTATGACAATATACTCCTTTTAAGTGGCAGGCAATGCAGTTTGAGGGTCCTCAGCAGGATTTAGGAATCCTGGGTTTTGTGGATCTACTGAAAGATTTGAGGACCCTGCAGGCTTTAAAAGCAACAGCAAGGACATCACCAGGTGCTTGACTGTCCCCCTCTGTTGACCTGTTTGATCTATGTTCCTTTGCTTGCATAATGTTCTTTACCTGTGTACCTAGCTCTTCAACTGAGACAATCTTTAGGCCCAAAGCTGAATTCATCTCATATGTTTTGTGCTTGTGACACACCTTGGAGCTTCTTCTGTTGTGTCACTTTGAAGATTTTCCTCACAAATCGTGTCAAAGAATGTCCTTACATCCTTGAAGCACTTGAACTTCTTGTAGTGCTGCCTTCAGCTGCCTCAGATTAGTTATAAAGGTATGGGCGAGTTTGACTTATTTGTTTGAATTGTGAACCTAGTTTTGGCTGATTGAAATGTTCTTTTCAGGTACATACTGGAACTCTGCCTGGCGCATCTTCTAAGTAGTACTGTACCAACTGGGAACTTGCAAAGTTAATGATCTAAATGTGAATCAATCTCTAGGAAGAATGTGTAATTTAATAGGGGACAAGAGGCAGAGTAACCTACAGTCAATTCAGGGGCTCCTTTGGTAGGGGACAAGAGGCAGGCTAACCTACAGTTCACTGTAATACAAGAAGAGGAAATTACATTTGGGATCATCCTACATGATGAATGTACGGCATCGCTGGGACTCGGTATGTGTGCATTAACGCTCACCTTCAGGTCAGCCACACAATTTAATCAGCTACACACCACAGCCGAACAATGTGTCATTGTGTCTGGAATCCCCGTTGACCAGAGGCAAGTATCTGTATTCCTTGCAGTGCTGCTGATAAATTTCCTGGGCTAGCCATGTATTCATTTAAGAACAGCAAATTGGGAAATAAGACACAAAGAACCTGATTCAGAGTTTGGAGGATAGAGCAATGTCTGGCAGGGCAAGGCGAAAATGTATCCGTAGTCATGACGAACATCCCATCCCCAAATTTAGAGGTGCTCACCGACTCTGCAAATATGTCTTAACATTGAAAGGAACCGCCGACATTTTTTATCAAAAACAAACTCCCAAAGTAGGTTCTTGCTTTTAAAAGCAGTAAAACTGAAGAACACCAACACATGAGAGTTTTTTCCCATAGTGTGAGGGGTCATTTTTAGGTTTTGCCTGCACAACTCCTGCAAAATCTATTGAATTTAAAAAAAATGTTAAACCTAGCTTAGAGCCCATCAATTACTTATATCTGCTTATCATTGAGAAGTTTCAACAAGGCTCCCATGTCACTTTACTTACAACTGACTGGCTCCCTTGTGGGTTTTGTTTCTTTGTTTTCTTATGGTCTACACTCCTCCTGGCCTTGGCTTCATCGTCTTGAAGTCTTCATCTATGCCGCCATTGCTGTGGAGCTTGAACCAAGTACTGCTGCCTGTGGCCAGTGTCATTCCACTGACCACATGCTTCCCAAGGTATTTTTTCTTTACTTTTGGAAATGCACTCTCTAGGAATGCATGTGTCTGCAGACCATCCACCAAGCCTGCTGTCTTTGTTTTTCCAGACTTCCTTCTTCCAGCTGTGTTTAATGAATTCATCAGCAACAGACTAAAGCACCTACTCCTTTGAAAATATAATTACTTTCTAACTGATTATGTCCCTCTTTAGCTGAGTAACACATCTCTTGGCAAAGTGTACGAAGAAATGTGCAAATCTGCCTGACACACACACCCCAAATCACCAGTATCATTGCCCTAAAAATACAGTTGGTTCACGGTGAGGAGAAAGTGGTCAGCTTAAAACAGCATGTGGCAAATCTTGTGACAGAGAAGCATAGCTTGTGTGTGAAATCATCAAGAATGGAAAGCTGTGTATCTTCCAGAGACAGCACATTAACAGCGTAGGCAAAACACACGTTGTCACAGTCTGCTTCTAAAGTCTAAGATAAAACAATGGCCTTTTGACCGACACAGCCTATCACCGGGTCTTTAACCTGTGTTATAGTTTAACTCCGAAAAATGTGATTTATAGTTACTTTATTGGATAGAAAGCATTTAGAAGATGGCAAATATCATTCTCCTGCCTTAAACTTTCTATAGATTGGACATATTCTACTAAAACAGGCCTATCATGAGTGGAATAAGTGGAATGGAATCAGGACACAGGGTGGCCCATAGGAGAGGCACTCAGCATCATAATTTTACACAACCAGGGTGCAGGGGGTGCCACTTAGCTTGCAAGTATAAGGGCTGTAGGTACAAAATAGTGCTAAAACTAAAAGCATGATCTATTTCATGCGGGGCAACCTATTGGGTTTTCCAATGCTTGTTTATATTTTTTTCTGTCACTGACAAGATTTACCTAGCAGGTACAGACAGCAAAAAAACATCTGACTGCCTACTCTAAATTGTGTGAGTGGTCAGATGGTTTACTTATGACAGACCGTATTCCATCAGGCTGTCATATGAGCATGTTGGTGACAGAGCCAGAATAGGCTCCTTTATGGTAATACTGTTGGTACGCCCACCTGTAATCAGGTGGTTAAACCCTGAGTTCGGGTATGAGAGTACACTGTTGCAACAACCTTCTCTTTCAAACTCTAAATCAGAACCCTAACCCTATTGAACTTACAGGGAGCCACAAAGAGAGCAATTTAAAATGTGTCAGGAGACCTGACAGGCTTGCCAGGCTGACAGTGACCTCACCTCTGCCCCTTAGCAGAGGATTTGCTGACATATTTAAAGATTTTGAAGTCCTGAGCTGAGTTCTCTTTTATGAAAGCACAACCACAGGGTCAACCAATATATTTTAAGCACAGTAGTAAATCTTAGATCTTTTTGTAAAGAAAAACAAAATGGTGGGGAGGGGGAGGCCTGTACTGGGGATGAGGATGGCATCTTGGAGGTGAACTTTGGCCAGACTTCTCACCCACTGTATGTTTGCAGTTATGATCTCATGGTGATACCTTCTTCAGTCGGAGATCATGGGCAGAAATGAGGTGGAACACATGATTCAGGCAAAATTACACTGAGCTGCAGCTGTGAAGACTGGTGAAGGTTCCCTTTGCCATTTCGAGAAATGTAGATGCACCAGACATCTTGAAGGCTTCCAGTGTATTGCTTAATGGAAGTAAATTCACTCTGTTCCTAACATAGCTATCAACAACTGTACACAACAAGCCACCGAGAGAGGTAGGAGCATAGCTGCCTGCATCACATGTAAACTAGGCAAGTCAGTGCACCCAGCCCTATGCAAGTAATTATAGCCACTAGGTGTAAAAAATAAGAAATGAGAAGTGCAAAACAAAATCAGTCTCAGATACCTGTCTTAAACAGGGCAGTCACCATAGAGACCCAGTGACTGTGTTGCAGATATAACACTATAGCAAGGGTTTCCTCTGGCAGAGGGAGCCGATTGTCCACCGGTGGTGCATAACCAAGGGCTCTGGCCTAGGTCTACAAGCTTCGGCTTTCTCACTCACGGGAGACTGGACTCAGTTCAGAACACCATTGCTTGAGTGTGAAAGTCCAGCTAATTGTAGCTCAACACAACCCCAATGAGCATAGCTTCTGGTGTGGTGTCTGTGCTTTCTGAGTTACTAGCAGTCCCATAGAAGGGTCATGGATGAAGTAGTAATTCAAACCCAATATTATTCCTAAAAATAGCACACACAAGCACTGCACTAAGAAAAACACTGTTTAAAAAGTTTTATTTCAACTGTCTCATCCTGTTACTTATTACATGAGTAATAACCACGCAGAAAATAATTAAAACAGTACTAGTAGTGAACCTAACACCCTAAAACTTACCTCTATGTATTACACTATGAGAGATGGAGTAGTTAGCCTGCTTCTAGAGTTTTTGGGGGTTCAATGCTCTGCATGTTTAAGGCAGATCAGAAGGCATATAAAAAAAATATCAGACTTCTGCCGTGAGAGTGTTCCCTCAGAAAGAAAAGATACATCAGCTTGGCTCAGCTTCTATGTTCTCTCTATCGACTCAGCATAACACTGGATGATGCAAGCATTCTGGCAGGATCACCCGTGATAACCTGGCTCTGTAATTCGGTTGCCAGTACTTCACTTTTATGTATGATTGCTCATCGATTTTTACACTTCATTGGGGGACTTTCCATTATTCTGAGACTTAATTGGTATGAATCAGCATGATCACAATACATCAGCTCTGACTACAAGTTTATTTTAGCTAGCCGCTTTCAGACCTTGAAATATAGATATCAGGGAGTTTGTAGTAGATTTGTGTAGCCTTACGTGCTAGCAAAGTTGTTTCTTAGATGAATTGACATTTCACAAGTTTGAGATAGATGACATGCTGAGTGTGGACCAAAGGCAGACAGGCTAACTTAATATGCTCAAAACAAGGTCTGTTGTTTGGGACATCAGCGGAAACCCGGGAGCTATGCCACATCCAAATGAAGAGGGGAAACCACAGCTTTATTAAGCAGCTTTACCCATTTATGACCTCAAGCGTTGTCATAACCCCCAAAGACATTCTGAGAGAGGATCACATTCTACTCCATTCATAAATTATTTAGAGAGAAGTAATCAAGGAGAGATTTGGAGTTTGGCAGAAAGGGCTTCTGCCCACCAGCTCAGCATAGTCTATGGTTTCTGCTCTTCTGCTGGGAGACCCCTCGCCATATTTAGAGATCCCAACCCTGAAGGCAGGAATAAGTCCCTTCAGTGGACCCATCACACAGTGGTCCACTAAAGGCATTTAAGTAATCCTAAGTGATAATGTGTAGTGGGCCTGTTCAGCATTGCATACATACCTTTTATGAGCAGTCACATGGCCAAGGATTATGTGGAAACAAACCACAGTAGTCTTGTACTAAGATAAGCCGAACAGGCGGCCTAAAGTGGCTTTAAAATTGATTTAGTGTGAGGTGGAACATTGTAAGTTCTAATTCATAGCAGGGCAACCAGTTTGAATCGCCGCCATAAAAATAACAGCAATTTTCTTCACCTGTTGCTCTGTATGAGAAGGTTTATAGGTAATATAGTTGAGTCTGCTCTAAGAATTTCAATTATTTTTGAGTCTGCTTAATTGAGGAAGGCAGCAAGTGAGCTGATAGCTTCATCAGAGAAATACTTCTTTGAGATAAACAAGACAAATAAGACCCATTGTTGAACCTGGCCTTCTCTGCAGAGTGAGCACAAAACCTTTTGAGTTTACCTTCCGCTTTCTGCTGAATTCATTTTTATTTGCCTTAGGACTATGTACACTTTATCACTGCTAACCAGTGCACAAGTGCTTGTGCTCTCTCTCATAAACATGGTACAATTGACTTCCACCCAAATGGTATATTTAATTTACTAAAAAGTCCCCAGTAAAGTGGTATCACATGTACCCAGGGCCTGTAAACAAAATTCTACTGCTGCACTCATTTTGCCACCCACTTAAGTAGCCCTTTAAACATGTCTCTGGCTTGCTATTGCAGCCTGTGTGTGCAGTTTTAAAACTGCCATTTCGATCTGGAAAAATAAACAATTTGCAAGGCCCAAATCGTCCCTCTTAATACATATGTCACCCCTAGGGTTGCCCCTAGACAACCCAGAGGGCAGGGTGCTGTGTATTTAGAAAGTTGGACATGTACTTTCAAGTTGTACATGTCTTGGTAGTGAAAAACTCTTAAATTCATTTTTTTTCAACTCAAAGCCTGCCTCCCCATAGGATAATGATCACGGTAACTAGTTCATGTTTGGGGTGTTTGGAATCATAATGAAAATCCTCTTTAATGGTAAAGTTTAATTTTAAATTACAATTTTGAAAATACTACTTTTAGAAAGTTTACATTTTTCTGCCTTAGCCCTTTAGTGCCTGCAGCCTGTCTCTGACTCACCTGAGTGTGTTTAGCAGACAGTTGAGCTTTGTGTATTCCTCTTAGATAGCCACACATAATGAAGCGCTTAAGTGTGCCTAGATGGCTCATCGTTGAGAGGGCAGAGCTGTGCACAGCCATACTTATACTTAAACAGGCTGTGTCCTGCCTCCATACAAAGGGCTGCATACCCCCTGTAGGTAGTCTAGAGCCAGGACAGGAAAGGCAGGACACCTGTAAACTTCAAAGCAAAACCTCTAGAAACTTCTCTCATGTCACAAAAAGGTCCAGGTATCAGTATTGGACCTCAGACACCCACTATTCAGTACTCTTCTGGACCTGTGGATACTCTGCCAGGAAGGATTGCTTTGGTGCTTAAAGGACTGCCACTCTGCTGTTCTGATGGACTGCTGACCTGCTGCGCTGACCTGCTGCCCTCTTGCCTGTGTAAGAAGGACTGGACTGGCACCTGTTCCATCCAGGACCCCAGAGTGAATCAAATGGCTAGTGAGTCATTCCACCCCAGTCCTCTCAGTCCTGTACCATTGGAGGTGAGCCTGAAGGTGCTCTACCAGCACATCTGTGGACCCAAGAGAACCGATCATGGGCGTCTCCTCCATAGGGGCGGAGGAGCGTTGCCCCCCCCGCCAGCAGCCACAGCTGCAAATCTTTTTCCCAAAAAATGATCATTAACTATGTTTATGATCTTTTTTTAGGGGGAAGGGGCGGGGCCAAGCACTCCCCCTCAAAGCGCATGTGTGTTTGGGGCCAGCCAAACACACATGCGCACAGGGCTCTCTCCAGCCCAGCAACATGGTTGCTGGGCTGGAGAGAGCCTGCACTGGCTCCCAGTCTGCATGGGAGCACCCAGCCAGGACCCTCCTAGCCAATCCTAGTGCTGCTCTAAGCAGCGTCAGGATTGGTGCAGGGCAGGCTGGGAGCCTGTGCCTTCCTCGCCAGTGAGACGGAGGAGCAGAGGGGGTCCCACCCCCTCCACTTGCGCTCATCACCCCGCCCCTTTCCATCAGCTCAAGCTGCGACTGGAACCGATGCATTCTCTCTGCTGTACGGCTCAATTTCCAAGTGGAATTGCCTCTGCTGCAAGGCTTCTCTCAGCGCAAGGGCTCCACATCGACCTCACAACTTGCACCGGAACAGCCGCTGGGCAAAGCTTCACTGACACAGGCCCTCGCATCGCAAATCTCTCATTGACAGAGGCCTCGACAATGACACAAGTTCTCGTATCACAGACTCGTAGCTCCTCAGAACCGATACATCTTCTCAACTGTGTGACGCATCAAGGAAGGCTAGACTTTGGATCGCAATCCCTCGTTGACAAAATCCTCTCAACAGTGATTCAGAATCTTGCTGTGCAGCTTCGCAGCCCTTTGGAACCAATGCATGACACAGGACCTTGCAATGTTCCTCAAACCAGATATAAGGTACTCCTGTTCAGTGGGCCTAACTGGGTCCCCATAGCCTGCCTGCCTGCACTCCATCGCAATTGCCCTGAATTTGTGCCACGACCAAATATCCACAGTTGCTGATCTGATCTTTTTGGTGCTATTTCCACTAAAATCTTTAAAATTGCATACCTCCAATTCTACTCATTGGATTTTTGTTGTCTTGGTTTTAATTTATTTTTTAAAAATCACTCTCTTTTTCTAATCTGGCGTGTGGTTTTTTCACATTATTACTATTTGAAGTGTTGCACACATACTTTGCCTCTAAGTTAAGTCTTTACTGCTCTGTGCCAAGATACCAGAGTATTGAGCACAGGTTAATTTGGGATTTGCTTGTGCTTCACCCTCACAAGCATTGTGGCTGCTGCTTGAGTAGGGTTTCAGCCCTCGCAACCAGTAACCCCAGTTTCTTGCATTCATGTTATCAATAGGGTCATCTGTGACAGCACATTTTATTTTTGATTTGATTTTTTCACACTGTATGAGGAATTATGAACAAGTAACTTATCTTCAGTAAGGCCTTAACTGGTAGAGACTTTATACAGCTGCAAGCGGAGCTGAACAGCTCTGCAATAGTGTCCTCTTTCATGGTCCCATCCAATGTCACATTTGCAGTCCCTATATAGGTGCCAGTGCACTGACCTCAGTTTCTGTGTGACTGTTTCTGCACCAGATGCACGTAGCCACACCAAGGTGTTGTGACTAGTATTCAGAACTACAGGTCGATAAGGACCTTTGGAAGCGGTGACGTTCAGTTGTAGAACAGTGAGAATGGGAGAGTCTGTAAGGAATCTGCGGCTAGATAGAGTCGCTACCATAGAAGGCATTACCAATGGCATGTAACTTGTTCAACTGATAGAGACTTCTAGCTGCAGACTTCTTACCTTAGAATAGATACAGAAGCAATGCTTTCGCACAGATGGGTCTGCAAATTGACTCAGACTCAAAAGCCCTGGAGGACTTGACCAGCAAAGTGGCCTTCAGGAAAGACCTGACTGTCAAGGCAGTAGTGAACATGTGCAGAGAAGCCCACAGAGCAGCCTAACAGATGTGCAGGACAGAGACTCCTAAAGCTAACACAGTGGTCGCAGCTTTGGCTCTCGTAGAATGAGTCTGCAAGCCCTCAGGAGGTTGCTTCTTGACCAGTGCATAGCAAATCCTAATGCAGAATACAATCTATCTGGAGAGGGTCAATTTCTGCACTGCTTTCCTTTCTTTGTACTGGTGAACCCAACAAAGAGCTGTTTGTCTACCCAATGTTCTTTGGTGCGATCAAGATAGAAGGACAATGCTCTATTTAAGTCCAAATGGTGCAGTTTCTTCTACTCCTTAGAGAAGTGTGGGGGAGTGAAGAATGCTGGCAGACTAATGAATGCTTTGACTGACATGGAAAGGAGTCACCACCTTCGGTAAGAACGAGGCACAGGTTCAGAGAACTACTTTATGTGGGAATACGCTGGTAATGGAGATTGAGCAGACAAGGCGCCCAATTTATATACTGGCAGCATGCATACTCCTTTGCAACAGTAAAAGAGTACACATACTGATAAAATGAAGGTCCGTCTGCCTGATTTGAATGTAGGTGGACCTCTGGTTCGGCCATGGCAGAGGCTACTCGGTCTCCACCATGGCCAAACTTCTCTAAATGCCCTGGGGACCTACATGTGCACCCACCCAACTTAGGTGGATGGGCAAGGACCAATGTTTTACTTTTCCTTGCCGCCAGGTTAAAGACCTTTCAGGAAATGTGTCACAACAGTTGACTTGGGGAGAGAGGGATGATCTAGCAACCACAAGAAAGCTAATAGGGACTAAAGATACCCATGACTGTGCGCAGAGACAGCTTTTGCCTGGCTAAAGACAAAACAAACAACAAAACTTCAGACAACAGTGGATCAATGAGCCTGATTCACAAAGGTAAACACACACCTTTGTGTAAGTTTGTTTGTTTTGGAATTCACAAAACTTCATTTTAACATTCTTGCCAGTGGGGAAATGACCTAGCCAAGGTTTTTACCCAGTTCTAAAAGAAGCCTTGAGCTACTCCTAATGCAGCCACCATTCATGGTCCTTGAGACATTAGGCACGATGGCTGAGTGTCCAACTTGACATATAGCGTTCCCATTAGGTATTGCACAACCAAGAAAATGTTCTGACGTTCCAACCATATCAGGAGAAGCAGAGCCTCCTGGCACGTGGTCCATGATCCCATCCCACCCCGCTTTTTGCAGTACCACAGGGTAGCAGTGTTGTCCATGAACATCTGGACTATCCTCCCTTTGATGGAGGGCAGGGAAGCTTTTAATGCTAAGCAAATCACCCTCAACTCCAAAAGATTGAAGCAAAGCTGAGTCTCCGCCAGAGTCCTCTGATATCTACTTCTCCCAGATTGTCACTCCAGTCCAGAAGCAGTGCATCACTCACTACTGTCAGCTCTAGGTGGGGAAGGTATTGCTGTTTTTCGCTGACCCAACCTTGGTCCAATAACCATCATTGCAGATCTTACTCAGACTCCTTGAAATCTGGACCTGGTTGGAGAGATTTCCTTGGGGTTGTGTCCATTGGGAATTCAAATCCTACTGCTTAGCTGCATATGCAATCAAGTGTACTTCACTAGCAGGATGCAGGCCATCACACCCAAAAGTTTGCGAGTCTTTCTTTTTTTTTCTTTTATAACTTTATTTCGGCTATAAGCCATAAAAGTTGACAATACAAGACATAGCATGATTAGGAAACATGACACTTTAAAAATTATAAGAATATAAACAGCATTGTTTTTAAACATTTTTGTTTTTACAAAATCTCACAGCGTATAGAAATATTAGATCGTTAAAATTTGGCTTCAATCAATTAAAATTTATCAAACTAAATAAATATAATCTTAAAACCAAGTTATTAAGAACAGGCGATTATAAGAATTCTAGTTCATGTCTCCTATTTTTTTTTTTTTTAAAGAACCTCACCACTGGGGAACCAATTTTGTCATTTATCTCAGTTATCTGGTATAAAAAAGAGAAAATTACATAATTTACTTTTTAAGAACCCTAGATAAATAGTGCGGTCACAGGGTTATAAAAACATACAGTTCATCATTATTCTTTAAATCTACAAATCCAGACCCTTGAGGCTTTAACTTCACCGGTTAAAAACTGATATATTAAATGAATATAGTCTAAAAACAATGTGTTGGGATTACACGTTTATGATGATTCTTTTGTTCTTATTGTCCATGCACTTCGCAGGTATCCCACAACAGAAAAAACTATTTTATCATTTGTGTCAGTTGTTAAAAGTCGTAATGCCGTATTCCATTCCCTTATCCTGATTGCCCTACATAATGGAGCAATCCACTTTTTCCTAGGTACCAGATATCTAGGGCAGAAAAACATAAAGTGCGCAAGTGACTCTTTTGTCTTTTGACAATGATGGCAGTATGTTGAATTACAGTCCTCCGGTCTCCATTGTGCTGTAAATGTCTTGAGCGGAAGGGTCCCTAGTCTGAACTTAATAAATAGTGTTTTAATGTAGGGAGGATTTACATTATCCATGTAGGTCTCAAACTTGGGGCTACATTTGTGGTCTAAGAACTGCAAAGTCCGACTACCATGATTTTTTAACCAAATTTGAGTCAGAATGATCTCCCAGTAGCGCCTTTTTACACGTTCCTTTATATCCTTTGCCAAATTATGGGGAGCACTCCACACCTCCTCCATTTTGAGAAGTTTGCACGTGTCTCTGATGTGTCTGAACCAAGGGATCTTTAGTACGCTGTCATTTGCGAGAAATTCATCTAGTGCTGTATGAAGAGTGGACCGGCCCTCTGAGGTCCAAAGACGAATCCAATACATTATAGGTCTTAATGCAATTTCATTGTGTATTTCGTTTAGGGCTAAGTCAAATCTGAGCGGAGTGAGAGGGGTGTTCATCGGCAACTTCAGGAAGTTCCGAATAAACCGGTTTTCTACCGTAGTCAGACACCTAGAGTTGGTGTGTCCCCAAAGCTCAGCACCATAAATTGAGGCCGTTACTGCCACTGCTTTGTAGACGGTGATTGCAGGTGTTATCTCCCCTTCACAAGTATTAGCTATTTTTCTAGCTATCACTATAGACCTGTGCCTAAGTGCTGTCAGACTCTTCTTAATCTGTGCCGACCAGCGTTGGTCGTCACTTAGCCTAATCCCCAAATAATCAAATTGTCTGACTCTCTCCACTGGTTGGCCTGCTATCGTCATTTTTCCCCTAAATAGTTTATGTGGGTTAAAAGCCATGAACTTAGATTTTGTTGGATTAATTTCAAGGCCTCTGTTGGAGCAGAAATTATAAAAAGTGTCCAATTCATTTTGCAAGCCCATAGGTGTTCTTGAGATTAGTAAAGTGTCATCGGCAAACATTAAAATAGGGATCGGGGTTCCAGCTAATCTTGGGGCATCATGATTACAGTGTAACAATTGGTCCACAGCACCGTTTATGTAGAGATTAAACAATGTTGGTGCCAAGATGCAACCCTGCCTAACCCCTCTATTGATGGGTATGGCTTCCGTTAGGTCGCCACTATCTGACCAACGTACGTGAGCATAAGTCCCTTCATGTAGATATCTAATCAGTCTTAGTAGTTCGCTATTGGGATGATAACTCTCCATAACTTCCCATAATGTGTCCCGAGGTACCATGTCAAAGGCAGCTTTTAAATCGATAAAAGCTACATACAGTTGGTTTTTATTGAGTGACAGGTATTTCCAACAAAGGAGGTTAAATCTAAATGCCTGGTCTATTGTGCTCACTCCTCTTCTAAAGCCTCCCTGAAATTCGGAGAGAATTTGGGAATCCTCTATCCATGTCTGTAGTCTGTTCAGCACTTGCTTAGTAAAGATCTTTTGGCTAACATCAATAAGACTGATAGGCCTATAGTTGTTGGGTTGTTCCCTTCGCCCTTTCTTGTAGATAGGGACTATGACTGCTCCTTGCCATGTAGTAGGGAGTCCTCCCCCCCTCAGTATCTCATTACTAAGTGCATTTAGGTACAATGACCACGTTGTTGGACGGGAGAGATATAGATCTCCTGGGATGCCATCAAGACCAGGGGCCTTTCCCTTGCGTGTAGATTGGAGAGCCTCTGTTGTTTCTTTTAGGGAAAAGAGGTCCAGATCAAATTTGGGTGGTGTTATGGTCTCCCACGTTAAGGTATTGCCAACAGGATCGTTAGGTTTTAGTAGGGGTGTACTAGTACTATTGGTATGTGGTTTTCTATATATATTTGAAAAGTGCGTCATCCACGTTTCTGGTTGGATAACAGGGTAGCTTTCCATTTCTTGGGGGCTACTTTTGTCTGACACTAATTTCCAGAATAGATTAAAATCCTTCTCCTGGAGCGCCACAACCATCCTATTCCAATTCCTATTCGCCCATTCTTTTTTTGCGTTTTTAAGTACATCTTTATATACAGTCCTGGTCTTCCTTATCTCTCTATAATTCCCTTCTTTAAGTGCTCCCAGTAACTGTACCTTAGCTTGACGGCAGGGGTTGGAGAACCACCTTGGGGTTTTAATCACAGTCTCTAACCGCTTCCTTATCGTCTGGAAATGAGGTTTTAATCGGGTGATCAAGGTATTGTGGAGATAGACCAAGTCTACCGATTTGATATTTATGTGTTTCAGGGGAGAAAGTGTTGTTGCAACTGATCTATAGATCGCTAGCTGGAAATTTACATCGCTTTCAACCCGATCCCATTTCACATTTTTACGATCATTGGTCCTAGTGAGGGCACTATTTGAAGTCCACGTTGACAGTGTCTTAGAACTGAATAAGATAGTGGAGAAGGAGGTGCTTAAGGCTAGATGGTCACTATCAGTACGAGGGAGAACTATCATGTCAGTTAGGGATTTCCAGAGGGCGTCATTTACTAAAACATAGTCCAGGTGGCTAGTGTATATGCCTCTCCTATATGTAGGTGACGCCGGGTTATCAATCTGGTATTCCCATTTACTATTCTTAATCCCTTAATTTTTATTCGGTCTTCTAGTAGTTCTGAGGCTCCTCCTTCTTTCTTGGATGTAATTTGTACCGGCCCTGATCTATCCCATGAGTCTGTGAGTTGAGTACCCTCTTGCTGATTGCCATCTCTGTGATTCAATTTCATATTGAAGTCGCCCGCAACAATTAGGCCCCGTCCATTAGGTAGGCAGTTAAGAAAGTCTACTAATGAGCTCATCTGGACGGTCTGGGTCCTTTGGGTGCCAGGTCTAATATATAAGTTTACAATTATTATGTTAACAAGACCTTTAATGGTACTGATTTCAACCGCAACAGCTAGTAAATCCCTTGTAGGGGATACTATCTCTTTTACTTTTGGGAACAGATCGTGTTTTAACCAAATTATCAGACCTCCTGAAGCCCTGCCTGATGGTGATGGAAGTGCAGCCTTCTGGAAGGTCCAATAGCCTTCTCTATTTATTACAGATGGCGCCCATGTCTCCTGTAATAAAATGATGTGGTGTTGGTCTATAAGTCTACACCAGTCAGGATTAGCTGTTTTCTGAGTCAAGCCTGCCACATTCCAAGATAGGATCTTAATCGTTAATTCATGGTCATACCCATTTTCTGGTAGATTTTCCCTAATCTCATATAAACGAAATATTTCTTGCTAGGACTTCTCCTTTGGCGAGCCACTACAATATGTTTTAGGCTTTGCTCCCAGGATATTAAATAAGTCATTTTTTGTGTTATAAGGGTCGGGGTTGGGTATGCCATCGCTCCCAACTTCAACGGCGGGAGCTTCAACGGCAGGGGCTTCACGTCAATCTATGTCTGAAGTATGGCTATGCTTTCGATCCCTTCTCTGCGGGCAAGGATACTGGGCCATTATAGTGTTGATTCTCTCTTGTGGGAACCGATTTGTCAATGATTGAGGAATTCTATGAACGAGTGTCATTTGGGAAGAGGTACCCGGTCTCATTCTTTCCTCAAGTGCCAAAAGGCCCTTGACTAAATTCTGACTGGTCAATTTTATCCCTATGAGATCTAATGTTGGACCTGTTTTTGTGAATCTCTGCGCCATGACTATATTGTCCCTTATAATGGATCTACACTTCTTTGTCCTTCTTATCCAATGTATAACTTTATTTTTAAGAGATTCCCCTTGTTCGAATTGGTCTTTGCTTAACTTGGGAACGTTTGTTATGTAAATATCATAATCATTATGTCTAATCTGATTTTGGAGGTTATTTCCCAAGAAGCGTTTGCAGCTTTTATCTAAGTGTCCTTCTCTGTGCATCTTCCAATTAGTCCCTGTGTCCAAAGGTGGATTGTAATTATTATGAACACACGCTACAGGAAGTGCATTGTTGCCCCCTTGAGTAATCTGTGTTACCATTTCGACCCATTGACCCTTGCACCTCTGTGGGATGGGTGGCTCCGATATTACAACTGACTTTGGCAAGGAGTTAGGGTCTACTTTTTGTGATGTCTTCCTTATGTCCCCAATTACTGCAGATATACCGTCCAGCTTCTCATATATCATGTGGGTGAATGATGTTAGATGTTCTCTAAGACTTAAGATTTCATCTCTTATCTGTGCTAACTGGAAGTCGACTAGATGTTCTTTCTGAGTAGGTATGACTGGAACTGTCTCCTCAGTTCCTCTTAGGGTGGTTCTCTCTGATTCAGCTGGCGATGGTAGAACAAGGGGTAAGAAGCGATTATTGCAGTTTGGCAGGGGGGATACACCATCTTGCTGGTTAGGCAGATTTAATTTAGGGCTCTCTGTTGGATTCTTATGAATTTCTAACTTCCTAAGTTCTGTGCTGGAGCCCTGGGGTATAGATATCTGCGGGTCTCTATGCACAGGAGCGAAGAAAGATTTTATATCGTTAGAGGAGGAAGGAGCATCTTTCCTACGAGATTTTGAGGGTTTAGTGGCTAACAAACTCTCCACTTCCTCTATAAGATCGTCAATTTGGGTGAGCGTGCAATTTTCGGCCGCGTGTCGAGGTGCTCTTTTTGCCCTTCCCTGCTCAGTAGGATTACTGGTAGCTTTCCTTTTTCCCATCTTAATAAGATATTAGCCTAGAAAACGTTATAACTAAGGCAAGAGGGAGAAATTATTAATACCTTGGCTAATGTATTCCAGAAGCCAATAGGCCCTAATTAAAAAGTAGTGCGATATGGGTGCGATTGTTTGTACTTTAATAAACCCTGGCGCAGTGCTTTTTAGGGGGCATCGCATTTGAACCTACCTAATTCAAAATGTTAGGGGGGTGGCCCTGCCCTGGCTCTTCCTGGCAATGACGGGCAAGGACGGGCCCGCCCTTGGCCCGGGCTTCACCCGGGCGCCGCCCGCGCGCATCCCGCGCGGGCTCCCGCCCTCTAACTGGCTCCTGGTGTCCCGGCAACAGTGCGCTTCCCACGACGGCGGGAGCGCGATTGAAATTTAAAGGGCTCCTGCCCTCTAACTGGCTCCTGGTGTCCCGGCAACAGGGCGCTTCCCGCGACGGCGGGAGCGCGATTGAAATTTAAAGGGCTCCTGCCCTCTAACTGGCTCCTGGTGTCCCGGCAACAGTGCGCTTCACTGTGCGAGTCAGTCTCGCCGCAATCCAAAACTGAAGTTGAAACATTGAGACCATAGCCCCAATGTCCTGAACTCTCTGAAGAGTAGACGCAAAATCACCTCATTTTCAGAATGGCTGTGGTGAAAGATAGCAGCTGAGAAGGAGTCAGGTGAGACTTTGACATGCTGATAGTGAACCCCACCAAATGCAGGAGGTCTGTCATAGTCTGGAGGTAGCGGACAACTGCTTGTCGTGAGCCTGCTTTCAGCAGCAAGTTTACACAGTAGGGGAAAACTGGGACCCATGACCTCTACGGTAGCAACCATCACCTTGGTGAACACTCGAGGGGTACTGGTGAGACCAAAGGGGAGCACAGCAAGCTGGAAATGCTCCTGCCCCCAAGAACTACAGGTAATGCAAATGGGCCTGGAGGACATTAATGTGAAAATAAGCGTCCTGCAGCCCTAGCGCTACTAACCAGTTTCCAAGGTTGAGTACAGTGAGGACCGTAGCATGCATGAGCATCTTGATTTTCTCCTTCATCAGGAAACCAGGGAGGGAGCAGATCTAGGATAGGATGGAGTAGCAGGAATAACATCCACAACCAACATCTGATGTTGGTACCCTCTCAGTGGCTTGTTCAGCCAATAGAGCCTGCACTTCCTTGCGTAATGATGAGAAGTCGTTCTCCATCAGCCAGTCTAAGGAAAGCAGCAGTGACGGTAGGGTTTCTGTAAATAGAAGGGCATGGACCTTCCGGACAATTTGAAGCATCCACTTGTCTGAAGTAATGGCATGCTATTGGGGCAGGAGGTGTCTGATAGTGAACCCCAGCGAATGCAGGCAATCTGCCATAGTCTGGAGATGGCCGTTGACTGTGGCAAGTCTACCTTCAGAAGCCAGTCATCAAAGTAGGGGAAGACTGGGACCCTTGACCTCCACAGATTGCATCAGCCGCCATCATCACCTTGATGAACACCTGAGGGGTACTGTGGAGACCAAAGGGGATCCCAGTGAACTGGAAATGCTCCTGGTCCCCGAGAACCGCTGGTAACGCCGATGGGCCTGGAGGACGGGGATGTCAAAATAGGTGTCCTGCAGGTCTAACACTACCAACCATTCTCCAGGGTCTAGTACAGAGAGGATCTCAGCAAGCATGAACATCTTGATTTTCTCCATCCTCAGGAAAGCATTGAGAGTGAACAGATCTAGGATAGGAGGGAGGCCTCCAACCTTATTGGGCATCAGAAATTATTTGGAATAACATCCACAACCAACTTCAGATGGTGCCACCCTCTTAATTGTTTGTTTGGCCAAAAGAGTCTGAGCTTCCTGGTGTGATAGAGGGGTGGTCCTCATTTTGCTTGTCTAAGGATGGTGGCAGGATGGCGTGCCATTGGGGCTGGTGGTTTCTGATCTTGCTGCCAAAAATTTTAACATATTGGTGTGAGGGCATGCTGAAAAGGCTTGGAAGCAGCAGCTGCTGGAGGGGTGATGGACTGGACAGATCTCTGGCTCTGAGTCCCATAGGATTTGTGTGAGCCATGTCTATACCCATGAAAAGGCTGGGAAGCCTGTTTGGCCTTGGTGGCTGGGTTGAAAAGGGCACAGCTGGTAGCCCCTACCATATCCACAAAAGGAGCTGAAGGAAAACAAGAGTGCAGCTGACCCTACTTTCCTTAAAGTGCTCAAGCGCCAAATTGGTCTTGCTGCCGGACAGGTGAGTTTGTCAAAGGGCATGTCAATAAGGGTTGCTTGGACATAACCTGAGAAGCCAGTGGATCCAAAACCAGACGTGACGACCAAGCACCACTGATGATGCAATGGGCCTGCCCACCGAGTCTGTTGTGTCCAGTCCGCATCTGATGGCAAAATTAGCTGCATCCCTGCTGTTGCCAACAGCCTGGGTGAGGATAGCTCAGGTCTCCTCTGAGCCCATGGGAAGCACTAGCTCAACTGAGCCTCACACTATGTGACTGTAGCAGCCCAATAGGCATGTGGTGTTCACCAACCACAGCACAAGGCTAGAGGAAGAGAAAACCCTTTTACCTAAGGTATCCAGCTTCTTGAATTCCCCATCCAGTGGAGTGGTAGGGAACACACCAGGTTAACCTTCGAGGTAGAAGCCTGTAGCACCAGGTTTTCTAGGGTGAGGTGCTGGGTGAGGAAAGCTTGGTCTCTAGGAATGGAGTGGTGGCGGCGTGTGACTGTCCTCTGCACAGGAGTGCATTAAGTTCAATAAAAGGTCCACACAGTTGTATGTGGTAAAGCTAATCTTTCTTAAAAAGTATACATCTTCAGAGATTCAATCCACATCAAGATCCTGGAGCAACTCTCAAAGAATCACACTATCTCCAGATTCCATGTTAGCAGCCAACTATACATTCCAGAGCATTACCTCATTGCTAGGTTACAGAATATCAGACTGCCCATGTAGGCTTGGCCCAGGTACCAGCAGAGAGGACTTGACTTTCACCAACAGTAGTGTGAGGTCAAGGTATTCTGTTACCCACCGCACCACCATAGCAAAGGGTGCCCCTTCCTCCATAGCCATACTAGGATTGAGAGATCAGACCAGTGTCCTATGAGATGCCCAGACCACTAGCATCCGCCAGGTCTTAATATGAGTTGTCTTCTACCAAAGGTTCTTCAGGGGTGTCAGGATAGCTGTAAGGATCCACAGATCCACGCCAGTCATACTCCTTTCAGGGCCTTTTAGGAAAAAGTGGCACTGTTTCTGACCTAGGAGGGTTGTGGTCTGGTCAGAGTTGAAATTGGATGATGCCAGTCTGGCTTGGTACAGGAGCTGGAAATTACTATGGGGCCGGGGTTGCCAAAGAGTATAGCAGCACCAGCATCACCCAACCGATCTGCTGCAAAGGTAAGAGATTTACGGCCAGAGTTGGTCCATTTCCAGGAACCAATCCAGAGGGCTGAATGGTGCAGCACAAATGGTGAATCAGGTGGCGGTTACCCAGTCAATGTACCATTCAAACTTGTGGACCCTGAAGGCAATCCAGAGTGGTCCATCCACCCCCAGAATTGAGGTGCAACTCCTTGAGTTGGGCGAGGGTCACTCTGGGTCCCAGAAATTCAGGCAGGGGCAGAGTGCACCAAGGCTTTGACTCGACAGTGGACATATGGGAGTGGGGCCTAGAGTTGTGATATTATTCCTGTGCCTTGTCTAATGACTTGGACTAGCATGGAAAAGTCATAGAGCACTTTCTTGTGGGACTTACTCGATGAGGACTTTGACCTCGACGACAACCGGTGGGAATAACTCTGAGAGCAGGCCTGAGACATTCCATGTGACCGGGGACCTGGAGCAGTGTGGAGCCATTCGGTGTTGAGTGGCCAGGAGCTTCATCACCAGCTACAGGATCCCCTTGGGGTTCATCGTACGGCATTCGGGGCA
Source organism: Pleurodeles waltl (assembly GCF_031143425.1). Classification (NCBI taxonomy): domain Eukaryota; kingdom Metazoa; phylum Chordata; class Amphibia; order Caudata; family Salamandridae; genus Pleurodeles; species Pleurodeles waltl. Next base: position 754,293,483 of record NC_090449.1, on the reverse strand, counting down.
GGCCCTAAAATTGTGGTCTGGCTTCAGGCACCACAAGCAAACCAGGTGAGGGTCTGTCACAGACTCTTGCTTGAAGCAGGATCCACAGGCTTTAAAACCCACAGGTTTCTTAGGGGACATCCCTAAGGCACCGTAGGAGCAACAAGGCTCAGAAAGGTCGACAAAACTTCAACAATGTGTTAAAAAATGACGAAGGTAGAAAGGAACTGAAGTCAGCATGCCGGGCAGGTGCCTATATAAGCACAGCGCATGTCACATCTGGTGCGGATGCTGTGAAGCCATTTGGTGCCACCTACTGGTGCGCAGAGGTACTGCTCAAGATTTTCCAGATTCAGGTCTGACATCTGGGGAATATTCCAAGCAGCTAGAAGTCTCTATTGGAATGCTACAATGCAGTGTTCACTTTTGAAAAGACTGCAGTGTGCAAAGCAAGCTTGTCAAACACGAAAAGATTGAAGGCATGAGTCAGATTGTTTACTTTCAAAACACCAAAAGGCTTGCCAAGTAAGAAAAGATTGAACATACAAGTATGAAAAGAGAAAGAATATTTGCTGAAGGAATTGAGAAAAGATCTGTAATAAACTGGAGTATTAGTTGAGGAGGGTACCCACTGCAAGTAATAATCACAATCCTTGTGAGGGTGAACCACTTAAATCACTAAATAAACATGAGCTCAGCCCACTGATAGCTATTTCACAGAGCAGAAAGTCTTAACTTAGAGGCAATGCGTAAACTATTTATACAGTGCCAAAAATGTAAGAAACTTCAAACGCAAAAAATTTAAATCCAAAAGTCAAAACAGAAAAATATAGTAATGTTTCATTAACAAATGGCACCACAATGACAAAAATACAAAATGTGGAACCAGAGATATGGGGCCTGATTCTAACTTTGGAGGACGGTGTTAAACCGTCCCAAAAGTGGCGGATATACCACCTACCGTATTACGAGTCCATTATATCCTATGGAACTCGTAATACGGTAGGTGGTATATCCGCCACTTTTGGGACGGTTTAACACCGTCCTCCAAAGTTAGAATCAGGCCCATGATGTTTTAAAGTTTTAAGTAGAAATATCTCCCAAAACTCACAGCGCACTAACGAAAGGCAATGGTTGCTGTAGACTGGGACCTAGGTGCAATTTGAAGCTGACAGCGAGTAAGAGTGGGTCGGATACACCAAAAAGGTTTTCAAAGATTTTTACCTTCTGACTTGGGGCCCGATTTAGAACTTGGTGGATGGAATTATCCATCACAAACGTGCCGAATATCCCATCTGACATATTACAATCCCCATAGGATATAATGGGATCCTAATACGGCAGACGGGATATCAGTCACGTTTGTGACAGAGCATTCCCCTCTGCCAAGTTCTAAATCAGACCCATGGTCCTTCAAGTCCCAATCTACCACAGGAGTACACTTCCATAGCCCCCATGACCACAGGGCAGGGAAGGCATTTAGAGACTCACAAGGTGTCAGTCAGAGGCCAAAAGCAAGATCCAGTATAAGCCCATTTGCTACTAGTCAACTGGGCAGTTGCAGCAAAGGCATCTTGTGGCTTGTTGAATCCATGCAGCTTGAACAGGTCATCCATATGACCCCAGTTGTCAACTTTTCTGACCTGATACAAGAGGGACCAGGTTCAACTCTTTAGTCTTCTTCTGTTCTTCCCCAGATCAAGCAGTGTTCTGAGGTGGGTGCCTAGAGGTACAACATTTAGGCCTAGCACTAGATTTTGGGTTGGAATGACTCCTGGGCTCGCATAACTAATGGTATAAAAGTTACCAGGGCCAACCTTACCCACGTTGGATATTTTCTAGATGGTAAGTCTTCTGCCATACTAAACCTGGGATCTGGGAGTCTGTGAGGGGAGTACTCCTGGTGTTCTCCCACATCCAACACTAAAATCCAGTTTAAAGAAGCCTCAGTACCCACAATAAAACCAGAGAGAGATGTTTGGTAGGACAAAAGTAGACTTCTTCTGCAACTAGACAGTGTCTGCGTAAGAATTTTCTTGGCATCTTATTCTCGCCCTTTGAAGTGCACCCCAAGTGTTATTTGTAAAACCCAGAAACAGCAGTCTGGTACGACAAAAGCAGAATTCTTCAGCAACTAATGGATGCACAAGAAGTGGTTTAGCATCCTTTTCTCTACCTTTGAAGTGTTACGTTTGGCTCAGAAGACCTGTCAAGTAGCATTTGACACTGCCCACAGCCCCACCCTGCATATTTCATAATGTGCAGGTCATTCAGGTTAGCCTATCATTTGCTTCTACGAGGCAGGTCACGCTTATTTCTGCCTATTCAGAGGCTAATTACTGGCTGGGAAAAGCTGGAAAGCAAATTCAAATTAGCTTCCAGGAGCTCATGCAGAGACAAGATAACTTTCCAGAAGTTACCTTTCCTTAATATTTATTAAAAATCCAACTTCAACATTGAATTTAATTTTTAATAACTTAAAAAAAATAGTTGTTTATTTTTCTAGCTTATCCCATTCCTGAGATACAGTATTAGTATTTAATATTGTATCCCAGCATTGTCCCTATGAAACAGCCAGCATGTGAACCATGAGAATAGCTTTGAGGTGCTAGTTACTATAAAGAGATGTTTAAAAGTAAATTTCTGTGTCCAACCCGTCATTGGCTCCCAACATCACTATGGCAGTCCCAGCGGGCTACAAGATCACGCCACAAAACCCCCTCCAGAAACCAAGAGTATGACTCATTATCATCTGCAACGAACCCTTCAAATGTACAACTTCCACAGAGAATGCCACCCAATTCATGGAACACCTGCACTTCAAACTGCAAATCTTTAAAAACTTCACCCTGAACGGAACACTCACCTACCAACTACCCATACCACAAAGCACCTTTACCAACCTCTTCACCCACTTCATTGCTCCGCTCACCATTGACTCCAAAGCCTAAATTCTCAACTGTGACTTCAACTTTCACCTGAAAGATCTAAATTACCTCTACTCCATGGCACTCCTTAAAAGTTTGAGCAACATCGGGCTCACACAGCTTGTCTAGGAATAAACACACACTAGATACAATCTTCACCACCAGCAACAGCCAAACCACTTGCATGGACCGAACACTCAATCACCTGCTTCCAAATCAGCATACCTCAAGTCAACACCCCTAGCAGGTTCAGCATTCCAAGTCACAACTTAGGCAAAATTACAGCACCAGATTGGCTTAGCGCCCTCAGCACAGATCAACCTTGCCTCACAAACAACCTTGACAAGGATAGCAGCACCTTTAACAATTTGTTCAAGAACTGCACGGACACCGTTGCACCCATCAAACCCAGCAAGCATAGTAGATCAAACAATCAGGCAACTGGAACACTGAAGGCCTCTGAGACACCAAATGACACTGTAAACAGCTGGAAAGGAAATGGAGAGCCAGCCACAACACCACCAACAGAACTACTTACAAGGTTGCACTCCGATGCTAACACCAGGAAATAAGAGACACCAAGAACAAGGCACTAGTAGACCGTAAGCTCCAACAGCTGCAAGGATATCTTTTCAATATTCTGAGGTTTCACCCCATTCTCGGCCAGTTTCAAACACATCACTGCCTCACAACAACTCTGAGACAACCTATCCAATTTCTTCCACAGCAAAATTGTAAGAGAACTCATTGCTGAACCTACCCACCACCAACCAAGACAGCCACCTGACTGAATGGACAACCCTTATCAAAAATGACATAGCGGCATCATGTGGACCATCCATTGGGCCCCAATGGATGCATGGCCCCACCACATTTACAACCTGAGAACATCAACAATCATCACCACCCTCACCCACAGTATCAACACCTCCATTATATCCATCACTTTCCCAAATGAATAGGAACTTTCAATCAATGCCGTCCTCAAGAAGCCTACAGCCCATTCAAATCAACTGAACAACTTCCGACCCATCTACCTGCTCCCCTATCTAGCCTAAGTGATTGAGAAGGCCATTAATCAAAAACTCACAACCCACCTCGAACTTCACCATCTTCTAGACAAAACTCAATCAGGATACAGAAAGAACCACAGCACCGAAACAGGCCTCACTGCGGTCACTGATGACATTTGAATCATCCTGAACTGAGGAGAAGCATAGGCCCTCATCCTGCTCAACAAATGTGTGGCCTTAACCACTGTCTCCCACAACACCCTTATCAGATGACTACATAAGATTGGCATACAAGGATCCACTCTCAAATTGATCTGTTCCTCCCTCACACGAAGAACCCAAAGGGTTAGGCTGCCACCCTTCACATCAGAGACCAAAAACCTGAAATGCTGAGTTCCACAGGGATCGTCCCTCAGGGATCGTCCCTCAGGCCTCTGCTTTTTCCACATATACATAATACCACTTGCCAACAAACATCCAATTGCAACACATCATCGTCCTCTCCTACACCAATGACACTCCAATCATCCTCTTACTGATGGACAAAACAACCACTACCAGAACAAACATCACCAACTGCATGACCATTGTAGCAGATTGGATGCATACCAAGTGCCTGACTGTCAACTCCGACCAGATGGAAGTACTGGTCATCGGCAACAAGACCTCTCTTGGGACTCCACCTGGTGGCTGTCAGAGTTAGGACCAACACCCACATACACAGACCATGCAAGAAATATATGGATCATCCTAGATGACAATCTCAACATGACGGCTCAGGTCAGTGCAACACATCAGAGCCTTCTCCTCACTTCTTGAGCTCTGCAAGAAGCTTGAGACCAAGCTCTTCGCTTCAGCACCTTGGGGACCACTCACCTACACACCTGCCGAAGCATGTGGACATCCTCTTGGATGATTACGGTGTGCTAAACTAATCAACATAACATATAACATAACACTTTAAACAAAAATAGGGACTGGGAGATTGATTGGTCCAGTGCACAGTCTCCCAAAATGAACCTGTAATATCAATATAAGTGCACTGTTCCATAAAAGAGAGAGAAAACAAGAGAACTAACTGAGTTCTATTCAGCAAAAATTAAACTATACAGGGTATTTTAGGAGAGCCCTCAAGCACCCACTAGGGTGACAGGTATCATCATTGGGCTTACTCCTCGCCAGACTGGTGCTGCAATGCCTGGCGGGCCACCCAGCATTCTGGGTGGCTCTCAACCATTGTTAAATTGCTAGCAAAGGAAGTCTGGGAAAGAGACTGACTAAGAAACGGAGAATATAAAGGAGAGACAAAAAACTCTTAAAATTAGCTCAGAACCTAAACCATTATTTTAATGTGTTAGAAACTAGGTCCAGGCCAAGATTAAAAACAGGAATATAGGAGTGTTACTGGAAATAATGTACCATTACACTCTCTAATTAGGGAAGGTAGTTAACCTAGTCCTACATGGTCAACATGTTTCGCGTCTATGGTCGGTCACAAAGTGATCCTTTGACGCTTCTTCAGGACCCACGAAAAAAACTTGTTATTAAACTACTTCTCCTATGTATCAAAAATAATCAAGTGCACAGAAAGTCACTTACAGAATAGAAGACAGAGTATGTCTAAGTCAGTAAGTCAGTACAGTCGCTCTGCATAGAATCAAAAAAACACATAAAAATTAGTGCCAGTGATCAACACAGAAAAACAATTATAGTGACAACCACCCTCAGTCAATGTGTAGAAAATAAGGATGAATAGGTTGTAATGCTTACCATCCCATATTAGAGATTGGGCTCCCTAGGTCTGCGCTAGCATCAACCAAGGAGATCGTACTAGATAAAAATAATAATATGTAATAATGTAGCACCGCAAACAGTACATAGTGGCACGACATTGGCAAAGTCTTCGTATCGCCGTCTAGATTAGATCACTGAGTTCTATGTTGGACAGAATGGGGTAAAAAGATGTATATACATATATATAGTGTTGGTTAAAAGTCAATTATATATAAAAGAGAATGGGTTATTATAAGCTCTATGGCAATGTAATTCACATTGAAAGGGCTGCAGCCATGTGCCTGCTCAGTCGTATAAAAAGCAATCAACATCGTAAGTACTATTAGTCATATGACAGAATAACAACCCTTATTCATTTTGGCCCAAAAACATGCTGTTGCAAAAATAGAGAATGCTTACATGCTCTAGAGTAACTAGTATATGTTACCATATGCCCATTCACAATTTGAGGTAGGAACTAGGATATATTATCAAGTCATAGTGAACCTTGTCGGTTCACCCGGTTAAAGCGGCAGAAATATTACCATGGAAACAGTTAAACAATGGAAAAAGGGCAAAAATACATCAAGGATCTGAAAACGGGGACGGAGGAAATACCTTCCGTGGACCCGTGCTTACTTAGTTTGCTCCTTGAAGGATCCGGAAAACCTGCCCCGTGCCGCGCGCCTGAAGACGGTGTGCCGGTGCGGCTGGATGTTATTTAAGCAAGCGCTGTTTAGCGCGAGTATGCCGGAACAAACCAGCCGGTTGTTCCGGATACTCAAAATAGAGAAAGGACCACAGTCTCTATTACCGGCGGCCATCTTGGAGTGATCAAATAACGTTGTGTTATTATGAAGTGGAGCTGTTCCTGCCAAGACCAATAGAAGTCAAAATGGGGGCCATCTTTACATTCGTAAAAAGTATCAGAACCCATATGATAGTACTGAAATGGCAAATTTACCCTATAGCACCATTCTATTTTAATGAAAGATGGTGCAGACAACAAAATTGGGTCTATTTCGTAAGGGCAACAAAGAGAGAAAGAATAATAAATGGAAAAAAGTAAAAAAATATGAAAAAATATATATATATATTTTCTGATCTATTAAGGTCACTCAACTGAATCTATATAAATGCATGTCAACTCAGTTAAAAGATGGGGGGAAGCTGATCAATATAAGTCTACAGAAAATGTACATAATAATTTGAGGTAGGTTGTAATAACCCTTCCACAGATTAAGATGTTAAAAGATTCCATGGTATGTCATCATTCAGTCCTTCTATGTGGGTTTTCAATCGAAAAACCCATCTCTGTTCGATCTTAAATAAATAGTTAGGGTTATTGCTGTCGTATTTAGGTACTTGTAGTACTATCCACCACATGTCGTCAGGACCGTGTTTTGCATCCAAAAAATGTGAACTAAGCTTTGTAGTGATGCGGGAGCATCTAATATTGCTCTGATGTTCATTAATACGTAATTTTACTGGACGAGTAGTCATTCCGATGTATTTTAAGTTGCAAGGACAAGAAATTAGATAGATACACTGGCGTGTATTACAATTAGTGTGCTTGTTCAAGTGCCAAGTCCCGAAATGATTGAGATCAATACTATCAATGCGTTTAGTAAGGGGACAGACACTACAAGAGCCACATGGGTAGTGACCCATGACTGGAGGTAAATTCCACAAGGTAGTTTGTTTCTGTATATCATTGGACATACGGGGGCGAGTGTGGATGATGAGGTCTCGTATATTCGCCGATCTTTTGAAGGCAAAAAGGGGTTTTGAGATTGAAGTTCCACCACTCTGTAGTATATTCCATTGTTTATTGATTAATCTTTTGATAGTGTTAGACAATGGAGTGAAAGTAGAAACACATGTCAGTCGTGTTTCTGATTCTTTAGGTACTGAAGTCAAGAGAGCATCCCTGTGATTGTTCCGAGCTCTCTTATAAGCTGGGTTAATGATCTTATTCGGATAATGTCTGTCCTGTAATTTCTGTTTCAAATCACGAGATTGAATGTCAAAGGTTTGGATTGTACTGCAATTACGACGTAACCTCAAGAATTGCCCAAATGGAAGATTGTCCCGCAATGCTTTTGGATGGTGACTATCATACACAAGTAAACTGTTGCGATCAGTACTCTTATGGAATGTGGTAGTAGTAAGTCTACCATTATCGATTTTGATCACGTGGTCCAAAAATGAAACTTGTGTGAGGGACGAATGGGCAGTAAATCTCAAGAAAGGGTCCAGAGAATTCACCCAGGTGGTAAATTTATCTATTTCCTCGTAAGGACCATTCCAGATAATAAGAATGTCGTCGATATACCTCTTCCATAATGAAATCTTATTATGGAAAGGATTGGATGTTTGTAGTATAAAGAGTTTCTCAAAATTATACATATACAAACATGCCAGACTGGGGGCAAAAGTGCTACCCATTGAGGTCCCTTGGATCTGGTGAAATAGGGAATCTTCAAATGGGAAGAAATTCTTTTTCATTGCTAGAGTAGCACACTGCATAATGAAGTGGACTGGAGTGGGAGATGACCATGTACTGGCAAGTAGGGCAGATTCCACTACTTGTAAGGTAGAGTCCTGTGGAATGTTCGTATATAAAGCTTCCACATCCAATGTGATGAGGGCTTGTGCTTTATTAGTTAAATTGATGTTCTCGATCAAGTTTAGAACATGTGTAGTGTCCTTCAAGAAAGTGCTTGATCCTTTTACCAGTGGTTGAAGGAAGAAGTCACAAAATACGGAGAGTGGCTCTAAAACCGAGCCAATGCCTGATACGATGGGCCGCCATCGAGACTGTGAGACTGTGGTCCTTTCTCTATTTTGAGTATCCGGAACAACTGGCTGGTTTGTTCCGGCATACACGCGCTAAACAGCGCTTGCTTAAATAACATCCAGCCGCACCGGCACACCGTCTTCAGGCGCGCGGCACGGGGCAGGTTTCCCGGATCCTTCAAGGAGCAAACTAAGTAAGCACGGGGTCACAGAAGGTATTTCCTCCGTCCCCGTTTTCAGATCCTTGATGTATTTTTGCCCTTTTTCCATTGTTTAACTGTTTCCATGGTAATATTTCTGCCGCTTTAACCGGGTGAACCGACAAGGTTCACTATGACTTGATAATATATCCTAGTTCCTACCTCAAATTGTGAATGGGCATATGGTAACATATACTAGTTACTCTAGAGCATGTAAGCATTCTCTATTTTTGCAACAGCATGTTTTTGGGCCAAAATGAATAAGGGTTGTTATTCTGTCATATGACTAATAGTACTTACGATGTGGATTGCTTTTTATACGACTGAGCAGGCACATGGCTGCAGCCCTTTCAATGTGAATTACATTGCCATAGAGCTTATAATAACCCATTCTCTTTTATATATAATTGACTTTTAACCAACACTATATATATGTATATACATCTTTTTACACCATTCTGTCCAACATAGAACTCAGTGATCTAATCTAGACGGCGATACGAAGACTTTGCCAATGTCGTGCCACTATGTACTGTTTGCGGTGCTACATTATTACATATTATTATTTTTATCTAGTACGGTCTCCTTGGTTGATGCTAGCGCAGATCTAGGGAGCCCAATCTCTAATATGGGATGGTAAGCATTACAACCTATTCATCCTTATTTTCTACACATTGACTGAGGGTGGTTGTCACTATAATTGTTTTTCTGTGTTGATCACTGGCACTAATTGTTATGTGTTTTTTTGATTCTATGCAGGGCGACTGTACTGACCTACTGACTTAGACATACTCTGTCTTCTATTCTGTAAGTGACTTTCTGTGCACTTGATTATTTTTGATACATAGGAGAAGTAGTTTAATAGCAAGTTTTTTTCGTGGGTCCTGAAGAAGCGTCAAAGGATCACTTTGTGACCGACCATAGACGCGAAACATGTTGACCATGTAGGACTAGGTTAACTACCTTCCCTAATTAGAGAGTGTAATGGTACATCATTTCCAGTAACACTGCTATATTCCTGTTTTTAATTTTGGCCTGGACCTAGTTTCTAACACATTAAAATAATGGTTTAGGTTCTGAGCTAATTTTAAGAGTTTTTTGTCTCTCCTTTATATTCTCAGTTTCTTAGTCAGTCTCTTTCCCAGACTTCCTTTGTTAGCAATTTAACAATGGTTGAGAGCCACCCAGAATGCTGGGTGGCCCGCCAGGCATTGCAGCACCAGTCTGGCGAGGAGTAAGCCCAATGATGATACCTGTCACCCTAGTGGGTGCTTGAGGGCTCTCCTAAAATACCCTGTATAGTTTAATTTTTGCTGAATAGAACTCAGTTAGTTCTCTTGTTTTCTCTCTCTTTTGTGGAACAGTGCACTTATATTGATTTTACAGATATAACATAACACAACATACGGTTTTTACTTGTTTTACCGTGTTGAAAGGAGAAGCATAATCACTTTATCTCTGGTTAGCAGGGGTAAAGTTCAGAGTCCTAGAGCCAGCAAGAACACAGGGTCCAACACATGGCGGGAAATCCAGGGTGACCACACAGAAAAGGTAGATTTCCTGCAGGATCGTTGACTAAACAGACCACTCAGAAGTTGAACTCATTAAGTTCTTCATGATGACCGTCTTTATTCACAGATAAGAGAACATTTTTATGTGTGAAAAAGCAGGAGCACGCTGTGGCTTTAATAGTAAACATAGTTAGATAAAGAAAGTACTAACAATTATTGTATGGTAATTTCTTTATTACAGATTCTATCTATTTTCTCATCACGACCAGGAAGAACAGGGGTGTAAAATTACAGGTAACATTTCTGAATGAAAACACTGACTTTCATTTGTGAAAATGACCACTTCAATCTTCTCAAGTGCTTCTTTTCAACATGCTGTTTTTTGCTGCAGTCTTTTGAAGTTAAGTCTTCCACATGGTATTTTTCAAGTAACAATTTCGATCGGGCAGTTTTTCGTGAATAAGGATATGCACAGGAGAAATACTTATAGGACTTCTTATACTTGGATCTTGCATAACTTAATTTTTAGGTCGAGCATAGCAGCACACAAGAGATGCTTTTCCTAGTGTGTAGCTATCAATTTGGGCTTTTAAGCACGCCCACCTCACATCCATCACGTTCACTCGTTCGTGGGATTGCCCTTCAAAAATCCTTTGTTATCATTGGCAAATGCTTTAGGTATGTCCCTCCTTGGGGCAGTTTGGTTACCGCCTTGGGCATCGCCCCTGTTACATGGCTAATTACACTTTTGCCAATACGATTGGCTGCAAGCAAAATTCTTTTTCCTTTTGTGTGTCTCCTTTACACTCATGCTCATGTTGGCCATTGCCTGGCTTATGTGAAACTGTTTTACTTTTCATTTTAAATTTACATGGCAAGAAAAGTTCTGTTAGGAGTTTACAACGCCAATAGCTCTAACTTGTTTTATCTGTCTCTGGGTGTCTGTACAAGTGTTTCTTAGTGAGTTACACGTGTGTTGTGTGTGTGTGTGTTACGCGCTTTCCATCCGTGTACTTAGTGTTGGTATGGATGCGCAGCAGTGTTTTACATGTGTGTGTTGTGTTTGTCACCATTGCTCCTATGTAAGGTTACCTGCCCGAAGCGCACATCAGAACCACTGCCCCAGGTCACCAACAGAGCGAATTTACCAATTTAACCAAAAATAAGCCTTTTCCATCAGTGCAGCCAGGTTAAGGAATACTAACATTCCCACCCACACATCAGGCGTCTTCCGTGGATACCAGCAGATCAGTTAAGATCTCCGTAAACGAGTCTGTTGTTTGAGTGTTTTGCTGTATCTGAGTCGATTCGGGTGTTTTACGTGTCTGCGAGATGTTATATGTGTCTGTTTGATGTTACGTGTCAGTGACAATGTACCATTGGTTGGTGTGTATGTGCACCTGCATGTTTTTATGTGTGTATTCAATTGTGTTCATATGTTCGAATGCAGCAGTGCATCTTTGTGTGCACCGGTGTGGTTTGTTTCTTTCCTTATCTACCTGAACATGGAGCAGTGCACCACTGTAGTGCAGCAAATGTCACCACAATATTGTCTCACACTGGAGCACGCCGAAGTTTTGACGCATAGTATACATACGTTTTTCTTGCTGCCATCCTTTTCTCAGTTTTGCTAGTACTGTTACCATCTGTATATTGTAAAGTGCAGTGCATCGAGCGCCCTAATGCGTGTAAAAGTGACAATCTAATTCTATGAAAACAGAAACTATATGTTTTCTCCTTTATCTGTGTGTGTGTGTGTACATGTACATACATTTGCATGTGTATCTGTGGTGTATGTACCTCTGGTAACAGTTTTTTTTACTCTATGTAAGTGTAAATCCGTTTGTGTATTTATATAAGTACACACTGTGAAACTATGCTTTTGTGTACATATGATATTCGCCCTAGTGCATGTGTGTGCTAGTAAGGCTGCATGCGAGGGGGTTCTGTGTACCTTTATGGAAAGTAGAAAGTAGATTTCTGTGTTTGTATGTGACAGTATCTGTGCAGCTGTCTGTTTGTATGTGTTCTGTATTCGTGTTTATATTTTTGTGCACTTGTGTCTCTTTCTAAGCGCTACCTTACTGTACTGTGTGTCCACGTGTATTTTCGGTGCTGATTGTGTGACTTGGTATGGTCCTTTATGTGTGTCTGGCTAGGGCCATTCAGATTTCATCTGCATATGAGCATACATCCAAGGAACTCTATGTCTCAGTGTACACATGTGTTTTAAGCATGTTCAGTGATTTGCTTAGGGTTTAAATGTGGCGGGTGATTCCTAGCTTATGGGGACACTGACCCCGATTTTGGAAGGCATCTATCCCAAGGGTCTCTATCTTAAAAAGACATGAGTAAATCTGCACCAATAGATTTAGGGCCAGATGTATCAAACATTTTTGCGATTGAAAACGGCCCAACGTGCAAAAATGCATTTTGGTATGTATCAAGTCCAATCTGCAGTTCAGTAACTTGTTACCGAATCGCAAATTGGATTTGCTACTACATACTGATTTGGTATTAGGAAGGGGTGTATCAAGGGAGGCCCTTCCTAATACCGAATCGCAGAGGTATGTATGATTGTTTTGTGACCGTGAAACAATTGCACTTACTACCAATTTCAAATTGGTGGTAACCCATTCGCAAAAGGGAATGCATGCGAAAACATTTTTTAAGAGCAGGCAGTTGACCACTGCCTACTCTTAAAAATGAAAAGAAAACTTTTCATTTTTTTTTTTAAAAAGTATCCCATTTTCCTCTAGGGAAAACGGGCTGCATTTAAAAAAAAAAAAAGATTGCTTTATTTAAAAGCAATCACAGACATGGTGGTCTGCTGAGCCCAGCAAGCCACCCTCCCTGTGACTAGCCATTCTCAATGGCTTGCAAATTGTGACCTACCTATTGAATATTAATGGGGTAGGTCCGTTTGCGAGCCCTTGCGAATCACTATATAAAACCCCTGGAATTTCATACATTCAAATAGTGATTATTTAATTGTGATTTGCAAAAAAACACAATTTAGTAATTGCTATTGGAATTAATGATACATCTGGCCCTTATAGTCTTTTATAAGTGCAAATTTGCTGAATTTCCAGAATTCTGAAAGCTCTACAAGGCTTAATCCTGGAACATTTCTGTGAATCTCCTTTTCTCATACCAAAATATAGGTGTGTATTCTGGCTGAAATCTGCAATCATTGTACACATACAGTTGCTAACTTTTTTTAAATGCACTTGTAGAGAGATCCTTTACCCTACCTACACCCCTGCAAGTTTGAGGGATATTCCATGCCACTCCCTTCCAGGAAAGGAACTTAATCCTGCACTTGACAGGACTTAGGCCCTCATTATGACAATGGCGGTGAGTGATAAAATGGCGGTAATATCTGCCAACAGGCAGACGGTAAGTACTGCCAAATTATGACCATGGCGGTGATAACTCCCATAGACAGCCAATGTACCACACTAACCGCCATGGCGGATACAACATAACACACCACGGCGGTAGCCGCCAACAGCCAGGCAGAAGACAAAGTATCGCCCACCATATTTTGACCCTGCAATCTGCCACTGTTTCTGGGGCGGTACCAACGCCTTTAAAACCCTGGCGGAAATGCATCACAGAAGAGAAAGGACTTACCATCGGAGACACAGGCAAGAACAACGCCGCCATGGAACCCGAACTGCAAGTTTTCCCAATGATCTTCTACGTTATGCTCCACCTGGAACACCAACTGAGACGATGACGGTGAGTACAGCTGCCTAGCACACAAGCAGGAGAGGGAGGAAAATGAGAGTGACACACACACACACACATGACACACATCCGACACACAAACACACTCACACATAATACACACAAACAGCTGCACACGAAAAACAATCTGTCCCCGAAACACGGCAGAATAATGCAAGGACAACAGGAATGGACGAAAGTGATTGTAATCAAATCAACATCTAAAAACCTTAATTGATTTGTCAATGAAACAGATATGTACACCTGTACACTAAGGGACACTGCCCAGTCCAATGTTCAAAGGGCCCACATGGCCACAGGGCACAGTCTAAGGACCAACTCGAATCCTGACTTCATCCTGATAGAACTCTGCAGGGGCATCAGTTTGCAAATGGACAGGCACCTCAGGGGTATGGGGGTCACCTCAGCCGGATGCGGGAACAAGCCCACTGGTTCTGGATGGGGCTCCATGCCCATTGCTCTGTTCTGGGGAGTGCAAGGCCACAGTCTCTCAGGTGGGTGACTTTCCCATTGGTTATGGAGAGGGCAACATGTCCATTGCTCTGTCCTGGGGAGTGCAAGGCCACAGTCTCTCAGGTGGGTGACTTCCCCACTGGTTCTGGATGGGGTTCCATGCCCATTGCTCTGTCCTGGGGAGTGCAAGGCCATAGTCTCTGGAATGAGTGACTTCCCCACTGGTTCTGGATGGGGCTCAATGCCCATTGCTCTGTCCTGGGGAATGAAAGGCCACAGTCTCTCAGGTGGGTGACTTTTCCACTGGTTCTGGAGGAGGCAACTTGCCTATTGCGCTGTCCTGGGGAGTGCAAAGCCACAGTCTCTGGAGTGGGTGACTTTCCCAGTGGTTCTGGATGGGCCTCCATGCCCATTGCTCTGTCCTGGAGAGTGCAAGGCCACAGTCTCTCAGGTGGGTGACTTCCCCACCGGTTCTGGATGGGGCTTCATGCCCATTGCTCTGTCCTAGGGAGTGCAAGGCCACAGTCTTTCTGGTGGGTGACTTTCCCATTGGTCCTGGAGGGGGCAACATGCCCATTGCTCTGTCCTGGGGAGAGCAAAGCCACAGTCTCTGGAGTGGGTGGCTTTCCCACTGGTTCTGGACGGGGCTCCATGACCATTGCTCTGTCCTGGGTAGCCCAAGGCCACAGTCTCTCAGGTGGGTGACTTTCCCACTGGTTCTGGACATGGCATCTGCTGGTGTTGACGGCTGTAGTGTGTTAGCGGATAGAGGGGCCTCCTGGGCAACCTCTGCAGTTGATGATGGCTGCAGTGTCATGGTGCATGGCGGTGCCTCCGGGGCAGCCTCTGTAGTTGCTGATGGCTACAATTCATCAGCTGGCGGTGGAGGCCCAGTGACAGCTGGTGGTGGTGGAGGTGTCACCCTGACAGCCTCCAGTGGAGTAGAGGGCTTCGTCTCTTTCATTACATGGGGTGTGGATCTCTTACCCTTCCTGGCAGGGTGGATGGCCTCTTCCCCTTCCTGGATGGAGGTGCGGCTCCTTCTTCTTCTTGCCTGGAGGTGCAGGCTCCTTCCCCTTCTTGCATGGAGGTGCAGGCTCCTTCCCCTTCTTGCCTGTAGGTGCAGCCTACATCCCCTTCTTCGATGGAGGTGTGGTATCCTTACTACCATGAGTAGGTGGTGCTACCACTGTCCCTGTGGACTGTTTGGCTGAGGTGCTGGCCTGGGTCTTTGGTACCCTGCTCATACGGGCAGGACAGGGGGGAAGGAGAGGGAAGAGGTCAAGTTGGGAAAGGAAAAGCTTTTAAGGGACATTGGGCAGGGAGGAGTGATGGGAGTGGAGGTTGAGGGAGTGGCTGTATGAGGTGTATGTCTGCTGGATTTGGGTGCAGGTACATAGGCTGTATGCTGATGTGAGGTGGATTGCTTTTGGGTGTGTGAGTGCTTGCGTTTGTGTCCTGTAGGAGGGAGGGGACAGACAGGGTGGGAGAGGACAGAGGGGACGCGTGCATGGCTGTTGAGGAGGTGTCTGCAAGTGAGGTGTGTGTTCTGCTTAGTGTGGTGATGCTGGTGATGGATATTGATATAGTGCATGCAGGTGTGAGTGTGGACATGACTGGGAGGGAGGTGGAAGAGGAGGGGGAGACAGTGGAGGCAATAGATGTTGTTGTGTCTGCAACTGTATAGTGTTTGCATGAGTGCTTGTGGGATGAAGTGTGGTGCTTGTGTTTGCCTTTGACACTCTTGGGTGTTGTCTTGTGTGCATGCTCGTCTGTATGTGTGCCTGGGATGGGTTGGGGTTGAGGAGAATGGGACTGGGAAGTAGAAGTTGGAGTGGGGATGGTAGAAACAGGGACAATGGATGCCATCAGAGAGGAGGCCAGAACCTGAATTTATCTCTGTTGGGCCGCCAATCCACTGTGAATGCCCTCCAGAAATGCATTGCATTGCTGCATCTCGGATGCTAGTCCCTGGATGGCATTCACAATGGTTGATTGCCCTACAGAGATGGATCTCAGGGGGTCAATAGCCTCCTCACTCAGGGCAGCAAGGCTGACTGGGGCAGGGCCCGAGGTGCCTGGGGCGAAGCAGATGCCCACCCTCCCGGGTGAACAGGCAAGGGCAACTCGCTGAGGGGCTGCTGGGAGGGCGGTGCTGGTACGGGGGATCCGGCTGTACCTGCAGCTGGGGTGGTCACAGAGGTGTCCGCCACCACCAGGGAGCTCCCATCGGAGGAGGTATCTGAGTCTTTGTTGTCTCCTCCAGTGTCCGCTGTGGTGCTCCCCTCGCCCTCTGTCCCACTGGTTCTCTCTGCGTCGGTGGACTCTGCCTCCTGGGTCCTGTGGGATGCAGTTTCCCCTGTCGATGGTGCCCCTGCTCCTCCACCAGATGATGCTAATGCACACAAGGACAGGATGACAAAACAAGAAAGGGGGGGAGAGAGGCAAAGGATACACTGAGTCAATGACTTCACCAACACCACTATTGGCATACACATCACCATCACACACAGGGAACAGGCTTAAGCACCGTGCATTGCACTAACAGGGATATGGCTAGTCACTAAGGAAAGATGAGGACCACACACCGCCAACTGCAGCACTCCTGGGAACAACGATGCCTTGGCTGAAATGGACTCCTAACAAGCTAGGTTACCTGTATTTGCCATACACCCATTACCCTTCAGATGACCCACGCTGCAATGTCTGGCCTGGCCTTAAGGGCACCCATTAACACACATCCACCACCCGGATACCACCCCACCAGCCAAAATATGTAATGATACCCACTGTACGCACCCCCTTGTGGCTGCTGTGATTCCCTCAAGTGCCCATCCAGCTCAGGGTGGGCTACCGCCAGAATGTGGATTATCAGGGGGTTCAGGGTCCGACGGGCAACCCTCCCTCCTTGGGAGGCCATCTCCAGCTGGGCCTCCGCGGTCTTCCGTGCCCAGCGTCCTAGGTCCTCCCACCATTTCCGCATGTGGGTGCGCCACCTGTCATAGACCCCCAGGGTCCGCATGTCCTTGGTGATGGCACACCATATTCCCTTCTTTTGATGGGCGCTGAACTGCAAAGGCAATAAAGACAGAAGTACACCATTAAACAAACAGTCCAGCCTGTCACAGAAATGGACCACCATACCCGTTTCCATCACCATTGGCACACACATAGCCCAGCGCACACCATGTACACCGCCACAAGACATTCCCCCCACCCCCAACCCCCTTACACAATGCTTGCACACACATCTCCATGCATCCTTCTCACATGAATTGTGCCTAAAGTTTACTCACCCGTTGGTCTGGAGGCCCATACTGCTGTCTGTACTAGGGTAGGACCCCATCCACCAGTTGCTCCAACTCCTCCGAAGTGAAGGCTGAGGCCCTTTCCCCTGTCACACAGGCCATGGTAGGTTCCAGACACAGGTCACAGCAGCACACGCAGTCTAGGTGTTCTCCTGTTGAAGGCCAGGAAACAAATGGGGAATCAGATAGAAAATGGCGGTCACGGCCGTGGCGGTGTCCACCGTCACCGCCGGCATAGATCTCCATTGGCCACTCTACTTCATAGAGCCCCATATTATACAATGAGGAATTGAAAAGCGGTGCAAGACCGCCTTCCGCCACAACGGCCAACGTCGGCGGAATTACCTCACTTCCACCTGTCCCTTCATACAGGACAGGCAGTCGCCATTTCAAGGGGGGGAAACAGGCATATCGACAATTACTGCGTCACAGATTAGATTGGCACATACTTCGCATTATCACAGTCCCAATACATAAGTGCACCATGTGGACTGCATTTGTGGTTTTGTTGTTCCAATTGCGACAGCCTAGTTGTCAGCAGTAATCCGAAAGTCAAGTGCTGCGTAGTAGTAGCAATTAAGGGCTCATCATACATACTAGGTGTAGCTGCTCTAGAATGTGCACTGTCAAAAACAAAACATTCCACCCAAGCTGGTGTCTTTCATACTGGTGAAGTCTTAAAAAGATATTTTTTAATTACATCTTTCACCATTTCAGGAAATCCTTTCAGTGCATCAGGTGAATCACTGAAGGAAGCAAAACCACTCCTCTCCTATTAGGCTCCTTTTCTGTTATCCATGGCTTCAAAGGTATAAGTATGTTGACTTGGTCAGGGATCCTATCCAGATGTTTGAAATGTGCTTTCCCATGGAAAGCCCTCCAGCTATCAAAAGCAATTGGTTTTCAGTAGCTTGAGGAATCTCCTATGATGCAGTTCACCATTTGGTCTATGAAGAAGATGTTGGTGAAGTTTCCAGAAGTGCTCTATTCCTCTCCGTCTGCCTCTTTCTCTTGTTGCTGAGGCAGGCCTAGGACTTGAGCACTGGGGCAGGCAGTCCGAGCTAAGGAGCATCATGCCTCAGAGCATGGACCTTGACACTGGCAATAATTCTCATTCCTACATCAGGAATATAAATACAACACATTTGTGGTTAGTATCAACTTTAGCCTTGTTAGCATATTTGTTAGAAATGGGGCCTCTGGTTGGCAATCAGTTTGCACTCTGTCACTCTAGTCAGGGTAATGGATATACACACTTAGATAACTCCTGCTCGTTCCCTTGGTAGCCTGGCACAAGCAGTCAGGCTTATCTCAAAGGCAATGTGTAAAGGGTTTTTGCCAACGCACACAGTAATACAGTGAAAACACTACAAAATGGACACCACACCAGTTTAGAAAAATAGGTAATATTTATCTAAATCAAACAAGACCAAAACAACAAAACTCCAACATACACAAGTCAAGATATGAATTTTTGAAGTAAAAAGAGTCTTACTCTATAGAAAACAATGGAAACGTTGATTTTACACAAAGTACCTGGTTTGCGTCAAATATAAAGCCGCACGGGCGAGCATGCGTGAGAAAAGTAAGCAATGTTTCGATTCCAGACATGCAGGTGTGGCGTGTGTTGTTTCTTCTCCAGTCGGGTAGGCACTGCGTTGTTTTCCTCTCCCGCAAGAGAGCGATGTGTCAGTTTCCGGAAAGGGCACCTCGGATCCACGCAAGGTCACAATGTCTTTGATGCCCAGCGACGATGTGTGAGGAATCCGGTCGCACGGTGTTGGAAAACCACACTGCATGGGGTTTGCGCCATCATCAACAGCTGGAAGCGGCTGTTGCTTCGTTTCTCCAGACACGATGCATCGATCTCCCAGCCGCGATGCAGGCAGGGCGTTGATTTCAGCCACAAAGCAGGTGGCGCATTGTTTTTCAGCCACGTTGCAGGTGGTGCATCAACATTTTCCCCACACAGCTTCTTGTGTGTGGATTTCCATCCTTTTTCTACCAGCTTCACCTTTTAAGGGCCCATGGACTGGATATGGCACCACTTGGCAGGGCAGGAGCATCAGCAGAGAGTCCAGGTGCTGGCAGAGGAATTCTTTAATTGCCCTGATGCTTCAACAAAGGAATCAATCTCAATCCAGGCCCTTGGAGATTCTTCTCAAGAAGGAATATACCACAAAGTCCAGTTTTGTTCCCTTTCACAGGCAGAAGTAGCAAATGCAGGATAGCCCAACAAAGCACAGTCACAGGCAGGGGCAGCACTCCTCCTCAGCTCTTCTCCTTGGCAGAGGGTCCTCTTGAATCCAGAAGTGATATAAAAATCTGCGGTTTTGGGTCCACTACTTATAGTCCTTTCTGCCTTTGAAGTAGGCAAACCTTAAAGGAAAGTCTGTTGTTTACAAGATCCTGCCTTGCCCAAGCCTGGCCCCAGACACACACCAGGGGTTTGGAGACTGCATTGTGTGAGGGCATGCACAGCCCATTCAGGTGTAAGTTACCACTCCTCCCTCCACTCTAGCTCAGATGGCTCCTCAGGATATGCAGTATACACACCAGCTCCCTTTGTGTCACTGCCTGGTCACAGAATGGTTTAAGCAGGAAAATGCCTGCTTTCTAAAAGTGGCATTTTCAAGCTAACAGCCTAAAAACCACCTTCACTAAAAGATGTATTTTTTAATTCAGAGACCCCAAACTCCATTGTTCCATTTGCTCTCAAAGGGAAACTGCACTTTAAGGATATTTAAAGGCAGGAATGTTATTAGCGTGCAAGTCAATTCAGATATTTTTTCCCAGGTAAGCAATGAAACAGTTATAACATCAAGGTCAAGTCTGAACCATGGAACGAGTCGTAACTTCTCAATAAACCCAGGGAACCAAACAAAGTCGTAGTGAAAGCATAATTACCAATTTAAAGGATATAAGGACAATGAAAGGCTTGCTGGAATAGGCCAACCAAAAGATCAGGGTCAGCTACAAATTCATGACATAATCAAAAACCTTTAAATGAATCTGTCATTTCTAACGCACTGAGAAAAAAAAGTTTAGACTGAGTATGTAGTGAATTAGAACTTTCCACAATAAAAAAGGCCCAAACACATCACTAAAAATGTCAAAGCTGACCAAATACTGCGGTTGTAGAGTAAATCAGATGCTACTTGAAAACAGATCCAAAAACCAATATGATTAAATGAACATAAAGCTATGGGTTAAATATATTAAAAAACAGTAGCTGATATAAAAATATAAAAATCAAGTTAATTGAAGATCAAATGATGAGCAGAAGTAAATTTGGATACACTTGCCAACACATGCAACATTACATCTTGTCAAAAACACACTTTTGAGCAAAACCCACAAGAAAAGTCTGTCAGTCACCACAGTACAGATTTTGGCTGAGAATCTCCAAAGAAGCTGCATATTCTTAAAAAATGCTCAACTGGGCCTAAGGTCATGAAATAACAAACAAATGCTCTACAAGAGGTTTGCTCAGACATGTGTATACTTTCTGATCCCCGGTGGTAAAGATTTGAACTTCAGACTAGGCATGTCAGATCATATTAGATCAAGGTAGGAAAAGTCTATGTCAGATTTTCAAGATAATTGGTGAATAAGAATGAGTTCTCTTTAAATCACTTCATGTAGGTTTTACTTTTTAAAAAATCCTGAAAATGTTCCTTTGATAACCGCACAGTACAAAAAGGAGTTATATTTGGATTCACTTCTGGATATGTGAATATCCTTACAAATTTGTGGCCCTAAATGGGAAGGATATGTCCAGACGTGGGTCCCGTGCTGGCTATGCCGCTGGATTCAGGCTGTCCTGGCTGATGAGGGGTGAAACCTGAAACCGGTCCCAGGATGCTTGTTTCAAGTCAGGGGAGTACCTGCCCTGGCAGTTCAGGCTGGACTGTTACCATGGGTAGCAGGGTCGAGACTGATTTGCATATGGCTGGGTCCAAACTGGAATGGTGTGGCGAACAAAATAATTATGGGTTTAGGGGCCAGATTTGTGACTGGGGTGAATGTTTGACATCACTCAGCATTACTGCCATCATCTGTTCATTTTGCATTTGTTGTCCTAAGTGGGACAGATATACTCAGACTTGAGTCCCGTGCTCGCTATGACACCGGATTCAGGCCAGCCTGGCTGATGAGCAGCGATATCCTGAAACCGGTCCCAGGATGCATGTTTCCGGTCCAGGGAAGACCTGACAGTTCAGGCTGGGCTGTTCCCATGGGGAGCAGGGTCGAGATTGATTTGCATATGACAACTGGAATGGCGTGACAAGAAAATAAAACAATGGATTTAGGTCCAGAAGTGTGAAATATTTGACATTGTTCAGCATTCAATCTATCATCATCATCATTTTTTTGCATTTATCCTTTCAAATTTGGCATGGATAACCATTGACCAACACAATTAGTACAATTTAGATTCATTTTACAAAGAGATTCCACCATGGGCTTCTACTTTTTACCTCAACAAGAGTCATTACCCATGTTCAGCCTCCCTAACATCCATGTCATGATTATTATATCACTTTCAGGTAGTCTCCCAAGATGTTACGAGGTGCAAGTTGAAATCCAGTCAGGTGTGCCACATGTCAAGTATTTCCAAACTAATTCAGTGGGATTTGGCAGACCTTCAAAGTTTAGAGAGGCTGCCAGAAATGAAAGGCAACATAAACATACGGCAAGTGCATGTTTATCAGGTCCATATTATTTGACTGACACAGACCTATGGTGTACAGCAAATGGCTAACAAAAAGAATGGAAAAGAATGGCACCGTCAGGAACAAGATAATACCGAGTGATATTATGGTGAAATGATTTTAGCAAAAGCATGACAATCAAGCTGTCCAATTGTGGGTGTGTTATGCATGGAATAATCAGCAGGTGAAGGAACATATCAAACAAGAGCACATTATGAATATTCCACATGGACTTATCGATATGGTGTATTATTCATGTTCATGTAAACAAGACCACCTTGAAGTAAATACGTTTTACAGAAAGAAATAGAATAATAAAACAGTACCTGTTGCACATTTAATAGCTGGTGCTCTGGGGGAGCTTCAGTTACATTTACCACTCTACAGTGGCATGGAGTGGGGGGTGGACCACATCTTTTCCAGAACAGAAATTTGTTTCTTTTCATTTTGTTGTCAATCTGTGAAATAAAATGAAGTACGTTTATAGAGAACACGAAACAACACATTATGCTTAATTTCTTTAAAAAAGCAATACCTTTTTCCTGGGAACAGTGTATCTTGAATACACCGTCTCAATGGGCAAAAACAGTTTTACAACTCTGCTGCACAATCCATTTGAATGAGGAGGATTATGGGAAGATGATCTAGATTCACATGTGCAGGAGAAGGGGGCTATCAATCAATTGTTAACAAATCGAAATTATCAGATTTTCCTTGTGATTATCATGGAAATATATAAAATATTGTTCTGGATTTTCCCAGTGGACAAATAAATTCAATCAAAGCAATAGAGAATTGATAGAGAACTAGTGCTTCTCATGTGTACATTAGGCTGCCAAAAATGTCTACAAATCATTTTCTTACAGTTACTTAAAAAGCTATGCAATTTACTTAGGGTGTCAGAAAAACTGAAAGATAGCAAGCAGTTGTAATTGGCAGTGTCTAACACAGAAGCCCACATTTTTGCTTAGCTTTTAAAAAATAATTGTTATTATTTCTTTAGAGTGACAATAGCATTACAGACATTACAAACATAACATTGTTAGCATAACTCCATCCCAGCAACATATTGTGCACCTTCCCCTTCCTTTTCCGTCTAAACGGTTTGTATACAGTGGTTAGGTGCCATTGACTCACATTGCTTCAAGCGGATATTTGTTTTCCATTATGAGTCATTTTGTCTTAGTCATGGGGCAATAAGAGGATATTTGACAGTGGCAATGCTAGTTACTGTCTCTAGTCACTGGTTTATCAGTACTGCAGATAGAATTGCATTTCATTTTGGTAACTAAGGGGGTCATTCTGACCCTGGCGGTTGACTACCGCCAGGGCCGGGGACCGCGGATGCACCGCCAACAGGCTGGCGGTGCATCCATGGGCATTCTGACCGCGGCAGTACAGCCGCGGTCAGAAACGGGAAACCGACGGTGTCCCGCCGGTTTCCCGCTGCCCTAGGGAATCCTCCATGGCGGCGCTGGGATTCCGACCCCCTTACCGCCAGCCTGGTTCAGGCGGTTTTGACCGCCAGAACCTGGCTGGCGGTAACGGGTGTCGTGGGGCCCCTGGGGGCCCCTGCAGTGCCCATGCCAACGGCAACGGCGTGGGCACTGCAGGGGCCCCCTAACAGGGCCCCACCAAGATTTTCAGTGTCTGCCAAGCAGACACTGAAAATCGCGATGGGTGCAACTGCACCCGTCGCACCCCTTCCACTCCGCCGGCTCCATTCGGAGCCGGCATCCTCATGGAAGGGGGTTTCCCGCTGGGCTGGCGGGCGGCCTTTTGGCGGTCGCCCGCCAGCCCAGCGGGAAACTCAGAATTACCGCTGCAGTCTTTTGACCGTGCAGCGGTATTCTGACGGCGGGACTTTGGCGGGCGGCCTCCGCCGCCCGCCAAATTCAGAATGACCCCCTAAGTGCTTCTTTATGTACTGCTGCTTCTTGAAGAGTAACTAGGTTCAGCAGGGAGGGCTTTCTCCAGGAGGCAAAAGTCTCTTTTAAGACAGATCGAGTATGATAAAGTAATCACATGTAATACATGGGACAGTCAGGCAGAACAATCACCATTAAAATGTAATTTGTATATTTAATTGGTATACCTCGATTTTTTTAGTTAGGTTCATTAAAGAAAAACAAATATTGCCAGCAACTTCCAGAGCCAGGTTATATAATTCCAAAAAAGATTATAGCGATTAGTACATCAAACAAGAGCACTAGAATTAACAACCATTGATTTCAGTCAGGAACGTTTCTACTCAAGTTACTCAAGGGTTATGCTGAGAAACTTTACATTGTTGCCACAGTGTAACTCTTGGTTAATGATGTTATAGCCATGTCCTAGTTTTTTTGAAGCTCAGGGTTCTTTGAGGTAACTCACCGGTGCAATGATGGTTCCCAAAGCCCAACAGATCACCACTCAGAAAAAGCTATATCCCAACATAACTTTAAGTGTACTGCTGGTTTGCAGAGAGTAAACGTGGAGATACAGCAAACAGACACAATTTACAGAGATGAGCCCTTTTCCTCTTTTAAAACTTGTCAAAAGTCAATATTTCAGAAGGCAGCCGGTGTCAGTAAGCCACCTTCGGGTATGAAACAGTTAGGGGACTATTCACAAAGATAAATGTATTTGTGAGTAAATTTACATGTGTAAAATCTAATGAGAAAGCTATATGGGAAAGTGCACCCAATGATAAAAAGTCCAAGGTGTCCAATATTTACAAGACGATCTTTATTTTTCTTTCATTTTTTCATTTCCATAAAATACAGCCAATGTGTTTCGTTCATAGAATGAGCTTCTTCTGGGCTTTTATGTAGGCTTGTGTAGGCAAAGGAAGAAATTATTACATTTCTCAATTTCAAAATTATTGGGGGTGCCAGTTATCTCATACCATGATATGTCATGAGTTTGCAGATTCCAAATGTAAAAGGTAAGAGTACCCAGTAAAGACACCCTTATCTGTGTCCATGCTCACCTTTACATATCCCAAATGACAAGGGTAAAAAAGCAAGAATGAAATAAAAAATGCAATAGCACTAATAACGGATTCTGGAATTAGATATTGCCATAAATAGAATGCAATAACAAATTGCAATTGAAGTAAAATATTTGTATTTATTATGTACTAAACGTTATTAAACATTACTGTAAGATGTGTATTTTTAAATTACAAAGGGTTATTAAAAAGGTTTTGTAATATAATATTTTTAAATTTACATGTAATTAAATTAACAGTAATATAAATGTATATAGTTTTAAAAAGCCAAAATCAATTAATGTATTTAACATTATGTTGTCGGTGGTTTTATTTTAAATCCACCCAACCCAGTGTAGGAGGCTGGACTGGCTTGTAGTGAGTACCTAGGGGTACTTGCACCTTGCATCAGGCCCAGTTATCCCTTATTAGTGTATAGGGTGTCTAGCAGCATAGGCTGATAGATAATGGTAGCTTAGCAGAGCAGCTTAGGCTGAACTAGCAGACGTGTGAAGCTACTACAGTACCACTTAGTGTCATATGCACAATATCATAAGAAAACACAATACACAGTTATACTAAAAATAAAGGTACTTTATTTTTATGACAATATGCCAAAGTATCTTAGAGTGTACCCTCAGTGAGAGGATAGGAAATATACACAAGATATATATACACAATAGCAAAAAATATGCAGTATAGTCTTAGAAAACAGTGCAAACAATGTATAGTTACAATAGGATGCAATGGGGACACATAGGGATAGGGGCAACACAAACCATACACTCCAAAAGTGGAATGCGAACCACGAATGGACCCCAAACCTATGTGACCTTGTAGAGGGTCGCTGGGACTATTAGAAAATAGCGAGAGTTAGAAAAATAACCCTCCCCAAGACCCTGAAAAGTGAGTGCAAAGTGCACTAAAGTTCCCCTAAGGATAAAGAAGTCGTGTTAGAGGAATAATACAGGAAAGACACAAACCAACAATGCAACAACGCTGGATTTCCAATCTGGGGTACCTGTGGAACAAGGGGACCAAGTCCAAAAGTCACAAGCAAGTCGGAGATGGGCAGATGCCCAGGAAATGCCAGCTGCGGGTGCAAAGAAGCTTCTACTGGACAGAAGAAGCTGCGGTTTCTGCAGGAATGCAAAGGGCTAGAGACTTTCCCTTTGGAGGACGGATCCCTCTCGCCTTGTAGAGTCGTGCAGAAGTGTTTTCCCGCTGAAAGAACGCCAACAAGCCTTGCTACCTGCAAATCGTGCGGTTAGCGTTTTTGGACGCTGCTGTGGCCCAGGAGGGACCAGGAGGTCGCAAATTGGACCAGGAGGTAGAGGGGACGTCGAGCAAGACAAGGAGCCCTCTTAGCAGCGGGTATCACCCGGAGAAGTGCCAGAAACAGGCACTACGAGGATGCGTGAAACGGTGCTCACCCGAAGTCGCACAAAGAAGTCCCACGTCGCCAGAGAACAACTTAGGAGGTTATGCAATGCAGGTTGGAGTGCCGTGGACCCAGGCTTGGCTGTGCACAAAGGATTTCCACCGGAAGTGCACAGGGGCCGGAGTAGCTGCAAAAGTCGCGGTTCCCAGCAATGCAGTCTATCGAGGTGAGGCAAGGACTTACCTCCACCAAACTTGGACTGAAGAGTCACTGGACTGTGGGGGTCACTTGGACAGAGTTGCTGGATTCGAGGGACCTCGCTCGTCGTGCTGAGAGGAGACCCAAGGGACCGGTAATGCAGCTTTTTGGTGCCTGCGGTTGCAGGGGGAAGATTCCGTCGACCCACGGGAGATTTCTTCGGAGCTTCTAGTGCAGAGAGGAGGCAGACTACCCCCACAGCATGCACCACCAGGAAAACAGTCGAGAAGGCGGCAGGATCAGCGTTACAGAGTTGCAGTAGTCGTCTTTGCTACTATGTTGCAGGTTTGCAGGCTTCCAGCGCGGTCAGCAGTCGATTCCTTGGCAGAAGGTGAAGAGAGAGATGCAGAGGAACTCGGATGAGCTCTTGCATTCGTTATCTAAAGTTTCCCCAGAGACAGAGACCCTAAATAGCCAGAAAAGAGGGGTTGGCTACCTAGGAGAGAGGATAGGTTACTAACACCTGAAGGAGCCTATCAGAAGGAGTCTCTGACGTCACCTGGTGGCACTGGCCACTCAGAGCAGTCCAGTGTGCCAGCAGCACCTCTGTTTCCAAGATGGCAGAGGTCTGGAGCATACTGGAGGAGCTCTGGACACCTCCCAGGGGAGGTGCAGGTCAGGGGAGTGGTCACTCCCCTTTCCTTTGTCCAGTTTCGCGCCAGAGCAGGGCTAAGGGGTCCCCTGAACCGGTGTGGCTGGCTTATGCAGAATTGGGCACATCTGTGCCCAAGAAAGCATTTCCAGAGGCTGGGGGAGGCTACTCCTCCCCTGCCTTCACACCATTTTCCAAAGGGAGAGGGTGTAACACCCTCTCTCAGAGGAAGTCCTTTGTTCTGCCATCCTGGGCCAGGCCTGGCTGGACCCCAGGAGGGCAGCTGCCTGTCTGAAGGGTTTGGCAGCAGCTGCAGTGAAACCCCAGGAAGGGCAGTTTGGCAGTACCAGGGTCTGTGCTACAGACCACTGGGATCATGGGATTGTGCCAACTATGCCAGGATGGTATAGAGGGTGCAATTCCATGATCATAGACATGTTGCATGGCCATATTCGGAGTTACCATTGTGAAGCTACATATAGGTAGTGACCTATATGTAGTGCACGCGTGTAATGGTGTCCCCGCACTCACAAAGTCCGGGGAATTGGCCCTGAACAATGTGGGGGCACCTTGGCTAGTGCCAGGGTGCCCTCACACTAAGTAACTTTGCACCTAACCTTTACCAGGTAAAGGTTAGACATATAGGTGACTTATAAGTTACTTAAGTGCAGTGTAAAATGGCTGTGAAATAACGTGGCAGGCCTGTGTAAGAATTGTCAGAGCTCCCTATGGGTGGCAAAAGAAATGCTGCAGCCCATAGGGATCTCCTGGAACCCCAATACCTCAGTACCATATACTAGGGAATTATAAGGGTGTTCCAGTAAGCCAATGTAACTTGGTAAAATTGGTCACTAGCCTGTTAGTAACAATTTGAAAGAAATGAGAGAGCATAACCACTGAGGTTCTGATTAGCAGAGCCTCAGTGAGACAGTTAGTCACTACACAGGTAACACATTCAGGCACACTTATGAGCACTGGGGCCCTGGTGAACAGGGTCCCAGTGACACATACAACTAAAACAACATATATACAGTGAAAAATGTGGGTAACATGCCAGGCAAGATGGTACTTTCCTACACCCAGTCTCTGTTATTTTCTGAAGAAATGTGCTACAGTACCAGTGGCTCGCCATGTATAGTGCTGGACTTACTCCACGTCTGAGCTGGAATACAAATATTACTGTTTTGGGGCCTTTATGTCTGTGGGTGGGGGTGTATCTGTGGGCTTATTCCATGGTGTTAGGCCCACATATCGCCTAACGCCTGCCCTTGCCCAGGCGTTAAATAATGGTGCAAAGCAAACTTTGCACCATTATTTGACCCCTCCTCCCCCCTGTGCTTGATTTTAGCACGGGGGATAAATATGGCGCTAAGGCCATAGAGTAATTTTTTGCACGGGAACGCCTACTTTGCATCTAATTGACGCAAAGTAGGTTTCCACGTTCAAACAATGACTTTAACTCAATAAACTTGGCGCTAGACGGGTCTAACACCAAAGTATAAATATGGAGTTAGGTTTGCACTGAATTTGCGTTAAAAAAATGATGCAAATTTGGCACAAATTAAGTATAAATATGCCCCTTAGAGTTTTCCAGAGCTTGAAAGCTGGATATCTCTGGAGGCTTGCACCATAGAACAATATCAGATGGTTTCAGGATCAGGCTGACTATCTGAACCAAGCAAAGAAAGTATGGAAACTGGATAAGACTGATATCATGCTTGCTTCTTAGGCTTCGGTATGGTGATACAGGCTCACACAAATCTAGGAGCAGTACAACAAATATCATAATCTGATGACTTCTTCACCTCCTATACCTTAAGGTGATGCAAATGCCATTCATTTAGGGCATTTCCTGCACGGTTGCAGCTTCTTTTAAGTTCTGGAAAGTCTTTCTTTCTTCAGTCATTCTTGACATTGATTGTCCTGTATTCTGTTTGTGCTACTGTGTTTTTCAAATGTCTGAGGACAGCTTCTCTTTTTCCAAGGCAGTAATTTGATTTATCTTTCTTAATAGATACAATGGCTGGACTAATATGATATTTTAGGATTGGGCCAGAGTGTAGATGAACAGCAACATAAAACCCCACTCTATAGCAGGAGCCGCAGAGTATTTCAGATGTCCCAATGAATACATCCTACTGGTTTCAAAAGGTCAGCTTTATTCAGCCTTGAGGAGTTGGTATGAAGTCAGAGACAATGAGGAGTACCAAATTCATATTTTCAGAGAGGTAGAGGTTGAGCTGGCGAAGGACAGATTGGCAGTTACCGCTGGGTTCCTTTTGATTTACTGCGTTCTCCTCTGCCGACATCTTCGCCAGAGAAGAAAGTATGACAGGAGGGTGGAAACAGCTGGGAAGATGGTTGCACTACCTTCATGACCTCTAACTTGACGTGCATGCCATATTTAAAGATTGCCATCCCTTTTTTCACTGTAAGAGCTTCAGCTGACGCACAAATTGTTCAAAGCCAACTCACCCACTGTGAAATTGAAGTTTACCAGTCAGCCTTTTATTTGTTATTTTGTTTCGGGAAACAAACTACAAAAATAGAGGCCTATACAAAACAAACAATCAATTAACCTTTTCCTCCCAGTGGGAAACACTGACTGTTTTTACCTACCCAGGACCACCAGGTCAGAATCCTTGCTTTAAATAAGCATGATTTGCAATGCTGTGAAGAAGGCAGTTCTGTTGTTCACCTAGCGTATCTGTCAAATAATTTATTCTGGAGGGTTCACATGTCACAAGAACCTAGAACTAATTGCAATGACACTCTCTTAAGCTCCCTTTTGAACACAGACCGGTGATCCCCACTGGAGATGAGGAGACAAGCTTGTGTTATCAATCTACACAGACCCACTTTTCTGAAATGCTGTCCCAACCTCTCAGGTGTGACAGCTCTATCTTGTGCCCTATGTACAGTGGGTTTTACTTACCATGCTCATGTCACCCTTCCCTTTTGACACCTCCCTGCCCGGAGTTTTCCCAGTCATGCGTCCCTTGTTTCACCTTCCAGTCTTGAGTATTCTGTGATCCCCCTCCCAGGAAACCTTCATTATTGACACTCCTGTTCTGTTGCTTTGCAAGTGTGGTCTATTGTGACCCTGCAGATATCACATGTCTATTTGGAATAGTTACATTATCCACTGTGACATACTGACTTGTAACATCATGCACTTGGGGTTCCATTGCACTTGCTAATTGTTTCCAACTGCCGTTTGCACCTGCTGCCTAAAAGGGCGCATATCCATTGTATATAAAATGTGATCTTCCCCCAGGTTCATTGGCATACTCCATGCTTCCACATAGGACACATGCCTTTCTGGAACACTGTTGGCTTTCAGTACAAATCCCCCCTCTGAACTTGCATCAATGCTAGCCTTCTTCCCCATCCTACACTAGCAATGTCCCTGCACTCACCTCCTGAGTTGCCTGAATCGTCGGCGTTCCCACCCTATGCAACTTGGTCCCTGCAGTCTGAGTCGCCCGGAACTAGCAGCACTCTTGTCTTCCAAGCCTTCCTGATGATCCTGTGATCCTGGCTTCTGCAATGCTTTCCTTGTCCTCCTTCATGAGCTACTATTCCGCCAGCCCCCCTGGGATCCCGCCGGCTGTATAATATACATTTTTCTGGGCCAGCCGGGACATTGCTGGTGGCTCCATATGGAGCCGCCGTCAGTGCCCATGTGCGGGGGGTGCAGCTGCACCCGTCGCACAGATCACTGCCCGTAAATCGGGCAGTGACATGCGTGATGGGGCACTGCACAGGGGCCCCTGCACTGCCCATGCCAAGTGAATGGGCAGTGCAGGGGCCCCCAGGGGAGCCCCGGAGCACCCCTTCCACCCTCCAGGGAAAGGCTGGAGGAAATGGGATCATTATCCGAGGGGCAGCAGCGCTGCCCTGTCGGATAATGATGCCGTCCACCATCAGGCTGCCTGTCGGAGGCAGCCTGGCGGTGGAGGAGGGCCGCCTATGGCAGCCCTCCCTGTCTTCATTATGTGTCAGTCTCGGCCGTCATGCCGGATGGCGGTATTTACCGCCACCAAGGGCATGGCTCCCCAGACCGCCAACATCATAATGAGAGCTAAAGTTTTTTCCCTTCAGGTTAGTGCGCACTAATCCTTTTTATTAGTAAGCAGTTCTGACATTCTGCCTCTCCAAGACTCTAGACTTGTTGCCAGTTGCTTCTCTGTACTTTATCATCTGCGCTCCTTGCTTGTCCTTACTCTGGATTGACCCTCTGTTCAACCTTGGCTCTTGAACAGTTTTTGCTCATGGACTAGAGACTTAGGGCCCGATGTATCATTTTTAGAAATAGGGATTACTTAGTTATGATTTTCTGTGAATTCAATAAGGTAATCGCTTTTCCTAATGTAGGAAACTCAATGAGTTTCATTAAGCGTTTCCTAATAGGTCGCAAATCGACCTACCTCATTAATACTAATGAGGTGGGTCTCAATTTGCGACCTATTATTAAATACAAAAGTCACAGGGATGGTTGCCTGCTAGGGTCAGCAGAACATCATGTCTATGATTACTTTTAAAGAAAGCAATCTTTTATTTTAAAGCAGCCCATTTTCCTTGTAGGAAAACGGGACGTGTTTAAAAAAGAAAATTGAAAAATGTACTTTTCATTTTTTAAGAATAGGCATTGGTCCATGGGACTGCTGCCTGCTCTTAAAAAATATTTTTACAAACATTCACAAAGGGTAACGGGGTCCCACACGACCGGGTTACCACCTACTTTAAGTAGGTGGTAAAATGTGAATGTTTTGCTACAGCATTTCGTCATGAAACATTCTTACATACCTCTCAGATTCGGTAACAGGAGAGAACGTCCTGAACACGTCCCTTCCTAATAACATAACATATAATGGAATCACAATTTGGAATTCATACATACCAAACTGCATTTTACCAGTCACAAACGTCCCAGTTCTGTGATTCAGGCTGTCTGCAGCAGGGAAAATGCATAATATATGTGACCCTTAATTCTTTGTTTCTTCTTTGAATAGAAGAGTCAAGAAGAATGTTCTTTTAAAGCAATTGTTATTTGTATGAACCTTACAACCTCCATTATGTGTTTTCTAGCATACCTTTGGAGTGTCAGAAACTCCAACCTATGCACCAAGTGCAACTTTGGGGGAGTGTCAGTAACTCCAAACTATAACCTTGCTCCAAGTGTAACATTGTTCTAAGTGAAACACTGTTTCTAAGCAAATCTTGGGGGTTTTCTCTAAAGTCCAAAACTATGTACCTAGTGTAACCTTGGGAGTGTCAGTATCTCCAACTTATGTGCTGAGTATAACCTTGGAAGTACAACTAATTCCAGCCTTGTTCCATGAGTGTAGGAAGCTGGCCTGGTTTGTAGTAGGTACCTAAGGTACTAACACCTTATACCAGGTCCAGTTATCCCTTATTAGTGAAATGTAGGCAGTGTCTAGCAGCTTAGGCTGTCTAGAGGTAGCTGTAGCAGAGTAGCCAAGGCCGAACTAGGAGACATGCAAAGCTCTTGCAATACCACTACAGTCACTCAGTACTTTTATACAATAAAAGACAATACTCGGTGTTACCAAAAATAAATGTACTTTATTTTAGTGACACAAGGCCAAAAATATCTTAGAGGCAGTACTCCTACTGGATGTAAGTATTATACCAATATATACACTAGTAACCAAAATCAGTTAAGCAAACTGTCATAGAATGGTGCAAACAGTGAACAACACAATAGGTTGCAATAGGCCTAGGGGCAACACAAACCATATACTAAAATAGTGGAATGCGAATGTCGAACTCCCCCCTAGGCAAGTGTAGTGTGCAGAGGGGTGCTGGGAGTGTAAGAGAACACCAAAGGTAAGTAAAGTACCCCACACCAGATCCAAAGAAAACAGGAGTAAAGTACAGCAAGTTCCCTCAAAACACACTAGAAGTCGTGGTGAAGGATTATGCAAGAACCAAGCAAGACTGCAAGAAACCAACAATGGATTCCTGGACCTGAAGACCTGTGGAGAGAGGAGACCAAGTCCAGAAGTCGATGAAGAGTCCAGGAAGAGCAGGAACCCCTGCCAGCCTGGAAGAAGGTGCAAAAGTGGATTCTCCAGTTGGAAGAAAAGTACAGAAATGCACCAAAGAAGATAGCTGCAGGTTCCTGCTTGGTGCAAAAGATGTCCCACGTTGAGTCGCTGGATGCAGGCTGTTTGCATCACTGGATTCCGCCAACAAGTCTTGCTTCACACAAGAATGTGTTTTGCATCAAAGAGGAGCTGCCCGAACCCAGGGGGGACCTGGGGGTCTCAACTCAGACTGATGAGACAGATGGGGCTCTCAGCACTTCAGAGAGCCCTCAGAAGACCAGGCAGCACCCACGGGAGTCCCAGGACACAAGGACAAAGGAGTTGCAAAGTGCATGCGTTGCAGCACTACACAAAGGGATCCCACTCCGCCGGAGAACAACTCAGGGAGCTGAGCGTCGCAGGATAGAGTGCTGTGGACCTGGGCTATGCTGTGCATGAAGAACTTTTGGAAGAAGTGCACAGAATCCTGAGGCGCTGCAGAGGACGCGATGCATGGGGGTACTGTCTGGCAAGCTCTTACCTCTGCCAAATTTGGACAGCTGGACCTTTGGACAGTCAGGATCACTTCAGTCCACCACCTGAGTTCCAGGGATCATGCTCGTTGACAGGAGAGGAGTGCCAGAGTACCAGTTGTTGTTGCAGAGAGGTGCATGCTGAAGCAGGGAAGTCACTCCATGGAAAATTCCTTCAGTTCTTCTGGTGCAGAATGAAAACAGGCAGTCCTCAGAGTGTTCACAACCTGGAATCTGTTGCAGTTGCTGGCTGGAGCTAAAGTTTCAGGTCACAGTAGCCTTCCTGGATACTAGTTACAGCGGTTTCCTGAGCAGTCTTCGGTTGATCCGAAGGTTAGAAGCTGAAGCAGAGGATGCAGAGGAGTCCTGGAGGAGAATGCAAACCGAATCTGAGGAAACACCCAGAGGAGTGACCCTAAATAGCCCTGAGAGTGGGATTGGCGACCAGGAGGGGTCTCTGATGTCACCTGCTGGCACCGGGCATTCAGATGCTCCCAAAGCGTCCCCACACCTTGGAATTCAAGATGGCTAACCCCAGGAACACTCTGGAGGAGCTCTGGGCACCACACCCTGGGGTGGTGATGGCCAGGGGAGTGGTCACTTCCCTTTCCTTTGTCCAGTTTCACGTAAAAGCAGGGAATGGGGGTCACTGAACCGGTGTAGACTGGATTATGCATGGAGGGCACCATTTGTGCCCTTCAAAGCATTTCCAGAGGCTCTGGGAGGATATCCCTCCCATGCCTGTAACATCTATTTCCAATTGGAGAGGGTGTAACACCCCTCTCCTAAAGGAAATGCATTGTTCTGCCTTCCTGGGATTGAGCTGCTCAATCTCCAGGAGGGCGGAAACCTGTCTGTGAGGTGGCAGCAGCTGGGGCTGCAGTGGAAACCCCAGAGAGCTGGTTTGGAAGTACTGGGTTTCCCTGGAGGAGTCCCCAGGTTGCATTGAATTGGCCCCAATACCAGATTTGGATTGGGGGTTCAATTTCACAATCTTAGACACCTCACATGGCGATATTCGGAGTTACCATAGTGAAGCTACATATATTTACTGACATATATGTAGTTCACACCTATAATGGTGTCCCTGCACTCATGAAGTCTGGGAAATTGGTCCAGGACAGCGTGGGGTAACCTTTGCTAGTGGAAGGGTGCCCTCACACACAGTAACTTTGCACCTAGCCTTCAGTAACTGAGTGATAAACATATAGGTGACTTATAAGTTACCTGGTGCACTGAAAATGGCTGTGAAATAGTGTGTGCACTATTTCACTCAGGCTGCAGTGGCAGTCCTGAAGGAGTGTTTGTATGAGCTGCTTATGGGTGGCAAAAGAAATGCTGCAGCCCATAAGGATATCCTGGAACCCCAATGCCCTGGGTACCTAGGTACCATGTAGGGGATTATAAGGTGGGGTACTTTGTGCCAATTAGAACTGGTATATGGAGTCACTACACTATAGTGACAAATTTGGCCAACAGAGAGAACATAAGCACTGGAGTTCTGGTTAGCAGAACTCCAGTGACACAGTCATGAATACTGACAAGACACATAGACCACAAACTATGAGCACTGGGGTCCTGGGTAGTAGGATCCCAGTGAGACAGTAAAAACACACTGACAAATAGGTCTCCAACTATGAGCATTGGGGTCCTGGCTAGCAGGATCCCAGTTACACAATAGAAACACACTGACAAAAAGGCCAAAATGAGGGTAACTATGGTAGAAAGAGGCTACTTTCTCACGAGTAACCTACTTCCAAGTGTAACTTTGTTTCTAAGCATATCTTGGAGATTTTTGCTAAACTACAACTAATGGACAAAGTGTGACCTTGTTTCCAGTATGGCTTAGGAGTGTTCCTTACTCCAATCCATGTATCGAGTATAACTTTGAAGTGCTGGTAACTCCAATCTGTGTTCCGAGTTTGCCACAGGACTGTCAGAGGCTCACATCAGTATTTCGAGTTATTCCTCAAGAGTCTTGTGGGATTCTCATTCCAGAATCTGGTTTCTTGTCATGATTTTGAAGAAACCTGTAAGCGTTGGTTATTGAAGTAGTACATTGTAAATTATGTGAAGGCTTTTTAGTGTATTGATGGTGATTGCTTCTTCTTGTTGTTCCCAGTGTATTGCATCCTCATGAAACCAGAAGAGGTGGTACTGTAAATGTCCACCTTCGCATACTCATAAGGTCTCAGGAGCAACGCATTCTGTTAAGCAAAGTAGTATCGTCGCTGGGCAGCACCAGTACCACAAGTTTTGTTTTCATATTTTGGCCCTTCTCCTCCTTCCCCTTCTGGATGCTGCTGGATGCTGCTGGATCTAGGTGTACCTTCCCTGGGTCTGGATTCGAGGGAGTGGAGGTCCAGCATCAGCTCCAGTGCTGTCTCTGCAGTTGGGAGCAAGTGGGTGTGTTACATCAGGCAGACAAACAACTCCCAGGAGCAGCATTTTTCTAGGAGCAGCATTTCTCAATGCCTAGATCTATACATTTACACATACTTGATACAAACGTATATACAACTAAAACCTCTTAAGAAATTAACTAAACTTGCTGAGCTGGTGCCACATTCATACGGCACTTACTCCTTGCAAAAGTACAAATGTTACCCACTTTCCTGCTGATCAGGAAGACGTTCAAAAATCAACTTGCTTACTTACGTAGGTACGTTGAGGTTAAGTAATGACTTGATATTGCAGGCTGGCTTAGAGGGGAGCAGAGACAAGAGTAAGGTAGAGAGGGCTATTTTTGAACTTTGAAGGCTGGCGGGAAGACTTACTTGGGGATATGGCATGCAGTGGGAGTTCATCCTCAGCATGAGTCTCGCTACAGGATTTTCTACCCTTGCTTCTGATAGAGCAAAAGGGTGCATGATTTATAAGCTCTGAAAAGGTTTAATTAACCGACAAGCTCTTCTCTCTGAGGTTAGTCCAGAATGTCATATATGTATTGTGACTCTGGAAGGTAATACTACTTAAATCACTTGGTGTGCCCCCGGAGTATCAATATGCTAATCTTTATTGAACAAAACATTGTGAGCAAAATTTCAAGACCGAAATACTAAAAAGTAAGTAGCGATTTTCCATACCTATCTGCTGTTAGACCTCCATGTTAGAACCCAATGCATATATTGTATATATGTCAGTCTTAGGGTATTCTTTCCCCAAACCTTTTGCCTTCACCCCTCCTTAGGAGTCTGTGCACTTTACCACTGCTAACCAGTCCTAAAGTACTTGAGCTCTTTCCCCTAGACATGCTAGAACTGGCTTATACCCAATGGGCACATTTTTTAATTTATGTGTAAGTCCCTAGCAGGGTGGTGCACCAGGTACCAAGAGTTTGTAAATGAAATGCAGCTGCGTCTCCCCATGAGCTGTTGTGTGCCTGTGGTGCTGGAGGGCTTTTTGTACATTAGCATCTATGTCACCCGAGATTCTAAATATTTTCTCCACAGGAACCTCTACATACATCTGAAAAGACTCTGTCACAATGTTGGATACTGGAGGGCCTTCCGCTCTCTCTTATGTGTTGAGCCGCTTTTATAAGATGATGACCCTACCACAGCTTCTATATGTGCTTCGGAAAACACTGTTTAAAGTCCCCAGGGATTCCTTTGGCAAGTTGGATCATGAGGTCTGATTGCTTCTGGGGAATGGTGGTAGCTCCCGCTCTGCCCTCCAAATGCTACAAAGAAGGGTCTATGATGGAAGACTTGCAGTCTAGGACATTCTTAAACACTAATGGGTGGTGAAGGACTTGTGGTGGTAAACAACTGGATCTTTGCAGACGTGACCGAGAAGGCTCCTTGGGTTGCTAGAGGCAAAATGGCTATCTGGTGATTCTTTACAGGCAAAGGCGGGAGCATGAATTGCACACTCTCACACATGGATGGTGACAAGAGAGTGAAGGGATGCCGTGAAATTCTTGGGCTGGGCCTGAAGCTAATGGAGCTGACCTGTTGAAAGAGGTAGTGGACTTTCGGGGGCTTTTCCAAATGGGACCTTTTTGGACTAGAGCACCTGGGGGGCTTGTGGAGGGGGTCCTCACTGGTGGCGTTTGAAGAATGTTGACAGAAGTATGAACTTGCAGTGATTGAGCAGTTTAGGTACATTCAAGTGTGGCATGCCTTCATGGGGGTGAAGAACTGTTGGTGGAGGTGGCACCTATGGAAGATCACCTCCTCTTGGATCCTGTGACAGAGAAGGTCATCTCCCTGACATACAAAAAGATTATAAATAATTCAAGGGTGTTCGCAATTAGGGCATGGTTTTGGTTGGTTCAGCTGTGCATCCTCCACAGGTCTTACCATTCTGGGACACACTTATACAAAAAGGGGAGGGGCAATTATACACTGTGCTTGATGGGCCGGAGTCAGGAGGGCTCCTTCTTTACACTCTGGGCCTGCCCCATCATTCAGCCCTATCAGGGGGAATAACTTGGATAATGGCACGGGTGCAAAACTTGGAGGTCCCGCTGGAGGAGAAGTGGCTCTTGCTTAATATTGAGGGTGAGCAGGGGTAGCCTAAGCAGCCGAAACTGGGGTTGATGGTGGGAGACAAAGTGGCAAAATGAAACATGGCACGTTTATGGCGAGTTGCCACACCCCCAGGGTTGCATGCATTGAAACGGACATGGATTGGTGCTAACAGGCAGAAAAGGTGGACTATCAGAGTAGAGGCTGCCCACAGAATGGGAGAAGAAATGGGGAAGCTTGTATACTTTTTGGGCTCTTAAAATTGACAGAATAGAGGCTGGTGGAGACACTGGGCCCATACTACAATGCGTTTCATATTTATGGTGATCCTGTGTCTTTCATATGCTTTGACTTCAAGTTGAATGTCCTGAATTTACTGGCGCTATTCTGTTAAGCACCCTACTAATCGTGAAGACTGCACGGTTAATTTTGTTCTCTGATGTGCAACAACATGAATAAAAATAGTTTAGAAAAAAATGAATATCTAGGACAAAAATATTGGTAAGGCAAGTTTCTATAGGTATACGAAGTTTTACTATATATAACTCTACTTATATGGACCTTGAAGATATATATATATCTTAAACGTACATAGATCTGAAGTTAAGAATAGTATATCAATAATTACCTATTTGCTCTTACCTTCTCAATATTTTGGTCCTCGATATTTTTGACACAATATTCTTCATTCCTATATTGTCAGTGATCTCTTGCAGTTTGGGTTTTCAGTGTCACGAGAAATGCTTGCATGTTGTGACTGCTTAGGCTATGCAAGTTTGATTTGTGCGATAGTTGGTGTCTTTGGTTATTGTGATTTTGAAGTGTTATTCCATAATTTAGTTGTGCCTACTAATTGGATCCAAGAGGTGTATGTGTGTGGAATGACATTTATTTTTGGTGCCCATTTAGGTGTATTTAATGTGCTTAGTTGTGGTTGACGTGCTGATTGTTTAAAAATTGTGAATTTGAATCTTTTTGTCTTATTTTTGAGTTGCACTTTTGCAAATTATGTCTGAGACCTATGCATGTGCTGTGAAATTCTGAGTATTTACTCATGTTTATTGGTTCCAACTTTTGTGATTTATGTAGTGATTTTGTAAGGACAGGTAATTCCAAATACCCACATACCATTCTTATAAGTATGCAGACTTTAATCTTAAGGAACAGATTTTATCTGTAGCTATTTGCAAATTGCAGACAAAGAATATGTTCAGGTATTATGATATATGTCAATCACGGAGGCACAGTGCCGCAGGACATTTCAGTGTCTGGTTGGGCAGTGTAGAGCAGGGGTTCCCAACCTTTTGACTTCTGTGGACCCCCATTTTATCAATACTGGAGCCCGGGGACCCCCACTGAATCATTATTGGAATCCGGGGACCCCCACTGAGTCATTACTTATGGTTGGAACCTAATATTATTACATTTTCTGAGCAGTCACTGACCCCCTCAAGAGTCTTCGCGGACCCCCAGGGGTCCCCGGCCCATAGGTTGGGAACCACTGGTGTAGAGCATTCGGGGGCAAGCCTTATTAGCCCAGCAGTCTAAATTGAAATTGAGTCAACAGTCAATTTCATCTGTTCTCTTCAGTTGAAGAGGCCAACCCCTTGCTTCAAAAAAGTCTGAATTAGATCTCTTAATTGGGGTAAATGCAATTCAGATGTTCTCTAGATTGAAGGTGGTGGTTTTCTTATTTTTAGTTCCTTTTTTTCAGCTGGGAGGGTCCAGAGAAGGTACGGCATGTGCAGTTACAGGGCACCAGTTAAGAGTTTTGGGCCTTGGGGTGGCAGGTGGACAATGTCCCGGCCCAAGGGTGCTTTGTGGAATTGGGTCATGATGGTTGTGATGGGGCTGGCGGGGGTCGGGCGTGGCACGTGTTTGAAAAATTAGCAGGATAGAATAGAAAGGAAGGGTAGCAAGTCAATTCAGCCAGGAGACAGAAGCCAGTCATTCGGAGGGAGGCATGTTCTCGAATGTCACATCTTTTGCAGAGTTTCTTAATGGTACAAAATATTAGGATATTCACATGCAATACAAACAAAAGTAAATATGGTGTCGTGATGAAATGGTTGTCCTCATTTAACCCTAAAGTGATATGTTTCTACGAAACACAATTCAAGAATTATATACCCAAACTAAGTATTCCGAGAATGTTTTAATATGCATACTATACATCAGCAGGGGTTTCAAGGAGTGGTGTGACAATCCTTTTGGCAAATACCGTCAATTGGCAGGTAAGGGATGTAATAAGGATACAAATGGAAGATGGATTTGGGTTAAGGTCTCAGTCATGGGCATGGTGTTCAACCCCATGAACTATTATGGTCCAATTTGCAGGTGAGGTTCAACCACTGAAACAACATCACAATCTCGCTATGAGCGCCGAGGGGGTTATTGATTTTAGGATGCGACTTCAATTTCATCCAAGACCTGGAAGCTGACACCTCAAATAGAGCTAAAAGGCAGTAGAAGCCTAAAACTGCAAGAGTTTTAACAACTATGAAACAGAATTTCGCATTAGTAGATCCCTGGTGTGTAAATCACACAGAATCCTCCCAATGCACCTGCTTCTAACATTGATTTAATGCAACCTCGTGCGTACATTTCTTTTTGCTTACTGACACGACAAAATGGGGCTCAGTGGAGATCCATGCAAACTCTTTTTTTCTGATCACTTGGTAGTCTTTCTTCAACTGCTGGTTAAAAAAGAAAGACCGAGATGGCAGTTTGACAGGTCACTACAATCAGACCAGGTATGGCTTGATGAAACAAGAACCTTTATCACGGAATTCTTAGAGATTAATCGAAGATCTGCCTCTGATTTTGGTGATAGCATAAACGTCCCACTTAAATAAAGCATGAATTAATAAGTCCAGCCTTACAATCTGTAGTCTATTACGCCACAAGGGAGTTGATGGTTTCTGAAGGGGAAATGTTGTGTGGAGGACAAAGGGATAGAACAGGCATTCACTATGTTCTTTCAAGATCTTTATAGGAATGATGTAAAGGTAATGCACAATCAAATGGAGGGATTGTTTCGGACATTCCCACTACCATTACTGAGGCTTGCCCCTGAGCTGAAATCAGAGCTAAATCAGGAGATAAGCCAGGAGGATGTAAGGGTCGCTGTAATGGGGTTTAAGGAGGGGGAAAGCTTTGGGCCCGGATGGTCTTCCAAATTAATTATATATGTTACTGGCAGAAGAGATAACCGCGGTGTTAAGCAAATTATTATCAGACATTTTTGCTAAATGACGCCTGATGCCACGAACATGGGATGAGACTACAATTGGTTTGATACTAAAACCTAATAAGGTTATAAAATCTATACGCTTGTCTTAGCTAAGAGATTAGACAGGGTAATTGGGGGTCTGGGTCATGAAGACCAGAAGGGCTTCCTTAGGGGAAATCAGTTGCACAAACTCATTGATGATTAAGTGGGAGCAATAGACACTGCAATAAAAGAGGAGAACTCACTAACAATCTTAACATTTGACGCAGCTAAGGCATTTGACAGAGTGAGCTGACCCTTTCTGAATAAAGTGATCAGCCAGTATGGCTTGGTGGAGGAATTCTCTAGAACAATACAATCAATTTATAAAGAGCCAACCGCAGAGTTGAGCTTAATGGAAGACTAAACAAACAGGTTAAAATAAAGATGTATTCAGCAAGGCTGCCCATTTTCTCCAATACTCTTGAATTTGTACATCACATTGTTAGCTATAATGATAAGGGAGAGCTCTGAGAACTTCCCGTTTG
This sequence comes from Pleurodeles waltl, assembly GCF_031143425.1. Classification (NCBI taxonomy): domain Eukaryota; kingdom Metazoa; phylum Chordata; class Amphibia; order Caudata; family Salamandridae; genus Pleurodeles; species Pleurodeles waltl. Next base: position 754,251,033 of record NC_090449.1, on the reverse strand, counting down.
AGTATAATGTATGGAAGTAAAAGGGTATGTTGTACAGGGATGATCTATTAATGTTTACCTCCGACCTCTTGGGTTGGAACCCATATGTTTTACACATGCTGGAGGAGTTTGGGGATCTCTCAAGATATCCGGTGAATGCACAGAAAACTGAAATAATGACATGGAATACATTATGTAGTAGCTATCTGGTAAAAGAAGAAATCAGATATTTAGGGGTCACTGTAACACAACACTTGGAAAAGATGACTGAGCCCCAAATTTTTCAACCAAGTCAGACTGAACACCCTGATGCCCGCCTGTGGGTTATCGGCACGGATTAGGATGTTTTTTTTGGATACCATATGCCCTAATATGGAATTTGCCTGGTACCCTGGAATGTATAAAGGCTATCCCTGTGAGACCTTTAAAAGAAGCCAAGATAAGTAGTTGGGGTCAGAATATCAAAGGTGGCAGGTTGATAACCTGGCAAGACATATCTTGGGCTACGGGAGGCAGGCTATCCTGAACTATTACAAGGCGGTGTCCCTATGAAGAAAGAGATTGCAAAGTGGTACTGGAGGTTGGTATGAAGCTCTGCCGGAACCTTTACCCTGCCAGAGAAGCTGTGAAGAAGGGACCTGCCAAGGCCGGAGTGCTCTAATCTTTTGCAAGTATCTGTATATGCTCTATAAACCAGTGATGCCTGTGTATTTTAGGAAGAACCACCTATTTACACTTCACAGAGATTACTGGTACCTAAAAGAACTGTCTAAGCTGGGAACCCGAGTGGCGGAGACCAGTCTAAAGTGTAGGATTGAGCTTGCTGATGATATGCATATGTTTGTGCAGTGTCCCACCATCCAGCTTTCCTGAGCAGAAGTGGGTAAGGCTCTGTCTCAGATGTTGGGCAAAAAAACATAAAGGTAAGCCCTGCACTAGTGATTTTCAGTGTGTTTGAGGAGGAAGGGGCTATCACTACTGTACACAAGAAACACAAGAAACTGAGAGCACTTATGCTTACTTTCATTTTGTTGTCAAGAAGTGAAATTTTCTTGTATTGGGTATCGTTTCTACCCCATCCCTGATAGCATGGGCATGGGCATCCCAACAGACCTATAAGCTTGATTGTAGTACCATTGCCTGGAAAAGGGTGGCAAAGTGGGAACCATTGCAGAGGTGGTAGAAGAGACGATATCAGGAAGATTTAAAATTATCTGGGGAACTGTTGATTAAGACCTGAAAACCAGTACATAAAGATTCCCAGGGCCATCACAACAAATCAACTAATGTTGGATAAGGTCTTGCTCAGGACTATGGCATAGAAGGTGAGATGTTGAGCCTCTACTACGGCCGCAACTGCTGCTAAATGAGGACAGAAAACATTATAGGAATATATATAACAGTAGACTCAGTTCCTATAACTGAACCTTGAACAATATTTCAATGCACTCCATATACCTCAATAGTCTAGGTGTCAAAAGGTTCTCTGCTTGACAAAATAGGGCTTCCCAAAATAGGCCGTATCTCAGAAATATGGCTAATACAAAGGCCTGTGGGAGCAAAGGCATTCTGATCAAGCTATATAGGATGTTCGCTGAGAAGTTACTCCCTTTTTTAGCAGCATTAGTTAATCAAACCAAGGAGGTATTGGATATCCCTATGTCCTTCAAAGAGTATATTGTTGTTAGCTTCCTTAAAAAGGACAAATCTCTGACCTAAGTCAATTCCTATCTACTAATAAGTTTGCTAAGTTTAGACTATAAAATATTCACCAAAATTTGAGCATCACAAATTGCATCTAGTCCTCCATAAAGATAAGAATGGGTTCTTTCCTGGTCATTGTACCCGTCAGGGATGCCAAATGTCACCAAATCTTTTTACTTTTTTCATGGAAACCTTAGCCACCAGAATTCGTAATAAAGAGTCACTTATTCCATCTTTAGAAAGGATGCCAAAAACTAAATTGTTCAATGATGACAACATTTTATTTTTAAAAGCTGACAGAATCAATATCCAAGGGTGCTGGATGAATCTCAGACTTTAGATATGTAACCAATGCTTATTAACAACTATTTCAACTTAATTATGATGCCATGTTTAGTAAAGGGAAAGCCCTACTTGAAAGATGGACTCTCCTTTCTTTATCATTGATTGGGAGGGTGGCTTTAATTAAAATGTCCATTTTGCCATTATTATTATTTCTTTTTTTCCATCCTCCGTATTAAACCTCCTAGTTCATATGTCAAAGAGCTAGATTCGCTTTTGGAGTAATATGCACCCAAGGGTAAGGATTTTGATTTTACAATTAAATCTTCAAGGTGCTTTGCGTTACCCTATCTACAGACTTATTACCAGGCTGTTCTTTCAGATAAGATAGTGCTCTTACTTCAGAGACCATTTATTGAATCAGGTGCTCAAGGAGAGTGCAGTCAAGCTACCAGCTTTTTTGAAAACTGCAAAGTTCACTAACAGGATAATATATGTGGTCTTTAGTGTGCTAGAAACATGTATTAAGACTTTTTTTTTTAATCTGGAGGGTTCCAGTTTGACATGCATTCACTTTGCTACAAGACTGTCAATTTTTTGTTCTTGTTTTATTTATCTAAATCAGTTGTGCTATCCTGGAAGGCAAAGGTGTTTACTAAGCTGGGAGACTTTTATAACAGTCATAACCAAATTTTATGGGATCAAATTACCCTGCAACTTGGGACTGAGAGTTGTTTAATACTGTTTAGTTTTAAACAAATATCAGGGTTTTTAAAAGTAAATTATCAGGAAATGAGTGAAGAAGCTCACCTATTAATTTGTCTTTTAAGTGAGAACAAACTTTCTGAACTGGGTAATCTGTATATACTGCTCAAGTATTTTAATCAAGCGATGATACCTGAATTTTTAGATAAGATCTATAGACAGACCAACTGAAAGCTAACAACGGGGGAGTGGGTATATGACCCTTATAGGAAAGTACCCTCTTTTTGGCATGTTACCCCAATTTCTGCCTGATGTCAGTGTGTTTTGACTGTGTCACTGGGATCCTACTAGTCAGGACCCCAGTGCTTATGGTTTTTGGTCTGCTTGTCAGTATGTTTCACTGTTTTTGAAAGAATGCTTGACTGTGTCACTGGAGTCCTGCTAACCAGGACCCCAGTGCTTATGCTCCCTCTGTTTCCAAATTGATCACTACATACTGGTAACACAGTATTTCACTCTAAATTGCCATACTGGTCACCCCCTGTTAGTCCCTAGTATATGGTACCTAGGTACCCAGGGCATTGGCATTCCAGGGGATCCCTATGGGCTGCAGCATTACTTTTGCCACCCATAGGGAGCCCATGCAAAGGGTTCTACAGGACAGCCATTGCAGCCTGTGTGAAATGGTGGGAGCACCATTTTGCAGCCATTTACACTGCACCATGTCACTTATAAGCCACCTATATGTCAGGCCTTCCAACCCTGAAAGCTGGGTGCAAAGTACCTGTGTGTGAGGGTACCCCTGCACTAGCAGAGATGCCTCCACATTGTCCAGGACCATTTTCCCAGACTTCGTGAGTGCAGGGACGCCATTATACGTGTGCACCGTGCATAGGTCAATATCTATGTCCATCTTCACAATGGTAACTCCGAATATGGCCATGTAAGGTGTCCAACAACTGGGCATTGTACCCCAATACTGATTCTAGTATTGGTTGTACAATCCCATGCACTTTGGGGCTCCACAGTGGACCCTCAGTACTGCCATACCAGCCTTCTGAGGTTTTCCAGGTAGCCCCAGCTTCTCCCACCTCACAGACAGGTTTCTGCCCTTCTGGTGCTTGAGCAGCTCAAGTCCAGGAAGGCAGAACAAAATATTTCCTTTGGAGAGGGGTGTTACACATTCTTCCTTTGGAAAACGTGTTACAGGCGTGGGAGGGGTAGCCTCCCAGAGCCTCTGGAAATGTTTTGAAGGGCACAGATGGTGCCCTCCTTGCATAATTCAGTCTACACTGGTTCAGGGACCCGCAGTCCCTGCTGTGGTACAAAACTGGACAAAGGAAAGGGGAATGACCACTCCCCTGTCTTTCACCACCCCAGGGGTGGTGCCCAGAGCTCCTCCAGAGTGTCCCTGGGTTTTGCCATCTTGGATACCAAGGTGGTGGGGCACTCTGGGAGCATCTGAGTGGTCAGTTCCTGATAGGTGCTTACCTGGTTAGGGCTTTCAGAGCTATTTACGGTATCTCCTCTGGGTGTTGCTACAGAGTTTGATTGCAAGACTCCTGCAGGAATCCTCTGCATCCTTTACTTCATCTTCTACCAATGGAACCGCAGCTGAACCCTCCAGGACTCTACAAACTGCAACAAAGAAGCAAAGACAGCTCCTGCCAGCAACTGCTACAGTTTCCAGGTCATGCATCCTCTGAGAACTGCCTGTCTTCAGCCTGCACCAGAAGAACCAAAGAAATCTCCTGTGGAATGACAGAGTCACTTCCCCGCTTCAGGAAGCACCTCTCTGCAGCGACGACCGGTGGCGTGGGTCCCCTTTCCAGATGATTAGCGTGAACCCAGCAACACGGGTGGTGGACTAAAGTGACTACTACAGTCCCAAGGACCAGATGTCCAACTTTGGTGGAAGTATGAGCTTGCCTTCCCATGCAAGACAGTACCCCCGTACACCGCATGACTTGCAGGTGCCAAAGCTTATGTGCGACCTTCCAAGACATTTTTCATGCACAGCACAGCTGAGGCCCCCAGCACTCCATCTTGCGACACACAGCTTCCTGAGTGGTTCACCTTCTTTGTCCCCGTGCTGTAGGACTTCTGTGCACGCTGCCTGGTCTTCTGAAGGCTCTCTGAGTTGCTGAGAGCCCCCTCTGTCTCCCCCTCCTGGATAGAGGCCACCAGGACCCTCCTGGTCCCGGGCAGAGCCATTTTCCGCTAACCTTGAGCTTTGCGTGTGCCAAGGCTTGTTGGTGGAATCCAGAAACGCAAACCAGACTGCAATCATCCTTCCAGCGTGGGGCATCTTCTGCACCAACCAAAAACCTGCATCTCTCTTCTTGGGTGCATAACTGACTTTGTCTTCTCACCGGTGGTTCTTCTTTTGCACCTTCATCCAGGTTAGCAGGGGCTCCTGTTCTCCCTGGACTCTTCAGTGCTTCTTGGAGTTGGTCCCCTTTTTCCACAGGTCTCCAGGTCCAGGAATTCATTGTTGATATCTTGCGGTCTCTTCTTGTTCTTGCATAATCTTCTATCATGACTTCTTGTGTGTTTCAGGAAACTTACTGTGATTTACTCCTGTTTTCCTGGGCTCTGGGTTAGGGTCTATTACTTACCTTTGGTGTTTTCTTTAGTATATGGTTTGCATTCCTCCCAGGCCCATTGCAACCTATTGTGATTTTCACTATTTGCACTGTTTTCTGACTGTGTACTGTTTTTGGATACTAGTGTATATATTGTGTATATTACTTGCTCCCTAAGGGAGTAAAGTCTATAAGGTATTTTTGGCATTTGTGTCACCAAAATAAAGTACCTTTATTTTTGTAACACTGAGTATTTTTTTTCATGTGTGTGAGTACTGTGTGACTAAAGTGGTATTGCAAAAGGTTTGCATGTCTCCTAGTTCAGCTTTGGCTGCTCAGCTACAGCTACCTCTAGACAGCCTAGCTGATAGACATTGACTACATTTCACTAATAAGGGACAACTGGACCTGGTATAAGGTGTAAGTACCTTTGGTACCCACTACAAACCAGGCCAGCCTCCTACAACTGTGAGATGGGGCATAAATGCCTCAGGGTTGCTAATTTTAAAAGAATGTCATTTTTCTCAAGGTGGCTTGCACGTTATACTCCTCATAGATTGCACACAGTGCCTAAGTCCTACCTTGATCAATGGTTTTGATGTCAAGCCAGATGTAGTGGGAATTGGTTACACATTTTTCACATGCCCTGCACTCTCATCTCTGGAGCAAAGTTTTTGTGAACTAAGTAAATGTTCTAATATATGATTCTCCCCAATCCATTCTAGCTAGATTTGGCTCATCACAGGGTATGAGCAGGCTTAATAAACATGATCAGTACTTTATGTTGATAGGAACTGCGGTAGTCCCTTGAGCTTTGTGACCTCTACACTTATTACCAGGCTTTTCTTCCTTTTAGGGAATTAAAGTCTCAGTCTACTTACCCCCACCTACAAACACTGGCACACTCTGATGCACCTTTGTATGGAACCATGTAATGCCCCTTTTAATTCGTTTTTAGAACACCCTTTGCACTTCATCTCTGGTTATTTATTTCTCAATGAATTCATTCGAAGTAATGGGTGTATACTTTGCCGACTGTAGGATGAACTATTCTTCAAGAGTGTAAGAGATCTGTAGCCCTTGGGTTGTAATAGTATAATTGTCTAATGTCTTTATTTATGATATAGTTCCAGAACACTTTAATGTACCGGCTGTGTTACATTCTTTTTGAAGGCGAGGTTTATGTTCTGGAGGTGCTATAAATACTGTTTGCTGTAATTCTTCCGTTGTCTCACTTACTGTGATCGGCACTACCCCTATTTGTTATTTTGTCTTTTTGTATCCTGCTCAATACAAATAAAAAAAAATAGTAACATTTGATGTCACTAATGCAGATGGATCAGGTGGAGCTTTTACAGAAATCTAATACTCCAATGCTCAGAGTTTGTGTGTCTGTTGCCTAGTTTCGAGGACCACTGGATGCAATGAAACTTTGCAGTAATATGTATTTCTTGGAGAAGACACACCCAGTGAAAATAATATTTACTTGCTTAAAGCTTGCAGTACAGGATAGTTACAGAATGAATCCATATTTATGGAATAAAATATGTAATTTCAGTTTACACAATTTTGCAGAAACATAGCCATCCTTGGAAGTCTAAGCACCCGAGCATTGTTCAGTCGATGTTCTGAGAAAACAAGTCAGTCATGTAGGTGTGATTTCCCTCACCAGTTAAAACATGGACAAGAAAACCCTAAAGGAGATGAGGGCATTAGCTGTACTAAGAATAGGTATTTAGGGGGCCCAGTTTGCTACAGACACTCCCCTCTGGTATCTCTGTGGTAAGATGCTAAGCCTGCTGAGAATCATGCCAGCCACACTCCTTGGGCAGTAATTGGATCTCTCTTCTCCAGGATTTTCTTACTTAAATATAGTGGTGACTGGGAAGAAGTACTGCATGGTAAATGATTAGATTTCAAACAATTGGCATTTTTCAGAACAAAATAAAGTTATTGAATACATTTAAATATTTGGTATTGAATTAAAGTAAACTTGGCATACCTTGTCATTTTTCTCCGTATTGGTATTTTGTCCTTCTGCCATGCCTCTATCTTGAATATCAAGGCATTTGTGGTGAATCAGAGATTTTTTAAACAGCTCACCCGCCTCCATTTTCTAAAAAAACAGAAAGGTTAAAAGACTGAGAGGACTGGGTAAAGTTTACAGATTCCAGTTGGATTCTATCTCAAAATGTGTGCACAATTTGATGTTTTCAGACAATGTTGCATGTCGTGGTCAATACATCAGAATTGTCGCTGACCTACTTCGCATTAATATCAATGGCTCGGAATGTAGGGCCTGGCCCAATGCTAAGGGTATAATGTACTCCTGCACACCAAGCTCAACTCAAGTTATGTCTTATTGGTATCTAATGAAGATAATGTCCATATGGGTAATATTTCCAACATTTTAGCTGTCAGAATCCCATCTGTCAAGCAAACACATGATAAAATAGTATGGGGATCTGAGAGTGGATATGAGATTAATTCATTCAATAATTAGTCTGAGGATAATAGTTCTCTGAAAAGCCATTTGCATGTAAATACATAACAAAATTATAATAAAAGTATGCCAATGGCAGTAAGTTGCGAGCCAAAGTGGAGGTAGCACAGTGAAAAGTGATTGTTTGCCGTACTGTAAATAAACCATTGATAAATAGATAACAATGCCTGAGAGGCTAGCTGTTCTATGGGAATGATGTTAAAAGGTGTTCCTTCTATCAAAAGTAATCAGTTTCTTAGTTAACCGCTAGATTTGTTTGAATTAATTTTAACAGTGGAGGCTCCTCTGTTTTGGTGCGGAGCGTCGCCCCCCACCAGCAGCAGTAGCTACAAAGCCTTTACCAGAAAACAATCATAAACTTCTTTATGATTGTTTTCTGGTAAAGGGGGCGGGGCCATGAGGTGAAGAGTAGCAAGGGGGAGTGATCAGCACTCCCCCTCACTGCACATGTATGTTTAGTCAGCCATCTCGGGCCAGCCAAACACACATGCGCTGTAGGCTCTCTCAAACCCAGCAACACAGATGGCGGGCTTGAGAGAGCTTGCACAGGCTTCCAGTCTGCCTGGGTGCGCCTTGGCAGGGCACTCCCAACCCATCCTGACGCTGCCCTGAGCACTATCAGGATTGGCGCAGGGCAGGTTCGGAGCCTGTGCCTGCAGCATCTGGCGACAGAGAGGAGCGGCACAGCAGCAGTGAAAGGTAAGTGCTTTATTTTTTTATTACAATAAATAATTATTTATTCCAAAGCCCCCTCCTGAGCCGCCCCACCCCTTAAACGCCATGCGAGCCCCTACTGAATTTTAACCCAGACTATTCCCCAACTTAATAACCTTGTGTTAGAAATTGTGTTACTGGTTGGTTGGGGTATGAGCCCTGGTCAAGCAGCAGCCGCAATCCTAGTCAGAGTAACGTCCAGAAATCCCTAAATTAATCTGGGCTCTCCCTGTGGAAGTTTGGCACAGAGTAGTCAGGCTTAATTTAGAGGCTGAATCAAAAGTATTTGTGCAACACTTCAAACACTAAAACAGTGAAAAACACCAAAAAAAGAGATTCAACCCCAAGTTCGAAAAACAGATCTGACTTTAATAAATAAAACAAGAATACTATGACAAAAATGCAGTAAATAGGAGATATTACATTTCAGAGTTTTTAAATAAAATAGCGGCAAAAAGTATTCTGTGTTATTCTGGACGTACTGGAGCAGGATAGTCACAAGCTCAGTCCAACTGCGATGGAATATGGGCCGGCTACAGGGACACAGTTAGGCCATCTGAACTGAAGTACCTTAAATCCTAGGTTACGGAGAGTTGCGTTGGATCCACGTCAAAGATGTGTTGCTCAGCATAGTCGATAGATCGGTTCCATGATGCAGCAAAGCTACAGTGCGAGATTGTGTTTCATCAATGTCGAGTATCATGTCAATGGTCTTGCTATGCAAAGGCTGGTATCGAAGATGTGGGGTGCAGCCAGGGCAATTAATCGATTCCAATGAGCTGTAATGCTGCAATACAGAGTTTTGGTATCATCGTTGAGAATGCCATCAACAATAGATGGAAGGAGCTTTTGCTGGGAAATATCTTGCACAGCTGCAATTCTGAAGGATATGCATCAGTCCTTAAGTACGGTATAAAGCAGTGATGCTTGTCTTTGCAGCGAGTCTAGTATATGCAGTGGTATCGATATGTCGGTTCTGCTCTGGATTGCGCCGTGGAGTAGAGGGTGTGTTGGTTCCAATGAGTCCCAGGATGCTTGTTCCCCGTCTGAGGAGGATCTAGCTTTGCAGTGTGGGCTGGACTGTTCCCAACACTGATTTGCATATGGCTGGGTCAAAATGGTGGGCAAAAAAAACAACTGATTAAACCCAGATATTTGTGACTGAGAGTGAATATTTGCATTGTTCAGCATTCCAAGGGTTCAGGACTGGGATGGCACCACTTGGGAGGGTAGACTCACAGATGTCGGAATCTATGTGCAGGAGTGTTGGAGTTCCTGAGACTTTATGATAAAGGGGGCCAGCCAACTAGCCCTTGGGGTCACTCTGGGTTCATGAGAGATGCATGTGCAGTCCTTGTACTACAGGCAGGAGGGCAGCAGGGTATCACAGCAAGGCAGAAGTTCAGCAAAGCAGCAGTCCAGCAGAGGGACTGTCCTTTATCAGCCCAGCAGTCCTTATTCCAGTTAGACTATCTACATGTCCAAAAGTATACTTAAGTTGTGATGTCTGAGGTCCAGTATTTATACTTAGGGGTGCCTTTGAAGTGGGGGAGACTTCAAAGACGTGCCTTTGAAGTGCACAGATCTCTTCCCTTACCTGTCCTGCAGGGTGTTATGCAGCCCTTTGAGTGGAGACAGGGGACAGCCTACTCATGTGTAAGTGTGACTGGGTCCAGCTCCTCCCTCCATTCCTCTCTGTGATGGCCCATTGAAACATACCTAAATGTCTGTTGTGTTTGGCTGTCTGCCAACTGTGAGAAGCTGACCTGGTTTGTAGTGGGTACGAGAGGTACTTACACCTTATACCAGGTCCAGTGATGCACCTTAGTGAAATGTAGGCAGTGTCTAGCAGCTTAGGCTGTCTAGAGGTAGCTGTAGCAGAGCAACCAAGGCTGAACTAGGAGACATACAAAGCTCTTGCAATACCACTCACACAGTACTTATACACAAGAAAGACAAATACTCAGTGTTACCAAAAATATTAAATTTAGTGACACAAGGCCAAAAATGGCTTAGAGGCAATACTCCTACTGGAGGTAAGTACTATACACAATATATACACTAGTAAGCAAAATCAGGTAAGCACACAGTAAGAAAATAGTACAAACAGTGAAAAACACAATTGGTTGCTTTAGGCCTAGGGGCAACACAAACCATATACTAAAATAGTGGAATGCGAATGTCAAATTCCCCCCAGGCAAGTGTAGTGTGTAGAGGGGCGCTGGGAGTGTAAGAAAACACCAAAGGTAAGTAAAATACTCCAACCCAGTGCCCAGGAAAACAGGAATAAAGTACAGTAAGTTTTCTCAGAACACACTAGAAGTTGTGATAAAGGATTTTGCAAAGACCAAGCAAGACTAGAAGAACCCAACAATGGATTCCTTCACCTGAAGAACTGTGGAGAGAGAAGACCAAGTCCAGAAGTCGATGAAGAGTCCAGGAAGAACAGGAGCCCCTACAAACCTGGATGAAGGTGCAAAAGTGTAATCTCTGGTTAAAAGAAAAGTACAGAAATGCACCAAAGAAGACCGCTGCGGGTTCCTGATTGGTGCAAGAGATGTCCTGTGTCGAATTGTTGGATGCAGGCTGCTTTCATTGTTGGATTCTGCCAACACGCCTTCGTTCATGCCAGAACGCGTTCTGCATCAAAGAGGCGCTGTCTGTGCCCAGGAGGGACCTGGGGGTCTCATCTTGGACTGAGGAGACAGAGGGGGCTCTCAGCACTTCAGAGAGCCCTCAGAAGCAAAGACAGCACCCACGGAGTCCCAGAACATGGGGACAAAGGAGTTGCAAAGTGGGGTCGTTGCAGCACTACACAAAGGGATCCCACGCCGCCGGAGAACAACTCAGGGAGCTAAGCGGCGCAGGATAGAGAGCTGGGGACCTGTGCTATGCTGTGCATGAAGGACTTTTGGAAGAAGTAAACAGAAGCCCAAGGAGCTGCAGAGGACCCGATGCACAGGAGTACTGTCTGGCACAGGGTAGCAAGCCCTTACCTCAACCAAATTTGGACAGTCAGGATCACTTCGGTCCACCACCTATGTTCCAGGGATCACCCTCGTCGACAGGAGAGGAGTCCAAGAGTACCGGTCGTCGTTGCAGAGAGGTGCCTGCTGAAGCAGGGAAGTGCCTCTGTCACTCCACGGGAGATTCCTTTGGGTCTTCTGGTGCAGAATGAAGATAGGCAGTCCTCAGAGCGTGCATAACCTAGAAACTGTTGCAGTTGCTGGCTAGAGTTGAAGTTGCAGGTCACCGTAGCCCTCCTGGATACTTTGCTGCAGTTACAGCAGTTCCTGGAGCAGTCTGCAGTTGATCCGACGGTCAGAAGCTGAAGCTGAGGATGCAGAGAAGTTCTGGTGGAGTCTTGAAAATAGAATCTGAGGAAACCCCCAGAGGAGAGACCCTAAATATCCCTGAGAAGGGGATTGGCTACCTAACCAGGTATCCACCTATCAGGAGTGGTCTCTGGCGTCACCTGCTGGCACTGGCCACTGAGATGCTCCCAGAGGGTCCCCACACCTTGGAATCCAAGATGGCTAATGCCAGAGACACTCTGGAGGAGCTCTGGGCTCCACCCCTGGGGTGGTGAAGGACAGGGGAGTGGTCACTCCCCTTTCCTTTGTCCAGTCTAGTGCCAGAGCAGGGACTGGGGGTCCCTGAACAGGTGTAGACTGGATTATGCAAGGAGGGCACTGTTTGTGCCCTTCAAAGCATTTCCAGAGGCTCTGGGAGGATACCCCTTTCCTAAAGAAAATGCATTGTTCTGCCTTCCTGGGATTGAGCCGCTCAATCTCCATGAGGGCAGAAACCTGTCTTTGAGGTGGCAGCAGCTGGGGCTGCAATGGAATCCTCAGAGAGCTGGTTTGGCAGTACCGGGGTCCATAGTGGAGCCCTCAGGATGTATTAAATTGCCGCCCCAATACCAGATTTGGATTGAGGGTTCAATTTCACCTCACATTGCCATATTCGGAGTTACCATTGTGAATCTACATATATGTATTGAGATACATGTAGTGCACGCTTATAATGGTGTCCCCGCACTCACAAAGTCCGGGAAATGGGTCCTGGACAATGTGGGGGCACATTTGCAAGTGCAAGGGTGCCCTCACACACAGTAACTTTGCACCTAGCCTTCAGAAACTGAAGGTTAGACATATAGGTGACTTATAAGTTACCTAGTGCAGGGAAAATGGCTGTGAAATAGTATGTGCACTAAGGTATATTAGTGCATCGTCCACATAAAGGGAGATGATTTAATGTTCGCCTCCGTCCCCCAGTGTGGAGCTGCGTTACGCAGCCTTGCTGCAAGTGGCTCGATTGCCAGTGCAAATAGGAGTGGCGACAGGGAGCAACCCTGTCTGGTGCCTCTACCTATTGCTAACTCCTCAGATATGATCTCGCCAGTCTTAACTCTTGCTTTTGGGTCTGCATATAGAGTTGATATCCAGCGCATGAATGTGTTGCTGAATCCCATGTGTTTCAGTGCCTCCATCAGGAATGGCCAACCTAAAGTGTTGAATGCCTTTTCTACATCCAGAGAGACCGCTACACGTGCATGGTCTGATTCTGGGGTCTCAGCTATAATCCTCAAAAGGCCTCTAATGTTAATGAAGGTGCTGCGGCCAGGTATGAAACCAGACTGATCTGGGTGAACCAGGATTGGCATCAATGGGAAGAGGCGATTCGCCAGCACCTTCCCTAGCAATTTGCTGTCTGAGTTCAGCAGTGACAGGGGGCGGTAGGAACGAACGTCCAGGGGATCACGGCCTTTTTTGTGAAGGACCACTATTATTGCTTGGCGCTGTGACTCTGAGAGGTCAACCCAGTTTATATGCCTCCATTAGCATTTCCAGGTAAGGTGTGAGCGTCTGCGCCGAGAAAGTTTGATAGTACTCAGCTGGTAATCCGTCCCCCCAGGGGCTTTATTATGGGCTAATTGTCGCAAGCCTTGCTGGATCTCATCCATTTCTATGGGTTTCTCCAATTGGAGTAACTGTGACTCAGTCAGGCGAGTTAGCTGAGATGCCTGGAAGAATTCCCTTATCTGCTCCAAGGGCGGAGGGGTCAAGCTTTGTACAAAGTGCCATAGTATTGTCAAGAAGCCTCATTTATATCTAACTCTGTGTTAACTATGACTCCTGTGTCTAGGTGGATGGCGCTTATGGGGGTATGTTGTTGTTCGCCTTTCACTAGCCATGCCAAAAGCCTGCTAGAGCGGTCTCCCTTGGCATGCAACCGAGCTGCGTGATGTCGATAGTAAAATTTTCTTAAACACGCATCAGCCTCGGCCTATTGTTTTTTTAGTTCAGCTGCACCGCCCTGGTCTCCCTCATCCGACGCCGCCCTACAGTCCGCCCGCGCAGCTTCTCCTCAATATCATGATGTAGTTCTAGAGTTATTGTGCAACTAACCCCCCCCCCCCCGGCCTCCGCCATGCTCATGCCCTTTACCACCACCTTGTGTCCGTCCCACTCAACCGCCCGCAATGAGGCTGACTGGGTATTTATTTTAAAGTATGAGTCTATGCTGTCCACCAATTCCACCCGAAAGGGGGGATCATGCAATAGGATAAGTTGCAAGCGCCAGGTGGGAATGCGTGTGATCGACTTGCCCCATCTTACAGCGGTAACCAGGGGGCAATGATCCATCAAAGTATTAGCCAGATATGATGCGCTATACAGGAGATACAGCAATAAGTCTATCTGAGTGTGAAGGTGGTGTACCGGGGAGTAAAAGGGGTATTCTCTTTCCATGGCATGTAAGCCCCTCCAAACGTCATGAAGTCTCCTCTCTAGCATCCAGGTCCATAGCGCCTAAGAGTGTCTCCTGCTATGAGTGCCTTCGAGCGGGGGTGGGATGTATCCATGGTTACGTCTGGCACACTATTGAAATCCCCTCCTCAAATACTGGGCATTGACGGGTCCTGTGACAGTAGCGCAGAAGTGGACAGCAGGAAATCTCCCTGCTTAGTGCTTACCCGTTATAGCCAGCTGTTTACCATCTAGTTCCCCTGTTAAGTGGACATATCTACCGTCCGCATCTATTTGTGTGTGCTTAACCGTGTAGGGAACTCCGGGGCTGATCACCCCCCTCACATATGCAGATGTTTTAGTGCCATATATCGATCCCGACCACCTCCTGCCAATATTGCCCAGTTCGTGAGCCATGAGGTGGGTCTCTTGAAGTATAGCTATATGTATTTTATGGCGTTTAAGGTAAGCGTATACTCTGCGGCTTTTAGGGATATTAGCCATACCCCTCACATTCCAAGTTAAAATATTATATGTTCCCATGGTTTTCTGATTGTAGTGTGTTGCAGCGCCCTCCACCCAGACAGGAGTCTGCTGCACTTCGGGAACCATGCTCCCGCCCCGCCCCCCCACCCCACGAGAGTGAAAGAAATGGCGTATGAAGAAGAGATAGAGATGTAATAAAACTTACAGTAATTAAAACAACATTAAACTGTGCAGCACAACCGGTACCAACAGAGGCACTAGTCCAATCGAGTTCCATTCGGTAAACCATATGGTGCAGGGGGCGCAGCTGGAATAGGGTACGGGTCGGCTCTTGCCCTCGGCCCATACGGATGATCTTGCTTCCCTTGCAGTCTCGGATGTTCAACCTTTCAGGCGTCTTCCTCCCAGTAAAGTAAGAGCTGATGCGGTAGCCAGTTCCGACCTCATCCCGGCCAGGGGGGAATATGCATGCTTGGGTCGCGAGCCCTGGGTGGCCCGGACAGGAGGGACTCCATGCAGGTCATGAGTGTCTTATGATGTACCTTTATGTTACGAAGAGCTCAGATCTTCAATTCGCCCCAGCTTACGTGCATTGTCTCAGATATCATCGGCTGTGCTTTGTGTAAGATCAGGACCAAATATAAGAGGCAATGAAGGGAGACTAGGTTGGCTCTGTGGTGAGCCCGAATCTGTGGTTCTGATTTTGCTTCTGAGCAGTGTTTGCACGGTTGCAAACATGTTGGCCTCCTTTAAGGCTTGTGCCTGTTCGTCCGCCGCCTGTGACTTGGTCGGGCATGCCTTGACCACAGTGCCCGTTTTTTTCTTCTTCCGAGGGCGCTGGGTGAGCCAGTCCCCATGTCCATCACTCTCCCCTACTTTGTCCACCAGGCCTTTAGCATGTAGCCACGACCATGCATCCTCCGATGTCGGGAAAATGAGGGTTCAGTCGCCATCCACCACTCGCAATCGGGCCGGATACAAGAGGGAGTAAGTAATGTGTTTATCTCGTAGCACTTGCTTCCCTTTGGCGAAAGTGGCGCGTTTGCGCTGGACTTCCACTGTATAATCTGGATAAGCCGTGACCACTGTGTTCTCCATACGGACAGGGCCCAGAGTCCGAAAGCCTTGTAGGATCTAATCCCTACAACGATAGTTTAGGAATCTTTCAATCAGCAGTCGGTGAGGAGCACCGGGGTGAGGTGGCCCACCTGGGATCCGGTAGGCTCGCTCCACCAGTAGCAGAGGCGATACATTCTGTAGCAACACAGTGTCCTTCAGCCAGCTCTCCAAGAAGAGTTCCGCGTTGGGGAGCTCCGTATGTTCCAGAATACCTAAGAATCTGACATTGTTTCGGCGTGAACGTCCCTCTGCGTCCCTCTGCGTCGTTCCATTATTATGGAGCATCACGGCGCTCTCCGCCCCCAGCAAAGATTCCAGCCGGCCCCTCCGCCCCCCCCCGCCACCCTGGGACGGGCTCAAGGCCCTGCGTCCCCCACGGCCACTCCCGGCAGACAACTATCACGGGGTGCCCGCGGCACGACTCACCCGCAAGGCCGCCCCCCCACCCCTCCGCTAGGTCGGGCGGCCCAGCCTGGAACCTCCACAAGGGCTCTGCCGCGCCGATGTGCGACAGCCGCTTCCGTCACTCTCAAGCCCCTCCCGGCTCGAGTCGCACACTGGCAGCAATCTGTTGTCTCCTTCTTCTCCTCTGCTCCTTTTTTTTTCCTTTATCTTCTTCTGCGCCAGTGCGCCGGGGTGTCGTAGTTGTTATAGCGGCAGGATACTGCGGCCACGGATAGAAGGCCGCACTGCCCACTCTCCGCTCATGGCCCCAGCCAGGGCCCAGTCACCTCCGCTGAGGCTGTTCGCCCGTCTTGGGTGATATTCTGGCAGCCTAAAAGGACGCCGAAAAGCTCCGCGATGTCGAGGCTGACGCCCGGAGACCTCGGGAACAGAGAATTTCTCAAATTATTGGTGGGCCGCGAGCGGAGCTCTAACTAAGCGTCCTCTCTGGCTGCCATCTTGGCCACGCCCCCCAGAGACACCAGACTTTAAGCGTTTATGTCTTCTAAATTGGAAATAATAGATATAAAATGTAATAAGGTAATTCCAATGTTATCATGGGGAAGAGATAGGCCTCGTAGTAGTGAAAAACGCATGTGAGAGTTTCGGACTACCAAGACACGTAAAACGTAAAGGTACATGTTCTTTCTTTTAAATACATTACACCATGCCCTCTGGACTGTCCTGGGCCTACACTAGGGGTGACATATATGTATAAAAAGGAAGGTTTGAGCCTCGCAAGAGGTTTATTTTGCCAGGTTTACATGACAATGTAAAACTGCACACACAGGCTCTGAAATGGAAGGCCTGAGACAAGGTTAGTGGTCTACTTAAGTGGGTGGCACAATCAGTGCTGCAGGTCCACTAGTAGCATTTAGTATACATATGCCCTGGGCATATGTAGTGCACTTTGCTAGAGAACTATAAATAAATTGAGTGTGCCATTTTGGTATAAGCCAATGTTACCATGTTTGAAGGAGAGAACACATGCACTATAGCAGTGTGTAGCAATGGTAATATGCACAGATTCAAAATACCAACAAAAACATGGTCAGAAAAAGTGGAGGAAAATGGCATACAATTTGGGGGTGGCCCTGCAGAAAGGGCTATTTCCTACACCTTGCATATGAAAGGTAGATTTTCTAATGTATATAGGGTGTATAATATAAAATCCACGGAGATAATCAAATGTCTTAATCTGTCAACTAGGGCTGTCACAACTCTCAACAAAGGTGTTACAGGTGAAAATGAGAGATAACTGAATTTGACATATGTAAGCGGTGCTGTGCTGATGAATAGAAGGCTTTGAATAAATCCATAGAAAAGGTTTTGAGGGACATCTGTTGTGTAGGAAAAGTACCCCGAATCAGTGTGGATGTGTAAACCTCCCTAATTGCCCCAGCTGCATGGATATCGTAAACCTAGATAAAGATGTTAAGTTATTGGCTCATAAGTATCATGCAGGTGTGCTATAATCTAGGCCTTTTGCCATGGTGATCTTGTCTGTTTGTACCGGGAGGGATGCACCAAGTGCTCTTCTTGGGAAGGGCTAACGCCCTTACCTGGATGTTAAGTAACATGAGTACAGTGGTAGCAGCATACTCCATTTGAGTTCCATATTAATCAGTGATGAGAACAAGTCCTTTAATCTGTGTTGCTTGATAGGGGCCTACTGGTACATAGGAAACAGCCTTTAACACTCAGCCCTTTGCCACAGTGGTGGCCGGACCGCTGCCAATATGACGGTCCCACATCCACAATTACGACTGTGGCGGTTGCGCCATGGTCAGACCGCTAGCACCTCCACTTCTCCTCCATTGGATGGGCTGCCGTTGCAAGCAGCGCTGCCCTGGGGATTACGAGTCCCCTTCTCTGCCAGCTTTTACATGGTGGTAGCACTGCCATGTAAAGGCTGGTGGACGCGGGTTGCAGGCGCCCCATGGGGGCCTCTGCAGTGCCCATGCACTTGGCACGGGCAGTGCAAGGTCCCCCATTGCCAGCTCTGTCGCACTTTTCACTGACTACATTGCACACAGTGAAAAGCGCGTCAGGTGCTGGTGCACCCTTCGCACCACAATAATGCCGCTGACTTATGAGTTGCTGTCAATGTTGTGGGCTGTTTCCCGCTAGGCCAGCAGGCGGAAACTCTGTTTCTACCTGCTAACCCAGTGGGAAACTCATAATAGGGGCCACAGGAAGGGGACAGCACTGGTGGTAACACTACCCCAGGAGTTTGGTGGGCGGCCTTTTCCACCCGCCAAACTCATAATTAGGGCCTCAGTCTTTACCAATTATGTTTACACATATCAATTGTGAGGCTGAATTTAGAGTTTACAAGAGGGTAGAAGTAAGGGGTTGTAAGGGTCATTTTAGGGTTTGCTGTAATTCTTCCGTTGTCTCACTTACTGTGATTGGCACTACACCTATTTGATAGACTGTAGTTTTCTTTTGTCTTTTTGTATCCTGCTCAATACAAATAAATAATAGTAACATTTGATGTCACTAATGCAGCTGGATACGGTGGAGCTTTTACAGAAATCTGATCGATTATGATGCGGCAAGGCTACAGTGCGAGGTTGTGTTTTGTTAATGCCGAGGATCCTGTCAATGGTCTTGCAATGTAAAGGCTGGTATTGAGGATGTGGGGTGCAGCCAAGGCAATGCATCGATTCCAATGAGCTGTAATGCTGCAATACAGAGTTTTGGCATCATCGTTGAGAATGCAATCAACAATAGATGCAAGGAGCTTGTGCAGGGAAATATCTTGCACAGCTGCAATTCTGAAGGATATGCATCAGTCCTTAAGTACGGAATAAAGCAGTGATGCTTGTCTTTGCCGCAAGCCCAGTCTATGCAGTGGTATTGATACGTCGGTTCTGCTCTGGATTGCGCTGTGGAGTAGAGGGTGTGTTGATTCCAATGAGTCACAGGATGCTTGTTCCCAGGAGGACCTGGCTGTGCCGTTTGGGCTGGACTGTTCCCATGGGGAGCAGGGTCAAGACTGATTTGCATATGGCTTGGTCGAAACTGAGGTGGGGTGGCGGGCAAAAAAAAACAATTGATTAAACCCAGATATTTGTGCCTAAGAGTGAATATTTGCATAGTTCAGCATTCCAAGGGTCCAGAACTGGGGTGGTACCACTTGGGAGGATAGACTCACAGGTGTCAGAATCTGTGAGCCGGAGTGTTGGAAATCTGTAATGTCCCTTCATGACAAGGAGGCCAGTCAACTAGCCCTTGGAGTCACTCTGGGTTCATGAGAGATGCAGGTTCAGTCCTTCTCCTACAGGAAAGAGGGCAGCAAGGTAGCACAGCAAGGCAGAAGTTCAGCAAAGCAGCAGTCCAGAACAGGGGCCGTCCTTTATCAGCACAGCAGTCCTTATTCCAGTTAGACAATCTACAAGTCCAAAAGTATACTTAAGTGGTGATGTCTGAGGTCCAGTACTTATACTTAGCCTTTGAAGTGGGGGAGACTTCAAGTACGTGCCTTTGAAATGCACAGATCTCTTCCCTTACCTGCCCTGGCTCCAGACTAACTGCAGGGTGTTATGCTGCCCTTTCAGCGGAGACAGGGAACAGCCTACTCATGAGTAAGTGCAATTGGGTCCAGCTCCTCCCTCCATTCCTCTCTGTGATGGCTCATTGAAACTTACCTAAACGTCTGTTGTGTGTGGCTGTCTGCCAACTGTGGGAAGCTGGCCTGGTTTGTAGTGGGTATGAGAGGTACTTACACCTTATACCAGGTCCAGTGATGCACCTTAGTGAAATGTAGGCAGTGTCTAGTAGCTTAGGCTGTCTAGAGGTAGCTGTAGCAGAGCAGCCAAGGCTAAACTAGGGGACATACAAATCTCTTGCAATACCACTATAGTCTCACACTACTTATACACAAGAAAGACAAATACTCTGTGTTACCAAAAATATTAAATTTAGTGACACAAGGCCAAAAATGGCTTAGAGGCAATACTCCTGCTGTAGGTAAGTATTATACACAATATATACACTAGTAACCAAAATCAGGAAAGTACACAGTAAGAAAATAGTGCAAACAGTGAAAAACACAGTAGGTTGCAATAGGCCTATGGGCAACACAAACCATATATTAAAATAGTGGAATGCAAATGTCGAATTCCCCCCTAGGCAAGTGTAGTGTGTAGGGGGTTGCTGGGAGTGTAAGAAAACACCAAAGGTAAGTAAAATACCCCACCCAGAGCCCAGGAAAACAGGAGTAAAGTATGGCAAGTTTCCTCAGAACACACTAGAAGTCGTGATAAAGGATTTTGCAAAGGCCACTCAAGACTGTAAGAAACCAACAATGGAGTCCTTGAGCAGAAGACCTGTGGAGAGAGGAGACCAAGTCCAGAAGTCGATGAAAAGTCCGGGAAGAAAAGGAGATCCTACAGACCTGGATGAAGGTGAAAAAGTGGAGTCTCTGGTTAAAAGAAAAGTACAGAAATGCACCAAAGAAGACAGCTGTGGGTTCCTGCTTGGTGCAAGAGATGTCCTGTGTCGACTCATTGGATGCAGGCTGCTTTCGTAGTTGGAATCTGCCAACACGCCTTGGTTCACGCAAGAATGTGTTTTGCATCAAAGATGCGCTGCCCGGGCCCAGGAGGGACCTGGTGTACTGCCATTTGATGGAGTTTGTTTTGACCAATTACTTTGTGTTTCACCACTGCGCATATTAGTTGCTCAATGTTCACCAGTAGCACATGGTATGTTTTGTTCAGTTTAGCCGCCTATGGGCTTTGACATTGCATTAGTCATTACATTCTGTATTCTGCCTATTGGCTTTGACATGGCATTAGCCATTACTTTCTGTATTCAGTTTAGCCGCCTATGGGCTTTGACATTGCATTAGTCATTACATTCTGTATTCTGCCTATTGACTTTGACATGCTATTAGATATTCTGCCTATTGGCTTTGACATGATATCATATATTACATTTTGTATTCAGCTCCGCTGCCTATTGGCTTTGACATGATATCATATATTACATTTTATATTCAGCTCAGCTGCCTATTGGCTTTGACATGATATTATACATTGCATTTTATATTCAGCTCAGCTGCCTATGGGCTTTGACATGATATTAGACATTGCATTTTATATTCAGCTCAGCTGCCTATGGGCTTTGACATGATATTAGACATTGCATTTTGTATTCAGCTTAGATGCTTATTGGCTTTGACATGACACTAGACATTGCATTTGATATTTAGGTTAGCTGCCCATTGCCTTTAACGTGGAGTTAGACATTGCAGTTGACAATCCAAGCTGTATTTTTCCAAGCTGTGTTTTTGCACTAGAGAACCAAGATGTTTTTCTCACAGTAGACTAGACCTGATAAGAGAGGGTACATGGTGTTGTTCTCTCTGCTTGAGCTTGGGAACAGGAGTAGTCTTGGAGACCTGGCCAGTCTCCAAAAGGCTTGCTCAGTTTCCCAGGTCTGAGAGGAGGGGGCACACCTTTGTAACGAATGACACAGGCTGCAGAGATTCAGATTCGAATCTGCCGAACCTCGTGCTGGAGCTTGGCGCCAGCTGCCAGCAATCCCGTGTGGGTAGATGAATCTCTTTCTCGCGGCTGACAGGGGTCATCAGCTTGCAGACCTTAGAAAGATGAAGCTGTAAATAGTTCCCACACGGTGAAGTATTTGTTTTGCTTTGCATTCAATATCTTATAAATATAACCTGCTGTGTATATTGCAAACTGATATATTTTGTTTGATTAACGCGGACTTGAAAGCTACTAATTCGTCATTCATAAATATTGTGGTTGGGGAAGAATTAACAACAATAAAAGTCTTCTTTGACCTCAGAAGTGCATTTCTGTTGTGTTATGTTAGTGCTTAGAAACTAGATAAGAGGAAAGCACTACACCTGGTGGTCTCAAATTGGACTGAGGAGGCAGAGGTGGCTCTTAGCACTCCAGCGAGCCCTCAGAAGACCAGACAGCACCCACGGGAGCCCCAGAACACGGGGACAAAGGAGTTGAAAAGTGCGGTTGTCACAGCACTACACAAAGGGATCCCACGCCACCAGAGAACAACTTAGGGAGCTGAGCGTCGCAGGATAGAGTGCTGGGGACTTGTGCTATGCTGTGCATGAAGGCCTTTTGGAAGAAGTGCACAGAAGCCCAAGCTGCAGAGGACGTGATGTACAGGGGTACTGTCTGGCACGGGGAGGCAAGCCCTTACCTCAACCAAATTTGGACTGCATAACCTGGAAACTGCTGCAGTTGCTGGTTGGAGCTGAAGTTGCAGGTCACAGTCCTGGATACTTTGCTGCAGTTACAGCAGCTCCTGGAGTAGTCTGCTGTTGATCCGATGGTCAAAAGCTGAAGCAGAGGATGCAGAGAAGTCCTGAAAAAAGAATCTGAGGAAACCCCCAGAGGAGAGACCCTAAATAGCCCTGAGAGGGGGATTGGCTACCTTTCCAGGTATCCACCTATCAGGAGGGTTCTCTGACGTCACCTGCTGGAACTGGCCACTCAGATGCTCCCAGAGGGTCCCCACAACTTGGAATCCAAGCTGGCTAATGAAAGGGACACGGACAGGGGAGTGGTCACTTCCCTTTCCTTTGTCCAGTCTCGCGCCAGAGCAGGGACTGGGGTCCCTGCTTCGCTGTAGATTGGATTTGTCAAGGAGGGCACTGTTTGTGCCCTTCAAAGCATTTCCAGAGGCTGGGGGAGGCTACCCCTCCCATGCCTGTTACACCTATTTCCAACGGGAAAGGGTGTAACACCCCTCTCCTAAAGGAAATGCATTGTCCTGCCTTCCTGGGATTGAGCTGCTCAATCTCTAGGAGGGCAGAAACTAGTCTGTGAGGTGGCAGCAGCTAGGGGTTCAGTGAAAACCTCAGAGAGCTGGTTTGGCAGTACTGGGGTCCATGGTGGAGCCCCGAGGACGCATGAAATTGGCCCCCCAATACCAGATTTGGATTGGGGGTTCAATTTCACAATCTTAGACACCTCACATGGCCATACTCGGAGTTACCATTGTGAAGCTACATTTATGTATTTGAGATATATGTAGTGCACGCTTATAATGGTGCCCCCGCACTCACGAGGTTGGGGAAATTGGTCCTGGACAATGTGGAGGCACCTTTGCTAGTGCAAGGGTGCCCTTACACATAGTAACTTTGCACCTAATCTTCAGGAACTGAAGGTTAGACATATAGGTGATTTATAAGCTACCTAGTGCAGTGCAAATGGCTGTGAAATAGTGGGTGCACTATTTCACTCAGGGTGCAGTGGCAGTCCTGAAGAAATGTTTGTATGAGCTCCTTATGGGTGGCAAAAGAAATGCTGCAGCCCATAAGGATCGCCTGGAACCCCAATGCCCTGGGTACCTAGGTATCATATACTAGGGACTTATAAAGGGGGTCCAGTGTGCCAATCTGGATTGGAATATGGAGTCACTAGACAATAGTGACACATTTGTTACACAGAGAGAGCATGAGCATTGGAGTTCTGGTTAGCAGAACTCCAGTGACACAGTAAAGCATCCTGACAACGCAGCAACACATTCTGACATAACTGGGGTCCTGGCTAGCAGGATCGCAGTGAGACAGTAAAAACACACTGACAAATAGGCAGAAATTGGGGTAACATGCCAAGAAAGATGGTACTTTCCTACACCATCCACCCCAGACCAGTTTCTAAAAGTGTCATTTTCAGAATTGCAATTTATAATCCAACTTCACCATACGTTTGGAATTTAAATTGTGATTCCAGAGACACCAGACTTGAAGTGTTTATGTCTTCTAAATTGATTGGAAATAACAGATATAAAATGTAATAAGGTGATTCCAAAGGTATCCTGTGGAAGAGATAGGCCTTGCAGTAGTGAAAAACACATGTGAGAGTTTCGGACTACCAAGACATGTAA
The DNA here is from genome assembly GCF_031143425.1 of Pleurodeles waltl. NCBI lineage: Eukaryota > Metazoa > Chordata > Amphibia > Caudata > Salamandridae > Pleurodeles > Pleurodeles waltl. Next base: position 754,226,872 of record NC_090449.1, on the reverse strand, counting down.
AACGTAAAGGTACATGTTCTCCCTTTTAAATACATTACACCATGCCCTCTGGGCTGTCCAGGGCCTACACTAGGGGTGACATATATGTATAAAAAGGAAGGTTTGAGCCTTGCAAGAGGTTTATTTTGCAAGGTTGACATGACAATGTAAAACTGCACACACAGGCTCTGAAATGGAAGGTCTGAGACAAGGTTAGTTGTCTACTTAAGTGGGTGCAACAATCAGTGCTGCAGGTCAACTAGTAGCATATAGAATACAGGCCCTGGGCATATGTAGTGCACCTTTCTAGGAAACTATAAGTAAATTAAGTATGCCATTTTTGTATAAGCCAATGTTACCATGTTTAAAGGAGAGAACGCATGCACTTTAGCAGTGAGAAGCAATGGTAAAATGCACCGATTCAAAATACCAACAACAACAAGGTCAGAAAAAGTGGAGGAAAAAGGCATAACATTTGGGGGTGGCCCTGCAGAAAGGGTTATTTCCAACACCTTGCATATGAAAAGTCGATTTTCTTGTGTATATGGGCTGTATAATATAAAATCCACGGAGACAATCAAATGTCTTAATCTGACAACTAGGGCTGTCACAACTTTCAACAAAGGTTTTACAGGTGAAAATGAGAGAGAACTGAATTTGACATATGTAAGCAGGTGCTGTGCTGATGAATAGAAGGCTTTGAATAAAACCATAGAAAAGGTTTTGAGGGACATCTGTTGTGTAGGAAAAGTACCCTGAATGAGTGTGGATGTGCAAACCTGCCCTAACTGCCCCAGCTGCCTGGATATCTTAAACCCTGATAAAGATGTTAAGTTATTGGCTAATAAGTATCATACATGTGTGCTATAATCTAGGCCTTTTGCAATGCTGATCTTGTCTGTTTAGACCGGGAGGGATGCACTAAGTGCTCTTCTTGTGAAGTACTAATGCCCTTACCTGGATGTTAAGTAACATGAGCACAGTGGTGGCAGCATACTCCATTAATACAATATTAATCAGTGGTGTGAACAGGTCCTTTAATCTGTGTCGCTTGACAGGGGCCTACTGGTATAAAGGAAACAGCCTTGAACACTCAGCCCCTTGCCATAGTGGTGGCCGGACTGCTGCCAATGTGGCGGTCCGACATCCACAATTACGACCGTGGCGGTTGCGCCACGGTGAGACGGCTAGCACCTCCACGTCTCCTCCACTGAAGGGGCTGCCGTTGCAAGCAGCACTGCCCTGGGGATTACGAGTCCCATTTCTGCCAGCTTTTACATGGCGGTAGCACTGCCACGTAAAGGCTGGTGGAGGTGGGGTGCAGGGGACCCCATGAGGCCCCCTGCAGTGCCCATGCATTTGGTATGGGCATTGCAGGGTCCCCCATGGTAAGCCCCGTCGCACTTTTCACTGGCTACATTGCACACAGTGAAAAATGCGTCAGGTGCTGGTGCACCCTTCACACCGCAACATTGCTGCTGGCTCAATTATGAGTTGCCATCAATGTTGTGGGCTGTTTGGCATTGGGCCAGTAGGCAGAAACTCTGTTTCTGCCTGCTAACCCAGTGGGAAACTCATAATAGGGGCCAGGGGAAGAGGACACCACTGATGGAAATCCAACGGCGGGAGTTTGGCGGACGGCCTTTTCCACCCACCAAGCTCATAATTGTAGCCTCAGTCTTTACAAATTATGTTTACACATATTAATTGTGAGGTGAAATTTAGAGTTTACAAGAGGGTAGTAGTAAAGGGGTGGTAAGGGACATTTTGTGGTTTGGGGTGAATAGTGGTAAAGGGTGGCAAAGGTAATTTTAAGGGTTTAAGGGTAGGTATTGGTAAAGAGTGATAAGAATAATTTCAGGGTTTAGGGGTGGGTAGTGGTATGGTACCAGGGATAATGTTAGGGTTTATGTGTGGGTAAAGGTAAAATGTTGTAAGGGTAATTAAAAAAATAATAAACAATCTGTCTATCTATCTATATATCTATCTATCTATCTGTCTATCTAACTATCTATCTATCTATCTATCTTCACTTAAAAATACAAAGGTACCTTATAGTTAAGAAATAGAATTTTAAAAACCCTTAGAAATTCACTAAAAAAGCAAAGCGTACAGGGATGTTATAGTTAGATTCAGATTTAACAAGCACACAACCATATAAATTCTGCAATTATAGTTAGAGCTATTTCAAGCAACTATAACTTGTGCCCGAAGGTAACTTTAACTCAGGCCCTCTCCATGCATTGCTAATTTTTACCTAAAATAACTGTAACTATAACACCTGAATTTATATGGTTTTGTGCATGTTAGGTCCGCAAGCAAAATATAATGTCCCTGAAAACTTTTTAAAAAAGTATTTGTGTCTAGTTTGTGAATGGAACATTTTGGGTGATCAGTTAACTGTGCAGGGTGAGGGCACGAGTTATAGTTTCCTTATGGCACGAGCTCTAGTTACTTAAAATAACTGTATAATTACTTAAAATAACTGTAACTATAAAACTTGAATTTATATGATTCTCTGTGTGTTAAATCTGAATCTAAATATAACTTACCTTTAATCTCTGTTTTTTTAGATAAAAAGAAATATATATATAAATCTATATCTATATATCTATCTATATATATATATATCCATCTATATATATATATATATATATATATATATATAGATAGATAGATATAGATATTTATATATATATAGATATATAAAACTCACTGGGTGTCACCACTGGGTAGCTAGGTAGTTATTGTTAGTTCAGCGATTCCTCAGGAAAGGACTTGTTTGTATTGCTTATCTTATAACTCTGGCACCCTTTGAAGAATCTTTGAGTGAGGAAACTTTCATAACAGTACTCTTTTTTACCTGGTTTGTGAATGGAAAGTTTTGGGTGATCCGTCAAGCCGGTTGACAAGTATAAAGGCGGTTGTTAAACACAATTTCCCCGTGCTTTTTACATAGGTGTTTGTTAGAAGTGCTTTTGCTAAAACAGGATTATACCAAATTTGGCAGGAGCCTTGATCCTGATTCCCAGATCGTGCCTTTTGTGATTTGTAGTAAATGTGTTTAATCGTTTTTGAGAAGTTAAGATTTAAATACATTGCTATACCTGGACAGTTGGGTCCGAGGGACTCTTGTGAGAATCTTGCAGGAGTGACCTGATTGTTCCATGGAGCTTTTTTCCCTTGGGCCATCTTGCGTCTGACTGCCGCAGAAGCAAGTGCTCTGATTGGCAGCCAGCAACATCAGAAAAATGGTGCTAAAAGTTATTACTTTTTGGGGACTTAGGGCCAGATGTACGAAAAAAGCAATTTGCGACTTGCAAATTGCGAGTCCCTGCGACTCACAATTTGCAAGTCGCAAATTGCTATGCAGTACGGTGTCTCAGACACCGACTGCAACTCGCAATGGGGTCGCAATGACCCACCTCATGAATATTCATGAGGTGGGTCGCAAATTGTGGCCCCATTGCAAGTATAGGCACTCGCTAACATGGAGGCCTGCTGACGTCAGCAGACCTCCATGTTAGCGACCTGCTTTGAAATAAAGCAGGTTTTTTTTTTGAAGTGTAGCCCGTTTTCCCTAAGGGAAAACGAGCTGCACTTAAAAAAAAAAACGAAACCTTTAGTTTCGGTTTTTTTTCAGGGCAGGGAGTGGTCCCTTGGACCACTCCCTGCCCTGAAAAAATATTTTGGGCTCCAGTCACAAACTGGAAGGGGTCCCATGGGGACCCCTTCCAATTTGCGATTGGGTTACCATCCACTTGAAGTGGATGGTAACTGCGATCCCATTTGCGACGGCATATGCGGTCGCAAATGGTATTGCATCCCAATGCGACTCGCAAATAGGAAGGGAACACCCCTTCCTATTTGCGAGTCTGAAATGCATTTTTCGAGTCGGTAACGACTCGCAAAATGCATTTCTGCATTGGGATACGCGTTTTGCGACTCGCAAACGGCAAATTTTGCCGTTTGCGAGTCACAAAACGTTTGCTACATCTGGCCCTTAGTACCATGTCCTGAAGTTAAAAAAAAACATAATATAAGCAAAAATTGGCATGAGCCAGTGGTACTCCTGCATTCTTTAATTATAGGCCCTAGGGAGCCTTTCCCCGAGCCATTAGGCCCCGGGGAGTCTAGCCTTGGGACAGAAAACATGGGAAAAGTAGAGAGGGGAATCACAGCCCCCCTCTCTCTAAGCTATTGAAGGTCCTCAGGAGCCCACTAAGGGGTGAAAATTTACATTGAAGGCCTCAGTGACCCCATCCCCTTGGGCCAATATTCTTTTTAAAAAAAGGAAGTGGGCTACATGGCCCCCACCATGGGCCATTAAGGTCACAGGGAGCTTACCCCGGGGCAAAACAATATTGAAAAGGAGAGGGGGTCCACATCCCCAAGGGCAACTAAATTTTATAAAAGGGAGGTGGGCCACACGGCTCCACTCCCTGAATCATTATTGGCCTCTGGGACTCCAGGACCAGCTCACATGCTATGTCTCATGAGCCAACCTCGGGACATACTGCCCCTACCAGTGTGAGAGGGAAAGCAGAGGTTTTTTGTGTTTGTTCCCGCTTGAAGGGAGCATTTATACATTTTTCACCAAGCACCAAGTCTGCTCCCAGCAGGCCGAGGCTTTGAAAATGATCCTGTGAGCTGAGAGCAAATGTTAAATCTGTTTCCCTGCTCACACTGATGTGGACAGTGAAACAGATGAAAATATTGCTCCTGTCCCATTGGGGAAGCATAAATAGCTGCTTGCTGCGGGTGGGAGCAACGCCGGGTCCCGCTGCATGCGGGGAGTCGGCTGGGGCTGCAGGGACCCTGGGGCTAACCCCAGTGCCCCAAACAAGTGTAGGTTGGGAACCCTGGGTGAGCACCAGGGCTAGCACCTTTAATAATATAGGCCTCAGGGGTTAGAATCCCCTGGGGTCCATAACAGTTCAGGGAGGGATGCCGTGCAGCCTCCCTACAATTTATTTAAAGGAGTGGCCCTGGGGATGGGGTCCTGAGGGACTACCAAGGTTCGGGAAGGGGGGTCCACACAGCCCCCCCCTTTTTACTTCAAATAGTGGTCCTAGGGGTGAGGTCCCCAGGTTCTAACACAGCTCTGGTAAGGCCCAATAAGGCTCAGGGAGGGGGCCATGTGCCCCACCTTTAATAAAACAAAGACCTTGGGAAACGGGTCTCTAGGGCCTATTGAGGTTCAGGGAGGGGGGCCACGTGGCCACGCCTCCCCTTTAACAAAACAGGCCCTGGGGATAGGGTCCCAGGACCTAATAAGGCTTCGGTGGGGGGCCATGTGCCCTCCCTTCAATTAAAAAAAAAACCTTTCATGGCCATCTAGTCATGTGAGACCAGGGCAAAGTCTAAATATATGGTCAACCAAAGTAGAGTAAGATACATATGTAGGGGGTGTATTAGGTCTGGTTCCAGCTTACTTTATGACTTGGAACAATTTTTTAAGAAAAGTGTCAGAGAAGGCAAAATTTAGCAGTGTAAGGAAGAAGGCTGTGTCGGAGGAAAATGGGTGTTGGCATTGATTCGCTGGATGATGTTGCAGTGAAGATTCTTACATTCAAACCTTGTCACTTTTTTGGAAGTTGAAAATCTCCAACAGGATGAAGCTGCAGGCTGTAGCCAACAAGGGCTCCACATGACAGGTACCCTGCTTTCAAGGAGATGCTGAACAGAATTTGTTGTTGCGGAAAATAACCTATTCAGAGCTACAGCAAAGTCAGTTCGACCAACAATATATCTTGGGTGGATAGGTGGTTTCCAGTCTCCTGTTTGTTCTCAGACCACTTTTGATGTAATATTTTCCAAGTTTTGTTTTTGGCTGTTTTAGCACATCTGGTACTACTGCCATGGCTCCAGGACTGGCAGGGCACCACTTAATGTGCAGGAGTCACTTCAGGCAGGGTCTAGGTGTGGGTTGAAGGTTGTTGGAGGTTTTTGTGCCCCTGTCAATCAGAACAGGAGGCCAGCCAACTAGCCCTTGGTGTCAGTCTGCTATTCCTGGGATCAAGCAGTAAGGCAGCAGAGCAGTCCTCTAAGGGTGCAGGCAGGCTTCAAGCAGCAGGGCAGTCTTCCAGTAGCAGAAGTGTTGTCCTCTAATATACACAGCAGGCCTCAAGCTGCAGTGCAGTCCTCTGAAGTAGAAGGCAATCCTTCTGGGGGTCCTCTGTAGATCCAGGAGTAAACTTAAGCATTTGTATGAGGGTCCAATCTTTATACCTTTTGCCTGCCTTAAAAGTGGAAGAAACATCTAGATCTTTCTCCATCTGGTTCTGGAAATTTACCCCCTTCGCCCACCTAGGCTCCAAGAGGTCTAGGGTGATCAAATGCTGGTGTGAGATTCTTTGTGAGTGTGCAGGAGGCAGCTCCTTTGAAATATAAGTGGGACAGGGAACAGCTCCGCCCACCCATCCTACCAGGACGGCTCATCCTGCCAGTAACTATCTCCCATTTGTCTCTGGACCTTGCAGGATTTCTATTATAAAAATCTATAAAGGATTTCGTTATTGGTTCTCACATCAGCTGCAGAGACTTTCATAGAATTCATCAAAAAGACGGTCAGCCGCATTAAAAGAACAACTTATATACTTAAGTTTTTAGCAATTATGTGCTTGCATGCCTGTTTAAGTGGAAAATATATTCATCATAGTGAAAGACTGTGCAGCTCTAGAAGCTCCAAGTTTTATAGTGAATCCCAAATAATATGAATTTCATAAAACATAATAGAAATTCTTTGACCACGTCTTTTTTAGATTCAGGGATGCCACCTAAACATGAAATAATCACTGCACTAAAAAACCCTTAAATGCCTGCAAACATGGGAGGCACAGGGTAATTTCCCGTGATGATAATGTATGGTTCTTGATTCCAAAAGTGTGTTCATACAACAAACCTGGTCATTTATATGGACACCTGAATTCATGGCTACACTGCTTCATTAAGTTAGAATAAAGGTGTTTAAGAATCAGCAGACCACATTTCATACTTTGGCACTCAAGCCTCTTAAGACACCACCATTGTGGGCCTTGCAGCCTTCCCTCTGTGGTACAAACTTGGGAGGGAGATGAAATGACCATGGAGAGGATGGAAGAAGATTCCATAGCTTATACCGCTGAACTAGAAAGAGAAACGGAGGAGTTAATAGACTGATGGTGAGATAACTTGTGAAATAGGAAGAAGGCCTTTGTGACAAGATTAACAGAATAAAGAAAAATGAAGAGAAAGATGTGAATTCCAAACCTGATGTTGCCATCATTTTTTGAGTAGGTTATGATGCTACATAAATGAATGAATGACTTATGTTTGTTAGGCAGCTTTTACTAGCAAAACTAAGATATCTGCAAATACCTGGAACAGAAGATTTTGCCTATTTAACAGAAAGTAATCTGTTCTCAAAGTATTAGCAACAAATGAGAGCATTACCTATGTGTTATTTACTAGGTGAGAACCTCAAGTTTGACCTGATGAATATGACCAGCACATTGAGGGTTTTACTTTTACCCACCAGATTAAGGTGTTGTGGTGCCTAAAGGCAAAATGTGTCCATCCTAAATTAACAGTGACTCCTTGAGTAGTGGCATGGGATTTACTCATAACACCAGGGTGATGATTCCAGACTAGAGGCACCTGATTTAGATTTGAATACAATAATTTAATGTCTGCACCTTACTGTATCTGTTAGGAGAAGGGAGAAAAGACACTTGCTTGACCAGAATTAATGTGCATTACAACTGATTCTCTCATTCAAAGGTTGCATATCCTTAAACAAAGTGAATGGCCTGACCTTTTGTGGGCAGGTATGTAGGAAAGTACCATCTTGCCTGGCATGTTACCCCCATTTTTCACTGTATATGTGTTGTTTTAGTTGTATGTGTCACTGGGACCCTGGTAACCCAGGGCCCCAGTGCTCATAAGTGTGCCTGAATGTGTTACCTGTGTAGTGACTAACTGTCTCACTGAGGCTCTGCTAATCAGAACCTCAGTGGTTATGCTCTCTCATTTCTTTCCAAATTGTCACTAACAGGCTAGTGACCATTTTTACCAATTTACATTGGCTTACTGGAACACCCTTATAATTCCCTAGTATATGGTACCGAGGTACCCAGGGTATTGGGGTTCCAGGAGATCCCTATGGGCTGCAGCATTTCTTTTGCCACCCATAGGGAGCTCTGACAATTCTTACACAGGCCTGCCACTGCAGCCTGAGTGAAATAACGTCCACGTTATTTCACAGCCATTTTACACTGCACTTAAGTAACTTATAAGTCACCTATATGTCTAACCTTTACCTGGTAAAGGTTAGGTGCAAAGTTACTTAGTGTGAGGGCACCCTGGCACTAGCCAAGGTGCCCCCACATTGTTCAGAGCCAATTCCCTGAACTTTGTGAGTGCGGGGACACCATTACACGCGTGCACTACATATAGGTCACTACCTATATGTAGCTTCACAATGGTAACTCCGAATATGGCCATGTAACATGTCTATGATCATGGAATTGCCCCCTCTATGCCATCCTGGCATAGTTGGCACAATCCCATGATCCCAGTGGTCTGTAGCACAGACCCTGGTACTGCCAAACTGCCCTTCCTGGGGTTTCACTGCAGCTGCTGCTGCTGCCAACCCCTCAGACAGGCATCTGCCCTCCTGGGGTCCAGCCAGGCCTGGCCCAGGATGGCAGAACAAAGAACTTCCTCTGAGAGAGGGTGTGACACCCTCTCCCTTTGGAAAATGGTGTGAAGGCAGGGGAGGAGTAGCCTCCCCCAGCCTCTGGAAATGCTTTCTTGGGCACAGATGTGCCCAATTCTGCATAAGCCAGTCTACACCGGTTCAGGGACCCCTTAGCCCCTGCTCTGGCGCGAAACTGGACAAAGGAAAGGGGAGTGACCACTCCCCTGACCTGCACCTCCCCTGGGAGGTGTCCAGAGCTCCTCCAGTGTGCTCCAGACCTCTGCCATCTTGGAAACAGAGGTGCTGCTGGCACACTGGACTGCTCTGAGTGGCCAGTGCCACCAGGTGACGTCAGAGACTCCTTGTGATAGGCTCCTTCAGGTGTTGCTAGCCTATCCTCTCTCCTAGGTAGCCAAACCCTCTTTTCTGGCTATTTAGGGTCTCTGTCTCTGGGGAAACTTCAGATAACGAATGCAAGAGCTCATCCGAGTTCCTCTGCATCTCTCTCTTCACCTTCTGATAAGGAATCGACTGCTGACCGCGCTGGAAGCCTGCAAACCTGCAACATAGTAGCAAAGACGACTACTGCAACTCTGTAACGCTGATCCTGCCGCCTTCTCGACTGTTTTCCTGCTTGTGCATGCTGTGGGGGTAGTCTGCCTCCTCTCTGCACCAGAAGCTCCGAAGAAATCTCCCGTGGGTCGACGGAATCTTCCCCCTGCAACCGCAGGCACCAAAAAGCTGCATTACCGGTCCCTTGGGTCTCCTCTCAGCACGACGAGCGAGGTCCCTCGAATCCAGCAACTCTGTCCAAGTGACCCCCACAGTCCAGTGACTCTTCAGTCCAAGTTTGGTGGAGGTAAGTCCTTGCTTCACCTCGCTGGGCTGCATTGCTGGGAACCGCGACTTTGCAGCTACTCCGGCCCCTGTGCACTTCCGGCGGAAATCCTTTGTGCACAGCCAAGCCTGGGTCCACGGCACTCTAACCTGCATTGCACGACTTTCTAAGTTGGTCTCCGGCGACGTGGGACTCCTTTGTGCAACTTCAGCGAGCACCGTTTCACGCATCCTTGTAGTGCCTGTTTCTGGCACTTCTCCGGGAGCTACCTGCTTCAGAGAGGGCTCCTTGTTTTGCTCGACGTCCCCTCTCTCTTCAGGTCCAATTTGCGACCTCCTGTTCCCTCCTGGGTCCCAGCAGCGTCCAAAAACGCCAAACGCACGATTTGCGACTAGCAAGGCTTGTTGGCGTCCTTTCGGCGGGAAAACACTTCTGCACGACTCTCCAAGGCGAGAGGGATCCGTCCACCAAAGGGGAAGTCTCTAGCCCTTTTCGTTCCTGCAGAAACCTCAGCTTCTTCTGTCCAGTAGAAGCTTCTCTGCACCCGCAGCTGGCATTTCCTGGGCATCTGCCCATCTCCGACTTGCTTGTGACTTTTGGACTTGGTCCCCTTGTTCCACAGGTACCCTAGATTGGAAATCCACAGTTGTTGCATTGCTGGTTTGTGTCTTTCCTGCATTATTCCTCTAACACGACTTCTTTGTCCTTAGGGGAACTTTAGTGCACTTGGCACTCACTTTTCAGGGTCTTGGGGAGGGTTATTTTTCTAACTCTCACTATTTTCTAATAGTCCCAGCGACCCTCTACAAGGTCACATAGGTTTGGGGTCCATTTGTGGTTCGCATTCCACTTTTGGAGTATATGGTTTGTGTTGCCCCTATCCCTATGTTTCCCCATTGCATCCTATTGTAACTATACATTGTTTGCACTGTTTTCTAAGACTATACTGCATATTTTTGCTATTGTGTATATATATCTTGTGTATATTTCCTATCCTCTCACTGAGGGTACACTCTAAGATACTTTGGCATATTGTCATAAAAATAAAGTACCTTTATTTTTAGTATAACTGTGTATTGTGTTTTCTTATGATATTGTGCATATGACACTAAGTGGTACTGTGGTAGCTTCACACGTCTCCTAGTTCAGCCTAAGCTGCTCTGCTAAGCTACCATTATCTATCAGCCTAAGCTGCTAGACACCCTATACACTAATAAGGGATAACTGGGCCTGGTGCAAGGTGCAAGTACCCCTTGGTACTCACTACAAGCCAGTCCAGCCTCCTACATTGGTTGTGCAGTGGTGGGATAAGTGCTTGAGACTACTTACCACTCTTGTCATTGTACTTTTCATAAGAGAAAAATATACAAAACAAGGTCAGTGTATATACACATAGCCAAAAAGTTTTGCATTTCCTCTTTTCACTCTTTTCTAAGTGCTGAAAAGTACTTCTAACTTTCTAAAAAGTTTTAAAAAGTTACAAAAGTTTTTTTCTCTGTCTTTCTAAAAGCTCTGACAAACTTTTTATCTTTTACTATCACTTTAACTCTCTCTAAAAATGTCTGGCACAGGCCAAAATGTTGATCTGTCCAAACTTGCATATGACAACCTTAGCTGGAAAAGAGCAAGGAGTCTCTGTATAGAGAGAGGTTTGAGTGTAGGGAAGAATCCTTCCTTGGAACTGTTACTTAACATGCTTAGAGAACAGGATAAGGCCATAGGTGCCTCATCTGTTGAAAAAGTACCTAATAGTTCTCAATCTGATTCAGGGACTCCCCCAGGAAAAGATTCAGGAAAGAAACTTCCTAGCCTGCCCATTACTAGACAGTCTAGCATAGTTGGTAATGATGATGAGCCACACCATACAAATAGTGTTGTCTCACATCATAGCAAAAGCATTTATTCTCACCATACTGGTAGTAATGTTTCTGTTAACCAAGCTGTTAGGGTGGCTTCTGTAAGGGACAGGTCTCCTTCTGTTCATTCCCATCATACCTCTGTATCTAGGAATGTCCCTCCCACCAACCCTGATGACAGAATGTTAGAGAGGGAACTCAATAAGTTGACGGTGGAACAAACCAGACTGAAGCTTAAAAAGCAACAGCTGGATTTGGATAGACAGTCTTTTGAACTAGAGAAGGAAAGACAGAAGTTGGGTTTAGAAACCCATGGTGGCAGCAGCAGTATTCCCCATAGTCATCCTGCAAAAGAGCATGATTCCGGGAATCTGCACAAGATAGTTCCCCCTTATAAGGAGGGGGATGACATTAACAAGTGGTTTGCTGCACTTGAGAGGGCCTGTGTTGTACAGGATGTCCCTCAAAGGCAGTGGGCTGCTATCCTATGGCTATCATTTAGTGGAAAAGGTAGGGATAGGCTCCTTACTGTGAAAGAAAATGATGCTAATAATTTCCAAGTTCTTAAGAATGCACTCCTGGATGGTTATGGCTTAACCACTGAACAGTACAGGATAAAGTTCAGAGAGACCAAAAAGGAGTCTTCACAAGACTGGGTTGATTTCATTGACCATTCAGTGAAGGCCCTGGAGGGGTGGTTACATGGCAGTAAAGTTACTGATTATGACAGCCTGTATAACTTGATCCTGAGAGAGCATATTCTTAATAATTGTGTGTCTGATTTGTTGCACCAGTACTTGGTGGACTCTGATCTGACCTCTCCCCAAGAATTGGGAAAGAGGGCAGACAAATGGGTCAGAACAAGGGTGAACAGAAAAGTTCATACAGGGGGTGACAAAGATGGCAACAAAAAGAAGGATGGTAAGTCTTCTGACAAGGGTGGGGACAAATCTAAAAATGAGTCTTCATCAGGCCCACAAAAACACTCTGGTGGGGGTGGTGGGCCCAAATCCTCTTTTAATCAGAACAAGGAAAAGAAACCATGGTGCTATTTATGTAAAATAAAAGGCCATTGGACAACAGATCCCAGTTGTCCAAAGAAAGGCACCACTGCTCCTTCCACTACAACCCCTACTGCTACACCTAGTGTCCCTACTAATAGCAGTGGTGGTGGGAGCAAACCTACTAATAGCCAATCCAAGGGAGTAGCTGGGCTCACTTTTGGTAATTTAGTTGGGGTTGGCCTTGTTAGGGAGGCCACAGAGGCTGTGTTAGTCTCTGAGGGGGCTATTGATTTAGCCACCTTAGTTGCTTGTCCCCTTAATATGGATAAGTACAAGCAGCTACCCCTAATAAATGGTGTTGAGGTTCAGGCCTACAGGGACACTGGTGCCAGTGTGACTATGGTCATAGAGAAACTGGTCCACCCTGAACAACACCTACTTGGTCACCAGTACCAAGTAACCGATGCTCACAACAACACACTTAGCCACCCCATGGCTGTTGTAAATCTCAACTGGGGGGGGTTACTGGTCCGAAGAAAGTTGTGGTAGCTTCAGATTTACCTGTAGACTGTCTATTAGGGAATGATTTGGAGACATCAGCTTGGTCAGATGTGGAGTTGGAGGCCCATGCAGCAATGCTGGGCATCCCAGGGCATATTTTTTCTTTGACAAGGGCTCAGGCCAAAAAGCAAAAAGGACAGGGAAGCTTGGATCCTGGAACAATGGACCAAGTGCTCCCTAAAGCAAGGCTAGTAGAAGCAAACCACTTCCTACTATCCCTCCCTCTACAGTGGATTCAACTTCTGAGGAAGAAGAATTCCCTCCCTGTGCAGAACCTACACCAGAGGAGCTGGAAGCAGACACTGCTGAGCTTTTGGGTGAAGGGGGGCCTGCCAGAGAGGAGCTGAGTGTGGCACAGCAAACCTGTCCCACATTAGAGGGTCTCAGACAGCAAGCTGTCAAACAGGCTAATGGGGATGTCAGTGACTCTCACAGAGTTTACTGGGAGGACAACCTCTTGTACACTGAGCATAGGGATCCTAAACCTGGAGCTGCCAGGAGATTAGTGATTCCTCAGGAGTACAGAAAGTTCCTCCTAACACTGGCACATGACATTCCCTTAGCTGGGCATCTAGGACAAATGAAAACTTGGGACAGGCTTGTTCCCCTGTTTCATTGGCCTAGGATGTCTGAGGACACAAAGGAATTTTGTAAGTCCTGTGAAACCTGTCAAGCCAGTGGCAAGACAGGTGGCACCCCAAAGGCACCCCTTATCCCACTGCCTGTGGTTGGGGTTCCCTTTGAAAGGGTAGGGGTTGACATAGTTGGCCCCCTTGACCCTCCTACTGCTTCAGGCAATAGGTTTATCTTAGTGGTAGTGGACCATGCCACAAGATATCCTGAAGCTATTCCTTTAAGGACCACTACAGCACCTGCAGTGGCAAAGGCCCTCCTGGGAATATTTTCCAGGGTGGGCTTCCCAAAGGAAGTAGTATCAGACAGAGGAAGCAATTTCATGTCTGCATACTTAAAGGCCATGTGGAAGGAGTGTGGTGTAACGTACAAGTTCACAACACCCTATCATCCACAAACAAATGGACTGGTGGAGAGATTTAATAAAACTCTCAAAGGCATGATTATGGGTCTCCCTGAAAAACTCCGCAGGAGATGGGATATCCTTCTACCATGCCTCCTTTTTGCCTACAGGGAGGTACCCCAGAAAGGAGTGGGCTTCAGCCCCTTTGAACTTCTTTTTGGACACCCTGTTAGGGGTCCACTCACACTTGTAAAGGAGGGTTGGGAACAACCTTTAAAAGCTCCTAAGCAGGATATTGTGGATTATGTACTTGGCCTCAGATCAAGGATGGCTGAGTACATGAAAAAGGCCAGTAAAAACCTTCAGGCCAGCCAAGAGCTCCAGAAGCAATGGCATGATCAGAAGGCTGTTTTGGTTCAGTACCAACCAGGGCAGAAAGTGTGGGTCTTGGAGCCTGTGGCCCCAAGAGCACTCCAAGATAAATGGAGTGGTCCCCACACAATTGTTGAAAAGAAGGGAGAAGTCACCTATTTAGTTGACTTAGGCACTGCCAGGAGTCCCCTTAGGGTGCTCCATGTCAACCGCCTGAAACCCTACTATGACAGGGCTGATCTCACCCTGCTCATGGCAACTGATGAGGGACAGGAAGAAGACAGTGATCCTCTACCTGATCTCTTCTCTTCCACAGATCAAGATGCTCTTGTGGAAGGTGTAGTTTTGGCTGATTGTCTTACTGCTGAGCAGAAAGATAATTGCATAAATCTCCTAGATCAATTCTCTGAACTCTTCTCTACTGTGCCAGGTACCACTTCTTGGTGTGAGCACACTATAGATACTGGAGACAGTTTACCTGTCAAAAGTAAGATCTATAGGCAGCCTGACCATGTCAGGGACTGCATAAAGCAAGAGGTCCAGAAAATGTTAGAACTAGGAGTGGTTGAGCACTCTGACAGTCCATGGGCTTCTCCTGTGGTACTGGTACCAAAACCCCATTCCAAAGATGGAAAGAAGGAAATGCGGTTTTGTGTAGACTATAGAGGTCTCAACTTGGTAACCAAAACTGATGCTCACCCTATACCCAGGGCAGATGAGCTCATAGATACACTGGCATCTGCCAAGTATCTAAGCACTTTTGATTTGACTGCAGGGTATTGGCAGATCAAATTGTCAGAAGATGCTAAACCTAAGACTGCATTTTCTACCATTGGAGGACATTACCAGTTTACTGTAATGCCTTTTGGTTTGAAAAATGCACCTGCCACTTTTCAGAGGTTGGTGAACACAGTCCTGCAAGGGCTGGAAGCTTTCAGTGCAGCATATTTGGACGATATAGCTGTCTTTAGCTCCAGCTGGGATGATCACCTGGTCCACCTATGGACAGTTTTGGAGGCCCTGCAAAAGGCAGGCCTCACTATCAAGGCTTCAAAGTGCCAGATAGGGCAGGGTAAGGTGGTTTATCTGGGACACCTTGTTGGTGGGGAACAGATTGCACCACTTCAGGGGAAAATCCAAACTATTATTGATTGGGTTCCCCCTACCACTCAGGTGAGAGCCTTCCTAGGCCTCACTGGGTATTACAGGAGGTTCATTAAGAACTATGGCTCCATTGCAGCCCCTCTTAATGACCTCACATCCAAGAAAATGCCTAAAAAGGTATTATGGACAGCAAACTGTCAGAAAGCTTTTGAGGAGCTGAAGCAGGCCATGTGCTCTGCACCTGTCCTGAAAAGCCCTTGTTACTCTAAAAAATTCTATGTCCAAACTGATGCATCTGAATTAGGAGTAGGGGCAGTCCTATCACAACTTAATTCTGAGGGCCAGGATCAACCTGTTGCTTTTATTAGTAGAAGGTTGACCCCTAGAGAAAAGCGTTGGTCTGCCATTGAGAGGGAGGCCTTTGCTGTGGTCTGGGCTCTGAAGAAGTTGAGGCCATACCTGTTTGGCACTCACTTCATTGTTCAGACAGACCACAAACCTCTACTTTGGCTAAAACAAATGAAAGGTGAAAATCCTAAATTGTTGAGGTGGTCCATATCCCTACAGGGAATGGACTATACAGTGGAACATAGACCTGGGAGTAGCCACTCCAATGCAGATGGACTCTCCAGATATTTCCACTTAGACAATGAAGACTCATCAGGTCATGGCTAGTCTTATTGTCCTTCGTTTGGGGGGGGGGTTGTGTAGGAAAGTACCATCTTGCCTGGCATGTTACCCCCATTTTTCACTGTATATATGTTGTTTTAGTTGTATGTGTCACTGGGACCCTGGTAACCCAGGGCCCCAGTGCTCATAAGTGTGCCTGAATGTGTTACCTGTGTAGTGACTAACTGTCTCACTGAGGCTCTGCTAATCAGAACCTCAGTGGTTATGCTCTCTCATTTCTTTCCAAATTGTCACTAACAGGCTAGTGACCATTTTTACCAATTTACATTGGCTTACTGGAACACCCTTATAATTCCCTAGTATATGGTACTGAGGTACCCAGGGTATTGGGGTTCCAGGAGATCCCTATGGGCTGCAGCATTTCTTTTGCCACCCATAGGGAGCTCTGACAATTCTTACACAGGCCTGCCACTGCAGCCTGAGTGAAATAACGTCCACGTTATTTCACAGCCATTTTACACTGCACTTAAGAAACTTATAAGTCACCTATATGTCTAACCTTTACCTGGTAAAGGTTAGGTGCAAAGTTACTTAGTGTGAGGGCACCCTGGCACTAGCCAAGGTGCCCCCACATTGTTCAGAGCCAATTCCCTGAACTTTGTGAGTGCGGGGACACCATTACACGCGTGCACTACATATAGGTGACTACCTATATGTAGCTTCACAATGGTAACTCCGAATATGGCCATGTAACATGTCTATGATCATGGAATTGCCCCCTCTATGCCATCCTGGCATAGTTGGCACAATCCCATGATCCCAGTGGTCTGTAGCACAGACCCTGGTACTGCCAAACTGCCCTTCCTGGGGTTTCACTGCAGCTGCTGCTGCTGCCAACCCCTCAGACAGGCATCTGCCCTCCTGGGGTCCAGCCAGGCCTGGCCCAGGATGGCAGAACAAAGAACTTCCTCTGAGAGAGGGTGTGACACCCTCTCCCTTTGGAAAATGGTGTGAAGGCAGGGGAGGAGTAGCCTCCCCCAGCCTCTGGAAATGCTTTCTTGGGCACAGATGTGCCCAATTCTGCATAAGCCAGTCTACACCGGTTCAGGGACCCCTTAGCCCCTGCTCTGGCGCGAAACTGGACAAAGGAAAGGGGAGTGACCACTCCCCTGACCTGCACCTCCCCTGGGAGGTGTCCAGAGCTCCTCCAGTGTGCTCCAGACCTCTGCCATCTTGGAAACAGAGGTGCTGCTGGCACACTGGACTGCTCTGAGTGGCCAGTGCCACCAGGTGACGTCAGAGACTCCTTGTGATAGGCTCCTTCAGGTGTTGCTAGCCTATCCTCTCTCCTAGGTAGCCAAACCCTCTTTTCTGGCTATTTAGGGTCTCTGTCTCTGGGGAAACTTCAGATAACGAATGCAAGAGCTCACCCAAGTTCCTCTGCATCTCTCTCTTCACCTTCTGATAAGGAATCGACTGCTGACCGCGCTGGAAGCCTGCAAACCTGCAACATAGTAGCAAAGACGACTACTGCAACTCTGTAACGCTGATCCTGCCGCCTTCTCGACTGTTTTCCTGCTTGTGCATGCTGTGGGGGTAGTCTGCCTCCTCTCTGCACCAGAAGCTCTGAAGAAATCTCCCGTGGGTCGACGGAATCTTCCCCCTGCAACCGCAGGCACCAAAAAGCTGCATTACCGGTCCCTTGGGTCTCCTCTCAGCACGACGAGCGAGGTCCCTCGAATCCAGCAACTCTGTCCAAGTGACCCCCACAGTCCAGTGACTCTTCAGTCCAAGTTTGGTGGAGGTAAGTCCTTGCCTCACCTCGCTGGGCTGCATTGCTGGGAACCGCGACTTTGCAGCTACTCCGGCCCCTGTGCACTTCCGGCGGAAATCCTTTGTGCACAACCAAGCCTGGGTCCACGGCACTCTAACCTGCATTGCACGACTTTCTAAGTTGGTCTCCGGCGACGTGGGACTCCTTTGTGCAACTTCGGCGAGCACCGTTTCACGCATCCTCGTAGTGCCTGTTTCTGGCACTTCTCCGGGTGCTACCTGCTTCAGTGAGGGCTCCTTGTCTTGCTCGACGTCCCTTCTCTCTTCAGGTCCAATTTGCGACCTCCTGGTCCCTCCTGGGTCCCAGCAGCGTCCAAAAACGCCAAACGCACGATTTGCGACTAGCAAGGCTTGTTGGCGTCCTTTCGGCGGGAAAACACTTCTGCACGACTCTCCAAGGCGAGAGGGATCCGTCCACCAAAGGGGAAGTCTCTAGCCCTTTTCGTTCCTGCAGAAACCTCAGCTTCTTCAGTCCAGTAGAAGCTTCTTTGCACCCGCAGCTGGCATTTCCTGGGCATCTGCCCATCTCCGACTTGCTTGTGACTTTTGGACTTGGTCCCCTTGTTCCACAGGTACCCTAGATTGGAAATCCACAGTTGTTGCATTGCTGGTTTGTGTCTTTCCTGCATTATTCCTCTAACACGACTTCTTTGTCCTTAGGGGAACTTTAGTGCACTTTGCACTCACTTTTCAGGGTCTTGGGGAGGGTTATTTTTCTAACTCTCACTCTTTTCTAATAGTCCCAGCGACCCTCTACAAGGTCACATAGGTTTGGGGTCCATTCGTGGTTCGCATTCCACTTTTGGAGTATATGGTTTGTGTTGCCCCTATCCCTATGTTTCCCCATTGCATCCTATTGTAACTATACATTGTTTGCACTGTTTTCTAAGACTATACTGCATATTTTTGCTATTGTGTATATATATCTTGTGTATATTTCCTATCCTCTCACTGAGGGTACACTCTAAGATACTTTGGCATATTGTCATAAAAATAAAGTACCTTTATTTTTAGTATAACTGTGTATTGTGTTTTCTTATGATATTGTGCATATGACACTAAGTGGTACTGTGGTAGCTTCACACGTCTCCTAGTTCAGCCTAAGCTGCTCTGCTAAGCTACCATTATCTATCAGCCTAAGCTGCTAGACACCCTATACACTAATAAGGGATAACTGGGCCTGGTGCAAGGTGCAAGTACCCCTTGGTACTCACTACAAGCCAGTCCAGCCTCCTACAAGGTAATATAAGCCTATTTGTCAGACGACACCCTTACATTTCATGCCCACTCAGTGACCTGAAGCCAACTTCACTTCTGACCCAGTCAAAAGCTAACAGTCACAAATTTCTAGAAGGGTCGCTCCCCTAATTATGGATCGATCTCCACCGAAACCCTTTGTGCATTCCAAAAGTACGTTAATGATGACACACTGAAGGTAAACCTGGCTAAGTAAAGGCTTGCGTATAGAAAGCATCAGGGAGACTTGAAAAAAAAGGCAATTGCCAAATTATCAGCCAAACCTTTGTATGATCTTAAGTTCAATAAGCATAATACATTTCTTGGAAAATTGTGAGTAACCTAAATGACATCACAAACAAGAGTCTCAGTTTATATTCATGAAGAAATGTGTTTCCAGTATCTCCCAAACCACTTTGATTACTGAGGATTCAAGCCGACCCTGGAGAAGTTGGCCACCACTCAAGTGATGGCATCCCCTATCCCTAAATTTAGTCTACCTGGGCCTTAAACCACTAGTCTCATTCCCACCAGATTCTAAGAAGCCGAAAAGCATGGGCACCTGTCCCGAATGGTATTCCAACTGCACTGTCCAAAGAAGATAAATCAAGCTGAGCAAGGCATATGGAGTTTGTATATGAGAGCCTAATAATTTCTAACACTATTCCATCGTCTTAGAACAGATTAACAATTACCCCTATTGACAAAGGGGGTACTGATTCCAATTCTGCAAATGATTGTCTCATTACCCACTTGGATGTGGAATCGAAATATGTTGCTGGTTGTCTGGTAGAAGAGCTAGTGACATGGGCATCTGAAAACAACTTAATCCTGTTCAACCAGACAGGGTTTACTAAAAGTGTTAGGAGAACTTCAAAAGTGCTGCCAATATATCTATTGCCCCATCAAAGCAGGGCATCAAAGCAACCCCTTTATCTTGCATTCATAGACTATAAAGCTGCTTTTGACTGAGTGGACCAGGGGATGATATGGAACAAACTGGCCAGTTGGAATATACCCATTTAAACTGTGATATTCTTAGGTCCGACACCTTCCTCCTGTTTTATGATACGGATATTCATATGAGTGGGTAAATCACTAGATGAGGTTTGGACCTCCTATACCTCATATTCCGTGTACAGAAAGGTGAGTGGATTCGACCAATAAGCAGGAATCAGAGGATGATTCTTTGATTTTTCCAAAACGGTTTTGTTGAACACCAGACAATTATTCAGTTATTCCTAAGTGCAGGTATTTTAAAAAGGTTCAGTCAACATGTGCTTTGACCTCACATGGCGAGATGCTGGGGCTTTCTGAAACTGCAAAGATAAATGACACTTAATTTAGTGAATAATATAACTTTGATTTAGAGTGAATGAGTCCATCACTCACATATGAGAAGTTAAAAGAATGAGAAGAAAAAAGGTTGGACAGAACACCGTGTGATTAAGAAAGAATCAGCTAATATCACTTGGTAGCATTTCTAACTTCTAGGATTAATACCTAAGATTTATATCTAATCCGGACAAGAGGTGATTAGAACAGAGGACAGGAAGCTCTGCTGGCATGCTACTTGTTAGGAGGTATCTGGAATTAACAATTCCAGGCTCTCAAGGTCCATGTGAACAAATAAATAATTAAGGGCCTCATTATGACCCTGGCGGCTGGTGATGAGCTGGCGGTAACACCGCCAACAGGCTGGCGGTGTTCCACCAGCTATTATGACAGTGGCGCAATAGCCACGGCCATCCCGCCGGCCCCTTTACTATGCCGCCAGGCTTCCACCTGGCGGTCATATTCCCCAGGGCAACTGTGCAAGCACAGCTGCCCTGGGGATGATGAGTCCCAAATCGCCAGCCTGGCCATGGCGGTAAACACTGCCATGGAAAGGCTGGCGGTAAGGGGGACTTGGGGTGCCCCTGGGGGCCCCTGAACTGCCCATCGCATAGCCCCGTCGTGCATTTCACTGCCCGAATTTCAGTCAGTGAAATGCACAACGGGTGCTACTGCACCCGCTGCACATCAGCATTGCCACCGGCTCTATTACGAACCGGCAGCAATGATGATGTGAATTTTCCACTGGGCCAGCAGACGGTAACACTGTAACCGTCTGCTGGGCCTGCAAAAAGTTGTAATACGGAGCCAGAAATATCACCAGCACTGGCGCTATTCTGACCGCCGAGGTTGTAATAAGGGCCTAAGTCTTGATATAGTTGATATAATAGAAAAAAGACAAGATTAGTGAGCCCTCATTCCCATATAAGTCACTGGAGCATTCTGTCTTGGTGAAAGTCCTAGGGTGTGCATATCTAATAACAATGCGGTTAGCAAACACCTCTGTATACATTTTTATAGCATAATTTAATTTATGCCAGAAGATGATAATATGTTCTTGATGCCCAAAATCAATGATGCAGTAGTCAAAATTTAGAACAAACTGAAATCCAGGAAAGATATCTAGATGAGAAGTATATGGACAATATGTATAAAGGTAGGTATGCACAATGCATGATTAGGCATGCTCATATATTGGGGTAGTGTTGAGGGCAAAAATAGAATGAAGTGTTGGTATTAGTAGTTACTTTTCAATTAGCAGACTTTAACATATTCTAATTCCAATCACTAAAGTGAGTACAGCTAAATCGCCTTGTTCTGAGCAGATGTGTGATTTCTAATCATAGGAATATCAGAAATGCATGGTGATACATGAGCGCACATTTGATTGAAATTAGAGGTAAAAATGTAATAGGTTATTGTAATTGCTTCTCAGATACCAGGTTGAAAAACATTCCTTATTCCATTCCATAATATAAGGGCGACAAGGTGAGGAATGCATGGTGATACACTGGCATATAGTCTAGTAACATCAAAGGCAAAATGGGGTGAAATTTTGGGTCATTATCATTGTTTCTCAAACAAGAGGCCATAACATTTCTTATTTAATTTCATCATATTATTACGAATAAACTGCATTATGTTAAAATGAAACAGGTGTACAAATTCTCTTGATGAAATCATTTGTATTAAGCGAGGTTTGTTATACGTGTTCATATTTGAAACTAGAAATGCACATGTTATGCTAGGCAAAGTAGTAGGTGGCCTTGGTGGGTAGTCCGAGGGCCAGGCCCCATTGTCGTGCTGGTGGCAGAAGTGGATGTAGAGTGCAAGCTTGTTTATGTCATGGCAGAAACCTGAAAAAGTGAGAGATGCACTGTGTGCTATGCATGACTAAAATCAAATACCTGTAGGATAATAGTGTTAAAATCAAGCAGTTGGCAGCATTAGTAATGAGCTTGTCGCTAGTGTAGGATATGATTATTAGTCAAGAAAAAGGTAAAAGAATGGGATAACAGGAGGTTGCTTAGGGGACAAGCATGTGCGGAGGCAACACTGAGGGAGGGTGGGTGCCTAAAGTTGTGGGGGAACATGGCAGCTAGCATACGAGCCAGCGGCGAGGTTCAGACCCAGTAGTTATGGGCAAAATGAATGCGCCATGAACTCAGGAGAGAGAGGCAATTTATTTACCTCTATGTCTCCAAGGACGTGGGCAGACCAAAGCAACAAAGGAAGGCTTGGAGAGCGTGCAATATCTACTACTGCTGTAATAGTGGGCCCTCCAAGGAAGTACCAGAAGAGGAAGGTTGCCGTGCTGCCGCAGATAGTAAAACCACTGTAGAAAGTACTGGGATGGGAGCAGAGTATGCTTTGAGGAATAAAAGGGAAGGGAAAGTTCTTTTGATAAATAAGAGTGCCAATCCTGTAAGAAAGCTGTCAAATAAGGCTATAACTCTACCCCTGCCTCTTGGGTTGTATTCCAGGGTGCAGAAAGCGGGGTGGCTCTCCCAGTGTTTTTAGTTCAGCCTACCAACAAGGTGAAAAATAAAGAAGCACGAAGAGTTTCAGTGAATGCAGGGGGTAGGCCTAAAACCACTCCCTCATTATGTTCCTTTTTTGGGACACAAGCAGGTCACGGGGAGCGACAGAACTTGATAGCTGAGGGGGCTACAGCATTAACGCTTATGAACAAGTTCCAAACCCTAACCCAGGAACCCTCAGGGCAAGATAGTGAGGGGGGCCTTCAAATGCCATCTCAGGGCCGGGGTAGACAGGGGCATGATTCAGAATACCAAAACAGAAGTTTGCAATTTTGGAGAGGAATCAGGGGAAAATACAGGGGACATGTGAGAGTTTGAAGATCTAAATGGGTGAGCTCTCAGAACGGATATGTAAGATGGAAGCCTCTATTGAGGTTCCAAATAAAGAGATTAACTTCAATCTTAGAGAGATTTAAACATTAAAATCTGGGGAAAGAGAGTTACAGGACGAGACAGAGACTTTGGAAACAATGGCAAAAGAAATAATGTCAGGCTTTTTAATATCCTTGAGGGTATGGAAGGAGGAGATCTGAAAGGTTTTGTGATCAATTTGATAAAAGAGAAGATTCTTTCGAAAGCCCTGACAGTCAACAGCTTTAAGAAGGGTATCATTCCATATCAGATCAGACATTTCCAACGCAACAAAAGACCAACAATGGGAACTAGGGAAATGTATACAGGAACTCAGATCATTAGGGGCCACCATCAGCCTGAAATTGCCTGCCATCCTCAAGATTATGTGGAATAATAAAGTGTACAATATAAGGGAGCCCACCATGGTTCAGAACTTAATTCAGCAAATAATAGGGAAGAATGAGTAGCTACCAGGGGAGGGAAACCCAAGGGTATTATTGATGCCCAAATATAGGAGGAATGGAGGGTTCCCCAGAGAGGGTGAGAAAGGAGGGGTTTATGGCGATGGTATTTGAAGTGAGGTTTGTTGCCCGAGGTGGGCAGCATGTGGAATAAAAAGAAAAACATATTCCTCATATCAAACAAGGCTATAAAGCCTGGGCCAGAGGATCAGCAGGATAAGTAAGTGAAGGGTTAATGGTCCTGTCTAGGAATGTAAATGGACTCAGGGTGCAGGGCAGGAGGGGTAGAATTTTAAAATATTTA
Source organism: Pleurodeles waltl (assembly GCF_031143425.1). Lineage (NCBI taxonomy): Eukaryota > Metazoa > Chordata > Amphibia > Caudata > Salamandridae > Pleurodeles > Pleurodeles waltl. Next base: position 754,202,809 of record NC_090449.1, on the reverse strand, counting down.
AAACATTCTGATTAAAAAAAAAGAGAATTTGGCAAGAACCACACTTACTCCATGGAAAATGGTCTAAGGCTTTAAAAGGGTCAGTTTGCGTGTACAAATCAGAGTTGCAATGTGAAAGGGTAGCCATTTTGATAAAGGAATCTGCACAAGTTAAGGTAGAAAGCTTTGTTACATACCAGGGTGGGAGGTGGTTAGTAGTGAATACTAAATTGTACAGGGTAGGATACACTTTTGTGGGGTATTATGGTCCCAATATTGACAACCCAATCCCTCTTCAGGAGCTGCACGGGCAACTAGTGGAGACAAAGGAGGGACAATACTTAGTGGTTGGAGGAGACTCTAATGTATTAATGGACCCTGCCAGGGAAAAGTCTACATCAAGACCAGCAGTTAACTCTTCAAGTACGATGGTTGGGGTTTACTGCTTGATGAGAGATCTGGGTCTAGTAGATATCTGGAGGCAGAGATTGGGCCAAGAGAAAGGTTACACATATCATAACAAAAAAGATGGTCATTCTTGCGGATAGATTTCTTTTTGATAAGTGGGGGGTTGGTCCCCAAAGTTAAAGAGGTAGGGCATTTACCTGACCACCTCTCTTACCACTTGGCGGTGAAACTGGAGCTCATTCTAGAAGAAAGACCATATCAACATAGATGGACTGTAGATAGTCACTGCTAAATGACCCAGTGGTAGTCAGTCAGCTTAAGGACGACAGATTAGAGTTCTTTCAGGCAAATGAAGGGTCTATCCCCATAAATGTTGTTTGGTTAATTAGTTGTGCAGCTCACAGCAGATAGATTCACAGGTCTAGAATGATGGCTTTTGAAGGTAAGATAGAAGACCATCAAAGGGATTTATAACTTTGTCATAAGCAGGAGCAGCCCAGATGTACGAATAAACTCAGAGAGGCAAGAGAGGAATTAGCTGGCTATTTGGAGGGTCTCTTAGAGAAAAATGGGAAGCTAGCAAATTGGCTCATTATGAGTACAGGGAGGGCTGCGGGAGCTAAATCAAGAGATAAATTCAGAGGAAGTGAGTAGAGTATTTAAAGGGTTGAAGAAGAGGAAGGCCCCAGGTTCTGACTGTTTACCTAATGAGTTATACAGGGTGTTGAAGGAGGGGTTAACATCGGTCATGACTAGACTTCTAAACGCTATCTACTTAGACAGCAGTGCTCTACCAAGCTCATGCGTTGAGGTGGTAATTAAGATTCTTTTAAAACCTGGTAAAGACCCCAAAGTCTGCGAGTCATATATACCTATCTCTTTGCTTAACAATGATTATATAATCTACACACAAGTTTTAGCTAGAAGGTTAGAGAAGGTGATGGGGGGCTGGTGAAAGTAGATCAAAAAGGTTTCATGAAGGCCTACAACTGTACAAGTTGTCCTATGATCTATGCCAAGCCGTAGATGCAGCAACAGAATGTAATCTGTTGCTTACTATCATGGCTTTTGACGTTGTGAAGGCCTTTGATAGAGTAAGCTGGCCCTTTTTGTAACAGATTTTAAACAATATGGATTGGGGGCTGTTTTCTTAATGCAATTAGGGCGAGCTATAAACATCCATGGGCAAGGATTCTGGTTAATGGCATCCTCATGGAAACAATTCAAATACAGAGAAAGATGCGGAAGGGGTGCCCCTTATCGCCTCTACTCTTTAATTTGTATATTGAACCCTTAGCGTCTAGGTTGAGGGAGGATCAAAGGATCATCCCATTTAAAGATAAGGATTGGGTTAAGAAAGTGGCACTGTATGCAGATTACCTGATGATATACACACAGAACTGCAGAGGTTCTGTTCGTGTCATAATAAGCATAATGACAGAGTTCAATAAAATAACTGGGTACCAAATAAACCAACAGAAAACAGAGCTGATGTCCTGAAATACTATGCCCTCTAGTACCCTGGAGAAAAAATGAAATCAGATACTTTGGGGTTCAGGTTGTCAAGGATCTCAACCAGCTGGCTAGAGTAAACTTTAATAGGCTTTTTTCAGAAACTAGGAGACTTTCAAAGACTTGGGCTTGTCTTCTGCTCTTATTACTTGGAAGGTGCAATCTAGTTAAAATGATGATACTACTGCAGTTAAGTTTTATTATTAATGCTAACCCACTGCAGTTTAAAGCACACTAGTTTAATACTAATTCAAGTAGAACTAAACAGCTCATAAAGGGGCTAATAAAGGGGCACCCCTAGCGTGGAGAAAGTTCCACAAGAAAAAATGGATGGAGGGATAGGCTTACTGGATTTTCAAATTTATAATTGGGCCTTCCAACTGAAAAATGTAATGTTACTGCTGCGAGGAGATTTTTATCAGATCTCCCCTCTATATCAAGCGTTAAAATAAAAGCCACCCAAAAATGTATAAGAAGATGAGGCTAAAGACTTTGAGAGCTGCATTTAAGGTGTGGACGCAGGTCAGGAGAATATTGAAAATCTCGTACTTTAGTGAATTTGCCCCTATATGGAACCCGCTGGGTACTCCATAATGTTTTCTGGATGTTCTAGCATGCCCTTTAAGGGAGACTGGCATTATAAGGTGGGGACAATTGCGTGAAGAAGCAACCTTGAGAACTTGGGACAAGCTATACCAGTTTACGGGGAAGAAAATTTACAGGTTTAAATATTACCAGCTACTAAGCTAGGCAGGAGCACAAAGAGACTTTGGCGTCGAGAAAGGTCGAAGGGGAAAGAGGTGTCCAAATGGTACTGGATGTTGGTGTTGGGGGAGGATGGACAGCTGACATTGTCAGAGAAGTAGAGAGCGCACCTGCAGGAGCAGGGGGTAATGAACCATTTTGCCAAGTATCAGTGCGCTTTGGCATGTGATTAAGTCTGTGCCGTTAAAGAGAAATAATGTATTCACAGTTCATAGGGTATACTGATCTCCGAAGAGATTGGTGAAGCTGGGAGCAATGAGGAAAAGGTACTGCCCTAAGTGTGGTACCGAAGATACTGATGATGTACATCATTTCTGGCAGTGTCCAAACGTTCAACTCCTCTGGCAAGAGTGGGTAAAACCCTGACGAGCATTTTTGAAAAAGAGATCAGTGTAAGCCTGGCTCTAGTTATATTTGGCATTTTCAATGGTGAATGGTCCAGCACTAAATTAGGGAAGTATCAGTTACATCTAATATTCATTCTGATGTTGATTGCACGTAGGGAGATTTTCATGAAATTGATTTCTCCGGAGGCACCAAATATAGCAGAATGGCTCAGATCAGCTAGACATATGTGTAGATTTGATTGTGCAAATGGGTCACAGAAAAGAGGGAAGTTATGGGATCTGTTCCAAAAAATACTTCCTAGAGTAGGGGTCAAAGGATTAAAGACATAACAACATGGAGAGGAGTATGTGGTAGATACTCTGGAAACTCACTATATGTTGAAAGATGTTTAGTGGAAAAGTCAGGACACATTTGAGAATATTGTCCGATTGCAATACCGGGTAGCCATGATACCCTTTGTCTGTTATGAGGACAAAAAAAACAGGTGCTTGGCCAGATTTGCTCCATTCTGAATCTAAGTGTCCCTGAGATTGAATGCAAAGGCCTGGAATCTACTTACCTTGTCCGGGGCTAAATCTAGTTATGCATACCTCCAAAGTCGGTCTGGTGTGAGTATAGCAGTACAGTTGTAATGCACCATATTTAAATGGCATAGTTATGGGCCTGGGCCAGTGACATTGAAGAGGTTCTGTGGGAAGGCATATTTGGTGGTTGTAGAAACTGGTCTGGTGTGTGGTGGGTACCTAAGGTACTTACACCTTATACCAGCTCCAGGTATCCCCTATTAGTAAAATGTAGGCAGTGCCTAGAAGCCAGGCTCCTCTAAAGGTAGCTGACAATGAGCAGCCAAGGCTTATCTAAGAGACATGCAAAGCTCATTCAATACCCCTGTAGTCACATAGCACTTACATACATGAAAGAATATGCTCAGTGTTACAAAAAAAAGGTACCTTATTATGGTAACACAACACCAAAATTACTATAGAGGCAATACTCCCTTAGGAGGTAAGTAATATACAAGTTATGTACACTAGTTGTCAGAAATAGGCATAAGAATAGTTAGAAAACAGTGCAAATAGTGTAAAACACAATAGAGAATAGTGGACCTAGGGGGAGCACAAACCATATAACAAAAAAAAAAATTGAATGCAAGAGTGTCATCCCCACCCAGGTAAGTGGAGTGTATAGAGGGTCGCTGGGGGTACCAGGAATGCACAAAGGTAAGTACCACAACGCCACCCCAGCAACCAAGAAAGCAGGAGTAAATTACTAGAATTTCCCCAGAACACTCACTTGCAAGAAAAGAAGAGAATTGCAAAACCCAGAGATGACTGCAAGAAACCAATGGTGGATTTGTGAAGTGAAAGACCTGTGGAAAGAGGGGACAAAGTCCAGCAGACACTGCAAAGTCCAGTGGGGGAAGGAGCCCCTATCCACCAAGCTGAGGATTGCAGGAGTTGATAGACGGTGAAGAAGGTAAGTCAGCACTGCAGCCCTGGAGTCAGAGTCCAGTTCCTGGAGGATGCAGGGGATGTCCCACACCGGAAGGAAGATTGCAGTTGGGTTTGCGTGTTCGGATTCCACCAACAAGCCTTGGCACAGGCAAAACTCACGGTTAGGGAAAGTGGTGCTGCAGGGGACCAGCAAGGCCCAGGAGGAGTCAACCGAGAAGGGAGAGTCAGAGGGGACCCTCAGCGTCGCAGAGAGACCACAGAAGCACAGACACCACACACAGAAGTCCCACAGAACGGGGACACAGAAGGTGCAAATGAGCCCATGCAGCACTACGAAAAGAAGTCCCATGCTGCAGGATAGTCACTCTGGGAGCTGTGTGTCGCAGGAAGGAGTGCTGGGACCTGGAGACTGAAGACCCCCTGGAAGAAGTGCCAACAAGCCTTGGCAGCTGCAAAGGACGCGGTGCACAGGGGTACTGTCCTGCGTGGGAAAGAAAGGGCTTACTTTACCTCCACCCAAGTTGAACAGGTGGTGGAGAGGACCGTCTGGACCACTTCCGACCCCCACCCATGGTGCAGGATCCAAGCAGCTCAGCAAGGAATGGGACCCACGCAGCCAGTCATTGTTGCTGTTGGTGTCTGCAGTTTCAGGAGAGTGACTCCTTCACTCCAAGGGAGATACCTTCTTTTTTCCTGTGCAGACCGAAGACAGGCTGTCCGCAGAGGATGCACGACCAGGGAAACAATGTTGCAGGTGAAGACTTCATCTTTGTGTCAGACTGTCAGGTCCTGGAGAGTCCAGGTGATTTTTTTTTGTTCAGAAGTCGATGTAAGGGATGCAGAGGAATCCATCTGAAATCATGCAAGCCAAATCTGAAGAACCACCCAAAAGAGAGACACTAAATAGCCTTGAAAGGGGGATTGGTCACCAAGCTGGGTGACCACCTATTAGGAGGGGTCTCTGATGTCACCTGCCTGGCCTGGAGGAGCTCTGGGCACCACCCCTTGAGTGGTGATGAACAGGGGAGTTGTCACTCCCCTTTACATTGTCCAGTTTCATGCCAGAGGAGGGACTGAAGGTCTCTGAACCGGTGTAGACTGGGTTATGCACAGAGGGCGCCAAATGTCCCCTTCAAAGCATACCAGTGGCTTGGGGAGGCTACCCCTCCCAAGCCATGTAACACCTATATCCAAAGAGAGAGGATGTATCACCCCTCTCCCAAGGGCAATGCTTTGTTCTGCCTTCCTGGGCTTGAGTTGCTCAAGCAACAGGAGGGCAGAAACGTGTCTGTGAGGTGGCAGCAGCCTGGGCTGCCTGGAAACCCTCAGAAGGCTGTAATGGCAATACGGGGGTCCTCTAAGGAGCCTCCAGAGTGCATGGAATCATACAACCAATGCTTGCAAAAGCCTTGGGGTATGGTTCCAACATATTTGATACCAAACATGCCTATGTTCGGAGTTATCATTATGTAGCTGCACTTAGGTATTGACCTCTGTCAAATACATGCATAAAATGCCGTCCTCTGAAGACAGACGATCTTCAGCCTGCATCAGAAGAGTGAAGGAATCTCTCTTGTGGTGAAGGAGTCACTCCCCTGCTTCTGCAGGCACCAACTGCAATGATGACTAGCTGCGTGGATCCCGTCTCCTGCTGAGCTGCATGGATCCTGCATCACAGGTGGTAGACTGAAGTAGTCTTGACAGTCCTCTCTTACAACTGTCCAACTTACCTTCCCATGCAAGACGGTACCCCCGTGCACTGCATGTTTTGCAGCTGCCATGGCTTGTTGGCACCCTTCCTCCAAGTCCTTCATGCATCTTGTAGCTCAGGCCCCCAGCACTCTATCCTGTGACGCACAGTTTCCTGAGTGGTTCTCCAGCAGTGTGGGAGCCTTTGTCGTAGTGCTGCATTGGGCCTCTTTTGCAACTTCCTTGTCCCCATGCTGTGGGACTCCTGTGTGCACTGCCTGGTCTTCTGTGGGCTCTATGAGTTGCTGAGGGCCCCCTCTGACTCCCTCTCCTAGGTAGAGTCCACCTGGTCCTTCCTGGTCCCATGCAGTGCCGTTTTCCGCCAACCGCAAGCTTTGCATATGCCAAGGCTTGTTGGCAGACTCTGACAATGCAAACCCGACTGCAATTCTCCATCCGGCGTGGGACATAACTTGAACCCCCAGGAACCCGACTTCATCTTCGTGGGTGCAATACTGACTTTTCTTCTTCACCGGTGGTTCTCCTTTTGCACCCTATCCGGGTTAGCTCCTGCTCTTCCTGGACTCCTCTGTGCTTCTTGGGCTTGGTCCCCTTCTTCCACAGGTCTGCTTGTCCAGGAATCCACTGTTGGTGTCTTGCAATCTCTTCTGGGTTTTGCATAATTCTTCTAGTTTCTGTGTGTGTTCTGGGAAAGTTACTGTGATTTACTCCTGCTTTCCTGGTCACTGGGGTGGGTTCTGGTTCTTACCTTTGTGGTTTTCTAGTACTCCCAGCTCCCCTCTACACACTACACCTGCCTAGGTGGGGGACCGACTTTCGCATTCCACTTTCTTAGTATATGGTTTGTGCTCCCCCAGGCCCATTTCTAACTATTGTGATTTTCACAAATTGCACAGTTTTTAAACTGTTTTTATGCCTATTACTGCATACTAGTGTATATAATTTGTGTATGACGGATCTCCTAAGGAAGGATAGTCTCTATGGTATTTTTGGTATTTGTGTCACCAACATAAAGTACCTTTATTATTGTAACACTTAGTATTTTCTTTCATGTGTGTGGTATTGCATGAGCTTTGCATGTCTCCTAGATAGGCCTTTGCTGCTCAACCACAGCTACCTCTAGAGAGCTTGGCTTCCAGACACTGCCTATATTAATAAGGGATAACAACCTGGTATAAGGTGTAAGTACCATAGGTACCCACCACACACCAGGCCAGCCTCCTACATTGGTGGTGCAGCGGTGGGATAAGAACATGCAATTGCCAATTTACTTTGTCACTAGATGCTTTCCACAGGAAAGACTACTCCATACTGAGAGACAAAACATGGTACCTAGTGCAGGAATGTAGTCTCTAAACGTATTTCCTGAGAGACTAGATGTTAGGTAGGTTAGGTACACCCTACACCACCCTAACACACACACCATGTCTGCAGCTGAACCTAGATCTGAGGTCATGGACTCTCCCTACGAGGGCATGACCTTCAAGGTATTGAAGAGGTTGTGTTGAGAGAGGAAGCTAGACATGGGGAAGAATCCTAATAAGAGTTTACTTCTGAGCCTCCTTCTTCAGGATGACCAAGAACATGCTGGTAGCCAGGAGGAGGAGGAGGAAGAGGGAGACTCTAACCCCCTTCAGTTAGAGGATAATCTTCCAGGTTCAGGGGAGGGCTCTTCAGAGGATCTTGTTCCCAGCAGACCAACTAGTGTAGCTGGTAGTGGGAATGGACGTCACTCAGGTAGGTCTCCCTTTAGATCCAGAGGACCAAGACTAGGAAAAGATCCACATCTGCCCACTCTGATGTCACTTCAGTATCTGAGGGGTCACACTGCACAACTCCAGATGTTTACTCTATAGATAGAGAGCTCAGAAAGCTGAGACTGGAGGAGGCCAGGCTGAGGCTACAGCAGCTAGCCCTAGATAGGGAGGCCTTGGCAGTGGAGAAGGAGAGGCAGGGGCTGGGCTTAGCACACCAGGGTAGCAGCAGAAAAGGTTTCAGGGATTATAGAGTTAGGGAGAACTCCATACATTCCAGAAACCTGCACACAATTGTTCACTCATACAAGGTGGGGGATGACATATACAAGTGGTTTGCTGCACTTGAGAGGACTTGTAAAGTTCAGAGGGTCCCTCAAAGGCAGTAGGCTACCATTATCTGGTGGTCCTTCTCTGACAAAGGGAGAGATATACTTCCCACTATCAGCAACGAAGATGCAGACAACTACAATGTTTTAAAAACAGCACTGTTAGAAAGTTTTGGTCTCACCACTGAAAAATATAGGGTCAAGTTCAGGGAGACCAGAAAAGAGGCCTCAGAGGATTTGGTTGACTTTGTAGACTGTTCTCTTAAAGCTTTAGAAGGCTGGTTACATGGCAGCAAAGTGTCAGGCTATGAGGGCTTATATAATCTGTTACTGAGAGAGCGTATTTTAAATAATTGTGTCTGACTTGTTACACCAGTAGTTGGTAGACTCAGATCTACCAAGAACTGTTTCCAAGAACTGTGAAAGAAGGCAGACAAATGGGTCAGAACAAGAATGAGCAGAAAAGCTTATACAGGGGGTGACAAGGACAAAAAGAAAGATGGTAAGTCTCATGACAAAGGTGGGGACAAAGATAAAAACAAAGAGACTTCATCAGGCCCACAAAACTCTTCTGGGGTGGGTATAAATCCTCTTCTCACCACAATCAGAATTAAAAGCCTTGGTGCTATATTTGTAGAAATGAGGGCCACAGGGCAGGAGACAGCTCTTGCCCTAAGAAAACCACCAAACCTCCCACCATCACTACCCCACTGCTACAACGAGTGCCCATAGCAATAGCAGTGGTGGTGGGAAAACTAATACTACAAATAGTCAGTCCAAGTGTGTAGCAGGGCTCACTAAAACCACTGAGGCTGTTTAAGTCTCTGATGGTGGCATTGACCTTGCCATCCTTGTTGCTTGTCCCCTTAATATGGAAGCTTGTCCCCTTAATATGGATAAGTACAAGCAACAACCCCTAATAAATGGTGTTCAGGTTGAGGCCTACAGAGACACAGGTGCGAGTGTCACCATGGTGACTGAAAAACCTGTGTCCACAGAGCAACACCTGCTTGGTCACCAGTACCAAGTGGCTGACGACAATACTGTGACCCACCCCATGGCAGTTGTTGATCTCAACTGGGGGGGGAGGGGTTACTAGTCCTAAAAAGATGTAGTGTCCACAGACCTACCTGTAGAATGTCTACTAGGGAATGACTTGGAGACTTCAGCTTAGGCTGAAATATTGTTGGAGGCCCATGCAGCCATGCTGGACATTGCTGTGTATATCTTTGCTTTAAGAAGGGCTCAGGCCAAAAAGCAAAGAGAACAGGGAAACTTGGATCCTTTAAACTATAGACCAAGAGCTTCCCAAAAGCAGGGTTAGGAAGGTTAAGAAATTATCCCCTATCCCTCCCTCCACTGATGATTGCTCCTTTGAGGAGGAGGAGTCAATACCTTGGACAGCACCTACACCTGAAAATTTTCAAGCTGACACAGCTGAACACTTAGGTGCAGGGGGGCCTGCCAGGGAGGAGTTAAGTGTGGCTCAACAGACGTGTCCCACATTTGAGGGTTTGGGACAGCAAGCTGTCAAAGAAGAAGCAGGGGATGTCAGTGGCACCCACAGGTTGTACTGGGAAAACAACCTCCTGTATTCAGAAGCTAGGAAACCCAAAACTGGTGCCACCAGGAGATTGGTCATCCCTCTGCAATACAGAGAGTTTCTGTTTACTTTGGCACATGCCATTCCCCTTGCTGGACATCTGGGGCAAAGTAAACCATGGGACAGACTGGTCCCTCACTTTCACTGGCCTCACATGTCAGAAGATACCAAGGAGTGTTGTTGCTCCTGTGTCACTTGTTAAACTAGTGGCAGGACAGGTGGCACTCCAAAGGCCCCCTTAATCCCACTGCCAGTGGTTGGGGTACCCTTTGAAAGGGTAGGGGTTGATATTGTTGGCCCCCTTGACCCTCCCACAGCTTCTGGAAACAGGTTTCTTACTGATGGTGGTGGACCATGTCACCAGGCATCCAGGAGCCATACCTCTTAGGACCAGTACAGCTCCTGCAGTGGCCAAAGCCCCACTGGGATTCTTTCCCAGGGTGGGTTTCCCAAAGGAGGTTGTATCAGACAGGGGTAGCAACTTCATGTCTGCATACTTGAAAGCAATGTGGAAAAAGTGTGGTGTAACATAGAAATTTACTACATCTTACCATTCACAAACAAATGGGTTGGTTGAGTGTTTTAACAAAACACTCAAAGGCATAAGTATGGGACTCTCTGAAAATCTCAGGAGGAGCTGGGATGTCCTGTTAACATGCCTTCTCTTTGCCTACAGAGAGGTACCCCAAAAAGGAGTGGGTACAGCCCCTATGAACTCCTCTTTGGTCACTCTGTTAGGGGTCCATTAGCTCTTGTAAAGGAGGACTGGGAGCAACCCCTGAAACCCCTAAACAAGATATAGTGGATTGTCTGCTTGGCCTCAGATCAAGGATGGCTGAGTACATGAAGAAGGCCAGTGGGAACCTTCGGGCAAGCCAAGAATTGCAACAGCAATGGCATGACTGGACAGTGTACCAACCAGGGCGGAAAGTGTGGGCCCTGGAGCCTGTGGCACCAAGAGCTCTCCAAGACAAGTGGAGTGGACCACACATCATAGTGGAGAAAAAGGGTGAGGTCAACTATTTAGTTGACCTTGGCACTCCAAGACGTACCCTTAAGGTACTTCATGTGAACCACCTAAAGCCTTACTATGACAGGACTGACATAACCCTGCTCATGGCCACTGATGAGGGACAGGAGGAAGAGAGTGGCCCTCTCCCTGACCTCTTTTCTAATTCTGCAGCTGATGGTTCAGTTGAGGGGGTTATCTTAGCAGATTGCTTTTCTCAGTCTCAAAAGGAAGACTACAGAAATCTCCTAGGACAGTTCTCAGAACTGTTTTCCCTTACACCTGGACAGACCACATGGTGTGAACACACCATTGATACAGGAGACAGTCTGCCTGTTAAGAGCAAATCTACAGACAACCCGATCATGTAAGGGATTACATCGAAGCAGAAGTGCAGAAGATGCTTGACCTAGGAGTGATTGAGCACTCAGATAACCCCCAGGCTAGCCCAGTGGTGTTGGTCCCAAAACCACACTCTCTGAATGGGAAAAGAGAGAAGAGGTTTTGGGTTGACCATAGAGGGCTCCATACAGTAACCAAGACAGATGCACATCCAATCCCCAGGGCAGATGAGGTCATAGATACACTGACATCTGCCAAGAATCTCAGCACTTTTGATCTTACTGCAGGGTATTGGCAGATTAAGTTGTCAGAAGATGCTAAACCTAAAACAGCATTTTCAACCATTGGAGGGCACTACCAATTCACAGTAATGCCCCTTGGTCTGAAGAATGCACCTGCTACTTTTCAGAGGTTGGTGAATACAGTCCTCCAAGGTCTGGAAGACGTTAGTGCAGCATATCTAGATGATATAGCTGTCTTTAGCTCCACCAGGGATGACCACCTGGTCTGCCTACGGAAAGTTTTAGAGGCTCTGCAAAAAGTAGGCCTTACTATCAAGGCTTCCAAGTGCCAGATAGGGCAGGGGAAGGTGGTTTATCTGGGACACCTAGTAGGCGTATAACAGATTCAGCCACTACAGGGAAAGATTCAAACTATTTTAGATTGGACTCCCCTACAACACAAACCCAGATCAGAGCCTTTCTAGGTCTCACTGGGTATTACGAGAGATTCATTAAGAACTATGGCTCCATTGCTGCCCCTCTTAATGACCTCACCTCCAAGAAAATGCCTAAGACAGTATTATGGACAGCCAGCTGCCAAAAACCTTTTGAGGAACTTAAACAGGCCATGTGTTCTGCACCTGTTCTAAAGAGCCCAAACTACTATAAGAAGTTCATAGTTCAGACTGATGCTTCAGGGATAGGGGTGGGGCAGTTCTTTCACAGAATAATACAGAGGCCCAGGATCAACCAGTTGGTGTTCCCAGCAGAAGGTTGACCCCAGAGAAATGTGTTGGTCAGCCATAGAGAGGGAGGCCTTTGCTGTGCTCTTGGCCTTGAAGAAGTTAAGACCATACCTCTTTGGTACTCACTTACTTGTTTAGACAGACCACAAACCTCTCTTATGGCTTAAACAGATAAAAGGAGAAAACCCTAAATTGGTGAGATGGTCCATTTCTCTACAGGGTATGACCTTTACAGTGGAACAGAGACCTGGGAGTACCACTCCAAAGCAGATGGACTCTCCAGATATTTCCACTGAGACAATGAAGACTCATCTGGGCAAGGTTAGCCTTATTGTCCTTCGTTTGGGGGGACGGGTGTTGTGTAGGAAAGTACTCTCTTTCTTGGCATGGTTACCCCAATTTTCAGCCTGATGTCAGTGTGCTTGACTGTGTTCACTGGGATACTCCTAACGAGGGCCACAGTAATTATGCTGTCTCTCCCAAAACTCTGTATTTCACCCACAATTGGCATACTGGTGCCCCCTTATAAGTCCCAAGTATATGGCACCTAGGTACACAGGGCATTGGGGTTCCAGGGGATCCCCATGGGCTACAGCATATATTTTGCCACCCAAAAGAAGCCAATACAAAGCCTGTGTGTGAAGGCACCCCCTGCACTAACAGAGGTGGCCAAAAAATCTCCAGAACTATTTTCCCGGACTTTGTGAGTGGGGAGATGCCATTTTACGCGTGTACTGGACATAGGTCCTTACCTATGTCCAGCTACATAATGCTAACTCCGAACATAGGCATGTTTATTATCAAACATGTTGGAATCCTACCCCAAGGCTTTTGCAAGCATTGGTTGTATGATTCAATGCACTCTTGGGGCTCCTTAGAGGACCCCCAGTATTGCTATTCCAGCCTTCTGAGGGTTCCAGGCAGCCCCAGCTGCTGCTACCTCACAGACAGGTTTCTGTGCTCCTGTTGCTTGAAAAGCTCGAGCCCAGGAAGGCAGAACAAAGGATTTCCTTTGGGAGAGGGGTGTTACACCCTCTCCCTTTGGCAATAGGTGTTACAGGCTTGGGAGGGGTAGCCTCCCCAAGCCACTGGAAATGCTTTGAAGGGCACATTTGGTGCCCTCCTTGTATAAACCAGTCTATACCTGTTCAGGGACCCATAGTCCCTGCTCTGGCGTGAAACTGAACAAAGGAAAGGGGAGTGACCACTCCCCTGTCCATCACTACCACAAGGGTGGCGCTCAGAGCTCCTCCAGAGAGTCCCTGAATTTTACCATCTTGGATTCAAGATTGCCAGGGAACTCTGGGAGCATCTGAGTGGCCAGTGCCAGCAGGTGACGTCAGAGCTCTCCCCTGATAGATGCTTAACTGGTTAGGTGACCAATCCCCCTTTCAGGGCTATTTAGGGTCACTCCTTTGGGTGGTTCCTCAGATTCGGACTGCAAGACTCCAGCAGGAATCCTCTGCGTTCTCCACTTCGACTTCTCGCTGCCTATGTTCAGAGTTGCCGTTATGTAGCTGGACATAGGTAGTGACCTATGTCCGGTAGACGTGTAAAATGGCATTCCTGCACTCATGAAGTCTGGGAAAATGGTCCTGGAGGTCGTGGGGGCACCTCTGTTCGTGCAGGGCTACCTGCACGTCCAGGTACTCTGCACCCTGCCCCCAGGGCTGGAGGGCTTGACTTATAAGTGACCTGGTGCAGTGTAAATGGCAGTGAAAGGGTGCATGCACCTTTTCAGGCAGGCTGCAATGGCAGTCTTGCAGAAGCCTTTGAATGGGCTCCCTACGGGTGACAAAAGATATGCTGCAGCCCATAGGGAACCCCTGTAACCCCAAAGCCCTGGGCACCTAAGTACCATATACTATGGACTTATAAGGGGGCACCAGTATGCCAATTGTGGGTGAAATACTGGTTTACCTGTATGCAACAACCATAATTTAAGGGAAATAGCATAACTACTGGGGTACTGATTAGCAGGATCCCAGTAGACACAGTCAAACACACTGACAAACAGGCCAAAAGGGGAAGGGGGGGGTAACCAAGCTAGAAAGAGACGACTTTCCTACACAATGTTTTTATAGTATTTAACTATTGAGTTCTGTTTATATTTTACTTTTTTTTATATATGCTTTATGGCCACTGAGCCAAAATAAAGGTCTTTGAACTGAACTGAATTTTAAATTAATGTATGCCTTTATGCTCTGGAGGTAGTCCTATGCTGTTATGAAGTTACTTTTGGAATTACACAGGGATTTTATTTTTGCTTCGGCCTACAGCTTGATCCCTTACACTTCAAGACATGCATTATCATTATAGCCAAAGCTTTATTTTAGTGGAGATGTTTTTATTATTTTATCAGCTTGTCTTTTTGCAGAGAATTCTGTTATTCTTTTCCCTGCATGACAGTTCCATTCTGTGCTCCATTCAAGGCTGAAAGTGATAAGCTACAAGTTATTTCCAGCACAAAGTGTTCATCATGTTCCCAACTCTCATACACAGAAATATACTTGTTGTCACATCAAGGCGGTTTTCTCAGAACACCAGGGGACAGATTTAAGAGCCCCTTGCGCTACTTTAGCACCAACTTAGTGTAATTTGTTTTTACACTAAAGCGGCTCTAAGGTGGCCTTTACCCCGGGCCATATTTACACAGTGGGACAATACAACCTTTGCACTACATCATGCCTATGCCAGGCATAATGTATGCAATGGGGCGTTCCCCCAGTAGGAGGCTTGAGAAAATGGTGCAGTGAAATGTAAAATATTTCACTATGCCATTTTTTCTATAATTTTTAACGCCTGCTAACAGCAGGCGTTAAAATTGTGCACCCATTTAAATCAATGGGCCTCCTTGCAATTTGCTACACTAGTGTCACATTTTTGGGCGGTAGTGTAGCGAAGTGCCACAATAGCGTCAAAAATGTTGGCGCTTTTGTTATAACTACCTCCATGGTGCACCATATCTTAAATACAGCAGACACATGATGGCTTTAGGGGGGCAAATGGGGGGGGGGAGAAAAGAGGCACTGCATTGGATGCAGCTCCACGTTTCTTAAATTCGGCCCCAGATGTTTTATTATATAAAACTTCACTCCCCCCTACAAGACAGAGGGAAATTCCACTCAGTTGCCATCAATATCATTGCTTTGATCAACATCAAGGTGGATGTAATGTCATTCTACTGTTCATTTTGCATGTTAATGTCATGATTACTATTGTAATTACCATTCACTGTAATTCATATATTTTACACATTTTAGTCACAATATACAAAAACAGTACACCATATTTTATGTTCGAGGATCTGGAAGCAAAAATTAAATCGCTATGACGAGAATTTTACATTTCTAATTTTCAGTTTCACTGTTCCCTTTCTTTTTTGTACTGATGCCTCAGACCCTACAGTGCCCTCTCTGGAATTCATGTTCTTTTTTGGGTGCAATCACTTTGCATATGTAGTTTTTTTCATAAACACATTTTTATTGTTTTTAAAAGAGAAAGTGCACAGATTATTCAATAAAATCCAATTACAAAGCATCATTGACAACTGACAGTAATACATTCCAGGAGAAAAACGGCATTTCAGGTGTTGACCCCACATTAAGAGTAATACCCCTCCTTGGCCTACCGCTCCCAGCCACCGTCCCCAAACCCTCTCATGCTTCCGAGGGCAACCCCTTGCTTCATACACCAACTTTTCTTGGCTTGCGCACCAGTCCACTCCCCTTCTCCACTTTTGGAACAACAGACCAGCAGAAGAGTTCCAGGCAGCAGCGATATCTAGCTTTGCTACCAGCAGGGCGGTACCTGCAAGGGCACGTTTTGCTCGTGCTCCTCCCATTTCTTCCATCACCCCCAACAAGACTAGTTTTGCGTACATCTGCATTTTTTGCTCTAGCACCTCACTCAATTCATGGACTACCTTGCCCCAATATATCTGTAGCACTGGACAAGACCAAACCATATGGAAGAAATCCGCTGGCTCCCCTTCAAATCTTGGACATTGGGCTGTAGAGCGTAAACCAGCCCGGTGTAGCCTGATTGGTGTTAGATATGCTCTGTGTAAATAGTAGAATTGCACTATGCAAAGTTTCGCTGACACCGCCAGTACCCTTGGTGCCATCAAAGCCTCAATCCATTCTACCTCATCCAGGGCCCTCACCCATGACTCCCATTTGGTTCTTGATGAGTCCAAGTCTCCCGGAGTATTGTTAACTAACATTTTATAGACCTGGGAAACACCTTTCCCTCCCAGGTTCCCCATGAGTAGATTGGCCTCAAGCGGGCTGAATGCTGGCAGAGGGTCTGTGGCTGGCAAATGCTCTCCCAGAGTGTGTCGAAGCTGGAGGTATTTAAAGAACTACGTTTGGGTTAGTTAGAAGTCTGCCTGCAGTCCATGAAATGATTTCAATGCATTACCTTTCCACACATCCCCTACCAGTGAAATACCCAGCAGATCCCACCCCACAAACCCCTCCAGTGCCACCATCTCACTCAACCATTTCCCCCTCCAAAACGGTGTCTGATGGGTGACAAGAGCATTCCATCAAATGTGTCGTAACGCAGAGCACAACGCCAGAAAAACCACCTTAGTTATCGCTACCATGTCCCGAGGGAGGGTTGCACCGTATAGTGCGTCGAGGATATGTGGGAAACCCAAGATCTCCAGCTCCCCCTGATAAGCCGGGTCTGCCCATCCACCGTGAACCAATTATGAATCACCAGCAGCTGGGTCGCCAGATAATATAGATAGGGATCTGAGGCACCCAGGCCTCGTCATATATTCCTCTCCGGCAGTGTTGTGCCGCCACTCTATGCCTTGCTCCCTTCCAAAGAAACGATGAGGTGACGCTCTCTAAAGCTCTAAACCAGGAGCGTGGGATCGAGAGGGGGAAATTCTGAAATACATATAGAAGTCTAGGTAAGACCAACATCTTGTACAGGGCCACACGGCCCATCACATTTAAAGGCAATGCCTGCCACTTCTGCAAGTCCGTTTTGATGGGAGCCAAGAGCAGGGACAGATTTTTGGCCGACGTCAGGTCAGGCAGAAGGGTCACCCAAATACCTTGATATTTAAAGCTGAACCTGTGTAAGGGTATCATGTCCTGCCAGTCAAAGCAGTCATGTGAACTAACTAGGGGGACCAACAACGACTTTGTAGGGTTCATTCTAAGTCCTGACACTTGTTCATAGCGTCGTAGCAGGTGGAGACTTCTTGGGCCCGATACGCTGGGCTCGTCCATATACAACAGAACGTCGTCATCATACAAAGGTATCCTGTCTTCCCGGTAGGGCCCCCATCTCCAGCCGCGATATATTGGATCTGTCCTGATCATCTGCGCTAGTGGCCCAATCGCTAGGGTAAATAGAAGGGGGGACAGGGGGCATCCCTGCCGCATGCCCTGATGAACTTCAAATACTGAGGACAGGGCCCCATTGACCAGCACAAAGGCTGAGGGGTTGGCATACAGCGCTCGGATCAGGCGGCAAAACCTCGGTCCAAAACCTGCCTGCCGGAGCACTGAAAAAAGAACCCCCCAGTTCACTGAATCAAAGGATTTTTCAAAATCTATAAATAGAAGAGCAAGGTCTCGGGCAGTCAGCGGCATTCGGCCAAAGCCACATGCAGTCAGCGGATGCAGTGCCGAGTGCTACGAGTTGCCATAAACCCACATTGGTCGGGGTGTATTCGCTGCGGCAGAATTCTCTTAAGACGAGCCACGAGAATCATGGCGTAGATTTTAACTTCACTGTTAATCAGCGATATCGGCCTATAGTATGCACACAGTAGTGATGGGGGTTGGGTTTTAGGAAGCACCATAATGGTGGCAACATCCAGCTTCTCTGGGAATAACCCTCCCTGCTCCACTTCCGTAAAAAAAAGTGCTAATAGTTGCGGCACCAAATCTTCCCTAAACGCTTTATAGTACTCTGCGGGGATTCCGGCAGGACCTGGCGTTTTCACCGTTCCCAATGCAGAAATAGCCACCAGACTTCCTCCGCATTAATAGGCTCAACCAGGATCTGCACCTCCGCCGCGGGCAACAGCGGAAGGGGGACATCCTCCAGCAGCCAGCCGGCCTGGCCCGGCTCAATCTGCATCGACGCTCGATACAATATCTGGTAGTACTGGGTGAAGGCGTCTGCTATTTCTACGTGACCTGCGACGCAGCCCCCCTCCCCTCATCAATTTCGGGGATGATCCTAGAGCACTGGTGGTGAGAAAGCAGCCAGTATAGCAATTTTCCCATTTTGTCCCCCCTGCTAAAAATCATTGCATAAGTAGCCCTCCACAAGTGCTTCGCAGCTGCTAAAGACTGATCTGGGATTTCCTCGCGGATTAATAGGAGCTGCCGAGCCACCCCTTCGCTGGGGCTTGCATCATATTCTTTCTCTAAACCCATTGCTCGCAATTCCAGCCGTTCAATACTATGAGCTCGCGAACGTTCCTGATCTCGTATCAAACCTCTGGCCGCACCTCACAGTACTGCCTTACTTGCTGCCCACAGGGTTCCTGAAGAAGCCACGGACCCTTTGTTTAATGCAAAGTATTCATGCTGTGCTTGTCGCAGCTGCTCAACATAGGCCCTGTCCTGCAGATACCACATATTCACTCGCCACATAGGGTGGGTCAGTGATCGAGCATGGCCTAATATGAACCGAACGGGGCATGTGGTCGGAAATCGCTCTAGCTAGGATATCGATATGAGAAAGGCAGGTTGTAGGAAGTTGGCTCTGTGTATACTATTTCAAAGTAAGAAATAGTGTGCACAGAGTCCAAGGGTTCCCCTTAGAGGTAAGATAGTGGCAAAAATAGATCATTCTAATGCTCTATTTTGTGTTAGTGTGGTCGAGCCGTAGGCTTATCAGAGGGTAGTGTTAAGCATTTGTTGTACACACACAGGCAATAAATGAGGAACACACACTCAAAGACAAATTCCAGGTCAATAGGTTTTTATATAGAAAAATATATTTTCTTAGTTTATTTTAAGAACCACAGGTTCAAGATTTAAAAACAATACCTTAAATGGAAGGTATTTCACTCAGGTATCTTAGGAACTTTGAATGATCACAATAGCATGTACACTTTTGGTAAAAATGGACACTGCAAAAATCAACAGTTCCTGGGGGAGGTAAGTAAAGGTTAAGTTCACAGGTAAGTAAAGCACTTACAGGGTTCAAAGTTAGGTCCAAGGTAGCCCACCGTTGGGGGTTCAATGCAACCCCAAAGTTACCACACCAGCAGCTCAGGGCCGGTCAGGTGCAGAGGTCAAAGTGGTGCCCAAAAAAACATAGGATTCAATGGAAATAGGAGTGCCCCGGTTCCAGTCTGCCAGCAGGTAAGTACCTGCGATTTCGGAGGGTAGACCAGGGGGGTTTTGTAGGGCACCAGGGGGGGACACAAGCAGGCACTGAAAGTACACCCTCAGCTGCACAGGGGCGGCCGGGTGCAGAGTGCAAACAGTCGTCGAGTTTCCAATAGGAATCAATGGGGAGACCCGGGGGTCTCTTCAACGATGCATGCAGGCACGGGTGGGGGCTCCTCAGGGTAGCCATCACCTGAGCGAGGCAGAGGGTCGCCTGGGGGTCGCTCCTGCACTGGAGTTCGGTTCCTTCAGGTCCTGGGGGCTGCGGGTGCAGTGTGTTTTCCAGGTGTCGGGTTCCTTGAAGCAGGCAGTCACGGTCAGGGGGAGCCTCTGGATTTCCTCTGCAGGCTTTGCTGTGGGGGCTCAGGGGGGGTCAACTCTGGCTACTCATGGGCTCGAAGTCGACGGGCAGTCCTCCCTGTAGTGTTAGTTTTCCTCAGGTCGAGCGGGGGAGTCGGGTGCAGAGTGGAAAGTCTCACGCTTCCAGCGGGAAACGTGTGGTCTTTAAAAGTTGTTTCTTTGTTGCAAAGTGTTGTAGTTTCTTGAACAGGGAGCTTCTTGGTCCTTTAGATGCAGGGTAGTCCTCTGAGGCTTCAGAGGTCGCTGGACCCTGTTGGATGTGTCGCTGTTGCAGTTTTCTTTGAGGTAGGAAGACAGGCCGGTGGGGCTGGGGCCAAATCAGTTGTCGTCTCCGTCTTCACTGCAGGGCTTCAGGTCAGCAGTCCTTCTTCTTCTTCAGGTTGCAGGAATCTATCTTCCTTGGTTCTGGGAGCCCCTAAATACTCAATTTAGGGGTGTGTTTAGGTCTGGGGGGATAGTAGCCAATGGCTACTAGCCCTGAGGGTGGCTACACCCTCTTTGTGCCTCCTCCCTGTGGGGAGGGGGTACATCCCTAATCCTACTGGGGGAATCCTCCATCTGCAAGATGGAGGATTTCTAAAAGTCAGAGTCACCTCAGCTCAGGACACCTTAGGGGCTGTCCTGACTGGGGAGTGACTCCTCCTTGTTTTTCTCATTATCTCCTCCAGCCTTGCCGCCAAAAGTGGGGGCAGTGGCTGGAGGGGCGGGCATCTCCACTTGCTGGGATGCCCTGCAGGGGGAGGTGAGAAGCACCTCCACCCAGTACAGGCTTTGTTCCTGGCCACAGAGTGACAAAGGCCCTGTCCCCATGTGGCCAACAACATGTCTGGTGTGTGGCAGGCTGGCAAAAACTAGTCAGCCCACACTGGAAGTCGGGTATGTTTTCAGGGGGCATCCCTAAGATGCCCTCTGGCTGTATCTTTACAATAAAGTGCACAATGGCATCAGTGTGCATTTATTGTGCTGAGACGTTTGATACCAAACTTCCCAGTTTTCAGTGTAGCCATTATGGTGCTGTGGAGTTCGTGTTTGACAGACTCCCAGACCATATACTCTTATGGCTACACTGCACTTACAATGCCTAAGGTTTTGCTTAGACACTGTAGGGGCACAGGGCTCATGCACCTATGCCCTCCCCTGTGGTACAATGCACCCTGCCTTAGAGTTGTAAGGCCTGCTAGAGGGGTGACTTACCTATGCCACAGGTAGTGTGAGGTTGGCATGGCACCCTAAGGGGAGTGCCATGTCGACTTAGTCATTTTCTCCCCACCAGCACACACAAGCTGCCAAGCAGTGTGTATATGCTGAGTGAGGGGTCCCCAGGGTGGCATACGACATGCTGCAGCCCTTAGAGACCTTCCCTGGCATCAGGGCCCTTGGTACCAGGGGTACCAGTTACAAGGGACTTACCTGGGTGCCAGGGTTGTGCCAATTGTGGAGACAAAGGTACAGTTTAGGGAAAGAACACTGGTGCTGGGGCCTGGTTAGCAGGGTCCCAGCACACTTTCAAATCATAACTTGGCATCAGCAAAGGCAAAATGTCAGGGGGTAACCATGCCAAGGAGGCATTTCCTTACACAGGTGCAATCCGTGCTCGGCAACAGCACCAAGTCAATTCTAGATTGCGCGCCGTGGGCTACCAATGTGTGGGTAAACTTCCACCGTCTTGGATGCCACACCCGTCAAGCATCGCAAGGCCCCGTCGCTGAAAGCCATCCTATGATTCCTGCCACCATTGTATGCCTGTAAGTTGAGAGCGGACCAGCCACATCCAAGGCAGGGTCTGGAGCCGCGTTGAAGTCCCCTCCCAGCATAGTAAGTCCTGGAGGCAAGTCTAGGAGCAGTTTGGTTAGGTCCTTGAGGGTCCCTCTTACCATTGCAGGAGGGATGTAAACACTGACCAGATTAATTGTGACACCCTCTACCTTCCCAGTGATGGTCACATAGCGTCCCTGCCGGCCTTTCCACAGCTGGATTTTTGTTATGGGAAATGAACGGTGCAGTAGTATTGCCACTCCCGCGATCCACGCGTAAACCCCGCGTGGTACAATCTATCAAACCCTGTACAGGCCAAGAAGGGGCAATGATCACCCGAGAGGTGCGTCTCCTGCAGCAGGAGCACATCAGGGCGGTATTGGTGTACAAAGGTAAACACTGTGGTGCGTTTAATTTTGTCTAAAAGACCATTAACTTTTCACGAGATAACCTGTGTCGGACTCATAGGAATATGTTATTAGGTGCCACAGGGGGGTTACCGGAAGGCACCTTTTCTTGGCCTGGAGCACCCGTGTTGCTCTCTTCGCAGTGGAATGAACACCCCTACTCTGTCAATTTGTTCACTGCATCTCCTATCCTGTGCACTTGCTAACAATCACAAACATACTGACGTAGTAAGAAACAGTAGCACATACCTTAAATCAAGGCCCAAACTTCCCTTCCTCCCAGTTTCCATCCCACCCCATACTTCCCCCCAGAAGCATCGGTCGCCCATATAAATCACCTAACTCTCGAACATAGTGAGGTATGCCATTAACTGATTGACCCCTCCATATCTTCGGATCAAAAAGAAAAACACAATAAGTGGTAATGGATCGTAAGCAATATTGTCTCTCATCCAAGCAATTAGCACCCTCCCAGGTTTATCCATCTGCTTATAGAGTTACAGCACTGGACTGCAGGACAAATCCGAGTCACTCAGGGACCCCGTCTAGGCCTGCATTGTCCCCGATGGTTCTGGGCTCCCCCCAACTCCCCCAGAACCCACCAGCGATTGCTGTCTCTGTGGTTCCATGTGTGGGGCCTACAAGGGAGGAGTCTGAGTGGGAGCTCCGATGCGTTTTGCACTGCCTGGAGCGCGTGCGTCAGCGCTGACCAGGCAGGCGCTTCTGCTGCTGGTTCGGCTGCACTTCATCTCGCTTTGGTCTTGGTTCTCCGCTGTATAGACCAAGAGAGCCTTCCTCTGTCAGCCAAGTCCATGCTGCTGCTAGCTGCTACCTGCTCAAAGAAGTAGGTTTTGTTTCCATGGACTACACAGAGTTTCGCTGGAAACTGGAGACGATACGATATGTCCATTGCCCTCAGTTTCTGCTTTACTTCAGTGAATGAGTGGTGCAATTGTTGCACATCCCCAGTGTAGTCAGGGAAGAGGAGGACCTTTGCCCCGTTGCAAAAGATATCTCCTTTGGAGCGTGCTTCTTGTAGCACGCGTCTCGGTCTTTGAAGTTGAAAAGACGGAGTATCACCGGTCTGGGTGGAGAGCCCGGCGGGGGCCTCGATTGCAAAGCCCTGTGGGCCCGCTCGATCGCAAACCATGGTGTAAGACAGTCCGCCGGCATCCAAGAGCAGAACCATTCCTCCAAAAAGGTGACCAGAGATGGGGCCGCCGTGGTCTCTGGAAGGCCCACCATATGAAGGTTGTTGGGCCAGGACCTATTCTCAGTAACTTCGGCTCTTCAATAGATCTCTGTCGTGCGAGATGTCAGTGCGGAGACGTGCGCCTTGAGAGCAGTCACATCGTCTTCCACTGTAGATATCCTCGACTCTGCCTCCGTGAGTCGAGCTGTGGCGTTGCAGAGGTCTTGCCGGACCAAGGCTACATCCCCCCTAACGTCCCGATCTTAGATTCCACAGCTGTTTGGGATATTTGGATAGCTTGGAGAATCTTTTCCAGGTCGCCGGACTTCGCCGGTGGATCTCCTCCTCCACCCTGGGCACGATCTTCCATCCGAGTCCCATTTGTACTCGTGATGAATTGGTCTAGGCGTGTTTGCCCTACCGCCTTTCGCACCGTTTTGTCCTTGCCCATGATGGGTTCCCCAGCCGTGGCACAATGTATGGGTTTGCTGCAAATCTGTCAGTGGAAGCCAATTAAAGTCACCACACACGGGTCCAGGGCCCTTCTCCATGACCCAAGGACTCCCGCGCGGTCCCACACTCCGCTGATCAACAAGTTAGTCTCCAGGATCCAGGGAATTATGGTCGCCCTGTGGTCCCATTCCCTGCCACCCGCAGCCGATCATTCACAAAGATCATCCAAGGGCCCCACCGGTAGCCCCCACCGCGTCTCTCCAGTGTCACCGCGTTCCAGTAGAGTGGAGAGGGGGGGTGGGAGGAGGAAGAAAGAAAGAAAAGAGGGAACCTCCAGTGAGTCACGTTCCACCCGTCACAGTTCACTGTTGCGCTGCTCCCCCTGCAGCTGCCCGGGGAGGACCTGGGGCGTCAGTCCATCAAGGGGAGGGCAGGGGGAGGAGGGGGGCCTCTCTCCTGGCTGCCAAAACTACCCCCCCCATCCACCACTTCGCCCCATCCCCTCTGCTCACCGGATTTTCGGACCTTGCTTCACTGCGGCTCCCGGTGTCTGGGTGCCACAACCTCACCTCCAGCCGGTCTTTGCTGTAGGCGAGCCCCTCAGCGGCTCCGCCCGCAATCCTCCACCGTGTTACTTGGCTGCGGCACGGCACTCAGACGGGTCTCAGGCACTGCGCCACCTTCTCCTCAGTCCGCCCCTCGGCGTTCACTCGCCGTCCGCCATCTTGACTGCAGGCGGAAGCGAGCTATCAGTGCCCCTCAGCCAGGCCGAAAGGCTGGACAATCTTTCTTTACTCGTCGCTGCGGTCCAACAAGGGGGGGGGGGAATAAAGGAAGGGGGTCCTTCTTCCCTGGTTCCAAAGGGGCCCCCTATTCATCACCTCGCTCCTGCCCCTCTGCTCACCCGAGTCCTTGGGCCGTGCTCCACTACAGCTCCGGTGCCTGGGAGCCTCGACCCTGCACCCAGCCGGCTGTCGCTGCATACGGGCTTCCCAGCAGCACCGTCCGCGACCTCCGCTAAACTATTCGGCTGGTGCACAGTGAGCCGACGAATCTCGGGCTCTGCAACGTCCTGGGGCCCCTTCCACAGCTCACATCTCGACGCTCACTCACGGTCCGCCTTCTTGCGCGCAGGCGGCTGTGAGTGATCGGCGTCCCACGACCAGGCCGGAGGGCCGCGTCGGTTCTGCTGCTCGTCCCTGGGGGAACAGCAGGCCCCCCCCAAGCAGGAAGGTGCTGCCGCTGAGGGCAGATTTCAGTCGTAGCTAGAGGTGGATGACGGAGGGGTCCGGGGCACTACAAAAGTGCGTCCGCCATCTTGACGCCTTAGCCACGCCCCCCCACTTTGCATATATAGTTTTTCTGATCTGCTTCTAAAATCGCACCCCAAGCAAAAATATTTATTGTATTATCCCTATCTTATCTCGAGGAATCAGCCAGGTTTATCCTCCAATGGCAAACATTCCTGCATTATGCAGATAATAATAGCATGTATTTTAATTAGTATTCATGTGCTCATTTCAAAGGTATCATCAATGATAAATTTACATTCATATGCTTATATTATTGTTTTGTATTTTTGGGTGATGATGTGTTTTTCCTTTCCTTTTTAAACTCATACATTTTATATTGACTGTGGGAGGTTTCTGTTATTTTGAAATGTGCCTATCTTGCCTGAGTAGTTTCTGTCCTAATATAAACTCTGGAAAAAAATAATTTTAAACTCAGTTTTATCCATCCATTCTGCATATTAACAATGTGTCTAAAACTGCCAATTTCTATCACCACACTTAAAAAATAAAACAGTACAGTCTGAAGAATTACTGGAAAATAGCAGTTTGTAGCAGGAGGGGATTGAACCCATATTCTACCATGCACAATAGAGTTGCCCCTTCACTCCTTATTACCAACCACCTCACAATAGCACCATTCAAACCCGAATAGTTGGAATACCACCTAAGAGAGCTGTGTTGTGCTCTAGTGTGGAAGCCTAGAATACACTTATTGATGAATGAGTTATATTTAAACAATTTAAGCTAATGGATAAGATGACAAATATGTAATTAGATACAGCACACATTTAAATATGAAATACCTTGTCAGTTTCGGCTGGTCTGGCTGACGACCCTGCATCAGCTATTACCTGACTATCACCCACTTCTCTAGCTTGTAAGTATTTGTTCTTTATAGACGATACATCAATGTCCTGAAATAAAGAAAAGGTTAAATATTTAGAAAGGCATGCACATCTTTTGAATCTACACATTACACAAGGTTGAATTTTACAGTTCTGATGTTCATGTATTAGTATAGAGTGACAAAGTTGTGGTGTGTTTAGTATTTTATTCCAAAGGGTGTTGAGGAGATGAAGGTACAGGATCAGTGTTCATTCCATTACCTTCTTTGGTACACCATAGCCTAGAAAAAAAGCATTAAAGACCTGGTCTATAAAACTACATCGCTATTAATCAGACATTTACTAACGTAGGCAGTCTGATCTATAAAACTACATCGCTACCTATCAGAGATTCACTCATGTAGGCGCAAACCTACAATTTGACTAAATGTCTTACCATTATGGAATTTACAAAGAATTCTAGGCTTACTCTGAAGAACTTGCAACTGCCCCAGAATCTAAGCCCCCATGAAAGTGCAAGTGCACATTTTATCATGCATTTGCACTTTGAATGATAGTGTCTTCATTAGAAAAATATGTTCCACTCTAAATGTCGAATAATTTTCAGGGTATTGTCTCTCCATTTACACCATGAAAACAGAGTCACGCCTACCCTTCCGAAGAGTATCGGTTTTTACACATATTACGTTTTGCAGTTGGACACCGAAAATCGTAGCCTCTACAAACAGATTTGCTCACATAGAAATGCTGATTCTGTGATTCAAAATGGCTTTCCGTGTGCCTTATTAGAAAATAGCCATGCAAATAGCTGGTTAAATATTGTCCTGTTTTTAAAGGGCGAGACTGAAAGGGTGACTACCAAAAACAATATGAAACTATAATGAAGGAATACTGGTAACACTGAAAGTGATGAATGAATGATTGTTAGTATCCATAAACGTATAGGAATGGCTCGTCAAACCATTAGTGTATGCATGAATGTTAAATGACACAAGGTGTTTTTGTTGCAGAAATTCTATTACAAACCTATGTTGATATTGGATTTGTTAAAGACGATGCACACGAAAACAAGACATTCTAATACATGAATGGTACATTTTCATACACAAAGTCCCATTACAGCTGTTAAATTCCCCCGTTGTGAACTCTCCATCAAACCCACATAGGTATGTGGTCAGTCAGGCTCTGAGACCCCGGCCTGAAGGTTAATGACTGACAGGTCACAGGTAAGTTAACACTTAACCGACAGCCAAATGCACAAACATGCAAACTTTAAAGACATCCCACTAGGCAGCAACACTACATTGGACCCCGGATATTGGCCCCAATAAAGCACACATGGCCAGAGGGATGGATACATTTCCAAACCACCATAAAGTTAGATACCACACATAGTTAGATACACTTACCCAAACAGGGCACAGTACATACTGCTCACGCAGTGACCACGTGTCCCTCAGAATGGACACCTGGACACATACTCGCTGGCCACATTGTGTCCACGCCAGGTCAAGGTCCACCTGCTTTTACTGTCTAGAATTGTATCTGAGACTCCATGACAAATGTTTGCTTATGATGACTTTATTGCACCCATAGAAATGTATAAAACCTGTGTCAATTCGATGTATTATGAAAGACCTCGGTTCTATAACTGTTCTCCCAGCTGTATTGTTTAATAAAATGAACCTTTTCCTTTTTTGCTAGATGCCTCTTGCCTTTTGTTCTTTTAAGGCAAATTCTCATTCCAGCAACACCTATAGGTATGATGTGCAAATGTAATAATGTACAACAAGGCGCTTTACAGTTCTATGACATTATATATACTACTTATGTAAACCATTGTTTGTGTGTTAGGGAAATTTGATATCTTCATTTAAAAGAGATTGTGGGTTCTACATTGGTCTCATCAAATATAAATAATTATTGTTCTCATGAGGCCCGATTCACAAAGGTAAACTTGAACCGAAAGTCTAAGGGCACGATTTACAAAGTTGAACTTAGACAAAAAGTCTAACTTTACTTGTAGTGAAGTTAGACTTTTTGTATAAGTTTAGACTTTTTTCAACAGACTTTTTATTGCTTTTATTCATCCTCAGCAATACAAAACAATCAGCGGTCATTAAGTTAACCAACATAAAAGCAAGTTCAAATACAAGACAACGCCAACAGTGTCCTTGCTTACAATATATTCTCTCAAACTACACCCCATTCTACCACTCTTCCCACTCCCCATCCTCCTGCCTCCTAGTTATCCCTGACTCCCTTAGTTGACCAGCCATCCCATAACAACAGTCAAGTACAGAGCGTCTTATTTCAATTAGGTTTTCTTGACATATCCCCGCCCAGCTTGAGATGCAGTGTTCAAGCTTCTCCAGCATTTGCAGCAAGCAATAAGGAACTGTCTGACGAATCATCAGCCAGTGTCTTCATGCAGTCCAAGAGGGTCTCCCATGCCCTGGCTTTGTCAATTGGGCATCGCCCTCTCCACACTTCTTAAAACAGCACCCTACCCTCATGTAGGAAAGTACCATCGTGCCTGGCATGTTACCCCCATTTTTACTTGTGTGTTTGTTTTTGCCTGTGTCACAAGCATCCTGCTAGCCAGGACCCCAGTGCTCATAGTTTGTGGCCTATATGTGTTCCCTGTGTGGTGCCTAACTGTGTCACTGAGACTCTGCTAACCAGAATCTCAGTGCTTATGCTCTCTCTGCTTTTTAAATTGTCACTGCAGGCTAGTGACTAATTTTGCTAATTCTCATTGGCACACTGGGATACCCTTATAATTCCCTGGTATATGGTACCTAGGTACCCAGGGTATTGGGGTTCCAGGAGATCCCTATGGGCTGCAGCATTTCTTTTGCCACCCATAAGGAGCTCAGACAATTCTTACACAGGACTGCCACTGCAGCCTGAGTGAAATAACGTCCACGTTTTTTCACAGCCATTTTACACTGCACTTAAGTAACTTATAAGTCACCTATATGTCTAACCCTTACTTGGTGAAGGTTAGGTGCAAAGTTACTAAGTGTGAGGGCACCCTGGCACTAGCCAAGGTGCCCCCACATTGTTCAGGGCAATTTCCCCAGACTTTGTGAGTGCGGGGACACCACTATA
Source organism: Pleurodeles waltl (assembly GCF_031143425.1). Classification (NCBI taxonomy): domain Eukaryota; kingdom Metazoa; phylum Chordata; class Amphibia; order Caudata; family Salamandridae; genus Pleurodeles; species Pleurodeles waltl. Next base: position 754,173,838 of record NC_090449.1, on the reverse strand, counting down.
CGCGTGCACTACATATAGGTCAATACCAATATGTAGCTTCACAATGGTAACTCTGAATATGGCCATGTAACATGTCTAAGATCATGGAATTGTCCCCCATGCCACATCTGGTATTGGGGTGCCAATCCCATACATCCCCGGGGCTCCAGGATGGACCCCGGGCACTGCCAAACTAGCTCTCTGGGGTTTACACTGCAGCTACCGCTGCTGCTAACCCACAGACAGGCTTCTGCCCTCCTGGGGTCTGAGCAGCCCAGTCACAGGAAGGCAGAACAAAGGATTTTCTCTGAGAGATGGTGTTACACCCTCTTCCTTTGGAAGTAGGTGTTAAGGGCTGGGGAGGAGTAGCCTCCCCCAGCCTCTGGAAATACTTTGAAGGGCACAGATGATGCCCTCCTTGCATAAGCCAGTCTACACCGGTTCAGGGATCTCCCAGCCCCTGCTCTGGCGCGAAACTGGACAAAGGAAAGGGGAGTGACCACTTCCCTGTCCATCACCACCCCAGGGGTGGTGCCCAGAGCTCCTCCAGTGTGTCCCAGACCCCTGCCATCTTGAATGCAGAGGTGTGAGAGCACAGTGGAGGCCTCTGAGTGGCCAGTGCAAGCAGGTGACGTCAGAGACCCCTCCTGATAGGTGCTTACCTGGTTAGGTGGCCAATCCTCCTCTGAGGGCTATTTAGGGACTCTCCTGTGGGTTTCTCTTCAGATAATGAATGCATGAGCTCACCAGAGTTCATCTGAGCTCCCTCTTTGACTTCTGCCAAGGACGACCGCTGACTGCTCCAGGACGCCTGCAAAACCGCAACAAAGTAGCAAAACGACTACCAGCAACATTGTAGCGCCTAATCCTGCCGCCTTTCTCGACTGTTTCCTGGTGATGCATGCTCTGAGGGCTGTCTGCCTTCACCCTGCACTAGAAGCCAAGAAGAAATCTCCCGTGGGTCGACAGACTCTTCCCCCTGCTAACGGAGGCACCAAACTTATGCTTCACCGGTCCACTGGGTCCTCTCTCATCTTGACGAGCGTGGTCCCAGGTATACAGGAGCTGGATCTAAGTGACCCCGACAGTCCAGTGGTCCTTCTGTCCAAATTTGGTGGAGGTAAGTCCTTGCCTCCCCACACCAGACAGTAATCCTGTGTACTGCAGGATCTGCAGCTGCTAGGGCTTCTGTGCACTTTTGCAAGGAATCCTTTGAACACAGCAAAGCCCAGGTCCCCAGCACTCCATCCTGCATTGCTCAACTCGCTGAGTTGACCACCAGCTTCGTGGGACCCTCCTTTGTAGTGTTGAGACGACCACCATGCTCAGATTTCTTGAACGCCTGTTCAAGTGCTTCTGCAGGTGCTGCCTGCTTCTGCATGGGCTCTCTGTGCTGCTGCCCCCCGTCTCCTCCTCCAAGGGGTGACCTCCTGGTCCTTCCTCGGCCCGGGCAGCACCCATTTTCTTCAACCGCAACTCTTGCAGCTAGCAACGCTTATTTGCAGTCTTTTTGCGTGGACACAACTCTGCATCCTCCAGCTCACCGTGGGACATCTTCTGTGCGAAGGAGAAGTTCCTGGTATCTTCAGTGGTTGCAGAATCTTCAGCTTCTTCCACCTGGAGGCAGCCCTTTTGCACCTTCATCTGGGGTTTAGTGGGCTCCTGCCCCCCCGGACACTTGCGTGACTCCTGGACTTAGTCCCCTTCATTTACAGGTCCAGGAATCCATCTTCAGTGCTTTGCAGTCAGTTGTTGCCTTTGCAGAATCTCCTATCACTACTTTAGTGTGTTTCTGGGGAAGTAGGGTAACTTTACTCCTACTTTTCTGGGTCTTGGGGTTGGGTATCTTGGACATCCTTAGTGTTTTCTTACACTCCCAGTGACCCTCTACACACTATACTAGGCCTAGGGTCCATTTGTGGTTGGCATTCCACTTTTAGAGTGTATGGTTTGTGTTGCCCCCAGGCCTATTGCATCCTATTGTATTCTACAGTGTTTGTACTAATTTTCTAACTGTTTACTTACCTGATTTTGGTTTGTGTGTACATTTTGTGTATTTTACTTACCTCCTAAGGGAGTATATCCTCTGAGAAATTTCTGACAGATTGTTACTAAAATAAAGTACCTTTATTTTTAGTAACTCTGAGTATTGTGTTTCTTATGATATAGTACCTATATGATATAAGTGGTATAGTAGGAGCTTTGCCAGATCACCTTCCGCCACTGGTCACCTGGCAATCATAATCAGCGGGAGTAGGACAAATAATGCAGGAGCGTTCACAGGCATTTCCCCTCCCGCTTGCAGTCTAGCATATAGCCACTTGTTCAACCACTGAAGTTGGGCAGCCAAATAGTGTATTTCAAGGTCAGGAGCTGCAAGGCCACCATTTGAGGTGGGTTTGCACAGTTTGGTCAGGGCCATCCTTTGTCTTCCCTTGCCCCAAATCAACTCTCCCAGTATCGACTCCAGGTCCAGAAGGTACAGCGTGTGATTAATACTGGCAGTGTAGTGAATAAATATAGCAATCATGGGAGTACTATCGTTTTAGCAACTGCGATCCTACCAGCTACTGACAGTGGGAGAGTGCTCCAGACAGCCACCCGGTGTGGAATACCCCCACCACTGCCCCAATGTTCCCATCTATAGTATCCTTAGTATTGTCGTATATTTTTACTCCGAGGAATTTCATACAAGAACCCTCCCAACTCCGTCTGTGCAGTTCAGGTGGTCTTAGCATTCGAGAGGTCAGCTGGAACAAGAGTTACTTTTGCCAGTTGATCCGCAGGACCAAAAGAGCACTAAACTGTTCCATAAGTGTGACTGCTGCAGGTATGCCCTCCCTAGCATTGGCAAGAAATAACAATATATCATCCGCATATAAGGCTATGGTGTGCGTAGAGGTCCCACTGATCAGTCCTCGATAAGCTACCCCCAAGCTCACTCACCAGGCAGGGGTTCGACTGCTATAGCAGTAATAGAAGAGGAAGAGGACAGCCCTGCCTTGTACCTCGCCCCACCATCTAGGATTGTGAGATTACCCTACAAGTGCGATCCAGCACTCTGGGGTTGGTATACAGAAGTTGGTCCATTGGCTAAAGCCTCTTCCCAGTCCCATCTGATCAAATACCTGATAAAGGTAGTCCCATTGGAGGTTATCAAATGCCTTCTCAATATTTAGAGATTACTACTGCATTGTCATCTTCAGGGCCCATAGCGTCCATTAAGGAGAGCAGTCGGTGCATATTCAGAGCTGTATTCCTAGCTAGAATAAATCTGTTCTGGCCAGGGTGCATGAGGGAAGCCATATGGGCGAGGAGAAACGAGGTTAGAATCCTGCTCAGGAGTTTTTAATCCACGTTCAACATAACCAGCGAATGGTATGCCCACACATCATGAGGGAGTCGACCCAGTTTAAGCAGAGGAATCACCAGAGCTTCCCTTGTGGTGGCAGAGAGATACCCCTCCTCCTTCACTTCTGCATATAGGTCCTCTAATCTAGGGGCTAAGGGCCAGATGTAGGAAATTCCTGAATTGCGACTCGCAAATTGCGAGTCAGAGAGACTCACAATTTGCGAGTCGCAATTCAGTATGCAGGATGGTGTCTCTGACACCGTCTGCGACTTGCAAGGGGGTCACAAAGGCCCACCTCATTAATATTAATGAGGTGGGTCGCAATTTGCAACCCCCTTGCGACTCGCAGCACTCACAGGGATGGTGGCCTGCTGGAGACAGCAGACCACCATGTCTGTGACTCCTTTTGAATAAAGCCGTTTTTTTTTTTGTTGTAATGCAGCCCGTTTTCCTTAAAGGAAAAAGAGATGCATTACAAAATGAAAAAATGTTTTCCATGCCATTCACAAAGGGGAATGGGTCTCATGGGGACCCCTTCCCTTTTGCGAATGGGTTACCACCAGTGTGACACTGGTGGTAACTGCAATTGCTTGCAATGCAGCATCGCGCTGTGACTCGCAATTAGGAAGAGGAACACCCCTTCCTAATTGCGACTCGCAGTCCCGTTTTGCGAGTTGGTAACCAGGTTACCGACTCGCAAAACAGGGATTGGGCATCGCGATGTCGTTTTTGCACGTCGCAAACAGCAAAATTCGCTGTTTGCTTCGTGCAAAAACTTTGCTACATCTGGCCCTAAGTCCTCAGTATATGGACTTTGTCTCGAGCCATGGCCCTGATGTCCACTCTGATATCCTGCGTTGTTATGGGCCCTCCCAGTGCATCAGCATTGTCTTCTCCCAACCTGGGTAACACTGCTTGGCTCAGGAAATTGTCTAGTGTTTCCTGATGTGGTTCGAGCAGGGGAGCACAGAGGGTGGTGTAATATTCCTTGAATCTTTGACGTATTTCCTTTTGTCCATATACAAGGTCACCCTCGGTCATATCAATTTCCATGATTGTGGAGTTTATAGGGTTCAGATTAGCCAACCATGCCAAAAGCATTTCCGCCTTCATTCTTTCTGCATGCGCCCTCATAATATATTTGCGTTAATCAAAGCAGCAAAGCTTCTCTGTGCTGGTCACGCGGCGCTCTTTTGCCTCTAACAGTTGATGCTAGAGTTCTCTATCACTGGGGCAGGCCTTCTCAATCTCCCTAAGATCTTTTTCTTGCCCCTGTACCTTATACAGTAGGGAGCATTTTACCCTCACTACTTCAGCTATACACTTACCCCAGATTACAGCCTTGAAGGCATCCCATTCATTAAGAATAGATAGGAGGTACCTGGTGCAAAGTAATCATGAATGGCATCTCCAATGGTGTGCTTGAACCCCGGGTCCTCCAGCACCTCAACTTAAAGGCACCAATCTGGGATTTGAGGGCATTCTCTACGCAAGTTTAGCAGATGTAATACTGGGTTGTGATCAGACATTGTACAGCACAAGTATTCCACGTTGTGCACCAATCAATGTATGTCTGGGGAACAGAGGAATGCTTCCAACCTCATGTGAAGGTTGTGCATCCCAGAGAAGAATCAATAATCCCTGGTAGTAGGGTTAATGTTTCTCCGGGAGTCAATTAACGCCCACTGAGTTTGCCATGTCTGAAATGTCTGTGCCACTTGCCACACCTGAGAGTCCCTCAGGGGCGGGTGGGATCTATCAAGAGTGGGATCAGTTATGCTATTGAAGCCCCCTCTTAATAGCATGAGGTGCATCAAATATGAGGCCATAATGCAGGACAGGCCCTCATAAAAGTTACCCTGATTCTAGTTGGGGGCATATATCCTACCTGTTGGAAAGTACCATCTTTCTTGGCATGTTACCCCCATTTTTACCTGTATGTCAGTATGTTTTTGTCTGTCTCACTGGGGTCCTGCTGGTCCTGGGACATCTGTGGGTGCTATCTGGTGCTCTGAGGCCTCTCTGAAGTGCTGAGCACCTCCTCTTGCTCCTCACACAGAGTTGAGGCCCCCAGGTCCTCCAGATAGTACCTAGTTGATGAAAAACGCGACTTTGCCGGAACCAAGGCTTGTTGGAGGAATCCAGTGCCAAAACTTGCCTGCATCCAACTTCACGGCGTGGGACATCCTTTGCATTATGCACGAACCCGCTGACATGCTCCTAGGGTGCATATATGCAGTCTTCGTCCAAGTGGGGACTCTTCTTTTGCACCCTCGTCTGGGTTGGCAGGGGCTCCTGTCCTTCTTGGAACTTCTTTAGACTTCTGGACTTGGTCTCCTTCTTTTGCAGGTCTGTAGGTCCAGGAATCCACTGTTTGTTGTTTGCAGACTTGGTTGGTTCTTGCAATAATTCCATTCACAAGTTGTAGTGTGTCCTAAGGAAACTTGCAGTACTTTACTCCTGCTTTTCTGGGCTCTGGGGTGGGGTAATTTACTTACCTTTACTGTACTCTGACTCTCCCAGCGATTCTGCACACACTACACTTGTCTAGGGGGCAATTTATGATTTGCATTCCACTTTCTGAGTATATAGTTTTTGTTGCCCCTAGACCTATTTTCTCCCATTGCATTCTATAGCATTTCCTATTGTTTGCACTGTCCTATGACTAATTACTTGCCTTATTTTGGTGTCTAGTGTATATATTGTGTATAATACTTACCTTCAGAAGGAGTATTGCCTCTTAGATATTTTTGGTACTTTGTCACCCAAATAAACTACCTTTATTTTTGGTAACACTGAGTATTGTCTTTACTTGTGCATAAGTACTGTGTAACTATAGGTGGTATTGCATGAGCTTTGCATGTCTCCTAGTTCAGCCTAAGCTGCTCTGCTATAGCGACTTCTATCAACCTAAGCTGCTAGAACACTACTAGTTCACTAATAAGGGATAACTGGACCTGGTATAAGGTGGTAGTACCCAAGGTACCCACTACAAACCAGGCAAGCCTCCTACACTACCAAAGTTAGGTCGCAACCCATGAGTTGCGAGTGATCAGTACATACCTCCCATTAGGGTCTATCAGCTCTCCTGTCTTTTGGAATGGGATCCCAGGTCTGACCCAGATCAGGACCCTTCTGGAGAATGCAGAGTATGTAGTGGCGTAGACTGTAGTGCATCTATCTCAGGCGCAGTTAGATGGGTCTCTTGTAAAAAGGCTGTATGTGCACCCCTTCTTTCCAAATATGTGTCCCTTGTACCTTTTTGCCATACTATTTAAGGCCCTAATGTTCCAACTGATTAAATTATGTAAGGGCAGCTGCATGACAATGTTTGAAATATCAGTCCAAGAGCTCTCATCGTCAGAGCACAGGCTTGTGTAGGGGGATGAGTAGGGTGGCCTTGGACGTGTGTAGTAGTAATGGAGGCAGGGAATGGTCCCAGCAAGAACTCATGGATCAAACAACCAAACTCCCACAATTCCTCAACCCCAGGACAAGAATTGACAACACTCCCATTCAAACAGTTAAACCAAGAAGCAACAGTCGTGCTTATACCATACACGCTCCATAACCCAACATAATCAGTGGGAGGGCCGTCCACATTCGGGCAGTCCCCGGGTCACTTCACATCATCCAGGATATGCAGTAGGAAGAAAGAAAAAGGTTCTCTACACCCCACCTGTTATCAAATCAGAGTATTGGGTCTGCCACACTCCTATCCAGACTCTCCATGCTCCTGCACTGACTCCCTCCCATAGTGCGCACAGAGGACTCATAGCAAATCATCCACTGTGCTCGGTGTGAACTGTGAAAGAAAAAGATCAGAGTTGCAGGAAGACAAGGATACAGATTCCTAATTAGAGTTCTCCTCATCTTCTCCTCCCAATTCCGAGGCCTGTTCTGAGCTTGCTCCACGAATGGTTGCTGCTATTTCCACCGCCCTCTGGCATTTCTGCAGTGCCTGAGAGTGGGAGGGCTTCGCTCTCATGCCTGATCTGGGCAGTCTCTTTGGTCTCCCCTTCTGTTGAGTAAGCCATCAGTCAGTGTCATCGTCCTCCTCCCGCTGGGGAAGTTACTCAAGCCAGTCCCATACCAGCTATGGGGAGGTGAAGAACTGCATCTTGTTATCATGGGTCACCCGGAGCCTGGCCGGTAACAGCACTGCGTATTTGATTCCATGTCTCTCGGTTTTTATTTAGCCTTGTTAAATGAGGCCTTTGTCCCTTGTGAAATCCAGAAATATTACTCAGTTGTTATCCACCATTATGTCTCCTTTAATTTGGGCTTATGAGAGGATGTGGTATCTGTCTTTGAAATGGAGAACCCTGGCCACCACAGGACGTGGACCCATTCCAGGTGGAGGGGGTTGGGAAAGCACTCAGTGGGCCTATTCAAGTGCAGAAAAGGGGTAGAGTCCCTCGGGTGTGACCCTTGTCCGGAGCCAGGCTTCCAGGTAGGCCTTCATATGAGTTCCAGGGCCCTCTATACATTCAGGTAAACCCACTATTCGAAGATTATTTCTCCTCGTCCTGTTCTCAGCATCCACAGTATGTAATTCAAGCAACTTTACTCTGTTCGCCATGGACATCAGTGGCCCCTGCAAAGACATCACCTCAGGGTTTAGGTCATCCAGTGTGTGCTCCGTGGCACTGACTCTTTCTGATAGATGTCTATGATCGTCTCTTATTAGGCCCATGTCAGTGGCCATTGCATCTATTTTGGCCTCCAATGCCTCCTGTGACGAAGCTATGGCCTGAAGAAAAGTGTCCAACATTGCTCCAGTTTGGCCATCTTGGGCAACACACTCTGGTGCCGTCTCCATAGCTATTGTTGACAAGTTCAACAACCAGCAACCTACCCCCCTATTCCGGGGCCTTTTTCTTTGTGATTTTGCCCATTGTTAATGGTGCTGTGTGTTCGTCAGTTTGTGCTATTCTGGGGGCTCTCAGGCATGGAAGAAAATTTGGCAGTGATCCTCCTCCCAGTGATTTCAGCAGGTGCACCTCCGGTGCCCAGAGGTGGGGGCTCCCTCAGCAGCAGTGTCTCTCAGCTAGTCCAGGCAAGTTTTGTAGCGAGATCTGCGTGGGGGATGAACTGTCCCAGCTTCCGCGCAAAAGTCACGCCGGCGGGGTCTCTGCACCATTAGGCTTCCACAGTTGTTGATAGTTAGGCGTGCGGACAATGAGATATAGACCTGTCATCCCTTATTTCAAATGTGGCTCTGTCAGGCACCTACTTCCAGATGCATTAGCCGCCGGAGAACAAACCAGGACTTCAAAGTGCTCCACCCCTCACACATCATCACCAAGATTGCAACAGCGCAGGCCACATATGGGCGACTGGGGCTGGATAGCAAAGCTCCAGTGGAAGCCCCTTTCATCTTGGGAGCTATGCAACTGCAGCGGGGCAGGGCAGAGCCAATCTACCCCTGCCACCCCCAATAGTTCAATGCCGGGTGGGAGTGGGGGAGGCCCCACAGGCGACCGCTCACTCACCCCACTATCGTGGCAATCCAGGTGAAGGCGCCGGGGCCTCCTGATTCCCACTCCGCCACCTCCTGAATCTCTCCTCACAATGGGCCCACCGCCTTCCAGGGCGGGTGGGGGCCGGAACAGAACATCGCAGTGCGCGGTCCCCACTGGGTGGTCGACGACCAAGTAGCCGCCCGTGTGCCTCAGGGCCTCAAGGTGCTTCGCTCCATCAATCGAGCCAACCACAAGACTACGTCCCAGCGCGCTCTGCCATCTTGAGCATGGCCCGCTCGGATAGCCACTACACCAGGAGCCTTTCCCAGTGCATCATTGTTGCGAATGGTGTCGTCCCGAGCCGCGCGGTGTCCCGATCAACTGCCCCCAGCACCGGCTCGGATGGGGTGTTCAGGACTGCCTGGATGGTGGATCACTGCCGGGGAGTTCCACCAATACGCGACCTACTCCATTGTAAGTAGGCCATGCCCCCTCTAAGTTTAGACGTTTGGTCTAAGTTTAGACCAAAAGTCTAACTTTACAATTAGTAAATTAGGTTTTAGGTTCAAACTTAGACTTTTGGTCTAAACATGGACTTTTTTGTCTAAGTTTCCCTTTGTGAATCAGGTCCTACATTTAGACCAAAAGTCTAAACTCAGACTTACTAAGTTACAACTTCAATAGTAGTAAAATTAAACTTCTGATCTAAGGTTAGAATTTTGGTCTAAGTTTAAACCAAAAGTCTAAACTTAGAACAAAGGTCTAACTTTACTATAGCAAAGTTAGATTTTTCGTGAAAGTTTAGACTTTTGGTCTAAACTTAGACCAAAAGACTAAACTTAGACCAAAGGTCTAACTTTGCTAACAGTAAAGTTAGACTTTAAGTCCAAACTTGGGCCGATTCACAAAGGTAAACTTAGAACAAAAATCTAAGATTAGACCAAAAGTCCAAGTTTAGACCTAAAGTCTAGCTTCACTAGTAGTAAAGTTATACCTGTGATCTAACTTTAAAGTTTTGGTCTAAACTTAAACCAAAATTCTAAACTTAGACCCAAAATCTAATTTGACTACTAGCAAAGTTAGATTTTGTGGTCTAAGTTTAGAATTTCGGTCTAAACTTAGACTTTTGGTCTCAGTTTACCTTTGTGAAATCGGCCCCATAGTCTTCCCAAATAAGGGCTGATCGTTTAATTAACCTCCAGTGGTGGGGCCTTTTCGCCTGTGACTAAGCCACTTTCAGTGCTCGTGCACATTGACCCTCAACCTTTGGTTCAAACAATATACAGGAAAATATCATTTTTACATATCATAATTCAAAGTGTAACAAGAGTTTCTAGTCTGAAATTTATCAATACCAACTGGTTATTTTCTTCCTTACCAATTGTTTTACATGTTATGATCTGTTATCTGGTTCTTTTATTGTGAATGTATGCCTTATATATGACTTCATAGTCCTTCAGGTTGATTTACATATTTTTCACAGTGGCAGTAGCCACTGTGTAGTTATGGTTAGAATTGTATTTCATAGGAAACTCCTTTTTTGATGAACGTATAGCCTTCGCTTTTTGTAATAGACCGACTTTCTCTCCAGTTACCATAACCTCATCAGGGACTCCTGTGTTGTCTCATTAAAGCCTTTATTTGTTCCTCAGACTATAGCTAAACCAGGAAGTTAGGCCCCAAAGGAAAAACATCCCTGAAATAAGTGTGGCTGGCTGAAAGAGATTGGTAAGCTGTAAGATAAACTAAGGAGAATGAGGAAGCAGAAAATGAAAAACCTATGTGGAAGGAAGTGCAGCATGCAGGAGAAGAAACCAAGGGAGGAGATCCCAAGAAAGGGGACAGAGACAAAGAAGTTGACCCTGAGAGACACTAGTATGGAAGATGCCTTTGCTGGAGACTATTCACAACTGCCAGGAAGAGTGTAGCCAGATTTCTCTGGATAGTGCAGCCTAAAGTAGGGTCACAGTCCAGGCATTTAATGCAGGACTGGCAGGGAAAACTTAGCTTTGTGCCAAAACCACCTCATTCTGAGATTTTGACCAGTCACTACTACATGATACTTTCTTTTGTTTGCCCTCGACATTGGAGCCTATTATAGAGAACCATATACTACGGTATACACCCTGCATGCTTCATTCACACTATGAGGTGTCAGTGGAGAACTAATTATTATCTTATTATTATAGTCTAATTGGCAGTTCTATAGTTTTGTTTTCGATTTAAGAAAGGAGAGTATTGCAAGTTTTTCTGAGGTGGGAGCCATATGAAGGAACCTGACAAACCAGGTTTTATTGCAAAATTCTTTACTATCCTAGTGGGAATAAACAACCCCATGAAGAGAGAGTGTAATATACATAAACATATCCTTTGCTTGTTCTGTGTATCTGACGCTTTACAGGTGGTGTCAGAAATGGGATTGGTACACCAAAACCAGTGGAGAAAAGAACTAAACAAGTGATTCAGCAATTAGCTGATGTAAAACAGCAATTTTCAACTTGTACTTGAAATACCGACAGAAATATTGCATACAGATTATAAAGACTATAACCAAAACTTAATTTGAGTATAGGGAAAACATTTTCTACCAGATCATTATAGCTATTGGAACAACAAACATTGGAGTTTTGTGGTTTCATTCCAGATTCCATTCCAGATGGATTTATAAAGTGCGGCTAATCACCCGTGAGGGTATCTAGGTGCTGATATCTGTAGCTGCCAAAGCTCACTCGAACAACCTGGTCCTCTTCTGAATTCCAACAGGAAGTGTGAGGTCCGTAGCTGAAATGGGAGGTTGCTCCAAGATTTTGCTGTGAGGTAGGCAAATGATCTCCACCGCTGTTGCTGCAACATATGCGGGGGTTGTGGGTGAGGAAGAGGGAGGCAAAGCACAGGTGTCTGGATGGGAGGTGGAAATTCAGTCACTGGTTAATGTACTTAGGTCCTTGGTTGTGGAGGGCTCTGAAGGCTGGATCAACATTTCAAACTGGAATCTGTTCTGCACAGGGAGCTAGTGGAGCCTTCTGAGATGGGGGTAATGTGGGTCCATGTGGGGAGGTTGAGGATGATTCTATCTGCTGGGTTCTTTATAGTATGTGGTATCTTGAGGAGTTGTGTTGTGATACCTGCATAGCATAGAGTTTATTGCCATAACCCACTCAGATGATGATTAGAGTTTGAGTGATGTGTCTGGAGTCGACGGGAAGCCACTTACAAATCTTGTGGAGGATGCACAGCTTGAGAAAGCAGGAAGAGGAGACTGCGTTGATCTGTTTCCTTATGGTGAGTCTACCTTCCAGGATGATGCCAAGGTTGCGGGGATGGCAATGTCAGAATAATTGTAGGATCCAGGAACCAACCTAGTAAACATGGAACCACAACCAGGACGTGATATAGGAAAGAACTGAAGACAGAGGTAACTACAAGGACCATAATACATTAGGGAGTGGAACAGAGACCTGGACTAAAAGGTGAAGTGAATTGTTGATGTGCATGTCGTCCTATACAGATGTAAGGCAGAAACGTTAAGGGCCCTTGTGTGTGACATCTGGTGGCAGGATAGGAAAGAGAATAGAAATTAATGTTGGGTCAACTAGTGAATAGAGGTGTGCTCAATACAGGTAACTTGCTTTTGCATAATTACACAGAAATTTGAGAAAATTACAAAAAACTACATAATTGTGCAAAATGCAAATCTGTCATTTAGTGCTATATTTTAGACAAAACAACACAAGTAACATCAGTAACTGCTTCTCGCTTTCTTGCCGTTTGTGTAATTCCTATGTGCTTACAGTTAAATATTTACCATAGACAGCTCTTAATTACTCACTGTGTTGTAATCACTTAATTTTGGGAGTTTCGAGTAGTAAGCAATATTTGTAATTCCCTAGAAGTCACAAATTATGCCTGCATAATTCAAATTTTACCTGGCCCTACTGGTGGCCTGGAATGACAAAAAATCCTTTCTACCACAAGGAAAGCTAGAAGTTAGGCAACATATTGGTACCTCAGATTATACTACCCCTTTAAGCTATCTGGCATCTGAGAGCATTCACATTAGTAAAATACTTTACTTTTGTCTATTGGAGAACCCAAATGCCTTATATGATGTGAGTAGGCATATTTTGTTATGAAAGTTAGCAGACTGAGGAATGGAACATGGTCTTCGTTCATTAATCTACAGGTATCATTGAGCAACGTGGCTGAAAGTTGATTCAGGTAATGCTCGTGCCAGAACACAGAGAAAATAGAGACTAAAAGCCTGATTTAGAGTTTGGAGTGCAAGGTCTGCCATGACAAACATAGAATTATGATGACCAAACCAATGGTTAACATGCTCTATTTTGGGCTAGAGGAAAGTCAGATTTCTGTGGCTGAGCCCCATGAAGTGTATTTCACAATCACCAAATCCAAAGGAGAAGCAGTTGTTTGAAGACGGGCATTACACTGCCTGCCGTATTTAGGATAAATGGGGTAAAGTCTTTTTTTCTGACACTGCCAGATAAAACCTGGTGGTGAGGGACAGTAAAAAAATATTGGCCCTTACACTCAGGGCAAACACCTCCTGGTTATGAGGGTTAGTGGTTATTTGTTTATCAATAATAAACTCCCACTTTGGCAATTTGTTTTTGAAAACCAAAACCTTTAGTAAAGAGTGGTGGCTGGTGCCAATCCACCAAACGTTTTGTACCTTGCCAGGACTCACAAGCATGACAGTAACTGTAAAGGTACACAAAATAACTCTGAGCTTGCGGTGATCTCTAAATTTGTCAGGCGGTAGTCTGTCAGGGTGGAGGATGTAATGTTCTCTGCCACCCTGACACACTGTACAGGGCTGTGTACTGGCCGCTAGTCTGTCACGCTTGTATTTAGTGAACTTGCCTGCTGACTTAAGGGTGATAAATTAATTCCCTGCTAATTTAGGAAGTTTGCAGCTTTTTCTTTTCATGTATGCAGATGACCTATTTCTTAGAAGTCAAACCCCAAATTGGCCTACAAGGATTGAGCAACAGAATAGTCAACTATAACGATGTAGACTATTTAGAGAACAATATGAACACAACCAAAGTTTAACATTTGGTAGGTAAAATAATAAGTTCTATTGGCCCCTGGAATTTAAACTGAAGAAAAAAGCGACACACTTACTTAGGGTGGTCTTAATCTGTAGTTTACATTGGGGACAAGCTCTTTCAGTTCTATCTCGGGAGATAAAGGTAAGGTATCTAGTCTGAGATCTTTTAGTAGACAGTACGGGAGGACTATTTTGGTGATCACTATACTTCATGCTGCTTCACCCCATATGGGTATTCATGATTATAAATTAAATTGTTTTGATGAGTAATGCCTGGTAACAGTTACTGAATTTAGCCCACACACCATGTCGAAAATTGAGCTTGGTGTAATGGCCATCAAGTTGCTGATGTGCACAGTGCTGCAACTCAATATGTTACAGGTCTACTCTGAGCAGAAATAAAGTGGCCTACAAGGGCAGCCCTCTGTTGAATGTTGTGAAGAGGCAGGACTAAATTGAAGTCAGCTTTCTTTCTAATAATGCACCACTTATTAAAACTATTTTTAAAACAATTTAGTTCATTAAATATTAGTCTGAGCTTTGAAACATATAAACGGACTCAATATACAAGTACACCAGCTCTCAATGAAAGATACTGTGAGAAATAGAGTTGTTTGTTGCATGGGGTGTGAGCCCTTCTCAAGTAACAGCCACAGTCCTTGTCAGGGCAAACCACACAAAGACATTAAATTAACCTGTGCTTAACCCTATGGTAGCTTGGCACAAAAGCAGTCAGGTTTAGCCTAGAGGCAATGTGGAAAGTATCTAAACAGCACTCAAACGGTAATAAAGTGAAAACACAACACAAGAAAAATTAAGTAATTGTTACTAAATTAATTGACAACAAAAAGCCAATTAGTAGAACCAAAGTTATGAGTTTTTAAAGTTTAAAGTGGCACGACCTTCGACATGTAGTCACATTAGACCAGTGCAAAGTCGAAAGTTATAGCTGACAATGAGATAGCACAGGTCAAATACTCAAAGTGAATTGGGCCCAGTCTTCAATTACCTTCGGACTTAAAAGAAATTTTAGAGAAAAATGTCTGAGAAGATAAGAGTTCAGTGGGACAAAGCAGTTGGCAGCATCCGAGGAAAAGATGTTATCTGGGAGCCGCAGGAAAAAGTCGCTCAGAAGATTTCTCTGTTCAGACTTGAATACGATCTTGGTGGATGGGATAGTCCATCACAAATGTGATGGCTATTTTGTCCACTGTGTTACAAGTTCCATTATATCCTATATATAACTTGTAATACGGCAGACAGCACATCCATCATGTTTGGGACGGAGTATCCCATTCACACGACCGTAATCAGGCCCTTAGTCTCTTTTTTGGAAGTCGAAAATCCCTAGCAGGACAAAGCTGTAGGCTGTAGCTGATGAGGTGTCCATAAGCTGGATATCCCTTCTGCGAGAAGCTCCTGAACATTATTTGTTGCTGCGGTGAAGAACGTAGCTGGAGCTGCAGGGAAGTCATGCCAACCGGCTTTAGGAGGCTGGTCTGGCTTATAGTGGGTACCTGATTGTACTTACACCTTGTGCTAGGTCCAGTTATCCCTTATTAGTAGATTAGTAGTGTTCCAGCAGCTTAGGCTGATAGAGGTAGCTATAGCAGAGCAGCTTAGGCTGAACTAGGAAACATGCAAAGCTCCTACTATACCACTTATATCATATAGGTACTATACCATAAGAAACACAATACTCAGAGTTACTAAAAATAAAGGTACTTTACTTTAGTGACAATGTGTCAGAAATTTCTCAGAGGATATACTCCCTTAGGAGGTAAGTAAAATACACAAAATATACACACAAACCAAAATCAGGTAAGTAAACAATTAGAAAAGTAGTGCAAACACTGTAGAATACAATAGGATGCAATAGGCCTAGGGGCAACACAAACCATATACTAAGAAAGTGGAATGTGAACCACTTAGGGACCTCAGGCCTAGTGTAGTGTGTAGAGGGTTACTGGGAGTGTAAGAAAACACTAAGGCTGTCCAAGATACCCCACCCCAAGACCCTGAAAAGTAGTAGTAAAGTTACCCTACTTCCCCAGAAACACACTAAAGACGTGATGGGAGATTCTGCAAAGACCACAACAGAGTGCAAAGCACTGAAGATGGATTCCTGGACCTGAGGACCTGTAAAGGAAGGGGACCAAGTCCAAGAGTCACGAAAGTGTCCGGGGGGGGCAGGAGCCCACTAAACCCCGGATGAAGGTGCAAAATGGCTGCTTCTGGGTGGAAGAAGCTGAATATTCTGCAACAACGGAAGATGCCAGGAACTTCTCCTTTGCATAGATGATGTCCCACGGCGTGCTGGAGGATGCAGAGCTGTTGCCACGCAGAAAGACTGGAAACAAGCCTTGCTAGCTGCAAAGGTCGCAGTTGAACAAAATGGGTGCTGCCCGGGCCCAGGAAGGACCAGGAGGTCCCCCCCCTTGGAGGAGGAGACAGAGCTCAGCAACACAGAGAGCCCACACAGAAGCAGGCAGCACCCGCAGAAGTACTTGAACACGAATTAAAGAAAACTGAGCATGGCGGTCGTCTCAACACTACAAAGGAGGGTCCCACGAAGCCGGTGGTCAACTCAGCGAGTTGAGCAATGCAGGACGGAGTGCTGGGCACCTGGGCTGTGCTGTGCACGAAGGATTCCTTGCAAAAGTGCACAGAAGCCCTAGAAGTTGCAGTTCACGCAGTACACAGGATTACTGTCTGGCGTGGGGATGCAAAGACTTACCTCCACCAAATTCAGACAGATGGACCACTGGACTGTCAGGGTCACTTGGATCCAGCTCCTGTGTTCCAAGGACCACGCTCTTCGCGATGAGAGGGGAACCATAGGACCGGTGAAGCAGAAGTTTGGTGCCTGAGTTAGCAGGGGGAAGATTTCGTCGACACACAGGAGATTTCTTCTTGGCTTCCAGTGCAGAGTGAAGGCAGACAGCCCCCAGAGCATGCACCAGCAGGAAACAGTCAAGAAAGCCGGCAGGATTAGGCGCTACAATGTTGCTGGTAGTCTTCTTGCTACTTTGTTGCAGTTATGCAGGCATCCTGGAGCAGTCAGTGGTTCGATTCTTGGCAGAAGTTGAAGAGGGAGATGCAGAGGAACTCTGGTGGGTCTTGCATTCGGTATCTGAAGAGAAGCCCACAGCAGAGACCCTAAATAGCCCTCAGAGGAGGATTGGCCACCTAGTTGGGTAAGCACCTATCAGGAGGGGTCTCTGACGTCACCTGCTGGCACTGACTACTCAGAGGCCTCCTTTGTGCCCTCACACCTCTGCATTCAAGAGGTCTGGGACACACTGGAGGAGCTCTGGGCACCACCCCTGGGGTGGTGATAGACAGGGGAGTGGTCACTCCCCTTTCCTTTGTCCAGTTTCGCACCAGAGCGGGGGCTGGGGGATCCCTGAACCTGTGTAGACTGCCTTATGCAAGGAGGGCACCATTTGTGCCTTTCAAAGCATTTCCAGAGGCTGGGGGAGGCTACTCCTCCCCAGCCCTTAACACCTATTTCCAAGGGGAGAGGGTGTAACACCCTCTCTCAGAGGAAATCCTTTGTTCTGCCTTCCTGGGACTGGGCTGCCCAGACCCCAGGAGGGCAGAAGCCTGTCTGTGGGCTGGCAGCAGCGGTAGCTGCAGTAAAAACACCAGCGAGCTAGTTTGGCAGTACCCAGGGTCCATGCTGGAGCCCCGGGGATGCATGGGATTGGCACACCAATACCAGATTTGGCATAGGGGAACAATTCCATGATCTTAGACATGTTATATGGCCATATTCAGAGTTACCATTGTGAAGCTACATATAGGTATTGACCTATATGTAGTGCATGGGTGTAATGGTGTCCCCGCACTCACAAAGTCCGGGGAAATTGCCCTGAACTATGTGGGGCACCGTGGCTAGTGCCAGAGTGCCCTCACACTTAGTAACTTTGCACCTAACCTTCACTAAGTGAGAGTTAGTCATATAGGGGACTTATAAGTTACTTAAGTGCAGTGTAAAATGGCTGTGCAGTAATGTGGATGTTATTTCACTCAGGCTGCAGTGGCAGTCCTGTGTAAGAATTGTCTGAGCTCCCTATGGGTGTCAAAAGAAATGCTGCAGCCCATAGGGATCTCCTGGAACCCCAATACCCTGGGTACCTAGGTACCATATACTAGGGAATTATAAGGGTGTTCCAGTGTGGCAATCAGAATTTTTAGAAATGGTCACTAGCCTGCAGTGACAATTTTAAGGACAGAGAGAGCATAAGTACTGAGGTTCTGATTAGCAGAGCCTCAGTGACACAGTTAGGCACCACACAGGAAACACATTCAGGCCACAAACTATGAGCACTGGGGCCCTGGCTAGCAGGGTCCCAGTGAGACATATAAAACACACCGACAAATAGGGTTTTCACTATGAGCACTGGGGTCCTGGCTAGCAGGATCCCAGTGAGACAATAAAAACACACTGACGTATACTCACAAACAGGCCAAACGTGGGGCTAACGATGCTATGTGGAGGCTACCTTCCTACACCGGTGATGCACCTTTGGCAGATTGACAAGCAAGTAGTTCATGGTCTCCTCTTGATTCTCAGAGCACTTTCTGGTAAAAAACTCTCTAAGTCTTAAGTTCTTGGATTTTGGCTATCTGATCACCTTTAGCACCACTTCAGGGGTCCAGGACTGGAGAGGAAAGACATAACTTGGAGGGTCAAGATTAACTCAATCAGGGACCAGGTGAGGGTTTAAGATGGTTGGAGTCTTTTCTGTCCACGAGCCTCTGATCACAAGACCAGCTGGCTAGCCCTTGGAGTCACCCTAGAAGTCTGGGGTTCAAGTAAAAGAGAAGGACTTTAGAAGCTAAGCTCTGAATTCACCCTAATATTTTTGTAGGAAAAGAAGCATGCCATCTACAGATAGTAAAGTGAAATGTGTCCTGTCTCCCCTGGGGGCTCAGAGCAGGCTTCATATAGTAGAGCAGTCCTTCTTGGTGAATCAAAGCAGTCTTCTGAAGTACACATCAGGCCACAGCAGCAGGTAGTCCTCTGATAGTCCTTCTGTGGGTCCAGAATGTTAACTGAAGAGTGATACGGCTTCCAGAAGAATGTGGAATCCTCCTTGCCTTAGTCCCAGTCTGCCTGCAGGTATAATAGGCTAGTGTGAAGTTCTTTCTGTGAGAGCAGAGCACAGTTTATTGAAGTGAAAGTGGGGTGATAGATGTAATAAAAATGGAGTTTAGGGCTTGGCAAAAGGATTATTTTAGCAGGTCGAATTTCCAGTTTAATACTGCCAACAGGCTGCAATGGGAGGCTTTAGACATGTTAAAAGGCTACTAAAATGGGTGGCACAATAAGTGCTACAGGCTCACTATTAGTGTTTAAGTTACAAGTCCTGGGTGCATGTAGTACCACTTTACTAGGGACGTATAAGTAAATTATATATGACAAACAGCTATAATCAAATTTTACCAAGTTATAGGGAGTAAGCTCAAGCACTTTAGCATCGGTCAGTAGTGGTAAAGTGTGAAAATCATATCTTGGTCAAATATCAGTTTTGGCTCTAACACCTTGGCTCTGTTAATGTAATGTCTGTAATCAGTGTAGAGATTGTGACACTGATGAAGAATCATGTGACATACATGTTATTTATATGCCAGTTTTAACTGATATTCAAAAGATTTACCTGAAAGACACATTGTGAATCAATAACATCTGCACAATAAGCAGTACCTTGGAGTTTATAGACAATGGTATCTGCAACAGGTTGTGGCTGTGTCTTTAAATTAATTGACATTGCTCTCAAAAGGCTAAATGATGTGGGGCCAGATGTATCAAAGGATTTTGCATTTGCAAACGGTGCAAATCAGTAAATTCCACGTTTGCGAATGCAAAATTGCCTTTCACAATGTATGAAAGGCATTCGCAGGTAAAATTGAAGGAATCGCAAAAATAGCGATTCCTTGCAACTGGGACGGGAATTTGCGGTTCGCACTCTGCGATTTGCAAATAGAGACATGAATTTGCGATTCGCACTCTGCGATTTGCAAATAGAGACATGAATTTGCGATTCGCATTCTGCGATTCGCAAATAGCGACGTGAATGTGCGAATCGCAGAATGCGAATCACAAATTCCGTATTGCAATGCAATGCATCAACAAATCGCAAATTGCAAATATTCTCAGAATGGCTTTTTGCATGTGCCATTTACCACGAATTGAAATCAGGTGGTAAACAGGTGCAACCTATATAAAGAGGCCCAGAATTACTCAGCCTCTTTTCCACAATGGCTGCACTCTACATCATGGCGAGGAGGAGGAGGATCCTGGCAGGTTTGAGGAGAGGGAGGAGGAGACAGGAGCGCATTTTCAGAGTGCGTATTACCCTTTTTGACCAGACAGAGGAGGAGATATATGATAAGTACAGGTTAAACTCAGCCATGATACTTGACCTGATAGCTGATCTACAACCCCTACTACAGCGAAACACACACAGGACCAATAGCATGCCCACCCATGTGCAGATATTATTCCCCCTGCACCTATTAGCCTCAGGGAGCTATCAAGAGGTCATAGCAGCAGCTGGAGGTGTCTCACAGAGTGCGCTTTCACACTTCTTCAATGCATTCCTCAATGCCATGCTTAGCAAAATCCATCAGCACACAAGATTCCCCAACACCCTACAGGAATTGCTACAAACCAAATACAACTTCCACCAGATTGCCCAATTCCCACATGTCATTGGCTGCATCGATGGGACACATGTAGCTCTCTGTCCACCATCGGCCACAGAGTATGTGTATCGGAACATAAAGAGTACACATTCCATGAACATACAAGTCATAAGCAATGCCTCGAACGGATCTTGTGGCCAGATACCCAGGAAGCACACAGGACTCCTACATCTTCAGGCACAGTGGAATACACATAAGACTACTTGCTGGGGAGTTTGGCAATAGATACCTACTTGGTAATGTAATAGTTGACAATGTCGCCTTGATGTATATGTGATTTCACGGATAACAAATACTAATTTTACTCCCCTGTCATTCTAGGAGACAGTGCATATACAGTGCGCTCGTTCATACTTACACCCTATCTGAACTCTGCTACGCCAAGCGAAAGAAGGTATTATGCAGCACACAGGACGACACGCAATGTTGTAGATAGGACCTTCGGCCTCCTGAAGAGCTGTTTCAGATGCCTGCACAACAGTGGTGGTGCACTGCAATACAGCCCCAAAAACACCTGCAAAATCGTGGCTACATGTGCTATGTTGCACAACATCGCAACAAGGAGGGGCATACTAGTAGAACCCACAGAGCCTGACTCAGATGAGGATGACGATCCCTTGCCACCCCTTCGGCCAGCAGACAGAAGCAGTGCAGCAGAGGGCAGACAAAGACGTGCTGAGATCACATGCAACTATTTTTGATGTGAGTAATGACAACACCACGTCAACATTTATGTACTGCTGTAGGTAGCATCTTTGCATCTTTATTGCCTTGACTTCAGGTAATACATGTGTGATTAGGACATAGGTAAGCACTATACACAAACAGGTGCTAGTTACAGTGCCACACTATTAGCATCATAGTATCACTGCCTTGCTAAATGATATGCAAGTCCCCTGTACCTCTCAACATTACTTTCTACGTCCACGCACTCCACATGAGTGCTCAGTGGTCTTGGTGGCACCTCTTGTTGCGGGTTCAAAGACAGTACTGTGTCTGGTACTGCAACGCCTAGGATCCATCACAGGGACTGTGAGACTGCTGAGACTAGAGAGCTCCTCACTATCCTCACCACCCAGCTCGCTGTTTGTAGCACTGCGTGCTGTCTGCATTGTCTCCAAAACATTGGTGATTTGCACCAATCCTTGTGCAACGTCCCGACTGCAATGTGCCATCTCCACTTGCATGCCCACAGCGCAACGTGATACCAAAGCAGTTGCCAACTGACAGACCTGCAGAACCTATCCAACCTGCCCATCAATTGGTTATGGCACATACGGTGGCTGACATGCTCCTGCTGCATCACAATGCAGAGTTCCCAATGGCATTTATCTTCTCCTATGCATGTTCTGCTGCTGTTTGCTGTCCCTCATGCAGCTTGCACATGTTTTCATTGAGAGACTCCAACTGCTTGTGCCTTGATCCCATGTTTTCATTGAGACTCCAAGGGCCAGATGTATCAAACGTTTTAGCATTCGCAAATGGTGCGAATCGCAGAAATCAGCCGTTTGCGAATGCAAAAACATGTTTTGTGATTTATGGAAGGCATTTGCAGGCCAAAAACAAGGAATCGCAGGAATTGTGGTTTTTTTAGCGAAGCGATGCAGTTTTGCGTGCCGCAATCTGTGTATCGCAATTTGCAACATGAAAAACCGAATTGCTATTTGCATCTCGCAAATTGCGAGCCCGAATAGTTATTTGCAAATACAGAATCGGTATTTGTTTTCACAAATTGCGATACGCAGATTGTGACATGCGAAACCACATCACAATGCGATGCATTAAAAAATCACAAATTGCGAATATTTGCAGAATGGCCTTTTGCACATGCAATTTACCGCAGATTGAAACCTCTTTTCCACAATGGCTGCACTCTACGTCATGGGGAGGAGAATGAGGATCTTGGCAGGTTTGAGGAGAGGGAGGAAGAGACAGGAGCGCATTTTCAGAGTGCGCATTACCCTTTTTGACCAGACTGAGGAGGACGTTTTTGATAAGTACAGGTTGAGCTCAGCCATGATACTTGACCTGATAGCTGAGCTACAACCCCTACTGCAGCGCACAACACACAGGACTATAGCATACCCACCCATGTGCAGGTATTATGCTCCCTGCACCTACTAGCCTCAGGGAGCTATCAAGGGGTCATAGCAGCAGCTGGAGGGGTATCACAGAGTGCCCTCTCTAGATTTTTCAATGCATTTCTAAATGCCATGCTGAGCAGGATACACCAGTACATCAGATTCCCCCACACCCCACAG
Source organism: Pleurodeles waltl (assembly GCF_031143425.1). NCBI lineage: Eukaryota > Metazoa > Chordata > Amphibia > Caudata > Salamandridae > Pleurodeles > Pleurodeles waltl. The sequence goes on along the minus strand of NC_090449.1, from coordinate 754,150,996 downwards.
GAAATACAGCAGACAAAAATCGATTTCTACCAGATAGCACAGTACCCCCATGTCCTAGGTGCCAAAGAACGGACACATGTTGCAATCTGTCCACCATCGACCACAGAGTATGTGTACCGCAACCGTAAAAAAACCCAACATTCAATGAACATACAGGTGATATGCAGTTCCTCCTACATCATAACTGATCTCGTGGCCAGGTACCCAGGGAGCACACACGATTCGCATATCTTTCGCCACAGCGGGATTCACACAAGACTGCTTGCTGGGGAATTTGGTGAAGGATATCTACTAGGTAATTTGCAATGTTACAATGTTGCATTGGTGGCAGTGTGACGTCAGATGGCACAGCTACTCATTATACCCTCTGTTCCTTCCAGGAGACAGTGCCTACGCAGTGCGCACCCACATGATGACGCCGTACCTAAATCCTGCAAGACCAGCAGAGCGGAGATACAATTCAACACACAGGGCAGCCCGCAATGTGGTGGAGCCCACCTTTGGCCTGCTGAAGAGTCGCTTCCGGTGCATCCACAAATGTGGAGGGGCACTGCAGTACAGCCCGGACACGACCTGTAGAATAGTGGCCACATGTGCGATCTTGCACAATATAGCTACCCCCAGGGGCATACCTGTGGAAATATCTGAGCCAGACTCAGATGAGGATGATGATCCCATACCACCCCTACAGCCAGCAGACAGGACCAGTGCAGCAAAGGGCAGGCAAAGGCGTGCTGACATCACGCACAACCATTTCAGATGTAAGTAATGACACCACCACCTCACTGACATGTATTCCGGTAGTTAGCACCTTTATTACCTTGACTTCAGGTAACATATGTGTCACTAGGACAAAGCAATACACATGAGGCAGGCATGAGCCATTAACAGTGTCACACTATTATCTAATAGTTTTACGGCATTGCTACATGTGAAGGTAGTCCCCTGTAGCCCTCAGTGTCACTTCTTACAACCACGCATTCCACTTGAGTACGCAGTGGCCTCGCCGGCTCCACTTGTATCAGGCTCACAGTCAGTACTGTGCCTGGCACTGCGAAGCCTAGGATCCATCACGGGGACTGCAAGACTGCTGAGGCTAGATGACTCTTCAGTATCCCCAACACCCAGTTCGCTGGGTGTAGCACTGCATGCTGTCAGCATAGCATCCTGAACATTGGTTATTTGCACCAATCCCTGTGCAACGTCCCGACTGCTATGTGTTGCCTCCACCTGTGCGGCCACAGCATGCTGTGATATCAGGGCAGTTGATGTAGCAAGACGATTTACGAATCTGCAAAAGCCATTGAACATTTCCATGAATTGCCGTTCACGCCTGCTTTGGCTCACACGCTCATGCCTGATCTCAGTACAGAGTTCCTTAATGGCATTTGTCAGTTCCTTGGTGTTATCTGCAGCTGTTTGCTGACCCTCATGCAGCTTGCAGATGTTCACATTCAGAGACTCCAACTGCTTGTGCAGTCCCCCCATATTGGCATTGTATGACTGCAGCTGCCTGTGCATTGCCCTCATGTTTTTGCATTGGAGGCACTGCACTTTGAGCATGGACGCTTCAAGGCCACCAAAGATTGATGGGCCCTCGCCTTCATCTGTGTGCTGTGTACCTGCATCGTGAGGCCTCCTGCGGGGAGTTGAGTGACGCTGGGGCAGGGACTGCTGCCTTCCTGTGGATCTAGCTTCTGGGGGTGGTGTGTGGCCTTCATCTGGCATTTCATGGGAGTCCAGGTTCAAATCGTGGAGAGGTAACACCCTTGCCCTGCGTCTGATTGGTGCTATACACAATGACTCGCTGGTGTTAGAGTCGGACAGTGGCCGTGTTTCTGCATCCCCCACATTGGCACATTCTGCTGCTGCTGGGCCTGAGCCATCTGCAACAACAATGTGCAGCATGTCATTTATGTATGTATCACCAAATGTTGCACAATGTTAATAAATGTACACTTACATCGTATCACTATGAATTGTGTGTTTTGTTCTTCTCTGTGTCTGTATACTTAATTGCTATCGATGTGCTATTTTCAGCTCAGGGTTGTGGACTACCACTCCCATAAGGCATTGTTGTGCCACATGTAAGATGTGGAATGGACTACTTATCACAATGCTTTGCACTAATTGCTATTTCCTAAGGAGCATTTGTACATGCACCTATGGGGATACACATCATTATTGGACTTACCTTTACTGGTGCTGGGTGTGCCGGAAGTGTCAATGTCAGTGACCCCACTGACAGCTTCTGGAAGCAGTGTGGACTCCACCAGGTCTTCCATGTGGGTGGAGGGTGTCTGGGTGGATGGTCCGCCTCCTGTGCTCCTTGCCTCCTTTAGCCTGCTGGCCACCCTCTCCTTGGCACGGGAACGCAGGTCGTACTACCTCTTGCGTATCTCTTCCACTGTTCATTGCGCAACCCCCACTGCTCAGATTTTGGTCTCGAGGTCAGCCCAAAATTTCTGCTTCTCACTCTCTGGTACCTGGAGTGAGCTCTTCCCAAAGAGCCGGTCATGGCTCCTGACCACCTCCTCAGTGAGCACCTCCAATTCTTGCTCACTGAATTTCAGCTTCCTCTTCCTCTCTCCCTTCTCCTTCCCATTGCCAGCATTGGCCATGTTGGTGTTAGATCCTGGCTTGCTCTCACACTTTCTCCCTGGGCTTGTCTGTGCCTCTCTGACTGCTCCTGTGGGTGTGATACCTGGAAACAGCATGGGCTGACTCGCTTCCTGCTTGTGATGTCATCAGGCTGTGCCAGGTAACCGTTTTCGCAATTTGCGATTTTCAAATACTGAATCACAATTTTGTTTGCGATTCGGTATTTGGTCCTCGCTTGTGCATTGTTCCCATGTTGTCATTGTGAGACTGAAACTGCCTATGCATTGCTCCCATATGTTTACATTGCAAGCGCTGCAGTTTCAGCATGGAAGCCTCATGGCCACCAAACAGTTCCTTTGTGCACTGTCTGCCTTCTTCGCAACGCCCCCTAAGGGGAGTGGACTGATGCTGGAGCAGGGACTGCTGTCTGTCAGTGCTTCTAGCCTCTGGGGATGGTGTAGGTATTTCATCTGGCATTTCATCAGAGTCCAGGTTATATTCAGGGAGGGGTAGCACTTTTGCCCTGGGTCTTGTTGGTGCCTGTATGAAGGACTCACTGGTGTTTGAGTCGGACTGTGGCTGACTTTCGCTATCCCCCATATTTCCACCTTCTGCTGCATCAGGGACTGGAACATCTGCAAAAACAATGTGCAGCATGTCATTCTTGGATATGTACTCACACAGTTGCATAATAGGATTACATTTACCCTGGCATAGTATCTCTGAGAGTATTTTGTGTTGTGTATGTGTTTGGTTTTACACTATTTTGCTATTTATGTGGTAGTTGCACTTTAGGGGGTGTGGACTACCACTCCCATATTGCATTGTTGTGCTGTATGTAAGATGTGGCATGAACTACTTATCACACTGCATAGTGCCATAGCTATTTTCTACACGTGCACATATGGGGACACACATCATTACTGCCCTTACCTTTGCTGGTGCTGGGTGTGCCTGAAGTGTCAATGTCAGTGACACCACTGACATCTTCAGCAAGCAGTGTGGACTCCACCATGTCTTCCATTGGTGTAGATGGTGTCTGGGTGGGTGGTTCTCCTCCGGTGCTCCTTGCCTCCTTATGCCTGCTTGCTACCCTCTCTTTGGCACGTGAACGCAAGTCGTACCATTGCTTGCGTATCTCCTCGATGGAGCGCTGCGCAACACCCACTGTGCATATTTTGTCTAGATGTCTGACCACATCACTTTCAGGTACCTGTAGTGAGTGTTTTCCAAATAGTTTGCCGTAGTTCCTGACCACCTCTTCCAATTGCTGCTCACTGAATTTGATTTGCGCTTCCTATTTCCTTTCTCCTTCATATTACCATCAGTAGCTATTATCCTGTTTGGTCCTTCCTGGCTTTCAAGACTGCCTCCCTGGTGCTTGGCTGGATCTCTCTGCCTGCTCCTGTGGGTGGGTCTTCTGGAAACAGCAAGGACTGACTCATTTCCTGGCTGTGATGTCATCAGGCTGTTCCAGGTTGCCATTTTCCAAATTTGCGATTTGCAAATACCGATTCGCTATTTTCGGAGCTAATTTGCGATTGCAATTCGCTATTTGAGAAATGCACCCGGGATCTTGATACATCTAGCCCGTGGTATCTTACTGCGATGTGAACTGCTGCTTTTTAATGAAAAAATACCAGAAGTGGTTAATTAACATGTTTTTTATTTTTTGTATGATGACCTCTGATATATCATGTTAGAGTTCTAGCACAATTGTGTGTGCTGTGCAAGTCAGATTTTTAGTCATTGTTAAACTTGTCATATGTCAAGTGGAGACAGTATAAAACTACCCAATGAGCTGGGGAACCACAATCAACATAACAGGCAGCTAATTTATCCGAGGATGGAAACTAAGTTGACAAAAAAGTCAATTTAGAATGAATGAGTGTAGTATAGATAGTGGGCATACAGGAACCAGTTCGGGCAGAATTCAAATCCAGGGGTGAATCCTCACTCTTTTTTCCAATTAAACACATGGGAAACAAATGGCTGCACCTAGCCTCTTGTTGCTTTGGAAAGCAATGGATAAAATTGTCATGTTGCAATTTGCCAACTCCCTTTCAATGAGATTTCAAAGGTGGACTCAGCAACTCCCAAAACTCAGTGAAAAGGTAAATTGACTATTGCCTACCACAGAGCACTTGAATTTAAAACCACACCAACTCTTTGAATAGGAGTTCTTCTACCTCTTTGTAAGCCTTTCGCAAACAAGGCACTACCTAACATATACCAAAACTGAAAATTATATGACTCTCCGAGCTTTGGCTCAGTCCTGTCCCTGCCCACTTGCCTCGGATGAGAAAACAAGAACAGCCCTGATACCGGCGGGGGAGGAGTAGGCGGGGTGCAGTCTTCTGAGACCCCCTAAAACTGAGAGAACGCTACCAACAGGCCTAGTAGGGGGACTAATACAGGACAGGTCCTGCCACACCACTTCAATGTCGGGAAACATCGTCCTGCATCCGAGGGAAGCCTCGCCTGGAGATTCGACTCGCCTCGCCCGCGTCAGGGTTGAAGCAGAGCAGTGCACTCCACCGCAGGGCCTGCTGCCCGGACCCTGGAATCGAGTGCCACGGCGGTGGTGCAGCAGTCGCGGCATCCATCCGGCCGGACCCCCGGCATGAGTAAGGGGGTTGGGTGCACTGCAGGAGCAGCATGTAGCTCCCATTACCACTGAAACGCCACAGCAACCCCACCACAACAGCCACTGGAGAGAAGCCCTGCCCCTCAAGAATTCCGAGGAGTGGTGGAATCACGGAGCGGACAGGATCCAGGACCCACCACGGTTGCCGGCGTAGCAGCTCAGCAACAGCAGCACAGCAGTAGCCCCATTGCCCGGCGCAGAATTCACAAAGAATTCAAGGAGCGCCAATCACAGGGCAGGGGCAAGAGCGCAGGAGCGTTTAGGGAGAGGGTGTGGTCCCCAGTGCACTGAAGCGCACCGAGGCACCAGCAGGAAACGAGCTGTGACCAAGCCAAGCCCAGCCAAAGGCAAGTAGGAATCAAACCAAGGACGCTCAGCGGCAGGGGCAAGGGACAAGCAAGGTGTGAGGTGCCACTGATACTGCTATCAAAGCAGTAAGGAGCGAGGAGAAGGAAGGAGGACCACAGCAGTAGTGAAGAGGTGAGGAGCAGAGAGGCAGGTGGGGGAGTCGGTAAGGGGAGAGAGAGTGAGTGATTGACCTGCCACCGTTCCCCCCCCACCCCCAGCATCACGATATATCATATTCAGCATACAACCAACCACACAATCCTGCCATCTCCACAAGAAAGTGGGATAGGCAGCACTGCAGTACGGAGCACAGTGGCAACATTGGTGCAGTTTTGCAGGTGTTCTAGTGGGGTTACAGCGTGATTTTCCTAGGGTCAGGAATACCACAAGAGGAGAGTGGGACGTCACAACCAGAATTAATTAAACAACAGTAAACAACAATAGCTCAGCCCTCAAAATGAGCTTAGGACGTGAAAGACAAGTGACTACAAGAGCAAACAAGCGGAGAGGGATGCAGACGGGGCAAACGTTGAAAAAAGTCAAGGCAAACCCAGCAAGGGAAAATACAGCACTAATATCTCCTGTCGCAAGAATGTTTGACAAACTACAGAAAATCCCGGAAAAATTTAATTTCCTAAAGGACCCAGTAGGGATAATCTTCTCCACTCCAAAGGATACAAACTTACTTACTGCTCCAATTACATCAATAAAATCCAGCCCAGTGAAGGCGGAGGATCTAAAGATCAATGTAAGAGAGAACTCACAGCAAAGCAAGCTAGAATGTCCTGCAGGTAAGCAAGAACATGAAAATAAGGAGAAAACGGAAGATACTGCAGTGCTAGGGTGGGGATCGGTAAGCGACACAGATCTTTTATCAATTCTGCCAGAGTCCCCATTCCAGCAAAACGGCAAAAAGGAGAATAAAAGTGCCCTGCTGAGAAATGGACAGCCAGCGCCAATAGAAGTAATTGTGGAAGGGACTGGGAACAAAATAGGGGCAACAAAGAGACAAGTATTAAAATCAGAGGGAAAGGATAATACAGAAATAATTGAAATGAAAACGGAGGGTGATGACAAAGAGATAGGAAAATATGTGCCCCACCAAAATAGCACAAAGTCTAAAGTTCGACAAGCGACACAGCTCACACACGTTAGCCAAGAAAACCCAACAGACCAACAAAGTAAGACACTAGACGTATGGGAAGTGGTTTTCAAAACATCACAACTGACACTCGAGGCACTAACATATCAATCAAATAAAATGGATGTCCAGATAGACCTATTAAACATAATAGCAACTTCAATATCAGGTATTGACCAGAAATTGGTGGATCTAAATAATCTGATTATTCGAGCACAAACCTTGGCAGAAACAACAAATATAGAATGTGCGTGTGCCCCGATAGTGGAAAAATTTAAACAAATTCCTGAAGTCCTAAGCACTTTTATAGATGATATAAAAAATAATAATCTTACAGGGCACAGCAAAAAAATGGAGAATGAAAGGGAAATGTGTTACAACCCAAGGAGGGAAGACCATGGCATAAAAGTTAATGAAGTAACAAAAGGTGTCGAAGATGACTCCCCTGGACAGCTCAATGTAGGTGTTAAACAGAGCATTATAGGAAAAAAGGAGAGCAACAACCAAATTGACGGGGCAGAAAATCCAGATTGTTGTTCAAGCAACAAGGAAAAAACCATGCACCGGCAGGGGGGACAACAAAAAAACAGAGGAAGAAACTGCATAAAGCAAGAAAAAAACAACAAATAAGCTCAGCAAAATTAGAACTCCTAATCGCAAGGCAAAAGATGGAAAAAACCTGTGAGTCAACACTAGAAACAGCAAAACAGGAGAAAGAACAAACAAAATATTTTCCAATCTTTCAAAAGCACGATAAGGGAAATGAGGATAACACCGGAAAGATAGCAGATATAAAACCAACTAGGGGAGCAAATCACGCAAAATCCACAATGAAAGCAGAGAAGCCTCTCATTACAATTCCCGCAAGCGACGGGGAGAACTCAATTTCTGAACTGAGCCCATAAAAACAGCAGCTAAATGAAACTCCCAAAAATATGGGAATTACAGAGACTAAAGGAATCAACTACCAACCTCAGCAGATAAACAGCGAGGGGAATAATAAGGACAGGAATAAGCAACCTCCGCCCTTAAATGAGTATGCATCAAAAGTGCAAGGTATAATTGGGAAAGACATGATGTGCCGACTACCTGATTATGAAGAGGAAGGAAGCAGGAAATGGGAAAAAAGAGGCGGGACTAAAGCTACAGGAAGAAATTCAAGGGGAAGAGTAGACCAGAACACTAACATAGAAAGCCCGAAATTTTCAGATAAACTAATGTTTATTCCCACATATAAATCTAGAGGTGCACACAACATTTTGAACAGGGGTAATATATTAAATTTACTGTATGCAATTCCATCACTGACAAACATAACATTGTACGATATAGTATCAATTGAATTTCCGGAACTTACAGAGGGGAGTGTACAGGAAGCCACTATGGCGTCATTTCAAAATAGCTCATTGGCCCAGGCAGTGATGAGAGAAAAACCTATATTTGCAGCCTGGGGAATACAAGTATCAACACCCATAAAAGATATGTATCCAGAACCGTTTATGATAGTAAGATCCAAGAACGGGGGAGGTCAATCATACTCAGTTCTTAGAGAGGCGAAAGGAAGGATGGAAAAGCCAGATGAGAGTCAAGACGTATACACCAGAGAGGGAAAGGAAAGCCCAATAATAGTAAATGCAGGTTGGATTACTGTGGTACTACATGGAAAGTGTAGGACATGATCTATTGGGTATAGCGGAGAAAGTAGACGGAACGGCGTTTTAGACATTAGATCATGGAATATAAACAGAGCGCAAACTAAGTCCCAGAAGACATATAGCCGTGATGCTAGAAGGAAGTCAAATTATATGCCTCCAGGAAACATGGGCACTGAACCCTTCAATATAGTAGGGTATGCAGGATATTATAGACCGGCAACAAAAATTAACAAACAGGGGAGACCAAAAGGAGGCTTAGCAATTTTTATAGAAATACCGCTCAGAATAGAAGCAGTCATACCCATGAGCAGAGGTACCCATAGCAAATAATAATATCCTGATACTAAAACTAAATAATTGGAGGGAAGATACACAAATTCCTTTATATATAATAAATGTGTATTTTCCCCCAAACGATAAAATAAAGTCTACAATAGTGAACGATTTACGTGAGGTTATAATGGGCGTACTACAGGAACAAAATGTACCAGACATAATATTAACAGGAGATTTTAATATGGACTTGATGCACATTTCGGAGCATGAAGAGCAAGCAATCCAGCAAGATTATGTATGGTCAATCCCCCCCCCCCCCAAAGGAATAGGGATCACTTGAGAAGAACATACGATAAAAGGGCAAACTCCTTAATAAAGGACCTGGAGTCCCTAGGGATGAGAACCCTAAATGGGAGATTTCCCTCAGATACTCCTCCGGAGTGGACCTATTACTCACCCTCTGCTTGCTCCATAATAGATTATACAATAGTAACACTAAGGGGGTGAGGGTCGGCGGGAGCACCGCCAACAGGCTGGCGGTGCCCCGCAGGGCATTCTGACCGTGGCGGTTTGGCCGCGGTCAGATGCGGAAAACTGGCGGTCTCCCGCCGGTTTTTCGCTGCCCTTAAGAATCCTCCATGCGCCATCCTGTTCCTGGTGGTTCTCCGTTTTTGAAAACAGTAAATGGAATAAATCGACCTCAAAGACCAGTAGTAAACTCCAATATAGCAGAACAGAGATGGGTTCAATTTTTAAATGAAATATTCAAACCAATAACATTAGGGCCTAGTAAGGGGAAGTCAAAAAGCAAAGATATCAGGAATGGGGGCATAGAAAACAAAGATAGCATTATAGATACCTTCCAAGATAATCAAATAAGATAAATAGTATTAAAGTCCAGGAAGGACAGTGCTCCAGGACCAAATGGCCTTCCTCAAGCTTTGTACTTGTCAAATACAGATTTATGGATACCAGTACTAACCACAGTTTATAACTGTGTGCTACAACTACAGATAGTACCAGATTCATGGCGGGGTCTATAATAAGCCCGGTTTACAAGAAAGGCAACAGAGATGCACCAGAAAATTACTGACTAATTACATTACAAGATATAGAAGCAAAGTATTTTGCCAGTCTACTTCTAAATGAACTAAGAGAATGGGCAACGGATAGAAATAGTGTCCCTCTAAATCAAACTGGACTCACACAAGGAGTAGGAACAGAAACTAACATATTAGCATTATCCATGTTAATGGATAAACAAACTCAAAAGAAGTTACCAATGTATCTCTGCTTTGTTGATTTTAAATCAGCCTTTGACTCTGTAAATCGAAACTTGTTATGGAGGAAGCTTACAGAATTGGGCATTCCATCTAGTCTCCTTAAAGCTCTACAGCTCCTGTACACTGACACTTGGGTGAGGATACGGATAGGGGACGGGTCTGTCTTGTCAAGAAAAATAGATACCTTTCAAGGACTAAAGCAAGGCTGTGTCCTCGCAGCCTATCTCTTTAATTTGTTTTTAGCAGATTTATCAGAAGAACTAGAAGCAGTAAACTCACATGCACCGAGTTTAGGCCAGACAATGATGATCAATGATATCTAATCTGCTATATGCGGACGATGTAGTTCTGATAAGTCAAAGACAAGTCGGGCTTCAAAGACTACTGGGAGGGCTAGCAAATTATTCAAAGCAAAATGGTTTGATAGTATATTTAGAAAAGATGAAGGTAATGGAATGTAGCCGTAGGATAAAAAAAAATATAGATGGTCCTTGAATGAAGAACAGGTAGAATTAGTCCATTCCTATTGCTACCTGGGAGTGTGGTTTGATGAACGGGGGTGCTTTACCCAATAAAGGGAGGAGTTAAAAAGGAAAGCTCTAACACTGCGCATTGCGCTCTTAAAACTAAAAAGAACCTTGAATGGCCCGAGCATTACCTCATTACTAAAGGTGATAACAGCCAAATTGGCACCTAGTTTAACATATGGCAGTGTTGCACTGAGAGGACGCGATGAACTATGTTTAAATACAAGTATAATAAGAACATATAGACAGTTATTTCGCATTCCTCCAAATGCATCACCAGCACAGATACGATTGGAGTTCGGGCTAATAAATCAAACAATAGAAAGGAAAGGGGCCTATTTGAAAACTTGGCACAGAATAAAAACCAATAAGAGGAATGACCTGTGTCAGGTTTTGTGGCAAGAACTCCAAAAAAATGGTGAGCATCCGGCTGCGCTCTATCTGAAAAAGGCAATACATGAATTAGGGCTGCAAGAAAGCTGGGAATGCAATCTAACTGTAGCATGTTTCAAAAGAGTAATAAAGAACAAAACCAAGATGTTATCTCTACTGAAGGATAAAGAAACATTATCGAAAAGATCGCATGCTTCGGGGGTATTAAATGAGTATAAATGTCTACAACAGCAGCTCTATTTCGAAGAAGGCTGGTCCCCTGCTCTGAGAATGGAATTTCTGACATCCCACTAGGGAAGTTACCTGGTGATAACAAAGATTATGTAGGGGGGAAGGAGAGCCCTAAGGTAGTGTGTAGGTTATGTAATAAGGGTAAGTGAAATATTATTCACCTTTTATGTCTGTGCCCCGACCTAGAGCAAGAGAGGAAATGCTTGCTAAAAACGCTTTTTAATCAACGTGGCATAAGGACATGCAGACAAGCAGTAATAGCAATGCCTAAAACCAGGTGATCCAATCTTGAATTCACATACGGTGAAAATTTTAAAGAAGGCTGAGAAGAAATGTTTAGGGAAATGAATAGAACGACGAGACAGGAGCAGGACAAACAAGGAAAAGGCGCTGTATATTTTTTTATTACCCTTTTAAGTCATATTTATTAAGTGTAATAGTTATGTCCTTTTATATGTAAAAAATTCTCTGATTTTATGCTGACAATATTTTGCACATCATTGTAATGGTTTTAATATAGCCTTAGAACCCGCCGTAGCGGGCTCTACCGGCTATTAAAGGCCCGCTCCCGCGTTAAATGCCCGAGCCGAAGGCGAGGGCATTTAACAAGGGAAAGGGCCTTTGATAGCCGGTAGAGCCCGCTAAGGCGGGTTCTAAGGCTATTAGAACATTCTGCCACTCAGGGCAGAATGTTCTATTAAATAAAACAAATTGCTCACGGAGCCCGAGGGGATTAAAATCCCCTCGGGCTCCGTGAGGCTTTGTTCACAGCTGTTGCTGTGAACAAAGCGAACATTGGAATGTTGGCGCTGTGGGCTTTTACCGGACATTAAAAGCTCAGAGCACTCCATTGTTTTCAATGGAGCTGCCAACGTTCCAATGTTCTAATTAACTGTAAAATAAAGATTATTCATTCATTCATTCACTTGCCTCATTTGTCTTAGTATTATAAGTGTGGTGAAGCATACCAAATTCCAAGGTTCTTTGTAAAACAATAAGAAGCTGGGCTTATTACAGAGGATCAATGTACAACACTAGTGTTTTTCATATGGGCATAAAAGATGACTGTGTACAACACCCTAAATTCAATAAGGGACCAGGCATCTTGACATGGTGAGTGAATGGTAAAAATAAACTGTATCCAGAAGCAGTAGACTTCAGTCGAACAGCAGGAAATAGGTAGGACACGTTGGAGCAAATCCCTCCTTATCCTTGAAAAGAATGATCAATACTTTTGTATTGTTGCCATAAACAAATGAAGAATCAGACCTTTGAAAAATAGTGAGATGTTAAGAAAAAGCTACCTTAGCACACAAAGAAGTAGGATCAATCACAGCTGTAAACTGAAAAGCATGGGTAAGACTGAGGAGACAAATGCCTATATGGAAGGCATCAATTTATAGTGTTTTGAAAACCCTGACACACTTTATGGAAAGTTTCACGGCCTCATGGGGATTTTGCAAGCTGTGCCAGAACCTCAACTGAATCAGGTATGGAGAAATCAGAATCCATTCATAAGGTGACAGAGATGAATGTTCTGAAAAAAAATTACTCACCCCCAAAGTGCATGGTTACCTGTCAGGATCACCCTTCTTTTTCTTGTTACTCTGAGGAGCTCAGACTCACCAGATTTCACTGCAAGTTTATTGGATTGCAAATGGCTGTATTTCTACAGTCCATCCAATATCTTCAGAAACTGCCCATCAAAATGACACACCGACACCACATTAGAGACATTCAGGCCTCCTTTGACACGCAAAACACTATGGCCCTCATTACGACTTTGGTGGTCTTTTAGAAAGACTGCTGCAGTCGCTAGAAGACTGCCACTGCTGTCGGTCTTCCGATGGCCATATTACAAGTATGAGGGGTTTCCCATTCAATTTGGGCAGAAATGTTTTAGCATTCGTGGTGGCGGTCAGCGGCGCAGAGGCAGTTTCACAGTTGTCACTGCCATGCCAAAAGGACTCCGCCTGCCGTATCACTATCAGTGGCAGTGTGCTGATGGTGGGGCACTGCCGGCGGTGGAAGTGCCAGGCCCCATTCCTTGGCGGGTGAACTCCTCGTTGGAAAAGGCAAGCCGATTGTCCGACAGGGGAGGTGGGTGGTAGGATGAGGGGTGTTGTGTGTGCATGTGTGAGTGGGTGTATGTCTGTGTGTTTGAATTTCAGTGTGTATGTGTGTGTAAATGTAAGTGTGTATGCGTGTGAATGTAAGTGTGTATGCATGTGTGATTGTTGAAGTGAGTGCATGTTGGTATGTTTGTGTGAATGCGTGTCTGTTGGTGCGAGTGAATGAGTGTATGTATGCGTGTTGGTGAATGCGTGTATGCGGGGTGTGTGTGTGTGTATGCGCGGAGGGGGTGCTGTCATGGAAGGGGGTGAGAGAGTGGGTTGCTGTCATGGAAGTGGGGGTTCAAGGAATTGAAGGGGTGGTTCGGGGAGTCGTCTGCCAGTGACAGGAAAGGAATTTCCTGTCGCCAGCAGACTATCCACCAGGGTTTTAATGGAGGTGCTACCGCCGGGAAAACCCTGGCGGAAAGGCGACTCATAATACCGCCGGTGGTCTTCAGTGGACAGCCGGCCCGGAGGTGCTGTCCTTCGGCCTGGCTGTCCTACTGCTCTGGCGGTACCAGCAGAGATGTGGCGGTTTGACCTCTGCCAAATCACCACACTTGTAATGTGGTGGTTTTCACTGCCGGCCCGTCAGCAGTGAGCCCACGACCCATGCGGTCTTCGGGCTGCCAGGGTCGTAATGAGGGCCTAAATCTCTCAACTACTCTCAAGAGAAGTTCAGTATCATTAACGGACTGCTCTTTCCACAGATTCACAAGTGTTCTATCTCCACTTTCCCAAAACTTTGTCAAGAGCTGCCTCTGTCCTTCTTTCTTGTTCTAAATTGCTTCATACCAACATCCATCTGCAACCCCTCCAGTGACTCAGTACTGACAGCTTCTGCTATTTAGTCTCCAGTCAGTAACTTTTCTCTTCCCAGTTTGAAGGTATTATCCCACACTGAAGTTCGCAACATCCTTATAACCATTAGTTCCATTCACCTTCCAGCTCTTATCCCCCTAATATTTTCAGTTCTAGTTCCAGAAACGGCGAGGCTCATCATCATTTTAAACGTGCAAGTTACAGCAACCAACACGTTTAGGTCTCTCCTGGACCTTGATCATGGATATTTCCCCAGTTCTATTTCCATGTTTAAAAAGCCCACATACACAATGATATCATAATCCCATCCTCTGGAATTTATAGTTCTACGTGCTCATGATACATTATTGTATATATACACAATTAGTCCACATCACAAATCCCACCTCTGCCTGTGTCATCATTTCTACCTAAGTAATCACACACAACTGCTAAATTAAGGGCTCTTTGGTGAAGCGTAAACCATAATTTGATCCAACATGTTCTCCCTTCGAGAGATGGTGGTGATCCCAATTATTGATGTACTCAGCCCTATCACAAGGTTCATCTTTGCCCCCTATAACCTCTCACGTGATTTTTATTTAGAAAACCCCATACTGTGGACCAATCCCAGCGTAATTCATTTGCAAACCAGATTCAGTTCACTACCTGTATCCATGTTTTTGTCCATATTATTGATACTATTCCCAATGCATGTTGGTTCTTGTAGTCCCCCCCGTCTGTTTCAACAATTGTTACAGTGACATTATCAATGATGTTATCAAAGACCTTATGGGTGCTATAATTTGTGGGTTCATTAGCAGTGCATGGAGAGGGTGCAAGTTATAGTTACCTTAGGACGGGAGTTGTAGTTACTTGAAGTAACTATATAACAGGTGAATTTCTCTGGTTTTGCCTGATTAATATGTGAGCCTAACTATAATGTACCTGTAACCTTTGTTTTTTTGAGTGAATTTCTATGTTTTTTTTTTAAGTAAAGTAATTTGTATTACTATACACTAATCCAGCCACCAGCAGACAGGCCCTGCAGCCAACCCCTATAATAATCCACCCTCATGCTGACCACAGCTGAAAGCCACCCACTGCGGGAGTTGGCCAGAGGGCCTGGCCTCATACCTTAAAAAGGTGGTTTTATCTGTTGTTGTTTGATGCGTACGGGTGGAAAGTTTTCCTTCCTCAGCAAATATTGTGGTATCCACAATGGCTATTGTATAGCTATCAACTGTATGAGTGAAGTTCAAAATCCTGTCACACTCATTAATCCAAGTAAGGAATGAAGGAATAGTTTTGTAATCCCCATTCCAAATTACCAAGATGTAATCGATATAATGTTTACATAAAAATATTGTTTGTTTAAATGGATTGTTGTCATTAAGGAAATATTGTTTCTCAAAGTTATAAACATACAAGTCTGCTACACTTTGGGTAGGGCTTAAATGACAATATTCCCTTCAACTCAGTGGAACTTGGATAAGAATTTCCCATTACCAGGGAAATTGGCCTCACAGATTTTTTATTCCCAGCATTAGTAACAGTATAGACAATATTGGCTTTTGCAAGAGACAGTATTGTAAAATTAAAACGTTCGCCATCAGAATTGTCTCATAATGGGGTCCTGGTTAAGAATTTCAGGGGGGTTTGGGCAAGCTACATTTTATAAAAAGGGGAAGTAACCGAAAGTGAATAGGAATGACAGGTTGTTAACCACCACTATGACATGCGTTGGGGCAGAAAGCCATAGACACCAGCGATATTTCTTTTTGGTTACTTTATGTTTTTATGTATGGCGAGCGACCCCGAGGCAAGGGTCGCTCCCCTTGGGGGGCTGGCAAATTGTATTTAGGCCATTTCTGCCCCCTTTAGGCTAATCTACCCCCAAGGAGGGCAGAAACCACTAGACACCGGGGATTTTTATTTTTGTGCTTCAAGTTCACGCAAGGGGAGCGACCCCTTAGGCAAGGGTCGCTCCCTTGGGGGGGCACGTTTATTTTAGGCCATTTATGCTCCCCTTGGGAGCAGAACGGCCTATTTCTATATTTCTATTAGGCTGATCTGCCCCCAGGGGGGCAGAAACCACTTAGGCAATAGGGATTGGTGTGTGTATGTGTGTGGCATCCCCTTGGCCAAGGGTTGCACCCCATGGGGGCACATTACTGTTGGCCATATCTGCCCCACTTGGGGACAGATCGGCCTATTTTTGGAAGGCCCATCTCCCCCCAAAAGAGACAGAAAGCCCACCAGAGACCAGGTAAGATTTGTTTTTCAAAATAAGAGAGTGGGGGCAAAGCCAAATAAATGGGGCCAAAGTTGTTCTTCCCACCAGTGGGCAGATGGGCAATTACCCCAGATCCACACCCCGGGAAAGTCTACTAGATGCCAGGGAATTAAAAAAAAAATATATATAGTGGGGTGTTGGCTACCAACCAGTCTTTCAGCTCTCCCCCCGCACACAAAAACATCTTATCCCACGGCAAGCAAGAGGACATTTGATTATTTAGGGTTTTGGTTTTACATTTGGGCCATGAAAGCTTGGCTAACTCTCAAAATTGTCCCAATTGGAATGATGAGGGCTGCACTTTTTAGACTTTGGGACGCTGCCATGTAGAAAAATCCACAAGACTTAGACACATCTGAAAACTAAACATCTGGTTGATTCCAGGGTGGTGTGCTTCACATGCACCCGCACCATTTTCTTACCCACAATGCCCTGAAATCCTCCAACTTTGCTGGAAATCACACATTTTTCCCACATTTCTGTGATGAAACCTTCCGGAATCTGCAGGAATCAAAAAAAAATTCCTACCACCCAGCACTGTCTCATCTATACCGACAAAACTTCTGCTGCACTTGTCAGCCTAAAAATGTTTTTTTATCAAACTGCCCTTTTGGACCCACTTTGGTGCCCCCTCAATTTCGACTTGTTTTTGGCTCTTCCCTGTCACAGGCACTTGGCCCACCTACACAAGTGAGGTATACGTTTTACCATGAGACCAAGGGGAACATTGGGTGGTAGGAAATTTGTCCAGGTGCGGTGATCCCACACAGAAATGTGGGAAAATGTGATTTCTTAGCTAAATTCGAGGTTTGCTGAGGATTCTGGGTAAGAAAACGTTGGGGGATCCACTCAAGTCACACCTCCCTGGACTCCCTCAGGTGTTTAGTTTTCAGAAATGGCTGGGTTTGCTAGGTTTCCCTATATGGAAGCTGAGCCCAGGACCAAAAACGCAGGTGCCCCCCGCAAAAACAGGTAGTTTTGTATTTGATAGTTTTGATGTGTCCAAATAGTGTTTTGGGGCATTTCCTTTCGCATGCACTGGACCTACCCACACAAGTGAGGTACCATTTTTATCAGGAGATTTGGGGGAACGCTGGGTGGAAGGAAATTTGTGGCTCCTCTCAGATTCCAGAACTTTCTGTCACTGAAATGTGAAGAAAAAGTGTTTTTTTTTGGCCAGATTTTGAGGTTTGAAAAGGATTCTGGGCAACAGAACCTGGTGGGAGCCCCACAAGTCACCCCATCTTGGAATCCCCAAGTGTCTAATTTTTTTAAATGCGCAGATTTGCTAGGTTTCCCTAGGTGCCGGCTGAGCTAGAGGCCAAAATCAACAGCTAGGCACTTTGCAAAAAACAGGTCTGTTTTTCTTTGCGAAAATGTGATGTGTCCACGTTGTGTTTTGGGGCATTTCCTGTCGCGGGCGCTAGGCCTACCCACACAAGTGAGGTACCATTTTTATCAGGAGACTTGGGGAACGCTGGATGGAAGTAAATTTGTAACTCCTCTCAGATTCCAGACCTTTCTGTCACCGAAATGTGAGGAAAAAGTGTTTTATTGGCCAACTTTTGAGGTTTGCAAAAGATTCTGGGTAACAGAACCTGGTGAGGGCTCCACAAGTCACACCATCTTGGATTCCCCTAGGTGTCTAGTTTAAAAAAATACACAGGCTTGGGAGGTTTCCCTAGGTGCCGGCTGAGCTAGAGGCCAAAATCTACAGCTAGGCACTTTGCAAAAAACACTTCAGATTTCAATGTCAAATTGTGATATGTCCATGTTGCGTTTCCTGTCACGAGCATTAGGTCTACCCACCCAAGTGAGGTACCATTTTTATCGAGAGACTTGGGGAAACACAGAATAGCAAAACAAGTGTTATTGCCCCTTGTCTTTCTCTACATTTTTTCCTTCCAAATGTAAGACAGTGTGTAAAAAGGATGTCTATTTGAGAAATGCTGTGTAATTCACATGCTAGTATGGGCACCCCGGAATGCAGAGATGTGCAAATAACCACTGCTTCTCAAAACCTTATCTTGTGCCCATTTTGGAAATACAAAGGTTTTCTTGATACCTATTTTTCACTCTTTATATTACAGCAAATTAATTGCTGTATACCCGGTATAGAATGAAAACCCGTTGCAAGGTGCAGCTCCTTTATTGGCTCTGGTTACCTAGGGTTCTTGATGAACCTACAAGCCCTATATATCCCCGCAACCAGAAGAGTCCAGCAGACGTAACGGTCTATTGCTTTTAAGAATCTGACATCGCAGGAAAAGTTATAGAGTAAAATGTGGCGAAAAATGGCTGTTTTTTCACCTCAATTTCAATATTGTTTATTTCAGCTGTTTTTTTCTGTAGGAAACCTTTGTAGGATCTACACAAATTACCCCTTGGTAAATTCAGAATTTTGTCAACGTTTCTGAAATGTTTAGCTTTCTGGGATCCAGCATTGGTTTCACATCCATTTCTGTCACTAACTGGAAGGAGGCTAAAAGCACAAAAAATAGAATGGGTATGTCCCAGTAAAATGCCAAAATTGTGTTGGAAAATGTGGTTTTCTGATTCAAGTCTGCTTGTTCCTGAAAGCTGCGAAGATGGTGATTTTAGCACCGCAAACCCTTTGTTGATGCCATTTTCAGGGGAAAAACCACACGCCTTCTTCTGCAGCCCTTTTTTCCAATTTTTTGAAGAAAATCTTTTTGTTGTTGTATTTTAGCTAATTTCTTGGTCTCCTTCAGCGGAACCCCCAAAGTCTGGGTACCTCTAGAATCCCTAGGATGTTGGAGAAAAAGGAAGCAAATTTGGCCTGGGTAGCTTATGTGGAAAAAAAGTTATGAGGGCCTAAGCGCAAACTACCCCAAACAGCCAAAAAAAGGCTTGGCACCTGAGGGGTAAAAGGCCGGGCAGCGAAGGGGTTAAAGAGTAAGTGGTGACTGTGTGACTTTAATATCTTACACCCATTTGTAGTGTGTGACTACAGGGTTCGCTCCCTTTGGATCCCCATAAAGTGAGACATAAAGGAGGCATAAGTATCAAATTTGATTTTTACATATCACTTGGGCATTTGCATGCTACAAAGCACATGGGCCCCTTCATGTTAACAAATTTAAAATATACGGTTGAGAAAGTGATTCCCCTATTGAAACGAGCTATACAAAACAAATGCCCACTAACTAGTTATCATAACCGCATGCGGTGCCTAGGGAGCACTTTGTTTGGCACCATTGGTGGATTAAATGAGAAAATTATTCCCCGAAAGACAAAGACGAGCGAAGTGTTATTAGTGGATTCTTAATAGCACACAGTTTCTAAACAATGAATTTGGAGGGACAATATATACAATCCTGATAAAATTGTGAATACATGGAGAAGTAATACTGGTTGGCTAAATACAGCTTTGGTAATTTTAAGGTACCATGCCTAGGGACAAAGACATACGTTTTAGTTTCCAAAGGTTTAAGGTGAATGGCTGATGGTGGAACCAGTTGACTAATTACAGTGATATAAATATAGATCTACCTGTTGTTTGTGTTCCTCTCTTTCTTCTTCTTTTTACTGATTCTCAAATAGAACAGTAGTATCATTATGAGTGATAGATCTGTAAGTAATCCCGTAAGTAATACCGTATTAGCATCAGTCTTAGTGAGCTGATGAAAAACATCAAAAGGTCCTGATGAAAGCCAATTTTGGCTGAAACCAATGGCTGAAACATGTCGACCTTAAACTGGATGTAGGAGGACATCATAGCTCCAGACACATCACATGTAGTTTTTAGTCTTGTCGGAGAGCACCAGTCT
Source organism: Pleurodeles waltl (assembly GCF_031143425.1). Taxonomy (NCBI): domain Eukaryota; kingdom Metazoa; phylum Chordata; class Amphibia; order Caudata; family Salamandridae; genus Pleurodeles; species Pleurodeles waltl. The sequence continues at coordinate 754,130,892 of NC_090449.1, read as the reverse complement.
TATTAAAATAGGCACATTGGTACAAGGGTGCGCTCTAGGCAATTGTAACATTGCGCTGATTCTAGTTTATGCACATACCAAAAAAACTTCTGACCCGCTCCGCTGTAATGAGGCATGGAAGCACACCCTAGAGGCACTAGGCACCTGGGGTGAGACCCTGATGATGAAGCATGCCACAAGCTAGGTCGGTGGGTGAGGGGGTCTTGACTAGAATGAAAAGATTCTGTCAGTAACACAAGAAACAGGCTCTATGCCACAGGGTAGTTATTCTCTGCTGGTACTGTGCTTCCTGTAAACCCTTTCAGGACTTGTAGGAGATGACCTGCGCAGTTTGAAAGGAGGCAATTAAAGCACATCCACCACTTCCCTTCTTAACGACCTTATTGACTGTTTTCTGCTGCCTGCCTCTGGTAGTGACAGAGTGTCTCCCTGTGCCCCATTTGCGGAGATGCTAATTGCTGGATGACCAGGCCTTGTTGTAGTGACCACTGGGAACTACTATTGGGCCAACATGCCATTATGGGTAAAGACAGGAAACTTTGGAACACTCAGCAAACAACAATAGACCAGTTCATGGCCCAGGGACCATGGGAGCCCAGCAAGTAGATAGCCTTGGGGACTGCAGGAGTCACAGGGCCCAAAGGTAGCACGGATCCTGGTGGGCATTGAGTCCTCAAGCACTGCAGTGCAAGCGAAAATCAAAGCCATTTCCCTTTATGTAAATCTACGACGATATGACGTTTGTTGGGTAACGGTGTGGTCCATTGCCACAGAAAAGCAGATTCCTGACTTGCAGATAAAGTTGAAGGTATTGAAGGCCACGGTAGTGGCACATGAGGCCGAGACACGAAGGCTGCAGATGAGAACAGAAGGTGTGGAAGGACTATCTTGAGATGTAATCTGAGGTTTGTGGGATTCCCTGAAAAGGAGGATGGTACTAAGCTGGAACTGTCCCCAGAGGGTTGGAGAAGGTCACAGATTCCAAATCACAATTATCTATCTCAATTCAACAGCAACTAACTTTCAATGAAGCCAAGCAGAAGTGGAGTATATGAGTATATGCTACACTACCCAGCCAAACCTAAAGTGCTGCATGAAGGCCGCTCGTACTTCTTTAGGAAACCACCTGATGTCTGAGACTGGTTGGAGGTCTGTGCGGACTGCCGGATCCAGACGTGGGACTGGGAGGGTAGCCTTGGAGGACCCCGAGGGGACAAGCAGTCAGGATTGATGATGATGAAGAGAAGCAGATGACGGCAGTGCTCTACATCCAGCAATAGAGTGGTGCTGCACTGAGATGGCACTTTGGACTTGGAACAACAGCACCAGGAAGTAGAACAAGCCAGAGCCTTGGTGGAGATAGTCACTTCAGCTGACTGCAGGGAGCGGTTTGGACTTGATGGAGGAGATGCCGATTCCTGAGACTGAACCCACTTTGAATTGATGTCACACTCAAGTAGGTGCTATTAGGTGATGTACACTTAGAAGACACAGTATTGTATAAGTCTATAACATAATTACCACACGTAGATGCATGCATAGACCTCAGACCTAATTTGAAAAATGTATGTACAGAGACATTATGGGGGTCATTATGAACACGGCGGGAATCCCTGCTGTGTTCATGCTGCCGGTCTTATCAGAGACTGCCAGCCCCCTTGAGACCCCGCCGCCCGAATAATTAACATTCTGCTGGGCCGGGATATTGCCGACGGCTCCATATGGAGCCATCATCAATGCTGCTGTGCGGCAGGTGCAGCAGCACCCGTTACGCAGATCACTGCCCATAAATCGGGCAGTGACCTGCGCGACAGGGCCCTGCACGAGGTCCCTGCACTGCCCATACCAAGTGCATGGGCAGTGCAGGGACCCCAGGGGAGCCCCAGAGCACCCCTTCCGCCAGCCTTTCCCTGGCGGGTGAACCCACCAGGGAGTAGCTGGCAGAACAAGGGTTCTTTATCCGGAGGGCAGCGCTGCCCTGTCGGATGAAGAATTTAGCCATCATCAGTCTGCCTGTCGGCGGTAGCCTGGCGGTGGTGGAAGGCCGCCTGTGGCGGTCCCCATTGTGTACATTACAGACCGCCATGCCGGTGGCGGAAAATTCCACCGCTGCCGGCATGGCGATCTCAACCGCCAAGTACATAATGAGGGCCTGTGTGTCTCAAAATGGGTTCAGACACACAGGATGGAACCACTGTCTGGGTCGGGCCCATTTATTCTTCCATCCTCCCCCTGTGTGTGTGTTTTTAACCTTTCCTTGAGGATGGCTGTGATGTGCAGGGGGAAGCGAGTGAATGTGTAGGCAATATAGGAGAGGTTGGATTGTGACCCGGGTCGCTACCTGGTTTCCTCACTCACATCCTATCCTTGGGATATATGTTTGAGTAGAGGTGGTAGATTTGTTACGCAGTCATGAGTTTCAATTGATTAGTTTTCGGTGGTTAGGTTTATTAGAAATGGGAAGACACATGTTTATTTTAGGTGTGTCTTACCCAGGGAGGAGGGTGGTTTTGTGTTTGTTGTGTAAGTTATTATTTGCTGCAGTTAACAGTGTTCCCTGCTTCTGGGACTGAGTCAGGGGCATGGGTGGAGTGGGGCATGTATACCGGGGGTTTGGAAACATGGGAGGCCATTGTGCCCATGCTCCTAGATAACCTCTGATGGGTAGCTCTACTTGCTTGCTCACGCAGAATAAAAGGGGCCTAAACTCCTTTGTAAAATGCTATAGGACACATACTCACTTGAGATGAATGGAGTTCCATCTAGCAATGTTACAGAAGACACACCTGACAGATGGTGAGGTGCATAAATTGTAGAAAAAGTGGAGAGACAAATGTGCACCTGGACATATTCATCCTACGCCAGAGGAGTCTCCATCCATGTTGCGCATTAATTGCAGAAAAATTCAGGGAATAGCTGTACTCCTCCACATATTCATCCTACGCCAGGGGCGCCTCCATCTAATTTGAACCTGGGCTCCCGTTTTAACAGCTTAGTCACAGAGCAGATATAGGAAGGAGATAAGTCCTCGTACATGGTGTGTTGGATGGTTGGAGAAGTGCCTCCTCAACATCTACGCCCCCAACACTGACAATGGTGCCTTTTTGAGTCTGTAGAAGCCAAACCTTTACCGTATGTGGACATGCCTATCGTTTGGGTGAGGGACTTTAATTGTGTTCTCAATGGAACTTGACTAGGCAGCTGCCCAAGTTGGGAGCCAAATCCAACGTGACATTTAAGTTGTAGGAAACAAGGTAAGACATCAGGTGCACTTTCTTTCAGACCATAATCCCCTGGTATTGGAATGCCGACTAGAGAGGCACAGACCCCCATGTACATTTGTGGATACTCTGTCTGGAGTCACTGGGAGACCTGGAATTCACTGTAGACATGCAGCTGGCACTGCAAGGCTACTATGATGCTAACTGGAATGCTACAGGGACTCGGACACAGAGTGAGGTGCCGTTAAGGTGGTCATGTGCGGGGAGAGCCTCAGAAAGGGAAGCTGGAGCAGGAGCTGCAGGAGGGAAAGGCCCACTTGACCCAGTTCTAGATAGAGAAGGTGGGATGGGAGAAGGAGGTGGCGGACTTCAAGGATGCATACACAAAAGTTGCTAGCATTTGGGACTGGCTGAACTGTCATGTGAGACGTGATTACCATCAGAGACTACAGAGAGAAGGCAACTAGTTGGGTCGTATGTTGCCTTGCTCCTAAAGCGGGAAGGACCCACCACCCCTGTGACACTCTCCTTGACCAGGGTAGATGGGGAGACATTTAAGGGTTAAGCAGTGATCAACTTGACTCTGCACGAGCATCTGGCAGGTGGGGACGCAGCTCCACTGGGAATCGAGTTACATGAACATGTGCAGTTTCTTAACCTGGAAGAAGAGATACAACTGGTTAAACTACAAGACTTGGCCAGGGACAAAATCCAGGGTTGGGTGGCCTCCCAGTAAAGTTTTGTATGACATAATCTGCTGATCTTCTCCCAGAAGTCCTGGAAAACGTCCAGGAGGAGAAATGGAATGGAATGTTGTCTGAGCAATTATGCTGCGAAAACACGATAAAGACGATAAAGACCCAGGATCATACCACCCATTATCTATGCTCAACGTAGATGTTAAGTTGCTTGTGAATGTCCTTGCATTGTATCTGAGCCAGCTGGTCAGCCATTTGGTACACACCGATCAGTGTGGCTTAATGCCAGGGAGGGGCACACACATTAACTTTCTGAGACTCTCAGACTGATATGGAAGAGGCAGCGATGGTGGTTTTAGATATAGAAAAGGCTTTTGATGCCCTCTCCTGACGTATTTGTGGGAAGTGGTGATGAAAATGGGGTTCGGCATCAGATACTTGTCCTGGGTGCGCCTCTTATGCATAGAGCCAAGGGCGAGTATTTGTACTAGCCAGTTGGTGTTGGATGCCAATAGCATCAAGAGAGCTTCAAGACAGGAATGCCCGCTGTCCCCGCTCCTCTTTGCACTCGCCATGCAACCTCTGGTGATCTACCTGAGGGACAAATTCTGTGACTGGAAAGTCAGAGTGGGAAACATGACTCAGCTAGTCTCTATGAATGCAGATGATACTCTTCTTTATGTGTCTGACCCTGAAGCATCAGTGCCGCACCTACTGCGGCTTTTGGACAATTTTGGGAGAGTGTCAGGCCTTCATGTTAACAGGCACAAGACAGTGATTTTTGCTATGGCGTTATTGGTATTTTGAGCTGTGAATAAGCTGCTAGCGGTGGGACTCTCCAGGGAAATGAGCCAGTTTTGAGATCTCAGGTTTCAGGTAATACATAACCAACTAATGCAATATGAATTGAACATGGGACAAATTGCAGAAGGTGACTTCTGGCAGACCAACGCTTTTCTCTAGGGGTCAACCTCCTGCTGATAAAAGCAACAGGTTGATCCTGGCCCTCAGAATTAAGTTGTGATAAGACTGCCCCTACCCCTAATTCAGATGCATCAGTTTGGACAATTCATTTTTTGGAGTAACGGGGGCTTTTCAGGACAGGTGCCAAGCACATGGCCTGCTTCAGCTCCTCAAAAGCTTTCTGACAGTTTGCTGTCCATAATACCTTTTTAGGCATTTTCTTAGATGTGAGGTCATTAAGAGGGGCTGCAATGGAGCCATAGTTCTTTATGAACCTCCTGTAGTACCCAGTGAGGCCTAAAAAGGCTCTCACCTGAGTCTGAGTTGTTGGGGGAACCCAATCTATAATAGTTTGGATTTTCCCCTGCAGAGGTGCAATCTGTTCTCCACCTACCAGGTGTCCCAGATAAACCACTTTCCCCTACCCTATCTGGCACTTTGAAGCCTTGATAGTGAGGCCTGTCTTTTGCAGGGCCTCCAAAACTTTCCATAGGTGGACCAGGTGATCATCCCAGCTGGAGCTAAATACAGCTATATCATCCAGATATGCTGCACTAAAAGCTTCCAGCCCTTGCAGGACTGTGTTCACCAACCTTTGAAAAGTGGCAGGTGCATTTTTCAATCCAAAAGGCATTACTGTGAATTGGTAATGGCCTCCAATGGTTGAAAATGCAGTTTTTGCTTTAGCATCTTCTGATAACTTGATCTGCCAATACCCTGCAGTCAAATCAAAAGTGCTTAGATACTTGGCAGATGCCAGTGTATCTATTAGCTCATCTGCCCTGGGTATAGGGTGAGCATCAGTTTTGGTTACCTGGTTGAGGCCTCTGTAGTCAACACAAAATCTAATTTCCCTTTTACCATCTTTGGAATGAGGTTTTGGTACAAGTACCACAGGAGAGGCCCATGGACTTTCAGAGTGCTCAACCACTCCCAGTTCAAGCAATTTCTGCACCTCTTGTTTTATGCAGTCTCTGACATGGTCAGGCTGCCTATAGATCTTACTTTTGACAGGCAAGCTGCCTCCAGTATCTATAGTGTGCCCACACCAGGAAGTGGTGCCTGGCACAGTAGAGAAGAGTTCAGAAAACTGACCCAGGAGATGTATGCAGTGGTCTTTTTGCTCAGCAGTAAGACAATCTGCGAGTACTACACCTTCCACTAGAGCATCTTGTTCTGTAGAAGAGAAGAGATCAGGGAGAGGGTCACTCTCTTATTCCTGTCCCTCATCTGTTGCCATGAGCAGGGTGAGATCAGCCCTGTCATAGTAGGGTTTCAGGCGATTGACATGGAGCACCCTAAGGGGACTCCTAGCAGTGCCTAAGTCAACCAAGTAGGTGACTTCTCCCTTCTTTTCAACAATTATGTGGGGTCCACTCCATTTATCTTGGAGTGCTCTTGGGGCCACAGGCTCCAAGACCCACACTTTCTGCCCTGGTTGGTACTGAACCAAAACAGCCTTCTGGTCATGCCATTGCTTTTGGAGCTCTTGGCTGGCCTAAAGGTTTTTACTGGCCTTTTTCATGTACTCAGCCATTATGGATCTTAGGCCAAGTACATAGTCCACTATGTCTTGCTTTGGAGCTTTTAAAGGTTGTTCCCAACCCTCCTTAACAAGTGTTAGAGGACCTCTTACAGGGTGTCCAAATAGGAGTTCAAAGGGGCTGAAGCCCACTCCTTTTTGGGGTACCTCCCTGTAAGCAAAAAGGAGGCAAGGTAACAAGATATCCCATCTCCTGCGGAGTTTTTCAGGGAGTCCCATTATCATACCTTCGAGAGTTTTGTTAAATCTCTCCACCAGTCCATTTGTTTGTGGATGATAGGGTGTGGTGAACTTGTATGTAACACCACATTCCTTCCACATGGCCTTCAAGTAAGCAGACATGAAATTGCTTCCCCTGTCTGATACCACCTCTTTTGGGAAGCCCACCCTGCAAAAGATTTCCAGGAGGGCCTTTGCCACTGCAGGAGCTGTAGTGGTCCTTAGAGGAATTGCTTCAGGATATCTGGTGGCATGGTCCACTACCACCAAGATAAACCTATTGCCTGAAGCAGTAGGAGGGTCAAGGGGGCCAAGTATGTCAACCCCTACCCTTTCAAAGGGAACCCCAACCACAGGCAGTGGAATAAGGGGTGCCTTTGGAGTGCCACCTGTCTTGCCACTGGCTTCACAGGTTTCACAGGACTTACAAAATTCCTTTGTGTCCTCTGACATTCTAGGCCAATGAAACAAGGGGACAAGCCTGTCCCAAGTTTTCATTTGCCCCAAATGTCCAGCTAAGGGAATGTCGTGGGCTAGAGTTAGGAGGAACTTTCTGTACTCCTGAGGAATCACCAATCTCCTGGCAGTTCCAGGTTTTGGATCCCTTGCTTCAGTGTACAAAAGGTTGTCCTCCTAGTAAACTCGGTGAGAGTCATTGACATCCCCATTTGCTTGTTTGACAGCTTGCTGCCTTAGACCCTGTATTGTGGGACAGGTATGCTGTGCCACACTCAGCTCCTCCCTGGCAGGCCCCCCTTCACCCAAAAGCTCAGCAGTGTCTGCTTCCAGCTCCTCTGGTGTAGGTTCTGCACAGGGTGGAAATTCTTCTTCCTCAGAAGTTGAATCCACTGTAGAGGGAGGGATAGTAGGTAGTGATTTACCTTTATTAACCCTAGCTTTAGGGAGTACTTGGTCCATTCTTCCAGGATCCAAGTCACCCTGTCCTTTTTGCTTTTTGGCCTGAGCCCTGGTTAAAGCAAAAATATGCCCTGGAAGGCCCAGCATTGCTGCATGAGCCTCCAACTCCACTTCTGCCCAAGCTGATGTCTCGAAATCATTCCCTAATAGACAGTCTACAGGTAAATCTGAGGCAACCACAACTTTCTTTGGACCAGTAACCCCCCCCCAGTTGAGATTCACAACAGCCATGGGGTGGCTAAGAGTGTTGTTATGAGCATCGGTTACTTGGTACTGGTGACCAAGTAGGTGTTGTTCTGGGTGGACCAGTTTCTCTATTACCAGTTTCTCTATTACCATTGTAACACTGACACCTGTGTCCCTGTAGGCCATTTATTAGGGGTAGTTGCTTGTACTTATCCATATTAAGGGGACAAGCAACCAAGGTGGCTAAATCAATAGCCCCCTCAGAGACTAACACAGCCTCTGTGGTCTCCCTAACAAGACCAACCCCAACTAAGTTACCAAAAGTGAGCCCAGCTACTCCCTTGGATTGGCTATTAGTAGGTTTGCTCCCACCACCACTGCTATTACTAGGGGCACTAGGTGTAGCAGCAGGGGTTGTAGTGGTAGGAGGCTTGGTGCTTTTCTTTGGACAACTGGGATCTGTTGTCCAATGGCCTTTTATTTTACATAAATAACACCATGGTTTCTTTTCTTTGTTTTGATTTGAAGAGGATTTGGGCCCACCACCCCCACCAGAGTGTTTTTGTGGGCCTGATGAAGACTCATTTTTAGATTTGTCCCCACCCTTGTCAGAAGACTTACCATCCTTCTTCTTGCCATCCTTGTCACCCCCTGTATGAACTTTTCTGTTCACCCTTGTTCTGACCCATTTGTCTGCCTTCTTTCCCAATTCTTGGAGAGAGGTCAGATCAGAGTCTACCAGGTACTGGTGTAACAAATCAGGCAAACAATTATTAAGAATATGCTCTCTCAGGATTATGTTATAGAGGCTTTCATAGTCAGAAACTTTACTGCCATGTTACCACCCCTCCAAGGCCTTCACTGAATGGTCAACAAAGTCTACCTAGTCTTGTGAAGACTCCTTTTTGGTTTCTCTGAACTTGATCCTGTACTGTTCAGTGGTTAAGCCATAACCATCAAGGAGTGCATTCTTAAGAACTGTAAAATTATTGGCATCACTTTCCTTAACAGTAAGGAGCCTATCCCTACCCTTTCCACTAAAAGATAGCCATAGGATAGCAGCCCACTGCCTTTGAGGGACCTCCTGTACAACACAGGCCCTCTCAAGTGCAGCAAACCACTTGTTAATGTCATCCCCCTCCTTGTAAGGGGGAACTATCTTGTGCAGATTCCTAGAATCATGCTCTTTTGCAGGATGACTACTGGGAATACTGTTGCTGCCACCATGGGGTCCTAACCCCAATCTCTGTCTTTCTTTTTCTAAATCAAAGGACTGCCTATCTAAATCCAGCTGTTGCTTCTTGAGCTTCAGCCTGGATTCTTCCACTCTCAATCTATTGAGCTCCCTTTCTAACACTCTGTCATCAGGGTGGGTGGGTGGGACATGCCTTGAAACAGGAGTATGGTGAGAATGAACAGAGGGAGACCTGGCCCTAACAGATGGCACTCTAACAACCTGGCTAACAGAAGTAACACTCCTACTATGATGAGAAGGAACACTCTTACTGTGATGTGAGGTAACACTATTACTGTGATGTGAATTCACATCAGTACCAGCTATGCTAGGTGGCCTGCTAATGGGCAGGTTGGGAAGCTTCCCTTCTAAATCTTTTGCTAGGGGTGCCCCAGGGTCAGATTGGGAACCATCAGCTAATTTCTCAACAGAAGTGCCAACTAAGGTCTTATTTTGTTCAATGAGCATATTAACCAACAGTTCTCTAGAGGGATTCTTCCCTACCCCTAAGCCTCTTTCAATGCAGAGACTCCTTGCTCCTTTCCAGCTAAGGTGATCATAAGCAAGTTTGGACAGATCAACAGTTTGGCCTGTACCAGACATTATAGAAAGTGTTTAAGGGACAGAAAAAGAAAGAAAAATATTTCAGAACTTTTTAAAGAACAGAAAAAAAAAACTTTTAAAACTTTTTAAGAACCTTTTGAAAGTTTAGAGATACTTTTCAGCACTTAGTAAAAGAAGTGAGAGAAGAAAAGCAAAACTTTTTGGTTAGGTGTACATACACTGAACTTTTTTTGTATATTTTTGTCTTATGAAAAGTACAATGACAAAAGGGGTAAGTAGTTGCAAAGTACTTATCCCACCGCTGCACAACCAATGTAGGAGGGTGGACTGGCTTGTAGTGGGTACCAAGGGGTACTTACACCTTGCACCAGGCCCAGGTATCCCTTATTAGTGTAGAGGGGTGTCTAGCAGCTTAGGCTGATAGAAAAGGTAGCTTAGCAGAGCAGCTTAGGCTGAACTAGGAGACGAGTGAAGCTCCTACAGTACCACTAGTGTCATATGCACAATATCATAAGAAAACACAATACACAGATATACTAAAAATAAAGGTACTTTATTTTTATGACAATATGCCAAAAGTATCTCAGTGAGTACCCTCAGTATGAGGATAGCAAATATACACAAGATATATGTACACAATACCAAAAGATGCAGTAATAGCAATAGAAAACAGTGCAAACAATGTATAGTCACAATAGAATGCAATGGGGGCACATAGGGATAGGGGCAACACAAACCATATACTATAGAAGTGGAATGCGAACCACGAATGGACCCCAAACCTATGTGACCTTGTAGAGGGTCGCTGGGACTGTAAAGAATCAGTGAGGGTTAGAAAAATAGCCCAGCCCAAGACCCTGAAAAGTGGGTGCAAAGTGCACCTAAGTTCCCCAAAGAGCACAGAAGTCGTGATAGGGGAGTTCTGCAGGAAAGACCAACACCAGCAATGCAACAACAATGGATTTCCAGACAAGAGTACCTGTGGAACAAGGGGACCAAGTCCAAAAGTCACGATCAAGTCGGGAGTGGGCAGATGCCCAGAAAATGCCAGCTGTGGGTGCAAAGAAGCTGCCACCGGATGGTAGAAGCTCTGGATTCTGCAAGAACAACAAGGGCTAGAGACTTCCCCTTTGGAGGACGGATGTCCCACGTTGTGAAGAGTCATGCAGAAGTGTTTTCGTGCAGAAAGACTGAAAACAAGCCTTGCTAGCTGCAAGGGTCGCGGTTAGGGTTTTTTAATGCTGCTGTGGCCCAGGAGGGACCAGGATGTCGCCAATTGCGTGAGGAGGCAGAGGGGGCATCCAGCAAGACAAAGAGCCCACTCAGAAGCAAGCAGTACCCGCAGAAGTGCCGGAACAGGCACTACGAAGTGGAGTGAACCGGAGCTCACCCAAAGTTGCACAAGAGGGTCCCACGAAGCCGGAGGACAACTCAGGAGGTCGTGCAATGCAGGTTAGAGTGCTGGGGACCCAGGCTTGGCTGTGCACAAAGGAAATCCTCGGAGAGTGCACAGGAGCCGGAGTAGCTGCAAAACATGCGGTTCCCAGCAATGCAGTCTAGCGTGGGGAGGCAAGGACTTACCTCCACCAAACTTGGACGGAAGAGTCACTGGACTGTGGGAGTCACTTGGACAGAGTTGCTGAGTTCAAGGGACCTCGCTCGTCGTGCTGAGAGGAGACCCAGAGGACCGGTGATGCAGTTCTTTGGTGCCTGCGGTTGCAGGGGGAAGATTCCGTCGACCCACAGGAGATTTCTTCGGAGCTTCTAGTGCAGAGAGGAGGCAGACTATCCCCACAGCATGCACCACCAGGAAAACAGTCGAGAAGGCGGCAGGATCAGCGTTACAAGGTCGCAGTAGTCGTCTTTGCTACTTTGTTGCAGTTTTGCAGACTTCCAGCGCGGTTAGCAGTCGATTCCTTGGCAGAAGGTGAAGAGAGAGATGCAGAGGAACTCTGATGAGCTCTTGCATTCGTTATCTAAGGAATTCCCCAAAGCAGAGACCCTAAATAGCCAGAAAAGGAGGTTTGGCTACCTCGGAGAGAGGATAGGCTAGCAACACCTGAAGGAGCCTATCAAAAGGAGTCTCTGACATCACATGCTGGCACTGGCCACTCAGAGCAGTCCAGTGTGCCAGCAGCACCTCTGTTTCCAAGACGGCAGAGGTCTGGAGCACACTGGAGAAGCTCTGGGCACCTCCCAGGGGAGGTGCAGGTCAGGGGAGTGGTCACTCCCCTTTCCTTTGTCCAGTTTCGCGCCAGAGCAGGGCTGATGGATCCCTGAACCGGTTCAGACTGGCTTATGCAGAGATGGGCACCATCTGTGCCCATCAAAGCATTTCCAGAGGCTGGGGGAGGCTACTCCTCCCCAGCCCTGATACCTTTTTTCAAAGGGAGAGGGTGTAACACCCTCTCTCTGAGGAAGTCCTTTGTTCTGCCTTCCTGGGCCAAGCCTGGCTGGACCCCAGGAGGGCAGAAACCTGTCTGAGGGGCTGGCAGCAGCAGCAGCTGCAGTGAAACCCCGGGAAAGGTAGTTTGGCAGTACCCGGGTCTGAGCTAGACACTCGGGGATCATGGAATTGTCTCCCCAATGCCAGAATGGCATGGGGGTGACAATTCCATGATCCTAGACATGTTACATGGCCATGTTCGGAGTTACCATTGTGACGCTACACATATGTCGTGACATATGTATAGTGCACGCGTGTAATGGTGTCCCCGCACTCACAAAGTCCGGGGAATTTGCCCTGAACAATGTGGGAGCACCTTGGCTAGTGCCAGGGTGCCCACACACTAAGTAACTTAGCACCCAACCTTTACCAGGTAAAGGTTAGACATATAGGTGACTTATAAGTTACTTAAGTGCAGTGGTAAATGGCTGTGAAATAACGTGGACGTTATTTCACTCAGGCTGCACTGGCAGGCCTGTGTAAGAATTGTCAGATCTCCCTATGGGTGACACAAGAAATGCTGCAGCCCATAGGGATCTCCTGGAACCCCAATACCCTGGGTACCTCAGTACCATATACTAGGGAATTATAAGGGTGTTCCAGTATGCCAATGTAAATTTGTGAAATTGGTCACTAGCCTGTTAGTGACAATTTTGGAAAGAAATGAGAGAGCATAACCACTGAGGTTCTGAATAGCAGAGCCTCAATGAGACAGTTAGTCATAACACTGGTAACACATACAGGGCACACTTATGAGCACTGGGGCCCTGGCTGGCAGGGTCCCAGTGACACATACAACTAAAACAACATATATACAGTGAAATATGGGGGTAACATGCCAGGCAAGATGGTACTTTCCTACAGCCAGTCCAAAACTTTACCCCGATACCAACATTCTCAATCCTCTGCAAGATGATAGAATGATCTAATATATTGAAGGCAGAACTGAGATCCAGGATTGTATCTGTCAGACTGCCCTGATCCCAAAGACTCCTGAGTTTCTCCACCCTTGCCAGTATAGCGGTTTTGGGGCTATGAAGAGGGCGAAAGCCCATCTGAGAGGGGTGCAGTAGTGCATTCAATTGAAGGAAGCTGGAGAGATGCTTATTCACTTATTTTTCTGACAGCTTAGAAAACCCTGGCAGCAATGCTATAGGTCTTTAGTTGCTTAAAATGGCAGGATCCAGATTGGGGTGCTTTGGAAATGGCTTGACACTTGCTGGTTTCCAATGACAGGGTAAAATCCCATATGATAAAGAAAGATTAAATAACTTTGTCAGTGCAGGGGACACAACATTGAACACTTGGCGGAAATATGCGTAGGATTGGGATCCAAAGGAGAAACTGATTTTACTGTATTTATATGCTTGTTAACTATCTCTGTAATAAAGGAAGGGAAGGCCAGGAGAGAACACTCAAACAAGTCGCTGGAAGGACCACTTGAGGAGGGATCTGATGACATCAGAGTGTTAGAAAAGAAGGTATAAATGTCCATGGTCCATGACCTTTTTGTGAAAGAACAAGGCAGTTTGTTGCAATGATCTACAGAGGCCATACAAGGGGGGGCATCTGCTGCAGGTTCAATAATATGTCTATGGATCTTAAAAATTTCCTTTGGGGAGCTGGAGGAATTAGCAATTTTGGAAGAATAGAAGGTAGCTTGAGCTTTCTTGATCTCTACATGATAGCACCTAGTGGAATTCCTATATTCTGCTTTACTAATATTGTCATAGGCCTTCCTCTGTCTCCTTTCTAGGCGTTTACATTCTTTCTTTAGACACAGGAGATTGGATGTAAGCCAGGGGGATTTACAGGAATGCAGGGAATCTTTCTGCCACCTTGGAGGGAGGAAAACATCCAATGAGTTGATCAACCATGTGTTAAGGTGGTGAGCTGCAGAGTCAACATGGGCCAAGAGGTCAGGTTTGGTAGCTTTGAGGACCTCAACCCAATTTGTTAAACAAAGTTTGGGCCAGGGTCGCTCCCAAAGTTTAGCATTTTGCACTCTGTATGGAGCTAAGATGTTTGCCACTTGCTGGGACCTCAATACTACACACAAGAAACCTCGCATATTTACAAGAGTTAATAAAATTATACAATTTATCTGCATATGCAGTTTTATCTCATCAGCATTTATTAATGACTGTGATCTATGCATATTACACTAGCAAATGTAAGCACATCAACCATTTACCGTTCATATCATACTCATCCTCTACCTTGAGTTTACTATGAGACAGCTTACCTTAACGTGTTGTTAGCTAAATTCTGTTATTTGTGTTTCTATGTATGTATGTGGAAGTATTTCAATCAGAAATGCTCATTTGTAATAGCATGATAGTACAAACGTTTATTGATGAGGCGACTAGCATTTAGATAGCATGAAGGCACACTGTTATGAGTGTTGAAAACTGAGCCAAGCTGAAAGTAACAACAACCTATTTTGAAAATATTTGGAGTTATACACATTATAACAAATACTTTGTGGAATGTCATTGATTGTGAAGGTAGTCAGATTAATGATCAAAGGAGGGCAGAGATATGTAGTCTGCCGTGTTTTCAAGACTGGTGAAATGGAATTTCCTGTTTCACTTTAATTTTGAAGAGATGGTGTTGCTTACTAGTACTTGAGGGAATGCGACAGGAAGAGTCTGAGTAATTCAAAGGAACAAAATGCAAGGTGGAACGCAATGGTCTGTACACTGTGCACAGGTTTTGGTTGTCACAGTAGTGTGCAAGTCAGAATGTTGTTTGGGAGGTAATATGGTCATCCTCAATTAAATGTTTTGAATACAAGGAAGAACATTTTGAACTGGATCCTTTATGCACGAGAAGGCCGATCTATTTGATGACTGTGGAGTATTCTGGAAGATTGTGGTGGGAGGTTGAACTCTTAAGAAAGTGCGATATTAAAGGTGTCCTCTACTTGATTTAGATATTACCGTTATACACTTGTAACACCAATATTTTGTATTAGATGGAGGTGACTATATATTTGGCAGTTTTTTAGAGAGCAGAAAGGGTCCAGGGTGTAATCTTCCAGTAAGTGGTTGAAATAATCCCTTAATTAATCACCAATATAAGGCCCTACTGGTGACAACTAGGGAGAGTCATTAACAATCATGAACTGTTAGTCAACACTTTTTAACCGTGTGGAAAGATCAAGAAGAATTAGGAAATAAGAGAGATGGCAGTGGAGCGCAGGGGTGACAATTAGAACATTGAGCAAATGTGTGAGGACTATCTTAGTGAATGGAGATGTAAACCAGATTCAAAGTAGTCAGTGAGTTCAAAAGGGCAGAGATAATTGCTGATTTTGAGAAAATCACCAGTCCCTGGCTTTTTGGGGGAGTTGAGAGGCAAGTGAGTTGTTAGCTGGAAAGGAGGGATCTGGCAACTTTTTTTGTTTAGCTCAGGTACGACAACTGCAGATTTTAAATGTACTGAATAGAAACCAGAGGATCAAACATGATTATGAGAAAGAAAGGGCAAATTAGCACTCTGAAAGCAAACACAGGTCACACATGGTGGAATGAGGTGAAGTAAGTGGATTTTGTGGAGTTGGAGAACACAAAGCATGGAAGGGTGAGAAGGAAGGGTGAAAATATTGGTTTAAACAGTGGTGATCGAGAGGGCTTGTACAAGATGGCGCCTGTGTAGGAGCCTGTTCTTGGAGCTCTGCCATGTTTTTTAGACCACAAGTGATTCAGCAGCTCCAGAGGCTATCATTTGTGGCCTGAGGACTGGGGGAACAGCTGAAGATCACTGCCTGCCACCAGGGATGCACTGTATTTGGAGAGACCCCTACTCTTGCACTGAAAGTGGATGCCCGACGGCTCCACTCACTAATGTGGCATCCGCTGCGCGCAGACTCACCAGAACACATCAATAATTATCTGAGTGCCTACTGTTACCGTGGTGAGGGGAGTCTCAATCAGGTGACCTGAGAAGCAGCTGATCATTTGATCGCCTGCTCGTACACACAGCAGAATGGAGGAGGCGTGTGGTTCCTGAAAGTGGACAGAGGGCGAGATGCGCTTTCGGCCACGTGACACAGACTGCTGAATGCCACAAGGCCAAACAACTTCAAGGGAGACTCGTGGTCAGCTGACAGAAGTAAACCCAGTACCCACAACCACCAGGGGCAGATCTTTCCCTTGCCTGCCCTGGGATCCCACCCCTTCACACGGGTGGGATATCACCCCACCCCAGGAGGCTGACCCCTGTTAGACTGTACCTGGGGGCAACATAAACCAGGCTGGTGGCCCTCACCTGGCAACTCAGCATAGAGGCCAGCAAGAATGCTGCACAATGCGCGTAATTTGCGATTCCTCCCAGGTCTGAGGGTGGGGGGGCTGAAGTTTGAACAGATGGGCAGACACAACCTGATGACTGGTGGTGAGTGAGGGACAGCACCTAGGCTTATCACATCCCCCCTGCCTCCAAGTAAGACTGAGCCGGACCCCGCCCAGTAGCAGCCATATGCTGGGAGGTGAATGGGGGCAACACAGACTGAAAATAGGGGACCTCACTTCTGTTGCTCAGCGTGGAGACTGGTGCAAGTGCGATCATTAACAATATAAACTTGATACCCCCTCCCTGCTGGGGACAGCTACGCCTTACCCATGCCAGGACAGACACGCTTTGGTGGTCTGGAGGGAAGCTCTTGTGCTACGTATAGGGTACTGGAGTTGCACCCCTTTTTGTTTTGTTGTGCATCGTGTTCTTCGCCAGGATGAAATGAGGGGCAGGATGGCTGTCTTAGGACAACATCTCCACTGTTCCGTTGAAGAGACGCAGGGCCTGTAGGTTGCGAATTGGAGCAAGCCCTTTGCTCTGTCCCTAGGAGGGGGAGTCCTCCTCACCCTGAGTGTACATTTTGGCACAGCCCCTAATCAAATGCCCCCACACTGTGAAAGGTTTTCTTGCCACTATTATAACCTGCTGGAGCAAGAGAGACAGCACCATTAAGTGCGTGCTCTCTAAATCTCCCTCTAGACATATAGATTCAGCCCGAGATCCTGAGACCCTGTCACAATCCCTCTCTGCTGCCTCACAAGAGAGCCACATGTACAAAGATGCCCCAGTTACATGCAGATTTATGGGAATCCTTTTCCTCACACTGTGCGACAACATAGGTGCCCTAAAGCAGGAAATAGCCCGAGATATTAAAGAGGTTTGTCATGAGTTGGGCGACATCGGCCAAAGGGTTGACGCTTTATAGCAGGGCAATGAGGTCAGGTAGGATGAATTGAAGATGTGCCAACACCACCTAATTGAACTACAAGATCAGAATGCATATTTCTATTATCAGGAGGAGGATGTAGAGAACAGGTCTCGTAGATCCAATATTCAAGTAAAGGGGTCCCTCTGCTGGGGGTCTCTGAAAAGCTGGAAGACTATGTCCTACATCTTTTCTGCCATATAGTGCCAGAACTCACTGACAAGGAACTCATTTTGGACCGCACACACAGAGCAGGCCACCCCTCAGGTACCCCTGAGACCACACAAGATATTTTGACCTGTTTTCATAATTGGCATCATAAATAAATGATCATATTTGCAGTGAGGGATCAAGAATTGGTCCACATTAGGGATTGAAAGTCTGTATCTATCAAGACATCTCCATCACTCCTCAGTGGTGCAGGGCTCTGAAACTGGCCACCACCATGCTCAGACAGAAAGGAGTCAAATGTAAATGGGGGTGCCAGTGCTCGGAAGGGCCAGATGCATGTTGTGCTCAGCCTGAACGATGCCCGTCTGATCTTGGGATTGGAGAAGGTGGATGAGGACCCCCCACCCACTCTCACAACAGCAATGGTCCTGATCCCCATCTGCTTGAGCCATGAGCCAGCCTCGACTCCCAGCACAGAAGAAGAACAGGAAGCCCTTAGCCGCCGAGAGTCATAGAGAGCAGTTGGCTCTGTTGCAACAACTTCATCAGTGGGACCCTTCCCTGAACCCCACCATGGATTAATGCTGCCAACAACGAGACTACTGTGTCAGCCCCAGAGGTGGATGATGGCTGCCTGCTCCATTAGAAGGGGGATACACCGCCCTGGCTTGAGGCTCCCCCACTTGCCGTCAGATAAAATGTCCCAGTATGCCAGCTGCTTCTACTGTTCTCATCTCTGGGTGCAGCGGAGCTCTGGCCAGGTATTCCTCCTCCACTTTGGATTCCTGCAAGTGACATGGACTCTGCTCAGACCACACTTTGGACTCTGACTCAGAGCAATTCGTTGCCCGGGTTTTATTGTTCCTCCATTCACCTGATGCTCACAGCTCTTCCCAGCTTATCGCCTTCCACACACTACCTATACAGACATGCTGAGCTAGAGGGACCTCACCTATGTCATCACATGAGTTGGGCTGCTGATGGCCTACCCCCCACTCTGTAGCTATGGGTAAGATACTCAACCTCAACGTTTGGGGACTCAAAGCTCTGGCAAAACGTCTGGCACTACTTGTGATGCTGAAAGACTCTCATTGAGATGTGTGCCTCTTGCAAGAGACACACCTTCTCTAGCAGGACTGTGGCCGTATGAAATCCAAATGGTTTGACAGATACCATGCCAGGGAATAAGGCAGGTGTGGTGATCCGATTGGCAACGCATTTCCAGGGGCAGGTGCTTCAAGTGCATTCAGAGCTAGCTGGTCATCTCCGTACCTTATGACTCTTTCCACACTCGTACCCTAACTGTGGCCTGCATCCATGCACCCAGTGACCGCCTAGAAGACTTTATTCAACAAGCAGTGAGGAGGGTACGTATGTCTCCAGATGCTGCTTTCTTAATTAGAGGGGACTTCATTCTAGTTCCTAATGCCCTCATGGACCACTCGATCCAACGGGCGGGTCAAATCAGAGCATTCACACCTCAGAGTTTGACAGAGCTGGGTCTGACAGATATCTGGAGATCATAGAACTCCACAACGAAAGACTATGACCCTCATTACAACCCTGGCAGTCGGTGTTAAAGCGGTGGTAATACCGCCAACAGGCTGGTGGTAAAATAAAATGGGGTTACGACCACAGCGGAAACTGCCAACACAGACAGCCACTTTAACACTCCGACAAAGTAGCAACAAACAATGCAGCAGTAACCGCCAACAGACAGGCGGAAGACAATGTACTGCCTACCCTATCACAACCCGCCAATTTCGGGGCGGTATCAACGCCATCAAAAGCTCTGCGGAAACAGGACTTGGAAGGGAATCCACTCACCTCTCAACAAGAAAAGTAGAACTAGGACTCCATGGAGGCCGAGCTGCAGGTATTCCCCATGCTAGTGTATCTTCTCATACACGACAGATATCAAAAACGGCGTCGACGACCACTGTGAGTACTGTGCCTAGCACACTGGGGCGGGGGGAGGAAAAAGAGAGTGACACACGCAACACCCCCACCCTCACCCACAACACCATACACACAAAAACATGCAGCAACATTACATTTACACCACATAACCCGCTGGAAGAATGCAAGGACAAAAGGAATAGAGTCCAATCAGTGATATATTAGAAATAGGCAGACATAGTTAACGATTAGAAAAACAGTATACACAAATATTTACAATACGTGCAGAAAGCCGTACACTGTCCTTTGCAAATGTCCATGGCTGACTGGGCCAAAATATCCTGGGCGAAGCCCACACTTGACTCCTGCCTCAAAATGGAGAGAACACTGCAGGGGCATCA
The DNA here is from genome assembly GCF_031143425.1 of Pleurodeles waltl. Classification (NCBI taxonomy): domain Eukaryota; kingdom Metazoa; phylum Chordata; class Amphibia; order Caudata; family Salamandridae; genus Pleurodeles; species Pleurodeles waltl. The sequence continues at coordinate 754,111,205 of NC_090449.1, read as the reverse complement.
GGTCAAAAACACACAGGCACCTCAGGGGGAAGGGAAGGGGGAGCACCTCAGCCGGAAGATGGTACTATGCCACTGCTCCTGGAGGGGGCAGCATGCCCACTGCTTGGCCCTGGAGAGTGTAAAGCCACAGTCTCTCAAGTGGGTGGGTTGCCCACTGCATGGTCCTGGGGAGTGCAAAGCCACAGTCTCTCTAGTTTGTGGTGCAGGGGGCGGTGCAGGTGGCGGTGCAGGTGGTGGTGCCTGCAGTGGTGATTTCCACGGTACAGGTTGCGGGGCTGTCGGTGCTGATGGTGGGCACTAGTCCCTCACCTGGAGCCTCCGAGGCCTGAAGTGCCTTGCCTTGGGTTTTCTTCCCCTTCCCCATCTTGGCAAATGCTATTGGGACCTTGGCACTGGCAGCTTGAGTTTTGGAAGAGGCCTTGATGGGTGGGTCGTGCTTCTGGCCCGTTGTGAGAAAGTAGCCTCTTTCTAGCCTTGTTACCCCCACTTTTGGCCTGTTTGTGAGTGTATGTCAGGGTGTTTTCACTGTCTCACTGGGATCCTGCTAGCCAGGGCCCAGTGCTCATAGTGAAAACCCTATGTTTTCAGTATGTTTGTTATGTGTCACTGGGGCCCTGCTAGTCAGGACCCCAGTGCTCATAAGTTTGTGGCCTATATGTATGTGTTCCCTGTGTGGTGCCTAACTGTCTCACTGAGGCTCTGCTAACCAGAACCTCAGTGGTTATGCTCTCTCATTTCTTTCAAATTGTCACTAACAGGCTAGTGACCAATTTTACCAATTTACATTGGCTTACTGGAACACCCTTATAATTCCCTAGTATATGGTACTGAGGTACCCAGGGTATTGGGGTTCCAGGAGATCCCTATGGGCTGCAGCATTTCTTTTGCCACCCATAGGGAGCTCTGACAATTCTTACACAGGCCTGCCACTGCAGCCTGAGTGAAATAACGTCCACGTTATTTCACAGCAATTTTACACTGCACTTAAGTAACTTATAAGTCACCTATATGTCTAACCTTTACCTGGTAAAGGTTAGGTGCAAAGTTACTTAGTGTGAGGGCACCCTGGCACTAGCCAAGGTGCCCCCACATTGTTCAGAGCCAATTCCCTGAACTTTGTGAGTGCGGGGACACCATTACACGCGTGCACTACATATAGGTCACTACCTATATGTAGCTTCACAATGGTAACTCCGAATATGGCCATGTAACATGTCTATGATCATGGAATTGCCCCCTCTATACCATCCTGGCATAGTTGGCACAATCCCATGATCCCAGTGGTCCGTAGCACAGACCCTGGTACTGCCAAACTGCCCTTCCTGGGGTTTCACTGCAGCTGCTGCTGCTGCCAACCCCTCAGACAGGCATCTGCCCTCCTGGGGTCCAGCCAGGCCTGGCCCAGGATGGCAGAACAAAGGACTTCCTCTGAGAGAGGGTGTTACACCCTCTCCCTTTGGAAAATGGTGTGAAGGCAGGGGAGGAGTAGCCTCCCCCAGCCTCTGGAAATGCTTTGATGGGCACAGATGTGCCCAATTCTGCATAAGCCAGTCTACACCGGTTCAGGGGACCCCTTAGCCCTGCTCTGGCGCGAAACTGGACAAAGGAAATGGGAGTGACCACTCCCCTGACCTGCACCTCCCCTGGGAGGTGTCCAGAGCTCCTCCAGTGTGCTCCAGACCTCTGCCATCTTGGAAACAGAGGTGCTGCTGGCACACTGGACTGCTCTGAGTGGCCAGTGCCACCAGGTGACGTCAGAGACTCCTTCTGATAGGCTCCTTCAGGTGTTAGTAGCCTATCCTCTCTCCTAGGTAGCCAAACCCTCTTTTCTGGCTATTTAGGGTCTCTGTCTCTGGGGAAACTTTAGATAACGAATGCAAGAGCTCATCTGAGTTCCTCTGCATCTCTCTCTTCACCTTCTGCCAAGGAATCGACTGCTGACCGCGCTGGAAGCCTGCAAACCTGCAACATAGTAGCAAAGACGACTACTGCAACTCTGTAACGCTGATCCTGCCGCCTTCTCGACTGTTTTCCTGCTTGTGCATGCTGTGGGGGTAGTCTGCCTCCTCTCTGAACCAGAAGCTCCGAAGAAATCTCCTGTGGGTCGACGGAATCTTCCCCCTGCAACCGCAGGCACCAAAAAGCTGCATTACCGGTCCCTTGGGTCTCCTCTCAGCACGACGAGCGAGGTCCCTCGAATCCAGCGACTCTGTCCAAGTGACCCCCACAGTCCAGTGACTCTTCAGTCCAAGTTTGGTGGAGGTAAGTCCTTGCCTCCCCTCGCTGGGCTGCATTGCTGGGAACCACGACTTTTGCAGCTACTCCGGCCCCTGTGCACTTCCGGCGGAAATCCTTTGTGCACAGCCAAGCCTGGGTCCACGGCACTCTAACCTGCATTGCACGACTTTCTAAGTTGGTCTCCGGCGACGTGGGACTCCTTTGTGCAACTTCGGTGAGCACCATTTCATGCATCCTCGTAGTGCCTGTTTCTGGCACTTCTTCGGGTGCTACCTGCTTCAGAGAGGGCTCCTTTTCTTGCTCGACGTCCCCTCTCTCTGCTGGTCCAATTTGCAACCTCCTGGGCCTCAGCAGCGTCCAAAAACGCTAACCGCACGATTTGCAGCTAGCAAGGCTTGTTGGCGTTCTTTCGGCGGGAAAACACTTCTGCACGACTCTCCACGGCGAGAGGGATCCGTCCACCAAAGGGGAAGTCTCTAGCCCTTTTCGTTCCTGCAGAAACCGCAGCTTCTTCTGTTCAGTAGAAGCTTCTTTGCACCCGCAGCTGGCATTTCCTGGGCATCTGCCCATCTCCGACTTGCTTGTGACTTTTGGACTTGGTCCCCTTGTTCCACAGGTACCCTAGATTGGAAATCCACAGTTGTTGCATTGTTGGTTTGTGTCTTTCCTGCATTATTCCTCTAACACGACTTCTTTGTCCTTAGGGGAACTTTAGTGCACTTTGCACTCACTTTTCAGGGTCTTGGGGAGGGTTATTTTTCTAACTCTCACTATTTTCTAATAGTCCCAGCGACCCTCTACAAGGTCACATAGGTTTGGGGTCCATTCGTGGTTCGCATTCCACTTTTGGAGTATATGGTTTGTGTTGCCCCTATCCCTATGTTTCCCCATTGCACCCTATTGTAACTATACATTGTTTGCACTGTTTTCTAAGACTATACTGCATATTTTTGCTATTGTGTATATATATCTTGTGTATATTTCCTATCCTCTCACTGAGGGTATACTCTAAGATACTTTGGCATATTGTCATAAAAATAAAGTACCTTTATTTTTAGTATAACTGTGTATTGTGTTTTCTTATGATATTGTGCATATGACACTAAGTGGTACTGTAGTAGCTTCACACGTCTCCTAGTTCAGCCTAAGCTGCTCTGCTAAGCTACCATTATCTATCAGCCTAAGCTGCTAGACACCCTATACACTAATAAGGGATAACTGGGCCTGGTGCAAGGTGCAAGTACCCCTTGGTACTCACCACAAGCCAGTCCAGCCTCCTACACCCGTGCTGCATGCTGGCCCCTTCTTCACCTTGGCAGGTGGCGGAATGGGTTGGTCCTTTGCCTGGGTCGGTGGCACACTGGCCGTGCTGCATGCTGGCCCCTTCTTCACTTTGGCAGGTGGCAGAATGGGTTGGTCCTTTGCAGGGGTCGGTGGCACACTGGCTGCCCTGACAGGTGCCCCTGTTGATCCTCTGGGACTTGCAGGTACCACAGCGGACGCCAACTTGGTGACTGAGGTGCTGGCCTGGGATCTTGACACCCTGGCTCGAGGGGAAGAATGGGGGGGAGGGGTAGGGAAGAGGTCAACGTTAGCAAGGAAAAGCTTTTTGGACACACTGGGATGGGAAGATGGAGAGGGTTTGGAAGTGGAAGAAGAGGGAGTGGTTGTAGGAGGTGTACGGGTGAAGGTGCATGGGCTGGATGCTGTTGTGGGGTGGATGGCTGTTGGGTGGGTGGGTGCTTATGTTTGTGTACTTTGGGAGGAGGGGTCACAGGCACACTGGGAGAGGACACAGGGGATGTGTGCATGGTTGTAGGCGTGGTGACTGCCAGTGAGGGGCGTGTAGTGATGGGCGTGCTGGTGATGGAGGTAGTGGATGAAGATATAGTACATGCAAGTGTGAGTGTAGACGCTACTGGGAGGGAGGTGGAGGAGGAGGGGGACACGGTGGAGGCAGTGGATGTTGGTGTGTTTCCATGGGCATGGTGCTTGTGTGAGTGCCTGTGAGATGAAGTGTGGTACTTATGTTTGCCTGAGTCACTTTTGTGTGGTGATTTGGGTGCATGCTGGTCTGAAGGTGTGCTTGGGATAGGCTGAGGTAGAGGGTATTGGGTCTGGGTAGTGGAAGTTGGAGGGGGAGGCTGGACACAGGGACAATGGCTGACTTCACTGCTGAGGCCAGAGCCTGAAATGCTCTCTGTTGGGCTGCCACGCCAGAGTGAATGCCCTCCAGGTATGCATTTCTTTGTTGCAAATGCCCTGCTACAACCTAGATGGCATCCAGTATAGTTGACTGCCCAACAGAGAGGGATCTCAGGAGGTCAATAGCCTTCTCAACGAGGGCAGCAGGGCTGACTGGGGCAGGGTCTGAGGTGCCTGGGGCGAAGGAGATGCCCACCCTCCTGGGTGAGCGGGCACGGGAAACACACTGAGGGGCTGCTGGGAGGGCGGTGCTGCTAGGGGGGGTGGTGGCTGTACCTGTTGTTGGGGTGGGCACAGAGGTGTCTGCCACCGCCAGGGAGCTTCATCAGAGGAGGAGTCGCTGTCACTGGTCTCCCCTCCTGCCTCCGTCGTGGAGCTCCTCTCGCCCTCTGTCCCACTGGTGCCTTCACCCTCGGTGGATTCGGCCTCCAGGCCTATGTGGGATGCAGCTCCCTCCGTTGCCAGTTCCTCTGCTCCTGTGCCAGATGATGCTAATGCACACAAGGATGACAAAACAAAAAGTGGGGGGAGAGACAGAGGATACACTTGGTCCATGCCAGCAACACCACTACCGTTGGCATACACAACACACAGTGAGCTGCCCTATGCACTAGGCCATGCCAACCAGTCACTAAAATAGTCACCAGCCCATAGGTTACAATGCCTAATGCCAGCATCTGCACACCTGACACCCACAGGACCCTGCCCTGTAGTAGATAGCCACTTACACCACTGGGGTAGGAGTGTGCCAGAGCCTGCACACAACGGAGCTACCCTGCCATGATCGCCCTGGCCTAGGGGCACCCACAGCCCACATCCCCCACCCAGCTACCTCCTAAAGCGTGCAAAATCAGCTCTCTGAATCTGTACTCACCCCCTTGTGGCTGCTGTGACGCCCTCAAGCGCCCATCCAACTCTGGATAGGCCGCCACCAGGATGTGGAACATCAAGGGGGTCATGGTGAGACGGGCACCCCTTCCACATTGGGAGGCCAGCCCCAGCTGGGCCTCCGCCGTTTTCTTGGTCCAGCGTCGCAGGTCCTCCCATCTCTTGGGGCAGTGCGTGCTCTGCCTGTGATAGACCCCTAAGATCCGCACCTGCTTGTTGAAGGCACGCCAAATACCCTTTTTCTGGTGGGCGCTGACCTGGAGGGAAAAGACAGCAGAAAAGGTAATCACTCACACATCCGGACCGGCATACCCATTGCCCCCCAGTTCCCACCTATGCACTCACACACATACACTGACCACCTCTCATGCAGCACTCAACCAAGGACACATCAGCACCCCCTAATATGTGGCTTACATCCACACCACTCCAAACATGCATTGCCCACACATCATGCTCACGGTGTACTCACCTGTTTGTCTGCAGGACCTTAGAGTAATGTGTACTGGGGTAGGGCCCCATCAAACAGTTTCTCCAACTCCTCCGCAGTGAAGGCAGGGGCCCCTCCCCCAGACACATGAGCCGTTATCGCTTCCAGACTCAGGTCACAGCAGCACTTGCAGTGTAGGTCCTCTCCTGTTGAAGGTCCGGTAGCAAGTGAGTGGAGAGATAGAAAATGGTGGTGACGTCCGCGGCGGTGTGTACCATCACCGCCGGAGTACATCGCCATTGGCTCCTGGAACCCATAGGGCCCAGTGATAACCAATGCGCAGTTGCGTGGCGGTCATCGACCGCCTACCGCGACAGCGCACATCGCTTGCACACTTACCTCATTTCCACTTGTCCCTCCTCACAGGTCAGGCAGCTGTCATTTCAGGGGGGCACATGGCATGGCACCTAACTGCGTCACAGCAGACATTGGCACATCATCTGACTCTCGACTTCACATACTGCTTCTGTGACGTAAATTCTACAAAATTAATGCAATCTATGTGGAAATATGACCCTCTGCTCACATAGGCTGCAACTGCAGAGTCAGATTATGAGATGGCGGCAACCTCTGGTGTACGACCCCTGGTGGACCTGTCGACAATGGAGGACAGACACATTATCATCACATACACACTTGATCATGCCACAATCCAAGAACTGTGTGCCCAATTGGAGCCAGACCTGATGTCAGCTATCCGCCAGCCCACAGGAGTCGCCCCTCTAGTGCAGGTCCTGTCAGTGCTCCATTTCCTGGCAAGTGGTTCCTTTCAAACTACAGTGGCCATGGCATCAGGGATGTCTCAGCCAATGTTCTCCAACGAGTTGACCAGAGTGTTGTCTCCCCTGCTGAAACACATGTGCAGCTACATCGTGTTTCCCCTAGGTAGATGAATTGGCCACAGTGAAAACTGACTTTTATGCCCTGGGACATATCCCCAACATCATAGGTGCCATTGATAATACACATGTGGCATTTGTCCCCCCTAGAGAAATGAACAGGTTTACAGGAATAGAAAATGAATGTGCAGATGGTGTGTTTGGCGGACCAGTACATCTCTTATGTGAATGCCAAATATCCTGGCTCTGTGCATGACGCCTATATCTTGAGGAATAGCAGCATCCCATATGTGGTGGGACAACTCCAGAGGCACTGGGTGTGGCTAATATGTGAGCCCAAGGTCCCCACACAATATAAGTAGGTGTCTGGGTATGGGGTTGTCCCCAAGGGTTAGTGTGTGTCTAATAGTAGGTGTCTGGGTATGGGGTTGTCCCTAAGGGTAAGTGTGTGTCTAACAGTTGTCCCTCGATATTTACAGGTGACTCTGGTTACCCCAACCTGTCATGGCTACTGACCCCAGTGAGGAATCCCAGGACCAGGGCAGAGGAATGTTACAATGAGGCACATGGGTGTACAGGGAGGATAATTGAGAGAACCTTCGGCCTACTGAAGGCCAGGTTCCAGTGCCTCCATCTGACTGGTGGATCCCTGTACTACTCACCCAAGAAGGTGTGCCAGATCATTGTGGCATGCTGTATGTTTCACAACCTGGCCTTGAGACACCAGGTGCCTTTTCTGCATGAGGATGAACGTGGAAATGGTCTTGTGGCAGCGGTGGAGCCTGTGGACAGTAACAAAGAGGAGGCAGAGGAAGAGGATGTGGACAACAGAACAAACATAATACAGCAGTACTTCCAGTGACACACAGGTAAGAGACTGTAACTCCACTTAATATTTCAGTAATCTATTGGACATTGTACATGGCAGCCTCCTACTCTATGTCTATGGCTACTGACTGTTCCCTTTGGATTCTCTATTTGCAGATCTCTATGCCCCATTCTGGCTCCTGCTATATGTACTGCTGCCCACCAAAGGTCATCCTGTAGTATATTTCACTGTACATATACGTTGCAATGCTTTGAGAATGTCGTACTAATACATTTGGGATTCATTACACTAACTCCAGATTGGTATTTGTTTCAATTGTGTTTATTTAGGTGCTAATAAGAATAGGGGTATGTGCAAGGGGCTGGGGTGATGATGGAGGAAAGTCCATGGTAGAGTCCAGTCTTTTGGTATCACAGGTGTATTGTCCAAGGGGGCATAGGAAGGGGAGCAATGGCAGTTCAAGGTGGACAGGGGAACAGAGTGGGACAGAAGGGTGACTATCAGGAGAGTCCTATTTCCTGGCGGGGGTCATGGCAATGTTCTCTGGCTTCTGCCTGGATCGCAGGGACCGTTTGCAGGGTTGTTCTCGTTCTGCAGGGGGTGGGGTGCTGGTGGCCTGTTGGTCCTGTGGCGGGGCCTCCTGTCCACTAGCACCAGCGGAAGTGGAAGGCTGTTCCTCGGTTTGGCTTGTGTCAGGTGCCTTTTGTTGTGCCACTGGCTCCCTCATGGTCTTGCCCATGTCAGCCAGCACCCCTGCAATGGTGACCAGGATGGTGTATATTTTTGTTAGGTCCTCCCTGATCCCCAGGTACTGTCCCTCCTGCAGCCGCTGGGTCTCCTGCAGCTTGGCCAGTATTTGGCCCATGGTCTCCTGGGAATGGTGGTATGCTTTCAGGATGTTGGAGAGTGCCTCGTGGAGAGTGGGTTCCCTGGGCCTGTCCTCCCCCTGTCGCACAGCAGTCCTCCCAGCTTCCCTGTTGTCCTGTGCCTCTGTCCCCTGAACCGTGTGCCCACTGCCCCTGACCCCAGGTCCCTGATCGTCCTTGGTTTGTGGGGTTGCCTGGGGTCCCTGTAGTGGTGGACACACTTCTGACTGACATGTCCTGGGGACAGAGGCATGGGCCCGCTGGATGGGTGCTGTGCTGGTGTTTCCTGAGGGGGGGGGCTCTGTGGTGGGTTGGGACTGTGGCAGGGGAACCGACTGTCCAGAGGTCCCTGATGGGCCACGTTGGTTATCCTGATCCAGGCGTGCAGAGCTGCTGTCATCACTGTAGGCCTCTTCTGGTGGGGGGACTGGATGTAGCTGGCACCTCCTCTCTGCTGACGATTGGGTAGGGGTCCTGTTGGGATGCAAATGCATTGTTAATGTATCTGCGTGTGCCATCTTGTGCATAGGTGTGTTTCCCTGAAAGATTGTGATTTCCCTGTCGGCTTGGCCTTGTGTGAGTGGTGATTTTGTGGCCTGTGTGAGTCTCTCTATTGGGCATGCTGGGGTGATGGCTGTCCATGCAGGTCTGTGAGTGATGTCCATGCATTGTTGTTGCATGCAGGGCTTGGGATGGGTGGGTTATGCTAGTAGGGTATATGTGAGGTGGTGGAGTGATGGGGGTGAGAGTAGGGGTAGGAGTTTGTGATGGCATGCAGGTAGGGTGGGGGGGTAAGGTAGTTAAGATTTGACTTACCAGAGTCCAGTCCTCCTGCTACTCCTGCGAGGCCCTCAGGATGCATGATCGCCAAGACCTGCTCCTCCTATTTTGTTAGTTGTGGGGTAGGAGGTGGAGGTCCACCGCCAGTCCTCTGTACAGCAATTTGATGTCTTGATACCACGGAACGCACCTTCCCCCGTAGGTCGTTCCACCTCTTCCTGATGTCATCCCTGGTTCTTGTGTGCTGTCCCACGGCGTTTACCCTGTCCATGATCCTCCGCCATAGCTCCATCTTCCTTGCAATGGACGTCTGCTGCACCTGTGATCCGAATAGCTATGGGTCTACCCGGATGATTTCCTCCACCATTACCCTCAGCTCCTCCTCAGAAAACCTGGGGTGTCTTTGGGGTGCATGGATGTGGTGCGAGTGATATGTCTGAGGATGTGTGGGGTGATGTGTTGTTGTGTATGCTGTAATGTGCGCGAATGGTGTATGGGTAATGGTGTTCTGTGCTTCTGATTGGGTGGGCGCTCCTGGCTTGTCTCTCTCAGTTAGCTATCTTTATTTTCATTGTAAGGGGTTGTGGGTATTGTGGGTATTATTGGTGTGTGTTTTATAGTGGTGTGAGTGTATGAGTGTGGTGTGTGTATGTGTGTCAGGTGTTTGTAGTTTAAATTGTCCAATGTGGTGGTGTTTTGTAAATGTGTGTGTATTTGGAGCGCGGCGGTGTATACCGCCAATGGTTTAGCGCAGTTGAAAGACCGCCTCGTTAATTTATGGATCTTGCTACTGTAGGCGTATTCCTGTTGGTGTAACAGTGTTCTGATGCCTCGGTGTGTCCAACCAAAGCATAGCATTGGAGATCGAAGGCTTCTATGCTGAGTTATACTCAATGGAATAGCTCGGTCACACTGAGGATCCTGAATAAATTGCACGGGCTCCCTTAACCAGCCTACCTGAGAGGGACACCCCCCTCCTGGACAGAGACATCACAGTGGATTAAGTCCTTGGAGCTATAGGGAGACTCCAGTTGGAGAACAGTTGGTGCCCTGCCAGAATGGGTTTACTTCCACATTCTATAAGATATTTGCCACTCAGCTGGCGCCAGTGCTGACCATGTTGTAAACCTCTTTTAGTGTGCAGGGAACCCTTGCTGACAGGATGAAAAAAGCTATTATTAAAGTCATACCCAAGCCCTGAGAGGACCAGGCTTTTTTGCTCCTCATACCATCTGATATCGCTTCTCAGTATAGGTGCCAAAATCTTCACAAGCATACTTGCAGTCCGCTTAGGGTCCTTTATACCTGGGCTGATAGATCCAGACCAAGCAGGGTTTATTACAGGGAGAAACTGTAGCGATAACACCAAGTGCATCCTCCACCTTACTGATAAAACAACCTGACCCCGTATTCCAGCCTTGTTAATCTTGATTGACATTGAAACAGCTTTTGAACAAGTGCACTGGCCTTTCCTTGAGCCTTTCCTCCTGCTAGCCTTAGAGAGGACAGACCTGGCCTAGACCTGGCCCATGTTTCTGTACCCAGGTACGGTCCACTTATGCTGTCCCCGATGCTTCCATGTGCTTCAAGGGGTTGTTGTCCTGGTCCTTCCCCGTCTCCAGTGGGACTCGTCAAAGTTGTTCATTATGATCACTTTTATTTGTCCTTTACATGGAGTCCCTAGCTGAGCAGACTTGGATGCATCCTCTTATTGAGAATATTACTATGGGAGGTCAGGTCCATAAAATAGTCCTCTACACAGACAATGTCCTGATGGCCATCAATTGATCAATCAGTATTTGTAAAGCGCAGCTACTCACCCGTGAGGGTCTCAAGGCACTTGCGGGGAGGAGAGGGGCCTCATCTGAAGAGCCACGTCTTGAGGTTCTTCCTGAAGATGGTGAGTGACAGGCTTTGTCTAAGGTGCAGGGGGAGGTTGTTCCACCTCTTTGCTGCAGTGTAGGTGAAAGATCGTCCTCCGGTGGTGGTTTTGCAGATGAGAGGGACGGTGGGCGGAGCAGAGGGATCTGGCGAGGGGTGTGGAAGGAGACGCAGTGGTTCAGGTAGGCTGGTCCTGCATTGTGTATGGCCTTGTACGTGTGAGTGAGAAGCTTGAAGGTGATTCGCTTCACGACCTGTAGCCAGTGGAGGGTCCTCAGGTACTGAGAGATGTGTTCTCGGTGAGGGAGGTCCAGAATGAGTCTGGCAGCGGCGTTCTGGATGAGTTGACGTTTTTTTATGTTCCTGGTTAAAGTGCCGGCATAGAGGGCATTGCCGTAGTCGAGCTTGCTCGTGACTAAGGCGTGGGTGACTGTCCTGCGACAGTCTGCTGGGATCCATCTGAAGATTTTCCAGAGTTTGCCGAGTGTGTACCAGCAGGAGGATGTGACAAGGTTTATCTGGCGGGTCATGGATAGGGAGGAGTTGAGGATGATTTCTAAGTTGTGGGCATGCTCAGTCGGTGCAGGGGGTTGCTGAGGTATGTGGGCCGAAGATGATAAGCTCCATGTTGTCGGAATTGAGTTGAGGCAGCTTTCTCTCATCCAGGTGGCGACGGCTTCTATTCCTGCATGAAAGTTCCTTTTACCCGTGTCCGGGTCTTTGGTGAGGGAAATGAGTTGTGTGTCATCAGAATATGACCCGATGTTCATACTGTGGTTTCTGACGATGGCAGCAAGAACGGCCATGTATATGTTGAACAGTGTTCGACTCAGTGAGGATCCTTGGGGGACTCTGCAGTTGACTCCTGTGGGTCAGGAGGTGCAAGGTGGGAGCCTGGCCCTTGGCGTCCTCCCGGAGAGGAAGGAGTGGATCCATTCCGGGGCTCTTCTGCAGATTCCTATATCATGGAGTCTGGTGTGTGAGTGCTGTGGGAGACTGTGTCGAAAGCTGCTGAGAGGTCAAGGAGTATGAGTGCTGCGGTGTGGCCGTGGCCTATGAGTAATTAGATGTTGTCGGTGGCTGCCAGGAGTGCTATCTCCGTGCTGGGATTGCTTCGGAAGCCAGACTGGGAGCTGCTCAGGAAGTTGTTGGCCTCCATGAAATTCAATAGTTGTGCGTTGATTTCTTTCTGAGTACTTTGGCGGGGTAGGGTAGCAGCGAGATGGGCTGGAAATTCGTCAGTTCTGATGGGTTGGCAGAAGATTTCTTCAGGAGAGGGTGTATTTTGGTGTGTTTCCAGTCCTCAGGGAAGATGCCCGTACTGATGGAGCCGTTAATTGTGTTACGAAGCTTGGGACGAGAGATGCGCTGGCCTTGATGTATATGTGATGCAAATAGGGGTTTGAGGGAGCCCGCAGTGGGTGCTGTTCATGATGTTGACTGTTTCCTCTGTGGTGAGCGTAGACCAGTCGTGGATGGCCTGTGCAGGTTCTGGGAGGTTGGGTCAGTCGCAGGTTCCGGTGCCAGGAAGCTGTCGTAGATGTCCTGGATCTTGTGGTGGAAAAAGGAGACAAGTTTGTTGTGGAGGTCCTGTGATGGGGATGCTGGTGGTTTCGGAGGGGGAACTCTGAACTCGTTGATGACTGGGAAGAGTTTCTTCGAGTTGTGTATGGAGGAGTTGATGCACTCCCAGGGTGAGTCCTTCCTTGCGTTCTTGATTTTTTATCAGTGGGCGGCGGTTGAAGCTCTGAATGAGGCGAGGTCTTCGCTGCATTGGCTGTTCCTTCATTTTTTCTCTAATCGTCTACGGGTACGCTTTGATTCTTGGAGTTTGGTGGTAAACCATCTGGCCTTCTTAGGTATGCGTTTGGCCGATGTGAGCTGGAGAGGGGCTAGCGTGTTGGTGCATTAGGTGATCCATGCGTTGAGATTGTGCGCTGCTGTGTTGGTGTCGTCATGGGGGGAGGGGAAGATTTGGTGAGCAATGAGGTGAGTTGCTCGTTGTTGATTTCATTCCATTTCCTTTGGTGGGTCCTGGAGGTGCGGCTGCGACTGCTGATTGTGGTGTTTGTGAAGTGTATGCAGGGGTGGTCGTCTACTCTGGGGTGGAGATGGTCTTGATAGTGATCCAGTTGCTTGAGGTGACAATGTGGTCCAGTGTGTGTCCTGCGATATGTGTGGGTGTGGAGACCAGCTGTCTGAGGCTGAGGGTGGCGAGGTTGTCGAGTAGAGCTGTGATGTTTGGGTTGGTGTGGTCCTTCAGGTGGAAGTTCAGGTTGCCGAGGAGGAGGTAGTGAACTGACACCAGTGCCTGGGGGAGGAAGAATATCTACGATATTGTCTGTGAAAGCTGGACGGCCTTGACACATAGTCAGGACCTTTGTACGATGGCGAGTCCTCCACCCTAGCGGGAGGGCCGGTACCTCCTTAGGATACTGTAACCCTTGGGAATGGCGATGGCGATGTCTGGACCTGAGGGGAGGTTGGTCCAGGTCTCGGTGAGGAAGGAGATGTCCCGTCGGGTGGTGTTGATCAGGTCCCACGGTTCGGTGGTGTGTTTGTGGTGGGAGTAGATGTTCAGGAGCAGGCAGTTGATGGGGTTGTGGAGGTTGTTGGTATCTTTGTGTGCGGAGAGTATCTTTGGTTTGTTGCGGTTGGCTCTGAAGTTGAAGTTCCTGCAGGTGAAAGGTCAGTGGGTGTCCTTGAGGGAGATGGTGCAGCAGTTGTTGAAACGTCCGGTGTTGAGGCAGAGGAGGGTCTCAGAGTCATAACGGAGGCAGTCCAGGGGGTGGTTTAACGGAGATCCAGGAATCCTGGCACTGGGCGCGGTCCAGGTGCAGACAGGCACAGACAAGCGCAGAAAGGCTTACCTTTGGCACGCCTTTGGCATGCCAGCGGCACAACCACCATTTAGAAGAGGAGGGGCAGGGGGAGCAGTCAGCTGGGAGTCGGGAGGGCCGGAAAGGTGCTTCGCGTGGAGGGGGAGCAGTGGAACGAAGGGAGAAAGGAAAAAACACTAGGGAAAAACGGGGATGTTAGAAGAAAAAGGCAGAAAATGCAAAAGTAAAAGAGCGACAGTGAGAAGAAAAGAAAAAGAAATACTTACTTGTGATGGCCACTAGACCACCAGGGATGAGGCGCAGGCACAAGCCTATGGGTGGAGGAGGGCCTCGATCTGAGAGTCAGGAAACTCTGAGTTTGTCCCAGTCTAGAAGCAGAGGCAGCAGCAGCAACAGCCACAGGAGCTGGGGAGGACAGCAGACACTGACCAGGAGGTCTGTGCAGTTGCCCTCTCACAGCTCTGCGGCTGCCATTAAGAAGGGGGGGGAGCACAGAGGTCCTCCAGTGTGTCCCAGACCTCTGCCATCTTGAATCTAGAAGTGTAAAGGCACAATGGATGCCTCTGAGTGGCCAGTGCCTGCAGGTGATGTCAGAGACCCCTCCTGATAGGTGCTTATCTGACTAGGTTGACAATCCTCCTCTGAGGGCTATTTAGGGTCTCTCCAGTGGGCTTTCCCTCAGATAACGATTTGCAAGAATTCACCAGAGGTCCTCTGCATCTCCCTCATTGACTCCTGCCAAGGATCGACCGCTGACTGCTCCAGGATGCCTGCAAAACTACAACAAAGTAGCAAGAAGACTACCAGTGACATTGTAGCGCCTAATCCTGCCGACTTTCTTGACTGTTTCCTGGTGGTGCATGCTCTGGGGGCTGTCTGCCTTCACCCTGCACTGGAAGCCAAGAAGAAATCTCCTGTGGGGCGACAGAATCTTCCCCCTGCTCCAGCAGGCACCAAACTTCAGCATCACTGGTACTCTGGGACCCCTCTCATCCTGACGAGCGTGGCCCCTGGAACACAGGTGGTGGACCCAAGTGACCCAGACTGTCTAGTGGTCCAACTGTATGAATTTGGAGGAGGTAAGTCCTTGCCTCCTCTCCCCAGACAGTAATCCTGTGCACTGCGTGACCTGCAGCTGCTAGGGCTTCTGTGCACTTTTGCAAGGAATCCTTTGTGCACAGCATAGCCAAGGTCCCCAGCATTCCATCCTGCATTGCTCAACTTGCTGAGTTAACCACCGGCTTCGTGGGACCCTCTTTTGTAGTGTTGAGATGACCACAGTGCTCAGTTTTCTTGAACCCGTGTTCAAATACTTCTGCGGGGGCTGCCTTCTTGTGCATGGGCTCTCTGTGTTGCTGAGGGCCCCCTCTGTCTCCTCTTCCAAGTGGCAAGCTCTTGGTCCTTCCTGGGCCTGAGCAGCACCCTTTTTCTTCAACCGTGACCTTTGCAGCTAGCAAGGCTTGTTTGCAGTCTTTCTCCAAAGAAACAGCTATGCATCCTCCAGCACTCCGTGGGACATCTTCTGTGCAAAGGAACTGTTCCTGGCACCTTCAGTTGTTGCAGGATCTTCAGCTTCTTCCACCCAGAGGCAGACATTTTGCACCTTCATCCAGGGTTTAGTGGGCTCCTGCCCCCCCATGGACACTTTCGTGACTCTTGCACTTGGTCCCCTTCCTTTACAGGTCCTCAGGTCCAGGAATCTGTCTTCAGTGCTTTGCAGTCTGTTATGATCTTTGCAGAATCTCCTCCCACGACTTTAGTGTGTTTCTGGGGAAGTAGGGTCACTTTACTCCTACTTTTCAGGGTCGTGGGGTGGGGTATCTTGGACACCATTAGTGTTTTCTCACACTCCCAGCGACCCTCTACACACTACACTAGGCCTGGGGTCCATTTGTGGTTCGCATTCCACTTTTGGAGTGTATAGTTTGCGTTGCCCCTAGGCCTATTGCATTCTATTGTTGCACTACTTTTCTGACTGTTTACTTACCTGAGTTTGGTTTGTGTGTATATTCTGTGTATTTTACTTACCTCCTAAGGGAGTATATCCTCTGAGATATTTTTGGCACATTGTCACTAAAATAAAGTACCTTTATTTTTAGTAACTCTGAATATTGTGATTCTTATGATATAGTGCTATATGATATAAGTGGTATAGTGGGAGCTTTGCATGTCTCCTAGTTCAGCCTAAGCTGCTCTGCTATAGCTACCTCAATCAGCCTAAGCTGCTAGAACACTACTAATCTACTAATAAGGGATAACTGGACCTGGCACAAGGTGTAAGTACCATCAGGTACCCACTATAAGCCAGGCCAGCCTCCTACATTGGTGGTGCAGTGGTGGGATAAGTAGTTGTAACTGCTTTACCACTTTGTCATTGGTGCTTTTCATAAGAAAAACATATTCCAAATACTTAAGAGTATACACAGTTAACCTAAACAGTTTAACTTTCTTTCTAAAAACTTTCCAAAAAGTTTCTAAAAAGTTTTGAAAAGTTTTGTCTTTTCTTTAAAAGGTTCTAAACTTTTCTCTCTCTATCTTTAACTCTTTCTTACAACTATGTCTGTAGTAGAGACCCACCTCACAGTTATCCAGACAACCTATGGTAGTTTAAACTTTAAAAGTTGTGAGGGGTCTCTGCATAGAAAGGGGTTTAAACACTGGAAAGAACCCTACCAAAGATCTTCTCCTTAGCCTTCTCCTAGAAAGTGGCCAGAAACAGTCTGGCTCACTGCAGGATCAGGAGGTAGGGGTAGGTACCCAGGAAGAACCAGGGGAGGGCCCTGAGGACTCTAGGGAGGGTTCCTCCAAAGACCTGTCAGCTAACAGTTCATCTGGTGAAGCTGGTAATGGGAGGGGGGTCACACATCAGTAGGGCTCCTTTCCCTCCAAAAGGTCAGGTAACTAGAGTCCAGTGAGTTGGAGACAGGTCCACTTCTGCCAATTCTCACATTTCCTCTGTGTCTCAGAATTCCCAAGCCCCCCACCCTGAGGATAACACCCTAGACAGGGAACTCAGAAAGCTGAGGTTGGAAGAGGCCAGACTGAAGCTGAGACAGCAGCAGTTGGCCTTAGACAGGGAATCTCTAGATATAGAGAGGGAAAGACAGAAGTTGGGGTTAGTTCTCCATGGTGGCAGCAGCAGTGTTCTTGATAATAATCCTGTAAGAGAACAAGAACCAGGAAACCTGCACAAGATAGTCCCCAGTTACAAGGAGGGGGATGACATCAACAAGTGGTTTGCTGCACTTGAGAGGGCCTGTATGGTACAGTTGGTCCCTCAAAGGCAGTAGGCTGCTATTTTGTGGCTATCTTTCACTGGTAAGGGTAGGGGTAGGCTCCTTACTTTCAGAGAAAGTGATGGCAATAACTACAACGTTTTGAAAGATGCACTCTTAGATGGATTTGGCTTAACCACTGACCAATACAGGATTACGTTCAGAGATACCAGAAAAGAGTGCTCTCAAGACTGGACAGACTTTGCACACTGTTCAGTGAAGGCCTTGGAGGGATGGTTACATGGCAGTAAGGTGACTGACTATGAAAGCCTATATAATCTTATTCTGAGAGCATATTTTCAATAATTGTGTGTCTGACTTGTTACATCAGTACTTGGTAAACTCCGATCTGACCCCTCCCCAAGAATTGGGAAAGAATGCAGACAAATAGGTCAGAACAAGAGTGAGCAGAAAAGCTCATACAGGTGGTGAAAAGGATGGCAAGAAGAAGGATGGTAAGTCTTCTGACAAGGGTGGGGACAAAGATAAAAAGCAATCTGAGTCTTCATCAGGCCCACAAACATCCTCTGGAGAGGTGGGTCCAAATCCTCTTCTAATAATCAAAAGAAGCCATGGTGTTATTTATGTAAGAGTAAAGGCCGTTGGGCAAGAGATTCCACTTGTCCAAAGAAAAACACCAAGGCTTCCACTACCACAACCTCAACTGCATCCTCTAGTGCCCCTAGTAATAGCAGTGGTGGTGGGAAGTCTACTACAAATAGCCAATCAAAGGGTGTAGCTGGGCTCACCACTGGTAATGTAGTTGGGGTTGGTCTTTGTTAAGGAGCCCACAGAGGCTGTTTTAGTCTCTGATGGTGGTATTGACTTTGCCACCTTGGTTGCTTGTCCCCTTAATATGGGTAAGTACAAGTAACTTCCCCTAATAAATGGTGTTGAGGTTGAGGGATACAGGAGCCAGTGTCACTATGGTGATTAAGAAACTGTTTCACCCTGATCAACACCTACTTGGTCAGCAGTACCATGTGACTGATGCTCATAACAACACTCTTAGCCACCCCATGGCTGTTGTGAATCTCAAATGGGGGGGGTTACTGGCCCAAAGAAAGTTGTGGTAGCCACTGATTTACCTGTAGACTGCTTACTAGGCAATGAATTGGAGACATTAGCTTGGGCTGAAGTGGAGTTGGAGGCTCATACAGCAATGCTGGGCATTCCAGGGCATATCTTTGCTCTCACAAGGGCTCAGGCCCAGAAGCAAAGAGGACAGGGAAACCTGGATCCTGAAATAATGGACGAAGTGCTCCCAAAAGCTAGGGGTGGAAAGGGTAAAACCTTGCCCATTATCCCTCCCTCTCCAGAAGATTCCCCTTTTGAGGAAGAGGAATCCTCTCCCTGTGCAGAACCTAACCCAGATGAGCTGGCAGCAGACACTGATGAGCTTTTGGGTGCAGGGAGGCCTGCTAGGGAAGAGCTGAGTATGGCACAGCGGACCTGTCCCACAATAGAGGGTTTAAGACAGCAAGCTGTCAAACAGCAGAATGGGGATATCACTGATAGCCATAAGGTCAATTGGGAAGATAACCTCATTTATACTGAGTCAAGGGATCCTAAACCTGGAGCTGCCAGGAGATTGGTTATCCCTTTGCAGTATAGGGAGTTTCTTCTGACTTTGGCACATGATATTGCTTTGGCTGGGCATTTGGGGCAGAGTAAACCTTGGGACAGACTTGCTCCCTTGTTTCACTGGCCTCACATGTCAGAGGACACTAAGGAGTTTTGTCACTCCTGTGTGACTTGCGAAGCCAGTGGCAAGACTGGTGGCACACATAAGGCCCCCTTAATTCTACTCCCAGTGGTTGGGGTGCCTTTTGAAAGGGTAGGGGTTGACATAGTTGGCCCCCTTGACCCTACAACAGCTTCAGGCAATAGGTTTATCATTGTGGTAGTGCACCATGCCACTAGGTATCCTGAAGCAGTTCCCTTAAGGACCACTACAGCTCCTGCAGTGACAAAAGCTTTTTCAGAGTGGGTTTCCATAAGGAAGTGGTGTCAGACAGAGGTAGTAACTTCATGTCTGCATACCTCAAAGCTATGTGGAAGGAGTGTGGTGTAACTTATAAATTCACTAGTCCTAATCAACCACAGACAAATGGTCTGGTTGAGAGGATTAATAAAACTCTCAAAGGTATGATTATGGGACTCCCTGAAAACTCAGAAAGAGATGGGATGTCCTGTTGCCATGCCTCCTTTTTGCGTACAGGGCGGTACCCCAAAAAGGAGTGGGGTTTAGCCCCTTTGAACTCTTCTTTGGACACCCTGTAAGAGGTCCCCTTGCTCTTGTGAAGGAGGGTACAATCTTTAAAAGCTCCCAAGCAAGACATTGTGGACTATGTACTCAGCCATTCTGGATCTTAGGCCACTTGGCTGGCCTGAAGGATTTTAATGGCTGAGTAAATACAAAAAATGCCAGTAAAACCCTTCAGGCCAGCCAAGAGCTCCAAAAGCAATGGCATGACCAGAAGGCTGTCCTGACCCAGTACCACCCAGGACAGAAGGTGTGGGTATTAGAGCCTGTGGCCCCAAGAGCACTCCAGGACAAATGGAGTTGACCCCATCTCAACGTTGAAAAGAAAGGTTTGGTCACCTACTTGGTAGACGTGGGCACTGCCAGCAGTCCCCTTAGGGTGCTCCATGTCAACCGCCTGAAACCTTACTATGACAGGGCTGACTTAACCCTGCTCAGGGCAACTGATGAGAGGCAGGGAGAAGAGAGTGACCCTTTCCCGGACCTCTTCTCCACCACTGAAGCTAATGGCTTAGTGGAGGGAATGGTGCTTGCAGATTGCCTTACTGCAGAGCAGAAGGACAACTATATAAATCGCCTAGGCCAATTCTCTGACCTCTTCTCGCTGATCCCAGGTACAACTACCTGGTGTGAGCACACAATCAACACTGGAGACAGCTTGCCTGTCAAAAAGTAAGATTTATAGGCAGCCTGACCATTGCATAAAAAAAGAGGTTCAGAAACTGTTAGACCTAGGAGTGATTGAGCCTTCTGAAAGCCCATGGGCTAGCCCAGTGGTGCTTGTCCCAAAACCTCACAGTAAAGATGGTAAACAGGAAATTGGGTTTTGTGTTGACTATAGAGATCACAATCAAGTAACCAAAACCGATGCTCACCCTATACCCAGGGCAGATGAGCTCATAGATACACTGGCTTCTGCCAAGTATCTAAGCACTTTTGACTGAACTGCAGGGTATTGGCAGATTAATTTGTCAGAAGATGCTAAACCTAAAACAGCATTTCTCACCATTAGAGGGCACTATCAGTTCACTGTTATGCCCTTTGGTTTGAAAAATGCACCTGCCACTTTTTAGAGGTTGGTGAACACAGTCCTGCAAGTGTTGGAATCCTTTAGTGCAGCATATCTAGAGGATAAAGCTATCTTTAGCTCCACCTGGGATGAGCACCTGGTCCACCTATGGAAAGTTTTGGAGGCCCTGCAAAAGGCAGGCCTCACTATCAAGGTCAGGGAAAAGTGGTTTATCTGGGCCACCTAGTAGGTGGGGAACAGATTGCACCACTGCAGGGGAAGATCCAGACCATTATGGAATGGGCTCCCCTTACAACTCAAACCCAGGTGAGAGCCTCTCTAGGCCTCACAGGGTACTATAGGAGGTTCATTAAGAACTATGGCTCAATTGCAGCTCCTCTTAATGACCTCACAAGCAAGAAGATGCCTAAAAAGGTATTGTGGACAGCTAGCTGTCAAACGGCTTTTGATGAGCTAAAACAGGCCATGTGCTCTGCACCTGTCCTAAAAAGCCCTTGTTACTGCAAGAAATTCATAGTCCAGACTGATGCTTCTGAATTAGGGGTGGCGGCAGTTCTATCACAGCTTAACACTGAGGGCCAGGATCAACCTGTTGCTTTTATCAGCAGGCGGTTGACCCCTAGAGAAAAGTGTTGGTCTGCCATGGAGAGGGAGGCCTTTGCTGTGGTCTGGGCACTGAAAAAGTTGAGGCCATACCTGTTTGGCACACACTTTATTGTTCAGACAAACCACAAACCTCTATTATAGCTTAAACAAATGAAAGGTGAAACGCCTAAATTGTTGAAGAAGTCCATCTCCCTACAGGGAATGGACTAAACAGTGGAACATAAACCTGGGAGTACCCACTCCAATGCAGATGGACTCTCCAGATATTTCCACTTAGACAATGAAGACTCATCTGGACAAGGTTAGCCTTATTGTCCCTCATTGGGGGGGGGAGTGTAAGATAGTACCATCTTGCCTGGCATGTTACCCCCATTTGTATTGTATGTCAGTTGTTTTTGCCTGTGTCACTGGGACCCTGCTAGCCAGGACCTCAGTGCTCATAGTTTGTGGCCTGAATGTGTGTCCCTGTGTAGTGACTAACTGTGTCACTGAGGCTCTGCTAACCATTGGGGGTAGCATGCCAAGAAAGATGGTACTTTCCTACACTCTAGGCCACCGGTACTAGGATATCCCACATGTAAATGTTGTTTATTCATGCATCTTTATTCGTGCATCTTATACTGTCAACCCTTAAACCCTTCCACTTTTTTCTCACCACTTATAAAATTGATGGTAAGTATTGTTGATGCTAGTGCAGCAAAGCGCCACAATAGCATCAAATATTTTGACGCTATTGTCCTAATGACCGCCACGGTGTGCCGTATTGTAAATATGGCACAACCATGATGTCAATAGGTGAGGCCACTTTCTTGTAAATATGCCCCTAAGTATTCGAGGGCTGGCAGAGCAACATGAAGGCTTAAAGGACATTGTGCTGGAGGAATGTTTGAATGCTAAGATGAGGAAAGGGCATCATGGGCTAGCCATGTACTGGTGAGGCCCAGCAAAGGATGGTTCAAAAAGACAGTTTAGGGAGTGAGGTGAGGGTTTCTGATTACTAAAAGAGGTGGCACTGAAATGTAACAATGAGGGAAGTGGTCTGCACACTGGTTCAGAGACTGACAAAAGAAGGTGTCTGAAGATTTGAGGGCAAATTAAAAGGTTATAGGACTGACAGAGGGGGCTAAGTGAGAAGAACTACAGACTTGCAGAATGATCTGACAGTCTGGGACGGCCAGTAGAAGGCTTTACAATTTTGTCAACCAGCTTTTAACGATAGATGAGTTTTTAGAACTTGCTCAGGGGAGGGCCTGGAGGATTTTGATGGCCTCTGTGGACAAGCAAGTGGCTTCTGAGAGCGAGTGACACTGGCTTAGGGGCTGTGGACTAGTAAGGGGATTATAAAAGTTTGTGGCACTGGCCCACAGGCTCAGAGTTATTGGAGGTGGTTAGAGAGGTCATCGGGCACGTTGATAATGGCATTAGTTCCTGAAGAGAGAAGTGACCGGGACACTGAGGGTCATTATAAAAGAGCAAACTATCTTAATGGCAGTGGGAGGATGCAAAAGCCAGACAAGGTAATGGTCTGAGGTCAAGTGGTGGAGGTTTTGGCAGAAGACATTGGGTGTGACTTCAGTGGTGTCAAGACTGCTACAAGTATTACGGCAAGGGCTTGTCAAGGTGGTATAAGAGCTGATGGCAGTGAGAGTAGTGCCGAGGTTGGAGCATGTTTGAAGTTGGTGAGAAGTTTGATGGGGAGCTAACAGTCTGGTTAGGATGGGCTTCTGAGGCTCAGAAGAGAACCCTGAGGAATGGCTAAAGTAACTGTGACAGTAGCATCAGCTGGAAAGCCTCAGGTCCAGAAAGGAAGATGGAAAAACACCAGGCAGCATTATGGGGGTGTTCGAAAGTGCCCATTTTTTGCCATGGTTACCCCCATTTTCTGTGCTTGACTGTGTTCACTGGGATCCTGCTAATCAATACCCCAGTGATTATGCTCTCTCTCCTCTAAATTGTGTTGTTGCATTCTGGTAACCTAGTATTTCACCCAAAATTGGCATTAAAGGACCCCATGTATTGCCATTCCAGCCTTCTGAGGTTTTCCAGGCAGCCCTGACACCTTCTCCCTTTGAAAATAGGTGTTACAGGCTTGGGAGGGGTAGCCTCCCCAAGCCACTGGAAATGCTTTGAAGGGCACATTTGGTGGTCTCCTTGCATAATCCATTCTACACTGGCTCAGGGACACCCAGTCCCTGCTCTGTCAAGAAAGTGGACAAAGGAAAGGGGAGTGACCAGAAAGGTTTGGAGAAAATACATCTTTACCTTAGCTTTACGCCTGCCTCGAGGAGGTATAATTTTTCTGATGTTATTCCCTTTGTATCAAAGTTAGCATACAGGGAACAGTGTCCCAATACATGAGTAAATGCATTGAAGGTCCATGAAATGCCTCCTTGGTGTAAAGTACTACTACTCTAGGGACACTGCCCTATGAAATACAGAATTTGCACTGGAAAGTAAGTTCCAAAACATTTTATACCATGCAAACCTGGCTCAAAGTGTTAGTAAATCTGCCCACTAAACGTAACACAACAATTGTCAAAGGAGCCCTTTTTAGCAACCTTGGAATACCAACAGACTGATGGTAAAAGCAATAAGGTTCTAAACCTATGCCTTTCAACTTCCATGCAGCACTTTATTACCTTTAGTGTGCTATAGTAGGATTTTTAATTATGATATCAAAGAAGCAGATGGATCTCTGTGACCAAAACAACCTGTTGAGCTAGCTACATAAAATTATTTATCTATGATCTGCTTGTACCAGGTTGTGCTTTGCAGCTGGAACATTAACCCTCTGTGCTACTATATGAGCATGTGTCAAAACTGTAACTAGACAAATTACAGATCTCACTTCCTGTTCATTAACCAACAAAGTTATAATACTGCTGTAATTGTCCCCTGAAAAGTGCCACACCCACAAACATCTCTGCAGTCTGCTGATATCTTGGTTCAGCTTGTCATGCACAGTGCACCCCTTTGACTCTGGCGCCTGGTGTGACAGCACCAGTAAGACTGCCGTAAAGCTAGCAGTCCCTGGAGGCACCCCATGAAGTGGTGGCAGCAGTGTACCCTGTTTTGTGAATTGCTTCTCTTAACTATTCTTTTTTTCTGTATCAAAAAAGAGTGCAATCTATTGGCCTTACTAGCATAAAGTTCTGCTTCAGTTGAACTCTCAGACCTTGGCATTCAATGTGTGTGTCCAGTGTATGTATATATGATAGATGTGTAGCAGGTAACACTCCCTGTGTGGTGAAAGTCTGAGTGCTGTGACCAGTGGGATGCATTTTGGATGCCAATTGTTCAGCATCACTCATGATGGAGAGTAGATACAACTTTTCCCAAACATTGGAAGTGTATTGACTGCATACCTGTGGCTGGAGGGAGGAGCCCCAGACACCGAACTGAGGGAGGATGGAGTTACGGAAATTTCACAAGGTCCTTGTAAGCAAAGGGCTGCTGATTAGCTCTTTCTGGAAAATATCATTTGATAGATGGTGGGAATTAGGGGTTGGTCGGCAGTTAAATTGATGATGTCTGTAAGCATGGACTGCCCTTTAATCTGTGATTGTTGGCTGCTTTAGGAAGGCTGATGACTGACAACTACAGAGATCCCACACTTCATTTTAACTGTTTGGCTATTTCAAAATGCTTTACACATTTGATCTGTGTTAAGCCCTTCCACTCGGTGCCATAGCTGCCAGAAGTTGAGCATAAGGTTGAAATATTGAAACTGTTATCTGGACCAACAAGTTTATTAGTTGTAGTGGACCATCACCCACCCCAATTATTCATTCTCTTTCCTACATCTGTATTTTCAGTAGAGTGTCTTTGCCAGTCCTCATAACTCTTGACAGCAGGATTTAATGCTGTTCTATAAAACATGGTATCCCTTACTATCTTAGCTTGCTGAATGATACTGTGTTTGACCTGTCTTAAACAGATTTGATTTCACCAAAAAGGGAAGGTGATCAGAACATCAGACACATTCATTCCACATTATAAGAAGTATCTTTGGAAAAGCATTGTTTGTCTCATATATCAATGTAAAAGTATCTGTTTCGTAAGAATATTAGAACTAAAATATATGCTAAACATATATTATTGATTTTCGACATAAAATGATTGCAGGGTGTTAGGGCTCTTAGGAAATGACTCTGGCGTGAGCAACTATTTTTTGTGACACATTAATCCTCGCTACAAGCTACTGAGGTGTCTTTCGTTGTACTGCACACTAAACTGGCAGGGGGCTCTGAGAGGTGCTTTCGTAGGTGTATTTTTGTTCCTTGTAATTGTAACTTTCCAGTAAGGTGCCATTCTCTGACCATAACATTTTGACACCTGCTTTTATGCAAAACTTCAACTACCTAAGTAGTTTGGCAAATATAGGCTTGGTGATTGGAGAGTCAGATAGTTGATGGCAACCTCACAGGCCTGTCTATTTGGGGAGCAGTAGATGAATTCCTATAGAATTTCATGGGGCTTTGAAGATAACAGCTCCTTTAGACAATCATCCTCATTGTTGAGCTCCGATATGCAACCAAAATCATTACACATCTTCCCATCCCTATAATATTGTGAGCCAAAACACAGTTTGCCAGATTATGATATATATACAGATGGTCCATGTAATATCATCAAATGTATACTGTTTTAACAATTATCCAGACGGCAATGCTGTAAGTAAGAATTAAACACAGTAATGATAAACAAGAGACCTAAGGCGCCTTGAATATTATGCCCTTGTAGAAACATTTCAGGTTCATAGTAGTTAGATAAACTACTCTATGTGACGTAGCATGCACTATACTGTCTGGTAAGAATGATATGTACGTACCATATTCTGTTTTACTAATTCTTCAGTAATTTTGTTTGTGGGCGAAGATGAATCATCTCTTGCAATGTTTTCAAAACTGGGTCCTGGGAGGGGTTCTTCCAGGAATGGCTGAAGGACAAGAAGACAAAAACATTAAGAAATGCACACATATTGGAGTTTATTTTTAATAGACTCACAATAGTATAAATATCATAAATATATGATAAACTGAACCATATCCACATATAAGAGGATGTGTGAAGATCTAGATTTGATAAATGCAATTAAAATACTTTCACGGCTTCCCATCTCTATAACAGCGTGAGCTTACTTGCCAGATTATAATATATATCCAGGGGCTCCTGTTGTGTCATGAAATGTACATTGAAATGTACACTGTTTTTAAGAATTATGCAGACTATAATACTGTAATTAAGAATTATTCACAGTAACTAAAAGAAGAGACATATGGGGACTTGAATATTATGCCGACGTAGAACCATCTCAAGTACAGGTTCACAGAAATGAGATAAACCACTCCATATGAAGTAACATACACTAACCAGTATACTGTACTGAAAGCATAACAATTAGTGACAAATCTTGAAAATAATAAAAAGATGTTTAAAAAAAATGATGTAACATACACTATACTGTATAGTAGGATTCTCCTAACATATCGGAAAAAACTGATATGTGCATACCATATTCTGTTTTACTGATTTCTTTGTATTTTTGCTAGTGGGTGAAGGAGAATCCTCCTTTATAACTTCTTCAGCACTGGGTACTGGGTGGAATTCTTCCAGGCATGGCTGAATGATAAGAGGACAAATAGGTTAAGAAATTGACACATATTGGAGTTTATATTTTGATAGCTTTACTATATCATTATCATAAATTAATTTTAAACTGAATCAAATCCACTTACAAGATAAAGTACCCTTGGTATACACTATAACTCGCCAAGGAGTTTCAGACTGAAGGGTGAGGTCATTTATATGGTCATGTACTCCAAAGTGACCTGAAATATCATTTATATGCAGAACAGAGTACATTTTGGGCCAGATGTATCAAACATTTTTGCGATTGCAAAAATGCGTTTTGGTATGTAACAAGTCCAATTTGCGACTATCTACCAATTCAGTATTAGGAATGGGTGTATCAAGGGCGTCCCCTCCTAATACCGAATCGCAGAGGTATGTATGGTTGTTTTGTGACCGTGAATGAGGTTGCAAAACAATTGCAGTTACCACTTACTTCAAGTAGGTGGTAACCCATTCACAAAGGCCCCTTCCCCTTTGTAAATGTGTAGGAAAGTACCATCTTGCCTGGCATGTTACCCCCATTTTTTCACTGTATATATGTTGTTTTAGTTGTATGTGTCACTGGGACCCTGCCAGCCAGGGCCCCAGTGCTCATAAGTGTGCCCTGAATGTGTTACCTGTGTTATGACTAACTGTCTCACTGAGGCTCTGCTAGCCAGAACCTCAGTGGTTATGCTCTCTCATTTCTTTCCAAATTGTCACTAACAGGCTAGTGACCAATTTCACCAATTCACATTGGCATACTGGAACACCCTTATAATTCCCTAGTATATGGTACTGAGGTACCCAGGGTATTGGGGTTCCAGGAGATCCCTATGGGCTGCAGAATTTCTTTTGCCACCCATAGGGAGCTCTGACAATTCTTACACAGGCCTGCCACTGCAGCCTGAGTGAAATAACGTCCATGTTATTTCACAGCCATTTACCACTGCACTTAAGTAACTTATAAGTCACCTATATGTCTAACCTTTACCTGGTAAAGGTTGGGTGCTAAGTTACTTAGTGTGTGTGCACCCTGGCACTAGACAAGGTACCCCCACATTGTTCAGGGCAAATTCCCCGGACTTTGTGAGTGCGGGGACACCATTACACGTGTGCACTACACATAGGTCATAACCTATGTGTAGCTTCACAATGGTAACTCCGAATATGGCCATGTAACATGTCTATGATCATGGAATTGCCCCCTCTATGCCATTCTGGCATTGTTGGCACAATCCCATGATCCCACGGGTCTCTAGCACAGACCCGGGTACTGCCAAACTGCCTTTTCAGGGGTTTCACTGCAGCTGCTGCTGCTGCCAACCCCTCAGACAGGTTTCTGCCCTCCTGGGGTCCAGCCAGGCTTGGCCCAGGAAGGCAGAACAAAGGACTTCGTCAGAGAGAGGGTGTTACACCCTCTCCCTTTGGAAAAAGGTGTTAAGGCAGGGGAGGAGTAGCCTCCCCCAGCCTCTGGAAATGCTTCCATGGGCACAGATGGTGCCCATTTCTGCATAAGCCAGTCTACACCGGTTCAGGGACCCCTCAGCCCTGCTCTGGCACGAAACTGGACAAAGGAAAGGGGAGTGACCACCCCCCTGACCTGCACCTCCCCTGGGAGGTGCCCAGAGCTCCTCCAGTGTGCTTCAGACCTCTGCCATCTTGGAAACAGAGGTGCTGCTGGCACACTGGACTGCTCTGAGTGGCCAGGGCCAGCAGGTGACGTCAGAGACTCCTTCTGATAGGCTCCTTCAGGTGTTGCTAGCCTATCCTCTCTCCTAAGTAGCCAAACCCTCTTTTCTGGCTATTTAGGGTCTCTGCTTTGGGGAATTCCTTAGATAACGAATGCAAGAGCTCATCAGAGTTCCTCTGCATCTCTCTCTTCACCTTCTGCCAAGGAATCGACTGCTGACCGCGCTGGAAGCCTGCAAAACTGCAACAAATTAGCGAAGACGACTACTGCAACTCTGTAACGCTGATCCTGCCGCCTTCTCAACTGTTTTCCTGGTGGTGCATGCTGTGGGGGTTGTCTGCCTCATCTCTGCACTAGAAGCTCCGAAGAAATCTCCCGTGGGTCGACGGAATCGTCCCCCTGCAACCGCAGGCACCAAAGAACTGCATTACTGGTCCCCTGGGTCTCCTCTCAGCACGACGAGCGAGGTCCCTTGAATCCAGCAACTCTGTCCAAGTGACTCCCACAGTCCAGTGACTCTTCAGTCCAAGTTTGGTGGAGGTAAGTCCTTGCCTCCCCACGCCAGACTGCATTGCTGGGAACTGCGTCTTTTGCAGCTACTCCGGCTCCTGTGCACTTTCCGAGGGAATCCTTTGTGCACAGCCAAGCCTGGGTCCACGGCACTCTAACCTGCATTGCACGACCTCCTGAGTTGTCCTCCGGCGGCGTGGGACTCCTTTGTCCAACTTCGGGTGAGCACCGTTTCACTCCACTTTGTAGTGCCTGTTCCGGCTCTTCTGTGGGTGCTGCCTGCTTCTGAGAGGGCTGCTTGTCTTGCTGGGCGCCTCCTCTGTCCCCTGACGCAATTGGCGACATCCTGGTCCCTCCTGGGCCACAGCAGCATCCAAAAACCCTAACCGCACGACTTGCAGCTAGCAAGGCTTGTTTGCGGTCTTTCGGTGGGAAAACACTCCTGCACAACTCTTCATGACGTGGGACATCCATCCTCCAAAGGGAAAGTTTCTAGCCCTTGTCGTTCCTGCAGAATCCTCAGCTTCTACTTCCTAGTAGCAGCTTCTTTGCACCCACAGCTGGCATTTCCTGGGCATCAGCCCACTCTCGACTTGATCGTGACTTTTGGACTTGGTCCCCTTGTTCCACAGGTACTCTAGTCTGGAAATCCATCGTTGTTGCATTGCTGGTGTTGGTCTTTTCTGCAGAATTCCCCTATCACGACTTCTGGGCTCTTTGGGGAACTTCAGTGCACTTTGCACTCACTTTTCAGGGTCTTGGGGTGGGCTATTTTTCTAACCCTCACTGTTTTCTTACAGTCCCAGTGACCCTCTACAAGGTCACATAGGTTTGGGGTCCATTTGTGGTTCGCATTCCTCTTTTGGAGTATATGGTTTGTGTTGCCCCTATCCCTATGTGTCCCCATTGCATCCTATTGTAACTATACATTGTTTGCACTGTTTTCTAATACTATACTGCATATTTTTGGTATTGTGTACATATATCTTGTGTATATTTGCTATCCTCATACTGAGGGTACTCACTGAGATACTTTTGGCATATTGTCAGTATATCTGTGTATTGTGTTTTCTTATGATATAGTGCATATGACACTAGTGGTACTGTAGGAGCTTCACTCGTCTCCTAGTTCAGCCTAAGCTGCTCTGCTAAGTTATCATTATATATCAGCCTAAGCTGCTAGACACCCCTATACACTAATAAGGGATACTTGGGCCTGGTGCAAGGTGTAAGTACCCCTTGGTACTCACTACAAGCCAATCCAGCCTCCTACATTGGTCGTGCAGCGGTGGGATAAGTACTTTGCAACTACTTACCACTTTTGTCATTGTACTTTTCATAAGAGAAAAATATACAAAACAAGTTCAGTGAATGTACACCTAACCAAAAAGTTTTGCTTTTCTTTTCTCACTTCTTTCCTAAGAGCTGAAAAGTACCTCTAAACTTTCTAAAGAGTTCTTAAAAAGTTTTAAAAGTTTTTTTCTGTCTTTCCAAAAGTTCTGAAAAACGTTTTCTCACTTTTTCTATCACTTAAACACTTTCTAAAATGTCTGGCACAGGCCAAACTGTTGATCTGTCCAAACTTGCTTATGATCACCTTAGCTGGAAAGGAGCAAGGAGTCTCTGCATAGAAAGAGGTTTAAGTGTAGCTAAGAATCCCTCTAGAGAACTGTTAGTTAATATGCTTGTTGAACAGGATAAGGCCAAAGGTGGCACTTCTGTTGAGAAATTAGCTGATGGTTCCCAATCTGACCCTGGGGCACCCCTAGCAAAAGATTTAGAAAGGAAACTTCCTAGCCTGCCCATTGGCAGATCACCTATCATAGCTGGTACTGATGTAGAGTCACATCACAGTAATAGTGTTGCCTCACATCACAGTAAGAGTATTCCTTCTCATCACAGTAGAAGTGCTGTTTCTGTTATCCAGGCTGTTAGGGTGCCATCTGTTAGGGACAGGTCTCCTTCTGTTCATTCTCACCATACTTCTGTTTCAAGGCATGCCCCACCCACCCACCCTGATGACAGAGTGTTAGAAAGGGAGCTCAATAGATTGAGAGTGGAAGAATCCAGGCTGAAGCTCAAGAAGCAACAGCTGGATTTAGATAGGCAGTCCTTAGAAATTGAAAGAGAAAGACAGAAAATTGGGTTGGAAACCCATGGTGGCAGCAGCAGTATTCCCAATAGTCATCCTGCAAGAGAGCAGGATTCTAGGAATCTGCACAAGATAGTTCCCCCTTATAAGGAGGGGGATGACATTAACAAGTGGTTTGCTGCACTTGAGAGGGCCTGTGTTGTACAGGATGTCCCTTAAAGGCAGTGGGCTGCTATCCTATGGCTATCATTTAGTGGAAAGGGTAGGGATAGGCTCCTTACTGTGAAAGAAAGTGATGCCAATAATTTTTCAGTTCTTAAGAATGCTCTCCTAGATGGTTATGGCTTAACCACTGAACAGTACAGAATGAAGTTCAGAGAAACCAAAAAGGAGTCTTCACAAGACTGGGTAGACTTTGTTGACCATTCAGTGAAGGCCTTGGAGGGGTGGTTACATGGCATTAAAGTTACTGATTATGAAAGCCTGTATAACTTAATCCTGAGAGAGCATATTCTTAAAAATTGTGTGTCTGATTTGTTGCACCAGTATCTGGTGGACTCTGATCTGACCTCTCCCCAAGAATTGGGAAAGAAGGCAGACAAATGGGTCAGAACAAGGGTGAACAGAAAAGTTCATACAGGGGGTGACAAAGATGGCAGGAAGAAGGATGGTAAGTCTTCTGACAAGGGTGGGGACAAATCTAAAAATGAGTCTTCATCAGGCCCACAAAAACACTCTGGTGGGGGTGGTGAGCCCAAATCCTCTTCAAATCAAAACAAAGAAAAGAAACCATGGTGCTATTTATGTAAAATAAAAGGCCATTGGACAACAGATCCCAGTTGTCCAAAGAAAAGCACCAAGCCTCCTACCACTACAACCCCTACTGCTGCACCTAGTGTCCCTACTAATAGCAGTGGTGGTGGGAGCAAACCTACTAATAGCCAATCCAAGGGAGTAGCTGGGCTCACTATTGGTAACTTAGTTGGGGTTGGTCTGATTAGGGAGACCACAGAGGCTGTGTTAGTCTCTGAGGGGGCTATTGATTTAGCCACCTTGGTTGCTTGTCCCCTAAACATGGATAAGTACAAGCAACTACCCCTAATAAATGGTGTTGAGGTTCAGGCCTACAGGGACACAGGTGCCAGTGTTACAATGGTAATAGAGAAACTGGTCCACCCTGAACAACACCTACTTGGTCACCAGTACCAAGTAACCGATGCTCATAACAACACCCTTAGCCACCCCTTGGCTGTTGTGAATCTCAACTGGGGGGGTGGGGTTACTGGCCCAAAGAAAGTTGTGGTTGCCTCAGATTTACCTGTAGACTGTCTTTTAGGAAATGATTTAGAGACATCAGCTTGGGCAGAAGTGGAGTTGGAGGCTCATGCAGCAATGCTGGGCATTCCAGGGCATATTTTTGCTTTAACCAGGGCTCAGGCCAAAAAGCAAAAAGGACAGGGTGACTTGGATCCTGGAAGAATGGACCAAGTGCTCCCTAAAGCTAGAGCTAGTAGAAGTAAATCACTACCTACTATCCCTCCCTCTACAGTGGATTCAACTTCTGAGGAAGAAGAATTTCCACCCTGTGCAGAACCTACACCAGAGGAGCTGGAAGCAGACACTGCTGAGCTTTTGGGTGAAGGGGGGCCTGCCAGGGAGGAGCTGAGTGTGGCACAGCATACCTGTCCCACACTAGAGGGTCTAAGGCAGCAAGCTGTCAAACAAGCAAATGGGGATGTCAGTGACTCTCACAGAGTTTACTGGGAGGACAACCTATTGTACACTGAAGCAAGGGATCCAAAACCTGGAGCTGCCAGGAGATTAGTGATTCCTCAGGAGTACAGAAAGTTCCTCCTAACTCTAGCTCACGACATTCCCTTAGCTGGACATTTGGGGCAAATGAAAACTTGGGACAGGCTTGTTCCCTTGTTTCATTGACCTAGAATGTCAGAGGGCACAAAGGAATTTTGTAAGTCCTGTGAAACCTGTCAAGCCAGTGGCAAGACAGGTGGCACTCCAAAGGCACCCCTTATTCCACTGCCTGTGGTTGGGGTTCCCTTTGAAAGGGTAGGGGTTGACATAGTTGGCCCCCTTGACCCTCCTACTGCTTCAGGCAATAGGTTTATCTTGGTGGTAGTGGACCATGCCACCAGATATCCTGAAGCAATTCCTCTAAGGACCACTGCAGCTCCTGCAGTGGCAAAGGC
This sequence comes from Pleurodeles waltl, assembly GCF_031143425.1. Lineage (NCBI taxonomy): Eukaryota > Metazoa > Chordata > Amphibia > Caudata > Salamandridae > Pleurodeles > Pleurodeles waltl. The sequence continues at coordinate 754,078,057 of NC_090449.1, read as the reverse complement.
CCTCCTGGAAATCTTTTCCGCGGTGGGCTTCCCAAAAGAGGTGGTATCAGACAGGGGAAGCAATTTCATGTCTGCTTACTTAAAGGCCATGTGGAAGGAGTGTGGTGTTACATACAAGTTCACCACACCCTATCATCCACAAACAAATGGACTGGTGGAGAGATTTAACAAAACTCTCAAAGGCATGATTATGGGACTCCCTGAAAAACTCTGCAGGAGATGGGATATCCTGTTACCTTGCCTCCTTTTTGCTTACAGGGAGGTACCCCAAAAAGGAGTGGGCTTCTGCCCCTTTGAACTCCTATTTGGACACCCTGTGAGAGGTCCTCTAACACTTGTTAAGGAGGGTTGGGAACAACCTTTAAAAGCTCCAAAGCAAGACATAGTGGCCTATGTACTTGGCCTCAGATCAAGGATGGCTGAGTACATGAAAAAGGCCAGTAAAAACCTTCAGGCCAGCCAAGAGCTCCAAAAGCAAAGGCATGACCAGAAGGCTGTTTTGGTTCAGTACCAACCAGGGCAGAAAGTGTGGGTCTTGGAGCCTGTGGCTCCAAGAGCACTCCAAGATAAATGGAGTGGACCCCACATAATTGTTGAAAAGAAGGGTGAATTCACCTACTTAGTTGACTTAGGCACTGCCAGGAGTCCCCTTAGGGTGCTCCATGTCAATCGCCTGAAACCCTACTATGACAGGGCTGATCTCACCCTGCTCATGGCAACAGATGAGGGACCGGAAGAAGAGAGTGACCCTCTCCCTGATCTCTTCTCTTCCACAGAACAAGATGCTCTAGTGGAAGGTGTATTACTGGCAGATTGTCTTACTGCTGAGCAGAAAAACCAGTGCATAAATCTCCTGGGTCAGTTTTCTGAACTCTTCTCTACTGTGCCAGGTACCACTTCTTGGTGTGAGCACACTATAGATACTGGAGACAGCTTGCCTGTCAAAAGTAAGATCTATAGGCAGCCTGACCATGTCAGAGACTGCATAAAGCAAGAGGTGCAGAAAATGCTTGAACTAGGAGTGGTTGAGCACTCTGAAAGTCCATGGGCCTCTCCTGTGGTACTTGTACCAAAACCTCATTCCAAGGATGGAAAGAGGGAAATGCGGTTTTGAGTAGACTACAGAGGTCTCAACCAGGTAACCAAAACTGATGCTCACCCTATACCCAGGGCAGATGAGCTCATAGATACACTGGCATCTGCCAAGTATCTAAGCACTTTTCATTTGACTACAGGGTATTGGCAGATCAAATTATCAGAAGATGCAAAAGCAAAAACTGCATTTTCAACCATTGGAGGCCATTACCAATTCATAGTAATGCCTTTTGGATTGCAAAATGCACCTGCCACTTTTCAGAGGTTGGTGAATACAGTCCTGCAAGGGCTGGAAGCTTTTAGTGCAGCATATCTAGATGATATAGCTGTTTTTAGCTCCAGCTGGTATGATCACCTGGTCCACCTATGGAATGTTTTGGAGGCCCTGCAAAAGGCAGGCCTCACTATCAAGGCTTCAAAGTGCCAGATAGGGCAGGGGATGGTGGTTTATCTGGGACACCTGGTAGGTGGGGAACAGATTGCACCACTTCAGGGGAAAATCCAAACTATTATAGATTGGGTTCCCCCTACTACTCAGACTCAGGTGAGAGCTTTTTTAGGCCTCACTGGGTACTATAGGAGGTTCATAAAGAACTATGGCTCCATTGCAGCCCCTCTTAATGACCTCACTTCAAAGAAAATGCCTAAAAAGGTATTACGGACAGTAAACTGTCAGAAAGCTTTTGAGGAGCTGAAGCAGGCCATATGCTCTGCACCTGTCCTGAAAAGCCCCTGTTACTCCAAGAAATTCACTGTCCAAACTGATGCATCTGAATTAGGGGTAGGGGCAGTCTTATCACAACTTAATTCTGAGGGCCAGGATCAACCTGTTGCTTTTATCAGCAGGAGGTTGACCCTTAGAGAAAAGCGTTGGTCTGCCATAGAGAGGGAGGCCTTTGCTGTGGTCTGGGCACTGAAGAAGTTGAGGCCATACCTGTTTAGCACTCACTTCATTGTTCAGACAGACCACAAACCTCTACTTTGGCTAAAACAAATGAAAGGTGAAAATCCTAAATTGTTGAGGTGGTCCATATCCCTACAGGGAATGGACTATACAGTGGAACATAGACCTGGGAGTACCCACTCCAATGCAGATGGAGTCTCCAGATATTTCCACTTAGACAATGAAGACCCATCAGGTAATGACTAGTCTTATTGTCCTTCGTTTGGGGGGTGGGGGGAGTTGTGTAGGAAAGTACCATCTTGCCTGGCATGTTACCCCCATTTTTTCACTGTATATATGTTGTTTTAGTTGTATGTGTCACTGGGACCCTGCCAGCCAGGGCCCCAGTGCTCATAAGTGTGCCCTGAATGTGTTACCTGTGTTATGACTAACTGTCTCACTGAGTCTCTGCTATCCAGAACCTCAGTGGTTATGCTCTCTCATTTCTTTCCAAATTGTCACTAACAGGCTAGTGACCAATTTCACCAATTCACATTGGCATACTGGAACACCCTTATAATTCCCTAGTATATGGTACTGAGGTACCCAGGGTATTGGGGTTCCAGGAGATCCCTATGGGCTGCAGAATTTCTTTTGCCACCCATAGGGAGCTCTGACAATTCTTACACAGGCCTGCCACTGCAGCCTGAGTGAAATAACGTCCACGTTATTTCACAGCCATTTACCACTGCACTTAAGTAACTTATAAGTCACCTATATGTCTATCCTTTACCTGGTAAAGGCTAGGTGCAAAGTTACTTAGTGTGTGGGCACCCTGGCACTAGCCAAGGTACCCCCACATTGTTCAGGGCAAATTCCCCGGACTTTGTGAGTGCGGGGACACCATTACACGTGTGCACTAGACATAGGTCACTACCTATGTGTAGCTTCACAATGGTAACTCAGAATATGGCCATGTAACATGTCTATTATTATGGAATTGCCCCCTCTATGCCATCCTGGCATTGTTGGCACAATCTCATGATCCCACGGGTCTCTAGCACAGACCCGGGTACTGCCAAACTGCCTTTTCAGGGGTTTCACTGCAGCTGCTGCTGCTGCCAACCCCTCAGGCAGGTTTCTGTCCTCCTGGGGTCCAGCCAGGCTTGGTCCAGGAAGGCAGAACAAAGGAATTCCTCAGAGAGAGGGTGTTACACCCTCTCCCTTTGGAAAAAGGTGTTAAGGCAGGGGAGGAGTAGCCTCCCCCAGCCTCTGGAAATGCTTTCATGGGCACAGATGGTGCCCATTTCTGCATAAGCCAGTCTACACCGGTTCAGGGACCCCTCAGCCTTGCTCTGGCGTGAAACTGGACAAAGGAAAGGGGAGTGACCACTCCCCTGACCTGCACCTCTCCTGGGAGGTGCCCAGAGCTCCTCCAGTGTGCTCCAGACCTCTGCCATCTTGGAAACAGAGGTGCTGCTGGCACACTGGACTGCTCTGAGTGGCCAGGGCCAGCAGGTGACGTCAGAGACTCCTTCTGATAGGCTCCTTCAGGTGTTGCTAGCCTGTCCTCTCTCCTAAGTAGCCAAACCCTCTTTTCTGGCTATTTAGGGTCTCTGCTTTGGGGAATTCCTTAGATAACGAATGCAAGAGCTCATCAGAGTTCCTCTGCATCTCTCTCTTCACCTTCTGCCAAGGAATCGACTGCTGACCGCGCTGGAAGCCTGCAAAACTGCAACAAAGTAGCGGAGACGACTACTGCAACTCTGTAACGCTGATCCTGCCGCCTTCTCGACTGTTTTCCTGGTGGTGCATGCTGTGGGGGTAGTCTGCCTCCTCTCTGCACTAGAAGCTCCGAAGAAATCTCCCGTGGGTCGACGGAATCGTCCCCCTGCAACCGCAGGCACCAAAGAACTGCATTACCGTTCCCCTGGGTCTCCTCTCAGCATGACGAGCGAGGTCCCTTGAATCCAGCAACTCTGTCCAAGTGACTCCCACAGTCCCGTGACTCTTCAGTCCAAGTTTGGTGGAGGTAAGTCCTTGCCTCCCCACGCCAGACTGCATTGCTGGGAACCGCGTCTTTTGCAGCTACTCCGGCTCCTGGTCACTTTCCGAGGAAATCCTTTGTGCACAGCCAAGCCTGGGTCCACGTCACTCTAACCTGCATTGCACGACCTCCTGAGTTGTCCTCCGGCGGCGTGGGACTCCTTTGTGCAACTTTGGGTGAGCACCGTTTCACTCCACTTTGTAGTGCCTGTTCTGGCACTTCTGCGGTTGCTGCCTGCTTCTGAGAGGGCTCCTTGTCTTGCTGGGCGCCCCCTCTGTCCCCTGACGCAATTGGCGACATCCTGGTCCCTCCTGGGCCACAGCAGCATCCGAAAACCCTAACCGCACGACTTGCAGCTAGCAAGGCTTGTTTGTGGTCTTTCGGCGGGAAAACACTTCTGCACGATTCTTCACGACGTGGGACATCCATCCTCCAAAGGGGAAGTTTCTAGCCCTTGTCGTTCCTGCAGAATCCTCAGCTTCTACTTCCTAGTAGCAGCTTCTTTGCACCCACAGCTGGCATTTCCTGGGCATCAGCCCACTCTCGACTTGATCGTGACTTTTGGACTTGGTCCCCTTGTTCCACAGGTACTCTAGCCTGGAAATCCATTGTTGTTGCATTGCTGGTGTTGGTCTTTCCTGCAGAATTCCCCTATCACGACTTCTGTGCTCTTTGGGGAACTTCAGTGCACTTTGCACTCACTTTTCAGGGTCTTGGGGTGGGCTATTTTTCTAACCCTCACTGTTTTCTTACAGTCCCATTGACCCTCTACAAGGTCACATAGGTTTGGGGTCCATTCGTGGTTGGCATTCCACTTTTGGAGTATATGGTTTGTGTTGCCCCTATCCCTATGTGTCCCCATTGCATCCTATTGTAACTATACATTGTTTGCACAGTTTTCTAATAGTATACTTGTAGGAGGCTGGACTGGCTTGTAGTGAGTACCAAGGGGTACTTGCACCTTGCACCAGGCCCAGTTATCCCTTATTAGTGTATAGGGTGTCTAGCAGCTTAGGCTGATAGATAATGGTAGCTTAGCAGAGCAGCTTAGGCTGAACTAGGAGACGTGTGAAGCTACTACAGTACCACTTAGTGTCATATGCACAATATCATAAGAAAACACAATACACAGTTATACTAAAAATAAAGGTACTTTATTTTTATGACAATATGCCAAAGTATCTTAGAGTGTACCCTCAGTGAGAGGATAGGAAATATACACAAGATATATATACACAATAGCAAAAATATGCAGTATAGTCTTAGAAAACAGTGCAAACAATGTATAGTTACAATAGGATGCAATGGGGAAACATAGGGATAGGGGCAACACAAACCATATACTCCAGAAGTGGAATGCGAACCACAAATGGACCCCAAACCTATGTGACCTTGTAGAGGGTCGCTGGGACTATTAGAAAATAGTGAGAGTTAGAAAAATAACCCTCCCCAAGACCCTGAAAAGTGAGTGCAAAGTGCACTAAAGTTCACCTAAGGACAAAATAGTCGTGTTAGAGGGAAAATGCAAGGAAAACACAAATCAGCAATGCAACAACGATGGATTCCTGACTGAGGGTACCTGTGGAACAAGGGGACCAAGTCCAAAAGTCACAAGCAGCTCGGAGATGGGCAGATGCCCAAGAAATGCCAGCGGTTGGTGCAAAGAAGCTCTTACTAGGCTGAAGAACTGTGAATACTGCAGGAACGACAAGGGCTAGAGACTTCCCCTTTGGAGGATGGATCCCCCACGCCTTGGAGAGTCGTGCAGAAGTGTTTTCCCGCCGGATGGACGCCAACAAGCCTTGCTACACGCAAATCGTGCGTTTGGCGTTTTTGGACGCTGCTGGGGCCCAGGAGGGACCAGAAGGTCGCAAATTGGACCTGCAGAGAGAGGGGACGTCGAGCAAGACAAAGAGCCCTCACTGAAGCAGGTAGCACCCGGAGAAGTGCCAGAAACAGGCACTACGAGGATGCGTGAAACGGTGCTCGCCGAAGTTGCACAAAGGAGTCCCACGTCGCCGGAGACCAACTTAGAAAGTCGTGCAATGCAGGTTAGAGTGCCGTGGACCCAGGCTTGGCTGTGCACGAAGGATTTCTGCCGGAAGTGCACAGGGGCCGGAGTAGCTTGCAAAGTTGCGGTTCCCAGCAATGCAACCCAGCGAGGTGAGGCAAGGACTTACCTCCACCAAACTTGGGCTGAAGAGTCACTGGACTGTGGGGGTCACTTGGACGGTGTCGCTGGATTCGAGGGACCTCGCTCGTCGTGCTGAGAGGAGACCCAAGGGACCGGTAATGCAGCTTTTTGGTGCCTGCGGTTGCAGGGGGAAGATTCCGTCGACCCACGGGAGATTTCTTCGGAGCTTCTGGTGCAGAGAGGAGGCAGACTACCCCCACAGCATGCACAAGCAGGAAAACAGTCGAGAAGGCGGCAGGATCAGCGTTACAGAGTTGCAGTAGTCGTCTTTGCTACTATGTTGCAGGTTTGCAGGCTTCCAGCGCGGTCAGCGGTCGATTCCTTATCAGAAGGTGAAGAGGGAGATGCAGAGGAACTCGGCTGAGCTCATGCATTCGTTATCTGAAGTTTCCCCAGAGACAGAGACCCTAAATAGCCAGAAAAGAGGGTTTGGCTACCTAGGAGAGAGGAAAGGCTACTAACACCTGAAGGAGCCTATCAGCAGGAGTCTCTGACGTCACCTGGTGGCACTGGCCACTCAGAGCAGTCCAGTGTGCCAGCAGCACCTCTGTTTCCAAGATGGCAGAGGTCTGGAGCACACTGGAGGAGCTCTGGACACCTCCCAGGGGAGGTGCAGGTCAGGGGAGTGGTCACTCCCCTTTCCTTTGTCCAGTTTCGCGCCAGAGCAGGGGCTAAGGGGTCCCTGAACCGGTGTAGACTGGCTTATGCAGAATTGGGCACATCTGTGCCCAAGAAAGCATTTCCAGAGGCTGGGGGAGGCTACTCCTCCCCTGCCTTCACACCATTTTCCAAAGGGAGAGGGTGTCACACCCTCTCTCAGAGGAAGTTCTTTGTTCTGCCATCCTGGGCCAGGCCTGGCTGGACCCCAGGAGGGCAGCTGCCTGTCTGAGGGGTTGGCAGCAGCAGCAGCTGCAGTGAAACCCCAGGAAGGGCAGTCTGGCAGTACCAGGGTCTGTGCTACAGACCACTGGGATCATGGAATTGTACCAACAATGCCAGGATGGCATAGAGGGGGCAATTCCATGATCATAGACATGTTACATGGCCATATTCGGAGTTACCATGGTGAAGCTACATATAGGTAGTGACCTATATGTAGTGCACGCGTGTAATGGTGTCCCCGCACTCACAAAGTTCAGTGAATTGGCTCTGAACAATGTGGGGGCACCTTGGCTAGTGCCAGGGTGCCCTCACACTAAGTAACTTTGCACCTAACCTTTACCAGGTAAAGGTTAGACATATAGGTGACTTATAAGTTACTTAAGTGCAGTGTAAAATGGCTGTGAAATAACGTGGACGTTATTTCACTCAGGCTGCAGTGGCAGGCCTGTGTAAGAATTGTCAGAGCTCCCTATGGGTGGCAAAAGAAATGCTGCAGCCCATAGGGATCTCCTGGAACCCCAATACCCTGGGTACCTCAGTACCATATACTAGGGAATTATAAGGGTGTTCCAGTAAGCCAATGTGAATTGGTAAAATTGGTCACTAGCCCGTTAGTGACAATTTAAAAGTAATGAGAGAGCATAACCACTGAGGTTCTGGTTAGCAGAGCCTCAGTGAGACAGTTAGGCACCACACAGGGAACATACACATGCACACCTATGAGCACTGGGGCCCTGTGTGACAGGGTCCCAGTGACACATACATATAGGCCACAAACCTATGAGCACTGGGGTCCTGACCAGCAGGATCCCAGTGACACATAACAACCATACTGAAAACATGGTGTTTTCACTATGAGCACTGAGGCCTGGCTATCAGGATCCCAGTGAGACAGTGAAAACAGTGACAAACACCCTGACATACACTCACAAACAGGCCAAAAGTGGGGGTAACAAGGCTAGAAAGAGGCTACCTTCTCACACAACCCCCCCCCCCAAACGAAGGACAATAAGGCTAACCTTGGCCAGTTGAGACTTTATTGTCTAAGTGGTGATAAGTAGAGAGTAGCTCTGCAATAGACTGGTTACTCCCTTTATCATCCACTATATGGTTACTTCCCTGTGGGGATGTAAACCACCCTGTTTGAAGTTTTTTAGCTAAGCAACAATGTGAAGATGTATTTTCAGAGTTTCTATCAGTAAGTTTTAGTTTAGAGCAGTGGGAATTGTCCACTGAACCTATTTGTAGTGATGGAAATGCCAGACAGGGATGCTGTCTCAGAAAAGCCATAGCTGGGCAAAAACTTTGTCCATCTGGCTGGAAGAGAGAACAGGGATGCTGTTTCTCTTGAGTTGGAGCAGGGCAGGGATGCTGTCCTATGAGCTCCACACTAGGGCAGGGATGCTGTCCTAAGTGTTGTGAGGTAGTGCAGGGTTTCTGCACTAAAGTTTCTCTGGGAGGGTTGGAGGGATGCTCCATGTTAACTAAAATGGTGCTGTTTTTCTCACCAATGTTAGTTATCCCACAGAGAGGTACTTCCACCTCAGGGAGTACAGTTTTGCCAACTGATGATTCCCTTGGAACAGGTGCCACCCCAGGAGAGGTTTCTCCCACCACAGGAATAGTATCCTGAATGGTAGGGTGGTTAGGGGATACTGTGATACCCTTTTTACCTGTTGATGGAGAGGGATCCTGAGTTTTCAGGCCTTCTCTCCTTTGCTTTTTCATTTCACTTGAAATGAGAGGGAACAATTCCTCAGGGATGCCCAGCATGGCTGCATGGGCATAAAACTCTACATCAGCCCAACCTGAGGCCTCTAGGTCATTACCTAAGAGACAGTCTACAGGTAAGCTAGGTGATATCACCACCTGCTTAGGGCCAGTAACTCCACCCCAACTAAACTGAATTATAGCTAAGGGAAGAAACTTAGTGGAGTTATGGACATCAATAATCTTATACTGTTGTCCAATGATGTGTTGTTCAGGAGGCACTAGGTTTTCAGTCACCAAAGTGAAACTGGCACCTGTGTCCCTGTAGGCCAAGGCCTCAACACCATTTATTGAAACTGTCTGCCTGTACTTATCCATTGTAAGGGGACAAGCAGCCAGTGTGGCAAGGCCAATGCCACTAGGTGTGACAGAAACTGTCTTGGGACTGATTACATCAGTTTCCACTATGGACCCATAAGTGAACCCAACTACACCCTTTGCTTGACTGTTGCCAGCAGTCCCACCACTAGTACCACTACTGCTAGGGGCACTAGAGCTTGATGTATTAGTGGTGGTAGGCTCAGGGGGTTTACCTGGACAGGACTTATCCCCTGGCCTATGGCCTCTATTTTTACACACAAAGCACCAAGGCTTTTTAATGTGTGCAGGTTGGGAAGAAGAGGAAGAATTTGTTTTATCCCCACCCTCTGAAGAGTGTTTAAGATTTGAAGTGGGATCTTTGGTTTTACCCTTATCCCCATGCTTATCTTGAGATTTTTCACCATCTTTCTTCTTATTGCCATCTTTGTCACCCCCTGTATGAACTTTTCTGTTCACCCTTGTTCTGACCCATTTGTCTGCCTTCTTTCCCAATTCTTGGGGAGAGGTCAGATCAGAGTCTACCAGGTACTGGTGCAACAAATCAGACACACAATTATTAAGAATATGCTCTCTCAGGATCAAGTTATACAGGCTGTCATAATCAGTAACTTTACTGCCATGTAACCACCCCTCCAAGGCCTTCACTGCCTGGTCAATGAAATCAACCCAGTCTTGTGAAGACTCCTTTTTGGTCTCTCTGAACTTTATCCTGTACTGTTCAGTGGTTAAGCCATAACCATCCAGGAGTGCATTCTTAAGAACTTGGAAATTATTGGCATCATTTTCTTTCACTGTAAGGAGCCTATCCCTACCTTTTCCACTAAATGATAGCCATAGGATAGCAGCCCACTGCTTTTGAGGGACATCCTGTACAGCACAGGCCCTCTCAAGTGCAGCAAACCACTTGTTAATGTCATCCCCCTCCTTATAAGGGGGAACTATATTGTGCAGATTCCTAGAATCATGCTCTTTTGCAGGATGACTATGGGGAATACTGCTGCTGCCACCATGGGTATCTAAACCCAACTTCTGTCTTTCCCTCTCTATTTCTAAAGACTGTCTATCCAAATCCAGCTGTTGCTTCTTGAGCTTCAGTCTGGTTTGTTCCACTCTCAATCTATTGAGCTCCCTTTCTAACAATCTGTCATCAGGGTGGGTGGGAGGGACATTTCTAGATACAGAGGTATGATGGGAATGAACAGAAGGAGACCTGTCCCTTACAGAGGGCACCCTAACAGCTTGGCTACCAGTATAATGTGAGAGCACACCATTAGTATGATGTGATTCAACCTCTGTACCAACTATGCTAGACTGTCTAGTAATGGGCAGGCTGAGAAGTTTCTTTCCTGAACCTTTTCCTGGGGGAGTCCCTGGATCAGATTGAGAACCATTAGCTACTTTTTCTACAGATTGGGCACTTATGGCCTTATCCTGTACTCTAAGCATATTAATTAACAGTTCTAAAGAAGGATTCTTCCCTACAGTCAAACCTCTCTCTATGCAGAGACTCCTTGCTCCTTTCCAGCTAAGGTGATCATATGCAAGTTTGGACAGTTCAACATTTTTTCCTGTGCCAGACATTTTTAGAGAGAGTTAAAGTGATAGTAAAAGATAAAAAGTTTGTCAGAGCTTTTTAGAAAGACAGAGAAAAAAAAACTTTTTAAACTTTTTAGAACTTTTTAGAAAGTTAGAAGTACTTTTCAGCACTTAGAAAAGAGTGAAAAGAGGAAATGCAAAACTTTTTGGCTATGTGTATATACACTGACCTTGTTTTGTATATTTTTCTCTTATGAAAAGTACAATGACAAGAGTGGTAAGTAGTCTCAAGCACTTATCCCACCACTGCACAACCAATGTAGGAGGCTGGACTGGCTTGTAGTGAGTACCAAGGGGTACTTGCACCTTGCACCAGGCCCAGTTATCCCTTATTAGTGTATAGGGTGTCTAGCAGCTTAGGCTGATAGATAATGGTAGCTTAGCAGAGCAGCTTAGGCTGAACTAGGAGACGTGTGAAGCTACTACAGTACCACTTAGTGTCATATGCACAATATCATAAGAAAACACAATACACAGTTATACTAAAAATAAAGGTACTTTATTTTTATGACAATATGCCAAAGTATCTTAGAGTGTACCCTCAGTGAGAGGATAGGAAATATACACAAGATATATATACACAATAGCAAAAATATGCAGTATAGTCTTAGAAAACAGTGCAAACAATGTATAGTTACAATAGGATGCAATGGGGAAACATAGGGATAGGGGCAACACAAACCATATACTCCAGAAGTGGAATGCGAACCACGAATGGACCCCAAACCTATGTGACCTTGTAGAGGGTCGCTGGGACTATTAGAAAATAGTGAGAGTTAGAAAAATAACCCTCCCCAAGACCCTGAAAAGTGAGTGCAAAGTGCACTAAAGTTCCCCTAAGGACAAAATAGTCGTGTTAGAGGGAAAATGCAAGGAAAACACAAATCAGCAATGCAACAACGATGGATTCCTGACTGAGGGTACCTGTGGAACAAGGGGACCAAGTCCAAAAGTCACAAGCAGCTCGGAGATGGGCAGATGCCCAAGAAATGCCAGCGGTTGGTGCAAAGAAGCTCTTACTAGGCTGAAGAACTGTGAATACTGCAGGAACGACAAGGGCTAGAGACTTCCCCTTTGGAGGATGGATCCCCCACGCCTTGGAGAGTCGTGCAGAAGTGTTTTCCCGCCGGATGGACGCCAACAAGCCTTGCTACACGCAAATCGTGCGTTTGGCGTTTTTGGACGCTGCTGGGGCCCAGGAGGGACCAGAAGGTCGCAAATTGGACCTGCAGAGAGAGGGGACGTCGAGCAAGACAAAGAGCCCTCACTGAAGCAGGTAGCACCCGGAGAAGTGCCAGAAACAGGCACTACGAGGATGCGTGAAACGGTGCTCGCCGAAGTTGCACAAAGGAGTCCCACGTCGCCGGAGACCAACTTAGAAAGTCGTGCAATGCAGGTTAGAGTGCCGTGGACCCAGGCTTGGCTGTGCACGAAGGATTTCTGCCGGAAGTGCACAGGGGCCGGAGTAGCTTGCAAAGTCGCGGTTCCCAGCAATGCAGCCCAGCGAGGTGAGGCAAGGACTTACCTCCACCAAACTTGGGCTGAAGAGTCACTGGACTGTGGGGGTCACTTGGACGGTGTCGCTGGATTCGAGGGACCTCGCTCGTCGTGCTGAGAGGAGACCCAAGGGACCGGTAATGCAGCTTTTTGGTGCCTGCGGTTGCAGGGGGAAGATTCCGTCGACCCACGGGAGATTTCTTCGGAGCTTCTGGTGCAGAGAGGAGGCAGACTACCCCCACAGCATGCACAAGCAGGAAAACAGTCGAGAAGGCGGCAGGATCAGCGTTACAGAGTTGCAGTAGTCGTCTTTGCTACTATGTTGCAGGTTTGCAGGCTTCCAGCGCGGTCAGCGGTCGATTCCTTATCAGAAGGTGAAGAGGGAGATGCAGAGGAACTCGGCTGAGCTCATGCATTCGTTATCTGAAGTTTCCCCAGAGACAGAGACCCTAAATAGCCAGAAAAGAGGGTTTGGCTACCTAGGAGAGAGGAAAGGCTACTAACACCTGAAGGAGCCTATCAGCAGGAGTCTCTGACGTCACCTGGTGGCACTGGCCACTCAGAGCAGTCCAGTGTGCCAGCAGCACCTCTGTTTCCAAGATGGCAGAGGTCTGGAGCACACTGGAGGAGCTCTGGACACCTCCCAGGGGAGGTGCAGGTCAGGGGAGTGGTCACTCCCCTTTCCTTTGTCCAGTTTCGCGCCAGAGCAGGGGCTAAGGGGTCCCTGAACCGGTGTAGACTGGCTTATGCAGAATTGGGCACATCTGTGCCCAAGAAAGCATTTCCAGAGGCTGGGGGAGGCTACTCCTCCCCTGCCTTCACACCATTTTCCAAAGGGAGAGGGTGTCACACCCTCTCTCAGAGGAAGTTCTTTGTTCTGCCATCCTGGGCCAGGCCTGGCTGGACCCCAGGAGGGCAGCTGCCTGTCTGAGGGGTTGGCAGCAGCAGCAGCTGCAGTGAAACCCCAGGAAGGGCAGTCTGGCAGTACCAGGGTCTGTGCTACAGACCACTGGGATCATGGAATTGTACCAACAATGCCAGGATGGCATAGAGGGGGCAATTCCATGATCATAGACATGTTACATGGCCATATTCGGAGTTACCATGGTGAAGCTACATATAGGTAGTGACCTATATGTAGTGCACGCGTGTAATGGTGTCCCCGCACTCACAAAGTTCAGTGAATTGGCTCTGAACAATGTGGGGGCACCTTGGCTAGTGCCAGGGTGCCCTCACACTAAGTCACTTTGCACCTAACCTTTACCAGGTAAAGGTTAGACATATAGGTGACTTATAAGTTACTTAAGTGCAGTGTAAAATGGCTGTGAAATAACGTGGACGTTATTTCACTCAGGCTGCAGTGGCAGGCCTGTGTAAGAATTGTCAGAGCTCCCTATGGGTGGCAAAAGAAATGCTGCAGCCCATAGGGATCTCCTGGAACCCCAATACCCTGGGTACCTCAGTACCATATACTAGGGAATTATAAGGGTGTTCCAGTAAGCCAATGTGAATTGGTAAAATTGGTCACTAGCCCGTTAGTGACAATTTAAAAGTAATGAGAGAGCATAACCACTGAGGTTCTGGTTAGCAGAGCCTCAGTGAGACAGTTAGGCACCACACAGGGAACATACACATGCACACCTATGAGCACTGGGGCCCTGTGTGACAGGGTCCCAGTGACACATACATATAGGCCACAAACCTATGAGCACTGGGGTCCTGACCAGCAGGATCCCAGTGACACATAACAACCATACTGAAAACATGGTGTTTTCACTATGAGCACTGAGGCCTGGCTATCAGGATCCCAGTGAGACAGTGAAAACAGTGACAAACACCCTGACATACACTCACAAACAGGCCAAAAGTGGGGGTAACAAGGCTAGAAAGAGGCTACCTTCTCACAATACTGCATATTTTTGGTATTGTGTACATATATCTTGTGTATATTTGCTATCCTCATACTGAGGGTACTCACTGAGATACTTTTGGCATATTGTCATAAAAATAAAGTACCTTTATTTTTAGTATATCTGTGTATTGTGTTTTCTTATGATATTGTGCATATGACACTAGTGGTACTGTCGGAGCTTCACTCGTCTCCTAGTTCAGCCTAAGCTGCTCTGCTAAGCTACCATTATCTATCAGCCTAAGCTGCTAGACACCCCTATACACTAATAAGGGATACTTGGGCCTGGTGCAAGGTGTAAGTACCCCTTGGTACTCACTACAAGCCAGTCCAGCCTCCTACAGAATGCATGCGAAAACGTTTTTTAAGAGCAGGCAGTGGTCCCACTCACCACTGCCTACTCTTAAAAAATTAAAAGAAAACTTTTCATTTTTCATTTTTAAACGCATCCCGTTTTCAGCTGCATTTAAAAAAAAAAGACTGCTTTATTTAAAAGCAATCACAGACATGGTGGTCTGCTGAGCTCAGCAGGCCACCATCCCTTTGGTTGTAGCCATTCACAATGGCTCGCAAATTGTGACCTACCTCATGAATATTGATGTGGTAGGTCCATTTGCGAGCCCTTGTGAATTGCAGTGTGAAACTCCTGGATTCCATACATTCCAATAGCGATTACTTAATTGCGATTCGCAAAACATCACAATTAGGTAATCACTATTGTAAAGATTGATACATCTGGCCCTTTATTCCTTATAATACATGGTCTTTCATGTTGGGGTCTTTCTTTGCGTTAGACCTGGAATCCTTGGTGTGTTTCTCCCCTACCCTTTTGCCTTTGGACCTTCTGTTTTTGCTGACTTTGTTTTTTCTGGCCTTAGGACTTTGCATGCCTTACCACTGCTAATGAGTGCGAAAATGTAAAGGTGCCTGTGCTCCTTCCCTAAAATATCATAACATTGGCTTATACCCAAATGCCATCTTTAACTCACTTTTACATCAATGATAAAGTGGTATTACCTGTGCCCAGGACCTGCAAATTCAATGCTACAAGTGGGCCTGCAACACTGATTGCGCCACCCAGTTAAGTAGCACTGTAAACGTGCCTTAGGTCTGCCATCCAGAGCCTTGATGTACAGGTTTAAATTGCTCTTTTGACCTGGCAAATAAACCATTTGCCTGGCCCAAACCTTTCCTTTTAATACATTTAAGTCACTCCAAAGGTAGTCCCTGGATAGCCCAAGGATAGGGTGCAGTGTATTTAAAATGCAGGGCATGTACTTCTACGTTTTAAATGCCCCAGTAATAAAAAAACATTTAATTTGTTTTTCAAGACTGCAAGGCCTACCTTACCTGTACAATAACATTGGAATTATCTTATATTTTATGAGTTCTTTCCAAATGGGAGCAGCTAACCCCTTCATGTTTGGTGTCTTTGTAATCACAATTTAAAATCCTAACTTATGGGGAAGTCAGATTTTAAATTACAGTTCTGAAAATGCCACTTTTAGAAAGTTAACATTTACGTGTCTTCGCCTTATGCAGCCTGTCTCTGAGTCACATGTGTGAGTGTGGGTGAAAGTTGGGCTTGGTGTTTTCTCCTAGACAGTCACACACATTTGGACGCATAGGTGTGTCTGGATGGGACATCACTAGCAGGATGAGAGGGGGGACCTAGACCCAGCCCATCTTAAACTTGACTATGTAGTAGACTGCCAAAACACAAAGGTATGCATACCCCCTGTAGTTAGTCTGGAGCCAGTGTTCACTTCAAAGTCATGCCTCTAGAAGCTTCTCCCCACTTCAGAGGCAGAACTGGGTATATATCCTGGACCTCAGACTCCACCACTTTAGTACACTTAGGGGGTCATTCTGACCCTGGCGGTAAATACCGCCAGGGCCGGGGTCGGCGGTAGCACCGCCAACAGGCTGGCGGTGCACCGCCGGACATTCTGACCGCGGCGGTACAGCCGCGGCCAGAAGCGGAAAGCCGGCGGTGTACCGCAGACTTTCCGCTGCCCATGGGAATCCGCCATGGCGGCACAGCTTGCTGCGCCGCCATGGGGATTCTGGCACCCCATACCTCCATCCAGTTCATGGCGGTTCACCCGCCAGGAACAGGATGGCGGTATGGGGTGTCGTGGGGCCCGTAAGAGGGCCGCACAAAGAATTTCAGTGTCTGCTTTGCAGACACTGAAATTCGCGACGGGTGCAACTGCACCCGTCGCACCTTCCCACTCCGCCGGCTCCATTCTGAGCCGGCTTCCTCGTGGGAAGGGTGTTTCCCGCTGGGCTGGCGGGTGGCCTTTTGGCGGTCGCCCGCCAGCCCAGTGGGAAACCCAGAATGACCGACGCGGTCTTTTGACCGCGGTACGGTCTTCTGGCGGTTCCCGCTTGGCGGGCGGCTCCCACCTCCCGCCAAGCTTAGAATCAGGGCCTTAATCAGTACAGCTGCACTGCTGATAGGACTGCCACTCTGCTGATCTGCTGCTCTGAAGAAACTGCTGCTCTGCTGTACTGGCCTGCTGCCTGTTACTTGATTGAGAAGGATTGGATCTGCAACTCTTGAACCCAGAACACAGAGTAACTCCAACATCTAGGTGGCTGGCCTCCTGATCTGAAGCCTCAGAAACACAGCAGGTGAACAACAAGTTTCCATCTGCACCTGGACTCTGCCATCTGTGAGTCTATCCTGTCAAATGGTGTCACTCCAGTCCTGGACCCCTGGAAGCAGGCTTAAGATTCTCTGCCAGTCTCTGTGGATTCAGTAGAACTGACACACCTCTGCTATGTGGTAAAACCCCGAGCATAAGCGATGCATTTCTGCTGCTGCATGGTTTGCACCCATCACAAAGACCTACATCTCAATTGCAGCCAGTATCACCTTTGTAACCGCTGCTGTGTGACACATCCTTAGCACAAGCAATCCCATCTCTCGACGGCAGCTGCAATGATGCTGCCAGACTCCACATCGCACCCTCAGCGCACCTCGGAACCAGCACATGACCCTGACTGTGTGCCACATTATCAATGCTGAACTTTGAATCATAAGCATAACAACAATGCAGGCCATCGAATTGCAGCCTTGCTGCATCTCGGAACCGATGGGTCATCTCGGTCTCGAAACGCACCGTTTTATTGGCCTCAAATGAGGAAGGCCTGAGATGCTTTCTGCAGTTCCAGTCCTACCTGCAGGACAAGTGGCAAGTCAGGAGGGAAGTCTCCCCTGCAACCTTAGTCTTTGAAAGGGTGACCATCATTATTGGTGGGCCTCAGGACACCAAGACAGCCATTGGCAAAAGGCCTGTCCTGATCTTGGTGGGCCATGCCACCTGGTACCATGAGACTACCCCTCTGAGGATGATGACTGCACCTGCAGTGGCAAGGTGTAGGAAAGTACTCTCTTTCTTGGCATGGTTACCCCCATTTTAGGCCGGATGTCGGTGTGCTTGACCGTGTCTACTGGGTCCTGCTAATCAGAACACCAGTAGTTATGCTCTCTCCCTTCGAAAATGGTTGTTGGACACTTTTAACACAGTATTTCATCAACAATTGGCATACTGGTGCCCCCTTATAAGTCCCTAGTATATGATACCTAGGTAACCAGGGCATTAGGGTTCTAGGGAATCCCCATGGGTTGCAGCATATATTTTGCCACCCATAGGGAGCCCATGCAAAGGCCTCTGCAGGACTGCCATTGCAGCCTGCATGAAAAGGTGCAAGCACCCTTTCACTGCCATTTACACTGCACCAGGTCACTTATAAGTCACCCCTTTTGTGGGCCCTCCAGCTCTGAGGGCAGGGTTCAAAGTACCTGTGTTTGAGGGCACCCCTGCATTAGTAGATGTGTCCCCTGGACTTCCAGGACCATTTTTTCAGACTTTGTAAGTGTGGGGACGCCATTTTATTTGTGTACTGGACATAGGTCACTACCTATGTCCAGCTACATAATGGTAACTCCAAACTAAGGCATGTTTGGTATCAAACATGTAGGAATAATAACCCCATGCTTTTGCAAGCATTGGTTGTATGTTCCCATGCACTCTGAGGTTTCCTTAATGGATTCCCAATACTGCCATTACAGCCTTCTGAGGTTTTACAGGAAGCCCAGCTGCTGCCACCTCACAGACAGGTTTCTACCCTTCTGTTACTTGAAAAGCTCAAGCCCAGGAAGGCAGAACAAAAGATTTCCTTTGGTAAAGGGGTGTTACACCCTCTCCGTTAGGAAATAGGTGTTACAGGCTTGGGAGGGGCAGCCTTTACAAACCATTGGGAATGCTTTGAAGGGAGCATTTGGTGCCCTTCATGCACAATCCAGTCTATGCAGGATCATGGACCCCCATTCCCTGCTCTGGCACGAAACTGGACAAAGGAAAGGGGAGTGACCACTCCCCTGTCCATCACCACCCCAGCGGTGGTGATCAGAGTTCCTTCTGAGGGTCCCTGGGCTTTGCCATCTTGGACTCCTAGTTGGCAGGTGTAGGAGGCTGGCCTGGCTTATAGTGGGTACCTGATGGTACTTACACCTTGTGCCAGGTCCAGTTATCCCTTATTAGTAGATTAGTAGTGTTCTAGTTGCTTCGGCTGATAAAGGTAGCTATAGCAGAGCAGCTTAGGCTGAACTAGGAGACATGCAAAGCTCCTACTATACCACTTATATCATATAGTACAAGAATCACAATACTCAGAGCTGCTAAAAATATAGGTACTTTATTTTAGTGACAATGTACCAAAAATATCTCAGAGGATATATTCCCTTAGGAAGTAAGTAAAATACACAAAATATACACACAAACCAAAATCAGGTAAGTAAAAGTTAGAAAAGTAGTGCAAACACTGTAGAATTCAATAGGATGCAATAGGCCTAGGGGCAACACAAACCATATACTAAGAAAGTGAAATGCTAACCACTTAGAGACCCCAGGCCTAATGTAGTGTGTAGAGGGTCGCATGGAGTGTAAGAAAACACTAAGGGTGTCCAAGATACCCCACCCCAAGACCCTGAAAAGTAGGAGTAAAGTTACCCTACTTCCCCAGAAACACACTAAAGTTGTGATAGGAGATTCTGCAAAGACAGAAACTGACTGCAAAGCACTGAAGACGGATTCCTGGACTTGAGGACCTGCAAAGGAAGGGGACCAAGTCCAAGAGTCATGAAAGTGTCCAGGAGGGGCAGGAGCCCACTAAACCCCGGATGAAGGTGCAAAATGGCTGCCTCTGGGTGGAAGAAGGTGAAGATTCTGCAACAACAGAAGATGCCAGGAACTTCTCCTTTGCACAGAAGATGTCCCATGGCGTGCTGGAGGATGCAGAGTTGTTTCCACGCAGAAAGACCACAAACAAGCCTTGCTAGCTGCAAAGGTCGCGGTTGAAGAAAATGGGTGCTGCCCCGGCCCAGGAAGGACCAGGAGGTCGCCCCTTGGAGAAGGCAACAGAGGGGGCGCTCAGCAGCACAGAAAACCCACGCAGAAGCAGGCAGCACCCGCAGAAGCACTTTAACTGCGTTCAAGAAATCTGAGCACGGCAGTCATCTCAACACTACAAAGGAGGGTCCCACGAAGCCGGTGGTCAACTAAACAAGTTGAGCAATGCAGGATGGAGTGCTCAGGACCTGGACTATTCTGTGCACTGAGGATTCCTTGCAAAACTGCACAGAAGCCCTAGCAGCTGCAGTACACAGGATTACTGTCTGGCGTGGGGAGACAAGGACTTACCTCCACCAAATTTGGACAGAAGGACCACTGGACTGTTGGGGTCACTTGGATCCAGCTCCTGTGTTCCAGGGTCTACGCTCGTCGAGATGAGAGGAGACCCAGAGAACCGGTGATGGAGAAGTTTGGTGTCTGTGGTAGCAGGGGGAAGATTCCGTCGACCCAAGGGAGATTTGTTCTTGGCTTCCAGTGCAGGGTGAAGGCCGACAGCCCTCAGAGCATGCACCACCAGGAAACAGTCAAGAAAGCCGGCAGGATTAGGTGCAACAATGTTGCTGGTCGTCTTCTTGCAACTTTGTTGCAGTTTTGCAGGCGTCCTGAAGCAGTCAGCGGTCTATCCTTGGCAGAAGTCGAAGGGAGAAGTGCAGAGGAACTCTGATGAGCCCTTGCATTCGTTATCTGAAGAGAAACCCACAGGAGAGACCCTAAATATCCCTCAGAGGAGGATTGGCTACCTAACCAGGTAACAGACTATCAGGAGGGGTCTCTGACGTCACCTGCTGGCACTGGCCACTCAGAGGTCTCCATTGTGCCCTTACACCTCTGCATTCAAGATGGCAGAGGTCTGGGACACACTGGAGGAGCTCTGGGCACCACCCCTGGGGTGGTGATGGACAGGGGAGTGGTCACTCCCCTTTCACTCCCCTTTCCTTTGTCCAGTTTTACGCCAGAGCAGGGGCTGGGGCTGGGGGATCCCTGAACCGCTGTAGACTGGTTTATGGAAGGAGGGCACCATCTGTGCCCTTCCAAGCATTTCCAGAGGCCAGGAGAGGCTAGTCCTTTCAGGCCCTTAACATCTATTTCCAAAGGGAGAGGGTGTAATCCTTTGTTCGGCCTTCCTGGGACTGGGCTGCCCAGGCCCCAGGGGGGCAGAAACCTGTCTGAGGGTTGGCAGCAGCGGTAGCTGAAGAGAAAACCCCAGAGAGCTAGTTTGGCAGTACACGGGGTCCATGCTGGAGCCCTGGGGATGCATGGGATTGGCACACAATACCAGATTTGGCTTGGGGGGATAATTCCATGATCTTAGACATGTTACATTTCCATGTTCGGGGTTACCATTGTGAAGCTACACATTGGTATTTGTAGGAGGCTGGACTGGCTTGTAGTGAGTACCAAGGGGTACTTGCACCTTGCACCAGGCCCAGTTATCCCTTATTAGTGTATAGGGTGTCTAGCAGCTTAGGCTGATAGATAATGGTAGCTTAGCAGAGCAGCTTAGGCTGAACTAGGAGACGTGTGAAGCTACTACAGTACCACTTAGTGTCATATGCACAATATCATAAGAAAACACAATACACAGTTATACTAAAAATAAAGGTACTTTATTTTTATGACAATATGCCAAAGTATCTTAGAGTGTACCCTCAGTGAGAGGATAGGAAATATACACAAGATATATATACACAATAGCAAAAATATGCAGTATAGTCTTAGAAAACAGTGCAAACAATGTATAGTTACAATAGGATGCAATGGGGAAACATAGGGATAGGGGCAACACAAACCATATACTCCAAAAGTGGAATGCGAACCAAGAATGGACCCCAAACCTATGTGACCTTGTAGAGGGTCGCTGGGACTATTAGAAAATAGTGAGAGTTAGAAAAATAACCCTCCCCAAGACCCTGAAAAGTGAGTGCAAAGTGCACTAAAGTTCCCCTAAGGACAAAGAAGTTGTGTTAGAGGAATAATGCAGGAAAGACACAAACCAACAATGCAACAACTGTGGATTTCCAATCTAGGGTACCTGTGGAACAAGGGGACCAAGTCCAAAAGTCACAAGCAAGTCGGAGATGGGCAGATGCCCAGGAAATGCCAGCTGCGGGTGCAAAGAAGCTTCTACTGGACAGAAGAAGCTGAGGTTTCTGCAGGAACAAAAAGGGCTAGAGACTTCCCCTTTGGTGGACGGATCCCTCTCGCCGTGGAGAGTCGTGCAGAAGTATTTTCCCGCCGAAAGAATGCCAACAAGCCTTGCTAGCTGCAAATCGTGCAGTTAGCGTTTTTGGACGCTGCTGTGGCCCTGGAGGGACCAGGAGGTCGCAAATTGGACCAGGAGAGAGAAGGGACGTCGAGCAAGACAAGGAGCCCTCTCAGCAGCAGGTAGCACCCGGAGAAGTGCCAGAAACAGGCACTACGAGGATGCGTGAAACAGTGCTCACCCGAAGTCACACAACGGAGTCCCACGTCGCCGGAGACCAACTTAGAACGTCGTGCAATGCAGGTTAGAGTGCCGTGGACCCAGGCTTGGCTGTGCACAAAGGATTTCCGCCGGAAGTGCACAGGGGCCGGAGTAGCTGCAAAGTCGCGGTTCCCAGCAATGCAGCCCAGCGAGGTGAGGCAAGGACTTACCTCCACCAAACTTGGACTGAAGAGTCACTGGACTGTGGGGGTCACTTGGACAGAGTCGCTGGATTCGAGGGACCTCGCTCGTCGTGCTGAGAGGAGACCCAAGGGACCGGTAATGCAGCTTTTTGGTGCCTGCGGTTGCAGGGGGAAGATTCCATCGACCCACGGGAGATTTCTTCGGAGCTTCTGGTGCAGAGAGGAGGCAGACTACCCCCACAGCATGCACAAGCAGGAAAACAGTCAAGAAGGCGGCAGGATCAGCGTTACAGAGTTGCAGTAGTCGTCTTTGCTACTATGTTGCAGTTTTGCAGGCTTCCAGCGCGGTCAGCAGTCGATTCCTTATCAGAAGGTGAAGAGAGAGATGCAGAGGAACTCGGCTGAGCTCATGCATTCGTTATCTAAAGTTTCCCCAGAGACAGAGACCCTAAATAGCCAGAAAAGAGGGTTTGGCTACTTAGGAGAGAGGATAGGCTAGCAACACCTGAAGGAGCCTATCACAAGGAGTCTCTGACGTCACCTGGTGGCACTGGCCACTCAGAGCAGTCCAGTGTGCCAGCAGCACCTCTGTTTCCAAGATGGCAGAGGTCCGGAGCACACTGGAGGAGCTCTGGACACCTCCCAGGGGAGGTGCAGGTCAGGGGAGTGGTCACTTCCCTTTCCTTTGTCCAGTTTCGCGCCAGAGCAGGGCTAAGGGGTCCCCTGAACCGGTGTAGACTGGCTTATGCAGAATTGGGCACATTCGTGCCCAACAAAGCATTTCCAGAGGCTGGGGGAGGCTACTCCTCCCCTGCCTTCACACCATTTTCCAAAGGGAGAGGGTGTCACACCCTCTCTCAGAGGAAGTTCTTTGTTCTGCCATCCTGGGCCAGGCCTGGCTGGACCCCAGGAGGGCAGATGCCTGTCTGAGGGGTTGGCAGCAGCAGCAGCTGCAGTGAAACCCCAGGAAGGGCAGTTTGGCAGTACCAGGGTCTGTGCTACAGACCACTGGGATCATGGGATTGTGCCAACTATGCCAGGATGGCATAGAGGGGGCAATTCCATGATCATAGACATGTTACATGGCCATATTCAGAGTTACCATTGTGAAGCTACATATAGGTAGTGACCTATATGTAGTGCACGCGTATAATGGTGTCCCCGCACTCACAAAGTTCAGGGAATTGGCTCTGAACAATGTGGGGGCACCTTGGCTAGTGCCAGGGTGCCCTCACACTAAGTAACTTTGCACCTAACCTTTACCAGGTAAAGGTTAGACATATAGGTGACTTATAAGTTACTTAAGTGCAGTGTAAAATGGCTGTGAAATAACGTGGACGTTATTTCACTCAGGCTGCAGTGGCAGGCCTGTGTAAGAATTGTCAGAGCTCCCTATGGGTGGCAAAAGAACTGCTGCAGCCCATAGGGATCTCCTGGAACCCCAATACCCTGGGTACCTCAGTACCATATACTAGGGAATTATAAGGGTGTTCCAGTAAGCCAATGTAAATTGGTAAAAAATGGTCACTAGCCTGTTAGTGACAATTTGAGAGAAATGAGAGAGCATAACCACTGAGGTTCTGGTTAGCAGAGCCTCAGTGAGACAGTTAGGCACCACACAGGGAACACATACATATAGGCCACAAACTTATGAGCACTGGGGTCCTGACTAGCAGGGTCCCAGTGACACATAACAAACATACTGAAAACATAGGGTTTTCACTATGAGCACTGGGCCCTGGCTAGCAGGATCCCAGTGAGACAGTGAAAACACCCTGACATACACTCACAAACAGGCCAAAAGTGGGGGTAACAAGGCTAGAAAAAAGGCTTCTTTCTCACAGTATTGACCTATATGTAGGTCACAAGTGTAATGGTGTCCCCACACGCACAAAGTCCAGGGAAATTGACCTGAACAATGTGGGGGCACCTTGGCTAGTGGCAGGGTGCCCTCACACTTAGTACCTTTGCACCTAACCTTCTCTAAGTGAGGGTTAGACATATAGGTGACTTTTAAGTTACTTAAGTGCAGTGAACAATGGCTGTGAAATAACGTGGACGTTATTTCACTTAGGCTGCACTGGCAGTCCTGTGTAAGAATTGTCTAAGCTCCCTGTGGGTGGCAAAAGAAATGCTGCAGCCCATAGGGATATCCTGGAACCCCAATACCCTGGGTACCTAGGTACCATATACTAGGGAATTATAAGGGTGTTCCAGTATGCCAATCAGAATTGGTGAAAATAGTCACTAGCCTGCAGTGACAATTTTAAAAGCAGAGAGAGCATAAACACTGAGGTTCTGGTTAGCAGAGCCTCAGTGATACAGTTAGGCACCACACAGGGAACACACACAGGACACAAGTTATGAGGACTGGGGTGCTGGCTAGCAGGATCCCAGTGACACAGGCAAAAACAAACATACACACAAGGAAAAATGGGGGTAACATGCCAGGCACGATGGTAATTTCCTACACCAGAGGACTGGACACTGGTGAGTCAAGATTTACTACTTATCACCCCACATACCTGCATGCCATCTCACCTCTTCACCTTACTCCCATCACTCCACTCCATCCCACACACTGCACCTACATGTCTGACTTACCCCAATGCCAAGCCCTGCCTGCTACACCAATGCATGGACAGCCCTCCCAACCCTGCACGTACACCCATCACAAAAGCATGGACAGCACAGGGGAACTAACAATCCCAGAATACATCACCGTGCACATACACAGGTGGCAGGGCAACAGCAACGATAGAAGCAAAGTCAGGGATGTACTATATGTCACAGACATGAAGCATAATACCTCATCCCCACAGGTGCCCAAGCCAATGTCAGGGGAGAGGAGGTGCCACGACAAAACAGTCCCCCAACAGAAGATGCCCCCAGTGATGACAATAACTCTGGACCTCTGGATCTGGATGAACTACCTGGCCTATTAGGGATTCACTGGTCGGCCGGTCAATCACAGAGCCTCCCCTATCAGTATCCAACACCACAGCACCCACCCAGCATCCTCACACCTCTGTCCCTAGGACATGTCAATCAGCAATTTGCCCACCCGTACAGGGACCCCAGCCCACACAGCACCCCCAAGACAACCAGGGAGGTGGGCTCAGTGGCAGTGGGCACACCGTTCAGGGGACACACGCACAGGGCAACAGGGACACTGGGAGGACCGCTGTTGTGAGAAGGTAGCCTCTTTCTAGCCTTGTTACCCCCACTTTTGGCCTGTTTGTGAGTGTATGTCAGGGTGTTTGTCACTGTTTTCACTGTCTCACTGGGATCCTGATAGCCAGGCCTCAGTGCTCATAGTGAAAACACCATGTTTTCAGTATGGTTGTTATGTGTCACTGGGATCCTGCTGGTCAGGACCCCAGTGCTCATAGGTTTGTGGCCTATATGTATGTGTCACTGGGACCCTGTCACACAGGGCCCCAGTGCTCATAGGTGTGCATGTGTATGTTCCCTGTGTGGTGCCTAACTGTCTCACTGAGGCTCTGCTAACCAGAACCTCAGTGGTTATGCTCTCTCATTACTTTCAAATTGTCACTGACAGGCTAGTGACCATTTTTACCAATTTACATTGGCTTACTGGAACACCCTTATAATTCCCTAGTATATGGTACTGAGGTACCCAGGGTATTGGGGTTCCAGGAGATCCCTATGGGCTGCAGCATTTCTTTTGCCACCCATAGGGAGCTCTGACAATTCTTACACAGGCCTGCCACTGCAGCCTGAGTGAAATAACGTCCACGTTATTTCACAGCCATTTTACACTGCACTTAAGTAACTTATAAGTCACCTATATGTCTAACCTTTACCTGGTAAAGGTTAGGTGCAAAGTTACTTAGTGTGAGGGCACCCTGGCACTAGCCAAGGTGCCCCCACATTGTTCAGAGCCAATTCACTGAACTTTGTGAGTGCGGGGACACCATTACACGCGTGCACTACATATAGGTCACTACCTATATGTAGCTTCACCATGGTAACTCCGAATATGGCCATGTAACATGTCTATGATCATGGAATTGCCCCCTCTATGCCATCCTGGCATTGTTGGTACAATTCCATGATCCCAGTGGTCTGTAGCACAGACCCTGGTACTGCCAGACTGCCCTTCCTGGGGTTTCACTGCAGCTGCTGCTGCTGCCAACCCCTCAGACAGGCAGCTGCCCTCCTGGGGTCCAGCCAGGCCTGGCCCAGGATGGCAGAACAAAGAACTTCCTCTGAGAGAGGGTGTGACACCCTCTCCCTTTGGAAAATGGTGTGAAGGCAGGGGAGGAGTAGCCTCCCCCAGCCTCTGGAAATGCTTTGTTGGGCACAGATGTGCCCAATTCTGCATAAGCCAGTCTACACCGGTTCAGGGACCCCTTAGCCCCTGCTCTGGCGCAAAACTGGACAAAGGAAAGGGGAGTGACCACTCCCCTGACCTGCACCTCCCCTGGGAGGTGTCCAGAGCTCCTCCAGTGTGCTCCAGACCTCTGCCATCTTGGAAACAGAGGTGCTGCTGGCACACTGGACTGCTCTGAGTGGCCAGTGCCACCAGGTGACGTCAGAGACTCCTGCTGATAGGCTCCTTCAGGTGTTAGTAGCCTTTCCTCTCTCCTAGGTAGCCAAACCCTCTTTTCTGGCTATTTAGGGTCTCTGTCTCTGGGGAAACTTTAGATAACGAATGCATGAGCTCAGCCGAGTTCCTCTGCATCTCCCTCTTCACCTTCTGATAAGGAATCGACCGCTGACCGCGCTGGAAGCCTGCAAACCTGCAACATAGTAGCAAAGACGACTACTGCAACTCTGTAACGCTGATCCTGCCGCCTTCTCGACTGTTTTCCTGCTTGTGCATGCTGTGGGGGTAGCCTGCCTCTTCTCTGCACCAGAAGATCCGAAGAAATCTCCCGTGGGTCGACGGAATCTTCCCCCTGCAACCGCAGGCACCAAAAAGCTGCATCTCCGGTCCCTTGGGTCTCCTCTCAGCACGACGAGCGAGGTCCCTCGAATCCAGCGACACCGTCCAAGTGACCCCCACAGTCCAGTGACTCTTCAGCCCAAGTTTGGTGGAGGTAAGTCCTTGCCTCACCTCGCTGGGCTGCATTGCTGGGAACCGCGACTTTGCAAGCTTCTCCGGCCCCTGTGCACTTCCGGCGGAAATCCTTCGTGCACAGCCAAGCCTGGGTCCACGGCACTCTAACCTGCATTGCACGACTTTCTAAGTTGGTCTCCGGCGACGTGGGACTCCTTTGTGCAACTTCGGCGAGCACCGTTTCACGCATCCTCGTAGTGCCTGTTTCTGGCACTTCTCCGGGTGCTACCTGCTTCAGTGAGGGCTCCTTGTCTTGCTCGACGTCCCCTCTCTCTGCAGGTCCAATTTGCGACCTCCTGGTCCCTCCTGGGCCCCAGCAGCGTCCAAAAACGCCAAACGCACGATTTGCGTGTAGCAAGGCTTGTTGGCGTCCATCCGGCGGGAAAACACTTCTGCACGACTCTCCAAGGCGTGGGGGATCCATCCTCCAAAGGGGAAGTCTCTAGCCCTTGTCGTTCCTGCAGTATTCACAGTTCTTCAGCCTAGTAAGAGCTTCTTTGCACCAACCGCTGGCATTTCTTGGGCATCTGCCCATCTCCGAGCTGCTTGTGACTTTTGGACTTGGTCCCCTTGTTCCACAGGTACCTTCAGACAGGAATCCATCGTTGTTGTATTGCTGATTTGTGTTTTCCTTGCATTCTCCCTCTAACACGACTATTTTGTCCTTAGGGGAACTTTGGTGCACTTTGCACTCACTTTTCAGGGTCTTGGGGAGGGTTATTTTTCTAACTCTCACTATTTTCTAATAGTCCCAGCGACCCTCTACAAGGTCACATAGGTTTGGGGTCCATTCGTGGTTCACATTCCACTTTTGGAGTATATGGTTTGTGTTGCCCCTATCCCTATGTTTCCCCATTGCATCCTATTGTAACTATACATTGTTTGCACTGTTTTCTAAGACTATACTGCATATTTTTGCTATTGTGTATATATATCTTGTGTATATTTCCTATCCTCTCACTGAGGGTACACTCTAAGATACTTTGGCATATTGTCATAAAAATAAAGTACCTTTATTTTTAGTATAACTGTGTATTGTGTTTTCTTATGATATTGTGCATATGACACTAAGTGGTACTGTAGTAGCTTCACACGTCTCCTAGTTCAGCCTGAGCTGCTTTGCTAAGCTACCATTATCTATCAGCCTAAGCTGCTAGACACCCTATACACTAATAAGGGATAACTGGGCCTGGTGCAAGGTGCAAGTACCCCTTGGTACTCACTACAAGCCAGTCCAGCCTCCTACGTTGGTTGTGCAGTGGTGGGATAAGTGCTTTGAGACTACTTACCACTCTTGTCATTGTACTTTTCATAAGAGAAAAATATACAAAACAAGGTCAGTGTATATACACATAGCCAAAAAGTTTTGCATTTCCTCTTTTCACTCTTTTCTAAGTGCTGAAAAGTACTTCTAAACTTTCAAAAAGTTCTTAAAAGTTTAAAAAGTTTTTTCTGTCTTTCCAAAAAGTTCTGAAAACTTTTTTTTCTCTTTGTCTATCACTTTAACTCTCTCTAAAAATGTCTGGCACAGGCCAAAAAGTTGAACTGTCCAAACTTGCATATGATCACCTTAGCTGGAAAGGAGCAAGGAGTCTCTGCATAGAGAGAGGTTTGAGTGTAGGGAAGAATCCTTCCTTAGAACTGTTAATTAATATGCTTAGAGTACAGGATAAGGCCATAAGTGCCCAATCTGTAGAAAAAGTAGCTAATGGTTCTCAATCTGATCCAGGGACTCCCCCAGGAAAAGGTTCAGGAAAGAAACTTCTCAGCCTGCCCATTACTAGACAGTCTAGCATAGTTGGTACAGAGGTTGAATCACATCATACTGATGATGTGCTCTCACATTATACTGGTAGCCAAGCTGTTAGGGTGCCCTCTGTAAGGGACAGGTCTCCTTCTGTTCATTCCCATCATACCTCTGTATCTAGAAATGTCCCTCCCACCCACCCTGATGACAGATTGTTGGAAAGGGAGCTCAATAGATTGAGAGTGGAGCAAACCAGACTGAAGCTCAAGAAGCAACAGCTGGATTTGGATAGACAGTCTTTAGAAATAGAGAGGGAAAGACAGAAAATGGGTTTAGATACCCATGGTGGCAGCAGCAGTATTCCCCATAGTCATCCTGCAAAAGAGCATGATTCCAGGAATCTGCATAAGATAGTTCCCCCTTACAAGGAGGGGGATGACATTAACAAGTGGTTTGCTGCACTTGAGAGGGCCTGTGCTGTACAGGATGTCCCTCAAAAGCAGTGGGCTGCTATCCTATGGCTATCATTTAGTGGAAAAGGTAGGGATAGGCTCCTTACAGTGAAAGAAAATGATGCCAATAATTTTACAGTTCTTAAGAATGCACTCCTGGATGGTTATGGCTTAACCACTGAACAGTACAGGATAAAGTTCAGAGAGACCAAAAAGGAGTCTTCACAAGACTGGGTTGATTTCATTGACCATTCAGTGAAGGCCTTGGAGGGGTGGTTACATGGCAGTAAAGTTACTGATTATGAAAGCCTGTATAACACAATCCTGAGAGAGCATATACTTAATAATTGTGTGTCTGATTTGTTGCACCAGTACCTGGTAGACTCTGATCTGACCTCTCCCCAAGAATTGGGAAAGAAGGCAGACAAATGGGTCAGAACAAGGGTGAACAGAAAAGTTCATACAGGGGGTGACAAAGATGGCAATAAGAAGAAAGATGGTGAAAAATCTCAAGATAAGCATGGGGATAAGGGTAAAACCAAAGATCCCACTTCAAATCTTAAACACTCTTCAGAGGGTGGGGATAAAACAAATTCTTCCTCTTCTTCCCAACCTGCACACATTAAAAAGCCTTGGTGCTTTGTGTGTAAAAACAGAGGCCATAGGCCAGGGGATAAGTCCTGTCCAGGTAAACCCCTGAGCCTACCACCACTAATACATCAAGCTCTAGTGCCCCTAGCAGTAGTGGTACTAGTGGTGGGACTGCTGGCAACAGTCAAGCAAAGGGTGTAGTTGGGTTCACTTATGGGTCCATAGTGGAAACTGATGTAATCAGTCCCAAGACAGTTTCTGTCACACCTAGTGGCATTGGCCTTGCCACACTGGCTGCTTGTCCCCTTACAATGGATAAGTACAGGCAGACAGTTTCAATAAATGGTGTTGAGGCCTTGGCCTACAGGGACACAGGTGCCAGTTTCACTTTGGTGACTGAAAACCTAGTGCCTCCTGAACAACACATCATTGGACAACAGTATAAGATTATTGATGTCCATAACTCCACTAAGTTTCTTCCCTTAGCTATAATTCAGTTTAGTTGGGGTGGAGTTACTGGCCCTAAGCAGGTGGTGGTATCACCTAGCTTACCTGTAGACTGTCTCTTAGGTAATGACCTAGAGGCCTCAGGTTGGGCTGATGTAGAGTTTTATGCCCATGCAGCCATGCTGGGCATCCCTGAGGAATTGTTCCCTCTCATTTCAAGTGAAATGAAAAAGCAAAGGAGAGAAGGCCTGAAAACTCAGGATCCCTCTCCATCAACAGGTAAAAAGGGTATCACAGTATCCCCTAACCACCCTACCATTCAGGATACTATTCCTGTGGTGGGAGAAACCTCTCCTGGGGTGGCACCTGTTCCAAGGGAATCATCAGCTGGCAAAGCTGGACTCCCTGAGGTGGAAGTACCTCTCTGTGGGATAACTAACATTGGTGAGAAAAACAGCACCATTTTAGTTAACATGGAGCATCCCTCCAACCCTCCCAGAGAAACTTTAGTGCAGAAACCCTGCACTACCTCACAACACTTAGGACAGCATCCCTGCCCTAGTGTGGAGCTCATAGGACAGCATCCCTGCCCTGCTCCAACTCAAGAGAAACAGCATCCCTGTTCTCTCTTCCAGCCAGATGGACAAAGTTTTTGCCCAGCTATGGCTTTTCTGAGACAGCATCCCTGTCTGGCATTTCCATCACTACAAATAGGTTCAGTGGACAATTCCCACTGCTCTAACCTAAAACTTACTGATAGAAACTCTGAAAATACATCTTCACATTGTTGCTTAGCTAAAAAACTTCAAACAGGGTGGTTTACATCCCCACAGGGAAGTAACCATATAGTGGATGATAAAGGGAGTAACCAGTCTATTGCAGAGCTACTCTCTACTTATCACCACTTAGACAATAAAGTCTCAACTGGCCAAGGTTAGCCTTATTGTCCTTCGTTTGGGGGGGGGGGTTGTGTGAGAAGGTAGCCTCTTTCTAGCCTTGTTACCCCCACTTTTGGCCTGTTTGTGAGTGTATGTCAGGGTGTTTGTCACTGTTTTCACTGTCTCACTGGGATCCTGATAGCCAGGCCTCAGTGCTCATAGTGAAAACACCATGTTTTCAGTATGGTTGTTATGTGTCACTGGGATCCTGCTGGTCAGGACCCCAGTGCTCATAGGTTTGTGGCCTATATGTATGTGTCACTGGGACCCTGTCACACAGGGCCCCAGTGCTCATAGGTGTGCATGTGTATGTTCCCTGTGTGGTGCCTAACTGTCTCACTGAGGCTCTGCTAACCAGAACCTCAGTGGTTATGCTCTCTCATTACTTTCAAATTGTCACTGACAGGCTAGTGACCATTTTTACCAATTTACATTGGCTTACTGGAACACCCTTATAATTCCCTAGTATATGGTACTGAGGTACCCAGGGTATTGGGGTTCCAGGAGATCCCTATGGGCTGCAGCATTTCTTTTGCCACCCATAGGGAGCTCTGACAATTCTTACACAGGCCTGCCACTGCAGCCTGAGTGAAATAACGTCCACGTTATTTCACAGCCATTTTACACTGCACTTAAGTAACTTATAAGTCACCTATATGTCTAACCTTTACCTGGTAAAGGTTAGGTGCAAAGTTACTTAGTGTGAGGGCACCCTGGCACTAGCCAAGGTGCCCCCACATTGTTCAGAGCCAATTCACTGAACTTTGTGAGTGCGGGGACACCATTACACGCGTGCACTACATATAGGTCACTACCTATATGTAGCTTCACCATGGTAACTCCGAATATGGCCATGTAACATGTCTATGATCATGGAATTGCCCCCTCTATGCCATCCTGGCATTGTTGGTACAATTCCATGATCCCAGTGGTCTGTAGCACAGACCCTGGTACTGCCAGACTGCCCTTCCTGGGGTTTCACTGCAGCTGCTGCTGCTGCCAACCCCTCAGACAGGCAGCTGCCCTCCTGGGGTCCAGCCAGGCCTGGCCCAGGATGGCAGAACAAAGAACTTCCTCTGAGAGAGGGTGTGACACCCTCTCCCTTTGGAAAATGGTGTGAAGGCAGGGGAGGAGTAGCCTCCCCCAGCCTCTGGAAATGCTTTGTTGGGCACAGATGTGCCCAATTCTGCATAAGCCAGTCTACACCGGTTCAGGGACCCCTTAGCCCCTGCTCTGGCGCAAAACTGGACAAAGGAAAGGGGAGTGACCACTCCCCTGACCTGCACCTCCCCTGGGAGGTGTCCAGAGCTCCTCCAGTGTGCTCCAGACCTCTGCCATCTTGGAAACAGAGGTGCTGCTGGCACACTGGACTGCTCTGAGTGGCCAGTGCCACCAGGTGACGTCAGAGACTCCTGCTGATAGGCTCCTTCAGGTGTTAGTAGCCTTTCCTCTCTCCTAGGTAGCCAAACCCTCTTTTCTGGCTATTTAGGGTCTCTGTCTCTGGGGAAACTTTAGATAACGAATGCATGAGCTCAGCCGAGTTCCTCTGCATCTCCCTCTTCACCTTCTGATAAGGAATCGACCGCTGACCGCGCTGGAAGCCTGCAAACCTGCAACATAGTAGCAAAGACGACTACTGCAACTCTGTAACGCTGATCCTGCCGCCTTCTCGACTGTTTTCCTGCTTGTGCATGCTGTGGGGGTAGCCTGCCTCTTCTCTGCACCAGAAGATCCGAAGAAATCTCCCGTGGGTCGACGGAATCTTCCCCCTGCAACCGCAGGCACCAAAAAGCTGCATCTCCGGTCCCTTGGGTCTCCTCTCAGCACGACGAGCGAGGTCCCTCGAATCCAGCGACACCGTCCAAGTGACCCCCACAGTCCAGTGACTCTTCAGCCCAAGTTTGGTGGAGGTAAGTCCTTGCCTCACCTCGCTGGGCTGCATTGCTGGGAACCGCGACTTTGCAAGCTTCTCCGGCCCCTGTGCACTTCCGGCGGAAATCCTTCGTGCACAGCCAAGCCTGGGTCCACGGCACTCTAACCTGCATTGCACGACTTTCTAAGTTGGTCTCCGGCGACGTGGGACTCCTTTGTGCAACTTCGGCGAGCACCGTTTCACGCATCCTCGTAGTGCCTGTTTCTGGCACTTCTCCGGGTGCTACCTGCTTCAGTGAGGGCTCCTTGTCTTGCTCGACGTCCCCTCTCTCTGCAGGTCCAATTTGCGACCTCCTGGTCCCTCCTGGGCCCCAGCAGCGTCCAAAAACGCCAAACGCACGATTTGCGTGTAGCAAGGCTTGTTGGCGTCCATCCGGCGGGAAAACACTTCTGCACGACTCTCCAAGGCGTGGGGGATCCATCCTCCAAAGGGGAAGTCTCTAGCCCTTGTCGTTCCTGCAGTATTCACAGTTCTTCAGCCTAGTAAGAGCTTCTTTGCACCAACCGCTGGCATTTCTTGGGCATCTGCCCATCTCCGAGCTGCTTGTGACTTTTGGACTTGGTCCCCTTGTTCCACAGGTACCTTCAGACAGGAATCCATCGTTGTTGTATTGCTGATTTGTGTTTTCCTTGCATTCTCCCTCTAACACGACTATTTTGTCCTTAGGGGAACTTTGGTGCACTTTGCACTCACTTTTCAGGGTCTTGGGGAGGGTTATTTTTCTAACTCTCACTATTTTCTAATAGTCCCAGCGACCCTCTACAAGGTCACATAGGTTTGGGGTCCATTCGTGGTTCACATTCCACTTTTGGAGTATATGGTTTGTGTTGCCCCTATCCCTATGTTTCCCCATTGCATCCTATTGTAACTATACATTGTTTGCACTGTTTTCTAAGACTATACTGCATATTTTTGCTATTGTGTATATATATCTTGTGTATATTTCCTATCCTCTCACTGAGGGTACACTCTAAGATACTTTGGCATATTGTCATAAAAATAAAGTACCTTTATTTTTAGTATAACTGTGTATTGTGTTTTCTTATGATATTGTGCATATGACACTAAGTGGTACTGTAGTAGCTTCACACGTCTCCTAGTTCAGCCTGAGCTGCTTTGCTAAGCTACCATTATCTATCAGCCTAAGCTGCTAGACACCCTATACACTAATAAGGGATAACTGGGCCTGGTGCAAGGTGCAAGTACCCCTTGGTACTCACTACAAGCCAGTCCAGCCTCCTACGTTGGTTGTGCAGTGGTGGGATAAGTGCTTTGAGACTACTTACCACTCTTGTCATTGTACTTTTCATAAGAGAAAAATATACAAAACAAGGTCAGTGTATATACACATAGCCAAAAAGTTTTGCATTTCCTCTTTTCACTCTTTTCTAAGTGCTGAAAAGTACTTCTAAACTTTCAAAAAGTTCTTAAAAGTTTAAAAAGTTTTTTCTGTCTTTCCAAAAAGTTCTGAAAACTTTTTTTTCTCTTTGTCTATCACTTTAACTCTCTCTAAAAATGTCTGGCACAGGCCAAAAAGTTGAACTGTCCAAACTTGCATATGATCACCTTAGCTGGAAAGGAGCAAGGAGTCTCTGCATAGAGAGAGGTTTGAGTGTAGGGAAGAATCCTTCCTTAGAACTGTTAATTAATATGCTTAGAGTACAGGATAAGGCCATAAGTGCCCAATCTGTAGAAAAAGTAGCTAATGGTTCTCAATCTGATCCAGGGACTCCCCCAGGAAAAGGTTCAGGAAAGAAACTTCTCAGCCTGCCCATTACTAGACAGTCTAGCATAGTTGGTACAGAGGTTGAATCACATCATACTGATGATGTGCTCTCACATTATACTGGTAGCCAAGCTGTTAGGGTGCCCTCTGTAAGGGACAGGTCTCCTTCTGTTCATTCCCATCATACCTCTGTATCTAGAAATGTCCCTCCCACCCACCCTGATGACAGATTGTTGGAAAGGGAGCTCAATAGATTGAGAGTGGAGCAAACCAGACTGAAGCTCAAGAAGCAACAGCTGGATTTGGATAGACAGTCTTTAGAAATAGAGAGGGAAAGACAGAAAATGGGTTTAGATACCCATGGTGGCAGCAGCAGTATTCCCCATAGTCATCCTGCAAAAGAGCATGATTCCAGGAATCTGCATAAGATAGTTCCCCCTTACAAGGAGGGGGATGACATTAACAAGTGGTTTGCTGCACTTGAGAGGGCCTGTGCTGTACAGGATGTCCCTCAAAAGCAGTGGGCTGCTATCCTATGGCTATCATTTAGTGGAAAAGGTAGGGATAGGCTCCTTACAGTGAAAGAAAATGATGCCAATAATTTTACAGTTCTTAAGAATGCACTCCTGGATGGTTATGGCTTAACCACTGAACAGTACAGGATAAAGTTCAGAGAGACCAAAAAGGAGTCTTCACAAGACTGGGTTGATTTCATTGACCATTCAGTGAAGGCCTTGGAGGGGTGGTTACATGGCAGTAAAGTTACTGATTATGAAAGCCTGTATAACACAATCCTGAGAGAGCATATACTTAATAATTGTGTGTCTGATTTGTTGCACCAGTACCTGGTAGACTCTGATCTGACCTCTCCCCAAGAATTGGGAAAGAAGGCAGACAAATGGGTCAGAACAAGGGTGAACAGAAAAGTTCATACAGGGGGTGACAAAGATGGCAATAAGAAGAAAGATGGTGAAAAATCTCAAGATAAGCATGGGGATAAGGGTAAAACCAAAGATCCCACTTCAAATCTTAAACACTCTTCAGAGGGTGGGGATAAAACAAATTCTTCCTCTTCTTCCCAACCTGCACACATTAAAAAGCCTTGGTGCTTTGTGTGTAAAAACAGAGGCCATAGGCCAGGGGATAAGTCCTGTCCAGGTAAACCCCCTGAGCCTACCACCACTAATACATCAAGCTCTAGTGCCCCTAGCAGTAGTGGTACTAGTGGTGGGACTGCTGGCAACAGTCAAGCAAAGGGTGTAGTTGGGTTCACTTATGGGTCCATAGTGGAAACTGATGTAATCAGTCCCAAGACAGTTTCTGTCACACCTAGTGGCATTGGCCTTGCCACACTGGCTGCTTGTCCCCTTACAATGG
Source organism: Pleurodeles waltl (assembly GCF_031143425.1). Lineage (NCBI taxonomy): Eukaryota > Metazoa > Chordata > Amphibia > Caudata > Salamandridae > Pleurodeles > Pleurodeles waltl. The sequence continues at coordinate 754,041,536 of NC_090449.1, read as the reverse complement.
ATAAGTACAGGCAGACAGTTTCAATAAATGGTGTTGAGGCCTTGGCCTACAGGGACACAGGTGCCAGTTTCACTTTGGTGACTGAAAACCTAGTGCCTCCTGAACAACACATCATTGGACAACAGTATAAGATTATTGATGTCCATAACTCCACTAAGTTTCTTCCCTTAGCTATAATTCAGTTTAGTTGGGGTGGAGTTACTGGCCCTAAGCAGGTGGTGGTATCACCTAGCTTACCTGTAGACTGTCTCTTAGGTAATGACCTAGAGGCCTCAGGTTGGGCTGATGTAGAGTTTTATGCCCATGCAGCCATGCTGGGCATCCCTGAGGAATTGTTCCCTCTCATTTCAAGTGAAATGAAAAAGCAAAGGAGAGAAGGCCTGAAAACTCAGGATCCCTCTCCATCAACAGGTAAAAAGGGTATCACAGTATCCCCTAACCACCCTACCATTCAGGATACTATTCCTGTGGTGGGAGAAACCTCTCCTGGGGTGGCACCTGTTCCAAGGGAATCATCAGCTGGCAAAGCTGGACTCCCTGAGGTGGAAGTACCTCTCTGTGGGATAACTAACATTGGTGAGAAAAACAGCACCATTTTAGTTAACATGGAGCATCCCTCCAACCCTCCCAGAGAAACTTTAGTGCAGAAACCCTGCACTACCTCACAACACTTAGGACAGCATCCCTGCCCTAGTGTGGAGCTCATAGGACAGCATCCCTGCCCTGCTCCAACTCAAGAGAAACAGCATCCCTGTTCTCTCTTCCAGCCAGATGGACAAAGTTTTTGCCCAGCTATGGCTTTTCTGAGACAGCATCCCTGTCTGGCATTTCCATCACTACAAATAGGTTCAGTGGACAATTCCCACTGCTCTAACCTAAAACTTACTGATAGAAACTCTGAAAATACATCTTCACATTGTTGCTTAGCTAAAAAACTTCAAACAGGGTGGTTTACATCCCCACAGGGAAGTAACCATATAGTGGATGATAAAGGGAGTAACCAGTCTATTGCAGAGCTACTCTCTACTTATCACCACTTAGACAATAAAGTCTCAACTGGCCAAGGTTAGCCTTATTGTCCTTCGTTTGGGGGGGGGGTTGTGTGAGAAGGTAGCCTCTTTCTAGCCTTGTTACCCCCACTTTTGGCCTGTTTGTGAGTGTATGTCAGGGTGTTTGTCACTGTTTTCACTGTCTCACTGGGATCCTGATAGCCAGGCCTCAGTGCTCATAGTGAAAACACCATGTTTTCAGTATGGTTGTTATGTGTCACTGGGATCCTGCTGGTCAGGACCCCAGTGCTCA